>NC_052626.1:102439361-107239361 GCF_016161935.1 Mauremys reevesii
ATATAAAAGATATGTTTTCAGAAATTTCCCCTAAAGCTGCAGTCAAATCAAAATACCATATTACTACTGATGTTAAATCAGGCCACATTATCATCAACACAGCATCCCATCAATAGTAAACTGAATGGTTTACAAACATGGAATGTAAACAATAAAATTTCCAAAGTGCGGCATTGTACGTAAATCTGGAAGGAAAAAAAAAGAGGTGATGGCTTAGTTGGCTATTCATCAAGTTTAAAAAGCATGCCCTGGAACAATAGGCTCAAAATCATAGAGGGTTCAGACTTTCATCCTTCCAGGATAGATATGTTGACTTCCCTGAAGTTTGCTGGAGTTATTGGGAGTAATTTTGAATGAAGCCTTAAAATCTGAGCTCCTGTCAGCTCTCTGTGGACATTCAAGACCATATACCACTTTTCATATGAGCAAGGGTCTGTACTTCCCAGTATGATGAGTGCTGCTTATTTGCTGGCAATCTACCCTGGGAAAGAATGCTTTTCAGTTGTGCTGTATGCATATAGGGCCGGATCCATGGTCCACTAAAGTAAATGGAAAGACTGACTTTAGTGGCCTTTGGATCAGGCCCATAATAAACAATGTGCTATAGCAGGGGTCGGCAACCTTTCAGAAGTGGTGTGCCGAGTCTTCATTTATTCACTCTAATTTAAGGTGTGGTGTGCCAGTAATACATTTAACGTTTTTAGAAGGTCTCTTTCTATAAGTCTATAATATATAACTAAACTATTGTTGTATGTAAAGTAAATAAGGTTTTTAAAATGTTTAAGAAGCTTCATTTAAAATTAAATTAAAATGCAAAGCCCCCTGGACCAGTGGCCAGGACCCAGGCATGTGAGTGCCACTGAAAATCAGCTCGCGTGCCACCCTATCGGCATGCGTGCCATAGGTTGCCTACCCCTGGGCTATAGGATCAAAGGGGTTATATATTTTTGTACCATATTTCTTGTACATTGGCCTAAAACACATGATGAGCACATTTTAAAAAAGTTAACAGCACAATCTTTGAACTTAATAATAAACATAAGGTGGGACAAAATTGCAAACAAATATATAATTGCCATTGGTAAGTATAAGATGATCAGTTGTATCACAGTTATTGGATATGGGACAGTTGGCAGCCGACTGGAAATGTTTTCATTGCCACCCAGATTGAATGAATGAATGAATGAAAATCTTAATTTAGTTTCCACTCCCAGTCTCTCAATCCCTGTTGCAGTAAGGACACAGTACAGCACCTTCACTCTGCAAAGGAATGAGAGTTCTTACAGTGGTTCATGCTCTGGCCTCCCAGGGTGAGAAGAATCCTCCTCAGCTGAAAAGGATGTGGGGCTAAGAAGGTATTACAGTGGGGGAATGAGGGTACACAGTGAGACTTCTCAGAACTTTGGTCAGAATGCAACATGTGATGATTCCCAGGGCAGGCTGAAGACCAGAAAGAAGGAATGGACCCCGGGGGTTGGCAGTCTGATCTTTTTTTTTTTTAGTGGTAAACTTCAGGAACTGTTCCACATAGCCCTCAGAGTTCTCTGGTTTCAGACACACAAATCTACATGCGTACACTCACACCACCATTCTGGAGTTTTCTTTCAGGCTTTCACGTACTGCTGCATACCCTTGAGATCTTCTGCCCGCAAGCCTCGCACTAGAATCCTCCTCAAACTACCACATAGGCTCAACCATTCACAACAGGCAACTGCACATTTAGGAAGACAACCCAAGCAGCTGTTGAGAAGTTTTGAGGGGATGTGGCCACACAAACGAATCGTACCTTCTGAATTGTCTCTTTGAAACTAGAGTTGATCCTAATAATAGGATAATGAGTTCATTACTTATCTCCTCTCCCTAAGAAAAGTACCATTCCCAGGCTCAATAACTCCAAAGAAACCAGCAGGCTGGCTCTCCGGTTCCAGAATTTGATCTAGCAAATGCAGAGAAACTGATGTCCCTTGCCTCTTGGGAAGGAACGAGATGGTAGTTTATTACTCTTTACACCCTATGTGTGCGCACACACTCATCTGCTAGTGTGGCAGGAGTCCCTCAGAGACTGTCCCTGAGGTTTTCAACTTTGGCCATTGAATACAACTTGAACAAGCAATGAAGTCTAAAACCTGTTTAAGTGACAAAACAATTCTCATCCCAAACATTTGAAGATAAGGAAAGGATCGTTTTGGTGACAAGTAGGAAAAAAGGACATTTTGGTATAAGGGTAAGATTTTTTATTTACTATCTACACACCCTTCATCCCAGGCAAAGCAGCTAGTAGGAATCACTTCTTCAAGTGCTGCTCTATGCCTTGAAAGCAAAGATCTTCCTACCAAACCATTCAAAGCTGCACGTTACTTATCCTTCTTTGGGGACTTCAGCCTGCAGATAAACTTGTAATATACTTAACTGCAAGAGCTTGCTGATGCCCCTGGATAGATATGCAGCTTCAGATGGGAGCAACAGAAATCCCACAGGGGATTACTGGAACACCAACAGATAAAAGAATTGGAGACAAGAACCGGACTATCAGAAAATAAACTAGAAGGCCAATTCTGTTCTTAGATGGTGACTAGAATGGGATTTATACCCATGCATATAGAGGCAGACTCAGGCCCTAAGTAATGCAAAGAGAACATGCAATATATTCTCAGCTCTTTGTTTTTTCTTGTGCCCTGTCGTCCAGATGTAAACTGTGAAATACATCCAAGTTCCTTAGAAAAGGAAGTGTTGAGCCAGGCGGTTCAGGCTGAGCTGTTGCAGTTATCACTCCACTGAAAATGAACAATAAATTCAAAGAACAGAGACTGTGCTCATTTAGGGATCCTTCTGAGTTCTCTTTTTCCAGCTCCCACCCCCACAGTCTCACCTCTCCCCCTTTACTATAAAGTTCTGGTGCCCTTTACTATAATAATGAATGGAAATCACAGATTACTGTTTTAGAGGCTTAACTGATTCTCAGTGTTTTCTATGTACTTACCACTTTTTCATATGTCTCTCAACTTACATATAAATAGACTTGGAGTTGATTATTTTTAGGAGTTTCAACAGAAAACTCTATTTATTCCCAAAGATTTTAAATTTTTTTCTCCAATTAAATTTTTCACTAGCACGTGTGCAGCTGTACCAGATAGCTACACATTTAGAACCTTTGCCAGCACATCAAATATCTCTTTCCCTAACACCACTTTTATACAAACGTATAACCTGCATAGTGCTCAGTTTACAACCAGGGGTGGCTCTAGCTTTTTTGCTGCCCCAAGCACGGCAGGCAGGCTGCCTTCAGCGGCTTGCCTGCGGGAGGTCCCCAGTCCCGCGGATTTGGCGGCTTGCCTGTGGGAGGTCCGCTGGTCCCGCGGCTTCAGCGTACCTGCCGCCGAATTGCCACCAAATCCACGGGACCAGCAGACCTCCCGCAGGCAAGCCACTGAAGGCAGCCTGACTGCCACCCTCGCAGGGACCGGCAAGGTGGCCCCCCACGGCTTGCCGCCCCAGGCACGCGCTTGGAGTGCTGGTGCCTGGAGCTGGCACTGTTTACAACAAGCTATATTCAACAAAAATATACACAGCCTTTTGGCACTATACCTCCTCCTAAACATGTTCTGAGTAGCCAGGTAATCTTAGCTGGGAGTCTCTCACTACTATCACTATCTCCAAGTTCACATCCTATATTTTCTTCCATGCAAATGTGTAGCTGTTTGCCTTTTCTTTACATCTCTGTAAATGCCATATGGACGGAAATCATTGAGTCACCAGATCATACATTTATTTTTATGATGTATTATGCCGTTTGATGTCATGTTGACATCTAATTGATGTCGTTTTTGCTTTTTTTTGTCTTTGTTTTGTTTCTTGGTTTCAGTAAAAAAGATAATTTTAAAAAAGCCTTTAGAGTGATGACTTAAGGTACTGACAGACGAACATAGTATGCATCTCTTTTATGATGCACTGCTGAGTAATTGGGCATATTTCTAGCTTCAGATAATGTATAGAAAACCTCCGTATTTTTACTGTATAGATTAAAATTTGTATAATTCCCATCTATATTTTTCTCTAGCAAAAAAAAAAAAAAGATACAGAATGTATTTTCAGCAAGGCCTTGATCCTTGATTTAACCATCTATAATGTAAAGAAATGTGAAAACAAGGATAGAACTAAAATACTGAAGATTAAATGTCCCCTCCTCCATTTTGCATAATTAACAATAAGATGGTATGGATGCCAAAAGATATAGAGTTTAAACAAAGCATGCACTTTTTAACAACAGGCAACATTTACAGTGGATTGAGGGGAAATGATTTCCAGAATGCTGAAGCCATATGTATCTTTTGCTAAACTAAGCCTTTAGGGCCAAATTATAGGTGAAATCCTGGCCCCATTTTCTTGCATGTGTTTTAAGACTTTTAAGAGACAGCCTCTGCTAGAGGGGATACAGAGAGACCTTACTATAGTAGGAACCCCCAGGAGGAATTGCACCTAATCTAGTCATAATTCTCCCTAGAACTTTTGAGATGCACATGTTGCAGCAGCAGCTCCGACACCCTTTTGCTGCATTTCTTTTAAGGATGGGGCAGAGAGCCACAGATCCACCCTCACTCTACCCCCTTTCAAATAGCTAGTAGTGGCATCATCAAGGTGCAATGCCTGGAGCTTCCCAATACGACTGTGTCAAGCCACTTAATTAGGGACATGGAGGGAAAGGGGGATGGCTCCTTGCACACCAGTGCAGGGACCACACAGTTGAGCACCCCATGAACAGTCTGTTCATACACGCATTTACTCAGTTCACGTCATATGACACGTACAAGAACACTTAATATTTGAAGCCAATCAGAAGATTGAAGATGGGTGGTATCTGTGCCACATTTGCCTCTCTGAATAATTGTGAGAACTTTTCTTCTGTAGTTGTCATGAGTGTGCTGAATGAACAAGAAATCACAAGTTTAACATTTCACACATTCTAACCTTTCAGAGGCAGGCTCTTTCTTTATAAGTTAGAAATGTATATATGCAATATCAGGCCACACCATTTTTACCTCAGTTATATCCATTCAATCACACTGATTTTAAAAAGCCTCACATCAGAGCTGCCCAGCCACCTGAACATTCTGGGACTTGGGCAAAATTCCTGGCTGTTCCCCAACTGACAGTAGCCCTGCAAACACTACTTCCTGCAGCGTGGAATGTTCCTTGAAGTATACAGTTCCTTGAAACATACAGACCCATCTTGCCCATGAGAACAGATGGGTGCACAGCAGAGGATGGCATAGCTAGAGGCATACATAACAAGCATAAACATGAGAGAGAGAAAAAAATCAGCATTTCATTACACATGCAAGAAACATACAGAATCGTATTCGCTATAGGATATCACCTACAATGCTCAAACATTACCAAATAAAATAATATCAAATCAAGATCACTTTGTCAGAGAAAAAAGCCTGGTAAATTTCAGCCCAAAGTTTTAGAAAGTTGTAAGTGATGGAAAAACAGGGGTTTAGAATGGAAATGCTTACGTAATGTTAACTACAGAGGTTGTTTCACTTTCCTACTATACATAAATAAATGTATACACACATACGCACAAAGAAAAGAGGAATATAGAGCTATAATTCCATCAAGTAGTTCTGGAGCTGACACAAAATTCTTGAGCTTCGCTCTCATGGTGTATGACATCACCAGACACCAGACATGGAATCATAGCTTGAAATTCACAATGTGCCTATTTTTTTTCTATCGCTTATGAAATATGGATCAAAGACCCACATATATGCCCTGAACACACTTGTAACAGCTCCCCTCCTCAAAACTTCTGGATGGCTGCCTTCTTACCCCTTTCTTCCAAAACTCTAACCTATGCTGAAAATACCTTTATACTCAGCTCTGCTCTAACTAACTCCACATGGACTTTGCACAGCTAGTTCTTCACAGCTCAGGCAGTTCTGCCCTGTAGTTGCTCTTGTTTCCAAAGCAGCTTTCCCTACCAATCCAGCAGTTGGATGAATCTTGTAATTCACAAGGGTGCCCCCAGAATCTGTACATTATACAATTTTTATTGCATAGATTCATTGAAATTTTCTTGCATTCACAGGTTTAAGTCTGAAATCTGGGAATTATAAAAATATACTTCACTCAAGAAACATATAGCATGACATATACAGAGTACACACAATATATATTTAACTAAACTATATATAAAGAATGGCATCCGCATGTAGATACAGCCAGAATCTCTATTTCTTAATTCAATTAAATCTTATTCAATTTATATAACTTCCCATTCTCAAAATTGCTTGTAGTTTCTTAACACCTTAAATCCACTAACTGCCATAGCCTGCACTGCTCTTAGTTTCTCTACGTGGTGTACAGTGGTGTACTGAAATTATTTAAACTGCTGCCAACTTGATAAAATATGGTGGCACTGATGAGCAGCAAAAAAGATCTATGGACTGGCTCAATTGGCTTTTTATCTTGGGAATATATGAATTTTAATCTCTAGCTATCAATCATGTTCAGGGATGTGATGCTTTCTGGAAACTGAAATCTCGGTATGTTTTTGACAAAACAACTGAATCCCCAAGTCTGTCCGCTCAGGGGGCCATGGACACAAGAACAGAAATGCTCCACAGCACCTCCAATATCCACCATCAATAATAAATAATCAGTAAAGCAAAGAAGAAAATGCCAGTGACACAGCTCAACTGGTAGGAGCTGGGAAGCTTGACACAGTGGTGGCCCCACCTCCTCTGGAGACTCTATCCACCCATTGACCAGTTGTGGAGGAAGGGAGCTGACTGGCCCCTCACTCTACACTTTCATTAATTTAAACTCCAGTCCTGCTCCTTGGGAGCTTCTTGCCCCCATACCCTACCCCCACCAGGAGAGCAAGAGCTGTATTTTTTGCAGTTGCTGCAAATCACTTCTCCAGGGATAAGGAAGAATTTTTTTCTGTCTATTGGGGCTAAACTGGCAGAGGCCTGATGGGTATTTGGCTTCCCCACTGGAGGCAAGCTTGGCTAAACAGGAGTAGAGCTTAATAATTACCAGTAGGACTTAGTAGGGACGTTAGTTCATCAGCAAAAAAAGGGCCAGTTCCCAGAAGTAAAAGGCCTGGAATTTTGTTGATGGACATTATGCGACACGGGAAAACCTTGAGGTCTTTGTGAGCCAAAGTCTTTCTCTTTTGCTTCTCTCTCTTCCCCTTGCAAGAGGGGAATGGGTGTTAAGGATTTAGACATGCAAATTTCAGTATGAAGCTATTAGAGCTCATTACAAAGAGCAGGTTTGGGACAGACTTCCTTCTCATGACTTAGAATTCTACAAAGGACACAACAAATAACACATTCATCCATTATGACAAAAAGCTCCACAATAGGGATGGTAGCAAAGTGTGACACACACAGGAGCCAAATCTCAGTAGTAGAGGAGATTACACTAAGAAATAACTGTTTGCCACAGAGTGTTTTGGGCCTTGGCATATATCCTGTTGGAAACCCACTTGGAAGTCACTTCTGGAATATTACTCCAGTCAGTGGATGACACCACCGCTAAGGAGATGTTTCCATGAAAACACCAGCAGAGAGCACATGGTAACATGGGTTCCAAGGAAGCCATAAGGCCATAGTGGAGGAGACAGCTGAAGCTGCCATGAGGCAGGCCTGTGCTTCCACCCAGATGTTCTTCCCCTCTGAGTTTACCAAGATTTGCATGGATTTGCAGAGGCAAGCCTCACCTGTCTGTCAGTAACATCAGAAAGAGATTCCACGAGTGGCAACACGCTGAATTTTGTAGCCCTTACATTGTTCTTCCCCACAAAGGGATAACATATGGTCCCAAAGACCACAGTGGGAAAGGGCACTTAACCAATTCTTGTTAAAATCTGCCAGCCTGTAAGTCTTCTTGTCCTCCATTTCATCTGATGCTGTAGCATTTATAACCTTTTACAACGATGAGAAGTTTCTATTTAACACTAGACAAGATTTTTTTTAAACTAAAGTAGAAAATATAAGCTAACTGTGAAAGCTGAGTGTATTTTCCCTCTATTGCTCATTATTCGTTACTGTATCATTTTCTCACTGCATGAAGGCCTAAAAAATAAATCTAACGTAAACAGAGAAGGCAAATACCTTCTGAAGGCCAGGCAAATATTTGAAAAGCAAAAAAGAGATTCCTCTTCTATCTCTAGATCACCCTCCAATTTAACATTAAGTGTATAGGGGTTTTTTCTTCTCTATGCCTTTCTTTTCTTTACTCCTTTTTTTCTTTTCTTTTTTTGAAGGAATGCAGCAGCAGCAGATGTACATATCCTAGATTATGGAACGTGCACCAATCTATAGACAATAGCAATGGAATAACAAAGGTCGAATAATTATATTGTGCCTGTTATCAGAGTGTAAAGAAAGAATTGGCACTATAAAAGAAGCTATTATCTGATAAACTAATGCAAAAAAGTCTCCATCTAACATTATTTTTAAACTCTGGAAACCATATGCCCAAACCTGCAATCTGATCCACATGGGTTGACCTTAGTGCCTGTGTGGAGTCCCACTGACTTCAGCAAGAGTCCTCATGGACTGATGGATTAGATTACAGGATCAGGACCTTAGACTGCACAAATATAGCACTAAACAGGTACTATAATTCAAAGAGACAAAAACCACCAGTTGACGCTATATGCGTGTGTCAATGTCTATAAAAATATCAACAGCAGGTCCATAATCCTCTAACAGGTTTCCTGCCTGAATTATTAAGGATATAGAGATTTGATTTGAAAAAAAAAATTACTGGGAAGGAATAGGGCGTGGCAGGGAACTGGACTGGAATGCAAAAGCCTTTGATTTCCAGCTCACTGGTTCAAAATGTCCCTAGGTTAGTACTCCAGACAAGTTATCACCACTGCATGGCAGTTCAGCCGTCTATGCAATCTGAGTTGATCCAAACCAGTTCTACATAACAAGGGGCAAACTTTTACCAATCACAGCAAAAAAACTAATGACCGTATCAACCCAGAGACTGAACTGTCCCATCATCCAAAGAAGGGTTGAGGCATATCGTTGGGTAAGGGTGGGAAAGTTAGCTGTGCTGCAACATGTACTTCACCTGTTCTGTGAGTAAATAAGACTTCAGTCTTTATGACAGACCACTTCTTTTTGCCAATGACAAACCCATTTAAAGGCAAACAAAACTCTCCTAAGAGCGCCTAATGCTTTCTTAAACAGTTTGTAGAGAGCCTTATATTATCTTATGTACAAAATAAGTAATAATAGCAGTGTTACTGAGAACACTGTTCCTAGCAAGACAGGATTTCACTTTTTAAAATATAGCATTAATAATACCTGCAATTCCAAAATTAAGCCACATCCTCTGTTTTATTGCTTGTTTTTAGTAGTAAGAAGGAGATAAGGAGAGACAAAGAATGAAAGATGAATACAGAGATCAAAAAAGATGATGAGAGAGTACTTAAAACTCTTAATTAGCTGCTTCAAGTCCATCTGCTCAAAAATGTAATATCAATTTATTTCCTTGTTTAAGTCTCAGTCTTTGAATATGCAAGACATCACAAAATAAATATGAAAACTTGGATGTACCAAAATATTCAGCTTAACTAGCTAGCATGAGGGAATGACATTTTTCACAATAAAGGACAGTGTTGGGTAGTCTACCCAACATATAAGTACTATAACAAATTAGAGACTAAATAATGTAATCCTTGCCCAACTTTGTAAGCATATAGAACATGAGTAGCCCCTGGGACTACTCATGTGAGTACTTGAGGAAGAACTTTAGACACAAGTAAAGGTTATAACAACCTAAGGTATATACACCAAACCTAATGTTACTGTTAAGAGTTATCAGTTTTATTCTGCATTTCAAGAAAAACTATTTGTTTGGGTTTAAACATTTCTCTGCATTGGTTGCAAGCTACACATTACACAGTTGTGCTAGTGCATGAGAAATATAATGAAACAGACTGGAAACTAACAACTAAAAGCAATTTAAAAATGTCTCATTTATTTCCATCTAATCTAAGATAAAGACAAAGAAAATGAACAGCAGAAATAGCAAAAAGTGAATTCCATATTTTAAATGCTTTCTGTTTTACAAGAAATTGCTTCACTGGACTAGACCAGTATCCTACTAGTTCGGTAACCTGTCTCCAGCAGATAATAGTACCAGAGGTTTCAGAGGAAGATGTAACAAACACCTAAATGGACAGTAATTGAATAAATAAGTTAGAACAGATACAACATGTGAACAAGCATATCTGAGCAAAAAGGGATCTTTTATAAACATAGACCAAAAAGAAACAGCTTTGGGCTTGATCCTGTGCCCATTCAAATTGATGGCAAAGCTCCCAGTGACCTCAATGGTGTGAAGGAACAGGTCCTTATACATGTTCAAGCTGTAAAATGTACATACTTTATTATCCTGAGTGACAGACTTTACTGCTAATTCAAGACATTTGACAGGCAAGTAGGATTAATATCACAAGGATCATGCCTAAGCTCAGGTTTCTTATTTACCAAGGAAACATTCATAGGCATCTAGACAATGGAAATAGTCGTTAACATAAATATAATTCAATTTAGAGCTCATAAGCGAATTGGGTAGGTTTGTTCACAGGATGATTGTACAAAAAGTCCTCAGAATGAAAAGTAGGTTAAAAGATTATGGTGTCCAAAAAGAAAATGCAACCCAAACAAACAAGATTAAGCATGTGACAGGCCAAAAGGCAATTTAAAAAGGCACCAGCTCTTACTGTCTAGTAAGGAGATAATGTATATGCTACTGCTATAAATGTTGCCAAAGGAGTGGTTTACAATGCATTTCGCCTTGAAAACCTGGTAAAAATAAACTTAACAAAGAACATCAGTACAATTGCTCTAATCTCTAAAAGCAATTATGTATATTTTAGGTAATAAACAGATGTGTACAATGTCCAATTTCTTATCGGTATAAAATCAGAAACACAATAGGTGCAAGGTAAGGCATTCCAACCTTTGGATAGCCAATTGGGCACTGCTCTGCCAGACTTCATCTCTTAAATTTTACAGCTGAAGTAAAAATTGCTAAAGCAATCAAAGACAGACTAGGCATTCAAATCAAAGCTTAGCTAATGTTTTTATCAACTAATTCTAATTATATTAACTGAAACAACAGACTAGTATATTACAACAAATCAGATTTGAAGGTTGAGGGTACGTCTACACTACGGGATTATTCCGAATTTACATAAACCGGTTTAGCAAAACAGATTGTATAAAATCGAGTGCGCACGGCCACACTAAACACATTAAATCGGTGGTGTGCATCCACGGTCCGAGGCTAGCGTCGATTTCTGGAGCGTTGCACTGTGGGTAGCTATTCCGTAGCTATCCCATAGTTCCCACAGCCTCCCCCGCCCCTTGGAATTTCCGGGTTGAGATCCCAGTGCCTGATGGGGCAAAAATCATTGTCGCGGGTGGTTCTGGGTAAATGTCGTCAGTCACTCCTTCCTCTGGGAAAGCAACGGCAGACAAGCATTTCGCGCCTTTTTTCCCTGGATTGCCCTGGCAGATGCTATAGCATGGCAATCATGGAGCCTGTTTTGCCTTTTGTGACTGTCACCGTATGTGTACTAGATGCCTCTCACAGAGGCGATTCAGCAGCGCTACACAGAAGCATGCTTTTGCTTTTGCATGACAGCAGAGATGGTTACCAGCCATACTGCACCATCTACCATACCATAAATTGGTAATAAGATGATCATGGTTACCAGTCCTTTTGCACCATTTGCTGCTGTCATAAGTGCCCCTGGCTAAGATCAGCCAGGGGCGCAAAAGCCAAAATTTGGAATGACTCCCTGAGTCAATCCCTCCTTTTTGGTATCTAAAAATAGAATCAGTCCTGCCTAGAATATGGGCAAGTGTACTAGAGAACCACTGTATCAGAGAGCACAGCTGCTCTGTGTCAGATCCTGCAGAAATTATGAGCTGTATGCTATTCACAGGAGATGCTCCTGCAACAACTCCACCTGTTGATTCCGTTCTTCCCCCAGCCTTCCTGGGCTACTGTAGCATTGTCCCCCTGCTTGTGTGATGAAGTAATAAAGAATGCAGGAATAAGACACACTGACTTGTTAGTGAGAAATGAGTGGAAGGCAGCCTCCAGCTGCTATGATAGTCCAGACAGGACAGTTAGGAGTGTGGAGGAGAGGAGCCCAGCATCCCTCTGCTAGTCCAGGGGCAATTGAATCTTTTTTTTACACATGAAGGGTGGGGGCTGACGGAGCTCAGCCCCCTGTTGCTATGATGACGATGGTTATCAGCCATACTGTACCATCTACCAGGAAAAATTAGGGCCAGGCGCCCTTGATCGACCTGACGGATGCTAGTCAGCATGGTTACCAGCCCTTTTGCACTGCCCCATGTGCCAATAGGCTGATGATGAGGACGGGTACCAGTCGCTTTGCACCATCAGCCACCCATGGCGGGGGGTGGGGGGGAGCAAGGATGTTGGTGTTGAGTGCTGCAGCATCGCATCTATCTGTAGCATTCAGTAAAGATAGGGTGACATGTAAAAGAGTCAAGAGAGGATTGTTTTCCCTTTCACTTCTGGGGGTGGGGGGGGGGTGCGTAAATTGCCGAGCTATGCCCTGACCCACCGCGGACACTATGTTTGACCCTAGAAGCATTTGGAGCTCAGCCAAGAATGCAAATGCTTTTTCAGAGAGACTGCAGGAACTGTGGGATAGCTTGAGTCCTCCAGTCCATGAGCGTCCATTTGATTCCTTGGCTTTCCGTTACGCTTGTCACGCAGCAGTGCGCTGAGTCCCTGCTATGGCGTCTGTCTGGAGATTTTTTAAAAGTGTTTTTTAATTCATCTTCTGTAACGGAGCGCTGATAGAACAGATTTGCCTGCCCTTACAGCGATCACGTCCGCATGGTCCATGCGGGAGCTCTTTCTTTATTTTGATTTTTAACTGCATCACCACACGTGCTGATCAGAGCTCCACGCTGGGCAAACAGGAAATATTCAAAAGTTCGCGGGGCTTTTCCTGTCTACCTGGCCACTGCATCCAAGTTCAGATTGCTGTCCAGAGCGGTCAGTGGTGCACTGTGGGATACCGCCCAGAGGCCAATACCATCGATCTGCGGCCACACTAACCCTAATCCGATATGGTAATACCGATATTAGCGCTACTCCTCTCGTTAGGGAGGAGTACAGAAACCGGTTTAAAGAGCCCTTTAGTGTGGACGGGTGTGGCGTTAAATCGGTTTAATGCTCCTAAAACCGGTTTAAACGCGTAGTGTAGACCAGGCCTAAGTGTGGCCTACCGGATAGAGCACTGGACTGGGGCTCAGGATAATTGGGTTCTATTCTAGTTCTGCCCTGCTGGGTGACCTTGGGCAAGTCACTTTCCAGCTCTGTGCCTCAGTTTTTCTGTCTGTAAAATAGGGATAATGACATTGATGTTCTTTGTAGAATGCTTTGAGATCTACTCATCAAAAGCTCTGTATAAGTGCTAGGTATTATTATTATACATCACAGACTCAGTCTTTGGTTATATACAACAGGACTGTCCTGAAATCTTGTGCCTTGTATCAATCTGCTATCTAGCCAGGACATCTACATGCATATACAAATAAATGTACATATATGTATATATACACATAATTATAGTTGTATACACACACCCCTATATAGACGTATATACAGATGGACTCCTAATAGATTGAAAGATAGACAGACATCCTATAGAAAGAAGACACTAAATCCTGTGGAGGGAAAACACTAAATTGCCACTAACCAGGAGTGGCGGTTTCAGTTGCCATAAATGATAGCAGCACCTGAGGCATTCATAATCAGGCTGCATTACATACATTACATTATATGCCAACACTTCTTTAAATGAACCTGGTTGTCACTGTATATGCTCATATTATAAATGTATACGTATATATACACATGCATCATCACTGATCTACTGCTGATCAGCTGATCTACTGTCATTCAGTCCTTAGATCTGAACATCTGAGGCCTATTGGCAGGGCAACTTCAGAGGAGTAGTGGGCCCTTGAGTCTAAAAAGGCCTTCCCATGGTTGTTCTGTGAGAAACCCAGTCTATTAACCTTAAGCCACAGTGTAAAGTTCATAGGTGAAATCTTGGCTCTGTGTAACTCAGTGGCAAAACTCCCATTGACTTCAATAGGACCCATCTATGTATCTACACAGGCTTTTTCAGGAGAACGTGTTGATGAATTATACCCAGGGGCGGCTCCAGGCACCAGCACACCAAGCACGTGCCTGGGGCGGCAAGCCACGGGGGGCGCTCTGCCAGTCGCCGCGAGGGCGGCAGGCAGGTTGCCTTCGACGGCATGCCTGCGGAGGGTCCACTGGTCCCGCAGCTTCGGCGGACCTCCCACAGGCGTGCCGCTGAATCCCCGGGACTGGGGACCTCCCGCAGGCAAGCCACCGAAGGCAGCCTGCCTGCCGTGCTTAGGGAGGCAAAATACCTAGAGCCACCCCTGATTATACCTTAAATCTCCTATATCCTGATCTTGCAAAATATTGTGTGGGGGTAGATTTTGTACCCACACAGATCTCTTTGCAGGATCAGGACCTTGACTTACAAATTCTCCAGAGCAGGAATCCTGCCTTACTCTATGTCTATATACTCAATATAAAATGCCATGTAAATTTATAGAGTTATATAAATGATTTTAATAAAAATAAATATTAATATTTCTGCCAATAGCTTATTATGGGGTTGAGTCTCTCTAGATTTGGCTGACATTAGTCAATGCATTTTGTATAGTTTTAATAATTTATGATGATATGCCCAGAGATATGGGGACATTTAAAAAAAAATCTAAAAATAAACAAACAATTGCTACACTGCTGGTGGTGCAATCTTCATTTGCATGAGTTAAACGAGGATACCACTACTGATAAAGTAGAACTACAGTAAGGAGAAGTTATGTTTAATTAGTGCAGATAAAAATCTTACCAAAATGCAAGAGAGTATAATATCCCTCTGTCTGTGTATGTTCATATGCCTATGGAAATGTGTAGGTAGTTTTGTTTCTAACAGTCACACATCCCTGGGGCCAGTACATTAAAAAGTGTGATAATTTGCCAATTAAGGTATTTTGGTTGCATCCTTAAAAGGTCAACGGCATTATAGTGCGGACATCATTCAGGAAAAGGCTCAAGAAATAATTTTCTGGCACCAAAATTCTTTTCTAATTAGTTCCCCAAAACCTTTTTATTTTTTACTAAAATGACTAAAATTAAGTTTTACAAACCTCCACAAAAGACAGATTGTCACTAACACTTTCTAATTAAAAAGGCACTCGTCCTCATTCCCACTTTGCTGGTGAGTTAGAGAGCACCAGTAAGTTCCAGACATTGCTCACAGTAACACTGATGCATATTGCTCAGAGTTATACTGGTGTATAGCAAAGTAATCTCCAATGAAGTCCAGGGATTTATTTCAGTGGAACAGAGAGTAGAATCTGGCCTCAAAAGTATATCCTCCCTGAATCCATGAATTGCCATTATTGTTCATTATGACTGATACAACAGTGTTATTAATGATTATTGTTATTATGAATGATTTTGTTGACTTCTGCATCAAGTCCAAGCCTCAGCACTTGTTTTAATATAGGAAATCTATGCAAGAATATACTAAATACCTAGATCTGAATCCTGACAAATGAAGGAGGCTTATTATTGGTTACTTATAAAATAGGGGCTCCCTTCCTATGCAGAATTTAAAATGAAACAAAACAATGTTTCTCTCCTTTAGGGTTTTATTTGACCTTTATATTAAATAACACTGTAGATATTCACCCTTTCTTGTCAACTGTTGGGAATGAGCTACATCCACCCTAACTGAATTGGCCTCGTTAGCACTGACCCCCCACTTGGTAAGGCAACTCCCATCTTTTCATGTGCTGTATATTTATACCTGCTTACTGTATTTTCCACTTCATGCATCTGATAAAGTGGGTTATATCCCATGAAAGCTTATGCCCAAATAAATGTGTTAGTCTCTAAAGTGCCACAAGGACTCTTCGTTGTTTTTACTGTAGATTAGTAATCAGTCTTAGCAGACAGCTGTTATGGAGTCACCAATAGCTACTTCAGGCTGCCTCAAAACTGTGGTAGCTGTAATGTGATGATAGCCTTAAGTGGACTATAACTGATGAGAAAAGGGAGAAGAAAAACAATCAGCAACTTTCTATAAAACCACTTTACAAAGAAAAATGTATGGGCCATTGAAGAGTCATAAATAAGATAGATTCAGCATGAACATTGAGATGCCATTTCAATTACAGCTACAAATGCTAAAGATAGAGCTACCCATGAGCAACTTATATTTAGCCCAAATTTTTCACATGAAAATTGTGACGCTTTCTCATTTTTAAATTATTATATTACACACACACACACACATATATATACACATATATATTTAAGTAAGTAGGAAAGAAGAACATGACTTGTCTAAGTGGGAATAGTTCTATGTTTGGAATGAAGTGTGGTCACGAGGTAAAGCTCCTTTTTGAAATAATGGTTACAGGCAATAGCTATAACTTGCTTGTAGCATTTCTCACCAAGGTTTAAGTAGATGACTTTCACTCAATAGTGGCAGGCAGCAGAACTGTGTGTCCCCAGAGGTAAATATGGAGCCAGAAATGCAATCCTACCCCCTGGTCATAAAGAACTAGCACAACCATTCAAAAACTGCTATTGCACCCCATGCTCTTCAGCAGCCTCAGTTTCCCTTCCCTCTAATGGAGTGTAGCTGGGGAATCTACCCTGTCACAGGTCCACTGGCAGCTCTTCGTCCACCCTCAAACACCCATTGTGCGCCTATCTCATAGAACTATTTGGTATAGAAGACTCATCTATAGGACTCTACTGGTGGGTTCCTATATGCCTACATGAGTGGGGTTAGAGCAAGTATTTCTAACCCAAGGTCAACCTTTTTTGTCTGAAGATGCCATAATAATGTAATAGTTATGCAAACACCAATTCCTAGTTTCTATTGAAGAAAGATTACAGTAGGCACCATCAGATTCTTCTCCAGAGACTATGAAAAATAGAGCATCACCCATATGCTATAGACTGCTTGATCATTCTGTTCAGACAACAGAAGAGATTTTTTCTTAATTTTATCATTCCGTGGATGTTATGCAACATCATGCTTTAGTACCACAGAACTGCATAATGACTGTCAAAAATTACGCATATCTGATTGCTCCATGACTTAGCCACTGAAAGTACAGTTCCTTCAAGGAACAAGAGCAACGTTTCAGAAGGTATGCCTTTTATTAAAGGATATGCTGGGTATAACGAAGAACACATGCAGCCTTCTAATAGTCCTGATGAGCAAAACTAATGAAAATAGTTTCCTATGACAGCATCTAATCTGTTTAGTTTTTCATGATGGCTCACTCTTTGCAACAATTTAAAATAAAATCTTTTTCTATATTGCAGTAAAAACAATTGTCCTAGCTGCCAATCAAACATCCTAAAAGCTTTTCTTTCTACAGCATTAGAGAAACACATACCAAGTTTTTTTTCTTAAAGGACACTTAATGTTAGATTCTTAAGTCCATATTTAGACACCTAAATAAGTGGCCTTATTTTCAGAAATGTTGAACACTGAGAACCTCTTACTGAAGTGAAAGCCCACAAGTTATTAGACTTGATGCAGTAGGAGGTGAGACTAGCCGATCATAATTGTCCCATATGACCTTGAAAAGTATGATTCACTCTTTTCCAGAGAGAGAGAGAGAAAGAGAGAGATCACCCCCACATACTGGTCTGTACCCTCCACTTTTGGACTCTGAAGAGGTACACGTGTGCCAAACCACATTTGCAGAGGGATGCACTGTATTCTCCTTCTTTCACTTGTTACACAACATTGAAATTCTTTAAATCAGTATCAGTCATGACCTCTCTAAGCTGCTGATGTTCTAAAAGGACTTGATAAAGTGTGGAGATAGTTCTTCAAGATCTTCAAGATAGTTCTTCAAGATCAATACAGAGGCTTGAAACATCGCTGAGCCTTATCTACTTGTGTAAGTAAGAGTTTCCCCTCATTGTGTGAATAACTGACTTTGGACACTGTAACTAGAATATGAACTCTTCAACTATGCAGCCTTACACTGAATCTTGTAAAATACTTTAGCCTATCCACACAACCTCACGGCGTTTTTGATGAACTGAAACATATTCTCTCCTTCCACTCATATGCCATCACTGAGAAGGTATGTTCCAAAGAACTTAAGGGCCAGACTCAATGTTTCCCTCAGCCATTTAAAAAATAGAAATCCAACCAAATTCTCAAGAACCTCCTTGTTTTCTCTCTGTAGATAACCCCTGCAGGCTTAGTCTCTCCTATGTATTCACAGAGTGCAGAGAGAAACATATACATCCATGTTCCACTCTCCCACCTCACTGTCCCACCCAAACAGCTTTAGGCAGGATGTTTTTACCACATGCCACAACAACTAAAACCCTAAAGTGGGACACTCAACATTCAAATCTTATAATAATGTCCACCTGGGCCCTGGGTCCAAGACTTATACAGAATACCCTGAGCAAGTATCTGCAGTACTTGTCAAACTCGGCTACTAACCCATTTTGAAAGAGTCAGGAATCTACAAATTCACTTTCACCAAGAAAGGAAATGGAATGATTGTACCTTCCATAAAAATCCTCCTGCCAGAATTCTGGCTCGATTTCAGTCAAGTTAGCTCCACTAAGTCAGGGAACCATTCTTATCAGTCTGCTCCAGACTTTTGTCAGAGTTGTTCTATAGACAACTAGGAAGCTTAAATTGGCACAACAGGGAAGATCACGTCAACTGTGGGGCTGTGATCAAGTCACTGGTTAGAGCATGCCTTCAGGTGGTTATACTATGTGTTCTCTACAAGTTTGATAAAAGTCTTTAAAATGAGCATTAAATTGGATTCTCTGCTTGATGTTTCTGGTTTCCATTTTATATCCTTATTTAAGCATACTATTTTTATTTGAGCTACAGTTAATTTACACTGATTTGGAGCTGGGGGGTGTTGTTTTTTTGTTTTGTTTTTTAAGTTCTCACCCCTTTCTCTTCAGTTCTGGCTTCTTAAAAGATACCGCTAGTGTTTGATTTATTAAGTTTCAGCCAATAAGCTGAAATTTATAATAGGTGTTAAATAGACTACTGATATCAAGCTTGCCAACTCTACCAGTTTAGCCAGTACAATACCAGACTTCAGTAATACATATCTATAAGTTAATAAGAAATTAGAGCCTGAAAACAGACTTTGGAATCCATTTAATCTAATCAGTTAATATACTATAAAATTCCATAAATACTATGCTTTATTCCTTCCAGATAAGTGTGAACCTCGTTTTGTTTTTTATAAACATAGCTATAGCTTCTACCCCAACTAGGGCATTCCACAAATTTGTTCCCTTGTCATTTTGACTAAACTTTTATTTTGCCTGCTATTTCCTTGTTTATAAATCTAGCTTTTCCAGTCCTGAACGAGTCCCTCCTTTTGAGAAGTAGTTCAAAGAGCTTATCTGATTTGACCCTTGCTATCTCCTTTAATTTCTGGAAAACTTCAGTTCTATCTCCTCTGAATCTACTTCTTTTTTCCCCTCAGTGTTTTTCTCAGTGTTTTCCCAGCCTTTCTATAGGTATATCATTCCTACATGTATATATCATCCCTATATAGTAATTGTTCTCATCTGTGCCCTTAACACACTCTTTATATCTTAACAAGATCATGGTGCTCAAACTTAGGCATGGTGACCTCTTTGTGGCCTAATAACACTCTTAAAGAGTACTAAGATAACTTCTTGGGATTGTTTTGTTTGTTTCTCTTATGAAGTCAGATTGTTCAGTGTACTTTGCCTGCAGTCATTTGTTGGACTGATGACTTCCATTACTAGCAGCAGCAAGAGCTGGGGATCTTAATTGGTGCTAATGAGATGAATCCCCCTTTTAAAAAAAAAATCTGACCATCTTCTGTTAACTGTCTCCTTTCCTGGGTAGGCCAAAGACACATAGTCATAAACAATGTGTCTTGCCAAACAAATTCAGCCTCTCTTTTCCAACTGTCCTTTCTGCTCTTCTCTTCAATTTTCCTTTGCCTGGGGCCTTATCATATTCCAATTCTCAAAATTCAAACAGAAACTAGAAGGAGCATCCAATCTGGTGCTGATGATGAGCCTTTCTTCCCTTCCCCTTTGTACAACTCATGAAATATTAGCATGTATAATAACTAAATCCTCAGATAGTGTGTGCGCTCAGATTTCGATTAGTTTGTGTTTTTAACTGCATTTTGATTCTCCTATTTAAACAGTCTCTTTGGTATAGCCTTCCACCTATTCTATGGAAACAAACAGTTGGTGATGGTAAATTCTTTTCCACCAACACAGACACTAACATAGTAAAATATAGTTATTTAACACAGTTCTATTAACAAAACCAAAATATTTTAAAGCTTATGTTAAATCCATTTATGTAATTAAGAGTGCACCATTTAATGATGTGAGGCAATATCATTAAATATACAGAGTTTCCCTGAATTTCAGAACCGCTAGAGCATTATTACTCCAACCATTTTATGCACCTCTGAGACAATAAACTGTAAACTGCAGACTATGTTGAAAAGGTAAGTTCATTCACCTATGTCTAGCAAGTAATTTCAAGAGCATACAGTCCACGTAACAAGGACATAGGAAATTGTAAATTTCCACTACAACACAGAGAAATCAGTCTTAGGTGAAATTACATAGAGATTATTCCATCTAAACATTTTCCATATGCTCACCTCCTCCCATCCTGCACACACTTTGTAACCCCACAAATGTTTATAAATTAACATGAATGAATTCAAAATGGTTTACAACAAACAAATACACGCATCAATACTACATGAACACTTGGGCCAAGAAAACATCAGGACTGGTAAAGAGTTGTCTGCAACATATAAATTTGCATAAAGCCATACAGTCTATAAGCAGAAACATTATATTCAGAATCACATAGGACTTCTAACAACCCAGAACTTTCTCACCTAAAGAGAAATTATATAATCTTTTTCCTGGCAATTATGCAGGATTCTTTAGTATGTATCACACTAGAGCTTGTTTAGATTTTGCAATCACTTCTCGTTCTTAACCACAATCCAATCATGAATTTCTAAGATATTTCACTATTAAATACAATGGATCTGTTAACAGAAATAGTTCTTCTTACCAATGTTAAAAGCACCATTTTAATTTATTTCATTCATTTTGGAATGTGGAAGTTCAGTATATGCAGATTCATATGCTGGCAGTATAAGTGATTCCACAAAGATTCCCTTTAAAATTAGATAGTCTTACGGTGAAAAACAAAAAGGAAAAGCCTTAATCTCTTTGAAAAGATGTCTTGCTTACCTGACTCTGCCATACCACACCGACAGGCTGAACAATATTATCAGCTCTTCAAGTACTAATTCTTGCTAACTGGAAGGATATTTTCTCTCTTGCTGGATTAATAATCAACTTTCCAGATAGTTCATTTGTAATTCTCTGCTGGTTAACCCTTTGCATTGCTCCCATTCTACACTAAACAGTCTATCTGCTTTCCAATCCATTTTAATGAGAAAATAACAAAATAAAATGATGGTACATACGTGAAACTACTATAAAATAAAAAATAAGAAGCTGATTTGGAAATTTGAGGGCAGGTATTTAATAAACTAAATACATACAACATTCAAAATGCTTTCAGACTAAACATCCTTTATAAAAGTTTGGATTTTTAAAGGACTCTAACCCCTTAAATTTAATAGTCTGAAAAGACAACTGCATTTGGATAAACCACACTATCAACAAATCGAATGCTGTCAAGTCCAATGGCTCATACTACATCACGTTCCCATGAACTTACCACTTGGCCTCTCATCTTCAGTGTATATGCGAGTGTGACACATGCCTGCTATGCTTGGAAAATAACATTTTTTATTACTGAATAGTTAGCTGAGAAATTATCACAATTATCAGTTTGTGCAAGGCCGTCCATCTGTGTTGTCAGAAAGCAAGAGCAAGAGTGGTTGGGAGCAGAGAGGAGATAAGAAAGGCTCAGAATAGCTAAAAAGAGGAGTTTAAATAAGGTCAGAACAGCTTAAGATGAGAAACCTAGTAATTACAGGGAAGTTTGTTTTTCAAAGATAATAAATAGCTAATTACAAAATTTGTTATCGATCTCACAGCTCTATTATGAAGCAAGTGAAAATTACTCAGATATGTTTGTGTTAATGGGGTTATGGGGCCCCATATGAAAAGGTGGGTGAAAACCTTAAAATCCCAACCTGAAATCACTAATCTTTGTTTTAGGGAAGCGAGATGCCCCTTAGCATATGCTTTGGTCAGGGTCAGGGTTTGTGGAGGGGGGGTGTGGTGGCAGAAAGAAAATAATTTCTCAGATGACAGAAGCATCATGTTGCAAAAGCAGAGAAATAAGAATGTGAAAAGCAGTGCTCCTACATTCCCTTTTCTGTCTAAAAAGCAACTGTCTTTGGTTTTAGGAAGCACTGGGCAAAATCCAAGAGATTACAGCCTTTTCACTACAGAATGCTTTCCCTGTAAAAATGCACCGTAGCTGTTTTATTAAATAGCACTGAAGTACTTTTGTTTTCCCCACAGACAAAGGGGCAAAACCTCCTAAAGTTATGGCATAGCACAAAAGAGACTTTATCTCCCCCTGCACAAAAGCAGTCCTTTATTAGGATCCCTGTAGCAAATTTATTTTTTTACAGGATTGTAGGTCTCTCTGCAGCGGTACCTAATACTGTTTGCAATAAACGTTCTATGATATGTGCTGTAGAATTTATGATAAAATGTTGTAAAGTGTGGAAGCAAATTTCTTTCATATTTATAGTTAATTTTATTCAGTGTGTGTTTGAAGGAAAACCTTTTAAGAACACCAATAATGTGAGAAAGCTACAACAACTAAATTTATTGTTAAGTATCACATCACTGGTACTCCTGGGGGTTCCTCTTCATGGGAAGAAAGCTTAAACAACATTTTTTAACACATTGGAGTGCTTCCCAGAGATGTGATGGCCTACAGAGGCAGTGCAGTACAAAACACGTTGGAATAGTAGGTCAGTAAACAAGCTTTTTCAGAGGATGAATACAAATAAAAATAACTTTGTTTAATAAAGACAAATTATAATTATCCTTTGTTCTGTAAGAGGTACATTATCTGTCTCTCCTGTTTCACCTGACTCAACTGGAGGTATTTGTTCCATCACCTGACTTAGTGGTTGGCTAGAAATAATAGGACAAAACAATCTACTATTGTTACATGAGACAACAACCTTTCATGTCCTTGAAGCTCACCATGACCTTTCATCTTTCCTATTCCCCAACGATCTCTCATAACAACTAAAACTACACTCAGTTAGGCTGAATTCCAGATTGTCATAAAAAGTGCCCTGGCCTTTCAAAACAAAACCAATTTTTACACCAAGGTGGGGGAGAAACACAAGTCCATTGTTCCAGCACAGATGGAAGTTAGAGTTACTAGGGCAACAGCTCTAATCCTCCTTTTTACCACCTTTTTCACATCATTGGCCTATCAAGTGTGCTACCTTTTAACTCATAAGCTCAAAAGCTGGTAGTCTAACTGGCTGCCCTAATTAGCTACGATTTTCACAGTACAGACAACATGATGAGCTAATCGAAATTTGCAAAATAATGACGTACCTCCAGCAAATATTCCTCCTCCTGAGGCCCAGTCTTAGAATAACAATAATGAGACCATTATTAGAGGAGGGCATTAAAATGCTGCACTGCTGCTAAACAGAGAACTTAATTGTTCTGGTCTTGTCCATTGAATCAACAACCTATTGTTGTGGACTTGAAAAATAAAGGACTGGAGAATGGGTGCCATAATGATTGGTCTGTGCTGCCATACCAGCACTCTGAGAATTGTTTTCCTTTTGAAACTCTTGATGGACTAGTAGTTTTGTTTAAAAGTAATATAAAAGGCAATTGTCTGGATAAAAAGTCCTATTTATTGAAATCTTTAGAAGGAGTTGCATGGATTTGTTCGTGACCCCCGAGATAAAAACACAGGAACCATAATAATACTATTTGTAAAGGCCTGCTACCGCTGCCTACAGTAACACTAGATAACACAGTCTTGTCTAGCTGCTGCAAGAGGAAGGAAGGCATTTCCTTAGTAGACAGTAAGAATACAAAAGGTCAAATACTGGCCAGATCCAACTAATCTGTAAATGAGAAAATATTTTATTAAACAAAATAGCAATTAGGGTTTCTGGTTTTAGGTTTAAACCAATAAATCTACACGGAAATCATGTGTAGCTCAAGTGGTGGTGTTGTTTTTTTAAATAACTATTGCAAATAACCAACTTCAGCTATTTTGAATTTGTTTCAACTCCTCTGTTGAGTGATGTCCCAAAGTTTGTGATTGGGAAGTCAAATAATATATCTAGAGATGTAGGCAACTGAAAAGTGCTATTGGCAATTTACAGTTTTTCCTGTGTTTAAAGAGAGAGCATTCTTTGAAGTGAAAATTGTAACTGGGAGGAAAAGTTTGTTAAAAAATCTTAGGCATTTTTTTGGTTTTAATTCTGCTTTTTAACTGGTAAAACTCAAGTATGCAGTTTGAAAATGTCATAACTTGTATAAAATAAACACTGAGTTTCAGAGGAGAAAACAATAAAACCAGAAACCCTAGTTTTAATCCATCAAAACATTTGGCAAAATACATTGTTCTTAGTTCCATCAGTATAAAATGGCAATAAGCCCATGGGTTATTTATGCTGATAGAAATGAAATCAGAATCAGGTCCCACCATTTTTTTTTCTATTTTTAAGCAAATCTCTACATATAAATGGATCAGAAATAAGATAATACAAGAGTGCATTCTGAGACTCTAAAGTGAATTCAAACAAGAAGAAACAGAAGTTAGCCCCCAAAGTGCTCCCATGGGTATTTTTGACATTGATTTCAGTGGCAGCATATTCAGATCTTCACTTACTCTATTATAATCAACATTTTGTCGCCAATGTTAAAAAAAGAAAGAAAGAAAAAGTTAGAAGTTAAAGGTTAACTCACACTACATTTTTAACAGTACCCAGACAGGTTTACATGCTGTAAAGGTGTCTTGTATGTAGTATCACAGTACATATTTTCTCTAAAGTCAGGGGCTTTTCTTTTGTAAATTGAAAAAATGCATAATATAAAGAAGTATTAAATTGTAAATAAGACCTCTTGCTTCATTCAATCCATGCTTTGCTTCATTTATCTTCATCTTGTTAGGCTAACTTAATTAACAATCTCAGTGTTGCACACTTTCTCTTTTCATTACATCAAATAATGGCCTGGATGTGGGAGGAAGCCCTCACCACAGGGATCTTGAAACACTACCTTGAGGAAGAGTTTCTTACATATGTATTGCTTTAGCAATATTAACTAGCTAGATGTATTAATCTTACAACATTTATTAAATGGGCTCTTCACTGCTTTAAAAGAATTATGCTTCAAATTCCTTTAAAAAAAACATTTCAGAAGCCTTTAATAGTCATTAAAAAAACCAAACAGGCACCATAAATTCATAACTAGTTTTACTCAATGCTTCATTTAATATAAAAAAAACAATTGCACTTGGTACAAATAGTTTGTACCCAATTATGTATACCACCCAAAACATAATAATGTGTCAAATTACTCAACCAAAGCTGTCATACCATTTGCCTGTGAATGTTCTGTATATAATTAATTGGATGATTGGAATGATTTCATTGGTGAATCTGGTTATTTTAATACTGTAAGAGGGAGCACTGTGTTAAACTATACAAGTCTTCCTGCTTTAACCTACAATATTATGGCATCTGGAGCTATGCAAATGGACAAAACAGTAAAGCCTTTTTTAATCTTACCCTGATCAACCAGCCCTCTTTCTCCTAGTGTTTCTTATTTAATTAAAACAGACACTGACAGAAGGACATGGATTAGGACTGTAATGATGCATTTACTTAGATTAATCGGAGGCTCCTCTTGGAGTAATGGCTTAAACAAAGAACAAAAGGAAATTGTTATGAAACAGCCTTTTATCCCAGGCAAAGGTCACATTATGAGGTTTTTAATTTTGTCAGCCTCTGTTACACTGGGCCTTGCTACTGGAATGAGATTTTTTTTTCTTCCCAATGCCAGTTATTATAACACAGCCATTAAAGCTGCAAATTAAAATGTCTGATTTTAAAAAAGGTTGCTTAGCTTCAGAACCCTCTAATTAGCATGTTGTGCATTGTTGTGAAGGAAAGAAGCCTAAAATGCTAATGACCTGCTGCCAGGTGACCGTACTGTTGCGCAAAATAATAAGGATCCTTTCAAGTAATAATATTAATACTCAGCTCTTATGAATTATCCAACCTCAGGTCTGCTCTGCACCACATGTGCTTAAAGAAACAATGTGCATCCAGCCAAAGATCTGAGTTCCACAGACAACACAACAGTATTCCATATGAAACTGGAGAGAAGTGTATATCCACCGAGACATTATAAGGGGAGGGCAAAGCAGGGAAAGTCACCAGAAGCCAAATGAAACTGGGGACAGCACAGGGAAAAGCAAGGAATGGGAAATTCTCAGCCATGTACAAGGAAGATATTCCAGAGACAACTTCTCTTGAACTCACGCACTAGCAAACAGGCACGGCAACATGGGAGTTGTGTGAGGGAATTCTCCAGGTGACGGAAGTTACCCTTGGAGTGAGTTTTCTGAGAGTTTGTTTGTTGTGCTTGCTTGCTTGTTGTGTGCCTGCTTGATTGAAGTTTTAGTGTGGTCTATTTGGGGGGACTGTGTGCTGAGCCTAGCCACCTACTGGGCACGGTTGAGAGCTTCTTAACGAAGCTCTAGCCTACCATTCTTTGATCCTTAATCCCTTTAGGATCCCTTGATGAGGGGGCAGGGCTGACTCAAGGAGATCAAGGGTTAAAAAAGCCAGCTTGTAACTGACCAGAAGAGCTAGTAACCAGGAGCAGAAAACAGGAGAGTTTTGCAAAGATGTTAGAAGAGGGAGTGTGAGAGCAAGATACACCTAATAAACATTTTCTAAACATAGGCCAATAAGACCCATGCAAAAAAAAAAAACCCAAAAACCCACAACCCACAAACTAAGAACAAACAAACAAAACCCAAACCCTGCAAGAGTAAAAATAATGCAGGCAGAAGTCCAGCAGCAGAGTGGGGGCTATCCAGTTTATTGCACTGAATGCAGCTTGTATGACTACTTGCCTTGTAGACAAGTGGTGTGTCTGTGCATTCTGTGCAAGCAGCTCATAGGGTGACCAGATAGTAAGTGTAAAAAATCGGGACAAGGGGTAGAGAGTAATAGGTGCCTATATGAGAAAAAGCCCCCAAAATTGGGACTGTCCCTATAAAATCAGGACATCTGGTCACCCTAGCAGCTCATGACCTGGAGAGATCAAATGTGGGCTCTTGAGACTAGTGTGTCTGAACTGAACGAGCTAAGGGAGACAGAAATATACATAGACAAGACTTTCTGGGACAAGTAGAGCACTCCCACCCGCAGTCTGTCAGCCTCTACACTGTTGAGGAGGAGGAAAGTCTCGAGGAGGGAGAACATCAAGCTGGAGCAGATGGAAACAATCCCATAGTTGGGATTCTCCTTCCAGAAGATGTATGGTATCCTCTCGCACAGAGGATACCCCTCCAGGTGAGGGAACCCCAGTTATTAGGAAAAGACAGGTAATGGTAATGTGGGATTTGATTATTAGAAATACTGATAGTTGGGTTTATCACTGGGAGAACTGCATGGTGAATTACCTGCTGCATGCAAAGACTGTGGACCTTTCAAGACATCTAGATAGATATATGCGCAGTGCTGATGGTCATGGTACATGTAGGTACCAATGACACAGGCAAAGGTATCAGAGAGGTCCTGAAAGCCAAATTTAGGCTGCTAAGGAAGAGATTAAAGTCCAGGATCTCCATGGCAGCATTCTTTGAAATGCTTCTAGTTCTACATGCAAGGCCAGGAAGACAGGCAGAACTGCAGGGTCTCAATGCATGGATGAGTCCATGGCGTTTAAAGGAGGGATTTAGGTTTACTAGGAACTGGAGAACCTTTTGAGAAAGGAAGAGCCTATACAGGAAGCATGGGCTCCAACTAAACCAAAACAGAACCAGACGCCTGGTAAGTAAACTTAAACAGGTCAGAGGATTTTTTTAAACGATGGGCTAGGAAAAAAAAACAACAGGTACGGAGAAGCATACAGTTTGGACAGACACATCTCTTGGGGGAAGATTTATTAAAGAAGATACTCTATATCCTAGTAAAAAAGAGAGGATAGGCGGTAATAAAGTATAGGTAGGAACTGAAGAGAAACACTCAAACAAAACAGAGGCCCATTCAATTACATCACATGAAGGCAAACAACTAAATATTGACAAATTTTATAAGTGCTTGTATACAAATACAGAAGTCTAAATGCTAAGATGGGTGAACTTGAATGCCTGGCATTAAATAAGGATATTGATATAAGAGGCATTGAAGAACTTGGTGGAACTATGATAATCAGTGGGACACAGTAATATTGAGGTACATAATGTATAGGAATCACAGAGTAAGTCATGCTGGTGGAGGAGTGGCACTATATGTGAAAGTAGGGCATACAATCAAATATAGTAAAAATCTTAAATGAATCAAACAGAATCTCTATGGCTAAAAACTCAATGCTTGAATAATAAGAGTACAACAGTAGGAATATACTCCTATGGATGGTATTGGTGATTGTGAAATGCTCAGGGAGATTAGAGAGGCTACAAAAAATAGAAAACTGAACCGTAATGGGGGATTACAACTATCGCTGTATTGACTGGAAACTTGGCCCCTCAGGATGGGATGAAGAAATAAAACTTCTAGACACCATTAATGACAGCTTCTTGGAGCAGCAAGTCCTAGAACCCACAATTCTTGACTTAGTCCTAAATGGCACACAGGATTTGGTCCAAGAGCTGAATATAGCTGAACCACTCGGTAACAGTGACCATAATGTAATTAAATGTAACATCACTGGGGGAGGTGGGGAAAAGGGAATACCAAAGAAACCTACCACAGTAGCATTTAGCTTCAAAAAGAGGAACGTCACAAAAATGAGGCGGCTAGTTAAACAGAAATTAAAAGGAACAGTCACAAGGCAATGGCTACAAGCTGCATGGAAACTTTTCAAAATAGAGGGTCAAACTATACATACTCCCCAGATAAAAAAAAATAGTAAAAGGACCAAAAAATGCCACCAGGGTTAAAAAAGAAGAGTAAAAGAGGCAGTTCTAGTCATCCACATCTCAAAAAACATATTTTAGAATTGGAAAAGGTACCGAGAAGGGCAACAAAGATGATTAAGGGTATGGAACAGCTTCCATATGAGGGGAGATTAAAAAGACTGGAACTGTTCAGCTTGGGAAAGAGATGACCAAGGGACTACAAAATCATGAATGGTATGGTGAAAAAGTGTTATTTACCCCCACCTATAACAGGAGAAGCAGGGGTGATCTAATTACATTACTAGGCCGCAGGTTTAAAACAAACACAAGGAAGTACTTCTTCACACAATGCACAGTCAACCTGTAGAACTTGTTATGAGGGGATGTTGTGAAGGTCATAACTGGGTTCAAAAAAAGAATTAGAGAAGTTCGTGGAGGACAGATTCATCAATGGCTATTAGCCAAGATTGTCAAAGATGCAACCCCATGCTCTGGGTGTCCTTAAACCTCTGACTGCTAGAAGCTGGGATTGTTCTGTTCACTCTGTCTGAAGCATCTGGCACCAGTCACTGTCAAAAGACAGGATATTGGGCTAGATAAGCCATTGGTCTGAATCAAAATGGCCATTCTTATGATATAAATATTCTAAACTTCAACCCGAGTCAAGGTCTAGAGAGTCATGTTTATAGGCTTTGTTCACCTGGAGTCAAGACTGCATCCAAAAAGATCCCAAGATACAAGTACAGGTACATTTTGTCACTGTATAATCAGCCCTTTTATTTACAGTTCAGCATAAGGAGAGGCATCTTAATACCAGAAGACTCAACCAGTGTTGACAAGTCTCACAATTTTATTGCGAGTCTTGTGAAATTTTCTTAAAGCTCCAGCTCCAGAAAATATTTAAATAAGTGAGAATCTCAGTGGTTTTGGTTTTTTCTAATAGCTCTCACAGCTGCAGAGAAAAGTTTGAAAATGTGACCCAAGTGTAACCTAAAGACTCAGAAGCAAGAAAAAAAGAACATGATTTTTAATGTTATGATTTTTATACCAATCCAATGATTCATTGGGACCCATTCATGATTTTGAATGTTTGGGATTAGCAATATTTCTCACCTCACATAGAAAACAGAAAAAAGAAAAACAGCTAATTATACAGTGACAAAACATATCTAAACTTAAGGACATTTTCATTTCATTTACAAAAACCTTAAAGGAGTGCAGAGCTGGGATCAAATCCAAGCCTTATCTGCTGCACAAAGACATAAGCAACTGGGTTCCACAACTGCAAACATATCCATAAATTCTCAGTTCCTCTCTACTGTGTTTCTAAAGTGATAAACAGGGAAACAACCCCTCACCAGAAATAGAATTCATGGTTCTGGCATACAGAACAGGGTACAATATACAGGGGAGGACCATTGCACTAGACAGCGTGACCACAGTTGATAGCATTACATCAGGCAACATGTAGTGAAGTTCCCAGATCTGGCATAATCCTGCGTGTCAACAAATCTCTGGGGTGGCCCCACAGGTAGGGCCAGGTAGGCTCACAGGGAGCACCCCTTCACATGTCAATGGAGAATTTGAATGTATAGTGTGCTGTGGTGGTCTTGTCCATCCTGGCACCATGGTCAAAAAGCATGCAACACCACTTTTGAACATGAGCAATTGAGAGATTGTGACATTTCTCACAAAGTCAAACCTCTTTGTGGTAAGGATTTGGTGCTGACAGCGCATATGGAATGTCTCTAGCCACTTCAAGTCTGCCTGTAAGAGGATCCAGGTTTCTGACCCATATAGCAATATAAGTAGTACATAGGTTTGATAGATCAGGAAGTCTCAGCACAAAGACATTTTTTGCATCCCCAAGTGAGACGTGGATTTATGCGGGAGGCAGGGAGACCTATTGGTCAAAGAATGTCCAATTTCCTGCAACTGTTTGAACTCTGCTTGCAGCCTAGATAGATGAACTCATCAACACCCTCCGCAGTACTTGACCCATCTGCACTGGGGTTCTGATGGCCCAGCCTCAAGGTTCTGGACCTTGGTCATCTGCCATGAAATGTTCAGCCCCAAAGTGGAGTGGGGTTTTGAAGACCCTGGAGGAGCAGGCTGAAATTTTCTCAATTCTCCACAAGCAAGGTAGCATCATTAGTTGATGAACTCTTCTTGATCAACTTTGATTCCACCATATGGAGCAGTAAGTCCTAACACCCAGGTCACAGCTTGAGAGAATAGTGCTGGACTGAGAATGCATTCCCATCTCACACCTGAGGTTGCACAGAAATGTGGCAAATGCCATGAACCAACATACACTCTCTCACACACCAGATTTAGTAGAACATCTGGAAAGCCAACTCCATTCACCATCAACCAAATCAAAAGCTGATTTGAAGTCAAAATATGTCATGTGAAGTGGGCACATAGATTCTTGGTGCAGCTCAGCCAGAAGCCAGACAGTAAGGACAGCATCCATAGTCCACTGCCCAACAATGAAACCTGATTGCTGTGGACAATGATGTCTGCTAAGGAGTGAAGACCTTTCCAGGGAGTTATAACAATGAGACTGGCCTGTATATGTCACACTTAGTGTGAGATCCTTTGCTCTTATACAGGGACACTATGATGTTGTCTTTCCATTCTACTGGTACTTTGCCTGATGCCCATACATTTAAGAACAGTTGATGCTATTCAACGCTCACAGGTTCCAAGGCATTTTTTAGCAGCTCAGGCAGAATAATATCACGTCCAGCAGCATGTGCATTCTGCAACTTTTAGATAGCCTTCTGTACTTCTTCAAGTTATGAAGAATCAATATTTGTCCCTGGTTCTGCAGCTGTGTGGTTTGCCAAGTCACAGAGCTTTGGACAGTATTCAGCAGGTGCATGGTTCAACACACTTTCATAACGTGTTTTCCATTTGTTCAAGACCGTGTCCATCAATGGGCAGTGAGACCCATCAGATTTTGTGATGGAGATGTTAAAAGTTTGTTTATAGCTGCCACCAGGGGATGCAGATTGTTTACTTTTGGCTTTCTTCTGCTTCATCATTCAGGAAGTTGATGTAGATCTCTTGGTCACATTGTGTCACAGTCTGGAAAATGCCTTTCCGCTGTTTATGTTCTTGCACATCTCACTGTTTACATGCTTCTGCTCCCCCTGCTCCAATATATCAATTATAATGATATAATAGAAAGTGGTAAATCTCTGACATCTCGCAGGTAGTGGCAGGAAGGGTCCTCTCCAAGAGAACAACAGCCAGGGTGACTTCTGCATGGCCCCAAACAGTGTCCCTTGCTGATAACATTGAAGTGGTGCTGTCAGCCAGGCAACCTAGATGGAGCCCACTGGGCCAAAGAACATTCCACAACCATCAAGAGGAAGAGGAAATAGTATCCCAGTGATTCCCCATCCCCAACACACTACAGGGATTGTGGGCCAACTGCTCCTTCAAGCAGAGCTGCACAGGCATTACAACATCCCCTGAAGGTGACAGGGAGTGGAAAGAGAACCTGAGGATCTGATTATGGCAGCACGGGGCTGGATGTCAGCTCATTTGCATGAGTTTCCCATCCTCCAAGCAGTTCTGCATCACCATGCTGCCAAGTGCAAGCGGATTCTATTCCATCCCCTTTAACACCCTGGGCCTGACCATCCCCAAGGTTCAATCAGCCTGGCGTGTAAGCCAGATTAGGTGACAGTAGCAGTATATCTACACTCTGTTTTAAAACCCACAGAACCACGTCTCAGAGACCGGGTCTACTGACTCGGCTCGCACTATGAGGCTAAACACAGCTGTGCAGACATTTTGGCTCAGGCTGGGGGTCAATTTATGAATTTGTCAGGGTGACAGATTTTAAAATTAAAATCTAAAAAACTAGATTCATTCATAAATTGACCCCCTTTCATGTTTACATTTGGCTCTGAATAACCCCCTCCCTCCAGGCTTCAAAGCCCAAGGCCCATCCCAAGCCGGAATGTCTATACAATTGGGTTTTGGGCCATAGAACAAGCCCCGTGAGCCTGAGTCTGTAGACCTGGGCTCTGAGACTTGCAGCTGCAGGTTTAAAAAATGCAGTGTATATACAGACCCTAAGAGGTACTGCACCTCTCAGTGCTGTGTAACACAGGGATTTTGAATTTCAAATGAACCCCAAAACCTTCTGTTATGTTCCAAACCGTAAACTGGCTATATCTAAAACCCCAAGCCATGTGAGTCAAGGGTTTGGATTTCTGTATTTTAGTAAATAGGGATAAGAGTCTGTCCTCTCATGCTAATTTGGAATAGTACCTTCCTCAGTCAATAGCCTCAGTAGTCCCACTATGGGTAAGAGTGTCACAGTCTGGCCCTGAAGGAATATTTACATAGCTACATGTAAGTAAGTCACTGTACACCTAGTGAAAAACAGAACTTGAGAAAAGTGATATTTGGCCTGATCCTTCAAACCATCCCCTTGTGAAATTCTCATTGCCTCCATTTGGAATTCTGCACACAGCGTGTGAAGGATCGAGCCCTAATATAGCACATTTTAAAGACACTGTGTAATGACTGCACTTTTATTATATATGTATTTATAAGCACGATGCACATACATTGGGATAGATTGGCCTCCAGAAGGTATATTTGTTGCTTAATGTTGAAGTACATGCCATTGCCTTTTTAGTGAATGAGGTAAAATTTGCATCAGCCTCCTACACATAGTGTGAGTATGTGCTTTAAGATCAGAGCTGCTTAGATAATAAATTATCTGCATCATTTAACAGCTACTGGATAGAAAACTATCCAGGTAAAATCTTAATCCACACACCATTAGAACAATCAGTTCCTGCGTGGCTACAGTACTTGGTGTCCTGTGGCTTCTACTGAATATCTGTATATTACATTAGTACTATATTAGCGTACATAGCAAAGAAGCAGCAATTTAAGACTCCAGCATAGCAATCTGGCTGGTCAGGCTGGCACAGCAGCAGTTAGAAGCATGGCACATTGGAAACACTAGCTAAGCAGTTGTGTAGAATCAGGAATCATGCTGGCGAGGTGCAGGACAAGGCATTGAATGGGATCTGGTACATTAACAGCTCAATTGTGCCATTAGGGTGCAGCTCTGAGTAAGTATGGTGCGGAGTCACACTGGCCTACGGAGCTCTGGTGACTAGTACAAAGGGAAAATGGGGGGCACAGCTTCACCTTCTTCCTACCCTCCTTTGAACACACAGTCCTTGCCCACCCACAGAAGGTCCAGTCACTATCTAACCCTAAATATTGCACGTTGGACCAATCAATTAAATTGGAGTATAAAAACAGATATACAATGCTAGAAAAAAAGTAATAAAAGATCACAAAGCTACATCAGGGAACAAGGAGATTAAGAGGTTCCCCCTGCAAAGCTACCATTCTTATAGCTCAGAAGAAAACACAGAAAAAAGCTCTCAAATATATAGTTGCAGTTTTAGGATTTATAAAACTGTTCTTCCGTGGATACTAATTGAAACCAAATGTACATTCAGGGCCAAATCATGTCGTCAGTGGAATTTCTTCCATGAAAATTTAAGCAGGAGAAGGGGAGAAATAGGCTCCTTTTAAAATATGCTTTTATGCAAATACAGTGTCCACAGATTTTTCAGGATGCCTCTCCTCAGTCACTGTGCCCCAACCATAAGATTTGTGTCAGCGTCCAGTAGTTTCAGAATGGGAAGCAGTGCCCCTATACCTATCACTGCAATATCGGCATACTTCACAACCATTATTGAATTTATCCTCACCCCCCTATAAGGTAGGGAAGTATTATCATCATCCCTTATTTCACAGATGGGGAATTGAGGCACAAAAAGATTAAATCATTTGCCCAATGTCACACAGGAAGCTCGTGTGGTACTGGAGATTGTGCCTTCATGTCTGAGATTTCCAGAGAGAGTCTGGGTAGGCCGCGTGGAAACTCTTGCTGTTATGCACAGCCAAGAGGAACAGGCCACAGAATAAAACAGAGGTCTTGCAAGTATCTTAAGCACTGAGTGATCACTGAACACCACAGCACAGAAACTGAACTTAAACCATCACAAACCCATCCTTCCTTTCTGTAAGAAGATGCCCACAGCTCAATAAGCACTGGTAAGTACCCCCCCCACAAAAAAACCCCAAAACAAACCACAGTTGCTTGCACCTCAGCAGTTCAATTCTTTTCAACAGAAATGGCCATTAACCAGATAGTTCCAGAATGGACAAGAATATCCATTTCATTTGTTACAACACAAATTAATTAACTGCATTAACTACTACTACACAGTCACTATCGCATGAGCCTCCATCTTCCCAAGCTATAAATCAGGAGTGGTGCTGTTCTATGGACCCTAATATAGCCAGAAAGCTTCACTGGCCGATTCTACTGCTTTGCCGTACCTCATCCCCATCCTTTCTGAAAAGCCTTGTGCATCCCGCATCCCTGTTCCTTGCATCCTGTTCCACCCAGCACAGCACAGCCATGACACACTGGTACCATTTGATGCATGGCCTTTCACATCTGTCACAATGAGAGGAAGCAAGAGTTGCCCCATAGCTACTTTTTGGATTTTCAGAAGACTGATTTTGGGTAGCCCTTTCTCAGCCCAAGAAATCAGGTCACTCAAGTATTTTCTTAAAAGCCACTTACTAGATTAGCATAGTTACCAATAGATATTCTTACTACCATGTAACCACTCCTTTTGCCATGCCAGCTACTCTGTCTTGTTTCAAAAGTTCATTCACATCTGGTTTGTAACATACTGTACTAAATACTTAGCCCTCAAATCCCTTATAAATTACTTATTTGGTTCTGTAACTGTTTCTCATATAAATGGATAAAAGCACTTTTGACTTAAGTTCCTGAAATTCCCTTAGCAATGGTACTCATCAAAGTTTTAGAACTGTCAAATTTTCTTTTTCAATCATTAAGATAACAATAGATATAATGTTAGATGAAAAATCACAGAAGCATTTGACTCAGTATCTCTACTTGTCATCACTGACTTTTATAAATACCACTGCCCTGTTTTGCATAAGACAATTTTGGAATACAAGATTGACTTTTGCAATTTATCACTGAATTAATCATGCCACCTTCATTGTGCAGACCAGAAATTAAGTTGATGAATGACTATTATTTGCAATAACAAAACTATATTCTTAGATATAGATGTTTACCCAATGAGCACTTCATTCCAATGGATACTGGTATTTTGCTACCATGTGTTTGTGGACCAACATTTACAAACTGTGTGAAAATTTCACATTGATTCGTGTAGTTAGGCAAAGTTTGCTCAATTTCAACTTTATTTACAAGCTAAATTGCAGTTCAGTTTCACTAACCAAGGGAAGAGTAAAACTGGGCCAAAAATTTTGAAGGCTGGTGAGGGATCTATCATTGCTGGTGTAAACCATGTGAAATTAGCCCAGGTAGAGTTTTGTATTTACATTTTGGTTCCCGTCCAACCTGAAACCTAAACACTTCCAAACTGAAGACAACTTCATTTTGACATATTTAGCTATACCTACACATATGGAGATGATACCCATGTGAAATTGCAGAGCCATGTGATAAATTAATTTACCAGGCACTGTTGACCACCTCATTCTCTTTCCACTAATACAATTTTCCCAGGCACTGTGGCTTAGTGTCTAGAGCACTAGACTAAAACTCAGGAGAGTTAGGTTCTATCCCTCGGTCTGCTACTGGGTGACCAGGGGCAGGTCACTTCACCATTCTATGCCTCAGTTTCTTCATTTGTAAAATAGTGACCTTCTTTATAAAGCATTTTGAGATCTATTGAAGAAAAGCTCTGTGGAAGAGGTAGGTATTATTATCCCATGGCCCTAAGTAGCTTCAAACAGCCACCATTTTAAAAGTGAATCTTCAAGAGAAATGTTTCACCTTCTCCCTCCATTATACATCCCTATATCCAATCAACCAGTCGCACTATTAAATTCTACTACAATGACTTTAATTGTCAAATTAATCAAGTTAGTACGCTGAGTGCATTCTTGTTTACAAGCTACATCCTGTCCACTTCATTCCTAGGTTCAGCCTGAAACCAAGCTCCAGCTGCAAATAGCTTCCGAACTGACAAGGCTTTTTTTGGAACCTTGCCATACAGAAGGTTTATGACCTTAAAGGTGCCCTAACCACACACTTTCACCGCTGTTCTTAAAGCTCCATATACCACACATCCACATGCTGAACTTCCCCTCTGAAACTGTAACTGCCCAAGGCTCACAACTGGCAAAATTTAATCCTGGGGCAGTGACAGGGTTTTTTTACACAGAAAAAATATGACTTTAAATCACACAGCCCTTAAAAGGGTAGAAATGGAAACTATATCTTACTGGAAAGAGGATTTTCCCAGCTTCCTGGGAGGACACAGGGATTTGTAACCCTGGAAGGACCTGAAATATCGGACTTCAAATTTGTGACTTTTTGGTATAAAAAAGTTATTTTAGGTCATATTTAGATGTTTTCATCTGATGGCTCTTTCTGAGGCCTGTAGAGATAGACTTATAGTAACTATAGTAAAGGTGTCTATGTGTATGCAAAATAGTATGTCCCACTCACAATTTAAGAACATTGCTAAAATAGTTGTTTTTCACTCAGTGTGTGGTATATACAGAATACATGATAATACAGTGTGGTTGTAAAAGCATTACTGGTACTCATATGGGATGTCCTGCATAACGCATTTGTGTCTTCGACATCTGTGAGGAATGTGATCACCCCAAACAGCTGCTGCTAAAACATTCATTACTATGCCATGCTGTGCACCATGATTTACAGCATACTTTTACATACATACAGACACCTTTTTTTAGGATTTTTGTTTTTTCAATCTTTTCTTTAAAGTCCCTCTCCTACAGTAGGGAAATATGAGTTGTGCCTATGAGGTCTTTCATTTTTGGCCTCTCTTTCTATGGGAGACAGAAATAGGGTCCGGTCGAAAACGGGACCTGGCAATCCTAAATGGCACCCAAACCAAAAGTCCAGTTACCACGGGGCTGGGGGAGGCGCCAGGTCATTAACCCACGCCAGCCCCTGCTCAGCCGGAGCCACTTCCTGTCTGCAGGCAGGCTCCTTGAGACAATCCAGTGAGTGATGGGGGCGGGGGAAGAGGAACAAGCAATGTGGGTAGGATCTGAGGGGAAGAGGCAGAGAAGGGGCAGGGCCTTGGAGGGAAGAAGTGGAGCAGAGGCAGTGCCTTGGGGATTCCGATACCTGTAATTAGAAAAGTGGCAACCCTAGGCTGAAGATAAGGCTGAATGAGACAGACTTTTACCCTAGAAAGAGGCCACCTCAAGTCTCTCCTTTTCAGGCAGCTGAGGAGAAATATTCAAGCCAGATCAGTCCTCTTTTTGCCTTGCCTCTTCACAGGGGTAAAGGAGTGAGACTTTGGTCAGAGAGATCCTGCCTTCAGTGGTGCTGAAACAATTTTTATAGTGGAGGTGATGAAGGTAGAAACCATGTATTTGGGTTGTTATAACTACTTCAAGTCAGTATCCCTAGTTCCAGCATCTACAGCTGCCAGAACCTGAGAGAGGAAGGCAGACAGTGGTCAAGTAAGGAGGCTTCTCCAAGGATATACAGATTATGAAGTCTGGGTATATCCCAGAGGGACAGACATGGACAGAAGTCTTTCTCACACAAGGGGGAACACATGAGGAAGCAGTTATGGGCCTTTGCACAAGCGTGTGCAGGATGGAGGTGGATGTCTCAGGTATGTAGAACAGATATCTCAGGCATAGGGAGACAATGCATGTCTCCATTGGAGAGGAGCATAACAAAAGAGGAGCCTAGTGAATGAGCTCAAGAAGGAGTCTCTGCAAGCTGCCAGCAACCTCTTCCAAACATCCTCATATAGCAGAGTCTGGTGGTGCACGCTCCCTTCCATGGACCTGCTTCATATTAGCTTTAGATTAATAAATAGATATCAGAGATTAAACAGTTAAATTTAGGCATCTTCAACGAATATTGAAAAATAAATATACAATTTGTACAAGCTGGCACCCCTTGCTGTAATGAAATGCACTGTCAGCCCTCACTTACTGAAACATTTGTGTTGCCATGCAGCTAAACAAACGCTTTCTTCATTTTCTTTTAAAACAGCCTCCCACCCATGTTTCTCTAAACAGTTGCAATCAGTACAGCTGAACAACATATACAATCTGGGCAGTTAAGTCTCTGGCTGCCCACTAAAAGGGTCCTGTTCTTATTTCATCGGCTAAAATATATGGAGAAAATAATGGGGAACTACCAAAATTAGAGCACAACTGAAAGGAATCCTAGTGTCATAATATTTGCACTTTCCATAATAAATCACAGCATAGGAGTGGAATACAGCATGATAATAGTATTAACATAGTCATGTACATAAGGGCAAGGTAACCTTTTTATTTCTCTTTGCACATTGCTATTCTTAATACTACTATGTGCTCTCTCTTCTTTATTTTTTTCTTGGAGATTCTTTATATAAATTATGATGAACTCACAAGTATTATCATCAAATTTATGGTGTTATGTTTGCTACACTGCATATTACAGTCTCCTAGTTGTTTGCCCCGGAGTATCAAAGATTTGCATAGCGTTTAAATGTGTGAGATCTATACAAACTATAGTTAAAATACTATTACAGTTATATGTTTTTCTATATGAACTAGTAAAAAAAATAATTTTGTATTCTTCTTTAGGGCAGCATTTTATTACAATTAAATTAAAAGGCTTAGCTCTGCTACTTCTTTGAAAAGAATCATGACCAAAAAGGCACAATTTTAGGCAATATAACTAAAAAGATAAAGGAAATCGGTCTATTTCCATTCAAGGCAATATCAAAACCAAATATATCTTTTTGATATTTAAAATCTGAACGGTTTTCCCTTTAAAATTCTTTCATCTGTGTGCACAATTTAGACAAGTGCTTTGACAGAGAAAAGACTGAAGCGCCTGCCTTTAATCCTGAGGTTTTTTAAATTCATTACACTCTCCTCCTTCATTCACTGTTGACCACCACTGCAGTACCATACCTCCAGCTGTGAATTAGAACATACAGCTACTCTGAAGCCAAAACAAGTGGTGCTGATTTAAAAACAAGGGACAGTGTAAATGGGAAGAGACTTGAGTTTCCATTCCCTTTGAGTTTTAGTGCCCCCTCTGTAATATAGTATGTGCCACAGCAACCTGGATGCGACAACAAAGAAAAAACTGTGACAAACAGGATTATGGAAAATTTATCAAAACTTTAAAACATGATGTAGTCTAACATCGCTTGGGGGGAAAATATACCTCTTTTTTAGACCATGACTTATAGAATTATTTATTGTATTAATATTTTGCAAACTGTTCAATAGATTCTTGACAGTTCTGTTATACAGCTCAGCTGTTGAAATTCTACATTCCTGACATTACTGTGTGCTTCCCTCAGTGGAAAACTAGAGCATACTAGAAACAAAAGCAGCAACAACAACAAAAAAAAATAGAAATAACCCTCCAAGCCAAAGGTCCAAAGTTGCCTAAAATTCTGATGTGACAATTACAAAAAGAGATTGTTAAATAGAAGTTGTAATTTTTTTCAATAATAGTCTGAAATACACATTTTCTTTTGGTGAGTGCTGGAAAACCAAGTGAAGACTGTCAACCTGAGACAACAGGAGCTGAATACCATTTCCACAAGAAAGCCTAAAAATTAGTAAAAATTTGTATTTTTTCTATTCTCATAAAAATCTCAGTGCTGAAACTGACCTTTTTGAAAAGGAGTTATTGCTGTGGAGGAGAGCAGTCATCAACACTTCAAAGTGCCAATCAAATTGAAATGTGCTTTTTAACAGACCTTTTTGTTAGTGGGGGCAATACAACAGTCCAAAAAGCTACTACAGATGTGTACTTCATAGCAATTTCCAGAGCAAACTTTAAAAAAAAATGTGGCTTTTAAGTTTATGTTAATATTGCCTCAAACCTGCAACATTTCAACATTCTCTTGGTAATTGCCAAACGGTTTTGTATTATTCTATGCTTGTCAGTTTTAGGATGTCACGAAAAAAAAGTAGATTTTCCTTCCATTTCAATCAAAATAGCAGTAATTCTAGGTCCAATAAGTTAATAATATAGCCACAAAAAAGCTCTAAATTAATTTTTAAATTTAGTCTTCTATACTCTTCTGTTTCTACTACAGAATGTATTTTATCTCATGTTGATTTTCATATAATACAAAGCAAGAAAATGCAACTACTCATTAATGTATCAATTATTGTATTACTATTATACTTACCCCAGTAACATGTACCTACACAAGTTTTATCTATCAAGACAACCATAAGCAAAAGAGACAAGTTAGTCCAAGGACATGATGTCTTTCAGGCTCTATAGCACTTAGCAGGTTACTGGGCCTCCAAGGCCTAACAGATTTAACCAAGACTTTTCACACAATCAGGTAAAGAATGCTAGGCTAGTCAGCAGATGTCCCATTCAGATAACAAAGAGAGTATTTTAGTGACAATGTGAGAAAAACAGTAAAAATAGTAAAAAAAAAAAAAAAAAACAAACCACTCAACCGTGTCTTTTTTTCTCTCTGCTAAGAACTATCCACAAGAGTTGGACTGTGACATTCACTGTAGTCCTCAGTAAATGTGATGTCAATCGTACATGTTTTATCAGAAAAGTCCCAAATAAAATACTTATAAGAAATCACTACATCATTGTTAGACAAGAAGACATGTCTGAACTCCAAAAGAATTAGGACAAACACACTATGTGTTGATATACAAGTCTCATAAGTATAAAGAAAAAGGTTATTGTTCTGCACATTAAATGGACAGATTGTATAGCATTGCTGGGTAATTTATCTGCAATTTCATTTTAACATAAATTAAGCATTACGCATGTCCAATTTTATTGAGTTAGAAGATACAGAAAATCTGCCAACAAGAGATGGTTATTAATATTCCAGACAGTCTGAAATGACTGTGTTCAGTTCCACTCCAATGAAGAGGTGAAAGTGCTGTAAGTGTGAACAAAGCCAGTTTTTAGCATTTGTTAAGGTCACTTCAGTTCCTTCAAGTGGTCCTTCTTAGAGTCCATTACCTCAGCTAAATATGCTCAGCAAACCATAATAATGATGGAGATAGTCCTAGAATACTGTCTAAAGAAACCAGTTTGGGGTGTGGTTTTGAATTTGAATCAGGGAAAAGATGACTCCACAACCCATGCTCTTACTCTTCTCTGAGGCCAAGTTTAAATAAAGAAGAATAGTTTTCAGTTATCTTGAACCACATTTCAATGGCAAGGGAACTGTGAATGAAAGGAGTTTACAAAGAGGACTGTTAAACATTATAGTATAATCACTGTTTGAATTAGTCATAGCCAGTTTAGACACTGTCCAACCCACTTTCCAATCATCTGCAACAAATGTGCTCCATTAAAACAGAACCACATGGAAAACAAGCTAGCAATTAACACAGCTTCTATGCCTACCTCTATACAGCACAGATCTCAAACTTTTAGTGAAACTGACTGCTGAATTACTTCCATACAGATGCTGTTTAGACCTTGGCAACAGATATTTACCCTCACTCCCTACAATATGTCATCCTACGATAATGCTATATCATCAAAATAAGCATAAAAAAGTCACCCACAATTTAGCCGCTCATTGTGGTTTACATCCTCTATTAATGCAAATATTTGAAGATCTGAGTATAAGTGACTTTGTCAAAGACGGCATAATATGTTACTTAGCAGTCAATATCAAAACTAATAGCTGATGTACGTCAAATAAATTCATCTAATTACTAATTAGTAGACATCTTGCATTGTTTAACAAAATTGTTTTAGGCTTTAGCAGCTTTCTGCTGTCCCAGGCTATTACATGTCCTAGAGATATAGCACTTAAGGCAACTTTGTGCTCTGTGTCATTTGCAAATAAAAAAGGGGAGGAGACTGGCAGGGGACAATGACAAGTAAATCGGTGCTAAATTTAGATTTTGAAAAGTTTACAACTCCCCACCCCAAAATGCCATTACCAATAGAAATGTTTTCACTGAAATTATTTTTAATAAAATCATAAGACTGGGTTTGGGGGGCATTTAAACATTTGTCTGAGGTGTTGGAAGTCCAAACACAATGCCATTGTGCTAGTACATGAGAACCAATGCCCTAAACCAACAGAAAGGAAGGAGTAGAGTCTATCTTAATTCACCTAAGTTAGCTGGCATGCCCTTCCATACCTAATGCCTGCTGGCAAAGCTCTGTGAGTTTGGGGGGGTGGAACCAGGGAAGAGACACACTCTATGAAATGTTCCCCTCAACACCCCACACATTTTAAAAGCCGCATAAAATTCCCACAGGGTCCCCACCACAGCTGTGGAGGAGGCATCCAACAGCCACCAAACTCTCAAGGAAGGGAAAGCCACAATAAAGTGTAGAAGGCCTAGGATTTGAGGGTTTTGGAGCAGTTACCCCCACATCATATGTTTTTACACATTTAGAGGGCCCTACTCCTTGATGCTGTGTCACTCCAAAACACCTGCCTCCCCATGAGGGGACAATCAAGAGGAAAGTCTTCAAAGTAAACTTCACATTCCTTCCTGGGCTCTCCTTGTCCTCAAAGGTCTTGCCACAGAAGGGAGCAATATAGCCCTATGGCAATATCCAGTACCCTATATGGATGAAGTAATACAACAATATTTTTGTATATCTGTGTGAACTATTACAGTTGCCACATATTTTGTTGTAAGTATTGTCAACTCTGGAGACTGTTACAGCAGGTCTTGTTATTTGTTGTTTTAGCTCCTGGAATCATGGGATTCCATTCAGCTTTATTCCTTAAAAAAAGTAAGTTTTGAATCCCCATGGTTATGGAAAAAAGCTTGAAAACAGGGCCCCTAAAGGCTCAAACACCCTAAGGCAAATAAAGGGCTCTCACATTTGTTATTTTTAAAAGTCTCATTTTTAGGAAAAATATTATTTGGGGTGCTATAGCTCGATTTTTGAATACTTTGGACTGATAATAGGGTATCTTCACTTGAAAACAGGCATTTTCCATTATCATAACAATGATATTCAGGTGGTCTTATGATTTGTGATATTTCTGTGTCTAATGAAATTAGGAGTCCATATATGACCATATTTTAAATTAACATGCAAACACACACTTTGCCAAATCACATCCAAATACCAGTGATTTATGCTAAAGACCATGCTGCAATACACCTGTTCTTCCAAATAACACATTCATGAGACGGAAGATATTTAATCAACAAGTCCAAAAAATTTTCCAAAAAAAATCCTTAGTCCTAAGGAAAATGCAATGCAATGCACCCCTGCACTCCTACACAAATTTCCTCAAATTCAAGTCCTACTATGCCATTCTGTTTTCCTGGCAGCTGTTTTATATATTTTTGCCTGTTTCACTTTTTTTTGGTCTAAATTACAAATAAAGCTTAACCTTAGTTGATTGACAGAAAGGAATAACAATATTTAATTAACATCACTTCATTTGTGACCAATCTTAAGACTTCACCCCATTAAAAAGGCTCTAGGAAAGTATTCTCCAACATTTTAAAAAGCTTTTTTAGAAAGCTCAGAACACTGTGTTCTTAATTCAGAAGCACATGCCGAATTAATTATGGTCTTATGCTTTGACCAAAAGTAGGATTTGTGGGATTTTCTTTTTCTTAAGTCAAAGGATTCAAAAGTAATTTATGAATGATACTGAAATAATGTTCGAATTAGCTGCTAACATGCTGTTAGTTTGGATTGTTCAAAACTTTTTTTTTTTTAAATGTACTGGTAGGGTCAGTGACAAAGTCATACAAGCTTGAAACTCTGCTTAGTAATAAAAATTGCATTAACTAAATAATCATAACGTTTTACTTTCCTCCTGTGTGGTTTTAGATTGTTGCTCTTGACCAGGTTACTCATTTGGGAGATTCTAGTAGAGTTTCTACCAATTTAAATAAAGAAACTTCCATTGCTAAACAAATATTATGAAGTTTAGTCCACACAGATTTTGCCTGCAGGTCAATCTTGTTATTTCTTTATATACATGATTGGTTTAGACTTCATTCATTAACAGTGTTTCCATTGTTATTTGAATAGTTAAACTGTAGGTGCATACTGTACTGCTATATCTTCCAGTTTTATGTGCCTGGGCAACTTACTGTTTCATCTTGATCTTTATTATTAACTATCTATATTTTAAAAGTAAAAAAATTAATAATAAAAACATATATTTACAAATTGTGGCTATCTAGTTCATATCTAGATTTAAGGTTATCTACTTCAAATGTGAAGCCAGGCTCCTAATTTGTTGGGGACTTGGTTACCTGACAGACCACTTCTCTCCCCAGGCCATACTTCCTCAGTTGCAGTCAGCAGGACCACTCAAGCTGGAGCAATCTCAGTGTAAAGAGAAGTGGGCAGCTGGTAGGGTCCTCTACTTTGTAATACGTTCCCCATCCTGGCAAACCAGAGGCTGAGCAAGGGCACATTGCAAGACCTTTCTCATCTCCAACCTTTCCCTCCAATGCCCCAGCTCACATAAAATGACCCCCCCCTTATTTTAGCTGATATGCTTTTTAAAAAAAATCTTATATTTCATTACTACAAAAAAATAGCCAAAATAAATTTTTAAAAACAAAAGAAGAACAAATTGCTGTGCAACATGGTTAGGATAGCAGGGGAGCACAGAACGAGGGCTGCTGGGTTCCCCCGTAACTCCTTAGCCCCACTGCCCAGTTTTGTGCGACAGCCTCCCTGCCACCATCAATCTCTGCAATTCAGTCTTCTCTCCTTCTGCCTCAGCCACCCTGGGAAATGTTACGCTTGAGCAGAGGAAGTCCCAGTTGAACTGGGCTCCATTTTGGCAAACAGTAGGAATAGGGTGACCAGACAGCAGGTGTGAAAAATCGGGACAGGGGTGGAGGGTAATAGGCGCCTATATAAGACAAAGCCCAAAATATCGAGACTGTCCCTATAAAATCAGGACATCTCGTCACCCTAAGTAGGAGGCTTAGTGAAGGGAGAAGCTGCTAGCGCTACTCCTAGGACAAATTTAGCTTTAACTCTCTCTTTCACCAAGCTCCTCCACACCTCCTAGTAGCAAGAGCATTTAGGGCATGGTCAGAACAGTAGGAGGAAAGGGGGATTTACAGATAACGAAACCTGAGAAGCAGAGTTAACTCTACTACAGAGCCACCTTCTTCCTCTTATGAACCTATTGTGATTCACTAGACAGGAGCCACTGTCCAATGGACCTAAATCAAGACAGGACTGGAACTATCACTGTGTAAAGTTTTCACTTGCAAAATATCCTATTTATTGGACACTTCTGCAGTCTGATGCCCTGTGTGAAACTTGAAGTTTGCGACTTTGAGATTTTGTTATATGAGATGTGGGGGGGGGGGAGAGGAAATAGACTCTGGGACTTTTTATTTTATTTTTTAAAGACAGTGATTTAAAAACTTTTAGAAATCTACCAAGAAATGTGAAAAGTGCCTGGAAAATTAAACTTTGTGATTTTCTTGAAAATGTCCCTTTGTGAAAGTGATTTCTGTGATACATGTTAAAAGATTTACACCTTGCATTACGTGCAAAATTAAACACAACCTTAACAATGGAGTTTAACAATGGGGGGCCTTCATATTTTAACAGAGTATTGTATCCTTTCTGTCAGGTTTTGTAAAATTGGCCCATAGAATTCTTTAGCTGGGATATAAATCTCTATTCAATTCTTTGGGAATGGGTTATAATTTACCAGTAAGTTGTACAGGACTTTTTCATAAGGAACCATTGTCCATCCCTAACTTAGCCTCCATGTCACCTAATGTGAACCCATCCACAACTGTTCTGCTCCTGATTCCCTCAACACTCACCACAGATAACTGGGGACATATCTACGCTGCAAAAAAACACCTGCCACAGTGAGTCTCAGAGCCAGGGTCTACCAACTTGGGCTCATACTAGGATCCTAAAAATAGCCGCATAGATGTTCCCACTCAGGCTGGAGCTTGGGCTCAAACTCAGGGAATAGGTTGGGTTTCAGAGCCTGTGCAAGAATGTCTGCATGGCTCTTTTTAGCACAAGCTTGAGTCTGTAGACCGGGATTCTGAGACTCGTTACTATGGGGGCTTTTTAACAGTGTAGACATACCATGGATGAACATCACAATACAGTGTATATAGCTTTTCCTTACTACCTTATTCTGGTCTTTTTTGTTTTGTTTTTCAGATCAAATCAAACAATACAGAATATAATGGAACTACTGGAGATATACTGTCCTATATTTTGTATTGCGGGTATAATTTAACATCAAAGCTATTTTCGCCAATATTTCTTAATCAGAGATGTTGCTGATGGCATATATCCATTGCTGAAATCCTTGCTAACACAACATAGCCAATAAAACAGCCTCATCACACACAACTAATGAAATGGCCATTCAGCTCCACAGAAATCCAAGCATGTCAGTATCAATGACCAAAAGGGAACAGAGCAAAAGAGGTCCAAATATAATCTTGACAGTGTTTTGAGATGTGTAGCCTACATCCTGTGAAAGGGCACTCTTGTGGCCTAGTTATGAACTGTATATCATGGTGTTCCATTGAATGCAATGGAACCCTATTAAAAAGTGTCATACTGATAGAACACAGAGACCTGGCAATAGGAGGGGTTCAGAGATCTTATTGAAAAGGTAGGAATTTAGCAGGACAAGATCATGACAAAGCAGGTTTAACAACTATTACATATTTTTGTATGAGGTCCAGTGGGTCGTTAAGTAGCAAGTAATGCAGTCGCTTTTATCTGATTGTCAGTGACTATAGAATACATATAAATCTCTGTTATACTGAATAGTTGCAAAACCCTGTAAAACTTGGAGTTTTTTTCATTGTGTAACTGAAACACTCTTTTTGTTTTTGTTTTTTTAACCAAATGAGTACAAACAAGTAAAAATTATTGAAAAAGAGTTAAGAAAAATGGACTCCAAGTATTAGGTACATAAATTAATTTTTTTTCCAATATGTTTATATTTTAAATATAAATCACAATTTAATTTTTTCTCTGGAAATGGTCAGAGATATAAAAACTTGACATGATATTAGATCAGCTTTAAATTAGTAACCAAATCTATTATAAAGACAGACAGTACCTGAGAGACAGCAATGAAGAAAGGAGAAGGAATAAGATTTAAGAATGAAAAGAAACAAATGGGGGATGAGACGTTAGGCCTTCCTGGGGCTTGGTGTATGCCACTTTTAATTTTTTCTGACACTCCAATAGTAAGGTCTTAGGAATAAATACACATATAATATTTTAATATATTATCAGCAAAAGCATAAATCATGAAGAGACTATCAGGATACACTGGGCTTTTTTGTTGACATCATAAAAAGAAATTGTCAATAATCTTAAAATATTTGAGATGGTGACCCCTCTTCTCTCACTCAATAATCTCACTCTTATGCTTGAACAGATCAAGGAGAAAAAAGGTTTACTGATTATTCAGTCAGTGATGTCTCTAGGATAAAAACAGAAAAGGTTTGTCACAGAAAAATATCTACAATAAACTCAAGATAATTAGGAACACAGATGTGACAAAGACCATTTCATTCACCTGCTAGAGAAGTTACAGTATTTCCAAACCCCCAAAAAAACCAAATACTCAAACCTTGCCTCCTCCATTTCCTATATTGCTGCCTTCTTCTAAGGAACAAAAGGAACATTTTTCACACCAGGGCCGCCCGGGGGGGGGGGTGCAAGTGAGGCAATTTGCCCCAGGCGCTGCAGGGGCCCCCATGAGAATATAGTAGTCTATAGTATTGCAACTTTATTTTATGGAAGGGGCCCCCAAAATTGCTTTGCCCCAGGCCCCCTGAATCCTCTGGGCGGCCCTGTTTCACACACATGTGGTAGTATTACTGTCTTTTCTATTATCTTCCTGTCACTTGAATGTATTGCTCATGCCAGATTGACAGCCTTAGAATCTGAAAGGCCTCCATTTATGCACAGAACAGGCATTGCAAGGCTTCTTCACATTACTTCATACCATTCTGTTTCAATCCTGACCCAGAAAGGCCACTTCCAGGAGTGTGAAGGTAGGTCAGTCTCCGTGCCCATTCAGTGTTTTTTATTTTATTACTAGTGAGTGTTGCTAGACTGTCAAAAGTAGTCCACTATTCTTATAAAATGGAAAATATTAAAAAAGCTCTACTTAAACCAAAATAAAATTTCATAATTTTGGTGATGGACTCTCCACAAGCTACCCCTGCTCCATTCTTGCTGAGCCTAATCACAAAAGCCAAAAGCCAAAAGCTGATTGGCACAATTCCCATAAAACTCAGACTTTTAACACCCTTGACTAACAAAGAGCAAGTAATCGAAATTCCCCATTTGCCCCACATGCAGTATGTGCTGACCTAGGAAATGGTCTTCCCGCAGTTCAGAGATAGCGTGTGCTGGGTAAGCAAAGATGAGAATCTGTATCTACTAGTTCTATGTCTAAATGCAGAGGGCAGACAAACGTGACTGAGCAACACCATGACACCCTAACAGATATGAGTCCAGAGCAGCCAAGGGACTAATGCTATCTGGATGCTGAAGGATTCACAGCTAAGAATACCAAATGGCTTTCTATTTTTAGATTCTGTTTCAAGGGCCCACAGATCTTCAGGAAATATGGTGAAGTAAAAATAAATGAATACAGAAAATTCCTCCAGTCATGACCTCCATTCCACTGCAAATAGACCCTTGCATTAGTGGGCCAGGCCTAGAAGGTATTGGAAAACCCGCAAGGGATGACAGAAGGTACTAAATTGGATGAGGAGCAATGTGGCTGGTCCTGGTCATGGTATTTAAAAAGGAAGTGTACAGAACAGCATCTGAGGCACAAGGAGATCAGCATCTGAGGCACAAAGAGATCAGACCCCCTCAGAGAGCAAGCTACAGCTCCCATTGTTGTGCCTGCAGCAGCCACACCCAAACAGGCCTCAGAAACAGGAAAGCCGGACTGCAGCACAGGAGCGAAAGGAGGTAAAAGGAGATTGTGAATCCCTCTGAATATATGTTGAGAATGCTTTGTCCGTCCAGTGGGGGAAAAAGCAGCACCCTCATGAGAGTGAAAGAAGATTCTCTCTGCACCAGAGGGCAGACTCATTTTCTCATGCATGGTGCTGCTCCCTTTGAAGTGCTACCACCATTGTCGCAATGGGTCTCCTTTGGTAAGCGTTGTCCCTTCAGCCAGTTAGTGCTGCCCCAGTCATCACCATCAACATCCACATATTTTTCCTTGCCTTTATCATCTCCTTGTACATAAGAGAATGTAGCTCACTGGGCCACATGCTGGATTCAGTCTTGATTGCACAAACGTACACCTGATTCACATGCCTATTTCTTTCTTGATGAATCTATGCCCTATTTCCACTCTCCTTTTCAGACACAGGTCATCATGCTGCATATTCTGTCACTGGCATTTTTCACAGGTTTTGCTAGCCTTTTGGGAACTCACTTCCTTCTTACATTCCACCAGTCCACTGGGAACAGCTAGCCCCTCAAGTGAAAATCTCAGCTCCAAACCTCATTCTTAAAATTAAAAATACATACTGCACTTGGGGCCTGCTTGAATCAGGCAGAGGATGTTAAGCAAAGAAACAGAGAAACTTTATGATAATGGCTAACTCACTTGCAGCCCTCATGAAATACTCACCTTTTGTATGAGTATGTCAGATGTCCACATAATAGTGTAGTACACGTTTCCCTTCGTGGAAGAGATATCTAACATTCTCCTCACAATGTACCGAGATTTAATGCAAAAAACCCCAAGGTACATGGAGAAAAGAATGGACTCCTTAGCATAAAGGAGTAATGTGTAATACAAAGACCTCATTCCAACTGTATTTCAGAATGAGGTGTAGTCCAGTAGTTCTAATCTTGGCTCTGACACCGACTCACTTTCTGTTCTTAGCCAAGTTCTAATCCCCGTACAACAGCTCATCTGTAAAAATGAGATTAATTCTTCCCTGCTTCTCCTCTTGTAATTCTGTCATAAAATAAACCTCGACTGATTCCATTTGTCTCTTCAATTTGCCTTTCAAACTAGCTTCCTCTTTCTGCTTCCTTCCCTTTGTTTCTAAACTTTTTGAATAGGTCATCTATTCCCTCTGCCTTGAGTTTCTGTTCTAATTCTCACGCATTCCCTGCAGCCTGGTTTCTGTGTCTTGTTATCCACTGAAACTGCTCCACCAAGATCACAAAAGCCTTTGCTTAGCAAAGTCTAAGCTGCTTTTCTTTATTCTCGACTTTCTCAATTTCCTCCTCCCCCAATTCCCACCCCACTTTCAACCCAGTCAGTCACTGGGTTCTCACTCTCCTTTGGCATTTCATGCTTTTATGCTCCTTACACAACGCAGAGTCAACCTGTGGAACTCATTGCCAAGGGATGCTGTGAAGGTCAAAATTATAACTGGCTTCAAAAAAGAATTAGATAAGTTCATAGAGGATAGATCCATTAATGGCTATTTGCCAAGATGGTCAGGGACACAATCCCATGCAATGAGTGACTCCAAAGCTCAGACTGGCAGATGCTGAGACTGGATGACAGGGTATGGATCATTTGATAATTGCCCTGTTCTTTTCATTCACTTTGATGCATCTAGCATTGGTCACTGTTGGAAGGCAAGATACTGAGCTAAATGGACCATTGGTCTGACTCAGTATGGCCATTCTTATGTTATGTACTTATTCTGATCCTGGCCCTTCTCTCTCCATCCCTGGCTACTTCCCTCTCTCAGCATGCACTCAGGTTTCAATCCTTAATACTATCATCTTGCCCTCCTAAATCTTATCCTGGTGTGATCTCATCCATCTTCACAGCCTCAATTACAATCCCTGTAACTCCCTTACCCCAGCTCACCTATAGTGTCGCATTCAACAACTATTTCCCCACTTCATCCCATATGCAGGCTGTCAAGCAAATTCTTCCAACACTTCTTAAGCAATAGCTCTGAAAACTCTACTTTCTTCTCCATCCTTACTGCTAAAACCAGGGCTCATGTCTTGGTCACTTCCTGAATTAACTATTGCAACCACCTCCTATTCTGCTCCTCCGACTCCATTCTGATCTATCCAAAATGTTACAGTGGAAATTACCTTACTTGAAACCCTTCACTGGTTTCATCTGCTTCAGAAGCTTCTGGACCTTGTCTTTAAACCTCTGCACAATTCTATTCCTAACTCAGATTTCTTAGTTTTCCCTCAGATCTAGGTTCTTCCTACTATCCCAATTGCTTCTTTCACTCCACCCATGCTGCTCTCCTATCAACTCCTTTATAGATTTTCTCCTGGGCTCAACTTTGTCCCTTATTCAGCTTTGTCCCTGCTGTTCTTCATGCTCTTAGAACATCATCATTCTTGTGAGCCCAAAAAACTCCCTGTTTTCATTTAAATTTATCATTAAAATACTTCAAGCATGATTCTCCATCATCTTGCACCATGTGCAGTCATTTATACCTGTGCAAACCTGCCTCCTTTTGAGATTCTCCTGGACAATTGGTGAATTTATGTCATAATCTGTCTTGCCTAGACTTTAACCTTCTTGGTGAAAGGATTGTGTCTTTGTGAATTATTCAGTGTCAGGTATAACAGTGGAGCTAAGAAATAATAACAACTAAGAAGGGTAGGGAGCACTTAGATCATCATTCTAAAGTGTCCTGCAGATGAAAAGAGCTACATAACTGTGTAATATTAAGTATTTCCTCATGTAAAGAGATTGGTACTAGTAACTAATACACTGACTTACTTTAAGTTGGAAAAATACACACGCTTCTTCATAAAAAGTTACATTCATATTTATTTGAATTAAAAAAAAAACACTGACAGTAATGATGTTTTTATCACTTTTTCAAGCCACTGACCACATACTTACAAATACATGAGGGCCTTATGGGTGGATATTTTACGTGTTAACAATGAATGGTGGCTTTTGCCACATCCTGTTTCTTGGTATAGTCCAAGTTCCTTTTATATCTTCACCTATCTGGATTTCAAAAGAGCATTTAACATAGATAATACCTCTATATTTATAACAAAGATGGGACTCAGGAAGAAGTTTACTTGGCAATCCTGCACAAAATGAACACACTGAAACTCTCCAAATGCAGTTTTCTGAAAGTCACTAATGCAAAGAAATCATTAGTTTCAGTGCCTACATTGATTAATTCACCTTCTTCCACTTTGCCAAAGTTTATCCATGCCAAAGGTACCCAAGTACTTTAAAATTACAGTGTACTGATTCTTTCTTCAGTACATTTGAATATGCTACAAATGTAAGGGTCAATTTATCTTCAGAACTGAGACCTGCTTCTGTAGCATCTGCATCTGGGTAGCAAAGCCCTTTCACAGCAAGTTGGTCCAAATAATTTCTCTACTATAATTTCAGCTGAAACTGTTAATGATAGATTGTAATTAAGTTAACATTCAAGACCTTAAGCACCTCTCTCCAAACTGCAAATATATGCTTACATACAACTGGTAGTGGTCAGGTATCCGAGCACCCTTTTTTATTCTGTACATTATAGCTACCCATCACACACTTTGAATCCATATTCTGCAACACAGGCACAAAAGCACTAGAGGAAACAGGAAACACTGTGTTAACATGTCTATAGTATTGATGAATAAAAACCATAACCCCCAGGCTAAGCTGCCAAATAAGTAGTGAATTAATTTCTGTAAAGTACTCCAATATTACAAAGGTGTGTTGAAAGGTGTCTGCTCATGTTTCAAATTAAACGCACTGCTGGTCAGCATTAGCACCTCAGCTTTGAACAGCAGCCATTTGCCTATAACACTTCAGGGGCTGGGAAAAACGGATTTGCCGTTCACACTGGAATAATTAGAACATGTCAGGAAGAATTAATTTCCTCATTTTTCAAAAGGATACACAGAAATTACCATGTTATTATATGACAGGGTCCCTTGGAGAATTGTATTAAATTTAATTTCTAGCGCAGCCCACACAACAAATTAAAGTCATAAATAAGATGGAAAGAAGCGGGACGCAGAGCATATGTTTATGGCAATGAGTGAAGCCAAGGGACCAGAAACAACTATCTTCATTTCATTTTATTTAAATCAGCCAGACACTGTATCTGAATGACAGCACTTGTTAATGGGGCTGAGGTTATAGGCGCCTTAATTTTAGAAAACAGAAGCAGTCACTCAGTCACTATTTGAAATGGTATATTTTCTACAATGCAGACACTAGTTTAAATTTGCTTCCTTTTCAGCAGTTTTGAGGCCCTGTAGCAACTTCAACAAGAGAGGATGCACTTGTTTTTTTTTAAATACTTTGTTTGATTTTAATTTATTTTATTGTATAAGGGCAGGGGAAAGATACACTAAAAAGAAATAGTGAGCTAGCAAAAATGGTTGAAAATGGAGAAAACTAGATCTCTGAATAGCTAGGGTACTATTACTCTACCCACCAGGCCATTCTGACCCAAATAAACTAATTCTGGGTGACGAGATCATTCATTTCTCTTACTAAATGAGGAATATCCTGTTTCCTTCACTTATGAATATTGTTGGCACTGACTGAGACTGTCTAAAATCACTACATTTGCTGCCTGGAACCAATCCCCTGTATTTTGATCTCAAAGAAAAAAAAGTAACAATATTTTAGCCTGCGAAAAACCTCAGTCACCCCCAATCTTCAGAGTGATACCCAAACCTCCACAGTGTTAGTACTTACAAGTCTCTCCTCCGACCCAGGCAGCCATGTGCAGCCTTTCCTCTGACCACAGACACTCACAAAGGGATTGGTACTAATGGTCATGTTATAAAACACTAAAGTCAACCCAAGCAAACTTTAATAACATTAATAAAATTTTAATCAAGCATTATAAAATATTAACAATTAACCTGCTTCTGTTTTATTCTGTGTACACTTCAACTTTTAGGTATTGTGCAAGTTATGGACTAAAACATTAAAATATGATGCAATTATACAGAATACTCTTAGTCGTCTCTAGCATGCTGTCGTGGGAAGAAAGACTTGCTGCTGAAACTGTTGCACTTACAGAGGTCTGACACCTTTGAAATAGTGTTTGACCACTTTAAATTCCAGAGTGGAGGCTAGCACAATTACTGATAATCTATACAGTAGAATTGCCTCTTACCACAGCATTGTATGAAATATCTTTCATTTAATCATTAGAAGCTTTTTAAGAAACTCTCACTCTATTACCTTTTGGAATAAATGATGCTTCCTGTGGAGCAAACAGAACTGAATAATTGGCATAAAAAGATATCAAAATATATTACTTGACAAGAGATTAACTTTTTCTCATTGATAGGTTAATACAGTGTGTTTTTCATATATATTCACTGTGTCACTGAAAAAATCCAGAAAAGTCCTTAAACTATCATATTAACTAGAAACTGGCATTAGCAATTGCCAATATGAAGAAAAGAGAGAGTTTGTACATTTTAAGAAATAGCTGTCATGGATCTGAGCACTCCCATGGGTGCAACAAACTTTAAATAATTCGTGAATCAATTAACTGGCAACTCTCTACATAACACAGATTTCACACTCCCAGGTCACTGCATTATCAGCCTGATACGAATCATAACATTTTGGAGAAAAGTTCATAATTGAAATCATTAATTAATTTAACAGGACTTTTAGTTATGCATAGCATTACACAGCTGTAAAGGAGCAGAGATTAATTAGTTGTTTCTCTGACAATTTTCTCTACTCGGTGGAAAACTTTTCAACTTAAGAGACACATCACAGTAGACATAATTCTATGGCAGCCTCTTAAGCAAATTTAAACTTGCTATTATTAGCTATGTTCAGAGGTAGGAAATATATAGAGGATGCAGTAAGAAGAAACAACTCTTGCAGTACAGCTCCTCAAAATTATAAATGGGTCTCTACTCTTTTATACTGAAACTTAACAAAAAATTAAAATATTTTAAAGCAAGTGCAAATGAGTTTAAAATAACAGCTAGCATGACCAAGACTAACATAAAGATGAACTTATCCAGTTTATTCTAACATAGCAAATAAGGTATATGTACAATAGCTACTGTGGCTAGATGAGACACACACATGATTAGGAAAAAAATATTTATAAGATATGCAGAAAGGAAGGAAGCCTTTGATTAAGGCACTCTACTGAGACTCAGGAGATCAATTCCCATCTCTGCACCTGAATTCCTGTGTGACCTCGGGCCAGTCTCACAGAAGAGCCACAAGAATGAAGATTTAGAAAACAGGCCTTTATAGCAGTGGTGGGCAACCTGCGGCCCGCAGGCTGCATGTGGCCCATCAGGGTAATCTGATTGCGGGCAATGAGACATTTTGCTGACGTTGACCGTCCGGAGGCATGCTCCCAGTGGGCAGGGTTTGCCGTTCCCGGCCAATGGGAGCTGTGGGAAACGGCAGCCAGCACGTCCCTGCAGTTGCCCACCACTGCCTTATAGTGCGATACTCACAGGGCTCAATCTGTTTAGTTTAACAAAATTAAGGTTATGGGGTAATTTGATCACAGACTATAGAAGTACTTCTGGGTACTTCCCTGTGGAAAGAGTGCTCTTCAAACTAGCAGACAAAGGTATAACAAGATCTAATGACTAGAAGCTGAAGCTAGACAAATTCAGACTAAAAATAAGGCACAAATTTTAAGCTGTTAAACACTGGATCCATTGTTAAGCACTAGAACAACTTACCAAGTCTTGTGGTGGATTCTCCATCACTGGAAAATTTTAAATCAAGATTGGATGTCTTTCTATAAGGTATAAGTTCAACCACAGCAATAGGACTTGAAGCAAGATTTACTTGAGGAAAATCCTATAGCCTGTATTATGCAGGAGGTCAGACCTGGTGATCACAGTGGTCCCTTCTGTCCTTAAATTCTATGAATCTATGAAACTTAGGCCTGGTCTACACTAAGAAGGGGGGTCGAACTAGGGTACGCAAATTCAGCTACGTGAATAGCGTAGCTGAATTCGAAGTACCCTAGTTCGACCTACTTACCCGTCCAGATGCGGCGGGGTCAAACTCTGCGGCTCCCCCGTCGACTCCGCCACTGCCGTTTGCAGTGGTGGAGTACCGGAGTCGACCGCAGTGCTTCCGGAGTTCGAACTATCGCGTCTAGATCAGACGCGATAGTTCAAACTCCGAGAAGTCAAACTCACCGCATCGACCCAGAAGGTAAGTGTAAACCTACCCTTGGTTAGGATGTTGAAACATGCTCATGCTTGTGGCATTTAACCATTTAGATCAATAGAAATAGACTTAAGCCAATGCTGAGCACTTTTGAAAACACCATGTTAATCTCGCTATGCCTCAGTTTTCAATAGAATGGAAATTATACTACTTCCTTTCCTCACCCTTTAGGGTACGTCAGGGGTAGGCAACCTATGGCACGTGTGCCAAAGGCGACATGCAACCTGATTTTCAGTAGCACTCTCACTGCCCGGGTCCTGGCCACAGGTCTGGGGGGCTCTGCATTTTAATTTAATTTTAAATGAAGCTTTTTAAACATTTTTAAAACCTTGTTTACTTTATATACAACAATAATTCAGTTACATATTATAGACTTATAGAAAGAGACCTTCTAAAAACATTTGAATGTATGACTGGCACGCGAAACCTTAAATTAGAGTGAATAAATGAAGACTCGGCACAGCACTTCTGAAAGGCTGCCGACCCATGGGGTACATCTATACTACCCGCCGGATCGGCGGGCAGTGATCAATCCAGCGGGGGGTCAATTTATCGCGTCTAGTCTAGAGGCGATAAATTGATCCCTGAGCACTCTCCTGTCGACTCCTGTACTCCACCGCCACAAGAGGCACAGGCAGAGTCGATGGGAGGCAGCAGTTGACTCACTGCAGTGAAGACACCTTGGTGAGTAGGTCTAAGTACGTTGACTTCAGCTACGTTATTCACATAGCTGAAGTTGCATACATTATATCAATCCCCTCGCAATCTAGACCAGGCCTAAGTCTGTCTTGTCAATTAAGACTGTAAGATCACCAGGGAACAGACTGTCCCTCACTTCATGTTTGTACAGCGTCTCGTTCAATGGGCCCCCAATTTCAGTTGATACCTCTAAGCACTACTGTAATACAAATAAAATGCTAATACTGAAGTAATAAAAGCAACATAATAAGGTGCACCTCCACAATACCTTTCACCTGAGGATCTCAAAGCACTTTATACTCATTAATTAATATTCAAAACAATCCTATGAGGTAGATATTTTTATCTACATTTTACAGATAGGTAAACTGGCATGGACAGGTTTAATGGTTTGTCCAATGTTATACATTGGTAAAACTAGGACTAGAACCCAGAATTCTAGGTTGTGGGTCTGCTACACTAACCTTGAAATAACAATACATTTTCATTTTCTCCTTGTGAATAACTTATCCACTTATCACGTTAAAGCTCTAGAAACCCAACACCTGATTTCAATGAGTATGGCAATCAGAATTTAAAAAGATACAGTTGGTTTCTTTTATCCTAGCTGAAACTAGTATCATTGTCACTAATTACTACTCACCACATCCCTTTGCATCATGTTATGTATCATGTTGTATCTTTAAATACAAATAGATTTACTTCCAACTTATAGTATTATGCATGGCAAAGTTTACAATTCACGATAATAAAAAGAACAGCTTACAATTATCACAGGGACTTCATCTGTCCAGAATATACATAGATATATATACCTATATACACACACAGGTAGATAGATATCTGTCAAGTTAAAATAAAGTATTTTTCAGGAAAAGGAGATAATTAAAGCACACAACAAAGGAACCAAACAATAATAATAAAATAAAAAACACCATAACCAAACTATTTTTTGTGCTGCCTTATGATTATGAATTATAAATATAATTAAAAATTGATTTTGTAGGTTAACATATTTGGAGCCTGAAATCAGTGGAGTTACCCCATTGTAAACCCAGCCCTACAGTTTTTTTAAAATGTATACATTGTATAAACCATGTAAAGAGCTAATTTCCCTGGCTTCCTGTTGTCCAAGCACAAAGAATAGGACAAGAAAATATTGATTAGTATTGTAAATTATTTAGTAGTTCATTTAATTTGTTTTGATTTCCCTCCTCCTATCCCACACTTCTTTTAGTAAGAAATTGCTAAAAATAAAATACCTATTAGATAGGAGGAGGATAGGAGGTAGAGGTTACTATGTGAATCAGAAACCCAATTTCTGATCTGTTTGGTGGTAGTGTCATTTATTCATCATTAAATACTTCATCTGCCTATCCCTCAGGGCCCTATTAAAAAAATGTTAAGCACATATTTGAGCAAGAGTTCTTCTATCTGGCCCCAACATAACTCAGTCCCAATGCAGCCCTCTGATAGAGTTTAAATTCCAGGCTTTGATGCAAATCTCGACTAGCCTGAACACCCACAACCCTTCATAGTCCTAGAGAGTGTATGCCCTGCTCTGATAACATCAACTGAACTCATCCGAGCAAGTCTAGGTATTCCACTGATGTCATAGTTGAGCCTGTTCCCTGGGAATGACTGACAGCAGTATTTCAAGCCTAATCAGCTCTAGAGATCCAGTTACAGTGTTAAAAGAGTTTGTCTAAAGTCTGATAACAGGACCCAGGCTCTTCATTGATCCTTGATAGCACATTGTTAAGCAAATAAAAATTCTATATCATCCAGCTGTTCCACTGGATTCCTAAATCAAATCCCAAACATCAAATTAACTTTAAATCTGTAAAAATTGCATACATAAAGGAGCCAAAAAAGCTCTCTCCTCACTAATGTGGACAACAGAGCAAACCAGTAGACACTTTCTTGATTTAAATGGTGTCTCCATCTCTAATTAGAAGCCCAAAGCATGATGTGAAAAATAGCTGTGTGTGTCCTGCAATGGCTTCCCTGAATCTCTTGTCTCTGAAAGAAGCCTGATGTTCCATGTTCTGAGGCAGTGAGCATGAGTTGTATATCTCAGTCTTGACCTAGCATTAGCTGGCCAAACAGCCAGAGATGTGGAGGAATACTGGCACTAGCTGGAAGGCAGGGGCGGCTCTAGACATTTCGCTGCCCCAAGCACAGCATCATGCCGTGAGGGGCGCTCTGACGGTTGCTGGTCCCGCGGCTCCGGTGGACCTCCCAGCGACCGGCAGAGCGCCCCCCGCGGCATGCCGCCCCAAGCACGTGCTTGGCGTGCTGGGGCCTGGAGCCGCCCCTGCTGGAAGGGGCACTCTCAAAGCAGCCCCTTCCATTCTCGAGCGTACCTAAGACTCTACTGTTTTAATAAACGATTAATCCATCTCTATAGAATGTTATAAAATCCAACAAATTAGTAGGTTGCTTTAGCCATCTGTAACACCATCTACTGCTATGTTTATAACCATCTATAATGCATGCTCCTAAGGGCTAGTTAAATGCTTACTCAAAACCCCTTTTCAGAAGCAAATTGAACTTTCAACTACACATTTTTTGCAGAAAGTGTCTGTTTTCCTCAACAACTAAAAATAGATTTTTCATCTGAAAATTGAGAACACAAAACCCAAACATCTTTCAGTCAAATGTCAAAAACATTGTGGAAAACTCCCCTATTTTCCAAACAGATCTAATACTACTCATGTCTGTAATATGCTTATACCATCCATTAATCATTTATTAATTCTTTGTAAACTGTACCCTTAACATAAAGTGTGACCAATTCAGAAACTGAGAATAAGCATTGAGGGTACAAAAAAAATCAGTTTTTACCTTACCTCCTGCCAAGCCAGATCACTACACAGAACTGATCTGTGTGAGTCCCAAAGTTTCCTGTCCAAACTTGTATTGGGTCTTGTGCAAAATTTGAAATACTATAGAAGAGGGTAGTTAGTATCTTTATTTCACTACAGAAGAATTGTTTATCCAGAGCACAGATGGGAATCTTTCCAGGGTTTTACATCCTTCCTCTTTTACACACTGGTTGCAGAAATGGAAATAGTAATGCTTTACTTAAGGGTAGAAGAGCAATATTTTGAAATCTTATTAATCTTAATGGTTTCCTTTCATGTGACATAGAGTCCCTGAAGGAAACCGGGAGTCTGTCCTGTGATCACTAAGCATCGCATTGACTGCTGTTCTCCGATTAGGTCAGCTTGGCTCATGTGGTAGAGGTTTTGAGGGGGGCAGGTCCAACAAAGGAGATCATCTAAAATGTCGTCAGCTTAACTTTCTGGATTAAATCAAAGAAAATGTTTGAATTTTAGCCTTTACTGGCTCTCACTACAGTGCTTTCATTCTGATGATCTAGCAATTCAGGGTGGCAGGGACCAGGCTGTTTGTTATATGATTATGTGTTCTTAAAGATTTTCCCTCAAGCACCTTGAGAATTGGAATCATCTATCTCCTGAACTGGTTAGCAAGTTTCTTAGGTTTCTATTTTCTGCTGGGTCATCACCTTTTCACTTGGACTCATTTTTCTGATGAACCTGATACAAAGCGGTTCTGAACTGTTGACCAAAACAGAGACTAGCAACAAGAGAATTTTGTCAGGCAACCAACCAGTAGTAAACTTTTTTTTTTGGCCTATTGGTACCATCTGTAGTGAGCAATTTGCATGGTTTTCTGTAGAATGCTGATGAATTGTTAGACTTTGATTAAATCTTCTAGAACTTTGACAACAAACATTTTGGAACTAGTCAACGTTTGTGGAGAATTTTTAAATTACATTTGACTACAGAAAGAAAATAAAAGGAACAAAAATAACACAGGGTTCACACACTAATGGCTTGAGAGCAGTGTGTGAATTGCGACTGAGGTCTCCGCATCAAGAGGTACATCCAGGCTGCAGCAAGTAGTGACTGTGAGGCCAAAAGCCTTTTGTTTTTTTAAATATCTGCCAGGCAGAGAGGATGCAACATTTTGATCTCCAGAACAGATCTTTATGGAATTGTGTCCAGAGCATTAAATAGGTGCCTCTAAAGGTTTATTAGAAATCTTAATATAAACACATTTTTTTCTCATTTTACAAATAGAAAGAGTGTTCTCCCACTAAGTTAGACAGAAACTCTACCTTAACAGTACTATCTGTCCTAGGATTTCCTGATCAGCATATGGTAAATTGCAGTGGGTTATTAAAGAGAGAAGGTGGGTGAGGTAATATCTTTTATTGGACCAACTTTGGTTGGTGAAGGAGCCATGCTTTCAAGCTACATGGAGCTCTTCATGTCCTGACTGAGGGACAGTTACTCATGGTTGGGAAGAAGGAAGATTGGTGAGAGAAACCATCTTGAACAAAGTCTGTGCCTTGCTAGATTAAGTTTTAAACTTTGTTGTGTGTTTTCACTTCTGTTTTCTTGTAATCATTTCTAATTTTATTCCTTTTACTTGGCATCACTTATGCTCTATTGTTAATATTTTTGTTTTATTTTACTATAAACCAATTCAGTGCTGTGTTTGAAGGAAAGGGTGTATTTACCTCAGTTAAGTTAATAAGATGTAATGTGCTTTTCTCTCTTAGAGAAATAATAAGGTTCGTTGTTCCTTCAAAGTGGTCCAGGTGAGGGCTGGACACCCCAGGGAACATGGTTTGAGGGAAATTCGGGACTGGGCATGTGTGGAGGGTCACCTTGCTGGCTGTAACCAAGGCTGGGGGAAGCCAGAGTGGAGCTGGGGGACTGCAGACAGGTCTAGCACACAAACACACTGGGTGGGACTTGCTCGTATGCTGGCTGTGAGCATTCCAGACTGGGAGCTACAGCAGCAAAACATTGTAAGGTACCCAGGTTGCAAGGCAAGTGGTAACAACATCCTGGCCTGGATTGTATCCCAGAGTATGATATTATAAGGTGTCCTAGGTACTCATCTGGGTTTCCTCACTTTTCTTGAGGCATCCTGTGGAAAATAATGCTCAAAGGCTATATTTCTGCGAAGTCTGTAGTACAATAGGGACCTCTTTCATCTATTAAATGAATTACCTCAGTGTGACATACATTGGCGCTGTGCCTCAGATAATTCAGAATTCCCTCTTGTAGTCCACCATACTAGTATTCACTATACACAGGCTCAAATATCTATAGGGAGAGTTGACTTAGCACAAGTGCTGTTTTATTCTTATGACACGAGAGCATCTTGGATACATGATACACTTCATCTCCTGTGAAGAACAGAAAAACACCACACTTTGTGGCTTGTTCTTTCAGCGACAGAGAAAATTTTTCCAATCACTCAAGCTAGTACTCCTATTTTAACTAAAATGTAGAGTCAGAATCTCACGGTGGAAATTTCAGGAAATTTGGTAACATTCTCTTAGATACGGTGAATTAGCAGGAAAGTCTGGTTTTCTCATCCCTTGACTGAAGGACTTATTTTTTGGAATTTGTTGTTTGTTTCCTTCAAAACAGAGTTGTATTTGGCAGACAACCCCCTCTTTTTTCACTTCCGATGAGACCTAGAAATTCAAAGATCGTTGAGAGCTGAAGTGCACTCTGAGGGATCACAAGACAGTGGTTTCTTCAAGGACTTAAGCTAAATATTTTAAGAAGATTCTTTACTTCACATAGTAGAGTTTATTTGACAGACTGAAGGTAAAAGAAGATAGTAGTTGTTTTTTAGAGGGATTGGGTTTTTGTTTTTGTTTGGGTTTTTTACTAGGATGTTGCTCAGCTGTTAAATATATTTGTTGCTCATGTAAATATTATCTGTTTTATATTTGGATTCAAAACCCTGTCCGTCATAGGTGTGATCCAGCACAATCCTCACTCTTCATGTATAATCTTCTGTGTTTGTGTTGTGTTTTCTGACTTATTTTTCCCCTCTTGAAAGGAATTTTTCACTATTTTATCTAGTTATTTAATTTAATGTAGATGTATTTTTAGCATAATTTGTTCATGCAGTATCTCAACTTGTGCTATGAGTTTACGTGATGGAAATGAATAAAACCTCAGCATTTTATAAAGTATTGTCTTCATCTTGGCATATGCGTATCTTTATCCTTTTCCCTAGAGTGTGGGAACTGGCACCACCAGTGAATCAGGAGTACGGGAATAAATAATTTGTGCTGAGGAAGTATGCGCTATTACCACTTCTCAATATTATCACTTTCTCTTTACATGTATCAGTTTAGGTGCATTATCTATTGACAAAGTCTGCCCTGTTGTAATGGAATACCAGTAGTGTCCACTTTTACAAATTCATTGTGTCTCCAATTTTAGTGTTTTGCTGAAAGCCCCAAATCTTGGAGTCATGTGAACATATCAGAATTTAAGCCTTCACTTCTTTAAAAGCAAGTATCTAACCCTCACTGGTTGTAGAGAAAAGCTTGAAAATGCAATTCTAAAGACTCAAACTCTAGAAGGCAAAATGAAAGATGCAGAGGGTTTGGGGGAGGTTTCTTTAATCCCAGGTTTTTTAGGGCTAGAGTCAATTTTTGAATGCTTTAGGTTTGTAATACTGGAATACAATGCAAATGCGATAACGCTGTTATGAGGACTTGTAGTAGCCCCTTATTTAGTAACAAAAAAATGTCCTTGCAAATATTTTAAAATCTTAACACCTTTATGAAGCCCACTTACAAAAAAAATGTTCAATATGAGTCCTTAAGAGTCAATAAAAGTATTTGGATTGAAGCAGGTCACAAAGACTCCAAGGAATAACTAAAGGCCTAAATGAGATTTAGAAAATCTAAATTCGGGGCCTTCTATATGGGGTCAATACCAAGTATTATGCAAATTGAGTGTATTTAGTATTAAAGAGATACAATTTGGATATTAACAGGTGGTTTTAATGTTCTGTTTGACTCAATACCAAAAGTGATTAGCATGAACATTTTTACAAATTTATCTATTGCGTAATTAACTGTAATGAGGTATTTGTGATAATTCTAGGGAATAATACAGGTACCACAGTAATGTTAAGTACTTTCAAACAGCAATGATAAGATTTTAATGGTGTCCACTGTTCTAGGGAGTCTAACAGGAGCTGCATATTTTGACTGGTCACAATAAGAATATCTGAAGATATCACTCCTGATACAGGAAAGCCAGAGGGAAAGACGGCCAGATTAGACTTTTGGAAAGGCTCCATTGTGAAACACTTGAGAACATTTACTGGTATAGAAGCTCTAAACTGGGAGTAGTTTAAAAAAAATCAGATTGATTACTTTTTAGTTTAGTGAATTCAGACACTATGTAAGTCCCTGAAACTCAAATGCAGATTTTTGAAAAGACATTTTGCAGGCCATTACTCAAAAAAAAAAATTACATGGAGGAAGGCCCAGAAGGAGCTCATATTTCCTTGTTTGTGTGTGTTTTTGTCAGACACTAAATGCAATCTGTATATAGTTTTTTTGTGGTTTCATAGAATGATGTTCAACTGTCCAGGCTGGTGGTTAGTACTATATGATGCTGCCAAAGCTTTAATGTTCTCAAACTCTTAGCACTCTAGAAACAAACAAATTAACAAACAGTCTCTTCCATCTGGAATGAAAGACTGAATAAAAGTAAGAACAAAATTGTGGTGGAAAGGAACATACACTCATCAGAAAATAAAAACAGGAGGAGGGGAACGCAACTATCCCAATTTACAGCTATAGTTTAAATGGTGCAGGCAAAGGAAAGGCATTTTAAATAATATTTCTCTTATTAAAGCACAGCTTAGTCAGAGAAGACCAGGACTCATTCATAGTTTGTACATACAATAAAGAAAAATATAGAGAAGTGAGGTGTATTTTGTTTCAAAACTCAATATCTGCCCCCTTTTTCATGTTATGATCCATATTGGAATGTCCCAGACAACCAGTAAAGGTTTCAGTGTTCAAAAGCAAGATTAACTGAGAGGCTCCATGGCAGGTAAATAAATGTATTTCCAGTGAAATAATGATTTGCTAGAATGTCATCCCCTCTCACTGCATAAATAGGAGAGGTGATGACATTCTGTAAAAGGCAATTTTTATTCCCATACTTCTGACTTCCAGAGATACATTACTCACTCAGTTCCTGTGAGTTATCTGCTCTGAGGTCATGTCTTATTTTTTAGAATGCCATCACTGACTCAATAACATTTAAGTGACAAAAAAAATGGGAATGTTATTTTCCACCCTACACAACCTCATGTAAGAATCTGAGAACATCCATTCACGTAAAATAGTTGACTACTGTTGTAGCACTTATTTCTTCATCATTAAAAGCTAATTCCACATATGCTTGAGCTATATCTACAGGAGAAAATGATATGATACAGTTTCTAAATATTGTCAGACTTATCAAGCACGTATGTAGAAGAATTAAGATCCCAGAATTCTCTGCATCACCTAATAATTTTTAACATTTTAATTAATTAGCAGCTTATTCCAAAAACATTTGAATACTTAAGACATTTGATAACTATGGTTAATCCTCATTAAAACTAAGATTACATTATATAATTACACGTCAATAAGAATGAATTCAATAAAATTCTTACCCTTTTCAGTGTTGGGCACTATGTTGTGAATCATACAGTATATACAATTAGAGTTATATTGCTAAGCTAAAAATATTGGTGAAGATCTAAAAATGACGAACAGTGCCTTTTAAATTAATGTCTTATTAGTTGAGTGAAGTACACTGACAAAGAATAATTTATGCTTATTCAAACTGCTCTCGACATCTTCAGGTGTTTCCAAATGAGCTCACAGAAGAGTGATTAAATGCATCTGATAACAAGCCACACATTGCTGAAATTACTTACCGCCTCATTTTATGATTAATTAAACATGTAGATTAAAGTTGCAAAAGAATTTAGATTAATGAGCAAGTTAAGTCTTGCTGATATAAGTGAATTGGGAATTGGATGCTCTGTGGAACTTTATAAACATGCATTTTATAATGAGTAAGACAAGGCTACATGTTGAATCCTGGCCACAAGGGCCTTTGACGATGCAGTCTTTTTTAACATGGTTTGACAGCTTTCAAATAACATTCTACTATAGGCTTTAAACTTTGTGCATTGCTGTAAAACATGGCTACATAACTCATGTATTAGGAGTACGATTATTTCAAAGCTCTCCAAGGTAATGACCCCCTGTAGCAGCAGCTGTTCAGAAAAATTACAAGCTCAATTGTTATTTTAATCAGAGAGAGTTTAGTAGTTAAAAGCAGTTATGCAACTTGTAAAATTATATGACACCTCATCAGTAGCTTTTCTAAAGCATCCTTCATCCAAAAAAATAATAAAAAAAACCAACAGCTTGGACTTATTAGCAAAACAGGGTGCTCAGTCATTCATAAAAAATTCAAAGCCATTTATTAGTGTGGTTTCTGTGCACAGCAAGGTAATGTTTAAATTTATGACAACTCTTATCAGCTCCAAGAGTGTCTCTAAATATCAGCTTGGTTTGCCAAGTATCCAATTTTTCTCTTTTAAGATCAGCTTTACCTAATCCAGATAGTTTAGTTAGTGTCAAAAAGCCAAGTTGGGCTTTATGATTTTGCAGGGCAAGAGCAAATCCATGAATAACATTTCCACAAACAGTGTTTTGTACAGAGAAGTTGAAAGCAAAGCTATTGAACTAACCTTACGATTAATGAAAAGATTTTACTACTATACTTGTAGCACAATAACATTTACAACTCTGCTTTCGTGATCTACTGCACAAAACAGTAGTACAAAGTGACTCCTGCCGACTCCACTGAGGAGTCTGATTAACACTGCTCTCTCAAATACACCTCTAATACCTTTCCATCCATAATTTTAGAACTTGAATACAGATCAATTTCCTTGCAAAGGTTGCATACTTTCAATTTAAATTCTAATTCGAAGATATCAAAGGACTACTAAAATTAAAAATTAAGAAAAAATTTTCACAAGGACCAACAAGATCCGTTTGTAACAGACCTCGCAAATTGTGGATATTAACCTCACACATTAATACCATGGACCTAATGGCCTTTCTGAAAATGTATTATGAGAATACAATATTGTGAGTTAACATTTTATAACAGAGTGTATGACTTGATTGGGGAATAAATCAATAAACTATTAAAACAATCAGGCATAGCACTTAAGCACATGTTTTAACCCCCACTGACTTCACCAGGACTTACGCACACGCTTAAGTGCTAGTGTGCCTCAGGGCTTTAAGGCTATTTAATCTTAAATTTTATTCAAATTGGTTAAAGAGGTACATATTCCATGTACAGTTGGAATATTATATATTGGATCCTCACTTTTGGTGTGCCTATTTTGATAAAATCTTTTAAAAGGTCATAAAAACATAAGAATGGTCATACTGGATCAGACCAAAATGGTCAATCTAGCCCAGTATCCTCTTTTCCAACAGTGGCCAGTGATAGATGTGTCAGAGGGAATAAACAGAACAGGACAATTTACTGAGTGATCCATCCTGTCATCCAGTCCCAACTTCTGGCAGTCAGAGGTTTAGAGACATCCAGAGCATGGAGTTGCACCCCTGACCATCTTGGCTGATAGCCCTTGATGGATCTATCCTCCATGAACTTATTTCATTCTTTTTTTTTAAACTCAGTTATACTTTTGATCTTCAAAACACTCCTAGCAATAAGTTCCACAGCTGATTGTGTGCTGTGTGAAGAAGTACTTCCTTATGTTTGTTTTATACCTGCTGCCTACTAATTTCACTGTGTGACTCCTGGTTCTTGTGTTATATGAAGGGGTAAATAACATTTTCCTATACACTTTCCCCACACCATTCATGATATTATAGACTTCTATCATAGCCCCTCTTCGTTGTCTCTTTTCTAAACTGAACACTGAGCACTTTTAATCTCTCCTCATATGGAAGCTGTTCCACACCCCTAATCATTTTTGTACTTTTTCAAATTCTAATGTAAATTTTTAGTGAGGGTACTAGAACTGCACACAGTAGTCAAGGATGGACACACCAGGGATTTATATAGTGCATGATGATATTTGTGGTTTTCTCTATCCCTTTCCTAATGATTCCTAATATCGTTCACTTTTTTGACTGCCACTGCACATTGAGCAGATGCTTTCAGCGAACTATCCACAACGCCTCAAAGATCTCTTCTTGAGTGGTAACAGCTAATTTAGACCCCATCATTTTGTATGTATAGTTAAGATTTATTTTTTTCCAGTGTGCATTACTTTGCATATATCACAACATTGAATTTCATCTACCATTTTGTTCCCCAGTCACCCAGTTGTGATTTTGTATTGTATACAATACAAACTTTGCCACCTTCAATGTCTACCCCCTTTTCCAGATCATTTGTGAATATGTTGAACAGCACTGGTCCCAGTACAGAGCTCTGGGGGACCCCGCTATTTACCTCTCTCCACTGTGAAAACTAATCACTTATTCCTACCCTTTATTTCCTATCTTTTAACAAGTTACTGATTCATGAGAGGCCTTCCCTCTTATCGCATGACTGCTTAATTTACCTAAGAGCCTTGGATTTGAGCCCTTGTCAAAGGCTTTCTGAAATTCCGAGTATACTAACTATAACAACTGTCCACATGTTTCACATCCTGACACCCTCAAAGAATTCGAATAGATTGGTGAGGTATGATTGGCCATTACAAAAGCCATGTTGACTCTCCCCCAACATATCTTGTTCATCTATGCATCTCATAATTCTGTTCTTTACTACAGTTTCAACTAATTTGCCAGGTACTGAAGTTAGGCTTACCTGCCTGTAATTGCCAGGATTGCCTCTGAAGCCTCTCTTTAAAAAAAAAATAAAAAAAAATCAGTGTTACCCCCAGTCATCTGGTACAAATGCTGATTTAAGCAATAGATTACATATCACAGTTGTTAGTTCTACAATTTCATATTTGAGTTCCTTCAGGACTCTTGAGTAGATAGCATCTGATCCTGGTGACTTATTATTAGGGAGGTGGTGGAATCTCCTTCCTTAGAGGTTTTTAAGGTGAGGCTTAGTTGGGGATTGGTCCTGCTATGAGCAGGGGGTTGGACTAGATGACCTCCTGAGGTCCCTTCCAACCCTGATATTCTATGATTACTGTTTAATTTGTCAATTAATTCCAAAACCACCACTATTGACACCAGCATCTGGCACAGTTCCTCAGATTTGTCACCTAAAAAGAATGGCTCAAGTGTGGGCATCTCCCTCACATCCGCAGCAGTGAAGACTGATGCAAAGAATTAATTTAGCTTCTCCACAATGGCCTGATCTTCCTTGAGTGCTCCTTTCCTCAGTAGGATCTGACTTCCAGTAAAGGACGCCTTTTTACCTCTGCCTGTTTTATTCTACTGTTTAGCCATGGCAACATTTTTCTTTTGGAACTCTTACTTTTTTTTATTTGGGATATACATTTATTTTGCGCCTCTGTTATAGTGGTTTTTAAACAGTTTCCATGCAGCTTGCAGGCATTTCACTCTTGTAACTGTTCCTTTTAATTTCTACTTACCTAGATTTCTGTTTGCTTATTATTAAATCTTATCCACGTTTTTACCAATTTAAGAATGAGCTTAAATGTGTCAACTGCATGGCTTTTTTTGTTTGTCTGAAATAAATTTATTTTGAAGTCATTGTAAAAATGTTAAATACGCTTTTACTTCTTTTCAGTACACTTGTCATTAGTGTAAGTAATGGTATACAGTGGTCACGAAGAATATATTAATATTTATCCACTGGTACTATACAGATAACAGAACTAGTGTAATTACTTCTCTTTGGATGATAGAGAGAAACAAAATGCAGTTTCATGGTGGCCCAAATTTGCAAACCTAGTATCCTAAAATTAGTCTTCTAAATCCATATTTCGGTACCTACCATTAAATTTTCAAAAAAGTGACTTAGCAGAGCAGGTCCCATCAGTCTGATTTCTTAAAGGTAGAATTGCATATGCATAATATTCTGTCATTTAGAGTTTGGCCTGTCTTATCAATAGACAATCAACCCAATATACTTTATATTTATTTATTTAGATTAATATGAACATTTCATGTAAAATCATTTGGACAATATAAGTTATATGAAAACTTGCCTTAAAGATGGTAGCAAAACTACAGTTTCTGTAATTACTGTTTATATACTTTACTATGTCATGCAAGAGAACATTTTCAACAGTGGAGCCCTTCATGTAAGAATGCAAGTGTTCCTAAACAGTATGTTTTTCAATGTTGTCTGCAAGGCTCCTGGTCCTTGGCCTTTCTTCAGTAGATGTTGCTTACCTTGCCCTGACTTTGTCATATGAGCAGACATCAACTTTGCATTAGTATGTGACCATTAAATTCATTTTCACTTGCCACTATACCTAAGTATGTAAAGTTAGAATATAGTCCATTGATCCATTGCTCCATCTTTTCTTCCAAATACTTTGAACTACTAATGGCTCCAGACTCTTCCCCTTCAAAGTCCAGGACAGTTAACCAAAGTTGTATGTATCAAAGCTCAAAATATCCATCTACTCCAAAGCAATCTTGAAGTGATATAGCACAGATTGCAGCAGAGGTGCCTCATGAGATGCTGAAAGTTCCTATAATAAAAGGTGCCTTGTTTCAAGATGCAATTTTAAAAACAAAGCAATTGTGAATAAAGTAATAATAATAGTCCAATTTAAACCAGGTGGGACATGCCTACTGATGGGGTGGCATTTTTGCTAGCAGTCAGCCAAGCTCAAACATGCAACTAGAAATGGATCTCCATTTGACAGCAAAGACAAGACATGCTACACCTCTCGGCCATGTGTTTATTATTAGCATTTTTAGTAGTTTGGGGATGTCAAGATTTACCAAAATACAGCTCTAAAACACACCAAATTCTAACATCCAGGACATGTTTTTTCCATGGAGTGTGTGTTTTTCTATCATTTCCATGTGTTATTTCTGTTGGAAGAATCCTCTTTCTGAGGTCATAGTGTAATGGAGACTATCTATTTTACAGTACATAAATTCTTCAGAAACTTGTCCCCCAAAGCCCTAGAGAGAGCAACACAGGATGATAGCAGCAGCCTGAGACTTAGCTAGAAATCGAAGGGATCAAGACATTTTTTCCACTCTCCCATATATTGGTGTTATGGATCTATCTGGGTTCAATCATATGCCACTTATTGTTGGTCTACAGATGAAAAATACATTCCCTTTCCCCTATGCCCACTTCACTTCACTCCAACCCAACATATAAGTTTACAGAAAAAAATGTTTTCTGGAGCTGAACATCTGCCCTCCATGAGATTCAGCGCCACCCGTCTCCCCATCAACCCACTACAATCTTAGAATTTTGTGTGGAAGTTTTATTATAAATAGTAAGAGGAGAAGGAAATAGAACTGCTGCAGAGAGAGATATTTTAAAAATGATACAATCTTTATTGAGGCACTTCAGACAGAGTATATGAAAAAAACAGCTAGCCAACTAAACATTTAACCAACCAATTTCATTGTAGCTTCTCTCTATCCTCTTTTTTTCCAGCAGAAAGCTTCCCACAATGTGCTTAAAAAGATCCTGGAGAAAGTTTTCCAAAGCACCTATATGACTTAGGAGCCTCATTCCCATTTTCAAAAGTAATTTAGGGGATCAAAATTTCAAAAGGATTCTAAAGTGCCTAAGTCACTTGTGAAAAGGGGAATTAGACACTTTTGAACATTTTACCCCATCTCTTCATACTGAATAAGGAGTTAAAAATAAGTGAAGTTGAGTAATAAAACCATTAAGAGAAAATCCTCAGCTAGGAGAAATTGTCATAGCTCCATGGAAGTCAATGGATGACCATTTACCTTAGTTGAGAACTATCTAGAATAAGAGGGTGTAAAACAGAAATGAATTCAAGTGATAAAAAAGTACAAAGTAGTATGTGAAACATTTCATAAATGTAGCTATTCTGCAAAATTTCTAAATCATAAATTTGATAGTCATCCACCTTTAACTATCCAGCAGCTATTTGGCAACCCTGTTAAGAAACCTTGTTTTATCACAAAGGGAGCAAAACATTAACATAAAAAAGCAAATACACAAAGACCTATATGGGACTGTTTGTTGTTCTGGAGCATTGCCAATGGAAAATGTTGTTAACTTGTCTATTTCGTTCTTCCAAAAGAGCATGTCCAGCAACCCATCTACCATAAGATGATATATTTCCAGACCCAGAGAAGGAGACAGTTCCAAAACTATCAGTCAGAGCTGACTACAGAAAGGATCCTCCCACTCAGCTGTATCCAGAACAAGATCCTTCCAAGATGCAAATACTGAACAGAAACTTATCTACCGAATTAATTTGAGAATAAGCTCTGATTTAAAACTGGTTTTATATACACACACACACAAACACAGAGAGTAAGAAAACAAAGATTCCTTCCTCTTACTGTTAAAACTAGAATACAACTATTGCTCAAAATCACTGCTGAAGGTAACACCTCTTGGCTCTTGTGTCTCCAATATTGCTCTATAGCCAAACAGAAAGAGCTGAAATATTTTGGCATGAAAAAAGAAGAAGAGTCCTGCAGATTGCAATGCAGAAAACTTTGAAGGAAGAATAAAAAAGGTGACTACTGGAAGCCCTTTTGAATCAGCTTGGTAAACTATGCTACAGAATTAACTTTCTTGGCCAGCAGGATTGGCCTGCATTCAGTACTGACATGAAGAAATGCTAACATTACAGGAATGAGCACAGGATGTACACATTAGCAAATGGCTGGGGAGATGTACACGTGCTAATGGCACATAGGGCTACCCAGACCTGAGGATACTATGATGTTGTTTGACATCACCAACACCTGGTTCTGAATTGTGTTACATCTCAGATGTATTAGTGCCAGTTTGACAGCTCTGCGCTCTAGTAACCAGGCACTCAACGACTTGTTGCTTAGCTTGTGTGCCTTGGTTTGAACACAGGTAGCTCCTTGCAACAGCATTATATACCATAGATCTAATGAAAAGGAAATAAGGTAGCCACAGACTATGATAATGATTGTTACATTTTTGTTTATCTTTCAGTTCTGTGATGCAGACTGCCACTGAAGTCAACAGCCATGCAACTGGCTCATAATTTCTACATTTCTTTGCTCTCCAACATAATTTCTACATATCTAATTTCTATCCAAATGCTGTTTTGGAAAGAAATTACCATCTATTTGGATCAGAGTGTCCTTTGCTAGGGACACAATCAATACATCCATATTGGTTATATTAGATTTCTGTAATCTAAAGCATTTTATCTGTTGTCTCTTCAGCATATGAGATTTGCTGCGAGTTTCCCCTCTCATAAATCAATTAGTCTTCCACAAATTACTTCCCAGATTTAACTTTCTCTCTCTTTATTTGAATTCCTCACATTTTCATATCCTCTTGACCATTGTGTCAAAGTATTCAGAGTCTAACTTAAAATCCAGAACAAGAATTCACAAAATCTGAATTTGAGTTCTCTGCCATGTCCAGAGGGCAGGAAGATGAAGATAATTCAAAGAAGGAGGAAGAAAGATTTATAACACAGACCTCTCAATATTAATTCAGGAGAGGGTGGAACTCTAAATCTCTTAGATGAGGGTTTAAAATTGTTTCCTTTTTTTCCTTGGAAACTAATTTCTTCTATGAGCTCCTCTAAATGAGATGAGAGTCTCTGAAAAATACTAATGTGGGAGTTCACTAGTCTGCTGAGGCTTACTGCTAACTATCCCAGCCTCTCTCTAGCTAGCTAGTTATGTGACCATCATCAACATAGTATCTGAGGGCCTCCTCATTAATAAAAAAGACAGAAGAATAATTACCAAAAACAAATCTCTCTCTCTCTCTCTTCCCAGTAGGACTAAGACTTGAACAGGTAGAAGAATGTGTTTATTTTGACTGTAAACTAGTTGAGTGTAAATAACTTATATTATACGTGCATGAGGAGCTATTGTGGAAATGCTAAACCAAAGACGCAAGTTTTGCATTTAGCTCTGAATGCAGTGAGGCCAATGGTCGTTACCTTTTGTGGGGGTGCATTCTACAGTCTAGGTGTGGCTTACATGCACAATTTTTCAGCAGTTTAATTGTTCTGTTGGAAGGTCATCCTCACGTAGGGAGAAGCACTCTCTCAAGCAACTCAGTCCAGTCTCATGGAGGGCTTTGAATATTAGGAAAGAGATCTCCAGTTGGATTCCACATTTAATGAGGAGCCACCAAAGCAAACTACGCACAAATTTGATGTGTTCACAAGAACCTGTGTTGCTAAGGAGATGTTGCTGTATTTTGTACTAGCTAGAGTTTTTTCAGGGTGTGTGTCTTCATTAGATATGAGTAAACAAGTAGGGTGATTAAGAATATATGGATTATCTTGGCAAAACTGTGACCAGCACAATGGGGAGCAGTTTTCTGGCCAGCTACAAGTGGAACCAAGGAACTTTTCAGACTTGTGGTTATTTGATTATCCAAAAACACTGAGAAGTCAAAAAAGACCCTGAGGCTGTGGAACCAATGTTAGTGGTAGATGCACTCAATAAATGGAGATGTTATGAAGAAAGGGATTTCTTCAAAGTGCTTCCCTCTTGCTACCAGCACCACCTATTTTGCCTAGGTTCAGCTTCAGCACATTTATTTTCATCCAGGTGCTAGACATTGAGAGAGCTAGGAGATGGTGCCATTTACATCTACCAGGAGAGAAATGTAGAGTTGGGTATTGTCTGTGTATTGCTGGCATTTATTTCATATTGTGATATCTAACCTCGTTCCACAGCAGCTTCACATAGATATTCAATATGATGGGGAGAAAAGGCTTGAGCCTTGAGGGGCATCACAGACAAGAATCTTGGGTGCTAAGGAATGGTTGACCAGGAGAGTTTGGTGATCAGAGAGATCCAAGCAGGATGACTCCTTGTCTACAGAAGGAGGTCATCCACCAGAGCAGCAGGTGCCTAGGTCTGAACCCCAGTTCTGAAGGGCTCGGTATACTGGTAGCTAACAGCTGCCATACTAAACCTTTTGCTAGCTTCTTGATGAGCTCCCTTAGAAAAGGGAAGTTTGGTACTGGACAGTAATTGGTGTGGAGCCCAACATTATGTGATAGTTTCTTTAATAACAGATGCACAATTGTATGCTTTAGTGTAGGGGGGCAGAATTCCCTCCTTGAAGGAGATGTTCTCTACTCTCTTTTACTTGCCAGGGCAAGGTCAGGGGCAGCTCTAGCCATTTCGCCACCCCAAGCACGGCGGCATGTCGTGGGGGGCGCTCTGCCGGTCGCCAGTCCCGCGGCTTCGGTGGACCTCCCGCAGGCGTGCCTGCGGAGGGTCCACTGGTCCCGTAGCTTCGATGGACCTCCCGCAGGCGTGCCTGCGGAGGGTCTAGTGGTCCCGCGGCTCCACCGAAGCCGCGGGACCAGCAGACCCTCCGCAGGCACGCCTGCGGGAGGTCCACCAGAGCCGCCTGCCGCCCTCCCGGCGACCGGCAGAGCGCCCCCCACGGCATGCCGCCCCACGCATGCGCTTGGCATGCTGGGGCCTGGAGCCACACCTGGGCAAGGATCAGAGTCAAATGTGATGTGCTTGAATGCTGGTAGTGTTTGTACAACTCCTACTAATGTGAATTTCTAAGAGAGGATTGTCTCTTTTGTCCTGTGAGATCTGTAGTAAGGAGTGGTCAGAGCAGAAGGGCAGAGTGATAGGAGACTGAATCTTGTATTCTTTATGTTCACATCCAGAGCAAGGATCCAGTCAAGGGTATATCTGGGCTGCATATGTAAGTCTAGAGAGTGCCCATGAGTGGACAGATCAGGCAGGAGATTCTGTAATGCTGAGCCAGAGACGTTGTCCAGGTTTGTACTGAAGTCTCCTAACGCAATAAGCCTTGTGAACTTCACTGCCCTGTACTAACTCCTCTTGGAAACCTTTTGTGCCTGGAGGTCTCGTGATTAATAGGACGACCAAGTTAGTCTTGTTTCTAGACCCACAGATTAAGTGGATGCTCTCAAAGATTGTGTTTCAATGGACCTCTCTCACACTGGAGTCTGGATAGGAAAATAATGTCTAGTCGACTCCACCATCTAATATCTGTTAAAGACATTTAAATACTTCCTTAGTAATATTACTTCCTCCAGTTAAACAATTCAGACTGAGAGGTCCTGGGAAAATATTTGCTTATCTATAGAGCCTCTGTTTCTCTGTTACTGAACCCTCAATCCTTCATTAGTATTCAGAGTCCCTTCTTTTTTTTCAGCTGGTGGAGAGGCACTTCACTTTTTGTCCTACCAGTGATGCAGCAAAGCCTTTTACTGAGCCGGGATGTCTGACTCACCTTAACTCCTTAGAGTTTGTCAAGTCTTTGGTTTGTCTGAGGCTTGAAGGCAACAAAGAGATCTTGTTATTTAGACTGCTACAAAAAGTCATTAACATTTTGTGCAGCAATTGGTTTTAGGATATGGTTGCTCTTTATCTGCTATTCACATTGCACAAGGGGAGCAATTCCATAATATGGTTTTGCTGGGAGAAGTATCTTTCTAAAGCAAAGAAAACATCTCTCAAATAGATAAGCTATAAACAAACCTTTTTTCACTGATGCCAGGTTATTCCTCCATCCTACAGCACAAATGCTGAAAATTATCATCCTGTGTCTTTGTGGGCACATGATAGGGTACAGCAAAGTGGAAGGCTTTTGGCAGTCTGTCTTAAGCTCAGAAGCTGCCTCCCCGTCTGTGCTAACAATCCCATACCAGATGTTCTGGTAGATATACAGACTGGCATAGAACAACAAACAAACTTTCTTTGCAACTACCTTATTTAACCAGCTCAATTACCTTCTTAAAAGTGGCCTTCAGACCTCCCTAAGACAGAATTATATATCTATTATGTGTTTGGGTCATCACTCATTTGCAATATTTTTCTGATATTTTGGGTCAATATTTGTCTCATGACAATATGTGATTATCTGAAAACTTCTGATTAATGATGGTGTAATACATCTCTCTGAAATGTTTGAGACCCTTAGAGTGAAAGTTATTATCAACACATAAATTAATATATTACATTTAAAAATTTAGTATCTGTATTGTTAACATTATTATCCTGATAAGAAGCATTTTCCTTCACACTTTTGTTTTATTCTTACTGAATGAAGTATAGACAAAAAAAATCCAATATCTCCCCCATTTTTTCTATACTATTTTAGAGGAAGAATCCTTGGATTATACCAAATGCCAGTACTTTAACAGGTATCATCTTCATTTAAATTATGGCTAACTGAAATTTGCGGGGGGGGGGGGGGTATATTAATGTCTGATTTCCAGAAATGTAATAATAATTCTATCCTATTCAAGTTCTTATACCAGCCCATCACTGTGGTATCTGAATATAATTAAAACTAACATTGTATAATACCTCCATTTTTTAGGTCACTGCCACTCTTTTTTGGCTTGGGGAATTTACACCAGTAATCCAGGATAGGATCTGATTTTTTGTTCATTTAATGTTATATTTTTAATTTGGAATAAAAGCAACACTGTTAATAAAGTTACAGACTACCCCAGTAAAGAGAGTCTAATGTTCACCTTCACATTTATATGTCAGAGGTAGGTGGTTATTGGGTCATAAACTCAGATTCCATTAAGTTTATTGCTTAATTAACTTACTGTACTTGATCTGGAAAACAATGCAGATAAAAATAGCTAACCCCAAAACATATCTTTAGAGAAACAACAGTAAGAAGCAATCAAGCTGGATGCATTTTCTTTGTGAACACAGCATGCTGCACAGTTCTACAGGGGAAATGTTCACCATATCATATACAAAAGGAACTTGTGTTAATGTTTTCATATGTTGCTATGGGAGCCTAATATGATTATGGCAAAAACATAAGTAACCAAAGAGAAGAGATTATTTTCATACCCCAATAATAATTTGAAATTAAGCTTGCAGTGCAAAATAATGATAGATGGTAAGAAGTCTATTGTACAAATGATTACTTGCAAAAACAAAAAACAAAAACCTATTTTATTGTCCAAATAAGGACTGTATCTTTATAAACAGGAAGGAATTTTCAACTGGACTAGTATGGTTTCAGAATTATATTTCTATTTATTTGTATGACAATAGTACCTAGAGGCCCCAACCAGGATCACAGCATTATTGATGAACTTGCAGTCTAAATAGAGAAGACAGACAGCATGGGAAAGGAAACACAGGTGCAGAGAGGAAAAGCGACTTGCCCAAGTTCACACAACAGAGTCAGGAATCCCAGTCCAGTCCCCTAGTCATTTGACCACACAGCCTCTCAGACTCACTGGACTCAAACTCCTAGAACTTTGATTAGGCTTTTGGGGGTGGGGGGGGTTGTGTTTTGTTTTTATATAGACACACTAATAAACAATCCATATTTTTTGCTCTCCCTGCTCAGATTAAAGTACATATTAATGGTTCAGAGCAGAATGTTTAGGAGTAATTTATAGGCAGAATGGTAGTTACCTAAGGAGATCAGGTATTTGCCTTTATTTTCAGGTAGAAATGAGTTGCAAGCAAATTGATCCCTCCCATCTTTAAATTTTGAAACATCAAATTACTCTTTCTGGTATACTCTCCCTTCCATTTGTACATGTAACTCCCATTAATGCGAATGTTAGTCACGTGTGTTTACAGAGAAAAGAAAATACCACTAAATTTCAATGTGCTATAAGCAGCTTTCGTTGCTAGCATTCAAGTTTATTGGCAACTCTTTTACAACTGCCCCCAAACCACATACTGTATCAAATCTCAAGTCAAGAAGGTTTTTCTCCAAAGAGTATTGAATCACTTTAATGTAGATTCTAGTGCTACCTTACTCTACTTTCCACGTAGCTGGTAAATTCAGCTTTACTATGGTGCTATAAAGATGTGAAAGAACTGTAATAAGCATCTAAAAAATGATCTGTTAGCACTGTAGTGTTCAGTTTACAAAACTCTAAACAGAATACTGATGAAAAAATTGTATGATAGTTTTGCTGAGTTGCCAAGAGGAATAAGACAATTCTCTATATTTTTGGTCATAAAATGTAAATTATAATGTCTTTAAGGCATCCACAGTATCTCCAAGAAGGACTGAAGAGAAAGTCCAAACATCATTATATCTCCTACTAGTTTTTCAGTTATTTAATTTAAATTTGAACAAATTAGCAGCAACATACACATAATCAATACTATTCCAGAAAGGAATTAAGCACACACACGGTCAATGGGACTATTCAGGAACTGAAGTCATAAGGGAGCTACTCACATGCCTGAAGTTACACATGTTTAAGTGCTTTGCTGGATTGAAGCCTTATTCTTGTATGCAAACCATTACAACTCAGTATAGTCTTGCATCAGATCATCAGCACAGTACAGGAAGATCTTAAATTAGTTAAATGAGTAATGTACAAAAATCAGACAGAAGCCATGATGCCAAATCTTGCCCCTCTTGTTTTCAGAGTGTAAAGCCTGACTGAAGCCCTGCAAGCATCTGATCCCTGAACCTGTGAAGTACGACCTGAAACCCGAGAGGAAAACCTCTCCCTATTTAGAAGTGGCCGTCAAGCTACTCTGCAGCCACACTGCATTAGTGTGACCCCCAGGCAAGGTCCATGACTCCTCCTCATTCCCCCAGTGCCATAAATGAAAGTGAAGGTGCTGAGGAATGGCAAAATGGGTAGGCAGTGCATCCCCTCATATCCCTGCATGGCAGCTGGTGAGACAAAGAATCAGCCCACTGCCTAGAGAGCTGGTTGGCAGCTCCAAACAACAGCTGGGAACAATGACCCATTAGAGTTAACTATCTGTTCTGCACCTACACCCAATCATGGAGCACAGGGAGAGAAGAAAAGCCCACTACAAACCTTTCAATCGCCCTCCAATCACCATCACTCCTCCGTTTCTGCAGTGCCTGCAAACATCTATACAATGGTTATTATAGCAGCCTCCACAATGCTTCCATAAACAGGACCCGGAGGCCAGCAGGGTGGAAGAATCGGGGTTCATCAGCACTATCTCCCCTGCCTCCTTCTGCACCTCCACAAGACCCACCCGTGAAGTGACTGAGGAGTCAATCCATGCCCCTACCTCTCTGTCCTGACCATCCTGAGGAACAAGTAGGTTGGCACAGAGGGAGTAGTGGGGGCTATATGTATGCCTGATGATTTTACTAGGATTTTTAGACTCGAGTTTCTGAGCTATCGAGTTCTAAGCCTTCACAGTCTTATGCCTGCAGATATTGGCATGTTTGACATTTAAAACTATGGAATACCAACCTATTTTGAATTTGTCCAAATCATTAGTTTTGGAATTTTCCTAGCACTTCATGAATACCACTGTTAATTGAGCAATTAGCTCAAAACTACAGAATATGCTGTGATGGCATGATATGATATAAACCATGTAAAAGAAGGAGCAGCCAAGCAACTCAGTATGTTGAAAGATATTAATGAAGTGGCAAAATCTGCCAGAAAAATAATAATGGGTGATTTTAACTACCCCAATATTAACTGGTTGAATAACACATCTGTACATGGTTTAGAGAAGCAGCTTATTGATACTATAAATGTCTTCTTTTTGGAGCAGCTCCTTCTGGAGCACACAGGAGGATAAGCTCTGCTCAAATTTAGTTTTGTGTACAAGAGTCGAGTATGGCTGTTCCCCTAAGCAACAATGACCATGGGACAATAAGGATTGAAATCTCAGGCGCAGAGGTCTTTCAATGGTAATGTAACCATTAATGGCAGGTGGACGGGTAACGCAAAAACCAAAAACACCCTGCTGTTTCAGGCTGGAGGCTGTTTAGGAAACACAGAAGAGTTTCTTTACCTGCTGAGATAAACAATCAGCACTAACAGAGAGAGAATCAATCCAGCATGTTCCTGGGCGGGGGGGTAGGGGCAGTGACACGGGGTGTATGCAACATTATAAGAAAGCCTTTGGAATGTGCAAACTCTGCCGAAACACCTTTAACAGGGCAGATCACAAACTGTGAGCACAGCCTGCTGTTGAATTTTACACAGATTGAGGTAACTAGGAGCACATTAGTCACAAAGAGACTACGCTAGTGTTCCTGGGGACCACCTGCATAAAACAAATCTGGAGTGAAATTGCACAAGTCCTACAGCTATTCCGAGGGCACAGCAAAGGGATGATAAAATGTGGGTGGCTACGTCCCTCTCAACCCGCGTCCACCTGCTGCACTTATGGTACGTCCACAAGCCATCTAGACCAACAAACAATTAAAACAATGAGAGAGCAACTAAAGAAGTTAAAGAGTTTGCAGAAAAATTATACACGTACATTGTCAAAGTTCAGTGCAGAAGATGAGGAAGAAATAACAAGAGCATTTTCTAAGACATAACATGGATTGGAGGGATGAGGCCTTAGCAGAGTATAAGGGTACGTCTACACTACAAGACTATTTCGAATCTACTTAACTCAAATTTGTGGAATCGACCTTATGAAGTCGAATTTGTGTATCCACACTAAATACACTAATTCGACTGTCTGAGTCCACAGTAACGGGGCCAGCGTCGACTTTGGAAGCGGTGCACTGTGGGAAGCTATCCCACAGTTCCCACAGTCCCCGCTGCCCATTGGAATGCTGGGTAGAGCCCCCAATGCCTGCTGGGGGAAGAAATGTGTCGAGGGTGGTTTTGGGTAACTGTCATCATTGAACCGTCAATCACGCCCTCCCTCCCTGAAAGCGCCAGCGGGAAATCTGTTCGCGCCCTTCTCTGGTCGGTTACAGCGCGGACGCCACAGCACTGCGAGCATGGAGCCCGCTGCGATCATCGCTGCACTTATGGCCGTTGTCAACTCCTCGCACCTTATCGTCCACCTCTTCCACAGTCAGCTGCTGAGAAATCGGGCGAGGAGGCTCCGTCAGCGCGGTGAGGACAGGAAGTCACAGAGTGGCGCAGACCTCTCACAAAGCAGGGTACGCCGCGCAGTGGAGATCATGGTGGCAATGGGTCAAGTTCATGGTGTGGAACGGTGATTCTGGGCCCGGGAAACAAGCACGGACTGGTGGGACCGCATAGTGCTGCAGGTCTGGGATGAATCACAGTGGCTGCGAAACTTCAGGATGTGTAAGGGCACTTTCCTTGAACTCTGTGACTTGCTGTCCCCTGCCCTGAAGCGCCAGGACACCCGGATGTGAGCAGCCCTGACTGTGCAGAAGCAAGTGGCCATAGCCCTCTGGAAACTTGCAACGCCAGACAGCTACCGGTCAGTAGAGAACCACTTTGGCGTGGGCAAATCTACCGTAGGGCTTGCTGTGATTCAAGTAGCCCACGCAATCGTTGAGCAACTGCTCTCAAAGGTAGTGACTCTAGGAAACGTCCAGGTCGTCAGAGATGGCTTCGCCACGATGGGATTCCCAAACTGCAGTGGGGCTATAGATGGGACTCACATCCCTATCCTGGGACCAGCCCACCAGGCCAGCCAGTACATTAACCGAAAGGGCTACTTTTCTATGGTGCTGCAAGCACTGGTGGACCATAGGGGACGTTTTACCAACATCTACGTCGGGTGGCCGGGCAAGGTTCATGACGCGCGTGTGTTCAGGAACTCTGGTCTGTTTAAACGCCTCCAGGCAGGTAGTTTCTTCCCGGACCACAAAATAACGGTTGGGGATGTGCAGATGCCTACAGTGATCCTCGGGGACCCAGCCTACCCGCTAATGCCCTGGCTCATGAAGCCCTATACAGGCGCCTTGGACAGCGAGAAGGAACTCTTCAACTACCGGCTGAGCAAGTGCAGAATGGTGGTGGAGTGCACTTTCGGATGTCTCAAGGGGAGATGGTGGAGCTTACTGACTCGCTCGGACCTCAGCGAAAAAAATATCCCCGTTGTTATTGCTGCTTGCTGTGTGCTCCACAATCTCTGTGAGAGCAAGGGGGAGACCTTTATGGCGGGATGGGGGTTGAGGCAAATCGCCTGGCTGCTGATTACGCTCAGCCAGACAGCCGTGCCGATAGAAGATCCCAGCGGGAAGCGCTGTGCATCTGGGAGGCTTTGAAAGCTAGGTTCCTCGGAGAGCAGGGTAACCTATGACTGTCCACTTGATTTACAGAGAAGCTGAACCTGAGCCTGTTTCAGTGACTGTTGACTTCGATCTGCGGTTACATACCCCGTTCTCCAGGTTTCCCCCCTTCCAACACACGTTTTAAAATAAATTTAATGGAACACTGATTATTAACAAAGTTTTCTTTAATTATGAATTCCTGTTCTAGGGTTGAAACATGGACGCAGACTGTGGTGGGTACGGTGTGCACTGATGTACAGACCGCTTCTACCCTAGAGGAATGACAGGCTCCTGCTCCTACAGCGGTCTCTGGGGGGAGGACGGTTGCAGGTGGGTGTGCAGGAAGGGGTGGGTTTGCAGGAAGGGGTGCCATCTTTGGGACGGAGTCTGGATGCAGGCTCTGGGCTGGGGGTTGGGGCATAGGAAGGGGTGAGGGGTGTGTGGGAAGGGTGAGTATGTGTCCGTGGATGAGGGCTCTTGCTGGGGCTCAGGGCATCGGAGAGGCTCGTGGCTAGGGTGGAAGGGCATGGTAAGGGCAGCCTGCCTTGCCATTTGTGGATGGCAGGCGCTAGGACCCTGGGGCAGCATACACCTCACAGACTGACCCGGGGCAGCATACACCTCACAGACTGACCCTGGTGCCTAGTGACTGCAGTCTGTGTGTGTCCTGCTGTTGATCCTGCCCCCAAGTCTGTACCCTGGTAATGGAGGCTGTCCTATGCAATTAAAAAACCCCTCCCCCCCTTCACACAAAGTCTTCTGACAAGAAAAACGTGACGGAAACAGTGAACAACAACAAACTACTTTTAATACTCAACTACACAGTGGGGGGATGAAACTTGGATTTGGGACTGGGTGATCCAGGAAGGGAAGCACTTCTCAAAATTTATGGCATGAGAGCTGTGTGGTACATGAGCGCTCTGCTGGGGTGCAGTGACAGTTTTCACGGCCCCTAGCGCCCCTCCTTCTTGTTATTTTGGGTGAGGGGGGGACAGGACTTTGTGGCGGGGGATGGCGGTTGCAGATACAGTGCAGGGGGGCTCTCTCCTCCTGCCTGCGGTCCTGCAGAACATCTACAAGGCGCCGGAGCGTGTCCGTTTGCTCCCTCATTAGCCCAAGCAGCGTTTGAGTCGCCTGCTGGTCTTCCTGCCGCCACCTGTCCTCCCGTTCGCTGTGTGAGTGCTGGTGCTGACATAGGGTCTCCCTCCACTGTCTCTGCTCAGCCGCCTCGGCTCTGGAGCAGGCCATCAGTTCCGAGAACATGTCGTCCCTAGTCTTTTTCTTTCGCCGCCTAATCTGCGCCAGCCTCTGTGAGGGGGATGCCGGGGCAGTTCGTGAAAGAGCCGCAGCTGTGTGATGGGAAAAAGGAAGTGATTTCCTTGAAAAGATACATGTTTGCGAACACTGAACACAGTCTACTCAGTTTCTGTGAACAAGACCATACAGGGCACCTAGTCTCACGAGCTCTCAGGACAAGTTCGAGATTTCGGAATACGCTTTCATTGGCTGCAGTCTTGCACAGGAGATCGGACAAGCGGGGCGGTACAGCTGAATCCATGTAGCAGCCAGGCCTGGTAAGCCCTACACTATAGGCTGCTTAACAGTTAATGGATAGCTGTGCCCTCCCACTGAAGGCAATCTGGAAAGCATAAAGTCTGACCCTGTTCCAGCCCCTCGCGGCTGTGCCCGGAAAAGATCACTGTATGCTTTTCCTCTGCGGCCTCCAACATGTGGCTGTTAAACGAAGGTCATTGCTATGCAAAGTAAAAGTCAAGCATTCACAATAGTAACAGTACACTAATTGCCCTAATTAGATGCAGCAGTCGCCGAACGACATTACCCTGAGGCGGGTCACTCGGAGAGAGAGAGAGAGAGGATGCTGCGAGAATCCCTGCACAGACCAGGACCGTATGCTGCCATGCTGGTCGAGGCAATGATTCCGCTGTACGTTAGGATGGCCTGGCGCGGAAGAGTGTGCTTCCACGGAGCACCAAATAAGGCACCTCTCCCCAGGAACCTCCTGCGGAGGCTTTTCGAGCACCTCTACGAGAGCTTCGTGGAAGTGTCCCAAGAGGATTTCTGTTCCATCCCTATATGTGTGAACCTTCTTTTTATATAGTTTTATATGGAAAACTTTTTATATAGTTTTTATATAGTTTTTATTCCTGTTTTTTAAAAAATAAATGTTTCCATGTTTATAGCACTTACCGACTGATCCTTCCCCTGATTCTGAGTCCGTGTTAACGGCCGGGGAGGGTTGGTAGGGGATCTCTGTGAGGGTGATGAAGAGATCCTGGCTGTCGGGGAAAGCGGTATTGTAAGCGCTGTCGCCTGCGTCGTCCTCCACAAACCCTTCCTCATCTTCCCCATCGGCGAACATCGCCGAGGAACTGCCCGTCGACACTATGCCATCCTCAGAGTCCACGGTCACTGGTGGGGCAGTGGTGGCAGACCCACCTAGAATGGCATGCAGTGCCTCATAGAAGCGGCATGTCTGGGGCTGGGCTCCGGAGCGTCCATTTGCCGCTCTGACTTTTTGGTAGCCTTGTCTCAGGTCCTTGATTTTCACGCGGCACTGCGTTGTATCCCGGCTGTATCCTCTGAGTGCTATGGCTTTGGAGACCTTCTCGTAGGTCTTTGCATTCCGTTTGTTGGAGCGCAGCGCCAAAAGCACAGACTCATCGCCCCACACAGCGATCAGATCCAGGACTTCCCCATCTGTCCATGCTGGGGACCTCTTTCTATTCTGGGATTGCATGGACTCCTCTGCTGGAGAGCTCTGCATCGTTGCAGGTGCTGCTGAGCTCACCCCGATGTCCAACCAGGACATCAGATTCAAAGTGCCCAGACAGGAAAAGGAATTCAAATTTTCCCAGGTCGTTTCCTGTGTGGCTGGTCAGAGAATCCAAGCTTGGACTGCTGTCCAGAGCGTCAACAGAGTGGTGCACTGTGGGATAGCTCCCGGAGCTACTAAGTTCGATTTGCATCCACACCTAGCCTAATTCGAGATAGCCATGTTGAATTTAGCGCTACTCCCCTCGTCGGGGTGGAGTACCGAATTCGAACTAAAGAGCCCTCTAGGTCGAATTAAATGGCTTCCTGGTGTGGACGGTTGAGCGGTTAATTCGAATTAACACTGCTAAATTCGATTTAAAGTCCTAGTGTAGACCAGGCCTAAGACATTTTAAGGGAAATAGATAAGTAGAAAATAAAGGTCAATACCCTGCCACTGATAAAAAATGGTTAAGCAAGCCAGAATAAAGAGTCCTAATAAACAGCTGCTTCTTGGAATTCAAAAAAAAAAAAAAAGCTAATAAGTTGTGGGGGAAGTGTTCACCAGTTATTGGTATTGCAACCAGTGTCATGATCAGGAGGAAGTCGCCCATAAAATGACAACATTTGCCAACAATACCTAATCAATGGTAGGTGAATGGATAGCACAATGACAGATGAAATCTAGTATTGAAAAGTGCAGGGTCATGCACTTTGGAAAGAAACACTTTACTATTCATTTTCATTGCTGGGTTTTAAATATACTGGAACCACTCAGGAAAAAAGTGGACCAAGGAATTAAAATATCTAAGAATGTGAAGAGGCAGTTAGACCAGCAAACAAAACATTACGATCTATAAAGAATCAGATAAAATATTTTAACACCATTAAATAAATCAATGGTGAACCCTCTCCTTGAATAATGTGTTCAATTCTGGACACTAACAAAAAATATAGCAGAAATAAAAGAGGTTCAAAAGGAATCTCCTTCCCACAGTACAGCACAGCATTATTCAACAAGCCAAGTGCATTATGCATTATTTTTACCTTCCTCTGAAGAATCATGTAATGGCTGCAGCCCACTGTGGAATACCATACTGGATGAACCATAAGTCTGATCCAGTATGGAAGATTCCCATGTTCCTAAGATTCCACATGTTGAAATATGATCAGTGCTCATATTGAAATTGGCAACCTGCTTTCAATTAAATAGATTTCTAAATCTATGTATTCAGCAATGTTTAGCAGTGTTAAATATGTTAACATAGAGATTCCAAACATCGGTACATCTCCACTTAATATGAGCACACAGTATTAAAAGGGAAAATGATTCATTTCAGATTCTTTACTTTCTCATTATTAATGCAAGTGCTTTCAAGGGGCAAATCCACGTTGTAACGGGAAATGAATTCCAAAACCAGTTGCATGGATTTTCATAGATAACCTTTGTGGTTTACCTCATCTTTGTTTTAGAATAACATTTTTAAAGGGATGCTGCACTTTTATCAACTTTTTTAAATTAACTTTAGAAAAATAGAGATTTTCACTGTAGAATCTTTATTAGGGATTGTGCTTAATTGGTGACATCTCTGTTGAACAGACTATTACTCGATTTCTAAGGAGTCAGGCATAGGTATATACTGTAGATCTAGTACATTCAGAGAGCAGTTAACCTTTTACTGCAACATCTCCTATAACAGTGATTAAGATGAAGAGTGGTTAGTCCTAAACAATTCTCTTTCATAACAATAAATGAATCAAACTAGCCTTGATATACATCCAGGGAATGGGAAATAGAAAGAAGCTTACAATGAACAGTTTACCATCCTGACCCACTTAATAAATTTGACTCGGTAAGATTTCAGTCAGTGTTCACACAGACAGCTGGTGTTGTCCGTCCACATTGTATTGTATATGCAAGAAGTATTTCATATCACTTGCCTCACAACAGCCAGGCCTGAAGAAAATCCTCCCCTAACAACCTTCCTAGGGTCTTGAGTTTATCTATTCAGACACATTAAGGGTTCAGTTGTGTGATGATTAAGCCTTTCTTTTCTACAAACATTGACTCTGCAGATGCAAATCACATGCAGAATCTCTGAAACCGTCTCAAGGTACAAACTGCTGTAGAGTACTCTTCTTCCACATTATTCTTCCAGCTGTTCCATACAAGAATTTCCTAACAGTTCTTGGTCTCCCATGTGCTCTATGCAGCTTGCACAGTGTACTCTGCCCTTGCAAAAGGAGAATTGTTTGGATGAGCACTGGCCTTTTTCCCTTACTGATTTTGTAGATTTTTGTAGGCAGCAGTTTGATCTAATGTGGCACATATACATGGCAGTGGCAGAGCAGAGGGGTCCCTGCTTGCATTCAGAGCAGTGCAGTTCTAAAAAGGAGCATTTCTAAAAATATTTTAACTACAAAAATGTATCCAAAACAGCAGGGCTTAACCCTTACCAAAAACGTAAGTTAGTGACTAAATATATTTTTTCTACTCTTGCACAATATGCTATGAGCCAGTTGGACGCTAATTCCCAACCCAGTGGTGGCTGCATTTCAGTAGTATCATATATTTGTAGTTTATAAACATTTTAATAGCCTTTAGACTAGTATGAATGTAAATTATTATTTTATATGAATTTCTATTGTGACACCCATTTTGTTGCTTCAAAGGAAATGAAGGAAAAAGGGGTTGTGCATTATAAATTAGTGTTCTAAACATAGTCTAAATGTACTCTCCCCTTATTGTTTAAGGAGCAGCATTCCAAATTGAACATAACACATATTGCTGCTCTAAACACCTGCATACTGTGCACCCAATTTTTCTTGTCAAAGTACAGTTTGTACATCAGTGGCCAACCTGTAGCTCTGATGGCCAACTTGTGGTGGCCAACCTGTGGCTCCGGAGTCACATGCGGCTCTTCAGAAGTTAATATGCAGCTCCTTGTATAGGCGCCAACTCCGGGGCTGGAGCTACAGGCGCCAACTTTCCAATGTGCCAGGGGATGCTCACTGCTCAAGCCCGGGCTCTGCCACTGGCCCTGCCCCCATTCCACCTCTTCCCACTCCTCCCTCAAGCCTGCAGGGCCTTCGCTCTCCCCCCAGAGCCTCCTGCACGCCATGAGACAGCTGATCGGGAGGTGCGGGGCTGGAGGGTGAGGCACTGATTGGCGGGGCTGCCGGTGGTTGGGAGGTGCTGGGAGCGGGGTGGGGGAGCTGCTGACATACTACTGTGGCTCTTTGGCAATGTACATTGGTAAATTCTGGCTCCTTCTGAGGCTCAGATTGGCCACCTCTGCTATCATGAAAAGTATACAACAATCAGGAACCTGACCCTGCAGAGCCCTACACACGTGAGTAGTTCCAAGATTGAATTGGAAACTTACTTACATGAGTAAGACTTTCTAGGCAACAGCCCCAAATCAAAGTCTTCCCCACCCACTGTATGTCTGAAAACCCAATAAGCAAAAGAAGGTAAAATATTAACAATGGGTGAATGGTATCTAACAAAAACAACCTCTGCCTGTCAGAATATATAAATCACTAACTCCTCTTGCCTTCCACAATTCCATTAAAAGCCTATTGTATGCCTGAATCCATGTCCATGGATGGTTGAGGAACATTGAAACAGGACAGGGAGGGAGATTTTGGAGGGAACTTTAAGGGAAAAAGAAGATAAGGCAAAATAGGGACGTCGGCCATATTACCTAAATGGTGTGTGCATCTTTCTGGTCGTCTGTCTTGATTATTTAAGAGGGTAAGCTCTTCGAGGCAGCCAACGTATTTTTTTGTGTGTTTGCACAGCACATACAATGGGTCTCAGATTTCTGTTAGGGCGCTTGGATACTACTACAACGCCAACATTAAATAATAATGATAGCAGTTAGACAGTTCTAGCTGAAGATGATTTCTTTATCTGCCATAAAATAATCATAGATGATTCAGCCAAGACAGCCTGTGTTAAGGTAACACTTATCTTTCTCTATAAAGAACTGGTTCTTTTAACATTTCTATTGAGAAAGGTAAGGGATAATGTGATGGAGACCTTTTTGGCCAAAATGCTAATGGGGATTGTGTATCTGACAAAGAAAGAAAATAGAAGAATCTTTAAAATAAACTTTCTAATATTTGAATGCATTAAAGAGTTGAGCTAGAGAGCGGACAGAGATGGTGTCCACCAGAAACTAATCTATCATAAACCAGCAGATCATTTGTCTACAATTAGATTGTAAAGCAGGGAAGTCTCAGATCCTTTGAATTCTTCATTTACATAAAGACCTCTTCAAAGATGTTTTATCTTAATTTACCTCTGTATCTTTGTTGCATCTTAATACATATAAAACTATTCACAAAATTTCATAGATTTTATCTTTTAAATCAAAATGCATCAGACACAGGACAGAAATGTATTTGGCCAGATCCTCATTTAGTGTAAATCCAGTGACTTCATGGGAACCATGCTAATTTGCATCGAGGATCTGATTCCATTATTTTGAAAAACATAGGTCTTCAAAAACATATATTGTTGAGTTTGAAGCAAAAAACTTGATCTGTTATTGACAGCAGATGTGGGCAATTCAAGAAAGGTCTGAACAAACAAAATTTGACACAACATTGTACATGATTGTTTAAATACACAGATTCCAGGTGTTTGTTTCAGTATTTATAATAAATACTCATTTTTGAAAAATTTTTACTAGATGCTTTTTAAAGCCATCTAACTTTAAACAAAAATTATATGGTATTATTTTCATCATATTACTAAAACAGGCCCTTCACTGAAGAGTTATTGTAGCAATACCTTAGAAGTTTCCTGGACTTTGCTTATGTCCATTTAAGAAAGGCTTTTCTTCATTTATTGATGTTCTCATTAAAACTGTATATGTGCATGAAACCCATCTCTGTCATACACACATGGGTTAGAATAAAATGTAAATACAGAAAAAGAATTTTAGAGGCTACCTGGTGTTGAAAGGATGTATGTATACCGGTAATTGCTAGAGTATAAACAAAAAAACTTGCATAAACTCAGAGCCATTAAAAATATCTTTCTATTTTAATATTTGTAATTTTAAATGACTCTTGCAATTCACCACTGAACAAGTCTACCTATGAAAATAATTCAAAATATAAAACCACTTTAAGACCACAAAAGTAGCCTTTAGTTATGACAATAACTCTGTGGGAAATATAGAAAAGGAGAGAAGTCACATTTTCTATGCAATTTGTATGAGTCATCAGTCCTGTTTTCTCCTGAATGAAACTGGTTAGCTATAACAACAACAACAACAACAAAGCTGTCTGAACTGGGTGATCCAAGTAATTATATGTTACAGTATGAACACATTTATGACAAAACTTTCAAACCTTTGAAAAAAAAAAAGAAAAGATTATTATATCCTCTGGCTGAAACAGCTTCTGAACTGATATAAACAGGTATTTAACAGACATTGCAGTATACCTCTGTGGAAAATATATGAGGTTACTCAACCTTTCTAGTAGTGATTTCTACTCCTGCACAAATTTTTGGCCCACCAAATTATCCATATTATAAGAGTGAAAGACTTCTGTAGCATATCTAAACATTACATCTTAGTTTTTTTTAAATGCACGAATGAGATATGTATGCAACTAAAACATCTCATGATCGCTTACATCTCTCGTCCTTCCTATGCCAATCCCTCACATCTCCAACTTTTCTGTGTCATACCTTGCTGTGTTATGTCTAAGTTAGGTCCTGATTCTGCTCTGATTAACTTCAATGGGGCCACGTGCATGAGTTAAGATTTGCAAAAATCATGCCTTTCTCAGACAGTAAGCTACTTGAAGCAGCAGCCTGGCTCATTTTGTCTGTAAAGCACCATGAATCCTTATGGCAACATAGAAATTATCATCACTTAACAACATCAATTGACCTGTTGTATGCTATATTCCGAATCTTTGCAATTTCAGGAAGCTACAGAGCAGTTTTCTGAAGAAGGGTTCATCCACTGCTAATACAGAACTTACTTCAGTACTTTTATAGTATCTGAGAAAGAACTGGATAGTACCAAGTCAGTTTTATGTTCTAGATTTTATTTTTAGCTTAAGTGAATTTAGACCTTGTGAATGCTGCTGTATTGATAACCCTAAATGCTAAAATAAGCCATCTAGCCACAGAACACGGACACTCAGAAACAGCATTAGCTTCTCCACACATCCTATCAATGAGCCTCAGCCCTGATTTACAGAGACCACCTCTAGAGACTAGATGGTAGTCGAGTTTATATATTCATTCAATCTTTGACCTCTCTGCTGAAGTTGCCAACAAGTGTGCTAGCAGTGGTGGGGGCAGCATTGGCAGACATGGTTATCTGCCTTCCAGGAATTGTACTAACACCAATTCCTTTGGCACAGGCCAGCTTACAGGTGTCAGATGGCAATCATTTATACTGCTTATTAGAGAGTTCTTTCTAATGTGTTTATTTGATTGACCTAAGTATGACTACTTGTTTTACATGTACATAGTATTTTAAAGGCATATTTATGTTAATTTTAAACAACTTTTGGTCACTACCAACCTGGGCAGGATTCAAACAAGTGGCCTGAAATATGATTATGACAAACATTTATGTCAGGGTACAACTTCATGATGCTATATGGACTAATGAAAGAATGTTCACATCCTTCCAGTGAGTTAGATTAGTACAAGGGGCAATACTTTAAAAAAAAAAAGACACCATTTATTGTCCCACCGTATTTGTTTTACCATAGTATATATTGCACTACATATACCTAGACAGAAATACCAGGGATACGATGATAAATTTAGCTACTATTTGCATTTTACAGATGAGGAAACTGATGCACAGAAAGACTAAGTGATTTTTTTTTTAACCAGAACTATGCAGTGAGTCCTAGGTAAATTCAGGATTAAAAATAATGAGTTCCTAGATCTCAGTCCTATGTTCAGTCCATGACTCTACACTGCCACGACCAGACATCAGAAATCTATTTTTCTAAGATTTTAGTAATTTTGTTTAAATTAATTATTTTATTTCTTAACTATTATATATTTTCTCCAAATTTGATTAACAATTTTCACTAAAAAGAAATATAGGTCAATAGATTAGTAAGTGAAAGAAATTTAAAAGACAAGTGTTTGCCAGGGATGAGTGGTAAGGCACTCTTTTGTAGGAAGAAAGTGATAGTAACTTGAATGTTATCCATCACAAATGGTGAGTTTTGATCATGTTTCTTTCTTTGGGAGGAAAATTCCCATTTCTCCCATTTCATCATAATTTTGTGAACAACTTTAGCTGAAGCTCCATAAACAATATTTTGTGCTTTAAAGTTGTGTTGTGTTGATTTACTCCATTTAGGCAGCACCACCTTATAGTCAGACACAGGGTTTGTCAGTTATTATTTTTGCCCCCTTCCCATGGGTTCACTCTTATCACATCTGGCCACATCCAAACACTAAGTAAGTTATGGTACTGAAAATTTTCTGTGCCTTTATTCTGTAGATGCCTTTTCTTCCCTACCGAGCTTCTTGTCTCTAAGGCCCCCAATTCAGAAAAGCATTTAAGCATGTGCTTAAATCCCACTGACTTCACTGAAACTTAAACACATACTGAAGTGCCTTCCTGCGTCAAGGCCTAAATAACTACAGTCTCGGGCCTTTTTCTGCAATTGTAAAGGTCAGCCTCCTCCAAGTTAAACATGAATACACTCTGGTTCAGCAGTCAGAGGTTGCCCTGGCATTTTCCCAATAACCTATGTGCATTACCTCCAAGAACTCCACCTTCCTGGCACTGGTGGCCCCAGTTTGCTTCCAGGCACATATCTCCATCACTGCAGCAAGAAACACTGCTGACGTAAGCCACAGGGTCAGCACAGATTCACAGATGTTATAAAATGACAAGCATTATATAGTTACATCTCAATTACTATTGGGAAATTCAACAGACATTCCGAGATGAGGGCAGCGGTGCTCACTCCTTAATTCAGGTATTTATATCCACCCTGAGAGACTGAAATGTAGGATTGCACAAGAACTCCAGAGGGACATTGACTCCTCCCTCCCCTCCCCACCCCTCCAAAAAATAAAATGTTTCTAAGTAGTTCGATAAATCTCTTAACAACACATTCAAACTAGTGAGGTCCTAGGATGGTATTTTAATGTTGTGCCTACTTTCATGTTAAAATTGTTTCAGACATACATGTAAATAAGTAATGTAATAAATCAATAAATACTTACAAACACACAAGAAAATCAGCCCCAGCACCCAGAAATCACTGGTAAGTTGCTTTTGAATTCATGAAACTGACCTGAAAAATGTAGAAAGAAAAAAGTTAAAGCAAAGAAAAACTATCAAAACTGACACATTTAACTTGTGTTTTTTATTATAGGAGAGAGGCATTTTCTAACTATGAACTAAACAAAATTGCTGTTGTCACCATTTCAACCGAATAATTTACACAGAATTTGTTTCCAGGAAGCCAATACCATGACAAACAATTATTTCATTGTTCTACATCTTACACCATAGCAACCCAGTCTATTATGGCTTGTAAGAGCTGTCAGAAATAACAGGCATGGTTATCTTTTTAATAGGGAAAACAACAAAGAGATTTTTTAAAGGGTTATGGGAACACACATTACTTTAGAAAAATCTGTTGGTAATAGTGTTTTGGAGCTTAACTGTTTTAATATAATATCTTTTTGGTATTCTAAATTGGAATACATTTAAGGTAACAGTCATACAACAAGAATGTTTTTGTTCTACCTAAGGTCTAGATCCCATTTAGAAGCTTAGCCTAGGTACAATGCATTCAGTATAAGGCATGATTCAATCCAACATTCTTTTTCCTCCATACCCCTCAGTTCTGGCTGGAAAGGTAACAGATGCAACTCAAACCCACAGAGCTTGCCTTATAAAATTCTTTAACTAGCACAATGACTCACTTTATGCCTCTAAATATCCATGGTTTCCTCTCTCCAGAACCCCCATGCATTAGAAGGTAGTTCGGCAGTTTATTTTTATTGTTTGGTCTACATACAGCACATTTTTAGTTCTTGTGAAAACAAAGAAACTTTGTTTCAAAGCCCTTGTTTTCTTTCCAAAAATGCAGGAGATGGATATGGGTAACATTAAACTGAAAATAATAATGGGCCTGGGCTACTAGTTTAGGTCAAAATCTTTTTTTGTTCCTTGGGAACTATCTGATTAATTTGCAGTTCATAAAATAGTGGGTGTAAGTTTAGTGTAAAAAACATGTAACTATATTGAAGATGAAATCATCCGTTTTGTTACCCTCCAGTAATGTGTAAGAAACACCTTCCCACCACATTTCTGTACCCTCAAGTGCACATTGCACAACATTGCACACTGCCTACAGATAAGGAGAGAATACCAAACTTATCTTGATGTAGAATATCCTTCTTATCCCATCCACCCACCCTGAACTGCATGTTATTCATTCCAGTAAAGCCCTCCCCCACCCCAAAAGTACACATCTAATTGTGTCTTCTCTCCTGTAATACCAATACAGAGTCAACAAATCTCATTTGCCATATCATCGCAGTGTTATTATATACGTTAAAAGCAAGTCTGAATCTCATTATCTGTTGATTTATGCCATTAGTGTGCTTTGGAGCCATCAATTAAACAAGGACAGTGGTTCATAAGGTCACAGTTAATTAATCTGAAAGAATATAAATACACTTTAATGCACACCACCTCATAGAGAGAATTTAGGAACAAAGCACCACCACTTTATGGTGGACAAGCAATTAGGATGAAGGTTAAACACACAAAACTTGAAATTTAGCCTCAAAGTTCAGCTAAAATTAAAACTATAGGAAAAAATTTAGCCTGGAAATATGCATGTAAAAACATTAATGTTTATAACAATGCAAGTAAGTGAGAGACAGAACAGGGCTAACTGTGCCCAGTGATCCTGAGCAAATTAAAGCCTGTTGTTGTTCAGATAACACCTCAAAACTGGCAATCGGCTGCAGGCTGCACCATTATGCAGCTAGTCAGGCTGAAAAAAAAAATAAAATAAACAGCCCAATTTATTCAAAATGGTTTCATCTTAGCTAGGTTGTTATATTTAGTACATCATACAAAATAATAAAAAAAATGATTTTTCCCTTACTAAATTAACCAAGGAAATGTGAGGGTAAAATAGTGCATCCCATATAATACATTCAAAGTAAATCAACTAAATGTGCAGTAATGTAGCAGCAGTCTACCGGTACAACCAGACTATAAGTAACAATAGTGAAAACACTCCAGACTACCTGGAACACTTATTTACAGTGCAAATTCAAAACATAAAGTACCTTGACTTTAAATGAAGGAAAATTAGAGACAGTTACTAAAATCATGACTCATTTTACCATGCATAGTTATTGGATCAAAAGAAAAACAATATTGCAAATACAAAACAACACCTCATGACTTAATTAACTCAAGTGGTTTCAAGACTTTTTCTTTTTGTATTTGTAGTGAAATGCTTTACCAGTAAGCATTGCCCCTTATTCTTTTCCTACTTGGTTTTTCCAATCAAAAGACTAAAGATGCAGCTGTGAAAGGGAAACAATCTTTCCCCATCATCAGAAAGTTAACATCACAAATATTAAACCCATGTTGAATATATTTTTTAAAACATGCATTTATTTTTATTGATTAGATAAAGTAGTATAGACTTGACAAGGTAACCCACTGTTCCATGTGTAATATGCACCCCGCTTTGTAGCTGATCCATAGAGGACATAAGTCTGCCATTGCTGCCTCATACCAGACAAGATATTTGTGTTTCAGCTCTAGAGGTCTCTGGTTAAATCCCAGGTGATGACTGAAATGAATGGTCATTGCATAAACACAAGAATAAAGTTTCTCTTCAGAGAAGTATTCCCATTGATTTCTATGGTACTACTCCTATCAGTAACTTAATTGAAATGTGTGTTTGTAGTCAGAATGCTGTACAAACTGATATCAGAGCTTATTCTTACACAGCTTTTTGGAAAGCTACTAGCATATTTACTGAAGATTGGCTTGCTCTTTTTTTTTCAAGGGACAGAAGTGAAGCTTTAAAAAAAACAAAAAAAACCCCTGCACTCAGATTCAGGCATGTTTGCCAAAAGGTGCTCCATATTTAAAGCCCATTGCTCCCCAAACCAACCAAATAAATTATAAGCTTTCTTCTCTTGACCCTTTTGTCCCATCCCTTAATTATAAACACCACAGTGAAAGGACCTTGCACCATACCAATCAACTCCAGAATCATGGCATTGTAATGCCATGATCCAGCAGCAGCCACCATGTAACGGGGGCATGGCTAGCATGCAACGGGGGGCAGGGCTAGCATGCAGGAAAGGAGAAAGCAGACGATGCAGTGCAGTAGATCTGTACAGCGCTTAGATCCACCTGCCACAACCACAGCACACTCGCTTGTACAAACACATTTTGAGAGCACCCTGTGAACTGCCAACATATTGGGAGAGGGAATAAAAACAGTTCAAACACACTACAGTTAAAACATCAGGAAATGTGAAGAACAAAAAAATTAAAGCTGGGATTTTCAAAAGGGAGTTAAGGTGCCCAACTCTCATTGAAAGTCAGTGGGAACTGGGTACATAACTCCTCTTAGCCCCCTTGGATAATCCCAGCCTAAGAAGCCTGCCAAAGTGGCATCTTTTAAATATGAGGGATTACACAAGGGCAAATGGCAATCAGATAAAAGTTGCCCTTGAAAAGGATAAGGGTACGACCACACAGCCCACAGCAGTAAGCCTCCCGGCGCGGGTCAATAGTCTCGGGCTTCCAAGGCTTGCACCAGCACTCTAAAAACAGCTGTGCACACGGCATTCTGAAGTTGCAGTTGGGGCTGGGGCTTGAGCTCTGAAGCCTAGGAAGGCGGGTGGCCTTCAGAGCCTGAGCCACAACTTAAAAGCGCTGTCTACACAGCTCTTTTTAGCGCACAAGCACAAGCCCCACAAACCCAAGTCTTTCGACCCAGGTTGGGAGGCTCACTGCTGCAGGCTGTGTGGATATATCCTAAGGGGTCTAGGTGTCAGGAGGGATGTACAGACTTCCGGACTAACAAAAAGGAAAACACCAAAATTCAGTGGGCCTGGTTTGAAAGAAAGTTTATTATTTCTCCAGTAGATACATAAATGTATATATTTATAGGATGAAATCCTAGCACCATTCTTATCAATGAGAGTTTTGCCACTGGCTTAAGTTGGGCTGGGACTGTATATAGAGACTGTATATACAAAGACTACTAGGACAAATTATACCCTCAAAAGCATAAGCACATCTCCCATTGACTTCAATTAAAGCCATGCACATACAACCAAGAATTTCCAGGAAACTTTCTGAGAAATTTGCTTTAGAAACGTCAGGCTTTATTTGCAAAACCATACTCCTGCAAATAAAACCATGGACATAAGGGAGACTACTTTCATGAGTAAAAGTTTGCAGGATCAAGCCCACAATACTTAAAGTATCACTATAAATACCAGCAATCAAAGAAACTTCTAACAAAAATAGGATTTTTTTTTTAGTTTCTTGTAAGTGAACCCTCTTCCTCTTCAATAGCTTAAGTAATTCCAAGTAGAAAATAGCTTGTTTTAACATATGATTTCACCACATTTCTCTACAGAAAGCTGAGAGTGTATTCATTTAATAAAAGCTTTCAATAATAATAAAGGACCGTGGTCATTCTAAGATAACCAGATTCTACAGGTAGTGTGAATTTTCTGCGGACAACCATCAGTGAGCACCAAAGAAGCTTGCATGTAAAAAATGGAAGCAGTTATTTAGAAGAAAGCATGGTATCATGTTATGTCATTTAAGAACGTGGCCTATCATTGTGGGCTGCTGGGACCAAACTATGTACCATTCAACAACTGTTAAAAACCTATTTTCAGAATTACAGCATGATACGAGATGAGAAAAAGGTATAATACAGACATTGAAGTTATACATTTAGGGCCTGATTCACATAATTTCACACTTTGTACGTGCAAAATTGTACAATTAAAACAACAGCAAGGCCATAATCATGATAATAAAAATGAAGGGAGCACTTAGTTGACTGTGTTGAGCTCCTCTGAGTTGGAGTTCTGTTACACCTACCATGTCTCTTTAGATTTTTACTTATTTGAGGTAAAAGGCAGAGTTTCCACACGAGTCAGTGAAGGATGCTTTATTTACGCTTTGTTACACTAGAGACTCTATAGCGACACAGCTGTACTGCTGCAGCTGCACCATTAAGGTCTCCCATGTAGCTGCTCTCTCCCATTGGCATAATTAAACTACTCTCAACAAGAAGTAGTAGCTATGTCAGCAGGATAGCATCTCCCGCCGACATAGTGCTGTCCTCACTGGCGCTTCTGGCAGTGTAACTTATGCTGGTCAGGGGGCTGGTTTTTATACACCCCTGAGCGACATAACTTTTACCAACAAAAGTGCTAGTGTAGACATAGCCTAAGGTATCGACAATGCTTCCCAGACTGTCTGGAAGTGACATTAAACAGAGTAATTAACGTTGTTATTCATAGGATGCTTCCCTACACATAACGAGAGGGAAATCCTGTTACTTTCTCTCTTTGTAATCTTTTACCTGGCTTATATTCTGCTACCACCAGAGGAAGAGTGGCTTAGTCTGAGGCCTGGTCTACACTAGGAATTTACATCACTATAGCTCTGTGTCTCGGGGGGTGTGAAAAATCCATCTCCCTGAGAGACATAGCCACAGTGACCTAACCTCTGATGTAGGCAGCATTAAAATCGATGGAAGAATTCTTCCATCAACCTAGCTGCTGCGTCTCAGGGAGATGGGTTACCTGTGCCAATGGAAGAATTGCCCCCTCCTAATCAGCATAACTAGCATCTAAACTGAAGCACTACAGCAGTGCAGCTGTAGCATTTTAAGTGTAGAGAAGGCCTTAGCCTGCTTACATTTGGTAAACATAGCTGTGTGCACATTGCAGCACTAGCAGAGGCTCAAACTATCCAGCCAAGCTCAGACTCATCCTACCCAGTGAATCCGAGCTCGGATGGCTCGCCTGAGCTCCAGGGGTGCCATAGTATCCAGCTATTTTTAGTGCACGTGCATGAGTGTCTAGGCTCACTCCCAGCAGCAGTGTAGACAAACCCTAAGGGTTTGTCTACACCGTGACATTCAGGAAAGTTAGGGCAAAATTAACTAAAGGTGTGAAGTTAGTGCACATAAGTAAAAATACATTAAAGAAGTAAAGTAGTCTTAGTTTGCTGTAGCTTAATCCAAGGTCCCACTTAAACCAATGGCAAAAGTCCCAATGACATCAATGCAACCAGAATCTTACCCTCTAAATATAAACCTGCATCTACTGGAGAAATAATAATTTTGCCTTCAAATTCAAGGATCATAAAACAAACTACGGTCATTTTATTTCTGAACAAGACATCCACACTGCTTTATCTTATGCACATTAAACGTCACACCTTTAGCTAATTCATCTTACCTTTCCTGAGGGTCCCCCTGTAGCCAAGCCATCAAAGGTACAGTTCCATCCATTAAGGAAAAGTGTTGTTTACTTCATGACTTTCCCTTTTGAAATCCTCCCATTTCGTTGCTGTCTAAATATCATCAGTTAAGCCTTCCAAAAGAATCCTCAACTTGATTTTTTTTCCTGATAACTGAAACCATTGCAAAATGATCTATCATAAGAATAGTCAGATCACACCACCTATTGTATCATAGTGTCACAACTCAGTACAAGGTGGAACAGATTACACATAAGAAGTTATAGGATAGAGAATTAGGGCTTGTCTACACGTGAAATGTGACAACAGTGCAGCTGCACTAGTGTAGCACATCAGCGTAGACACTCCCTACAGCAACTGGAGGGGTTCTCCCATTGGCATCGTTAACCCACCTCCCCAAGAGGCTGTTGCTAAATTGACAAAAGAATTAATCAATCTAATGCAGCCCACATGGGGATTAGGTCAGTTTAACTATGTTCCTCAGCACCCCCAAGCGACATAGCTGGATCGACTTAACTTCTGAGCATAGACCTGGCCTTAATGGGCTACAGACTGTTGTAATGAGACATAAAACCAGTGTCTCTACTGAGTCCACGATTTTTGTCAGATATGGAGTGATGCTTTTGTGAACAAAGTGTTCGGGTGACAGTGTTTTTGTTTTTTTTTATCATTTTCCTGCGTGAATTCATTTAAGAGCATAGTGATTGTCTAGTTTGACCTACAAAATCATTGTTGGGGCATTTGATACATCAGATGAGGTATACCACATGTTTTGACAGGCATGAGTAGGAAGCATGGATCTTGATTAATCGTTGCGGGATTCATCGCTGTAGCAGTGGAGATAAGGCTATAGGTTTTGCATCTTTTGTTGTGGCAGAGTCTGGTGCTGCTTTGAGTTGGTGTGTCCTGGTCTGTGGGAAGCTTGATTCTTATTATGAGCTTGGTGCGGTTGGGGGGTTATCTGAATGCTAGAAGAGAGGGTTCAGGAAAGATTTTTTCTAGGATGTGGTCCCCATCAAGTATGGGTTGTAACAGTTTGATGATACTCCATTTGGGCTCCCATACCCGCTCTTCTGGCCTTCAAATAACCCCCCAATTAGACAATCACCACGCCCTCAAATGAACTCACATAGTAAAAATAATAAAAGATAAAAAGATCCTATCACCCATGGGCAAACACTTTTCAAAAAACAATCACTCCATATCTGACCTCTCAGTCCTTGTCCTCAAAGGAAACCTGGCACACCACCTTCAAAATGAGCCTGGGAACGTAAATTCAGAACTCTGCTAGATATCAAAAATCAGTGACTCAGAGATGCTGGTTTTATGTCTCATTACGACAATCTGTAACCCACTTAGGTCATGTCCACACTAGTGAGCTTACAGCGGCACAGCTGTACTGATGCAGCTGCACTGCTGTAAGAGCACTAGCTGTTAGCTGTTCTGTGCCAACGAGAAAAAGCTCTCCTGTTGACATAATAAAATCACCTCAATGAGCAGCGTTGCTATGTTGGCAGGAGAACCTCTCCCACCGACAGCGCTGTGCACACTAGCACTTATGCCAGCTAAACTTATGTCGCTCAGGGGGCTTGTTTATTCAAGCGCCTGAGCAATGTAAGTTATGAAAACATAGGCTGCAGTGTAGACATAGTCTCATAGTGGAGTAGGATAGTCCAGTGATTAGGACCTTAGCCTGTAACTCTGGAGACCTGGGCTCAATTCCCAGTCTGCCACAGACCTCCTGCATGACCTTAGGCAATTTACTTAGTACCTCAGATCCTCATCTGTAAAATAGGGATAATAGCACTTCTCTCCCTCACAAGCGGTGTAGTGAGAATAAATACATTAAAGACTGTGAAGTGCTCAGATACTACAGTAATGGGGTTCATACAGGAACCTTAGATAGGCAGTGGTTCTCCAAAACTTTAATTCTGCAAACGGCTTCTTAGGAAAAGGATCCTCTGCAAGTCCCAGTGCACAGTTCTTAAAATATTTCATTCTACTGGCTAGGAAAGGCTGTATGGACCACCGGTAGATCACTGGCTTATATTATATAATTGATATAGAGTATAATAGCTCCTTGTGGTCTCTTATGTAAATGCATATGCAGTTTTGAAAGCATGTGTTATGTCCTCAATAGAAAACTCATTAAGGTTTCTCTGCTGTTTGCCTGCCTACCTATAAAGCATCCAATCAGTTTAGGATCTAAGTGCTAGATACCAAATTAAGAATCGCTAACTATGCAATTTTATAACATATAGTCCTCAGAAGGATAATACAGGTATTAAAAGGAATTTTGATCAAAGGTTACTGTGTACTGCCCAATACCAATTTAAAAATGTTAATATATCTGCCTTTTTAAAATAACTTTTAAAAACTCCAAATGGTCTTCATCCACACTGTAAATTAGGGACATATAAAATTTCTCTTAAAAAAAGTAGATGCTTAAGCAAACAGAAAAAGCATCCATAACTGGTAAATCTCTACAGTATTTTTTGATTAACAATTCCACATCAATTTTTCTAGACGGGGAAAGGGTGGGGGGAGAACAGGAGGGAGAAAGTGTGTATGTTTTAAGAGAACACAGGGGGAATTAGTTCCAGAATGAAAGTTTTGTCAAATTATATCACAAATCCAGATTATATGGCAAAATGATAAAGCCCTGAAAAACATGACTGATTATTTGAATTACACTTGATTTCAGCCAAACTGCCAAGAAGCAATGTGATTCATTATTTGAATATGAGCAAATTATTCAATATAGTGATCTAGTAGGTTGTAATTCAGAGAGGTATGAAATGTATCTGGAAAGTTATTCTAGATTGTGATGGTCTGTACTCTTGAATTCACCCCCTTGCATACTAGTTGCATTTTATTTTTATTGTAAGCAATTCTGACATTTATGCCTCATTACTTGCATTCATTTAAAATCTCTCTCTTTGTAGTTAATACACTTGTTGTATTGTTTAATCTAATCCAGTGTGTCTGAACTGAAGTGTTTGGGAAACTCTATTTGGGACAGCAGGAGTATGAGTATCATTTTTATTAATTAAGCGATTAACTTTATATAAGCCTATATAGTCCAGGGAAGCCCTGGGCTGTACAAGATATCTGGGACTGGGAGTATGTTGTGATCATCCTCCAGTGTAATTCAAGAGTGGATGGCTGCAGCACTCACTCAAAGTAGCTGGGAATGACTCTCGGAGGCTCAGTGGGTGAGCCGAAAGGAGTGGTGGCTACAGCAACGAAGTAGTGAAAAGGCACCCCAGCTTACAAGGCAGGGGGACACAACTACTCATGAGTCTGGATCTTACCCTGGGCAGGTCACATAGATATTGCTGGTTTCAGAGAAGAAGCATTGTTCAGAGGATAGGGCATCAGGGACAGATCCTCAGAGGTTGAAAACTGCGTAGCTCCATTTAAGTCAATGGAACTATGATAGTTTGCACAAGCTGCAGATTTGCATTCTGGGATCTACTCCCAGTGCTGCCCCTTATATGCTGTGTGAACTTAGGCGAATCACTTCAGCTCTCTGTGCCTCTGTTTCCCTTCCCATACTTAGGTCAACAGAGCCACAGCACTCCATGACCGCCATAGCTGTGCCAAACAAACCTCCAGCAGACGCAGCTAGGTCAACAGAAGAACACTTCCGTCAACCTAGCTAACATCGTCAGGGGAAATGGAGTTCCTACAACCACCCAAAAAACCCTTCCTTTGCGGTAGGAAACTGCCACACCACAGTGGCCTACCTCCGCCACCACAGCTGTGCCACTGTAGTGCCCATAGTGTAGACATGGTCTTAGGCTGTTTCGTATATTTAGACTGTAAGCTGTTTGGGGCAGAAACTGACTTTTACTCTGAGGTTGTATAGTGTGAGCACAATGAGGTCTTGATCTTCAGTTGGGGCCTCTGGGTGCTACTGGAATATAAAACAGCAACACATACACCAGTTGTGTTAGTTTAATAGCCTAATATATTTTTCTTGATAAATGGTATTAAAATCAATATACTGTTAAAGACTGTTTGACTCTTTTTATTTTGTCAATTTGAACCATATGTCAGGTTTTCTGCTATTTTATATTTAGAATGATGTTTGAAATATATTTGCTAAAGGCATGGCTTACTTTATTTTACAAGAGAATGTACTCTTTCACCCAGTCATATTCTTATCAAACACAGATATATGGCAACCTGACAGTGAAGAGTATAACATTTTACTCAAACCTGTCATTTAACATGCAGTTAAGTCTCTTTAATGAGCTTCATGGGATCTGAATTTGACAAAATTAAAACTCAATTATACAACAGATTGGAATCATATTGATTTGTCTGAACCTACTTCAAATCAACTTAATCTACCTTTAAAAGTAAATATTCCATGAAAATTCACTGCAGTACCACTTTCTGGATAACTTAACCTCCACTGTAACTGATCTCCTCTAAACATATAAAGGGCCTGGGAGCGGGGGGGAAATAAAAATAAAAGTTTCAGCTACTAGATTTTTCTTGCTAGTCCATAGCATCAAGAATTGTACAGAGCTGTGGTCAATAAAATAAAATGTGAGGGTTCCATTTATTGCATGCAGAAACAGAAGTTCAGAAAATGTGCTGTGTTTTTGCCTAGTATGGAGAGGTTTACAGTACATTTTCACAAGGGTTTTTCACTTGTGCATGCAAAGATGTTACCCTGTTTAAAATACAAGTGCAGAAAATTACAACTGCAAAGTGGGGATATGCATATCCCCCACATAGAAGGTCTGAAAAATTTCCCCTTTAATGCCAGAATAGTGCAGAATCTCCGTGTCTCAGCTGTTCAGCCCTCACAAACCAGACTCCTGGAGGAATTCTGTGCCACTGCGCAATGCAGAATTTTGCAGAAATTAACATTGTGTGTGCAGAATTTCCTTTCCCCCACAGAAATGGGCTGCAGTGCTGTTAGCTGCCACTAGTTTTGAGCATCAGGTTGTTTCTCCCTCTGGATCCCTGGGCTCTGGGGGAGGGGGTGTCTGGGCAAGGGGGGGCATGGCTGGGCTCTGCGGGGGAGAGGCTGTGGGTGTTTGGCGCCCCCAGCTGGGCTCGGGGGGGGAAGGGGGCAGAGAAACAGGAACTGGGTTGTCATAGGGGTTTCTTTAACTCTCTACTCCTGGGTGGAATTTTTGTGTGTGTCTGTATTGTTACAGACATTGCTGACAGGTATTTTGAAATAAATTACCAAAATAACTGCAACCAGCATGATTATGTAGTGTTATTTTGACAAATAAAATTTCCAGAATTTTAAAATATTGTCTGCAGAATTTTTTATTTTTTGGCACAGAATGATCCCAGGAGTAAAACCAAAAATTAAAGATAGATGAAGCAGTTTGGATTTAAAAAAAATAAAAGACCTAAAGATTCACCCACACCTTGAGCCCAAATGAATCCAAGCAGATTGCAAGCCATGTCTGTGTTGCATTCTATCTCCAAGTCCATGTTTTTTATTTTTTGAAAAATCTGTTTCGGAAAGAATGTTTAAAAAAAATGCCATTTACTTTCACCAGTGCTGGATGTCATACCAGGAAATTGTGAAGGTCCTCTGGTGCACAATGCCCAAAACTCACTGAAGCTGAGATTTTCAAGGCCATCGTAGCAATTCAGTTATCATAAATTTTAATGAGAATCAGCATCCAAATCCTTTAAAATCTCAGCGTGCATTGCTGCACCAGGGGTCTAACTTCAGAGAGTGCCTGAAGGACAAAATGCCTCTCCATGTCACCCCTTTACTTATGTTTTGCTATGAGATACACAAATACAACTGGAGTTTCCAGTCTTTAAAAAAAGGAAGAGACTACACATTCTAACTATCCATCTAGACTCTTGTTTATGAAACAGATTTCTCCTGGCTGACAGGACAGACCTAGAAAAGATAGCCTGTTTGTCCAAATTTTAATCATTCTTCAAACACGCATAAACTTTCTTGTGATAATCAGCTTCCATTTCAACAGCTCATCCAGATGGAATCCAACCTACTACAGTTTCCTGAGTCAGAAAACACTGAAAACATGGTATACAAAGATATCAGCAAGGACACTGCTCTTCATTCTGCCCTGTGGACCATTGCTCTTATGACCATCACCAGGAAGTCAAACCTGAAAAAAAACCATTAAGCCAAGTTTCTGCTCTTATCCATCTGCTGAAGGAAAAAAAAATAATCTAGAGGAAAAACATGCAAATGAGTTTGCCAGACCCCCAAAAGTAGAAACTTCTCAGCCCCATCTCCTCCTCAGCTAGTGGATAATTGTGGTTTATGGGTATAAAATATAGTTACTGGGGGAGACAGTTGCACCTGAAAATGATATCAATCAGAGTGGGATCCAGACTTTGGGGACTTATCCAAACAGAACCCCTGTTTCTGTAGAATTTCACCTATGCAATCCTATCAAAAGCATGTCTCTTCTTGTTGTTCATTAGCTAAGGATTCTGGTTTTCTAAATCTTCTCAGCCTTGGCCAGTGCAAGAAATTTTTGCTAACTGAGTTGATGCATGCTTGCCAGAGTTAGAATTCCTGGAAGACAATATTATCTGTCAAATAAGCACAACAACGGCCTTCTCCCTAGCCCCAAACTATCCAAAACCACCTATGGAAACTCACTATTCAACAGGTTAAAACATTTAAATAGCTCATCATACCTGAAAAAGCAGGGTGCATAGGAAAATCAACAAGTGGCCATGAAGAAATGCTTTGAATCAGTCTGTGAAGACTGGCCACATATTCAAAGCGTGATTTTTGTAGTGTTTTCTAAGAGCCCAATCAAGCGAAGTGTAGAATGTCTTCAACTTCCATTGACTTTATTGGGAATTGAAAGAACTCAGCACTTTACAGCACTAAGCCTAAACTACAAACATTTAAATTAGATATTCTAGTTTTTAAATAAATGCTGAAAACAAATTGGGGATATTTCTTAGATTCCGTATGAGATCTTATAAAACTATCTTCCAGGCATTTGAAGGCACTTACTAGCACTGTTTGCAATCAGTGCGCCCCAGGCTACCAGCACCTGTCCCCAGTATGAAATTGGCAAGCATTGATGCAAAGCTGACAGCTAGAGAGGTGACTACTGGGAGTTTTAAGGAAGATATTTTAAAAATATAATCGTAACATCAATTTAAAACAACACAAAAACTTAGCATAAGTCTGTAGAGCAAACAAAAAAGTTTCAAAGTAACACATCAGCATGAAATTTCTTACGATCAGATACTGTAAGTGCTTTAACTAAAACCAAAGAAAAACTGGGCTGGGGGGAAGCAACATATATAGAAAACTTGTGTTTCTTTAAAAAGAAACTTCTTAAAGAAGAATCTCAGACATACTCCTTGGTTGTGCTAGATGAAGAAGCTATTGCTGTGGAATTTGAGGGTGTTTTACTTTAATGAATACCAGAGTAAACAGTACAGCAACATCCCACATAAATGATTATAGTACAAGTTATAACTTCTCCCAGGCAGGTACAATGTATGTATCCCTCCTTTTCTGTAAATTTTTCTGACTTCTTTATTTTATTTTAACCAGGCATACTTTACTTCCTTGAGCAAGAAATATCTCTTTTTGCAGGTGACCCTGCCCTCTTTTTGGCACACACACATCCCTTGAGAATGCAGTGGATAGTTAACTATTTGTGCAGAAGGAAAAAAGTCTTTAGAGAATCAAAGAAAGAAAGCACTTTGAAGCCTTTTATCACCATCTTTCTTCATCTGCACAATATACATTAATAGAATGCACTTTCCCTTTTGCCAATGCTTATTTTTCTGTTGCCTGAATGCTGAATCTACAAAGTTCTGGTTACAGCTTTAATAGATGCTATTATAATTTCAGGTATTGCAGTGATAAACAATCGCTGCTTTCAAGTGACTTGAGTCCTTTGCTTTGTTTGGGCCTGACTTTCTTAAAATAGCACCTAAAGATGCCACCTATCATCAGGGCCCCATTGTGCTAGGCACTATACAAACACTGTGTGAGAGACTGTCCCTGCCCCTGCCCCAAACAACCTACAGCCTAAATAAAGAGGTTTTGCACTTTACAAATTTCATTAGACATCCTCTTCCATGTGACTGAATCTGGTCCCTTGAATTAACACATCAGATGTTGGGGCTCTCGTTCTCTCAAAAGTAGTAAGACACTCTGGAACTTTGGGTAAAATCCTTACCCCACTTCAGTCAAGAGCAAAACTCCCATCGACCTAGATGGGGCTAGGATTTCACCCATTGTCCCCTAACTATGATAAGAATCATAGGATATCAGGGTTGGAAGGGACCTCAGGTGGTCATCTAGTCCAACTCCCTGCTCAAAGCAGGACCAATCCCCAGCCAGATTTTTGCCCCAAATCCCTAAATGGCCCCCTCAAAGACTGAACTCACAACCCTGGGTTTAGCAGGCCAATACTCAAACCACTGAGCTATCCCCCCATTGTGAACCATAGCTATTTTCAGAACTCTGCTTATGGAGCTTCTAAAAATCTGATAATTAATTGCATCACAATAACTAACAACAACACATTGCACATATATAGCAATCTCAAAGCACTTTGCCAACAGTAACCAATTAAAGACCCATATTCACTTTGGATTAAATTCACACCAGTGCAGAGGACCAGCATAAAGTTTATGTACCACCTCAGCCATATTTTGAGGCCCTCAGAGCATATTTAAGCAATATCCTTACATGGCCCTCTGCACAAGAGAAAATTTCACCAATTGAGCAGTGCCCTAACACAAGTAATCTCTTCAAAATCAATAAGCCTGCTCAACATGAGTAAGGTATTAATCACTGTGGGCAAGAAAGGCAGAGTCTGGATATAAGCCATACAAAATTTTGCAAAGTAGGTAAGAATGCTAGAAAAAGGTGTTAGGAATAAAAAAAATATGAAGCCACATCATTCAGAGTGAGGTGAACAGTGTCTGTAACTATACTGACTTAGTGCATGTACAAAATTTAAAATCATATTACACACACACACAAAAGTACAAATTGGCTCAATGCCAACAAAAGATTCTTCCATCCATCATGTCTGATACACTGCTCAACACCCACTCCCATACCTGGAAAAAACAGCTAGGCTTTGCAGCAAGCCTCTGCTGTGGCAGACTAAATAACATGCTCTGAAGACATGACCCAAAAGTGTTTTTGGTTTTGTTCCTCACTGTGGTGTGACAACATTAAAAGTAGGATCTTTGTTTTACAGAACATAATTTGCACAACAGGCCCTAAGTGAAGAACAAGGGCTACGTCTCTGGAAAAGAAGGTGACAGAAGTAACGAAAGGCTCTATTACAAACTAATATATGATTGAGAGAGGCAAACATTTGATATTCAGCCTTTAGGCCTGTCTGGAATTTCTTGGAAACAATTTTAGCATTGGAGAAGCAAGCATTGCAGAAGCATGTAGAATCAATCAAGAATTTGTCTTTAATGACAGAGTTTTATTTCAATGAAATAAATTACCCTTTAGCATTCAAACAAGTATGCTGTATGTTTCTGTTATTGTACTTTCATTTTTCTGTTTGTTCTTCCTCACGTAATAGTTTGGTCAGTCTATCTCCCTGCAATTCTTCTGTGTGGGAAGATCACTCTTAACCAGGTCAGACCAGTTGTAGGAAACAATAAATACCTTGGTGAGGTGCTTCTTTAATTAGACCAAAAAGTCTTTGGAATATTGGTGCTGCAAGAGAGGGGACGCCAACAAAGTGGCATGCTAAAAACATCCTGTTAATAGAATAGAAATTTGACATGATGGAAATAAGCAAACTGCTTAAACTAAACCAACACATACAGTGTTCATTATATAGAGTTCTTGTTTTGGGAGCGTAATCATTTTCGGAGCCCCTGGTATTGGCTGCAGTGAGTCTCTTAATCTCTCATGTCCATACTAAGAAGCTGGATAAATCTTTAAAAACAAGCAATATTTAATATGTTAACATTGTTGCTATGGTCCAGATTCTTCCCTCCCTGTCTCTGAATTTGCCTATTCCACTGTGATAGAAAAACATGCAGCTATAGAATTTGGTTATTAGAGATCTTTGGAGTTTACCTCTCCTAGAGCCTTGATGTTCCCACCCAAAAGAGTTTCATCATCAGAACCATCTGGTGTTCTCTCTGCACAATTACCAAAATATGGAAAACATTTTGACTTGGCACTTGCATTTGGTAGACTCTTGAGTCATTTTTTTTTCAGTAAGAAAATTGCCAATGCAGCTCCAAGAAGACATCATCTTGCCAAAGCCTCAAATGGAGATTTCAGCTCACCAGAACCCTGCTTGTACTCAGACAACTTCTAGTAAAACAGAAACCTACACATGAATATTCTGGCAAATACAATGTTGACAAGTCAGCTGTTGTCCTCACGTCCACACACAAAACTCCCGTTGCCAATTTGGTTATTCTCCTCCTCCTCTTTAAAATGAGGATTCAAAGAATAGTGACTCAGTCAAAGCTGATGACAAGGACTGAAGTGAACTGCCTAAGTTCAAAACTATGTTTGCTGCATGATGTCTGGCCCTGAAATCAAGCTACTAACTCACCAGAAGTCAAAGTATTACAAGTGCAGAAGCCAAAAGTGTTGCAAAACAACATTCAGAATGAGACCATTGCATCATAATCTCCCACTCAATCTTACTTTGGCTCTTAGTTATTAAAAAGAACTAGAAAAGATGAAGAGACAATAAGAACACAGATTAGACCGCAAAAAAACACTATAAAATATCTTTCTTGAAGATCTCCTATCCTTCATTTATTTTATTAATTTCTCTCAAGAAAGTTTATGACTAAAAGTCAAAACCTTTAAGAGACGAGGGCATTATCCTCAGCATTCCCTGTGAAGTGTAGATAAAAAGAAAAAACAGAACTCAGCTGACTTTAATAAAAAGTAATAGTGATCAATAAAACAGGAAGAAGGTCTCAAATCTGGAAATTCACGTTGCTTTTGAGGACATTGAGAACAGACTTCCATTAAGTGCCCATTAATCTGCAAAAGGCTACAGCATCATAGGTCACCAGCTGATGTAAGTCTGCCTGGAGACACATTATTAGGAGTACCCTTAATATTGTACCACTGAAACAAGAACCCCCCAGTCTCAACAACTTCTGCTTACTAGAATTATAGATGACCACTTTGGCGAATGCCAAAATGGACAGATTAGGTGATCTTGACATTAAGGGTTTATCTACACTGTGCATTAGTCAACATTAGAGGGTGTAAATTCTAACGTGATCACGGTGTCCCATACTAACTGGCCCATGCAGACTCTGCTGGCATGAAGTTCCCTAGCGTACATGAATGTAGTGTACTTATTAGTGACAGACAAGACTATATCTGAGATAGTGGGAGAGAGATTAAATCACTGGAGAAGATGCTGGAAAAAAGAAAAGTAGACATAAAGGAATATGCTGAGCCCTAACCAAGGAGAACTTAAAAAAAAAAAAAAAAGCATCAGCAGCCTCAGAGATCAAATAAATTCCAAAAAGAAAAAAAAAGACAGAAATAAAACAAACTCTCTTATCTTAGATTAAAAGTTGAACATTAACAGCGTGAATGAGAGAGAAGACAGGGTAGTGATGCTGTTGGCTCACTGGAAAGAACCTTAGCATTTGATGGCAACAGCACAATGTGAACAATAACATCTAATGCATGAGATTTTTCCCACTTTGATTCAGAAGCCTAAGATGTGGCCATTTTGCTTCACTGACCACTTTTGGTTGTACCATGTACCATATTATGTACGAGGCTTGGAGTTAGAAACTTAAAATCAAGACTTTTCAAAAAGTAGTAATCTGGACAAAATCTCAAGAACAAAACATCATATAACGAAATAACGGCTACTTGGCTCTGCTAGCAGAAGTATAATTAAAATGAAGACTGCAGGCAAATGTCTTAATGTACCTAAGAATCCTTACTAGGACTATTTTATACTCAGCATCAAGAGAGTCCCTAATGTGGAAAGGCAAAATAGTTCCACAACTAAATGGAGTCTAAGATTATCACTGCAATAGCTGAAACTACAGGCTATGGTTACCTGTCATACTCTCTAACACAGACTGGTGCTTAGACAATAATTGCCACTGTACAAAAATGGATTAATACACCATCTCAAATGTATATGGCAACCTGCAAAATTACATTCCAAAATTAGAGTGTAACCATTCTAATAAAACAAGCTTTGAGACAGCCAGAATGTAATATATGAGCAAGTAAACAAATATTTGACTGCATGAGCGTTGCATCTCACTGGGTGTCATTCAAAAAAAAAAATCCATCTCAGCCATTGGCAGTTGCTTGCAAAAACAAGCTTCACTTTACATCCTTGCTTTTATAAAAAATTCATAGCAGATTCCCTAATATCAAAATTTAAAGATCAAATAAGTACGTGGCTTACTTATTTTCTACATTTTTTCAGTTTTATCATTATAGTTAAGAGATCTTATAAGAGATGTGCAAAAGGGCAAATTCACATGAGCCATATTCTGCTCATTGTCTAAACTTACACATGATTTTCTGAACTCTATACCATTTGCCAACATTTCATAAACTCTATACCTGTTTTAGAACTTAAAGGGGGAAAGGCCCTAGCAGGATACGCTGGGCCAAGGTCTCCCTGCATAAGCACTGCAACATTCCTGATCTTGTGTCTTCACGATGCTATCCAACATCATGATGCAATAATGCTGCACCAGCCCAGAGAGGAGTCAAAGAAAAAGAACCAAATGCCACAGGAATTAAAAGCGTCTGCCCAAATAGCCATAAAAACAGGCATTCAAACATCGCCTTATCACAGAGCATCTCAATGAAAATGTAACTATGTGATTTGTGCTACTTCTATTGTAAACCTGGTGACTCTTTTCAACATATTTTTGAAACAAATCCCGTACAACCAGTTACTTAGTATAGTAGACCGTTACATCAAGAACGTTTTAAAAGTTAAATTCTTCCTGCCCACTAAGCCTGAGTTGCCAGATTTGACCAAGGGAGGGATCTCACAGGGCATGGGGGTTTGGGTACGGAATTCTCTTTCTTGGTCATAAAGCCATGGCATGGCTGCTTCTTCACCCCACTCTGATCAGAGCAAGGGAAGGCTAGTGTATGTGCATAGCAGCAGATACATTGGCCTGCTTCACTCTGACCACCAAAGGAGGGCAGAAGTATGGCACAGGTTTCCCAAATCCTCCCCAACACAGCAGAAACGCACCAGTTCAAGTGTCTCTAGGGCCTTTCACAGCCATGGATTAGTCCATCAATACCTGTATACAAAAGACAGATGGGGATAGGTTTAATCCTTAAGGCTGATTTTCACTGAAACATTGTTTTCTTCCTTAGTTACATCCTGTATGTTCAGGTTCACTATTCACTTTGGGACAAAGGTGAGCAGAATTTGCACTTATGCCTACCATCATCCATTCTAGTAGTTAGTGTTAATCATAGCTTGTGTATTAACAGGCTTTTGTAGTAATATAATTCATGCAGTTTGTATTGTTATCCAAGAATTAAAAGCTAATCATATGTAAAATTAGGCCATTTAAGAAATAACTGCCAAGTCAATTAGAATTAGAGCTGTATGTGAACCATAGGATGCTGGCACTAGCATCAGTGAATTAGAAAAGCTTTGCAAGCCTACAAGGCTTAGGTATGGAGGCTAATACTCCTAAACTGTCCAAAATCCTCTGTTTTTTAAATAACTGGGCAGTCTGCTATTTGGGGGGTAGAGAGAGAAGCTCCTGAGTGGCACAGCCCAGGTGGCTAAAATTTGCAGTTATCTTGTGGTAAACTATTCCATGCAGCTATATTCTGTATGTGAAGTCCCTTCTTGCCGAAGAGGTAATTATAATACAAAGTACAAGAAAGTACGCAATGCCTTTTCTAAGCTTCAAACACTGAAGTCTGCCAATAGCAAAACACATTTAACCTGAAGAGGGATGCTTGTTCTCCACTCGCCTCATATTTATCAAGCTGTATCTACCTCATTCTCTGTCTGTACAACAGCTATATTGAAGTGACAAAGCTATTTTTAACTAAGCTCAGTGTGGATATTTTCCTATAATTCAGAGCTTCAAGTCAATCATATGGTAAATTAAACTAGAATAGAATCAATTGATCCAGAAATGATCAGGTTACAGTGAGCCATATCAGTCTCACCAAATTATTGTGTTGTTCATGTTCAAGCATCAGTAGACTTTACTGTATGTTTCTAGTTATTTGACTGTTGGATCAGAACAGAAACTTCGTTGGCCCTTTTGATGGACAGACAGCATAAAACTGAGCCAGTTCATCCATATGATGGTGGATGATTTTTTGTAATTTTGTGGTTAACAACTCTCTGCCCATAAATTATATAATGACTTGCCACAAACATCCACATTCTACATTCACAACTGACCAAATGCACAGGCAGTATTTCTGAATGAAAAGTTGCTCAACAAATGAAAAACACGAGTATAAACATTTCCTAAAGGTATGGAAAGCCTAAGGAAGTCTAGAAGCAAAGTCCCATTCTCCTTGTGAAGGTACATTCAAGCCAATGTAAATTTTGTTAGACCAAGGATTGCCGATTTGGCTTTGGTTTTTTGATCCTGTGTTTCATACAAACTATCAGGAATACATGAGGAACATTAAAGCCACTGAATCCCTTTGAAAGGAGAGAGCACAACTTAGAGAAAAGGAACGTGGGGAGGAGAGAGAGAATATTGAAAATGAAAGAAGAAGAGATACCCAAGTTCTTCAAGAAAAAAAAAGGCAAAGTTAAGGAAGGCAAAGAAGGAGGAACAAATGCAAGAGAGATCTAGTAAGTTAGGTTAAAAAAATTATTAGGCAGCTGAATCTCAAAATATTACAATAAAATTCTTGTAACAGAGTATATGGTAGACAGAACACCCTAAGTACACATGGTGCTGTAGAATAAGTACTGTATGCTGTGCCAGAAAAATAAGTATGCCAGAAGATCTTAAGTAGTACAAGCAGGTTCTGAATAGAGGATGGGGAAGGAGAAATTTCCCTTCTCTTGAAAAAGTTTATTTCCTTCCCTCCCCCCTGCTTTCTGTTATTAAACCAACCCTGACAGGGATGAGTTTTGTCACTGATTCATATATACATGTTAAGAGCAATTTATTTTGCTGTTTGGAATATACCAGATTGCACCAAATGGCAGTAGGTACTAAAAAAAAATAATTCCCTCACAAATTAATGCAGCCAATTTTTCAGAAGTTTTCTGGGTGCTCAGCTTGAGATACCATATGCCTGAAAAATCATGCCTAAAGTATTACAAATTGGGCACCAAAAATTAAGGCACACAAAATTAGCAATCCACTTAAAATTCTGGCCTTGGTATTTTCTGAGCTGCTGAAAAATTTACTATCTAGGCTGCTTGAACTTGTCAGTCGAGCAATATGTATCCCAAGAAACATTCAGTAAATAGCAACTGAAACATACTCGGTCCATTGTCTATACTACTCTAAAGGCAGCAAAAATAAATAAATAAATAAATAAATATATAAAACTGACATTAAGAAAATAGCTAAGTTTGTGTAAGAAATCTCAGAAATAACAACGGCAGCATATTGTTAAAGTACAGAACTATTTCAGGCCACTAACAAAGGCTTTTCAGCATTTATGAATAAATGGAAATTTGTGGTTTTAAACATATAAATAAAGCATAAAACATAGAAATGAGACTATATGTGAATACTTCATTTAATGAAATTATTAATAGGTGAGGGTGTAGGCCTCTTCATAGCCTGGCTAATTCCTATTATCATTGAAGGAGCCAATCCTGCAACCCTCACTCAGGATCAAATCCACTCAGGCAGTACCCAGCCTGAATAGCTGTCTATGTGCTAGATAATTCCTGAGAGGGAGAGGACTGAAGGCCACAGTACCCACCATAGTCACTACACATGCTCTGTGAGGGCTGTGAGGAAGGTAAGAGTAGCTTGCATCAGTGAATCCTCTGGCTTTGCACTGAATTCCATGAGCTACACCACATTCCTTCTGTACGGCCCTTCTGCAATCATGCCCTCCCTTGTAAAGCTGATCTGCTTTGGTTTTGCTGCCAGGGAGACACTGGAGGTGCAGAAGAGCAGGGGGCAAGCTTTGCTTCTCCATCTTTATTGGCATTCAATTAGACTTGTCCGGATAAGACATTTAAGTGAAATTCTCAGAAAGATCACACAGCTCAAACAGCCAGGCCACAGCCCAAGCCACATATGAGAGGGGATGGGGGAATACTCACAAAGATGTAATAGAATTTTAAGCTATCACCGTCCACTAAGGCTATGTTTACACTACCTCAGTAAGTCGACCTAAGTTATGCATCTCCAGCTACGGTAGGGTGACCAGACAGCAAGTATGAAAAATCAGGATGGGGGGCGGGGGGGTAATAGGAACCTATATAAGAAAAAAAAATTGGGACTGTCCCTATAAAATCGGGACATCTGGTCACCCTAAGCTACATGAATAATGTAGCTGAAGTCAACGTAGCTTAGGTTGACTTACTGCAGTGTCTACACTGCACTGGGTCAACAGGAGACACACTCCTGTCGACTTACCTTACTCCTCTTGTTCCAGGTGGAGTACCAGGGTCGACCTGAGAGCACTTTGCCATCAATTTAGTGGGTCTTCACTATAGAACATACCACCAGTTTGGGGTTTGTGTCCTGTTCCTTGACAATCTGCCCTGAAGTTGGCACTAACGCACGTGAGCTACTCTAGGCAGCTTGACAGTCTTCATTCGTGTTTTGCACAGCACCCAGCCCATCATCAGTGCTCAGCAAATAAAACAGCAAAAAACAGCAACAGATGCCAAGATGAATGATCAAGATGAAACTTTAACAATTACCCTTCAGTCCCAATGATACAGATGTAGTAAGATTTTCTTTTCAGACCTGAAACAGACCTGGTCTCTCCCTCATGAGAAACACAAGTAGGAGACCTGTGAATTATGAAGGTCCTTCCTTTATAATAATTTTTTAAAATGTAATCATCCTTCACAGGTGAGATATTCTGTTTATTCTATGGGGAACCATTTAAGTTTAAATTAAACTCTTCAAATGGTTTTGATAATTACTGAAATAAGGACACAACAGGGAAAAGAGCTGGAGAGAACATCCTCCTCTTAATACTTAATAATGTTAGATGAATGGCTGATAGAAATATTTCCAATAAATGAAAATCCCTGAATTAAAATTTTCACCTAGCACTGGTATATTTTTGTGTGGAAAGAAGTAGTGCTTATCTGCTTAAACTAATGCCAATGTGCAGTTTGCTTTTTTGATATCTTTATTATGACTGGATGCCTCAAAGCAGGGGTCGGCAACCTTTCAGAAGTGCTCTGCCGAGTCTTCATTTATTCACTCTAATTTAAGGTTTTGTGTGCCAGTAATACATTTTAACGTTTTTAGAAGGGCTCTTTCTATAAGTCTATAATATATAACTAACAAATTGTTTTATGTAAAGTAAATAAGGTTTTTAAAATGTTTAAGAAGCTTAATTTAAAATTAAATTAAAATGCAGAGCCTCCCCCCGGACCCAGGCCAGGACCCGGGCAGTGTGAGTGCCACTGAAAATCAGCTCATGTGCCTCCTTCGGCACGCGTGCCATAGGTTGCCTACCCCTGCCTTAAAGGCAAATAAAAGACATAGGCCTAAATTTTCAAAAGTTACCAAGGATTACCCATTTTGAGACACCTTATAGAAGTAGGACTCTCAGAAAGTGCAGAGTACCCACCATTTGAAAATCAGGCCCCCTTAAAAGTGTCTCAAATATTGAGGCTCCCAAAATGATTAGTCATTAGAAAATTTAAGCCACAGGTCCTGCCACACAGAGTTACAATCTAAACAGAAATATGATATGACAAGTAAAGGCAAAAGCCAAGGAAGAGAGGTTAAAAGCACATACAGAGCTGGGCCCTTCTCTGGTTTTCCTGACCCCAACCTCATACACAGACCAAAAGGGAAACCGTAGCCAAATAGCTGTCCATCAAAAACGTGTGAAAGGAAGGTTGTTCAATTTGTTCTCGCATAGTCTGTCTATACTGGAAAATTTCATACTTGCTCAACAGCAGTGCACAGCAGCTCTGCAGTTACCAGTGGTGGAAAAATTGAGCCTAGACAGCTGTAGCTACACCACTGCTGAAAAATAGGTCTGAAATTTCCTAGTGTCTTTGTGCTTGAGGACATAGGAGTGAAGCCAACTACATAATCTGTCACTATAGACAATCTCTTTAAGAGAAGTCCACAAGCGAAATAGGAGATGTTGCAGTCCAGGAAAAAGGAGAGCTAGCAGAGGAAGCTTACACATCACCTACTCACAGTATGGCTGGCTGCAGCCAGTGCTAATAGTACCTCACATTCAAAGAAAATACCATGTCATCTCACTCATTGTCCAAGCTAAACCATGGTAAACTTTTAGTTGCTCGAAGTCCTATGTAAGGAATAGGATCCAGGGCCGCCCAGAGGGGGGGGCAAGTGAGGCAATTTGCCCCAGGCCCCGGACTCCGCAGGGGCCCCCAAGAGAACGGCTGAGGCTCCTGCCCCGGCCCAACCCTGCCTCCGCCCCTCACCCGGAGCCTCAGCACATCCAGGAGCGTCCCTGAACAGCGCTGCAGCGTGGCTCTGGCGGGGCTCCTGAGCTCCGCCCCGCTCAGAGCTGCATGGTCAGGGGGCAGGGCTGCGAGCTCCAGCAGGGCCTGAGCTCCCTCAGCTCAGCCTGGAGCTCGCAGCCCCGCCCCCTGACCACGCGGCTCTGACCGGGGTGCAGCTGTCCAGGGACAGTCCTGGGTGCGCTGAGGCTCCAGGTGAGGGGGGAGCCGGGGGTAAGGGGCCAGGGCCGGAGGGTTGGATAAGGGGCAGGGAGTCCCAGGAACAGGGAGGTAGAGGTTGGGCGAGGGGCAGTCAGGGGACGGGGAATGGGGAGGAGGGGTTGGATCGTGGGCGTTCCGGTCTGTCAGGACTTAGCGGGGGGGTGGATAGGGGTCGGGGCAGTCAAGGGACAGGGAGCAGGGTGGGGTCTCGGGGTGGTGGTGGTGGGGTCTCTGGGGGACGGTGAGGGAGCAAGGAGCAGGATGGGTCAGGGATTCTGAGGGGGGCAGGCAGTCGGAGGGCAGGAAGTGGTGGGGGTCGCATAGGGGGCAGGGCCAGGCTGTCTGGGAGGCACAGCCTTCCCTACCCTAAAGATCATTCAGCAGTTTGAGGCTTTCAGAAGAGCCAAGCTGTTAGGTTTTCCATTAGGGCTACCATCCCTTTCATTTCTCAAATGCCAAATTATAGTCTATATTTAATTTCAGTGCCATAGGGAGATTCATGTCAGGGGAGGGTAGCTTCATTTAAAATTGGCCACAGGGGGAGGGATCACATGAGAAGAGCAATATCCTACACCATCTAGCTCCTTCCCAATCCTACCAAGGGAGACCCCCCCTCCCCTGCATTCCCTGAGGCTTAAGAGGGGTTAATTCAGTGGTTCTCAAACTTTTGTCCTGGTGACCCCTTTCACATAGCAAACCTCTGGTGTGACTCCTCCCCTTCTTATAAATTGAAAACACTTTTTTATATATTTAACACTATTATAAATGTTGGAGGCAAAGTGGGGTTTGAGGTGGAGGCGGACAGCTCGTGATCCCCAGTAATAACCTCGTGACCCCCTGAGGGGTCCCGACCCCCAGTTTGAGAACCACTGGGTTAATTTAATTTTAGCACCCTGTGTCCATTCACATGCATGTGCTATTTTGAGCATTTCAGTTTTCATAACATACGATCATCCCAGATTCTGGAACAAGCTCAAATACTCAGTTCGTGGAGTATGTACATAAGCTATACTAAAGATAGACCCACAGTAACTGTCTCCAGTTTGTGAGGGACCCCATGGAGCCAGTCTCTAGGAAACAGATAAATGTATGGAGGTTAAGTCCATTAACGTCTGTTAGCCAGGATGGGTAAGGAATGGTATCCCTAGCCTCTGTTTGTCAGAGGGTGGAGATGGATGGCTGGAGAGAGATCACTTGATCATTACCTGTTAGGTTCACTCCCTCTGTGGCACTTGGCATTGGCCTTTGTAGGTAGACAGGATACTGGGCTGGATGGACCTTTGGTCTGATCCAGTATGGCCATTCTTATGTTCTAACCTAAATGAACCCAAAGTTATGGAGACAGATATGAGTCAAGGAAGCCAGCAGAGTATCAGAAACCTGGAAAAATCTCTGACTGGATGGGCTCAGGCGTTTGGTCACAAGCTGAGGTGGTTCAAAAGTTTTGGATTTTTTTTAAGCAGAATTTTATTGTTTCTTTAAACAATCAAACACAGCAAGCAGCAAATATTTGGCCACACACTTCTGAAACCCCAAACCATGTTCAGGTTTTGGCAGACTAATTTCAGCTTTTCAATTAAAAAAAACACAACAAATTTTGCAGGAAAGCAGACATTGTCCGTGATTTTTTTCTGCTTTTTAAAAACCCCTAGTTTTCGATCCAAAAAAAGTTTTGACGAAAAATATTTGTCCAACCCTTTTAATGAGCTTTAGTGCCTTTTAGCACTAGCTGATGCTGAGAACCAGTGATACCTTGTAAAGAAGTTTTCTCAAAACTGGGTTTGTGCTGAGATGCCGAAAGTTTATTTTTCCCAGGGCCCGTGGGAGTGGGGAAGGAGCAAGTGGGGAAATTTGCGCCAGGCCCCACAGGGGCCCCCACGAGAATATAGTATTGCAATTTTTTTTTATGGAAGGGGCCCCCGAAATTGCTTTGCCCCAGGCCCCCTGAATCCTCTGGGCAGCCCTGATAGGATCATTCCCCCTCTGCCATCCTGCACAGAGAACAGTCACCTTTCTGTGGCAGTGTCCCCCCAAAAGGCCTTCTCACACATCTGGGGATTCATGCAGCATGAGAGGGCAGGGACTGGGCAGGATGGGGAAGAGACATCAGACCAAGAGGGACTCACCTCACATTCCCCTTTAATGGCCCTGGGGAGATTACTAAGACAAGACAATGCAGCTTCAGGCTTCCCTGCCTTTCCTGTAAAGCCTCCTCTGCAGTGAAGATCTCCCATTAAAGCCAAAGAGTTCCTGCTAGCACAACTTGAATGGAGTCACACTGAAACGGATCACATGCAGAAACACAGGCCTCTTCGTGGATGGGCCTGGCTTCCTGCTGGTCCTGGGGCATTTTCAGGGTTTATGAACAGGCTATGTGGCCTACTTTGCAGACCCGTCCCTCAAAATAAATATCTCTCTCTCTCTCTCCCCCTCCACCCCCCCCCCCCGAGTTCACTCCTGCAATAGCCTTTGCTCTGACATCTATTAGCAAAAGCTGTCAGAATACAAGCCAGCGCGCAGGAAGCTATGAGGAGGAGCTGAACTGAATCTTATCAAGTCAGAAGCCTAAGGCAAGAGATGATACAAAGGATGAAGAATCTGAGACACTGCTTTGCTAAAGGATCTGATTGTGGCATGGGGCTGCTGGAAATCGAGGGGCCTATGCAATCTGCATAGGGGTCATAGGCTTAAGGTCACCACTGTATGCAATTAAGCAATAAGACGCTTGTTATTTGGCTGGTTGAATACCTTGTAATTAAGGGCCGGTTCCAAAGCCCATTTAAGTCAATAGCCATTTTTCCATTGACTTCAAAGGGGCTTTTGATCAGGCCCTTGCTACTGAGTAGGCCACCACTCTCCCCATGTTATAACTAAGTTAAGCAGCTGCTATCAGGAGGCACTCAAGCTGACAGTCCCATGGTTTAACCATGATAGGGTTGGTGGTAGGCCATTTTCATTTAAGCAGACTCAACTCTTCTTGTAACAAAGCCAGAATCTGCTGATCTTCAGGGCATGCTGTACGGGCCATCTATTTACCTAGCTTTTTGGAAGAGGGAGGGTGAGGACAGTATACTTGGATTTCAGGGACGGGATACTACTGATATTCCTATTGGGTTAACTGGTTAAGGACTAGGTCTGAATTTTTATTGATTTATTTAGGGTAAAAGTAAATCTGTTTTTCTTATGGGTGTGTACAACTTATATAGTGGCACATTTTAAAAATAAAACCATAGGCAGAAATTGCAAGCTTTTTGTTACAGGCATTATACATCATTTGGATACTGACTCTATTATTAGACACTATTCTCCAATAGAGCAGTTACACTGTACTTTGACAAGCATGTATTTTGGCACATGTTCATTTTGAAAATGCATATTGTTTGGCTGAACCGTAACTCCTCACTGAAAGACACTGTGGAATCCCTCTTATTTCATGGATCATTGACCCAATGTGTAAATCCTTTTTAGCTTGCAGACCATTGACCAGATAAACCGTAAGGGCTCCAAAGGAAAAGAGCCTTTCTGGTCTGTTGATCAAATCCAGCAGCTACGCATGAACTCCAAAAACACGTGCAAAAAATCTCTTTGAAATCAAGGCCCTGATCCTGCAAATACTTATGCACATAACTTTATGCACGTGAGTAGTCCCAGTGAGAGACAAAATACATATTTACCCAAGTACACCCTAGAACTACTCATTGGGACCACTCATGTGTAAAGTTACTGGCATGCCTAAGTGTTTGGAGAATCAGGACATAAATATACATGTACAAATAATCTCATTTAGAACCATTCCGGTTTTTTCACATTTTCCCTCAAAAGAGATTAATATTACTGACTTTATACCCAGTATTTATTTTTTCTTATGTTACAAGTAAATGAGATGGCAAAACATGCATCTACACCGCCTAACTTTTTTTTTTATTATTAAACTTTCCACACTCTGGGAACTTTAAAAATAGCCAGTTGGATTTCTGCACCCCCCTTTACCCTTCCCCACCCCCAACACAATTAACTAAAAAAATTCTGAGTATCTGTAGCCTTTTTGGCCAAATGTACAGCTAAGATGCAAGCCCCTGAAAACAGGCATTTGTCTAGAACATGCTGTTCAATAATATTTTTTCCTTAACAAAATATTTTGTTAGATAACATTTTTTTCTTTAATTTCATGCCTGAACCGTATATATATACAAATTCAAACTACAGAAACACAAATGTTATCTTCTATGGTGGTGGCACACTGTTATTCTCCAGATCACCCTAACATAAGGTTACTATTATCAATTGTGAAAGCCCAACAGGTGGGTCACATGAAAGGTCACATTAATTTTGTTCACAGGGCCAGACACAAGGTTTTCATCATCCTTAATAAAAACAGAAGCAAGTAATAAAAATATATCATTGCAATAGCATATCTCTCCATTCATATGCAATAATCTCATACATTAGATCCTACCATTTCAAAATACTGCTTCTGGCTCCAGTAACATGATTATTTTTGTGGTTGCTTCCTATAAAAATAATACTATAAATCATGGCTTGACTTGAAAATTTCTACACTGTTCTTTTGAACTGTATTTTAAAATGTTGATCCAGACAAACCTCCTAAAAGCATGCATGCACTTAGACATCTTAAGTACTTTAAATGGTCAATAAGGTGGCAAAGATATTTAGTAATTCTTGTCATTAGTGTAATAGCAAATCATGATGGCCTAGAAGCAGTTAGGCACCCTGGTCAAATCCTGATGGTAAGCGAAAGTAGAGGCATAATTCAGCCACGGTGTCAAACAGTCAGAAAATATTAAATCCTTGCACAATAGTCTGAAAAAGAAACCAGTTCAACCGCTCCCTGTTAAGTGTGAGCTATATCTGTGCCCTAGCTTGAACAATAGGGTTTTATGGTTTCCACCTCAAGTGTGCATATGATATTTTTACTCTAGTGAATCCAGTATTTTATTTTTGTCATATATAATTCCCTTGCATATATCATCCTACTTAAAATACAGTTCCTATACAGTTTAATGTTAAAGAAGGCCAACATTTACAAGCACTCTATAGTGTTCAATTTTGTGTTTTTCCTTCGGCCTTGTTTTAAATCTGGGCAGATTTTTAGTTAAGATTCCATGTGTATATGGAATATAAAATTTTCAATATTTTTAAGTTGAATGTAGTTTTTGTTTAAGTTGTATTTTAATTTTATTTTTAAATGGTGTCCAATGATTTCAAAAGATGAAGGATAAACTGAGAAATGGCTCATGCCTTTTCCCTAGTCTTCTCTGACAAGACGATGCCACTAGACCAAGGCTCCCAAACTTTACTTCTTGAATACCCCTTCCAGATCTACCAGCTGCCCTACCCTTCTCATCACTGATACTTTGTGTGTTCTTCTTAACACTACCGGTCTTTAGCCTCTGTCCATATTTCCATAAACCTATACGTACAGATATAATTATAGTGTGATGTACACAACTGGAAAAAATACCCTAAGTTCTGAGCTCAGTTAGACTGGACAGTTGCTGGGCAACTGAACCTGCGCTGTACAGTGATTGGAGATGAGGGCTTTGTACATCTGTGTATCTGTATTCTCACTGGTACATCTTGAAATAAATGTACTAACATGTTTTACATAACCAATTCCCACAGAGTTTTTAGTGGCCTATTATGAAAATGCAATAAATGAAATAATATATAAAAGCCACCATTTCACAATTTCTCCCGCATACCGCCCAGAGATGTCTCGTGTACCCCTAAGGTACATCTACCACAGTGTGGTAACCTCAGCCCTCACAGTGTGGTGACCTACCTTCCTCATACCCTGAAGCCTGATCTCAGGACCAACATTTCTGGATACCATCTAGCAAACAAAGAACTGGAGGTAAGCTAAAACAAAATTACATTTGCCTAAAACATTCTTTTCCAATATAACAAGAGTACTTAAAAAAAATCAGTGGCTGAAGTCCAGTGTTTTTCCCATTGAGTCCAGAACAACAAACCAAAATCCAGGAGAGTTCTAGAAAGCAGTAACTTGTTATCAGAAAGCAACACACCTAGGGAAACACAGGAAATTTACGGACAACCATAGCTACTCATCACTCTCTCATCTACCTATGGAAAGCTGATCCTGAGGTATGTTCCATCTATTTGCATGCTGCCATGCTGGTAGCCATGTCTGGCCCTGGATTTTACTCCACTACATGCCCTGGTTCAGCAACATTGCCACCGCTTTTAGGACTGTAAATGTCTTTTCATTGCCACCCCTAGTGTGGTTCTGACAGGATTTTTGTGTGTGCTTCCACAGCAAGTTTTACTGAAAATCCTACTACTGATTTGACAAGTGTAAAACTGAATCTTTGTGGCAATTTACACCCTTGTCTCTCCCACTTCCCTCCTCTTGATAGGCTGTCATCATAAATCCCTAACACACACACAAACACACAGGTAAGTCCATTTCAACGTTGGAAGAGACAAGGTTAGGAAGTTCTTGTGCATTTTAAGTCAGGGAAAATTCTTTTTGGTAATATCTGATACATACACTTATACTATGTGGTATTCTCCTGTTTACAGGGCATGCCAAAACCTTTATCTAGGTTAAACTAAGTGTTAAACTAAAAGTAGTGGCATGTAAATATATTTGACATGAAAAACTTCTTGAAAGCAGGGTTTGACCACACAGAATGTGTTTTATTCCCTCTATGTTTAGGCAAAAAAATTCCAGAGTTGCGTGGAATTATGCCAATCAATTTAGTTAACCAAATTTGTAGTTCACATTTTTCTTACATCTCAACAAATTGTTCTTTTCCCTTCCATCTCCTCCCCATATTTGTGTGCATTTGCTAGAGTCGATATCCAAAAAGGGGAGGGGGGAACCACAGGAAACACCTCAAATTGTCTCTAACACTGTAAACTTTAGAATAAATTAGTATCTGCTGATAAATTACAAAGGAACCAGAGAGATTAAATGGTAGAAAGGGCTAGCCCTCACTCATATGTCTATGAAGCATAATGCAGATTGAGCCTAAACCAAAACAGAAAAATACGTGGTATGTACCTAACATTTTGCAGACAGAGCCTAATGTAAAATCTAAAAGTGTTGGAGGCAAAGTCTAAGTGCCAATAATTTGATGTATATGATTTACAAAGGTCAGGCTCACTTATGGAAAATCTTTTGAAAGATTTATAATATTCACAATTCAGCTTCCTCTACAGGTTTTAGATTATAAACCAACTGGTTGAACCAAAGTTTCCTCAATGGTCATATCAAGGCCACAGCTATACTGCAGTTAAAATCTGGGATTATGGCTACAACATGATTCTATTAGATAGATACAGCCATATGCAGTGGAACCATGTGTGTATCTAGATCCCTAGATTTGGTTGTAAATTGCAGTGTAGACTGAATTATAGACCCTAGCTATTTTAGAATCAGAACCACAGTGGCTGTTTCTAAACATGACTGGATAACATTTCCAAACATGAGTGCCTAAAGTTTAGCTCCTAAATCTATATATAGACAACTAAATAAAAGTAACCTGATTTTGAGAGGTGCTGAGCAACCCCAGATCCCACTGGAGTCAATGAGAGCTGTAGGTGCTTAGCGCCTCTGAAAATGAGGCCATTACTATTGAGGGGGTCTAAAAACGGATTTAGGAAAATAATTTTAGGCACTCGAGTTTGCAAGTTTCATCAGGTTATTGCAGACAGGGTTAGAGCACCATGTCCCTGGCCAGCATGGGCTGCATTTGTTTTGCTTTTCCTGAGAACCGTATTGATCAAACCATGCCATAGACAAACTGCTTTCTGCATGCCTCTCCCGGTGATTTCCCATATGCACTTACACTGGTGTTTACACGCCGTTGGAATTAGCACAGTGCAAATTGGGTTTTTGAAGGATCAGCTTTGAAACAAATCAGTGTCTAACATTAAACCTATTTTATTTTCTTCAGCACTGTATACTATTCCTTTTAAGGATGAAGGCAACATCTCTCCAAGAATGTACTGAAGCGGACTAACATGACAAATGCAACATCATTATTTAATTCTGAAAACAGAACCATTTATGGACTGATGTGGTTTTGCATTTTCACATGTGTCTGCATCTGAGTGTATTTGGAGAACGGCAGGTAGAATGGCTATTTTAGTAAGAGCACATGACTTCCCATCTATAAATGGAACTGGTAGTATGGACTACTAATCCAAACAAGCCATGAAGGATTTACTAGAGCTAACCTTTCATCTTAAAGTGTTTTCCCTTGTCTAAGAAATCATTCAGTGCTATCTCATTTTTCTGTGCTTGTTGCAAAGGACAGAGAATTTGAGAATGACTCAGAATTAGGGACTAGAGGAAGTGAAAGTATGTCTCTGGCTCAAGCACTGAATCTATTATGGAGGATTAGTACCAATTTGATAACTCTGTTTCTCTCTGTTCAACCATAGAGACCCTCACAAAAACTATAATTAAGAAACATTGGTTTGCACTACTGTATGGGGCGGGTCTGCGGAGATTCTGGGGCAGCAGGGTCTGGGACGACTTTTGAAGACAATTCACTGAATTATTTTCTCAATACTGGTCAATTTAGGGGCAACACTTACATACCTCTAAAGTACATTGTGTCCAGTCCTTTCTAGTTACAAGGTGGGTGACCATGATACAAAGCCTTGAGGGTAGGAAGATTAACATTAGGGAATTGGAAGTCTGAATGCTAATGAGAATACAGCAGTCATTTACAAACAATTAGAATAACAAACACCTGAGGCATGGTTTGTTTTTTTCTTTTAATTTCGTGTGGGTCAGATTAATCACCAGTTTCTCTCTATTTATTTGTGATTTGTAAATTTTATTAATTCAGGTAAAATATCTACTGACAGAGGAAGTTTCAGGCTTAGGTAAGTATGAGAATTCTATTACTTCCTTCATATGTTAAAAAGTGGGGGAGGAAAAGCCTTTGTACCTACCAAAAGTGTGCTGTTGTAATCTCAAATCAGTTGTTCTGCACGTACGGATATAATGACAGGAAAAAAAAGTAATTATAATTAGGTGTCTATTTTGATTTTTCTCTTCATAGTATCCGTACTGAATGTCATTTGATTTTAACAAACTATAAAGTCATTTTCAAGCAGACACTGCATACGCTTGCAGTGACAAGTTTACTTCAATGAAAGTTTCATATGCAACCATTTAAACAGACAAAACCAAAAGTCATATTTTCAACCTAACATTTTTTTAAAAACCAACCCCTTAACACAATATGTTGACTGTCTAAATGACAATCCAAACTCAAATTCACAAGCCAAAGCTAAAAATTTGTGATCTCAAAAAAGTATAAAAAGTCATTTTGGGGAGGGGCAGGAGGAGAAATCCCTAAAAAGAAAAATTCAAATATACCCAAACAGTTATTGATGCACCACATATCTATTAAGGCCCCAGTCTTGCAACTGGAGCTGTGTGGGAGATGTTGGAACCCAAGAGGAGTATCACTTGACTTCAGTAGGGCTCCACATGGGCATAAGAATCCACAACATGTGTAAGGGCCCACCCACAAGAATAAGATTTCAGGATCAGGCTCTTCATTTTTTGGCATGTGTATTTACTGAAACTGAATTACTACTAGTTAGGAATCCCCATCTCCAACCCTTAATCACCCAGGAAGTCTCAATGACCTTAGTTTGATTTGATATCAATAGGACTACTCAGAGTATATCTTTACTAGGGGGAAAAGTGTGTTCTTATCACGTTAGCTAATATATGACAAATAACATGAGGTAAAATCCTTGTGAAGACAAGGCACTTAGTTGTTTTCTCACAAGTAAAGAGTAGAGGGGAGCCTAGGGTTTATCTTAATCTGTTAACTCACATTAATATTAGCTAACACAGTCAGAATGCATCAACACACCTTTTTTCCCCCCAGAAAAGATGAGGCCAAAGGTAGCAGAATCTAGTGCAATGACACTAGATATTATCTAAGGTAACAAAAATTACACTTGAAGGTCTTTCCACCCACAGAGGACATAAGCTTTAAAATTTAGGTGGGCAGTTTAGAACAAATAGAGAAACTAAGAATAATGTAAGGAGAAAATTTCAATTTGCAAGCTTCTTCAGTAGGACCTTTGATACAAGAGACACCCTGATTTAAAAAATGGAATTGACATCAGATATTTCTACATAGCTAGAGGAAACTCTGAACAAATGTATTCAAAGGGCACATTCAAATGTAGTAACTTTGAAAAAAAAGTCATTCTAGTCAGCTTCGATGGGAATTCAACGTGATTCCTCTTTGTGGGATTTGTGTCTTAGTTTGCAAAGAAAATAAATCAAAACTGTAGTGTATTTCTTTTTTTTAAAGATAACTTCTAAGAGTTATGTGTATTTTTCTTCTTCTTCTTCTTCTTCTTCTTCTTCTTATTATTATTATTATTATTATTGAAGACATCACTAAAGGAATAATTTAGGCAGGTTTAAGGAAAAATAATAATGTGATGCTATTATGAGAGGGAAAAATTAAATATTAGGAAAAAAAATTAATGACAGTGAAGTCTATTAGACTTCTATGGAATATTCTCCCAAGGGAAGTGATGAAAGCCCCCATCATGACACGGGACTTTTAAAACTATACTGTACACAACACTAAAAATCTATTAGAGGGAATAATCCTGCATGGGCAGAGATGATTCTAATAAGTTTTTACATGCTTCGGGCCCCAATTCTGCAAACACTTATGCACAAGCTTAAAACTTTAAGCATGTGAGTAGTCCATGTGAGTAGTCCAGATAAGCGATAATACAGATAATAATTTTGTACTTCTTATAGAATTACACCATTTTAATAATTCCCACTTGTCACAATGGGGTGGTTAGACTGGAGATTCTTTTTTGCTGGTATAAAGATAAAATCTTATTCCACAGTAGGTACAAATTACTTTCAGTTGTACAGACAGAAAGTACAGCCATATCCCATCCACAGCAGGTTTTCCTCTAAGTATACCAGGAATTCAGCTAGACCCTTTCCAAACTAGGAACTTCCACAGCCAGAATGGAGCTTCTTGAGTTGTCCAAAACAGGATTGAACACCTCTCCCTATATTTCTACACTACAGCTAAGCAAGGTCCCAGATCACCACAGTTATGCCATGGAGACATGGCTCCATATGTAATTATGCCTTCCTGATGAAAACTTGGAAATTAAAGAGCATCTTCTGCAAGTCCAAACCAAAAATATAAATTCCATTACTAGGTGAATAGGCATCATTCACCCAGGATGGACCTGGAAGCTCAGCTACAACAGGTGCATGGTTTATCAAAAACAAACAACCCTACGCCCAATATCTGATGCGAGCCTGTTTCCACTGCCTTGCTGTTTGACCTGCTCCCTTTTTATTGAGCTAGGTCAGTTTTTAATCACCTCCTGAACCCTTTCTTATAATAGATAATGCCAACACAGCTCTTCAGGATGCCATGAGACATCTTTAAGCATTGAAGCAGTAGAAGCTTCTCATGAGCTATGGAAGACCCATTAACTGAAAAGGTCAAGGTCACTGGCAGCCTCTTCTCCCTCTAGTGATAGCTGTTAAGAAATCTGGCATCACCTCCATTTAAAACAGTCTCCAAACCAAATGAACCAGTTCCTTGGTGCCATGCCATATTCTTTTCTAAGAAGAGTCTCAAAGAGCCATCAGCATCAGAATAAACAGCAGGACAAGGAGGAAGGCTTAGATGTAAAACTGATGGACTGGACTGGGGCAGTATTCCCTCCTTGAAGCAAGTATTCACTTAGATTTCCTGAGCTTTTCGGAATAGAAATACTGTAAACAACAGACTACATTTTTCTATAAAGGGTCTAATCCCCGCTGTCCCCCCACAGTGGCTTACCTGACCAGTGGGGTTTTTTTTCTCCTTCACCCCCACATGGCCTAGTTTAACAAAGAAAATGAGGCAGTGGTGGGTAGCTGTCATGGTAATGTACTTCATCTCTTTATCCCTAGGAGAATGGTGTCTATCTTTGTCCAAGAGGCAAAGCAATAAGACCTAACCGTAACCTACTTTTGCTCTCTAGTTTTCCACATGGGGCACCAATTAAAATATGGAATCCATCAGTTATAGCAGCTTTTCTCTTTCTGTGTTAAAAACAAACCCCCATCTTACATTGCCTAAAAACTGAAGTGAATCTGTGGAAAAAAAATTAGTTTTTAATATCAGAAAGCATTTTAATTGTAGTAAAATGAACAATACTGAAATTGTTTGAAGATGGAATTAAATTTAATGAAATTCACAAACAACCCCTTTTAGAAAGTAACAACAATTTTTGAACATTAAAGAGAAGCTCATTATATCAAGACAACTCCAATGTAAAAGGCAGCCTGACTTCAATCGCTGCATATCTGCATGTTAATGAACTTGCTGTGTGCAGCAGGGACTGAGCAGAGTAAGTAATGGGAAGACTGTCTTAAAGCATACAGTACACTATGAAAAAAAAAAACACGCCACCTTTAATCAATGAAACACCTTTTCACTGGTACCTTAATAGCAACTGAAATGATTTCAAACGTAACACAAAAGGAAGATGATACTTAGTAAAGGTTTCTTTAAGACATAACATTTCTTGCACATTCTTTCAGCGTTCACATGCTGTCAGCATCACTGTGGCAAAGACTTTCAAGTTTCAGCAGACAGATACCGCCTAGTACAAAGTCTTTGTCATAATAATTTCATTGCAGCCCCCTGATCAAACATCTAGACAAATCTGAGACTGAAAAGTGAGTGCTAACCAGTGACCTTTGATTAGAACCACAAGCACCAGTTTTAATAAAATGCCTCATTCATTGCTTTCCACTGCCAACAAGGAAGGTGTGTTAGAGCCTGAAAAATGTAGTCAATATACCATTTACACCTACATATAATGATTCCTATTATTCACAGCTGGAATCTGTGATTGTAGCAAGTGAAACACAGACATCTTAAAATAGCTAAATGAAAACACACAAACAACATTCTACCTTTAAAATAAATACAGGAGCCCACCTCAGTCTCTCTGTTGCCTGCTGTTGCCTTTCATGTCTTGCTAATCATATTGTAATAGTCTCCTTTCCAAAACCTTCATTTACACAATGTTTGGTTTGTTACTATTTCTAAACGTCTATGGACTGTTGGCAAAGCTCAGTTTTCAGGGCATTTGAACTTGTACTTTGCTTAACTAACAGTGCCCCATTCAAGTACACATCTATAAAGCTTACTTATATTCAAGTCAAAGTCTGAAAATTCAGCTCATTTTCTTGAGCTGGACTTCACAATATTTTTTTAAACAGACTTGCAGACTTGATCAGTCGTTCAACACGCTTTTATGCCTAATATGTCCAAGTTGCTGCTCTCTAGTGTGGTGATTCAAAGAAATACAATTTAGAGTCAGTTTCGTGTATTCCTGTTTTGGCAAATCAAGCAAGGGGACAGAAAGGGGTCTTATCACATTTATTTCCCACTTGAAAAGAAAAAGTCTTAAGCAGGGTAATAAATATTCAAATGACTTTGCACCACTGAGCTACCATATCAAGCTAATGATCTGTAATCTGGAGCTCTATAAAAAGAAAGCTTACTGCCTGCCGTCACCTAGAGGTGTTGCCGTAAACACTGTGGGGGGATATTCTGCTCTCAGTGTGTGTGCATGTAACTCTACTTAATGTTGTTTTCAAGATGAGAACATATAGCTGAGTCGCAAAACAGAAACAAGGATGAAACAAATGCAGAAAAATCCAGGAAATTAAAAGTTTCTGATGATTTCTGATACTTCTTTCTTCACTGTACTACCAAAAAGGGGGTCTGCATTCAAGGCCTCTCATGCTGTGGAAGCAATTGGAAGTAGAGGGGGAGGGAGGCGAGAGCCTCTTTGGTGAGAGCCCTGGCTAGTTAGCCAAGAACAATACTGCCAAACTCCAGAGAGATTCCTGTTCACCATAGGATGTTGCTGCAATCTGGGATTCTATGCGGCAGGACAAAGCTACAGCTGCAAGAGGACTTGTGCTATGACATGACACGCAAAGCGGCAATCAGCAGCAGTAGAAGTAAAACAGTAATAAATAGCAGATGCACTACACACAGTCCACAGTTTCACTTGAGTATGAATCAAATGCATGTCCACTAAAGGTAGGCCAAGAAGTAATCAGCTTAATCTGCAGAAAGGGGGTCAGATATTGGAGGGGCAGGGAATTTCCAACTCTAAGGATAGCTTAGTGCTGGAATAAGTTACTGGAATCCCCATCACTGGAGGTATAGGTATACTTGTTCTTCAGCACAGGAGGTCTAAACTAGATGACCTCTTGAGGTCCCTTCAAGACCTACATTTCTGTGATGCTATGAACAGGCATGTGCTACATCAAAAACCATGCAGAAATGTAGACCTCCACCTGAAACTGGAGCAACAGGCCTAAAATATACACGCTGTACAATTACATTTTAATTGCAGGTGTATGCATACTTACTGCATTTTTAAAGTAATGATGCAGAATGACAATGAATAAGTCATTCCTTACCTCCATTATGATATACTACATAAGAGAGAGAGTCTCTAACTTAAGCACAGGACTGGAAACTAGCCACATCTCCTGAGTTCTATTTCTGGCTATGACCCAGACCACGTCCGTGGGTTTGAGTAAGTCTCAACCTACCAGCTTCAGTTTCCCAATTGGCAAAATGGGAATAATCATACTTGCCTACAGTACCTCTCTCTCAAGGATGAGTGGAAGATTATTTAAAGTGTGTACTAGAGGTTTCTCTATCTCTGTCCTCATATGACACTTATCACTGTAGAATATGAGTCTCCTCCCTACTGGTCAACGGTTTCTCTGTTCTGTAGGAAAATGCTTGTCATCAGAAGCCAGAGATCTCGCAGACAGCTAGGACCAATGCCATAGAGGGCTTCGAATATCAAGTCAGAGACTTGGAACTGGATAGCAAAAGCTGTGGACCAATTTGTGTACTTCACAATGTTTCACAGATTTGAAATTCTAGGTGTCCAGTCAGTACCAGACTGTTTCCCACCAACACCTTCCTCCTTTCACTGTTGCTGTTTGTCCAAGAACCATGACACAGCAATCTGCTCAGGCAGCATGGTGGAAGATGGTGCATTGTTGCTAGAATTTCTATACTCATAGTCTGGGAATGGTTTATAATGCTTTTCTAATTCTTCTGGCCCTTGGCCTTTTGGTTGGGTAGCTCACTGGGACATGACTACCCCAAAATAATTATATGCTGTGGAGTCTGGCAAAAGCCAAGAAATTCTAACTTAAGTTTGACACTAAGTCATTAACTTATGCCTTGGTGCTTCTTATTTTCCTCCCCCAACAGGGTAAACTAGGGATAGACTGTCCCATTGCAGATTTGAATTTCCTAGATTTTGTTGTTCACAGACAGACAAATAATGTTATTTAACCATATTTTAGGTATAGAATAGTATCAACAATCTGTGTTCCTGCCAGAGAACTGAACATTTGACAAAAATCTACATATACATAATTTTGAAATTTTTCATCTTCAGACTTGTAATGGATAATCATAATTGCTGCTGTGTTACAAAGATAATAATATTGTTCGTTTCTTTTCTGTATCCATTTGGCCTTTATGTGAATGCTGTCACCAAAAAAATTTTTAAAAAGGAACAAACTAGATTGTTAAGCACTAGACCTAAATTAAGTGGTAATATGGTCTATTTAGTGGCATACTTATCAAGTCCATTCTACTGCTGTTTATTTAAATAGAAACTGAAAGATTAGCTACCCAGCAAACACCAGGCATTCTACGCAGGAAATTGAAAGGATTCTAGGTTGTCCTATAATGAGAGAACTTTTGACATGTTCTCCTAAACTGTTTCCTGTTCTGAAGTATAATAACCACTCTAAACCTCAAGAAAAAAATATAACTAAGCTGGAAATATGAAAATAAAAAGCAAATGTATCCAAAGATGGACACACTGCAGACATACTGGTGTGTATCATATACCTGAATTTAACATAAAGCCCCTAGGTTCTCTGATTACAGGCTGAATGAAAGGATACCACTGAGCAGAATACCAAAAAAGTCAAATGAGCTCTGTAAAGTATAAACAGATTTCTTAGAATTCCCCTCAAAACACGGCTTTAACTGACACTCTTTAATTCTCTGCACACAGAGTATATTGCCTTTTTATTTTCTTAAACTTTAGCTTATTGAAGGATAACCCTACCTATAATCTCACCGTTTTGTGATTACTAAAACTATTCAACAGCAAATGTTTTACAGGTACAGTAGTTTACTAGATTTTTTTCATATATGTATTTGCAGTTATTCACATAAAATGCAATCAAAAAGTTAAGTAGACCTTAAAGTTGTACAAAAAAGTTCAAATAAACAAGTTTTCATAACACCTTGTTAAAGTCATTTGAAAAGCACCTAAGTTTTGCAGGTTTAGGCTCTTCAGTAATCCTTTCCGTTAAGTAGATATGCAGTGGAGCATCAAAATATTAATTTAATAATTTCAGAAGCTGTAATCTTTGTGATGGAAACATTATAATTCCTAAAAGTCTGGTTACTTTTAGGACTAATGATTCATACAATCAGACTGACTTAGAGATCCCAACTTCTCTGTCTTAAAAAATAGACAATCCACCTATCAGACGGAAGTTTGCATAGATGAGAATTACAACAATTGATTCTTTTTAAGTTTGACCAATTGTGGAATTTTATCTGTATTTAAAAAACAAAAAATACCATCATCTGTGAGACATATGCACCTCCCCTCCCCACCAGTAACTCTCATGCTTTTCTTTCTGAATATAAGTGCTGTGAGTTGAGATTATAAAGCTAAAGTGACTTAGATACATTTTTATTCCACTGTTACCACCTGTCAGTAAATATTACCTGAGGGAAGTGCCACTATTCCACAGGCTTCACACATCTGAACAGAAAGAGTTTAGTTTTCATCCTAAACTGGCTATTTCTGAATGTTCATCCACATAAAACGAGATTTTTATTTGCTGCAAAATCTGTTCTACAATACAGGAAAATCAAAGGAGAAGTCAAGCAATTTAATCTAAATAAAGAATAAACTAAAAACATTTGTGTAAGATCAAAGCTACTGTACAGCAATAGCATGGGTAACCAATTTTAGTCGATTAGCATATTATAAATAGCACATTATAGTATCCTACAAACTTGGAGCCTGATCCTGCAGCTTTTAATCAAGTAAACTGCACCACTGCAGTCAACACATGGGCTTAATTGAGTAAGGCTGCAGAATCAAGCCCCACATTTTAGGCTGTACCCAAAAAAAGTTTTGTCTGAGGAAAGAAAGCTATTCTTTAGGTAGATTTTGTGTCTCAATGTGCGTATAAAATATATAGCACAATTCTTTTAAATACATGTCTTTTAACTATTTATTTTCACACATATTGATTGATACTGAGTAATACAAGAAATCTGTTCACATGGGTCAAATATTACTTTCAGTGCCACCTAAAGCCCTTATTTAATTATATTCATGTATGTCTCAAAAGGCAAAAATCAGTATTACCTCAGAAGCAAATTGATGCTGGTATCTCATTTATGACTGAACCAGCACTGTTAAGCTTATTACTATTTGTTGGAAGCTCTTTATTGTACATATTTTTCCATTTTAATAGGTGATTCACGTGCCTGATATGTATGGATCAAATGTCTTAGCAACTTAGTCAAAAATATTCAGACTTGCACTTCCAACATTAATTTTGATATTTCCTGTTGCCAAATTTGCCTCATCAGAACATAATTGTAATTTTGTAGCAATGCTGATTTAACTACATAAAAATCTACAGGAACATTTTAGACTGCATATGTTCAGGAACGTATTTGTCTTGTCCAGAGCAGCTACACAATCAGTTTGTTTCAAGTTGCTATCATCTTCTCTTTAAGTTGAACAGTAACTATAAACTTCCAAATCAAATATTTATAGTTTATCTTCATTCTGTGAGTTCTGCCTCTCATGTAAACCTTTAAATCACTACTATGATTCTACTAGACATCTAAATTGCTTCCTCACCACTTTAAAAAAATACGTATCTTGATCCTTTTAAGTAATTAGGCTATCAGCAAGAAATAAGTCAGGCCATTACAATTATTGTTCAGAGCTTAATTTATACCATACATTTCAGAGACTAAGCTAAGCATTTTATTTCATAAAAGTCGTTTTCCACCCTTTTCTCAAAATATCTTTCAGAACAAAATCAGCTGCACAAAAGTGTTAACACGTGGCAAAATTTCTGGATTTTCTGTAGAAATTAAAAGCAATAAAAATTGCTTTGGACAAAAAGGGACAAATAGGTCAGATCAAATAATCATTCCTGCAACTTTCTTCAACCACTAGCTGGATTTTATATGCAGTTTCCTATATCTCATATTAAATTCAGTCATATATATTTAATTCCATTCTTAAAAATTTCAGCAGACAACTTCAGTGCTAACCTACAACTGCCCTGTCAGAAAATCTTTGATGTCACAGCATAATAGCTCCTGAAAGAACAGCACTAATACTTAATGCAACATGAAACCAGGGCCCTGCAGTGGGGCTGTCTGCTGTCAGGAACAAACAATTTCACTGCTGTTCCCCAGAAGTGACAAGATTGAGAGCGAGCAGGGCAGCACCTCCTCAGTGCTACAGGAGACCTGTGCACCAGAGTCACTGGCAAATCCAATCCCATCATTTTAAATACACTATCCACAACTTAAACACACATACACACAAAATTAAAATACCCAGCAGTGTGGCACTAACCCATCAAAGATGTTTTCTCAAACTTCTATGAATACAAACATTTTAAAGTTAGGAAGCGTTAGGATTCTGCACTGCAAATGATAAAACAAACATCTTTATGTGGAATTTCCCAGATAGCTAAATATGTTTATAATCAAAGATACTTGTTTCATCTAATACTTCTGAGTATTCTTCTGGTGAATTAGCAGTTTTGGTTGCCGTGATCATCTTGTTATTCCACCACAAAACAAAAGAGATTCAGGATATCATATGGATTATTACTGTTTTGTGCATCAAATTAAGTCCTGGTGCATGTCAAAACCCATCAATGTTTCACCAGCTTGCTAACATGTGTGATGCTCGCTTCCAAGCATTGTGCTTACTACTGAGGAAGCACAATGCACAATAGATAGTAAGCATCTGCAAGATCAGGCGCTGTGATTTTATATGGGTTCAATCCCAATCGGTGCTGAGTGTCTCCTGCGAGGTGCCAACTTCAATAAGAGTGAAGGATTCTCAGCACTTTGCAGGAGGCACCCAGCTCCTCATAGGATCGGACCCTATATTTCTCTGGCTTCAAGAATGGGCTCTATTATTTGACCTCTTTTCAAAATGCTTTTAAGTCTCCCATGTAACATTGCTCTTGGTCCCAACAAATTATTATGAATGAGAGTACCAACTCCCAAACAAATCAACTCCACTGCTGGATTTATTCTTTTTGGAAAGCTGACTGGTCTAATTTATACACCAGCAATAGAAGTATTTTTTAAAATTTTATAAAACCTGGCTTCTGTCTTACTTGTAAACATCGGATATATAACCCTTTCATTTATAAAGCTTAATCCTACTACTTGTCAGGCTTAATAAATATCTAGAATAGTAGTGAAAGTATAAAAAAAAATCCCTTGTCATTAATAGTAAATTCAACCCAAGTATTTAGATAAAAGGAGTCAGTGTCAGAGCTTTTAAGAGGTTTTGAAAGTAAACACATAATAGTGAGCACTTTCAGTACACAAATTTCTCAAAGGCAATCTTGAGGCCACCTAATTTTGGTAGTCACATGAGATGATAAATGTATGTCAAATATTGGTGCTTCTCACTACTCTCTCAGTGAATCATTGAATCTTCAACGGTAATTGACAACAAATAATTTGTAATACAGTACTTTAAATATGGCCCCTTGCAGACACTGAACTACAAGTGAGATTCTACTCTTGCATTCACAGCATGCACCACCACAAACAGTATAAAAAAAATCTACTCGCACACATTTAAGGAAACATTTACAGCAATTATTATTATTTATTTGTATTACAGTGCTTATGGGACCCAATTGAAACCCCATTGTGCAAACACACAGCGAGAGACAGTCCTACCCCTAAGAATTTAGGATCTAAATGAACAGACAAAAGGCAAGAGGAGAGTGTGAAGTGATGTGTCCAAGGTCACACAACAGGTCTGACAGAGCCAATATTAGAAATTATGTTTTCTGACTTCCAGTCCAGTCTCCTATCTGCTAAATCACACTGCCACTGTAACCACACTGGTAAGACCTACATGCTGTTGAACCTGGGATGCCTTAGATACTTCTGTTGGAATGGTGCATAATGAGAGAGTCAGAGCTCGGCTAGACCATATTAGTTAACAGTCCCTAGATTTGAATTCTGTGAGGCTGCAGGCAGGGAGTTCTTACAGAGACAATGAAATTCTCTTTCCCCCGTGGTCTGACAAAGCCAAAGTTTATTCACCTTCAGGACACAATCCAAAATTTACCTATTCACTTCAGCCTTTGGCAGAGGTGGTTGGAGTTTTCCTGGAATTTGTGAGTGATGCTTCATATCGATTGATCAGACATCTAGAGATTATGATGGGCAAATTACATACATCATCGCAAGAGTGTTCCCAATAACCTTTATAGAAATTTTTCTGAACAATTTTACAATGCCAGAGGAAGGGATTAGATTATTTCTTTTCTCTAATTTCTGTGAGTCAATATAACAAAACTAAAAGCAGCAGCAAGATTACATTATGTAACAGATATGGTCAGAGGAAGAAGGAAATAATTCTGAATTAGTTTCCTCCTTGAAAAAGAGAACATTTGGAGGGGATAACAAATATTCAAGTGTAGTGATTTTGTACCACAGAGCAACCCTATCAAAATAATGAACTGAACGCTGTGGCTGTTCAGAGAGAAAGCCTGCTGCTTGCCATCAGTTAGAAGTGTTGCACAGAATATTGTTTTAGAATGACAACAAAATAGCTGGTAAAAGGCAGAGAAAAACTGGAAGTAAAAGGAATAATAAGTAAACGGCTACTATTTTAAGCGTTACTGATCTCTCTTATTGTGTTACGAGAGGAAGAGGGGGCATGGATCAGTGTTTACGGTGCGCTCCCCATCAGTGCCTACCCCAGGAAAGCTAATGATCCAACAAGTAGACCAAACTTGGTGATGAAATCTGGTCACGTGCCACCTGAGGTACGTTACGCATATGCTAAGAAGACTGTGTTAGCGCATTAGCACATTTTGAGAGAAATAGCAAGGTTCAAAACAAATTGAAGATTAGACTCCGGCCCAGAGCACTTCATCTTGAGCTAAAATTTTAGCCATTTCACATTAAACACCAGTTGATTATTAAGAACATATTTACTGAGCATCAGTAATTACATATGAGCCATACCCACCAGAAGCTATCCATAGTCTTCTAGACAGAACAAGCCCAAGAAGGTTGCTAATCCTGACCATGTGACAGGCTGACCATTAAACAATAAGTCATCTCATTGAGGAAATCCATAAGACTCCCTCCCCCCCCAAAAAGAAAATCTCTGGAAGCAATAAGGGATAGTCCTGCAAGATCCCACTCCTGCATACTATTTAAATATGTGCTGAACTTTAAGCACATGAGTAGCCCCATTGGACAGAAGTCCTACTGGGACTATTCACGTGCTTAATGCTCAGCATGTGCTCGAATACTTTTCGGGATCAGGGTCAGAGTGCTCAGTACCTTTCAGGATTAAAGTCTTAAATACCGAAAACCAGCAGTAGAGAGTTCATGCAAATGATTTGTTCCACTCGCCATAGTCAATAACTCCCTATCTTCATTTCAAAGCCCTGACATGCAGACATGCAGAAAGTGAGAGTCCAGATAACTCTCTTGCACAACCACAAGTGGGGGAATGTGGAGCAGCCAATCTTTAGATCCATTGTAATGTTCTGTTTTGACTGTTAGATGATAAATAAAGAAGCTTCCAAATGCACTCTTTTCTAGCCCTATAAATCTCATGACCACGATTGGCAGCTTTACTGCTCTTCCCTGGCCGACAAAGTCTATTCCTGAAGTCATCCAGAGCATAGTAGCCAATATTTAAAAATAGAATTTCAAGGATAGTTCTTCAAATGAGTGGTGTCCACTGGAGAGTTCAGACTACATTCTGTTGAATTTTAGGGGCGGGGTTGTTTGGTTGGTTTGTGGGGGGGTGTATTAGGGCATCAGAGGCTGTTCCCAAAAGCTACCTCTTCCACAGGACAAACAGACAAAAATTCCACCAGACTCTCTGTCTCACTCTGCAGCATCTTCATCTGCATTTCAACACACTAGAATACAGCGTGATTCCAAGCTTTTCCAACCATGTTACCGGGGGGTGGGAGGGGGGAGTTATTGGCATTCATAGAGATGGAGCTGGAAGCTAAATATGCCCTTTCCCAGCTCATGCACAATATAGTTTGCTTTTGTCCTTGAAAACTTCCTGAATATGTGGCATGTGATTTCAAACTTTGTCCGTTTAGAAGTAATTTCTGAAACTTGTGCAGACTGCAGACACACAGCACTGAAAATTTACTCTTTAGTTTAATTGTAAGAACCACTTTTACTGGAATTATTGCTAATACATTTGACTGTTACTCAGTTATTACAATTTATTTTCATATGAAGACTCTGACAAATAAAAAAAGTCTATTTCTCATATATTTGATCATATAATGTCCCTTCTGAGGCGTTGGGGAACCTCTGGTATGTGAGATTCATAGATTTTGGAGAGGATGTACTCTAGTGCCTCACAGTTCCTTCTCCGCCACAGCTTTTCTGGTATTCACCTACAAACAGACCAATGCCAGAATCTGACTTGTGGGAAATATGCTTTTCACCATACAGGATAACTTAAGACAAGTAAAATGAGACTTGTAAAAGTACAAAATTAATTTCTGACATCAGACAAGGAGTACTAATGGTAAAATTATGTATCTTTTCTGAATGAATTTGTCTGGGCCTAAGGCCTTATTCATTACAAAGAACGTGTATACAAAATGCCTATCTTGTTCTCACATGTTTTAGGCTTTTTTAAGCGTGAGGCAGGCGTGTGGATTTTATCAGATATGAACATAAAAAAACAATGCTTAGCAAGACATTGGCAGGTTAGTTAAGTGTGCATTTACACACAGAAATCAAATGTCAAGAAAGAAAACACACCTTTATGTCTGATCACATGACCAGTGTCTGAAATGGATATTTAATTTAATGGCTGTTCTGCCTCATTTCAACAACTGCACGAAACTGAGACACAGAACAAATCAGTTAACAAATACGAAGAACCAGCCACAGATTGAAACCACGATCATTAGATCAGTGGTTTGCAACCTTTTTTCATTTGCGGACACCTAAAAATTTTTGAATGGGGGTATGGAAATCTTAGATAGTCTGCAGACTCCCAGGGGTCTGTGGATCAAAGGTTGAAAACCACTGCAGTAGATGACTGAAACTAAGATAATGAAGCAGCTTTCACAATAGAAATCACTACAGTCAGAAACATCGGTTAAACCATTTTTTTTCCCCTCCAGTGAAAGATTGACATATACAGTACAAAGTTATTCCACTCTACTCAGGATACCACAGCAATAGGATGATCCTACTAACTGTGGGCCTTACCCTTAGACATGTGGAGGAACTGTAACTTTTCCCATAGGAGTTGCAGTAGCTCAGTGCCTTTCAGGATGAGGCCCCATTTTGTACTAAGTATAGACTGAACCCCTGTTTTCAACTCTCCCGTGTATTTACACGCACTGGCAGCTCTGTTGTTTAACAGATGCAGCACACTGGGTTCAATCCAGTCAACAATATCAATACACACACTGGAAGGCTCAAGGTAATGGCTTTGTGCAGGCCAAAAAAAGAGCAGCCTGCTGTGGAAGCCCAAAAAATCCCATCCCCAAAGCAGTCACACAGCTTCCTGGGAGGCGGTTGTCTTGGGACCATACAGTCTTGGCAACCACTGCTGTACAGCCTTACAGTCATTAATCCAAGTCTCGGCTAGTATAATATTCCTGTTTGGTTGGGGGTTGGCGGAATGGATGAATTCAGGGTCTTGTCCTCTGAACTGATTTTTTGGGGGGAGAAGGGAGGATGGGTAAAGTAGAAGAAGAAGAGTTCTTGCCTCTCCTGAGTTATCAATGAAACACCATTTGTACACTCGCCTCTATAACTGGATGCATCTCATCTATTACCATCATTCTGACACATTCTTTCTCTGACTTCCTCCCACTCTGTCCCTCCAATATTCCTTTTTCTCTCCTCTTCTCTCAATCTAGTGCACACTTCCCTACCCCAGAAACTGAGTTCCTTCTACCTAGTGAATAATCTTCTGCCTGCCAACCCATAAAGCTCCCTTTTCAGTTCTGTATTGCTCCCAGCCAAATCAAACCTGCCCAGCCTACAAGACCTGCAAGCTATTCCCCTACCATTCATAAGGTAAGGACTCAAAACCCCACAACTTCATCATGCATAGTGTCTTTCATACAAACTTCAAAGTTGTTTGAGTAAACACACATTTGTGTGCAACAGTCTGAGGGGAATAGTAATTTAAAATGATATTTTAGAACTTGAAGACTTAACATATCTTACTATCAATCCACTTCTAAAATGAGCGGTAAAACACCAAACTTTTATTTAAGACGTTCACCCTAATTATACTGTGTGTGTGTGTGTGTGTGTGTGTGTGTGTTCACACACACAATACGTTTATACACACACACAAATGGATTGACAGATGTCAAAAATGACTGAACAGATTTGATACTCAATCTTTCTAAAAAAGCTCACCTTTTGTATGAGACCAAACATGGATAATTTCACCCTCAAAGAATTTGTTATGAACAAGTTATATGTAACTGAGAAGGAATTTGGAACTCAACCTCAAGGGCAGCAAGCATAAACTGGGTCTCCTTTAACTTACTGTGTACTGTTTTGATTTACTGGTTGGATTGACACTACACACAGTATTAAAATAAATTATTAAATATTTTATTAAAGTTAAGCTATACAAATAATCACGTGGAAAGAGTACAGAAATTCTCACACGTATGTCCAAAAGCCCTAACAGTGTCACTGATCATATAATTCAAATAAATGTACTCCCCTAATCTCTCCACTCTATCTTTGTCCTTTCATGTCCTTTCCACTCCTTTTCCTCTCTCTTTGTTTCTTCAGCCCTTTTCTTCTCCCACACACTTTCAAGAAGGACCAATTCAGCACAGTGTGATATCAGTAGAGACTAGCGGCAGCTGCTGTTCCAGCTACAACAGTGAGATGATATTAAAAAATCAAGGAACAGCTTTAATATATGTTGTATGTAATAACTCTACCGAGGATTTGGACTTTAGCTACACTCATTAGGGGTGCTTCATTACCTACATGTGGGAATACCACTTGTGTGAGGAGGTCACAGTCTTATGAAGATAAATTCCATATCTGCTGTTTAGCCTGGTCAGTTGAAAACAGTCTACCAGATGCCATACTGATTTGCATCCACTTACTATTAATACTAGGGATACAATATATTGAGGACAGGAAATGTCAAGGTGAGAGCCACAGTTAGGCAGCATGGGGGGAAGCAAGCGTTCACCCTCTTTATTTTATCATTCCACACTTTGAAATACTGAAATTGAAAGGAAATCTTCCATCAAGGCAAAGAGGAAACCACATAAGATTAGGGTGGGCTTTGTCCCTCACTGTTATTTCTTGTCCCCATCATTTTGTAAGTGCTTTGTCAGAAAGCCTACCAGGAGTGGGTTCAACAACCGTTTATCCTGAACGTTACATTGCCATCAATGATCACACTCACCTTGCCCAGATTTCCTTCTAATTCTGCTTTTCATCATGTTGTGCAATGAAGATCACATAACCTCAAATTCAGCTTATGGCCAGCCTTCATAAATTGGGTACTATGGCCAATCCTCATAAATTATTCTTTTGGCTGCCACTGCAATTTACCTTCTCTCTCCTACCTATTTCTCTCTTCCAAGGAGGGACTGGATAAACTCCGAAGATATAGAAACTTTTGCTTCTAGGTAATGGTTGTTAATTTGGCCCAATTATTCAGTCTCAACACTACAGGACAGTTGACCTATATGAAATGGTGTTTTCAATCCACTTGATCATGGACACACACCCCCACGCATAAAAACCCACCATAATAAAGAGCACTAATGAGCACCTTTGTCACAGTCTAAATATACAGGTCAAGGATTGAATCAACATTGTTTATTATCAGTGGGTAAAGTAGACTGAAACAAAAGGGATGGAGAGCTTTCACTGACTAAGGAGGAAAGGGAACTATGGAAGAGAACTGCTTACCCAACCTTTGCAATGGGGAGGAAGAAACACTGCTCTCTCCCCACTCAACTTTTTTCCTTATTTTGACTCCTTTTTACTACAGGACATCTCTGAACACTGAGCACCATCCTTGCTCAAATAGGGAAGTAGCATTATTCCCTTTTTACAAATAGCACAATTGAGACACAGAGAGATTAAGTGACTAGTGCTAGGTCACCAAAGAAGTCTGCTGGAGAGCTGAAACTAGAACCATATTTACGTGCCTGAACCCCTTATTATTATTATATGCTCTCTCACCTAAAGATGGTCTGTATATTGATAGGACAGTGCAGAGAAAGAGAGAAGTTGCCTCTGCTATGCCAATGCCGCATCTCCACCCAACCTTACAAAGAGCACAAGGGGATGAGGAATAGTGGGGGCTAAAGAAAGCCACTTGCCTGCCGCTCACTCTCTTTCCAGAAACAGCCTGAATGCACCAGGAAGCCAGCAGGCATGATAATGAGTAAACTCACTCCTCCTCTCCCAGTGGCAGCAATTCTACAAGATAGTCAGGGAATCTGTGGCCTGCTTCCTGTCCAATGATTCTATAAGCCACAGGGCAGAGAAGTCAATGGGAGTCTGCTCTCCGAGCCCAGAAAAGCAAGACTTGATTGAGGCCAGTGATAGCTCCTTTCTTCCTCCTTGAAGCTGACGAAATCCCTGTGACTGATCGCTCACCTGACACTTCCCAATCTGCTTTGCTTCCTTCCAGTGCATACAGAGCTCTTAGCACTGTGACCTGTTGTATTAATTTACAAAGTTTAAATGGGCCCAGCAAGGAACAGAAGAGAACCTTGTTTTGTATGAAGTTGGATCAGACTCAAGATCTCACATAATCAATAAGAAAACTTTAACTCTATTTTCCATTACAACACACAGAGCTTGGACAAAGTTCTGCTACTTTTCTTTTACTTTGTTTTTGGAGGGACTATTTTAGAGAAGATGTAAAAAACACCAACCTAGCAAAGCTGCCCAGAGACTTGAAAGAGATTTACTGGAGGAAGTTTTCAATTTTGTTTCTCTTCCCACTCCTCCTGAGCCAGCCCTGTCTTTTAACCAGTTCTCACCAGTCCCAATACTGCTGGCTGCAAGAGAATGCTGCCCACCTTGACTCAACCAGCCTACTCCACTCCCTCACTCATTGCAGTCATCAGAACCCACAAGCTCTGTCCAACATACCTGGCCAGTGTTGAGCACTGATCAGGAAAGTATTCTGGTGTTAAACAGCACAAGAAACATGGCAGTGATCAGCGCCTGTCTCTCACGCTTGAGAAGTGAAGAAGGAAGAGGAATAGGTTAGTGGAAAGTGGCCTGAGCAGGGGGTAAAGAGGTTTTAAGAAAAAAAATGTGGAAGAAGAGTCTTAAATTTGGGACACTCCCTTTTCAAGTAGGCATTCTGGCAAACTTGTATGCTCTAAAAGTAATCTAAATACAAGCAACATTTCTGACACCACAACAAATGCTCTCTTCGACTATTGCGCAGCAGAACCAAGAACAAGTTATGTGTGATCTTACCCCAGTAAATAAAATATTAACTGGCAAGACCTTTCCTCCTTGATCTTCCTTTTCTCTCCTGTAGGTTTTTCCATATCCTTACACTTCTCCAAACACAGTCCTCATGGCCTCCACATCTTCTAGCACATACACCTTCCCTTTAATCACCTTCTATCCCACCAAGCCAAGATGAAAAGGCTGATCATATCTAACTTGTTTTAAATAAAAAGGTTCTAATCACTAACCAAAAGGAGAAATACTACAAGTTACTGTAAAAAAAAAAAACACGGAGTCCTTGGGGCACCTTAGAGACTAACAAATTTATTTGGGCATAAGCTTTCGTGGGCTAGAACCCACTTCATCAGATGTATGAAGTAAAAGATACAGGTATAATACATGAAAGGATGTGGGTTGCTTTATCAAGTGTTAAGTCAGTCTAACAAGATAAATCAATTAACAGCAGGATACCATGAAGTGGGTTCGAGCCCATGAAAGCTTATGCTCAAATAAATTTGTTAATCTCTAAGGTGCCACAAGGACACCTCGTTTGTTTTTTTGTTTGTTTTTTCCTGATACAGACTAACACGGCTATCACTGAAACCTGTTACAAGTTACTGTGTCTACCTCACTGTCTGTACTGCACCTCCCCCAATGCAGACCTGATCCTGCACAGGGCAACAAGGCACCACCATAATTAGGAAGTGCACAACTGACTCCATAGTTAAAGCTACATCTACTGTAATTCATCCATCAAACCAGAAAAAAGATGCAACAGGGTCTCTCCCGTCTCTTATACCCTTCTCCCCACATCTCTCTCTCTCTGATGCTTTTTTAGTGGGGGAAGAAGATGGTGGAGGGAGATTCATTTGGTGTTTTCCTTTTTGCCTCCTTTCCCACCCTCCAGTAGGGAAAAAATATTAAGAGTAGAACCTTGATGGTATACATTTCAGGGTGGACACATTAACCACAGTATGTTTTAACAATCCTGTTAAATGAATGTATGTCTGTCCACACCAAAAAAAATAAAATAATACAAATTGTAGTTGTGTGCAACTGGGACAGAAAATCCCATTTTAGAACTGAATGCATATATCAAAACTAGTAAAAAGTCTACATTTTACAGACAAAAAGGTAATTATATTTAAAATATCAAATGGTGTCTGGGAACATGAAAGCCTTTTTAGACATTTGCCTTTTGAAATTTTGGGCAAGTCAGTAGGATATTTTAGTATTAAATTTAAGAAAGTACTTAAGTAAATCAGAGTTGAACACAGAAGTCTCAATCCGAGGCACTACTCTATTTTAAACCACAACAAAATACCCTGAACTATACATCACTGCACATAAATGAAAACTGTGCTTGTGCACAACCCATATACTTGTGCTGAGGACTAAGTGAAATTCACCCTTATTGTGAGGGCCAGCATAAAGCCCTCAGCAGAGGGACTATATACAAGGATCTGCAGGCAAGGAGCCTGCACTCCACATATGATGTGGGTGAGAAAGGGAGTATGCACAACCAGTCTCCAGGATTATTATTACATGGATTCAGTGGCCCAGAAACCACACATAATGGGTGAGGAAGCAGCAGCATCTCCTACTCCATCTGATCCACTGGAAGAGCAGCTCTTGAGAGAGAGCCCAAGAGGTGGCTTGAAAGAGATAAATTCCAGTCTTCCTGTTACTTAGTCTTTGCAGAGCAAAAGGGTGGGGAGTGAATTTCATCCAAAGAGCAAAAGATAGCATCACACATAAGGGCCTGACCCTGATCACTGAAATCAATGTAAGTTTTGCCATTGACTTCAGTGATAGCAGGTCCTTTTGAAGTCCCCTTAAAGGCTTTCCATTGACTCCAGTGGGAGCTGGATCAGCTCCTACGGGCCATATCTTCAGCTGATGTAAAATGGCATCATTCCACTGAAGTCAATAGAGCGGCAGGATCCTCAGGGGATCACGAGGTTATTACATGGAGGGTTGTGAGCTGTCAGCCTCCATGCTCACAAACTCCGCTTCACTTCCAGCATTTATGATAGTGCTAAATATTTAAAAAGTGCTTTTAATTCATAAGGGGGGGGTCACACTCAGAGACTTGCTGTGTGAAAGGGGTCACGAGTACAAAAGTTTGAGAACCACTGCAATAGAGCTATGCTGAGGATCAGTTGAGGATCCGTCCCTATCTCACTAAATATTTTCTTCCAAAACTAGCTCAGGAACTAAAAAACTGAATAAATATAATTGTTTTAACTGTTCCATCTTAACAACAAAATAATAAACCATTTACAACATATATATATAAACCAGGGGTCTGCAACCTTTCAAATGTGGTGTGCCGAGTCTTCATTTATTCACTCTGATTTAAAAGGTAATAAAAAAAAAAGGTAATAATTGGAGATATACCAATCTCCTAGAACTGGATGGGATCTTGAAAGGTCATTGAGTCCAGCTCCCTGCCTTCACTAGCAGGACCATTTTTTGCCCCAGATCCCTAAGTGGCCCCCTCAAGGATTGAACTCACAACCCTGGGTTCAGCAGGCAAATACTCAAACCACTGAGCTATCCCTCCCCCCATTGACTTTAAGGTTTTGCATGCCAGTAATACATTTTAATGTTTTTAGAAGGTCTCTTTCTCTAAGTCTATAATATATAACTAAACTATTGTTGTATGTAAAGTAAAGAAGGTTTTTTAAACGTTTAAGAAGCTTCATTTAAAATTAAATTAAAATGCAGAGCCCCCTGGACCAGTGGCCAGGACCCAGGCAGTGTGAGTGCCACTGAAAATCAGCTCGCGTGCCCACGCCTTCGGCACCCGTGCCATAGGTTGCCTACCTGATATAAACGTAGCACCTTTCCTTGAGAAGGTTCCCAAAATGCTTTACAGATTATATAGCTCTAGTGATAACGTCACCAACTGCTAGACTGCAGCACTAGTTGGATAAAACACAATAAATTTTCTGCACCAGTGACACTACACAACTGTATTTTTGAGAGGAAGTGAGGATTAACTCAGCCAGTTGATGAAACTGCAGGGGGAAATTTAGATGGGTAACTACATCCTATCTAGATTGGAATTTGGCCATGACACTGAGATTAATAACCCTACTCTTGCAAAACAATGCCTTGGGCTCTTTGCTAACCACAAATGGTCAGGACTTCAGTTTAATAGCTCGGCCACAATAATACTGATGTCAAATGCATACATGATATGCTGTAAAACCCTGGTCATGTGGTCCATTATATTCAAGTGTCATACTCCTAAACCAATCAGAGTCTAAAAGTGGAAAAGAAATGGCCAAAGTGAGACTTATAATAAGATTAACAGAACAGAACACTTTCACAAGATACAAAAATATGTTTAAATATAAAGTTCCCTGATGGCTTCTAATTAATAATTTTGGTTACTAAATGGATGTAACAAATAATAGGAATCCCTAGCATAGATGGCCGGGGTGATGAGGACACTTGATGTGTATTCTGAGATCAAAGTATTCTTAGGCCTTGTCCACATGGCATAGCTACTATAGAATAAACTATTCCAGAATAGCTATTCTAGAATAGTTCTCGTTGCAGATACTCTGTTCTGGAATAAAAGTAACTTTTAATCTTTTATAATTATTCTGCTTTGTGAACAGCCTAATTATCCAGAATAAAGTCACCACATGTGGAGCTATTCTGGAATAGCTACTACAGAATAGTTTATCCCCCAATATCTACGCTGGTCAATTTCTCCTCGTGGACAGGGCCTTAGAATTAATTTCCTCATTCTCTTAGTATCATGTAAGACTTAGTCAGAATTTTTTAATGTGTATTGTATCATTAAAAATAGTCTGTTCCAATGCATACAGTGAATTTATTCTAAAATGCAGCATGTAATAAATCATGCTGTATTCAATTAATCTAAGAAGATATTTTCATTAAAATCTGAGTGATATACAGAAGGGGTTTTAGAAAAACAGAAAAAAAAATCTGAATATAAACAAGCCATCATTCTGGTAAGAGGAAATACAAACAAGCAGAATAAAAATAGTTGATGCACAAAAGCCATAATGAAGGGGTTGCTCAAAAAATATCTTCTACTTTGAATGGTTTGTATGAAATACAAATTATCCACAGAAAAGTGTGGACTGGCATAAATGTTTGTACAAAATTATAAGTATATTTCTAGAAGTATGCAAGTGGCAACCGCCTGCACGCTGCACAAGGTCCCAACAACGCTCTGCTTAAGTGCTACTGCACAGAGTCCAAACCACTGCATTTTAATTACTATGCAGCCTCAGATATATTGCCTTTGATATGGAAATGTTCTTGTTCTCTCATCTTCACATACGGTCTCATGCACAGAAATCTTTATCTGATTCATAAAAAATAAACTAGAATCCAATCTCAACACCTGACCTCAGTGCTTAGAAGTTTTTTACTAAGCATGGTGTCACTATAAAAAGAATGGCTAATATTGGTGTAAAGTTAGATATTTGGAGCAATGATATGAAGGATTTGCAGTTAAGAATCAAATCAATACTGCAACTCTTAGGTTTTACGGTTTCATATTGCCTTATGTCAGTCTACCACAGTAGACTGGAGAAATAATGGGAGTGCACACCTCTATATGTTGTTGAAGAAGTGAATAGCAAACATTTAACTAGGGTCCTGTCTACCAATCTATAGAAGAGATGCATCAGTTGTGATAATTTATACCCTCAGCCACCACACTGAGCAGGTTCTTAAACCTAGCAAGCCTACAAAATTAAAAAAATTAAAAAAACACCTTCCCACTGTTTGTTTGTTTTTTAAATGTGTAGATAACATAAAATTCTCCATGCTTATTTTTAAAACACATGTTTTCTAACTGCACTACAAGAGTTAAAATGCTTTTCCATATCACTTAAAGCAGGTAAAATAAATGTGCTACATTCTCACTGAAGAGCAGATAATTTAGTCTTAAGAACCTTTGTGTGCAGTATGAAAACTTTAAAGTTTAAATATCTAATTTATACAGAATATAAAAAAGCATTTTATCAGCAAACTTATTTTAGGGATTCCCAGCATAAAAAGTATTTAAAAACACATGCCAGTATGTTTCCACATATTAAAATAATATGCAGACTACAAGAGGGTTAGAAATGTAATACATGCTGTCTTCGACAAATTCTACCAATCCTTCAGAAAACATTCACTATTCAGATTTGTCTAAATAATTCTGCTAACTCTATAGAAACTACATTCTGTTTTTATAAAGAATATGATCTTTGTAACGTCACTGTAGTAGATAATGACCCATCTGTAAATCATTTTGTTGCAGGTTATCTGCTTTTTATCATTTCTAGTACCTGTCTGTGCCTGATATGATACTCTTAAACACATTAACTTGATGGAATGTTTCGCTTGACTTCAAAAACATCAATTGATATATATGTATTCTGTGTTATAAATGAATGACTCTGATTAACCAACTTCAGTAATGTACCCCACTTTATATTACCCAATCAAATTTGCAAACCTCAAGAGAAATGTGATAAAAATACTTCTGTCTAATCATTTCCAAACAACACTTTCAAACTTGGCAAGAGGGAGGGCAGGAGTGTTGTTTGTTTTTTTTTTAATTTATGTAGAGACTAAACAAAAAACATAAAACCAATATGAAGTTTTTAAAAGGGAGGGAAGAAACCCGCATGTAATGATTCTTGTTCCTTTAAGAGAAAATCAATTTTTCAAGTTCCTGTTGTACTAACTGAAAGAGAATTATTTAAAACTTCACTGAATACTTGAATATACCATGGTTATGTGTAGCAGTTTCATCAGTGCCAAATAACTGAAGACTTTCTAAAAGATCGTAAACTAAAAACTGGCATGAAATCTCTCATTGTGATGTCACAAATATTTGCTGTTGCTATAGAATAAAGTATTAAAAGAATAATGTACTGGTATCATGGACATGCTTTGAAAAAATGCCATTATCCAGTTTTATCATGGTAAAAATCAGCTGTTTTCTAGTCAACACATCTTCACGATCACCCTCCTCTGCATATGGTTACATATATACACAAACATACACATACAGACATCACACTTGTGTCAGATAGAGCCTTATTAATCACAGCTTTTTACAGTCTTGGATTTTAGTGTGATGTCATGAGCCATAATGATAAATCTGTAACTATTTATTGATGTTTGTTATATAAGCAACCTAATATATGTTATATATAGTAAAAGGAATTTCATGTGTTATACTGTAAAAACATGTCCCCAAACGTACCACATATGATATTCTACCTGGAAAAAAAAATACCAAAAAATGTATGTACGCTCAAACAAATAAAAATACAGTGAGAAAGACAATATATCAACTTACTAAAGGATTAAAAAACTTTACATTAGTGTCTGACTTTTTTGTTGCCACTTCAGTAACAAGATACACTCAAACTACTGTACATATTATTAGGTTGTATTTTAATCTTGGGGCTCTGGCATAATTTACAAGCTTCTCAAAGCTCTGTTTTTATGATTTATATTATCGCCAGAAACCTTAAAAAATACACCCTTGTACAATTACAGAGACGGACATAGTTTATATACGCACACAAAAATAAACTACTTTTTTATTTACATAACATTTAAAGTGTAAGTTGTTAAAAGGTATCCTTTGCCAAGTACACCCGGTAATCTTTTAAGTCACATTACTGAGAGAGAAATATACATCACCCCACAATACATACTATAGAGAAAGCTATATTGCTACTCCTCTTACATAATTCTTTGTTTTATGCAAAAAAAATTTAAAATTTCAATAGCCTTTTACATTTGATCCACATACTTTTTTAGGGGAAAATCAAACCAACTGTAAAAGATTAATGGATATTCTTCCTGAAAAAGTGTTATCTCCCAAGGTGATTAAGGTGTTTAATAGATATAAGGTCATGACTGAAGAAACTTTCTGTGCCCACTGAGAAGAAAATATTTGGTTTTGCTATCATCGTTCAAAGTCCTGGTCTTCATCACTCTGAAGGGTACTGCAAGGCCTTTAAAGAGATGCAGGCATTTCAACTTATAACGGGAGCGAGGACCTGCTGGAAAACACCTCCAGTGATTTTTTTTATTCAATAGAAAAAGTTTGGCCTGAATTGACCAACTATTGGCCACATATTACAAACGCCCCCCCCCCCCAACTAACCAAGGGGGAGTGGAGCAATATTTATTGACAAAAACCAAACTGACAACAAAGGCAACTAACTTTTGGCACTGGCTAATGGTTTGTACAAGTCAGCTACTACTGGCCTGGCCTGGCCTGGCCTGGGGAACTGGTACACTCTGCTCTTCTCCTCTCCCCTTGCTTTCATAAAGGTGTATGTATTTTTAAATGATTCTTTGGTGTAATAAAGAAGCACAGAAGAGCTACAAAAATACAACAGAATCAGCAACACAACACACGTGCATGCGCATGTATGGCGATATCTATCCTACTCTCACTCCCTACGCATTACACCGGTTTTGCACCCTGCAAGCCAGCAGAAAAAAAAAACAGACAAGCTCTCGAGTAGTCTCCAGCAAAGTCTCACAAACAGTTCTGAAATTCTCAGTGCAGCTGCAAGGATGAGAGGTGGTAAGAGAAAGGAGGAGAGAATGTGCTTCGGCAAAGGGCCCCTCGTGGTCATTCCTGAATGAGTTAAAAGCTTTAGGAGCGGAGGTTGGGGCACTGTAAATCCAGGCACAGACGCACGAGGCACGCCAGCAGCAAGTGCCCAGTGCGAGGTGTCCGGGGAGGCGCCGGGCTTGGAGCCCTCACGAGCTCAGACCTAGCGTGTGTCCTTCTCCTGCTGGGGGGCTGCTGGCAGAGCTGCTCTTCGCTCGCTCTGGCCGCCACTTCCCTGAGCTGCGGATTGCTGCTGCTGCAGCCGCTGCCCCAGCCCTCTATCGCGCTGGCTCACGACCTTTTGCGGGGAAATTTGGGGCTGTTGAGGAAACCACCAAATCCCTTGGGTTGAATCGCCGCGTGAGATTCACAGGGGCTTCCGCAACACCCGGAGCTGCAATCCGGGGGCATTGGTCCCTGTCTGTTCCCATCCCCAATCGCCTGGGTGGCTCCCCAGCGTGATTGCCGGGATATGGAGAGCGGGGCGGGGGGAGGGGGAGATTTGAACTTCTCCAAACCAACCAGCGTCTTGCCTCCTGCAGAACCTCCTGGCCTCAGCTGGCCGGGGAGTCTCTGGCTGCAGCCTCAGTGGGTGGCCCAGAAATTAGCAGGTCACTGCTTGTGTAAGGTCCGGGGGATGCACACTGCCAACCCTCCTTTCGCTCTGCGTCTAAGAGTGCCAACCTCAGCCCTACAGAGCAGAAAGATGCATCCTCCCTCCCAGCATCTTTGTGGCCTCTATACATACCCTGCCAGGAGGGATGCGTGCAATGGAGTTAAGGCAGGCAACTGCCTCACAATGCCAAGGAAAGTTACTTCTCCTGCATGTAAGGACCTTAACATTTGGGAAAGTACCTGCCAAGGTTTGTCCAAGCATCTCTGGTCAGACCTGAAATCAGCAATACTTCCCTCGCTCTCTAAACCCAGGGCAAGTTGCACTGACAGCCCCTTGTTTTAATACGCATTCTCCCTCTGCAAAAAAAAAATCAACCAATTGCTAGGGAAAGTACCTTCTAAACTGCACTGACTGGATTAACATCCCATTCTGAGTGATTCGCAAGGGTGGGGGTAGTTTGTGTCACCTACCCCCCTCCGCCTCCCTCAAGTGCACTTTAAAAAAAAAAAAAAACCGTGCAGACTCTGGCCAAACTACGTTTGATGTATTGATTCCAAGTACAGTGCATGGTTTCCGTACATTCTTTGGCTTTTAATAGCTAGCCGAGGAAAAGAGAAAGCATTATTGTATTCTTTCTTTCCTTCTCTCATTGCCTATTCTAAATTTGACTCCGAGGTTTAAGCAGTTGAATTGGCTAATTCTGAATACAGGCTATTGAGAGACCAGACACAGCAGTATATCCCTGTATAGCAATGGATACAATGTGCTGAATTGGCAGTCTAATTATAAATGTGGCATTTGGACCTTCTTTCAGACCCAGTGCCACCTTACCTTATGAGGGAACTTCAACTACAGCAACTGTTCAAAACAAAATGCCATTACAGGATCAACTTCACCCAACAGTGGGACTAGCCAGGGGATTGTTTTACAAACAGCCTTTCTCACTTAACACAAGAATGTATTATAAGAAACAAAGTTATGGATAGTACAGAGTTTAAAGAAAATGCTAAGTAGTTCCTGCCAGGTGTTGTGCTACTTCAAACTGCAGCATAATCCAAGTGACCTAATTATTTTCTTTTCAATGTACTCACTATAAATAGATTATTTTTATTTTACTAGAATGAAATGCTAGGTATGGTCGCTATTTAATATGTGCAGACAGTGTGTATATAACATTGTGAATATTGACCACAAGAAATCTCATGCCGGGAGGAACCTGCAATACAGTCATGGAAAATAGCTCATGATATGCAGTGGGCTTGTGGAAAAGTAAAAAAGGCGGGCGTCTTTCCTATTCAGTATTCGTATATAATGGCAGACTATATTCATACATCTCATCCATTTCATTATTTACTTTATGGCATAATGGCTTAATTAAGTGAGTGGGCACAAGCACGTCAATAAAACAAGTCAAGTTAAAGTCTCAAAACAGGCTTCAGAATTAGCCCTTCCACAAATATGAAGCAGGGGACATTCGTTTATCTTCTATTGAAACCCTGCGTTGAGGACTGCGTTCTTCCCTCACATCCTTTGGATCAGTTTTAAAGATGGAAATATTAAAAATGTCAAAATAAATGTAAAATACAAATGATTGTAACAGTTGCCGGCCATGTGCGGAAGGCTATTTAAATGAGCCCAGACATATACCTTATCTGCATACAACAGGCGAAAAACATGCTTCTTTATCTCTGAAAGTTTCAGTGTCTGTGTTTTTGGGAAACACCCCTAGGACAGAGCTAATCTCTCCTCCCCAGGCTCCCAACATGCTGCCTTTCTCTTGTAAAATACCCCTGACACACTCAGACACAACACTAATTGTCTTTTCACGTTGCCACTTTCACTCTTTCCCGTCCTTACAAAAAACAACAAACTGTGAAACGGTCCTGTGGAAAGCAAAGGCAGCAATCAAATCGATATGATCAGTGTCTCTGATTCACCTCAAGGCCCTGCTCTCCTAAAAGCTCGCAGCCCTAGCGGGTTAACTGTTCAATGCTGTTAAACAGAAGTAGGAAACGGGGCTGGCAAGATCTCGTCGGAAGACACTGACAGCTAAATTATTAATGTACATGTGTATGTATCTGATCATATAACGTGTGTGATCACACACAAACACAGACAGTGTCACACACGGATGAACACATACAGGCATATACACAAGAATAACCACCAGCATGCCCAGTGCCTCCTACTTTAAGGACTAGAACTCAAGAAGTAGAAGAATTATTAGTTCTTACTGATCATTCTTTTCAGAATCATGAATGGAACAATTGCCAAAAACGCAAGAAAAAAAACACACTCACGAGATGATTATACACAGATACAGTGTGTGTGCCTATTACATAAATCTGTAGCCAACTCCGAGTTTTCATAAACCTAAGATCATTATTTAAGATAAAACATCAAACCTGATTACATAAAGAGGCTTCTTCTCCATAATCAAACACACCAACAGCTCCGAAAGAGTGAAAACTCGAGAAAGCACAAGCTCTCCACAACCATACCGTGCCTCTCACTCCGATTCTTATAGCATTGTCTATAAACTGCTACTATATGTAGTTGCATTGCGATTAATTAAAACCAACAATAAGGGAAATACTTCCTGAAAAACTTACGTTGCATTTAGCTTAGGCGCTATTCTTTTTTTTCAGCTCGCAAAGGAAGCCGTTTTGTCCAGGTTAGGTATTGTCTACTTATGGATCAGCCCCTGGCTAAGGGTTTATTTTAATTTATGGCTTATGCATTCTTTTAAGGTCGATTTGCATGACCTCCGGCGAGAGCTAAGGCAGCAAGAAATCCCAAATTGAATGTTGTGGGCAAGCCCACAATGCAGCACAGCTCTCCCTTTCTCATGGTGTAAACAGAGCTCTCTGATGATGGTCTCTCCCCTCCCCCTCCTTGTGTATCACAAATTAGGGTGTGATATCAATTTTAAAGTTTTCAGTATAACTTTATCCAAGCCTTCTGCCTGGAGAGATAAGACGCCGCCACCACAGGAACTGCAAATCCTCGGGATAGTGCCTCTCTGTGGCCAAACGCAATATTACCACCCCCACTGGTCCAATATCTTTGTATAATATACTCCACGAATAGCACATTTGTGGCAAACTTCAATGCAATTACCCACCTCAAACTTAACGGAGAATTTAAAATCGCTATAAAAAGTCCTTGCATCCTCTTCCATTCTGTTTCTTTGGGTCTATCCACAGAGGACAAACCCACGCGACCACTACGGAGTAATGACAGCAGCTTTCTGCTCTGAAAGATTTATTTCGGGTTTCTTTCTCTCTCTTGTGTTGCTGTACGTAAGAAACTCTCTCCCTAGCACCATGTGTTCTCTGCCGTGGGTGATCTTAAAATACAACGCTGATCTGTCACTACATTTTAAAATAGATTCAACTCTCAGGGAGGATGAGAAAGTGTTGTGATTTCAAGGAAGTGGAGTCCTTAAGGTCCCTGAAAGATTTCACAGCCTTGGAAACCTCACACACGGAGGAGACTGTAAGTACTTTTCCTAAAATAAAATAAAACCCTCGTGGTATAAAAGTAAATAATCGCGCGGGGAGGGGGGTTAATTCAGAATGTTAAAAGCTAAGCAACACATCTACCTCCGGACGCTGCTGCTTTAGACCATTGCAACTAACAACCCATTAAAGACAGCGCAGGGGAACCCTGATTCTCTCCTGCAAAGCGACATAAATCCAGCGAAACCCCATTAAAACACCACCACCACCACGCAAGGCTGCACTACACACCATAGTAAACAACAGGTATACAACACAATAGGGCTTTTTTCCCCTGGTTACCTCCTCGGAATCCGGTGTGACACAAAGCATTGGGAGAGTCGCCCTCCCTTTTTTATGCGCCTCAGTAATTTTCATTAAAAAAAGGGCAAGGGGGTGTAGGAAGGAGAGAAATAAACGGGGAGTAATTCAGCAAATAAAATAAAAATAAATGCACTAAAGTCTGCTGGTGTTTCTCCGGGCCATGGCTGTGCAGGATCCGGATCGTTAGAAGTTTGCTGATGGGTTGCCTGGAGATTTGGTTACAATCAGGTTCATTATTATTAATTTTTTTCCTCCTGAAACAAGTGAAGGCGATGGTTACTGCTGTCAATCTTGGCAATCAATGTGAGCGGCCATGTCGTAAGTATTCAAAGCATTTCCCGTCGTGCAACATCAGAAAGTGAGTGGCCAGGGCATTGATCTGAGGAAGGCAAGAGGAGGCAGGGCTCCCCCTCCCAGACAGCAGAGGCAAGATGAGACAACACAGTGAGAGAGAGGGAGCGAGCGAGTGAGGGAAACGCAACAACCGAAGAGAAAGTGAGCACAAAACAGAAAGTGAAATCACCCCAGGCTGCTAGCCGCATCCCCGAGAAGCTATCACCACTCACATTGCTATTAGACAAATGAAACCTTAAACCTCTCTCGCCTAATGACCACTGATTGCTCGGAGTGGTGAGGAAAGGTAACAAAGTTACGGGGGGGCCGGAAAAGCAGGAGGGGGATGTGGGGAGTCCTGGGAGAATTGAGTAAGAAGAGAATAAACTAAAGGAGAAAAGAATCGTGTTACACACTGACACCCTCTCCCCCAAGTACTTTAAAGGATGTGTTTAGGAGGGCGCACACAAAAGTCAGAAAGGACTCGTGTTCAAGAAGACAAGGAGAAACATCTGGAGGGCAAGGGATGGGCTGGTCAAGAGTAAGAGACATCAAATACAAGTAAAAGCAGCAAAAAACAAAAACGCTTATTGCCAGTTGGCAAGTGGGTAGGAGCCCTCTCCCAAAGCTAAATCTGGGTAAAACCAGATGAAATGTATAAATTACACTAGAGATGGGAATCCAGATACAGGCTAGACAAACCCACGGCTGGGAGAGGGAAGGGAAGAGACACAAGGAAAAGGGGGGAGTGCAAAGTATATAGTGATGCATTCAACTGAAAGATAAAGAAGATGCACATAATTAAAACAAAAGGAGAGGTACAATCTGGGAGGAAATATCTGATACAGAACAACAGATTCAGACTGAAGTTTTGGCTCTGCCTGTGATGACGAGAGCTTTATCTGCGGCAAAAAAAATGTACAGCTACAAAGAGGCGACAGACAGGAAGTGAACAGTGATTTAGGAACTAGCGCTTACTTGTAAGTGTTAATGAAAAAGCACATGGGGGAGGGGGATGAAGAAACAACCCTAAGTGGACCAAGAGTAAATCAACCAGTGGCTTAGAGTGTTGCAACAATCAGAAAGAAGGTCTCAATGGTTTCCTTTTAAATTCCAAAAGGCAAACGTGAAAGAGGTTTTACAAACTGTCGGGGGCCCGAGGATCAGGTGGGCAAACCAAATTGTAAAACTAGCGTCTCTCCCTGTTGATATGATGCACACCTTAGCTAAACTATTGTAAGCCTGGGAGTGCGGAAAACAGCCTCCTGGAAAGAGGGAGAGAGAGAGAAAAAAGTTGTTGATCCTTCTTTATATTTTTGGCAACCCTTTCCCCATTTTCCAGAAGGCGCCTGGAACTGTGTAACAGAGAAACTTTTTAATTTTAAATGGCTTCATAGGTTCTAGAGGCCAGAAAGACCAGCAGAAAGGCTGAATTTGCACGCTCTCTCACACACAGAAACCCAAATTTACGGAGTAGGTTAGAAATAGAAGTACAATTAGATCTACTGCAAATAAACCTTGCTCTCCAGGAACGTGCTGAAAATCAGCATTAGCGTGATGACATAGGATTGATTAGACCTGGTTCTATTTTCTTTTCTTTACAAGTTTTACAACTTAAAACTCTATTAAGAAACATAAATGTTGCATCCTCTTCCTTGCTATTCGAAGTGTTTTATGCTATTGCCCTTCTAGTCGAGTCCTGGAGAAATTAGTTTAAAGTAAGAACCTGTAGGAATAACAAGCATTTAAAAATATTTTGGGCAATTCCACAAAATAAAGAGAATCAACATATCATTTTGTAAGCAGATCACCTCCAGACAGAACTTTTAATGTATCGAGAGGCTCTCATAATACTTTATCCTCAAATTAGCTGACTGGCTACATTAAGTCTCATTCTCATGTATTCTTTTCATTTAAATAAAAGTGCTAAAATCTACAGTCAGGCAGAGGGACTGCAGTTTATAAGATGCTTAAGTGACTGTACATTCACCTGGTTTCAGCAACTTCAAACCATTCACCTGCCTTTGGTGCCTTGTGCACAGATTTAGAAACAAGAAATAACTCTCCTTTCTAGGTACTGTAGAGATTTGTTTAAAACTAATTATAATGCCCGGGATTTGACAGTAATGACTTTATAGTGATACACTGAAATGTTTCACAAATGAAGACACCTTGACTTTTTGCATAATTTGTAACCTATTGCGACAAGAAATTGAGATTTGTAAGAAAAAAAGATCTAGTCAATGTACAAAGAAAAGATTCTGATGCGTATCTACTGTCCCATCAATTTGCTGCTGAAAGTTTTTTCCTCTTTTTTAAACATTAGCAGTTATATCATCTTTTTCGAACAACTGAAACTATCAAGTGCTAGGTGCTAATGAACATCAAACAATTAAAAAGGCAGTAGAATTTAAGAAGTTTCAAAGCCCAACTAGCCCTTAATCTGAAGAGCATCTCTGCTCCACCGAAACTATCGTGCAAAGAATGAAATGAAGTCGGGGCAGAAATGCACGGCACAGATGGGTTGCGTTCAAATAAGTAACTTGGGCAATAAAGCTTGTTGCTTCCTTTAAATTAAGCTACAGGTGTAAATATACACAGAGGTAAAAGATGGACCGCATTAAAAAAGTCTCATTGTGCATTGTATGCAAATATGGGGGGGTTGTGCTCTGCGGATAACAATTGTGTATTTATCTCTCTGAATGCTGAATAAGTGATCATATGATGTTTAGATATGCAGTGGAAGAGAGAAAACATCCTTTATTTTTAGTATTAACAAAAGTTTACCGCTCGTTGAATTACTTTGGTTGCCTCTCACTGCTAAAGACTAGCCACAGCAGCGCAGCCAGATGTTGAAGAGGGATGCTGAACATCTCGTGCTGTGGCTCCTTTCTCGCTTCTAGAGTGAAGGAATTAGAGGCACTCAGCTACGTTGGAGCACTTACCTGTTCACAGCTGTCACTGCATTTTGTGCTGTGCCACTCATCTAATACAGGCATGGAAAACAGTGTCCAACATGCAAAGCAACCCGTGTCTCTGGGTTGTTGTGTCACCTCCTAGAGAAGATGAGCAAACCTAGGACTTAAAGAGTTCTTGGTATAGTCTAAAGTTTGTATACAAAGGGCAAGCAATTGTATATTAGAAGTCATTCACCAAGCAATAAAAGCCCTCTTATTAATGCCGGACCGGACAATTAGTAGGCATGCTTATAAATTCACTGGTGACACACTCCGACAAGGACGACTTTTTATAGGTTGTAAAAAAAAAAGGATTCAAAGAGTTCAAACTTGCGTGAGAAAGAGGTAAAGGAAAAGGAGTTAAAAACTTATCCGACAGGGAGAAAAGTTTTGTTAAACTGGTACCAAAATTACTATATGTTTCTCTATAGGCAAACCCATCAGATGATTTGAGTTCCCCAATAACAGCATCCTTGGTGATATTCTTAAAAAAAAAACAGGGGGGGGGAACCGATTACATTTTAGCAAGGACCCAATTGAAAACAAAACTCTGAATTCCTTAAGGCGTCATTTACTAACAATGTATTGTCCTTTTGGCGGAAGCAGATCAAAGGAACATTTTAATTTCATTTGAAACTGTGCATCATCCTGACAGAGAAGCAAAGAAGCCGCAGGAACAACAACCCCCCAAAACCGGCAAACCACATAAACTTTTACAAAGAAAATACAAGCAAGTTTGACATGAAACCCCTTCCTGTCTCGGAAAGTTCATTTTAAAGGTCTCCTCTGTAAATCTAAAGTGCAAACACTAGGCTAAGGTAGTGAGTGGCTGGAATTTGCATGCTGATAAGAGAAGGCTGTTGTACTTACAGTGACAGAGGGCAGGCTGCGGAAGAAAAGCTGTTTGTGTTAGCCTGAGAGTCACCCAGGGCTGCAATGAGAGGAGAGGAGAGGAGTGGGAGTGCCAAGCTGGATACACCTTCACCGCATCTCATCACATCTGCCAGCCTCTCTCTCCCTCTCTCTTTCATTTCCACATTCCCTTTGTTCCTGAAAAAAAAAATCTACACGTCACATCAGAGTCCCCAGATGCAGTCTACACCAAAGAAAAAAAATGAATAATTCAATCAAACTGTGCATAGTCTCTAAGGCAATAAATCTATTGCACTTAAAGAAACGAAGGGTAATTACCGCTATGGAATTAGAATCAGGCCAAAGAGCGGAGGGATCCCAGGGTCTGTAAACTCCACGGTCAAATAAAGTTGCATTTACTTAATCCTTTGACATCTCCAATGTAAACTAAGGGGGAGGATCTGAACTTATTCCGGATGGGTTTGAAAATGCTTGGAGTGAGGGTCACAAAAGCAGAGAGCGTGAACAGTGAGAATACAATGCAATGGAGTAAAGTGCTGCCGTGGATCCCGTCCAGGTCCATTCCCCCCTAGTGAACAGCGGATCACACTCCCATTTTCACCGGCTGCTGCTGCGCTCCACAAATGCAACATGGATCATTTGCAGTGAATGGCAGCCTTACCTGCGTCTAGAGCTCAAAGAAAAGCTTACAAAAAGTCATTGTGATCGGCAATTTGTTCCACGCTCGGGCTAAAAGGAGCTGTAAGGGATTTGCACCAGCAGCGATTGACTAGAAACGCTGTGACTGACTTCTGGATTTGTCCTGGGCTGAGTTTAGGGAATGTCTGACAGGGAGGGAGGGAAAATACGCTCGAGATCTGATCCAAGTTAGTCAGAAGAAGGCAGTGCTGGTAAGAAAGCCCTGCGACAGACCGACCTAGGATGGGATGGAGGATAACTACATTTGTTCCCCTAATCCTCCTCTAAAGTTGCCCTTTCGTCTCGGAGGTAAGATGACTCTATAATGTGCTTATTCTCTCCAGGCAATTCAGGTCCAGAGACACGTTCCAGTGTAAACAGGACAGCAATTTAGGGATGTTTCTCCTCCTATCATTACTGCTAACATCTAGTTAGAGTTTAAAATCCTGATCTGTTGCTTGACACGTTCTTTGTAAACTGCTCCTGTCGAAACAGGTGAGATTAAGATTGATAAACGGACCTCGCACCTAGTTCTGAACTTTCAGAAGTGCCCAGGACCGGCTGCATTAAAGTCCTGTCCATTATAAAAGACTTGCAGCTTTTATACTTTATACCGTTTTTAATAGGCAGGTTTGATTTATCCAAAACATTAATGGAACTGTTATTCCAATGAAGGTGACCACACTTGCTAGTCTCTCTGCTTGCCTGGGTTTTGTTTATGTGCTTAAAACGCCACCCTGAGGTCAGCGCAAATAAGGCAGCCAAGGCAAAAGCCTGCCAAGGAGCTTTCGGATTAGCACTTTGCAAAGCAAAACAAACACTGTCAGTAGCATCGGGAAAGTCATCGAAGAATCTCGTCTTGGCAACCCCGGTTCTAGCGGCTCTGCGAATGAATTTGGGATAAGGGGAGGATCAAGCAGGATCTTCCCTCACTTTCAGCCACAGTGATGGGCTCGGGGAAACACATGCAGAGAGATTTATATAAATTGAGGAGGTGAAGTGGGGACAGAAGTACTGAAACGCATCCACGACTTCGCTTCCCAACCATCTGCTCCCAAATCCTGCTTCGCTTCTGCACCTTTTGTACGGTGGTTTCTATCGCGGAAGCCAGCGCCTGATATACCCATCTTTACAAAGTAACCTGAGAGATGGGGGAGGGCGGGTTATACAGCGCCACTCACTCAAGGAAGTTTCCCTTCGCATCCTCAGAGCACGTGCCTCAGAGCATCTCTGACTGACTTCCCCACCAGATCCCCAGACTAGGCAAACGCAGGGCAAGTGCACTGCCCAGGTTTCCCTGGAGTGTTTTGCCTTTCAATTTGTCTCTCGATTTGGAGGCGGGGCTGAGTGTGGTTTATAATCTTTGCTGAATGGTTTGAATGAAAGGGGAATTATGGAAACACGTTGCTGTGACCTATAAACAGCTTCTAGGGTCGAGGCTTGGCTTAGGTCGAGGGCAATAATTACCACACTGGATTTGCCTATTTTCAACTGGCCAGACATAAAGTTATCACAACAAAACAACGTCATGGAACAGGTCTTGTTCTACCTGGAAGCTATGGAAATACATTATGGCGTCGTGTAAACTACCAGCCCTGCTTTCACTAAATTTACATCGAGATGAAGATAAAAAAATACACGGTGACTTTTAGAAGCTGAGACCTACTGTAGCTGGTGGTCTCCTTTTGGGGTCTGATGTCCTTTATAAACCACAGCAAAGCATTCATGATATCGAGTCACTCTCAACTGGAAGAACAGTAACTTCCCTGGCAAATGTACAGTCATCAAACTTTTCATTGCAGTCTGGACTAGTGCAATAGTGTCTCCTGAAAATGAATCTTGAGAAGGGTGGTAAGAAATTCAGCTAACTGAAAGAAGAATTAAAACTTCATTTAATTAGAGTGACTAGAATCAACAGTACCAATGAATTCCTGATACATAGCAGGTACAGAAACAGAGGGACTAACTAATGTGATTTCTGAAGAAGCAAAAATATCAGCTAAAAGAAAAAAGAAGCTGTATACTCCCACTCTGACTAGTTCAGCTACTAGATTTGTCTGAGCCCTTCTTCTTGGTAAAAACTAATTTGTAACTACCATTTGTATATCCCTCTGAAACTATGGGTAAAATACCTTAACAGATACAAAAATGTATCTTGAGATAAAATATTTAACATTTATATTCCAGTAGACTTTAAAGGCCATGTATTAGAGACTCACAACCATCATTACAACTATATTTTGTCATATGCTCCTGCAACATACACCTGTGTGGCCTGTTCTACTATATGATATTCCCACCTTTAAAGATAGTTCTGTGGAACTGTACTTATGTTGACTTTGTTAAAATGATATTATTTAATAAAGAAAGGCAAAAAGAAATACTACCTCATTTAAACACACACAAACACTGAAAGGTCTGGGAGGGAAGACAGGATTAAAGCACCCTTTAGCAGGTACTGAGTAACCCACCCTTCCCATATTTCATATTATAGCCCAGTGAGCTAATATGACCATTACTGAATATTTTTCCCCAAACCCCAATTACTAAAAAGCCTGTGTTAAATAGGACTATTCTGATCCACTATGAAAATTCCAAGTGCTTGTCAGTCCACAGAGTTCCTTATTTCTTAGTGGCAAAGCCCTAATCTAATGTTGCACATTAGGATGCAATATGAAGCACGTAGTAGAGCACTTATATACTGTCTATAAGATACACCTATGTTTCACCCCATTGGTGTTTGTTTGTTTCACACATCAAAAGAGAACAAAACATGTTTTAAAGAGACTGCTATAAATCACAAAAGCATGAACAATTGCTTATATAAAGAGAGAAAGAAGCTCAAAGGAGAGAACAAATACACACAGCTATCTTTGAACTGAGGGCATGCCCACATTGTAAATACAGGCACTGCCACTAAGTCCCATACGTATGCCAAATGATAGGAGGAAAAGTGATTGTCAGGTAAAGGATAATGGTTCTGTATCCCATACTATTCATAACAACACTTTGCATTTACATATTACATTGATTTCAAGATGCACTTGTGGATTTGCTACAGTATGGGCCTGATCCTGTTAGGCCCATCTCATTGTCAATTATTTCAGTGGGAGTTTAGCCTGAGTTAAGAACTGATGGTTCAGGCTCTGTATACTTAGGACGGGTAATTTTTATTAGCAGGGTTAGAAATATTGAAGTCATTGAACAGATATATAAAAAAGATCATGAAGTGGGGAACAAAAACAAGACATTAAGTTTTACTAAGCAGATGAGTTTTGCATGAGATTTATAAATGAATATTGCAAGGCTGTTTCCTTTCCTTCTTCACTTCTAAGAACATCATTTTATTTTTTTTAACCACAGTCTGTTGCTGGAACTTTTTGAGGCAAATAAAATTGGGTCTTTCTATTGATAAGTGGCTAAATTGTGTAAATAGTTTTCTAAACCAGAAACATTAGGTAGAAACTGCTAAAAGTATCCAATCTATTTTAACATTCAATGACTGATAACTTTTCTTATTGGCTAGTACCAAGTCAGGGCCTGATCCTGCAGTCCTTACTCAATTCAACCTCATATTGACTGCTTGAGGACTTTTGCTGAGAGTAAGCACTGCAGGATTTGGCTCATAGTGTTTTATTTCTTATCCGTGTCAATGACTGGCAAGTGACATGCACAAGTAATATGCAATAGAAATATACAGCACACTTTGTTTATTACCAGTGCAAGTTAGAATCCATAAAATTGTGTTATGACAGCAAAACTTCTGTGTAAATCGTTACAACCTACAGCTATAAACTAACTTGAAACAAGCTATCTTAAATTGGTACTACACTTCTGATTTAAGTAAAACATCTACTGACTTCAATGTGAATATTGCTTGAATAACAGAGTGCATAGTCAAGCCCTTTCTACTCAAGTGAGCCAAAAAGGCTCCAGATTAATACAACCACATGATCATACTGAAGATGTGTATTTAATATGCAAAAATAATGCAATTTAGAAAAAGTAAACTTCTTAACATTTAAATAATAGAATAAAGGACTTAATGTAGACATCTTTTTAACAGCTTGTATATTATTCTGTCATTATGGGCCAGATTCTGCAGACATTTATACAAGTAACTTAACCTACATGAGCCTTCTCCCAGTGAAGCAAAGCTACTCATATGCATAAGTATTTGAAGGACTGGGCTATGACTGCACAGATAAGACTAAATGTGCTTTATTTACTCCAAAATAGAGCAATGTTGTATGTGGTAATTTGTGACAATTGTTTTGGAATATTGCATTGTAAAGTTTTTTAATAGCTGGCATATAGTTTGTCCTTGTTTTGATGGAATAACGTTTTTGACTATAATATGTAGCAGAGTTAAAACAAAAAATGTTTACATAAAAATAAGAATTCAGTTGCAAAACTGCTAAAGTATATTCTCTTGTAATTTGCCTTTTGACAAAGTAGAGGAAGTATAGTTTTAAATTGAGCATTAAGTAAATAAATGTCAACCCTGTTCACTGGTATTAGCATACTTGAAATTGTAGTTTATAAATGTTTGAGAGCATCAGCATCATGATATGGTTGTCATAGAAACAGCAACAATATGTCATTTAAATTAATTTTCCATGCAGTGATGATAAGGTCTATGTCTACATCAGTTCTATAAAACAAGTTCCAAAAGTAGACTGAAGAGCAAGGAATAAGAAACATAAATAGGAAACAGCACATTTCAAATAATTACTTGCTTAAAAAAAAGCAATGCAAGACACAACTTATTGTTAAAATTACAACTCAGTATGCAATTGAGTAGAATTTTATTTCAAAGAAAGCTGAGAGAACATTTACTTACTGAAAAATTATCAGTGCTCAGTGAACCAGATCTGGTCATATTTAAAAAACTGTATGATCAATTCCAGTTTAGGGAATGTGAAGTATTAAACAATAAATTTTAAACCATACTTTCTGTATGTATAAGGGGGAAAAAAAAGTTTAACATTGTGTTATGGCTCTGGATCTGCAATTTAATATTTTTTTCAAGGTAGGAAATGTAACATGAATAGATTTATTTTTCCTCTATAATGCAGCTACTGTGTGTTATGAATGCTACCTTAAGTAAATCATTGCCAGACACACTCAATTGGCATTACTGACTTGATTATTAGAACAGAAAAGTTTACCAAAATAAAGATAGTGTTCTTTAAAAATAATAATCACACTATGGTGATGTAAGAAGATTTAGCTCTTGATTTATCTGTCTTTTGCTATGTTATGGAGCAACAACATTTACTCGGATTTCTCTTATTACATGTTTCATAAAAATATCTAATTCAATAGTGAGGCTATGGAGGAAAATACTGAGCAGCACTTACATAAGAAATCCAATATATTTTCCTCACTAACATATTTTAATGGTGATCAGGAAATATATAAGAATTTTGATATATTTAATGAGTTGTCATACAGCTTTTTATATCCAAGACCTCTGAAATTGTTTGAGGCTTTAAATAAGTTATCTTCAAGTAAATGAAAACTAACAATGTTATTTAAAAAAAGAGAGAGTGAAGTAGCTATCTGCAGTAGAGAAAGAAGATATATCTAGAGCTATTCTTCTTGATAGGATTAAGGAGTGCTACAAAAGACGCATTTAAATCTCTAGTTTTCCCTGACAATTAACAATGAAAAGCAGATGTTTACAAAGCTATTTTATATGCTGGTTTATAAGATGCTAAAAGATGGTTTGTGGATGGTAAGAAGGAAGAGCTGGATAACTGCTTGCCTGGTGTATATTTAAAAAGCATTTTCATTGGCTCAGTTATTGTTAATAATGAAAGAAACACTTTGTGCTGTGTGTGACTATAGAAAACTGCCGTCATAAAGTCCTCAAAAAACTCTTAAGATGTAATTTACAAAGATAATAATAACACAGAATTATTTCACTTCTCTGAATGCTACACATTTGCATACCAGGACTGTGTACAATATACTCATAATGCACATTCATAGCAACAAGGACTTCTTAACACTGCAACTACAGCACAAGATCTGTGCATTAAACAATCTACAGTTCCAAGTTTTCCTTTTTGGTGTGAAACTGTTTGTCTCTGTAACCCAGGTGCTAGCTGTCTACACAAAAGAGGTCCACATTCAAATCTACACCTTCACTGTGTATGATAATCTAGTGAATATCATAAAATACTACAAAACAGCAACAGTCTTATTTACCCAGTGACATTTTGAAAAATGGCAAATTATTTAACATGAATTTGGGAGAAAGCCTTGCCTAGGGTTGAGAGTCTGCAGATGTGGATTCTACTCCTGGTTCTGCTACAGACAGAGAGAGTGATTTTGACCAAGTAACTTTGGCCAAAATTTTCAAATGTTTTTTTACCCCAGCTTAGGCGCATTTATTGTGATTTGTGTACTTAAATTGGGTGCATGCAAAAATATGTCTGAAAAGTCAGACATACCTTCTGGGTTCTCAGTCAATACCTTCTGGGTTCTCAGTCTTATCCATAAAATGGAGATTAGCCTATTTTACCAATCTTGTAGGGATGTCAGGATACTTAATTAGATTCCTTACATCGTGCTCAAGCAATCCTTATGCATAAAAAGGACTTGCATTAAGGGTCCCAATCTTGCAAAGACTTGTGCACATGCTTACATTTACACAGACTAAGGAGTCCCGCTGACTTTAAGGGGACTTCTCACTGTGCCAAACATTAAGCAGATGTGTAGGTCTTTACAGGACCAGGGCCTAAATTAATGGGACTATTTATATGTGTAAAGTTACTCACATGCTTAAGTGTTTGCAGGATCAGGCCCAAGGTTTGTGAAGCTCTTTGAAACCTTCACCTAGAAGGAATTACAGAAGTATTATATATATTATAAATGTTTTCTAGTACAGGTAAGAGGACATATAGTAAATTGAACATTTAAATAAATTCATTGACTAGTGATATTTAAACACATTTGTAAAAAAAGGTTTTACATTTCAATTTTCTAAAAATAATTCCTAAGATTTAATCATAATTATAAAAGACCTTCATTTATCACCTGTGTGCTACCAGTGCCTGAGTAATTTGATTTTTAACTCAGACACTGAATAAATTCTAATTTCAGTTAATGCCCACATTGTTTTTTTATTTATCCAGTTGTGCATGAATGTATTCCAGTAAATTATGGAAATATTCAATTCATATTACCTGACCAGATTTATTTTTCTCAATGGACTCTTGAACTACTCTACATCCCTACACATAGGGTAGCTTTCCTAGAATAAAATTTATGCTGCTACTGTAGTTTAGTGTGTAACAATATACAGAGTAAATTAAGGCCCCAGTCCTGCAAACATACATACTTGGACTACTCATGAGTAAAGGTGAGCATGTGTGTAAACGTTTGCAGGATTGGGGCCCAAGGAAGCTATTATTTTACTTAATATAGGCCCATATTCTCCCAAACTGAATTATTTATGTATACAATAGCAAGAAGTTATTGAGCAATATTTTGTATCTCTTTGCAAAACGCCATGGGGCAAATCCCCCTCCAATAGGTATGATTGGCACAGGAAATGGGGGCAAGGGAAGGAAACCAATCCCTCCAGGATGCAGCAGCCTGCACTAGTACTGTGCCCAAACACTATGTGGGGAAATAATCAACCCATTGCAGCTCACCGGCTCACTCCAATCCAAAATACTACTGCATTGGAACACAGCACGCCCCCACAGAGCTCGGTTGCACGCCAAAAGAGATGTTTAGACCCCTGTCTGGCTCACAAAATCCTGGCATCTGTTCCATGAGCAGCAGAATAGCATCAGTTCAGCTCCCAGCAGAACCCTCCATAGCTCCACAGAAGGGGGCAGGATTTTGCCCGTCTCATTTGCTACTTTGTTGTTATTTTAATATGATATTTTAATAACAGAGCTGCAAGTGTTTTCGGCTATGATCTGAAATGTCTGCCTGTGAGGTTTCAGTTCTGTATATTTATATTTTACATGCCCTTTCAATTAGCTATCTCATATATGCAATAGGAATTTATGCCCAAAGTGGAAAGCCTTGTTAAAAAATAAGTTAAAATAGGAGATGTTCACATTCAAGAGCAAAACAGTGCAGGGCAGTGGTTGTTAGAACTAAAAAGCACAATACTATGAACAAAAAGAAAGTATTCTTGACTCAACATTGCTTGTTCCCCGGTTATCTTCCGATCAGAAAGATAAGTAGTTCTTATGGTTGCAGAGAAAACTGCCATGTTAGAGGTTTATCGAATATATAATATTGGGGAATGTGGAATTTGAGATTTTCAGTGAGAATGTACAAATTATATTATTTAATTTATACTTTAAAAATGTGAAATTATCACATTTATTTAACTTGAGTATAAACACCTACTCTGACCATAGGCAAACAGCTTTTAAAAAATATCCCAGCTAATTATTGCATACTACAGATGTGGTGCTCTGGTATATAAAGAATAAGGGATTCTTGAATACTGTCAACGGATTCTGGAATATGAAATTACAGAAGAAAACCTGGGCTGTGCTAGTATTGATAGCAAACTAGGGCTTCATGTTATTATTTGCAAACTCCACTCCAAAAACTTAATGAGGGTTTCCATAAACGTAACGGACAAAGTCAGCAGTTCTGTGTGGAGGACCCAGCACATTACCAAAACAATTACATTTCTGGCATTGCTTTATTGTATGTAAAAAGCTCAGCAATTATATGTTACTCACATGTTTACTGAAATTTTCTTTGGGGCTTTTTGAATTTTTCTTTTGATCCTACACTCCCTATGCAGGCAAAACTCCTTTAAAATAAATGGAAGTTTTGCCCGAGTAAGAATGGTAGAATCAGGAAAGCAGATGAAACAACTGAGGTTTGTTAAATAGGAAAATCAAATTGATGGTCCTATAATTTTCTTCATTATGGGAATGAAAATGTGCATTCTTCGTAACTGAGTAAACTCACACTTGGGTTACTACTGTAACTCTTGTTCAGTCTCACCTCCTGTCTTTTACTGTTTGTTGCTCTCACTCTGCCTTACTTCTAAAATTAGTGTGTAAACTCTTCAGAAGAGGGAGTATGGAGCAGATCCTCAGCTGTTGTCAATTGTCATACCTCCATCAAAGTCAGTGGAGCAATGATAATTTATACCAGCTGAGGATCTGCCTCCATCTCTTTATTTGATATGTAAAAAAACATGCACACTTTGGGGCACTGTATACCTTATATTTCAGGGGGTGGCAAACTTTGGCTCCTGACCCATTAGGGTAAGCTGCTAGCAGGCCTGGACATTTTCTTTTCCTGGAGCGTTCACAGGCATGGAGCCCCTCAGCTCCCAGTGTCTGTGGTTCGCCATTACCAGCCAATGGGAAAGAGTGAGCCACTTCCCACAGCTCCCATTGGTGAACTGCGCCCACAGGGAGCCGACGGGCTCCATGCCTGCAGATGCTCCAGGTAAACAAAACAACAATGTATTAGATATTCAATTCAATGATTCCATAGAGTTTAAAATCATCAAGTTTTGGTGTAGATCCATTTATAAGCCGACCCCTGCTCTTTGATGCGTCACTTTTTTACCAAAAATATTCGGCTTACGAACAAGTATATATGGTAAATAATTTTAAAAGAACAATTTTAAAAAACACACTCTTCTCACAACTCTATTGTTTTCCTAACCTCCTCCTCTCATTCATATATACACACACACATACATGTACATACATACACTTATATGCTTCTGCAATGTAGATGACAAATCTGACCTTTATACTGGGACAGATAAAAGGCATCGTTTAGGAAATGTTGATCTGGAGCGCAAACTAGCGGTAAAGAGATCCCACTTCTAATGAAGCCCTTTAGTTGAGGTATTTCAACTAAAAAGATTGTGTTTATTTGAAAATGTTGGAAATGTTTCTTAGCAACACCAATCCAACTGACAATTTCCACTCTTCCCTTGCCCACCCCACACCTCTCTGCACCTCCTTTGACAACACTGTAGAACAATCAATGACATAACATGGGAAAACATTTCCAAAGGTCAAGACAAGGAGTGCTACAGGACAATACTAATATTTTAGCACATGAAAGAGGAAACTATTTGCAGCTGAATGAGAGCAGTGGGTTGCAGCACCAATGGGTAAAAAGGAATAACACTAAAGGGGCCAAAAGTAGGGATCAGGAGTCACAGAGTCTACAGTGATTGGTGGGGGCTTGAAGTTGAGACAGCGAAGAGGTCAAAAGCAAAATGAGGCTTTATGTAGGTGGTTTGGATACTTTCTTCAGAGCCAAATGGTTCCTGGATTATGACTCTGGAAACAAAGGTTTTCAGAGTTTAAAAGTTCTTGTAAATTTTGGCAATTTGTAGCCAAAAGAAACTTAGTTTACTGGACTGCCCTAGCTGAGATTACAAAAGTAAAGTTTAATTGATTAAATCTAGTTGACAAATATACTGGTTTCCCCAGTACCCCTCCTGCTATGCTCTGGTCAATTCCTTGGCATTCCCTAGATCGCCTGGGCAGATGTGCCATAGTAATTTTCCTAATGTTTAGCTCCTGGGGAATGCCACAGAACAGGCCAGAGCACAGCAGGAGGTAGCCTGGCAGTGCTGGGGGAGAATGGGTTCTACCCTCTCGAGATCTCCTGCATACATCCAGGTAGGCAATATGTGAAGGAATGCCCCCTCGCCATGATGTCTCTCTGGCACCTTTCTTGTGGGGTCGAGCTTAGAGGGGCATTCCTCCCCTTTCCATGGACCTTCTTAGGTCTTGCGAGAGGGGAGAACTCCCAGCAAGATTTAAATAACCATGCTCCTCATAATCCTATTTTAGCTTACAGGACAAGGAATGGTAGATGAATCTATAGGTGGTGCTGGGTGTGTGGTGAGGTTAGGAGCCTATTAAACCTGGAAGTGGTGGTCTCTGAAAAGCCTTCTAAAGAAAGTTGGGGAAGAAGGGGAGACCCTGGCTAAAGAGTCATGGTTACAGGGCTAGCTGCACCTTCGATCCCTTTCTGGTCTCTCTCAGTGCATAGCTTCAGGTGGCTAGGCCCCATGCCTTCACCTCAGTCAGGATGGAATCCTGCAATTCTCCTACTCTTAGACCAGGTCCCAGGTTACAGCACCCTGTGATTCAACTGTGCTTATCAGCAGGCCCAACAAGGTTCAGCACCTGCAAGTCTTCCCTTCAAGAGACTCTAGCCAGTGGTCAATACAGGTGATCTGAGAGCCTTCTCAGGCAAAGTATTGTACAATCTTAACAGTTGGAATACACCAAAGCATAAGAGAAAAGGAACTTTAAAACAATAAAAGGTCCAGGGGTGCTGGAACAATTTTTAGAATGAGGGTGCTCAGAGCCACTGAACCAAACTGTAAATCCTGTGTATAATGGAATCCACTTCAAGCCAGGGGGTGCGGCAGCACCCCCAGCACCTCTAGTTCCAGAACCAATGAAAGGGGCTATGAGTACATCTCTCTTCTTAAAGCTCACCATCCCCCAGATGCTTAGGAAGGCTTAACTGCTTCAGACCCCCAAGCAGGAATCTATGTTAGTCTGTTTTCTGCAAACAGCTCCTTGACATCTGCCTCCCCACTCTGGGCAGAGGAAGACTTTTTAACTGTTACAGTCCTTTTCATCTGTTCATTCCCAGCCCTGGCAAAACATCTGTGTTACTTTAGCTGGAGCCTGGAAGTATCATCTTTGCACTTAATAGGTCAGGCATTGTTTCCTAAATGACCCCCCAACATGTTTATTGGGAGGTTGCTTATCTAGATCCATTGTGTTGCTTTCTTGCTTGCTTCCTAACCGCCCTGCTATTAACCTAAACCAACATATGTATACATTAAACATTCCAATAAACCCAATATACCCATACAGAAACTGCCCTAATAACCAGGTCACATACTATATTGATGAATTACTTCATATCAGCCTGACATCCTTCACATAAGGCCCATGGCATTATCTTGATTTGGGACAATTCTGAAGAACCTTCTGTAGCTCAGAGGGGAAAGCAGCTGGGCCATGAGCCTCTAAAGGCTCACTGGAGTTGGAGGCTGTCAAGGTGCTAAAGACCCTTTTAAGGCTCACAGGGAGATGAAGGGAGGAGTCTTCATTTCCAGGACCATCTCCTCAGGGAGAAGGATGAGGTGAGGTGTGCAGGGGACCCCTGCTGAAAAACAGTAGAGGGGAGTGATGATTCTCCCCATAGTTCTGCAGACCTCTCAGTCCCTATCAGTTATGTTCCTGGCCTTCACCAAGGGCCTTTGGAAACCCCAGTTCTAAGGGCAAAGACAGTTATAGGAGGGGAGCTGCATTTTGATTCATATCCCAAATTATGCATAAGGAAAACCCTCATTCTCTGGGTCCTAGGAGGTGGACTCATTTTGTATGGATCTTAGGATGTTTGCAGCATCAGAATCCCTCTCCACTGGATAGTGGTTGGCAGGACACTTCACTGGCAGCAGAGCTAGGGTGTATAATTTCCCCCCTACCCTCTGATATTTGAAAAGCTGGTGGTGGGATGCCCTTCTTGTGAACTTCTAAAGGAACAAGGCTCTTCTCCAGTGGAACTTCGGGGGATGGGGAACTGTTTGTTTTGTTTTTACACAGCAATTCTTATAACAAAATTGAGGTGAAATTAAGGTTGCGGGTACATATCAATGTTGTGAGAGTAGGTTACCTTAGGAGAATAGTCAAGACAAAAATTAGAAACCTAGGAAATTCAAAATGAAGGTTTCTCTTCCACAACAAGTCAAAGTCACACTCAGATCACTACCAATACTTTAACTCTGCCCCAACAGAGACAACAAACACCAAAGCTTGTACTGGGAGGAAAAACCAAAATCAAAATTCTACTTCATGAAAGACTCATCAAGAAGTACAAGTCAAGTGGTAGTAATGCTACAAAAGAAATTGGGCTGCCTGCAGAGTAGTTGTAATAAGCTTACTTCAAAATATATTCCACTGCAGATTCATTTTCAAGGCACACCCCAAAATACTAGACTTAAACATCTGTCACTGTACACCTATGGAAATCACTTCCAAATTCATCGCAGACATATTTCCTGCTCCTTTAGAAGTTCAAATGTGCAAGCATTATGTATTCTTATTTAACAAATTATATACAATTACATATTGTCTTCAAGTGTCATACGTTATTAAAGCCATTTTTAAAACACAAAGTTTGCCTATTCCCCTATGTGGTTAAGTCACTCATTGTAATGGAAATGGATTATGGCGCCATTTCTCCTCCACTCACTGTATATTAAAATTACAGGTATACTCAGTTACAGTGGGCTCTGGACTTTATTAAAGTAGCATTTACTAACAAACAGTTTCAAGTAGCTCTCCAGGCCTGAAGTTAATCAACTAGAAACTGATAGTTGGTCCATGAATCAAATAAACAATTTTACAATCAATGACTTCTCTTGTTTCAAGATGTCCAACCACTGCACGCAAAGACTTCATTAAGCTAGATTGTAAAAACAACGTTATGCAATATGCACCTTTAAAATTTTTGTGGACTAAATTTTAATTTACTTCAATATGTTACTGAGCTCCTCTTTTCTTGGAGTGATAAACAGCGATCAATTACATTGATCTTCTAAACAAAATTCCTGTTTTTAATTGACAAAATCCTGATCTTTTAAATCCAATTACTCATATAATGTTAGTATAAAAATTATAGTTGCATAAAAATAAAGTGCAACGAATTATCTCTCTATCCAAATACAACAAGTACCTGACTGGTGACACAAAGCCAGGACAAAAAATAACATTTGCACATATAACAGCTTGATTAAGAATCTAGAGGGCAATTTTAACCCTGATTCCATTGCCTAGTAGTTCAACATTCACATTCCGTGTATGTGTCTTAAACAATCAACTCATTCATTATTATTATTTGTATTATAATAGTGCCTAGCGGCCACACCCAACAGCAGGACCCTATTGTGCTAAGCACAACACAAACACATAGTAAGAGACAGACTCTGCCATGAAGAACTTATGATCTACACAGACAAGACACACAGAAGGTGGAAGAAAGGGCTACAACATAAAATTGAGACACAGAAAGATTAAGTAACTGGGCCAAGGTGTCACAGGAAGTCTATGACAGAGCCAGGAAATGAACCCTGCTTTCAAGTCCATATGCAGTGCTTTATCCTTTATCCTTCTTCCTAATTCCCTTCATTCAAAGTTATATGTGTAGTTTTGTTTGCCTTTCTCCAGACTCTGGGTTAGCAGTACCAACTCACTCAAAATTCACAATGAAATAAATGGGAACTTTACATGAATTTTATGCAGGATATTTAGGACTTTTGTGTGTTTCTGCATTAAAATCTGATCCTGAGAGGGGCTGAGTCCCAATCAAGTTCCAACACAGCATCTCTCTAGCTCAGGACCACAGCTTCTCTCTCTTGCTCTCTCTCTTTTTTTGGGGGGAGGACTAACGGCTTTCTTTTGCTAAATGCAGATTGGAGAGTCTTTGCAGGGCCAAATCTTCATCCACCAATGGTAGAATGAGTCAGGCTGCATTTGAAGATTGCCCTTGAAGAATTGTGAAAATACAAATAATAGAAGTGTGAGTAGGAGAATGATTTGACTGTTACAATTAACCCCTTTCATTAGAATGTTGCTAATATTTGTGTCGCCCATCTACCTACCCAGGAAAACATTCCACAGAATTAAAATATATAGATAGATATATAAAGTCACATATATAATTCACATAGAAAATTATTCATAATTAATAATTCACATACATAAGTCTCCACATACATATATATTTTTAAGGAGAGAGAAATTATTCCTAGGTCGTCTATGCTCATTATCTCTAGGGGAAATGTTCATGCAGGCTTTTCCTACAGAAATGTACATAGTCATAGGTCTTATTATGGATAAATTTTTAAAAGCTTCTGCAGCAGTAGATCTGTAACTTACTCAAAGGGTATAAACTAACCATTCCCACCCCCAACAAACACATTTTTTGTATGTTTAAATAGACAAGTTTTTTTAAAGGCTGGTATAATTTAATCATATAAATAATACCTCCACAGAACTCTTACCATTTAAACATTTATAAGTAAATATGCTGCTTATAACACTGAGGAACTAACAGCACTAACATGATATAGGCACAGTATAGGTAGGTACTATGCAGGCTTCCTCACATAGCTCTACTGACGTCCATAAGTGTCACTCCATGCAACACATTTTCTTTCCTGTTGTTTCTCTAATCATAATTCCTAGCTCCAAGACAGAAGCTGCCATTTATGTGATTGTAAAAACAGAACTGACCACTAGTGAGGATGGAAATTGCTGGGTTCCCAGTGAAGGTCAAAATGCTCATGGAAGGATGGGAATCACAATCAACTGCAAGGCCACAAAATGCTTGTCCTTTAAACAAAGCCCATATCTGCTGTCTCTGATCAATATCCTGCCTTTGCTTGGAATACGCACCTGGGTGCTACCATTACTGCCATTGTGACAGGATAACTAACCCCTGTTTAGACCTGGAATTTCTAGGTTGCAACATCAGATTAAAATAAAAGAAATATGCATTAATAAAGCTGATGAAAAAAATCTAAGCAATTTATTCGGCTAACCTCAACATTATTCCTGGAGCATTATGGCCACCACAAAACTAAGCAGTGTGCTGAAGTTATCCTCCTTGAAGATGAGATCAGAAAAATTTTCAATTTCAGATAAGATTTTATTTTAGATTGACTCTCAGTCTGCTCTTCTGTGATCAATTCTGCAAGGAAATTTCTCAGCCACCCACTATTCTAGTTTTATTACTAAAGTACACAAAAGAGTATTTCTCCCCCACCCTTCTATTTGTCCACTGGAGATTTTTCATTGCACAAATGCTTCAGCCAGGACAATTACTTTAAGCAGTTCAAACTCATATTTATCTGGACACCCTCACATAAGCTCATAAATGAACATGATGGAGAAAGTTCACAAGTGAAATATGCTAGAGGCTGGTAGAACATAAGAACAACCATACGGGGTCAGACCAAAGGTCCATCTAGCCCAGTATCCGGTCTTCTGACAATAGCCAGTGCCTGATGCTTCAAAGGGAACAAACAGAATGCGTAATCATCAAGTGATCCATCCCCTGAGCCCATTCCCAGCTTCTGGCAAACAGAGGTTAGGGACACCATCCTGGCTAATAGCCATTGATGGACCTATCCTCCATGAATTTATCTAGTTCTTTTTTGAACCCTGTTATAGTCTTGACCATCACAAAATCCTCTGCAAGGAGTTCCACAGGTTGACTGTGCGATGTGTGAAAAAATACTTCCTTTTGTTTGTTTTAAACCTATTGTTGCCTATTAATTTCATTTGGTGACCCCTAGTTCTTGTGTCAGTGAGGAGTAAATAATACTTCCTTATTTACTTTCTCCATACCAGTCATGATTTTATAGACCTCCATCATATCCCCGCTTTGTCATCTCTTTTCCAAGATGAAGAGCCTCAGTCTTATTAATCTCTCCTCTTATGGAAGCTGTTCCATACCCCTAATCATTTTTGTTGTCCTTTTCTGAACCTTTTCCAATATATCTTTTTTGAGATGGGGCGACCACATCTGCACACAGTATTCAGATTACTGGGGGTATCAGATTTATATAGAGGCAATCTGATATTTTCTGTCTTATTATCTATTCCTTTCTTAATAATTCTTAGCATTCTGTTCACTTTTTTGACTGCCGCTGCACATTGAGTAGATGTTTTCAGAGAACTATGCACAATGACTCCAAGAATCTCTTTTGAGTGGTAACAGCTAATTTAGACCCCATCATTTTATATGAATAATGGGAAGATTCTAGTTTTCCTGAAGTAAACATGGCAAGAGTTTGTGTAAAATTTCACACTGAAAAAAAGCCTTACTCAAATTTGCAAAAGGAATTTAAATTCAATGTTTACCCAAACTGCACATTAAAAAAACAAGCAAACATTGCAAGCATTCTAAACATGCATAAAACAAAAAAGGAAAACCCAATGGCAAGTTAAATAATGATAACTTACAGCTTATCTTCCATCATCATGAGTATCAGTTCAGCATATGGCAAATATGGAACAGCTATATTCATTCTAACTAGGTTTTTAAACTTTCCCTTCATCCTCTCCTTCCCTCTGCAGTGTTGAGGAAGTACTGGTGCATCACTAAGTAGTATTGTGTCAAAGGGTTTCTAGATAATAGAATCCAGGCCCACAATCAGCAATCGGAGAAGGAAGAAGTGGACTTCAAGAGGAGTTCTTGACTGTGTTTCAGAAGGAGACACCATGAATTGGGAAAATAAGCCTCTTAGAAACATCAGGAACAGGAAACATCCTGCCCACAACCACTAGCTTGAATGCCTGAGCAAGTGACATATAATCAAGTGACTTGTTTCCTGGGCCTATCTTCCTTGCCCTCCTCTTCCATATCCTCCTCCTGCCTCTGTGAGACAACTTGCCCTACTCCCCTTCCCACCTCACCATCCAAGCCCTGCTGTATATTACAGTGATATATCCAATGGATATTAATTTTTCCAAGTTTTCAAAGATGTATTAGACAGCTCACAAAATACCCAAGTCAAAACAGTCACTCTACTGAAATGCTCAGCATTTTTATGGCACTCCTCACAGTAGAATGAGATTGCCCAAATAGTTTTAAGTGTCCAGATGGTGCTACACCTGAAACGTCATTGTTTAAGGTGCTCTCAACAACAGTGTTTTCAATCACAACAAATTTGGGTTGTTGAAAGACAGTATTGCTTATTTTCCCAAGACCACTCCTTTTGGGATAGTTCTCCTTCACTTTTACAAATGTTGCTCAGAACCCAACACCCTACAGCAACATCACAAATGCATTTAAAATCATAGTAGTGTGTGGGCACCACAGAAATAATAATTAAATAAGCCTTGTTTATCCTGTGAGATATTGTAAGTATTATCCCCATTTTACATAGAGGGAAACCTAAGGTCACAAACGATGTCTGTAGCACAGTTGCAAGCAATACCCTGATATCTTAATTCCGCAGCCTATGTCTTTACCATGGTCTAGTGATTTTTGGTGGTGCCCAGAATGGGCCCAAGCAGAGCCGTCCCGTCCATAGGACGAACTGGGGCAACTGCCCCGTGCTTTGGGGGGCCCCGCACTTCAGGGGGACGTGGGGTACTGGGCAGCCTGGGGGGTTAGCGGAGGGCCTGGCGCTGGCAGCAGGAAGCAACCTGGCCCCAGCCCGCCTCTGCTACGCCCTTTCCCTGCCCCCATTCCACCCCTTTCTCCAAGCCCCCGCCCCGCCTCTTTCCGGCTTCCACCCCCTCCCCCGAGCAACACCAGGAGCCAGCAGGGCAGAGTGGAGCAGGACGGGCTGGGGCCTGGTCACTTGCTGCTGCTGGCACCAAGCCCCCCACTAACCCCTCAGTCCGCCTTGGACCTGCATTCCCCTGAAGTATGAGGCCCCCCAAAGCACGGTAAGCCCAAACATTGGTGGAGCCAGGCCCACGTTCCTAAATATTGGTGGAGCACGGGCACCACGGGCCCATATAACTCGCCACCTATGCTAGACTATCCTAAACTCCACTGCTGTTTAGCCACACTGAATCTTATCAAAGACACCAAAACTGAGATAATTCTGTTTCTAAGAAATAAACCTAACATGCGTACAAAATGTAGCATAGACAGACCCTATGACAGGTCTTCAGCAGCATATACTTCCAGGAATAACCAGTGTACAGTTCATAATCAACCTGGAGTTTTCAAAAGGTTCCACTGCTGTTCAAACATATCCTCTAAAATGTTGATTCTGTTATCCCTTCATTTGTGTCACATAAAGGATTCTTATTGATCTGAGGGCAGGATTTCACCATAGTGAGACCCAAGAAAACCAAACTAGGTGCATTTTCTATGGCTTTTCCTGTTATTTTTTCCTCCTGTGTCAGACCACTGATTTCTCACTTATAAACATAGGATTTGTAATCCATGAGCCTTTAAAAAAAATCCTAAACCATTTCTCTTGTAATTCAGGAATTCTAGATGAAACCCTTCAAGAAGTTTATTACTGATGCTCTATTCATTTATACACCAATATCCATAATCATTGGATTCTACTGAATAATCAATGGTCAAATTAAAACGCTTTGATCCCAATAACAATTTAAACTTTCAGTGAATGAAAGCTGAATGCTAAGAAGATGAATTGCTACAATGACTGTACTAAAATCCAATGTTCATTGTTAATGAATCTCGGTATCACCAATACAGTATCATCTGTAGGACGACTGCATTCCTCCACCATCACTACCTATTCAAGTTGGCCATTGCAAATGATGTTTGATGGCTCCATCAAATAGATTCAAGGAACTAAATTTGGCAATCACTGACATCCATACAACTCCACTGAGGCTGATCTTGTCCTCCTTACTCAGCCAAAACGTCTGTTGATTTAAATGGGAGGTGCATAATTTTAGTCCCCGAAGCCAACTGGTAACCCTTAAAAAAAAAAAGCTCTCCCAGACTGTATGACAGCAAGTCTGCAGCCATAAGCCTTCTTGCTTATAAATGAAACAGCTATCTTCTCTTTCTTTGTTCAAGCTATGCCTAAGGCTTGTCTACATGCAAAAGTGATACCACTTTAATTACATCAATACAGTTAAAGCATTAAAAAAAAAAAAAACACAACCCCCTTGAGTGCAAATGCAGTTATATCAACATAGATGTTCTTTATACTGGTAGAGCTATTTCTGCCGGGGAAGGAGAACAAGCTATGTTGGTATATGGCATCTTTATACCAGTATAACTGCATCCACAGTTGGGTGGTACCTGTATAACTCTTTTGGTAGAAGCTCACATCTTAACCAAAATATTTACTATATACTGGGTTGTAGTATAAAACCAAAAACTATGTATAGAACTGGGCTTAGATATGTTCCATGTTAAAAGGATTTGACTAATTTAAAAAGATTAATGTGTGACTCTTAATATTTTAGAGCTGTTGAAAGATTCCAGATTTGTCAGCCTGGGAGACTCAAGCCTCCCATCTATCCACAAAACAAGTATCACACAGGCAACAGCTTCCTCACCCGTCACGGGACCGCCTCAACGGATGAAAATGTAGTTGTGTTTTCTTGACATAGTGCTTGGCGTTTCTGTCAACAAGAATGCCATTTCGGATAGTAAATTTTTCTGTAACTCAAATTGGACGGAGATGACCAAATTCTTTTCACTGTCCACCAAACTGTCGGCAGAAGATAACAGCTTTGGTTAACTGAGCCCTGGGTTGTATTAGAACTTGACGCCTAGAAAAACTGAAAGGCTCTGAATCCCCATGCCAGCCCTCAGAGCCCACTGACTTGGGATAAACACTTGGCATTTTAAACATTTTTAAAGCCTCATTGAATTTTGTTTTAAAATACAATGAAAATTTCAATATTTTATAGAGTATAATTCTGCTTTGCTAAAACCACTGTACAGTATAAATAAAACTTGTATTGAAATATAATAATTTAATGTTGGACAATAAAATTGTCTGAAATTTTACTTTCTGAAAATATTTAAATTTTGATGACATTATTACATGTTAATTGTATTACAATAGTGCCTAAAGTGCCAGTCATGCATCTGGGCTGCATTGTGCTAAGCACAGTAAAAAAACAAATATTTATGTATTCTATGAGTCTTATTTTACAGAGTTCAGCAGGTCTCCTATGTTTAAGAAGGATGAATTCAAACTGGAACGGGTACAAAGAAGGGCCACTAGAATGATCCGAGGAATGGAAGGCCTGTCGTATGAAAGGAGACTTGAGGAGCTCGGTTTGTTTTCCTTAACCAAAAGAAGGATAAGAGGAGATATGATTGCACTCTTTAAATATATCAGAGGGATAAATACCAGGGAAGGAGAGGAATTATTTCAGCTCAGTGCTAATGTGGACACGAGGACAAACAGATATAAATTGTCAGTCAGGAAATTCAGGCTTGAAATTAGACGAAGGTTTCTAACCATCAGGGGAGTGCAATACTGGAACAGCCTACCGAGGGAAACAGTGGGGGCGAAGGACCTCTATGACTTTAAGATTAAGCTAGATAAGTTTATGGAGGAGATGGTATGATAGGATAACGGGCTTAGTCAATAGGTCAATTAAGTGCCACACTGGTAAATAGTACAATGGGTCAATGATATGATATAACCTTTTTCCAGAGGGTATGGCTGGAGAGTCTTGCCCGCATGCTCGGGGTTCAGCTGACCGCCATATTTGGGGTCGGGAAGGAATTTTCCTCCAGGGAAGATTGGCAGTGGCCCTGGAGGTTTTTCGCCTTCCTCCGAAGCATGGGGCAGGGGTCGCTTGCTAAAGGAGTGGGTGGATCGGCTTATGTGGCCTGCATCTAGCAGGAGGTCAGACTAGATGATCATAATGGTCCCTTCTGATCTTGAATTCTATGATTCTATGATTCTATGATCTATATAGAGTCCATGAAAAATAAACTTGATAATGAACTTAAGTATCTCTCACTTTTCTGGGGCTAAGTCGTCATGAGTTTCTGCTTCCACATCTTTAAACCATGCCCTTTTGTGTGATAGCACATGAATTCTTTCATTACATGAAGACAAAAGTTGGCATAAAATGTTATTTGGCAATATTTATGGATTATTAAATCTTATCTAACATACATATTTCTAAGGACCCTACTACCTTGGTGTCTAAGCACAAAAAATCATTATAATGTAGACAATGGCACAAAAACATATTAAATACTAATCAGATTGTAAAGTAATGTGATACAGGTTCCCAGAACACTGAGCAATGGGACTTAACAGGCCACAGGTTCCTAAATGTGACTTCCAATTGTTTGCATGTGGAATTCTCTTTATTATTGTTTCCTCATACAAATAATAATTTAAATGCAACAAGAGGATTTATATGGGTAAACGCATTCACATGCAGGTGGTAAGTGCAAATTTGATCTGTTCACACAAATTATAGTGCATGCAAAACTGCAAGCAAATAATTCTGTGCACTGTTTTTTGTGCACATGGTCGGAGGTCAAATTGAGGGCCTTTTGAAAATTTGGTACAGATATTAACTTGATGATTTTGCTAAATCTCAGATGGAAAAAAAGTGTGAAATGACCAAAAGTGTAATTTACAAATGTATCTATTTCAAAATGTAATTAAATTTATTTGTATTTAGTGAAAAAAATCTCATCCATGAGCTAAAAGCTTCCATACTAAGGGCTTGTCTACACTACAGGACTATTTCGAATCTACTTAAGTCGAATTTGTGGATTCGACCTTAATAAGTCGAATTTGTGTATCCATACTAAATACACAAATTCGAACTTCTTAGTCCACATTCACGGGGCCAGCTTCGACTTTGGAAGCGGTGCACTGTGGGAACCTATCCCACAGTTCCCGCACTCCCGCTGCCCATTTGAATTGTGGGATTTCCCCAATGCATGCTGGGGGAAAATGTCGTCATTGAACCGTCAATCCCGCCTCCCTGTCTTCCTTGAAAGCGCCGGGAAATCTGTTCGCGCCCTTCTCTGGTCGGTTACAGCGTGGACGCCACAGCACTGCGAGCATGGAGCCCGCTGCGATCATCGCTGCACTTATGGCCGTTGTCAACTCCTCGCACATTATCGTCCACCTCTTCCACAGTCAGATGCTGAGAAACCGGGCGAGGAGGCTCCGGCAGCACGGTGAGGAGAGTGGCGCAGACCTCTCACAAAGCAGGGTACGCCGGGCAGTGGAGATCATGGTGGCAATGGGTCAAGTTCATGGTGTGGAACGGCGATTCTGGGCCCGGGAAACAAGCACAGACTGGTGGGACCGCATAGTGCTGCAGGTCTGGGATGACACAGAGTGGCTGCGAAACTTCAGGATGCGTAAGGGCACTTTCCTTGAACTGTGTGACTTGCTGTCCCCTGCCCTGAAGCGCCAGGACACAAGGATGCGAGCAGCCCTGACTGTGCAGAAGCGAGTGGCCATAGCCCTCTGGAAACTTGCCACGCCAGACAGCTACCGGTCAGTAGCGAACCACTTTGGCGTGGGCAAATCTACCGTGGGGATTGCTGTCATTCAAGTAGCCCACGCAATCGTTGAGCAACTGCTCAAAGGTAGTGACTGTCGGAAATGTCCAGGCCATCATAGATGGCTTCGCCGCGATGGGATTCCCAAACTGCGGTGGGGCTATAGATGGGACTCACATCCCTATCCTGGCACCAGCCCACCAGGCCAGTGAGTACATTAACCGAAAGGGCTACTTTTCAATGGTGCTGCAAGCTGTGGTGGACCATAGGGGACGTTTTACCAACATCAACGTCGGGTGGGCGGGCAAGGTTCATGACGCGCGTGTGTTCAGGAACTCTGGTCTGTTTAGACGCCTCCAGGCAGGCACTTTCTTCCCGGACCACAAAATAACGGTTGGGGATGTGCAGATGCCTACAGTGATCCTCGGGGACCCGGCCTACCCGCTAATGCCCTGGCTCATGAAGCCCTATACAGGCGCCTTGGACACTGAAAAGGAACTCTTCAACTACCGGCTGAGCAAGTGCAGAATGGTGGTGGAGTGTGCTTCGGACGTCTCAAGGGAGATGGCGGACCTTACTGACTCGCTCGGACATCAGCGAAAGAATATCCCGTAGTTATTGCTGCTTGCTGTGTGCTCCACAATCTCTGTGAGAGCAAGGGCGAGACCTTTTGGCCGCTTGGGAGGTTGAGGCAAATCGCCTGGCTGCTGTTTACGATCAGCCAGACACCCGTGCTGAGAGAATATCCCAGCGGGAAGCGATATGCATCAGGGAGGCTTTGAAAGCGAGTTTCCTCGCAGAGCAGGGTAACCTGTGACTGTCCACTTGATTTTAAGAGAGCCTGATCATAAACCAAGTTTTCCCACTTCCCACGGACGTTTTAAAACTAAGGACATGTTTTAGTAATTAATAATAAATCTTTCGTTGACTTTGCATTTCTGTTTATTCGTTGAAACATGGAAGCATTCTGTGCTGGTTAAGGTGTGCACTGATGGGTGGGTTTGCAGGAAGGGGCGAGGGGTGCCGTCCTTGGATAGGGGTTACCATGACGGCTGTGGGTTTGGGCGTTGGAAGGGTGAGGGGTGTGGGGAAGGGTGAGTATCTGCCCCTGGATGAGGTCTCTTTTTGGGGCTCGGGGCACCGGGAGGATCGTGACTACGGTCCAAATGCATGTGAAGGAAGCCTGCCTTTACATTCGGGATGTCAGGCACCAGGACCCTGCACAAGCATACACATCAAGGAAAGACCGGGGCAGCATACACCACACAGACTGTCCCTGGTGCCTAGTGACTGCAGTCTGTGTGTGCCCTGCAGTTGACCCTGCAGCCAAGTCTGTAGCATGGCACTGTGGGCTATGCAGTGACATTACAATTCCCCCCCCCCCCACAGAACAACAGAAAGTCTTCTGACACCAGAAACGTGACGGAAACAGTCAGTAACACCAAACCGCTTTTAATAATGTAATACACAGTGGGGTTTGAACTTGGAGTTGGGACTGGTTGATGCTGTAAAGAAAGAGCTTGTACAAATTTACAGCGCGACAGTTGTCTCTAACATTATCGGTGTGCTGCGGTGCAGGGACAGTTCTCACGGCCCCTACCGCCCCTCCGTCTTGTCACTTTGGGTGAGGGGGGGACAGGACTTCTTGGCGGTGGGGGCGGTTGCAGATGCACTGCAGGGGGGCTCTCTCCTCCTGACTGCGGTCTTGCAGAACATCTACAAGGCGCCGGAGCGTCTCCGTTTGCTCCCTCATTAGACCAAGCAGCGTTTGAGTCGCCTGCTGGTCTTCCTGCCGCCACCTATCCTCCCGTTCCAGGTGTGTGCGATGCTGCTGACACAGGCTCTCCCTCGACTGTCTCTGCTCTGCCGCCTCCGCTCTGGAGCTGGCCATCAGTTCCTGGAACATGTCGTCCCTTGTCTTTTTCTTTCGGCGTCTAATCCGAGCCAGCCTCTGCGAGGGGGATGGCGGGGCAGTCCGGGAAGGAGCCGAAGCTGTGTGATGTGAAAAAGTAGGTGATTTCCTTGAACACATACATGTTTGCCAACAGTAAACACAGTCTAGTCAGTTTCAGTGAACAAGACCAAAGAGGGAACCAAGTCTCAGGAGATCTCAGAACTAGTCCGAGATTTCGGAATACGCTCTCATTGGCGGCGCCATTGCACTGGAGAGCGCACAAGCGAGGAAAGATAGCTGCATCCCTCTTGCACAAAGTCCTGGTAAGCCTTACAGTACATACTGCTTATCAGTTACTGGTTAGCTGTGCTCTCCTGCTAAAGGCAATGTGCAAAGCAGAAAGGATAAGCCTTTTGCAGCCCCTCCCGCCAGCGCACGGGAACGATCAATGCATGCTTGTTCTCTGTGGCCTCTCGCACGTGGCTGTTAGGCGAGGGTCATTGTTATGCAACCTAATTGTAAACCATTAACAATAGTAACACTACACTAATTGCCCTACTTAGATGCAGTATTTGCAGACCGAGATCACCCTGAGGCGGGTCACTCGTGCCCAGAAAGACCGCATGTTACGGGACGCACTGCACAGACCAGGACCATATGCAGCAATGCTAGTAGAGGCGATGGTTCCACTCTATATTCGGATGTCCTGGCGTGGAAGAGTCTGCTTCCACGGAGCGCCCAACAAGCGACCTCTTCCGACGAACCTCATGCGGAGGCTTTGCGAGGAACTGAATGACACCTTCGTAGAAATGTCGCTAGAGGACTATTTTTCTATCCCCATTTGTGTGGACCTTCTCTTTATATAGTTTAATATATATTATAGTTTAATATTTAGAATGTTTTAAATTGTAAATATTTAGAATTTTTTAAAGTCCATTTGTGTGGACCTTCTCTTCATATAATTTAATATATATTATAGTTTAATATTTAGAATTTTGTAAATACTGTTTCTATTTTTCTATAACAATGTTATAAAAAATAAATGTTTATACGTGTGTTGCACTTACCGCCTGATCCTTCCCTGATTCCGAGTCCTGGTTAACGGGCGGGACGGTTGGTAGGGGATCTCTGTGAGGGTGATGAAGAGATCCTGGCTGTCAGGGAAAGCGGGAGTGGGTTCGATGTCGCCTGCGCCGTCCTCTAAAGACCCTTCCTCATCTTCCCCATCGGCGAACAGGGAGGAACTGTCCCGGTACACTATTCCGTCCTCGGAGTCCACCGTCACTGGTGGGGCACTGGTGGCAGAGCCACCTAGAATGGCATGCAGTGCCTCGTAGAAGCGGCATGTCTGGGGCTGGGCTCCGGAGCGTCCGTTTGCCGCTCTGACTTTTTGATACCCTTGTCTTAGGTCCTTCACTTTCACGCGGCACTGCATCGCATCCCGGCTGTATCCTTTGTCTTTCATGGCTTTAGAAACCTTCTCGAACGTCTTCGCGTTCCGCTTGTTGGAGCGCAGCTCCGAGAGCACAGACTCCTCGCCCCACACAGCGATCAGATCCTGGACTTCCCGGTCACTCCATGCTGGGGACCTCTTTCTATTCTGGGATTGCCCGGACTCCTCTGCTGGAGAGCTCTGCATCGTTGCAGGTGCTGCGGAGCTCGCCCCGATGTGCAACCAGAACGTCAGATTCAAACCGCCCAGACAGGAAAATGAATTCAAATTTTCGCGGGTCATTTCCTGTGTGGCTGGCCAGAGAATCCAAGCTCGGACTGCTGTCCAGAGCGTCAACAGAGTGGTGCACTGTGGGATAGCTCCCGGAGCTGCTAAGTTCGATTAGCATCCACACCAAGCCTAATTCGAGCTAGCAAGTGCGAATTTAGCGTTACTCCACCTGCCGGGGTGGAGTACCAAATTCGAACTAAAGAGCCCTCTAGTTCGAATTAAATGGCTTCCTGGTGTGGACGGTTGAGCGGTTAGTTCGAATTAACGCTGATAAATTCGAATTAAAGTCCTAGTGTAGACCAGGCCTAAGATTCAGTTCAAAAGTAATTTAAATGTGGATTTAAACCGGCTCCAACTACAGTAATAAGGGATGATAATCAAAGTGCTACCACAACCTAAACCACTGCAGTATTAGTGAGTGCTACTATGATACATCTCCCTTCCATAAATCCATTTGAATGTTAGGGCTGAGCATTAGCAGAAAGGTAAAAGCATAGTTTTTTGATACACTTATTATGTGTTTGTATAACACCTAACACCAAGGGGCACCAAACCTGTTTGGGGCTTCTAGGTGCTACCATAATACCAGTCAAAATAAATAAATAAATAGTTCAGAGAGCCAAGAGAAGAAAAGAGACTCTAAATATATTTCTATTTAAAACTTTTATTTTTTTAAGTTTATTAAGGAACATTTACTAGTTATTAAATCACTCTCCACCCTCTTGCTCTGCAGCACAGCACCACATATCCATTCATCCTCTTCAAGGCGTGGGTGGCCTCATAGATTCTGTGGCTGATTTCAGACTCCTTTTGCCGTATGTATTTACCTTCCTGCTGCCATTTATCAGTTTCAGTGCCATTCTTTCATATGGCCATGGGTTTTTATTTTGTTTTGTTTCTTTCTTTTAGCTTTATTTTCCCCATTCGGGGGAGGAGGGAATTCCACCACCAGTCAAATGACATTTTATATTGCTTCTGTCTCTTTAACACTCTAGAATAGTGGCCACTTTCTTAAGTGTTCCTGTTCCTTGTTTGTTGTACTCTTTCCCCAGATCCCGCAACTAGGAGCCAAATAAAAGCCTTAACTAATATGGAATTTCACCCTGAATGGTCACAAATTAAGCAGAGTGGGCTCTTTATTAGCCTAAACAAATTAGTCTCATTTTCTATTTTTGGTTTATATCATAAGAAATGAGATAATTTTAAATGCAAAACTTTGTACACTGTGCAAATCATGTCTGTATGTCAAAGTAAAATAACAAACCTAATGAGGAATGTTAAAAAAGCAGGACTCATTAGTTTAAAGATACATGGAAACAGCCAAAGATGACAAACATGCATAAAATTCAAAACATGATGGAAAAGGGAACAGGCACTGAACCACATAAATCAGTGTTTTGAATTCTATTTCTCTGTGGGTATAATTGTACCTTAGTTTCTTATAATGATTTATTGAGGTAAATATTCTGTATGGTTTAACAGCTACAGCTTCAAAGTGTCAGGCACAGACTCTCCTTTATTCATGAGGCAGCTGAGTATTGGGATGTGAATTAGCTTCTGTATTCTGAGACTTGGCAAAGTTTGTTTTTAAGGTCCTTATAAAGGATTCATGTTGATGCAGTTACTCAAAAGTGAAAAACACTGTGCTGTAATGGATGAAATAGAAAACTTTTACAGTAATTCTGGAGGAAAAAAAGTAAATAAACTGAAATAAACCATGCAGAATTACCTTCAGCAAAAGAAAGGAATGCCCTTGAGTTAATATTAGTCCATTAATTCATACATAGGATCACACAGCAACTTAATTTCTTGATGAAGTACTAAAGTGTGAGTGGAATCCAGAATTTATTTTAAATAAAAAGTATTAAAATATTAGAAACAAATGGAATGATGTTTTAAACTGTGACATAGGCAGTTTGGGTTGATTGCCAAACCACACTTTCTATTGCTCTCAGACCAGGATAAACCAACCATTAACTAATAAAAAGAGTCATAGTCCATGAAAGCTATGATTGCATTTTAAGAGTTTTTAATCTATTATTAAGAAAGAACAATTTGCAAAATATATTCCCTGTTCTGTTGATATTCATAGGGCCCTGGTTAGCAGAAATTATATATGGGCTCCCATAATGTGGAAACCTCATGGAAGCCACCGTGAGTACTGTGCCAAAATATTTAGCAGGAACTTTGGTCGTTGCCAAAAAACATGTGTGCCTCAGATACAGAAGCTTTGCCTGTACCGGTATTTCAACAATACCGGAGAAAAATCTAACCCCTTGATGCATACATTGGTTCTCTCCCCATCTGTCAGAGTAGCATTATGCCTTCTCACAGGGTGAGATACCAGTTTTGAACAGTTTTTGAACAACCAAATATAGGTTTAGACTAATACCCAGAAATTCAGCAAATGACATTTCTGCAAGAAGATCATCTTAGTCACGACCCATGCCAAATTAAGTTTGCATGCTTTATTAGGAAAGGATGTCATCTACTGACAATTCTAGGCATCATCAACAAATGCTTGTCTTCTGTATAATATCTGTTAGCTTAAGGCCTGGTCTACGCTACGATTTTAGGTCAAATTTAGCAGCGGTACCTCGATTTAACCCTGCACCCGTCCACACAACGAAGCCCTTTTTTCAACTTAAAGGGCTCTTAAAATTGATTTCTTTACTCCACCTCCAACAAGGGGATTAGCACTGAAATCGGCCTTGCAGGGTCAAATTTGGGGTAGTGTGGACGCAATTCGATGATATTGGCTTCCAGGAGCTGTCTCAGAGTGATCCATTGTGACCACTCTGGACAGCGCTCTCAACTCAGATGCACTGGCCAGGTAGACAGGAAAAGGCCTGTGAACTTTTGAATCTCATTTCCTGTTTGGCCAGCGTGGCAAGGTGCAGGTGAGTGCAGATCTCATCAGCAGAGGTGACCATGATGGAATCCCAGAATCACAAAAGAGCTCCAGCATGGACTGAATGGGAGGTACAGGATCTGATTGCTGTATGGAGAGATGAATCCGTGCTATCAGAACTCTGTTCCAGTAAATGAAATGCCAAAACATTTGAAAAAATCTCCAAGGGCATGAAGGACAGAGGCTATGACAGGGACTCACAGCAGTGCCGTGTGAAACTGAAGGAGCTCAGGCAAGCCTACCAAAAAACCAGAAAGGCAAACGGCCGCTCCGGGTCACGGCCCAACATGCCGCTTCTGTGATGAACTGCATGCCATTCTAGGGGGTGCAGCCACCAGCACCCCAACCCTGTGCTTTGACTCTGCCAATGGAGTAAGATGCAACATGGAAGCAGGTTTTGGGGACGAGGAAGATGATAATGAGGAGGTTGAAGATAGCTCATAGCAAGCAAGTGGAGAAACTGGTTTCCCCAACAGCCAGGATCTGTTTCGCACCCTGGACCTGGAGCCAGTAACCCCCGAACCCACCCAAGGCAGGCTCCCGGACCCTGAAGGCGGAGAAGGGACCTCTGGTGAGTGTACCTTTGTAAATATTAGACATGGTTTAAAAGCAAGTGTGTTTAATGATTAATTTTCCCAGTACAGCTACTGGAAAAGTCTGTTAATGTGTCTGGGGATGGAGCAGAAATCCTCCAGGGACATCTCCGTAAAGCTCTCCTGGATGTACTCCCGAAGCCTTTGCAAAAGGTTTCTGGGGAGGGCAGCCTTATTCCGTCCTCCACAGTAGGGTTAATTGGGTTTGTGCTGCACATTAACCCAGAAACTGCAGCCTCTCCTTTTAAATTGCCAACCCATTTTAAATGGCCAACCTAACAGCCACTAGATATGGGAAATGAGGGCGCTGCTGTTTGAAACCATTCCCACATGTTATGAAGATTAAAGAAGCCAAAAGACTCTGGCTTACCATGGCTGCCTGAAAGCCAAATTCTGTTGCCCAGCCCTGCATGAGTGATCTCTCACACCAAACCAGCAGGCCCTCAATAAGAGGCAAAATGCGACCTTGTAACGAAAGCACCTGTGCTATGTAATGTTAACAGCAAGGTTTACCATGAAAGAGTGTACCCATTGTTCTATAAAATGTGCTTTTTAACTACCACTCTCCCTTTTTTTTCCTCCACCAGCTGCATATGTTTCTCTTTCCCAGAGGCTAGCAAAGATTAGATGGCGAAAAAAACGCACTTGGGATGAAATGTTCTCTGAGCTCATGCTGTCCTCCCACACTGACAGAGCACAGCAGAATGCGTGGAGGCAGACAATGTCAGAGTGCAGGAAAGCACAATATGAACGCGAGGCGAGGTGGTGGGCTGAAGAGACTAAGTGGCGGGCTGAAGAAGATAGGTGGCGTCAGCTTGCTGACAGAAGGCAGGAGTCAATGCTCAGGCTGCTAGAGGCTCAAACTCATATGCTCCAGTGTATGGTTGAGGCTCAGGAAAGGCAGCAGGAGCACAGACCACCGCTACAGCTCCTGTGTAACCAACTGCTCTCCTCCCCAAGTTCCATAGCCTCCTCACCTAGACGCCCAAGAACGTGGTGTGGGGGCATCTCGCCACCCAGCCACTCCACCCCAGAGGATTGCCCAAGCAACAGAAGGCTGGCCTTCAATAAGTTTTAAAGTTTTTAAGTTTTAAAGTGCAGTGTGGCCTTGTCCTTCTCTCCTCCCCCACTCCTCCTGGGCTACCTTGGCAGTTATCCCCCTATTTGTGTGATGAATTAATAAAGAATGCATGAATGTGAAGCAACAATGACTTTATTGCCTCTGAGAGCGGTGATTGAAGGGGGGAGGGGAAGGTGGTTAGCTTACAGGGAAGTAAGGGCAGGGGGGTTCATCAAGGAGAAACAAACAGAACTTTCACACCGTAGCCTGGCCAGTCATGAAACTGGTTTTCAAAGCTTCTTTGATACGCACCACGCCATCCTGTACTCTTCTAACAACCCTGGTGTCTGGATGTGCGTAATCAGCGGCCAGGCAATTTGCCTCAACCTCCCACCCCGCCATAAATGTCTCCCCCTTACTCTCACAGATATTGTGGAGCACACAGCAAACAGTAATAACAATGGGAATATTGGTTTCACTGAGGTCTATCCGAGTCAGTAAACTGCACCAGCGAGCTTTTAAACGTCCAAATGCACATTTTACCACCATTCTGCACTTGCTCAGCCTATAGTTGAACAGCTCCTGACTGCTGTCCAGGCTGCCTGTGTATGGCTTCATGAGCCATGGCATTAAGGGTAGGCTGGGTCCCCAAGGATAACTATAGGCATTTCAACATCCCCAATGGTTATTTTCTGGTCTGGGAAGAAAGTTCCTTCCTGCAGCTTTTGAAACAGACCAGAGTTCCTGAAGATTCGAGCATCATGTACCTTTCCACTTTGATGTTGGTGAAACGTCCCTTGTGATCCACCAGTGATTGCAGCAGCATTGAACAGTACCCCTTTCGGTTTATGTACTCGCTGGCTTGGTGCTCCGGTGCCAAGATAGGGATATGGGTTCCATCTATTGCCCCACCACAGTTAGGGAATCCCATTGCAGCAAAGCCATCCACTATGACCTGCACATTTCCCAGAGTCACTATCCTTGATATCAGCAGCTCTTTGATTGTGTTGGCTACTTGCATCACAGCAGCCCCCACAGTAGATTTGCCCACTCCAAACTGATGCCCGACTGACCAGGCGTTGCAAGCTTCCACAGGGCTATCACCACTCGCTTCTCAACTGTGAGGGCTGCTCTCATCTTGGTATTCTGGTGCTTCAGGGCAGGGGAAAGCAAGTCAAAAGTTCCATGAAAGTGCCCTTACGCATGCAAAAGTTTCGCAGCCACTGGGAATCGTCTCAGACCTCCAACACTATGTGGTCCCACTAGTCTGTGCTTGTTTCCTGGGCCCGGAACTGGCATTCCATGGCATGAACCTGCCCAATTAACACCATGATGTGCACATTGCCGAGGCCCGTAATTTGTGATAAGTCTATGTCCATGTCCTCATCACGCTGCCGTCACCTCCTCGCCTGGTTTTGCTTTTGCAGGTTCTGGTTCTGCATATACTGCAGAATAATGCACGTGGTGTTTACAGTGCTCATAATTGCCACAGTGATCTGAGCAGGCTCCATGTTCCCAGTGCTATGACCTCGGCGCTGAAAAAAGGAGTGAAACGATTGTCTGCTGTTGCTCTGACGGAGGGAGGGGCGACTGATGACATGGCTTACATGGAATTAAAATCAACAAAGGGGTGGTTTTGCATCAAGGAGAAACACAAACAACTGTCACACAGAATGGCCCCCTCAAGGATTGAACTCAAAACCCTGGGTTTAGCAGGCCGTTGATTTCATGGAGGGAGGGAGGGAGAGAGGGAGCAAATGAATACAAAACAAATCTGATCTATTTCTTGTTTTGATCCACTCCATCTATCTTATACATCTTAGGCTGGCAGCAGACGGTGCAGTACGACTGCTAGCCATCGTCATCTCCTGGGTGCTCGCCAGAAGACGGTGCAATACGACTGCTAGCCATCGTCATCTCCTGGCTGCTCACCAGAAGACAGTGCAGTACGACTGCAGGCAGGACTGAGTCTCCAGGAGACGAAACTTAAAAAGGGAATGACCTGGCTGAGTCACTCCCATTTCTGCCCAGGTGCCCCTGACCAACTTCACCGAGGTCGGCTAAAAGAGCATCCAAGAGTATGACGATGATGGCTACCAGTAGTAATGCACAGTCTGCTGCCAAAAGGCAATGAGCTGCTGCTGTGTAACAATGCAGTCCCATGTCTGCCAGCACCCAGGAGACATACGGTGACAGTGAGCTGAGCGGGCTCCATGCTTGCTGTGGTATGGCGTCTGCACAGGTAACCCAGGAAAAAAGGCACAAAACGATTGTCTGCCATTGCTTTCACAGAGGGAGGGAGGGAGGGAAAGGGGGGCCTGATCACATGTACCGAGAACCACCCGCAACACTGTTTTTGCCCCATCAGGCATTGGGATCTCAACCCAGAATTCCAATGGGCAGCGGAGACTGCAGGAACTGTGGGATAGATACCCACAGTGCAACGCTCCGGAAGTTGACACCAGCCACAATGCAACGCTACCCACAGTGCAACGCTACCACAGCTACCCACAGTGCAACGCTCTAGAAGTTGACACTAGCCTCGGTATGGTGGACGCAGTCCACCGACTTAATACACTTAGAGCATTTTGTGTGGGGACACACACAATTGACTGTATAAAAACAATTTCTAAAAAAAGACTTCTATAAATTTGACCTAATTTTGTAGTGTAGACATACCCTAAGAGTGACCTGCTGTGAAGCTCAAGTCACAAAATGCCAAATTTTCATAACATTACATCCTTCCATCATCTTATCTTTTCAGTCATATTCAAGTATCTTTTCAGGAAGCTGCAAGGGATCACGAGTGGATTCATCGTCCCAGATTGGCCTATGAAAAGTTCCAGTGTTCTTAAAAAAAGGCAACCAGAGTAACAGAAGAGAAGCATGAGCAAAGTCTTGGCTAGCAAGACAAAGGAGGTGTTTTTATTCTACTGTCAAAATACACTGAGCCACCAGATTGTTCTCCTTTAAATATTTTTTGAAGTGTTCAAATACTTAAATTGAACAATTTTATATATTATATGCAAAAGTTACATTAAACAAACATTCAGTTGGGGAATTTCAATACAGTAGAATCTCAGAGTTACGAATACCTCGGAAATGGAGGTTGTTCGTAACTCTGAAACGTTCATAACTCTGAACAAAGCGTTATGGTTGTTCTTTAAAAAGTTTACAACTGAACATTGACTTAATACAGCTTTGAAGCTGTACTATGCAGAACAAAAATGCTGTTTTTAACCATCTTAATTTAAATGAAACAAGCACAGTTTCCTTATCTTGTCAAATCTTTTTTTTTTAAACTTTCTCTTTATTTTTTAGTAGTTTACTTTTAACACAGTACTGTATTGTATTTACTTTTGTCTCTGCTACACTGGGTCTGACCCTTTCATAAGCCGACCCTATATTTCAGGGGTTGGAAAACTTTGACTCTCGGCCCGTCAGGGTAAGCCACTGACGGGTTGGGACGTCTTGTTTACTTGGAGCGTCTGCAGGCATGGAGCCCCTCAGCTCCCTGTGGCTGCTGTTCACCATTCCCAGCCAATGGGAAAGCTCCACTGGCTGGGAACGGCGAACTGCGGCCACAGGGAGCTGAGGGGCTCCATGCCTGCAGACACTCCAGGTAAACAAAACGACAATGTATTAGATATTCAATTCAATGATTCCATTGAGTTTAAAATCATCAAATTTTGATGTAGACCCATTTATAAGCTGACCTCTGCTCTTTGATGCATCACTTTTTTACCAAAAATATTCGGCTTATGAACGAGTATATACAGTAATCTTTTTTTAAAAATAACAAAACACAAAAATATATACCGTCTGGCTACAATGATTATCAGCCTCATGTTCTGTTCTCTAAGTAGACTTCCTAGGCGTGGGGGAAAGTAGGGAAAATTAGATAATTATGGCAACATACTAACGTATTTAACAGATCTGGTTCCTTAAGATGTGGATCCTAGAGCTCCTCCTCTAGTTCTTCAAGCCTTCATGATGTCTTATGCATCTCCAAGTCTAGCAACCAGTTGGTTTTAGGCTTTGTCTTTTGTCTTTCAGAATTCCTTAATCCATATCCTAAGGTTCTGGTAGTTTCCTCTGTTACTAGTCCTATAAATGGATCTACCAGTTGCTTTAACCCAAGTTAAAGGTTTTGGATATGGGTTCTGAAGCAACAGATGTGTTTCACTGCAGAAAAGAAAAAACATAACAATTAAGAGATTTTCTAGCCCAACTGGGGTATTTTTAGCTGTCAGTTGGCGGGGGGGGGGAGGTTAGCAGTTGTGAGTTGCGGTATTTTGGGGTATTTTGCTGCCCTGCTGCTGCTAGCTGCACTGCTCAGAAGTTCTCAGGAGGGAGGGAGCCTCCTTAGCTGTCCTGCACCCTGCCAAGAAGTCCCACACACCACGTGTCTCACGTTGTGTCCCTCCCCTTAGGTGACGTTTGCCTCGTGCGCAGAATTCTTGTACAAGGGAAGCAGAATTTCTTTTTCTGGAGAAAATGTGCTGCAGTTTCAGCTTTTGCCCACCTGAGGCTGCTGTGGTGCCAGAACAGCCTCAGCTAGCTGAGGCTAACTAGTCTGGTGGGTGGCGGCAGCAAACAGCTAGCAGGCAGGTGGTGGGTGCATTTTTATTCCTCAAGTGAAAAGTCACAGCAGCCTTCTTGGAGGAGGCAGAGCAGGCCACACAGGCTGCTGGGGTGGGTGGGTCACAGGGCCACTTGGGGATGTGGGAGGAGGGTTCCAGGCAGGCTCACATGGGGATGCAGGAGGGGGGCTCCAGGCAGGCTCACAGGGGGATGCAGGATGGGAGGCCCCAGGCAGGGCCATATGGAGAGGCAGGGGAGCAGTGAAGATGCTGTGCCTAGGAGCACGTACGGTATAAAAGCAGCGCTGCCTATATATGTATTTTGTTCCTCACACCACATGGATTTTCCTCAATTTGACTACAAGTTGATGAAACAGAAGGACTACTGAGGTTTCTTCTCTACATGAATACAATATATGTTGATAATATTGATGCTTCCATGGCATTGCTTAGATTGACACTAAAATAACTGCATTTGTCAGAAGTTTATTGGTGCTCTTGGCTGCATACAGTACGGAATTAATAGAAACCAGAGAAGTAGACGTATAGGGCCATATCTTCACTGCAAAAAAAGGTTTTTTACCAAAAGTGTAATATTATAGCAGAGGCAAAAGATTCGTAGCTCATGGGCAGTAATGAATTAAGTGTCCCACTCAATCCAACTTAATGTAAAATCCCAGTAGAGACAAAGCTCTGCAGTTTTTACCTCCAGGTATCTATCTAGTCGAGGTAAATCCAAGTAGGAGACATAGGGTTGACCACTAGCTACATGGAAGTAAAAACTACCCATGCCTTGTCTCCATTAGGATTTTACATTTAGCTAGCTGTCCAGAGTTAGCTATCATGATGTAAAAAACATCTTTTTAGTAATAAAGACAAAGTCTAACATGTACCTATGCTTCAGCAAGCCAGCAACTTACTAGGTTCAAGGATATAACCACTTCTCAGGTCTTTGTTTCCTTCAGGCTTTAAACTAGGGCAACAATTCCTCTTTCCTTTGCACTGTAAATAAAAAGATGTTCTGCTAGTCCAGAAATAAAGGTAATGAAGACAGCACTCTTTATATTGATGTGCTTCCTGTCTTGTTTACAATAAAAACTATTTTGTCTTTAGAGAGGAAGTGTTCTAAGAAAAGCTTTTATAACAGGTTCAGAAGTATAAAAGCCATTTCAAGAGGAGGGCATTTCTACCTTTTATTTTCTTAGTCCTTGAAAGGGCTTTTTAAATGTTAACAGCTCTGACTGCCTTTCTCAACTGATGCTCCTTTCTCAGCTCTTTCCCTTTATAGCTGTCTTTTTGACTGCTCTTACCTTTTCCCCTCCTTCTCCTCTAGAAAAAAAAATCCAGAAAGAGACTAGACCTGAATTTTTGGTTGGCATCATAATACTAAAATATATAGCCTGAGACACTGAACAGATATCCTGTGCACATTAGATTTCAATTAAAAATGATCTTCCTCACATTTCCACTCATATATTGTATATTTTCCACTCTCCTTTGTGGTAATAGCTATAGGTTGCCTGACGTGATCACTGCTAAATTGAGCTGGTCAGAAAAGAATATTTTCAGCTAAAAAAAAATCTGAAAATTTCAAGAGTTTTGGTTTTTCAAAATTGTTCAAGAAAAAACAGAAAATTTTCAAAAGAAACAGATTTTCTGCTAAAATTTCCTTTTTTTAAAAATAGCTATTTTACTCTATAAATATGTTTCAAATTAAAAATATTGACCGGCTATACTGCTAAGCTTTCTTATAGAGAGGTTCTGCTAACATTCCCTTTTCCCAGAGGGATATCTACTTTGAGGATCAGAATTTTCTGAGTTACAATTAAAAATCCTAAACCACTTAGGTTGCTCCTAAATGCTCTGAATTATATGGGCTAATCTGTTAGCATATTAACAATTGATCCAGACCAGTTACACTACACTTTGTATTTAGTGTTTCCATAGTGCTTTCAACGTGCACAGTGCTGTGCAATAAATCCTCAACACTGCCTTGAGGCAAAGAGATATATCATCCCAATTTTACAGCTAAAGCAGAAAGGTGAAATAACTTACCCAAGGCCACATAATGAGTCAATGGTGCAGCCAGGAGTATAATTCAGGAGATCCTGATTCCCAATCCCATTCCTCTACATCAAGCCATTTCTACATAGTCAGCTACCAAAAAGCTGTAGATACTATACAAGATTCTTCAAAGCTAGGGAGACCTTGCAGAAGAGTTTCCATTATAGCCCCCTGCTTTCACATACTTACAACTTTCCAAAACATTCACCTTTAGAACTGAAATTTTCTATGCTTTTATCTGCCCAAAGTTTGAGAAAAATCTATTTAGACATTTTTCAACTCAGCTAAAACAAAGCTGTAGCCACGCTTCTTTCAAAACAGAGGCTAGAGCTATAACAAATATAATTGAAGTCTGAAACTCAAAACTTGGCAGAGACAGACAATCCTCACTGAGGTCATTATTCTGTGTAATTTATTTCCAGTAGTTCTCACAATGCACTGGGCTCTTTCCAACTAGAAAAGAAGGCATGCTCCCCACACTGAGAGCAGAACTCACTATATAAAGACTCGGACAGAAGTCTGAGGGGAAAGTTATCAAATAATTTTGCCACCTCACTGTTCATCTATTTTTCAGGATAATCAATAAATACATTAAACATCAATTCCAATACCCCACCATTAACCTTTGTCTCTGCTGAAAGCCAACCAGATATTCTTACTCTGCTTTTTGACTTGTGGACAGTTTTTTCCCCCATGCCATGACTGAACTTCTACTCATCACTTCATGACTACTCAGTTTCCATAACAGCCTCATAACAACCTTGTGAAAGGCTTTTGGAAAGTCCAAATGTCATCCAGACTGTTTTTACCTCCTATTTTGTTTACCCACTCAAAGAATTCTAACAGATTGGAGAAGCATAATTTTTCTTTACACTGACATGGCCTTTCGTCCCTATCACATGCATCTAACATGAATTTCATAATTCTGTTTTTAATTATAATTTACCAGCTTTCCTGGTGCTGACGTAAGACTCACTGGTATACCAGAATTACTTAAAACACCTCTACAAAGAGAGGTACAAAATTTGCCATCCTTCACTCCTAGCTGATTTTAATGAAAAAAGTCCATAGTTTTGTTAGAGGATCAATCACTTAATTCTTATGTTACTCCAGAAGCCTTGGATCAGGGATGGCCAACCTGAGCCTGAGAAGGAGCCAGAATTTACCAATGTGCATTGTCAAAGAGCCACAGTAATACATCAGAAGCCCCCCCTGAGCTTCCCGCCCCCCAGCGCCTCCCGCCCACAGGCAGCCCTCCCTCCCCACACCTCCCAACCAGCTGTTTTGTGGTGTGCAGGAGAGTCTGGGGGGAGGAACGAAGGCACTGCAGGCTGAGGGGAGGGGGCAGGAAGGGGTGGAGTGGGGGCAGAGTCTGTGACAGAGCCAGGGGTTGAGCAGTGAGCATCCCCTGCCACATTGGAAAGTTGGCACATGTAGCTCCAGCCCCAGAGTCGATGCCTATACAAGGAGACGCATATTAACATCTGAAGAGATGTGGCTCCGGAGCCACAGGTTGGCCACCCCTGCCTTGGATGAATACCATCCAGTCCTGATGACTTGTGGCTCTTTAATTTAGAAATCCCTTTCCTCAGCCTTCCTGCACGTACACACATCTTAGATTGAGTTTATTGCAGGTCATTTGTGAGAGCCCATTATTAAAATACTACCAGGACATCACTGTTCCTATACAACTAACAATACAATAAGCCACGTGGATCTTACTATTTTACAAAAACCTGCACTGCATATCACAGCAAGCCACAATTTAAAAGAAAGCTCATCTGCGCTTTGGGTTAGTTTTAGAATATAACAATATTTCCCATTTCTTTGTACTTTTCTTAGAAAAATAAACAATAAATTGCAACATTTTGCAATTTCATTCCTTAATGATGGTGTATGAGCTCTTAGCAATCTGAGAAAATGTGTGTGTATGTGTGAGGGAGATCCACAAGCATTATTTACTATGTCTATTACTATGATGCATACGAACCCTAATTCTGAAGCTGGACACCACTGTGCAAGGCACTATATAAACACAGAACAAAAATATAGCCCTCACCCCAAACAGCTTCCAAGCATGACTGTTACTCTCTGAGTATGATACTTAGCAAAACTGTGGAACCCCAAGTGAAATATAAAGAAAGAAAAAAGAGAAAACGAAGGCACATACACCAGTGACAAATGCACTCACTTACTTTAGGTAAATGGTTCCCTAAGGTCCTAGGTCTTCTGAATTTGAGTCTCATGAGAAAATATCCTTGCTTAGGTCCTCATGTAAGGTACCTTTTTAGAATTATGGGATAGGGCATGCATGGGCTGTAGATTTATAGGCTTCCACTGCACCACATAATGGCAGAAAAGTAGTATTGCAGCCTCCTATGGTGGTGAATTGTTTATTTTTTCTGGTAGTGCCTTTTCTTGGGTGGATAATCACGTTATCATTTACAGCTGCACCCAGTCAGGGCTCAAGTCCTATTGCACTAGGCTCTGTACAGATATAACCACTTGCTAGGGCAAGCCATTGAAGTATCAGATAAAAATTGCATTAAAAAAAACCCACCACACAAATATAAATGAAATTCACATTAGCATGCACATTCCCTGCCTAACAGAACATGGGACTGTTTTTACCACATATCTGGTCCCCAGCTGCATATTCAGGAGAAGCTACTCACAACCTCATGTCCCCTCAAGTTTGCCCAGTTCTTTCCTTCTGCTCTCACCAGCCCAGGAGGGCTCCGAGCCCTGTCACCTACCAGTGGAAAGTCGTGGAAAATGGCCAAGTATTGTTATTTCACAGCCCACCTTACTTGAGGAGGGGAAGCCCATAGTACCCAGGAGGTGGCTATGCCCTCAGTGCCTAGGCTAGGGTGACCAGATGGGGCTTTGTCTTATATAGGTGCCTATTACCCTCCACTCCCTGTCCTGATTTTTCACACTTGCTGTCTGGTCGCCCTGGCCCAGGAAAAGCCGGCCAGCTTTGTGACAAGGGCTCACTGCTTTGGGCCCAAGATGGGAGGCCCTGGGAGACTTTAGGCTTGCACACAGGAGGCGGCGGCGGGGGGGGGAGTCAAAGCAAACTCAGTGGGGGGCTCTCGTCACACCAGCAGCGGAGCGGGCGGGGAGGAAGCTCCTGGCTTTTATCAGATAGGCGGCGCAGAGGGGAGCTGGGTTCCCTTAACACTCGGCCTCAGACTCTGCGGCAAGCACGATTCCATACAAAGCGCGGGCGCGGCCAGGCAGCCTCACAAGCGCCCGTGTTCACCCGCCGAGGGGAGGCGAAGGGTTTAGCACAGAGTAAATGGCAGGTTTGTTACGCCGGCGGGGCCGGGACTCGAACCCGCTCCTGACAACCTCGGCGCGTTGCTATTGAGCAGGACCCGGCTATTACGGCGCTACCATCACCACCCGCGAGGACCGGGACGCTTTGCGCCTTGGCCAATCATGGGCCGGTACCGGCCCCGCTCCCGTCGCAGAGGATTCTGGGCCGTGAAGTCTCTCCCGCCCTCCCCCAGCGCGAGTCACCAGAGAAGAACTACAACTCCCAGCGTGCCTGGCGCCTGCCGGGCTATTGACCTGCTCGCGGGGGCCGCCGCCGTGTTGCCGCCCGCCTGGCCGCGAAGGAAGACGTGAGGGCCGCGGCCTGGGCGCCGATCCCGCAGCCTGAGGGAAGATGAGTTCGGCCAGGGAGACGCAGCCCCGCCACGGCATGAAGCGAGCGGCCTCCCCCGATGTGAGTAGCGCGGGGGCCGGGCCGGGCCGAGCCTGGGGCGAGGAGGGGATTGGGAGACGATCCCTTCCCCCGGGGTAAGGGCGGGGGTGGCGGTTCGCGCCGGGCAGGCCCTCAGCGGCCTGGTGTAGGTCAGTGAAGTGACCCAGGCTCCGTCCCGCTCCCGGGGCTCTGACGCTGCCTGGTGGCGGGGAGGGACCTGAGGCTTTTCACCGGGCTGAGCCGCCGTGTGTCCCGCTTGAACAGACTCGGCCCTGCTGGGAAGGCCGCCCGGCCGCCCTCCCTAAGCAGCCAGGGGGGAGCAGTCGGTTCAGAGGGGATGTGCCTCCGTGCCGGGAGCGCTGCTGGCTGCATTCATGCCCAGTGCTCGCTCTATAATGGACGTGGTCTGTTGCCACTACTAGGCCAGCCTGCAAGCCGCCGGCCTGGGCTGGGTACCGCTCCGCGCTTGCTCTGCCTCCTGAAGAGGCCCAAATCTCTGTCCATTTTCAAGATTTTGTTTGATAAGTTGATAGGCGTGAATCTTGATCAAGTTCAAAGGCGGCTTGTCAGTTAACTGTACGATTATTTTTCTTTTGCTCCAGCTGAGTTTTCTCTCTTCCTTCCTATGCAAGTTCTTCGTGGGTTTATTCTTGCTAGATATGTTAGCTTTCTGCAAATGGCTTCAAAAATCAGAATCCATGCTTGCATTTTTAAAATTCATTCAATGGCTTGTTGATGTTATAAGATCTTTTTCTAGTGCCTGTTGACCACCTTTTGAGACTACTGCATCTAAGTCTGTTTAGTTTATTAAAAGGCCTTCCTGCTCCCTTCCCTGCTCACTCTTCACTAGAGCCTATTTATTAAAACAAACAAACACAAAACAAACAACCGTGTCCTTAAAACACTTCTCAAAGTTGATATTATTAAATGAGCGAGTTAGGTCATGTCATGTCCAGGGGGGCCCTAGTCATGTATTGAAATTGCATGACTGTAAATGTTGCATCATAGTGTATTGGACAAATGCACAAATTATGTATAACTTGATTTTATTTAATATAAACAAGCTTTTAGATGGAAACTGATTTTTTTTTTTTTAAATAATTTATTACCTTCTATCTTCCAGCAGGGATCGAGCAGCTGGGAGGCAGTAGATTTAGGTAATGAAGAAAGAAAGCAAAAGTTCTTGAGACTTATGGGAGCAGGAAAGGTGAGATTTTGTTAATTATCTATTTAAATCCAAGCATTCCGTGTAAATAAAGGATAGTTGCTATTAGGAAAGGATTTTTCAAATGACAAAACAATTCACTGATCACACTGAAAGTGATTGCATAGTGTGTTCTGTTCTTTTTGGAAGTGAAGATGTTACTGTTCTTGATAAGATAGTGCTTGTTTAAGGTAAAAGTTTTCTTTAAAACATTATACTTAACGTTAATCTGTGCATCCCTTTGTACATAACTTTAAGTTCTGGCAGGATTTCTGCATTTAACAGTCGTAGTTATAATCTACAGTTATTTCAAGGCCACAAACCACTTACTACATAGTGTCTGGGCTTGGCTACACTTACAAATTTGCAGCGCTGCAGCAGGGTGTGAAAACACACCCTCTGCAGCGCTGCAAAATGCGGCGCTACAAAGCGCCAGTGTAGTCAAAGCCCCAGCGCTGGGAGCCGCGCTCCCAGCGCTGTCCGTTATTCCCCAGAGGGAAGTGGAGTACGGACAGCGCTGGGAGAGTTTTCTCCCAGCGCTGGCACTTTGACTACACTTAGTGCTTCAAAGCGCTACCGCGGCAGCGCTTTGAAATGCAAGTGTAGCCAAAGCCTCTGTAAAATGCAATATCAGAATACTGGCCTGTTACTCCACAGTTAGCCTGGGTAGCACTGCTTTGCAGTAAAAAAGGGCTCCAACTTCACCTCCGACAACTACTGATTCTAAATAATTGTTTTTTCAGATTCTTATATCTTTAGATCACCTGCAAAATAGGCAGGAACACTTTCTAGCTCACCCTTATGAGAATAACCAACAGCCTAATGTTTTACACATCAACCCCCCGCCCTCCTGCAAATTGTTGGCTCCAGACAAATGAAAGTTTGCTTCAGATGATTGGGATACAAAGGCTAAATATAACCGCAACCAGACTGGAGTAACTCAGTAGCAAACACAGTCAGAGGGCTTGGAATTAAATTACTTATGCAGGACAAAATCTAAATCCACTTACATGTGTGGACATTGCATTATTGTAAGTTTTGTTTTTCATGAGATTAATGTAGACGGTACCCAGCGATTGATTATATAATCACAAGAGACCAATATTGGAGCCTGAATGTTTTCATATGTGCCTAAAATACAGTTTAATGTTGCGATTTTTTTTCTTTTATACAGGCGGCAATTGCTAGATGGGGTGGCTTTTAGTTAAATTGGAGGCAAAAATTAAAATTAGCCTTCCCTTAAACTAATTACTTTTCTCTAATGTTGTATTTCCCTAATCTGGTTGAGTCATTATTCTCTGCCCCTAACAGAGTAATTTAGTGCTGTTGGCAATAGTAGCATGACCCCGGCTTAACCTAGGGACTTACATAAACTGTAGGTTGGGCTTTCCCATTCAGGGCTGTGGGTTAAGGCACATTGGTCACATCTTTGCTTATCCTGTGTGGGTGTTTCGTTGGAAAAGAACATACAGGCCTATGGAGCTATCAGTTCAGTCCAGCAGGTGGTCTTCTGTCCAGTAAGGGAATGAGAAGGAAAAGCAAAAAATAAACAAACAAAAAATAAAGTTATGTAGGGGAGGATTCTGAGCTGCTAAGTAATTTCTATGGGAATCGAAGAAAGGTTGAGTTATTACTGTAATTGGCAAAACCTGGGTTGTAACTTTAAACTTTATTGTGCATTATAATACTGGGCTCAGGTGATCTATTTTCCTTCATCCTGCTGCAACTTCAGCAGGGTTGTAGTCATCCCCTTTGGAGTGACACTGGCAAGTAAAAAGGAAAGGAACAGATTTGGGGGTTGGGAGGGTACCTAGGGTTTCCTCCAATATGATCAGTGGAAGGTAAAAATGAAGCTAGCTTTGTCAACAGATAGTCATTGGCTGGTGAAAGAGCTCATTAATACATGTTCTCTCCCCCCTGAAAAAAATCTTGGTGATAGACGCACCCTACTACTCACTATCCAAGAATTCTAGTATGTAGGTAGAGCTGTCAGAGTTCACAATAAATTGCATTTTCTTTTAGAAAGAACACACTGGCCGCCTTGTTATCGGAGACCACAGATCAACTTCTCATTTCAGAACAGGTCAGTTTAATAGCTGATACAAATTAGAAATCTGTAAACTAACATTGATCTAGGGAGGCAGAGCTGAGTCCTTATACCTTCACTGCTGTTGCAGTGGAGGCTTTCAATTTTGTGACTAAAGCTGAAGAAAACAAGTCAGATTCTGGGAACTGGCATAATCTCATCATCTCTTACTAGTCAGTATAGTGACTGAAAAAGGCCTAGTTTTGCTGCACATGTCTACTTCCTCCTGCCCAGATTCAGCAAAGCACTTCTGCATGTGCTTAAATTTAAGCACATGCTGAAATGCTTTGCAAAACTGGGGCCCACATATGCTGTCTCCTTTGTTTTACTTCTATGTCAAGAAATCTTATTCTGTGTCGGACGGTGACTGTAGCTGCAGACTGATAGGATGCACTGTATTATGCTTCACGCATCATCACCAGTTACACTACCAGCTGATGACCTTTGATGGAGGATGTTGTGCATAAATCAGAATTGGGCTTGACTTTTCAGAGTCCCTGTTGATTAGGTAGTCCTGATAGTCAAAGCAAGACTTTTTTCTTTGCAAACTTTGAGATAAATTGCCATGGATATAAAATGTACAAAACTATGACTTATTTCTAGTCAATAGATGACTCTGCAAGTCCTTGTTTTTCCCATAGTCAGATTCTGATGATTAATTAGCAGAAGCCAACATATCTCTGACTTTATCAAGTTTGGAATAAGAGCTTTGTTAAAACTTCTCTTAGCTGTATAGAATCGGAACTGCCAGACTCCTCTGCATTTTTTTTCTCCAATTTGCCTTGGTAGTAACAGCTTCTTAGCTGATCTAGACCATTTGGTCTAGTGGATAAAGCACTGGACTGGGATGTGAGAAACTTGAGTTCTGTAGGTGGTTCTGTCACTGGCCTGTTGGGTGACCTTGAGCAAGTGACTGATGATACTTACTTCCTTTGTAAATTACTTTACAAAGACAGATGGATATTTGAAAGAGTTAAGTACTATTATTGATCACCAGCAGGAAGTTGTGATTAGGTTTTGACAAGAGGCCTGCTCCTTGCTAAAAGACCAAAGCAACCAACTTCCTATGTAAAGTAATCTTCATCTCCTCTCCCCCTGTTTCCCACAGTTGGCAGTCTTTTCCTCCTTTAATAATAAAAACATATATAGTTATCTTCAAAGTACTGTACAAACACTAATTCTCACAGCAAGGGTAAGTAATTATCTCTCATTTTATAAGGGAGGAAGTCAGTGGCAGATTGGAGTAGAACTAGGAGTCCCTGTCTTCTCTCTCGCAGTAAACTAGGGCCAAGGGTGGTTCTTCATTTTACAATGTAGACTGCACCTGGATAGACATATTGCCTTATTGAAATAAATTGTAATAACTTATTAAAATAAGCAGCAGGATAGCATAGAAAGCAGCTATTTAATAGACATAAGAAAGAGCTAATTTTCAAATTGCTTCCCTTGGCTGGTGAAAAGAAAGCTAAGCAGGTTTCATTTTATGCTGTTAAGAATTCAAATGTGCGAGATGAAGTGGCTCAAGGCAGAGGTAGTTCATCTAAAATGTAGCAGGTTAAGTCCAGTAGTGAACTTCTGACTTACTGCTGTGTATGTGTGTGCTACTTCATTTTAACCATTGGTTTGCAGTGCCTTGATTTGCCAGTGTAGAGACTGCTTGCTGCACAAATGAATGTCTTGAAGCTCCTGCTCCAATATAACACTTTTATCTTGCTATGAAAAATGGCAATAGTGGCAGGATGGGGTAATGTTCAAAATGAACTGTTCTAGTGTAGACACGTGGTTGATTTTACAAGGTAGTATTACATTCTAGTAAACCCTGTTTATAGTACTATCCATGGTACAATATGAGCCTGTGGTGAACTTGATAATCTATCATTCTACCTTTATTACAATATAAGAGTATTTTACTTTCCTGTTGAACAATTAATTGTTCCAGGCAAAGATAACTTTACAAGGAAGATGGTGTATTCACTATGCAGCAAATAGTCAACACAATAAATTGTATTAAAAATATTTTCATACAGTGCTAAATCCTAAAGATCTGGTAATTTTGTGTAATCAGATGTTTTTGTTAATTTGACTGAACCATAACCAAGTACACTGGACATGCAGGGGAAGAAGACAAGAAAATGAATGAAGACCTAGAGTCTCAGTTCCAGCAAAGCATGGACAGCACTATGTCCGGAAGAAATCGACGACACTGTGGACTTGGTTTCAGTGAGGTAGTAGTTTACTTACTCTTATTGACGCAGACAGGCTTGCTCCAGTGGGCAAAGAGAATGAATGACAAACATTCCATGGCCATTTTTTAACAACGTGTCAAACTTACTCTAACCCAGAGTACCCCTATAAGTTTACCAAGTACAAATCTGCAGGAGCCAAGAGCTTCCTGGGCTTGGACACAGAGGTACCAGTGAGAATTCTTGAGCACCTGAAAACCTTGATACTCTACAGTATGTACAGCTAGATCACATTAAGCTCCTCGGAGATGTAACATAGCAGCTCTACCCAACAATTTCACATAGGAAATGAAGAATATTTTATTCAGCTGACTGCAAGGGGAATTTAAATAGATAGAACACTCACCAAAATAATTATGGGACTCACACCTGCTGTGGAATCTTTAATGACTACAATAGTTAAGGCTTTTTATATCTTCCAAAAACCAGCACCCACGTGAGAGTAGCACGATGCCTTAAGACAAGCTAGGGGTATCCATTCAGTGCTAACTCAGGAGTGCCCTCCCAATTGCTAGCCCCATTTCTTGAGATTCCCTAGGAAAGGTTGGGGGATGCTTCCTCTTCATGTACTGACCCAGATTAAACTGCTTTAGCTCCAAGAGGTTCAGTCAGAGCCTGAGGTGCTATGATTGCGTGCTCCAATTATAATTATGTTGTGTAGTCCAAATGCGTGAGGAGGGGTGGGGAGAAGGAAATTTGGAAGAGATAGGAAATGACTATTGGACACAGATGAAATCTTCAAATGATCCTGTCTCTCCTCAGTCATGTAGTTATGAGGCAGTCTCCAGGGAGGAAAGGATAGGGCCACCACTGCCTAGAGGAGACACAGAAAAGTGAAAGAAGACAAAATAAAATTATGAAACTATCGTACCTCTTTAAATGAAGCCTAGAAACAAGATACTTGAGCATGAAGTTGAAATATCAGTGAATGTTTACTGTTGGTCAGAGCTAATACTGATAATTGTAGAAAACTTTGAGGTTGCTAGACTTGAGTTAAAGAACTTGTGCCACACTAGCAAACTCTTACTATTCCAAACACACATGCACTTCTTCCCTAGAAAGGCATTTTCATGTAAATAGACACTATACCTGTATTGGCCCATCATTATCCGATTGTGCATTGAGAATTTCTTCCATAGTACTAAGTGCTGTATTTGCCAAATAGCGTCAGGTTTACAAAGCATTGCAGTCTTGCGCACGAGTCCCAGATGACCCTCACATAAAAATAATGTGGCTCACGTTAAAGTTGGCTACAGTATGGCAGCAATTCTCTTGCATCAAGCATGACTCTCTGAACTCCTACCAAAGCTAAAGTAACGAGGCAGTAAAAACCTTGCATGCTCAATTGCATTTGATAATGTTTCCAAGTTCTCTTTGTTGGTTCCTTCATGGTGAGTAATATGAGGCTACTGGTCAACCACAAAGTAGCTGCATATTGTGTGCACACACATTCCTGCTAAAAAAAAATCCTTCCCGGAATAAAGCATTATTGTTTAAAAACTTACGTCCTTTGCTGTTTAAATGTTAGCAAACAAAATGGAGAGGGTCCAGTTACTGCATTAGTAATGTCAAGGGATCCTAGATCTTTAGTATCATTTACCAGTGTAATTCAGATGTTATTAAGGAAGTTGACAATCAGTCATTCCAGTATCTGACAGACTAATCCTCTCTATATTAAAGACTAAGATGGGTCTTATCTGGTACCTCTGTGGTTTAATCTCATGTCCCATCTTCAACCACTAACACAAAAGGAACAATGTAGCAACTAGTGAAAACTCATTGAATTTGTATTTAAATGGCAAAATTAGAGGTTGCTTGGGGGAATGATTTAGCTTCCTTTTGTAATCTGAATTTTATTCTAGCTGGAGGAGGCTGAAGGACAAGATGATGTGAACAGATACTCTCCTGAACCTGAAAGTCCAGAGGACTCTGAAAGTGACTCTGAGTCAGAGCAAGAGGAATCTGCAGAAGAACTGCAATCTGCTGAAAAAGACAGTGAAGCTGATGATCCAGAAAGCAAGAAAGATGTGAAAAGCAATTATAAAATGATGTTTGTTAAATCCAGCGGCTCATAACTTCAGGTCTAATAAGTCTTTGTATTTAAAGTACAGTAAGCCTTTTTGTTAGTGCAAAGTGGAGGACTGCTTACAGCACAGATTTTTGTATTATGATTTTAAAAAAGCCCTTTTAGATGAGAGAAAAATAGTGCTTGCTTTCAGATGCCATGGATGACATTTTTATGGGCATGAGTGTAATTTTTTGGGGGGTAAAGTATAAACAGATGCATTAGGACAAAAATAAATTTAATTGCCAGCCTCCTTTTACAATATTCTCTGAACCCACTCTCCTTCCATTGTAGTTATCAAACCTCTGACACTACTTTCTTTGATTGGTGTCCTTTTGTCTTTTTTTTTTTTGAGATATAAGGTTTCATTGGAGTTGCCTGTTAATGTATTAATTATGATACAGTAGCAATGACATCAGTATTCTGCAGTGTAATGCAGCTTCAAATCTTGGTTCTGTTTGGTGATACCAGCAGTACAGTCTGACATAATTGCCAGAGAACAGGTTTATTCATTTAGGTCCTGATTCTGTAATGAGTTTCTGTGGCAGAGTCCTACTGCTGTCTGTGGCACTCCATCAGTGTAGGGGGCCCTACATCATAGCAGGATGCAGAAGAGGGCCTTTAGGGTACATCTACACAGGGATTTAAAAAAACTTTTGGTGGCCAAGGTGAGCTGACTTGGGCTTGCGGGGCTCAGGCTGGAGCCTGAGCACTGGTAGCCTCTGAGGGAAGAGGGTCTGAGAGCATGGGCTCCAGTCTGAGCGCAAATATCTACACAGCGATACCCTGCAGCCTGAGCTCAGGTTATCTGACCTGGGCCAGCCATAGCCATGCCACAGGTTTTTCATCCCTGTGTAGATGTACTCTTAGTTACTTCTCTGGGCCTGTTTTTAACAGCTATTGTACAAGAGGGATACATTCTGCAACTAGCTTGATGATCTTGGGTGTAGATATCCCTTTTGAAATGAAGGACTTTGATCCTGTAACTGCTTGAGTTGCAGTGTGCATGAGAGCTATGTAAAAGCAGAGCTTGGGGAGGGAGGTTGGTCTCATATTAACATGTTAGTTTTAATAATTTCTCTCTACAGAAGTGAGATTTGCAGAAGATAAAGAACCGAACCAGGAAATGAGTTCATGTGAAGGGAAAAGATACTTTGATATGGAAAATGACAGGTGCCTCAATTAGTTACCTTTTTTCTTCCATATTGTATGCATTGTCTCAGCTATTGTAATGGCATCTGTTTGAAAAATAATCATCAGATTTAATCTGAGGATCATAAAAGGAATGCCACATTGCATATGTTCTGAATGCATTTCTTTATGGGAGAGCAGAACTTCGTCTGCACTGTAGACTTTGCAAGAAAAAGCTTACCCGAGGCTCTTGATGAAACTTATCACTTTTTTTCTGTATCTGGTAAAGCTGTGTTTCTAATTTACTGATAATCTGTTGCAGTGATTATTTCCATACTGTTTGCTAATTTGTATGAGCTGAAATATGTCCATTGATTGTAAGATAATTGAAAATTAGTACTTCAGCCTCAGCTACACTGAAAGACTTTGAACAAATGTTACTTTATGGAAAAAACAAGCAGTATTAAACCAGATACATGTGATTATACACTAACTATGACACACAAAGTGACTTTAATCAGAATCTGCATTTACTTTTTAACCTAGTTTAACATGACCTTGAGCCATAACCATACCATATTTCACATTAAAGGAGTAGGGCTATGACAGGGGAAAGGGCAAAGAAGTGGCTGAACTTTTGAATTAAAAAAACCGACCAGAACTAGAACTTGACCAGCAAATTATTTGATTTGTCTCCCCCTCATGTTATTAATTTGATCCTTTCTATACGTGTGTACATTTCTGCAATATGCAAGGAAGTAACCTAATATTATATACACAGACAACCCCCTCCCCCATATTTACCAACTACCTTGTTTAGTTTTAGTGGTTAAAATGGTGGTTATAAGCTGCCAATATTCATAAAAGCACCAGGAATTCATCTGCTATTTTACAGAGATGTTGAATCACTGACCATCTTTTCAACCACTCTCACTATCTCTAATGCATAAATAAAAATTGGGAAGAGGTCATTATATTAACCTTGCCTGGTGAAATGCGTGATTATGCTTTTTCACCATCGAGGAGTTTGCTTTAGCTAAATCACCTTTTCAGATATATCTACACAGAGAAGATATGTAGGAACCATTTTGCTTTTAATACATTTATCATTCGCTAATGCCTTCAGTTTGCCTAGTAAGGAAAATATATGTGAAATTTGAAAGTGTTTCACTTCTGTGTCAGTAAGGGGAAAACTATTAGGATATTGTCCCAAAAGGAAACATCTACAAGAATCCACCAACAAAACTGCTGCCCTGCAGGTTTTCTCAATTAGGACTTTAGTGAGCTGCCTTTTCTAGTCTCAATGGCTGGCTTTTCTACAGAAGATGAGAAAAAATCTGAAAATCAGCTGCTGCAATGAGAAATCCCATCTAGCACATAACTGTCAACAGTCTCGTGCTGTCATGGTCTTCACCCATACTCTGAGTGGAACCAACGTCCGTGCAGCACCTCTGTGTTGTGGAGTGTTCAGCAATCCATAGCTCTAGCATCAACTCAGTCTGGTACATCTCTCCTAATTCAACCTTCCTGAAGGCCTGATGTCAATTTCCTCCCAGCTAGAAAGTTTAGCAGCACTTATGTCCACAGTCAGGTTCTTTTAAACACAGGTTTAAGAGTGCTAAAGAAAGAGCAAAAATTTGACTGACCTAGCCAGTCTGGGTGTTTTATACACACTAACAAAAACAGGATTAAAAGTCTTAGATCCTCATCCTGTGACTAGTTGCATGCTAACAGACTGTGGCTTCTCTCCCAGGATTTAGGCTCAGGATTCTTTCATAATCTTCATTTTATGGCTGCTCAGGTAGTATTGTAGCACAGCAAGACACTTGCTTGGTCTTTCTGTTAGCAACCATGGTTTATCCTTCAGCACCCATGTAATCTCTCAGGTGCTAACATCTGCCTGCAGTTCCTCCGCTGGCACATCATCATCTCAGCAGTATGTCAGATAAGGGAGTAGTTCTATGTACTTCATTACATTCTTCCCTGCCAGGCTGGGGGGCTCCAGGAAGATCAGGATAGCGACTTGACTGGCATGTCCAGGGGAAGTGGGGGAGGAGAGCAAGCTACCAGTTAGTGCTCCCTGATTCTCTGTCATAGGCCAGGTTATAGCAGCCTAAGGGCTACTCTAATATGCACCACTCTCTTTGTACCATATAATAGAATTTGCCCCCAAAATACTGATTGCAGCACTACATCATTATATGTCCCCAGCCTGGTGTAAATCATATATTACAGTTAATGGTAAACTGATCTCTGATACACACAGAAGAGTCTTTAATGGACAAATCAATATGCTACAGGATGTAGCTTGCTTAATTCTGAAATGACCCTTTCCCCTCTGCATTGCTATGTAAAAAGTCCCCAGGAGTGGTATTAGACTTCACCATTGACTTACTTAGCATATGCTTAATAGTATTGCTGGATCAAGGAACGTGCGTTCAGGTCCTTGCACACTTGAAGCTCCTAGGCTGTTGTGCAGTGTCACTGTGTGCTGTTAAAGAGCCGCTGAGAACCACCCAGAGGCACTTTCTTATGAAAGATGCTCTGTTAGTTTTAGATAGTAGTAGAATAGTGATAGGTAAATAAATTAACTTTATACATAAGGATACAACCTTTCTGTAGAGTTGGTTTCTGCTACGTCAGCCGTACATTGTGAAATAGTCTCTACATCAGAATTGCATTTACGTTCAGAGATGGGCACAAACTAGTGCCTCAGGAACCAGGTTATCTACCCATGGCTGTACATGCATTCCCATTATTGCTGGAAATGGGAGCAACACTAAAAATGGGGTTGCAGGTAGTCCTACGTTTTACAGAACAGCATCACTAATAGTTATATACAAATAGTTTAAATTGTAACATGGAGTCTGATGTCCTTCAGGAAGATGGAATTAAATAAATCACTAGCACTTCTAATTTAGGTCTCAGTTGTGTCAAGCATAGGTGCCTAATCAAACATTTAAATTCAACCTTCATGATGAGGGTAGACCAAAGCCAGTATATTTTGAAAGCCCAAATCAGGAGACAGAGAAAGCTTGATCCCAGTCTTCTGCTATAACTTGATAGAGTCAAAAAACGTCTGTCTTTTAAGAGAAAGCAAATTAACAAGCCTACAGTCTGTATAATTGCTTACTGCACACTTTTGCAATCCTCACCAGTATCAGTATGTAGGTAGCATTAGCACACAGTATTGGGGAGATGGGGTACCCCTTTGAACAGGCAGAGCATTGGCATGACCCCCCCTCGCTTCTTTGTAGGATGGGGAGCACCTTGTAAGAAAGCAACATCACTAGTACCCTCTACTCCCCTGCTTCCCATAAAAAGGAATCCATTTTTCTCCCCCCTTTCAGCTGTGAAGGAATTCTAGGGCCAAGTAGTATGATACATAAGGTGCTCTCTGGCTTTACACAACTGCTTTGCAGTTTACACTCCCCCTTTTCTTGAAGAGGAGCCTGGCAACTTTATTCCTGAAAGTACAATTTTTAGGACAGCTTCAAAGCTAAAAGTCCTTCTACAGCTGTGGTTGGGGAATTCAGATCAAAGAGGATACGCACATGTTGTTCCAATGTCAGCACTGACGCCTGGTGGAAATCTCTGTGGATTTACTACAGTCCCCAGAACAGAGATTAAATTATGCACTGAAGCTGCCTCTATAAACTGCAGGAGACAAAGAGAATAAATGGCAGTGCACTTTCTCATAATCAAAGCCTGGCATCGTTATTTGCATCAGTTTCCTGTGAGCTGTCAGGGGAAAGTGAAAGGGACACGGTGTCAAGGGACAGAACAGAGTGCCATCTGGGTTTTAAAAGTGACACCAACTACATTTTTTTCCCTGAATCTTTGAGAAATATCACCCAAAGAGTGTGTTCCTCTGGAGCACTGTTCCTGATGCTTCTATTCCCAGGGGAGAGTTAAAAGTACAATATGAGACTATGTTAAAGGCCAGCAGTTCCTGCTATATAATCCATCCAACTCTGAAGATGGCATTTAAGGTGTCTCCACACTCAGTGGGAGATAGCTGGAAAAGGAGAGAAAAGAATGAGAGGTGGTGGATGCCAGAAAACAGACCTCAAATAAGTTATGTATCAGAAGTCAAATGTTCCAGGACTGATCTGAATGGAACATCCCTATGTTTTGAGGTTTTCCCATTTACTAATCTTGACTAGCAGATTGACTCCTTTTAGCCATTCCCAGGATAGTCACACCAGAAAACAGTGTCTTGTAATCAGGTGGTTTTCAGCTCTTTCCATATCAGAAGTAGGTTGCAAGCTACCCACACCTCAGAAACAACTCAAACTAGGTTAAAGCATAGAATGTTTTGGGGCTATAATACGATGCAGAAATGGAGAGGGGTCCACAACCTGAATAGTTCCTTTTCATCTATTTACTCTAGGTTTTCACACAAATGTGGGGTTCAAACCATTATGTTACTTACATGCACAAGGCTGAGATCTGCTATTCATGAACGCTACAAAACTATAGTGTTATGGGTCTTATTATAACTATACATAGTAACAACTTTTCTTTAAAATGCAATCGTGCATGTATTTTCAAGTGATAAGCATAACTAAAGAAGCAATCATTGCATAAGTGATGTGCTGGATTTTATTTAGTGTGTTAAAGAGCTGAAGCACCTACTGCTATCCCAAATAAGACAAAAGCAGGCATTTGGTTTGCAATTTACTCTTTACTGAACTCCTCGAATATTGCTTATTTACAGTCTACATAGCTTCAGGCTTGGTACCTGGTCTGGTAAAACTGTAACTGTAGGAAGCTCTCTTCGAGTTTCAGAGACACCTCAGACCTGAAGAAGCAGTGACATCCTACCTGATGGTTAGTTTCCTGGAGCAATTTTGCAGCACTTTTTGATTCTTTCTTATAACACAAAGATGTAGGAAGGTTAACATAATACATACTGTTAACTGGGCAAAGAGCAAAATGCAAGGAATCCATCTACAAATTACAAATCGGAGACAAAAGGTGATTCTTGTAGACAATATATAGTATGGGAGGAAATCAAAAGCAGTTGACCCATCTGTCTATTTAGCAGAGTTGAACAATCAGAAAGGGAATCCATACAGGCAAAATATTCATTCAGAACCAGGCAGCAGTTTCCGTTATCATCCCACATTATTCTCTTTCTTTTCATTTAGTTTTCATAATAGTAAAGCTCTAATGGTAATTAAAAATGCTTTTCATTGGAACATTCAACTTCTTTATTTCATTAGGTCTAATCCTATATGACCCATCACTAAGGTTTGCAAGACTTTTTGTTTTTAAAAAAATTGTGCCACAGCTCTAAAGATAGACAAATTATGCTGTCAAAGTTTATTTCTAGAGACAGACATGGGGAAAAAAACAAACAAAAAAACCCAACAAAATCCCAAACCCCTGCTCACACAGCAAAATATAGGCATTATTGTGTGTGTATATTTATGTAATTTGTAGTTAACAGTGCTAGGTCCTATACATGTCTCCTTGATTGGGGCTTCTTATTAATAATGCAAATAAGTAATGACAGGTCAATGTTTAGATGTATTAAAATATTTGCATTAATCCAAGTGTGATTTTGTGGAATCTCTCCCCTCATTAGTAATGTCCAGATTTGAAAATATATTACCCTAATTCTCAACACACCTCTGCAAATTCCCCAGAGTCCTGGATCATTTAAGCTTGTAACTCATTTAATATGGGAAACGCACTAATTTTCTACAACTATTGTACTCTACTGGGTTCTCCTACCTTGCTGGCTGGTCCTTCAGTGTCTTCATTAGCGGCTTCTCTTCGTTTTTTCTGTTTCTGTCCCTCAGCGTTTGGTTCTTAGTCTTCCTCTTTATCACATCTGTGCATTTTAAGGTAATTTCATCTGCTACCATGGCTTCAGTTACCCCCTCTGTGAAATTAACTCCAAATTCTTCATTGGATCCCCACACCTTCCATCCCTTTCCTCTGTCTCACATTTCTGACTCTGATACTCCTCTATCCTGTGAAACTCCAGATTTTCAAAACAAATTATTTTCTCTGCTAATCCATCTCCTCTCCTGATACCACCTACATCCCACTACCTTCCCGTAATTCCCAGCTCATCACTTTGGTGACATCATTGACTTCTCTCTGCTTCCAATTCTTGCTAAGTCCCTCAATATTTCCACATTATCACCACCTTACCCCTCCCTCTGTCTCCATACCCCACTCCCATAAAAAACGCTTTTCACACCTTGGTCATCTCAACTTTATCACTATCTTTCTCCTACCAGGCCTCTCTTTTCTCACCTTTCCCTCTCCAGGCTAACTGAAGTCCATCTTTCTTCCCTCTCCTTGAATCCTTTTACTAGCTTGCAACTAGATCTCTGCTCTTTTTTCCTCCAAATCCTCTTATTTTTCTGCTCCACTCATCTCCCATACTCAGTAAACCTCCCCTTTGATACCCACAACCTCTTGAAGAAGCCTTCCATTCTTAGGGCATCAAGGACCTTCCATCCCCTGCCCCACTCCATCTTTCAAGCTCACATTTCCAAGAATTCTTTGTAACATGTTCTCACCAATAGTGTTTTTACACCTTAGCTGAAATTGTCATCCAATGTTGTCGTTTTGTTGTTTGTCCTTCTATAGGTCTGTAAAGCACCATGTACATTCATGGTTCTCTAAATGAATAATAGTATAACACATTTTTTAATTCCTAGGGTTCTACATGGTAGATACAATACATTTTTGTATTTTTAATTTGTTTTATACCTAGAGTCCAAAGTTTTTCTGCCATATCCAATAATTTATGGTAGGCTTCACAATTTTATGTTTTTCTCCTTAGGTTTACCTGTAGTTTAACATTCAAAGTATGGTTGTGGTACAGAATACCTCAACAGGCTTATATTAAAAATGCCCTTTAAAATTCCAAAGCTTTGAACTAAAAGCAGTATCTCAAGAAGTTTTCATGGAAAGTTCATCTCAGTTGGTTCAATTCAGCTACACTTAGATGCACCTTTTCAAATAATAGAAAAAAAGTGTAAAGGGGTCAGACCCAATCAATACAGTTGTTCAAACAGAATTCCAGTCACTGTGATGTGTGTACATTTTGTGCTTTTCCTTTGTACTGTTCCACTATGAAGAAAGGTTGCTTTTGCTAGCATAGCAATAAAAGTCTTAGCCTTTTGAATACAGCCAACTAACCAATGGGAATGTTTACCAGGTGTGGAAAAATATAGCAATTTTTCATGTCTTTCCTCTGCATGTCTCTTTCTTTTTATAACTACGCAATCCACACATCTACTACACAAGCAAATGCTTTAAAATACCCAAAGACAGACATAAATCAGAGAAGTGAAGCCTCAGAACGTACCTCATTAGTTTGTTTTTTGTTTTGTTTTTATTTTTGAGACTTAGAAATCAACCAAGTAAATAGCATGAGTTGAAAATAAAGCTGTATGCAATACCTAAAAGATGCCAATAAGCATTATATTGTATATAGATTCAAAACAGCAATCCTTGAGCAGATTTCAGCCATTTAAATCAACTTTACTCAGGCTTTGTCATTTTTTTAAACAGTGAAGGTTTGGTAATATTTTTATGAACTTGTAGGTGGCAAAGCCATATATAACAATATTCTGCACACAAACCAGATTTTCTAGAAAAAAGTCCTCTAAACTAATATGACGGGGAAAAAAAATCTCTCCAATACAGCTTGCTCCTTGTGGGTGTTTCTGGCTGTCCTGGATTAAATTAGTTTTAGTGTTTATCACCACTATTACTCTCCATTCTCTCGAAGAGCTGGAGTTAACCCAGTGTGGACAATGTCATCACCAAAACTCCCTAGCAGCCTGCCACACAAATACAAAACTAGAGCAACGGGAAGGAAAATAAACAAAAGGAGCACCCATTCAATTTAAAAAAATGGAGACTAATGACAGGTCTGAGGATTACAAGGCTGAGGGTGTTGTGAATTTGTAACCTGTCATCAGGGCAACCACTTTGTAATGTAACAAACTAAAAACACACATGGGTGAAAGGAAGAAAAATAAGAGTCTTTAGAGTAAAAAACATTGAATTTTTGCTTGGTGTAAAAACTATACAGATTAATTACAAATTAGTTCCTCCAAAAGAAAAACAGATACTATTTGTTTAATATTTTTAATCAAAATGAAAAAAAACCCTCTTTTTATTCCAACTATTTTATGACTTGAAATTGAACATTGTCTGATTAAAAGATACCACTGTGAATACATCATAATTTTCTAGCTTTGATGCTAGTGATAGGTGCTGTATAAGTACATAGATAAGACTGTTTTGGTGAATAAATGCAAAATGAAATTGAAAAAAGAAAACCACCACACAGAGTGGTCACCAGATAACTCATTAGCATATCTATATTTAAATAAGGGCTTTGAAAAAAAGTGTCATACTTGGGGATATTTTTTTTCCAAAATATGTGATTAATTATGGACATATAAATTGCTTGATTTGTCTCAGACCAAAAGTTTTCAAGGTCAGTTTATTATTCAAAACATTAATGGTATGTGTGTTAAGTGTGAAATTCTTTCATCTCAGATGAAGCTCAAGTAAGCAGGTTGTGTGTGAATGATGTACACGGCAGGGTAGGAGAATATGAATAGTCTCATCACAACCTGTAGAGCACCTGCACAACTACTATGACAATCAGCTGTGCTTCTCTCCACCTGCCCAACACCCACCCAAAAGACAACAGACAAGTGGAATTTTTGGTCAGTGGGTTGAAGTACTGTAGTTCATGAACCCACTGGCTGCACCCCCTCCCCAAAGCATAGCCCACACACTTCCCCCTTCTACATCAACAACATTTTTTTTTTTTTTACAGAACCATGACACATCACAAATTCCTGAGGGTTCCTTTAATTTTCAGGCCATGCATATCCCCACAAATGGGACAAGGGTTTTATAAGCATGTCAGCTTTGCGTTTCCTGTTCACACATTTGAAGTCAAATATTCACTTAAACTCTGTGAAGTTCACAATGTCAATACTGAACCACAGAAATATCTCAATTTTCTTTTTTTAAAAGTTATTGACTGTTTGTTCCCTTCACTCTATTGTATTAAGTAGTTCAAGTTTAAGAAAGACAATAACTAAAAACCTCCAGTAGTCTGTATCAAACCCATGTCATTTGAAGGCACTGTCATAGTACAAATTGACTCTTGCCTGCTATTATAGAAGTCTTAAATTCCAGTTGGTTTCCAGACATTTTATTTGGTTAATGTGTGTCCATACGTTGCACAAGCAACCGCATTATGTTTACAGGATTAGAGATGGGGAGTGGTAGTTTTTGCACACAGAATATGTAAATTACTCTAGCTACTTTAATTTCATACTATACCAAATGTCAAGAATTTGGCAGTTGAGAAAACTGTAAACTAGGAAAGATCAACATTTAGGTTCCAATTCAGGAAAGCCTGTACTTACATGCCTTCCTGAATAGAGATGGACTTAAGTATGTATTTAAGAGCCATCCTAAGTTCAGCACTTGGTACACAGGAGGCCTGATTCAATTCCTATATAAGTAAATGGAAAAACTCCCATGGACAGCAATGGGCTTGGGTCAGAACCAGGGAAAACAAAATGTAATTAACGGGGATTTTAAAAACAATGTTGAAAATGATCAACAGGACAGCTAACAAGACAAAAGCAGTAGAAGTGTTATGTTAATATTTTAATCTGTACATACACCATTTTCCCCAAACTGTTACATTTTATTTAAATTAACATTTTCTTGCAAAATATTCATTTAATTTCTTTTCAAACATTTTTTATAAAGGCAAAAATAAAAATTTTATTTTGGCAAAATGTTATGAAGCTGACTCTGGCAGTATTGAGTTAGTGAAAAATAGACTGCATTTTCTAAATATATTTTTTAAGAATAGCTTCTGAGTATCGTAAAAATACAATATGAATTTTTATTTTATGCATTTTAAACAAATGTGAAGCTCAATCCATGTAGTTTCTTTTTAAACCCATTATCTGAATGCAGCAAAGAAACAGAAGTTAAAAGTCTCGCAAAACACAGCACAGTATTTGTGAATCATTCCTCTCTTAGCACTGGACTCAACTAAAAATTACACAGTATTGTGCGATTTTTGCATGCCTTACACTGAAAGTGTACACATACTTTTTTCAAGTAAAGAAGCAACAGCAATTTATTTAAACTAATTTTCTTCATATGTAAGTGGCCAACTCTTCACCCTATGCCCAAGCAAAACATCAGACTTGAAAGTTTTGGCAAAATTAAGCACCAGTTAAATTTACATACAAAATTAGCAAGTGCCACATTACATTATTTCTGTTGTTTCCAGGATAATGCAATACATCACATATTGCTTTTTAATTAAAACAAATATATATATATTTTTACTAGTAAAATCACACATTCTATTAACATTTTATTGCTTACTTCACACAGTAGAATTAAAATATCTTTTACTTCCCAGTCCTCTTAATTTAAGAAAAAAATATTTTTGTAGCTTCTTGTCGATGCCAACACACTGGGTACTGATATTTGAAAATTAACTACATGGAATTAAAAAATGTACAGGAGTTAGCAGCTGAGTGCCATAATTTTGTTCATTGTGTGCAAACATGATGGTTACTAACATTTAGAAATGCAAGCTGAGTCCTTTGCTATTTCTTATTTAAAGGGCACGAGAGTGATCAATTTTGCCAAAAAAGAAGAAAATTCTCAGTAAGCTTCTCACTTGAGTTAGCTTTACCCAAATGCCATGATGTGCTTCCAAGATTATTTGATTTACATTTTGTAAAGTCTGTGTCAGCAGTTTTTAAAAAAAAATGAACTCAGCCCTTGATTTAAAAAATCTAAAATATATTCTGTTTCTAAAAATACATCAGTATTTTACAGAGTATCTTAAAAGTGCCATTTATTTATATAAAAAGTCTGAACTAAAACAGTGCCAAACTAAAATGATTTGAATTTATTTGTTTTTCATAGAAAATCCCTCTATTATTCTCTGAATTTGTTTTTGAAAAATTATGAGATCAGCTGATGAGTATCTTCAGAGAAGCTGGTGTAATGAAGACATTCTTTCTTCCACACTCTGGCATCAGATGGTTGTTGGGTTGTATCTTATGTCAATGTTCAGTTACTGCTTTGGCTGGTATGAATTAAAACAAAATGCAGTCAAATACGGTAGGGTATGCTGATGCCAACCAGTACACATTTTCAGAAAAACATGATTTTGTATTGCAGTCAGTAAGATAGGATGGATAATTAATAGATATTTAAAATTGTATGACCAATTATTACTTGATGCCATTGAAATTCTGGAAGATGTCCACTGAACTAGAAGAATCATTGTGCCCCTAATGTAATGGCTAAAATTACTAGATTCTTTCCTTAACGCTCTCCCTTAAAGTGAACTTTGGATGTGAGTTTTTGGAGTAGTTCTCTAATACAAGTTCACTGTTGGTATCTGGGGACAGTGCTTTATTTTTTGCACTCTTTTGAAAAGTTCAAGGCCAGATTCTGATACTCTTTACTTGTGGAAAAACACCTCACTCCATGTGTAATCCGCTTTGACTTAAATGGGACTACTAGAAGGGTCAGGTGCCATTCAGTTTGAGCAAGGGTGGTGGAATCAGGCCGGCCAAATCAGAAAGTGAACTAGGCAGACATTAGTCCACTTCCATCACGTTCCCCTGCTGCTCTGAGTGATGTCAGAACAACTTTACAGCTGTCAGTCTATCACAGGAGTTGGCAACCTTTCAGAAGTGCTGTGCCAAGTCTTCATTTATTCACTCTAATTTAAGGTTTCGTGTGCCAGTCATACATTTTAACGTTTTTAGAAGGTCTCTAACTAAACTATTGTTGTATGTAAAGTAAATAAGGTTTTAAAAATGTTTAAGAAGCTTCATTTAAAATTAAAGTAAAATGCAGAGCCTCCAGACCGGTGGCCAGGACCCGGGCAGTGTGAGTGCCACTGAAAATCAGCTCATGTGTCGTTTTGGCACGTGTGCCATAGGTTGCCTAACCCTGGTCTATCATTTGTGATGTACTTTTCTGAAGGCAAGTCATCTTTTACGATCTTAAGGTCTAATACTGCAGCCATTCTGAACAGAACTCCTATTGACATAAACTGATGTGTGCACAGTATTGGGCCTTTCTAGAGCTTATCTAAGTATGCAGATTTCTTAACTCTGAGAAGTGCTGATCTCAAAAGTTCTCCAAAACCAAAACCATGGTAGCCAGAGACTAACTCTTTTAAAAGATGTTCAGTCACACTTACAACAAAACTTATTTCATGTATTTTTATACAATAGTATGAGAGAAAACTAGCCCATCTGAAAGCAGAAAGACAAGAATGAATTAATAGTAAATTCTGGAGGTACAGTGGGTGCCAAATTGGGATAATGTCAGTATTATGATATGTTTAACAATTGGTAAGTATTTCCCATTTTAAGTATAGGGAATAATGCAAATACCATTGAAATGTGCAGTAAATGTTCATTTTTAATGGTGGTGCAATAAATGTCCTTTTAAAAATGGTGCCCACGATACTTGCAGCTAAGAACTAAACTAAATGAAGGGAAAACATCATCATTCCATTAGTATAATAATTTAATGGAAAAACATTGAATGCATGGCAGCAGTCAAACAAACTACTGTAAGGTTAATTACACAAGGCCAGCTTGTCTCAAACTAATCTTTAATTTTAGTTTCTGCAAAAATGCACCTGTTTGTCCCCACAAAATTGCATGCAGACCCCAAACTGCCTGTTTACAAGGGTTCCTGTTTTTGCAGGTATGGTGCTCAACAGAGGTGTGTGCCATTTTGCAGGTGAAAACACATGCACACATTTTCAATAGTGGAAGTTGTTGCTGAAAATGTGGCCCCAAATTTGCCAATAGCATTGACATTTTAGTTTTTCTTTTGCCACACTAAGATGATCAAAATAACCTTTACTTATTTTTAACCAACAGCAATCACCTTAAAGGCTTTTGCAAGCTTATGTATTAGTTCATAAGCAGCAATATTTGCTGACTGAGAACAGATTCTTCTGAATACTGAAAACTGCATGCATGTATTAATTTGGATAAATTTTACATTATTGTAGTAAAAAGTGTTAGTTTTTGACAAAGTTAAAGCAAAGATGTAATGACAAATTAGACATGCCAAGAGCAGTTAGTTCTTACTTTTAAGGTGTTTAGACAAATGTGTAGTGAAATCCATTGCTTAAGGGGGAGTGAGGTGGCTGTGGTACAGAAGGTGAGGGTGCTTTAGATGGGTAGGTCAACTGGTGAGCTAGAAGGGATCACACACACAGGAATTAGGTAGCATAATTAAACATACATATTGCAACAGAGCCACCTTAACTATCTAACTACTACATAATAAGGAAACACTGTACCAGATTAGTAATGCAATGGGGTGTTAAAATTAATTTAGGTACATGGAAAACACTATTTAACAATATATCCACCTGTTGTTTCTGTATCGTTCAGTCACATTAAAAGCAGAAATGGTTTATTTCCACAACACACAAACAAAATAAGGAAAACCCATATTAATATGAATCTCACTGGAACAACATGGCAAAAAACACTGATTTACACCAGTCAAACTGTACACAAAATCTGAAATCCCAGGATAGCACAGATACTGTACTTGTTAGTCCAGTTTCAAAACTTGACTGAAGTTACACTGGTATGAATGGGCAGAAAGTAAGATGTACAGCAAATAGGAAGGTGAAAAAATAGTTTACAACAAAATAAATATAATTTATAGCTTAAGTAATAAATTATGTGAGAAGTCAAATATCTTTTTAAGGCCTCAGCTTGAGGCATACTCCGAGTATAATGTATGCTCATTACTAAAATATAAGGCTTTTTCTATATACAATGCACAGAAATAGTGTTATAATAGAGGATATGAAATCCTGATTTGTTGGCATAATATTAAAGACCCAAATGATTTCTATGCTAAGCTCTGCCTTTACAATTTTGGAGGGGAAAGGGTGCAAAAGGCTATATGAGAAGTGGCTTTTTGATACTTGATCTCTCAGATTTCGTCCCATGATTTATAGATTGATGAGAGATTCATTTTCAGGAGTACGGGAACCTTGCTGTTGAAGGTTGTGGCTTGTGTGGGTATCAGCAGCTCACATTTTATATTACCATTTATTATTTTAAAGCATCCTAGAGTATGCTAGATGATCACTAAAAGCATAACTTGGAAAAATTTCAGAAACAAACCTTACAGTAAAATTATACAAGGCAGTCTTTATACTAAATCTAGGCATTTAGGGTAGGATTTTCAGAAGTGCTCAGAATGGGCCTAACTGTGTTCCCAGAGGATTTTACCATTGACATCCCTGGAGCAAGATTAGGCCAGCAATGAGAGTCTTTGAAAACCCCACCCTTAAATATAGACTTAGAAAATAGAACAAACATGAACAGATATCCAACTGTGCAAAGAAGTAATAAAAAATCCTGTGGTGCTCTTTTTAACTGGTCATGTCCAATCAGACATCATCAATTCCTGAAGGCTCAAACACCTAAATCATTTTCATTCTGAAAGAATATATTGTCATTACTTTTACTAACTCTTGCTATTTTTTTAAAATTCATTAACGTTAGCTCTGGATTAAGGGTTACTGAAAGGTGAACCCACAGCAATCTGTTATAGACAAGGAACATTTTAGTCCCCATCATGTGGATGCAGGGATCAACTTATGTGGCTCTCCTTACAGGATTGAGCCCTTAAATGGTAAAAGAAAGAAAGAAAGAAAACAGAACAGAGAAAAGAGAAAGAGAAAAAAAAGGAAAGACTATTGATAGTTGAAATAAGTTTTTCAGGCAGCATTTAAGATGTTCTAGGGAATATATACAATAAATGTTTGTGGGAATTTTGTTTTCCTGAATTTCTAACAATTTTGTTGGCACCCACATAAGCCCTACTTTTTCAGTTTGATATAAAAGAAGTTAAACTGTAATAATAAAAATCTAACAGCTATTTTTGTGGGCTAGGCATTTGATCTCCAGCGATCTTATGATTTAGTGCATTTACAATGTCTCCTCCCTTCCACACAAGCACTCATTCTTCTCAGATGGGGGGAGAATGTGTCATAGTTCCTATATCCTTTCTAACCTATGAGCAATTTCACCCTTTCATGGAAATGGAGACTTTAGGTCTTTGTATTCACTTTTTAGTGTTTTGTTTGTTTGTTTTAACTGAATGGCCCTTTTATTGCCATGCATCCAGGTGCTGTCTTTCCTCCTCAATGAATCATCCTATACTTCCAAGTCAGTTGCCATGAAGACATCTTTCCTGAAGCAAAGACGATGTAACGTATAGCTTCCTCTTAAACTACATACAAAATCTCTCCAAAGAGTCAAAACACATAACCCCCAAAATATCATTTCCCCCTAAAAAAAAAAATCAGCCTCCCCTCAAGGTTTGCTGCCACTGGGTCTTTGAATACATAGCCACATTCAATAAAAGGAAACTGTTTTTTTCTATGGATGAACATTATATGTCCAGTTATTGAAATCACCTATCTTAAATGCAGTGGTCTTCAGTGCTTGGGTGGCAAGTGTCATTCATACTGACTATTTCAGATGAGAAACGTGTTTTTTCCCCCATCAGGGTTGAAATTATTTCCATTATTCCAATTCTCCACTGGAAGAGTTGGCAGTGGCAATTACAAATGAATATTCAAATACTTGGAACAACAACTATTAACATGGTCACTGTTCTATTTGATACAGCTCTGTTGACATTTTCTAAGTTAACAAATATTTCAAATGTCATGAAAGCAAGAGTGCAGTTCCCATTTTCAACAATGACACATACTATAAAGAACCCACTGTCATCACCAGGCAAAGAGGATCCTTGCCTGGTTGGTCTGATCACTAAACTTGTTCATGAGACAGGAACATACAGTGAGCCAATTTTGCAATATCTTCTTCAGCATTTTAAGAGCATAGTAGTGATTATAGTTAAAGTTGCAGGTGATTTTCTGTTATCCCAGTCACTGAACCCCTTTAATTTCTCTTTAAAAAAAGAGAAGCTTTTCTGGCCTGGCGTTTTTCTTGTTTAGCCGCAGCTCAGTTGATTTATTTACTTTTCTTTAGCAATATACAAAGATGTTTAACAAGCATCTGATGGGTTACTTGAAAGTTTCAAATACGGTGTCCTTTGGCAAGGTTCAGCAGTGACAGTATCGATCAACATCCCAAACAAATGTCAGTGCTCTGTTTCCCTTTAACCAACTTCTCTCTGCATTTTTTACATTCACAGTAATGTTTAAATAAGTGTAGAAAGCTATTCTGTCACTTCAAAAGGCAAAGTATTGTAATTTAGGCTACTCAGTAATGGCTATGTCACAGTTTCGAGGTCATGGGATTAAAATCTCAAATACGATGGGCTAGATGTATCCGTGCCACCTATAACAACAGCAGGCTTTCAGCTTCATAATCATAACCAGAGAGATATTTCCTTTTCTTTTTACACCAGGCCAAATTTTCAAAGCCAATCCTCAAGCCTCTCTAGTTTGGTATCTGTAGAATTTGGTATCTGCTGTTTGATTCTGAATTTTAAATAAGACTGGCAATAGAATTGTATCATAGTGGCAACATCTGTATACAGTGCAGTTCAGCAGACAACCATATAGACTCTTAAAAGTAGGTAGCAATAAGAATAAGAACACATTTGTCACTGCCATTAGTTTTTGGAAATAACGGAGCATTACCTGCTACTTCCTTGCTTCGCTGGGAGGCTTCAGAAGCCAAAGCGTATGATATGGTAATGATGCGTTCCTGCTCCTGCAGCTGTGAATCTAAATCAACTGAGTTGTGTTTGGCCTGAGCAACAGCAGGCTGTAGGTTGTGCTTACTAGTGGGAAAGTGAAAAAACATCATTAACATCTACAAACATACAGAAAATCCATGGTGCAGCACAGAACAAAGCTTAGTTATCACACAGATATCACACTCCAGACTTTTGTAAAATGCTTTACAAAACAGTGATTTAGATACACTGACAATGTAGTGACTACAGTATATACCACAAACAAATAATGTAGTCATTATATCTCCTGCAATAACTCATGCACAGCGTCACATGCATCTTAAAGCCCTTTGTTGAAAACAGGTTTGTTTACATGAAAGCAATATGAAAAATGAGTGGCTTTTCTTTGAAGTTAGTGAGGATACTTGTTAGCGCTAAGAGAAAGAGGCACAACCTAGTGACCTACAGGTGCTCTCTCTTCAAACAGATTATAAACGACATGGCAGGCACTGATGATAAACGCTTTATGCTGAAAGTTTCAACTGCATCAATATGAGCAAGTCAGCAAGTTCTTTGAAAATCTGTGTCTAAAAGGGGTAGTATAGTGGATAGAAAATGGTGTTCTAACCCCAGCTCTGACATGGACTTTCTGCCTTTGGGCAAATCACAACCTCTCAATGCCTCAGTTTACCTACTATATCTACCTAAAAGACATTTTGTCAGGATTCACTAATGCTTTTAAACACTCAGACATACAAGTAAAAGTCATTATTAGGACACTAGTAGCTGCAGCCCATGCAGTTACATGGCTGTAACTGATAAAGTCACATGTATATAAAAGATGAAAATGGCTAAGAATTGAACAACAGACTACAAATCCCAGTGATGATTGAACCTGGTGATATTCTGAACAAAATTAGGTCTCGACCATGCTTATAGCTGTTTTCACAGTTTCACACTGACTCAGTGGATATTCTAGGCTACAGAGTGACGTTCAGGGTTATTCTGTGTGTGGATTATGTTGTGTGGGGATTGTGTTCTGCTGGGAGAGCTGTGTGGATTTGTGCAGGTGGTGAATGAGGAATGTGTGCTTTTGTGTATCCTAGGTGTGTTGCTGTGTGGGTGGTTATGTTGATTTGTGTCTAGGTGGGATTGAGCTGGGAGATTTGTGCAGATGGCAAATGAAGGGTGTGTTCTATAGTGAAGGATGGGGGGGAAGGACAACTCAGTGGTTTAGGGATCTGGGGCAAAAAATCTGTCTGGGGATTGGTCCTGCTTTGAGCAGGGTGTTGGACTAGATGACCTCCTGAGGTCCCTTCCAACCCTGATAATCTATAATAATATGTTTTTGGAACTTTTGTGTGTGCTGGTTGTGCTGTGTGGATGGTGAGTGAGAGGTACATGCTGCTGTGATGGGGTTATTGTGTAAGCTGGTTGTGTTATGTGGGTAGTTGTGTCAATTTGTGTCTGGGGGGTTGTGCTTTGAGATTTATGCAAGTGGCAACTGGGCCAATTAATCCACCACCAATGCAATCTCCCTCATACGACCAATGAAAGGGTAGCATGCAAGTTAGCAGTAGAATAAGGGTAGTGATTGGTTAAGGTACCTCTGATATCACAATGATCTAGGACAGTGTTTCTCAAACTGGGGTCCCCGAGGATACCCCAGGGGTCCGCAGGACTGCTGATCAACTCCTCCACCTCCCTCCCAGCGCCGCCTGCACTCTAAAAGTCCAGCGGTGCAGCAGGGCAAAGGCAGGCTTCCTACCTGCCCCAGCTCTGCGCCGCTCCTGGAAGCAGCTAATATGTCCCTGAGCCCTCTGCGGCCAATGGGAGCTGTGGGGGCGGTGTCTGCAGGCAGGGGCAGCACGTGGAGGGGCCCTGACCCCCGCTCCTAGGAGCAGCTACCAGAGGGATGTGCACCCAAACTCCTTATCTCCGAGAGCCTCCCCCCAAAACCCACTCCTGCACCCCAACCCTCTGCCCCAGCCCAGAGCCTGCACCCCAGACCCAAACTCCCTCCCAGAGCTCACACCCCTCACCCCCTCCTGCACCCAAACTCCCTCTCAGAGCCTGCACTCCCTCCTGCACTCCAACCCCCTGCCTCAGCATGGTGAAAGTGAGTGAGAATGAGGGAGATGGAGGGAGGGTGGATGGAGTGAGTGGGGGTGGGGCCTTGGAGAAGGGGCAGGGCAAAGGCTGAACGGGGGAGAGAGGGGATTGGGTGTCCCTAAAAAATTTCAAATAAAAATGAGAGTCCTCAGGTTGCTACAGTTTGAGAACCTCTTGGCATGATATAGATAAATGCCTTACCGTAGCTGAGCACCGCACAAGTGTAATTCGTAAAGTCAAAGTGGCTGAGAATTTAAAAATTGGACAGTAACAGACCACAAAACCCAGTGATGATTCTGATGACATTCTGAACAAAAACAGCTTTCAACCATGCTTGTAGCTGTTTCCATCACTTCTGACTTCTTGTACAGATATTTTAAGGTTTCACAGTGACGCACACAGTGACATGCTTGGAATTTTATAGATAATCCCTCCTCCTATATTGTTTGGATACACATATCCCTCTCAAAAAGCAGCAAAGAGTCCTGTGGTTCCTTATAGACTAACAGACATTTTGGAGCATGAGCTTTCGTGGGTGAATATGCTATGCATCCGACGAAGTGGGTATTCACCCACGAAAGCTCATGCTCCAAAACGTCTGTTAGTCTATAAGGTGCCGCAGGACTCTTTGCTGCTTTTACAGATCCAGACTAACATGGCTACTCCTCTGATACTTGATATCCCTCTCTGAGTATTAAGCGTATTTATCGTGTATATTACATCTGTATATTTTTCATAAAAGTTACATAATACATTGTACCTTGGTTTAATATCACCACTGGATCTGAAACAGTCTGTGGTATAGAGTTGTTTAAGATTAAAAAGAAAGGAGGGATTATAAAAAAAAATCTGACCTAGACCTGGTAAGAATATTCTTTATCTTTTCTGCATTACGGTGTCTTGCAGCTAATTCTTCTGAACTGAGAGGTTCTTCAGGGTCCAGGTCAACGTAGCGTTCTGGAATTGCCACCTTTTCAGGTTTTGACAACTATGGAAAAAGAGAGAGACCATAACTTCTGATACCTAGGACTTCAAAAACTCAAAGGTATAGTGATTCTCCTCTAGACATATTAACCCAAATGGGAATTGCATGTGCACATTGACTGGAATGTGATATGGGTCTTTACAGCCCTGTGTATTTCCCTGATTCTAAACATTCTCTTTGAACTTCAACTAATGCACTTTAAGAATGTTTTCTCTTCTGACTTTTTCTCTCCTTTTGGGAGGTAAGTCATTGGGGTGGAGCTGTGATTGGTGGAGGAGATTGTGGGAGGAGTCAGGGTTAATAAAGGTTCTTTCTGCAGCTCATTCTGTCAGGCAGCAGAGCCCAGAGTGGAATTGTCTGGCTTAAGGTTGCTGTATAAAGTTGAGAGAGGAGGCCAAAGCTGGGGCACTCGTGACCTTTCCTTATGAATAGCAAAGGAGGAAATGCTTGGAGGTTTTGGTTTTTTTAAATGATAATTTGAAACCTCGGGAGTCCCAAAAATTGCCACAGAGGCAATGTGACACAGATATACACTCTGTGTGATTAATACTACACATATTATGCAAATATAATAATGCAGATTAAAACTTCTAATTAGGGAGTTGCAAAACAGCTGGCAATACATCTAGCAATTTTAACTTGGATGGATTTCCAGCTTGAAGAATTCAGAGCTGAATGAGACACATTCATAAGATATTGAACCAGCCAGCGAGCAGCAAATTTACATGGGCACTTTGGTAGCCAACACTAATTAAACATGACAAAGTGCTTGTGAAGAACACAAATGAATAATGTAAGAGTAAAGGAAAGGTGAAGAAAAGAGTGGAACTCCTTCTCTTCTTTGGATCTGCAGTTAAAACCTATCTGGAGGACTGTATCATTCAGAGTTTTGAGTAAAGAGATCCTAAGCCTTTCACCTTTAGGTCACTGCGTTAAAATCCAACCCAATTCAGTGGCCTATGAGAAATTACCTGATTTTTCCCCGTGTGGGCACCCCTAGCTATTGGTATAAGTGTACACTAGAAGCGACCATAAACCCAAATAACATAATATAGAAATCATATTATTCAGAACTCAAATAACTTTAGAACCAAAATATCTGACTCTAACCTTCCTTTTGTCATATTCTTACGGAGTACCCCAAAGTTCTGTTCCTCCAACCTCAATCAGCCATAGAGGCCTTCTGAGACTTCCCTTTTTCCATCAGACTTCCTTTCTTTTTAAGGCAACTTAATTCTGAGTTCAGCAGATATCCTGCTAAGTATCTCTGCTGAGGCTAGATCAGCTTATCTGGTCACTTTGCATTGACTCAAGCAGACTGGTCAGACAGTGTATAGTGTAAAGCAAACAGTCAGGCAAAAGTCTATTTAGTGTGAGCAGCAGGTTAGTTGGCCAAAGAGGCAGAGCTGTGTGACCAAGTTTTCTTAAAGTGTGTGGGGAAGCCTGAGGCCAGGGTAACATGGATATGGTCTGGTGATGTCACAAGGAAAAGAAGCCCTTAATCCAGATCCTCATCTCTACTGAACTAAATTTGTGCCACTTTACTATGCAAAGTGACTACAGATTTGCCCTAAAGGAACAGCTGGGGAGTCCCATGGCATGGGGGATTCTTAATTGGCAAAACTCCAACACAGATGGCTCTATGATAGCCTCTTATGATATCCCTCTCAGCACAGGGAGCACTCCAGGGGCTAGAGGATGAGGCCAGAACCCAATGCACTCCAGAAATCTTGCCAGCATAATTGCCCCGTAGGGGACCAGAGCAGCTTTGGGCTGCTCTAACTTGTACCCGGAGCCAGCCCCAGAAGGCAGGGGAAGGCAGAAAGGTGGCTTAGAGCGGAGGACTGAACCCCATTCTCTATTACAACTGGCACCTTTAGCAGGAATTTCATCAGAAGGGCCATGAATCTAATGGGCATGGAGAATTAACTACTCCCTCGAACTTCTAGACTGGATCCTGCATTTTTAAAAAAATGATAACCTTTGTATCAGATACATAGACTATGTTATCTACCACAAAATTGATCAGATATGCATATAATTAATTAAAGGGAAATATCATTCATAAAGAAAAGGTCTGACCAAACAGGGCACAGCTGTTGCCACTGTCAACAGAGATGAGCCTCCATCCAACCCTGGTATTCTAGTTCACACTAAGCTCTGGTCTACACTACAGATTAGGTCGACTCAAGGCAGCTTATGTCGACCTAACTCTGTAAGTGTCTACACTAAAATTTCATTCCCACCAACACAACTCACCCGCTACACTGACTTAATAACTCCACCTCCACAAGAGGTGTAGCATCAATGTCGATGTGGTTAGGTCGACACAGTGTCAGTTTAGACACTAAGTTGCTTACATCGACTGTTGCTCGCTTTTAAAAGTCATCCCACAAAGCCCCACACTGACAGTTCAATTGGTGCAAGCGCTCCTGGTGAGGACACACACCACTGACACAAGGAGCGAAGTGTAAAGACATACAACCGATATAATTACTGCAGTGGCTGTGTGCCAAGGTAAGTGAGATTGACTTAATTTTATAGTGTAGACATGCTCTTAGTCCTGCCAATTTCCAAATACCTGCATGAGGGGAGCTGTACTGTAGTGCACCTTGCAGGGTCTACAGGAGTAATTCTCCATTCCTGTTCAACTTAAGAAGGGGAGCTGGGTATTGCGAAGGATTCCAATGGGCCAGGGTAGAGCTGAGAGCTTTGTAAGACTAGGGCATCACTTCCCCGACTCCCAAAATCCACAGGAGTGGAGTGCTCCTCATTGCACACATACAAAGATTAAAGTACTGATCCATCATCAACTGAACTCTATCAGCACAGACTCCAATATGAAGGTATCAAGGTATAACAACTTCCTGATTCCACAGGCAATGTACTGCAATTCAAGCCATTGTTAAGGATCTTTACTGACTTTTCAACTCATTCTGTACACTAAATGCCTCAATAGCAACTATGTGGGTGAAACGAGACAATCACTATGCTCTTGAACGAACGCACACAGGAAAATGATAAAAGACAAATACACCACATCACCTGTGGGTGAACACTTTTCACAAAGCGATCATTCTATCTCTGACCTATCAATCCTCATCCTCGAAGGAAACCTGCACAACACTTTCAAAAGACAAGCCTGGGAGATTAAATTCATAACGTTGCTAGACACTAAAAATCATGGACTGAATAATACAGAAACTGGATTTATGGCTTATTACAGCTGCTCCCCCATCCCTTCCTTTCCTCCCTATGACTGGAGGGGTATTAACGGGCGATTTCACCTTGAATGGTCCCTTCAAATATGTGTTAACTACTTATACTTAACAATCTGTTCCACTATTTATTTAGCTGTGAGACTGAATCAGTTTCCCAGACCCAAAGAAGAACTCTGTGTAAACTCAAGAGCTTCTCTCTCTTACCAACAGAAGTTGGTCCAATAAAAGATATTTCCTCACCCACTTTGTCTCTCAAAAATCCCGGGACCAACACAGCTACAACAACACTGCATTCTATTACAAATACTTTCAGATTCTTTCATTTCCCTTTTCACACAACACTATGTTATACTGCCTCTGAGCCACCAGATGGTTCTATAGCATTTCAAACAAATGCTTTACTGAGTTATGAAAGCTGCTGACAAAATCCAGCACAGATATACTTATACTTTTCATATAGCCTTTAGTAAAGACAAGATTTATCTTTTCTGACCAGTATAAAGAGACATTCACTCATCTGCTGTATTGTGTTGTGTCAGTTCACATTAACCATGAGTCACAGCTGGATAGCTTCCTTGAGCTAGCTTTTTCTTCTACTGCTTTCCCTACTTTCTATTTGAAATTAGCCTTTAGTGTCTAACCCTTTCAACTCTAATCTGAAATCTGCATAGGCAATACATAATTTGTTTGCTTTTTCTCTTCTAAAACTTTTGTAAAAATTTTCTACAGCAGAGAGTGAACATTTAACATTTTCTTTCTAATAAGGCCAAACCATTCATATGATCCTGTTCTCCAAAAGTGAGAGACTTTTAGCACAAGGCCACCAGACTAGTTCTTCATTGTTTATAAAACTCTCTATTAAACTGGAACTTTGTGTTCTTGAAACACAAGAATTTGAGAGGAGAAGAATTACCTAAAACATAGAAAACCTGAAAGACCAAAGAATTTTGGACATACTGTATGGAACAATATGCCACTAGCATTACCTCTCTGCTGATATCTAAGTTATAATCTTGAGGTTCCAGGTCCATCTCTGTCACTGGTACAGGCTGAATTTTTAACCTGTCATTTTCGTTTTTCTCTTCTCCATGTATTGTTCTCTCAAGTAACTGCAAATCAAATTCTTGTTCTCGTTTCCACTGGTAACAGATACAAAACAATTAATGGTGTATACCAACAAATAGAGCTCCTAGAAATTTTTATGGCCATAGCCTCTAATATTAGGTTGCTGAAAGAGTCCATGAAATTATACTCTTAAATAACTGACACACAAAAAACACGACTGTCATGCAAAAAAAGTTTGTTAGTCTTATTAATATTACTTTTGATTTTTAGCTATGCTATAAGATTTTACTTTATTTTTTACATGCTGTAAAAAACTGTTGATCAGTATTAAGCTCTAATAAGTAATCTTGTCATGACTGTGCATAAGTCCCATTAAATATGAAGTAAGTGCTCCATGCACACACATTAAGGGGACCATAGGCAGACTGTTTTGGTTTCAGTGAGCTTAGAGAATGATAGAATATGGAGCAATAAACATTATATATACATATCTTATAAAATAGGATGGCTTTGAAGGGTGGACATTTACACAACAGACTGAAAATTACACTAGATCTTATGCAGCTTTCTTCAGAAGTGAGCAGTAATTATTACTACTAATACTCCACAGATACATACATTAACTGAAATTATAATGCTAATATTAAATTCCAATGGACCTGGAAATATTTAAAATATCCTCAAAGCCATCTTAATCATAAAACTTCAATAAAAAGATTGTTTTATTCTCCTTATAAGATCAACCAAAATTTTACAATCTATTGATTATCATTATAAAAATCTCACAATAAAAGCTTACTAAAAGAATAATTGCCTTTACAAGGCAAACTTTTATCTATCATAGAATCATGGCAGATTTGAATTAAGCAGTATGTTTTGGGAGTTCAAAGTTGAAATTATGACAGAATGCCCCTCCTCAGTTAGGAATATATATATAAAAACTTAATACAAACTTATATGCCTAAACGATGTTACGGATGTAGTTATGTTCTCATCAAATGCCACAAATGCCTAACATGGCGGCAATTCCTATTAGTGGAGCCCTGGAATTTTATCTCATAAAGCTGAAAACTGAAAATATCATACTCCCTCAATCCACAAATCAGTATTTATATTCTGAAAAAGAAAAGCACTCCTCCAGTATTTGAGGATGTAGAAAGCAGAATATGTTGCTATATTTTTCACACATCTGCTTTTCTTAAATCTCTCTCCAGTAACTCTTGACTGGCTTTGATTAAAGCTTACAGCCACTTTTACTCCAATAGGTTATACATATTAAAAAAAATCTGATTTAAACCTATTCATGCACAAGCTCTCAATAATCACTCAAAAATATGTAATTTTTATATATATTCAAAATGTTACTTAATTATAAGGCAGTTAAAGCTCATGTAAAAAATTAAGAAATCTCTTTTTAGGATTCAAAGGGGAAAATACGTTTTCTTACACACACAGTGCTCATATTCTTCATATTCTTCTACTCATATTCAACCAGGCCTGATTGCCATAATATATTTTATACTCACACAATATTAATTTCAAGATATTGTTATATTGATAAGAAAAACATCAAACCATTATTATGTAGCAATATGTTTATTGGCTTTGATGTTGAGACATTAAAAAGGCACTTTATATAACAAATAAATCAATGTACTATGTTCAGTATTTTAAATGCCATACTACACTTGAGAGGTGATGAATTTTTAAAAAAATCAGTGCATTATATTAAAATTAGAGTTACACATACAATGTATGTTTAAAATAGAATGTTACATACTGTGCAGCAATTAAATAATTACATATTTAACTGTTTACCATCTTGGCCGCTAAATAACTGTAAGGTTGCAAACAAGCAAATGTGCTATCAAACATGCTTTTGTGTGTTGGAGCCCTCTAGATACAGGAAGAGATCTCTATGAAACATATCAACAGCTAAAGGAGATCATTTTAATTCCTTATAGCAAGAAACAAGATAGCACACAAATTTATACATAAAATATTCATTAAAATTATTAAAAGAGTGTTATGAAATGTTTAAATTAGAAGAGTGCATATATGTTAGAGTTGTACATTAAAAGTTCAGGTTTAGTTTTGCTAACTAAAACATGAAAATGGCAGTAATATCAAAATTTTACATTTCCCAAATGTTATACATTATCTTTCTGCAAATTTGAGATTGCAAAATGCAGGCCAGAATGGATGAATGTCTTAAAGAAATGTACCCATATTTATTTGATTAAGTAAACAAGGATAATTGGGTTGTAAATTAGTGTTTCTGAAGGATTCTTAAAAAATGGGAATTAAAAATTGAGTAATATCAAGGGATTTAGAAGTGCTAATAATTGACACACAGCTACTAAAATGCAATTAAGCCTGGTAAAAATTGAGTAGTCTAGTTAGAAATTATTTTGAAATAATTAGAAACTTTTTTAAACAAAAGAAGGAATTAGGTATTATGAGTGACAATTCTAAAAGCAAGAGATCTTGTGCAATGAATTAGGTAAATAAGGTGATCGTTCTAAGGCTCTAGTGAACCAAAAGAAAAATAAATTTTAGAAAAGGAAGGCTAGCATTACAGTGGCTGTGACATTTACAGTACATCCTTTATTTGACACCACGACATGATCAGATAACTTCACCAATTAGAATTGCTTTGGTTAGTGTCCAAAATGTATAATTAAAAACTTCTGTTCAGTACAGCATTATTCTCAGTAACAAAAACTAAAAAATTCTCTTTCTTCAGCAACTGAACTTTGAGCGCCATTAAAATATTCCACATTTGAGCTTTAAAGAATAATTTATAATTAAAACACATTAACTGTTGCATAAACTTCCATTAAATAGGATTAGATTTTAAAACTGATTATCAGTTTATTTATATTTTGTCAACACCTCATGGAAAAAATCTTGGTTTCCTATAGCCATATATAGCTCTTAAACTAGTTATAACGATTTATTTTAAACACACTATGTAAGAACATTCTAAAAGGCCCATTCTGTCATAAGCAATCTGAAAGGTGTACAAACTTCATTATGCTTTCTAAATACAGTTCCAATCAATAAAAACAATTCCTGTCTCTGAAGACATTTCAATATATGCTATTCGCTTCTTGCCACATTGTTCTCTCACCAACTTACCTGCACAACCGGCTACATAGACTGCAACTATTTGTTATCAAAAACTGATCATTTGTTATTCACACTCTTGAAACTGGTATTACACTATGATATATTTAGAGTGGAAGTATCATGCACTCAAGTGAAAGTGCTTCCTAGAAAAACTACAGATCATATTTTTAGTTAAGTCCTTTTAAGGCATGTCTAACATACTGAGCCTATGTCTGCAGAAACGGGCCGGATGAAAGACCGAGTTGAAACAGACTGTCTTTCTCCTTGGCTAAGAGTTCTCTTGCGTTCACGAACTAATGCCTTCTGATGTCGCTTCATTCTTTCTAGTTGTTCCTCAGCACTCATCTTGCATCTTTGGTGGTCTCCAGAGTATAAGCGTTCCAAGGCACTCTTTGGTCTCTCCTGTTAAAAGTCACACGGAATACAAAACATATGCTGTAATTAATACTTTATAAGTAGTATACTAAAAAAGAAGTTTACTCTTCCTCTATTTCTCAGTATAAATGAGCAGATTTTATCCTATTGCTTTTTAAACTATTTTGCATATTTTCAACTCTGCAATTTCTACTGAGGTAATAAACACACTATACCATTAACTAGGTCCAAGGCCTTCCTTTGTGAATCTGCAGCAACTTCAGTGAGTTGTTCTGACTCTGTCTCTTCTTCCTTGTATTAATCCTATCAAATGGAGTCTGCTCTACAAGGGTTCTCCCTCTAAAGTACTCTGTTCAATGCCATATCCTCTATCACACCACGTGCTTACACGTCTTCTTTTAGAACATCCCACCACTTCTTCTTGGGTCAGCTGCTCTATCTTTTTCCTTCAGTCTTGATCTACTGGACTCTCTTACCCACAGAATTGTCATGACTGTTTACATGACCAAATCATCCAAGCCTGTACTCCCTAATTTTTTCATTTATGGTGTTACTTCTGTCTCTAGGGATGCCCAGTCAGTTTAGCAATGTGACTAGTAAGAGGCCTTAACATGACAGGTGTAAAAAAAAATTTAAGCAGTTTTCCATCTCGTGGGTGCTACCAGAATCAGCTCCTGTTATGCAAAATACATCTGCACTCAGCATATTGTTTACAGAGATCCAGACACCTGTCACCAAAATATTTATTTAAAGTTACCTTGGAGCTATCTCTTTGAAACGTTGCATACGATGAACTGGTGGATGTCTGGTGCAGTCTGGAAGTTGATCCAGATAATCCTTTATAAAGAAGCAAAACAATGCTCGAGAGACAGATAACGGATGGGTGTTTCAAAAAACCATTTTACATTTTCTATTATATATTTTTGTTACAGTTCACTTCTCAAAATTTTCAGCCAGGTAGGGCAGTAATGGGATACAGGACTTTCACATCTAGGTCACCAGTCAAATTCATTCTGTGGTTCATAGCGACCATAATTCAGTACCATCTGAAGACAGTTTGGAAGCTGATGTAAAATGAGACGTTTGTAGCCTCAGTCCTGTAACAAGTGTTAATGTAATCAAACTACCAGCAAACCTGACCCAAAATGGTACTTACAATCAGAGTGGAGGGTCCAGGACTGAATGGGGATAAAAACTAAATTGCCCCCCTCTTTCCTCTAAGGTGGTTCCAGGACTGAGGTACACATTGAAGGTGGCATAGGGAAAATTGTACTAGCTCTGCTTATGCTGTATCTGTGATATCTTCATTCTCTAGGGCTGCCAATCTGGCAGAATAGATTCACTTAAAAAAAAAAAACAACTCTACAATTTAAGCCATTATGAACATAAGAAATATTTTGGGTCAGGCAATAATTTAAGAGCCATTCTGACAAACTATTTTTTCCTGTTATGGTACACTCCCACTTTCTAACAAAAATGTGAAAATGCTTTAAGTAGAGGCTGATTATTTCTATGGCAAAATTATCAAAACATTGCTTGATATCATTGTTTAGCTAACTTTAAGATAATGACTCAAACAGCACCCCTAATCTATAACAAACACACACACACCATACATAATATGTCAGACACCAAGTATTTTTTAAAAATGGCCTTTTATCAATTCTCTGGCTTACCTCTGGTAGGTAATGTTTGGTATCCACTGTCAGAACCTATGAAACCAAGTGAAGTTTGGCTGAGGTCTCCACTTATTGTAGGTAATTCAGGTTCACTCATGTATGAACGAAGTTCTCCCTACATAGAAAAATATTCATTTGATCAAGTGAGACCATAGATTCAGACAAATTAAAATAGTTTTCTTAGAGTCTTTGTGTTTCCAGGCTTCCATGTATCTGTCATTCCATAAGCATTCTGCATACTATAAAATGTATCAGAACAAAAAATTAGAAAGGTCCATAAATTTTAAAGGCTGTGGCTAAGTGACTGCTCACCCTATAATCTCCATTCACATATTGTCCCAGTTCTCGATCTCGCTTTCTTTCATCTGACTGACGTTTCAGGCCTCGCACTGATGTGTGCCTGATGACATTGGCTTCCCTTGGAAGAGGTGGAACAGCTGGTGGGTGATCATCAGGATTGTAGACCTGAGGGAGAGGAGGTCTGGGTGGTGCTTCATCTTCCTGGTAAAAGGTAAATAAACGGAGACTCAGCAAATAATATGCTATGAAGTTTAAAACACACCTTCTCCTATATTTTTGGAGCGTTAAAGGGTTATTTTAACTACTGAAGAAGGCTCTGTCTTTATAATAAAACGGTGAAGCATGTCCCCTCATCCCACCAACTAATGCATATGATGTTATATGTTATCTACTCAACTTCTTCTTCAAGCACTATCGCTCAGTTCCTTTATAGAATCATAGAAGTACAGGGCTGGAAGGGACCTTAAGAGGTCATCTAGTCCAGCCCCCTGCAGTGAGGCAGGACCAAGTAAACTTAGACCATCCCTTACAGGTGTTTGTCTAGCCCAGCGGTTTTCAAACTTTTTTCCTGGGGACCCAGTTGAAGAAAATTGTTGATGCCCGTGACCCAATGGAGCTGGGGATGAGGGGTTTGGGGTGTGGGACAGAGGGTTGGAGTGCAGGGGTGAGGGTGGGGGGGTGGGACTGGGAATGAGGGGCTCAGGGTATGGGAGAGGGCTCTGGGCTGGGGCAGGAGTTGGGGTGCAGGAGGTCAGGGCTCTGGGATGGGGGTGCAGGCTCTGGGTGCAGGAGGGGGCTCTAGCTTTGGGGGGGCTCAGGGCAGGGTGCTGGGGTGTGGGAGGGGGTGAGGGCTCTGGGCTTGGGGTGGAGGCTCTGGGGTGGGGCCAGGGATGAGGGGGTTGGGGTGCAGGAAGGGGAGCCTCAGGGCTGGGGCTCCTGGTCAGTGGCACAGCTGGGGAAGGGAGGCAGGCCGTCCTGTCCTGGCACCGCAGACCACGCTGCGCCCTGGAAGCGGCGAGCAGGTCCTGATCCTAGGTGGAGGTGCGCAAGTGGCTTGGCGCAGCTCTTGCCCACAGGCTTTGCCCCCCCCAGCTCCCATTGGCCAGTGGAGCCGGTGCTCAGGGGGCAGCGCGCAGAGCCCTGTGGCCCTCCTGCCTACGAGCCGGATCTGCTGCTGGCCACTTCTGGGTAGGGACTACTAGTTTTACTACTAGTTTTTACCGGCCGGCCGCCAGGGTCCCTGAGTGCTGAGCAAGGCAACCCAGTGCTTTGCATTCCACAACCCAGTACTGGGTTGTGACCCGAGCTTTGAAAACCACTGGTCTTGCCTGTTCTTAAAAACCTTCAACTATGGGAATTCTACAACCTCCCTTGAAACCGACTTCAGTGCTTAACTATCCTTAGAGTTAGAAAGTTTTCCCTAATATCTAACCTAAATCTCCCTTGCTGTAAATTAAGCCCATTACTGCTTGTCCTTCCTTCAGTGGACATGGGGAACAACTGATCACCATTCTCTTTATAACAACCCTTAACATATTTGAAGACTGTTATCAAGTCCCCCCTCAATCTTCTTTTTTCTCAAGACTAAAAGGGGCCAGTTTTTTAAACCTTTCCTCATAGGTCAGGTTTCTAAACCTTTTATATTATATTTGGTGGCTCTCCTCAATTGGTTCACAACTTGCTTCAAGTGTGGTGCACAGAACACAGTACTTCAGCTGAGGCCTCACCAGTGCAGAGTAGAGTAGCAAAATTACCTCCCCTATCTTGCATATGATACTTCTGTTAATACACCCCAAAATGATATTAGCCTTTTTTGCAACGGCATCACATTGTTAACACATATTCAATTTATGATCCATTATAACCCCCGATCCTTTTCAGCAGTATTAGTGCCTAGCCAGTTATCCCCCATTCTGTAATTGTGCATTTAATTTTTCACTCGAGTGAAGTATTTTGCACTTGTCTTTACTGAATTTAGATTAGAATGTAGATTTCAGACCAATTCTCCAATTTGTAAAGGTCTTTTTGAATTCTAATCCTGACCTCCAGAGCATGAGCAACCACTCACTGCAGCTTGGTCTCATCTGCAAATTTTATAAGCATACTCTCCACTTCATCATTCAAGTCATTAATGAAAACACAGAATAGTACTGGACCCAGGAATTCAGTGGAACCCCACTAGATACATCCCACCAGTTTGACAGTGAACCGTTGGTAACTACTCTCTCAGTATGGCCTTTCAACCAGTTGTGCACCCACTTTAAAGTAATTTAATCTATACCACGTTTCCCTAGTTTGCTTATGAGAATGTCATCCAGGACAGTATAAAAAGCCTTACTAAAATCAAGATATATTATATCTATAGCTTCCCACAATCCACTAGGCCAGTAACCCTGTCAAAGGAGGAAATTAGGTTGCCTTGGGATGATTTATTCTTGACAAATCCATGTTGGCTATTATTTATAACCCAATTATCCTCTGGGTGCTTACAAACTGATTGTTTAATAATTTGTTCTAGTATCTTGCCAGATATCCAAGTTAGGCCGACTGGTCCTCTTTGATCCCCTTTTTAAAAATAGATATTATGTTAGCCCTTCCCCATTCCTCTGGGACCTCACCTTTCCTCCATGAATTCTCAAAATAATTGCTAATGGTTCCGAGATTGCTTCAGCTCATTGCTTAAGTGCCCTAGTGTGAATTTCATCAGATCCTGCTAGCTTGAATACATCGAACTCCACACAACTCGGAAATTCCTCTATTTTGTGCAATATTTGCTGATGAATGCCTTCCATTTTCACAATTAGAACTACATGTGAACCTTGTTTAATGAAAACATAAAGCCAGGTGCAATATGCTCAGTGTCAAACCCCAAACTGTGAACAGATTCAGGACAATTTTAGAACCTGAGCCCGTTTCGCCTTACCAGGCTAAATTCTGTAATGTGGCCTGGGCTTCACATTGATAAGGAAGGGATTATTTATAAAATGTTTTCACATAAAGCATTAGCTTCTCAGATACAATGGTGGCGAGAGCAGTAGATAGATTTACACTTAATTCATAGTAGTAATACTCACAATTTTTGACTTTAGCTTCACTGGTGACTGAAGAGGATGCTCAACTTTTTTCAGCTGTTGTGGTTGAAACTGTGTTCTAGGCTGAGTATAAGGCTGTGGAAACAGCCTAACCTCCAAAGAGGACTTAACAGGACTGGATGGAGGAGTTCGCTGAGTAGAATGTTTGCTCTCCATAGTCGTGAGAGAAGTTGATAATGAAGGCACTATAGGCTGAGAAAATGAAGGCACTGTTTTTCTTTCTATGGTGGAAACAGGTAAATAAGTTAAAAGTTGTATGGATGTTATATCTACATCATGAGCACACACTTTTCCCACAAGAACATCACACTAAATAATAAGCAGTATGTATCTATGCGCTGGCTTTTGAAAAACCTTAAACTTCCCTCATTATTCTGACTATAGACTATATTTTTAAGATGTAAAAACCTATAATGTTATGGCGATGCCATAAAACATCCAGACACCTGGACAGAGATAGGTGTCTATAGTTGTATTTTAAAAATAAATTAATACACAGCTCTATGATCTCAAAACAAATTCACACTCTGTTTACAGGTAAATGGTAAATAATGTTAATAAATATACTCTTATGCATATGGTACAAACTGAATCTACATAAGGCATCCAACTGACTTTAACTTCCCCAACCTACTGGCTCTTTTCTGTGAAGTCCAACGAAGCGGACTAGCATGCAGCCCATATACACCTTCTCACTTCACTTTTTCCTATAACAGAAGGCTGTTTGTTCTGTCCGCCAACCATTCCCCACAATGGAAAACAATGTGAAGTGCAGACAGGGGAGGGGGCAGGACCAAGTGGAAAAGGCAGACAGACTACAGGTGGGAGGAGCTGTCAGGTGATGAGCAGGATAGCAACTGTGAGAATGAGAGTTATGAGGATTAAAACAATTTTTCAGGTTTGGCTAACTTATCCCCTTGTTTCTTTTCTTATGCCTTGGCATTTCATGGTTCCATCAGTAAGTACAAAAATACCTGTGAGAAAGGATGATGTTACTGGCAGGGCCGGCTTTATGCCGATTCCCCGGAATTGGGCCCCGCGCCTAAGGGGGCCCCGCTCTGGGGGTCTTCAGCAGCATTTTGGCGGCGGGGGGGTCCGCTCTGGGAGTCTTCGGTGGCATTTCAGTGGTGGGGGGGTCCTTCGGTGCCACGGAAGCCCCAGAGCGGACCCCCCGCCGCCGAAGTGCCGCCGAAGCCCCAAACCGACGAGTATTCCAATCAGGCCCCGTGGGTCATAAAGCCGGCCCTGGTTACTGGGATGAGGAGACTCCCAACACAACCAGCAGCAGGAAGTACTGGAGATTCTATAATAAATGATGACCTCAAGACTTCTAGCCCAATTCCACAGACCTAAGAGATTCAGATGAATTTAGATACAGTTTAACATCTTTACTCAGTTTCTCTTACCTGGATTTTTTATAGAATCTACTATGACTTTGTAGTTTGCTTTATTTGCACTTAGGCCAGCTGTGACATCTTCAATTCTCCATAAATCTTTTTGCATTTGTGTTTTCTCCTAATGTTTAGTAAAAGGAAAGATTTTAAAAATCAGTTCAATCCCAAGATTTTGTCAGTTTCATTTATTATAGCTAGTTTGAACCAAATATTTTAGTGACACTTGAATGCAGGCTACATGGCTTGGAAAGATTATAGGAAAAAACTGGCCATAACACAAATGTTAGCATCTTAATTCAGCCAGTTCAGAATTATAAGAGTCTTTTGCATGACTATGCTGGTGGGAACAGAGTACCATCCAGACAAGATATCAACTAAGTAGTTTTACATATACGTTCAAACAGAGATTGGCTTCCTTATCACCCTGGTGCCTATCCCTGACTATGACGTCAAAATATATCCAGTTTTCCAAAGTTTGCATGCATGCCTAGGAGTCTGGAAGTAGGTTAAATAATTCTCTGAAGTAAGAGCAAACATTCAGACTTCTTGCTGCTGTTGGTTCGCAACATGCCCTACCTATTCATGGAGCCATAAATAATGCAGTGTGTTTCCCAAAGTTTGGGGAGATGTGGGGGAGGCGAGGGGAGCACAGACATACTTCTGAATTGTTCTCTAGTGTCCCAGCTTTAATTTAAAATAAAAAGATAGTCTCTAGCTTTTAACCTTCAGAATGTAAAACAAGTAAAAACCAAACCATGTAAATGGGCCTGGGTTTACAGAGAATCTGAAACAGCTCTGAGGTGTGAATTGCCCCATTCATTTGAATGGGTACTATTTATAATACTTTAAATGTCACCACTGTTAAATATTTCACTTGTATTATGAAGATTTATTCAATCTACTCTGAGTGACCAGATTTTGTCACAACTGACAGCTGGGATGAGGGGAGTTGGAAGCAGTCACTCACACCCTTTCCTTTACATGTGTGGCTTGAAGCTTCACAGCAGGACAGTTGTTACAGTCATCCGCTTCCTGTCTCCCCCGCCCCGACAGACAAGCCTGCCAGACCCCAGAAGAGAAGGATGGCCAATACCACCCACAGCAGCACATCTCCCAGCCCCTGCACTGTGCAGGTCATGCTGGTTTGTTATCCATTGTTTGTAAAAGCGTTGGGGAAGGACATGCAAATTAACAACACATGGCAACATTAAAAGGGAGTGTGGTTGGTTCCATCTTCCTGAAGAGGGGCTCAGCTTTCTAGAGTTAGGGAAACAGTGCTATAATGTATTATAGCCTATGGGGAAAGGTCTAAAACTCATTTAACCAAAGCCACACTAGTATGGCCTGTTGCATGCTGAAACCTTGCTGAACTTTGTTCTGAAAACTTAACTTTTGTAGACTGCTAACCTAACCTACCACTAGACCATAATCGGACCATCTGTTTTCCTCCCGTTTCCTGTCTCCTCTTCTGTCTGTTTTTGGTTGGGGAAACTGACAGGACAATTCACAGCTTTGTAAGAAAGCTGGCAATGTCCTGGATGTAGTATCTTTAACATCTGCAGCACTGAACAAAAACGTTAAGAAGTGGAACTAAATTCACAATTTTTCCTGTACACTTAGTGAACCAGAAGGGTCACTAAGAAAGTTAAGCCTGAGGACCATTCAAAAGAGCCTGACAACACAACACTCACCCATCATGAGGATGAAAAATAGCATCTAATTAATCCATATAACACAGCATTGTCTTGAAAGAAAAGACAACTTTATTACTGGCTCCTAAACCTCCTAGCACTAGTGAAGGGAGATAAATTGCTTCACCTTTGCTTTCTTGGGCCTGGAAAGTATATTCAGTCAGGCTATGTATCAGAAAGTAGAGTGCCAAGGAGCCAGACGTTTAAACAATGGAGAATGTTATTTGCTAGTAGTAGACTCACAGGACAGATGGAACATTTACTGAAAGATTATCAAGACACAAACTAGACAATCATACTTGTTCCACTTCAACTTCCTGAAAAGAATCACACCGCAGGATATTGAATGATGGATTTACAGTGAACACATAAAAAGGTAACCAGTCAGAAAAACTTTGAACCAACTCAAAAAATGCACCTTCCATCAGTGTTGAAGTAGTATATAGAATAAGGAATTTTCAATATTATTTCTAGATAATAGTCCTGCCTTGAGTGCAGGGGACTGGACTAGATGACCTTTCAAGGTCCCTTCCAGTCCTACAATTCTATGATTTTTTCCATTACTTAAATCTTGACGCAAACAGAGTAGATCTAGAAAGTTAAACAGTTGAATATATTTTAAAGTATGAGCAGTCACAGATTAATGTTTACAAAGAAGATGTAAATATACTTAATGTGCAAGGCAAGAAAAGTTGGCTTGAATAAATAAATCATTTCCTTAAATTTTCCAGCACAGAAGCATAATTTAGAGTGATAAACCTACAGGATAAACACTTAAGTGAGAAGCTAAAACTCACAAAAAAACCCACATCTGAGTTCATTCCCGCTTGCCCAGGTCCCTCCCCTCAGGCAAAATGGCATCAATCACCACTCTAAAATAAATATTTTGCTTGAACAGGCTGCCTGAACCCTTGAGTTCTTAACCTTCTGATGAATGAACATTTTACGCTAGTGTTCAGTATCAACTGTTCCCTCCAGCAACTTGAAATCTATGCCTTTATTAACATTTGATAATGATCCATAAGGACCACTTTTTAAAAATAAAAAAAAAGTATGCAAGATGGTAGATGAACTGCTCTGGAGCCTAAATTCCTCCATACAGAGAGAAAATGATTTTCAGAATCACTTTTGATTTTGCTTGCTTCAATTTGAAACAACATAAAGGCCCGTGATTTGGACATCAGCACTTTCTGAAAGTCAGGCCCCTTCAACATTTTTAAATTGGGCACCCAAAACCATTTGTCAAAATCTCAGCCAGAATATTTTTTTATACACACACACACACAAACAGAGCGAGTGCACAGGTGTAACAATGTAAGCTAAGCTTTCCTACACTGCCCTGCCAATATGACAAAAACCAGAATCGGATAGACTATCATCTTAAAGTCTAAATAAATCTCCATTCCCATCCAGTCCTTGGGAAAGACTTGTAACCAAAAGTGCCTGAGGAACAGAGCTAGCAGTTTTCCTATGGAGGCAGTTTTTTCCTTTGATGAATACTTCAGTGGTTGCCCAAGGTTACTAGTTTTATCAGAATGGGACTTAAGCTGCAGAGGCTAAGATGTCCCAAGTTGGAGATGCCAACGTTTGCAGGTAAGCTCCCTGCTAATTCCCTGGCCCCCAAAACACACCTAGGAACATAAGACTGGATGGAATCCCTTGGGTCACAGAGTCCAGTCCCTTGCTATCACAGGCAATCCCATCATATAATTACCAAACTCCATCTTAAAACTTGTGGAAGCCAGTAAATAATTAACAAGGATTTGAAGAGATCTTAATGAATGTTAGTTAGCAAGAGTCAGGCCATACTGTAACCTTAATGACGTAAGACTTGTAGGAGCAAAGATAGTGCGAGGCGACAGGACAGGAACTGTGTACAAAGTTATTATGACCTTGCAATCACTAACCAAAATGCAGGCTTGCTTTTCTTAGGATTGAGACAAATAAGATAAGCCTTTTTGCTGTGTATAAACAAAATGTAGTTGTTGCTTTTTACTGTCTGTATTATTGTTAGAAATTGTCTGTAAAAGGTATAAAGGCTTGCTGTGATTGTTTACCAGTTGAGAGACCTGTCCAGGACCCTGTGTCCTATGGCACTCTCTCCCTCCATGGTAATTACTGGAGAAATAATAAAGTATTTGATTTTGCTGCATCCAAACAAAAAGTGAGAACTGAGTTTTTCTTCGACAATTTGGGGGCTCATCCGGGATGGCAACGCCCACGGACCCACAGACAACTACTACTGATCATTCCCCTTCGAACCCCATGGCGCCACATGAGAGGTATGAGACCTTTTGAAATCTCTATTGGGGTATCGGAGGAGGACTTTCCGTGAGGACGTCTGTCTCTCTGTTGGGCTCACGCCATCTGAACTTATTGACTGTGCAGCAGGATCAGATGCAAAGTGGTATTGGGGAGAGGCCCCAATAAGGTTAGTTTATTGCAGTACTGGGAACTGCTGAGTTGGCCAAGGAAATGCATAAGGTAATGCATAAGGTAATGCATAGGTAAATGCATTAGAATGCACCGGTGCTGAGGGGTTTTTACCGCCTCAAGAAGGGTTGTCATACCGCCTCATGGTATTGGTCCGGACCAGGTAAAGATGCATCATGGTTTAAAAAAAAAAAAAAAAAAAGATAAAAAGGTTGAAAAAGGGTTAAAAAAAAGACAGAAAAAGAAAAAGGAAGAAAAAGAGGCCTTGGTGTGTGTGTGTGTGGCTGTTACCGGGCTAGCCCAGTAACTAGTGGATCTTTAGGAGATCCGACCCACGGTGGGCTGACTCAGCCTGGCATAGTCCGGCGAGGAAGCTGCCTGGGTCTAGGAGTGTGTGAACCCATCTTCCCTCCCCTTTCCTTGTGAGTCTCTCCTGTGTGAGTGGAAAATGGGTAAGGGACTGTCTAAATATTCCACCTTACCCCCTAAGGGTACCCCAGCATATTACATGTACGTACATTATGGTCCTAAAACCTGCAGGTATTTAAATGATTGGAATCTGTATACGCGTGAAAATTCATTTAAACAATGCCCATTAGAAGGTACCTTCAATCTAGATAAGATCATATATCTCAGTGGAGCTTTATTCACAATGAAAAACCTCTGTTACAGTGTGAGCAATTTGTCTAGGAACGGGTTAATTTGAAATTCGGCTTAGCCCTGAGATAAGGGAGAAGTTGTTTTGTCTTCAAGGTCATGAATTAGTGTGGACTATGCTAAGTGCTAAGTAAAACTGCTTCAGCCCCAGCTGGTTGTGGAAAATAAAAAAAAAAGGCAAACCAAAAAAGCAGTATAAGTTACAAAACTGAGATTGCATTTGCAAAGCTTAACGGTTCAGTGAGATCCAACAGTTTTTGCAACCCTGAAGCCGGACAGGCAGCTGACCTGAACTGGAATCTCTGAAAGAGACGCCGCAGGAGATTCCAGGGTGTAAAAGAACAGCCATCCCAAGAGTGGCAGCATGTTGGAAATGCTGGACAAGCTGTATACAAGATAATCTCCCGTCCACCTATTTCCCTTCTCTGAACATTATACACAGACATGCCAGTCTGGATATGTGTAAGTATTAAAGTGGCTTAAGGCTTGGGGCATTCATATTTTTCCCGAGTGATGTGGGAGCATTCCCAACACTCTCCATTGTTGTTTTATTATTTTAATGAAGCTTTAAAATTTGATTATATGCTCTGTCAGTTTGATCACCTGACATGAGGGATAAATTAGTAATAGGAATTTGTCACAGTTTGGTGAGCAATTGCAGAATTTACACCATCTATCTGTTTTACCCTTGTTAGTTTATGTTTGCTTTGTTTGGTACTGTTGGTGTTTTGTGTTAAGAATAGCATGATTATAGGTGAGCTCTAATAGAATAAGGAAACACTATTTGGTTTTGGTGCACTATTTAGCTTTGGCTCTGTTTTGTTTAACCGGTTACTGATGTTTTCTGCTCTGTTCATTTGGGCGTTAGGTGTGTGAGCGGAACTGAACTTCTCGTTCGTAATTCCTCAGGGTGGAAGCAGGGGCGGCTCTAGGCACCAGCGGGCCAAGCGCCCGCTTGGGGCGGCATCCTGGGGAGGGCGGCATTTGGCTCCGGTGGAGCTCCCGCCGGCATGCCTGCGGCAGGTCCACCGGAGCCCGGGACGAGCGGACCTGCCGCAGGCATGACTGCGGCGGGTCCCGTCTTCCCGCGGCTCCGGTTGAGCTCCCGCAGGCATGACTGCGGCAGGTCCGCTCATCCTGGGCTCCGGTGGACCTGCCGCAGGCATGCCGGCGGGAGCTCCACCAGAGCCAAATGCCGCCCTCCCCAGGATGCCGGAGCCGCGGGAAGAGGGGACCCGCCGCGGGACTGGGGAAGGGCGGCGCAGCGTCCGCGCTGCTTGGGGCAGCCTACTTTGTAGAGCCGCCCCTGGGTGGAAGCCATGTGTGCGATGAAGCTCTGAGGTTGTCATGAAATTTTACAGTCCCGCCCCCCCGTAGCGGACAATATAATAGAAGTAGAAAAAATTTGGCTTAGACTGTAATTTTCTTTGTTTTTGTGTAATTTTCTTTTCTGTTTAAGTGTCAGCAGACAAATGGGTGGGTCTCTGGGTAGACCCCCAAAGGGGTTTGGATTATGTGTTAAGTGAATGGCCATGTATTTTTGCCCAGGTGGCAAGCCTTACTAGGAAGGACTCAGGTAGTCTTGTGAGTAGAAATGTTTTGGGGACAAGACCAGAAGGGTGGGGGCTAGTTGAGTAGCCCACCCTCCTAGCTAAGAACTGGTTGTGGAACAAGCTAGTGTCCATGGACGGGACGATTCAGTGAGGAAAAAAGGATCGGGCCCAGGCAGGCGGGCAACAGACAGAGAGATTTGGAAACTTTTGAGGGTGTAGTGGAAAGAAGGAGTAAGTGAATATAAGCATGAGGATTTCAAATACTCAGAAGGATATTTGGAATGGTGATTTGCATTGGTAAAGTGGCTGTTGGAAGGAGAAAGCAATTGATTTTTAAGGGAAAATGAAAAATTGACTCTGTGTTTGCTGGGGGGAACAGCACTTGAACTTTGTGAAAAAAGCTGAAGAGAACAGTTTTTTGGTGTCTTTGACATGTTTGTGAATGAATTCAGGCAAAGAAATTATTAGATTGCACTCATTTGGCTATGAACAATTTTGTTAAATCAGTTGAAGAATGTATACAGTGCTATGTAATGACATTGTATTAGGCCCTACAGGCACTATAAGTGGTGATGTTTTCTTTCAGTGTTTAAAAGCAGGAGTTAAAAGAAATAAAAAGCAAGCCGGAGAGCATCTGTGTTAATGCAAATTAACTAACTGATAAGGTAGAGGCCGCTGAACCAGGGCTGTCTAAGAAGCACATACGAGAAAATATGGGGTAATTCCTCTGTTTTGCCTAGAATCAACAAGAGTATTTGTATATTTTAAGTATTTACCTGCCCGAAGGGTGGACCTCTGTTTTGTCTTTCAGATAATCAAAGAACATTAATGCCAGCTACACAGCATTCAACATACTATGATTTACTGGCAGTCACAATTATGTTGTGTGTTCTATGTTCTGTTTTGTGGTGTTTTGCCAAAGAATTGTTGTGTTTAATATTTTCATGAGATGGTCTGATTTGACATCAAGCGAAAATGTTGCATTGCAATGCAGATACTTGTTTTGTTCAACTTAGAGTACAAAGTGTTTAGTTATATCAGAAAAATGTGATATACTAAAGTCTAATACATTTTCTTCAGTAAGGGAAAGAAACTACATTGGCCAAATCTTTTAATTGAGAATTGTTGTTAAAATTTGCATACTGACAGTCTTTGAAAGCAAGGACATGAAAAGTTAACCCACTCCCCATATTGTACGAGGGATCCTTCTGGCTACCTCAGACTTTAGCCAGAGGGCTGGGGATGGTGGATAGCTATTGGACTAGAAGTTATATTAAGTGAACTTCTCAAAGTGGGTGTGCTTGTCCTGGACTTTCCGTGAGGACGTCTGTCTCTCTGTTGGGCTCACGCCATCAGAAGGGACCATTATGATCATCTAGTCTGACCTCCTGCACAATGCAGGCCACAGAATCTCACCCATCCACTTCAATAACAAACCCCTAACCTATGTCTGAGTTATTGAAGTCCTCAAATTGTGGTTTGAAGACCTCAAGCTGCAGAGAATCCTCCAGCAAGTGACCTGTGCCCCATGCTGCAGAGGAAGGCAAAAAACCTCCAGGGCCTCTGACAATTTGCCCTGGAGGAAAATTCCTTCCCGATCCCAAATATGGCGATCAGTTAAACCCTGAGCATGTGGGCAAGACTCACCAGCCAGCACCCAGGAAAGAATTCTCTGTAGTAACTCAGATCCCATTCCATCTAACGTCCCATCACAGAATACTATGTGCAACCCCAATCTCTCAAGTTTAGGAAAGATCAATTCAGACTGAAACAGGTGCAGAGAAGGGCTATTAGGATGATCAGAGGAATGGAACGCCTACCTTATGAAAGGAACTCAAGGAGCTTGGCTTGCTTAGCCTAATCAAAAGAAGGCTGAGGGGAGATATGATGGCTCTCTAAAAATACATCAGAGGGATAATTACCAGGGAGGGAAAGGAGTATTTAAGTGCCATTTTTGACACAAAAACAAATGGATATAAACTGGTCATCAACAAGTTTAGGCTTGAAACTAGAGAACGGTTTATAATCATCAGGGGAGTAAAATTATGGAACAGCCTTCCTAGGGGAGCAGTGGGGCAAAATACCTAAGCTGATTCAAGAATGTGATTAATAAATTTATGGAGGGAACGGTACGATGACACTGCTTATAGTGGCATATGGCCCATCTGCAACTATTAGTAGCAAAAATACCCAGAGGCTGGAGATGGAGAGGACTCTGAGTTACTATAGAGAATTCTTTCCCAGATGGTCTGACTGGTGAGTCTTGCTAACATGTTCAGTATCCAACTGATCGCCATATTTGGGGTCCAGAAGGAATTTCTCCCCAGGTCAGATTGGCAGAGACTCTGGTTTGTTTTTTTTATTTATTTTTTTGCCTTCCTCTACACCCTGTGGCATGGGTCACTTGCTGATTTAAGCTAGAGTAAATAGTGGATTCTCTGTAACTTGAAATTTTTAAATCATGAGTTGTGAACTTCAACAACTCAGCTAAACTTTATGGATCTATTACAGGAGGACATATATGAGGTTCTCTGGCCTGCGATGTACAGGAGATCAGACTAGATGATCACAATGGTCCCTTCTGTGCTTAAATTAACTTAGTCTCATAGACTTTAACTACACAGAATAGATTTTAAGTGAGTACAAGTAAAAGGTACTAAAGTCAGAAATGGTTACAAGAGACAGAGATAAAAACACTTTCTAGTACTAAAACTTAACAAACTTGACTTGGTTCAAGATAAAATTCTTACCACGTGCTCCCAGCAACAGGGCTGACCAAATTTCAGGTTAGGATCTTTCCCAAAGTCAAATGGCTGCTTCTTTTATCTTCTTAGTTGAAAGAGCGATAGATAGGGAGACACACCTTGGGGATATTTTTGTACTTCATGTTTATAGTCCAGTCACCCTTTGAAATGTGTTTTACAGAGGGTTACCCCTAGATATAGTTCATTGCTGCTGTGAGGTTGGAGTCATGGAGTCTTGTGGTGAAAGAGGTTCCATGCTGTTGGCTGCTAAAATATAGATTGATCTGTTTCGGCCCCACTTCTTTGCCAAAAAATGGCCACTTGACAGCTTTGACAACTGGCTAGAGCATCAGCTTGTTCTTTGCCTTTGAGAAACAAATTTATCCACTCCCCAGACTTGTCTGGTAACCATATTTCAGTCATAACTTCAGCTTATGTTCATAATTTTACATATAATGTTGCTACATACATTTCACAAGAATATTATTGACCAGCTAGTTATTAGTTTTCAAATGATACCTCAACAAGGCATATTTTGTACAAGGATTATTACAATAGTGTGTAGGGTGTAAATAGAGGGGTGCATTCAGCCACACCAGATATTAGGAAAGAATGCAAAGAAGCTGTGAGGAAAACATTCTGTTGCTGGTGAATGAAGAAATAAGACATGGAACATGAGTTGAAGAGACATGGAACAGTGTAAAATAGGACAACAAGTGTTGGGCTACAAGGACAAAATGAAGAAACCAAGGTGCTGCTGTTGAGTGAGAAGCATAGGAAGCTGAAGGAGAATAAAATATGAGGACAAGTCTAAAAGCTGACCAGAGAGATAAAACAGAAAGCGGAGAGAGAAAGAAACAATTGGATAAGCAAACAATGTAAAGAAGCAGAAGAATACACAATGAGAATGTGATATGGGGTTGTATCCTAAATTCCCTGTAAGCTGTGGGGTTGTGCAGCAGCCTATTTAGTGCCACGCAGGTGCTCAGTGAACCCGCCCAGTCGGGACCTGCCGGGACCGGGGCGCCGCTCCCCCGGCCCCAACTCAGCCCTGGATCTGCTGCAGCCAGGACATCCTGAACCCAGCTCTGGCCCGGACCTGCCGCGGCCAGAGGAGGGGCACCCGGAACCTAGTCCCGTCCCAGACCTGCTGCGGCTGGGGCAGGCACTAATTGGTCCAAATCCTCACACCAACTCAGGCGCTGTTTGGTTTGTATTCTCACGGCTCATGGTGAAGAGTGCTCTGATTGGTTTAGAGCTGTGAAGGAGCACGGACTATCAGGCACCTCCTGCTGTTCTGACCTTCCCATTCCAGGATGTAATGTGTGCTGGGACTTGTAGTCTGTGCTGGCCCACATACCCTGGCCCCGGAGAGGAGGCTTTGTGATTGGTTCTCAGTGGGCGATGAAAGATCATTGCTAAGGTAGAGGCACCAGTGGCCGGGCTGGTCTCCCCTCCCCTGACCCCAACCCAGCCCCGTCCCACACCTGCTGCAGCCAGGGAAGGGGCGCTTATCCCATGGCCCCAACCCCAGAGTTGCTGTGGGGAGAGAGTGCTGGGGGGAGTCCTCTCTCCCTACCATAATCCTGGAGCAACTCCTGCACCCCAAACCCGTCATCCCTGGCCCCACCCCAGAGCCCGCACCCCAACCCTCATCCCCAGCCCTGAGCCCTTCATCCCAGCCCCACCCCAGAGACCACACCCCCAGTGGGAGTCCTCACACCCCTACACCCCAACCCTCTGCCCCAGCTCTGAGCCCCCTCCCACATTCCGAACCACTCACACTCCCGCACCACATTAATTTTGTTATGTGTACCAATATGAAGGTGATGTATCACCTCCATATTGGTGACCATAACAAAATTCATTCCACACATGTGTGGGAAAATTAGAGGGAACACTGGTTATATCACAAGATAAGAGAACTGAAAGGGATATATGAAATGGAGATGGTGGTGGTGAATGACAAGTGCAGACAAATAATTGAGGATGAACAAGCAAAGAATAAACAATGGAAAGAACATTTTGAAAAGCTATATAATGCAAAGAACACAGTAGATGAAATGATCCTGGAGAAGCTTCCGAGCACAAACAAAGGAGAGGAGATTCTAGAATTCTTAGAAGTTGTATTAAATGTCTTGATAGAAAGTTTGGGGGAAAAAAAGGCTCTGGGAAGTGACAACACAACCACTGAGGTTGCAGAATTGATCAAGGAGGATTTACAAAGAATAACCAACAAGGTAAACTGGAAAAGCAGGAAATTCAGCTTAAAGATCAGCATGGAGAAGACAAAAATTATGGCAACAAGAAGACAAGAGAGAGGTAAATACCAAACTTGGAGATAAAGAACTAGAATAAGTGGAAAAATGTCTGTACCTTGGAGGACTGGTATTGAAGAATGAGAATTGTGAAGATGATGTAAAAAGAAGAATCAGACCAGCTAGTATTGCATTCGGAAAACTCTGCAAGATCTAGAAGGCTAAAGACATTTGTTTTTATATAAAAGTCAGTTGTCTCACATAAACTGTCATGCTAATACTGCTGTACAGGTCAGAATACTAGAATATGAAGAACGGACATGAACTGGTGGAAGAGAATACTGAGAGTTTCAAGACGGCAGAAAATAAAAAAGGAAGAGACAGGAAAACAGCTTTGGAGAAATAATGCTGTTACAGAAGGTTCCAGAAAGATGATTGCAATGGTTTGGACAGATGTCAAGAATGGACCCAGAAAGGACACTATAAATGGCGATACATACCTAACTGCAAGACACTCGGAATAGAGGAAGACCAAAGATGAGCTGGATAAACATGGTAAAGAATGACATAGAACGAAAATGTTAAAGATGAATGAAGCCATGGAGGTGGCACAAGATAGAGAGTGATGGAAAGACTTCACACTGCCCCATCGTCACTGTTGACCTGACAGACAGGAATGAAAGAAGAACTTCATGTTAGTAAAAGATAAAGAAAAAAACATGCAATGGGAGGGATCAGGAAACCAGCTTGGGAATTAGGTTAGACAACTGAACTAGCAACTAGGAAAGCCTGCTTCACCCACTTCCCTTGTTAATGTCAATGCCACTCTCTATCCATGTCCTCCATACCCCACAGGGCATCTTAATCTTCCAAGTCGGGAGTCTTGCTAAGGTATCAGATCAAGGGTCCCTCTGATGAGACAGTGGAGGCTCCCCATGGGAAAATGCTGCCTTCATAGTCAAACTACTAGCAACTCAAACAATTTGGATGGAATTCTCCCCGTCCTTTCCCACTATTGAGAGCAGGGTTAGGATACGGAAGGAGGGCACAGGGAGAGTGTATAACCAACTACAATGTACAAACCCAGTTCCTCACGATGTTCAAATGCACAACTGAAATTGTGACCTTTGGTGAAGTGTATTCTGTATCGAGATATGACCAGTATTAATTTCCTTAATGGGTTTTTTGAGTTGACAGGACATGAATTTGGGCAACTTTAACTCTAAGTTAATTAAGTTTCTTTGGTATGGTATGTTAGTTGGCTTCAGTTTAATAATATTCTGGCACTCAAAGCCTGCCCAGGCATCAAGGTTGAGAGATGACTTCTTTAGAAGCAAGGGAATGGAATTTAAGACGGATGATACACTATAAAAAGCTTCTCAAACCCATTATTTGATAGAAGAGGTTTAGTTGATAACAATCAAAACAAACAGACTAATTGATAATGGGTCAGAAGTACAGTGTAACCAGATAAGAATTTTAAAATATAACTGCTGTTGTCTTTTGGTAGGAAATATCCAGATAAATAGCCAGGAATTTGAATGAATACTCACATTGTTGTTGTTGTTTTTGCTTTTTTGTTTAAGATAATGCTTTGTAAAGAAGAACGTAAAAATACCCTCAACAACCTACCTTGCTCTAAGGATAAAAAGCAATAATTACAAACAATGGGTATGTAGAAAAAATCTGGCATCGCACATTCAATTTTGCAAATAAGATGATAGATGAAAATAGCGCTTCTCTGCATGATTCAAAATTAAATAATTGGTTTAAAATTCAGATCGCTTTCAATCACTGATAAGTTCTAAACAGTTGTATCAATTTACAAGGGATCTGCAGTAATAACCATCCACTAATATCCCAACATGACAGAGAACAAGTAAGGAAAATAGCATGTTAGTGACTGATGACCTTACAAATGGATAGATGAACCAACAAAGACAGATCAAATAAATGGAAAACTAGGGAGTCCTGCACAGACTTATAAATTAAAAAGTTATTAATGTCAAAAATGACAGCATCTAATAAAATACTGACAAATTTGCACAGACACAACGTTATGAAAAACATTTACAGCACTGGAAATAAAGCTAGACATCTCATTGCTATGTTACCACCATTTTTCCACTTTATGAGCCAAAAGAATGTAGAATACAAACAGGCATTAGTGGATACTTCAGAGTTAAGAATGCCAGGAGTCAGCAGCATTTAGGAATTAAACATATAGAAAATGAATATCTTCCTAGATGTTTATCCTAAGTTCAGGAATAACAAGGATCTGTTAGAAACAGTTTCAAACATCTGCAGCTGTAAATACAATACCTGAATCATGGGACATTCATTACGATAGCCTTGCATGAACAGTATGATTGGAGCTACTTCCAATATTTTAAATACCACACTATGGTGTTAGTAAATGGTGACTTTTTAATGGTGCTTCCCCGCCCATGTATGTTCTCAGGTTTGCATTAGTACTAATGCCCTGCCAGTGGATTTCCCCATATCCAGGTAATGCTTCTAACTCCGCCCCCCCCCCCCCCACTCCCTCACTCACACTTCTAAATTATAGATGTTGAGATTTTAGGAAATAGAATTTTTCTGTTTAGTTCTCTTTACTCTCCAATATCATCGTTAGCAGAATCTCATACTCCAGGTTTCAACCAATGGTTAATTCTCCAAGGAGAAACTTCTGGAGAATTTCTAATTATTTTCCTGTTACAAATGTCAACCTATGTTTAGTACTTCTCTATTAGGCCCTTCTTTCAAGCATGTCTCCCTGCTCAGGAATATATTTATATGGCACGTTTAAATTTCCCGTATCAAAATTAATTTAAAAACAAAAGGACAAAAGCAAATGATTGTTTCTGTATTTAATATTAAAGCTAATATGAGATTCTTAAATACGTGTTTCATTCAAGCTAGCTAGGTATCTTGAAGTATAGTTTGCTGACTTTGGATATGTCCAACAGGAGCAGTAGGCAGGGAACCCTCCAGTATTTCCCACACAGAACAAGCATTTGAGAGACTTCCTCCCAGGAGTTAATCATTTTCGAGTTCAGGCAAGATCTCAACAACAGTAATTTAGTACCTGAAAACAGACTCACCTGAGGAAAGAATGATCTGTTCATCTGTTCCTGTAAGGCTTGCTTCAGCTGGTTCACATCCTTTTCCAATTTCAGATATTCATTCCAAGCATTTTCCATTTCCTGTTGGCAAAGAGGAAGGGTTTCAATTGTAGGGTTTCAATTCAACCCTACAATAAGCAATAAAAGGTACACAGCACTCTGTCTTTCAGCCAGTTAAAAAATAAGCATGTTCTTAACTTTAAGGATTAGGTTGTTCCATTGAAAAAAGAAAAATGATCTGTTCTGAACAGAATGTAATGATATGAGCTTAAATGCTTTACTGGGTTGTGGCCCGAGTGCTCCACACCTTGCAGGACAGAGTTCAGAATCTTTAGTTAGAAATGTTTTGATAATCTGCAAACACAGAATGCTCTATTAGTTATTTAAGGACAAAGCAGGCGTTCAAAGGAATCTAGGCACTGATATGAATTCTTGAAGGAAGACAGCTTAATTTCAATACCCTGTTCACTTTACTTCTGTAATGTGTAAAACTGAACATACTATTTTAAGAGAGTTCTAAAATGTTGGTACAAATTCACCCCTGAGTCGGGGCCACCAGAGGATCCTTAAGTCATTTACATTATGGCTAACATCTGCAGCTGTACATTCTGCTTTCTGACTCAAAATAGAGGAAGATGATTTGATTTTATGCACCTCTATGTACATTTTCAACACAGCCCATAAAACAGTGCATTGTCTAACGACACAAAACACTGCATATGTGCAAGTATATGATGTAGACATTTTAATTTACCTGACTTATACACACACGACTTGTGAGTACAATTTTAGAGGCAGTTTTCTAAAAACTGTCCTCATGTGCTGTAGGAGTTAGGGATTATATGGCTGAGTACAGAGTGCTAGGTGGGTTTAAAATTCCCTTTCTTGTATGGCCTATTAATGAAACATAACATTAATTTGATGTGGGTCTTTATTAAAGTTTATTCTTATTAGGTTGTGGTAATTGAGAGAGAGAAAATACTGGCTAATACTCCAGGGTAAGACCCAACTCCTTTTTCCGCCTAGAAAAGTTCCAGGGAATCTAATTCAGCATTTTTCAAACTTCAGGTTGTGACCCAATAGGGGGTTGCAGCATGTCAGGCACTGGGTTGCTCTGGTCAGCACTGCCGACCGGAACATTAAAAGTCCCACCAATGGTGCTGCCCAAGTAAGGCGGGCTAGTGCCTACCTGTTTCGACACCACACTGCACCCCAGAAGCGACTCCGCCCCAAGCACCAGCCGGCCAATGGGAACTGGGGGGGAGGAAGGGGGTGCGGTGCCTGAGGGTGAGAGTGGAGCAAAGCCACTTGCGCACCACCACCTAGGAGCCAGACCTGCTGCTGGCCGCTTCCAGGGTGCAGCACTGTCCGCGGTGCCAGGACAGACGAAAACCCATAAGCCCGCGCTTCAACCCCACACCCCAATCCCCTGCCCTGAGCCCCGCCCAACCTGGAACCCCTTCCTGCACCCCAAACCCTACATCCCCAGTCCCACCCCAGAGCCCTGACCCCCTCCTACACCCCAACCCCCTGCCCCAGCCCAGAGCCTCCTCCCACACCCCAAACCCCTCATCCCAGCTCCACTGGGTCGTGGGCATCAACAATTTTCTTCAACTAGGTCCCCAGAAAGAAAGTTTGAAAACCACTAATCTAGTTTATACTAGGATACCAGTGGAGACTGGAACAAAGGTTTGCAATTAAGACTTCCATTAAAAAGACAGATCTGCATGATTTGTTTTCATATTCTGTACATTATCTAAATTGGTTTGTAGGATTTAACCCTATGTCTGAAAAGTAATTCATTTTAGACTAGCGCTTAGTTTAGCATTTCTTTGGAAGCACTGAACACATACAGTGGATGCCTTGGATATTTCAGCCCGAATATGAATGAGGTCCTCTTGCAAAAGTCTCTGCTGGGAAGAAATTTTTTCTGCATGCGGTGGTTGGTCTTTGTACTGTTCCATCTGTCTATGCAAAACCTCCAAAACAGATTCCAACTGGTCCTAAAGAAAAAAGGAAAACAGCAATAGACTTATATTTGTATGGGTCTGTACTGATTTACAACTGAGGGTACGTCTTCACTACCGGCCATATCGGTGGGTAGCAATCGATTTCTCGGGGATCGATATATCATGTCTCATCTAGACGTGATATATCGATCCCCGAACGCACTCCTGTCGACTCCGGAACTCCACCAACGCGAACGGCGGTAGCGGAGTCGACAGAGAGAGCCGCAGACGTCGATCCCGCGCCGTGAGGATGGTAAGTAACTCGATCTAAGATATTTCGACTTCAGCTACGCTATTCACGTAGTTGAAGTTGCGTATCTTAGATCGATCCCCCCCCCCAGTGTAGACCAGCCCTGAGAATATGAAAAATCTTCTCTACCTCTCAAGTCTTTCCTCTAAATCATGAGGATCACAGATTTTCCTTTTACTGAGAGGACAAAGAAGGAAACTGATTATTGGAAGGTATGAAGCGTTAGGCCATCACAGTAGCAATAGTCAGTAGCAACCACTAAGTTGCAACACAATTGCCATTATAAATCCGTTTTAGTGTTTGTACCTTTCAAAAACCATAACCAATGGGGGTGAAATGTTTCATGTTTAATTTCTGTGCAAACAGTAGAAAGCATTTTTTTTCTAAACTGCCTCTAAATTAATTAATTTACCTATTATATTCAGACATTCATTTTAATGAGCACATTTAATTTCAGCAGTCCCAGAGTATATAGGTAGGGCTCAAAGCTGGTAAAGTGTTAGTGTTATACACACACACAATGAAAGGAAGAGAAGGGAAGAAAAGGTCCTTTTGTTAACGTTTACTATGTGACTTCTAAATGGGATATAAACAGAAGGAAGGAAGAATGTTGGGGTGAGGAACAAGAAGGTCTTAGCACAGGGGTTCTCAAACTGGGGGTCGGGACCCCTCAGGGGGCTGCAAAGTTATTGCAAGTTTGGTTGAGACTTTTGGAGCTAGAACCTCAACTGTTGTAAATTGGCTTAGCTACATTGAAATAACTCAGGATGGGCTTCCAGGGCTGCCCGGGGTGGGGGCAAGTGGGGCAATTTGCCCCAGCCCCCGGACCCCGCAGGGGCCCCCACGAGAGTTTTTTGGGGCCCCTGGAGCAGGGTCCTTCACTCGCTCTGGGGGGGGCTGGAAAACTCTTGCGCGCCCGGGCCCCCAGAGCTTCTTCCGCTCCCGGTCTTCGCCAGCGGGGTGGGGGGGTGTCCTTCCATTCCAGGGCAGAAGTACCCCCCCCCCGCTGCCAAATTACTGCCAAAGCGGGACCCGCCGCCGAAGTGCAGCCAGGTCTTCGGCGGTAATTCGGCGGCAGGGGGTCCTTCCGTTCCGGGACCCGCCGCCGAATTACCATCAAAGACCCGGCTGCACTTCGGCGGCGGGTCCTGCTTTGGTGGTAATTCGGAGGTGGGGCCCCACAGCGGGTCTTCAGGGCACTTCGGCAGCGGGTCCTGGAATGGAAGGACCCCTCACCGCCGAAGACCCCAGGCCCCCAGAATCCTCTGGGTGGCCCTGTCTGCTTCCCCCTTTTTTATAGCCTTTTGCATAATGCTAGTGCAATCATACTACGTACAATGGTATTTAAATATGGTTCTTGTTAGCACAAGTTTTAAAACATTGCTAACTGTGATAACACGGTTGCCTCTCTGGTGAGACTGTTTTTTTAATCTTATAACTGTGATAAAATAATCATATAGATTGAGCCCTTTCCTTGTCCCAGCCCTGTACCATTGTCAACTTAAAAAGAAAAACAAAACTATTCTGAAAATGTGCATTCAGCAAAATTTGTAATGGAGGTCACATAAAAATAAATGTGAGTAGTTTTAAAATATGCATTATTAAAAAATTTTAAAAATATATTTTCCAAATACATTACTCATCTGTAATATTCAAAACATACCATTTTCATTCTGTAACAAAAGAGTTGTATATATTGTCCAAAGTGAATTATTACAATATTGGTACATTACAATAATCTAATGCTTGGTTTGGAGTCCCAAAAGCCTGAATAAGAAACTTTAAGGTTTGTCCAAGATAATTTATTAATTATTATTATTATTATTATTAACACAAAAAAATTAATTGTATTACTTTATTTTCCTTAAGGGATCTTATTTTGTCTTCCAAGTCCTGTAGAATCCCGTCTTGTTCACAGAAAACGCTTAGCTTGACCTACCAATAAAACCATATATATTTAAGTTAGATATAAAAAAAGAAAGAAACCCTTCTTTTGCAGCACGAATTTCATTTTCATTTGGATCAGAATGAGAACAATTATAGTGTAACAGAAACAGCTAAATGCTAAAGTGACTATATTTGACAGGGTTTTGAATTGATGTTTGATACTTACATCAATATCACTTTCTGCAATCTTGACAGGTTTTGTACTTCGTTCTTTTAGTACATCACGCCCTGTCACCTAAAAAGAATAAGGTTTAAAGATATATTAGACTGGTGGCAAAGTGAAGTATAATTATGCTTCAGTGATAAAGAAAAAGTTTTGTTATATGCTCTAGACAACACACTATATGATTTACTGACACTAAAAATAAATGTGAAAGGGCTTATCTTTTGAAATATAAGAAATTTTAGATAAATTGTAGAACTTATATAAAAGTAATAGATCAATACTATTTTCTTCACGAAAAGAAAATGTACGACTCTAGAATTATTACAAAAAGCTTGCCATATCAAATCTCTGAAATATGACGATGGTACATCAAATATCTAATTCCAAAGGATTACCAATTAGTTAACGTATGCTGTTTAATGATGTAATAGAGTGCAGATAGTAGGTGAGCCTGCACTCTGATCACTTATAGGCTAATTAGTGCCCCAGGAGAAGCTGATTGCGGTTAATGAACTCAACTGGCCAATCACCCCAGGGCTTAAAGAAGGCACAGGAAGGAAGAGCAAGAAACGAGGAGAGAGAGAGAGAGAGAGTAGAGAGGAACAGGGCTAGCTGGGGTTAAATACACAGAGGGCTCAGACTAGGGAGACCTCTGTTCCCATCAAGTCCTGCTGAGAGTGCCTAAAGCTTGGCAAACACTGTAAATAGGTGGGAGCATGGGGGACTGTAGTGATATTGGTGAAAGGGCCTTGAAATGAAGTTTCACTGAGAGCACACCTGGAGGACACTGCGCGGTTTCTGCAGGTCAGAAGACGGGGGTGGAGCAGCACCAGTGACAAATGACTAGTGCAATTGTGTCAGATTTATAATCAAAGGAAACATCGATCCCATTTGTCCTTAGTTTAAAAGTAAGGCCCCTATCCTACAAAACTTTTATGTATGAGTAGTCTTCATTGGAATCAATAGGACTATTCATGTTCTTACAGTTAAACATGTGCATAAGCGTTTGCAGGATAGAGGCCCAACTGACTAAAAACATGTTTTAATAGTTCCTGCATATCTACAGTTCCTGCTCACTCTTCATGCTCACTCCACGATGAACGTTATGGGAATGCAAAGAGGGATATTAGTCTGGGGCAGGAGCAAAAATGATATTTAAATACACTTCATTTTGGATGTACTTCTTTCTAGTTTCACCCTCTTTCATTCCAGTAATCTCTGGCTCCAAATCCAACTTCTAGCAGGAAAGATAATCCTTAGGGACTACCCATAATTTAAAGTGGTACAGAGACTCAACTATCCCTCAACATTTTATTTTAGATGAAGTCAGCTGGACACCAAGTAGGATTTTCAAATATTATTCTAGTCTTAAGATATAAGTACATTTACCATTTTTATATTATTCATGCCTATACATCTCATCTCTCCATTTTCAAAGAATGCATATATTTATCATGTGAATTTCATGAAATAGAAGCCAGACGTTTGTTATTTCCCCATCATCAAATACAAGAGGGTTTACTCTCCCTTAGAAGAAACCAGTCTTAATTATTTTTATATTTTCAACATAAATTGTCAAATAGTACAATATTTTAATAGGAAATGATTTCCTTTTAAATGTATTAATGCATGTCATTTAGCATTATTGATAGTAAATATTCGGTCACATTTTCAAGTGCAGGAAAATATTTGGTATATTTAAGCATAAACGGAAGTGTGTCCAAGTACAAAATTTGCTGCTTTAATAATCTGCAAGCTAGTGGATAGGTGAATTGTTCTCATAGTCTGCAATGAAAATACTATGAATAATTTGCTATATTTTGAAATGGATTATATAATCACAAGTGCAAAAGTTACCTTAATTTCAAAGCAGTGAAAATGAGAACATAAAATAAGATTTAGCATGCTTTCACACTTTAGGAATTACATAAAGGAGTCACTACTTAACACAGCCATTCATTTTCAACATATGGTAAGACGAAACCAAGCACAGTGAGGTCAGCCATAATTTTGCATACAGCCTAAAAAAACATCTTGCAGGAAGCTCTTCTATTTATCATGATACACCTGTGGAAGCTAGGGTATATACATTGATTGCCATTTGAAAAAAAGCGATGGGATGGTCACATTTCAGACACAAGCAGTCTTACATTTATACCGGACAGTAACCCTTGTGCTGAGTTCTTTAGCACTTTGTAAACCATGTTGATCAGAGGTCCATTATTTTTTATCTGTTTCAAACAAAAGTTTAGCAATAGTTTGTTACTGGGAAAAAAAAAGATATTACAACTTAGAATCCATGAAAAACAGAAATAGAGATTCCAGAAGTTAGATAAAATATCTGTAAAGTTTGATCTCTCTTTCTGCAACTATTCTCTAGGGGAAGACAACCAGCAGGTACTGTAGCTGTCTCATTCCTGATTGTTACCCCTTGACTTAGAGATGAAGAATATTGACATGTGTAGAGCACTTTCTTTTTCCGCACTGATCACCAAAATTTAAAAAACCAACCTGGAAATTATAACTGTCTGCTTCTCCTCTGATATAACATTAGTTATGATTTGGCAAGGTTGCTAGTTCAACCATGAAACTATTTTTTTTTATTTTACTTTTGCAAACACAGTGTAACTCAGGGCCGTACAGTGTTGCCAAACCTGCAGTTTCCAAGGGCCCCACCAAGTATAGTTTGATATTTTCTGGTCATGATCCAGTGTCAGAAAATTAGCTGTATAGTACAATCTGCTTTGTGCAGACTGCTTAGAGGTGATAACACATGCACCCTCAGAAACAATGTTTTGGCTATGGCACATCACAGATCCTGCATTCCTCCTTTAACAAAAAAACTGCTATCCACTATTCCTTAATTCTCTCTATGAACACACACATTTCACCTTATTTTTCTCTCCTCTCCTCTTCACCTCAGAGGAACTGAACTCCAGTTGCTATGACATAAGTTTGGAGCAGAGAAGGTTACAAAGTTATAGCTTGATTTTAGTAAGGCTTTTGACATGTCCCACACATTTGCATAAGCAAACTAGGGAAATGTGGTCTAGGTCGGTGCACAGCTATAAGATGGATGCACAACTGGTTGAATGACCAGTAGTTATCAGTGGTCCCTGTCAAACAGAGAAGGCATATCTAGGAGGTCCCTCAGGAGTCATTCCAGGGCCTGGGACTATTCAATATTTTCATTAATGACTTGGATAATGGAGTGGAGAGTATGCTTATAAAATCTGGAGCTAACACCAAGCTCAGAGGGGTTGCAAGCACTTTGGAGGACAGGATTAGAATTCAAAACAATCATGACACATTGGAGAATTGGCCTGAATTCAACAAGATGAAATTCAACAAAGACAATTGTCAAGTACTATTCTTAGGAAGGAAAAATCAAATGCACAACTACAAAATGGGGAATAACTGGCTAGGTAGCAGTACTGTTGAAAAGGATCTAGGAGTTACAGTGGATCACAAATTGACTTTGAGTCAACAATGTGATGCAGCTGAAAAAAAGGCTACCACCATTCTAGGGTGCATTTTACAGGAATATTGTAACTAAGACACGGGAGGTAACTGTCCCGCTCTACTGGCACTGCTGAGGCCTCAGGTGGAATACTATGTCCAAATGTGGGCACCACACTTTAAGAAATATCTGGACAAATTGTAGAGTCCAAAAGCAACAAAATGATAAAAGGCTTAAAAAACTGATCTATGAGGAAAGGTTAAAAAAACTGGGCATGTTTAGTCTTGGGAAAAGAAATTTCGGGGGGGAGGGGTGGGGGGCTGATAACAGTCTTCAAATATATTAAGGGCTGTTTATAAAGAGGATGGTGATCAACTGTTCTCCATCTCCACTGAAGATAGGACAAAAGGAATGGGCTTAATCAGCAGCAAGGGAGATTAGGTTAGATATTAGGAAAAACTTTCTAACTATAATGGTAGTTAAAGCTCTGGAATAAGCTTCCAAGGTATATTGTGGAATCCCCATCATTGGATTTTTAAAAACAAGTTGGACAAATACCTGTCAGGGAAGGTCTAGGTTTACTTGATTCTGCCACAATACGGGGAACTGGACTTGATGACTTGTCAAGGTCCCTTCCAGCCCAACATTTCTATAATGAATACTGAATGGCTTTATAGAGGACCCCAGATTTTCTTGAATTGCTCTAGTGCAAATGCTTAATGGAATACACTCTTCTACACTTTATTAGGCCTTCCTCATTCACATTCTGCATTTCCTAATGTGGAATGTATGTTTGAATAAAAAAAAAAATCAACAAGTTACTATGGTATTATGAGATCAGATTTACCCACCCACACTACAGACAGATCGTTTACACCTGATCTCTTAATTATTAAGCAGAAAACAAACTACACCTCATAACGCTGTCCTCGGGAGCCAAAAAAATCTTGGTGAAACTGCGTTTTATCAAACTTGCTTTGATCCACCAGAATGCGCAGCCCCGCTCCCCTGGAGCACTGCTTTACTGCGTTATATCTGAATTCGTGTTATATTGGGTTGCATTATATCGGGGTAGAGGTGTACTTCCTTTTAGAATTTCTCAATTCTCCACTGCCTGTAGCATACTTTATTATAAGCTTACACATGAAATGTCTTTCCTTACTGTGTAAGACTTGACTAGTTTTCAGTAAATAAGGGCTTATCTACACTTTCAATGCTACAGCAGCATAACTCTGCCACTGGGCAGCGCTCTGTGTTTCAGTGTAGACACTACCTACATCAACGGGAGGGATTCTCCTGTCAGCACAGATAATTCACCTCTCTGAGAGGTGGTAACTAGGTCAATGGAAGAATTCTTCTGTTGATCCAGCGCTGTCTATGTCGTGACTTGCTTTATTTTAACTACGCTGCTCAGGGGTGTGGATGTTTCACACCCTTGACTGATGCAGTTAAATCAAGCTAATCTTCTAGTGTACATCAGGCCTAAGGCACGGGGCCACACATTAAACAATGAGGATAAAACAAAATATCAAATAGTTGCTCATTCAATGAGCACCTTCCTTACTGTGCACTGAATGAGGCATGGATCCTATGGAAAAAAACCTGTATGCGATCATGTAAGTAAAAACCGAGTCATAATTAGGGCTACAATTTTGTCACACAAATTTTTAATACATTTCATGGCACAGGTGCAAGAAAACAATTATGTCTGGAAAGCAGGACAGTGGGGAGCCCATGGGTGGTTGTGGGAGAACAAGTGCACCTCTTATGCTCATGGCTCCTGTCCCGTGGGGCTAGGCCCAGGTCCCCCGCTGTTGGCACTGCGACCTGGCCCACATAGTCACAACACCTCCATAGATAGAGACAGATGGCCAAATTCGATTGGCATTGTGACCTAGCACATGGGGTCACACCACCACTCAGGTTTGGAGGGGTGGACATGCCAAACCTGGGTGATGTCACGATCCCATGCGCTAGGTCGCAAAGCCTATCAGCATTTCACAGACTGTATTCAAATTCATTGTTTCTGTGACTGCTGTGACAAAACTGTAGCTTTAATCATAATATGCACACACAAGGAAGGCAAATAAAGGTGGCACAGGCAACATTAATCTGGTATTTCTTAATTTTTGAGTGCTTGACTTTGCAATCTTTAATAGGTTGTTTTATTAGAGTAATTTTCTAATTAAAAAACAAACAGATTTACAAATGCAGAAATTCAATCATTTGTAACCATATTGACACCTTTTCCCAATTTGGGTCACCAGCAGGATCTAGATCCTTAGATTCACAGCACAGATTTCTACCACTTGAGACAGCAGAGTAACTGGTAGCAATACTAGGCTGTAATCCTCTATGTGGACCAGTCTCTAGAGGAGGGATAAGAAACATGCTTTGCCACTGGGTTTCATATGTATTTGCTAACAGCAAAGAAATGTAGAGACTCAGGACCCCAGGGTTCAAATTCAGGTTCAGGAGGTGAGTGTTAACTAATGGTTATACCGTATAGACCTTTCTGCCTATGCCCCCTGCATATCCTACCTCTTCTCTCTGCCCTCCACCCTGACTCCTGCCACACTTTATACCTATTCAACTCCCACCCTGGCCCTCTTCTCCCCTGCACCTATCCTCCCTCTCATCATCTGAATCCTGCCCCCCTGCTCCGATTTACTCACACCCCCAACTCCTGTCTCCCTCCCCTTCTGCTTCTATCTACCCCTCAGCTCATGTACCCCTCTCCACCTAGCTCCTGTCCCTGTCTGCTTCTGCTTTCCCCTACCCTCCAGCTCCTGCAACCTCATCCCTCCATATCTGCAATCCTGTAGGACTACTTCCTTGTGGATAGGGGGAGTGGTAGATGTGGTATATCTTTACTTTGTTAAGGTTTTTGATACTGTCTCACATGACACTAGGGAAATACAACCTAGATGGAGCTACTATAAGGTGGGTGCATAACTGGTTGGAAAACTGTTCTCAGAGATTAGTTATCAGTGTTTCATAGTCAAGCTGGAAGGGTATATCAAATGGGGTCCTGCAGGGATTAGTTCTGGGTCTGGTTCTGTACAATATCTTCATCGGTGATTTAGATAATGGCATAGAGAGTACATTTATAAAGTTTGTGTATGGTACTAAGATGGGGGGAAGGTTGCAAGTGCTTTGGAGGCCAAGATTAAAATTCAAAATGATCTGGACAAACTGGAGAAATGGTCTGAAGTAAACAGAATGAAATTCAATAAAGACAAATGCAAAGTACTCCATTTAGGAAGGAAGAATCAGTTGCACACATACAAAATGGGAAATGGCTGCCTAGGAAGGAATACTGCAGAAGGGGATCTGTGGGGTCATAGTGGATCACAAGATAAATATGGGTCAACAGAGTAACATTGTTGCAAAAAAAGCAAACATCATTCTGGGATGTAACAACAGGGATGTTGTTAGCAAGACATGGGAAGTAATTCTTTCGCTCTACTCCATGTTGATTAGGCTTCAACTGGAGTACTGTGTCCAGTTCTGGGCACCACATTTCAGAAAATATGTGGACAAATTAGAGAAAATCCGGAGATGAGCAACAAAAATGATTAAAGGTATAGAAAACATGACCTATGAGGGAAGATTGAAAACATTGGGTTTGTTTAGTCTGGAGAAGAGAAGACAGAGAGGGGACATGATAACAGTTTTCAAGTATATAAAAGGTGGCTACAAGAAGGAGGGAGAAAAATTGTTCTCGTTAAACTCTGAGGATAGGACAAGAAGCAATGGGCTTAAATTGCAGCAAGGGCGGTTTAGATTTGACACTAGGAAAAACTTCCTGTCAGGGTGGTTAAGCACTGGAATAAATTGCCTAGGGAGATTGTGAAATCTCATTCACTGGAGATTTTTAAGAGCAGGTTAGACAAACACCTGTCAGGGATGGTCTAGATAATACTTAGGCTGTGGCTACACTTAGCACTTCAAAGCGCTGTCCGTACTCCACCTCCCTGTTAAAATAGCTGGGGCTTTGACCACACTGGCGCTTTGCAGCGCCGCAATTTGCAGTGCTGGAGAGGGTGTGTTTTCACACCCTGCTGCAGCGCTGCAAATTTGTAAGTGTAGCCAAGCCCTTAGTCCTGCCATGAGTGCAGGGGACTGGACTAGGTGACCTCTTGAGGTCTCTTCCAATCAATTCTGTGATTCCTTCTCTTCTTCCACACTGCTTGAACACCAACTGCGGGCACTGAGAGCACAAGAGAGTCTTTCTACTCTCAGTTCCTGTGCCCAGCACTAAGGTGGTTCCCAGTTGGGAGATGAAATTGCAGGGAAAATCTTGCTCAGTCCCTTCAATAATGATTTATGCATGAGGAGAAGAGTTTCACACTATGAGAGCCAGCAAGCTGTTGTGCTGAGCAAAATTATTAGTTTTCTTTTAATGGATTTTTCAAAACCTAACGTTTATTAATCTAGTTTTGTTTTCAATCTGCTTACCTTGGATGATAGCTATTTTAACTGAGATGCAGAGTTTGAGCTTCAGGATAATACCATTGTTTAATATCTTGAATTCATGCAACATGATATTGGCGACCTGATATAAATAAGAATTGCGATCTCTCTTTGGGAAGAAATGTCAATTAACTGAACTCACCACTGGATGCCACTATTGCTTGATACAGATGTTAACACAGAATTTCACTGGCTGTGAAAAACTTGAACTTTAAACAATTTCACATAAATTTGATCCTATTGCTAAAGAATAATCACAAAGTAATATTTCGATAGACTGAACTTGGGAAAATTTGTTTAAATAAAAAGGAGTGAGAGTATCAAAAATATATACTATAAAATTGAAACAAAATGCACCAAATTTAGACTAATTTAATAGCACTGAAAAACGCAGTGACATTGTCAAGGTTGTAAATGCAAGCTATAGGAACATGAGAGCAATATGGGCTCAGAACGTACCCTATTGTCCAATGGGCTAATTCTAGGAAGTTTCTGGCTATTTAATAGCTCAATAATGGCATAAAGTGGTTAGGAAAATATTGCATTACTCTTAAGTGAACCATGGAGAATAATTTAGGGAAAAGGTTAATTCATTCTGAAAGGAGTTCCACCTAATCTTTGGAATTATTTAGGATCTTCAGAAATGCAAGTATGGCAAGGAAAACCCCCACATAATAATATGGAGGTGAGAGGAAGATTGCAATGTATTCAACTCATTTATCACAACACTACTACATTATAAATATGTTTAGAAATAATAATATTCTTACTGTTATCATAAAAGGAGACTGCTTCTAATAGAAATAAAGGAAAAATAGGAATGAATAAACACTGAAATTCTGTATTCTGTTAACTTAGAATACTCAGTCTTAAACATAACAGCATTACCATAATGCTGTAACAGACATTAATATTCTGAATCAGATTTTACTCTGGTTTCTTTAAATTTACAAAAGATAAAATAAATTATTCTTGCACTGTTGTCAAATTAAACTAAAACAAAATAAACTTGCAACAAATTTACTTAGTTTACATTTTCAGCCTATAGTCAGTGAAGTAAGACTCTCAATTTTAGAGATTTTTCCAGTTACACCAAAAGAAAATTCAGCATTCTAAAATCTGGACACACAAGATTCTGAGTAATGCAAGTAGGGAGAAGATATACAGAGGACTGATGGGATGATCAATACCGGAAATATGATTCCTATAAATATGTCCTACCTTTAGATCCAGATATTCCAAGTCTTTCTTCAGCTGGATGTAGGTGTCATCAGCCTTCAGTTAAATATATAATAAGAATGAACAACAATGCAATGTACGGTATTCCACTACATTAAAAGTAATTTGCAAATACTGGAAAACTTGTATTAAGCTATATGTAAGAAAGAAATAAAAAGTAAAGTGACAAAGCCGGTATACAAGTGGCACAAAATAAGCACATTGGCCTCACTGTCACATTGCGGTTTATGGCTGAATATGAAATAGGCAAAGTATCACGGAGAACAGATTTTTCCCCCCTTCCATAATGTACAGGGTGACAAAAAGATACTTATGGCTTAAATTATTTTTGAAGGCATGAACAACATTTTTATGGCTAGTATACTCAGAGTAGGATACTTTATTGAAAAAGGTGTTAAGCCACGGCTTAGCATCCTGTATTACATCCTTTTTGACAGAAAAATTTGCCTTATTTAGGATTGGTCTTAGATATGAAATGTAAAATATTTCATTAAATAACAAGTCATCAAAACATTTCTGGTCAAACTTCATACACATTTCAAAATACTGTATGCATCCCTCAGTTTGGGAGAGATGGAACAGCTGCTTCATGGATAATATTAAATAAAAATTATCATATAGTTAGAGAACCATTCTGGCTTTTCCTCTGATCATGTTCAAATGAATACTTTTTTTTCTTTTTGAAACACTGTCTAGTTAGTAGCTGCTGTCTGTATGGTCTTATAATTATACAAAGATAATATTACCTTTATTTAAGTTACCCCCAAAAATGTGCACACCAGAGTCACAAGAGAAAATGATTTCTCTTCTTTCAACAGAAGTATTTTCAACAAACAACAAAGCAAGACATAACTGTTGCAAACAATATTTGTTAACTGGGCAAAATATCCAGAACATTGTTTGGAATTATTTTCATTATTTTGAATTCTGGACTTATTGGCATAACAGAGGAAAAGACAACTACTCTGGTTTCAAGTTTTGAGACTTCGTGTTTTGATATAATGAAAATACTTATCTGAAAAAACTCTGTGCTAGCGAATCCATATACCACACATATTTCTTTGCAAGGATTAATTTAAGATTGCTCTGGTATGTTCAATATACACCTCTACCCCAATATAATGCTACCCAATATAACAAGAATTCAGATATAACACGGTAAAGCAGTGCTCCGGGCAGGTGTGGCTGCGCACTCCGGTGGATCAAAGCAAGTTTGATATAATGCAGTTTCACCTATAACGCAGTAAGATTTTTTGGCTCCCGAGGACAGCGTTATATCGAGATAGAGGTGTACTTTGTAATAGAGAAAGTTATGTTTGACCAATTAGCTTACTTGATTTCCTGAATACTCTACAGTATATGAACTAGTTCACTGCAGCTGTTTGGCAGGTGAAGGAAATGGGAAATAAGTGTTTTAAAGAAAAAATAGTGAAAAGTTCCTTAAATTTGGTCAAAATAAAAATTGCTGACAGCTTTAAAAGACATGGTCATAAATGTGCCCAGGTTACTAGATGGCTCCCCTTTGGAGAATGTTATAAATCTAGTACCTTGATAAAGAGATTAACAACAACTGCATTTCTGCCCCATCTCCAATTTTAAAACTTCTTACATAAATGCTATCAACTGTGTTGTTATGGACCTATGATGGCTAGTGTTATTTATGCAAAAGAACAATTCGACTTTTATGAACTAATCTTTACCTGCAGAAATTATGCAGTTACAAGCTACTATGAGTGTTCTAGCTGGTTGATATATCTCACTTTGGAGTTAATGCAGCATTTGGTGAAGTGAGCCACTCCGATTATGAAAGCAGTGCAAAAATATTGTCTTGGTTCAGTCAGAATGAATAAAGTATACTTAATTCTCTTTTCTGAAAAGATTTTAAGAGGCGGTATTTCCAGAAATAATATCAAAGCGAAGTGATATCTAAAGCTTTGAAACCATAAGCAACAGCACCCAGTAGCTTAAAATACTTATAATTTACAGCATGTACAACAACGAAAAAACACAAATGATTCAAGGATTGAAAATACCAAAGAATGGACAAGGAAGCACAGACTCAAGCACGTCACTAATGGAGCATTTGCAGAGTCACAAATTATCATACAGCACAGATGAGCCAATCAGCAGCTGACCTGATAGATGGAATTAGTTGGCAAATGCTGTAGTAATTGGGCGATTGTGTAATTTCGTATACTAGCCAACCTAGCCTGATGTCTCCTTAATCGAATGAGAAGCAATGTTAGCTCTTCAGGCTGCAGATATTTAGACACATTGTAAAGAGGAAATTAGCAGTCTTCAGGGAGCGTCACTGTAATTACATTCTTCACCTCAGTGCCCAGACAGCATTTACTTGACCTGATTAAGCAACTATTTAATTAATTCTGCATTTGGTCAAATAAATGCAATAAAAGAAGAGGGTTTACTAGAAAACTGTAGTATAGTAACAAAACTAAAGAAGTTCTACACATGGCCTACTCCTGCCCCCACTGGAGTCAACAGCAAAATTCCCATTGACTTTAATGGTCAACGCTTAAGCTTACGTAGTTCAAGTTTAAGAAGAGTTAACTGGTTGTCAAACAACAAGAGAAAACAATATGACTAAGAAAATAGCAGGACTTGAAAACCTTACTACAATAATTTGGTGGCGGGGAAGGGAAAAAGAATTCTAACATTTCAACTTACCGACTTGCCATGTAAACTGGGTGCACTTACAGTATGGGTCATATATCCCATAGTAGGCATGGAGCGTCTATCAACGTGTGCTGAATTCTGTAACAAGAGCCATAATCAAAATTATGAAGCCTACCGCAAGTGGAAAGTATGGTCTTATGGTTTAGGTACTTGACTGGGATTCAGGAGATTTGGCTTATATTCATGGCTCTGCCAGACTTCCTGTTTGACTTTAGGGGTAAATTCATTAATGCTTGTGAGGATTGAAGATATTACAATAAGCATCATAGGAAATCCTATAAATAAACAAACGTAGGAATTTGGGAACTGCCATACTGGATCAGACCAGGGATTAATTCAGTACATGTCTCTCGCATTGGCCAGTACCAGATGCTTCAGCGGACGGTGCAAGAAATGTTGTGGTCAACAATTATGGAATAAGATGCCCATACAGGAAATTTATTCCTAAACCTGTTAGTTAGTGGTTGGTTTATGCTCTGAAGAAGCAGAGTTTTCCCTTACATTACTATGGATGTCCTTTTTGAGCCATATAAATGTCTAATCCTTTTCTGAATTCCACTAAGCTCCTGGCTCAGTGACATCTTGAAGCAGCGAGTGCCACACACCAATGTGGTGTTTGGTAAGACAAATAAATCACCTTTTATCATTTCTGAATTTGCCACATTTCAATTTCACTGAATGTTCCTTTGTTCTTGTAACACAAAAAAGGGTAAAGAGCAGTTCCTGACTTACCCTCTCTATACTACTCATTATTTTGTGTACATCTTTATACATCTATATTAGGGGTGTTATAAATCAAAAAATATTAAATAAGCACTAACTATTTTCTTCTACAAATTGTATAGAAAGTGAAAACAATTTTATGGTTCACAGCTTGGTAGAAATTAATATGGCATGAAAAGAATTAGTTTTTTTGTCACACAATTATAAATACCTAATGAAAACAAAAATGAAAAAGCAAGGAGCTGCAGTGTCAGGGAGCAACTCTTAACATTTTGATGGAGTAAGGGAAGAATGATATTGCACATTCTTTTACAACGGTATACCTTCAACAGCAGTACAGTCAATGTAATTAGAAAAACAATGGTAGGTGAGCTATAACAGGAAGTTTAAGAACATGTCATTTTCCAGTGCTATATTTCACTGGGGTTGTTTAATCAGCTGGTAATTTTGTCCCCCATTATATATGTGAAGTATGGCATTACAAAACTAGAGCCCAAACCATATATACAATAACAGTGATGAAAGATCTATGACAAGCTGAACCAGTGTTAAAGATGTGAAGCTGTGAGTGGAACTGTGCTGAGTACACATAAACAACAAATCCCAAAATGACATGAAGTAATCTTCTTTGCCGAATATTAGCACGTTACTGAATCTGAAATGGGTGTGGGTTTGCAAGTCATCTTCCCTTCCCACTCCTAACATTTGACATCTGAAGGACGAGTAATGCGCTCCCACTTTGTTCCAGTTAGTGCTAAAGGATCTTCTATGCTCTCCTTTACCTTCCCCTCTGCTCATAGTGCACTGGGAGAGAAAACCTATTTATGCTGCAGTCCAGCACTGACACTGAGCTGAGGTGGAGAGACTAACCATAATCTGTTGCATGTGATTGTAGAATAGTTGTTAGAAAATCTATGTTCATTTTCTTTCCAAGAATTATCAGCTGACAGTGGAGGCAAGCTAATTAACATAGGACAGAGTGGACTGCATTCTGTCTCACCAGAAAATTCTTTTGGACTATGGAAGAGAGTGATCAGTGTTAGGAAAATACCTCCTCCCACTCAAAGATCAGGAGGGTGACTCATCTTCAAGAAAGGAGCCAAAAGAGAAACAGGCCACCAGGCCTCTACAATAAAACTATAAAAGTGTGGGGGGGAGGGAGGAGAGAGGAAGGTGGATCAGAGGGAGAGATATAAGAGTCTGGGTTTTTGTGGGGGGGTTTTAATTTTAGGTTGGAAAAATCTGAATTCTCAAGAAAACTGCAGGGATAGCCTGCTGCCAACCCTATGGAACTAAACCTTGCAGACTTCAAGCAACCCCTATTTGTGAGCTTTACAAAGACTGGGTTTACCATTCCTCTATGGTGTTACTTTTATGATATGCCAAGTATATTCAATTTGCCAGCAATGTAATATACCAGATCTTTTGTACCAGACTTTAGACTGTGCTTGAGGAGACTTCAGAAAATAATATGCATTATATACATTGTGTAATTAAAAAGGTCTCTCTCCCATCCCCACAAGATGACATCTGTAAAGATGCAGCTGACACAAGAAAAGAACAGTTACTTACTTTACAGTAACTATGCTTCTTCAAGATGCATTGTCTACATGGATACCACTCTTGGTGTGCACGTGCCCCATGCATTCAACATGAATTACTTTTGGCCATAAGTGTCTATTGGAGCCGTACTAATGACTTAGATGTCCTCATGCCCACCCACCTGAGGGCATAAAGGGCAGAGTTGGCCTAACTGTTCTTCAGTTCCTTCACCAGTACAGAAGCCAAGAGTAGAAGAACTCCATGGTTGCATGGAAGATGGGCAGGTTGTAGAGTCCATGTGGACACTACATCTTGAAGAACCACAGTTACTGTAAGGTAAGTAACTATTCTCTTCCACCTTTTCATGTTCTCTGTATGTATAAATATCTCCTGTCTGTGTGTTCCATTCTATGCATCTGAAGAACTGAGCTGTAGCCCACGAAAGCGTATGCTGAAATAAATCCGTTAGTCTCTAAGATGCCACAAGTACTCCTATTCTCTTTGAGTGATTGTCCACATGGATTTCACTCTTGGTAGCTAATAAGCACGTTTGCTTGGAGGTGCGTACTTGGAGGACCCCTGTTTAAACAATGATAGTAAGACAGCCCTATCAAAGCAGGCATCAAATTAGAAGACTCTGTCAAAGAATAGTGTCTTGTCAAGGTGTGGATAGAGCTCCAAGTAGCTGCTCTACAGATTTTGGAAATAAGAACATTCTACAAATATGCAGCAGATGCTGCCAGAACTCTAGTGGAATAGGCTCTAATGTGGCTAGGTGTATCTAATCTGGCTAATTTGTAACATGTCCTTATCTAAGTAGATCTCCAAATGTATAATCTCTGAGAGGATATAGTCTGACCCGTAACCCTCTCTGCAAAGGCCACAAACAGTCTAGGTGTGTTGCCGAATGGTTTTGCCCTTCAATGTAAAATGCCAATGCCCTTAGTACATTAAGTGTATGAAATTTAGCTTCTCCCAAGGATGAGTGAGGCGTGGGGAAGAAAACTGGGAGATTAATAAACAGGTTCACATGGAACTCTGACATTATTTTGGGCAGGAATTTGGGATGAGGCCTGACAGTAACCCTGTCCTTATGAAACACTGTATAAGGAGAACCCAGTCATGAGGGCCTGAATTTTTACTACCCGTTGAGCTGATGCAATGGCTACTAAAAAGGCAGTCTTCACTGGAACTGGTTGCTAAGGGATCAAAGGGACTCATCAATCATGTTTGTACTATACTGAAGTCCTAAGAGGGAGGGGGGCTCCCTAACTGGATTAAAGACAAGAGTAAAGCCATTAAGAAATCTAGCCACTCTATAGCATGGCCCTGCTTACGTGAGTGATGTGCAGATATTGCTTCTAGATGCACTCTTATAGAGCAGATTGTTTCAGGGCTAGTAAATACTTCAATATTGCTGAAACGGCTCTTGTTGAAGGAGACAGCTCAGCTGCAGCTGAGATGCTTATATAGAAAGCCTTTTCCACTTCCTTTTTAAAGTCAGTCTAGTTGAGCCTTTCCTGCTTTGGATCAGAACATTTTGAATTTCAGCTAAACAGCTTCTTTCAGTGAACGTCACTCAGCTAGCATCCAGTCTGTCAGATATAAGAAAGCTGGCTCCAATTACAGGCTCTGACCACTGTGTTGCTAGACTATGTTGGGTAGGACAGGTAAGGTGATTGGGGGGCTATGTTGAGAGGTTCATCAGATCCAAATACCAGAACTCACTGGCCCATGCTTTGGCTATCAGTCCTATATCTTGCCTCAGTTTCATCAGAATCTTCGCTATCAGGAGGACTGGCAGAAAGGTGTACATCAGTCCAAGTGCCATCGAGTGAGAATGGCATCCATCAAGGAGTCTGGGCTGGGATTCCCTTTGAAACATAATATCTGACACTTCTTGTTGTGGTTTGTGGCAAACAGGTCTATTTCTAGAAATCTAAAAATTCTGGAAAGACTCTGCAGGATTGAGTCTTTGATAGACCATTTGCAATTGTCTGAGAACTGTCTGCTAAGATGATCTGCCAATGTGTTCTGAAGGCCAGGAAGGTGCATAGCCACTATTGTGATTTGATTCTGAATGCACAAGTCCAGAGCCAAATGGCTCCCTGACAGAGTAGAGATGACCTGGCTCCTCCTTGTCTCTTGACATAATATCAGCACATGGATTGTGGATCCACGGAGTAGTAGGAATAATTATGGCTCTGAACTCAAATTACATTTATATGGAGGGGAACTTCTTGAGGGGCTATGCCCTCCCACTTTAACCTGCCTTAAGGATGAGTGACGGAGGGGGAAGAGGCAGAGAGGAGCAAGTGAAGATGGGGCCTTGGGGGAAGAGGCAGCATGGGGAAGGGTCTCATGGGGAAGGAGCAGAGCAGTAGGCAGGGCCATGGTTTGAGTGCCAATGGCCCCCGCACTTCAGGGTGCTTCTGGTGCTCCTTCAGCCCTCCGGCTTCTACAGGGGCTTGAGGCACCCATTTTTTCAGAGGCCCCTAAATTGGCCAAGGCCTCCCAAATTGGCCAGGTTCCTTGGGCTTCGGCCCCATGGCCTGTGTGTTAATCCTGGAATTTGACACCATCCCCTATAAAGTCTATGTTTTGAGTTGGAGTAAGCGTGGATCTCTCTCTGTTGAATTTGAGATCCAGAGTGGCAAGAATCTTTAAGGTTATTTGTATTGAGTTGGATCACTTGTTGGGGTGATGATTTTCAGATCAGCCAGTTGTCAAGGTAGGGGCAGACCTGGATTTTGTCTCCTAACGTGAGTTTTCATGACTACCAAACATTTGTTGAAAATCCTCAGATTGTGTTTGTGAATCAGATGCGGATACAAATTTTGTATCTGCGCAGGGCTCTACTGACAGTGAGATGCTCCTGATTCTGAGGTATGTCCTGTGGTCTGGCTGAATGGATATGTAGAAATGGGAATCTGATGAGTTGAGAGCCATGAACCAGTCTTGACCAATGTACACAATTCCCTCATTAGAGCCTCACCATCCTGAACTTGAAACAGTGGATGAATTTGTTGAGACATCGAAGGTCAAAAATGGGATGCCATTCTTTGGGATGAGAAAATAATGCTCCTGAACTAAGAACCCAAATGTGAGGCCACTTGGTCTCCTCTAGCAATAGCCCACAGTCCCAGGCCTGGTTCACTGCATCTCTGGACTTTATAATGGATTTGCCTTGTTCCCACTTTGGCATGGTGGTGCTAGTTGTCATCAGTCTTTTGACCAAAAGATCCCCATTGGATGCTAAAATGAAGAGGAGAAGAACCAACCCAGCTCAGACTCCTCACTGGGACTGGGGCATTTCCCAATCAAGGTGCAGGTCTGGGCAGAGCAATCAAAATGCGAAGATTGTCCGCAATACAGACAGAGACACCCCTCCCCCACTCTGCAGAGACTTTTCCCCTTCAGAGAGACGGGTCTAGTCCATGTCGACCTATATGGGTTCAGGCTGAAGCATGGATGCAGGATATTGCCTGGTTCATGCCATCAAAACCAGCATGGCTCAAAGTGTCCCCCTCCTTTCTTGGCAGCACTCAGATAGACAGTTGTTAATTTTAATATATAGATTGATAAAAGTGTTCAGGCCAGCTTGAGGCTCTTTCCAAGCCAGCTTAGCCTTAATGTCCTCATTGAGACCATGCCAAAAATGATGGCACTGAGCACCCTTTTCCCATTCTGTGTCTGCACCAGAAGTCAGCAACATAATTATCTGCCCACTAGCATCCTTGCTTTAGTGTCTGGAGTGCAACCACTGCCGTGTTTGTCTGGTTCGGGTTGCCAAAAATCACCAACATCCAGGCCAACACCTCCTCAGTCAGCAAGCTGATAAGCCCCACCTTGGTCATGTTAGTAGGACAGGTCTGCAGGTACAGTAGAAGGCGAAGATGGCACTGATTTAGAAACCCACACAGCTTCCCCCAGTCACCACTGAACTTGCTGGGAAACATTATTTTTGGCTCTCAGTAGGTCTGGGTCACAGGTGCCACAGCTTGTGCTTGCAGGGTGGCATTCACTGCAGGGCACTGATCTGGGTCTGTAGATTCCGCAAAACATTCACTAACTCCACGAAGATGATGTTGGCTTTAGAGGGGTCCATCCTAGTAGCTAAGCCAGGGACTTTCAGGCTACTCAAACTGTCGTAACCAGGGTGCAGACAGTCAAGCCTAGTAGCTGGAGCAGGAGTCAGGAACCAGAGTAAAGGATGAGACCCGGAGTCAGGAACCAGAAATAAAGCCAAGAGTCACAGCTGGAGTCAAGAGCAAGCAGGGAAGCAGGGCTGGACTGGATTTGAGTGATGCAGGGAACAAGGCTGGCGCAGGAGTAATCACATCTGAGGACATACGTGTTGAGCTTGTTGCTGCTACTGTTGAGCTTATAAACAGGCCTTGCTGGCAGTGGTTTGAGCATTGACCTGCTAAACCCAAGGTTGAGAGTTCAGTCCTTGAGGGGGCCACTCAGGGATCTGGGGCAAAATCAGTACTTGGTCCTGCTAGTGAAGGCAGGGGGCTGGACTTGATGACCTTTTGGGGTCCCTTCCAGTTCTATAATACGTATATCTCCATATATTATATAGGCAGGTGAGTGGGAGAGGTCTCCCTGCTCTCTCTAAATAGGAATGGGGAAAAGGAGCACACAGCTTCCAAGGGAGGCAGTTCTATCCAGAGTACCCTGTTTTTGAAGGGAAGAGACTGGTTCTGTATCTTAGACATTGCCACCGTCAGCCTCGCTAGGAGATGAGTCCAGTACTAGGCCCACAATTAAACCATGCAGTACCATATATGCTCTGGGTACCCAGATAGCAGGTTCTGAAGTGCTAGTACTCAGGAACACATTTCTGATTTGACTGGTATGGAGATGGCAGGTGACAAGTTCGTGCCAAAGGGTTGGCATTGAGAGAAATACAGTCCACAGATTTAGTGGGTACACTTGGTGCCCATTTCGTACTTGGTGCTTGCATAAAGCTTTTGGCTCTTATAGGGCTGAGGCCGAGGCAAGTCAGAAGTCTGATATCCATGTCTTTACTCGCTAGGCACTAGAAAAAGTGACCTGTACTTTTTGCCCTGTCAGAGGAAGTCAACACCAGAATGGTGGCAAATGGGAAGGCAGAAACTCAACTCCCACAGCACTAATGGAAAGAGACGAACCAGAGGAACATGGGTTTAGCTCTGCCTTTCCTCCTGGTGTTCAAGCTCTCAAGGGAAACAACTTCAGGCAGGCTTCTTTAGCTTTCTGAATTTGCTTCAAGAAGACGACACATATGGACCATAGCTTGGAGATATGTCCATGTCCTAAGCAGAATAGCAACCACGAGTGTCATCATTAAGCACCACTGAAGCGTCACATGAGGGCAGGTTTTGAACCCAGGAGATCTAGCTCCTGCAGTGTTGCTAGCACTCCTGTATGATGGGGACAAAAGGGAGGGGTTCTAGCCTAAACTGAAATATATCTAGGCTCTCTCTCTCTCTCTCTCTCTCTCTCTCTATATATATATATATATATATTAGCCTGCAGGTAATAACTATATGTATTAACTACTAAGTACGAAGACTATTAAATATGCTTGCATAGTGTGCAGAGAAGGCGGCAGACATCACACAAGGGTTCTGTCTTTCTGCCATGGGCATTAGGAAGAAATTGAGGAACAATTCATCCTGCTCTAGTCTTTATGCCCTTGGGTGGAGGGCAGGGGACATCTATGGCACAGGCATAGCCAACCATCTCCATTGGAGCTAACAGAATCCAATGTTGCACACATGGGGCAATGCGCACCCAGACTGGAATCTTTGTGGACAATCACTCGAAAAATAACTATGCACTAGCTTAGATACAGTGGCTTACCTGAAAGAGCTTTTCTGCAGAACACGTTAACCTTGAAGAAGAGAAATTATCCACATCTTGCTTCATCAAAAATTAAAAAACTGTCTGTTTAACAACAGTGAAAAAACCCACTGAAATGTGTTTGGAGAAGGTATAGAAGAATTGTTCTTTAACTTAATATTAAACTTCTCCATTAATATTGTGCATGAACATCCTATACATATATTTATGTAACAGATACATATATTCTACTTATGCATAGCTAAATATCGCATACATTAACATATATTTACAAAATTTTAAAATATTAATGAGGTACTCCATTGAAACTATAAAATAAGAACATTTCAAATTAATGGGCTCTTTCTTTCTTAGCTACCCATTTATTCTTTCCACAACAAAAATAAACCTGTGACAACTGAGAAGACGTAGGTTTGGAAAAAAAAATTGTGTGTTACTGTGTTTACTTTTAGAACTTGTGTGTCACTTTGATACCACAGTAAGGATTGCAGTGCAAATGCCTACCTTAATTAGAAAGATTAATATGCAAACCTATGTATGATTACTATTATACTCTATACACACCTTTACAGTACGATTTCGTATCCTTCTTGGAGATCCAGCAAAAGGTATGTCTATACTCTGTCTCCCATCAGATGGTTTAACAGTAACCCTTTCTGCAGGAGTGTGCGGTCTCCTTGGCGGAAAGATTTTTGGAGGTCCTGGTGGAGGAATATCGGAAGGAGATGGAGGAACAGAAATTGATCGTGGAACATCTAGTGAACTTTTTGCTTTAACACGGTCAGTAAAGTCCGGAGAACCTGCATAAACTGGAGCAGTTGGACTGCCGTGTTTAAACTGCTGTCTCTGTTGCCACTCATATAGCTGCCATACAGTACCATCCTTATTAGCTTTCCTCTCCTCATGGGACATTTTCAAGTGACTAACACGGTCCTGGGCATATTTGTAGTCACTTGGCAAGTTGCGATTTTGTGGAGGAGAGCTCCCTGAAGGCTGCCTGGTATTCTTTGGCAAGGTATGATAATTTTCAGGAAAAGACGAAGACTGACTGGGACCTTGACGAGTTAGAATCTGATCAGAAGCAAGACTGTGATAAGAAGAGATACAGATTTAAATGTACATTTATCAATAGGACTGGCTAAAGTAAAAAAACAAATTCTCTCTTCTAATTAATGTTCCCTTACGAATTATACAAGTTTCTGATTAAAATTCACGTAATGTGTACAAAATGAAGCTACTATTGCCCCGGTATCTTTATATAAAGAACTGCACTATTCACATATTAAGATTGCAGTAATCTGGCAAGTAATTTTATTTTGAGAAATATTTGAAAGCTACAATTCTTTGACCAATGATCAGCCTGGACCTACCACAGTAAAGCTAGCTTTAAGGGAATAAGTTACATTACCTCTATGTTTAGAAACACTAGAAGTCAAGTATGCAAAGAACTGAGTCATAGTTGTGTTTATAAACAGCAAATACTGTAAGTAATTTTTATGTTTAGTTAAAAGGTACATTGTTCACCACTAGATGGTGTAGTTTGCTGTACAAATGTGATATATTAATTCATTTTAAAAATTACATTACTTTAAAAATCAGAGAGGAGGAAGAAACCTCACCAGACAGAATAAGCAACTGTTATGTAGATTTTGCTTCATTATATATAAAAGAGATAAACCATTTCTTAAATTCTTTGATATATGAACATTTGTTTGGAATGTTCTAGTCCTTATGAGGTACTCTTTTACATGATATAATGCTACTGGTCCTTGCTATCTTAAGCAGCACATAGGAATTTACAAGGAAATTCATTTATAGTCCTACTACAAAAAATGGCACTTCCTGGGTTCAGCACAACATGCAGAAATTAAATTGCATTAATTAGCTCCACATTTGGCCAGCAGCTCTCATGCAAAATCTGTTGGCTTCCAACTTTGACCTAGTTGACTTCATGAAGTCTTTTCACAGCCTGAAATACCAGAATGTCTATTATCCAATTCTGCACTTAGCCATCATTTTGTCCTTTTAGTATCTGAGGGTCATTTGCTTCAACATCTCCAGTCAGCAACATTGCTCACTCTGCCAGACCTTATGGAAGACCATGTAAAGGAAAGTGTAGGATGGAGGGAAAAAGATTATCTTTTCTCAGCATACAAGATGGATATGAGGAACAAAAAGAGAGCAAGTGGTTACTTGCCAGTAACTGTTGTTCTTCAAGAGTTGCCTCTGTGTATTCCCACTCATGGGATTTGGTGCCCAGAGGCTGTGGAACTGCCTTGAAAAATTGTGACTCAAGTTGGGAGGCTCTTGAGAAATCTCATGTGAGAATAATGTCATCACACTAGTCTATATAAGGAAGTGCATTCCCCACCCCAACTCAATTTTTATTCCCAAACTGTACAGTTCTGATGTTATTTAGAACTCTGAGGTAGAGGAGAAGGAGGCTAGTGTGAATGCACAGAGATGACTCTAAAAGACCAAGTAATCGCTTTTTCTTCTCTGAGGGCCTCTGCACTTCCATTTATGGGATTCTACTGGGCAGTGCTCCATCAAGTAGAACATAGGTGAAGAGAACTTAGCTAAATACATACTGTAGCATGGCACCACTCTTCTAGACCGGATACTGGACCACGATGCTAAGTGCAAAATGAGGTGCTTGGTGAAAGTGTACCCTGAACTGCAAATTGCTGCTTTGAGGATCTTCATGAGGGAAACATATCTAAGCCGTGTTGCTACTGCTGCAGAGGGAGGCTCTAAGGAGTGGGGTTTTAAACTAGGATGTTACTGGTTTCCTAGTCAAGATGTAACAATATTCTATATACCTACTAATCCAGTGTGAGTGTGTAAAAGATAATGGATTCTCACTGGCATCTCACCCGTATACTTCAAATAACCAATTAGATTTTTTTTAAGGGTTTGGTCTTTTCCAGGTTAAAAAAAGAGCACCCTCTTCAGGTCTAGGAGAGGAGATTCCTGGGGCTGGGAGTGAAGTCTAGGGAAGAACACAGGGAGGGAAATGCAGTAAGAGAAGTGGAAATCTGAGACCACCTTAGGTATGGAGCTAGGATGAGGCCTCATGGTGACTTTCTCCTTGTAGACCACCCTATTAGATGAAGTGACTAGCTATTAAAGCACTAAGCTCACTCACTCTCCTAGCAGACATTACTCTTATTAGGAAGGCTATTTGATCAATAGATGCTTGAGAGAGATTTGTGCAAGAAGTTCAAAGAGGACCAGTCAGCTTAATTACGACAAGATTTAGATCGCCTTAAATGGGAGCTCTTTACTGAGAGGAAACACATTTACCATGACTTTAAGGAACCTGGAGATTGTTGAGTGACAGAAGATAGGTTTGTTCCGAACATAATTGTGATGAGCAGATATTGCTGCCATATCGACTTTCAGTGAGGCTATAGCTAAGCTCTGAGACTTAAGGTGTAGAAGCTACTCTAGGACTGCACAGACCCCAGCTCGAGATGGAGCAAGTACTTTACTAGTGACAGAGACAGTAAACCATTTCCTTTTCAGTTTATAGAATTTCTGGGTGTAGCCTTCCCTGTATTACATTAAGGATGGCCTGATTTCTCTGAGAACAGAAATAGTCCTCATTAGTCAGAAGGTTATCCTCCAATACTGAACAGTGGAGCATTTCTGGGTTGAGATGCAGAATTCCTTCCTGGATTTTGAGACAGGAGGTCTGGAGAAAGAGCAGCAGATATGATAGTTTTCTGACAAGCAGCAAAAGATTTGGGGATACCAGTGCTAGTAAGGTTACACTGGGGCTACTAATACACTGTTTGCTTCGTGCAATCTGATTTTCTATAGGACTCAGGTTATCAGAGGAACGTGAAGGAAGGGAAGGTGTATACAATGTGTTGGATCCAGTTCAATAGAAATCCATCAGGGAGAGTTTTTGTCCCTGTGTGCTCTGTTGAATACAAGTGGCATTTTGTGTTCTGTTCAGACATGAAGAGGCCCATCATTGAGTGAAATAGTCTCTGGCTACCACTGGTTTCAAGTACCACTTGTATTAATTCTGCGACCTCCTGCTGAGTGAATCTGCCTCCACATTCTTTCTCCCGCAAGCTGTAGAAAAACAGGGTGGAATTGGTTTTGGATGTACCACAGTCTGTTTTCTTGCCTCCACAGATAAAGGTTGGGAATGTACTCCCTCCCCCCACCCTTGCTTAGACATGTAGTACATGGCTGTGTTGTTGTCTGTACATGGCAGTGGTGAAGAGGGAAGCAGGAGCTGGAGGATGGCGAGGTGGCCTGGTGCAGAATTGGATAGCGTCTATTACCTGTGACTGGAAGAAATCATGCACCAGGTGATATAGAAGAGAGATGAGGCCAAAAAGGAGGGAGAAAGAATTGGAGATGTGGTACACATTGGTGTGTGGCTGTCAACCACACCATCAGAATTGCTGCTTGGAGGCTGATGCGGAGGACTGTGAAGAGGTATGATGAGGAATCCTGCCCCTAAACCATTGAGGTAGTTTGCCAGCAGCCTGTTTTGAAAGTAGCTAATAATGCCTCTGGGATTGCATTCCTTGGCGTTACAAGGAAGTTTGTCTCTGGAAGCAGAATGACACTCTGCTCTCAGAGTGTGGAGCAAGCCTACAACCCTTAGTGACTAAAGTCTTAGCCATTTTTTTCTGTTCCTTTGGTAAGGAGTCCCTCACGGCATCCTACAAGATATAAACATAATGGGACATTATGGCCTTATAACAAGCCATCCAAAGGGCTAGTGAGCCAGATCAGAAGACACTTATGCCAAATATATAAAGCTTACTCTGTTGCCTCACACTGTTTCCCATGCTGCAGACACTGCCACGGAACTAGCTGGCAAATGTTGTAGCAGGAACTGATATCCTTCACCTGGCACAGGATACATCCTGTCCGCTTGTTTGGACACATGCAGGAATGAAAAGGGAGACAGATATTTTTGGCTGTGTTGAAAATGCTGGAGCTAGGAGGTGGAGACAGCTTCTCCCTGGTCTACATCTGTAATATGTCAAACAAGGGACCAGCTATCTCAGGGGCCATGACCCCTGCTGGTAACTGAAGAGTCTCTGCCATTCTCCCAAATAGCTCCTAAACTGTTTCTGTTCATCATAAAAGGAAAGAGAGAGAACTCCATTTGATTGTCTGGTGAGGTGCCACCTGCACGTTCTTCCACAATGGACCCATACAGATCCTCTGAAGGAATCTTATCCCATTATTCTGATATAGGCAGATCCACCTTAGGATAAGATGGATGCAGTGGTGGTATCAGGATGCATTAGTACCAGATGAGGCATAGGCCCTAGTGAGGGCACTGGTGCCAAGTGAAAGCACTGTTCCAGAAGGAGAATCAGTGCCAATGCCTAGGTCAGCATCAGAGTAGGTCTTGCAGTTTCCAAAAAAGGCCTTCTTAAAGTCCTGTACGTAGGGCCACATTAGCAACTGAACAGGGACCTGTATAATATCCTTCTATGATATCTGGATTTGAGATAAGGGATGAGGTCTGGTTTCCTGAGATCTAATCAGGGGACCTGCAAGTTCATCTACAAAGGTGCTCTGAGGAAGGTCTTTATTGGGACTGAAAGATGGCACAGAGTCAGGTTGCAGAAAAGGATTCAGTGGGATGGTTAATAGCTTTGACCACGGACCCCACACAGTCAGATGCAGAGAAATTAAAGCGTTATTAGAATCTGAAACAGTGAGGAGTCCAAGTTATTTGGTGCCAAGATGACTGGTTCTGGAGGAGCATTGAGAAGAGGTGACCACACCACTGTCTGAGTCTTCAAAGCAGCCATGGGTCTCAGATTGCAGAAGAGGATTGAGATGATGCTTCCTCTTTTTCTTCAGTTTATGACTCTTGTGGGGAGATGTACTTCTTATTCTCCTTCCTGAAAGCACATGTGACTGTGCTTGAGGTACCAAGGCAGAAGCGTTGGTGCCAGAAGTCAGGTCTGGAGTTTATACTGAGCAATGATGCCAGGTGAGGAGTAGGCACTGAGGTGGGCACTTCCTGTGTCAGCATCAGGGCTAATGAGGCCTAAAATAGATGCTTTGGTTGTGCTGGATGAAGGATTCCCTGCCAGTACAGGGCCAAGAAGATCCCAGTCTTGAGACAGTAGTAGAAGGCAGCACTGATGATGGAGCAGTAAACGTGTGTCTTGGGTCCTGTGTAAGAGGACCTTGGCACAGAGACTGGTCTCAGTTTCCTCAGCAGGCCTGCTGAGGTATCGGGCTATAACACTGAGAAGCCAGATGAGCCTGAGTGTAGGTGTAGCAAATCATATACTGGGTTACCGAGTGGGTCTCTCTAAGACATAGAAGGCACAGGACATCTCTGGTATGACTGCCAAGCAAGATGCACACCTCACAAAGCCTTTACATGGCCCAAGGCCAGATTTATTCTCGATAAGGTGTTGAAGGCTCCCAGTACAGGTGAAGGGCTATTCACTCTTAGCTATCTTATACTATTCTAAACAGTTTAGAATAAAGTTTTAAACTAGGACTAAGGGAAGGTCTAATCGTAAGGACACAAAGCAAATTCTGTTCACTTTCTAAAGCGGCAGCAAACAAAGTGAGGCAGGTGAGGGTGTGAACACCCTTATATAAAGTAGGGTGATGACCCTCACCCTTGTGTGAGAATGCTTATGAAATCCCCTCATCAGAGACAGTTGTTCAAGGCAGTTCTACAGCTTGATACCAGTGGAGCGAAATCTCACAAGTGGAAACGCATAGAAGCTCTTGAACAAGAAAAGTATGGCTCTTACCGAAAAGAGCCAGGAAGAGGAAAAGTTCTCTGCAACAGGAATTATTTCTTGCTATATTTGAAAGGGGAAGATATTGCTCAGCATGAGCGTGTTTAATAGGAAAGTACTAAACAGGTTTAGCTTGGGTTTGACTCATAAAAGAATTAAAAACAAAACCAAAAAAACCTCCCAAAGACCAGATTATTCTAAAGTTCTGTATTCACCATGTCTGCCTGTGCACTGAAGTCTTCAGATTGAAGGCTGGAGCATCACCTCTGAATGACTACAGGATGGGGGAGCCCCTCACTTGGAATTATTTAAAAGAAAAATCACTAACCTCCTGGGAACATCTTTTAAAACTTTCTATCTAAGTCATTTTCAACCTGCATAATCTTTTTGGATGTCTTACTTTACAAGAGTGCGTTACTGAAAGCCAAAATGTATCAATGCCATAGAACCAGTTATGGGCACTATATGAAATGGGAGGAAGAGTATCTTTTTAAAAAGGTCTTATGCTACCTTCCAGATATTAAAGTGTTGATCCTGAGCCTACAATAATTATGCAGATGGGCTCCTAGAGCCCACACAGAGTCTCAGTGATATAAATAGAACAGGAATACTTGTGGCACCTTAGAGACTAACAAATTTAACTTGTTAGTCTCTAAGGTGCCACAAGTATTCCTGTTCTTTTTGCGGATACAGACTAACACGGCTGCTACTCTGAAACCAGTGATATAAACAGGTCTCTGTGTACACACATGAAGTTCACTAGCATGTATCACATTGCAGGATCAGGGTCTTGGTTTGTTGAGTTGAGCCAGGAAGCAACTTCACATGTATTTCATGCATCAGCAATTATGAGGTTTTAAAAATTTAAAATAAAAAACTAACGTTTATAAATATTACTTTTTAAAATGATGGGTCCGAGATTTGGAACGCCGTCCATCCTGTCTGTCGAGGGTTGGGGGCCGTATCATTGCCGGCTTGCCCACTGACTGGACAGCCCGCACCGGCGGTGCCGGGGGCCGGACGCACGGAGCCTCTGCGAGCTCGATAAGCTCTCTCGCCGTCTCAAACGCCTCAGGCGTGGACGGGAGCTGCAGCTCAACCTCGGCTGGTACCGGGGAGCAGGGTGGTGCCGGACTCGACGGCCTCTGGGGTGCCGGAGTCGGCGGCACCGTGCACGGTTTGTGCACCGCCACAGCCTGAACCGTCTGTATCGGAGGTGGCTGGGCTAACGGCCTCGGAGGATGTTTTGAGGCCGTCTTCGGCGTCTTGAGCTTCCTCGTTGGGGAGAGGGAGCGGTGCCGGGATGTCGGTGCCGGGCGTCGAGAGGCCTCGGTACCAGGGCGGCTCGGTGCCGCCGGTGCGCTGCATGCCGAGGATGACTTCGGCGCCGGTGGGGTCGGCGCAGGAGGCTGGAGCAAAGCCTCCATGAGGAGCTGCTTCAATCGAGAGTCCCACTCCTTCCTCGTTCGGGGCTTGAAGGCTGCACAGATCGGGCACTTATCAGTTCTGTGAGACTCCCCGAGGCAGCGCAGGCAGGAGTCGTGCGGGTCACCCACGGGCATATGCCGCTGGCAAGCCGCACAGGGCTTGAATCCCGGTGCCCTGGGCATAAGCCCGCACCGGTTGAGGAAGAAGAGGGGTTAATCCCTCTAATCCCTACTAATACTACAACTAACTAAACTTATTCAATTAAACCAGCAACTAAACTAAGTTAACGAACTATGCTAAAGAACGGAGAAAACGCTAGGGCTGTGGAGGTAAAGAAGCACTCCACTGTTCCAACTGGCCGTCACAGGCAGTAAGAAGGAACTGAGGAGCGGACGGGCCGGCTGGGGTATATATTCGGCGCCATAGCGGCGCCACTCCAGGGGGCGCCCAGCCGGCCCGCCGGAGTTGCTAGGGTAAAAATGTTCCGGAGAGCCGTGCACGCACGGCGCGCACACCTACATGGAATGCATAGGAGCAATCACTCGAAGAAGAATAGTGCATTCTGCAAATCATATACTGCAGACTTATTATTATAATTTACTGAATGACAGCATAATCCATGGACTGTGAAGCACCATAAAACGAAGTGGGATGTTCATGGTCAAATCCAACAAATTAAAATAAAAAATGAATTACACTGGCCATCTCTCAAAGTTAATATTACTACCTTAAATTTCTATAACACTCTTCATCACATCCCACTAGCAAACGTTTCATAGAAAGCTTTATGGTAACAATACGCCCAGTTGTTTTATGTCTCATTCAAAAGATGGCATCTGCAATTGCAATGTCCCTAGCACCAGGCTGTGAAATTTGCATAATATTGACTCAGAGGCAAAAGTGAAATCTAATTTTCCTAATGCCTCCTAGTTAGGTATTAATCAAGTCTGACCATTACCCACCATTTTTTTGGGGGGGGGGGGAAGGTAAGGGGATGTTTTGGTGGCTTTCCTATAACACTGATAGATTTTAAACTGTTGTGTTAATTTTAATCATAATTATAATGTTTTTAATTTTTTGTATGTTTGTGTGGCTAGTATAGAACACCAAAAGAAGATGTACATTGTATTTATATAGCATATATTAGCAACAGTGCATGTTTGGAAAAAAATACTAAAGACATAATTTCCCCTACCTTTAACTGTATCCACCCAAACAAATAAATAGGCAAGTAAAACAGAATGATAAAAGAATTAAAAATTATTGAAAATATTAGATTAAGGCAGCATAAAGGCCTCTGATGATAGGGTTATTTTGTTTTTTGGTTACTTTTGAGGGGAGGGGAGTGGACAGAAGAGGAAATGAGAGGAGCAGAAAACTGGAATTTCACATAGTTTGCATTATTAATTAACTGAAGTCTCTTACTGGAACTCCAGCAGAGAAATATGAACAATTTTAATATGTATTTAATTTTTTTTTTAAATCACAATTTGAGTCCTCCCCACCCACAAGTCACACATTTGATTTTCTCCTATTCATTCAATATTACCATTTCATCTCAATTTCATAAGTTTCCTCTAATATCTAAGGCTCTGATCCTAAAAAGTTAACTCCATGTGGGATGTCCTGTGTGAGCGTATAGCCCCCAACTAACTTTACTGGGACTCCACATGGAGTAACTTGCAGGATCAGTAAAAGCAGACACCTATTACTTATCAGACCATCACTTTCCAGAAAGAGAGAGACCAGAGAAATACATATGTGCACACACACCTTGAAGAAAAATAAACAGATGAAAACATTGGTAAGTTACAGATAATACAAACATTAAGCATTCCATCTGCCTATTCTCCCTGGCTTTCATGTAATTTTCACAGACTAAAAAGGAAAAGATGCATCTTGTATGCCACAGCGACATTTTAGTGCTGCTTCGTTAGACATATTATACATCCAAAATACTGAAGAATCCAATTACATTGCATTTCATGTATGGGTTACATACCAACATGACCCATATACAAGTATTGTGGGGGAAAAGAAACAAGGGGAAAAGATTAAAATTTCTCTCTCTCTTGTTTTTAAGTGGAAAACAGGTTAAAAACTTGTCATCTATTTTGTCCACGAATAAAAGAGTACTTTAAGAGTTAGTCTTTTCATATTGGCTCTTAAATTTTGAATAAATTCAGGTCAAAATTTTTAAGAAAACATCCAATATGTTCAAAGAGAATATAAACATATTCCAATGTCTCATCTTTTCAGTTGACAATAAAAATGTGAACACATTTAAGGAAATGTTTTCATCAGTATCATACTGACTTTTCCAAAATTCAAAGTACATATTTTAAAAGTGTTATTCTGCACTGGATGGATGAGAAAATTAATAGCAGTCACTGCATATTATCTTAATATGGTAGCATTCTGCTTGGTATAAAACAAGTTATCTGTCATTTGTTTTCCTTTATTTTGAGAACACCACAATTAACTATTTAAAGACTGGCTTGTTACTAACCTTTTTGTGTCTCCTTTTTGGACTTTTACCCAGTGCTCCACTTGAGTCATGTTGTTTTTCCTTTGCATCTGTTTATCTGGATTTGCTCTGGGAACAAACCCTCTTTTATAGAAACTGGTACCATTCTGCTCCACTGGGCCAATACTCATGTTTAATGAACTAGGAAACGTCCCATTCTTCTCAATTGGCTGAGGCTGAGCTACTTGGGGCCGAGATGCACTTGTTAAATCTGGAAACTGATCAACTTCTCCTGATGATAATGGATGCTTAGATTTTCCCCTCTTCGCTTCCAGAATTTCTTTTCTGAAGACATAACGTTCTTCATCTTCTCTTTCTTTTCTTATCTCTTCATGCCTATCAAATCCAAAGATTTCAGTTGCTTTTTGATAACTTTCTTTTATATCAGCAGTATCCACCTTTGCACGCTCTTTGCGGGAATCCACATGGTTAGCTTGGGGAACAGCTTGCTGATCCCCTTTTTCTGTTTCTCTGCAATGAAAATAATGTGCTTATGTGAACACCACTTTAGTGTGAAATCTTAAAAGAAAAGTCAGTGTAGATTTGCTAAGATTGTAAGAAAGGGAAGCCCACAAAAATAGCCTCTACAGCTGGTGATAACCTGATGCACCAGGGGTGTGTGACTGCAGATAAGACTGGGTGAGAATCCTTTGTTCCCCCATTTATACAAACCATTACTAAGGAAACACCAAACAAACTTATTTTCAGCTGCACTTTGCTAGAAACAGTTATACTGAAAATACTGATAGCACAGCATAGTGTTCAACTTCTGTAAATGTAAAATTGTTTGTTACGGGGGTTGGGAGGGAAGAAGTTGTTGACTTAAAAACAAGGAGAGGAGAGGAAAACACCTGCCATATGGTACAAGCTTCTCCATTTCAAAGGGGAAAAAATTCTCTTAGAAGTATTTTTATAAGCTCCAAGAATAAGCCATTTCTGATAAGGATGATATAGCAATATCCAGAGAGAGATGAAGTCCCATCAGAAGCAAGAGAAATCATTCTAACCCTTCTTCAGTTTGGTGGCTAAATTTTAACAAGACTATCACAGATAACATTGTTAAATATGTTATTTTAAGTACTTTATTTTAGGTATTTTTCTTTTTTCTAAACCTTGCCAAAACCCAAAGCAGAATATCTTTTGAGTTTATTTGAGAATTGGAAGTATTAGGTACTATTGTTGGTTTATGTTATTTTTTATAGCTAGCCCATTTCATCTGTAACTTTCCTCATTTAATCCTCTTTGGCAGTTTATTAAGATGTCACTGATCTCTAAGTAGCACTTCATCTTCTCTGAAACCATATGACCTGATAGTCAGTTTTTGGTATCAGCATCTGTAAAGCTTCAAAGTAAATAGCCTAGCTGTGAAGCCTTTTCTTGGAGTCTCTGTTTATTAAATCTGTCAAACTTTGGCTGATATATTTTTTAACTGGCAGTGCACAGATATTAACCTAACTGTTTTTTAAAATGCTATATCAATTAAAAGATTTTGGGACACAGAGGTCCTAAACCAGACTATCCAGTGTCACTGTGACATTTCCATCTTCAAGAGACTAAAGCTATATTTTCACTTTCCTTTTAAGGGCCAGACAGAGTCTACACTGCTGAAGTGCCATTGTGTGAACAAATTCCATTCAAGAACTGGGCAATTCTGTAGTTCTGCACAAGCCCTTAGCTGCCAAGATTCTAAACACTTATAGAGCTAGTCAAAAATAAGGACACATTTTTTTGCATAAAGTTTGTCCCTTTTTTTTGTTGAAAATTTTTGAATAAAAAATAGAGATGGGTGAAAAAAATTGATAAAGAGACAATTCTCAAAAAATAATCATTTTTTTGAGGGGCGTCACCAAGGCAGCCAGTTTGCAGGGCTTGGTTCAAGTGTATTCGGAGGTCCAGGAAGATCAATTCAATTGAGCCACCTTCCCATGTAATTATATGATTCAAATTGCAAGGGCAGGTATACAGGAAAGAACAGAGAAGGACGGAAGGTCCAGAGGTAAAGACAGGAAATTGGCAGCATGCAGGCAGCATTATCACTTCAGAGTCCTGAAATAGCTTAAAGGGCAATCATTCAGGCACAGCTACTGAAGCAGGGGAAGAAAAAAGATGGTAAAAGAGCTAGGCTTTGTATTCTCTAGGGAAAAAAAGTGTATTTTTTTAACTCAAGGTAAAATCCTAGTGAAGACAAAGCAGTGTGTAGTGTTCACACAAGTTAGCAGGTTCAAGAGACATTGGGAGAGCCTACACCCAGTCAACTTCGGCAAAAACTACAAACTGTCTTGTCTTCACTAGAATTTTTTGAGTTAGCTAGCTCGTGTTAAGAGCACACTTTTTTTTTTAGTAAAAACAACCTAAAGAGGAGGGGACCCTGAATCACTCCCCCTCTCACACACAAAGTACCCCTACTTTTCCTGTATCCATGTCAAAACAATGAAGGCTGGCAAGCAAGCAGCTCCAAATGTCTGGACAGAGCCTGGGCACTGGTGTCTCCACTATTCACAAAGTACAGCTCTCCCCATCATTATAGGATGAGGAAGAAGAGGGCCTGAAAAATGCCCTGATGTCTAATTGCCTGAGGACTAAAACCATGTTAAGTTTCCATTGGCACATCTTTACTCCCTATAAATAGATCAATTTTGCACCTATAAGTAAATGTGTCCCACTTATGAATAAATTAATTGTCCTACAAACTCCTACTCCTATCAAATAAATCTCGATACTGCCACCCTTCCCCAAGCTCCCACCTCTCCTCTTCTTCCCACCTTAAGTCCCTATCTTTCTCCTCACACTGCTGTCTTCACCCCCAAAGACCAGCCCCATGTGTTTCAAGAACAACGACTGACAGTTTAAATAAATACACAGCTCTCCAACCATAGTCTAAGCAAGCTGAAAACAGGAATGAATGATGAAAGATTCTACCTCATCTAATACAAACAATATTAAATAATCATTGCTAACTGAAAGAGCACCACCTAAAGCAACTGGACTTAGGGATATGAGTACCCTTCTGATAAAATGTCTGCATTTTCATCTTCAGCAGTTACTACTAACTCAGTCACATTTTCATTCTTGTGCATGGTCATAATTTACATGCTTCTAACTTTCTTGGATTTTCCCCACCAATTTTTGTTTAGATTTATAGTGTATGGTTACACAGGGATAAAAGACCAGCAGCACAGCCACGGCTAGCCTGAGTCACCTGATTCGGGTTCGCGGGGCTGGGGCTCTGGGCTAAAACTCTCTGTGTAGACACTCGCCATCTGGTCCGCTTAACAGTTCAGTTCTCCTTCCGGGGATTTATCGCTGTCTGATCGTAGGCCACTTCCCCAGTGACCTTTGGGGTGGGGAGAAGACTCAGGCCTACCCAGCACTCCAGGTCCCAGCACAGGGATTCTCATGCCACTATGTCCCTTTAACAAAACTACCTTCAATTCCTTGGGCCACTTCCCCACAGCCCCAGCCTTCACCGATGCTTCACCCTTAGCACAAGGCTCTTCTGTGCTCAGGCCCACAGCCAGCCTGGAGCTCTTTCTCACTCCCCTGGACCCTGCCAGTACTGAGCTGTCCATTGTGCTGCAGTTCCTTTTGGCCAGCCAGGAGCACCAATCACCTTCCTCTGGCTCCAGCCAGGAACTGCCTGTCTCTGGCACTGCAGCTCCTTTTTATATGGCCATTCTGGGCACCGATTAGCTGCTCCCTGATTGGCTGCTTCCTGAACAGTCTCTCTAGGCTGCTCAGAGGACTTAGCTTCACTGCTCCTTTCCTGGGATGGGTGTGCCTAGACCCTGAGGCCTCCAGCAAGGAGCCTCTGGGCCTGGTCATCCCATCACAGGTTCAAATAAAAGATGGTCCTTTTCTTATTTTTCCAAATCGCTTTTCAGATAGAGAATTACGTAAGTATACATCTTTTGAATATTAATTCCTTCAAACAAATGTTATTCTACCTTCACTCTCTGATTTATTCCTTCACAATTCAATGTAAAATATGGGTGAAAAAATGGAATCAGTATGTAAAATTTGCAGGGCCTCCCTGATATTTTTCCTTTCAATTGTTCCTAGCCGTAACTTATAAAGAACATACCGTATATACTCGTTCATTAGACCGTTCAATTATAATCCGACCCTCCCAAGATGGTTAGGTAAAAATAGCAAAAACTGTATGACCTTTCATAAGCCAACCCTATATTTCAAGGGCTGGCAGACTTTGGCTCCCGGCCCATCAGGGTAAGCCGCTGGCGGGTCAGAATGTTTTGTTTACCTGGAGCATTCACAGGCACAGAGCTCCTCAGCTCCCAGTGGCTGCGGTTTGCCCTTCCCAGCCAATGGGAGCTGCGGGAAGTGGCGTACCATTTTCCACAGCTCCCATTAGCTGGGAATGGCAAACCGCGGCCATAGAGTGCTGAGGGGCTCCATGCCTGCAGATGCTCCAGATAAACAAAATGACAATGTATTAGATATTCAATTCAATGATACCATAGAGTTTAAAATCATCAAATTTTGGTGTAGACCTGTTATAAGCCAACCCCCACTCTTTGATGCATCACTTTTTTACCAAAATTATTCGGCTTATGAACGAGTATATATGGTACATAATAGGAAACAGCATGCAGCCAAAACCAAAATCATAGTTTTGGAGCTAGATTCCAGAGCAAAAAGATTAGTTACTGGTAGGTCTGTTATTTATACCTAAAAAAAGAAAAAGAAAAGTAATCTCATTACAGGATACAGGTATGGCCACTGTTAAAACTGCGTCTGACAATAATTAACTGGAAAACACAAGGGTTCTGGAATTTGAAGGTTATCTGTTGTTTATTGTTTGAGAGTTTTGCCAAAAACAAGCACTAGGCGCAGTTCTTCTGGGAAACTGCACTGTGAAATTTTAATCCTCAGAGCCTAAGGGTTAAGAACAGGATAAGCTCTCAGTATAAAAAGAGTTCTCTTTTCAGAATAGATGTAAGAAAAGGAATACATTGCCAAAGTCAAAATGTAGAAAAGTAGTACTAAGTCAATTGTAAGAACAGGGAAAAACTGGAAGCAGCTAAAGACAAACAGTTATTGTTTGATTTAGTCCTCCCCTCACCCACCAACCCCAGGTTAGATAGGGAAGTCTTCAGCAGGCTAGAGGATATCTCCTGTCTCTTACATGTTCCTTTGTTCTACACTTTATAAAACTTAAAAGACTGGCACAAATGTTTCTGAAATTGTGTAGGATGCTTACTAGTGAAGTGGGCCAACATCTTTCAGAAAAAAATAGTTATCACCTGCATTTCTATGCATTTACATCTGTATCTGAACTTATAACTTGTCATTAATTCTTCACTAATTTTCATTACCACTTTAAGTAGGGTTTTGAGATCCCTCTTCGAAAAATTCAAATGTGAATTTCTGTCAACTAGCTAAACCTAGGATTATTTGTTTCCACACAAAAGATGCAGTGATTCAACAAAATCAGTTTTTAAATCCATTTAGCTAAAGTAGTGCAAACCTTTATGTGGATATGCAAATCTGTTTACACATGATTTACACAGATATAATCAAGTTAAAGAGTGGTCAATAGAGGGCTGCACCAATTTAGCTAAATCAATTTAAAAACTGATTTTAGTTAAGACACTGCAACTTCTGTGTGTATCCAAGACCCTAAAAAGTCCTAGAACTTTTCCTAGGCCAGGAGGTGGTGTCAAGAAAATGAGGATGATGTGCCAAAGAGAAGGCAAGATTTGTGGTTCCTGGGAGACAGGCAGGTCAGAGTTTGCTGGAGAAGCAAATCTAGGCATCACACTCCTTTATACAAGTCCCTCTCTCCCAGTCTGAGACTTGCCCTCTGCCTGCCATTGTGTACCACACCTTCCCTCATGCTGTGAAACAATAGGACATATACATCATAATATGTTTAAAAAAGGCTTTCAGATCCTGGCTGGATCCTCTTAGATCTCTTCCTGGAGGTAGGAGAAATAAGATGAAGGGAGTCGCACACTGAACAGACATGTAGACATACCCCCTCACTGAACAATGTTGTGCTATGGAACCATGCACAAGCATCCCATTGTGTTACAGGAACCTCACGTCAAACCCTTTTTAACCAACCAACTGTACCGGAACCTGCTAAAGTTGCAACAATGAAATTGAAAGCCCTCAAACTTGACCTCCTAGATGCTGGAGGGAAGGTGAAAAAACCCAATCAGCAGTTTGCCAATTTTGCCATATGGGAAAAATCCCTTTCAGACCCCAAACAAAGTATGGCCATCAACCTAGCCTCCTATCAAAAGAGATCAAGCTCATTAGATATGGGTGGGTAATGGCAGGTCTCGAACACAGTCAAACTGATGAGTCATCAGCAGAAAGCAAAAGAACTCAAACTGGCTACTACCAGCAGTAAAGGGAAAGAGAAACTACCCCATTCTACCTGTCCCTGCAGGTAAGATCCAATCAGCCAGCCCCGCAAAGCTACACTGTCCAATGGCAGGGAGTGTAGGGGAAAGAATGTGAAGGCAGGAGGTGTCCCCGTTCCCTCCAGACCCATCAAAGCTGCACTCTGGCAGCAAGGATGAGATAGATCAACGCTGAGTGTTCTCAGGTCCCACTAATTTATGTAATGAGTATACATGAAACAGAAGAAGGGAGTGAAAGTTGACTAAAATCAATTAACATTTGAATAAGCTGTAACAAAGACCTACACGTCATATACTGAGCCAACATTAACAGTATTTTGTTGCTGACTGCATTTTGCTATTACACTCCGACTATCAATCTTTTATTTCTGTGATGGTTATTCAAAGTTTGCCTCTCAAGGACAAACTGCTCTTGCCTCTCGGTTTGTCCCCCGTTTGGCGACCAGCTGTAAGAACAATTAATCTTTAACTATGGCTCCCCCTTTGTGTCATATCAGCAACTCAACAGTTAATAAGTTTTTTCTTTATTATCTTTTACCTGAAATAAACATATATAACTAAACAACCTCTTCACGTTGCATATCCACATATCAGTCAGAGCCCTCCAAAGAGGTATTTAATTTAAAAATTACAGAAAAAAAGAATAAAAGGATGGTAAATATTATATATCCTTGATGTGAACATTGAGGGAAATTCCTTTAAGATGGCGTTATACTAACATCACAAAAAAGAAAATAAGTACGGTATTATTTAAGGTATGAGATAATCTTAAACATTTATTACTATTGTAGAGTTCATAGTCTCTTCTGATCCATCACCAAGCATCATAAGGGGTGGTCTTAAAAATGGAGTCTTTCTTACTTTTTGTCTATTTATGTCCTGTCTGAGCCAAAACAGAATTTTTCTGGTCTCTGAGAGCATTTTCAACTGCTAGCTCCTCGTCCCAGCCTCTTTTGAAGTTTACTGCTCAATGATTGCTTTTTCTTGGACTTCAGAATTTCAGCACTTCAGAAATGAACTTTAGAAAAAGCATTGCCTAGGAGCTCCAATCACAGACCAGGACTCCACTGTGCTAGTTATGTAACATAGAGCATATCCCTCCCCCAAAATGTTACAAAACGCAGTGTTAGAAAATACAGTAAGTCAAGATGTTAACTAATACTAGTTTCCAAGATGTATCTATACACTTTTAGTCCATAACTGAAAAGCATGGGAAAATTAAAGTTGATAAGTATATTTGTCCTTTTCTTATATTTTGGTTTTTACTCTCTACTCTTTAGAATACCCCTCTTAGAAATTTGAAAATGGTATCCCCATTCCACTTCTCTCCAAAAGTTTTTTTTGCCCTATTTTTTTCTTTTTAAACTTGCTTCATTTCATTGTCCACACAGAGACTTAGTGCGCAACAAGCCAGGGTGTGAATAAATCGATAGCGCACTAGCCTGTTGTGCACTAAGTCACTGTGTGGACCATGCTACAGCGTACTAAAAGTTACAGAGTATGCTGTGACATACTGCACTCTATGGATCTTTTAGAATCCAGTACCAGGGTCCACAGAGTGACTTAATGCGCAACAGGCTAGTGAGCTGTAATTTCATTCAGACCCTGGCTTGCTGCATACTAAGTCTTGATGTGGACAAGCCCTAGTACTTTCTTTGTGTACCAGCACCACTGATGCTGGCAAAATATTTTTGAACCTAGGGTTTTCTTTACTTTGTGCTCCTTAGCTTGTTAATTCATTAGCATCTAAGTATACTAATGTAGGACCACTATAAACGCCCCCCCCACAAATTTCTTTAAAATCAGAATGAGTTGTATACATCTTATTCACTGATTTAAAAAGTTAAAATGAAAACAGAGTATTCTCTTGCTTCTAAAAATATATTTTAACTCACTACTCTTGATTTTTGAAACAAGTTTTTAGCTGCAAGTTAGTAACATAATAAACTTGCCTCTTCAGTGATGAACGTGTTTGCATCAGAGTAGCTTGATTCATGGCACGGATCCAGTCATTCATATCCTCTAGGGTATCTGCACTGAAGTAGTATGTGCGCATTCCTGAATGCTCTGCCTGACAGCCAATAACAGAACTCTTATTATAAATGTATGCCCTCATCCCTGTGTGGACAGCCTGGAAAAGCAAAAAGCAAAGACAAATTAGACAAAACTATTATTCTGAGCCTAAAGATTTATTGTAACTTGAGTGGTTACCTTAAAAAAAAGATAAGAGTTCTCACAGTATCCTCCTATATAAAAAATAGAAGATCTCACACTACTATAACCACTGCAGTGTGACAGATGTTGAGTTTTAACGTCACTTTGCAATTTTATTTTAGATCAGTTGATGCTGTGTAGTTTCTTTCCCTCTTTTTCATATCATTAAAAAAACATTGCAGCATTTTGTTCTGTTTTTCATACCAATAATAGGAGTAAAATGAAAAGCTCCAATCTTACTTCATGCATTTTATTTGCTGTGAACACAATACAAAATAATGGATCTTTTAGCAAGAATTGCTTAAGTGAGCCAATTTTCCCAGATCATATCATGAAGCAATCTGTTTAGAAGAAACACAATACAAATCTTACCATACATGTTTTTTAAACTGGCATTTTAGGAATAATTGTATTGCATGATAAGACCTTTAGGTTAAACAATATACTTTAAAAAGCACTAAATTAGCTACAAAAACACTATACTTGATGATAAAGTTAGCAACATTTACTGAATTATTAAAGCACATGGTATTGTATTTCAAATGTTATTGCATACAAAAAGCTTCCATGTGCCATCTCAAAACCAAAACTATTTGAGATATTTAGATATTTCAAGCTGCCAGCAGCTAAGTAAACTTCAACACTGTGACATTTCTATTGTTCTTATGTACATAATTTTATATCAAATGTGTGTTTTCATTATTCTAGTCTAGTTATGTTTAGTCAGATCTTACCCACAGTTCCATAAATACATGGTACCTAAATTACTAAGTCTCATCACATGATCCTTCCTGAAACAAGCTACAATATTTCCTGTGTTACACATTATAAATGCACTTCAAAAGTAGACAATCAGAACTCATCTGCTACTGTTAACAGAATTAACAGCATCTGACAGCTATTCACAGAACCATAAATGAGGTCAGCAATTTTCAAGTTTTCTCTATACTAGTTAGTACTTCAAAAATCCTCTATTTCGGCTTGAGAAGCTTTGGTTTTATTTGGTCATATTTATTTAATGACAGAATCAATGAATCTCCCTCTTTTTTGTTGCATTTCCAAGCACTGGAACTGACTATAAAACTCCATTCATCTTGTAGGCTCATGCAATAAATATTTTGAGCACATTAGTCATTTAACTGTTCACAGTTTTTGGACAAACTACAGCTAGTATCAACACACACAAATACTAACTACATAAAAGCATTTTTTAACAGAGTGAAGTTTTCATTCACATATACATATGTATAAAACATGCCTTTTATTTTAAAAGCTACATTCCACATATAACTCTTATAGCTGAACTTCTGTTTTGATGGAGTCTTTTCCCACTTGTTATTCTACACTGAAAAATAACCTACCATCATACTTGGCTTTAGAAATACAAACAGTTTTGACAGAACACAATATGTTTGATCTTGTGTGAAGCTACATGATCTGTTGTTATATACTCTAAAATTGCTGAGTTAGTATTAACATCAGACTCTCACTTCAATCATGTGCAAACTTATTCTAGAATAAGGGGGTTTCCCCACTATTTCAGCACTTCATGTTTTGTAGACAACTTGCTCCCTTCCCTTCCTTTTTTCCCAGAAGGGCTGCAAACATTTGAACATGGCCTTTCACTCACCTACATGACCACTACAAGGGAGCCCTCTTATTTCCTTTCAGACAGCTCCATCATATATTTTGTTCTAATGCAAGTCTTTTGGCTGCCATCTCCCATCCCACTAGGCAGGAAGGTTGATCGGACCAGCAGTGTGTTAAACAGGACAGCTTAGAAAGAAGGGGGACAGCACATGCCTGGGATTACAAGGCCTTCCATATCCTATTGGCCAGCCACGGGGAGGGGAGGATGGGAGACAGGGTGGTGCAAAGAGGGAAGCTGACTGGCCTCTCACATCCCCATTAATTGAAACCTCTACTGAGGTTTTTGGGGGTGCCTGAGCTGCCTACCCTCCCTCCTTATAATCGTAGTATACTAGCTGTGGTTTTGGATGCACAGAGTCTGACCACTCACCTGTTTTGGGATCAAGAACAATTTTTTCCCATTGTGCCAGTCTGGCAGAGCCCTGTTGGGTTATTTCACCTTCCTCACAGTAAAATGGAAGCATAGTTTTGTTAAAAAGAAGAAGGACTTAGAAATTAATATTAGTAATTTGTAGGAATGTTTAGTTCATTGCAATTTGCTGCCACTGTCTAGTGTGGATAAAAGCCAAAATAGCCAACTCCCAGAAGTAAGAGACCTGGAATTTTGCTGGTGGACCTTGTGACTATGGGAAAAGGGGAGAGCTGAAGGCTTTGCTGATTGAGGTCCCTCTTTGCTATCCCCCTGCTCTCCTTGGAGTGGGGAGGATGGGAGGATTCAGAAGTGAGCTGAGTCCTAAGGATAGGCTGAAGAGGGTCTACCCCAAGTTATGTGGTTGTAGGGTGGGAGCCATGCAGCCTTGGACTGAACACACTTAAATGTCTGGTGCATGAGAGTCACAGGAGATGAGACATGCTTCTGAGGGTTAAGTTAATAAAGCTGAAGCCTGCTGTTTAAATTGAACTCTGTCTTCATTCACCTGTATATCCTCATTAATGTGGTGTGTCTTTTCTCCCATAGAATTCTATTACACTCTCTCTCAGGGTAGCCATCTTCACCATGCAACTGGAAGAGAGTGCAGGACACGATTTGCCTAACAAACTGTATAAGCAGCAAGCAATATGTATATGGCACTTTCTCCCTTCAAAGACTGAAGAAATTACATATATAGCCTCAGAGAATGAGGAATAAAGGTGTTGTGCTATTATCAACAAACCATGACTCACAAAAGAGTTAAGAGAATGTAAAATTGGTCAGAATAACATTCAAATGTATTCCAGATATCTATTAGTAGCACGTCGAACACGCAAGAAAACCACAATCTTACACTGGTGTCTGATGGCTGTCACTGCTAACAGACACAGAAGAGTTTTGAGAGTCTTATTTTTTATTTTAAACAATTGTTATTAAGGATATCTACAGCATACTAAACAAGCCTGAAATATAACACATGTACATACACAACGGGGGGGAAAATAATATTGGTACCTATTCATGCATTCAGATGCCTTATTCTGGACAGACAGGAAAAGACAGGCTCTCTCCCATAAGGCACAGAAGGAGAAACGGAGAGCAAACCCCAAGAGCATACCCATAAGGACAAGACAAGGACAAAAAAAGTTGAAGTTAAAATAGTAAAAGGATTCAGGTTTTCAAGGACTATATTTTAAACATAAAACTACACTGATTAAAGTAAGTAATAACTAATGTTAAATGTCTAGAACCATTAAGTTAATGGATAGAAATACTAAACTAAGAGAAAGTCACAATTACACAGAGAAAGTTAACAACTTTTTACACATTCCTCTGAAAGTCAGGCATCGCAATGACTTATGAAAATACAGCAGAATAATTCCTCTTACTCTTAGGTTGAAAAGTGTCAAATTTATGGAACACTTATAAGACAAAATTAAAGGAATATCTCATCCCTCAGCTAGACAGTGAATCAGTTCCCTATAAAAATTATCAACGTTATGTGGAGAGGGAAGAGGAATTAGATATAACAACTCTTCAGGAAATCTAGAAGCTGGGACCACTTTTTCCCTCTCCTCTTCCTCCATTCTAAAGTCTGAAACAGTCCCTTTCAGGTATACAGAGTGTGGCATTTCCTCAGTTTACATCATGATAATAAATCCATTAGACAGATTTAAGGTACACAAGCTACCAGAATGCTTAAAGGGAAGGCTCCCTGGTTGCACATGTGCCTTAAATCTGGCTAATGGATTTATAAATAAAGAGTGAAGTATGTCAACACTAACTTCAGGAAGCAACGAGATACTATGAGCAACTGACGAAGGTGGCAGCCCAGATCCCAAAAGTCTCAGCAATGAAGAGCAGTTCAACATAGTAAATCCTGATTTCCGCTAATAAAGGACATTAAAATACACAGAAACAGTGTTGCAATGGCCTCTATTTTACAGGCAAAAATTGGGATCTTTCTCGTTTCTTCAAGAGATGAATCCTCCCTATCACAGAAGTTATACATGGTCGTATCAATGTAAAAGTAGAGTGTCTTGGTAGGTCTGATGTCATTTGTGATCTCTCACTGAAGTTTTATTACTACTCCATCTTATTCATCTTCACCATATTGGACGTAAAGCAACAAATCATGGACGTGATTCTGCAGGATCAGAACCTATGTTTGTATACGTGCTTACAATGAATTGTTCCTTTGCCAAGGAAATGATGGAAGGCTCCCCCACTTTCTCAATCTAGTATAATGGAGGAATATTCCTAAACTATTTTTTTAGTATTATAGTTGGATAAACTTAAAAAACATTCCCTATGAATATACTTTTCACACACAAGAACAATCAAAAGCAATCTTTTCTCAGGGAGAACTCTCCAGCTTTTAGTAAGATTTTAATGACATTAATTGACATTAATTTGACAATACTCTGTGTTTTAAACTGTTTAATACTAAGACCAGCTCAACAAACTAAATGAATCTGTCAGAAAATAAATGTTTAAAATGGAAGCTTGCCAATAACTAAACTCATACTTATACTGTAACTGGAATTTTGCACTAAACTAAATAGAAGACAGACCACGTTTAAAATATGACAGGATACATTTTCCACTTGTTCAGGACTTCAGTGTGAAAAAAGTCCTATCTTTATTTTGGGATTAATCTTGTTGTGTTTTCTATTTCTAGCAGCATTTAGTTATGACATATAATGTTCACCCATGCTCTGTGTATTTAAGGGTACTGAACAGATTAGATAAATGTAATGGCTAGTGAGTGATGGAATTCTGGTAAGGAACTGCTCTTGAAATTCTACAAGCTGACACGTGATGTTGTAGGTGTGGAATTTGAGACAGTCTCATGTTATCACTACTATAGAAATCCTAGGAAATCTATTCTTGCCCCTGCTATAAACTTTGTTCTGAGGTAAGAAAGCCACAGGTCCTGGCTTTAAACCTGCATTCAAACATCAGATAAAAGCTTAAGTAGAGTCAATTCCAGCCCAATAAATAATCTTTTACAAATAATACACAGTAGTTTATGTATGCATGATTTATTTTATGAGTTCTCCAGTAATAGCATAACATCGGCTTTGCAATAAAATCCTACATGACATCAGGAGATATTTCTCCCCTTAGTTTGGTGAAGAGATCATTACGAAAGTCTTAGTATAATAGCTTATAGTGATTTTAACCAAATGTCCTCACCACAACTGAATGTGGTGAGTCTTTGTCCATCCAGCAAGAAAAAGGGGATAGAGCTCCTTTTAAGGTTCCCACTGCAATTGGGTTACAAGGGAGGAGGAAAGGGAATGGACTTACTTTAGCAGAGCCAAGGGGTGGGGGGATAGGAAGTGGATGGGCAATGTGGCAGCACTGACCTACCATGTGCACCAGAGGAGGGGGAAGTATTTATACTCTGTACTTTTGGGAAGGAACTCTCATCAATCACCAGTCAGTAGCACCCAACTTCTCACCCATGAGATCAAAATAGGACTGGGCTTTATCATCATCTGCTGTAGACATTGTACTAGTTCCTTGGAAGGAATTTTTGCTTCACCACCAGACTGGTTTTTTTTTTTGCTTTCCTCACAGCAAGTCAGGGCAAAGTACATACGGAGGATAGGTCAAGATGTGGCAAACGTAGCAGGTGGCCAGTGCAGGTACTCATTACAGAGGGGATATGGTTCCCTGATAAACAGGAATTGGAAGGGGATTTAAGGGATGGCACCCCCTAAGGAAGCTGGAAAAAGGGGAGCTGGGGCTCCTAATATCCAGTACAGTGGGAAAACAATCCGCCCCCTCTTTTTCAGCCCTCCTTTATCCTCATTTGAGGAGAGTGGTGATGTCCCAGCAATGGACTGGGACCAAGATAACTGTAAACAATTAAGGGAAGAACAATGACCTGAACTGTACGATTTATTGCTGGGTATTCCCAGATGTGTTAAGTGACTAATTAAACCACATGCTTTCCCTCTTCGCTTTCTTCCTGCATGGCTGAGTCTATGACTATATAATGCTGATTGTCAGAGACTAACTGAAGCCCAGTTAGGATACTCTGAATCATTTGAGAAGGAATTTTGACAGAATTAACTTAATTGCTTCTGAAATTGTTATTTAAGCATAACCATAAACATGGCAAACTGCAGAACTAGTAAGGAGTGATACAAATTTGTTGATCTACCCTAAGTAAAAGCACAGGGTTGACAGATGTAGTTGTCAAAATCAACACCAGAGCTTGCATACTGGAGATGATGTCTGGCTCTTGAAACCCATCTAAATTCTTTTTTTTTCTTTTGTGATAGTTTTACATTGGTTTACAATCTTATAACTTTATTATAAAAATGAGAATGTTTCCAAGCAGCAATTTTTCACTAAAAAGGTATGTTTTAGCTAGCACAACTATCCTAAAGAAGATATTCCCTTTGCAATTGTTTCTTATTTTTCCATGATAATACTTCAGAAGATGTAAAAGCTTGGACCTCCATTTTATCTCTTTTTCCAATATTTGCTTCTTCCTAGGGAAAAGAATCTAAGAATCTAAGGAGAAAAGGCTTATTGAGTCATACCTGTTAAATGTTGGAGTGAAGATTCTTTTACAAAGGTTCCTTTGTAATTTTTTCTGTTACATGGTGTCTGAAGCTACATCTACACTAAATCCCTACAGCTGTGCCGCTGTAGTGCTTGTGGTGGAAACGCACTAAGTCAGTGGGAGAGAGTTATCCCATCGATTTAATAACTCCTGCCTCCATGAGAGGTGGTAGCTATGTCGGTGGGGGAAGCTCTCCTGCCAACATACCGCTGTCTACACCTGCTCTTAGGTTGGTGTAACTTACGTCGCTCAGGGATTACACCAAAGTAGACCCCTATAGTGTAGACAAGGTCTCAGCTCTCCAAATTTATTTATTTTTTACAAATTTGCTAAAATACACTGAATGTTTCTAGAAAGTGCACTGGATTTGGTCACCATGCCCCCTTCTTTTATGGAACCAGAAAATACTTGGCATAAAAATCCCTTTCTTCTGCGGTGAACTGGAACTGGTTCTATGGCTGTAATAATAATTGGAGATATACCAATCTCCTAGAACTGGAAGGGACCTTGAAAGGTCATCTAGTCCAGCCCCCTGCCTTCACTAGCAGGACCAATTTTTGCCCGAGATCCCTAAGTGGCCTCCTTAAGGATTGAACTCACAACCCTGGGTTTAGCAGACCAATGCTCAAACCACTGAGCTATCCCTCCCTCCCTCCCTCTTATGTATAGATGGGAAATCCTGTCTCAGTAAATGATTGTGACAAGAATCCCTGAGGAGGGACAAGGAAAATGGGGTTGGATGGCAGGATGGAGAAGAAATGGATGGAGTTACCCAATGTTATAATCTGTTATTTGTATAATTTTCTCCCATGCAGGTCAAAAATGGGAGAGATGATCACCAAAAGGAGGAAGATGGGTAGTGTGGTGTTGCTGAAGATTCCCACAGTAGGACGGGTTCTTGACCTTCAATCAGATAATCAAATTGACATTTTGATGATAATAAGGGTTGGGTGGTGGTAGTGGTCGCAGCAGGTGGTCTCTTCTTCTGATGTCTGTCTTTTCTTAGGGTCTATGAAAGCTGGAGAATTGGACCAGATGGATCTCTGTGCCCTTTGTGATCTACTACATTGTCTTTCATTTATAGAGTTTATAGAGAGTGGCCCTTGAGTCCTTTAAGGTGTGCAAGATTCTTTGCTGGACTCACTGAAAAGTTTCAGTGTGAAAAGGAAGGTCTTCTATGATATTTAGACCTTCCTAAGACATGCTGATAGCTGCAGCCAGATGCTTAATGCATGATGACGGTAGTAGAGATAGAACAAGATGCACTGCTGGCTGCATCCAGGGAGGTTTGTAGTATGGTCCTCATTAAGAACTAACCTTCAGTTTTGATGGCCTGAAACTGTTCCTGATGATCTGGGGGAAGATGATCAATAAAAGTGTTTAATTTGCTGTAATTGGTCTGATCACACTTTGCCATCAGAGCCTAATAATTTGCTATTCTAAACTGCAGTGTCGAGGAAGAGTAGTTTTTAAGCCCAAAGAGGTCAAGATGCTTCTGATGTGATTATATGGCATAGGATTCAGTGTGGTGCTGTTTACCACGCTCATTAACAGCTTTCACACAACCAAAGAATTAGGAGAAGAGTGTGGAAATAAAAACTCAGAAGTCTTTGGAGGAACATAGTACTTTTAATTGGCTTGCTCAAGTCTACGAGATCATTTTGACAGGATCCAGCAGAATCTCATTTACTGGAGTAGCTACTCAGTCAGAAGTTGTCAGGTGGAGTATATCCAAGAGCTTATGTTGTGACTCTTGGAACTTGTTCAATGGGATCTGAAGCAAGGCAGCAATCCATTTAGTCAGCTCCTAAAACTGTTTAAAATCTTTGGCATAAGAGAGTGGAGGAGGCATCACAGCTACATCTGGAGAAGATGAAGAGATATTAGTTTGTGGTGTCACATCCTTATCCACTCTAGTCTCTTGCTCTTCAAAAAGCTCCTCACAAAGTTGTGGTTGTTTAAGAGGGAGAGATGGAGCAGGCAATTGCCTTTCACAATATTCCCCACGGGAGTAGCTAAGACCCCTCAATATTGCTGATGGAAGGTTGTCCATGGGACCCAATATGGCGACTGAGGACCATAAGGTAGAGGGGGACGCATCCAATGCTGCTAATACACAGGAGAAGGGGCACGAGAGTCTCTTGCCTTTTGGGCTTTTTCTCAGATAAGGTGCCTGGAAAGATGTCTCTATGGTGGTAAGTAGGAGATCCCTGTACAGCGATATGGGAATTGTAGCAGGATGGTCACCCGCTCCTGGCTTAAAAGGCTTAAAACAGCCCAGGGGGCTGATTGGGGAAAGCAACCTCAGCTGGATGCCATGCCCCAATCAGGCCGAAACTGTCTTAATAAGGGCCCAGTTGACCTTTATAAGAGGGCAGTGGGCCAGAAGCACATGCAGTCTCTCTCTGCCTTCAGAGAGAGAAGGGCCTGGCTGCTGGGAAGCTCAGGGTGCCTAGAGTGAGGCAGGGCTGGGGAAAGGCCAGGGGGGCTGGGGAGCTCCAGGATGGCAACTCCCCAGGCTGCAGGGCCTTGTCCAAGGCCCCATAAAGGCACTGGGTTGCAGAGAGAGGCAGCAGGTCCAGACCCAACCTTGCCTATGATGAGTGGCTGACACTGCAGTCTGCCCCAGGGCACGGGGGCAAGTTGGTTACTGGCAGTAGCCTATGACTGAGGCAAGGTGGGGATAGGGGGTGGGAGATCCCCAGGGAGGGGAGACCCAGAGACTGAGGGGTGTACTGCCAGCGGGCAGCACCCCAAAGACAAGGGGCACCGGGAGGGAGATGGGGGCCAAGCGGCAGTGGGACACCAGCCTGCAGAGGGTGTTCGGGAGGCTGGATGAGCTAATTCCCCAGAGTCAACCAGCAGGAGTTGCCGCAGGGGTGAGTCCCGCATCGCTACAGGATTCTAAAGAAGTGTCTGCAGTATAGTATAGAGGAGGAGCAGATCACTGTCTGCTTGATGGAATGGTATCATAGAACCAGAAGGTACCAGAAAAAGGTAAGGCCTCAGAGACCCTGCAAATCTCAATACTGACTTCTGTTAGATACCCATTCATAGTGGAGACTCTGGCTCATCAGACACTACAAGTCCTTGTAGAATCTGAACTTCTTGTGCATGAATCTGCATCTGGATTAGACAGGGCTCCACAGTAACCAATGTCGACACTGAAGGTGTTGGTGGTAGTATCTGTCTAGATGTACATGTCTAGCTGTGTAGAGGTATCAATGTTGCAGTCTGGGTCACCTGTTTAGGTAGAAGAGGTGGTAAAGAAAAGTTTGATGATGTTACAGACTTCCTAGATGCAGCAGCGTTTAGCATCTCTGATGTGCTCTTATCCTGCAAAGACCTAGGTACTAAGGTCAACGGAGCATGATGCTTACTCTGAGGCTGATGTCTTGGGGGGAAGGGGGAATCTGGGCCTGTATCTGAGGCAGATCGGAGGAGGGAGCGCGCGCGCCAACATAAGGAGACAAAGTTTAATTTCCCACTTTTTACAAGATCTGCCTTTAAAAGCTGAACTGAACTGAATTTAGCTGGGATGTGAGTGTCTCCCAAACAATGGATATATAGAATGTCTGTTACTGACCAGGACAGCTTCCCAGCAGGTAAGGCAGTGCTTGAATCTCAGGGACACCAACATGACAAGCTGATGATGCCCCCAAAAGCAAGCCTTTCAGAACAGCAGGGAATTAAACAGGAACGCCCAAGTTATAACGAAAGTAGTACAATTATCAAAAGAACTAAATAAGCTAAACTAAGAAGTCGAGGCAAAGCTGAAGTGGGTATTTTAAATGCTCTGTCTCAAGTTGTGGGGTGGTTGAGAAGGAACTGAGGATGGTTTGCCTTTGCAACTCTATGTATCCTTGGTAAAGGGCACATGAGCTTCTAACAGGCACTGCTACTGAAAATCGCCAATCAAAGGCACATGTGCAACTGAAGTGGAACACCCATAGGGACACTACTTGAAGAAACATTCATTTAAACAAACAAATCAATTTCATTTCATTTTCCACAGAAAATAAACCTGAGATCAGCAACAGGCAATCTGAATTCCTAAAACCCACAAATCAAGAAGAAAGAAAAAGCTCTGGGTGGGCAGATTTAAAAGCTAAATCTTTCTGTAATTCTCATAAGGCAAAACAGATGGAAAAAAGTTTCTTTCTAGAACATCATTTGCATACCACTTGATGAAACTGTTCATGATTAATGCTTGTAATTTACTTTGATGGATTCAATGTGTCATGTTCTGTTCCAAATATCTGTATATTTTTAAAATATAACCTGCATTGAAGCCTCTATAATTTGCCTTAATGCATGTGCTCAGACATGTAGTGAGCTGGAAGCAGGCTTTTCCATTACCAAGAATAGGTTTATTTTCTTTTGTTGTAATTTCAAAGAGCAATAAATAGCTAGAGCAAACCATAAATCATTCAACACAGAATTTTAACAAAGAACACTCCTTATCAAAACAATAGATGTACTTAAACTACATGGAAGGCAAAATTAAAATGTTGTTCTAAGTAGAACCTTAAACAACTATAGCTTCAAGACTTCAAGGAGATAAAGGTGGCTGCTGTTCTTCCCTAAGATGAGGAAATTACAACATGAGTTAAGAGATAAAAGGAGGAAATTAATTATTTTGAACTATTATAGAGGCCATACTAATTATCCATTTTTTGTGGAGAAAATAAATGAGAAGTTTAATTGCCACAATGCATTATATAACAAAGCAACTAAAGTCATGGCACTGTCATTTCTTCTCCTTATCAACACTTAGTGGTGGTTTTATTGCCAAAAAAAAAAAAAAAGTCATCCCCATCCACTGTGAAGGAAAACATTCTATGGGGGGGAAGTCAGTATTTCTCTCTATTTATAAGACTATCGATAAGGTTTGTCAGTTTTATTTTCTGATATTTTACAGATCATTAACCACAGGCACATACTAAAGCTTATACTTATAGCATAGCAGAAAAATGAACTATGATAAAACTATTAGATCCAAGAAAGAAATATGTACCATTGTAAGTATGTGTGAAGTAGATATGATGTAAAAATAAAACATTCATTTTTATGATTATTTAAAAATGGAGATAGTTACCGTTTCCTCTAAACAATTTTTAAATATATAGTGAATTTACTGCTGAACATAAATCATAAGCTCTGTAATTTATTAATTGTACCTTAAAGGAATACTTGCGGTTTATGTGATCTTCAGGTCCAACAGGAGATATTACATAACTAGGCAATGGTATGCTACCCAAAACAGTTTCTTCTCTGCTGTCTATTGAATGAAAGAAAAATCATTTGATTCAAAATTATTCAGGGCACTTCTTCAACAGGTGTAAACAAACATATTCCCTAACACAGTGGTTCTCAATCAGGTGTACACATACTCCTGAGGACACGCAGAGGTCTTCCACACCATACATCAACTCATCTAGATCAGTGTTTCTCAACCTGGGGCACACAACCCCCCAGAAGGGTCACAAGTGCAGGGCTGGCATTAGGAGGAGGCAAGCAAGGAAATTGCCCAGGGCCCCGCAAAACTATATTATATGCTTCAGCCCCAGGTGGTGGGCTCGGGCTTGAGCACTGGGTGGTGGGGCTTGGGCTGCAGACTCCTGAAAGGAGTACAGTAGTTGGGAAAGGTTGAGATCCGCTGCCCTAACATATACCAATAACAGTACCAACAAGTGGAGAAAACAAGTGCTTATTATATGAAGTAATGCTACCAGAATTCTTCCAGCCAACCAAACTTTTCCCCTTATTTTTTAGTCGGAAGAATAAAATTCCAGAACAAAGCTCCTGATGATGTCCCTTTAGTGACCAAAGGGCAGAAACATGGGAAAGTGGAAAAGAAGGCCACCAAGGTGACAATGAATTAAAGAGGGACAAAGCAGAGAGACGGTCCCTGTTCAGCTTTCCTTTAAAACCTACTGAGGCAACAAGGGCCCACTGTCTCCACTTAAGACTCCCCTCTAGATCCATTCCTAGTAAGGCCCCCATTCATGGGGACTGGCCATCCATGTTGTCCTGTTTTTTCTTCCTTCCTGCCTTTTTACTCACTCATGTGTGTAATGTTCTCAGATCAATATATAGTAAACATTCTTAGATTTGTTTTTAAGGCCAGAATAGACCATTTTGATAATCTAAAACAATTTCACTCAGTGATTCTTACATCTAGCCAAATAAGATTTGTTTTCAAGGCCAGAATAGACCATTTTGATAATCTAAAACAATTTCACTCAATGATTCTTACATCTAGCCAAATAATTACTATAGTTACAGAACATTCATTATTACTGGCACTACACAGAGGAACAATAGTCATAAATATGAATAAATAATACTTTGCACTTCTATAAAACCTTCCAAATATTTCAAAGCACTTTACAAACAATGTACTTAATCTCAACATCCATGTGAGTTAGGGAAGTACTATCCCCATTCGATTCAAAAACAAACTAAGGAGGAGAGAAGTTGTGTGACTTACCAAAGATCATACAAAAAACCTATTGGTTAAAGACTGGAGCGAGAGTCAGGAATCATGGGTTCTAATCCAGACTTTGCCACTGATTGTCTGGCTTTTGGCAAGTCACAATCTCATTCTTTTTCCAGCTGTACAAATTCTTACTTTCCTATATCACAGGGGTGTTATGTTTATTCATGTTGGAAATGGGCTTGGAACATGTAAAGTGCTATAAAAATACAAAGCAACATCATCTATTGTCTACATCACTGCTCGAAACACACATCTCTGGACTACCCATATCTTAACCATAATTTATATTCCAATAAGTGTGACAAACCAATACAAGCAAGCAAGCAAACAGTAATGTTGCTTTCTGATGAGGGTTTGAGTCACAATTTAATGTTAAACAATTGTTTGAAGGGTAAACAGCAGTGTAAAAGTTTAACAGTTTTTTGAGCTCTAAAGAGTTCTGAGGAGCAAATTAGAACATTTTTCACAATGCCTCAGTTTCATGAAAACTCTCAAAACCACTACATTGTCTACTCACCTTTGTAATAAAACAAACAATAATCAGACAGCACAAACCATCGTCTTTTCCATAATCTCATTCCAGAGCTATCCTGCAAAAGCAAGGAATGTAATATAATTTCTTTCAGTTCAAATAAAAACTCATATAGTGTCTGTTTTATTATCTAATTCCGACAGTGCTCTACTAATTAACAGATTACCACAGATATCCCAAAATACAATATTAATAATTACAAAAATAAATATTTTACTTGTGCTTGGAGAAACATTATGCAATGATAGAATCATCAAGGCTAATATCTAGTTACAGGATAAATCTTCCCTATGCTATCCAGGACAATTTTCAAAAGATTTATTTTTATTCTCTAAGTAATCTAAAATCTGAAGGGTACATGGATTGCACAGTATGGGTAGCTACCATGTATTTTCCACACAGATCTATCAGGTAATTAGGATAATTAATTGTGTATCAGGAAGTGATACTCATTCCAAGGATTGCTCCTTGACAGAGATGAGTATCAGCATATAAGCAGAGTGAAATGGGAAAACTTAGTGGAACAGCACAGAAAAGCATAAAAAACTGTAAATAAATCAAGAGACAAAATTCATAGAAAACACAAAAAGGCTAAGACACACTTCCTAGAAGATTTTGTCACTAATCTTCAAGGTAACTTAAAAAATCTATTTAGAATACACTATAGCCTATGAGACCTGAAGCAGTTGACAAGATTTTAAACAGAGTATGTTTTATCAGCTATAGCACAGAGATTTGAAAAGCAATTACAATTTAATTTTTTGTATGAAATAATTAATGTTTTAGGAAAGAAAGGGGTTTTGAACATTGTCAATACATTTTAGGATGAATTGACACTTCTTAACCATGTGTGGATTGTTGATTTAAGATAAGATTTTATAAGTTAAAAAGAACAAAACGGTCAGTTCCATACTGGAACAAAAGGAAAAGGCCTTTATGATCTGGACTGTTGGGGCCTGTCTCGCCCACTGCAGCTGCTACTGGGCATTGGGGGTGCTACCGGAGCCAGTATACTAGCTCCCCTTTGCTGGTAGTGGAATGTGAGGAACATGGGTTGATACAGTTTATTACCTAGAGAGGTTAGCCATCAAGGGCTCCCATCCTCGCCGCCTTTTAATCTAACTGATAGATCTCCAGTGATGGTGGGGGCTAGGCTGATCAGCAGTGTAGGGTATGGAAGGGAATTTGTTCATATGGCAAAACTGGCAAACTGCTGTGTGGATTTTTTTCACTTACTATGACATCCAGGAGGTCTTGTTCTGGAGAATTTAGGTTACAAATGCTGCAACGCTGGCAGATTCCAGTGTGACTGGTGGGTTAAAAAAGATCTGACTAAAGTCCCTGTAACCTAGAGTGGGCTGCTCAGGCAACAGTCCTGGTATGGTAATACATGATGAGAGGGCTGGCCTCTGTCTCGCTCAACTTGTGGCTCCCTTTATCTTATCCCTCCTACTTCTACAGTGGAGGATGGGAAGGAGTCAGGACTCTGGCTTTGAGTCAGAATCCATTGGCAGTCCTTTATAATCACACTCAGATTTATGAACAGTAGGGTCATCGGTGCCAGTTGAGAGCCACACTGGAATAACCCTGCCATGTAGTGTGCAGTGGTTACCAGAGTTAGGTAGCAGTTTAAAATAAAGTTGTGGCTTCCACATTTAAACCATACTATAGCGTTTCTCTCATTTTTTCCATGTTCAAATCAAACCTCTATTGAAAGCTTCAGTGCCTGACTTTTAGCGGTGCTAAGCAAGCAAACTCTCTCCTGAAGTCAATGGGAGTGTCAGGTGTTCCACAAAATTGAAATTCTGGCCCTTCAGTTCTTTTACTGTTATCTAAAAAGCTTTCATAGCTATCTGATATATTCTGTTGCACATTCTGCAATACTAAGAGAGAAATATATAATCTCTCACACACCTGTTTGTGTAGCCAGCCTCTCACCACAACAGGAACATTAGGGTTCCTCTTGATAGACTGGTCCCTCTTTCCAAAGCTGTGAACTTTATTGCCAGATTTTAAAACCTGAAAAGAAGCACATTACAATAGTACTAAACATACTGTACTAGAGTCACATCACTCAGACTACAAATAACTGAGGCATCGTTTCATATTTTTTACACAGTAATGAAATAGTTCTAGCACTCTTCAAAGGCACACATGTATTGGCAATAGTATTTAATTAAGTAACTAGTTGAGGAAAGTCAGCTTCCCATTATCATCGACATATCAGTACTAAATGCTGTTCCAATTTCATCTGAATCATAACAATGTTGGTGTCCAACTTTTCCAACTTAAAAACTGAGCAACTGGGCAACAAAATGGCAGATGAAATTCAGTGTTGATAAACGCAAAATAATGCACATTGGAAAACATAATCCCACTGATACATGCAAAGCAGTGGGGTCTAAATTAGCTGTTACCACTCAAGAAAGATCTTGGAGTCACTGTGAACAGTTTTCTGAAAACATCTGCTCAATGTGCAGTGGCAGTCAATAATGTTAACAATGTTAGGAACCATTAGGAAAGGGATAGATAAACAGAAAATATCATAATGCCATAAATCCATGGTACACCTTGTACCTTGAACATTGTGCAGTTCTGATCACCCCGTCTAAAAAAAAAAGATACATTAGAATTGGAAAAAGTACAGAAGGGCAACAAAACTATTAGGGGTATGGAACAGATTCCATATGAGGAGAGATTTAAAAAGACTGGGACTGTTCAGCATAGAAAAAAGACGACTAAGGGGGGATATAATAGAGGTTTATAATATCATTAATGGTGTGGAGAAAGTGAAGAAGGAAACTGTTATTTACCCCTTCGCAACACATGAAACAGGGGTCACCCAATGAAATTAGTAGACAGCAAGTTATGTTTGACAGGTTATGTTGTATGTTCCCTGCAAACACAAGGAAATACTGCTTCATACAACACACAGTCAACCTGAAGAATTAAATTGCCAGGGGACGTGAAGGCCAAAAATATAACTGGGTTAAAAAAAGAATTAGATAAGTTCATGGAGGACTGGTCCATCAACGTCTATTAGCCAAGATGGTTAGGGATGTAACCCCATGCTCTGGGTGTCCCTAAACCTCTGATTGTCAGAAGCTGGGGCTGGATGATAGGGAATGGATCACTCAATAATTGCCTTGTTCTGTTCATTCCCTCTGAAGCACCTGGCACCGGTCACCATTGGAAGACAGAATACTGGGCTAGATGGACCATTGCTCTGATCCAGTATAGCCATTCTTATGTTCTTCTGACGGTATAATATGATACTTAGTGTCTTATCTTTACATTAATTTGGAATGCCCTAACGTTTGTCCAGAGATTCTCATTGCTGCTCAGTACTGCCCAAGTGATCCTTGGGAAGGGGGAAGACAATGTTTGTTTAGGAGATAGCCAAAAATGTCCACTTCTGAGTCTGTGGAGGAGCAGGAGTGATTGAACTACTAGGGATGCATGGAATAATTAAGTCTAGCTCTGAGTAAGAGTGGAAATGAGCTTCTGTGAAGATCTTGGACGTCCTGTTGTCCCCCCTCCTCCTGAAGACAAGTAGATTATTGGAAGCAAAAGGTTCCACAAGGGAGAGGATCCCGATGATAAGTAAGAATCTCTGTGGGGCAAAGCAAACGTGAGGTAAAAAGGACTTAGAGTAAAGAGGACCTCAGTAAATCTTATTGGAGGAGCACAAGAAGCAGAAGAGATTCCACCCAACCAATTCGCCCAGCTCTGCACCAGAGCCCATGCTGCTGCACTGAGGTAAATGCTGCACCTGGTAGGCTGCCAAGATCATGCAGGCTCATCTCATCTCTAGGATGCAGACAGAACTGTAGTAGAATTCCTCATGGGGCAAAGAGAAAGACTGAAGGATGTTGTAAGGTGATGTTGGACATCATTTACTGGCAAACTGGAGAAGGGGGTGAGAAAAGTCTCCTTCCCACCTAATAACAGAGTTCTACACACCAAAGTTATTTATATTAGGTAAACTGTTAAGTCTGTCAATTTTGGCAGTGTCAATAGTTGTCTCTACCATAATCAACAAAAGCAAAATTTAAAAAATTAAATGGCATTTTAAAAAATCATAATAAGGAAGTTGTTAAATAAATATAAACACATGTGACAGACCCAAACCAGTGGGGTACAGGAGTCTGGTCCTATTAGTATACAGGAAGTGGGCGGGCGAAGCCCACGGGGCAGGGGCCCAATAAAAAAGTCCACGGGGCCCGGGGTGGAAGGTGGGCGGGGCGTGCCCTCTCGCAGGACCCGGTCGACGCAGGCCTGAGCACTGGGCAGTAAAGCGGCCTTCACCTCCTGAAGTACGCGCCGGGGAGTACGAGGGCTGGAGAGCCCCATGCGCTGAGCGAGCATCAGGGGATCCAGCCAGTCTCCCCGGTCGTAGTCCAGGAGGTCTCCGACCCTGGTGACTCCTGCCAAGACCAGCCTCTGGCACACCGTGGGGGACTCCGCCACCTGCACACGGAGCTGGGGGTTGTGTAGCAGGGGCTCCGCGAGGAGATCAACCCCCATGGTGGCCACCACGGACCTGGTCGTTGAAAAGAGCTTCCAGGTCCAGAGGAGGTCTTGGTAGAAGACTGGCAGGTGGAGAGGTCTCACGGAAGACCTCTCGGATGGAGATAAAAGAGCTGCCAGTCGTATCGGAGCCCTCGGAAGCAGCGGAGGAAGGCGTGCGCCAATACGCTCCATGCCGGACTACCCGCACCATACAGGAGCCTCTGCAGGGCCTGGAGGCGGAAGACGCGGACCTGAGTGCGCAGGCACTTCAGGCCCTGCCCACCCCCTCCTCCAGGGGCAGGTGGAGGACCCCTGCAGAGACCCAGTGCGTTCCTGGCCAGAAGAACTCCAGAACCGCCGTCCGGAGGTTGGCCAGGAAATCCGGGGCCGGGACCAGGGTGTTGAGCCGGTACCAGAGGACAGGACTAATTGATTCAGCACCAGCGCCCTCCCCCGGAGAGATAGGCACCGGAGTAGTCCTGTCCATTTCCGGAGCCGCGCCCTCACCCCGCCCTCTAAACCATGCCAGTTCTCCAGCGGAGATGGATGCATGGCAGAAAGGTAAACGCCAAGATAGAGCAGCGGACTCGCGCTCCACCGGATGGCCTGAAGCGCGGGTGGGAGGGAGCTCACCTGCCACCCGTCCCCGACCACCAGGCCAGAGCTCTTGATCCAGTTGACCTGGGCAGAGGAGGCCGCCGAATAAATGGCCTGGCAAGCCTCCACCCGCGCCAAGTCGCCCGGGTCCTGGACCACGAGGAGCACATCGTCGGCGTACGCCGACAGGACCAGCCGCAGCTCCGGCTCCCGGAGCACCAACCCCATCAGCCTCCGACGGACGAGACAGAGGAAGGGCTCAATCGCCAGAGCGTACAGCTGACCCGAGAGGGGACACCCCTGCCGTACTCCTCGCCTGAAGCTGACCGGCTCGGTCAGGGTCCAGTTGAGCCTGACCAGACACTCCGCGGAAGCGTACAGTACCTGGAGAAAACCCACAAACTGGGGTCTGAAGCCAAACGCTTGCAGAGTGCCCAGGAGATACCCGTGGTCCACCCTGTCGAATGCCTTCTCCGGATCCAGGGACAAGAGGGTGAACGACAGACCATCCCTGCACCCTAATTCCAGAAGGTCCCGGACCAGATACAAGTTATCAAAGATCGTGCGGCCCGGGACGGTGTAGGTCTGATCCAGGTGGACCACGTCCGCCAGCACGGACCCTAGCCGCATCGAGATGGCCTTCGCAACGATTTTGTAGTCCGTGCTGAGGAGCGAGATGGGACGCCAATTCCGTAAATCGCGGAGGTCCCCCCTCTTCGGCAATAAAGCGAGCACGGCTCGCCTGCACGAGAGAGGGAGGACCCCGCCCCACAAAAACTCAGCCCAGACGGTGACTAGGTCTGGGCCGAGGATGTCCCAGAACACGCGGTAGAACTCCACGGTCAGCCCGTCCATGCCTGGAGATTTATTGGTGGGCATGCAACGGAGGGCTTCCGAGAACTCGGCCAGAGTGAGAGGCAGCTCTAGCCGGTCCCGGTCGCCTGCGCTGACCGTCGGGAGTCCGTCCCAGAGCACTCTGCAAGCGTCAGGATCAGTCGGATCCGGGGAGAAAAGAGCCGCATAGAAGGCCCTGGCCCTCCCGCATATCTCCGCCGGATCCGTGAGGGGGGTGCCGTCCTCTGCCAGGAGGCAGGTGACGTGCTTTTTGGCCCCCCTCCTTTTCTCCAGGGCGTAGAAGAAGCAGGAGCCGCGATCCATCTCCCGAAGGAGGCGGATGCGGCATCGAACAAAGGCACCCCGGGCTCGATGATCCTCGAGGGCCCGGAGCTCCTCCCGCTTCTCCCGGCACGCTCCGCAGAGGGATGGATCCTTGGGGCTGGCGGCCAGACGCCTCTCCAGCTTCAAAACCTCCCGTTCCAACTGCTTTATCGCTGCATCCCTCCGTCGGCTGGCGCCCCGGGTGTAGTCGTGGCAGAAGAGCCGGGCGCGCACCTTTCCCAGGTCCCACCATCGCCGCGCCGAGGGAAAGGCGCGCCTCTGCCCTCGCCAGGCCAGAGGGACCACGGGGTAGCTGCAGGGCTAGGGTAGGACAATCAGGGCCACAGAGGGAAATGAGTGGGGCAGACAAATGTGGCAAAGGAGAGGGGGCCAAGGCCAAGGGGGTGGGGGTGGGGGGTGCTCCCACAGGCTTTTGTGCAAAAAGTCAATGTAGCTGGCTGTTGCTGCAGGCCCAAATGGTGGAGGTGGGCGTGGCAAGGCAGGTGAGCAGCTCAGTCCCAGAGACAGGAGGCCGAAGCAGAAGGAAAACAGCCAGCGGGGGTGGTGGAGGAGGCAACGATGGTGGTGGGGGCGAAGGGGGACACGGATGGACCGGGGGCAGGCTCCACGCCACACCCCCGGTGTCCCAACAGACACAGTCCAAACCCCCACCACAAGAGCACAGTCTGAAAAATACTCAGTCCTTTAGTGCCCCCTCCACGGTGGTCTTCAGAGTCTCCACGTGGTCCTCCAGCAGCAGGCAGTCCTCTACTTCTCCTCCTCCTCCTCCTCGGGGCTCCAGCAGCTCCCCAGCAGCAAACACAGCAGCTCCAGCAGCTCCAGGCGGTGGTCTGGTGGCCAGGCAGGAGGGACCCCACTCAGAAGATGGTGGTGGTGGCGTCCTCAGCAACAAGGGCTGGAGCTGGGGTCCCTCACTCCCCTCCTCTGGGGAGCAGGCCAGCAGCCCCCCCCCCAAGGGGCTGTGGGTGGAGTAACAGCAACAACTGAGGTGGTGGGGGGGAATCTACTAGCCAGCCAGCAAGCAGATAGCAGAGAAAGGGGGTGGGTGGTGGTGTCTAGCCCAACCAGGGGAGCAGCCGGAGCAGCAGCAACAGCAGCAGCGAGGGCCCAGCAGGAACAGCAACAGCAGCAGCAGCCCTCTCCCTCCTACCCTCTACAGCAGAGAAGTCGAAGGAAGAGCTTCTAGCCACTGGAGACAGAGGTTTCTGTTCTCTAAGTGACCAGAGCAGGGGCTGCATTAGAGTAATCAGGAACCTGCTAGAACCAATTAAGGCAAACAGGCTGATTAGAACACCTGCAGCCAATCAAGGCAGGCTAATCAGGGCACCTGGGTTTAAAAAGGAGCTCACTCCAGTCAGGCGGGGAGGAGCCAGAGGAGAGGAAGTGTGTGTGAGGAGCTGGGAGCAAGAGGCACAAGAAGCTGAGAGGGTGAGGGTGTGCTGCTGGAGGACTAAGGAGTACAAGCGTTATCAGACACCAGGAGGAAGGTCCTGTGGTGAGGATAAAGAAGGTGTTTGGAGGAGGCCATGGGGAAGTAGCCCAGGGAGTTGTAGCTGTCATGCAGCTGTTACAAGAGGCACTATAGACAGCTGCAATCCACAGGGCCCTGGGCTGGAACCCAGAGTAGAGGGCGGGCCCGGGTTCCCCCCAAACCTCCCAACTCCTGATCAGACACAGGAGGAGTTGATCCAGACTGTGGGGAAGATCACTGAGGTGAGCAAATCTGCCAATAAGCGCAGGACCCACCAAGGTAGAGGAGGAACTTTGTCACACATGTAAGTATTCACAACTGTGACTGAAAGAATTTACCATGTACCTCAAGTGGACATTTAAGCTTACTATTTTAAGATGAAAAATCCATCTATTAGTATACTTTTATTGTTAACACGTTTGGCTTTAAATGTAATACTAATGACTGCCATATGACAACATGTGCATTGGTCTAGTAACCTGTAACTGCATTATCACACTCTGGATCTAAAAAGTGTTTTTGAGTTTTTCATTAAATGACTTACTTATCCCCAGTAATCAGCCAAGAAAAATAATACAACAGAACTCAAGTTTTCAGCTGATGACACATCAACAAAGAGGTTAACTCACTAAGCATTCTTTACAATCAATTTGGCGAAACCCTTTCTTCTTTGACTTAGATTAGCGATACTCAGACTGAGGTTTGTGAGCCACAAATGGCTCTTTAGTGTGTAAATGAAACAATGAATTCACAATATTGTGGCTCTTTTGGGTAATGTTGATAGCTAATTTTGGTCCTGAACCACTGAGGTATGAATATCACTGACTTAGATACTTAACAGATTTTACACCTTCCCAATGAAGAAGGTTTGAGAAGTGAAAAGGCCACAGACAAATTTAAGGCTTCATTTATATTTCTTATCTAGCTCTTCTATTATTTTTGCTTCCTTACAGCCATTTCCCCCTCCCCTTCATCTTCTATTTTTTAAATTTACTGTAGTCTTGGAGATGCAACTAAAGTAAGTTTGGCTTTACTAAAGTAAAGCACAGGTATATTTTGTGCCATATTCTGTTGATTTTTTTCTATTATTTTTGTAATCTAAATGTTCCAAATATAGTAGTGGTGCAAGCACTAATGATACATGAGGCTAAAGTGGAGAAGTGCCTAAGATAAAGGAAGAGGGAAGTGATGATAACTAAAGGGAAATTAAGTGGAAGACCAAGTTAATATTTCCACTGTTTTGCAGGTGATTTTGAAGTGCTTTGGACAATCATATGACCTGTGGGAATACCAGTATTACTTACACATACTTCCACTCCTTAGGAACCTCTCAAACTCTGCATTTCATCTCATCAATAATTTTCAAATACTCACCTAAAATTGTCATCTACTTTGGGGCTTCTGAGCTGTCCAAAGCTTATTTAGTTATTCTAGTTTTTTTCCCAATTTTGCATGGGTGGAAGATATTTTAATATCGTCATTCCCAGGAAAATCATTATTAGACTTCCAGGGTGAAATCCTGGCTTCACTGAATTCAGTAACAAAATTCCCCTTGACTTCAAGGGATCCACGATTTTACCACTAGACCAACTTATACGACTTTTGTCTTACCTTGGAGCCAGGTTTTGTATCTACAGTGGATGTAGTTAGTGCAATAGATGTTTCACTGACCATGCTTGAGGGTCTTTGGTTTACTTGTTGCTTGGACATGTGTGAATTCTGCCTAGAAAAGAAAGAAAGTATTTTTAAAACACATTGTTTTAAATAATCAGCTTTTGCTTTTTTATATATATACACACACACTTAAAGGATCAATTGGAACACCCATTATTTTAAGTCTTTTCTAAAAAGATATTGCCAATGGTATTCAGTGGTTCATACTTTTTTGTTACCAATAAAGAATTAACAGTACACTATTCCACACACTGTAACATTTTTCTAATGTCTGTAAAAAGGACCTGAAATATACATAGATAATCATTAGCTAACCATTAACCACATATATTACATATACACTTCCAGGCAAAGCAAGTATGTAAGTAACCTATTCCTTTCAGGGTAAAAAGACAAACACATTAAAGACACAATCAGGTCAAGACTAGAAAACATGGAATCATCATGGTTTAAAAGGAAATTCTATTTTAATTTTCTAAAGACAGAATTACTGGTGCAAGTGCTCAAGCATAATCTCTGCTGTGCTAGACTAGAAAATGGCAAAACAAGATCATCTAGTCCTTCAATATCTAACGATACTAGAAGCATAAAATGATACTCTACACAGTGAATGACATGGGATTTTTCTAACAAATTATAAAGATTGCTTTGCTGGTGAAAAGTGTTATGTCAAAGCTAAGGATTATTTTTCTAACATTGTTCTCAAATGTTTTAACATGAGAAATATTTTGCTTTCACAATGCTGTCAAGCTCAGTGAATGCCTGTGCTAAATATAGTTACATTATATATTGGTTCTACAAATTAGACGACCTGGAGATTAGTCTAAAAGGTATACCTGACTTGAGGATGAGGATTTCACTGTAAAGGTGTTACACAAACACACAGAAAGACAATCTAAAAAGAGAAAAGAGCTTCTTGTTCACTAAAATGTATCATGATCAGCAAGAAATCCATGGCACCCGCCTCAACAGGTATAATTCTTTTCAATTTACTATGGCATGTCATATGTTCAAGCTGAAGCAGCTAAAGCAGGAGGGGAATAGCTAATTTTATTCAACTGGAGAGAAAGAGAACTCAAAGAAAGTATGCAGATAGTAACAGATAAGTTGAAGGAAAAATATCAACAAAATATTTGATAAATATATTATTTTAGTCTGGAAAATTAAAAGTTATCCTCAAAGGGTGCATATTAAAATTCTGTGGAATTTTCTCAGCAAAACGTTACTTCAGACTTGATTGTCATACTGCCTGTATTTCATTAAGAAGCTGAAAGTCTAAGTGCTATGCTTTCATAGGCCCCAGTGCTGCAAGTTGTTTCACAAGGGCAGAGCCCTATGCCCACACAGAATCATACAATCTGATTAATAAAATTAAGGGTCAGATCTTCTGCATTACCTAGAGAGAGAAGATGACTAATATTTATAACGTATCATTGAATGCAATGGACATGTCCCTAAAGGACAAAACAAAAAGCCAACACCTTACAGGAGGAATTCCTTACAGATATTTATCACCAAACCTATTCCTCATAAGAAATGTACACTTCTTACTCTGCACAACAGCCATATACCAATCCAAGACGAGCACACTCAGCTACTTCTATTAGATTTGGTCCAATGGTTTACTCTGTGTGTAGAAGCCAAATGATCTATTTTCATAGCTTTACCTTCAGTAAACAAAAGTAAGATATTTCAAATGCACAAATATGTCCGCCTTTGCTTTATGAAAAAAATCTTCACACTTTTATCCCAACAGCATTCACAATACACCTTTGGCTGAGTGCACTTCTTTTTCAGGAAAATGCCCAGCTTGTTGTGTCATCCATTTAACTAAGCTGTGGTTGTACTCTATTGCCACTAATCGGCTAAATACAACGTCTTTCCTGTTTAAATTCATCTTAACTTGGTACCTGTGATCTAGCCAAAATATCAACTTTGACAACAAGCATTTAGCTTGATGAAAGCATGAACATGAGGCTGAGCAGCCAGAGATAATATAGAACATTTTTTCTTGCTGGTGCAAGCAAGAGAATATTCATATTAATGTATGCACTAAGGTTACACCTTTAAGGTCTATGTCACGGAGTAAGCCTGTAAAATAAACAGTGGCCAGGATCATATTATGTAATAATTTTACAAAGAAAAATTATTATTTTTTGTATTATGGTAGCGGCTAGAGGCCACAAGCAAGATCAAAGCCCCATTGCACAAGGCACTGTACAAACACAAGACAGCCCCTGCTCTGAGGAGTTTACAATCTAAATAGGTAAAGGAAGAGAGATAGGAAAGTGATGCACAGAGAGGTAAAGCTTAACCCCCATTTTCAAAAGTGATTTAGGCACTTTTAACCTTCGTCAATGGTTTCTCTTAAATGAAGAGAAGTATTTAAAAATTCCTACATTCCTTTGTCTCTCTCAGTTGCCCTAATCTTTCTGTAGAAAGAAAAAGGAGAAAGTTATGCCATATTGTAATTTTCTCTTGTAAAGTGACCTGAAAAAACACAGAAGGGACAATCTTAACATTTCTGCTTAGTTTTCTATGTTGGAAAATTTCAGAATTCTGCTTAACTCGTATTCTGAGAAGATTTAAACAAGTCTTCAGAACAAAGTGTGTTCAGTTTTAAATTGTCATATGGAATATTTCAAAAAATTAGTGGTTTTTTGCTAACTGGTTATAAATATCCTCAAATAAAAACATGGTAATTTTATTAACTACTCTTATGATCTTACAGATTTGTTTTAAACTCATTCTGTTCTAGTTATACTTCAGTTTTCCTCAGTTGAGTTTCTGGGTCTATCAGTTTTGTTTAAATGGTTTTGTGCTTTTTACATATTTATGCCCTGTAGTATATTAGTTATACAGATGTAGGTGAGTGAGGAAAGAAGAGATTGATATGTCAGTGTCATTTAAACTTTTTTGCTATGTCTGGTACGCTAATTAAAATCCAAAACTTTTTTTGCTAGGTCTGTTGTTTATGCCACAGGAGAGTTGATTGTTCAGTTGGAAAGAGGGAGGGAGGTGACATCAAAGAGGAAGCAATAAAGAATTATTGTTTGGTTTGAAGGAAGGTAGGATTAGTAAGACTAGGTCACTGGAGGAGGACAAGAGGAATGTCAACTGTAAAAAAAAAAAAAAATTGTCTTGATGCAAGAAGTCAATTATCTTGGTCAAGGATCAAGACAGAACTTGTTTGTTAACATAGTAAAGTTAAATGAAATATACTTTAAAAAAAATCATTTTTTTTAACATAGTAACAGACCACATGCAATAAATTCCCAAGCAGCAGACCTCAACTATTCACAAAACTACCAGAATATACAATCTTCTGCATTTATTTAGTAATATACAGGCAAAAAATATTTGAAACAAAGAGCTAACTTTTTGTCTGTCTATACTTAGCACATTGGTATTGGTAAAAGTATACCAGGCAAGGAAGATATCCAGTGGTAGTAGTGGTGGCAGCCATAATAACAATATTCATAATACTGTATATTTTACACTTACATAGCCCCTTCGCAGGGGCGGCTCCAGGCACCAGCACGCCAAGCACGTGCCTGGGGCGGCAAGCCACGGCAGGCGCTCTGCTGGTCACCGCGAGGGCGGCAGGCAGGTTGCCTTCGGCGGCATGCCTGAGGAGGGTCCGCTGGTCCCGCAGCTTCCGCGAACCTCCTGCAGGCGTGCCGCCGAATCCGCGGGACCGGGGACCTCCTGCAGGCAAGCCGCCGAAGGCAGCCTGCCTGCCATGCTTGGGGCGGCAAAATACCTAGAGCTGCCCCTGCCCCTTCGAACCAAAGAGGATCTCACACTATAGAAGCATTAATTAATTTCGCCTCACAGCACCAATGCCGTCACTGATGAAATAAGAATTCTCTCTATTTCAAGATGAGGAACCTGAGGCACAGAGCACTCTGCCTCTCTGACAGCCAGGCTGGAAGACTACTGACAGTTTCACAAGTTAAACTGACAAGAGCCTTCCCTGAGGGCAGCTAGGAAGCTGAAAAAATCTGTTTCCTTCTCTCCCCTCCTCCCCCCTTTTTAAAAGCCCTTTCTATGAAAAATTTCATATTTTTGACATTTGTCCCTCTACAAGACAATACTTTTCCCAAAAACATAAACATGTTCACAGAGGGAGTCCCCTTTTTCAGCCAGCTTCAATTCCCAGCTCTGGCTCTCAGAACTGTGATTTAAACATAAGACCATTCTTGTTCCAAGGATTTAAAGAGCCCAAGTGGTACTGTCTGAAACATTAAAATACAATGCAGTTTGCTCAACTATAAAGAAGGTAACTTGTTAGACAAGTGGCAATTAAGGGTATGTCTACACTAGATGTCCATGCAAACTGACTTGGGCTTGCAGGGCTTGGGCTGTGGGGCTGTTTCGTTGTTGTGTAGACTTCTGGACTTGGGCAGTAGCCTGAGCTCTGGGACCCTCCCACCTTGCAGGGTCACAGAGGAAGGCTCCAGACCAAGCCCGGAACTCTACACAGAAATGAAACAGACCCACAGCCAAAAGCCCAGGTCAGCTGGCGCAGGCCAGCCACAGGTGTCTAGTTGCTTTGTAACCCACAGTTACAACAAACATGATTAACAGTGCAAACAAGTTAATGACAATCTCTGAATTTCTCCTACTCTAACCTTAAAATGCATGCATTAAAATTTACATAAAAACTTTGGCAAATTACCCACCCTAAACGTTGCTGCCAGAGATAGTCAGTCAAATACTAAGTACAACAGGGAACAGAAGCATTTTGAGCATTATCACTCGTACAAAACAGCAAACAATCAGAGGAAAACAGTTTGCCATCAGAGCAGTCTGCCACAAGGTGTTCGTTCAAGACAAGAGGTCAGCCACCGTCAGCTCTTCCTAAATTACACCAGTTATTCCATCCTGAATGATTACCTGTCCAACAGTTTCTCGGTTGATTTGAAGTCCCAAAAGAGAGACTATTTCTGAACATGTAATTTAAATTAAGCTTGGAGGAAATAACAGTGCAACATTGATTCCCTCTGTTTCAAATGCCTGACATCAAGCCCTTCCCTCTAGCCTTTGTAAGTACGGTCAGGTTTGGGAAGAAGAGGATTTTAGAGCCCTTAAAATAATCTCTAAGCTTCATGCAGCCTTTACAACCTCTGCCTGTCTTGTATGCCTGACAGCTTGATCTCCCAGTCTGTTCTGCTTGCCTTGCAGATACCCTTTTTTCAGTATTTTGTCAGCTTTAGTGTCCAGTTTTAGCAGGGAGTTTTGAGATGTTCTGTATATACACAATTTTGCCTTACCCTCTTGTGAATCATTAACCTTTACTTTCTGCTTCTCATTAGATTCCCTATTCTCCTCTTTCTAAGGTACATTTTACAGAACCTGGAGATTGCAGACCTTAGCTGACCTTTTTGTACCTCTGAATCTTTTTTTAGGCTTAATTTGAACTTGTTCTTTTCCATACTCCTCACTCTCATTTTTCTAGTCCTTGTACCTAGCAGGAGATTCCAGCCTATTTCCAGTAAAGATGTTAAGGTATCCTGCATTTCAACACATGTTCATCCAAAATAATTTAAAGCACTAGATTTAAGAGCACCAAGATAGCCACTAAAAATAAAATACAAGATTTACAAAGAGAGTGGGCATCTCTCAGGAAATTGGCTGGGCCTTGAAGAAATTAATCTCTTGGTTTTTATGACAGTTTGGGGCTTTAAAAAAAATCCAAAATTTAACCCAAATCACAAATTAGGAATTTTAAACACTGGGAAAGCCATGGAATACATATGGTTGGCATGAGCGGCACGTGGACTGCTGGGTGGGAGAGGCTAGCCCCTAGCCCCGCCCCTTCCGGCCAAGACCTTGCCTCTTCCTTGCCCTAGAGTGCCGGGTGGGCAGGCGGTGCAGCTCAGTCCCGGAGCGCAGGCAGGCAGGCAGTGCAGCCCCAGCCCTGGAGTGCCAGGAGGGTAAGCAGTGCAGCCCCAGAGCGCTGGGTGAGCGGTCCCCACCAGCAGCACCAGCCCGAGCCCCTGCACAGGGGCTCTGGGAAGAGTGGCCAGAGCAGGAAGCAGGAGGAGGCCTGGGGGCGGAGTGTGAGTGGGACCACGTATGGCTGTTTGGGAAGGCACAGCCTTCCCTAGCCTATGATACCCACCGCCCATGATGGTTGGCCAGCTGTGCATATGCGCGCGCGCTCGCTCTCGCTCTCTCACACACACACACAAAATCTAACTTGACCATTCTCCCATGGTAACAATGCCTTTAGATTAGGCATTGTGTGTCACAATACAGGGCAATTGTACCTGTAGTCCCACTCTATGGGCCAGCAAAGGATCCCCACTCTTGGCTCCAGCACCCCAGCCATCGACTGTCTTGGGTCCTTTCTGCATCTTTCTCCTTTCTGATGGGTTTGCTTTCAGGCTGCAGTTCCCTGACTGTACTGTGAAATCCCAAGAAAAAGTCTAATCTGGTTTCTTTTGCCTTCTCTTCTCTTATGAACTTTTAGCTCATCTTAGAGCACAAACCGTTGATGGGGGAGATGCAGGTTCAGTTCCCTCCGTCTGCCTAATCTTCAGAAATTATTTGAATTTAGGTCTCCCAATTCTCAGGTGAGTGCATTAACCACTAGGCTAACCACACTGGAAAACTCCAACAAGAGAGATTGAGACATCCCTACCTATAGCCCATATATATCCCACGGCCCTGTAGTTAGGCTACTTTCCTGAGAAGTGGGAGACTCTTTTCCACATCAGACAAAATGCGGAATTGAATTGGGGTCTCCCCACATTCACGGTGAGCATTTTAACCACTGAGCTAAAAGTTTAAGGCAGGCACCCCTACCATCACCTCCTACTTGTGAGTTTAGATGTGCTTTGGAGAATGCCTACCAGATCAGGTCCTGCAATGCCCCATCTGAGGATCCTGATGAGGTTTAGGTGGGAGATAGGCTTCCAGATGCCTAGGATTAGACAGCAGCGAGAAACTTACATGCCATGAGAACATTAAACAGCAGAAATTTAGGTGCCTACAAAGTTAGGCAGAAGCTGAGTGGGGGGTCAGAGAATCCCAGTGGTACCAAAACATTAGGCTTAGGCACCTAAGTCCTTCTGAAGATTTAGCTCGAAGTACATTTGCCTGACCAAAAAACCACTGCACACCTGTCAAACTTTCTTTTAATACTGACATTTGATAGACATGCTTGATTTGATAAATCTGAGCAGAGTCAGTAGTTTCATTCAATTTAATCAAATTACCGGAAACTACACTTCCTGCATTGTATAAAGAGGCTTACTGTGCAATATGGTAACACCTTGCTAAACTGAGACATTTGATGTTTATATTACCACATAATCTCTCTAAACAAAATGAAAAGCTCAGTATTGGAACGATTAACATTTTATTTCCAATGTTTACATGGCAATGATTCATAAACCTGTTAAGACATCCTAGGTAGTTATTAAAAAATAGCAGGATGTGGTGTCAATCCAATACAATACAACATGAGAGAATAAAAGAGAAAGGGTATATTTAATCTGTACCTGTGTCAGTTTAGCAATTCCTTTAAAATAATAAAGACCTATTTTTCTATGTCCCTGTTGGAAACTTTTCTGAAAAATAGCCAGTTGATTAATATTTAAACAAATGCATAACTCTCCAGCTAAAATAATGGCTTGTGTGCCACCAGTGTGTTGATCCAAACTACCTGCAACTATATAAGGGCTAATAAGAACAACCGAAAAGAAAGGATTAATCAGTTTCTACCTGGCATTTCAAGGATGAATTTACATGCTCATCAAAACCAAATCAATCCAGAACATAACCCAATTCAACACACAACACTCAAATGCAAGTCTCTTAATTGTCAATTAACAAAGAGGACATCCTGAGCCAGTTACTATTTTAAATAAAAAGGAAATATATGTAGAGGCAATCCCATTTTACTGTCTGGAACACTCAAGCATATTAACATTGACAGAGTTAAAAACAAAGTTACTTTTACAAATAAGTAAAGAAAGCCATAATCCATATTCAACATCATCAGTTCAAACACACCTATACTGGAGTTTAATGATATCTATTATTCAACAACAGCTGTGCTGCCGTAACATGCCATGTTATTCAACTTACTTTTTCAGTTCTCTTTCTCTCCCATCATACAAACACACACACTGGCACATACTCAGGGGAAGGTTAGCTAATCCAAATGATTACACCTTACTTGGCACACATTTTTGGAAAACTGCCATGTGCTGCAGTTGGCATTCTGGACCAGTGTGAATCAATATAAAGCCTGTGAAAGCAGGCCGTTTGGTACAATACCTCCTGACTCACTATGCCATTCCCCATCATACCTAGACTGCATTCCTATCTATATGGAGAGCACATTTAATTGGTTACAAAGAATTTATTGGCAAACCTCACTTGTTTTTACAAAACAACAAAATCCGATACTGCAGCATTTTCACCAGCAACCGGAATGTTTAATGTCTATGAGATGGCTAATTCAGTTTTCCTAAAAGAGATACAAATATTTAACCCACAGAAAAAAAAAAACCTGTATATAAAACCCACAAACAAACAACCTTCTGTTACTGAATCAAAACAGCTTCAAATTAATCTTTCTACCTTTTAATTTAATTAAACCTTCTACTCATTTGGACAGAAAACTAAATAGCCTAAGTTTGTTTCTATATCCCAGGTGTTTTGGTGGGGGTTTTATTCACCATTTTTTGCTGCCATAGTAACCAAATGCAATGGATGAAACAAGCACAAGGCTCTCTCTCAAGCGGTGGTGCACTGGATTGATCAACTGCAGTTACACAGAATACAAGCAAAAAGGCACAATAAAAACTCAGGCTTGATTAATTAAAACACAAAAAACGTGCTTGTATTTTGTATTGAAGTATTCCATACCTCTTGATTTCATATGCAATTGTACTACTAGCCCATACACAGTGGAAACTTTTAAAACATCTAACAAACACAAATATCAGTAGTTCACAACAGATTCAGTTTCAAACATGCAGCTGTTAAAACACCTGCTTCTTATTAGTATGCATGTAAAAAAAACTTTTTGAAAATCAGTGCAATATAAAGTGAAATATTTAAACAATTATGAATATTTGCTCTTAGCACTGCTTCACTATAAAAGCTGTTTTAAAACAAAATGTTTTTTTGGATCTAGGCTGCTTTACATAATAAATTTTTAGTCCTGATTTTAAATTCATGCATTTAAAAGGAGCGTTTTCATTAACTTTAGCCATACTTACTATGCAAATATATAAAAAGGATCTTCGAGGTGAAGTAAAGTAAGAACTTTTAGATTGCTTGTACTTTTGACTTAGGTAGTACTTAAAATATATTTAGGACAAAGTTCATAGTTTTAAAAGATCCAACTTCAATAGCACAATGCTCAGTTTCAGAGATGAAATCCATACAGAAAATGTAATTTCAGAGTTTTATTCCTGGGATTGTACTGGGAATACTGTGAAAAACAAATATGTATACAGCAAGCGTCACTTCTATGGAATCTTTTTTCCCAGCTATGCTTGGAGCAGAACAGTTCACACTAGAGCTGTACTGAAATTCTGATTCAAAAAGGTATTTAGCTGAAATTCCATCAAAATGCTGATATTCCATTTCAGACAAATATTTTAATTTAAATCTAGAAGAAGATGTGTCCAGATATGTTAGTGTGGTGATCTGGTCACCCTAAAAGCTTGTGCAGAGGTAGAATCGAGCCACGTCCCTATAAAATGGATTGTCTGTGGGGGTGACAAAAATGGACTTGTCTTCGTTTATACAGACCCCTAATGTGATGAGAAGGCATCGAAGGGACCGTATCACTGATAAAACTTCTTGGTGAGACTGTCCTAAAGGAGTCAGTTGTCCAGATGCCAGGGGTTTATGGTGTTGCCATACCTGATCTGGACCACCACCACTAAGAACACATTTTTGAACATGTTGAACACCGACGCAAGCCCAAAGAGAAGGACATAGAATTGATAATGCCAACCCAGGCCAACCCTAGACAGCAGGAACTTCCTGTGTTAATGTCCACATGACAATATGTGTCTTTCATGTGGAGAATTGCGTATCACACTACCTCCTGAAGGGAGGGGATTATAGATGCCAGTGTATGCATCCTGAATTTCAGCTTTCTGATGCAGATGTTGAGCTGCCAAAGATCCAGAATGGGTCTCCATCCCCTGCTCTTTCTGGAGATTAGGAATTATGGGGAATAGAACTCTCTCCCCTGGTACTGGGGTGGGGAGAGGGGAGATGCTCTCTGATGTAGCAGAGAGTTTGCCTCCTGTTGAAGAATCAGTTGGTGAGAGGGGCCCCCAAATGGTAGGAAGTTTGTGTGGAGGGAAGGAGAGGAATTCTATGGAGTACCAGTGATGGATAACCAGTGATGGAAAAATCAGCCTTCTGCTGGTGGCATCTAACTCAGATAATGAAAAGAAACACGTCGGTCTGCATTGCTTTGGATCGTTATGGAGCAGAACCCATTATCAGCATGGACGCATGTCCTCTGGAAGGGTGGTTGAAGCATGAAGGGACATATGAATCTTTAGCGCATCTGGCACATAAATATCTTGCAACGCCAGCAAAAACTGTGCCATGCAAACACCCGTTGTCACTTTCAGGTGACTTTGTAAACAAGAAGCGGGCAGCATTATCTCCTGCAAATGTCAACAAACTTGTTTGTCTGAGCAAATGGCTGACCAAGAAGTAGGACTGAGTGGACTTGTAGGCTCTAAAGTTTTACACTTTTATTTTTTAATGCAGTTTTTTTTGTACATAATTCTACATTTGTAAGTTCAACTTTCATAATAAAGAGATTACACTACATTATTCATATTAGATGAATTGAAAAATACTTTTTACTCTGCAAATATTTGTAATAAAAAATAATATAAATTGAACATTGTACACTTTGTATTCAATATATTTGAAAATGTAGAAAACATCTAAAATATTTAAATAAATGGTATTCCATTATTCTTTAACAGTGTGATTAATCGCAATTAATTTTTTTAATTGCTTGACAGCCCTAGTCTATTTATGCAATATGTAAATATGTTCTCATTGTCTTTCAAAGTACTTTGACAGTAACTCCTATGTGGGTAAAACATATTCCTTTGCCCGATGCAGGCCTGTTTACCAACCAACGTGGCCTACCTGATTTAAACACACTTTAGTCATAATTCTATCATATATCCATAGCTCTTAATAAGTATATTAATGATCAATGAGTTATTTTTTCAAATGATACCTCAAGGCATATTTTATACACAGATTATTACAATAGTGTATACGGTGTGAATACTGGGGTGATAAGTGTCACATTTCCACTCTTCTCTATACTTTATTAGAAATCATAAGAAGTCACTACCACCTCTAGTCTGCTAATTATGCCAATCTTGATTGCTCATTTAAAAAAGTCTTCTCATAAGCACCTTCATGTTCCCTCCCATGCCTCCTCATTATGCTATCTCAATATGCTCCTTTGAATCCGTCCTTAAAACTTCTGTCATGATGGTTACAAAAAACCTCGTCAACGGTTAGGCAGTTAGCTTGCTGTGACTCCCATTTTTTATCCTGACCAGTATTGTGCTTGTGCTTCCCCCCCATCTGTTTTATCTAATTGTTGTATATTGTCGTTACTTAGATTTCAAGCTCTGTCATATGTTTGTACAACACCTAGTACAATGGCACACTGGCCATGATACCATAATGCAAAAGTCATAAGACTATCAAACAGGTTGCAACAATGTATCTGAAGGCAATCTAAGGCTTTAGATTGATTTAAGCTGGTATAAGGCCTTAGATCAGAAACTGCAAAGAACATTCCAAAAACCAAAATTTAGGAGAACAACAAAGGGGCTAGGTATTTTGCTTGAGAACAGGAAGACAAGTTAAGCAGAAGGAATCTGGTAATGATTCTCCATTTTCAGAACTAACTAACTATTAAGGTCATGTCAGTCTAGGAGACAGAACTGACCTAGCTTTGAACCAGTTTGAACTGATTTAAGGACTTGCTGATATTAAGCATGAACTAACTTAAAAGTACCAAACTGATGTCCTTTAGACTCAGCCTGTTTTCTAAATCTCATTAGGGTTTCAAAATGAAGTTTCAAACTTAAGCCCATTTTCCTGTTGCTCTGTCTAAAAATTATACGGCTACATTTATCCTTAAGAATTAATTTTCGGGCGGAGGTCAAGCATGAAAAAATATTAGCCCAATATTCCAAAAAGTCAGGAATATCTGAAGATAGAAGATTAGAATGGAAACTGTTTAGTAACTTCACCTATCGTAGCTCTCACTATACTATTATACCATATTCCTTTAAGGCTGGTACTGTATTTTTGGCATTTGCTTTACCTTCTAGATTCAGCACACTCAAGAAAGTTAATTCCAATTCTAGAGGCATAGTACTGGTTCTAGCAGTAGTAAACTTGGGAGGATTATCACTTAATTTTTTCTGTCTCTAAAAAATGGAGGTTATTCACCTGTAACTGCAAGTTCTTTAAGATGGTGGTCCCTATCTGTATTCCACACATGGGCACACATGCACACAATGCACTTGAATCCAGAGATTCTTAGTAAACAGTGTTTGTTTGCCTGCATATCCACAGTTGTCGCCCTCATACTACAGACCAAGGGCATAAGAGACAGCATGGGCCGATGCCTCTACAGTTCCTTTTTTTAATCGCAACTCAAAAAAGATCCGAAGGAGAGGGGAAGGAGGGTAGGTAGTGGAATACAGCGGAGACCACACATCTCAAACAGCTTCTAGCTACAGGTACATAACCTCCATTTCTTATTTGAGGCTGGTCGCCATGTGTATTCCACATGTGGGTGACTAACAAGCAGTCCTGAGACCAGAGCGGGATGTGAGGATGCAGTCAGTAAAGCCTGAAGAAGTGCAATCCCTATAGCTGCATCTGCAGCAGAGGCCTAATCTAGAGCATAAAGCTTTGTAAATGTGTGAATAGAGCTCCAGGTAGCTGTTCTGCATATGTCCATATCTCCTGGAGAGATGCTGTGGAGACAGCTTGTGCTCTTGCAGAGTGGGCCCTTACTCCTTCCGGGGGAGGGACACACACTAATTGGAAGCAAACAACAATACAACCGGAAATCCATTTAGAGATTTTCAGAGAAGATATTGCTTGTCCTTGTGACCTTTCTGCTATAGTGACAAATAATGGTGTTTTTCTGATTGGTTTGGTCCTTTGCAGGTGGAATGCCAGGGCCCGTCTGACATCCAGAGAATGAAATATTTTCTTGCCTATAGAAGCATGGGGTTTTAGGAAGAAAACCAGTAAGTGGACAGGCTGATTGACTTGGAATTCCAAAATTATGCTAGGGAGGAATTTAGGATTAAGACAAAGGAAGACCTTCCCCTTATGAAAAATGATGTATGGTGTGTCAGCCACAGGGCCGGCTCCAGGAACCAGCAATCCAAGCTGGTGCTTGGGGCGGCATTCTGCAAGGGGCGGCAGTCCGTGTTGTTTTGCCCCCAAGCAGCGCGCCGAATTGCCGCCGTGGAGGGCGGGGGCAGTCCGTGCGCCCTTAGGGCGGCAGGCGCATTTCCGCAGTGAGGGCAATTCCATGGCAGCTTCTATGTTTAACTGTCTGGGGCGGCTTCAGCTAAACATAGAAGCTGCTGCGGAATTGCCGCCGCCGCGGAAATGCGCCTGCTGCCCTAAGGGCACACGGACTGTCCCCGCCACCCGCGGCGGCAATTCGGTGCGCTGCTTGGGGTGGCGAAAACTGTAGAGCCGGCCGTGGTCAGCCATAAGTGTTCCCATCTCACTCACCCTTCTAGCTGAAGTAATAGCAACTAAAAATGCAACCTTCATGGAAAGGTGGGGCATACAGCACATGGCCAAAGATTCAAATGGTGGTCTGGTAAATACTGACAGGATGAGATTGAGGTCCCATTGAGGTGTAGGCTTGACCACTGGAAGGAAGGTCCTGACTAAGCCCTTTAGGAATCTAATCATTATTGGACTGGTAAAAATAGAACCCCCCATGTACTGGAGGAAGGAAGGCACTGAGTGCTGAGAGATGGACCTGCAATGAGCTAATGGAAACACCTGAGTTCTCCAATGACAGGAGATAATCTAAAATGACGGGGATATCTGCAGATCCTGAATAAGACTCATTGTGCCTTGCCCAGGCGGAGAAGCATCTTCATTTTAGCTAGGTAGCATTTCCTAATGGAATTTTTCCTGCTCTGAGTGAAAATGAATCCAATGGCTTCTGAAGATGATCATTCTAGTTCTGATGCCCATCCAAAAACAGGCTGTGAAGTGAAGTAGGTCTGGATTGGGGTATCTGATTTTGCCATTCTCCTGAGGTACAAGTTCTGGGAAGGGGCAGAACTTGATAAGAGGATCGGTTGACATTCTCAAAACACCCAGGAACCAGAATTGTCTGTATCAGCTGGGTGCTATGAGAACAACCCTGCCCATGTCATAATGGATCTTTCTCAAGACTGTGGTATCAGAGGGATGAAAGGAAAGGCACATCTGAATTGATCTGCCCATGATAATCTAAAAGCATCGCTCTGGGAGTCGTGGCCCATAGCTGCTTGAGACCAATACAGGGGAAGTTTTCTGTTCATTCAGATTGCGAAGAGATCCTATTGCAGTGTTCCCCACTGAGTGAGTAACTTGCTCAGGACAGAGTCATATACCTTCCATTCATGCTCTGCAGAAAAGTGCTTGCTAAAGTTGTCAGCTAGAGATTCTGAACACCTGATAAGTATGTGGCTAGCAGTGTGACATTGTTTCTGATGCACCATTTCTATAGCTGACTGTTTCCAGACCAAGGGAAAGGGATCTTGCTCCACACTGCTTGTTTAGATAAAAAGGACCATGGTGATATTGTCCAACATTATTTGGCTATTGTGTGAATGTATGAGCAGGAGCGGCCCTAAAGGTCAGGCAGTTAGAGAAGGTTGATATGCAGCCTGTCCTTCTATTGGGTCCAAGTTTCCTGTATTGTGTGGTTGTTCAGGAGAGCACCCCATCCCTTCTGGGATGCATCTGTTATGATGGTGGCATCAGGGATAGGAGGGATATAGAGGACTCTCACTTGTACTCATTCTGGGTTTGATCACCAGGTAAGAGAGGCTATGGAGTTCTGGAGTCACTCTGGAGTTCAAGTGGTTCTTGTCTAATGAGTAGACAGACCAGAGCCAGGCCTGTAGGCAGCGTAGAAGAAGTCCAGTGAATGGTGTCACAAAATTACATGAGGTCCTGTGGCCTAGTAGGGAATGACATCCTTTGACTATAGTTTTTGGATTGCAAATGATCTGCTCATTAATTGGAATCTTTCTGCTGGGAAGAAAGCTCTTGCTAAAATTGAGTCCACTGTCATGCAAATAAAGCTTAACACTCTTGGAGCGAGGGGCTGGGGTGGCGGGGGGTCAAAGAGGACTTTTCTTTGATTATGCATACACCCAGCACCACTAGAAGATGGAGCAGGAACAAAATTGCCAACCTGATTTTGTGGTTGGAATGACTTGTTAGGAGACAGTCATCCAAATATGAGAAGACTATGTAGACATGATGTCTCATTTAGGCTGCACCACTGAGAATATTTTTGTGAATACCCATTGCACTATTGCTAGTCTAAAGGGAAGGACTCTGAACTGGCAGCATTCCTGACCTACCAGAAACCAGAGACATTTTCCAAGGGATAAATGAATATCCACATGAAAACAGGCATCCTTTATGTCAAGAGCTGCAAACCATATTTCCTCCTGTAGGGAGGGAATTCTTTAATGCTAGTGTAAACATCCTGAATTTTGACTTTCAAATAAAAACGCTGAGTTGTCAAAGTCCAGAATGGGTCTCCACTTGCCATCTTTTTTGGGACTAAGAAATATGGAGAATATAACCATCACCCTAATACTAAGGTGGTACTTGTTCTATTGCCCTTCGCTGAAGGGAAAAAAAATATGCCTCCTGGCAAAGAATCTCCTCCTGAGAGTGGTCTCTGGAGAAGGGCTGGGAAGGGAGACTGGGGGGCGGGGAGAGAAGAGGGAGAGGAATTTGATGGACAAACCATGGTGAATGATTTTTAGAACCCACTTGTCTGTTTTGATTGAGTTCCAATTGTGGGTGAAAAGTGAGAGATGGCCCCCAAAGATGGGGGTGGTGTGCTAGAAGTCATTGTTATCAATAAGGCAGGTGGTTCTCAGCCAAGGTGCCAAAAGTAACCTTTAGTGGATGGATGGGAATGGGTGGAGGTCATAGCAGCAAAGAGGACTGAAAATCGAGGTCTTTTAACTCTCCGTTTCTTGAGTGGAGGCTCAGCTGGAGACAGAATGGTTGTGAAGGGGGCAGTCCTGACATATACTCCTGCCTCTGGTGTTTTCTCTTCAGGGCTGCGGTGTAAATTCCCAGGCAGTAGAGGGCTGATCTAGAGTCTTTGAACGATTGTAGGGACTCAGTTTTCTCACTGAATCTTGCTGAATGCTAAATCCTCTATGGTGCTCCACATCTCCCTCAGGAACCCTGAAGAATGAAGTGAAGACTCACCTCATAACTATACCAGTGGCTAGCCCTCTTGATGCCATGTCCATTGCATTCACTGAAGCTCGTAGGGAGGTTTTTACCACTAGACTGCCTTCCTCAATTAAGGTTTGAAATTAGGCTCTGTCCTCTAGGGGAAGTTTGTCCTCAAAGTCTGTCAGTCTGGAGTAGTTATTAAAATCATATTTCACTAACAAACCTCAACAGTAAGAAATACAGAACTGCAAGCTTGTAGAGGAGAATACCTTTCTTTCTGAAAGGTACAACCTCTCCAAGCCCATGTCAGATGAGGTTGCTTTAGGGTGTTGTAATCTTGCTCCATCTGTGACTACCTGCACCTCCAGCAAGTTGGGCTCTGGATGAATGAAAAGGAACTCAGCTCCTTTGGCCAGGATAAAACAGCACCTTTCTTTAAGATGTGGGAGCGCAGGACAGTGGGGTATGACAGACCACCTTGTCTGGTTCCATGATGCCCTCATTTACTGGGAGAGCCATTTTGCTGGTACTCATTGGCTGCAGGATGTCAAGGACCTGATGCTGGGTATCTTGGACTACTACTTCCAGTGGGATCTGGAGGTCATTTGCTATCCTTTGCAGGAGCTCTTGGTACTGCCTATGGTTGTCCAGTGGAGATGGTGATCACTTAGTTTAGTGAAGATGATTAGATCCTCATTGGTGCCTGTGGATCTAGATCGATTTTCTCTTCTTCATACTCTGATCGATCTGATAAATTCTGTGTGGAACAGGTGCAGTAAGACTTGTGGACTATCCCACAGGCCCCAGGATAGCCAGTACAAAGAGTCGACTGGTTGAGGAGGACCCCATGGCATCAGGTACTAACAGTCCCTAAGATAGTCATATCTGGGAGGAGGGTGTCTGGATCTCCTTGACTCCATCAGGACTCATCTCTCTGCAAGGGGATTATGGATTAGCTGGAGTGTCTCACTCATCCCAGTAGGAGACTTGCTCTCATTATACCAGTGTGGACGTCGGTGCCAGAGGGTGAACATTCCCACCTAAGTATCAGAGGGGTAGCCGTGTTAGTCTGGATCTATAAAAGCAGCAAAGAGTCCTGTGGCACCTTATAGACTAACAGACGTTTTGGAGCATGAGCTTTTGTGGGTGAATACCCACTTCATCAGATGCATGTGTCATGCATTCGACGAAGTGGGTATTCACCCACGAAAGCTCATGCTCCAAAACGTCTGTTAGTCTATAAGGTGCCACAGGACTCTTTGCTGCTATTCCTATTTAAGGGTTCCCATGTTGTCAATGTCTCTCAGGAGAACCAGGCCCAAAAGGAGAGGAGACTGAGGATAAAGGAGGAAGATATTCTCTTGCGAGACATAAGTGTCTGCATGTCCTGGTGTTTGGTGCATTCTGGTGGTTGGGACAGATGATTCCAATATGTCCCAAAATGTTGAGGGTGGACAGTCAGTCCTTAGAAGGGTAGCCCAGTACTGTCAAAGAATCATGTCTACCACTCTTAGATGGACTGGTGGGTGTTGGTCTTTTACTGAAAAAAAGAGTCAAAGTCAATGAATCCTATGTGCTTTATCATCCTGCCCAGGAGTCTTACGCAGTCCTCAACCCTTACGATCCATGCACAAAGGCTCTCTCAACCTGGATGGAATTGGAGAGGGGTCTCTTCTTTTAGAAGCAGACCTGGATAGGATCACTCCTTACTCTTGGGTGAAGCCCTGGATGATGATTCCTTGGACTCAGAAGCTTCAGGCTACAGTCCAAAACTCATACTTGGAGGGGTGCTCCTTATCATTTGAGGATGATGTAAAAGGGCCTAGATCAGAGTGAGGTCTCATAGCCTTTTCCATAAGGTGTTTTCTCAACTGAAGCTCATGAGCGTCACAGGGGAAATGAGAGGCATATACTGCACTGCGCCGAGATATGTATTTCACCCAGACAGTAGAGGCAGCATTACTCTTTGTCCCCCACAGAGAGGAGTGAGGGCAAAATAACAATTCTTGAACCCCAGGATTCTAGGCATAGTCCCAGTCCGCAAAGAGGGACTCCCTGAAAGGGGATAAATTAAGCTACCTATGCTATACTAAACTTTAACTATGCTAAATATTAAAGCTATTCACAATATATATTTACAAGCCAATAAGAAAGCTAGAGAAATCTGCCAACATAGAAGATTCTGACTCACAGCATGTGGCAGTCAGAAGTAACTAGAGAGGTGTCAGCCTGCACTGCATCTTAGGCCTTTGGTCCGGAACACCAGGAGGGCAATTGCGTGGGTGGGGGTCAATGGACACTGCTTACTAAAAATCTCTGGACTCAGATGCATGGCACGCATGCATACCCACCTGTGGAAAACACACAGGGACCAACACGGGAAGAAAAACCAGAATGTTTTTAAGTGCATCCTCTGTATCTGTGTAATATCACTTCTACATAATGAGAAATGTTAAAGTAATTATGATAATACAATATGTAAGAAGTTACTTTTAAAGGTCTCAGAATGCATCAAAAACTACTTACTCTTCTTGTAAAATAAATTCAATGTTTTCTGGAGAAATCTGTCCTGTCACAGGATGTCTAAATGTTGTGGTCTGCTGGTTATGGCTGAAAGGAAAAAAAAATGTGATTTAAGTGCTAAGCTTAGTAGAAAATTAGTTTTAAAAAAAAATTATTTATTTCTACTAATAGTTTATTGTTGCTACCCAAAGATTAATCATATTTCAGTCATGGATTTTAGGACAAATGTTTTCAATTACTTTTTCACAGGCTTGTGGATCTGCAAGTGGCCCACTGCACTAAATGCTAACCAAACTCATATTTTGAAGAGCTCAGATTGCAATGCTCAGCAAAAGAGAGCCACTGTTTATGACTACTTACATTTTAATAGTACCGAATTATTTAACACTAACATAGAAAGGGCATAATCCGATTTGCTAAATTCTGTGAAGCTCTCACAATATGATATGGCCATAGATTCAATAATTTAGAAACCTACTAGGAACTTTTGAATTTTTAATATGTTCATTTAGTGAAACTCTTGTAGGAAGTGCAGCACAATTTGCCATAAGCTTTTTGTTGTTATTGTTATGTAATAGAAATTCATATCTTAAAGTTTGCCTAATATTCTTGTGGTAGGCAAATTGGCATAGAAAAAAATATCTAATTTCAGTCACCATCTCAGTTTGGATTCTGTCATGCAATGTACATGCTCTAATAAAAGTTTTTTATACCTAGCAAACATTTTCTGAAGCCTTATGCAGAGTTCAAGTCTTTTACAGCAAAAAAAAATGTTAAGTCATCAAGAAAAACTGAAAACAATTTTTCAATGTTATTGTTTCAAAGGAACAGTAAGGGTCAACTGCAATGTCTTTAGGTAGCCTCTGTGTTCCAAAGAAATTCATTTGCAAAATCTGTTAATCTAATTTTTAATAGATATAAACCAAAGGTCAGTTACTTAAACTGTGTATTTTTCATATTTTTATTTAATGGTATTTAACTGCACAGCATTCAAAATGCCACATAAATCCGACCAAAAATAAAGCATTAATATAAAATAATTTTATACAGGAATCAAATACAGTAATGCAAAAAAATGAAAATGTAAACCTATTAAATTATTAACATCTGTATGAGCTAAAAATGCATACTAGATGTCTTTGCAACATTTCTTTTTTTAAAAAAAAAGGAATTTTATTTTCTTCTCCCATGATGCCTAGCCATCTGGTATTCTAGGGTTTGAGGCACCCAGTTTTCTGTTATCCCAGGATGCCCCCAAAATAGATAGAAATGGAATTTATGCAAGCTAGAAGGTACCTATCAAATCTGCACAACAAAAAGCTTCCTAATTTCCATAAAGACAACAGCAGGCCTTCCATACAAAGTGACAGCTTGAAAATAAAACAACAAAAAAATTATAATGTTGAAATATAAATACAAGAACAACAGGAGAAACCTGAACTAGTGAGTATTCAAGAGCGATAGTCTGTTCTCAATTCTTACCCTAACTGCTCCCAAGATCTGGTTCCTAGTTAGACAAAGAGAGAGTCAGGAGAAGAAGCTGTTCATATCGTAAATTCTCCACCTTTTTTCTAGCATGCCATGCTACTGCTAGGTCTGTAAAGATGAACATCACAATTGACATCTTCCAGGGGTACAATAAAGGGAGAAACCTACAGCTTTGTTAAAGCTGTTGAGGAAAGTGTGGGTTGAAGGGGATATTTTTCTTAGTCAGCTTTTGTCTCGTTATGTCGTAATTTGTGATTTATGGGATATGCACGCAAAGTACTGAGTGGGTATCTATAGATGTATTTTTAAAATTTGAACAAACACAGCAGCAGCAGCCAAATTCTATTTTCTTCATATGGTCCAAGCAGTTTTAACACTCTCTTCAAATGCTTTAAGTATTCCTTCTAGGTCAAGTCTTCATGCTTTTTCAATCTTTGATACTTCTGCTAAGGCTGCCAACAAAGATGCCAAGATTTTGTGATGTCATCACTTTCTCACTAGGAAATGTACTGAACCCACCAACACATTTCACAATCCTAAACAAAACAGCCTTCACATACTCACTTTCAGTCATAAATCCAGGGTAGATTTGACCTAGAAGTGAAAAACTATATACTGGAACTAATCCAGAACCATTCAGAAAACAAAGTTAACCTTGAGACCAGATTTATATTCTCTCAGCACCAAGGAGGACAGCCAAAATAACCCTAAGGTTGGAACCTACTTCATATGCAAAGCTCTTTTTGAAACCTCTTTAGTGTGTGTGTGTGTGTGTGTGTGTGTGTGTGTGTGTGTGTGTGTGTGTGTGTGTGTGTGTGTGTGTGTGTGTGTGTGTGTGTGTGTGTGTGTGTAACATTTTAAAATGTGTATTGTTGTGGTCATTTTAGCTGTAGAGAGTGTATACAAACATTAATTTCTGCCCCAGCCTGATTGACTCATTCTTGTAAAATATATTACCAACACTAGCTGAGTTTTGGGAAGTATGATTTAGCAATAGACTATAACAGATGGGAAAGGAGGTATAACAGTCTTTTCTCCTCTTACAATAGACATTTTGAGTTTCAAAAGTTTCTTCACAACCTATTTGAGCTATTTCAAGAACTGTATTACCTACATTTAAGGCATTAATTTTACACTGGCAAATAAGACAAAGTGACACTTTTTATATAACTACTCTAAAAATATTTAGGGTCCGAATACAAGAACAGACATCATACCATGGTCAATAGCATACGGCCAAGAAAAATAGTGGTTTCTGTGGGCCTCAAAGGTATAAATGTAGCTGTTTTTGCCTCATCAGGTCCATAGAATACAAGGACTGCAAGTCAGAACAAGCTATACATGATAGCTAAATGCCATCAGGTTCTGCGGCTCCCTCCATCTCTCTCCATGTGATTTAATTCTTCTCCAACCCTATCACTACATGCCCCTCTGCTACTTGGATTAATATTTTTCAAGCATGTTGCAAGTAAAAGAGCCTGTTCTGACTGGAATTCAAAGACAACAGTAAAACTTCAATAGAAGTGAAACCCTCCTGCTACTTTTATTCGTGGACAATTTAAGTAATGCACAAACTTTCTAAGTCGTACCAGATCTAAAAACCAGTTAAGACAAAAACATTTAAGAAAAACAACAGCAACCATCTGAGGCTGGTTTTGAACTTTATTCTCAAATACTAAAGAACCTCTCTCCCATCTTTTGAAAATATACCACTCTTGTACACCATTCTGCAACAAGTTAATCATGCTATTTTGAAAGCTCTTGAAAGGTTACTGATTTCCTGTGCTTTACAAATTAAAAGAGCATCATACATTTATTCTGTGCCATCGCAAGGATCCCACTTATAAATGTACTGATACATTGAGTCTAACTGACTCCAACAAGCAACAAAACCAGGTGGGTAAGTAGATTAAGAAAGATTCCATTAATGTGGCTGCCACACACAAGATATTGTCTTAATCAATCACTACAACCATGTGCATTTCCCCCCAATATAAAACTGAAGGAATAGTGTTGGCACCTTGTATGAGAGTACACATCAATATAATATTTTGATACCAGAGATTGTGCACCTTTGAAATATCCCTTATGAAAAGACTTAGACTGGGTGAAATTAAAGTATTTTTTACCTATTCATTTTGTGTAACACAAAAACCTATGCAGTAAACTAGCTTCACCATAACAAAAAGCATAAATCAAGTAGGGGGCAACTTGTTGCTGCCAACAATTTATTTTTTCCTCTGTCTGGCTCACAACACACAAAACACAGCCCCCTTCTCTCTCTCACACAGGAAGATAAGCCACAATGGCTTCTGCTAACTCTCATGACCACATGGTTTAGTCTCAACAAATCAAGTAACCAATTCCAATACCAAGCACAATTTAAGGGATCAATCATGACCAACCACTACAGTACAAAATTCATAAAAATAATGAAAAGATTTGCCACAAAATGGTCAATTACACAATCTGCAAATAATTTAGTGCAAAATTACTTCAAAAATTGAAGAAAACTTTTATAAATCCTAAATCTTCTGGAAGTTGTAGTTTAAAAGATTAATTGGCTAAAATAAAAAGTTATGTGCTTATATAACACTGTACTTTAAAAATTCATCAGTAGGGATTGAAACTATCATCAGTTTATATGAAGCCTAAATAACAATAAATCTCACAATCTACTAATACAGGTCTGAGAATGGGAATGAATACAAATCCTCCAGCATTCAACTCTCTCATTTAGTACTAAGCCATAAAGTAGAAAGCTGAAACAATTTAATATGACAACTATGAAAACTGAACAGAACAGCTTTGAAAACGTTTAATTAGCATATTCTCCTATAGTATAGTTCACACAACCTCAAATATTTTCTCCTGGATGATTTTTTTTATGTTGACCATAAATTTCAGCATCATAAGGAGAAGGCATTTCCAATTTATACTTCACAGAACTGAATTCAACATGCCATGTGACCCAGTCATTAGAGCACAGCACTGAGGGCTGAGTGATTTGGCTGCACTCATCTGTTTGATCTCAAACATATCACTCTGCTTCAGTGCACTTCTATTTTCCCATCTGTAAAATGGAAATAATTAAGTTACCTCAGGCACTGATAAATCACAGGTAAATAGTTTTATTTGCACATAAATACATCTTACTAATCTGTATTTCCTAATTTTATTATCTGAGAAAAACAGCTAAAAATATCATTATAAATAAACAAGTACAAAAAGAGGACAACTCTTTCATTACTAATTGTTGCCTAAGTTTTTGTAATAATTTCTCAATACATTCAGATTCAGAATTATCACATTCTTTATATCAGTTGGAAAGCAGAAAAAAAACAGCTCCTCTCATATGAGTTGAGCTTTTGAAGCGTTCCTGAGCTAATGAAACTTCTACTTCTGAAGCCTTTTTCAAATCAAAATCTTCTCTCCGCGAGCAGGATTTGTATCAACTTTGTTATCCTGCAGGCTCACAAGAACAGAGTAGGCAGGTGGAGTAGAAGTGTGACGTACCTGGGATCAAAAACAAATTGAAAACACCGAGTATTCTGGCCGGCAAGTTAAAGAAGTATGGGCTGGATGAATGGACTATAAGATGGATAGAAAGCTGGCTAGATCGTCAGGCTCAATGGGTAGCGATCAATGGCTCCATGTCTAGTTGGAAGCCAGTGTCAAGCAGAGTGCCCCAAGGGTAAGTCCTGGGGCCAGTTTTGTTCAATATCTTCATCAATGATCTGGAGAATGGCGTGGACTGCACCCTCGGCAAGTCTGCAGATGACACTAAACTGGGAAGAGTGGTAGATATGCTGGAGGGTAGGGATAGCATACAGAGGGACCTAGACAAATTAGCAGATTGGGCCAAAAGAAATCTGATGAGGTTCAACAAGGACAAATGCAGAGTCCTACACTTAGGACGGAAGAATCCCATGCTGTGCTACAGACTAGGAACCAAATGGCTAGGCAGCAGTTCTGCAGAAAAGGATCTAGGGGTTACAGTGAGCGAGAAGCTGGATATGAGCCAACAGTGTACCCTTGTTGCTAAGAAGGCTAACGACATTTTGGGCTGTATAAGTATGGGCATTGCCAGAAGATCAAGGGACGTGATCATTCCCCTCTGTTCGACACTGGTGAGGCCTCATCTGGAGTACTGTGTCCAGTTTTGAGCCCTACAAGGATGTGGAAAAATTGGAAAGAGTCCAGCGGAGGGCAACAAAAATGAGTAGGGGGCTGGAGCACATAACTTATGAGAAGATGCTGAGGGAACTGGGATTGTTTAGTCTGCAGAAGAGAAGAATGAGGGGGGATTTGATAGCTGCTTTCAACTACCTGAAAGGGGGTTCCAAAGAGGATGGATCTAGACTGTTCTCAGTGGTAGCAGATGACAGAACAAGGAGTAATGGTCTCAAGTTGCAGTGGGGGAGGTTTAGGTTGGATATTACAAAAAAAAATTTCACTAGGAGGGTGGTGAAGCACTGGAACGGGTTACCAAGGGAGGTGGTGGAATCTCCTTCCTTAGAGGTTTTAAGGTCAGGCTTTTCAAAGCCATGGCTAGGATGATTTAGTTGGGGATTGGTCCCGCTTTGAGCTGGGGGTTGGACTAGATGACCTTCTGAGGTCCCTTCCAACCAGGACCAACTCTAGGCACCAGCAAACCAAGCACGTGCTTGGGGCAGCACAATTCCAGGAGTGGCATTAAGAGTTGTTGGGTTTGTTTGTTTGTTTGTTTGTTTTTGCTTTGGCAGTCGCACTCTCAGAGGGGGGGGGTGTTTGTTTTCTTTGGGTTTTTTTGCTTGGGGTGGCAAAAAACCTAGAGCCAGCCCTGCTTCCAACCCTGATATTCTATGATTCTATGAGTTAGATGGTTGCAGGTCATCTATCCAGGAAGCTGAGTTTCTCCCAATGTTGCAGTCCTTGGTTTGGAGGCTTTTTTTTTAGTTTACTTCATCTTTGAAAAAACATTGTATAGCATGATTCAATTGTTGACCCTACAGTCCTTTGCAGTTTCCCTTTATAAGCATGTGTGTATATGTATACACACCCACACCCCTCTTGATTTTCCAATAGATTGTGTTTTTATGTAAAAAATCCTTTATACCATCTACATTTACAGTGCATCTCATGGTAAAGTTGTAGTACAGGATCTATTAGTCATTCATGTCTTACTCCTTCCTGGTAAGAGCTCTTTTTAAAATTCCAATGCCAGACAGAAAGTGGCAATATTTATTGTTAATATTTATTTTCCATTAAATCTTTTCAGTGGGGCAAATAATTGGCGTCCTTCTGACATGAGAAGACCCAGAACAAACAATTCATATCCCTTCAGAGTCTTCAAAACCAAAGAAAGAAACAGGAGACAGATTTCTTCCATGCAGCAATAAAGGTAACATTAGGGCTATCCTTTATGTGGCAATGGGGGCTAGATGGGATGGTGGGAAATCTTTTCCCACCCCCATCATACTCAGCTGTTCTATTGACCAAATTTTCCCACGAGCAACAGTACAAACTGCCTAGTTTGTCTGTTTTGAGGCAGAACATCATGTAGCACAGGCGCAGAAAAAAAAATTAGCGGGTGCTTAGCACCCACCCACAGCCAAGCTCCCCTTCTCCCTCCAGCGCCTCCTGCCTGCCAGTGGCTCTGCTGATCAACTCCTCTCCCTCCCTCCCAGCGCCTCACGGATGGGGTGCACTCAGGGGAGGAGGTGAAAAGAGGTGGAGCGGAGCAGGGACAGGAAGAGGTGGGGTGGGGCCTTGAGGGAAAGGGTGGAATGGGGGTGGGAATGGGAAGAGGCAATCCAGGGGTGGGAGCTCGGGGGAAAGAGTGGAATGGGGAAGGGGCCTGGAGCTGAGCGAGGGTTGAGCACCCTCCCACCCCCCAGGACAACTGGAAGACAGTGTGTAATGTAGCTAACAAAGTTCTGTAATGTAGGCACTCCACATTATGCAGAAAAAGAAAGGCACCCAAAAGTCACACAAAAACTTAACAGGGCATTAACTACATCAACAAAATGGCAATTCTATCTAAAGCCCTTTGCATTCTATTTTTTAAAAAAAAAAGAGCTTTACATAAGATAATGTGAACTAAACTGCATTCCTGTAACACACACCTTGCTTTATAAGTCTACTGTTGATACTGTTACTTTTTTTTTTTTTTAACCTCACTGGTTAGCCAAAATTCAAGGTCTAGCACAGAGGTGGCCAACCTGAGCCTGAGAAGGAGCCAGAATTTACCAATGTACATTGCCAAAGAGTACATCAGCAGCTCCCCATCCACTCCCCAGCCCCAATCAGCGCCTATTCCCCCCTCCCCCTGCCCACCGCAATCAGCTCTTTCACGTTCGCAGGAGGCTATGGGGGGGGGAGAGGGGAGGAGCAAGGGCACGCAAGGCTCAGGGGAAGGGGTAGGGGCCTTGGGGAAGGGGTGGAGTGGGGGCAGGGCTTGAGGCAGAGCAGGGGGTTGAGCAGTGAGCACCCCCAGTACATTGGAAAGTTAACATCTATAGCTCCAGCCTCTGAATCAGTGCCTAGGTAAGGAGCCGCATATTAACCTCTTTAGAGCCGCATGCGGATCCGAAGCCACAGGTTGGCCACCCCTGGTCTAGCAGGTTGTTTCCATTAGGAGGAGAAATTGAGGTCACATATTTCTTTTATGCAGCCTTGTTTACTTATTAAGAATATACAAAGTCCTGTTTACCTGAACGCAGGATGAATCAAACAGGAGACAGTTTCTCCTCTCACAGTCAGCACTCTTCCCAAAAAGCTCTCTCTCGGCTTTTTCCCAGGGTCACACTCTCAGTATTTGTTCTGCTGTCTCCTTGACTTTCTACTTTTTCTCAGGTATTTCAGTCTCACACCCACAGAGACAAAGTTCCAAAATCCAGTCACTCCCCTGCCCCTGCATTTTATTAGCCCCTAAAGAACTCCTTGAGTATGACTGGTGGGTAGTGATCGATCTATCGGGGATTGATGCATCGCATCTCATCTAGATGTGATGCATCGATTCCCGAACGTACTCCCCGTTGACTCCAGAACTCCACCAGGGCGAGAGGCGGAAGCAGAGTCGACGGGGGAGCAGCGGCCGTCAATCCTGCGCTGCAAGAACGCAAAGTAAGTCAATCTAAGTCGATCTAAGATACGTCGACTTCAGCTACGCTATTCTCGTAACTGAAGTTGCATATCTTAGATTGATTCTCTCCCCCTAATCCCCCCAGTGTAGACCAGGCCCTTGATTCAACTACTCCTCCAGCCTTGCACATGGGTTTGTTCTGGGCAAAGCCCCTATTGTTTCAGCTATCTATTCCATAAAGGAGCTCAGGTGCTTTTTACATTTATTCTGAAAGGGAGCTAACTGTTACGAACACCAGAGTTACAAACTGACCAGTCAACCACACACCTCATTTGGAACCGGAAATACACAATCAGGCAGCAGCAGAGATGAAGTGGGGAAGTGGGGTGGGGGAGTAAATACAGTACAATGTTAAATGTAAATTACTAAAAAAACAAAGATTAAAAAGATTTGACAAGGTACAGAAACTGTTTCTGTGCTTGTTTCATTTAAATTAAAATGATTAAAAGCAGCATTTTCCCTCTACATAGTAAAGTTTCAAAGTTGTATTAAGTCAATGTTCAGTTGTAAACTTTTGAAAGAACCGTAACATTTTTTTCAGAGTTACGAACAACCTCTATTCCGGAGGTGAGGTTCTACTGTATTTAGAAAAACTGATTTAAAAGTTTCATATAAAAATATACAAAAATATAAAATAGATTGTGTCATTTTTGATAGGTACATATCAAGCTTTTGTCTGTGAGAATGATACTAATACTAGGGTACATCTATCTACGGGAGTGGTAAGTCTATGCAAAATTGTTAAAAACAGTCGTCCATTAAAACCAAAACTTCACAGTTTTGAACTATATAGACTATTCGTTTTCATCTTCCAGAGAGTACCAGAACCTACAATGAAGAAATACCCAAGATGTACCAAAATTACTTTAATATACGAGTCACAGCTACTGGGATAACTGCACCTCTGACCCCTCCTGGTCTTTAAGAGTATGTCTACACATCAACGAGGCACCCATGGCTGGCCAGTGCCAGCTGAAAGTGGGAGAAAGTGTCTACACAGCAGCTAAGCACCCGTGGCTGGCCCATGCCAGCTGACTTGGACTTCTGGGACTCAGGATGCAGGGCTGTTTCAGGATTTGTGTCATCACCTCTCAATGTGGAATCATAAGGTTCTTCCACTTTCAGATAAGATCTTGGGCTGTGTAGTGCCAAGGACTGGGCTTTCTAGGGCTGAGCTTAGCAGATCACCACCACAGGCTATAGTACCCAGGTGCTAACCATGATTATCTGAGCAGGCCTGACTTCAGTTCAAGTATCCACAATCCTCTTCCCGCTAGGAGCCATAACAGTGGTGTCCACCAGAAAGTCTTCTTAAAGCAAAGTATTGTATTTAGAACCAAAGAAACAGATCTCAAAATAGTCTGTACACTTGCCTGTCTTTTCCTAGCGTTTACCATTCCCTGGAAGCTGGGGAAAGCTTCCATTTGCATTCAGACACTCCTGCAGGACCTGTCTCTCATCTCAGTTTGTGCCACCATGAACTGCACCCTCATACTCCCTCTTTCTCTCCATACAGTCCTTTTAACCACCTAGTGTCCCTTTCAACTCAACTCCCAGCACTGGCAAAATAAGGCTTTAATTTAACAGCTTTTCATATTGTCTTTCAAGTGTGTGCCCGGATGCTCTTATTTGGGAGCCTCTGTCTTGCCTTTTTCCTTGTTTTGCCAACAGCTCCCTATTGTGTTAAGCTAATGCATTCATACAGGAAAGTAATAACCCAAAATATCTATACAGTAACTTACTGCATGTAACTTAGCAAAGTTTTCATCTAATTATTTATCCATATTTTTGGATTACACAGCAGCTCCATGTTAGCTACAATCTGTTTATACAACATTGTTGCAAATCAAGTGCACTTCCATAAAAATTCAATGTTAATTTTATTTTGTTACAATTAAAACCACCTATAACGGGACTATATAAAAACATGAAGGGAGCCAAAAAAGGGAAGCAAAAATTCTTTTCAATCAGCCTTCTGTTCCTTCAAAGGTTTTGTATTGTGTCAAACATCGGTGAATCTAAAATCATCAAATAATACATTCATTTTAATCACTACTTGATAGAAAGCTTTTTGTGAATTTTAAACAATGCATCATAATTCCCATGGGGCCAATCTAAAATATGAAGCTGATAAACATTATTTACCCAAATGCCCCCCTTATGGTTATCCAGATGTACCTCTACAGTGCACATAGAGAAAGTCTGATTCACATCCTAATACTGAAGTGAATATGCAATTATTTCATCAGTTGGAAACACAAGACAACCACACAATCACTCTTCTATCTAGATTACACCAAATTCTGGCTAGTTAAATTATGATCCTTGGAATCCAGACATGTTTTCTTTAATACTACATTTAATATTCAAACGAAAAAGTTATCCCTATGGTTACATAAACTGCCAATGACCTTAATCAAAACTAGTACAGAGAATAACTTAGAGAGGAAATTATCCTTGTAGGTTAAAAAGTTTAACAATCTAGTTGTATAAAAGTGGAGAAATTCTACAGAGCCTCAGGTCATCCAGAGAGAAAAATTCAGGTTTCCTCAGACCTTTCCGAACATGTCACACAAACATTGCAACAGAATTAACTTGAAGTATTTTCTTTAACATTTTCTTATACAAACTAAAACGTGGTAAAATATAAAAATTGCCATAGATCATTTATACAAATAGAGAAAATAACCTATTTTTAAAAATTAGAACATGAATCTCATGAAAGTACTACAACATACTGAGCAACAAATCTAAACGATATAACCTTTCCTTGCTTCATTCCACAAGATATGAGTGAGTAATTCAAGTGTGGTACACTATTTTCATTTATTGGAGATGATTATGAAGAATTCATTCTTTGACTCAACTCAGGAATCCATATTTAGTGACATATTAACAGATGGATTTTTTCACCAAGTAAACCCATTTGGAGATGATAGAAACAACCACATTTTCTCCAAAAAATTGCCATGATTACATAGCTTCAGAACAATCTCTTCATGATAGGATCAAAAATTCATATAAATAGTTTACATTATGTTCATGCCTTTTAATTTCTAGGGATATAGACAGACCTGATAAAAAATAAATCTAAATTATTAAATAATCTCTTCTGTTGTCCTTGTGTGTTCTCAAGTGTTATCTCTTGATACAATACATATACTGCACACACACCAAGTGAAATTCACCTGAGTGCAGAGAGCTGGTGCAAGGTTCAAGGTTAAGGCTGTAAAGAGGATTATGGCATAGCCAGAGCAGTCACATAAGGGGTCCCTGCATTCCATGTGTCTCGCTGAAAGGATACTAATCTGATGGACTATATAAATAGAAAGAGGAAGCTAGCACGAGAGAGGAAAGCAGAAGCCATGCAGACTGCAGTGTGTGATAGTTTCTCTTAGGCTCCAGGAGACCAGCCTAAATTAGACTCACAGAGGTTGTTATGGACCTGAAGTCTGGGAGCTCTGAACTAGGCTCCAGAGGGAGAATCTTATGAAATGTTTGTGTAATTGCTCCTGTCCTGAAGCCTTATTAAAAACATGACATACTATTTTTGTTAATTTGTATTGGCTTCTCCTTGCCTGGGCTCTTAAAACTTAGCTAGTGCTGCCCATTCAAGGGAAATAAAGGTGGGGCATACCTCCAGAGCCACCCTGGACCACAAGGGGACATGCAGGGACTGCCCACACTTTTATACAATGGCTCAAAAAATTCCCCAGGAGTCTGCAAAGAAGCACTTCAAGCCTTTCAACTTGCCTGTGGGCATAGGTAGAAAATCCCATCCCTACAACTCCCTTTCTGGCTTTGTGTGAGGGGGTGAGAATTTCTTCCCCCACCTAAACAAACATGCACATACATACTTCTAGCGTGTGTTCAAAGGACAATTCTGAATTGGGCCTGATGTGAAGCCACACTGTCACAGGAGGACAACTAGAAGGCAAATTCCTCCCAGAATACATGAAGAGCACAACTATTTATTTCTGTCACCTCTTAGAAGGGAGAAGTGGCCACTTCCTTCTCAGAAGGCCAGTAATTGGATTCTATGAAGATGAAGAGTTTGTCTAGATGGTGACTTAGTGTGCAGCAAGCCAGAGTGTGAATCTAGAGAGCACTGACTTGTCGTGCATTAACTGGCCATGGGGACCCTGCTACCGTGCACTAGAAGTTCTGTAGTCTGTTTTAACTTCTGAAATGGGAGAACAGCAAACCGCACTCTGGAATTTCTAGTGCATAGTAACAGGGTCCACACCATCAGTTAGTGTGCAGCAAGCTAGTGCGCTGAAGATTCACACCCTGGCTTGCTGTGCATTAACTCTCTATGTAGACAACCTCCAAGTGAGAGTTGACTGGGGAGGTGAAATCAAGCATCACCATCTCTGGGTTAGAGAAAGTAAGGCTACAACGAACTCCAAACTATAAGGGACTCTGTGCCCAATTATTCTGTTGAAGTATCAGCTGCATTCCTCCTGTGCCACTTGAAGAGCATTGCTGGGATATTATCTGCATATTATTTATCCTGTAGGCAGTTTCACAACACTCCTGCATAACAGCACTCCATACTAGCCAACATGGGGCCAGTGTAGATAAAACTTCTGAGGCTGCACAGGCATCCTCCTGCAGGGGCTCTATTTACAACCCCTTACACAGCCCAGTGTAGGACAAAGCAGCACAGGGCATCAAAGAAATGTGCCCTTAAATTAGAGCTTGGTATGTCAATGCTTTTAAACAAGAAGACTGAATTAGGCTTACCTTATACTGAACATTACATATGGTTTCAAACCATCTCTAAGCAACACCAAAAATTTATACAGATTTCCTCAATAATTCATGCTTTTGAACTTTCAGCAGCTGGAACTAGACATAATTTCTACTAATGTCCCATCTTCAGTAGAATATGCTACCGAGTCTTTACTACACCTAATTTGAATAAATACACTTCAGTTAGTTGTATAGATTCTATTAAGTGAACAGCAGATAACCTGCAAAGCATGCGACTAATTTCTCCTTCAAGCATCCTTGCTATTTTCCCAAGCTGTTACAAGCAGTACAATGATTAATGTAGTCATTCACTTGGTCTGTCATTCCCTATGTTTGAATTTTGCATTTCTGAAGAAAGTCTAGGCTCTTAGTAATCATTACACTCACACACAATATTGCTGTTGGGCTGTGACTTTGATACTCACTTTCCTCTGGGACCCAATCCAGTTACAAGATACTGTACCAAGATTTCTGGATGGAGAATCCCTCATATTAAAATGGCTGGGTACTAACTCGCCAAACCCTGTATATCCTAACATCTCAAGTATTGTGAACAGTGATGGCTCCAGGCACCAGAGCTCCAAGTGTGTGCCTGGGTCAGCAAGCTGCGAGGGGGTGGGGGCGCCCTGCCGGTTCCTGCAAGCGTGGCAGTCAGGCTGCCTCCAGTGGCGTTCCTGCAGGAGGTCTGCTGGTCCCGCGGATTCAGCGGCAATTCGGCGGCAGGTATGCTGAAGCCACGGGACTGGCAGACCTCCCGCAGGCATGCCACCGAATCCGTGGGATCAGGGACTCCCGCAGGCGCACCGCCGAAGGCAGCCTGCCTGCCATGCTTGGGGTGGCAAAAAAGCTAGAGCCGCCCCTGATTGTGAAGCCTCACTGAGGCTTCTCTTCTATGTGGGTGCTAATTTAATTTCAGCTACAATCCCATTTTAACTTCAATTAGCCAGCTATAGGCACACATCAAGGTCATTATCACTCTGAACACCTGCTGATCACATTTATCTGATTCTTATAAAAAATAATTTTGCTGACAACTTACATTTAATCATATAATGTAAAGTAGTAAACACATCAGTTAAACTGATGTTAAAAAATGATCCACACTTGTAACAAGCACAGTTAATATTATAAACCCAAATGTGTTGATTTTTTTAGCAGAAATCACCACTGACTCAATGAGAAATTCTGCTTAAAAATCAACTGTGTCATTATTTTTTTAACTTAATTACAATTTCATTAAATGATTACATTTCAATTATTCTCAATTCACTTTGCTTGCAGCATCAGGACCTGTCCTATATATGCAGACCCCTGAACCCATGCAGAGTGCCACTGACTTCAATGTGGCACCACGCAGACACAGGATTCCACCCATATGGAAGAGCATAAAGGATTAGGGGCTTAATGTGTAATTTGTTTGGGTATGTTGATACTGCAATCGGAGGTAAGATAGGCATACCTGAGCTACCTTTAATCTAGCTAGCACTGCTAAAAATAATAGTGATGGCACAGCAGCATGGATCCCAGCGTTGGTTAGCAACGCGAGTATGAACTCCATTCTCGGAGAACTTGTACAACCCATGCCAGCGTCCATGCCACCACATTGTCACTGCTATTTTTAGAAGTGCTCCTCTGGATTAAAGCTAGCAAAGATATGCGTATGCAAGCTACAATCACACCAACAACTGCTGTATTGGCATACCTTTGATGAAGCAAGCTTTTCTTTATACTTTCCTGCAAAGCACATAACTGAGAGCAGGTGCTATATAAATACAAATAGATAATCTTGTGCCTCAGGTACTGGACTGAGACTCAGGAGATCTGGGTTCAGTTTTCAGCCCTACTATAGACTTCCTATGTGTCCTTGCCAAATCACTTAATTTCTCTGAGCCTCAGTTCTCCATTTGTACAAGTCCTAAAATGTGTGTTATGTATTTAGATTGTAAGCTCTTCAAGGTAAGGACTGTCTCTTACTTTATGTTTGTAACAGTGCCTAACAAAATTCAGGGTCTCTGTGCTATTGCAATACAATTAAATAACAAATATTCTTCAATTTCAAGGCCAGAAGGAAAAATTCTGATCATCCAGTTAGACCGCCTAAAGGGTATTATCTTTAAAAATAAGGAAGTAGTAAGAACTGAGAGCAGTTTAGAAAAAAATTGTGTATCTGCCTAAATGAGACATGTTGCTGTCTGACAAACTTATACAGGAGATCACGTTTCTAGATGCCCCTCCCAACCCAAGGTGCTTGTACAAGATGACATGTCTCTATATAAGCATAATATGAATGTATCAGTGTAAGCACCCTGCCGTGAACAGAATGAAAGCAGTCTATGAAGTTCCAATTTATCCCTTCATGGGATTTGGATTTATTAACAATCTTCAGCCAAAACTTCCCCTCCAAGCTTGGCTATTGCTAGGCTTTCTCCTAGCAGCCTTTTTGACCGAAATCCTAGGTAAACTTACTTTATAGCTGGTTGGTGCTAACTGAATCCAGCTGCTTGCTTGACTCAGCAATAATTATACTGCACCTGCATGTAGGGTTCAACCACCTGACAACGGGATGACTCAAGGGAACCTTGTTTCTCTCGGCAGTTGCCCCAGACACTGTCATTCTATTACAGACAATTTCTTCAATACCATTTTATTCTAAAATCTAAATTAAATCATGAGATGAGCAGTGTTAAAAGAGATGGCAAGTGCAATTCAGAAAGATAACAGGTGCCAATAGTCATTTATCACAAAGTGTGATGCATGAAGACAACTGTACATTCTAATACAGAATATTTCATATATGAGAGAATTCAGAAATAAGACATTTTCCCTAACAAGACAATCTGGCAGAAAAAAAGACAACGTATTTTTTGACAACGTCTGTATGTTGAGTAATACAGACACTATCTAAGTTTTACCTAGCATTTCAGAAATTACATATTATTATTTACTACTTTAAGTTGTACTTTAAATAGTGTTCATGTACAAACATCACTCAAACGCAATAATGATGTTCAGTTTCTTCATTATTTTGACATGAACAGCTTGCACGGGAAGGGAGAGTCTATTCCTAACAAAGGAAGCAGAGGTAGCTCTTGCTACTTTGGCATCTTTAAGTGACCTGATCCTGCATCCCTTACTCTGGCCTCATCCTACAGTCCTTACCACTGACTTGAATGGGAGTTTTGTCTGTGTAAGCCCTGTAAGAGTTGAGCCCATAAGTTCTTGGTATGGAAATTCTATTACTGGCAAATAAGAGAATAACAGTCAAATGGGCTTAATTTGGAAACAATTAGCCAACTATTATCAATAGAAGTCTGAATGACTGAATATATTTTTATAAAATGATCTAGAAATGAAGGGAAGAATGTCACTGGATAAAGGCTCCAAGTTAGGCTGATATGACATACAGATCAGAACTTAATAGTCTCAGTAACTTCCCTGGATTATGTCCAAGAAGGGTGGGGAGTTAGAAAGAGGATTTCGCCCCTTAATTGTTCTTGTTAATTTTAATTAATTTAAAAATAAATTAAAAAGCTTTGGTTGTGTTAACAGCTTCCTCTTCTGCAACCATAATTTTCAGCTACAGCTGCCAGGGTCTGCTTTTGAAATTAACGTTCGTTAGGCTAAATCCACTCCAGAGAAAAATGGGGTGGGAGGAGTGTCTGTTCTATTAATTGCAGCCCCAAATTTAGCTGTATGTAAAATAAATATATTTAATTCAAACTAGGCTTTCCGAGGCTTCACTCACCAGAAATTGGATTTAGGCTAAAGATGCAAATGCTAGCAAAAAAACTGAAAGTTAGGATGATCATATGGCTTCCAGTGGAAGATAAGTTTTATTCTAGATTAAAGTAAATGTTCTTTTAAAAAAGTATTCTGGCCATTTCTAGTGGAAACATAGATCTTGCTGTCTGAATTCAAGAAAACAAAAATAATTTCTAAGACCATTTTACACTAAAAATCAACAGAAACATAAAAATGAAGGGTCGCATTCTGCTTCCCTTTTTCACACAAGTTGTCCTGTGGAAGCCAATGGGACTATGCAAATGAGAAAGCCAAGCAGAATGTGCCCTTGGGGGTTAGATGCAAAGTGAAAATGTGGTTTTAATAACAGATTAAAGGGATTACAGAAGGTCAGGAATAATAAATAATCTTTTCATTGTGTTAAATAAATTGGCATGTTAAATCAAATTAACTGCATTATGTAAAATACTAATTTTGGCACAATGCCTCTTTCTTTAACTTGGTGAAATGAAAAGGAAAAGAAAAAAGCAACTTGATGTTATATAAAGTAAGAATGAGGGATATATATATATGAATGGACATCATCGTTGAGATGTGGTGAAGGAAATACTAAGAAGGGTAAAATGAAGACCTCAGAAGCAATTTTTTTCCTGTTCCTCATGATCATGTCTGCTTTTATTATCCACAGAATGGAGAACATTTGTTGTTAGTAGCTTCTGGAATGGTGCATTTGACATTTAAACAACATGATGTGACAAGGTTATTACGGTGTGTGTACTAATTCATATTGAGTGTGTTTGTAAGACACATGCCATAAGAAACACTCTGCCAATTTGTACACTGTAATTCATGCATGAAAGCATTTGGAACTTTATTACAGTTTTAAATTTTTATAATCAAATACTATTTTTAAAAAAATGTCCGCAGTGTGCTTATTAAAAGGATGAGCTTCATATTCTGAGCTATGATGATTTTTATCGTCACAGCTATGCATTCTTTTTAGACAATCAGATCACTTTATTCCCAATTTTATCATTGCTTTCATTGGAATATACACTTCAAGACTGTGCTTTCAGTTCACACACATTGTGGTAAACATTATTGTAAAAATTAAATAAAATTATATTTTTAAAAATTAAAAAAGAAGAGTCACGTAAGGACAAAGAATTTAGGAATTCTATTAATACGATTTTTCATTTCACTTGTCTCAGATACAAAGGCCCTGGATTCAGAAAAAACATTTACACACATGCTTAAGTCCATCCCTATTTGGTACAGCATATAAACACATGTTTAACTGTTAGCTTATTTTTAAGTGCTGTCCTGAATAATGATACTTTCCTGACTCAGAGCCAAAAGATTAATTTTCTCATTTCTCATTAAAAACAATGGAAACAAGTCAGTACAGAATTATGAAATGTATGTCTGGCTTTTATGAGTGAATGTTTGAAAATAGAAATAAGAGTCTGCTGTCAGCTGTTATTTGACTATAAGTCATGAATCTAGCACAATAAAATTCCAGGTGCTTCAAACCAGGTTGGTGATCTAATAGTAGTGTTCTACCAGGAGACTCTCCTGCTCCCAGGCTACAGAGCACAACTGACTACTGAAAAGGCAACATCCTCAGCTACAAGATAAGGGAGCATTTACGTTGCTTACTAGTCTCTCTGGAAGATTATTAGAAGAAATGAAAATTAAAATAATGCATCTGAATTTAACTGATCTACTTTACCCTACAGAAAAAAAGTTTCATACTCTAAAGGATACAGTCTCAATTTAAAAACAAAGAATTCCTGCTATTCTTAAAGGAAACTGTGTGGGCATGTATAGAAGAAAAAATATACCCCAAGGTATAAGGTAAGGTACTTCTGGGAGCAAATGAATCTACATCAAAAAGCCAGGTGCCTTATATACAAAAATGGCATGTTCACTCTCATAACTATAAAGGGAAGGGTAACAGCCCTCCTATGTACAATACTATAAAATCCCTCCTGGCCAGAGACACCAAAATTCTTTTACCTGTAAAAGGTTAAGAAGTTCAGGTAACCTGGCTGACACCTGACCCAAAGGACCAATAAGGGAACAAGATACTCTCAAATCTTGGTGGGGGGAAGGCTTTTGTTTGTGCTCTTTGTTTTGGCTGTTGTTCGCTCTTGGGACTAAGAGGGACCAGACATCAATCCATTCTCTCCAAATCTTTCTGAACCAGTCTTTCATATTTCAAACTTGTAAGTAACTGCCAGGCAAGGCGTGTTAGGTTTATCTCTGTTTTCTCAACTTGTAAATATTCCTTTTGCTAAAGGGTTTACCTCTGTTTGCTGTAGCTTTGAACCTAAGGCTAGAGGGGTTCCTCTGGGCTCTTTGAATCTGATTAACCTGTAAAGTTATTTTCCATCCTGATTTTACAGAGATGATTTTTACCTTTCTTTCTTTAATTAAAAGCTGCCTTTTTAAGAACCTGACAGATTTTTCCTTGTTTTAAGATCCAAGGGGGTTGGATCTGGACTCCCCAGGAATTGGGTGGGGGGGGGAGGGAAAGGAGGTGGAATGGTTAATTTCTCTTTATTTTAAGATCCAAGGGTTTGGATCGATGTTCACCAGGAACCTGGTGGAGAAGTCTCTCAAGGCTACGCACGGAAGGGTTACAGTACTTGGGAGGGAGATATTCTGGGGGGGGAATGTAGACAGAGTTTCCCAAATGACCCATAAATAATTTGGGTAGTGGCAGCAAAACCAGATATAAGCTGGTAGTTAAGCTTGGAGGTTCTCATGCAGGTCCCCACATCTGTACCCTAGAGTTCAGAGTGGGGAAGGAATCTTGACATTCACTAAACCAGTTGTTCTACAACTACCTCTTGACCAACCGAAGAGAAAAATGTTAATTTAGATTGCCCTTTCATTAATACCAACCAATAGATATAAGGCAATTATATACATCAGCATTTACCTTTAAGGGCCAGTTTCATTTACTACTTAATTAGTGCAATTTAATGTGTCTGTCTAGATTCTTGTGGGTTTGACCTGCCCGGTTCTTTGATGATGCTTGAAACTACTGCATAACTGTCTGAAAATCTGAAGTGTCAATAAAAGTAATAAAGTCTTTTTACAAAACTATTGTACACAATGAGTTGTATCACAATCACGGGCAATAAGGCAAACATAGTGTCACATGGTTCTAGAGCCAGGTTACTGCCATCAATGGCCTGGTCTACACTAGGCGTTTAAACCGGTTTTAGGAGCGTAAAACCGATTTAACGCCACACCCGTCCACACTGAGAGGCCCTTTATATCGGTATAAAGGGCTCTTTAAACCGGTTTCTGTACTGCTCCCTAACGAGAGGAGTAGCGCTAATATCGGTATTACCATATCGGATTAGGGTTAGTGGGGCCGCAGATCGACGGTATTGGCCTCCGGGCGGTATCCCACAGTGCACCACTGACCGCTCTAGACAGCAATCTGAACTCGGATGCAGTGGCCAGGTAGACAGGAAAAGCCCCGCGAACTTTTGAATATTTCCTGTTTGCCCAGCGTGGAGCTCCGATCAGCACATGTGGCGATGCAGTTAAAAAATCAAAATAAAGAAAGAGCTCCCGCATGGACCATGCGGATGTGATCGCTGTAAGGGCAGGCAAATCTGTTCTATCAGCGCTCCGTTACAGAAGACGAAATTCAAAATCATTTTTAAAAAATCTCCAGACAGATGCCATAGCAGGGGCTCAGCGCACTGCTGCGTGACAAGCATAACGGAAAGCCAAAGAATCAAATGGACGCTCATGGACTGGAGGACTCAAGCTATCCCACAGTTCCTGCAGTCTCCGAAAAGTATTTGCATTCTTGGCTGAGCTCCAAATGCTTCTAGGGTCAAACACAGTGTCCGCGGTGGGTCAGGGCATAGCTCGGCAATTTACGCACCCCCCCACCCACCCCCAGAAGTGAAAGGGAAAACAATCCTCTCTTGACTCTTTAACATGTCACCCTATCTTTACTGAATGCTGCAGATAGATGCGATGCTGCAGCACTCAACACCAACATCCTTGCTCCCCCCGCCATGGGTGGCTGGTGGTGCAATATGACTGGTACCCGTCCTCATCATCAGCCTATTGGCACATGGGGCAGTGCAAAAGGTCTGGTAACCATGCCGACTAGCATCAGTTAGGTCAATCAAGGGCGCCTGGCCCTAATTTTTCCTGGCAGATGGTGCAGTATGGCTGATAACCATCATCATCATAGCAAGAGGGGGCTGAGCTCCATCAGCCCCCACCCTTCATGTGTAAAGAAAAGATTCAATTGCCCCTGGACTAGTAGCGCGATGCTGGGCTCCTCTCCTCCACAGTTCTTAATGTCCTGTCTGGACTATCATAGCAGCTGGAGGCTGCCTTCCACTCATTTCTCACTAACAAGTCAGTGTGTCTTATTCCTGCATTCTTTATTACTTCATCACACAAGTGGGGGGACAATGCTACAGTAGCCCAGGAAGGCTGGGGGAAGAATGGAATCAACAGGTGGGGTTGTTACAGGAGCAGCCCCTGTGAATAGCATACAGCTCATAATTTCTGCTGGATCTGACACAAAGCAGCTGTGCTCTCTGGTTCTATAATACAGTAGTTCTCTAGTACACTTGCCCAAATTCTAGACAGGACTGATTCTATTTTTAGATACCACAAAAGAGGGATTGACTCAGGGAGTCATTCCCAAGTTTGGCTTTTGCGCCCCTGGCTAAGAGCAGCCAGGGGCACTTATGACAGCAACAGATGGTGCAGTGCAAAAGGACTGGTAACCATGATCATCTTTTTACCAATTTATGGATTGGTAGATGGTGCAGTATGGCTGGTAACCATCTCTGCTGTCATGCAAAAGCAAAAGCATGCTGCTGTGTAGCGCTGCTGAATCGCCTCTGTCAGCGGCATCTAGTACACATACGGTGACAGTCACAAAAGGCAAAACAGGCTCCATGATTGCCATGCTATGGCATCTGCCAGTGCAATCCAGGGAAAAAAGCCGCAAAATGCTTGTCTGCCATTGCTTTCCCAGAGGAAGGAGTGACTGACGACATTTACCCAGAACCACCCGCGACAATGATTTTTGCCCCATCAGGCACTGGGATCTCAACCCGGAAATTCCAAGGGGCGGGGGAGGCTGCGGGAACTATGGGATAGCTACGGAATAGCTACCCACAGTGCAACGCTCCAGAAGTCTATGCTAGCCTCGGACCGTGGACGCACACCACCGATTTAATGTGTTTAGTGTGGCTGCGCGCACTCGATTTTATACAAAACCAGTTTATGCAAATTCGGAATAGTCCCGTAGTGTAGACGTACCCTATATGTTGGGAAAGTACATTCAGTTTTCTCTTTCATCTAGACATGTTTAGACTGAATACAGTAAAACTAACAGTCAATTATTTTATACTATGCCAGACATATTTGGGGCAATATACACTTTAACATGTCACCCTATCACTTTGACTGCAGTATACTGGTCTGTGAAATGTTTGCTTAGATCATCTGTATACAGTCCTGTTAATGTCGATTGTATTGTAGATCTCCTGGAAGGGTCTGTGCATTTCAATTAGAAAAAAGAGCAGCGGAAAATGATAACAGTTCATGGTCATTAAACCAAGACATGACGGGAAGGCATTTACAGGGTAAGTGAAACAAAATGTGCTAAAATATCTTCAATTTAGGTTTGATCCTGAGAAGCACTCACAACTCTCAGAAGTAGCTGAACCTCAGCACCTTGCTGATACCAGAACCCTACAATGTTATTTGTCTTAGGCAGTATTTCAAAGAAGATCCAAAACTTTTGAAATATATTGGGAAGCATAATGAATGCTAAATTGTGAAATATTAAAACAAATCAATCATTTAGTGTGAAATGAAAGGAACCAATGCTATGTTTATTTTAAAAAAAATCTTGTTTGACTCCAGATGCCTCAGAAAAAAAGAAGGGATTTGAGGGTGAAGGAGATAGTCATCATCATAAATGTATAAACCACTTCTCTTTCAAAACAAAAATGTTCGGGGAGCATTACTGTAGCGAGGTTCATAGTTTGCTCATTAACTGTAGCAAAGCCTGAAGAGAAACTGCCTCCTATGACCTAGATTCTGAACTGGCTTTAAGGTTTTACACCTTTTCACTTCTCTTTTAATTTAGTCATTATAATTAATCACAACAAAATATTGGAGAACAATATACAGAAAGGCATATGTATTTTCAAGTACCATATTAGCATTATTAGAAAATACACACATTTTCTTCCTTTAGCTCTCTTTTTTTAAACCTACAAACTGTTTGTAAGGCTTCTTCTAAAAAAAAGGATAAGTCTCCTGAGTTTTAAAAGTAACTTGCAGTAGATTTTTTTAAATTAAACAACATATTTATTTTATAAATTTATATTTTATCCATCAATCTCAGTGTATTTTATAAAACAGGTCAGTCTCATTATCTATATTTTACAGAGGTGGAAAACTGAATCACAGGGAGGAGCAGGTCACTTGCCCAACATCACACAACAGACTAGTGGCAGAGCCAGGAATAAGCCAAGTTTCCCGAGTCCCAACACAGTGCTCTATCTACTGGGCCACAATGCCATCCTGCAATTTATACTTATAGAAAAATATTAACATACACATAATGAAGACACTGTCTAGAACAGGGGTCGTCAGCCTTTCAGAAGTGGTGTGCCGAGTCTTCATTTATTCACTCTGATTTAAGGTTCTGTGTGCCAGTAATACATTTTAACATTTTTAGAAGGTCTCTTTCTATAAGTCTATAATATATAACTAAACTACTGTTGTATGTAAAGTAAATAAGGTTTTTAAAATGTTTAAGAAGCTTCATTTAAAATTAAATTAAAATGCAGAGCCCCCAGACCGGTGGCCAGGACCCGGGCAATGTGAGTGTCACTGAAAATCAGCTCACGTGCCGCCTTTGGCAGGCGTGCCATAGGTTGCCTACCCCTGGTCTAGAAGCTAAATTAATATGTGTAATAGGAACTAAAAGTTAAGGTTTCAAATTGCAATGGATGACAGAACTCTGTGAAACAGGACTGCCTGAGACCTTTTTAAACCCCTCCCTGGGAGGAAGGAGGGGGGAGAGCAGAGAGAGAAGGGGCCCTGCTGCCAGGAGTGCTGGAGCAGCAAGACAGCGAGCCTCACCAGGAGGAGAGGCAGTATTCTCTCCCACAAGGGAGTAAAAATACTTTTAAAAGGACTGGTGAAGAGACGGGGATCAGACTTCCCCTGTGTCCTAAGGGGGACTGCGTTACCCAAACCTGTCTCACCAGGGCTAAAAGCAGCAGAGGCTGGGGAGACTGAGAAGGTGCCTTGCCACACCCTATTTTAAGAGGCAGACAAGTATTTTAGAGAAGAAAATGTAAGGAGGTTGCACACGGTCACTTCTAGCCGACTTGGAAACAGAACACAGGTTCGTGATGGACCCAAATATGACCCACTACACCCAATGCCTTTCAGAACAAGTATTCCAAAAGTATGTGATCACTTTCATGCCTAGAATAGGACGATGAGGGGTTCGGTCACAGAGACCCCATTGGGACTGTCCCCTGACGTGGTAGAATTACCTCTGAGCCTGTTTTCCCTGCCAGCTTGGGACGCCAGAACCATGCCTTGTTGAGCCAGACACACTAGCCTGCTGCAACACAGACCCAGGTCTGTCCACGTCCCTGAAGCTGCAGACTTTAACCAAAAACTGCTCAGCAGGTCACCTATCCCCAGCTCCCAATGAGATCCAAACCTCAAATAAATCCGTTTTACTCTGTATAAAGCTTATACAGGGTAAATTCATAAATTGTCTACCCTCTATAACACTGATAGAGAGATATGCACAGCTGTTTGCTCCCTGGGTATTAATCACTTACTCTGGGTTAATTAATACACAAAAGTAATTGTATTAAGTATTAAAAGTAGGATTTAAGTAGTTTCAAGTAATAACAGACAGAACAAAGTAAGTCGCCAATCAAAATAAAGCAAAAACACGCAAGGCTAAGCCTAATACATTAAGAAACTGTTTACAAGTAAATTCTCACCCTCAGAGATGTTCCAATAAGCTTCTTTCACAGACTAGACTCCTTCCTAGTCTGGGCCCAATTCTTTCCCTGGTACAATCCTTGTTAGTTCTAGCAGACATCTTAGGTGAAAAGCAGAGGTGTTCTCATGACTGGCAGCCCTCTTTCTTCGGTTTCACCCCCTTTTATAGCTTTGGCACAAGGCAGGAATATTTTGTGTCTCTGGGCCCCCACCCCTTCTTCTAAATGGAAAAGTATCAGATTTAAGATGGATTCCAGTATCATGTGACATGGTCACATGTCCTGTGAGACCTCATTCTTCATTACCCGTGGGGTGGCCCACCCGTACACAGGAAGGTTTGCAGGTAAATAAACCCATTTACAACCAATTGTCCTAGTCAATGGGAGCCATCAAGATTCTAAGCCACCATTAATGGCCCACACTTTGCATAGTTATAATAGAACCTCAGAGTTATACTTCATATTTATAGCTTCAGATACAAGGATGATACATGCATACAAATAGGATGAACACACTCAGTAGATTATAAGCTTTGTAATGATACCTTACAAGAGACCTTTTGCATAAAGCATATTCCAGTTACATTATATTCACATTCATAAGCATATTTTCATAAAACATATGGAGTGCAATGTCACAAGGACTACTCTTTCATAACCAGCTTTGAGACCCACAAATGAGTAAGCACTACATAAATATTAATAGTACCCAAGAGTTATAAATCTTAGTCCCATACTCTAACCAAGACCACTTTCCTACCTCTCCCCAAAACCAAGGAGTAGAGCCCAGAAACCCTGATTCCCAGCATTTCTCTGCTGTCTAACAAATGATTAAATTCTTATCCTGTGGGTGTTTCAGAGAGGATAAAATCCTACTAATGCTGTCAGCTAAGTGAGTTTCTTCTTTAGCTGGACTGATGGATACCTTGTATCCACAAGAAAAGCTTCCCATAAATGACACAGTAAAATCTCTAATTTCAAAAACATGTTCTGGTCTTTATGGTGCTATAAATGCAATACAGAAGTCAAGTACAAAAGGCATAACATTGCATTTCATAAAACAAGGCATTGTACTTAACTGTAAAAGGAAAGGCTGTTAAAAGAAAATCAAATCCATGTAAGGTAATATACTTGAAGGGAGCTGACAATTTTTAATGGTTTTATCAACTAGCAGTTCCTAATTATCCATTTGGTCTTCATGAGACCATGTGCTGTATTTTTGAAGATGAAGCAATTAGCAATGATATTTCAGACATACTTATTCAAAAAAATTGCTGCACCAAAACCACCATCAAGATAGTTTTCCTTTATACTAAAAGCCCATTAAGGAAATCTACAATTTTGTCCTGCAAATCTTTCTGAAACATTTTAAATGCTTATAATAAAGCTCTCACTAGCAATTACTCACTTTCAAGCTGTCACTCAAGTGTCACCATGACAACAACAGCAAAAAGCTTTCCTTGAGTAAAAAAAGACAATGGAGGTTTTAATTACTGCCATTCATTCTGCTGACAGTTTGAACGAAAACATTTACCAAAATGTTACCCAGAATGAAAAGGCAGCAAAATACTAATTTAAGATTTCAAGAATAACCTTGCCATGTACACATTACCACTCTTTCCTCCCCTAGTGTTATGTTCTTTGCAGCACTTCATAAAATAACATTCAACAGTGCCTGTTTACCAAACATTTTTGTGAATCTGAATTTTAAGATGGCTGTTAAAATTCTTCTGATGTCAATACAAAGTAAGTTTCACAAGTCTGCGCCTCATGCTGACCCCCCAAAATGTTAGTCAGGGTCTCACCTATCTAAATAAATATAATCACAGAACATTTAATTACAAAAGAAACAGACAAAGCTGAGGACTTTTTTATTACTGTTCCCTTTACCCCAAACAACCAGTCAGATATGAGAGAGTGCAGGGGAAGAAAGAGACAAAGAAATGCTGCTTTTAAATACTTATATTTTAAACATATTGTATATATATTTTTAAAGGTTGAATTAATTCATCCATTGTCCAAATTGTAAATGCTGGTTTCTGCAAAATCTTAAGGATAATCCTTATTCATGTGAGCACTCCCACTGAGTAACCCAACTACTGTTGAGTGAAAGTATGCAGATTCTGGCCCTCAGATTGCAAAATGTTTTCAGTTCCCTCATAAAAGTATACAAAGGGATGACAGAAAGACATCTCGGTGTAGTTTTCCCTTAGGGATAATACTATACATGAATGACGGCAGCTATTTAATCTAACCACATCAGAATGATTTGCTTTAACTGGCTGGCAAATGGATGCAGTTTGATGATTTCACATTTTGCCATTATTTTCAGCTGATGCCTTCATACATTATAGCTTTTCAGGCAGTAATACTCCAGGAATATTTGGAACATTAAGTTATGTTGTAAATCGGGGAGATGACCCATTATAATGTTTTTATTCTAAACAAGTAATCTATCCTCCAAGGTTCCAATAACAAATGTGTAGGAACAGAAGATGCCAGAATCTGCAAACTAGCATGAGAGATATGACCTGCAGAAAATAAAATGTTATTTGTATCATGTTTACAGAATGACCAGTTCTGCTTAGATTTTGATAGAGTACAAATAAATAAGGAAGCATACCCAATGAAGTTAAAATATTATAAAACTGTAGACGCGTTAAAGCATCTTAAATTTAACACGGCTATTTTATTTTTAATTTTTTTTTTATAACTGTAGTCTTCAACTTAAATCCTTTAATTCATATTATGGACCTGATGCTTGATTATACCACAGGATACTGTCAACATCACCAGATGAACTATATGATTATATGGATATATATGAAAAGATGCTGTTAGAATAATTAAAACAACAGTATTCTCTAGTTATGGACATATATACATTGAGAGTTTAATTGCATTTTAACATACTTCCAGATATTCTCACAAGACACACAAAAACTACCACTTAAGCTTTGTGTACACTGGAACTTCATTGGCAAAACTTTTGTTGTTAAGGGGTGTTGAAAAACACACACACACACACACACACCCCAAATGACAAAAGTTTTATGGACGAAAAGCGCTGGTGTGAACAGTGCTTTGTTGGCAGGAGCGCTCTCCTGATGACAAATCTGCTGCTGCGCATTGAGGGTGGAATTTTTTTGTCGGCAGGAGAGCACTCTTCTGCCGACAAACAGCAGCTACACTGCGTGCCTTTTAGCGGCACAGCTGTAGCGGCACAGCCGGGTTGCTAAAAGCTGCATAGCATAGACATATCCTTAGTTATAAGCTGGTACAGATATATAACTACAGATGTTAGTTTTGTGTGTATATGATGGTGTATAGCACTTTGGTCATTCTGCTGTCCTTTAATCCATAAAACGTGAACCAAAATAAAAGCAATGTCAGGGCAGATTAAAGCAAAATCCATGGGAAACACTACAGAGTTGAAGGAGGAAAGGTGTATGCATGAAAAAGAGAAGCAGGCTTGGGTGACTCCAGGAGTGCTGGAGGAATAGCTGTAAGACCAAGAGAGATTAATTATATTTGTGTGCGCAATTTCTGACACCTTCAGGCATCTGATTTTCAGATGTGTTAAGCACCTGCCCTCTGAAAAACAGGTCCTTTTATGGTGTCAGAAGTTAGGCACGCAGAATCATTAGTCGCTTTTGAAAATGTAGGCTTTTATCAATTATCCAGGAGGGATGTATCATAAAACAACACATCTTTTATATGCAGAGTGTGTTGGATTCAAGTTGTTATGGACACCAGCAAGGGGAAAAAAAGAAAAAGGGACTCAGGCTGGAAAAATGTATCTGATGAAAATTTATCTGAAACACAAATATTCCTTAGGAGGAAGATGTACACCTCTACCCCGATATAACGCTGTCCTTGGGAGCCAAAAAATCTTACCGCATTATAGGTGAAACCGCATTATATCGAACTTGCTTTGATCCACCAGAGTGCGTAGCCCCTCATCCCTGAGCACTGCTTTACCGAGTTATATCCGAACTGTTATATCGGGTGGCGTTATATCAGGGTAGAGGTGTAGTTGGAAACATAGGCGCCAACTCCATGGGTTCTCTGGGGCTGGAGCACCTGGGGGAAAAAAACGGTGGGTGCAGCCCCCCATCAGCACCTCCCCTTCCCCCAAGCGCCTCCTGCTTGCCACAGGCCCCGCCAATCAACGCCTCCCCCTCCCTCCCTGCGCCTCCCACCCACCGCAATCAGCTGTTTTGCAGCATGCAGGAGGCTCGGGCAACAAGGCAGAGGAGTGAGGTTGAGGCGTGCTTGCGGAAGGGGGAGGAACAGGGCAGAAAGAGGTGGGGTGGGGCCTTGAGGGCAGAGGTGGAATGGAGGTGGGGCCTGGGGCAGAGTCAGGGGTCAAGCACCCCCTGGCACAATGGAAAGTCGGCGCCTGTGATTGGAAAGCAGCAGTGCTGAAAGAAAAATACCAACTCATGATTTTGTCATGAGTCTTATGATAATTATTGTTTTCCTTAAAGCCCCAGCTCCTGGAGTCAAGTGAATATGTGATGATTTCAGCCTTCATTCTTAAAGAAAAAGGACGTTTCTAGCCCTCGTGGCTTTGTAGAAAGCTTCAAAATGTGACCCCAGTAAAGGCTCAAAAAGCAGACGGCAAATAAAAATAACACCAAATTATTATTTTTACATAATTTCATGATTTTAAAGCCAATCTCATGACTTTAGTGAGCCTGACTCATTATTTTTAAACATTTGGGGTTGAAATATGGACAGAAAAACCACTGCAGTTTTCAACTGACCAGTGGGACTATAGTGTCTCTTAGTAAAAGAGAGTTAGGATATTACATATGGAATTCTGTGTTAATTTCTAGACTCTCAGTACTAGAGAAAGAGCAACAAATTTCTAGGATTTCAGAGAAGAGCAACAAAAACTATTAAGGGACTGAATAGACTCGTTTTCAGAATGAAGAAATGCAAGAATTACATATATGGCTTACTCACTAAGGGGATGTAACAGTCTACACATAGCTAATATTTGAAGAGTCTGATCACCAAAGTTAGGAGAATTATTTAGGGAGATACGCTGAAGTACAAAAAAAAGTAATAGGATGAAGTGAGATAAAGGAAACTTTAGTCTGGACACCAAAAATATTTCATAATTTTCTGATCTGTTAGAAGTCGACAACTCCCATAGGAAGTGCTCAAATTACATTTTTGACTCATTAAAAAAAAACGGGGATAGAACACTGGGAAAAAACCATGCTAGGTAGGGAATAATCCTGACCAAGTGGCAAAATGCATATAATAACTTAAATTCTCTCTCCTCCTGCATTTCATTTCTGTAGTTCTAGAGAGTAGATTCCTGGTCTTCTGAAATTCTTTATACTGTGAGACCATCAGGGGTTTTTTGTTTGTTTTTTTTGAGGCTCACTAATGCAGATCAACTTACATTAAGGAATAAATAGTTGAAGTGATGTGGATAATTCCTAGACAACTTTTTGCACATTTTTCTGAAAATCTAGTCTTCCTCTGTTGAGGATTTGTGCTGAGTTAAATTTTATGCACCATTCGAGGGCAATAACTGGTGGGATATCAAAGCTCTCCTTCTGCACTTATCCCTCTCTGATCTCTGTCAATGACCAAGTAATGTTGAGTGCTCATTTTCTTCAAAATTGCACCATATGACAATGACAAATGCATTCATACACTGTAGCAAGTTCTTCAAAGAGAATATTCAAAGTTAGAACAAACAAAATTTCTTTTTCATGAACATTCAAAATTTAGTTATTTAAAGACACCCAAGCAAATAAAATCTATGGCCATAACAACTTCCATTTATTTCCATATCACATGGGCAATTACATTATATAAGTTAGTAGTCAAAAGATCTAAGAGTTTTATCACTGATACTAATTATATTAAAATTTACAAAGGGATTAGATGATTTTTGTGGACCAATAATGGAATTATTCTCAATCATTAGTTTGAATCCAACTCAGGCTCATAAAAATGGAAAGTGACTGGCATATAATGATTTATAGGCCTACAATAAATGTTATCGTTATCAGTGCAGTTACTAATGATGGTCTCCACATCACAAACATTACAAGTGATATCAGGTAGGACTGTCAATCGCAGCTAATGCCTGCAATTAATGGAAAACAAAATTAATGTATTAAATTTGCAATGGCGTTAATAGCATACCTCTGGGTGGGGAGAGAGGCATTGGCTGCAGAGGAACCTGACAGTGTACAGTCAGGCACAGTAACCCAATCACCTCCAGAGGGTGGGAAGAGAAGAGAAGAGAAGAGAAGAGAAGAGAAGAGGAAATGGCTCCCATCCAGGCTCCAGCAGAGAGGTAGGGATCCTGACCCTGCTATGTCCCACTGCCCCCAGCTGACACATTGCTCCAGGGACCAACCCCCTCCAAGCCATACCCCATTTCCCCCAGCTGGCTCCTTGCTCCAGGGACCGACCCCCACCCTCCAGACGTGCCCAATTGCCCCTGGCTGGCCCCTTGCTCCAGAGATACCACATAGAGAACAGAAGCCTGGCGAACCCAGGCTCCCTGCACCAGCCTCTCCTCCCCTTCCACATGCCAAGTCCCGACAGTAAAATCCACCCTCCCTTACAAACAAGGGCTCGCTCAGATGAGGCAAGCACACAGAAACCACCCTTCCAGAAGCAGCAACAAGACATCTCCCTCACCCTCCTCCTGAACAAGTCATTGCTTGTCCCTTCCCCTGTCGTCACCCCCTGTCCTCCCAGACCCTCCTTCTGCACAAGTCATTGCTTCCTCCTCCCTATCTTCCCTGTACACTGAGTGCTGATTTCTAAGATGAAACTCTCTTCCTCTTCGAACAGGTGGTGAGCCTTGCAAGCTCAGAAACCCAACCCAAAGAGCATCAAGAATTTACTCTTCTCCCACACCCCTCCCATGTCCAGAATACTGACTTTGAGATAAAAAAAAAATCTTACCTCTTCAATAAGACAAGAGTGTGATTAACACTGCAATTAAAATTGCAATTAATCATGATTAATTTTTTTTAATCTCGCAATTAATTTCTGTAATCTTTTGGTAACCCTTCAACTTCCTTCTTCCCCTACAGTTGGTCCCTCCAAGACAGTTAAGGATTATTAGCAAGGCAATATAGGTATAGAGTTTCTGATTTTAGGTTTTAACTGATAAACATCTATAAAACACCATGATTTTTTTAAAAAGAAAATTGGTGTTTATCCAATAAACAACAGAACAACAATGGAAATGGATACTTGTATCTAAGGACTTGTCTCTGTGGAACAGTAAGGAAGACCACGGTGATGTGATTTTTAGAGCATACTAGCATGTTGCACATTAAATGATCTGTGTATACCATACTGATGTGCACTAAAAGTTACCAAGTGTGCTTTAACATAGTACTATCTGAAACATTACTACATTAAAGCTCATTTGTGAAAATTACAAAGAGATTACTCATTACAGGACACAGCATATATTGCTGTAAAGAGTAATATATATAATATACGTTACTCATTACAGTATACACAAACAGGAAGCCTCAAAAACTCCTGATTTTTGGACAGCTATAGAAAATTCAAAAAAATAACCCCCCCAAAATAGAAGCCCCAACTACAGGGAAGCTTGCATTACTATTATATACTTGTTCTGTGGGAAAACACTGGATTTTATTTGAAGAGCAGAAAATTAAGAAACCATGATGATTTTGTGCTGCATCAAAAAGTAGTTAGAATTTAAGACACATGAGCCACATATTGCAACTATTTCAGAATTTCTTTTGCAAGCAAAATCTTATAGTAAAATTATGTTGATGCTTTTTTCATATGCATTTTTCCCTTCTCACTAGAATTTATTCCTATAAAATTTTAAAATACAACAGTGGGTTGAAAAGTAGCTGCAGGTGTCCTCAATTCTACTGGAAATTAATTACAGCTTTATACAACATGAAATGAGCTATTCATGGAAGTCGTACCATACTTGAATGAAAGGCCATTATAAACCTGCACACTGACTGCAACCTGATTATTAGCTTAAATCACACTATCCACAGACATGTCAAATGTAACTCAACAGTTCCAGAAAGCCATTTTACTAGCTATCATTGTGCAGAATTCAACTATTAAAATGCCTATATATCTGTAAAACCACACTCACTCTCTCTTTAGATCACAGAGGTGGTAGCAAGAATGGTTCCATTACTGTAGTCTTTGACTTTCTGCTCTCTTTTCTGTACTAGGAAACAGACCCAATTGATTAGGAATATCTGATTACATTTATAGTTAAATCATTTTTATGATAGATACTTCAAATTTTAAACAAAATTTACTCATTAGATTCTGCAGTGACGGAATAAAGTATTAACTATAGCTCTTTGTCAGAGAATATTAAATTTAAAAAAATGAGCCAGTACAAATTATGCTAGTTTTACTCACCAATCTTTAAAAGCCCTTATGCTTTGCAATACATCAAATGCTAGATGTTATACTTTATAACACGTATCACTCACTTTTCAAGCTCTGTGATTACATAATATTGAAAACATTAGCTGTGCAGTAATAGAAAAAAATGTGCCTGAATTAAGTCTACAGGATTTTAATATTTGGTAAGTGCTTCAGAAACAACTTCCAGTTAATACAGTAATATTAAAAGTCTAATTTTACTGTCTATTCCATACTTTGAGGTCATTGGAGTTAACTTCTGAAATCACTTATCTGAAATACAGGAATGAGCTTGTAAGAAACAAAATTCTCAGAATTCATGATATTCAGTATGTTACATTAAAAAAGGCAACAGAGAGACACAGAAAAAGGTAAAATTACAATCTTTAAAATGGTGCACATTTTACTTAAAATTAATATTCTGTGACCAAAAAAAGCACAACACTACTACTTTACAATAAAAAGTAGGAGACTGGAACAAATATCCAAAGCATTTCCCATTCTTAGTATTTCTAATATTGGCTGCTCAAGTTCCTTGCCCCTTCGTACTGCAAAGATTTTTGCCTCAACAGTGTATTCAAACATCTGCTATTTATTTGCCTACTTCTCAAATAATCTTTTTGGTCAATGCATTCTGGACTAAAGTGTAATTAATCTCACCAGCATCCAAAAAGATCTTCAAGGAATTAATAGGAAGGCACTGCAGTACTAGACTGAATTCACCCCTGTATTCGCACCCTAAATACTATTGTAATAATATTTGTACAAAATATGCCTTGTAAGCTATCATTTGAAAACTAATAATTTGCTTGTCAATAATGTCCTGGTGAAATGCATGTGGCAACCTTATATGTAAAGTTTCAACATAAGCTGAAATCAAGGCTGAAGTGTATTTAACAGACAAGTCTGGGGAGTGGATAAACCTGCTTCTCAAAGGACAAGCAGATGCCTCCAGCCAGGTATCGTCAAAGCTGATGAGCGATCACTTATCAAGTGGCCATTCCCTGGCATGGAGATGGGGCAGGAACAAACAGATCTCCCTCTTAGCAAACAGCAGCACAGAACTTTTTTCCCCAACAGACTCCGTCTCTGTCCTCACAGCAGGAATGAACTTTACTTAGGGGCAACCCTCAGGAAAATGCATTTCAAAGGGTGACTGAACTACAGAAGTGGTGAGAAAAAGCACCCCCAAGTTCTCTCTCCCTATCCATCTCTCTCCTTTTCACCTAAGACAACAAAAGAAACAGCCACTGGACTTTTGGAGCAGATCCTGGCCTCAGAATCTGGTCAGCAATGTTATTGGAAATGTGGTAAGGGACTTTATCATGAACCCAGTCTCATTTGTTAAATTTAGCCCTAGAGAGCATTTTGTCTGTATTTCTCTTGTAACCATTTCTGACTTCTAATGCTTTATACTTGTAAAAACTTCTCTTTGTAGTTAAATGGACTTGTTTTATTATTTAATTAAAACTAATGCAGTGTTGTGAGTTAGGGGAGCAAACTGTTGTATATTGATCCCCTTAGAAGGGCAACAGACCTAATATGTCTGGACGGTGCAGAACACACATTTGGGGGGAAATTTCAGGACTGGGAGTGTGTTGGGGTCACCCTCCAAGTAGTAACCAAGGCTGCTGGAAGCCAGATTGTGGCTGGTGTTTGCTAACAGGCTGCTGGGTCAGAGTTGCTGGACCAAGTTGCTGTGTGGCTATACATAGACACTAATGGTGTAATCTGTATGCTGTTTGTGAGGAGCCCAGATTGAGATCTACAGCAGCAAAGCACTGTGAGGCATGCCAGGTTGCAGAGCAGGGGTGACACAAGCCGTCACTGGTCTGGATTGCACCCCAGAGTGTCATACATATCAATAAAAGAACAGTTTGAATGCTAATTTCCCTATGATTTCTCATATGCTGAGTGACAGATTCACTATTCAGATATTTTCTGAGTATCAATGCCAATATATGAATTTTGTCTTGGTAGTTAAACAGTATGTTCTTTAGAGCAGGGACTAATGACTACCTTTTATCTTTGTCCTGTACAGTGTCTCACAGACAGCATTTAAATTAATATTACCACCCTCCAAATATGGTTACAAGTAGTAAAAAATAAAATAAAATAATCCAACTCCATTCTTCCCACCACACTGCAAGTAGTGGGAAGAATTGAAATTAGAACTCTGAGGAAAAGGAGAAAGTGGACCATGAGTTTGAATATACAAAGGTCATCCTGAACATGAGTAATCTTTATTTCTTCTTTGAATAGCCTCTGCATATTCCAACTCTTGGGATTCTGATAATCAAAGCTCCTCCTTATGGATGGTGGGATGAGGAAGCCTAGTTAAATAGAGATGAATACTGCTTTACCACATTGTTCATCTGATCTAGATGCCAAATCCAAGGAATAAGAATAATATTTTGTGAAAATATGAGTTGAACTGCAAGAGGCAGCTCTACAGATTTCTATTATGTGAACATGTCTAAGCAAGGCCATAGAAATAGCCTTCACTCTAGCTGAATGTGCTCCAAACTCTTCTGAAAGAAGAACAGATGTGTTTATATTATTCTTCATTACAGAGAGGGGAGCCATTTTGGGTGGGGACCAATAAAGGACCACTATATTTTTTGTGAAAGACCATAAAATGGGAGTGAGCAATACAAGCCTGCAGCTTACTCACTCTTCTGGCAAATGTAATAGGTACAATGACAACTATATTAACTGAGAGAAAAAACAGGAAACATTCTCTCATGGGTTCAAAGGGAAGATTACGGACTAAGTACTAGGATTGAGGTCCCATATAGGCGTGGGTTCACTAAACCCTTCAAGAATCTTTTTACTATACCGTGGCTTAATACAGTTTTTTGCTCAACTAAGTGGTGATGAGCCAAGATAGCAGTCAGATATACTTTTAAAGATGAAATGAAGAATCTGGATATTTAAAATTAAGCATTCCCACCTGAGTTGAAAAGAAGCAAAAGCTTGGTTTGTGTTGGTCTCTGGTTACCCAGAGAGAGAGAGAGACTTTTCCACGTCTGATCATAGCACAGATGAACTGACTGCTTCCTGGAGTTCAACAGAATGTCCTGTACCTTTTCCAAACAAGACAGTTCTAGATCTCCAAAGTCCTATGGCCCGTAATGTCATGTGGAGAGAGAGTCCAGATGACAAATCCAATCTCTCTGATGGTCAGTAGGTCTGGAATTGCAAGGAAGGACAGATAAACCCCTTCTTGACATTGCGAGTTTGAGTCCACCATACATGGTACTGGAACACAACCTAGGAAGGTCAATGAAGCATAAATATGTGTCTATATTTGGTATATAGTGTCTTGCTAGCCAATGCTATAAAGGCCTCATCTAATACGTAATAATTTATATTCCACACACCCACCTCAATATGTGAGAGAAGTTAAACAGGCCTGTGGCAAGGGGGGGGACAGCTCTAGCAGCATGGGAGATACTTGATGAGGGACACCAGGTAGCTCCTCCCTCCACCCCAGAATCTCTGGCACCCAGAATCTCTAGCACCCATCTAGCTGGGGGTGAGGGTTATTGATTGACCTGCATCCCCCAGTTCCAGGGATTTAACCTGGAGTATGGGCCTTGTGGAGCCTCCTGTAGCTCCATTCTAGCAGTGAAAAGGTTACTCCCCATTCCAGCAGCAGTCGTCAGGATGCAGAGAAAGACACGTAAGGATTCCAGGGCCTTCCTCCCCATGGCAGAGAGTTTTGTCCTGGCAGGGGGAAAGATGTGACTGCCCTGCCGTGGGGAAGACAGACCCCTGCCCCACACCATGGAACTAGGGCAGAGTACAGATCCTTAGTACAGCATTGGCACGCAGCATTACCCTTTGCTCTGACTTGCAAGTTTTGTAAATATACTTTTGCATTTCAGTGCACAGAATCAGAAGTACTGGATCCATAGGGGTATGTTCTCGAGGGCTGGCTCTTTCAGAGACCAACACCTGTGAGGTTATGTATTTATATTTCAGTTGGATCTGATCTTTGCAAATTCATAGTGACCAGTTATGAAGATTTGGGGAACCTATATACAATTTATGATTTCTGCTTATTATGAAACTATGCAGTTGTTGCTGTGAAAATTGCTGTTATCACGAATGCCTGTTTCTGTATATCCGTCATTGCTGACAAGCTTTTAAGCATGTTCCTCCCAGACCAGAAGCAATAGTCAATCAGTAAGGACTATCAGCACTTGAAGGATATGTCTACACTGCAATCAAAGATCCACAACACAACAGCTGGCCCAGGGTCAAGCTGCGGGCTACTAGATTGCAGTGTAGATGCTCAAGCTCAAGCTGGAGCCTGAGACAACCCTGTCTTAGCCCAAAGAATGCTCTGCAGTGATGAGGAAACAGAGGCTTGGGGATGCATATATGGTATATTATTTTTGTATAAATTGTGTGTGTCTTGTGCTATTAAAAAAGTGCAATAACACATATAATTCTCGCAAAGTCTGTATGTGTCATGTGCTACACCGTACCAGGTGTCCATTGAAAAAGGCAACCAGAAGGCTCAAACCTCTGAGTGGAGTTATGGAACAGGGTGTTGTACAGATATTGCAATCCCATGCAGTATCTATGGGGACCATATCATATTAAGTTTATGTATCACTGTGGGACATGAATTGTATGCAACTCCAAAAGGAAGAGTAATCACAACAATGGCAGGAACTAAAAACTATGGTGGGTTATATTAAGGTGAATCCCCACCCCCGGGGAGGCTTACATACACTGGTTCAAACTGGGATTTTCAGAGACCAAGAGACGAAGAACAAGCTTTTGGCATAAAAAGCCTGGGTTTAAACTGCCTCAGGGCCTTCTCTCAGAACCAGCAAATGGACAGGGCCTTCTGACATGGGCTGGGGGAGAGGGGACAACACTTGCTGAAGAGTTGGAAAGACTTTGGCCTATAGGGGCCTCATAAGACTGATGGGTGAGCTCTAGTAAGCTTTTAGCATGTGTATAGAAACTTCTTATTGTTTTTATGTTTTCTCTTTAACACTTTTATCTTAGCCCTGGTCTACAATACAGGCTTAGGTTGAATTTAGAAGTTAGGTCAAATTTATAATGAATGCATCTACATAAGCAACCACGTCAACCTAAAGGGCTCTTAAAATCGACTTCTGTACTCCTCCCCGGCGAGGGGAGTAGCGCTAAAATCAACCTTGCTGGGTTGAATTTGGGGTAGTGTGGACGCAAATCGACATTATTGGCCTCCGGGAGCTATCCCAGAGTGCTCCAATGTGACCGCTCTGGACAGCACTTTCATCTCCGATGCACTAGCTGGGTATACAGGAAAAGCCCCAGAAACTTTTGAATTTCATTTCCTGTTTGGTCAGCATGGCGAGCTCAGCAGCACAGGTGACCATGCAGTCCTCCCAGAATCGCAAACGAGCTCCAGCATGGAACAAACAGGAGACACTGGATCTGATTGCTGTATGGGGAGAAGAATCTGTGCAGGCAGAACTCCAGTCAAAAAGAAGAAATGCTAATATATATGCCTAAAATCGCACGGAGCATGATGGACAGAGGCTACAACAGGGACACACTGCAGTGCCACGTGAAAGTCAAGGAGCTCAGGCAAGCCTACCAAAAGACAAAAAGCCCATACATGTCGCTTCTATGATCAGCTGCGTGGCATTCTAGGGGGGGGGCCTACCACTGTCAGTGGACACCTGCAAGGGGGGAGTCTCATGCAACACAGAGGAGGATTTTGTGGATGAGGAAGAGGAGGAGGAGAATGCGCAGCAGGCAAGCAGTGAATCCGTTCTCTCCAGCAGCCAGGACCTTTTCATCACCCTGGAGCCAATACCTTCCCAAGGCGGTATCCCCGACCCTGAAGGCAGAGAAGGGCCCTCTGGTGAGTGCACATTTGTAACTACAGTACAGGGTTTAAAATCGATAGTATTTAATGTCTGATTTGCCCTGAAGACTTGGGATGCATTCATGACCAGTACAGCTACTGGAAAAGTCTGTTAATGTGTCTGGGGATGCATTAAGTGAGTGCGATGAGCCAAGGCAGGATGCAATCCTGAGGTTAATGGGGGAGCAAACGGACATGCTCAGGCATCTGGTGGAGCTGCATGAAAGCCAACAAGAGCACAGACTGCTGCTGCATCCACTGTACAACCTGCCTGCCCTCCTCCCCAAGTTCCATATCCTCCTCACCCAGATGCCCAAGAACACGGAAGGGGAGGCTCCGGGCATCCAGCCACTGCACTCCAGAGGATGGCCCAAGCAACAGAAGGCTGTCATTCAAACAGTTTTGATTTGTAGTGTGGCTACAATAAGCAAAGTGGCCTTGTCCTTCCCTCCTCCCCCAACCTCACCCGGATACCTTATCAGTTCTCTCTCTTTTTTTTTTAATTAAGAAAGAATTCATGGTTTCAAAACAATAGTGACTATTTCCTTTGCCAGCTGTGATCGAAGAGGGGGAGGGTGGTTGGCTTACAGGGAGTTCAAATCAACAAAAGTGGCGGGTTTGCATCAAGGAGAAACACACACCACTGTCACACCGTAGCCTGGCCAGTCATGAAACTGGTTTTCAAAGCCTCTCTGATGCACAGCGCCGCAACCTGTGCTCTTCTAATCACCCTGGTGTCTGGCTGTTCAAAATTGGCAGCCAGGCAATTTGCCTCAACCCGCCATAAACATCTCCCCCTTACGCGCACAGATATTATGGAGCACACAGCAAGCAGTAATAACAATGGGAATATTCGTTGCGCTGAGGTCTAACCTAGTCAGCAAACAGCACCAGTGAGCTTTTAAACGTCCAAAGACACATTCTACCACCATTCTGCACTTGCTCAGCCTATAGTTGAACTGCTCCTTACTACGGTCCAGGCTGCCTGTGTACAGCTTCATGAGCCATGGGAGCAAGGGGTAGGCTGGGTCTCCAAGGATAACTATTGGCATTTCAACATCCCCAACAGTAATTTTCTGGTCAGGGAAGCAAGTCCCTTCTTGCAGCTGTTCAAACATCCCGGAGTTCCTAAAGATGCGAGCGTCATGCATCTTTCCCGGCCATCCCACGTTGATGTTGGTGAAACATCCCTTGTGATCCACCAGTACTTGCAGCACCATTGAAAAGTACCCCTTGCGGTTTATGTACTGGTTGGCAAGGTGGTCCAGTGCCAAGATAGGGATATGTGTTCCGTCTATCGCCCCACCACAGTTAGGGAACCCCATTGCAGCAAAGCCATCCACTATGACCTGCACATTTCCCTGCACATTGGTAGCAGAACATCAGTAATTGCATTGGCTACCTGAATCACAGCAGTCTCTACAGAAGATCTGCCCACTCCAAATTGATTCCCGACTGACCGGTAGCAGTCAGGCATTGCAAGCTTCCACAGGGCTATCACCACTCGCTTCTCAACAGTCAGGGCAGCTCTCATCTTGGTATTCCTGCGCTTCAGGATGGGGGAAAGTTTCGCAACCACTGGGAATCATCCCATACCTGCAACACTATGCAATCCCACCAGTCTGTGCTTGTTTGCCGAGCCCAGAATCGGCGTTCCACAGTACCAACCAGCCCCACTGCCACCATGATGTCCCAATTGCCACAGCCCATGTTTTCAGGAACGTCTGTGACCATGTCCTCATCACAATCGTCCTTGTGCTGCCGTCTCTTAGCCATGTTCAGCACATACTGCAGTATAATGTGCGAGGTGTTTACATGCTCGCAACAGCAGCAGTGAGCTGAGTGGGCTCTATGCTTGCCGTGCTATGGCGTCTGCATGGGTAACCCAGGCAACAAGGTGCAAAATGATTGTCTGCAGTTGCTTTCACAGAGGGAGGGAGGGGAGAGTAATGACATGTACCCAAAACCACCCGTGACAATGTTTTTGCCCCATCAGGCATTGGGAGCTTAGCCCATAATTCCAATGGGCAGCAGAGACTGCGGGGACTGTGGGATAGCTACCCACAATGCACTGCTACTCTGCTGACTTAATGTGTTTAGTGGAGACATATACAGTCGACTGTATAAAATCAATTCCTAAAAATCGACTTCTATAAAATCGACCTAATTTTGTAGTGCAGACATACCCTTAGGAATCAATGCTCTTGCTTAGAAAGAGCTGTGTGGTAACTTGTAACTGCTAGCAATGCACTGCTCATAGTCCTCAGAGAGAACACGATGCACAGGCGCTGGTCATTAGGCAGACTGGGCTGGTGAAGATAGAACAATGTGAGTCAGGGAGCTATGCATCTGTAAAACCACCCCATTATAAGGGAGTGGGACTAGGGTCTCTACCCAGAGACAGGTGACAGCTGGAGACCAGAGAGCTGACTGGGCACTCCTTCAGTGGACCTCAGGGGAGAAATACAGGTGCAGTTACCTGAAACTATATAATGTGTGTCCAAGCTGTGGATGGAGTGTGAGAGGCCAGCAGTGGTAATAGAGGCCGGGCAGGAGACCACATAGTCACAACTTTCAGGGGTGGGGTGGGGTACCAGATAGAAGATCTGCATCCAGAGGGCCCTCAGACAGTGGCAGTGTCTGGACTCCATTCAGAACTTAAGTGGCTGATCCACCTCATGGCAGGAGCTGTGACACTTTTGCACCGGTCAACACCTGTGCAAAACCTTTGAGAGTTTTATTAACCCAGTCAGTGGTTGGATCTGAGGCTCACCTCCCAGCACTTATGGGTCTGTACATTTCAGAGCCAGAAGGTTTAACCACTTCAATAACATAGCTTGCAGGTAAATTCAGATGCTCATCCCTGACCCTGGGGGTTAACATGCTGAATATGAAGCAAAGAGAAGGCAAATGACCTTCCCCCAAACAAGCCGAACACTACACATGTGCATCCACAGCAGGAAAAACGCCAGGGCAAGAAGGGTACACCTCTTGAACCCCAGCTTTTTTGTCTTTGACTCCACCATATCAGAACCAGTGCTGTACCCCACCTCTCCCCTCACGAGGGATATAAAAACCAAAAACAATAAAGGAAAATAAAAGAAAAAAGAACTAACTAAACCCTAACTAAACTAAGAAGGCAGCAGGACTGGCACAATCTGTTCTAAGGAATCGAGGTCCAAAGACCTGGTGAGGTTCCTGGAGGAACTAAATGCATCCATGCAGCCCCGTTTTTTATATCCCCCATGAGGGGAGAGGCGGGGTACAACACCACTCCAACAGGCACTGATACTACCATGTTCCATCAGTCCAAACTACTCCACTGCTGCATCTCAAGATGGGAATGTAAAGTTGTTGTTCAAAAAAGGAAATTTTGTTTTAAATGTCCATACCCCATCAGTGTTTCTAACCCAAACATTGCAGCATTGCGTTAGTGCATAAATGCCAGAAAGTACAAGTGACAAATCTATTTTCATTGTCCAAATGTAGGAAAGTACAAATACTGAACAGAATAACGGGTGGAGGCTGAGGGGGGAAGCTATATTTGAAAGCCTGGAAAACCATGATATTTAGTCAACTCAGTTTTAAATATAAGATGTCCTGGAAATGCAGGGTGCTTGTCCCTTGCGAGGTTCTGGAATTTGAAATGTAGCAAATCATGAGCCTTCAATGGTGAAGTGGGCAGAAAATAATATATAGAGAGGGCACAAGAAAATGCAGTCAAGTGGCACATGGAACAGCAAAAGGAAAAATTACATTAGCAAATCCACTGCAGACTTCTCTAATGTTTCCAGCATTGAAAGAGGGTAGGCTTGGCAGACAGCAGCAACAAAACCATAGGAGAGAAATATTTTGCTACTGACTGAATAAAATAAAATTTAAAAGGACTCTTGGCAAGTATTAATAGATAGGCATTGCTTATCTTAATTTCAACAATTAAGAATTAGGATCTGAGATTCACATGCTCAACAAGTTGATTGACGCAAGGCCATATTCTGAGTGTTTACTTCATTTTATTACCTTGGATAGTTGTACAACAAAGATTTTTTTATAAATGATATTTATGCATCTCTGATACACCATCTGGAACTCATACCATGTGGCTGGAAGAAAAAAGCACAAATTGTGCTAAAGAGCTAAGGACTACATTCTACTTTATTACTTCTATAGCACTGAGGAATAGAGAGAACTAGAGAAGAAAAAAAATATACATCCTATTCCAAAATGTCAACTTACATCAAAATACACTGAACACAAAAACTAGTAATTCTTGAGAACAAAGCCAATAGGTGAATCATTACAAACTTCTGTGCATAATATACTCAAATATTTGCTGGTAACAATACTAAACAGTACTACACTGTATTATTTACCACTTGTACTCTTGTGACCTATCCTGCATTTCCATACAGAGACAATTTTAGACAGTGGATTAAAAAAGCGAGAATTTCTCAATCACTCTCACTACTGCAACATTTGCAGAGGTGAACACAGCAAAAAAACAGAATGAACAAGTAAGGAGGAATAAACTTATGAAGTGCCTTAAAGGTGAGGACAGAAAACTTGAACTTAATGCAGTGAAACAGAGGAGCCACTGGAAGGATTCAAAGAAGAGGGTGATGAGATCAGAGCAACAGCCAAGGAAGATTACCTAAAAACCTGAATTTTGTAGGGATTGGAGTGGGGAAAAAGTAGATGTTAAGGAGGATAAAACAAAGAGTGCGATAATCAAAGAGATGATATGGGTCCAAACAGGAGAGTTGGCTGTCTGGATCAAAAGAAAAAAATAGAAAGGAAGAGGCAGAAGTTTTGATATCGCCCAGATGTGTGTAGCAAGAGGGAGGTACCAAAGATTATCCCCTAGACTACTGGTCTCACAGAGAGGATAATGGTTTTGTCCACAGTAAACAGATAAATGAAGTAGCAGAGAGTATAAGAAGAAAGATCAGTGCAACTTTGCAACATCCAAAGCAAAATACTTCTCTGTTTTAGTGTATGTCCCCATTTCCAAAGTTTAGTATGAATTTTGATTTAAATTTGACTTTTTAATGTACATAGTCCTTAAAAACAAGTTGCAAATCATTTCATACAAATTGGCAAATGTAACAAACTGTTCTCAGCTCCAGAATGTTAATGTGGAGTGTGACCTCTTGTGAGGACCACTTATCCTTGGCTGTAGCCCTTTGGAGGTGAGGGCCCCCCATCCCAAAGAAGGAGCACCTGTTGTAATGATCTTTGAGGGTGAGGGATATGAGAAAGGGGTTCTCTTGCAGAGTGCCAGTGGATCCTTCCACCAACTGGGAAAATCCAGAACTTTCTGAAGTACTGACAAATGTTTGGAGAGACTGTGTCTGTTCAGGGTGTAAACAGACCTCATCCATCTCTCAAGACACCTGAGGTGCAGTCTCACATGAGATGTGAAGAATGTAAAGGCCAAAATAGGACTCAGGAGTTGTAGCCAGGTCCTTGCAGGCTGTGTTGTATTGTCAAGATTAGACGGAACAGAGCAGTAAGGGGGTTTAGAGTGGCTCCAGTGAAGTCTATTCTTTGGACTGGGGTCAATGTAGACTTCTTTCTATTGATGTGATGTAATGAAGACCCAAATAATGTAAAGATCTAGAGCCCTGGGGGGTGTCAACTGGACCTCTAGAGCTGATTGACTTCTGAGGAGTTAACATCAAAGTAAGGGAATAGTGCTATGCTCCATTGACATAAATGGGCCACCACTGCCGAGAGAAGCTTTGAAAAAACCCTCAAGACAGTGGAGAGTCCAAAGGGAAGGACTTGGTACTGGTAGCAGTCTGAGCCTAATTTGAAGCATAGGAAACGTTTGTAGGATGGTTGGATAGCTACATGAAAGTAAGTGTCCAGGAAGTCAAAGATGATGAACCAGTCTCTTGGATATAGGAGTGGATTATAGTGGCTAGCATCACCATCCCGAAATGCTTGCAAAGGATATTTCAGGTTTCTCAGGTCAAGGAGCCATCTCAACCCTCCACCCCTCTTTGGAACTAGGAAATAGTTGGAATAGAAGCTTCTTCCAAAGAACTCTGGGGCCAACAAATGGGAGGGGGAAATGACCTCACTGGGGCTAGTGAATTGGAAGGATCTTCAGTCTAGCCTCTACATCTTTCTAAGACCTGCCTTTAAAGTCCATACAAATCTTACATTCAGATTGGAGGTGGGTGAAAGCATAGGCACTGACTTCTACTGGCACTGGTGGGTGCTCGACCCCCCTTTGCCCCCGGCTCTGCCTCAGTTCTACCCCTGCCCCGCTCTCTCCCACCCCCATTCCAACCCCTTCCCCAAATCCCCGGCCTGGTCTCACCTCTTCCCCTGAGCACACCACATTCCCGCTCCTCCTCCCTCCCTCCCGGAGCTTGTTACAGCTGTTTGGCGACAGCAAGTACTAGGAGGTAGGCGGTGGAGCGGGGACGCGGCATGTTCAGGGGAGGAGGTGGAGGCAAGATGGGGCGCGGCGTGGAGGAGCTTGGCTGCTGGTGGGCGCCCACTAATTTTTCCCCATGGGCGCTCCAGCCCCGGAGCACCCACAGAATCGGCACCTATGGGTGAAAGTTCAAATGCTCATTACTATGGGGAGAAGACCTGTGGCAGGTCTGGTAGGGCTTAAACCTTTGTCATATCCTGAAGTAGTTGTGAACCAAAGGAGGAGACAAAAAAGGGCAGTGGAGTAACTCTCCTTCTAAACATATCTAAATAAAATAAGTAAGCAAATTTTAAGAATAATTGATATACTAAGAAAGGTGGGTAGTTGTAGAATCAATGGACACGCAATCTCTCAGCCTCAAACTGCAGGCAGTTGAGAAGGAATTGAGAGACAGCAGGCCCACTCCTTCTTATACTCCCTCATTTGGAGGGGCATGGTGCTGCTCTGTGCAGTCACAGGCCCACAGCTACTGCTTTGCATTCTCCAGTCGAGAACACATAGGCACACATGCATCCTATTGTGGAGCACCCATAGAGAGACACATTCAAAGAACTACTCAAGATTTATCCTTGTAAGTATCCTAAAAGTACTGCTCTGGGTTGGCCATGCTGTTGACTCAGATTCTATTTCCTTAGTCACTTTAACTTCCAGGGCCAGCTGATCTAACACTTTCACAGTTCCTCAGCAAAACAGAGCACTTTACACTATTCAAAAGACACCTATCTGGCCTGTTAAGAAATTTTATTGATTGGCTACAATGGGTGTCTCATCCAATCATCTTCGATTTGAAGAATGGTGGCTACAACATGTATCTTTGGGAGGTAATATGGTTAAAGGGAAAATAATTATAGCTCCAAAAGTAAATCATCAGGCTGATATGAGGCAAAAAGGTAATGGAAAGAATATATAACTCTGAACTGTCTATTCTTTAAAAGCCTTCTTTTAGACTCTGCTGTTTTGGAAATATTCTGTGTGTGTACAGTTCTTTGAGCACCCTTTAAGAACTTTGGTACAAAACTCACAAAAAATAGTTATTTTAATAATTCCACTAAATAACAGAAATACAAAATGGTTCAAAAATATAACAAAAGTTAGTTACCTTTATATAATAAAATTCTCTGTATCATGCAAAATGAGTACAAGCAACTCAACATCACATTCTGGAGTTCTTATACTTTACTCACTGAATGGTTTAACATTCCTTTGAAATAATGTTTTGGCAAATGGCTCTTAAAGCCAAATACTGTACCACTTATCTCAATTAAGATTCTTTGGCAGCCAAGATCAAGGTCTTTAGAAGAAAAATTACCAAAGTTCTGTATCTAAAGTGTGTCAGCTATCATAAAATTCAAATAGGAAAAAAAAAAGTCTAAATTTTCCTAAATTTCCTAATTTTTCTAAATTTGCAATTTATGTAATTTATTTGGTTTTTTTCTTCAAGAACAGTTCATGAATAGAGGACCCCAACTTCATTAATCATGAAAACACCCTTATAGTCCGTTTTAACCTAAGCCATGCTTTGAATTCTGGAAAGGGAAGTTAGGGACCCAGAAGGTAATATGATTGAGCAACACAGAAAGCTAAACTCAGAGCCAAGGAATGCATTACTTCACATCTAATACAATGCAGCACAGGTTAAACTGGATAAAATACTTATACATGAGCAAAGTTTCATAACTGCTGTTTGTTTAAACATAGGTGTAGTGCAGGGGTTGACAACTTTTCAGAACTGGTGTACCAAGTCTTCATTTATTCACTCTAATTTAAGGTTTCGCGTGCCAGTAATACATTTTAACATTTTTAGAAGGTCTCTTTCTATAAGTCTATAATGTATAACTAAACTATTGTTGTATGTAAAGTAAATAAGGTTTTTAAAATGTTTAAGAAGCTTCATTTAAAATTAAATTAAAATGCAGAGCCCCCCCGGACCGGTGGCCAAGACCCAGGCAGCGTGAGTGCCACTGAAAATCACCCGTGCCATAGGTTGCCTACCCCTGGAGTAGCATAAACTAGGAATGTGGTTTCAAAGTTTTGTCTATAGACCACTGGTCAACCACAGTCCAAATTGCTGCCAGCTCAAATGGGGCTAACTCTGCTTGTTTCCAGCTGACACACAACAGATAGGGAGGGATGAGGGGAGATAAAATAAATGAAAATATTAACGTACAAAAACACATTCAACCTCTTTTTAAAAAATGACAAGATTGATCACACTGAAGACAGTTAAAAATAAATTCTTACTTAAAACTACTTTTCCAGGTAAACAATTACTGTAATTGCCACAGGAACCGTCACATTAGCCCACACATTAAATATCATCTCTCAATCACTCTGATTATATGCTTGAGCTATCAGAACAAACTTTAGGTATAGTACTCCTGCAACATGCTGCATCTTTAATAGCTTTTCCCATTATTTTGTGTTCACAGAGAGCAGCATGTGTTTAACGTTTATTCCCTGCAAACAAAACTACACAACTGCATTATACATTACTTTGTTGCTTCTGTGAGTGGGATATTTTATCTCTTTGTCTCTTAAAGATACATTTTTGATTGCCAGACAAGCCATGTGACTGATTGTAAATAATACCATGACAATGAAACTAAAGATACACAAACACACACCATTCCTGAAAAGTCATGAACTACAATTAGTGAAGCAGATTTTTCAATGCTATAAAAGCAGCAAATATTTTTATTAATGCCACTTTCCTGTTAATTCGGCAACCAGCCAGTCTTGAGGGAGTTTGATCCATATGGAGGCCTACATAGGGCTCTAGGCTTGGTTACAACTTGGAATAAGACAACCTTGGTGAACCCAGGAAATGTTTGCATACTTTAAATTTGAGAGAGACTGAACCACACATGATAAATATCAATCATGTTTATTGTGCTACTGGAATCTGGTCAGATACAAGGGTGGCAGAAGAACATGTACAGAACAGAACATAATTTGGGCCCACCTATACAAGCAAGACTAAACTATATTAAACTCACTAGCTTAAAACAGGAGATTTGACCGTGGGGATGGACTAAACAAGGTAACACAAGAAAGTGATAATCAACTTGACAGCCTTAAATCATTAAAGATTTTCAAAGGCTGGATATTTTGTAAGAAGCACATCTCCTTGTCAGTGTTACAATAAAGACTCAGTTGCAAGTTAAGATTTAACAAATTGTGAAACTAAATGAATTCAGCCACATGCAAAATAGATATTTAAATGATCTCTCTAAATGTTTCGGTTATGTACTGTAGTAATTTTCAGGTTACGTAACTAACTTACAAAGAAGGGTTTCCCATTTTAAAATATTTCCTCAGCATTTGAAGTTTTTTTTTTGGGGGGGGGGGGAATCAAAGTCACACGAAGAGGAACAGGATGTCCAGGGACGCAGGCTTTGTCTACACTACCTTGCTTTTAGTGACATAGCTATGCCGCCACAGCCATGCCGCTAAAAGGCACGCAGTGTAGCTGCTGTTTGTGGGAAGGAGAAAGGTCTCCTGCCGACAAAAAGCTTCCAGCCCCCACGAGCGACAGCGGCTTTGTTGGCAGGATAGGGTTAGGGTTTTGTTTTGTTTTGTTTTTTAACACCCCTGAATGACAAAAGTTTTGCTGATGAAGTTCCAGTGTCGACAAAGCTTTAGTCTACTCTCTCCCACCAAAAGTGAATTCTGGGTGTTCCTTAATGTCAATTTCACATACACACCAAAACAAGGGTCGGCTTCTAATTTTTCCTGGGGGTGTTCAAACCCCGCTCAGCCCCAGGCCTTCCCCAATTCCCACCTTGCCTCTTCCTGCCCCACTCCCAGCCCTGCCCCCGCTCCACCGTTTCCCCAAACCCCCACCCCCGCTGGGCCTACCCCCACTCCACTCCTTCTCCCCAAGGCCCCACCCCACCTTTTCCCATCTCGCCTCTTCCCACCTTCTCCTCCAAGTGCTGTTCTGCGGCATGCAGGAGGTGCTGGGAGGTACGGGGAGGAGTTGATTGGCGGGGGCCTCAGGTGGGCAGGAGTGTGGAGGGGGAGCTTGGCTGCCGGTGGGTGCTAAGCACTGGCAATTTTTTTTTCCTTGGATGCTCCAGCCCTGGAGTTTCCCCACTGCCGCCCAGGAGTTGAAGTTATGCCTGTTGAGGATGGCCTGTTGGTTAGCAAATTTCAACTGGAGGCCCCCTGAGGAATACACCTTCCTGCCAAACAGGTCCAAGTGCTTCGTTTCCTTGGCCTTAGGGACCAGGGCCTGCTGCCCATGGCACTCTTTCTCGTTTACTGCTGAGACTACCAGGGAACATGGGCTTGGGTGGCAAAACAAAAAGTCGTACCCTTTGACGAGGAGAAGTACTTGCATTCCACACCTTTGGCTGTTGGGGCACTGGAGGCCGGGGTCCAGGGCCGGCTTTAGGCCAATTCAACCAATTCCTCTGAATCGGGCCCCGCTCCTAAGAGGGCCCCGCACCCAAGCCCCGGTAGTGCATACCAGCAAGAGTCGGTGCGCTGTACCAGGGTGGCCCGGCTTCCCCAGGGGGCAATTTAAAGGGCCTGGGGCTCCCAGCAGGGGCTGGAGCCCCAGGTCCTTTAAGTTGCCACAAGAGCCCCACTGCTGGAGCCCTGGGGTAGGGCTGCGGAGCTCTGGGGGCTATTTAAAAAGTCCGGGGCTCCCATTGCTTCTACCGCCCCGGCCCTTTAAATAGCCGCAGGAGCCCCGCCGCTTCCCCAGGGCTCCCACGGCTATTTAAAGGGCCGGGGCAGTAGAAGCAGGGGAGCCCTGGGCCCTTTAAATAGCCCCCGAGCCCCGGGCTGCTGCTGCTACCCCGGTGGGGGAGGGAGGAGGAGGAGGGAGCACTCACTGTACAGGATGGGCTGTACCCCCCTGTACCTGCACCCCCTGCCCACAACCAGCCCCTGCTACACCCCCTGCCCTGCCCACACCAGCCCTTGCCTGCAGCCAGCCCTGTACCCCCTGCCCTGCCCGCAGCCAGCCCCTGTCTCCAGCCAGCCCCGCACCATCTGCCCGCAGCCAGCCCGTCTCCAGCCAGCCCCTGCTGCACCCCCCTGCCTGAAGCCAGCCAGTCCCGCACTCCTCTGTCTCCAGCCCTGCCAACCCCTGCCGCACCCCCCTGTGGCCCTGCCTGAAGCCAGACAGCTCACCCCACGCCCCCCTGCCTGCAGCCAGCCCCGCACCCCTTGCCCTGCCTGCAGCCAGACCCTACCTCCAGTCAGCCCCTGCCCTGCCTCCAGCCAGCCCCATGTCCACTGGTGCCCTGCAGTTCCCAGGGCAGTAACCCTGCACACCTGCTTCAATGACGGGGGCAGAGAGCAGCTGGGACCCACACATGTGCACACCCTAGGGTGACCAGACAGTAAGTGTGAAAAATTGGGACAGGGAGTGGGGGGGTAATAGGATCCTATATAAGAAAAAGACCCAAAAATCGGGACTGTCCCTATAAAATCGGGACATCTGGTCACCCTAGCACACCCCCAGGGAGTGGCAGGGACCCACACATGTGAAGCGGAGCTCATTTCTAGTTCAGCCCCATCTTTTTAAAAAAGAACTTTAGGTAGAGTTAACATACATCCGTATTTTCCCAGACATGTCAGGCTTTTTGGTTCTTAAATCGCCATCCGGGAGGAAAATACAGACGTATGGTAACCCTATTGGTACAAAAAAATACATACTGTGGCACATCCCTTAAATCAGAACTTTTTATAGGGAACTGGTTGCTAAGAAATGAAAGGCTATTTTTCACGTGTTTTTGGTTTTTTTTAGTCATCCCTGCCGGGGCCCCGCCAAAAATGTTCAAATTGGGCCCCGCACTTCCTAAAGCCGGCCCTGCCGGGGTCTGCCATATAGTCTTATAGTTCGACTGTATGTTCTTAATAAGCGGAAGCGCTATTCTGGATGGACCCTCTGGGCTCAGGATGTCCACCATGCGGTCCTCCTGCTCCACTATCTCCTCCGCCTGTAAAACCAAGTTATGAGCAACCTTACGCAGTAGCTCTTGGTGGGCTCTGTGGTCTATTGGCGGAGGTCCTGATACCGCTGTGCCTGCCACCGCCTCATCTGCGGATGACAAGGAGGTCAGCAGCTGCTCCGCTTCCTCCTGGTCCCCCTCCCCCGAAGGAGGGGCTTCCAGCTCAGACCCAGACAGCTGACCCTGGGGCGGCCCCAGACTCGGTGCTGGTTTCTCTGGTCTCTCTCTCGATGACGGCGCAGGCAATTTGGATGCCGTAGCGTCCCACACAGAGGAGCGTCCGTGCAGGGACCAGGACCGGTGTACCAAGTAGCTGGCCCTGGGGGGAGCCCCTTGTCGCTGGTGGGAGGCCCAGGGGGTCCAGAAGGGCCAGTGTCCCGGTGGTCCCCACTGGGGTTGCCATCCAGCCAGGTGTTTTCTGTTGTCCGGTGCCCGGTGCAGGTAACTGTACTGGCCCAAGACGGCACCGGCTTCTGGCAACGCCAAGTAAAAAGGCCACGCCGGTGCCATTGATCTGTGCTGGCGGGAGGTCAATGAGAGGCTTCTTGCCGATCGGGAACGGGAATGGTACCACTGCTCGCGGGACTGGGATTGGTGACTTTCGGAGGCCTTTGGCGATGGTCAGCTCACCTTCTCCTGGTGCCGGCCTCTGGAGGGTGTCAGAGAGCGTCGGGTTCCTTGCACCAACCTCATGAGCTGACTCGCCTCCGGTACCGAGGCTTCCCTATGCGTTGGGGTAACAGAGTCCGCAGACTCAACGCTCGACCGGGACCAACGCCGGGAGTGATGCCGGGATGGTGACCTCGAACGGCGCACCACTGCTGGCTTTCCCCTCGACGGCATCGTGGGTTCAGGTGCCGGAGGCTTCTTCCTGATCGGGAGGGGGCTCACCGCTGACAACCCGATGAGGTCCTTTGCTGCCTCTAAGGTGTCAGGCATGGAGGGCTGATTCATTACTCCCTCGAGCCCGTCGTCCTCACTTATGACCAGACTCAGAGGGACTTGTGGCGCTGGTCCAATGTCTGTCCCGCTCTTTCCGGTGCCTGGGCCCTTAGATGGCGCCGGTCTCCTTTGCAGGGAACATCCACGCCCTTCTTTTGGTTTGGCCTTGGGCCACACCAAGAAGGATGAGCGGTGCTGGGGCCTACTTTTCTCCGGGGCCGACAGCTTGCGGTGCTTGTCCGGCACTGGGTCCCTTGACGACTCCGGGGCACTCCGCACCAAGGAGGCTGGAGCCGGCGTCGGGCGCTCTGGGCCCGATGGCTGCAGCGCTGCCTCCATCAACAACTGCTTCAAGAGCAAGTCTCTCTCTTTCTTTGTTCTAAGCTTAAACGCCTTGCAAATGTTAAATCTTTCTGTTTGGTGTGCTTCCTCCAGGCAACATAGACAGGAGTCATGGGGGTCACTAACCGGCATAGGCTTGCAGCACGTGGCACAAGCCTTAAACCTGTGCCCAGGATAGGTGCTGGAAGCCTTCAAGCTCCTAATCTATCAAGTGTCCACAACAATAGAATGCTAATGAACTGATAGCAGTTAAGTACTCTAAAGCTAAGGGATTGCTTCTCCTATGAGAGCAAGATGTTGTTCCAACTCCACCACGAACTGTAAGAAGGAACTGGAGGGGGTCGGGCCAGTGGGGGTATATATGCATGGCGCAGTGGCGCCACTTAGGCGGGGGCCCTGCCATCCCAACAAGTACCGCTAAGGTAAAAGTTTCCGACACTCGTGCACATGGCACGCGCACACCTAATGTGGAATGGACATGAACAAACACTCAAAGAAGAGCTGAAAAGAAAGGATGGCACTAATCTGATCAGAATTCAGCTTCCTCTGAAGTCAGGCAGAGGAACCAAAGGTTTGTCTACACTCCAGGTGGGAATAAGCCTCCCAGCCGAGGAAAACAGACTTGTGTTAGTGGGGCTCAAACTAGGAGTGCTAAAAATAGTAGTGTGGATGTTGAAAGCCCACCAGTGGCCACCAGTGCTGGCCTTAGATGCTAGCAGAGATTCTAGTGATAAATCCTACTGGCGCCTTTAGCTGTAAAGATTGGTAGTGCTATGTGATTTTCTGCTGAGGCATCAAGACGGGCAAAAAATGCAGTACACTGGAACTGCATATATGTATCATGTAGTGTTTATGGGCATGTCTACATTACAAACTTAAGTTGACCTATGTTAAGTCAACTTACAGCCACTGTAGTAATTACTAAGGTGGTTCATGTCTACACTGCCCTTCTGTCAGGGGTGCACAACCTCACCTGGAGCACTTCCACCAACTTAGGAGGAGCAGCGTTGGGGGGCTGAGAGCTGGGGTTCTCAGCTCTGCATACAGCTCCCTGCTGGGAGCCCGGCTGCTCCCAACTTCCTGCCGAGAGCTGGGCTGTCCCCGCCCAGACTCTCAGCTCCCTCTCCCCACCACGAGCACAGCTTGTCCACCCCACCCAGGCACTCAGCTCCCTACCAGGAGCATGGCAGCTGCCCGGGCTCTTGGCTACCTGCAGGGAGTCAGGAGCCTGGCGGGCGCAGTTGGACTCAGAGCTGGGAGCCCGGCGGCCGCAGCTTGGCTCAGAGCTGGGAGCCTGGAGCCCGGCGGGACACAGCCTGACTTTGGAGCGGGGAGCCTGGGCAGCTGCCTGGCTGGGAGCAAGGAGCCCAGAGGAAGCCAGGCGTTAGCTGAAGTGTGTCCCCCTCCCCCCCACCCCGTCTCTGGAGCTATCAAATTGACAAGAATTACAGCCAACAGCGGATGTAAGTAACCCACAGTGTCTACACTCACACTATGTCACCCTAACTACACCAACATAAGCCCCATGCTTCTAGTGGTTTAGTAGGGAACTTATATTGACAGGAGCAAGGTTGAAGTACATATGCTGACATAATTAGCTTGATGTGAGCTGTAGTGTAGACCAACCCTAAGTCTTCAAGTTTCTGCTTCCTAGGTAATATGCACATTCACCCATTAAGTAGTTTTCTGCTTGTGAATGTGATCTAACATTATTCCTTATGACACTCTAAGAGAAACCACTGTTTGAATGAACATTTTATAAATACTATTTGCAAGGTGCATTCTTTGCATATGAACACGTTCATTATTAACTTATTCTCCTACACCATTCTTCAAATACATTACAAAAAGATGTGTAATAGCACAAACTCCTGGCTCAACTCAAGTTTTCACTCTGTGTCATTCTTGAACCATAAAAAAGTCACAGACTTCAAACAGACACAATGAACAAAGACCGCATTCCTTTAGAAAGGTGTGCCAGAAACCGGAGGTATTTTAACTATCAAAGGTTGAGAATGCAACATATTTACTCCAATTGTTCTGTGGTATATTGCAGTCTTCAGTACTAGCAATAACAATATGACTTTTTAAACTTGAATTCTTTCACTGTCAGTATGTCTGACAAAAGTTATTTTGGGACTTACTGTGAAAAAGGTCAAACTGATCAGATGTATGACAAAGGTAAACACTAAACAGCATACATGATAAGAAATCATCTAAAAATCAGCATTCACCAGCTTTTTAAATATGCACATTTTGTAAAGTGTCTCATTTTATAAAGCATAACTACAAACATGAATGAACTAATTATTTAGCATAAGAGTGATTCACTAAGAAATTGTTTCATGTGATCAAACAATGTTTACTAGAAATGTGTGCATGACATTCTAATTCTCAGCAATATCGAAATTTATCCTTCCAATAAATGATCCAAATACATTAACCATTTAGGAAAAAATTTCTATGGCTACAATTTCATTTGTTCATGAAGCACTGATTTCAAAACATTTACTGTAATCTTAAGACCTCAAATAAAACCCTGATCATAAAAATAAACTTCTTGCTTAAAATGAAAACAGATTTTGAAAACTCAATCATATAGATCAGGCACATACAAAGCACATGCAAATTTGATTTCCTTATTTCTCTAATTTAACACATTTTCAGTCACCCAATCATTAAAATTGCTACTACAAGACAGGCACTATTGTCCAGTTTTACATGAGAACATTAACAGAATGAAAACTGAAAACACGCACATACCTGTCTGACACCTGGTAAAAAGGATATCCTGGTTTAGGAACAGAGTTTGAAAATAGAGACTGACTACACATTGCTTTCACGAATTGTATCCACTTAAAGTGTTTCCATATTCCTTACCAAAGAATTAAGTACAAATATCCACCTATAGACTTGTTCAGAAGGTAACTGAAGAGAAACCAAATGCATATTCAAAGGTCTTAAAATTCTGACTGCATATCAGACTACTTCTTCCTGAAATTCCTAAAAGCCAACACCCTCATGACATCACATGACACAAAATTACAAACGTAATCATCTCCTTAAAAAGAAAAGAGTCTCTCTCATTTCTAATCAGAAATAAAATCCTGCAGTGCATCCTTCTTGTAAAGACAGCACATGTAAGGCTGAAGAGAAAAAGAGAGAGACCTGCTGTCTGAAACAGCAGCCTTGGTTTGGCAGTCAGCCAGCAACCAGCAGAACTTATTGCCAATGCTGCAAATCCCTCCTATCAGCTAAAGAAGATCAAGACTGCAGGGGAAACATGATTTTAGTCCCATGACAAGAACTCCCTTGGAAATGCATATAAGATCTATGATATGACCTTGAATCTCTATTACAAAATTCTCAGAAAGAATCATTTCAACAAAACCCTACAATTTATATAGTTATTTTATCAACCATCTCAAATCAACATCACACCGCATTATAGTAATATGACAGAATCCCTCTGTGCTAAAAAGAAACCATATCCCACTATTCTGGCAACTCAGCTAAAAGGTATTGTGTTTTTTGTTTTTGTTTTTTAAAATCATACTGACAAAATTCTTTAGGCAACTGAGAATATAAATAAAGTAATTTTGAAGTGTGTGTGTGTGTGTGTTTTCCTCTTAAAGAGGAAGGGAGAAAAACTGAATAAAAAGCAGGAAAAAAACGTGAGCAACTCAGTGTTACTAAAGCCTCTCCATTCTAGTACAGTATCATAATGCTTATGTTGAACATGTTTAAACCATACATAGTATTTATTAGTTTTACACTGAAGAATTTGTACATGTCCTTCCAATAAGCCAAAATGGAGGATGGATGTGGGTTTTAATGTCCATATAATTTTAAAGGACATTGAGGTTAAAAATAAACACATTTCCTTACATATGCTAGCAAAAATACTAAAAGGGGAATTTAAAACATCTAAATTATGATTACTTAGGTTACTTATGGTTACTTGCTGTGTGCTGAGCTTGTGTTTGTCAGTCTGTTTGTTTGTTTGGTTGTTTGAGGGACCGTGTGCTCTGGCTGGCAGTTGGAGGCAGGTTTGAAAGCTCGAAGCCTCTGGTAATTGGCTGGGCCTTAATCAGTGGGCGGGGCATTCACTCAGGCCAGGCCAGGGCTTTATAAAGCGGGCTGCTAACAGGAGTTTCGCAAGGAGTTTGGAAGCCATAACCCCTTCCCTGTAGCCCCCCCTAAAATCCTAAAACCTATAAACCAAACTACATTCTAAAACTACTTTCTGTAAACCAGCCTTTCACTAACTAGGAGACAATGCAGGCAGAAGCCCAGCAGCAGAGTGGGGGCTATCCAGTTTATTGCGCTGAGTGTAGCATGTATGATTACCTGCCCTGTGGGCGGGTTGCGTATGTGTGCAGTCGGTGCAAGGAGCTCCTGGCCCTCAGAGACCATGTTTTTGGAGGCCAGGTGGCGGAACTGGAGGAGCTGAGAGAGGCAGAGAGGTATGTTGATGAGGCTTTCCGGGACACTGTAGAATTGTCCCACCTCCGCTTAGACAGCACCTGTGCTGTTGAGGAGGAAGAAGGGCCCAGGGAAGTAGAGCAGTCGATGGGAGCAGAGGGAAACCTTCCCGTAGTTGGGACCCTCCTTCCAGATGGTGCTGGGGTTGCCTCTCGCACTGAGGTTGCCTCTCCGGGGGAGGGAACTCCAGTTTCTAGGAAAAGGCAGGTGTTAGTAATGGGAGATTACATTATTAGAAATGTAGATAGCTGGGTCTGTGATGACCGGGAGAACCGTATGGTGACTTGCCTGCCTGGTGCGAAGGTTGCGGATCTCTCGAGGCATCTAGATAGACTTATGTGTAGTGCTGGGGAGGAGCCGGTGGTCGTGGTACATGTAGGTACCAATGACCTAGGGAAGGGTAGGAGAGATGTCCTGGAAGCCAAATTTAGGCTGCTAGGGAAGAGACTGAAATCCAGGACCTCTATGGTGGCATTTTCAGAAATGCTCCCAGTTTCAGGCCAGGTAGGCAGGCAGAGCTTCAGAGTCTCAATGCGTGGATGAGACGATGGTGTAGAGAGGAGGGGTTCACGTTCATTAGGAACTGGGGAAACTTCTGGGATGGGAGGAGCCTATACAGGAGAGATGGGCTCCACCTAAACCAAAGTGGAACCAGACTGCTGGCGCTAAACATTAAAAAGGTTGTAGAGCAGTTTTTAAACTAGGTGATGGGGGAAAGCCGACTGCTGCAGAGAAGCGTGTGGATCGGACACAGACTTCTCTTAGGGAGAGTCTGATGATAGAGAATCTCCAGGTTATAGTCAGGAGCAGAGGAATGAGAAATATAATGTAAGGGCCGGATCAGATGATGAACAGTCACATAAAAAAGAATCAGGAACATCAGAAAAAGGCAGGCTAATAAACAGGGACAAGTTTTTAAAGTGCTTGTACACAAATGCCAGAAGTCTAAATAATAAGATGGGTGAACTAGAGTGCCTTGTGATAAAGGAGGATATTGATATAATAGGCATCACAGAAACCTGGTGGACTGAGAGCAATCAATGGGACACAATCATTCCGGGGTACAAAATATATCGGAAGGACAGAACAGGCCGTGCAGGGGGAGGAGTGGCACTATATGTTAAAGAAAGTGTAGATTCAAATGAAGTAAAAATCTTAAGCGAATCCACAGGTTCCATAGAGTCTCTATGGATAGAAATTTCATGTTCTAGTAAAAATATAACATTAGGGATCTATTATCGACCACCTGACCAGGACAGTAATAGTGATGATGAAATGCTAAGGGAAATTAGAGAGGCTATCAAAATTAAGAACCCAATAATAGTGGGGATTTCAATTATCCCCATATTGACTGGGAACATTTCACTTCAGGACGAAATGCAGAGATAAAATTTCTCGATACTTTAAATGACTGCTTCATGGAGCAGCTGGAACCCACAAGGGGCGGCGACTCTAGATTTAATCCTGAGTGGAGCGCGGAGCTGGTCCAAGAGGTAACTATAGCAGGACCGCTTGGAAATAGTGACCATAATACAATAGCATTCAACATCCCTGTGGTGGGAAGAACATCCCAACTGCCCACCACTGTGGCCTTTAATTTCAAAAGGGGAACTATACAAAAATGAGGTTAGTTAGACAAAAGTTAAAAGGTACATTGACTAAAGTGAAATCCCTGCAAGTTGCGTGGGCCTTTTAAAGACACCATAATAGAGGCCCAACTTCAATGTATACCCCAAATTAAGAAAAACTGTAAAAGAACTAAAAGAGCCACCGTGGCTTAACCACCATGTAAAAGAAGCAGTGAAAGATAAAAAGACTTCCTTTAAAAAGTGGAAGTCAAATCCTAGTGAGGCAAATAGAAAGGAGCACAAACGCTGCCAACTCAAGTGCAAGAGTGTAATAAGAAAAGCCAAAGAGGAGTTTGAAGAACGGCTAGCCAAAAACTCCAAAGGTAATAACAAAATGTTTTTTAAGTACATCAGAAGCAGGAAGCCTGCTAAACAACCAGTGGGGCCCCTTGACGATGAAAATACAAAAGGAGCGCTTAAAGATGATAAAGTCATTGCGGAGAAACTAAATGGATTCTTTGCCTCAGTCTTCACGGCTGAGGATGTTAGGGAGATTCCCAAACCTGAGCTGGCTTTTGTAGGTGACAAATCTGAGGAACTGTCACAAATTGAAGTATCAGTAGAGGAGGTTTTGGAATTAATTGATAAACTCAACATTAACAAGTCACTGACCAGATGGCATTCACCCAAGAGTTCTGAAAGAACTCAAATGTGAAGGAACTATTAACTAAGGTTTGTAACCTGTCCTTTAAATCTACCCAATGACTGGAAGTTAGCTAATGTAACGCCAATATTTAAAAAGGGCTCTAGGGGTGATCCCGCAATTACAGACCGGTAAGTCTAACGGCAAATTAGTTGAAACAATAGTAAAGAATAAAATTGTCAGACACATAGAAAAACATAAACTCTTGAGCAATAGTCAACATGGTTTCTGTAAAGGGAAATCGTGTCTTACTAATCTATTAGAGTTCTTTGAAGGGGTCAACAAACATGTGGACAAGGGGGATCCGGTGGACATAGTGTACTTAGATTTCCAGAAAGCCTTTGACAAGGTCCCTCACCAAAGGCTCTTACGTAAATTAAGCTGTCATGGGATAAAAGGAAAGGTCCTTTCATGGATTGAGAACTGGTTAAAGGACAGGGAACAAAGGGTAGGAATTAATGGTAAATTCTCAGAATGGAGAGGGGTAACTAGTGGTGTTCCCCAAGGGTCAGTCCTAGGACCAATCCTATTCAATTTATTCATAAATGATCTGGAGAAAGGGGTAAACAGTGAGGTGGCAAAGTTTGCAGATGATACTAAACTACTCAAGATAGTTAAGACCAAAGCAGATTGTGAAGAACTTCAAAAGATCTCACAAAACTAAGTGATTGGGCAACAAAATGGCAAATGAAATTTAATGTGGATAAATGTAAAGTAATGCACATTGGAAAAAATAACCCCAACTATACATACAACATGATGGGGGCTAATTTAGCTACAACGAGTCAGGAAAAAGATCTTGGAGTTATCGTGGATAGTTCTCTGAAGATGTCCACGCAGTGTGCAGAGGCGGTCAAAAAAGCAAACAGGATGTTAGGAATCATTAAAAAGGGGATAGAGAATAAGACTGAGAATATATTATTGCCCTTATATAAATCCATGGTACGCCCACATCTCGAATACTGTGTACAGATGTGGTCTCCTCACCTCAAAAAGATATTCTAGCACTAGAAAAGGTTCAGAAAAGAGCAACTAAAATGATTAGGGGTTTAGAGAAGGTCCCATATGAGGAAAGATTAAAGAGGCTAGGACTCTTCAGTTTGGAAAAGAGAAGACTAAGGGGGGACATGATAGAGGTATATAAAATCATGAGTGATGTTGAGAAAGTGGATAAGGAAAAGTTATTTACTTATTCACATAATACAAGAACTAGGGGTCACCAAATGAAATTAATAGGCAGCAGGTTTAAAACAAATAAAAGGAAGTTCTTCTTCATGCAGCGCACAGTCAACTTGTGGAACTCCTTACCTGAGGAGGTTGTGAAGGCTAGGACTATAACAATGTTTAAAAGGGGACTGGATAAATTCATGGTGGCTAAGTCCATAAATGGCTATTAGCCAGGATGGGTAAGAATGGTGTCCCTAGCCTCTGTTCGTCAGAGGATGGAGATGGATGGCAGGAGAGAGATCATTTGATCATTGCCTGTTAGGTTCACTCCCTCAGGGGCACCTGGCATTGGCCACTGTCGGTAGACAGATACTGGGCTAGATGGACCTTTGGTCTGACCCGGTACGGCCTTTCTTATGTTCTTATGTTGATTTACTCTTTCTGATTTCTTTTTGTTTCTCATCTTGGAAATAAAAAAAGGAATCAACTTCACTTTTGTTTACTTTAAATTACTGGTCAGTTTCTCATTCACTATGAAAATGGTGCAAAGTTTGGCTTGCAAAGGGTAATGTTTAAAGATGACCTTCAAAAAAAAAGTGTGTGTTGTATCCTAAAATGCCTACATTTCAGAGCAAATTTGATCTGATAGTGAAATCAACCAATTTTAAGATGTTTGGGTTTTTGTTCATATCAAAATGTAAAGTTAAGATTTCCACATTTCATCCAACAAATCTGCTTTATGTTTTTTCCCAGGATTGAAATTAGGGGGAGTGTCTGAATTTACAGGAGGTAAGTACCGACAAGGGGTGAGACCATGAGGCGAAGGTAGGTTGTATGGCACCACAGTAAAACCTGAAAAATGTTTTGACCATTTTATTAGATTTAATTCATGTTTTAAAATCATCATGCAAATTAAAGTTGGCTACTCAAGCCTACTATGAAGCACTACATCTAAATCCTTCTTGGTTTCTTCTTGTGATTTTGCACAACTTTGTTAATGAATTTCTCGAATGCAGTGCATTCATCTTTGGTGGCGTTTTATATGTCTGGTACACTTCCAGTTCTTCACGATACGCTCATGATCAGGCAGAAGGCGACTTCTTTCAGAACACAAAATTCTATTCAATGAGAAAAAAGAATGCTCAACTGTAGCTGCTGTGACTGGGAGTAGCAAGAGAGGTATTCCAACTTCTTTCAATCCAGGAAACATAGCACAAAGATTGGGTCAAACCACTAGTGATGATGAAGAAGTAGTTGAAGTCAAATCTTCATTTGTTCATTGTATTACATTCCACTCTGTGTTCAAATTCTCTATTCTGTCCTGATCACACAGCAGCCCCATTGCTGGTAGTGCCTCATTCCACTCAACAGTTGGTGTTTTATAAGACAGATGTGATGAAGTAGGAATGTTCTTAATGTTTTCTCTGAATACTGTGTGGGTGCCTCAGTTTCCCCTATGCATTTCTTAGGTATCTGGGGGGGGGGGAGGAAATCAGGATGTGCGATTGTTGCAGAGCCCAAAAGGGCCCGTCATACGGTCTGCACAGAGAACGGCCAATCCTCTGTCTCCTGGAAACTAATCGCCTGGGCCCCTCCTCTACAAAGGTGCCAATTGAAGGTGTTGGAGAACAAAGAGATCAGGTGACTTCCTGGCCTGGGAAAGAGACAAAGGGAGAGGAGGGACTGGAGAGTTTCAGTTTGGGGCTGGCTGGGAAAATGGAAGGGAGGCCAGACAAACCTCCTGGCCTCCCCTGGCCCCCCAAGATGGACCTGACTGAGGGGGTCATGTTGTCTGTACCAGCAAGACATGTCTTGAACTGTGTTCCTGTCATCTAAATAAACCTTCTGTTTTACTGGCTGGCTGACACTCATGGTAAATCAGAGGAAGCCAGGGATGCAGGGCCTTGTCTCCCCCCAAATTCTGTGACAACAGGCATCCATAAAAGCTGGGCAGATGTTGAGTAGAATCCAGAAGTTGCTGTTGTAGATTTATAAGAATCAAGTCGGTGTAATTTTTCAGCTGGATTAACAAACACTTCTTGTCCTTTTCACATATGGATTCAATATAAGTGCCTTCATTAGTCAGCCTCTGGTCAGAAGTCTTAGCTTCTTCCAGTATGTTTTCAATCAATCCAAGTGTAGCTTCTATTGCTGGACAAATTCTATTCTACTACTGTTGTTGCAGAAGCCTGGATGGCATTGTTTAATAACCCAAGTGGCTTCATCAGTAGACTTACAAGAGAGAGAATGGTGATAGTCTGCTCTGAATTTAGTAGCAAAAATAGTTCACCAGCTTCACTACTTAGATCTGTCCCTTCTCAGTAGATACTTTCCAAAGCCAGTAATAACTGTTGCAGTAATTTTAAGACAACAGCCAAGGACTGCTCATCATGAGAAATCCACAGGTTTTCCCAGGTTGAACTAATTTGAACTTCTGTCCCAATGAATCTTCTATTTTTCCCAAGACATTCAGTCCTTTTGGATTCTTGCTGGGAGGAAATAAAATAAAGGAGTATAAAAAAAGACATTAAATTGATGGCTTTTAAAATGTTTTTTTAAAGATTCTGCAGCTCATACTAGTGCTAGTTGGAATAGATGGTCTCCACAGTGTGAATAGAAGAGATTGCTTTTCTCTGAGAAAAACTTGTACTCTGCTATGTCTTCCAGAGAAGTTTGCAACTCCATCAAATGCACAAGCAGCCATCTGTTTGAGGTTCAATTTACAAGCATTTAACTCTTCAAAGGTGTGGGTTTTCACAGATGCAGCCAATGTGTCTTCTCTAACCTGAGCATCTAGAAATGCATCTATTGGCCTACCACTGACATAAAGATAACCACAATGACTTAATACTTGATTACCATTTGCATCAGTACATTCAACAGCCGTGTATGCACATTTTTTGAATGTGGTGAGAGAGTTCTTCACTTTTTCAACTGCTGAGTCTTTCGCTGTTATACCACATGCTTCTAACCAGTCAGCTGAGTTTCTTGCAGGAAGATAGTGAGCATTCGCCGGTCTTATTTGGAACCGGTGTCCAACTTCAGGATTAACAAGTGACAATGGACTTAACATTGGCCTCCAGTTTGTAGTGTGTGGTATCTCTTGCTTAAATAGAAAGTATGATGCAAAAGCCAAATTTGTTCAGGTAAATTGTGTTTTTGTTAGAGCATTTTCAAAAGCCTCATTAAGTACTTCTAAAATTGGCTTTTACAGTGACTGGCTTCTAAGGCTTTCTATGTGTCCCTGCGGTCCAGAGGCTTGGTGTTCTGAAGCCTTTTCACATAAGTTATCAGCACTGGCTTTGCTGATCGGCCTAGCAAACCAAGCTCCTCCACTTTTACTGTATAAATCCACATCTTGAATACTGTGTGTAGTTCTGGTCACCTCATCTCAAAAAAGATATATTGGAATTGGAAAAGGTACACAGAAGAGAAACTGAAATGATTAGGGATATGGAACAGCTTCCATATGAGGAGAGATTAAAAAGACTTGGACTTTTCAGTTTTGAAAAGAAACGATTAAGAGGGGATCTGATACTGTAGAGGTATATAAAATTTTGACTGCTGTGGAGAAAGTGAAAGTATGGTTAACTTTGTCACATAACACAATGTCAAGTATCAGAGGGGTAGCCGTGTTAGTCTGGTTCTGTAGAAGCAGCAAAGAATCCTGTGGCACCTTATAGACTAACAGACGTTTTGCAGCATGAGCTTTCGTGGGTGAATACCCACTTCTTCGGATGCAAGCAGTGGAAATTTCCAGGGGCAGGTGTGTATATATAAGCAAGCAAGAAGCAAGCTAGAGATAACGAAGTTAGATCAATCAGGGAGGATGGGGCCCTGTTCCAGCAGCTGAGGTGTGAAAACCAAGGGAGGAGAAACTGGTTCTGTAATTGGCAAGCCATTCACAGTCTTTGTTTAGTCCTAAACTGATGGTGTTAAATTTGCAGATGAACTGGAGCTCAGCAGTTTCTCTTTGGAGTCTGGTCCTAAAGTTTTTTTGCTGTAGGATGGCCACCTTAAAATCTGCTATTGTGTGGCCAGGGAGGTTGAAGTGTTCTCCTACAGGTTTTTGTATATTGCCATTCCTAATGTCTGATTTGTGTCCATTTATCCTTTTCCTTAGAGACTGTCCAGTTTGGCCGATGTATATAGCAGAGGGGCATTTCTGGCATATGATGGCATATATTACATTGGTGGATGTGCAGGTGAATGAACCGGTGATGGTGTGGCTGATCTGGTTAGGTCCTGTGATGGTGTTGCTGGTGTAGATATGTGGGCAGAGTTGGCATCGAGGTTTGTTGCATGGGTTGGTTCCTGAGCTAGAGTTACTATGGTGCGGTGTGCAGTTGTTGGTGAGAATATGCTTCAGGTTGGCAGGTTGTCTGTGGGCGAGGACTGGCCTGCCACCCAAGGCCTGTGAAAGTGTGGGATCATTGTCCAGGATGGGTTGTAGATCCCTGATGATGCGTTGGAGGGGTTTGAGCTGGGGACTGTATGTGATGGCCAGTGGAGTCCTGTTGGTTTCTTTCTTGGGTTTGTCTTGCAGTAGGAGGCTTCTGGGTACACATCTGGCTCTGTTGATCTGTTTCCTTATTTCCTCGTGTGGGTACTGTAGTCTTGAGAATGCTTGGTGGAGATTTTCTAGGTGTTGGTCTCTGTCTGCGGGTTAGAGCAGATACGGTTGTACCTCAGTGCTTGGCTGTAGACAATGGATCTTGTGGTGTGCCCGGGATGGAAGCTGGAGGCATGAAGGTAGGCATAGCGGTCGGTAGGTTTTCGGTATAGGGTGGTGTTAATGTGACCACCACTTATTTGCACCGTGGTGTCTAGGAAGTGGACCTCCCGTGTAGATAGGTCCAGGCTGAGGTTGATGGAGGGGTGGAAGCTGTTGAAATCATGGTGGAATTTTTCCAGAGTCTCCTTCCCATGGGTCCAGATGATGAAGATGTCATCAATGTAGCGTAGGTAGAGAAGGGGCGTGAGTGGACGGGAGCTGAGGAAGCGTTGTTCCAGGTCGGCCATAAAAATATTGGCATATTGTGGGGCCATGCGGGTGCCCATAGCAGTGCCACTGATCTGGAGATATATATTGTCATTAAATTTGAAATAGTTGTGTGTGAGGATAAAGGCACAGAGCTCAGCAACCAGTTGTGCTGTGGCATCATCAGGGATACTGTTCCTGACAGCTTGTATTCCATCAGTGTGTGGGATGTTTGTGTAGAGAGCCTCTACATCCATGGTGGCTAGGATGGTGTTTTCTGGAAGGTCACCAATATAAATTAATAGGCAGCCAGTTTAAAACAAAAGGAAGTATTTCTTCACACAATGCACAGTCAACCTTTAGAACTTGTTTCCAGGGGATGTTATGAAGGCCAAAACTGTAACAGGGTTCAAAACAGAACTGGATAACTTCATGAAGAATTGGTCCATCAATGGCTATTAGCCAGGATGGTCAGGAATGTAACACCATGCTTAGAGTGTCCCTAGCTTCTGTTCGCTAGAAGCTGGGAGTGAATGCCAGGAAATGGATCACTCAATGATTGCCTGTTCTGTTCATTCCCTTTGAAGCATGTGGAATTGGCCATTGTTGGAAGACAGAATACTGGGCCAGATGGACCATTGGTCTGACTCAGTATGGCCATTCTTATGCAAAATTTAATTATAATATAATAATAAAAAAAATTAGCACAGAAACTCCCCAACATAACCTCTCAAGATAGTGATGATGTGAGCTAACGACCTTGGCAAATAATGCATTTTAAAAATCTTGACCTACTAGGAAACATATATTTATACAAGTTTCCCTGTCACAAATCTAGCATTCTGAAGCAGTAAAATATAGTCCAAACAAATATTCTTTTAATGTGCCCCTCCCATCTCCCTCCACTGCACCCCACTTATAGTAGTTGTCCTTGGTCAGTGGAGACCCAGAGTTCAGAGGTGCTTTCATATGAGTTCACCTCCAACCCTGGGGGTTGGGTGGGAGGGAGAAAGCACCCTGCTTGGTCTTTCAGCCACTCGCGCTTGCTCCAGCCGCTCACTCTGGCTGCTGTTATTCGTCATGTGACCATTCACTCCACCGCTGCCTTGCCGATAGCCCTGTGCCGTCAACTTCTGCTGCCACCTGCCACTGTGACCTCTGCGAGTCTGTCTCTTGAGGTTCTACTCAGCTCTCATGATTTCAGCTCTCAGTGGGGGAACCTCACTGCTAGTGCATGCTGGGCAGTCTCATCCACAGAAACACTGTCCCGCAGCAGGACTAAGCACTTAGACCTGATTATCAGTGATTTCAGCTCTAGTGGTCACTTAAAAAAAACAAAAGACTCTCTGTGGAGCCTAATCAGCTCTATATTTAAACAGGGCAGAGGGACAAGTTAAATAGTGCCCATGACGCTTAGGTAGAGCCCACATCACCAAGCAAAACACCTGTCTCCCTCCTGCCCCCCCACCCTCCACTGGGATCTGGCATCCAAACCTCCTGCTTAGCAAGGTCAGTTCAGGTGAGGGTGACCAGAGCTTAATTTGTAATGAAAGAGGTGCCAGGCCTCAAGCAAGTTTTTTACATTCATCAGTGAAGTGGCAAGCCCAGAGGTCCAGGGGCTATGAACTGCCAAGCCTAGAGATGCCAGGGCTCAGCCTTCGCACAAATTAAGCACTGAGGGTGATCCCCTCAATCAGGAAAGGCTAAGCACAGTTCTGCTGCCTCCTTTACTCATGCAACAACAACCACCCCTGCATTCAATACTAAAGTGATTTATAAACCAACACCAGCGAAAACTGATCACTTGGGCAACACATCTGTCTGATGGATACCTAGGCAGAGTGGATGTGTTCATGTAAATACAGCCTGGTCCTGAAGCCTCTCTCCTCACCCCCAGCTCATCACCAGCTGTCAGAAGAGAGCTCATTCAGGCCTTGCTTATGAATCATTATTTGAAATTATAAGGTTAGCCAACATCACCAGAACGAATGCACTGACATTGTCATGAAAAACAACAGCTGTGTGAGGAAGCTAGTCTTTCTTCATACTTTTAAAATCTATTATGCTTTTTGAGGTACATGTATTTTATCATATACCATATATGCTTTTAAAGTGTGTATTAATGTTTCAATTTCAATTCAAATTTCCAACCCGACGCAACACTGCATGTAATTAGTTGACCGTGGTGGGGGGGTGGTTACGGTGAAATCCAGAGGAGAGAAGAGGGGAGTGTACACACACACTCTAGGGGGTGTAGGGAAATCCCTGCCCTTTATGCCTTACATAGGGCTTAATTCAGTGGTTCTCCAACTTTTGTACTGGTGACCCCTTTCAAATAGCAAGCCTCTGAGTGCAACACTCTCTTATAAATTAAAAACACTTTTTTATATATTTAATGCTATTATAAATGCTGGATGCAAAGCGGGGTTTGGAGTGGAGGCTGACAACTTGCGACCACCCCACATAATAACCTCGTGACCCCTGAGGGGTCCCGACCCCCAGTTTGAGAACCCCTGGCTTAATTTAACAGGCAAGTTTTGCACTGCTGCAGCCAGCCACTTCAAATGCACTGATGCAAACTCTTAGCATAGACACACTGCACTGGTGTGAAAAGAGACGTGCTAGTGAAGCTTACCCTAAGTTTGAAACATTGGTGTAGTTACCCCAGAGCAAAAAAAGTTTTTACATCTTGGAGTGTTTATTAGATGGGTCTGGGCTCCAACATGTTTGAGCAAATCCAACAATTCATCATTTAGCTCTTCTGTGTCCAGTTCACCACATGTATGAGGATAATAGTTGCTCACAGCAAAGGTGTAATGTTAAGCACAGCTTTTGTAATTACATCTTTGAAACCCTCTGATTAAAGATGTGTTGTGAAGGAAGAGCAGCTAAAATATTTTGAGGGTGTGGGTCTGAGGATACTTGATTTTTTTCCAGTGGCCTCCCACTTTTAATTACTATAAAAAGACAAACCAGAAATTTAATTGACCCTGCAGCTCACAGAAAGAACTCTATTGCTTCTTCCACATTTTTAAATTTGAATGAACCTGATACTTAAAGGACTGGACAACTTTAAGCAATAGTTAAGACTGGGAAGAGAGTTTATAAGCAGCCCACAGACTTGAAACTGGAATATATTTTTAAAAGTGGGATCCCTCCATTATAACATACTAGTTTAACATTATGGAAGTTTTTTTAAATAGGGGTGAGAGTAGATATTGACACCACACACAAGCATATCTGCAAACCGAAAAAATAGGCCAACCAACCGGGCATACTTTTCCTCATGCAAGCTTATTGTTATGTACAAATCTACTTCCTGGATCCATATTTACTTGACAAATAAAAGTTTCATTCCGAGTCTGATCACATGCATATTTTACTTCTGTGTTTTAAACTGACAGCCAGTGCCAATCAAGATAAACTCAACAAACCACTGATACTGTTTGATGGACTATAAAATGTTCCATTCAAACTACCAAATAAGAAAACTACAGAGCTTGAAACAAATTAAGATTAAACAAACAAAATAAGTCACCAGGTTCAGATGGGTTTCAGAGTAGCAGCCGTGTTAGTCTGTATCCGCAAAAAAAAAAAAAACAGGAGTACTTGTGGCACCTTAAAGACTAACAAATTTATTTAAGCATGAGCTTTCGTGAGCTACAGCTCACTTCTTCGGATGCATAGAATGGAACATACAGACAGGGGATATTTATACATACAGAGAACATGAAAAGGTGGAAGTATGCATACCAACAGGCAGAGTCTAATCAATTGAGATGAGCTATCGTTAGCAGGAGGAAAAAAACTTTTTGAAGTGATAATTAAGATGGCCCATAGAAGGTGTGAGGAGAACTTAACATAGGGAAATAGATTCAATTGGTGTAATGACCCAACCATTCCCAGTCTTTGTTTAACCCACAGTTAATAGTATCTAGTTTGCATACTAATTCAAGTTCAGCAGTTTCTCTTTGGAGTCTGTTTTTGAAGTTTTTTTGTTGCAAAATTGCCACCTTCAAGTCTGTCACTGAGTGGTTAGAGAGGTTGAAGTGTTCTCCCACTGGTTTTTGAATGTTATGATTCCTGATGTCAGATTTGTGTCCATTTATTCTTTTGCGTAGAGACTGTCTGGTTTGGCCAATGTACATGGCAGAGGGGCATTGCTGGCACATGATGGCATATATCACGTTGTGCATAGATGTGCAGGTGTATGAGCCCCTGATGGCGTGTCTGATGTGATTAGGTCCTATGATGGTGTCACTTGAATGGATATGTGGACAGAGCTGGCATCGGGCTTTGTTGCAAGGATAGGTTCCTGGGTTAGTGTTTATGTTGTATGGTGTGCGGTTGCTGGTGAGTATTTGCTTCAGGTTGGGAGGCTGTCTATAAGCGAGGACTGGCTTGTCTCCCAAGATCTGTGAGAGTGACGGATCATCTCTAAGGATAGGTTGTAAATCTTTGATGATGCGCTGAGAGGTTTTAGTTGGGGCTGTAGGTGATGGCTAGTGGTGTTCTGTTATTTTCTTTTTAGGCCTGTCCTGTAGTAGGTGGCTTCTGGGTACTCTTCTGGCTCTGTCAATCTGTTTTTTCACTTCAGCAGGTGGGTATTGTAGGTTTAAGAATGCTTGATAGAGATCTTGTAGGTGTTTATCTCTGTCTGAGGGATTGGAGCAAATACGGTTGTATCTTAGAGCTTGGCTGTAGACAATGGATCGTGTGGTGTGTCCGGGATGGAAGCTGAAGGCATGTAAGTAAGTATAGCGGTCAGTGGGTTTCCGGTATAGGGTGGTATTTATGTGACCATCGTTTATTAGCACAGTAGTGTCTAGGAAATGGACCGCTTGTGTGGATTGGTCTAGGCTGAGGTTGATGGTGGAATGGAAATTGTTAAAATCTCGGTGGAATTCCTCGAGGGCTTCTTTTCCATGAGTCCAGATGATGAAGATGTCATCAATGTAGCGCAAGTAGAGTAGGGGCGTTAGGGAACGAGAGTTAAGGAAGCGTTGTTCTAAGTCAGCCATAAAGATGTTGGCATACTGAGGGGACATGCGGGTTCAGATGGTATACAATAGTTCTAAACTACCTTAAGAATGAACTACTAGAAAAAATATGCACACACTTTTTAAAAAGGGCTACTGGAGATGACTGGAGGGTAGCAAATCTTGTACACCTATATTTTAAAAAATCTTTAGGGATGATCTCAGGAATTACAGACCAGTAATGTACTTAGCAAACTAACTGAAAAAATAGTTTAAAATAGAGTTACAAATGTACATAAAAGGGGAAAATGTGTACTACCTTACTAGGCTCTAAATTAACTGTCAGCTCAAGAAGAGGATATGGTCATCATTTAAAACAGCTCAATGAAGACCTAGGCTCAGTGTGAAGCTGCTGTCAAAGAGAGTAGATTAAATGTTAAGATGGGTAAAGAATAGAATGGAGAATAATAAAGAAATTATAACAGCTTTACATAAATCAGGAGTTTGTCCTCATCTGAAATACTGTGTTCAGTATTGGTCATCCCCATCTCAAAAAGGATTTTGCAGCATTAGAAGAGGGTCAAGAGACCAGCGACAAGAATGAGTAGGAGGCATGGAAAAACCCTCGTGAAGAGAGATTGAAAAGATCAAGATTGTGTTCTTTAGAGAAGAGACATTACTAAAGTATACAAAATAATGAATGGTATTGAGAAGATTGTTTGGGAACGTGTATTCTCCTGTCTCAAAAATACAAGACTACAGTGACACAGAATGAAACTGAAAGGTAGCAAATTCAAAACTGATCAAAGGAAATACTTTCTCACACAATGCATAATTAGACTGTGAAACTCATTTGTCAGAGGACATATTTGTGACACTACAGCCCATATTCATCCTGGAGGTATGATTCTGATATGATGATGACATAATTATGGTGCATTTTTTTTAAGATGGGTCATGTAAGGTGTCATTGGAAAAGATATGATTTGCTGAATATGATTATCCTATTTGTGTGCACGTAGCATTTTTGTATCTGAAGTTATGAATGCTGACTATGTATCAGTATTTCAAATATGATTATACCTGGGTGACATCCACAAGGCCAAATGTTTCCAGACCAGACAGCTGGTTGTGAAGGGCCTATTCAGGGTAATGGGGCATTAGGAAAAACAGGCCTTAGGAGAAGCTTATCCCCCACCTGGTGAGCCTTCCTGCGAATGCTCTAGACAGCTTGTAAGTAATGGTTGCTATGACTCAGCAAGGGCATGTGACCAGATCACATGACACTTAACCCCATTTTGATACCTGTATTTTTCCACAAACTGGGTGAGAATTGTTTTTTGAACAAAAGGATTCCCTCCATATGTTAAAGCTATATAAGGTGGGGTGTGAAATCATCTAGGGGCATCACTCCCCACACAAGAGAACTCCTGGAAACACCTAAGGAATGGGGGAAGTGCTGGTCCCAGGCTGAAAGGATTTCTAGCCTGTGTATGGAAACCTAGTGGACTGCTTGTATCATCAGCCAGGGTGAGAAACTGCATATTCATAGCCAATCTTTCTAGTATTTTACGCTTAGTTTGCGGTTTTGTTTATTTACTAGGTAATCTGCTTTGATCGGTTTGCTATCACTTATAATCACTTAAAATCTATCTTTTGGTAGTTAATAAACTTGTTTTTTGCTTTATCTAAACCAGTGCACCTTTGACTGATATGTCCGGGAAAATCTCAGCTTGGTTAACAACATGCTTGTTGCGTATTCCTCCACATTGAGGGCGAGGTGAATTATTTATGAGCTTAGATTGTACAGATACCTGTGCAGTGCAAGACAGTATAATTTAGGGTTTATACTCCAGTGGGGGGGCGCGTGCCTGGGAAATGGGAGTTACCTTGGCTGTAGCTTCTCTATTGTTGGCTCATGCAGTGGCTGGTCGGTACCTGCATGTAACTGCAGCTGTGTGTGTCCCTACCTATGTGAATGCTGGTGGGAGTGTAAAACCGGGAGCGATCTACAGCTTGTCACAGCAGCACAGTATGAGGGGGAGCTCAGGCTGGTGAGTCAGAGGGCTCAGTGGTACCCCATCACAATATCTGAAGCCCAGAACTCATCAAGATTCAAAGAGGAATTGGACATTTGTGTGGACATCAAGGATATCCAGACGCTATCACAGAAAATATTAAAAACCAAAAAGAAGCTTCATAGGATATAAATTCTCATGCTTCAGGGCCTAAGATCTATAACAAGTAGGAGTTAGGAGGAGACTCACTCGAGAAGCAGATTATTCCACATCTGCCTGTGTGGTGCTCACTTGTCCCTTCCTCAGAGACATCTCATGCTAGTTACTGTTGGAGACGGGATACTGGACTAAATGAATTAAGTGTCTGATCCAGAATGGCAATGGCAATTTCCATATTCCTGCTAAACTGATTCTCTACTTAAGAAAAATTATCTTGTTTAAAAGGCATAGTATCTGATGTTGTTACAAATCAAACTCTCTTGACTTTATAAAACCTGTTTTATTTGAAACCCATCCCAATCTTGGGAATAAAAAAGCATATAGTTTTACTAAGTGGATCCTGTCTGTTAAAGTGATTGCCTTTATCATAAAACCTATATAAAGAAAGTTCACTTTCACAATTGCATAGTATTATTAATTCCAGTAAAGAGTATCTCAAACAAAGGCATTAAATGATCTAATCCTGAAAACCATTACCTATGTAGGTGGTCTTTACATGCATAAAGGTTTGCATAATCAATCCTTAGAGTTTTAAATCCTGCTGTGACTGCTTTACTGCAGATTTCTTAGATGATGTTCTTCTGTACCATTAATGGGATGAAAAGCACACAGGCAAATGTAAGGACAAAAACATTTTTGCCATTGCTAAACATAGGTAAACCTATTTTCCTTGCAATCTTTATCTGTTCACTCAAGTGGAAAAATGACAAATCATGCAATACTGAGACACATAGGCCAAATGGTGGTTCATTACTTTACGTCAGCAACTCCTACCAGGCCTGAGAAACTCACTACACCTAAGACATCGCTGTCATAGTATTCATCTATAAAGTGTGTCTTTTAAGGCACCATATGAAAGCTGGTAACACACATCATTAATATCACTGCAAAATGTATGTATTAACACTATAAAAGGAATTGTTGACAGTTACTGGTCTTATGCTTTAAAGTCTGTCACCAAACAAAAGAGAGAGCCAGGTTTTCTTCCATACAGGAGAGAAAGCAGTTATCTCCCTCTCTATAACGTAAATTGAGAATTGTGAAGCCAGATACAACAGGAGCAGTATTTGCTTACAAGTCAACAGGAAAAAACAGGTTGGGGATGTGAAATCAGCACTGGAAGACAGTGGAGTCTGAAACCCAGGGGTTCATCCTGACTTTGGAAGCAAAGACAATAAACTTTGGGAACTATAAGGAGAAGCAAACAACATTTCATTATCCAATTTTGCTGAGGAACATTCTTGGCAGAGAAAACTCTGGATCCTAATTTGACTGAAAATCAGCAAGCTTGCAAAAGGACTGGGAGAGAAACTGTTTGAGTAGAAGGAGTCTAGCCTGCTAAAGTTATGCTAAGTCTCTTAAAAGCATGTTATACTTTTGTTTTATTTGTAACCAGTTCTGTTGCCACTACCCCTACTCAGTATCCCTTAAATCACTGTTCTTTATTAATACATTTATAATAAAAGCATGAATATGTTTATCTCAGTGTTGTAATATTAACTGAATCAGCTGGACCAAACAGGCTAGTGTGCACAGTGTCTCTTTGTAGACAGTGAGCTTGGTAATTTCTCTCAGTGTCCAGTGCCGAAGGATGGATATTACAGGGGGATGCTCCTAAGACGTTCGGGAACTGGAGTACACAGAGCGTTAACCTACAAGGAAAAGTAAGGGCTGGCAAGTTCTGAGAAGTTTGTCTGGGGTAGCTAACAGCCTAGGGTGATAGGGAGCTGTCTCCCAGGTTAGCACCAGCAAATCTTTTTCTCACTGAAGCATGGAGGTTACATGAGAACTTACGGTTTGGGGCACCCTGAGAAAGTATCACAAATACACACACATTTACAGCAACTTTCAGCTGAGGACCTTAAAAAGGCTTACAAACAAGTAAACAGATATTGTATTGTCCTCATTTTACAGATGGAAACTTGAGTCAGAGAGGTGAACATCAGGCTGTGAACAGGATTTGATGACACAATGTTAATACACCTGCACCTGGTCTATGGAGGAGCTTAGACCATTGACAGCACCAAAGAAGCTGAATCTTTACTGACATACCTTAAGTAACTTGACGGGCCACATCACAAGTTAATGACAGAGCAAGCTATGACTCTAACAACTTGACATTATGCTTACCTGAAAGCAAAAACAGTGTGAGGTCAACAGCAAAGGAGAAACAACAGCCTCTAAATGAAGAGAGGGTATGGGAGGGAAGAAAAGGGAGAAGACATGGATGAACACAGTACATGACTATAGTACAATGGGTAGAGAGGTGGATGGGAGAACAGTAAGATCGCAGGTCTGATTTCTCTCAGTTCAGTTACTTATCCATACAATGTTCTTGGGGGAGGCGGGGTTGTTATAGGATTCCATTCTCTTACATGCAGGTAATTAATAGGATTATTCATTGTGATGGTATATACTATTATGGTCATCACTTTTACAAGAATAAGATAAATTCTGTTGCTAATTTATTTTTTCTGAGTTAGCATGTTGGTTAACCCAATACTAGTGGAACGAATCCTTCAGCACCATGTGCAGGGGCAATCTCAAGCCCCATGACAATTACTCCAGAAATTTTTTCAGTCCTTGTAGATGATCCACAATATATAATCAACAAAAAAAAATATATAATCCACAATATATAACCAACAAAGTGTGCCTTTTGAAGTATCATTTAAAATGTCATAATCTGCTGAACATTACTGCCCAGGTAAAATGTGTATTAGTATTGATTGTAAAGTTACAAGATGCTACTGTATAGCATTGTTATAACATGCTCCAAGATTAAGTAAAGCAGGCCCAAACAAGTTTTTCACAGATAAAGACTCACTGGCACTCCAGCCAGGTGTTAAAGAGCTATCACAGGCTTAAGCAGCCATTCTCCAGCAATGGGAAGCTGTAAACAATAAATTTACATTTCATCATAGGGACGGTTCAACCCTCACATCCATAAGAGACTACTTGTTGCCTGCACCCCATCTGGGGGTAACCCTCAAAGAGGTGAAAATGGTATAAATACGAGAGACAGTGGCCTCCACTTGACCTCTCTCTTCTTTCTTCTCTGCTCATGACATCAACTCCTCTCAAAAAACTGAATTAAGGGGGAGGGGTCCCAGGCTGAAAGGAGATCCAGCCTCTGAAATTTACCAGAGTGTATGGTGAGAGAAAACCTTTTGCTTAGCTTGTTAAGTTAGGTCGGGGGTTCCCAACGCAGTGTCCGCCATGGCACCCGCCGGGACGTCTAAGAGCGCCCTAGTACTGGCCGGCGGACGAGCATCCGCCAAAATGCCTCCAACAAGCAGCGTCATCCAGAGGTGTCGCTGCCAAAATGCCGTTGATTGATGTTGCCACTTGTCAGCAGCATTTCGGCAGATGCTCATCCACCACCACGGTCCTCCATGGTTCGTCGTCTGGCACTTGCCAGACGAAAAAGGTTGGGGACCACTGAGTTAGGTATTAGCTTGAGTTTTACCCTTTGATTTTCTTCTGTAACCAATTTTGACTTTAATGTATCACCACTTGTAATCGTTTAAAATCTGTCTCTCTGTAGTTAATAAACTTATCTTATTGTTTTATCTTAACCAGTGAGTTTGGATTAAAGTGTGGGGGAAACTCCATTTGTCGCCCTGTTTGTTATTCATAAGTGACTGGTCAGAGTGCTCATGTATTTAGCTGGGAGTGAATCTGCATGCTAAAGGCTGTGTGAGCAGGCCAGGAATGGATGTTCTGACAACAAAGCAGTGTAAAAGGCACACCAGAATAGAGAATTAAGAGCAGTATGTTCAACAGTCCAGATTGTTCCCTGGGGAATGTCACATATATGTGTAAGAGTCTCCAAACATGGAAGGAGGTTCAACAAGAGCTGAATTAACAGTCTTATACTTCTTGCGGAGATGCAGTTTCAGTAATACCTTATATTTGGGAGTTCAAAGAATACCTGCCATACTGGTTTCAACTTGTTTGATAATAATTTACAATTGCAGCTTTTAAATGTCAGTACCTTCAGATGTCCAAATCTGCATTTTTGGCATTCAAGAACCCCCAATGCTTATTTTAGGCAAGTAAGTGCCCATTTCAGCATTCAGAAAGCAGGATTTGGTTGCTAAAAATGTGCCCACATTTGAAAAGTTAGGACTACAGATTTCAGCAGAATTTGGACAGGCCCAGAATGAATACAGGCAAAAGAATCATAAACATTATACCATTTTTATTCAATATATTTTGGTGGGCCCCTTCATAAAGTATTTTCATTTATTCATTTTTTAAAATCTGAAATAAATTATCTGAACTAAAAAAAACATGTTTTATTCTTTGAGTTTGGGAAGCATAACACCCAACACCCTTGCAAATACAAACAAGCACAGCTTGAAATTGGACTGATCTGCTTTATCCTATATGAGGACCATTTATACTGGACAGATATACATATTGATTATTCTAGATTAAGGTTACTGATATCTGAACTACCAGAAAGTACCTATGTCTTTGCTTTCACACACTGCAATATTAACTAATGCTGCCTTTAATATCTCAACACAACCTAAGACTACATTGTTTCCAAACTGTACTTTGTTTACTGTACATACATTCCTGCCCCTCTAAATGTATTTCATTATACATAATATGTTCATGATATGGTTGAAGTCTATTTTTGACCTCCAAGAAAACCTGAAGGGCAATCTTCTCAAGAGACCACTATTCTTACATAATAATCTTATTACTTTTAGAAGCCAGCGTTGTGAGCTACATCATCAGACTTATCATGTTGAAGACAGTTATAACATGATCTCATATATAGTTTATTTTAAATTATGCTGTAATGTATAGTATATCTGGATTGTTATGGAAGAGGTTTACAGTTTTAAGATCAAAATTCACTCATTCTGCTTTTAAATTTTAACATTTTAAATGTTGTATTAGGAAACCTCTTAGAACAGGAGTAATGGAAAAGATAAGGTTTACAAATAAACTCAGTCAATGCAGTGATAATGAGAGTGCTTTCAAAATAATCTTTCCTTATTAAGACTTTCTAAACAGAGCTGGCTGACATTCAATTAACATCCCTTCTACAAACAATCTGAAATATTCTTGATAAAATATTTTTAGTATTGCCACTGTTTGGCTCAGGCATATAAGAACAGGCTGAAGGTCATTTTGAGGATGAAGAAAATAAATCTCAGATAAAAGGAAAGTTAATAAATTAATCCCTAGAAAGACAAAGTATTTTAAGAACTCTTATATTTAAAATTGTGTGTATGTCTTTGTTTACCGAAATCTGAACCTACTATAATTTGAACATTAAAAGCAATGGACCAAACTCATTCACAGTGTAAATGCATTGAAGTCAATAAAATTTACCCCAAGGATGGACTTAGCCTGTCAGGAGTCTTTTTTGTTTGTTTGGGTTTTTTTTCCTCTCTCTCATTTCTTTTGCATACAAGACTATAGAACGACATACATAGTTTTGACTAAGAGCTCCTCATCTCACTTTTTCTGAGGAAATTTTTCTTTTGCTTAATTAAACAGGCATATGGCTGCATTTATGATGCTTACATTTGTTCCATGTTCTTATTCTTAGAACTTTAAATGACATAATCGAACATTCTAATTTAATAGATAAAACCGAACATGAGAAAACAATGCTTTTGCATACAAATGGAAACTGAGTTAAATCTATCTTATTCACCAAAACATCAAAAATTTCAGGCCCCATCCTGAAAAGCCTTTACTATTGTTTAACCATTGCATTCTGTGCTGCTTTAAGAACTGAATTTATAATTATTTCTGGTGTATTCTTTGTCATATTTCTTTGATCTGAGAGAAAACTATACACCAATTAATTGCCCAAGTAATGTTTTGATATCCTTTAAAATTCTATTATACTAAAATAGTTTGTGTTTTATAAGATAAGTCACCCCTTCAAATGGACTACAAATCAATCTTATAATTCATAAATAATTGGCAACATAAAATGTGTTTTGTCACATATATTTAACTGTAGACGTGCTACTAAACATTTGTTTAGAATGTAAAAAGTCTGGAGCGGCAAAACCCAGAGATATTTCTGGAAACCAAAAAGTTATAATCTTTCCAAAGTACAACTGTAAGAAAAAATGTTTCAGTGATGTGGGAAATTTCTCTATTCTAGAATAATATATTGTCTTTTTTCTAAAAAAAAACAAAAACAAAAAAAAAACCACAACCCACAATAAATAACACGACCTAAATATATTCAGAAGCATCCTCTCAAGCATAAGGACTCAATGATTCATACTTACAGCAACTGAAAAATCTCATGTCATTTCACATGAATTAAAAAAGTAAGCTGTATAAGATGTTCTGAAAAAAAGCCAATAGTAGAAAGGAAAGGACACATGCACAAATATGGAGAATACTATGTTTGATAAATTATAAGAAATAACTAAACTAATTCCCTGGCAGCATTTATAACTTCATTGAGCTTTGAACCTGAGCTTCAGATCACTGGATGAATCCAATTATTCCATAAGGCATTTGAATTTCTTCTGTATCCCTTCCCCAATTACTTTTACAAAACAATATATAATTTCATATTTACACACTTTCACAAAAGGAAATAGCAAAAATATTAATTCTAAAAGAACAATCAATCTCACAGCAAACTCCACAATGACAAATCCCAAGCCTACCCTTCTCTAAAAACTTAACAAGCTTGCAATATAATTGCTGTAAGAAGCCATAGTGTTAACAGTACATGCCAAAAATATCTTTCGTGAGCTGTTCTAATTGCTCAAGATAAGAAAACATAAATGTTCAGAACGGATATTCTCATAACAAAACAGATTTATAAAAACATAATATTAAATAAACAGCTTACTTTTAAAAGGTATAAGTAAGAGTCCGAGTAACTCAACTAAAATAATTGACAGAGTATTAATAAAGGGCAGTATACCATTTTTCTTGTAGTTTTGAATAGCAGGTTTCTCAGAAATCTACTAAAATACAGAATACACCAAATTTGATAGTGTGTCTCAGCCAACAACTTCCAGCTGTCCAAAGACACAAATAATGATGTGGTGACAAAATACATACCTATAATTGTTTACTTGTAACAGTATCTGCTGTTTAGAAGCAACTACTGCAACCATCAGCTTGAGCCAGTCATTGACCACTCACACTGTCAGCAAACCACAAGCACACACTAATAAGTATTTGGCAGCGAAGCATAGTCATTAAAAGGACAAAGCTCAATTTCTCTCTCTCTCCGCCCCCCCCCCTTTTTTTTTAAACTGCTCAAAAAAATTCAGTTTTGGGATAAGGATTCAAGTCTACTTCCAGGTTAAGACAGAACTGCTGATTTCTCTGAATTTCTAATGCCTCATCCCACTCTCACTGGAAAAAAGCATCCACATTTCACACTACTGTTTTCCCCCCTTGAATCTTTTCTACATACAAAAATTGCACCAATTTAACTAAATTCGTTTCTAAATTGATTTAAATTGGTGAAACCCTAAATCAGTTTCAGAGGTGGCTGCACAGACTGAGCTTGTTACTAAAATAAGTTAAACTGATATACGCCATTACATTGGTTTAAGAGTGTCCACCCAAGAGGGTGGCACCACTGAAACTAAATCTATTTAGAAACTTAATTTCCAAATCTTTTTTAAATTAGTGGCATTAACTTTGCATATATAAAATAGTAAACAATTTCATATAAACTTGACATATCTTATTTCAAATCATGTTTCAAATGCATCCAGCTCCTCACACAGGCAATGAGAAGTCTGCTTATATGAAAAAAAAAAATGTAGTGCCAAGCTGTTAAGTTTCTAAAAGTTTCCTGATAATTTCTCAAGAGTCAAAGAATGTTTTAATTTTTTTAAGTCAGGTATTTTAATTTTATGTAAAGTATATTCAACTTAATGAAAGTAAACGCAATAGATGATGACTAAAAAAAAAGCCATCTTGCACTAGTTGACCTGGAAATCCTGGCAAACATTTTTCTTGCTTTTTCTGCTCAGTGAGAACACGAAAAAATTAATTTCTCATACTTATAAAGTATCTATATATATATATATACACACACACACACACACACATATAAATGATTCTGTAATTCCTAACTTACCTGATGGGGGAGTTGTAAGGATTTAGGTTAGTAATGTGCTTTGAAAATATAAAGCCCTGTATAAATACTAAGCGTTATTATCAAAACCTACCAGCATATAGAATGTTCTTACTGTAATTAGAAGCAATGGGCCACACTGTACAACAAATATTTTTTAAATGACATTACATCTACTTGCAGGAGCTCACAAGGTAAAACCTCATCGACTGCGGGCACAACATTCCTCTAGCATTTTGTATTTTGAGTTGGAATCATATCATAACTTATTTTCTGCTTTGACATCATAATGGTATGATGGTCCATCAAAAAACATGTCAAGTTATTTTTCCTAAGGACATATTCAGATTAGGAAACAACTGGACAGATAAAAACAAGCTTTACAGCTAGGTCAGAACGAAGTTGTACCACTTCAGATGTGCATTTCTGACCAATAAACTTCTACATAAAATGAAATACTGAAAGTCACAGGAAACGTTATGCACTGTTTCTAAACCCTGACAACATGAAATATTTTATTTACATTTGTATTTAATGAACCCGGTGCTCTGGATGTATATACTAATATTATAAAAAAGTATAACAAAAATGGCCATAAGGTCAAACTCTCCCAAAACTACAAACACATTGTGGGCTGTGGTAAAACTACCAAGAATCCTGTCCATTTCACACATGTAATGTTTGGGACGCTCTGGAGAGGGAAGAAGTGATGAAGCTCTTGAAGCTAGAGAAGATACAACTTCACACTTATTAGTCTCTGTAGCTGGCATTGGATAAAGATGGAGCCATAGAAATAGTAACTTACTAGACATCCAAGAAACTTCCCCACAACCACCCAAGTGATTCTGCTAGGTATTGCTTCTTTTCATTAATATCCTTATTTGATGTAGACTGCCTCCTCCACATACTATGTTGAACACTGTACCGGCCACTTTTCTTTCCAGGCTCTCCGAATTCCCTTTATTCATAGAATCATAAAATATCAGGGTTGGAAGGGACATCTGCAGGCAGGGGTGGCTCCAGACCCCAGCACGCCAAGTGCGTGCTTGGGGCGGCATGCCGCGGGGGGCGCTCTGCCGGTCGCCGGCAGGGCAGCAGGCAGCTCTGGTGGACCTCCCGCAGGCGTCCCTGTGGAGGGTCTGCTAGTCCCGTGGCTCCAGTGGAGCATCTGCAGGCACACCTGCGGGAGGTCCACCGGAGCCGCGGGACCGGTGACCGGCAGAGCGCCCCCCGCACCGTGACGCTGTGCTTGGGGCGGCAAAATAGCTAGAGCCGCCCCTTGTCTGCCGGTCATCTAGTCCAACCCCCTGCTCAAAGCAGGACCAATCCCCAGACAGATTTTTGCCCCAGATCCCTAAATGGCCCCCTCAAGGATTGAAATCACAACCCTGGGTTTAGCAGGCCAATGCTCAAACCACTGAGCTATCCCTCCCCATTATTGCCACTATTCATCTCTCATTCTCTTCCTCTCTGCCAACCCATCAATTTTGTGATCTCCATTCTGTCAATCTCTTTAATTTCTCTGCTACTCTCAACCCTATGCTTCCATCCCAGACATCTAGTATTTTAGAAACTTAGGATTTGGCCTACTTGATCAGCCCAAAGGTCCATCTAGTCCAGCAGGCTCTCTGCAACAGTAGCCAGTACCAGATATTGCAGAAGGAAGTATAAGAAACCATGAAGTGGGAAAATATTTAACAGGTCTACCGGGAAAATTTCTTCTCAACTTCCTTAGTTAGGGGTTGGTGTATGTCCTGGTGAAAAAGTTTATATCCCTTCTAAAACTCCTGTGTTTCATTTATTTCTCTATCTTTAAAAATCCTTACTACCATAATTCTGGATTTTCTCATTATCAAAGTAACTACCCTTATTTTTTATTGTATTTTTAATCATGCTTTCAAAGAGGAAAGGGTTGAGAAGCAGCCTACAATACTGCCTGAAAATTATAATTACACAAAATGCAGGATCCCTCATTAGAAGTGTCCTTGGGATCCTTATTTTTTTCCTCAAGAGAAAAGCCGTGCCAGAGATTCATAAACCAAGCTCAGACTTAGATAATGCAAAATCTACACAGCTCTTGTATTACACTTCAAAGAAAATTACCAGACAATCAAGGCCTATTTGAAAAGGAAACAGTTGGTTTGATTATACTAACTTTATCAGAAATTCAAACAGAAACCAATGCATTGACGTATAATATTTCACATGAAAGAATGTAGGGAATTATAACCATAGCATTTCAGTGCACAATATGCAACCCACAAAACTAGGTGATGCTCTAAAATGGAAAAAAATCAAGTCTTAGGCTTATACTGCAAAATGTAGAACATAAGTGCTAAAACTGAGAATAGACTAATATTTTCAGCTTCAGCAATATAACCTGAATAAAGACCAAAGCACTGTCTTCTCACATATACTGAAATTCCAATAACTGAATGCATTTTTTCATTTCCAAGAACATTAAAGCCTGTTATTTTGAAGATTATACAATAGACTGAAGATTAGTTAACATTCTCTATAACCTCAGAATATTAAGAAAAGTACAAGTGGTAATTTAATTTGGTTTTATAGCAATTGTTCCCACTGTGATAGTTAGAATGAGTTGAAGTTTCCATTATGAACTATTGTCTTTAGGGGATTCTAACACAAGTAAAAAATTACTCTAGCATTAAACTTACCAAAATAATCACTCAGCTGAGAAGTCCTCTCTTTTTTCTAATAAAAAATAGGACTGTCAATTAACTGCAGTTAACCCATGCGATTAACTCAAAAAAATAAATCACGATTAAAAAAATTAATCGCAGTTTTAAATACACTGTTGAACAACAGAATACCAGTAGAAATTTGTTAAATATTTTGGATGTTTTTCCACATTTTCAAATATATTGATTTCAATTACAACACAGAATACAAAGTGTACTGTGCTCACTTTATATTATTTTTATTACAAATATTTACACTGTAAATATGATAAACAAAATAAATAGTATTTTTCAATTCACCTCATAAAGGTACCGTAATGCAATCTTTTTATCATAAAAGTGAAACTTACAAATGTATTTTTTGTTACATAACTGCACTAAAAAACAAAACAACATAAAACTTTAGCACCTACAAGTCCACTCAGTCCTACTTTTTGTTCAGCCAGTCGCTAAGACCAACAAATTTGTTTACATTTACCGGAGATAATGCTGCTGGTTTCTTGTTTACAATGGCACCTGAAAGTGGGAACGGGCATGCACATGGTACTTTTGTAGCCAGCATTGCAAGATATTTACATGCCAGATATGCTAAACGTTCATAAGGCCCTTCATGCTTCGGCCACCATTCCAGAAAACATGTTTCCATGCTGATGATGCTCGTTAAAAAAATAATACATTAATTAAATTTTGATTAAAGTCCCTTCGGGGAGAATAGTTATGTTTCCTGCTCTGTTTTACCTGCATTCTGCCATATATTTCATGTTACAGCAGTCTTGGATGATGACCCCGCACATGTTCTTTTTAAGAACACTTTCACTGCAGATTTAACAAAATGCAAAGAAGGTACCAATGTGAGATTTCTAAAGATAGCTACTGTATTCAACCCAAGATTTAAGAAACTGAAGCGCCTTCCAAAATCTGAGAGGGACGAGGTGTGGAGCATGCTTTCAGTAAAAAAGGTAATGTTAAACTTTGTAACAAAAATTAATATGGAAGCATCAACTTCACTAAACATGCCAAAAGCCAACAAAACCAAACATTTATAATTGTTTAGACTCAATGCCATCATTAAGGGAAGCAGGTGCGTGGAATATACATAGCCTGAATCCGTATAACTTCAGCAACTCATTACTTGATTCTCCAATCGAGTAGGGCTTGCAGAGTGGAAGGCAACTTCCCCTCCCCTAAAAGCCATCACCAAAACACAAAATCTAGGTCATGCTTTTGGTATTGTCAAAGTCTAATGGTTAAATTTCTTTCACGTTGAAACATCTACCAAATAATGAAGAAAAAAAATCACTTGATCCATCATTCTCAGTTTCTGATGATGGATACACCCTAAAGAAATTACGTCAGTTAAAAAAAAAAAAGTACAAGCCAATCAGTGCAAAGCAATTAATTCCCCATTCTTACAGATGAGTAGACTAGATTAGGATCAACTCTAATCTCAGACAGCAATACCATCTTCTGCAGCAACTGATGATATGGGATACAAAAGTATGTATAGTTAGACAAATTAAATAAAACAAGTTTGGTTATTTTAAAAAGTATGTCTAGCACAAACATGCAGTAGCTAACAAAAGCATACTAATTACATGTGGCCAAATCACTGGCATATCACCCAAAAGTAGCTCTGGGTATATCTACCATTTGGGTTCCCTGTATTTCTCTCAAATAGGTTTTCTTATCATTTATGAAGTAAATCTGAGAGGCCAGAAACATAAAACCTTGAAACTGAGATTTAAACAAAACTTTCACAATTAAAAAGCTTACTAATATATTACATGATTTTCTCTAAAAATCAGTGTCAGCAGCCAAACACAAAGGAAAAGGAGCAGGATAATCTGTTCTCCAATATAATCAAAAAAAGATATAATCAGCAAAGAAACTGATGTAACTTTTAATAATAGCCCTTTGCAAGTTTGAAAGTGAATGAAAATTAAATGTTAAAAATATGAGAATTGCATTGGCTGTGTTTTTGAAAAGAAACTGGCCACAAATGTGTTACATACGTTGATTTGTTCAAACTTCAATTATTCATTTTCAGTTTTGGTCATCTCATCTAAAAAAGGATGTAGAAACAAAAGAGATTCCAAAACAGCAACCAACAATGTAGAAATTAGTCTGGTTGGCTGGCTAGGGTCTTGGGGGTTTTTGTATGTTTGTTTTATTTTGTTAAGAGAGAGTGGGGTTCCATATAAACAGACTTTGGGTTCTTACTGTACAACATTCTAGGGTTATTTAATTTAAAGAGGGAAAACAGATGTATGTGAACAGTGTAGAGAAGGGAAGAAGGTAGAGAAAACAGTTATCTGGCATTCCTGACCTACAACACAAAGGGGAAAAGGACACTCAAAGGAACGAAAAAAATATAACACATTACATAACAAATAATTAACCTGTGAAATACACAAACGGGGTTATTATTGTGCACTAAGACTGTATAAACAGAATGCTAGTCAAACATCAGAGACCATTGCTGTGTACCCCCATATTTAGCGTGGTTTTCAAATTTTTGTCCCAAAATTTTAGTATACTCTGATGAAATATGCCAAAATCATTACTATAATTTAGTTATAATGTTCCCCATTTTTAATTGCCCATTGCCAGCCATTACTGAAGTTCCCAAACATTAAGTAGAATACTTTAAAATACAAACAAGTGCTACATCCAAACTTTAAGTGGGTTGGTTATTTTGGAAGAATTTTTGTTCTCTGACTTGAGTGCCACAGTTTGTTTGTTTATTGGAAAAATGCAAAGGTATTCTTATGCATCTTTTCTTAGAAACCCCACAAAAAAGCTTATTGCAAGCTGGGCTGTGCATCAGCAGCACAGAGCCATGAACACAAATATTCTGTCTTACACTTCACCTTACAGTTTCCAAGTGTCCGGGCTTGGAAGATTCTAAAATCATCTCTTCTTACAGTGAACTTAATTCACAGTATGCTATTAACGCCGCAAATTTGTTTAAGAAATTTTAAATATGGTAGCATCTGCCTTTTCACCTATATGATACTGAATTATTTTTAAGTGATAGAATAAACACCTTTGTATAGAGGAAGTTAATCATATTTAATAGATCTCCTCACGATGGCAGCATAAACCATCCTGAATTGTGTTTTAGTGGCAACATACCCACCCCCTTGTTCAAGTACAACAGTGAAATCAGAACTGCTCTTGAAAGTATTTAAATTAAGCCTGGTCTACACTAAGAAGGGGGGTTGAACTAGGGTACGCAAATTCAGCTACGTGAATAGCGTAGCTGAATTCGAAGTACCCTAGTTCGACCTACTCACCCGTCCAGACACGGCAGGGTCGAACTCCACGGCTCCCCTGTCGACTCCGCCACCGCCGTTTGCAGTGGTGGAGTACCGGAGTCGACCGCAGTGCTTCTGGAGTTCGAACTATCGCGTCTAGATCAGACGCGATAGTTCGAACTCCGAGAAGTCGAACTCACCGCGTCGACCCGGAAGGTAAGTGTAAACCTACCCTTAGTTGTAAACCACCCTTTTCTCATACTCTCACCTATGTATTTATCTACTAGCTTTTTATTCACTCAATAACACTACTGCAAAGTACTGCATAGACCAATATATGAAATGAGTTTACTCAGACAAGGGCAGTGTCAGCCTGTAGAACATTTTGCCCTTTGAGGTCTCAGTTTGTGGAGGCACCTCACTCACAATGCAATTGATTTTTCAAGAAAAAAGGTTTTGTTTATAAACTATAAAAGCAAGGTAAACATCTATCTGCATGAATAACTGGCAAATTGAGACTTTCACCGAAGCTCTAGAAAATTCAGATGAATTATTTTCCCTCAAATTTTAAAATGGTTGGGCATTACAAAGAGTAATGCCATCACTTCAAAGATGGAAGAAGCTCAAATGACTTCTTAGAAATAAAAACAACTTTAAAACCTCTAATAAGCTGTGATATGAGGACACTAAAAGTGCTGCATTTTGTCTTACTGATCCACAGCACTAAATGACTGCCACGAGTCTGTCTAAAAAAAAAATTTCATCAGCATAACTTAAGGTGTGAATTTAAACTAGTGCAAAAAGCTGTGTGGACAAGCTTATTTGGCTTTAAAAGTGGTTTATTTCAGTTTAGGTTACATTGATTAGGAATAAGTTTAAGCTAAACCAAAACAGGAGTGGCTGTGCAGCCTTTTGCACTGAATTAATTATATTGGTTTAAAAGCTGGTTCAGGTTATACCAGTGCAATTTACTCGTATAGACAGACCCTAAAACAGCAGGCCAATTCTTGCTATTCCTCAGTTCAGGCACCACAGCAGTTAAATGAAGGAATCTTACAAATCCTTCAGGCAAGTTGCCACTTATCCCAATTCTGGAAGTGGATAAAAAATTGGAGAACACACACAGAGAAGAAAAATGAGATTTGTCTATTCTGTATAAACTAAGAGCCAGGAGGAATGTGTAACTGGTCAACACTGAACTAAGCCAGGTATACCAGAAAAATGTGCATATCTAGTACATCTTTGTATATTATACTTGGTATGCCATGACATTCTATCTATGTTATGGTAAGGACGGCAGCCGAGGTCCATTCTGTAATACAAAATCAGGTTACATAAGTGCAAGGTAAATCCCAACATAGATATAGATATATTTATTTGTTATTTTATTTAAATTTATGGATGGGTAGGGAGGGAGTGGTTATGTTTACCAGGCTAAAGCAGAAACAAGAACTACCAGTGTCAAGTTCTAGGCTGTACGTTCCCAATACAGATAATCAGCATATAACAAATCAAATGAAGACAAAATAGTTTAAACCAAAACTTATCCCCTTTATTAGTTATGGCTTCTAGCCATAGACTCTTGCTGTAAATCCTTCCATTTTTTCTTCTTCATAATCTTCTGCAGGATAATTAAATACACCAGCTCTGACTGACAAATCAGAGGTACAACTTCACCTCATTTCCACAGCTGGTGGGGGTTTTTTCACCAAAGGATGAAGCCTAAAAGGATATCCCTGTATCCTTCAGTAGTAAACAGAAAATATAAATTGAGAAAATAGTAAATCCTTCACTTTAAGAGAAGAATTACGGGTCTTAAATTCAAAATTTCCCCAGGGGACAGTGGTAGTATTTATTACCTTACATTTGAATTACAATCTCTCTGTTCCTTTAAATAGGCTGGTAGTTTAACTCTGGGAAAAGGATGTAATCTGAACTTAGCTGTGAAAGAAGAACCAACATATATAGTAGAAACCATGATTCTGGAAACAAAATTATTCTAAAACTGCCTCCATTAGAAACTGTACATTTTAATTATATAGCCAAATTTTCATGGCAACAAATTCATAGACCAGCATGACACTAACTTTTAAATGTCAAGCACTTACAGCCGGGTACTTGGCTAGGTAAGGTAGGATCTTTTTACCTCTAAAGCATCAAATATTTTTTAAAAGATTTTATATTTAGCTGGCAGAGCACATGATTGAAGTCTAAAAGTTAAAATAGTTGTTAGAAGCAAAATATTCCTGTTTAAAAAAATAGGTAATAAAGGAAAAGGGGAAATCCCCACATCCCAACCCCAAGCCATCCAAGAGGAGAGTTTGAAAATTCAGTTTCAACCAAAAACAGAAACAACCCCTCCCCACCCCACACACTAAATTTACAAAACCCACAACAAAGGGACACTTGCCAAAACCCACTGTAATTAACTGCAACTTCTGACTCTGTCACCTTAAAAAGTGAAGTTTAATTCCACAAAATTGAGGAGGGCTGCATTTGGAGAAAGTTAAGAGGTACTGGTAATGGATTCCTCTGTAGAATGCTAGAGTATCAAACATTTAAGACTGAACGACCTAAGGCACAGCATACTGAAGCCCATTAATGGATTCTGGTCTCAAATATGTCACTAGGCTAATTAATTTGCATTTGCAATATATGTAGAAAAGCTGCCTTTACTAATAAACACGAAGGTAAAAGAATTTGAAGTGTCATAATTCTTAAAACAGATTACCTAAAGAAAATAAATTTTAATTTTAATAAGATACAAGATTGCTCAATGATGTGTTTGTATCAATTTCTCCCCTCCTCCAACAAAACACAACAGAATTATTTTATGTTTATGAAAATGACAGCAAGCAGTGCTGAATCAAATTCCAAAAACAAGATCTGACATGGTTATGGGAGATAACGTGAACACAATTTACATCAAAATCAGTAACAAATCAATTCAGTGAAACCAAATTTAGCTCGGTAAAACCATTACTACATTCCACTGTCTTAATTACAAACATGATTATGCAACAAAAGACCCACTGTTGAACTCTAATCTAATCTGTGGGCCTACCAAGAATGAAAGTACAACCTTTTTATCAGTGAGCTGCTCTTTGGCTTGATTTTCACTCATCTCAACTTGTAACCCATTTTCTTTATTAAAAAAAAAAACCTGACAAGGGCTTTAGCAGTCATATCGGAAGCAACTCATTTACTATGTATTCAGTGAATAGCAGTCAAGACCCCCAAACAGTTTATTAGACCTCTATCTTCTATGTTACTGTAAAAAAAAACAAAAAAAAAACAGAAATTAGGGCTAGGAATAGGCTTTCAGGTTAACTAAACATCACTATTAACAGTGACCTTGTGAAGTGCAGACCACCTAACAGTGAAATAATTGATAACAAACCAATGGATTTACACCAGCATGAATTGGCACAACAGATCAGAGGTCTGAGGCACTTTCACAAGAGAAAATAATATTGGCTCAGCACCACCTGGTAAGAGGTAATCAAAAAATCTGGGGCTCTATTTCCTGCCTTTCCCACCATATTCCCTATTGGGAAGGAACCAAATGCACGCATATGTTTTTTTAAAGGAAAAATCTCTTTTCTCCAGGAAGGGACAGATTGTGAAAATAGTTTTTAAAAACTACCGGAGATGAACTGGTGAAATACATTGAAGCATGCATTCTCCAGGCAGCTACATGCTTTAAAAAACAGCACTTGACAATCTCCAGACAGGATTAGGGAAATCTAATAAATTCCAATATCTGACATCACAACTTTCAAATTTTAATGCTAACAGGAGTTGAATGGCTAAGATTCCACACACTATGTTGCAATTTACTTATCCAGTTTTGACCTTGGGAAACAATCTGATAGTGTCAGGTTTGTTTGCTTACATGAAGATAATTTGCTATATTGCTTTTCAGTACAATTACAAAGAATAGTAACGTTGGCATTTCTTGAATCTGAAGCCTTCATTCATCTTAAGCACATTTCTCCTTTTTGTGAATTTCAAGTCTTTTTGATCTTTGAACCTAAGGACTAAGTTAAGTAAGAATGGGTTTAAAATAACAAGTATAAACATGAGTACTGCTGGAAATTCTAAAGAAAGATGGAGGTATTTATGTATCCCCTGTTTATCTGAGCATGTCACAATATTTAATGTATTTAGCTTCACAGTGTTCTTCTGAGATAACCATTATGCTGATGTGATAGATGGTGAACTTGAAACTCAAATCAAAATTTGAAAAATCTACATGCCTAAGTCAATAGGAAACTTTCCCTGATATGTGAGCCAGGCCCAAATATCAACTTCTGCTTCATTTAAGCTTTCATTTGAAAAGCATTTCTAATCCTTATGGATGCAAAGATAACCTTCCAAATGAGTCCAATGCAGTGTTGTGATCCTTAGTCTGCACACATCTCTAGTCAGGGGCGGCTCTAGGCACCAGCGGGCCAAGCGCCCGCTTGGGGCGGCATCCTGGGGAGGGCGGCATTTGGCTCCGGTGGAGCTCCCGCCGGCATGCCTGCGGCAGGTCCACCGGAGCCCGGGACGAGCGGACCTGCCGCAGGCATGCATGACCGCGGGTCCCGTCTTCCCGCGGCTCCGGTTGAGCTCCCGCAGGCATGACTGCGGCAGGTCCGCTCGTCCGGGGCTCCGGTGGACCTGCCGCAGGCATGCCGGCGGGAGCTCCACCGGAGCCAAATGCCGCCCTCCCCAGGAAGCCGGAGCCGCGGGAAGAGGGGACCCGCCGCGGGATTGGGGAAGGGCGGCGCAGCGCTCCGCGCTGCTTGGGGCAGCCTACTTTGTAGAGCCGCCCCTGTCTCTAGTGCATGTCTTGCTACTGATAGCTTTCAAAAACAGCAGCAGAGTGAAATTAACAAAATATGGGTTCACGTCTCAGCATCTTTTCAGAAGCCTAGCAGTAAAGCATGAAACATACACCAGGCATGTCAATTTCAATCTGCCTCTCCTTACCACCAGAAGCAGACACAATGAAGCTGTTCACATGGGAAGACAATGCAAAAAAACAGGCCATGGAAGCAGCAGATCAGAAAAAATGTAACCTCCCACGGCAGCAACCAGGGAGGAAGTGCGGAGTGAGAATAGCAAATAGCTCCCTCATCAGCACCACTGCAGTTAGGACTTTGGCTGGGGTATATGGGAGAGCAAAGTGAGAATGCTTTTTTTCTTTCCAGCAGCCAGAAGTAGAAAGGTAGATAAGGACGTATCAAATGTATCTGACACCTACTAACCAGACACCAAGGTCGCTGGATCAGATTCTAAGAATCCTTTCCTAGTACATGATAACAGTAGCGTAGTGAGGAAGTAGAGAAAGAACTGACAGGGACTTGTAGGGGATCTTAATGCATGACAGTCTTTGTTAGCAAGAGTTAGGCTAACTGTAACCCTAATAACACGAGATTTGTAAAAGTGAGGATTGTGTGAGGCGAGTGGAAAAGAACTGTGTGAGAAGTTGTTTCAACCTTGTGTAGATAATGTGTAAATAATACGAAATGTAGACTGGAGTCTCTTAAGTGAGAAAAATAAAATATCAGAATGACCTATGTATAAACAAAATGCAGCCGTTGCTTATTATTGACTATAACAAAAGTATAAATGCTTGCTGTAATTGTTTACCTGTTGAGAGACCTGTCTAGGAAGGGGAGACCCTATGTCCTATTGAACTCTCTCCCTGCTGTAGCTGCTAAACAGAATAAAAGTATCTGACTTTGCTGTACCCAAACAAATAAGTGAGAACTAAGTTTTTCTCCAACAGTAGCTAGCGGGATTCAGGGGAAGCAGCTGCTTCCCCTCAGCACATTTTCAAAAAGCGGCGCCTGCCGGGCCGGCGTTGGCAGCAGCACGGCTGGAGGAGCCATGGGGGCCGACAGGCGCGGAAGTGGCGCCTGCCGGGCCGGCGCTGGCAGCAGCATGGCCGGAGGAGCCATGGGGGGGCGTCAGGCACGGCCGGAGGAGCGAGGCAGCTGGCTCCTTGGTCATCACACCCCATGCTCAGAATGGCCCCAACATCGCCGCAGCCACCTTCTGCGGCGGCGGCTCAGGGCTCAGCAGCCAAGTGCTCTCTGGCCCCCACCCCTTGCTAATGCGGCAGGCGGGGGGAGGTCAAAGGGCCCCTGTGCCTTTAAGGCCGCCTGGCTGGCGAGCCCCGCCTGGAGCGCACCGAGCGCAGGCCGGGGACAGGCAGTGGTGCAGGACGGAAGGTGAGCGGCAGGGGTCCGGGCAAGGAGCTCCCTGGGGCTGGGCTCGCAGGGCAGGGGCGCAGGCCGCGCTATCTGGACGGGGGGCCCTGGCGCGGCGCAGGAGCCTTGGGGCCAGGACCCCGCGGGTGGGGCCGGGAAGCACAGCCTGGCGGGGGACACCTGCAGAGCACGCTGGGCAGGAGAGGCTCTCACGGGGATGGGGTGGGGGTATCCGCACTTCCGGGAAGCCCGCAGGAGTCCTGAGCCGGCCCCGGGGTTAATCTGGGGGGGGGGGAACAGGAGGAGTCGGGGACGTGGCCAGAGGAGGAGCCAAGGGAGGGCGCCTTTTTTATGTTTGCTCCCCCTACACTTAAAACCTGGCTACGCCACTGCATGATAATGGAAATGGGTGTTATCCTAGATCTTGCTGATAGGACTCCCTCCCTCTCCTCCTCCTCCTCCCCAGCTGTTGCACCTGTGTTTGGCATGTTAGTGTCTCGTAAGTTTATCAACTGCTTAAATTATACAGTTTCAGATAGGTTTTTCAGTTTAAACTGAATTTAGTGATAGTACTGGCCAGCAGAGACATACATACTTCAGTAATATTAAAAGACAAGCAGCTCTTCATCTACAACTCTTCCAAACCCTAAGAGGTATGATGGAACAACATTATTTTATTAATGAGATTTTTTAAAATAATTCAGTAGCTCACCTTTTCATTTATTTAAAAAAAAACAACAGAGAGAGGATGTTACAGTGAAACACAACTGACCTGTAACAAGAATAGGCACTAGGTGATGCTCTAATATACATAGCCATATAGTAGTTAAACAATTACGGTAAACATTCATCTATACTCAGAAGCTTGCTTAGAATTATTTTAGCTGTAGTTTTCCAGGAAGGTAACTGCCCTTAAAAACATACAAACTACATACAAAACACCAACTACTACGTCTATTAGAATTAACTGACTACCCTTCTCAGTTCAAGAAATGTGACAGTGGCCATGGCAGTGCACACCTCCTTTAAAAATCCACACAACATGTAATCCCTAGAATCAGGCGAACCTAAATACAGTCTTTGATCCTATTGCATCAGAAAGTAATTAATTATGAACCATGTTTACAATTATAAATTGCAAGAGTATGCTTGTCTACTTTTTATTATTATTATTTAAATAGGCATTTACTCACTAAAAACAATCATGTGGATCATATAAAGCAAGTTTTAGCTTTGCTCTACTCTCAATGATTCTTGATAATGTTGAGTTTGTATGAAAAGTATCATGGTTTTACAAAGGGGATTACTCTACAAACTTCTGAGTTTACTAAATCCGCTGTTGCATTATGAATAATATTAACTCCCTTTCAGGGAGTTTTGATGAAATTAGCTCCTCTGTCTTCTTGGCAGCCATTAGCAAGAGTCACTGAATTGCCAGGTATTCTCATCTGCCCCTCAAGATATTATTACCTGGTTGATTGTTTATAGGCATCATGGCACAGGGGCGGATATATAAAATTAGGGGTTTTTTTAAGTTAGGCTTAAGCGCATCAGGAAAAAAATTGGCTTTTAGATGTTGAGTGCTTTAAATATTAATATTTTACAGTTTCTTAGATTTAGAATTTATAAAAATGACACAATCTCCCAAATGAGGATCATCTCCCACCTTAATCCAAACTTAACAATGCAACAAAACTTTCTATACCACTTGGCATTCAGAGGCATACTAAAAACACATCCAAAGAACAGTCATTCAATTCATCTCAGTAAAAATTCATGTGAATTTCATTTTAGAAATTATATATTAATCCAATGAAGAAGCAGTGCTTAGCATTGTGATACTTCAGTCTTTTCAATCCCTAAATCAAGACTATACTATAACGGAACAACTACTGAAAAGTCTTTCCTCTGAAGAATTGTCAACTACTATTTATAGATCCCTGTGCAGATACAAAATTTGTATCCACATCCAATCCACAAACATGGTCCACAGATATAAAAAGTGGGTATCCACAGATTTGCAGGCCTCTACCTAGTTATACTTCATTAACTATGTTCAATTCTTGCCCACAGCATTCCATTTTAAGAACAGCATGTCTCTTTATTAGAATTATCTTTGTAGCATTTCAAATAAAGCCATAATAGATTTTAGCACAATTCTAAATTATTAATATATGGAATTATAAAGACCTCTATCACCCTAATGCTTTAGATTAATAAGGGAACATATTTTCTGCAGCCTGTAATCAGCTATTCCGAAAAAACGAAAAAGGGTGTACAAGCTAGAAGACCAAATGCCAGGGATTTCAAGACAACTGACTCAAAGGACACATCATACAATATTCAACATGGCCAGACTTTGGAGTCACATCTTCCTGGCATCAAACTCCAGGACTGAGGATCCATTAATAAGATTATTCTCTCTACTGCAGTCTAAATTTTCTTCCCAAAATCATGACCAAGAAGTTAAAACATTCATATTAGCTTTTGTTAAACTGTACTCTAGCAATTAATTCTGGTGTTTTTGACATAAAGATGAACTTTTATTCATGGCTTTATCATTCATTGTACCTTTCAAAGTTTCTGAGCTCATGGATAGTATACAACAGTAGAACATTTCACTTAATAGAAACTCAAAAGGGTATTCAACAGACAATTTTCTAAATATCTTTGCGTATTCCCATTGGGAATACTAATATGTATTTCTTAATAAACGTATTTGCAATTCTACTTGGTAAAGTCTAGATACTTTCTTTTGTATTGGGTTTACTCTGCCTATTTCCCGGATACTCTGGACTAACTTGAATTAATGTAAATGCACTGTACGCATTTACATTAATTCAAGTTAGTCCAGAGTATCCGGGAAATAGGTTGTGTGGCAGAAGTAGTTTGTATTAGATTAACTTCAAGTCTCAGGTTCGGCCCTTTAGATGTTGAACACATTTGAAAAAATACCGTGTCCTGATTTTATTTTATTTTTAAATCAAGGTTATGCAGAAAACCAAGAAATGATTCTGACCAAATCAGGGAAAGAAAATAAAAGCCATTGAAATGAGTGAGATTTCAAAGTAAATGAGATAAAGAAAATGAATATGAGGATGTGGAAAATTCAAAGAAAGCTGACTGAGGATTCAGAGACTGGTGAGTGTTTGACTTGCCTTTCCATTGACTGTTTGCATGCAAAAATCTTTTAAAATCAAATAGGTAATCTGCTCTGTCTTAATTATCTGAAAATTTTCCTAAAACCTGCTAGAATATTCAGTCTTCTCCCACAGCAGGGGAAATGAGAAGTCTTTGATCAAACCATGGATGATTTAATGAATGGAAATGACATTTTAAAGCACTTAGTTAAATTATCTTTAAGAGATAAGTTAACATCCTAGACTTGGCATAGTCAGGATTCAGGCCAGGACAGGACATGGAAAACAGCTTTAGTGGCACTGATGGTCCCTACTGCTAATGGAAAATCAGCAAATATCCATTCTCATCCTCCTGGACCTCTCTGCACCATTCAACGCTGTCAACCATGAGATGCGGGTGTTCCACTTGAGTAACTTAAGGGAGGTACATGGGAATGCGCTAAAATGGTTCGAGTCCTTCCTGGAGGAATAGGTAACAGAATCTCCACCACTAGATCCATGCCTAACTTTTGGAGTCCCACAAGGATCAATTCTCTCACTGATCTTATTCAATACTGACATATAGCCACTAACTGGAACTGGTCAGACCAGACTCAAGTGCCAGAAACATGCAGGTGACACTTCCCCTACATATGACCTTACAACCACCATCAAGATAGTCCAGTACTTGGACAAAATCAGCTAATGATGAAGAACAGCTGCCTGAAATTGAACCCAAGCAATACAGAGGTTATGCTAGTGAGCAGAGGAAAGTATTTTGAGAAGTTTGCAGCTATGATGCAGACTCCTTTGGCTGAAGGTACACACTCAGTCTATAGTATAGGAGTGTTCCTGGAGTCCTCATCGACAGTAAGCTCTCAAATAGCAGTGTTCACAAGGAACACTTTTTACCACCTCCAGCTGGCTAGGAGACTGTGCCATCCTGACAGACTATGACCTGGCCTCAGTTACACATGCCTTTGTAACCTCCTGTCTGGACTGTAGCAAAGCAATACCTGTAGATAAAGCCTTCAACCTCTTCAGAAGCTCCAATACCAAATATGGCAACACAGCTCCTCAGCAATGCAGGCTACTACAGGCATATCAAATTGGTCATCCGCACTCTACACCAGCTTCCCACAGAATATCAAGTCACATTCAAGGTCTTGGTCCTTATCTTCAAGGTGCTCAGAGGCCTGGGCCCAGCATATCTAAAATATCACCGAACACACCAGGATGAAGACTGCTGTCAGCAACTCCACTCAACACAATCAAATTTTCTATCATAAGGGTAAAAAATTATCTGTGCAAGAGACTGAGCTATGCCAGGCGTCAGTCCAAGACGATGGAACAAACCTCCATAAAAACTAAAGACTATCATAAATGTCACAACCTTCTGCTCCAAATGCAAGGCACATTTCTTCAACCTTGCTTTCTCCAACATAATGGCATAGCAGAACGTACATTTTAAAAAAATCCAAAACCAACACGCTACCCAAATAGAACATCTCACTGAACACACAATTTTAAATACTCACTACTTCATATTTGTCTCCACATGCAAATGATTTGCATCAGTAGAAACAATCACCTTCTGTAGGTGATGCAAACCCTAAAATCAGAAAGCTATACCAGAAGTGATAATGCATTTGAAAAGTTGACTTCAGATATGTAGTTTTTAAGTTCAATTGGTAAGATTGCTCGGCCAAATTTAGTCTCTATTTAAGAATAGTAGACAAATTCCTTGAGCAATGATCATGCAATACAAAACATATCACAGTGAACTTTCTTGTAAAGATATTTAAAGATTTCTGACATGATGGGAGAATTTACTCTCTTTGCTCAGTATTTATAAATATTTCATCTGCTATGAAATGTGCATCACAAACACTTTAGTAAATGGATTTTAAAGACTGTCTATTTTCCTAATTTCTGTAGACACCGCTGATTCCTTTACTGAATTCCTTCCAGCAGCATATACCTGTTGTATCACACAACAACAGAATATTAGAGGGACTAGCATTTATCTCTTAACAGTAATGAAAGAAAACCACTTACCCATTCTATAGGGATTCCACTTAGTCCTGCACTTAAACTGACAATTTAAGGCACCACAATGCCACAGAGTGCTCCTGGAAAATGGATGGACATATTTTCTAAAAAAACCCAACCCTAAATATTTACTCACACAATATGGAATGAGACAAGGCCACTCTCATACACTGTTGTCTCCTACAGTGCCATATATTTTACCAACAGATCCTAAACACACAAAATCTGAACAGAAACAAATTTATTCCCAGGCGCACTTGTAACCTGTTCAATATTCAAGATGACTTTTAAGCAGCTAATAAAAAGCCAAGGAGAAGAAGTATTTACTAAGGGTACAAACTGACAGAAGGGTAGAAAAAGCATAGTCATAAGTAAATGTAGCAATGACTTTTCTGGGTATTGAGGAGCGGGAAACAAAAAGGGAAAGATTTTCCAAGAAAATAAACAAAGGAATATTTAAACCAAGAGGTCAATGATAAAAAACCACTAGGAACCACATTCTGGTATCCAATATTTAGTGAACTAAGATAGTTTGCTTGGCTCTCAAGAAAAGAAAGAACAACTGTCCATGCCTTGAGGAGTTTACAATCAAAAATATTAATAGTCATTCCCTTAGTAAACATGGCAAAGAAAATAATGTACCTGAACCATGGGAGATTTTGTTAAGAAATAGACAATTTTTGGCAAGTATGTTTGGATGGAATTTTGTTGGAAAAGGCTGAGTAATATGAGCTAAAAAAAAATCCTGATTTTCAATCACCTCTTCTATACACCGAAGATTTGGTGTTCTGCATGCTCCATAATAGCCGCATTTCTCTTACATTGCTGCAGTCTGTAATAGATGATTTGGCAGCCAACTGAGAGGCCTATTCTACCACTAGGATGGCATTTCTGTAGAAATAGGAAATATAAAACAACTATATGCAGTCACTCCATCCTCCCTAATATTGTTTGGAGGCCATCCACTGTCACAGATCAGCCGCACTGATTAAAGTTCTTCAAGTATAACACCGGCCTACTAGATTTGTAGAATATTAAGAAATACTATGGAAAATCTTCTGGTTAGTTCTTCTGTTCTCGTTGGAAAACTGCAAGAAACTCATCTAAGGGGGAAATACTGCATACTCCTCTTGTTTATTAGAAACACACTGTGCCACAAATCAAATATTGGAGAGGTTTTGAAATTCCAAGCATGCCAACGTTTCATAGGAATGAGCTGCAACTAATTTCAATGCTCCTCTTTAGCTTGCAGTTCAGCAGAGTCCTGCCTAATTTCTAAAACATAGCATCTAACCAGGTTGTGTTTTGTAAATTCACGTATAGTTTCTGGATAATAAGCCACAAAGTAGATCTACCAGGACACTGAGGTTTATAATTGTTATGTATACCTATGACTAGACACAGAATACTAACTTATCTGAAAGTTATTCCATGAAATACAGTATAATTACAGAATTAAAAACAATTACAAAATGTTTTTAGATAACAGGGTATCGTTACACGCTATAAGCCAGAAGAAAATATGTATTTACACTAGATCATTTATTAACATACCATACATTTGTCATTTAACCTCTTTAATTTCTATTTAATTATACTGAAGGATTCCTCAAAGAAAAACAGCTCTGTAACACAAAACAAATCACATTAACACAATTTATTAACAAGTATCAGAGGGGTAGCCGTGTTAGTCTGTATCCACACAAAAAGGCTTTAAGGTGCCACCAGACTTCTCAAAATGTATTAACTTTATTCATGTGTCTTTGATAAGTACATTTTTGTAAGCTGTAACTTTTTCTAAACCTTATTTAACCTTGAGGTTTTTGTCATCTTACCATATCTTCTGCTGCTAGAATTAATATTGTGCTCCAACTCTTCACATTATTGATGTTGCCTTTAAACTATTAACATCACTTTAAAATGTTCCACTACTTCGCCTTATGACAACCACCACTGTAAAGGGATTGGGCAGAGGCATTACTCCAATCATCATTTGTGAACTGCTATGGAAATGTTAGAGAGACAAGGTGGGTGAGGTAGTTTTTTTTTTACAGGACCAAATTCTGTTGGTGAGAGAGGCAAGCTTTCAAGCCACAAAGAGCTCTTCTTCAGAAAATGTTAACGTTTCTAAATGTCTACCTGTTTAGTTAGGAAAATTCACTTGTTTTGATCCACTGCCCACTATGCACTCAATACCTTTATTGATTACATCATTTGTAAATTCAACACTACCTGGCAAGGCATACAAATACCTCAGAGAAAAAGAAACTTTTCAAAATTAGTTTATATTATAGTTTAATGGTAAGTAACAATGCTGAAAATACTGCAGAGTCTCATAAAATTTCTATACAAAAACAATGCATTGTGCTACACCTCTACCCCGCTATAACGTGACCCGATATAACATGGATTTGCATAAAGCGTGGTAGCAGCGGGGCTCCGGCGGCGCTTTAAAGGGTCCGGGGCTCCGGCTGCTGTGGGGAGCCCCGGGCTCTTTAAATCACCGCCAGAGCCCTGCTGCTGCTACTCCAGGGCTGTGGCAGTGGGGCTCACCAGTGATTTAAAGGGTCCGGGGCTCCAGCTGCTGCAGGGAGCTCCCTGGCCCTTTAAATCACCACTGCAGCCCTGCCTCCGCTACCCTGATATAACGGCATTTCACCTATAACGCGGTAGGAATTTTTGGCTCCCCACAACCGCATTATATCAGGAAAGAGGTGTACTTCTGAAATACAAACAAGATTTTAAAAGTGTCATTTTAATCATTTTAATAATATATCTTTTATATTGATAACTACTATACTTCTAAATCAATAAGCTCAGTATATAAATAAGGTATAAATACTTTATTGATTCTACTGGAATTTAGCAAAGCAGCAAACTACTTTTATTGATGTAGAACTGGGGGTTCTCAAATTTATTGCAACGTAACCACCTTCGGATAAGAAATTACTACACAATCCCAGGGAGGAGAGACGACAGGGGGAACACAGGCTGAGCCCACCCAAGTACCACCACTTCAGCAGCAGGCAGGGGGCCTGTAACCTTAGCCCCGCCGCCCAGTGCTGAAGCTTCAGCTCCAGCTTTGGTTTCAGCCCTGGGTGGTGGGGCTTGGGCTTTGGCCCCAGAAAGCCTAAGCCAGCCCTGGCAACCCCATTAAAACGGAGTCTCGACCCACTTTGGGGTCCCAACCCACAGTTTGAGAACCGCTGATAGAATTTAATCTAACTTGAACCCTGATATACTGATAAGGTTAATATATTAGGAAATTGACTTAAGACAAGTAAGACTGTTACATTATAATGAGACTTTTGCAAAGTATTTCACATCCATGGCCCTGGGTCAGCTCATTACATTTAAAAGACACAACATAAAAATTACTCCTTTTTAGAGCTGTCAAGCAATTAAAAAAATTAATCGCGATTAATTGCATTGTTAAACAATAATAGAATGCCATTTATTTAAATATTTTTAGATGTTTTCTACATTTTCAAATATATTGATTTCAATTACAGCACAGAATACAAAACATGTAGTGCTCACCTTATATTTGTTTTTTATTACAAGTATTTGCACTGTAAAAATACAAAAAATAGTATTTTGCAATTCACATAATACAAGTACTGTAGTGCATTATGAAAAGTTGATTATTATGAAAGTTGAACTTACAAATGTAGAGTGTTAAAAAAACTGTATTCAGAAATAAAATGTAAAATTTTAGAGCCTGCAAGTCCACTCAATCCTACTTCTTCAGCCAATCACTCAAACAAGTTTGTTTACATTTGCAGGAGATAATGCTGCCCGCTTCTTGTTTACAATGTCACCTGAAAGTGAGAACAGGCATTCACACGGTTGTAGCCGGCGTTGCAAGGTATTTATGTGCCAGATGCGCTAAAGATTCACATGTCCCTTCACACTTCAAACACCATTCCAGGGGACAGGGATCTCTGGTATTTTCCTGACTTTATATATACATATACCGTACACACACACATATACATATACGGTAGATCATAGATATAGCCCTTACACAGAAGTAAAATTAACTAGACAAATCAGGCACAGCAAAGTACTTGGAGAGAGGAGTCAGGTATGTTGATAGGTGCCAAAATTGCTGCAATTTGGCTTGAGCTTGTATTTGTGAGTGGTATTGGTAATAACACCACCACCAAAGCATACCCTATAGCAGTGGTTTGGTTGGAGAAACAAGTTTGAATTTTTACTTAGAAAGGATATTTCTAAATCTCACACACAGATATGCACCAAAAACATTGAATATTTCAGGTCTTAAATTAATTCAACCACCACTTCCTCTACAGGCTCCTCTACTCTTTTCTGAGCACAGACAGAGAGACTTCCTGTGAAACCACAAGATCTGCCTGGATGCTAATAATGTTCCGTAACTTATGGTAACTATATTTTATATGCAAACTCAGTTAGAATGGTCCACTAGAAAAACATACATAATTTGCCCTCATCTTGCAAAGCTGTTAAGATGGGGCCTAAAAAAATCTTTGCCATTAACTATTCTTCATGCAGCAGAAAAGAAGGGCTGAAGAAGACACTGTCAGGCAAAAACAGGTCCAAACCCAAGACTAAAATATGCGTTTCCAAGCATACCACAAATACTGTTTTAAATTCACAAGGGAAACAGTTTTTATGAAAATTCATATTCCCCAGAAGTGTTCACAACACCGACTTCATGGCATTGTTCTAGTGCACTACGAGCTGAATGCAAAATTGATCAGCTATGGAAAATTTGTTATCCAATTTCCATTAGGGATCCTGACCTCTCTAAATGTGGAGGTTCATCCATATAAGAGCCCAGATCCTACTCTTGTAAAGAAGGGGAACGAGACAGTATGCCAGATTCCTTGCCAAGAGATTTACCTACTGCAGAACTTGAGATGGGGGCAGAGCTGGATTAACATTTTGTGGGCCCAGCACGTAACATATTTGTGGCCCCCCCGGGGAATTGACTGTAAAAGGGGCTGGGGGCAAAAGCACAGTGGTGAGGGAGTTAGGGTTGGTCCCTGGAGCAAGGGAGGGGCCTGGGTAAACTGCAAGCGCAGCAGGGCTGGGGAGGGGGTAAACAGGATCCCCACCCCCCATTCTTGCCCACATAGAGCAGGTACCAACCTGGTTCTAGCCCATTCTCTTCATCTCTCTGCACTGAGCTACCCCTCCTCTCGCAGCAGCAGTACAGGTTCTCTTCCAGGCCCTCTGGGGTCGGTGTTGGGAGTGGGAGGAGTGGAGGCTAATATGGTTACTCCTATAACCGGACTTTTAGTTTCCAGTCAGCACTGCTAACTGGACACCCAGGCGCCGTTTTGTACTGGAGTTTCCAGTAAAACTGGATACCTGGCAACAGGGCTGCCAGTGAGAGGGCTAAGCCTTAATTGGGGGGTGGGGGGGGGAGCAAGTGGTGGGTGGGCTAGGGAGTGGAGAGGAGCTAGTGGGCAGGGCCATGTCTGCTATACTGCCTAGGTAAGTTAGAGACTGTGGGGATCAGTCAACACAGTATCCCCAGCGCAGGTGACATGACAATTAGTGGTGGATTTAGAATTAGTGGGCCCCCCCAGCCCTGCACTCAGCTTCATTTTTGGGGACCCAGCCAAGAAAAAGAACATTCTCTCTTATCTCCCCCCACCCTCGTTTTTCATTCTTTTTTCTTCATCCTCCTCCCATAAGTAATAGGAAGTAAATTAAAATAAAATGAGGTACCTTGATTGTTCTTGTAGTCTAACTTATTTTTCCACAGATCACTTGAAAATTGCAGAGGGTCTCAACGGATCACTTAATGATCTTTCCAAATATTGTTTGTACCATTAGCTAACTATTGTAAAGTGCTTTGGATAAGAGCGTTTTATAAAAAAATGTAAAAAACATTGGGGTGCCGTGTCTGGCCAGGACCTAGGGTGAGGGAGGGGGCTCAGGGTTGGCAAAGGAGTGCTTACCTGGGGCAGCTCCTGTTTGGTGCAAGGGGTGCAGGTGGGAATGGGGTGTGTGGGCAGGAGCTCCCGTTTGGTGCTCAGGGTAGGAGTGGGGATTTGGGGGAGTGCAGGAGTCAGAGCAGGGGGCTGGGGAGGTGTGAGGGGGTGCAGGGGTCAGGGCAGAAGGCTGGGGGGGTGGGCTGGGGTCAGGTGGGTGCTCATGGCAGGGTGCTGGAGAGGGTATGCCCCGATTCCACCCTCTTCCCCAAGGCCCCGCCCCCGCCTCTTCTCCTCCTCCCTGGAAGGGGAGCACACTGCAGCTCCGCTCTTCCCCCTCCCTCCTGCTGGAAAACAGATGATCAGGAGGGAGAGGGGGAGGGATGGAACACAGCATGCTGGGGGAAGAAGTGGGGGGAGGAGCTTGGCTGCCAGTGGAGCCTGCCCTGCTGCAGCAGGAACCCAGGAGCCGGCAGCATCAAGCTTCTGCCCCTGCAGGAGAGAGCGTGGGGCGGGGGGGAGAGTGAGGCGGGGCGGGGCCCTTTGGACTGTGGGCCCGGCGCCATGGCAAATCCAGTACTGGGTGGGGGAACTCAAACTTCTTCTTGACCAAGGTATGGTTGGGGCAAAAAACCCCAAACAAACAAAAACCTTGATTCATAAGTGCAGGTCACTGAAGAGGACTTTTTACAGAGTGGCATCCAGAGCCATGTTGGCTGGTGTAAAGAGATGTGGAAGTTTCAACATACCATCCAGACTCAGTTCCTTTTCCTGACAGACAGAGGGACTGTGGGCGGGAAACAGTTATGACAGGGCTTAGTTGTGAGAAGGTTTCCCTTCTACAGTTCAAAAAAGCTTCTCCTCACAGACTGAGCTTTTCTAATCCTTTTGTTTTCTCCATTTTGTTATCCATCAGGAACACAGATGCACTTCTCCAATTGGGAGAGAGATCATGAACCATAAAGGAGGAAACAAAAGTAAAAATAAACAATCTATTTTTACTATTCAAACGGAAAAGTGCAAGAAGTAAACTATGAATTGAGGAAAAGGATTTTTTTACAATTTCTAGTTTTAATAATCTAAAATGTTTCAGCAAAATAGAGGACGACTTTTTTTTTTAAATTTTAACAATAAAGTGTTTCTTTCAATGTCATTATCTTCTCCAGTCAAATTGAGCACAGATATCTTTGGACTTTTCATGCACTCAGAATACTATTTTATGAATATCCTGAGTACTTTTCGTGGACTATGCATCATAAAACTTATTCTTTAAAATACAGTTAGAAAAAAGTTTCATTTTTGTGCTATGCCTGTAGATGGTTTTTGAAATTTCATTTTGGCTAAACCTGTTTGTCCAAAAAAAAAAAAAAAAACTTTTTTTAAATAATTATTTTTCAGAACTATTAGAATTCATTCCAATCTTCCATTTCACTTGTATGTTTAAGGCAAAATCTCCAACAGAAGAGATGAATGACATGATTTGTGATCATGACGATGAAAGAGTAATTATGATCTGGTACCTCTAGTGTGAAGTGTTTTGGGGTATAAGCAACGGTCTCTAAGGAGAATTGCCTGATGTGTAATAAATTTAAAAGCCACATTCTTCACAGAAGAATTAGTATTCTTTCCTATTTTACCACATCCAATTCATGGCTAGCGTGGAGTCTACATTTTCTGTCACCTCTCACTGTGACCACACTGTATATTTACTAGTGAATTCTCCTCAGTGAAGACCATTCACACTTCATTGTTTTACTAGAGTGTTCCTAGAGGAAATCTGTGGTTAATAAAACTCTGGCAGCTATATTACCACCACGAACAACCATCAGTCCACACTACATATTTGAAGTGTAGATCAAAAAAACTTTTAGTGTTATTAGTTATCTGTACTGAAAGTTTTCAACAGCAGAATTACTCACCACTTATTAAAAAAAATTTTAAAGTCTCTCAAACAAATATTTCAGCTAGTTCAACTATTCACAAAAAATCTGGTCTGTTCTTATGCTCTCAATTGGTTTCATTAAGTAATATCACTGTGCAATATCAAATCTAGGATCTGAAAGTAGGTAGCAGACAAACTTACTTCTTTAATAAAATTGACTGAACAGTAAAAAGTGTTTATGAAATCAGTAAACTTCAAAAAAAAATATTATAACAAACAGGCTCTTCTCCTAAACTTGAACCTATGAAATGATAATAGCAACCAACAGTAGTGCTGAATAATAGCGATTTAGCATTCTTCAGTGCATGAAAAAAGAACCAACAGACAGAGCAAAGTATTCAATTTGATCATTTAAAACCGCTCACCAGGAACTGAGACTAGTCAGGTAATCCTTCTTCTTTCTGGCACATTTAGAAGTGTTTCTCTTGTAATTAGGTTTAGGTCTGAAACATCTGGAGAGCATGCAGTTATGGCAGAAACCCATTCTGTACCATGACATCTCTTTTCCACAATTTAATAAAATATATTTGCCATCTCTCAGGAAAGATTTTCACGATACACATCTTTGAGCTAAGCTGGTCTATAAAATGAATGTTAAGTAAAACAGTGAAAACCTTGAGTTAAATGTCACCAGTTACATCACATGAAATGGAATGGAATGTACGTGATGTCCCTGTACAAGTCACATCCTCCCACTAGAGCAGGAAATTTGAATGGCTGCTTTTATATTTCTTGTTTACAAAATGGTATAAAATATTTTGTGCCTGAATTTTAAAAGCGCATAGACTTTCAAACACAAAAGTTTCTCCCCACACACCAAAACAATCCTCCGTCATTTAGAAGGTGCTTGAGAAGAAAAGTCAACTGTGGGATAGGAGAATATAAAACTGAAAAAGCAAAAACAATACAGAGCTCCCATTTCCCTACCTCACTGGGCTGTTCTGAGGATAAATTCATTAAAGACTGTGAGGTGCTCAGATAATATGGTATTGAGGGTCATATGACTATCTCATAAAAAGTTCACTTTACTTTTGATTTCTCAGAATTTTTTTAATTTATAAACCTATATTACAATGTTTTGTTAGTAATTCATGTATGCTTATGTACAGACATTACTGTCTCCTCTAAAGGGATACAAAACATGGAATAGAACTCTGTGCTCAAAATCACCCCCAAACCACTCAAGCTATACCTACCATCACTAGAGAAAAGATTGGTGAAGACTTTACACTTGAACTGGTAAAAGAATTTGGATATTTTTAAAACAATTTTGCAAAGTTGCTATAAACATAATAAGGACATATCTGACATAAGTATGTACAGTGTCTCGATCATCTGGGATAGCAAACAGAGGGTTAGAGAATAGTTAGGTAAAATTTTTAATTTATGTTTAATGATTCTCTTGGCCACACTCTCTCAAGACATTTTTCTACCATTTAAAATTTAGAGGGTAACACAGCTTTAGATCATAAATGCTACAACTATTAAACAATATACATTTTTTTTTCAAATCAGAGTTGGATCCTGATTAAACTTTGCCTAAAATAAGGGTTACAAGCAAAATGAAGCAAATATAGCTGCACTAATACTCAAGATTTGGGGCTCAAAATGGCAGAAGCCTGAGAAGATTGTCTGCTCTTGCGTTTTGTAGAAACAAGACCTCTAAAAATCTTTTTTTTTTTTAAATCTTGACAGGGATGAAAATATAGCGTGGGTTTTATTTAGAGGCTTTGAGTCTCAATCTTCAAATATTCAGGGACCAAGTGGTGTGGGGAGAAGGAAGAAGATCTGAGGTTCCAGTTTAGACCCATCTCTAGCTAAAAACTGATTAAAACCATCAAAAACAGGACATTCGATTCAATAGATGAAATAGAAACTGAGTTCTATAGATCGTACTTGGCTTACTAAGTAAAATGCTTAATTTGGCACCCACAACAAATAATACATAATAATAATAATAATACATAAGGAATCATAGAAATGTAGTACGGAAGGGACCTTGATAGGTCATCTAGTCCATTCCTCTGCACTGAGACAGGGCTAAGTATTATCTCGAACAATGGTTCTCAAACTTATTTGATCGAGCCACCCTTCTTTGTGTCTGTAGTTGTTTACCCCCCTCCATTCCCCAAGTACATATATCACCACTGAGCACTGAAAGCAGAGCAGAGAGCAGCAGCTGCTGGCTGGGCACCCCGCTCTGAAGGCATTCTGAGTAGGACCAGACCTAGGGTGACCAGATGTCCTGATTTTATAGGGATAGTCCCGATTTTGGGGTCTTTTTTTATATAGGCTCCTATTACCCCCAACCCCCTATCCCGATTTTTCACATTTGCTGTGTGGTCACCCTAACCAGACCCAGGTCAGATCCCTGCAGGACCCCACTTGATACGATATTGATTGATTATTTGCTCCATTATCTTTCCAAGTACTGAAGTTAAGCTGGCTGGTCTATAACTCCCTAGGTTCTCCTTATTCCCCTTTTTATAGATAGGTACTATAGTTGCCCTCTTCCCATCCTCTGAGAGGCTTAGCGATCACTCCAGCCACTTCCTTAAGTATTTCAGGATGTATTTCATCAGGCCCTACTGACTTCAAGACATCTAATTTTTCTTGACCCTGGTCTATACTACAAAATTACTTTGGTATAGCTACATCTCTCGGGGGAGGGGTGAATAATCCAGACTCCTGAGTGACAGTTATACTGACCTAAGTGCTTCTCCTGCCAACATAGCTATCGCCTCTCACAGAGGTGGAGTCATTAAGACAACAGGAGAGCTCTCTCCTTTCAGCTTAGAGCATCTTCATCAGCACTACAGCGGTGCAGTTGCATCACTGTAAATTTATAGTGTAGACCTGCCCTTAGTAATTCTCAATTTGTTCTTTCCCTATTTTAGCCTCAGATCCTACTGCATTTACACTGATGTTCACAATGTTAGTCATCTGATCACTACTAAACTTTCTAGTGAAAACAAACAAAAAAGGCATTTAACACTTCGGCCATTGCTGTGGTTTTTGTTATTGTCTTTCCTGCCTCACTGAATAATGGGCCTACTCTCTCCTTGGTCTTCCTCTGGCTTAATGTATTTGTAAAATGTTTTCGTGTTACCCTTTATATCCCTAGCTAGTTTAATCTCATTTTGTGCCTTGGCCTGTCTAATTTTCTGCCCACATGCTTTTCTTTTCATATATAGCCATCCTTCGTAGTTTAAACTATTTTCCACTTTTTTATGAACTTGTTTTTTTGTTTTTGAGCTTCAGGTTGTTGAAGATCTCCTAGTTAAGGGAAGGTGGTCTTTTATGATACTTCCTATCTTTCCTATACATTGGGATAGTTTGCTCTTGGGCTCTCAATGTCTCTTTACAAAACCGCCAACTCTCCTGAATTCTTTTTCCCCCTTAGACTTACTTCCCACAGGCTCCTGCCTACCAATTCTCTGACTTTGCTAAAATCTGCCTTCTTGAAGTTCATTTTCTTCATTCTGCTGTTTTCCTGCCTACCATTCCTTGAAATCCTGAACTCTTTCATTTCATGATCACGTTCACCCAAGTTGCCTTCCATTTTCAGATTTTCAAACAGTTCCTCCCTATTTGTCAGATTCAAATCAAGAGCAGCCCCTCTCTCTAGTCAATTTCTCCACCTTCTGTAATAAAAACTTGTCTCTTAACACTGTACAAGAACTTGTGATAATGTAGCAGGGCACAGATTACTATCTCCACAGGTGTCTGGTAGTGGAAGTCCCCCATCACCACTAAGACCTGTGCTTTGGATGATTTTTGTTTATTTAAAAAAAGCCTCATCCACCTCTCCTTCCTGGTTCGGTGGTCTGTAGTAGACCCCTACGATCACACTTTCTTTTACCCCTTTTATCCTTACCCAGAATCTTTCAACAGGTCTGCCCCCCACATCTGTCTCAACCTCAGCACAAGTGTATACATCTTTGATATACAAGGCAACACCTCCTCACTTTTCTCTCTGCCTGTCCTTCCTGAACAAGTTGTACCCTTCAATACCAATATTCCAGTCATGTGAATTATTCCACCACATCTCTGTGATGCCAATTATGTCGTAATTGTGACTGCATTTTCTTCTTCGACTATAATTACCTAAGATTTAGGTGGGGGGGGGAAGCAATAAACATGCTGACATGAAAATAACTATCAACTTCCTGGAAGGATCAAACACTTGGCTCCAGCTACTGCACCAAACTTTTAGGTTAACTTTATTTTTTAAAAATTGTTCATTCCCATAGCATTGATATCTACTGCTTCAAAGAATGAAAGAAGAATGACATTATGTGGGAAAGCAGGAAATGCACTTTTTTTAAATTATACAGGTCCCAAGGGTAGAGGTAAGCTGTCAGTCTTGACGTCAGGTCATGGCCTGAGGCTGTAGAGTGATTTGCAGGGCGTGGGCAACTGCAATGTCTATAAAATTATCTGCCCCCAATCAGGACCTGCTGTATTGGCATTCATCAAGCTCTCCGATACACACAATTGGATTGCTACTTGAAGTTACAAGACCTTCTTGGGATGCTGATCAGAGTGGAGGTTTGAAGGTGGCATCTTTTGATTTGAGGCCCAGGACAACTCATCCTTAATTTCCTCCCACAGGCCCCATCAAAATTGGTGGTGTTGTGCTGCCACATTACATTCAGTGTCTGTGATAAGCCAGTGGAAATGTCCCTGCTGCAGCTTCCTTAAAGCAGCATTTGCCAAGTGGACACAATGAGGGTCAACATCGACTGAAGAAAATGTCTTTAACAATACCAGAATATTGCCCTCCAACAAAGGGGAGGCCCAATTCAATACTTCCTCAAACAGTTGACTAGCTATCATGCCTACTTTGGCCTGGTCAAAAGCGCAGGACTGGAAACTGAGTAAGAACTGGAGGCAACACTGATTCATGAAACCCAGAAACCTTTGATGATTACCATCAAATCATTCCAGCAGGGGTATTGAGAGAGACTTTTCAGGGCTGATACCATGGATTGTGCCCACAGCACTGTATTTTCAGTGCAGCGTTTGCTCATCCGCTCCTGCAACAGTTGGTTCTCAGTGTTCAATTATGCAACTTGAGCCTGTGGTTGTTGGCTGTCCACCAAAAGGCAAGTGGCCCATTTCGGGGAGCCCAGTTCTTTTTGGATCTGAAGTTGACCGATTGACACCATCCTCGTTCTTTCACTGGGCCTATCTCTTGGGGTTGTGATCCACACAAACTGTAGGGCCAGTAAGTAGGCAGCCAGGTTGAGTGGTTAACAATATGGTTCAGCAAAAAGAATGAGGAGTACGTGTGGCACCTTACAGACTAACAAATTTAGTCTCTAAGGTGCCACAAGTATTCCTCATTCTTTTTGCTGATACAGGCTAACATGGCTACCACTCTGAAACCTGGTTCAAGAGAGCCATGTTCAGGATACTCGGAAATAGGCTGGACCCAACTGAACTAATCCAGAAAGGGTCAGGCACTATTTGGGTCACCAGAAGTCAGGCCAAGGTCAGGATACTGAGAATCAAGGAGTCTGTAGTGCCAGGTGAGGGTTTCGAGCAGCAACCAGGTATAGCCCAGTTATACAGACAACTTACTGTGCCTCTCTTTGGGTTTAAAAAGGAAGTCCTGACCAATCAGAGGTCCCAGTCTTCCTCCAACCAGGGCCCACGGGAGGCTTCCCTGATGTAGCTTCAGGTTTCATGGCCTTTCCACCCAATCAGATGGTAGTGAGCAGCTGGGTGAAAGCAGGGAAGCATCAGCTGACTGGGATCCCCACAGACCCAAGTTCAAGACACATGTGGTCATGACAATTAAAGTTAAACTGGTGCAACTTTGAGTAGATAAGGCCTTAGTCTTGAGTGGCAACTAATTCCTATGTCTGCAAGATTTGTTTGTCTTGTTCTCAGATGCTTTAAAGACTTTGAGGAAGCCCGTTCCAACCACAGGTTAGGTTATAAGCAGTAAATAAAGTCATGTGTGGCTGAGCAAGAGGGAAAAACAACAAAACTCTTCCCTACTGGAGATAGCAAAAAGTTGGAAAATAGCTACCACAAAGCTTTTTTTAAGCAAGCACATTTATTCTTAAGGTGAAAATATTACAGAGAAATATTACAGAGAAATATTACAGAGAAAACATTAAAATAATTAAAGAAACTACATGCATGCTAATGTTTACCAGAGATCACCCCAACACCAGTAAGGGCTCTCGGAGGAATCAGTCTTTCATACTCCATCAGTGGGTTTTCCTGTGGTCACAAGTTCATAATAGCTGTTAGCTCAGAACAAGCACACTCAGGAATCTGAAAATTGCTCTTTTATGCTTTGATCTTGTCCTCCTGTAACTGGTGATAAGCAGACAAAGGTCCACTCCTCAGGGTAAAGCTTCAAAAGGCTGAGTTCTTGCATTTCCAGAAGGGAATTTCCAGGGATTTCCTGAAAAATCCACTTAACTTAAAAAGTTCACTCGCCTGGCACATGGTTTCAAATAATTCTTGGAATTAGTCATGCCTCTTCCACCCCCACACCCCTCAGAGTTACATACAATCCCACAATAATGCACATACATTTGTATTTTCAGTACAATGAACTCCTGTGATCTTAAAACTTAATTCAATAAGGTCTGTCCAGTATATTGCAGGAAATTGCCCTGTCACAGGTGTCATCTGCAAGTTTTATAAGCACACTCTCCATTCCACTAATGGAATAGTGGTAGTGTTGTTTAGTTAAGAAGATCATGGAAGAACTGAAGAACTACACAACAAATCTGTAATGGGAAGAAATGTCCGGTCACAGGATTTCCACCAGAGATGTCTCTTAGCAACTTTAAGTTATTTGCACTCCTGCAATTGGTAGCTGTATTAGAGCATTTTAAAATATAGATATTCACATCCACTTGCCTCTAGTATAATTTAATATAAGAATACTTTACAGTCGTGTGTTGATGAAAGTACAGCAAACGTGAATGTCTGTGGTGATACACAATCTATTGTAAAAGTATATTAATTTAAAAGAGATAGGAGGATGCTTGTGTGTGTTTGTTACCAGCACATGTGCTACTACAGAGCCAGAAAACAATGAAATCAATTTTCATCAGCATTCTGTAACTAAACAGTTTCCCATTAAAACAAACAATTAAGGAAAACTGCCAGTGGCATCAGCCTAATGCAACACTTTCTTCTTTTGATTTGCTTCTAGGATATGTTTATCATCAACTGAATATGGGGTTGAGGGACAGGGAGAGAATTTACATTGTTTTTAAAAAATAAATCTTTTAAAAGATTATACGACACCTGGAGAACCATACATAAAGTTCTATAATGCACATACCACTTTCTTTGCTGTGCTCAAAAACTGCTTCTCATACCTAAGAACGAAGCCTTTAACCCTAAAAAGCTCCAGTTTAGTACAAAATGTAGAAGTACAAACTCCACAATATAGATTGCAGTGAATGTGTTGCCCTAATGGCTCCACTTGCTCATTGGCTCCCCACTGAAATATACATTCTTGTTCAGGGTTGCTGTCCTAATATTTGAAGTTCTCTATGGGTTTGACCTTAGCTACCTGAGAGATCACTTCTCCCTCTACAGCTCTAACCTCCCTCAGCAGCTATGTTCCAATAGAACAATGAAATTGCCGACCAAAAGGAGGAGCCTCATGAGTGCAGAAGAGAACTTGCACAAGAGTTGGACCTAGACTACAGAATCTATTCACGTAAATATAAAATGGAGCATACAGCATTCAGAACCAAATGCATCCCACACTTCTTCAGTATAGCTTTTTTTTAACATTAGCGGTTTTTAAGGCCCGGGTTCACAAAGCCCTGGCTGGGATGATTTAGTTGGGGTTGGCCCTGCTTTGAACAGGGAGTTGGACTAGATGACCTACTGTGGTCTCTTCCGACCCTAATCTTCTATGATAGCTCTCCTCGCCTGTACTTTTAATCAGTGTCCCAACTAAAAACACACACACACACACACACACACACAATGTGTCCGTGTTTCAATGTTTGCATAAGCCATGGGACAGTTTTTATTTTTAATCTTTTAAATTATATGGGGGTCCCTCAGATACTACTGTGTGAAGGCCATGAAAGTACCATTACAGTATTCTTGTACAAGAATATTTTAAGAAGATGCCAAGAAACCTGCTCCAAGGGATTCTTAGCAAGATTACTGTAAATGTCAATGTACTGTGTTTTCACAAGAATTGCGAGACTGAAGTAGACTGTGAGAAGTGGACAATGATGGTGATCTATCCAAGTTACAGCTGCTAGGACAAGAACTTGACTGATCAATAATACATGTTTTTTCAAACAAGTCAACTGACCAAATTCAGAACTCGTAGAGTTCAGAATTGCATCTTTTCACAGAAGCTGTGACTATGGCGCTCAGAATTTATTTAGTTTAGAGGCATGGGGCCAGAGGAGGAGTGTGGGCGGGGAGTAGAGAGATTTGCCACATTTTTCTTCCAGCTATGATTAGGCTATACTTTGTCACACAAAGGTTTACAATAGTGTTGCTCTCCTAGGCAACACCCAAACCAGTTTGAAAGGGGTGAGGGGTTCTGAGACTAGAATGAGACACCTACAAAAGGATCTCGGCTGTCTAAGAAACGTGAGTTCTCTGAAGAGAAAAAGCTCCCTTCGCTTGTAGTGAAGCATAAGCTTAGATGAGACTAAATATGCACACAGACTGTTTTAATAACCTTTTTCTCTAATGCTGTGTTCTAGCTCCTAAATAAAAATACTTTGTTTTAAGAAGGCTGTTGGTCAGCATCACTGGTCACAGTTTCCAAAGAGAAGATCAAGTAGGTGCCCAAACCAAGATGGGCCTACACAGTAATAAGTGACTGACAGTGGGTTGTACCAGGATGCAGTTCTAACAGTGGGGGAATAGGGGATTCCATTGCAAGACAGGCAACAGCAAGACAACTAAAACCTGAGGGACACACTCTAAGGCCAAAAAAGGGGCCAGAAGCGCAGTTAGTCTCATAATTGTGCCAGCAAAGTGCAGTTATAATTCTGTATTAAGCAAAGCAGCATTTTTTCCTGCTCTGAAAGTACTAAAGTAAAACAATTACTCAATACATCTACTTTGTTATGGCTAGAGCTAATGTGCATTTTCAAAAAGCTTCCTTGTAATTGTGAGCACAAGATTCAGTTTAGCTAATTCTTTCATACTAAGTTTTAAGTATACACAGGAAAAAATGCCAGCATGATGGGTCAAAGCTATAATGACTTGACCTCTACATAATAGTCTCCAGCTCAAAATTTAGTTCTACCAACAGAATGGTGATCTAAATGTTTTTCCAGCCAGAGTATGTCTCTATTAGGAAGTTATTGTAGGTAAGTATAAAGATTATATCCCAATTAGTGAACTCTACTGAGGTCAAGCACAATGCTCTACAGCAGTGGTTCTCAACCAGGGATCTGGGGCCCCCTGGATGGCCTCAAGCAGGTTTCAGAGGGTCTGCCAAGCAGGGCCAGCATTAGACTCAATGGAGTCCAGGGAAGAAAACCAAAGCCCCACCATAGGGAGCTGAAGCTCGAGGTCCTGAACTCTGCCACCTGGGGCTGAAGCTGAAGCCTGAGCAATGTAGCTTCTCGGGGCCCCTGTGGCATGTGGCCTCAGGCAACTGCTTTGCTTGCTACCCCCTAACACCGACCCTGGCTTTCATATGCAGAAAACCAGTTATTGTGGCACAGGTGGGCCATGGAGTTTTTATGGCATGTTGGGGGGACCTCAGAAAGAAAAAGGTTGAGAATCTCTGCTCTAGAGAAGATTTTTTTAAAATCAATATTAACATATATATATTTTCCAAACAAATATTAGCAAATCTTATTCATAACCTGTATCTATTACTTTTAAGAGATGTATTTCTGTTTCATCAACCTTTTATTACCTGGGTATTTATTTTGGTCACATTCAAAAAATGGTAACCATATATATTATAAAATCTATTTGATCCTGATATAAAGCTGGGTCATCTCTACAAGCAAGCTACTACAGACAGCTAAGAAAGAGAAGACTCAAAAAGAAGCCAACCCAAAACTTCATCAGGGATTGGTGAGAGAAAGTTAATTAAGACACTATTAAGGGATCAGATTTTAAAACTCTTGTAATAACTTTCTTTTTCCAACAAAGTGCTGTTGTAATTTAAGTTACTAACTTAGGGTTGCCAAGTGTCCAGTTTTCAACCAGAAAGTCCAGTTGAAAGGGGACACATGTACTGACCGGACACCAAAAGTCCAGTTACCACAGGGCGGGGGAAGGGAGGAGGCACTGGGTGATCAACCCACACCAGCCCCTGCTCCTACCTGCATCTCGTGGGCAGGTAGGTTGCCGTACTAGCCCCGGACCAGAGGGAGCCAGCTGATGGGGGGCAGAGGGGAGAAGAGGTGCACAGGATTGAGCAAGGAGGAAGGGGAAGGGGAGGAAGCAATAAGTGACAGGGGCAGGGCATCAGGAGAAGAGGCGGAGCAGGGGTGGAACTTTGAAGGAAGAGGTAGCGATGGGGGAGGTTCCGGCTCTCCTGCTGTAGTGTCTGGTTTTCAGAAATTAGAATGTTGGCAACCCTATACTAACCATTTCTCTTGTTAATCACCAAATGGTTAGACCATGTAGTTCCTGGTGAGGGGACAGGGATTAAACATTGGTATACAGAAAAAGAGTGGAATTTAACTGTATCTAAGTTTTTTAATACTTTTAGACCACCTTTCCTGAGACAAGTCTTTAAATGGCTTATTTCTAAATAAATGATTTAAATATTTTCTTAGATTTCATAGGATTCAGTTAAGATTACTTTGCCCAATTATAGACTGGCTGGTTATTCATCATAACCAGACCAGTCTCACCTTCCCTTAAATTTTGTTGCCCATCTGTAACAGTTTAGTTATCTAATAAGATATTAAGACTGGATTCACAATAATTTTGGGAAACAATATACTTTAGTCTTATCAAACAAAGAATGACACCAGATGTGATCCACTCTCAAAGAAGTCCAAAAGCTCTCCATAGAGAGATATACAGAAAATTATAAAGGAAGGAACTAGTTTCTCAGTTGTGTTGCCATTCGTGTTGGTTCACTTAATGTGTTTTCTTTTCTTTAATAATAAAATAGCCATGGTCAATAATTGTGATTATTTTGCTTGGTTTTAAACATGATGTCTGCTAAGATGCGTAAAAGAATGCCTGTGACTAAAATAGCAGGAGTTCCATCCCTGATATGGCAATAAAAGAAAAAAAATTAGTAAGAGCTGGCCTACCATTTCTTGTTTCTCCGGACTCAATATTTTAATAACTCTTAAAATAAAATTAGTTGGCATCCAACAGTTTAAAATTACACTTTTCTACCCACAACATACGACCTTCAAACCTCCAAAATCTTTTATTCAAAAAAGAGTTTCTTCTAACAAGACAAAATGTATGTAATACATGTGAAGTTTGAGTTAACCATGTGCAAAAATATTAAACAATTCAAATCTTTTTTAGCTTTTTAGTAATAAACCATCTCACTAAAAACCCTCCAGAAGACTTAATAAAAATAAAAACCTTGTACTGAATGCATAGTATATATTCATAAATATATATTAATATATTAAACATATGCATACAAACAAATATCAGTTTGGACATCTGAGCTATCAGACTATTCTAAAGTAAACTTACTTCTGGGCTATAACCAAGCAGAAGTTATAGCTCAACAGACAGTTTTATCGAACAGTCATATGCAGCTGAATACAAGTACTTTTAAAACAGAAATGCCATCTTAAACTACGAATGTAAGGCAAGTGAGCAAGGACTGCAATATTTGACCCTCTAGTTTTGTTAAAATCACATCATAAAAATTATTTTAAAACCTGTATAAATGCATATCAAATATAACAAAATTATGTTTCTGTTTCATATCTATTACTACATCTTGTTAATACTATCAGGTCAGGAACAAAAAAGTCTCACTCAGCCCACTTCTTTATTTTGCTCAGTTGGTCACAACTGAGAAGTCTATAGAAATAACTTAGTTTTAATTATTAGTGTAATTTATCAAAACAGGACACCTACTTTAAAATAATTAAAAAAAAACAACAATCACTTAAAAAAAAAAAAAGAAGAGGAGACCCAGATCATGTTGGTAAAAAATGAATTAAAATGTGTACTTCTATACCAATGTAGTGGCATTTCAACAGTGCTACCATTGTGTAAACCGAAATACACTGCCTACAGACTCAAAAATGAGAAACAAGTTGTTGTCATAGTGTTGGTATGCACAGCTCGATCCTCCACTGATGACACTAATGCACTGCACTGTATTGTCAGCACAAAAGGAACAAGTTTAAGTCAGACAATACTACAGAAATTTAGAAGGAAACTTGTAACAAAAAGTAAAACAGGTATTTTCACACTAAAAATATAAAACAATGTTCTAACAGGACATTAACACACTCCCCAAACTTTAAGAAACTTAAACAGGCTACTTTTTAAGTGTACTGTGAAAAACATTTGACATATTAGAGAGGCTCTGCAACCTTAATAATGTTCTTCTCATGTTAATTTTGTGACACTAATTTTCCGGATTTTTAAAAAGCAAACTGAAAAAAACAGAAATTCCATCATGTGGCATCATATTAACACCTACATGGCTCATCAGCAGGGTTGGAACTTTTAGATCCACCACACTGACATCTGCCACTTGAGCTAACAGAGCAAATGATACAGTAATAGGTTGTCATCCTTTATGTGGACTACCACTAGACAGGGATATGAAACACTTCGCCAGATGGTTTCACAGATATATGACAACAGCAGAAGAATGGTGGAACTCAGGAATTTTGACTTCCATTCTAGGCTCTGCAGGAGAGTGTGCTCTAGGGCACAGACTCTTCCACCCATATCCTCCAAGCTTGACCCTTTAGGCCCCATCCTCTCCAACCTGTCCATCACGTTTCTTCCACCAGTCCCATTCTCCCTGACTCCCTACTCCTAGTCTCCACTCAAGCTTTTCATCCCAATTAAAGTTTGCTTGCCCAATAAATCCTACTCACATACACCCCAATACACATCCACAATATTCCTTCACTGGCTCCCAGTTTCCTCGACCAACCAGTCCATCTTGCCCTCTCCACCTCGCCTCCCAGCCTCTCTGTCCCAGTTTCCTTGCCCAGCCAGTCCAGTCCCAGTTTCTTCTTCCACTCCCAGTCTCTGACTCGTAGTCCCAAATATACTGCTTTCCATCTGCTCCCTTAGTCCAGCATTTGTCCCTTCTGTATTCAAATCTGACAACTTCCTCCTCCATACTGCCTAGGAGTCAGTGGGGAGAAGGGGTCACTGAGAACACATCAGACAGAGGCTCCCTGATCTCAAGTCCGCCCAGCCCAAAGTAGCTGGAAGCACAGCTTTTACAGGAGAAGTTTGGCTTGCCACTGTAGGCCTGGTCCAGAGTACATTCAGTCATTCTGTGAGGATAGTGCATCTGCTGTCCAGTAACATGTAGGAGCTTGTCATAGGTCTCACCCCAACTCTGAACTTTAGGGTACAGATGTGGGGACCTGCATGAACACCTCTAAGCTTAACTACCAGCTTAGATCTGGTCTCGCTGCCACCATCCAGATTTCTGAATTACCTGGAAAACTCTCTTCCCCTCAAAAACCTTCCCCTCCCTGGGTAGCCTTGAGAGACTCCTCCACCAAGTCCCTGGTGAACACTGATCCAAATCCCTTGGATCTTAAAACAAGGAGAATTTAACCATCCCCCCTTCTTTCCCCCACCAATTCCTGGTGAGTCCAGATCCAATCCCCTTGGATCTTAAAACAAGGAAAAAATCAATCAGGTTCTTAAAAAGAAGGCTTTTAATTAAAGAAAAGAAAGGTAAAAGAAAAAAACCTCTGGGAGACAGCATATAAGCTGATCTCACAGACAACAGATTTAAAACACAGGATGTTCCCCGGGCAAAAACCTTAATACACACAAGAATACCCAATTTGATAATTCCCCTAATTGCACAAAGACAAGTTACAAAAGAAAATAAACATAAACCTATTTATTCCTTTCTAAAACTTACTACTCTGATAAGAGGCTGGTTCCTTGATCTTTTCCACTCCAGATGAAAACTGAAACTAATTCTAAACAAAGGAAACTTCCCTCTTTCCTTTTGAAACATCTTGTTCCCCCCTTGGTTCCTCTGGTCAGGTGTCAGCTAGGCCTTTGCAGGTAAAAGAGGCATTAACCCTTAACTATCTGTTTATGGCAGAGCTATAAAGGGATGGAGCATGCTCAGTTGCTCTGTGGGGATGGCACATGCACAGCCCTGTCACAGGCAGGAGCTCTGAGAGGCTCAAGCCATGAAGGCAGAATCATCAGAGATTTCAGCTCCTAAAAAACAGCAAAATCTCTGCTGCGCACGTACAACTGTGATTTTTCAAAAACTCAACTTGGTCAATTTTGAATAGATTTTCGTGGGGTTGGCAGAAGGCTTATTCACAACAAAAAAGTCATCCTGTCTGCCAAATTTCATGTTCAGGCTACAAAGTCAAGTCCACATTTCAAAGAAAAGGTCATAAGAATTTATTTGAACAAGAGCAAAACAATGTATTTTTCCAAATTTCTTTGTCAAAAATGGCTGAACTGTTTTAGCTGAAATTCCCCCACTATAACACCAAAAATAAAAATAAAATCAATCTAAGGCAGACCTCCAGAATACAATAGTTCAGCCTACATAGTTAAAATGTGGTAAACATTGCAAGCAACTGAAACCAGACTTATAATGGGAAGTTTCAAACAACCTTAACTGGCAGTGCTACCAGCTCCACCCATACTAGCTATTCAAGTTTTGGCTCAGTAATGGAAGTGTCCACTTGATGTTGATCTTTAGCTGGGTTCAGAATAATGAAGAGGAACATTCATAATCTGGAGCTAATGAAATGCTACAAATAAGGTTTCTGCCTCAAGGGAGTGGGAGTAGGGGAGAAGGAGATAATGATGCCTTTTAAACTTATTTTATGTGTTGAAAAGCTAGGAATTACAATTTAGTAACATGAAAGGATTATGAATTTCTCAGTTTGTTATACTACAAAAGGGTTACAGATAGGACTACCACAGTAAACCAGTATTTACCAAGCCAGTATTTAAAAGCCTGATGGAACTCAGGTCATGAATTTGAGCAAATATTTGCTTATGTGGAAAAAGTCTTTAGTCTAACTTAAACTTCCATGCCTGGCCTTTAGCCTCATGTCCCTCTATACCATTTCTAATCTACTTTATACTAGCAAGTATGAAGAGGAGGATCACTAGAAAGCAACAAAGAAAAAACTTCTGGTTAAATATTACCCTATATCACTGCATGCATTTTAGGATAAATTAAAACTCCACTCTGAAATATTTTGCTGAAAATAGATATTGTAACAGACTTAATCATGTAAAATGTACAAACAGATTATTAAAACTTTAGTAAAAACCAAATCCTAGATATACTACAAGCCACGCATCTTCTCAGTTACTGCAAAATCCTACCCCTACTCTAGTCACTTCCATGGGCACTGGGAACTCTACAGAGGAAAGAGGGTAAAGAATCCTTCTGTTCCCCCAATGCTGCAGAGCTTCTCCAAACTAGTAGCTGAATTAGCCTCCTAGCTCTATAAAGGAGGACAGACAGGATGATCTGCATAATGGCAGATCCTCCTATTATTATACTGTGCTATTGCCCAAAGGTGGCATAGGAATACAGCCACATTTGACTACTCGATCCTGCCTGTTTAAAAGAAATTGCATTGGTTCAGCTACAAAAGAGTCCTTAACTCCTGCTTCCACCTTTGTAGAGCTGACCCTGAAAGAACACAAGTTCTCCAAGAAGATGAGTCTGGTCACAGCTACATAAAACAATCTAAGCTCCCCAATCCCATCACCTCCACTGTGTACCATAGCACGAAGGCTTGGGTGACCTCATGTATACATGAGAAAAATTAGATGAGATGCCTTTGCCCAGTTGGTCAAACTATCTAGTAAACAAGCGTGTAGTCCGCTGGCAAAGTGTGTGTCATGACCCACACGTGTAGCTAATCTACAGAGGGAGGATAACAGGAACTCTCTTCATTTCAAGAGGCAGAGGTCAGAGCTACAGTGATCAAGAGCTGGAACTGAAACCGTGTTGATTACTAATAAATGAGGCCATTCTCATTGCACATGATGGAATTTCTTTTTTCAGTTTTCTACTTTAAACAGGTTCATTTGGCTCATGCAGAAAATATCCTTAACAGGTTTCATAGCTAAAAATGAATGAGATACTCCATGCAACAAAACCCAATGGTCCCATACTTATGTCATTTCTCATACGTTTCAGTTGTTTGTGTCACACACCAACAGAGATATTTATTGCTTTAGTGATGATATCTAGCTCCATCAAAGTATTTTTGGAATGAATATCAATCTGATTTTAAAGTTCACATGAAATTTCAAAGTATTCTTTGATAAGAAAAATCTATTCATCTTAATAAATACATTATATTTGGTTACCACCACAGCCTTGAGCTATTCCCACTGTACTAGATGATGTGACAGCGATAAGAAAGCTAAGGTTAGATTAAGAGAATTTCAAAAAAATCAAATACATTAATTGCCTCAAAAGGGAAATTTGAGGCCTTCAAGGACTACTGCCAAATCTCAAGAAATGGCTAATCTCTGGGGAGGTCTAAGCTGCTAAGAAAGAACGTGCACCTCTTAATATTTGTTTGCCACTCAGTTGCAGCAAGTAGACAATTTGTTAGTCCTATATATGGTGGCTGCTCAAAGAAGGTTATAAAGTCAAGTGTAGCAACTATAGAGCTATTATGCTACAGTCAGTTCCACAGAAAGTTTCTGTGTTAATAATATCTCATATCAGCGATGCACTTTTTGGAGAAGGTCTGCATACTCAATGCAGCTTTGGATCTGTTAATTTTACTATTAACCAGATCTTTATCTTGAGACAACTTTTTGAGATACAGCTGAATTTAATAACCTGTGCACAGCACTTTTTATAGGACTTCTGTCAGGCCTTTGATTCACTGCATTGAGCAAGCTTGTAGGATCTAAGGAAGCAACTCAGCGTCCATGGAAAGGCAGTTATTAATAGAAGAGCTCTACAAAAGGAAGAGAAAGTTGTGTTCAAGATAATAGTAAATATATAGCATAGTTTCTTATTTCTATGGGAGTTCAGCAAAGCTGATTCCTGTCACCATCACCGTTCAATATCAGCATTCATTGGTTGCTGGATAAGACTAGGAGCACTTTTAAATGGCATTGAGCTGAATATCATTTTGCTTCTAAACCTCAAACTAATGATATTGACTTCTTGTCTCAGTTTGGTGAATTGCTATAGCTGAGTTTGGTATAGTGTTTGGGCAAAAAGAAACGTTCATTGGTCTGGTTATTAAACTAGATAAAACTAAGTCCCTGCCTATGACCACAAGCAGCCTCAAGCTCACTATTAACCAATCTGGACATGATATCGGGCAGGGAGGCAATTGTTAAATACCTGGGAACCATGACAGACCATGCTAGAGGATGTTCAACAGATGAAGATGCTTATACAGCAACAGCCACTGTCGTGTTCTAGGCCTTTCAACTTCCTCTGAGGAGATGTCATGACATCAAGCTTGACAAGAAACTGTAGATTTATAGAACCCCAATTTTAACAACTTTATGGTGCAACAATGAAACCTGGGTGCTTAGAAAGTCTCAACAGTGATGGACTGACATTTTTGGTGCTTGTCATCTTTGTCAGTTGCATCATAATAAGTGGCAGGAAAGATCAGCAATGGGGATATTCATAGCTGAACCCAGGAATTACCTCCATCAGCACTGGTTTGGTTTTAGCAGCTTTCTTGGTATGGACATTTTAGGATGAAAAACCAAAGAGTTACAAAGTACATTTATCAAGGAATGCAACTGCACAGCCGGCAATCAAATCAGGGCCGCCCAGAGGATTCAGGGGGCCTGGGGTCTTCAGCGGCAGGGGGGCCCAGCTTCGGCAGTAATTTGGTGGCGGGGGGTCCTTCCACTCTAGGACCCGCCGCTGAAGTGCCCCAAAGACCCGGGGCAGAAGGACCCCCCGCTGCCGAAGACCCGGAGAGGAAGATGCTCCAGGGGCCCTGAAAACCTCTCGTGGGGGCCCCTGTGGGGCCCGGGGCAAATTGCCCCACTTCCCCCCCCCCCGGGCGGCCCTGAATCAAATGGTCACCAAAAGCCTCAGTAGTGTGGTAAGATCACCAATGATGGACACAGACAGAACATCCAGCCTGACCAACTTAAGGATTTGTGTTTGAACAGTGACTAGCACAAGGGGGTCCCCGGTCCACAATCTCACTGGCATTCAATCAGCAAAGAAGCTACGCCCTTTTGATAGCTGCTTGATTTTTTATATAATAGATATATACAATTCTAATCCAGACTGCTAGTTGAATTTTTATATACATATTATATATTAAAAATAAAATCCAGCTGACAATCTGGAATAGAATTTTGTGCCCTTCCTCTTTCTAGAGATGTAAATGAAGTTTCTACAGCTCAATTACAGCTTTATCCAAATCTCACTGAAGTAAATAAGAATTTTTCCACTAATTTCAATGAGCCATTGTTCAGATCTTTAATGACTTGCGAAGGATGAAAGTAAATGTTTTTAATACACTGGTCCTTTGCCCTCATAAAAAGGGTTTAAACAAACGTAATACTAGAATGTGGTAGATTTTGGTATGGTGTGAATTTATTCCTTTGATTTTTCCAGTTATGAATACTCTTGAAATAATTTTGTTACTACTAAAGATGGAGTGCATTCATCAGTCACAAGAACCCAGAAAGAGAGAAAAGCTAAGAGACGCTGGCCTACCCAGAATTAGGAAAGTATGCTTCTGCACTTAAAATTTCTTTAAAAGGCTACGTTAGAACCACATATAGGACTGTTAGCCTATAGATCAAGCATATATACCTGAAGGAAGTCACTTACATAGGTTGTGGGTGAGCTCCTACTTTCAATACAACCAAATGCATAAAGACCATTACAAAAGATATTATACAACTATAAATTCATATAGTAAGAATATAAGAACGGCCAGACTGGGTCAGACCAAAGTTACATCTAGCCCCCTATCCTGTCTTCTGACAGTAGCCAATGCCAGGTGCTCCAGAGGGAATGAACAGAACAGGTAATCATCAAGTGATCCAACCCCGGTCGCCCATTCCCGGTACTTTACAGCCAAAATATTAAAAAAACTATTCGTGATTTTGGCGGCCCAACTTCAGCCATTTTCGGAAAGTCTTGAGCACTCACCTTCAGAAAATCAGGTCCCAATATTAAACATCAAAATATTGAAGCGCCCAAAGTCACCGGTCACTTCTTTAAAAAAAGTCTTAGTCCTTTTGCCCACGGTTTACAATCTGAACAAGAGAAATACACAGGCACTAGACACGGGACAACTGTTCACATAAGCGGAAAGCATGGAGCGGTTTCCTTAAATATATTTTTTTATATTCAAACAGGTAACCGCTTCTCTCTCACACCTGGACTTATGCATTGTCTGCCTTTAAACCCATGCCACAGAGACTTCTTGTGCACTCTATGTTTGTTTAATGCCAGCTCACCAACTTACAATGCCTTACTAAGGCCTGGTCTACACTACGCTACCGATTTTAGCAGCGTTAAACTGATTTAACGCCGCACCCGTCCACACTACAAGGCCCTTTATATTGATATAAAGTCCTCTTTAAACCGGTTTCTGTACTCCTCCCCGATGAGAGGAGTAGCGCTAATATCGGTATTACCATATCGGATTAGGGTTAGTGTGGCCGCAAATTGACGGTATTGGCCTCCGGGCGGTATCCCACAGTGCACCACTGACCGCTCTGGACAGCAATCTGAACTCGGATGCACTGGCCAGGTACACAGGAAAAGCCCCGCGAACTTTTGAATTTCATTTCCTGCTTGCCCAGCGTGGAGATCTCATCAGCACAGGTGACCACGCAGAGCTCATCAGCACAGTTAACAATGCAGTTTCCTGAGAATCGAAAAAGAGCTCCAGCATGGACTGCACAGGAGGTACTGGATCTGATCGCTATATGGGGAGAGGATTCAGTGCTAACAGAACTGCGTTCCAAAAGACGAAATGAAAAAGTATTTGAAAGAATTTCCAAGGCTATGATGGAAAAAGGCCACAGAAGGGACTCAGTGCAGTGCAGAGTGAAAGTTAAGGAGCTCAGACAAGCCTACCAGAAAACCAAAGAAGCAAACGGAAGGTCCGGTGCAGGGCCAAAAACATGCCGCTTCTACGCTGAGCTGCATGCAATTTTAGGGGGCTGCGCCACAACTACCCCACCCCTGTCCGTGGATTCTGAGGTGGGGGTTGTAATCTCAGCCATGGCTGAGGATTATGCGGACGGGGAAGATGACGATGAAGAAGGTGAGGAGGACGACCTTGCAGAGACCACACAGCACTCCGTTAGCCCCAACAGCCAGGAGCTTTTTCTGACCCAGATGGAATTACCCTCCCAGCCCTCCCAAGCCACTATCCCAGACAATGAAGCCATGGAAGGGACCTCTGGTGAGTGTACCTTTGTAAATATAAAACATGGTTTAAAAGCAAGCGTTTTTTAATGATTGATTTGCCCTGAGGACTTGGGATGCATTCGCGGCCAGTAAAGTTACTTAGAAAAGTTTGTTAACATGTCTGGGGATTGAGTGAAAATCCTCCAGGGACATCTCCATGAAGCGCTCCTGGAGGTACTCCAAAAGCCTTTGCAGAAGGTTTCTGGGCAAGGCAGCCTTGTTCCGTCCACCATGGTAGGACACTCTACCACGCCATGCATGTAGCAAGTAATCGGGTATCATTGCATGACAAAGCATAGCTGCGTATGGTCCCGGTGATTGCTGGCATTCAAGAAACATCCGTTCTTTATCTCGCTGTGTTATCCTCAGCAGAGTGATATCGTTCAGGGTAACCTGATTGAAAATCAGGAATTTAATTAAGGGGACAGAGATGCCCATTTTCCTACTGGGTTCGTGGCCTGCTGCTTTAAAAAAATCCTTCCTTGCACGTAGCTGCCGGGGAGGAGGAGGAGGAGTGAAATAGCGATGAGCTTTTTCGCGTTTGGCTAGCAGGGATCTTCCCAGCTACTAGCCACGCGGTGGGGGGGGGGGGGAGGAGGGTGATTAGCAGTGAGCTTTCATGATACCAGCCATGCGGTGGGGGGAGGGGTAAAGCACTGTATATATGAAGGCTGCAGAAGCCGAAAGACAGTGGCTTACGATGGCCGCATGCAAGCTGAATTCTGATGCCCAGACCTGCATCTGTGAGATCTGTAACACCAGAGCCGCAGGCATTCAATATTAAGATGCAAAATGCAACCTTGTAGTGAAATCATATGTGCTATGTAAGGTGAATAGTGCTGTTCACTGTGAAAGAGTATAACCATTGTTCTGTAAAATGTATCTTTTTAAATACTTCTCTCCCTTTTTTTCCTCCCTCATGCAGCTGCAAATTTTTCAAGCATCCCTACTCCGTCCTGAAGGCTATCTCAGATAAGGCGGCGGAAAAAAAAGATGCAAGAAGAAATGTTTTCCGAAATCATGGAAGTGACCCGCAATGAAAGAGCACATCTGAATGAGTGGAAAGACATGGTAGCAAAATACAGGAAAGATGCCAGTGACCGTGAGGACAGGAGGGACCAACGTGAGGATAGGAAGGACGAACGTGAGGACAGGAGAGATGCTCGAGATGAGAGGTGGTGGCACGAAGATCAGCGGTGGTGGGATGCAACTCTGGGGCTGCTGCGTGATCAAACTGACATGCTCCGGCGTCTGGTGGAGCTTCAGGAACGGCAGCAGGATCACAGAGTGCCGCTGCAGCCCCTGTATAACCACCCTCCCCCCTCACCATGTTCCTTAACCTCCTCACCCAGACGTGTAAGAACGCATGGGGGGAGGCTCTGTGCACCCGCCCACTCCACCTCCGTGGACAGCCCAACCAAAAGGCTGTCATTAATGTGAAATTTTTTTAGTGGCCTTTTCCTTTCCTCCTATCCTCCTCCCAAACCACACCCGGGCTACCTTCTCAGTTCTCTCCCTCTTTTTATAATGCATTAATAAAGAATACATGATTTTTAAATGATAGTGACTTTATTTCCTTAAGCAAGCTGTAATCGAAGGGGGAGGGTGGGTTGCTCACAGGGAATGAGTCAATCAAGGGGGGTGAGGGTTCATCAAGGGGAAACAAACACAGCAGTCACACCCTACCCTGGCCAGTGATGAAGCTCGTTTTCAAAGCTTCTCTGATGCGCACCGCTTCCTGGTGTGCTCTTCTAATCTCCCTGGTGTCTGGCTGCGCGTAATCAGCGGCCAGGTGATTTGCCTCAGCCTCCCACCCCGCCATAAAGGTCTCCCCCTTACTCTCACAGAGATTGTGGAGAACACAGCAAGCAGCAATAACAAAGGGGACATTTGTTGGACTGAGGTCTGAGCGAGTCAGTAATGTGCGCCAGCGCGCCTTTAAACGGCCAAAGGCACATGCTACCACCATTCTGCACTTGCTCAGCCTGTAGTTCAGGGGTCTCAAACTCAAATGACCCCGAGGGCCGCATGAGGACTAGTGCATTGGCCCGAGGGCCGCATCACTGACACGCCCCCTTGCTGCCCCTGAACCCACCCCCAATCCACCCCTTCCATGAGGCCCCACCCCTGCCCTGTCTCTTCTCCACCTCCTCCCCTAAGTGCGCGGCTCCCCGCTCCTCCCCCCTCCCTCCTGGAAAGTGCTAAGCACCACCAACAGCTGTTTGGTGGCTTGGCGGTGGGGCACTTAGGCGGCGGGTCCCGGAACCGAAGGGGCCCCCCACCGCCGAAGACCGGGCTGCGCTTCGGCGGCGGCGGATCCCTCTTTTCCCCACCCCGGCCGGTCCCGCTTCCCACCCCGGCCCCGGCCGGTCCCGCTTCCCTCCCCCACCCGGCCCGGCGGGTCTCCCTTCCTTCCCCACCCCGGCCCGGCGGGTCTCGCTTCCCTTCCCACCCCGGCCTGGCCCGGCCGCGGGTCTCGCGTCCCTTCCCCACCCCCGGCCCGGCGGGTCTCGCTTCCCTTCCCCACCCCCGGCCCGGCCCGGCGGGTCTCACTTCCCTTCCCCCCCACCACGGCCTGGCCCCGGCGGGTCCCGCTTCCTACCCAGGCCCCGGCGGCTCCCGCTTCCCCGCCCCCTTACCCGAGCACGTCTCCGGCGAGGCCTGAGCTTCGTCCCGCTCAGAGCCGCGTGGTGAGGCGGGGCTGGGAGCTCCACGCCGAGCGCAGCGCTCAGCCCAGAGCTCCCAGCCCCGCCCCCTCCCCACGCGGCTCGGATCGGGGCAGGGCTCAGGCGCTCGGACGGAGACTCGGCGCTCTATGCGCCGAGGCTCCAGGAGAGGGGCGGAGGCGGGAGCCTCCGCTTTTCTCTTGGGGGCCCCTGCGGAGCCCGGGGCAAATTGCCCCCTTTGCCCCCCCTTCTGGGCGGCCCTGGGGAGCTCCGCGGGCCGCATGTTTGAGACCCCTGCTGTAGTTGAACAGCTCCTGACCACTGTCCAGGCTGCCTGTGTATGGCTTCATGAGCCATGGCATCAAGGGGTAGGCTGGGTCCCCCCCAGGATAACGACAGGCATTTCAACATCCCCAACTGTTATTTTCTGGTCTGGGAAGTAATTCCCTTGCTGTAGCCGTTTAAACAGAGTAGTGCTTCTGAAGACGTGAGCATCATGAACCCTTCCCGGCCATCCCACGTGGATGTTGGTGAAACGTCCCTTGTGATCCACCAGTGCTTGCAGCACCATTGAAAAGTACCCCTTGCGGTTTACGTACTGGGTGCCCTGGTGCTCCGGTGCCAAGATAGGGATATGGGTTCCATCTACCCCCCCCACACACACACAGTTAGGGAATCCCATTGCAGCAAAGCCATCCACTATGGCCTGCACGTTTCCCAGAGTCACAACCTTTCGTAGCAGCAGCTTAATGATTGCTTTGGGTACTTGCATCACAGCAGCCCCCACAGTTGATTTGCCCACTCGCTTCTCCTCTGTGAGGGCTGCTCTCATCTTGGTATTCTGGCGTTTCAGGGCAGGGGAAAGCAAGTCACAAAGTTCCATGAAAGTGCCCTTACGCATGCGAAAGTTTTGCAGCCACTGCGAATCGTCCTACACCTGCAAAACTATGCGGTCCCACCAGTCTGTGCTTGTTTCCCAGGCCCAAAATCGGCATTCAATGGCTAGAACCTGCCCCATTACCATCAGGATCTCCAAAGCGCAGGGGGCCGCAGTTTGAGAGAATTCTGTGTCCATGTCCTCATCACTCTCATCGCCGCGCTGCCGTAGCCGCCTCCTCCTCGCCTGGCTTTGCAGGTCCTGGTTCAGCATAGACTGCACGAGAATGCGCGAGGTGTTTAAAACATCCACAATTGTGGTATTGAGATGAGCAGGGTCCATGCTTGCTGTGCTATGGTGTCTGCACCGTTCACCCAGGAAAAAAGGCACGAAACGGTTGTCTGCTGCTTTCATGGAGGGAGGAGGGAGGTTGTACCCAGAACCACCCATGACAATGATTTTTGCCCCATCAGGCACTGGTACCTCAACCCAGAATTCCAAGGGGTGGGGGAGACTGCAGGAACTATGGGATAGCTACGGGATAGCTACCCACAGTGCAACGCTCCGGAAATTGACGCTAGCCTCGGACCATGGACGCACACCGCCGAATTAATGTGCGTTGTGTGGCCGCGTGCACTCGACTTTATACAATCTGTTTTACAAAACTGGTTTCTGTAAAATCGGAATAATCCTGTAGTGTAGACGTACCCTAAGTGTGCTCATTTCCAGAGCTGCTACTCTGACTGAGAAACAACTGCTGCTACTCTGACTGTGTTAGACAACTTAAACCCAGCAGAAACACACATTTTAGAAACAAATTGAACATCCAATTCAGATAAAGATATAGCAATGTTATCTCCCTCCAGATACCACCATATCAATACAATTGAAGTAAACCCAGAGGAAAGCATAACCAATTTAATAGATAAGCACATAGCAGATTGCGATACAGCATTAAATATCCAAATTGGGAGAATAAAATTATGGGTAAGGAAACTCATTTTACCTTCCTTTATGAGTACCCACTGCTCTAGCAGTCCTATATCAGTACGAAGTAGCAAATATCCTTCAATTGCAGGAGGGAGAAAATAGATTTCTTGGGGACAGAACCAATAAAAATCCCGAAAATAAAGAGTATGGTTTTATTTTTATTGTAAGATCTATGCAGAAAGAAACTAAAGAAAGATCAAAGAATCCTTTGTTCAAAAGCCGCATTAGGAGGTCAAAACAACTCTTTTACAGCATTTATTGAAAGAATACACTGACAAGAGAAGGTTACTTACCTGTAATTGGAAGTTATTCGAGATGTGTGGTCTCTATTTGGATTCCAAATGTGGCATGTGCATGTACACCATGTGCAGGAAGATTTTTGTAGCAGTGCCTGTTGACCTGCATGTGAGCTGTGCGTCCCTCTCATGCTCACTGCCGAAGCTATAATAGACCACTAGGGTCGATGCTGCTCCACTATCCCTCTTACCACCGAGCAGTACAGTCTGTAGTAGAGGGGATAGAAGGTGGGTATTGGAATCCAAATAGGGATCACACATCTCAAAGAATCTCCAGTTACAGGTAAGTAACCTCATCTTCTTTGAGCTATGGTCCCTATATGGATTCCAAACATGGGTGTAGGTAGTGATCAGTGTGGAGGTGGGTGTGAGGACATGAGAGGGAAACCTGTGTAGAGTAAAGCACAGCTTACGGCAGCATCTGCTGCTGCAACCGGTGCAATGGAGCGCCATGTAGCAGCACAACAGATGTCCTACCATGGTACATCTGCGTGTTACCGGCAGGCAGATGTTGCCATGAGCGCTCATGTAGAGTGTGCCATGACACCAGCAGGGTGAGATACGTCAGCACGGGTGTAACATTCTCAGATGTTACAGACAAATGTGAAATTACAGAACTGTAGTTTGCAACCTATCATTTAAATCAGCCTCTGTACCAAATGACTGGAGGATAGCTAATGTGCCGCCAATTTTTAAAAAGGGCTCCAGAGGTGATCCCGGCAATTACAGGCTGGTAAGCCTGACTTCAGTACCAGGCAAACTGGTTGAAACTATAGTAAAGAACAAAATTGTCAGACACATAGATGAACATAATTTGTTGAGGAAGAGTCAACATGGTTTTTTTAAAGGGAAATCATGCCTCAACAATCTACTAGAATTCTTTGAGGGGGTCAACAAGCATGTGGACAAGGGGTATCCAGTGGATATACTGTACTTAGATTTTCAGAAAGCCTTTCACAAGGTCCATCACCAAAGGCACTTAAGCAAAGTAGGCGGGCATGGGATAAGAGGGAAAGTCCTCTCATGGATTGGTAACTGGTTAAAAGATAGGAAACAAAGGGTTGGAATAAATTATCAGTTTTCATAATAGAGAGGTAAATAGTGGTATCCCCCAGGAGTCTGTACTCAGACCAGTCCTATTCAACATATTCATAAATGATCTGGAAAAAGGGGTAAACAGTGAGGTGTCAAAATTTGCAGATGATACAAAACTACTCAAGATAGTTAAGTCCCAGGCAGACTGCAGAGAGCTACAAAAGAATCTCTCAAAACTGAGTGATTGGGCAACAAAATGTCAGATGAAATTCAATGTTGATAAATACAAAGTACAGCACATTGGAAAACAATCTCAACTATCTATATAAAATAATGGGGTCTAAATTAACTGTTACTACTCAAGAAAGAGCTCTTGGAGTCATTGTGGTAGTTCTCTGAAAACATCCACTCAATATGCAGCGACTGTCAAAAAAGTGAAAAGAATGTTGGGCATCATTAAGAAAAGGATAGATAAGAAGACAGAAAATACCATAATGCCTCTATATAAATCCATGGTATGCCCACATCTCGAATACTGCATGCAGATGTGGTCGCCCCATCTCAAAAAAGATGTATTGGAATTGGAAAAGGGTCAGAAAAGGGCAACAAAAATTATTAGGGGTATGGAACGGCTGCCATATGAGGAGAGATTAATAAGCCTGGGACTTTTCAGCTTGGAAAAGACACAACTAAGGGGGGGATATGATAGAGGTCTATAAAATCATGACTGGCGTAGAGAAAGTAAACAAGGAAGTGAATTTACTCCTCCTCAAAACACCAGAACTAGGGTTCACCCTAATAGGTGGCAGGTTTAAAACAAACAAAAGGAAGTATTTTTTCACACAATGCACAGTCAACCTGTGGAACTCCTTGCTAGAGGATGTTGTAAATGCCAAGACTATAACAGGGTTCAAAAAGGAACTAGATACATTAATGGAGAATAGGTCCATCAATGGCTATTAGCCAGGGTGTCCCTAGCCTCTGTTTGCCAGAAGCTGGGAATGGGCGACAGGGGATGGACCACTTGATGATTACCTGTTCTGTTCATTCCCTCCGGGGCACCTAGCATTGGTCACTGTCGGAAGACAGGATACTGGTCTAGATAGACCAGGGGTCTCAAACATGCGGCCCGCGGAGCTCTTCCCTGCGGCCCGCGGAGCTCCCCAGGGCCGCCCAGGGGTGGGGGCAAAGGGAGCAATTTGCCCCGGGCCCCGGGCTCTGCAGGGGCCCCCAAGAGAAAAGCGGAGGCTCCCGCCTCCGCCCCTCTCCTGGAGCCTCGGCGCATAGAGCGCCTGAGCCCCGCCCCGATCCGAGCCGCGTGGGGAGGGGGCGGGGCTGGGAGCTCTGGGCTGAGCGCTGCGCTGGCGTGAGCTCCCAGCCCCGCCCCTCACCACGCGGCTCTGAGCGGACGAAGCTCAGGCCTCGCCGGAGACGTGCTCGGGTAAGGGGGAGCGAGCCGCGGGCCGGGCCGGGGCCTGGGTGGGAAGCGGGACCCGCCGGGGCCGGGGCCGGGGCGTGGGGGGGGGGCCGGGAAGCGAGACCCGCCGGGGCCGGGCCGGGCCAGGCCGGGGGGTGGGGGAGGGAAGCGGGACCGGCCGGGGCCGGGGTGGGAAGCGGGACCGGCCGGGGTGGGGAAAAGAGGGACCCGCCGCCGCCGAAGCGCAGCCCGGTCTTCGGCGGTGGGGGGCCCCTTCGGTTCCAGGATCCACCGCCTAAGTGCCCCACCGCCAAGCCACCAAACAGCTGTTGGTGGCGCTTAGCACTTTCCAGGAGGGAGGGGGGAGGAGCGGGGAGCCGCACGCTTAGGGGAGGAGGTGGAGAAGAGACAGGGTAGGGGCGGGGCCTCATGGAAGGGGTGGATTGGGGGTGGGGCCAGGGGCAGCAAGGGGGCGTGTCAGTGATGCGGCCCTCGGGCCAATGCACTAGTCCTCATGCGGCCCTCGGGGTCATTTGAGTTTGAGACCCCTGAGATAGACCTTTGGTCTGGCCCAGTATGGCCATTCTTATGAACAGAGAAGGTCACAACTAAGTTACAATTTGGGCATGAAAGATAAAATGTAAAAAACTTGGGAAGGAAGGAGAACACACAGACGCCAGTGTGTAACTGGTTAAAATTTTTGTTATTTAGGAGTGTGGATAATGTGATACGTAAGTTTTACATATATAATGTAAATGAAAAACAATGTTCTTTGGGAATCATTTCCAGACTGCATTCAACATCAAGCTGCTGGAACTCTGACCAGTCTGCATGACCTTGACGTGCAGAGGCATCACCAGGAACCCCCAGAGAGTGGATCCTGACTGGCCGTTGGGCAAAATATGTCTGTATATTGGGAATGGTGAGCATAAGAGATGTATTCTATGTGTGTTGCCAATAAATAGAACACAGCTGTGTAAGGCTCATTCACAGGGAAAAAGCTCCACAGACCTAAAGAGTCCTGAGCCCCGTGGGAAAGGGGTGGGGGGAATACTTAAATTGACTAAGTTTCTTCCTGATCCCCATGGGTAAGGACAGGTGCCTTACACCCCGAGCCCTCAATAGGGAAAGGGTGGGATGCCTAAACTGACTGGGTCACACCTTGAGTCCTCGGTAGGGTATAGGCAGGGTGCCCTACATATAGGTGGGTAACAGTGAGGGCAGAGAGAACAAGGTTAAGGTCCCATGGAGGTGAGGGTTTTCACACTGGTGGGAAGATATTAAGCAGGCCTTTCAGAAAGTGGACAGTGGTAAGGTGCAAAAACACCGTACTGAGGGAAGAAAGGCACTGAGCGCTGCCAAGAGGACCCAGATGGAGCAGAGCGCGAGGCCTGAGGCTTTGAGCTCGAGGAGGTAATCCAGGATGATGGGTATAGAGACCGATTGCAGCAGGTGTCGAGGCTGGCGCACCCATGAGGTGAAGCACTTCTACTTGGCCTGATAGCAGGCCCTAGTGGAGGTCCTTCTTCTTTCAGTAAGGATATGTCAGACCGGGGTGGAGTATGACCTGGTTATCCCTGAGTCCCAGCCAAAAACCAAGCTGTGAGGTGGAGAATACCTGGATTGGGATGTCGGTGCTGGCCCTGGTCTTGCTTGAGATCTGGGTGGGCTCAGAGGCAGATCGGGAGTGAAGAAGCAGAGGTGGTTTATGAACCAATACTGATGGGGCCAGAATGTGGCTATCAGCATCGCCATAGCGCAGTCTCTGCGAATCTTGTGGAGAACTTGCAGGAGGAGGCGAATGGGGGAAAGTCATTATTCAGATTGCCCATCCAGGGGAGAAGGGCATCCCCCTGAGAGTCCTCTCCCATGACCCCTCTGAAACAATAAAGGGGCAGCTTGTGGTTGCTTTCTCAAGACCCCTCCTCTGGAATGGCTTCTTTTAAGTAACTGAGTTAAATACTTTCTTTAGTTTCATAGGAATTAAGACCACCTAGCTTTGTTATTTATAAACTGTTTAAATTACCCATATGTCACGTCAAACAGGATTCGCCAACCAGTAAATGAAATTCCTTCATCTATCTATAACTGTGATATACCGAGACAGGACTCTACTAATTTTGGGGAAAACATAATTTAGTCTCATCTTATAGAAAAAAAAAGTGTCCCCACCAAAGCAGACACACTCTTAAGGTATAATCTCTGTCGAAAGATCTTCACAGACAAAAATTCAATTTAAGTAACCATTGTTTGTATTCTATTTTGTTTTTATTTTCCTTTCTTCTATAATAAAAAAAACAGTTTATTGTGAGTATTTTGCTAGTCTTTAATTGCTGTCATATCCTATATCCTGATGAGAAAACCCCAATGTGACTAAACAAGTGAGGGTCACATCCCTCAATTAGCATTGAGAGAATTAAGATTTGACCTACCATTTCTTGTTTCTCTAGACTATACACTTTACAGCCTTTTTTTGCATAAAGTTACTTGGTGCTCAATACCCCTTTCTACCCCACATATACTTCTCCCCATTAGTTCAATGGGGAGAACATATCAAACCAAATTCAGGCGCCAATGTTCAACCGCACGCCTCACTAAGGATCTTTGTAGGTATTTTGGCATATAGGGGACTTAAAGGCAAAGCATCTCTACCTATGTTCAACTTTGGGACAGTTCTATGCCAGCTCCTGGATTAGGGAGTATGCTAGGATGGGCCCAGAATGCCAATGCACTCCAGCTATTCTTAGCTGCCCATAATTCCTAAGGTGCCAGAGGCTGCTGGAGCATAAGTTTGAGTAGCACAAAGGCTGAAAATAAAGAAGGAATAAAGGCCCAAACTCCTAGACAGAGCAGCCCAAAAGGAACCTCTACCTTCCTGGTGGAGACTGGACTTTAGGAGTGTTAGCTAAGCATTAGGACATGGGGAGCTAGCAACTACCTAAAACACAGGAAAAGAAACAAGAAGTGCATAGGAGTAGGGAAGAAAACCCATCAGCTCATGATAGATCAGTAGGTGCCTCTTCAGGAAGGAGTAACCACTTGAAAACACAGATGGGTCACAATTCTTACCAAATAGGAAACTTCACAGAGGAACTTTGAAAATATATTTTCACAATGTCCTTGTGAAGGAATAAAGCAGCTAAAGAATGCTATATCTCTCTTATCCTCTAAAATACTCTTGGCACATCCCGATTCATTGCAAGTATCCCAAAATGCACAAACAACAATCTAATGCAATCCATGGTAATTGTGATATCTCAGTACACATCATTCTGCAATATCTTCAGTGAACCAGAATGCATCAAGAGGACTTTACAGAACAGAAATTTTACCACATTAGTTAAAATACACTATACTCAGTGCATCCCACATCTTGATTAGTGGCAAACAGCATTCTGCATAATCCATTTATATAACTCAGTTTACTTTGTAGTTCACCTTTAAAAGGAGCCAGACAAAGAGAAATAAAGTGTATATTTTAAAGTCTGGTAATAGAGATTATCACCATCATACCTGGATTACTAATTATTTCTATAGGTAATAATTGGAAATATACCAATCTCCTAGAACTGGAAGGGACCTTGAAAGGTCATTGAGTCCAGCCCCCTGCCTTCACTAGCAGGACCAATTTTTGCCCCAGATCCCTAAGTGGCACCCTCAAGGATTGAACTCACAGCCCTGGGTTTAGCAGGCCAATGCTCAAACCACTGAGCTATCCCTCCCCAATAAATTAAAATCAGCAGTCAATACACATTGCAAAAAAATACAATAAATACCTGAGAGAAGTTATCAGATTAAAAATAAATATTGTTTTAAAATATTCATACCTATTGTACATTACTAGTAACAACTTAGTATAATTAAATAAGAATTTTTAAAAATTACTTGTCAATTTTTGTTACTAACAATTTGCATTTTTCTCAGCTTGAAAAATTAAAGTACAATAGGCCACTTTACTTCCAGATTCTTATGCATTAGGAAATGCTACAGCATTTGGGTTCCAAACACTGCAAGGGAATACTGATTAGTTTAGGAACATTTTCATGGACACATTTCTGTTAAGTTTTATAAAAGCTTGTTTTTTGTTGTTAAAAAAAAAACATTTATTTTGACCAAATTTGACATAACTTCTTAATGTACCTTTGAATTTAATCCTAAAATTTTAGTTATGAGCTCCAATCCTTGCATCAGATCTGATCAAGCACATCTTCATGCCCACATGAAGCCCCATTTAACTAATGAGGATCTGTGTGAGACAAGGCTCTTCCTGTACAGAGTAGGGTTGCTAGACGTCTGGTTTTTTACATTAAAAGTCTGGTCAGCAGTGCAGTGGGGGCCAGGGGCTAAGGCAGGCTCCCTGCTTGCCCTAGCTCCGCACAGTTCTCAGAAGCGGCCGCCAGGTTCCGGCAGCCCCTAAGCTCATGGACGGCCAGTGAGGCTCCGCACACTGCCTCTGCCCTGAGTGCTGGCTCTGCAGCTCCCATTGGCCAGGAATCGCAACCAATGGGAGCTGCGAGGGCAGCACCTGCAGGCGCAGCATGCGGAGCCTCCCTGACTGCCCATGTGCCTAGGGGCCGCAGGGACCTGGCAGCCATTTCCTGGGAGCCATGGTAAAGCACCGCTGGGATGCCACACCCCAAACCCCCTTCCGCACCTCAACCTCCCCCCCCAGCCCAGAGTCCCCTCCCACGCCCAATCTCCCTCCAGAGCCTGCACCCCACACACACCCCAACCCCCTGCCCCAGCCCAGAGCCCCTTCCTGAACCCCAAACCCCTCATTCCTGGCCCCACCCCAGAGCCCCCACCCCCAGCTGGAGCCCTCACCCCTCCCACACCCCAACCCGGAGCCCTCTCCCACTTTATGAATCCCTCATTCCTGGCTCCCCACAGAGCCTGCATCCCCAGCCCAGAGCCCATACACCCCTCCCTGCCCCAGTCTGGAGTCATCTCCTGCATCCCAAACCCTTCATTCCTGGCCCCATCCCAGAGCCCCCAGCTGAAGCCCTCACCTGCACCCCAACCCCCTGCCCCAGCCCGGTGAAAGTGAGTTAGGGTGGGAGGAAGCAAGTGACGGAGGGAGGGTGCATGGAACAAGTAGGGGCGGGGCCTCGGTGTTTGGCAGGTGCAGGACTGTGGCCTTACTGAGTAATACGGTATTTACAATCACCTCTCTGATGGGGACCATTCCCCCATATTCCAAAAAAATAAAATAACTCAGCTACACCCTTGAGGTCAACCATCATTGCCACAGTTCTGTGTCCAATGGATTCTAAATGCTCACATTCTGTCCGGCGGCTGACTTTCTTTCAAAGCAAGCGCTGCAGAAAATCTTAAATATTTCCCAAGACTGACTCAGATGACAGCACATTACAGAAAGCTCAGGTCCACATGTCAGATGTACCTGAACTGATTTTTAAAAAGCTTGCATTACACTGTAAAACTAAAGCATTCTTAAACTGGAAATCATTTACAGCTATACCAATAGCACTACAGACCAGTGGTTCACAACCTTTTTGGTCTCAGGATCCATTTGTAAATGACCCAGTAAACAGCTTTAGTGGGGGGGGGGAGGGAGGAGAGGAAAGCTTACTAAATATTTCTTACCCACTACCTCTAATATACACATTAAGGAAATAAGTACAAAATACTTATTTTATAGTATAGTATAAGCAGCAAAGAGTCCTGTGGCACCTTATAGACTAACAGACGTATTGGAGCATGAGCTTTCATGGGTGAACACCCACTTCGTCGGATGCATGTATAGCACTACAGACCAGTGGTTCACAACCTTTTTGGTCCCAGGATCCATTTGTAAATGACCCAGTAAACAGCTTTAGTGTGTGTCTGTGTGGGAGGAAGCTTACTAAATATTTCTTACCCACTACCTCTAATATACACATAGTATAGTATAGTATATCACAAATACTATAGCGGTGGCTCTTTTGGCTCCCCACTCGTTGAGGTCTGGGGTGACAGTGCTTCTCACTCACATTTAGCCCAGATGGTCCTGTCACCATAACGGAGGGGATGGTAGGCCAAAATTGAGCAGGACTGCTACCCCATGCACCAGCCTTCAACACCCGGAGTGGGGAGCTGAACCTCACCAGCCCTACAGGACTGCAGCTGCCATTGTAGTGGAAAGTACAAGGAAGGGCTGCAAATCCCCCCACCCACCGCCAAACAGGTACCCCAAGCTTCCCATGCAACCCTTTGGCACATTCAGATAACCCAATTTTGTACTGCAACCCAGGGGTTGAGATACCCTGCTACAGACAATGTCTGTATCTCAAAGTGTACAAAACCACCAGAGGGGTCCTTAAACCATTTCCCTGGACTACATTACACAGGGAATAAAAGGTGTTATTCAGTTACAACTTTATTATCAAGTTAACATCATACAATTAGATATTGTTATGGTTTAATGATTTGTTAGCAAACAGAACTCTTATTAACTATTCCCAAAACATTTCTACATATTTTTTTCTTGAATTCCCTCTACACCTCACAGGCATGTTTATTTTGCTATGTTGTTCATTTGTAACAGACAATAATCTTATTTCACAACGTGTTTTCACTATGAAATTGCACTAAGTTTAAAAAAACTAAACATTTCAGGTTTGTATTTTTAGTCATGAAATCCTGCACGAAGTGGTGCTTCACAATGAAAATGTGGTTTGACCTGATAAAACTAATTCTGAATCTGCCAAGTTAACATTCTTAATTTACATTTAGTAACTATCTTACAGTGTAGCCAACCTAATTTCTTAGTGGTATTGCCAAAAGTATTTATTTCCATTGGCTATACTAAAGGCAGATAGCAGTTTAACGTTTGTAATTGAAACAATCCATTACATTAATCTCTGAATGCTAATCAGTCAACATGTCTGACAGTATGTACCTCCCAAAGAGTCTGAAAAACTGGAACTGGGTCTGCATTAACAGAATCCTTGTTTTCTCATTTATTGTAAATGCCACCTATACCTTACATAGGTACCATAAGAAGTGTGCATAATTAGTGTTTAAGGCAACAAACTAGTGAATTTGTAACAAAAATATATGGAAAACTCATCATCCTTCTACCACTGGTGAGAAAAATATGAACTGCAAAAAGACACCACCTCACTGTGCTTTAAAATACACTTAGAATATTGAGAAGACTTGATAAATTATTGAAATCCTGTAAAAGTACAGTGAATGATCATGATTCCCAATAAGACTCTGAATGTTTTCAAAGTGGGTAATGGAAGTCAGGAGTGTTAAAGAAAGTATTAAGTTCCACAAAAAAAAAAATCCATGAAAAGCTGTTAGCTCTGGGCAACTTTATTTATTTATTTATTTGAGGGGGGGGGTTATTAAATAGTTCTATCTGTCCTGACTTATAGAGGGAAACCCAGTGTAAGCAGAAAATAAGGGCAGGGTAGGAGGAAATACGGTTTGTTTATCAAATAGTTACACATCACTCCTCATTTGCCTTCTTCTTGTCTTTTCTTTCAGATTCCCCTTTGGGTTTTTCCACCATTTTTAAATACAGTTTTTTAAAAAATTAACAGTTCCATTCTTTTATAGCAGAACATTTATTTTACCATTTAAATAGACAAGCCTAATATATACACAATTATATATCAACCTGTGGAAATCCCAAAATCTGTACTGATGAGACCTGCTACCTGTCACTTTCTTCAACTTTATGATATTGATGACATTTAGCTTTCAAGCTACTCAGAGCTCTTTCTTAAACTATCCGTTTGAACTTGTATTTAGCTATAGTTCTGAGTAGTTGGAAAGCTTCTCTCTCTCTCTCACCAGACACTGGTCCAATAAACAATATTAGCTCACCCACATTGTCTCGCTAATATCCTTGGACTGACAGCCTATAACAACACTGCATACAACAATGGAAGATATATTTTCAGTTGGTGTCAGTTAAAGACTTTCATTACCTGATGTTTAGGTCCAGACTTATATTTTTCTTTCTTTTAGATGCAAAACCTGTTAGTTAGTGGTCCTATCAAACTCAACACAAAATTAAGCTTTTGTTCTTCTTGCTTCTATCTATTTTCCTTATTTTAATATCTTATTTTTTAGTTTAACTTTGACCTTTGCAGAAGGGGTTTCTCCCTTCCTTAGTATTTAAAAAAAAAAAAGTACTCAAACCATCAGGTTTGGTGGTGCGTGATGACCCTTTTCCAGCCAACTCCAAAATATTCTATCAGTTATCGTTCTAAGTAGTTATAGTTCTTCCTTCTCCCTGTAAACCTCTAACTGGATGAGTTTTTTTTCTAGTATCAGAATTTCCTACACTTTTTCATATTCATCAATAGATATAAGGGAGTCACTCCATTTCCATCAACTTACTATAGTTAATTCTAGAAGCAAGTTGGAGACAAATAATCAATTCTTTGACTTTAATAAGCCACAGAGTTTTCTGGACAATTTAATAAAAATACTAAGGGTTTATCCGACAAATGGCACGTTATGTCTCTTATGGAGTCTCCAATGGCTTTCCAAAATTTCTTAATTATGGGCACCTCCAACACATATGGAGAAATCTGTTCATTGTTTTGCATTCTCTCATGCATTTTCCTGTACCTGTGCCATCAATTTGTTGAATTTTATGGGGAAACAGGTACCATGGATAAAGAATTTTAATATAATTTTCTTTTATTAATGTGTTTATTTAGGTGTGGGGACCATTGTGTCATATGTTCTCTGATTTCTCAGTTTTGGAGTTTATGCCTGCATCAACTTTCCATGGATGCAGTTATTTCCTCTCAGTAATGGTTAGAGATTACTCTGTATTGAACAGAGAGTAAGCCTTTGTGTTTTCATGGTTGTAGAGAGTATTTTTTCAAATTCCATCAATTTTCTGTTAGGTTTGCCTTTTTGTGCAGTGGGTTGAAAATTGTCTCTATTCAAGGTATTGATATCCTACAGTTTAGATGTCTTTTGCAAGTTATTTCATCAAGTGAGCTAAATGTACTGTCTCTGAACAGTTGGCCAAATTTTTATATATCTATAAATTCCCAAATGTCAAAACTTTCCAGGGTTAAATTCTATATTATCTACCGCAGGCACTGGAGGTGATGGGTATGAGCTTAGGATAATTTATTTAAAAAGCTAAGTTTCTATTGTTGCTTTTATAAAAGGGTGATTATATGTTGATTTTGGCCTATTGGATTTCTTTATCCAGGGGATCATGTGGAGTTTGACTGCACAATAATGATCTTATTCCATCTCTCCCCAGTGCTTATTAGTGTTTGGTGTTATCCAGTACACCGGATTTCTGAAACTGACTAGCTTCATAATAGTTCTTAACATTTGGTAAAAGCCAATCCTCCCTTTTGCCATGGCCTTTGTAAAGTAAATTGAGTACAGGGGCAGCTCTAGGTATTTTGCCGACCCAAGCATGGCAGGCAGGCTGCCTTCGGCAGCTTGCCTGCGGGAGGTCCCCGGTCCCGCGGATTCGGCGGCACACCTGTGGGAGGTCCGCCAAAGCCGCAGGACCAGTGGACCCTCCGCAGGCATGCCGCCGAAGGCAACCTGCCTGCAGCCCTTGCGGCGACCGGCAGAGCGCCCCCCGTGGCTTGCTGCCCCAGGCACGTGCTTGGCGTGCTGGTGCCTGGAGCCGCCCCTGATTGAGTAACCCCAGGTTCCTTACCTAGGAAGTCCAAGCAAGTTTTATCCATGGGGTGGGGAGACAGATTATAAAAATAGACTTAATCCTAATACTTATTTAAGGTTATGAATGAATAAATCAATCTCAAGATTATACAAATTCACTGCTGTACTCAAGACAGTTACTTAAACCACAGTGAAAACATGTAGACAAATACAGCATCAAAAATGTACAGAAAGTAAAACTATAAAACCCATCAGAATTTGTTTTAAATTTAAATCCTTCACTTATAAAAAAACTCATTCCCATTTGTGGGCCCCAAATGTGGATTTAACACTGCAAAAGAGAAACATTTATATGACTCAAATTCATTGAAAAGTATTTAATTTTTTAAGTGAACATCATTATAGTATTTACAACCCAAACACTGTGACTAAAGCATTATACTAGTGCAGGAGAACCCTAAAGCACAGCTGAAGAAAGAGAAGCATAACTAGTTTCAACATGCAAAATGAACAAACGCAAAAAGTAAGGAAACTATATAACGTGAGGTTTTAAAAATATTTTTATATATGAAGTGTAGTAATGTAAGGTGGGGTTGGTAGCTCAGACAACTTGTTTTGACAATATTCCTTTAAATAACAGAGTTTGTTCAAGCAAAGAGCTGCTTTTAGTCAAACACTAAGCTGAGTGGGCCATTATTCGGCATTCTATATTTCCCTCCCCCTAGGCCTTAAAAAAAAAGAAAAAAGTGCAGTTGAATTCACTTATTTGAGTACTGCTCTCTTCACCGTCAGTACCCTGGGCTAGCAGCATGGCGGCAGTCAAAGGCTTACAAACAGCTAGACAGACAGACATTGTGGGTTTAACAACGTAGAAAAGAAGTGACTTCTGGGAACTGGTGAGGCATGGTGTGAAAGGTGAAGATCAGGATAAAAGATTAAATTATTTGGCAAGAATAACTAACACTAACCATTTTACCTTCTAAAAATCTCCATATACTTTTTTTGCCCTGCCAGTACAAGCTTGCTTCTTGGGAAGGTTCCTCTTATATTCCCCCCAAGCCTCCACTTTTACAATATTACATACATTTCATAGTACCTACTCTATTGCTGGTTGGCAGAATTCATGAAACAGAGAACTGACAAAATGTATACATTCCGACAAATACCCAGAAATCATGAGGACTTTGGAGCCTTTAAAATTCCAGCGACAAATAAGAGGCGTACTTTAAAGCTTAATGTCTCAATTACAGGGGTGACACTAAGGTTTGCTGGTACTGACAATATTGCTTCCTCTATTAGAATAAGGGAATGCTTCATCATTAGAGGTGTACATGTCTATTGCACTCCCAAAGCTACAATATTCTCAGAAAGGAGTACTTTACACCTTTTCTGTTTTAACTTGGAGTAGTTTATCTTCCCCTCTACTCGCAAAGTCATAACTAGTGTGGAAGCCAGTAAATAATTAACAAGGATTTGAAGAGATCTTAATGAATGTTAGTTAGCAAGAGTCAGGCCATACTGTAACCTTAATGACGTAAGACTTGTAGGAGCAAAGATAGTGCGAGGCGACAGGACAGGAACTGTGTACAAAGTTATTACGACCTTGCAATCACTAACCAAAATGCAGGCTTGCTTTTCTTAGGATTGAGACAAATAAGATAAGCCTTTTTGCTATGTATAAACAAAATGTAGTTGTTGCTTTTTACTGTCTGTATTATTGTTAGAAATTGTCTGTAACAAAGGTATAAAGCTTGCTGTAATTGTTTACCAGTTGAGAGACCTGTCCAGGACTGGGATGACCCTGTGTCCTATGGCACTCTCTCCCGCCATGGTAATTACTGGAGAAATAATAAGTATTTGATTTTGCTGCACCCAAACAAAAAGCGAGAACTTAGTTTTTCTTCGACAATTTGGGGGCTCGTCCGGGATGGCAACGCCCACAGACCCACAGACAACTACTACGGATCATTCCCCTTCGAACCCCATGGCGCCACATGAGAGGTATGAGACCTTTTGAAATCTCTATTGGGGTATCGGAGGAGGACTTTCCGTGAGGACGTCTGTCTCTGTTGGGCTCACGCCATCTGAACTTATTGACTGTGCAGCAGGATCAGATGCAAAGTGGTATTGGGGAGAGGTCCCAATAAGGTTAGTTTATAGCAGTACTGGGAACTGCTGAGTTGGCCAAGGAAATGCATAAGGTAACGCATAAGGTAATGCATAGGTAAATGCATTGGAATGCACCGGTGCTGAGGGGTTTTTACCGCCTCAAGAGGGGTTGTCATACCGCCTCATGGTATTGGTCCGGACCAGGTAAAGATGCATCATGGTTAAAAAAAAAAAAAAAAAAAAAGGAAGAAAAAGAGGCCTTGGTGTGTGTGTGTGTACACCAGTGTGAGTGGCTGTTACCGGGCTAGCCCGGTAACTAGTGGATCTTTAGGAGATCCGACCCACGGTGGGCTGACTCAGCCTGGCATAGTCCGGCGAGGAAGCTGCCTGGGTCTAGGGGTGTGTGAACCCATCTTCCCTCCCCTTTCCCTTCCGTGTGGGCTACTGACAGTCTGATCATCTCCTTGGTTTTTGAGCCGCTAGCGCGGACAGGACACCCTCTCTGTGTGTGTAAGTGGAAAATGGGTAAGGGACAGTCTAAATATTCCACCTTACCCCCTAAGGGTGCCCCAGCATATTACATGTACGTACATTATGGTCCTAAAACCTGCAGGTATTTAAATGATTGGAATCTGTACACGCATGAAAATTCATTTAAACAATGCCCATTAGAAGGTACCTTCAATCTAGAAAAGATCATATATCTCAGTGGAGCTTTAATCACAGAGAAAAACCTCTGACACAGTGTGAGCAATTTGTCTAGGAACGGGTTAATTTGAAATTCGGCTTAGCCCTGAGATAAAGGAGAAGTTGTTTTGTGTTCAAGGTCATGAATTAGTGCAGACTATGCTAAGTGCAAAGAAAACTGCTTTCAGCCCCAGCTGCTTGTGGAAAATAGAAACTGAGGCAAACCAAAGACAGTACAAGTTACAGAATTGGAATTATATTTGCAAAGCTTAACTTTCCAGTGAGACGTGTGAGTATTAAAGTGGCTTAAGGCTTGGAGCATTCATATTTTTCCCGAGTGATGTGGGAGCATTCCCAACACTCTCCATTGTTGTTTTATTATTTTAATGAAGCTTTAAAATTTGATTATATGCTCTGTCAGTCTGATCACCTGACATGAGGGATAAATTAGTAACAGGAATTTGTCACAGTTTGGTGAACAATTATGTATGGGGGAGCCCTGCAGAATTTACACCATCTATCTGTTTTACCCTTGTTATTTTATGTTTGCTTTATTTGGTGTTGTTGGTGTTATATGATAAGGATTGCATGATTATAGGTGAGCCCTAATAGAATAAGGAAACACTATTTAGTTTTGTTCTGTTTTGTTTAACCGGTTACTGTTGTTTTTCTGCTCTGTTCATTTGGGCGTTGGGTGTGTGAGCGGAACTGAACTTCTCGTTCGTAATTCCTCAGGGTGGAAGCCATGTGTGCGATGAAGCTCTGAGGTTGTCCTGAGATTTTACTGTCCCGCCCCCCCTGTAACGGACAATATAATAGACGTAGAAAAATTTGGCTTAGACTGTAATTTTCTCTGCTTTCTGTGTAATTTTCTTTTCTGTTTAAGTGTCAGCAGACAAATGGGTGGGTCTCTGGGTAGACCCCTAAAGGGGTTTGGATTGTGTGTTAAGTAAATGGCCTTTACGCAATGGCCATGTATTTTTGCCCAGGTGGCAAGCCTTACAAGGGAGGACTCGGGTAGTCTTGTGAGTAGAAATGTTTTGGGGAAAAGACCAGAAGGGTGGGGCTAGTTGAGGAGCTCTCCCTCCTAGCTAAGAACTGGTTGTGGAACAAGCTAGTATCAATGGAAGGGACGGCTCAGCGAGGAAAAAAAGGATCGGGCCCAGGCGGACAGGCAACAGACAGAGTGATTGGAAAACAGGTTGGAAACTTTTGAGGGTGTAGTGGAAAGAAGGAGTAAGTGAATATAAGCATGAGGATTTCAAATACTCAAGAGGATATTTGGAATGGTGATTTGAGTTGATAAAAGTGGCTGTTGGAAGGGAAAAGCAAGTGATTTTTAAGAGAACAGTTTTTGGTGTCTATGAAATGTTTGTAAATAAATTCAGGCAAAGAACTTATTAGATTGCAATCATTTGGCTATGAACAATTTTGTTAAATCAGTTGAAGAATGTATACAGTGCTATGTAATGAGAATTTTATTAGGCTCTACAGGCACTATAAGTGGTGATGTTTTCTTTCAGTGTTTAAAAGCAGGAGTTAAAAGAAATAAAAAAGCAAGCCAGAAATAATCTGTGTTACTGCAAATTAACTAACTGATAAGGTAAAGGCCGCTGAAACCAAGGCTGTCTAAGAAACACATACGAGAAAATATGGGGTAATTCCTCTGTTTTGCCTAGAATCAACAATAGTATTTGTATATTTTAAGTATTTAACTGCCCAGACGGGGTGGACCTCTGTTTTTGTCTTTCAGATAATCAAAGAAAACTAATGCCAGCTGCACAGCATTCAACGTACCTTGATTTACTGGCACAGAAAAATTATGTTGTGTGTTCTATGTTCTGTCTTGTTGTGTTTTTTTTTTCGTGGTCAGAATTGTTGTGTTTAATATTTTCATGAGATGGTCTGATTTGATATCAAGCGGAAATGTTGGATTGAGATGCAGATACTTGTTTTGTTCAACTTAGAATACACAGTGTTTGGTTACATCAGAAAATGTGATATACTAAAGTCTAATACATTTTCTTAAGTAAGAGAAAGAAACTACATTGGCCAAATCTTTTAATTGAGAATTGTTGTTAAAATTTGCATACTGAAAGTCTTTGGAAGCAAGGACATGAAAAGTTAACCCACTCCCCATATTGTACAAGGGATCGTTCTGGCTACCTCAGACTTTTAGCCAGAGGGCTGGGGATGGTGGATAGCTATTGGACTAGAAGTTATATTAAGTGAACTTCTCAAAGTGGGTGTGCTTGTCCTGGCTTGTTTTTCCAAAGTTCTGTAATAAGGTTATTTTAGTGAAAGGGTATATGTGCATACATTGAATGATACTACAATCTTCTGTACTGTATAACAGTACTGTTTATGTGTTCATGGTATGAAAAAGGTGTATAATTGAAGAGTAAAAGTTATGGAGTAAAGGAGTTATGTGCAACTCACTGCCCTCACCACCCACAGTCTGCTGGGACAGTGGAACGCCGGAACGGGACTTACAAAAAATAAACTGGCCAAGATTTGTGCTGAGACACACTTAAAGTGGCCAGATGCCCTTCCTTTGGCACTGATGTGTATGAGAGCCATTCCCAATCGAACGACTGGACTCAGCCCTCATGAAATTTGACAGGACACCCAATGCTGACTACCAACTGCACCCCCACTAACCCCAGCTCAGATGGACATTCATTTGCTGGATAACATAATGCTTAAATATTGTCAGGCACTAATGAAATGTGTTAAGTCTTTTTATACACAGGTGATGGAAGCACTACCAAAGGATCCTGTGCAACCTTGCCACTCGTTGGAACCAGGAGCCTGGGTCTACATAAAGATCCATCAGCGAAAGACTGCCTTGGCTCCATGCTGGAAAGGCCCTTTCCAAATCCTGCTGACTACCGACACCGCTGTGAAGTGCCACAGACTGACCGCTTGGACCCAGGATTCTCACTGCAAAAAGACCCCTCCACATCAGAAGACTTTTCCTACTGATGATTAGCCTGTTTTTCTTCTAGCTCTACTGTGCTTCTGGGCAGCAGGGAAAAAGGACAAGGTGACGTACCTGCAACCTCTCCCTTGTCCACTGACAGACCAACTGTGCCTTTAGACTTTTCTAGAAAAAAGCAAAGCCATTACAGGGTGATATGTGCTGGCAACCTCTCCCCTGTAGGATGCTAAACCTTGATTGTTTTGGGAAAGAAGAAGAAGCACTCACTCCACTGACATTGCCAAAGTCCAGGAATTCCTGACTGAAAAGGACACTGAGAACTGACCCTGATGAAGAAACAAAGAATTACATACTGGCAGGAAGAAATTTGTGGGACCCATGCTTGGGACTGTGGTATTAATTGGATTTTGGGGTTTATTCTACAGGCTGCGCCCTGTGTTCTGGATAAATCCTTCAGTATGTATTGCCCTCCCTAATTGGATTTTAACTGACATTGCCCTTATCCAGTTTTCTACATACCCAGATTGCTCACAAGGGGCTGCCATTAGATTAGCACAACAAAAGGCCTGGGTTATTTCCTCTGTACAAAAAGGGAATTGACCAGATCCCTGTGGGCTGGAGCCAATAGTGTAGTAGCCATTTGGACCATTCTTAAAGGCCAAGAACATGATAAGAAATTGGGGCAACTAGAAAAGGCCACTAGTCTTATTTTTGAAGCTCAGCTATCTTAAGTACAGGCTGGAATTGGTGAGTTACATGTCATTTCCACCCTTAGTTCTATGACCCAGAAGTTACTGACAGAGATGGTATTGAATACCACTGAGGCTGGGAAGGCATTGCAGTGGGATCTGGACCAGACTTGGCCCACTGCCCTTACAGACACGTCAGGAGTACCATCTGATCTGTGGTCATGAAGACATACTTGGACACTTTCTGGATGGAAGTGTGGACATTCACAGTGCTCCTTCCAAGCATATGGACCAGTTAGGGGGTGTGGGCTCCCACATACCGAATCCTGCTGGATCCATGGGGAGGATGCATGTGGAACTGAATTATTTACCGAGACATCTGGGAAATTAGACCACCTGGTATACCTACCTGATTTATAGACAGTACCCCTAGAATAACACCTGACAAGATATACATGTTGATCTTAACACTGCTGCAGGCAATTATATCATTTACTGGCCTGCAGATAGAATGCAGATAGAATGTTGCAAGTAGCTCTTAGATTTTAGGTATATTTTGATTGGACTAGAATAGTGCCTGATCGGTTTCAAAATTTGCTTTCATTGTTACCAAAGGTTCAAAGAATCTCTGAATTGCAAGGGCAAATTCCCATGCTTTAGAATATATATCAAGCTGGAAGGAATGCCTTTCATACAGCTTATAGAGTGTTTACTTTATGTACTAGGTATGATGTTTTGTGCTTTGTGTTCGCAATTGTACAACAGCCCCATTATATTATTCCTATGGGATTGTTATTGTTTGTAGTGTTGTTAGTTAATTTAGGATTATATTATTGTTGTTTTTGTTGTAAATAACGTAAGAATAGCAATACCTTTCATGTTCATGCTAATCATGCATTGTCATTACGTCCCATGATGGTTGACGTTTGCTGTAGAATCTGAAGTCCATGGTTTCATGCGAATTGAGATTTGAAATTGTTTTTTGTACTAGAAGTACAAAAGGGGGGAGTGTGGAAGCCAGTAAATAATTAACAAGGATTTGAAGAGATCTTAATGAATGTTAGTTAGCAAGAGTCAGGCCATACTGTAACCTTTATGACGTAAGACTTGTAGGAGCAAAGATAGTGCGAGGCGACAGGACAGGAACTGTGTACAAAGTTATTACGACCTTGCAATCACTAACCAAAATGCAGGCTTGCTTTTCTTAGGATTGAGACAAATAAGATAAGCCTTTTTGCTATGTATAAACAAAATGTAGTTGTTGCTTTTTACTGTCTGTATTATTGTTAGAAATTGTCTGTAACAAAGGTATAAGGGCTTGCTGTGATTGTTTACCAGTTGAGAGACCTGTCCAGGACTGGGGTGACCCTGTGTCCTATGGCACTCTCTCCCTCCATGGTAATTACTGGAGAAATAATAAATATTTGATTTTGCTGCACCCAAACAAAAAGCGAGAACTTAGTTTTTCTTCGACACTAGTTTTGTTCTTACACATCTACTGCTAACTTTACCTTTTTCACAGGGTTCTCCTCCTCTTTTGTACTACTACCACCTTGTGACAATTAATCCACAACAAGGTTCTCCAAAAACAAATCAGAGGTCTGTTTACACATTCCTGCATTTCTTCTGGTTTGTTGCTTAATACAGTATGTCTAATACTTTTTCAGTTGATTACAACTCAGTTGCTTGAATGGAACCTAGGAGGCACACATAGTGATACTTAATTGTTCTCACATGATCTATAATTGAAAGTTTATGCACACGCAAACTCAGCACCAGTAAATTACCAGAAACTAACATGCCAATGTACAAAGTTGTGAGAGAACAGATTACAGTAAGGTTGTAGGAGGTAAGATAAGGCAAACATTAACTATTTCACTGATTTACAGAAGAGAATACTGTTTATTTTTGAATTTCCAAACCAAAAGTTTAATCTGCACAGCCCCCAACAAAGACAATGGTGAGAAGAAGGTTTATATGAATCTTCCACATAACTATCAGCAGAACTCAAACCCCAAAAAATTAAGAAAGACCGTCTGTAAAATTTCTTGACTATTCTGGGACCTTGCTATCAGAGAAACTGCCTTGCAGCTAGACCCCACTGTTGGTAAGACTGTATGTTCTTGGTGTCAGTTTTTGTAGTGATCTCCAGGACAAATAATCAGCAAGCATTCTTCCATTATGAATTTGCTCAGAGTATGACTCTTCATTTTTAATATTTGTTTCCCTTGGTATTTACAGTAGTCTAGTAAATTTCAAGAGATGTAAGGTATCCTCAGTTTTATTTTTTGTTTGAAAGCAAAAACAAACACAAATTTCATAAAACATGGTTCTAGAAGTGCCCAACTCACAAAGCCATAGGCACTATAAAATCAATATGTTAATGACTAAATAAACTTAATTTTTAGAGGACACTGTCAAGGCAGACAGACAAGATAAATAATATTTTGATACATTTATTTTACACCAAACAACTCATCACCCATTAAAAAAAAACCCCACAGATGTGACTGTCAGAGAAAGAATAACCTTGTCAATGCAATGGAACCATCTATCATACTGTGTCTACTCTTGGGGGGGATTCTGCACCAAAAAATTAAAAATTCTGCACACAATATTTTAAAATTCTTCAAATTTTGTCAAAACAACAGAATATAATCATGCTATTTTCAATTATTTTGGTAATTTATTTCAAAATACCTTTCAGCAAGTATGTCTGTAACAATACAGACAACAAAAAATGTTTTTTGACAAAGAGTTTCCTTACTAGGCATATTAATACAGCACTTTGAGTAAAAATTTGTTTCAACTGTATTTAAATGTATTTCCCGCACCCCTCAGCCATGATGCAAAGACTTGGGGGGAGTCAGGGGTAATGGAGGAGATGAGGGAGAGAGAAGTGATTGCTGGGAAGGAGCCTGGGAGTGAACCTGGAGGGCTGTTGGGTGTGGATTGGAGGAGTATGAAAGTTTTTTGGGCGGGGGATTCTTAGGGAGTTGGGGAGCCTCTCACATGCAGACTCTGGCTGACTCCTAGCCTCTCCCAGTCAGTCAGGCACATTTGCCCATGACCACGTGTCCTTGCACCTCCTCTCCCCATGTGTCCCTGCACCCTCAACCCAACCCCACTCAGCTCAATGCTGTCACTCCACTAGCTCCTGTGCCCCACCCTAGTCTGTCCCACCACTAGTCCTTTTGAATCCTAGTCTTTGTGACACCACCACCCCCCAGCAACCCCATGTGTCCTCCTCTGTCTTGTCCTCCCCATATCCTGAGACTCCTCACCTGGCCCCAGGGGCAATGTGTGGTGAGGAAGGCAGCCACTGTTCACTCCCTTTTCATGTCTAGCTGTTCCAGCCCTGAGCCAGCTTCCCTCTCTTCTGGCACCACAGCAGCCCCTGGTGGGCAAAAGTGTAATTGCTGAACCTCCCTGGCAGAATCTATTTTCTGCGGGGAAAACAAAAATCTGTGGGGGAGGACATGAATTCTGCGCAGTGGCATAGAATTCTCCCAGGAGTAACAGTCATGGTTTTGTGACAAGTTTAAAGAGGATTTAAAGAGGTAGAGGAGAAAAAATTTAACATGCTCTTGAGATCATTATCAAAGTCAGCTTTTATTGGCTATACTACCTTTACTATCTTTTTAATTTCTAAATCTTTGCAAACGAGATACCTGACAAACAAATCAAAATAAATACAAATATTTAACAATCTGAACTATCTACTAACTCTCTGAAGTGCAAAAATTAGAAACCGAGCATAAGAGAAATCCAAGTGTATTTCCAAGAACTATTGCTCAAACAATATTTATACAAAATCAAGCACCGTCTTCTCTAAAAAGGACAGTTTTCATGTTAAAATGAAACTTTTCCCCACCCAGATCACCACATGTAGAAGGTCTCACAAAAATAAAATACACTGCTGTATCTTGTGAGGCAACCATTCTATACTCCAAACAAAAAACGTACACACACTTCTTCGCAAATAAATGTGACTTACTGTCAAACCACTGCAAATGTGGACATGCGTGTCATTGCCAAGGTTAGTTTTTCCTATAATAGGCCATGGATACATACCATCCTCATTGGCTGTAAAATGATCAAACAACTCCATGAGCGCACATCTGGTCTAGTTAACTCTTACTGTGCTTTGGTGTTTGTTTTTTAAAGTTACTATGTTTCCTGCCACAGCAACAGATATGGAAATCTCAGCAGTAGGCTATATGGAGTGTTCATATGCAGTGCAATGTCCAGAAGGCTCTTCCAGCTCCTACCTATTTCAAGAGAATCGTGTGTATAATATAAGAACAAATGAAAGGTTTGGGAAAGTCATGTATGAGATCTCTTGTACCCAACCATTCATGATCCTCCTACCCTTTTATAAAATACAAAAGGTTACAGCAAGGTCTCAAACTGTTGCATAGGAAGAGTCACTTGGCCACGTGATAAGGTTTAACAAGACATAGACATATTCCAATCCATACATAGTGTTATCACTTAGGAGAAGTAAATGCCTTTCCTAGGAGAAGTCATGGTCTAAATTAGGAGACAGAAACAACAATGGAAAAAGATTTATTATATAAAGAACTGACACTGAGTCATGTTAGGCGAAGCCATAAATAATGTTGCTTGATAGGATACAATACATCATATATAAATGTTCAAAATTTTGTCCCCACGCCCCCTTTTTATGGAAAAGTCATTTAATACATCACAATTTTATGAGTACTACCTGAACATAGCATTCAGCAGCTATTCACTGTCTTGAAGGAAGGTGGACTCTTCTGCAGTAAGAATAACTAAGTCTATGCTATGACTATCACTGTGATATCCAAGGGCTTTATAAAAGCTTATTAGAGTCAACACAAGATAGGAGTTTCTTTATAAAACTTCTGTAGAATCTGCTTTTCTATTTGTCTATATATGTCTTGATTGAGGTGAATTATTACTAACAGTATCTCTGTATACATTTGACAAATGAGAACAGGTCATATTTTGTATATCAATTCCACAAGTCTGATGTCTACTGACATATTACATGCCTACTGATGGACAATCTACTCATATAATCAGATTCCATGATATGGTCAAAAGAGCTGATAAAGTCTTCATACTGAACACGTTGTGCCTGGTGTACTTTTTGAGGACTTTTAGATTTAGCAATGCCCAGACTTATCTCTTTGTAATTTCCAAGGATTTTTGTAAAGTATGAAGTCCCCATAATTTCTTTTGCTGGTATAGGGTCTATTGTTATATTTTGAAACAAATGATTCATCAACATGCAGCCCCCTCATTTGTGATTTTTTTTTCTTTTTTTTCTTTTTTACACACACACACACACACACACACACAGATGGAATGGCTTTTCAGCTTTTCTAAAAAAATATTTTAAACCAATTTCAGGTCTTAACATGTATATGGTGCTGGACTGGCAGAAAGAGACTTAAGTTCTGTATTTACCCACATACACGTACAATATAAGCAACAAAAGTGCAAGTATCTTTATATTGACCTGCAAATGTTACTCAGCACTGACCAAGAGGAACATTTATGGTGAGAGTAATTCTGTCTCCATGGCACAGTCCAAACTGAGTTTCTATCATGGCTTCCAAAATTTAGGCTTAATTAATGCCAACTGTGCTAATAATTTTTATATGAACATATATTCACCAATCTGACCTGAAAAAAGTCAACCATGGACTACAAATAACTTTGCCTGCACATTTGTTTTCTTTGTGAAAGAGTTTCCTTGTAAAAAACTGAATTCGGAGGTCTGGCAGTTTTCCTCAAATTTTTGACTCTAGGTATACCTTTACTAAAAAAAAGTGTATTTTTCACTTGGGTTACCTAACCCAAGTTAACTAACTCAGATTAAAACAGCAATGAAGACATCTTGGTTTTAAACTTGGGTTAGCAGCTCAAGTTCTGCCCATGCTCTCCTATAGGCTTTAATTCAAGCTGCTAACCCGAGTTAAAAGTCAAGTTGCCTTGTCTTCACTGCTATTTTAACCTGAGTTAAGAACACACTTTTCTCTTCTTTTTCTTTTTTTTTGGGGGGGGGGAAGAGGGCAGTGAAGACATACGTTGTATTTCATAAACCAGTGTAAAGCATGGAACACATCGGCATGAAATTATGAAACAAGCTGCAAAGAAAACTAACCTTTTAAAGACAGTCTTGGGTAAACATGGGAGTAGTTCCTCACTGCACTTTTAAGTGCTACCTTAGAGATAAAAAGTCCTTCCTAATGAATGAAAAGCTGTTCTTACCAGTGAATGAGAAAAACAAATTATAGCTGAATTATATAACAGCAGATGCATTGTAACAGATCCGCTGCAATAAGGTTTGTGAATTCAGCAACAGCCTTAAAGTGAAATAGCAAATTTATTAAGGAAAGTGTGCTGAAAGTATCCACCTAGAAAATTTGTTCCGAAAAATCCTCTTTTCAGCATCCATTCATTCATCTGTCATTTCTTCTTTGAAAATATATGCATTACAGTTGTGTATTTTTGAACATTTTTCATAATCAATAAAATAGATTGTTGCCTAGACTTTTTTTAAAAACAGAGCTGTCAAGATAACAGACAGCAAACAAATCATAAAAACTGGTAGATCATGGTACAAAAGGGCATTATTCTGAAAGAGACAGCACAATAAAAAACAGAAATTTGCTTCTCAATACAGTAACTACACCAAAAGCAGAAAGAATGTATTCCACAATGAACCATGCCAAATCTGACTGAACAGCATTATTAAAAACAAGCATTCAGATTACTTAACTATGTAAGAAAATCATTAGTGCCACACTGGCTCTCTGCATGCAACATTCAATAGGCTTAGAACATCCTAGGAGAGAACATGCCGAGTTGACGTTGTGGAATCCATATTACAGTAGCACAATTGTTTATTTCTGTAACTTAGAGAAAGCTATTAATTTAAGGTACAAATTTAGTACCAACCTCAGTTCATAAATTAGAAAGACATTTAAGCATATATTTCAAAACATTAAACTAGGATGACATCAAGAAAATTCATAAGTGAATTATTAGAGAGAAGTCTATTGGAGCCCATTCTTCCTAGTTCAAAAACAGGAAAATTGAGAGAATGAAGCTAAAGACATTTTGCTATACTGCTAATTACTTCATGTACAAGTACCAGATTGCAGTTATTTGTTTTTAATAAAACAATTTTGTTTTAAATTAGTATAATTTTGCAGCAATTAATGCAGAGCTTTACAATTACAGCAATAAAACTATTTGTTTCCAAATGCTTAATGTAGTTTTAATATTTACAGGTATGTTTATATTAATTTATCCCATCACCTTAAAAACACACTCAAAAGTACCGATGAGCACTTAAATACATTTCAGCCACAGTTCCTCTCTCAAAACTACTGATAAACCCAGCATAAAAAAGCAGCATCCAGGGGTCGGCAACCTTTGGCATACAGCTCACCAGGGTAAGCACCCTGGCGGTCCGGGCCAGTTTGTTTACCTGCCACGTCCGCAGGTTTGGCCAATCGCAGCTCCCACTGGCCGCGGTTCACCGCTCCAGGACAATGGGAGCTGCTGGAAGCGGCACGGGCCAAGGGATGTGCTGGTCGCAGCTTCCCGCAGCCCCCATTGGCTTGGAGCGGTGAACCGGCCCCAGTACAATCTATTCTTTAAATAAACAAGAAAAATTATAAACATTCAAAAGTGGTCAGAAAGCCTCTAAAGATTAATCAGGCTCACAGCTTGATTTATAACTGGATTTCTGTTCTTCACAGACATTGTCACAATCATTATTTACAATAGTAACTACATTCCATATAAGAAATGTAAAATCTACCGTAATTGAAATTATTAGTGTATATATATTAATCTAGCATTAATCTAACAGTTCCAAAGAGATTTCCTCTATTTTTATTAAAGTCTATTAAGAGATATTTGAATAAAATAATAGCCTATTTTGCACTCACATAGTTTTAATCATAGCCTTTCAAAATATTAATTACAACAAAGTTTTACAATATTACTGGACCTAAAAAAGAAAGCTGATCTACAATCTTATTTTGTCACTGCATTCAGGGCTTTGGAGCGGAGCCCAGAGCTGGAGCTGCAGGTTTTTGCCTGGAGCTAGAGCGGAGCCGGAGCACAGCTCCAAAGCCCTGACTGCATGTGACTTTATTCTTGGCTGTCAGCACTGACAAGCCGGATTCCTATGCAATGAAAAAGTTTGTATCTGATAAACATTTAAACAAAGTTTTGAATTCAACAGAAATAATTTTAATTGTTTCAGAATACTGTTATAATTTTATGTAATTTAGAAAATGTCTAAACAGTCCAATATGTCAGCCAAAAAATAAAAAGGCGACAAAGTAAAATTGCATAACTGAATATTTATGCGCATTAGCTATATTTTTGTAGTTTTCAGTATATAAATATTACTTTCACTCCACTTTCAAGGGTGAGAACTTCTCAATTATCCAAAGTGAAATATTTAATAGCACATTCATTTATTTTCATATTCATAACTGAACTCTAAACATAAAATATTGTTATGGGGGAGACACCAAATGGCTGTTACATAGTTATACAAGTTATTTTTCTTAGGGAGCAAATATTGTTCAGGCTTTGAAAAAATGCTCCATTATTAATTTTGTGACAGAGTTACCTTTTGGGTAACTTGCAAGCAGTAGGAGAGTTTGCTTTCAGCCTTAATCTCTCTAAACTACAATCAGTTCTTGGGAACTGAGCACTAGTGTTTTGGCCAAGGGATTTCCTGCGCGCTGTTTGACCTCCTCTGTTCAAGACCTCGTGTATATAGCATAAATAAAATAAGTTACACTAAGAAAATACCCAGACTGAAGACTTCACATCACTGAAATCTCCTGCAACAAGAAATCCATATGCAAGCAACCACCTAATCCGCTGACCTCCCAATATATGCTAATACTCAGCAGAGACGGGACAATGGTGTCAGAAGAATATCAATCAAGAAGTCCGTTTCCAGAAGAACTATTAAATATTACACTTTCAACTGTAAGTTTTACTTTTCTACATCAAGAACACCACAAACCTTTCCAGTAACACTGTGTCAAAGGACTTTGGCTATGGCATTCTTACATTTCACCTATTTTGAAGGCGGAATGTTGCTTTACTTAGGTTTTAGCAAATATGACACTATTTAAGCATTAATCTGCAAAAGACTAACAATGCAGCAGTTCATTTGTAAGTACTGAAATACAAAGCCTCTGAGAAGAGGTCAGGTCTGAACGATCACATTCATTTTTAGACACCAAATATCTGTGCCTTACTGCGAGAGGGGGAAGCTTTGCACCTACAATGCTAAACCACTACGAGCACATTCATTAACTGATCTTCTTGAGTGCATTTTCATGCAACTGATGCAAGTTCAAACAATTTGGCAGAAACCCAGATTATTCATGAAGTTGGTGACTAGGAGCTCGTTCTCAAATCTGTTGCCCAAACTCACTCAGCCATTTTGCGCTTCCATGAGTCTCCCTGTACTGAGCCATAGGCTTCCCTTATAATACTGTGCCTGGTCGCATGACCATCACATGACCCCAACAGGAACTACAATTCTCAGATCCCTGAGTGATAGGGTGACCAGATGTCCTGATTTTATAGGGACAGTCCTGATATTTGGGGCTTTTTTTTAATATGGGCTCCTATTACCCCCCGCCCCATCCCAATTTTTCACACTTGCTATCTGGTCATCCTACTGGGTGAGGTTCTACCGTACGTAGCTCCGAGTTACGAACACCTTGGGAACAGAGGTTGTCATTAACTCTGAAATGTTTGTAACTCTGAACAAAACGTTATGGTTGTTCTTTCAAAAATTTGCAACTGAACATTGACTTAATACAGCTTTGAACTTTACTATCCAGAAGAAAAATGCTGCTTTCCTTTTTTTTTTTAAAGGTAGTTTATGTTTAACACTGTACTGTATTCGCTTTTTTTTTTTGGCGGAGGGAGGGAGTGCGGGATCTCTGCTGCTGCCTGATTGTGTATTTCCAGTTCCAAATGAGATGTGTGGTTGACTGGTCAGTTCATAACTCTGGTGTTTATAATTCTGAGGTTCTGCTGTACCCCAGAATGTCTGTGCTTACAGGGTCAAACCCTCTGTACCAACCCAGGGTGGCAACATCCACTCTTAGTACTAGTCTTCACTAGTCACTTATCAATTCATGCAGGCGGGTTCGGCATTGAAACCCCATATTCACAAGCAGTAACTGCACAGAACTCAGTCATTTTAATCAGACAAACACCACTTTGGCTCTCATCCTCAGAAAAGATAGCTAAGTTCTCTCTCAATTCACTGCAAAAGAATGTATAGTGTCTCAGTTTACTTCAGCACTAAAAAATGAAGGCTGTACCCCCAGAAGTCTTAGCATCACATAGCATTGCACTGTAGTACAGTAGCAAGTAGACTACAATGTGGCTATTCTCATCATGTTGGACTAAGGCCTGGTCTACATCTAGAACATTGGTCGACCTAGCTATGTCACTCAGTGGTGTGAAAAATTCATAACCCTGAGAGATGTGGTTAAGGTGACCTAAGCCCCAGTGTAGACACCACTAACACCTCTCAGGATATTAACTACAGCAACAGGAAAAACCCGTCCATCACTGTACTGTCTGCGCCATCAAGCTATAGTGGCACATCTGCAGAGAAGTCATCCACACTCAAGTTAGCTCTGAAGCAAAGACGGGCCCTTTAAGGGCCCAGCTCACTCTGCTACAATAATGCTAGGTCTGAGTTCACAGGAAGTGTGTGTAGAAAAGTAGAATATTTGAAAAACAGAATGTTCAATTAAAGATCAATTTCTTATGTACTTTCTAATGTGAATGTATTCAATTGCAGTTGTCCATATGTCCATTTCCAGACTTTTGGGGTGAGGGGAGATTTTCAAAGACTCCTGAAGAATCTGAAAGTCAATGGCACTTGTGCTCCTAAATCCTTTAGACTTACTATTGTTACCCTATGATGCACGGGGTGGGGGGGGGGGGGAGTCTGGGTTTTTTTGTTTGTTTGTTTTGGGGTTTGTGGGGGTGGTGGCGGCTTACTATTGTGTCTCACACATTTTTTGTGACACTGGTAAAAATGCCCTGCCCTATCTACAGTACTGTTTATACCATTCCAAGCACCACCAATACTGAAAAATGGACACTATGAACCACTGGTGGTTCACTGCTCTGTCAGTATCTCATCAGGCCTGATAAACTCACTACACCTAACACACTGCTGTCATAATATCTATCTATAAAGAATGTCGTGAAAGATCACATGAAAGCTGGTAACACATCAGTCATTAATATTGTGACATTTATGAATTAAACACTATATTAGGAAATGTGGTTACTGACACTATGCTTTAAAGTCTGTAACCAGACAAAGGGAGAAACAGGTTTTCTTCCAGACAAGAGGGAAGGCAGTTATCTCTCTGTCTCTAATATAAATTGAGCATGGTAATGCCAAAGCAGTTCATTTGCAACAGAGGTGAACAGGAGAAACAAATTAACATAAGGATGTGAACTCAGCATGAGAAGATACTGGAGTCTGAGCCCCAGGGATTCATCCAGACTCTGGTGATAAAGACAAACTTTCGGTAATAGAAGGAGAAGCAAAAATACATTCTGGTTCTTCATCACTGAGAGAACAAGGAGGTAAGCACTCTTTGCATCCATGAACAATGGATCCCCAACAATGTTGGTCAGTGATGCTAAGAAGTAGCTGCATGTGAGAAAACGGCTTTGGACAAAGCTTTGTTTGGAGCCTGCCAAAGGTACATGCAGTCTTTTTGAAGCATGTTATACTTTTTTTTTATTTCTACCATTTCCTGTTTCTACTATCTTTGCTTAGTATCACTTAAATCTCTGTTCTTAATAAACTTATTTTTGTTTTATTATAAATTCATCTCAGTGCTGGATGGAAATGTTTTTCAAGTGGGGAACTGAAACTCCCACCCCCAAGCTCCCCGGTACTCGGGCAGTACACAGAGCCCCATGTAGCCTAGGAGCCAAACCTGCTGCTGGCCACTTCCAGGGCACAGCGCGGTGTCAGAACAGGTAGGGACTAGCCTGCCTTAGCAGGGCAGCACCAGTGATGGGACTTTTAATGACCCAGACGGCGGTGCTGACCAGAGCCACCATGACCCAGTAGTGGGTCGCGACCCGCAGTTTGAAAACCACTGGCATATCTCTGCTAGACACAAAATGTTCTCTGTGAGAAAGAAAGTAAAGACATTTTTCTGCCCTATTTAACAAGATCATTACCTTGGATCCTAAAATAAGCAGCAAATCTTCATATTAGGAAGCAACTGGCACAGTGCCCATTGAGCCTTAAAAAAAAAAAAAATCCCTACCTGAAGAGACATGGGAATGGAGAGATACACAGTGAGCCAGGAATATTTGTTCATTTATTGGATATCATTTGCTGATTTAAACCATTAACTTTTATTTTCTTAATGATCCAGGTAACCGGACACCAGACTTAATAATCAGTGCTGCAAACAGGCCTGGAAAATCATCAATACATGGAAAATGACTGTTAGTAAATGTCTAAGAAAGTCACTCTCTAATCACATTATTAAGAGTAATTTTGTAGCTAGGTATTTATTGTTGATGTAGCTTTCCAGGCATCTGAACATGGCTCTGTCCAAAATGTCCTTTCATTCTACAGTAACTGTTTTCTTCTGACCTTTGTCAATCCTATTTCCCCATCCAAACAGCTAGTATTATGGCACCTCATCTACAGGCAAATATGAAGAAAATGTTGCTTTACTAATCAGCCAAAAGCATATTAATGAAGCATCTCTCATGATATCGCTCAACTGTCAACCGTGACTAACCATTCTGGGAAATGCGGTGTAATAAGATTTATTAGTATAGGCATTCGGATAAGACCAACCCCTTTTTCGCTTTGAACTCAGGTGTTCAGAGGTTAAATCTGCATAGTACATACTTAACTACAAAAAAAGCAGCTTAACAGGACACCAGCTTAAAAAAATTACATTTGTGTGAATTTTTTTTTGTTGCCTATTACTGTTACAATTGTCACCTGATACCACAAATACTGGCAGAACACTTGAGAGGCAAATGTCAATTTCACAATGTGTACAACATATTCCATTTTGAAACAAATCTGTGGGTTTGCAAAAGCCAATAACTCCGTTATGTAGTTTTATATTTCTACCATATTTAAAAAAAAATAGTAAAAAATTAGCAGCTCACTTTGCTCTTAGTCAGATTTGAATAATCTATGCAGAGTTACTCAAAATTACCACTTTAACCAAGAAGGCAAAACACAGAGTGCTCACCTCTGTTTACACAGCACTGGGCCTCTGGGAGTTACCGTAAATAACATAATAGAAATCTCCTTGACCAGATCAATTTAAGTAAACCACACACAAATCAGAAAATTCTGTGCTATCCAAGTGCATTTATCTCATGGATGTATTTGTAATTCATTTTATAAGGCTTTAAAATTAAAGATAAAACTAATATAAGCAATGGGGGAAGGAGGAATTAGATGTAAAAGGCAGAAAAGCTCATCCCTACCATATACTGTCTTAGTAATTAGTTTTTGCATCTGTCTAAACAAGTTAGCAAAACCATCACTCTAAGTATTACAGTACACAGAATGTCCTTAGGTATGGCAGACAATCAAAAAGAGAAGAGTTGGGAGACTAGCCAGATAATTCTAGGGAATCAAAAGCTTTTTTTTCTTTTTTAAATAATAAAACTTTAGAGTAGAAAATGTAAGTTCTGCTTCTGAATGCAATATCCCAGGGCAGTCTTGTAAAACTGTCAGTCATAACAATGTGGGAAAAGGAGCAGTCTGGCAACAACAAAAAGAGATATTAAAGCAACAGGCTGTATTAAAAGCCATGACTTCTATTATTGAAGGTAGGAACTATACCTTTTGTTTTTGTATAGCAACCAACACATTGTGGACACTACTTCTGCATCATAATAAAAATCACATCGCAAATATTTTGGCCTTCAAGAGACAGGAAGTTTTACCAGTAAAACAGATTGCATACTTGCCAATACAGCTTACTGAGTTTTTTTAAAAATTTGTCAAGCTTTTAATTAAAATTTTTCCACCACTTTTCTAAACAGCTCTAACCAAACAATAACTTCGAGAGAAAATACTACAGATATTCCGTATACAATATTTTAAACTAATACTACATCACAAGAGGGAAAAAAAAGCAACAAATCATCTGACTCTGAAAGGAACAACAAAAATCCTTATTGTTGTACCGTATATTGTAGCTCTCAAGAATTTTTTTCTTAATCAGCTAGCTGCTCAATTCTCTCAGAACTACAACTAAGTCCAGAGAATTGCAGAGCTGCAGCAAAATTATTATAAACACAGAAGCATATTCTATAAAATAATAAGGGGAGAAAACCAATAAAAATTTTGAGTTAAGAAGAATATATTGCTTTACTTTACCATAGAACATTTTATGTTCCAAAAGAGAGCGTTTTAATACTTTACACTAGAATGCCTCACTAGAAATTGATGTATTTCATTGGCTATATTAAGTGTGTATCGTTTTAGCACTGTTCTATTGCATTCTTGTAAAGAACCACTCAAGAAATGTAATATCACATTTAACACTATGCAATCTGAAACACATTATGCTTCACTACGAAAGATAAAAAATATATATTCACCACATCTCAAACTACACAGCAGTAAAATTGTGTAAACAAAACTGCATTATGTAAATTTATGTATTACTATGAATGACTATGTATTTAATTTCAGATAAAAAAAATTCTGAAGTTCTAAAGATCAAGAAGATGTAGCCTATTTGTTCTCTACTCAGAGAAAAAGCTAAATTCGAAAACAAGATTTAGATTTTTTTCCCCACAAAACTTCAAATTATTTTATTTCCAAGCAAAACTATTACAGTACATACACATTCACTAGCATTCAAACCTTAAAACTTGAAGAAAGTCTATTATTTTAATTGTTTTTATTGTATTCAATTATTCATCATATGCTAGAAATAGCCTCATTTAAACAATTCTTCTCCAGACAAAAATCATGGCATTTATTCCTATAAAGCAGAATTTGATAACTGCACCTACAGTACAAGGAGACACCTGAAACTGCACCTACAGTACAAGGAGACACCTGAAACAGAACACCAGTCTCAACCTAAAAATTCTTTTCCCTTTTATGAGTTTGGGTCACTCTTAAAAAACTGCAGTCATTATAATTAGAGCAGTGTATAGGGCTGCCAATTTTGTAATATTTAAAAACCGGACACACCAGCAGAATACCTGGCAACCCTAGTTAGGAAGCATATTCTGAGATATGTAAACTATGTATTTCAAAATGAAGTACAATTAGGATTTGCATTTCTAAAACACACAGTAGCACTCACCCTTTTGCTTAAAGAGAGACATAATTTGTGAATCATGTGGTCTGGGGATTTAACATCAGTAATTGTAGCCAAGACTCTAGTTCTCTTTAACGCTGCTTTAATGATCACAAGAAAAAATTCTAACAAAGAATTACATGACAGACAGAAAGATTATGGATGGACTTTGTTTTACAAATAAAAAATTATTTAAGAACTAAATTTTTAAAATCTTCACATTTTAGAGAGGCTTTTAGATCAGAATATCTGAAAGTAATAAAAAGCTCCCATGAATACACATCTCCCCAATAAAAGTATATATGCAAATATATTTTCAGTGATCAGTGAAGTGTATCTTCCATCTAGCACATTTTCAGCAGCAAATTACCAGAAATGCCCCTTTTCAAATAACCAAAATTAAAACACAGTCCCTGAAGAACAGGTAAGAATTAGGACATTCATATTTACCATAAATTACTTCAAATACAGGAAACAAATTTAGAAGCTTATGCTTTGATATTTTAGCATAACTTTAATGATAACCTTGAATACAAAATAAAGAAAAAAATTTCTGAAGTGCAGTCAACATATGGTAGTAAGTCATTTAAACAAGAAGGAAATTTTACTGTTAGCAAACACACACAGTCAACCAGATTTTGGATCCTATGTGCTTTAATTCAAGTTATTATTTATTGTTATATAAACAATAAACAGCCCTTACAAGTATTTTACAGCAAAATAGGAAAACAAGTCTCTTATCCTGGGAGCTTACAACCTAATGCTATACTCTATACATATATTTTACACACACACACACACACACTATACATGTATTTTACACACACACACACCATTAAGGTTGCAAAGTCAAATGCTCAAAATCTAGGAAATGCTCAAATTAAAGTGGCCTGTGCAACCTTAATAATTCATCCCCTTGTGCATACGCATTATGATACAGTCTATTTTTTCCACAGGCTGGACCAGCTCTGAGGATGAACCAGGGTTGTGTGTGAAGGAGGCTGTTGCTTCATTTGTTGCAGAAGCTGGAAGGTGTGTAGTAAATAAGACAGGAAATTGCAGGAAGGAAGAGACTGGATGATTTTATGGTTAAGGCAGATGAATGCTGCAATAGAGAAGCAGATTCTATCCCTGCCTTTGCCACAGAGTTTCTATGTGACGCTAGCCAAGTCACTTAAATCACAACTTTTCACAGGTAGTCATTAACTGTGAGTTCCTTATTTTCTGGGTGCCTGACAATGAGTCTGATTTCTAGAAGTCACAGTAAATACAAATAAATAATTAAAAAATAATTTAAAAGTTGGATTTTTATTTTAATTAAATACAAATTTCTTTCTTAAAATAAAGAACCCATGAAATAAAGAAGGACAACCCATTTCCCTGTGTTTGCATTCAGTCTAGTCTTTGGGCGGTAACTTCTATTGTTTCAGCACTCACTAAACAAAGGGACATTTAATTGTTCCCTCAGTTAGCCTGAATGGAAAGCATCTTAACCATCAGTTTCAACAAGTCCTCTGTGACGGCCCACAGATCTGACCAAATCCATCAAATACACATCCATAGTGCCCCCCCCACCACATACTCTCCCATCTCCTCACAGGGTGGTACTAAGGCCTACAGCTGCACACTAAACAAGGAGGAGAGAATAAAATGTTGAATAGCTGCTCATTAACTGAGCACTAAATATAGCAGGGGTCCTGTGGGAAAAAAAATAAAATAGTATGCCATCATGTAAATAAAGGCACAAGTATATGGAGGTTGAATTTAGGCTGCACAGGCAACCAGAATTCTAGTATTTGCTCACTTTTGAGTGCTTATCTTTGCAACCCTAACAATGTTTTTTTAAACTAGTTTTTTTGTGTGCAATATTTAGTAAGAGCCATGTGCTTCTAAAACACTTGAAAGATGTGCTATGCATATTTTCAGCACATAGGAAAACACTGAATACTCATTAAAGAATAATACCATAGTTGTTATAAACAATGACTCTTTAGCTGAACACAAACACACCTCTGTTTTGATCAGTCTTCCCGGAAGAAGAGTCAAAGCTAGTACATAAGCCATAGATCAAAGACATTGCTTAAAAACAAATCAATGATGAAATATCTTGAGCTATTTTAAGTGCTGATTTCCAGTTACAATTTCTTAGTTTTCTCAATACCAAAGCTGCCATTTGAACATACTGGTGCCATTAGAGTCAGTTCTATTCACTACACCTGCCGAAGAATTTCTTCTGGTATGTTACATACATATTTCTATATTACCACGGGCAGATAAAGCCCGGTTACAATTACCCTAATGGATTATTTCGGAGGGCTGAGCATTTTACATAGATATACCTCTCAGTTCTTTTAATAAACTATAAAAAGGCAACATAAGAACAGAATTTACAGCTTAAAAGTCCTTTAGATGTTTAGTGGTGGCACTAACCTAACACATTAAGGCTTAAGTATGTGTGTATCTACTTTGATCAACTGTTTCAGTATTTTCCTTATCTTTACCCCAAGCAGAGAATTTACCAAGCCAATTCACCTGCACATGCCAGCAACTCAAGTTGCTGAAACCAGTCTGAGCAAGTCTAATAGGGCTTTCATTCACTTCTACTACAGCTGCACTCATTCATCAATGCTGTGCTCATCCTATAATGACTAGATGAAAAACAACTGTCCCTGAGGCTACAACCAATCATTAGAAAATAGAAAATAATGCCAATTTACGCTGTACTCTGCTCTCATAAGTCCACCTACCATGATACTCCCAGGCAGAAAACAGAAATTCTAGTATCACTTCCCAAACAATGCTTCTCTAAATGTAGCACGCTGCTCTGTGACCCTAATCACTGTATTCTCTGTGTGTTCAGTCTTCAAAAAAAAAAAAAAACTTTCAGAGATGAGTCACTAATAAAGGGACGACTTGGGAAAGTTTTAAATGTGTTCCTTTATAAAGTCAACACTTAAAATTAGCAATCAAGTATTCAAGAAAGTCAGCATGGGAAACTAAACTACAAGGAGAGAAATAATGTGTATGAAGGAGAGCAAAGGATAAAAGTAAAACATATTATACTAAAATAAATTAAACTAAAAAAGGAATATGAATACACATGCTGCAAAACGTCTGTTAGTCTATAAGGTGCCACAGGATTCTTTGCTGCTTCTACAGAACCAGACTAACACGGCTACCACTCTGATACTGTGAAGTTTGGAAGAAGTTTCCTGGAATAGAAACCCAAAACAAGTTTTACAACTTTCTAGGTCCCGTGGCAGTCTGCACAGGCAAAGTGAAAAGAACCTCTCTTCGTGGAATGACAACCTAAAAACACTGATTACTTCTCTCCCCCTAAACTATCCATAACAGATTCAAAATGGTACCCACTCCTACAAATCTCTCTGAAGCTTATTAGGCACCATATACATTACACACATAGAAGGACAGAAAATAAATTCCTATATAGCAGGAGTTTTTCAAGGAATGCCAATACACCAAATACTCAATTATCCAAAACATTTTGTAGGATGCAAAATGACTAAAGCATCTCGAAAATATCAAATCCAAGTACATGATCTCAAAGGTCATATGCTGCACAAGTAAAATGACAACTGGTTTTCTGGGAACACCCCAAAAACACTACAACATCCATCAGGGCTGGCTCCAGGGTTTTTGCTGCACCAAGCAGCGGTGGGGGCGGGGGGGTGGGGAGCCGTGATCAAAATCAGTGGCACTTCCACTGCAGCAGGTCCTTCCCTCCAAGAGGGTGTGAGGGACCCTCCGCTGAATTGCTGCCGAAGAGCCCAATGTGCCGCCCCTTCCCCTTGGCCACCCCAAGCACCTGCTTGTTCAGCTGGTGCCTGCCCTGTCATCCATGAAAGCCATATGATATGCAAAATGACAGCCATCTTCTTAAAATTTTCTAGCCCAAGAGGCAAACTTTTTCAGTAGACAACTCCCATTACAAGCTATTCAACTGAAACAAGAGCCTAGAAACCTATCTTTAAAAAACCAAGCTATTATACGACAGAAGCCACTTCACCTGTCCTCAGGCACACAACCTCAGAAGTTTCCAAATGACTCCATTTATGGGTTGAGATCATTTACCTCCTAGGAGTTTGAAGGCATATTGTGTCCTTGGGTTGTCAATCTCTCAGTATTTCACTTCTGCTGCATGCTCTAAGGCCTGGTCTACACTGTGCGGGGGGGGGGGGGTGGAGGGAGGGGTCAATATAAGATATGCAACTTCAGCTATGGGAGTAGCGTAGCTAAAGTCGACACATCTTATTTTGACTTACCTCCCATCCTCACGGTGCAGGATCGACGGCCGCGGCTCCCCCCGTCAGCTTCGCTACCACCGCTCACCCTGGTGGAGTTCCAGAGTCGACAAGAGCGCGTTTGCGGATCGATATATCGCATCTAGACGAGACGCAATATATCGATCCCTGATAAATCGATAAGTCTGGTCGTACCCTAATACTCAGTGTATAGTATCCATGAGATCTTCTTAACTTTGGAACATCCCTGAACTATTTCTCCTGTGTAGGCCAACATATGGGAATGTGATCACTTATTTTTAAATAGGCCTACATCCTGACTATTTGCAGGAAGTGACTGGTAATGCTGCACCACAGCTTTGAAAGAGAATCAAGTTTTGCAGAATTGACATTTCCTCTAGGCAAGTATCTTTCCTTCAGGTATAAGGGGACAGAGGGTTTGTTTCTTTTAGGACATAATGATCCCTCCATTTTATTGCACTGCCACAACTGTTCTAGTTTATTGTTCATTTTAACATGTTCCCTCCCAAACAGAGATTTTAAACAGTAGATTAAAAATGTGGAGGAATGTATAGGGTTATGGGGCAAATAGAAAAGCAATGCAGACCCTACACAAGATCAATGTAAAAGCAGCAAAGAGTCTTCTGGCACCTTATAGACTAACAGACGTATTGGAGCATGAGCTTTCGTGGATGAATCCAACTAAGTGGGTATTCACCCACGAAAGCTCATGCTCCAATACGTCTGTTAGTCTATAAGGTGCCACAAGACTCTTTGCTGCTTTTACAGATCCAGATTAACACGGCTACCCCTCTGATACTTAAGATCAATGTAGGTATTAAATATAGATTCATTATGGCACCTTCATCATTTGAGTCTGGTATAACGTACATGGAAATATAGACAAAGTTATCCCAGTTTGTTGTTCAATAAAAACCCAAACATCAGACCACTTTCTCCCCTTTGCAATACTTATCTATATAATTACCACTAGTGCAAAGCAACAAGAGTTTATTTATACACCATATCTGCAATTTCCCTGTAGGAGCTTCAAAACCCAAATATGGTCACCTACACAATTTACCCCACATTTTCTGCAGCTTTCCAAATGCCCTAATTGTGATCACACCCCTTCTTTTAGGATAGCATAGGTGTCCTCCAGCTCCTGTTAATTTGCTTTTGAATAAAGCTGCACTTCTCACTTGCCTCCCATCCTACTGTACTATAATTTAAAGCCTCGTCGCAGAAACATCCTGAGAATACACTCCGTTTTTGTTTTTTTTAACCAATGAATAAAATCCAGTCGGGTCTAAGAAGCAAAGCCGCAGCATTGTTTTTAAAACACACTTGGTTGCCGCGGTGCGGCTCCAGACACGTTCCATTCAGCGTGAGCAAAAACACTCCGCCAAGTTTCAGCCGCCTCTCGCTACTCCGGCGCAGCGAGGGAGAGCCCCAGCTGCCCCAACCTGTAGTGTAAACACCGCCAAGAGTAGACGTCGTCCCCCCGCCCGGTGGAACTTGTTGCTAGTGGGAAATAAACAGCGAAAGGTCCAAGGAGAGGGGGGAAGGCAAGAGCCGGCCCAGGACAAAGCTAGAGACCCTGGATTTCCTTCTCCCGGCCGGGTCCTGCCCCCCGTCCAAGCGACCCGCTCCCCGCCGCCTTTATTTTCGCTTTCCCTGGCGGTAATCATTAATCAGGAGCCAAGCGCAGGCTGCGGGAACCATTTCACAGAAACCGACCATCCCCCCGCGAGCCGTAACACCAGCGGCTCCCTCCTCCCGCCGCCCGGCTGCCCCGCGGGGGGGAGCCCCGCCGGCGGGGGCCGGGGAGCGAGGTACTCACTCAATGAAGTAGCTGGCTCCCTCCTCGGAGAACCCCTCCTCCCAGCCGCGGGGCAGATCTGGGGAGGCAGAACAAAGGGAGTGAGAACTTGGTGCCCTGAAGGTGCCTCCCTGTCCGGAGAAAGGGGGGGAGCGGGGGTTGGGGAGGGCGCAAGACCCCCGCCACCCAACGGTCGTTAGCGGTTCCTCCCCCGCCACGCGACACACCCCCAGCCCCGGGCGGGCACCCACCTGAGCGGATCATGTGGCCGGAGTTGACGGGCTCCTCGGTGCGAGGATGCAGCCAAGTAGTAGAGCGGGTCAGGTCACTAGGAGGGAGAAGCGGAAAACATGCACCTGTTAGTGACGGGCAGCCCCGGGCGGACCCCCTCCCTCCCAACACGCGCCTCCCCGCGCCTTACTCGATGAAGAACACCCGGCCGTCCCTGCAGACGCCATAGGACCAGTGCTCAGGTAGAGTGTCCCGCCCCACCGCCGCCATGTTCGCCGTGCGCACAGCCAGCCAGCCGGCCGGCCGGGGAGGGGGTACCAAGGGGAGCGCGGGCGGGCGGCCGGCGCCCAGTGCCCGGCTCTGCTCAGCAGCGCCACCGCCACCGGCTGGTAAAGGCGCAGGCAGAACTCTGCCCGCTCCCTTGGGAGAGGAGAAGGGAGCGGGCGCAGTGGCAGCGGGTCCCTGGCTGTACAGCCGAGAGAGACTCCCTCTCCCCGGGGAACTGGCTGCAGAGGGGACGAGACAGACCCGCTCCGGTCCTCTCTCAGCTCCCTGGCTACAGTGCGGGCGTCCCACTGCGGAGCCCTTCTCCGCACAGAGCTGGGCTCACGGTGCCTGTTCCGCATACGCGCCCCCCACAACGCGCCTGAAATGGCCCCACACAAACAGGGCGCAACCGGCTGACTTCTCTTACCTAAGCTGGTGCAACTCCTGCTGATCAGCGATTGCTGCTTGTTCCCCCATTCCTGCCCTCCTCTTCCCCTCAAACTCCAGGGCACATACCTACAGGGGATACAACAATGTGTCTGTTCCCCTCTTTACTCTGACCCAAGCCTGCATTCTCTGCAGGGAGGCTGAGAGCCATTGAACCGAACTGTAAACCCTGTGTATGATGGAAACCCCTTCAAGAAAGGAGGTGCAGCAACACCCCTTGTTTCAGCACCTAAGATTCTCTGATTTCTCCTAATTCATAAAGTCTCTCACTTCCTAGCAAAAACTTGTTTGCCTGCTGGTTTTTTGTTGTTGTTGGTGTTTTTCTTGTGGAGAAGGCTCTGCGATGAAACCAGCAAGTTGGAGGGAACAAATCAGGGCAGATGGAATGACTGTTTGGGGACTGAATATAAAAAGTTATTATTCCTTCCTCCACTTGTTTCCCAGGCTGAAGCTTTAGTCAGTCTAGGCCTTTGATGTAGAGGACAAGAGGATGATGGAGATTAATTGCTATCTTGCCAGGAACCTGTGGCTATACTGAAAAAGTAGGGAGAGAGTAGGTTGTGGTTATTCAGCCATCAGAATGGAAACACCAGATCGTTAATGAAGCAGAATTTTGCAATAATTTACATAGCACTTTCTATTGCACAGTACCTCCTATATGCAATGCAGTTGCTTTAGGGTTAAAATGTACATACCCCACACAGCACTGAGGAAGGGGAAATTTTAGCTAAAGTCACTAGGTCAAACTCCTTCTTTTACTAAAATACTGTGGGATCTTGACTGTATACACAGTACACAGGGGCCCTCTGTTTCCAAGGTCTCATTTGATATGTAGGCAGGGCCGCCCAGAGGGGGGGCAAGAGGGGCAATTTGCCCCAGGCCCAGGGGCCTCCATGAGAGTTTTTCGGGGCCCCTGGAGCGGGGTTCTTCACTCACTCCGGGGGGCCTGGAAAACTCTTGCGGGGCCGGGCGCAGGAGCTTCTTCCGCTCCCGGTCTTCGCCGGCGGGGGGTCCTTCCGCTCTGGGGCGGAAGGACCCCCCATTGGCGAATTACCGCCGAAGCGGGACCTGCCGCCGAAGTTCAGCTCGGTCTTCGGTGGTAATTCGGCGATAATTCGGCGGCGGGGGGCCCTTCCGTTCAGGGACCCGCCGCCAAAGTGCCCAGAAGACCCACGGTGGGGGCCCTCCGCCGCCGAATTACCGCCGAAGACCGGGCTGCACTTCGGCGGCGGGTCCCACTTTGGCGGTAATTCGGCGGCAGGGGGGGCCCCTGCCGTGGGTCTTCGGGGCACTTCGGTGGCGGGTCCCGGAACGGAAGGGCCCCCCGCTGCCAAAGACCCCAAGCCCCCGGAATCCTCTGGGCGGCCCTGTATGTAGTTAGGTTCCAAGGACCTATATAAAGCAACCTAAGTTCTCTACTGAAAGAGGTAGAGCTGAGATGAACTTGACATTAATTGGAAACTGTTTTTCTACTCTGATTCTTCACTACCTTGCACAGCTATATATACCAGTGCAAAGTGGATGTAAAACACACCCCTACCACTCTGCCAGGGTAGAGTTTTTGCATCCTGATTTTGCAGAGGTGCAAATAACTACACAAAAGATAAAAGCCAGGGAAAATCAGGCCTTAAGATCTTTAAAATTGGGAAAGATATTGAAAAGCAAGCTGCTTTCTACTGAACACAGGACAAACATAAGATGGATTTTTAATGAATTGTTGAGCGCTTAAGCAGTGAATGTCTTTCCTATGCTTTGACTCACAGATGCTGAAAGGGAAAAACACCTATTCCTCTAGCTCATGCAGGATTGTACAGATTATACAGATTAATTTTTCTTTTATCCCATTCTACCTAGTTATGTCTTCATGTACCACATCATATAATCCCTCTCCCTCACTGCTAACACCTTCCAAGTATTGGTAGAATCTTATGCACCACTACTCGTAGATCATCAGTAAACCAAGCTTTCCCTAACTTTTCCTCTTAAGTCAGCATTACAAACTCCTGAACATTTTTGTTACTTTTCTTTGAATTACCACCAGTGTCAATATCTTTCTAGTAATGTGGTGCTCAGAAAGGAGTATATTCTTACAGATACTTTACACTGTGATAAGCTGTGTCCTTTGCATTTGTTATTATTGCCTTTATAATTATTTACTTGTTTAGTGTCAACAATGTGCATATAGCTGTAAAAAGCAGATAAGACAAAGCTCCTGCCCTGAAGAGCTTAATTTACTGTAGTTCCCAGGGCACGTCCTTTACACCTATTAATTAAATGGACTAGTTAAATTGGCCTATAGTTCCCTGCCATAGCATTGCCTCTAGACCCGCATGATTGGCTGGACTTCTGTACTCATAATGACCACTAACTGAGTTTAACAATAACCCTTCATTGTGGAAACCACTACTTGGAATGATCCTGTGACTTGTCTTCAGTAACGTAATGGAAAATATTTTAAAAAATTCAAAAGGATTATTGTACACTATTGTACACAGCATTGTTCAACATTAAAACCTGCTTCTGATGCTTAATATGTAAGCAACTATAAACTTTTGAAAAAGATGTTGCATACTTCTCTCCCTACCAAAGATAATTACTTCTCATTATTGATTTGAGCTCTTTAATCTGCACATTAAAGTCCCATTCTTATCCCACAGAGATATTAAATTCTCTTACTGATATTGACATGTTGAATTACTACTGCTCTTTAACATCAGATGGTGATGAAAGACTTTTACATGATTCAGCTGATATACCTTAACATCCATTACATGCACTTACACACTTTAATCTCAGCTGGTGTCATATCAATATTTTTAATTATTGTCCTTTAACCAACAACAGGCTTTCTTAATAAAACCATACAAATATACAGCTTAGTTTTCATATATGTTAAAGAATAAAATAAGAAAGTTTCTTAACTTGAAGGCAAATGTTTCCCTTTGAGTTACAAGGACCTGACTGAAAGACCTTTGGTGTCAGTGGAGATTCCCATTGACTTAAATGAACTGTTTATCAAGAGTCTAGTCTGCAGTTGCATAATCTGTATTTTAACATAAAAGGTTCATGCACCTTATAAACAACTACACATGACTTTTTTGCATTATTAGAAAGTGCTGCATTGGCACTCATTTATTACAGACTTTATATACAATACTTAAAAGCAGAATATTGTATTACAGCAGAGTAACAGTAGTTAATGTTAAGTCACTTACTGATTAAAAGACAATCCTTCTAAGTACTCGAAAATCCATGTGCTGACTCAGATTGTCTTGAAATTTTGTGCGCCTCATAGGGGTGCAGAGTAGGGTTAGTGGTCTAAATTTGGGATCATTTGAACAAAAACTTCCCGAGATACAGCCCCCCCTAACAAATGCTATGTGTACAAAATTACCTATACCCAATTCTAGATGTTGCAACCTGCTCATCTTCCCCCAAGGCCATGCAAAAAAAAAAAAAAAGTCCAGTTCAGTAAGGGAAAATTCCCAAGCATGTAGTTATTACAAGAAGTCAGAAATCTAACACTGACTCCTCACGTGAAAAGATTGTGCTAATGTCAGGCTAAGGACTGATAGAAATATGAAAAAGTCATTGAGGAAATTAAGTAAATTCCTTTTTCCAAGATCCTTTTTTGAAGGTATTGCTCCAAAAAAAGTGAGATTGGGAGATTTAATTCCTGGAAATAAATGACAGCTGTAAAAAAATTAGATGAGACAACTACAAGAAAAAAGGAAAGAGACAACTGTTTGTTCTGACATTTCACACTGCTGAAGTGTTTGGTCACCCATTTCTAACTTTGATGTTGCTGTTGCATAAAATATATAAAAAAACATTTGAAGGAATCACCACAATGTTACTCAGTATCAGCTAATAATCAATCAACAGTAATGCCAAATAAGGGTTGAACATGAGCATATTCTCTCTTACAGGCCATTTTGTACCTTTAACATACATTCATTTAATTTTATTTTGTATTTAAAACAGGCACACTGTGAGTGAAACAGAATGTAAGCTCCAAAGGACATGGAAAATAAAGGTAAATTGAAGGCAAAGTGTGTGTGTGTGTGTGTGCATGCGCGCGTGCGCGCCCTGTTCCCATTGAAATACATGGGAAGTTTTGCCACTGGCTTCAGTAGGAGCAAGATCACACCCTATAATGCTACAACTATCTTAAAATGAATATAGCTCATAAAGTAAACCAGATCACTTTATAGGTAGGGGAATCCAAAAGTCTGAAGAAGGAATTATTCATTTTTCTAGATGCTGGAAAGAATATGAATAAGTTTAATTGCTTTCTACAATTCCTGGAAGGCACAGAGGAAGACACTGGGCACAGCAAATACTGTTTAAGGATATTATTCATGCTCACCAAGTCAACACCCAGTGTGATCTGATTGATCGTTCACACTCAGGTCAACAGAGAGATTGTAACAACTGAGTGAGGCAGATGGGAAAATGCCACAAAGAAAGCAATGCTTGTGGTGCAAATCAAATTCAAACTCCTCCTTCCAGAACAGTGAAGTTTCCTTAGAGTCAAGAAAAATGCTAAATACACTTTTTTTTAAACCAAAAAGGATTATTCACAACAAAAAGGATCTGAAAGTGTTAATGTCAAACATGTCTTTTAATGGAGTTCAGCTAATGTTATCTATATAATTATACCTTCTTTACAAAACTCCACCTTTAAAAAAATTGGATATTAAAATTTGGAAATTAACTTTTAAGATATGCAGGTAGTTCCCCACTGCCATATTGTTCTTCATCATTCACTATCACTTGTACTGCTCACACAACTTTAACTTAGTTCTCTAAAATCTGCAAAACTATATTCATAAATCAAAATTAATTTTTAGTTGATTTCCTAGTAAAGTAATTCAGTAATTCAGTAATTCAATTTTCTAACATTATGGACTACAAAAAAACCCCTAGGTGTATTCGTTGCTATACAATATAATACATATAGTGAAAACAGTCTATTTAGATACAATTGTGACACCACAAACATATTCCACAACTAAAAATTGATTAAGCATTCCAATTGTTAATAAATTATTTTCTACTTCACTACACATTACACTGAATTTATGCAACTATTACATACCAAAGTATCCTAAGACTACTTTTCTTTCAAAATCTGTATTTACACATTTAATAAACTTTATGTAAAGGCAACAGTATACATCCATACCATATTTCCATTACAGAATAAAACAAGGTAGCACAATTAAGACTGGGTCTGTGCTAAAATGTTTGTGGGGACAGAGCTGAACAATTGTATAGCAGTAGAAAGCCTTTAACTTTTCAGACTTTTTAATGTTTGGATTTTTGTAAAGAGAGTGGTGGTGAGGTTTTTGTATGGATTTTTTTGGTCAGGAAAATTTTTAGCTGAACTGCAATGAAACATACCTTCACCCTTAACACTTTCAATAAAATGTTTGTGAATATGTTTGTTTGAAATGAACACAAACCTTTAAATCAGCTTGATGAATATAGACTATAGGAGCAGAGCCCTGCTCTAACAGAACTTATGAGGCTCTCCAAAGCAGGGCTGCCCTCCTGCAGACTTTGCAAATTCACAAGTGGTGTGAATTTGAGGGAAATTATCTTTGTAAGAGAGATGGGGAGCAGAAAGGGTATTGAGAGGCTTTTATATAAGAACGGCCGTACTGGGTCAGACCAAAGGTCCATCTAGCCCAGTATCTGTCTACTGACAGTGGCCAATGCCAGGTGCCCCAGAGGGAGTGAACCTAACAGGCAATGATCAAGTGATCTCTCTCCTGCCATCCATCTCCATCCTCTGACAAACAGAGGCTAGGGACACCATTCCTTACCCATCCTGGCTAATAGCCATTTATGGACTTAACCACCATGAATAATCCAGTTCTCTTTTAAACGCTGTTATAGTCCTAACCTTCACAACCTCCTCAGGTAAGATATAGGTTTAAACCTAAGAAGCTTAAAGTTTTAAATCTAGAATATGTTGAGCATTTTAAGTTTTATGCATAGAGAAGACTCTGCCTTTTCCTGCATCCCCTTCTGTACCTCCTCCAATTCAATGCACCTCACTTCCATGTCCCCCACTACTATACCCCACTATAAATCCATCATTGTTCTGCCCTTCACCCTCTCTTCTGCTTGCCATATAGCCCCTCTATTACAAGGCCAGGGAGTAGGACTCCATTTCATCCATCAATATCCTTTCTGTCCCCTACCTCAGCTATCGGGGTAGCTGTGTTAGTCTGTATCCACAAAAGCAACAAGGAGTCCAGTGGCATCTTAAAGACTAACATATTTATTTGGGCATAAGCTTTCGTGGGTAAAAAAAACACTTCTTCAGATGCACAGAATGAAAATTACAGATGCAGGCATTATATAATGACACATGAAGAGAAGGGAGTTACCTCACAAGTGGGGAGACAGTGTTGACAGGACCAATTTGATCAGGGTGGATGTAGTTCACTCCCAATTATAGATGAGGAGGTGTCAATTCCAGGAGAGACAAAGCTGCTTTTGTAATGAGCCAGTCACTCTCAGTCCCTATTCAAGCCCAAATTAATGGTAGGGGAAAAAGCTATTTCCTCATGCTAATTTTTTTTCCCTACTGTCACTCACACTTTCTTGTCAACTGTTGGAAATGGGCCATCCTGATTATCACTACAAAAGTTTTTTTTCTCCTACTGCTAATAGCCCACCTTAATTGATCACTCTCATTATAGTTGGTATGGCAACACCCATTTCTTCATGTTCTCTGTGTATATATATCTTCCTACTGTATTTTCCTACTGTATTTTCCACTGCATGCATCCGATGAATTGGGTTTTAGCCCACGAAAGCTTATGCTCAAATAAATTTGTTAGTCTCTAAGTTGCCACAAGTACTCATTCTTTTTGCTGATACAGACTAAAACAGTTACCACTCTGAAATTTATCTTACAAAGTATACTCTATGCAAGATGGTCAATTTCCTAGTTTCTCCTTGCTTCCTGACCTGGTCCAACCCTAGGAGCTTCCTTACAGGAAAGATTGCTTCTTCTTTATCACCTTGCTCTAATGAACCCCTAGTTTACCCTTTCCCTGCCTATCTTAATGTAGGTTATGTGCTCCCATCTCATCAAAATCCTTGTATATTATAGGTCTTTGTAAAATTCCCATATTAACCTCACAAAGTAACACTGAGGCACCTCTCCTCAGCAAGAGTAACACAACAAAACACATATAAGCCCCGATTTACAACTTTTTCTGCATAGGCAGACCCCTGTGCCCATACTAAATAAGCTGCAGCACTAGCACTTTCAAGTTTGCAGGCTAATTTGTTTTGGAGATCTGATGAGTCCAAACAAAAAAGTTAGAAAAAACTTTTCTAAAGTCAAAGGTGCAGGCTGGTGTAGCTTACTCTTGCCCTGGAAAAGAGGGAAGAAGGGACTAAGCTGTGACTCCTAAGGCAGTACAATTACACATGAATCTTTACTCCAGGCTTATGTTAACTCCACAATATTTTAAAATGGTTTTGTTCAGTAGGAAATTGGAATTCTCTGGATTTGCACAAAGGGGGCTTTGATGGGCTGGGTCACAGAACACCACCTGATGTGATGAGACTACCTCTGAGCCAGTTTTCCCTGACATCTTTGGACTTCAGTGCCCTGCCTGGTTGTGCCTTCTACAAACACAGACCCAGGTCTGAACCACATCTCCCAAAAGCTGCAGGCTTAACTGAAAACAGCTTAAGAAGTGCTCCTGTCTCCAGCATTCAGATACCGAACTCCCAATGGGCTCCAAACCCCAAATAAATCCATTTTACCCTGTATAAAGCTTATACAGGGTAAACTCAAATTGTTTGCCCTCTATAACACTGAGAGAAAGATATGCACAGCTGTGGTAGCTAGGGGATTTCTCATGACTGCAGCTACCTTTGTTCTGTTCCATCCTCTTATATATCCTTTGCACAAGGTGGGAATCTTTTGTCCCTCTCTGGGTTCCCACCAATTCTTCTAAATGGAAAAGCACCAGGTTAAAGATGGATTCCAGTTCAGGTGACATGATCATCTGTCACTGTAAGATTTCATTACTCACTTCCCAGCACACACGCACGCATGTACACAGGAAGACTTAAAAGTAAACAGAGCCATCTACAGTCAATTGTCCTAGTTGATAGGAGCCATCAAGATTCCAAACCACCATTAATGGCCCACACTTTGCATAATTACAATAGGACCTCAGAGTTATATTTCATATTTCTAGTTTCAGATACAAGAGTGATACATTTATACAAATATGATGACCACACTCAGTAGATTATAAGCTTTGTAATGGTACCTTACAAGAGACTTTTCCATGAAGCATATTCCAGTTATATTATATTCACTCATTAGCATCTTTTCATAAAATCACATAGAGTGCAATGTCACAGGGGCCACATTCAGCCCTAATATAAATTGATGCAATTCCATTAACTTCAGTGAGGTTCGTTTCTTACATCAAGACTCAGGCTATGGCTACACTTAAACTTCAAAGCGCTGCCGCGGCAGCGCTTTGAAGCGCTAAGTGTAGTCAAAGCGCCAGCGCTGGGAGAAAACTCTCCCAGCGCTGTCCGTACTCCACCTCCCTGTGGGGAATAACGGACAGCGCTGGGAGCCGCGTTCCCAGCGCTGGGGCTTTGACTACACTGGCGCTTTGTAGCGCCGCAATTTGCAGCGCTGCAGAGGGTGTGTTTTCACACCCTGCTGCAGCGCTGCAAATTTGTAAGTGTAGCCAAGCCCTCAGTTTGGCTAAGTATCTCTATTGCTTGGCCACTAACCACAGAGATAAAATGCCATTATTCTATTAAATACCAATGATCTGTTGGGTAGTAACCTGGATGGCCATTTCTGTCCAGAGTGCTAAATAATGTGGGTATGCTTTAAAAAAGGGGGAAAAGAATATGTTCTGAAGTTGCATAGAAGAGCTCTTGAAATTGTTGGCTATGACTGGACTATTGAATCAGACTATCGCAGAAGGGGTGAAGAGAAACATTCTAATATGTTCTCCACTCCTCTTGAGTCTGTGTAGGTGGCCCTTCATATAATAGGTCAAAAATAGATTCTGCGTCTAAGCTTACTTTATAATCAAATAGGTCATCAGGGTGTAAAACACTGTTCTGTAATTTAATGCATTTATACATGTCAGACCTTTTCATTCCTGCTTTAAAAATACAGGCATTTGAAACAGATCAACAGTGCTGACACCTTAATAACTAGGGCCAGTACAAAAAAAACTAAGATCTCTATGAAATTTGGTATTGTTTTATGTGAATTAAAATAAAAATTAAGTATTTTCCTTCAATAAAAATAGTACTACTTTCTCTTTCAGAGCTCTTATTTTCTACTCTAGCCTCTGATGGATTATAACTTTTTGGTTATATCTGAAGCATCACAGTTCACACCATTCAGAATCCATGTGATACAAATTTGCATTTTTTTAAATCTACAGATGAAGTTACTATGCGATCAAGGAGTGATAATATTGGGGATCTTTATAGTTTAACAGGATATATCAATGTTTTTCAGATAAACTGAACAGGGTACAGGAATCTTCCAGTTTAACTCCCTCCCTCCATCGATATCCCTTTATTGGTGCTTTCTGTAATAGTTAAGACTCTCACAAGACTCCAGAATGTTTTGCTGTAAACTATTTTTATAACTGAGGTATCTAATGAATGCAATAATCATCTAGGTTGATGATACATTCATTACTACTTCTTAATTACACAGTTCTCTGAAATCCAATTTTAACAATTAACCAGACTGAATACAGAAGAGAACCAAAGCAACGTATTGTATAGTACAAGGGTAAACTTGTCTTTTTGGCTCCGCATTGTATAGTCTTTCCACAGACGGCTTTGTAAAGTATTATATTTCTCAGTATCTCTTAAAATTCCTTTTAATTCAGATTTACATCTTGATTCTTTCAGTTACAATGTTAATCATAAAGTGAAAAATGTAATAAAACTAATTCTAATTGTTCTTCAGAGACTTAGCAATAATTACTCCCATGTCATCATAGTCCAGCAGATGTCTTTTCCATTATTTTTTTCTCAAGCAAAATGACTGTACAGTTCTTTTGGGCACTAAATACTTTTAAAATCATTAGTTCATTAACAAAGATGTGGCTGGCTGGCTTAACAATATATCACTCTTGGTAAAATTACAGCTGTGTTCTGTCAACAATAATTATGTGGGTGTTTTGCTCATTTCCTTCCATATTTTTCTGATGATGACATTCTCAGAGCAGCACCCATTTTAAAAAGAAAAAAATCCAACATAATGTGTCTGGCTGGGATTCGGTAAGGACACATTGTGGTATGGTGAAAATGAAGACCCTGAAAAACCACCACAAAGCCTCCTTCTTACTGTATGCAAATCTGCAGAGAAAGTGCAAATTCTCAAGTGGAACTTTAGCACAATTTTGCTGTACTACTAACAGAGGCCTGGGGCATTTCTTAGGGACTGATCAAGACAAGTTTTGCTGCAGGCTGTTCTCCCCAGATACCGACTAATTTCCCAGGAAATGCCTTGGCCCAAAGTCATGATTGCTATTAACGCTGCTGAAGCAAAAAATATGTAATTTAAATTAAAAATTCCACTTTTTATTTTGTACTGATAGCCCTGCCCTTTTTCCAGAGTGCAGAAGGAACTGATGCTAACGATGATGCTGTAATACAGGCTTTGTAAGGTACCATGGCTAATTAGATTTACTCTTTGCAGTTGTAACAATTTTAGGAAATTTCTTTACCTTGTTTCCTTGAGTGAATGTAATGTTTATTAGCAAAACCAGACTGACCTCTCTAGCGACAGGTGTTCTCTAATCCACAGAACATTTACTCCATGGATCGTGGCAGTACAGGCTCCCACAGATTGCTCCACCAATGTGGGACCAGATTATAGGGGTGCGTGTGTAATTCACTCTTCATACTCATTCATACTTTGGCCTCAGAGTGAGACTGCCAAAAAGGGTTTCAATTCTGGTGATAACTTTTTAATGTGGATTGAGACCATCAAATTTATTTCACTTAAGGTGATTAACATCCAATAAAAAACCTTCAGTAACTAAGGGCTTGTCTACACTGGCAATTTACAGTGCTACAACTTTGTTGCTCAGGGGTGTCGGCTCCAGGCACCAGCTGAGCAAGCAGGTGCTTGGGGCGGCCAAGGGGAAGAGGCGGCACATTGGGCTTTTCAGTGGCAGGCCTCTTGGAGGGAAGGACCTGCTGCCGAATTGCAGCCGAAGAAGAAAGCAGTGCAGTGGAAGTGCCGCCGATCACGGCTCTCCCCCCGCTGCTCGGGGCAGCAAAAACCCTGGAGCCGGCTGTGCCCCCGAGTATGCAGCAAGTTGCAGCACTGCAAAGCACCAGTGTAGACACTGCACCAGCGCTCCTCACGGAGATGGGTTTTTTAGAGCGCTGGGAGCACACAGGGCTGCCCGGGGCAAGGGGGGCAAGTGGGGCAATTTGCCCCAGGCTCCGCAGGGGCCCCCACGAGAATATAGTATTCTATAATATTGCAACTTTTTTTATGGAAGGGGCCCCTGAAATTGCTTTGCCCCAGCCCCCCTGAATCCTCTGGGCAGCCCTGGGGTTGCAAATGCTTTGTAGTATAGGATTAAAATTCAAAATGATCTGGACAAACTGGAGAAATGGTCTGAAGTAAATAGGATGAAACTCAGTAAGGAAAAATGCAAAGTACTCCATTTAGGAAGGAAGAATCAGTTGCACATATACAAAACTGGAAATGACTGCCTAGGAAGAAGTACTGCAGAAAGGGATCTGAGGGTCATAGTGGACCACAAGCTAAATATGAGTCAACAGTGTAATGTGGTTGCAAAAAAAGTGAACATAGTTCTGAGCTGTATTAGCAGGAGTGTTATAAGCAAGACACGAGAAGTAATTCTTCCACTCTACTCCTCGCTGATTAGGCCTCAGCTGGAGTATTATGTCCAGTTCTGGGTGCCATATTTCAAGAAGGATGTGGACAAACTGGAGAAAGTCCAGAGAAGAGCAACAAATGTGATTAAAGGTCTAGAAAACATGACCTATGAGGGAAGATTGAAAAAATTGGGTTTGTTTAGTCTGGAAAAGAGAAGACAGAGGGGACATAACAGTTTTCAAGTATGTAAAAGGTTGTTACAAGGAGGAGGAAGGAAAATTGTTTTTTTTAACCTCTGAGGATAGGACAAGAAGCAATGGGCTTAAATTGCAGCAGGGAAGGTTTAAGTTGGACAGTAGTATAAGGGCCCTACCATCAATCAAACCCTAACCCCGCCCCTAACCCCGCCCCTTGACCCCTGTAGTCCCTCCCACCTGTCACCGGAAGTCCCACCCTCTGGGGGTATTACTTCCGGGGTCAAGATGGCCACATGACCGGAAGTGAGGTGGGTCATGTGACCCCTCTAAGAACTCCTCCCACCCCCCTCTACCAATCAGGAGGGGTTTCGTCCCAGAAGGACCACCCCCAAGAAGAGATTTGCCCAATCAGGGTGACTTCCGGGGCGGGTGACCGGAAGCGAAGTGGGTCATGTGACCCCTCTAAGAACTCCTCCCACCCCCCTCTACCAATCAGGAGGGGTTTTGTCCCGGAAGGACCACCCCCAGAAGAGATAAGCCCAATCAGGGAGACTTCCGGGTTGGGGTGACCGGGCGAGGTGTGTCATGTGACCCCTCTAAGAACTCCTCCCACCCCCCTCTACCAATCAGGAGGGGTTTCGTCCCGGAAGGACCACCCCAAGAGGTGGTCCTTCCGGGAAATACCCCTAGGTGCGGGTATTGTATTTCCACTAACCCCACCTCCCAGGCACCAGGGAGATCCAAGGGCTTAATTAGCCGTATTGTAAAGTTCGAGATGGTGTTTTGGGGAAAAACTGCAGAGCTGGCATTGCTGGGCAAAGTGATGTAAAACCCGCCATCGCTCATTATTAATTTTTTTCTTCTCTGTCTTTTGCAGGAGGATTTTTTTTTTCTGGTTCGTGTCTAAATGTCACAGAGCTGAGAAGCTTCCACCCAGCTGTTAAATTTATCAGGCCAACCCAACCATTTCACCAGTAGCTGTTTTTTTCTCCCTTTTCCTTTCTCCGCTAGAATTTTTTCAATCCTGTAAATCCTGTCTCGATTGGGATTTACTTTTTGTAATTCTTCAGGGTAAAAAGATCCAGTCACTGCCTCACCCTCATAATCTTTTAATCGGTATACAGGTCTTTGGCTCCTGGTTAAGGCTTCATCCACTATGAATATCTCATCGGTAAACATCTGTTCATAACCTTTTTCAAAAGCGCCTTTGGTTTTAGATAGTCTCACGTGGTCACCTTTTCTAAAAGAGGCAACAACCCGTTTTATTTTAAAACCATCTCCGTAAACCGTTTTCCATACCTTCAGAGAATTTGAAGGGTTAACATCAAGGGGTCTGGTACGTATAGTTCTGTGAAAGCTCTGGTTGTAACTCTTTATAAAGTCAGGTAAGACGTCAATGTAGCGAAAGGTGTTATGGGCTGTAAAATATCTCCACATCCTAGTTTTTAAAGTTCTGTTAAATCGCTCCACAACCCCTGCTTTGACTTCATTATTAGTAACAAAATGGTGAACCCCATGCCGCTTTAACAATCCACTTAAAGGTTTGTTTAAAAATTCTTTCCCCCGATCGGTTTGTAATTTTTGAGGCACGCGACCTTCGCTGAAAATAGCTTTAAAGGCCTTGGATACTTCACCACCCGTCTTGTCTTTTAGGCCTAAGGCCCAGGCATATTTGGATAGAATGTCTATCACTGTTAAGATGTACTTAAAACCGCCGTTGTGTTTGGAGAACCGGTGCATATCCACCAAATCTGCCTGCCACTGCGCATCCACATCTGAAACAATGGTCTTGTTTCTTTTAAAATGTATTCGAGCCGGTTTGTGTAAAGTGTAAGCATCCTGGTCTGAAAGCCAAGCTGTTACTTGTCTTCTATTTAAAGTTTTACTATGCTTTCTAGCCTCTCGAAAAAGAGGGTTCACTCCGCCAAAGCTCCCAACTTCCCTGGGATTGTAATATATTTTCTTTAAAAGAGCCGTCGGCGTAGACATGACTGCTACTGGTACCGTCTTTTACTACCACAAGTATGGAAATGGACACGCTCATATTGACACATTTAAATAAATTTTATTAATTGCCTGGTTTAACATAATCTTTTTTTTTTGTTTGTTTTGTTTTTACAGACAGCTGTAAAATGGACGCCATAACCCCCACGGTAAGTCTGAGCTGGTTCATTCTTCCATTTTGTTTTTACAGACGGCTGTAACATGGACGCCATCACCCCCTGGTAAGTCTGAGCTAGTTGATTCTTCCATTTTGTTTTTACAGACGGCTGTAAAATGGCCACCATCACCCCCCTGGTAAGTCTGAGCTGGTTCATTCTTTTACTACCACAAGTATGAAAAATGGACACGCATGCTCATATTGACACATTTAAATAAAAATTTTATTAATTGCCTGGTTTAACATAATCTTTTTGTTTTTACAGACGGCTGTAAAATGGACGCCATCACCCCCTGGTAAGTCTGAGCTGGTTCATTCTTCCATTTTGTCCTTTTTTTTTTTTGGCTTAAAATCTGTGAAAAGGACATGAGCAAAAACAGCTGATGTTCGATCTATTTACTCCCACCGGGTTACTGATACGCAAGTTCTTTAAGGCATCTAGAAAGGCATCGTCGAGCTGTTGAGAGATTTTCAGAAAAAGAAACAGTATAAGTACACCAACTGCTTGGTTGGTTTTCTTTAATTTTTACACAAACCCCATTCCTAGCCTCATTACCCCCTCTTCTACTGTCGTTTCTTAATCATTCATTTACCTGAGCGCTGTCTTTTCCGTTTGCCTTGTCCACCGGTGACTCCTCCGAGCGGCGATCAGGCTCTGAGGGGGTGGACAAAGAGAGGCCATCAGGCTCCTCGGGGTGCCTCACGAGGGTGTCGGGTTTGGGTTCCGACGTATCCATCAACGGCTGGGCCAAAGGGCTCCCCTCGGTCACTCCCTCCTCCTCCTCAGAACTGTCGCTGACGTAGCGCCTGCGCCACGTAAGTATGGTGCTTGGGTCTAAAACAAAGTCCGAAGTTCTGACGGGGGTGGTGAAGGAGTCCATGTTTCCTCTCGGCAGCCTTTCCACGCTTTTCTAAAACACGTGTGCTTGGTAAGAAATGGCCTCCTCTGTCCGGCGCTGGGACTTATGGGGTAATGGTGCTGCACTCGGATTGGCGGAGGGCCTTGGGAGGAGCTCTTAGAGGGGTCACCCCGATTGGTCAAAATCTCCTCTCGGGGTGGTCCTGTCGGGACAAAACGCCTCCTGATTGGTAGAGGGTGGTGGGAGGAGTTCTTAGAGGGGTCACACGACCCACTTCCGGCCCGCTCACCCCAACCCAGAAGTCACCCTCATTGGGCAAAATTTCCTCTTGGGGTGGTCCTTCCAGGACGAAACCCCTCCTGATTGGTAGAGGGGGGTGGGAGGAGTTCTTAGAGGGGTCACATGACACACCTCGCTTCCGGTCACGTGGCCACCCCCGGAAGTCACCCTGATTGGGCAAATCTCTTCTCGGGGTGGTCCTTCCGGGACGAAACCCCTCCTGATTGGTAGAGGGGGGTGGGAGGAGTTCTTAGAGGGGTCACATGACCCACTTCGCTTCCGGTCACCCGCCCCGGAAGTCACCCTGATTGGGCAAATCTCTTCTTGGGGGTGGTCCTTCCGGGACGAAACCCCTCCTGATTGGTAGAGGGGGGTGGGAGGAGTTCTTAGAGGGGTCACATGACCCACCTCACTTCCGGTCATGTGGCCATCTTGACCCCGGAAGTAATACCCCCAGAGGGTGGGACTTCCGGTGACAGGTGGGAGGGACTACAGGGGTCAAGGGGCGGGGTTAGGGTTTGATTGATGGTAGGGCCCTTATACTACTTTGGACGTTAGGAAAAGCTTCCTGTCAGGGTGATTAAGCACTGGAATAAATTGCCTAGAGAGGTTGTGGAATCTCCATCATTGGAGACTTGTAAGCTCAGGTTAGACAAACACCTGTGAGGAATGGTCTAGATAATTAGTCCTGCCACAAGTGCAGGGGACTAGATGACCTCTTGAGGTTCCTTCCAGTTCTATGATGACAATAACCATCTTGCTCAATTCTAGAAATGCATTAAATGGCAAAAGTATTACAGTATTAGCCATAAATCAATTATCTGTTGTGCTGGCTCATCAATTACTAGGAAAGCACAAGTTTGCTATCACCGGTACTGTTTTCCCACTGAATTCTGACTCTGTTTTTGAAAAAGTGTAATAATGGACTTGATGCATTCAGTTGCTAGCAGTGCAGTAGCACAGCTTCTATCTCAGGAGGGTGAATTACATTTAATCTCCCCTGCTTTATTCGAATTCAAAGCATAATGAACAGTGTTCGGGGGAAAGTGAAAACACGTGTCAAGGACCTAATGGAACTGACTGCATGTAGGGTACATGAAAACTGCACATCATTTGGCAAAGCAAAGGGGTTTCAAATGAAGATTTTTCCCATATCATTTACTTACCTACTCCAGAGTGGTGTTGTGAGGCTTAATGAACAGTTGTAAAGCTCTGAAATCCTTGGATTAAAAACCACTATCTAACTGCAAAGTATTATACTATTTTCAGTGGGGGTAATGGAAAAGACTGCTAGGTCAAAGAAACCAGATATGGTGGAGTGTGGGGGGAGTGGAAGGCTTCAGTGTTAATATCCTTTCTGGCTTAAGAGTGTGTGTGTGTATGTTTCCAAGAGGCTCCATTGTGAAACGTTGGGAGTGATCGAAAGACTTGTAGTTTACTTTGTTTCTTTTGTTGTTTTCTCCTTTCCTAGAGTTTAAATTAAACAGAGTATATTCCTCTCTATCCTGATGCATTTCAAAAGGTGAATAAGCAAGGTTAAACAACAATGTACAGTCAACCTGTGGAACTCAGTGTCAGGGGATGTTGTGAGGGCCAAAACTATAACTGGGTTAAGAAAAGAATTAGATAATTGATCTATCCTCCGTGAACTTAAGGACTGTTAGCCAAAATAGTCAGGGCTGCAACCCCATGGTCTGGGGATTCCTAAGACTCTGATTGCCAGATACTGGGACTGGATTGTGGGATGTATTACATGGTAATTGCACTGTGCTGTTCATTCCCTCTGATGCATCTGGTAGCGGCCACTGTTGGAAGACAGTTTACTGGGCTAGATGGACTATTGGTCTGACTCACTTTGGCCATTCTTATGTTCTTCTTAAATGAGTTATATGGCTATTACTTTTTTTGTTATCCTGCTTCCCCTCACATTCCCTTCTTTTTCTTGGAAGCATCCTTCCATCCCTTTCTGAAATGATACTGTTGTCTTGCTGGAGTGGTCCAAATCCCTGCTAACTCATTTTAGAGGGCATGTCAGTGCTCTAGTACTTTTAGCAGCATCAAGAGAATGCTGGGGAAGAGAGCTACGGAGAACTCCTCCAGGCCACCTTCACCAATGTGGGTATAATAATGAGGTAGTATAATTAATCAAGTGGGATCACTCTTCCTTCCAGAATGTTAGCTAAGGTAGCTTCAGGGAGAGCAACAGGATAATCTAATAGGTATTTTCCATCCCTAACTTCTGTAATGACATGATTCTCTTCTCACATTTCCCTTACTAGTCTCATCATTAAACGTGCCATAGTATTTTAAAACCAGTTGAAAAATGTGTTCAAGAAATTAAAATGTCACCTTATTTCTAAACTGATATTCTACATTTTTCATGATTATTTCACTGTGCTGTTCGTGTGGTTATGTGACCGATCCTGAACATCTATTCCAGGGGTTCTCAAACTTCATTGCACCATGACTCCCTTTTGACAACAAAAATTACTGCTTAAGTGCAGGTGTGGGGACCAAAGCCTGAGCCCACCTGAGACCTGCAACCCCAGGGTAGGGGGGCCAAAGCCCAAGGGCTTCAACCCCAGGAGGAGGGTCTGTAACCTGAGCCCTGCCACCCAGAGCTGAAGCCATTGAGCTTTGGCCCTGGGCAGTGGGGCTTGGGCTTCAGTCCCGGCCCCCAGCAAGTCTAACACCAGTCCTGGCGACCTCATTAAAATGGGGATGTGACCCACTTTGGGACCCAAAAGTTTGAGAACCCCGTATCTATTCTATTCATGGTCTAATCCTGTGTTCACCACCAAAGTATGAGTGCCTTCAAGTAGTGCATTGAGCAACATGACTAATGTATGTCACATGGTAGTGCTTCTCTCATCCTTTCCCCTCTGGAAGAATCACATGCAGTGGAGTGTTTTGTTTTGGTAGAGTTGTTTTGTTATGTGGGTTTTCGTTTCATTTTGTTTCTTAATATACATGTTGCTGTCAGGGTCACGTTATGGGCACAGAGCGAGCTGCTCAGTTTTGGGACCAAAGGTCAGATCAGTCTGGGGCCAGGCCAGGTCACAACTGCAAAATCACAGTCCATTACCAAATTGAGAGAGTAAGGCAAGAATTGGGGCCAGGCCAGGGTCTTTCCCTGGGGTCAGCAATGGTTAAGTCAGAGACAGTAAACCAGGATCAGGGTTGGAAGTCAAACCTAGGTCAAGAGCCAGGAGTCTGGGATCAAGGTGAATTGCAGCATTGCTCAGACGACTCCCAGAAATGACTTGTTGGTTATGGGGAGTGGCTGCCAATCAGGGAATCACAGATTGCTGTTCCTCATACCTTTTAGGGCAGGACTTCCTGCAGGACTGAGCCTCTCAGTTCTGCTTGGTGGCAACCCTGCCTGGGCCCCTGATAGTGACAAGGAAGTGTCACATGCCTTAAAACCTGCAGATCCCATGTGTTCTTACATTGGCTATGTATTTATGTGAGAGAAGGAAAGCTCAAAGAAACATGCCTTGCACTTGGAGAGGAAGGTGGTGAGGTTTGTGATGGTACTTACTTCCTCGGGGAATTCATTCTACCGTCTTGTACTGGCCATGGAGAAAGTTCTGTGTCCTGCACAGACAAGCTGTACCATTGAGTTGTCAACCATAATCTTCATCCCAGAGCTTTATATGGTCTTTTATATACCCTGGGCCCAGGCCATGGAATGCCTTGAAGATAAGGACCAAGATCTTAAACTTGATTGGAAATTCTATGGAAAGCCAGCATAGAGAGCGGAGGACAGTATGGTAGCCTCTGTTGCTGAGGAAAGTGCTGCCGGATTCTGTATTAGTTGGAGTTTCCTTGTCTACATGGTGGGCTCTATGGAGAAGTGATTTCTAAAACACACTAACATATTGTTCATTAATTTGTCCACGTAGACCCTGCTGGTGTGCACTAAAGGTTCCCCAGTGCTGTTTGACTCAGTACTGTTTCAAACAAAACTGTCTTAAAGTGCACCAGCAGAGTCTACATGGATCAGTTAATGTTCAACACATTAGTGCACTTTAGAAATCATTCTCCATTTCTCACCATGTAGACAAGACTTAAAGGCTGCAGGCTTTTTGCCCAGGTATATAACATTGCTGTAGTCCAGCTGAGAAGTGACAAAGATGTGAATAACTGAGGCCAGGTCATTGTCCGCCTGGATGGGATAGAGTCTCCTAGCCAACTGGAGATGATAGCAGTATTAGCGAGTAATGCTTTCTATGTGAGAACTTATGCACTGAGGAATCCAAGAATACTCCTAAACTGCAATCAGAATTGACCAGTTGTAGGTGTGGGCCTTCAACCAGAAGAAATTGCACCATGGATATGAATTCTTACAATGCTTTCCTCTGCTTACCAGCATCACCTCTGTCTTGTATGGATTCATCTTCAGCCAGCTGTTCTTCCAAGCTCTAGGTCCTCTTGGTGGTAGTGATATGGTTGTAAGTGCTGCAGGATAGGTAGAGCTGTATATAACCTAAATATTGCTGGCACTTAAGTACATATCCTTTGACCAGTTAACCTATGGCTGCATGTAGATGTTGAAAAGGACTGGAGAGAGAATTGATCTTTGTTGGACTTCACAGCTGAAGGATCTAGCAGTGGTGGTGCAGTTTCCTGATACTGCTTATTGGGTGCTTCCTCCAGGAAGGACTCAACTATTTTACCACATTCCCCTGGATCTCTGCCACCTGTTTCAGGTGAGACAGCTGTATCTCGTAGTCAGTATTAAATGCTGCAGAGAGGTTCAAGAGGATGCAAATAAGTGTCTGACCTTAACCATTTACAGGAGATCATTCAGCCATGCCATTAAAGACTGTTTCAGTTCCATGTTCTGCCATGAATCCAGATTGAAGTCAATATTCTAGACATGGAACAATTAGATGAGCTTGTAGCCAGTGGCAGCAGAGCAGGAGGCCAGGACCCACCCACTTTTAAAAGTGGGAGAGCTATCCTTCCCACTTTTTACCAGCCGTAAGGGTGAGCGACGGAGGGAGGGGATGGAGAGGAGCAAGCGAGGGATGGGGGGAGAGGCAGTGCAGAACAGGGCCACAATTGAGTGCCTGTGGCACCCCCACTTTTAGGGCACTTCCGCCACTCCTTGTAGCTTGCCTTTGGCTAGTTTATCTGTGAGCTTGCTCAGGAATGGGAAGTTTGACACTGGATGGTAGTTGGTTAGAACAGATGTATCCAGGTATATTCAGCATTGGTCAGATTATTGAGTGTTGGAAGGAAGGGAAGAATTATTTTCTGAATGATGTTTTAGCTAGCTTAATCAAGAGTGAAACCAGTTGTTCATGACTCTTTCACAAGCCAGGAAGGGCATGGTTTGGATTCACAAGTCTTGGATTGAGACTCCTTTAGGGTGTCCATTACTCTTTAAAAGCAGCAAAGAATCCTGTGGCACCTTATAGACTAACAGACGTTTTGCAGCATGAGCTTTCGTGGGTGAATACCCACTTCGTCGGATGCAAGTAGTGGAAATTTCCAGGGGCAGGTATATATAAGCAAGCAAGAAGCAAGCTAGAGATAACGAGGTTAGTTCAATCAGGGAGGATGAGGCCCTGTTCTAGCAGTTGAGGTGTGAAAACCAAGGGAGGAGAAACTGGTTCTGTAGTTGGCAAGCCATTCACAGTCTTTGTTTAATCCTGAGCTGATGGTGTCAAATTTGCAGATGAACTGAAGCTCAGCAGTTTCTCTTTGAAGTCTGCTCCTGAAGTTTTTTTGCTGCAGGATGGCCACCTTAAGATCTGCTATGGTGTGGCCAGAGAGGTTGAAGTGTTCTCCTACAGGTTTTTGTATATTGCCATTCCTAATATCTGATTTGTGTCCATTTATCCTTTTCCTTAGAGACTGTCCAGTTTGGCCGATGTACATAGCAGAGGGGCATTGCTGGCATATGATGGCGTATATTACATTGGTGGACGTGCAGGTGAATGAACCGGTGATGGTGTGGCTGATCTGGTTAGGTCCTGTGATGGTGTCGCTGGTGTAGATATGTGGGCAGAGTTGGCATCGAGGTTTGTTGCATGGATTGGTTCCTGAGCTAGAGTTACTATGGTGCGGTGTGCAGTTACTGGTGAGAATATGCTTCAGGTTGGCAGGTTGTCTGTGGGCGAGGACTGGCCTGCCACCCAAGGCCTGTGAAAGTGTGGGATCATTGTCCAGGATGGGTTGTAGATCTCTGATGATGCATGGGAGCGGTTTTAGCTGGGGACTGTATGTGATGGCCAGTGGAGTCCTGTTGGTTTCTTTCTTGGGTTTGTCTTGCAGTAGGAGGCTTCTGGGTACACATCTGGCTCTGTTTCCTTATTTCCTCGTGCGGGTACTGTAGTTTTGAGAATGCTTGGTGGAGATTTTGTAGGTGTTGGTCTCTGTCTGCGGGGTTAGAGCAGATGCGGTTGTACCTCAGTGCTTGGCTGTAGACAATGGATCTTGTGGTGTGCCCGGGATGGAAGCTGGAGGCATGAAGGTAGGCATAGCGGTCGGTAGGTTTTCGGTATAGGGTGGTGTTAATGTGACCATCACTTATTTGCACCGTGGTGTCTAGGAAGTTGACCTCCCGTGTAGATTGGTCCAGGCTGAGGTTGATGGTGGGGAGGAAGCTGTTGAAATCGTGGTGGAATTTTTCCAGAGTCTCCTTCCCATGGGTCCAGATGATGAAGATGTCATCAATATAGCATAGGTAGAGAAGGGGCGTGAGTGGACGGGAGCTGAGGAAGCATTGTTCCAGGTCGGCCATAAAAATATTGGCATATTGTGGGGCATGAGGGTGCCCATAGCAGTGCCACTGATCTGGAGATATATATTGTCATCAAATTTGAAATAGTTGTGTGTGAGGATAAAGGCACAGAGCTCAGCAACCAGTTGTGCTGTGGCATCATCAGGGATACTGTTCCTGACAGCTTGTATTCCATCAGTCTGTGGGATGTTTGTGTAGAGAGCCTCTACATCCATGGTGGCTAAGTTGGTGTTTTCTGGAAGGTTACCAATGCATTGTAGTTTCCTCAGGAAATCAGTGGTGTCACGGAGATAGCTGGGAGTGCTGGTGGCATAGGGTCTGAGTAAAGAGTGCACATATCCAGACAGTCCTTCAGTGAGAGTTCCAATGCCCGAGATGATGGGGCATCCAGGATTTCCGGGTTTGTGGATCTTGGGTAGTAGATAGAATAACCCTGGTCGGGGCTCTAAGGGTATGTTGATTTGTTCCGGTGTTAGTGTAGGGAGTATCCTGAGTAGATGGTGCAGTTTCTTAGTGTATTCCTCAGTAGGATCTGAGGGAAGTGGCCTGTAGAATTTGGTATTGGAGAGTTGTCTGGTGGCCTCCTTTTGGTAGTCAGACCTGTTCATGATGACAACAGCACCTCCTTTATCAGCCTCTTTGATTATAATGTCAGGATGGTTTCTGAGGCTGTGGATGGCATTGCGTTCTGCACGACTTAGGTTATGAGGCATGCAATGTTGTTTTTCCACAATTTCTGCCTGTGCACGTCGGCGGAAGCATTCAATGTATAGGTCCAGACTGTCATTTCGACTCTCAGGAGAAGTCCATGTGGAGTTCTTCTTCTTGTGCTGTTGGTGAGAGGGTAACTGTGTATCAGTGCGCTGTTCAGTGTTGTCCTAAAAGTATTCTTTGAGTCGGAGACGGCAAAAGTAGGCTTCCAGATCGCCGCAGAACTGTATCATGTTGGTGGGGGTGGCAGGGCAGAAAGAGAGTCCCCGAGATAGGACAGACTTTTCTTCTGGGCTGAGTGTGTAGTTGGATAGATTGACGATATTGCTGGGTGGGTTAGGGGTACCACGGTTGTGGCCCCACGTGGCAGGTAGGAGTTTAGACAGCTTTCAGTCCTTTTTCCTTTGTAGAGAGGTGAAGTGAGTAATGTAGATCTCCTGTCTTATTTTAGTGAAGTCCGTATGTATGGAAGTTTGGTTATTAATGAGAGTGAACTTACGTCTTTATGAGTGAACATATTGAACTCTGGGAATGCAGGTGAGCTGTTGGTTTGCGGTTATAGATGGAGTGGATCCATGCTATTTGAGAAGGCTACCCAAACGTGCATGGTATTTTCAGTGAAATAGGATGATAGCTCTTCACGGTGCTTGGCATTCAGTTCCATTGCAAGTTGTAGGCATTCAGGATTGATGAAGTGGTTTACCAGCCTCAATAGCTCCTTGGGGCAAGATTTGGCAGTTTGTGTTCTTGCCATGCATAATTAATTAGAAGTGAGAGAAAGGGGGAAAGCCAGGGCTTTAAAAGTTATGTACTTTTCAGTCTATTAGCTAATCCTTCCCACATTTAATTCAGGATGATACTGCCTCTGTTATGACTTTCACCTGTATTTGGCTTCTATTGTACATCGGGGCGTTAGGGAGAACTGACATTTTATAATTATTATTTTAACATGTTTATTATGGCAGTGCCTAAGAGCCAACAAAGAGTAGGGCCTCATTATGCTAGGCACTGTACTAACACAGGACAATAGACAGTCCTTGCCCCAAAGAGCTTCCAATCTAAATAGACAAGACAGACACAAAGTGGGGGAAGAAGTAGAATGCTCTGGCAGAGTGAACAACATGATGGGAACAAACATGTTCCTGCTACTTTTGTGTGTGTGTGTGTGTGTGAAAGAGGGAGGAGGACAGTTGAAGCAAACGGACAATTAGCACAGGGCAGAGAAAGTCCAGTGAGAACTATAGAAAATTCTCTGAATGTGCAGAGGTCCAAATGTCCCTGCTTTTGCAGCTTCCGCCCCTTCCAGCTGTTGTCTCTGGCTGGCTCCTTTCTGCAGCCATGGATCCTAGAGCCCCTAGAGTGTATTGGGAATTCACTGGCACAGTTCTAGATATAGCGGGAGGCATGGCTTTGGCTGAGTCCCATTTTAGCACCCCTCCCCTCAGTGCAGCAGTCCCTTAGTGTATCCATGACAATGTTTCAATGAAGGATAAAGCTTTCTGTACATCGTGGCTACGTGATGGGGAGAGAACCATTTAAGGATTTAAATGGTTAATATGTGATTTTTTTATTTTTTTTTAGTCTACCAACTTTAAACTTAAATGCTATTTTTCCTCATTAGGAAGGCTTGATAAATATATTGGCTATAATGTAGCCTAATTAACAAGGATAAGTGTATAGGTTGTATTCCTCTGAGAGGAGAAAAAAAATGAGTTACATGAGAAAGATGGTTGGGACTCAAGATTATATCAGTGTCATTGGCAGTACTGTTTATGAAGATAATGTTTACAGAGGCCACTGTCTGTCAGAAAGAGGCATTCAGTTAAGTAAATGTATTCTATTAAATCACATTTAATCTTAACCTCTTGCAAATTTGTAATGTATGTCGAATGATATTTTGTCTGGAGCCACAGGCTTCTGCATTTGCAAAAATTAAACATTTGCTTGCTGGCCCTATTTGCAAAGGTTTTTAGATCCTTGGAAAGATAGATTTTAAAAAGGTACGATTTGATACATCTTTCATTGCTCATTTTCCAAATTGTTCCAAAGCAATTCTCTTTCTTTGAGGGGAAAATAGGTGCAATAGGGAGTCTCCCTGATCATAATTAATTAATTTTATATCATACTAAAATAAATGTATGCTTCCAGATGACTAGTTTCCAAAATACACAGGATAAATTAATTACTCTAGAATAGTGCCAATTTCTGTTCTCAGTTGCACTGCTTCCAAGCTAGCCCAGTTGCAATTACGCTAGAATTTCCTCTGAATATTTATCCTATATAATGTAGTAAGTACATATTAAAGTATGTATAACTTGTTTCCACAATATATATTTTCGTTCACACACATATATATACACATACACACAGTGAGCTATACTAATTTTCCTGCAATAAGTACTTTCTGGACAGCAGTTAATAATAACCTTAACTCTAATGTAGTATTTTTTCTACTCACTGGGAAGGGAGAGAGATAAATATGTCTTTTTAAATATTTGGAAAGTGCTCACATATTACAGTGAAGAACACCAGTAAGATTGCCATTTGTATCTATCTAGGTTATTAAGATTCTTCTGTGAACAGGGATGATCTGGTGCGAAAGACTTTGGAATACTTCTGGATCTAACCTGTACTCATAGAAATAATACTTAGCGCTTTTCAACCATAGATCTCAAAGCACTTTAAGAAGATGGGCTAGTATTACTGGCCTCACTTACAGATGGAGAAACTGGCACAGAAATAAAGTGACTTGCCCAAAGTTACACAAGTGGTCAGTGTCACCAAAAATAAAACCCAGTTCTTGTGCACCCTGCTGTAGCATAGGTGCTGACTTTCTAATGTGCCAGGGGGTGCTCAACCTTGGCTCTGCCCCAGGCCCCACCCCCACTCCACCCCTTCCCCAAGTCACCACCCTGCCTCTTCCTACCCCACCCTGCCTCTTCCCTCCCCCAAGCACACCACATCCTCGCTCCTCCCCCACTTCTCCCAGAGCCTCCTGCATGCTGCGAAACAGCTGATTGCAGGAGGCACAGAGAGGGAAGGGTGCTGATGTGTGAGGCCCGCTGGCAAGTGGGATGTGCTAGGGGAGAAGGGGAGCAGATAGGGGGGCTGCTGATGGATGCTCAGCATCTACCATTTTTTCCCCGTGGGCGCTCCAGCTCCGGAGCACCCACGGAGTCAGCACCTATGTGCTCTAGTATTTATGTGCTCTAGTATTGCCTGAACCAAGATGTCTCACTGAGGTCTGTACTATGTTTTGTCTCATTTGTACTATGTAGAGGATGATTAGATCTTTTGAATTACCTATCAGAACCTCCAAAGTAATGCCCTGATCCTTATACATGTGCTTAAGTTGCTGTCATGAGCTGGACTACTTACAATGAAATTTCTCACAGTAGTAAAATTAAGGTTAAAGCACATGCATAAGTGTTTGTGGGATTTTTTTTCCTGCTGAAGCCCTAATGGTAACAGGATTGGGCCCCAATATTATTTTCATTGTCTTACTAATTGGCAAATTTATTTACACTATATTGATGCCAAAATATTTTATCATGGTTAATGGTATATTATAGTGAATGCCAAAGCAATTTGTTATGATTAGCCATTTAGTACAACGTGTTGCTAGGTTTATTCATTAAATTATAGACAGAGATGGAAAAGACCTATTAGATCATCTTGGCCATCCTTGTACTATTGTAGGATGATTTATTACTTACCTGCAAACTTAAGAGACAAAATGTAGGATACTGAACTTCAAAATAAATAAATAAATAAAATAAAACACGACAAAATGGTGGATGTAAATATATATACACTGAAGGCCCCTGTACCGAGGAAGGTAGCAGGAAGGAAAGAGAGTGGGCCTGCCAAACACTCTTTTCTTTCCCACTACAACTAGGAGACCACTCCAGGACACTAAATCCAAACAGCATCCACATGAGCTTTCACCATGCAGCTTCCTCCAGGAGCAGCCTATAAAAGGCCCCAGTTGCCTGGAGAGGCAGCAGCAGACTGTCTCTCCATCCCCCTCCTCTGCTTTCCCTACCAACTCTAGGCCCCGTCTACACTACAGGGTTAGGTCGATTTTATAATACACAAGCAACCCCGTTCCGTCGACCTAAAAGGCTCTTAAAATCAACTTCTGTACTCCTCTGCGGTGAGGGGAATAACACTAAAATCGACCTTGCTGGGTTGAATTTGGGGTAGTGCGGATGCAAATCGATGTTATGGCCTCCAGGAGCTATCCCAGAGTGCTCCAATGTGACCACGCTGGCCAGCACTTTCAACTCTGATGCACTAGCCAAGTACACAGGAAAAGCCCCGGGAACTTTTGAATTTCATTTCCTGTTTGGTCAGCGTGGCGAGCTCAGCAACACAGGTGACCATGCAGTCCCCCCCAGAATTGGAAACGAGCTCCACTATGGAGTGAACGGAGACACTCAGTACCGGATTTACCATGGCGCCAAAGCGCCGGGCCCAAGCTCAGAAGGGGGCCTGTAACACTCGCTTCCTCCCCTCTGCAGAAACGGAGCCTCAGAGCAGCCCAGATCCAGCATGGAAGCTGAGACCCCACAGGGCCCTGGGAGCTGTAGTTCCTTGGTCAGCTCCCTGCCTAGAGAGCCTGCCCTGGAGCAGGGAAGGAATTACATTTCCCAGCATTCCCTTGGCCGCTATCAACAGGAAAGGGAGGGGGAGGAAGTGGGGAAGCTGAGAGAGACTCCATGCGTTGCAGCTTGCTGTGAATGGAGAGCTGGCTGCTAGAAGGGGGTGGCAGTGTGAATGGGGAACAAGTATGCCCAAGGAATAGAAGGCTTTGGCCCAGATATCACCTTCAGAAGACTTCCCCAAACTGGTGTAGGGATGCTGGTGTGACCTCACATGGCAACCCCCAAAGAAGGAACTGGGTGGACTAAATGGATAGTGCACCCCTCTATCTGAAGCCTAGCAAGGGAGATATGTGGATCCCACTAGAAGTTAAAATGATAAGTAAGGGAGGAGAGGCTCTACTAGAGGACCTGGGCAGCTTCAGATACAGTACCAGGCACGTAGGAGGATTTCCACTTCTGAGCCATGAAAATAGAAATTGACTTTTCCTTTCCAGATTTATCTAATATTCAGAAAGGGAATCTAGCACCTGCCTTCCAGATTTGAACACCCTCAATATTCAGGAGCACTCAAGCTCAATTTGGGCAACTGTTACTTCATTTCTCCCCAAATCAAATATTCTAATCCACTGTAATTTGCTGTAGAAAAAGTAGGATAAAATTGAGCAATAAATGCTGGGGTCTTCCCAGTGCTAACTAGAACTGGAATTGCTGTTTTCAACAGCCATTACCATTTATTTATTTTTAGTTTTGTTTGTTTAAAAGGAAGACAGTAATATTGCATTGGCAAATTCCCCATAGAAACAAAGAATGGAACAAAAGAATAATAAAGGCACCTCAACTTTTCCTCATTCATGTAGGACAGCCTTATAATATGGATCCAGATATCTTCCAAACACACAAGCTGAAAATTGTTCCACTTTACTGCAGTTCTGTAACCATGCGGGAACCAGTCCTCTCTGTGTTTTGTGCACATCCAGAATTCTTACTGAATTCAGAAGTGCCTTGCTTTTGTGACCATACTGCCTGATATTTTCAGCCCTTGTAAGCAAAGCAGGTTTACATTTAGTAATTGTAAATGTAAATTGTAAAAAGCCTCTCAGAAAAAGTTAGGTGCTGTAGAAGGTGTTGCTTATTCACTAGGTAACGTGAGACCTTCCTGTTACAATAGTAAACCAGTGCACTTTGCTCCTAGAGTCTTGAATGGGGTCCTTTGCTTCTATACACAGCCCTTTAAAGACAATGAAAAGACTCCCACTCACTTCAACAGGCTTTGGACAGAACTGATTATACACAGGGTAACTCCACTGTCTTCACAGGGTCCTGGTCTCACAGCGGGGGGCGGGGAGGTATTTGAGCTTGTTGCAGAGCTGCTGCTCAGGGATGGGAACCTCCTGGCACTGCAGCCTCCGAAATCATTCAGGCTGCACTTTCTGCATGACTATGTGCTAGCTGAGAGGTGCGTGGGAATTGGTGGCCTCTGCTGCAGGTGATGGGAAATCTCAGGTACTTAAAGCCATGGCCTAGAGGAGGGAAGTGCCTAACTCCAGAGTCTGCAGCTGTCTAGGGCCAGCACTGAGGATTTAGAGTCCCTAGTGCTGCTGTTGCAGGTTCAAGCATGCTCAGCCTTGGAATTGTCACCCCTCCCTTGACTAGTAGCTGCAGCTGTCTAAGGCTGGCCTCTGGCAATTGGCCCCATGGCTATAGCCAGAGAAGCTACAAGTGGCTCTGTGACTACTGGGGGCCATTAAGCTAGAGCAGATAAAGAAACTGGAGTTAACCTCAAGGAACAGAGGTCACCAGTAGGAAAGGAATGTCAAGAGGAGCAGGGAAAGAGGAAGCAGATCAGGCTTGCAGAGGGAGAATAGAGGGAGCTGGCCTCAGCTGGTTGGGGAGCATGTCCAAAGTTGAAAGGAAACAAGTATGGGGAGAGGTGGTGGTGATCAGGTAGTAGATCCGCATGTAGATGGGAGCAGAGGGAGAAAGGCTGGTGTCTTCAGAATCCCAAGGGCTAAGTCCTCACTTTGGGGAAATAGTGTTTGCAGATGGCTTGCTCAAATGGCAGGATGGGTGCTGAGGGAGGGATTTGTCAGAACTGATCAGGTATCTGCTGGCTTTAGAACTTTGAGCTGAGACTAGGACCACATGCAGCAACTGGTGACATAGGGTGGTACTGGAGACATGGCTATAGGAGGGCTGAATGAGGAAGGAGATAAATCTGTGGGGAGTTTCCCTGATCACGCTGAAAGTTCTACTCACTGTGGACACTGGTAAACCCATATGGGTGTACAGCTCAATAAGAAAAACGGGGGGCTGAGGGAGCTGTGTATAGCAATGCATATAGTCATGTAGAGGTATGTGATCAAAATGAAAAATGTCTCTGAGATTCAGTACTGGGTATACTATGGCACCAATGGCACTGCCACACCAGGCCCACACTCGAAGCCCACAGTGACTACATAGGGGCCCACAAAAGGTTAATCTGACCCTGGACTGGATCTGAATACTGTATGGGGAGAAGAAGCTGTGCAGGCAGAACGCCAATCAAAAAGAAGAAATGCAAATATATATGCCAAAATTACGCAGGGCATGATATACAGAGGCTACAACAGGGACACACAGCAGTGCTGCGTGAAAGTCAAGGAGCTCAGGCAAGCCTACCAAAAGACAAAGGAGGCAAATGGTAGCTCTGTGTCAGAGCCCCTTACATGCCACTTGGGGGGGGGACCCTACCACTACCACACCACGATCCATGGACACCTGCAAGGAGGCAGTCTCACACAATGCAGAGGAGGATTTTGTGGATGAGGAAGAAGAGCAGGATGAGGAGGAGAATGCACAGCAGGCAAGCGGTGAATCTGTTCTCCCCAGCAGCCAGGACCTCTTCATCACCCTGGAGCCAATACCCTCCCAAAGCGGGATCCCCGACCCTGAAGGCAGAGAAGGTCCCTCTGGTGAGTGCACATTTGTAACTACACCACAGGGGTTAAAAGCAATAGTGTTTAATATTTGATTTGCCCTGAAGACTTGGATGCATTTGCGGCTGGTACAGCTACTGGAAAAGTCTGTTAACATGTCTGGGGATGGAGCAGGAATCCTCCAGGGACATCTCCATGAAGCTCTCCTAGAGGGAGCTGAGTATGAAAGCCTTTGCAGAAGGTTTCTGGGGAGGGCTGCCTTATTTCATCCTCCACGGTAGGACACTTTACCATACCTAGCCAGTAGCAAGTAGTCTGGAATCACTGCAGCACAAAGCATGGCAGGAAATGGTCCTGGGTTTTGGTCGAATTCAAGCCACATTCGGTCTATATCTTTTTGTGTTAGCCTCAGGAAAGTGATATCATTCATGGTCACCTGGTTGAAATAGGGGAATTTTTGTAAGGGAACAGAAAAGGGACCCTGTTTGTGCTGGGCTGTTTGCGGTTGGCTAAAAGGGATCATCCCTTTGAATAGCCACGCGATGGGGGGAAGGGGAAAGGGATCATCCCAAATAGCCACACGGAGGGATGGGGGGAGGTGTGTGCTGCACATCCACCTGAAAACCACAGCCCCTCCTTTTAAATGGCAAACCCAATCAGCATTGCTTGCTATCGGAAAGGAGGGCGCTGCAGTTTGAAAACATTTCCACATGTTATCAAGGCATTAGAAGCCAAACCCGCTTACCCTTTGGCTTACCATGGATGCCTGGAAACCGAATTCTGTTGCCCAGCCATGTGTGATGTGTCACCATACCGGCAGGTGCTCAGTATAAAAGGCAAAATGCAACCTTGTACCTAAAGCACGTGTGCTGTCTGCTGTGAATTGCTTGATTCACTGTGAAAGAAAGAGTCTCCCTTTTGTTCTCAGAAATGTATCATCCTTAAATTTTACACTCCCTTTTTATTCCCCCACAGGTGCAAATGTTTCTGTGCTCCCCCGATCATCTCCGTCCCTGAGGTTATCGCAGATTAGAAGGTGAAAAAAACCACACTCATGATGACATGTTTTCCAAGCTCATGCAGTCCTCCTGCACTGATAGGGCACAGCTGAATGCATGGAGGCATTCAGTGGCAGAGTCCAGGAAAGCATTAAGTGAGCATGATGAGAAGAGGCAGGATGCAATGCTGAGGCTAATAGGGGAGCAAATGGACATGCCTAGGCATCTGGTGGAGCTGCAGGAAAGCCAACAAGAGCACAGACCGCTGCTGCATCCACTGTACAACTGCCTGTCCTCCTCCCCAAGTTCCATATCCTCCTCACCCAGTTGCCCAAGAATCTGGGGGGTAGGGGAGAGGAGGAGGCTCCAGGCACCCAGCCACTGCACTCCAGAGGATGGCCCAAGCAACAGAAGGCTGTCATTCAAACAGTTTTGATTTGTAGTGTGGCTACAATAAGCAATATGGCCTTGTCCTTCCCTCCTCCCTCACCTCACCCTATCCTAACCGGGATACCTTGTCAGTTATCTCCCCTTTTCTTTTCTTTTAAATTAATAAAGAAAGAATGCATGGATTCAAAACAATAGTGACTATTTCCTTAGCCAGCTATGATCAAAGCGGGGGTGGGGCGGTTGGCTTACAGGGAGATAAAATCAACAAGGGGGTGGGTTTGTATCAAAGAGAAACACACACAACTGTCACACCATAGCCTGGGTAGTCATGAAACTGGTTTTCAAAGCCTCTCTGATGCGCACCACAGCAACCTGTGCTCTTCTAATCTCCCTGATGTCTGGCTATTCAAGACTGGCAGCCAGGCGATTTGCCTCAACCTTCCAACCTGCCATAAACGTCTCCCCCTTACGCTCACAGATACTATGGAGCACACAGCAAGCAGTAATAACAATGGGAATATTGGTTGCGCTGAGGTCTAACCTAGTCAGCAAACAGCACCAGTGAGCTTTTAAACGTCCAAAGACACATTCTACCACCATTCTGCACTTGCTCAGCCTATAGTTGAACTGCTCCTTACTACGGTCCAGGCTGCCTGTGTACAGCTTCATGAGCCATGGGAGCAAGGGGTAGGCTGGGTCTCCAAGGATAACTATTGGCATTTCAACATCCCCAACAGTAATTTTCTGGTCTGGGAAGTAAGTCCCTTCTTGCAGCTGCTCAAACAGCCCGGAGTTCCTGAAGATGCAAGCGTCATGCACCTTTCCCGGCCATCCCACGTTGATGTTGGTAAAACGTCCCTTGTGATCCACCAGTGCTTGCAGCACCATTGAGAAATACCTCTTGTGGTTTACATACTGGTTGGCAAGGTGGTCCGGTGCCAAGATAGGGATATGCATTCCGTCTATCGCCCCACCACAGTTTGGGAAATGTGCAGGTCATAGTGGATGGCTTTGCTGCAATGGGGTTCCCTGAGTCACTATCCGTGGTAGCAGAACATCAGTGATTGCATTGGCTACTTGGATCACAGCAGCTCCCACAGTAGATTTGCCTACTCCAAATTGATTCCTGACTGACCGGTAGGAGTCAGGCATTGCAAGCTTCCACAGGGCTATCGCCACTCACTTCTCAACAGACAGGGCCGGTATTCCTGTGCTTCAGGGCGGGGGAAAACAACTCACAGAGTTCTAGGAAAGTGGCCTTACGCATGCGAAAGTTTCGCAGCCACTGGGAATCATCCCATACCTGCAACACTATGCAGTCCCACCAGTCTGTGCTTGTTTGCCAGGCCCAGAATCAGCGTTCCACTGTATCAACCAGCCCCACTGCTGCCATGATGTCCCAATTGCCACAGCCCATGCTTTCAGGAACGTCTGTGTCCATGTCCTCATCACAATCATCCTCATGCTGCCGTCTCTTAGCCAGGTTCTGCACATACTGCAGTATAATGCATGAGGTGTTTATAATGCTCGCAACAGCAGCAGTGAACTGAGCGGGCTCCATGCTTGCTGTGCTATGGCGTCTGCATGGGCAACCCAGGCAAAAAGGTGCAAAATGATTGCCTGCAGTTGCTTTCACAGAGGGAGGGAGGGGAGAGTAATGACATGTACCCAAAACCACCTGTGACAATGTTTTTGCCCCATCAGGCATTGGGAGCTTAGCCAGTGATGAGCTGCCAAATTTTTAACAACCGGTTCCCTCCTCCCTCCAAAATTTTAACAACGGGTTCCCTCCTTCCCCCTCCGGGGGTCGCCCCATCCAACCCCTCATGTTCCTTGACACACACACTCCGAGACCCCTGACCCATCCCCCCTTCCCTGTCCCCTGACTGCCCCTTGCCGCCCCACCCAACCCCTCCTCTCATTCTCAATGGCCCCCCAGAACCCCTACCCCATTCAACTACCCCTTCTCTCTGTCCCTGAGTGCCCCCACCACCTCATCCAACCCTGCTCTTTCCTGACTGCTCCCCGGACCCTTGCCGCCATTCAATCCCCCTGTTCCCTGCCCTCTGACCCCCCCACCCCCAAACTCCCCTACCCTCTCTCCAACACCCCCTCCCTGCCCCCTTACCTTGCTTCCAGGACCTGTCTGGGCCGGGTCCGGAGGTTCGCGGCCGGGGCCGGGGGTTGCGGCGGGAGCCCAGCGGCCGGAGCCAGGTGGCTGGCCGGGTGGAGCCAGGGAGGGCTGCGGCCAGAGCTGGGCAGCCAGGGCCGCCGCCACGCCCAGACCCGCGCTGCCGGAGCCCAGCCCCCTGGCAAAACAGCAGGGGCGGCTGGAGCCACGGGGTCAGGCCGGGCTGGAGGTGGGGGGCCGTGTCCAGAGCCGGGCATCCCGGTAGGTGGGGGCACGGCAGGGCCAGGGTGGGTGCGGCTGGAGCCGGGCGGCCGGGGAGGGGTTCGGAGACGCGGGGCCATGCCGCAGCCGGTGAGGGTCGGGCGGGACCCGGGATGGGGCGGGCAGGGTCGCGGCCGGGAACGCTGGGGCGCGCACGGCCAGGAGGGTCGGGCGGGGACCCGGGAGGGTGCAGCCGAGCCGGGCGGCCGGGAGGGGTTCGGGAGTCAGGGACGCGGGCTGGGAGGGTCACGGCCGGGACGGGGGACGGGCCGTGCCGCAGCCGGTGAGGGTTGGGCGGGACCCGGGGCCGGGGGCCGGGCAGGGTCGCGGCCGGGAACGCGGGGCGGGGGGACGCGGCCAGGGAGGGTCGGGCGGGGACCCGGGGACGGGGGGGACCGGGTGGCCGGGCAGGGTTGCGGCCGGGGAGGCGGGGACGGGCCGCGGCCAGGGACCGGCCGGGGCACACGCCCGCCCTAGTTTCCTACCTCAGTGTCGTCTTCCTGGGCTGGGGAAGCCTGCTTGCTTCTCAGCCCTCCCAGGCTTCCCGCGCGAACAGCTGATTCGCGGGAAGCCCTGGGGGAGGAGAAGCAAGGAGGAGCTTCATGGCAGGAGGTGGAGGCAGAATTTGCAACGGTTCGCACGAACCGTTTGCTAAAATTAGACGCCGGACGGAGAACTTTAGCATCCGGTTCTCTGTCCGGTGTCTAATTTTAGCAAACGGTTCGCGTGAACCGTTGCGAACCGTCTGCAGCTCACCCCTGAGCTTAGCCCATAATTCCAATGGGCAGCAGAGACTGCAGGGACTGTGGGATAGCTACCCACAGTGCACGACTCCGTGAGTTGATGCTAGCCATGGTAGTGAGGACACACTCCGCCAACTTAGTGCACTTAGTGGGGACATACACAATCGACTGTATAAAATCAATTTCTAAAAATCGACTTCTATAAAATCGACATAATGTTGTAGTGTAGACATACCCTAGGACCAATTGAGGTAGCTGCTCTGGGCACTGGGCTCAAGCAGCACTCAGCCACATGGAGAAGGAAGTAACAATCAGAATGGCATAATTTTACACTCACTATTCATGGTTGTAAAAAAACAACACAGAATGCAGGGAAATGGAGAGAAAAACTTTCTGTTTCAGGCTCTGTCACCTGGCATCTATTGTGCTTGAGAGGGTCCTGTGGTATCCATGCAAGCCATGATTCTGTGTGCAGTATTTGTTATAAGCGTCCTTTACAATTTAACATGCAAGTTGATTGGAAGTTCTAAACGACCACTGAAATATATTTTGGCACAATATTAAGTGGTAATAATGTAATCTTATCTAATTATGACTGTGAGGGCATAGAGAGAGTACTTAATCAAAGAGGAAGGAGCTTTCATGATCATGTAGAATAGGACAAGGAATGCAGCTCCAGCTGAAACTATGGGATAGCAGAGGAATTTTAAGCAAACAGTGAATGTTACTTTTAAATGTATTAATAATTTAATCAAAATTATAAAAATTGATTTTACCTAACAATTTGGAAAGCCTCCTGTTTTGTCATATGCTCAAATGGGAGCTACAGTCCCTGTATCCTACTCTTATCGGATTTGAATTCCTGCTGACAAGTATCTGAATGATGATAGCTCTCTCTGGGAAACATTCACAGCACAAAACAGAGTCTCAACTGTTTTATGCTCTTCCCCTCCCCCCCAAAGCAATACACACTGTAATGTTCACAAACTACTTAAGGAACCAGCAAAAATCAGATGCCTAAAGAGGGTCCTCAAAGCTTGAGCAAAATTTTATTAGAAACCTTAAGTTTAAGGGAGTTTACCTCTTAAATGTTTACTAAGGCTTTGTCTACACAAAAACATAGCTCAGTGGTTTGAGCATTGGCCTGCTAAACCCAGGGCTTGGCTACACTTGCAAGTTGCAGCGCTGGTAGAGGCTTTCCAGCTCTGCAATTAGTAACCGTCCACACCTGCAAGGCACATCCAGCGCTGCAACTCCCTGGCTGCAGCGTTGGCTGTACACCTGGCCAGGTTGGGGTGTAGCGATTGCAGCGCTGGTGATCCAGCGCTGCTCATCAAGTGTGGACACACACCAGCGCTTTTATTGGCCTCCAGGGAATAAGGAGATATCCCAGAAAGCTTTTACTCTTTTTGTTTTGTTATGCAGCCTCTCTTTGTTTTGTTGTGAACTCCGATCGGAGCTCCGTTGAACTGCTTATCTAAAAAACAAACACTGATCACAGCAAACAGGAGCTATCTGTACCTGGCTGTGAACGATCAAATGAGAGGCAGGGAATGAATGTTTGCTTGACAGAGAAACAGCGTTGGAGGCAGGCTGTTTGCAATTAAGACCAAGGGTTCGCGAACATTTTGTGATTTTTCAATCCAGGAAGCTAAACTGTTGGCTCCAAAAATCCACTCTATCTTCCCCGCTCCCTGTCACAGTACACCACAGGGAGTGAGTGAAACAGCGGGGAGTCCGTGTTGGAGGCAGGCTGTTTACAATTAAGAGTTAAGACTAAGGGGTCGGAAACATGTTCTGATTTTTCAATGCAGGAAGCTAAACACACAGTGTTGGCTCCAAAAATCCCCTCTCTCTTTCCCCCCGCTCCCTGTCACACTAGACCCCACTCCACCCCCCTCTTTTGAAAAACACGTTGCGGCCACTTGAATGCTGGGATAGCTGCCCATAATGCAGTACTCCCAACAGCACTGCAAATGTTGCAAATGTGGCTACACACCAGCGCTGGTAGCTGTGAGTGTGGCCACACACCAGCGCTGCTCCTACACAGCTGGATGACCAGCGCTGCAAACTACCAGCACTGCAAACTGTAAGTGTAGCCAAGCCCCCAGGGTTGTGAGTTCAATCCTTGAGGGGGCCGTTTGGGGATTGGTCCTGCTTTGAGCAGGAGGTGAGACTAGATGATCTCCTGAGGTCCTTCCAACCCTAATAATCTATGATTGTATCACTTTAAGAAAATTGGTTTAGAAACTGATTTGTATAAATCAGTGCAACTCTCTCAATGGGTTTAAGAACATTTATACCAAGAAAGTTTCACCAATTTAGCTAAATCATTTTCTAAACCAATATAGTTAAATTGGTTCAATTTTTGTTTATAGACAAGGTGCAAGTATACACAAGGGCCAGATGTTCTCCTCCAATAAAAAGAAGAAATGGTGCACAGAATGGAGTGGACCCTCAGAAAGAAAAGCAGATACACATTACCTTCTCACCCTTAGCTTACACAAACCCTTCCATTTCACTTTTGTGATTTAGTTACTGTGTTAAACAAAGAGGTATTGTCTGACTATGGTATGGAGGAGCCACTGTATGTGACAGGTCTCCTTCTCCAAGGACATAAAGGATCAAAAAGATACTGCCTTTCTTATCAATCCATACAACTAAAACTCCCATCCAAACTCTCATTATCTCCAATCTCAATTACTGCAACATCCTCCGCTCTGGCCTTTACAATTGCAATCTAGTTGTGCTCACAACTATTCAGAATGCTGCTGCAAAGATTAGTTTTCTAGCCCATCACTTTGACCATGTCACCCCTCTCTTTGCATCCCCCCCAGCTCTCATTTCTCTATCACATCAAACATAATCTGCTTATATTCACTTTCAAGCTCCTTCATGGTCAATTCCAACACTACCTATCATCTCTCATTTACTATCAAGCTGTCGATGCTCATCTCCAAATGGCACATGCCAGCCTCCATTGACCACTTATTTAAACAAGCATTTTCATGATTTCTTCCATGCTGTGCTTCATACTTGGGAAACACTCCCCATAAAATCCACAACGCTACCTCATTATCCACCTTAAAAGCACTCCTCAAAGTTCTCCTTTGCCATGATGTATTAAAAAAAAAAAAAGTCTCCACTGGTGTGCAGAGACCACTGCCTGTCATACTGACCAATATTGTCTCATTGTTTCTCTGTGCTCCCCTCTCTGTCTACATCCATCTGTTGTCTCTTGTCTTATACTTCGTTTGTAGGCTCCTTGGACAGGGACCATCTCTTTGTTCTGTGTTTGTACAGTATAATGGAGTCCTGATCTATGACTAGGCTCTTACTAGGTGCTAGCTAAAACAAATAAATAATAAGGCTTTTAACATTCTGCAAGGTGGGCAAATACATGTTGCTATCAGCAGGCTAGTCCATGACAACACAGAAAAAGTTTCTGGCAGCAGGAGACTGAGTGAGTTCTTATGTGTGTTACAGTAGTGGCTAGAGACCCCAACCAGATCAGGGTCCCATGGTGCTAGGTACAAATACATAGCAAGAGGGAGTCCCTGTTCAGAAGAGCTTACCGTTTAAGTAGACAAGACAAAGGGTAGGAGAAGAAAAAGAGACACACGGGTGAAGTGAGTTACCCAAGGTCACGCAGCATATCAGTGACAGAGGTAGAAAAACTCACGTCTCCTGTGTCCCAGGCCAGTGACATATCCAGTAGACCACACTACTTTAAAGCCACTCTTGCTTCACTACCCCTTCCTGCAGTTTATCGCCAAACCCAAAGTCAGTAGGAATATTTCCATTGACCACAGTGGGTTACGGATCAAGCTCTAAACACAGGAAGAGAGTATCTAAGAATTGGGCCCAAAGTCTCTCCTCTGCCCAAGGAGCTATATGAAGTGTTTTCCAGAAAGCAGAACATTAATCCAGTGTCAGGCCTGGCCTATACCTAAAATTTAGGACAACATTGCTGTATCACTCAGGGGTGTGAAGTGACCTAAACCCTGCTACAGACACCACCAGATCAATGGAAGAATTCTTTCATCAACTTAGCTACCACCTCTTGAGGGGGTGGATTTACTACAGTGATGAAAAAACCCCTTCTGTTGCTGTAGCAAATGTCTACACTATAGTGCTACAGCGGTGAAGCTGCAGCACTTGTAGAGTAGACATGGCCTCAGTATCAAGTGGAGTCTGGCAGATTGCCAAATATTGTATAGCCCTTTGCTGGAAAACGATAATAGTATGTTTATAAACTTAAGGGGGCAAATTGAGTAATTTAAAAAAAAACAAAAAAAAACACACACAAAACCCACAAATACACACAATTAAAACTGTTTACATATCCTAAAAACTTGTGAGCTGAGACTTGAGACATTCTACAAATTGAGAAGTATTCTAGTGTTTATCTCTGGTTCTTTTTTTGCTATCCATGAACAGCTGTCATGGAATAAGCAAAATTTCTGCTGCCTAATTTGAAAGGGAAAACAGCCTCCCCTCTGGCATTCTGCACCCAAGTGAACCATTTCTGTAGAGCAGTCTTTCAAATTTCAAGTAATAAAATGTTTGATTGCAACTTTCTATAGCTGTAGTCTGGCTACCTACCATTTGCCAGTATCTCTGGAGTGGAATAACACTATTTTTGTGTGGGCAAGAAAGAAATTTAGATTAAAGAATGGTCACAGTGTGGATTATTTGTCATGTTCGTGCATTAATAAAGTTGCTTTTCCAAACATTTTGATTTGCATCTGGTGACATTTTTAATCTAATAAAACAGTTTCATTGACATAAATATTTTCTATATCTCTGCCAAATCACCACCAAACAAAATTAACATACAAGGCAAACAACAAAGAACCAGTTAAAATCCCTTTGGCATTCCCCTCGGAATCAAAAGCCACTTAGAATAAACATTTGCCAGCTCAACAATTTGAAATGTCTTATACATATCTTTCTAATAGCCTCTGTAATAATGAACAGAACACAATACAAAGAAAAGACGCCAGCACATCACAAATATGAGGCCGTTGAAAGGATTAAGCATAATCCTATCTCACCAAAGAATAAAGAAAATAAGAAATGGAACTGTGTCATGCTGAATAGCACTGAATCCGATACGTTTATAGCAAGCTTTTTGGTTTTTTGCCCAAAGAATTTTGTGAAGAAGGTCATGCATGAATTATGAGGAAAATGGCATTATTACTAAGGATAACAAGGCAAAAAAAATCTGATTAATTTCTAAAGGACTTTGGTTCAGCTGGAACACTCTGCCAAGTAAAGACAGAACAGTAGCTTTTTTATTAAGCTTATAAAATCAGCTAACAAGTAGAGAAATCCCACAGTTAAAATGTATTAAAATAATACATTGACTAGCAGATACAGTAGAAATATGAAGGAAATTTTAGCACCATTTGTAGGGACTTTTTACCTAAACATCAATACCATTTCTGCTGGGCGGGGGGGGCGTGTCTTAATTTTTTATTCCATTAGACTTTGATCTAATATTTTAATTCCAAATACATTATGAAAGAAGGAGGCTCAAACATATTTACCAACTCAGACTACCAAGGATGCTCCTTCTTATCACCTTGTCCTTATTTTAACCCCACTCCCATGCACGGATCTCTCTCAACTCATTTCCCACAAACACCCTCACCCTCTCGCAGTTCCTGGAATATCATGGCAGAAGATTCCTCCACACTCATGAACTGTACTGGCCAAACTGTTCTAAAGGATCCATCATCTTAGACAAGTCTACCATGTTAGGGATCATATTATTTTATAGCATTGCTTGGTCTTACCTATGTAGATGGCATCAAACCAGGTTCTAACTCCATTATCAAAAACCTGTTGTAAAGACCAGGATTCAGATTTACTCCACATGGCATAGACTCTGGCAGCAGTCCCCAGAAGCAGAAAGTCTACCAGGGGATGTGGTGGTGGTAAGTGGTCTGAGCCACTCCTCTGCCACATAGAAAGACTTAGTGACAAAGCTGTCACAGACCCATAACCAGCCGATAACCAGTCCCTTGAGAGTGACCCCTTTAGTGTGTGTAGCCCCCAGCACCCACACAATTCCATAGCGGCCCACTCATAGCCTCCAAGACTCCAAAACTGGGCCTTCAGGCATTAGCGATTCCTGTCTTGCTCTCCGCACATCTTTGTGGCTAGTGTCCAGCCAAGCCAGAGTCCTGCGGGAGGCTTGTACTGTATCCCTTCAGGACAATGCTCTCGATGAGTATTTGCAGAGACACCTGGCAGTCTTTTCAAAATGATGCAACAATTTATTAGTCACCTGGCATATAGACTCTGAAAGTCCTTATGTTAACAAAGTCAGGCAAAGGTTAAGATAGTGTTTAGCCTGACCAGTGCTAATCCAGGGCTCCCTTGAGCCATGCTGCTGTTGAAGCTCTCTTGGCCTTCTCTCACTGTCTCTGTCCCTTTCTCCAAAGGCCAGCGCTTAACCCAGCCACATGACACCCTTGTCCTTTGTTCTTCAGATGGGGATTTTGCCCTGCTTTCCTGCCAAGAGGTGGGGGGAAAAAATCGCCTTCCTCTTGGCTGCTGGTTGCTAATTGTGAACGTTCTGGCCATTGGGGTTCCCGTTGTCTTTCCAGTTCCTCCATTCATATGAGTTGGCTTCACCCAGTCCTTTAAGAACCATTCATGCCACCACAGATAGTTATGTGACTCACCACCTCATGTCCCCTGCTTTGCCCCAAGAGCAGCTTTTCAACCTTTTACACTCCATGCATAGCAATGCAAAGTACAGTGAAAACTGAGGCACAGATAGGAATCATAAAAATATTACCAAAATTCCCACTTAGTCACACCAGCACAGACCAAAAATACCTTGTGCTGGCTAGGGGAGAGCCTGTCCAGGGCAGGACACAACTTCAAGCTGCCCACTTCCCCATAGAAACGCCAAAGGAGGACAGTCAGTGACATCACCCTAAGAGTGAATCCCAGCTAGGGCATCGGGGGCCATTTACCCATCCCTGCTCCATCGTGGGTGAATATAGTCCCACAGCTGCAACAGTTTGGTAACGTGGTCATAAACCATTTGGTCCTGTTTACATAATCAAGACTAAACTGAGTTATGTGGTCAGGACAGCCAAGACAATTCCTCGACAGTAGAGAGGGGAGTGCAGTGGGACCCTATCCTCCTAGGAGTCTATTGCACTTTCTCTCCAACAAAACCTCTCTAACCAGGAGCATGGGGAGAACTTGGGATGCTTACATGATTTCACTCAAAGGGGGTGGGAAGGTTGTTATTGAAACACTGTCAAAGAAAATTCTTCAGTACATAAAGTCTGTGGGAGTAAGCACAAAAGAGAAAAGTAGGGGCCGTCACCTAATATTGTCAGAGGAGGTAGGGGATGCAAGTGGATTTTGACAGCTTTGGAGTTGGGGACATTTATCGCTGACATTAGGTAGGAGGATTTTTCAACTACGGCACAAACTGATGGGTTAGATGAATTTGTTACTGACAGGTTTTGAGAGAGGGTAGTAGTTAAGTAGGGACATGACCTGTCAATTTTCCTATCCTCCACTTCCTATCATGCTCTGCTGCTTAACTTTAAATGTGAGCTTGCTACCCAGAGGTGACTCCAGTTTGAACTTACCCTTTGAACTGTTGCATGCTGTATAGCAGGAGTAGTCAATTATTTTTTCTCAAGGTCCAGATATAATCAATGTCCAGAATCCAGAGAAAATAATAAAAAATAACAATAAATAGTATATAAAAAGATGTTGCAATCCGTTCAAAAGCATCTGGCAGTCCAGAATTGGCCTGTGGTCTGCCTATTGACTACCCCTGCTATAGAGCAATGGAGTAGGGACGTGTGGGCATTCAATCTTTCAGCACATTATTTCATGTGAGATTTAGATATTGGTGAGTATGACATTCCCCTCTGATGTTATCCAGACTGGTGATCTGCTAGGTCACTCCAATCCTTGACTTTGGGAGCCAGACTTACCCTGCACTGCTGTGAGAACCCCCAATCCTGGGCTGTTCACGCATAGCCTCTGGCATATAAACTGCACCTTAGATTGTGCAACTGAATGACACTAGCCAACACCTCCGGTCCCAGACACAACCCGAGGAACCTCTGTCTTGCAGCGTCCAGTTATGCCCGCTGGACGCTGCAAGCTTATATGAGTTCATCAATTTAACAAAGAAATTGATATGTACTGGGCTGTTATCCCAAGGGGAGTCTATGCTACGCTTCAAATCAAACTCACTGCTTCAGGTAGAACAAACAAACAGATATTAACTATAAAGATAGATTTTAAGTGATTATAAGCCAAAACTTAAGTCAGATTGAAATAAAAGCAAAACGCATTCTAAGCTAATCTTAACACTTTCAATGCCCTTACAAAACTTATCACCACAGACTGGCTGGTTGCTCTTCAGCCAGGCTCTCCCCTTTGATCAGCGATTCAGTCGCTTGGTGTGGTGTCTGTAGATGTAGGTGGAAGAGAGAGAGCATGGCAAATCTCTCTCCCTTTTATCATGTCCTTATAGACCAAGTACAGGATAGGCCCACTGCTCAGTGAGGAGGGAGAAACAGTAACAGGAAACTTGGAAATGGCAGAGATGCTCAATGACTTCTTTGTTTTGGTCTTCACCAAGAAGTGTGAAGGAATGCTTAACATAGTGAATGCTAATGGGAAGGGAGTAGGTTTGGAAGATAAAATAAAAAAAGAACAAAGTTAAAAATCACTTAGAAAAGTTAGATGCCTGCAAGTCACCAGAGCCTGATGAAATGCATCCTAGAATACTCAAGAAGCTAATAGAGGAGGTATCTGAGCCTCTAGCTATTATCTTTGGAAAATCATGGGAGACAGGAGAGATTCCAGAAGACTGGAAAAGGTCAAATGTAGTGCCCATCTATAAAAACAGAAATAAAAACAACCCAGGAAACTACAGACCAGTTAGTTTAACTTCTGTGCCAGGGAAGTTAATGGAGCAAGTAATTAAGGAAATAATCTGCAAACACTTGGAAGGTGGTAAGGTGATAGGGAATAGCCAGCATGGATTTGTAAAGAACAAATCATGTCAAACCAATCTGATAGCTTTCTTTGATAGGATAACGAGTCTTGTGGATAAGGGAGAAGCGGTGGATGTGGTATACCTAGACTTTAGTAAAGCATTTGATATGGTCTCGCATGATATTCTTATCAATAAACTAGGCAAATACAATTTAGATGGGGCTACTATAAGGTGGGTGCATAACTGGCTGGATAACCATACTCAGAGAGTAGTTACTAATGGTTCCCAATCCTGCTGGAAAGGTATAACAAGTGGGGTTCCGCAGGAGTCTGTTTTGGGACCAGCTCTGTTCAATATCTTCATCAACGACTTAAATGTTGGCATAGAAAGTATGCTTATTAAGTTTGCAGATGATACCAAACTGGGAGGGATTGCAACTGCTTTGGAAGATAGTGTCATAATTCAAAATGATCTGGACAAATTCGAGAAACAGTCTAAGGTAAACAGGATGAAGTTTAATAAAGACAAATGCAAAGTGCTCCATTTAGGAAGGAACAATCAATTTCACACATACAGAATGGAAAGATACTGGCTAGGAAGGAGTATGGCAGAAAGGGATTTAGGGGTTATAGTGGACCACAAGCTCAATATGAGTCAACAGTGTGATGCTGTTGCAAAAAAAGCAAACATGATTCTGGGATGCATTAACAGGTATGTTGTGAGCAAGACACGAGAAGTCATTCTTCCGCTCTACTCTGTGCTGGTTAGGCCTCAACTGGAGTATTGTGTCCAGTTCTGGGCACCGCATTTCAAGAAAGATGTGGAGAGATTGGAGAGGGTCCAGAGAAGAGCAACAAGAATGATTAAAGGTCTAGAGAACATGACCTATGAAGGAAGGCTGAAAGAATTGAGTTTGTTTAGTTTGGAAAAGAGAAGACTGAGAGGGGACATGATAGCAGTTTTCAGGTATCTAAAAAGTATGTCATAAGGAGGAGGGAGAAAACTTGTTCATCTTAGCCTCTAAGGATAGAACAAGAAGCAATGGGCTTAAACTGCAGCGAGGGCGGTTTAGGTTGGACATTAGGAAAAAGTTCTCAACTGTTGGGGTGGTTAAACACTGGAATAAACTGCCTAGGGAGGTTGCGGAATCTCCATCTCTGGAGATATTTAAGAGCAGGTTAGATAAATGTCCATCAGGGATGGTCTAGACAATATTTGGTCTTGCCATGAGGGCAGAGGACTTGACTAGATGACCTCTCGAGGTCCCTTCCAGCCCTACAATCTATGAATCTATGGCCTTTCTTCCCTCTTGGCTTTGCCGTCCCCACTTCAGTCAGGTGAGTATTACCTCATCACAGTTCCAAACTGACCAAAGGAAGGGGAGAGACTCCCTTGAGAGGCCTTGGCTACACTTGCGAGTTACAGTGCAATAAAAGCACCCTAGCTCACTCCGCAGCAAGGCACATAGAATGCTCCGACTCCACAGCTACAGCGCTGCTGGTACTCCACCTCAACGAGTGGAATAACGTTTGCTGCGCCCTCACAGGAGCGCCACGGCGCCAGTGTGAACGAGGTGTTGCGTTACTGCGCTGTGATCAGCCTCCAAAAACGTCCCATAATCCCCTTAAGTCAAGTAGACACTCTTGTCATTGTGAAATCAGCTGCAGGAATGTGGAAATGCCCTTTCAAAGCTCCATTTCAGAGAAGTCAGCTGCTCATCAGCTCAGAGAAAAAGCAAACATTTACTGTTTGATTTGAGTGAGTGAGAGAGAGGCGGGGGGGATCGGGGGGTCTGAACTTGCAAGACAGCATGCTGACACATAGCACCCCAAAAACCCACTCTCTCTCCCCCCACATACACACAACACACTCCCTGTCACACTCCACCCCACCCACCATTTGAAAAACACATTGCAGTCACTTGCATGCTGGGATAGCTGCCCATAATGCACCGCTCCCAATGCCGCTGCAAGTGCCGCAAATGTGGCCACGCCAGTGCACTGGAAGCTGTCAGTGTGGATAGATTGCAGTGCTTTCCCTACTGCGCTCTACAAAGGCGGGTTTAACTCACAGCGCTCTACATCTGCAAGTGTAGCCATGCCCTAACAGCTTCTTTTGTTGCTGCCTAGGCCAGTGTCCTTTGTTCCTGTTAGGCTGGGCTTGGTTTGTCCCATACCTGCCCTGATGAGGTATGAACTGCCTCTCTGTTCTTGGAGAGTTTTTGCATGGGCTTGCCTTAAGCCAGGAGGATACATTTTTCAGCCTCATAACTGTATACATGAAATTATGACCTATAACATAACTAACAGTTACTATAACATCACTATAACAACCATGCTCATTGCATCATGAGCCTTCCGAAGACACCCGACATGACAAACTTTGCATTGGATACCAAACAATCATTTTACAAGGATGAACATGGGGGGTGCTGGGTGTTCCCCCGAGGTACCGAGCATCACAGTGGGCTAAACTACACAACAGTTAACTGGTGAGGAGGCTTCGTAGCTAGGCTTCCAGTTCAACTCAATACCACAAGGATGGCAGAGCACTGGGAAACCATCTGATAACCTGTAATCAAACTACCTTGAATTGTGAACCAGTCAACTGTAACATATTCTATGTAGGTTCTTATACCGTGTTCTTCATCATAGTACCTGACTGCCTTCCAATAGTGCATTAAGCAACCTGCCTCACATCTAGCTTGTTTGGCTTCTCTCATCCTTGCCCAGGGGGAGAAGTGCATGTAGTGAAGTGTTTGGTTTTATATCATACACACACAGAGACAGGTTGCTGTTTGTTAGAGAAGGCAAGGTCAAAGGAATACACCTTGCACTTTGAGAAGGAAGTGGCGATGGTTGTACTGGGTCAGTACTTTGAAAAGAGACCTCCAAGGAACAAATAAATGCTGCAGGAAGTTGATTTTGTAGGTGGTACTTTCCTCTCTAAGTCAGTTTTTGATCAGTGGCCCAGCCTGGTGTTTGCGGGGGGACACTGTACTGCTAGAGGTGTTGTCTTTCAGATAAGACGTAGAGACAAAGTCCTGTTCACTTGTGCTGATTAGAGATTTCTTGGTACCTGGCTAAATTCCAACTCAAATAGTTACATTCTGCTCACGTACATTCCTCCCACATTGTCCTCTCTATGTAGTATTCTACCCTTCCTGACCATAAGCATCACCATCTGTCAGGACTGGCTCTACAGTTTTCGCCGCCCCAAGCAGCGCACCGAATTGCCGCCGTGGGCGGCGGGGGCAGTCCATGTGCCTTTAGGGCAGCAGGCGCGTTTCCGTGGTGGCGACAATTCGGCGGCAGTTTCTATGTTTAGCTGAAGCCACCACGGACAGCTAAATATAGAAGCTGCTGCTGAATTGCCGCCACCGCAGAAACGCATGTGCCACTCTAAGGGCACACGGACTGCCCCTGGGGGCTTGGGGCAAAACAACAGGGACTGCCACCCCTTGAAGATTGCCGCCCCAAGCACCAGCTTGGAATGCTGGTGCCTGGAGCCGGCCCTGCCATCTGTAATTAAACAGCTGCTACATTTCACTGCGGAAGCAGGTGAGCTGACCCCTACTTCCATCTCCTAGTGGCATAGAGAGGCTTTATCATCATTTGTAACATGCTGTAAGTACCTCAGCTGAAAGATGCTATATAAGTGCAAAGAATTACTTTATTGAAATTGGGACAAAGGACTGGTTTCAGCTATAACAGGCTGGAAATGTAAAACTGGGACATCCATAGAAAACTAGGGCATGATGTGTGTGAGGTGCAGAGAGTTGTTGGACATGAGGAGGAGAATGCCCAGGGAGTTCAATCTTTGTTTGTTTTTTAAATGTTTCCCTGTGCCGTAAATAAATTCATGTATTTCCATTTCCAGATACCTCATTTTAAATCTTGCTTAGGTCTCAAGGGGAAGAAGTTGGGTGATTTCAGTGTAATCCTTTCAGAAATTTATTCTGTTCACATGAGCACTGTTCAGCAAAATTAGTAATTCTCTATAGGAGAAGCCAAGCACTGAAACATATGGGTTATTACAAGCTTAGGTTAAGGAGGACAGGGTTGCACTGACAGCCTTTACAATGATACCCTATACCTTATGAGGTCCAGCAGCATGATATTTGAAAGGGACATTAATGAGCCTTGGAATACTACTGCATCTTACTGTACTTATACAGCAGAAGAGGGCAGGGCAAGCTGTGGCCTCTCCCCTGAATACTGCCAGGGAAAGAAGTAAGGGTGCAGAGTTGTCTGATTTAGAAGACATTGCTGTCATTTTTACTGTAGATTAAAAAGAGATTGATTTAATTCTGAAATTATACATAGGAAGAGGAAGGGTTGTTTGTACAAAACTATAGGGATGTTAAATTGCAAGTAGGGTAATCCTACATGTGAATATCCCAGAAGGCATCTCCAAGATCTCACTGCCTATTTAATGGAACTACTGTGAATTTATTTTGGGTATCAGCCACCTTCCATGTTAATCAGTTTTCAGGTTGCCTATTGTTCCTACTCATCCAGGCCAATTTATTGAAATTAAGTCAGTTTACCTGCTGGTGTACATGACATGTATTCACTGTATTTCCTGACATTCCTGACACTAGCTCCTGGAAAAGTTATAAACAACAACATGATAAAAAGGACTATTCATTTAAAGCTCTTCTATACAGAGCTCAAATTATTTAAGTCTGTTACCTTGCAGGTACAATACACAGTGTTCTTTTTATACAATCTGCCACTTGAGACACTAAACTAAACAGATATTCTAGGCCAAATTCTACTCCATTTCAATGGATTTACCCTGAATTTACATTGGTAAAAGACAGAAGAATTCACCCTCACCAGTTATGCAGCCTGACAGTCTGAGATGACCTCTTAAAGTAACTGTTGTGTATCTGTTACACATCATGGATCAAGCATCTCTGTGTCTAACATTTCTAAGTTTTGTCTCAGATGGGCAAGCGTAATTCACATTACTAGTGCTCTATGCCCCTGTTCCTACAATCCTGGCAAACCGTTCTCAGTGACAAAGAGGTGAAGACGACAAAGGCAACAATGAAAAAGACATTATTAAAACCAGTAAAACATTCAACAATAATGAGGCTTCAAAAAAATCACTCTCCTAAGAAACTAGTTGCCTGAGGTTGGGTTTAATCTCTGCCCAAAGTGGCAGAAAAAAGGACATCTGGGTGAGACGTGCAACCTTTATTACTTCCTCACTCAGATCCTGACTACTCATTTCCTGTCCCCATTCATTGCTTCCAAAGGGAGGGCTTAGGAGGGATTTCATTCCTATGTCAGCAGCATGGCTCACACAAGGACTGAAGTGAGGGCAACTTCTCCCCAATGCTGTGGTTATTGGAGGTGGTATTTAGTTTGGGCCTCTAGGTATTACCATAATAATAATACATTATAGATAAGGCTGAATCAAAGCCACAGATCAAAACACCCTCAAAGCCTAGGAAGAGTTCTGATCTGGAAAAGAACTTAACAGCTCAAGCCCACCTCTACTGTAAATGGACTTGCACTGAGTTTCATTTCCAGGATGACTATCCTCCAGCAGAGCGAACAGATTTGCTGCATTGCTATTTCTGGTGACCACTAGTTTTTTGACTAGGGATACTTAGAAGAAATCTAAAAATACTATAGAGGTAAATTATAAAATTCAAAATTCTGCATTCCCTCCCTTTGAATCCCATATTTTTATCCTTCAGGATGCAAGGTGACAAGACCAGCAAGTAGAGGAATAATTATTTTTTGTTCCAGAGTCTCTCTCTCTCACGTGAAAAAAGATTGGTCACCTATTCTTGACCAATCTTATTTAATCTTTTTATTATTGACCTTGGCATGAAAAGTGAGAATGTGCTGATAAAGTTTGCGGATGACACAAAGCTCGGAGGTATTGCCAATACAGAGAGGGACTGGGATTTCATACAGGAAGATCTGGATGACCTTGTAAACTGGAGTAATAGTAATAGGATGAAATTTAATAGTGAAAAGTGCAAGGTCATGCATTTAGGTATTAATAACAAGAATTATTGTTTAAACTGGGGATGCATCAGTTGGAAGTAACAGAGGAGGAGAAGGACCTTGGAGTATTGGTTGATCACAGGATGACTATGAGCCGCCAATGTGATATGGCCGTGAAAAAAGCTAATGCGGTCTTGGAATGCATCAGGCGAGGTATTTCCAGTAGAGATAAGGAGGTGTTAGTAACGTTATACAAGGCACTGGTGAGACCTCATCTGGAATACTGTGTGCAGTTCTGGTCTCCCATGTTTAAGAAGGATGAATTCAAACTGGAACAGGTACAGAGAAGGGCTACTAAGATGATCCGAGGAATGGAAAACCTGTCTTTTGAAAGGAGACTCAAAGAGCTTGGCTTGTTTAGCCTAACCAAAAGAAGGCTGCTCTCTATAAATATATCAGAGGGATAAATACCAGGGAATGAGAAGAATTATTTAAGTTCAGTACCAATGTGGACACAAGAACAAATGGATATAAACTGGCCATCAGGAAGTTTAGACTTGAAATTAGATGAAGGTTTCTAACCATCAGAGGAGTGAAGTTCTGGAACAGCCTTCCAAGGGGAGCAGTGGGGGCAAAAAACATATCTGGCTTCAAGACTAAACTTGATACGTTTATGGAGGGGATGGTATAATGGGATAGCCCAATTTTGGCAATTAATTGGTGTTTGACTATTAGCAGTAAATATGCCCAATGGCCTGTGATGGGATGTTAGATGGGGTGGGATCAGAGTTACCACAGATAATTCTTTCCTGGGTGTCTGGCTGATGAGTCTTGCCCACATTCTCAGGGTTTAGCTGATCACCATATTTGGGGTCTGGAAGGAATTTTCCTCCAGGGCAGATTGTCAGAGGCCCTGGGGGTGTTTCGCCTTTCTCTGCAGCATGGGGCACTGGTCACTTGCTGGAAGATTCTCTGCACCTCGAAGTCTTTAAACCATGATTTGAGGACTTAAATGGCTCAGACATAGGTTTGATACAGGAGTGGGTGGGTGAGATTCCGCGTTGTGCAGGAGGTCAGACTAGATGATCATAATGGTCCCTTCTGACCTTAAAGTCTATGATTCTATGATACAGAAGTACTCAGCTTAATTAAAGGGCTGCATATGGGGTCATGTAGTGCAAGAAGAGAACAGCACAGGTTTTTCAGAAAGCCAAGCATATTTCATAAGATGGGCGAGGTAACATTTTATTGGACCAACTTTTGTTGCTGCAAGAGAGAAGCTTACGAGCTTGCATAGAGCTCTTCTTCAGGTCTGACCTGAAGCTCAAAAGCTTGTCTCTTTCACCAACAGAAGTTAGTCTAATAAGGGATATTACCTTGTCTCTCTAATGTCCTGGGACCAACACAGATACACCACCACTGCAAATAAGTGTATTTCATGTCTCAATTAACATGGGTATAGTAAGGAATCAAGTAAAAGAACACTCCTAGGTATTAGAACAACCATGTCACTGGTACAGGATTGTTTAGAACGGTTATAAGAAATTCAATTGCTTTTTTATTTTACTTGGCGTGTTTTCTAAAGTTTATCTGAAATTTTAATAAAACAGGAAGTATTAGGACTGGTTGAAAATTTCTGGATCCCACTGCTAAAAAATTAGGGTGACCTATTTCCAGCAGATACTAGCACCTTGGATTTAGCTGATATTGTGCTCCCCCAAAACTGAGAAATTAGAGCCAAATGCCTCCAGAGGTGAATTGTTCACCATGGAGTGTAGCCCTTGCCACAGTAGGACAACTTGAGGAGTCCAGATTTGTGGGGGAAGAAACATTGGTGTGAAGGGAGGGTCAAAGTGTGTGTCTGGGAGGGCATAGGACAATGCCAGAATTTGGATAAATATCTGAAGTCTTGCCCCTGGGGAGGTTTTCCATCACTATGCCATCAGCTTGATTTTGAACAGACTAATTCAGCATTACATGTAGATTGCACTGCTTATTAGGGAGGGAAGATTAGGTCCAGTTCCTCCTTCACTATCTCAAATGTGGTGGGAGGGAAATAGTAAACTCATTTGAAACAATTTTAAAATAAAATTTGTATTGGAATTTTTAAAAAGGAGTAGTAAAACACAGTTGCATAGTAGGAAAAATAAAATGGCTGATTCTGAGTGTATCGCCATCTACAAAATTGATTTTTACTTAAATTATTCTTCCCCCGAAGTCTCTGGAACACCCTAAAAACTAATCTAAACTGTCAGAGGTGGCAACAAGCCTGTAGTCTGAAAGAGCAAGCACTGCCAAAAGGGCTGAGACAAACAGAGCCACTCCACCTTGTGAATGGAATCTTAGCCACGTAGCCTGGTCTTTGGTTAGAACACTCTCTCTTCTCAAAGATACAATTACTCCTGGGGGGGATTCCGCACCAAAAAATTAAAAGTTCTGCACACAATATTTTAAAATTCTGCTAATTTTATTTGTCAAAATAACTCACCAAAATAATTGAAACTGGCTTGATTATGTAAATTTACTTCAAAATACTTGTCAGCAAGTATGCCTGTAACAATACAGACACACACAAAAATACCCGCTGCCCTCAGGACATGCTGGGAATTGCAGCAGCCAGAAAACCTCTAGCTCCCTCTCCCAGCAGTGTCTTTTATGTGTGAGCTGGGCTCTGCTGGGCCCAGTGGCAGCTAGAAGTACTGCAGCCCATTTCTGGGGTGGGGGAAAGGAAATTCTGAGCGCATGTTAATTTCTGCAAAATTCTGCATTGTACAGTGGTGCAGAATTCCCTCAGGAGTAATTATAATGGTGGACATACTAGGCATGAAATCAACTCTTGGCACTGTTCACTCCACACTGTGGGGTCAGACTGCCCGGAGTTTCATTTGGATCCCCAAATCAGTCCACAAATACAATTTTTTGTACCAAGTGCAGGATTTATAATCCTATTAAGGATACCCGTGTTTGATAATTGGGCTTTTGCTATCTCTACTGTTTGGGAGGTGGGGGGTAGAGGGAGGAAGGGAAGATGTAAAGAGTGTGGAGTACTAGATAGTTCTATTCTTAAACAAAAATTCCATCAGAAACTCTGCATCTATTGCCAAATACAAAAAGAACCAATGTCCTGTAAGTTCATACTTCACACAGACAATACCAATTTCTATCAGCTGATGAAAGGGAAAGAACTGATCACAAGTTAAACAACATTTCATGTGTTAGTGCACAAAAACTACAAGATGTTCTCCTATGACAGAACTTCAGGATAAATCAAGAACTCAGCTTGATTTATTACTGGGTGAGCAGCCTAACAACTAATCTAAAAACATATGTTTTATTCAGACATTGTGCCAATAAGTTTAATAGCCTCATACAAAAGTCTTTCAAAGCCAGAAAATTAAATCTGACTTTACAGAATCTGTGAAATGTTCATGACCATGTTTTATAATGGGCATTAAAAAAAATAAGACATTTAGAATTAAGCTTGAATTTAACCAAAAGCATTCTGTGAAATCCAAACATTACACAGATAGCTGTGGCTGTAAATTCATTATTTCTACCTGAATTCTATGGGGGTTGCTGTTGTCATGGTTAGAACACTATACTAAATAAGATTTTATTCAGAGCACTAGTTTCTGCATTAATGTGTCAAAACAATGTAATATTTCTCCCTGTCCTGAGTATTAATGGAATGGAAACAAGATTGCAAGTCTCTAGCAAATCCATCAGTCTCACATTACTATGTGTTGGATATAGGCCCAAGATTTAAATTAAATATATGGTTATTGCTTATAGCTATAATCAGCAAGGTAATCTAACTTAATTTCAAAGCAATCTATATTTTGAGGTATAGTTGAAAGGTACAGTTCCTACCATTGCATCACTCATGTAATTTCCATATGTAGAAACTGAATACCTTGGCCTATGAAATTGTGTTCAATATATCCTTGGGGAAGCTCATAGGTATATTAGAACAAACAGAATAATCTCTTCTAAAAATGTGGTTTAATAGTCCCTATACCTCTTCCTTGCATAAAATCCCTGTACATCTTCCTTGTACAACATTTATTCAAACTGAGAATTAAACTTCAAAACAAAACACAGCCTCTAGAGATTAAATATAGGCATTTCAAACTTGCATAAGTGTATTATGCTATCCTTGCTTATCAGATTTAAAAAAAAAACAGTTTATACTCTGGTACATTCATAAACTGTACAGGAAAATCCAGAAGATATGAATGGTTCTTAATTTAGAATGCAAGTCATTCCAATCATAGCAGCACGTAGAAAGTTGAATGATTTGTAGATATTATGCATATTTAAATAAGAGAAGACAGCTATTTTTAGTTAGACATCCAAATCCAGTTCAGACTACTCCTTACTCAGGATCCTCATCCTGAGTTATAAGACCCTGCAGAATGTTGACCGCCCCCCCACCCACTTCCCTAACCTCCCTTCTCCACTGTAGTTTACTCCTTTCCACCTTCCATAGACCCTCACTCCCCGTTCTCTTCCTAGTGCTCCTATTGATCTGCCCCCACTAAGGCAAATTCTCTGTTGGTATAACTCCACCAACTTCAGTAGTGCTATGCCCGCAGAAAATTTGTCCCATAATTCTTTCCATTCTTGATTTCATACCTAAAATGCTGCTGTCATGCTTGGAACATTCCCTTTACCTGCCAAGCAATCTCTCACAGCTCCCGTTCAAACCCACCTTCTCTTCAGGTAATCCTTCCCATCTTCCCCTCATCCACACTTACTGAAATTGTTGTCCTGTGACTTGGCTTGGGTACGTCTCATTTAGTCTTGATTCACATAGATGCTGAGCATTCATAATTCAAAGTGAAGTTATTTGGGAGTGTGTGTGCTCAGCAACTTTAAAATCATTGCCTACACTTTCAAGGCAAGGACCATGTCCCATATCTGTTTTATAAGTAAGTACAAGTTTACTGAACAATTTGCTTTTATTGATAAGTCATTCTGTTCACTCTTGCAATAATGAATTATCAGCTTTTGCCTGTGAACACAGATTTTCATGAATTTGTGAGAATTGGTAAATTTGATCAAGACCCAAATGTAACCATCATTAATTGTACTAAGTGGCAAAATTCCACTGGGGGTACAAATCAGCTTCATTACATCAGAGCAAAACCCATAGCTTTTACACCAGTAAAAAAAAAAAAAAAAAAAAATCACATTAAGCATTTTTGTGGAAAATATTGAAAGTTTAGAGACTAAATGGATGTTCTCTTTTCAAGTAATATCACATCTGTGATTTCCAGTTTGGTGGGGGAGTTTTTGGGAAGTGGGGGGAAGAAGGGGGTGTTTTTCCCTACACAGTTCTAATTGATCTGTGAGAACTGAATTTCTACCCCCAAGATACAAACGCTGTATGAATATCTGTAGTGGTTCAGTATTTGTGATCCTCACCAATAGCTTGCCAACAACACACACAGGCCATCTTTACTAATGCAATGTACTTGCGCAAATTCTGCATGCTTATTCATGCAAAACTCCCATTAACTTGATCTACTGTTGATGCTCTTCAGTGATAATTTTGTAAATCAAGACAATCAAGATTTGACTCTGTTCATATAAATGAGCAGCACTTGCCTGATTTTCAAAGCTGAGCATTCGTAACTCCCAGTGAAGCTCAGCATCTTTGAAAATCTTGTCACATCACAACATACTCCTCCCAAATTATGCTCTCATTTATACCCATGAAATTCCATTAACTTCAACAAAGTTGCATCAGCGTGAGAGCAGAATTTGGCCTATATAAAATAAAAAAATTGTATATGCTGTGTGTGAGGGTGAAACACCATGAATTTTATAAGCTATTAAAAAATAAAAAGACAACCCTAAACTCATTTCTGTTGTACCTCCAAGAGACTGAAACAGCATCAGAAATTAAAGATCATTCATTATGTTTAACCCATAATCTGTTGGGCTCTCAGAACATTTGTTATACTAAATCAGAATTTCACTTGCAATATTCAAACATGTTTTGATAGAAGAAAAAAAGATTATGAGAGGCACACTGCCTCAGCTTATAACATCAACACTGCTCTCTTGTGGCAGAAACTTAAAGTGAAATATTGATCTGCTTTGCACTAAGCACCACAATGCTAGGATATATAACAGCCTAATTGGTGAGGGAAATACGAAACAAACACCTGCCAATAAATATGGCTGCTGAAGTGTGGCATAAATAAGATAAAAAGCAAAAACAACAAGAGAGATCACTAGGCGTTAACTTCTCAGGCGTGAAGTATTCAGCTGATCTTTCTTACTATATAGTGTTCATGCCAAGCTTTCAAGGAAAAAACACTACTACTTGCAGCAGTCAGAATTCTCTTTTCCAGCCAATTCTTGAGACAACTTTATCAGAGCCAAGTTAAGAGTCAGTCTATTCATTTCCAAATATTTATGCCTTCAGGAAATTCAAAGCATAGTGCCAGATATGAAAGACTATTGCTGTTATGCCTTAAGCTGTTGAGCTCCAAGTCATTTGATATTTTGAATCAGAGTTTCATTTGTAATTCAGTCACTTCCTCATTTTTCTCCTCCAGCCTCTATATGTAGAATATGGAAGGTTGGTCTCAGTGGCTAAGCAACGATACAAATATACAAACACGCACACTCTCTCATGTTAACAAGCCATGGCTTCAATTCAGCAAGTTACTTAGCCCTGGTCTACACTATGAGTTTAAGTTGAATTTAGCAGCGTTAGGTTGATTTAACCCTGCACCCATCCACAGGACCAAGCCTGTTTTGTTGATTTAAAGGGCTCTTAAAATCGATTTCTGTACTCCTCCCCGGCGAGGGGTTTAGTGCTAAAATTGACCTCGCTGGGTCGAATCTGAGGTAGTGTGGATGCAATTTGATAGTATTGGCCTCCAGGAGCTATCCCAGAGTGCTCCATTGTGACCAGGTAGACAGGAAAAGCCCTGGGAACTTTTGAATTTCATTTCCTGTTTGGCCAGCATGGTGAGCTGATCAGCACAGGTGACCAAGGAGTCCCAGAATCGCAAAAGAGCTCCAGCATGAACAGAACAGGAGATAATGGATCTGATCGCTGTATGGGGAGAAGAATCCGTGCAGGCAGAACTCAGTTCCAAAAGACGAAATGCCAATATATTTGCCAAAATCTCCAAGGGCATGATGGACAGAGGCTACAACAAGGACACACAGGGGTGCCATGTGAAAAGTTAAGGAGCTGAGCAAGCCTACCAAAAACCAAAGGATGCAAATGGTCACTCCAGGGCAGAGCCCCATACATACCACTGCTATGATGAGCTGCATGCAATTCGAGGGGGGGGCTACCACTACCCCACCACTGTCTGTGGACACCTGCAAGGGGGGAGTCTCACAGAACAGGGATGAGGATTTTGTGGATGAGGAGGAGGAGGTGGTGATTGAGGATAGCTCACAGCAGGCAAGTGGAGAATCCCTTCTCCCTGGCAGCCAGGAACTGTTCATCACCCTGGAGCCAATACCCTCCCAAGGCGGGCTCCTGGACCATGAAGCCAGAGAAGGCACCTCTGGTGAGTGTACCTTTGTAAATATAATACAGGGTTTAAAAGCAAGCATGTTTAATTATTAATTTGCCCTGAAGACTTGGGATGCGTTCGCGGCCAGTATTGCTACTGGAAAAGTCTGTTAACGTGTCTGGGGATGGAGCGGAATTCCTCCAGGGACATCTCCATGAAGCTCTCCTGGAGGTTCTCTAAAACCCTTTGCAGAAGGTTTCTGGGGAGGGCAGCCTTATTCCGTCCGCCATGGTAGGACACTTTACTACGCCAAGCCAGTAGCAAGTAGTCTGGAATCATTGCAGAACAAAATATTGCAGCGAATGGGCCCAGGCTTTGGTGGCATTCAAGCAACATTTGTTCTTTATCTCTCTGTGTTAGCCTAAGGAGAGTGATATCATTCATAATCACCTGGTTGAAATACGGGAAATTTGTTTAAGGGGACATTCAGAGGTGCCTGTTCCTGCTGGGCTGTTTGCCTTTGGCTGAAAATAAATCATCCCCGCTGTTAGCCATGCAGTGGGGGGAAGTCCATTCATGCTGAGCTGTTTGCGTTTGGCTGACAGGGATCTTCCCTGATACTAGTGACGTGGTGGGAGGGGGTGAAGCGATCATCCCAGAGAATTGGAGGGGGGTAGTTGGATTGTGCTGCACAATCACTCTAAAACCACAGCCCCTCCTTTTAAATGGCCAACCCAATGGCCTTTGCTTGGTATGGGAAAGGAGGGCGCTGCTGTTTGAAACTGTTCCCACATGTTCTGAAGGTTGAAGAAGCCGAAACCCTTTGCCTTACCATGGCTGACTTCAAGACGAATTCTGTTGCCCAGCCGAGCGTGTGTGATGTCTCACACCAAACCGGCAGGCACTCAATATAAGAGGCAAAATCCGACCTTGTATCAAAAGCACATGTGCTATGTAACGTGAATCGCTTGATTCAGTGTGAAATAGTCTTCCCTTTGTTCTCTAAAATGTATCTTTTTAAATACTACTCTCCCTTTTTTTCCCTCCTGCAGCTGCAAAATGTTTCTACTCTCTCCCTATCATCTCCGTCCCAGAGGCTAGTCAGATTAGAAGGCGAAAAAAACACATTTGTGATTACATGTTCTCAGAGCTCATGCAGTCCTCCTGCACTGAAAGAGCTCAGCAGAATGCGTGGAGGCAAACAATGGCAGAGTCCAGGAAAGCATTAAATGAATGTGACGAGAGAAGAGAGGAGAACACTGAGAGGAGGTAGGATGCAATGCTGAGGCTAATGGGGAAGAAAACTGACATGCTCAGGCATCTGGTGGAGCCCCAGGAATGGCAGCAGGAGCACAGACCACCGCTGCAACCCTGTATAACCACCTGCCCTCCTCCCCAAGTTCCATATCCTCCTCACCCAGATGCCCAAGAATGCGGAGGGAAGGCTACGGGCACCCAACCACTCCACCGCAGAGGATTGCCCAAGCAACAGAAGACTGGCATGCAGTAAGTTTTGAACTGTAGTGTAGCCTTGTCCTTCCCACCTCCCCTCATCCACCACCTCACCCGGTACTTCCCTCCCCACCCACCCCTCTCAGGCTACTTTGTGAGTTTCCCCCCTATTTGTGTGATGAATAAAGAATGCATGATTTTGAAACAATAATGACTATTGCTTCTGAAAGTGCTGATTGAAGGGGAGAGGTCGGTTGGCTTACAGGGAAGTAGAGTCAACCAAAGGGGCAGGTTTTCATCAAGGAGAAACAAAGAGAACTGTCACATTGTAGCCTGGCCAGTCATGAAACTGGTTTTCAAAGTGTCTCTGATGCACAGGGCACCCAGCTGTGCTCTTCTAATCGCCCTGGTGTCTGGCTGCGCATAATCAGCTGCCATATGATTTGCCTCAACCTCCCACCCCGCCATAAATGTCTCCTCCTTACTCTCACAGATATTGTGGAGCACACAGCAAACAGCAATAACAATGGGAATATTGGTTTTGCCCAGGTTTAACCTAGTCAGTAAACTGCGCCAGCGAGCTTTTAAACATCCAAATGCACATTCTACCACTGTTCTGCACTTGCTCAGCCTAAGTTGAACTGCTCCTTACTACTGTCCAGGCTGCCTGTGTATGGCTTCATGAGCCATGGGAACAAGGAGTAGGCTAGGTCTCCAAGGATAACTATTGGCATTTCAACATCCCCAACTGTAATTTTCTGGTCTGGGAAGTAAGTTCCTTCCTGCAGCTGTTCAAACAGACCATAGTTCCTGAAGATGCAAGCATCATGCACCTTTACCGGCCATCCCATGTTGATGTTGGTGAAACATCCCTTGTGATCCACCAGTGCTTGCAGCACCATTGAAAAGTACCCCTTGCAGTTTATGTACTAGCTGCCAAGGAGGTCCAGTCCCAAGATAGGGATATACGTTCCATCTATTGCCCCATCACAGTTAGGGAATCCCATTGCAGCAAAGCCATCCACTATGACCTGCACATTTCCCAGAGTCACTACCCTTGATAGCAGCAGCTCAGTGATTGTGTTGGCTAATTGGATCACAGCAGCCCCCACAGTAGATTTACCCACTCCAAATTGATTCCCTACTGACCAGTAGCTGTCTAGTGTTGCAAGATTCCAAAAGGCTCTCACCAATCGCTTCTCAACTGTGAGGGCTGCTCTCATCTTGGTATTCTTGCACTTCAAGGCAGGGGAAAGCAAGTCACAATGTTCCATGAAAGTGCCCTTACGCATGCGAAAGTTTCTCAGCCACTGGAAATCATCCCATACCCGCAACACTAGGTGGTCCCACCAGTCTGTGCTTGTTTCCCGGGCCCAGAATTGGCGTTCCACGGCCATTACCACCATGATGTCCAAATTGCCAGAGCCCGTGCTTTGAGAAAAGTCTGTGTCCATGTCCTCATCACTATCGTGATCGCGCTGTTGTCGCCTCCTTGCCTGCTTTTGCAGGTTCTGCACATGCTGCAGGATAATTGCAAGGTGTTTACAATGCTCACAACAGCACCAGTGAGCTGAGTGGGCTCCATGTTTGCAGTGGTATGGCGTCTGCAGGAGAGAAGAGTTGCAGCGGAAGCAGTGGATGACGACGGATGCCACAAGAATAGATATTTATACAGAAAGACAAGAGGACCTGCGAGGTAGATTCATGGCACCAGAAGAGCAGAGTTGCAGCGGAAGTGGTGGAGGATGACGGTTAGCACCGTGCACATTTCCCTGAGGAAGAACACACGTATCCGGGAGCACATGACAGACAATGTGGAGAAATTTGCTATTGAGACAAGAGCAGCAGAGCAGAATTGCAGTGGAAGCGGTGTATGATGACAGTTAGCAGTCCTATTGCACCATCTGCTGACAGCAGCACCCAGAACACAACAGCGGTGGTGTCGGTGAGCTGAGCTGGCTGCACGCTTGCCGGGGTATGGCGTCTGCACGGAAAAAAGGTGCGAAATGATTGTCTGCTGTTGCTTTCATGGAGGGAGGGGCGACTGACGACATGTACCCAAAACCACCCTCAACAATATTTTTGCCCCATCAGGCATTGGGAGCTCAACCCAGAATTCCAGTGGGCAGCAGAGACTGCGGGAACTGTGGGATAGCTACCCACAGTGTAACACTCCGAAAGTCAATGCTAGCCACAGTAGTGTGGATGCACGCCGCCGACTTAATGCACTTAGTGGGGACACACACAATCGACTGTATAAAATCGCTTCCTAAAAATCAACTTCTATAAATTTGACCTAATTTCGTAGTGTAGACATACCCTCACACACATTTGTCAGTTACGCTCAGGCGTAGCCCCACTGATTTCAGTGGGGTTACTACCATGCTTAAAGCTACATGCATGCTCAAATACCTTGCTGAATCAGGGCCTAAGTTTGGCAATCGTCATCAGTATGATTTTAAAAGTTGCTTTCATTTCTGTCCTTGTTCAAACAACTAGTAACATTTTCTCCTCAGCTTGGAAATTTAGGACATTTATGTCCAATCACTAAAACAGTGTTCAAACTGAAATCTGAGGAAACCAAGGACAGATTGGTATTTTCAGAAGCACCTAAGTAACTCCCAGTGATTTCAATAGGAGTTAGGCACATAGGAGCTTTTGAAAATCCCCCTAGGCACCTAAATATAGCTTTTAAAAATCTGATCCTGCTTTCTGTAAAGAAGCTGTTGTGGTAAATTTCTAGCGGAAAAGCATAGGTGGTATTTACCCAGAGGACAGCCCACAGTTTGGTATGTTTTCTTTAGATTTAAAAACCACAAATAAGTGAGTTTTTTCAAAGTGTTGTGAATGGAATGTATGCAATTGTACACAATTCACAGTATTCATTAACAGGGCAAACCATCGTGCACAGAAGGAGTCAAAGCTGCCAGTTATGTACAATGTCACTTTTTGTGCAGAAGCTGAGATATAGTCTCATGCCATTCATGTAGTGCAGCATACTAAATATTTTGAGACACTTTGGCAGCACAGAAACAAGGAACAAGAATACATCACCAATTTCAAGGTCAAATTGAAGTCAATGGAGCTGTGTCAGTTTATACCCAATAAAGTTTTAAGCCAAATTTTCTATCTTCCTGAAGCTCAGCTAGGCCCACACTTCAATGCAATATTTTGTTTATGTATTGAAACAAAGTTGCTATTTACTTGCCAGAGATTAGCGAGTGAGTGAAAGGGAGGTGTTGAATCATTACAGGAGTTCTTTTTTTCCTTCAGAGAACTATCTCTACACTATGGAGATTACACGCCGCCCGACTTAATGCACTTAGTGGGGACACACACAATCGACTGTATAAAATCGCTTCCTAAAAATCAACTTCTATAAATTTGACCTAATTTCGTAGTGTAGACATACCCTCACACACATTTGTCAGTTACGCTCAGGCGTAGCCCCACTGATTTCAGTGGGGTTACTACCATGCTTAAAGCTACATGCATGCTCAAATACCTTGCTGAATCAGGGCCTAAGTTTGGCAATCGTCATCAGTATGATTTTAAAAGTTGCTTTCATTTCTGTCCTTGTTCAAACAACTAGTAACATTTTCTCCTCAGCTTGGAAATTTAGGACATTTATGTCCAATCACTAAAACAGTGTTCAAACTGAAATCTGAGGAAACCAAGGACAGATTGGTATTTTCAGAAGCACCTAAGTAACTCCCAGTGATTTCAATAGGAGTTAGGCACATAGGAGCTTTTGAAAATCCCCCTAGGCACCTAAATATAGCTTTTAAAAATCTGATCCTGCTTTCTGTAAAGAAGCTGTTGTGGTAAATTTCTAGCGGAAAAGCATAGGTGGTATTTACCCAGAGGACAGCCCACAGTTTGGTATGTTTTCTTTAGATTTAAAAACCACAAATAAGTGAGTTTTTTCAAAGTGTTGTGAATGGAATGTATGCAATTGTACACAATTCACAGTATTCATTAACAGGGCAAACCATCGTGCACAGAAGGAGTCAAAGCTGCCAGTTATGTACAATGTCACTTTTTGTGCAGAAGCTGAGATATAGTCTCATGCCATTCATGTAGTGCAGCATACTAAATATTTTGAGACACTTTGGCAGCACAGAAACAAGGAACAAGAATACATCACCAATTTCAAGGTCAAATTGAAGTCAATGGAGCTGTGTCAGTTTATACCCAATAAAGTTTTAAGCCAAATTTTCTATCTTCCTGAAGCTCAGCTAGGCCCACACTTCAATGCAATATTTTGTTTATGTATTGAAACAAAGTTGCTATTTACTTGCCAGAGATTAGCGAGTGAGTGAAAGGGAGGTGTTGAATCATTACAGGAGTTCTTTTTTTCCTTCAGAGAACTATCTCTACACTATGGAGATTACACCAGCATATCTACAGGTCATAGCCTATATCAGGGGTCGGCAACCGATGGCATGCAGCTCGCCAGAGTAAGCACCCTGGCGGGCTGGGCCAATCGCGGCTCCCACTGGTTGCGGTTCGCTGCTTCAGGCCAATGGGGGTGGTGGAAAGCCGCGGCCCGCACATCCCTCGGCCCACGCCGCTTCCCGCCGCCCCCATTGGCCTGGAGCGGTGAACCGCAGCCAGTGGGAGCTGTGATCAGCCAAACCTGTGGACGCAGCATATAAACAAACTGTCCCGGCCCGCCAGGGTGCTTACCCTAGTGAGCCGCGTGCCAGAGGTTGCCGACCCCTGGCCTATAGTCATAGCCTACAGCAATGGAAGGGGTTTCTCCATATACCACCTCCCCAGATGATGGTAGCTAAGTCAACGGACGCATTCTTTGATCTACATAGCTGTGTCTACACAGGGGGTTAGGTCAGCATAGCTACATCTGTTGGGGTATGGATTTTTCAGGCCTCAGTCCAGAACTAAGTATTCCCTTTTTCTTTCCTCTGATAATCACTTCTCAGATGCAGAAGCATTGCTTTATGATCTCTGGTGGAGAATAGTGCTTCCTGCCCTGAGCTTCACATGGACAGTGAACTCCTTTCTATGTTTAAAAAAACCCTCAGTCTCTAAACACAAGACACTTTCCAGTGATTTTTTAACACTGAAATTCTAGATTAGCAAAGAAAGGCTAGGATGTTCCAGTTAAAAGATGCTAAATATAATAGTTTCAAGACCAATAGGAACAGGACTGAAAGAGGCCCATCACAATGTATTGGATTGTTCACTCCACCCATGTTGAGAACAGCATTGACCAGCTCCAGAGAAAGCTGTACAATCTCTCTGCTGCAGCAACAGTGCTGCAAAAGGTCTGGTTTGAATGGGGTGGTTGAGGAGATTATTGGTTCCTCCCGAAGAATTTTTAGGGCTTCTCCACAGAGAGGAAGAGTTTCCAAACAGATGCAGGCATCATGCACCTTCCTTAACCAACCCACACTGATATAGATGAAGTGTCCTTGTGATCCACCATTATGTCTTGCACGTTGCCAAGAGTCACAGACCTGCATATCAGGAGATGATTAATGGCCCTGTAGACTTGCGAGACAACAGTCTCTCCTGTGAATGTTCCATCTCCAAATGATTTCTCACTGACTGGTGGCAAATCAGTGTTGCATGATTCCAGAGTACAAGCATCACTCATTTCTCCATTGTCAATGCAGCTCTCATTTTGCATCCAAAAGTTCTGCAGCCACTGCTTGTCATCCCAAACCTGCATTACGATGCAATCCTACTAGCCAGTGCTTTTTTCTCTGGCCCAGAAGCAGCGATCCACTATTTGCAGCTGCTCCGTGAACGCCACCAATAACCCTGAATTGTTTTTTCACTATGTCCCATACAGGGGCGGCTCTAGCTTTTTTGCTGCCCCAAGCACGGCAGGCAGGCTGCTTTCGGCGGCTTTCCTGCGGGAGGTCCCCAGTCCTGCGGATTTGGTGGCTTGCCTGCGGGAGGTCCGCCAGTCCCGCAGCTTCAGCGTACCCGCCGCTGAATTGCCGCTGAATCCGCAGGACCAGTGGACCTCCCGCAGGCAAGCCGCCAAAGGCTGCCTGACTGCCGCTGTAGACGAGCGGACTCACCCTTGCGGCACCTCCTGCTGGTGTCTTCTGGGAATTAGTTCGATTCCAGCTCCGGAGTGCCCTCTGCAGGCCAGTGATCCGCCTGTCCTCTGGCGCCCGTGTCCCTCCCTGGACCCCGGTGCCCTTTTACCTGGGGTGCTGCCCCCTGGCAGTAACCCCTCAGTCTTAGGATCTCCCCTCCCTGGGGAACCCCCACCCACTATCCCCACCTTGCCTCAGTATATGGCTACTGCCAGTCATTGTCTAGCCCCACGTCCTGGGGCAGACTGCAGTATCAGCCTACTCATCACTGGCAAGGTTGGGTTTGGACCTGCTGCCTTGGCCTACCCCTGGGCTTCCCTGTGCAACCCCCAGTACCTGTTAGCCTTATGCTAGGCCGCAGCCTGGGACTTTCTAGGCTGGAGCTCCCCAGCTCCTCTGCCTTTCCCCAGCCCTGCTTCACTCAGGTACCTTATGTCCAGCTCCCTGCAGCCAGGCCCATCTCCCTCTACAGCTAGAAAGAGACTCCTTGGGCCTCTGGCTCACAGCCTCTTATAGGGGCCAGCTGGGCCTGATTGGGGCATGGCCACAGCTGAGCCTACTTTCCCCAATGAGCTCAGCTTAGTAGCTCCCAGCCACAACCTTCCCCCAGGGCTGTTTTAAGCCCTTCAGGGCAGGAGCAGGGGACCACCCTGCTACGGCCGCCCTCGCAGGGACTGGCAGGCTGCCCTCCCCGTGGCTTGCCGCCCCAGGCACGCACTTGGAGCACTGGTGCCTGGAGCCACTGCTGGTCCCATAACAACCTGTCCTAGAAGAAATCCTCACATCTCCAGTTGTTGCGGTACTTCCTGTGGAACAGCAAATACAGGAGAATCATGTGACCTGTATTTGCAACATTCATGAGAATAGCGTAGAGCTCTGCAGGCTCCATGCTCCTCTCAGAGATGCCAGGCACCAAAAAGTTACACATGTGTTTGTGGGATTTTAAGTCACAAAAATTATGGAATATGGATAGTACCATGGGATGGAGAAAGTTGCGTGCTGAGAACTTGACCCCTAGCTGCCAGAGATCTCTAGGCAAGTCATTTCTACCCTACAACACATTGCAAAAATTTCCCAAAAGGAACTGTGCTGGACAGCAGCACCTGGGAAACAGATACCTACCCAACATGCACCACACTTTACATTGACCCAAGCACTCCTGGTGAGTATGCACAGCACTGACACAAGTAGCAAAGTATGCATGAACCCAAGTGATATGTAAATGTAAGCATCCGCATGCCAACATAACTTGCATCAATCAGAGTTTGTAGTGTAGACGTAGTCTTAGAGCTTTGTATTGTCTCCCTCTAAAGGGGCAAACTTAACTTAGATCCAAGGCAAATGAATGTCTTTGAATCACTTTGATAATGTTAAAGTTACCACTTTGACAAGATAAGATACCATATTGCTGATTCAGTCACTTGCATAATGATCTAATGACCTTTCCTGATTGATGCCAAGCTCTAAAAATATACACAGGACCATTAATGAGCCTCAGCTATTAAAAAAAAAAAAATCACCCACACCTGGGCAATTCTGAAAAAGTGACTTTTTATTACAGGAAGCTGAAGCATTTAATTATCCTGCATCCTAATATAGTTGTAGGAAGAAGTGAATTAAGAAAGGAAACTTGAATCATTATACCAAATCTTTAAGTGAGAAGGGATTATTCCTTCTTTCCATACAGATGCCAATAATCACTGATGTAATTAGTAACTTGTAATTCTCCTTTACAAGAGCGAGTTCCCAGAGGAAACTGCCTACAACTAGACTAGTGGATTGCAGTTACTTTATACAAACAATGGACCCAGTCTTGAAAGGGGCTCAGCGGTGGCTCCAGGCACCAGCGCTCCAAGAACATGCCTGGGGCGGCAAGCGTGGGGGGTGACTTGCCGGTCCCTGCGACGGCAGCAGTCAGGCAGCCTTCGGCGGCGCGCCTGTGGGAGGTCTGCCCGTCCTGCGGATTCAGTGGTGGGCATGCCGAAGCCACGGGACTGGCGGACCTCCCGCAGGCAAGCCGCCAAATCTGTGGGACTGGGGACTTCCCGCAGGCAAGCCGCCAAATCTGTGGGACCGGGGACCTCCTGCAGGCAAGCTGCTGAAGGGGCTATGCCACTTAATTCAATTTATTTTACACCACATTGAAGATTGTTTCAGGGGAAGCCTGGCTGCTGGTGAAAGACAGTTAGGGTATCAAGTATCAGAGGGGTAGCTCTAGGAGTAGGATTTTATATTTATATTATAAAAATTAATGTATAATTTAATTGTTAGCTAATCTCATGTTCTTTGTATAGCATAACATAGCCGTGTTAGTCTGTATCCACAAAAACAACGAGGAGTCCAGTGGCATCTTAGGGCATGTCTACACTTACCTCCGGAGCGATCAATCCAGCGGGGGTCGATTTATTGCATCTAGTGAAGACGCGATAAATTGACCACCGAGCGCTTTCCAATCGACTCCAGTACTCCACCGGAGCGAGAAGCATAGGCGGAGTCGACAGGGGAGCTTCAGCAGTCGACCTACCGCAGTGAAGACACCGTGGTAAGTTGATCTAAGTACGTCGACTTCAGCTACATTATTCACATAGCTGAAGTTGCTTAACTTAGATCGATCCCCCCACCCACTCACCCAATGTAGATCAGGCCTTAAAGACTAACAGTTCTTTGCCCACGAAAGCTTATGCCCAAATAAATCTGTTAGTCTTTAAGGTGCCAGTGGAGAGGCATGGAAGGCACTTTGGGAAAGCAGGATAAGAACTTTGATGATGTACCAGAAACGTATAATTAATGCAAAATTAAGGGGGACAATTTAAATGTCAATATTGTTACACTTCCAGAGTTAACAATCGAGGGCAATTCACACCTCCCAGAACTATGGTTTCACTCTGTCTGCAGACTCAAGTGATAAAATATATACGTGTAGAATAGCAAATACCATGTTTTCTCTACAAGCATGAGGGCTAGTTTTTGTTGTTGTTTTTTTTTTTAAATGGTAGCTTAGTCCTTGGGTCACGATTTTTCAGCAAAGGGCAAATAGTCTGGTAAACTTTGTGGCTTCAAAATTGCAGGGCACATGGAGCCCTACATATTACACTGACAAAATCCAAGGTAAATAGAGAAAACGCTGGCACAAACAGCACAACTCTAAATACCTATTTAAGAGCTGAGGGACAGTTTCCATTTAAATTCTCTGTACCATTTTTCATTGTTTCAAATCACCACCACACCATCATATACATTAATAACTAAGCAGCTCTTGACTAGTTCCAAACAAAAGACAGACTACGGAAAACTTCAACATGGTATTAGTGATAGTGTGTAAATATTAATGTCTAAGGAAAGTGTGTGCAGCATCAAGGTGCAATGAAGATTTGAAAGAGGGAGTGCAAGCAGAAGACAGTGGCAAGGCTCTCCAGCGTCACTGTAAAATACTCAAAGGAATGATGAACCTCTGTGAGTGGAGTTCTTTTCAATGGGTCTCTGGCATCCTGCCATCAGTCAACAAAAGTAGCCCCACAGTTATCATGTTACTGCTTTCACAAAAAGGGTGACCTTTTTGGCAGAACAGAAACTGCTGTAGTTTTCTCTTTCTGAGAATCACTATTAAATATACTGAGGTAACACCTCTAAACAAAATGTACAATAAATGTATTACTTTAACAAAAAATCTGCTGTTCAAATATACACACTGACAAAAGCTAATGCTTCTGAGAAACAGTCAACTGTAAAATGCATTAGGTCTCTTTCCTTCATAGAAGATAGGACTGCAGACAGCTGAGTTGACATGCAAAACTCAGAAATGCCTTAATAAAGTGTGTTGTATCCAGTGCTCTGTGAATCAAATGAGATTTGGATTATCTCGTTAAACAAGAATAGCAGCAATAGTGGCAGTAATGAAGAATAGACCGGCCCAAGGTCAAACTAAATAGTAAGGGCCAGAAGGGTCTCTACTTTTTTGTGCCTTTATTTGTGCACCCAACATTTTTAGGGAGAGGAGGAGTTTGGGTACCCAAATATACAGGATTCTACATGGAAATAGCATGTGCACTCATTTTGGGACGTTAAAGTGATTATGTTCATGAAGATGCCATTTGCTTGTGCAGAGTCACAGCTGGATAGTGCAATGGAAAACTATGGCCCTAAGAAGGTAAAAGATAATGAAAGCATTTAGCATGTAGAGATTACTTCTGAGGTTCAGTTGAGACTTCAACAACAATGAAATTAGTCAGCAAAATTTACCAGAAAGTTTTCATCCATTATTTTGCAAAGGCTGGAGGGATCTGTTCCTCCTGCTGGAAAAGTCTGGGCACTCCAATAGTTATTTGTGACTAGATCCTGTAATCCCCACTCAGGCAACTGCTCCCTACCCCCAGTTGAAATCTATGGGAGATTTATCTAGGTAAGGCCTCCAGAGTTGTCATTAAGGTCTGATGCAAAAGTCCATTGAAGTCAAAGGGAGACTTTCCATTAACTTCAATGAGCTTTGTATCAAGCCCTAGTGAGCTGGCTTTATGGTGCCATTAAGAAACTAAGATTTTAACCAGCCATCTCCTTTCTGATTCCAATGTCCCGTCTGTACAATAGCATTGGAAATTGATAACACCCACATATACATGTGATGTCGTATTATCTCTCTCCCCGTACCCCCTTTACACACACAAAAATCTCTTTTCCTTTTCGGTCATGTTGCTATACCACCATTATCACAAACCCTGATAAATCAGAGTATCCAGTTAAAGTCAATTACTGTGTAGGGGAGACAACACTTACACTCATACAGAGTTGACCATTCATATCACACATTGAACTCCAGACTGAAACTTTTACACTGATTTACTCCAGGCAGTCGCAAAGCCCCAAGCATCTCTTTCAGTGTTAGATTACAAAGGCTGGCAATAAGATTCATTCAAGCATCAATACTGCCAGTAAAGCAGATGCTCTAGAATACTGATTAGAGCAATTACATAAACGTCATAGCTACAGGCCTGCTTTTGGCTTAGACTCTGACCTCAGTGTTGCCAGTTCTCATGATGTTACTGCAAGTCAATGATACTTGGTGGGTTTCAAAAAGCCACTGCTCCTGGTCTCAGGTAACTACATAAGCAGTTCAAATTTTATTTTTTAATGAAAGTACATTTCTAGCTCTCATATTTGCAGAAAAAAAAAGATTGAAAACATGACCAGACTGCACCCCAAAGGTTCAAAATCCAAAAGGTAAATAAGAACCCCAATATCTTATTTTCAGTAAGCCAGGATTATTGGGGGCTTGACATAGGATTTTTGAACACTGGGACTGGCAACACTGAAGCGAAGAACAGAAGTACTTGTGGCACTTTAGAGACTAACACATTTATTTGAGCATAAACTTTTGTGAGTTACAGCCCACTTCATCGGATGCATAGAATGGAACATATAAGAAGAGTGAGTGTGTGTGTGTGTGTGTGTGTGTGTGTGTGTATACACACACATATATACATACACACACACACAGAGAAGATGCCATACCAGCTCTAAGAGGCTAATTAATTAAGATGACCTGTTATCAGCAGGAAAAAAACTTTTGTAGTGATAATCAAGATGGTCAATTACAGACAGTTGACAAGAGGTGTAAGGATAGTTATCATAAGGAACTAGATTCAAGTAGTGTAATGATTCAGCCATTCCCAGTCTCTATTCAAGTCAGAGTTAATGGTATCTAATTTGCAAATCAATTCAAGCTCAGCAGTTTCTCAGTGGAGTCTGTTTTTGAAGTCTCTCTGTTGCATGCCCCTCTGCCATGTACATTGGCCAAACCGGACAGTCTCTACACAAAAGAATAAACGGACATAAGTCTGACATCAGGAACACAGTAGGAGAACACCAGTAGTGTTCTAACACTCAAAAACCAGTAGGAGAACACTTCAATCTCTCTGGTCACTCAGTAACAGACCTGAAGGTGGCAATTTTATGATAACTATCCTTACACCATTCTATGCATCCGATAAAGTGGGCTGTAGCCCACGAAAGCTTATGCTCAAATAAATTTGTTAGTCTCTAAGGTGCCACAAGTACTCCTGTTCTTTTTACGGATACAGACTAACACGGCTGCTACTCTGAAACTGAAGTGAAAGTTTCTTTGGGTGCAAATTTATTAACCGTTACTATTAGCTGGTATGGATGCACTGGTACTAGCATTGAGGTAACCATTTGCGTTGTTTACTACTGGTCATGAATCTCATGCAAGAGCTGGCCATCTGGAACTACTGAATGAAGAACTCTTTCCTCATGCTAGTCCCTCCTGGAAGTTACTGTGGGCAAGATGTGTATTGTGATAGGAAATAAAGGCCAGTTGGGACAAGCCATTGCTTTCGTGTGACATACATTCTAGTGCTGGAGGGCTGCCATTTTTCCATAAACAGCTTTTTGTTCCTATCAGTAACAAAATGATTCAAACTTTGAATCATTCCTGCTGTGGCCATTTAAAGGCAGTAGTTCATATTCTCTCCCATTCCTGAGCTCCACTTGGTGCAACAGAGAGAAATTGGCCATCAGGGAGCACTCTACCCTGCCCTGGATCCAATTAACAGGGTTTGGGGGCTACTATGCCAGCTGACAATGGTCCCCAAAGGGCCATCTGCTAGCTCAGATTAGCCAGAGTGCCTTGTGTTCTAGCTCTTCCCTCTCCTGCCCCAGGAGGAGGGTAGTGTGGAAGCCAGTATATCAGCTCTCCATTTGCTGGGGAATCCATGGGTTTTCATGACGGAAAACATGTATTCGGTTTTTGTTATTACTGCTTCAAGCCAGAGGGTGCGGCATCCTTCCCAGCATCTCTAGTTCCAGCACCACTGGGGGACTCCCACCTCCACAGCCCACTCTGAGAATCCTCCTATGGTTACCATACCCACTGTATAGGTGCTTCAACCTGCCTCAGTTTTCTCTTTCTAACAGTCACATACACAGCATGCTGTCAGCTTACTCAGCATGTTCAACTTACAGTGCAGCTCTAACAGATTTCCTCCAGCCCTTCCCCAGGGCAGGGCTTCACAATCCTTTACCACTCTGTGCAAGGGGATTTCTTCTACCCTTGTAGCGGGGTTCAAACCACAATGTCAGTTTCCTGGCATTATGAGGGTCAGAGGCGGCTCTAGCCATTTCGCCGCCCCAAGCATGGCAGCACGCCGCGGGGGGCGCTCTGCCGGTCGCTGGTCCCGTGGACCTCCCACAGACGTGCCTGCGGAGGGTCCGCTGGTCCCATGGCTCTGGTGGACCTCCCACAGATGTGCCTGCAGATGCTCCACCGAAGCCGTGGGACCAGCGGACCCTCCGCAGGCACGCCTGCGGGAGGTCCGCCAGAGCCACCTGCCGCCCTCCCTGCAACCGGCAGAGTGCCCCCCGCAGCATGCTGCCCCAAGCACGCGCTTGGCGTGCTGGGGCCTGGAGCCGCCCCTGATGAGAGTGCTCTGTTTGTATATATGTAAATAGTTATATATACACGCACACACGCACACACACATTTTTGAGTTTTGTGGGACCATTAAAACATTTGTTGCTGTTGTGCTGCAAATTGCTTCCTTTGCACAGCTCTTTACATCCACTCTTAACCTAGGGATGGATTGTCCTTCAGACCCCACTCAAGGCTCCCCAACCTTCACCCCTTTGAACAGGGCTGGATCCCAGTCCCCACTTCAGGGTTCAGTTACCCTCTCATCAGGCTAAGCTACTAGCCACATCCTTGGCCACTAGCAGAGGAAAGAGGAGAGCCTCTTAAGTCTTGCCTCAATTCTAATATCCAAAACAGAGCTCTTAAGTGTCCCAGCAGGCCTGGCTCTTGGTCACATGATCCTTCCCAAATACCATAAGGGCAGAAACTTAGTACTCCACTCTTCTTAAAGGTCCAGCTCAGCTTGCAACAGGGATGCCTCAGAGGTCAGTGTGGCACCCACTATCTATATAACTCAGACACATGGCTTGATGGTCAGGCACAGGGACCCTTCAAGATTGTTACCTCTCACTGGATCAGGTAACAGGTCTTTCCCCATCTCTGAACACCAATTATTCTGTTATTTCTTCAAATCCAGGAGTGAGGATACAAACTTCACAATAACTACTTTTGCCTCATTTAGCAGCTGGGTTGTGTCAGAGGACAAGAAAACCTGATGTGGGGAAGCCAGCTAGAGAATTAGGAATATGATTAATCACTGACTTTAATATAGAATAGCATCTTACCTTTATATAGCTCCTTTCCCACTCACACATGCTCTGTGTGTCTGCACCACCAACCTTGCTTACAGGAGGACAAGGGGAAGGCAAAGCGAGCATATAGCTCCGTTCACCCTGAAGGATCCCAAAGCACTATATCAGTTTAACTACAAGCAGGGTTCATTAATATATATTGAGTTATCCAATCGATGGCTGTTAACCCTTCCTTTCAGATTCTTAAATATCTGTTCGCCTTTCACGTACTAGAAGTTGATGCCAGATTACTAAAATGAAGGCATAACTAGGCTTTTTTTTTTTCCCCTTCTTCTTGGGGGAGGGGGGGGGGAAGAGCACCTTTACATTTTCCCTTCCTGATGTGTTCTAGGCCTGGTCTATGCTACTAATCTGATTCTTCAGCCTAGGAAGGAATAATACCGTACCCAAAGTCATATTCAGTCTCTTTTTCAGGGCTTCAGCTTTATTTTCTTCCCCCATAAAACTAGTACAATGCATCAAATCAATCATCCCTTCCTCCTAATCCAGGGTCTCCTATATGCTATAGATTTCCAGTACATACCTCCATCATGCACTACTTCAGGGCCTTACATAAAAACCTCACTACCAACTCTCTATATTGAACTGAGACACCTGCTGGCTTTTATAATCACATGAGCTGTAGCTGGTCTCAGCTGGGAGGTAGCTAGTCCATCACAAGTGAGGCTGGGCCTGAATCTCCTTAAAGAGCCAGCCACCCTGTGACAGGCTGTAGTATCTGGCTGTGATAAAATAACTAGCTAGTAATAAAGATATCACTCATGAAAGTAGCTTTGCTCCCAACCCCCTTAAATAACTTTTTTTTCTCTAGAGTGTTAATAATTTAGTCCATGAGAGAGAAAGATTAAAAGGGAAATACTGTTTCCTGACCACTGAGACAGAACCTCTGAACTCTACATGATAAATGGGGTCTGTGACTTGTCATGAGGCTGCAGTATGGCTCCTGTGAACATTAAATACTGTGAGCTCATGCTGTCTCAGGAAAGCTGTGGAACGACAGCATTGTGTTACTCAAAGGTAACAGAGTTTCTTGTAGTTTGTCTTTAATTTTCATTCCGTGGAAGGTATTTTTCTAGCATAATTTATCCAGCCCCCTGGAAAATTTCTGCTTTTTGTCACTGTACTGTATACCAGATTGCCTGCTTTTCATAGGTGATGAGCACCCACTGATCTTCTTGAAGGCTACGGGAGCTGCAGGTGTTTACCCTGCAGGTGTACACCCCCTTCCTTTGGGCAGTTTGGGACTATGATGAGGTAATGCTCACCTGACTCTGAAAGGGGGAAGGGGGGGCAAAGCCAAGAGGAAAGAAAGGACATGATAAAAGGGAGAGATATTTTGCCATGCTCTCTCTCTTCCACCTATATCTGCAGAGCAGACACTACCACCACCAAGTGACTGAACCACTGATCAAAGGGGAGAGCCTGGCTGAAGAGCCAGCCTGTGGTGAGAAGCATCTATAAGTTTGTAAGGACATAGAAAGTGTTACGATCAGCTTAGACTGTGTTTTGCTTTTATTTCATTTGACCAAATCTGACTTGTTATGCCTTGAGTTATATTAAAACTATCTGTGTAGTTAGTAAACCTGTTTGTTTATTCTACCTGAAGCAGTGCATTTGGTTTGCAGTGTGTCAGAGACTCCCCTTGGGAGAACAAGCCTGGTACATAACAATTTTGTTGTTAAATTGAAAACTTTATATAAGCTTGCAGTGTCCAGTGGGCATAACTGGACATTGCAAGACAGAGGTTCATAGGGTTGTTTCTGGGATTGGAGATATCGGCTAGTGTCATTCGCTAGCAAGTAGCTGGGAGCAGCTTACATGCCAGAGACTGTGTGTGAACAGCCCAGGGGTGGGGTTCTCACAGCAGAGCAGGGGAAGGCTGGTTTCCAGAGTCAAGGACTGGCATGGCCTAGCAGATCACCAGTCCAGACAACACCAGAGGGGAACGTCACAATCCCTTCATACAACTCTTTGATAATAAAGACTAAATAACATGAGTAAACATCAGAGCAACTGAATGGAGTTCCAGAGAATGAAACTTACGTTTTTGTTTTCCCAAAAAGAGAGAGTTGCCTCTCCAGTCAAACTCCTGTCTACATAAACAGCACTGCACTTCTGTATGTTGTAGGATTGTGTGTCACTCTGGACTCACATCTGTTTTATTAAATTTTATATAGTCTCAATATCTGCAGTCTGACATTTCTGATGACAGTCACTTGCAGACAAGAAATAGCTTGAACTTTTCAGTTTTGATGGGGGATAAGAAAAAATCTAATTGCTCCTTAAGTCCAAAGCAACACTGCAGCAGGACATGATTGTGTTGCTCAAATGATATCATTGTTTCATTAAAGTGCCACGGGCTGCTGCAAGGGATGAATGCTTCTCACGTCATAATCAGCCCTATTAGGCTGAGCTGTGGATTAGATCAGAAACAGGCTGAAGGGCAACCAAATCTCTTCTGTCTGAAATAGAATCTTTTGTACAAGCTTGTGACCCTTAGAAATGTATCATACAGCTGCAGTTGGTGATGCAATTGCTGTTTTCTAGCGATGGAAGGCAGATAAGCTGAGCATTTCTAAAGATTCCCGAAGCAACGACAGGCTCTGCATAGTTCCTCTGAGAACCTATCTGTATAAGGCTGTTAACTTGGGGTTTTATTGTGCAGTATTTATAATTTAAGCATTTCAAAGGATATTGTATCAGTCAAGAGGTTACAAGACTAACAACTGAAATGGCACAGAAATACAGCACATCCAAGGCTCCCAACTTCTGTCGTAAGTGACCTGATTTGTAACTATCCTCATAGCAATTTATGTAAGGACGAGATTAGTGGGTTAGAGAGGCACCTTGCAGTTTACCCTGAGTAAGGAGCAGTGGGTAGCTGAAAGGCCCCAGGAATTGTGACTCAGTTTGATCCCTGCTTCCTTGTTACTCTCTGGAGGAAGTTAGTTTTGCCCGCCCTATTCCCAATACACCAATTCTCCTCTCCACAGCCAGGGCCGGCTCTGGCTTTTTTGCCGCCCCAAGCAAAAAAAAAAAAGGGGGGGGGAGGGGTGGAGCGGCAAAGCAGGAGGGGAAAAAAACAAAACAGAACAAAAAAACCTGTGGCGCGGCCGGAGCAGCAAAGTCGGGGGGGACAGCGCGGCCGGAGCGGCAAAGAAAACAAAACAAAAACCCCTGCGGCGTGGCCGGAGCAGCACGGGGGAGGGACCTGCAGCATGGCCGGAGTGGCAAAGCAGGGAAAGAAAAAACAAAAAACCTGGGGCATGGCCGGAGTGGCAATTCAGGGGAAAAAAAAAAAACCGGCGCGGCCGGAGCAGTAAAGCAGGGGGAAAAAAAACAACAAAAAAACCCTGCCGGGCAGCCGGAGCCCAGGTGCAGGGGGACTCCCTGTGCTGCAGACATGCAGCGGAGTGCGCACCCAGTCTAGCGGGGAGGGAGCGGGGGAGAGAGAGAGCAGGGGGGCGGCCAGGGCTTCAGTGGGGCGCTTGTCCCGTGGTCCCGACCACTGCGCCGCCTGCCGGGAGGGCTCCCTGCCACTCCAGTCGGTGGAGAGGGAAGAACAGGGGTTGCCCTTCCCAGTTTGCTGCAGGGCGCTCCCCTCCTCTGCACTGCCGCCCCCTACAGGGCGGCTGGAGCAGCAAACCAAAAAAAACAAACCACCAGCCGTGCTGCCCTAGGATTGGGCGAAATGCCGCCCCATAAAATATGCCGCCCCAAGCACCAGCTTGCTCAGCTGGTGCCTGGAGCCGGCCCTATCCACAGCACTATACTGATGCTCTGTGTTGGAGGAACCCATGCTACAGATTTAAAAAAAATTGTTTTTTGTAAAACTGGGATAATATCTCAGAGGCAAAAGAATCCGTTTACTAAAAAAAAGTAACAGGATTAATTTATGGGAAGCATGTCACAATGTTTGTACAGATGCAAAAATTAAATAAATAAAAACTTCCTATGATGATGACAGAGTTTAGGACTAACCTCTTTTTAGTAAGAGGCCCTTAGTGCTTCCAGATAACTGCCCTGATACTCCTCTGGTTGTAAAATTAAAAAGTAATTCTGTGCTACATTTGACAGACTAATTTGAACAGACATGTATCTTATTACCCTTCTGCATTTTGTATTTATAGTGCATTTGCCTTTTATTAACTGTTAGGGTGACCAGACAGCAAGTGTGAAAAATCAGGACGGGGTTGTGGGGTAATAGGAACCTATATAAGAAAAAGACCCAAAAATCAGGACTGTCCCTATAAAATTGGGACATCTGGTCACCTATTAATTGTAGACAATTGAGTGTATCTTGCTAACTGACATACTGTCTGCTTTGGTATAGGGCTAACATTTGTGTACCCTTAGCATCCAGCCAAATGGAGCAAGGGCGAAAGACTGTATATTTTATATGCAAAGAAAAAAAAAAGAGAGGAAAAAAAACCCAACACTGCAAGTTTAAGGATGGAAAATTCAAAGGTAGTACTCTGAGCGTGAAGGACTCGACCCAGCAAATATTTACTCCTGGGCATGGTGCTTAACAGCTGCTGCATTCCAAACCACAAGTGGCTGCATTACAGTCATGCCTAGAGTAACATTTAAATCCCCTCTACCTACCTCCTTCTTGAGGCACTCTTTGCCGACGACTGTGCCCTCATGGCTCACACTGAAAATGATCTTCAGCACATTGTCAACAAGTTTGCCGAGGCCATGCAACTCTTCGGACTAACTATCAGCCTCGGAAAGACAGAAGTTCTCCATCCACCTGTACTTGGATCAAACGCTTCTGTCCCAAATATCTCCATTGATGGCAATCAGCTTAAAGTAGTGGAGAACTTTAAATACCTGGGTAGTGTCATATCCAGTCATGGATCACTGGATAATGAGATCAACGCACGAATAGCCAAAGCAAGCCAGGCAAATGTGCACCTCTAGAATTGGCTTGTATAGCCATCAAAGGGCACACCATGAGACCAACAATAGAGGATTTGCTCAGATTTGTCATCATCGGGTCGATGGACTACCAAGACCTCACAGGAACGCCAGGAAGCTTTATTAGTTAATGCTTAAAGCCTTTTGAGATCCTTGGTTGACTCTCACTACAGAAGTATTGTTGTTAGCCAATAATGTAATATAGATGTAGTGCTAAGGAGGCAGGATTTGGAGCACTGGCCTGAAAGCCAGGAGACCTGAAGTCTGATTCTACTCACTTGCACCTGTATAAACCAGAAGTCATTCCAATGAAATGAGAGGATATAAATGATATACTGCAATGATAGAAAATCAGTGTGAGAGCTTAAAAAGAAGCACTGGCTATTCCTGGCTCTGCTTGCGCAGGTCTCTGTGCCTCATTTGCCTCCCTTGTACAATCTGTAAATTGGAGATAACCATACTTATTTTCTTTTGCAAAGTGTTTTGAGCTCTATGAATGAAATGCCCTATACTACTCCTAAGTATTAGTATAGCTGCAGTTTATAAAAGGTTAATAATGTTCAGTCCTAATTTGTTTATGCAGTTTCACTGAGGTGAGCAAGGATGGGGGTGGAATTTTGTTTTGGATAGAGCATCACATTTTTCATTAGGGTGTGTGCGTAGGGGGGAAGTCAGGGTTTCTCTTATTTGAATTTTACCTGCCCAAATGCTGCATATATCCCAACTGGCCATCTTTTACATAAAGTCTTCATGATTTTCCACCCCTTTCCCCAACATTTGTAAATGCTTATCCAAATCCCAAACTGCCAATATCATCCACACTGGAACTGGTGCTTTGGAATTTGGCTCAACTTAGCTGTTCAGTTAACCTGAACTTTTTGTTTATGGCTATCATGCTTCCCACCACAGCTTCTCCAGCACAAGATAGGAGCTGCCCACTACTTACACCAGAGTAATATGGCATTAAGGGATCTATGCAAATTACTAATCTCCATCACAAAGAACCTGCAGGAACCATAAAAGAGACTGGTCCCCAACAGCCCTGCTCAACTTGAAAGCCCCTTCTGGGTGCTGAAGAATGAGAATTCTGACCCAGACAACAGTCCTAACTAAGCAGCATCAAAGAGAATAAAATATTAGCTCACAAAACCAGCCCAAAGGCCCTTGCTAGAAAACCCAGACAATGTATTTTAATATAGGTACTACACTTGCTCAAAGCAAAGTTAGCAGTAATTAGTTGCCACACTATTTCTCAGGCTGACAGGTAGATGTAACAAGGCATGCTTCACTTCCTTTTGTCCTAAAAGCTAAATTAGTACTACTCAGCAATCTCCCAATAATTCTATGCCAGTGAGAGCATTTACAGTTGATGTGTTTTGCACTGCCATTAGCATTAACCTTTTATATTTATGTAATTCCAGTTACTTGACCTGTGCTGGTTAATGGTTTTAATAAATCCTGCTGGTGAAAGGAAAGAGGTTGCACTAGTCACCACTCTGTTCACTACAGTGTTATAGCCTTCCAACTTGCATTGGAGGAAAAAGTTGTCACACAATGGAGGGAGGAAAAAAAGCCTTAGCCCATCAAACTCAAAGTATTTAAAAAAAAAATCCTCCAAAAGAATAAAAGGGCAATGAGCACAGTTTGCAGACATCCCATTTGTACAGTGTTGCCAAGGCATGCAGTGACTGCAGGTTACTATGGCAAGGCAATGTATTATCATGCAAATTATGCAGAGTTATTGCAAGGAACTGCCCAGCAACAGAGCAAATTTTTCATTCGATTGATTCCAGCATTGAAAAGGAAACAAAACAGCTGCATGAATGCACAGCTGCATTGGCCCAAACCAAACCCACCAGCAACCCTGAAAACTTGGGAGCCCAATCCTGCTTTCAGTGAATTTAGTGGGAATTTTTCTATTTACTTCAATGGGAGTGGGAGCAGGAGGAGGCCCTTGAACTCCAGGAAACCCGTGCAATGTTTTTTAACTACATTGCTTGCTGTAAGGGTGCCATTAACAGCGAAGAAACTGACTGATCAGATACCCTCCAGTCTGAAAGTACTAATGATGGGAGGAGCCAAACCACAGATCTGTTTTGAGTGCAGGGACATTCACAGCTCTGATAATTCTCAAAAAGATCTGCGGGTGGGCATATTTATTCTCGTTTATTAGCCAGGAAGAACAAGAGTAGATACTACTTTTCCTCTCCCCAGAGAATCAAGATCAGTTTTATACACATTTTGTTATTTAGGATTAATTTACATACAGTGATTTGAAGCTGAAGACTTTGAAAAGGTAGTGAAATGCTGACTGAGAACACATTCTTGAAGTTCTGTATTTTTTCCAGAGAAAGCAGAACAGCATAACTTGCAGCCTTACATTTCCAAACACCATTAATCTGCTCCTGCCCTGTCCGATTGTTAGTCATACATATGCTGAGAGGTGGTGTTTTGTTTTTCACTTAATATTTTCAGCAGTCTAGTGGCAGCCATGATTTATCACTGAGATAATCTTTGTTTGTGTTTCCTTACTTGAAATAAATTACCTGAGGAAAAGTCATCTATTTTTCATAGAAAGATGTGAAAATGGAGCTCTGGACAGTTATAAATTTTTGCAAATATTAAACGTGATTCTTACAATCTGAGGAATGGTTCCCCATTGTTTGTTGTTCACAGGGGAGGCATCATAAAATAAACAGTAACATACCACAGAATACTTCAGGATAGTAATAAATATATACTTAGCAGTCAAACAGCACTTTAAATCTTTAGACCACCCTGCAAACATTAACTAACCAGAGGCTTCCTTTCCTTCCAGCCCCTTATGCAGGGCAGGGGTTAGTGGTGTTGCTAATCACTCCCCTCTGTATATTATCACCCACACCTTTTCTCTAGCTCTCTCTTAATGACTGTAGGAATTATGCATGCATATCAAGTACATACTGATTTATTCCTAGGGATGTAGAACTTACCATTCCAAGTCAGACTGTCAGCAGCTGCAAAGTGATGTCTCAAAAGTGGACAGAGGTGGTACTACCATGTGAAATTATGTTCAGAGACTCAGATTTTACAGTTTCATGTAAAGGTGCCTGATAAATCAGGGTAAGCGTTGCTTAACCCACCATGCTTTCACTGCACACTATTGCTCGAAGATGCCTGTTATGTGTTCAGCAGAAGTGGATGCTTGATACTTTAGAGGAAAAAAACAATCCTTTCCCCATGGCCACATTAAGGCATCAGTGTCCACATGGGTGCTGCTCTTACCCTGGTGTGTCAGTAGGACTTCTGGGGTTCTATCCCATGGTGCTTTGCACTGCACTGTTCTACGATTCTTTCCAAGTGAATTGTGAGAGAACCTGTTTTTGGCTATGTCATGGAAATTGTGGGAAGGGGTTGGACTATGAAGTCCCCAAGTGGATTAGTCTGTGTCTTCACTGCAAAGTTGGCAGGTTACCATCCTGGTTGAAAATGGGTTTTAGCCTATAGCTCCAGGCAAGTCAGCTAGTTGGGATGTAAAGCACCCCCATGCTTGGTGAGAGGTTTTTGTATGAATAGGAGCCAGGTTAATGCTGCAGTGAAGACAATCCCTGCGTGTGGCAGAAGAGGAGAGCACTCCCAGACCAATGCACCACAGTTGCTATGTAATGGGGACACCCCTCCTTTCTCAGTGGTGGTTAAGATTCAGTCACAGGTATTTTTTTTAGTAGAAGTCAGGGACAGGTCACAGGCAATAAACAAAAATTCATGGAAGCCCATGACATGCCCCTAACTTTTACTAAAAATACCCAGAGGCGTGTGTGGGGGACTGCTGCTGGAGCAGGGATGCTGCTCTAGCCCCAGGGCTGACCACTGGCCAGCTGCTCTGGTAGGCCCAGGGCTGACCATCAGCCAGCTGCTCCTGCCCATTCACAACCCAGCTCCCCATTGTGCTAGGCACACTGTACAAGCGTAGAACAAAAACACTGCCCCTTCCCCAAGTGCTTATGGTCCATGCGTAAGTCAAGAAACAACAGATGGATACAGACAAATGGGGGAGCACTAGGAAATAATGAGAGGATACTGGTCAGCAAGATAGGCAGTGGTCTCGGCCCTCCAGCAGCCAGTTTTTGTAGGCCTGTCCAGAAATCTGAGATTTGAGTGTTCAGATGAAATACTAGTCCTAAAATTGTCCAACTTTTAAAAATAAATCTAGTGCATTATTTTACTTTGATCAGTAGCAGCATCTTCAGGCCAGCTAAATCCACTGGGAAGAATAATACAGAGGCTCTGTTCTTAATTTACCTCCCATACATTCTAAATTAATGTGTCTGAACAAATGCTGCTGCAGGCTACCATCCCTCCCTTCCCCAGGTCTCTGAGGGGCTTCTGTATTTTAAAATACTTTTTCCAACCTCCTCCTTCCCTTAAACAGTTTTCAAAAGTTGAGAACATTTAAACATTTGAAAATAGCAGGTTTTAACTCAGGCTCCACTTTAGCAACACAGCTCAGTGGATATAGCAAGGAGAATGGACTGAGCTCTGGTCACTCAACAACATGGCCTTAGAGACTATACGGCCTGTCTTCAAGTCCCATGGCTATTCCAGCTGTCATGCTAACTTGACAGTGGTGAGCACGGGAATGGTTCTGTAATTTATAAGTCAGTGAGGCTACAGAAACTTCTCCTGCCAAGAGCCAGAAGGGGTACCTGCCTCCTCATCCTTCCCACCAACTCTGCAAGCTGCTGTCACATCAAAAGATAGTAGCTGTTCACTTCACTCCTGCACCTCCATCAGCACAGTAGGCCAGACCTGTTAGGTACTAATGGAAAGAGCTGCACAAAAAGAAGAAAGCTATTTGCAGCACACCACAAGAAGTTTTACTGGTCCTACAAACTACAGGCCCTATGGTATATATTCTTCAGCGCCACCTACCGGGACTGTGCCTGTTAAGACATCTCATAACACCAAAGATAAGTACCAGTGGGTGTATGGCTGAGATTAGAAGTGTGGGTATGTCATATGCAGTCACTTGAGGCAGTCCTCTACCGATTACAGTATATACATCTCCCCTCCCCAGGCCCCTGTGCTTTTCAGAGGCATTATGGAATTGTGAATTATAATTTTCATAACTAATTGCATTTACATCTCTAAGTATTTTACATGCTGAAGCTGCACACAAGACATACAGTACTGCTGAAATGCAACTACCTCTAGGGCAGAGGGCATCAGGCAGGCAAAGAACAAGTCCAAGGAAGTTTAGTAAGAAGGAAAATATTGGCAGAGACATTGGGACAAACTGTTGCAAAAGTCGCACAGAATCGTTAACGAAGGAGTTGCATAGAAGGAAAAAAACCAGCTCAGGCTCACTATAAGGCTATCAGTGTCCTTCAATTGTACTATTTTGCTTATAGCATCCACATCCATATATTTCCAGAACTGAATCATTAGAATCCAGGAGGAGGAGGGCTGGGGGGAGCTAACGACAACATTGGTAGCTTTAGGACTGAACAGGAACACGAATATTAACCCATAGGGGAAATCTGGATGGTTTCCAACTCAGCATTTGAACTACAAGGGTTGGTCTCATCTGTGTTCATAGCTGACTATATGAACGTTAGTGATTATGTAGCAATACAAATATTGTACTGTAGCAAGGCTCAATTTCATGGTAGGGAGCCTACCAGCCTTTTTTAATTTCACAGCTCCAACTGTGAGCCCCTTGCAGTAGAGCAGAGCTGTGAAGTCTAACTCTGTAGTGTAGACCAAGCCAAACATCGAGACAGAAAACAGTGGAAGGGTGTGGTAGCTGCAGAAAGATAAAGGATGGGCCTGTGGTTAAGGGACTTGCCTATGTATGTCAGTTCCCCCTATAAAATAGGGATAATAAAGCTTTCCTACCTGCGGGTAGACATACAGAGAAATTAAGTAGTGTTTGTGGGGCACACAAACTGGAGCTGTAAAGGGAGAAGCAAATTTTTTTTTTCCTTAATAAACTTTGGCCTCCCATTACTAGGAAAATTTAGAGCAGAACTTCAGCGTTAACAGTCAGGTATCTTGCCCCTACAGAACAGTTCCTTTAAGCAAGCATTTGCAGAACCAGCAGGATCAAAATCTCAGAACTCCTTACAGTTACTATTTCTTGCACCCACCCTTTCAAACTGGAGTAGAGTTTAGGGTTGCTGGGCAGTCTCTGCTCAGTAATCCTACCTGGAAAGAAGTGGTTGTAATGCAATCAAGATGTAAGATGACAACTGAGGCAGTGAAGTGTTCCACTGGACCAAGTAGGTTACAAGGAAATATCTATTGCATAAAGTTCTTGCTGCAATTTAACTTACTTGGGCACCAATTACCATAAAAGCTGAGCTATTCAATCTTTAATATATTTATCCTCATAACACCCATGAGGTAGGGCAGTACTAGTATCTTAATTTTACAGAGGCACTGTCATACAGGAAGTGGGACACAGAAAGGCCCAGGATAGCATCCTAAGCCAACTGGATTTCATAAGAACGTCCATACTGGGTCAGACCAAAGGTCCATCTAACCTAGTATCCTGTCTTCTGACAGTGGCTAATGCCAGGTGCCCCAGAAAGAGTGAACAGAACAGGTAATCACCAAGTGATGCATCCTGTCATCCATCCCCAGCTTGCAGCAAATCCTTCTACTATATACATAAGCAACCTCAGCTGCTGTATTGTGTTAAGCTCTTTTAGGTCAGCACAAGTCAACAGAGGAACAGAATTGGACTGGAGAACTGCCACTGAGGAAGGAGGCCTCTCTGGTAAGAGCTTGCTCCTGAAATCAACCACCCTTTCCGGGAGCTCAACTTACAACAGGTAAGGATCCTTTTGTGGAAACTTTCAATCCCCTGTGTAGGCCCTCCAATAAAACAGGATACTAGATTTAACATTTTAAGGCAAGAAATTCCACTTTATATATACAGAAAGCCTACGGGGGCACAAACCCAGCTTTTCCCTTTGTCAGGCCATCTAACCAAAATATTTAAAAATTGTAACCTTCCAAAAGTGATTTGAAAACCCGCTTTTTTAAAAAGGCAGTGAGCAGGGCAATGGACAGATTTTAGTGGCACAAGAGCAGGATTACAACTGGTTTTCTTAATCTATTAAAACAAGATGGATCAGATACCACTATATTCCAATCAACCTGTACAACTGCAACTGGGTTATTTGTTTTTCTTGTATCAGTGGCTGATTTAACAGCATAGACCCTACATTCAAGTAGTGCTATGGGCATGGGAATCCCAGCTCTGCAAAATTCATATAATACAGAAACCATTAAATTATGGGTATTAAGAGGGCCTAACAAATAGTCAAAGACCAGTCAATTTCTCCTTACAAGGGCTGGATTCAATTGTTATATTTCCAACCCTTTCCCAGACTGAAATGCAGCAGCTCAATTTGAATTTGCCACATTAGAAAAGGCAAATCAATTGTTTACCTGTTTTCTAAGTTGTGGCAGCAAGAGGAACATGTGCTATTGTAAAAACACCACAAGGTAAGAACAAATAGTTCAGAAACTGGGTGTACAGCAGCAAGATGGTTAGTCACTAGCTTCACAGATCAGGCACAGGCTTCAATGAGAACCACGTAAAATATGTTCAGCTGGTATGATCCAGTTCACTTCACATCCGTCCAAATATGATCCAGTATACTACGCATACCTCCAATTTTTAACAAGCACCCTTATATAATATTAGATATAATTTACATCAGCTTCCCCAAACTTATCATTCATTGAAACTTCCACACAGAATTTAGAAGACAACACAGGTCTTTAACGTGACTTTATTATTTCAGTAAAAAGAAGAGTGAACTCTTATGCAACCAGAGCAGAGGCAGTGGATGACTCGCTGAAAGAAAAAAAAAGAAAACGAAAATTATTTCCCTCTCATTTTGGATATTGCTACTGCAGTGGCAACTTCTCAGATAACTTAGTTGCCAAAAAAACAAAAAACCGAAACAAACTTTGCTTCAAATCAGCTTTGCTATATTTCACTGGAGCAAAGAACAGCTACAATAGCAGCAATATTTAATAGTATATCTAGATGATTTTGGGCTTTTCAGAATTATAGGAGCTCACTCAGACATCCAAGGAAGGTTAAGCCAACACTAAGGAAAACCTTTCTGGTGGAAACTGCAAATGGTTGGGAAAAAAATCAATCATCATAGTGAGCCGTCTGACCTGAGCAATGGAACTAATGTGGGAACTAGAGAGAGGCAATTTTAGATTATTAAAAATATATAATTTGAAACAAGGTACATGAGATTGCAGTTTATGTATGATACTGTATAATAAATTAATCTGGCTGATGCTGGTCACTATATCAGCCTACAAATTTACTGGATTTTCTAACCTAGCTAAGTTTGTTATCTCTGTCACAGTCCTGCCTAGAATGAAGGGGGGGGACTCAACCTCACTGTCAACTAGGCCTGTGGGACCTCCAAGTTGGAAACGACAAGAGAACAGACAAACACTTACTACTTCCAGTTGGGTGGGAGTACTCTCTTGGTCTTGTAATAGCGAGCCAGCCTGTGAATTCTGCTCTCAATCAGAATCAGACGAAATTTGGCATCTTTATCCTTAAAAAGAAAAGGAAGATATAATGGGAATTTCTTGATTTGATTGTAATATCCAAAGAGATCCATTTACACTTGGTGAACGGGGAAGTATTTCAGTATTACCCACAGCTATTGTAAAGGGCCACTTTCCCCACTTTTGAGTTCAGTCCTGCTCTTTAACCCATCAAATTCATGCAGACTTAAGTATAAGATAAGCATTTGTGCTAACAAGACAGGCAAGTCCAAAATTGTTTGTATTGTTTATAGGCAATAAAAGTCTTAGCTTTATCAGCTGTGCCCTTTACATTCACTCAGATGAAGTAATGGCCAACATTTCCTGAAGCATACTGAAAATCTCTGCTCAGGCTGCAAAGTTACCAGTCATGTAAAGATTAGAAAAACTCAACATTAAGTATCAAAAACTGATCTGCACTTAGTATAACTATATATAATATTAATTCAAATATGTATAGCAATTTCAGAACAGTATCACAAGGTTCATTTTCAAAATTCAATTAATCTAATAAAATAAGTGAAGCTACAATAGAATTGCTATTTATATATTATAAAAAAATGAAGAAAAAGCAGATAAAGCTTTATAATCCAACTGATTATTGCAAAGTGTCTAAAATTAGTTGAAAGACTCTTCCAGGTTTAGCTTAAGTTTTTACAGTACTTTATCTTGGTAAAAACCTTTTTTTTTTTAAAAAACACTCTTTTCCCACTCAAAGACCTTGGTCAATGAAAGCTTACCTTTCTGTTTCTCTCAAGATGTTTACGAACAGCAACAGCTTTCTTGATCAAGTGGTACAGATCCTCTGGAAGGTCTGGGGCAAGTCCCTTGGACTTAAGGATCCTTAAAATTTTGTTGCCAGTGACAAAACGAACTTGGGCAACACCATGAGAGTCCCTTAAGATTACACCTGAAATTAAAAGTTATATACTTTATACCAGGAAAAACATGCCAACAAGTGCTATTATTCTAAAGGCTCACTCAGACATCCAAGGAAGGTTTAGCCAACATTAAGGAAAACCTTTCTGGTGGAAACTGCGAATGGTTGGAAAACAATCATCACAGTGAGACCTACATCTTACCAAAGCAATGCAACTACTGGACCACAAAGCACTTTACAAACAATTAATTTAACCTAGCTCCCCAGACCTCCCATATTATAAAGGGGTGGGTGGGTGGGTCAAAGCAGACAGATATTAAGGTTTCACATTAAGATGTCTAGTGTCACCAAGAAGTTTTAGCAAAAGTGAGAATTAAACCCAGATTTGTAGTTTTAAATCCATTCTTCATAAGAGCTCATAAAACTTACCAATCTGTGACGGAGTCAGACCTTTCTTAGCCAGTTTGTAGATCTGTTCTTTTACATCATCAGAAGTAAGTTTTAACCACTAGAAAAAAAGTTATTGTAAAAAGTTACAGTGATGAATAAGTACAGATTACATAGGAGAAACTACACAGCTAGTAGTTTTGAAATTCAATAATAGTCTATTAAATATTTATATGCACTATAAAGGGGATATTCTTAGCATGTGGCATGCATGGAACAGTCAGTGCTAATCATCAGAAGCACACTACCACATGATTACTCTACAATCTCCTCTAGAGACTGGAGATAGACTGCTTTGTGGTGCCCAAGAGCACAACAAAACTTGGACTGGCAATACATCATAACAGTAAAGAAAATATTACATCACCAGGGAGTTATCACTGAACCCATAGCAGCAATGCAACTACTATGATCATGTTGTACATGGTGACATACAAAACACAGTTCTGGTAAAATTCCAAGTCAGAGGTGAATCAGAAATGGTTCTGGTGAGTGATTTGTTAAAAGGCATTTCGTGGTTTGTAGTAAAAGATCGCATTAGTGAACAGAACACTACCTGACAAAATGTGGAGAACTAAAGTTCCACAACAATCTGATAAGAAAACCTAAAAGGAACTAAATGGACTCAGATTTGTAACACCAAGGAAGTTCCCCTCCAATTGGATCTTCAAGTATCATCTCCAGTAGTTACCTGGTTTTACTGTCTGATTTGTCAAACAAAACAATTACATACAAAAAAGTAATGCAAATCTATAAAGTGAATTTAGCATTACTGAAATTTAACTGGAGCCTTAGAGGATCTCAAATCTAAAAACAGCTAGTTTGCCTTCTCTATTACTCCATTATCTATCACTAGAAATTAAGATGGAGAAAAGTTACTCCATATTTTTAGTTTACTTTGTGCATGGGACAACAATCTCTGCCTAGTAGGTTAATGTTTGTGTCGATCTTTAACTTAAAAGGGTAACTTGCAAAGGAAAACTATTTTTAATAAAAATATATTAAGTTAAATGACTAACATTTCTAACTGACTTCCTTTTAAGATTTTCTTGAGGAAAGACTGCTCTGGTAGCAGCACTGCAGGGTTCAGTGCTCTATTCATAGTTAAGATCATTCTTAGAGGATGTTCAGGAAAGTTATCAGTTAATTCAAATTATGACTGTAGAACACATTAAACTCCTGTGAGAATGCTCTCTTTCAGAAGTAAAGTGGCCTTAGCTTAATTCACTTACACAATGAAGCAAAAGTGAAGTAACGCCACTACATCTGAATGAATGCATTTGCATAAGTGGTTAGTGTGCTTTAAATTTACAACTTCAGTTAAAGTTTCCTGTGTCCATGAGCAGACATGTCTTTAGGAAGCCATATATTCTCCAAGTATAGTCAATCCCTTGTCTCTGATACTTTTACAAAACTTCTATAGGCAGTAACTGGAAAAATACAGAACTGTACCATAAAGTGCAGAGACCACAAACTCTTTCCAAGGAAATGGGGCAGTCACTAGGTTGTAGGACCTAGTTTTCTGAGGATTGTAGAGGTTTTCAATAGGTCAAATTGGTAAGATTTAGACACCAAACTATCTCAACTAAATATCTACATACTACAAGCTGTCATTTGTTTTCACTGGGGGCATAAAGCTGCATCCACCTAACTGGAAGCGGGTGTGAAAATCAGATCCTTTTAACACTGTAAACCTGAGCTCAAATCAAACCAATGGTCAAGAGATGAAAGTAATACGACAAGCAACCAAGGCGTTTACTTACTGTGGGCACACTGCGCCTATAGGGCAAGGCTGACTGGGACAAGCCCTTCCTGTTGAAAAGAGATGTATACGATACTGAGTGGAAAAATTAAAGGAAAAAAATCTTTAAATTGTAGACCTCAGGGCGACACATGCATGTGGCAACCCCCGGGACTGTAACTTACCACGGTCCCTACTGCCGAGCTCACTCCGTGTATCTGCCCTAATTTCCCGCACTGCCCTTTCCCTCCTTTGGGGGAATGTATCTATCAGCCCTCACCAGCGCGGCCACCCCATTACCTGCTCGGCGCTCCCCACAGCCACCGGCCTCGCTGCTCTGAGCTAGACGGGGTCTTTAACCAGCGCGACTGTGACTCGTGTGCGTGTGTGTGGGGGGGGAGGAGGGGTTACAGGGGGGTTTCCAAGCGACACTCGGGGGGCTGGGCGGGCAGCCGCGCGCTTATTCCTGCAGCCGAGCAGGGGCGGCCTGCGGGGCGGGCGGTGCCAGCACCCACATAGCAGCGCTGCCCGGGGTGCGAGCGGGGTGCGGGGCCCAGCGCCGCCGCAGAGCCCCACGGTCCGAGGCCGAACCCGACACGTGCCCCTCGCGCCAGCGGGGCTCGGAAGCGGGGCTCAGGCCGGCGCAGGACCAGGCCGGACGCCCCGGCCTCTCTCTGCGCGCCCCGGCCAGGCCCGTCTCTCTGCGCGCCGCGGGGCCGGGACACGCCGGCCGCTCCCACTGCGCTAGGCGCGGCCCCCCGCGCGGGGCCCCCGGTACAAACCCGCCGCCGTCGCCGCCGCTTACCCCGGGGCGTGCATGCGACCCATGATGGCGCCGGGCAGCGAAAGAAAGACCAGAGGGAGGCGGGGGCCCTGGCTCACCCCTTCCGCCGGAAGAGACGTCAACGCGTAACTCCGCCCTGTCCCCGCGCCGGCCAACCAGAGAGGCGCTCTCCACTCGCGGTCCGTGGCTCCCAGCATGCACTGCGGCTCCCCGGCACAGCCAGGCCCGGGAGGGAGGGTCCCGCCCGCCCCAGCCCCAGCCCCACTGGCTCCCGCAGCGGCTGGGCCCGGGGGGGGACCAGCTGCCGGAGCGGGACGTTCCGCTTGGGAGCCCGGGTCCCTTCCCGCGCCCGGCAGCAGGAGTCACCCAGCGCCAGTGACAGCAGCGGGTGTAAAGCGAACCCCGGGACGGGCTTCACGCAACGCCGGCGGGCCCGGCAGCGCGGGGCCGGGGGGCTCGTGAAGGGCCCTTCCCCCTCTCCCAGCACTAATCGAGAGTCCAGTTCTCCACGCAAGGCCCCGTCTCTAACCCCTGCCACGCTAGGGAGGTAAAAGCCTGGGCGCCCACAGCAGACGGGGCCTGCGCCCGCACCTGTCGCCTCACACCGGACCCAGACTGGGCCCCAGCGCACTCGCCTCTGCAACTCTGGCAAGATACAACAGGGGCGTGAACAGCCAGCCAGGGACGAGGCTGACAGCGAGGATGAGGCCATGTGCAGAAGTAGCCTCCCTGCTCAGAGTAGGCACAGGTGGTGGAAGAAATATTTTTCCAAGCAGCACTGCCAATAGTCCTAACCTGCCACGCAATATATTCCTTCCCATTAATCTAGTACCCTGGAAAAGTAGTGCAGCTTCCTTGTCTGGTTAATCCTCACTGTACGAAAGTGGCTATTTTCTCCTACCATTTCCTCCTGGTGACATTTCCACAGGTGTTAACTAAATTCTTTGAATCTTACCCTTTCCAACAATTTGTAAGTTTCATACGCAAAAGGTTAGAGTATGTGACATGGTTCATTTTTCCTTGCAAGTCAGGACACTGAGTGCTGCAGTTTGTATCGTGCACTCAGCTCCTGACCGGTGAAGAAACCCAGCACCAGATGGACCATGCACAACTTACTCTGGTAGCATCCAGCAGGTGTTTTGCTCAGAACATCTGTGCATCATGTTCACAAGCCTGCAGTGCTCTGTTAGGTATTGGTAGATAAGACTGGCACAAACAGCTGCACCACTATCCTATCTCTGTTACTCTCATCCAAAAAAAGCATTGGAACTTTTAAAAAAATTGTTAGAATTACTTTAACTCCTGGAGATAAATCCTTGAACATTTGTATTACAATACCTTTTTGTATATCTGCTTGAAAGGTGTGCTTGTTTAGTCCTACAACTTTAACCACACTAGGATTCTTTTAGAAAAAAGTTGGTGCAAATGTGCTTGTAGAGGGAGGAAAATACTAAAAAAGTTGAAGCCTTCAGAGGAAAGTCTTTTGAATACAAGTAATATTACTTTATCCATTAGTCACTGAGTGTTAGTGGACTTCTAACCCAGTATGGACAAATACTTAACCACTTTCCATTGACTTGAGCTGATTGATACAGGTTTTAAAACTTCCTAAAGGTTAATCTTACAGTTATGATGCCCTTTAAAAAGTCAGGTTTAAGGGAGAAGAAACATACTAAGTCAGAATCATACATGCATGCCTAAGAAATGGAAGGATTCATTCCTGAGTGAATTAAGTAGTATTTATTAATTTCATGAGATACATAAATCTACCATTTCCAGCTATAACTGTAGCCTTTGGTTTTTGCTGCTGATTGCCAGTGCACTAACTCAGGATTTCATAGCTCTATGTACAGAGTTTAGGTTTTTCAAAGTTCAGGAGAGGGCTAATTTATTTTTATTGACCACAACTCTGTCCATTTTTCTTCTATACTCTCCCTTCCTTAAGGTTTCTAAGGATGAATCCTGGTTAATCCTCACTACTAAAGTGGCTATTTTCTCCTAACATTTCCTCTTGGTGACATTTCCACAGGTGTTAACTAAATTCAGCCCTTCCCCACCATCCATCTATAGAAATAAGTGTTTTGCATTTTATATGCATACAAATAGAATTTGGTGGGATTATCACTGTGCTGAGGTTTCCCAGTGAGGAGAGGAACCCTAAGCATATTATTTCAAATTCGGGGTTAAGTGAACCATAAGTTAAGCTACAATTTAGTCATGGGCAATATAGTACGTCCTAAACAGGTCATGGGCAACGCACAGGCCTCTGACCTGTCCATGACACCACTATGAATATGGAGGTCACTGCTGCAGCACCTGGGGAGGTGGGGGGAGAAGGAGCGGAAAGGGAGGAGACCAACAACAGATCACTGCACCAGCTGCTGAGGCAGTCCCCAGGGCTAGTTTCCTAGGGCTGCCTGAGCAGCAGTCAGTGTCGGTGGCTGTGGGGTCACTCCAGCAGCAGCAGCAGGTGGTCTGGCTGTCCAAGGCCACCTAAGCAGCTGGCCCCACAGCCAACTGCTTGGACAGCCCTGAGTCAGCCACACTGGTTCCTGCAGAAGTCCTGGAAAGTCACAGAATTTCCGACTTCCATGACACAAATGAACCCCTAACCATAGGCCATGGAAAATACCAGCTAAATCCCCTGCACTGAAAGTTTCAACTAGGATTTTTACAAAGCTCACTATTTGGTTAATTTAATACAGACCTACTAAAAAAAGTCTGCTGCTTTTTAGCTTTAGTCAAGCATGCACAATACAGCACTGGGTATTTTCAATACTTAAGGCCAAGTTCTATCTTGACACATGTAGACTTTTCCTTTTGGCTTTCAAATAAAGTTGCACACATCTTCGGGTAGAGTTTGGCTTCAGAGGTTTCTGTTTGAGTAGAGAAGGGAGGACGAGACAGCACAAGTTTTTTATTCCAGAATAGTGTTTAATGTAATTTTAAGACAGTTATGGAGTCACATTTAACCCATTCATTACAGGTAGGGTTTTGATGGCAATATTGTGCATCTTTATTAGCTATCAGTATAATCGAAGTATTTGGTTTTTACAGATGTATAGATAATGTGAGGCAAACTACCATATTTGCTCCCAATGAGTTTTACCAATACCATCTATGAAATATTTACACTATTTTAATCACAGTATGTGAGTAAATAGCACACAAGTTAATTTCCTGTGGATTATTAGAATGGTGCAATATTGCCCAAACATTTCCCCCCCCCCCCTCTATGTAACATGCATATCCTGCAAATACCAGAAATAAGATTTATTTAATTTGAAAGAAAAAAGTCACCATATTAGAATCCTAGAAAGAGCAGTCACTTTAAGGCAAGATATTGAGATGTCTACACAACCTTACTTTTAAAAATAGAGAAATGAACTTTTTATCAAAGATCACACATGCTTCTACATATAGGTAGGTACCTGTAGATCATAAAAAGGCAGTAATAAAAATATCAGTGCAAAGTCCTAGGTTAGGTTATTTAGTAGAGAAAATGAGGTGGTAACTGTTCGTAGAGCAAACTGTTATTTTCAAATATCAAAACGTGCTCCTTAGAGACGATTCTATTTCTGGCTGCAGGCCACATATGTTGCATAAAATGTAATCTTTTTATTAGATCAAACAAGGTATAAAAAGCTGTTGAGACTATATTCATTTTAAAACATCAAATGAGTGTACTGGCAAATTTCATCCCAATTTTAGTATGTTCCTTTATCATGCTTATTTTTATTTATCCTTTAATAATAAAAGAAACAGTTTATCAAAAGTCTTGACCACTGAATTTTTCTAACCCCTTAAGAATAGTGCAAAGAGATGCAAACTCAGTGCTGTTCCTCTAATATTTTGGTGAGGACCCAAGACTATATTTTACAGACAAAAAATAAAAGCCATGATCCTAAAAAGCTTGAGCCAATGTGAATTTTGTAAGACGGGAGGGAAAGGCACAGAAATCAGTTGAGCTATGAAGAACACTGTTAACCAGAGGTCAGGACAAATGCTAACAATCATACAGTACTACATATTTTCTAACCGAAGTCCAGACAACTGTCAGTCGCAAAATCAAATTTTTAAAAAAGCATTAAGTTTCTCCTTATATTTTGTGCTGTAAGACACTGTGCTGTAATAACACTGCAAAAAGGCAGTATGTATTGCTTTCAATATATTTAACAATGGAACGTTTCACAAAAACAGTAGTCTACTTTCCTGTGTCTATGTGACTTGTGATTTTGATGATGGAATGGAATAAGTCTCAAAAGCATCAAGTGAGCAGGAAATAAAATCTAGTTATATTTACTGTATGTTACTATTTACATGCTATATACTGAAGGAAAAATTTATGCACACGATAGCTAATAAAACTGGGATTTTGGGTTTTATTTCAACTAGCTCCTATTAGTAACAACCCAGTTTAACATTCAGAAAGACATTCTTAGATTTTTATTGTAATAATTCCTAAGAAATTGGACCATGAATGTTTTAGGCACCAAAAGATTTAAATGTACTTTTCAATTGTACTTTGCTCATCTGGCTTGGAAAGACGGTTGGTCATTGTATTTGTGTGGGGGGCAGGAAGAAGGGGGAAAGAATCTAAAGAGCATTTTATTGCTGGGCAAATAAAATAGATTGTGACTTTCCTATGCTGTGTCTTCATCATTGCATATTTTAAGTTCCTTGCTAGTGACAGTCAGTACTATAATCTATCACTGTCAGCCTTCATTGAAAAGTGTTTCTAAAATAGTGCTAAAAATTATAGTGTGTGATTTTACACACAGTCTTCATACAGCTTTGTCCAAAGAGAACAGACTGTGGTCACCATAAAACTGACAGGTGAATAAGAAACCTATACATGTAGTGCAGCCAGACCCAGTGGAGTAACTAATCACATGCATGAGACAGTAAATTGTATTTGCACCCTATGATTTTAAATATTGTTGTATCACAAAGGAATAAAATTTATCAATAGAGTTATTTTTACAAGAGGTGAGGGACTGACAAGACTAGTCTGAGCCAAATGTATCTGCCAATGCAAATCATTTCTGACCTGCAACATATCTGCTATTGGAGTCCTATTTTTTTCAAGTAGGGAGAATCAATTATGTGAAGTTGTGGGGTAAGGTATTTTCTTATGTGTAAATATCATTTGTGACCCGATAGTTGAACCCAAGTCCCTAGATGAATCGCTAATGCATTTGCTGACTGCACTACGGAGGTCCTTGAAATTTTAAGAACTGTTTTAAAATGCTGGCAGACCACAACTCATGTGGCACCACAACCAACCAGTCTTCATTCAAAGTTTGCAAATCAGTGACTTGCACAGAGGACTTCACTTAAATGAACTGACTAATCTTACTCAGATAGCTGGTATAAAATTCAAACTATGTCTAGGAAACTGAATAAGCTCCCCAAAGAAAAGATTCAGTAGGCGGTGTCATGAATCTGCCTCTTTTAAAGAGCTGGATAAGAGTTTGTTAAACCTGGCTAACAGGTAAATATTTTTAAATTTCAGACGTGAGGTACAAGAAGCATTTGAATTATAAGGTAAGGCACCATTATTTACAACTTCCATTATGGGCACTCATTCTGATAAATGTTTGCATTTAATCTGAAGATTCAAATGTAACAATTTTTCCATCTGTTCTGCACAAACTGTCAAAATGAAATTGGACAACCACTGACATTTTACTGATCATTGCTTCATCAATGAATGGTGAATAGCGGCTATATCATCATAAACCCCCCACATCTTTCCTCTGGCATTCTACAGCACCTTGCCATATATAATGTAACGGGTAACAGAAAAGATTACTTGTACTATATCCACAGGGCAAGTGATTAAACGTGGTTGAACTGATACAGTAAAGCCAGAATAAACTACCTGAATATTCCAGGGATGGTTTAAAACTTTAGTTACCCACAAGTACTGTGATTACAAAATTAATTTACATTAATGCTGGGATATTATCACATAAGCCTAAAACAGGTGGTTTCTAGTCGTCTTGTGGTTTCAGCTTGGCGAGGGTTGGTCCAACACGTGTTGAAACGCAGCGTCTCATTTTAAAATGTCCACGTTATTTTCAAGTAGGAAAAATGCACAAAGCACAAGTGTGCAGAACTGTTTCACTTTTGTTATTTTCTGCTGTAGGAGTTCACAGATATGGCACAGCAGTCAGCTGATACCAGTTAACAGTCTCCTTCCTCAAGTTGAAATCCTTTAAGGACAGCATAACTCCACCCAGAAAGAAGTTCTCACGCAACGATTCTGCACTGAGCACACTTAGCTGAAGTTCCCTCTGCTTCAAAGTCTCCTTACTGTATCCACTGTACACAAGCTATGAAAAAAAACACAGCCAATAAAGCCAAGACAGTTTATTTGTTAGATATCCAGAATAAATTATAAGGACTGCTGGTGATTAAAGCAAAGGGATTTATAGATGGGCTCCTGGGTTATTCTCTGGATCTACTACCAACTTGCTGTATGACCCTGGGCAAGTCTGCATCTCAGTTATCCTTTGTAAAAAGGGGATGTTTATCTGTTAGAGGGGTGTTGTGTAACTTTGTGTTTAAAGTATCCCGAGGAGCTCAGATGCAAGGTGCTGGGTAAGTGAAAAGATTGCTAAATCCAATCAGTTCAGAGCAACCAGAGAGCAAGTGATGCGGGTTATGGCCAATGCATTTTGTGAATTCTAATTAGAATATGCCAATCAATATTTGCCAAAGATATTTTCCCCCCTTCCAGAGTTACAATTTTTTTTGGATTTTGGGGTAAGAAGGGGAGGGAATAAATCTGGAACAGGAGTGTGCAGATTTATAAGGTACAAAGCTTTCACAAGTGCAAAGCAATTTACTGAGATGTGTTTGACAGGAATTATTTACCAGGATTTCAAATTGTAGTCACCAGCATTTATTTATGAAAGAAAATTATGGAATCTTTACCAGGTAATGGATTTTTCTTACCATTTCATTGAAAGTTGGGTTCCTTGTTTTTCGTGTGATTTTGGTTTTGCGTTTAGATGTTTTGTTTATATCTGGAAGTAAGTATGTTTTTACATAAGGATTTGGATCTGCACCATCTTCAGTAACCTGTAAATACAGAGCATAACTAGCCTTCATTCTATTTTAGTGTACTCCATTTGAGTATCTTTTCCTCCAAAGAAATGCATTAGAGTATGTTCACCCCAATTACCTAACATATGAGCAACTGCTCATAATCAGATTAACTGAAGACAAATGTGTTTTAAGATGATACTTCCATTGTCTCACATGGTCTCACATACACACCAATATCCCACAGCGTTCTATATCAGTCATTCATATAATACAAGTTTGTGAATTTTTGGTTCACTTTCTTCACTCACCAGATCTTTAATGTGCATCACCATGATAAACAGAGTGCCGTTTCTATACGAGATAGACAACTTTACTTCTCCTCCCACTTTGCCTGAGGTAGGACTTGATGGACTTGCATCTAAAAATATGGACAGAAGTTATTTTCCTTCACACAATTGTTCATCAGTACCACTGTACTAAGTTAAGTAAGTGTACTGAAAACTGACAAATGTAAGACTTATGTCAAGTTCACTTCCTTTTTTCAGTTTTTAATCAGTGTGTCAGGAACTTTTTACCTCCAAAATTGGCAAAGTCTGGGTACCCAGAAAGAAGAGATATTCTAACAGGAATCAACATGGAGGATTAGAGTGAGAGAATTGGAGTATTTATTTGATCTGATTAATAAAAGCATTAAAAATAAGCAAAAAATTCTCACGTATGTGCAATTTTTATTTTGAATGATCTGAAACCATATGGTGTAGGATTTACCTTGAAAGACATTTTCAAAGTAAAGGAGGCTTGAATTTGATATGAAGACTAATTATTTTCCCCTTATGAAAAAATAATTAAACTGAGGAATCAAAAGATGGATTTTATACAGTGCAGTACTTTCAAGTTTTTCATGTTATATTGCAGTCATTCAATTTACCCCCAAAAAAACTTGTGCGCCTACCTGCAGGCTTAGCTATTCCATCTATTCCTTCAGCTTTCTCATCACGAAGTAAAGGGTGAAAAAATGTATAAACAAGATCACACTGCATTTGGGAAAAACGTTACATGTTAGCTTAAAATGTACTAAAATATGAGAGAGAACTAATTTTATTTAAATGCTTTGAGCCGTCACCTCTGACACCTCTGCTGAACTGTTCATCAAACTCTGTATGTAGCTGTTCAGCTCTACTTTTCTTTTGGCTGCCACATCCTTTATATGAGTTCTTCCCAGAACCATCTTATTAGGAAAGCTACAAGAGAATGACAAGATACATCAGTAAAATTAGCAACAAAATGCAAGTTAAGATTTAAGTACAACTTAAATCCTGAACTGCTGATATGTATTCTTGGCAATGACTTAAAGCAAATACACTACTGTGCTTTGTCTCATGAACACACCATTACATTTGCTATATTCAACATTACACACAAAAAAATACATTCAATCATTATTAAGGTTGCAAAGCCACGTGCTCGGAAGTGCCAGAGTCAAGGTGGAAATTTAATTCAACTCCTTTGTGTATATGGTTGTGATGCAGTCTTTAGGTACGTGATCACATACTATCACAGACATACTTTCCACAAGACCCTTGCCTTATTCAACGCACAGTTAATAAGCAGCTAGTCACTATTTTGTTTTCTCACTGTTCAATGTAGTTCAGAGTACCTTATATGTTTAAGGCATAGCTTCCACTGACTTCAGGTGCAGCTGTCCAGCCCTTCTGCAAATTAGACCCCTGGGTCTAAAGTCGAGCACCCCGAAAAAACTGAACACATAATTAGTCACTATCTGTGAAAAGGTTTAAGTGACTTGCCCAGCATCACAAAGGAACTCCTGACAGAGTGAGGGATAGGATACAACTCTCAAGGGCAGCATTCAGCTGCCTTAATCATGAGACCATCTTTTGTCTTCCTGCCCTCTCCAGCCTCATTCACTACACACACCTACCACCTTATAAAGCAGGGGTCTTACACACAACCTCCTTCACCACATAACCCCCTTCATCCTCAAGCAGGTCCAGCCTGTGCACTGAATGAAGCTGGGATCCTATGAAAAAGATATTAGCATATATCATGTAACCAATGACTACATAATGCTTATACACAAACCGAATTAAGGTTGCCTGGCCACCCTTAATTCTAGCACTGCCTAACTTCTGAGTGCTTAACTTTGCAACCTTAACATGGTTGTGTGTGTAACCTTCTAGGTTTTTTAAAAAAGCTAAAGACAGAAGTTCCATATCGACACACATGGGTCCTCATCAGGGTTGGAAGCTTGAGAGCCATCGCACAAACTTCTGCCACTTGAGCTAATGGAGTAATCGACAGCCGGTTGATTGACAGGTTATCATCCTGCATGTGGACTAACACCATAGTGGGATGGGACACTTGCCCAGTGGATTTCACAGAGATTTGCTGACAGCAGAGGGACAGGGAGACTTTATCCCAGTCTACCACCCACAGGACCAGCTCTTGTCTAAATCAGGTAGCTTCTTCCTCCATGCTACGTTGGCCCAGCAGGGGCATCACAGAGCACAGGAAAGACAGGCTCCCTGCTCTCAGATCCAGCCCTGGTACAGCTCACAGCAGCAATTGCAGAGAAAGTCCTGATCAGTTATGGATTGGAGCATGCTCCATGTGGACAAAGTCTTTGGGGAATTTAGCTGCTAAAATATAAGAAGTCTACTGAACATATGCAAACTGATCTTTCAAAGGTTTATATCTTGGTCAAATTTGAGTGGATTTTTATAGGGATGGCAAAAGGTACATCCCTTACCAAAAAGGGCCACTCCCTGCCAAATTTTCATTCCAATTTTATCAGGGCATCGTGGAAATTGTTGTGACCCAAATGTTAGCAGCTCTGTGATGCTTTCAAAAGGAAACTAAAGATAAGTCTTAAAATAAGAAATGCTTTGTATATCTGAATTATTTGAACTTAGGAAAACCAAGCACAGCAAGCTGATGTCTTAGGGTATGTCTACGCTACCCGCTAGATCGGGGATCGGTTTATCGGGGAATCGATATATCGCGCCTAGATGAGATGTGATATATCGATCCCCGAACGCACTCCTGTCGACTCCGGAACTCCACCAGGGCAAGTGGCGATAGCGGAGTCGACGGAGGGAGCCGCGGCCATCGATCCCGTGCCGTGAGGACAGGAGGTAAGATACTTCGACTTCAGCTACCCTATTCCTGTAGCTGAAGTTGCATCTCTTACATCGACCCCGCCCCCTAGCGTAGACCAGGCCCAATTAAGCAAAGAAACACCTCCCCTCTTCAAAGAGGCACAGTGGCTAGTTTTGCTGTCATTTATGATTAGATATATTTCTGGATGTGAGCCCAATAGCAGAGTAAAGGGTCAGAACTTCCCCTTTTAACACTTATGCCAACACTGGAAAAAACTCCATGAAACAAAAATATAAAATTCCTTTATCTACATAAAGGACAGGAGGTATCTTAGTTAATTAGGAACATACCCTGGTAACTTCCAAAGAGGAAAGAGAATACCGAGTTTGTTGTGAAGTTCCTGGAACTCATCAAATGTTCGGAAGACAAATGTTGGTTCAACTTGCCCCTCTCTTAAGACTCTCACCACATAGATCTGCCAATAAAAATAGACTATTTAAAGAAGCCATTAATTAATAGTAACTGTTTTTCCACCCAAATAGATTTTTTTGTGCAATATTTGTATTCCAAGACTAATTGTAAAATTATATATACATATATATATACATATATATATACACACATATATATATATATATACACACATACATATATATATATATATATATATATATATATATATATACACACACACACACACACACACACACACACCCTAATGTCTTCATAAAAGGACATTAAATATGTTCATCTTGTAATGTAGATCTATGTAGTAGTGCATACGGATAAAGAAAATAGTGCCAGTCTGGCTCAGTAGTTACTCTACCCTTCTAAACCTGGAGGTTCTGGGTTCAGATCCCACACCAGGACTTGGGTTTGTACAGATATATACACCAAGCCAGTTTTAATAGAGTTGTAAGTTTAGCCTTTCATCAGTTGGGCAAAATATCTTGTATGCAAAGTTTCCATGGCAGTTTTCAGCAGTCACGATAATTAGTGTCCTAATCTAAATCCTATCAATATAACCAGTTTAGGAGCTTCGTGAATCAAAGAGTTAAAATACTTTTGAAATGTATAAGCAGAACAATTTCTTGGAGTGAAAATACTAGGCCTGGAGACAGTAAACAACAAACACCTCAGCTTCTCAATGATTCAACATTTTTTTAAAAAAGGTAATATGGCCGGCAGACTGCAAGTTCATAGAGCCCTGCAAATCTGCAGATATCCACGGACCATGTATGCGGCTCGGATGTGGATACAAATTTTTTATCCGTGCAGGGCTCTACAAATGCAGTTTAATCACTATGTGGCAATAAAGCAAGCCAGAGAGTATGTTCCACAGGAAACAATTATCCAGGCTATTGATCATGAAAATGAAAGAAAGATTATTGAGGAGGTGGGGGAGAAGAATAAATGAACCCATGAGACCAGTGCAGAGAAGCAGTTAAAGGAAACCCAGATATTAGACTTTATTAGAAGGATAGTATACACAACATGTAGACTGATATAGAAATCTACGTAAATCCATTCATAACACTATGTGCGGTACTGGTCACCAAGCCATAGGATGGTTATTGCTTAAGAGACAGTGCTGTGCAGGGCAACAAAGATGACAGCAGGTCATCTTAAAGGTTAAGAAAGTTCTCATGCTTGGGAAGAAGGGACAGGAAAAGCAAAAAGAATTTTAAATTGTCAATAGGAAGATGTTCATAGTGTCAAGGATTTGCAGTTTAGAAATTTGGTTACAATTTAATAAATTAAGAGTAAGAACTCCAAAATTTACCTGATTAGATCAAGGAATACCAGAGACCCTCACTCATCGGCAACTTGATAATTCTCACTAAGACTCCAGGAAGTTTCACCACACTAAGTTTTAATAGTAGTAAGATGTATTATAGTGACTCCATTAGTATATTATGAAGTATTATAGTTTATCTAGACTACATGCCTCAAAGTGATGCAAGGTTGATGAAATCTAATCTCACTTTTTCTCCTAGTTTCAATTAATCAGCCTGTAGTGTAAATTAAGGAAGTTTACTGCAACTGAAAAGCCCTTTCCCAATAAGTTTATCCCTCTTCCGTTTGATTTCAGCACTAATCATATGTAGCTACTTGAAGATTGCTTATGGCAGCTGGGTTTTGTATCTGGCATGTTGGAGGATCTTTATATATTTGCAGTACTGGAGTGCTGTGGGTCTCAGGAGCTGCTGCTGGATACCCTGCATTGGTCAACTGGATCAAAATTTAAGTTCAGTGACTTCATTTGTACCACATGAGTTAAACACAGGTGTGGCCAGTGAACGTTAGTGATATAGCCCCCTTAAAAACAGGGATGGCTGGAGTGGTCGTCTCCACACATCATGGAGCTTGGTCACCTAGGCATTATGGGACTGGCTGCTGGAAACTATATAAAGAAATTCTCCAGGCTCAGTCCGGGAAAGATGAGGGTTTAGGTCAGACCCTGAAGGAAGCCACTCCATGGGGACCTGGCAAGAGACCTAGGCGTTAACAGGAAAAAGCTATCCTGGGGGAAGGTTGTGCCCTCTCCCCTCCTAGCTTGCTGTAATCTAGAAAAGGCCTCTGGTGGCTGGGACCAAGCATTTTTAGTTGTTTTGCTTGATTTGAATCCTTGTGAGGATAAAGCCAGACCTGAGGAAAGAGTCTTGCACCAACTGTAGTCTGGGCTTTATTTTACCTTCCCCAGCTGGTGCATCTGCCCCTAACTTACAGAATTATTCACATCATTTTAACTAGATGAAAGATATATATTATATATACTTTGCTATCAGTTGGTGTATATGCTATCTACCATATACACTCATTCATAAGCTGAATATTTTTGGTAAAACAAAAGACGCATCAAAGAGCGGGGGTCGGCTTATAAATGGGTCTACACCAAAATTTGATGGTTTTAAACTGTATGGAATCATTTAAATACCTAATATATTGTCGTTTTGTTTACCTGGAGCATCTGCAGACCTGGAACCCCTCAGCTCCCTGTGGCCGTGGTTCACTGTTCCCAGCCCATGGGAGCTGCCACTTCCCGCAGCTCCCATGGGCTGGGAACAGTGAACCGCAGCTACAGGGAGCTGAGGAGCTCCGTGCCTGCAGACGCTGCAGGTAAAAAAACCAAACATCCTGACCCACCAGCAGCTTACCCTGATGGGTTGGAAGCCAAAAGTTTTCCAATCCCTGAAATATACGGTCGGCATATGAAAGGGTCATACAGTTTTTGCTATTTTTACCTATCCATTTTGGGGGGTTGGCTTATAAATGAACAGGCTAATGAACAAGTACATACAGTAATTCATTCTCTTGCTTTAGGATAACAGTTAAGAGGAAATGTTAATTAGGACAACAGCCTGAGACCAGTATTCTAGACTAGAGCACTATACAGTGGATCAGAAATAGAACATTAACTTTGGAAATTGGACAATTCTGGTTTCATATTTGCAGAGTTGCACTATGTTCAATTTAAAGTTGCAAATATAAGCTTGCTTTCTCAAAGATCATGAGGTTCTTGAAATCATAGCCTGTCCAACATGATCAAAATCTGTGGCTTGAGTGTCTCAGTTTTGGGGTGGCAGATTCCAATGCTTGCTGCCTCTAGAGTCTGTGTCCTGGTTCTCAAAGCCCCAAGTGAAAGATTCTGAACAGACTGGCAGAGCAGCTACATTCCAAGAGGAACACGATGGTTTGTTATATATTTCATTATACACTAGAAATTCAGAGTTAAACACATTAAGGTATGGAAATGCAGTTAGGGCATTGCAATAACCAGAACTGTAGTGACACCATGAGGAAAAAAATCTAATGAGTCTTTAAAAACAATTGAATCTGGATCCCCAAATACTAAATGCCTTAATCATATTGTTATTGCATAGTGTTACTACAGGGTTGTTGGGGTACACTAACTGTACTTTCTCCATACCTTAATGTGTCCTTGTTTTTACATTTAATCTTAACTCTTAATTTCCTGGTTATAATGTTTGATTTAAGAATTATAGTAAGCCTTAATTAATTTAGTGTAGAATACATTATGTACACTAATGTTCTGTTCCCATTCTTGGTCGGTAAATAGGCAGCTGAGAGAAACAATGGCATCAACCCATTTAGGAATTGCTATGTTTTACTTTTGGGGCATAGACTCCGATTCTCTGCTGATAAGAGTTGAATTCATTTGGAAGAAGAGAACATGTGACTAAAGTGAATGGTGGAGAGGAAGTCTGGCGGTGGCATCGAGCACAGTGAGTATTTACAAACTGGAATAAAATCTACACACTTACATAATGTTTATCTGGGTTGTACCTCTTTTGGTACGTAAACACTGACACTTCCTTGATTCGACCATCTTGTCTAAGTGAATAGGTTTTGGGAGAAAATGAGAGAATAGGCTCATCATTGGAAGGTAGGCCTGAAAAACGCAGCTGAGCCAGGTTGTGAATGAAGAAATTAAACTTTGTGGCAACACTTCCCAAACTGGATTCAATCAGCCTATAAAAAAGAGAAAATAAACTTCAAATAACTTCAGAGCACACATTCCAATTTTGTTAGTCAGCACCTTAGCTTCCAAGTTCTAAAATATATCAAATCCTCAATGAGATAAAGGACACATTATGTTTTGACAAAAAATAGTCACTGGTCCATTAACATGACAACATTTCTGCATGCACTGGCATATCCAATACTCCAATTTTGGGTAAAGTTAAAGATTGAACAAGAAAGGTCGTCCAGAGTTTGTCAAGGCTGTATGCATACCATATTTTTCATTAATTCAGGTTAAATGATCAATGAACTGTAGACTGCAGGAGATCCAGTAGTTCACTTAGTAAAAACTGGATACAGTGAAAATATTTATAATTAGATTTCTGAACTGTTTCCAAAACATGGCAAGCTGCAGTTCCACTGAGAGTTGTTCACAACAAGAGGGTTCCCACTGTAAACAGCTTTAGAAGAGTTGTATTAGCTACGGAATCAATTAGGGAATATTTCCTCATGAATGTGCAAGTCAGCTTAACAGCTTTATTTAGCTGTCCATCAATCACTACTCCCAGCATTTTACGTATTAGAATGTTCACTTAAAAAACTAAGTAAAACAAGCTCAACATTTTAGCCCAACATTTAAGCATTTGAGAAAATGAAGTTCTGTACATCTCAATTAGTGACAGATAACAGATTAGTATTTTATTTTATAATTACAATAATTTCAAGACTACTGAACTTTTATAAGCTGTAAGTATTACAGTGTTTTAGTATCAATAGAAAAAAGTGGTGAGTTTATATATTTTGGTTCTGTTTCACTTGTCACTTATTTAGTACCTTGTAAAGAAAATAGTAGCTTCTGCATCTGTAGTTTGGGGCTGAAGAGCATCTTGGACATATTTTAAGTCTTGAACTCCAGTAAGTTCTGGTAACCCTGAAGAAAGCATCTATAGAAGACAAGTTACTATTCTTGCATTGGAAAGAATATCAAATCTATTTTTACATTTAAATAATTAAAACATGAAAGGTAATAATAAGGTAATAATTGGAGATATACCAATCTCCTAGAACTGGAAGGGACCATCGAGTCCAGCCCCCTGCCTTCACTAGCAGGACCAATTTTTGCCCCAGATCCCTAAGTGGCCTCTTCAAGGATTGAACTCACAACCCTGGGTTTAGCAGGCCAATGCTCAAACCACTGAGCTATCCCTCCCCCGCTAAATTTCTGGCTTGTAAAAGCACACTTAGAAGTGATTCTAAAGTATAAATGCCAACAATTTAGGTTTTTTTGTACAGACTGGATTTATCAGAGGCTATAACTTCCTAGGAGTAAACGTACTCAAATCCACAGTTAAACAAGAAAATTATGTGCAGTAAAAACTATTACCAGTGAAAGCAGGTTAAGAAAGAGGTTTGCATGTTTCCTGATCAAATTGTAAGCTTGGCAGCAGAGATCCACAAACAATTGAAAACGAATAGTAGGTTTTTCACCACCATTAATGACATAAGCCATATCTGATGTTAGCACAAAAGGAGCCCGATCCCTGTTTAAAAAAAACAAAATACAGAGTTTATTAAAATGACTGTTTCTTGGACTTTCATGCACTTTTAGTTACAATTTGCTACATGTAATTACTACTCTAAAACAGTATTTTTCCAAGAGCTTGAACTATAAGCATTAATCAAATCACTGCACTTGCAGGGAGCAGGTCAGTCTCACTCGCAGGGTATGATCCATTCTTGCTAATTCTAATATTACAGCCATGATTTCAAAGGGAAGAATATTCTTAACAAAGAAATCATATTTAATAATTCATGAATACAAAGTTTTCCTCTGACCAGGTAACATCAGAAAATAATTCCCAGCCAAAAAAAACTAAGATTGATTTACATTTACAACTTTAACCTATTATATTTGAAAACATCCTAACACCAAGGAATTAAAGTTAAGTTCTTCAAGTGCCTGTTCATGTCAATTTCAATCAGGTGTGTGCACACCATGTACACAGTCGTCGGAAAGTTCTCCCGTAGCAGCTCCCGTCAGGCGTCTCCAAGAGTGGTGCCTTCATGGCGCTGGATATAGGATCCTGCCGACCCCGTCTCCTCAGTGCCTTCTTACTGCCAGTGATGGTCGTTGGAACTGCGATTGCTTGCCTAGCAATGCTTCCCTTAGTGTTCTTTCCATAGCATAGTTAGTAGATAGTGTATATAGTAAGGTTTGGGAGCAGGGTTTTCCCAATCCCTAACCCCCGGCTTGGGCTCCGGGACATGCCATGAGCCCAAGGCTTTAAAGCCTATGCCAACAAGCGACCCCCACGATTCGCGTTTGAATTGTCTGGGGAAGTCGCACCAGACAAGATTTGCAGGGCTTTCCACCCCAGAAAAGGAGCGAGATTTCCGACAAACAGTTGCTCATGGAATCTGCTCTTCATCCCCAGTCTGCTGCGGACCACCAGGACCCGGCACCGAGCATGTCCATATGGAGTGCCCTGGCATTGGTATGTGACACGGTGCTGAGGAAGGACTCTAGTCGAAGAGATCCTTAGCACCGGCGCTCTCTGGCACCGCACGTTAAGGAGACAACCCGGCACCCCATACTAATACCGAATATCATCCAGCACATAAGAATGATCCACCATCCAAACACGAATTCTATTCCTCTTCACCTTATCAACTCATCCTCCATATACATTACAGGAAAATGTTCATTCACCATTGCTCTGTGATCCAGACAGTGCACTCCAAAGTATATAGCAGATAATACCCTTGGGTCCTCTTTCAACTCCTGATAAAGCTTAGGGTACTCCATCATACAATATATAATTGTATGCCCTCCAAAACAGCATATAGAAGCTATGCCATGATACACACAGATATTCCTTGGTGATCATGGCTATGACATGGTAGCTGGGGTCATCGGGTCAGAGTTAGGTTTCCCCCAAACAATCTCAACACTTAAAAAAGCTACGCTAACCTCATCTTAGAATATCCTGGTTCCAAAATGTTTGCTTTAACACAACTTTATTAGGTTTTTCACTGATTTTTGCAAAGCTCTTTTGGTCCAGGAAATTCATTTAAAAAAATAAAATCCTTAAGGAAAAAGTGATATTCCTGAAAGTATAGAAATGAAATGTCATAGATGACAGTTGTGCCAATTAGCACATTTTGGTCTTCCAATTGCTGGAATAGTAACAGAACTACTTTAAAGCTACACTTGTGCATCTAGTTTTTAAACGCACAGAACATCTCTAGTATGTAGGAGTAGCCTTCACATCTTGGCCTTCAAGCAGACTTTTAACTACCAAAGTTTACAGCCAGGGGGAAAACTGTAGAGTCTTTGCAGAAGCACAGTAGTCTACAATGAGAATTCAAAATAGATTTTGGAAATTGGGTGGTTCAACCTAAAAGAACAGTTACTTACCTTGCAGTCAATGATTTTTCTAGATGGTGTACACATGTGGATCCCACCCATGGTGCACTTGTGCCCTCTGCACAGGAGTTAAGGAAGTTCTTTAGCAGTGTCCACTAGGAGTCATGGATATTTATGTGTGCTCTTGCTCCCCCACCCAAGAGCATAAAGGGAGGGGTGACCCCAACTGCTACTCACTCTCTTTTGCCGCCCAGAGTTCCAATGATAAGACTGAGCTGCAGGAATGGAAGGTGGGTTGTGGGATCCACATACCTTATAGTAACTGATTCTTCAAGATGTTCTGTGTAAGTAACCATTCTTTCATCTTTGAGCTCCTGTGCATGTGGATCCCACTTACTATAATTAGCCAGCAGTTTGATTCTTTGGAGGTGAACCCTAGGAGGTTATCTGAACAAAGACTGGAGAACAGCTCTTCTCTAAAGAGTAATGTCTACTAAGTGTGTGAACCAATAACCACAGAGCTGCTCTACATATTTCTATCAGTGGAAACCTGCTGAAGCAAAGTGGTCAGACCTGAGCCTTTTACCATATTCCACAAACAACCTAAGCTTCTTCCTCAATGGTCTTGTTTTGTTTAGGTAATACAAGAGGGCTCTTTCTGACATCCAAAGTGTGAAGTTTTGTTTTAATTATGCAGGAGAAGCAAGAGTCCTAGGATAGAAAACTGGTAAGTGAATATACTGGTTAATGTGAAAATCCTGTATTAACTTGGGTATGAATTTGGGATGAGATCTTAATGAAAAAGCATATGGTGGGTAGACATGACAGCTTGGATTTAGCTAACTCTGGGGGCTGAAGTAATAGCCACCAGAAATGCCGCTTTCATGGATAAATGATGAACAAAACAAGATATGCAATGTCTTTTTGAGTCTTAAAGCCACAAACCCTAAATTCAAATGCCAAGGAGGAGGCATTTTTTTAACTCGTGGAAATAGGAGATATAAACCTTTTGGAGTCTGATTACTGATGCGGGAGGGAGGGGGGAAAAAAATCAAGATCCTTGTCACAAGGTGACCTCACTACTGGTGGCACCTCCTCTTGGCCATCCTGTGAATTAGCTCTGCCAGGTGCTGCACCCTCCTCCAGCAGTGTCTCCTCTCTCTCTCTCCAGGAACTGCAGCCTCCTTTTTGCTACTTGGCCCTCTGGCTAGGTCACTATTGTGGTTTTCCTTTCTGGGGAGGGAAGTCTTTTCCCAAACAGGCTCAGGCAGTCTTCTTATGCACTGACCTGCTGGTGCCACTTCCCCAGTGACTGGTTAGGAAACCCAGGCCCACCCTCTACTCCGGGTTCTGGTTCCGAGGCCCTCTAGTCAGCAATCAAGGTCTGTTCCACCTTGTACCATGCTGCATTTTCCCTGAGCACTTTCCAAATTTTCTGATTCTCCCTTCCTTCTCTGGGTCTGCCAGTTTTACTGCTCCCTCCTTCTAGGGAGGGACCGCAGCCACCAAACACTTCTCCCTCTTCCCATGTGTGACTGTCTTCAAGTGGAATTACTCTTCTCTGCAACAGGCAAGATTTAAAATCCAGTAAGCGTGGTTGAGGCATCATGGCCAAAACCCAGAGGTTTTTCTGAAGCCAAGAGGCAATAAAAGAAAATATAAAAAACCTAACTTTCTCCTAAACTACAATCTAAAAGCTGTAAAAAAGGAACACTCAGAAGTTCCAACTCTCTGCCAGGATGGTCAGAAGGAACTGACTGGCAGTTGGTCACCCCGCCCTTTATGGTCTCGTGTGGGGAAATGGAAGAGCATGTCCAACCCCTAGTGGACACTGCTAGAGAAAGCTTTCTGCATTCCTGTGCAGAAGGCACAAGTGCACCATGAAAGGGACCCACATACACAAGAGCTCAATGAAGACAATACTAAGTTCAAATTGAGGACAATGATAACAAAAATTCAGATGTTTAATCATGTCAGGAAAAATGCAAAAGGGAAGTTGCTTGCATTCTCAAATGCTAAACTGTAGAAGATACCTTTTAAAACTACCAAACGTCTGTGCATGGCCCAAAAACTTTCCAAAGTCAATATGGAACATATGTCCTGTGCTTCGAAGCATTATGTTATCATTGTGACGGTCACAGATTCCCAGTATGTAGGTGGCTACACAGCATCCTGCACAAGAATAGATGAAGTTTTCTGAAGCCTGAAATTAGCAAAAAGTAATGAGATCAGAATGAATCTACTAATAGGAAAAATGTACTTCAGTTTATCGTTCATTCAGAATTCACTTTTTAACAGGATTGGAGCTCTGGGCAGCTGACAGTTCTTAAGTAAACTTCCCTCAGACTACTTGGGAAGCTATTCATTTAGGAAAAAATTCTGTATGCTGTACTGCTAAGAGGAGAGGCAACTTGTTAGGTTTTTGCGGGCGAAAAGGCAGACAAAAGGCTGTTCAGAGATAAAGTACAAGTAAAGGCCAAAGACATTTGTTTACCAAATCTGCATACCCCTGCCTGGTAAAGATGAAATGTTGCATCCAAAGGAGAAACAGCATGAGAAGGGGCCATATTTTCTAACCCAAAATTAAAACTGAGATCTGTTCTACACTATAGAGTTAGAACATCATAAGGCAGCTTACATCAACCTACTTATGTCAGTGTCTACACTACAATGCAGATTCCACTGAGGTAAGTCCTCCGCTATACCACCATAACTCCACCTCCACACAAGGCATAGTGCTTATGCTGAAATAGTTAGGGTGATGTACTGTCCATGTAGACACTTACTTAAATCACCTGTTGGCTGTCAGCCTTGAATGGGGCTGACAGCTGGAGCCCTCCCCCACACCCTCAGCTCTTACAGCCAGAGCTGTCAGCCAGTTTGAACCATCAAATCTGGGGGTGTGGGGCCTCAGCTGTGAGCCCCAGGATTGCTGGGATCCAGCTGTCAGTGTCCCACAATGCCCCACACACTTGGTGGAGGACATGCACTGCTGACTGAAAGAGCAAGTGTGGACATGAACCACCGCTTCAATTACTGCAGTGGCTGTTCGCTGACTCAAGTCAACTTAATTTGATCATGTAGACAAGCCCTGAATGTCATGCTTCCCCGCTACTTTTAATTTTGGAGTGAAATTTCTCCTACATTTAGAAGGCATTTCCATAGACATTTCTGAAATGAAACATTAAACTGCCGTTTCCAGAAGACTCCTTTACAATCCTACAGTCAATTTTGATCTTTTCTGAAATATATACAGTACAGAAAATTCAACTTCCTGAATAGCTTAAAACAGATTGTTAGAAAACTTATTTAGTGGCAGAATCAGAGTAAGAGTTGTATTCTCCTGTAACTGAAAATGTTTACCATTTTGAAGGAAGACTATGGAAATTACCTTTTCATATTCTTCCTCTGTAGGATTATACTTTCGCAGCCATTCTGCAAGTGGCTTGTCTTTAAAAGATCCTGTCACTCCATATTCCACTTGAATTTTCCTAAGTGTATCTGAAGCAGGAACAAGCTCCACCAATCCTATATATAAAAAATTAAGTTGCGTATTTATATATAGAGGGAGAGAGCACACATGAGAGATTACTGCTCTGGTTTAAATCTTGTTTTTACATTATATTTTCCACTACCTCTCATTTGGTATGAAGTCTCTTGAAGACATTTGATTTTAAAATGTAGAGCCCAATCCCAGTCTCAAGCAGTGAAAAAATATTTGTGAACTTTGTTAGTCTGCTAAACCTCTCTGCAGGCAATTTTACAATGTATACTACAAAAAATATGTAGCTAAATTAGGCTTGTGTTATTATTACAATCAGTTAAGGTTTGTGGAATATTGTAGGTAACTCCTACTTTGATTTAAAAAACCATCAGCAGGTTAAATATGCAGTTTGTATAAGACTAGTATTGGGCATAATCATTACTTAATGACTGTAAAACATCTCACGTGCACTCATAAGTAATTTAGATGACTAACTAGTATAAGTGAAGTGCTGGAGTAGAACAGGCTCTAAGTTAACTTACTTCTAGAGCAACACAAAACACTCAATACGTGGCGCTACAAGGGGCCTTATTTAGGAGAAAGTGGCTATTAAAAAAAGAAAATTCCTTTAGCTAAACCACAAATCCCTATTTGGATAGTAGGTTTTTTGTTTTGGGGAGGAGGGGAAGAAGCAGGCACAAATCTGTAGCAGAGCTTCCATTTTTGTTCATTACACTGAAAGTACTTTAAAATACTTTTTTTTTTCTTGTCAGTCTGCTAATAGAGAGGCATTACATGGTTTGCCAATCTAGAGCAGTTTTAAACTGGGAAGAAATGCTTTCTGTACATTCCAAAAGCAAAGCTTCCGTATTCAAAAAGCAATTTATTCTCAGTCACATTTATCTGGATGCCAATATTTATAGTACCTAAAGTTGTCATTTGTGCTTTTGTGAGTGCCTTTGGGTCAGACCCAACTGACTTCAAAGAGAGTTGCAGGTTCTCAGTGCTGCTCAAGATCAGGCCCACAATGCATTAGTCAATTGCCTGCGAAAGACACCTTCCACTATTTAAGCTCCAAGGCATTTAATGTATTGTGAATCAAATCCAGTCAGAACAAGTGTTGAAGAAAAGGCTGCCTCATTCCTGTGTAAACACAGCATGTGGTGCAAAATTTATTGGATTTTTAAAATTTTCCTTTTTAAAAGCTGAAAGTATTAATACAGGTACACAAGTACTGATTTTAACTTAACTGTCTCCCCGTGAGTTTGATCATCTTTGCTGAGGGACTGATGTGATGTAGTGGCCTCAAACATTTTAGCAGTTCAATTTTGATCTAAACAGATCTCTGAAAATATTATATGGGGTGCCAGAATTAGCATTGCTCCTGTATTCCATCCTTCCTTCCCAGTTCTGTTTTTCTCCACTGCATCTAATTTGTGTTTTTCTTTCATTTCCATGTATCTTTTTTGTTCCACTGATCTTTAACTGTAAGGATCACTGAGGAGCTCAGTGGTCAAAAGCAGAAGCGTATATCCAACAAAATGGAATCAAACTACTGGGTGATTCCAATCAGTTTAGTTTCACAATACTATTACACTTGTAAAACACTCTTGCTCAAGTGCTGAGTTTCCTTCTGGGGGTCTACTGCTAACATTCATTGTTACATACATCTGCCATTCATGAGAAACTGGTGGGTTTTTAACTGATTGAAGCATGATGCCAAGAATGTGTTGTAGAGCCCTTTACGGGGAGAAGTTCAGGAATACATTGGGCAGTGTCTATCTGGTTACTGCACCTCGATCTTTTCCAGTTGAGAGGCACTTGAAGATAACCATCCGCAGGTCCAGTCCCTCCTGCAGCCAGATTTTGTCCATAATCTTTATCATTTGTAAAGCCAACATATCTTGTCGCAGATCTTCTCCGACCTTAAATAAAAACATGCAGAGAAAGCATACTTTGAACAATGAACTAGACAGATTATATCCCCAGTAAGACAAACCATACTTTTTTCTTAAATTGTGAATGACTTGTTTCCTTGGGTGTAGAGAAAGCATAAATGATGGGCCACAATGAAGCTTGTATAAACTGAAAATTGGCATTTTATATATACACACAATATACTCAGACATCTCAATTAGCCCTTGAGATATACTCTTTGAAAGATGAACATAGTATTTTTCTTTTTAAATGTTACACTTTCACTCCAAGAAGGGGAGGAGAGGTAAGCTGGTGTAGTGGTTAGAGTACTAGACTCGGCCTTGGGAAACCGATTCAATTCCTAGCTCCACTATGGACAGGGTGTGACCTTGGGAAAATCACTTAGTGTGTATCTGCCTCATTTCCCCATCTGTAAAATGGGCTAATAGTACTGCCCTACCTCACAGGGGTGTTGTGAAGATAAAAACATTAAAGATTGTGGAGCTCTAAGATATGACCACAATGGGAGCCATGTAAGTATAAAGAAGTTTTCAACCTTCTACAAATGTGAACCACTCTTGTGGTGTTAGCTATTTTCATTCATCCAATTAAGTAAGTCAGTTTCTAAATATAGAGAGGAGACTCAAGATGCAGCTAATAGCCTGTAGATACATGGCAAAGCTAGCTAGTTTTGCTGGCATTAGCTATCATAACCCCATCTCTTTCCTCCAGTAGAACGGGGGGGGAAAAAAACAAACTTACTTTAAACATAACATTAATTTCTTCTCCCAGAGGATCTGCATTCACCAATGTGACTTTTAATGGTACTGCATTAGAATTGAAGAAGGAACATGCCTGCAAGTACATGATAGTTTAATCCTTAGAAGGATAATGACTCGTAACATTTTTGGCTTTCAAATCAAATAGAATGTTAATAGTTCGCAGAGAGATAATTTAAAATTGCTAGCATACCAGACAAAGTTACTAATACTTGGAATGTTTGCACACCCTATAACACACGTTCTGAGACCGATGAAGTGGCAATATATCACAAAGTACCATCTTTAGAGTGTGTGGTCTCATACTCCCATTCTGGAGAGCATCACACAACCAGTAACTAAATGTTGCTGCTTTTGTGAGACCCAAGGTTTTTAAATTGTGGTGTTGATATTTAATAGACTTACATCTGATATGCATATTTAAAAAGGTTAAAAAATGTTTCATTGCCCCATGATTCCCCACACTATACACCTAACATCTTGGAATGGAGTTTAATCTTCCAATCACTATCTCTTGAATGCCCAGTTCTGACATGCCTGCTAGTTAACAGTAGTGACTACATTCCTCCTTTTGGTCATTCTGTCTATTCCCTAACAATGTCTTATATGCCTGTATATAATCAATTGACATGTGTATTTTAATATACAAGTATCACTAATATATTCCATAACTTGAAAGATATTTAAAAAAAAATCTTCAATAGGTTGTCTTCCTGGTTGGAATCATTAGTTTCTCAAATCTGCATACCATCTCCCATTTCTCCTAAAATACGGTGGCAGGGCTGCAGAGAGCTTTTTGGGGGTCTGGGGCAAAATATGAAACTGAGGCCTCCCACCCTTCCAAAAAAAGTTACCACTGAGCAGAGGTTGGGTGTTGGAGTGCTTGTATCACACTAGTCTGGCAGCAGTGGTTCCTGTCCCATGGGGCTGGTCCCAGCTCCCCGCTCTGGGTGTTGCAACCTGGTACGCGGGGTCACAATGCCACTCAGCTTTTGGCCCAGCTGCCTATCACTCACAACAGAGAGGCCACCAGGCCAAATATCAGTGAGTGGTGCTGTGACTGTGTGCACCAGGTTGCAATGCCACTTGTGCTACCCTTTTTGCCCCTCCCTCTTGGTGGCCTTGTATGATGGACAGGACAATTACCCTGACTTTGGTGGGATAAACATGCCCCAAAGAAAACAAGTCCATGCCTCTCCGTATGTGCTGTCACAACAGCTTAGACAGTCCGGACACTTTAGACACAAATCCCTAGATCTGAACATCTCTGGGCTAGAGGCAAAGCATTGGGTTTACTGGCTTTAGACAGAAAGTCAGTTCAGACAACCAACAAATGGTGTAAGTCCATGCATGTACTCAGGCTCTTTCACCAAGATGATTATGGACAATATATCTGCTTCCTTTGGGCAGGAACCCCTTGATTTATATTTATGAAATGTTTGTACATATGCCAGTATGCAAGATAGAATGTCAGTCTGTTCTTTATTCTAACTGAAGAAGCTATTCAAAGTTGGATTTACTGCTGTCTCTGAACTGTAAATTTGAGATCTGAAGAGAATACAAGTTTGGAGCTGTCCCATATCTAGTTTCTTACTTTCTATTGATTACATAGTATAGTTCCTTCAATTCACCTTCTCAAACCAGGTCCCTCATGGGGATTAGGACCAATGTTCAGTACATGCGAGTTTGTTTTGGTATCAATTTATTCAGAAGTTTCACAACTTGTCATTTTTCTGCCCCACACCCATTAGAATCATATTACTGTAGCTGTCTCCTGGAAAATTCTAGTTTCTATTGGTTTCTGATTTAAGTGTCAGCAGTGTTGAGGCTTCTACAATTTGAGATGCAGTTCCTCTTTTCAGAGCATGGAATTCAGAACTCCAATATTTTCTTGTTCCAGACAGTCTTCTGCTTGCATTTATAACTTCAGCCTCATAAGGGAATGGGATTATAATCTTATTTTACAACCTTAGCATATGTATTGTGTAATGCATAAGTGTTGTATTATTAAGCATACAAGACAGTGTATGCAACTTATGCTTCAGAGGCTCTGAAGACTGTCAGAGCTTGCATATGTTTTTGCAACTTCGTGTTCACTAATCTTCCCAGTTGCATAAAAACTCTTATTTTAAAATAGAATCTTTGCCTCCTAGCATGGAGGATCTGAGGAACACATCCAATCACTCCCCTGGTTAGCTCCATCCCACAATATATACTTCAAAATATTTTAGTCTTGTACACTTCCTTCTCCTTTGACCATTGCTGGAGGCTGTCTAACTTTTCCATTCACATGCTTTGAAACTTCCTCTGTTCTCAGTGTTTTTATGACTCATGTATGACCAGGTCCTTGCTGCTATGTAAGGAGAGCTCCACTAGGTTCTGATGAAGTAGCAAGTTAAATCAAACCTTGGTCTGGTGGTGTACCAAATATTTCCATAATCATTGGATCTTCTCATCTAATTTAATTTTGTCTGGTTTTAAAGGCTCTATTAAAAAGATCCCCCCACCAGTGTAACACTTTTCATATACTTGAAATATTCCTTTCTGCATGTTGATTTTCATGAATTACAAGCATGTAATTCTGATTTTAAAAAAAAAATATTTCTATACTGTACCTTGACATTTAATTCTTTTGCCACAAGGCTGGGATTGAGAGGCAAACGGCATTTGTTCTTCATGAAAAAGGACTGTACACGTTCCATACCACTTTGCAGGACAACCTGAGAGTAAAAAAAATAATAAAAAAGCAGAACAGACATTAATCCATTAAAATAGCTACAGGGAAATTTTTGACAAGCAAAATAATTACGCAGAACAGCAGAGCCAATGCCTTAATTCCTGAAGAGTGCCATGGGATTTTAAGTTACCACAGTCATAACATCTATTTTAACTTCTCATCCAAAAAATAACAAAAAAACCCCATAACCCCACCAGTACAGCCCTAATGCCATGCCAGTGAAATTTTTCAGTACTGAATCTATAAAATTATAAATTTACATTAGCAGCCTATCGACAGGGCCCCATATATTATGAGAGAATGGGGCCAAGTTCTGTAGCAACATCAATTTCATTGCCAATTCCTTTCCTCCCATCATAACCACTCCTCCCACACAGCTACAGCTAGCAGTTGAAGATTAGTCATTGACAAAAGTGTGTGTGTTTTTTTTAAAACATGCACAATTCTGTTGACGAAACATTTAACATCTGTTGATTAAATATATCTTACTATACTTTTATACAGTGATGTATTTAATGTAGAGGCTGAATACATTTACTTGGAAATTCAAGTCAGTTGTATCCCTTTCTAACACATAATATTAAAAAGTTAAGCATACGCACCTGCCTAGCAGATCCACTTGTTTGTTTTACTTTTTCTGCTACCACTCCCAAAAGCTGTACCAGTCTGGTCTGTTTCTCCAGCTCTTCCCTCAGCCCTTGCCCACAGACTGAGAGGAAGGCACCAAGAATATGCTCATACCTTACCCCAAATTTTGCATCATGTAGGGTATCCTTCAGAAGCCTGAAATAGCAGGTATTTAAGTTAGTAGTTTTCCCTACAAAGCAATATTTCCCCTCTAAAGCATTCAATAGTAAGCCTTTTTTAAAAAGTCTGTTAACAAGGGATATTACACAACACTGCACACACATACATTACTTGCTGTAAATCAGTAACACTGAGAACTGTGTGTGTTTGGTTCTTATGGATTCATTTGGTTTTATTACAAGGAACACTATCTTTTGCACATTACGCTGAGTTGATCTAACGTCTATTGATCTGTCACACATTAATGAAATTTTAGCATTTAGACAGCAAATTACTTTGTTCTGAAAACACCAATCTGACTGTAATTAAATAATGAAAGAAAGACATTCTTACCAATATACACAGTGTGCTATCTGAATATTTCCTAATGCTCGAGCCAAAATGAATCTGACTAAAGAGTTGTCCAGGTATGTTTCATACTTCAATGCCTAAAATGTAAGAAAATCAGTCAATTTTTAAATTAGATTATACACTGACTTTGGTTGTTTTGGGGGGTTACCTATAGCATTTGAAGTTCAGTGGTGGCCAGAGGATCCTTAGGGGTTCAGAGCAGAGTATAACTACTAGCTTTGGCTATTAATTCCAGATCATCTGTGAAAGTTTAGGTGATTAATAATACCACTACAGCTTCAGGTGTCTTTTATATTCGTTTTTCAAAGAGTGACCAATAGACTATATTTTACAAAAAATTACCAAGGATGTAAGTAATAACATTTCTCCCACCTCTATCCTTACTCAGGAGAATACAAATGGTCAGATATTTATTTTGGCTCAGACTGACTTATGTCATTGGCCTATTGCCTTTTAAGGTCACTCCCTTGCTTTTTGCTCAATAAATCGGCTTATACAATTTATATGGGATAAAAAACAGCCTTGTTTGTCACCCAAGACCCTTAAAACGTTCTGGGCAACTGGAAGTATGGGGTTGCCAGATTTGCATTTATATTATCTAGCATTTCAAATGTGTCCTATTGTAAAGGTGGTTCCCTCTCCAGTGCCTCTGTATACATACCAGCTTGGTTTGAGACCAAAAAACTACCATGCTTAGCTATGCCATTTGGTTCCCTCTCTTCTATACTTTAAGAAGCCACCCACATCCTTAAGGGAAAATCCAATGTTTGCATCTACATGGGGCATCCTGCAATGCGTTAAGATGATTACAGCGTCTGATCTTACTAATTCTCTTCATATACCACTATGGGATAACCAGTGCCTCAGGATCAAGGCCAACTCCACACTTAATCCTTTTTTTACCCAAATTGTCTAACAAAAATTAAAGTTACAAGGTGATAAATCACCACATAATCAAGGGAGACCAAACAGCTACCACTGTGTCTCAGTTCCTTCTTTCAGCAGCCATGCTTAAGGATTCATGCAAAGATAGGGAGAGAATTGGTCTATTTCAACTCTCTCACCTCTAGAATACATTAAGAAATAAGGAAACAAAGTTAACTTTGGAGGAACTGCTTAAAGTGGCTTAATGCTTTGCAGTACCCTCTCAATCTCAGTCTGAAAGAAAAATGGGAAAAAAAAAAAAAACTTAGCCTTAGTACCACAACAGAAATCCAGGAGGGTAACTGGCTTAATCTGAAAGATACTTTAAGTTCTTTATCCTTACAATTCTTCCAGAACAAAAAATACAAAAACGGGCATTACTGGACTCCAGAACTTCTATTTAAGTCTCAATTGGTAACACATGGCAAATGTTGGAGATGCAAAGAGCCACATGTCAACATTTCACATTATCCTCTACACCTGTCAAAAATGCACGTGTTCTGGATCACCATATTCAGTGTGCTCTCAAAAACATGAAGTGTCACCATCCTTCTTTGCCCAAGCTTGTGTAGTATAGGGGTGCTGGATGATTTGTTATTACCAGATGGCATGAAGAAATGGATTGCTGTAACTACTGTAGTGGGCAAAAGTTATTATGAGAAGATGGAAATCTTCAATTCCTCCTTCAGAGACTCAGACTGGGTTAGTGAGAGCACTGTACTACTGCACTGGAAAAAAAAATACTGTCCAACAGAAGTGCTTGGAAAAAAAACCAGGATGTCTGGTCACACATGAAAATTATTGTTTACTTTTGCAGTTTAGTATATACACCTCTAACCCGATATAACGCGACCCAATATAACACTGGTTCGCATATAGTGCGGTAACCCCAGGGCTCTAGCAGCGGGGCTCGGGTGGCGCTTTAAAGGGCCCGGGGCTCCAGCTGCTGTGGGGAGCCCTGGGCCCTATATATCGCTGCTGGAGCCCTGCCGCCGTTACCCCGATATAATGGGGTTTCACCTATAATGTGGTAGGGATTTTTTGCTCCCAAGGACCATGTTGTATCAGGGTAGAGGTGTATTAGTCCCTGATACTCACAGGTTGTTTGCTCACTTATTTATCTATTTAGTCATTTTAATAATTGATGCTTTGCATTACCTTTATGAGATCATGCCCTCCCCCACACTCCTCCACACCAGGTTTTGCAAATAATGAATGTCGAATTGTTATATGCTATTTCCATCTTATGCATTTATATATGTTTTGTTTCATTGTGTGAATATTTTTATTGTTTTTATATAAAGGTAAAGTTTAAAAAGTGACCATTTATTTAGTACACAGAAGTCTCATATGAATCCAGAAGGTGCTAGTATAATTCTATTTTTTGTTCTACCTAATCCAGCATGTAAACTAAGTAATTTACTTAATATCACTCATAGCACCTCTGTACCTAGCCACCTAATGGCAACACTAAATTAAAAAGGACCCAGATGTGCGTTTTCACACCCAAATTATACCCCAAAAAAATGATTTTTTGTTCATCAAGAGTTCTAATGTTGGAAAATGTACAAAAAGGGTCACCAATAAATCTCACCTGCACAAACTGGGGGAGGAAGTCTGTTAACTCATCATCACTTATTGCCTCAATCCAATTCACAGCTGTGGTTCGCACTTCCTGATCTGCAAACCTGCAAGAGTATCACAAGTCCACACTCACTATTTGTTTTAACTTCAGCAGAGATACACGAGTAACCTTTATCGTTGTAGTGCTTGCATGCCCCCAACAGTATCAGGCCCCCCACACAGAAGGCCCAGTATAAACATACAGGTGCAGGGATACCTACCCTCTAACAATTTGTCTTAGCTTGCTTAGATAGCAAACCTATTCTCACAGTAAAAGGATAGATTTTGAGGTGAGTCACTTAAGTCTCCTCTTGTAACGTCACAGTAGGATGTCGATTTGGCTGAGTTTATCAGAGAAATTAAATCAGCTTTTGAAATGTAGACAAGGGGCTTTTTTGGTATAAAAATTTAGGCCATATTTTACAAGTGAAGAAAATTCAGATAATCCTCCTATCAGTGATAGTTTAGAAGTCATCTTTTGTTGGCAATCAAACCTTTTCTGTGCACTTTTTAGCTAGAAACCCATTAAGTAGCTAACTAACTATGCAAGCCAAAGAGAAACAATTTAAGTTAATGGAGGCCGTAACTTGTTAACAAAATTACAGACTGTGCAGTGGACATTAACTTGTGTTAATTCAACAGCTGATGTCCAATTCTACAGTGAATTACAAATGAGCATGCTAACTATCTGCACAATACAACAACACTGGGGAAAAATAAACACCCAATATAATTTATGGAGTTCACTTACTTTGAACCCAGTAGTTCCATAGCAGTCAAAGGAGGTAGGGGAGGCCACTGCTGAAGCAGTGAGTATATTTCAGGAAGACTTGCCCAGTCCCAGTGTGGGGCACTAGCTAATATTTTTGGAAGGCTTTGTGTGTGTCCATGGCAATAATGTCGCTTCTCCCACAAAAATTCTTTATCTTCCTTTGATAGCCTGCAGACAGTCCAAACAGCAGTTTAGTGTATAAGAATGACTATCGTTACTCTGAAGAATACCAAAGCACTTGCCAAAGTTCATACGTAAGTCACTTGATCTACCTCCAAGTTTGAATACAACCTAAAAGTTTAAAGTGGGCAGTGAGGAAGATACCGCTGAAATGGTAGATTGCTTTGAGCAGCAATTAGAACTTGATCGTTTTAAGTTTCATCTGAAATGGAGCAGTGCCGAACGCCATACTGCAGTGTTAGTTCAGCACAGGTGACACAGGAAGACTGCCACGTACAATATCCTAATTTCTCCTAGTGATCTCTCAAGCGTATATAGCAGCTTCAGGAAACCTACTTATCAACTGTTCTGTGAAAAGTTAACTTACTACATAGATTCCCCCAAAAATGGGTTCTTGTGTTTCCAGTTCAACTGAAACTCTTCATAATGAGAGCTGCACACAAGCCTCATTTATATGAAAGAAAGGGGGCATATGTGGCTGTAGATGGTGTGTCAGCCTTTAGTAAGGGGGACAAGTTTTAGGTGATAACAGGCAACACTGTGTCCCATCTCCTTCCCAGCTAGGGAAAAAAGGGGTCAGGATATAGTCACATAGGAGGCTCCGCTCACAACAGCATTTCAGCCTTATTAATGGAGAATGTTGTGCTGTTTATGAAGTTAAGAAGGTTAAGCGTATTTTAAATACAGAATCCTGGCCAGTAATCCTGTTGTAAGAGAGGAACTGATGTTAACAGATATGGCATTTATAAAATTATCAGGTGCCCCCCTTAGAACTCTAGTCTGTCATTTTCTCCTTCCTTCTCCAGTTCTCTCGTAGCCTTGCCACATTTTAAATATCCACTGTCCTCATCTCCCAAAAGCCAGAAATTCATTCACAGCACCTGCCAGATCATTAATTTGCCACCACTGTCCTACAGTCTGAAGAGCTCCAAGCAAGCACATTTTGTAGAAAGGCGTCAAAGAGAAAAAAAGTCTAGTATAATAAAGGAGATGCCAGGGTACAAGCTGTGGAAAAAACAAGTAGGTGTTGTAATTTCAAGACCACGGTTTTCTGGGGTACATACAGAACACTTAAGCCAGTCACAGGACTTCAAAAACACTAAACTAATATTTCAGACTAGTACAGAGGAAATTTAACTAAAGTTACGTACTTAATTCCCTCTTCACAAAGTTCCTTACATGTAGAAAGATAAATTATTGCTACAATATATTAACATACCCAAGGGTGCCATCTTTGGCAAGAATAGCAAGAAGACGCTCCTTTACATTTTTTTCCAATGTTTCTATTGAATGATGTACCAAACCGTTTGCAGCTTGAGGAATTTTGTATACAGTATCAAAAGCCAGGGAGGGAAAGTCAACCTGAAAAATTAAAACAGAAGCCAGTCTTTAAAAGCTTTCAGAAAGCTGAAACGGCTCCCTTAGCGCTGAACTACTGCATCAGCGATCATTGACCACTGCTTTTACTAGGGCTGTCAAGTAATTAAAAAAAATTAATCACAATTAATCGCACTGTTAAACAATAACACCACCATTTAAATTGATAATTTCTACATTTTCAAATATATTGATTTCAATTACAACACAAAGTGTACAGTGCTCACTTTATTTTTTATTACAGCAAATATTTGCTGTAAAAAATCAATATTTTTCAATTCACCTCACACAAGCACTATAATGCAATCTCTTTATCATGAAAGTTGAACTTACAAATGTAGAATTATGTACAAAAAACCTGCACTCAAAAATAAAACAATGTAAAACTTTAGAGCCTGCAAGTCCACTCAGTCCTACTTCTTATTCAGCCAATCACTCAGGGTAGGTCCATATACTTACCGCGCGGGTCGACGCGGTGAGTTCGACTTCTCGGAGTTTGAACTATCGCGTCAATCAAGACGCGATAGTTCGAACTCCCCACGCGCTCTGGTCGACTCCGGAACTCCACCACCGCGAACGGCGGTGGCAGAGTCGACCTTGGAGCCGCGGAGTTTGACCCCGCCACGTCTGGATGGGTAAGTCAGTCGAACTAAGGTAGTTCGACTTCAGCTACGCTATTTGCGTAGCTGAAGTCGTGTACCTTAGTTCGACCCCCCACCCCCTCCCGTAGTGTAGACCAGACCTTAGAGAAAACAAGTTTGTTTACATATGCAGGAGATTATGCTGTCGGCTTCTTGTTTACAATGTCACCTGAAAGTGAGAGCAGACATTCACATGGCACTGTTGTAGCCGGCGTTGCAAGATATTTACATAGCAGATTTCTAAAGATTCGTATGTCCCTTCATCTTCAACCACCATTCCAGAGGACATGTATCCATACTGATGACATGTTCTGCGCGATAACAATCCAAAGCAGTTCAGACCAACGAATGATCACTTTCATCATCTGAGTCAGATGCCACCAGCAGGTTGATTTTTCTTTTTTGATGGTTCAGGTTCTGTAGTTTCCGCATCAGAGTATTGCTCTTTTAAGACTTCTGAAAGCATGCTCCGCACCCTATTTCAGATTTTGGAAGGCACTTCAGATTCTTAGGCTGAGCGCTGTAGTTATCTTTAGAAATCTCACAATAGTACCTTCTTTGCATTGTGTCAAATCCGCAGTGAAAGTGTTCATTTTAAGAACAACATGCTGGGTCATCATCCGAGATTACTATAATATGAAATACATGGCAGAATGCAGGTAAAACAGAGCAGGAGACATACTATATTCTCTCCCAAGGAGTTCAGTCAAAATTTAATTAACACATTTTTTTAACCAGGGTCATCAGCATGGAAGCATGTCCCCTGGAACGGTAGCCGAAGCATGAAGGGGCACACAAATGTTTAGCATATCTGGCAGTAAATACCTTGCAATGCCAGCTACAAAAGTGTAATGTGAATGCCTGTTCTCACTTTCAGGTGACATTGTAAACAAGAAGCTGGCAGCATGATCTCCTGTGAATGTAAACATACCTGTTTCTCTTGCATCCGAAGAAGTGGGTATTCACCCACGAAAGCTCATGCTGCAAAACGTCTGTTAGTATATAAGGTGCCACAGGATTCTTTGCTGCTTCTACAGAACCAGACTAACATGGCTACTCCTCTGATACTATTTCTCTTTGTGATTGGCTGAATAAGAAGTAGGACCAAGTGGACTTGTAGGTTCTAAAGTTTTACACTGTTCTGTTTTGAGTGCAGCTATGTAACAAACATACATCTACATTTGTAAGTTTCCCTTTCACCATAAGGATATTTAATTATGGTACTTGTATGAGGTGAACTGAAAAATACTATTTCTTTTATCATTTTTACAGTGCAAATATTTGCAATAAAAATATAAAGTGAACACTGTACACTTTATTTGTGTTGTAGTTTAAATCAATATATTGAAAATGTAGAAAAACAGGCAAAAATAGTTAATAAATTTAAATTGGTATTCTATTGTTTAACAGTGCGATTCAAACTGCAATTAATCACAATTAAAAAATATTAATTGCAATTAAAAAAATTAAGTTAATCGCATGAGTTAACTGCGATTGACAGCCCTAGTTTTTACACTGGTATTTTGGTTTGGTATCACCTACCATAGCCTGCACAATGAAAAGGTTCCTGTGCCCCCCCAAAGTGATATCAATCTATTTCTGCCAACAGACAAAATTCTTGATCACTTATGGCATTCAAACAGTATGTATTCAAGTCAAAACAAAAAAACACTAAACTAAATCAGAAAAATTACCTGCAAAACTATTTTTTCCATGAGATTTCCTCTTTTATGGACCGTTCCTGATGTGGGAGTCACATGTGATGAAGTCCAAAGGTGTAAGAGCTTAGTCCCACAAGTTAACAAACTAAGAACACAAAGGAAAAAGCATAGTATTTTAGTAACTATACCCTGTGTCTACTCCTCAAAAATTTTGTTAGAAACAGTAAGAAATCTGGGAAGCACAAACACCCATTAGAAGAAGATGGTAGCTCACAAATGATAAAAATATTAATATGCTATATCTTCATAATTTAAATGGACTATCAGTAGGTTCCCTATAATGGCAAAAATTTGTCACAGAATATAGATGTTCTCAAACGATAACCTTCCTTGAAAGAATGTTTTTATTCCAAAAAGAGGTTCTATATTAAGCTTCTGGACTCAGAGGGAACACTGGATGCATGCCATTTGTTGGCAACTGTGATTTTGAGCAGCCAAACAAAGAATAATTTCATTCTCCTATATATGTTCTTCTGACTATCTTCCATATTTATTTTTCAAGTCCTCAAAATGCTTGAACCTGTGAGCAGCTCTAAGCCAGAAGGATAAAGTTCAATATTGAAATGGTGGACTTGGCTAAGGGAAAAAAGTTTAGCCTCTCAGATAAATAAAATGGAGCACGGTTGCCCATGTGGAGCGAATAAAGCTTGCAGACAAAGTAAATATTCTACAGGCAACAATCCTGCACCAACAAGGGGATAGGACTTGGGGATCTTTTTTTCATCTATAGCTTCTATGATTCAATCAACCCACATATTGGTTTAGCGGCAGATGCAACATTTTGCTAATAACTTCACATTACTACGAACCAATTATATTAATTAGTATGAGTCGCTGCAGTTATATATTTACAGAATTCTAACAGTGTGCTGGGCATTGAACAGAACAGATAATTCCTGCCTCAAGTAGTCAAAAAAATTCTAGTCAATACAGTTTAATTTCATGAGAAAGATGTAAAGGGATGATCAAGCCTTCAGTGTGTTGGGGAGAAGGGGCTGGGAAGGAAGGGGGGGGGGGGGAGAGAAGAGGCAGTGATACCTTGGTCTTTATTAATATGACGTTCATAATGAAAAAACCCAACCACCAGCTAATTGTGCCACTGAAGAACAAACGAACACAGAATTACACAGTATTCTTTCAAGCACTTGTTAGTTCCCTTATGTGGTAGCAAGAATGGAAGAGCTGTATCCTTTCCAAACCCACACTTCATCACAAGTGCTTCCAATCTGGCTTTAGATTCTCACAGCACAGTAATGACCTTTGAATCTTCAATGTTCTAGTGAGTAGCAATTTTTAGATCCCCTCGTTATTGATGTTATTTGAAAATGCAGCTGGAGTATTTGGCTTGTATCCCTCAACTACCTTGGCCTGCATTCAATTGTAGTAGTCCACTGTCAGTCTCTGCTAGCATTTCTACATCTACTGTATGCATGTTATTCATCCGACTTTGGCCCAACATTCTTTTGGATCCTTAGGTCAGAGGGGTAGCAGTGTTAGTCTGGATCTGTAAAAGCAGCAAAGTCTTGTGGCGCCTTATAGACTAAGACGTTTTGGAGCATGAGCTTTCGTGGGTGAATACCCACTTTGTCAGATGCATGCAGTGGAAGTTTCCAGGGGCAGGTATATATAAGCAAGCAAGAAGCAGGCTAGAGATAAGAAGGTTAGTTCAATCAGGGAGGATGAGGCCCTCTTCTAGAAGGCTCATGCTCTCTTCAGAGAGCTTGCTGCTCTGTGGTGTCTGCTTTACTTGCTTGGTGTGTTTGCCCTCTATGCTGTGGTTGCACTGTTTAACTGGTGTCACATGGTTGGACCAATGCTTGTGTGCGCACACCCTGTGAGCACGCTAGGAGCAAGCTGCTCTGACCAAATCTGACGAAAGCTCATGCTCCAAAACGTCTTAGTCTATAAGGCACCACAAGACTCTTTGCTGCTTTTGGATCCTTGTGCTTCAGGGAGCTGAAATAGTTCTCACACGTTACATACGATATATCCATCTCTCTGCTCTTCAAACTGTTGATAGGATTCTCTCCAAGTAGCCCAACAATACGATAATTAAATTGACAACTTGACATTCAGCTGAAGGTAAGCACTATCCTATTTGGTAAAAAACACTTAGATGCAGGATCATAGGACCAGCTCCTCAACTGTATAAGGGCAGTTATGCGTCCCTGACAATAGGGGGTCCTCAGGTAGCACACGACCACTGTAATGCATCACTCCTTCATGAATGGTGCAGCGGGTATGGTCAAAGCACTCCTGTGCTGCAGAAATCCCAGCTGCTGGAATGGTCTCAGAGCAGGTCTGCACTGCGATAAAAAAAACCATCTGACACTAAGTGTTATAGCCCAGGGCAGCTGGTTTGGTCACTGGGGCTGAAAAATAGCAATGTAGCCCAAGTCTAAATGTCTATGCTGCAATTTTATAGCCCAAACCCTGCAAACCTGAGGCAGCTAACCCAGATTAGCCATGAGTGTTTTATTGCAGTGTAGACCTACACCAGTCAGCAACCATAAGGGTAAATTGCAGAAGCCTTCAAGCTGTGCCTGGGGACTAGCCTGGGGCAGATCAGCTCAAGATCAGAGGAGCACAAAGGTGACTTAAGGTTACCTTTGCATCCCCAGCCTGAGCTTTGCTCCTCAGCTTTCTTGAGCAAAGTTTGGATCTGGGCCAGTGGTCTTCAATGATAGAGAGCTTTCTAACATTTACCACTTTATCTTTACATTCCTTTAATTGAAAAAAATTACACTTTGTAAAAGTTATTTTAGTCATTAAGTCTGGTAAACAATGTCTGATCCATCTTCTGATTCTTCTACCATGAGGCCTCTGAATATTCCCACTTACGAGTGTCTAGAATCTCCTAGCCTATATTGGCCACTTACCTCTCCCTCATGGAGGATTCCAAGTGGAATGGCTCCAACTGCCTTTTAGATCCTGCTGAACAGCTGAAGGTTTAAAACTCGGTGTTCAAAAATGTTTCCCTTAGTTTTAATTGTCTCCTGCCCCTTTATACCCAGGGACGGCTCCAGGCACCAGTGCACCAAATGCATGCCTGGGGCCACAAGCCACGGGGGGCGGCCTGCTGGTCGCCATGAGGGCGGCAGTCAGGCTGCCTTCAACGGCGTTTCTGAAGGAGGTCTGCCAGTCCCGCGGCAATTCGGTGGCGGGTACGCCGAAGGCACGGGACTGGCGGACCTCCCACAGGCATGCCGCCGAATCCGCGTTACCAGCGGACCTCCCGCAGGCATGCTGCCGAAAGTCGCCTGACTGCTGTGCTTGGGGCGGCAAAATACATTGAGCTGCCCCTGTTTGTACCTACTTTTGTTTATAGTTAGACGGCTGCTTTTCATTTAAAAAAAAAGTAAGAAAGTTTCATTATGGCAGAGGCACTGTGTGGATCAGCAAAGCCCATGAGAGCTGCCTCAAAATCCCTTCTGATGGTGGAGGGTCTTCAGGCCTAGCTGACTAAAATTGGTATGGTGTAAGTCCAGCATTGATTTTAAAGAGCCATTCAAAATTGTTATTCATACTATTGTAGAGAGCAGAGACCATGACTAAGATCAGGGTCACATTGCACTAGATGTAGCTCTATGACCATCTTTAACAGTATGCAGGTCTCTGAGCTTATCACTGAGTTCAATGTCAAGTATCCAGCACCAATAACTAGGGACTGAAGAGTTTCTTGTGAATGTAGCTTTGTGTCCAGCATTAGTGGTATCAATGTCCCCAGATCTATACTGTCAACTAAGTCATTTGCAAAAAGAATCCAGCACTATTAAATAAGTGTGAATGCACAGGGGGAGAACACTAGTTACTTGTACCTTAAAAACTATTCTAAAGAGACAGAAAATTAAATACCTTGATCATTTACACTCTCCTTTAATCTGACCCTAGATTATTATACTTAAAAATCACATAACAGTTTCACTGTCTGTCTACAACAAGAAACCACTGTTCAGAGTCTGTAAACTAGAAAGCCTTCAGTTCTAGTTTGTCTAATCTCTGGATGTAAATTTGTGAACCTGTAAACTTTTCCTAAATGTGGATAGGCTGGAAGTGATCTTCCTTACTTACAAACTATATATTTGTTTTGCTCAGAGCTTCCATAATCATTTTAACTACTGCATAAGCAACTTACAGAATTAGTGTACTACATTAGTAATATTAAGGCAGCTTAAATGTATAAATCAATTCTATCCACTTTTTTTGTAGACAGGATTAGAGGCACTGTACTTGAGTTTTTAAGCTCTTTCAAAGTTTTATATGGTTTATCATAAAAAAAATAAGAAAATAGGAAAAAAAAAAACTTACACCAGAGTAATAAGGCCAGATATTGTTATCATGTGAAGACTTGGAGACTGACTGCTTTCTAGACCACTAAAAATTGAATTTCACAAAAGGAATGTAAAGGAGAGTCCCAGATGCCATTTTTAAAGAGCCTCTCTCTTTTCCTCCAATCTCCATTTAAGAGCACTGCAAGAACTGAATTTCTCTCAATGATTTACAGTCCCAAAGACATGTTCATATACAAGCTCAATGTCCTGGCTGAAAAAGGTTTCAGATGATGCCCTATTTGTTCAAGGTGATGAGCTGGATGAAAGAGCTCTCAACTTCGAATCAACTCCTGCTGAGCAAAGCTATGGAATTTAGCTGCACTAAAGCAAGAGTAATGCTACTGGGAAGAGATTGGAGGCCTTGTGAGAGAATGAATTGAGGTCCCCAGAACTAAAAATGCCTCACTGAGGAAACTACAGTCAACTTACAGTCTACCTCAGCACCAAAGTATTATGCTAGGACAAAACTAACCCATAAAAGATATGTTAAGCAATAAGTGTTTTCTTCAGAGAGCTTGCTGCTCTGTGGTGTCTGCTTTACTTGCTTGGTGTGTTTGCCCTCTATGCTGTGGTTGCACTGTGTAACTGGTGTCACATGGTTGGACCAATGCTTGTGTGCACACACCCTGTGAGCAAGCTGCTCTGACCAAATCTGTTCTACCACCACATTGTTACCAGCTCCTGTCTGCTTAACACTTGCATACATAGTGAACTCGTCTGCCTTTCACACCTTCTAGCCAAATGCCCCTGATGCTGTTCATCAAGTGCTATTCTCTCCTTCCCTATAGGCTGTTCTCAGTCAGTGGAGAAAGCAGTACTATTTTAATTTAGTAGACAATGTGGGACACCACCACTTGTGGACACTTTACATGTATGTAATCTACTGTTCACCAGATCCTATGCTGGATGTCAGTGGACTGCCTCAAGGATGCTCTCTTATTATGCTACAAACTGCTGCCACTCTGAAGTACTGCTACCCACTGTGGTCTCTATTTGGGAAAACTATCATGTAAACAACAAGGAGTCTGGTGGCACCTTAAAGACTAATATTTGGGCATAAGCTTTTGTGGGTAAAAAAGAACAATAATACTTCTTCAGATGCTGTGGGTGAAATATGAACATTCTTTGATTATTAAGTATCATCCAAACAGCCTATCAAACTAACCCTACTAGTCTGTCTGTTAGGAGAATGCAGAACCATTTGAATAGCAGCATCTTAAAAGCAGATTTCTATTTACTGTTGATCCTTCACATCTAATTAAGAGTAACTTCCAACGCAGCACGGTCTACAAGTCTTACCTTTATCAGTCTATTAAAAACAATGGCAAAGAAACAACTTCTGCACTTGTGGAGATCATCTAAATCCTTTTATATGCCCAAGTCATTAGTTAAAATAAACACATTTTGGATGCTTACCGTCTAAAGTCAAAAAGAGGTAAAGAAACTTGACCCAACATCTCTGGGCCCTTTCTCTGTTTATTTGAATCAGGTGAACTTCCACTATTTTGATTTAATATTCCAAACAGAGTGAGACACAAGACCGATTCCAATGGCAATTGTGAAATCTGGATGGGGAAAATGATTCTGTAAAATAAAAGTATGTTAAAGAAGACTCAACTCAGAAGAAAAGATAAAGCATTAGAATCTTTAAAGGAAGTTACAATATATGTTAATGCTTTTTGTTCTCAAAAGGAAGTGAATTGGTGTTGAATGTTAATATGCAGATTTCATTTATTCACATGCTGCATCACATCTCTAGTGTCAGTAACATAAGAATGGCCGTACAGGGTCAGACCAAAGGTCCATCTAGCCCAGTATCCTGTCTACCGACAGTGGCCAATGCCAGGTGCCCCAGCGGGAGTGAACCTAACAGGCAATGATCAAGTGATCTCTCTCCCGCCATCCATCTCCATCCTCTGACAAACAGAGGCTAGGGACACCATTCCTTACCCATCCTGGCTAATAGCCATTTATGGACTTAACCACCATGAATGTATCCAGCTCTCTTTTAAACACTGTTATAGTCCTAGCCTTCACAACCTCCTCAGGTAAGGAGTTCCACAAGTTGACTGTGCACAATTTCTGAAGGGTGCAAGGCAACAATCCTGCACCATATCTAAGTTCAAAAGTACCTCTTAATGGACAAGATTTGTGTAAAATTACATGTTCTTTCCAAGGAGCTTAACTGTCTAGTATTAATTTTTCCACTTTTTTGCTCACTATCAGGGCCTACAGATTTGGTTTAACAGCTCTACTTTTCTAAGTTTAATAATAAAGTCAAGCTTTGAGACAATAGGTTTTCCATCCAAACGAAGTGCTGTTTCATGTAAGCATTTACATGTACTGAAATGGCACACAAAGTAGAACCTTCAAATCTTGCTAAACACTAATAAAATTCAATGGACAGAGTAAAATTCACACTATTATTTTTCCTGCCTTGAAGTATTCTTTAGTTTTACTGTAATGTCAGTTTTATATGCCAAAACTCTACATACTTCCTACATTAAGTGACCTGGAATTAGCCTGAGAGACCACCTGTCTCTCAGGGATACACTGCCCAGTTACCATCAGCAGATGCGCTCAGGTTAGATCCCTCCATATAACAGAAGGCAGGTACTTAGTCATTCTGTATAGAGTTCCAGGGAGTTTGAAATACTGTTCTGCCCTGGTGTAAAATAGCCAGGATTTTGTTGACCGCAATGCCCATTTGTTTAACCTGGCCTTTGAAGAGATAGGGAACTAAGGTATAGGCAGGTGTGTAGGTTTGTAGCATTTGGATTACAAGATGTTGCCTAGTAGAAGTGGAGAGTTGAATTGTGTATTTAAAATTATAATTTGAAACAAAGGGGAAGGTGCTCAAAGCCTATGTCTGGACACTTTTTATTGTTTTAAGTGTGACGGGGGCGGGGTGGTGGTGGTACTGAAACAGTGAATGGGTGAGGGGAGCCAATTTTTAACCCCCAGGATTAGAACACCATCAATGCACAGTTTTCCTCCTGCATTCCTCACCCCTCTGCCCCAAAATCTAAATTAACTCAAGGACAGTTAAACTTTCTCCCACACAGAAGATTAGATTTAATAGCAAAAAAAGTCTGATTTTCTTAAGTGAGCATTTAAAGAGTCTGCCTTCTTGCCAGTGACAGCCCTCCCGTCTAAGATTTTTAAAATTATAATATATGCACAACTGTTGTCATACATTGCAAAGAAGTGTTAAAACACACTGCTTGCATTTAAGCGAAGATAAGCTTATCACTGAAAAATGCTTAGAGACTCCAATGAGAAGTACGTACTCTGGAAGCTTGCCAATACCGTAACAAGTTTTTCCCTCCCTAGACATTCAGGCCATAACTGAAGAAGCCTTTTTCCTGTTTTCCTCTTTATAGGTGCAAATTGTGCCCACAAAAAGGGAGGAGTTTTCCAACAGTTTAGAAATGTGAACAATCAGCATATTAGTAGAGAGCATTTGTTTCTTCCCTCTACCCCCACACTTTCAAAATTAGCAGGGTAAAGTGCTACTCTAACCCAGACAGTATTAACATGTCAGACATTTGTGATAATAGAAAGTATAAGTTTACTAAGGAGTTCAACAGAATTAGCAGCTTAGATAGCTAACAGAACGTTATGTAAGTATAGTTAGAAAATACTATAATTAAAAGAGAGGAATATTTTAGGAGCAGAAGTACTAAAATTACTTACAGTTCATCCCATTTAATCAGATAGAAGAAATTCTTGTATGTGCCAACCTTCTTGGACTGAACAGGTTTAAACAGATCTTTTCCATTATGGGTCAGAGAGCAAACCAAGTAGTATTTTTCATAACTGGAAAGGAACAGTCAGTATGTTGAAGCAGAAAGAACAAGAGAACTGATTTGTAAAAAGGGACATTAGTTTAATAAATTACTCACTTTGACACCCAACTGGTAAGAATCCCATGAGCAGCAAATATTGTAAATTGCAGGTGCTCTGTGGCAGTCCATGCTTCCTTAGTGCTTCTATTATTTTTTGTTGCAGAATTGCTGCTACTGCAGCCTGAGTTTAAGTGGAGGTGAAGAAGGGCATAGACTGCTGCAGTCAACTGGTCTATGCTCACTTGCACATGGTTTTCAGGCTGCAATGAACCTAGATTATAATACATCTTTAATGCACATCTTCCTAAAACGACCATCTGAAAACTATTCTGAAATAAGATTAAAAAAAGTTTTACTTACCAACTGAACTGTTGCTAGTGTCATCACTGGGCTTTAAGGACACCTGCACAGTAAGTTATGGCAAATTTCAGAAAAACATTGAAGCAGCTTACATCTAAATAATCCCCAATTGCCAGTCTTCTCAATGACAAGCTTTGTAGTTTAAACACATTATGATACCTGAAACACTGGGCCAGATTTAGGCTCACACTTTGGTCCCTTTGCACTCTTCTAGCACAAAAAGTCCATAAAAAGCTACCATATGTGAATATCTGAGGATTCACAGTGAGTGATCAAGACCAGAGCAAACTGCTCTGGCAAGCCACAATCAATGTAATAACTGCTAGAGGACCATTAAAATCAGAATAAATCAGTAGTGCTGAGGGGGACTTACACTAACTTACACTAAGGGACTAGGGGGAACACAAAGGTGGCATACAGATCAGCTACTCCAGAGGAAAAAGGACTGTTATGGTCAATATATTTGTTATATTCACTGCTGGAAAAAACTGAAACAGTAGTCAAGGTATTTCTTTTACCTGATATGAGACTTATTTCTCAAACCATGCAACAAATTTAGTATAAAGCATGAACTTATACACCTAGGGAGCACCAAACTTTTTCAAAAGTATATTCTATCAGAAATATCTTTACCATACAGCTAGCCTCTATATTTTATTTTTTGTTCGGTGAATAACTGATGAGACCTACTAGAAGTTAGCGCCTTAATTTTTCCGTATCTGTTCCATTATTCCTTTAACAATTTCTTGTGTAAAAAGCCATTTGTAATATGCTGCAATACCTGGATGCTCCATCTTCCATTACATCACTGTCATGAAGGGGTACTGCTGTAGCATAAAGAATGGAAAACCTCTTACTGATAACTTCCTTTCTGCTAGGAGCACCTCACACAATTCTGCATGTCTGGCCTGCTTTCCTCTCTCAGCAGCTCTGAGAAGGATCAGTGTTTTGGTGCTCCATGGTCTGGCCACATCACCTCTGCTCTTGCTGGCTGCCAGATGAGTTATTCCCAAGCTGTGAAACTTGCATGACAACAAGTATTCCAGAGACAATGAAATAACTGTACCTTAGACCAAGACAGTCATACAGTAACAATTCCACTTAATATGAGCCATCCAGGCTCATGAGTCACTGTTAGCAGAAAGGAAATTAGTGGTGAGAAATTCTGTTCTGCAGCTCTGTCTCTCCCACAATTCTGGACATCTGCGAAGCAATGAGCAGTGCAACAAGTTTGGTAAGAAAAAAGTACCCTGCCCTTTTTGTGAGCTTGCTCAAGTCTGTATTATTTCTGGGCTACTGCCTGCAGCACTTTCCTGCCAAAGGAGGTCTCTGCAGAAGACAGAAGGTCCATCCTGCAGTGCTTTGAAGATGTTACCTGTAGACCAAGTGGCCCACTTTGCAAATTTCCAAAGTGACTTGACCTGCTTGTTTCACCCATGAGGTTGCTAAGGATCTCATGAAAAGCAACTTGATCCCTTTGGGACAGGTGCCTCTGATGATCTGTAGGTTTCCACAATACACAGTCTAATCTACCTATCAATGGCAGACTTGGAAGCTTTAAGTCCATGGCATTTAGCATAGAAGGATATGAATAGGGAGCCTAATCTTGTTGTGGATTCAGTATGCTTGAGAACTTTTCAATGCTCTTGATATCTAAAGTGTACCACTCCTTTTCAATGGGATATTATGGGTTTGGACAGAATGAAAGAAGAACAAACTCTTGGGAAGTGTGGAAGGAAGTCAGGATTCTGGTGTCCTGAGCACCACCTTGTCCTTCTGAACACACAGCTCCTGTACAGTTAAGGCTGCCAGCTCCGATACACCTGGCCGATCTGACAACTATTAAGAAATCAGTGTTAACGGAAAAATAAAAGACTGAAGTCAGAAGCTTGAAGGGATGGCTTGTCAGGGCCCTCAAAACTAGCAGAAGATCCCATTATGGGGGAAAGAGTGGCCTGACCACTGGTCTGGCAAATCAGACTAAAGGAATGTGGTTAAACCTGTGGATTGTCTGCCAGGGAGCCCAAGGAGCCTGCGAACTGCATGGTACTAAGAGCGGACACCTGACATGCAATGGTACCAGGCTGCAATGCCTATCTATGTTCCTGGAGAAAGTTCAGAATGGCTGGAATTCCTGAGTTTGCACTGTGCTCTTGGCACCAATTGCTGCATATGGACCAGATAGAGAAGTTTGCTTTTAGTGTCAATACTCTCCTTGACTAAACCAATGTCTTAACTATGGAGGACAGATGTGCTTTCTGGTCAACAGCCAGGCTGTTTTAGGTCTGGATGAAGAAGAGAACCTTGTGAGAGGATGTCTGGTCTCTGTGGAAGCTGAAGTGGGGGTTCCGATGTCAGCTCTATCAGGTCTGAGTACCAAGGTCTCTTTGGCCAATGAGTTACCAGTATTACCTTCACCCTTTGTTTTATTTTCTGGACCATCTTTTCCAGTAACGGGGAAGGCAAATAGTCCCTGCAGCAAACTGTGCAATAAGGCATCTGTCCCCATGGATCTGGGGTCTGTCTCCCTTGTGAAGTATTCTGGCCTCTTCGCATTCGTACCATCCACAAACTAGTCAGTTGAAGGGAGAGTGAACATCTAAACAAGGATATTCAAAACCTCTTGATTTAGGCACCACTTGGAGTTGCTGACCATGCTGAGCCAGGCCGCCTTTTACTTCAGCCCCCCTTTGGGATAGATTGCTCAGAGGGAAAAGAGGAACTGCTCTGCCCACCTCATTATTGCACTGTTTCTGTGTGTAGTGCCACCTCTTTGTTCCCCCTTGGTTGTTTACATGTGACTGTAGTTGTCATTGTCTTATTGAACAAGGACATGGTTCCCCCTTAGGATATGCTGGAACTGTCGCAGAGCTAGCTTCACTAATCTCAGCTCTAGGAAGTTTATGCTGTGAGCCTTTTCCTCCAGGGTCCAGAGGCCCCGGGCTATTTGGGTCTCCAAGTAAACTCTCCAGCCCGTCATCGGATGCAAAGACTTAAAGAACTGGAAGCCAGATAGGCATGCCACCATAGACATTGCCGTGGGCTGATCACCACTGTAGAGTTGAACACCTGTGTTGGAACCCATACTTGATCTTTCACATGTTCCAGGGAGTGGTCCCACACCATCAGATTGAAGGCTTGAAGATTTCTGATGTGTGATTGTGCTGATGGAGTGAGCCCCATGCAGGACACCAGGAGTACCAGCAGTTTGAGACATAGCGCTATGGTAAGCCTCCTGAAGCTCTAGAACAAGAAAAATTCCTGGATGGAACCAGAGAACCCTTTTTGGCGCTGATTGTGAAGCCATGCGCCTTGAGGAGATTCAATGTCTGAGACACATGCCCCTGTGCGATGCGGAATGTGATGGAGCTCTGATCAGGATGTCATCCAGGAAGGGGTGAGTTCCCTGTGACCCGATTCTGGCTCTGTCCTCAACATCCTTGTAAAAACCCTGAGAACCCAGGACAGGTTGAATGGGAGTGTTCAGTACTGAGGTTTCCTGCCATAGGCAAACCCCAGAAGTCTGTGATGGCATGGCATGATGGGGATATGGAGATAAGTTTCTGCTAGATCTACTGAAGTCAAGAATTCCCCTCCCTCTCCTCCAGGCCAGGGATGACACTGTAGAGGCCAGGGTCTCTATCTACTCTGCCTTTTGAGGCAGAGAATGGCTCTGATAGCTCCCTCCCCTTCCCTCAATGGGCTTCTGTACAATGAAGATGATGTAGAACCCAGAGAACCTTTCTTCTGAGGAAACACACTATCACTCCCGTATCCAGAATATGAGATATTTTGTTCTGGATCAGACTGTTTTACAGGGTCAGTGGAGCTGGATGACTGGATGAAGAACATATGAGGTGAGCATCCCTGGCTTGCTACTTCCCTGACCCACTTGTTGAGGAAAACCATTCCTTTAGGATTTCCCACTTCCTTTCTCCTAGTTTCAGCTCTGGGCACAGGTCTGTGTGATCTTTGTCATAAAGTGAATTTTGGCAGGGCGGAGGTGATCTCCATCATTGGAGATTTTTAAGAGCAGGTTAGACAAACACCTGTCAGAAATGCCCTAGGTAATACTTAGTCTGCCACGAGTGCAGGGGACTGGACTAGATGACCTCTCAAGGTCCCTTCCAGTTCTATGATACTCAGACTGAGGCTCGCAAGTGGCTTTTTAATGTGCCTCATGAGGCTCTTTGCAGCACATATTAAAACACTGAGTTAGTTAGTAAAAGCATCCTGACTGGTTATGTTATTAACCAACTGTAGTTGATAAAAAATAATAATGCCTGGTCAGTCACTTTGCTGAAAATGAAATAATGAATTCACACTACTGTGGCACTTCTAGGTAATGCTGATTGCTAATTTGGCTCCTGACCACTGAGGTTGAGTATCGATGCTCTGGACTTTCCCCCACACCTCAATTCCATTGTTCTCCCCTGGGGAATTTGATGTCTGTTTGCTGGCACCTCTGTGAGGATAAGGAATGAAAGGAGTGCCTCTCTGACAGCCAAACTATGTTGTATTTTGTCGCATTGTCACCCATCACCTTCTCTCCAAAAAGGATGGAGCCTGTAAACCTGGCCAAGCACAGACCTGCTTAGTGAGTATCCACCTTTCAGAGCCATGGCTCAAGCTGTGAACCTCACTGCATCTATTGAGGCATCGGCTACAAATGCTATTGCTAGAGAAACTCTAAAGTGGAGCCAAAGCCAGGCTGATCTCTGTTCAAGGGCTTTGAGATCTTCCAGGCAGGAAAAAGAGATGCTCTTCCAAAGCAGATTGTCGTCAGAGATGGTGGGAAGGGAGGGGGGCAGAGGAACCTTCAAAGCCCTTTTTAAGAGTGACCAGCATCTTTCTATCCAGAAGTCCTGAGGGCAGAACCCCACTTCTCAGGGAAGAATCTTATCCCGCTACAGCAGTGTCACCCGCTGGTATCTCATCGATAGACCCCGTTCCATTCTTGAATGTTATACAGCCTGACATCGCACTTGTTAACATGCTAGCCCTTATCAGGCTTGTTCCTTTTATCCCTAAATCACCCCCTGGAAGGTTTCAGAGCCAGACAGCTCACCTTCATCAGTAAAGGAGTGGAAGGAGGATGATGACAACAACTTGTATCTCCTGGATTTGTGTGCTTCTTTCCTTTTTAGATTTTTCCCCTCCCCCCCTTCACCTTTTTAGAGCACTTTGGAACTGTAGCTCTGCTGCAACTTTGGTAAGGCCTTTTGCAGCTTGTCCTCCTTTGGCCCGGGAGCCCTCTTCAGAGGTCTGACTCAGAATTCTGTCCTACTGGGTCCCATTCCCCTCAGATCTCCCGGTCAGCTTGGGAATGAGGGAGACAGAATCAAAGCTTCTAGTCATTCTCCAAGGTGTTGAGGACCCACTTTAAGGCTGGGACTTCTGGCCCCGCAAGCCTCCACTCTTTGTTCAGCAGGGGTCCACTGGGACTTACCTGAGTGGCGTGATCAGGGTCCTTCTCGCTTTCAGAGCCTCTCCCTGCTCTGCACTGGGGTTCCTGGTCCTCTCCTCCCCCCATTAGAGTTGCAGCTGCCTCAGTGGGTAGGGGACCCCACCTGCCTATTTGACTCCTAGCCCCAGAGTTAGGGATGGAAGGCTGGGCACAACTTGACATCTGCCGAGCCTGGAGAAGGCTGCCTCACCTATAAAGCACTGTTTGGATTTAAGCCGGTGCTTTAGCAGCTGCTCTGCCATGCCTGGAAGGGGCAGAGGAGATAGCATGGAAATGCTGCAGCAAAAGGATCAAGGAAGGCTAAACCAAGCCAGGGAGAAGAAGAAATGTTGCAGGAGAACATTGATCCCACTGCCCAAAAAAACTAGGCAGAAGTGTTAAAATATGAGAAAGGGTGGGAGCAAAAAAAAAAACACCCAGCAAACCCTGCCACTGCCTGTTGCTATAGAGGCAGAGGATTTGAGAAGAGCAGAGGGGGCATATCCAGGCCACGTGGAACAAAAACACTGATTGGCCTCTGAGTTGCCTGCAAGAGATAGGAGAGCAGCCGAAGCATCCTCCAGAATGGTGGAAGATACTGGGCTGCAGAAATTGGGACTAAAATGCACAGGAATTTCACATGCCTAGACAAAATGAATGAGGGCTTGCTGGTCAAATTCCAACTCTAATAAACGCTCACCATGCAAGTTCTCCCTTAGTCTACACTAAACTAAAACTTTATTTTAACTTCTTGTCCTAAATCAGGTAAAGAGACTATAAATGATTAAATAACTGACAACTGATCCCAGAGACAGCTAAATTTAAGACATGGATGAAGTGAATCTTATACACCTCATGCCTACCTCATAGGAGTGTCAAGAAACACAATTTAGATTATAAATATAGATAAAACCTAAGCACCTTGTAGTTATCAAAAGATCTTAAAGCTTGGAAAATCAGTTTCCACAAAAGAGCTAATTATATTTTCACTCACAGAGGCTGCCATGTCTCCACATTATTTATAAAACACTCAAAAAACCTGGGACGACAAGTGCTATATACACACACACCAAGCATTACAACAACATAATTGTATGTATATTTTTATCCAAAGATCTACTGTTTATTGTTACCCCTTGACTTGTGGCAACTGCTAAACATTGAATGTAGAGTTTCGATGGAGACTATTAGAGAATTCCAATTAAATGCAATTTTTTTCCTTCTCCAGAAGTGAATTTCACTTATCTTTAACAAGGGTAATCTAAGTAAATATTTATTGCAACAAGAAACAAATAGAAGATTTTTTTTATATTAAAACAGATTACTGAAGTACACCAAGTTATTATGAAATCGTGATTCCACACTCTATATGTGAGGATTTTTACATTCTGAAGACCACATTCATTTTCAAAGTTTTCTTTTAGGCTATGGATCAAAGAAATTTTGGAAACTGATCCAGTAAGGTTTGGAGTAACTTTGTTTTTCTGTGACATTCCGTGGAGCACAGACATTTTTAATGCAGATTTTCTACACTTCCAGGCCAAATTTTACTTTTCAGAAGCAGTCTGAAGGGGACTGTCTATGACTCACTGTTTAGGCTGTTATAGTGCCTGAGAAGTTTACATTTGATAACTGATTGGTGAAATTTAAGTATACATCTCACAACCAATTTACAAATACTATCGCCATCACAATGGTGAATCCAGGAAGGTTGGTGCCAGTATGATATTAGCGGTGGGACAGCAAAAGGCACAGCTCTGCAAGACTCTGGCTTTTACGTTTTTGGCAGAGTTTTATTCCTTTCTGACAAAAGCAAACAAACCAAACCAAACCAAACATTTTCCTTCTAATAAAGATCCCCTTTTGGTATAGCTAAGTCAGATCTTGTCAAAAAGTAAGCCAACTTCACGGAAACAAACTGGTCAATTAAGGTGGCTTTTGGATGAGAATTTGCATCATTTAGGAGCATCTTTGGTCCTGGATTCAATATTCAGAGAAGATGGAGTTTTGAAGTGCAATTGGTAGTTTTACACACTACAGACAAGAACGCTGATCATTGCTCATAAGAAAGGAAGAGAAGTTCCTATCACTGCAGAAGGGCATGAACTAATCATTAAAGCTTCATTCAAATTTAGTGCACCCACTGCCATGCACAAGTCCACGCAGCACAGTCTCAGGTTCTTGTATTGTACCCACATATGTGAAAATATCACTCTCAGTAATTTCAAAAACATTTATTTAAATAGAGGATGCCAAAAGTTCACCATCAAATATTCTTTTGAACACACTGAAGAGGGAATTTTTTAATCAAGCCTTTCACATTTGGTAGAAGTGTCCCTTTAAACTTTATTTTTAAAAATCAACCCTACTAAGAAATATTGTAGGAGGTTTCAGTTATCACTGCGTCTGAAATAACTTTTTAATAAAAACGAGGCGTCCTTGTGGCACCTTAGAGGGCTAGCCCACAAAAGCTTATGCCCAAATAAATTTGTTAGTCTCTAAGGTGCCACAAGGACTCCTCGTTGTTTATGCTGGTACAGACTAACATGGCTACCACTCTGAAACTTTTTAATAAATACTGATAGAAGTATTTTATCAGAATGCCATTGATACAATGCGTTCAAGTTCACATGATCAACATGCTTACCTCAGGACTTTTACTCCTTGGAAGATTAACAGCCCTCCTCAGCTTCTTTACAGAGTCTGTTATTGCTTGAGTTTCTACTCCATCCAGTGCATAACAGATTTTTCTTACAGCCTTGATTACATGATCTACTGCTTTCTGTTGGTTCTAGTGAGAAAAGTACACAGACAAAGAAAGGAAGAATTTTGATTGTGTTTGCAGAAATTGAGACTGCCGCAGTCCAAAAACAAAAAAAAAAAAAGGAGGGGAAGTCAGAAAAAACACAGTTTTGGACATTATCTACAGATATAGCTATTCAGTTCCACTAAAAAGTTGATTTTTAGTTTAAAAACTTATGGTTTTGAAATCATATATGAGTTGACATCAACTTATAAAGTTGAAGTCAAAAAATTTTCCTTGAATTAAACTGCTTATGGCTCATTTACCAAGGTATGAATCACAGGCCTGGTATGGATCCTAGTATATCCCCTCCCAGAAAGAGCTTGCAAGATTTCTAGTCATATCTTCCTTTTACATCTATATTTCATGGTACAGAGACAATTAGGACCAAATCTTCAGCTCATGTAAATCCATTGGCTCCAATGGAGTGTGATTCAATGTGAAGGAGGAATAGTATGAGTAAACAATGATTCTGTTCAAACGCAGACTTATCATTGTTTGTGTGGCTCCATGCTTCAGACTTTACACTTTTTAACCTCTCTTCTTATTGAGGTAATGGTCTGCAGAAACCTTACCTCAATCATCACACCAAAATTTTTGCAAGACAGAAGTGCTCCACACTAGCTTCTTACAGCCTTGCCTCATCCACTATCAAAATTGGGCAGTGATTGAGACCAGAGTGAGAATAGTGACTATGTAACTGAAGATCAAGTAGACACATGCGTGCATGCTGGAGAACTTGGCTTAGTAGTAACCGTCATGGCAGCACACATGCCTTTTTGAACCCTCATAGCCTCTCCCCGGTGTACTTATCGGCAGTACTGTCCCAACCCCACTCAATTCTTTCACACTGAAAGCCAAAACTGGAGACTGATGCAGAAGGGATGGAGAGTTGATTATGGAATACACATCTGCACCCACTTCTCAAAGAACAATTACAGCACAAGTAGATCATTTTTCTTTGAGTACTTACAGACATGTATTTCACTCAAGTGAGTCAAGCAGTAATGGAAGGAGGTGGGGCTCAGTGTCTACTTAAAACAACTGAAGAACTGCCTGTCCAAAGCTTGCATCTGATCTACAGATAGTTGTAATAGCATAGTGCTTGGTAAAAATATGCACGGAAGACCAGGTAGTGGCCCTGCATGTGTCCAATACAGACATCACTGAGAAACACGACTGAAGCTGCCTAGGTTCTCATCAAATGAATCAATCTATTGGGGAGGTGTAGTCTGAGCTAGCCCACACGCTGTCATAATAAAGGACGTAATCCATGTGGAAATCATCTGTGTGCCTGACCCCTCTTCTGATCCACTCAGACACGAAGTTGAAGTGATGCACAAAAGTTTAGTGCTTTTCGGATAGAACACCAAGGATCATCATACAACCAACAAATCAATGTGCTGCTCATCTGCATTCAAATGAGGCTTAGGAAAAAGATACAGGTAAGTTTACTGATTGGTTAAGGTGAAACTGTGAAACCACTTTAGATAAATTTTGGGCGTGGTCTGAAGGACACCCTGACTTTGAAAAAACTGTGTATAGTGGCCAGGCCATTAGGGCCTGCAGTTCACTTACTCTCCTTGTGAATATAACAATAAAAAGAGAGACTTTTGGCAAAAGGAAGGACAGGGAACAAGTTGCTAAGTGCTCAAACGGAGGTCCCATGAGGGAAGCCAGTACAGTGTTACGATCCCACAGAGGAACAGCTTTTTACAGGTGGAAAAAAGGCAGACAACCCCTTTTAGAAATCTTCCATAGAGTGAGGAAAATATGGAATCCACTTAGCTTGTTAACCATTAATATCAAGGTATTTGAACATAAAAAGTATTTACATTGTTTACGGAATTAGTTATCTGGCAAGGCCTAAGCAACTTGTTCACCAAGCTCAGAAAGGTAAGAACAACTACTCCAAAGATGAAGAAAATTCAATACCTTCTTTGATAGTCTTTAAACTTATCAATAAATGGTTAAGAATCATTTAAATTTAAGAAATATTTTTAACAGAAAAAACCCAGCTGTAATCTGGATTTAAAATGGAATTTTGACTCTTATTAAATTCTGATAGAACCATAAAGTTGAATTACAACCCTGTTGCTTACACATTCCCAGAATGCATATGCTACCAAAGTCCTCACATATAACTGGGCCAATAAAGCTGTCAACGGAATATATTTGGGTCCAGTCATGCCCCTGAAAGAGGTGCCTCTTTGATCCTAAGGCTATGAAAGCCAAGAATTTGGATACTAGCTCTTGGCATTCTTCTTAGCTTCATCTCATCCACCTCATCTCATTCAAGCCAGCAAACAAGCAGCAAAAAGACAGCTAAGACACCAAAGAGCAAAGAAGCCACCATGCTGCATCAAGAAATTATCTTCCAGTTCAGCATTGCAATATGACATCACCACCAAGAATTCAACACTAGTGGTGAGCCCGAGTGTGTAAAAGCACTATCAGTAGATTAGTGTTGTTATAACCTTAAATTTATTTTAAGGTGATATGTAAATACTATTGTCGTTTAAGATACTAACTGTTTCTCCTGTTAAGTAAAAGATTGTTTAGCTTCTCTCTCTCCAGGAATAATCTAATCTTAGTAAACAAAACGAAACAGAAGGATTTAATTTGAGTACAAGACTCTCAATTTTAATTAAGTTGCCTGTTTCAAGACTGTTCCCTACAGTGAGTTGATGAGTTTAAGAAAAACATTGCTCTTATAAATGAGTAATTCTTTAACTACCGTCTAAATAACCAAGTTAAATACTTTCTTCAGTTTCATAGGATTCAGTTTTTCCATAGTTAGCAAGTATGAGTATTTTGCTTTTCTTTAGTCATGCTGTCCTCTAAGGAATGGTAAGAGCCATAAAGGACTAAAATAATGGGAGGTGTCACATCTCTGAACTGGCAATGAGATACAATCATTAAGATCTGGTCTATTGCCCTTACTTCTCTAGGCCAGGGGTCGGCAACCTTTCAAAAGTGGTGTGCCGAGTCTTCATTTATTCACTCTGATTTAAGGTTTTGCGTGCTGGTAATACATTTTAACATTTTTAGAAGGTCTCTTTCTTATAACAGTCTTTAATATAAAGTAAATAAGGTTTTTAAAATGCTTAAGAAGCTTCATTTAAAATTAAATTAAAATGCAGAGCTCCCCGGACCAGGCCCCGGGCAGCATGAGTGCCACTGAAAAATCAGCTTGTGTGCCGCCTTCGGCTACAGGCTATACATTTTTAGCACTTTAGGGGATAAAATTACTTGGCACGCAACGCTTGGAAAACCACACCATTTACCCTTATGGTTAGATGACCAATTATTTTAGTTGTGTGTGATGAGGAAGAGAGACATGAAAGGAGATCTGAAAGCCTAGAGCTTGGGAGCTGATTTTAACAGGGAGAACTGAAAGACCTTGTTAGTTCTTGGTTTAAATGCCATTAGTGTTTTTGTAACTCTCTCAATACAAGAAGTTGAGTTAAGACGCATATAAAGACTACAAGATCATTCTTATGCAAGCTTTAGTATAGCACTATTTGAAGGAGAATTTGTTCTAGAAAAAAGGGTCTCTTACCTCGTTTTTAAGAACCATGTCAGTTTGAATATGGTAAGCCTCTAGGAGCTCTTCAACAGAATGCCTGGAATACATGATTAATTACTGTACAAGTTCATACTATATACCACCTTCTCATTAAAAGGCAAATATAATAAATTGTTTGAAAATTTAGCAGACGACGACTTGATCATGAAGGCTGTACATTACATACAGTTACCTTGAAATATTTTCTCTGAAAGGCTTTTCTGTTTTGTAGAGGTGTTTTGTTAAATTTGTAGGTGTCCTATCATCTTCTTCCTAGTAATGAGAAAATATTGGTAATTCAGTCAGTATTTAACATGAAAAAATGGTTCCCTTCATTCAAGTTATAAATGTAAACAAGTATTTTAGATACAATATTTTTAGATGCAAAGACTGTAAAAAGCAACTGGGCCAAGATATTTAAAAATGGATGCCTAAAGTTACGCTGCTAAATCCATATTTAAAGCACTTAAGTGACTCAATTCTCAGAAACACTGAGCACCCAGCAATTCCCACTGATTACATCCAGCAGCTCCCACTGCAAAAATATTTTCCATCTGAGGCCCTCAAAGCAGTTTGAAAACATAAATGAAACCTCAACATCCCTTTAAGGTAGGCAAGTACAGATAGACCCCTCTGTGCCTCCGTTTCCTAGAGTCACAGAGAAGTCCAGATCTCTCTTCTGGTGTGTGCTTTAGCCAGATGACCATTCTTTTCTTCTATAAATATAAGCCAAAAATTTGCAAGACACTTTGGAATATAGATTTTCCACAAAACAATTGGACTTGAGGGATTCTTAGAGTCTACTTTTCATGAGAGCCAGTTTAGTATTCAGTTATTCATGACCTGCCCTCAGTGGAATCCTGCAAGTGGAAGTGGTGCTGTTTGTGTAATTGGCTTAATTTCTGCAAATAGTAATCAGCCTTATTCAATAGCACTGCTTTCTTCTTGGTTGGGGTGGGTGGGAGAGCAGTGGTGGGGAGGTTTCCTAACTCAGAAAGAGGACAGTAGAAAAAGACCAGCCCCATCTCTACTCACTCCTACACAAACATCAATTCCCACCTGAAAAGTTAGTCTAAAGTGGTACAGTGATCCATACGTATTTAATGTATTTCCTCTATTCAGAGGAGAAAGTCAAGCACAACACTATGTGGATTAACTACAGTCTGTTACTCATGTAACAAAGTTGTGTGTCAATCAGATCACTAACTGACCACCACTTCCATCCCCTTTAAACGTGTCAGCAAGCATATAAAGACCATAAAAAACCTTGGTTGTTTTTTCTTATGCTCTCAAAATCCAATCCAGAGGTTTAAGAGATTATATAGATTTGTAAATCCTTTTTGGATTTTTTTTTTAAACCACCATTTGGAGGTATATTCCACCTTCCCCTTCCAGCATGGCAACATTACATACACAGTTTCAGCAATATAAAAAGTCAGGATTATTATAACTGGAAGTTTAATTTGTACTTACTGTTCGTGCCAGATCTCTGCATACTACACTATGGGTCAAGAGCTGCAGTTTAATCTCTGCATCCCATTTTCGACAGTTCTGAATGTATTCATGACTTCCTACACAGTGCTTACTGTTAAATGAATGAATAGTGTAGTTACCCGCCATTTCAAAATATGCAAAAAATGTTTTTCAAGCAGCACTCAAATATTCAAGATAGCCCTGTCTGAGTCCTCATCCTTTAGAAATGCTTTGTTATTTTCAAAGATCTAGGTTAGACATTAATATCTTGATTCAGCATTAGTCCTGCAGAACATCTCTGAATTTTCAGCCGCTGAAGAGAATTAAGACTGCCACAGGATGTAGGTGGTCTTAAAATTTAGCAATTTATAGAATTCCAGTAGTGTGCATGGTCAACCGCCAATTCCAAAAAAGTATTTAAGAGTACATTTTAATTCTGATTTAAAAATCAATTCCTTCTGTGCCTACAGATTCATTTACCAGGTTGCTGACATCTGAATAGCAGCTGAAAACTATGTTATTCTCTCACTATAGTCAAAGACCCTAGAAGCCTGCATACAAGCACTCTCATTCACCACATGATTTAGATGAGGAAGAGACAGATTTCTAGGAAACTTTTCAAGTTACCTTACTTTGCAGGATATGGGATCCCAGCATATGCTCAGATATTAACAGGAAACAGATCCCATACAACACAAGTCTCTTTAAAATTCTTATCCACAAAGAGAAGCAAGAAATTCCAGTTACAAAGCCTTCTTCACAGATTTGAAACAAAGGAGAATTTGGTTGTTGAATTTTTTTCTTTCAATCCATGAAGAATTTGAGAACCCCAGTCACACCACAGAATGCAAAAGATTCTCTAACCCCCAGTTTAATTTCCTCCTACTTTTCTCTTGTGCAATGAGGTGTTTCCCTTGGTTATGAACCCAGAAACAGCCCAAAATACTACTTGTCTATGATAGATTAGAAATGACTACGTAAGTTTTCCAAGTGTGTTCCACATCGCATTTGAAAGAGCATTCAGAAGTAAAAAGGTCACTCGGGGGGGGGGGGGGGGGAATCCTTATATATTAGCCTCAAGAGAGGCGAGAAGGCAATTTAGGAAAAAGGACTAAAGCCTGTTAAAGGCAGAATAGGAAAAATGTTTTGGCTTAATTTTCCCAAATGACAATATATACATGTAACTAGAATCTACCATCAATAAAGAATGCAAATGTGCCTTGTATTTTGATGAGTAGGCCTCCTTACTCAGTCTAATCCTCCACAGTACTTTTATTTTTTTTTAAAGTGAGTAGGTACGGCCATTCTTATGTTCATAAGAAAATGGGTGTCAGCTACAAACTCCAAAACAACTGATATAACATCACTTCCATTTCTATACCATGATCCAACGCATGACAAGATTTGCAAGATGTTCATCAGAGTCCAGGATCGTGAAAACAGCCTTAATGGAAACAGGATTCTCATTACAAGGCAACCTTCCAAACCCCGAAGTTAGCTTTTACTGAACTTGAAGCAAGTGTGAACTTCGTTCAATCCCTTATGATCTGACAGCCTATTGCTTAAATCAGCACTTTATCCACCACCATCAGTTTCTAATGAAGAAGGCTCAGAAAACAGGAAGTTCAGGTAAGAGAATGAATATGAGCTGAAGTGTGAAAACTAGCCCTGGAGAGGCAAATAAGGTGATTTATATAAAGTTAAAAAGTGAATTCAGTGCAGGGAAGAGCGGACATACTGAGACCTAAAAATGTTGTCTCATTTATTTGCTGAACAGGAAAAGAGGTAATTAACAGTTTTGAAATGCAGTGCGGTACTCAAGCAACTTTAAAATTCTATAGCTTTTTAAATGCCACCCCCCCCCACGACTCTCATCCCCACTTCAGTCAGTCACACAACAGCTACTGTAACCAAGCTAGAAGAAGCTCAAAGACCAGTGTAACTTTTGAAAGATTACTCTCATGAGGAGAGTGGAATGAATATAGAAATGGGAACTGATCATCATATGATGTAGTAGAGCACAAAAGGCTAATACATGCTAGAACAGAGAAGCCAGTTTCCAGATTAATGAATCTGCAGGGACATAGTACCTATGCACACACACTTCCTCCCCTGTGCCCCCCCATTACAAAGGAAAAGTAGTAATATTCAAATTCTAATATTCAATTAAATTCAAATTTTGCAAATTTACTTTTACACATTTAATGATGGATAGATTTTCTAGTAACTGTTCTGAACTGAGTGACAGTTAAACATTAATAAAAATTAAGTTGGCTTACTTCTGTAGAACTTCTTCTTGACCACAGACTTTCAGGATATAGCTGCTAATGTCCACTTCATTCAAGTCATCATGTACCCAGCAAAGTGCCTGCATTATTATAAGCTCGACAGGAGAACTCACTGTTTTTAAAAAAAACAAAAAAACAAACCAAACACACACCACACAGTAATTTTCATCTCAAACAGGAATCCTTATTGTACTGGAACACTGGTTTAGACCCAACTTTAATGGAAGAAAATTAAGTATGTTACTAAGGGACCAGGAAACGGCTCTGACAGATAACATAGAAAGCAACCGCTTTCCGCAGCTCCCATTGGCCAGGAATGGCGAACCGTGGCCACTGGGAGCTACGAGCAGCTGCACCTGGTAAACAAAGCGTCTCGTGGCCTGCCAGAGGCTTACTCTGAACAAGCCGTGAACCAAGTTTGCGAACTCCTGCTCTATAGCAAGGAAAGCACCCGCTCTCTCATATCTCGCAGAAGAGTCTATTATTCACAGTGGAAATATCCATATGCTGGTGGAAACCAATACAGGAAGTTGAGGTTCCATATGTTCTCATTCTGAGTTGCCTAATGTAGCAGCTACAACAGCAGTGTAGTTTGGCATTTGTGAAGGATGTAAAAATTCTAGGCGTCTACAGTTTCAGCTACTGCAGAGTAGAACACGAGGGGAGTGCTCTGACACCCATTTTCTTATGAACATAAGAATGGCCGTACCGTGTCAGACCAAAGGTCCATCTAGCCCAGTATCTGTCTACCGACAATGGCCAATGCCAGGTGCCCCAGAGGGAGTGAACCTAACAGGCAATGATCAAGTGATCTCTCTCCTGCCATCCATCTCCATCTTCTGATGAAGAGAGGCTAGGGACACCATTCCTTACCCATCCTGGCTAATAGCCACTTATAGACTTAACCACCATGAATTTATCTAGTTCTCTTTTAAACGCTGTTATAGTCCTAGCCTTCACAACCTCCTCAGGTAAGGAGTTCCACAAGTTGACTGTGTGCTGCGTGAAGAAGAACTTCCTTTTATTCGTTTTAAACCTGCTGCCTATGAGATAATTAACCCTCAGGGAAAAGAGATTCTTAGCTGCCCAGATTCTTTCCTTCCACATGCCATTCAGTATTTCCTGCTTGTTCAGGTAGGACAGATAACAGCAGTTGTCACCTAACTTCCTTACCGAGGATAGCTAAAAGTTAATACCCATATTTACATCTGAGTTTTTAATATATCGTGCAGTCTTGTCCCCAAAAGGGACATAACCTTTGCTGCCTTCAAGACAGGTTAGACCTTAATTCCCAGAGCACAGTTTGTGATTGAATTTGGCTGATTTGCAAGGGTCTTGCTGAATCCATACTTTTTTGATGACTGCCATCATGTGCTCCAAAACCTAAATGATTCATTTAAGTCAAAATCTCTAGCCCTTATAATCGCAAAAATAACTTTAAGTGAGCAGATATGACATGATGCAAGGATGTCTATCTGACCCTGTAGACAGCCTCAAACAGCTTTGAGGGAAGTCTGAATAGCTTTTTCAGTGTTTTCAAATACATTTGAATAAAAAATAAAATTTAATTCACAACTAGGATGAGAAACGTCCAAAAGGAAAATTTTCCATGAAAAAGGCATTAAGTACCAAAAAAGTAAGGTTTGGAATGAGTGCGCCATCTCAATATTTATAATTAAGACTTTCAGAAGTCACTTAAATTCAAAGGAATAAGTAACTCATTAAAAAAAATTAGTAATCCGTTGAACTACAAAAATGAACTGTGAACTATAAAATGGAAACACTTACCATCACATGTAAATGTTACTGGCTGTTGGAATCCTTCAATTTCTATAGAAACCTTGATACTGGCATTCTCCCCACTTATATTTCTTTGCAGCATGACTGGACTCAGTACAAAGCCTGGATTTGTGTGCTGATTGTTGTAGGGAAAGTTGGTCCTCAATCTGTAAACAAAGAGGGTTTTAGTTAATGAAATATTCTATGTATAAGTCCCTTGTCTGTCATGCACTGCAGTGGACTTGTCTGAAAGTAGTACCAAAGGCCAACAAGCAGTTGAAAATGCTTTTTCATTCTTAATTTAAGCTGTAGATACAGAAACATTTGACTTGTCTGCTCTTTGCACCCCAAGACTGCCCATAACAAACAGATGAGCAACTAGTTTAAAATTAGTGTGTAGGCTGGAGCAAGAGATTACTTTCACATGTTAAGCTCATTGATATCCATTATCTTGATATTTGCATGATGTTCTGAATTTCCACGTTTAACTTTAAGTTACAATTTAAGAGCAAACTATACTGTAGCATCTGCATAAGACAGCTAATTTTCAGAGTTAAAAAAATCCAATACTTTTGGAATACAAGTCCTCAAAGCACTCTAAAATGTTTAGTCTTTTGGCACTGCTGACATACACTGTTCAAATCCGATTATTTCAAAACACTGAAATTTAAATAAAGCAGCAATAAAAAGGAGCTAAGCTAAGTGCAAAAAACTTTGAGGAAGAAAGGAGCTCATTTTGTTTTTAAGTCTTGTAAGCCAAATTGCTAATGAGAGCCGGGTATATGTAATTTTTTCCCCCCATTTGTTAGAAAATATGTTCTCAGAAGTAAACTTTATTTTCAGTAAAAAGCAGCCACCAAAAAATGCTATTAAGAATTAGGCAGAATATTTACTCACTAACTTTTTGCTGACATTACAGCAATGTTATAGGACATTAGGAACAGAGGAATTATACTGGTCTATCTAGCAAAGTATCCTACCTGTGTAGTTAAGTATCCTGACTGTGACTAACAACAAATGCTTCAGAGAAAAATGGAAATCCCTTATATGGCAGCCTGCAGAAGAGCTGTTAGTGGTTTAAGTCTTGAAGCGGATATATTTAATTAACATTTTAAAACATTCTTATTCCTATCCAATACTCAAAAAATTTGCCTCAGTATCTTGTAGCAGTGAGTTCCACAGGTTAATTATGAGTTGTGTAAATAAAACTGAAAAAAGAATACAAAGTTACCCAATGAAATAAAGGTATACACCCTTTTTGTATTTGGAGAAGGAGTAAATGACCAACCAACCGACAACTTCTATCTCATTCATTACTTTTTAGGTCTTAAGTTCCTTTAAACTAAATATTCCTGATTTTAGTGCATTTAAATATACAGAAAAATCTTACACTATTATAATAGCACCCAGAATGTGCTAGGTGCTTTCCAAATTCAAAAGAAAGCAGTCCCTGCTCTGAAGAGTAATATTCCATGCCTTTAGTCATCTTTCTCTTGACCTTTGTCTACTTTGTCACTTTTGAGATGGAGCGACCAGAGCGAATGAAGTATTCAAAGCAATACTAGTTGACTAATTGGATGCATCTTTCACAGACAGACACAGACATCCCTACAAATAATACAATATATTCAGGATCTTGTGAATAGTTTTAAAGCAAACAAACAGACTCTGAAATCATGCAGTATCCAGTCCACAAAAACAAACTAGAACAGAGATTGCTTTGAAGTACAGATACAAAATTGTAAGGATCTTAAGACAAACCAAATATTCAGGGTTCCACTTCTTAAATGATTCAAGAACATGTAGGACTTGCCCTAGCCTATCTGCAAATCATGTAGTTGGTCACAGAGGAAAGGTTGAGGGAGCAGCAGAAAAGCAAGGGGTGGGGAGAAGGGTGAGAAGAGGAGAGAGAGACAAAGCCTCCCTTACTACCTCCTCTTTGTCTCTCTCTCCTCCTAGGTCTTTACATTCTCCTTGCTTTATTCTGCTCCCCTTGAGCAGCATCTCCCTGCTCCCAGATACCTCTTTCTCCAATATCAGTAATAAACAGAAATAGACAACTCGTTCTCCCTGGTGAGAGACTAGATTAGAGAACAAGTTGAGGTTTGATCATTGCAGTCAGCCTGGATTTCAAGTCTCTTGCCCGGGAGGGAAAAGGCCAAGGACATGTTTCCTCAAGAAGTTTATGCCTGTCTGAAGGAGGTGGCAGCAGCCTGTGTGTCTGGAGTTGGGGCCAGGGGACAACGACAATGACTGAATGCATTTCAAGTGTAGAGACAGGGCTCGTCGGGAGGGTGAGAAGGGAGGAATTGATTGGGAAGAGGTAAGAATTAAGAACTTCGAGAAGAGATTAAAAAACCAAGTGAAAGCAAGGAATAGAAAAGGAGAGACAAAGAAGGAAAAGAAAAACCTGTACTTTAGAAAAATGTGTGTAGGGGAACAGGAAGAGAATACACTCAGTCATATCAGTAGACCAAAAAGAAAAAAAGCAGGCAAGAGACATTTACTACTTAACAGAAAACAATGCTAAAATGTTAAAATATGCACCAACGAAAGAAAGGAAAAGGGGTTGGACAGAACAGACTGATGTGAGGAGAAAGACATACTGAAGCTTGCTTAATGCAGCAAAGTGTGCAGGGCTAGTCCTGTGAACATTACTGGAAGTTCATGATATTTGAACTTTGATATTTATTTCCAACCTGAGGACAGCAAACACCACCATTTAATTATTTGAGAATTAATTTGCAATCAGTAACTGCTTACTTGGTAACTGCTTGACAAAAAGCTGCCAGCTCTTGATTCCGCCCTTCAATATCTTGGAGAAGTGCATTTTCTGTTGTCGGGCTAGTGGTCCCACTGTCTTGCTACAGTTAAAGGATAAAACAAAACTTTAAACTGGTTGAAAACATACTCCCATAAACCTTCAGATCACTAGTCAAACCTCAAAGCAATGTTGTGTCCCAACTAGATTTCAGCTACATTAAATGTGAATTTACAGATATTAGCAAACATATGTAATAAGAAAATCAATGTTTCTGTTATGATTGACTTGGTTTTGTATCAATTTAAATTATCAGAACTGATTCTTTGCAACATTAGCAAATTGGAAAGGCAACACTCATGGAAGCATGAATCTGGCTTAGCTGTTTATAGCCAAGATATGAGACAGCTATCTAACTCTCCAAATGCACTACCCGCCAGATTGGCGGGTAGTGATTGATCTATCGGGGATCGATTTATCATGTCTAGTGCAGATGCGGATAAATTGACCCCAATCGCTCTGCCATCGACTCCGGAACTCCACCAGGGCGAGAGGTGGAAGCGGAGTCGACAGGGGAGCAGCAGCCATCGATCCCACGCCGCGAGGATGCAAAGTGAGTGATTGTAAGTCAATCCGAGATGTCTACTTCAGCTATGCTATTCTCGTAGCTGAAGTTGCATATCGTAAATTGATTCTCCCCTCCCCCCAAGTGTAGGCCAGGCTTAAGTAAATGTAGCAGATACTGCATGCACACAATGATAGTCAGTCTTGTACTTTCTATCCCATTTTTTTAGGGGAATGCCAAGAGAGGATATTAGGTCTATTCTCTATTTTATTACATGGTACAACTTCCACCTGGTCAGTCAGAGGGCAGAATGAATTGTATAATGGCTGTAAGAAGAATGGCACCTGTCACAAATCAGTAACTTTCAGCATTCTGTATGAGCTCTAGTGGTGCTCTCCCTATGACCCCTGAGACTCCACACTGCAGTCTTTGAGGGCAACTGTGTTCAGAAGATTCTGATTTATTTCCAGCAATTTTTAAATTGAAGTGTTTGAATCAGCCCCATTACTAAGAAGAAAGCACCACTGCAGCCCAGATGCAAGCCAGAAACACCCTGAGCAACTGCTGTCTGTCTCTTCCCAGTTCAATAGTTCTCACACTGGGACACACGCTATATCAGAGGTGGGCAAACTACGGCCCGCGGGATCCTCCTGCCCCGCCCCTGAGCTCCTGGCCCGGGAGCCCCTCCCCTGCAACCTCAGTTCGCTCCACCACCAGTGCAATGCTCTGGGCGGCAGGGCAACTGCAGAGCCCGGCCTGACCCGGTGCTCTGTGCAGCGCGGTACGTGGCTGGCTCCAGTCAGGCAGCACAGCTGCAGCTCCATCAGCCACCAGTGCCCAAAGCAGCGCGATAAGGGGGCAAAGAGCGGGTTGGATAGAGGGCAGGGAAGTTTGGCTTGGGGGGCAGGGGTGTGAATAGGGGTCGGGGCCCGGAGGGGGGGTTGGATGGGGTGGCAGGGGGCAGTCAGGGGTGGAGGTTCCAGGGGCAGTTGGACAGGGCAGAGATTGGGGGGGAGTCAGGAAAGAGGAGGTGTTGGATGGGGCGGTGCAGGGCAGGGGTTCTGGGGTGGGCTGGGGACAGGGAGTGGGGGTGAATGGGCCAGGAGTCCAGGGGGGCCATCAGGGGGCCAGAAGCAGGGGTGTGTGGATAGGAGGTGGGGGCAAGGCCATGCCCCTCTCCCCTAACCAGCCCTCCATACAATTTCCAAAACCCGATGTGGCCCTCAGGCCAAAAAGTTTGCCCACCATGCACTACATCTTGGGGAAAATAATTGCTGCAGCCATGCCTGCTCCATTGCCTGCTCCCCTGTGACACTGTGAGAGCCCCAAGAAGCACATGATAGAAGCTTTGCTTATTATGCCTGAGCCTACTCAAGCACCAAGCAGCAAAGGATGGCTTTCTTCCCACACAGAGGCCTGGGGGAAGGAAGGGAGAACATGCATATGGGAGAAGAAGAAAGAAGCTTAGAATCCACCAGTTAAAGATTTCTGCTTCTCTGACCCAACAGTCTGGGGATGTTCTAGTGGACAGTCTCCTCAGAAGGACATTCTTTGGCTGTCCCCAGCAGAAGAAAGATGCTCTAGCCACTCCCTCTTCCTTGCCTGAGTTAACATAACATACCCTTCTGCATCAAGGGTATGTTAACACTACAGTTACTAGGACTTCCTGAAGGGGAATTTTGGGATGACATAAGTTTCCCCTCAGACTGGTTAAATAGCATAAATGGAACAGAAAAAAGGCAATAAATCTGCCCCCCAAATACTAATTTAGGCCCCCTGACCTTTTTGAAACATATTCAGCCTTCAGGCTAAGGAGGGTGGCAACACTGCTCCAGCCTGAGGTGAGGTGTTATTGACTAAGTTATTGACACCAGTTCTGATCAAGCAATAGAAATATTGGAAGATCTGGTGTAAACAGGTCTCTGGGAATTTAAGCATAGTGTCTGGTCAAGAGTTGGTCTTACTAGCACAATCTCAAAAGTAGATAGGTAAAAGACTATTTATGGGGATACAGAGGAATCTGTTTGCCCTCCAACTCCTCTCAATACTCCAGGCAACGGAAAGGGAAGAAATTGACTATCTGTAGTTACTCCTGAAGAAGCTGAAACATTACTGTTCAATTCTCAATTGGAATGTTTAATCATATATAGTTCCAATTTTATGACTTCTACTTTAAGCTTCTAAGGTCTAAAATACAAGTACCTTTTTGTGGTAGTAGAGTGAAGAAGATAAACTCACTTGTATTTCAGAAATCAGTGCAACATTTTCATGTAATAACCTGCACAAACATTCCAACAGCTACTGTTAGTGAACTCTAAAAATCTCAAGTTCATCTCTTGGCAAAAATGTACATATGTTATACCAGATAAAGCTATTTAAATACAAAGCTATTGTATGTATAAATGTGATTATGTTGAAGTTACACATTTTATTAGGATTTTAGCTTTAGAGCCTTCTGCCACTGTAGCATTTTTGAACCAGTTATTTTAATCATTCATTTGATTCTAATTTAAAGCAGTTTTGTCACATAGCCATGCCATAGCAGAAAAATGTTCTACTTCGTGCAAAAAAAAAAAAAAAAAAAACCACTATGAAGAGACATGCACAATTGGCATTTGCTCTTCATTCAATTGTGCATGTTACTTACCACACAAACAAACTGGCCCTGTTTAATCAACCTTGATCTGCTGGGTTACTGTTATCAGTGTGTTTAGGCATTACCTGTAAGCATCTATGCTTCTGTGGATGCAATATGCTGTTTATTATATAGTAAGGAGTTTTTCTTCACGTTATTATGTGTGTAAAGCCAACCTTTGATATTTCAAAACTGAAATATCCAGAAGTGCTATGGCACCAAAGACAAGACAGACTTCTAAAGAAGTGTTAAATTACACTGTAGTAAAAACTGCAAAATACCTATCTCCGCTGGCTTTATTTTAATGGTGAAAGCAGCTTTTCGGATATCAAGCATGGTAGCCTGCAACTATACCAATTTGCTATCAGAGTTTCCAGCAAGATAGGAGATTTGATTCTCTGAAGGAAGCATTGGTAATTTGAATTTGTTGTTTCACTTGCAATTACTAGTCCTATTTCTTTTGTGTCTCATATCAAGGCATCCAAACGTTTTTCCTTCGGAGTACTGCATCTTTTAATCCAATGTGGAGGGTAATAAGACTACTCCTCTACTTTTTAGGATCCTTTCTGGTTTGAGTTACAGTGAGAAGACTGTGGGTGACTAGCTATGTTAAAGGGCACTGTAGGTGTCATTAAACCAGATCTCAGTGAAGGAAAAACGTTCAAATGACTCATCTGAAATCTGACCATAAAGAATGATGGTTGACTGCATTCAGCAATTCAGACTTCAAAACTTTCTTCCTTATTTGTTGGTAGTCTGAGGGACTGTAAAGGCAGAGGTATTGGTCTCAATCTTATATCTATATCTCAATAATAATTCCAATGCCATGATGTTTTTGGCTACTCTCCCCAACCAAGCAATAAGATTTGCAAGGGTGGGAAGATTATTTGTGTCTGAGATCCCTTGAAGGGAGTTCCAATTCTCCAAATTCAAAGGACTCAACACAAAGACTACTTGGAAGTTTAATCTAACAAGGTACTGTAGTCTTGTGCACTTTAGACCAGGGTTTCTCAATCCGTTGGTCAGAACCCCAAATTGGGTCACCAGAATGTTTCCAAGGGTCGTGTGGCAGCTCCTCTCCCACAGGGCTGGCTGGGCTTGCCTCCCTGATCCAGGCACTGCCACTAGGGATGTAAATATTGTTTAAAATGTTAACCGGTTAAATGATTAAAATTATATTGTTTAACTGAGGCCGCCCCAGCGTGGCGGGGGTCCCTCTGGCTGGCACAGGGCCACCAGGGCTGGGGCTGCTCTGGCTGGCATGCACAGGGTTACCAGTTAAGGTCGGTTAATGGTAAGCCTAATACTTACCAGTTAACCTTTTACATCCCTAACTGCAACCTCTGGGGTCCCAACACCACTCAGGTTTGGCCCAGCCACTATAACAGGTGCCTGGGTAGGCCAAATTTAAGTGAGTGGCACTCAAGCTCCAAGAGCCAGGTCACAACTCCATTCACAAATTTGGTCCAGTCAGGGGGGCGGGGCCAAACCTGAGTGGCGCTGCAATCCTGGAGTTGCAATGCCCAGAGCAGACAGCCAAGTGCAGCCAGCCCCACAACGCAGGAGCTGCCACTGTGGGGTGAATACTGGGCAGGATCTGACCAAAACTACCCCAAGGCCTCCACGCCCACACTGTTTACTTGGTTGTGACAGGCCATAAACATTTCCAGTGAGAACCACTGCCATTGCCTTAGAGAATGGCTCTCTTTCTATAGAGAAGGCAGGTGAAATCACGTGAAGTGCCCAAGCTAGCAGCCCCCATTTAAATTTGTGGAGACAGTGCCTACAATGGAAGGCCACTCAATTCAGGAACTCAAATACACTCAGGATTGGACAGTGCACATTTGCTTTTCCCCCAGAACATTCTGCAAGCCTCATCTTTTTCAAGGCTTTTTAGGAAGAATGGATGCCTTATGAAAGACTTGCGTAATGCATTGGATTGGTGGGCAGGGAAGGGTTACTCATATAGTCACACTGGGGCAGCTCGTAACTTAAGTCTTTTTAAAATGTGTTTCAAGCTTTGAAAGGTAAATCTAAAGAAATGCTTTTTAAAAAGCTACACTAAACTTCAGACATATTATACCGTCGCTAAACACGGAAGTTACTTTGAAAAGTTTTACCTTTTGGGATGTTTTGATTACTTTTCTGCAAGATATTTAAATTCCAATTCCAATTAATTTTAGCAGAAAATTGCTAAATCACCTCAAAATATGGAGCCATTGCACAGCGTGCATCGTTCTCCTGTACACTAGTTAAAACAAACAAAGGAGAGGAACTAGAAGCAGTAACTTGACCTTTTCTCTGATAGATCTCTGGTTTGACAAAGTTACCAACTGATGGCTGTTTAAAGACATACAAAGTACATAGGAATGTGCTTGACAGACACTTCATTCAGTACAAAGTGGATCTCTCTCTCTCTCTCCCAACTTCAGATTACCTAAATTAAAATGGCCCTTAGAGATGGCTCCCACATCCAAGGTTTCCTAAACTGCCTCAATCCTGACATTTTGCTATTGAAGCTAAACTGATGCTGGAAGTAATGATTAATGCTTCTCAGTGGAATTTAAAACATTAATCCAGTCATCTTTTCACAAGCAAGAGAAAGTGTGCACATGATGCCAGTCTTTCAACTATTTTTACTATATGTCTTGTCTGCTAGCCTCCAATTATTACATCGATTATGGCCTAAGCCATTTTTAAATTGGTAGGACTGGGGCAAGGCAGATCTGTACAGAAAGCAGGTCAGGATATACATTCATTCACGAAACTTAAAATAAATCTTTACACTGCCTTTATCCTGCTGCAGGTCTATGCTGGGACAGTTTCAGAGCTGCTCTAACTTACGCTGACTAACAACCACCCTAGAGGGCTGAAATGCAGCCAAGAGTGGCAAGGGGGTATCCTGGCACCATCCTCTTTCCCTCAACCACACCCTATTTTTTCCTGTTATCATGGAAGACAAGTGGTAAAGTCATCTCTACACTACCAGAGGAACCTCTGGCACTAGGTAAACATCTCTGGGCTAATTATATCAGTCTGGAGTTCCGTTTGTGGCAGAGGATGAGGTCCTCATTATATATAGTACTGCTCAGTTGAAAATCTAAGTTATGTAATTCACATTGCATCCTCAAGTTTTAAAATGCTATGAAAAACCCTGTAATACATGTAGAAACAGTTTCAAGAAGTCAACTTAATATTTATTCATATTCAAATATTGCATCTTGAGTTAAACAACATGTTTCTAATTAACCTGCTCAATTGGTAACAGCTGCTCATTAAATCCTGACCAAATGAGTGTATGAATTCATAATGTATTAAATGAACTACTTAACATACAAACTAGAAACATGGTGATCCAAACTTGCCTGATCTAGACCAAAAAGTTCACAGTTCTCAAAATTGCATGTCATAGGGTTGTCTACACGATGCAACAATCTGCACTAGAGGGGTGTAATTTCTAGATTTGTTGTGCACTAACTGACCCATCTGAAGTGGCATTATGTTAATATGCACTAAGGAACTTTTAGTTCATGATCGTGTCTACATAAGCCAGTTATTTGTTAAGCACACTAGTGTGCTATACACTCACTCCCCTCTAACTCATGTTGCTGTGCCATGTAAACAAGCCCATAGTAGTTTTGTTTGTTGTTTTATAAACAGTTTATTTTGTAAACTGAGTTTGGAAATGTTTTATATATTAGTTTGCCTCGTACCTTAAAAAGAGACCACAAATCACTTCTGCCAAATTTGTTTTAACCAGCTATAGTTACTAGTGACAACGTTAAATTTAGCTGAAAGATTACAGACTAAACTGAACAAAAATAGGCAGTTTACTCTGGGCATTTAATAGCATGATAGTCAGTTTCACTGTTTGGGACTTTACTAATCCTGTTTTCCTATGTAAAATTTAAGGAAATTGGATAAAGACTAAAAAAAAAAATAATCACAAAAACTGGAATGTGGACTTGGTTGCAGATGCAACACTTGCAACTACTTTTAACTTTAAAATGGACTGGACTTCAAGGTAATGATCTCTCTAAGTAACTCAGCAATCCAGTACAGCTTCTTAGAAGTTAAGTGATCAAGTCAGCAACACACAATACCAAATAACGCACAAGGAAACAGGAAGTTGCATACAAAGAGGAAGGCAAACCCATGATAAAGGTTCAATTCATATCATATAAACTGCAAATAAGGAAAAACACTTGAATTCAAGTCAAGGATATTACAGCATAGCTTAAGTAAAAGTATTTCATCACACTTAATCCACCAAGAAGAGGAGGACCTGTTCTATGAAAAACACTACCCAGTAAGCTATAAACACAATCAAAGTTTTCAAAAAGAGTAATCTTGCATTTAGACAAAACCTTTCAATTCAAGCTGTACTGTACAGTCTACACAGGGATCACTTCCAATAATGTGATACAACGTGTTACCAAAGTGTCAATCACACAACTGTTTAAGACAGCAAACAAACAATACTTTACCCCACTGGAACTCCAGGGGGATGTTTAGGGAGGCAGAATGTAGTCACTCAAGTTGAAGTTTGACCAGGGTTAATAATCCATTCCTATGGACAAATGTTATGGGATTGCTGATAACCACCAGTAAACAAGACAGTCATTTTATGGATCATACAAAATATGGCAGCTCCTCCAGCACAACACTACTGAACCAATACTCAATCAAGGTATTAGGAATGACTGAAGGAAAATTGTCAATAAAATGAGTCAAACTTCCTGTAGCACCACAGGTTCTCTTAGGAGGTTTTACATCAAAATATTGATCCAATTTACAAGTACAATTGATTTATCACAGGCCATAATAGTGTGGCTGAAGGCCATTATGAACCTGATGTTTCTGGGGAAAGATATCTGATATGGTGTCATTGTTAAAGGGTTGGCTACAGAAGTTAGAGAGGCAAACAGTTTCCTTGTTTTAAAAAACAGACTACAGGAAGAATGAGTTCACAGATATCAAAGGTTAGAATTACACACAAGACAAAGTTATATTGACATTCTACTCCTCACACATCAGCTTTTCAAACCTCCAGTCTCTTACAAAATAGAGGGAATCCTGGTGGGAAAAAGCCTTCCAAAATATGACAACCAGCCCAGAATAGCAGGAAATACTCACTGAGATGCCACGAACATTACCAATAGAAAATTAAGGATGACAAGCATTTTGTTCTCTTGTTTTGTCAATACTTTTTTCTAGAAAGAGCATGGTTAGAGGGAGCAAATTTAGAAATATATTTAACTTTATAACAAGTATTTTAGAGATTCAGCAGAAGAGCCATACCTTTGTTCTGTTTGGATGTTGTGTGGATAGTGTATGATGAAATTCAAATGACTGCTTTGAGAATTGTACTTTGGTATTGCAGCTAAATCCTCTAAACCCCTTTTCTGTGGTCACAATTTCCACAAATATGACTTTGCAGACTGTAAGGGGGAATTATAGCAGAAAATTTCCTGCTGAAGTCTTTAGAGATTTTATTGCCTCTTTTGACAAGTATGAGGAATTCTATAGTAAAAGACTATTTTCTGGAGAGATGGCAGCTCAGGAAAGCAAACGTGGCCACTTAAAAAAGGTATAATTGCCAAACTGAATCAGCCCCTTGGTCCATCAAGTCCTGCACCCTGTTTGACAGTGGCCAACACTGATTGTTTCAATGGAAAGCACAAGAAACCCCACAGTAGGCAGATGGGAGATAATCTGCCTGCCACAAAGGTCTCATCATAATCCCTAATAAAATAGGTAAGGTTTGAAGCACAAGGTTCTCTCTCACTTCCAATATTTTTATTTAAAGAACAACAACTTTGGTCGTTCTTGTCCCTATAAACATTTAATTCCTTCTAAATCTTGGTAAGATCTTGGTCTCAGCATCCTGTGACAATGAGTTCCCCAGTCTAGTTATGCAATGTGGGAAAAACATTAATCCGTTTTGAATTTGTCACCTTTCTGTTTATGTTATGACAGGACAAGGACAACAAAAGCTTCCAATCTATACTCTCTAATCCATTCATTATTTTGTATACTTGCATCATGTCCTCTCTCAAGATAAACAACCTCAGCCTTTTCAATCTCTTTAAATGAAAGTCATGCACCTTCCTAATCATTCTCATTGCTCTTCTCTGGACCCTTTCTAATGCTGTAATATCCTCTCACATGGCGACACCACTGATTTTTATAATGCCATTGTATAACCACTTTTTGATTTAGTGCACTTTCACAGAAACACCTGAAAGTCTAAATCACCAAGCTAATGTTTTTTCCTGGAGATAAAGTAAATAAACCAATACAACCGGCAAACATGTGTCACCAGTTGCTGGAAGAAGTGTATATCTTCATGAATTATTATGAGTCAATGCAACAATACTTTAAATTATTGCCTTGCCTCAGCATTCATGACACACTGTGCCAAGAATCATTGATTAAAGTTCTAGCAATACTGGAAAATACTAAACGGCTCTGAACCGATTTAATTTTTTTCACATTAAAGTAATTAATAGCACCCATCGAGGATTTAAAACTAGTCACATGGCTACATATTCCTAGCAGTTTAAAACAAGAAATCCTATATATCTATCTCTATATCGATCTATCTGCTAATTATATAGATTATCCAAGGAATGTAGTTTCAGCAAAGGTAACATTTCTGTAGTAACTAGGGCTGTCGATTAATTGTGATTAACACAAAAAAAATTAATCCCAGTTTTAATTGCACTGTTAATCAATTTCAATTGGTATTCTATTGTTTAAGTATTTTGGATGTTTTTCTACATTTTCAAATATATTTATATTACACAGAATACAAAGTGTACAGTGCTCACTTTATATTTTTATTACCATTTGATCATTTACAGTGCATTTGTATTTTTCAATTCACCTCATATAAGTACTGTAGTGCAATCTCTTTATCATGAAAGTGCCACTTACAAATGTAGAAAAATTTGTTACATAACTGCACTCAAAAACAAAACAATGTAAAACTTTAGAGCCTACAAGTCCACTCAGTCCTACTTCTTGTGCAGCCTATTGTTGACAAACAAGTTTACATTTATGGGAGATAATGCTGCCTGCTTCTTATTTACGTGACGTGAAAATGAGAAGAGACTTTCGCCTGGCACTTTTGTAACGAGCATTGCAAGGTATTTACGTGACATATGCAAAACATTCGCATGCCCCTTCGGCCACCATTCCAGAGGATATGCTTCCATGCTGATGATGCTCATTAAATACTGCATTAATTAAATTTGTGACTGAACTCCTTGGGGGAGAATTGTATTTCTCCATATATATCATGTTATATCAGTCTCAGATAATTGACCCAGCATGTTTTTCATTTTAAGAACACTTTCACTGCAGATTTGACGAAACACAAAAGGTACCAATGTGAGATTTCTAAAAATAGCTACAGCACTTGACCCAAGGTTTAAGAATCTGAAGTGCCTTCCAAAACCTGAGAGGGACAGGGTGTACAGCATGCTTTCAGAAGTCTTAAGAGCAACATGCTGATGCAAAAACTACAGAATATGAACCACCAAAAAAAGAAAAAAAGTCAACCTCCTGCTGGTGATATCTAACTCAGATGATGAAAATGAACATGCATTTGTCTGCACTGCTTTGGATGGTTATCGAGCAGAACCCACCATCAGCATAGACCCATGTCCCCTGGAATGGTGGTTCAAGCATGAAGGGACATATGCATCTTTAGCACATCTGGCACATAAATATCTTGCAACACCAGCTACAACAGTGCCATGCGAACCCCTGTTCTCACTTTCAGGTCACATTGTAAATAAGAAGCAGGCAGCATTATTTCCTGCAAATGTAAAAAAACCCTAGTTTCTCAACAATTGGCTGCACAAGAAGTAGGACTGAGTGGACTCGTAGGCTCTAAAGTTTTACATTGGATTCAAAAACAAAACAGTTATTTTTTGTACATATTTCGACATTTGTAAGTTCAACTTTTTTGATGAAGAGACTGCACTAAAGTACTTGTATTAAATGAACTGAAAAATAATTTTACAGTGTAAATATTAATAAAAATAAGCATAAAGTGAGCACTGTACATTTTGTATTGTGTTGTAATTGAAAATATATTGGAAAACGTAGAAAACATCCCAAAATATTTATAGAAATGGTATTCTATTATTAACATCATATGATTAATCTTTTCAATTGCATGATTAATTCCGTTACTTGCTTGACAGCCCTAGTGGTAATTGATTTAAGCTATCCACTAAATCCTCCAACCAAAAGAAAAAAAAAAAGAAGGAGGGGAAGACTACTAGACTTGACACACTGAGATATATCAAAGTAAAGGAACCTTCTGGGGGAAAAAAAATTGTGCCTACTTTATACATCATAAAAACACCCAATATTTTCTCTTGGCAGGCAGATCAACTTTAAGAGTAATGTTAAAGTTATTTGTTTTTAATCATTGACTTGATTGTGCGATATGGATTGCAGCCCTGATTTTGAAAGTATGGAATGTAAATTTTCACTGACATAACTGCTCAGGCAGGCAGCCTATTGCCTGCTTATGATATTGTCAGAAGTTTTGACCACCTGTAGCTCTAATTTCAAAGGGAGTTGTGCATGCTCAGCAACTCTGAAAGTCAGGCCAATGGCATACATTAGCAGTTAAGTTGCTCTGAATCATTTCAATCTTCAACATGTTTAGAAGAGAGCAAAGGATGGAATCCCTGCTCTCCTCTGCACTCTACTCCACGGGTTCATTGCACTATGACCCCTTCTGACAACAAAAATTACATGACCTCCAAATTGGTCCATAATGATCAGAGGTTCTAATTCAGCTGCTTCTGAGGGTAGGTCCACATAATCGCTTAAGTTAAACTTATGTTGCTCAGGGGTGTGAGCGTAGAGCATCAGCATAGATAGTCTTCATCAGATGCGCTACAGCAGTGAAACTGCGCTGATGTAGCGCTTTTAGTGTAGACATGCCCTCAGGAGTGATTTAGAAGAGATTAGAATCCACTGGTGACACGCATGCTCAAAGCTGAACTTGTTAAATAGACTTTAAAAACAAGACAACAAAACTGCAGCTACTCATTACAGCTATTGGATATTTTCATTCTGAACATAAATGTGGGGGAACTTTATATGCTTATCTGCCTATAATTTTCGCTGAGTGTCTGAGTTCCAAAAGCAGGGGCAACAGTTTGAGTATGCTTATTGCTTATAGAGTTAAAAGTTGAAATTTATGTACTAGGTGACCCTCATGTTAAATCAATCTTCATAAAATTTATGTAACATAAAAAAATCCAATCACTACAGCAGGAGTTACCATACAGAGAAACTGTTTCTTTAAACACCCAGAATCACACTCTTCCTTTCACTGAAGGGGTCACAGAATAGCAAATGCATTTCACAACTTCTTCAGTTAACCACAAACACTTCTTAGGAGGCAACTACTTAAAATGGATTAGATTGAGTTAGGATCACTCTAAAAGAGCAGTATTGACTATTCCAAAATTCATCAAAATTACACACAACAGTCCAATGAGTGCTGGCTTATTTGAAGATTTACCCCAGCCAATAGTTTTTTTTAAAAAAAACTCCATTTATGGTTTATATTAAGGACAACAGATTAAAATTTGCACCTAAATATCTTGCGAGATATCGAACCAGTATTAGAAAGTTTAACAATGCAATTTGAAATAATGAAGATTTATTATACCTGTGGCGTTTGGCCCTGTAACTTTGCAAGCTGAGTTGTTCGAATGTTTAAAGACTGGCTTCTTGTAACTGTTGCCCCAGCAGTGGATTTCCCATTTACTTTTCTTTCAAGATGACACGTTACTAGCAATTTTTCTTCTAGTAGCACAGCATCCCATGGATCTTCTGCAAATGTACTCGAAGTCACCTTTGCATCATCCTCTGCATTACACAAAATCTCCACATTATCCACTTTTGGTTTACTTAGAGGATCCAAGTCCAGCCAATCAAATTTACTAATATCACTGGAGTTTTCAGAGGTTGGTAGTTTAGGTACTATAGACTTAAAATCAGTCATTTCTAAGTCAGTGCTGGATTTCCCATTTTTCAAGAATTCGGAGGTGCTGGCTATTTTGTCAAATACTTTTGCCATTTCTGGCGTGAGTGTTGGAGGATACATGGGCAGGCTTCCTCGTGGATGGAAAGGTGTAGTAGTTGTCAATGGGTATGAAATGTATTGAGACCGCCCGGGAAGACTAAGATAAACAGGTTCTGTAGATTGATAGGGGTGGAAGCCATTCTGAAATACACCAGCTTGTTTACTGTAAGAAGCTGATGGGTAAATAGGAGGTAAAGTGCAAGTCACAGGCCCAGGTAGCCGAGGTGTCCACTGTCCTCTTTGACCAGTAGGCCCAATATAAAATGGTGAAGAAAAAGATGGGCTCAGAACAGGAGTTGCTGGTAATGCAGGTACTTTACTAGATTCAAAACTTTCATCTAGCAGCAGTTTCTCTAATTCAGCATGGGTCATTTTATCTATATCAACAGTGCTTAATTTATCTTCCACCCTCTTTTTGGCAACAGCCTCTGGAAACACCATGAGATCATGGTCCTGTTTATAATGAGTTTGTGCTTTTTGTCTGGTGCTGCTTAAAGACTCAGAAGTTTGCTTACTGCCAGTTACCACTCTTTCCTTTTGCATCTTAGCTAGTGCCTCAGCTTCCATCTGCAATGCCTCTTCTTTGTCCACATCTTTTGTCCTTGCAGTTCCCAATGAAGGAGATGAACGCTGTCCATTGCTACTGGATATCTGAGCCATAACGTGAAAGCAGATGTCCATTTAAGAGATCAATCCCTTGTTCCTAACAATCTTTGGCCCTTGACTTTGAGAATAGATTCAGTAGACCTGAACAGAAAAAAAAAAGTTAGAAAAACATGCACAGGCATAATTTGTACACTAAGTACATAAACCTGTAAAAATATAAATTTAAAGCTTTACCTTTCAACCCATTTCAGAATATCATATTTTCTAGATTTCTAACCAGTTACAAACCTTTCCTACTATTCTGACTGGATTTATGTAGTTAAACTAGGTACAAATTTTATAAACACACAGTTCAGAGCTTAATTTTGTTTGACTCTTTGCAATAATTTATTATGTTATCAGCAATGTCATGCAAAGAGCAGCTATGTTTTGACTGGAGGTGAACGCTGGTCCAGTAGTTAGGGCTGTAGCCTAGAACTTAGGAGACCTGGTTTCAAGTCAGGAAATCTGAGAGACTTTGGACAAGTCACATACCCACTTTGTGCCGCAGTTTGCCACCTGTAATGCGGGGAAAGTTCCCTCCCTCACAAATGTATTGAGGGACCTTGAGTACCAAAGTCAGTTAGTGTTCCCAATGCACACTCCAGAAGGACCTCCTCCAGTTTACCACCAGTAAGTTTAACAAGGCAATAAGGACATATCAGACTGATGATTAGGGCCCTACCAAATTCACTGCCATGAAAAACACGTCACGGACTGTGAAGTCTGGTCTCCCTCCTCATGAAATCTGGTCTTTTGTGTGCTTTTATCCTATAGTACACAGATTTCACAGGAGAAGACCAGTGTTTCTCAAATTGAGGGTCCTGACCCAAAAGGGAGTTGTGGGTGGGAGAGGTGCGGGTGTGTCACAAGGTTATTGGGGGGGGGGGGGTGATGCAGTATTGACACCTTTACTTCTGCGCTGCCTTCAGAGCTGGGCTGCCGGAGAGTGGCAGCTGTTGGCTGGGCACCCAGCTCTGAAGGTGGTGTCCTGCCAGCAGCAGCGCAGAAGTAAGGGTGGCAATACCATACCACGGCATCTTTACTTCTGCGCTGCTGCTGGCGGTGACTCTGCCTTCAGAGCTGGGCTCCTGGTCAGCAGCTGCTGCTCTCCAGCCACCCAGCTCTGAAGGCAACACCACCAACAGCAGTGGCACAGAAATAAGTGTGGCAGTACTGCAACCCCCCCCCCCCCCAATAACCTTGTGACCCCCCCTAACTCCTTTTTGGGTCAGGACCCCTACAATTACAATATTGTGAGATTTCAGATTTAAATATCTGAAATCATGAAATTACAGTTTTTAAAATCCCATGACTGTGAAACTGATCAAATGGGACCATGAATTCGGTAGGGCCTTATTGATGATCACAATGTACCATACTGAAGATGCATCACTATTAGCAATGCTAAACTCACGATGAAGGATTTCACGGCCTTTGGAGGAGTTTCATCATGCTTAATTTAATTATGGTAAAGTATTTAGAAAACGCTCTCACATATACAAGCAACATATTTAGTTACGTTCATACTTAATTCCCATAAGAGCAATATAAAATAAATGGGTATTATTCCTCATTACACAAATGAAGGCAGAGAGGCTAAATGACTGCCCAAGGCCAGAGAGCAAATCAGTGGCATGGCTGGTGTTTGATTCGCAATCCCCTGGCCAAACTATTAGACAGTTCTTCCCAATACTAATCAATAAACTAGAACACATTTTAAAAAGCACCACTATTGTACAATAGACTGCCACAAGGACTCTGGTCTTGAGTCTGACTTTTCAGTGTTTACCATACTATACCTATTTCCACTTTCCCCTATAGCTGTTAAACATGGGCTACTAGCTGCTGAGCTAGAAAGCTTTCACCAACAGCAGCTGAGCTATTATGCATATTAAATGGCAAGATAAAAATCACGAATAATAAGTTTCTGCAAAGAGGTTATACAAACACCAGTGAAACTATGCTTGTTAAAGCATAGCATTACTGGACTGGATATGCCCTCTACATGGAGAGCATTAGGCACCTCAATAAACTGTACAATCATCTGCAAAGGGAAACAAAAATTGGACTTGGATGTGTTTTTGGTTCTTTGTACATTATAAAGTTTACATGAATTTTTCTTTTGCTCTTTTAAAAAATTCTGTTTTTAAAATTAGAAGTTGGTTTTCTACACAGGATGAATCCAGACAACTAGTGAAATAAAATCATAAGCCAGAAGAGTGAAACCAGAAGAGTGAAAGCTGAGCCTTCTTGAGGTAACTGTGGACAGGACAGGAAGAGATTTTTAATGCAGCTGTTTACAGCTCTGCTTTAGGCTTTTATTACATCTATTTATCCTCAATGACTAATATTCTGGAAAGAGGAAATCAAAGGTTTTACACCCTCATTGTTCAGTTAAGGGTTGAGAATACGCATCATCTCTGGCTCCCAAGCCAGCCCTCCAGCAAGACAAGAACTGACATTAAGGTAAAATAAGGCTTCTTGTTGAACTTTTCAGGCCTTCTTTATTATAAAGCAGTAAAAGATCAACTATTATAAATACCTTTGCAGGTCACCTCAAAAGGCACAGAGAGAAATCAACATGTCCTAAAAACACCTCTTGTGACAGAAGTTAACATATGGAAAGTTACAGCAGCAAACAAATTTGTTTTGGTGAAGTACATCCAGTGCCAAAAGCTTATTATAAATAATTGCTGTAGAGCCTGCAATTTATGGGGCACTGTACATACAAGGCAGTCACTGCCTTTAAGAATTTACAGTTGATTTAGTTGTGAATTGAGATTAACAATAAGAGTACCTCACAAGCAAGTATGGCAGACAGGGTGCAAACACTACGACACTTCCATTACTGATCTATGAAAAATCTGTAAATCAATAAACGGTTTCATAGATCTACAAATCAACAGCTCTTCATAAATGATTAATCTTCTTACATTCATAATTACTTCTGTGGAGGAAGAGAGAATGGTACAGAGCAGAAATCCATATGGAAAAAAGGAGAGTGGCTTTCCTGACCTCCAGCTAAGAATCCACGATTATGTTCTAGAAGGGGAAAAGTCCTTGAAACTAATTTTCATTCCCCATTCCCAAAACTGAAAAATTCTTAGATGAAGGATTCCCTCTTATGCCTATAACTAATAGTCTTAGTTTCAAGTCCCCGTTAAACTTATAAAAGCAAATTCATATCCTTTTATTTGAAAAACTAAGTCAAACTCACAACACATATGCAACCATATTTGAAAGATTAATCCAAGAAACAAGGCATCCCAAAGCACAATACATTGTGTCAAAGTCTATTTTAAGTAAATGTTTTATGTTTGTGCTGGGGCAAAGACTACCATATTTTCCGGCGTATAAGATGACTTTTTAAACTAAAAACCCCCCAAAAATCGGGGGTCGTCTTATACGCCGGGTATAAACAGGCTTCGGCTGAGCCAATCCTGGGAGGCGTCTCTCTGGTGTATGCCATTAATGCATACAAAGCCTGCTCAGATTGGCAAAGGTTGTAATAGCCTGCCTCTCTGACTCAGCCAATCCGACTAGGCTTAATAGAGGACACCGCTCCCCTGAACGCTCCGCCCTCCTTCTCCTCCCCTTCCCCGGCTTCCCACGAATCAAATGCTCGCGGGAAGCCTGAAAAAAGGAGTGGGCAGGTAAGCTGGGCCCCGGGGAGTCGGGCCCCGGGGCTGCGGCTCCGACCCTGGCCCCCGGCAGGGGTAAGAGGCCAGGGCCAGGGCTGGGACTGGGGAGGGGGAGGAGGGGTTGGATCGGGCAGAGGTTCTGGGGGGGCAAACAGGGGATGGGGAAGGGGGGGTTGGGTAGGTGCCGCGTGGGAGTGGGTGGTGGAAGGTTAACTGACTAAAGTGAGTTTTAAGAAGGAAAGAGGGGCTGGCTGGTGCACAGGGTCTGGGGTGATGTCTGAGGCATAAGGGGTGACATGAGAGATGGCATGGAGTCACTTGTAGAGAGGGAAAGCAGTGGAATCAGCAAGTCATGCTGAATGGGCTGAGTGAACGGGTGACTAGGAGCAATCCAAGAGGCACATGCAGAGTTGTGCAGGGCTAGATGAGGGTGAAGAGTCTGAATTGGATGCAGAAAGATCAGAAGTCAGTAGTCTCCTGGAAGGGCTTGTGGGTGTGACACTTTCAGGTGTGAGATATGTGTGGCTTCAGAGGAGACCATGACATGGTTAAAGGCTTTGGCAGAAGAAGAGAGTTTTTCTATTATAAAAGCTATACTAGAATTTCTGTATTTGATTGGACTTGGGGGGGGGAGGGGGACAAGAAGCAGGGCAGGGGGGTTATGGGTTGTGGTTTCTGAGGGGGGGCAGGACGTGGGTGGGGGGTGTTGCCTCGGAAGGGGGGGTAGTCTTATACGGCGAGTATAGGCCAAAACCTATGTTTTAGCTTGAAAATTAGGGGGTCGTCTTATACGCCAGAAAATACGGTACCCAAATTCTGCGGTTAGACTTCAAACTGCTAAGGGTAGGGGGAGGAAATAATAAAGCAGCATTGGGAAGCAAAGGCCTTTTTTTTTTTTTTCTTTCTAACAAACTTTATAATAAGCCCTTCACAATAAAACCTTTAGGAAGAAATTTGCACTAAATATTTGGATCAGCTGGTTTAGCAATCAACTCCACCAGCTTATGATACTCTATAAAGATGCACACTACCAAAAAAAAAAAAAAAGTGAATCAGTTCCCCCATTGCTTTGAACCTTACCTAGCTATGATTCTAGTGTAAAGAGTGTAAAATGGACACAAAATGCTTCCATTCAGAAAGTCATGTTTCACACTCACTGTGCACAGATATGCAAGGTGCAGGGCAATGGATAAATCAGGCTCAGCATGTTAAACCTGCAATAGAACTGAGAGCCCAGATTTAAAATTTGTATTTAGCTGCCTCCAAGCCTTATAGCTACAGATTAGTTTATGTTCTATTTCCTTCTTGATTTCAACCTAAATTCCTCACTGAACAGATTTGCCCTCAACACCCATCACCATACTAGTGCAGGAATATGGTTCCTATATGTTCCTTCCATTACATGCATACACAAAGAATATATTTAAGGCATAATTCAAGGGGCACAACATCTATATACACCTCTACCCCAATAAAACGTGGTGCTTGGGAGCCAAAAAATCTCACTGTTATAGGTGAGACCACGCTATATTAGGGTAGAGAGGAACCACTCCCCATCCCAGCTCACCTCCGCCTGACTCCCTGAGCACACCACTGCTGCTCTGCTTCTCCCCGCCTCCCTCCCTTCCAGGCTTGCCATGCCAATCAGCTGTTTGGCCTGGCAAAGGGGGGGGGGGAGGAGAAGGAGAGAAGAAGTGGTGCAGCAGCAGCACTCTCAGGGGAGGAGGCGGAGATGAGCTGGAGCGGTTCCACTGCACCCCTCCCCCTGTTACTTGCTGCGACCCTCCCCGGGGGGCCCAGCTCACCTCCACTCCGCCTCCTCCCATGAGCACACCACAGCTCTGCTTCTCCCCCCTCCCACCCACGCTTGCCATGCCAATCAGCTGTTTGGAACAGCAACTCTGGGAGGGAGGAGAAGTGGAGCTGAGCAGCGTGCTCATGGGTGGCGGCGGCAGCAGAGCAGAGGTGAGCTGGGGCGAGAAGCAGTTCCTCTGCAACCCCCCTTACTTGCTGTGCCCACCGCCAGCCACCTCTGCCTCCGCCTGCTCCTACAAGTGCGCCACAGCTTCGCTTCTCCTCCCTCCCATGCTTGCCACGCCAAACAGCTGATTGGGGGAGAAGTGGGGCTGCAGCACACTCGTGGGAGGAGGCGGAGTGGAGGTGAGCTGGGGGGGGGCAGGGATGGCCACAGCAAGTAACGTGTGTGCGCGCGCGCGCGCAAAGGAACCGCTTGCAGTAACACATTCGGATATAATGAGGTAAAGCAGCCCCATCCCCCGGTGCACTGCTTTACTGCATTATATCCGCATTATATCAGACCACATTATATCAGAGTAGAGGTGTACAAACTTTCTTGTAGGCTGTCTATCACAGTTAATGCCTGCAATTAACTGAAAACAAAATTAATGGGTTAATTTTTTTAAACCAGCATTAATCACATACCTCTGGGCAGGAATGGCATCATTGGCTGCACAGTGTCCTGTCAAGTGCAATAATCCAACCCACCTCCAGAGGGCGGGAAGAGAAGAGGAAATGAGAAGTGGCTCCCATCCCAGCTCCAATGGAGAGGTGGGGATCTTGACCCCACCATGCCCCCCGCTCCAGGGACCGACACCCTTCCCACACTGTCCCCCATTACCCCTGGCCAGCCCCCTCGCTCTGGGGACCGACACCCACTCCCGCACCATGCCTTACTGCTCACAGCCAGTCCCTCACTCTGGGGACTAACACCCACCTCCCTTGCCATGTGCCATTGCCCCTGGCTGGCTCCTCACTCCAGGGACTGACATCCCCGCACTGTGCTCCAGTGCCCCCCTAGCTGGGCCCTCATTCCAGGAGATACCCATAGAGAACAGGGGTCTGGCTCACAGGGGTTTCACTGCACCAGCCTCTCCTCCCCTGCTGCATGCGGAGTCCCTTAGGTAATAATCTACCCTCCCTTGCAAACTAGGGCTTGCTCAGCTGAAGGGAGCCCACCTGGCTCAGTAAAAGGAGGCAATCCTGATACCAGAAACCCCCCTTTCCATAAGCAGCAGCAAGACACCTCCTGGATCCTCCTCCTGCACGAGTCATTGCTTGCTTCCCTTCCACCCCACCCTCCTCAAGCACTGAATGCAGATTTCTAAGATGGAAACTCTCTGCAGACAGGAGGTGAACCCAGAAACTGGATCAGCATCAAGAATTCACCCTTTTCCTGCACAACTCTCACCCTCCCATCTCCAGAATATTGACTTGCTGAGATAAAAAAAGGCAAGATTCCTCTAAAGGAGGAACAAGAATTAGGACTGAGTGGAACTGTAGGCTCTAAAATTTTAGATGGTTCTATTTGAGTGCAATAATATAAAAAATTCTACATTTGTAAGTTCAACTTTCATGATAAAGAGATTACACTACAGTAATTGTATGAGGTGAACTGAAATACTATTTCTTTTGTTTATCTTTTTACAGTGCAAATATTTGTAATCAAAATTATAAACTGAGCATTGCACTTCGTATGGTCTTGTAATTGGAATCAATATATTTGAAAATGTAGAAAACATCTCAAAATATTTAAATAAATGGTATTCTATTATTTAACAGTGTCATTAATCACGATTAATCTTTTTCCATTGCTTGACAGCCCTACTTTCTTACTAATATTTTCTTTTAAATTTACTTTCCCCTTCATACTGTTTATTTTTACATTTTGCTCAGCTTGAACATACAGGTCAACTTGCCATCAGGTTCTGCTGTGGTGTTTGGGTTGACAACAGTTTATGGAAATGCTGAAAAATAGAACACTACACTGAAAATTTGAAAGAGTTCCCTATTTATATTAGGTTTTATAAAGCCTTTTTTCTCCTCCCCCAAAGTCTAGTCTTTGACTTAAAACTAGTTTATGCTAATGGATGTTTACAGGTTAATGGAATTCTCCAGTTGTGAAGACTAAAGAGGAGTGTTACACACACTTCTTTGTAAATTTATCCTATCACCAGTTTGCATAAACATGCCTATGTTTTTAAGTACCAGACAGACGTTTTGCATCTTTCCCAGCAAATTAAAAAAAAAAATATGGTCCCAAATGAGAGTTGTTATGGCTGTCTCACACAGCTTCTCAGAAGGTCACCAGTTTTCCTACTCCCTCAAGAACATTTCAGATAAGTCATAAAGGGCATAGCAACAATGTTAGAAAAATCATAGACTCTCATAGGAATTTGTGGTGAATTAAACTGGTTTTATTCTATTCTACACACCTCTGCAATCAAGGCATTTTCTATGAAAGCAAATAGAGTACTGTACTCCATTGATGCAAGGTAGCGGCATGCTTGTTGTGCCCACTGATTTGAAATGGTGCACACTTATTTATTCACAATTCTCTTGCAAGAACATTGCAATACAGTTTTCTGAAAAGGTTTCTCTCCAAATATCTACTGGTCACCTACTGAAGGACTGAACCTACTTGCCACAGACCACTAACCCTGTAGTTACTTCTCACACCAGTTGCTGAGGAGGCAGAGTGCAGTGCCTGGTTCCCTCAATCTTTTATACCAGCAGCTGGCTAGTTAAATAGATGTGCAGAGATGATGGATCTGAAGCTCTATCCCTCATTTCCTTTCCTCCCAACTACTAGAAGGGAGAAAGTTTGGTCTCTCCCTTCCTCAACACTAGAGATTCTTGGGTGTTATGAGAATGGATAAGTGTCCACTATTTTATCTTTCTCCAGCCTGCTATACTTTTTGATCCTCCTCTGAATAAACTCCAGGCACTGCTGCTAGACATAGCTCTGAGTATTGGTACTATTTGTAACAGTTTCACTGTTTCCCTGAGGCTCCTAAATAGCAGCAGGAAAACTGCTTTGAGTTAAAGTATTAGTCTGCTGTTGCTTGGGAAAGCTAACGAGATTCAACATACTCATTGGCACTATTCAGAACCCTTTGGTCAGCAGCAACTGCCAAGAATTACATGATTTTCACTTTGGTGCTGTTTGGAAAAATTAAGAGCAGCAGAAGCAATGCAATATCTTTCCGATTCATCAGAAAACTGCATCAGTTTACACAGGCTATTTTCAAACTTTAAAGGGATTTAAATAAGCAAAACTTAAGTTTTGAAGAAATTGAGGACTCAGGCACTCATTCTTTTCCTAGAAAAAGCTTCCCACTCTCCATGGGCAAGTGGATGTTTTTAGGCCATGGTCTGATATCAACACTTGGCTCTCAAGTACAGTGCAGTGCTACACATCTGTGGCAATACACCCATGATTAGCAACATATAAGAGCCCATCCTTAGAAAACTTTGTCTATTAATGACTTTACAAGTTCAGAAGATTTTCTATCATGAATCACTTTCATACAATGAAGTAGTCAACAGTTGCATACTTTAACTAACCCCCAATTACATCTAAGTATATTAATGGAAGTCAAAGTTCCTTTCTAGTTTTATTTTTGACAGGCAGACATTCGGTCATTGTGCACACACTTAGTTTGATCACAGCATTCAAGGCTTGTCTTTAGACAGGGTATTCAGAAAGCCAAACCAAATGTCTAAACCTGTTCTCCGATTCTGCATCATTGGTATAACTGGACTGCAGTTTTCTAGTAGTTGGGGGGGGGGGGGAGGGGAACCAAACACACTTGATGGGACTGCAATAGCTTTAACAGGACTTGATTTCATGCATGCCAACATTTTAATGTTGAATTCATATGATTAATATATCAGCTAATGCTCCCTCAATTTTAGCTAATACAAAACAGACTGTCTAACTTGGTTTTGAATGTGGACTGCACAACATCTGCCAAAATTTCTTATATACCAGAGTGAAAAATGCCTAAAATTGTAGCTTATCAAATTCAGAAGGCAATTAAGAGTACCTAGTTAAACTTCTGCAAGATTTGTGAACAGAAGGGTGAGTGATCAGAGTAGAACTCTTTTCTCAGGCTCTAGGATTCACAGCAGCATTACATTTAAATTCAAATCCCAGGGCAAGAGAAATATGAGATTCCTGCATTGTTACTGATCTTGTGTTAAAAATTCATGAAAGGTGTTTGCGACAACTGGAATTCATTGGAAGCTCTAGGCCTAGCTAACAGCTAGGTGTAACTGTGCTTTCAGTCAAGTCTTCCAAACACTGGAAGTAACCCCAAAAGACTCAAAATTCTTGCTCTGATCTCAACTACTGAGATATACTGCACCCGATACCATTAGAATGTACACCTCTACCCTGATATAACGCAGTACTTGAGAGAAAAAAAAAATCTGACCGTATTCTAGTTGAGACCACGTTATATCAAACTTGCTTTGCCCCCTAATTCCTTGTTCCCTGAACACCCCTCCAGAGACCCCCCCCTCCCTAATCACCCCCAGGACCTCACCCCCTACCCAACCCCCCCGTCCCGACTGCTCTGACCCCTATCCACCCCCCTGACAGGCACTCACCGGCAGCAGCGGGAAGCAGAGCAGCGTGGCCCCAGTCCGCTCCACTCCACCAGCTCCCAGCCACGGTGCTCCGCTTCCCACTGTTGGTGAGTGCAGGGAGGTTGGAGAAAGGATGCCCCCCTGCACTCACCTGCAGCTGGAAGCAGAGCGATGTGGCCCCAGCCCGCTCGGCTGGGGCTGGGGCAAGGAAAGCGGTGTCACTGGGGGGCGGCTGGGGAAAGGTCCTGCACTCACCTGCCCTGCGGAAAGTGGAGCGCCACAGCTGGGAGCTGGTGGAGCGGAGCTGGCTGGGGCTGGGCTGCTCCGCTTCCCGCTGCTGGTGAGTGCAGGGAGGTTGGGGAAACGACGCCCCCTGCACTCACCAGCGGCAGGAAGCTGAGTGAGGCGGCCCCAGCCCACTCCACTCTGCCAGCTCCCAGCCGCAGCGCTCTGCTTCCTGCCACCGATGAGTGTGGGTAGGTTGGGGAAAGGACGCCTTCCCCATACTCACCTGCGGCGGGAAGCGGAGCGCTGCGGCTGGGAGCTGGCGGAGAGAAGTGGGCTCGGGCTGGGCTGCTCTGCTTCCACCACTGCTGGTGACTGTGGGGGGGCGGAAATCCCTTCCCCCAAGCCCCCTCCCCCGAGCGACATGGCTGGGGCTGGGGCAAGGGAAGCAGAGTGGGCTGCTCCTGGCCCTCCGCTAAGCCCCCGGGCCACTCTGGGACTGCAGAGTCCCCAAAAGTGCCCTCCCACAGCTCCTTCCCCCAAGACCCTGGCGGGGGGGGGGGAGCCCCTGACTGCCCCCAAGACTCTCTGCCCCTTATCAAACCCCTCAGCCCCGGCCTGGTCCGGCACCCTTAACACGCTGTGTGTCAGAGCTTTACCGTGTTATATGCGAACCCACGTTATATCAGGGTAGAGGTGTAGTTTTAAACTAGGTACTTCACTTATTTGCCTTCAAGAGCACAATTCTCCATCCAAATACTTAAATGGCATTTGTCAAATACTTATGTTTTTTTTTAATTTAATTGATTGCAATAGTTTATTTGAAAATATAAAATCTGACAGTTTCCTTTTTCCACGTCACTGATTTTCCCCTGCATCTGAAGTTGAACTAAGATACCTGTGTACTTTGTCTATGTATTAGCATCAATTATGTCAACATAGCTCTGGGCTGTAACTGTTGTACACATTATCTCCAACAGCTTTGAAGGATACAACCAATGGACAATGACGCAGTTTTAGTTACAAACAGATCTAACAACCAAGTTTGATTAAAGTTACAAGGCAAATCCCGCAACTGGTTTCTTTGCTTCCTTGCTCCACTTCCGGGAGAAGTTGTATCAGTCACCCCACTGCCCAGTTCTAACTCTATGGTCACCCCCATTTCCAAGCTTCCAAGAGAGAAAAAACAAACCATTCCCACCTCAAAAAACAGCAGGAAAAAAAGAGGCAGCAGGGTCACCTGAGGGCAACTCCAGTGTTAAAATGCATAAAGTTGATGGGATCAGCACTAATTCCTACAGGAAAACACCAAGGAATGGGAACAGATCACAGCATGAGTGGCTGAGCCTGCACCTCAAGCCCTGACCCTGTCCCCACCCACAAAATCTAATCCTGGTGTAGCACCCAGATAGGGACTTCTGTGGGGCCAGAGACAGGATGCCATAAAATGGACCCTCTATCTTAAGACTGCGGGTTTTCTGCTCCTGTCCACTCAGAGGAACATTGAGCCCCACATCCCCTTTGATAGTGAAAGAGCACAGAAGTACCTAATTGTTGGTTCTGTTTCTGCTATAGATTCCAAAGACAGCATATGGAATCAGTTTCACACTGAACAACATCCAAAATATTGTTTTTTCTCCAATTGACAGAACTGAATTAAACTGTCTTTAGCAATGAGAGTGAATAAACTTATTTACAGCAAGTGTACTGGTATTTGATTAGATTTACTAAGCCATACATCTGCCAACTATTATGCAACCTGTTTTCATGGCTCTGAACGAATTGAGTATTTCCCCCAAGCAATACTTTAACAAAAAGCATTCAGACGTTGACATTTATCTGTTTACTCAATACTGATTTCCAAGTAGATCATTTTATAAAACTATTCGAAAAGTAATATTTTAAAAGCTGTATCAATATTAAGGTCGTGAGGAAACTGCCAGATGAAATGTTAGACTTATCTTCTACAGATAAGGCTACCCAGCAGGAACATTATATTCCCCAAGTTACAATATATTATATTTTGCCTACCAAAACAGGAAAATTGTAACATGTACAACATTCTAACAGTAATGTCACTATTGAGAAGATTAGGAATGAATTTATAATTTTGGGTGGAAAATCCAAATAAAGAATTCCAGAGTACTTTCATTTTTCCAGAATTTTAAACTTCAATTTCTTAGAAAACTCCTCAAATCCAGATTAAAAAAATTCACTGGGAATTACAAAGATGTCTTTTCTACAGAGAAATCCTATTACCCCAAACAGAGGTAATCTCACCAGCTGCTCACACTACATTTAACATTCTTGATCTACTTAAACAGAGTTGGACAGCAATTTCCTGTCCCAAAATATGATATTGATCACAATCTCATTTAACCTATTATTTATAATCATTCATTTCAGTGAGGTACACAACAGTACACTCAAAAGCAGTGTACTTTTTTTCAGTCATTTTCTAAGAGAAATTTTACAACTATCAGCAATCTGACCACCCAATGACGTTCTAAAAATTCCAGCACTAACTAGTGATGGTAACTTATAGGTACATTTCCAACCTTCTTAAAGTAAAGTAATGCCTTGACGTACAATAGCCCAAGTTTCTTGAAAATAAAATTAGGGTATGTCTTCACTAGCAATGTTAAAAAGTGACTATGGGCTTGGCTACACTTGCAAGTTGCAGCGCTGGTAGAGGCTTTCCAGCGCTGCAATTAGTAACCGTCCACACCTGCAAGGCACATCCAGCGCTGCAACTCCCTGGCTGCAGCGCTGGCTGTACACCTGGTCAGGTTGGGGTGTAGCGATTGCAGCGCTGGTGATCCAGCGCTGCTCATCAAGTGTGGACACACACCAGCGCTTTTATTGGCCTCCAGGGAATAAGGAGATATCCCAGAATGCTTTTAACTAAATTACTCTTTGTTTTGTTATGCAGCCTCTCTTTGTTTTGTTGTGAACTCCGATTGGAGCTCCGTTGAACTGCTTATCTAAAAAAACAAACACTGATCACAGCAAACAAGAGCTATCTGTACCTGGCTGTGAACGATCAAATGAGAGGCAGGGAGTGAATGTTTGCTTGACAGAGAAACAGCGTTGGATGCAGGCTGTTTGCAATTAAGACTAAGGGTTCGCAAACATTTTGTGATTTTTCAATCCAGGAAGCTAACACACAGTGTTGGCTCCAAAAATCCACTCTATCTTCCCCGCTCCCTGTCACAGTACACCACCCTCCACCCCCCTCTTTTGAAAAGCACGTTGTTGCCACTTGAATGTTGGGATAGCTGCCTATAATGCAGCACTCCCAACAGCGCTGTAAATGCTGCAAATGTGGCCACACACCAGCGCTGGTAGCTGTGAGTGTGGCCACACACCAGCGCTGCTCCTGCACAGCTGCATGACCAGCGTTGTAACTCCCAGCGCTGCAACTTTCAAGTGTAGCCAAGCCCTATGTAGTCGCAGCACCAGCGCTGAGAGAGAGGCTCTTCAAGTGCTGTAAAAACCCCACCCTCATGAGGGGAGTAGCTTCCAGCACTGGTGCACTGTCTACACTGCCATTTTACAGCACTGAAGCTTGCAGTGCTCAGGGCAGTGTTTTTTCCACACCCCTGAGTGAGAAAGTTGCAGCGTGGTAAAGTGGCAGCGTAGACAACGCCTTAGGCTGTGTGTTTTTTGTTCTTAAAGAGTAGTCCCTATGGTTGTTTTGCTTTTCAATCTCACAGAATTAAACTACTGTGTATTTGCTGAACACATAATAATGACTTAGGTTGAGTTTAAAGAATGTACAGACTTTTCCTGTTTAAGGAAAAACTATAATCACCCCTTTGAGATAGTGGGGAAAACCTGTACAAAATAATATGCAGCAATAAAACACTAGAGAGAACTCTAACCAAATGGCAAGGAATTTATAGCATGGTATTCTCCACAGCAGGCAAACTTCACAAGTAGGGAAAAAACATGAGGAGGAAAAACCTTACTGTTCAAAAAATACCCTTTACCCCAGGGAGTCCCAGATTGGTACAAGCTTTTGAGAAAACCTAACAAGGCACTTCAACCAGAAAAACCAGGAATAAACCACATGACAGTTACTTGTGGAGGTACCAAAATAGTGAAGCTATCTTGAAACTTGTATGCTATGAACTCAATTTATACCAACTCATTCCACCAATGTAACCACACAGTGATAACAGTACTGACATCTAGGTCTGAACTGATGACAGTATATCCTATTGCAAATGTCCTGAGCCACCTACTTCCTTCCCACCTGCTTCACAGAGTTTATGGAATCTGCATTGTACTTAACACTTAACATTAAAATAGTTAAGTTATTGTGGGTAAGCCTTCCCACAAAAATTTCATCATATGCACTTTGAAAAGCCAACAGTTGATTCCAAATCATTTTCATAATGTGCAGATTTCATTACTACAAGTACATTTAGCAAATATTTCCTCCTTCACTTACTTGCCAAATCTAGAGTCCAGACTTCTGCACTCTCCTGCAATAATCGATACCGCAACTACCCTTTTTGATGTATAAAAAGTACAAAGAGTGCTGTATTAAGAGGTGGTGTCACTGACTGTTGGAGAATAAATAATGAACTATCTAGCCTTGCCAAGTAGCTAAAAATCTATTTCCTCATTTTTTAAATATGTACAGCAATTTGTTAGATTTGTTAGATCTACACATCCATACAACTGATTTATATTCTTTAACAATTTTTTTCCAAACTTTGCTGTACTTTCCCCAATAAAAATGGAATGCTACAGTAAATTCTGCACCAACCATAGATACTAAAAGGCAGTCAAAAAATTCAAAGAAACTTTCTTTTCTACTTCAGTAGGTTAAATTCAAAACGTAATACTGCATTTTACAGGGTGGGTTTTGGAATTCTAAAGAAAAAACAAACCCCATACACTGGACTGTTTACTACATCAAGAATTGTTAACTCTTTATAAGTTGCCATTAAACTTCATCTAAAGGTTTATAAACAGAGCTAACATTCCATTTCAATGTACTTTTCTGACTGGAATTCAGTGATATCATTGACTCTAGGAATTAAAATGTATTTCAAATCCTAGTTTACTACATTCAGATGGCATTTAAAGGACCACACAGAGACATTACCACAATGAGGAACTGACAGTGGGTCGGACAAAAACTCATCAATTGCATGAAGCTATTTATTGATAGTAACGATCTAGAGCCCTGCAAATCTGCTTTATATCTGTAGATACTCACATCCACAGATGCTGCTATATGCAGGCCATATTTGTAGATCACAGATCGGATGACGATATAAAGTTTGTATCCACACGGGGCTCTACAGATAAAACTAAAATAGTACTTCTAACTAGCAATCGAGGGTAAGGCACACCACCAATTTCAAATCCAGTCAATTTAAAGAGAAAAGTTAAATGAAATTTCAGGTATTAAATCTGCTCCTAAAGACCTGTGACAATTGTTGTGGTTTTACAATCACATTTTCCTATTTTTAAGTAGCTTGTTTCTTGATTACTGTTGAATGTTCCACACAAAAGAGAAAAATGACTAGACTCTCCTCCTACATTTATTTTTGTTGATTTGTGCTGGTGAACCCTTATGCCCCACAGAGCCCCATCAACAATGGTACTCCTGGAGGATACAGATCACCACAGACAATCTGCTAGCAGGATCGAGATTTAAATTAAATCAAAACTGATCCAAAACTCACTACATAAAGCATTTTATGTTAAAGCAAGCCAACAGGGGGGAAAAATGTTGTCTAATCTTTTTACTGTGATTTTCTCTAGGTGTTATTAGAAGACTGAAGTACATTTTAAAAGTTAATTATGCTCCTTTAAAAGCACCACCATTAGATTGTTAGTCAACAAAAAAATGACTCTCTCACCCCTTTAAAAGCAAGCATTATTTTTTTCTTCTCTGGGTCTAACTTTCTTCCACCAGGCACATTTTTCTTCAGTGCAGCTTCCTTGCTTCATCACTCCTTTATTCATGCTCATCTTTCCTCACTGCACTTTATTTCAGTTTCTCCTGCCTTCAATTGCCCCTCTCCATTTTTCTGGAGAGGACCTGATAACATAACTAAGTTTAACCTATTTTCTCCCTCAAGGCAACCACAGAAACCTCTCTTTCAGGTCTAATCTGCATCAGATAGAGTGATGAAGTATTACAGGGAAAAGCAAACAGCCTCTGCGAGAATAAGAGCCTGAACTCCATTCTGAATTAACAAGCATTACCAGTGGATGTCAAGATACTTCCCTTTTTGTAACTTCATTCCTTCCCCCGCCCCTTACAGTTTATCCTTCCCTTCCATTTTCTTTAGGATTCCACTCATGACTGCTGCACATACTACGTTCTCAATAGGAGCTGTAAAGGTCTCCTCTGAAACATTAGGATTTCCAGTTATTTTACATCCATCCATTTCTCCAAAATAGGAGATTCTCCTAATACGTTAGTTATTTTTACACCTTAAAATCAGTAGTCAGCAAAACACCACCACTTTCATGTCACTGTTTGGGGGGGGGGGGCGGCACATTTAACACAGTAGTTATAAACATCACTAAGACAATTTTCCTTTCTTCCACCTTCCATATCTTATTTCCCTCTTCCAGTTATTTTCTTGCTAGTGTCCTCTTTACCCATCTTTCCTCCCCAAGCATTGGACAATCTTAAAAAAAGTTATTTATACTACCAAAAACACATGTTCATGTTTTATATTTTCTTGGCTTCAATAAAGAATAAGACTTAGATGAAAGTACATAGACAACTATGTATTACAAAGGGGAAAGTGATTATGTCTAAAGACAGGTTTCAGAGTAGCAGCCGTGTTAGTCTGTATCTGTAAAAACAACAGGAGTACTTGTGGCACCTTAAAGACTATGCATCCGAAGAAGTGAGCTACAGCTCACAAAGCTCATGCTAAAATAAATTTGTTAGTCTTTAAGGTGCCACAAGTACTCCTGTTCTTATGTCTAAAGAGTAATTTTAAAAAAGAGACAACATAGTGGTTTAAGAATCAGAGTTGAAATGCTCAACTTAACTGGAACAACAGGGTCAAATACCAACACGTGATCAGTTAAGCTCCTTGGCCATCCATGATACAATAAACCAAGTAAATGCAGTTTAACTTTTGTGGGTATTGTAGATGGCAACTGAGATCCCATCTACTCTACATTGGCATGGAAGGGGGGGGGTGTACTTTACGTAAGACTATACATTTGATTCAGTATGCAGCATCAAAGTTTTTTTTTTTGGCTTTCATGGTTGTTCACTAAGCTATATAGCAGTTAACACCTACCCCCTCCAGTCCACCCTAGGTAGCAACCCTGACATCATATACGCTCTCTGAAATGCAATCAGATCCTTAGAAGTGAATGATGCTATATAAATGGAAAATGTTATTCAACAGATCTTGCAACAAAGATCTTGCGATTAGAAGAAATGTTCTACCGCTTGAAATAATGCAATTAACAGGCATTTTCACGTGGCAGTTTATGGGCGCCCACCCCCCGGCAAACTTGAACCCACGTAAAGGAAAAAGCAAGTTATAGCGACGGCTTCAGAGCCGGGGCGAACTGTGCCGGGATGCCCCGCTGCGTCCCGGGCCCGGCCGCCCCTGCGAGGCGGAAAGTCACCCGAAGGGGTCACAGCATCCGCTCAACCCGGAGCCCCGGGGACCGACACCAAGGGCGGCAGGAGGCCCGAGCCCGGGGAGCGAGAGTTGCCGACACGGCCAGTCCCCCTGCCCCGCACGGCACCGGCGGGAGCTGAAATCAGGCAACTCTTCGGCGGCCGCCTCACTGGCCGTGGCCCCGGGGGAAGGCGCCCGAGCAGGGGCCGGGCAGGCCCCGGGACGGGGCGGCGATGCCGGGGTCCCGGCGGGAGGGCGCCGGGCGCCGCAGGGGCCCAGCCCGGGAGGGCGAGCCCGGCCCCCCGGATGCCGGGCAGGGCCCACCGCAGGCACCGAGCCGCCCCGCGGGCCGGAGGTCCCGGCTACCGGCCGCGCGCTCACCTCGCCGCGCCGCTGCCCCGCGGGAGCAGCCATTGCCCGTCCCTGCCGCCGCCGCCGCCACCGCGGATAAAGTCACTGGAGGGACGAGCCCGCCGCCGGCCCAACCCCCCCGCGCCGTGCGCTCACTTCCGGCCGGGCCCGCGAGCCCGCCTCCTGGGGGCGGAGCCCAGGCGCTGAAGAGACGGGCAGGAGGAGGAGCGACTCTGCTGGGGGGCGGGGAAAGGGGGGAATAAGGGCGGGACCCTGCGGGCGGGGGCGGAGCGTGGCCTGTTGCGCAAGGGTGGGGCTCTGCGTGAGCTCACATGTGTTGTTATTGTTACGTCACTGTTGTGGCTGTAATGACGTGGTGGGGCTGAGTCACTTGAACCATGGCCTATTGCTCACAGCCCCACGGGGAGGTGGCAGGGCAGCCAGCCAGCCCCAACTGCCCCCTTTTATACTGGAACCAACCTCCATACCCAACAGGCTGGTTCCTGTAACGTGGGGGGGGGAGCAGATTCCATGTTCTGGCTCAGAGTGCATGGCTCATGTTGTGGCCAGATCTGGCTCATGTTGAGGGTATCCCACGTTCTGCAGAGCCTGTGTATTTTGTAGCAACAAAAATCCCTGCCAGAAATTTTTCACCTGGTACGCACAACTGAACTACTCTTGCTTTAGGGGTCATATTAGCAAGGGGATGCTGGGCCAAAGTTCAGTAAGTAACATGAGCAGCAACCCCTGTCAATGTGTTGCCAGGCCAAAGCTGAGTGGCACACCAGGTCACAATGCCACTCGGTTTGGGGGCCCTCTCAAATGGGGCCTGGGATAAACTGGTGATTTGCATACAGCTTTCAAACACTACTCAAGAAAGACCATTGTGAAAATTTTCTCTTGAAATCAATGAGCTGCACAGGCAGGAAAATGCCTATTGTGTCATTGCACAAACAGCACAGACTGTGAAGCTGTGTCAGTTCTAATGTGGAAGAACTGAGGGAGATTTTAAATATCTCCTGGAAAAGCACATTGCATCAATAAGGACATATTTTAAAGACTACCTTCAGTTTAATTGAACCAAAAAATCTTTGACCAGGCTGTATATACCTCTCTAAAGGCTGGATATTGACATCAAAATGAATTGCTATATCCAAAGAGATGCAGAGATTTTAGGGGGAGGTGCTACTCAACCTAATTTCCTTTTCTTATCGTCTGATCTCAGTAAGAATTTTCAGAATTACTGGAAACTTGCGTAACATGTCCTTCTCCGGGGCTTCAGTTCAGTACAAATACAATGAACTTCCTTTATCACATGCTGTGGAGGAAGGGTACTGAGTGTGCTTTCTGGGGAAGAGAAAATAAATCAAACAAGAGTTTTGGAATGACGCTAGTAAAATAGAGTTAGATATATTTAGCTTGTGATTTTTAATAGCAGAAGTAAGTATTTCATCATTGTCAGTGGAAAAGGCTATAATGTAATCAGGGACATCTATTAAATAAATATTCACTTACTGTAACTTTACAAAATATTTTATAGCCCCCAAATTATCAGCATTTGGAGTGCTGAATTTTTCTGAACTGTCAGAATGAAAAAGAAATAAAAATGTTGTTTTAATAATCTCTGAAAAGTACAAATTGTTTTTGTATGTTCAAAAGTATTATACATGGCATTTTAGACCAATATTAGGCAAATATAACATCTCATAATATCTAATAAAATGCATTATATGTACTGTAACAAAAATATTATTTTTCAGTATTAATTTTGTAAAAACTTACCAAGAGAATGACACCGTATTCTCTACATTCCAAGATGTGTCACTCACAATGATTGAATGATTCACTGTGACTATTGATATTTTATTCAGATAATGAACAACTTTTGACATTTCTGGAGACCTCAAAAACAACAAAATATATAATCCAGGATAGATGGCACATGAAAAACTGTCAGTAAATTGTTCAGTTCATGAAGATATTACATATATATTGCTTACCTGGAATATACTCGTCTTAGTTTTTATATTGGCACCCACCATAGTAGTATCTGACTGCTTATTGTAAGGATTAATCAGTTAGGCTCTGATCCTGTACCATTAAAATCAATGGGAGCTTTGCTATAGGATCAAGACCTTTAGGTCTGATAGTGAAAACACTGTGCATTCAGAACTACTATAGAGGGCTTACATGATTGGACTTTTAATGATTATAGCTGTAAAACACTACGAAGGTGCTAGATAGTACCTAAAATCTGACTGCTTGGGACTGGACCAAATATGAGTCATAGAAATTTGAGAAAGAAAGGGACTAATTTGGTAATTTAGTCCATTTCACAGACCAATGCAGAATTATTCTCTTCGGTCTATTATCAAGTCTATTTCCAAGTCTAGATTAAATGTCATAAGCAGCAGGGGTCCTTGCTGTCAGGAAAGCTTCCTGATATTCAGCCTATATATTTTTTTATCTCATCATAACTCGTTACCTAACTAACTACTCTAATCTATTAAAACACATTCCTACAGTGCCCATCACTCTGGTATATAGGTACTGATCCCCTTGTATACCCTAAAATATCCCCTTTCTTTTGTTTGAAAAGAAATTCTATAAAAATAGCAATGTGTGGTACGATGGTCATAGTTTCTCAACTACATCCACATTAAATTTACACCCCCTGCCTTTGTACCATTAGATATACTTTAATAGAGTTCCCATCCAGCTTTTGGAACTTGTCTCCTATTTGTTATGTGTCCAGTAGGGGTTCTCTTACACATAAGGTGTTATGGCACCAACACACCTTTTTTGAGCAGTCAAACTTTCAATGATGAGTGGATCCAACCAAGTGGTTCTGCTTCTATAATGGTAACTACTTGGTACAAGCCCAGCTTGTAGGTAGGACAAAATTATCCCATTCTTATTTGAACTGATGAGGGGAATGCTGACACAGCCCACAGCTTTGTTTATAAAGGAATAATTATAATGATCTCTCTGTGCCTTGAGTCAAAGAATGGTGTCACCCTTAAAGTATTTCTGATACAGGAAATCACTAATGTGAACATATAAATGCTGTACACATGCATAACCAGTGTCACTATTTTGTCACTGGATGTGCTATCAGTTATACACTGATAAAATATCTAAATTGCCCTGTACATTTTCAGGGATCCTTTTTCAAACACATTTTGTAAGGGTAGATTTGTATGGCAGACAGATTGGAAATAAAGGTTGGTCCTTTACTAAATAAAATTTGTAAATTCAAAGCATACATTAACAAACTTTTGTCACTATAAATACTTTCTCCAATTAATGGGAAAAATGTCTTTTAAGGATTAACTCTGCCACTGCTATGCTCACCATCCTTGACACTTGTAGGACACTAAGTTTCGTTCTTATATATGTTTTGTCTTACCTGCATATTTCTTTCCTCTGCAGTTTTGTATTACATCTTTTTATTATTTATAGTTATTTTGTAGGAAAATCAATATTGGTGTTTTATGATACATTATTAATAATTACAAATATGGATTTATGAACTTCTAATTAAACAAATGGTCAGCTGCCTAGAACTAATTTCTCACAAAAGTATATTAAGCTTATAGGGTCTGATCCAATGCATATTGAAATTGATGGAATTCCTTCTTGTTATATGGCATTAGTTCTCTTGGTTAAAAACAGGAATAGTTCTCGCTCCAAATTCAGAGCTGTATTTTTTAAATTTTACTGTCCAAATTCTGGGAGTGTTTTTATTTAGGGTCCTGTTTCTGTCCTTTATATAAGTAGGAGTAGCTGTGAAATTTGTACCAGGATCCAAATTTGGTTTCTGACCTCCTCACACCAAACTGATAGTTTGGCTTACACTCATGTTTAGTTTAATATAGTTTCAGGTTAATTTCACTGTAGTGTTTTCACAGAGGAATAACAGAATAAATGTATGCAAAAGACAAATAACATTGTGCAACTAATTATGAGAATAGTGTTATGATTGATAACCTATGTGAAGCTTGCTAATGCCTTTCTTCTGACAATATTCAAGACACAATATAACTTTTATGTATGCCCACTGCAAAAAGACAAAATATGTACATAACAAAAAATTATTTTTAAGCTTACATGAAGATATTAAAATAGATTTTTTTTTAAACTTCTACAAAGTTACATCTTAGTGTCTTTTAAACAGCTATTCACAACCAATTCAGCTGACTCTTCTAGGTTACCTGACCAAGATCTTAGCTGTATTATTTGTATTGCTAGCTAGCTTTTATTAACTGGTGAGAGTAAGCTCAAACACAATTGTAAGTTAAACTATACTTCACTGAATGGGAGGTTGTTACTGGAAACACACTGGTCATTAAGGGCCTGAACCTGTTTCCATCAAAATCAGTAGAATAGGATTAGGCCATAATATAGGAATGGGAAGCATAGCATGCCAGTCACAAAAGCCTAAAATCCTAATACTGACATACGGATCAGTAGTTGGGAACAACTGCTTTTAAAATAGGGAATTAGATCCATAGAGCTATTCTGATTTGGAGCTGAGGATTTGACCCAATATCAATTTTTAAAAAATAAAGATTCGGTGCAATTTGGTTCTTAGTTTGTACTATATACACAGAATATAAAGGATAAGGGGGGAAATCTTAATTTTTAATAATTAAATAAAATATACCATTTTATTTTTCTCAATGTACTGTAACTCATATGAGGAAACTTACTCATCTGCATGCAGGATATGGACCTTGTTCAGGAAAACTATAAGAGACATTCACATTTGGGCTAATGGTTAAATATCTTAAAGGCATGTAAAGTTATTTTATCTTTTGGATAACTAGCTTTTACAGATGACGGAAATAATTACAAGTTAAGAAAATATTTTCAAAGGTATTCAATAATTATTAGCTAAAATGGCATAATAGTTGCAATTCTAGAGCTAAATCCTTTTTACCTTACTCTTACAACTAGAACTAGTGCCCTCACTGAGACTATTCAAAAGTGTAATGTGAGCAGGATTTAAACGCTGTCTCCACATTAATTAGAACTTGTATAAAAGCTTCAGTTAGGATTTTTTTTTTTAAAACCTCTTAAAAACATCATTTTAATCTAATACCACCAGGGGGAGACAGGTTCATTTTGGACTCCAAAAGATTGTATTACTTTATCAAAAATATGCCTGATGGACTTTCAGTGTGTTTTCTTAGTATACTTTCTCTGAATGCCTTTTCTTGAGTAATCTTTACACTCTGAAATGTTTGTGTGCTTGTCATGTTTAAATACATGCTGCCTCCAGCTACAGTTGTTTATTCAAGAGAGTGCTGCTGTTATTATATTATTGTGGGTTTTTTGGGAGGCTGGGAGGCAGTTTTGGTGTCAGATTGCTGGTCGACTTGGAAGAGGAGAATAGATTGGGATTACATGTTTTTACAGTCTCATTGCTACATAACTAACTGTCAGTACAGTCTGTCTACCTATGGTACTTATATGAATCCCATCAAAACTATAAAAATGAGGACTTGAGTTGGCCAATGTAAACATATATTATTGGGCAGAAAAATAGCATTCTGCTATGCAATTAAAAGAGTGACAATGAATTCAAATGAAGGTAGATTTAAAAGAAACAACATTTTGTAGAATACTAGTGTGGGTAAATCCTTTATATGCTAAGTACATGCACATTCTTTAGTCAACACTACAGTGCAGTATGGAGAGATAGGATAAATAGCAGATATTCATAACAAATTGTACTCAGTTAGCTTGATAGTTAACCCAAATAAATTACATCTGGAAGTCTTACTAAACTGGCACCTAATGATAAATACAAATAATTTAATATGTTTTATCCATTTGTTTAACCATAACCAGTTAATTGGTATAGTTTGAATTATAATCATCCATATCATAAGGCTTTTCATTTAATTTGCTTTTTCAAATACCTTTCATGCTACAAATAGTTAATAAAAAATGCTAACCAGAGGAGTGATAAACTTTATTTACTGGATAACAATGAGAGTACGACCAGAGAAATGTACAAAGGTATTCCTTGCTTAAAGGCTCTAATTAAGAATGTAATTTCTACACTAGAAAAAATTCTGAATACCACACTTAAATGCTGGAAATAGGAGGAACAACAAATCTAGTCTTCCATGCTTTTGCTGGAGAATTTCCTGGATGTCTCAGAGTATGTGTATTGTGAGCACTCAAACCTTTAATTGAAGAGGGGTACCTGATCTTCAACAAAGAAGTCTTTTGTTATAAAATGCTAGTCACTAAAGTTAAACAGGTGTTAACAAAAACAGAGTTTTGAATGTTTTAACTAAAAATCCCCCTTCTCAGTTACTCAGTTTCTAATCTCTTGGCTCTTCTGCTGTCATCATTTCACTAGTTCTCCAGTCACAACAGAGTCCTCAAGGGCAAACATGCTCTCAATCACTAATGTAAAAATAAGCAGGGGTTTGTTTTTTTGTCTTTTTAAAGCAATAAAACTTGATATCATGAAGCAAAATAAAGAACAAGTCCAATTTTTATTTTTATTTTTTGTTTAATTTGCAAAAGGAATGAACAATGAGGGATTTTAAAGACAAGAGACAAGGTAAGGACAGCAAGGGAATGAAGGAGGGAATTGGACTATTTAGCATAATTAAAATGACTATAACTAGATAGAATGTGCTGAAGTTAAAGAGACATTTCCCAAAGTTAGATCTATTAATGTGGAATAATCTCGCAATGGAAATAGTGAGACATCGCCTGAAAATAGCGTGGACAGAACACTAAAGTGTAATTATATGGAAGAATCCTGCTTTGCAAGAGTAAGGGCCAGATGAGCTAATAGGGCTTTTTTTACTGAGCTCAATTCAGCCCTGGTATAAGTAGAAGCAACTCTTGGGGTGAAATCGTGGCTTCACTGAAGTTAATAGGAGGTTTGCCATTGACTGCAATGGGGTCTAGATTTCATCCATGGAATGAAATGAAGTTACACCAAAGCTGAATCCGGACTTGCGCTTATATTGTATTGTCTATATTTCCCTGTAACAGAGGACTCTGAAGTAAGTGTTTTGGTTGGAATTAAATATGCAGAAGCAATAGCATCTGCTCCAGGTAATATACTCCTTGGTAGCTTTAGAACAGTTTATATTCTTGTCTTTTATCACTTTGTTCTGACTCTAGGCATTGTTCAACACTGCTGATTTTCTCTGGTTAGCAATCCAGGTACATTGCACAGATGTTTTTAAACATTTGAGCGTAAGTGGATAAGGCTTGCCTCAGCTCCACTCTGTAATAATACTTTCAACTTATACAAACCCTTTAATGCAAGGATTTCAAAGAATTTCACAAGTGTAGGTATTATTATCCCCATTGTCTAAATGGGAAATATGAGGCAACGTTGACATCAACATTTTCAGACACGTCCACTAATTTTAAATGCCCAGCTTGAGACACCTTTGGGCCATGCAAGATTGTCATTACCTCAGCAGGGTGGTCATGGAGCTGCTTTGTAACTGGCAGTGAGTATCTCTCTTCTCTATCCCGCATATCTATTCACATCCTAGTTCGGCAACTCAGGCTGGGCACAGGGCTCTGGCTTTGTCTTTGGCTGACGGGAAAATCATTGACTTGTTAATGTGCTGAAAAGTTAAAAAGTTGGTCTCCATGTTGCTGTGAATACAGTGTTCTTTTCCTAGCACTTAAATTCCAGTACTGTAACTATTTGGGGAAAGTAAGGGTACATTCTTAACATTCCATTTGGTTTATAATCAACAGTATCACTGGGTTTCTGTTCAGCACAGACACTAAATGTTCTTTTGCTTGACAACAATGGAGACAACACTTATAAAGGTGGTGGCATGGCCCTCAGACTTCAGATACTGTAGGAGCAGGATTCAGATAGCAAGTCACTGAAATTGGCACGCTTACTCAAAATTTTAAATTTTTCTGTCTGGTTTTAGATATTATAAAACAAAATATCCCAGAGGAAAAAGCACCTCCAGTTCTTTGTTCTTTTGTTTTCCTCACAAAGTTTTTATGCTCTGCTTAGTGGTTCTAAGTCAGGAAAAAATATGACTCTCTCTTACCCCAACTATATCACGACACCACAAGGGAAAACATGCTGCATTAGAAAAAGGTACCTAGAGGGTCACACACTTTGTTGCTTATATAGGCTAAACTGTACACCCAGTGGACTTTCATCCCTACTATGGCTGAGTAGCTCACCCATACTTCAGCCAGTCCCTCCAGGTGTGCCCCATGGCTCTCCATTATGGCCAGGCCCTCCCCCTACCAGCTGGCCCCTTGCCATACTTTGAGCCCCTCCCGCTCCCCCAGTCAAAATCCTATTGATCTTGATGAAAACTGGAAAGTTCAGGCTGGGGGTGGGAGGGATGACAGATCAGACTGTGGGGGGGGTGACAGGCCCAGCTGGGGGGGGGGGGGGGGTAAAGGGGCCTGGCCAGAGTGGGGAGGGGCAAGGAACTCAGCAGAGGAGGAGTTTTCTGGAGTGGGTTAAAAAGGGCCCACTAATCCTCCCTCTAACCCTAAGGTCACTCATTCCTGTATGCAGTGACCAAATGGTGATTTTAGTGGAAATTAGACTTTTCCAGTTTTCACGAAAATCAATAGGGTTTTGCTCATCAATATCTAGAACACTCCCTGAATTGTTGGAACTGATCAGATGTCGTTTTCAAAAGATATCACATACTAACAAAGAAATGTCGTCGATTTGAGTATATGACTTCACTTCTCTTGGCCAGTGATAATACTTTGCAGTTATATTGTGTGTGACGGGTTCCCCCTCAGGGTGCCACTTGGAACTGGGGTACCACTGAGCCTGCCTGAACCACTACCCTGGGCCCCCTTTCACACTGTACTGCTGTGACAGGCTCTCAAGCCCCCTCCAACACACATACGGGTAGGGCTATATCCAGCTGCAGCTTCACACAGATGCTGAGATCAGCTCTGCATGGAAAGGCTCAGCTAAGGAACTGCCCAGTTACTCAAGTGCACACCCCCTTTACTCAAGTGCACCCCCCCTTTGAAGGGTAAACCCAAAATTATGCCATCTTCGGCTGTACAAGGAACTGTACAGCATAAGCTCATAAAATTTGTCCTCTCCCTCAATGCGGAGAGGGATATGCAATAGCTTCCCCCCCCCACCCCGCATTATGATTTCCACACACTGGTTTTAGACAAAACAAAAACAAGTTTATTAATTACAAAAGATAGATTTTAAGTGATTACAAGTGATAGCAAACATATCAAAGCAGATTACCTGGTAAATAAACAAAAAACACAAACTGAGCTTAACATACTAGATAGGCAGGATGTGAATTAGCAAATTCTCATCCTGAGTGATAAACAGACTGGCAGATTCTTAAGGCACAAGCTGCCTTGTCTTTCCCAGGTTTTCATACACAGGCCTGCCATCCCTTAGCCTGGGACCATCACTTCCCCCCTGCTCAGCCTTTACTCCTCAGGTGTTTCCAGGTGTGTTGTTATAGAGAGAGTAAGGTATCATCATGATGTCATTGTTCCTCTTTTGTATTTTCTTCCCACTTGCTGGAAAACTCTTTTGCTGTGACCTGGGTCAAACAGTTCCCATTGTGTAGTGCTACCTCTGAGAGGTTTCTATTCTACACAGTTCCTGGGGTAATCCTTGTGCCTGTGTGCATTTCCTCAATAAGCCATTAACATTGTTTGGCCTTTTTACTGTTGTACCTGAAAGGCTGCTTGTGGGTGTTTTCAACCTCACATGTTTCAGTAACACATACGTAGCCAAACTTCACAACTTCACGTACGGCAATAGCACATACAATTCAATGAGATGTTAATGTCTGGCAGATCAAGACTTTTAGAATGATATCTCACAAAGCATACTTTGTACAAAACATATCCTAATTACATGACAGTGGTGAATACTGAGGTGCCAGGGTGTCACACTGTGCTTCCCAACTGATGATTTCAAAGGACTTTACAAACATTAATTAGTAAAGCCTTACAGCATAACTGTGAAGTAAGCAATATTATTCTCAGTATAGACAGGGTAAACTGTGGCTCAGAGAGGTTAATGGCCTGACTTCAGAGCTATGGAACACACACACACCTCTGAAAAATCAGACCATATGTGATGTGTCCAAGGTCACAGAATCCACAATAGAATCCAAGTGTCATAGTTCACAATCTGCTCCCACGTTTGCCTTCCCTGGATACAGCAACTCCTGTTTACCGTCCCTGAATGACTTAAGACATCCTCTTGATCTTTGAATCCCCTTTCAAATTTCAAGTCACTTTGAAAATTAAGTACACTTCTTGAGCATAATGACGATAAGGCCATTAATCCACTGTTGGGTTTCTTGAACAAAGCATTTCTTATATAAGCATTCAATTATTTCACCACCTGGTGTTATGGGCATCTAACTTTCCTCATTTTTCAGGGTCAACACAAAGCCTCTTAACACTATCAAACACTGTTACTCATGAGTAAACACTCATTCAGTAGGAAAAAACAGATGCTATATTTTGCTCAGAATTGAATGTGCACAGGGGGGAACGTGATGTACACTGACTGGAGAAGACTCAGAGAGGATGACTAACACCACCATTATAAAGGCACTGCTTACCTAATGACAAAAGGCAGGCAGATATGCCAATTGAGGTAAAGCTATTTGTGAAACCATTTTAAGAATCCATCCTTAAACCGTATGGGCTTCCTTGATCATTATGAGCATAGGGATGAGCTCTTGGACTTTTCTCACATCTGAGGATTTGCAAAAATCTGATGCAGATTTGATTATTGAGTTTGCAACATCTCAAATGAGTAAGTAACAGAATCTTCAGAGATGTGGTCTTACCAAACTTACTGTTGCAGAAGTCAGAATATTCTGATGTACATGTGACAACAGTTCCCTTATAAAGATTTAATACTATCAGCCCAGTCCTGCAGTCCTTACTCCAAAGGGAGTTTTGCCTCATGCCTGGAGGGCCAGGCCTTATGGTTATATTTGATCTACTAAAAAGAGTGGACATCAACCATGGGATAATTTCTGCTGGGAAAGTTCTCTGAAACTTCAGAGAATTAAAAGGAATGTATGCAGCTATATAACGATATTCGTCCCCACCTCTGCAGGTACAGAGGACCCTATACACCAGTGGTGGGCAACCTGCAGCCCACGGGCCACATGCGGGTAATCTGATTGTGGGCCATGAGACATTTTGCTAATGTTGACCATCCGCAGGCATGGCCCCGCACGGATCCCAGTGTCTGCAGTTCGCTGTTCCCATGTAATTTCACTGGTTGGGTACAGAAGGGTATTATTTTGGAAGGCTTTAGGGGGGTTGTGCACACCCATAGTGCAGAGCTCTGCATGATTCTGCACAGTAGGTTTTGGGGAAGGTCATGGGCAAAAGATTCACTGATACCCAGGTCTTGCAGTCTTCCCATTTCTAGGCTCACAGAGCCTACTTCAGCTCTTAGACTGAAGTAGCAACTCTGTTGCTACACCAGGCTTTCTGGGGGAGCCTAATCCTGCAGTCACAATATAGGTAAGATTCCCACTGAAGTCAAATTGGTTGCACAAATCAACTTGTCTATGACTCAATTAACCAGTCAGTAAAATGGGCATAATTCCTATCTCAATGATGTGTTGTGAAGCCTAAGGGATGTTTGTAAAGTGCTTTGAGATCTTTTGATGAAAGTTAATTAATGTTGCAAAGAACTTTGGATCTAAGGGACCTATAAGTACAAAGTATGTAATGTCATTGCTGTGCTTGGATAACGTTGGCCTTTTTTAAGAACTGACTTTTTAATATTACTGGAGTGCTTGCTCCAGCAAAACATACTCCTACAATGACCCTATTGTCTTCAGTTGCAGAAGCATGGTCCATAATCTTTATTTTGTTTCTATCAAAGTTTCTCAGTACCCTTCACCTCTTTTTTGCCTCACAATTTAAACTGATGTCAGCAGCATAACTTCTGCACAAATCATGTATGCTTGCCAGAATTAGCAATCTGATGCTAAAGTAAATCCCTATATAGATTTTCAATATTTTGGAACAAAGCTCATGCTGTTCAAAGCATGTCATATAAATACATCAGTTTCCCCAAACCTGGATTTATAGGATCATTTATATAATGTTGGGTTATGACTTATTTCCATTCTTTTGCAGTTGGTGGACGTGCATATTTGCATTTCCTAGCTACACAGCTTGGCACAAGCAAGCAAACTATAGAGCAATGCTCCCTCTAATTTTTTTTCCTTTGTGCACAGTGAGAATACAATTTTGATTCCTATGAACTTGTTTGAGGGGGAAAAACGTACACAAATCAATGTCAGACATTTATTGGCAGAGAGTAAGACTCAGTGATTGATATATATATGGAGTAAAAGTTGAAACAAAGTGAAACAAATCCCTAGCTATTTGTGTATGATAGGCTTTATGTAGGTCAATGTGAAACATGCAGTTATATGCTAGAGGAAACCTGTAGGGACCCCCTATTAAAATTCTGCCACAGAACTGAAGAAAAGGTTGGAAATGATTTCTCTGCCTCTGATGGAGTCACCTCTTGCCAGAGATTATTTATCCCTGTCGCTCATAAAAATACTTCAGAAGAGAACATGTTTTGCCTTTGATATAGAGATGGTTCCTATTGGATAGTAACCTCAAAAAATGCAGGAAGAAGCAGAGTTCTGGACCCTGCAACAAGATCTTATCCAGCACAAATTACATAAGTAAACACTGCTATACAGTTAGTATACTCAGCCTATTTTTCAGGAACAAAGTAATAACATTTCCACCAAAGGACAATGTGTTTTTGCCAAATGATGTTTCCTCTCTCCTTGGTTATGCAAAAACACATGAAACTTCTAATCTCTTACCATTCTTCTTGGTGAGCACATACACTGAAAGCAAATCTGAACTGCCAATTTATTAGTGATTTTCAATATCACTTTGAAAGTGCAAATATTTCCCACAAACATACTGGATAATGCATTGGACAAAACAAGGTACTTGTGTACTGTAGTGTGTCTGGAAAAGCTCTGTAAGGGGCTGCTGGGTTTGAAATGCATGCTTTTCATTGGATGAATTGGTCCTAAAATTGATACCACTTGCCCTGAATACTGTCAATGAGCTGAAGCTATACATGAAGGATTCAAGTATCAGAGGGGTAGCCGTGTTAGTCTGGATCTGTAAAAGCAACAAAGAATCCTGTGGCACCTTATAGACTAACAGATGTTCTGCAGCACGAGCCCCCGTGGGCGAATACCCACCTCCTTGCATCCGAGGAGGTGGGTATTCGCCCACGGGGGCTCGTGCTGCAGAACGTCTGTTAGTCTATAAGGTGCCACAGGATTCTTTGTTGCTTATGAAGGATTCAGTTGTCCTAGGACAGAGGTGGGCAAACTACGGCCCGCAAGAACCGTCCGGCTCTTGAGTTCCCAGGTGGGGAGGCTAGCCCCCGGCCCCTCCCCTGCTGTCCCTCCTCCCCCGCAGCCTCAGCTCGCCGCGCCGCCAGTGCTCTGGCTCGCTGCTCCTGCCGGGCAGCACAGTGGCATGGCTGACTCCAGCCAGGCAGTGGGGCTGCGAGTTCCTGCTGCTCTGAGCTGCAAGGTAAGGGGGTGCGGAACGGGGTAGGGGTGTTGGATAAGGAGCAGAGGGTCCCGGGGGGCAGTCAGGGGACAGGGGGCGGTTGGGTGGGACAATCAGGGGATGGTGAGCGGCGGCAGGGTTCGATAGGTGTGGGAGTCCTGGGGGGCCTGTCAGGGGGCAGGGGTGTGGATAGGGGGTGGGATCCCAGGGGATGGTTGGGGTAGGGGTCCCGGGAGGGGGTGGTCAGGGGACAAGGAGCGGGGGAGGGGTTGGATGGGGTGAGGGCCAGGCTGTTTGGGGAGGCACAGCCTTCCCTACCCGGCCCTCCATACAGTTTCGCAACCCCAATGTGGCCCTCGGGCCAAAAAGTTTGCCCACCCTTGTCCTAGGATCATTTCCACAGGGTACAAAAATAAAAGACCACACTTTTTGGTTATCAGTTTCAACTCCCTGTTTTGCTCCCCTGTCAAATGCACTCTCTTTCCTCACCTCCACATCTGGGATTTTAACTGATTTTTAAAAATTAATCCTAAAATCTGCCATTATTATTATTTCTGTTGCAACAGCACCTAAGGACTCTAAAAAGAGCATAGCCATTGTATAAACAAGAAAAAAGAAGGCCTGATTCATCATTGCCTTGCATCTCGCATACCACAGCAGAGGGAGTGCAATGTGGATGAAAAGTATTACCAGATCAGAATGGTAACATTTTATGCCTATTTTGCACTGATTTAAATAGTGACATACGGTGCAGGACAGTGGCAGATTTAGGCTCACACATTCCCTGCTCCAGAGAGCTCACAATCCCACTATTTCCCTATGCCCACATCCCAGCTCAAGTCTCTACAGGACATTTTTCATTTTCTATATACTATGAGTGATCATAGTTGTGCAGCCCAGAAATGAGGGTTATAATTGGGTGAACCCAACTTCCTCATAGGACTTGGACATTTGTGATTGTTTATGCAATGTGTGAAGCCTTAAAGAAATAATTCAAGTATAAAAAATATGTAGGTTTCACGAGGTTTAACAAAAATTTAACAAAAGCAGAGAAAACATAGTAAAATATTCCCATTACTTATCCAGGATAAAAAAATGTTCTATGTGCCTTACAGGTCACAAAGAAGATACAATTTCAGCTCTAAAGGTTACAATCTAAAGCTCTGATCTTACAATCAGATCTGTGTGGATATGGTGGCAAAAATGGGGCCTAAATAAAACAAGCAAGACAAAGCATATATGAAGAGATTACAACATACAATACAAGCTAAATATATGAGGTCATGTTAGGCACATGTCTTGTTAGGCACATGTTGTTTTATTATTATATAGCACACTCTCCTTTCCTTCTAAGATGGTATCCCAGCAGCTCTGCTCACCCACTTGCATGTGCATTCTGTCTTCCCCACACACAAGTTTAAGAGCGAGTGTGAGAGTGGGGGAAAAAAAATGGAAGAGGGCCAATCACTGGGTTATTGTTATATTAATATATCCAATTAGAGAGAAGAACGCCACAACTAGGGTTGCCAGTTTTGGTTGGACGTATTCCTGGAGATTAATCACATGACATAATTTTACTTAAAGATTAATCTTTATTTCCTGGAGACTCCAGGCCAATCCTGGAGAGTTGGCCACCGTAAACACAGCCCATTTTAGAAGAAATAGTTGCACCTTTTTAAATATGCACTGTAGATTTTTGTTTTTATTTAAGTCTATAGTTCTTGACATATTTGATGGCGATGTGTACCTAGCCTGATGTTCAGGTACCATCCAACTCCTTTATAATCACCATGGTGCTAGTCCAAAGTTTTTTGCACTTGTTCAAAGTTCCATAGGCTGTGGAGTCATGGGGACCATGGCCCAACCACTCTAAGCACTGATCTTGTACTAAATCAGTACTGCTTCTGCCAGAGTGGTCTGGAGAATCACTCTGGCTGTGTGATTGCAATGCCACTGAAATCTGATCCAGCCACGCCTCCTCCAGATGGGTGTCCAAGTCAAATTTCACGGAGTGGTGTTTTGACCTGGCACGAGGGGTGTGACAGAGGGCAGGGGAGTTGTCAACTAAGAACTTGACTCCTGGCAGCACCGGCTCACGCACTCTGCGAGTAAGAGAGAGCAGAGACTCCCCGGCTGAGGGAAACCTGGATTTCCTGTGGAAGGAGGCTAGGGTAAGATGGGGGACAAGTGGGGACTGGAAGGGCAGGGATATCAGGGGCAGGGACTGGAATTTGCTCTCCCAAGAAATATCTGAATTGGCCCCACTGATAATGACAGTGGCATTTTCTGAACTCCCAGTGATCTGAAAAAAAAGTAATAAAAATAATTCAGAGAGCAAATAAAAGAAAAACTTATGCGAAAACTGAAATGTTACATTTTCTTTTAGACAGGCATTTATGGTTCTCTTATTCCTGTTGTTTAGGGTGGGATTAGTATGAAATGTACCAACACTGCACATCCTTTCACCCCAAACCTTTTTTTAGGATAATGTTTCCATTAATGAGCATCAAGATACTGAAAAATGCTGTTAATCTTTACTTCTTCCCTCTCTGATCACATTACCCTGGTCTCTGAATTCCTCCATTGGGTTCCTGTCTCTTACTACATCACTTCAAGCTCCTCATCCTCACATACAAGGCCCTACATAAACTTGCCCCAGTCTATATCTCTGTTCTCATTCTTCCTAATCTGACTCCTATACTTCATCCTCTTCCTAATCCCCTCACTTTACTGCTCCCTTTGTCTGCTTTTCCCACTCCTATTCTGTGACTTCTGTCATACTGCCCCTCATGTGCCTGGAACAATCACTCTCTTGCCCCCTTCAAATACCTCCTTAAAACCTCTCTCTTCAGGTGTGGTAATATCTACCTCCAGATCCTCATTCCCATTTGTCATCCCACCATTATCCCTAAGCTCCTCATTAAAGACTGAGGCAAAGTATTTGTTTAGATATTGGGCCATGCCTATCCTTAACCTCCACTCCATCCTCAGTGTTTAGCAGTCCCATTTCTTCCTTCTTTGTTTTCTTCTTATTTATATGGCTATAGAACCTTTTACTATTGGTTTTAATTCTCTTTGCAAAGGCCAAAAGCCATGTAGAGTTGGACCTTCTCACCTTATCCCTATATGTTCTGACCTCAATAGGTAGCTTTCCTTGCTGATCCCTCCCATCTTCCATTCCTTTCTGCTTTTTCTTAATCACCTCTCTGAGATGCTTGCTCATCCAGCTTGGTCTACATCTCCCGCCTATGAATTTTTTCCCCTTTCTTGGGATGCAGGCTTCTGATAGCTTCTGCAACTTTGACTTGAAGTAATTCCAGGCCTCCTCTGCCTTTAGATCCACAAGTTCTTCAGTCCAGTCCAATCCACTTCCCTAACTAATTTCCTTAATTTTTTAAAGTTAGCCCTTCTGAAATAAAAAACCCTAGTCACAGATCTATTTTTGTTTAGCCTTCCATTTAGTTTGAACTGAATTAGCTCATGATTGCTCAAACCAAGGTTGTCCCCTATAACCATTTCTTCTATAAGGTCCTCACTACTCACCAAAACCAAATCTAAAATGGCACCCCCTCTTGTTGGTTCAGCAACTACTCAGTGAAAGAATCCATCAGCTATTGCATCCAGGAAAATCTGAGCCCTATTATCATTACTAGCACTTGTCCTCCAGTCTATATCTGGGAAGTTAAAGTCTCCCATAATCACACAATTCCCATTAGTATTTACTTCATTAAAAACATTAAAGAGGTCTCTATCCATATCCAAATCAGATCCTGGTGGTCTATAGCACACCCCACGCACTATCCCAGGGGAGGCTCTAGTAGCTTTCTTCACCAATGTGATTTTTGCCCAGACAGACTCTGTCTTATCCATTTCATCACTTCTTATTTCTTTACAGTCTACCTCATCATTAATACACAATGCTACTCCACCACCTTTGCCTTTATTTCTGTCTTTCTTAAACAGCACATACCCTTCAATTGCTGTACTCCAATCATGACTACTGTTCCACCATGTATCTGTTATCCCTATAATATCCGGTTTCACTTCCTGCACCAGTAACTCTGGTTCCTCCATTTTGTTACCTAGGCTCCTCGCACTGGTGTACAAACATCTTAATTTTTGCTGTTTGGCTTTGCTCACATTCTTTACCCGGTTAGGCACAGACATTCTATCACCAGTATCACCTATTAGACTGGTATCTACACTACCCTTCCTCCTTATGTCCATTCTCCTACCCACGGCTGTATCCTGTCTTACTTCGTTTTCTTCTCTCTCAATGTTAAAAGCCGGCGTGGAGATTACCTGGACATCTCCCAACCATGTCCCCCAAATTCCTAGTTTAAAGCTCTCTTAATCAGTTGTGCCAGCCTCCATCCTAGAAGTCTATTTCCCTCCCTACTCAGGTGAAGTCCATCCCGAGATAACAGTCCTCTGTCCATGAATGCCTCCCAGTGGCCATACATCCCAAAGCCCTCCTTATAGCACCACTGCCTGAGCCATCTGTTGATCATCTTAATTTTGTCACACCTTTGTTGCCCTTCTCTAGGAACAGGCAGAATCCCACTGAAAATCACCTGAGCCTCGATTTCCTTAAGCATCTTCCCTAGCCTGGCATAGTCTCCCTTCACCTTCCAGTGAGAATCTAGCCATATCATTTGTTTGCACATGAAGGACAATCAGTGGATTCTTTCCCACTCCCGTTAGGATCTTTTTCAGCCTCAAGTCCACATCCCATATCTTAGCACCCTGCAGACCCTTCTCTTCTCTGGATCAGCTCTGGTTACAGGCCTGCCTATTCTTCTCAGTAAGGAGTCCCCAATCATGTAGATCTGCCTTTTCCTGGTGATGGCGCGATTCTCCGGTCTATCCCATTCTCTCTGGCTGCAAGTCCTCTCGATTCCTGTTCTCCCTTGCAATCCATCCCGTATCCTCCTGGGGCTCATATTTGGTGCTGTTATCTCCATTGACTCTTCCCCTCTTCCTACAGGACTAGCTGGTCTTCTCTTCTTCCTTGCCCTCTCACCTTCATCAACTACCTGCTGTGCCCCTTCTTCATTTTCCAACTCTGCAAACCTGTTCCCGAGCTCTATTTCTCCTTCATTGGCCATTCTTTTCCTCTGCCTGGTTCTCTTAGTCATATGCTTCCACTGTCCACTTTCCTCACCCAGCAGTCTCCCCTCAGAGTTCTTTGGTCCTTTCCATCTGCAAGTCTGAGCTTTTCCCTTCAGCCTCCTCATGTCTTTGCTCTATTATCTGCTCAAACTCCCTTCTAAACTCAACCACAGTTTCCACCTGCATCTCCAATCCTTGGATCTTTTCTTCCTTCAGCTGTATCAGATGGCACTTCATGCAGATGAAACTCTTTTCAGGTACCCCCTCCAGGATCATGTACATGCTGCAGCTTCCACATCCAGTCAGCTTGTGTTTTCCACTGCTTGGGTCACTACCACTGCTGCCTCTCTATCTGTCATAGCCTTCCCACTTAAATCCTGTTAGTCCAGGAAACAAACACCACCATCCACAGCAAAACAAACACCCACCAAGCACCAAATCACTGCCAGAACACCACACACTCCCTTTACTAGCCTGTCAGTTCCTCTGCCTGCCTCTCTTAGACTTCCACCAAACTCTCCCTTGCAAACTCCCACTCAAACTCCCCTGTTTACAGCTCTGTTTGCTGGCTCCTGTGCCGCTGCAGCTCCTTTACAGTGAAGGAGAAAGAGAGAGAATTGATAGGCCACATCCTCAGATGGAGTAAATTGGTGTAACTCCGTTGATGTCACCTCCTACACAATGAGATGTGAACCTGTGAAGAAACATATTTTACTGTCTCCCTCCCAATAATTAATCATGTTTTCACTAGTTCAACAATCAACACCATCACATATTGTCAACACTCTCTCTCTGCAGGACTGGACTGATCGAGGAATTACAGAGGGGCTTTTCACTTTTACATTCAGTATGTCATTTCCAATCCATGTTTGTAGTGATGAGTCTGTTACCTGGTGGCTGTTTTATTTTCCATAGGCCACCAATTTGTCAGTCTCAGTTCAGTTCCTAGCAAACTATTGTGCACATCACACAAAACCAGCATCACAAGGACACCAATTGGTCCTTGTGCTATCCACTGTAGCAGAGAAGCCAGCTATGCATCCGAAGAAGTGGGCTGTAGCCCATGAAAGCTAATGCTCAAATAAATTTGTTAGTCTCTAAGGTGCCACGAGTTCTCCTGTTCTTTTTGCGGATACAGACTAACATGGCTGTTACTCTGAAAAGAGAAGCCAGGATTATACAAGTATGGAGAATGAACTCTCCTCTCACCAAGCAGTGGTTTCTTTATGTCAGGACTGAAGAATACTGTCAGGGTAACATGAATTTCACTGCTGCTGCTCTCTGCCATAGGCAGGGATGTGGGAGAGGGAAATTATTTTAACAGAAGTTTGAACAGTCTGGAGGGCATATGACTATTCTATGGTTAAATAGAGAACTGCTGCTTACATGTAGATTTTTCTCCCCACTCTTACCCTGAGTAACTGATGCTAACTGTAATCAATGGGGAAAATACTGTATTTGCCACTGCATTTATCGTGGAGTCAATTCTTGAGTTGGGAGATAGAAGATGCAGTGGCAGGAACTCACTATTCACACCCCTGGGGAACTTTATAATAGATATAACAGCACTCTGATGAATATAAAGAGCACATTGATATATGTAAACCCTGTAAAAATTCTCCCCAGCTACTCTAAAACCCTGGAACACAAAACACCACTGTGGTCAAGGAAAGTCCCTTCCCCCTGCTGTGTCTTGATAAGTCTACAATTCAGAAAACTTTTCAAACTTTGGATGAGGTAACTGCTTCAATAGCAACACTGCAGCACTTATCAGTTTTCAAGCCATGAAGACTCCTGCAAGTTGTAGCCCAGTTAAGGCTGTTTAGGATTTCCAAAGGCTTTTTGTTTGTTTTTAAAATAGACTAAAACAAAAAAAACCTCTGCAAAGTGCATAGACATCAAAATTCGAGGTATAATATAAATACAAGATGACAATCAAACTGCAGTGACTTGCAAATTTTAAAGCATTGCTGAAGGTAGCCAATAACTGGAAAAACTATCGTCAAGTGTGATACCATCTTGTAACCAGCAAGAGTAGACAAGTAACATAGAAATAAAATGGGAGTAATAATGGAGCACCTTCCTCCATTGCATTAAAGTGAGTTTCCTACGCTCAAGCTTTATAAGGCCTAGTCTGCACTGACAGTTTGGGGGAAACCTTACACCACCGCATTAACACTGGTGCAATTCCACAGGTGTTTGGATTGCTAGTGTAGACTAATACAGGCATTTTACCATGTCTTCTACACCTGCTCTTGAAGCAGGTGTAGAAGACATGGTAAAATGCCTGTATTAGTCTACACTAGCAATCTTGAAGAACTTGGTGTACTGTCTGATTAGGGGAGATAATACCTAAAAAGCTACAACTATAGCCAAGTGAGAGAGCCTGGTAACAACACAGTCATCATCTAACTTTGTTATAACACGATTTGTAGCATACCTGGGTCCAACTGTGTCCCTGTAACAAGCTTAAAAAGTCCCAGCCGAGTTATAACTTTTAACCATGCTGTAACCAAGTCACAGGACAACCATGTTATAAAGGTGTCCCCTGACCTGGGGTTAAATGCTCCTGGGCAGGAGATGCATACCACTGCGTCGAAGGGACTTCTGTCTGGGAGTGCACGAACTGCTTGCACACACAAGCATGACCAGGGACAGCTGCTGGTGAGCCTGGTGGCGGCTCCAGTGAGCTGGGCTGGAGGCGGTACAGCCACAGCGGACAAGCTATGTAAGCTGGGCGCTGGCTCCTGCAAGTGGCAGCCTGACATGCTGCTGTTTCACTGCTGCAGTTCCTGGCCTGGTTGCTGACAAAGGCCCTGCTGGTCTCACTTGTTGTCGCTAGAGCTCTGTAACTCCGGGGATATCCGCATTCGCGGGTATAAATTTTGTCCCTGCACAGGGCTCTACACATTGCTTTGTTGTCAGTCAGGGTGGCTTCCGGAGTGGTGTATCTCACAGCTGTCTCCTCCCCAGCTGCACTATCTCTGTTACCAGCAACCTCTGGATGAGGTGGTCTCTTCCTATTCACCACCCCTTCCTGTGTTAAGTTACCCCCTTTTAAACCTCTCCTCTTCTAGGCTGAACAAGCCTTGCAGGTGCATCTCATTAGCATGGAACAGGCCCAGTGGAGCTCCTTAGTCTCCTCCACACCAGTGTCAGGGGATGTGCCTTCACACCTAATCTTAGATGTTTTCTTTTCTGCCTTAGTAGAAAGATCACAATGTTATTCCAGGGGATTTTATACACGGTGATGATAGTTTAGTGAACCATGGCAAAACCCTGCTGTCTAAAACCAATCCTGCTGGTGAGTCCTGTGATATGTCTGTGTACCAATCAAGGTGGGCTGCTGCCTCCCAGCACTTATTATGACACTGCAATTTACATTGATAAAAGGGGGTTACAAATTGACAGGTGTCTTGTTGTGCATGCTTTTTCAAAAATCAGAACATACTCATACTTAGACGCATAGACTCAAGACACAGAAGGGGGACCATCTAGACTGACTTCCTGCACATTGCATGTAACAGAGCCTCACGCCCAGGGGCGGCTCTATGTATTTTGCCGCCCCAAGCACGGCAGTCAGGCGGCTTTTGACGGCATGCCCGTGGGAGGTCTGCTGGTAATGTGGATTCGGCAGCATGCTTGCGGGAGGTCCGCCAGTCCCGCGCCTTCGGCGTACCTGCCACCGAATTGCTGCCGAAGCCGCGGGACTGGTGGACCTCCCGCAGGCATGCCGCCGAAGGCAGCCTCACTGCCCCCCGTGGCTTGCCGCCCCAAGCATGCGCTTGATGCGCTGGGTGCCTGGAGCTGCCCCTGCTCACCCCTCACATACCCCTATCATAGGCCCATGTCATAGGTCTCACCCCCACTTAGAGCTGTTGGGTTCCAATGTGGGGACCTGCACTGGTTTCCCTCTAAACTAAAATCCTAGTTTAGATCTAGTAAAAGCTGCCACCACTCAATCAGGTACGTGGATTGAGACACAGTCCTTCCCCAAAATCCTAGGGGATTCCAAGAGCCCCAAATCCATGGAGTTCTTACACCCAGGAGAAATAAACCATTCCCCCCTGCTTCCTCCCCCCTCCCTTTTCCTAGGAGAGACACCGGGATTCAACTACAGAGGGATGCCTCCCCCTCCCCTTTCCCTGAGAATCCACCCAAAGAAAGATCAACCAAGTCCTTAATAGAAAAGAATTTATTAAAGAATAAAAAGAAAAGTCACTGTCTCTGTAACCAAATTGGAACAATATACAGGGTCTAAACTTATCAATTTCTGGAGAGAATTCCCCCTCCCTTCTTTCTCAGTAAAAGCAATATCAGCAAACAGGAATAAAGAATTTCCTTTAGCAAACACACAATTGCAAATATAGAAAGCAACTCAAAAGACTAATCCGCCTTTCTAATTAATACTCACTATTAAATAGTAGAAACTACTCCAGGAGAACTTGGAGACATGACTGACCTCTCTTAGATCCAAAGAGAGCTCTGAGCAAACAAGGAACACAGACAAAGGCTTCCCTCCACAGAGATTTGAAATTATCTTGTTTCTGATTGGTCCTCTGGTCAGGTGGTCATCAGGTACTGCATGTTAACCCTTTACAGGTAAAAGAGACCTTAACCCTGATCTATTTATTTATGACAGCCCATAACTTGGTTACCAAGTCCTCAAATCTTGATTTAAAGATTTCAAGTTACAGAAAATCCACCATTTACTCCAATTTAAACCAGCCACTGACCTGTGCCCTGTGGTGCAAAGGAAGGCAAACCACCCCAACTCCTCAGATCTCTGACAATCTGACCTGGGAAAAATTCTTTCCTGACCCCCAACTATACAATCAATTAGACCAGAATACCTGGGAAAGAATGCTCTGTAGTAACCCAGAGCCCTCCCCATCTAGTATCCCATCTCTTCACTTTAGCCTTGTAAACTAGTCATAGTGGACTTGCTGTTTAGATTTTAGAACTACAGATGGTTCATAGTCATTGTAGTGCACACAATAGAAGTTTAATCAACTTTAATTCTTAGGGTGAATGAAATACTTGATCTCATTTTGTTTCCCTCTGAACACATTGTAGACTTGAGATAATTTTTTATCATAGTGAATTGTTAATAAAATACATTAGTGATTTTCCCGTAATTGGCATACAGCAGTCTTCCAATTGAAAATTCTTACTTGCGTAAACAATAGTTTTAAGGTATGAATCCTGCTTCGGGACTAAAATTATACTCAGTGGAATATTTCAAATGAAAACAGGGAGGTTTTGAAGAATGTGACTGTGATGGGTTGGATCACAGAAACCCCCTTGGGAGCTGCCACCTGATGTGCCAAGACTACCTCTGCTCCTGCCTTCCCTGCCAGCTCGGGACCCCAACACCCTGTCTTGCTGAGCCAGACACTCCCATCTGCTCCAACAAAGACCCAGGGTCTGAATTACTTGCCCCAAAGCTGCAGCTTTACCTGAAAGCAGCTAACAGAAGTGTTCTTGTCTTTAACATTCAGATGCCCAACTCCCAATGGGGTCTAAACCCGATAAATCCGTTTTACCCTGTATAAAGCTTATGCAGGGTAAACTCAAATTGTTCGGCCTCTATAACACAGAGATATATGCACAGCTGTTTGCCCCCCAAGTATTAATACATACTCTGGGTTAATTAATAAGTAAAAAGTGATTTTATTAAATACAGAAAGTAGGATTTAAGTGGTTCCAAGTAGTAACAGACAGAATGAAGTAAGTCACCAAGCAAAATAAAATAAAATAAAATGCGCAAATCTATGTCTAACCAGACTGAATACAGATAATCTCACCCTCAGAGACCTTCCAGGCCTGGGCACAATTCTTTCCCCTGGTACAGCTCTTGTTCCAGCTCAGGTGGTAGCTAGGGGATTCTTCATGATAGCTCCTTCCTTCCTTTGTTCTCTTCCACCCCTTTATAGATCTTTTGCATAAGGCGGGAATTCTTTGTCCCTCTCTGGGTTCCCACCCCCTCCTTCTCAATGGAAAGACACCAGGTTAAAGATGCATTCCAGTTCAGGTGACATGATCACATGCCACTGCAAGACTTCATTGCCCACCTGCCAGCAAACAGGTATACAGGAAGACTGACAGGTAAAACACACCCATCGTCAGACAATTGTCCTGGTTAATGGGCGTCAACAAGATTCCAAACCACCATTAATGGCCCACACTTTACATAATTACAATAGGCCCTCAGAGTTGTATTTCATTTTTCTAGTTTCAGATACAAGAGTGGCACATTTATACAATAGGATGATCACACTCAGATTATACGCTTTGTAATGATACCTTACAAGAGACCTTTTGCATGAAGCATATTCCAGTTACATTATATTCACTCATTAGCATATTTTTATAAAACTATATAGACCGCAGCATCACAGTGATCACTTCAGATTTTTTTAAAATTTGTTAAGTATGTTTGACTCAACCTTCAATAAGAGATCAGTTTCTTTTTTAGTCCTCTTCCCATCTCAATTAAAGTTATTGGACAAATAAATTCTAAGTTACATTGAAAATGTTTTCTCAAATTTGGTGGTAAAAGAAGGCAGAACATTTTTAAAAAAATGAAAAACATTGTGAACAAAAATGTCATAGTCCAGTCATAACCAAAATTTTCTTTGACAACAGTTAAGAGTTGTGTTAGACAACTTTTTTAAAAATAGCCTTATATTTATTAGTCAACTTCATTATACAAAATGTATACTTCTAGTTCTCTTTCACATAGATAAACATGGAGCCTGAGATTTAAAAAACCACCTAGGAGATTTGAACACTCAATTCATATTAAAATGAATGGTAATTGGGTGTTGAAATCCTTTAGCCAGCTTTGAATCTCTCACCTGGATTGTATGCACCCCACTATAAACCTATTCTGTCTCAGCTGTCTTCATTAATTACTACATACCTTGAACACTGCTAGCTTTATTTATGTATGCAGTGTTGGTGTAGCTGTCTGTCCCAGGATACTAGAGAGAGAGAAAGTAGATGAGATAATATCTTTTACTGGACCAACTTCTGTTGGTGAGAGAGACAAGCTTTCAACCTTACACAGAGCTCTTCTTGACCTCAAAAGCTTGTCTCTAAGGGTCTCCTACCCATGGATCAAAGTAAAGCAAATAATGCAATAAACCAAAGAAAAATATAATCTCTACATTGGGAGTCATTAAACATTTACAGCCAAGGAAAAGACACTTTAGAAGAAAGATGCAAGTTTTTCCAGAGCTAGCCTTCAATATAAGGCAGATGAGTCACTTTTGGGGGACCTCATGGACAAGGTCTTCATTTTACATTGGAATTAACAAAATTGCACATTTGGAACCTGCTCTTACAAGGTGCTGAGTGAGCATGCTTAGCTTCCTTGAGACCATCCCTGTGAATAATGATTGCTCTAAAGAGTCAGGGTAGGTCTAGTGGCAGCTGTAGTGCTTCAGTGATTACTACTACACTGATGGGAGAAGCCCTCCACAAGAGGCAGTAGCTATATCAACAGAAGAAGTCCTCCGGTCAACATAGCGCTGTCTGCACTGGGGTTAGGCTGGCATAACTGCGTCGCTCAGGGGCGTGGACTTTTCACACCCCTGAGCGATGTAGTTACACCGATGAAGGTGTAAAACTGGCCTGTCTCTCTAGAATAGGGCCCATGGTTTGAGAACAAGCTAGGGGGATCATACACGACAGAACGCACTACATAAACACAAAGTTGTTATTATGATTAGAAACCATTATCCCTGTTGCTGGGAACACCCCATCACAAATAAACCACTTCTGAGGAGGTAGCTGTTTTAGGGATGCCATTGCTGGGTCAAGTATCAGAGGGGTAGCCGTGTTAGTCTGGATCTGTAAAAGCAGCAAAGAGTCTTGTGGCACCTTATAGACTAACAGACATTTTGGAGCATGAGCTTTCGTGAGTTGAAAGCTCATGCTCCAAAACGTTGCATCCGACGAAGTGGGTATTCACCCACGAAAGCTCATGCTCCAAAACGCCTTAGTCTATAAGGTGCCACAGGACTCATTGCTGCTATTGCTGGGTCAGTTCAGGGAAGAGGTTCTCATGTTGGATGAGCCTCTGGGACCAGCAGCAAGTTGCAACCTCCTACATGGCTCCCAGCCTCTGCAGCCAGCCAGCCTCTGCAGCCAAACAGCCAACAACGCTCCCCACCCCCCCATGGCTCCATCCTGGGAGGTGGGCCCAGCAGCAACCCCCTCACACCCCTGACTCCCAGCCTCTAGGCCCAGCAACCCCCCGGTTCCCGGGGGGGGGGGGGTGGAAGCACATGCAGGCCCGGGCCAGGCACCGCCCATGGCCGCGGGCAGAGGCGCTCAGCCCCGGGCGGGCCGGCCAGACCCCCGCGCCCCGAGGAGGGGGGGGGGGCGAGTCGCGGCCAGGAACTTCCCCCCAGCTCGCCCCGGCCCAGCCCAGCCGAGAGGTGAACTAGCCCCACCCCCTCTGCCGGCGCCGGCGCCGCCACGTACCTTCTCGCCTCAACCCTCCTTGAAAGCTGCTCTCCCTCCCGCGCAGCCTAACCCGCGGCCCTGCGGCCGCCCAATCAGAACCCTACGCGATGACCAGACGGGGGTCAGGCCCCACCAATCGGGGCTGCCCAGGAGGCGGGACCTATTGCTATAGGAACCGGAGCGGGGTCTGCCGGAGAGCTGCTGCTGGGGGTGCGGGCGAGGGAGGATTCTGAGCGCGCTGTCAGGAGCGGCTGCGGAGCCCTGCCCGGCACGGTCCCTGCCCGAGAGGTCTCTGGAGGCTGCTCGCCCAGCGCTGGATCCTGCCCGTGGGGACCAGAGGGAGAGAAAGGTGAGATCCCCGAGCCGGGGCGCGGAAAGGGGGTTGCGTGCAGGGCTCTGCGAGGTCCTCCTGCCGCTAGGCACCCCGGTCCTGCGTGACCAGCCCCCACGCGAGGTTTCCCCGCCCTAGATTACTGGGGAGCAGTAGCGTTTACAAGAAGACCCCAGAGTTGTGGTGTGTCCAAATGATGTCTAAGGATGGGACTGAGATACTCTCCAGGGGGACTTGGAGGATCTGAATGGCAGGACAGGCGGAGGTGGGTGTAATGGGGTCTGGCTGGGGCAAAAGAAAATTTAGGTTTAAGCTCAGTAAAACTTACTGAGGTCTGCCCACTTGGGGTGCAGGCTTCCCCGGGAAGGCAGGGGCAGCCCCCGCACCGGGGAAAAGTGCTGCAGAACTGGGACGAAGCAATCCTGCATTAGCAGGTACAGTGGGCTAATGTGTCCCGTGTTGATTTCATTTATGGGATTCTCTGAAAAACTCCTTTTCCTCTTCTACAAGTTGAGGAAAAGGACCAAGAGTGTTTAAAAAAAAAGCTGCAGGCCTGGTGTGCTACCAAATAGCTAAAATAAAATATAGGTGCTTATCTTGTTGCCTGTCGCTACAATACACACTAACGAACCTGCATGGCCAAGCTCCTGCTCTACAGTATAGATAAGCACAGCTGGCTCTACCCTATGAGCAGAAAACGTGTGTATTGAAAATGGATACATATGTTATATTGTGCCAGTATGAAACAACACTACTTTATCCAAAATAGACTGGATAGATGAGAGAACTTTTAGTACATGTCAGAGAATGAGACTTTTTGGGGTAGCAGGGAAATTTTAGATAACTAGCAGCTATTCTTAGGGACTGATCCCTCAAGTTCTTATGCAAATAGTGCTTACTCATCTATGCAATCCCCATTGAAGAAGTAGGTTTGAAGAAATGACACTTGAGTAACCCATGGTTGTGTGTGTAAGCAGAGCTAGTTTTATCATAGTGGCAGCATGGTTGCTTACCCTGTAGCAGATGACAGTTGATTGACCGTTTATTGTGCAATCACAGTGGGGGCTGTGGTTTTCCAGGTCTTCTAGGAAACCAAAAATGCACAAAGCTCCTGCTCTTAAAAATACTACAATTTTATAGCCTAATGGTCCAAACCCCTACAGCTTACAATCGTGCTACTGGTGTTTTGGGCAGCTAAGGTAGAATACGGTAGTGTAAGGCTAACCAAGTATGCAAAGGAAATATTACAGAAGAAGCAGCAAAGAATCCTGTGGCACCTTATAGACTAACAGACGTTTTGCAGCATGAGCTTTCGTGGGTGAATACCCACTTCTTCGGATGCAAGCAGTGGAAGAAAGAGTTTAATCATGTCTATGAAAAGGTCACTTTCTTTACAAACTTTCACAAGAACACAACTGTGTGGCTTTCAGAACAGTTTGAGTATGAGACATTTCAGTGTGGGTGGATGGTGGTTTATATTGGCACTATCTGGGATGTAAATATTATTTGCGGGAAAGATAGCATCCAGTATTTTCAAGGTGAAAACATAGTGGCTGAGAAATTGTTCGAGTTTACTACTGAATGAGATGACATGAAGGTGGTTTACTTAAATAAATAATGTTTCAGAGTAGCAGCCGTGTTAGTCTGTATCCGCAAAAAGAACAGGAGTACTTGTGGCACCTTAGAGACTAACATTTATTTCAGCATCCAAAGAAGTGAGCTGTAGCTCACAAAAGCTCATGCTGAAATAAGTTTGTTAGTCTCTAAGGTGCCACAAGTACTCCTGTTCTTTTTTTTTAAAAAATAAATGATTATTTATTTAATCAAAATGGTCCTGCAGTGGCCTTGACGCTGCAACCATTCTGGCCCAGATCCCCAACCCAGACAAGTCCAGACTCTTACTCCCAAGGCTATATAGCAACTGAGGAACTATTCCTTAAAGTTTACTCAGGCCCAATTTCTGGAATAGTTTTGGCCATTACACAATACCCCACAAAGGGTGAGGAGAAAATCCACATGCTCCACTCCACCCCATCCGGTAGGTTACCACACAGGGAACTTGTACGGAGCAAGGTACCACGCAGGCAGTACACCCATTACGCAACAGAACTGCCCTAGTTCTGCAGTACAGCATCTCTGCATTTAGCATAAGGGCTAGATTTGCCCATTTGTATGTGAAACGTCTATGGAATCAAATAATAAGTCGTTCAGAATTGATTATTATGAAAATAAAGGATATGAACACCCAAACCTATGTTTAAACAATATGATAATCACAGAAACCAATAAAAGCAAGGAAACACAAAATTAAGGATTGCATTCTCCCCCTTTGGTCTGTACATAACTTTCACTAACATTGAGTGTTATGCATGTAATTTGTGTGTCTAGTTTACTTACTTAATGGAGGGTTTGATTAAAAAGCAGTTTTAACATCCGGTACAAAAGCAATCGGTATAAATTTGTTAGTTGTGGCTTGATGTTATGTGGATTGTTAGGTAATCTTTACGTTGGCACAAGAAATTGTGTACAAAACCAAAATCTGGGCTCATAGTCATTTTAAAATAAGATTTCTCTAAGGGAAGACTTCAGCAAGTTGACTGTAGTGTTTCTGAATATAAAGCATTAGCTAATATAAATTAAGAGTTATAATAAACCATTTGGCTTTTTTAGACATTCTAGACCTCAGATGCATCTATACAACTCCAGTGCAATCATTGTAGTTGTACAGGTAAAAGGGAAACATTTGGCTTACTATCACAAACTTATTTTACATATCGCAGATGTGAAAATATTGACCCATATTTCTAGCGATATGCTGACTAAACAAATGTTTTAATAAAAAAAAGATAATGTAGTTCATTGCTAACTTAAAAGCCCTTATCAGGGTTGCTGTAAATTGAACTTCTGTACATCAAAGATGTTTGCCTAGTGATGTCTTGTAGGTCTATATTTTTATTTATTTGCTCAGTAGCCAAAATAATATACATACTACACAATCTACCTCCCTATAGGTATGATTGGGGAGCATTCTGGCTCTGGAACTGCTTGCCTGTGGCCAAAGACACTGTAGAACATTTAGTGCCATATCCTGCTCCTATTGAAGTTGATGACAAAACTTACATTAACTTGAGTGGGACCAGGATTTGGCTCTTACAATGTATGATTTAAAGGTCACTTGAAGAATTAAACTATTTATCTCATTAGAACACTGTCAACTGTAATCAAGTCCAGGTGTTTTCCTACATAATAAATAGCAGTTTAGTAAACAGGCTTATGTATTTTATGACTATATGTATAGTGCTGTCAATGTATGTTGTGCTTTACAAACAGAACAAGGCATGTTCTTTCTGCTGAATGTCTAAGAAGAGTTAGCCACCTTGGAGAACAAGTTGAAAGGATGAATCAGCTTTGGACAGCAGCCATTGGGATGGGAAGGACAGATAAGATGTGAAAACCTGTGGGAAGATGACAAAGCAAAAAACATAAAAACCAAGAAAAAAGAAACATATGGGGGAAAATTATAGTGCTGCTTTTGTATTTATTAAGAATAATTTTAATATAAAAAAATACCTTACAAAGTGCTCTGTGAAGGTAGATAAGAGATGGTTGCTGCCCCAGAGAACTTATAATTTAAATGGAACATGAGTACACTGTGGTATTGCCACCTCACTTATAACTTTTAGACCAGTGGTTAGAGCACTCCCCTGGGATGTGGGAGACACCAGCTTCAATTCCCTCATCTGCCTGATGGGAATAAAGGATTGAACGTAGGCCTCCTACATCTCAGGACAGTGCCCTAACCACTGGGCTCTGGGATAGTGTGGGTTCCTGTGATGCTGTTGCACTTTGGGTAAGTAAATTAGTCACTGGAGCACGGGGACTGGATCCTGAGTCCCCCCACCTCCCCGATAAGTGTCCTTAGTCACCAGGCTAAAGTCATTCTCACTTTCTCTGGCCCAGTAACTATAAGTATTCATCCAAAATGGATCAGCTTCAACAGGAGAGATTAAGCTAAACCTGCATCAGAATGTCCTAGAGGTTAAGGCACTCTTCTGAGAGCTGGAAGACCCGTGTTCAAATCCTTGCTTCCCATTAGACAGACGGAGGAACTGAATCCTGGTCTCTGACATCCCAGGTGAGTGTGCTAACTCCTGGGCCATCGTCGCCTCTTCTGACCAGATTTTGTAGGGGCCCTGACCCAGTAGGCACACTCAGAACCAGTTTGGACCCCAGAAGCAAGATAGGTGGGGAGAATGCCTATCTTCACCTAGTTTGAGGATCTCACTGGAGCTTAGTTGTGAGATGTGATATATAAATATCCAGTGACTGAAAATTTATATGCTTAGGGGACTTTTATGGTGAAAGCATAGGTGCCAAGGGATTTTAGACAGCTACAGGTCTAGTGAGCAGCTGAGCAGGGGTTCTGAGAATCTCAGGGGTTCTTAAATTTGGGTTGAAGTACCTTAAGTGAGGAGTTAGGTACCTAAGTCCTTTTTGTGGGTCTGGGCCTAAGTGACTTGCCCAGGGCTACAGAAGGGGTCTTTTTAATAATTGAGATTAATGTTTAGGAGTTCTTAGCTTACCGGTCCTGAATTTAAAAGACCCGTAGGTAGATCTACTACCTATCATTTCATCAGGTAATGCTCATCTCCAAAGTACAGTAAAAGTATGAAATCATAGCATGATTCTGGATATAACCAAGATGGCTGGCATCACTAATCGTGTACTTTATTGCTTCTATATCAGATGAAGCAATTATGGGTCAGATTTTCTAGTGTAGAAACCCATGTGTGTGTCCCATATTAAGCCTAGATGCATGTGCACATTTACTAGGAGTGCAAAGACAGTCTGGCAAATGTGCACATACAAACTGCCAGTTAGGATGCTTTGCTATTCAGTTGCATGCCTGGCTATTCAGCTGTCAAGTTTACACATGTTGCCATCATTGTGTACACAGATGTTGTTATACAAATATTAGTGAGCCTCAGTTTTTGAGAACTTAGCTTTGCGCGTTACTTCTCCAAGGAGATTGGCAGTATTGTTATAAAGAGATACTGTTTTCAGGATTGGAGCTATTGTGTTTTCCAATTGCTAATTGTTAATTTAGCAATTAACCCTCAAAAGGAAATGTTTAGGCTTGCTAATTGAAATATTTTGTATTTATTTAATTAAGATATAGTCCTGCAGAGGTGGTTGTGGGTTTTTTTTTTTTTTTTTTTTTGCTATGTTAGACTCACTGAAACATGCTTTGAAGCACCTGAGAATATGTTTTGTAGTAATTTCCCATAGGCCACAGTTCTTGACATCCAAAACTCCAATTCTATTCCTATTGAAGTCAATAGGAGTTTGTCATTGACTTCAGTGGGAGCAGGATCAGGAGTGCTGTAATATGGAGTCTGGTTTATTTTCTTTTACAAACTTTTTTTCACATTAGCAGTTCTCTTTTGTTGAATAGCTCATTCTTTTAGATTTCATTCTAGATTAAAAAAACAACTCTATGATTTAATGCTTAGACGCGTGTTTAGTTTTCAGTGAAAGCTTAGAGTATTTGGTCTCTTTATGGACTTTAATGTGTAATTTTTATATTAATACTTTTGTAAGTAGCTCTCTCTGTGTATTCCAAGAAGAAACTTTTATTCAGTTACTCTTCTAGGACTGATATACTTTTAGTTCATTTGGAAAGTAACTATCAGATAGGTCTTTTGGTTTTTTACATCAATATTATGATGGTTCTTTAGGTAGTAAAACTCTTTCATGTGCCACCTCTTTGGCATAGTTTTGTAAATGGCATTCATCTTGCCAGTGGATTATTTTCTATTGCTTTAATACAGTACTATCATATTTGAGGGCAAATTTAGTGACTAACATGACAAATAGTGCAAATATGTAGCGTTTTAAATCTAGATGACAGTTTTAATGTCTTTTGAGGAATACTGAATATCCTTGCTGACAAAACAAAGCAAGTAGTCATATATGTCCTTAACAATCAGTGACTAAAGACTGGAATATAATTGATTTTCTGTCTACACTGTTAGTGAATTTGACAGGCTTGTACATGTTCTTTTTAAACCATAAACAATTATATGATTTCTGCTTAAGTGAAGAATGAGGGTCAAAACTAACTGCTTTTTACTTTGTGTAAGACTGAGGGCATGTCTTCACTAGCAATGTTAAAGCGCTGCTGTGGCAGCTCTTTAACTTGGCTGTGTAGTTGCGGCACCAGCACTGGGAGAGCTCTCTCCCAGCGCTTTAAAAGAAACCCACCACCCCCACGAGGGGAATAGCTACCAGCGCTGGTGCACTGTCTACACTGCCACTTTACAGCGCTGAAACTTGCAGTGCTCAGGAGTATGTTTTCTCACACCCCTGAGCAAGAAAGTTGCAGCGCTGTAAAGTGGCCGTGTAGACAAGGCCTTAGTTTCCAACAGATACTTGCAAATCCGCTGGATGAAATGAGACTTGGTCAGAAGTTGGTGATTATCTCTTATGTCCCCCTCTGGTAACAGGCCTAGATACAAAGATGATCTAAGTCTGAACAATGAACAGCAAAAATGAAAATAGGCTTGAAAAAAATGAAAATAGACAAGCTCAGATTAGTGTACTAAACAAGAATGTGCTGTAGGATATCACTGAGTGTAATGGGGGTATAATTCCTTAAAGGTAATTAAAGATTTATTTCTAAACTTGTTCCCTACAACTTGGTGAGTGGAGGGTATTCAGACTCATTTCCGATCGTAACACTATTTTCTTTTTCCATTGCTCTCTCTCAGCTGGTGGAGATTTATATATTTGGGACCAAAGATCCACAACACCTAGGTTATGTTAGTGTAATTATATCCATTTTGTTCATTTTATTGCCTACGTATTTAAATATTTTTTTAAAGATGCACTGTATACCATCTACACCATAACATTTTCTAAAGACATTAGAATTTTCAAGATCCTTTCTAGTCCTATGATTCTATGAAGTGTAGCTCTCTCCTTTTGCCTAATATCTTTACTCAACGTCAAAGGTTTCCATCAGCCTGTTTTATCTCTTTTGTTATGTGTTACACAATAGAGGTGTTTCTGTGACTCACAGTAGAGACTGTCCAACTCTAAAGACTTACTCATAATTTAGTCAGCGATTCCTGCATGCATAATTTGATAAATGTAATCTCATGCCAAGATGCCTCTGAATCTGGTGACTGTTTTGATCAGGTTAAGAATATTTGCTATTTTAGTAATCTTATTTGACTAATATTTTAAACGTTCAACAGTTTGTGTAAGCAGTTGGATTCCTTCTACTCCTGGAAACCTGTGACCCAGGAACCTCTTGCTGCCAATAGCAGAGGGCTCCAGGTTTGCATAGAGTTTTACAGGGATCCCCTGTGTCGGATATATGCAAAAAGGTGGCATTTGAGGTCTCTTCTGAGAACTGGTAGTCCACTGGTTGTCATAATCATTGTAAAATGTATGAATGGATAATATTTAAGGAGTTGTCTGTACTGAAAATGTTCTTAAGGCAGGTAACCAGGAGGTGACATCTCTCAGGTTCCTTTCAAGCACAAGGTAACAGACACTTATCTCTCTATCTGGTCATGTATGTATTGGGCATTGTATGTCACACTGGATGTCCGTTTGCATACTGAGCAAAATGCTAATCAAGAGACACTGAAACTGTCGAGAGAAGATTTACAGGAGAAAATAAACGGAGGAAGGGAGATCCTGTTTATGAGTAAAGACAGTAGATTGCTGGAGTATATCTGGGAGTACAGAGGTACACCCTGGATCCTTCACTGAGAAAGCAATCTAACAGCGTGTCTTATGAAAGGAGGGTCACAGCCAAGCCTGGTTGTAAAAAGCTGGAAGGACTTTCGGTGAATATTGCTCTATAAGGGCTTGTCTACACTACAGGACTATTTCGAATCTACTTAAGTCGAATTTGTGGATTCGACTATTAATAAATGTTGTTGTATCCATACTAAATACACAATTGAATTTAGTCCACACATTCACAGGGCCAGCCACTTTGGACTTTGGCGGTGCACTGTGGAACCCCTATCCTCAGTTCCGCGCACCATTCCCCCCATTTGTTTTGGGGATTTCTTGGGGCAATGGGAAAAATGGAATTGTGTCATCCCGCAATCCCGCCCCTGTCTTCCTCTTGCCCGCCCTCGGAAATCTGTTCCGCTCTTCTGCCCTACAGCGTGGTGCGTGGGCAGCACTGCGCAGCCGAGCCGCCACATCATCGCTATGGCCACTGCTGGTCTGCATTGTCGCTCGCTCATTATCACCCTCTCACCTCTTCCAGAGTCAGATGCTGAGAGCGAGGCTCCGGAGAGTGGGTGAGGAGGTGGCGAGAGGAGACCTCAGAGTGGCAGCAGAAGGAGTGGAGGGCAGTGTGGCAATGGGTCAACATGGTGGGGGGGAATCATGGGTGTGGCACAAGAAGGAACTGGTGGGACCGCGGGATGGTGCATGTGGCTGCGAGAACACAGAGGGGGGGAGCAAACTTGGTGATGCGTGGATGATGCTTTCCACTGTTTGTGACTTGCTGTCCCCTGCCTGTCCCCTGCTGGCTGAAGGACAGGACACAGGAGACTGTGCAGCAGCCACAGTGCAGAACCTCTGGAAACTTGCCACGCCCATGCGCACAGACAGCAGCAGTAGCCCACGTGCGCAGCACAAATCTAGTGGGGTGGGGATTGCTGTCATTGGGATTGCTGCTCGTTGAATTGTCTGCTCTCAAAACAATCGAAATGTCAGGCCATCATCACGGGCTTCGTCCCAAATGCGATTCAAACTGCATGGGGGGGCTATAGATGGGACTCACACATCATCCCTATCCAGCCACCCAGCCCACCAGGCCAGCGAGTACATTAGCCGGATAACCTTTTTTTCAATTTTGCAAGCTTTGGTGGACCATAGGGGGCGTTTACGGCAACCAGCATGGTGGGCGCGTGGGCAGGGCGGCGCGCGTGTTGTGTGGAACTCTGGTCTGTTTATAGGCCCCAAGCAGGCACACTCTTTTCTTCCCCAAAAAAAGGCAGTTGGGGGACCCGAGCATAAAGCCTGAGATGGAGGGAGGCCCTGGCTCACCCGCCTGGGCCTTGGATCCGCCCCTATGCAGGCAGCCAGGGCGACTGAAAAGAACTAACAGGCGCCTCTTGAGTGGTGGCTTGTGGAGTGGGAGTGGTGGGGAGGTGTGCTCTGACTCGGTGGGACATGGCGCGGACCTTGACTCGCGTGAAAAGTGCTCAGCGAAAAGAATAGCTGCTGTGTTGCTGCTCCACAATCTCTGAATCTCTGTGAGAGCAAGGCGGTGTGCTTTGGCCGCTTGGGAGGTTGGGCTAAATCGCTGCTGCTGTTTTTGATCAGCCAGAGAGACACCTGCTGAAAGATAAAGCAGGGGCGAATGCATCAGGGAGGCTTTTGAGCGAGTTTCCTGCAGAGAGCAGACAAACCTGTGTCCACCCGATTTTTTTAAAAGATGATCATAAGAAACCGTTTTTTTCCCCTTTTCCGTTTAAAAAAAAATACAGGTTTTTTTAATTAATAATAAATCTTTTTTTGACTTTTGCATTTCTGTTTATTAATGGTGGAAACATGGGAAGCTGTTTGTGCTAGTGTGCATTGATGGGTTGGGGGTGGAGTTTGCAGGAAGGGGTTTGGGGGGGGTGGGGAGGGGGAGGAAGGTGGTGGGGGGTTTGGGGGTTGGGTGTGGGTGGGGGTGAGGGGGTGGGGTGATGAGGGGTGGGAGGGGGGGTCTCGGGTGGGGGGGGGGGCACGGGACTACTGGTCCAGTGGGGGGCCTGGAGATGAACAGCCTACATGTTTACATTCCAGGACCACAGGCACCCCACACACTGCACACACCCTGCCCAAAGACACATACTGTACACCTACACCACACAGCTGCTCACTGGTGCCCTACTGTGCCTGCAGTGCTGCCTGCAGCATTGTGCAGGCAGCAGCTGTGCAGTGGACTGTGGCTGTGCAGTGACATTACAGAACAGTCCCCACAGAGTGACATTAGCACAATCTGAGACAGAAGCAAAGTCTTCTGACACCATAAACGCAACGGAAATGTAATATAACGCTTTACACAGTTGGGTTTTGAACTGGGGTTGGGGAAAGTTACTGCTTGTTGAAACTGCTTGTACTAACATGTCTCCAGCTTGTGTGTGTGCTCTGTGTGCTCGGTGTGGGGATGCGGACTCGGTTGGGTCACGCCGTCTGGACAGCGCGGGTGAGGGGGGTCACTTTGGGTGAGGGGGGGGGGGCGACAGTGTTGTTGGCGGTTCTTGATGAACTGCAGCTGCTCTCCTCTCTCCTCCTGACTGCGGCGCGCTGGAGCGCCTGCCGCGCCCATTCAGCTCTGCTGCCTCTCTGCTGTTCCTCCCCAATGCCTGCTGCCTGCTCGCTCCTCCTCCTCCTCGCGCTCCTCTGTCTCTGGCCATCTCTTCCTGCTGGCCCTGCCCTGCTCCGCTCTCGCTCTGCTGCTGGAGCCCTCTCTGCTGCGGCCTGCTTGCTGGCCTCTTTTTCTCCCTCTCAGCTTCTCTCGTCGAGCCATTCGCTGGCGGATGGCGGAGGAGTCAGAAAGGAGAGATGTGAAAGGTCTGGAAAAGATGTGAGAACACAGATGTGAAAGTCACAGTGAACAACAGTAAGCACAGTCACAGTCTCTTGCAACAGAAAGACCAGTCTCAGAAAGAGCTCTCAGAGATCTCAGAACAAGTCTCAGATTTGAGAAGACCCTCAGATTGCTGCATTAGCGCTGTTGCAAGCACTGGAGAGGAAAGAGCGCTGCAGCTCTTGCACAAGCTGTGCTAGTTGTACAGCACAGCTAAATCAGTAAAGCGTGCTTAGCTGTGCAGAGCAATGCTGGAGGCAGAAGTAAGCAGCAGAGCGATGAGCTCTGAGGCCATATCAGTGCTGTGGCCAGGAGCGCTTTGCTTCTGAAGCCTGCCTCATTGAGCTGTGGCTGTTATGCTTATGCAAATTATGGTTAGCGAGGTCATTCTTACTCTTAGTAAAAAACTCTGTCAAGAGGTCATTCTTAAGCGAGGTCATTCTTTAAGTAAAACCAAAACTAAACACTGTAAAGAAGCACCACTAATTACACCCATTACAACAGTAACAGCACACCTAATTCCACTAATTACACAGAGAGACTAATGTTACATCACATCACCCACAGACCAGGCGGCCACAGAGAGCAGCACATTAAGGGACCCCCTGCGCCCTCAGGCCCTGCCCTGCGTGGCCATGCGCTGAGGGCCCCCTGGCGTGGCCTGAGGATGGCCCAGGAAGAGTGTGTGGCAGGCATGCTCTCTGTGAAGGCTTTTTGCCATTTCCCAGACCCTCTTTGAACTATCCTTTTGAAGCTATTGCTCCAGACTGAGCTGTTTTTCTTTTATATATAGATTTTCATTTTATATATATTATTATTATAAATAATTTTTATATATGTATATTTTTTAATTATATAAGACAGGAAAGTATCCAGTTAAGGGAATCTGGGTCCTAGAACACTTATGATTTTTTATTTTCTTTGTGAGCATTTGTTTCCAGTACTTCTACTTGCTATCATTTGTACCTCTATACCTTGCTAAATAAAACTTTTACTCGTTTTCACTGTAACCATGTCTATGTGCTCTGTATTAAGCAAAGAAGTTATCTTAGGTGTAACTGTAACCTGGGGGCACTGATTCTTTGGAAGCAGCAAATATGTGAATACTGTGAGAGTCCAGTGGAACAGGGGCTAGACCCTCAGAGAGAGATGCTTGGAGGGCTCAAAGTTGGAGTGTGCCTATTGCTAACCTGTAGGAGAGAGAGATTAAGAGCAGGGCCTGTATAGGCCTAGAAGTGGTGCTTGTGTTGCCTGTGGCTGGTGGAGTTGGGGAGCTGACCCCTGCCTGGAAGGCACAAACAAGGCTTCCTATTGCTAAGTTCAGGTGGTAGTGGGGTGACTCATAGCACCCAGGTGCCCCCAGGAAGCATTTCAAAACCCATTGTTAAAACTCAAGTTCTGCACTCAGTGGCAACAGATCTGTGAATTTCTTGTCCATCCATTTCAGCTTCTCTGTAATTTTAACTCTTCCCCACACCTACAGGTTTTTCTGTTTAGGCTAAACTATCATACTGTCCATTGTTGTATGCAGTGTAGCTACAGCTGTGTTGGTCCCAGGATATTAGAGATAAGGTGGGTGAGGTAATATCTTTTATTGGACCAATTTCTCTCTCACCAACAGAAGTTGGTCCAATAAAAGATATTACCTCACCCATCGTGTCTCTCTAAGATCATGCTATTGTTGGAATGCTGCAGTGCAGGCTATCTGCCTAAAAGGCAAAAAGGTCTGACCCAGCAATTTGCACCTTCTTTTGATAGCCTGGTTTTCAAAGCACTGCATCATGTCAGGTAGATGGGACAGATACAGGGAGGATCAGGTCACATTCCAATATCTTATCTGATAATACTTAATTAGAGGATGGGAATTTTCAAGAACACCTAATTTGCTTAGGAAATCAAGTCCCATGGAAAGTCAATGGGACTTGTGCTCCTAAGTTATTTAGTTTCTTTTGAACATCCCACCCAAACTAAATATCTAGTCTAAAAAGAACTATGAACCTATATTTAAGGTTCTTAGAAGCTGAAAATATTCCCCCAAATTGAGTATATTTTTATGAATGCGTTTTACGTGCACAATTTTCACCAACAATATCTGCATCCACAAAATGAACTGCAGGTATAAATTTAATTACTGATGTGGCTAACTACCTGATTTGCACTCACAATCAGGTGCAAATACTCAGAACTGCAACTAAAATTCAGTTGTAGGTTGAAAACTTCATGTGGAAATCTTGTGGGTAGAATTTGTGCCTGCAAAAGAGGCTGCCCTTTTGAAAATATGGACCCAAATATTTACTCTTACATTCTCTCTCCTACACCATGATATCTTAACAGCAAGCAATTCTAAGATACACCAACAGCCTACATTATTGCTCTCCAAAGTATTAGCAAATATTGCCCATAGAACAAGCAAATAGGACTCCAATTTCCAGATGTCACTATAAGTCGGGACAGTTCTTTGAAACCTCATTTGTTTATTTTCGTTTGACTGCAATGCAAATTAGGGTAGTAATAGTACCAAACTCATCCATAAAGTACATGTAATAAGCTTCATGTGTATATTCACCTACCATTTTACATCTTCAAAGCACTGTACAAGCATTCACAATACACCTTTGGGATAGCAGGGCTGGATTAATGCAGGGGCTTTAGGGACTGCCTGCATGCTGTGACCCCATGCTGCTCTCGGAAGCGGCTGATTGCTGGCACGTCTCTGCAGCCCCTGGCAGGGGCAGAGGGAAGCTCCATGCACCACCCCTGGCCCCAGCACCATCACCGCAGCTCCCATTGGCCAGGAACTGGCCAATATGAGCGGTGGGGGCAGCACTTGCAGGCAGACATGGAGACACGCTGTTTCCTTCCCCCTGCGGCGTGCAGAGATGTGCCAGCAGTCGGCTGCTTCCGGGAGCGGCGTGGGACCATGGCATGCAGGCAGGCAGCCTGCCTGAGCTCTGTTGCGCCTCCGGCCAGGAGCTGCCTGTGGTAAGCGCCTCCTGGCTGGAGCCTGCACCTCGAACCCACTCTTACACCCCAACCCTTTGCCCCAGGTCAGAATCCCCTTCTGCACCAACCTCCCTCTCAGAGCCCTCACCCTCTCCTTTACCCCAACACTCTGCTCCAGGCTGGAGCCCCCTCCTGCACCCAAACTCCCTACCAGAAAAACGAATATAATGGCTGTTCTAAGGTAAGATGTAGGCTATTCTGAATTAACTTAACCATAGGCTACATGTTTTAAGACTGAAATGTAGCCATAGAACAGCTTTATGTTAATTAAAAGGCAAGTTTAGTATAGCGTTAATAGCCTCGATGCCATAATTGTGATCATTTTGTTTTAAATTGGGAAAAAGACTTGGGCCCCACAAAATCTAATAGCCCCAGGCCCACAGGAGAGTTAATCTGATCCTGTGGGATAGATATTAAAATATTCCCATTCCACAAACTATGGGCCAGGTTCTGATCACAGGTACAACAGTGGAAAGGTAGAGTAATTTCATTAGTTACAGCAGTGTAAATTCAGTGTAGCTGAGAGTAGAATCTGGCCTTATGTTTCAGTGTCCCTGGAAAGTTAAGGCTAAAATTTACAGTTGTAGCTTTTGATTTTTCATTGCCCAACTTGAGATGCTCAGGACTTAATTTTCAAAGCTGCCAAGCATCTACACCTCCTATTAATTTAAAGTTGAAGCTTAGCAGCTATGAAAATTAGGCTAAAACTGTCCTGCGCGTGCGCACACACACACAATCAGAGACCACTGTTGAAAGTGTTGGCTTTAGTGACATGCCCAAGGCTAAACTGAATCAGTGGCAGAGCAACTTTTTTTAAAAAAACTACACACTTATGTAGAGTGACTTATGGCAATATTAAGTTAGTATTGTTAACATTTATGGAAACATCTGTAAAGGCCCAAATTATCTTAGAAAGCTTTATCATAGAAAACAAGAGTGCCGTTTCTTTACGTGAACTATTAAAATATTTGCTCTTCTAATCTCCTTAAGAAACACTTTTGAAAAGATGCATCAGAGTATGCTTACTGTGTCCTCAGGCTCTGGTCATTAACTTATGTTCATGTCTATTCCTAGGATTTCCTGCTTCCTTTCTCCCTTTCATTTATCCAGATCAGGCTGCCCTCAAAGCAGCACATTTGGGGAAAATTTTCAGGGAAGTGGTTTCTACAATTTGACTGTGGATTTGACTATCTCCTCTGATTTCAGAGTGGATTTCTGAGCTTCAGCTCTTCTCCAGGATTGTCTTTAAGGTTGCAGCAGTTAGATTATATGGTCATGGTCCAGACTATGCTATAAATTTGAAGCAGGTTTGTAATTAGGTTCCCTGAGGTTGTGTTTATAATAAAACATTTAGGGGCTTGCCCACATGATGAGTAAAGTTGTGTTTCTGTAACCAATTTGTGACTTTATCTGAACTGGTTGCTACAAATATGGTTGAGCTATTTCCACTAACAATAGCTTTTATTCACAACGCAATCATTTGTTAACTCAGCTTGTGCATTGAACTACTATGCTCCCTAACCATGTTTGTATCTGGGGTACGTATTCCATCGTGCCTCAGCAGGGACTAGGTATAGAACTGGAGAACATGCAAAAAGAGTAGCATTAGCAGCACATGGGGCAATAAACTCTGGGAGGAAGAAGTATCAGGTAATGAGGCACAATAATGGGGTCTTGCTCACAGGACAACAGTATTACAAAGTGGTTACAGGGAGACTGCCACTGGCCAGCTTAGGGGGTTGCTGGCACAAGTGACATATGATTAGCTGCCACTGTTACTAATCAAATATTAGTCATGTATGTAAACACAGATTGCCACTAACAGGTTACAACTACAGTTACAAGCTGTATTATAGCTAGAGACATAGGGTTGCTTTCCTGCTACTTCTTTTCCTTTATCCAGTTGGCCTATTCTGCCCTGGTGGCCTAGTGCACATGAATACTGGGAAGGGAGCAGATTGCAAGTGTATCAGTCTTGGTTGTCCGTGTTTCCAATATGCTGCTTGCTAAGTGCTTCCTCATTAATTATTCCCTTAAAATTGTTAATGGACTTTGTACAGCTATGTACGGCTTATTCGCGCCTCAATCACAAAAATTACCCAATGTCAAAAGCCAAGGATGGTGTGTGTGTGTGTGTGTGTGTGTTTTGAAAAGTCATGACTCAGAAGTATGGACAAATACTCATTTGCCTATTCTACCATCAAATTTAAGAGGGTGCAGACCATTTACTGTCTTGATAGTTGTTAATAAGATCCTCAGAATGAATCTGTATATTGTATTGTTAAAATGGTAAAGTTAGACAAAGTTTTTTTTTTTTTAAATCTGATAATCTTAATTACTGCACATTTTGTATGATCAGGACACTTCACTGTTCTAAATATATTTAGAAGTCTGAACAGCCTCACATATCAACTGTACAGAGCCATTGCAGGCCACAGAGAAGTCACCAACACTATGCTGAGGCTAGAAATTAACTTACTGATCCCAGCAAATCAGTTCAGATTTTTTTATGGGAATGATCCAGCAAAAGTTAATCTGATCTACTTTGTCCATAGCTGCCAACACTGAAAATAACACATTCAGTGCATGATTGGTGGCAGCAACAGCAGCTCCTACCAGATACCAAGGACTAATGTCAGAGTTAGTCCACTAACTTCAGTAGAGTTACTCTACTCCAGCCAGGCATTTTTTGCCGATTTCTTTAAATAAGAAAAAAATAATCTCAATGAATCCTTGGGATCCTTTTAGTCTGTGAAATGCTCAACAAAAGATGTATATAACATACAATATTAGCTTTCTCACTTTATTTCCTCAACAAAAGACTTACAGATGTTAATACAGACAATCTTATGTATCTATTGTTCTGCATATGCCATCTGAAGAAGTGAGGTTTTTTACCCACGAAAGCTTATGCCCAAATAAATCTGTATTTAAAGGTCTCTTCAGAAGTGACTAGGGTGACCAGACAGCAAATGTGAAAAATCAGACTGAGGTGGGGGGTAATAGGGAAAAGACCCCAAAATCAGGACACTCCCTATACAATTCCTGAGGCCTGATCCTGTTCCCATTATGATCATTGGAAAGCTTTCAGTGAGAGTAGTATCTGGACCTTGTTTTATATAGTATCTTTCACACTAACTAACTGACAATTGTACAGGACTTTGAACATCTAAATTAGTGTATAAATCCTAAACTTTATTGCCACCCAAACCATTTTACAGAATTACTGATAATACCACAGCAGATTTAAGAGTCTTCACTTAAACATACAGAAGCCAATATAATAATCCTTGTAATAATGCCTCATCTTCTCTCTCTCTGTGGGTAGGATACTTGCTACATTGCATATGTTAGCTGTGTAATATCACTACCATTTTGACAGCCTAGTGAGGTCTAATTATTAATCTGTTAAGATTTTAAAATAATCCTTGAGTAGTATTTTTTTTTTTACCCTGTTTGGCTCTAATGTCCCTTGATGGCTTTATAATGTATAATCAGTAGGATTATTGCTGGTGCTAATATGAATGTGTTTATTCTGTCCAATAACCTAGTTTATTTCTGTTAAAACCTAGCTCTAGTGAGTGATGATGATGCTTCAGATGAGGTGGGGAACCATCCTACCACAACATTGTGTTCTGCTGGTGACATGTCTCCTAATCAGTTTGGAAGCAGTGCCTATAGACATAGACAAGACAAAAGTTCAAGGAGAACCCCATGTAGAAGGAGCAAAAATAGAAACCCCAGTAAGTAAATGAAGGGTATTTTATTAAATACTTTATACTAAAAGGCCGTATTTTTTCTATCAATAACAAGCTCGTTGATTTTTTTTCATTTTGAGATTTGTCCATGACTAGTCCTCCTAGGTGCTGTAATAAATAATAATTAACTTTGTTGGTGCTGTACTCCAAGGGGAAGCTAGTAGTATTTCACCTTTCCATGTGGGGTGGTAATATTCAGTGTTCAATACTTGCTCCCATCTCTCGCTCCCTGATATGGTAGGACTGGGGAGGTAACAGAGGCAATGCACAAAGCTCCTGAGGGGAGGAAATGCCTATTGTACACCTTCTCCCAACTGACTGAGTAGCATTAATAGGCTAAAAGGAAGTTCCATCCAGTCATCTTTGGCAGGAAGAATGCTGGTCCCAACTTGGACCTCAGAGAGTGGAATAGGGTTAAATCAGGGAAATACAGAAGGATTTTCGCAAACAATTTTCCTAGTAACAAAATGCAGTGGGTAACCATGTAACAAAATGACAGCTGAGATAATATGTTTGTTTCATGGCAACTCCATTTTCCACTTTGTCAAAGTGCATGTAAGAGCTTTTAGTTATTAAACAATAATATTGTTGTTTTGCAAGTGAAGTCCTGCTACTAAACATGAAATCTTGGAGAGGGGTAGTTCTATATATCCACACGGTTCAATTCTAGCTGGCTAGGCTCCTCTAGATTGTTCCCTTTGACCCAAACTCACAGGGGAAAAACACAATGGATGTTACTATACGCTGCTGCCATACAAACTTTTGCTGGCTTGATGTGAACAAGCTTCACCCTCTTGGGGCAGCTCCAGCTAGTGAGCACCCAGCAATTCTGTTCCAGTGGCCCTGTGTGAATGGTCCTGTAATTGCTGTAAATTCCCCCAAGATCTGCATGATTCTTGGAGGTGGATATCGGGTTATGGGAGACAAATTTGTGGCGGCTGCTTCTATCAGGATGGGAATGAAGTGGCACATTATGCTCCCTAAAAAAAGAATTCCTAGTAAACTCAGCAAGTGGAAACTCAAGGAGATAATCTCCTGTAGGGGAAAATGTTCTGAATTGTTGTGGTCTATTTGTCTACCAAGTAAATTTAAAAAAAAAAAACTTTAATCTGTAATATACATGATAGGCCCCAAATGTGCATGATGTATGTTCTCAAATCTCTCTCTGCCTTTATTCCTTTGTCAACTTCTAGAACAAAAAGGGAACAGAGGAAACTAGTTTGTGTTTGATAATTGTGCAAACCAACCAAAGCAAAGAAATTCATATCTTATTGCTGATATACTGAGTCAGTGCATTATGCTCAATACTACTGATGTTTGGGATTGTATGTGAATAGATTTAATCTTTGCATTTATATTAAAATAAAACATTTGGAGGCATTTTTTTTCTAATCTCAAACTTCTTTTCCTAAAAGGATACTGGGCTTTATTATGATGAATATCTCAAGCAAGTGATAGATGTCCTAGAAACAGACAAACATTTCAGAGAGAAACTTCAGACTGCAGATATAGAGGAAATAAAGGTATGTGCAAAGATCAATAGAATTTAATCAAGACGAGTTTAGACAGCTACAAATTAATGATATAGTTTCATATTTTTCTATTAGTCTTAATTTTTATTTAGTATTGCCTTTACTTTTTCATTAGCTTACACAATTTAAATTAGATTCTTTAAAGAGATCTTTATCTCTGCAGCTACAAGACAGATATCCTGTTTTTTAAAGAAACTGTACCATATCAGTCTCCCAAGAGGTTTTAATTTGCTACCTAACTACTAATAAAACAACTAGATTCAGATATCTTGCTTTTGGAAAACATTTATTAGCGTTGTGCAAAATGGAAAGCAAGGCCTTAAGAATTCTTTAGAAGTCTTTGGAATTCAGAAGGAACAGCACAAAGTTCATAAACGTCAAAATGGCTCTTCGCATAGCTCTCACTTTGTTGCCTGCCAAGTGATTCAGAGCAATACTGAGCCAATGGCAGAGAGGCTTCTCTGCCCTCCCAGATGGAAGCAATGTGCCACATGTGAATTTAATGACATGGAAACGGGTGGGGGAAGTAGAGAAACACAAAAAAGCCTGATCCTGAAGCCACTGGGAATTGAGAACACCACACTGTCTTCAAGTTTTGTGATAAAGGTGGCAGTGTTTGGGAAGAATAAAAAAAAGACTGAGCTGTGGTTCTCTTCTCTTCCCAGCAACCCTACTTCTGGTTCCACTCCAACCACCATCTTGGTGTTCTGTTCTCTCCTGCTGTTGCCACCCTAGGTTACGTTCACTCCTCCTCCGCCCTTCTCCAGTTCCAGCTGGCTGCTCCAAATTCTCTCTTCTCCCCAGCCTCACCTTAAGAGCACTAAGCTTTCATTCCTCTTGCATTACCTTTTATGTAAAGCTCTGCTGCTGCTAAAGTCTGACAGCTCTTGGATCCACTCCATTCCTGGCAAAGCCCCTGGGGGCTGGTAACAGTTTTCAGGTGCTGCTGAACATTCTTACCCTTAGGTGACTGCTATTGTGCCAATTCCTCCTTCAGCAAGAGGTTGGCACCCACATCACCCTGTTGATCTGCAGTTCTCTGTGGACCACATGATAACAGCTGATTTACAGAATGGTCACTTCTCACTTCTGAAGAGATCTTTAAATACAGATATGCAGCTGTGCTTCAGGGTCTTGGTTTAATTATGATATTTGGAGCATCAATTTTTTTTTAAAGGCAGCTTAAAGAGTCTTTCAGTGAGTGCCCTGCCCCGATTTCTATTTTAATAAATTTACAAAGTTAATATTCTCTTCAAACAATGTGTGAGATACTTATGATGTTTATAAGGTCTTCAAAATGGCAATTACAGCCCACGTGTGGTGGGCATCTGAAAACTACAACACGATTGTCTTTATAGATCACTTATTTATTTTAACAGAGTGGAAAGCTAAGCAAAGAGCTAGACTTAGTAAGCCATCATGTGAGAACAAGGCTGGATGAACTGAAAAGACAAGAAGTGGCAAGGTTGAGGATGCTAATCAAAGCTAAAATGGATTCCTTTCAAGGTAAGAATACGAAGCAGAATTCACACAGAATTAACAGATTGGTCTTTATCAGATAGGTGCCCGGAATCCACCAATTTTGTTCTCCTCAGTGGCTCCTATCAGCAATAGGAATGGTTGAACTGAGTTGGAATGGTAAGAGGGTCCCCATTTTATACTCCTGAGATGGAAAGTCTTTCCCATTGGAGCTCTTCCACTCTGTATGAATAATTAAATATTCACTGGGACAGAGAGGAAAAGAGAAAGATACAGACTCTGTAGCCTGGTGGCTTAGACATTTCCTGGGATGCAGGAAACCCATGTTGCACTCTCTACTCCAATGAACCATTTGGCTGCTGCTTATACCAGGTTGGGGTCACATCAACAGCCACCCGGCTTCAAGAGAGAAAGTACTAACCTGACCTGGCTTAGCTTAGGTGCTTAACTCCAGGAGCAGGTGTGTGGCTGTAAATCCCAAGCACAGATAGGCACCTCCCTCCTGTCTAGAATTAGGTGCCTCACTACCTTTGAGAGCTGGAGCTTATGTCTTACCCTTCTCCTTGGCATTTCCTACTGGCTAGTTTAGGCACCTCCCTGCTCAGCAAGCTGGCTTATATGAATCACATTTTTAGGAACCTAACTCCCCCCATGCATTGTACAGGGAGCCTGGGTGCGTTACTGGGGGTGAGAATTCCATTGGGTACCAGGGTGCCTAAAAATTAGGCATTGGACTCCTATGTCCCTTTGTGGATTTAGCGCAATCTAATTTTTTTTTTTTTTAAAGGTGTTCGGAACAGGTTTTTTTTAACTGGTCGACTAGCTCAAAAGTGGCTGTCTTTCTTTCAACCTCCTCCTCACCAGAAATTTTATAGTGTTATAAGAAACATGAGCAACTCAGCTCAAAGGATTTTTGTTGTTGTTGCAGTTCTAAGCATCAGAAACAGGGACTTGGAATGAAAGTGTTGTCTTGTCCATAATTATAGCATTGCTAATGCTACACTGCAATCTTCGCAGTAGGCCTTTATATTTAGAAACAAAGTATACAAGTTTCCAGTGCGTACAGTTACTGCTAGCTTTCTTGGCAGGGGGTACTGCCTTGTCTTTTTGCCCAACGCTGCATGATTTAATTCTAATATGCAAAATATAAATTAAAAAAAAAAGACAACCAGGGAGACTTGATGCAGACCTTTTACTGGAGGTTTCTTTCTGAAAAGAATTGTATTCACAAGCATGGAGTTTCTAATGGTGATGCTAAGAATCTCTTCCAAAATGTTCTGCTTAGGTTTTTTTTTTTTTTTTTTTTTTTTTTTAAAGTGGACGTACAATTTTTCTGTGCAGATTTATCAGCGCAGTAGGGGCCTGATCAAATTCCTTATCAAGTCAGCGGAAAGACTCCTATTTATTTCAGTGGGCAATGAATCATAACTTAAGCTTGTATTCTTGCAGTGTTCTGCCACCCTGCTGTGGCACTGAAACACTGCCAATGAGCTTGGTGTGGGGATGGAGGGTGGATTGAGGGAGTTGGGCCTTGGTAATGCCAGGAGAAAGCCAAAGATCTTTGGGGAAGGACAGTTTTGTTTTGTTTTTTTACTGTTTTTAGTGGAGTGCTTATTTCCAGTCATGGATTAGCCACTGGGCCAATGAGGCCGCAGAAAAATGGGCGCCCCCGCACCAGTGCCGAAACGAGGGCAAGGCGAGTGAGGCACTTGCCTTGGGCACAGAAGGTGAGGGGCATAGAAAGTCTCTCCTTTGGCAGCAATTCAGCGGCAAGTCCTTCCCTCCAAGAGGGACTGAAGGACCCGCCGCCAAATTGCCACTGGCCGTCGGCAAGGGAGAGGGGCGGCATGTCCAGCTCTTCGGCAGACATTCGGCGGCGGGTCCCCCAGTCCCTCTCAGAGGGAAGGACCTGCTGCCAAATTGTGCCAAAGAATGGCAGCAATTCGGCAGCAGGTTCTTCCCTCCAAGAGGAGCCTGCTGCCGAAGAGCCAAACATGCCGCCCCTGTCCCTTGCCTCGGGCACAAAAATCCCTAGTTACGGCTCTGCCGTGCACCTCCAACTCATTCTGCCCACCTGGCAACCCTGCCAGGGAGCCCGTGCCCAGACTCCACTCCTCACTGCAGCGCCAGGTGGGCGGAGCAGGGCATCTCCCCACACCAGCACCCCACACTCTGGCAAGAGCACTGGGAGGGTGGGGGGGGGAGGGGGAGACTGCAGGCGGAAGGGGTTGGGAGGGGCCCCCACTTGCTCTGGCCCAGGGGACTTAAAAAACCCTAATCTGCCCTTGGCTATTCCAGTGGGGCCTTGATCCCTGACTGGGACCTCTGGATGCTATGTCCTACAATTAGTAAATAATAATAAAATTGGCCCTTGTCTTCTGTGCTTTTCTTTTTAAATGAAAGTTACAGTCCAGAGAGCACAGCCCACTACATAGCCTCTCCAGAGGAATGAACGGGTTGCTTCACATATGAACACAAGACCCACAGTTCATCTCAGACTCTAATGCAGGCAGATTTCCCCCTAAAGTTGTGATGAAGCTCACAATGATCTAATTAAGGACAACTAGTGTGGATGGTACAGTGGATGGTAACTGTATGTAGCTGAAAATTTCATTGTAATGCCCCATTGTGATGGGTTGATTCACAGCAACCCTCTTTGGTACTGCCACCTGATGTGCTGAGACTACGTCTGAGCCCATTTTCCCTGGCAGCTTGGGACTTCAGAGCCCTGCCTGGTTGTGCCAGACATGTTAGCCTGCTACAAACAGACCCAGGTCTGAACCACATCCCCAAAAAGCTGCATGCTTAACTGAAAACAGCTTAAGAAGTGTTCCTGTCTCCAGCACTCAGATGACCCCATTGGGAGTTGGGTCCAAATAAATCCATAAAGCTTATACAGAGTAAACTCATAAGTTGTCCGCCCTCTATAATACTGATAGAGGGAGATGCACAGCTGTTGGCACCTCAGGTATTAATACATACTCTGGATTAATGAGCAAGTAAAAAGTGATTAATACAAAAAGTAGGGTTTAAGTGGTTCCAAGTAATAACAGACAGAACAATGTAAATCACCAAACAAAATAAAATAAAAAACATTCAAGTCTAAGTCTAATACATTAAGAAACTGAATACAGATGAAACCTCACCCTCAGAGATGTTCCAATAAGCTTCTTTGACAGACTAGCCTTCTCCTAGTCTGGGCCCAATCCTTTCCCTGGTACAGTCCTTGTTCCAGCTCAGGTGGTAGCTAGGGGATTTCTTATGACTGCAGCCCCCTTTGTTCCGTTCCATCCCCTTATCTCTCTTTTGCACAAGGCGGGAATCCTTTGTCCCTCTCTGGGTTCCCACCCCTCCTTCTAAATGGAAAAGCACCAGGTTAAAGATGGATTCCAGTTCAGATGATATGATTACATGTCACTGTAAGACTTCATTACCCACTTGCCAGCACATATGTATATAGGAAGACTTACAAATAAACAGAGCCATCTACAACCAATTGTCCAGGTTAATGGGAGCCATCAAGTTTCCAAGCCACCATTAATGGCCCACACTTTGCATAATTACAAAAGGACCTCAGTTATATTTCATATTTCTAGTTTCAGATACAAGAATGATACATTTATACAAATATGATCACACTCAGTAGATTATAAGCTTTGTAATGATACATTACAAGAGACCTTTTGCATGAAGCATATTCCAGTTACATATTCACACTCATTAGCATATTTTCATAAAATCATAGTGCAATGTCACACCCATGAACCCGTGCTGTCTCAGAAGATCAGCATTAATTGTATTTAGTAGCTTGTACTCAAACTAAATCCTCAGACTGCAGATGTATGTATGCTATGTATGTGTATGTATGCACAGTGGTCACATTTTTCAAATTTGGATGCCACTGACTTCAGTGGGAGCTGCAGGCATGCAGCATTTCTTTTATTTAGATCTCTAACTTTAGGTATCCAGGTTTGAAAAATTTGACCAGTGTGCCTAACTTTAATGACCTGATTTTTCAGCTGAGCACGCACAAATTCCACCAAAATCAATAAGAACTGCAGGTGCTCAGCCATGCAGCACCATGCCAGGCATCCAGGTGCCTAAGCTCCCTCCTCCCACAGCCTCCTGCACAAATCATCATAGGCACCTAACACTGAGGGCAAGTCTATACTACCACGCTCCATTGGTGCAGCTGCACTGCTGTAGCACGTCTGGTGAAGATGCGCTATGCTCACAGGAGAGCGCTCTTCCCGTTGGCATAATTAGTCCACCTCCATGAGAATCAGAAGCTATGTTGGTGGGAGAGTGTCTCCCGCCAACATAGCCCTGATGTGGACAGCTTTTAAGTCAATGTAACTGATGTCGCTCAGGGGGGTGTCTTTCATACCCCTGAGCAGCACAAGTTACAGCAATGTAAGCGGGAATGGAGACTAGCTCTAAGAGGAGTTGCAACAGAGAATCCCAAGCAAAAGGAGACACTGCCCTGGAACCCAGACTGAGGTGCCTATCTCCAAACGAGGGGTGGGGCTTAGCACATATCCTTTGGCTTGGCATCTCCCATCTCCGTACTGACTGGCCTTTGTGAATTCCATTCTGAGGCGCTTATCTCTCTTTGTTCATTATATAGGGAGCTTAGGTGTTGAACTCAGGCGTTGTGAATCCCAATGATTTTCTAGGTGCATAAATTCCTTTGTGAAACTAGTCCTTAACCCCCAGACTTAGGTGCCTAAATCCCAGTTTTAGGCACCATTACAATCCACAAAACTCCCTGTTGGCTGCCACCAAATGCTGTAGGTGCCTAAACACTCAACACTTAAGTTTTCTGAGGCACCTACATTTCTGTCTCTGGGCATACATACTGCTGCCTCATTCAAGGCACCCGGGTACCATCTCCCACCCAAGCCTCATTGCAATACATGAACTAGGGGAAGATGAGCATTCATCCACTTATCTTGCTGCAGGGCTAGATTGGATAGGTGTGCTCAGAGGTCGCCTGTGAGATTGGGTTGCAGTTGTAGTTGCAGTGCTAACACTGTCTAGGTTAAAACTTTTAGTCCTGTGTCTCACCTGGGATGTGGGAGACAGGGTTTGGTTCCCACCTCAGGCACAGTGATTGAAGCAGAGGTACTGCATTCTGGATCTCCCACCTTCCAAATGGGTGTCCTAATCACTAAGCTATAAAGTCATTTTCTCTCTCTCTAGCCCAGCAATTAAGTATTTATGCACAGTGGAACAGCTTCAACAGGAGATACTGAATGAGCCCACACCAGAATATCCTGAAGCTCAGTGGTTAGAGCCCTCAGAGGTGTGGAAGACCCCTGTTCAAATCCTCTGTTCACCGCTCCATGGGGGGGTGGCAATTGAAGCTGGGTCTCTCACATCCCAGGTGAGGGCTCTAACCACTGGGCTAAAAATTATATGGTCATTGCCTCTTCCTCCTCCTTTTCTGTCAGTTTTGTGTGGAGTGAGGCAGGTGCTTCAGCTGCCTGACTGCAGAAGAGGGGTTTGCAGTTATGGATTGCAAGCAGAGCTAGGTTCCAACCTACAGCCTGGACTTAGCTGCCTATCTTCAAGAGTGGAGTGGCTTAGTACACCCCCTTCTCTAAGGTATTTCCAACTGGCTAGTTTACGTGGGGAGCTGCCTAGCTTGCTGGCTTTTATTGGATCACATTCTTAGATGCCTCTCTCTCCCCATTCACTGTATAGGGAGCCTAAGTGCCTAACTCAAGCTTTCTGGATCACAGTATTGTCTGTGACTTTATGAGCACCTAAAAGTTAAGCATGGCAACTCTGAGCCTCACAATGCCAAAATCCCGTTATGGATCTGGGCCTTTGTGCCTGCTAGGGAGTGGTAGAGCATATTATCCTTTAGCTATTCCCCACTCCTCCTCTGCCATTGATTATAGCTGACTTTACGCCACCTGGTGATTCTCTGAGATGCCCTGTCAGGGCAGCTTTCTGGCTGCTTTGAACTGCCAGGGAGAAAGTCAGAGAAAATCCATGATTAATAAAGGTCTTATCAGCATGAGTTTGGGATGGGCATGTTACTCCTATGTCTAGCCCTACATGGTCTTGAGATATTGAGCCTTAAAACACTCATGCAGGATAGAATATTTTCTATGCTACCCATCAGATTAGTGTGGGGAGAGTTCAACAGTTGTGTGTATGTGGAAATTAGGACATATTTCTCTGACAGCATGTCTGAAAAAGAACAAGTGTCTGTTTGTTTGAAGCTGCTCCGAGATTTGATTGTTAGCAGTGGTCCTGGAAGAGATGAATTAGCACACAGCTGAAGCAGTCAAAGGCCATTATGGTTTTTTGCTATATACATTACATATGTAATATGAATACATGCCATCATGTTTACTAACTACATACAAAATGCAAGACCTAACTACATATACATTATATATATATATATACATATTATATATAATATATATATATATATATATATATATATATATATATATATATATATATATATATATATATATATATACACACACACATACACACACATATACACACACACACACACACACTATACATCTTTGGCAAGGTTCTGGTGGTTTCTGTAACCTGGAAGAAAGTCAGGGCCTCTTAGGGACTCACACTATTTAAATTCCTATACCCTACAGAATCCATGTGCTAAACTTTATGTATCATATGGCCTGCAGTTTATCACAATGCTGTCACCATTACATATATGGGATCTGTATACCTCGAGCAAGTATCTCTGTGCCTCAGTTGCCCGTCCATAAAATGTGAGTGACAGTACTTTACCTCACAGGATAAATACAATACAGATTGTGAGGTGCTTATACTACAGTAATAAGGTAACATATCCCCCAGCTGGATGTATTTTCACAGTGTTCCATTTTCAAATGATCAGATAAGAACCTTTTGTCTGGTTTAGCATTAATGTGGAAAGATAAAATCTAATATTGCACTTTTAAAAAATGCTTTATAAAACAGTGATTCATCAGAGAATGTATTTAGGCACAAGTGATCTCACAGTGGAGGAATGGTGGTTGAAATATGCACTGGTCACTGTTTGCTGGCATGTGATGGTAAAAAACAGAGCACAGATGTGACAAGACTATCTTTAGCTTACTAAAGGGTAACAAGTTGAAGGAGACTGTCCTACAATCTCCTATACAGATAAAACGTTTTCTCTTTTTTTGTTCAGCCATCTTGACAGGCTGCCCAATTAAAAAATTGATAGACTTCTAGAATCACTGGACATGACCGTCATGCCTAACTTAACAGAACAGATGCTGTTCAACGTAATATTGGTCTAGAGCGTTATATGGGTGTATTGACCAAAATCACAGTAGCATTTGGAAAACTCTGGTAGCATAGAAGTGTTTGATGCTATTGCTATACTTGCATGTTTTATATTGTTGGAAGCAGCCCCTACAAAAGGGAGGGGGAAATGTTTGCAGCACCTTATTTGGAGACAGGGCCTGACTCCCTACTGCCTTGCACGTTGTAGTCAGTACAAAAGGAATCTAAACTGCTGCCATTCTGATTTGGTATTGTTCCACATCCACTTTGGCCAGGTAGAGGTGATTTTCAAGGTGTAAGGTGAGGAGTCAGCCCTAAGACCCTAGTTCAGCTGGATGATGCTGGTCAGCAATTTGGCACTTCAACTGACCCCGTCACAACTACAGAATCAGCTGTTTTATTTATATGCTCATTTGCAAGAACTAGTAGTGCAGTGTCTATTCTGGATTGTGAAGCTTGAAATACTTGTGATATCTGCTTTAATTTCTGCATGTTAAAATTACAGTGTAAAAATGCAGTACTCCATCTTGGTAGGAGGAGTGCCTGTGCAAATTGCTAGAGGCTCAGTGAAGCTCACCAATCTTCCTTAAGCAATGCTAGTCTAAAAATGTTGCTATTCTTTCAAATTGCAAATACCTATCCAGTCCCTAAGGAGCCTCAAATATTTGTATATCACAGGCTTGTGTTTGAAAACTTAACTTCCAGAACTCTCTCCTTCAAACTTGTTTGATATGTTTTATGTTCAAAATAATGTTTTAAAAACATATTTTTACCTTGTTCTTTCAGACACTGGCATAGACCATCAAGCTCTCCTTAAACAGTTTGAACACCTCAACCACCAGAATCCTGACACGTTTGAATCTAAAGATTTAGATATGTTGATCAAAGCAGTGAGTGTTAGATCTGAAGTATTGTAGATGTTCACTTGCTATGACTGATCATGTATTTCTCTGCAATGAAAGCAAATCCTTTTACTTTATCTATACCAATCTTCTGTAAATACCACACAGATCTTAATCTTAGAGGAACTTAGTTGGCTCCATTGTGTATTGGAAAGCTTCTATGCCATTGACATGTGTTCGCCACAGAACCTGTTAAATCTTCAGGTAACATCTTATAGCATTCTCATTCTTGTGCCAGTGTGAGCAGCTTTGGGAACAAAACATGACTTGTCAAGGGCATGTAAATTCAGTTCAGTTTTGATAGAAGTGTATTATGCCTGTAGAATATTTTCAAAGTACATTTTTATCCCTAAATTACTTTCAGTTCGTCACGTAATGACTTTAATATAAGGCAGGGATCAGTAATCTTTGGCACATGGCCTGCTAGGGTAAGCCCCTGCCTCTTTGTTTACCTGCCGCGTCTGCAGGTTCGGCCGATTGCAGCTCCCACTGGCCGTGGTTCACCGCTCCAGGCCAATGGGGGCTCTGGGAAGTGGCGTGGGCCGAGGGATGTGCTGGCCGCTGCTTTCCGCCACCCCCATTGGCCTGGAACGGCAAACCACAGCCAGTGGGAGCTGCAATCAGCCGAACCTGTGGACATGGCAGGTAAACAAACCGGCCTGGACCGCCAGGGCATTGCCGATCCTTGATACAAGGTAACAATTGCTCCTTTCAAAATGGCCATATAGATTTCTGGACCTATCTTGTGTATGGCAAGCTGCAATACCACAACACAATTGAATTTCAGATATCGATACTAAAAGTTGCTTAATGGGCACTTAGTGGGTCTGGTAGAGATTAAATAAATATCAATCACAGGTGTGGTTCTTGCTCAGCTGACATATCAGTGAGATGCAGTTTGGCTGAGAGTGCAGCATGGCTTTTTTCAATAGTGAAAAATTGCTTCTCGTGGAAAGATAGATTTTTAACCTCAGGTATGCAGCACATAGCACTGTACATCTGACATTAGAAGCTGGTTGAATGTTTTTGCACGGAGAATTTGGTGAGTTAAAATACTCCTCCTAATTTACTCTTAAGAAACTTTCCAAAAGTCTTACCACTTAGGAGCATCATTTCAGAAAAATTTTTGATTGGTAGGGAGAGAGGGAAGTTCTTAACTAGCAGTTCTTTCTGTTCTTAAACCATTCCACCTTTGTCTGCTTTCATTTACCAGCTGGAACTACACAATTTAAGGGATACCTTAGGGGGCCATTTCCTCTATAATTGTTTTGAAAAATGTGGGGAATTTCGGAGATGAACTCTAAATAACTGGAGAGGCAGTATCAGGTGAATCTGAACATCCTTTAGGGGACAGCATGAGAAAGCTGAACTTTCTTTAATACTATTAAATACATTAACATCAAAAACTGAAAACTAACAAGCTGCAAACTGCTTCCAAGCATAAGCAAGTCTGCATTAACTAACCCCCCATAAGGGTATGTCTGGACTGGGCATGTGGTCCTGTTTCAACTCTAATTGGCAATCAGTTCATTCAGATTAATTTACATGATTGTAAATATAAGTCTGGACAGTCCACAAACATAGAAGTGCAATCCCCTGCACTCATGGTAGGACTAAGCATTACCTAGACCATCCCTGACATGTGACTCCATGTTTGTTCACTAAACCCTGCGGTAAACCATAGACATTTGTATCCTGGAACAAACACCGGGAGTGATAACAGTAGCATTTACTATTTTAAAATCGATTACGCTGATTCATAATAAAGCACTCTTATTCTAGAGTCAATGTCCACACGTGAAGTTAATCAGGAAATAGCTATTTGAGAATTTTCCACATAGATGAGCCTTAACACAGACTTTCAAATATTATCCATTTTCACTCACAGTTTTAAAAGTAATCTGTCGTTACAGGTTAAGGGCTCGATTGTAGAGTTGCTATGAACCCTGAGCAAGGGACACCCGAGAGTCTTATAGATTTTAAGGCCAGAAGGGACCATCCTGATCATCTAGTCTCACCTCCTGCACATCACAGGCCATAGAACCCCACCGAGCCACTCCTGCAATAGGCCCATAACCTCTGGCTGAGTTACTGAAGTCCTAAAATCTTGATTTAAAGACTCCAAGTTACAGAGAATCCACCATTTACTCTAATTCATACCATCAAGTGACCTGTCCCCCATGCTACAGAAGAGGGTCCAAAGCCCCCAAGGTCTCTGCCAATCTGACCTGTGGGAAAATTCTTTCCCAACCCCAAATATGGCGATCGGTTAGACCCTGAACATGTGGGCAAGACCCATTAGCCAGACACCTGGGAAAGAATTGTCTGTAGTAACTCAGAGCCATCCCCATCTAATGCCCCATCTCTGGCCGTAGGAGTTATTTGCTAATGGGTCTCATCGTACCATATCCTCCATAAATTTATCAAGCTCAGTCTACAAACAATTTAGGTTTTTTTGCCCCTCTCTACTCCTGTTGAAAGGCTGTTCCAGCACTACAATCCTCTGATGTTAGAGACCTTTGTCTAATTTCAAGCCTATACTTGCTGAGGGCCAGTTTATATCCATTTGTTCTTGTGCCAACATTAACCCTTAGCTTAAAATAACTCCTCTCCCTCCCAGGTCTTAAATCCTCTGATGTTTGGTACCTGCTACCTCTTAGCTCCTGGAGGAAGTGCACTGTGCTAGCCTTGTACCTGGTGCATCTTATTTCCCTCACCATGCCAGTTCAGCTGCACTGGCTGAAACATATGTAGGGAGAAAGGGGTCGAAACTGTCTATTCTCCAGTCCCTGCCCATCTGTGTGGGATGGAGAGTAATGGCCCTATGTACAACGTGGGTAGCCTACAGAGGAGAGTAAGGGTGCATTACTGCCTCCTCTTAAACCAATGCATGGGTGTGGAATGCAACTCAATTGATTCCTAGAATATTAAATTATGTGAAAGTGATTGCTTTTGCTGAACAAGTAGTGTGGGGAGAGGCGGATATTACGCTACACTCTGTTGAAAGATGATCCCCAATTAGTTTACCTCGTGTTTGGCAAAGCAATGGCAATATGGCCAGTCATTCACACTTCTAAGCAATACAGTCTTTTCAGCATAAACATTTCTTGTAGGCTACAAGTGACCTGGAAAACTATGACAAGACACGCCACGATGAATTTAAGAAATACGAGATGATGAAGGAACATGAAAGGAGAGAATATTTAAAAACACTGAATGAAGAGAAGAGACGGGAAGAGGAATCCAAATATGAGGAGATGAAGAAAAAGCATGGAGATCATCCCAAAGTCAATCATCCTGTAAGGATACAGTGTTTACACGTTTCTTATTCTGCTAGAGGAAGCTTTGCATACCAAAGGGCAACGGCTTATAACAAAACAGGCCTGGATAACACCTTGTTCATTCACATATGATCAGCATTAAAATGGGGAATAAAGACTAATACTCTGTGGATGGGATTTTCAAAAGGCTCAAACTCTGCTCCCTTTGAAATCAGCGAGAGTTTTACCACTGAATTTGATGGAAAGAGAGAAACCAGTCCTGGGCGCTTTAGAAAACCCTACCCTAGATACCTGTTATCTTTGCTGTGTTTGGTATACAGCAATGTGATATACTGGCAAAATGCTTGCTCATAAAGACACCAGAGATTATTCAGGATTATTCTGCACCACCCATGTTTACATTGCAAATCCCAACATTACAGCTACCTTCCCTCTGGGCAATAAGAGTAGACTGAAATTCACTTTAGACATAGTTCCTAAATGAGGGGCTGTGCAAAGCGATTCCAGGGGTTCCTTTTCCCCAGAGTCGGAATGCTGCTTCATTGTACCCTCAACCCCTCTGCCTTGTGACAACATAGAGCCTGACTCAGAACCCATTGAAGTCAATGGAAGAAGACTCACTGCTTTCTGTGGGCTTTGGATTAGGCCTATAAAGCAGGGCCATTCCAAAGGTTTTTGAAAAGCCTTTTTGAGAAACTTTAACTCCAGTTTAGGGCAATAAAATTACATGTCATTACTTTGAGTGATTTCTATTTGTAACCAATCTACAGGGAAGCAAAGACCAACTGAAAGAGGTGTGGGAGGAGTCGGATGGGCTGGATCCTAATGACTTCAATCCAAAGACATTTTTCAAGTTACATGGTAAGAGATTAGATTTAGTTTAAAAGGTGTAAATCAATTGATTCTTGCATTATCTATTTGTTTAGAAGGTGTTATCATCTGTTGGGAAAAATCTGGTCACACCAGCTATTTGGATGAGTCCAGAAGGACAAAAAGGAGTAAATCAGCAGTTTTGTCAAGTTCAAACTGTTCATGCAAGAGCACTTACCACCACATTGGGTGAATGTACTATTGTACTGCTACACTATCAAGTGGAGCAATGTAAAAATTCAATAGTGTAAGGGAATCAACTCACCCCTGCAGCGCCTCCTGCTGGTCATCAGCTCTTCCAGCATCCTGGAGCACCCCCTGCAAGCTGGTGTCCTGCTGCCACTGGCCCCTCATGTCCCTTCCAGGACCCCAGTGCCCCTTTCTCTGGGTTGCTGCCCCCCTGGCAGTACCCTCACACTCTGGGTCTCCCCACCCAGGGGAACCCCCACCCACCTCAGTGTATGGCTGCTGCCAGTTACTATCTAGCCCCACTCCCTGGGGCAGACTGCAGTATACACCACTCATCACAGGCAAGGTTGGGTTGGACCTGCTGCCTCTCTCTATAGTTGGGCTGCCCCTCTGCAGCCCCAGCACTGGTCTTAGGCCCTCAGCTAGGCCTGCAGCCTGGGGAGTTTCCAGGCTGGAGCGCCCCAGCTCCTCTAGCCTTCCCCCAGCCCTGCTCCACTCCCAGTACCCTCCTCAGCTCCCTAGCAGCCAGGCCCTTCTCTCTACAAGCAGAGAGCCACTCCTGAGCTTCTGGCTGCCCAGGCCTTCTTATAAGGCCTGGTTAGTCTGTTTGGGGCGTGGCCCCAGCTGCAGCCACTTCCCCCAATCAGCCAGGGCTTTGCTCCCTTCCCCCGTCCCAGCCCTCTCCTGGGCTGTTTCAAGCCCCAAATGGCAGGAGCGGGTAACCACCCCGCTACAAACAGGTTAGCCGGGCGGAGTTCCTCTGGGCGGCGTCCGCTGGCTCCCTTGACGCCTTCGAGGAGCAGTGGGCGCTGTCCGGGGTTCTCTGCTCGGTGTCCCCGTCAGGATCCCTTCTTATGACCCTTTGACCACACTCCTGTCCCTGTTCTTTTATTAGTTGTCCCCCGCACTTAGTGGGTTTTCCGTGGCCCTGTGGATCCTCCCCTTAGGCTGGGGGGGGGATCCGTTAGCATGGGGCGGGCTTCCGCCCGCCCCCTCTCCCGGATAACCCAATAGTACAAACAGGTTAGCCGGGCGGAGTTCCTCTGGGCGGCGTCCGCTGGCTCCCTTGACGCCTTCGAGGAGCAGTGGGCGCTGTCCGGGGTTCTCTGCTCGGTGTCCCCGTCAGGATCCCTTCTTATGACCCTTTGACCACACTCCTGTCCCTGTTCTTTTATTAGTTGTCCCCGCACTTAGTGGTTTTTTCGTGGCCCTGTGATCCCTCCCCCTGGGGGGGGATCCGCAGCATGGGGGCGGGCTTCGCGCCCCCCTCTCCGGATCTCTGGGCGGCGTCCGCTGGCTCCCTTGACGCCTTTGAGGAGCAGTGGGCGCTGTCCGGGGTTCTCTGCTCGGTGTCCCCGTCAGGATCCCTTCTTATGACCCTTTGACCACACTCCTGTCCCTGTTCTTTTATTCGTTGTCCCCCGCAATTAGTGGGTTTCTGAGGCCCTGTGGTACCTCCCCTTAGGCTGGGGGGGGTTTCTGTTAGCATGGGGCGGGCTTTGCCCGCCCCGTTTCCCGGAAACCCAATAGATACAAACAGGTTATATTTTCAAAAAGAGCTCATGTATCTCCAAGAGGAATGCAATAATTGTATGTGGCAGTAGGTTTAAAAGACAGCTGGTACTTCAGTTGCCGGGTAATTATTTTTTTTTTAGGGGGAAAGTCTTTAGTTGTCATTTTGCCCACAAACTACGCCATCAGGATGAGCCACAGAAGGACTGTATAAATGAACTTGCAGTTCCACCATCTCAGTCTAGCTCAGTAAACAGAGTGTGGCTCATTCTACTGCAGGGTTGGGCCTAAGGGCCACATCTGGGTATGGAAATTGTATGGCGGGCTATGAATGCTTACAAAATTTAGGGTTAGGGTGTGTGGAAGGAAGCGGGGGGCAAGGACTCCGGCTGGGAGTATGGGCTCTGGGGTGGGGATGAGGATGAGGGGTTGGAGGTACAGGAGGGTGCTCCTGGCTGGGACCGAGGGGTTCAGAGGGCAGGAGGGGGATCAGGGCTGGGGCAGGAGGTTGGAGTGCGGAAAGGGGTCAGGGGTGCAGGCTCCGGGCAGTGTTTACCTCAAGGAGCTCCCGGAAGCAGCAGCATGTCCCCTCTCCAGCTCCTATGTGGTGGCACAGCCAGGCAGCTCCGCACCCTGCCCCATCCGCCACCCCTGCAGCTCCCATTGGCCGCGATTCCCGGCCAATAGGAGGTGCGGGGGTGGCGCTTGGGGTGGGGGCAGCATGCCGAGCCCCTTGGCTGCCTCTGCGCATAGGAGCCAGAGCGGGGACATGCTGCTGCTTCTGGGAGTCATGCAGAGCCATGGCATGCGCGGCGTGGGGCAAGCCCCCGACCCGGCTTCCTGGCCGGAGCAGCGCAAGCCCCAGACCCCACTCCCCGGCAGGAGCTCAAGGGCCGGATTAAAACGTCTGAAGGGCTGGATGCAGCCCGTAGGCCGTAGTTTGCCCACACCTGTTCTACCTCCGGAAAAGCACAGAGAATTGGGTCCTCTAAAAAATAAATAAAGGTGCCTTTACTATTTCTGGTTTCTGCAGCCAGAACTTGAAACGGTAGCAGAGAGGTATAAGCTTTGCCCATTGATCTTAATAGGGTGTTCACATTCCTAAATCTCATCACTTAACTACTTCACTGCTGAGCTGTATGCAAAGGCACTTAGGCCTCATCTGCACAGTGGGATAATGTGCTCTATGGCAGCTGATTTCTAAAGCGCATTAATGTGTTGTGCATTAATTGGTCTGTATAGACCCTGCTGGTGTATGCTAAAGGTTCTCTGGTATGCTTGAATGTAGTAGTGTTTCAAATCTTTCAATAAGTGTACATCATCTCAGTACGCTTTAGAAATAACACTCTTGTACAGCACATTACCCCACTGTGTAGGCAGGCCCTTACTTGAGCAGCTGGATGTGCCTGGCATTATGCTGATGGTTTAATGAAGGGCTGAACAGAAACAAATGGAGGAAACTAGGTTTGGTTTTGGTTTTGACTCACCCAGTTCACAAAGGGAAAAAAAATGCACAAGCTGAAACTAATGCCAGCTCCAACTAAAGCAAAGAATTTCTGAACTGTCTGCCTGACCTTTTTTAATCCTGGTTTATGAGTATATTAAAGTCCTATGCAATTTAGCCACTCTACTTCACATTCAAAAAAGTATTAGATTTTATTTCTTTTCTCCTAGGAATCTAAGTAGAGCCTATAGCTTCTTCTTTTGTGTCAGTTTCACCAAAACAGAAATAGCCAGTTCTTCTCATTAAAAATTAACATATAAGTTCTCTGATGCAGCTAACTTAAATAGTATATAAACACTTATTTGAATTAGACTAGACATTCTCTCAACCATTAAAGTATCCAGGGCCGGCTCCAGGCACCAGCCCAGCAAGCCCGTGCTTGGGACGGCCAAGGGGAAGGGGCGGCACGTTGGGCTTTTTGGCGGCAATTCGGCAGTGGGTCTCTCGGAGAGAGAGACCTGCCGCCAAATTGCCACCGAAGAAGAAAGCGGCGCAGTGGAACTGCCGCCGATCGCGATCATACCTTCCCCCGCCGCCTGGGGCGGCAAAAACCCTGGAGCCGGCCCTGAAAGTATCACATAATATGCAGATTAAGAATGGATCGTCACATAGCATGAGTTACCGATCCACAGTTGCCAAATATTTAATAAATTTCCTTGCCTTGCCAAACTCATGCTAAACTGGGAGGATGGAGTATTTATATAGCAGTCAGCAGAATTCTGTAATTTGCTTGGAGAAACTTCCATACATTTAGCTAAACTTTTCCACAGGTTCCTGGTGGTCCGGGATATATTTACAAATCTTGCCCAGGTACAGCTACCTTTTCTCATGTTGAGCAATACCTTACTGAGGAGTGGCCTGGGTATTCTTATTTTAGGTTTTAACCAATAAACACCAATAAAAAACACACCCTGCCCCAAAAATGAAATCAGTGTTTATCCAATAGACACAGGAATAACACCAGAAATGGTTACTTGTAGTTAAGGGTTTGTTTACATAGAGCAGTAATGCAGACTACAGGAATCTGTGTAGATCCTGACAGTGCACACCAAAGGTTTCCTAACGCACTTCAGCATAGGACTGTTTGAAACAGTACTATGTTAAAGCACACTAGGGAACATTACAAAGAGATTACAGTATATAGAAGAAGAAAGCCCTGAAAAAAAACCCATTTTTGGACTTCTACATAAAACTCAAAAATTGCTACAAATAATCCCCCCAAAATGAAAATAATAAATCCCCCCAAAAGACAGAGGGCCTAGAGCCCCATTATGATCTGTTTGGTTAGCAGTTTCTTTTAGCTTTAGATGCCTTTTAGCTTTTCTTATTTGAGAGTTAGCGGAATCCTTGCAGCCTTATCTGATCATAAGTAAATATCCAAGTTGCCAGAAATCCAGTGCAGACCAACCATGGCCTGATTTATGGTTAAGTGGCATAATCTCCATGTCATACTCTGTACTCAGCATCTTATTAGGTACAGAGGTTAATCCACTCTAGACTCTGCTGGCATCTGCTTATCTGACCCATTGTGAACTACTGTATTCATTATCTTCTGTATTTACTGCATTTATATTTTCAATTCTTGTACTTTTCTAGATGTCAATAATGATGGCTTCTTGGATGAGCAAGAATTAGAGGCCCTGTTTACTAAAGAGGTAAAAAAAAAAAAAGGAACATTTCAGAGCATTCAATATATTGATGCGTCCCCTCTCTTTCTAAAGGGACATTTACTTATTTTATTTTGATTTAGACTATGAACAAGAACATTTATCCCCAGGTCTGAGTGACCTTGACACTCTAAAATTATTCAGCACACCAGTAATGGAGAGAAACAATGGTTTAGCGATTAAGGCAGAGGGCTGGGATTCAGGAGTCGTGGGTTCAATATCTTGCTCTGCCACAGACTCTCATGAGCCAGTGAGCGGAGATGGACCTGACAACATGCCCTCAGGGTTAACAAACTCAGGCTATTATGGGCCAAAGCAGAGTGAATTCTAAACTGTGCTGCCCTTACAGAGAGCACCTTGCCAGTAGCCTCCTCTCCTATACCAGTGGGGCTCCCAATGGGGAGAGAGGCAGTCTTTTAGATGGGTGTTTGCCAAACACTTATGGTTTTGTAAATTAGAACCATAATCTGAAAAATCCACTCCAAAAACTATAGTTAGCCAGTGCAGGTCAAGGAGTACAGAACAACAATACACACAAAAAGAGGCACCACTTAACAAATGGACACTGGGTTCAGCACCAGATTTACACCCAGGTCCTGCAATTGACCTCATATGGTCCCACCTCTGTGCCCACATGGGGTTTGATTGAAGTCAGTTGGGCTCCTCGCCTGCACTAAGGCAGTCATAGGATCGGGGTCTAGATTTCCATGTGAATTTAAAATATAATCCTGTGTAGAGGACATTACAGTAGTCCACTTGAATTAACAACTGGCTTCATACCATTGAAAAGCTCACTTTCTGCTTAAAATTATGCTAAAATAAATTATTTCTTTACCTAGAACAATCATTTCCCTTCAGATTTACTGTTCAGTCAAAAGTGCCTCAGCTAAATGTAATGCAAAAGCATATCAATGTCAGGGCTGGTTCAAATTGGTGAAGCTTTGTTTTTAAGCAACATTTTACATCATTGTCTCAAATGTGCTCTATTCTGAGTAAGCAGTCCTTTCTTTCAGCTAATGTTTACTACATTTATTTTCAGCTGGAGAAAGTATATGATCCCAAAAATGAAGAGGATGATATGGTGGAAATGGAAGAAGAAAGGCTAAGAATGAGAGAGCATGTTATGAATGAGGTGTGGTCTGAAGGTTAACAGAGTTGGCCAAATCCTGCTCTGTTGTACCTGTGCAATCCTACTGAAGTCAGAGGGAAATTTTGCCCATTTTTACTCTATACTGCTTCACAGGCATACAATTAATTCAAAGCATACTATGCTGCAATCTCTTGTCATCACTCAGACAAGATGCTGGATAGATAAAATTGCTTGGTAAAGTCCATGTTCCCATTTCCTGAGTTCCAGAATAATCATGCAGTGGAGCAGGCTTGGAGATCTCTACAGATGTCCCAGGATCCACAGATATTACCTGTGAATCCTGGGGCATGGAGTAGCACAGGGCTGGCCTCTGTGTTGTTCCCTTAGCCTGCCTTATACATGTGTCAGAACAGCTCCAAGCTGAACAATTTTGTCAGTGCTTTCTTGCCTGTATCCAGCCCTCCCCCAACTTCACAAGGAGTCTGACAGAAACGTATGTCAACATTCATTCTTGCAGATATTTCCCAGGGGTGTTGGGAAGGGATGATGCTCTATAGAGCTGGTGTCCTCCAGCAACAGCACTTCTACACCCAGCTGTTCTCCCTAAAGCTTGAGGAGTGCATTGAGGTTGTGCTTCTATTAGTCAGAGGGAGGCCCTGAAGGAAGGATTCTGGGACAGTTTAACTGGTTTCCTGCTACTAAAATGGAAGGTTAGGATGGATCACAGTTATTGGCAGCAAGTTTTCAGTCAGCGTTTAGTATGAGCTTCGTTTGGAGTTGAAAGGCCAAGAGAACTAAATCCTAGATGTCGAGGTTATAGATGTATTAGAAATCCTGGCTTGCAGTTGGCACAGCTCAGAAACATAAGACTGTGTTCAACTTAATCCTGCATTAATGTCTTAGTGAGACATTCCAGTGAGAGAGACAGTAGTAAAGCAAGCATTTGGAAAGGAAAGCAGAATCAAAACCAATTGAAAAAAGTTGCAGGTTTGCACTTGAAAATGAAAGTAGGTCTGGTTTAAGATGAAAAAACAATCACATGATTAAGTTGCTTTATAAATGTAGGTTCAGCCCCCTCAAAGTGTCTTGTATTGGTCAAAGATGTGTTACATTTTATTTTTGCTTTAACTAGATCGACGTCAACAAGGACCGGTTAGTAACTTTACACGAGTTCCTGAAAGCTACAGAGAAAAAAGAATTTTTGGAGCCAGATAGCTGGGAGGTAATAATAGCATGTTCCAGGTGGAACATACTGTACTGTTACTATCAGACTAATCAGGAAACTAAGTGTCATGTTTGTCTCTGACTTTTCAATTTTCCTCCTCCTTGGTATGTGCCTATGTGCCATGGTTAGAGGCATTAGCTAAATAAAACATCATCTAGGTATTTAAGAACATAAATTGAATAGGTCTTGTGTCATCATGTGGATTATCTGAAAGCCTGTTACTTGCACAGGCCTTTGAAACAGAAAACAAACATTTTGGCTATGGATTTCCTTGGATGGAGGACAGAGTTCAATTAGAAGCAGAAGTGATTTTTTTCCACCTCGTCCCACATTTTGAGCAGGATTCAAACCATTTCCTCATAAGTAGAAGTGAGGAATTCCTTCACGGTACAATATATTTTTGGAAGTATCAAACCAACACTTTCTGTATTGGTGAATTTTAGAATCCAGCTCGTAGCCATAGCATTGTGAAGATTACTAATTTCCTTTTGCAAATTGTATTTTTATTATTCCTGTGTGAAGGTTCTTAGTTCTCTACGTTTTCTTGCAGACATTGGATCAACAGCAGGTCTTCACCGAAGAGGAGCTGAAGGAATTTGAAACGCATATTTTGCAGCAGGAAAATGAACTCCTGAAGAAGGCAGAAGATCTTCAACAACAGAAGGAAGAGCTACAGAAACAGCATGACCAGCTTCAGGCTCAGAAACAGGAACTTCAGCAGGTGCTGTCATTGTAATAGGAGGATTCCTCCCATTTGCTGAGCCTTTTGCTGAATTTCCAAAAGGCAAAGTGGTGTTACTTCTGGAGTCATTGTCCCTTTAGGTAGTGTATGAGCCATGAGGGCTGCAAATGAATTTTAAACTCATTTTTCCTGCAACAGGGTACAACCTATAACTCCAGATTACACCAATGAAGCTGAACTCTGTATGTTTTCACTGGCGAAGATCATATGTAATGAGTGTACATACTGTCAAAAGCGTTGAATTATGCAAGGTGAAAGGAAGCTGATGCTGCTGAGTTCTCAGACCCCTCTTGTTTTTCCCCCCCGTCCTACCAATCAGGTTGTACAACAGATGGAACAGAGGAAGCAACAGCAAGGAAGTCCTCTATCAGGACCAGCCGGGGAACTGAAATTCCAGCCACGTATGTAGATTATATTACATAACATTATGGACAAACTTTTAAATCTAAGATCCCATTTCAAAAGTGGTTCAAAAGCTCCTGTCTCTCTGGTGAAATTGTAAGTATAACTTGTCTGCAGTGATCCATTTTAGGGAAAATTGCTGAGCTTCTTTAACCTAAGGGGAAAGTATTGAAGTTTTCTAAAGTAATCTGGAGGTCTAAGTACATTATTAAAATATCACTAAACCCAATAAATATGAGATTAAATAATAACCTCCCTGGAAAAGCCAGAGTTCATTTTTGCAGAGTTTCTGAGGCATGACATGGTCATAGAGACAGGATTTGCGTCATTTCAGAGTGAGCAGTGTTGTGGCCTTTCAGTCCCCCGAGATGTCCTGAGATCTAGGAGATCCAGAGTCTCAGAGTATCCATAGAAGGCTGGGGTATTCACAGGGAGCCAGCCTCTGTTTGTTATTTTTGGGTCTCCCTGTGCCACAAAGAACCTTGGTGCTAATGCTTCACCCTATGCCCTGAATGAGTTTGCTAACAGAGTGGGAATCTGCAGGAACTAATGCTGTTCTTACCTCCCTGTATCCTCCAGAAGGGAGCAAACGCTGATCCCTGACCTTGTAGGTATTCTGTCCCTATATCATGTACCACCAAACAGCTGGCAAAAATATGTATGCAGAGGAGAGGTTTCAGTGCTTGATTTTTTATTTGCCCAGTGAAGTGAACAAGTTTTGATCATCTTTTCCTGTTAGAAGAGCCTTTATCCATATGATCTTCCAGCCGAACACCTTCCCTTTTGAGATCCAGATGGCTGTACGTCAGTGGTTCTCAAACTGTGGGTCAGGACACCAAAGTGGGTCACAACCCCATTTTAATGGGGTTGCCAGGGCTGGCATTAGACTTGTTGGGGCCCCAGATAGGGAGTCCCCCTGCCTGGGGCCAAAGGTGAAGGTCTTCAGCCCAGGGCAGTGGGGCTCAGGCTTCAGTCCCCCAGCCTGGGGTCATGTAGTAATTTTTATTGTCAGAAGCGGTCATGGTGCAATGAAGTTTGAGAACCTCTGCCATAGGTTACTGGGATCCCCCATGCAAAGGAACATGTCTGGGACATCCTCTGCTTCCTTCTTCCACACACCTCTAGGTTCCCAACCCATCTCTGCATATCCACAACTCTTCCCTGGCTGCCTTCTGAAAGTTTATGACCTTCCCATTGTGTGGCCTCTTGGGAACAATGATACTGATCAAAAGCATTGAATTTGTGATGTGCTTTGAGATCAATCATGACAAGCACTATGCAAGAGAATGATTGTGCTTCTGCCCAGCCCCAAACTGACCAGGAAGCTAGAGGATGGATCTGATGCACAATTTTCCAAAAAGGAAACAGTGCTTAGGAAATTTAATCTCTACTGCAGCCCATTGCTGTGGGAATCAGATGAGACTGCTCAGGGCAGGATGTACATGAGATGCAAAACCCTCCAAAATGTGACCCAGTAAACCAGGATGAGCAAACGCATTAAAACTGGGAATAGAACTCAGGCATCCTGGCTCCTGGCCTGTGCTCAGTTCACTAGACCTGCTTGTTTCTCTGCCATTATTAATTTAGTAAAGACAAGTGCAAAGTATTTCACTTAGGAAGGGGAAAAAAATCAAATGCACAACTACAAAATGGGGAATAACTGTTTAGACAGTAGTACTGCTGAAAAGGAGGAGAGGGTTATTGGGGATCACAAATTAAATATGAGCCAACAATGGGATGCAGTTGTGAAAAATGGCTCATACCGTGGGGTGTATGAACAGGAGTGTCATTAGACACAGGAGGTAATTGTCTTGGTCTACTCAGCACTGGTGAGGCTTCAGATGGTGTACTGTGTCCAGTTCTGGGTGCTATACTTTAAGATGCAGACAAATGGGAGAGAGTCCAGAGGAGAAAAAATATATATAAAAAGTTTAGAAAACTTGACCTATGAGGAAATATTTAAAAAACATTGGGCATGTGTAGTCTTGAGAAAGAGACTGAGGGAGGAACCTGATAGTCTTCAAATGTGTTACGGGCTGTTATGAAGAGGAGGGTAATCAACTGTTCTCCATGTCCATTGAAGGTAGGACAAGAAGTGATTAGCTTAATCTGCAGCAAGGGAGATTTAGGTTACATATTAGGAAAAACTTTCCACACACCTCACACACTTTTATTCCTGAGTGGGACTGAAGTTAACCTGGCTTTGTTAACGTTTGTGTTTGAGGACCACTGTGTCAGTATGGCACATGTAGCATGTGGCACGCATCTCATCCACACAGCCTTGGCCTGGGTCCTGACAACTCTTTGAATAGCAACTGTTCTCTGATTAACTGCTGCTGCAGGGTTAACAGATGGTGCTCAAACTTCTTCACTCCCAAGTTCAGTGATTACAGTTCACTCTTAAATACCCTGCAGTTCAATTGCTAAGCCACTCAATTCTGTAACTAAAACTCAGGCATAACTTTAGGCTCATCCTGATCCCTGAACTTCTGAAAGGAATAACAGATTGTTCAGTTTAGTGAACAGGTTGCTGTGTGGTGTTGGTGGCCTGTGATATACAGGAGGTAAGACAAGATGATCTAGGGTCCTTCCCCATCTATGGCTCTGAAGATGCCAAAACCCTATTTATAGGAAAGTAATTCTGAGAAACATTCCATGCTGTACTGAATCCTTAACTGTCAGTTTGCTGTTCATGCCAGCACAGTTACCTCTGTTTTTCATCTGAGCCTGGTTCCCAGTGTCGTCAAACTCTTTTCCACTTTCATGTCATTCACTCCAAATGAGAAGTCTGACTTCTTCTTTTCATATCATATAAACAGGGAAAAAAAAGGAGTAGAACAGGTGCTCTGTGTAATTTATGCAAATACCTATAATAAATGAGTTTTGTGGCAACTTTTCATTGTCCAGTTTTCCAATGAAAGTCTCCCTGGTCCGGGTTATGCAATCTGATTATCCATTGACAGGGTAAAGATCAAACAAAGTGAAAACATTCTGTCCAGTAGCTGCAATAGAATCATAGAACTGGAAGGGACCTTGAGAGGTTATCTGGTCCAGTCCCTGCACTCATGGCAGGACTAAGTATTATCTAGACCATTCCTGACAGGTGTTTGTCTAACCCAGGGGTTCTCAAACTGGGGGTTGGGACCCCTCAAGGGGCCATGAGGTTATTACATGGGGGGGTCACGAACTGTCAGCCTCCACCCCAAACCTCGCTTTGCCTCCAGCATTCATAATGGTATTAAATATATGAAAGTGTTTTTAATGTATTGCGGGGGGGCGGGGGGAAATCGCACTCAGAGGCTTGCCGTCTGAAAGGAGTCACCAGTACAAAAGTCTGAGAACCCCTGGTCTAACCTGCTCTAAAAAACCTCCAATGATGGAGATTCCACAACCTTCCTAGGCAATTTATTCTAGTGCTTAACCACCCTGACCGTTAGGAATTTTTTTCCTAATGTCCAACCTAAACCTCCCTTGCTGCAATTTAAGCCCATTGTTTCTTGTCTTATCCTCAGAGGTTAAGAAGAACAAATTTTCTCCCTCCTCCTTGTAACAACCTTTTATGTTCTTGAAAATTGTTATATCCCCTCTCAGTCTTCTCTTCTCCAGACTAAACAAACCCATTTTTTTCAGTCTTCCCTCATAGGTCATGTTTTCTAGACCTTTAATAATTTTTGTTGCTCTTCTCTGGACTTTCTACAATTTGTCCACATCTTTCCTGAAATGTGGCACCCAGAACCAGACACAATACTCCAGTTGAGTCCTAATCAGCGTGGAGTAGAGTGGAAGTATTACTTCTCGTGTCTTGCTTACAACACTCCTGCTAATACATCCCAGAATGATGTTTGCTTTTTTTGCAACAGCGTTACACTGTTGATTTATATTTAGGTTATGGTCCACTATGATCCCCAGATCCCTTTCCACAGTACTCGTTCCTAAGCAGTCATTTCCCATTATGTATGTGTGCAACTGATTGTTCCTTCCTAAATGGAGTACTTTGCATTTGTCTTTATTGAATTTCATCCTATTTACTTCAGACCATTTTTCCAGATCATTTTGAATTTTAATCCTATTCTCCAAAGCACTTGCAAGCCCTCCCATCTTTAGTATCCTCTGCAAACTTTATAAGTGTATTCTCTATGCTATTATCTAAATCACTGATGAAGATATTGAACAGAACCGAACCCAGAACTGATCCCTGTGGAACCCCACTCGTTATGTCCTTCCAGCATGACTGAACCATTGATAACTAGTATCTGGGAACGGTTTTCCAACCAGTGTTGCACCCACCTTATAGTAGCTCCATCTAGGTTGCATTTCCCTAGTTTGTTTATGAGAAGGTCATGCGAGACAGTATCAAAAGCTTTACTAAAGTCAAGATATACCATGTCTACCACTTCTCCCCATCCACAAGGCTTGTTACCCTGTCAAAGAAGGTTGTCAGGTTGGTTTGACACAATTTGTTCTTGACAAATCCATGCCTATTGTTACTTATCAGCTTATTATTTTCTAGATGTTTGCAAATTGTTTGCTTCATTATCTGCTCCATTATCTTTCTGGGTACAGAAGTTAAACTGACATAGGTGACATTTTGTCTTTAATCACTGTGTTTCCACACACAATATTCTCTGTATAGTTCTGTTCACTGTCACTTATCCTGATTATTCATAAAATTAGGAACATTTGTTCCATAAACAGGGAATTCTCATTCACCCTTGTGAAATACTATATGCAGTAGGAGAAGAGCAGGGACAAAAGTAGGGTTGAGGTACAGAAAAGGTGGTGTTTCTGAACATCTGGGAAAATCCAGAATAACTCCACTGATTTCATTGGAGTTAGTTTAACTGATCAAAATATGGGCTAAACAGGTTACACAATCTCACAAACTTGTAGAAAGCGTAGAACCCCACCTCCGCACTTTTACAAAAGTGAAGGGTCTAGTTAAAGATGCCGCTGGCAATTAGACAAGTGATACCCCTAGGTCTTGCTGATGCTGGTACCATTACTAGGATAAGTACAAACCATTTATACCAAGTTTCTCTCATGTTTTTGGCATAAAATACATTTCCTTCAAAAAATCAATTACAATTATTTTAAACGCTTACTGGAGTTTGTGTGTCCTCAATGTTTGTTCAAGTTAATGTGGTGAAAACCAAATAGCCAGTGCATGTTATCTGCCATATCCTTGGCTCCCAACAAGAGGAAATGAGAGAAAAAGAGAAGAGCTGATTACGGTCCTAAAGTTTCCAACCAACTATGATAAATGACATTATTCAAGGGAAGGTGAAGAGATAGCGAGTTCACAGATTGTGGACACGCTCGGGAGTAAAGTTCAATCAGGAGTTCACATTTTCAAAAAAATGACTACACATCTGTTTATGGATCGAAGGTTCACTTTACCCTTGTTAACATGACACATTTCAAAAAGGGCAAATTAATGTAATCTCCAAAGAATCAAGATGATAAACAACATAATGGACAGAATGTTTCAGAGGGAAACAAATGTGTGTGGAAATAGCTAGTAATCCAACAGGAAATGCTACAAGTCATAACGTGTTTATAGTGTAATTTGGATACTCTCATCCTTGCGATATTGTGTGTGTGTGTATGCTGTTGCTCCGCTACATGAATAATTGATTCAGTTTGCATAAACTAGGCCATGGACACTTTGCTATCAAATCAGACATTGAAAGGGGTAGTAAGGGTATTGGGATCCTGACAATAGTAGCCAGAGCAGGGTCAGACCAGAGTCAGAGTAGCAGAAGAGTTCACAGTCAAGTTCCAGGCCAGGGTCGATACTAAGGATCAGAGTCAGAGTTAGAGTCAGGTTTCAGGGTCCAGGTCAGGAGGCGAAGTCTAAATCAAGCCAAGGTCACAGAACAGGGTGCAGGAATGGCTGTGGCAACTACAGGAGATCTACACTGTTGCCTGGACACTTCTTGGAATGCCCCTGGGGTTTATATAGGTGGGGAGCCAGGAGGTAGCACTTCCCATGGTCTGTGTCCACAGTAGGTCATGGGTAGTGAAGCACAAGCTGATCATAGCTGCTGCTGGGTGGCAGCATAGCGCCATCTGCTGCCTGGCAGCTTGCTAGGCCTTGGTTCAAAACCCATTAAACCTTACAAAGAGGCCATAAAATCACCGTAGACAGTTTTCCTTTTTTGGTGTGAGGATAAGGAATCATTCTCTTAGGCCAGGACTACACTGAAAAATTAGAGTGACCTAACTATATTGCTTAGGGCTGTGAAAAATATTGCACGCTGTATGATGTAGTTAGGTTGAACTAGCCCCCTGTGTAGATGCAGCTAGGTTGACAAAAGAATTCTTATGTCAACCGAGCTGCCATCTGTCGGAGAGGTGGATTAATGACTTGAATGGGAAAACTTCTGTCAATGTAGGAAGTGTGTACATTATTGCACTGCAGGAGCAGCGTAGCTTTTCCGCTACAGCTGTGGAAGTGTAGATGTAGCCTTAGGCTACGTCTACACAGGGATAAAAAAAACCCACAGCTGGCATGGGACAGCTGACTCAGGCATGCTGGAAAAAAAAGATTGCTGTGTAGATGTTCAGGCTTGGGCCCAAGCTCTGGGACCCCGCAAGCCCAAGCCTGAAAATCTACACAGCAATTTTTGGCTGCATAGCAAGAGCCTTGTAAGCCCAAGTCAGTTGACCCGGGCTAGCTGCAGCCATGCCAGCCGTGGCCTTGCCGCATGTCTTTTATCCCTGTATAGGTGCACCCTTAGTATTCTTCCTTGTGAAAATGGAGTACTACAGCAGGGAGACACTTCAAAGACACACACACACAGGTCCCTGTTGTTGGTGTATTTTGTCTCTCTTTACAAATGCATTGATTTGTTTACAAGCAGAATGAACATGACGTGGCTATTATTTTTCTTTTAACATCACTTGCTGTAGCAATTTAATTAAAAAAAAAAAACTTAGGGGAATAGTCAGCTTTATGCCCACAAAGGAAACACATGTCTTGGAGGAGAATTTTGAGACTACTGAAATCACTGACAATACCCCATCTTCATAGCTCTGTTTAAAACCCTCTTTTTTGTTCTACCCCGAGACAGAAACTGAAATGTGGTCCCTTTAATCCTGCATTTGCAGGGAGATGAACTGAATGACCTAACAAATCTTTTTCATCTGTAACTGCAGATTCTTATGATTCTTTCCCGTTCTGCAATCTTGCATGCTTGCTTTCTCTCCTCACAGTTAATAGGCTGAAGGAACATTTATTTAGATTGTCATTGCTTTTAATTACAGCCTCTTTCTTTTAATCTAGTCCATCCCTGTTACACTCCATTGTCATGATGTGTAAGCATTGCTCTACTCCGTTTTGCACAGCCTTTTTTTCATCTCTGCCTATAAAGCCTTTCATACAAGTATCTCAGATGATACTATAAATACAAGAATATATTGAATTGGAAATAGATGTAAGAGCTGTTTACTATTTTAATTTAAAAACCATAAAAATGGAGGGCTAGAAGGGACCCCAGAAGGCCATCTAGTCCATCCCCCTGCACAGAGGCAGGACCATGTATACCTAAGACCATTGCTGAGAGGTGTTTGTCTAACCTGTTCTTAAAAACCTCCAAGGACGGGGATTCCACAACCTCCCTTGGAAACCTACTCCAGTGTTTAACAATCCTTAGAGTTAGAAAGATTTTCCTAATATGGAACCTAAATCTCCCTAGCAGATTAAGCCAATTACTTCTACGCCTACCTTCAGTGGGCATGGAGAACAATTGATCACTATCCTCTTGATAACAGTCCTAGCATATTTGAAGACTGGTATCAGGCCACCTCTCAGTCTTGTGTTCTCCAGACTAAATTTGCTCAATTTTTTTTTAATCTTTCTTCACGGGTCAGATTTTCAAAACATTTTATCATTGTATTGTTTTGCTCATCTCTGGACTCCCAATTGCCCACATCTTTCTTAAAGTGTGCCACCCAGAACTGGACACAGTACTCTATCTGAGGCCTCATCAGTGCTTAGTAGATTAGGACAATTACCTCCCATGTATGATATGACATTCCTGTTAATACACCTCAGAAAGATATCCCTTTCTTTCACAACTACATCACACTGTTGGCTCATATGTAATTTCTGATCCACAACAACCCCCAGATCCTTTTCAGCAGTATTACCACATAGCCAGTTATTCCCCATTTTGTAGTGGTGCATTTGATTTTGCCTTTCTAAGTGAAATATTTTATACTTGCCTTTACTGAATTTCAACTTGTTGATGTCAGACAATCCTCCAATTTGTCAAGGTCCTTTTGAAGTCTAATCCTATCCTCCAAAGTACTTGCAACCCCTCCCAGCTTGGTGTCATCCACATCTTTTATAAGCATACTCTCCACTCCATTATCCAAATCATTAAATAAAAATATTGAATAGTACCAGACCCAGGACAGACCCCTGCGGGACCCCACTAGATAGATCCTCCCAGTTTGACAGCGAACCATTGATAACTACTCTTTGAGTATGGGCTTTCAATCAGTTTTGCGCCTATTTTTTCTAGACCACATTTCCCTGGTTTGCTTATGAGAACAGCATGAGAGGCTGTGCCAAAAGCCTTACTAAAATCAAGACATCACATCTACGGCTTCCCTACCATCCACTGGGCCAGTAACCCTGTCAAAGAAGAAAATTAGGTTGGTTCGGCATGATTTGTTTTTGACAAATCCATGTTGGATATTCCGTATAACCCTATTATCCTCTAGGTGCTTACAAATAGATTGTTAATAATTTGTTCCAGTATCATTCCAGGAATTGAAGCTAGGCTGATTGGCCTGTAATTTCCCAGGTCCTCTTTTGTTCCCCTTCATAAAGATAGATCTTATGTTTGACCTTCATCAGTCCTCTGGGATCCCACCAGTCCTCCGTGAGTTCTCCAAATAATCACCATCAGTTTTGAGATTGCTTCATCTAGGTCCTTCATTGGGCCCTGCTAACTTAAATATTTATACAAAGAGTCTTTAACCTGTTCTTTTCCTATTGCGGATTGCGTTCCATTTCATGCAAATGCTATGAAATGTCAAGGCACGTGACAGAAAACATTTCTATGGAGACATTAGCATTTCAGCATTGGATGCCTACATCAAAAATGACATTTTAAACAAAAACCTGATTTCTATCAAGTGAGGAAAGAGTTGGGTGCATTTGTGACCTCCGCCTTGTCCAATTATCCACCATGCCTGGCTTTGCAAGATACTTAACAATATGCACTTTGTATCCATGATCAGAATTGGTGACTGCCTTTGTTGGTAACTAGAACAGGGCTTCCCTTCATCTGCTAAGCGCAGGTACAGAAGATTTAACCTAGATTAAATTAAGGTAAAATACAACTTTGGAGATTCTGGACCCTGTGTTTAATAAATTCAGATTCTGCTAATATAATCGCTCAGCTCTATAGTAAACTTCTATATTGTTTAAATAAAAAAAAGCCTCTCTCTTTATCGGGCTGAGTTTGCTCTAGAAGATCCCCTTACCCATCACCCTTTAAAAGTTTCTGCTTCACTCATCCGTGTGTGTGAGTGTGAGTGTGAGTGTGTGTGTGTGTGTGTGAGAGAGAGAGAGAGAGAGAAAATCCATTAATCCCACTGTTGGGCCAGCAGGGGAAAAGAGGAAAGACAAAAAAAAAATCTATTGAGAATGAAGCAACTGCTAGGCTGGCCTATAATCTGACGTTTAATACGGTTATGGAACCTAATGGTCATATTAGCAAAATCTGGACCATTTTATTCACAATAAGAACATTGCAGCTACACCTACATTGGAATCTTGTCATTTTCTTTCAGGGTCTTCTCTAGTTTGGGATCAGTTTGCTTAAAAGATTGACACTGTTTCTTACTTTTGTTTTACAGCTGGGGAACACCAAGTCGGAAAGGCACAAAACTATCTTGCAAGTGATCAGCCTTTACCACCAGGGCACATACCAGTTCAAGAAACAGCCGCCGGAAGTGATCATGTACAAATTCACCCTTAACCACTTGTGCCTCAACTTTATACAGTCTTTATTATTTTGGGGGGTGGGGTTGGGGACTTAAACAGAGTGAAATATGAACTGCCCACTTTCTTCACTTGCTTGTAAAGTCATTGGGAATGTTACAGCTTTACAATTCGAACCCAATTGATGTTTAAATTAGATTAATTTAATCTTCAGTGCATCATTGAGAAAGATAACAGGCAGATCAATTGCAGGCTAAAAGGGAGTTGAGGGTTGGAGGGAAGGAATGGAAGAAATAACAAAAAAGCAGCATCTCTCCATTTTCTGTAAGCAAATCTCCAACAGCTCAGTCCCTGGAGCACAGAAGTCCTTATTACCAATAGTTAGGCATTAATCAGAAACTCGCTTTCTGGAGAAGCGGAGAACTGGACTAGAGATCCAGCCAATCCTGTTCCATATAGAAATACTTTTCAGAAGCACTAAACTACAGAATTTGGGGAAACTAGGCCAAGGAATGGAGGTCTTCAGTTTCCAGTACTGCCAATCCTTTTCTCCTTTGAGACCAAATAAAAAAAACCTGCTCTGATTAAAGAAATCTGCACTTTTAAAAATGTAACTGCAGCAAAGAATTTTAGAACAGTGAATACTTTTCATGTTTACAGATAGCTACGAACTTCACTGTAAGCCTTCAAAACAGAATACTGTACTTATGGGGTGTTGATTTGAACCATCCTCATTGTTAAGATGAATCCAGTGTAGCAGCTGGGTGCTCATCTTGCAGACTGGCTGTTAAAACTCTATTCTTGTCCCTCTTTCTTTCATTATCTTCTAGCTGCTCTCAACATTTTGCATGCTATTAAAATGAGGGGGTTTTTTGGTCGATGAAAAAATATTGTGAGAAATAGAAAAGGACTCGGTCTTTTTCTGTGCATATTATCCTACCTCCTGTGGTAAAACCTTCCTTTCAAAATCCACAGTATGTTTCAGACAACTTTTTTCCACACATGACATTCTGACTGCTACAGTCTCTCTGGTTTCACATTGTTGTAAAACTAATGAGAACTAAAAATCGGTATAATTTTATGAAATTCCCTGAAACGGGCACATGTCACGACTGTATATTTTTTATATTGGTATCAAGCTGGTTTCTTCAAGCTAACCCAAGCTTTTACAAGAAATTATTTGATTTACCTGTGAATTTTGCTAAAATGTAGAAAAAGATCCATTGCATATTTCAGACCTAAAGGAAGCATCTTAAAGCCCAAACCCAATTCCTTTAACATGAATGTTTTCCCTTTGTAGAAAGCTGGCTCTGATTTTTTATATAAACACATCCCTCCCTCCAATCGGGATCAGATTTCCTTCCCATTCTATAGCTACCTGCCAACAATGTCACTGCGTGGAATGGGTCAACTTTTAAATAAATAAAAGTGAGCCTCTGTTCTGGAGAGATGCATGCCAGCATGTATCATCATAACTAAAGAAAGATGGGTATTTGCAAAGCAGTTCAAGCAGTATTTTTTTCACAGAAAAACTTTCAGACATTTGTTTTGTAGCATCTTAGAATTTAGAGATTAGATGTCCTTCACCCCCCTGCTAATGCAGACTTCTTCCTGCAGGATGGAGCATATTCCCTTTCTCCAATCTAGATTTAAATGACTTATGTTCTTCCTTGGGAAACAATTCCACAAGGTCTAATGGAGCTCACTTGTCAGGATAATTTTTCTGATGATCAGTTCTGATTTCTTTCTCCATTTCATCTTGTTAATTGTATTTAGGCCACCGTTCCTTTCCTCCTTGGTATTGACACTGTTCAAGCAGTGGTAGGTTTCTTTCCGCCTCACCTCTTTCATAGTTTGTCCAAGATGTATAACACTTTAAACCTTTCCTCAAATCAATCTATCCAGGTCTTTGGTCTTTCCTTGTTACTTTTACATCAATTTGATTTATTTGTCCAGAGATCAAATTACTTTTCTGCAGTTCCAACTGTTTGCTAGGAATCCACCCCCATAAAGGAGGTTCGGGGCAGGTGTAGCCAGGTCTGGTAGAGTCATACTAGCATGGCAGGACACAAGAAGGTGGCACTGGGACCCCAGATGTAGCACAGGGCCTTCTCCAATGGATGGCCCTGGTGTTGGGTTTGTAAGCTGATTCTTGGGAGATAGGAGTTCAGCCACACTGTTCAAGAGGAGTCCATGAAGGGAATCGGGAAGATTTGCTCCCTCCTCCACATGGGTTTTACCGCAAGAGGGGTGATCCGGCCATAAGTTTGCATAACACCCAGAAAGAAGGAACAGTAATCCTTGTCTGAGGTCCCCAGGCACTGCTGCAATACAAATAATAATAGCTTCTCTTGGTGTTAAGTCTCTGCCATCACAGTTGTTTTCAATCCCCAGTAATTCAGTACAATTATGTATAATTCAGTACAGATCTTCTTTTAAATGCAAAATAAAACTGGATTTGCCACAAATCACACCTGCACCCTATGAGACACATGCTCCAAGCTTAGCAACTGCTTTACTCAAACATTAGATTCCTCCCCGTCCCCCCGTTTAAGGGTAGAATGGTCCAACTCTACACCACTGGTCAAATCCTATTTTAAATGCAACATTAGTTAGTTATGTTCTGATTGATTATAATAATCAGTGGCTTATTTTTGTGCTTTATGGGAAGTTGGGCATTATGTAGGTTTATAGTCATTTATTTTTTATTCCAAACCTTCAAACATCAAGGTATTAATAAAGTGCTGTGGTATCTAGGTGCTGAACACAGGCTTTTCCTTACCTTTGTGTCTGCCACAGCTATTGTGACTGCTCTGACGCAACGATGCAGGGAAAGCCAGTTTTCATTTGTCACTTCGTTGTGCGTCACCATTTTTCTACATGCAAAAATCTCTCAATTTTTATACTGCAGCTGCATCACTCTATGCCAAGCCGTAGAGCGAGCTCCCAGTAAAGAAGCGCACACCGTCGCATCAACTCCTGTGGGTCTACTGTCATTGTCGGTTTTCTTTTCATACAGTGTTACCAATTTAATCTCTTTAAATAGATTTTTTTTTAAATGAGATATAGCACATTTTTACAAGAAACAGGCAGACTTTCGATTGTTGGCTCAAATCCAGCTCTAGCCAAAGGTCACCTACTGACGTCTGGCCTAAAACATTCATGACATTAACCAACTTGCTAGTGGACAATTGTCTATGTTGCACAAAAGCCCACCTTAAATGGTTCCCTTCTTTACTGTCTGCAAAGAGGTCAAGGAGTGAATGGACACAGAGACCGAATTTACTCTCAAAAGTTTAGTCTTTAGGTCAGGGTTTGGCATATTAGCAGGGCATGTAGGAAAGCTTGTCCTGTGCTACCCATGCAGCATCTGTTCCAGGAGCAATTACCGGTGCTCTCAATCTGGCACCTTTCTCCAGTACTAAATTCACTTAAGTATTTTTTTGTAAAAACAGGATAAAAAAAATGATGCATCGCTATGAGTTCTCCCTGTCAGGAACCCTCTGCCTTAAAAAGATGTTGTGCAGGGTGCCCAAAATAATGCTTATAAATGCAATGTTTGTAGCTTTAATTACTTGTAGCACGTTACTTTCATTTCTGCTGTTTCCTGGATGAAACATTGTATTGGGGATGCTTTCTCATGCATGGAAAGACTAACAAGTATTGCCCACTTCAAGCATGCATCTCAACTGCAGATTTTTGTCACCATGGTACTGATTTCTCAGAAGCCTCTCAAGGTCATAAGTATGAATAAAAATGATGTTTATAACTAAATGAGGGAATAGAAAGTGATAAATGGGTCTCTTACTAGATTTTCAAAGCTGTACCAGGGACTGAAGTGTCATGGATACCACTACTTTCAGGCTTACTTGGTTTTATTTTGTCTTAAAGGCCATTCAAAGAAAATTTAATTCAACTTGGTTTTGACACAAATTCCAATACTCTAAAAGATGTAAACATTGAATTTTGCATTTTTATTTTATATTATTGTTGGGGATGGGGGGGCAGGGAAGGGATAGGTTGGTCAATGTTGTAAAAATTCATATTCTCCGGTGCAATATTTGTAGAAAAAACATGTTGTCCCCCTCATCCTTTGTATAGATTAGATTTGAACTGGATTAAATTGAAACAATTCAAAGCAAGATATTTGGTGTTTCCTTTTTACCAAATTGTGCCTATGAAATTGGAGTGGATGACAAAGGGGTGATCACTGAGTTAAATGAAATAATTTGCGTGTTATTTGCCTCTTGAAGGAGGCAAGTTAATCAACAGAAAGGACCTTCACATGATGGTGAGAGTCTGATGTAAAGCCACAACTGCCAGAAAAGTTACAGTAAAGGCTGCAAATCTATTCTTAACACTCTCTGGTGTTAGCAATAGTTCAGCATATACACGCTGTGTCTGACCAGCCACTGCATGACAACCCTTACGATTCCTAAACACGGAGACGAGGGTGCCAGTTTTTGTGGGTCAGTTCCCGATCTGCGGAGTGGGGATTAGCCCCCCGATAGCCCCAGAGAGCCCGGGCCGGTCGGGTACATTTCCCAGGCGCTGCCCGAGGGGCACTGACCTGTGGGTGGCTGCACAGTGCCTGCAGCCCGGTCACTGCCCTAGATAGTCACAGCAGCCACCTGCTGGCTCCGAGCCCTGCCCAGGGCGCTGCCTTATTGGGGCACGTGTCCGAGGGAGGAAAATGAAGGGGAACCGCTCAGCCCCGTCACTGCCACGACCTGGGCCAGCAAAGCCCCCATCCCTACCTCAGAGCATGGGGTGGGGAGCGGGCTCTGCCAGGCAGTGCTGCCGGCTGCTCCTGTGTCTGTGTGGCAGGCTCCAGCCCAGTAAAGGCAGGATCATGGGTCCCATAATGGCGGAGCAGGAGGGTGAGGGGGAAGAAGGATTGGGCCAACTTTGGCTGCCCCTTGGCAAAGGGCATATAGGGGCAGGGAGGGGGGAGGAACTGGATGGGGGTCTCTCTCCTGGCTTGTAGCAGCAACTTTGGCATTGCTAGGTGCTTGGGGGGGGGTTACCTGTCATACTCCCACAAGGGTGTTCTTTGTGGGCTAACCAAGAGGGCCCCGGGCATGAGGCAGGGCCTAAAAGCTTACTCTCTTCCCCTTGTGCAGGAGTCTGAGATACTGGGTGTGACGGCTTGGATCACAGAAACCCCCCAGGGAGCTGTCAACTGATGTGCCAAGACTACCTCTGCTCCTGTTTTCCCTGCCAGCTCAGGACCCCAGCACCCTGTCTTGCTGAGCCAGACACTCCCATCTGCTCCAACAAAGATCCAGGGTCTGAATTACCTGCCCCAAAGCTGCAGCTTTACCTGAAAACAGCTCACAGAAGTGTGCTTGTCTTTAGCACTCAGATGGCCAACTCCCAATGGGTTTTTTCTAAACCCAAATAAATCCGTTTTACCCTGTATACAGCTTATGCAGGGTAAACTCATAAAAATTGTTCGCTCTCTATAACACTGATAGATATGCACGGTTGTTTGCTCCCCTGGGTATTAATACATACTTTGAGTTAATAAGTAAAAAGTGATTTTATTAAATACAGAAAGTCGGATTTAAGTGGTTCCAAGTAGTAACAGACAGAACGAAGTAAGTCACCAAGCAAAATAAAATAAAATGCGCACATCTATGTCTAACCAGACTGAATACAGATAATCTCACCCTCAGAGATGCTTCAGTAAGTTTTTTCCTCAGACTGGACACCTTCCAGGCCTGGGCACAATTCTTTCCCCTGGTACAGCTCTTGTTCCAGCTCAGGGGATAGCTAGGGGATTCTTCATGATGGCTCTTCTTTCCTTGTTCTCTTCCACCCCTTTATATATCTTTTGCATAAGACGGGAATCCTTTTGTCCCTCTCTGAGTTCCCACTCCCTCCTTCTCAATGGAAAGACACCAGGTTAAAGATTGATTTCAGTTCAGGTGACATGCTCACATGACACTGCAAGACCTCATTACCCACTTGCCAGCATACACATATACAGGAAGACTTACAGGTAAAACACAGTCATTTGCAGACAATGGTCCTAGTTAATGGGAGTCCTCAAGATTCCAAACCACCATTAATGGCCCACACTTTACATAATTACAATAGGCCCTCAGAGTTATATTTCATATTTCTAGTTTCAGATACAAGAGTGATACATTTATACAAATAGGATGATCACACTCAGTAGATTATAAGCTTTGTAATGATACCTTACAAGAGACCTTTTGTATTAAGCATATCTCAGTTACATTATATTCACTTATTAAATTTTTATAAAACCATATTGACTGCACAACGTCACACTAGGAACTGGTTTTTTCCGAGTATTGCATTTGCAAACATAGCAAGAGGCTGGGGAAAACGTATTAGCTCTTACCAAGAGCAAAACTTTCTGCAGGCTCTTTACATGGCCCCGTTGCCACCCACGCTGGGCTTTCCACTTGGAGTTGGAGTGAGCAGCCATGGAAGGGTATAGGATGGGTTTTGAAGCTGGCAGAAGCAATGTCTTTGGCGCAGTTTTGTAATTAGTCAATGGAGAGGACTCATTAGACAAAACAACATCAAAGACCCAGTTCTAGGGAAGTTCCTCTAGCTACATTGAGAAGCACTGCAGAAGGGCAGGAAGCCAGGGCAGCCAGAACAGGCAAAAGGAGGGATGGGAGCCCAAAGTACAGGTCATCCTGGTTGGATCTTTTCTAGGACGAGGTACAGGTGAACAAAGTGCCTGACAAATAGAAATACTGTCTAAGCACAGTGACAGCTACCCCCACCACTGCCTGCACAAATTAGTCTTACACATACAATCCAGTCTTCACTTAAAACAGTAAGACAGAAACTAAACTATACTTAGTGCCAAGACTATGGGGGAAAAATTGAGATGCAACCTCAGGAAATAATGCCACATGTAGGAGAGGTCCTGCTGGGTAAGACAGCTTGCATTACATTTGAGAGACAAGGTGGGTGAAGAAATAACTTTTATTAGACCAACTTCTATTGGTGAGAGAGAGAGAAACTTTACAGCCACTCTGAACTTTTCTTCATGGCTGGGAAAGGTACTCCCAGCCAAGATTAAAGGTGGAACAGACTGTTTAGCATAAGTAGTTAGCACATATTATAAGGGACCATTCAAGGTAGCATGGCTCCTTAACAACATCTTCTTTGTCTCTATCCTTAACATAGGACAAAGAAGGGGTTAGTGGGTTACAGATTGTTGTAATAAGCCATAAATCCAATGTCTCTGTTCAGTCCATGACTTTTAGGATCTAGCAGAGTAATGAATGTAAGCTTCCAGGGTTGTCTTTTGAAAGTGCTGTGTAAGCTTCCTTTGGGGATAGGTCAGTCCTCTCAAATGAACTCTCACAGGAAAATGATGAGTGTTTGTCTTTTATCACCTGTGGGTGAACACTTTTTACAAAATCATCACTCTATTATTGTATGTGAGCTCAGTATCCCTGAGAGTGGAGAGGCCATCACATTATTTTGCCAGGTGACAGGTTACCACCCAGCACAGTGTCAGGTGCGCTGGATGAGAGGCTTTGAAGAACTCAGGCAGCAATTAAAACCCAACTTGATATAGCAACAAATCTGTACCACAGAGTAAGCCAGGTGACATTTACACCTGAATCTGAGGACCATGCAGTAGAGTTCACTATTGAAGTCACCCATTGCAACAGAACTATACGTGCCTATCCCCTCATTTTAAAAAGTTAATATTTAATGGTCTGCTCTTTGTGCAAGACACTCCTGGGTCTCTCTGTTTATGGACTTCACATTATATGGGAGTGGCAAATGCCTAGAGCAGAAGTTGATGCTGTTTGCACCAGCATTAATTCTCATAGGGATATTTGTGGGATGATGTATTCCTATGAAGAGAGGATATTTAAAAGTATTAAAGTTAAACTTGTTTTAAAATTGGCAGCATGGGATAACTTGCACTCGAGTGTTAACAGAATTAGCCAAGGACCTCTTGGAGCCATCTGTATGTGTTGATTTTTAATCAAATTTGGAATAGTGGGCAAGTTCCAGAGGACTGGAGGCGGGAAAAAGCTAATGTTATGCCAATGGGCACATGGGATAACCTAGGTAACTACAGGGCAGTTAGCCTGACATTGATCCAAGGCAAACATCAGTCAGGAAAGGCTGAATGGGGCACAATCAATAAATAATTTAAGGATGGTACCATAATTAATGCCAGTTAACATACTTGTGTGGAAAATTTGTCTTGTCAAGCAAACAGTGTTTTATTTTTTATATTACAAATTTGGTTGTGTGACGAAGTGGGGGATTGTCTTGTTTTCCAACGGTTTGCATGTAGAGAGAGTGGGACTCAGTGTCCCTGGGTGTTACTGGTTTAATGAGGTGAGGGGAGAGGGAGTTTGTTGTTACAGTGGACTGGAAAGGGAATTTGGGACCCCAGACGATGGCCTGGAGGATGGACACCCCAGCGACTGGTGACCTGATGACTCGGAGACCCAGGAGTGCAGCCAGTTCTGGACAGTGGGAGGACAACGGACTGTAAAGAGAGGACCCCGGTGATCTAACCAGACGGTTCCAGCCAGAGCAGGTCAGAGGACAGAAGAGAGGAGAGGAGGCCCAGGCAACCCAGTTTACGACCTTGTTTACCTGGAGAGAAGACAATGAACAGAGGCGGGGCTTGGGGGAGGTGATATCAGATGACCAGCTGGGAAGCAGGGGGGTATCTGGGCTGGTGAGAGAGAGCAGGCAGAGCCCACCTGGATGCAGGGGAGACTAGGATGTGCTGTGTTGAGGGAGGCCAGGCCTGAGGCCTTGAGAATTTCCTGCGCTGTGTTCAATGCTCAATAAACCCTCCTGTATTACGCTGGCTGAGAGGCACTCTGGTCTAGAGAACAGGGTTGCATAATCCCCTTCGGGGGGGTGGAAGCCCCAGGGGTCCAGAGCAAGTGGACTCCCTGAGGTGGCCCATGGCAAGGAACAGGTGTGCTAAGGTTCCGAGAGGTGTGGCTCCAGGAGATGGAGGGGCCTAACCCCAAGAGAGAGTGGACCCCCAAGAAGGGCTGTCTCACTGAAAGGGGCACCCCCCACAGACTTCACAGGGCCAAGAGGGGGCATGATCTGTGAGTCCATGACAGGTTGAGAAAAGATTACTGTTGATACAATATACTCTGACTTCTGTAAGGCATTTGACTTAGTCTCACATGACATTCTCATAGAAAAAGTGAGAACTATACAAAAAAATCAATGTAGCCCATATTTAATGGATTAAAAACTGGTTAACTGATAGATCACTAAGAGTAATTGTAAATAGAGAATCATCATCCTATCGGGGGTTTCTAGTGGGGTCCTGCAGGGATCTGTTGTTGGCTCAATCCTGGTCAGTATCTTTATCAATGACATAGAAGAAAATATAAAATCATTGCAGGTAAAATTTGCAAATGACACAATGAAGAGAACAGGCCAGCTATGCAGCCCAATCAGGACCGCTGGATAAGCTGTGCTCATTTGAACAACAGTCCTTTTCAGCCAACCAAATGCAAGGTCATGCATCTAGGATGAATGGTCATACTTAGAAGATGGGAGACTCTATCCTGGAATGCAGTGACACTGAAGAGGATTTACACTGAAAGGTGTAATTATAGAAAACCAAATGAACATGAGCTGCCAGTGTGATGCTGCAACTCAGACAGTGAACATGATCCATGCACGGATAAGCAAGAGAATATCAAGTAGGAGTAGGTGGTATTACCTCTGTATATAGCACTGGGAAATCTGTTACTGGCATACTGTCATTGTCTCTTTTCTCAAAAAAAAAAGAAAAGAATGAATTCTATTGAGAGAAAGAAAGAGAAGAATGATGAATCAGAGTTAAAAAAAAAAACTACTTTATACTGACAGTCTTAAACTCATTAATCTTTTTAATTTAAAAAAAAAAAAAAGGACCTGAATGGACACAAAAACACCAACCCCACCAGTAAAAAAAATGGGGTAAATGCTGTTTTGTTTTGGATTCTTTTTTTAAGATGGATTTTGGATTTTAATCTAGACAAAAAGGCATAATACAAAAAGGCATAATATAATATAATGGTTGGGTTAAAGTTCAAGCAGACAGAAGATGGGAAATAATGTTGTGTTTTTAATCTACCTAAAGACACACACAATGGGCTCTTGCCTGCTGCACCTGTATATTATATTTTTTTTCACTAGTGGGTGCTAGACATTAACAAACAAGAATAATAGCATTTTACACTTACTTTGAACTGGTGTAAATGACTAAACACAAAATTCCCAGCAACAGTCAATAGAGCCCAGTCTCTTTCCTTTATTAGCCTCAGACCCTTGGTTTCCTACTTCCTAAGCATCACTCGTAGTAGCTATCAACTTTATCATCTATTTGATATAATTCTTACATTGTCCTCTGATTATATCTATCATTGGCAAATACCATACCATTTCTAATAGCTTTCTTAATTCTTAATTTGTTTTTTTTTATAGGTAAAACACATTTTTGTCCAAACCTCTTGCGGGTTTTCCAAATGTTCTTAATTCAAAATATTCTGAGTATGGAAAACCCCTCCTCCACCAATGAACCCTTCATGATTATGTCATCATCCTGGAACCAACAGAGCTAGATATCTTTGGGATAGAAATCCACGGCTTTGCAGGTTTTCCAAACGTTCCGGGTATTGTTCTTAATTTAAAAAAAAATGGTGACTATGGAAAACCTCTCTCTCTAACCTCAAAGCCATGGATTTCTAGCCCAAAGATATTTAGCTGTGTTAGTTCTAGGATGATGGCATAATCAGGAAGCGTTCATTGGTGGAGGAGCCAGAGCTGGATACAAATGGATTTTTCTACTTGTTTGATATTCTGCTAACACCCACTGCTTTGGCTTATGGCAAACACATTGGTTTCATGGTGAAACACAGGATTCTGACAAAGCCCATAACAAAAAAACAAACAAACAAACAAAAAGTGTATCTAAAACTCCCAGGTATATATAACAATGCTGCTGTCACTTTTAATTTTAGGGTAAAGTACAAAGGTGTAAGTTTCCTTCAGTGAGTAGGAAGCCATCTTTGGTATGGCCTGGCAGACAGGGGTGGCTCTAGCTTTTTTGCTGCCCCAAGCACGGCAGTCAGGCAGCCTTTGGCGGCTTGCCTGCGGGAGGTCCGCCGGTCCCACAGCTTTGGCGTACCCACCGCTGAATCCGCAGGACCGGCAGACCTCCCGCAGGCGCGCCACCGAAGGCTGCCTGACTACTGCCCTCGCAGGGACTGCCAGGGCACTTGGAGCACTGGTGCCTAGAGCCACCGCTGCTGGCAGAGTTGCTGCTATTGATGTCCCTATTTTATATTTTCTGGCCTGGGCAAATTAAGATTATACATGGACCTATGAGAGCCCAATAAATAAAGAGTGCCACAGAGATATCCTGACTCAGTGATCAAATTGTGCCTTGACCAGGCCCCCTTCCTGGGGAACACAAACCCCATCTCCTCTATTGGTGGACTTTCTGCCCTGGCCTCCCGTATCCTCATCTGTAAAAAGGGTATAATCATGTTTCCTCTCTTTTGTAAAGAGCTTTAATATCTGTAAATGTAAAGCACTATACAAGTCCAGAAAAAAAAAATATATATATAAAATATATATATATATAAATAAAATCATATTTATTATTATTAGCCACAGCCCAACACTAGATTTTTTCTGGAGGTCTTGTTTTCTGCCTCTGACAGACAGTGGGTTTCGTTTTCGTCAAGATAGATTTGGGTTTGGGCTAATAATGGAGGTGTCTGAGGAGCAAGGGGTTTAATCATAGTCCTCGCATTCTCTTAGCCACAGACTCCTCTCTTTGCCTTACCCCTGTGAAGTAATTTGGTGGCAGTGCAGAATCAGTCCCCTGCACTCCCTGTTCAGTTCAGCATGTTTAATCTATGCAGTACTTTGCACTTGCTCTGTGCAAAATAAAGCCTGGCGGCTCAAGGCACATAAAAAGTGTGCATACGCTATTTCTTGTTAGTTACTTTGCTTAATAATCATACTGATTAGTTTCCAGAAATTTTTACTTCACTGTCAGAAACACTTTCTCACCCATTTAGCTAAGCTTCCTGATGTTTCTGCTCAATGTTAATGAGGCTGTCTGTTTTGAAGTTTCCATATTGGAGTTTGCACCTAAAGATATAAAATCTGCGTGGTATAAAAACTGGGCCAAGTTACCTGAAGAAAACCATGTCATAAAAACTCACATTGGTGAAAATGGTTTATGTTTTTCTACAAGTAAAATAAAATTGACTCCAAATGCAACTGACAGAGGGAGAAGGATCAGATGTGAGGTTATTAATCCAACAACTCACTCCCGTATAGAGAGAGCCTTTGAATTGAAACTCAGAGGTGAGCAGAACTGCTTAATTCCTAAAATCAGATTCTACTTGCCTTTCTCGTGTTGAGTAGTACCTTGCTCTGTGAATATTCCCATTGATTTCAACAGCACTGCGTGTGGAGTAAGGCACTAGTTAACATGAGGGAAGGTATCAGAATCTGGAACTAAGTATATTTGAATCTATATATCAGCATGAAGGTAGATTTTACTGCCTTGGGAAGTTCAGTTCCAAACCCTAGTCCACCTTCTGCTCTCAGTGCTATGCCCTGAATTATCCATGTTCACTTTCTTATAGTACAGATCTCAAAGCTTGGCAGAGAAAAGGGCTTGTCAGTTTCTATTTTTAATCACTAAAATTGAGAAGTGACATCCCACAATATTCCTGCTAAAAACTGGCTTGTTTAAAAGGTTTCAGAAGCTAAATGAAATAGCAAGTTATTTATATGCTGCAGTCAGATGTGCTCTGTGAGTGAATATGAAATCACAGAGCTGTATTGACTAACAGGGGAGGAGAACATATTGATAAGGATGCCATGGAGTAGGACAAATTTTACATTGTGTGCTTTCCCATTGATATGTTAATTACCCCATTACAAATGTATGCTTGATATTATAGGTAACATGGTATTTGCTTTCCCCTTTAAAGATTTAAAGATTTCTCAACTAGCTGTGAACGAATACCTACTCTGACGGTAAATCAGAACCACACAAAGCCATCAACAAGTGAGTATTATTCCTAAAATTGAGATGAAACTGCAGAGCCCCATCTCATAACATTGGCCCTATTCACCCCCTTTTCCTCTTCAGACACAGGGATGGAAAGCCTACTGGGAGAAGTGAGGGAAGGCAATCATTCCCTCCTCCATGCCCTTGAAGGTCTATCTGTGGGATCAGGGAGTCATTTGCTTGGAAGGGGCATGGCTGGAGAGGCTGTGCCTTGTTATGCTGTCAAATCTATGTATTGAGAACTGACACAAAAATTAACACTGATCAGTAATACTTTGCATCAGCCCTCTTCACGCTTTGGAAACTCCTTGAGGATAGCAGTGGGGGATTTTGGGGTCCATGGCAGGCAAGGCTGCTGGAAAGGCCCATGGGGACCATGGAAGGAACGTGACCAGACAAGGCTTCCTCATGGATGGACCCAGACTCCAGTACAATCATGAGATATGGGATTTGGGGACCTAAACCCCTGTTTATTTATATAAGCTTAATAGGCAATAGTCACACGTGAACAGAAAAATTATGACTTATGTAAAAATGATAACTTGAGCAGCAAAACATATTCTAACATACAGCAAATATGAAGGTCCCTGCTTCTGAGGCCTTATCATTATGTAGGCTTATTTGTAATCCTGTTTCATGACAACTGTATCCTTTTTAGGCCCCAATCAAATGGTTCTCATTTAGGTGCCCAATCAGCACACAGCTGCAGCCCATGTAACATCCTCAGGGCCATACAGATAGTATTGGATGCAGCCAACAATGGTAAATAGGTTGACTAGAAGGGCTAGGGCAGTGATTCTCAAGAGACGGCTAAGACAGAGTGCAGTACTAGGAATACAGATGACATCTACATTTCCTGGTTTAAGGGGAAATATCTCACTGACGAAGGAATAGAAAATGCTGAGTCTGAAGGTGGTTTTATTTTCTCCGTGACATTTAAAGCTGAAGAACAAAATAAAGAATTCAAGGTCAGATGTGAGGCTGATACTGAAGATGGACCACTAGAAGAAACATACATTTTAAAACTTGGATAATCTCCATACAGTGAAGAAGGTGGACATCAAACAGCAACTCTATCCCTGACTTTCTAGGGTTCAATGAACAGTTAACTCTGTTCCTTTTAAACTTCTAACCAGAATGACAGTTATTATGAGACAGCATACAATGCCATGGACAAGTAGAGATGGGAGAACTGGTTCAGTTATAATTAAAAATGATCTGAACCTCTGCCCAAAATCCAGACCCAGAAAGAGAGAAAGTTGGGAAAGAAATTTGATACACTGGTGGAGGGTGGCAGCAAAAATCTCAAGTTCATATCTCAGCTGAGATCCAGGAATGTACCATTTGTTGGACCTCCATGGTCCTCATCCTGACAGACGTCTCAAATAAAGCTGGTTGGAATTCCTCTCTCTTCCTTCCTGCCCCCCTTTGCTGGAAAACGTTGACTAAAAAAATCTCTATCTTGTTTTTGTCAAAAAGCTAAAATATTTGGCCAAAATCCAGAATTGAAATACTTTGGGATTTGGCCAAATATTTCAGTTCTGAAATGCTGCTAGAGTGCTTTATGGGAGCTGCAGTTTGGGTGCTTCATGCCCCCATTCTCCTCTATAGGCAAGGCTCACTGGTTGGACTACACCGGGGAGGGGAGGCAGTGCACCATGGTACTCTCATGGCAGCAGTGTATAATGCGAATTGAAGTATGGCTGGAGAATCTGACCCAGAATGAAAAATGGGAACACAAAGCACCTGAGCTACAACTCCCAGATGCCATCAAGATGACATTTCAGAATATAAGTATTTTGTTTTTTTGCTACAATATTTCAGTTTTCAGATGTTCTTTTGACAATATATTTATAAATAAATAAAACCTAAGTTTCTGCACAGAAAGCAGACACTTTTTGTGAAAAATGTTTTGCAAACACACAGTTTTCCATTTAAAAAAAGAGTTTCAACACAAACTCTTTGACTAGCCCTAGTCCTGACTGACCAAGAAAAGCACACCAACTAATACCACTATCTGCATTAGGTTCAGCTGCATCCAGATTGATGGCTGGAGTTACTATTATCCTTCCCAGCCACCCAGTTGTGTCATTTTTCCTTATTTTGTCTCTTTCCTTTCTCTTTTTTTGCCTTAGAATCATAGAAGATCAGGGTTGGAAGGGACCTTAGTAGGTCATCTAGTCCAACCCCCTGCTCAAAGCAGGGCCAACACCAACTAAATCATCCCAGCCAGGGCTTTGTCAAGCCTGACCTTAAAAACCTCTAAGGAAGGAGATTTCACCACCTCCCTAGGTAACCCGTTCCAGTGCTTCACCATGCTCCTAGTGAAAAAGTTTTTCCTAATATCCAACCTAAACCTCCCCCAAAAGTTTGGCTTAGGTACATAAGGCGTTTGATTTTGCATCACTGCTGCAATAAGAAAAGGCAAGCTAAAATCAACACCTTAACATGCAGAAGAGTTTGCCAGGTCACAATAAGATTGTGTTGTGCCTGTAACTTCCTAGCAGCTAATTTGCAAGTGGGAAAGACAAAAATTGCAGCTTTTGTTTGTGTCTTTTGCCTTCCTCAGATGTGACTTGTTTTGTCTGAAAAGGAACAGACCTCAGCTGTTCAGGGGTATTTATAATGGATTCTCTCCCCCCCCCCCCTTTTTTTTTTTTTTAGAAATTTAGTATAAACTAAATAGATTAGCAAGAGATTTCTTTTTTGTTGTTGTGTGTTTGTACAGTGCCTACCACAATATGGTCCTGGTCCATGACTGAGGGTCCTAGCAACACAAATAATATAAAAGACACCGTACAGCAAACATAAAAGAAATAAGGGACGTTGTTAAAATGGAAGTGTTACTTTTTAAGTTTCAAATGCTTTAACGTGCAATTAATAAGCTATTAAAATGTATTTATTAGCTGGATGTTGCAATGGGAGTTTGTCTGCAGTAGCAGATGCAAACCCAGAACCACAATTAATTGTTTAATGCTGAATAAGTGAAGAAGGGTTTTGAAACAACACTGTCTCTCCTGGGCCCAAAACACCTCTCTTATCCATACAACACATCCAACATTCTCACTAAAAAACATACAAATGTCATTCATAGACCAAGAAATAGCCCAGCTGCAATAAAACAGAGGGTTGGAAAATAACATTGCAAATAAGCTGAATTTCACAAAAGGAATTTAATTAGCAATTTTTAAAGCAGTTTTTTTTAAAAGAGCATTTTCTTTTGTTACCACACTATATTTCTAGGTTCAATTTTTCCTCATGCTGCATATTTGTTATTTTTACTGAAAGTGTTTCTGAGCAAGGACTTTGTCTTCTCACTGTAAAACATTTAGTGGTGCACAAATATTGAAGTCAATGTGTTAATGCTTTGGAAACTTGGAAATACATTTACTTTCTCTTCAGCATTCACTTAGATTGCAGTCTGGATAATAACAGTGAGGGTCTTTATATGTCTAAAATATGTAAATACGTAACAGTATTGTTACAGAGCTCTTACCTCCTGCTCTGGTGATGAAGCTCCTGCCTCAGTTTCCATTTTCTGTAGCAGTGGTTTAGCCCTCAAACCAAAACTGAGCTTCACCCTTCTGAGGTAGCAAAGTTCCAATAACAAACAGCCAGCCTGGTCACAAAAATCCAGCAAAACAAGCCACCTCCCTGTACTGGAAACCCTGACCCCTGATAGGAAGCAAATGCTAACCCTAGGCTTTCCACAAGCCCTGCTTCAGTACACAAGTCACCTTCTTCATCTCAAAGGGTACGTCTACACTACGGGACTATTCCGAATTTGCATAAACCGGTTTTGTAAAACAGATTTTATAAAATCGAGTGCGCGCGGCCACACTAAACACATTAAATCGGTGGTGTGCGTCCATGGTCCAAGGCTAGCGTCGATTTCTGGAGCGTTGCACTGTGGGTAGCTATCCCGTAGCTATCCCATAGTTCCCGCAGCCTCCCCCGCCCCTTGGCATTTCCGCGTTGAGATCCCAGTGCCTGATGGGGCAAAAATCATTTTCGCGGGTGGTTCTGGGTACAGCCTCACCCCTCCCTCCCTCCCTGACAGCGGCAGACAACCGTTTCGCGCCTTTTTTGCTTGGTGAACCGTGCAGACGCCATAGCACAGCAAGCATGGACCCTGCTCAGCTCCATACCACAATCGTGGATGTTTTAAACACCTCGCGCACTCTCGTGCAGTATATGCTGAACCAGGACCTTCGAACCGAGGCGAGTAAGAGGCGGATACGGCAGAGCGGCGATGACAGTGATGAGGACGTGGACACAGAATTATCTCAAACCGCGGGCCCCGGCGCTTTGGAGATCCTGATGGTAATTGGGCAGATTCTATCCATTGAACGCCGATTTTGGGCCGGAAACAAGCACTGACTGGTGGGACCGCATTGTGTTGCAGGTGTGGGACGATTCCCAGTGGCTGCGAAACTTTCGCATGCGTAAGGGCACTTTCATGGAACTTTGTGACTTGCTTGCCCCTGCCCTGAAACGCCATAATACCAAGATGAGAGCAGCCCTCACAGTAGAAGCGAGTGGCGATAGCCCTGTGGAAGCTTGCAACGCCAGACAGCTACCGGTCAGTCGGGAATCAATTTGGAGTTGGAAAATCTACTGTGGGGCTGCTGTGATGCAAGTAGCCAAAGCAATCACTAAGCTGCTGCTATGAAAGGTTGTGACTCTGGGAAACGTGCAGGCCATAGTGGATGGCTTTGCTGCAATGGGATTCCCTAACTGTGGGGGGGCGATAGATGGAACCCATATCCCTATCTTGGCACCACAGCACCAGGGCACCCAGTACGTAAACCGGAAGGGGTACTTTTCAATGGTGCTGCAAGCACTGGTGGATCACAAGGGACGTTTCACAAACATCCACGCGGGCTGGCCAGGAGGGTTCATGACGCCGCGTATTCAGAAGCACTACTCTGTTTAAACGGCTGCAGCAAGGGACTTACTTCCCAGACCAGAAAATAACAGTTGGGGATGTTGAAATGCCTGTCGTTATCCTGGGGGACCCAGCCTACCCCTTGATGCCATGGCTCATGAAGCCATACACAGGCAGCCTGGACAGTGGTCAGGATCTGTTCAATTACAGGCTGAGCAAGTGCAGAATGGTGGTGGAATGTGCATTTGGCCATTTAAAGGTGCGCTGGCGCACATTACTGACTCGCTCAGACCTCAGCCAAACCAATGTCCCCTATGTTATTGCTGCTTGCTGTATTCTCCACAATCTCTGTGAGAGTAAGGGGGAGACCTTTATGGCGGGGTGGGAGGCTGAGGCAAATCACCTGGCCGCTGATTACGCGCAGCCAGACACCAGGGAGATTAGAAGAGCACACCAGGAAGCGGTGCGCATCAGAGAAGCTTTGAAAACGAGCTTCATCAATGGCCAGGGTACAGTGTGACTGCTGTGTTTGTTGATGAACACCCAACCCCCTTGATTGACTCAGTCCCTGTAAGCAACTCCCCCTCCCCCTTCGAGTACAGCTTACTTATGCAAATAAAGTATTAGAGGGGTAGCCGTGTTAGTCTGGATCTGTAAAAGCAACAAAGAATCCTGTGGCACCTTATAGACTAACAGACGTTCTGCAGCATGAGCTTTCGTGGGTGAATACCCACTTCTTCAGATGCATCTGAAGAAGTGGGTATTCACCCACGAAAGCTCATGCTGCAGAACGTCTGTTAGTCTATAAGGTGCCACAGGATTCTTTGTTGCTTATGCAAATAAAGTCACTCTCATTTAAAAAGCATGAATTCTTTATTGATTCATTATAAAATGAGGGAGAGAAGTAAGGGTGTGCTTTGGGAGGAGGAAAGGAGGGATGGAGAAGGCCATTAAAAAAAATTCAGAGTAACGGCATCCTTCTGGTTGGGCTGTCCACGGGGGTGGAGTGGGCGGGTGCACGGAGCCTCCCCCCACGCGTTCTTACACGTCTGGGTGAGGAGGCTAAGGAACATGGTGAGGGGGGAGGGTGGTTATACAGGGGCTGCAGCGGCACTCTGTGATCCTGCTGCCGTTCCTGAAGCTCCACAAGACGCCGGAGCATGTCAGTTTGATCACGCAGCAGCCCCAGAGTTGCATCCCGCCACCGCTGATCTTCCTGCCGCCACCGCTGATTTTCCTGCCGGTCTTCCTGCCGCCACCTCTCATCTCGGTTGTCCCTCCTGTCCTCACGTTCATCCCTCCTGTCCTCACGTTCACTGGCCTCTTTCCTGTAATTTGAAACCACGTCCTTCCACTCATTCAGATGAGCTCTTTCATTGCGTGTAACTTCCATAATATCCGAGAACATCTCATCTCGCGTCTTCTTTTTCCTCCGCCTTATCTGTGCTAGCCTTTGGGATGGAGGAGGGACGCTTGAAAAATTTGCAGCTGCATGAGGGAGATAAATATTTAGAAAGATACATTTTACAGAACAATGGTTATACTCTTTCACAGTGAAAAGCACTATTCACCTTACATAGCACATGTGATTTCCCTACAAGGTCGCATTTTTCATCTTAATAGTGACTGCTTGCATCTCTGGGGTTACAGATCTCAGACACAGGTCCAGGCATCAGGATTCAGCTTGCATGCGGCCATGGTAAGCCACTGTCTCAGTGATTTACCCCTCCCCCCCAACGCATGGCTAATACCACGCTAGCTCCCTGCTAATCAACAACCTTCACCCTCCCCTCCACCCACTGCTTGTCCGGTAGCTTGGGGAAGATCGCCTCGCCGGTGACCAAACAGAAAAGACCATCGGCATTTCACTCCTCCCCTCCCCCCGCTTCGCTACGTGCAGGAAAGTGTTTTTTTTAAGCTGCTGCATTCCACGAACCCAGTAGAAAAATGGCCACCCCCCTTACTTAAATTCCTGATTTTTAACCAGGTTATCCTGAACGATGATACTTTGCTGAGGATAACAGAACAAGATAAAGAGCGGATGCTTCTTGAATGCCAGCAGTCCCCGGGACCATACGCTGCGATGCTTTGCCACGCAATGATACCTGATTACTTGCTACATGCATGGCATGGTAAAGTGTCCTACCATGGTGGGCGGAACAAGGATGCCTTGCCCAGAAACCTTCTGCAAAGGCTTCTGAAGTACCTACAGGAGCGCTTCATCGAGATGTCCCTGGAGGATTTCCTCTCAATCCCCGGACATGTTAACAAACTTTTCTAAGTAACTATACTGTCTGCGAATGCATCCCAAGTCCTCTGGGCAAATCAATCATTAAAAAAGGCTTGCTTAAAAAACACTGTTTGCTATTTGCAAAGGTACACTCACCAGAGCTCCCTTCCAGGGCGTCATTCTCTGGAATAGTTGCTTGTGAGGGCTGGGAGCAGGGTAATTCCGTCAGGGTGATAAAAAGCTCCTGGCTGCTGGGGTTCACGGAGTGCTGTGTGCTCTCTGCGAGGTCTTCCTCTTCTTCTTCCTCTTCATCTTCCCCGTCTGCATAATCCTCAGACATGGCAGAGATTACAACCCCCACCTCGGAATCCACGGTCAGGGGTGGGGTACTTGTGGCGCAGCCCCCTAAAATTCCATGCAGCTCAGCATAGAAGCGGCATGTTTTTCGACCTGCCCCGGACCTTCCGTTTGCTTCTTTGGTTTTCTGGTAGGCTTGTCTGAGCTCCTTAACTTTCACTCTGCACTGCACGGAGTCCCTGCTGTGGCCTTTAGCCGTCATAGCCTTAGAAATTCTTTCAAATACTTTTTCATTTCGTCTTTTGGAACACAGTTCTGTTAGCACTGAATCCTCTCCCCATATAGCGATCAGATCCATTACCTCCCCAGCGGTCCATGCTGGGGCTCTTTTTCGATTCTCAGGAGACTGCATTGTTAACTGTGCTGATGAGCTGTGCGTGGTCACCTGTGATGATGAGCTCTCCACGCTGTCGAAGCAGGAAATGAATTTCAAAAGTTCGCGGGGCTTTTCCTGTCTACCTGGCCAGTGCATCCGAGTTGAGAATGCTGTCCAGAGCGGTCAGTGGTGCAGTGTGGGATAGCTCCCGGAGGCCAATACCGTCGATTGCGGCCACACTAACCCTATTCCGATATGTTAATACCGATATTAGCGCTACTCCTCTCGTCGGGCAGGAGTACAGAAACCGATTTAAAGAGCCATTAAAATCGATATAAGGTGCCTCCTAGTGTGGACGGTTGTGGCGTTAAATCGGTTTTAGGCTCCTAAAACCGATTTAAACGCCTAGTGTAGACCAGGCCTAAGTCTTTTACTGCTCTGAGGGAAGGCTCCTTTCTTGGCACTCCAGGCACTTCTTCCCAGAATGCCTTGCTACAGCCGACAATTCCCATGGTCCTCTCTAGAAAGCCTTGGTTCTGGGCTGATCTGGGACTAGCACTCTGCTGGGCCTGGAGCAAACAATGTTATAAGCATAAGTAGCATTTCTTATGTTTTAGAATGGGTTATTTCGGACATTTTAACAAGTGTACAAATCACTGTCATAGGCTTTTTATTTAAGGATCTATTAATCACATTTTTGTATGTGATGGGATATTACCATGTGGGTGATGGCCTCTGTAAAGGGCATTGGGGCAAGCCCTGCCTGTGCCATAATCAGTTGCCTCCCAACCTGAGAAGGTGGGGTGGGGACTAATGAGGCCAGGTGAGAGCTTGATGAACACCTAGATGTCAGATGGTATGTTTACCCTGCACGTTATAGGTACCTGGACACTGTGAAAAAAAAACTCATGACAGCAAGTCTGAGAGCCGGGGTCAACTGACTTGGGCTCATAGGGCTAAAAATAGCAGTGCAGATATTTGGGCTCTGGCTGGAGACTGGGCTCTGGCAGAGGGGGCAGCATTTGTTCAACGGGGGCTCCGTGCAAAGTTCAATGCCAGATGCCATTTTGTTGAGCACAGCGTGATCTCCCATACACTGTATGTGTGAGGTCACACTGCATGGAGGACACCATTTTGCTCAACAAAATGGCATCCTCTGTAAAGGTAGGACAGGTTTGGGCTCCACTATAGCTGTATTTGTCACTATGGACAAGTAACTGAGTCACCATGTGAGGCAGTCTCCTGAAGTTACATGGGATGCAGGTGTCTAATACAGCCACTGGAGAGGGTCTTGGAGCCCAATTGCAGCCTGAGTCTGACCATCTACATGGCTAATTTTAGCCCTGTAGCACAAGCCCCAGAGCTTGTCAGTTGACCTGGGCTCAGTGACTCGCTGCTGAGGGTTTATTTTTACAATGTAAACATATCCTAAGCCTGGGCTCTGACTCAGGTTTGAGCCCAAGTCCCCCTTTCCGTCCACACACAAATCGGTCTGATTTGGGTCAGCAAGCACTCTGGATCCAAGTCCTGCTAAGGGGTAGGTCAGAGCCTGAGTCCCATTGTGACTTGGGTCTAAGCCCTGTCATTTTGCAATATGGACACAGTTCAAGCTACGGAACCAAACCAGTCTGCATAGTGCAGTATGGACACATTAGTGTTGCATCGCAGAAGAGCAGGAATAGAGTTCAACATTCAATGTGATCCCAAGCAGAGAGAGAAAGCGTGTGTGTGTATGCATATTCGTTTATTCATTCCCAGCATGCTCTTATATACAATATGGTAAGCAATCACAATTGCTAATTAATTAATTAAACCCACACAGCCGCGGCTGTAACCCATAGGGTAATTATCATATCATCCTGTTCACAATTAGCTGGCCAATGAGAACGAGCCCAAGGCCAGCCCTTCACACACAATTCCCAGCCCAGAAGCCTAAACAATCTCAGCATCTCACATTCTATTCCCACATCTCCCCCCTTTATTCACAATCAAAAGAAGAGGGAAAAGGAAAACAAGAAAAAAACATTCGCCAAACATTTCCAACTTATAACAGCATAACACCACAATCTATCACAAGCCAAAATTAAAACTTTATAAAACCAACCCATATAACCATGCAATCCTTAACATATAACCCCAACAACACCAAACAAAAACAAAGTGCAAACTCTACAGGATTCCCCCCTTCCCAATAGAAACATCCCTCATATGTCAGGTGATCAAACTGACACTGAGGGAGGGGGGGTCCTAGAGAAAATACATAACCACATAAAAATCTTAACAACACAACAACAATTCTGGCCAGAAAACATCACAAAAAAACAAACAAACTCTTAATAATAATTGCATGGTACACAAGTAACTGAGTCACCATGTGAGGCAGTCTCCTGAAGTAATTGCATGGTACACTAAATGCTATACAGCTTTAACTCTCCAGTATAGCTTCTCTAACCCAATTTTCTCCATTCTCATTATGTCAGATACAGTAAACCTGTACCGGCTTATTCGAATTAAGTCAGTGGCTAAGGGAATGTTTCTTTCTTCTTCTACTGCTTTCACAGCCAGGTAGAAGCAGCTTAGTCCAACACAGCCCAAGTATTTAGGCTGCACCTTCATTTCTTCCAAAGAATTGAGTTAAGCTGAGAAGATCTTTTACTTCAAAGTCTCGCAACCTTGCAGTCATTCAGAGGCCATTATCATGAGCAATTTCAATTAGTCTCAAGTCAGATGGTTAATATCTTAACTCGTGTTCCAACAGAGCATTGAGCTGATCTAGCAATTCCTGAGCTTCAGTTGTTACAAGCATTTCAATCATCATGTGATCGGGGGCAGGCACCAAGTCCTACTCGGGGCCGCGGGCACCTTATAAAACATTTCTTAAAAGCCCGCCACATTTAAAAATAAACAAACCACGCGCGCCGCCGCCGCCGCCCTGCACTGCCCGCTCCTACTCCTGAGCCTGCCGTGCTGCTCCCCTCGGCGTGATACAATAGTCACTTTAAATAAACCAATCTCTTACTCCAGATTATCTTCAGATTTCACGCCATGGAGATTATAGTCCAAAATGATCAAGATCTACGCCGCGCCGGGAAGGAGACAAGGGAGGCGGGACGGAGGCAGGCGGCTGGGTCACAGCTCCTGCTGCTCTGTGATGCATATCACCGTCCTTTCTTCCGCTGATACAGCGGTTCCCATGGTAGCTGCTCACCTCTGAGTTCGGGTGTGCCTCCCTTTTCAGACGCCCTGCAGCTTGCCGCTCAACACTGAGCTCAGGTGCGCCCCTCTTTTCGGACGCCCTGCGGCTCCCAGCCGCTCGACACTGAGACTCAGGTGCGCCTCCTTTTTTCAGGCCACCGATACTATTGCCCGCAGCTTCTCCACCATTTGTTGCATCGCAGAAGAGCAGGAATAGAGTTCAACATTCAATGTGATCCCAAGCAGAGAGAGAAAGCGTGTGTGTGTATGCATATGCGTTTATTCATTCCCAGCATGCTCTTATATACAATATGGTAAGCAATCACAATTGCTAATTAATTAATTAAACCCACACAGCCGCGGCTGTAACCCATAGGGTAATTATCATATCATCCTGTTCACAATTAGCTGGCCAATGAGAACGAGCCCAAGGCCAGCCCTTCACACACAATTCCCAGCCCAGAAGCCTAAACAATCTCAGCATCTCACATTCTATTCCCACACATTAGCATGGCAATGAGACCTGAGTCCAGAAATTGTAAATCCCGGTTTACAATGCAGTGTGAATCCTCAAGTTTGGGCTTCAAAACACCAGGGCCACAAGCCTGGATCCCATTGACACAGATTTACAATGTAGTGTAGACATAGCCTATAAGGGCTGAGAACTAAATGTATGTCTATGCTCAGGGGCGGCTCTATGTATTTTGCTGCCCCAAGCATGGCAGGCAGGTGGCTTTTGGCGGGACGCCTGTGGGAGGTCCGCTGGTATTGCGGATTCGGCGGCATGCCTGCGGGAGGTCCGCCGGTCCCGCGCCTTCGGCATCCCCACTGCAGAATTGCCACCGAAGCCGCGCGACCGGAGGACCTCCCGCAGGCATGTTGCCAAAGGCAGCCTGACTGCTGCCCTCACGGCGACTGGCAGACCGCCCCCGGCAGCTTGTTGCCCCAGGCACGCGCTTGGCACGCTGGTGCCTGGAGCCGCCCCTGCTATGCTGCACCCTGCAGCAGTGAGTCTGAGAGCCTAAGTCTAAAGACTCAAGCTTGCACCACAGTGCTAAAAATAGCTATGTAGACATTCCTGCTCAGACTCTGAAACTCACCCCTCTCTCCCTGAGTTTCAGAGCCTGAGCGGGAATATCTACATGGCTATTTTTAGTGCCATAGCATGAGCCTGAGTCTGTAGACTCAGGATGTGAGTGAGATTCACTGCTGTAGGGGTTTTTTGTTTGTTTGTTTGTTTTGCAGTGTAGATAGATGTACCCTCAGAGAGAGGAACTTGTGAAAGTAGAATGAATTATATTACAAAAATAGATAGGATTAAAGAAATGCTGTCTGTACCTTTAAGGAAAATCGCTGGAATGCTGAAGTCCAGGTGTCAGGAAAACAGACATTAACATAAAACATTTGCACCGTTTAAGGGCAATTGTTGAAGCATTAGCCTTAGATCGATAGGAGTTAGTAAGGAAGTAGGATATGCATGCTATGCCCCAGGTGAATTTTGCTGTTTTACTCTTTTGTCCCTTTGTTTGATTTCCGCTCTTTTATCTGTATAAATAAGACTGTGTGGGCCTTGCATGGCCACTCACATTATCTGAGTGTTATTGGCGGAGCGCTTTGCTAATAAAAACAGAGTGGTCTGACAAATTGTGAGTCTTGATTCTAACTTTGACAATTTGGAGGTTCCACCGAGATGGCAACCGTCTTCACTGGGGCTGTGTGATCCCTGACCGTTTTGTGGGACGACCGTGGCAGCCGGCACCTGGGCATTTGGCCCAAGCGGTCCTCCTTCTGAACGGAAGGGTGCACAACCACAGTGAAGTCTACGCCATCGAACCTGTTGGTTCCCACTCTGTTCTGGTAGGGATCCCAGGATCTGGCATCAGGAATCTGGTCAGGTAATTATATCTGTGTTTTGTCCGGACTGAGGACTGTCCTGTCTCTGTGTCTATCCGTCCTCTCTGTGGAGTGTTTGAGTCTGGGTGCCGTCTCCGTCCGGGGATTGGCCGACCAAGGGGTTCCTGTCCCCGCGGTCTGAGTGAGTGAAATCTGCACAATCGCAGCCGCACCGCACCTTGGGTAAAGCCCCTGGTGTGAAAGCAAGGGCGATTGAGGCAGTAGCCCGTGGGCTCCTTTTGTGTGTGGCACTGGGCATCGCTCTGCCGAACCCAAATTTCCTTCTTGTGTGATTGGTGTGTAAAGTCCTCCTGTATGGGTAACCAGACGTCTAAGTCGGGGCAGTTCCCTAAAGGAACCCCGGCTCATTTTATGCATTTTAGGAAGGGTCCGGACTCCTGTAAATTTCTGGAAAAATGGTCTAGGCTAACTCAGGGAGATCCCAAAACTCAGTGGCCACTGTTAGGATCTTGGGACAAGGACCGAGTAGACGTCTTAAAAGACAAACTCGGCCAATCTAAAACTAAATTGGCAAAAGGAGAGGTTGACTGTTTCATGCAATGGTGGGAAGAGGCAAATCGTAGATGGACAGAATCAAAACTCGCCTCTCTCAAAGATTCAAATGATAAGTTAAAAGCTTTATTGGAAACCTCCTCTCCCACCACTAGACCGAGCGCTCCCCTTTATCCTGTTCTCCGAGCAGACCCCCCTTCATACTCCTGTCTCCGGGTGGGAAAAGATGAAGAAAACCCCTTGCTAGATTCCGGGGACGATGATGAGGAAGACGCACTAATTGGCCTGGCAGCCTTGCGTCGGATCAATAGACAGCCACCCACGGCCCCAGCTCAGGAACAACCGTCACCAGATTTCTCAGCTCCTGAACAATTCCCAGAAATCTCCAGTTCAGACCTGTCTGGATCATCCAGTACGGCTGAGGCCCATTCCTCTGAACCCACTCTGCCCCGTAAAAGCTCGCGCTTGGGCCTTAAAAATGTCCAGGCTCCCCTCCGAATCCTGCATACTGGGGGCCGAGAAGGGGGTCCCACTTGGAGCTATAAACCCTGGACTCGCACAGAGCTCCTTTCAATTGTAAAAGGCTTTCCAAAGCCCCGGGAAAATCCTACCAAATTTGCAGAGGAATTTTTGTTAGTATGTGACACCTATGAACCCTCTGAGGCAGACCTCCTGCAGCTGTGCAAGCTACTTGTAGCAGCCCCAAGTGAGCATGTGGCTCACAGCAGCAAATTGGCTCACTGCTGACCGCCACTCTACTTTACCAGACACTGGTCCTGATACTGATTACCGGAAAAAGTGTAAAGAGCGAGCTAAAAATCTATTTGAAGCCATCCCTCAGGTATGGACTCCTAAAACCAACTGGATGGTCATAAATGGCTGTAAGCAACGACAGGGAGAAAACCCGGGCGACTATCGCACTCGGCTAACTGACATTTTTCTGCAACATTCTGGTATACAACAGCCAGACAGAAATGGACAGGGCGCCTGGCTAGTGCGTTTGTTAATGGCCTCCTACCTGCTATTGGCAATATGCTAAAACGAATAAGTGTTGGGTGGGAGACTGAAACCATGGACAAATTGCAAACAGTGGCAGAGCATTGCCAACGTACTTTAAAGGGAAAGGAGGAACAATCAGCTCAACAGTTAATGGCCCTGCAAATACAGCATTATTCAGGGCAGGGCAAACAGTTCCTGGGAAGGGGAAAATACCAGGGACGGGGACGTGGTCGAGGGAGGGGCAAAGGAACTGGTTTTTCGGGTTATGGGGATGTTTGTAATTACTGTAAACAGCCCGGACATTGGAAGAACGAATGTCCCAGCCGGCCTGGTAATTCTGTAAATAACCAGCTAGACCCCCTGCCAGCACAGCCAGTCAGTCCCCAGCCTTACTTTGTCTCACAGCAATGATGGGATGCCGGGAACCTCAGGAAATTTTAACTCCTTTACTACCACTCACTCCTACGGGTGAGTGTGTGTTAACTATCAATGATCTTTCTCTCCCTTTCCTTGTTGATACGGAGCTTCACTCTCTGCAGTTCGTACTACTGATCTGCCTGCGGTTCCCAGCTCCGGAAAAACTGTGTCCGCTGTGGGCATTACGGAGTCCCAACCTCTTATCCCCTTTCAAAACCTCTACCAGTCCAGGTTGGTCCCCTTTCTGCGGATCATGCCTTCCTTCTCTCTGATTCCACTCGTAAACCTTTTGGGTCGGGATCTGTTATGTAAGCTTGGCTGCACCATATACTGTTCCTCGGATGGGGTCTATTTACAAATTCCCAAGTCCTCTCTGAGTGATTCTGTAGCCTCCTGCTGTCTGAAACTTCCCTTTCCACTCCAGTCCCTTGTTGCCCACTGGTCCCATCCCTTGAACACCTAATTTCGCAGGTCCCATCCTCTCTGTGGCCAACCCATCCCTCTGAGGTGGGCCGCAAACACTGACCCCGTCTGCATTACTGTGGACTCCTCCAAACCCCTGCCTCGCCTTTCTCAATACCCTTTAAACCCTGAGGCAGAGGCTGGCATTGCTCCAGTCATAGCTGCCCTGCGGGAGCAAGGCATTATTGTTCCCTGCTCCAGTCCCTGTAACACCCCTATCCTCCCAGTTCGAAAAGCTGATGGCAAATCATGGCGATTTGTTCAGGACCTCCGAGCCATTAATCGTATTGTCATACCCGCCTTTCCTGTTGTCCCAAACCCAGCAACAATTCTGGCTTCTATCCCACCAGCTGCAACTCATTTTACTGTCGTTGATTTGTGCTCTGCTTTCTTTTCTGTTCCGGTTCACCCTGACTCCCAGTACCTCTTTGCCTTTTCTTACAAGGGACAGCAATATACATGGACCACGCTTCCCCAGGGGTATACAGAAAGCCCATCTTACTTTTCCCAGGCATTAGCCCGAGACCTAGCTGACCTTGTTTTCCCATCCGGGTCCACTCTAGTCCAATATGTGGATGATCTACTCCTCTGTTCCCCCTCGTTATCTGCCTCAAAAACTGATTCTTTAGTGCTCCTTACTGCCTTAGCAAACAAAGGTCACAAGGCTTCTCGCTCTAAACTACAGCTCTGTCAAGCCTCTGTCACATACCTTGGTTTTCTCCTCTCCCAGGGTTCCCGTATGCTCTCTCCCACCCGTGTCCAGGCTATCCTTAGCTTTCCCCGACCCTGCTCCCCACGCCAGGTCCGAAAATTTTTGGGCATGGCTGGATTTTGCAGGCAATGGATTCCCCAATATGCCTCCCTTGCAAAACCTCTCCAGGAACTCACTCGACTCTCTGTGCCTAATCCCATGCCATGGCCCCCTGAAGCAGACTCTGCCTTTGTTTCCCTCAAACAAGGTTTAGCTTCTGCCCCCGCTTTAGGGCTGCCAGACTATTCTAAGCCTTTTACCCTTTTCTGCCATGAACAATCTGGATGTGCACTTGGAGTTCTTACTCAGGTGCACGGAGAAAAGAACCGCCCAGTAGCTTATTTCTCTGCCACTTTGGACCCTGTGGCCCAAGGCCTACCCCCCTGCCTGCGTGCTGTGGCTGCCGCAGCGCGCCTAGTCGAAATGTCTGAATCCCTTGTCCTTCGCTCTCCCCTTACTCTCATGGTCCCTCACTCTGTGGAAACTCTGCTGTTACAGCGTAACACAAGCCACCTCTCCTCCGCTCGCCTTACCAGGTACGAACTTCTACTGCTGTCGGCTTCGTATATCACCATAAAGCGTTGTTCTCAGTTAAATCCTGCCACTCTCCTTCCCTTGTCTAATGATGGTGATCCCCATGACTGTCTTGCAACTGTGTCTGCTGTCACTGTCCCGCGCCCTGACCGTTCCGATGTCCCTCTCCCTAACTCTGACCTTGTTTTGTTTACTGATGGTTCCTGTTTTCGAGACAGCCAAGGTCGTCTCCTTGCAGGATACGCTGTTGTGTCACTCTCTGAAACCCTTGAAGCTGCACCTTTACCTTCTGTGACCTCAGCACAAGTTGCTGAATTAGTCGCCCTCACCCGTGCCTGCTTTTTGGCGGAGGGACGCTCTGCCACCATTTACACTGACTCCCGCTATGCTTTTGGGGTTGTACATGACTTTGGCACCCTGTGGCAAGCTCGGGGTTTCCTCACCTCCGCTGGTACCCCCATTAAAAACGGCCCCTACATTGCTGCTCTCCTGTATGCAGTTTTACTTCCCTCTGCCCTAGCTATTGTTAAGTGCCCTGGCCACTCGACGGCAGATACTGATGTTGCTAAGGGTAACGCATTTGCTGATGCCTCTGCTAAACATGCTGCTGCCATAGAACCTTCCCCAGATGCATTTCTAGGTTCCCTTTCTGTTTCTATAGCACCGCCCCTCACTGACCTCACCCTACTCCAGGATTCTGCCCCAGAAGCCGAAAAAGACTCCTGGGTTGCCCAGGGTTGCTCTTTGCATCCTGATTCCCTTTGGCGTTCGCCTACTGGTGCCTTTGTGGCTCCCTTTTCACTCTACCCGTCTCTGGCCGCCCTGCTTCACGGTGTTTCGCATGTCGGAAAGGAGGGGATGGTCTCTGCTGTAACTAAGGTGGGATGGTGGGCCCCCCATTTCAGCTCTTTTGCAGCCCGTCACTGTGCCGCCTGTACCACTTGTCAAAGCCACAATATTGGTAAACCTGTAAAAGTGGCTCAGGGATTCCGGGGCCTGCCCCAAGCACCCTTCTTGCATTGGCAACTTGATTTTGTACAAATGCCCAAGTGCCAACGATATGAATTCATTTTGGTTATGGTATGTTTATTTTCTGGTTGGATTGAAGCCTTTCCTTGTTGCAAGGCTGATTCACTGTCTGTTGCTAAATGTTTGTTAAATCATATTATGCCTGCCAAGGGAATTCCTGCCACTCTGTACAGTGACCGGGGTACACATTTTACTGGACAAATTGTTCAACACTTGGATCGTATATTACATATCACACATCTGCTGCACTGTCCCTACCACCCACAAAGTGCAGGTGCTGTGGAAAGGCGAAATGGTGTACTTAAGAATAAGCTTGCTAAGATTTGTGCCTCCACAGGGTTAAGCTGGCCAGCAGCTTTACCACTAGCCCTTATGGAAATGCGATCCACTCCATCCCAAAGACATAAACTGAGTCCCTTTGAAATTGTTATGGGACGCCCTATGCGAGCTGTGGCTACCATTACTCCAGTCCCAGACTTGAACTTGACTCACTGTACGCTCCTTCAATGCTGCAAGGGATTAATGCAAGCTGTAAGTCACTTCCATTCACAGGTTCGAGCCGCCTGGCCGACGGAACCCACCTCCGACGCTTGCCACAACCTCGAGCCAGGTGACTGGGTCTACGTACGGCACCATCATCGAAAACACGCCTTGGAACCCCGGTGGAAGGGTCCTCATCAGGTACTGCTTACTACCCAGACGGCTGTTAAACTATCTGGCATCGCAGAGTGGATACATGCTTCGCAGTGTAAGAAGACACCCTCCCCGGCGAACCAATCATCACCTCAGGACTGCGCAGAGTCAATTTTGACTCCAGAAGAAGACGCAGAGGAACAGCCTGCAATACCTTACAATCTACGCTCTCGTAAGGGTTGCCAGAAGCAGACGACAACCTAAAGCAAGGCCCACCAAAAGAAGCAGTAGTGAGCCTAGCGCCTGCTGCCTGGTGGATGTAAAACCGTGACTGCGGTTCCCTCAGTTGAGGTTGTCAGAACCAGAAGGGCCTTGCCTCCAACATGCACCTCTGGTGGCGCCTGTTCCTCGGCTGCTGGTGTCTTAAGGTCTGGGGTGCCCACAATGACAATTCTTTTATCCAACAGCAAGTGTGGATAGCTCAGACCCTTAATATTTCTAAATGCTGGGTCTGCAGCCACATCCCAGCCCATTCTCAAGCTGGTATTCCTGTCCTGGCTATCCCACTCAATTCCCCAGATCTCACTGGAGGACCTCGTCCGTTTAACAAAACATGGAACAGCAATGACACTTGGGAAGCAGTGGGAATAAATGTAACTAACTGGATAAGTGTGGTGGAGGGAAAGGGTCACTGGTGTTGGGTGTGTAATGGGACAGGGCTGGATCTGGGAAAAAGCCGTTGCCTTCAGCATATCGTGGCCAATGGTGTATGGGATTATTCAAACAAAACTAAAGAGTGGCGGGCTGGGTATGGAGATATGAATTTTTTCTCAACCTGGGATCAAACAGAAAAATCAATCTCATGTTCCCCTTACAGTAATCTTAGTAAAAATAATACAATCTTTCAATGCCATACAAACACTACCACTCCTCGTAAGGAGAATTACCCTGTCCCCTTTGGAGGATATTACTCCTCATTTGTAGACACCTATGTAATAAATGGATGCAATCGACCCTTCCCGGCCTTAATAGGCCATCATTGGGTTTGTGGAACCAAAGCTTATACTGCATTACCAGCTAACTGGTCAGGTATCTGTTATCCCGCCCAACTCTTCCCACAATTCCGAGTGCTAGGTTCCTTCCCACGAGAACGCCTCCGTAATTTCAGGCGAAAAAGAAGGGACTTACCAGATGCCCAATGGTATATAAATAACATAAGCCCCTTAACCTGGGAAGATGCCATTGGCGGTTCCCTTATCCCACTTGGGGGAGTAATACACCATGCAAAAAGGCTCCTGAGGTTACAAGCAGTAGTTGAAATAATGGCAAATGAAACCGGAGAGAGTTTAAAAACTCTGGCCAAAGAAACAGAGGCGATCCGACAGGTGGCCCTTCAAAACCGTCAGGCATTGGACATAGTGCTGGCGGCCAAAGGAGGGACCTGTGCACTCATTGGAAAAGAATGTTGTGTGTATATACCTGACAATACCAATGAGGTAATAGATCGTGCTAGCCACTTAGAACAAATCGCATATCTTCCCCATGAAGAGCCGAGTTCTTTATGGAAGTGGCTAAGCAACCTGTTCAATTTCTCTGGCCTAGGAAACTGGTTGTTTCAGGGAGCCCTAACTATCCTGTTTGGAATCCTAGTGATTTTTGTATGTTTTCAGTTAATCTCCTGTTGTATCCAAAATTGTATAAAATATGCCACCCAGGTGACTGCCCCAAAACAGAGTACTAATATGATGATTTTAAATATTGCTGATGACCAAAAAGATAAAGAACGATTAATATGTGGAACCCAGTCCATCGTTGGTCATGGCGAAGCGTGACCAAAAGGAGGGATTGTGAAAGTAGAATGAATTATATTACAAAAATAGATAGGATTAAAGAAATGCTGTCTGTACCTTTAAGGAAAATCGCTGGAATGCTGAAGTCCAGGTGTCAGGAAAACAGACATTAACATAAAACATTTGCACCGTTTAAGGGCAATTGTTGAAGCATTAGCCTTAGATCGATAGGAGTTAGTAAGGAAGTAGGATATGCATGCTATGCCCCAGGTGAATTTTGCTGTTTTACTCTTTTGTCCCTTTGTTTGATTTCCGCTCTTTTATCTGTATAAATAAGACTGTGTGGGCCTTGCATGGCCACTCACATTATCTGAGTGTTATTGGCGGAGCGCTTTGCTAATAAAAACAGAGTGGTCTGACAAATTGTGAGTCTTGATTCTAACTTTGACAAACTACAAGAAGCAGTCAGGCTCCTATGGAAAGTCCTGAAGTAGGATCTGCAGGAAGTAGGGAACTCTAGCGACTGGTACAGTGTCAAAGGGTCTCCAAGGAAGACAGCCTGGAAGTCAGTGCTCTAACAAAGCAGAGAAAAACTTAAAGATAGCCCAGAAGGAGCTGAGAAATTGGGTTGAGGACATCCCTGGGAGGGTGGGGGGTGGTGGTGGTGGAAGAACCTTTTGTTTGTTTGGACATTTAGTTGACTTGTTACCCAAGAAGAGGTTAAATTTAAGTTTCTTGTCCAGAAGGCTAAGCCAGTTTGTCTATGCCAACCCATTAGGTGAAGGCAGAGGGGTCCCACCTTTGGAGGAAACTGAGGTAAGGAGCGTATAGAGTGCCATATTTGACCAAAAAGGAGTGCAGTGGGGTGGCTATGAGCCTCATTACACCACCCAAGACATGTTGTTTCTGAGGATTTTCTTAAGATGAAAGAAAATTCTATCTTTACTTGTGTTTACAAACCCAGCCATGTCTATCAGACTTATTAACAGTGAAAAAGAAACAAAATTGAAATGGGATGAGTTTTTTGTGGCTGACTGGACTATCAGTATTTTGCCAAGGTTTTTAAATAGTACCTCTTTCTTTCAATTTGTGAGGGTGAGACCAAAGCAGCAATTGTGGCACCTCTAAAATTAAGTTATGGTAAAATAAATATCATAATCAAATTAATAATTCAGTTATTGAGCAAATGAATAAACTGAAATAATAAATTCAGTAAATTTTTTGTATGTTGCATCTACCACATCAAGTTTTGGAGCTTTCCTCATGATACGGGATTTTTTATAGGTGCAGAGGAGCCTGTTTTTAAAAGGTTTTTCTCTCTTGGTGACTCATGGTTATTGGGGGGGACGGGGGGGATAGGAAAGGAGGGGAATTCCCTTCTTTTTTAGTTTTTCATGACTAACGTTTTCTTTTCAGTTTCAAGTTGCTTCAACGCTTTCCCCATTAATGTTAATGGTCCACCCTTCTCTTTTCTGGATTGCACAATGCTAAGTACTTGTGGCCGTAGGCGGCAGGTTTGTATAATTTTTGGTGGGGCCCAAAATGGTGGTGCCCCCCCGCTCCCGCCCTGTAAGCCGATATAAAATGAAGCTACAACGCGTCAGCGCCACAAGATTACAAGGGTCAATTAAAAGTGGAAAGTCAGAAGCAGCACTTGCCTACTTCAATATACAGTATTATATTTTGTTGTACCTGTTGTGATGAAGTGGGAATGTTCTTAATATTTTCTCTGAATACTGTGTGGGTGCCTCAGTTTCCCCTGCAAGATGCCAACTGAAGGTGTTGGGGACAAAGAGATCAGGTGGCCTCCTTGTCCGGAAGAGACACAGAGGCCAGAGGAGGGAGTGTCAGTTTGGAGCTGGCTGGGGAAATGGGGAGAGACTCAGAACTTGGTTCTGGGCTCCCCACCCCGCAAGATGGACCTGACCGAGGGGTTCTGTTTTCTGTACCAACAAGCTCTGTTTAAACTGTGTTCCCATCATCTAATAAACCTTCTGTTTTACAGTCTGGCTGAGAGTCACATCTGACTGCCGAGTTGGGGTGCAGGGACCTCTGGCTGCCCCAGGACCCCGCCTGGGCGGACTCACTGCGGAAAGTGCATGGTGTGGAAGGGCATGCTGAATGCTCTGAGGTCAGACCCAGGAAGGTGTAAGCTTCTTGCCCTGGAGACAGTCTGCTCAGAGAGGAGGCTCCCCCAGAGTCCTGACTGGCTTTGAAGGAGTGTTTCCAGAGCATCCCAGCATCTCCTTCCACCCCATGCACTTCTCAGAAGTCCACACAGGCACTAACACTCCCTCCTCTGGCCTTTGTCAAGAAGGCTAACATCATTTTGGGCTGTATAAGTAGGGGCATTGCCAGCAGATCGAGCGACATGATCATTCTCCTCTATTCAACATTGGTGAGGCCTCATCTAGAGTACTACGTGCAGTTTTGGGCCCCACATTGCAAGAAGGATGTGGAAAAATTGGAAAATCCAGTGGAGGGCAACAAAGATGATTAGGGGGCTGGAGCACATGACTTCTGAGGAGAGGCTGAGGGAACTGGGATGGTTTAGTCTGCAGAAGAGAAGAATAAGGGAGGATTTGATAGCTGCTTTCAACTACCTGATAGGGGGTTACAAAGAGGATGGATCTAGACTGTTCTCAGTGGTAGCAGAGGACAGAACAAGGAGTAATGATCTCAAGTTGCAGTGGGGGAGGTTTAGGTTGGATATTAAGAGAAACTTTTTCACTAGGAGGGTGGTGAAACACTGGAATGGGTTACCTAGGGAGGTGGTGGAATCTCCTTCCTTAGAGGTTTTTAAGGCCCGGCTTGACAAAGCCCTGGCTGGGATGATTTAGTTGGGAATTGGTCCTGCTTTGAGCATGAGGTTGGACCTTATGACCTCCTGAGGCCCCTTCCAACCCTGATATTCTATGATACTCTAAACTGACCACCAAATTTAAGTTGCGTTTTTCCGGTCAGGTGAGGACTCTGGGGCAGGGCTGGGGATAAGGAACTTGGGGTGCAGACAGGCTGCCCCAGGGCTAGGGCCAAAGAGGACTCCCCTCCACCCTCCCTGGCAGCAGCAAGCTCCAGGGGAGGGACCCCTCCTCTCCCCCGCAGTTCACTGCACATGCTCCTAGGGTCCCTCTCAGGTCCAGAAGGCCCACTCGGCTCCCCTATGGTGGGTACCGAGGGGGGAGGTTGCCATCACGTATGGCCTCCCCTGCTGCCACCCCTCACCATAGCCTCACTGGGGATGGGGCTGCCCCTTGCCCAGCATGGTGCAGGAGTGGGGACTGCAGGGTGGTAGCTGGGAAGGGGCACAGTATCACAAAATTCACCTAAGCCCCAGCTGCACAGGTCTAGGAAGCTCCCCTCCCCAGTGGTGTAGCCAGGTTCTAACATCAGGGGGAGCAAACATATCCAATTACTAAAAAAGATGCCAGCCAACATATCCAATTACTAATCAGGTAGTTCTATAACAGGCTGCCCTGACCCCATCACCCCCTGAAGCACAAGGTAGGGGTAGGCACCACCATGTTGTGCAACAAACACTTGACAAAATTACTGGACTTAGTGACGGACAATGCAGGCAGGTGGGTATTATGTCATTCAATCATTCAACCCATAAAATTGCACACATTTTGCCTCAGTGAAATTAAATATCCAGAGAATTACTGGGCCTGTGATGATGATGATGATGATGATGATGATGACCAGGGCTTGCTCACCTGTGGCTCCCCCTCCCTGTGCTGTGGAGGCACAGCCAGGCAGGTCTGCATTTGCAGGCAGGCACCCTGCCTCAGGTGCAGCTCCCATGTGCCCTGCTAGCTACTAGACTGGGAGCCTCCCGGCCAATGGAATGGGCTGGGCTGGGCTGAGGGGCGGAAGGCAAAGGGGGAGATTGTAGGGAGCTTTGGAGGAGAGGAGGGGAGGGGAGTGGGCTGGCACAAAGGGGAGGACTCTTTGGAGAGGAGTGACAGGGGCACAGGGGTCACTGGGAGTCTCTCGAGGGGGCAGAGGGTTGTGTGGGTCTCTGTGGGGCAGGGGGCTGTGATGGGCGGAGCCAGCTGCAACCTGGGTCTGCTCTGTGGGGGGTGTTGCTATAGTCCCCTCAGGAAGCACCCCCCATCCTGTGTATTTTATACCAGCCCCGGGGTGCCCATTGCTGCTCCTTTCCCCACCCACGACTCCATCTGTCTGTCCCCACATCTCCCCCGGCTGTGTCCGTCTGTCTGTCCCACAACCCCCTGGCTGTGTCCTGGTGTGTGTCTGTCCCACAACCCCCGGCTGTGTGTGTCTGGCTGCCCCCACCACCCCCGGCTGTGTGTGTCTGTCCCCCTTCCCCCCCGCTGTGTGTGTCTGTCCCACAACCCCCGGCTGTGTCTGTCTGTCTGTCTGCTCCCCGCTGTGTGTGTCTGTCCCACAACCCCCAACCCCCTGGCTGTGTCTGTTTCTCCCCACCCACCCCCAGCTGTGTCTGTCTGTATGTCTTTCCCCCCTCCCGATGTGTGTGTGTCTGTCCCACAACCCCCTGGCTGTGTGTGTTTGTCCCCACCAACCCCCCCTCCCCAGCTGTGTGTGTCTGGCTGCCCACAGCTCACCGTCTGTGTCTGTCTGCTGCTCACAATGCCCAGGGCTCAGCCGCTGCCTGTGGCTCGCTCCCCCTCCCTGCTGTGGAGGCGCGGCCAGGCAGCTCCGGCACCGCCCCCGGCAGCTCCCATTGGCTGGGGTTCCCAGCCAATGGGCTGGGAGTCCAGTCACTCCTGAGGCCCCTCCCGGGAGCTGCCGCTGCCGCTGCCGTGAGTGAGAGCACCAGGTGTTGCAACGTGGGGACCCCCAGCACAGGGCCTGGGGCCCAAACATTGGTGGGGCTGAGCCCAGCTCCTGGATTATTGGTGGGGCCTGGGCCCCACTGGCCCATATAACTCGCCGCCCCTGCTTGTGGCTGGTCTTGTCTGGTTGCGGAAGTGGCCCCTGTTTGTCTGATTGTTTCACCTCCCTGCAGTGAAGTGTAGCTGAATGTTGCAGCACAAATTATGACCACAGATTTATATACACAAATACTTAAACTCATAACCAAAGTTTGTATACGTATCTCATAATAACCAACAGGTTCAGCATGTTACAAATTTTCATAAGAGACCTTGCTTGACATATTTTAACACAGTAATATTGTATACAACCAGTTGATTCAATTGCACATTCTTTGGGATTCAGACCCTCAGATCTCCCTTTGGAGTGTCTAGACCAGGGGTTGGCAACCTTTCAGAAGTGCTGTGCCGAGTCTTCATTTATTCACTCTAATTTAAGGTTTCGCATGCCAATAATACATTTTAACTGTTTTAGAAGGTCTGTTTCTATAAGTCTATAATATATAACTAAACTATTGTTGTATGTAAAGTAAATATGGTTTTTAAACTGTTTAAGAAGCTTCATTTAAAATTAAATTAAAATGCAGAGCCCCCCAAACCGGTGGCCAGGACCCAGGCAGTGTGAGTGCCACTGAAAATCAGCTTGCATGCCGCCTTTGGCATGCGTGCCATAGGTTGCCTACCCCTGGTCTAGACCCTAAGTGTCACAAGTGAAGAAATATCAAAACAAAACAACCCCCTTCCCCCAACCCTGTAGCGTTTCTTCAATCAGCCACTGCAGTCAAGTGGACTAAGCAGTTTTCCTGTTTGATTAAACCTCTGCCTTGAGAAAATGGATTTTTCCAATTGCAAAATCCAGATTTGCTATAAAGTCCATAGCAGGTCCCATTCCACCAGCATTGCCACGGTGTGCATACATCCTATAAGAAAACAAAAGGCCTTTTCAGCTTTAACAGAAATGGTACTCACAATACTGTTGCCAGCCAATCTAGGGATTCTCCTTGGCTCTGCAGTTATGTCACAGTCACAGTGTACAGCTCATCTAAGGTTTCTTCTGGATGCTACAGGAGCATTCCAGTTCTGGTCAGCCCATAGATGCTCTCTTACACACTTCAAAAGGAGCTTTTTCCTCTCTCTCAGTTCAAAAGGAACTCTCTCCTCTCTTCTCCCCCCTTCAAACAGGTAGGCAGGGTCTGGTTGTAGAAACTCCAGCACAGAGCCCTATGTCCCCACTGTGCCGCTTCATGTACCTTGGATGCCTCCCTGAAGATGCAGTTTCTGTACACACTTCCTTACCGGTGTCTTTTATTATAGCAGCAACATAATGCAGTCACCACACTCACTTAGCTGAAACACAGTCAATAGCACACCCTTCATGGGCTACTGGAATTGTGACTACAACTCTGGGCTTTAGGACTATTACCATTCATCTGAGGAAACAGACAGAAACTGAGGGGAAAAAACTGGAACACATCTTAGTTCTACAGGAGAGGTGGGGAAAGAGATTTCCGGGGGGCAGTGATCTCTCATGCCTCCTCTTAGCTACAGGGCTGCTGCTTCTGTCTTCCTCCAGCAGTGCAGGGGTGCACTAAGCGATAGGTATTATACACAGGACATTTTTAAATTGCAATGCATCTTGGCTTTGGTAAAAATTCTAAGACTAACAGCAGTAAACATTGGTTTCACACTTTAATCTATTTACAAATCATTGCCATGTAACTATCAGGGACAAATGATAATCACCACAACAGTGAGCTTTGTTTAGAGAAACCTTATACAGGAATATAATAATCAGATTTCTCTCCCAACTGGGTGCAACCACCGTTCTCCTCACACTACCCAGGACATGTTGTTCTGGTAATCTCACCAAATGGAGTTGAAATTTCTGATTTACACGTATTTGTCAAACCAGTGAGTCTATGGAATGTTAATATTCAAGAATAATGGACAGATGTGCTGGGTTTTTTTGCAGGTGAGCGTATTTAGAGTAACTGAATACCTATTTGTCATATGTCTAATTTGCTGGGTATGTAATTGGTGCATTATTTTTCCATAACAACCTCCCACATTTTTAAGCCATTTCTCTAGTTTTGGACTATTTGTCGTCTCCCAGAGAGAGGCTATCAGTAGCCTAGCAGCTACAAGATTCCTTCATTTCTCTTTGGGTGACTCTTTCTGTCAGGTTTTACACTTTTCTAGGGGTAGGGATTTGGGGGATGGGGTGGGGAGGTGGAAGCTGGTTGATCACAGCTTTTAAAAACAAATATTTCCCAGCCTTCAGTGTTTGGGTGAGGGACACACGAAGGCAAAGTCAGACGATGACTGGTGTTTCCTTGTACAAAGTACAAGCCATGCAGCCTGCGCGCTCCTACCCGGTCCCCAGGCTACAGGCGCCGCGCCTTCTTGGGGCTAAGGACACCAGCGAGAGAAAGTAAAAGTGAAACAAGGTCCCTTTGCCAATCGGACTGACAGAGCTCAGATCCGGCGCAGACCGAGCAGAGCGACCGCCGCCCCCTGGCTGGATCGGCCGCGGGCCATGGCGTGGGCAGGGGGCTCCGCTGGGCAGCGGTGCCTGCCGCTCCTGGCTCTCGGCGGCCTGCTCCAGCTGGCAGGTGAACAAGGCTCAGCCGGGGGCGGCCGGGAGGGAGACCCGCGGGCCACGCCGATAAGAGTTGCGGGCGGCCCCGGTACAGAGTCGGGCCAAGCTGCGGGTGCCCCATGGCAAAGGGGGACGGGGGGGCGCAGCGTCCCTGGCGTCCTGAGCCTGCGGAGGCACCAGGAGCCGCGGGACTGGGCGGAGCGCTGCTCCCACCCGCGCACACCCTGGAGCCGGGTGGGATGGGGAGGGTTTGAGGGGCTCCCCCCTCTCGTTGCAGGGGTCAGTTTGCCTGGCCCAGCTGGTGTCTGGTTTAATTCTGTAACTGCTCCGTGTTCCGATTCCCCGGCCCGGCCTCCCCAAAGCTCCCTCGCCTCTGTTTGCCAATCCGATCTGGCCTCTCCCTGGGGCTCAAGGGTTACCCTGCGCCTGGCTCTTTGTTTAAACCGGACGTTAATATTTAACTCGCAAAGGGCCATTCGTTTAAAAGGTCACAAGTGGAGGCTGAGCCCGGTGTGGAGGTGGCGATAGTGAGTCAGTGACAGTCCCCACTCTGACTGGTACCAGGGTGCTTCTTTACACTGTTTTATTAATTAGTGTTATGCTCTCATGACAAGAGATTGAGCGGTAAATCTAACGTAATTAGATCTCAGGCCACTACCAGCCTAAATTCCCCCTGTATTTTCAACGAGGTAGCCGCTGCTGTGCTTCCTGTTCTATACCCTAGGGTTGTGTAGTTTGCTGTGTGCTATTAGGCAGTTGTGGTTAACCACACAGTTGGCTACATGGTGAGCAAAGTGATTCCCCTCTAAGGTGACCAGATGTCCGGTTTCAGAGGGACAATCCCAATTTTTTGGTCTTTTTCTTATATACTCTCCTATTACGCCCCCCCCCGCCGATTTTTCACACTTGCTGTCTGGTCACCCTATTTGCCTCTATCAGTAATTTGTACAATCAGCTGTTCTTTAAATCGCTGCCAGAGCCCAGGGGCTCCCAGCCGCTGCTACCGCTACCATGGGGCTCCAGCGGTGATTTAAAGGGCCAGGGGCTCCCAGCCACCACTACCCTTTAAATCAGTGCCAGAGCTTTGGGCCAGCACTGGTGGTGGCCGGGAGCCCCAGGCCCTTTAAATCACCATGGGCTGCACTGAAGGGCTGGCTGGGGGAGTCTGTCCCTGTCCCTGTCCTTTCTGATTGAGCTGCTCGCCCCACCTTGTTCAGGACCCTGGCCACCCTGCGTACAGGTAAGTCTCTTAACTGATTCCAGGGGTGAAAGTAATTTATCCTCCCACCTAACTCAAAGCTGAAGTTGGTTCCTTGTTCAAGGCTCTCAATTCTTTATTCAAAGGCTAATTAAAAAAATTCAATGTAAGTTTACATTTTTAGAAATTTCACCAAAATAAAGGATATATAGAATAAAACAAAGGAAAGTTTTGTAGCAATATAGACCCAAGCAAGACCCCAAACCTACATAGTATAATTGTTTCTTAATTAATAAGTAACTGAAATTTCAGGAAATATAAATGACAAAATACTTGGGTTGCTAGACCATGCTGAAGCCTGTGCCAAAAACCCAAATACAAGCCCTTCAGGCAGGGCCAGCTCCAGGCACCAGCTCAGCAAGCAGGTGGTTGGGGCGGCCAAGGGGAAGGGGTGGCACGTTGGGCTCTTCGGCGGTGGGTCCCTCGGTCCCTCTCGGAGGGAAGGACCAGCCGCCAAATTGCCGCCAAAGAGGAAAGCAGCACGGTGGAGCTGCCGCTGATCGCGATCGCGGCTTCCCCCCCCCCCCCGCCGCTTGGGGCAGCAAAAACCCTGGAGCTAGCCCTGCCTTCAGGGACTCTGGGTATGTACTGTTGTTGCTAACCCCTGCTGAAAGCCATGCCAACATGTCTACACTTCACTGTTATCCATACTAGCTAGATTAAAGCTACCACAGGTACGCTTACATGTGCTATAATCACATTTTTCATTTGCAGTGCAGACATACCCTGCATGACCACTAAAAATAGGCTTGTAAAAGGATTCCAGCTATTCCTGTTGGACCAGATCCTTAGGGCTGGTTATGCAGTAGCCATGGATGGGGTAACCCCTCACTGCCATATAAACTGGGATTTATCCCACAACAGTTGGCTCAGTGCAGGAACATCTCACCCCTTCTTCACAGGTGCAAGTTGGGGAATTGTTTGGGAAGGGAAGAGGAGCTCACATAAATCAATTTTTTGCCTCTCTAATGAGCTCCCAATATCCCGGTCCCTCTCCATTACTTGGGCTGCAGTATTGCACAGCCACCTGCTGTGGTATAGAAGATGGGACCAAGATCCCTGTATTCTAAAATATTTTTCTTTTTCTTTTGTTTTGTAATATCCTTCTACTTCTCCACCTCTTCACCTCCTCTGGTTGCCAGCTCCCTTTCAGTGCTGTCAGCTGAAAGACCTGCATTGGGGAGAACATTCCTTTTAAAGTTCCTTTGGAGGCAGTGGGAAGAGAGAAGAAACCAACACACTATCACATACATCATGGCGCTATAAATATGCATTGCCTTGCTGATATCCTACTTCCACCACTACTAGCAGGGTGCAGGAATCATTCTGCCTCTGGGTAGGGGTGCGGATGAATTAATTGGCCACCCATTAGGGAGGAGTTTCCCCCTCCACATCTGCTGAAGTTGCCTCCATAACTGTATTGTGTAGTTGGGCTGCATAGGTATGGTGGGTTCCTCACTGCTTCAGGATTCTGCAGTAACAATTAAATTATTGAGACCACCATCAGACCTCCTATGATCTGTGCAGGTCCTGTCAATGCAATGAGTACAGTAAGAAAGTGACACAACCTCCACTCTATTGTTTGGTAACCTTCCTCAGGCTCAGCATATGCCATCTCTTGTCATCTCTCCACTCTATGGAGTGTTATACAAGGCTTCCCCAAGGTCCTGATATGTGAGCAGTCAAACTGCCTGATCTCAAGAAGTTGAAAATCAACAACTCTGAGCCAAATGTGAATACACAAGACTTAGGTGGAGATCACCAATTTGAGAGACTGATGTCACAGTTCTCTATATTATTTGGTGATGCTGCATTACATCATCCTGTGTGTACAGAATGCAGCAAATATAGAATGCAGCAAATAGAGACAAGAACAGAAATGTACTGTGGCAAATTCAGGCCAATTAACTACCTGGCAGCCAGCAAAATAAGGTTCAGCTGGGGCAGGGTTGGAAAGAAACTAATCCAGGTTCAGCTGCTGGAGCAGATCTATCACATAAATCTGCTGAACCTGGCAGGATAGTTCACCATCACATCTTCACAGAGCCCGGGGTGAAGGTGCACGCCACCATATACGGATCCCGGAGGCCAAGAGGAAGGAAAGAAAGGAGTCAGGAAGATGCTGGTAGGGGTGAAGGAAGAGTCTCATAGTCCAGTGGTCCAGTCCCGTGGTTCTGGTGCCAAAGCCAGGCGGCAGATTCTGCCGGAAGGACTATATCAATACACCGTTCTTCTTTGGATTACATGGGGGGGGCGCTACCTTCCAGCCTAAGCTGGGTAGAGGCAGTATTAGATACCTGAGAAGGGGGCGGCTGACCGCCCGCCCCAAGTGTTCGATCGGGTTAGCTGAAGCCAAATACCGTACCTGAATAGAAACAGTGTCCCCAAGCAGGCCCATAGGCAGCCAAGCAAAAATGTGTATATTGAGACACCCTTTCTATTACTTTTGGCACCTTAAAGACTAACACATTTATTTTAGCATGAGCTTTCGTGAGCTACAGCTCACTTCTCATGCTAAAATAAATTTGTTAGTCTTTAAGGTGCCACAAGTACTCCTGTTCTTTTTGCGGATACAGACTAACACGGCTGCTACTCTGAAACCTTTCTATTACTGTTGTCATTTAGACTTGCCCAAGATTGAGATCATTATGGGGATACTGGAGTTCTTCCCTGGCTATTTTGAAACAGCCTGTGGAATTCTGAGACGTTTCCAAAGATAGATTCTTGCATGAAATCTATCTGTATTTATTATTCATCCGTCTCCTCAAAGGGAAGGAAGAATTTTTTTATTTCAGAAGTTGGAGGAAGCTCCCAGGGAGAGGCAGTTCTAAGATTTGATTTTGACAAATAGGGAGGAACTGGTTGAGAATTTGAAATTGGAAGGCAGATTGGGTGAAAGTGATCATGAAATGATAGAGTTCATGATTCTAAGGAATGGTAGGAGGGAAGACAGCAGAAAAAAGATAATGGATTTCCAGAAGACAGACTTTGGCAAACTCCGGGAGTTGGTAGGTAGGATCCCATGGGAAACAAGTCTAAGGGAAAAACAGTTTGAAAAATTGCCAACTCCCTCAAATAAACATTATTTAGGGTGCATGAGCAAACCATCCCACTGCATAGGAAAGATAGGAAGTAAGACCACCCTGACTTAACCAGGACAACTTCATTAGCCCCCCAAAAATAAAAAAGGATTCCTTAAAAAAGTGGAAACTAGGTCAAATTACATAGGATGAATAAAAAACAAAACAAAACACACAACACAAGCATGTAGGGATAAACTTAGAAAGACCACGGCACCAAATTAGATTAAACTAGGTAGAGACATAAAGGGTAACAAGAAAACATTCTACAAATACATTAGAAGCAAGAGGAAGACCAGGCACAGGGTAAACCCATTACTCACTGAGTGGGAAAGACAACAAAAAATGTGGAAATGCTAAATGCTTTTTTTGTTTCAGTTTTCACCAGAAAGGTTAGTAGCAATTGGTCATCTAACATAGTAAATGCCAGTGAAAATGAGGTAAGATCTGAGGGTAAAATAGGGAAAGAACAAGTTAAAAAATACTTAGACAAGTTACATGTTTTCAAGTCAGCAAGGCCTGATGAAATACATCCTAGAATACTCACGGAGCTGCCTGAGAAGATATCAGAGACATTAGTGATTATCTTTGAACACTTACGGAAGATGGGAGAAATTCCGGAGAGCTAAAAGAGGGCAAATATAGTGACAATCTATAAAAATAGGAATAAGGACTACAGGAATTATAGATCAGTCATCTTAACTTCAGTACCCAGCAAGATAATGGAGCAAATAATCAAGCAATGAATTTGGAAATACCTAGAAGATAACTAAATAACAGTCAATATGGATTTGGCAAGAACAAATCAAACCAATCAAATTGGTTTTTTTGACAGGGTAACAAGACTTGCGGATGGTGGAAAGTGGTAGATGTGATATATCTTGACTTTAGTAAGGCTTTTGATACTGTCTCACAAGACCTTCTGATAAACAAACTAGGGAAATATAGCCTAGATGGAGCTATTATAAGGTGGGTACATAACTGGCAGGAAAACCATTCCTAGAGAATAGTTATCAAGGTTCTCCATCATGCTGGAAGGGCATATTAAGTGGGGTCCTGTAAGGATCGGTTCTTGGTCCAGTTCTGTTCAATATCTTCATCAATGATTTAGATAATGGCATAGAGAGTACACTTATAAAGTTTGTGGACAATATCAAGCTCGGAGGGGTTGCAAGTGCTTTGGAGGATAGGATTAAAATTCAAAATGATCTGGACAAAGTTGAAAAATGGTCTGAAGTAAATAGGATGAAATTCAATAAGGACAAATGCAAAGTACTCCTAGGGTGACCAGATGTCCTGATTTTATAGGGACAATCCTGATTTTTGAGTCTTTTTCTTATATAGGCTCCTGTTGCCCCCCACCCCCATCCTGATTTTTCACATTTGCCGTCTGGTCACCCTAAGTACTCCATTTAGGAAGGAACTATCAGTTGCACACATACAAAATGGGAAATGTCTGCCTAAGAAGGAGTACTGCCAAAGGGATCTGGGGGTCATAATGGATCACAAGTTAAATATGAGTCAACAGTGTAACACTTGCAAAAAAGAAAAGCAAACATCATTCTGGGATGTGTTAGCTGGAGTGTTGTAAGCAAGACACAAGAAGTAATTCTTCTGCTCTACTCTGTGCTGATTAGGCCTCAACTGGAGTATTGTGTCCAGTTCTGGGTGCCACATTTCAGGAAAAATGTGGACATAATGGAGAAAGTCCAGAGGAGAGCAACAAAAATGATTAAAGGCCTAAAAAACATGACCTATGAAGAAAGATTGAAAAACTTGAGTATCAGAGGGGTAGCCATGTTAGTCTGGATCTGTAAAAGCAGCAAAGAATTCTGTGGCACCTTATAGACTAACATATTGGAGCATGAGCTTTCGTGGGTGAATACCCACTTCATCGGATGCACCACTTGCATCTGACAACGTGGGTATTCACCCACGAAACCTCATGCTCCAATACGTCTGTTAGTCTATAAGGGGCCACAGAACTCTTTGCTTTTTGAAAAACTTGAGTTTTTGTAGTCTGGAGAAGACAAGATTGAGGGGGGCATGATAAGTTTTCAAGTATATAAAAGGTGGTTACAAGGATGAGGGTGAAAATTTGTTCTCCTTAACCTCTAGGATAAGATAAGAAGCAATGGGCTTAAATTGAGGTTAAGGGAGGTTTAGGTTGGACATTGTGGAAAGCTTCCTGTCATGGTAGTTAAGCACAGGAACAAATTGCTGAAGGAGGTTGAGGAATGTTCATCTTTGGAGGTCAAGAACAGATCAGACCAGTGGTTCTCAACCTATTTACCATTGTGGGCCACATATGCAGCTCTCTATGTGTTATGTGGGCCGCATCCACACAATATATAAACTACCTGTATGACTCTGAGGATGTCACATGGGCCACAGCTGTGTGCTGATTGGGCCGCAAGTAGCTTGCGGGCTGCAGGTTCAGAACTACTGGATTAGACAAATTTAGTTATTACTTATTCCTTCCTTAAGTGCAGGGGACTGAACTACTGTGGTCCCTTCCTATTCTTACACTTCTATAATTCTATGACAAGGAATTGGTGGTATTGTGTCCCTCTTCCCCTCACCCCAATGGTGATGGGGACCAAGCAGCACAGTTTTTCCTTTAGAGGAGATGGACAAATGGCTTCTGACTGCGACACTGAGACTAGTGCTGAGGGCACTAGCTTGGGACTCAACTGGGTTAAGTTCTCTGCTCCACAACTGACTGCCTGCTTGGCCTTGGGCAAGTCATTCAGTCTTTCTATGCGTCATATCGCCATGGGTAAAATGGGGATAATAGCACTTCCCTAACTTACAGGGGTACTGTGAGGATACAATACATAAAAGAATCTGAGGTGCTCAGCTATTATGGTAATAGGGTCCATATAAATACCTGGGAGGGATGGATGGATGGATGGATAGAATGCACATTTCTCTTCCATTAGGTTCTAACACAAAACTCCAGTGTATTACATGTAATATGCAGTGTATTCACTTCTAAAGTTCCCCCTGCACTTTAGTTCCTAAGGACCTGGGCCGCCCACCTAGCCTGTGGTATCTCTATTATTTCATTCAAATAAAAGCAATTATCAATTTAGGAAAGAAAGCTTTTGTTCGATTACCATAGAGAGAAGTTATAAAGGGTTATGGGTGCAGAAACAGGCTACTAAAATATTGAATGATCCTTCAGCCAAATAACTGCTTTAAAAGGAACCTTGCCTTTAGGGTGTATTGCTCAAAGTATATACTTTCTGTTTTCGAAGAAACTCTTCAAGTGCTGATGGGAAGCACGCCACAAACAGTGTTACTGAATGATAACATCTCCATACCATGCATGATCTCTGGGTACAGTACAGAAGAACTGGATATCAAGAAAGTGGGAGTTACCTGGAATCTTAAGACTCCGAGAGCAGACCAAGAAGAGGAAGTATTCACATTTCATGCTGGAGACCATTTTCCCCATAGAAGTGGGGCCAGTATGTCTGACAGTGACCTGAGAAGAGGAAATGCTGCACTGTCTCTACCACAGATACAGTTTAAGGAAGCAGGAACATATACCTGCCAAGTTACTGTCACCCCTTTTGATGCTCAGGGAACAGCTGTTTTAGAGGTAGTTGGTAAGTGATTTTATTGTACCATTTCTTTCATATTGTATCATGGGGACTTGCAGACAGATGATTTGAATATGGGAGTCCATCCTAGTGGTACTAGTTTGCTCACCCTACAGAGCTTCTGTGGAGGAGTGGGAATTCCATGATATAAGTGGACTAGCCTAAGAAGTTGGGTAAGTTGTGCTGCCAGTAACGATGGCAGGAGTCTGGCGAGCACACCTGCCCTGGGAGTGTATATGTGGATTGGCAGTCTTCATCTTTGGGGTTTGTCCTGATATTTTCTATACATCTCCATCTCAGTTGCCTTGGAGAGGGAACAGTCCCTATTCTCTATTCACCGTCACTTTTCTTGCTACAAGCAGAGAAGACTGCAGCTCATTTTTCCCTACAACAGCTCCACAGTAGTATCAGTCAAAATATTCCCCTTCCATGATTTTTTTTTGCAGATGAGAGAAAATATGGATCTAAGTAAGCCTGGTTGTCATAATCATTAAGGTTCTAGCCAGATAAGGTTTTCATTATCCAAACCTTAGATTTGCAGTGGCATTTCCACTAGTCTGAAATGCTCTAAATCTGAGACACTATTATTCTCTCTACACACACACACACATATATATATATAATGATGGAGCAAGGCCAGATGGCTACAGGAAAGTACTGAGGAGCAGGTATGTTAGCTCCAGGCTAAGCAAATCCCTAGTACCATGGGAACCAAAATGGCAGTTGCTCCAGGCTAATCAAGGCACCTGGGGCCAATTAAGAACTTTCTAGAAGGCACCAGAGAGAGCTACATTGATTGGAGCACCTGCAGCCAATCAGGACAGGCTAATCAAGGCACCTGGTATAAAAAGGGGAGCTCACTCCAGTCTAGGGAGGAGGAGCCAGAGGAAAGATGTGTGCATGAGGAGCTGGGAGCAAGAGACACAAGGAACTAAGAACTGAGAGGGGGTACTACTGAAGGATTGAGGAAAACACCATACAATCAAGCAGCATCAGACACCAGGAGGATCCTGTGGTGAGGATAAAGAAGGTGTTTGAAGGAGGCTATGGGGAAGTAGCCCAGGGAGCTGTAGCGGTCAAGCAGCGGTTACAAGTAGCACTATAGAGACTGCTGCAATTCACAGGGCCCTGGGCTGGAACCCGGAGTAGAGGGCGGGCCCGGGTTCCCCCCTAGCCCCGCTACTCCTAATCAGACATAGAAGTAGTTGATCCAGACTATGGGTTTCATCCAAGGGGAAAACCACTGAGGGGAAGAAATCCGCCAATAAGCGCAGGACCTACTAGAGGAGAGGAGGAACTTTGCCTATATATATATATATATATATATATATATATATATATATATATATATATATATATAAAAATATATATATATATATATATATAAAAATATATAAATAAAATTTAGAAAGAGCAGAGAATAACAAAACCACCAAGGTCCCAATGAACATTAGTGCTGTTTATCATCCAAGTAATATTCCCTACTGCAGTCATATTTCTGGAGAAAGATGACACGATTAGGGGGAAAAAATTAAACATTGAACATATCAGACATTTAGGTAATGTGTGTCATAACAAAACTAACATTATTAAGGTGTCACCATAGCTATGATTATAATCTAACATATTCTAACTTTTTTCTCCGTACAGCTCAACCAACTGTCAGCCTGTCTCCAAAAGAAGTTACAATAGAAAGTGACAAGGAGAAGACTCTGTCATGTGAAGTCAATAAGTTCTATCCAAATTTAGTTGACATTAAGTGGATGAAGATTTCAAAGAATAACCAGGACAGTAGCGTAACAGCAGAGGATATCTGCACAGGAGCCTCTGTAGAAAATGAAGATGGCACATTTAATGTCACTAGTAAATTAAGGCTGCAACCGTCTTTGCAAGATAATGGAAATGTCTATAGATGTATTGTGAGTCACAAAACATTTCCTTCTGAGTTACTTCTCAATAGCATTTTAACTGTCACAGGTAACCATCCCTTTTAGGATCTTATCTCTTTTCTTTTGATATGTCATGTGTTCCAGAATGCTATGTCTAGACCAGGGGTAGGCAACCTATGGCACGCAATCTGATTTTCAATGGCACTCACACTGCCCAGGTCCTGGCCACCAGTCCCCGGGGCTCTTCATTTTAATTTAATTTTAAATGAAGCTTCTTAAACGTTTTAAAAACCTTATTTACTTTACATACAACAATAGTTTAATTATATATTATAGACTTATAGAAAAATACCTTCTAAAAATGTTAAAATGTATTACCGGCACACGAAACCTTAAATTTGAGTGACTAAATGAAGACTTGGCACACCACCACTGAAAGGTTGCCAACTCCTGGTCTAGACCGCTTTTGAATGAATTTAAACCATGTCAACCTTTTGCTATCCCTGGGGTGCAGTGATACCAGATGTCACTTAAGAGAGACAGCAGGGCAGGAACTGTCCATTCAGTGACACTCAAAGAAACAACTTTGGGAGTGGGAGGAGTGGCAGAGCAGCCAAGGAGAGCCAGTCTACAAAAAGAAGAGGTTGAAATATGTTGGTGCCACTGACACCTTTGGATATCAGAGCTGTTCCAGGTGCACCATCTTAGTGGCGTGTATTTTTGGTGGTAGGTCGGGCTAACAACATTTTTGTGCCTCTCTGAGCTTATTGAGTTGATCAAGACTTGTCTTTAACAAAAGGCTGGTTTTGACTCTACAATACATTGCAACACATTTTTGTGGTCTTCATCCTTGAAGGTTTGCAAATATGTAATGTTTTAAGTGGGCATTTCAGTACTCTTAGTGGTCTCTTATTATGGCCTTTGGAAGCTCTGATCTGATCCAACAAAACATACCTGGCAGTTATTCTCTGGTCTCTTTAGTAGTTCAATGGGTAATAATTTTAGGCCTACATTAACTTATCTGTGACATTACAAATATTCAACAAGGAAATGCAGGACTAGATTGTTTCACTAAATTCTTTGATTTGAGCAAGTTTAGGATTATCAGTTTTTTTTTTCCCATTCACAGCCCCCAGGTCCGATTCAAGCATTTTAATTGGAGTGGTCGTTGGAACAATAATAGCCTGTATTCTTGTGCTTGGTTTGGGAGTTTTCGTGTACGATAAATGTTTTAAGAAAAGTAAGTAGTTTTAAAAGTGCACTGTGCTAATGATATATTAATGGCAACTAATAGACTTAGAATTCAAATATTCACAAGAACTAACGCTAGTGGACAAACTTACAAGAATCAGTCCATCACCATGCTCTGTAGCTGCCCAGCAGTCAAGTGAAGGTTAGTCAAATGTCCCAAAAGCAGTACACACCATTGCTTTTGTTCCCCTGCTTATCCAGCCCCCCATTTTCACTGAATCCGTCAGATGCCTCTGAAGCCCTTTGGGGAAAAAATTGGGATCATTTTGTATTTTACTAGAACATTTTAAACAAATTGGAACATGGTAGATATTAAATAGGAGAAGTGACTTGGTAAGAAATGCTCTGCTTTCATATACTGTCACAAAAGGATTTGCTCTTAAAGTTGCCTTTTATTGGTTTAGTAGGTGAGACTGTCGTTCTGAATTCTTCCAAACGAACACAGCATCAGTAGTAACTGGAACTAACTGAAAGTGATAACTTTTAACAATATGATCTATTTTTTTAGTACTAACTGTACAGAAAAAATACAGATACATAAAAAGCGAGATGAAACCCTTGCTCAGATCACCCCTTTATTGAGAAAGATTCATGTGAAAGACTGAAAATTTGAGGACTATATGTATCTGACCATATAGTCACTTATCTGCCAAGGACTGTGGAGAAGAAACAATGATTGGGGCATTTGAATCAAGGGAATTCAACCAGGGCCGGCTCCAGACCCCAGCGCGCCAAGCGCGCGCTTGGGGCAGCATTTTGCCGGCAGGGCGGCAGGCGGCTCCAGCGGACCTTCCGCAGTCATGCCTGAGGGAGGTCCATCGGAGCCACGGGACCAGCGGACCCTCTGCAGGCACGTCTGCAAGAGGTCCCCCGGAGCTGCAGGACCGGCGACCGGCAGCGCGCCCCCTGCAGCATGCCGCCATGCTTGGGGCGGCCAGATTCCTAGAGCTGCCCCTGAATTCAACCATATGGTATAGTAAAAAAATACAGCATTGGTAAAGATAGTTCATGTTGATAAGCACAATGCTTTAGCGTACAGAAATACAGTGTAACTTTTATGTAGCAGAGGTAGAAAAATTGCACTTCATTTTTTAGTTTGTCATTTTTCACAACATGGTGCATTGTGCAACTAACTTATATATTTTATTGCAGTTCCACCAACAATAATTGCATTCATAGGGAATGTGGAAATGAAGCACTTGGAAGACACTTCTTTGTATTGTCAATTTTCTGGCTTTCGTCCAAAACCTATAACTGTAGCTTTTTTTCTGAAAAAGTATCAACAAGAACAAAAGGAGACAATTTACTATTGGAACAGTGAAAAGGATGTCATCCAACGAGATGAGGAAAGTGCTGCTCTCCTGTCTATGTCAAAGAATTTTCAGTTTCAGATACAGTTGAAGTCACTAGATAATGGCACTTTTGAAGTTCCATGCATCATTCGTATATCTCCAAATGTGCATGAGCTAAACAAGGCAGAGCTTTCTCTTGAAATTACGCACGAGGCCCTTCTGCAACATCCTGCTATCGAAATAACAGAATTGAAGGTCATAGGTAAGCAAAGTGCTTTGCAGTACGCAAAGTTTAGTTTCTTCAAGTTCAGTCACTGTCTGAATTAAGACCATAAGAACTGCACAATACTGAGTCAGACCAATGGTTAAGCCCACTCAGTATCCTGTCTCCAACAGTGGTCAGTACCAGAGCTTCAGGCAGAGCGTACAGAACAGGGTAATACTGGAGTGATCCACCTGTCTTCCCCTCCCACACAGTCAGATGTTTAGTGACACCCAAGACATGGGGTTATGTCCCTGACCATCTTGGCTAGTAGTCATTAATGGACCTACTCTCTGTGAATTTAACTAGTTCTTTTTTGAACACAGTTATACTGTTTGGCCATCACAGCATCCCAGACCAGTGAGTTCCACAGGTAAACCATGTGTTGACTGAAACAGTACTTCCTCTTGCATGTATTAAACTTGCTGACTGTTAAGTTCATTGGGTGACCCCTGGTTTTTGTATTGTGGGACAGGGTAAATAACACTTTCCTGTTCATTTTTTCCCACACCCTTCAAAATTGTATAGATCTCTATCAGATTCCTCCTTAATTGTCTCTTTTTGAATCTGAACAGCCCTAATCTTTTTAGTCTCTCTTTGTGTGGAAGCTATTCCATCTCTCTGATAATCTGTGTTGCCATTCTCTGAACTTTTTCCAATTCCACTGTATCCTTTTTGAGATGGGGCAACCAGAACTGGACACAGTATTCGAGGAGCAGGCACAATATGGATCAATATAGTGGCATTATGATATTTTCTATCCCTTTCCTGGTAGTTCCTAACATTCTGTTAGCTTTTTTGCTCACTGCTGTGTATTGAGCTGAAGTTTTCAGAGAGCTATCCATGACTACTCCAAGATCTCTTTATTCAGTGGTAAGAGTTAGTTTAGACCCTATCATTTTTTTACAACATGCATTACTTTGTACTTTTCAATGTTGAATATCATCTGCCGTTTTTTCATCCAGTGACCTAGTTTTTTGGGATCCCCCTGCAATTCTTCGCTATCAGCTTTGGACTTAGCTATCTTGAATAATTTTTCCCCAGATTCCCTTTGCTTGAAGATCTTTGGCATTACTTACCCTTACTTGGCATTGCTGTTGGTAACATATTATGTCCTATCTATGTGGTAATGTTAGTATCTCGGTACTGAATTCTTAAGTGTCTTCTCATATTTTTCCAAGAACTAGTAAAGTCACAAAACACTAGGATATTTCTCTAGTTTTCATTTGGAATGCTTGGAAACATGGATGCTTATGAATAACAGACCCTTCTAAGTAGTCAGAAAGTATCATGACATGTATCCGAAGTGGGTATTCACCCACGAAAGCTCATGCTCCTATGTCTGTTAGTCTATAAGATGCCACAGGACTCTTTGCTGCTTTTACAGAAAGTATCATGTAGATTTTGCATTGGAGAACTTAAAGGTTACACTTGAGATATACATAGAGTCAAGAAGCAATTACAGATGCCTTGCTAGCACGTTGGCCTCTGCATCATGGCCCAAAGAAAGCATGGTCTGTGGCATGTTAAAATTAAATGGGCTTCCTTAATTGGAATAGAATCCAGATCTACCAACTCTCATTTAAAACCAGGGACTAACTGTATATTGAACTTGACCCCAAAGCACAGAACTCTTCTACTGTGTCATTGACAACATGGGTGAGTGTAGCTGCTTAAGATAGATTTGTTGTCTTGGCATTACATTTTCAGTATTGGAATGGCAACTGTTACATGTAGATTGAGAATTATTTTCTTCCGCTGGACATTGAAAGTGTGTTCTTGATTTCAAGCTCTTTATAGGTTAATCAATCTTTTGTATCTGCTCCTGAAATTTATATTTTGGGTCTAGAACTGAGATGACAGCTAGTTTTGCTTTCTCAAACTGACTGACTGCTTAGTAGAACAGCTGTGTTAGTGTCTAGCTCTACATACAATGCATTAATGAAGCAACTTTCTGCCTGAAGTTAGAGGTAGTAGTATGTATGTCTGCTTTCTGTTCAGTATATAATATTGATAGATGTCCAAAGGGATTCTTCTTGTGGGCAGTGGGGTAGATTTCTCCTGAATAAATATCAGAAAATCTCACTTGCAAACACATGTAGACGTCTGCAGAGAGAGAAGCTTGAATTTAACCTTTTATTTTGTGATTTTAGTTTTTTAAGTTCACCTTTATGTGTACCTGAGCTCAGTATTTTATTTGGCCCACTGTGTAATATTTTATTTGCATGAACTATGACACTCATGTATGAGTGCTAAGTCTTAAGATTGCAAATGAGATGGATGTGGTAGAAGAATCTAGACATAAGGCCTCCTGCAAGATGCTCAGCACCCCCAAATCCCATTGATTTCTATGGGAGCAGATGGTGCTTAGTACCTTACAGAACTGGTCATGTGCTGATTATCACATTTTAAAAAGCTGATTCTTGTTAAATGCACAAATCTGATTGTTTTCCTTTCTAGCCGTGCCAGTGTTGGATCCAATCCTGTGTTCTACAGATGTGCCGAGACCAGATGAGCCTATAACTTTGACTTGCAGAATTCATTCTTTTTTCCCTGAAACAATTGAATTGGCTTGGTATAAAGATGATGTTCAATTGCCAGAGAAACCCTTCATTAGTGATGTGACAAGGGGACCAGATGGACTTCTCTTCTGCACCAGTAGCTTAATATTACATCTTGGAGTTAAGGATATTGGAAGGAGATTCATATGCAAAGCTAACCTTAAAGGCTCACACCAATATAAAGAATCTTCTTGGAAGCTGGAAAATTTGAGTAAGTTAATTCTCAAAATACTATTTTATTAGTAGAATGAAAACTATAACGACCATCACCATAACACACACACTGCTTTTAAAGGAAAAATTATCGATCTCTGGGTCACTTTCTGCAGTACTCAGGTGCTCCCTTTTAAAAGGTGAAATACAGCCCTCCACAAAGGGCCAGCAGAAGGCTTAGGCACCATCAAAGCCACATTTTGTGGATTTAACTGCTGCATAGGTCTAGAGCTGCTAGATCTTTGCATGGGTGAATTTTATCAAAAGGCAACATCCCCAGTAGGAAAAGGGGTGTATTTTTACACATTAACAGACACGTTAAAATCCTATGGTAGGAAAGACCATTGCAATTGTAATAAGTAGGAGCTTCGGTGTCACCTCAGTGAGCTAACACATATTGAAATATGGATTTTTAAACATGTAAAAACCCAAAGAAACCACATTTTTTCTTAGTGAAGACAAGGCCTTCCTGTTCTATCTCTAGGCCAGATCTTACACTCCTTATGCAAACAAAATACTCTTTGAAATCACTGCAGGTTTTGCCTGACTAGAAAATGAGTGGGTAAGTACAGAATCATGTTTTATACTTTTACTATCTATAAAAGAAAACCAAGAACAAATTCCTCCCCTAGAGTTTTCTTTAAAAATCCTGTGCATGGTTCAAGTTACCAATGTTTCTTTTCTGATCCCAGACTGATGCCTGCACATGCAAAGTTTCAGTTCTCAAGGAGGTTGGGGACATTTGTAAACTACTGTACAGAAATGTGGCATGTTTTATTTTCTGAAGCATTCCTCTGGGAAATCTCTCTCTCTCTCTCTCTCTCTCTCTCTCTATCAGGGGCGGCTCTAGGAATTTTGCCGCCCCAAGCATGGCAGGCAGGCTGCCTTCTGCGGCTTGCCTGCAGACGGTCCGCTGGTCCCGTGGCTTCAGAGGACTTCTCGCAGGCACGTGGGAGGTCCTCCAAAGCTGCGGGACCAGCGGACCCTCCGCAGGCTAGCCACCGAGGGCAGCCTGCCTGCTGCCCTCTCCGTGTCAGCAGAGCGACCCCCGCAGCTTGCCTCCCCAAGCACGCGCTTGGCGTGCTGGGGCCTGGAGCCACCCCTGCTCTCTCTATATATATTAGGGCTTCCAAGTGATTAAAAAATTAAACATGTGATTAATTGTGCTGTTAAATAATAGAATACCATTAATTTAACTATTTTGGATGTTTTCTACATTTTCAAATATATTTATTTCAATTACAACACAGAATACAAAGTGTACAGTGCTCACTTTATATTTTTGATTACAAGTATTTGCACTGTAACAAATAGTATTTTTCTGTTCACCTAATACAAGTACTGTAGTGCAATCTCTTTATCATGAAAGTTGAACTTACAAATGTAGAATTATGTAAAAAAATTGCATTAAAAATAAAACAATGTAAAACTTTAGAGCCTGCAAGTCCACTCAGTCCTACTTCTTGTTCAGCCAAACGCTAAGATAAACAAGTTTGTTTACATTTGCAGGAGATAGTGCTGCCCGTTTCTTGTTTACAGTGTCATGTGCAAGTGAGAACAGGCGTTCTCATGGCACTGTTGTAGCCAGTGTTGCAAGATATTTATGTGCAAGATGTGCTAAAGATTCATATGTCCCTTCATGTTTCAACCACCATTCCAGGAGACATGTGTCCATGCTTATGACAGGTTCTGCTCAATAACAATCCAAAGCAGTGTAGACCAATGTATGTTCACTTTCATTATCTGAGTCAGATGCCACTAGCAGAAGGTTGATTTTCTTTTTTGGTGGTTCAGGTTCTGTAGTTTCCACATTGGAGTGTTGCTCTTTTAAGACTTCTGAAGGCATGCTCCACACCTCGTCCCTCTAAGTTTTTGGAAGGCACTTCAGATTCTTAAACCTTGGGTTGAGTGCGGTAGATATCTTTAGAAATCTCACATTGGTACCTTCTTTGCATTTTGTCATATCTGCAGTGAAAGTGTTCTTAAAATGAACAACGTGCTGGGTCATCATCCGAGACTACTATAACATGAAATATATGGCAGAATTCAGGTAAAACAGAGCAAGGGATATACAATTCTCCCCCAAGGAGTTCAGTCACAAAATTTAATAAATGCATTTTTTATTAACAAGCGTCATCAGCATGGAAGCATGTCCTCTGGAATGGTGGCCAAACCATGAAGGGGCATACGAAAGTTTAGCATATCTGGCATGTAAATACCTTGCAATGCTGGCTACAAAAGTGCCATGCAAATGCCTTGTTCTCATTTTCTGGTGACATTGTAAATAAGAAGAGGGCAGCATTATCGCCTGTAAATGTAAACTAACTTGTTTGTCTTAGTGGACTGAGTGGACTTGTAGGCTCTGAAGTTTTACAGTGTTTTGTTTTTGAGTGCAGTTATGTAAAAAAAATCTACATTTGTAAGTTGCACTTTCATGACAAAGAGATTGCACTACAATATTTGTATGAAGTGAATTGAATTGAAAAATACTATTTCTTTATCATTTTTACAGTGAAAATATTTATAATAAATATACACTTTGGTTTCAATTATAACACAGAATACAATATGAAAATGTAGAAAAACATCCAAAATACTTAATAAATTTAAATTGGTATTCTATTGTTTAGCAGTATGATTAAAACTGTGATTAACCATGATTAATTTTTTTGAGTTAATCCCGTGAGTTAACTGCAATTTATATATATAATAAGACATCAAATAATGTAACAGACATTCATAGATGTAACACTTCTCTTTGTCAGACAGGATATGCTATTTTTTTACAGAATTGTATCATTTAGAGTCTCTACCTCTTCCCCATTGTTTTATTTCCATTTTCATTCCTATTTTCCTGTTTTTCTCCTTCCTCTCCTGTTGCTCACATACAGCTGTTAAGATCTTTGCTGTCATTGGGAGCACTACTGTGAATTTCTAATTGATAGAAACACAGCAGAAGGTCTGTACTTTTGTTTCTGTTTTCTCTCAACTGCCTAATCATTCTACCTTTGCCTTATTTGTTGTTTTATTTGCAGTATTTACTCCAAAAGTCTCAAATATTGTATGTGAGCCCAGTATCCCTGAGAGTGGGGAGGCCATCACATTATCTTGCCAGGTGACAGATTACCACCCAGCACAGTGTCAGGTGCGCTGGATGAGAGGCTTTGAAGAACTCACCAAGGCTGCAATTAAAACCCAGGACCCTCAGCTTGATAATGCAACAAATCTGTACCACAGAGAAAGCCAAGTGACATTTACACCTGAACCTGAGGACCATGCAGTAGAGTTCACTATTGAAGTCATCCATTGCAACAGAACTACAAAGAAGTCCTATCCCCTCATGTTAAAAGGTGATTATTTAATTGTCTGTTCTTTGTGCAAGGTACTCCTGCTTTCTCCTTAAGTCTTCTTTACATTATATGGGAAGGGCACAGGCCTAGAGCAGATGTTGATGTTGGACCAGCATTAACTCTCCTGGAGATATCTGATTAGTGACTCAGGAGGAATACTGTGTGGTGCATCTTCTCCCCTGGCTATTCCAGCCATAGCACAGCTCCCCGCTGGCCACAGACCCTGCCCCCACAGAGTTGAGGTGTGGTGTGAGGAAACGGAGTGAGCATGCAGTGAAAATGCTGCTCCTACCCTCTTCACCACCCAGTCTGGCTCCGCAAGATTCAGCTCCCTTCCCCTTGTATGTAAAGGGGAGAACAGAGTATTTTAATCAAGTAAAACACTTACTTGTCCCAGTGTCAATAGCCAACAGATTTCTGACAAGCAACCCTGCAATAACAAGCCAGTGTATGCAAGGTAGGGAAAAATACTCCATAAAGAAAGATTTAGGTTGAGAATTTCAAAACCACTGAGAGGATTTGGATACCTCATTGCCATTAACTTTAATGGGAACCAGGTGTCCAAATCCTTTAGGCAAATTTAACAATCTCAATCTCAACAACAAGAAAACAAGTACTCTTAGGTGTTATGGAACATTTCCCTCTCTGTGTCTTTTTTAAGACTAGAAGTATGAAGTAACTTCTTGGGATCTCTACCAAAAAGCAAAGAAGGAACTATTTTTTTAGAAAAACTCTGTAGCTGAACAGTTACTGAGAGGTATATAAACTAGTGCAGTGTTTCCCAAATTTGGGACGCCGCTTGTGCAGGGAAAGCCCCTGGCAGGCTGGGCTGGTTTGGGTGTCCACAGGTTTGGCTGATTGCGGCTGCCACTGGCTGTGGTTCGCTGCTCCGGGCCAATGGGGGCTGCTGGAAGTGGCACAGGCCAAGGGACATACAGGCCACTGCTTCCCGCAGCTCCTATTGGCCTGGAGCAGTGAACCGCGGCCAGTGGGAGCTGCAATCGGCCGAACCTGTGGACGCGGCAGGTAAACAAACTGCTCTGGCCTGCCAGGGGCTTGCCCTGAACAAGCAGCATCCCAAGTTTGGGAAACACTGAATTAGGGAGTCAAACTCTATAGCTTTTGTAGGCCAAGCTCATTGCACACACCAGGGCCCCCCTTCATCCCTCCATTCTCCACCACAAGCTCCCTGTATGCCACCCTCCCATCCCCCTCTTGCAGGGACTCCCTGCACCCTCACACTGTCTCTTATGACAGGGGTCTGTGTCCCCTCTCCGCCCCCCGAGGCCCATACCATTGTTCTCCGTTCTTCCTCCATGCCAGGGTTTCTGTTTTCTCCCTCCATTAGCCCTCCCCCATGGTAAGATCTCTATGTGCTCCCCCATTTTCCCATTCTAGAGGCTTTGGGTGCACTCTCATTCTCCATGCTCCCTACTCCCCTCTTCCAGCCCATGCCAGGGCTCTGGGTACCACTCTATTCCCCCCTCACTATTTTTGTTTGTTTTTTGGTTCTCCCCTTCTCTCTGGGAGATAAGTCATTCAGGGTGTCACCATATTAAACTTTATTGGGAAGATGGGCAGAGCTTAGATGGTGGGAGGGAGTTAGGCTGGATTGGAATGTGTTAATGAGTGCCATCAACTGCTTGTAGGATCTATAGACAATTAGATAAGTGGTTGAAGCTGTTGTCTGTGCTAACCAGATGCTATCGCTCATCTTCATGCATCCCACTTTCTGATTTTCGATTTTTCACCAAAATCTAGAGCATTCTGCCCACTGATGTCTATAACATTTCCTGAAATTTTGGAATTAAGCAGATGCATCATTTACGAGTTCTTGCATTACATCCAGATAAAAACAGAGAAATGTCATCAAATTGAGTGTAGGACTTCACTTCCCTTGGCCAATTATACACATGTATTTATGGGGGTGTGCAAAGTTATTCTTGTAATATGTTTAAACTACCAAAAGCACAGTCAATTCCTTAACCCTGAGCCTTTGGTTACTTCCTGTGTATCAGACCCAGTAGCTACCAACTTCACATTCTACTTTGTCTATATTTAACATTAACACAAACAGTAGTAGTACCTTCTTGAATATTAATTTTGTTTATGCAGATAAAATATATTTCAACACTTTTTGCAGGTTTCCCAAGAATTACAAGTATTGTTCTTAGTCCAAATGATGCAGAGTATGGAAAACCCCTTTCTCTGACCTGCAAAATCATGGATTTCTATCCCAACGCTATTCAAGTCCGGTGGTTCCAGGAGAACGATGAAATCAAGAAGGGTTCATCAATACACGAGCCAAAGCAGGATACAAGGGGCCTTTTCTGCACATCTTCTGCTCTTCAGCTAATACCCTCTGCTCGAGATTATGGCAGAAAGATTGGTATAATGGTGATGCACAAGACTCTGACAAAGCCCATTACAAAAAATGTGTATCTAAAACTTCCAGGTATGTTTAACAAGTCTGTGGGTCTATGACAGAGCAATGAGTTTTCTAGAACATGAGGAAAAATGTATTTTTGTTTTTCTGATAGAGGGCCAGATCCACCAACCATGGTGCTGGAGGGTGTAAATTATACCCTCTAGCAACAATGAGATTCACCTGACTATTGCTCTCCCTATTTGTGTTCTGCCAGGGGCAGTTTAGGCTCCAGTCAGGAGTCCCATAGATGGAATCTGCTGAAAAGATCTAGGGCCAGAGTTTCAAAGGTAGATATGTGCCTAAAGGTGCAGATAGGAACCTAGTAAGATCAACAAAAAGCACCTATATGATATCAGTGCCTAATTCCAATGGCTTTTCAGTGGGAGTTGGGCACTTAACCTGCCAGACCCATTCATAAATCCAGCTAAGCATTTATCTGCATCTTTGAGCACCTGAAGACCTTTGTTAGTCTGCCCCATTGACCATACCCCACTGCTGGCTACTTTTGGTGTAGCAGCAGTCCATAGAACTCTCCCTCCAGACCACCCCACCTTGAGGGACTTTTTGCCTCTGGGACCTTGTGCATTGGTTCATGTTGGCAGAAATTAGGATTAACCCAGGCTGAAATTAAACCCAAGGTTTGTCTTTTGCTAGCCATTTAAAATGCCAAGTTTCAGAAAGATTTGGGTTTCCTCCCCCTAGAAAATGTGTTACAAATAAAGAGACACCCCTTTCTTTCAAGTCTCTCCTAACATGCATCTTGTCTGTAAATGGGCCTAGTCACTTTGCAGTTAGACACCTGCAGCTGGTCTGTGTCAGCTAACTCAGGCTCTTGGGGCTTGGGCTGTAAAGCTGCGATGTAGCTGTTTGGACTTGGGCTGTAGCCTGGACTCTGGGACCCTGTGAGAAAGGAGGGTCCCAGAGCCCAGGATCCAGCCCAAGTCTGAAGATCTACACTGCACTTTTACAGTCCCACAGCCTGAGCCCCATGAGCCTGAGTCAGCTGACATGGGTCAGCTGCGTGTTTCTAACTGTAAGGTAGACACACCCTTAGGCCTGGTCTACACTAGGCGTTTAAACCGGTTTTAGGAGCGTAAAACCGATTTAACGCCACACCCGTCCACACTAAGAGGCCCTTTATATCGGTATAAAGGGCTCTTTAAACCGGTTTCTGTACTCCTCCCTAATGAGAGGAGTAGCGCTAATATCGGTATTACCATATCGGATTGGGGTTAGTGTGGCCGCAGATCGACGGTATTGGCCTCCGGGCGGTATCCCACAGTGCACCACTGACCGCTCTGGACAGCAATCTGAACTCGGATGCAGTGGCCAGGTAGACAGGAAAAGACCCGCGAACTTTTGAATATTTCCTGTTTGCCTAGCGTGGAGCTCAGATCAGCACGTGTGGCGATGCAGTTAAAAATCAAAATAAAGAAAGAGCTCCCGCATGGACCATGCGGATGTGATCGCTGTAAGGGCAGGCAAATCTGTTCTATCAGCGCTCCGTTACAGAAGACGAAATTCAAAATCATTTTTAAAAAATCTCCAGACAGACGCTATAGCAGGGGCTCAGCGCACTGCTGCGTGACAAACGTAACGGAAAGCCCAAGAATCAAATGGACGCTCATGGACTGGAGGACTCAAGCTATCCCACAGTTCCTGCAGTCTCTGAAAAGTATTTGCATTCTTGGCTGAGCTCCAAATGCTTCTAGGGTCAAACACAGTGTCCACGGTGGGTCAGGGCATAGCTCGGCAATTTACGCCCCCCCCCCCACCCACCCCCAGAAGTGAAAGGGAAAACAATCCTCTCTTGACTCTTTAACATGTCACCCTATCTTTACTGAATGCTGCAGATAGACCCGATGCTGCAGCACTCAACACCAACATCCTTGCTCCCCCCCGCCATGGGTGGCTGATGGTGCAATACGACTGGTATCCGTCCTCATCATCAGCCTATTGGCACATGGGGCAGTGCAAAAGGACTGGTAACCATGCAGACTAGCATCGGTGAGGTCTATCAAGGGTGCCTGGCCCTAATTTTTCCTGGTAGATGGTACAGTATGGCTGATAACCATCATCGTCATAGCAACAGGGGCCTGAGCTCTGTCAGCCCCCACACTTCATGTGTAAAAAAAAAAGATTCAATTGCCCCTGGACTAGCAGAGGGATGCTGGGCTCCTCTCCTCCACACTCCTTACTGTCCTGTCTGGACTATCATAGCAGCTGGAGGCTGCCTTCCACTCATTTCTCACTAACAAGTCAGTGTGTCTTATTCCTGCATTCTTTATTACTTCATCACACAAGTGGGGGGACAATGCTACAGTAGCCCAGGAAGGCTGGGGGAAGAACAGAATCAACAGGTGGGGTTGTTGCAGGAGCACCCCCTGTGAATAGCATACAGCTCATAATTTCTGCAGGATCTGACACAGAGCAGCTGTGCTCTCTGATACAGTGGTTCTCTAGTACACTTGCCCATATTCTAGGCAGGACTGATTCTATTTTTAGATACCAAAAAGGAGGGATTGACGCTGGGGCCTTGTCTACACTACAAGACTATTTCGAATCAACTTAGTTCGAATTTGTGGATTCGACCTTATGAAGTCGAATTTGTGTATCCATACTAAATACACTAATTCGAATTTCTGAGTCCACATTCACGGGGCCAGCGTCGACTTTGGAAGCGGTGCACTGTGGGAAGCTATCCCACAGTTCCCGCAGTCCCCACTGCCCATTGGAATGCTGGGTAGAGCTCGCAATGCCTGCTGGGGGAAAAATGTGTCGATGGTGGTTTTGGGTAACTGTCATCATTCAACCGTCACTCACAACCACCCTCCCTCCCTGAAAGCGCCGGCGGGAAATCTGTTCGTGCACTTTTCTGGTCGGTTACAGCGCGGACGCCACAGCACTGCGATCATGGAGCCCGCTGCGATCATCGCTGCACTTATGGCCGTTGTCAACTCCTCGCACCTTATCGTCCACCTCTTCCACGGTCAGCTGCTGAGAAATCGGGCAAGGAGGCTCCGGCAGCGCGGTGAGGAGAGTGGCGCAGACCTCTCAGAAAGCAGGGTACGCCGGGCAGTGGAGATCATGGTGGCAATGGGTCAAGTTCATGGTGTGGAACGGAGATTCTGGGCCCGGGAAACAAGCACGGACTGGTGGGACCGCATAGTGCTGCAGGTCTGGGATGAAACAGAGTGGCTGCGAAACTTCAGGATGCGTAAGGGCACTTTCCTTGAACTCTGTGACTTGCTGGCCCCTGCCCTGAAGCGCCAGGACACCCGGATGCGAGCAGCCCTGAGTGTGCAGAAGCGAGTGGCCATAGCCCTCTGGAAACTTGCCACGCCAGACAGCTACCGGTCAGTAGCGAACCACTTTGGCATGGGCAAATCTACCGTGGGGGTTGCTGTGATTCAAGTAGCCCACGCAATCATTGAGCAACTGCTCTCAAAGGTAGTGAACCTGGGAAACGTTCAGGTCATCATAGACGGCTTCGCCGCGATGGGATTCCCAAACTGCGGTGGGGCTATAGATGGGACTCACATCCCTATCCTGGCACCAGCCCACCAGGCCAGCGAGTACATTAACCGAAAGGGCTACTTTTCCATGGTGCTGCAAGGACTGGTGGACCATAGGGGACGTTTTACCAACATCAACGTCGGGTGGGCGGGCAAGGTTCATGACGCGCGTGTGTTCAGGAGCTCTGGTCTCTTTAGACTCCTCCAGGCAGGTACTTTCTTCCCGGACCACAAAATAACGGTTGGGGATGTGCAGATGCCTACAGTGATCCTCGGGGACCCAGCCTACCCGCTAATGCCCTGGCTCATGAAGCCCTATACAGGCGCCCTGGACAGAGAGAAGGAACTCTTCAACTACCGGCTGAGCAAGTGCAGAATGGTGGTGGAGTGTGCTTTCGGACGTCTCAAGGGGAGATGGCGGACCTTACTGACTCGCTCGGACATCAGCGAAAAGAATATCCCTGTAGTTATTGCTGCTTGCTGTGTGCTGCACAATCTGTGTGAGAGCAAGGGCGAGGCCTTTTTGTCCGGATGGGATGTTGAGGCAAATCGCCTGGCTGCAGTTTACGCTCAGCCAGACACCCGTGCCGAGAGAATATCCCAGCGGGAAGCGCTGTGTATCCGGGAGGCTTTGAAAGCAAGTTTCCTCGGAGATCAGGGTAACCTATGACTCTCCACTTGCTTTCAAGAGAAACTGACCCTGGGCCTGTGTCTGTTTGTGTCGATTTCGATCTGCGGCTACATGCCGCGTTCTCCAAGTTTCCCCCACTTCCAAAGCACGTTTTAAAGCAAAGTAATTGTTACACTCATTATTAATAAATCTTTGTTTTACTTTGCATTTCTGTTCTGGTGTTGAAACATGGACGCATACTGTGCCTGGCACGGTGTGCACTGACGTACAGACCGCTTCCTCCATAGAGGACTGACATCCTCCTGCTCCTACATAGGTCTCTGGGGTGGGGGACGGCTGAAAGTGGTTCTGCATGAAGGGGAGGGTTTGCAGGAAGGGGCGAGTGGTGCCTTCTTTGCATAGGGGTTTGGATGACGGCAGTGGGCTGCGGGTTTGTGCGTAGGAAGGGGTGATGGGTGTGGGAGAAGGGTGAGTATCTGTCCGTGGATGAGGGCTCTTGTTGGGGCTCAGGGCAGCGGATAGGCTCGTTGATCCATTGGAAGTGCATGGTAAGGGCAGCCTGCCTTTACATTAATGGCGTGGCAGGTGCTAGGACCCTGGACAAGCATACACATTACGGAATGACCAGGGGCAGCATACACAACACAGAATGACCCTGGTGCCTACTGACTGCAGTGTGTGTGTGCCCCGCAGTTGATCCTTTCCCCAAGTCTGTACCCTGGTACTGTAGGCTATACCGTGCAAGTATGAAACCCCTGTCCACCCCATACACCGAAAAATCCTCTGACAGGAAAGACATGACCGAAACAGTGATTAACAGCAAACATCTTTTATTAATCTAATAAACAGTGGGGGGATGAACCTTGGATTTGGGACTGGCTGAGCCTATAAGGGAAGCACTTCTACAAATTTCTAACGTGAGAAGTGCGGGGTACATGGTCGCTCTGTTCTGGTTCAGTGACAGTTCTCACGGCCTCTACCGCCCCTCCGTCTTGTACTTTTGGGTGAGGGGGGTCCAGGACTTCTTGGCGGGGGAGGGCGATTGCAGAGACACTGCAGGGGGGCCCTGTCCTCCAGCCTGCGGTCCTGCAGGACATCAACAAGGCGACGAAGCGTGTCCGTTTGTTCCTTCATGAGACCAAGCAGCGTTTGGGTGGTCTGCTGGTCTTCCTGCCACCACCTATCCTCACGTTCCATGAGTGTGCGATGCTGCTCACATAGGGTCTCCCTCCAGTGTTTCTGCTCTGCAGCCTCTGCTCGGGAGCAAGCCATCAGTTTAGCGAACATCTCGTCCCTAGTCTTCTTCTTTCGCCGTCTAATCATTGCCAGTCTCTGCGAGGGGGATGCCGGGGCAGTCCGGGAAAGAGCCGAAACTGTGTGATGGGGAAAGTTAGTGATTTCCTTGAACAGATACATTTTTGTGAACAGTGAACACCGTCTAGTCAATTTCTATGAACAAGACCGTACCGGGCAACAAGTCTCACGTGGTCTCAAGAGAAGCACGACATTTTGGGCTACGCTCTGATTGGCTGCGGCATTGCACAGGAGAGCGGAGAAGTCGGGAGAGATAGCTGAATCCGTCTAGCAGAGTCCTGGTAAGCCTTACAGTACATTATGCTTATCAGTTAACGGATAGCTGTGCCCTCCTGCTAAAGGCAATCTGGAAATCAGATACTATGACCCTTTTCCAGCCACTCCCGACACTGCAGGGGAAAGATCAATGTATGCTTTTCCTCTGTGGCCTACAGCACGTGGCTGCTAAGCGAGGGGCTTTGTTATGCAAAGTATAAGTAAACCATTAAGAACAGTAAGTATTCGCTAATTGCCCTAATTAGATGCAGCACTTCATGAACGAGATTACCCTGAGGCGGGTCTCTCAAGTACAGAAAGACAGGATGTTAAGGGAAGCACTTCACCGACCGGGACCCTACGCGGCCATGCTGGTTGAGGCGATGGTTCCCCTGTATCTACGGATGTCGTGGCATGGAAGAGTGTGCTTCACCGGAGGACCAAATCAGGCACCTCTTCCTAGAAACCTCCTGCGGAGGGTATTTGAGGAACTTTTTGACGCATTTGTGGAATTGTCCATGGAGAACTATTGTTCCATCCCAATCTGTGTGGACCTACTGTTCGTATAGTTTCCAGTTAAAAACTTTTAGATATAGTATTTAGATATAGAATTTCTATTTTTTGTATACATGTTTTCGTACAAATAAATGTTTTCTTGTTTATACGACTTACCGCCTGATCCTTTCCCTGACTCTGAGTCCGGGTTCACGGCCGGGGAGGGTTGGTAGGGGATCTCTGTGAGGGTGAGGAAGAGATCCTGGCTGTCAGGGAAAGCGGCATTGTGTTTGCTGTCGCCTGCGCCTTCCTCCACGGACCCTTCGTCATCTTCCCCATCGGCGAACATCGAGTAGGAACTGTCCTGGTTCACTATGCCATCCACTGAGTCCACGGTCACTGGTGGGACAGTGGTGGCAGACCCACTGAGAATGGCATGCAGTGCCTCGTAGAAGCGGCATGTCTGGGGCTGTGCTCCGGAGCGTCCGTTTGCCGCTCTGACTTTTTGATAGCCTTGCCTCAGGTCCTTGACTTTCACGCGGCACTGCATTGCATCCCGGCTGTATCCTTTCTGTGTCATGGCTTGGGAGACCTTCTCGAAGGTCTTTGCATTACGCTTGTTGGAGCGCAGCTCCGACAGCACAGACTCCTCGCCCCACACAGCGATCAGATCCTGGACTTCCCGGTCTGTCCATGCTGGGGATCTCTTTCTATTCTTCCATTGGGCTGACTCCTCTGCTGGAGAGCTCTGCATCGTTGCAGGTGCCGCGGAGCTCGCCCCGATGTCAAAGCAAGAAATGAGATTCTAACTGTCCAGACAGGAAAAGGAATTCAAATTTTCCCGGGTCATTTCCTGTGTGGCTGCTCAGAAAATCCAAGCTCGGACTGCTGTCCAGAGCGTCAACAGAGTGGTGCAGTGTGGGATAGCTCCCGGAGCTACTAAGTTCGATTTGCATCCACACCTAGCCTAATTCGAGCTAGCAAGTGCGAATTTAGCGTTACTCCACCTGTCGGGGTGGAGTACCAAATTCGAACTAAGGAGCCCCCTAGTTCGAATTAAATAGCTTCCTGGTGTGGACGGTTGAGCGATTAGTTCGAATTAATGCTGCTAAATTCAATTTAAGGTCCTAGTGTAGACCAGGCCTGGGAGTCATTCCCAATTTTGGCTTTTGCGCCCCTGGCTAAGAGCAGCCAGGGGCACTTATGACAGCAGCAAATGGTGCAAAACGACTGGTAGCCATGCTCATCTTTTTACCAATTTATGGATTGGTAGATGGTGCAGTATGGCTGATAACCATCTCTGCTGTCATGCAAAAGCAAAAGCATGCTGCTGTGTAGCGCTGCTGAATCGCCTCTGTCAGTGGCATCTAGTACACATACGGTGACAGTCACAAAAGGCAAAACAGGCTCCATGATTGCCATGCTATGGCATCTGCCAGGGCAATCCAGGGAAAAAAGGCGTGAAATGCTTGTCTGCCGTTGCTTTCCCAGAGGAAGGAGTGACTGACGACATTTACCCAGAACCACCCGCGACAATGATTTTTGCCCCATCAGGCACTGGGATCTCAACCCGGAAATTCCAAGGGGCGGGGGAGGCTGCGGGAACTATGGGATAGCTACGGAATAGCTACCCACAGTGCAACGCTCCAGAAGTCGATGCTAGCCTCGGACCGTGGACGCACACCACCGATTTAATGTGTTTAGTGTGGCCGCGCGCACTCGATTTTATACAATCTGTTTTACAAAACCGGTTTATGCAAATTCGGAATAGTCCCGTAGTGTAGACGTACCCCTAGAATCTCTACCTCCCCTTTCTGAGTGGAATGGGACCTGGATTGCAGATGGGTAGAGCCCTACCAAATTCATGCTCCATTTTGGTCAATTTCATGGCCATAGGATTTTTAAAATAGTAAATTTCATGATTTCAGCTATTTAAATCTGAAATTTCATGGTGTTTCAATTGTAGGGATCCTGACTCAAAAAGGAGTGTGTGTATGGGGGGTTTGCAAGGTTATTGTAGGGGAGGTTGCAGCACTGCTACCCTTACTTCTGTCAGCTGCTGGTGGCAGTGCTGCCTTCAGAGCTGGGCAGCTGGAGAGTGGTGGTTGCTGGCTGGGATCCCAGCTCTGAAGGCAGAGCCACCACCAGCAGCAGCACAGAAGTAAGGATGGTAGTGTATGGTTTTGCCACCCTTATTTCTGTGCTGCAGCCTGCAGAGCAGGGCCCTCAGTTAGCAGGCACTGCTCTCCAGCCACCCAGCTCTGAAGGTAGCAGCAGGGCAGAGGTAAGGGTGGCATGCGATGGTATTGGCACCCTTACTTCTGTGCTGCTGCTGGCAGGGCGCTGCCTTCAGAGCTGGGCATCTGGCCAACAGCCACCACTCTCCAGCCACCCAGCTCTGAAGGCAGCACAGAAGTAAGGGTGGCAATACTACGACCCCCCTAAGTACCTCCAAGTTGAGGAACACTGGTCTCCCCCATGAAATCTGTATAGTATAGGGTAAAAGCATACAAAAGACCAGATTTCACAGTCCGTGACGTGTTTTTCATGGCCAGGAATTTGGTAGGGCCCTACAGATGGGTGTTCCTGACACATTTATTCAATCACAATCCTCATCATTCTAATGAAGTGCTTAGCAGCACATGCCACTCTTTGGCCTTACTCCTGCTACTGGAGAGAAGTGATTTAGTGGCAGAACTCATTGATGCAGGATCAGATTCCCTGGCGCTCTCTGTTCTGCTTAGCACTTTTAACCTGTGCTTATATGGCAGAGTACTGTGCACGTGGCCTTGTGCAGGATCAAGCCCAGGTGCTCTGTCCCATAAAAAACAAGTGAATATTTTCTCTTTTGCTGGTTAATTTTCTTTTCTTGCTAATCCCACTGATAGTGTCCAGGAGTGTTTTACTGCACTGTGTTTCTAATGGAAAACTATCCCTCCTTTTTAGCCAAGTCTCCTGCTGTTTCTGAGATTAGAGCAACACCCGCATCACCCAAGGTCAACGAGACTGTCTGTCTTGAAGTTTCCATATCAGATTTTGTGCCGGAAAATATAAAAGTTGCATGGTATAAAGACTGGTTAGAGTTACCTAAGGACAACCATAACATAGATACTCAAATTGGAAAAAATGGTTTATGTTTCTCTACATTGAAAACACAATTTACTACTAATGCAACTGATAATGGAAAAATGTTCAGATGTGAGGTTATTCATCCAGAAACAAACTCCTGCACAGAGAAAAGGTTTATATTGAAACTTGATGGTAAGTTGGATTTTTTAATTAAGGGCCTGTAATGGGAGGCACTCACCTCTTGAGTGCCTGCTAGCAGCTGAGTGTGGTACTGCAGTCCTTTTCTCACCTTGTGCCTCCTACAAGCTGTTGGCTGACCTTGGTGGGTTTTCCATGACTTGACCCTCTGGCTCAGTCACTGAGTCCAAATGAATCACTTCCAGGGTAGTAAGGAGTTCAATAAATGAACGGTCCTGTTGCCCTTACTAGGATGTTCAGCCCTAGCTCTGAGCCCTCACATAAGTTCTGTCCCCTTCTTGGGGTTTATGCCACTGTGGCAGTAGGGGAAACCCAGGCTTGGCCCCCACTCCCGGTTCCAATCTATGGACATTATAAACAGCAGCTACACGTTGCTTGATTTTAGTTTGTTGCTGTTTCTTCCTGGGGCCTCTTCCTACTTGGCCCCTTTTAGCCCTCAGGGCTAAGGATTTTAGGTTCTCTCTCTCTCTCTCTGCAAACCCAGTTTAAGCAAATTCAGCAAGAAACAAACTCTGGTTCTCCCTCAAGAGCACAGCACTCTTATCCTCTGATCCCAGCTAGGAACTAACCTTTTTAAGGATCTGCAGTTCCTTTTATCTGAGCTTGCTAGACTCTGATTGGCTGCTTCCGTGAAGCCTCTCTAGGCAGACTTGGAGGACCCACCTTTGCTGCTCCTTTCTGTTTCACTTTGCTGCAGGGTATAGCAGAGCAGTGTGGCGTCCTGTGGGGAGCCACAAAAGTCAGGTGCACCCTATCACAGGGCCAATTTTAGGTTGGGTAATACCTTACTCTACAGATACTCACACTGATTTCAGTGGAACTGGCTAATGAAGGAAGGGCCAGATTTTAAAAATATTTAGGCAGGTAAAGTTGCCTATCCATCTTTAAGCACCTAAATATCTTGAAAATCAGCCGCCAAGATACCACTCAGCATGAGTAAAGTCAGGATCTGACCCTAAATAAGCTTGAGTCTCTATATAAGTATCAATGTAGAATTCACTGCCATAGGATACTCAGTTCTGAACCTTAGCTTTCCCTCCCAGCGTCATCCACTGAACTAACTATATCCACTTCCTTAGCTTTAGAGAGAAAATGGCCTGTTATATTATTAAAATCGAGATAGAACCTCTCAAGATACTCATGCTCAAAACTTGGCTTGTTTTAATGATCAGAGAAAATAAGTGAAATGAGTAAGTGAAGTAAGTTTTTAAAGGCTTATGTTGAGTTCAGAGGAGTTTGGATCAGGTCCTCTGACAGTGAATGTGAAAACAGATGTATTAAATAACAAGGGATGAGAACATATTTATAAGGATGCCATGGAACCGTACAGAATTTCGTAATGTATATAATTGTGTGTTTTCCTACTGATATGTTAACTACCCCGCTGATAAATGTATATTTATTATAGATAATATGGTATTTCTTCCTACTTTACAGATTTTTCTATCAGCACTGGAGATATACCCACTTTGACTGGATATCAGAACCACACATTGAGTGAGTTTTATATCAAACTGAGAAAAATTGCAAATCCTCCTAATAGCAATGGTCCAACCCATCACCTTGTCCCCCTCAGGCACAGGGGATGGAAAGCCTAGTAGGAGATGTGAGAAGGCCGCAATACTGTCTGTATGGCATCCTCCTCCCATTTCTCATATGGGTGTGGGATCAGGGATGTGTGTGTTGGGGCAGAATGGTGGTAGTTCAACCCTGCATAGAAAGAATCAACTCAAAAAGACCCCAAACTTTTTCACAGAGCCCTTTCAGCTGTGGAACCTCCTTGTGGATGGCTGAGGGGATTCTGGGGTACATGGCAAGTGGGGTAGTTGGAGAAGACCAGAGTAGGAACGTGAACACGCAGGGCTTCCACACAGATGGTCCTGGTCTCCAGCATATTCACAAGAACCCTGGGATTTGGGGACTGAAACCCCTTTTTGTCCCACATATAGAGGTAGCAAACCCACCACTCCCCACCCCCAGCTGGAGGAATAATCTGTTGGAAACACCACAAGTGGAACCTGCTTAGGGATGATTTGAACCTATGCCACTTTGTCTTCAGTTAATTAGTTGGGAAGGGGTTCTGTCACTGCAGGAGCACCTCCTTATGTCCAGGCGTGGCATAACGGCTCTCTCCCAGTATGGTACCCCCAGCCAATGGTCACTCTTGGTCTGGTCTCTCTTCCTGTAACTTGGCCCTCTGGCCACATCATGATTACTTCCGGAGTAATACAAAGCTCAACATAGAACAGTTCAGTTTCCTCACAAGAGGATCTTTGGCCCCAACTCCAAGCCCTGGGTCGTCACACCCTTTCCTTAAAGCTTTCCAATGTCCTTTTGCCCATCTCCTGGTTCATACCAACTTACCAATGGCTGACAGGGGAACCTGGGCCCTCCCACTACACTGGGTTCCAGCCCAGGGACACTATAACCAGCAGTCAAGTCTGCTCAGTCCCATAGGTGCCGACTTCTTTTACTGACCCTCTCTGCCCCCGGCCCTGCCCCGATTCCACCCCTGCTCTGCCCCCTCCCACCCCTGCCCCACCCTCATTCCAACCCCTTCCCCAAATCCCCACCCCAGCCCCGCCTGTTCCCCGCCTCCTCCCCTGAGCGCACCACGTTCCCGCTCCTCCCCATTCTGGCAAGGCGGGAAGCACTGATAGGTAGGCAGAGGAGCAGGGACGCGGCACGCTCAGGGGAGGAGGTGGAGGAGGAGGTGGGTCGCGGCGTGGGGGAGCTTGGCTGCCAGTGGCTGCAGAGCACCCACTAATTTTTTGCATGGAGTTGGCGCCTATGCTCAGTCCCACTCCTTGCTGCTGTTTCCTTGGGCTCCTTTCTATCCAGCCTTTCTCAGGCATTTCCCCCACAACCTCTCTAAGTTGACCCTTCTCTCTTGTACACCACAAGAGCCTGCTGCAACCCAGTAGCTACTACCTCCCCAGCTGCTTGCCAGTCTTTTCTGCTCCTCAATAACTAGGATCTCAGGGCTGCTGCTTCCTCCTTACCATCGCTCTGTTCCCATAGGGTGGCTGCAGGCTCTCTCACCCGGCAGTCCCCCTTCTTCCTTGTTTCTTGGTGCAGCAACCTCATCGTACAAGACTATGACCGCCCCTTTCTTCATTTGTTTTTAGTCAAGTTTCCCCCCCGCCCCATCCAGTCACTCAGTTTAGTTTCCTTAAGGAAACGTAGCCAGGGTGTTTTGGGTTTTTTTTGTACTATTCCATTTCCCTAACATTCTCACTAGTCCCTTTAGAAAAATCTTTAATTCTAAGCAGACTCAATGTTTCATAAAGAAACTTTTTTTCCATAGAACATGATCAACAGTTTCTGTGCTTTTGTACAGATTACACAGCCCGTCTATGTCTTGTTAATAAATGACCTTATCATTTAAGGCACAATGACCTACTAACACTCTAAAAATGACTGCAGACGCTCCCTGACTTATGCAAGCGTTCCGTTATGGAACGCCTTGTGTAACTCGAATTTTGCATGTCAGAAACATATATCCGACAATTACGCAAAAAACAAACAAACCCGAAACAAAACAAAACCCTTCTATTTCTAGCTTACGGAACTCTTTCTGTAAGTGCAGATTTGCGTAAATTGGGTTTGCGTAACCTGGGGAGCGTCTGTACTTCACTTTTTCTGTTGTGACTGTGGACTATAGTATTATCCTTGATTTTTGAGCATATATTATAGAACCTTTGTCTTTCTGTTTTCTTGGTCCATAGTTCTTGCCATTCCTTTGCACGCTCCTCCCTGGCCACACTTTTAAATTCTTGTCTACTTAAGGGTATATCAATATCCCTCTCAATTTAAGAGCATGTTTTGCTGTTTTTGTCAGCCATCTCATTTCCAGGCCTTCTGATATGCCTCAGGATCCATGCTGTTGTTACTTGCTTGCATTATTTCCGTAGTTAGGAACATTATTTCATGTATTATGTCATTTCCGCTTTCCAAAGTCCCTGTTCTGATTATCATTGTGCCTGACAAGGAATCAGATAAAATTACAGCTGCAGCTTGTTGCACATCTTTTATCCAGGTTAGTACCAACCTTATCCCCATTACTTCAGCCATCAGAATGGTCACCTAATTTGATAGCCTTTTTGATTGCTGGATTCAAAGACTAGGAACAGACAAGCCTGTTCCCACTCTACCAGTGCTGTCATCTTTTGATCCATCTGTATAGACTTGGCAAAGCTGGCCCCATTTTTCATAAATTCAGAAATTTCATTGGTCATAATGTTTTTTTCCCTTTCCCTAGTTTTTTTCATATAGCTCCAAATCTACAAATGGTGGAATAACTGTTCAGCTGTAATTTGATTTCCCATGGCTAACATTTTTTAGTTCTCTTAATTTTTCTTTTTTACATATCTTCTTCTTTACCCATTTTTGACCTGATAGTATGGGGAAGTCTCTGGCAATCTATATCATTTGTCTACTAAACTCTCAGCAAGCTCATAAATCCATTGTTTACTTCTATTTTCATTATTCCCTTTTGCCCAAAAGGTTTGATGTAATAGTTTCATCATTAGATTTATGGGTGCTTCTCCAGTGGCTATTTGCAGCACATACACTGGTGTTATCGTTGTGCCACATGCCAGTCTCAGAACCTAGAAACCTGGAATTGCTCCAGGCCCAAGCGTTGTTTTTGTGGCTGAACCAAAAGCTTGGGCTCTGTCGTCTAAACTGGTCTGCTCGATGCTTTATATACCATCATCAGTATCGTCTTATTTGCACCCCATTTGTTTCCAGCTACACTTTTAAGTGAGTTCATCTTACTTTTTATTATCTATGTGACCTGTCTGAGTTAATATATATCAAAACACTTCTCTTACGCACATAAACTTGTGAACTGTCTGAATTTTTTCATGATAAAGAAATAAGTCCAATTTTCCCAGATTTTCTCCCTGGTTAAAAACATTCATTTTGTTTGTGCAAGTGAGAATTTAAATCCCCAATCATTTCCCCACTTGGAAATTCTCTGGAGTGCTACATTTGTCTTTTCCATGCTACTTAAAGTATTTTTGGTTAGTCCATATAGCACAGTCATCTGTGAAAAGGAAAATACCTATTCCTGTCTGCACACTTTCTGGAAAGTTATTTATTATAATGGAAAACAAGGCAGAGCTGATAATACACCCTCATGGAGTTCCATTTGTAAGCTTGTAGGTTTTTGATAACGCTGTTCCCAGTTTGACTTGTATAGTTCTGTAAAAGCAGCAAAGAGTCCTGTGGCACCTTATAGACTAACAGACGTATTGGAGCATGAGCTTTCCGACGAAGTGGGTATTCACCCACGAAAGCTCATGTGTGATCCAGCCAACAGATCCAGACTAACATGGCTACCCCTCTGACACTTGTATAGTTCTGTCACTTAAGAGGTCCCTTATCCTCCAAAACATTCTCCCTTTTATTCTAGTTTTGACCAGTTTATATAGGAGGCCTTCCCTCTCTAGCATGTCATATGCTTGTTCAGTGTCCAGGAAGACAGTTATCATAAAGGTCTTAGCCCTTATGCTTTTTGGTGCCTCTGTTTCTCGTCTCACTATATGTTCTACTGTCCATCTTCCTTTTTTGAAACCACTTTGTACCTCAGTTACATCATTTTTCTTCAAGTATCCCACTAGTCTTACATGTTTCATTTTGCCCATGATTTTCCCCACACATGGCGTGAGGGCAATAGGCATCAGATCTGGTATGTACCTTACCTGATTTTCTAACTGATATCACCAATGGTGGTTTCCACTCTATTGGCAGCAGTCCTTTTTCCTCAGACATCATTATATAACCACAATAGACTCTTTCAACCCCCTTCTGGCAAGGGTTGAAGCATTTACTTATATTATCTTTACCTGTAGCTGTGTTTTTCCTTTTTCTAATGATTGCAATAAGCTCCTGTGCACTAACATTTTTGTTTAACACATCACCAATATATTCTCTCCAGCCGTTTAATAATTCAGTTATCCTCAATAAACCTCCTTTTTCACGAAACTCGTTGTTTTAATTCATATCACTACTGTTCTTTTGGAATGTTTTTGCTAAAATGCCTGCTTTTCCAACATTGGAAACCTCACTTTCATTGTTTTCAGTAAGACCAGGTATACATGTACTTTTATTTTTAAGTCCATTGATTCTTTGAATTTGCTTATATATTTTTGAAGTCTTTGATTCTTTGTTCAGTTTCCCCACAGAATTTTCTCCAGCTTTCTTTTTTTGTGTTTTTGATAATTCTTTGTGCCACCACTTTACATCGTTTACAATTCATTAAGTTGTTGTTCATTCTAATTTGCAATCCTTGTTCCACCAGGGATCCAGATTTCTAAGTCTGGGGCAATTTGATGTTTTATAGATGGCCAGATCAGCTGCTACTGTAATTCCTTTTATTAAGTTATTGAATTCTCCTAGGTTATCATATGTACCATTTATGCATACATTCGCATCACATTTATTCTTGAAAAAGCCCTAGTCAGCTTTTGGAAAATTCCAGCTAGGAACTCCTCTTCTGTTTTTGACATTTTCTCAGCCTTGGTACTCAGTAAGTGTAGGGAAGTGAGCTTGTCCCATTCCATCTTCATTATGAATTTTCCAGCTGCATCTACTAGCTGGTAGATTGAACACAGGTTTACTTATTAGCCATGTTTCTTGCACCCACATTACATTAGGCTTTTTTGACATTTCAAAGATGACTTAAATTCCTGTCCATGCATTATTAAAATATGCAGATTCAAACTAATGATCATTAAGACCATGTTATTTAAGCTGAGTTATTGCCTTCATTTAAAATTGCATGAATGTAATCTATTGAGCTCTTTAGATATTCTGTTTTTGCTATGATTTTAATCCTTTCATTTTCCCACCCGCCCATCTGCAAGATGCAGTTAATTGCTTCCATAATGAGCACTATAAACTTCTCTTCACCTACATCAATACATCAACCCCGCACCCCCATCCCACCTCTTCCTGTCCTCTCTCTGCCCCAGGCTCTGCCCCACTCCACCCCTTCTCCCAAGTCCCCACCCTGCCTCTTCTCACACCTGCCCCTTCCCTGCCTCATTCCACCTCCTCCCCTGAGCATGCCCCATCCCCACTCCTCCCCCTTCCTCCCAGAGCCTCCTGCACACTGCAAAACATCTGATTGCAGTGGGTGATAAGCGCTGGGAGGGGGGGAAAGTTGAGCGGTAGGTCCACCGGCAGGCGAGAGGTGCTGGGAGGGGGTGGAGTTGGCTACCAATGGCTGCTAAACACCCACTAATTTTTTTTTAGTGGGTGTTTAGCAGCCATTTAGTGGGTTGGCACTTATGTCCCTATGTCATTTTCAGCGTTCACCCTCCTGTCAGTTAGGGGTCTGCTGCAGCCCTACACCCAACCTGCTCCTACAGCCCAAGCCTCACTGGCTTCAGCCAGATGCTAGCATGCAGCCCCATCCCCGCCCAACCTAACCTAACCCCAGCCCAGCCCAGCCCAGCCCCTTCTCACCTGCAGCCTACAGCCAGCCAGTCCCCTTTCTGCCACAGACTCATTATTTTTATACTAACTGGCCTGCTCCTGCCCAGCTGAACTTCCAGATAAATTAAGTCTGGCTGTCCCCCTGGGTGCAGTCAGCTGATGCCTCTCAGGCCCACATTAACCCACTCAGGGTCCCTGTGGGTCCATACTCCATCACATCAATGTAATCATAAAAGATATCAGTGACATGTAAATGGAAAACATATAACTAACAGCAGAATGCAGCTGATTAATGAAATGGCCCTGGTGCTGAGGCCTTTATTTGTAATCCTCTTTTTCTGACAATTGTATCTCTGTTTAGGCCCTAGACCCATCAATCAAGAGATTAACACCCTGAAGATAGAGTGCATTACTAGCAACCCAAAGGCTGGTGAGGATGTGACACTTCTCTGTTTTGTACGTGGATGGACTACAGAGAGTACCTATGTTTCTTGGTTTAAGGGAAAATACCCCATTGAAGATGGAATAGAGAACACAGACTGTGAGGATGAATCTGGTTTTATTACTTCTGTAACTTTTAAACCTGAAGAACAGGACAAAGAATGCAAGATCAGATGTGAGGTTTCTACCGAAGAGGACTCCTTTGAGGATTCATATATTTTAAAACTTGCATAATCTCCCTTCAGCAACTCTATTTCAGTGCTTCAAGGGTTCAGTGAACTGTTACCTCATTTTAAAAAAAAGCATCTTTCAGGAATTAAAACTTTATCAACGTATACAAATACATTACTCAGGAGAACCAGGGTTTGAGAAAATATAGCTGTTTGGGACCCAAGTTCTTCTGCAGGACTGAAGTTGTCTAGACCCATTTTTCCCCATCTCAAGTATTTTTAACTTTGATTTCTTGGCCAGAGACTGTAATTATCCTATGATAAAAGAACGAAGGAAAATGGTTTTAACACCAACAGAATGAGTCCTTAATTAAAATGCATATTCACCAAGACTTGGAAAAATTATGAAATATTTTTTAAACTTTATTAATATCTTGGAAGGTTTTTATTGTAGCAATAGGGAAACAGTCTGGGAGTGAATTTGAAGGAAATCTCTTGGCTATAACTGAAGGGCAACTACTTCTGTATCAGAGGGGTTCCAGCATAAAGATACTTTCACTGTATGATGTAAATTACCCAGAAAGAGAGATGTAAACTTCCACAAATTCTTGAAAACATTCCTTTATATTGTCTTAAAATAGAGAAGGTGTAGATACTATATTTGAAGAAATTAAGGAACTCTGGTAATGTGTTTGACTTGATTTTTAATGGGGCTGAGCACACACTGCTTTTATTGATTTCTGTCCTGAATTTAACGGGTGAGCAAGATTGGAAATCAGTCTTTTTAAAGATTTTGTATATTGTATTTTGTATATTCAAAATCATGAGTAACTTCAGTGGGCACTGTGAGAGTTTAGCCCTTTGAAAAATCAGCCTATTATTGTTCTTAGATTTATGAAACCTTTCAGAAGACCACCTGAAATACAGTTTTCGCTGCTAGTATTCTAAAGGAAAACTAAGTCAGATGGATGTTACACACTCTTTGTTCCTGCATCTGCTTTTTTACCACACATATCTATGGTGCTATATTGTAATATGAAACACAGTGATGATGCTTTAAAGTCTGCAAAATAACACACCATATGAAATGGTGGAAAAAAGTCCTCGCAGGGTGATTTCTTACAAATGCTCATGATGCCACCAGAATATTTTGGATTGTAAAGGGGCTGGTGAAAAAAGTTTTAGCCCCAGGTTCAAGGGCTACAAAGTGAAGTTGAATAGTTTTAGCTTGCATATACTGTTAAAGAGTCACTCTACCTTTCAAGCACCATGTATGCTAAGCAGAAATACACTAAACTAGGAAATAATTTAAATAAAAAATGTATTTTTCCACCTCAATGATCCCATAAAATGGAACAGACCAAAAATCATGAGAGACTCTTAAGAGCACTCAAGCTTGTCTAAATATAAAAGTTTAGCGTAACATGCATCTTTGAAGTAAAATATAACCTTTACGCCAGTGCTGAATTACTCAGGATGGGTTCTAGAGAACCCTCAAGAGGAGAAAACTTCTGTGTGGACACACAGCAGTTCTTGCGAATTCCAGGACAGTTCTAACAGAGGAATGTTTGCATGTAGACAGGGCCTCAGTTTACCTGTACAGTCATAGGTAAATTCCAGATAAGATTTTGCCTTTTCCTTATGGTTTCTAGGTACCTATGGTGAATTCTGCAGGATTCAGACAATTATTTTATGCTAAATTATCCACCATTAATGCAATTATTGACATTAATCCTACAAAGTGTATAAATATTACCAATCAGGGTTTTGGTTTTTTGACATTCCCTAGCAAAATCAACTGTCATTTTTGCTGGGCAAGTCACAAACCACTGACCTCTCCCTGAGCCCTTATCGATCTACATCTCTCCTAAGAAATTTGCTAATCTTGCCCCTACTCTTTTCATCACCAGACATCCATTATCTCCTCTCTATCCCTTTGCCTTTGGATCTATTTTCCCACTCACTGGTTTCCAACCCCAATTAAGAGGAAGAACATAAAAAGAGCTAGGTACTCACTAGCTGAAAGAAAGAGGGGGAGTTGCAGCTGGTAACTGTTAAGGACAAAATTGCTCTGTTGGGATGGAGCTGGCGCTTGCTCCCAGATTGAAAGGGGCCAGCTTGTGACACAGGAACCTCTTGATGCCACCTGGCAGAAGGCATAGATAGTGCATAGAGCCTTATAGGGATCTCCTGGGTCAGTTATATGCATAATAATTCATAAAGAGTGGCATGTGAGATATCTGCTAAGAGCCACAAACACCCAGCTCATCATAACAATTTCAAAATGTATGTAAAGATAATATTATAAGGAGTATGTTCCTATACTGGAAATTATGTTCTTAATGTCTGTGAGTTAAAGCAGGTCACCATGAGGTGATAAACATGTTTCTTTCAGACAGGCAGGAGACAGCTATCTGTCTGGTTGTATGCAAAGTGAATATTGTATACTTCACAATGGATGCCTATTTGCATACTAAGCAACCAGATAATCAAATATTAATAAATTAACAAGAGATCATAAAATCTACAGGAAGGAGCATGCAGCCAGATGGTGTCTGGTTTAGGAATAAAGATCAAAGGGCTCTTTTGATATATCTGGGGTTGCAAAGGCACACCCTAGTATCTTTCACCTAGGATGGAAGCTGACAGCGGGCTTGCTTCATGAATGAAAGATCCCAACCAGGCATCTGCAATACACTGGAAGGATTTTGGGTGAGCTTTTGCTCTTATGACATAATAATGGCCTATTAGTTAAGTTCAGCCTCTAGTATGTGTGTCATGCTTTTATCTGATCTGTAACCCTTTGTTTTTAATATTGCTGCTTGCTATCATTTGAATCTCTGGTCTTGGTTCAATAAAATTGTACTTGCTTTCCCTATAAACAAATGAAATGCTTTGAGTTAAGTGGAGCTGTGTTTGGAAAGCTCTGATGTATAGCTCCTTTGGGAGCAGAGGATCTGGGAATTCTGTGAGAGTCCAGTAGCTCAGGAGCTGGGCACGCTAGGGAAATACCGTTGAGGATGTGAGGTCGGAGTGTGCCTATCGCTAACCTGTAAAGAGAGAGCGAGGCCTGCAGAAGGCTGGAAGGCAGGGCTTGTATTGCCAGAGGCTGGTGGTGCTAGGGAACTGACTCAGGAGGCACATACAAGGATTTCTTGCAGTTTCCATGGGTACGTCAAAGTTAGCCGACCAGTTTGGTGCTAGAAACAGTGACAATTTCAATGATAAGGTATTTAGAAATTGATATTCACTTTTCTTAATATGTTATCAGTCTATACATGATAGCTAACCTGAAACACTGCAAAGTCCCTAATTATAATAGGAGCTTACATAATGTACATATAGAAGAGCATACACTATGCAAACCGAACGCAATTCACAAATACAAAATTAATTTGGTCTCTGAAGCTAGAGCAAAATACCACTATAACTCATGGCATTCTGCAATCAAGACAATCTACCAAATGATACTTAAAATTAAAAATAATTTAATGGAGTTACAGCAGGGATGAATATAGTCCAACATTTTACAGACAAATATGTATTATTTGTTACTGTCAATACCTATTTCTAAAATTGGAAAGTTTAAAACTGTGTTCTTCTCACTGTTTAGCTTCTGTTTACTATGTATGTTTTTCTTAGCTTCAACAAAGAAAATAAATTAATCAGTTCACTAGCACAGTGCTGCAAAGTTTGTTGCAAAAAACAAATGAGGACTTAACATTTTAAAATTTTTCCCATTAGGATTTTAAAGTTTGGAAGAAGTTTATTTTGAAAATAGGTCTCTAACTTAGAGTACTCATTCAAAATACTTTATCTTCCCATAAGCAAATATTTGTTTTCATTATCATTTACATTCATAAAACAGGCTGAAAAGGAAGCTCTGTGACTAACTAAAATGTTAATAGGAAATCCCAATCTAGACAGATATGGGAGAATATCCACAATGATAAAAACTTGTTGGACACAGATGCCAGGGACACCAATCTGACAAAAGGAAAAAAAAGAAAAAAAACCCTCATTTTGTTTTGTTTTTATAATTCCTTATAATCAATATAAAAAATGCTTAGGATTTTTCTACACACGGAAGTTGCACCGGTTTAATTTAAATCAGTTTTATTAAATCAGTGCAACTTGTATGTGTGGACTCTCAATTTAAAAGAGGTTATATCAGTTTAGCTTGCACCTCTGAATTTACTGATGCAACCCAAACTGACCTAATCTAAGTTTAAACTGGTAAGAATTATCTACAACCAAAATTGCACCACTTTTACTAAATCAGTAAAAAATAAAGTCGTGCCTTTAGTAAAACAGGTACAACTGTGTGTTCAAACCAGGCTTAAGAGCCCCTATAAGTCTAATGACTTAAAACATGAGCTGTAGATACAGACATTTAAAGTCACTTGTTGGCTCCTGTGTAAAACTACTAAAAAAGACCCAGCATGGAGTAAAAGTTTGTCTGAAACGGGTACATATTTTCTGCTCACAGCCAAATTTTTACTTTCACTAGTTTCAGTAAAGATATCAAATGGTTTAGACTGATGGTCTCCAAAGCTTTTATCAGTTTTAAACAGATTCAAACTTGTTTAAACTATACATCCCTTTTGGGGAAAAAACACTTTCTTTAAAAAAAACCCAAACCCATTTTATAAATAGAATACTACACTACCACGTGTCTGACTCAGCCAGGCACCTGAGGTGCTCATACTTGACAACACTCACATCCTGCTACTAGGACTTTACTCAGAAAACCTCATGTTGCAAAGGTGAGATATTAAACTGCAGGGACCTCAAAGTGGCAAGGAAGACAAAATTGAACTATGCGCTACCACTTAAATGAATGACCATTACATTTTCCCACACTGATAACACTGCTCTACAGCCAAAATGCTTCTGAAATAAATGTAGTCCAACTTTACTAATTCTGGGTCACTGAGAACGAAAATGATGCTTAAAATTGTTGATTGGCTCTAGTTTTCAAGATATGCTATTGGGTCAGTATATACGACCCTTGACTTGGGAATAGCGGAGGATAAGTGAGTTATAAAGGGAAGGGAATCTCAATTTAAACCAGAAATTACTATAATACATCTTTGACTGGATCTATGAATAAATCTATGACTGGGTTTGGACAGTACTTGCTTTTTAGGCAAAACAATGAATGATGCAATCTGAAGCTGGTATTGCATCATACATGATATGAATTGCATCATGTTATTCCTAGAAGTCATGGATGATGCAATCATAATGAAGCTTACATCACTCTGCTGAACAAATTGCCCTATATCAGCTCTAGAAATCATACAGTGTCGTGCTCTCTTATTTGTCAGTGTTTGATTTTGTAAAGGGACACATTTCTGTTTAGCCAAAGTGAGCAGAGATGCCTCGTATTTGTGTGAACAGTGCAGATAACTTCTGCTATGTTTGTGGTGAAGTGACTTTTGCATCACAAAAGCACAGTATAACCACTATGGTTAAGAAAGCCTATCACCTTTATTTTGGCTGCAAAATTGGAGATCAGGACAAGAGGTTGGCCCCACACATATGCTGCAACACTTGTGCAACAAATCTTCACCAGTGGTTGAACAGGAAAAGGAAATCTATGCCTTTTGCAGTGCCAATGATTTGGAGAGAGCCAACAGATCATACCAGCAATTGTTACTTCTGCATGGTGCCTCCAGTTGGGAAAGATGTGTCAAAGAAGAAAAAGTGGACTGTGCATCATCCAAACATTCCATCAGCTATACGCCCAGTACTCCATGGAGAAGGACTGCTGGTTCCTGATGCACCAGAATCATTCTCACTTGAGTCAGACGAGGAAGAGGAAGAGGATGAAACTTCTGGTCCTGAACCATCAATGTCACAGGACCCACATTTTCTCCCATCCTCCTCCTCTGAACCACACCTCATAACACAAGGTGAACTGAATGACCTTGTCAGGGATTTGGAACTACCCAAGAGTAAGGCAGAGCTGTTGGGCTCCAGACTACAGCAGTGGAATCTCCTGGCAGGTGATGTTAGGGTTTCCATGTTCCGTGACCGTCAAAAGGATCTTGTCCCATTCTTCTTCATGGAAGGTGACCTCGTAGCCTGCAACAACATTGATGGTGTGATGGCAGCCCTCAACATCGTTCACGATCCAGATGAGTGGAGACTGTTCATTGATTCATCGAAGATGAGTCTTAAAGCTGTTTTACTGCATAATGGCAATGTTTTGCCATCAATTCCAGTTGGTCATGCAGTCCATATGAAGGAAACCTATGACAACATGAAACAACTTTTGAGGTGCATAAACTATGACCAACATCAGTGGCAGCTTTGTGGCGATTTGAAGGTTGTTGCTCTCTTGCTTGGTCTGCAGACTGGATACACAAAGTACTGCTGTTTTCTCTGCGAATGGGATAGTCGTGCAAGAGATTCCCACTACATCAAGAAAGACTGGCCACTCCGACAGTCATTGGAGCCTGGGAGGAAAAATGTTCAGCATCCATCACTTGTTGAATCAAGGAAGATTTTGTTACCACCCTTACATATCAAGCTGGGTCTGATGAAGAACTTTGTCAAGGCCATTGACAAAACACAAGCAGCTTTTAAGTACCTCCGTGGAAAATTTCCAAGGTTAAGTGAAGCTAAGATAAAGGAAGGTGTCTTTGTTGGTCCTCAGATTTGTGAACTTCTTTGAGATGATGCATTTGACCATGCACTGCGTGGCAAGGAAAAGACGGCATGGAAAGCCTTCCAGTTAGTGGCAATAAATTTTCTCGGAAACAACAAGGCAGACAACTACAGGTTGTTGGTGGAAAACCTCCTCAAGGCATACAAAAGCCTTGGTTGCAACATGTCACTAAAGATACATTTTTTGCACTCTCATCTAGATTTTTTTCCAGCGAACTGCGGAGTAGTGAGCGACGAGCACGGCGAGCGATTTCATCAGGCCATTGCAACAATGGAGAAACGCAATCAGAGCAAATGGAGCCCATCAATGCTTGCAGACTATTGCTGGACAGTGACAAGAGATGCTCCATTTAATGAATACAAGAGACAAGCCAAGAAGTGACGAGTAGACACTGAATAGGTTTAAACTATGTACTTAATAGTTTTTTGCCTTTTGGTTCATAATAAATTTTAGTTAGATAACCCTTTTGCTGATTTTTAAAGTGTTACATAAACAGGACAGGTGAAATATTATCATGTAAAGCAACCATAAACACATGAAAAGACCTAGGTTTACAATTTATGATTAAAACTCTACTATCTACACAATATACATAGACATAAAATGTAAAAAACTTAAATATCTTAGAAACAGTAGCCAATCAGTTGTTTTAATTGTCATATTTGAATTCAGCACATCAAAATACATAATAAATAGCACATTTTATCTCTGAAGCAGACAACTTCTCAAAAATTGTAGACCAGTGTAACTTGCAATCTAATTCCTCCATCAGCAGGGGCGGCTCTAGGAATCCGACTGCCCCAAGCACAGCGGCATGCCGCGGGGGGCGCGCTGCCAGTCGCCGGTCCCGCGGCTGCGGTGGAGCTTCCGCAGGCATGCCTGCGGGGGATCCACCCGAGCCGCGGGACCAGCGGACCCTCCGCAGTCATGCCTGCGGGAGGTCTGCTGGTCCGCGGCTCTGGTGGACCTCCCGCAGGCATGACTGCGGAAGGTCCGCTAGAGCCGCCTGCCGCCCTGCCAGCAAAATGCCGCCCCAAGCGCACGCTTGGCGCGCTGGGGTCTGGAGCCGGCCCTGTCCATCAGGTAATCTATGCAGATGGAGGCGGTAAGATAAAAACCACCTACGTTCATTTAAGTCCACTTCCATTTTGTCTTCTGTATTGGTATTTGATTCAAACAAGTCTTGTTTTGTTCCATCCTCTTCTTCAGAGTCTGTACTTTCTTCACTGTCCGTACTGCCCGAGCTTCACAAAATAAAGGGATTGTTTACATTCATTACTGAGAAGGAATTCCCTGGGGTGCATTGGGCTAATGGAGTTTTCCCAAGATTAAAACAGAACTGCAAATCAAGTTAGCATGTAGGAATGAGGCAAGTCTGACCATAAACACTGAGGGATCAGCTGGAACTACACTGCAGCATTAGCTATTAAACTTATTCTTCAGCACTGCCAGAAAGAATGAAGATTTTAGGGTGTTTTTTGACTTGACAAAGTTAACTGACCCATCTCCTCTCCCACAGCAACAAGGGAAAGGAAAGATGGCTGCCACTGCCCTCATGCAAGGGCAAATAGGAAAGTGGAGGGAGTATAGCTACGAGCCAGGCCAAACAGGCAAAAAAGCAGAGATGGGTTTCTTAATTTGTTCCACATGGGCCGCTGCAAATGCTAGAGGAAGCTCAGAAGTCGTCCTAAGGAGAGCAGGGCAACCAGATTCCCCACACCTCTTCCCTTCCAGACTGACATCCAGGTTGTTTCTTCACTTCTGCATGGACAGGGAGAACAGACAATAGGGTATATGGTGCTACTGTGCAAAGGTCAGAGGAGACATTCCAAAGAGACCCCTGAAAGGAAACTCTGGATGACTGAGTAGAAAGCTGAAGGGCCAGTGGAAACACTGGGGAAAACAGATTCCCCATAATCTGCTCTTTGAAAAAAAGATCTCCATTACAGCAGCACAAGGAGGGGGTCCTTGGCACTACAGAGCCTGAGTACACTGGCCTCCTGATGGTGTAGCATGCTGAAGGGAAGGCAGGCTCCTTGGGCTGGACAGCTCAGTGCCTCTGGAAATCATAACCAGGAGGATGACTGCAGAGGTTTGGACCAAGTGGCAGTGGAGGAAAGGAGCAAGGATGGAAGAAAAAAGGAAAGCTGAAGAAGTGCTGAGTAGCAAAGAGGGTTGATGCCTAAACCTCTTACAGAGGCAAAAGATGGAAGGGACAGGTGCTGGGCCCATCCTCTAATAAGTTAAGAACAGCAGCAACTACTCAATTTCTGTCTGAATTCTCTTTGTTAGGCAGGCCTTCCAAGCGGTCAAGAATCTGTACCAACAGATGTACTCAGTGAGGTTCTTCTGTACTACAAATTGGATGGAAAACAAACACTATTCACCTGGATTGTCTCTGGGATTCTGGTGTAAATGCAATGTGTTTTTCTTCCCATATATCTTCTTCATCAGAACCACCATCATCAAACTGCTGTATTCTCTCCTTACAGCATGCCTCAAACAATGCAATATTCCCCTACAGCAGAACACAAAGCGAAAATATGAACAGGAGTAAAGACCATTCACAAACTGTACACTACTCCATTTTAATATAGTCTCAGAAAAGGATAAAGGTGCATATAAAGAGCCCACACTATATCCCATGAATAAGATATGTGCCCAGATTTGGATTAATCAGCTGTGACTATGTTTTCTATGAGGGCAGTTCAGGAAACTCTGCCCTACAGAGTAACGGCATTTGTTTTACCATTTCCTGCTCACTCCCCTGGACATAGCTAAAGAACATGAAGTTTTGGTGACATTTTTCCCATTGTGGATTCTCTCTCAGCTCACTGCACCAAAGAATGCTCCATATTTTGGCGGGGAGTGGTGGGAGGTTGAAGGGAGAGGCACACACAGTCAAGGAGGGAGAGGTTAGCACACCAGAGAAACAATTTCTGGGGAAAAATCTTTACACTTCTGTCCCCTTTTCCTTTTACCTTGCTGGCTAAGACCATATTTTGCATTTTGGTGGAAGATTGAACGGCTACTACCCACACACTATAAACTGAATAAACAAACAGCACAGGCCCAGAGAATGAGATCTGAGTCTATTCTGAATCTGAGGGCTTGTCTACCCAGTGCAGCAATATGCACTAAAGCAGTGTAATTTCTAAAATACACCAACATGTTGTGCAGTAACTTTCTCATACAGATGCTGCTGGCATGCTCTAGAAGTTCCCTAGGGTGTATTAACTTAGTACTGTCAACAAATACAACATTACCGTGAGCTAGGGAACTCCTAAAGCAGTGGTTCTCAAAGTGTGGGGCACGTCTCCTTAGGGGGCACAGAAAGGATGACAGGACCATCCCCCATAGGGGATAGGAAGGGAATGCCATGCTTCCAGCCCTGCTACACCCCCAGATCAGCTCAGTCTCCAACCCCATTCAGACCACAGTCCAGCTCCACCGCCAGGCCCAGCTTTGCTCTCACCGACAGCTCCACTCCACACTCCATCCTCAGCCCAGCTCTGCCCTCATTCCTTCTCCGTCCCCAGACCAGCTCGCCTCTAGCCCCAGCTCCTCCCCCAGCTCTGCCTTCAGTCCAAGGTCTGCTCCTGAGGAAGCCTTGACTGGGCAGTAATGGTTGGGGGTGGGAACGGCGGCGGCAGCAGACAGGGCAGCGCATCTGGAAAAGTTTGAGCAGCACTGTCCTAGATCATGCCAGCATGGGTCTACAAGGGCCAGTTAGCACATAACACATTGACACACATCCCTCTAGTACGCTATGCTGCACTGTGCAGACAAGCTCTGAGGCACCTCTACCACAGCAAACAGGCAGCTTTTTACTGACTTTCCTTTTAGAGCTGGCTAACAGAAGCACTTGTATCTGGTCATACCTTAAAGTGAAAATGGCTCTGCTCAGAAGCTGATATAGAAAGCAGTGATCAAGTTTCCCAATGACACAGAGGCTTTACATCATTACAAGAAAGTGGGTGGATGAGCTACTCCTCAAAGATAATAGTGAAAAGAATCATTTGACCCACCACCATCCTACATGCTGAAGACAAGTTCTAAAGTTTTATTATTTGTTTAGCAGTCCACTCTCAAGCACAAAAAAGTCATGATAGCAGCAGGAACGTATACTCACACTTTCATTTGTATTGAGGGTAAAGTTGATATCTGACACTCGATCAAAAGACACACTGCAAAAAAAGTACAGATTTATGTACTAAAAGCAAAAAAGATGCTGAAATGTACACAACAAATACAGAGACATTTTCATACTCAACTCTTTACTGCGCAAGAATAGTAAGAGGACTTAAAACTATAAAACTTAAAAGTGGCAGAGTTCTGTGGCACCTTATAGACTAACAAACGTATTGGAGCATGAGTTTTCGTGGGTGAATATCCACTTCATCAGATGTATGTAGTGGAAATTTCCAGAGGCAGGTATAAAAATGCAAGCAAGAATCAGGCTAGAGATAATGAGGTTAGTTCAATCAGAGAGGGTGAGGCCCTTTTCTAGCAGTTGAGGTGTGAACACCAAGGGAGGAAAAACTGCTTTTGTAATAGGCTAGCCATTCGAAGTCTTTGTTTAATCCTGAGCTGATGATGTCAAATTTGCAGATGAACTGAAGCTCAGCAGTTTCTCTTTGGAGTCTGGACACAAATCAGATGTTAGGAATGGCAATATACAAAAACCTGTAGGAGAACACTTCAGTCTCCCTGAACACACAATAACAGATTTAAAGGTAGCCATCCTTCAGCAAAAAAACGTCAGGACCAGACTTCAAAGAGAAACTGCTGAGCTTCAGTTCATCTGCAAATTTGACATCATCAGCTCAGGATTAAACAAAGACTGCGAATGGCTAGCCAACTACAAAAGCAGTTTCTCCTCCCTTGGTGTTCACACCTCAACTGCTAGGAGAGGGCCTCAACCCTCCCTGATTGAACTAACCTCATTGTCTCTAGCCTGATTCTTGCTTGCATTTTTATACCTGCCTCTGGAAATTTCCACTACATGCATCTGCTGAAGTGGATATTCACCCACGAAAGCTCATGCTCCAATACGTTTGTTAAGGTGCCACAGAACTCTTTGCCACTTTTACAGATCCAGACTAACACGGCTACTCCTCTGATACTATAAAACTTTAGTAGCAATTTCCTACGCAGCAAGAAAATGTGTGTTTAGGAGAAACATGCCTCCTACTATCATTCAGTTAAACAATTTATCAAATCATGGGATGTTTTCCATGCACAAAATCTTACAAGGCAGTTAAGCCAATAATATAAAAAATGGCTACCTTTTATCAGAGACATGGACAAAATAAATCCAAATAAAATAACTAAATGCATGTAATGTGGTCAAACACCACACATCTCAATTTCTTTATCTATTTTTAAAATAGAAAAATAGTGAATACACAGTTCCAAGGAATGTCTACAAACTGACAGAATAAATTTAAAAAAATGAGTTGTCAACTAAGGCCCTAAATCCATCAAAGAGATCCATGCAGGCAGATTTTACACCTGCCCATGGACTTCAGGGAGACTCTGAAGACATCATAATGGTCCACCAAGGCAGATTCTTTTGGAAGACTGGACCCTAAATGTAATGTGTCAAAATTAATTGTAAACTTATTTCCTGCGCAAAGAAACCTGATGACCCTTTTCTTACTAACTAGTGAACAGAAAGGAAAACAATTTCATATGTGAAATACTAAGTTCAAAAACTAACATTTATTGTCCCTTTAGGCCTAAAAACTGACCTCTCCACAGTGAGCCCACCTGCAGAGTTTCATCTTAAGGACTGCAAACATTCAGTACTCTTCATGTCTAAAATACCCTTCCTGCAGATGTGAAATAGGGGAAAAAGTCTGCCAGCCTTTCAGGTATTCTCTCTTTAAGCACATATATGAGTGAGTTTAAAGTTAGCTGTGCATTTGTTAATCTTCCCCTAAATCCTCACAGCATTAAAGATCTGTTGGAGGAGGGGGTAGAAGAGAAACAGCATTTACAGTTCGTTAGATATGACCTTCAAAGTCAAAGCAGATCAATTTTTAGGCCCAACAATTTTAACAATATTCCTTTCACATAAAAGGACTAGAATCACATAACTGAACCACCATGCAAGTAACTAAAGAATAGCCAGCATTTACAGCTAGAAAGTAGGTAAGATTACAAGCAATGAAGTAACTCATATATATTATTTTTTAATGAGAGTCATGTGGTTTCTGATGGGCGATATCAGGGATCAAATTCATAGTGGTACCTAGAGGCACAACATCTAGGCAGAGTGCACACCTCAAGGGATCTGCATTATATTTATATAAGCATCTTGTTAATTATGTGTCATCTTCTTGACAGACTCACCCAAGCAGTATAGTGTGCTAGCTCCTATGGCAGGTGTATACCAAAAATACTGCTATCCAAGTATATTTAACTAACTTAAATTGACCTCTTTTCTACAGACTTCCACCTCCTGACAGTGAATCTTCATCTCTGCACTCAGAGGTTTCATATACAATTCCCTTCCCTGTTGAAAAGGCAGGAGTCAACCTCAATTAGTTTCCCATACTGTTTTGTAGGACAAGCTACAGTAAGGTATCAATAATCAGTATGACAACACTAATCTGCCTTAAATATTTAACTGCTGTCTTGGATTTGTTTTAAAAAGGATACTTTGTGCCATGCACACTTAATTCAATTTAATAAAATATGGGGATTAGACAGAAACTAATACTTATCACCAGCTTCAATTCACTCCTTTTCCAAGAGGGATTCTCAAAAGCATGGTCCTTTTTTCTTTTTTCTAAGAAATAGGGATCATCCTAAAGATTCTTGGGTTGTATTTTACCTAGACTAAAACTGTTCCCATTTTTAAGTTCTTCACTTACCCTAACTGTAGAAGTGTATGTCTGAACTGCTTTGCTCTCGAACACAGATAGATTTATGAAGCCCTTCCTTACTGTCCCCTACAGAAAACACTCATGGATGTGTTGCTTCTGCCAACTTTGCCAGGAAAAGTTAATTTCTGCTATGCACCGTGGTGTAGAATATACCCCATGTCTATCTACTATGCCTAAAAACTATCCCACCTATGAATTCTGCCCACACCAGAGCCATGTGCCAATGGTCTTGTGAATAAGAGAACAGATCCATAGGTTAAGTATGCTATTAAGAAGTCTAGTTATATAGTCACAAGCAATGTGTTCTCTTATGTAGCTACTGTGGGTTGGGGGGACGAAAGAAATAGTTTTGCTCTGAAAAATTGCTCAGGGAAGCTAATCTGCTCTTCCTGAAGCACTCAGTATAAGAACTGACCATGTTAGTGCTGATAAACAAGGCCAAATGCAGACAGCTCATGATCAGTCAAGGCTGCAGTTAATTACTGGGACACAGTCAAATGTGAAATCATGCAATAAAGAAGAAAATCCAAAGTTAAAACCAGCATAAAGTCATACTCACTTCCCGATGTCATCTTGATCAGCAAACTTCTCATTGTTGAAGCCAAACTGGTCAATAAAATTGGACGTCATTTGTTGCATCTGATAATCAGAAAAGGCCTGGCAATCCCAGGACCAATGACAGTGATATAAAGATTCTAATAATACTCTGAATACTATTTGCCCATTTTGCTCCAGAAATAAATTGTGTTAATCTAAACACAGGGGGTTATAAATTAATTTGTTTTAAATCTATAAATTATCTCAGCCACTGAATATACACTGACCCACATTTGATGGCTTTGATGCCAGCTTGGTAGCAGCTCTAATAGGAAAGTTAATCTTCACTCTACATGTGGTCTTAAATACCACCTTTCCAAATGCATTTCCCAGGACACACTGTGACAGGATAGCTTATTAGGTACCAAAGAAAAACTGCCTTCAACCTTGTCAACATGAAACTTTTAAACCACATGACTCATGGAAGAGGGGAGAGCAGGGCATTGTTATAAATAGAAAAAAAATGTGTGGGTAAGAAGTTATCAATCTCAACTATAAGATCTAACAGTATCTCTCGATTACCTCCTCCCCCCCCAAAAAAAACACAACTAGAAATCAGAAGAGTTAATGCAGACATACCACACATCTAAATTTAATGTTGCCAACTCTCACAATTTTGTCACAAATTTCATGAGATTTGGGGGGTTTAAGGTTCTTTGTTTTTTAAATAAAGTCTCGACAGACCTCAGATTACTGGCTTTAAAACTTGTGAAATTTCCCTTATTTAAAATAACTATTATTTTCAGTGGGGCTGAAGCCAAACTGCTCTCTGCCAAAACAGTCACCATTCTCTACAGACTTTGCATGTTGAAGGGAGACTGCAACCTCATTGTTTTCAATGAAACTTAACCCAGGTTACCCTCAGGGAAGATAGCCACTCTCTGGACTGTATGGTTAGTCAGCTAGATAGGATGTGGGAATATGAGAAGCCATAGATGGCCTGAAAAGGAGGTACTGAGAAGGTAAGGTATAGAGGAATAGATAATGGCAGAGGGGAAAAAAAACACAGGGTTGGGTTGGGGACAGGAAATTATGGAGGAAGATAAAACAGGGCAGTGATGGGGAAGGAGAGGGATACAATGGCAACTTTCTACACTCCTGGGATTAGGAGTGAATAAGGGGAACCTCCATCCAAGCAGCTACTGGAGAAGCCTGCCTTTTTGCATGTGTTTCATGTAGAATTTTGACCTGAAACATTCACAAGTGCCAATCAATCCCTCAGGTCTTTTATAGTAAACAGCACTACATTGGGCAAAACATATGGCTGGCCTAGTAATATTAGACCTTTGTTCTTCCTGCGCTGACTGTCCTTATAAAGCATTACTAGGTTTTAGAAAAGCACTAAACACTTCTTCTGTAAAGTACTTTGATAGCTATGGATGAAGAGAACCTATTACTGAATGCATGTGGATGAGAAGACATTCATAAAGGTGTTATGTTAATGATAAATGGAATGATGAAAGAAACTAAATTAATGGTGAAAAGTCAATTAGATTTTAAAAATTCTATCAGTTTTCAAGTGAAATAAGTGTAGGCAGCAACTTCTGTTTTATCAAATATATAAGTCATCCTAGTGACAGTATCTTTTAAAGCCTAATAGTGGGAAAGAGCACGCTAGAGAAGCGTTCCAAGACATAGTTAGCCAAGAGTCAGAACCTGCTGACATTTTGACAGGCCAAAAGGCAGATACAAGCTTTACAAAGTGAAAAATGAATGGAATCGCTGATATACTTCTGCTTGTTGCCCTTAAAATAAAGGGATCGGCAGAAAGATTTACAGCACGAGACCCTTCTTGGTGGCACCATCTCTAGGGTTTGTCATGAACTTCCCTAAACAAAGCTCATCAAGCAAGAAGGGGGAGTTAATTTTACCTTTAAAACTCCTAAAAAAAAAAAAGGTAGCAGAGCAGTCCTAACGTCTTTATGGCATCATAAATTAAGTTAGAAGTCAGGTGTGAAAAGTTATGAAACACGTCTGAAGATTTACTTTATAAAAAGGAATGATTTCTCCATCCAATAAAGAAAAACATTTTGCCTGCGAAAAGATCCCTTTTGCCTGAGTCATCAGGATCAAATCTACTTTAGGTGTTCTCATCTAGGGCAGCCTGAGATTTTACTTAGGTCTTTGAAGATAAATTTGGAGAGATTTTCATGAAAAGGAAAACACCACTTTTCATATTCAGTTATGCAGACTTGCATTTATTCCTTAACTATGCCTATATCACCAACTTTCTGGAAATCTCATGATGCTGCACAAGCATCAGCACAGCTCCGCTGGTGCTAGCAATTGTAGGAGCATTAGTGTACACTGGTTGGTTGTCAGAATTTTTAACCACTAAGTCATCTAACTTTGCTCACAGCAGGTCCAGACAACACAGTAGTAAAAATGCCAGCAGATGGTCTACAATATCACTACCACTCTTACCAGCACTAGATTTGATGGAGTCTTAAATTTTGCCCACAGAGCTCAATGTTTGAGATTACTTATGTGTGCATTACAAATTCTTTCTTGTCGTGTGCTTTGCAAATTGGGAGAACAAATTTCCAGTCATGAGGCAGCAGACTCTCCCCCTAATATTTAAAGTAAGGAAGGTCTTTAAAAAAAAAACTGTCCTGAGAATGAATTAATGAAAGTTTCCTTCAAAATGATAGAGTTTTAAAATTATTTCTGATGACAGAACTGACTGAGGCATTCCACTGATCAGAGACAGACAGAATGAAGACACTTCTGGACTGAGGATTCTTCATTAGAGAGAAATCGAACATTAGAATGAGACTGGTCAGGAAGCTGAAGAAAAGAAAGCTGGAGGCTGCCTGTTTTAGTCTGGGCCTCAGTAAATCTGGCAAACAAAGTAAACCCACCTAAAAAAGGTTAATAGGTTCCCAGAAGATCAGAAGAGTAGAAGGAAAAAGACTACCAGTGCACTAGACATTACAGTGCCTCCACTTATTCTAGAAAACTGATCTGCTCTTCCTTACAATGGTGTCTCCAGTCTACTGTCTTTCACGTCATACTCAGTTTTCTACAGAAGACACTATATCAAGGTACAGTTCTCTATTCTAGGCTTAAAAAGGACAAGAAGTCTCATGACAAACTCTTCTAAGACACTAAAAAGATTGTGTTACACCATTATCCCATATAGCATGCAACAGCAATGGTCCATCTGCATTTCTCAGGTAGATTAACTACCTAAACACATGCAGTTGCTGTGACAGTCTAGGCAGAGCTCACACTGAAGTACACAGTTAGAAGATGGTGCTTGAAGACTATGAAGGGTTTCTAAAAGATTCCACATTTCTACAGAAGCTGCTACCTTGCTGAAGACACCAACCCCATCAAATCTAGAATGGTGCAACTAAGATGCAATAAATCACTGAAATATCAGACATGAAAAAGTTAATTATCGTTTCTAAAATTAACAAAAACCTCAAGCAAACTTTTGGAACAACTGCACTTTATATAAATGATAAAGGCATATAAACTTTAAGAACTACAGACTGCAGTACTTGGGTTGAGGCAGTTATAAACAGCTAATGGTACAAGCAGCAATTTAAATAACTTTTGTTTAGTAACTTGAATCTATAGCACCTTCAGGATTGGAGATCTAAATCAATGTACACTGTATTCAGATTTTGACAGCTTTCACTTTCCTCCAGTGCCAACAGAGGAATAAGGAAGATGTACATTGCAAATGGAATGATGCTAGTACAGAACAGCTGTCACCCTTCACCCATCAAAAATGGCAAAGTACCAGAAGTGCTTCCAAAAACTATTTTCTAAATGAAAGTGCTAACTCAAGTAGACTGCTATACAGTTAGTTGGTGCTCTCAAAAACACCACTCATTTGTGTGGCATTACCATATTATATCCTGTAACATTGTCAATTAGCAAACTATAAATATGTATAGAACTTTAAACTGCACACTGCCTACATTTTTTATACACTTTCCTGTTTCACCACTGAATTCTCCAAATGGTGTTTTGCATCAAATGCAACCACCCATCCCCAAAGACAAAAATCCCACAGAAAAGCTACTTTTACAAAGAAGGCACACCTGTGAACAACACTGTTAAATTAATTTAACTCACTTGCTGCAAAGAAGAATCCTGTGAAAAACCAGTTTCTTTAAAGTCGATTTCATCATCGCTGGATGAATGAATGTGGCAGGTAGTAACCTAGACAAAAAAGTTTAGACAGCTATTTAATTAAACAAAAGGCTTTATGTAGATTAGAATTATTATGCAAGGTCATTAATTTCATTTTTAGACCAGCAAACACACTATTCCAACTGTAAATGCATATATTTCATCCACTAACATATTTGCATGTCACCAGTCATTACATTAGTGTTTGACACCTTTAGTGAATAATTCCATCTTTAACATCTAGCAAAACTAACTCTAGAGTTCCTTCAATGGATGCTACTTAATAGGTCCAAACTGGCCAAACAGGACAGGAGCAAAACTGTATCTTACCATTTAGATACAATATGAAATTATTCCAGTTAATAAGGAAGTTCTTCCATGAAGATGTGCTTATTAACAATTCTACCAATTAAGTGTAGCAGTCATCCACTGTGAATCAAAACACCTTTTACCCAGTTACAGCACTACACAGTTGAAGAAGAACACTGTTTTTGAGGGTGGAAGCTGAATTTGCTTTCCACTGAAGCACTGGCCACTGCTGGAGTCAGCCGCTGTCTTGCCTCACCAGTGTCCAATATAGCAATTGCTACGTGCCCATAAATCTGGAGACAATTTAACAAGGGGGAAAAACAGATTTAAAAAACCCCAAAATTAAAAAAAAACAAAACAAACCCCCCCACATTTTTACAGTTACACATCAGGGTCTTGATCCTCAGAAGTGCTGAGTGACTACAGCTCCTAATTAATTCTCAGAACTGGGTAAACATTACTAAGATCAGGTTTAGTAATGCTTTCTACGAAAACTAAAACACTGCATAGCGCAGTTGTTTTCAATCCGTGGTCTGCGGACCCACAGAGCCAAAACTAGGCATTTTAGTGTCCAAGGTGAGCAAACACATTTGCACCCCCTGCCATTTTTCATTATTTTCCCACCCCATTTTTTCCATTTCCATGATTTTGCACCCTGGGCAGCTATCCCACTCTGGTTAAGGCCCTGCTAAGGGGTCCACAAAAGGTGACTATGAAAATAAAGTTTCAGATCCAAGAAAAGGTGTTCCGTTCAGCTGATTAAAGGTATGTGAATACCCCCACCTACAGGTCAAACCCCAGAAGTGTTGTCATTACTGTAGAAGCCCACAGTTTAGTGCCCTCTCTCACACAGTGTGAAATGCCGTGCCGAGAACAAGCAATGTTTATGGCTGAATTTTGTTCAATCAGTTTTTAGTCTATGATTTTTACAGCAGGAGCCAACAGACCACAGGTTGAACTTCCAAAGGGGTCCAGCTCCATTCAAACTTTAAGGGTCAGCAAATGAAAAAAGGTTGAAAACCACTGATATAGAGAAGAGAGACCAATTCTTTTATTTGCTATTTTGAAACAAATTATCCACTTTCTGAAACAAATATGACAGCCTAAAAAATAATACCTTTAACGTTCAATTCACGCATAACAACAAATCAGTTTCACTCCCTAAAAACTACCCATAATCTGAGATCAAAGAAAGAATTCTAAAAGTGTAAAAATAAAACAGCAAGATTTTTCTATGCAATGTTTTTTAATTCATGGCCCCACAGGGGAATGGAATACTACTTGTTTTAAACTACTTAAGTAACCAAATGAATCCTTGGAACAATTCAACAGTAAACTGCAAATTACTTATAAATTATAGTGTGGATTGTGCATACGGTATATTTTTCACTTGAAAATTTGTTTTAGGCCTCAATTAGGCATTATAATATAGAACGGAGTAAATCATGTCATCTGATCTTGCTTTCTAGTCTACCAACACCATCTGTTCAGGATTAAACACAATCCTAATCACTTTTGTTTCAACTTCAAGTTTCTTAAATTTTAACTAGTAAATCTGTAAACAGGTAACTAAAACACAAATAAAATCAAACCGAAGTAAACACTTAAACCCTCAAGTCAAAATTCCAGATAACTGAACGGGCTTGAAACCAAACTTAGGCATATCTGCAAGAAAAACACTTCAGGATTCTTATCAAGCTCTTCATTTAACACAGTCAGTAGGCTCAAGCAAGTACTAGATTAAAAGACCAGTATCTGAACTCTTGCTCTAGTAGTTACCAAAGACAACAGCGAAACAGTTTTTACAGTTTGAGAAAAAAAATTAGAAGCTACTTAGTGTTGTTTACAAGTACCCATTGTGTATTCACTATCAGTTCTAATGTCTCCTTGAGATTTTTCATGTCTCATGAATGGAGCAATTTACCATTAGGATACACAAATTAATCTTTAAATGCATACCTTTTCCCCACAGAAATCACTTTCCTTAACTATTTAAGATTTTCAAAATAAGAATTGTGTTAAAGGTCCCAAAGTAATAATGTAAGAAAGGCTTTTTATTTTTGATGGAAGAGATACTATAATCATGAAAAATTGGAGATCTTTACGATGATTAGTTATTTCAATGAACTTCCAACAGCAAACTTGCTTAAAAGTGCTATTTTAATTAGAGCGTACGTCAGACCAGTTAGTGTACCTGGAGAAATCAGACCCCCATTTGTGAGAGACTTGCAGTTATCAGACTCAAGGGGGATCTACTACAGAAGAGCTAGGAGTCTTGCAGTTAATTCAAGAAACTTAAACTGAGCATGAGACAGTTCAGCATTAAACTCTGTTGGCCCCACTTTGGCTGGAATTCTGTTAGATATACAGTTTTAAAAGGAATGGGGCATATCTATATCAAAGAAAGTTAATAATCCAATATTCTATCTGGCTTAAAAATTTAGACTGACCTGGAGAAAACTTGTAAGAAAACCTGCTGGAGACTCTGACCGCACAACACTAGTAATCTATATTTTGGATTAATGTTTCTCAGATTAGGTTATTATTTATCGTGGCAGGTTGTTTTACCCCAGGATCAAGAAAAAGCTTTTCTCAAACAAAGAAATGTAATGGTTCCACACATTTACCTAAACAACGCAACATTTCTAAATGTCAGGAGGCTATGAAGATTATAAATTGGACCAGAATCACACTGCAAACCTGTGGGCCATTTCCAATAAGGCCACAGATCAAAAAAATTCATAGGATGCATTGTTTTCTTGAATAAATATCCAGTGCAGTTCTGACTAGTATCCACTGCAGATATCAGAAAACCCCATAAATTCATTGTTTTCATGCCTGTGTTAGGCAAATCTAGGGTTCTCTATTTTTATTTCACACATGGCCTTCTGCTGTGAATCTTGCATTGTTGTACTCTCACATGAAAATTTTAATAAATTAAGAACAGATTTAACAATCTTTATTCATTTTTTGGTCCAAATTAGTGATGTATAATTGCCACTTAGAGAAACCATAAAGAAACCAGTGATCCTTGGAGAAATTTAAAAAAAAAATTATAATGAGGCCCAAGTAGGCAACCACCTCAGTTTATAAATAAATAAATAATCAAGTTTGTCCTATTTTGAGTTGAGGGACCTGACTGTGTTACACTGACACTTTGACTTTAAATACAAACAAACAGAAAATGCTGTCTCTGTTTAAGACTATTTCTGCACCTCACAATTAGATGTGTTTAGACTATAAAAGGCCAATGTAAACTCTGAATCACTCAGTGCAGAACAGAATAATCATGACAGGACTTTAATCAAGGCAAAATTATATTTCTTCATTACAAGTGAGGTAGGTATTTGTGTGCATCATTCAATGATGCAGGAAGCAGTTTCACTTTAACTGTATGTATGTAGACTTGCTTACATATTGTACATGAAAACCCCAGCTTCAGCAATTTTAGTCTCAATTCTTCAAGCAGTTTTGGATTTACAAAGACCCCAAAGTGACCTCTTCCTGTTGGGTGGTACTTTAAGAGTGAGGTGCAATACAATATGAGCCCAACTCCAAACACCCTTGCAAAACCATATTAAATTGCCAATAAGGCAGCCGTATTTGCAAAGGAAACCAGGGAGGTGCCGATGCCACAGTGCAGCTACTGGAGAGGTTTGATGACATTCTGTCTGAGAAGCATGATGGCTGAAAAAGCCGCAGTGCAACTGTATCCCTGACACATGGGAAGGGAAAAGGATGCCCTTATAACAGCAGTAACTTTTCAAACTTCATCTTACAAAACCTACTAGATCCACGGTGTTCCTTTTGTTAGTTTCTCCTAAGGAGTTTGTACAGAAGGTCTCCCATCGCTCCCGGACATCATCTGGAAGCTCTAGAGTAAAACGGAGGAAAAAAGTTTTAGTACCAGTATAACTCAAAGCAGTTAGTTTTCACTCTCAGCTCCCAAAGTTAAACTTGCAAAAATCACTGCAGAACATGTTATGCTATACATACAATTGCAAATTTTCTCAGGCACTGTTTATTCTAACAAGGTGTGGTTTTCTGGCAGACATTTCCAGTCTATTAGATGACAATCTGAATGGCTCACTGGTGCAGTAAGCCTGTAACTGTACATGAGTATAAGGAATGTGGAAGTAACCTCGAGCACATGAGGACTTGGGAAAGATTAACACTGCAAGAAGGAACACATGGGATATCTGAGACTGAGAAGGCCTATGCTGGAGAGATTAATTATTCTAGAAGTACCTGTGTAAATAAGCCATTCTCCAGAAGAAGATACTTGACTCAGTGTAGTTTTCATTAGGGCAGGCCACCAGTGTTCCCTCTATTTTTTCCCCACACACGTGAAGAATTAATTTTGTTATGTGTACCAACATGGAGGAGATGTGTGACAGATCACCTTTGTATTGGTGCACATAACAAAATTCATGTGGTGGGGGTGGGCCCAAGGGGTTTGGAGTATGGGAGGGGACTCAGGGCTGGGACAGAGGGTTGAAGTACAGGGGTGTGAGGGTTCCAGCTCGGGGTGTGGGTTCTGGGGTGGGATTGGAGATGAAGGGCTCAGGGCTGGGGCAGGGTTGGGGTTGGGATGAGGGTGGGAAGCGGGCTCCGAGGTAGAGCTGGGGATGAGGAGTTTGGGGTGCAGGCTGCCCCGGGGCTATGGCAGGGAGTGAGGATTCCCCCCAGCTCTCTATACAGCAGCATCTGGGCTAGGAAGAGGCACCTCTCCCCACCGCAGCAGCTCTGGGACTAGGGGCGGGGCTATGGGATAGGTCCCTCTCCCCCACCCATGGCAGGTCGAGGGGTGGGCTGGGGCTGGGAAATGGGCACCTAACCTCTGGCCATGGCAGATTGGGGGGAGGGAGGGGCAGGCTAGGTGGGATCCGGGAGAGGGGCACCTGTCCCCCGGCCATGGCAGGTCGAGGGGCCAGGCTACGTGGGGTCCGGGAACCTCTCTCCCGGCTGTGGCAGGTCCAGGCCAGAGCTGGGTTCAGGTTGGGGAAGGAGCACCTGTCCCCCGGCTGCAGCAGGTTCACCAGGGCTAGGTTTCCTAAGCCCCTGCGCAGTGCTTAATAAGCTGCTGTGTGGCCACGCTGCTCAGAGGGAATTTAGCAGGCAACCCCCGCTCCATTTATTTGAAGCAGCCATGGCACTGCTTCCCTAAGTTTGGGGAGAGCAAGTCATATAATTTAATAGGTTACTTGGACTTACACAAACAGTAAGAAGTCTGCTTCTTTCCCTAGGACAAAACTTTTGGCAAGAAAGCCCCTATTAAAAGCTGCCTTTTACATTCCTAGCATGATTTAATTCTACAAATCCAACTAACAGAATGGTGAAACAAACCTGTTGAAGTTTAATGTTACCTTTAATAAGCTGTTGTACTAGTGCGCTGTTTGGCCCCTTATCAGTACTGTGCACAATACAGTTAGCTATCCTTGTTAAATGACCATATAACCATGCCACCTTCCTCCTTCAGCCCTGAAAAAGAGAAGTTCAAATGTTCATCTTCCCAGATAGCTGGCTGTTGAAGTATTTTGTAGTTATGGAACGTTAAGCCTATAAATCCAAGGAAGCAACACAAAAAGTTAGACCAGACAAGCGAGGAAGCAAAGTACTTTAAATACTCGTAAGGAGAATGAGTAATGTATACTTCAAACCAAAATGTTTTTTGGGCTGCTAAAACACATTTTTTGGGCTCCCTCTCTGAACTGTTTTTAAAATACATAAAGCTATCCATAAAGAAAGAGAAGCATGTTTAGTCATCAAGTTATTCTCCTGCTTCTACATAGTTTTGAGGGAAGTTAGTATGGTCAGAATAAGAGCAAAAATCCATTTAATATTAGATTCAATTTGCTAACAGGTTTGGAGAACCTACCTCACATAAGACGTTCAGACACCTTTCCTGAAAACTAATACTTTTCACTTAATACTTCAAAATATTCCAAAAAGGGAGTTTTGAGCCTCTAACAGTGCTAAAATAATTCATTAATTCAGGCTACAATAAAATATTCCCAGATTTTGTAAAGTCTGTCTCAGGGCTAACCTAACACAAGAGCTAAAAAACTTCTATGTACCAGATTAGTTGGGACTATAGTTTGAGAATGGCATTCAGGACATTACTAGAAATTCCTAGATCTTTGTCCAAAGTGTTCCGCTGCCAAAGCTAACGTGCCTGATGCATCCGAAGAAGTGAGCTTTAGCTCACGAAAGCTCATGCTTAAATAAATTTGTTAGTCTTTAAGGTGCCACAAGTACTCCTGTTTTTTTTTTTTTTGTGCCTGACAAGGAACTGGATATAGCAGCTCCCAGAATGACACCTTGCAGGGCTGAAGGACAACAGTTAAGACTAGCCAGAGCTGGCCTAGCCTTGAGAAACTGAAAGTTAGAGAAATATCTAGATCTGAGCTTCACTGCCAAACACCAGCAGCTGGTTGCAGGACAGGGATATCTGTCCTCAGCCTGGACATACTGGCTGCATTAGAGGAAAAGCAAGATTGCGTTAAGGAACCACTTGCCCGGTTGGACAGGCAGGCATCCAGTCTGCTGTTCAAATGAGCTTCTCAGTTATAAAAGCAACTAGATGGGCAGCTCAAGATAAAGAAAACTTAGAAGCCACATCTTGCACAAAAAGCTTGTCTACACAGGAGCACAAAGGAAAATTAATCCAAATTAACTAAAGGTGTTAAAGTGGATTAGTTAAAATGCATTAAACCCATGTGGAAACTCATGCAGAATTAAAGTGACCTTAATTAGGGTTTGTTTAAAGAATTAAGGACTTGTCTACACTGTGCCACAATGCACACTGTGGAGGTGTGAAAAGCAGATTACACCAAAATGTTATGCTCTAACTGCCCCACATGGATGCTGCTGGCACAAACTAAAAGATGTGTAGTTCACATTAACATAGCCCTGTTTGAAAGACTGCATTAAACCTCTGTGTAGAGACACATTCAGAAATGAAGTGGTCTTAAATCAATATAACTTAATGCAGGGGTTCTCAAACAATGGGTTGCGACCCCAAAGTGGGTCTCAACCCCATTTTAATATCAGACACCTTATTAAGAGTTACACTTTTATCAAAGTCTCTTAACCGATGCCCTTTCTTCATATGAATCAAGCCTGATTATAGTGAATATTTCACCACCCCAATCCACAATAAGAACCAAGACAAGATGTTCTCATGAGTCTTTTAGCTACAATTCAATCCAATCCAATTTAAAACTCATTTGGTCTCGCTTTTAAAGTTAATTGATTAAAGCACTAAGATCCACATGGAGTGTTGTCAGTTACTGTATGTAGAGAGGCAAGACAAGCCCATCAATGGAGAAACACGGCCATCAAGCAGAACCTCCTTGAGTATTGTGAAAGCAGAGAAGTTATTTAAGCATGGCAAGCTTAAGCACTGACATACACTGTGTGCACACTTACAACCAAGTGTGGTGTTCTTCCAGACTTAATCTGTACAACATTTACTCCTGGGGGAATACTACACATGCAAAGAATTTATGTCCCCCGCAGATTTCTTTGCTTGCCTGCAGAAAAATGACTTTCTGATGGGGAAGCAAAGGAAGCCACAGGAGCAGTCAATAACCCTTCCTAGCAGTATGTTTTGGGTGCCCAGGGCAGCCGTCAGAGAGGTAAATCATTGTGGGGCAGGAGGTGGAACTGAGGAAGACCCAGCAGGTGGCTCCTAACGTGTGCAGGCTCAGCTGCTAGTCGGAGCTGGGCTAGGGAGGACGGACTTCCTCTTCCCCTGCATGGCATTCGCGGCCAGGTCAGACCCACCCAGGAGATTTCTCCCCCAGCTGCAGAAAGCTCTGCAAACTCGTGCACCCTCTCCCCCTGCTTCCTGCGCCCATTGCTCCTCAGCTGCAGGGGGAAGGATCTCTGTACAAGGAGCTGCTCCCTCATCTGCTCAACCCCTGTGCATCCAGACGCCCTCATACCAAGACCCTCCTGCCAAGCCTCACCCCCAACCCCCTGCACTGAGATCCCTGCCGATGAGCCCCAAGCCATGCACACTCAGATCTCCACACTACCAAGCCCCAACCAGTCGCACCTCAATAGCCACCCCACTGAGCCCTACTCTCCCAGCATCTGGACCCCCCCACCCCACTGAGCCTCCCACACCCAGACCCCACTGAGCCTCAACCACCTTCACCTGGACTCCCAACAGAGTCCCATTACTATTGCACCAAGAACCCCCCAACAAGCCCCTCTGTATCCAGATCCCCTCCGCACCCAGATACCCGACTAAGCTCAGAGGGGCAGGGCTCTGGGGTGTTTCTGGGGCAGGACCCGTCCTTGCACTGTCAGGATTGGGTGCAGCCTCACTGCTGAGTCTGTGTCTGGGATGGGGGTGGAGGGAGCTGCACAGTGATCTCTCACCTCTGTGCGGCCAGTGCCCTGTGCTCCCGAGTGCCATGCTGGATCCTCCACATTTATTTGACAAATTAAATTTAAAGAATTTTTCCAGCATTTTAAAATACTGTATACAGAAATTTAAATTTTTTTGGTGCAGAATTTAATATTTTGGCACAGAATGCCCTCAGGAGTAAACATTGTTTGGCTCATTGTTTTACCTCTCCCTTTCTATCTGGTGCTCTATAAATCCTACATGAGTGATTGCTCAGGGTTTAGGGGTTTTTTTTGGGGGTGGGGGGAATTAAGGAGACTGAAGGCCTGAAGTGAATGACTTTTGTGATTATTTAATTACCATTTCCTCCCTCTCCCTCATTCCTACAGTACATCTATCAGCCTAAAACATGTATAAATTAGCATAACAGATGACTTGTTATCCTTGTAACTGTCCACATATGAGGCAGACAAATGACGGGCAGTTTCTCTCCAAATTTAAATCATGGTCTATTTTGGCGGTTGGAGGTACTACTTCCTATTGTAAGTTTGGAAGTATTTGGATATCACGGAAATGGGCATGGTATGAAAACCTATGTAATAGCTGGTCTCTCATTTCTGTCTATACCAAGACGAGAAGCAGACTCCACAAGACCAGAGCATTTGGCCAGGAATAAAAACAGCGAAAGGAGGAAGAATATGGATTCAACATCAGAAAATGAGAGACTATGTTCTATTATAAAGACAAAAAGATTGTAGAAGTTAAAGAACCAAGCCAAGAACAGCCCCTCAGTAATTTTGCTTTATACTGCATCCCCTCCCACAAAGCAACTCATGTGATGTTTAGATTGTAAGCGCTTGAAGTCCTTGTCTAAAGTGTCAGGCATAATTTTTGGTGCTATATAAATAGTGTGTAGTATAAATTAATTGGTGTCCTGTCACAGGAGTGTAAGTCTCACATTAGGCTCCCAATTTTAATAATCCTTAGGGGGAAAAAAACAAAAAAAACTTACTGAAGAACAAAACAACTGGGATTTCTTTAGTTATATTTACTACAGTTTGCAATAAGAGTTAAAGGTGGGCTTGCATATTTCTTACACAAGTCACTTCCATGCGTTCGCAATACATTCTCAGTTCTTTACTGAAGTAGGTTACCAGCCACAGCTATCAAGCTGCTTTATATGAAAAAGTCAGAGAACTGGCCTGTGGCCTGGTTCATCTTTGAGAAAGTCTGCACATCTTTTAATGGGAATTTGAGGTTAGTAGATCTGTAGGCAGTCATTTTCCATACTTCTTCCTCATGAGAGTTCAGTGTCAACAACACTATCCAACAAAGCACACCAACATCTTTGCAGAATAAAAAGTTACTTCGCTTATACAGTAACTGAGTTCTTCAAAATATGGGCCGCTACTGGTATTCCACTGCTGGTATGCATGCGCTCCATGAGCCAAACACCAGAAGATTCTTGCCAGCTGTGTCCATTGGTCTGTGCCTGTGCCCTTTTCCTCCTCATGTGATGAACTGAGGGCATAAGGGGTGGTGCAGACCAACAACTTCTACCACAAATAGCCCTAAGACCAGAGGGGGAGGGCAGTCACAGAACAGAGATAGGAACCGCACACCTTGAAGAACTCCAATTACTATGCAAGATAGGTAACATTCCCTCAAGTAATGGTCTATGTGTGTAATTCCTGTCGATGACGAACAAGCAGTACTGATTGAGGAAGGGGATGCAAGGACATCTGCTGCACCACCGATCAGAGGACTGCTCTGCTGAAGGAAGCATCAGATGAAGGATCTTGTACCAGGCTGTAATGTCTTGTAAAGGTGCGAACAGAGCCACACATTGTCACTTTACAGATTTTGAGGAGAGGGATGTCTTGAAGTGAACCTACTGATGCAGCCTCAGCTTTAGTTGAGTGAGTCCTCACATGATGGTGGAGAAGGGGCATCGTTAACTCAAAGCAGGATGCAGCCCAAAATCCATTTGGAAAGGGTCAGAGGAGATTACTTCCCCTCCCTTACATTCCACAAAGGATTTAAATAGCACTTTACCCTTTGTAGGTAGAAAACGATGGTCCAACAGATGTCCAGAGTGAAATCTCCTATCCTTCACTGGGTGCCATGAAGCTTTGGAAAGAAACAGATAAGTGAATATTCTGATTTAGATAGAACTCAGAGATTACATCAAAAATTCACCTCCAAAGTAGTCTCAGTGAAATTTTGTCTGTGGAAGAAAGTGTAAGGCAGATCAGCCAGGAGGGCCCCCAGCTTATCTACTCCTCTGGCTGAGGTGATATCAACCAGAAAGGCAACCTTCATCGACAGATGAACATGATGCCAAGGGTTCACACAGTCTTTGTTAATTCTGACAGGACTAGACTGAGGTCCCCGCCAAGGTAGGTTTTGTTATCAGAGGTTCTAACACCAACACTATCTTTTAAAAAACATTCTTCACCACTCTGGTTGTTCTCCAGAGGGTGACAGGTCTTGATAAGTGCTAAGTGTATCCACATAGAGCTAAGAGATACTTCCAAAGTCTTTCAAGAGAAAGGTAGTTCAAAATGACAGGGATGTTGTCATTTTCTGGGGTTATTAGACAATGTTGGTGCCAAGCCAAAAACTCCTTCCCACTTTTCTGTGTAGCACTTGTATGGAATCCTTCCTACAGTTAAGGACAGATTGTACTGCTTCTGAACATGCCTTTTCTAGGTTTGTTGCCCATACAAATATCAGGCTATCAGGTGGAGGAATGCTGGAGTGGGATGTCTGATCTTGCCTCTGTCCTTGTTCAACAGGTCTGGGAAGAGCTGAATATGGATGCATGGGCATGCTGATATCTGGTGAATGCTGGGAAACCAGAATTGCCTGGGCCATCTGGGCACAAATCAACATCATTGATACTCTCTGTTGCTTCATATTCCTCAGAACCTGAGGTAAAAGTGGAACATGTGGAAAGGTCTGTCAGTTGTCCTCCTCAGTTGGTGTTTAAATTACCTGTAGTCATCACATGGTAATGATGAGGTCGGTGTAACCACCTCTCCTGCACTTGAAGATTCCAACCCCATTTGAGCTGGTGATTCCTCCTCTTCCCTCCATTAGTTTTTGTGGTTCAGGATCTTCTCTGCAAAGGGAGGGCTGTCTGGATTCTCTGTGGTACTGTAAGAACTGTCGCATGTATGGATCCCATGGACCCCAGTAAGGCTAATGTGAGGAGACAAAAGGGAACTGGGGTGGTCTCCATGGGGTAGGGTACAATTGATTCTGGGGTGCACAATCTCTCTGATGAGATACAGACTCCTTGTCTCAGTGATGGGACTCGCCCCCTAACACTCAACTCATCAGATGAGGTAGCAGGTTCAAAATCCACGGGTGGTGCCGTTGATCCTGGGATCCTTACACCCCATCTGGTAGATGGTATCAGTGAGCGACACTCCCTTTCCTGCATGACTTGGACGAATGGTGTGGAGATGTCCCTGCTCAGGATCTGTTCTGACAGGAGTAGGGATTCCAGGTTAGTGAAGATGGCCATGTCCTCTGGGCAGCATACCTAGCCCTAGACTCAAAGGGAGTGGGATGGGCTCCCTTTTCATGGCGCCGCCAGCAGTAGTCTCATTGCAGTCTTTGGTACCAATGACTCATTACAAATGCGTAACGGTACTGTCTGTGTAGGAGGTACCCATTTTTGTTTTTATCTTGCCTGTACAGGGATTGCCCCACTTCTACACATAGTGCTGGTTTCAGGGTGCTTTTGCCCATCAGATCTGGGAGAATGCTAGCATTCTCCTTGTGCGATCCTAACACTCCTGTACCAGGGCATAGCCCTTCACTCAACTTGTAAGTGGTTGGAGAAAAGGCCCTCTCTTTGGATGAGAGCCTGGAGGAATCCTTCGCTCTACTCCTATGAGCCCCAGACCTGGAGCCACAGTGCCAGGAATGGCACTTCTCAGTACCTCTTCCTGATGTACAGGAGGGTCTGATGGACCAGAGTTGGATTAAGGGCTCACACCAGGGTCCATTAGGAATTTCCAAACCCTACACTTATTGGACCAACAGGTTCAGTCTGGGAAGGATCAACATTGCCAGGGGAAGAAAAGTGTAAGGAACTGAAATCAGAAAATTAAAAGGCCAACAGAAGCTTTAGTCCAAGTGTCAGTGTGCTTCCTTGCCCAAGTTATTTTACTAGCTTAACTTGTAATTATCTTTTGTACATGAATAAAAATACACTTCACATCTACTGACAAAAGGAGAAAAGCACGTTCAACATATTCCATGTTTGTTTATGCCTCTTGTAAAATTTGTTTTAAGGTGGGAGGGGGAAAAGGGAAGAACAGATTAAAAGCTGTATTATCCAGCATTTTACCAGCTGGAAAGCTCTATAAACCAGCATTTCTGATCTTCACTGAAGGTCCGATTTATCGTCCGGTTGGCACGAGGCCAGCAAGCTCCCTACCTGGCTCTGTGTGGCTCCTCGGAAGGGGCGACATGTCCCTGGCTGCCCCTAGGTGGAGGAATGGCCACGAGGGGTTCGGGGTGTGGGAGGGGGCTCAGGGTAAGGGGTTGGGGAATGGGAGGGTGGTGCTCACTTTGAGCGGCTCCCTGCAAGCGGCAACATGTCCCTGTTGCTCCTAGACAGAGGCTAGGCTAGGCGGCTCTGTGCACTGCCTGCGCCCCACCCCGAGGACTGGCTCGGCAGCTCCCATTGGTTGGAAAATGTAGCCAATTGGAGCTATGGGGGTAGCACCTGCAGGTGGAGGCACACCTCTGCCTAGGAGTGGAAGGGATGTTGCCACATGTGGGGAGCCACCAGAGGTAAGTGCCACCCGGATCCAGCAGCCCACCCCCCCTCCCACCCCCCAACCTCCAGCTCTGAGCCCCCTCCCACACCCAAACTCCCTCCCTCTTAATTAACTGGAATTTTTGACTTACCGATACCCCCTCCCCATTCCCCCAACATGCTGGATAACAAAGCTTTTACTGTAGTAGACTCAATTCTAAACTGATCACGCATTCATATGTTACATCAAATCTAATGTAGCACTTCAATTTTTGGGAAAGGAGTAAAGGCTTTGTTACTCACTGTTTCTTCTCATTCATTTCCCATGCTTCAAGTATTCATTCCACTAACTGGCACTTAAGAAAAAGCTATTAAAAAAAAGCATTTGCTTAGTATTTCTAGAAGCTTAAGTACAAAGTATCATATATTAAGATAAGTTCAAACAGAAGTAGCAATTAGTTTCAGGCAGAAAACTATTAGATCACATAACGGATTTTTAAGTTCACACAACAAAACTCAAAGTGCATTAAGCCCTTTTCACTATATTAAAGACCAAAATTCTTAAGATCAGCACCCTACAACTCCTATTTATGCATCTAAGTAAGTTTTCAGGTCCCTTTGTTCTCAACACAATCTGCTGAGTACTGAACATTTTTTAAAATCTGGCCCTAAGTGAACTATGAGCTATATTCAGAAAATCTATTTTAATGAATGACAAAATTAATAGCCTAGAACGTCCAGATTACCCTAACTTTGGGTCCCAAATCATATACTGTTTACAAGCCTCATACAATGTTTACAGGCCTCCCAGCAAACCAGAAAGGATTCTCTTCAGAGCAAGTCAAATCTACTCTTAAGTTAAAGGGATTCCTCTTCAGACAGACCCAAGACACTAGCTGTCTCCCACAACAGTCTCATCCTAGGAATGGATGAGCTACTGCTGCAGCCTTCCAGCCCCTAGCAGACAGGAGAGCAATCTACCGTGCAGCAACAAAACCATGCCTTCAACATGGGTAGTGAATTGTCACTAAATTTTTTTTTTTAATATTACATGCCTCTATTTAATAAGACATGGTTTTATTTCCACTAGAAAGAGAAACAGCTACAATAGTTAAGAACAAGGCTTACAATGTCAGAATGTCCACAAAAGCACAACTTACATGTTTCAGTAAGAGATTGTCCCCAATGGAGTCCTGATCTGTAATTGTGCCATTTTCTGTACTCTCAAGGGGACTTGCAAGAATCAATGCAATACAGATTTCTACTTGAGTATGCAAGAAGTTATTCCATGTGTATTTAAAGAACATATCCTGCAAGACAAATTCAAAAGGAGTTGATTACACACACTGGGGTCTTTTCACTGAACAAAACAAGCAGCAGTGTAGTTCTAGAAAGTCAGAAGTAACCAACAATCTCTTAAATACTTTAAAATTTTGTATATGGCTTAGATAGCAATTTATTGTTTTAGAACAGGGGTTGGCAACCTTTCAGCAGTGGTGTGCCGAGTTTTCATGAATACACTCTAATTTAAGGCTTTGTGTACGGTAATACATTTTAACGTTTTTTAGAAGATCTCTCTAAGTCTATAATATATAACCGAACTACTGTTATATGTAAAGTAAACAAGGTTTTCAAAATGTTTCAGAAGCTTTATTTAAAATTAAATTAATATGCAGCTCTTATTAGTTTAGTGTGATCCTTGCCCTTGCTGTTCCTTGCTGAGTTTTCCAGTGTCTGGTGGCACCTATTTAGATACTTTAAGCTGCACACAGGCTTCTGAGTAATCAGTTGATAACCGGCTGGCAGGAGATCAGTGGCTGGAACCCCAGATTGGCAGCTGAGGTGAGTGGAGCTGGTAGGGCTGAGCAGGGCCAGAAGCCTGGACCTTGTCTGGCAGGAGGCCTACGCTGGAACTCCAACTGGAAGCAAGGTGAGTGGAGCTGCAGCTGGCAAGGGGCCAGCAGCCAGAACCCCAGAGCAGCAGCGGGTTGAGGTCAGCCTGCCCATCTCTGGTGTTTCGGGGTGGACTGAGCATCTCCGCCCGCCTCTGCTCTGCGTTTTCAGCTGCTGGCTCCTGCCAGACGAGGTCTCAGCCCACTGCCAGCCTGGGGTTCCTTCCCCCCAGGCCAACAGCGGGTGCTGCGTGGGACCCCAGCTGGCAGGAGCCGGCGATGGAAACCCCAGAGCGGTGGCAGGCTGAATAGCTCAGCCCACCGCTGCTCTGGGGTTTCAGCTGCCAGCTCCTGCCAGCCGAGGTCTCAGCCTGATGCCAGTCTGGGGTTCCTTCACCCAGGCCAGCAGCGGGTGCTGAGTGGGATCAGTGGCAGGACCTCGGCTGGCAAGGGGCCAGCAGTGGGAACATCAGAGCGGCGACGGGCTGAGCGGCTCAGCCCGCCCCGCGTGCCATCAAAAAAGTGGCTTGCGTGCCACTTTTGGTACGCGTGCCGTAGGTTGCCAACCCGTTTTAGAAAGACAAAAATCTATGCACATTTGGCACCTAAATAGCAATTTTACAACCCATAGTTGCCATATGATGTAGATCAGTACTGGTCAATTTATAGATAGGGAAATAGAGGGACAAAAGTTGAGTCAGAAAGACAACCCAGATGTCTGTACTTCCAATCCTACCCTTCATCCCTACAATACTTTAATATTTTTAGGTTCAAGTACTGGGTACAGAAAGGCATATAGTAAAAAAATATGCCTTTAAATGTTATTTTTTCTGTCTCTTAGATCAATTATGTTTCTCGTATGGAGACAAGAAATTGGCAGCTGTCACTGGCAACATTCAGAATTATGAGAGAGTTCTTAGAAATACTCAAATTTAGCATTGCCATTATGTGTGACAGACATGGCAACTTCCTGTAATATACTTGAAAAACACTATTTAATTAAAATTAAGTAACTTGGAGTCCAAAGATACTCAGACTTTAAGGCCAGAAGGGACCATCGTGATCATCTAGTCTGACCTCCGGCATACTGCAGAACACAGAACCTCACCCACCTGCTCCCGTAATAGACCCCTACCTCTGGCTAAGTTACTGAAGTCTTCAAATCATGATTTAAAGACTTGAAGTTACAGAGAATGCACCATTTACATTATTTTAAACCTACAAGCAACCTGTGCCCCATGACGCAGACAAAACACCCCCAGGGTCTACCAATCTGACCCAGGGCAAAATTCCTTCTCGACCCCAAATATGGCAATCAGTTAGACCCTGAGTAGGTGGGTAAGACCCACCAGACACCCACCTAGGAAAGAAGTCTGTATAGTAACTCAGAGCCCTCCCCATCTAGTATCCCATCACCAGCCATTGGAGATGTTTGTTACTAGCAGTCACAGATCAGCTACATGCCATTGTAGGCAGTCTCATCATACCATCCCCTCCATAAACGTATGAAGCTCAGTCTGGACATCAGTCAGTTTTTTTGCCCCCACTGCTCCCCTTGGAAGGCTGCTCCAGAACTTTACTTCTCTGACAGTTAGAAACCTTGGTCTAATTTCAAGCCTAAACTTGTTTATATCCATTTCTGTCAGGTCCACACTGGCGCTTAGCTTAAATAACTCCTCTCTCTCCCTGGTGTTTGCTCTCTCTATATAATATACTTCAGAGGGATAATCATATCTCCCCTCAGCCAAGCTCTTTGAGTCTCCTCTCATGAGGTAGGTTTTCCATTCCTCAGATCATCCTAGTAGCCCTTCTCTGCACCTGTTTAGTTTGAATTCATCTTTCTTAAACATGGGAGACCAAAATTGCACACAGTACTCCAGATGAGGTCTCATCAATGCCTTGTATAATGATATTAACACTTCCCTGTGTCTACTGGAAATACCTCGCCTGATGGATCCTAGGACTGCATTACATTTTTAACGGCTGCAACTCATTGGTGGCTCACAGTCATTGTAAGAACATAAAAGCGGCCACATTGGGTCAGAGCAATGGTCTATCTAGCTCAGTATCCTGTCTTCTAACAGTGGCCAATGCCAGATGCTTCAGAGGGAATGAACAGAGAGAGGTAATCAAATGATCCATCCCATCACACATTCCCAGCTTCTGGCAAACAAAGGCTAGGAACACCATCCCCGCTTATAGTGGCTAATAGTCACTGATAGACATAGCCTCTATGAATTTACGTAGTTCTTTTTTGAACCCTGTTATAGTCTTGGCCTTCACAACAGGCCTCTGGCAAAGAGTTCCACAGGCTGACACTGCATTGTGTGAAGAAATACTTCCTTTTGTTTTAAACCTACTGCCTATTAATTTCATTTGGTGACCCCTAATTCTTGTCTTATGAGAAGGAGTAAATAACACTTCATTATTTACTTTCTCCACACCAGTCATGATTTCATAGACCTCTATCATATTCCCCCCCTCCCCCGCAGTCATCTCTCTTCCAAGCTGAAAAGTCCCAGTCTTATTAATCTCTTCTCATATGGGAGCTGTTCCATATCCCTTATCATTTTTATTGCCCTTTTCTGTACCTTTTCCAATTGCAATATATCTGAGATGGAGCAACCAATCTACATGCAGTATTCAAGAAGTGGGTGTACCATGGATTTATATGGAGGCAATATGACATTTTCCGTCTTATCTATTCCTTTCCTAATGATTCCCAACATTCTTTTAGCTTTTTTGACTGCCACTGCACACTGAATAGATGTTTTAGTGAAGTATCCACAATGACTCCAAGATCTCTTCCTTGAGTGGTAACAGCTAATTTAGATCCCATAATTTTATATGTATAGTTGGGAGTATGTTTTCCAATGTGCATTACTTTGCATTTATCAACATTTAATTTCATCTGCCATTTTGTTGCCCACTCACCCAGTTTTGTGAGATCCTTTTGTAACTCTTCACAGTCTGCTTTGGACTTACCCAACTATTCAAAATAGTTATCATCTGCAAATTTTGCCACATAACTGTTTACTCCTTTTTCCAGATCATTTATAAATGTGTTGAACAGAACTGGTCCCAGTACAGAACCCTGGGGAACATCGCTATTTACCTCTCTCCACTATGAAAACTGACCATTTATTCCTACCATTTGTTTCCTATCTTTTAACCAGTTACTGATCCATAGAGGACGTTCCCTCTTATCCCATGACACCTTACTTTGCTTAAGAGCCTTTGAAAATCTAAATACACTATATTCACTGGATCACCCATGTCCACATGCAGTTATGTATCACCGGCGCTAGATAAAAATTTGCTAGCTTTGTTTTTAGCGTTGCAACATCTCATTCATTCCCGTACCGATCAGTTTTTTATTGCTCATATCCGAAGCCACCAACCATTCCCTGGCATGTTGACAGAAGGCAATGCCCAGGCGGATGCCCAACTCAGGGCGTTCCCTTGTACTCCTATGGAAAGTCATGCCCTACACCATCAAAATGCCAAGGCATTGGCTAAACAATTTCAGATCCCTCTCTCAGATGCTCGAGGTATTGTTCAACAATGCCCTCAATGTACTCTTAACCCACAGGGTCCTCCCATAGGGTGAATCCCGTGGTCTCGAGCCAATCAACTTTGGCAGATGGATGTCACCCTTTTTCCCCCTTTCTCCCCTTGGAAATACCTGCACGTTGTTGTCGACACGTTTTCTGGTTACATTTGGGTAACTGCCCAAAAAGGGGAGGCTACCAAACATGTTTGTAATCACTTGATTCGCAGTTTTGCGGTTATGGGCAGCCCCATTGAGTTAAAAACCGACAATGGCCCTGCTTACTGTTCCTCCGCCATGGCCGCCTTTTGTGCCCGGTGGGGCATTCTCCACAAATTCGGCATTCCTTATAATTCCCGGGGTCAGGCCATTGTTGAACGGGCTAACCGCACCCTAAAGGAGGCCCTTACTAAACAAAAACAAAAAGGAGGAGTGCCCCTATCCTTACCAGATAAGGAAGAATGGCTAGCTCGTGTCTTGTTTACACTGAATCATTTAAATTTAACTTTGTTTAATAATCAGTTTTCGTCTAGAGCCCAGCGTCATTATAGACAGACCGAGCCCCTTCCGGCACCAAAGGTGATATATCGCAAGCTGCCAGGACCAGAGTGGAGCTTGCCCGTGCCGCTAATCACCTGGGGCCGGGGCTACGCAGCAGTGTCAACTGAAACCGGCCCTGTGTGGGTTCCCGCTCGCTTTGTAAAGCCGTGGAGAGATGGCCTGGCATCAGGGGCCAAAGAATCCCATTCCGGATTTCAGCCTGACCCTGACGGAGAGGGTGGACAAGATTGACAAGGCTCGAAAGCGTGGCACACCCAACGTTGCCATAACTTGGGGACAAGTCAAAGCTTTATCACAGCAAGCTGAATATGTATTAGAGCAAACTAAGGCAGATAAGACTACAGAAAATTACTTTCTTGCGCTAATAGCCAGCTTAAATGCTAATTCTCTTTGCTGGATTATGTACATTTGTGTGACCGTTCTGTGTTTGCCGCAAGGTGTTGCAACCCCTCTCCCTTCCACTAATGTGTGGGAGACATTTATTCACACTTTAAATCAGACATCCTTTTGCCTCTCCCAGCAAGTTACGGTGGGAGACATTTTAGGTACCTGTCTGATTCCTGTATGCCATAATCCTAATGATGTTGAAAATGCTACTTGGTTTTATTCCAGTCTGGAGCCCAATTCCACTATTCATGGTTTGGGCTATGCTGGCTATCATAATTGGGGACCTCAAACACCTCGTAGACCAAGGAATGCGCTCGCCCTTCGCACCCCCTATGCTGCCACACATAATATAACCTGTGCCCGCATGACTAATTGTACCATGAGTAATTGTAAGCATTTTCCTGCTCCAGCAATGAATTGTTCTGCTGTGACAAATATCTCCTATTTATATAAGCATGTACAGCTACCGGATGGGTGGTTTTGGACATGCTCAGGATATACTTTCAATTATATGCCCGCCAATCTTAGTGATGGCACTTGTTGTTGCCTAAGCCGACTTGCGCTCATATTACCAATCAAAAGGCAACTGTCAAACAATTTGCGAGTTAGTCGCAGTCTCCCTTTGGATGCTTCCTGTGATAGCCATGTACATTTACTTTCTAAAACCGAGACTGTTGCTTTGGCTGTTTCTCTTGTCGGGGTCCCCGGGTTGGCCACGGGAAATAGTATGCGAATTAATGGCTTGGCTTGCGCGGCCACTAAGGCCTTAAATGCCACATCTACCGCTATAGCCCTCCTTAATGATGAGCAGGACGACATCCGTCATGGGGTGTTGCAAAATCGAGCGGCTATAGATTATTTGCTTATGCTGCATCATTATGGGTGTGAAAAGGTTAATGATATGTGTTGCTTTAATATTTCTGATCATCATCATTCAGTTGAAAATCAACTCAAGATAATTAAAAATTTAACGGATCAAATCAGATACAATCCAGACCCCTTCGGGGGATGGTGGGATTGGCTCTCCTCATGGCTTCCTAACACTGGGTGGTTGCATCAGCTTGTAACCTTTGGGGGACTCACTGTACTATTACTCGTGCTGTTTTGCTGCGGCATTCAGTGTGTCCCTTCACTTGTTTCTCTCTTCATTAAGGGCTGTCCATGGACTAGCCCGGAGCCCCCCCAAAAGTATTAGTCATAGTTAACAAAATAAAAAGGGGGAGATGTAGGTACAAGTGCTGGCAAGCCACACTGTATCCGCATTGAACCGTTTATTAGAACAGTATAGTATGCACTTTCTGTTATGCTATCATTAGTCACTAGACAATGGCCCATTGAGGAGAGCCAACCTTAATCAATTAGTAGGAAATAAATAAGTATATCAATCATGTAGTAATGAGTAATTTGCTTATGAGAGAAGTATATTAATCATGTAATAATAAGTAACCTGCGTGTAAAAGAAATGAATAAAAGGAAAGGTCCGGGACTTTCCTGGGACGCCTCACTGCAACACCGTCTCTGTTTCCCGTTACTACACTTCCCCAACAAAATCATATTCATCTAGGTGTCTGATAATTCTGTTCTGTACTACAGTTTCAACCAATTAGGCTTACCAGCCTTACCCTGTGATCAAGATATACATCCAGGTCTTTCTCCTTTGCCGCTTCAACTGATAAGTCCCCAGCTTAGAACAAAAACTGTTCTTGTTAGTCCCTAAGTGCATGACCTTGCACTTTGTACTATTAAATTTCATCCCATTTCTATTAGTCCAGCTTTAAAGGAAATCCAGATCTTTTTGTAGGATATTCCAGTCGTCCTCTGTACTGGCAATACTGTAGGGATATTAAAGAAGGTTTATATTAAACATGGTTTATATGAGAAATGATTTATTGATTTATTGTTAATTGATACTTTATAACTTAAGGTTTATGTTAGAAGTAAATTTGTGATTCCCAACATTTAGCCTCTAACCTGCAAGCCACCAGCTGTGTCTGTGTGAAGCCTGCTCAAAGAAATACTTTGTATAAAACTTGTTAAACATTAATTAACTGTAAGTAAGCCAAAACTGTAGCTGTTATAGTGTATAGATAGAGACCCCCACCCTCTGTAAGTTTTCATCTCACTTTATCTTTGCTTGTTAAAAGACAGGGAGTCTCACATAAATTGGTAACACCCCAAAAGGTAAAGAGACAGTGAAATAGATGTGATTAAAATAGAGAATGTATGTGAATGCATGCCTAGTTTAAACAATGAATGAATGGTTAGGGAGTCACCAGCCTGAAGAATTCAGTGTTGGCTGAAGAAGGTGTCAAGTGGGATCAACCAGATGACACCCACCACACCTCAAAGGAAGGAAAAACAAAACATCTAATAACATGGAGCCAGCCATCTGCTGATTGATTTAGCAACAGCAGAATGAAGCAACTCCTATGAACTAACATAGGGAAAAATTCCTATAAAACTGGACTCTAAAGAATAAGGACTTTGAGTCTATGTTTCTTCTGCCAGCCTCCAGGAGCATCAGATGCATCTGACACAGACTTGGCTCCATCCTCATGACCAAGATACCTGGCCAGTAACTTGGCATGAGCAACATCTAGGCTGGTAACTATAACATCTATACAAAACCTGAATGAATGATTGTGTAAATAAATATGTGTGTGTGTGTGTATAAGGAATAAGTAGTAATAGAAACAAGTAGAAAAACATTGTTTTTTGTTTTGTTATGGTATTTACAATAAATGTGGCATCTTTGCCTTATCCCTCTTAATAAGATCCTGCTGGTTTTTATTATATTGGTACAACAATACCTCCCAATTTTGTCTCATCTGCAAATTTTATTAGCACACTCCCACTTTTTGTGCCAAGGTCATTAATAAAAATGTTAAATAAGATTGGTCCCAAGACTGATCCCTGAGGAACACCACTGGTAACCTCCCTCCAGCCTAACAGTTCACCTTCCAATATGACCCATTGTAGTCTCCCCAATATGTATTGTTTATAGCCTGGGGCTGGGGGAGAGGGGAAAGAGAATGTTATGTGAATCTTGGCAAGTGTTATGAACTTCAAATGACTGTATTAAACTATGTGCCAGATAAGAATGGACTTTTAGGACATACAGTGTTAAGTGGTTCTCCTGGGAATCTCTAGGGGGACGTGAATGTAAATTTCCCACATCCAGTTATGCAAAAACCCAGAGTTTTGAAGCTACCCCCGAAGAAATGATATTGTTGATTACCTGTTCCTGGAACCTGAAGATCGAAGACCCAAGCTGAATAAAGGAAAACCAAACTATTCATGGTAGTTCTGAATCTGAGATAGTTCTGACCTTGTAACCATGGGGAAAAACTCAGTCATGGGTTTTGAAAAACTGACACCTATCCGAGCCCAAGGTTAGTTGGGGTGATCTCTGGTAAGCTTATTAGCATGCATGTAGGTTTTTATTGTTTAATTTTTTTTCTGTAATACTTTCACCTTAAGAATAAGTGTGCTTGCTTAGATAGGGTTGTGTGAGCACTTTGCTTCCTCTCCAAATGATTTAAACAGCTAAGTGCAGACGCTGCTTGCCGGGAATATCACACAGCGTAAGAAGGGAACTGTGCAGCCTGGAAAAACCCTAATTAGAAGAGAGTGGAGACCTGGGTCTCTGCCCAAGAGATGTGACTGCTGAGGAAGCCTAGAGTGGGTGTCCTCAAGGGACCACAGAAAGGGAATACAGGTGCAGTTGCCCTGAACTGTGACGTAATGCATAATTCAAAATGTCTTTAGGAAATAGCAACAGTCTTCCTTAAGAAAGTGCTATTAAAACTGGATGGTTACTACTCACAGTAATTAAGCCTACCATGAGATTTATGGTATTTCCCATTCCAAGTATAGGGAATATCATAGTAAACTTTGCATTGCGGTAAAATCATTTTAAAATGGCATCCACTGCAGAATATGAAGAACGTTTATATGGCTTAGGCCTAGTTTTATTTTACACCCTACACTAATACAACGTATTATACAAACAGCATACCAAATTAAGATTATATAAAACGGAGGTGTTATGCAAAATCAAAGACGACAAAAATAATGGCAACTAATAAAAAGGTTAAAGCATAAGTAGGAAATAAAAGTCAACCTCGAAAAAATGCATGCTAGAACATAAGGCAAACATACACATTCAGTGGGAGAATCTATGTGGTAAGAAGATTGCCAATTATATACAAGTTTTCAAGTGCAATACAATGGCGAAACAACGACAGGTTTGGCAGCATACAGAGAGGTACCACTTCAGACGAGGAAGATAAAGGACTGGTTATGTCACAGATGGGACTGTACTTAATGCACTATATACAGTTGACACATTTAAAAGGAATTAAAATAAAAAAAATTAAGGTCAGGACAGAATGACTCAGGAAGAAAGAATAAAAGCAAAGTAAGTTTAGGTAGGTTGTCTGAAAGAATTTGAGCATGGGGAGATAGCAAAGATAAGGTAGCAATCTAGATCTGTCTGTAGAGTGTAAACACCAAAGAGTAAGAAAAACTACGTACTATATAGAGGTCTAAAGGGTAAACTATTAAGCAGAGCTGAGGAAAACTTTTGGTTACCATCGGGAAGAGAGTTTAACAAAATCCAGATGGTGGAATAGTCTCACAATGAAAGTGGTGAAAGCTTCATCACATGGCTTCCTGTAAAACACTCTAGGGCACAATCTGCACTGACAAAACGAATAGACGTTGTGATATCTTAACAGGACTTTACCATCTACTTTCTGTGATTTTATAAAAATGAAGAGGATAGTGTAGAGCTCTTAACAGTGTAAGTAAATTATTCTTACCAATACAACTCCTATACTGTTCAACTCCATAATTTCCAAGTTCACATTGTTTGTGTTAGTCTGTAGAAGGCTGGATATCAACCTAATCACATTTAAGCGAGTGTTTCCCACAGGCGGATCCAATACGCCCCATGTTGTCTTCATAACAGTTTTCTAGACAAAAAAAAAAAAAAAGAGTCCATGGGAACAATTTTTTTTAAAGTACACATTTCTTTCAAGTCAGCTCGGTGTTATTTATCCACAAACAGAAAATGTGGTAAGAATCTTGTATGGCCAATTTGGCAGCAGTAGCATGACATTTTGTTGTGGGACAGTTGTTTTAGTTCCATACGTTAACACTTATTTTCTAGCACTATGGATTGGGAACAATGAGAAGACAATTAGGCTGGGGGAAAATAAGATATGGCATATACAAACTTAGTGGCATTATGGACACCTAAAGGAGCTGCATTCAGCCCCATGATGGACATTTACCGGAGAGAACTGTGATTCAGAACACACTTCATCAAGCTTTAACTATTCAAGTCCAGTGTGTCTAGTTAAGCAGTTTTTGTATTTATCCAGGCAAGAAAATTAATAATTATTGTAGTCAATTTTCTAAAGTCAGAAGAGAGAAATAAACCTTAGCTGCAGACTTCAGAATAATTATGTTTGTTTTAATGAAGAGAATGTTGTAAATACTTAATGGTCCCTACTGCTGCCATATAAATGCCAGCATACTTGCACAGGAATTTAGGAATTGAGATACCAGATCAGAACAGTGGTTTGTGTACTCAGATAAACTGTCTGACAGTGGTCAATACCAGCTGCTTCCAAGGAGGGCAAAAAGCTCATAATGGACAGTTATGCAATAAACAGCAAACAGGGATTAGAAAGAAGTGTCCCCGTCATTTAGTGGTTCAGTTGTGCCCTGAATGGAGATTTTATCTCCTTTCTAAGAAAGCATCCTATCTACCTACTACAAATATGGATATTCTCATTATCCTTTAAATTCTGTGCTCTTGACTACAATTATCTTAGAACAATGAGTTCTGCAGGTTTCCTTAAAAAAAGTGCATTTTTCATTTTTATATCTGTAGCCTTTCAATTTCACCAGATGTCCCTGGTGATCTACAAATGATCTACCATCTCTCCTCTGTCTTTTAATTGACCTCATATTCTCTTATGCATATCTCTAAAGTGAGCTTTCCCAATCTTTTCCACAGTGTATATGGAAGCTTTGTCTCGCCCCCCATTATACAGCCTTCTTTTGGACCACTTATTTCTGCTTTATTTTGGTATGTCATACAAAAGCATGCTCCTTTCCAAAGAAAGGAAAGGATATTTTATTGCATTTTAGTACAATTGCTTTTTCTCTATTTTGCTCAATTAAACAAAGTCAAACAGTTGAAAATATGAACGCCAATACATTACAGGGGTAGTTGATCACTAATGAATAGCCAAACGATAAGTGGCTCAGAAAAAGGCTTATTGTCTCTGTGTTAAAAAGGCTAAAATGTACTTTTTAGCTTTCATTAAACTGGTTTCTGAGTTAAAAACAGTGGTTACTAACCTTTCGGTAACCACTGTTCTTCAAGATATGTGGCTCATGTCCATTCCACATTAGGTGTGCGCATGCCACATTCACCATTGCTGAAGATTTTTCCCTCAGTGGTATCTATCAAGGCAACTAGCACCCTCTGGTGCTGTGAGCTCATGCACCAGCATAAAGGGGCCTGGACAGTCCCACACCCTCTCAATTCCTTCTTGCCAGCTAACTCCGACAGAGGGGCAGGAGGTTGTGGAACGGACATGAAGAACACATCTTGAAGAACAAGAGTTACGGAAAGGTTAATAGTTTTTTCTTCTTTGAGTACTTGCTCATGTCCATTTCACAGTAGGTGACAAGCGGTACACGAGGTGATGGGCTCAGAGTTCAAGGACATTCAGACTGCAACACTGCTCTGCAAAACTTGGCATCATCTCTGGCCTGCTGGGTGATATGGTAGTGGGTGTAGAAGGTATGAACTGATGACCAGGTCGCTGATCTGCAGAGGTCTTGGACCAGGACATGGGCCAGAAATGCTGCTGATGAAGCCTGAGCCCTGGTCAAATGGACAATCAAGATGGCAAGAGGTTGGACTGCCCACCTGCTTGTAGCACGTGCACATACAGGGAGTGATCCAGGATTAAATTCTCTGGGTTGAAACTGATAGGCCTTTCTTCCTGTCTTCTACTGACAAAATTCTGCGTGGTTTGGTCCTCTCCATGTAGAAGGCCAGGGCGAGTCTAACATCCAGCTAGTGGAGACACCACTTCTCTGCGTTCCTGTGCGGTTTCAGCCCGATTACTATGAAACTACGAGACCACCTTTGTAAGGAACACTGGGTGGGGACGCAGTTGAACCTTGTCCTTAAAGAACACCATATACGGAGGTTCTGATGTAAGGGCCCTGATTTCTGAGATCCTCCTGGCCAAAGTAATTGCTACCAGGAAGCCAACCTTCCAGGAGAGATACAAGAGAGGGAACGATGCCAGTGGCTCAAAAGGGAAGGCCCATGAGTCTTGATAAGACCAGGTTTAGGTGGAATCAGTTTGAAAATCTGAGGATAAAATCTAATCCCTTGAGGAAGAGGATGGCCATTTCATGAGAGAAGACCGATGTACTGTCCATCAGAGGGTGGAAGGCTGAGATTGCTCTTAGATGCACTGTGATCGATGAAAAAGCTAGTCCTTGTTGTTTCAGATGGAGCAGGTATTCCAGCACAGACTGGAGGGGAAACCAAGTCGGAGAGACACCTCGTTGGGAAGGCCACACAGAAATGCTTCTACTTGGCTAGGTAAGTCGCTTTACTAGACAGTTTCCCATTACCTAGCAAGACCTGGTGGACTTGTTCTGAACAGGCCTGTTCTGCTGGGATCAACCATGGCACACTCACGTGGTCAGGTGGAGGGCCCAGAGGTTCGAGAGGAGTAAACGGTTGTGATCTTGCAAGATCAGGTCAGGGTGGGGCAAAAGTGGAAGTGTGGGTGTTACTGCCAGGTCCAGCAGCATACCAAACAAATGTTGTCATGGCCAAGCAGTGGCTGCAAGGATGACCCTTGCTTTGTCTCGCTTGACTTTCAGAAGGACCCTGTGTACCACAGGAATGGGAAGAAACACATAGAACAGGAGCTCTGCCCATGGAAGTAGGAAGGCATCTGAAAGAGAACCCAGGCTGTGACCATGTAGTAAGCAAAACTGCTGACATTTCCTCCACCTCTGACTTTGAGGAACAGGACTCTTCAGGAGACCATGGGGGAGCAGTACCCTTTGTTTCCATCGACCAGTGCCGTAACAGAGATATCTTTGCCGACACCAGAAGGGCCAGTTTTCCTCTGGTCAGTACCGAAGGGCCTGGTGCTGGATATGAGCTCGGGGCAACATGCTCCATTCTGTTCAACATGCTCATCTGAGCCAATAGTTGTCCCATCAGGGCCCTGGCCGCTGCAAAGGTCTCAAGGTTGGAAGGCACTGCAATCCCGCTGGATGTTCCCTGGCATTGGCAGATGGCCCCGCACCGGACCCAACGGCATCTGCAAGCAGGGTGGAGTCGATGGTGCTGCTAGCAGAACAGGAGTGGACATGTGGTCTGACACAGGTTGCACTTCCCATGTTTGTCCTTCCTCAACATTGGGCAGTGTCCTCTCTTGGACCAGCTTCTTGTGCTTCTCTCTCAGTACTGGACGGGTGCTGAGAAACATGCAGTGCCAGAGAGTGCTTTACATCGAAGCCGAGGCACAGAGTCCAACTCTGATGCAGGTCTAAGCGTGGCTTCCATTAGGACAGCTCTTAGTCTAGCCTCCCTGTCCCTTTTTGTACAAGACTTGAAGTTGCGGCAGATTTGGCAACACTCTTATGTGAGCTTCTTCCAGACATTTCAGAGTGTGGGTTGCCCACCAGCACAGGCTTGCCACAGGAGGTGCATGCCCAGCCCCTGGGGCAAAGTAAGAGATGGGGGGATCTCACTATATACAGTAATATTATCTACACTACTACTAGAAATTAAAATGGAAGGTAACTAAACTAGAGAATAACAGAAACCCCCCTGAACGAATCCCTTGCCGAAGCAAGAGAAGGTGTTCCAGTGACAATCATGGGTGTTAAGAAGAAACTGAGATGGTGTGGGGGACTGGGCCCTTTATAGTGGTCCATGAGCGCATGGCACCAGAGGGCACTAGAGCCAGCCTGATGGATACCACTGAGGGGGGAAAAAAATCTCTGGCGATGGTGCATGCAGTGCACACACCCCTAACATGGAATGGACATGAGCAAGCACTCGAAGAAAAATTATTATTTTTAAAGCCTTTATCACTAAATGACAGCCTGTAATCTGTCTCCATTTTCATTTGGATGAGTTACAGATTCCACTTACTTTCGGGGGCTCAAGTAGTAGCTCATGGAAGGATGCAAGTCGTGCTTTTATGGCTTCTAAAACACTTTTGTTGACTGAATATGTTGAATGGCTCATGCCCGGAGGACAGATCTCTATATGACCTTCAAATCTAAATATATAAAGAAGAGTTTGATGAGTATATTGCAGGATTAGTTACAATATTAACTCAAGTTAGAAACAATCTTAACACAGGTTTACAGAGCTGGTGCTATAACTAGAAAGACTATAAACAAAGGGTAAATCTAGAGCAGTGGTTCTCAAACTGTGGGTCAGGACCCCAAAGTGAGTCATGGACCCGTTTTAATGGGGTTGCCAGAGCAGACTTAGACGTGCTGGAGCCAAAGCTGAAGCCCAAGCCCTACTACCCAGGGCTGAAGCCAAAGCCAGAGAGCTTCAGCCTTGGGCAGTGGGGCTTAGGTTACAGGCCCCCTGCCTGCAGCTGAAGCTCTTGGGCTTCAGCTTCCCCACCTGGGGTAGTGGGGTTCAGGCAGGCTCAGTCTTCGGTCCCCTCTCCTCAGGGTTTGTCTGGTCATTTCCTCCTGTATGGAGTTGGCAACACTGCTTAATAGCAAGTCATCGTTAATCCCTAGGAAATGCTTTATGCCAAACAGTAAAAGCATGTAAGGCCTGGCCTACACTTAAAAATTAGATTAACCTAGCGGCAAAGCTCAGGGATGTGAACATTTTCATGCCCTGTGTGACACAGTTAGGTCAATCTAACTTCTGGCATAGATATGGCTAAGTCAGGGGTGGGCAAACATTTTGGTCTGAGGGCCCCATCTGGGTATGGAAATTGTATGGTGGGCCAGGAATGCTCATGAAATTGGAGGTTGGGGTGCGGGAGAGGGTGAGGGCTCTGGTGGGGGTGCAGGCTCTGCGGTGGGTCCAGAAATGAGGAGTTCAGGGTGTCGGAGGAGGGTGAGGGCTCCAGCTGGAAGTGCGGGCTCTGGAGCAGGGCTGGGGATGAGGGGTTTGGTGTGCAGGAGGGTGCTCTGGGCTGGGACTGAGGGGTTTGGTGGGTGGGAGGGGATCAGGGCTGGGGGGGAACTTGGGTGTGGGAGGTGGTCAGGGGTGCAGGCTCCCAGCTGCGCTTACCTCAAGCAGCTCCTGGAAGCAGTGGCTTGCCCCCCCCCCGCCCTTCCGGCTCCTATGCACAGTTTGCACTTTGGGCAGGGGCAGCATGCGTAGCCCCCAGCTATCCCTACGTGTAGGAGCCAGAGGGGGGACATGCCACTGCTTCTAGTAGCTGCGCAGAGCCACATGCAGAGCAGGACAAGCCCCTGACCCCACTCCCCGGCAGGAGCTCGAGGGGTGGATTAAAGGGTCTGACCGGCCAGATGCAGCCCGTGGGCCGTAGTTTGCCAACCCCGGGCTAGGTTGACGAGGAGTTAGAATACTTAACTTAGGCCAATTTAAGATTGTAGTGCAGATATGCCCTAAGTCCCCAATAACTTTCACTGACAGTCACTTATGCTCCTATGTCACTTTTAAAATTTTTCATCAAGATGACTAAAAATATTTAGAAGCATTTGTGTTCCTTCACAGCTAAGTTTTGAGACACAATGTCGAGCACGACAGCTGTAAATTGTAATGTCACGAGCCCAATTCAAAGCAGATCTGCTGCCAACGTAAACCCTGTGCCTCTGGCAGAGGAATCAACTTAAACAAGTAAAAAATTCAAACATTAAAGAGAGGCAAGTATGAGCAAACCGATAGGGAAGTGATCAAGGAGCGCGCATCATCTTCCTCCTGTTTCGGTTCTAGAAAAAGGAAAAGATTGATGCAAGGAAAAAAAGTTCTAGTCTGCTGAAGACTAGGTTGCAGATGCTTTGGGGTCAAAATAGGCCCATGGACTGGACCCAACCACAACAGATATTAAGGACCGCACCTGTTAGCATCAGCTAAGAGCAGAAGCTGAAACACAAGGAAAGCAAGACCAGACAGAAATGGCTTGTGGTCAACAGTCATAAGGGACACTCAGATGGGAGACATCAGCTATCAAAACAAGGCTGTGAAATGTAGGAACACGTCAAACATTTCATACCATGCTTTTCATAGAATCTGAGAATCTTGGGACCAGACCACAACTGAGAATACTGATGTGCTCAGACACTTATAATTCCATCACTGTAGTATCTAAACATAAGCTGATATGAAGGCCAGCATAAAGGATTTCAAAACCTGAGAAATAAAGCTGGTATTTTAGGATGCAATCTAAAAGTTTATATGGCTATGTTTTTACATTAGATCAAGAGGACCCTTCCAGGTGGGAAGCTGGCAGATACCTGTTGGGGGGTGCGGGAAGTGTATAATACATCCTGCAGTTCATGGAAGGATGCAAGACATGCCACCTCTACAAAAGGTAAATTCAGCAGCAGCACAAATCTCACAAAGGATGTGATCACAGATTGGGGGCGGGGGGAGAGGGGAGTGTCTTACATTGGTCGTCTTGTCTCAAGTAAGGTCAGTAATATTTGGACTGCACTGACTATTGCAGACTCATTTTTCTCTTTATGAAAAATATTTGATAGTAGTTGTTCTATAATTTCTTGCCTAGAGAGAAAACATCAATAAAGTTAGACATACAACTTTTAAAAATACAAATAACTGTTTATACAGAGACAAGCAACAAAGAGTCCTGTGACACCTGATAGACTAACAGACGTATTGGAGCATGAGCTTTCATGGGTGAATACCCACTTTGTCAGAGGCATCCAATAAGCCTGTTAGTCTATAAGGTGCCACAGGACTCTGTTGCTTTTTACAGATCCAGACCAACACGGCTACCCCTCTGATACTATACAGAGACAAGCAGTTACAGTGTTTCTTTGTAAAACTGCTGGCCAAGACTGGATGGAGGTTCAGAGCCATTTTCACATTTTTTCCCTCCTCCCACAATATTAAACTGGTTTCCGTCACCATTTTTCTGGCAGTTATTAGCCCACAGCAGCAGATCTAAGTGTTTTAAATCCAGGCTTCTGTTAAGTGCCAGCATAATGCACAACTATCAGACTAGACCTACCATGCATAACACTGTGTGATATGAAATTAAATTCAGCTTTGCTCACTTTCATAAATTTAGTTACTTCAAGAAACATCCATACATTTTGTTGGCTGCATGTAATGGGAAAGTAATTATTGTTATTTCCAAAAGGCTTCAAATAACTAAAAATAAATGCCACCATTCTCAGAGGTACAAGGCAAATAAATAAGAAGTTAAACTGTCCAACATACTTTTCTAGAGTTGCAAGCAGCGGGTCTGGTTCTGAACTGTTCTGTACTTGTAACATCTGATCTCTGCTCAGGCGAATAATTTCACAGAGCGACTGTGATGCATTTGAATGCCTCTGAAAAAAATATTTTTTGTTGTTGTTTTAAGAGCAGTATAGGACTACACACTATCTAAAGAACACTTCTCATCCCAGAAATTATGAAGCTGTGCACAAAAAAACATGACCATATGCCAAGCACTTTGTGTTATTTTACAGGGTAAGGTAAAGTTTTTTTCAAACACATTTCTAAACATCAAATGCCTTTAGACAGGACTCCATTCCACTGCCACCAAGATGGCAGAATAGCACTGCTTGGAGACTCCTGCCATCCTATCTCATCCCCTCAAGAATTTCAGGGGCCAGGTCTGATAACAGGTACTAATTCCATAAATAAGCAAAGTCAATACTGACATTAGAGTCCTATTTCTGATTACAGTATTGCTTTAAGATTTTCTGTCAGCTAACACAGGCCTACTAGAATCATAACTGCTTTTAACAGCAATAATTAATAAGCTAAACAGCTGGATCTTGACAAGCAGAAAATAATACTTACATCTTCATCTTGAGCTGGATGTACAATTTCTACAAGCCGCTGGATAATTCTCTCCTCATTTAACCACTGTAAAAAAATTTAGTGATATTGAATAAAAATGCAGTATTTTTCCTTTAAATCAGAAAAATATACAAAGCATAACCTGAGCATGTTGAGGGTCATCTATCAAAATTTCTTTAGTAGCACTCTTATTCTTCAAATTAATATTTTTGTATAATAATAAATTCAAAGTTTTCAGACTAGATACCAAGAGTAGAACAGAAATGTGTAGTGCCAGTGACTACTGCTGGCCTACTATAATCTTTTGTGGAAAGTAATTAAATACAATTTATGAAAAAGGCTTTCTATTTGCTTGATGATAGTGGCATCACACTTGACACGTTGCATTATAACTAGACTCTGAACAATAATGTTGAGGTACTGGGCTCCATATCTTCCAAGCTTTCTTCCTTATTTTCTCAACTTATAGGTAAAGAACTCTTCTCTATGAGAAAAACAGATTACCGTACTGGACCTGAAGAAAAAGGCAACACCATTTACAGGTCTTGGGATCCCAGAAGACTCATCTTCACATACTAGATGTGCACACATACCCCAAACTCCCATGTATTAGTGCAATTAGCTAAAACTGTCAGTGTAGCCCTCTGAGGAACACGTTACCAAACTGTTATTAAACAGCATTAAAAAAAATAAAAAAGCTCAGTTGGCAAGTTAAGAATTTGTATCTGTGCGCATAAAGAAATAAAATTAAACTTTTTGAATGGACTCCTGAGGCACTCGATGGATGGCTCAGAGGCTTTTACAAACGTGAGTACACAAAATGTATTATAAAAGTGGGTTTCTTTCACCTAAACAGATTCATCAGCAAATATATTAAAAACAATAACTCAAGCCAACCCCGTCCCCTAAAGCCTGGGGAGAGACTTCAAACTGCATTTACGACATGCTGAAGTGATAAATGCATCTAGGTGCTGGCAAAACCAAGGCAGGATTCATCTCAAGAAATCCTCCTCAAGTACATTCTGCCAAAACTCCCTGCCATTGATAATAAGGGAGCTCTTGCTCAAATACCTCTGCTGATCTCATACCATACTTGCTGCATTTGCAAAAGGCAGTATCTCTGTTACCCACATCCAAACTATTCAGAGCTTCATAAGGTGATAAATTCAGGAAAAAAATGCAGTGTCATTAAATACCAGATCTGCAGTAATTCTCTACACTGAGGGCTTGGCTACACTTACAAGTTGCAGCGCTGGTGGAGGCTTTCCAGCGCTGCAATTACACCCCGTCCACACTTGCAGGGCACAACCAGCGCTGCAACTCCCTGGTTGCAGCGCTGGCTGAAAACCCATCCCGGCAGGGGTATAAGGAGTGCAGCGCTGGTGATCCAGCGCTGCTCAGCAGGTGTGGACACTCACCAGCGCTTTAATTGTCCTCCAGGGAATAAGGAGTTATCCCAGAATTCCTGTTCAGCCACTCAGCTCATCAGTTTGCACTCTACTGCTCTTGCCTCAGGTGACCCGCCCTTTAAATGCCCCGGGAATTTTAAAAATCTCCTTCCTGTTTGCTGCAGCCAGGTGTGTGTGGAGTGCAATCAGTTAATCTTTCCAGGTGACCATGCCTCCACGCGGCAAACGAGCCCCAGCATGGAGCAATGGCGAGCTGATGGACCTCACCAGTGTTTGGGGGGAGGAATCTGTGCAGGCACAGCTGCGCTCGAGCCGTAGGAATTACGATATCTTTGAGCAGGTATCAAGGTCCATGCTGGATAGGGGCCATGATCGGGACGCACTACAATGCAGGGTGAAAGTTAAAGAGCTGCGGAGTGCCTATTACAAAGCCCGCGAGGGCAATCGCCGATCCGGAGCTGCCCCCACGACCTGCCGTTTTTACAGGGAGATGGACGCGACATTTGGGGTGACCCCACTGCCAATCCCAGGACACCGATGGACACTTCTGAGCAGGCTGGGGGAGAGGAGGAGGAGGAGGCGCAGGCGGAGGCGGAAACCGCGAGTGAAGCTCCTGGGATGGGGGAAGACACCCCAGATTTCCAGGAGGCATGCAGCCAGGAGCTCTTCTCAAGCCAGGAGGAAAGTACCCAATCGCAGCAGCCAGCAGTTGCAGAAGGACAAGCAGAGGAGCGGGTTACCGGTAAGCGGCTTTTATTTTCTGGGTGGAAATGTTTCTGGAGAGGAAGGGGGGTTATGGCTGCATGCATGCCAGACTAGTAGATGTGGAATAGCCCGTTGATGTGGTCTATCACGTCGCGGTAATCTGCTTCAGTTATCTCAGCAAAAGTTTCATCCAGAGCGTGGGCAATATGCCTGCGCAGGTTTATAGGCAGAGCCACTGTGTTCCTTGTCCCAGTCACGCTGACGCGTCCGCGCCACTGTGCTGCGAGTGGTGGGGGGACCATTTCTGAACACAGGCAAGCCGCATAGGGTCCCGGGCGGAATCCACATTGCTCTAAAAGAGCCTCCCGCTGTTCCCTAGTGACTCGTAGCAGGGAGACATCTTCCAGGATTAACTCCTGTGAAAAATGTTGGGAGACTCTTTAGTGAAGAGATAGGGAGATAGTGAAGATCACCCCTGCAGCTGCATCTTCACTCAACCCCTCTATCACTCCAGATTACCCAAAGCAACCAGCTCCCCTCTATCAATCAAGCCCCATTTCTCCCTCTATAAGCACCCCTCACTCACCATTTCGTGGCTTCTGTCATGTTATGCGTGTGGTAAAAGAATGCTAAAGTGAGAACTCCCTCAGTGTAACAATTCATGTCTGGAGATAGTGGATACAATGCTGCCCCTGTTAAATGTTGTCATTTCTGGGTTTCTACAGTGACCTTGACTACTGGACTGAGCAGATGTTCCACAGCACAAAGGCTTCAAAATTTGAGAAAAAATCCCCGAAAGAGCAAAGAGGACATGCTGAAAACTGTTCTTCATCACTCTGCTAGAGAGAGTAAGGAACTGAAGGACGGGAGAGAGAAGGAAAGCAGGATCCGCAAGAGAAATGCAGTGGCCAAGAGGAAAAGCACAGAGCGGCTGCTAAGCATCCTGTCGCGCCAAGCGGACTCTATCGAGTCACTTGTTGCCATGCAAGCAGAGCACTACCGTGCTACTCCCCCCCCCCCGTCCCAAAGCTTTTTGCCTTGTGCCCCAATGTCAGCTCAAACCACCTTTCCCCAGCATTCAGGTTCTTACCACCACCTGCTGCCTCCAACACCTCTACGTTCCCCAACCAGCCATGATACCTACCACCACCCTTACCCTCTGCACTCAACCCCCATCACCATGCAGTATATGCACCCTGAAGTGCAGGATTCATTAAACAGCACTCCAGACAGGACATATGCAAACTTGTGACTGTACAGTTCACCAACCCACACCCCTGCCCTCTTGTGTTCATGAAATGTTGTGTGTCTGTCTGTCAAGGAAGTTTTTTTCTTTTCAATAAAACAATTCTTGGCTTTGAAAACAGTCTTTATTATAGCAGATAGTGAAAGATACCTTAGCCCAGTAAAGAAAGAGGCACTGCAAATCATTTTAGGGATAATAGAATAACAGTGTAAACAGTGCAATTCACTCCCATGCAAGGCAGCAAACATTACTGTTGGCTTTCAGCCTCAAATTCTTCCCTCAAGGCATCCCTAATCCTTGAAGCCCTGTGCTGGGCCTCTCTATTAGCCCTGCTCTCTGGCTGTGCATATTCAGCCTCCAGGACTTGAACCTCGGTGGTCCATGCCTGACTGAATGTTTCACCCTTCCCTTCACAAATATTATGGAGGGTACAGCAAGCGGATATAACCGCGGGGATGCTGCTTTCCCCCAAGTCTAGCTTCCCATACAAGGAACGCCAGCGTGCCTTTAAATGGCCAAAAGCACACTCCACAGTCATTCGGCACCGGCTCAGCCTGTAGTTGAACCGGTCCTTGCTCCTGTCAAGCTTCCCTGTATAGGGTTTCATGAGCCAAGGCAGTAACGGGTAAGCGGGGTCTCCAAGGATCACAATGGGCATTTCGACGTCCCCTACTGTGATCTTCCTGTCTGGGAAAAAAGTCCCTGCCTGCATCTTCCTGAACAGGCCACTGTTCTGAAAGATGCGTGCATCATGCACCTTTCCAGGCCAGCCTGTGTAAATGTCAATGAAACGCCTGCGGTGATCCACAAGCGCCTGGAGAACCATAGAGAAATACCCCTTACGATTAACGTACTCTGATGCCAGGTGGGGGGGGGGCCAGAATAGGAATATGCGTCCCATCTATCGCCCCTCCACAGTTAGGGAAACCCATTTGTGCAAAGCCATCCACAATGTCCTGCAAGCTCCCCAGAGTCACGGTCTTTCTTAGCAGGATGCGATTAATTGCCTTGCAAACTTGCATCAAAACGATTCCAACGGTCGACTTTCCCACTCCAAACTGGTTCCCGACCGACCGGTAGCTGGGAGTGGGAAAGTCAACCGTTTCCCACTCGGAAACGCATGCACGCATCTTTCGGAACAGTGGCCTGTTCAGGAAGATGCAGGCAGGGACTTATTTCCCAGACAGGAAGATCACAGTAGGGGACGTCGAAATGCCCATTGTGATCCTTGGAGACCCCGCTTACCCGTTACTGCCTTGGCTCATGAAACCCTATACAGGGAAGCTTGACAGGAGCAAGGACCGGTTCAACTACAGGCTGAGCCGGTGCCGAATGACTGTGGAGTGTACTTTCGGGCATTTAAAAGCTCGCTGGAGGTCTCTGTATGGGAAGCTAGACTTGGGGGAAAGCGGCATCCCCGCAGTTATATCCACATGCTGTACCCTCCATAATATTTGTGAAGGGAAGGGTGAAACATTCAGTCAGGCATGGACCACCGAGGTTCAAGTCCTGGAGGCTGAATTTGCACTGCCAGAGAGCAGGGCTACTAGAGAGGCCCAGCACAGGGCTACAAGGATTAGGGATGCCTTGAGGGAAAAATTTGAGGCTGAAAGCCAACACTAATGTTTGCTGCCTTGCATGGGAGTGAATTGCACTGTTTACACTGTTATTCTATTATCCCTAAAATGATTTGCAGTGCCTCTTTCTTTACTGGGCTAAGGTATCTTTCACTATCTGCAATAATAAAGACTGTTTTCAAAGCCAAGATTTATTTTATTGAAAAGAAAAAAACTTCATTGACAGACACACAACATTTCAGGAACCTAAAAGGGCAGGGGGGTGGGTTGGTGAACTGTACAGTCACAAGTTTGCATATGTCCTGTCTGGAGTGCTGTGCAATGGCTGCTGCACTTCAGGGTGCATATACTGCATGGTGATGGGGGTTGTGTGCAGAGGGTAAGGGTCGTAGTTCTCAGGGCTGGTTGGTGAACGTACAGTGGCGCGGACGCGTTAGCCTGACTGGGACAAGGACCACAGTGGCTCTCCCTATAAACCTGCGCAGGCACATTCAGCCAGAGCGTGGGCAAACTTTTGAGGAGATTACTGCAGCCGATTACCACGAAGTGATAGACCACATCAATGGGCTATTCCACATTTAGGCATGCATGCATGCAGCCCTAACCCCCCCCCCCCTCCCAAAACAGTTCCACCCTGAAAATAAAAGCCGCTTACCGGTAACCTGCTCCTCTGCTTCTCCTTCAGCAACTGCTGGCTGCTGCGATTGGCTACCTTCCTCCTGGCTTGAGAAGAGCTCCTGGCTGCATGCCTCCTGGGACTCTGGGGTGTCTTCCCCCATCCCAGTAGCTTCACTCGCGGTTTCCTCCACCCCCCCCTCCTCCTCCTGCTGCTCCTTTCCCCCATCCTGCTCAGAAGTGTCCATCGTGGTTGTCGGACTGGCAGTGGGGTCACCCCCAAGTATCGCGTCCAGCTCCCTGTAAAAACGGCAGGTCGTGGGGGCAGCGCCGGAGCAGCGGTTTCCCTCGCGGGCTTTGTAATAGGCTCTCCGCAGCTCCTTTACTTTAACCCTGCACTGCAGCGCGTCCCACTCATGGCCCCTATCCAGCATGGACCTTGATACCTGGCCAAAGGTATCATAATTCCTACAGCTGGAGCGCAGCTGGGACTGCACAGCTTCCTCCCCCCAAACACTAATGAGGTCCAGCAACTCGCCATTGCTCCATGCGTGGAGGCATGGTCACCTGGAAAGATTAACTGATTGCACTCCACACCTGGCTGAGCAAACAGGAAGGGGATTTTTAAAATTCCCGGGGCATTTAAAGGGTGGGTCACCTGAGGCCAGAGCAGTAGAGTGCAAACTGATGAGCAGAGTGGCTGAACAGGAATTCTGGGATATCTCCTAATACCCTGGAGGCCAATTACAGCGCTGGTGTGTGTCCACACCTGATGAGCAGCGCTGGATCACCAGCGCTGCACTCGCTACACCCCAAGCAGACCAGGTGTTCAGCCAGCGCTGCAGCCAGGGAGTTGCAGCGCTGGATGTGCCCTGCCGGTGTGGACGGTTACTAATTGCAGCGCTGGAAAGCCTCCACCAGCGCTGCAACTTTCAAGTGTAGCCAAGCCCTTAGTTTCCTTTACATGGATTGCATTATCTCCAGTGAAGACAATATTAATAGAGAAGGAAGATGCTATCAGTGATGAGCTTTTCAAATCTTATTACGTTAAAGTAGTTTAAAGTTTTGTTCATAACTATAAAAAGGCTTTTTTATTAAAAAAATTAAATAAAAATTCAATGCAACTCAAGTGCAAAGTATCTGATGTGCATCTGAAGGAAGCTACCCTTGGAAGCCTACCTTTATATAGAGTATCCCTAATCTAAAGTGATTAGTTTATTAAAACTGGTTACCTACCTTCCGTAACTGTTATTCGAGATATGTTGCTCATGTCCATTCCAAGTAGGTGTTGGTGCAGCACATGAACGACTGTCAAAAGATTTTTCCCCTAGTGGTACCCATTGGGTTGGCTCTGGAGCCCCCTGAGGTGGCACCTTCATGGCAGTGTACATAAGTCCCTGCCGACCCGCCGCCTCTTCCAGTTCCTTCTTGCCAGATACTCCAGAGGGGAGGCATGTTGGTTGTGGAATGACCATGAGCAACACATCTCGAAGAACAGTTACAAAAGGTAGGTAACCGTTTTTTCTTTGAGTGATGGTTCATGCCAAACCCAAGTAGGTGACTCCCAAGCAGTTTCCTGGAGGAGGGGTCAGAATTCATCAAGCTGCAGACTATCAAATGTGGCATCAACCCTAGCCTGTTGTGTAATGGCACAGTAAGACGAAAAAGGTATGGACAGACAACCACGTTCCTGCCCTGCAGATATCCTGAATGGGGACCTGCACCAGGAATGCTGCAGATAAAGCTTCTGCTCTAGTGGAGCGCGCCATCAATGCCGGGGCTGGAATCTTTGCCAGGTCATAGCACATTCTGATGCAGGCCATGATCCAAGAAGAAATTTGTTGGGATGAGAGAGGAAGCCCTTTCATCCTTTCAGCGACAGCGTTGAAGAGTTGCATCTGTTGTCAGAGTTGTACCGGTGTGGTGCTCTGCTTTCTCCTTGTTGATATCACTCGGCTGCGTGTGTGAGTTCCCTCTGTGTGCTGCCCCAGCTCTGCGCAGATAGCTGACACAGCAGACCCGACGAGACCCCCCAATAACCACAGAGTCCAGTAAGATGCAAAGCCACATCGGCTAGGTTTATTGCGACCTTGAACACCCATGCAGGGTCCCCGTAGATTACTTAGTCTACCGGGCGTACTGCGAGAGAGTGCCCGGCTCAGTCAGTGACGGGACTTTCAACTGCCCCCTAGACCGGACAAAGACACCGCCCCAGGGATGCATTTTTATACACAGATACAAACAAGTTACACATCACACCTGACGTATTGAGGTGCAATCTTTCTACGTAGCACGGTACAACCCCTCTACGTATTAAGGTGCCGCCTCTCACCTTGTACATATTGGTTTGATTAAAACAACTCTATTTATCATATTACCCTTTTGCCCCTGTTTTACTTCTCATATACACTGTGGGACACACTGTCACAATCCCCATCCCAGTATTTCAAAACACTCAGCCTGCTACTAATGAGGAAACAGGTTATAACTGGAATTGCCCTAATAGGAGTGTGTTTCTATCTGTGTCACCAAAGTAAAAGGGCCAGAGTACACCAGCAGACTGGAAAAACATGGTTATGCTTGTATATAACTATACAAAATAACACAACCAAAAATAAAAAGTAAAAAGTTATTACCTTATTTAAAACTTGTAGCATAAATTTGATTAAAAAATATTAATGTTTGCCAAATGTACTGTATTAATTTGGTAACAAGGAATTTTGCATTACTTTATATTTAACATTATTTTAAAACTCTGCTATATGGAAATAAGAAAAGCCCATGTTTTAAATATTAGTTAGTATTTAGGATTATAAGCAGAGAGTACATTTCTGTTGCTTGGCAACCATATCTTCAAGAAAGTTAGGAATAATTGCAGCTGTTGCATTCCTGAAGGGTTAAAATAATTAATTTACTGGATTTAAAGTTTTTACCTTGTTTTCTTTTGTTTTTTGTTTTGTTCTGTTTTCAATTGCTTTATTTTTTGGAGGTTTTTGTAAAAACTATAACTTTTAACTTTTAAAACAAAAAGAGAGCCGAAGTGAGAAGAGGAGGGGGGGAAGGGGAGGGTGAAGAGCAACCCCTAGGAAGGTAGCGAGACCTGAGCCAAGAGAGATTAACTCTATCAAGGTATTTGAAAGTACAAGCAGCAGCAGCAAGTTTAGCAAACTGGGAAAACATATAAAGGACAAAGCTTAACTGGTATGTAAAAATATTTGAAAAAGAAGGTTATATTTTTAGATATGAGTGCAGAGTGTGGTTCCGTGGGTCAAAGCAATTGGGAACCTGCACAGTTGGGAATTGTGCCCCTGGTTTTTATCCTGGCTGTGAGAGGAGATTGGGGGTAGTTACCTGCTCTTGTAAAACGTGAATTTGTTCCCCCAGTGTCTGTTGCATTTGTGTGCATGCCAAATGGATGGTGAGGGTGCCCTTTTTTGCTGCAGTTAACTGTTTCTGGGCAGCTCCATGTGTTAATGCATCAATTCTAGGTGTTAACCTGCTTAATTTCAGTTTTTTACTTTGAAATTCTTTTTTATTCACTCCCCTGCGATTAAGTCGTAGTTCCTGTCTCCTAATGTGCTCTGTGAACTGTTCCATTTTTTCCTTCATTTGATTTACCAATTCAGTGAGAGTATTGTTTGCTACTCTTTCCTTCTGTGCACTTACTTGTCCCGTTCTGACAGGCACCAGTCTAGGTTCCAGTTTAAGTTTAACTGGAACCTGGTTTTTATCATAAGGTGATGGTTGCAATGCAGTGGACCCAGTTTTATCTTTTAATTTTACTAGGGCCACCTTTTTCCACTTCTGTCCCCATTCTTCAGGCAGAGAGTAGCTACCTGAAGCCTGCTGTTTACCACCAATATTTATAACAGGGGACGGCACATGTATTTTTTGTAAGTTCCTTACAGCTGTTTCCAGTGTTTCACTCTGTTCCTGTACTGGTTGTCTCTGGGCTGCTTGCCACCCTGCAAGGGGGGTGGGAGCATTCCAGGGCTGTGTAGCTTCTTTTGGTTCTTTTAACTCTTTTTTTGTTACTGTTACTTGCTTGGCCAGCATGCCAGCATGCTGTTTAAGCCATGTCACTGCCATAGACATGAGTTGCAAAATTTTTGCTTTTTTACTTTTATTACTATTTCTCAGAGCCTTGGTTTCTACCATTGCTCTACATATGCCAGTCCATGTTTCCCCACTCTCTTTTTAAAATTCATATGGACCCCCTTTACTGGCACTCCAGCGGGTCCTGGAGTTATCAAACTCCGTGGGGATCAAAAGGGAGGGGATCAGGGGGTTGCCTAGCTCGAGGTTTGCTGCCATGTTGGATTGCGATTCTTACCACGGCAGGTTCGCTTACTCACCAGATCAGCGGTCGGGGTCACCAGTGTTGTCAGAGTTGTACCGGTGTGGTGCTCTGCTTTCTCCTTGTTGATATCACTCGGCTGCGTGCGTGAGTTCCCTCTGTGTGCTGCCCCAGCTCTGCACAGATAGCTGACACAGCAGACCCGACGAGAACCCCCAATAACCACAGAGTCCAGTAAGATGCAAAGCCACATCGGCTAGGTTTATTGTGACCTTGAACACCCGTGCAGGGTCCCCGTAGATTACTTAGTCTACCGGGCGTACTGCGAGAGAGTGCCTCTTGGCAATGGACCCGGCTCAGTCAGTGGTGGGACTTTCCACTACCCCCTAGACCGGACAAAGACACCGCCCCAGGGATGCATTTTTATACACAGATACAAACAAGTTACACATCACACCTGACGTATTAAGGTGCAACCTTTCTACGTAGCACGGTACAACCCCTCTACATATTAAGGTGCCGCCTCTCACCTTGTACATGTTGGTTTGATTAAAACAACTCTATCATATTACCCTTTTGCCCCTGTCATTGGGATGGGCCAGCCTGTTCTTTGTTATCTGTGTGGAATGTGCAAGTATGTAAATGTTCTGATATCTAGCGTTCAGTACCTTTTAGGAACGTATCTTCTTGCAGCATTAGCCCTTTCCTTGCTTCTGTGAGCAGGGCCTGCCTCTGGCTCACAGCTTAACTTTGCTTTATGTTAGCAAAGTCTTGACCATTACTTTAGTTTAGGCCTCAGGCCTCATACCAGGCCTTTATTAGGGCCTGCACTTACTACAGCATCGACTTTCTAAACGGCTTTGTACACTCAATGTAAAAAGCCAGTTCTTGTCTAACGTTCAGAGCATACACTCTCTGTCATTGGCATGTAGGTTCCGGAAGAACACTGGCAGGAAAATGTGCTGATTTGCATGGAACTGCAAAACTTCTTTGGGGAGAAAGGCCAGGTGTGGACACAACTGCACCTTGTCCTTATAGAATCTCTATAAGGGGGCTCAGAAGTTAACGCTTTAAGCTCAGACATCCTTCTGGCTGAAGTTATGGCCACAAGGAAAGCCACCTTCCAAGAGAGAGCAAAGAGCAGGTTGCTAGAGGCTCAAAGGGGGGTCTCAGGAGCCTGGAGAGGACCAAGTTGAGGTCCCATGGGGGGGGGGAGGGGGAGAAGGGGAATCTGTCGCCGCACCTGTGGATAGAGTCTGTCTAGCTCCTTAAGGAAGTGTCCAACTACGGGGATAGCAAATACTGACTGCCCCACACACCTGGGTGGAAAGCGGAAATAGCTGCCGGGTGCACCTTAATTGATGAGACCACCAGCCCCTGTTGTTTTAAGTAGAGTAAATAGTCCAGTATAAAGGGGATTGAGGATTGGAGTGGAGAAAGTACCCTTCTGCAAGGACCAAAAAGAGAACAGTTTCCACTTGGCCAGATAAGTGGCGTGAATGGAGGGTTTTCTACTGCTCAGAAGAACCTCCCTAACCAAGTCGGAGCACTGAAACGCTAACAAGTTCAGCCGTGGAGTTTCCATGCTGTAAGGTGGAGAGATTCTAGATTGGGATGCTGGAGGCAGCTGTGGTCCTGCGTGATGAGGTTCGGAATCATGGGTGTGTCCAACGAGAGGTCTAACAGCATGGAGAACCAGTGTTGGTGGGGCCATGCTGGTGCTATGAGAATAAGCGGTGTCTTGTCTTGCCAGACCTTGAGGAGGACTTTGTGGATGAGAAGGAAGGGTGAGAACACATACAGAAGTCTTCCCACCCACAAGAGGAGAAAGGCGACCAAGATGGAACCAGGGCTGTGGTTCAGGAAGGAGCAGATCTCCTGGCACTTCCTGTTGCTCCGTGTCACAAACAGATCTATCTGGGGAGAACACCACCTCTGGAAGATATTGCTGGCAACGTCCGGGTGGAGAGACCATTCGCGGCCATGAAAGGACCTGCTGAGGTGATTAGCTAGTTTGTTTTGTGAGCCTGGCAGGTATGACACCTCTAACTATATCGAGTGGGCAATGCAGAAGTCACACAGTTTGAGGGCTTCCTGGGACAGGGGAAAGGAGTGAGCACCACCTTCGTTGTTTATATAGAACACTGCTGTAGTATTGTCCATTGTCCTCTTGAGCCAGGCCCTCAAGCCTACTCCAGCACACACACAAGTAGGGACATACCCAGCTGCAGAAAGCCAGACACTGAAATTAGCTCTGCATGGGAAGACTCAGCTAGCGAATTGTGCAGCAGTCGAGTGCACACCACTTTCTGGAGTGCAAACTCAAAATTGTATCGTCTCGCATTGCACAGAGGACTGTGCGGTGTAAGCTCATGAAAATTGCTTCCTCCCTCAATGTGGAGGAAGATATGCACAGCTTTTTGCCCCCCCCTCCCCAGTTTTGAAAACTGTTTTTAGAGAAAACAAAAACAAATTTATTAACTACAAAAGATATAAGGGATAGCAAACAGATCAAAGTAGGTTACTGAGCAAATAAAACAAACACACAAACTAAGCTTAATACACTAAAAAAATTGGTTACAAACAGTAATTTCTCACCGTAAATGTTGTTTTAAGCAGATTGCAGAGATGCTTGATGGCTAGGGGCGGCTCTAGCCATTTTGCCGCCCCAAGCACGGTGGCATGCCGCGGGGGGCGGTCTGCCGGTCGCCGGTCCCGTGGCTCCGGTGGACCTCCCGCAGACGTGCCTGCGGATGCTCCACCGGAGCCGCGGGACTAGCTGACCCTCCGCAGGGATGCCTGTGGGAGGTCCACCGGAGCCGCCTGCCGCCCTCCCGGCGACCGGCAGAGCACCCCCCGGAGCGTGCCACCTCAAGCACGCGCTTGGCGTGCTAGGGCCTGAAGCCGCCCCTGTTGATGGCAAGTGTCTCTTGCTTGCAGATTAAAACTCCAGGTTTTTCTTTCACAGGCCAGACACTTTCCCAACCTGGGCTCAGTCCCTCCCCCCCTCCACTTTCTCTTTGTTTCTTAGGCCTTGTCTACATTGGCAAGTTTCTGCACAGTAAAGCAGTTTTCTGCAGTGTAAATCCTGAGGTGTAGACACTGCCAGGCCACTTAGTGCACAGATACTCCTCAGTTGCAGCGTTGCAAAAAAAACTACCTTGATGAGCGTCATAAGCCTTACAGCACAGAGGGACCAGTGCTGTATTGGCAGTGTAAACACATAACAGCGCAGAAAGTAATCAGTTGGCCTCCAGAAGTGTCCCATAATCCCTCAAGTGGCCGCTCTGCTCGTTTTGAAGTTGGCTGCCCTGGAGATATGCACCCCTCCCCTTTCAAAGCTCCATTTCTGACAGCTGTTGTGTGCTGATCTTTTCCAGAACACAGAGCAAACCATTAATGTGGAATGCTCGTGCTGTTGAACACGGGGTGGGGGGGGTGGGGGGAGGTGCGTGTGTGTGTGTGCGCGTGTGCTGTGCAGAAAGTCCAGGGAGGGAGGCTGGTCTGATGTCAGCGTTTCCCACTTCCCCTGGCTCAGGACTGGTTGCTTCCTGCCACTGTCTGAACTTCAAAGACAGCATGTTGACACACTCTGTCCCCCAAAACACACTGTCTGTCCTCCCACCCTACACACACAACCCCCACCCCCCCCCACACACTCTCTCTCTCTCTCTTTGCCTGCCCCCCACTTCAGTTGAAAAGCAACTGGCAATGTACTAGGATGCCCATGGAACAATGGGATTGGGAAACCTGCATCATGTGATGCTGTGCCTGCCCCACAAGGCATTGCAAACCCTTCCCACAGCACCCTGCAGCCAGTTGCACAGTGGGATAACTACTACAATGCACTACTCTCTTTGCCGTTGCAAGAGCTGCTAATGTGGATGCACCCCACTGTCATAAGGAGCACAGTATAGACACGCAACAGCAGTTTAATTCCAGCACTTTAATAAAAGTGGTATAACTTGTTGCACAGAAACTTGCCAGTGTAGACATACCCTTAGATGTTTCCAGCAGTCATCCTGGGCGGGGATTCAGTGAAGAATGAACTTAAGTCACTCTCTGTTGCATCGCAGGCGTATATGAACAAAGCTCTTCAGTCAGTTTGATTGGCAGCAAAAGGTCCTTTATTTTTCTCCAGCATACATCTTTATACTCTTGAAGCAGGCAAGCAAGCAGTTGCTAATTGGTTAACAAAATTAACACAGCCGCAGCTGTAACCCCATAGGGTAATTATCATCCTAACACCTGTTTAACTTATCATCCTATTTACAATTAGCTGGCCGCTCAAGGCCAGCCCTTTACACACAGTTTCCAGTGTAATCGGCTCGTCCCAGAAGCCTAAACAATCTCAGCATTTCACATTCCATTCCCAACACCTCCCCCCTCTACCCAAAATCAAAAAAGGAGGGAAAGAAAAAAGGGATAAAAACATTAGCAAAACATTTCCAACTTATAACAGCATAACACCACAATCTATCACAAGCCAAAATTAAAACTTTATAAAGCCAACCTATATAACCATGCAATTCTTAACATAACCCCAACAACACCAAACAAAAACAAAACACAACAAATAAATGGTGTAAATTCTACAGGATTCCCCCCTTCTCTATAGCACACCAACTTGTGGCAAACTTCTATTACCAAATCACCCCTCAGATGTCAGGCGATCAAACTGACACTGAGGGAGGGGGGGTCCTAGAAAAAACACAACATAAACCACATAAAACGCAAAAGACAATTCTGGCCAGAAAAACAAACAAACAAACACCACAAAACAAAACATAAGACACATAACATAAATTTAACTCTATAAATAAATGCATGATACATAAAATGCTATGCAGCTAACACCAATTTTCTTAATATCTAAAAAACAAAACAAAACTACCCCTACTGGGCAAGCAATCATTACATACAATATACAAATACCCTTAGTACCATCAGGCAAAAAAGGGAAAATTACATCATCAATTAAATCATTTACAGTAATACAATTGCATCCTGACTTACTTCTAAATTCAAAGCTATTCACAGCTTAAGGGTTCTTACTATTAACTTCTACTTTTAAACCCCCAAAAAAATCACCACTTATATACCCTTAGCCTAATACAATTACAATTACATAGCACAATATACAATCTTCAACTAATGCAACAAAATTATTTATGACCAAACAATTGCAAACTAATATCTTTGCCTAAATTTATTTACAAACATTTCAAAACCACCAAAAACTTTTCTCTTTAGCATCTTTACAAAATTCAACTGCTATTCCCTCCAGCAACCACAGAGTTAACTTTGTACTCTGCCTAACATTACTCGCTAGTAGTTAATTACCTTTTCTATCAACTACACCCTCAAGGTTATCAACCAGTATTCCAAGCTTGTTGTCTGTTGCCCGCCGCCTGGGCCCGATCCTTTTTTCCTCTTCAAGTTCTCTATCTATTGCGTGCCTGCCTGGGCCCGATCCATATTTCCTCTTGCTAAACCGTTCCTTTTATGGACACCAACTTATCCCACTATCAATTTAGCTAGGAGGGTGTACTTCTTAACTAGCCCCTACCCTTCTGGTATCTTCTGTGAACAACTATCTGTACTTTCCCACCGTGGGGGCTACATCAAATATCAAACAATCATACAACTGCCAATAATCAGTACATAATACAGAATTTACAAAAATCTAAAAAGGCTAACAAAAGCACTTTACATAAAGGTATTTTGGGTCACATAAATTCAAAGCCATTCTCCCAAATTACCTAAATTTATGCCTAAATAACACCATAAACTCCCCCCCCCCTTTTGGCTGAGTTTTCTCAAACTTTAAAAACAAAAAAAACTATTAAACTCTAAAAAACCGGGGTAATACCATTTACAATCCAATTGGGGGGGGGGGCAATACATGCTAAAATTTTATCCAAAACACAGGGCGCAGCCTGTAGAAGAAACCCCAAAATCCAATCAATACCACATTTTTCAGCAGGAGTCCCAAATTTTTTCCTGCCAGTGTGCAATTCTTTGCTTCTTTACCAGGGTCAGTTCTCAATGCCCTTTTAGTCAGGAATTTCTAGACATTGGCAATATCAATGATGTGAGTGTTTTTTCTTCTGTTCCACCACCATCATGGTTCAAGTTCTACGGGGGAAATAATCAGGACATCATCCTATACATTCAGGCAAAGCAAAAATTATCTCAATCAATTAAATCATTCAGGGAGGATCAAACAAAAAGGATCCTGGCACAGCTAACAAGCAGTTGTCCTCCAGGGGCTCAAGGTGTGTACATCTTGTTGCTTTCTCAGTCATTCCATCCACCATTGCAGCAGTCATCTCTAATACTGACACTGTTGCAGTTTCTTCAGTCCTACTGTTTGCAGCCTCAAATCCCGAATGAGCAGTGGTAATATCTTGGACTAGTTCAGGAAATAGTTTTCCAGGCACTGCTTCTAAAGGCTTTAAAGTTTCAGCTGAGGTTTCCATAGATGTTACAGTTTCTGCAATGATTTGTTCTTCAATTGCTGCAGCTGTAACAGGCACAAATGTTTTTTGAGCCCCAGAGCTTTCAATACTAAAAATGGGTGAGCCAGTATCTGCCAGCTGCACAGCTAAATTCTCTTGCTCCTCTTCGTCTCCCTTTCCACACACAGGCAGTTCTTGAGGACACATGTCGCTCTGTAGAGGGGCCCCATTTACAACTGCCTCTGGGCATTCTGATACTAGGTTAGATGGCGCATCTCCTACATCATTCTGCATGGGGGCCTCAGCTGCAACCGCTTCAGTGGGCTCTGATTCCAAGGTAAACACAGGATCTTCTACCTCTGTCGTCACAGGTGCCTCAGTTACCCCACTCTGCATTGCATCCCCAATAAAAGCTTCCTGAGTGATCTGCCGCCCGTCGGATCCCTGAAGCCGAGCAGTTCGGGTGGGCTTGCGCAAAGTGATGTCCATAGCAAAGGCAGGTTGGGGAGGGCCAGTGGATCCAAACCCTCGAGACCCGCGGTCAATCGGGGTCGATCGGGGCACACATCCCTCGAAAGGTATTAACTGAGCAAGACGTGTACCAGCAGTTATAGTCACAGGGGGACAAAGGGCGCGTACCATCATCCCAATATTCCCCGTATGGTCGGCATCAATAAGGCCAGGCAAAACAAAAATACCTTGTTTCGATGTTGACGAACGGCCAATCAAAAGGGCACTCAATCCAAATCCTAATGGGCCATCGGTGTTGGAAGGAAGAACTTGAACCTCGTCAGTCTGTAAAACTACATCTGTCGCTGTGGCCAAATCCACTCCGGCACTGCCACGGGTTGCTCCGGTGAGGTGTTCTAGGCAGCCGGGTTGGCGGGTGGAGGCACTTGTGTCGCCGCGCCTCCGAGGGGCGCTCCGTGATCCGCTTCCGGCAGCGGTGTTCCATCGTTTTGTAACGCGCCCAACAGTCGGCGGCGCGATGTCCAAACTTATCACATCGTGTGCAAGCGCCAGTTGCAGCTTCAGGTAACACATCAGAGGCCCGCTGCCCATTTTGCATAGGGCAGTCCCGCCGGAAATGCCCGGATTTTCCACAACCAAAACAGGGCCGCTGGCCGGGTCGGTCTTCTAGCCCCCGCTGTCGCCCGAGCAGGTTGTAATGCCACGGCCAGTGCAGAGGCCTGTGCCTTAGCATGAATTGCTGCCTTATCCGTCTCCTCAAGCATAGCGGCCCTACCACATGCCTCAATCATTTCCATCAGGGTCGCAGTCTTGGGCAAGGTGGCTAATATACGGCGGCAAGTGGGATTTGCATTCTGGGTTGCAAGATCAAGTCCAACTGCAGTTCTGGCCTCTGGCGTCAGATTAGGAGATCTATCAATAGCCTCTCGAAGGCGATCCAAAAAGGTGGAATACGGTTCCGATGGGCCTTGTGTAATTTTAGCATAGGGAGGGGTCGGCTTCCCCATCTGGGGCACCGCTTTAAAGGCAGCCAAGGCTAGTTCCTGTGATTGCTGCAGGATCCGGGTTCAAGGCGAGCTTGCAAATGCGGGTCAACAAAGCGACCGGCTCCCAAAAACATATCAGCAGTGGCCACGCCGAGGATCATCATCCGTAAATCCAAATTGCGGACAAGAGCCAAGTCAACTCTCTTAGCCCAATCATCTTTCCACAACAGTTTCTGTGTAGGTGTAAGAAGCATGTCAGCTAGCTTAATCGCATCAGACGGACACATTGCTTGGCCAGCAAATACCTGTTCAATGATAGACTGTACATACGGATTATCTAGTCCATAAGCCATAATCGATTTCTGCGCTCACGGATCAACTTCCAATCCAAAGGGGCCCACCGCCGTCTATGATTAGGTGTTGAGGGTCTGGCGGAATCGCCGGCACGGCCTCAGGTGTTCGACCTTCATGGATGGCTTCTCTGTAAGCTCCGTGCCGGCGCTGTACCGGCGCCGGAGGGTCCCCAGTTGGAGGCCCGGGGCGGGGGGGCGAGTCGAATGAAAGCACTTGTGAAGATGCGATCGCGATGATCCAGGTGGAAGACCTTCCAATTGGTCCAACTTGTCACATATATGCTGCAGCTGTCGACCCTGGCGCTCCATCTCCTTATAGAAGGCATCAGACTGAGTAAACTGAGTAAACGTAGTCAAATCGGGATATGGGTTCGATGGCACATGTTCCACCCGAGCCTCCTCTGTTCCCCCGCAATCGTGGCACCCCCAGGCCCCGTGGACACGGCATGGCTTTGGAGGGGGTGCATACGGCAAGGCTGTCTCCATAGGCTCGGGCGTATCGGGGGGTAACGGGACCGTAGCAGGATCAATCATGTCGGGGCCGATAGCCACATTGGAGGGTAGTGGGGCCGTAGCAGGGGCAACATCATCCATGGGGAAGGGGTCGGAAGCCAAAGGTATCACCGTGTCCTCACCACCGAAAAACTCTCTGGCTCCAACCGGCAACACAGAAGGCATTCCGGGCGTTGGGCGGCAAAGCTCAGAAAGGGCCGCCTGCACTCCTGCCTCGGCCGCGAGAGTTTCTACTATCTCCTTCGCCTTATTCCATACTGGACTCAGGGAGAAGGCCTCCTTATCGCCCTGAGCCACCGACTTCCAAAGCTCGGAGCCTAGCCGCTCCCAAACAGTTTTATCAAAAATTGTACTTGGTTGAACAGAAAGTCCCCTTCTCCGTCCCCACCGCAGCAGACGGGATAACGACAGAGGGGAGCTTCTCTCCCTGCCGCTCCGCGATGCGCATCAAATATTCATGCACCGTCCTTTCTTCCGCTGATGCAGCGGTTCCCATGTTAGCTGCTCACCTCTGGGCTGGGGTGTGCTTCCCTTTTCAGACGCCCTGCGGCTTGCCACTCGACACTGAGCTCAGGTGCGCCCCTCTTTTCGGATGCCCTGCAGCTCCTAGCCGCTCGACACTGAACTCAGGTGCGCCCTTCTCTTCGGACGCCCTGCGGCCGCCGCTCGACACTGAGCTCAGGTGCGCCCCTCTTTTCGGACGCCCTGCGGCTCCTAGCTGCTCGACACTGAGACTCAGGTGCGCCTCCTTTTCTTCCTTTCAGTTCAGGCCACCAACACTATCCTCATTCAATCACGTCGGGGTCACCATTTGTTGCATCGCAGGCGTATATGAACAAAGCTCTTCAGTCAGTTTGATTGGCAGCAAAAGGTCCTTTATTTTTCTCCAGCATACATCTTTATACTCTTGAAGCAGGCAAGCAAGCAGTTGCTAATTGGTTAACAAAATTAACACAGCCGCAGCTGTAACCCCATAGGGTAATTATCATCCTAACACCTGTTTAACTTATCATCCTATTTACAATTAGCTGGCCGCTCAAGGCCAGCCCTTTACACACAGTTTCCAGTGTAATCGGCTCGTCCCAGAAGCCTAAACAATCTCAGCATTTCACATTCCATTCCCAACAACTCTCCGGCCTTAAATAAGTTTTACATATAGCAGGAATCCTTTCTTTTCCAATGTGGTCTCTTCCCCCCACACCCCTTTCTCCCCCAGTGGAAAAATACTGGATTCTATTATGGAGTCCAGTACCATGTGACTTTGATCACATGACCCTGCAGTGTCAAAGCAGCCATGAGTCAGAGGCCATTTGTAGCATCCCAGGAAGGTGGGAAATTAGCATCTTCAAAGACCTATTGTTTTTCCCATAATGGCCCATCCACACTGATTGCATTCTGTCTGGTGGGCATTCCTCAGGTGCAAACACTTTTGTAGTACAGATGTATAGTCAATATTCCTAACTTTAGATACAAAAATCCTACATGCATACAAATAGGATAATCATATTCAGTAAATCATAACCTTTCCAATGGTATCTCACAAGACCTATCTTGCATAAAATACATCTTAGATATGCTATAATCATATTATAACAATATTTTTATAAAGAATATGGGGTGTAGTGTCACAAAATTGTCACCAGAGACTTCATGTTAAAAGATTTCTCCCAGGTCATCTACATTTCCTTATATTTTGATGTCATTTGAAAGTTGGTTCCTGCTGAGTCTTTTTTTTTTTTTTTTAAACACATCACTCTTTGAAATAGTAAGCTGCAGAAGTCAGTGCTGTTCCTGAGGGAGAAAATTTTTCAATTTAACCTACCATAAAGACACATCTAATTTCAAACTAAAATACAGCTAAATTCCATTTGCAGGGAAGTAAATGGATATGGAGGAGCATCCAGGCTGAGATAGCCCCCTTATATACTGCATTAAAATTATTCAGTTTTTCACATTCTCCTGTTTCATTATGAATAGATGACTGCTTCATTCCATAAATTTCAAAATTACAAAAAATGAAAGGAGGAAATAGATAAGATTGTTTGCAAGATAATGGTGGCAGTTCTTGCATTACAACTCTCTTCCTATGTCTTTTTATTCTCTTAGGATTCTCATCATTTTGGAAAAAACATCAAGCAAGCAATGGTTGACATCATCGCTTTATTTGGCGTTGGTATGAACTCTACCAAGTGATTCCCTAATATCAATGCCAGTGTCCTACCATTGGGGTGAGAACTCTTCTGATCAATGAATGAAAGCAAGGTGTACTACGCAACGGTTAGAGGGGCATTTGGGTCATAATCATCCAGTGATCACCTGTGAATAAGGATTCAACACCTAGGCTGAGGTTCAAATGTCCTATCACTTTGCAATAGCTCAGAAGAGTTTTCTTCCCATAAGGGATAACTTTAGACATCCTGTGTGATTCTAGGGATAGTATAAGGCAACATCATGTGAAAGGCATGTGTACTGTAGCTACTGTAGGCCTGTCTCAATTTTGTGTACGTTTAGTAACTTTTTACTTAAAATCTGGGTCTACTTGTATTTCATAATTTAGTGGATAAAATTTATTAAGTCAACCTCAATCAGCAGAATGTATTTGACTTCATACATACTGGTAGCAAAACATCAATTAGTATATCTGCTGCTTCTGTCTGAGAGTGACAAGGCTTGTGGGTATTCATCTAAGTTGTCACTTTTAAAGGTATTTCTTTGCATTGAAAATATATCACAACCTGACATAACCTATGTAATGCACTAACTGAAAATATACTGTGCTTCTTGGAAATAAGTATATGCTGCAGTGGGTGGTAAAATAGTTGCATTACATAAGAGAATGGCAGGTATCACCTATTTTCCTCTGTTTTATAAGCATATAGTTTACCACATCTTAAATTTTATTACCATCCGAACATAACTGCATGTTGTATGAGCCAGTGCCTTAAAAATGAAAGGCCTCAAATACAGGGAAATCTTACACTTTAGTGATTTGATCACTAAATCAAACAGTTCAATTTTAGGAGATTACTTCACATCTTGAGCACCGATTTTGGGAAAAGTTGGTGTTTTGCATTCCCTTCAGTAAAGTCATCCTTAGGTTCAATCTGATTTCCTTTATGCATGGAGTTTCACAGAATTTTTGATTATTGAAATGGTGGAGTCCATGACATTTTGCAAGCATGACTCAACAGAAGTTGTATACATCCAGAATTACTTTGAAGTTATAATTGTCCTATCACCATTGTAGTCAAGAGGAGTTTTGCTTACTTAAGTACCACAGTTGGACACTATGAACCTGACCTGCGTGTGCTGAGTACCAACAACTTCTACAACTTTCAGTGGAAAATGAGGTGCTCAACAGCTTTCAGGATCATAACCGACACTGACACTTTTGATATATAATGTGGCATATTGCCTTTTTTTTCTGTTTGAAAATCTGGCAATAATACATCTGAGTATCTTCAATAGATTAAGGGGAGGAAGGCCAGTATACCTATTCTGTATCTGATCTTTTCCCAGAGCTTTGCAGAATAAAAATGTCAACAATACCAAAGCTGTGTCCTATGCAGAGTAAAAAAGACACCACTACAGTAGTTTTGTGTTGTCTTATTGAATATAATATAATATTCATTCAAAGCAAGACCATCATGAATTCAACAGAGACAACAGTTCTGCTATGAAGTGGCCTGGAAACTTTTTTTTGTGACAAAGTAAAAATAAAATCTTCACTGTGTGTTTGGTCTTTTTAAATGTCTAAAGTGCTTAACCAAATGAAGCGTCCTTTCCCTTTGGAATAAAATAAAGTTTTACATTTCAGCTTGTTTTCAACAATTCCAGATAGCAGCTGTAGAAAAAAGTGGAAGTGGAAAAAAGCCAATTTGGTCTTATTTAGTATCTGACTAAAATCAGTATTGCAGAATATTTTCCCATCTGAAGTGCTGTGTTGGCAACTTGCCCAAAACCTCATGCACAGCTCTAGTCCCCCAAGAGCTCTGGGGCTATTCTATCTTGCATCAGCAGTAATGGTCCTCCAGAGTTTTCATGAGAGCCAGGGATTGTCAGACTGCAGTGTGCTCTGACTATGCCCCCTCCTCTCCCAACAGGGCCAGGCAGAAGCATTTACATTGACATTAAACTACCCAAGGGTTTCCAATAAGACCAGGGAAATCCTCAGCTACCCAATTAAGGTGGCCTTTTTGCATTGCTGGATGCAGGGGCTCTCTGTAAAATGGAGTAGGTTGCAGCCTCCTTCATCATTACCAGGGAGGTGTGGCTCTTGGACACAACAGGGTTCCTATGCCTGCTCATTCTTGAGCCAACTGGCCAACCCACCTATTTGATGGTGTTCGTAGAACTGGGTGGAAATTTTTCATTAGAAGTTTTAGCTGAAAACTTGGTTTTGAATAAAACAAAGACTTTGTGGAAACTTTGTTTTTCTGAAAAACAAAACAAAACATGTCAGTCACTTGGTTTCCCCCTTTATTCTAGTAGAAAAAGGGGAGGAGGGAGTGGCAGTGTGGGGGTAAAACAAAACACAATTTCTCACACGTTTTTACTCCATTTCACCCTCTTTTCAACTGGAAAAGTGGGATTTTTTTTATTAGGTTTGAAAAATGAAAGTGGCATATAGTCTTTTTTTTTTTTACCTCCCCCCATTTTTTCCCAATGGGGAACAAGTAAAATGTGAGTGGTGGGGGGAGGAGTGAAAACAAGTGTTTCAAAATGTTTGACACAATGGGGAAGATTCTGGGTTGTTATTAATTTGGAGGGAGGGAAAATCGATCAGCTCTAGTTAATATTGGCCCCCCTCTCCTCTCACTAGCCCCGCTCTCTCCTTAAAGGGGGAGAGCGGCGGCTACAGCCAGGGCTGGGACACGGGGCAGCAGCCATTGCCCCCAACCTGGGAGAGAGTCACGACGCGGCCTGGGGCCACAAGGTTCTGCATAGACTTGTCCCTTGCGCTGTTTGCGTCCTACAGGTTGACCCGCTCCACTCGGGAAAACCTGGCACTGAGTGTTGAAGGCGCTTCAAACCCAACGGCGCGCGGAGTCCGCGCCGCTGAGGACACGGACACACACACACAGCCTGCTGCTGCTTCGACAGCTGCGTTTTACTTCCACGGGTTCGCGCGCGCAGCCTGGCGAAAGAGACGGAGGGCGGCGCGCGCGCCGGAGCACTTTCAAACCTAACGGCAGCAGCTGCGTTTGGTCTCGCGCCACGCCCGTGACCCGACCGTTGCAGCTGGCGCCTCGGGGAGGGGGTATGATGGTGGTGCAGGGGCTTCCTAGCGCGAACACGGCTACGCTGAGCATCTGAAAAGCCGGGCGAGACCGGGCCTGAAACTAACCGAGAGAAGGCTCTGGTGGCCCTCGTGGGAGCAGGAAAGGTTGAGCCCGGGCGCTGCCCGGTAGAGGGCTCCGGCTCCTTGGACGGGCCCTCACCACCTCCTTCTGAGGGCTGAGTGGGAGAAGGGCTCCCAGGACCTGCGCTGGGCCTTTGCAGTGGGCAAGGGGGGAATCCAGCTTTGCAGTGAGGAGAAGGCCCAGCTAGGACTTAGGCCAGTGCCGTGGTGCCCCTTCTCTCCCCCCGGGGTGGGGGTGTGGTGATGGCTGTTGGGCGGGGTCCCTGTCTGTGAGCCCAGTGAATTGAGTGACACAGGGCTCAGGCAGGATGAGCGCCATAAACAGCAGCTCGGTGGAGACCAAGTTGGATGGACACTACCATATCATAGGGATGAGGCGGCCATTCATTGTGCTGCTGGTGTTTGTGAGCTGTGCTGTGGGAGGTAAGACGCTTAAGGGCTCCTAATATTGACATGATAGCAAGCAGGTATAGTCACATATTGGATGACTGTAGCACGGCTTGTTCCTCTCAACCCAAGTGAACCTTGCAGACCTCTGGGAATAGAAAATCACTTGCTTGGCCTGTGTGATACCAGTCCTTTTCAGCATATGTGTCAGCAAAGTGTGTGGTTAATTATTGGAAATGGATCAGACCTAATTGCATTATGACATCAGACTTTTCACTTTGACTAGTTTCACCTTTTATCTCTAACCTTTTGCTCTCTCCCTGTGACCTTCACTGCCGCACAAGTTATATCATTGGGCTTCTCAGCTCCTTTTGTTACCTCTCTCTTCCTGCCTCAGCTTCCCTCTGCACTCTTCTTCCTCATCATTCTGTTCATCTCCTTCCCTTGTTGTGTCTCACTTGACTTCCACGAGCTCCACTTTTCTTTCTTTTGTTATTTCTCTGGTCACATCCCCTCATCAATCATCCATTTCTAGCCCCCCTGGCAAAAAAAATAATCGATCATACATTTTTATATAACAAAAGAGGTTCCAAAAACAGCAGGAATCAAGCCACTAATTGGAACCTGAATCTGGAACCAAATGCAGTTCTGCTTGAGCTATGTTAACCTCTTCAGTTATTGTTTCTCTGTTGCCTTTTAATTAAAGTGGTTTTCCTAATTGCTATGACCTACCTGAGACATGGTTGCAAGCTAGCAGCCTTGTCAGTGGAGAAACAATAGTGCAGTTATCATCCTGAGAAAGTAGCATTATACCAGAATTTACTCCAAAGTGTAATTCAGAATTCCAGAGGGCATAGTCTGTCCATCATGCTGCCTAATGTGTAATCATCATAAAGAGAGAAAATTGCCCAAATTAGATATAAAATGAGCTCTGCATATTTAGTTGAAAAGAACTAAACCATACAGAAGAACTTGGTTCCAGTGTAATTCCAGATAAAGAAAGAAAAAAGCTCATGAGAAAGGAGGCACCATCGTATAATGGCTTAGGAACTACATCACAAGATTTTTAAAGATCTCAGAAACAGAATGTACTCTGGACACTTTGGGTACACTCTCCCAGATCACCTGCTATTTCATGGTCAGTGCAGTCCTCCCTATCATCATTTTAAATCTGCAAGTTTACTTACCTTTACAAAGCACTAGAAGCTGAACGTTTCAAGCTTCTGCTGATGAGGTATTGAATAGAAAGGTACTCCATGCTGTGGTATTTTCCTTTTCTTTAAACTTTTTCTCCTTGAATTCTGGCTTTCCTTATTTTTTACACAGCTTTTCTGTTAACTGTTTTCCACCTTTACAGGACCAACAGTCTTAGTGATAGGAGGAAGAGAGAAAATTAAGTTCTTAGCTGTCCATTTCTTTTGTCTGAGGTATAGGGTTTGCTGATCTAACCCATCATTGCTTCAAGGTTACAGAGGTCTTACCATGGAAGAGAGTAAAGGAGTAGACCCAAACTGGCAGAGAAAAGTTTTGAATGTCAGTGAAGCAAGACTTGCTCTCCAGCCCCCTGCTCTGGGATGGGCAAAGGCCAGGGTCTGTTTTTTTCAGCAGCAATGGATGCAGACAGGGCCGGCTCTAGACCCCAGCGCGCCAAGCCGCGGGACAGTGGACCTCCCTCAGGCATGACTGCGGAGTCATGCCTGCGGAAGCTTCACCGGACCCGCGGGACCAGCGGCCCCTCTGCAGGCACGCCTGCAAGAGGACACCAGGAGCCGCGGGACCGGCGCCCGGCAGCGCACCCCCTGCGGCATGCCGCCTTGCTTGGGGCGGCCAAATTCTTAGAGCCGTCCCTGCATGCAGATCCCTAAGACCACTGACTGCAGGGCCAGCATTAGGACAAATGGCACTCTGGGCAAACTTGTATTTGGTGTGCCTGGTGCTTGTGGGATCCCCTATTGCCCCTGGGTTCCCCTCCATCACTCCAGCCCCCATCAGCTCCTTGGGCTCCCCTTTCCCCACAGTGCCCACAGGAAGGACTGCAGAGGGAGGAGTTTCTGAGCCCTGGGAGTTCCCTTAGCCATACACTCCTGACCACTCTTCCCGAGCCCTGGGAGTTCTACTGTGCTATACGCGAACCTGTGTTATATCGGGTCACGTTATAGCGGGGTAGAGGTGTACTCAGATGCTACAGTACAAAGCTACTTTGAATTTGGTAACATGTAACTGTGGCAAATGTTTTTGGGGAGGTGCTAATATGATTCTGTTGGTTAGATTTTTTGCTGGTGTATTTTCACTGGTGTATTTTCAACTAGACTTGATATTGAAAATAGGAAAAAGAAGCAAGTAATTGGTTTTATTGCACAATTAAATGCTGAATAACACTATCCTAGTTAACTGAAACACTTCTTCAGAAATTGTCTCTGCAGATCCCCATTATGGGATTTGCCTTCACTATATACCTTCCCTAAAGTGAATTCACACGTTGGATTATTTTGCTGTTTATTCAAAACCCCATTTGGTTAAACACTTTCAGATGTCCATAAAACATTTTGTGTTGTATTGAGGTAATCAGTTCGAGGCATAGAAAATAGAAGGGGGAAGGAAGAAAATATAAAATATCATTGGCAGATATAGTGAGTGCTTTTTGTTATGCTTGTCTCACTTTGCACATTTGAGCCAAAGGGAAATACCAATTCTGATTAGTGCTTACCAGTCAGACCAAGACCTTGAACTAGGAACATACATGCAGTTGTGCACTGGATATGAAAATAAGTACAGGTTGAACATTGAGTTTATGCATGTTAAATGTAAATTTTCACAACTCTTATATTAGCCTGTTTTCAAACCTAAAATCAAGTAGCAGGTACAGGAGAATTTCAGGTCAGATCTGCTGGGCTGCTTCTGAGCAGAGATGCATGTTTTAAAATTATATACAATGATATTGTTTCTATGTATAATAATCTCTTTTTATTTCCAGCTCTGTTGAGAACCATTCTGAAGAAATCACACATTCCTATTATTATAATTCTTTCTTTGATTGGCGTTCTCCTTGGAGTAGTGGGCTACTTTGTAAAGGAGGTACAGTATATTTAGTAACTATAACCGTTATTAATGTGGGCCATAAGGCAACACATGGGTTTTTTGTTTGGTTTGTGTTTTTTTTTCACCCCACAGGGTTATAAATAGAGAGAGAGTTTAATTTAGTGCAGGGGTTCCCAAACGGTGGACCATAGAACACTATCCTATATGACTATCCTTGTTTCCAGATACTAAACAACATTCAGAGGCAGCTAAAAATACATATCTAATACTAGTTTTCCATACAAGATATTTCTGCAGCTGGCACAGGGATGCTATGAGATTGTCAATGAGAGGGGAGTAGACCTTATAATTGTGAATGAGATGGGTTTGCAAGAACGCTCTTTCTATTAAGAAGTAGTTCATGCTATCAAAATATTTGAGAACTGTTGGTCTGGAGGTTAAAGTTCCAATCTAGGCTTAGAGATCTGGCTTTCGCCCACAATTGTCCCAATTTCCTCATTTGTGGAATAAGGATAATAGTTACTTAATTCATAGGGTCTTCTATAGACCCTATGAATAAACTGAATATTTATAAATCATTTTGAGATACTCAGATGGTAGGCACTGTAATTGCAAAGTATAGTTTCTGGACTGCCTGTTGTGGAAAAAATCATTTTGGTAAAACCTCACTTTTCATTACTGCACATAAACAATAGATTATGTGCTTACTGTTACACATTTGGGGCCTATTCATAAATAGTTTACTGAAGAAATGTTAGTGGAATAAAGTGACGAGAGTGTAATTGTTTCTTATCTCACAGCCTGAAAACTGAAGTAAAACAGGAATAAGTCTTTAAATGTGTATAGATATAGTGTGTCCTTCTGTTTAGTAAAAAGAAACACCAAATGTAGTTTAAAGGCTATATTTAGTTGTAAAGCAACATGTTTTAATCATTACCAGCTAATGAGAATTATCCTTTCTTTAGGAAAATAACTAAAAAGTACAAATGCAGAAGAAGATTAAAATCAATGATTAAATCAAGGTTTCCTGCTTGCTGGTTTACATTGTGATTAAAATTGATGATTTAAATCATTTCACTCTGCCACAGAGCAAATTAGTGGTAGAGATGGGTTTTATTACCCAACCATTGCTCAGTCTTAAATTTGTTTAGTCCACAGTAATGCACTAAACTATTGCTGCATCTCTGCATATGCATCAACAGTTATTCCCATTTTGTGACACTGCATTTGATTTTTTTCTTTCTTTGCACTTATCTTTATTGAATTTTATCTTGATAAGCATACTCTCCACTCCATTTTCCAGGTCATTAATGAAAATACTGAATAGTACCAAACCAAAGCCTGACCTCTGTTGGACCTAGGGTGACTAGATGTTCTGATTTTATAGCGACAGTCCTGATTTTGGGGTCTTTTTCTTATATAGGCTCCTATTACCCCCCCACCCCCATCCCGATTTTTCACATTTGCTGTCTGGTCACCCTAGCTGGACCCCACTAGATAGATGTTCTCAATTTGACAACAAACCATTGATAACTGCTTGTTGAGTATGGTCTTTCAACCAGTTGTGCATCCACCGTATAGTAAATTCATATAGACTACATTTCCCTAGTTCGTTTATGAGATTAGCATGTGGGACTGTCTCAAAAGCCTTACTAAAATCAAGATATTTCATGTCTACAGCTTCCCCCTATCCACTAGGCCTATAACTCTGTCAAAGAAAGAAATTAGTTTGGTTGGACATGATTTGTTCTTGACAAATCCATGCTGGCTGTTCCTTATAATCCTATTATCCTTTAGATACATACAGATTGAAATGGACTTTTCCAGTCTGCTGAGAAATTCTACAGATGTTCACAACCAAATATTTTCCCCAATTTTTTTCTTTTGCTGCCCAAATTCAAAAGTCAGTTATGCACTGAATTGTGGTCACTTCCAAAGCCTCTTAATAGGTTGTGGGCAACTTCTCAATTCTGCTCAGTTATAAAAATTTCACCTAAGACAATCTCAAATGCCTCGATTTTAAGAGTTTCTTCAAGCAGGTTTGGATTTTGTATTGTCCACCTGCAACTTGCAGGGTCCATATTTGGTCCCATTCCCTTGTCACATGTTTTTTTTATGGTTGTAACCTCCCTCACGAAACTAACATTTTGCTCTGTAAACTCTTTGTGTAGCCAAATCTAGTTTCTCTTTTTGTTCCTCCTCACTTCTAGTCCATGGTATTGCCACTACTCCCAGAGGCTCTTCTCTTTCAAAAAATCTTCTCATTATGATTATTATTGTCAGGCAAGAGGCAGAGAGAGCTCTTCTCTCCTGTAAAGAACTGTTTCTGATTTTTCTGCAAGAATAAAGAAATTTTGAAAATAGTTCTGTAGTTTTATGCTCAACTCCAGGTCTTCCTTACATATCAATCAGAAAATTGCCCTTCCTGGGTTTTCCTCTTCTTCTTTTAAGTCGCCGATAAGAGATTTGGCATACTTTGGAAGTGGTCAGTTCGAGCGCTCTTCTCTTTACGTACGTAGAATTAATCTATTCATACTCCTTATTTGTGCTCTGGAAGGCCTCAGAAGTTCTGAAAGCTTCTAGATTCATCATAGCTAGCTGGATAAGGCCTTGTATTCTTCTATGCGTACCCTCTGCATTTTCAAGTTTCAGCTTCTGTTATATCCCGTGGTGTCTTATTGGCCCTGGGGTTGGATCTTAATTCTGAAGAGGAGCCTGATCTGACACTGATTTTGGCCTTTTCTTTTGAAGCAGGGCTTTCCCCCTTGATTTGAGTCTCAAAGAGGCATCCTATTCACTAGGCCAGGGGGTAGAATAATAAAATATCAGGGTTGGACGGGACCTCAGGAGGTCTTCTAGTCCAACCCTATGCTCAAAGCAGGACTAGGCCCCAGACAGATTTTTTGCCCCAGATCCCTAACTGGCCCCCTCAAGGATTGAACTCACAACCCTGGGTTTAGCTGGCTAATGCTCAAACCACTGAGCTATCCCTCCCCACTTGTGAGTTGGGATCCCAAAGTGGATCATGACCCCCTTTTAATGGAGTCCCCAGGGCTGGTTTTATACTTGCTGGGGTCCAGGGCTGAAGCCAGAGCCCCACAGCCCAGGGCTAAAGCGGAAGCCTGAGTCTCACTGCCTGGGGCTGAAGCCCAAGGGGTTCAGCCCTGGGCAGTGGGGCTCAGGTTACATGACCCCCGCCCAGGGCTTCAGATTTGGCCCTCCAGCCAGGCTTGGGTGTTGGTCCCTCCTCCTGGAGTCGTGTAATAATTTTTGTTACCAGAAATGGGTCAAGGTGCAATGAAGTTTGTGAACCACTGCACTAGGCTTATTAGATGATGCTGGATTGGCATAATTGACGGTATTGGTATATCCCACCTGTAATGAACAGGGTATGGGCAGTCAGGCTTAGTGGTACTTGCAGGAAGTCAAAAACAGACAGCATCAGGTACTAAGCCGAAGGCCAGAGCCAGACTCTGGTGCCGAGCCAGAGATCAGAGCTGGAGACAAAGTTGGGTGCCAGGCCAGGTGTCAGAGCTGAAGATAGCATCGGGGTAAGGCAGAGGAGCAGGGGTCTGGAGTAGGGCAGGACAGCAGGAACTGGGAGTAGATGGGGGTCTAGGATGGAAAGAAAGGAACCAGGAGCAGGCAGGAATGCAGGGCTCAGGAGTCAGGTGAGGATGAGGGGTCTGTAGTCACAGACAGCCAAGGATTCCTCTGGTTCAGTGGTTTTCAACCTTTTTTAATTTGTGGATCCCTAAAATATGTTGAATGGAGGTGCAGACCCCTTTGGAAATCTGAAGTCCGCAGACCACAGTCTGAAAATCAGTGGTCTAGTTGCTAGGGCAACTTCCTCTTGTTATTTCCTGGTTCATATAGTACTCCTTAGCCGGTTGAGGGGGTTGAACGTTTCCCACAATTTGGGAGTTTTGGGAGCAGGGTCCTCTGTGAACTAGACCATCCCATAGACCCTTCCCTAGTTACTTGAGTGAGTTGCAGGGTGGCAGTTATGTCCTGAGTGGTGCCTGGGGACCTGTGGGGAGGCTTGTGATCCCTCCCACCACCATGGATGCCTTTAGCATATTGGCTATCTCCTAGGTATCCTTATCAAACTTGGAAACCTGGCTCCCCTGTTCCAGTCAGGGAAAATCTGTATCTACAGATCTGAGACATTTGGATCCTAAATATTAAGAACTGACAGTCAAGGAACATTCACCTACTGTGGTACTTGATAAACTTTTTCACTGTCCAACATAAAAACAGTGATGCAAAGAGGTTTGTTTGTTTGGTTTTTTAAAGGAGACCTTGGTTTACTTGATTTTTGGCAAACACTTCAACGCACTCACTCTAAAACTGAAAATTTATTGATCAAACACAAGAAAGAAAAAAAATGTAAAACAAGCATTTATATTGAAAATGAAATTGACTGATTCTGCATTGCAAGCTTAATCAAAACCTTTAAAATCTTTACCTCCTTTTGGAGGTAAAATCTGAGAGTCTCATTATCAGAAAAACTTTTTTGACAAAAAGGAAAGAGTTAACTTTACCCTCATTCCTGATGTATAAAGGTCTTTACTAGGGCTGTCAATGAGTCACAGTTAACTCCTGTGATTAACTGAAAACAAAATTAAAGCATTCATTTTTTAAACATGTGTGACATCTGATTAAAATAGGACCATTGTTGCAACCACTATTATATATTTGCAACAAATCTTGTACAAAATGTGGCATGTAAGATGTCTATGAAAATGTTATGATTTTCTGGTTGTGATTATGCTATCTGTATGCATGTATTATTCTTGCATTTGAAGTTATGAATATTGGCTCTATACCTGGATTTCAAATGATTGCTCCTGGGGTAACGCCCATAAGGTAGTTAGCCAGCACATCTTGGGGGGACTATTCAAAATAAGTGGCCCATCAAAAAGACACTTGACTCATAATGGACCCTGGGAGATAATGGACTTTCCTGCTGTGACAAAGCAAAATTTTGCATGGACATGTGACTTGCCCATGTGACTCCAAACTCCTATCTTTTACCTGTAATTTTCCATTAGCTGTGCTGAGGGCTTTGTTTGAAAGAATGGGTTTCCCTCCACATGGCAGAAGCTATAAAAGGCCCTGGAAATGCCTTTATCTTGCTCCAGCCTCTTTCCTGCTCAAACCTCTGGACTTTGAACTTCTGCTAATTGGAGCATTCTAACCAATGGGCAGAGGAGTTTCGCAAGGGAGTTCTCCAGGTGAAGGAGGAGCTAATACAGCATCTGTGGGGTAAGTGACTGTCTGTAGTGTGTGTTTGTTTGTGTTTGGGGGTTACTTGCTGTGTGCTGAGCTTGTGTTTGTCAGTCTGTTTGTTTGTTTGGTTGTTTGAGGGACCGTGTGCTGTGGCTGGCAGTTGGAGGCAGGTTTGAAAGCTCGAAGCCTCTGGTAATTGGCTGAGCCTTAATCAGTGGGCGGGGCATTCACTCAGGCCAGGGCTTTATAAAGCCGCGCACAAGTGACCAGGGGCTGCTAACAGGGAGTTTCGCAAGGGAGTTTAGAAGGGGAGTGGGAAGGGAGTGGGAGTCCCTCGCCGGCCGTAACCCCTTCCCTGCGGCCCCCCCCTAAAACCTTAAAACCTGTAAACCGAACCACATTCCAAAACACCTTTCTGTAAACTACCCTTCCACTAACTAGGAGACAATGCAGGCAGAAGCCCAGCAGCAGAGTGGGGGCTATCCAGTTTATTGCACTGAGTGTTGCATGTATGATTACCTGCCCTGTGGGCGGGTGGCGTATGTGTGCAGTCGGTGCAAGGAGCTCCTGGCCCTCAGAGACCATGTACGGACTTTGGAGGTCAGGGTGGCGGAACTGGAGGAGCTAAGAGAGGCAGAGAGGTATGTTGATGAGGCTTTCCGGGACACTGTAGAATTGTCCCACCTCTGCTCAGACAGCTCCTGTGCTGTTGAGGAGGAAGAACGGCCCAGGGAAGTAGAGCAGTCGATGGGAGCAGAGGGAAACCTTCCCGTAGTTGGGACCCTCCTTCCAGATGGTGCTGGGGTTGCCTCTCGCACTGAGGTTGCCTCTCCGGGGGAGGGAACTCCAGTTTCTAGGAAAAGGCAGGTGTTAGTAATGGGAGATTCGATTATTAGAAATGTAGATAGCTGGGTCTGTGATGACCGGGAGAACTGTATGGTGACTTGCCTGCCTGGTGCGAAGGTTGTGGATCTCTCGAGGCATCTAGATAGACTTATGTGTAGTGCTGGGGAGGAGTCAGTGGTCGTGGTACATGTAGGTACCAATGACATAGGGAAGGGTAGGAGAGATGTCCTGGAAGCCAAATTTAGGCTGCTAGGGAAGAGACTGAAATCCAGGACCTCTATGGTGGCATTTTCAGAAATGCTCCCAGTTCCACGCGCAGGGCCAGGTAGGCAGGCAGAGCTTCAGAGTCTCAATGCGTGGATGAGACGATGGTGTAGAGAGGAGGGGTTCACGTTCATTAGGAACTGGGGTAACTTCTGGGATGGGAGGAGCCTGTACAGGAGAGATGGGCTCCACCTAAACCAAAGTGGAACCAGACTGCTGGCACTAAACATTAAAAAGGTTGTAGAGCAGTTTTTAAACTAGGAGATGGGGGAAAGCCGACTGCTGCAGAGGAGCGTGTGGATCGGACACAGACTTCTCTTAGGGGAGAGTCTGATGATAGAGAATCTCCAGGTTATAGTCAGGAGCAGAGGACTGAAAAGTATAATGTAAGGGCCGGATCAGATGATAAACAGTCACATAAAAAAGAATCTGGCACATCAGAAAAAGGCAGGCTAATAAACAGGGACAAGTTTTTAAAGTACTTGTACACAAATGCCAGAAGTCTAAATAATAAGATGGGTGAACTAGAGTGCCTTGTGATAAAGGATGCTATAGATATAATAGGCATCAGAGAAACCTGGTGGACTGAGAGCAATCAATGGGACACAATCATTCCGGGGTACAAAATATATCGGAAGGACAGAACAGGTCGTGCAGGGGGAGGAGTGGCACTATATGTGAAAGAAAGTGTAGATTCAAATGAAGTAAAAATCTTAAGCGAATCCACATGTTCCATAGAGTCTCTATGGATAGAAATTTCATGCTCTAGTAAAAATATAACATTAGGGATCTATTATTGACCACCTGACCAGGACAGTAATAGTGATGATGAAATGCTAAGGGAAATTAGAGAGGCTATCAAAATTAAGAACACAATAATAGTGGGGGATTTCAATTATCCCCATATTGACTGGGAACATTTCACTTCAGGACGAAATGCAGAGATAAATTTTCTCGATACTTTAAATGACTGCTTCATGGAGCAGCTGGTACGGGAACCCACAAGGGGAGAGGCAACTCTAGATTTAATCCTGAGTGGAGCACAGGAGCTGGTCCAAGAGGTAACTATAGCAGGACCGCTTGGAAATAGTGACCATAATACAATAGCATTCAACATCCCTGTGGTGGGAATAACACCTCAACTGCCCAACACTGTGGCATTTAATTTCAAAAGGGGGAACTATAAAAAAATGAGGGGGTTATTTAGACAAAAGTTAAAAGGTACAGTGACTAAAGTATCAGAGGGGTAGCCATGTTAGTCTGGATCTGTAAAAGCAACAAAGAATCCTGTGGCACCTTATAGACTAACAGACGTTCTGCAGCATGAGCTTTCGTGGGTGAATACCCACTTCTTCAGATGCAAGTGAAGAAGTGGGTATTCACCCACGAAAGCTCATGCTGCAGAACGTCTGTTAGTCTATAAGGTGCCACAGGATTCTTTGTTGCTTTTACAGTGACTAAAGTGAAATCCCTGCAAGTTGCATGGGCCCTTTTTAAAGACACCATAATAGAGGCCCAACTTCAATGTATACCCCAAATTAAGAAAAACAGTAAAAGAACTAAAAAAGAGCCACCGTGGCTTAACAACCGTGTAAAAGAAGCAGTGAGAGATAAAAAGACTTCCTTTAAAAAGTGGAAGTCAAATCCTAGTGAGGCAAATAGAAAGGAGCACAAACACTGCCAACTTAAGTGCAAGAGTGTAATAAGAAAAGCCAAAGAGGAGTTTGAAGAACAGCTAGCCAAAAACTCCAAAGGTAATAACAAAATGTTTAAGTACATCAGAAGCAGGAAGCCTGCTAAACAACCAGTGGGGCCCCTTGATGATCAAAATACAAAAGGAGTGCTTAAAGACGATAAAGTCATTGCGGAGAAACTAAATGGATTCTTTGCTTCAGTCTTCATGGCTGAGGGTGTTAGGGAGATTCCCAAACCTGAGCTGGCTTTTGCAGGTGACAAATCTGAGGAACTGTCACAGATTGAAGTGTCACTAGAGGAGGTTTTGGAATTAATTGATAAATTCAACATTAACAAGTCACCGGGACCAGATGGCATTCATCCAAGAGTTCTGAAAGAACGCAAATGTGAAGTTGCGGAACTATTAACTAAGGTTTGTAACCTGTACTTTAAATCGGCTTCGGTACCCAATGACTGGAAGTTAGCTAATGTAACGCCAAAATTTAAAAATGGCTCTAGAGGTGATCCCGGCAATTACAGACCGGTAAGTCTAACGTCGGTACCGGGCAAATTAGTTGAAACAATGGTTAAGAATAAAATTGTCAGACACACAGGAAAACATAAACTGTTGAGCAATAGTCAACATGGTTTCTGTAAAGGGAAATCGTGTCTTACTAATCTATTAGAGTGCTTTGAAGGGGTCAACAAACATGTGGACAAGGGGGGTCCGGTGGACATAGTGTACTTAGATTTCCAGAAAGCCTTTGACAAGGTCCCTCACCAAAGGCTCTCACGTAAATTAAGCTGTCATGGGATAAAAGGGAAGGTCCTTTCATGGATTGAGAACTGGTTAAAGGACAGGGAACAAAGGGTAGGAATTAATGGTAAATTCTCAGAATGGAGAGGGGTAATTAGTGGTGTTCCCCAAGGGTCAGTCCTCGGACCAATCCTATTCAATTTATTCATAAATGATCTGGAGAAAGGGGTAAACAGTGAGGTGGCAAAGTTTGCAGATGATACTAAACTGCTCAAGATAGTTAAGACCAAAGCAGACTGTGAAGAACTTCAAAAAGATCTCACAAAACTAAGTGATTGGGCAACAAAACGGCAAATGAAATTTAATGTGGATAAATGTAAAGTAATGCACATTGGAAAAAATAACCCCAACTATACATACAACATGATGGGGGCTAATTTAGCTACAACGAGTCAGGAAAAAGATCTTGGCGTCATCGTGGATAATTCTCTGAAGATGTCCACGCAGTGTGCAGAGGCGGTCAAAAAAGCAAACAGGATGTTAGGAATCATTAAAAAGGGGATAGAGAATAAGACTGAGAATATATTATTGCCCTTATATAAATCCATGGTACGCCCACATCTCGAATACTGTGTACAGATGTGGTCTCCTCACCTCAAAAAAGATATTCTAGCACTAGAAAAGATTCAGAAAAGGGCAACTAAAATGATTAGGGGTTTAGAGAGGGTCCCATACGAGGAAAGATTAAAGAGGCTAGGACTCTTCAGCTTGGAAAAGAGAAGACTAAGGGGGGACATGATAGAGGTATATAAAATCATGAGTGATGTTGAGAAAGTGGATAAGGAAAAGTTATTTACTTATTCCCATAATACAAGAACTAGGGGTCACCAAATGAAATTAATAGGCAGCAGGTTTAAAACAAATAAAAGGAAATTCTTCTTCACGCAGCGCACAGTCAACTTGTGGAACTCCTTACCTGAGGAGGTTGTGAAGGCTAGGACTATAACAATGTTTAAAAGGGGACTGGATAAATTCATGGTGGCTAAGTCCATAAATGGCTATTAGCCAGGATGGGTAAGAATGGTGTCCCTAGCCTCTGTTCGTCAGAGGATGGAGATGGATGGCAGGAGAGAGATCACTTGATCATTGCCTGTTAGGTTCACTCCCTCTGGAGCACCTGGCATTGGCTACTGTCGGTAGACAGATACTGGGCTAGATGGACCTTTGGTCTGACCCGGTACGGCCTTTCTTATGTTCTTACGTTAGGACCTTCCAATGATTTGGAAGCAACCAGAGACTTATTAAGCCAGCAGTTTATTCCATTACTGCTACAAGCCTGAACCAAGAACTTTGCAATTACTATATGTATTTGATTCCTTTAACCAATTTTAACTCTCACCTTTTTTCTTTTTTCTTTTTTCTTTTTTCTTTTTTCTTTTTTCTTTTTTCTTTTTTCTTTTTTCTTTTTTCTTTTTTCTTTTTTCTTTTTTCTTTTTTCTTTTTTCTTTTTTCTTTTTTCTTCTTTTTTCTTTTTTCTTTTTTCTTTTTTCTTTTTTTATGAATAAATGTTTATCAGCTAGATTTTTGGGTAAGATTTAAGTTTATATATTGACCTGAGTGTGTGGCTTGTCCTTTGGGATCAGAAGAACCTTTTATTTGAAGAGATTGGTTTTAAAGAACCACTCATCTCGAAGTCTAGTGTTTTCGGTGGTAATATAAGGACTGGAATGCCTAAGGAAACTGCTTTCTTGACTTCTTGTTAGCCAGTGTGGTGAAACAGAAGTTTACTTTTGTTGCTGGTTTGGTATATCCTATGAGGGATTAGCCACCAGTCTTGGAGTGTATCTGCCCAATTTCTCAGCACTTTTTCCTGAATTTGGCATTCTCAGTTGTGACCCACTGAGGCATGGTTACTACGTGTTAATCACATACCTCTGGGCGGGAAGGGGAGGGATTAGCTGTGGAGGGATCTGACAGGGTGCAGTCAGGTGCAGTAACCCAAGCTGCCACCAGAGGGCGGGAAGAGAAGAGAAAGTGGCTCCCATCCCGGCTACAGCAGAGAGGTAAAGATCCTGATCCTGCCATGCCCCATGGCCTCTTGCTCTGGGGACCACCCCATTCCCCCACTGTGCCCCATTGCCCCTGGCTGGCTCTTCAGTATGGTGACTGACCACCCCTTTGCCCTCAGCCAGACCTTTGCTCCAGGAACCACCCCAGCCCTGTGCCCCATTGCCCCTGGCCGGCCCCTTGCTCCAGGGACCTTCTCCATGCTCTGGGGACCAACCCCTCACATGCCATGTCCCAATACCCCCAGCTGGCTCCTTGTTCCGGGAGGCATCCCGTAGAGAATGGGGATCTGGCAAATTCAGTCTCCCTGCACTAGCCCCTCTTCCCCTGCGGCATGTGGAGTCCGTAAGATAAAATCCACCCTCCCTTGTATACAAGGGCTCACTCAGCTGAAGAGAACTCACCTAGCTCAGTAAAAGACTCTGTTTAGCAATGTGATTAAAACTTTGATTAATTGTGATTAATTATTTTAATCACTTGACAGCCCTAGTATTTACTTTTCCTGTTTCTAACAAATGGGAGCACATAAGGTGGAGGAGAGAGAGAATAGAAAAGGTGGGGGAAATGCAGCTTTTTTTTTTTTTTTTTTTGATTCTGGGTGGCTCATCAGTTATGAATGGATGCTTTGGCTGGCAGGTCAACTGTTGCTTGGACTCTGGTTTACATTCTGTTCAGGGATGTCATCTGCTTGGGTCTTTTCTCCTTAGGGCATGATTGTAGTCATTTCACTATGCTGATGCAGTGCAGCTGATTTCAGGATTTGATGGAAGGCAGAGAGAATGAGATATGGGATAGGAGTAAGTAAGTGGTGAGAGAAGCAGAAGGTAATACAAGGAAGAGAGGCAGAACAGGATCTTATGTGCTTCCATGATGCTAGCAATTAGGTATCCCCACTGATGGGTTGAGGACTGGATGTCATCTGCTTGGGTCTTTTCTCCTTAGGGCATGATTGTAGTCATTTCACTATGCTGATGCAGTGCAGCTGATTTCAGGATTTGATTTTCAGGACTCACAAGTGAAGAACAAAGTTCTTTGAGCAAGACCTAATGGCCTTCATCTCAGGAAGAAAGTCTTTCAGTCTGGTCTGCTTCTTTTTCTTGGTGGTCAGGGAAGATGAGATTAGTTGAGATGATGAGCTGGCTTGTGCAAGGACACGGGATGATATGTATTTTTTTTTTCAAAATCTCTTTTTAAGAACACCCAGAAAGAAAAAAGTGGGCTGAATAGTCCCCTCTCCTTATTATTTTGTCCACCAGTTAGGCCTAATATCCAACACACCAATTTTGTTTGATTAATTTCTGGTTCTCCATTTTCTGTTTTTAACATACATGATTTCTCTATAGTCCTTGAATTATATCGATATGACCTTTTTTTTTGTTTGGACTAATTTAGTCTCTGTCTGGTTCTCCTGCACCATTTGACTTATTTCCCATCAGCATTTGTTGTTATAGGTTATTGTGGCATCTTACGAACTTTCACATACTTTTTATGTTTGAGCTCACAATTGGGGTAAACTTGTAAACCCAGTTATCACAGCAGGGATTTCTCTCAGCAGTCTATTAATTTGAGGTCTCTGGAATCACCAAGACTCTCACTTGGCCGTATATTTCGCTCTCAAGTAATTTCTCCCACAAGTATAGAACACAGTAGAGCAAGTTGCTACAAATGATAGGTCAGCAATGTTTTATGTGCGCAAAGGGGGAGGACTTGTTCATAACAACTTTGCAAAAAGTCTGTATAGCTATGAGTCTGGTGTATTTTAGAGTCCACCCGATTGACCTACGTGGTAGTGAGAATTCACAATGAGATCATCGGTCATCTGAGCAGGGATTCTACTGAGATGCACAAGTGGTCACTAAAGGATTCACTGACTTAGGACATTTTCAACCTTTGGGATTTTCTGAACATAGATCCTTTCACAACAAGATTCAACACCATCAGGGGCGGCTCTAGGCACCAGCGGGCCAAGCGCCCGCTTGGGGCGGCATCCTGGGGAGGGCGTCATTTGGCTCCGGTGGAGCTCCCGCCGGCATGCCTGCGGCAGGTCCACCGGAGCCCGGGACGAGCGGACCTGCCGCAGGCATGACTGCGGCGGGTCCCGTCTTCCCGCGGCTCCGGTTGAGCTCCCGCAGGCATGCGCCTGCGGCAGGTCCGCTCGTCCGGGCTCCGGTGGACCTGCCGCAGGCATGCCGGCGGAGCTCCACGAGCAAATGCCGCCTCCCAGGAAGCCGGAGCCGCGGGAAGAGGGGACCCGCCGCGGGACTGGGGAAGGGCGGCGCAGCGCTCCGCGCTGCTTGGGGCAGCCTACTTTGTAGAGCCGCCCCTGAACACCATGTGCCCACTTCTGTTCAAGAGCAGGCTCAGACATTTAGTTGATGACAGATGTGTTCTTTCTCAGTTGGAGGATTGATCTAATGTATTCTTTTCCCTCTTTCCCATTAATATTAAATGTGGTGGCAAAGATAAGGCTGGACTCAGCCACAATGATACTAGTTGACTTGGTAGGGGAGAAACAGCAATGGTACATTCTGATGGGATCCCTGGAGTACAACCTGGAACTGTGGGACCACTGTGCCCCCTTAACTCTGAAAGCTATGTTGGTGACAAGCAGCCAACCCCTTCCAGGCGCTGTGATCACTCAGCCATCAGCACGTGGAGACTCACACCCTGCAAAATTGCATGAATGCTCTCTAAGTCACTCATGAATCATACAGAGAGAAGCACCAACCAATTCCACCCAAGCCTTGCACCCCAGAAATATACCCCCTTGGACAGTCCAAGCTCATTAATTAGTTTGTCGCTTCCTCAAAGGAAAGTGGACATGTACCAGTCTTTGTAATCAGAGCCGAGATTTCCTGTGCACCTCAACCAAAAACACAGTTTTAAATAAAATATAAAATTGATTTATTAACGAAAGAAAGATAGATTTTAAGTGATTAGAAGTAGCAGGCATAGAGATCAAAGTAGGTTACAAAGGAAATAAAAATAAATTCACAGTCTAAATTCCACAGACTAAGCTAGATTGGAATCAAGCAGTCTTTCCCCCTAAGAGATGTTATAGGCAGCTCACAGTTCTCAATACACAGGCTGGATTCCCTTCCCAGCTTGGGACTAGTTCAAAGTCTCTGTCTTCCAAATGATCTTCCAGGTGTTGAGATGGGGGAGGAGAGAGGCCAGGTGATGATGTCACTGTCGCTCTTTTATACTTTCTTCCAGCTGCTAGAAGAATCTTTGTTGTGACGTCGGGATTAGGCTACCCTCATTGTGTACGTGCCCTCTTTGAGGAGTCTCTGGGATAGTGGATTCTTCTTGATTGGCCATAAATGCCTGTCTGGCCAGTGATAGTTGCTCCTTTGTCGTTGCTGAAAAGACCAGCTGTGGGCATCTTCCAACCTCACAACATATTTCAGTAACACATATAGCAATACTTCATATACAATGATAGTACATACAGTTCAACAGTATATTAAGGTTCAACAGATCAAGACTTTTAAAATAATACCTCGCAAGGCATGCATTGTACAAAACATATCATGATCATATGACAGTATTGAATATGGGGGTTCCAGAGTTCCTATTTTGAGGTACAGAGTGTCACATATATGGACTTATTTTTCTTATGCAAAGGAAATTACAGCTTCTACCATTAACACTGGATGTGCTGTTCCAGCAGCAAGGGAGTCTTTTATCCAGATCCTCAACTGTTACATCTAGCAGCTTGGGGAATAGGACTTTAACAGATTTAGAGAAATCTTGCTCCTTAGATGTGCAATGTGTTTCAAGAACAGGCAACTAGAAAATGTTATGATTTGATATAGAAAAGATTTGTTGTATAATTGCTTGATTTAAAAATTGGGTTTATTTAGTCTGAAGAAGAGAAGACTGAGAGGGGACATAAGAGTTTTCAAGTACATAAAAGGTTGTTACTAGGAGGAGGGAGAAAAATTATTCATCTTAACCTCAGGATAGGACAAGAAGCAATAGGCTTAAATTGCAGTAAGGGTGTTTTAGGTTGGACATTAGGAAAAACATCCTAACTGTCAGGGTGGTTAAACACTGGAATAAATTTCACAGAGAGGTTATGTAATCTCCATAATTGGAGATTTTTAAGAGCAGGTTAGAGAAACATCTGTCAGGGATGGTCTAGATCAGCAGTTCTCAACCAGGGGTCTGGGCCCCCCTGGGGGGCCACAGGCAGGTTTCAGGGAGTCCACCAAGCAGGGCCAGTGTTAGACTCATTGGAGCCCAGGGCAGAAAGCTGAAGCCCTGAGTTCTGCCACCTGGGTTTGAAGTTGAAGCCTGAGCAACTTAGCTCTGTGGGGCCTGCTGTGGCATGGGGCCCCAGGCAGTTGCCCTGGCTGCTACCCCCTAATGCCAGTCCTGTCTTTTATATGTAGAAAACCAGTGGTGGTGGCACATGTGGACCATGGAGTTTTTATAGCATAGTGTGGGGGCATAGAAAGAAAAAGGTTGTGAACACCTGTTCTAGATAATACTTAGTCCTGCCATGAGTGCAGGGGACTGGACTAGATGACCTTTCGAGGTCCCCTCCATTCCTACGATTCCACAGTTCTATGATAAGGATATTGATCTTGCGTCAGCTCCTATTCAGTGTATTTTAGAATATTTATTTAACTTTAAAACTGTGTTTATTGCCTCACTTAAAGTACATTTAGCAGCAATAGTAGCTTATCATACATCTACTGATAGTAAATCTATCTTTTCACGTGACTCTTAAAAAGATTTTGAAGGGTTTATTAAACTTGTATCTGCCAGTAAAAAATCCAGTTCTTCCATGGGATTTAAACTTGGTATTAACAAAACTTATGTTTCCACCATTTGAACTCTGTCAGGGTGTTCTTTATTTCATCTTTAAATTAAAACAGCTTTTATAATAGCAGTCACATCTGTTAGAAGAATTTGTGAACTGCATGCATTGATTCTTGACCCTTCCTACACTGTTACTCAAAGTCAAAATTGTACTTAGACATCAGCCCATATTTTTTCCTGAAGTAATTTTGGACTATCATGTTAATCTATTAATTTACTGGTCTTCTTTCCTAGACCTCATGCTCATAAGAGGAGTCTAGATTACATTGTTTAGATGCCAAGAGAGTTTTGTCATATTATGTGAATAGGACTGAGGAGTTGTAGGCTTCTCCCAAATTATTCATTTCCTATGCTGGAAATTTTAAAGGTCAAGCTATCACTACATAATTCTTGTCTAGATGGGTTAGGCAGTATATAGAGGAGAGTTATAAGATCTCTTCTGTTTCTCCTCCTGGGAACTCACTGCACACGAGCAATAGCTACCCCTGTTATATGTGCTAGATGTGTTTCCCTTACTGAAATTGCAAAGCCACCACTTGGCGTTCTAGTCACTCTTTAACTTAACGTTATGCTTTAGATTTTGTAGCTAGATCTGAGGCTCAGTTTGGCAGAGTGGTGCTTCAATCTTTAATTAGGAGGACCCTGTGTCCCTCTACCTTTTTATTTACTGCTTGCCAAATGATCCCAAGAATAGAAATATGCAGAGGACACTTGAAGGAGAAATGAAAGTTACTTACATGTAGGTGGAGTTGTTTGAAATAAACTCTGCATATTCATATTCCCAGTCTGCCTTCCCCTTTTCTGCTGAGTTCTAATCAATTTTATACTCTATGTTAACAGTGGTAGGAACTGAGGTGGCACCATGCCCCCTTTTATAGCCTCCCCCTCAAAATGTGCTTGAATGATGAGGGAAGGAGTAGGAAGGGTGCATGTGTGCTCTAATGGATACTGTATCAGCAGGTTCCACCATCCAGTCTGCACTGGTTGGTGCATCCCAAGAATGTGAGTATGCAGAGTCCATCTCAAAGAACTCTAGTTACAGGTAAGTAACCTTCATTTATTTCTGTATATAAAACTTCAATGTTTTCTCCCCAGGTATCTTTCATACTAGGTTCCTAGGTTTAGAGGGAAAGGCCTTCTGTGAAAGAGTTGTGCAAGTCTGTCATCTGGCAGTCTACGTATATTTGTTACAAGGCACTACTGACTTTTACTGTGAGCTTCATAGATGCTTGGCCTTAGATGGGTGCTGAGCATTGTCATTTTGTAATGGCCTTTTTCTCCCCAGCTGGGGAACCTGTGTGCATGGTTACTTGGAACCCATTGGTCCAAATTTTTAAAAGAGGCAGTGCAGTTTGGTGAGAGGAGAATGACAAATATTTAGAAGTCAATGATTGATCATATTGTCTTGACAGTTTGAACAGCAAAGGGAAATCAGTTGGTCCAGAATGATGATTACTTAATATCCTTCCAGATTTACAGATAGGAAAAAACCTTTTAATTCCCCCCCCCATTCCATAATATATATGTATTTCCCAGAAATCACTTAATAAATGTACTTTACTTTCTTTTGTATTGTCAGTTTCGCGTTTTGATAGAATACATTGCAGAAATTGATCCGATCCTGTTTCTTCATATGTTCACACCTGTTATAATATTTACTGCCGCTTTTGAAATGGATTTTTATATATTTCGGAAATCATTTTGGCAGGTAAGATGTGATTTCAGAAACTTCCTATTAGAGTTCATTATATGGAAAAGATAAGAGGTAATTGTGTCCTTGTTTTTCTTTGTGGCTGTAAAGTTGCAATGGTTTGGTATAAATTATAAATTATAAAAAGAAAAGGAAAAGCTTAATTGGAGCAATAGGACTTTAGAAACCTTTTTACTTTTTTAAATGTAGCGCCATCTCATCTGTGAGTTGGGAGTTTGCCTCTCTCAACCTGGAGTGAAGAAGAGAGAGGTCTTGGGGAGAGAGAACTGGGGTAGGTCATAGCCCTCAATTTCTCTGTCTTTCCAGTGCTGATCTTAAGGTCGGTGGGGGAGGGTATTAGAAAAGGTCTGCTCAACAGAGAGCTTAGAGGCAACTTCAGTGTAAAAGACCCAGTATACTCCTCAGGAAATTCTGCCAGCCTTGTTTTCTCCTTCACCACCCTGTCAGATGTCCATTCAATCCCTTCAGGAAAGAGAGTTGTCCCATGGTTACCCAGGCTGCCACACATTTTTCTGGAGTGAGTGCTCCTTTCAGCACCTCCAGCTAATTCTACTATCTTTGAGCATGAAGAGTTTCTTCTTTAGCATGCCCCCATCCCTCAACATCCAGAATTGTTCCTCAATCTTGAGAGGGGGCACAGGTGCTCCTTTCTATGCTGCAGTTCCAGTATTCCTTTGACAGCTGTTACCAGGTAAACCAGTTGTTTAAAATATGCTGATTTGGCTGGCACTGCCTGCTGCTGATAAATAAAACTAGCTGAACAGGGAGAAAGGCTTCTACCTATGAAAAAACATAAATGGATGAGGATTAGTTGGTTGCACCTAAATATATAAAAATAATAAACAACATAGATGGCTCAGAAAGTAATACCTGTAGTTAAGGTTGCATGCATTTTCCATTATAAGATTTTGTTTCAGTTGCTTGTAACTTTGACAAACTTAAACTGTTTGGGATGAAAATTTCCATGCTAGAGGTCTGTATGAATCAGAACGTGTCTGGCAAGTTTCAGCTAAAATTATAAAGCTGTTTCCAAGAACAAGGTTATGGAAAAACACGTTTTGCCCATGTAAAAGAATAATTCTTACAACTCTTTCATTGAAAAAACATAGCACCTCTGCTGTGGAACAAGATACTTTAAATTTGTCATTGGGGCAGGGTTGCTCTGGTGTCAGAGTTGTACCTTTTACTTTGTCTGTGAAAATTTGCCCAAATTGGGCATGTGCTCAGTGGAGTCTAATAAGAGTTTGACAGCTAAATTCTCCAAAGAGTCAGTCTGCACTGAGCATGCTCTATCCCCTTGCAGCTCCTATATGCTGACCGGATTGTGCATGCGCTATCTCAGGGTTGGAAAGGACTAGCAGGACTTTCCCTGCAACTGCTTCTCTTGGCTGCTGGATGCTGCTTGGCATTGGGTATGTGAACAGAGAGCAGGCAGACTGTCTTTCCTGTGCTCTCAGTGCTCCTGGTGCTGGCACTTAGTCAGTGAGGAGGAGGAAACAGACAGACTTGAATGCAAAAGGATCAGGAGTGTGGGTGGAAGGGGTGAGATATGCAGGGCAGAGAGACACTGGAGCTCAGGGGTGGATTTAGGAGCATGGGGGGAGGGGAATAGCAGCAGGACAGTAAGGGGAGATATGAACAAGTGATAAGGGAAAGAGATGCGGTGGAGGAGAGGGGAAAAAGCAAAGGATAAGGATGATAGGAGCAATGAGTGGGGACAGAGGCAGCAGTTAAACTGGGGGGAAATGGACCATGCCAGAGAGGAGCAGGAACTGAGGTGGTGGGGATAGGGTAGAAGGGGCCAGGGAAAGGCTTGTGGGGGACAGGAGCAGAAGAGTCTGTAACCACTAGTTACTACGTTCCCTGACATAGTTTAGATTTTAACAGATTATTCTTGAGTCTCAACATTCCTTTGCTTTCTAGTAAATAGTTGTGAAACCTTTTGGGTCAAGTGTGTCTCCATCCCCCTCTAGTGGCAGGTTCACATGGAAAAGTCTTATACTAATACCAGTTACTACAATAACTCAAGTGACAGAGGACTATGCTGTGGCTCTAGAGATCAACCCAATCCTGCTGAAGACCGTATTTGGGATCGTTATGGTTCCACAGAATGGAATTTTTGTTCTTTTCAGTTTTATGGGTTTTTAAAAAGGAAATTGCATCCAAAATTTTAAAAGAATATTAAGTTTGCAAAGTCCAGTATGCAAAGTTAGGAAATTATTGAATTAAGTGTGCTCATGCAACCTTAATTGGCCCTCTTGTTTATGCATTAGTACAGTCTTTAGTTACATGATCTCACAGTATATTTTCTTCAGGATCCCTACCTCATTTAGTGCACCTGATGGACTGTGCTTTGGGAACTCATTCAGGATGTTAGGTGAATGAAGTTCTTGTGTATAGGATTCCTGCCTCATTTGTTGCAGAGGTTGGAAAGTGTGATGAATGAGGAAGGGAACTGCAGGAAGAGAAGGGATTGCCTCATGGTTAAGACAGTTGAATGTCACACTGGAGAACTGGACTCTGTCCCTGCTTATGCCCCAGAGCTTCTTTGTGATGCAGGGCAAATCACTTAAACCAAAACTTTCATAGATGTCCATGGTGTATTCATCATTTTCTGAGTACCCAGCATGAGACACGGGTCTGATTTGCTGAAGTGCCGAGAACTCGCAAGTGAGGTCAATGGGAGCTCTGCTCTGAAGATATAAGTGCTATAAAATGCTAAGTACACTGACAAAAATAAATTAGCTGACCTTTTTGACAATTTTGTTTTTAATCTCTGTCCCTGAGTTTCCCCACATGTAAAATGGGGATAATATTCACCTCATCTCATGGGTTTTGTGAAGATAGGTTCATTAACATTTGTAAAATATTAAGATACTCTGGGTATGTCTATACTACCCGGCGGGTAGCAATCAATCTGTTGGGGATCGATTTATTGTGTGTAGTGTAGATGCGATAAATCGATCCCCGATCGCTCTCCCATCGATTGCTGAACTCCAGCAGTGCGAGAGACGGAAGCAAAGTCGACGGGGGAGCCGCGGCTGTCGATCCAGCGCTGTGAGGACGTGAAGTAAGTAATTTTAATTTGATCTAAGATACGTTGACTTCAGCTACGCTATTCTCATAGCTGAAGTTGCATATCTTAGATCAATTTCCTCCCCCTCCCCAGTGTAGACCAGGCCTATGATGACACCACTGTAGAAAAGCCAATGAGGAAATTAATAATTATATTCAATGCAGGGTTTGGATGGTGTGCAGCAAACAATGTATGGCGTTACACCCCGAATGATGAGAATAAAAAAGAAATATTGACTAGCTACCCATTCAGTGAACAGCTGTCCGTCCTGTGCATTGTATGAGGTAGAGTCTGGAAAATATTGGATGTAATCATATAGATTCATACATCTGAAGGCCAGAAGGGACCACTATGATCATCTAGTCTGTCCTCCTATATAATACAGGCCACAAAACTTATCTGAAATAATTCCTGTTTGAACTAGAGCACATCTTTTTAAAAAAATCCATTCTTGAGTTAAAAATGTCCAGTGATAGAGAATCTACCACAACTTTTGTTAAATTGTTCCAATGATTAATTACCCTCACTGTTAAAAGTTTACACCTTATTTCCAGTCTCACAGTCTCAATTTGTCTAGCTTCAACTTCCAGCCATTGTATCATGTTATGCCTTTGTTTGCTAGTTTGAAGAACTCATTATCAAATATTTTCCCCCTGCAATCAAGTGATCTCGTGACCTTCTCTTTGCCAAGCTAAATAGATTGAGATCCTTGAGTCTATCATTGTAAGAAATGTTTTCCAATCCTTTAATCATTTTTGTGGCTCTTCTCAGAACCCTTTACAATTTATCAACATACTTCTTGACACACTGTCATCATTGTAGCAGATCCCAAGGGGACTTAGTCTTCTTGCAGATAGCCCACTACCCAGATGGATCTCTAGCTAGTCATTAAGGTGGTCATACTTGATATGCAGTTTATGTCCATTGTTGGCAATCTTAGCATGCCATCAGACCTTTTTCATTGCCACTTGATTGCTGGTGGTGTAGCTGCATTTCCTTGGTGTAAACACTTTGGTCTTTTGTCCTAATAATATGTCTATGCCAAGAAAGCTGCCAAAACTGAATCAGTGCTGATGGATATGGTTGCTGGGTTCAGCTTTGAATACCCTTATTTCTGATCTTGAACTGTCATTTAATATGAAATAGCTGATGAAGACAACAAGAATAAAAAATGTCAATTTAGTGCTCTATGGCCTTGCTTGGTGCTCACATTTCGCTGCCACACAACAGAGTTGGTATAGCCACGATTCTGTAGATCTGCTGCTTGGGGTCCAGACTTCCCCACAGAGTCCACAGAAAGGCCTGAAATATGACAACAGCTGCTGCTTTGCAAGTATCCACATCTTTTAAGCATCCTCCAGCACTGTCAATAATGCTTCCTAAGTATATGACAGTTGCCACCTGCTTTATGTCTCACCTGGAATGGTAAATACTAAGCTGGTTGTAATCTGTACCAGCAGGCTGCTTGATGGTGTTTTTTGAATTTTGGACACTAGAGCTAGTAAATAAAGACTGTATTGTAATACGTATGCACAAGGGAGCTGAATTAGGATTGCATGAGTAACTTTAATTTTGGCGTTTCCTAACTCTTGAGTGCAGTCTTAGTGTTCTTATAACATAAGGTTTTTTTAATGTAATTATTATATAGATAAAGATCGACTATGTTCCCCAACCCTCACTTTAAAAAAAAAAAGTGATCAGTATGTATATCAGCACTTCAATATTTGCCTTTTCAGTTCAGATATAAACTCTTTTGTGAAAGCTGACAGTTAGAAACTGGCTGAAGAAATTATACAGAAATGTTTAAATTAGAGAGAACAAAATGAAATCTGAACAAAGAAACTGTTATCCAGCCGCTGATGGGAAAAAATATCTTTGATTCCTGCAGTTTGGTGGTGGTTGGGAAAATATTTTAATGCCCTTTCAATTTTCAGTAGCTGAAAGCATGCACAGACCAAATTGGCATTGTACATGACATAACCCAATATGCCATCTCCTGAGAAGCACATGTATCTTCTCATGGAAGTCTGCAAGTCCTAAAAGAGCCTAAAAGTTTGTTTATAGTACTGTACCAGTTAGTTGCTTTAGTCATGAACCTGGACCATATTGTGCTAGATGCTGTATTAACACAGAACAAAAATATGGTTCCCGCTCTGAAGAGCTTATAATCTAAATAGACAAGACAGACGAAGGGTGGGGAAAGGGTATAACGCACAAGCAGAGTGAACAATGTGATGGCAGCAAACATCATGTTAGTTCTATTATTTTTTTCTTTTGCTGGCTTTAGTTAGGAGGAAGGATAAGCTCAAGGAAGGGAAGAGAGTAAGTGGAATGGGAGAAGAGGGTTAGAGGGGTGATGCTGAGGTGAAGAGGTTGTGGAGGAGGAGGAGGGCTGGAACAATAGAACAGCGCAAAAAAAAAAGTTCAGTCAAAACTGTAGAAAGTTCTTCAAAAAACTAAAAAGGTGCAGTCACTGATTCTGCCCCTACTAGCTGGAGTCTCTGGCTGTCCCCTTTGCACTTTTCTCTCAAACCTACATGGCAGGGTGAAGGGGAAGACACCACCTGGGTTCTAGTGCATAGTTCAGGGTCTGAGGGATGTTGTGGGGAAGGTACCAGACTGGGTATAGGAAGTGCCACTTAAATACTTCAGATTGTAGGCTGAATATTGGTAATTTGTTAGAGAGGCTTGTTGTTTTGGCAAACGCCTGCCATAGCACTAGGAAATTGGGGGTTCTTCATATTGACATGCGGATTATTGCTTCAAATCCCAGTGCAGTCGTGCTTGCAAGTCTAGTAAAGAAATTAAAACTTCCAGCTTTACAATATTTTTTTTAAAACTACTATAGGTGCTTGAAGGATAGTTAAAACAGCCCCCATTAACAATTTACTTGATGGGAAACCTCTTTGAACAGTTAAAAGAATAGGCAGGTGATAGGTGATATCATTTGAAGTGGCCAGAATAACACACAAAGCAATTCACAATTCAGCCACCCATGCAACCGTAACCCTGTCCTGTAGTGATGCCATGAGTTTAAAAAAAAAATCTGTTTTAAAAAAAAATCAGTTAAATTTAATCCAGCACTACAAGCAGTGATATTATTCACTTGTGATTGTATGGTTATTGCAGGGTGTCTGCACAAAGAGGAATTAAGGTTGTTCACGTGCCTTAAAAACTGTTTATTTTAATTTCTTAACATGTTTGGATTTCTATTAATTTAACCTTAACTCTGAAATTCCTAGGGTTTATAATGCTTATTTATGGGATAATTATAATATCTCAATAATATTTGTACCTTTTAAATTACTTATATGCATTCAACCGTAAATCCAATTTAACATAGTTTTTGTCTGGGAATATAAAATGAATAATCTTGTGATACAATAGGATCTATGAATACTTTAAAATCTAATAATACATTTATGAATTGTCTTCACAGATATTTCTACTTTCAGTTCCTGGCTTTTTGCTGAATTGTACTTTAATTGGAGTGTTAACTTATAAAATCAATAAGTATAACTGGAACTGGCTCATTAGCATGTTGTTTGGAGTCATTGTTGGCACAACAGATCCTATCCTCTCTGTGGCTTCTGTGAAAAACATTGGTATGTCAATTTTTCCAACAGTTTGGAAAGTATGAACATTTTTAGATTTAAATAATCTTGCACACAGTACAGAAATTGAGACCTACTGTATTTCATCACTCTTGCTATTTTTTTAGCTTATCACATTCTTGAAAACAAAAATGGGGAAGAGGACTGGGAAAAATGAATTGCTAACATTTGTAAACAATCGAGGAAGACTCCCCAAAATAATAAAACAGAAGTTATAAATTGAATGTGGTGGACAGCAACAAAAAATTGTCAAAACACTCCATCGTGTGTGTGTGTATGTGTGTATGTATATATATATATATATATATATCTCCAAATATAACTGGTGCTATTAGTTATGGAGCTCTGCTTTGGATTCAGACAGGTTAATGTGAGCTAAAACAAAAGCCTCCGCAAGAATGTCATTGAAGCCAAATTATATTTAGGGCAAGAGCAAACTTAAAAAAAACAACTACTATTCTTTACTGACCTTTGTCTTTAGAACCCATAGTGAGTGATACAGTGACAATGTAACTAAACATAGATGGAGACCAAATGTTTTATAAGGGAAGCTTTTGTCCATTTCATTCTGAGGGAATGAAAGAAGCTAAAGAGTTGTTTGTGATTTTTGCCAAAACCCTTAAAATTCTTAACCTTGAAGTAAAAGTGACTGTCCCTTATCTCTTTGAGCATAGGGAACATGCTAAGATCTGAAACTTGTTTTTTTTCCCACAGCTGTAGCTAAAGCTTCCCCCAAAAACTTCTGACAAAAGAGGCCTGGATTTGAATGGGTTCTAGAGATGACATTCTGATCTCAGAACTGGAACCACATGTTCCTTCTGGCCACTGTATAAGAGAGAAGAAGGGCATGAGAAGTGAATCTTGTGGTGTGACAAAAAGCATCATAAATAAGGAAGAGCCTTATACGTGTTTTGAAGTTTCTCATATGTGATTCTATTATTCTTAGATTTTAATTTGAGAGCATCTTAATAGTTTGCATCCAGGAGAGTCAAGTTGTAGAGATGACCAAGCCACAGCAGCACATAAAGCTCAAAAGAAGGTGTCATGGTCTATTTTGAAAGATATTTATATTATATAGGATCCTTAGATAAAATTACCCCTTCCACAAGGTTGCCCTCTTTTTGGTATGGGAAGACATTTCTGAGTCCATCTTAGAAATAAAATTTTGACCTTTTTTTCCTTAACAGATTTGTATAATGGGGAGGCAGAGCTTACAAATATTTTTTCCAACTTGTAGGCAGCCACTCTGAATTAATATCTTTTAAATATTTAGGAATAGAAAAATATTGATCCTTACATTTTTTATTTGAAGGGGATTTCTTTTTAGGGTTTCTGAGGATTTAGAGTCTGCATCTTCAATCTTGAGGATTTTGCTAATTTTAGAAATTAATTTGAGTAAATTGGTCTACTACCCACAAAGTCAAACTAATATGGTTGAGGAGTCTAAGATGAAGAAAAAACTCATATTCTGGAGGATTATGATGTTAACCCTTGTAGGGCTTGTGTTCACTAGCAAATTAAGCTGTTAGAATACAGCCTTGAGGAATCCTGTTAACTGGCATGATGATAAATGTGAATTTGAAAGTCAAAATGGACTGGAACAAGACGTGTTTAACAGTGTCAGCTGTTCAAGGGTAAACCCTGGTTCCAATAGGGGTTTTCTCTTTTTTGCTTCTTTATGCTGTCTAAAAAAGGCCTGAGAAAATTGAACAATCCCTCCCCACTTTTTGTTGTTTTTAAATATGAAGAAGTCTTGTCTTCCATGTTTTGCTTGAGGTCTCCTAGAAGGTCTGGAGAACTGGAATTCTGTATTTTAGAATGTTTGTTTAGTTTAAAAGTGGGCTCTTAACTTTCAATTTCTAAGCTTTCTAATGTGTATGTTTTGCATCTTTGTTTGAAAATAGTGTTTTCTTAAGACAATCCATCAATGCTTTGTCTAGAGAAAGAGACCCCATTCATAACTCCTCAGATGCTAGAAATGATTCAAACCCAAAATCAAGTTCAAAATCAAGATGACTATTTAGAGCCCAGCACAGAGAATCACTTATCTAAGGGTCAAAATAGGCATGGCTTTGGCCATAATTTTACCGCAATGTTTAAGATTTGCAGTGAGCCAAAAATTTATTGCATGAATGGTATCCTAGCAGCATTCATCAATTGCCAATTCTCTCTAGTGGCTAGAATTGCTTGTGCTATGCCTTGGTATCCCCTGGGTAGAATTGCACACAATGTATCTCAAAAAAATTCTTTCTGAGTTAATGGAACCACTCACTAGATTCAATGCGAAATAAGGCATAATTCTTGGCCCTTATCCAAATGTCCCTTTGAGGTGAGGTAAGGTAAGACTAAAGAACATGCTGAAAGCCTGCTTAGTTTTTACTGTAGAGGGAGGGGAACTGTCACGGATTCACAGGATCGGTGCTACACCCCCAGCTTTGGAGGAACCCCTTCCATGTGCCAGACCCCAAGTAGTTTCACTCTTCCTTCAGGGTAGACCACGCAGCCTCACTGCCTTCTTAGACTGAACCTCTGTGGCTCCAGCACTCCTGCTTCATACTGTGAGCTCTGTTCAGCAAGTCATACTGAGATACACTCCTGGTAGACACTTATGCACTCTTCAGGGATTAATGCACCTCACCAAGTATCTGCAGTGACACTCTAACAGCATTGTCAAAAGAGTAGGGTTTATTAGTCAGGTGGAACACAGAATAGTAAATCTGTAGGTTGGCATAGAGAAAGGAAGATTAAAGCAGAGTCCAAGTCCAGTCTGGTTAGCTCAAAGCCCAGCTAAGCCGAACTCAACCTTTCTGTCTGACCTTGTTCAGCTCCCAGGTGAAAGCCCCTGACTCCTTCCAGCAACCAACTGTTACCCCTTATCAATCCTTTGTTTTTGAGCCGGGGCATTGGGCTCAGCTTCCCCGCTCAGAGATGGCAAAATCCATCTCTCTCTTAGTCATGGGTTGCTAGGTGTCAATGCCCTGGTGATTGGCTTTTTCATTGTATTCTTGGATGTTCCATTGATATGGGGTTGACCTCAGACAGTCTTTTTATAATGAACCAGTCAGGCTCAGACAGCTAGGGCAACATTCATACCTGTGTCTCTTAGCCTGCCCTGAGAGCAAACAGCCCTTTTTCTCTCACTGGGTAACCATGCAAAATATAAGGGAAACTGAAGCACACATAGGTTTCATAAAAATATTACAGAAAATTCCCACTTCATCACAAGAGCATATCCAGAGGACAAAGATAATTCAGGAGTTACAGGCCCTTTCCCAGGAAAATTAAAGCTACTCTTTTGAGGTCCCACTTCAGGCTGTACAATTTTCCACGCATCCTCTTCATTCATTTTGATTGCACTACCAGTGTTGTGTCTTATCAAAAACATGAGAATTTCCATATGTGATTAGAGCAGAGGTCTACTGAGGCTACATCACTGTATTGTCTTTTATTAGACTTCTCACAGGAATAGAGATCTACATAGGATAGGGTAAAAAAATAAGTTTTTATTAACAAGCATTTTCCAATATTAATACTCAGCAGCATAGCTCACCACATAAAGAGAGAGAGAGAACCTGTATATAAGTCACTTCCTGAGCCTCTCTTAAATTAACAGTGTGCCCAGATATATGTATCATATGTACAGTATGTCCCCCCTATAAATAAAAGAAGTTTGGAGATGCCATTACCAATGTTCCTGCTTCATAACAGCATTAGGACATGCCATAGTCCTTCCATTCTGTGTTTACAGCTTTATTTGGAGTGACACAGCCATGGTGTCATCTGGTGATTGTATTTGTGTTGATTATACTCTTCAGTCTGCCTGGAGGGTAGTTCTAAGGGCTTTTTTGTATCACAGTCTTTTCGTCAGAAAAGGACCTAGGGGTTACAATGGACGAGAAGCTGGATATGAGTCAACAGTGTGCCCTTGTTGCCAAAAAGGCTAATGGCATTTTGGGCTGTATAAGTAGGGGCATTGCAAGCAGATTGAGGGACGTGATCGTTCACCTCTATTCGGCATTGGTGAGGCCTCATCTGGAGTATTGTGTCCAGTTTTGGGCCCCACACTACAAGAAGGATGTGGAAAAATTGGTAGAGAGTCCAGCGGAGGACAACAAAAATGATTAGGGGGCTGGAGCACATGACCTATGAGGAGAGGCTGAGGGAACTGGATTATTTAGTCTGCAGAAGAGAAGAATGAGGGGGGATTTGATAGCTGCTTTCAATTACCTGAAAGGGGGTTCCAAAGAGGATGGATCTAGACTGTTCTCAATGGTAGCAGATGACAGAACACGGAGTAATGGTCTCAAGTTGCAGTTGGGGAGGCTTAGGTTTGATATTAGGAACAACTTTTTCACTCGGAGGGTGGTGAAGCACTGGAATGGGTTACCTAGGGAGGTGGTGGAATCTCCTTCCTTAGAGGTTTTTAAGGTCAGGCTTGACAAAGCCCTGGCTGGGATGATTTAGTTGGGGATTAGGTCCTGCTTTGAGTAAAGGGTTGGACTAGATGACCTCCTGAGGTCCCTTCCAACTGTGAGAGTCTATGATTCACTTGCTGTTTTTAGCATTACAAATCATATTTTTGTTAACGGATGTGGTTGCACCAATATGAACAGTCCTTAGGTGTCTGCAGATTCACCTAACTAATTGTTCATTTTCTGTCTGAATTACATATTACCTGAGTTGATCTGCTAGTTAAATTACTATGACAGGGTGCCACTGACCCCTTAAATTTTGCATAATTATGATGGAGTTTTTTGTGCGATTTCAGTGTTCTGGAATTTGTATCATAGAATGATTTCAATTGTCATCCATCCATCCATCTCTGTTTTATTTTATTGTGATCTGCAACTCTAGGCATTAAAATAAAAGAGACTCCTTCAGAAGTATTACTGATTTGAGCCATCTGCTTATTAACATCTGTGCCAGCCCCAACTGCCCTGCCCCACTCTCCCTGGAGCTCAGGCTGTCTGCCCTGCAACCGGATCCCACCTGCTGCTTCCAATGCCCAGGATCCTCTGGCCGCCATTAGTGAAATTTTTCTGGCAAACCCCCGTAACGTTCTGCCAACACCCTGTAACATTCTGCGAACCCCACTTTGGGAACCTCTGATCTATCTGGATTCCCAAAGCCAGTATATTCAACCATAGAGGACTTATCATTTGTGGGATCCAAACTTTTCGCAGACAAAACAGATGAGTTTTTACACACTCTTAAGGACTCGAGAGTGACATTGCGATCTCTGGGCATCCACACACCTAAGATCAAAAGATGACAGGGCTGTTATCAAGCCCCTCAAAGATTCTGACCCCCTCCATACGCACAACACAATAGATACTACTATCATCAGGGTCAAAAACAGAAAACCTTGAGGAGACAGCAATCTGCTCCCTCGAATACTACCTCTTAGCCATTAACCTCCAGACAACCAATTTGAAGCCCTGGTTAAGGGCCCCCATAACCCGTCTCTTTCAATGCTGGAACCATCTACAACTTGCAAGACATTTGGAGATCGCCTGATTTCCATTTTACCTGATCTGGCATAGTATTACAACAGACAGATGGGTATTAGAAATTATCCAAACTGGTTACTCCAACTCCCTTACTTCCAACCCCCCTACTTACTCCCTGTCAGGGTTCCCTCCCCACTCTGAACTTTGGGGTACAGATGTGGGGACCTGCATGAAAGACCCCCTAAGCTTATATTCCACCAGCTTAGGTTAAAATTTCCCCAAGGCACAAATTCCTTTCCTTGTCCTTGGACAGTATTGCTGCCACCACCAAGTGATTTAAACAAACATTCAGGGATGGGGCCACTTGGAGCCCTATCTCCCCCCCCCCCAAAATCTCCCCAAGCCTCTTCACCCCCTTTCCTGGGGGGTGGGGGGAGGGCTTGATAATAATATACCAACGGTTAGGTTAACAAAGTGAGCACAGACCAAATCCCTGGTTTTTAGGACACTGAAAATCGATCAGGTTTTTAAAAGAGGAATGTTATTAAAAAAAAATAAAAGAATCACACCTGCAAAATTAGGATGGAAGATAACATTACAGGGTAAATAAAAAGATTTAAAACACAGAGGATTCCCCTCTGATTCTGCTTCCCAGTTACAAAACAGAAATAAAATTACCTCTTAGCATAGGGAAAATTCACAAGCTAAAACAAAAGATAATCTAACACATTTCCTTGCTATTACTTACAGTTTTTGTAATCTTGGATGCTTATTTCAGGTAGGGTTTTAGGAGATGTTTTTTTCCTGCCCTGGTCCCTCTCTGTCCAAGAGAGAACAACAAAGAGAGCACAAACAAAAACCTCCCTCCACAGATTTGAAAGGATCTTCTTCCCTTATTAGTCCTTTTGGTCAGGTGCCAACCAGGTTATTTGAGCTTCTTAACCCCTTACAGGTAAAGGAGGGATTTTATGCTCCCCGTAGTGGTATGTTTGACACCCCTGTTTCCCGTGCCTCTTCAGGGACCCCTCTCACAAACATCTACTGTGAGAAGAGGTAACCCACCTCATATCTCTTGGAGCAGTAGAACCCATACCATCCGAGTATAGAGGGAATGGGTTCTAGTCCCACTATTTTCTCATACACAGAAAAACAGGAGGTTGGAGATCTATCCTCGACCTACGGCGACTCAACAAATATGTGAAAAAACAGTGATTCAAAATGATCACACTAGGCACCATAAACCCTGCATTAGGAAGGGGGGACTGGTTCTCAGCCCTCAACCTCCTGGATTAATATTTTCATACATACATACATTCCTCACATCGAAAATTTCTACGATTTGCAATAGGACAGGACCATTTCCAATACAAAATTCTACCCTTTGGCCTTTCCACTGCGCCTTGGGAATTCTCAAAGGTATTAGCCGTAGTAGCTGCCTATCTACGCAGGGAGGGAATCGTGATATTTCCTTACTTGGATGACAGTCTGCTGAAAGCACCAACACTACAGGCAGCCATAGAGTCCACTGAACACACAAGAACTCTGTTTAGCAGGTTAGGCCTTCAGATAAACATACAAAATGTACTCTAACACCAGTTCAACACCTGGAATTTATTGGAGCAGATCTCAACTTCTTTGAGGCAACTGCCTCCCTACCAGCAAAATGATTTCTGACTCTAACCAACTTGATCTCCACAGCGCAAAACAGCCCGCAAGTGTCTGCCAGAACTTGCCTACAAATTCTAAGCCACATGGCCGCAACGACGTTTGTGGTCCGACATGTAAGACCACTATACAGTGTCTACAAGCTAGGCTCCAGACAAATTATGTCCTGCATAGGCACAGTATAAACAAGCGCCTCACCATGCGGATACAATCAAAGACTCCTTTTTATGGTGGACCAGACCGAACAACGTTGGGTGTGGGAGGGGTGCCCTTCCTACAGAAACCACCGTTGCTCACTATCACCACAGATGCATACATTCTAGGGTGGGGAGCACATCTGCAACTACACTCTATACAGGGCTGATGGTCCATAGTGGAGTCCCATTTTCATATAAACCTGCTAGAACTGCGAGCGGTTTGGAACTTGCTCCCTCTTTTTATTGCTAATCAGAGACAAGATGGTGCAGATTCTCATGGACAATGTGGCTTGTAGATTCTACATAAACAGACAAGAGGGAGCATGATCACACTGCTTCTGTGTGGAAGCCATGCGACTTTGGCAGTGGTGCATCAAGCACAATGCCTATATTATGGCATCAGACCAACCTGGCTGTCAGAATACCTTGAACAGGAAGTTTTATCATGATCACTAGTGGGAGTTGAACACATGGGTAATCCTAGATATTTTTCCAACATGGGGGGTTCCCAACAATAGATCTTTTTGCAACTGCACAAAACACCAAATGCCCCCAGTTTTGCTCCAGAGCAGGACTCGGTCCACATTTTATGGGCGACACCTTCATCAAGTGGAATGCCCTCCTACTATACCCTTTCCCTCCCACCCCGCTTCTAGCCCGCATGCTTCACAAGATCAAACAAGACTGATCCAGAGTGATCCTAATAATCCCCACATGGTCGTGACAAACATGGTACCCTTATATTCTGCACATGGCTATCTGTCCACCACGCACACTCTCACTTCTACCTCACTGCTATCGCAGGACGCAAGTCACGTTATCCATCCAGATCCCTGGAGACTTCATCTCAAAGTTTGGCTACTGCATGGCTTAAACAGCTGTAGGGCAACTATCCGACTCATGTACATACATAAATGGAGGCGATTTAACTCATGGTGCCAATGCAAACAGACTGCACCTCTGTTAGCCCCCTTACCTCTCATTTTAGACTACTTGCTGGAACGCAAACAGATGGGCCTCTCCATGAGTTTGATACATGTACATCTGTCCGCCATCACTGCATTCCATCATAAAGTAGATTGATTCTGTACATTTACGCATCCACTCCCTAAATGCTTTTTTAAGGGTCTCTCCAATTCCTACCTGGAAGTTCAGAACCTCATGCCACTATGGGACCTCAACGTAGTCCTCCACGCCCCCACCTTTTGAGCCCAAGGCTATAAGCTCCCTGATACACCTTTCCATGAAGGTTGCATTCCTAGTGGCCATTCCATCCGCCAGGAGGGTTGGAGAACTGGCAGGAATCATGACCGATCCACCTTACACAATCTTTTTCAAAGATAAAGTATCCCTTAGACCAAATCCCAAGTTCCTACTTAAAGTTGTCTCATCTTTTCATCTCAATCAACCGATACACGTACTGACATTTTTTCCTAAATCACATGTGGACAAGTGACAGTCCAGATTACACTCCCTGGATATCCTCAGGGCTATAGCCTTCTTCATTGATAGAACAAAATCTTTTCGCAAGTCTCCAAAACTGTTTGTTCAATCACTGAATGATCAAAAGATAACGTCATTTCCAAACAAAGTCTATACAAATGGATATCAGACTGCATAAAATTGTGTTACCTCTAGGGTGACCAGAGGGCGTGTGTGAAAAATTGGGCCGGGGTGGGGGGTAATAGATGCCTATATAAGAAAAAGCCCCCAAAATTGGGACTGTCCCTATGAAATCGGGACATCTGGTCACCCTAGTTACCTCCAGCATGAACAACAACCCCCATGGGGGATCCGCATACATTCTACCAGAGGGCCTCTCAGCCTCCATAGTGTTTCTTAATAATGTTCCCATCACAGAAATCTAGGGCCAGAACCTGGGCTTCGCCACGCACATTTACCCAGCATTGCGCTTTGCAACAACTTGCATCTTCTGATACTATGTTTGGGCACACCATACTTTCATCTGCTACAAATTCAACTCCAAAGCCCACTCTTTCCACTAGAGGGCACTGCTCTGAAGTCACCTAAAGTGGAGCACCCACAGGGACATCACTCAAAGAAGAGAACATTACTCACCTTGTGCAGTAATGGAGGTTCTTTGAGATATGTGTCCCTGTGAATGCTCCATTACTCTCCATTCTCTCCTCTGCTTTTGAGTTTTATTACTAGGCTCTGCAATAGAGAAGGAACTTGGGGAACGGTGTGTCACAGTGCCAGAATCTCCCTTTATTGCAGAAGGTGAGTAATGTTCTCTTTTAAAGCTTTTTTAATCAGTTGTGGCAACCTCAATCCCAGAAATCTATTTTCCTCCTTATTCAGGTGCAGTCCATCCCATGAGAACAGTTGACTGTCCATGAATGCCTCCCAGTAGTCAAACATCACAAAACCCTTTTTATAGCACCATTGTCTGTGTCATTTATTGATCGTTATAATTAGGGCCCTACCAAATTCATGGACCATTTTGGACAATTTCATGGTAATAGGATTTTAAAATTGTAAATTTCATGATTTTAGCTATTTAAATCTGAAATTTCATGGTGTTGTAATTGTAGGAGTCCTGACCCAAAAAGGAGTTGTGTGGGAGTTGCAAGGTTATTGTAAGGGGGGGTGTTGCATTTCTGCTACCCTTACTTCTGTGCAGCTGCTGGAGGTGGTGCTGCATTCAGAGCTGGACAGTTGGAGAGTGGCTGCTGCTGGCCGGGAGCCCAGCTCTGAAGGCAGAGTCGTCGCTAGTTGTAGCGCAGAAGTAAGGGTGGCATGGCATGGTATGGTATTTCCACCTTTACTTCTGGTGGCAGGTTTGTAGAAATTTTGGTGGTGCCCAGAACCCGCCCCTGCCCAAACTCTGCACCCCAAACTCTGCCCCTCCACCTGCCCAAGGCTCTGGGAGGGAGTTTGGGTGAGGGAGGAGGACTGGGGTGCAGGCCCTAGGCTGGGGCATGGGATTGGGGTGCAGGGTGCAGGCTCTGGGAGGGAGTTTGGGGATGGGAGGGGTGCAGAGGGATGGGGTGCAGGGGTGAGGGCTATGGGGTTTGGAGTGTGGGAGAGGCTCAGCATGAGAGTAGGGGTGTAGGGGGTGAGGACTCTGTCAGGGGCTGGCAATGTGGGGTTTGGGGTGTGGGAACAGCTCATGGCAAGAGTAAGAGTGTGGGGGGTGAGGGCTCTGTCTGGGACTGGGGATAAGTTGTTTGGGGTGCTGGAGGGGTCAGGGCTAGGGTAGAGGGTTGAGGGTGTGGTGGAGGGTAAAATCTCTTACTGGGGGGGTGGGCTCTGGGGTGGGGCAGGGCTGGGGATAAGTTTGGGGTGCAGGCAGGCTGCTCCGGGACGGGACAAAGAGGAGGATTCCCCCCAGCCCTTTCCCTGCTGGCGGCAGCAGTAAGCTCTGGGGGAGGAGCCCCCCTTTCCTTTCCCCCCAGCAGCACACTGTTACTGCATGTGCTCCTAGGGCCCCCCTCAGGTCCAGGAATCTCCCTCACCTTCCCCGTGGTGGGTGCCGTGGGGTGCTGTTGCCCCTGACTGTAGCCTCACTGCGGGTAGGGGATGGGGCTACCTCCTGGCCCAGCATGGGGCAGGAGCAGTGACTGTGGGCAGGGGGGAGGGATGCCAGAACAGGGAAGGGTTTGAGGGGGAACGGCAGGCTCAGTCAGTCCGCCCTGGCAGTGGAGAAGGAGGGCACTAGGACCCTGCGGCAGCAGTCGCTGCAGGGAAGCAGCATGGAGGAGACAAAGACAGAGATGCTATGCTCCGGGGCCCGGGAAAGGCGAGTTGGGGGTGGGGGCAGCAAGTCGGGGCCACGGGACACTTGGGGGGGGGCACATTTTGGTGGAACTGAATATTGCTGGTGCCCAAGCACCACGTGGGTATGGAACTCGCCACCTATGTTCTGCGCTGCTGCTGGCGAGGTGCTACATTCAGAGCTGGGCACCTGGCCAACAGCCACTACTTTCTCGCCACCCAGCTCTGAAGGCAGCGCAGAAGTAGGGGTGGCAATACTGTGACCCTCCCCTAAAATAACCTTTTGATCCCCCTGTAATACCGTTTTGAGTCAGGACTCCCAATTTGAGAAACACTGGTCTCCCCTGTGAAATCTGTATAGTATAAAGTAAAAGCATACAAAAGACCAGATTTCACAGTCCGTGACACGTTTTTCATGGCTGTGAATTTTGTAGGGCCCTAATTATAATCTTGGTGCTTTCTAGGGATGGGTAGGATTCCACTGAAGATCACCTGAGCATCCATATCTTTAAGCATTTTCCCCAGCCTGGTGAAATCTTCCTTGATGCATTTCACTGAGAATCTATCAGTATAATTTGTTCCCACATGAGGGACAATCAGTGGATTCTTTCCTGCTCCCATTAGGAGCCTCTTCAGCCTCATCTCTGCATTCCATATTTTAGCTCCCAATAGACAGCATACCCTTGTGTTCTCCAGATCCACTCCGGTGACAGGCCTGTCTGTTCTTAGGAGGGAGTTCCCAGTCACGTACATTTGCCTCTTCCTGGTGTTGGTGCAATTCTCTGGCCTTCCTCCTGTTCTTTCTGGCTGTAAATCTTCTTGTCTTCATTTCTCACTTGTAATCTTTTGCAAGTCATCCTCTATTCTCCTGGGGCTCCAAACTCTGGCTATCTACACTTCTTATACCCCTCTTTTTGTTGGACTGGTCACATGCATAACATGTACTGAATGCTGCTAATGAAAACTTTCTGAACTTTTGTGCTAGGGCACATGGACACCATCAGTAGGATTCACATGTGCAGAACATTTGAAAGAACCACAGTTACTATCTGGCAGTAATCGTTCTATACTTATCTGTAACAAGAATTATTGGAGATGAGCCTCTGCATATTCACACTTTGTGCTCTATGCCCCACTTCCTTAGAGTTTCAGGTTAGGAATTCCCAAATTATTGGAAGGAACTGAAGCATAGTTGAGGCCATCCTCATTGTTCATACCTTCAGAACCCTCCAGGATGGGAGGGGGAAAATGGGGGAAGAGGGGTGAATAGCCCCAACAGACACTGCTTTCCAAAAGGTGCTGGAAGCTTGTGATGCAGCTACTTGATCCCACAAATGTGAATATGCAGAGGCTAATCTAGAAGAACTCTGGTTATAGGCAAGTAACCTCCATTTATGCAGCCACCTCCCTACTTATCTTCCAAGTTATTGATTCTATGCAGATACTCTGGAAATATATTTTCTGCATCAGCATATGTGCCTGTTGGTTGTACAAACTCTCATTACCTCAAGTTATTTTCATGGCTTGGTATTTGACTTTAAGAATGTGAATCTGTGGAAATTCAGAGAAATGCCACTTAGGATAAGTAACTTAGGTCTTGTCCACATGCAGAAGTTGCACCAGTTTAACTTAAATTGGTTTTAAACTGATTTAGTTAAACTATTGCAAATCCCTTTGTAGACACTCTCATTTCATTGTAAGAGTGGCTTATTCTGGTTTAACTTAAACCTATTCCAAATCAATTTAAACTAAATTGAAATAAATTTGGTTTAAGTTGAAAAAAGTGTGTCCACACAACCTTTTGTGCAGCAAATTTACTTAAAGTGGATTAAAATCACACCTTAGGTTGAATTGGTGCAATTTTCCTGTAGCTAACCCTCTAATTTTTATTAGTGTAGTAGAAGAGTTTCATATAATAGTTTGTTCTATTTTCTTTTTTTTAAGGTCTTTCAAAAATCGTCATTAATCTAATTAAAGGAGAGTCTTTGTTCAGTGATGCTACCACTGCAATTGTTTTTGAACTTTTCAGGGATCTTGTATCTGACCCACATACTGAAGTTGGTAAGGCAATATTTTCCATAATATTTATTCTCTTTTCATCCTCCGTTATTCTGAGGCCTGTGAGATCCTAGTTATGCAACAGAACTCTGATTTCTCTGGTAAACGCACACTAAATTCTATGATAAATTGACACTTTTGAGACAGGATAAAATATATTTAAAACAGAAGTAAAGATGCATAACAGTACCGAATGATACTAGTTTTTATAATGTTTAATAGTTCAGTAAAGCTATTTGGGTTAAAATAAACACCTTGTTTTTCATATTTCCTGTTGCCTCTGAAATTTCAAAATTGTGACATTTTAGAATTGACATTGTATAAACTGATTATAGCAGTTGGGAAACCAGAGGGTGTGGCCATTGGGCTGAGCATGTGTGTTGCAAGAATCAGATTTTTGTCAGTGGATTGTGAGGGGGTTTATTTGGAAGACACATTTACATATCTAACTTTAAGCTCATTGAGAGTTTCAAAGATCCAGTTGGGCGCCCTCCGCTGACCATCCTCCAGACTGCAGTGAGGAGATCCAAGCCTCTGGATCCTTGAGTGTTTTAAGCCTCCAAAGTTTGCATAGAGTCCAGTCACTGCTCAATCTTGGGTTCCCTAGGCACATCCTCAAGGTGCAAATTCTCTATGTCTAATTCTCCCTTCTGAGAACTGTAATCCACTGTCCAGCTGCCTTGCCTTCCTCCTCCCCACCCGAGCATAGCGTTAACTCTTCAGACTCCCTCATAGTTAAATATATTCTCTTCCAGAACTCTACCTCAAGCTGTAAGCCTTCTGATTTACAGTTTAATTCTTTCTGGAGGCTCATAATAATTGCAAAACATATAACACACATGGATTAACTTTCCACAGAGTCTAACACATTTTTTTATTTCCTTAATCATATAAAGTACAAGAGAGAACAAATCATTTAGAAAAGAATAAACATTCTAACTGCAGTACACCCTTCCTAGCTAATCCTTCCTATGGGAGTCCATAGGGGTGACCATCTGCGTCCAGCAAAGCAGACAGGGTTTGCTGCTTCACCTAGGCTTCTTCACTCTGGGGTGCTTCTCCTTCATGAAGTTCTCTTCCCCCAGCGCCTATGAGTATGCTCTCTTCTGCCACGTGCTTCCTTTTCCTGTGTTCTTTCTCTTGTTTGTATGCCCCACTTCCAATGTCTTCTTCCTTTGTTGTGTCTTTTGGTAACTTTCCACTGATCCAACCTTCACCCCCATCCCATCCCATCCCTGCAGAGGGGCAGGGTAAAAGTGGTTTTCTTAAGCTTGAGGTCACGTGTTATTTCTGAGTGTTTGCACCTGGGTTGTTGAGTTCAAAGTACCTTCCTGTTATCCTCAGTCTGAGGAAGGCATGCTTTTCAGGCTGATAAGACACGGTCGATACACAGAGAGAGAGGCATTCATGATACAGTGATTTTTATTATAAAATTTCATTATGTCAACCAGAATTCATAATTTGGACAGACAAAGCTCCCAAATCATCATAGGGGACCCACTAGCACTTATGAATTTTAGGAGGCCTATAAGAGCCTGGCCACCACAGGTCTTACCCTATTGTGGTTGTATAGAGGAGGGGACCAAACAAATTTATTTTCCACCATTTTTGTTATAGAGAGTGTAATTATCTTTTAAAGACTCTGAAGGATCTTGTGTTTCCAATCAGCTCCCTGTTGGAGGTCATCAGGAGGACCTCAAAAGGAATGTTTGGTCTCATTGTCGGTTTTATGTAACCTTTTTTTAATTGACAATATTGACTATGCTTCATGTGTTTTTGGAGCTGAAATTTCCCCCAATATTCATGGCACTCTTGTTTCTGAGCTTTGATGCTTTGTGTATAGTTCGCTGTAGTCACCATAGTCCTATACCTCAGGACAGATTGTTGGGAGGGGTTTTTTAGAGATGAAGTAGAACTGTGGCCAGTGTTGAGTTTGGCATAAAATTTGAAAACATTCAACCGTGGGTAGGCTCTTACCTTTGCAGCCAATCTCCAGCAGTGACTCTTTCTGGAGGTCTGTTGTTCTGGATGACCCCAGAGTTAAACTCTGCAAGATTAAAATCATTATCTGACATTGCATGCAAAGATATGAAAGAGTAAACTCATTTTTTGATAGAAATGTCAGAACCCTCTGCTAGCTTGGCTAATTCACATATTTAAAAATACAGTGGAAATTTGCTTACAAAAATTCATTAAAATTGCTGTTGTACTACAATACTTTCTTGTCCTCAAATATCTTTCCTGGTTTTCATAAGTCTGTGGGCTTTTGTTGTTGTTGTTGTCAAACTAACGTTCTTTTTGAAGACATGTGGAGAGAGCTTAGCTGAGCATTTCCTAGTTATCGAATGTTTGAATTTGGTGTGTTGAAGTCTTGCATTCCAGAAGATATAGGGACAAGAAGTCTCTCTTGTGCAACAGAAATTTTAACTCCACTTGAATGCATTTTTAAAAAGTGAATTACTAATTTATAATTCAATCTTATTTTCTTCTTTTACAGCAAAAGAAATTATTATTAAACTAGTATTAAAATTTATTGCAAGTACCATATTTGGATTTTTGAGTTCAAGAATAGTTAAATATTGGCTGTCTCATATCGTTAATGATGGATTAACTGAAGTAATTCTAAGCTTCTCAATGACATACCTGATTTTCTTCATTGGTAAGACAAGGAATAACTATGCCCCTATTAATTCAACTAAACAAAACGGAACCTGATTTTCTGAGGGGTTTTTTTGTTATGCGTATTCAAATATACATTTATTTACTAACAAAAATGTTACATTACAGTGAGGTTAACCTAGCCATGTGTGACATATTTAACAGCATAAACAGAAATATGGTAAATTACATACTTAATATCTAAACCTAGGAATGAATAATGTTGTATTGAGAACCTTAAATTCTGCATTACTTTGCATTTGACTGCTTTTATTTTAACTTTAATATTACATTAAAGAAGCATCTTAAAATTGTATATAATTTCTTGTAAATCCTGTAAATCCAGGTGCCTTAGTTACCATGAGTCCAATTTTGCAGGGTAGAGAGGAATTAAAACTAATAAATGGAAAAACTGTAAACAGTTAAACAATTTTAAGCACTGCAGGTCAGTAAATGAAAGTTTTACTGTTCTCATACTAACATTAACAAGGCTACGTTGTACATCTTTTTTATTTTATTATGTAAGTTTAACATGATTAGTTTATGTTAAATTATATTATTTTAAAAAGAAAAAAGATTACAAAATATTACATATGGTGTTTGCAAAATGGCCACATAAAGTTTTCAGTGCAAATATGTGGCCTCACATGGACAGTCAGTATATTACATAGCACTTTTTTTTGCTTATGTCACTTTTGGAGAACTATAAGTAGACAATGAAATTGCAGCATTTAGATTTGAGGCTCAAGCTTTCTGTAGTTTTGGTGTTCTTCAAATCAGGTGGACAAGGTAGTGCATCCAGGCCTGGGTAGGAGTCTTTGTCTCATGTCAAACCGCTCAACTACAATGCACAGTGCTCTCAGAGGTAATTCAAAGCTCCAGCCTCTCTGAAAGGGATGCCTTCATATTTAAATAATTAAAAAGGCCACACAACCCTATATAAATAGAAAATAGGGGTTTGGGGTTCATGAATTTGTTCATTTATTCTGAGAGGCTAAAAGCCCACACAAATATTTTTCCAGGTGAATCATAATATGTATCAGTGTTACGTATAACGCTGTGGATCACAGACAATATAGACACTTGCATTTGTGCTGATACAGCTTTTTTCAAGGCTTTTTTAACTTATGATCTTGAGAAATTTTCCTGCCCTATTGTTGTTGAGGAAATAGTGCACAGATCCCCTTAAGTTAGAGATTGATTTTACCCATTCAGAGAAAAGAGAGGTTTTCTTATCTATTAAGAGTCGATAAGACCATTATTCTGTTGTACTGTGGTTTGCACTGCTAGTATGCAAAATTTTGAGAAGTCCTTCCCTTCCTGACTCACCCAAGACCCAATCCCAGTTTCATCCCCTAACTGTCTAGTTGATTATTAAAAATACAGGGGGGCAGGATCAGCAACAGGTCACACACACAGTGCAGTCAGTAGGCACCCTGGTTGGTCTGTGAGGTGGTTTTCATGTTCTTCTTCGAGTGATTGCTCATATCCATTCCATGTAGGTGTGTGCGCGCCGTGTGCACATTCGTCGGAAGACTTTTACCCTAGCAACTCAGTGGGTCAGCTGGGCGCCCCCTGGAGTGGCGCCACCATGGCGCCGGATATATACACCAGCCGACCCACCCACTCCTCAGTTCCTTCTTACCGCCCGTGTCGGTCGTTGGAACAGTGGAGCGCTGCTTAGCTGACCTCCACTTCCCTAGCAACTCGTAGTTTCTCTCGTTAAGTATCATATATAGTTCAGATTTTTATAGCTGTAGATAACTTTATTTGTTTGTAGTATAGTATAGTGTATTTATTTCACAGGGGTTCGGGGTTTATCCCCTTCCCCTCACCCGGTGCCGGGTCCGATGCCCAGTCCACAGGGTTTTATAATGCTCGGCCGGCCTCAAGCCGATGCCGACAAGAGATCCTCTCCTAAGTGCCTCGAGGAATCTCACCTCACAGATAAGTGCCGCATTTGTGAGGCCTTTAATCCGAGAACAAAGGGGAGCGGGACTTTCGTCTCAAGCAGCTCCTGACGGAGGCAGCTCTTGCTCCTCCTCTCGGCACCGAGCGCTGGTTAGTCTTCAAGGAGCGCCCCCTCGGCACCGGATCGCCGGTACTGCCAAAGCCTCTCGGCACCGGCCGTCGATAGCTCCGATGTCCACCCGGCGTGGATCCCTCTCCTGGAGGATGAAGAGGCTCAAGATTCTTGCTGCGTCCGAGCCGCCTGCTCCGCAGCCCGAGTGCTATGCTAAGTCGGATCGCCCGGCACCGATGTCTGCCGTGGCGCCGACAATATCCGCACCGCTAACTCTGGCCATGCAAGAGCCATCGAGTCCGGTGCTGGAAAGCTCACTGGTACGAACCGTGGTTGAGCCTGTTATTAAGCTGCGTCGGAGCCGCCTGCTCCGCAGCCGAGCGCTCTACTAAGTCGCACTGCCCGGCACCTATACCTGCTGCGGCACCGACAGTATTGGCACCGTCCACTCCGGCCATGCAAGAGCCGTCGAGTCCGGTACCGACACGCTCCCCGGTACGAGCCGCGGTTGAGCTCGCTCTTCAGCTGCGTCAGAGCCGCCTGCTCCGCAGCTGAGCGCTATACTAAGTCGGTCTGCCCGGTTCTGATACCTGCCGCGGCACTGACAATATCGGCACCGTCGACTCCGGCCACGCAAGAGCCGTTGAGTCCAGCGCCTGAACGCTCCCCGGTGCGAGCCGTGGTTGAGCTCACTATTCCCTCCACGCCGGAAACATTTCCACAGTGAGGGAGTTGATGGCAGTGACAGAGCCTGCGCTGCTTCAACCCCCGGCACCGCCGGTGCGGGTTATATTGTCTATCGGCGAGCCTGTCTTGCTCAGGCCACCCTGCGTCGGCACCACAGAGCGGCACCATTCACGATCACGGTCCCACAGATGTTCTCGGTCCTGTCGCCAAGCCAGGTGCCGGCACCGCTCACGGTCCTGGCACCGTTCCCCATATCGGTACTGGTCGTACCCGTGGCACCGATCAGCGTCCCGTTCCCCGACCTGGTACACTCGGTGCCCATCCAGCTCCCGGCATCGCTCCAGGCACTGGACTCCCGTAGACACTCCCGGCGTCGAGCCTCGAGATCTCGGTCAGCCTCCCGGCACCGCTCCGGTCGCAGGTCTCATTCTCGCTCCCAGTACCGGTAGTCCTCACGGTACCAATCCCCGGTGCCGCGTCGAGCGCCATGAGCTGGAGAGGGAGACTCTGCCCAGGGCTTTAACTTCTCCATGGCCATCCATTCGGATGTGCACACCAGAGTCTTCCGGATGCCCCAGGCCAGGACCCTGACCCCCATCAGTGGCTGCCCTGTACATCTTGGGCATGCCATCAGGCCAAAGGCCTACCTGTGATCCCATCGCGCTCTGTTCCATCAGAACACTGGGTACCAGGGGCGACAGTTAGCCATCCCCCTCTGACCGGTACGGAGGAAGTCCGGTTCTGCCACCGGATTCCCACATCCCACCAGATCAGGAGGTCATCCAGGAGCATGAGCCCACACAGGACCCACTTGTCCCTGGCCTTTCTTCTCCCTCCGCCCCAGATGAGGCGGTGGCAGAAGTGTACTCCTTGGGCCCTCCCCTAATCGGCCTGGGGGCCCATCAGGACCTCCCGAGACGGGTGGCATTCACTATGAATCTCCAAGTGGCCACTATCCCGCCCGTGGGCACGGGAGTCGAATACATGTGCATGGTATCCTCCAGGGGCGACGGGCACCTATATGTACGTCTTTCCCCCTGCTCCCTTGTCATCTAGTCCGTCAATGAGACGCAACGCCATGGCCTACAGGGACCAGACCCTATGTCCAAGGGGGCTAGGCGAATGGACTTCCTCGGCCATAAGATGTACTCGGCAGGCGCCCTGCAACTTCGCGTAGCAAACCAGCAAGCCCTGCTTAGCCGTTATTATGGGCGGCGGTGGGAGAATTTACGGAGTCGGTTTCTCAGATCTCCCGTCAAGAGTTTGATGCCCTCCTGGAAAAAGGGCCGAAAGTGGCGAGAGCTTCCCTCCAGACCTTGTTAGATGTAGCGGACTCCACAGCCACGACTCTGGCCTCGGGTGTTGCCACGAGGCGCATTTCATGGCTCCAGTTATCGAGCCTTCCCTCGCAGCTCCTGCACACTATACAGGACTTGTCCTTCAATGACAAAGGCCTGTTCTCAAAACTGACCCTAGGCTGCAAGGCCCAAAGGACAGCGAGGTCACTATGCACTCCCTCTCGGCATGTACATGCCGATGTCTCACTGCCGACCTTTCCGCCAGCCTCACCGCCCTTACCCTACGCCTAGACAACGACAGGGCTTTGCCAGCAGGCGACGCTGAGGCAGTCGTAGGCATTGGTCGGGACCCCTAAAGGGCCAAAATCAGGGTCCTCCCAACCACCAATCGAGCAAACCTATCCCTCCTCGTCCCTCTTAGGGACCCCTCTCACGAGCAATTCCTCTTGCAAGAGGTGCGGGCGCTCCTCACCATCGGAGCTATAGAGGATGTTCCAAGGATGAAAGGGACAAAAGGTTCTAGCCCCACTAGTTCCTGATCCCCAAGGTGAAGGGAGGTCTCAGACCTATCCTAGACCTGCAGGAGCTCAACAAGTTATGATATACCTGGAGTTCCGCATGGTATTCATGGGGACCGTCATCCCATCCTTGGATCCCGGAGACTGGTATGCCGCCCTCGATATGAAGGGTGCGTATTTTCACGTCGCCATTTATCCTCCGCACAGAAGGTACCTCCGGTTTGTGGCCAACCGTCATTTCCAGTTTACGGTCCTCTCGGTCAGCCTCTATACAGCCCCTGTGTATTCACGGTGTCTGGCTGTAGTCGCCGCCCTCTCCGCCACCGTCGGATACACGTTCTCCGTCTCTGGACGATTGGCTCATTCCAGGGGCCACCGGGGCCCAAGTTACCACTCGTGTGGGCGTCGACGAGGTCCTATTCCTGCGTTTAGGCCTGATGTTCCATATAGCGAAATCCACCCTGATTCCCACTCAGGGAATAGACTTAACTGAGGCCACCCTGGACTTCAGTATCGCACAGCCTGCTTACCTACGCCTTGATTTCATGCGATGGTAACCATTGTACAAGGTCTACGGACCTTCCCGGCAACTTTGGCTTGAACTTGCCTAGGTTTTCTGGGCCACATGGCTGCCTGCACGTGCGTAACCGAACATGCCAGGCTTCGCCTCCGTACACTTTAATCATGACTCACCTCAGTGTACCACCCGGCCAGAGACAGCATGGTCATGGTTGCCTCGATCCCCATGAGCGTCGTAGGCTCCCTCGACTGGGGGTCGACGCCCTCCCTGACGTGTGCAGGGGTGCTGTTCGATCCACCTCACCCTCACCCTCAGTGTCCCTCATGATGGACGCCCCCATCTCTTGGCTGGGGTGCTCACTTGGGTCAGTTTCCCACTCCAGACCTTTGGTTGGCTCAACAGCTGCCCTTGCACATCAATGTCCGGGAGTTGAGAGCAGTCTGCCTTGTGTACCAGGAGCTTCAGCAGCACCTACAAGGCTGTTGTGTCTCGGTGTTCACAGACAACACAACGGACACCCATTGCATAAACAAGCACGGAGGAGCACGGTCCTCCTCTCTTTGCAGGGAGCTATCCAGCTCTGGGACTCCTGCACAGCTCAATCGACGGACCTGGTAGCGTCCTTTCTCCTAGGGGTCCGGAACACTCTGGCGGATCGCCTCAGCAGTTCCTTCCTGTCTCTCAAGTGGTTGATTCCTCCGGCTGTTATCCATTACGTTTCCGGAACTTCGCTCTCGTGGGAACAGAATGAGAGAGAAGTTCTGCTCATGCCAAGGCCTCTCCCCGGGCTCGATCTTGGCTGTTTTTCTGATGCCGTGGACGAGCCGTCTGCCGTCCGCTTTCCCACCGCTCCCGCTGGTTCGCAAGGTCCTAACACTCCTCAGGGACAGAGCGCATCTGATCATGATCGCTCCAGCGTGGTCCAGGCAGCACTGGTACACCATGTTGCTAGACCTGTCGGTGGCCAACCAATTCCCCTTTGCCCAGACCTCATAACGCTGGATAACGGCAAGCTTTACCACCTAGACCTGCAATCCCTGCACATCTCTGCATGCCTGCAGCGGGCCTAAACCGATCCGAGTTACGTTGTTCTGCCTCGGTTCTACAGGATTCTCCTGGGTGGTAGGAAGCCTTCCACTCGGTTAACATATCCGCCCAACTGGCAGTCTTTCTCTTGCTGCTACGAAACACAATGTTTCCCCCACAGAGGTTCTGATCCATTTCCTCTTGGATTGCCTATGGTCTTCAAACAGCAGCGCCTGGCACAGTTCATCATTAAGGGTGCACTTGGCAGCCGTCTCTACCTTCCTCCCAAGGGAGAGTGGCCGCTTCATATTCTCACACGCTGTGGTTTCTAGGTTCCTCAAGGGCTTGGGGCATTTATGCCCCCAGGTTCGCTGCCCCCACCAACTCCTGGGTCTTCAACCTGGTTATAAGCAGACTTATGCCTGCTCCATTCGAACCACTGACAACATGCTCGCTGAGATACCTGTCCTGAGGGATAGTTTTTTCCTTGTAGCCTTTGCATCGGCTGGACAAGTCTCCGAGCTTCGGGCTCTCACAGTGGACCCACGGTACACTATGTTGCGTAAGGACAAGGGGCGGTTGTGACCATGTCCGGCCTTCCTCCCTAAGGTGCTGTTGACCTTTCATATCATCCGCGATATCTTCCTTCCGGTCTTCTTTCCAAAGCCCCATTCATCGCGACGGGAGCACATTTGCCCTCCCTAGACGTCCGTAGGGCGCTCGCTTTTTATGTCGAGCGGACAAGCCTTTTTGTACACCCCCAACTCTTCGTTGTATTGGCAGACCGGATGAAGGGTATACCTGTCTCCTCCCAGAGCTTTCCATCTTGGGTGACATCTTGCATTTACACCTCCTGTGACTTGGCCCATGTTCCGTCGAGCCACCTTACTGCTCGTTTCACCAGGGCTCAGGCTTCTGCTGCTGCCTTTCTGACTCACATACCCTTCCAGTGCTACTACCTGGTCCTCTATCCGGACCTTTGCCTCTTTGGTCTAACTGTCCAGAGATGATGCAGCCTTTGGCTCAGCAGTTTGCTTTCTGCAACATCTCACTCCGACCCCACCGCCTACGTAAGGCTTGGGAATCACCTACATGGAATGGATATGAGCAATCACTCGAAGAAGAAAAAAGGGTTACTCACCATTGTAACTGTTGTTCTTCGAGATGTGTTGCTCATATCCATTCCAAACCCACCCTCCTTCCCCACTGTCGGAGTAGCCGGCAAGAAGGAACTGAGGAGTGGGTGGGTCGGCTGGCGTATATATCCGGCGCCATGGTGGCGCCACTCCAGGGGGCGCCCAGCCGACCCACTGAGTTGCTAGGGTAAAAGTCTTCCGACGAATGTGCACGTGGCGCGCACACCTACATGGAATGGATATGAGCAACACATCTCGAAGAACAACAGTTACAACGGTGAGTAACCGTTTTTTCTGTGTGGGTGGGGGGTACGTGACTTTGTGGCGGGGGAGGGCAGTTACAGATCTTCTGCAGCGGTCCTTGTCCTGGACCACAGAGCCACGCAGCTGGGGAATCTGTAACCGTCCTCCCCCGCAAAAAGGTCACATAGCCACCGCACACAGAGTCCCGAAAAGGAGGGATGGCAGGCTCCGTTGAAACAACCAGTCCGGCACTGCAGACCGCTCTAGGAGCAGGAGCCTGTCATTCCATGAGTTTAGAAGCGGTCTTTACATCAGTACACACCCTACCCACCACAGTCTGCATCCTAGTTTTAACCCTTTCCCGCCAAAGCAGTAATAAAGAAAACGGTGTTCATTAACAAAGTGCCATGCATTTTAGTTTTAAACGTGTGTTGGAAGGGGGGGAGCGGGTTGAACAGGGTATGTAACTGCAGAGGATAGTCAACATTAACTGGGTAAAGAAACGGGGGCAGGTTCAGCTTCTCTGTGTCGAAGAAAAACTCAGTTCTCGCTTTTTGTTTGGGTGCAGCAAAATCAAATACTTTATTATTTCTCCAGTAATTACAATGGAGGGAGAGAGTGCCATAGGACACAGGGTCCTGGACAGGTCTCTCAACTGGTAAACAATTACATCAAGCCTTTATACCTTTGTTACAGACAAGCTTAGACAATCATGGAGACAGTAAAAAGCAACAAATACATTTTGTTTATACATAAGCTTTTCTGCTATCTTACTAGAAAAAGCAAGACTGCACATTGCAAGGTCGTAATACTTTCACACAGTTCACTCTGTCTTACATTATCTTGCTTCTACAAATCTCACGTCATAAGGGTCACAGTATGGCCTGACTCTTGCTAACTGACTAACATGCATTAAAATCCCCTTCAAATCCTTATTAATTCTTTCCTTGCTTCCACACTCCCCCCTTTTGTACTTCTAGTACAACAAACAATTTCAAATCTCAATTCGCATTAAACCATGGAGTTTAGATTCTACAGCAGATATGTCAACCTGAGGGGTTGTCAAGGGATGTAATGACAATGCATGATTAGCATGATCATGAAAGGTATTATTACTATAATTATGTTTTTTTCAAAAACAACAATAATAACATAATCCTAAACTAACTAACAACACGACAAACAATAACATTCCCATAGGAATAATATAATGGGGTTGTTGTACAATTTTGATCACAAAGCATAAAACATCATACCTAGTACATAAAGTAAACACTCTATAAGCTATATGAAAGGCATTCTTTTCAGCTTAATATATATTCTAAAGCATGTGAATTTGCCCTTGCAATTCAGAGATTCTTTGAACCTTTGGTAACAATGAAAGCAAATTTTGAAACCGATCAGGCACTACCCTAGTCCAATCAAAATATACCTGAAATCTAAGAGCTACTTGCAACATTCTATCTGCATTCTATCTGCAGGCCAGTAAATGATATAATTGCCTGCAGCAGTGGTAAGATCAATATGTATATCTCGTCAAGTGTTATTCTAGGGGTACTGTCTATAAATCAGGTAGGTATACCAGGTGGTCTAATTTCCCAGATGTCTCGGCAAATAATTCAGTTCCACATGCATCCTCCCCATGGATCCAGCAGGATTCGGTATGTGGGAGCCCACACCCATCCTAACCGGTCCATATGCTTGGAAGGAGCACTGTGAATGTCCACACTTCCATCCAGAAAGTGTCCAAGTATGTCTTCATGACCACAGATCAGATGGTACTCCTGACGTGTCTGTAAGGGCAGTGGGCCAAGTCTGGTCTAGATCCCACTGCAATGCCTTCCCAGCCTCAGTGATATTGCAATACCATCTCTATCAGTAACTTCTGGGTCATAGAACTAAGGGCTGAAATGACATGTAACTTACCAACTCCAGCCTGTACTGAAGATAGCTGAGCTTCAAAAATAAGGCTAGTGGCCTTTTCTAGTTGGCCCAATTTCTTATCATGTTCTTTGCTTTTAAGATATTGGCCCTAGCCCACAGGGATCTGCTCAATTCCCTTTTTGTCCAGAGGAAATAACCCAGGCCTTTTGTTGTGCTAATCTAATGGCAGCCCCTTGTGAGCAATCTGGGTATGTAGAAGTGATTTGAAAACCTGATAAGGGCAATGTCATTTAAAATCCAATTAGGGAGGGCAATACATACTGAAGGATTTATCCAGAACACAGGGCGCAGCCTGTAGAATAAACCCCAAAATCCAATTAATACCACAGTCCCAAGCATGGGTCCCACAAATTTCTTCCTGCCAGTATGTAATTCTTTGTTTCTTCACCAGGGTCAGTTCTCAATGTCCTTTTCAGCCAGGAATTCCTGGACTTTGGCAATGTCAGTGGAGTGAGTGCTGCTTCTTCTTTCCCAAAACAATCAAGGTTTAGCATCCTACAGGGGAGAGGTTGCCAGCACATATCACCCTGTAATGGCTTTGCTTTTTTCTAGAAAAGTCTAAAGGCACAGTTGGTCTGTCAGTGGACAAGGGAGAGGTTGCCAGTACGGCACCTTGTCCTTATTCCTGCTGTCCAGAAGCACAGTGGAACTAGAAGAAAGAATAGGGTAATCATCAGTAGGAAAATTCTCCTGATGCGGAGGGGTCTTTTTTGCAGTGAGAATCCTGGGTCCAAGCAGTCAGTCTGTGGCACTGCACAACGGTGTTGGTAGTCAGCAGGACTTGGAAAGGGCCTTTCCAGCGTGGAGCCAAGGCAGTCCTTCGTTGATGGATCTTTATGGAGACCCAGGCTCCTGGTCCCAACAAGTGGCAAGGTTGCACAGGATCCTTCGGTAGTGCTTCCTTCACCTGTGTATAAAAAGACTTAACACATTTCATTAGTGCCTGACAATACTTAAGCATTATGTTATCCAGCAAATGAATGTCCATCTGAGCTGGGGTTAGTGGGGATGCAGTTGGTAGGCGCATTGGATGTCCAGTCAAAATTTCATGAGGGCCGAGTCCAGTCTTTCGATTGGGAATGGCTCTCATACACATCAGTGCCAAAGGAAGGGCATCTGGCCACTTCAAGTGTGTCTCAGCACAAATCTTGGCCAGTTTATTCTTTGTAAGTCCCGTTCTGGCGTTCCACTGTCCCAATTGTGGGTGGTGAGGGCAGTGAGTTGCACATAACCCCTTTACAATCTGTCCAGTAAAATGAGTTCCAGGATCACTGTTGATAGTCACAGGGATGCCAAAACGTGGTACAAAATCTGTAAGCAAAGACATCTACTGTCCTGCAGGGAAAAGCTTCAACCCAAGTGGTAAATACATCAACTAAAACTAATACATATTCATAACCACAACATTTAGACATTTAAATAAAATCAATCTGAATATTTACAAAAGGTCCCCAAGTCGGAGAGTGGGCTGGCCGCTGCACACCAATCTCGTGTAACTGCAGCAACCATTCCCCCCCCCCTTCCCTTGGTAGGCAGCCAAGCGGTGTCCTTGACTGGGGCCAGCGCATGTTAGCCATTCTCTTTTTTCTCCCTTCTTGGCGTTTTTTTTTCTTTTTTTTTTCCGTTAACATACAAAGGAAACTTTTACCCTTTACGTATACACCTTCTTTTATACCATGAACACATAAACATTACTGTTATACAGTACATTAGTCTTATTATTCAATGTATGCCACATATACCCTTTCACTAAAATAACCTTATTACAGAACTTTGGAACAACAAGCCAGGACAAGCACACCCACTTTGAGAAGTTCACTTAATATAACCTCTAGTCCAATAGCTTTCCACCATCCCCAGCCCTCTGGCTAAAAGTCTGAGGTAGCCAGAAGGATCCCTTGTACAATATGGGGAGTGGGTTAACTTTTCATGTCCTTGCTTCCAAAGACTGTCAGTATGATTTTAACAACAATTCTCAATTAAAAGATTTGGCCAATGTAGTTTCTTTCTCTTACTGAAGAAAATGTATTAGACTTTAGTATATCACATTTTTCTGATGTAACCAAACACTTAGAATACAAAGTTGAACAAAACAAGTATCTGCATTGCAATGCAACATTTTCGCTTGATGTCAAATCAGACCATCTCATGAAAATATTAAACACAACAATTTTTGGCCACGAGACAAACACCACAAAACAGAACATAGAACACACAACATAATTGTGACTGCCAGTAAATCATAGTACGTTGAATGCAGTGCAGCTGGCATTAATGTTCTTTGATTATCTGAAAGACAAAAACAGAGGTCCACCCCTTCGGGGCAGTTAAATACTTAAAATATACAAATACTCTTGTTGATTCTAGGCAAAACAGAGGAATTACCCCATATTTTCTCGTATGTGTTTCTTAGACAGCCCTGGTTCAGCGGCCTCTACCTTATCAGTTAGTTAATTTGCATTAACACAGATGCTCTCCGGCTTGCTTTTTTTACTGTTAACTCCTGCTTTTAAACACTGACAGAAAACATCACCTCTTACAGTGCCGTTAGAGCCTAATACAATTTTAATTACATAGCACTATATCCATTTTTCAGCTAATTCAACAAAATTGGTCACAGCCAAATTACAATCTAATAAATTTATTTGCCTGAATTCATTCACAAACATGTCAAAGACACCAAAAAACTGTTCTCTTTAGCATTTTTACAAAGCTCAACCGCTGTTCCCTCCAGCAACTCCCTTCCAACAGCCACTTTACCAATTCAAATCACCATTCCAAATATCCTTCTGAGTATATGAAATTCTCATGGTCATATTCACTTACTCTGTCTTTCCACTACACCCTCAAAAGTTTCCAACCTGTTTTCCAATCTCTCTGTCTGTTGCCTGCCTGTCTGGGCCCGATCCTTTTTTCTCGCTGAGCCGTCCCTATCCTAGGCACAACTTGTGCCACTACCAGTTTAGCTAGGAGGGTGGGCTTCACAACTAGCCCCCACCCTTCTGGTCTTTTCCCTAAAACATTTTTACTCCCAAACTACTCGAGTCCTCCCTAGTAAGGCTTGCCACCTGGGCAAAAATACATGGCCATTGGGTAAAGGCCATTTACTTAACACATAATCCAAACCCCTTTGGGGGTCTACCCAGAGACCCACCCATTTGTCTGCTGACACTTAAACAGAAAAGAAAAGTACACAGAGAGCAAAGAAAATTACAGTCTAAGCCAGATCTTTCCACTTCTATTACATTGTCCGTTACAGGGGGGCGGGACAGTAAAATCTCAGGACAACCTCAGAGCTTCATCGCACACATGGCTTCCACCCTGAGGAATTACGAACGAGAAGTTCAGTTCCGCTCACACACCCAACGCCCAAATGAACAGAGCAGAAAAACAACAGTAACCGGTTAAACAAAACAGAACAAAACTAAATAGTGCACCAAAACCAAATAGTGTTTCCTTATTCTATTAGAGCTCACCTTTAATCATGCAATCCTTATCATATAACACCAACAATACCAAACAAAGTAAACACAAAATAACAAGGGTAAAACAGATAGATGGTGTAAATTCTGCAGGGCTCCCCCATTATTAAGTGCTCACCAAACTGTGACAAATTCCTGTTACTAATTTATTCCTCATGTCAGGTGATCAGACTGACAGAGCATATAATCAAATTTTAAAGCTTCATTAAAAATAATAAAACAACAATGGAGAGTATTGGGAATGCTCCCACCTCACACAGGAAAAACATGAATGCCCCAAGCCTTAAACCACTTTAATACTCACACATGTCTCACTGGGAAGTTAAGCTTTGCAAATATAATTCCAATTCTGTAACTTGTACTGCCTTTGGTTTGCCTGTCTCTATTTTCCACAAGCAGCTGGGGCTGAAAGCAGTTTTCCTTTGCACTTAGCATAGTCCGCACTGATTCTCGACCTTGAACACAAAACAACTTCTCCTATCTCTGGGTGAAGCCGAATTTCAAATTAACCCATTCCTAGACAAATTCCTCACACTGTGTCAGAGGTTTTTCTTTGTGATTAAAGCTCCACTGAGATATATGATCTTATCTAGATTGAAGGTACCTTCTAATGGGCATTATTCAGATGGCTTTTCACGCATGTACAGATTCCAATCATTTAAATACCTGCAGGTTTTAGGACCATAATGTACGTACATGTAATATGCTGGGGTACCCTTAGGGGGTGAGGTGGAATATTTAGACAGTCCCTTATCCATTTTCTACTAAGGAGATGATCAGACTGTCAGTAGCCCACACGGAAGGGAAAGGGGAGGGAAGATGGGTTCACACACCCCTAGACCCAGGCAGCTTCCTCGCCGGACTATGCCAGGCTGAGTCAGCCCACCGTGGGTCGGATCTCCTAAAGATCCCCTAGTTACCGGGCTAGCCCAGTAACAGCCACTCACACTGGTGTACACACACACACACCAAGGCCTCTTTTTCTTCCTTTTTCTCTTTTTTAACCTTTTTTTTTTTTAACCACGATGCATCTTTACCTGGTCCGGACCAATACCATGAGGCGGTATGACAACCCCTCTTGAGGCCGTAAAAACCCCTCAGCACCGGTGCATTCTAATGCATTTACCTATGCATTACCTTATGCATTACCTTATGCATTTCCTTGGCCAACTCAGCAGTTCCCAGTACTGCTATAAACTAACCTTATTGGGGCCTCTCCCCAATACCACTTTGCATCTGATCCTGCCGCACAGTCAATAAGTTCAGATGGCGTGATCCCAACAGAGACAGACGTCCTCACGGAAAGTCCTCCTCCGATACCCCAATAGAGATTTCAAAAGGTCTCATACCTCTCATGTGGCGCCATGGGGTTTGAAGGGGAATGATCCGTAGTAGTTGTCTGTGGGTCTGTGGGCGTTGCCATCCCGGACGAGCCCCCAAATTGTCGAAGAAAAACTCAGTTCTCGCTTTTTGTTTGGGTGCAGCAAAATCAAATACTTTATTATTTCTCCAGTAATTACAATGGAGGGAGAGAGTGCCATAGGACACAGGGTCCTGGACAGGTCTCTCAACTGGTAAACAATTACATCAAGCCTTTATACCTTTGTTACAGACAAGCTTTAGACAATCATGGAGACAGTAAAAAGCAACAAATACATTTTGTTTATACATAAGCTTTTCTGCTATCTTACTAGAAAAAGCAAGACTGCACATTGCAAGGTCGTAATACTTTCACACAGTTCACTCTGTCTTACATTATCTTGCTTCTACAAATCTCACGTCATAAGGGTCACAGTATGGCCTGACTCTTGCTAACTGACTAACATGCATTAAAATCCCCTTCAAATCCTTATTAATTCTTTCCTTGCTTCCACATCTGTAAACAAACGTAACAGAGGTTACCTCGCTCACCGAGGAACCTAGCTTTCAAAGCCTCCCGGATGCACAGCGCTTCCCGCTGGGCTCTTCTAATCACACGACTGTCTGGCTGAGCGTAATCAGCAGTCAGGCGATTTGCCTCAATCTCCCATCCCGCTATAAAGGTCTCCCCCTTGCTCTCACAGAGATTGTGGAGCACACAGCAAGCTGCAATAACAATGGGATATTGGTTTCGCTGAGATCTGAGCGAGTCAGTAAGCTCCTCCATCTCCCCTTGAGATGTCTGAAAGCACACTCCACCACCATTCTGCACTTGCTCAGCCGGTAGTTGAAGAGTTCCTTGTCACTGTCCAAGGCGCCTGTATAGGGCTTCATGAGCCAGGGCATTAGCGGGTAGGCTGGGTCCCCGAGGATCACTATAGCGGGTAGGCTGGGTCCCCCGAGGATCACATCTGCACATCCCCAACAGTTATTTTGTGGTCCGGGAAGAAAGTTCCTTCCTGCAGGCGTCTAAACAGACCAGAGTTCCTGAACACACGCGCGTCATGAACCTTGCCCGGCCATCCGACGTTGATGTTGGTAAAACGTCCCCTATGGTCCACCAGTGCTTGCAGCACCATTGAAAAGTAGCCCTTTCTGTTAATATACTGGCTGGCCTGGTGGTCCGGTCCCAGGATAGGAATGTGAGTACCATCTATAGCCCCACCACAGTTTGGGAATCCCATCGCGGCGAAGCCATCTATGACGACCTGGACGTTTCCCAAGGTTTCCCCTTGAGAGCAGTAGCTCAATGATTGCGTGGGCTACTTGCATCACAGTAACCCCCACGGTAGATTTGCCCAAGCCAAAGTGGTTCGCTACTGACCAGTAGCTGTCTGGCGTTGCAAGTTTCCAGAGGGCTATGGCCACTCGCTTCTGCACAGTGAGGGCTGCTCGCATCCGGGTGTCCTTGCGCTTCAGGGCAGGGGACAGCAACTCACAGAGTTCAAGGAAAGTGCCCTTACGCATGCGAAAGTTTCGCAGCCACTGTGATTCATCCCAGACCTGCAGCACTATGTGGTCCCACCAGTCTGTACTTGTTTCCCGGGCCCAGAACCTCTGTTCCTGAGCATGAACATGACCCATTGCCACCATGATGTCCACGGCACAGGGTCCCGTGCTTTGTGAGAGGTCTGTGCCACTCTCACACTTCATGTCCTCACTGCGCTGCCAGAGCCGCCTCCGCCCGATTTCTCAGCAGCTGACTGTGGAAGAGGTGGACGATCAGGTGCGAGGAGTTGACAACAGCCATAACTGCAGCGATGATCGCAGCGGGCTCCATGCTCGCAGTGCTGTGGTGTCCGCGCTGTCACTGACCAGAAAAGTGCGCGAACTGATTTCCTGCCAGCGCTTTCAGGGAGGGAGGGCGGGAATGACGGTTGAATGATGACAGTTACCCAAAAGCACTCTCGACACATTTTTTCCCCCAGCAGGCACTGGGGGCTCGACCCAGAATTCCAATGGGCAGCGGGGACTGCGGGAACTGTGGGATAGCTGCCCACAGTGCACCGCTTCCAATGTCAACGCTTGCCCCGTTAGTGTGGACTCACAAAGTCAAATTACTGTCCTTAGTGTGGATACACACGTTCGACTTTGTAAGGTCGATTCCACAAATTCGAGTTAAGTTAAATCAAACTACTCTGGTAGTGTAGACATACCCTTATTTGTTGTTTGTCCTATTTCTGAAATATTTTTCATTGAGGCCAATCACTTTTTCTTTATATGTAGTTTAAACTTCAAGTTTTTTCTGTTGTATTATCGTTGGTTAAGTGCTTCACTTGAGCCAAACTTGGGTGTGATTTTCTTACTCTTCTTTAACCATTTCTCACTCCAGCCAAGTGCCTCTCCCCTCTCAACTTCTAAATATACTTTATTGTGAGTTAAATAGCATTCATGGGGGAGGCTGCTAGATCACCTGCATTGGTGGCCAGAACTTCTGCTCTTTCACTAGTCATTTCTGCTTGTTCAAGAGTGACTTAAGCAAAACTTTCATCTTGTTAGAGACTGACATTTCCCATTATAGAAATACCATTTACAGGTAAGAGAGAAATCTATTTAAATTTGAAAACTATGCACAGTACGTTTTTTACTTAGAAAGATATTCTTAATTTGAATGATGTCCCTGTGGGTACTCCACTTCAGGTGTCTGTGCACCCCTGTGCTGTTGATCAGAGAATTTCAGCAGCAGTATCCATCTGGATTGTGCGTGCGCCGTGGTTGTCTTGCAGCACCATTGGCACCTCATCTATTGTATGTGCGACTCGACACCCTCAGTTCCTTCTCAATTGGTCCCAGCCTGAGCTGGAAACCTAGAAAAACTAGTTCAAAATAGTTTTAAGTTTCATAGTATAGTTAGTAGTAGTTTAGCTAGTCTTCATTAGTCTTAGTTACTTAATTTTTTTCTTTTTCTTTCCTCAGAGCAGGAAACATTCAACCACACTCAACAATGCCTGGTTCTCCGGGTTTTAAAAGATGTGGCGCCTTCTGAGACGCTATCCCTGCCTGACAGTCATTCCCTCTGTGTCCATTGCCTTGGTGAGTCACACATCTCCCAGAAGTGCACTCAGTGCAGTACTTTGAAGGCCAGAGCTAGACAGGATCAAGACTTCCATCTGAAGCTCATCTGACTGGCCTCTGACTGGCCAAAAGACTCCCAGGTACATCACCCTCAGTGAAGGATAAGGCTCATTCCTCAAAAAGATCGAGGAAAAGAGCTATGACCTCACTGCAAAGACTAAAAATAAATGGTCTCCTGCTAGGTCGCTGTCCTCAGTGCCAACCGCATTGCGGGTAAGCACCTTTGAGGCACCAGGCACCTCTGGCACCATCCACACTGGGACCCCATTAGAAAGAGAAGAAGTCAAGGCACACATCTAAACCTTCCTCCTCCTCCTCTATGGCACCAACAACACCGGTGAAATACACAGTGCCAAAACCCTCACCAATGGCTGTGCCACCACCACTAGTGCCGACAACTTCCTTGGCACTGACAGAGAGGGTGAAGATGGCATAGTCCACACTGAGCAAGTCAGGTCAGAAACCATCGGGACTGTCCATGGCACCTTCTAAAATACTGACATCGGTAACAAAATTGATGGCACTACATCAGTTTCTACACCAGAAAGACATCATGGTATCCTCAGTACCGCTCTTGCTGCTCTTCAGCACCGATGGCTCCCCAGAGCATACAGCACCGGAGCCTCACCCACTGCCCCTCCATGCTCTAGCAATGAGGATGATAAACAGGAAGAGGTTGCTTTTGCTTTGCACCACTCTTCACCTGTCAAAAACAGACCACCTTTGGGACCCATGAAATCAAGGGCTCAATATGGGCAAGACATTCAGCCTTAGTACGGACAGCCATGGATGTGCCCACCCATGCCTTTTCCCATGCAGTGGTCACCCTGAGACCCATGGGCAACATACAGGACACATTACAACTGACCTCCAACCCCTCTTAGAGGAGAGATAAGATTGCCACCACCGTGCTGCATACCGGAGACCTCTGATGTCCCTGAGGAAATGGGGGATGAGAAAGAGGAGGGCACAGAGCAGGACATGATCTCACCTGCACATAACTCCTCATCACCAGACAAAACCATAATGCTCCCATCACTGCCGATGATTTTAACCAGTTCCAAAAACTGTTTAAAAGGGTGGCGCAGAGTCAGGAGATCCCTGTGTCTGACACACAGCACAAACTCCTCCAGATTCTCCAGACCTCTTAAACCTCTAAAATTGCGCTACCCATAAATGACGCCCTGATGAAGCCAGGAGAGACTGTTTGGCAAACACCAGCTACTGTCCCACCAACATGTAAGAGGGTGGACAGGAAGTATTACATGCCTGCCAAGGATATAAACTTCCTTTCCTCCTCCTCCCACCCCCCACCCCCAATTTCCTGGTAATAGAGGCCTCAAACCAACACGGCAAACAGCCACAGTATAGATCTAGTATCAGAGGGGTAGGCGTGTTAATCTGAATCTGTAAAAGCAGCAAAGAGTCCTGTGGCTCCAAAACATCTGTTAGTCTATAAGGTGCCACAGGACTCTTTGCTGCTAGTATACATCTACTCCACAGATAAGGACTGGAAGAGGCAAAAGGTCTACTCTTCTGAGACCTTACAGTTCTGTGTGGCAAACTACAGCATGCTCCTGGCCAAATATGACTATGACAGTTATGGCAAACTGAATTATTTTATTAATGACCTTCCAGAGGAGAGGCGGGAACAGTTCAAAGGTTTACTCCCCTAGGGACAACTTGTCGCCAGAACTGCACTACAGGTGTCCCTTCATGTGGCAGATATGGTGGCAAGAACAGCCAAAGCTGTTGTAATGCGCAGGGCATCCTGCCTGCAATCATCAGTAAGGCTGCAAGTCTGTCACAGAGGTCACAGAAGTCACAGATTCCATGACCTCTGTGACTTCTGCAGCGGCCAGCAGCAGCAGTTTGGGTGTGTGGGAAGGGGCTCAGGGCTAGGGGCAGGGAGTTGGTGGGTGGGTGGGGCGCTTACCTCAGGGTGGGGGGCTCCTTGGCTCCCACTGGCATGGCCCTGAAGCTCCTAGGCGGAGGAGGGGCCAGGGGGCTCCACGTGCTGCCTGCAGGCCCCGCCCCCCACAGCTTATGTTGGCTGTGGTTCCTGGCCAATGGGACCTGCGCAACTGGGGCATGTGGCGGGAGCAGTGCGTGGAGCCCAGGAGTCACTCAGGGCTCAGAATTGGATACACTGTTAAGTTTCACAGTGCTATCCTCGATCACTCAAGCAACTCTGAAGCTCCTTTGATCCACAGTGGGGCATTGCTCTACAGTTACCTGAAGTGGAGCACCCATACAGACATCATGCGAAGAAGAGACAGTTACTCACCTTGTGCAGTAACTGAGGTTCTTCAAGATGTGTGTCCCTGTGGGTACTCCACTACCCACCATCCTCCCCTCACCCTGTACTTTGGAGTTTGCATTAGGGACTCTACGGTAGAGCAGGAACTGAGGGGGTTGGGTCACATGCATGATAGATGAGGCACCAACAGTGCCGTGAGACAACCACTCTGCATGAGCGACCCAGACGGACACTGCTGCTGAAATTCTCTGATCAATGGTGCAGGAGTGCACTGATACATAAAGTGGAGCACCCACAGTGGGACACATCTCGAAGAACCTCAGTTATTGCACAAGGTGAGTAACCTTGTCTTCACTCACGTGTGTTGGAATATTTATGCACTGCCGTATTTTTCCAGGGACTGATACTGTCTGACTGATGCTCTGCCAGGGTAATGTTAGGTCCCCATAACTGCCTATGCTTCCTCCCCTTGCCACAAGTATTGCTTCAACCAGCCTGCCTATGAGCCCTTCCAGAGACAGAGTTAGAGCACCATAATTATTGTATTACGGGAGTTGTGAGAAGGCTATTTTCTTCTTCGAGTGACTGCTCATGTGTATTCCACAATAGGTGTGTGTGCTCGCCATGTGCACTGGTGCCGGAAGTTTTTCCCCTAGCAGTACCCATAGGGGAGTGCCTCTATGACCCTTGGAGTGGCGCCTCCATGGCGCGGTATAAGGGGCGCTGTGTGCTCCCCCCACCCTCAGTTCCTTCTTGCTGCCAATGAAGGTGCTTGCGAACTGCTCTGCTCCAGCTTGTCTGCAGCTTTCCTCTAGAACTGTTGTTCGTTGGGCACCGGGTACCGCATTGTCGGCGCGCGGTGACCCCTCGGTGCTACCTACCAGTCGGCACAGCTTCCAATCCTTGGGACACTCCAAGAAGGCTAAGAAGAAACCTTCCCTGCTGCAGCCCCAGAGCAGACTGTGGGAGAGGCTAGACGCATGTTGGGCAGTCCTTGGTCCCCATTGGCCTCCAGGCCTCCGACTCAGGTCAAGCAGAGTAGTGTGGCCTATTCGGAGCAGGCTTCCCTGACTGTCTGGATACCCACCACGCCTGAGGACCTGCAAATGGCCTGGGACCTTATGTCCTGCTGGTGCCAGGGGTACCACTAACGCTGGCTCCCTGGTCCAGAGGCAAGCCACTGTTGGGATTTCCACAGTGGCCCCCCTGCTCGGTACCGTTTGCGGTCGAGGGAATGTTTCTGACGCTGTTTGCTGCTCAGCGCACTGCCCGGTGCGGTAGTCCATGCCAGTCACCTTCGACCCCTACCAGGTTGTCTGGCTGGGTTCCGACTAACAGGAGCTCCAGGCACCGCTCCGCTCGAGACCAAGACTGATGGCACCAAAAGTCCTTGTCTCTGAGGGGCTATTGTAACCAGTTGTGACATGAACATTGACACCGTTCCTCTTCTTCGTCTCACTTCAGGACCCTGCTGCAGTACCACTCCTGCAGTCCCGGGCGTCGATTGCTGGCACCTCGCCGTCGCGGATCCTCCCACCGGAGCTGATTGCGGAGCAGTTGCTACCATTGGCACCGTTCCTGATGCTGCCGCTCATCCCAGTCTAGGGACAGCCGCAGATCGTACGCCAGCCCGGCTTCCCTTTGTAGCCGTCGATCGATGGGACAGGCCAGTGAGGCTGAACAGCCTGCTCCGCTGGTGCCACAGCAGTGGCACCGGGCTCCTTGGCCGGCACCGTGGTATCAATGGGCCCCATGGCCCCCGATGCTGCCCCTGCGGCTGCAGAAGGTTCAACAGGAGGTGTATATCAACAAAGGGCATCGACTTCGCATCCAGTGCCTAATTTCTTAGTGACAGACGCAGTCCAGTGACGTGGCATGCAACAACAGCCCTGAAACACAACTCATGATAAGGACTGGAAAAAACTTGAGCAGTTTTGGAAATAAGGCTTACTCCTTGGCTACTCCTCACCTCTGCATAGCCAACTATGCAATATTACTAACAAAATAAAACTATACAAACTACACAAAAATGTTCAAATTGATTAATTTATTGCCAAGAAAAAGGGAGAACAATTCACAGCACTTGATTCTGAGGACAGGGCTGCAACATCTCCGTTGACGGTGGGTGCAATGAGAAGTTCATGGCTCTCTCTTTCTGGCTTCTCCAAAGAGGTGCAATTCATGGTGGAAGACTTGCCAGCCCAAATTATTCGCCAAAAGGACAGACGACTCACTCCACTCACTCACGGACTCATGAGCGATTCTCCGATCCTTGGGAACCTATAACCCCAAACCGAAGAGGGAACAGAGGAATTACTTTACATCCCAGCGATACCACTGGCCAATGTATTCACAACAACAGCGGTGATTTGACTCACAGGGTCACAGACACAGGCCCTGAGGGGACAACAATCTGCTTCTCAAGCTGTATCCCAACCATCAACTTCCCCTAATAAGAACTCTGGTGGATGGAGACCAATGCTCAACCTCCGATAATTCAACAGGTTTATCAGAAACACAATGATTCAAGATGGTCACACTATAAGCGACTGCCTGCTAAAAGCATCAACCCAGCAGACAGCATTGCAAGCCACTGAAGAGGTGGTAACCCTCTTCATGAATCTGGGCTTACTAATAAATACCGAGAAGCCCACTCTAACAACAGTGCAAGAGCTGGACTTCATTGGGGCCCACCTCAACTCTCTATAGCCTCACTACCGAGACAATGTTCTTTCATTCTCACCAGCCTCATACTCACTTTGTGAAATAGCCCACAGGAATCTGCCAGGACTTGCCCCCAACTCCATGACCACGTGGCAGCCACAACAGTTGCTGTCAGACACACCAGATTAAACATTGTTTGCCTACAAGGAAGGCTACTTATCAACTTTGTTCCATACAGGCACAGCATAAACAAGCACCTCACGATATCAGGCAAAATAAAGGACCCCTTTCTCTGGTGGGCAAAACTGACCAATGTATGCATGGGGGCATCCTTCATTGAGACCACAAATGCCTCACTCCTGGGATGTGGAGTACACCTGCACCCACATTCTGTATAGGGCTGCTGGTCTCCTGCAGAATCCCTTTGACATATAACCCTATTGGAACTTTAAGCTGTCCGCAACGCTTGCTCCCAATTCCTGCCATTCATCAAGGACAAGGCTATTTGAAGCCTCAGCTTGTATGTATTATATATACAGACAAGGGGGAGCACACTCACAGTACCTCTGTGCAAGCCATAAAACCCTGACTATGGTGTGTCAGCCTCAATATCCACACCACCACAGCAGATACCCTCAGCAGACAAATTTCTCAGGACCGCGAAGGGAGCTCGACATGTATTTCAGTACTCCTACATGTATTTGAACACCGGGTGTTCCCCTCAGTAGACCTTTTTTTAACTGCACAAAATACCAAACACCCTCGTTTTTGTTCTGGTGCAGGTCTCGGTGTGCAGTCGTTAGATGATGCATTCCTCCTAGAGTGGAACGCTCCCCTTCTCTATGCCTTCCCTCCGATTCCTCTCTTGAACCGAGTGATCCACAAGATCAGGCTTGATGGGCCACAGTAATTCTACTATCATGGTCTCGCCAAACCATGGTATCCTTACCCCTCAGTATGACCGTGCATCTATGAATCATACTCTCACTTTGTCTCACCCGCTGTCCCAGGACTCAGGCTGTGTCCTGCATCCACAGAAACTCCGTCTCAGAGCATGGCTCCTCCATGGCTCACAGAACCTGAGCTGACCTGTTCAGAGGAGGTACAAAATATAGTTACACAGTGGAACAGAAATGAACTGTTCTCATACACCCTGAAGGGGAGATGAGTTAAGGTCTGGTGCCAACTAAAATGGATGATTTCCATCCCAGGGACATTACCCTTTATACTGCATTTCCTATTAGAACTCAAATGGTCAGACCTACACATGAGCTCAATAAAAGTCAATCTACCTACCATCACAACATTCCACTCCAAGGTGGATTGCCATCCTGTCTTTACCTATCTACTGGCCCAATGCTTCCTCAGAAGACTCAATAATGCCTACCCTGAACTGTCATAGAATTGGAAGGGACCTCAGGAGGTCATCTAGTCCAACCCCCTGCTCAAAGTAGGACTAATCCCCAGGTAGATTTTTACTCCAGTTCCCTAAATGGCCCCCTCAAGGATTGAACTCACAACCATGGGTTTAACAGGCCAATGCTCAAACCATTGAGCTATCCCTCCCCCCTTTGTGAGCCTACTACACCATGGGACCTGAACCTGGTCCTTCAAATCATCATCTCTTCCCCACGTGAACCCAGGATGACATAATCACTGCTACACCATTCTATGAAAGTAGCATTTCTTATAGCAATGACATCTGTCAGACGTGTGGGAGCACCGTGGGTTTTCATGGTGGAACCCCCATACATGGTCTTCTTTGAGGATAAAGCCTCCCTCAGACCACACCCCTAAACCCCACACAGATAGAACAGATTACACGTTCCATAATTTTGATGTTCGGAGAGCATTGGCTTCTTACGTTGACAGGACTAAACGATCCCATAAATCACCCAGTCTGTTGCTATCCATCACTAAATGCTCCAAAAGGAGCACCATCTCTAAACAAAGACTTTTCACGTAGATTCATAATCACACAAAACTCTGCTATCATCAGTTGAACTGCCAATCCCTCATGGGGATTCACTCACATCCCACTAGAGTCTTATCAGCCTGAAAGGCTTCCCTGCACAATGTACCTATCACGGACATTTCTAGAGTTGCTGCCTGGGTCTCAGCCCATACCTTTAGACATGGTCTATATGCCTTAGAGCAACAGGCAACATCTGATACCTCTTTCGAATGCTCTCTACCATCAGAGGTCACGACTTCGACTCCAAAGCCCCTCCTTCCATCGGAGGGCACTGCTCTGAAGTCACCTAAAGTGGAGCACCCACAGGGACAGCACTCAAAGAAGAAGAGAAGGTTACTCACCTTATGCAGTAGCTGGGGTTCTTTGAGATGTGTGTCCCTGTGGGTGCTCCACTACCTTCCCTTCTCCCCTCTATTTCAGAGTTTCTTTATTAGTCTCTGCAGTGGAGAAGGAACTGAGTGGGAGTTGGTTGCACAGTGTCGGTTAACTGCCTGCAGCAGCATGAGGCAGGGACCAAGCATATGCAATTCAACCGGCACAGCTACTAAAAGTCTCTGACTATGAGCACAGGGGAGCACGAACACCTAAAGTGAAGCACCCACAGGGACACACATGTCGAAGAACCCCAGTTACTGCACAAGGTGAGTAACCTTCTCTTCTCATGGACAACACTGCCTTGATGTTTTTACATCAACAGGCAAGGTGAGACCGACTCCTCTGCCCTCTGCCAGGAAGCCCTCAGGCTGTGGGACTTCTGTATAGCCCACAACATTTGCCTACAGGCCTACCACCTCCTGGGCGTCTGGAACTCGTGGGCAGATCGCCTGAGCATAGACTTCTCCTCTCAGCACTAGTGGTCTCTACACCCAGAGGTGGTGCACAGACTTTTCCAAGAGTGGGGAACTCTCCAGGTGGACCTGTTCGCGACTCGGCAGAACCGCCAGTGTCCCCGGTTCTGCTCTGGGGTGGGGGGGCTGGGAATGGGTGCTATCTCCGATGCCTTCCTTCTATCCTGATCAGGCCAACTTCTCTATGCCTTCCCCCCGATCCCACTGATTGGCAAGGTCCTGGAAAAGATAAAGACGGACAGGGCATGGATCCTCCTTATTGCCCTGGCGTGGCCCAGGCAACATTGGTACGGGGCCCTCACGAGCCTGGCAGTTGCCCCACCATGGCCATTACCATCATGCCTGGACCTGCTCTCCCAGGACCAGGGCTGCTGCCTCCACCCCAACCTAGCGGCACTCCACCTCACGGCGTGGCTGCTCAATGGTTAGGCTGGGAGGAGAGGACATGCTTGGAAGGGGTTCAGTGCATCCTCTTGGAAAGCAGGTGACCCTGCACGCTTCGAGCCTACTTGGCAAAGTGGTCTCAGTTCTCCCAGTGGGCAGCTCAGTGGGGCGTTTCACCTGTGGCTGCCCCGATCCAGCTCATTTTAGACTACCTCCTTCATCTCAGAGCCCAAGGCCTAGCGCCCTCGTCTGTCAAGGTGCACTTGGCGGCCATATCGGCCTTCCACCAGCTGGTGCCAGGGGCACACAGTATTCTCCCATGCTTTGACTGACAAGTTCCTTAAGGGTTTGGATCATCTCTTCCCGTACGTTAGGCCCCCAGTCCTGCAGTGGGACCTGAACTTGGAGCTGGCCCGGTTGACGGGTCCCCCTTTTGAGCCACTAGCTACATGCTCTGTCTTGATTTGATATAGTTTGACTGATTTGAGTGTTAGGGTTGCCTGAAAATTTAAACCAAAGAGATTACATGCATTTTTTGACAATACTGGTTATAGAGTTACAGTTTATTTTCTTCTTTTCAAATCAGTAAATCTGCTAGTGAAAAATTAGAGTGGGGGGAGAGAAAATTTTGTTAGACTAGTGGGAAATCAAAATGTAATATGTCCCTTAATAGCTCAGTCGTTTCAACTAAATAAATATTATTTATTTCCAGACCTATGATGATATCACTTTTAAGGCTGGTGCTGAAGCAAGAAACCAAACAAACTAGCCTGGGTAGTTTTAGCATAGTTAAAAAAATGCAAGAGAAATAATTGATTTAGGAACCTACCAGTGTAGGAACCAATAACAAGAAAAAGAAGAATTTGAAGGAATTATGTTTCTCTTTTTAATTATATTGCCAAAACTTATTTTTAATATTTTCTCCGATAGTACAAATAACACATTTTAAAAGTTCCCCAAAAAGCAAACTTAAAGTAATTATTTTAAGTAGGCAAATCTAATCATGAATTAAAATATAGTTTGTCACCTACAGTAAATTAAATGGGATTTAATGTACTTGTTTTTCTTCTCTTTAGCTGAATGGCTTGGAATGTCTGGTGTTATCTCGCTCACTGTTTTGGGACTTCTTTTAGATTCTGTAAGCTTTAGTCCAGGGGTTGATGAATTTATCTTTAGGTGAGTATTTACTTCCATTTTAAATTAACTGTTTTATGTCCTTCAAGATATTCCTTGTTGCTACTTATGTGTCAGGAGAGGGAACTGTGTTTATAATCAGACTAATCTGATCAATAATGGAACATACAAATGGTCCCTGGATTAGATGCTCTTCCAGTGGAGTGGTTCATTCATAATTAAAAAACAAACAAACTAGCGTTCTGGTTAAAACACAGAGAAAAGTTGCCTTAATTCCTTCTGGCTTTGTGGAAGGAGCGTACCTTGAGGTTCTTCTTCGAGGAGGGTCCCTAGGGGTGCTTCACTTTAGGTGTTCATGTGCCCCTGTGTGTGTAATCAGAGATTTGTAGTATCAGTGCCTGTTTGGGTTGCACATGCACAGTCCCCATTGGTGCTGCCTCAGGTGGTTATCTGGCACTGTGAGACCAACCCCCTCTCAGTTCCTTTTCTACCGCCTTTGGCTTGAGTCGGAGCATCTAGTAGCACCTCTGTGCCTAGTCTTATTACCATAGTTTTCACTAGTTAGATTTAATTCTTGCTCTTTATAGTTAATTCTTTTCTCCTCTTCTTTCCCATTAAATTTATTTTGTTTCTCAAAAAAATTGTTTTTTCATCAGACCAGAAGTTTAGGTTTCTGTTGTTAACTGTTAGAGTAGGCTATTAGTTTTTCCCCTTACAGGGGGAAACACTCCTCTGAGAGGCATCACCGGTTCCCTGGGTTTTAAATGCTGCCTCACCTGCAGACTTTCAGTACCTGTGTCTGACAGGCACTTGCAGTGTGTTCACTGCCTCGGTGAGACACACATACCTCAAAAATGCTCACAGTGCCACAACCTAAAAACCTGGATCAGGAAAGCAAGAGACCTACAATTTTAAATTCCGCCTAACGGAGAAGTCTCTCCGGCTGGCATCTGACCCTGAAGCATAGATAGACCCCCACCTGTCAGCAATCCTTTCTCCATGGCTCAGACTAAAGATCATCCCTCTAAGAAGGTGGCAAAAAGTGGGCCAGAACTTCTCTGCCTCGGGAATCTGCCAAAAAATGGTGTTCCTCAAACTAGCAAACCCCATTGGTACCGAGCGCACCGGCCTTCTCCATGGCTGAAGTAGTGGGACCCTCCAGTACCGTGGGTACCAAAAGATCAAAAGACTCCAAGCAGGCTCATTCTGACACGGGCAGTAAGGGAAAACCGAAACCCCATGCTTTAGTGCCGACAGAGCTAATTAGACACCTGGCGCTGAGCGGCTCGGCACCGCTGCAGATCGTGGTGCAAACTTCTGTTGGTATAACGCAATCCGTGCACGCATCAACACTGTCAATCATGCTGCAACAGTCGGTACTGACTGCTACACCTTTAAAGGCACTGATGCTACTGGCACCACAGCAATTCCTGCACCAGAAGGACCTAATGATCACCTCGATGCCAGAATTTCCTATTCTGAGCACCGATGTCACTCAGGCATGTTTGGTACCGAGCCACCTCACCACTCTACCTCGATCTGCTCCCCCATTCTCAAGTGATGAGGATGAGGACGAAGGGGAAATATAATCTTCACACCATTCTTCTCCCATCTGCATGCCTACCAGACCAAATCAACCACCACAAAGGGGATATCATACTGAACCCAAAGATTGACTCTGGTATGGGCACCTTTTCCACTACACTGGACTTATTGGAGCCAATGGGTGGAATACCCCTCACAACACCACAAATCTCCCAGCCCACCCAGGTTGAGCGTGTGTCATTCACCCTTACCTTTGGTGCTGGGACCATCTGAGCTTCCAGAAGAGGTGACTGAAGAAACGGATGAGATCTCTGAGCAGGAGATGGCACAAGCAGCCCACTTTTCATCATCTTCCCCCAACAACACTATCATGCCCCACCTTCCAATACGGGAGATGATTTCAAACAATTTCAAGACCTTGACAAGAGAGTTGCGAGCTAATTGGACGTTTCAGTGGAAGAAGTCCAGGAAGCACAACATAAACTCCTAGACAGCTTGCAGACATCGTGTTCCAAAATCGTTCTACCCATAAATGACCCAATTATGGAATCATCAGTAAAGTCAATTTGACAGACCTCAGCAACAATCCCACCCATGTGCAAGAGGTCTGAAAAATATTATGGGCTGGCAAAGGGAATGGGGTTCCTCTTCTCACACTCCACACCAAATTCCTTGGTGGTGGATGCAGTTAACGAATGGGGCAGACAACAACACTGCAAAAACATGCCTTATAATAGAGATTGGAAGAGGCTTGACCTCTTTGTCTGTAAGGCCTACTTCTTGGCGACTCTACATGTTAGGATCACCAATTTTGAGGCATTAGTTGCCAAACATGACCATACTAATTATTCAAAGCTATCAGACTTTATTGATTTTTATTCCTGAGGAGAAAAGAGAGCAGTTCATGTCCATTATCTCGGAAGGACACCTTATAGCCAGGACAGCATTGCAGGATGCCCTGGACTCCTCAGACACAGCAGCAAAGTTTGCAACCACTGTGGTAGTGATGAGAAGGGCATCTTGATTACATTTCTCTGGGTTCCCCTGAGAGGTGCAATCGACAGTTGAAGATCTTCCATTCAAAGGGCCTAAACTCTTTGCAGCAAAAACAGATGAGTCCCTCCACACACTCAAGGGCAATGTTGAAGTCCCTGGGCATTTATACACCTAAGATCAAAAAAAGACAGGGCAGATATTATGCCTCACAGAGATTCCGGTCCATTCACTACATGCAACCGCACAGACGATATGAACAACAAGGGCGGAGATAGCCTCCACCTCAGCCTGCTACATCTCAACAACCAACCTCAAGGCAGCAATTTTGAGACTTTGTTTGAGGGCCGAGACCTGCACATCATTCAGAATCACAAGATCAGATTGGACAAGTCCAAAGTCATCCTGATAGCCCCCATATGGCCTTGACAAATGTGGTTCCCTTACCTTCTCAGAATGGTGGTGTGCCAACCACACATTCTTCCTCTTCTACCTCATCTCCTTTCTCAGGTCGCAGGCCATATCCTTCACCCAGACTTAGAAAGACTCCATCGTATGGCATGGTTAGTCCACGGCTCTGAGGACCTGAAATGACATGCTCAGAGGAAGTACAGAACATTTTATTAAATAGTCGCAGAACAACCACCTATCACATATATCTACAAATGGAGATGATACAATACCTGGTGCCAAATGAAACAGATCACAGCAATCTCTACCTCGTTACCTCTGATACTGGACTACTTGCTGGAACTTAAGAAATTGGGCCTCTCCATGAGCTCAATCATGGTATACCTCTCATCTATCACAGCATTCCACCACAAGGTGGACGACTTATCCATTTTTGTGCACCCAATCACCAAGCATTTTCTCAAAGGCCTCAGCAACATTTATACTGAAGTATGAACTACTTCTCCATTATGGGATTTTAACTTAGTCTTCCAGGGCATCACTGGACTCCTGTTTGAACTATTAGTGACGTGCTCCCTCCTCACCTTTCAATGCCTCACAGATTTTCTTGTTGCCATCGCATCCGCCATCCACTATTCATAATATTCTTCACGGCACACCCACTATTCATAATATTCTTCAAAGATAGTTACCCTAAGACCTCATTTCTAAGTTCTTACCTAAGGTCATCTCATCATTCCATCTCAACCAACCCATCCACCTACCAACATTCTACCCAAAACCTCATGAGAATAGATGGGAGTCAACACTAGATGCCCTGGACGTCTGTGGTGTGCTAGCCTTTTACACAGACAGAACAAAGACATTCGGGAAGTCTCCAAAATTATTTGTCTCAATCACTGAACAGTCAAAAGGAGATGCTATATCTAAATAAAGACTGTCCAGATGGACTTCAGAATGTTTCTAATTATGCTATCACCAATATGATCTTCAACCTCCAACGAGGATTCACACACATACCATCAGAGCTCTATCAGCTTCAACAGCATTTCTTAACCATGTCCCCTATGGACATCTGTATAGTGTCAACTTGGGCCTCAGCCCATACATTTACACATTGTGCATTAGAATATCACATATCATCTGATGCACTATTTGATCTTACTGCATTATCATCTACCATGACTTCAACTCCGAAGCCCCTTCCTTCCACCGAAGGGCACTGCTCTGAAGTCACCTAAAGTGGTGCACCCACAGGGACACTTGTCAAAGAAGAAGAGAAAGTTACTCACCCTGTGTAGTAACTGAAATTCTTTGAGATGGTTGTCCCCATGGGTGCTCCACTACTGCCGGTTCTCCCCTCTACTTTGGTGTTTCTCACTAGATGCTCTGCAGCAGAGAAGGAACAGAGAGGGGGTTGGTCGCATAGCACCAGATAACTGCTTCAGGTGGTGCAACCCAACCAAGCACTGCTACCAGAAATCTCCAATTACAAGTGCAGGGGCACATGAACACCTAAAGTGGAGCACCCACAGTGACAACCATCTCAAAGAACCTCAGATACTGCACAGGGTGAGTAACCTTCTTATTTATATCTGTAGTGAAAAAAATTTGATCTCATGTGAAAAGGCCCCTGTGAATCTCTTTAAATTCTCTCCCACAAAAATCACTTGACTATCTCTTCATTTGTCCAAGTCTAGCTTGTTCATTTATTTCAGCTTGCCACAAGGACATCACCACTCAGAGCCACATTGATCAATATATTGAAAGCAATTAAATTAAACTTTGTTCAAACAAAACATTTGTAATGCAACTTCAATTTTAATACAACTTACAAAATTTAAAAAAATGTAATTTAGAACAGAAAACGGAGTAGGTACTGTCATCTATAATTTCTTGCTTTTTTCAAAAAGTAAATATTCAGAAAATTACAGTTACCAATTTTTAAGAAGCATATAAACAATATACATGAAAAGTGGCTGTAATTTTGTATCTTATTTTTCATGTAATCCTTTCTTAGGAGACATAAATCAATTATTCTTTTAAATGAAACAGTATAACTTACCAAACCCAAAAAACAAACCCAAAAACAAACCCAAAGGGAGCACAACAGCGGCTTATCAAAACAATATGTAGGGTATCTGTACCTGTAAATCCTCCATACACCACACCACCATAGTCACTTGAGGACACCTTCCAGCTCCAAATCATCACCTCTTTTGGAAGGAGACTCACATTTCTCTCCCTCCTGATCAGGGTTTTAAATTTAGACAGCTTCCTGCCTTACACTTTAATATCCCCAGCAAGCCAGTCTGCCTAAAGACAAGGTCCAATGCTTTGCTTTTTCTCTAAGGGCTATGAATAGTATACTGTCAGCAGTTACAAGTTACCACACAGCTCTTTCTGTTGAAGCACATTTATACTTAAAAGTAAAAGCATAGGGGGATATAGTGTACTTAGATTTTCAGAAAGTGTTTGACAAGGCCCCTCACCAAAGGCTCTTAAGCAAAGTAAGCTGTCATGGGATAAGAGGGAAGGTCCTCTCATGGATTAGTAACTGGTTAAAATATAGGAAACAAAGGGTAGGAATGAATGGTCAGTTTTCAGAATGGAGAGAGGTAAATAGTGTTGCTCCCAGGGGCCATGTACTGGGACCAGTTCTATTCAACATATTCATAAATGAGCTGGAAAAAGGGGTAAACAGTGAGGAGGGAAAATTTGCTGATGATACAAAACTTCTCAAGATAGTTAATTCCCAGGCAGACTGTGAAGAGCTACAAAAGGATCTCTCAGAACTGGGTGACTGGACAACAAAATGGCAGATGAAATTCAATGTTGATAAATGCAAAGTAATGCCCATTGGAAAACATCTTAACTGTTCATATAAAATGATGGGGGTCTAAATTAGTTGTTACCACTCAAGAAAGAGATCTTAGAGTCATTGTGGATAGTTCTCTGAAAACATCCATTCAATGTGCAGCAACAGTCAAAAAAGTGAAAAGAATGTTGGGAATCATTAAGAAAGGGATAGATAATAAGATAGAAAATATAATGTTGCCCCTATTTAAACCCATGGTATGCCCACATCTTGAATACTGCATGCAGATGTGATTGCCCCATCTCAAAAAAAAGATGTATTGTAATTGGATAAGGTTAAGAAAAGGGCAACATAAATGACTAGGGGTATGGAACAGCTTCCATATGAGGAGAGATTAATAAGGCTGATCCTTTTCAGCTTGGAAAAGAGACAAGTTGGGGGGCGGGCATATGATTGAGGTCTATAAAATCATGACTGGTGTGGAGAAAGTAAATAAGTGTTATTTACTCCTTCTCATAAGACAAGAACTAGGGGTCACCAAATGAAATTAATAGGCAGCAGGTTTAAAACAAACAAAAGGAAGTATTTCTTCACACAACGCACAGTCAATCTGTGGAACTCTTTGCCAGAGGATGTTGTGAAGGCCAAGACTATAACAGGGTTCAAAAAAGAACTAGATAAGTTCATGGAGGATAGGTCCATCAATGTCTATTAGCTGGATGGACAGGGATGGTGTCCCTAGCCTCAACCCTCTTCCCCCAAGCTCCCACTCCCGCCCTGTCTCTCCTCCCATCCCATTTTGTAGTTGTGCATTTGAGTTCTCCTTCCTAAGTGTAGAAATTTGCTCTTATCTCTGAATTTCATTTTGTTGATTTAAAACCATTTCTCCAATTTATCAAGTTTGAATTCTAATCCTGTCTTCCAAAATGTTTGCAGCCCCTCTGAGCTTGGTGTCATCGACAAATTTTATAAGCATGCTTTCCATTATCCAAGTCACTAATGAAAATATTGAATAGTGCTGGACCCAGGACAGATCCCTGTGGAACCCCACTAAATACATCCTCCCGGTTTGACAGGAAGCCATTGATAACTACTCTTTGAGTGTGGTCTTTCAACCAGTTATGCACCCATCTGTGGTAATTTCATGTAGACCACAAGTCTGTAATTTGCTTAAGAGAATGTCATGTGGGCGTGTGTCAGAAGCCTTACTAAAATCACAACTGCAGCTTCCCCCTATCCACTAGGCCAGTGGTAATCAACTCAGAGATCTTCCAAAGGGTACATCAGCTCATCTAGATATTTGCTTAATTTTACAACAGGCTACATAAAAAAGCACTAGTGAAGTCAGTACAAACTAAAATTTCTTACAGGCAAAATGAGAAAGTAAGCAATTTTTCAGTGTGTGTGACACTTGTATTTTTAGGTCTGATTTTGCAAGCAAGTAGTTTTTCAGTGAGGTGAAACGTGGGGTACACAAGACATATCAGACTTCTGAAAGGGGTACAGTAGGCTGGAAAGGTTGAGAACCACTGCACTATGCCATATCATGGACTTGAAAATTCTTAGTGGTTCAGGAGTTAATTTCTCAGTCTTGGGATTTAAGATAACATAAGAACATAAGAAAGGCCGTATCGGGTCAGACCAAAGGTCCATCTAGCCCAGTATCTGTCTACCGACAGTGGCCAATGCCAGGTGCCCCTGAGGGAGTGAATCTAACAGGCAATGATCAAGTGATCTCTCTCCTGCCATCCATCTCCATCCTCTGACGAACAGAGGCTAGGGACACCATTCTTACCCATCCTGGCTAATAGCCATTTATGGACTTAGCCACCATGAATTTATCCAGTCCCCTTTTAAACATTGTTATAGTCCTAGCCTTCACAACCTCCTCAGGTAAGGAGTTCCACAAGTTGACTGTGCGCTGCGTGAAGAAGAACTTCCTTTTATTTGTTTTAAACCTGCTGCCTATTAATTTCATTTGGTGACCCCTAGTTCTTGTATTATGGGAATAAGTAAATAACTTTTCCTTATCCACTTTCTCAACATCACTCATGATTTTATATACCTCTATCATGTCCCCCCTTAGTCTTCTCTTTTCCAAACTGAAGAGTCCTAGCCTCTTTAATCTTTCCTCATATGGGACCCTCTCTAAACCCCTAATCATTTTAGTTGCTCTTTTCTGAACCTTTTCTAGTGCTAGAATATCTTTTTTGAGGTGAGGAGACCACATCTGTACACAGTATTCGAGATGTGGGCGTACCATGGATTTATATAAGGGCAATAATATATTCTCAGTCTTATTCTCTATCCTCTTTTTAATGATTCCTAAAGATAGTTTTGAGTCTAAGGCCTGGTCTACACTACGCATTTAAACCGAATTTAGCAGCATTAAACCGAATTAACCCTGCACCCGTCCACACAACGAAGCCCTTTATATCGATATAAAGGGCTCTTTAAACCGATTTCAGTACTCCTCCCTGATGAGCTGGAGGCTGCCTCCCCCTCATTTTATCTCACTAAAAGTCAGTGTTTCTTATTCCTGCATTCTTTATTACTTCATCACACAAATGGGGGGACACTGCCACAGTAGCCCAGGGGGGTTGGGGGAGGAGGGAAGCAATGAGTGGGGTTGTTGCATTGGCACCCCCTAGAATGGCATGCAGCTCATCATTTCTGCAGGATCTCTGGGGCTCTGACACGGAGTGGCTGTGCTCTCTGGTTCTCTGGTACACTTGCCCCATATTCTAGGCAGGACTGACTCTATTTTTAGACAAAACATAAAGAAGGGAATGACCCAGGGAGTCATTCCCATTTTTGTCCATGCACCCCCGGCCGACCTCAGCGAGGCCAGCCAGGAGCTCCCATGACAGCAGCAGATGGTACAAAAGGATTGATAACCATCATTGCCAATTTCCAAATGCAAACGGTGCAAAATGACTGATAACCATCATCTCATCGCCAGTTTACAATGGCAGACGGTGCAATAGGGATGGTAATCGTCTCTGCTACCTTGCAAAGGCAAATGAATGTTGCTGTGTAGCACTGCAGTACTGCCTCTGTCGTCAGCATCCAGTACACATACGGTGACAGTGACAAAAGGCAGAACAGGCTCCATTAACACACAGCCTTCAGAGTGTAACTTGCTCCCAGCTACACAGCATTGAGTGCTACTAGCTAGCCACTCATGAATTACACTGCAGAAGAACATCAGCAGATTCCCACTCCCAGACTTTCCCCCAGAAGTGTGCATCTTGTACTTCTCAGTACTCTCCTGAATAATACAAGCTCATAGAAAGTCTGTCATTTCATCTAAGGAAAATGATATGGACAAATCTTGATATCCCAAGCAATGGTTCCCAAACACTTAAATCCAAACACAAGGTTTAGATAAAACAAGAAGATAAATGTATTGTGCATAAAAGTCAAGATAGAAAAGAAAAGAAAAAAAATGCAATTTAATACCCAATGTAACAGGTTAAGTGAACTTAAAATCTTAAAAGCAAAAGGTTTTTCTGACCATAAGCTGTAGTAAATTTCATAGGCTGGGTCTCTTTGCAGCCTTGGACCCCTTAGTTCAATGTTCTCCAGGTATTCATTGATGTTATTAGCAAAAGGATGGGAGGAGAAAAGGTGAAGTGGAGGGCATTGTCTCACATTTTTATACCACTCTCCCCTCTTTGAGGATTACCTCAAGCTGCGATGCAGGCAACATGCAGTCTGTTGCCGATGTGAGGTATGAACCATCTCTGTGATGAAATGTACATTTCTTGTTTACACCTTCCCGCCTGCTGGTGAATGGCTGCTTTAACACCTGGCCCTGGCCAGTGTGCCTTTCTGAAAAACTGGTTTTATGCGTATTATCCAGAATTATAGCATATTATAGTAACAATCATATAGCAGAATTTATAAATTAATATACAATGCTGATACACGTTTTACTCAGACAATAATGTTCAGCAGATTGTAACTTTTCAAATGATACTTCACAAGGCATACTTCGTACAAAATTTATCATAGTCCTATGAAATGGGTGAACATAGGGGTGCTGCTGCCAGTCCCTCTTTGAATCTTGTTAAATTCTTGACCCTTGGTGATATACTGTAACAATATGTTCCAGATAATAGCAGGCAGTAGCAGATAATAGCTTCCAACTACAGTCTGTGAATAAACAGCCAATATGAGGATTACATTAATGTTTATTCTGAAATGAAGACTAGAGCTGTGTTTTTTATAATCTATCCCTGTGCTTTTCTTTAACATAGGTTCTGGGCAATGCTGACATTTTTGGCTCATGTTATGATATTCATTATAATTGGAATTGTGATAGCTGTAAAAACCTTTCCATATGTGACTATTCGTGATTTGTTTTTTATCTTAACACTGTATCTTGCACTGATTCTTATAAGGTAAGGACTACTGTTTGCCCCTATGTAGAACAACCCTCTGCCCCATCCCCCTGCCTTTTTTTAAATCATGATTGCACATATGGCTTTAAAAATATTATCATCTGTTTTATGATGTTTTAAACTGCATTGCATTTTCTTTGTTTATGCAGGCACTGGCATGTTGGGGTGCTTTCAGAACTACAATTCTATGTTTATTTTAGATTTTATTTAACACTAACAGCAATGAATTCAGCTTCTAACAGTAATTGCTGGAATTACATTAATGCTTAGCATTTTGTGGGCTTGCAGGGGTAACCTTGTTAATAGGATTACTTTGCTAAATCATGGGCTGAGTCTGATCAGTTGCCTCATAGAGAATGTTTGAACTCTCATGGCCTGGTTGTATAAGAGGCAAAGAGGAAGTTCTACAAAATTTTGAATGGCAAAATTGTGTGGCATACAGCTTAAGTAATTCAAGCTGTCATCATTCTGTGGTTTAGTCTGTTGGGACAAAATATCAGATTTTATGGATAAAATCATATGGATTGGGAATGAACTGTCTGCTTCTATGGCTGCAGAAAGGAATCTGAAAGGGACAAATGCTATATCTTCTCTGAGTTTAGTTTGTGACTTGTGAGGAACTAGCAATTTTGGGAGCACTTTGTTCCAAAACCATGTCTTTTGCTCTGAGTAGTTCTTGGCTGGTGAAGGCCAGTGAGGAAGTACTGGGTCCATTGCTAGCAGAGAAAGGCAGCATTTCCCTTAGAACAAGGACAGGATGCCAGCTTCTCTGAAGGTAACGGCTGTGGGAATTTTGGTCAAACAGAAAAAACAAAAACCCCACCAATAGTACAACAAAAACCGCTGACAATCTGGCTGACTATCAGCCAGTATCCAAATTTGATTCTCAATCAAATTTATAGAGAAGTTTGCAGTAAGACCACTCTTACAGTACTTAAATGCCTTGGATCTACTTGACCCTTGGCAACCAAGGTACAGACCTGGATATGGGACAGTAAATGCACTATTGTCCCTGGTTGATTTTGATCTGGTGGTGAATGAAGATCAAGTATCTATGCTAATATTGTTAGATCTATCAGTGTAACCCTTCTGCTCATCAGAGTTGGCACAACAAGGGCCGGGTTCAGTATCTAGGGGTTCCGTTTCAATAACACCATGCAAAATCGGCTCGAGCCCCCACCCAGTGACCTGGGACAATTACATACCACCCCCCTGGGTGCCTCTAAAAGGCAATACTTTCCCTCTCGCAAGCACAGAGTCTGAGTGTAGCAAAAGCCTTTTAATAAAAGTGGGAAATAATGCGGCATTATGTTGGGGAAACACCACAAACAGGATTCATAACACAAACCATGAGCAAAAGACCCACCCCCAAGTAAGTTTGGCAGTGTCCTTTTCCCCTCAGGGTCCTAAGTCCAGCAACCTAAAAGTCACCCCGCCCGCAGTTTCTGTCCTTGGTTAGTACAGCCCCCAAAGTTCAGAAGTTCATCTGCAGAGTTTACCTCCCAGCCTGGGTAGAAGTAGTGGGGGAGGTATGGGGGGAATCTTATATGCTCCGCTGCTCGGGTTGATGGCCGATTGCCTGGCCTCTCCGTGGGGTTCTGCTGCAGTCTTCACCACCAGCTGCGCCTCTACACCAGCTGCACTGCTGCGCTATCCGCTCCTCTCCGCTAGCCGTCCTGCTAGCCGCTCACTAACTTGTCTTCAGGCACACCCTCCTACTTAACACAGCTCTCTGTGATCTCAGCTCTCAGTGATTTTAGCTGGTAATAGGGGAGCATCAGTGCTGGTACACCACTAGCCTAAAGTAGGTCTAATGCTTAGACCTAGGTATTAGTGATCTCAGCTCTGCAGCATGTAACAAGACTCCTAATGGAGACAAAATTAGCTCTGTTATTACACAGGGGAGAGAGGAGGGGGTCAGAGTGGTGTTTGGGGCCCATACTACCAGCTACAAATAACTGCCCCTCACCTCTATCAAGTCACTGGGTTTTGGAACCCATGTCGCTTGGCTAGCGAGTGCTACTTGGTTGAGGGCGAGTCCCTTCAGCATAAAATGCTAAGTACAGTTCTACTGTCCTTGATTCACATAACCAGGATAACAATGCTTTATTACTCCTGCCCCAATAACAAAGAGACTGGGGATCTCACAGCAGCCAAAGTGACCATTTGGGCAAGCAATCCCTTCATGCTAGGCAGGGTGGGTATGCCCATGCAAACGAGATCAGCCCCTGAAGTCCTTTTCCACAGCTCACCACCAGATGTCAGGGTAGAGTTCATTCTGACTCTGCTTACATCAGCAATCTTCAATACCATAGTTCATGAGGTAATATTGATTCATTTGCACACTGCATCAAAAGTGGATGCTGTTGCTTTTGGTTGGCTCTTCTTTCCCAGCTTAATGTTACCGTTGGATGGTGTGGGATCGTAGCTACTCCCACTAAACACCATTTGAAGTTCTTTAGTGTTCCATTTTATCTTCCCTCCTGTTCAACATGTGCATGGGATTGTTGAAGGGTTTGTATAAAGGTTTGGACTACAATGCTTTCAGTATGCTGATGACACCCAGCTCTATGTCTCTATCTCTGAGCATTGATATTTTTGCTCATTATCTTATTCTTTTATTCACACAGAGGTCTAGTTGTTTTGTTCTTGAGCCCTCTTCTGAGCCGCCTTGGTTATGGATTTAACTGTCGCTGGGGAGCTGTTATTGTCTGGAGTGGAATGAGAGCTACTTTTACTTTGAATATGGCTCTTGGGATTAGCCAATCAAAAGATCCGGGTATAGCAGCAATGAAGAACATGGTAAAAAAAAAATTTAAAGGGCTATCTACATTTTTTTCAAAACTTGTTCATAACTTGTACTAGATACATTTTGTTGGAATAAGTGATAAAACAATTATAAGGACGTTCAGGACCAGATTTTTCAAAGTAAGTGAGCCAAATATATTTGCATATGAGTAATCCTTGCATAAAATAACCAGCACAAGTACACACAGATTATTTAGTTACATAAAATTAGCACTTTCAAATCTATTCATGCAATTATGAGTACCTAACTTTGAAAATCTAGTCTGACTAATTTTGATTCATAATAGAAATATGCATGTAGATGCTACTTTTTATATTTAAAGATGCATTGCAGTTTAGTTTGTTTAAATGTTTATATATAATCTGAATTTTCACATACTATACAATGGGTCAGTATTGTTTCATTAACATTTTCAATATACTTATGTAATTAGCACAGAAATATTTTTACTACAGTTAGCTGTCCCTCTTAGAACTTTATGTGGATTCAGGTGCATCATGTGAGCCTTTGTGAACTAATCCATTTTCTGCTAGGGATGCTGTTATCTGGAACTGTGTTTGTTACAAGTGCTTATGGCTAAGATTTTTTTAAAAAAAAGCATGCTTGAAGTTGGGTCCTAAATCCATATTTAGGCACTCTGAAAATCAGGCCAGTTATTTAGTTATCTCTGGAGTTAGGAGGCTGACTTTAGGTATTCACTTTGAAAATTTTCTCCTATATTCTCTCCTGTGAAACTTTTGATGATTCTGGAACTGGAGCCTCCATTGTTAGATGTCTCTCTATTGTCTTGTATTTAGAAATGTGGTGGTACCAGAATTTAAGATATCAAAAATGAAAATCTCTGCCTCCATCATTGATGGTATCATTGCTTACTCCCATGTAAGATCTGAAACTCTCTCTGTTTCTGTACCTCAGGGATCTGATCTTCCTTTGCAGGAATTTTATTCACCTGTATCCTCAGCTCTGCATGGTAGTAGGAGTCCTTCTCCAAGGATGTTTTTGCCTTCATCTAGGCAACCTCGGTGGAAATTCTTCGCACTTCAGATTTCATGCTTTATAGAGGTCTTGTTCCACGGATCCCATCCTTTTATGGCACCATATGCCTTATCTTATGGGGCACAAATGTGGCCATTTGTTGACCCTCACCTTTTCCCATCAGCTCCTTAGTCAGCTGAATCAAGTTGCAGGGGGAAATTGTTGCTTTCTGGGAATCCTGCTGGACACACCCCATTATCCTGTCAGGAACTCTTAAGAACCTGCATCACTAGGAATCTCAGAATGAGCAGGAAGGTCTTGTGGAGGAATATGCCGACCAACCTACCCCTTTATCCATATCCTCAGTATCACCTGATGAGGCTGTGACACCATCAAATATGTTAACTTTAGATTACTTCAGGACCTCCTTAAAAGGAGGTGGACATATTAGATATTCCTTTGGAATTGTCTAGTAGAGAGATCATTAATTGTTTGACTTTTTTGCACTGGATATCCCAGGATCAATTAGCCATGCCTATTAACAAAGACATCCTTGAACTTGCTAAAAACTTGTGGCGGACTCTTGCTGCCTTTTCTTGGCTGTATCTTAGAGGGCAGATCTTGGGTTCCAAGTTCCTCTGAAGGCGTTTGAGTACTTTTTTATACATCTGGTACCTGGATTGCTGTTTTTAAAAATGGCTCATGAAAAATTGAAGTTGCCTGGGCTTTCTAGTTGTTCTCCAAGAGATAAAAGACCTAAGAAGATGGAGCTTTGGGGGAGGAAGGTTTATTTATCTGCTTTCTTGCAGTTTTGTAGGCCAATTATCATGCCTTGTTGGCTAAATATGATTTTAGGCAATGGGACAATGGTTTACATATGTCTGAGAAGCTTTCTTAAGAGACCAGAGATGAGGACATCTAGGAGCCAGCAGGGAAAATGGCTGTCTAGATCTGGCGCTCCTGCTCAGCTTCACTAAAATTCACTGACATCTGCTATTATTCTAAGGCCACAGCTTTTGTCTCAAAATGGTTCATCCTGCTTTTTAACATCTTAGTAGCAGATGGATCCATTTTTGGAACACCCTTTCCTCTCTTACTCTCTCACCACCCTCCGCCCCAAACTACAAGGAAGCAGAGGCTCTCTGACAGCCCTATGCAGGGCAGCATGACACTACTTGCAGAGGAGGTCCCTCTGCCTGGGCCTTTGATCAAGTCTATAAAATGCTAAAGCAGATATCTGAAGAGCAGATTCTGCTTAGGAATATGTCAGAGGATATCTCTGAAATTAAAGCCATGACTGATGCACACCAGGTCACTTTTCAGGGCCTATCTCTCCAGGATTGGGGAGGCTGAGAATCACCAGAGTTAAAGGGAGCCAAAGAAGTTCCCACCTCAGTGCCGTATCTCTCATATCTGCCATCTTGCCAATATGTAAATTGAGGCAGACTGAAATCAACACACTACATCCCACTGATCAGGAACTCAGACCAGTCTTGGTGCCATAGGGGACAGTATCTATATTGTATCCTCTCACTGTGGCACCAGGGTTGATTGATTTGCCTAACAAACTGTGCAAACTGGGGTTGGACAGCTATCAATCCAATCTCCTGACTCCATTTCTAACAGTGGTTATGGAGTTTTGTTTTACTGGTTTTGTGATTCTGTGCTGCATCCGCTCCTATGTGCAGCTTACATGAAATGTTGCTTCAGATCATTTTGAATTTCTTGCTAGAAGTTTTCCAGGAAAGTTAACACCCTACAAATCCATGCTTCAGATGTATCTGATATCTGTGGACCTATCACCAGGAAAGAAATATGTTCTCAGATGTATTTGAAATATTTGTTCTGCTCTTCAAATTTTAAAGGGCACTTGCACTGACCAATGCACCTTCAATGGGATTTGTCCTTTGTTTTACAAGTTTAATGGGCTCTCTTCTGATAAAAAATTGAATTGCTTTCTCTAAAGGTGGCATTTGTAGAGACATTCATTTCCATTCTGAAGGTTAAGGAACACCACTTCCTAGTTATCTGTCCATCTCTTCAGTTCTTTCAAGATTGGGATGACCACCATGGAGACATGTGGACTTAGTGGGTCAGGATTTCACCGGGTCATGGTCACTTTTTGGATCCTGACAAGTTTATGTCTGGAGTGAATCCCGAGTTCCACATGGATCAAACCATTATTCGATTCACTTTGTACCTGGACTTCGACTTCTCTCAGGAAAAAAAATATTCCTTTTGTGTGAAAAGGGCTTTGAGGTTTTCTCTCTCCTGTATTTACAGTTTTAATGAGGTAAAACAGTTTTTTTTATGTTGTTTCAAGGGTGACAATGAGAAAAAGCAGCCACCAAGATACTGTTTAGGACTGCTAAGTCCTTGATCCTCAAGTTCATATAGTGCCACTCTTCTATACCTTGGAGGATTAAAGGCATCTGCATAATTGCTATTTGGGTATCTACAGATTGCAATATGTCACTATCAGCTAGATTTCTGCTCCTCAGAGAACATTTCTATTGGTCAGAATTTGCTTACATGTACCATGTAAAGTAAGCTACAAGTAACACTTTAAGGTAATCTCTGATGGTCTGCTCACTACATCTATCATATGTTCATTCTGTTTCTCTCTATTAGTAAGATGGGAGAAGAGGAATGTGTAACAAAGGCAAATTACTTGTTTGTAATTCCTTTTGCTGTAGTCTTGTCCCCTCCTACACCTCCTTCGTCCTGGGTGCTACTTGAGAGTGTGGGTGGGGTTTTTTTGTTGTTGTTTTTCTTTGAGGGGTGGGATGAGGGAGGGTTTTTCTTTGAGGGGTGGGATGAGGGAGGGTTGTGGTTTTGTTTTTTGTTTTTGACCTACCTGGTTGTTCCTTGTCTTTTGCTCTTGAATAGTCTTAATAGAAAGAAATGGCTGCACTGATGTTTTTATATACCAATCTTACAATCTTGTTTCCTGTAGTGGGGTTATAATGTTATCTCTTCATACTTTCTTCCTCTTGGTAGAATGGGGGAAAAAAACGATACAAAAGAAAGGTAGTATGGTCCAGTGGTTAGGGCACTACCCTAGGGCTTGGGAGATCTGGATTTGATTCCCTGCTTCACCACAGACTTCCTTAACTTTGGACAAGTCCCTCAGTGCAACGAGGATAATAATACTTCCTTAATTCACGGGATGTTGTGAGGATAAATACATTGAGAAGTGAAGTGCTTTGAGAAGCATTATTAAATACTTAAAATATTTAAAAAAATTATTATAAAAAGGAATTACTTTTAATTTAATTTTCCTTATTTGGACATTCTGGCAGCCGTGAAGAACATATGGTTAAATTTAGCAAAATTATGAATAAACAAAAACATCCACAGTTTGAAGATACATAGTTGCGTTGCACTGTTGAAGATGATGTCAGCAAAGGCATTGTTTATGGAAAATATGTAGAGTACCTCACTGTTCAAAATAATTTGCATTTTACTTTATACTACTGATGATAACACTGATTTGAAGTGGTGAAATGCTCTCTTTGTTTTTCTGTTTTAGATATTACTGTATGCAGGAACAGCATCATTAATGACTTTGATGATTAATTCTACCACGGTGAAAAAGCTGGTTACAACACTGGGTAAAACACACTCATTGATATTGGGGAGGGAAGGAAAATACTAAAAATAATATCTTTGATATTCAGTTAATTTATAAAATCTGCTTTGTTCAGTTCTGGCCTATTTGGAAGATATTAGATTGAGTGCACTAGTGTAATGTTATTACTTTTTACAGTGCATTCTGCATGGATATATTAATTGGACAATTAACACAAAATAGTAAAATATATAAAAAATCACAAAACAAGGTATGATGTAAGAGTTATCAAAATTGAGTTCACTATAACTCCAATACCATTTTTACAATACCCCTTTGTATAGATATTTAAAATTGTTATCCGAGAGCTAATTGATTTATCAAAATCTTGTTTAAATAAGATAAAATACAGCCTCAAATCAATGTTTTTAAGGTTTATTATATTTAATGAACTCTAACAAAATTTTGTACATATCTGCACTCCTTGTTTTGTCCAGGGAGTGAAAATACCCAAAATTATTTAATTATAAATTGTTTGTCAAAGATTTCCCTGTCACATAACAGAATTCCTGGCAGATAATGTTGTGTCCACTTACTAAAGAGGAAGACGACTACAAACGAAATAAACAAACAAAACAAGCCATCAGACAAATGTAATTATAAAATCACCAGTACAACAGCTTCTAGTTTAGCCCAGAAACTTCCACAGTTAAAAATCTGGAGTCCTCCATCCTAAACGAGCAGCAGGATTGGAAGTTGGATGGGGAGATAAGGAAAACTACAGCAAAGTACACACAGGATATGTCTACACTATAAAATTAGGTCGAATTTATAGAAGTCAGTGTTTTAGAAATCATTTTTATACAGTCAATTGTGTGTGTCCCCATACAAAATGCTCCAAGTGCATTAAGTCGGCGGACTGCGTCCACAGTACCGAGGCTAGCGTTGACTTCCGGAGCATTGCACTGTGGGTAGCTGTGAGTAGCTATCCCACAGTTCCCGCAGTCTCTGCTGCCTATTGGGATTCTGGGTTGAGATCACAATGCCTGATTGGGCAAAAACAGTGTCGCGGGTGGTTCAGGATACATGTTGTCAGGCCCCCCCTCCCTCCCTCCGTGAAAGCAATGGCAGACAATTGTTTCGCGCCTTTTTTCCTGGGTTACCTGAGCAGATGCCATGCCATGGCAAGCATGGAGCCCGCTTAGCTCACCGTCACTGTACGTCTCCTGGGTGCTGGCAGACGTGGGACTGCATTGCTACACAGCAGCAGCTCATTGCCTTTTGGCAGCAGACCGTGCGTTATGACGGGTAGCCATCATCATCATACTCCTGGGTGCTCTTTTAACTGACCTCGGTGAGGTCAGTCAGGGGCGCCTGGGCAGACATGGGAGTGACTCAGCCAGGTCATTCCCATCTTCTGCCAAGCACCCAGGAGATGACGATGTACTGGACCATCTTCTGGCAAGCAGCCAGGAGCTGACGATGGCTAGCAGTCGAACTGCACTGTCTGCTGCCACCCTAAAGATGTAAAATATAGATGGAGTGGATCAAAACAAGAAATAGACCTGATGTGTTTTGTATTCATTTGCTTCCTCCCTCCCTCTCTCCCTTCCTCCCTCCGTGAAATCAATGGCCTGCTAAACCCAGAGTTTTGAGTTCGATCCTTGAGGGGGCCATTCTGTGAGACAGTTGTTTGTGTTTCTCCTTGATGCAAAGCCACACCCTTTGTGGACTGTAATTTCCTGTAAGCCATGTCATCAGTCGCCCCTCCCTCCATCAGAGCAAACAATCGTTGCACGCCTTTTTTCAGTCCACACGCCATAGCACTGGGATCATAAAGCCTGCTCAGATCACTGCAGCAATTATGAGCACTGTAAACACCACACGCATTATCCTGGAGTAGATGCAGAACCAGAACCTGCCAAAGCAAAACCAGGCGAGGAGGTGATGGCAGCGCGGTGACGAGAGTGATGAGGACATGGACACAGACTTCTTGCAAAGTATGGGCCCCGGCAATGTGCACATCATGGTGTTAATGGGGCAGGTTCATGCTGTAGAACGCCGGGAAACAAGCACAGACTGGTGGGACCGCATAGTGTTGCAGGTCTGGGACGATTCCCAGTGGCTGCGAAATGTTCGCATGCATAAGAGCACTTTCACGGAACTTTGTGACTTGCTTTTCCCTGCCCTGAAGCACCAGAATACCAAGATGAGAGCAGCCCTCACAGTTGAGAAGCGAGTGGCGATAGCCCTGTGGAAGCTTGCAACGTCAGACAGCTACCGGTCAGTCAGGCATCAATTTGGAGTGGGCAAATTTACTGTGGGGGCTGCTGTGATCCAAGTAGCCCATGCAATAAAAGATCTGCTGATATCAAGGGTAGTGACTCTGGGAAATGTGCAGGCCATATTGGATGGCTTTGCTGCAATGGAATTCCCTAACTATGGTGGGGCGATAGATGGAACCCATATCCCTATCTTGGCACCGGAGCACCAAGCCAGTGAGTACATAAACCGCAAGGAGTACTTTTCAATGGTGCTGCAAGCACTGGTGGATCACAAGGGACGTTTCACCAGCATCAACATGGGATGGCTGGGAAAGGTACATGATGCTCCCGTCTTCAGGAACTCTGGTCTGTTTCAAAAGCTGCAGGAAGGGACTTTCTTCCCATGCCTATAGTTATCCTTGGGGACCCAGCCTACCCCTTAATGCCATGGCTCATGAAGCCATACACAGGCAGCCTGGACAGTAGTCAAGAGCTGTTCAACTATAGGCTGAGCAAGTGCAGAATGGTGGTAGAATGTGCATTTGGATGTTTAAAAGCATGCCGGTGCAGTTTACTGACTCGGATAGACCTCAGCGAAATCAGTATTCCCATTGTTATTACTGCTTGCTGTGTGCTCCATAATATCTGTGAGAGTAAGGGGGAGACGTTTATTGCGGGATGGGAGTTTGAGGCAAATTGCCTGGCTGCTGGTTACGCGCAGCCAGACACCAGGGCAGTTAGAAGAGCACAGCAGGATGCGCTGTGCATCAGAGAAGCTTTGAAAACCAGTTTCATGACTGGCCAGGCTACGGTGTGAAAGTTCCGTTTGTTTCTCCTTGATGACCTCTCCCGCCCCCCCCCCCCCCGGTTCACTCTACTTCCCTGTAAGCTAAACACCCTTCCCTCCCTCCTTCGATCACTGCTTTCAGAGGCAACAAAGTCATTGTTGCTTCACATTCATGCATTCTTTATTAATTCATCACACAAATAGGGGGAATAACTGCCAAGGTAGCCCGGGAGGGGTGAGGGCAGAGGGAAGCGCTGGGTGGGGTAGGGGAGGAGGGAAGGACAAGGCCACACCACACTTTAAAACTTAAAAACTTTAAAACATATTGAAGGCCTGCCTTCTGTTGCTTGGGCAATCCTCTGGGATGGAGTGGCTGGGTGGCCGGAGGCCCCCGCACCGCATTCTTGGGTGTCTGGGTGAGGAGGCTATGGAACTTGGGGAGAAGCGCTGTTGGTTACACAGGGCCTGTAGCGGCAGTCTGTGCTCCTGCTGCCTTTCCTGCAGCTCAACCATACGCTGGAGCATATCAGTTTGATGCTCCAGCAGTCAGAGCATCGACTCTTGCCTTCTGTAGCAATCTGACACCACCTATCCTCTTCAGCCCGCCACCTCTCCTCATGTTCCTGTTGTGTTTTCCTGTACTCTGACATCGTCTGCCTCCATGCATTCTGGTGTGCTCTGTCAGTGTGGGAGGACAGCAGTAGCTCTGAGAACATCTCTTCCCAAGTGCGTTTTTTTCGCCTTCTAATCTTTGCTAGCCTCTGCGAAGGAGAAACATTTGCAGCTGATGGGGGGGGGGGAAAGGGAGATTGGTAGTGAAAAAGACACATTTTAGAGAACAATAGGATCACTCTTTCTCGTTAAACCTTGCTGTTCACATTACACAGCACATGTGCTTTCGTTACAAGGTCACATTTTGCCTCTTATATTGAGGGCCTGCCGGTGTGGTGTGAGAGATCACTCACGCAGTGCCAGGCAACAGAATTCGGCTTGCAGGCAGCCATGGTAAGCCACAGTCTTTTGGCTTCTTTAACCTTCATAACATGTGGGAATGGTTTCAAACAGCAGTGCCCTCATTTCCCATACCAAGCAGCTGTTGGGTTGGCCATTTAATATGGGTTTGCAATTTAAAAGGAGGGGCTGCGGTTTGCAGGTTAGCATGCAGCACAAACCCAAATAACCACTCCCCCCACGCAATTCTCTGGGATGATCACTTAACCCCTCCCCCAACCGCATGGCTAACAGCAGGGAACATTTCTGTTCAGCCACAGCCAAACAGCCAAGTAGGAACGGGCACCTCTGAATGTCCTCTTAATAAAAGCACCCTATTTCAACCAGGTGACCATGAATGATATCAGTCTCCTAAGGATAACACAGAGAGATAAGGAATGGATGTTGTCTGAAAGCCAGCAAACACCGGGACCATACACTGCCATACTTTGTTATGCAATGATTCCAGACTACGTGTTACTGGCCTGGCGTGGTAAAGTGTCCTACCATGGCGGACGGAATAAGGCAGCTCCTCTCCCCAGAAACCTTTTGCAAAGGCTTTGGAAGTACATCCGGGAGAGCTTTCTGGAGTGTCCCTGGAGGATTTCCGCTCCATCCCCATACACGTTAACAGACTTTTCCAGTAGCTGTATTGGCTGCGAATGCCAGGGCAGATTACTCATTAAACATGCGTGCTTTTGAACCATGTGTAATATTTACAAAGGTACACTCACCAGCGGTACACTTCTCCGCATACAGGGTCTGGGAGCCCACCTTGGGTGGGTTTGGGAGATACTGGCTTCCAGGGTGAAAAACGTATCTTGGCTGTTGGGGAAACCAGTTTCTCCGCTTCCTTGCTGTGAGCGATCTTCAATCTCTTCGTCATCATCTTCCTCATCCACAAAACCCGCTTCTGTGTTGCGTGATTCTCTATTGACGGAGTCAAAGCACAGGGTTGGGGTAGTGGTGGCTGCACCCCCTAGCATGGCATGCAGCTCAGTGTAGAAGTGGCATGTCTGTGGCTCTGCCCTGGACCTTCCGTTTGCCTTTCTGGTTTTGTGGTAGGCTTGCCTTAGCTCCTTAATTTTCACACGGCACTGCTGTGTGTCCTTGTTATGGCCTCTGTCCTTCATGCCCTTTCAGACTTTTTCTAATGTTTTGGCATTTCGTTTACTGCAATGGAGTTCAGCTAGCACGGATTCATCTCCCCATATGGCGAGCATATCCCGTACCTCCCGTTCAGTCCATGCTGGAGCTCTTTTGCGATCCTGGGACTCCATCATGGTTACCTGTGCTGATGAGCTCTGTGTAGTCACCTGTGCTCTCCACGCTGGGCAAACAGGAAATTAAATTCAAAAGTTTGCGGACCTTTTCCTGTCTACCTGGCCAGTGCATCTGAGTTGAGAGCGCTGTCCAGAGCAGTCACAATGGAGCACTCTGGGATAGCTCCCGGAGGCCAATATCATCAAATTACATCCACACTACCCCAAATTCGACCCGGCAAGGCCGATTTCAGCACTAATCCCCTTGTCAGAGGTGGAGTAAAGAAATCGATTTAAAGAGCCCTTTAAGTCGAAAAAAGGGGCTTCGTTGTGTGGATGGGTCCAAGCTTAAATTGAGGTAACACTGCTAAATTCGACATAAAATTGTAGTGTAGACCAGGCCACATTGTCCAGGAAGTAATTTTCTCTTGTATATCTCCTCTTCACCATTCTACAGCAGAATTTTGAAAAGAGAGCAGATGTATTGAGTAATATACATTTGAGAAGGAAGACTTACTTTACAAAGGAGGCTATAGCAATTTGTGTTTAAAGGCTGCTTTTGAAAACACAGTCAAGTTCCTGCTTTTAGTGGCTAGTGAAGATGATGGGCGGTCATGAAAAACAGTGTGACCAACTTAAGAGCCACAGCGCTTATTGATCTGTAAAGCGTAAAGTTAGCCTTCTCTTTTTTGATAATCACTGAGGGAAGCTATTGCTTACATGGGAAGAGTTAATTAAAAACATATTTTTACAGTTTTATGTAACAGCAAGAATTATGACAAAGCAACCACTTTGTACTGACAATGTGGTTAATCATAGTATCATAGGACTGGAAAAGACCTCGAGGGGTCATCTAGTCCAGTCCCCTGCACTCATGGCAGGACCAAGTATTAATGTTGTATAAACATCTGAGATATATGCATGATATATCCTGACTTTGGTAAGGCTTTTGACCCAGTCTCACGTGACATTTTTATAAGTAAACTAGGGGAATATTGTCTTCTGAAATTACTGTAAAATGGGTGCACAATTGGTTGAAAAACAGTACTCGAGCAGAGTTATCAATGGTTTGCTGTCAAATTAGAAGGACGTATCTGGTAGGTTCCCACAGGGTTCTGTCCTGGATTCGGTACTGTTCAATATTTTAATTAAAAACTTGGATGATGGAGGAGAGTACACTTTTAAAATTTGTGGAGGACACCAAGCTGGGAGGGGTTGCAAGCACTTTGGAAGACAGGATTAGTATTCAAAATGATAATGATAAAATTGATGTGAAATCAATAAAATGAAATTCAGTAAAGATAAGTACAGAGTACTACACTTAGCAAAGAAAAATTAAGTACACAAATACAAAATGGGGAATAACTGACAGGGCAGCAGCACCTACAAGAGGATAGAGATTAACTGTTCTCCATGTCCACTAAGGATAGGACAAATAGTAATCAGATTAATCTGAAGCAAGGGAAATTCAGGTTGGATGTTAGGAAAAACATTCTAACTATAAGGATAGCTAAGCACTGGAACAGGTAACCCAGGGAGGTTGTAGACTCCCCATCATTGAAGGCTTTAAATAATAGGTTGGATAAACATTTGTAAGGCAGTCACCATATACTTAATCTTGCCTCAGTGTTTCAGGGCAAGGAGATTGACTAAATGACCTCTTAAGATCACTTCCTTAAGATCACCAAACAAGCCCTGATTTGAGTCTTGGCTAAACAGTTGAAACATAAATAATATAGCAGTTGGTGGTAGAAGCTTCATGTTGATAAATTTTGTAATGATTATTGTTGAAAGAATTTGCAGAAGTATTTTAGGGAGTTAGTTTCATGCACAAGAAGAGGGAGATAATTCCAACAGTTGCATTGAAGAAAGCATCAAGGTACAATAGGGAGAAGTCTGGATTTGAGCTTTTCTACACTTGAAATTTGTTGCAGGTTAACTTGAGTTATTTTGCGTAATTAAACCCACTTTGGAAGCAGGGTTGCTGAGTTATGGGATGAGTTTATCTGCAAAGAAGTGTATGTGAATGCATCCCCATCCCAAGCAACTGTTGTGATCTTATAAATCCTCCTACTGGTATCCCACAGACGTATTCCAGCTACCTGGATCAGCCTTTCTGTTTACTTGTGTGCCCTCTATTGTTCCAGAGTCATCCTGACTGGATGTCACATCTCTTTTTAAGTGCTGGTGCACATCCAGGGTGCTGTCCTTTGCATTTCCAGTTCATGGAATTCACATATTTGTGTCATACTTCTGACTATTAAGCAGTCATGCCTCATATATCACTATAGTCCTATGCTGAGGGCCAGGACTTAATTGCCCTTTGGGGAGAGGCACATGTACAGACTACTCCGAATTCTAGCCACTGCAATGCACAAATATACATGCAGCTGTCCAAACAAATGGAGTAGGTCACCACCAGGACCCAAGCAAGTGCTGCATTAAAGGAAGGTACTCCAACTGGATTATAAGCAGGCCTCAAGTCATGCCAGAATGCCCCAGAACACCATTCCAGCATGCCAGAAATGTCTTCCAGTACTGTTACTTGTGACTGATAGCACTGGAAGTGGATTCCAGACCTTCTTTTTTTAGGACTCCAGCACTTGTTATAAGACTGTGAAGGACAATAATAGGACCACTGGGAGAGCTTGTAGCTGCTACAATGAGTGAACCATATATTTGTGAGAGATCCCACCAATCACTGAATTGTATAGACACTACTGAGTACACCTCCACTGATGTCAGACAGGATGCAGACCAGGAGATTGTTAATGAAGTACTGGATATTGACTCAGTGGACCAAGGGACAGATGCTGCTCCAGAGACCAAGGAGCTGTCCAAGACACAGCTAGAGGTTGCACTTGGATCACCAGTAGAAACCCAATCAGTGGAGGGTGCAACTTCCAGTAAGTATTGTATGATACATAATATATTACAACTTTATGGGGGTATTTAAACAACTTAGTTCCAGGTGTCATTAGGGTGCTGCCAAATGTTGGTCTACCCTCTGCCTGCCTCCTGGGTTTTTAACCCCCCTTCTCTACCAGTTACTCAAAATAGTGGCCATGCGGGAGAGTGTACAAACTCTTCACCACCCCCATTCTTTTTAAGAAAGTAAACACACAACCATCACTTAAGCTTATTGTGTACTGCTCCACACACCCCTATCATGGCTTATTGATCTCTCTCCTTCCCAGTCATTCCTCCCCAATCAAGTCTCTGTCTCCCCAGCCAAATTGGTTGCACTGCATGGGTTAACAAGGAGATAGTTTGAAGAAAAGGCACTTTTATAGTGTTGGCAGATACAGGAAAGAAAAAACAATAAAATTATTTCTCTGGCTCAGGACTTTATTAATACCCTTAGCTTTAAGGCATTGTGCAGTATTATAAAATAAATCAGCTGTCACACTACACAAACATTTCCAAGAATAAAGACTATGGGTTACTGCAGAATTCAATTTCTCTTGCAGAGCACTTTACGCTGATCTGATGGTGTTAAAAATGGGAATTAAACCACAGATAATTCTCTAATTTGGTATGAAGACTGCATGACTATGCAGCTCTTAGCACTGCCAAACTGAATAACTGGCTAAATAGGTGATTTATAGGGGTCAAGGGTATGTGTGTGTGGGGGGGGAGTTTTGTGGAATGTCGTAGCAGATACTGTGGAGAGAGGGGGTAGTATGATTCTTATGGCCTCCTTATCAGCATTATGGTACCAGTTTCCTGCGTGATAGGAATAGCTAGGATTGTCAGGAGGGCTTTAAACTAACCGTAGAAGGACAGAGTGATAATGGGGCAATCATGACACAAACACCCAAATAAGAAAACCAACCTCAAGGCATCATGCATTTTAACATATCCAAGCACTAAGGTGCATGTAAGGAACAGATTTTTAATTGTTTATATGCTAATGCTTGGTGCCTATACAATAAACAAGAAGAATTGAAGATACTCATGAGAAAAAATATGACATTTTTGGTATTACTGAAACTTGATCGGATGGCTCTAATAACGGGAACATTAAAATTGATAATTACAACCTGTTCTGTAAGGAGAGAATGGGAAAAAGGGAATGGCACTCAACATCAGACACCGTTACGTGTTAGAGTCATAAATGATTCAGAATCATAGGACCTTGAGTGCTTATGTATTAAAGTTCTAACTAGTAAAACTGAAGTTGGGGTACTGGTGGGTATCTCTTACAGATCACTTAATCTCACTAGAGAACAGGACAAACTCCTCCTTAAATATCTGTCTGTAATGTGTAGAAAGAAAAATTGTTCTTTGAGTGCTTGCACATGTCCATTCCAATGTAGGTGTGTGCATGCTCTGAGCAGAATTGCCAGAAATTTTTCCCTTAGTGGTATCTGTTGGGTCAGCTTTAGTGCTCTCTGGTGCTATGCACTCATATTGCCAAGATACAGGGCCCTGCCAGCCCCATGCCGCCTCAGTATCTTTTTACTGCCTGTGACAGGGCATTGGAATTGTTCTCTTTGCTTCAGCAAGCTTTTCCCAGTGGTTTTTCCACTCTTTTTGCAGTGTATATAGTTGATTTGGTTGTATGCCTTTTTTTTTTAAAAAGTTAGTAAATGTTTGGAGTTTTCTCCATCAGTTAGTGAAGTAGGTTTGCTTCTCAATGACAGGGCATGCCTCTGTCACTGGGTTTCAAGGCCTATGGCAAGCCAGTGTCCTTGAGTGACCTGGACTTAAGTTGTCTCAAGGCCTTGGGAGAGACTCACATAAGAGACCACTGCCAGATGTGCAGGAACTTCAAATCTCACACAAAAAAGGACCAAGAGGCAAGACTGAAGGTCATTCTTATGGAAACAGCGTTAAGACTCACTTTGGAACTGAGTTTCTCTGGTTTCGCACCGAGTACCTCGGCATTGGTGCAGAGTGATCCTCTCACTGTGTGAGAGTCTCTGCACCATTCCCCATTCCTCATGCCCAAGAAGAAGCACAAGACGCAGCCATCTGAGACGGGTCATTCCCCAGTGCTGAAGATGATCAGGCATGGGGACTGGGACAGAGTGAGACCTAAGTCAGGCTACACCTCAAACTCAGCACTGCAACAGCTGGTATCAATGACCCGGGAGGCCCTGCTGACTCCGGCACCAGAGGTACTGTCTTTGTGCAGACAGCACGGGACTCTTTCTCTTCAGAGATTGAAGGGGAGTTCTCCTCTCACCCTCGGAGCCACCCGTGCTACTGTCTGAAGCACTCCTACCCTGACATGACCCAAGCCCAGGGTTCCCTCTTATGCTCCTGCTCAGTGGTCTCTGAGAGCAGTGTGCCACCACTGGCTAGATGATCCGGAGTCTCTCCTTAAGGTGGGAGCCATGGAAGAGATTTCACAAATCTGGAGAATGAGGGGTTCTACTCCCATTACGTCCTAATTCTGAAAGCCCAATGTGGTCTCAGGCCGATTCTAGACCTGCACTACCTCAAGAACTTAAAGTTCTGCGTGGTGTCCCTGACTTCCATCATTCCCTTTCTGGATCCTGGGGACTGGTATACCACCCTCAATTTAAAGGATGGCTATTTCCACATATCGATTTTCTGAGGACACAGAAGGTTCCTCAGATTTGTCTTCAACCATACACACTACCAGTTTGCAGTACTTCCGTTTGGCCTGTCATCTGCTCCGTGGGTCTTCACCAAATGTATGGCGATAGTGGTGGCCTTCCTGAGGAGATGGAGAGTATGGAGCTTCCCATATCTTGACAACTCGGTAGTCTAGAGGCCAGTCCAGGGTTCAAGTGGTGTCCAACTTCCACCTCATCCAGTCGATTTTCCAGGCCTTAAGCTTACTAATAAAGATTCAGAAGTCTACCTTCATCCCAGTACAGAGGATAGAATTCATCCACTCAGGCCAGAGCCTTTCTCCCAGGAGGCCAGTTTGAGGCGATCATGGCCCTGGTAAGGTCCCTCAAGGTCCACCCAGTTTCAACAGCATGGAGCTGTCTAAGACTCCTGGGCCACATAGATTCTTGCCCTTACGTGGTGAAACATGCACGACTGCACCTAGACCCCTTCAGGAATAGCTGGTCATGGTGTACTTGCTAGGGCATCACCATTTAGACTCGGTTCTCACTGTACCTCCCTGAGTCCTCACTTCCCTGGATTGGTGGCTAGACCAGCGTATAATTTGTGCGGGAGTTCCCTTTTCGCGGCCCCAGCCATCGATGTCCCTGGTCTTGGATGCATTGGAACTGGACTAGGGAGCCTACTTGGGACCCTTCAGGACTCAAAGGCCTCTGGTCTCCAGAAGAGCTCTCTCTCCACATGGTCAGAGTGTTCAGGGCAGTTCAGCTGGCCTGTCAGGCATTCCTGCCTCACATTATGGGCAAGGATGTGTTGGTTCTTACAGACAACATTACAGCTGTGTGTGCACTCCCCCCTTTGCCAGGAGGCAGTTTAGCTCTGGGAGTTCTGCATAGTGCATTCCACCTCAAAGCTTCTCACCTGCTGAGAGTTCAGAACGAGTTAGTGGGTCCCCATTTGAGCTGCTAGCCACGTCCTCACTAACATACCTTTCCTGGAAGGTGGCCTTTTGAATCAGCCAAAAAAGATTTTGGAGATTCAAGCTCTCACCTCAGAGCCCCTGTATATGATTTTCTTTAAGGATAAGGTGCAGTTGCATCTGCACCCTGCTTTCTTCCTGAAGATGGTTTCACAGTTCTGTTGCAGTTAAGCAATCTTCCTACCAGTTTTCTTTCCAAAACCACATGTGAATAGGGAGGAGCAATGTCTCCACTCTTTAGATGTCAGTTGGGCCCTAGTGTTCTACATAGAAAGGACCAAGCTGTTCCATAAATCTACCCAGCTGTTCATAGCAGTAGCTGACAGGATGAAGGGCCTCCCTATCACCACTCAGAGAATTTTGTCCTGGATCACATTGTGCATTCGCACATGCTACAATCAGGCAGGTCAGGTTACAGGCAGGTTAGTTCTGCCTCCAGCTGACCTAACTACTCATTCCATGAGATCGTAAGCTTCCTTGGCTGCTTTCCTAGTGCAGGTCCCTATTCAGGACATCTGCAGGTCAGCAACTTGCTCATCGGTGCACACGTTCTTGGTACACATCACCCAACAGGCCAGGGATGATTCCAGCTTTGGCCAAGGGGACTTACAATCAGCACATCCATGAACTCTCGGCTCACCTCCTATACGACGGCTTGGGATTCACCTACATCGGAAAGGACGTGCAAACACTCGAAGAATAAAAATGGTTGCTAAACTTCTGTACCTGTTGTTCTTCAAAATGTGTTGCACATGTCCATTCCAAGACCTGCCCCTCCTCCCCTTTTATCGGAATTGGTCAGAAGAAGGAACTGAGGGGGGCTGGGGTCGACAGGGTTCTTTATACCGTCACTATGAGTGTGCAGCACCAGAGGGTGCTAGAGCCAATCCAACAGATACAATTAGGGGAAAATTTTTCCAACGACTGCACTCAGGGTGCACACACTCCTACGTCAGCATGGACATGTACAACACATCTCCAAGAACAACAGTTACAGAAGGTTAGTAACCATTTTTTATCATGGATGACTTAACCTGGGGGACATTGGTTCAATATTTTATGTAGCCAGTAATAAAACTTCCTTGCAGTTTCTAAAAATAATAGATGATTTATTAACATAGACAGTCCTGCATCCATCATGTGATAGCTCACTGTTGGAGTCCATTCTGATGGGCAAAGAGATAATCACTGAGATAAAGATTACCAGTCTCCTAGGTTCCAGTGATCACAATCTGATGACATTTGCCCTGTGTAAACAGAATATAGCACTGTCACAGGTTTTCCTGCTCACTGCTAGGGTGCCTCCTTGTTGCACATCTTGGGATTAGCTCTTGATCTGTTTGATGCTTCCTCCTTTGGTTGCTTGCCTTGTGGTCAGTCTCTCTCTCTCTTTCTCTGGACTCAGTTGCTTCCTCTTTGTGGCTTGGCCTTCTGGTCATTATAGTTTTCCCCTTCCAGTCTCACTGGACTGGCCGTCTGAGTATTATTGCTGGCAGTCCTCTAATTCAAGGCTATGCCAGACCACCCCATACCACACCCTGTGCTATCTTCAGTACCTCGCTGTCGTGTTTTGGCATTCAGCATTGATTAGTGAGAGGTGGTGTGTCACGTAACCCTGAGTGCTTTAAAATGCTCTGCTGCTGTAGCCCTCAGACTTAGATGATCCCAGCCAGCACACAAGCATTCACGGAGTGTCTGTGTGTTGAGCAGCCCTAGTTCAGCGACTCTGACTTCAGAGGACTGCTTGTTTCACCACAGATGCACTCTGGTCTCTGCCAGCCTTGGTTACTGCTAACCAAGGGGCCCCAACAACCCTCAGTCCTGAATTTCCGCAAAACATTCTCCAAATATTTCCTCTGAAATATCTAGCCCTCTCCTGAACATTCAGAAGAGTAATAAGATCTGTTGCTCCTTTAAAGTGACAAAATCACAGCAGCTTGTTGCTTTAAACTAGAGTTGTTCATCACTTAAGATCAAACACAGAACTAGTTTGAGAATAAAAGTAAAAAAAATATTTAATGAAAAAATGAGAGGATTTAAGTGAGTTCAAGTGTAAGGGATAAAGTCAGAAATAGTTACAAACAAATAAAAGTGAAAAAGATTTCTAGTGCCTAAAACTTAACAAAACTACAGTCTTCATTCAAGGTAGGATTCTTACCACACCTTCTTCCTGCAAGATGGCTGACCACACCCTTGGTCAGAATCTCCCACAGAGTCCAAGGTTCGCAGTTCCTTTGTCTTCATGGGTGAAAGATAACTTTCGATTCTTTGCCCCTCTCTTTTTATAGTTTAGTGAACTTGTGAAATATATTCTTTTCAAAGTTCAGCCCTCTCCTATGAGAAAAGGTGCCATTGAATCTGAGAAAGCTCAGGGCTGGGTTTTTTTCCTGCTGGTGCTTTCTACAATGCAAATCAATCTATCCTGAAGTCTCTTGTATGCCACTGTATGGCTACTTGACTGTGATTGCCAGTTATCTGTGATTGCACCTGGATGGAGGCGTTGGCCTTTCCTTTGTCTGGAAAAAAACTATTTACTCACTTCCCAGACTTGTCAGACTACAATATGTTTGAACCAATCTTCTTCACATTTGTACAAGCCTTTGGGCATTTATTGTAGATATATCACACAAGAATATTAATAATCAGTGTGTTATTGGTTTTCCAGTGATACCTTACATGACCCCTATTAGATACAGATTACGACACAAGTGAATTGGGGTATGTCCAACTAGTCAGGTGAGCTGAAACTCACTACCTGGTACCAGTAAACCCCTTGCCCTCTGGCAGGGGGATACTTTTAGGGTCACACTCGCCTGTTGCCAGTACCACCTCATTCCTCAGTACCCTTGTGTATGGTGAGGCAAACAATTACTCCTCCTCTATATGTTCCTCCATTAGACTATGTAGATTAGGGCTTTCAGACTCTCAGATTTCAGATCAGAGCTTTTATGATTGCCCTACCCTAGACTACCATCTCCTGAATGTTTTCCTTCAAGGGATACTTCAAGGCTTGGGTGGCCTTGACCTGCTCAACACCCTTCTTGGTATGATCAATCCTGGTTCCCTTCTCTCCACCCCTGGTCATATTGGAACCCTTGGGCTGTTCACCACCAACAGTTCTCTAAGGTACCCAGTGCTTATAGGGAACTCCAGAGTCAACACTCTCCATTCCCCTACAGCACTCTGCACCTCAAAGAACAAGATGTTGGAGAAGCAAGAAAGGAGAGCAGAGGAAGACGCTACCGCACAGACAAATAGTTCCTTCTTGTCCCTAAATCAGAGGTTCTCGAACTGGGAGGTGTATAGGCCCCCCTGGAGGGGTGCAAAATGTATTGGGAGGAGGTGTGAAGTTTTAGGAAAAAAACTTACTGCATACATTTTACCCACAGCAATGAATAACTAGCAAAGCTGATTCCTCCAGACATATCAGGTCTCAGATGGCACTGTGCATTTTGATGGATTTCTGTTAAGCTTGCATAATATTATACGAAGTTGTTTCCATCTGTACATTAATCCATTTGCTTTGATGCAGTGTGGTGGGGCATAAACTACTACAGACACAAAAAAGTGGGGGCACGATCAAATAAATTTGAGAACCGCTGCCCTGAATGAAACTGTTATGCCACCTCCAGTTGTGGCAAATGCCTTTAAATGGTTTCAGGATTAGATGAAAAAAGTGGCAGACTCTCTTGAAATCCCATTAGAAGAAGTCCAAGAGACTCAGCACAAGTTGCTGGACATTTTTCAAAGACCATCTTCAGCACAGAGTATCCCTTTCTGTAAGCAAAGCATTGTTAGAACCTGCAAAGACAATTTCTCAGACCCTGCCACTTCTTCCAGCAGCCAAAAGGGCAGACAAAAAATAATACATTCTAGCTACAAGTTCAAAATTTTTATTTTCTCATCTTGTCACTAACTCCTTAGGTGTTGATGTTGTAAATGAATATAACAAGTAGCACCATATAAGGCTATCCTATATGATAAAGACCAAAAGCATATAGATCTCTTCAGGGCCGTCCTTAGGATTTATGAGACCCTATGTAGTATTATTAAACTGGTGCCTCTATGCTCCACTGAAGGCGGCCTCCAGCCGACGCCGCTGACCCCAGTGTGTTGAGGGGGGACAGCCACCATCCCCGTCCATGGGCCCCCAGAACTCCCCCTGCCATTGCTGACACACACCAAGCTTTGTACACAGCAGACACTGTGGCAGTGGCTGAAGGTAGGCTTCGTGTTGTCACATGGAGGCTGCACCTTCCCAGAGCCCACGGCCGTCCTTCAGCCCTTAGCCACTCCTGGCTCACCTTGAGCATTTTGACAGGAAGTACCAAGCAGTAATAACAACAGTAATACAAGTATCAGAGGGGTAGCCGTGTTAGTCTAGATCTGTAAAAAGCAACAAAAAATCCTGTGGCACCTTATAGACTAACAGATGTATTGGAGCATAAGCTTTCGTGGGTGAATACCCACTTCGTCAGATGCAGCGGGTCTGATAAAGTGGGTATTCACCCACGAAAGCTTATGTTCCAATACATCTGTTAGTCTATAAGGTGCCACAGGACTCTTTGTTGCTTTTAACAGTAATACAAGGTGTGTGTGTGTGTGTGTGCGCACAAGACAGCGTGTGTGTGTGTGTATGAGAGAGCACGCAAAAAAAAACCCATGTGTGAGAGACCGAGAGTGAGCCTGTGTGTGTGTGTGACTGTGTGTTGGGGGACTGTGTGACAGTGTGTGTTGGGGAGTATGAGACTCTGTGTGTGTGACAATCTGTATTGGGGGATTGTGACTCATGAGAGACAAGGTGTATGTGGGTGTGAGAGCCAGTCTGAGTGTCAGAGAGACTGTGTGTGTGTGTGTGTGTGTGTGTGTGTGTGTGTGTGTTAGGGAAATGTGAGAGACATTGAGCACACTGTCACTAAGTTCTGCGTCCCCCCCCTCACCCCAGGTTGGCCTGGCTCCCCCCACCCCTCTCAGCTGACTCACGTAAAAGTTTCACTCCTCTGGCCCTGGTCTGGCCCCTGCCTGAGCCCAAGTGGCACTGCCCAGCAGGGTCCAGGGAGGGACTCCACTCCAGGCGGCAGCGGGCCGTGCCGCCAAGCTGCCAGTGACCAGCCGTGTTGCTCTGGGTTCCCTGGGGCTGGGGCAGCAGAGCCGGAAGCTGGAGCCCTCAGCCGGCTAACTGAGGAGCGAGGGAGGGAGGGGGCAGGGTTGGGGAGAAGCCCGCTGGCCCAGCATGGGGGAGGAGCCAGAGAAGAGAGGATTCCAGCCACGGCCAGCGAGGGGAATGGTGCCCCAAATTTTCAGGTGCCCTACGCAGCCGCATGTGCTGTGTATGCCTATGCGGCCCTGGATCTCTTTGATCATAAGTTACTCATCTGCCACCCTGCATTCAGAATTGCTAATTACCAGGCAATTCTGGCAAAATATAATCACATTAACTATTCAAAATTTAATTCCTTTATTGCACACCTCTCACAAGGGCAGAAGAAACAATTTCATGCCTTCATCATAGAGGGACAGCTTGTTGCAAGGACAACTTTGCAAGCTTCTCTCAATGCCACTGACACAGCAGATCCCTCCATCTCCACAGCTGTAGTCATGCATAGAGCCTCATGGCTAGAATCCTCAGGATTTCAATGTGAAGTCTAGAACACTGCAAAAGACCTACTCTTGATGGTCTTAAATTATACAATGAATACACCAATGATTCCTTGCATTTGCTGAAGGACTCTAGGTTAGACTAGTACTATGTGAGCATATATATACCTGTAAATAGAAGGAGATTTAGTCTCAGACAGCTCAGAGATCCCACCCATCCCAGTTTCCTACCTACCATGCAGTGTTGAGCCACCTAAAAAGAAACCCAGAATGCAGAGGGGAAAGTTCTCAACCACTGCACCTTGATCAACACAGCAGCCATCATCTGCAAACCATTTGTTTTGATGCCTCAGACCAGGACCACACCCCTACAATCTGGATCTAATGTTGTACCGCCCTGCCCCCCTCCATCCTCATACCTTTGGGGGATCTTTTCTCATTTCCACAGCTCATGGGAGTAGATTACCACCAACAGATGGGTCTTGGAGGATATGACCTTGGGCTACTCCATCATCTTTTCACTCCATATCTCCCTCACCCTCCTTCCCCATCCCTTTTGAGGGCCCCATTTTTTGAACCTCTCCTGAGGCAAAAGTTCTCCCCCTCCTCCACTCGAGAGCCATGGAATCAGTTCCCACTGAGTACAGAGGAAGCAGACTTTACTGTAAGTATTTTCTGTTTCCTAAAAAATGGTGGGTGGAAGGCCAATTCTAGTTCTCATGATGCTGAATACCTTTGTCAAAGAACAGAAATTTAAGATGGTAGCACTCACAAGTATTATTCAATCCCTGGATCTGGGAGACTATTTTATGACCCTCTCCTTCAAGATGCATACTTTCATGTCATGATACATCCCTCTCACAAGAGGTCCCCTTGCTTTGTCATATGTTAGGACGGCAATCAGTATTGAGTCCTCTCTTTCAGAGTATACCACCCCTAATGTGTTTGCAGAAATTATGGTGGTAGTCGCTGCACAGCTTCACCAATGGGGAGTAATTGTCTTCCCCATTTCAATGATTGGTTTCTAAAAGAGCATCCCTACGTAGAAGTTCAATCAGTGGTAAAGAAGGCTATTTTACACTCTCAGCCTTCAGCTCAATACTGCAAAATCTTCCCTCTTACCTCTATAGTAGATAGAGTTTATAGGGGCTACTCTGATGCCATGACATCCAGAGCCTACCTACCAGAGGACAGATTTCTCACTCTGACACACTAAATCACATGAGTCCATATGAGCACATGGTCACTGCCACATTGTGCCTGCCACTCCGTGGGCACATGGCAGCATGTACCTTTGTCATGGCATACACTTGCTTACATCTACCCTGTTTGCAGGTCTTGCTAAGGACAGTTCATATCTTCAACAGAGACAGTCTGAACAAATTACTCTTTAGTCCCAGCTGTGTGCTAATATCCTTCAACTGATGGAAGAATCTGGACAAGGTGTGTTCTGGACTTTCCTTCCACCTTCCTCCTCCTACTGTCACCACAGTTTCAGATGTACCTCTCCTAGCATGAGGAGATCATTTACAGGACCAAACTATCCAGGGCAAATGGTCTTCCCAGGAGTCTGCCTTACATAGCAGCATTCTGGAGCTCAGTGCTGTGAGAGTCACTTGCTGCTACTTACTCTCCATGATAAGAGGTCAGTCTGTCTGCATAATCACAGACAACAGGGCCAGAATGTTTTACATAAATCAACATGGTAGACTGAGATCCGGTTCCTTTGCTCAGAAGCATTCAGATTATGGAACTGGTGCATAGTCCACTTAGTCCTAGTCTCAGTAGATTATTTGCCCGACCTCTGATGTACCATAGCTGACAACTTCAGCAGACATTTAACTCAAGATCACAAGTGGGAACTCAACAGATAGGTACTCAAACAGATATTTCTTACCAGGGTTTTCCAAACATAGACCTTTTTGCCATCATTGTTAACTGGAAATGTGTGAAATTCTGTTTGAAGGGAGATTGGGGATGCCGTTCTCCTATCTTGGTCAAGAAGTCTCCTGTACTTCTTCCTTCTAATGTTGCTAATCCTCATGGTTCCAAATAACATCAGACAGGACAAAGCCATAGTAATCTTGATTGTACCAATCTGACACAGGCAGATGTGGTTTCCTCACCTACTTTGCCTCTTCTGCCAGCCAGCCATCAATATCCTGCTGAGTCCCAGTCGTCTCAGGATTTGGAGAATATTTGTCACTCCAGCCTGAACGCTCTACGACCAGGGCCGGTGCAACCATTTAGGCGATCACCTAGGGCGCTGGGATTTGGGGGGTGCCATTTTCTTCAGCAACAACCACAGCGGCCGGATCTTTGGCCGCCCCAGTTGCCGCCGGCATTTAGACGGAGGGAGCTGGGGCAGGGGAGCGTGGGGAGGGCCGCCCACAGCAAGTAAGGTGGGGGGCGGCATGCAGAGCGCCCTGCCCCAGCTCACCCCTGCTCTGAGCACGAGCATCCCGAACATGCCGTGGCTGCTTCACTTCTCCTGCCTCCCAGGCTTGCGGTGCCTAAGCTGATTGACGCCGCAAGCCTGGGAGGCAGGAGAAGTGAAGCAGCCACGGTGTGCTCGGGGAGGAGGCAGGGCAGGGGTGAGCTGCTTCACTTCTCCCGCCTCCCAGGCTTGCGGCGCCAATCAGCTTAGGCACTGCAAGCCTGGGAGGCGGGAGAAGTGAAGCAGCGACGGCGTGCTTGGGGTGCTTGTGTGCATGTGCGGAGCAGGGGTGAGCTGGGGCAGGGGGGTGCCTCAGGGCAGAGGGGGGGGCACTGCCGCGGGGGCACAAGGTGGAAGTTTCGCCTAGGGCGCAAAACATCCTTGCACCGGCCCTGTCTACGACTCAGGGCTTAGTACCTAGATGGCTCTTGGGATTAGAACCTTTCTGTGCCAGAGAAGTTCAAGATGTCATGTTGAACAGTAGAAAGGAATCCACCAGGAAAACTTACCTTCAGAAATGGAAAAGATTTTGCCACGGGTGCACTCATCACTACCTATCTCCTGTTGAGTCTCGTATCTCGGAGATTCTAAAATATCTTCTCTCTAACCTAAGGAAGTCTGTCTTTGAGCTCCATTAAAGTTCACCTAGAAGCCATCACAACATTTAATTCTCTTGTGTAAAGTTTTTTGGTATTTGTACACCTTGCAACTTCCAGTTTCATCAAAGTTTTATCCAGACTCTCTCAATGTCAGAGCCCACCCCAATTGTAGACTTGACTTTAGTTCTTAATTTTCTGATGGAAACCTCCCTTCAACTAGTTACCTGTACCTATTTAAACCTGGCCATGAAAACCACCTTTATAGTGGCAATTACTTCTGCTCAAGGATTGGTGAATGAGGGGCTTTGATGGCTGATCCCCTTTACGCTGTCTTTTTCAAGAAAAAGAGATGCCTCCAACCACACACACAGTTCTTACTCAAATTAATCTTGGACTTTCATATCAATCAAGCTATTCATCTGCTGGTTTTCCATCCTAAACCTCATCAGACTAGGGAGGGTACTGTCCTATAGACTTTATACATTAGGAGATTGCTAATATATTATTTGGACAAGGCTAAACCTTTTTTAAATTTCTCTCAGGCTATTTGTGTCTATTGCAGACAAAGTTAAAGGGGTTCCATTGGCCACCCAGGGACTTTCTAAGTTGGTTTCTGGCTGCATTTTCTCCTGTTACACTGATGCTAATGTGCCATGCCCTCTTAAGGTGACAGCCCATTCGCCCAGATTTCAGTCCACATTTATCACCTTACTGAAATATGTTAGACTATCCTATCACAGAAATCCAAAAAACTACATGGGCTTCAGCTCACACTTTCTCAAGACACTATGCCTTATTGCATGCCTCTAGAGCAAATGGTACCTTCAGTTCTGCAAACAGTTCTGGACCGGGTTCCAAAGCTCACACCTCCTTATAGACTCATAGACTCTAGGACTGGAAGGGACCTCGGGAGGTCATCGAGTCCAGTCCCCTGCCCTCATGGCAGGACCAAATACTGTCTAGACCATCCCGGATAGACATTTATCTAACCTATTCTTAAATATCTCCAGATATGGAGATTCTACAACCTCCCTAGGCAATTTATTCCAGTGTTTAACCACACTGACAGTTAGGAACTTTTTCCTAATGTCCAACCTAAATCTCTCTTGCTGCAGTTTAAGCCCATTGCTTCTTGTTCTATCCTTAGAGGCTAAGGTGAACAAGTTTTCTCCCTCCTCCTGATGACACCCTTTTAGATACCTGAAAACTGCTATCATGTCCCCTCTCAGTCTTCTCTTTTCCAAACTAAACAAACCCAATTCTTTCAGCCTTCCTTCGTAGGTCATGTTCTCAAGACCTTTAATCATTCTCGTTGCTCTTCTCTGGACCCTCTCCAATCTCGCCACATCTTTCTTGAAATGCGGTGCCCAGAACTGGACAGAATACTCCAGTTGAGGCCTAACCAGCGCAGAGTAGAGCGGAAGAATGACTTCTCGTGTCTTGCTCATAACACACCTGTTAATGCATCCCAGAATCACGTTTGCTTTTTTTGCAACAGCATCACACTTTTGACTCATATTTAGCTTGTGGTCCACTATAACCCCTAGATCCCTTTCTGCCGTACTCCTTCCTAGACAGTCTCTTCCCATTCTGTATGTGTGAAACTGATTGATTGTTCCTTCCTAAGTGGAGCACTTTGCATTTGTCTTTATTAAACTTCATCCGGTTTACCTCAGACCATTTCTCCAATTTGTCCAGATCATTTTGAATTATGACCCTGTCCTCCAAAGCAGTTGCAATCCCTCCCAGTTTGGTATCCTCTGCAAACTTAATAAGTGTACTTTCTATGCCAACATCTAAGTCGTTGATGAAGATATTGAACAGAGCCGGTCCCAAAACAGACCCCTGCGGAACCCCAGTTGTTATACCTTTCCAGCAGGATTGGGAACCATTAACAACTACTCTCTGAGTACGGTTATCCAGCCAGTTATGCACCCACCTTATAGTAGCCCCATCTAAATTGCATTTGCCTAGTTTATCAATAAGAATATCATGCGAGACGGTATCAAATGCCTTACTAAAGTCTAGGTATACCACATCCACCGCTTCTCCCTTATCCGCAAGACTCGTTATCCTATCAAAGAAAGCTATCTGATTGGTTTGACACGATTTGTTCTTTACAAATCCATGCTGGCTATTCCCTATCACCTTACCACCTTCCAAGTGTTTGCAGATGATTTCCTTAATTACTTGCTCCATTATCTTCCCTGGCACAGAAGTTAAACTAACTGGTCTGTAGTTTCCTGGGTTGTTTTGATTTCCCTTTTTATAGATGGGCACTATATTTGCCCTTTTCCAGTCTTCTGGAATCTCTCCCGTCTCCTCTAGCTAGAGGCTCAGATAACTCCTCTATTAGCTCCTTGAGTATTCTAGGATGCATTTCATCAGGCCCCTGGTGATTTGCAGGCATGTAACTTTTCTAAGTGATTTTTAACTTGTTCTTTTTTCATTTTATCTTCTAAACCTACCCCCTTCCATAAGCATTCACTATGTTAGGCATTCCTTCAGACTTCTCGGTGAAGACCGAAACAAAGAAATCATTAAGCATCTCTGCCATTTCCAAGTTTCCTGTTACTGTTTCTCCCTCCTCACTGACCAGTGGGCCTACCCTGTCCTTGGTCTTTCTCTTGCTTCTAATGGATTGATAAAAAGTTTTCTTGTTTCCCTTTATTCCCATAGCTAGTTTGAGCTCATTTTGTGCATTTGCCTTTCTAATCTTGCCCCTGCATTCCCGTGTTGTTTGCCTATATTCATCCTTTGTAATCTGACCTAGTTTCCATTTTTTATATGACTCCTTTTTATTTTTTAGATCATGCAACATCTCGTGGTTAAGCCAAGATGGTCTTTTGCAACATTTTCTATCTTTCCTACCCAGCGGAATAGCTTGCTTTTGGGCCCTTAATAGTGTCCCTTTGAAAAACTGCCAACTCTCCTCAGTTGTTTTTCCCCTCAGTCTTGATTCCCATGGGACTTTACCCATCAGCTCTCTGAGCTTACCAAAATCCGCCTTCCTGAAATCCATTTTCTCTATTTTGCTGTACTCCCTTCTACCCTTCCTTAGAATTGCAAACTCTATGTATTCATGATCACTTTCACCCAAGCTGCCTTCTACTTTCAAATTCTCAACGAGTTCCTCCCTATGTTAAAATCAAGTCTAGAACAGCTTCCCCCCAGTAGCTTTTTCAACCTTCTGAAATAAAAAGTTGTCTGCAATGCAGTCCAAGAACTTATTGGATAGTCTGTGCCCCGCGGTGTTATTTTCCCAACATATATCTGGATAGTTGAAGTCCCCCATCACCACCAAATCTTGGGCTTTGGATGATTTTGTTAGTTGTTTAAAAAAAGCCTCATCCACCTCTTCCACCTGGTTAGGTGGCCTGTAGTAGACTCGTAGCATGACATCACCCTTGTTTTTTTACCTCTTTTAGCCTAACCCAGAGACTCTCAACACTTCCGTCTCCTATGTCCATCTCCACCTCAGTCCAAGTGAGTACATTTTTAATATATAAGGCAACACCTCCTCCCTTTTTCCCCTGTCTAACCTTCCTGAGCAAGCTGTACCCATCCACACCAACATTCCAATCATGTGTATTATCCCACCAAGTTTCAGTGATGCTAACAATGTCATAGTTGTATTTATTTATTAGCACTTCCAGTTCTTCCTGCTTATTACCCATACTTCTCGCATTTGTATATAGGCATCTAAGATACTGGTTTGATCTTGCCTCCCAGTTTTGCCCTGACCCTCCTTTCTCTCTGCCATTATAGCCCACGCTCCCTCTTGTTTCCGACCCATCTCCCAAGTCTCCATGTTCCCCACTTACCTGTGGGCTTTGCTCACCTGTCCCCGTCGAACCTAGTTTAAAGCCCTCCTCGCTAGGTTAGCCAGTCTGTGTGCAAATAGGGTCTTTCTCCTCCTCGAAAGGTGAACGCCATCTCTGCCTAGCAGTCCTTCCTTGAATAGCATCCCATGGTCAAGGAAGCCAAAGCCCTCCTGGCGACACCATCTTCGCAGCCAGGCATTCACCTCCATGATGCATCTGTCTCTGCCCGGGCCCCTACCTTTGACAGGAAGAATCAAAGAGAATACCACCTGCGCTCCTTTAGAGGGTATTGCCAGGAGTCACCTCAAGTGGAGAACCCATAGAAATACTACTCAAAGAAGGAGGAAAGTACAGTAACTGGTGTTCTTTCAGATATGTGTCCATATGGGTACTCCACTCCTTTCCTTCTGCTTTGGATTTTTATCACCATGGGACTGTGTGGTAGAGAAGGAACTGAGCGTGGTTTCTCCGTCGCAGCCCTATATAACCTTGGTATGGGGCATGAGGCTAGCTAGATGCATAAGCATAAGTTTATGTAGGGGATGGTATGATGGGATAGCCTAATTTTGGCAATTCATTTGGCAATTGATCTTTGATTATCAGCAGGTAAGTATGCCCAGTGGTTTGTGAAGGAATGTTAGATGGGATAGGATCTGAGTTACTACAGAGAATTCTTTCCTGGGTGCTGGCTGGTGAGTCTTGCCACATGCTCAGGGTTTAACTGATCGCCATATTTGGGGTCAGGAAGGAATTTTCCTCCAGGGCAGATTGGCAGAGGCCCTGGAGGTTTTTCGCCTTCCTCTGCAGCATGGGGCACGGGTCACTTGCTGGAGGATTCTCTGCAGCTTGAGGTCTTCAAACCACAATTTGAGGACTTCAGTAACTCAGAGATAGGTTAGGGGTTTGTTATTGAAGTGGATGGGTGAGATTCTGTGGCCTGCATTGTGCAGGAGGTCAGACTAGATGATCATAATGGTCCCTTCTGACCTTAAAGTCTATGAGTCTGTAAGCAGACCAAATGAGCACTGCTGCCAAAAACCTCTGATAGAAGGTACAGGCATGCCTCAAGTGGCGCACCCAAAGGGACACATCTCTAAAAGCTCCAGTCATTGCACAAGGTGAGTAACCTTTTCCTTTTAACAAATCTTGGGAAACTGCATAAATTCCAAAGGATTGGAGAATTGCCAGTGTAGTTCCAGTATTTAAGAAGGGTAATAGGGATGACCCAGCAAACTATAGACCAGTTAGTCTGATGTTCAATATCAGGTAAAATAATGGAATGGTTAATTCAGAATACTATCAGCAAAGAAATACAGACTAAAAATATAGGTGGGTCTTGTCAAACAAAACTGTGGTCTTTTTCTGACAGGATTACAGGTCTAATGTATGAAGGCGGCAGTTTTGAAATAGTATCAGAGGGGTAGCCGTGTTAGTCTGGGTCTGTAAAAAGTGACAGAGTCCTGTGGCACCTTGCCACAGGACTCTGTCGCTGTTTTGTTATAGTGTGCTTGGATTTCTCCAAGGCATTTGACTTAATGCCATGTGACATTTTAGTTAAACTTGAATTATATGGAATTAACAGACACACATTAAATGGATTAAAAACTAGTTTAGTGACAGATCTCAAAATTATATCAGTGAGCAGGGTTGCTTCAAATGAGGTTGCCTAGGGATTGGCTCTTGGTTGAATTATATTTAATATTTTTATGAGCAATCTAGATGATATAAAATCTTTGCTGGTAAATTTATGTAGATGTCTCAAAGATTGGTGAGATAGTAAATAATGAGGAAAACAGGTTACTGTTAAAGAATGATCTGAATCACCTTGTTAAATGGTCACAACCCAACAAAATACATTTTAATACAGCCAAATGCAAGGTAATACATCTGGGAACCAAGAATGCAGATTGTACTTAGAAGATAGGAGACTTTGTCTAGGAAAGAGATGACTCAGAGAAGGATTTAGAGATCATTGTAGATAATCACCTGAACAGGAGCTCTCAGTGCAAAGTTGTGGTAAAAAGCTAATGCAATCCTTGATAATATAAAGGGAATATCAGGTATAAGAGGTTAAGTGATCTTTTCTCTGTACAGAACATTGGTAAGACCACTACTGGAAAACTATGTCCACTTCAAGAAGGATATGGAAATAGGGGAGAGAGTTCAAAGGAGGGCCACAAAAATGATCAAGGGGATGGCAAACAAGCCTTACAATGTGAGGCTTAAAGGGCTCAACTTATTGATCTTACCAGAGAATTGGTTGAGAGATGACTTTTTCACTGGGTATAGATAGTTATACAGGAAAAGATATCTGATGGAGAAGGGCTTCTCAATCTGACAGAGGCTGACAAAGGCATAGCAAGTTCTTCCAGTGATTGCATGTTCTACTTCGGCTATATGCTCACCCTGTGCACCACAGTTGGAAGTTTTTACCTTAGCAGTACCCACTGGGGCAGTGCATGCTCCCTCTGCTGCCTTGTGCTGCTTCATGATAGTATAAAGGACAGAGCCACCCCAGATCCTTCTCAGTTCCTTCTTACTGCCTCTAATTGGTAGTTGGAGTGCTTTGTCTTGCTTCTGAAAGTTTCTCTCCTTACAGGGAATATATTTTCTTTTTCTGTAAAATAGTCAGTGGTTAGTTAGCAGTTTAATATAGGTTTTCTTTGGTTTTTTTTTTAATTTATCTATAGAGTGCTGATGCCCTATACTGGGATATGCCTCAGTCTCCTGGGTTTAAGCTTTGTGCCTGCTGAAAGAAAGCTATGCCATTGAGTAACCATGATTCCACCTGCCTAAAGTGCCTCATTGAGGGTCACATTAGAGACTACTGCCAGACTTGCAAGGGTTTCAGGCCCTGGACAAAAGAGGACAGAAAGGTGAGACTGCACCATATCCTCATGGAAGCCACCATGCATCTGCTTGCTGAACCTTCCCACTTGGGATGCGCACTGAATACTTTGGCATTGGTGAAGAGTTGGACATTGCTTCAGAATGTTGGCTCTGGTCCCCTTCCCCAGTGCCAGAAAGAAGCACAAGTGGTCAGAATCATTCAAGGACCTGAGACTAATCTCCACTAGATATTCGAGGTCTCCAGTACCATCCACACGTAAGCACTCAGGAGGACAGGGTATGTCATCCTCAGGAAAGAGTTCTTCCCCAGTACTGATATTTTTGAATCAGGGGTCATTAACTCTGGCATCGGTTCCTGGAGTATTGGGATCAAACTCCATTACAGTACCAACTATTTCCGTGTACCATCATCAGCACCAGGAAAATACTTCTGTACCAACAATACCAGGAGCCTATGCAGCAGCATGACACCAACTTTGCCTCTCAATGCAGACTCCTGATGGTACAAAGAGATAGCTTGGCTGGTACTGGTGGCTCCTGAGGCCCTGGTTACAGACTTAGTTTAGGTTTATAATCAGCCTTCACTATTGTGGGGAGCTAAAGTGTCAAGTGTTTAGTGTTTCCTTGACCAATGCAGTCCAGTACTGGTATTTCCAGAGTGATGACCTCAGATTTCGGCACCACCTGGCACAGCACCACTGTCATTGGGCAACACAGAGTCTTCCTTGAAGTCTGAGGTAGACTTTTATGCTGAGATAGATTACTACCTTCTCCTTCATGAAGGGAGTTTTGTTACAGGTACCCAACAGATTTCCAGAGACAGCGACCCATGGAGAAGTTGTTGCTGGGGTCCTATGCTTTACCCATGGCACTACTGGAACCCATGTGGCATGCCTCCCACTTTCAGATCCTCCTTGGTTCTTCAGCCTTTCAGATATCCTAGCAGATGATTTGCTAACTCACATAAGGGGGTCCAGGAGGTTATCGTCGGTACCAAGCAAAACTCTAAAGGCCTGTAAAGCTTCAGAACCTCCACCTACTACACTGCAGGAGGCTCAACCTCAACTTCCTTTGCACTCATCATCCTCATTGCCTGATGAAACTGTAGCTGCTTGGGATTCCTTGCCTGTGCAAGATGACTACTTGGCTTAGCAAGGTCTTTTAAAGAGAGTAACTACCTCTCTTAATATTCCTGTTGAAAAGGTCCAGGAGAGTTCTTACAGACTCGTGGACGTTGTGGGTTTGGCAGTGCCTTTTAGAGTGGCTATATCTATCAGTGATGCCACACTAGAGTATACAAACTCCTTGTGGCAAACATCATCTTCTCTGGCTCCAAAAGCTAAGAGAACCAAAAGAAGGTATCATGTTCCTTCTCAAAGCTATGAACATTTTTATAACCATCTTTGGCAGGTTCCTTAGTTATCTTGGTGGTGAATTAAAGAGTACATCAGGGTGCTGAATTGAGTACCAGTCTCCTGGATATCGGAGTTCCCTTTGTCCCTCCCTTTCCCACATTCATTCTGTTTATGAATCCTCCTTTTCTGGGTTGGGGAGCTCAGCTAGCAAACCTACAAACTCAAGGTTTGTGGTCTTATCATTATTTGACTCTCCATATATATGTGTGGGAGTTGCAGGCTTGTAGCGGAGTGGTCACCCCACTCCGGCCTGATAGGGGTTAAAGCAGCCCTGGAGAGGGCTGTGGCGGAGAAAAGCTGGGCTAATTGGGAAAGCAGCCACAGCTGTAGCCAATGCATTCAGGGCCCAGCTGGCCCTTATAAGAGGGCGGTGGGCCAGAAGGATAGAGAAACACTCTCTTTAGCTTCTTGAGAGAGAAGGACCAGGCTATCTAGGAGCTGAGAAGGGTACCTGAGGTGGAGCAGTGCTGGGGAAGGGCAGATGGAGCTGGGGAGCTCCAGCCTAGTAAAACCCCAGGCTGCAGGCCTTGCAAAAAGGCCAAAAAGGTACTGGGGCTGCAGAGGGGCAGCCCAGAGATAGGCAAAGACAGCAGGTCTTAACCCCCCGTTGCCGATGATGAGTGGTTTACAGACTGCAGTCTGCGCCAGTGAGTGGGGCTAGATGGTGACTGACAGTAGCCACTGAGGCAAGGTGGGGATATAGGGTTGCGGGTTCCTCTGGGTGGGGAGACCCAGATTGTGGGTTACTGTTGGGGCAGAACCCTGATGTAGCGGGCACTGGGATCCAAAAGGGACAATGGGGGGCCTGCGGCAGGCGAGACACCGGCCTCCAGAGGGCGCTCCAGGCTGGAACAGCTTATTCCTGAGACAATCAGCAGGAGGCACTGCGCCAGTGAGTCATTGCTCTGCCACAAGTCTGTTCATCTGTTCATTGCCTATTGGGATTTTCACCCTCACAGCAAGTTACAGACACTGGGCTACTCTATTCTACTGTGCTACATCGGCGCAACTGTGCCACTGTAGTGTGTCGGGTCAAGATGTGCTTTGCTGACAGGAGAGCACTCTCCCGTCAGCATAATTACTCCACCTCAATGAGAAGTAGAAGATGTGTTGGCGAGAGAGCATATCCCACCTACTTAGCGCTGGTGTGGACAGCCCTTAGGTTGAGGTAACTTACGTCACTCAGTGGGGTGGTGTTTTCACCTCTTAGTGATGTAAATTACATCGACATAGGTGGTAGTGTAGAGAAGCCCTTTACAGGTCCTCATGAACAACACTGAGACAATGTTCTATAACAACAGGCAGAGAGAAGCCAGATCAGACAGAGTCTATCAAAAGGCGATACGTCTTTGGGAGGTTTGTATCACTGATACAATTCATTTTAAAGCCTCCTATATTCCTGATGTTCAGAATAGCTTGGCAGACCTCCTGAACAGATTGTTTGGGAGAGATCATGAATGGTCTCTGAGTCTGGATAGTGTGAGATTAATTTTTCAACCCCGGATGTGGGAGGGGTCCCTTACATAGACCTGTTTGCTACTTGTCTCAACAAGAAGTGCCATCTTTTTTGTTTGAGAGCAGGTCACAGTAAGGGATCTCTGAACTCTTCCTTACTGTCTTGGAAAGACAAACTGCCATATGTCTATCCTTCCATTACACTCCTTCCAATGACATTTCTCAAGCTCAAGCAGGATAATGCAAGCATGATACTCATAGCACTGGCGTGTCCTCACTGCCATCTGCTGAGCCTGTCGGCCATGTCTCCTTTGACACTACCTTCAGATCTTGACCTGATCTCCCACAGAACCATGGTCGCTTGCTACGTCCCACCACATATGCTGTCTGTCTTATGGCCTTGATGTTCTCTGGTTAAAACCTTAGGAGGCCGAATGTTCGAGGACGGTGCAAAACATTCTCCTGAACAGCAGAAAGCTACTCGATACACTTACCTGTTGAAATGGGAATGATTCTCCTTATGGTCAAAGCAGAAAGGGGTTTTGCCAGTGCTTGCTTCTGTCAGTCAGATTCCTAAGGGTCAGTAGCTTATAGATCCATGTTGTGGATCCCATTGCTCCCTGGAACTTAAATCTGGTGCTATCAAGGTTGATAGTCACCAGTTCAAAGGGTAGACCCATCTGTTCTTTCCTGCATTTCTCTATTAAAGTATCATTTTGGTAGTTGTTACCAAAAAGGGTGGCAGAGTTACACAGTCTTTTACAAGGACAAGATATACTTATGTCCACATCCAAAATTCCTGACTAAACTAGTAATGGACTTCCACCTCAGTCAAGCCCATTGTGACACTGCATTCTATATGTTTATGGAAATATGCTTATGAGTGTAAATATGACATAACTGTAATATGCTTTGTGCTAGATATGCCATGTAACATATCTTTGCAAAGGTTATGATAATCTGAATATATTCATCCTATTTGTAGATGTCACGGAGTCCCCGGGCGATGCTCTGGAACTGCTCCCCACAAAGCCAGTTAGGGCTTTGGGGAGCCTTCTCTCCCATGGAGCAGACCGTCTTCAGGGCAAGAAGCTCACACGGCTTCACCTCCTGGGTCTGACCTTGGAGCATTCAGCATATGCCCCTCCGTGCACTTCCCACAGCGAGTCCACTCAGACGGGGTCCTGGGAAAGCCAGAGGGTCCTGTATGCACCCCCAACTTCACAGTCAGATGTGACTCTCATCCAGCCAGTAAAACAGGGGTTTATTAGATGACAGGAACTCGGTCTAAAACAGAGCTTGTAAGTACAGAGAACGGGATCCCTCAGCCAGGTCCATTCTGGGGCCCAGTGAGCCAGACAACCCCGTCTGCTCTCACTTCCCGTCCCCAGCCAGCTCCAAACTGAACCCCCCTTCAGCCCCTCCTTCTCTTCTGAGTTCCTTTCCTGGGCCAGGAGGTCACCTGACCTCTTTGTTCACCTTTAGCTATTCCCTTGCAGGGGGAAGGGCATAGCCAGTTGTTGCCAGGATACAGAGTGGCGGCCATTTATGCACACTGGAGACTTAAGAAATGCATAGGGGAACCTGAGGCACCCACCCAGTATTCAGAGGAAACATTAAGAACAGTCCCATTTAGTCACAGTAGGCAAGTCTGAAGTTATGAGTGTTGGCTCTGTGCTTGTATTTGAAGTGTTTGCTGTAGGAAACACATAAGGGAGATTTGGCCAACATATTTTGAAGAGGCGATTCAGGTAATTAGGAGTACTTAACTAACAGTGGACTTTGGGAGACGCCAATCCACATCTGAACTCTCCTGGAAATGTTCAAACTAACATGTAAACAATGGAACTCATTTATAAAACTTTTCTTAAACATTACATTAATATATTGTCTCATACTATAGAATTAGAATTTATAATCCCCATTCCATGATGAGATATCTTTGAGCTATAATGTATCTTAATTAAAACTATCTTTAGATACATTTTTCTTCAAAACACATTTGATTAAAAAAATTTTGATTTAAATAAAAATAATCAGATTTTTTTTATTTTTATTTTTTAAATTATTGATTTTTATCCACCCTGATCCAAAGTAAGGACAGCCTGCAGAAGGGCACATGCCTCCCTCTGTTGGCTTCTCGCCAACCCACTCCCATCCCACCAGCAACCTGTAGAAGTAAATATTCAATAACTAGCCTGTGTCTTCTGCACTGTGTTTAAATAAGCCACATTCCCCTAATGCGCATAGCCCACCTGGTCTTTATTAACCTTCCCTAAGTTGCCAGAACAAGTATACACACCCTGGATGATAGGACCATCAATAGCTATTAGCCAGGATGGGCATGGATGGTGTCCCTCGCCTCTGTTTGCCAGAAGCTGGGAGTGAGCAACAGGGAATGGATCACCTGATGATTACCTGTTCTGTTCATTACCTCTGGGGCACCTGGCATTGACCACTGTCGGAAGACAGGATACTGGGCTAGGTGGACCTTTGGTCTGACCCAGTATGACCATTCTTATGTCACCCAGCCCTACAACACAGGTCCAGGGATCCTACCCAAATGGGGAAGTCTGTGAAAATGTCTTACCGTCTTGAAGGTCACTGAAGACTGGGAAGAACCTATGGGAGTGGAATTCCAAAATCGAACAAAAAGCAACATTTTATCAGTGTTGACATGGTGATTACAATTTTGACGATAACTTGTTCTCTCCGCCCTCTTCCCCCCCACCCCGTGCAAAGCAGCTGACACATTGTGGCAATCACACACACAAGGGTGCTAACATTGATTTAAATGCCTGTCCAATTTACATAGGAGTAAAAGGAGCTCAAGAGATAACTTATTGAAAGAAATTGCATGCACATCCCAATTGAAGGATAAAAAGGTGAAAGAGTAGAGGGAAGGGTTCCTGAAACATGAAAAAGAGAAGAGAGAAAAGGACAGGGAAATGGTTAGATCCTCATAGGCAGAGTTGCTGGGAATGATGGAGAGGAAAACAACCCTCCTGGAGAACATTGTGGTTCATTGATCAAGGACTGTAACACAGCATATGATTCCCCTTTACTCTGACATCTTCACATTCTGGAACACACCATTCACTGCAACAACACCCAGAAATAGGTTATTTTCTAGACAAAAACTTCAGCCTGTCTCCTGGTCCTTCTTCCTGCAAGGCTTAAAGTCTTGGTGGATCTGGCAGTGGTCCCCCTACATGTGCTTCTTGCAGGCACTTCAGGCAGCTTGAGTGCGGATCGCTCTGAGGCACCAAGGCATGCCTCAGCACCAGGAAACGGATAAAAATGCCAATAACTCAGTAAGTTACAAAAACTTTCACTAAAACTACTTGCCACTAACTAACATGTACAAATATGCGAAAGAGAAGATCACTGAGAGAGCTTGCCAAAGAAAGGATGACAGAAGTTACAGCAATCGTCATAGGCAGTAAGAAGGAACTGAGGAGGCGCACGGTCAGCTGGGTGCTTTGTACCAGTGCTATGAGCACACAGCACCAGAGGGTCCTCAAGCTACCCTGATGGGTACCACTGGGAAAAATTTCTGACAACTGTGCTCAGAGTGCAAATACACCTAGAGTGGAATGGACTTGTGCAACACATCTTGAAGAACAACAGTTACAAAAGGTTAGTAACCTTTTTTTCTAGACATTCCATGCTTCAGGACAACAAAGAGAACAGTGGACAATAGGAAACCCCCTTATTTCCCTCGCCTGCAAGAAATAGACTCTTCTGCCCCATCCCACCCTCCAAGCTGCTGAGAATAGTTTTGAGCAGCTTGCTTATACACACTTGTGACCTTGAAACCACAAAGTGATCTGCCCACTACACTTTTATATAATTTTTTTTAGGTTCTGAATGGGTTTTTAAATTTGCAAATTATTTATTTTTAATAATAATTTTACTGTGAATATGGAGTACATTTTAATTGGTGTATTATGTTTATTAAAAGTAAATTGAAAATGTCTTTGCAGTTGTATTTCTGCATCTTGTACAATTAATTATAAAGTTTACCTTCAGTGAACAAATTCATTAAACAGTTCACTAAAATGTCTCACATGAAACTTAATAAGAACTTTGCACGACTGCACATACATAGCAATACTTGTGCAGTAATCTTGATTAACACCTTGTACAAAAGAATATATATTGTTCACAAATGGCCTGTAGCTTCAGAGTTGGAGCACAATGGATTCCTGACTCTGCCCCTCAGCAGTTGCATCATTTCATAGGTTCCTTCCCTCTGGCTGTTCAAAACCTTCTGCAAATCTGCCAATCTCCTCCTTGCCTCCATCAGTAAGTCTCTCTCCCTTTCACAAAAATTGTGCAAAACACAGCAGGTAGCTATAATCGAAGGCAAATACTTTTCATCTATATCCAGCCTTGACATTGGGCTCCTCCGTTTACCTTTCAGTCTTCCAAATGTACATTCCATTATCCTTCTGCAAATACTCAGGGTATAGTTATACAATTCCTTTCTACCATCCAAGAGTCCAGTAAAATGCTTCATAATCCAGGAAAGTAGGAATAACCTTGGTCTCCCAGAATTACTGTAGGAATCGTAACACTTTTATTGTCCATAGATACTGTGATGGAGCAAGGCCGGATAGCTACAGGAAAGTACTGAAGAGCAGGTATGTTAGCCCCAGGCTAAGCAAATCCCTAGTACCATGGGAACCAAAATGGCAGTTGCTCCAGGATAATCAAGGCACCTGGGGCCAATTAAGAACTTTCTAGAAGGCACCGGAGAGAGCTACAGTGATTGGAGCACCTGCAGTCAATCAGGGCAGGCTAATCAGGGCACCTGGTATAAAAAGGGGAGCTCACTCCAGTCAAGGGAGCAGGAACCAGAGAAAGGAAGTGCGAATGAGGAGCTGGGAGTCAGAGACACAAGGAACTAAGAACTGAGAGGGTGTACTACTGGAGGATTGAGGAAACACCATACAATCAAGCCATATCAGACACCAGGAGGATCCTATGGTGAGGATAAAGAAGGTATTTGAAGGAGGTTATGGGGAAGTAGCCCAGGGAGCTGTAGTGGTCAATCCGCGGTTACAAGTAGCACTTTAGAGACTGCTACAATTCACAGGGCCCTGGGCTGGAACCCAGAGTAGAGGGCAGGCCCGGGTTCCCCCCAAGCCTTGCTACTCCTAATCAGACATAGGAGGAGTTGATCCAGACTGTGGGTTTCATCCAAGGGGAAGACCACTGAGGGGAGGAAATCTGCCAATAAGTGCAGGACCTACTAGAGGAGAGGAGGAACTTTGCCACAATACCATGAGAGCAGAAGTTCAATTTATCATTACAGAAAACAGTCCAGAGTTTCTAAAGATCCTGGCATCATGGACCTTTCCAGACCACCCCATATTAATGTTTGTGAACATGGTGATTAACCAAGACCTGCAGCACCAGGGAGAAATACATTGTTCTTCTGATGACCTCAGAGGCCTGGGGGGTCAGGGTAGGCAAGGAATAGGTATTTGGATCCCATCAGTGACCCCAACTGTGCATAACCATTAATAACCTCCTGTGCATTGCCCTGCTTTATTACCCAGGGGACAGCACCTTCTTGGAAGCAGCATATGTCTCCATGACAACAGTCTCAACAATTGATCATCTAACACCAGACTGGTTAGCTACTGATTGCTAGCAATCAAGTGTGGTAAGCTTCCAGATGGCAATGAACATAAGAACGGCCGTACCGGGTCAGACCAATGGTCCACCTAGCCCAGTATCTGTCTACCGACAGTGGCCAATGCCAGGTGCCCCAGAGGGAGTGAACCTAACAGGCAATGATCAAGTGATCTCTCTCCTGCCATCCATCTCCATCCTCTGAGGAACAGAGGCTAGGGACACCAATTTTTACCCATGCTGATGTGCCAGATTCTTTTTTATGTGCCTGTTTATCATCTGATCCGGCCCTTACATTATACTTTTCAATCCTCTGCTCCTGACTATAACCTGGAGATTCTCTATCATCAGACTCTCCCCTAAGAGAAGTCTGTGTCCGATCCACACGCTCCTCTGCAGCAGTCGGCTTTCCCCCATCTCCTAGTTTAAAAACTGCTCTACAACCTTTTTAATGTTTAGTGCCAGCAGTCTGGTTCCACTTTGGTTTAGGTGGAGCCCATCTCTCCTGTATAGGCTCCCCCTATCCCAGAAGTTTCCCCAGTCCCTAATGAACGTAAACCCCTCCTCTCTACACCATCGTCTCATCCACACATTGAGACTCTGAAGCTCTGCCTGCCTACCTGGCCCTGCGCGTGGAACTGGGAGCATTTCTGAGAATGCCACCATAAAGGTCCTGGATTTCAGTCTCTTCCCTAGCAGCCTAAATTTGGCTTCCAGGACATCTCTCCTACCCTTCCCTATGTCATTGGTACCTACATGTACCACGACCACCGGCTCCTCCCCAGCACTACTCATAAGTCTGTCTAGATGCCCCGAGAGATCCACAACCTTCACACCAGGCAGGCAAGTCACCATACGGTTCTCCCGGTCATCCCAAACCCAGCTATCTACGTTTCTAATGATCAAATCTCCCATTACTAACACCTGCCTTTTCCTAGAAACTGGAGTTCCCTCCCCCGGAGAGGTAACCTCAGTGCGAGAGGCAACCCCAGCACCATCTGGAAGGAGGGTCCCAACTATGGGAAGGTTTCCCTCTGCTCCCATTGACTGCTCTGCTTCTCTGGGCCTTTCTTCCTCCTCAACAGCACAGGGGCTGTCTGAGCGGAGGTGGGATAATTCTACAGTGTCCCGGAAAGCCTCATCAACATGCCTCTCTTAGCTCCTCCAGTTCCGCCACCCTGGCCTCCAAAGTTCGTACATGGTCTCTGAGGGCCAGGAGCTTCTTGCACCGACTGCACACATACGCCACCCGCCCACAGGGCAGGTAATCATACATGCTACACTCAGTGCAATAAACTGGATAGCCCCCACTCTGCTGTGGGCTTCTGCCTCCATTGTCTCCTAGTTAATGGAAGGGTGGTCTAAAGAAAGAGGTTTTGAAATGTGGTTTGAATTATAGGTTTTAAGGGGACTACAGGGGAACAGATAGGACCGACAAGGGACTCCCGCTCCCTTCCCACTCCCCTTCCAAACTCCCTTGTGAAACTTCCTGTTAGCAGCCCCTGTTCGCAAAGCTGACTTTATTGGTCACATGCTTTTCCACAGTGAAGAGAGCTTGCATGTGCTGCTCCACCACTAGAGCTCTAGGGCAAGCTTTACACAGATCTCCAGGAATGTGGCTTTTGACATCCTGAAAGTGCTGTCACTGCTGCTGGCCATCGTAGACCTGCAGCACTATCTTGTCCCACTAGTCAGTACTATGTGTCTGAGCCTAAAAGTGTTGGTCCAATGAGTGAAGTTTTGTCAGTGAAAAATCTAAGAGACTCATCTGCTTGATTTCAGTCTCCTCCTCCTCAGGTGACCTTAGCACTCTGATTCTGAAACGTTTGCACTATTTTACATATGCTTGTGGCATCCTGTTTGTATCATCTCCTTGAGGATAGTAGCATGTACCATGTTTCTTCCCTGCTGCTTGACAGTGCTTTGAAAATGTCACTGGCTCACCAAGGCCATGCGGATGTTGGGATGAAAGGAGAGGAATCATGGGAAGGTTTTAATTTGACTCCAAATATCCTAATTCTATTTCCTTCTGGTAGGTATCCCACAATATGTGGTGAAAAAACTCCCAGAATGCCCACAGCACAGTGGTGAAGCAATGCACCATTGGATGTCTGCCAGGAATACTAAACCTTTATTTCAAAACATTGCTGTGCTAAGTGATACGGGGCAAAAGGATCACAATGTGCTGTGTATGTACTGCTCACACAACAGTTGTTGTGAAGGCACTTAAACAAAAGCCACAGCAAGTTTCAAGCGTAGACATCCTCTCAGGAAGGTGGTTGTGGAATAAAAGACAGGAAAAGTGAAAAACAGAACTGTAGAAAAGATGAGGTTCTATAAAAATCTCTAACGCTCACAGTATTACAATACAGTACCAAACACTATCTGAAAGAGTCCTCAGTTAGCTAATGAGAAAGAGACCTTAAAAAGAGGGAAATGGATTGCTCAGAATAGCACAATACATATTCATGTAAAAGACCCTATGGAAAAGAACAGCCCAATAGTCCTATTCAGTTGCCGCTGGAAACAAATGGGTCTGCAGAGTAGAGAAGCTGGTGAGAGCAGCATTCAGCTGCTGTTACAAAGTGGAATATCTGGGTTTTGGCAATGGTCTGAGCATATGGCTTCTTAGATTAAGACTTTTACCCTGCTCCCAGCAACTTTACAGAAATGGCCTTCCAGCCAGTCAGTCACCCAATAGTCTCAGTCAGGGATTCTCTTTAACATCTGACAACCTAAATGTATTCATTTTCTTCCTTTCCATAGGTCTATGTAATATTACTCTTCCAAAACGTATGGCAATGTACAGTGCTGTTCAGCGTATAAAAGAAATGGAGGCCAACACATGTTCCATGTTGAAACTTGATAGATTCGTAGCTGATGCAAATTGGACTGTGACTGAAGAAGCAATTAAAATTGATTACCCTTATAAAGTGAGTAATTTCTTTTTATTATATTTATTACAAAGAAAATTATGTAAGAGGCAAAAGTAATGCTTGAAACAAAAGAATGATTCACAGCTTTTGATTTACACTGGCATCCATTGCAAGAAGGGTAGACTCTCCAGTATTAAGTTTACAGACTAGTAGGAGAGAATTGTAATGATAAATGAGGTCTCCGGCTTGATGGAAATATCTGATATGCCATTAATATTATGGGGCTTTTATGAAGGGGGAAAATTAATATACCAAAAAATTAGGGGCTAGATATCCTGCACAGACATCCTTAGAGGTAGATTGTTCAGATCATTATTTGGGTTGTACTGGGGCTAGGATTCAGACTATGACTAGATTAATCCATGACACTCTTGTGACCCGTTAATTAATTCAACTTTATTATTAACTCTGTATCGGCATTTGACTAATCATCCAGTAGGTCACTAACCAGAATATATATTTCCTTCTAATGCTCAAAGAGCATCTACAGTAGCATCTACTAAACTTTTGAAAATTAATCCTCCCCTTCAGAAAAATTAAAACAATTTCACCCTTTTATCCTTCACATTTGGTGTTCAAGGCCTACACAAATGAACAGTCACTCAGAGTACATTGTATAAATCTTTATAATATAAGAACATAACATAAGAACATAAGAAAGGCCGTACCGGGTCAGACCAAAGGTCCATCTAGCCCAGTATCTGTCTACCGACAGTGGCCAATGCCAGGTGCCCCTGAGGGAGTGAACCTAACAGGCAATGATCAAGTGATCTCTCTCCTGCCATCCATCTCCATCCTCTGACGAACAGAGGCTAGGGACACCATTCTTACCCATCCTGGCTAATAGCCATTTATGGACTTAGCCACCATGAATTTATCCAGTCCCCTTTTAAACATTGTTATAGTCCTAGCCTTCACAACCTCCTCAGGTAAGGAGTTCCACAAGTTGACTGTGCGCTGCGTGAAGAAGAACTTCCTTTTATTTGTTTTAAACCTGCTGCCTATTAATTTCATTTGGTGACCCCTAGTTCTTGTATTATGGGAATAAGTAAATAACTTTTCCTTATCCACTTTCTCAACATCACTCATGATTTTATATACCTCTATCATATCCCCCCTTAGTCTCCTCTTTTCCAAACTGAAGAGTCCTAGCCTCTTTAATCTTTCCTCATATGGGACCCTCTCTAAACCCCTAATCATTTTAGTTGCTCTTTTCTGAACCTTTTCTAGTGCTAGAATATCTTTTTTGAGGTGAGGAGACCACATCTGTACACAGTATTCGAGATGTGGGCGTACCATGGATTTATATAAGGGCAATAATATATTCTCAGTCTTATTCTCTATCCCTTTTAATGATTCCTAACATCCTGTTTGCTTTTTGACCGCCTCTGCACACTGCGTGGACATCTTCAGAGAACTATCCACGATAACTCCAAGATCTTTTTCCTGACTCGTTGTAGCTAAATTAGCCCCATCATATTGTATGTATAGTTGGGGTTATTTTTTCCAATGTGCATTACTTTACATTTATCCACATTAAATTTCATTTGCCATTTTGTTGCCCAATCACTTAGTTTTGTGAGATCTTTTTGAAGTTTTTCACAATCTGCTTTGGTCTTAACTATCTTGAGTAGTTTAGTATCATCTGCAAACTTTGCCACCTCACTGTTTACCCCTTTCTCCAGATCATTTATGAATAAATTGAATAGGATTGGTCCTAGGACTGACCCTTGGGGAACACCACTAGTTACCCCTCTCCATTCTGAGAATTTACCATTAATTCCTACCCTTTGTTCCCTGTCCTTTAACCAGTTCTCAATCCATGAAAGGACCTTTCCTTTTATCCCATGACAGCTTAATTTACGTAAGAGCCTTTGGTGAGGACCTTGTCAAAGGCTTTCTGGAAATCTAAGTACACTATGTCCACGGATCCCCTTGTCCACATGTTTGTTGACCCCTTCAAAGAACTCTAATAGATTAGTAAGACACGATTTCCCTTTACAGAAACCATGTTGACTATTGCTCAAGAGATTATGTTTTTCTATGTGTCTGACAATTTTATTCTTTACTATTGTTTCAACTAATTTGCCCGGTACCGACGTTAGACTTACCGGTCTGTAATTGCCAGGATCACCCCTAGAGCCCTTTTTAAATATTGGCGTTATATTAGCTAACTTCCAGTCATTGGGTACCGAAGCCGATTTAAAGGACAGGTTACAAACCTTGGTTAATAGTTCCATAACTTCACATTTGAGTTCTTTCAGAACTCTTGGGTGAATGCCATCTGGTCCCGTGACTTGTTAATGTTGAGTTTATCAATTAATTCCAAAACCTCCTCTAGTGACACTTCAATCTGTGACAGTTCCTCAGATTTGTCACCTACAAAAGCCAGCTCAGGTTTGGGAATCTTCCTAACATCCTCAGCCGTGAAGACTGAAGCAAAGAATCCATTTAGTTTCTCCGCAATGACTTTATCATCTTTAAGCGCTCCTTTTGTATTTTCATCGTCAAGGGGCCCCACTGGTTGTTTAGCAGGCTTCCTGCTTCTGATGTACTTAAAAAACATTTTGTTATTACCTTTGGAGTTTTTGGCTAGCCGTTCTTCAAACTCCTCTTTGGCTTTTCTTATTACACTCTTGCACTTAAGTTGGCAGTGTTTGTGCTCCTTTCTATTTGCCTCACTGGGATTTGACTTCCACTTTTTAAAGGAAGTCTTTTTATCTCTCACTGCTTCTTTTACATGGTTGTTAAGCCACGGTGGCTCTTTTTTAGTTCTTTTACTGTTTTTCTTAATTTGGGGTATACATTGAAGTTGGGCCTCTATTATGGTGTCTTTAAAAAGGGCCCACACAACTTGCAGGATTTCACTTTAGTCACTGTACCTTTTAACTTTTGTCTAACTAACCCCCTCATTTTTGTATAGTTCCCCCTTTTGAAATTAAAGGCCACAGTGTTGGGCAGTTGAGATGTTCTTCTCACCACAGGGATGTTGAATGCTATTGTATTATGGTCACTATTTCCAAGCGGTCCTGCTATAGTTACCTCTTGGACCAGCTCCTGCGCTCCACTCAGGATTAAATCTAGAGTCGCCTCTCCCCTTGTGGGTTCCCGTACCAGCTGCTCCATGAAGCAGTCATTTAAAGTATCGAGAAATTTTATCTCTGCATTTCGTCCTGAAGTGAAATGTTCCCAGTCAATATGGGGATAATTGAAATCCCCCACTATTATTGGGTTCTTAATTTTGATAGCCTCTCTAATTTCCCTTAGCATTTCATCATCACTATTACTGTCCTGGTCAGGTGGTCGATAATAGATCCCTACTGTTATATTTTTACTAGAGCATGAAATTTCTATCCATAGAGACTCTCTATGGAACCTGTGGATTCGCTTAAGATTTTTACTTCATTTGAATCTACACTTTCTTTAACATATAGTGCCACTCCTCCCCCTGCACGGCCTGTTCTGTCCTTCCGATATATTTTGTACCCCGGAATGATTGTGTCCCATTGATTGGTCTCAGTCCACCAGGTTTCTGTGATGCCTATTATATCTATATCCTCCTTTATCACAAGGCACTCTAGTTCACCCATCTTATTATTTAGACTTCTGGCATTTGTGTACAAGCACTTTAAAATCTTGTCCCTGTTTATTAGCCTGCCTTTTTCTGATGTGCCAGATTCTTTTTTATGTGATTGTTTATCATCTGATCTGGCCCTTACATTATACTTCTCATTCCTCTGCTCCTGACTATAATCCGGAGATTCTCTATCATCAGACTCTCCCCTAAGAGAAGTCTGTGTCCGATCCACACGCTCCTCTGCAGCAGTCGGCTTTCCCCCATCTCCTAGTTTAAAAACTGCTCTACAACCTTTTTAATATTTAGTGCCAGCAGTCTGGTTCCACTTTGGTTTAGGTGGAGCCCATCTCTCCTGTATAGGCTCCTCCCATCCCAGAAGTTTCCCCAGTTCCTAATGAACGTGAACCCCTCTTCTCTACACCATCGTCTCATCCACGCATTGAGACTCTGAAGCTCTGCCTGCCTACCTGGCCCTGCGCGTGGAACTGGGAGCATTTCTGAAAATGCCACCATAGAGGTCCTGGATTTCAGTCTCTTCCCTAGCAGCCTAAATTTGGCTTCCAGGACATCTCTCTTACCCTTCCCTATGTCATTGGTACCTACATGTACCACGACCACCGGCTCCTCCCCAGCACTACACATAAGTCTATCTAGATGCCTCGAGAGATTCGCAACCTTCGCACCAGGCAGGCAAGCCACCATACGGTTCTCCCGATCATCACAGACCCAGCTATCTACATTTCTAATAATCGAATCTCCCATTACTAACACCTGCCTTTTCCTAGAAACTGGAGTTCCCTCCCCCGGAGAGGCAACCTCAGTGCGAGAGGCAACCCCAGCACCATCTGGAAGGAGGGTCCCAACTACGGGAAGGTTTCCCTCTGCTCCCATTGACTGCTCTACTTCCCTGGGCCCTTCTTCCTCCTCAACAGCACAGGAGCTGTCTAAGCGGAGGTGGGACAATTCTACAGTGTCCCGGAAAGCCTCATCAACATACCTCTCTGCCTCTCTCAGCTCCTCCAGTTCCGCCACCCTGGCCTCCAAAGTCCGTACATGGTCTCTGAGGGTCAGGAGCTCCTTGCACCGACTGCACACATACGCCACCCGCCCACAGGGCAGGTAATCATACATGCGACAGTCAGTGCAATAAATTGGATAGCCCCCACTCTGCTGCTGGGCTTCTGCCTGCATTGTCTCCTAGTTAGTGAAAGGGTGGTTTACGGAAAGTAGTTTTGGAATGTGGTTCGGTTTATAGGTTTGAGGGGGGGGCCACGGGGAAGGGGTTAGGGCTGGCGAGGGGTTCCCACTCACTTCCCACTCCCCTGCCGAACTCCCTTGCGAAACTCCCTGTTAGCAGCCCCTGGTCGCTTGTGCGCGGCTTTATAAAGCCCTGGCCTGAGTGAATGCCCCGCCCACTGATTAAGGCTCAGCCAATTACCGGAGGCTTCGAGCTTTCAAACCTGCCTCCAACTGCCAGCCAGAGCACACGGTCTCTCAACCAACCAACCAACCAAACAGACTGACAAACACAAGCTCAGCACACAGCAAGTAACCCCCAAACACAAACAAACACACACTACAGACAGTCACTTACCCCACAGATGCTGTATTAGCTCCTCCTTCACCTGGAGAACTCCCTTGATACTTCATCGTCATTCTTTCCAACGTTTCTTAGCATTTATATACTTTAAGAAAACCATAACAATGCCATACTTTTTTCGAATAACTTTGGTTTTAAATAATTTATTGATTGTAATTTATTCATAGGAGTATAAATAAGCTTCTTGAGAGTAGGGAACACAGCCATCCTCCTTGATTCACAGAAGGAAGAAGAGAAATAGTTCAGAATCTTTCTGAAAAAAGTTTTAATTTTTAATATAAACATACAGTTTAGATCCTTAGATTTCTTTGCCATGATGAAATACTGCAAATTTAATTTCTGACTTTATTGTCTTGATGTAACAATTTCCATTTGTGTCTAACTCCATATGGAGATTAAATTTGCATTTGAATTAGCATTTTTAATTTAATGTTAGCCTTTGTTTTTTAAACATAGTTCTCTTAGTTAGCTTTTTGGTTCTCATGTTTCCAATATGTTACGATCAGTTCACTTGTTTCTGTTTTTCTTATTTAGTTTGATATGGAGGAAGCTTCCCAAATTGTTAGAACACTTAAATGTCCAGATTGTAACACAGACATTTCAGATGAGACAACACCTCAACAAATTGCTGACATACTGGAAGAAGCCAGGTTACGTCTTTTAACAGCACAAATAGTTAGTATTCCATCTATTTGGTTATATTCTTATTTTTCACTATTAACACACATATTTTAATTTTAGTACTATTATTATTTAAGGAATGGGTATCCAAATGTGACCTGTGGACCACTTTGGACCTCAAGTCTTTAAATTGTGGCCTTCAAGGATAACAGTGTTAAGAAGAAATGTTGTACTTGACTATAAACTGAAAATGTATACCCTCAGCTATGTGATGTGACTTTTAAACTGAAACATTTGAATCAGCCCTGTTACTACAAGGAGGAAATCAATGGGACTGCTTTCCCATCTATCTCCCACTGTTTCCCTTGGAGCCTCAGGAGCAGCTCTGGTGTGAGCCTAGAGTGCTCTGACCAGCATCTGTGTCCCTTCCTTGTTGCAGCTGCTAAACAGCTCCCCCACTGGTCCTCTGCTGCATCCTAGGGAAGGGGTGAGAAAATAATTCTGGCTTGTGCATTAATTTCTTTCTTGTCAGGCATTGAGAACCCCAGAGATAGCATGATAGAAGTTTGAGTGCATCTATATTGGGCCTATGGGAGTATCTATCAAATGATGGCTCCTTTTCCCAATGCAGCCACCCAGGGCAGCCAAGGAAAGAATTAGAAAAGCTGAAGTTGAGAACCCACAACTGATTATGGCTCCCAGATTCTCTGCCCTACCTCAGGCTAGAGAATCTTTGCTCCAGCTTGATTCAGTCCTCAAGAGACCATACTCCAGCAAGGGATTGTCAAGAATGCAGTAAACACCAGTTACTCTCCCCTCCACATGCCCCTTTACATCAGGAGCTGCAGGCAGGGAGGCATAGGCTCTGAATTCAGTGGCTTTGTATCCACTTAGGACTCTCGCATATATGGGGGACTTACTAGTTTCTGCTCCTTTTGTGTTGTGTGAGTGGAGTAGGATAGAGAATCCACCTCAATGTACTGATTGTGGTCCCTTGATCTTTTTGAAATATGTTTGGCTGTCCAGCTGAAAAAGTTGGACATCACTGAATTAAGGATAAACTTAGAATCTTTCTACCTTCTAAGGGTATGGCTACACTGGCGATTTGCAGCGCTGGAAAGCCTCCACCAGCGCTGCAATTAGTAAGTGGCCACACCTGCAGGGCACTTCCAGCGCTGCAACTCCCTGGCTGCAGCGCTGGCCGTATACCTCACTCAGCATGGGGAATAAGGATTCCAGCGCTGGTGCTGCAGCGCTGGTCATCAAGTGTGGCCACACACCAGCGCTGTGATTGGCCTCCAGGGAATAAGGTGTATCCCAGAATGCTTTTATAAATTACTCTCTTTGTTTTGTTATGCAGCCTCTCTTTGTTTTGTTGTGAACGAGCTCCGATCGGAGCTCCGTTCTGTACCTGGCTGTAAACAATCAAATGAGAGGCAGGCAGGCAGAGTGAATGAAACAGAACGGAGCCCATCGAGCTCCGTTTGAACTGCTTATCTATAAAAACAAACACTGATCACAGCAAACAGGAGCTATCTGTACCTGGCTGTGAACGATCAAATGAGAGGCAGGGGAAACAGTGTTGGATGCAGGCTGTTAGGGTTTGCAAACATTTTGTGATTTTTCCAATCTCTCTCTTCCCCGCTCCCTGTCACAGTACACCACAGGGAGTGAGTGAATCAGGGGGCAGTCTGTGTTGGAGGCAGGCTGTTTGCAATTAGAATTAAGACTAAGGGCTCATGAACATTTTGTGATTTTTTTCCAATCCAGGAAGCTAACACACAGCGTTGGCTCCAAAAATCCCCTCTCTCTTTCCCCCCGCTCCCTGTCACAGTACACCACCCTCCACCCCCCTCTTTTGAAAAGCACGTTGGTGCACTTGAATGCTGGGATAGCTGCCCATAATGCAGCACTCCCAACAGCGCTGCAAATGCTCCAAATGTGGCCACACACCAGCGCTGGTAGCTGTCAGTGTGGCCACACACCAGCGCTGCTCCTACACAGCTGGATGACCAGCGCTGCAAACTACCAGCGCTGCAAACCGTAAGTGTAGCCATACCCTAAGACATGTGCTGAAAGATCTGATTTTCTGCATAACACTTATTGGCATTAGTAACACCTAAAATAAAGCAGTATTTTCAGCTTTCCTGCCTTAAGTATTAGCGATGTGAGTAACTGTTTCTAGAGATCAGAGAAACCTGAACTCTGATCTTGATAGATAAATAAAAGAAAAATGATTTTCAAATCAGATGCAGTGTGGAAGGAGAGTTATGCCTTTGCTCATTTTCTTACCCAGGTGAAACACACTGAGTTTAAGACAATAAGACATGGACCTTGCCAAATACCAAATTCAGTGGCCTTTTATGCAGACTGTCACAGTTTCAATGTAATTGCACCTGTATTTCCTCCTCCATGGTCCACTGCAGGAGTTCCCAGTCAGGTTTCAGGCCTCCAGACATCACCTATCCCAGGGCAGAGCCCTTTGTCCCACCCTCTTCTGACCAGGAGTTTTAAGGCTCCTCTGATCCTTTACTTTGTGGTACACTCATTTATTAGGGTTACTCTTCTGGAGGGTGGGGGTGTCTGTAATTCTATCAATGTACTGCTTTATTATTTGTGTTCTCATACGGAGCCTTACTTCTCCCTTCTTCCCTCCCAATGGAGCTATTCTGCAGGACCTAGGTTCCCCAGGGCTGGGTTCTTCCAGCCCCAGAATCAGACGAACACACACATTAACAGAGTACATCTGAGAGGACTGGGTTAATTAGCACTCCCAAACTGACCACTTATATGTCCCTAGACTCAGTAGGCTGGGTCAAGCAGCGCCTCCAGGCTGTCACTTTCATATGCCATGGGCACAGCCCTGGAATAGAGTGTGCATGAGCAGGCTGGATCGAGCAGCACTTTCAAACTGCCTCCCTCATATGCTCCAGGTTCAGCACATCCCTATCCCCACTTTCACATTACAATTGTTCTGGTAGTAACCCACTTGATGAGCAAACCCCACCAGATTTTTGGGTGCTGCAGAGATCTTTAGCACAGGTATGAGGAGTGTTGCTGTAGAACAAATGGGGAAGCCAGAAAACACCTATGCGGGGGGAGGGGAAGAGAGAGAGAAACAACCAGCTTAACCAAATATTTACTGCCAGGTAGTAACCATACAAGGGGAGCCAAACAAAACAGTTATAATATTAAATCTAAATTTAATTTGATTATAAAAGTCAGGTTTAGAAAACTATAACTGATTACACAAGTCAGGGTCAGAAGGCTATACCTAGAAAGAGAGAGTTGGGTTCTCACCATTCCGTGAAGCTTGAATTGATCGGGGTTCCCGCGTAGTGGTGGTAGCTGAGGGTCCGGAGTGCTGGAGACAGGCAGAGCCCTCAGTACGATCAGTCAGGAGAACATGAAGTCCCAGTGGAACTGATGCAGATGTTGGATCCAGGCATCAGAGCACTTACTTGAGCATGGGTAGTGGTTTTTGTAGGGAAAGAACAATGATTTAAGGGAGAAAACTAGATTTGTTTAAGGGGAAACTGATGGCTCAAGAGATATACCAAAGTTGTTTTGTTCAGGCTAGTCAATGGGAACTGTTCATTCCTGGGTATGGGCGGTGTCCCTTGGAGGGAGCTCACAATGCATTTAGGCAGCTTCAGTATTTTGAATACTACTAAAGGATTTATTACTAGAATTGGTCTGATAACTACTGATCTGGGTGTGTGCAGATGTGGGTTCATTAACATCTGAAGCAGAGATCCCCCAGAGTTCATTGCGGTTCTTGCCTTGGAATCTCTGTTCTCCATTCTGTATGCTAATAGGGATGCCTCCCTGTCCCATCCTTGATGCAAATGAGGCTGAGGGAGTTTCATTAATCCTGTCACCCTTGTCCAGAGGGGTTTAGATGTGTCTTCAACTGCCTTTTCGTTGCTTTTTTGTAAGTCTTTCTTCTGAATGGCTTTGGTTCAAGCAGAGGCTGGGGGGTGTGGGGAAGGTCTTTTGTGAGTCAAACAGGCTGGGAACTGCGCCCTGGTTCCCCAAGAACACAAAGTTTGATAGGTGACACTGAGGGCTATGAACAGTATATCGACAGCAGTTACAAGTTACCAGGGAGGTCTTTCTAAGCAAGCACATTTGTTCTTAAGGTAAAAGCTTTAAACACACATTAAACATACCAGGAGTCACCCATCAATCTTCTGAGTCCCTAGTAGGCCAAAATCTTTCCAACCCTTCCACAAGATTTGAGGCTATCCCCTTGAACAGAAGCCCCTGTCTATTTGATCAGTCAGGAAGAAAGGCCTGAGTCAGTTTAAATGCAGCCTTTTTATGCAAAAGCCCTTGGTTTGTTTGTTAGTCTCTGAAAAATCTAGGTTGAACCAGTATATGCCAGCCCAGTTTACAACTGAAGTGATTGACTTTAAGCCCTCCCCACTGTTTCTGGTTTCTGAAGAAGCTGTAATAACCCTGTCCCTGAAGCTGCATACAATCCCTAGCCTACAGTGATATATAAACTTAATACAATATGGTCCCTAGACATATTGCATAGGATTGCAATATCCATCACACAGGTGATATGGTGGCAAGCGATGTTCGCTCTGGCCTGAATGGCCAACAGATTTATAGATACACACATCAAGCTTTTATGCAAAGGTACAGAAAAAGCTTGAGGACATGTTCTGTTCAGGGCAAATCTTTTTGGGGAAAAGCCTTAGTGAGTGTTCTTCTTAAACAATCATACCATTGACCTAGACTCAGCATCATTACCTCTGACAGCTTGGATGCTGGCTGGCTGATATCCACCGAAAGAAGCTGTTCAGCTGAAGTTCAGACCATCCTGTTCCAAAACAGGAAAGTCTCAACTACACTGGCTTCTAAAACTTAGGCCTGGTCTACACTAGGACTTTAAATCGAATTTAGCAGCGTTAATTCGAATTAACCGCTCAACTGTCCACACCAGGAAGCCGTTTAATTCGACCTAGAGGGTCCTTTAGTTCGAATTCGGTACTCCACCCCGACGAGGGGAGTAGCGCTAAATTCAACATGGCTATCTCGAATTAGGCTAGGGTGTGGATGCAAATCGAACTTAGTAGCTCCGGGAGCTATCCCACAGTGCACCACTCTGTTGACGCTCTGGACAGCAGTCCAAGCTTGGATTCTCTGACCAGCCACACAGGAAACGACCCGGGAAAATTTGAATTCCTTTTCCTGTCTGGGCACTTTGAATCTGATGTCCTGGTTGGACATCGGGGCAAGCTCAGCAGCACCTGCAACGATGCAGAGCTCTCCAGCAGAGGAGTCCATGCAATCCCAGAATAGAAAGAGGTCCCCAGCAAGGACAGACCGGGAAGTCCTGGATCTGATCGCTGTGTGGGGCAATGAGTCTGTGCTTTCGGAGCTGCGCTCCAACAAACGGAATGCAAAGACCTACGAGAAGGTCTCCAAAGCCATGGCACTCAGAGGATACAGCTGGGATACAACGCAGTGCCGCGTGAAAATCAAGGACCTGAGACAAGGCTACCAAAAAGTCAGAGCGGCAAATGGACGCTCCGGAGCCCAGCCCCAGACATGCCGCTTCTACGAGGCACTGCATGCCATTCTAGGTGGGTCTGCCACCACTGCCCCACCAGTGACCGTGGACTCTGAGGATGGCATAGTGTCGACGGGCAGTTCCTCAGCGATGTTCGCCGATGGGGAAGATGAGGGAGGGTTTGTGGAGGACGACGCAGGCGACAGCACTTACAATACTGCTTTCCCCAACAGCCAGGATCTCTTCATCACCCTCACAGAGATCCCCTACCAACCCTCCCCGGCCGTTAACACGGACTCAGAATCAGGGGAAGGATCAGTCGGTAAGTGCTATAAACATGGAAACATTTATTTTTTAAAAAACAGGAATAAAAACTATATAAAAAGTTTTCCATATAAAACTATATAAAAAGAAGGTCCACACATATAGGGATGGAACAGAAATCCTCTTGGGACACTTCCACGAAGCTCTCGTAGAGGTGCTCGAAAAGCCTCCGCAGGAGGTTCCTGGGGAGAGGTGCCTTATTTGGTGCTCCGTGGAAGCACACTCTTCTGCGCCAGGCCATCCTCACATACAGCGGAATCATTGCCTCGACCAGCATGGCAGCATACGGTCCTGGTCTGTGCAGGGATTCTCGCAGCATCCTCTCTCTCTCTCTCCGAGTGACCCGCCTCAGGGTAATGTCGTTCGGCGACTGCTGCATCTAATTAGGGCAATTAGTGTACTGTTACTATTGTGAATGCTTGACTTTTACTTTGCATAGCAATGACCTTCGTTTAACAGCCACGTGTTGGAGGCCGCAGAGGAAAAGCATACAGTGATCTTTCCCGGGCACAGCCGCGAGGGGCTGGAACAGGGTCAGACTTTATGCTTTCCAGATTGCCTTCAGTGGGAGGGCACAGCTATCCATTAACTGTTAAGCAGCCTATAGTATAGGGCTTACCAGTCCTGGCTGATAAATGGATTCAGCTGTACCGCCCCGCTTGTCCGATCTCCGGTGCAAGACCGCAGCCACTGAAAGCGTATTCCGAAATCTCGAACTTGTCCTGAGAGCTCGTGAGACTAGGTGCCCTGTATGGTCTTGTTCACAGAAACTGAGTAGACTGTGTTCAGTGTTCGCAAACATGTATCTTTTCAAGGAAATCACTTCCTTTTCCCCATCACACAGCTGCAACTCTTTCACGAACTGCCCCGCCATCCCCCTCACAGAGGCTGGCGCAGATTAGGCGGTGAAAGAAAAAGACTAGGGACGACATGTTCTCGGAACTGATGGCCTGCTCCAGAGCCGAGGCGGCCGAGCAGAGACAGTGAAGGGAGACCCTATGTCAGCACCAGCGCTCACACATCGAACGGGAGGACAGGTGGCGGCAGGAAGACCAGCAGGCGACTCAAATGCTGCTTGGGCTAATGAGGGAGCAAACGGACACGCTCCGGCGCCTTGTAGATGTTCTGCAGGACCGCAGGCAGGAGGAGAGAGCCCCCCTGCACTGTATCTGCAACTGCCATCCCCCGCCACAAAGTCCTGTCCCCCCCTCACCCAAAATAACAAGAAGGAGGGGCGCTAGGAGCTGTGAAAACTGTCACTGCACCCCAGCAGAGCGCTCATGTACCACACAGCTCTCATGCCATAAATTTTGAGAAGTGCTTCCCTTCCTGGATCACCCAGTCCCAAATCCAAGTTTAATCCCCCCACTGTGTAGTTGAGTATTAAAAGTAGTTTGTTGTTATTCACTGTTTCCGTCACGTTTTTCTTGTCAGAAGACTTTGTGTGAAGGGGGGGAGGGGTTTTTTAATTGCATAGGACAGCCTCCATTACCAGGGTACAGACTTGGGGGCAGGATCAACAGCAGGACACACACAGACTGCAGTCACTAGGCACCAGGGTCAGTCTGGGAGGTGTATGCTGCTCCGGGTCAGTCTGTGAGGTGTATTCTGCCCCAGGGTCCTAGCGCCTGCTATCCACAAATGGCAAGGCAGGCTGCCCTTACCATGCCCTTCCACCCTAGCCACGAGCCTCTCCGATGCCCTGAGCCCCAGCAAGAGCCCTCATCCACGGACACATACTCACCCTTCCCACACACCCCTCACCCCTTCCTACGCCCCAACCCCCAGCCCAGAGCCTGCATCCAAACTCCGTCCCAAAGACGGCACCCCTCACCCCTTCCTGCAAACCCACCCCTTCCTGCACACCCACCCGCAACCGTCCTCCCCCCAGAGACCGCTGTAGGAGCAGGAGCCTGTCATTCCTCTAGTGTAGAAGCGGTCTGTACATCAGTGCACACCGTACCCACCACAGTCTGCGTCCATGTTTCAACCCTAGAACAGGAATTCATAATTAAAGAAAACTTTGTTAATAATCAGTGTTCCATTAAATTTATTTTAAAACGTGTGTTGGAAGGGGGGAAACCTGGAGAACGGGGTATGTAACCGCAGATCGAAGTCAACAGTCACTGAAACAGGCTCAGGTTCAGCTTCTCTGTAAATCAAGTGGACAGTCATAGGTTACCCTGCTCTCCGAGGAGCCTAGCTTTCAAAGCCTCCTGGATGCACAGCGCTTCCCGCTGTGATCTTCTATCGGCACGGCTGTCTGGCTGAGCGTAATCAGCAGCCAGGCGATTTACCGCAACCTCCCATCCCGCCATAAAGGTCTCCCCCTTGCTCTCACAGAGATTGTGGAGCACACAGCAAGCTGCAATAACAACGGGGATATTTTTTTCGCTGAGGTCCGAGCGAGTGAGTAAGCTCCGCCATCTCCCCTTGAGACGTCCGAAAGCACACTCCACCACCATTCTGCACTTGCTCAGCCGGTAGTTGAAGAGTTCCTTCTCACTGTCCAAGGCGCCTGTATAGGGCTTCATGAGCCAGGGCATTAGCAGGTAGGCTGGGTCCCCGAGGATCACTGTAGGCATCTGCACATCCCCAACCGTTATTTTGTGGTCCGGGAAGAAACTACCTGCCTGGAGGCGTTTAAACAGACCAGAGTTCCTGAACACATGCGCGTCATGAACCTTGCCCGGCCACCCGACGTAGATGTTGGTAAAATGTCCCCTATGGTCCACCAGTGCTTGCAGCACCATAGAAAAGTAGCCCTTTCGGTTAATGTACTCGCTGGCCTGGTGGGCTGGTCCCAGGATAGGGATGTGAGTCCCATCTATAGCCCCACCGCAGTTTGGGAATCCCATCGCAGCGAAGCCATCTCTGATGACCTGGACGTTTCCTAGAGTCACTACCTTTGAGAGCAGTTGCTCAATGATTGTGTGGGCTACTTGAATCACAGCAAGCCCTACGGTAGATTTGCCTACGCCAAAGTGGTTCGCTACTGACCGGTAGCTGTCTGGCGTTGCAAGTTTCCAGAGGGCTATGGCCACTCGCTTCTGCACAGTCAGAGCTGCTCGCATCCGGGTGTCCTGGCGCTTCAGGGCAGGGGACAGCAAATCACAGAGTTCAAGGAAAGTGCCCTTACGCATCCTGAAGTTTCGCAGCCACTGTGATTCATCCCAGACCTGCAGCACTATGCGGTCCCACCAGTCCGTGCTTGTTTCCTGGGCCCAGAATCGCCGTTCCACACCATGAACTTGACCCATTGCCACCATGATCTCCACTGCGCGGCGTACCCTGCTTTGTGAGAGGTCTGCGCCACAATGTGAGTTCCTGTCCTCACAGCGCTGACGGAGCCTCCTCGCCCGATTTCTCAGCAGCTGACTGTGGAAGAGGTGGACGATAAGGTGCGAGGAGTTGACAACAGCCATAAGTGCAGCGATGATCGCAGCGGGCTCCATGCTCGCAGTGCTGTGGCGTCCGCGCTGTAACTGACCAGAGAAGGGCGCGAACAGATTTCCCGCCAGCGCTTTCAGGGAGGGAGGGCGTGATTGACGGTTCAATGACGACAGTTACCCAAAACCACCCTCGACACATTTTTCCCCCAGCAGGCATTGGGGGCTCTACCCAGCATTCCAATGGGCAGCGGGGACTGCGGGAACTGTGGGATAGCTTCCCACAGTGCACTGCTTCCAAAGTCGACGCTGGCCCCGTTAGTGTGGACTCACAAAGTTGAATTAGTGTCCTTAGTGTGGATACACAAATTCGACTTCATAAGGTCGATTCCACAAATTCGAGTTAAGTAGATTCGAAATAGTCTTGTAGTGTAGACGTACCCTAAGTGAAAGAGGTTTTGTATTTGGGCATCTCAGCACCAGCTGCCTCCCTTGACAACACTCATTTCAGCAATATTGGACTACCTACTACCTGTGTCAGGGTGTACAAACCCAGCACTAGCCAAACAAATGTTAATGATCTGCTATGGGCAAAACAGCCATACCCCACCACAGCTGCAAAGCATATCAGTCCTAGAAGAAACAACCAGCTTAACCAAATATTTTAAAATATTTTAAAACTTTTACAAATGAATTACCTGAGGCCACTGAACTGGACTACAGCTGGCCAGGGCCCTCTTGAAGGAATGGTGGCCTGCCACTGCTTTCTGTTAGTTAGGTTCCTCCTCCCTTTTGGGACCTTTAGTAGTCCAAGAAAGACTAGATTCTACAGGACGTAGTTGGAGGGTGGTCTCTCCCACACCTGGATCTGTACTAATGACTACCCAGGTGATGAGGACTAGGTGAGTGCAGAATCCTATCACATCCCAAGGGTGTCCTATGGGAGACCAAGTCCATGACAACGTGGTAGAGAATCTGAACAACTTTCCAACCCCGTTGAAGAGTATGACACACACAAAACCCCCTAAATTTCCTCACCCTCTGGTGAGATCTGATAGAGTCTAGAAAATGGATAAATCTGGAGCAGTTACTCAAATGGATGGTGGAGAAACAAAAGCAGGTCACACTGCAACAACAACAGATGGTGGCCCACAATAGTAACAGGCAGCCCCTAGCAGCGACAGCTGATCTGCGAGTTGGTTTCCCAGCAACAAGACCACAGCAAAGACTGGTGCAGCAGATGCTGGTGTTTTTACAACTTTCAGGAACCCTGGGCCTTTTAGATTGCTGCCAGAGCCCCGCTGCTCAAGCCCTGGGGTAGTGGCGGCGGCCCAGGGCTCTGGCAGTAATTTAAAGGGCCCGGGGCTCCCAGCTGCCACTACCATAGCCAGAGTGCAGGGCCCTTTAAATCTCAATTTAAATGGCTCAGGGATTTAAAAGCTCCACCTCTTCCGTAGTGCCTCAACCTGCAGGGGTGGGGCCTCAACCTCCTGCTCAGGACTCTGGCGTACTGGTTAGTCTTTTAAGTTACTTTCACCCCTGCTGACTAGGGAATTTATTTCCTGTCTAGACTTGTGGAAGAGCTATTTAGCCTCTTACAGATCAAGACCATTCAAACATCTGCATACCAGCTTCAAATGAACAGCCTGGATCAGTGGGTTTCAAACTTTTTAGGTTGCATACTCCTTTCCAAATAATGTAGTCTATGGGATACCCCCATCTGAGATAGGGTCATAATATACCTATGAAAACACTCTAATACTTGTTAGTAAATATTTTAAATGTGGATGCATGTGTGTTTTTTTTTCCCTATGCATTTGCAAAGACTCGAATGAAAATTTGACCTTTTATATTTTTTGAAATACAGGGTAGCTTATTAGAGCTTTTGATGCTTCAGAAAAAAAGAAAACATTGACTAATGTTGTTTGTAGATCCTATATTTACTTGGGGTTTTCACTTTTGACTTTATTAAAAAGGCAGTTTGCAAGAGTAAATAAACAGGATCTTTGTCAGCACCTCTGGGCTCCCAGGCAGCAGCTGCCACGCTCTGGCTAGCACCTGCCACTCTGAAGGCAGAGTGGAGAGCAACGGCTGCTGGTCAGGCACCCACCTCCGAAGACAGTGCCGCTGCCAGCAGCAGAGTAGAAGTAAGCGTGGCATAGTATGTGTATCGCCACCCTTACTTCTGTGCTGCTGCTTGAAGTAGTGCTGACTTCAGAGCTGTGCATCTGGCACCTCTGGGCTCATGACCAGCAGATGCTGCTCTTTGTGCATCCCAGTGCACAAATCAAGCACTGCCTCCCCATCCCATTGCCCCAACTTCCCTTTCATGGCTTTGCGCCCCAGGCTCACCTCGCTCCTTACCTTTTGACCACAGTGCCCCCTCCCACCTCCCGACCACAGCGCCTTGGGCAATCACTCACGCTCATAAGGCCATCCCTGATTCCACTTGCCCTGCCTAACAGTCTGCACAGGGGAGTCTGCGCAGGCTTGCATCTTTCCACTCAGCTCCCAACCTTGGCCTGTCTGCCGTTAAAAGATTTTTCTCCTTCATCCTCTGACGAGAGCTCAGGTACCTTGAGGGGTATGTGTTTTGAAAACTGTTTTGAAAACCACTGGCCTAAGGTTTAACAAGCCTTGAAACAAATGTTGAAAAATTTTGTGGTCTCAGAGCCCAGACACTGGGACCAGTTCCTTCCTCCACCTCACCTTTTGCCCCTACCAGGACAGACACATCTGGCCTGTCACCACATTGAAATACCCCTGTGACAATGAGTCTGAGAGATGCCTTGGCCACTTCCCCAGAAGATATGGGAGGTGGCTTGGTGGAAACTGCAAACCACATTGGACCTGGGTGTGGCAAAGGAGTCTCACAGTGAGTGAAGGAGCCCCGTTGTACTGGAACCCAAGCCTGACAGCACAACTTGCTTTTGCATTGATTTTCAGAAAGTCACTTAACCCATGGGATGGTTACCCACCTTTGGCTCTCCTACTTTTAGTCAAAACACTGGTGTTTATGATAGCCTCTGACCATCAAATTCCCCATTATTTGCCTTCAGGTGGGAACTGGACAGTTCACATGACCTTGCCCCTCTGAGACCCTAAAAGGAAGGTGGGCCAGGCCTCAAGCAGTTATTTTAAAGCACATACAGGTAACTTGTCTGAGGGCATTGGACTGCACTACAACTGGCCAGAAGGGAGGCCTGCCACCAGTGTCCATTAGGTGTTATTTCCCTTCTGGGACCTTCAGTATCATCGGAAGGGGTAGACTTTCATGAGACTTATCTGGAGGGCTGAGTGTCCCACAACTGGACCTGTACTGACTGCTCAGGTAGTAAGGACTGAACACCAGGTAGGTGCAGGATTCATCACACCTCAGCGGAGTGCTGTGGGAGAGCAAGCTCAAAACACTAGTCCTGAAACAGTCTGGATGACTACATCAATTAGTTTATCCCTATGAGTGTTCCACTTCAGGTGTGCATGCATGCCTGTGCTCCTTCAATTGAAGATTTTCAGTAGCAGTGTCCACTGGTCTGCATCTGCACCTTACAGATGCTTGTGCTCCAATCTGAGAGCAGATAGGGAAAGGGTGGACCTGCTACAGCTCCAGTGTCTTTGCAACTGCCGGTAGCCTGAGATGGATTCAGCTTTGCTAATCCAGCATTATTCTCACCCTATTTTAATTTAGTTAGTTCAATTTTGTTATTCTTATCTTGTTTCTTGTACATGCTTTATATTTTGAGGGGATCTCTTTCCTTCACCTTTTTTATGTGCCTCACAGTCAGGGCTTCCCTGTCCACCTCAGTACCCTTGTTTGGAGTTCCAGTTAAACCGCAACCGGTCACTGAACACCTGTCTTGCTGGTACCAGGCAGATTTCTGCTTAGGTTATGCCCAAACCCCCAGGGCTTAAACATTGCCAGACCTGCAACAGGTCTTTTCCCCTCAGTAATGGACATTCTTCATTGAGTGGTGTCCTTGTGGGTGCTCCACTCTAGGTCTCAGTGCATCCCTGTGCCGGAGATCGGCGATTTCTCACAGCAGTACTCGGCCGGAGAAAGGACACGAACAGGAGTCATCTTGTGCAGCCATTGGCACCTCCTGTAGCGCGCGCTCCCCTGACCATCCCCTCAGTTCCTTTTCAACTGTCCTCAGCTGCAGACAGAGCTTCGCGGCAGAGCTCTCTTTCATACTTTCTGGGGGGGGGGAAATAAAGTCACAAGTTACATAGGAACTTCTTTTTAATCTATACTTAGTTACACTGTTTAGTTAGACTTAGCCCTGGTCTACACTGTGGGGGGGCGGGAGGGAGGGGGTGTCGATCTAAGTTATGTTTCAGAGTAGCAGCCGTGTTAGTCTGTATCCGCAAAAAGAACAGGAGTACTTATGGCACCTTAGAGACTAACAAATTTATTTCAGCATAAGCTTTTGTGGGCTACAGCTCACTTCTTCGGATGCATAGAATGGAACACACAGACAGAAGATATTTATACATACAGAGAACATGAAAAGGTTGAAGTACGCATACCAACTGGAAGAGGCTAATCAATTGAGATGAGCTATCATCAGCAGGAGAAAAAAAACCTTTGAAGTGATAATTGAGATGACCCATAGAAGGTGTGAGGAGAACTTAACATAGGGAAATAGATTCAATTAGTGTAATGACCCAACCATTTCCAGTCTCTGTTTAAACCTAAGTTAATTGTATCTAATTTGCATATTAATTCGAGTTCAGCAGTCTCTCTTTGAAGTCTGTTTTTGAAGTTTTTTTGTTGCAAAATTGCCACCTTCAAGTCTGTCACTGAGTGGTTAGAGTGGTTGAAGTGTTCTCCCACTGGTTTTTGAATGTTATGATTCCTGATGTCAGATTTGTGTCCATTTATTCTTTTGCGTAGAGACTGTCCGGTTTGGCCAATGTACATGGCAGAGGGGCATTGGTGGTACATGATGGCATATATCACGTTGGTAGATGTTCAGGTGAACGAGCCCCTGATGGCGTGGCTGATGTGATCAGGTCCTATGATGGTGTCACTTGAATAGATATGTGGACAGAGCTGGCATCGGGCTTTGTTGCAAGGATAGGTTTCTGGGTTAGTGTTTATGTTGTATGGTGTGCGGTTGCTGGTGAGTATTTGCTTCAGGTTGGGAGGCTGTCTGTAAGCGCGGACTGGCCTGTCTCCGAAGATCTGTGAGAGTGAGGGATCATCTTTCAGGATAGGTTGTAGATCTTTGATGATGCGCTGGAGAGGTTTTAGTTGGGGGCTGTAGGTGATGGCTAATGGCGTTCTGTTATTTTCTTTGTTGGGCCTGTTCTGTAGTAGGTGGCTTCTGGGTACTCTTCTGGCTCTGTCAATCTGTTTTTTCACTTCAGCAGGTGGGTATTGTAGTTTTAAGAATGCTTGATAGAGATCTTAGAATCATAGAATCTCAGGGTTGGAAGGGACCTCAGGAGGTCATCTAGTCCAACCCCCTGCTCAAAGCAGGACCAAACCCAACTCAATCATCCCAGCCAGGGCTTTGTCAAGCCTGACCTTAAAAACCTCTAAGGAAGGAGATTCCACCACCTCCCTAGGTAACCCATTCCAGTTCTTCACCACCCTACTAGTGAAAACGTTTTACCTAATGTCCAACCTAAACCTCTCCCTCTGCAACTTGAGACCATTACTCCTTGTTCTGTCATCTTCTACCACTGAGAACAGTCTAGATCCATCCTCTTTGGAACCCCCTTTCAGGTAGTTGAAAGCAGCTATCAAATCCCCCCTCATTCTTCTCTTCTTCAGGCTAAACAATCTCAGTTCCCTCAGCCTCTCCTCATAAGTCATGTGCTCTAGCCCCCTAATCATTTTTGTTGCCCTCCGCTGGACTCTCTCCAATTTATCCACATCCTTCTTGTAGTATGGGGCCCAAAACTGGACACAGTACTCCAAATGAGGCCTCACCAGTGCTGAATAGAGGGGAATGATCACGTCCCTCGATCTGCTGGAAATGCCCCTACTTATACAACTCAAAATGCCATTAGCCTTCTTGGCAACAAGGGCACACTGTTGACTCATATTCAGCTTTTCGTCCACCGTAACCCCTAGGTCCTTTTCTGCAGAACTGCTGCCCAGCCATTCGGTCCCTAGTCTGTAGCAGTGCATGGGATTCTTCCGTCCTAAGTGCAGGACTCTGCACTTGTCCTTGTTGAACCTCATCATATTTCTTTTGGCCCAATCCTCTAATTTGTTTAGGTCCCTCTGTATCCTATCCCTACCCTCCAGCGTATCAACCACTCCTCCCAGTTTAGTGTCATCTGCAAACTTGCTAAGGGTGCAGTCCACACCATCCTCCAGATCGTTAATGAAGATATTGAACAAAACCGGCCCCAGCACCGACCCTTGGGGCACTCCACTTGATACCGGCTGCCAACTAGACATGGAACCATTGATCACTACCCGTTGAGCCTGACCATCTAGCCAGTTTTCTATCCACCTTACCGTCCATTCATCCAGCCCATACTTCTTTAACTTGCTGGCAAGAATACTGTGGGAGACTGTATCAAAAGCTTTGCTAAAGTCCAGAAATAGCACATCCACTGCTTTCCCCTCATCCACAGAGCCGGTTATCTCATCATAAAAGGCAATTAGGCAAATCTTGTAGGTGTTTATCTCTGACTGAGGGATTGGAGCAAATGCAGTTGTATCTTAGAGCTTGGCTGTAGACAATGGATCGTGTGGTGTGTCGTGGATGGAAGCTGGAGGCATGTAGGTAAGCATAGCTGTCAGTGGGTTTCCAGTATAGGGTGGTTTTTATGTGACCATTGCTTATTAGTACAGTAATGTCTAGGAAACGGACCGCTTGTGTGGATTGGTCTAGGCTGAGGTTGATGGTGGGATGGAAATTGTTAAAATCATGGTGGAATTCCTCAAAGGCTTCTTTTCCATGGGTCCAGATGATGAAGATGTCATCAATGTAGTGCAAGTAGAATAGGGGTGCTAGGGGACAAGAGCTAAGGAACCGTTGTTCTAAGTCAGCCATAAAGGTGTTGGCATACTGTGGGGCCATGTGGGTACCCATAGCGGTGCCACTGACTTGAAGGTATATATTGTCCCCAAATGTGAAATAGTTGTGGATGAGGACAAAGTCACAAAGTTCAGCCACCAGGTTAGCCGTGATATTATCGGGGATACTATTCCTGATGGCTTGTAGTCCATCTTTGTGTGGAATGTTGGTGTAGAGGGCTTCTGCATCTATAGTGGCTAGGATGGTGTTTTCTGGAAGATCTCCAAGGGATTGTAGTTTCCTCAGGAAGTCCAGTGGTGTCTCGAAGATAGCTGGGAGTGCTGGTAGCATAGGGCCTGAGGAGCGAGTCCACTTAGCCAGACAATTCTGCAGCTGCGTGAAGTTATTCACATAGTTATTCATGTAGCTGAAGTTGACATACTTAGATCAACTTACCCTGGTGTCTTCATCGTGGTGAGTTGAGTGCTGCCGCTCCCCAGTTGACTTTACTTGCACCTCTCGCCAAGCTGGAGTACAAGAGTCAATGGGAGAGCATTTGGGAGTCGATTTATCGCATCTAGACTAGACAACGTGATAAATCAAGCCCCGCTGGATTGATCGCTGCCTGCTGATCTGGCGGGTAGTGAAGACATATCCTTAGTCTATACATAGTTACATAGTTTGGTTAGTTCCTCTAAGAGGTTTTTCTTAAAAAAAATTTAAAAAAAAAAAGGTGGGGGGGGGAAGAAGAAGGCTTTTTCTCTCCTTAACTCCCCGTTTGGGAACAGTTTCTACAGTTTACCATTACAATTAACTCCCACCCTTATCTCTGGAGAGGCGGGAGAGGCTTAACTGCAGACATGCCGGGCTCAACAGGATTTAAAAAGTGTGACTCCTGCAGTGAACCAGTGCTGGTCTCTGATAGTCACACATCCTGCGTTTGCTGTCTGGGAGAAACTCATATTTCCCAGAAATACACGCATTGCACCAACTTAACATCAAGGGCAAGACGTGACAGGGATCTTCGCTTGAAAATGCTTCTGCTGGAGAGATCCCTCCAACCTCCGCAAGAGATGTCCTCTGGGGAGTCTCACAGACTGAGATCCCTGAGCTCTGATAAGGCTCCAACTTCCAAAACTGTCAGGAAGCGAGCCTTGACCTCTCTAGCAAGGGTCTCTCAGAAAAAGAGCTTCCCCTGCAAAGTTTTTACCCTCAGTGCTCCACTCATCCAGAGTGACCACTTATGAGGCACCGGGCTCCTCCAGCACCATCCCTCAGTAGACCCCTGCTGAGCCCCAATGCATGGCACCAGAGCTGAGATGTCAAGTCTCCTCCACAGCACTGACTACCCCAGTGCAGAGCACAGCACAGGCAGCAGCACTGTGATCAATGCTGCCACCATTGGCACCAACCCAAGACTTGCTGCCGCCTAACAAGCTGAATCCAGCACCAGACAGTGCTGCAATGGTCAACCACAACCTCAAGGCGGGACCAGCGTAATTCCTGCATCCTGCTGACAAAGCAATTTCTTATGCACCGTGTGACAGAGCGATTCTGGCGGGACCCAACTGAGAGTGCCAAATCAGGACCAATTGCTTAAACTGGGCAGTCAAAGCCCTAGGCTGGGGTTTTTCCACCTCTAAGGCAAACCAAACCAGCCAGACAAAAAGGACTTTGGTCTCACCCCACTGGCTAACCACAAGTCACACAAGCAATTTCCTTAGACACTCCAGTCTCCCAGCATCACCACCAGTGCACTTGTCCTGGGGATGAATGGTTATGAAAACCAACACCCCAATAAAAGAAAAAGGTTCTCTCGATCCCAAAGGACCAAGCCCCAGACCCAGGTCAATATACACATCAGATCTTACCCACAAATCACGCTGTTGGCAATCCTTTAGAATCTAAAATCTAAAGGTTTATTTACAAAGGGAAAAAGGTAGAAATGAGAGGTAGAATTGGTTAAATGGAATCAATTACATACAGTAATGGCAAAGTTCTTAGTTCAGGCTTGCAGCAGTGCTGGAGTAAACTGCAGATTTAAATTAAGTCTCTGGAATACATCCCCTGCTGGGATGGGTCATTCAGTCCCTTGTGTAGAGCTTCAGTTTGTAGCAAAGTCCCTCCAGAGGTCAGAAGCAGGATTGAAGACAAGATGGAGATGATGCATCAGCCTTATATAGACTTTTCCAGGTGTAAGAATCTCTTTGTCCTCACTATGGAAAATTACAGCAAAATGGAGTCTGCAGTCACATGGATAAGTCTCTGCATACTTTGCTGAGTCACAAGGCGTGTCTGCCTTCTCTCCATGGGTCAATTGTGTAGCTGATGGTCCTTAATGGGCCATCAAGCCAGCTAGGCAGGGCTAACACCAGCTTGTCTGGGATATTTCCCAGAAGCAGAGCATAATACAAAATACAGACAGTACAGAGCCAATACTTATAACTTCAACTACAAAATGATACACAGACATACAGACAGCATAATCATAACCAGCAACCCAGAACCTGGTCTTAGACACCTTATATGACCCCCTTTACTTAAGATTTGGTGCCACTACAGGACCTTGGTTGCAACACATGTTCTATATGGTCCCAATTTATATCAATAACGTCACACACCACAGTTACCACTGCTTGGCACCAAACACTCCCTGAACTACATAGCATGGTACCATCCTTCATCTCCTGCACCACTCTCCATGCATAGTGGTGAGGAAGAAGATGTGGAGAACACTCATTTCTCCTCTCAACGTTCATCCCTATCACAGATGAGACCTACATGGAATGCTGTGAAGCCTAAGCCTCATCCCTCAGAGCATTCACAGCCCTGGTATAGAAGAGGAAGAAATACTATCAGAGGCAGACTGGATGATTCACCACCTACCCTACACTCATCATCTGCACCAGACGAAACAGTGATGCCGTCTACCCCTATGACATCAGATGACCTGAAACAGTTCCAAGAACTCTTCAAAAGAGTAGCAAACAGCCAGGAAATTGCCTTACATGAGGTGCAGGAGAAACAACATAAGTTGTTAAAAATCTTACAACCAGCATCAGCGACCAAGATTGCCCTCCCCATGGATGAGGTTATAATAGAGCCTGTGGAGGTAATATGGCAAATACTGGCTTTGGCACCACCCATCAACAAAAGGGCTGACAGAAAATACTTCTTTCCAGCCAAATGCATGGAATTTTTGTTTTCACACCCTCAAGCTTGCTCTCTGGTAGTAGAGGCTGCTAATCAGCGCAGTAAACAGCCACATTTCCGCTCCTCACTGCAAGATAAAGAACACAAGAGACTTGACCTCTCTGGGTGGAAAGTTTACTCGTCATCCACCCTTCTGCTTAGAGTTGCCAACTATTCTGCTCTACTAGCAAATTACAACTACTCTAACTATAGTAAAATACAAGAGCTCGTGGAGGACCTCCCTGAGCATAAACATCCTCAACTCAACGCCATGATCAATGAGGGTCAGTTAATAGCCCGCAAAGCACTGCAAGCCTCAATGGATGTAGCAGACACAGCTTCCTGATCAACAGCAACAGCTGTGGTTATGAGAAGAACATCATGGTTGCAGGCTTCAGGAATTCCAAAAGAACTACAGCTAAAAGTGGAGAACCTCCCCTTCAATGGGGATAAACTGTTCTCGTCTCAAACATATGACGCCCTCCATACCATGAAGGCTTCCCGAGCAACACTGCGTACACTAGGCATACACCCACCGCCTGACAAACGTGCTCACTTTATACCATACCAGAGGTCATGAGACACCTTGTTTAACCGTCAACAACCACAATACTTCACTCAGAACAGACCCAAACAACGGGCTCAGAAACAACAAGCTCCACAGAACCAGGCCTCGTTCACCCATTCATCTCCATCTAAGCCACAATTTTGAAGTCTTGGTCAAGGATATGCACAACCTCCCCACACCTCTAGTGCCAACAGATACCCCATCCCACAATTTTGGTCACCGCCTACACCCATTTTACCATGCCTGGGCTATGATAACCACAGATAAATGGGTTTTGGAGATCATACAATCTGGCTACACCTTCCTGTCGCAACCCTATACATAGTTATGGCTCTGTATGGCCAATTGTCGGTCCACGGACATCTTGTTCTGCTAAAAGGACAAGGCAGCCTCCATCTTGGACCAGGTTCTTGTTCCACAGGAGAGGGCAGAGACCTAATTCTGCCCAGCAACACCGTGGTGTCGTGTGCAACCCTGAGGTGCGGTGTGCAACATTATAGTGCTGTGTGCATTTTCCTGCTCTTTTCTGCCTGGTCATCTAGGGGTCAGGCTAGTGCCTTGTGCAGAGATGCCAGTGTGCCGTGTACAGATCCTGTTGGCGTGGGGGGCAACAGTTCAGAGCCTGAAGGGTGTAGGAGCCAGGGACCAATCAGATGCTGACACGAGTGAGTGAGACCCTTCAAATAAAACTAGGTTTCCCCCCAAAATTTTTGTGGAGTGTCCGCGTGTCAGCTGAAGGGCCTGATCAACCTTTCAGCCAGGGTCTCCTCCCGGTATAGCTAGCTCGTGTCGTGTCGTTTTGGATTCATTATCGCTTTGGATTTATCGTTTTGGATCTATTTCTATCAGCTCGTCATGCTTCTGGTGTCTGCTCTGCTGGTCAGCTGCGCCTGGAGTGCGGTATTTGCTTTCTAATTTCTGACAGTTTGCTTGCCTAGCTCCCTCTCTTTTCCCCCTCCCCAACTCGGTACCAAGTGTATACAGTATATAAGAGTTGAATTATTGAGCTCATAATTGCACAGTTGTTTAGTTTGTGTAGTTGTTCTGAGTTTTAGTAGATAGTTAACTATAGACTGTTTTAAGTTGTGTGAGTTACTGCTCTGTCTTTGTCTGGAGTGCTTGGTGCTAGGTGCTGTCTCCACCTGAGGATTAGCTGACCAAGGGGTTACTGTCCCCGCGGTCTGTGTGAGTGGAACCTGCACAATCGCAGCCGCACCACACTCTGGGTAAATCCCTTAGTGTGAAAGCAAGGGCGGTTGAGGCAGTGGCCTGTGGGTCGCTTTTCTGTGTTGCACCGGGCACTGCTCTGACGAACCCGATTTCCTCCTTGTGTAATTGGTGTGTCTGTCTACTCAATGTGAAGCAGTGAGCAGTATAGATTTGTATTGTTAATGATTTTTGGGTGTGTCTGTATTGTTTAATAACATCCCAGCTAAGAATTGCCTCCTTCTCCTTGGCCAACGTTATAACTATCCCCCCAATAAACGCAGCCACTTGGCTTTGCACCTTATTCTGGTCCAGCCTCTCCCAATACCAAAGCTGATCGAACCGCAATCAGTTTCGGACACTTCCCTTTCACAACCATCCCCCCTACCCTCCCTCCTTCCCTGTCCCTCTTCAGGGACCCCTCTCATGAGCTCCTTCTGCAACAGGAAGTAGACCACCTCCTGCTGCTGGGTGCTGTAGAACCAGTACCACATCAATACCAAGGGAGGGTTTTTTATTCCAAATATTTCCTGACAGAGAAGAAAGGAGAGGGATGGAGACCAATCTTAGAACTCTGAAAACTCAACAGGTTCATATGCAACCACATGTTCAAAATGGTCACTCTGGCCACAATAATCCCAGCGCTAGTCATGGGGGACTGGTTTTTAGCCCTCAACCTCCAAGATGCATACTTCCTTATTACAATACATCCTGCCCAGAGAGGTTCCTGAGGTTCACAGTAGGACCCAATCACTACCAATACAGGGTCCTTCCCTACGGACTGTCCACTGCTTCCCGCGTATTCTCAAAAACCCTCATGATAGTAGCAGCACATTTACAACGCAATGGAATCATAATCTTCCACTATTTGGATGATTGCCTTCTCAAGGCTGCCAACTGACAAGAAACGGCAGGCATGCTGAAGACCACAATAGACCTGTTTCACCAACTAGGTCTACAGATAAACGAAAAGAAATCCACCCTGGAATCAACCCAGCGATTTAAGTTTATCGGAGCCAACCTAGACTCCATATAAGCCAAGGCAATATTGCCAAATCACAGATCACTAAATTGACCAATCTTATTTCCATGGTGACCGTCAGACCACAAACTTCAGTGAGGACATGCCTTCAGATTCTGGGATGTATGGCAGCTACAACTTTTGTAGTAAAGTATGCCAGACTCCATATGGCTGCCTGCAGCACTGGTTGAGCATGGTCTATGCATTCAGCAAACACTCTCTCAACAGAAGTGTTACACTACCACCAAGGGTTATCCTCTCCCTACAATGGTGGACATAGCCAGAGAATGTATGCTCCCTTTCAACAAGACACCTTGTCAGTGACTATCACAACAGATGCCTCCCTGATAGGTTGAGGCGCCCACTTGCAGGGCCGCCCAGAGGGGGGGGCAAGAGGGGCAATTTGCCCCAGGCCCTGAGCCCCACAGGGGCCCCCACCGGAGTTTTTCGGGGCCCCTGGAGCGGGGTCCCTCACTCGCTCCGGGGTGCCCAGCAAACTCTTGTGCGGCCGGGCGCAGGAGCTTCTGCCGCTCCCGGTCTTCGCTGGCGGGGGGTCCTTCCGCTCCGGGGCGGAAGGACCCCCCCGCTGGCGAATTATCGCCGAAGACGGAGCGGGACCCGCCGCCGAAGTTCAGCCTGGTCTTCGGCGGTAATTCGGCGGCGGGGGGCCCTTCCGTTCCGGGACCCGCCGTCAAAGTGCCCCGAAGACCCGCGGCGGGGGCCCCCCTCTGCCGAATTACCGCCGAAGACCGGGCTGCGCTTCGGTGGCGGGTCCCGCTTCGGCGGTAATTCGGCGGCGGGGGGGCCCCGCCGCGGGTCTTCCGGGCACTTCGGCGGAGGGTCCAGGAACGGAAGGGCCCCCCGCCGCCGAAGACCCCAGGCCCCCGGAATCCTCTGGGCGGCCCTGCCCACTTGGGTCACCACAATGTACAAGGCAAGTGGTCTGCGATGGAAACCCAACTACATATCAATTTCCTGGAACTCCATGTGGTACACAATGCATGCCGCCACTTCCCCCGCACTCATACGGCAGACCTCAATCTCTATTCTCACTGACAATGTGGCATGCATGTTTTACACCAATTGCCAAGAAGGAGCCAGGTCTCACTCACTATGCGTAGAAGCCATGAATTTATGGAACCTGTGCATCCGCAACAATATAAACATCACAGCATCATACCTACCAGGGTGCCAAAACACTACACCCAACAACCTCAGCAGGCACTTCTCACAGAAGCACGAGTGGGAAATCCACGACAGGGTTCTCGACACAATATTCCAAAAATTGAGTCACTCAGTAATAGACCTTTTCACCTCAGCGACAAATCACAAATGTCCACTCTTTTGCTCCAGGGCAGACCTGGCACTGGGGTCGTTGGGGGATGCCTTCCTCATCCCATGAAATGTGTCACTCATGTACACCTTCCCACTGATCCCACAGGTCATCCGCAAGATACGACTCGACAGAGCATACATCATTCTCATTGTCCCCACATGGCCCAGACAGACTTGATTTCAGTACCTCTCACGTCTAGCAGTCTGTGCCCCACAACCGCTGCCTTTCCAGATGGACCTCCTGTCCCAGAACAAGGGCCTGATGCTCCATCCAGACCCAGCGAAACTCCATCTCAAAGTGTGGCTCCTCTCTGGTTCCAACATGGGGAATTGAACTGTTCAGAGAAAGTGTAACATGTATTACTAAATACCCTCACCACTAGATTCTCCCTTTGGTGTCAGCAAAAACAGCTGGATGTGACCAAGGCACCTCTATCTGTGATCCTAGACTACCTACTAGAACTGAAGGAAATGGGGTTAGCCATAAGCTCTATGAAAATACACCTCATTGCCTTTACGGCCTCTATGAACAGATAGAAGGGACTTCAATATTTGCTCACCTGATTACACGGTGCTGTCTAGCATGTATACAGAACATGTACCCAGAAGTACACCAACCTGCATCACCATGGGATCTCAATCATGTGCTCAAATGTCTCACAAGACCACCCTTTGAGCCTCTAGCAACCTGCTCGCTCCTTCATATGTCAATGAAGGTCCCATTCCTAGTCTGCCAGACGTGTCAGTGAAATAGGAGCATTGATGGCTGAACCACCATACATTGTATTTACCAAAGACAAAATCATGTTACGTCCTCACCCAAAATTCTTGCCCAAAGTGGCTACACATTTTCATATTAACTAAACCATACACTTACCTGCCTTCTATCACAAGCCACATAATGACTCTCAAGAAGCAACGTTGCACATGCTGGATATAAGATGAGCTGTAGCCTTCTATTTGGACAGAACTAAACCATTCGCAAGTCACCAAGGCTATTTGTCTCTACAGCAGAGCGCTCCAAGGGCCAGAGACTCCAAATGGGGCTTTACCTGTATTCAAACTTGCTACCGCCTGCATCACAAAGAACCCCCCACGGGCATCAGATCCCACTCAACGCAAGCCATGACAACATCGATTACATTCTTGAACAATGTCCCCTTTAATAGATATTTGTAGAGCTGCAGCCTGGACATCAGAACACCTTTTTGCAAAGCATTACGCTATCACCCTAGGCCTTGTCTCAGTGCTCTCATCACACACTTATGCATAACTCCGACCCCCTACCACCCATGGTGGGGTACTGCTCTACAAGCACCTAGAGTGGATCACCCACAGGGACACCACTCGATGAAGAAGAAGTTACTCACCTTATGCAGTAACGATGGTTCTTCGAGATGTGTGTCCCTGTGGGTGCTCCACTACCCACCCTCCTCCCCTCTACTTTTGAGTTCACACAGCCAAGCTCTGCAGTAGAGAAGGAACGGAGGGGATGGTCGGGGGAGCGTGTGCTACAGGAGGTGCCAATGGCTGCATGTGACAACTCCTGTGCGCACCCTTCCCCCGGCAGAGTACTGCTATGAGATCTCCAATCTCCGGCGCAGAGATGCAGTGACACATAGAGTGAAGCACCCACAGGGACACAGATCTTGAAGAACCATCATTACTGCACAAGGTGAGTAACTTCTTCTTCCATCTGCTTCCATTGCCTCAGGGAGGCCCATATTCTGTCTAAGTGTAAATTCTGCAGAGGCTTCAAGAGCAGATCTAGAAAGCAGAGGGAAGACAGAATCAAATTATTTCTCTCATTTCTTGAGACCTGCTGCTGATTCAGAGCCTGACACGTGTGCCCTCCCACACCATACATCAGCCTTTCATTCCAAAATAAGAGAAGGCACAAATCCCTTGTTAGAGAGTTGAAGAGGAAAGGAAGATGCCCCAAAGACACCATATATATATATATTAACTATGGCCCTGAGATGTATGCTGATTGGGCTGCAAGCAGCCTGCAGGCTGTGGGTTGAGAACCACTGCCTCAAACCATAGCGTGGGTCTGCCTGCACTGCTAGGCCACATGGCAGCCTCCACCTTCATTACACCCCACACCAGTCTGCATTCAAGGTTCCCCCAACCCTGGCTGAGGATGGTCTGGACACCCAGCAAACACAGCTTGACCAAGAGGGTATCTATTCTGCAGAAGGCTCTTGGCTCCACCAATTGGTGGAAGGAGCCTCACAAGGTCTGTGAGGGAACCCCATTCATGCACCCCCCCCTTAAGAGGAGCATTACCACAGATGCTGCATTGCTAAACTGGGGAGTTCAGTTCCAGGGCCTTACAGCTGAAGGCAGGTGCACTCCCTGATAGTCCACAGGAAGAATTATTTATATGGAATTATCCACATAATATAAATGTAAATATGTAAAATGAATTTTTTTTTGTACTCAATGATATTGATATGTTGTAATATATTTTTATTCTAGCAAGAATAGAGAAAAAGTTAGCAAGTCTTTTTTCATCATTTACTTTGTAGCAATTTTTATGTTAATTCATGTTTTTGAGGATTTTTTGTTTTTATCTAGGCTAGTTATCAGAAGCAATACCACACTGGAATGCTTAACCAAGATGCTGCCCAAACATTAATAGGCGCAGCAGAAAGCTGTGTTGATATTAGAGGGAAGTAAGTGCTTCATTTACTTTATTGTTTATAATTGAAATTAGTTGGATATCAGACAGTATGTGCCAGATGTTCAAATATGGGTGTAACACAGGAAATGTACATCCATTGCATTCACTAATCCCTAGACTTGTGCTTACAAGTGAGCAGCCTGTAGATGCAGGTACTTGATGTGCAAGCAGTCACATAACTTAATGGGCTGGTATAGAATTTTATAGGCATATTCATTGTTTTGAAAACGTGCTCCTACTGTACATGTTCTACATATGAATAGTCTAAAAGGGGAAGTTTTGTTTTAAAAAACAGTGAATAACCTAATCAAAATAGTTTAGTAATTTTTAAAACAATTTTTGGTGCAAATTAGTCATCGTGAAAGTAGCCAGACATTATAGCCTTGTAACTGATGTACTCTATTATTTACATAACAAATACAGCATTGGCAACAGCATTGTAAGCTGACTTAAACCATCCTTGACCCCCTTTTAGAAGCACCACCTTTAGAAGTGAGACAGAAATTTCATCTCCATGCCACTTTTATCTGTCCATCATAGTATTATGTACTAGCATCTGTCACCAAAGTACCTGAATGCCTCTAATTAGATCTCCTCTGGAAGTTCATTTAACAGCCAGATTCCTGCAGTTGAAAATGCTTTATCTCTGACCTTTATGCACTTAGCTCTGTTTTTTCTTACACTCCTCTGGAACAATGCAGATAACTGTCTTGGCAGTTCTTAGAAAGACATGCAGTCTCTCTCTAGACAGGGAAGATGGTACAGTAGTTAGGGCACTAACCTGGGACTAAGGACAAATGGATTCAATTTCCAGTTCTGCCACAGGCTTCCTGTGTAGGATTGCCAGGTGTCCAGTTTTCAACTGGAACGTCTAGTCAAAAAGGGAAACTGGCAGCTGATCGAAAGCTAAAGGTCCAGTTACCTGCAGTAGCTGGCCTCTGCCACCAGGGAGGAGGAGCAGAAAGAGCAGCAGCTGCTGCTGGAGCCTGGAGGCGAGGATCTGCTTAGCAGATGCTGCTCTTTCCACCCCCCAGCCTGATGGTGAGAACTGGCTGGCTCTTGGACCAGGCGCCAAAGTGGGTACCTGCACCATCGCGGGGGGGCCCTGTCTGCCCCCTTTGCCCCACTATGTCCCAATTTCCCCAGCCCCTTGCTCTGGGGATGGACCCGAATTTCTCCTTGGCCTCGCTCCACAAACCAACCTCCCTCCTGCCCCGCTGTGCCCCAATTTCCCTACCTCGGCCCCTCACTATGGGGACTGACCCGTCATGCTCTGCTGTGCTGCAATTGGACAGGCTCCGCATCATCTCCTCCCAGTCCGGCTCTGCAGGCGGCGAGTGAGTCTTGGGAGATGGGAGAGTGAGTGATGGGGCAGGGATGGAGAGTGAGTGATGGTGGGGGGACAGGTTGGACGGGTGGTGGGGCCTCAGAGAAAGAGGCAGGGCAGGAGCGGGATTCGGGAAGAGGCATAGTTGTTCAGTTTTCAGGGATTAGAAAGTTGGCAACCCTATTCCTGTTTGATTTTGGGCAAATCACTTAGGCCTGGTCTACACTCGGGCATGGATCAATATAAGTTACACAACTTCAGCTACGTGAATAACGTAGCTGAAGTCGATGTACTTAGATCGACTTACCGGGGTGTCTTCACCACAGTGACTCGACTGCTGCCGCTCCCCCGCCGACTCTGCCTGCGCCTCTCGCCAAGCTGGAGTACAGGAGTTGATGGAAGAGCGCTCAGGGATCAATCGGTGCCCGCTGATCCAGCCAGTAGTGAAGAGATAACCTTAGTTTCTCTCTGTCTCAATTCTTAATCTGTAAAATGGGGATAATGTTTCTTTCTTGCCTCACATGGTTATAGTGAGGATAAATTTATTAGAAATTTTGAGGTCCACAGTTCCTATAATATTGTAGGCTATATAAGTACCCAAGATAAATAATGTAACTGGGAACTGATTCATTAATGGGTCTGAAGATTGAGATCGGACGTAGAGGTAGTCTTTGAAGGGTCCAAATTACAGGGGGGGAATGTTCAAAGCAGTCCAACCTGTGGAGGAGGCATCAGCTATGTTTTGCAGAAGTGGCGGGAGACTTTGCATTTTTTTCATATGTAGATTCAGATACAGTGAATTACAATAATCTAGTCTGGAGTGAATGGTAGTGAATTACAAATGCTGTTGCTTATAAATAAGGCTACGTTGTAGTCATGGATTTTTAGTAAAAGACAAAAATTCATGGCCTGAGACCTGTTCATGACTTGTACTATATATCCCTGACTAAATCTTGTGGGGCGCACAGCCTGGGCCCTCCACTAGTGCTGGCGGAGTTAAGGAGGCTTGCAGGCTCCCTACCTGGCTCCTCACGGCTCCCTGGATGCAGGAACATGTCCCTCCCTCAGCTCCTAGCTCTGCGCACTGCGTCCACATCTCCCATGGGCCAGGAACTGCAGCCAATGACAGCTGCGAGGGTGTTGCCTGTGAACAGAAGCAGTGTGTGGAGCTAGGAGCTGAGGGAGGGAGGGACATGTCGCTGCTTCTAGGGAGCCCCCCTCCCCAAGATAAGCACTGCCCTGAGTCCCCTCCCACACCGAAATTCCTTCTGCTGGGGGTGGGGCAGTGTCCCAAGACTGCCCCAGCAGCGGCTGGGGTTGCATGGATATCCTGGAAAGTCACAGAATCCATGACAAACTTGCAGCTTTACTTATGACTGATATTACAGTAGTGCCTAGATGCCACATTGTGCTAGATGCTGTGCAAATGCAGTAAAAAACAGTCCTTATACTGAACAACTTACATTGTAAGTAAACAAAGTGCCTAAGTGCCACAGAAAATCAGCGGGGCGTTCATCTGAAGTGGGGTTTTTACCCACGAAAGCTTATGCCCAAATAAATCTGTTAGTCTTTAAGGTGTCACCGGACTCCCCATTGTTTTTTGGGGGCATTCTTGACAATTTTACTCTAAATGACTTTCCCAAGGTAAGACAGAAAGTTTGTGAATGGCCTGGACACTGAACTCAGATTTCCTGAGTCCTTGTCCAGATGCCTTAACCACAAGACCATCCTTCCACACAGTAGTAGTCAGAGAAAAGTTCTTGGATACTGAGGTCTGTGGATATCATACTAAGGTACTTATTAAAAAAGGCGTGTTTTATATTTTGCCCTTGAATGTACATACGACATTTCCATTTACTTCAGTAGGAAGCACATGCAAATATAAGTGCAAAATTTGGTCTCTATATAATTTCATAGATTTTAATAGACATAAAATTGATAACAATACTTTGGTCTTAATACTATATTTATGGAAACTCTATTCGGTTGATCTTGTGGACCAGATCATCAGCTGGGGTCAACTGGTGTAGCTTCACTGACTTTGATGGAGCTACATCAGTTTACATCATTTGAGGATCTAGTCTGTGTATATATTATAGCTTTATTTTCTAGTAGTATACATTTGTGTAATGACATCTTTCTTTCTTAGATTTATGAACATTCATGAGGTAAAGACATATTGGGAAAGCAAAGGACTACTAGTTTCCTTTAAGAAATTGTTATCTGATTGGGTTTACAATGTGAAAGATGAAAAATCTAAGCCAGCATGGTAAGTACAGTATAATGTACATCTAAATCTTTATTTAGGTTATTGCATCAACTTAATTGGGCTATCAGCATACAGCTATTACTTACACCCATTGTTAAGGTTATTTTTCCATATTAATTGCTCTATCTTTTCTTCTGTAAGAGGCATTTTTACCATGCATAGATTCTAAAGTCAGAAGAGACCATTGTGGACATTGCAGTCTGATCTCCTATATTACACAGGCCATAGAACTTCTCCAAAATAACTCCTTTTGAATTAGAGCATATCTTTTTTTTAAAAATCCAATCTTGATTCTAAGATTTTCAGTGATGGAGACTCTACCATGACCCTTGGTAAATTTTTCCAATTGTTAGCTAGCCTCACTGTTAAAAATGTATACTTTATTTCCAGTTTGAATTTGTCTAGCACCGACTTCCTGCCATTGGATCTTGTTACACCTTTGTCTGCCAGACTGAAAAGTCTATTATAAATTTTTTTTCCCTGTCTATGTATTTATAGACTGTGATCAATCATGGGGTCCTTCAGCACTCATCACTATGGTTATTAAAGATGAAGGAATGTATTTCTGGCTACTATTGGTATCTTGATTACACAAGGAACTCACAGTTGCCAACTTTCATGTAGTAAATACGCATCCCAACTTTTACAATAAGCCAAAAATCAAGCTAATCCCAGTTCAAAAAAAGGCCAAAACAAGCCAATCCCTAAGAACCCCAACACTCTATGTGACTAGAATCTCCCTGGCATGCAGTCTGGGACTGTGGTGGGCCCACCATGCACCCCTGACTCTCTCCCTCCTCTTGCCCCTGCTTGCCACCACCCCCTTGCCCCCAGTGGTGGATTAACAAATTTGGCACCCCTAGGCCGTCAAAAAATTGCCGCCCCCCCAGCTCACCTCTGCTCCCCCACGGTAAACCTGGGAGGGATGGGGGAGAAGGGGAGTTGTGGCACGCTCGGGGGATGGCAGCGGTGGAATGGAGGTGAGCTGTGGCAGGGAGTGGTTCCCTGCTTCCCCCCCCAAGAGTTACTCTCTGCGCCTGCCAGCCCCAGCTCACCTTTGTTCCGCCTCCTCTGATCATGCCGCTACTCACTTCTCCCTTCCTCCCTCTCTCCCAGCGCTTTCGCATGGCAAGCCTGGGAGGGAGGGGGGAGAAGGAGAGTTGCGGCATGCTTGGGGGATGGCAGCGGTGGAGCGGAGGTGAGCTGGGGCAGGGAGCGGTTCCCGGCCCCCCTGGGTTACTTCCCACGCCCGCAGGCCCCAGCTCACCTCTGCTCTGCCTCCTCCAAGCGTGCCGCTACTCGCTTCTCCCTCCCTCCCAGCGCTTTCGCGCGGCAAGCCTGGGAGGGAGGTGGAAGGAGGGAAGCACGGCGCACCTGGGGGAGGAAGTGGGCCGGGGATTTGGGGAAGGGGCGGAGTTGGGGAAGAGTCGCGAGCAAATTTGCTGCCCCTGCAAATTTGCCGCCCTAGGCCTAGGCCTTGTTGGCCTAGGCGATAATATGCCACAGCTTGCCCCTGCTTGCCAGGTGCCGATCGAAAAAAGAAGCAACAAACTGCAACAAGCTACAAGTCCAACAAGCTACGAGTCAAACAAGCAACAAGCTACAAGCCAAAAACTAGCCAACAAGCAACTCACAAGCCAGTTAAGCCAAAAACAAGCCCAAATTTCTGCTTTTTTCCCCACCACAGGTTTGGCATGTCTGAAGAAACTGTATTTTCTTCTTTGAGTGATTGTGCACGTGCATTCCACTGTGTGTGTGTGTGTGCCCTATGTACAGTTGTTAGAATTTTTTTCCCTCAGCAGTACTCATATGGCGTGTGCTTTTTGGTATAAAAGGTAGGGCTGCCCTCAACCCCTTCAGTTCCTTCTTGCACCAACAACGGTTGCTGGGAACTGTCTTGCCTTGGCATGTTCTCTTGGCGTGTTTTTTAGTTGTAAATAGTTCCCCATTGGTATCATTTTAATGTTAGTCAGGTAGCAGGATAAGTTTTAGTTTAGTTAAAAGTGATTTTTTTCATACCTGGCTTGTGGTTCCATTTTTCAGTACCAAGGAATGCCTCAGTCACCAGGCTTCAAGCCCTGTTTTTCATGTTCCAAACTGATGCCCATGACTGACCCACACTCTGTTTAAAGTGTCTGGATGAGTCTCACATTAGGGATCAGTGTCAAATTTTTAAGGACTTTAAGCCAAGGACCAAGAAAGAAAGATAGGCGAGGCTGAAGTTTCTGTTGATGGTGGCTGCTCTGAGACTATCTTCAAAGACTTCCCATTTGGAGAATGTGCCGAGTACTTCAGTTTCTGTGAGAAACGGTCCTCTGATATTGGCCAAGTCCTGGCACTGTTCGCCCTTCCTGGTGCAGAGGAAGAAACATAGCTTCCAAGAATGTGACCAGGAAAGGAAGATTGCTGGTTTCTAAGTTTCCCCAAGCAAGGGGACAAAGGGTCAAGTAGAGTGCAGTCAAAATTGATGCACTCCTCATCTCAGTCATCAGCTAATGCTGTATTGTGGATTCTGGCACTGGGGCAGGCACCATTGAGTCCAGGGCCTGGTAAGGTACCTTCAGCTTCTTCAGCACTTGCCTTCTTCTCTTACTCGTTGCTCAGAGACTCTTATGCTTCTGTCCACGCTGAAGGCTTTTTTGGCGTTGAGAGACTTGAGTTTGTCAGTGCTGGCTTACCTAGCAGTGCAGGAAGTTGCTCCTCCAATATTACCAGACCACACTGTGTCAGTCTCCTCAGCGCAGCATCAAGTATTGCATCAGTCTCCTGCATTTCAGAGCTCTCATCTGACAGTACCGTCAAGAGGAAAGCCGATTACAATGACCTCTCGTTTCTTCATATCAGCACCAGTCCCTGAGTCATTTTTTGAGTCAGAGGTTGACTGGGCCCAGTACCAAGCACAAGGAAGTGGATCGTGGGGATCCAGCCATCTGATTATCAGAGGAGGTTCAGCCCTTAACCTGCATTGGCCTCATCCTCCTCTTCCCTAGATGAAATAGTTCCCTTGGGAATCACGACACCCCTACCTAATGACTGAAGAGCTCACCAGGAGCTTTAAAAAGAGTCACCTCGGCCTTGGCTATCCAGTTGGAGAAGGTTAGAGAACTGTCCGATCATCTTTTTGGCATTCTGGTGACAACTGACCCATTTCATGTGGTCCTACCAATCAATGAGGTGATTTTAGAGCCCATCAAAACCTTGTCACAAACTCCCTTGCCATTTCCATCCACATCTAAGAAGGCTGATCACATATACTATATTCTCTCCGAAGACTTGGAACATTTGTGTTCCCACTCCACTCTGGAGTTACTGGTTGTCTTGGCTGCCAACAACAAAGAATCCTAGGGGCAACAAGTGGCTACCCCTAAGTCAAAGCATGCCAAAAACTTGACCTGTTTGGCAGAAAAATTGATTAAGGTAGTATGATTATAACATCTGGGACTCTACATTGAAATTTCAGGACAAGCTCCCTGGGGACACTAAGCAAGAGTTTCTTTCACTGGTGGAGGAAGGGAAATTGGTGTCTAGAACTTTGCTCCAGGCCAGTTTAGATGCTGCTGACTCAGCTGCTAGGATCATAGCCTCTGCCATCACTATGTGCGGGTGCTCTTCGCTGCAATCTTTGGGGCTGCCCCAAGAAGTTCACAGGACTATTCAAGGCTTGCCATTTGAAGGGTCTTCCCTCTTTTTGGTGCTGATGGATGATACATTTCATGGCTTAAAGGACTTCTGGGTGACTCTAAAGTCATTATGCATATATTCACTGCCTCAGACTAGGAAACACTTTCGTCCTCAACAGTCTCACCGATACCCAACTCTTGTGCCTTGCCAGGACCTAACAAGGAAAAAGTGTCAGAGTTTTAGGTGCAGGCCAACCTCTTCTTCTACTACAGCAGCTCCTTGTTCATCTAGGCATCCTGGGGACACTAAACAAACATTTTGATGAGTCGGTCAAGGACTCCATACCAGTCTCTCTAATCCAAGTCTCTCCATACCCTCTGTTTGCAAACTGTGTATCCCACTTCCTAAGTGTTTGGTCACTAATTACTTCAGAGTAATGGGTCTTAAGCACTGTGGAAGTGGAATACATCCTTCAATTTGTTTCTACCCCTTCTTCCCTCCCTCCCTCCCTGTCCCTCTTCAAGAACCACTCTCATGATGAAGTCCCTCATCTGGGTGCGAGCCGTAGAAGAGTTTCCACAGTGTCACAGAGGGATGGGGTTTTATTCCCACTATTTCCTAATTCTGAAAGCAAAGGGAGGTCTCAGACCAATTTTAGATCTGGATCAACTCAACAGATATCTGAAAAAGATGAAATGTGACATGGTCACACTGGCTTCCAGTATTCCCTTCCTGGATCCTGGAGACTGGCATGCCACTTTCATCTTAAAGGACACATACTTCCATGTGGCAATTTATCAGTACCACAGGAAGTATGTCAGGCTTTTGGTAAGCCAATCTCATTACCAGTTCACTGTGCTGCCTTTTGGCATGTCTGCAACTCCTTGAATTTTTAAAAAATGTATAGCAGTGGTGGCTGCAATTCTGAGGAAGTTAGGTGTGTAAATTATAGCAGTGGTGGCTGCATTTCTGAGGAAGTTAGGTGTGCAAATCTATTCCTACCTGGACAACTGGCTTGAGAGAGACCAGTCCAGGATTCAGGTACTGTCCAGTGTAGCTCTTACCCAGGCAATCTTCAATGTGCTGGTGCTATTAATTAAAAGAGAGAAGTGTATCCTCTCCCCAGTTCAGAGAATAGAGTTTATTGGGACAGGTCTGAATACTACTCAAGCCAGAGCTTTCTTCCAAGTCAAGATTTCAGACAAATCCAGTCCATCATTCTGGATCTCAAGGCTCACCCAGTCAGAACAGCATGGAATTGTACGAGGCTTCTGTGGCATATGGCCTTTTGCACATATGTAGTCCAGCATTCCAGATTATGCCTCAGGAAACTAAAAGGTTGGCTGGGCTCTATATTCTTACCAAACTGTCAGCCTCTGAATGGTGGTGATGGAGCCCTTTCATATTTTAGGCTCTCTAGATTGGTGAACAAACTCTGCCAATATATGCATAGGTATTCCCTTTGTCCATCCTTAGTCTTCATTGACATTAGTGATGGATGCATCTGCTTGGGGTTGGGCGGCTCATCTGCTTCTCTGCAGATGCAGGGGTTATGGTCGACAATGGGTTTGATTCTACACATAAAAGTGAGAGAGTTTAGAGCTATCCAACTGGCATGTCAGGCTTTCCTCCCCCATTTCAAAGGGGGGGAATGCTGCTCGTTCTCACAGACGATAAAGTGGCAATATTGTATCTCAGCAGCAGGGAGGGGCCCTCTCTTCCCTGCACGGCCATGAGACAGTCCAACTCTTGGATTTTTGCATTGCCAATTTGATCAATCTCAAAGCCTCTTGCCTTCCAGGGAATGCAGAATGAGCTTGCAGATCATCTACACCAATCATTTGAGTCACCACGAGTGGTGTCTCCATCCAGGTATAGCCAGGTTTATTTTTCAACTGTGGGAGACTCCCCAGGTGAACCTGCTTGTAATGAGAACCAGCAGGAACTACCAGCAGTTTTGTTCCCTTCAGGGTCACAGTCCAGGTTCCCTCACAAACACTCGCTGTTGACCTGGGTGGACAAGCTCCTGTACACTTTCCCAGTGATCCCACTCCTTCACAGAGTGCTACTGAAAATCAGACTAAATCATGCTGAAGTAATACTTGTAGCCCCAGCTTGGCCTCAGCAGCACTGGTTCTTCACTTTCCTGTCCGGCTCACTTCCATTGCATCCAGAACATAAGACTGGCCATACTGGGTCAGATCAATAGTTCATCTAACCCGGTATCTTGTCTTCCGACAGTGGCCAGTACCAGATGCTTCAGAGGAAATGAACATTGCAGGGTAATTATTGAGTGATCCATCTCCTGTCGTCCATTCCCAGCTTCTGGCATTCAGAGGTTTAGGGACACCCAGAGCATAGGGGTTTCATCCCTGACCATCTTGGCTAGTAGCCATTGATGGACCTCTCCTCCATTAATTTTCCTGGCCTAATTTCTCAAGACCATGGCTGCCTACTCCATCCCATTTTTCAGGTGTTCCATTTAAAAACATGGATGCTCCATTGCTAGACCCTCAGGAAGGGTCTGGTTCAAAAGTGTTTCAGAATGTGCTGTTATACAGTAGGAGGCCATCAACTAACTACTTACCTGGCTGTGTGGAAGTGATTCTCTGTCTGGTCCCAAAAATCTGGAGTTTCCCCAATCCATTCTTCAATCTGGCATATCTAGGACTATCTGTTATACCCAAAACAACATGGGTTGATGGTTAGTTTTATCAAACTCCACCTAGGAGGTATCTCAGCTTTCCACCCTCAGGTTGATAATGGCTCTGTATTTTCTAAGACAATGTCAATAAGATTTTTGAAAGTCGTGGAATAGTTGTATCCTCAGGTATAAGATCTGTTCCCCCCGTGGGACTTGATCTTGGTATTGTCAAAACTGATATTGTCTCCCTTTGAGCCTTTAGCTACCTGCTGCTTGTTACATCTTTCAGTGAAGGTAGCATGTTCGGTGGCCATTACTTCTTCCAGGATAGGTGAGCTACATGTACTTATGTCTGGCCCTCCTTATAAAATTTTCTTTAAAGACAAGATTTACGTGTGCCCTCATCCAAAGTTCATTTTGAAAGTGGTGACTAACTTCCATATCAACTAGGCGATTTACCTACTTTCATTCTTCCTGAAACCTCACTCGAATAAAGATGAGTGGCTGCATACTCTGGATGTCAGAAGAGAGTTGGCATTCTACCTCGACAGGTCCAAGCAATTCCACTTGTCTTCGTAGCTGTCACAGATAGGCTGAAGGGGATCCCAGTCTCTTCTCAAAAGATTTTGCTGTGGATAGCCTCCTGTATTTGCTTGTGCTATGACATGGCTAATGTTACCCTGCCAAGCAGAATGACAACACATTTGACAAGAATGCAAGCATCCTCTGCAGCCTTTCTGGCTCAAATGCTTATCCTGGACATCTGTAGAAACTGTTCCTCTCTCTTAGGGCATTAAGTGACATTTCTGAACATATGTTACTGGCACCCAGATGTGCCAGTCTTATATATACATTTAATAATCAGGGCTCTGTGTCTTACATGAGGCTATAGAATTTGCTGTGCAATTCACCTTATACCCACACCTTTCTAGTGGATTGTGTTCTAGAATATATGTTTTCATATATAAAAAGATTGTTTCAAGCCCTTAAAGTTATGGAGGTAATCTTGAAAATATGCGCCATATGTAACAGATGCACTATTTTTTCCTGAACCTGCAGACAGTCTGAAAAATAACGTTGAGAGGTGTAAACTGCCACATTCATATGAACTCTGAAACCTAATGATTACAATGTTAATATTGTTAGCTATTTTTACAGTTATGTTGTCGACACAAATAAATCTGCGTCAGAAAATGTACTAAGGCTGTCAAGCGATTTAAAATATTAATCGTAATTAATCACACAATTAAAAATATTAATCGCAATTAATCGCATTGTTAAACAATAATAGAATACCATTTATATAAATATTTCTGGATGTTTTCTACATTTTCAAATATATTCATTTCAATTATAACACAGAATACAAAGTGTACAGTGCTCACTTTATTTTTGATGACAAATATTTGCACTGTAAAAAACAAGAGAAATAATATTTTTCAATTCACCTAATAAAAGTACTGTAGTGCAATCTCTTTATCATGAAAGTTGAACTTACAAATATAGAATTATGTACAGAAAATAACTGCATTCAAAAATAAAACAATGGAAAACTTTAGATCCTGCAAGTCCACTCAGTCCTACTTCTTGTTCAGCCAATTGCTCAGACAAACAAGTTTGTTTATATTTACAGGCGATAATGCTGCCCGCTTCTTATTTACAATGTCACTTGACAGTGAGAATAGGTGTTCGCCTGGCACTGTTGTAGCCAGTGTCACAAGATATTTACATGCCAGATGCACTAAAGATTCATATGTCCCTTCATTCTTCAGTCACCATTCCAGGGGACATGCGTCTATGCTGATGATAGTTCTGCTCAATAACGATTCAAAGCAGTACAATCCGATGCATGTTCAACTTTCTGCTGGTGGCATCTGACTCAGATGATGAAAATTATTTTCTTTTTTGGTGGTTCGGGTTCTGTAGTTTCTGTATTGGAGTGTTGTTCCTTTAAGATTTCTGAAAGCATGCTTCATACTTCATCCTTCTCAGATTTTGGAAGGCACTTCAGATTCTTAAACCTTGGGGTCGAATGCTGTAGCTATCTTTAGAAATCTCACATTGGTACCTTCTTTGTGTTTTGTCAAATCTGCAGTGAAAGTATTCTTAAATAGAACAACATGTGCTGGGTCATCACCCGAGACTGCTATAACATGAAATATATGGCAGCATGTGGGTAAAACCAAGCAGGAGATATACAATTCTCTCCCAAGGACTTGAGTCACAAATTTAGTTAACACCAGGGCCAGTGCAACCACTAGGTGAACTAGGCGGCCGCCTAGGGCGCCTAGTGGTTGAGGGTGCCTAAAAGCCTGCTCAGGCGAGGAGGTGGAGTAGAGGTGAGCTAGGGTGGGGGGCCGTGGGGAGGGCTGCCCGCAGTAATGGGGGAGCGCACAGGGGAACGGCTCCCTGCCCCAGATCACCTCCACTCTGCCTCCTCTGCTGAGCACACAGCCCCAGCTCTAATTCTCCTCCAATTGGTGCCACAAGCCTGGGAGGGGAGCTGGTGTGCTCAGTGGAGGAGAGCTGGGGCGGGCTCCCCGGGCGGTGTTAGCTGCTGCGGAGGGGACGGGGTCAGCTGTCGCAGAGTCGGGGGAGGGCTCCCCAGGCGGGTTAGCTACTGCAGAGTGGGAGGGGGCTCCCCAGGTGAGGTTAGCTGCTGCAGAGTGCAGGGGGCTCCCCAGGCAGGGTTAGCTTCGGGGGGGTAGCTACTGCAAGGGGGGCTTCCTGGGTTGGGGGGTGGCAGGTTGGGTTAGCTGCCACGGCGGGCAGGGTTAGCTGCTGCGGGGGGGGGGCTCCTCTAGTGGGAAGGGTGGGTAGGCGTGGTTAGCTGCCGTGAGGCGGGCAGCGTGTGGGGTTAGCTGGGTTGGGGGGTGGCGCAAGGTGGAAGTTTCGCCTAGGGTGCAAAACTTCCTTGCACCGGCCCTGGTTAACACACATTTTTAACAAGCGTCATCAGCATAGAAGCATGTCCTCTTGAATGATGGCTGAAGCATGAAGGGGCATATGAATGTTTAGCATATCTGGCAATAAATACCCTGCAATGCAGGCTACAAACATGCAATGCAAATCGTAGAACTGGAAGGGACCTCGAGAGGTCATCTAGTCCAGTCCCCTGCACTCATGGCAGGACTAAGTATTATCTAGATCATTCCTGACAGGTGTTTGTCTAACCTGCTCTTAAAAATCTCCAATTATGCAGATTCTTCTTTGAGTGATTGCTCATATGCATTCCAGTTAGGTGTGTGCGCGCTGTGTGCACGCTCGTCGGAAGATTTTTACCCTAGCAACACTCAGTGGGTCAGCTGGGCGCCCCCTGGAGTGGCACCGCTATAGCACCAGAGATATACCCCTGCCGACCCATCCGCTCCTCAGTTCCTTCTTACCGCCCGTGACGGTCGTTGGAACAGTGGAGTGCGGCATCGCTGTCCTCCACAACCCTAGCTTCTCGCTCTTGTTTCTACCTTGTTGTGTATATAGTTCAACTTTAGTATAGTTAGAGTTAGTTTACTAGTTTAGTTGTAGTTAGTATATAGTTCACTGGGGAACTGGGGGACTAGCCCCCTTTTTCCCTGACCCAGTGTGGGCTCATGCCCAAGGCACCGGGGTTTAAGCCGTGCTCGGCCTGCCAGAAGCCGATACCGGTTGGAGACCCTCACGAATCTTGCCTGAGGTGCTTAGGAGAGTCTCACCTTCCTGATAAGTGCCGCATTTGCAAGTCGTTCAAGCCCAGAACAAAAAAGGAGCGGGACTTTTGCTTAAAGCAGCTCCTAATGGAGTCGGCACTTAGCCCTACGGCACCGGCACCGACCACACAGCAGTCTGCATCGGTGAGGAGCGTGCCTTCGGCACCAGCTCACTCCGGCACCAATGCCCGGCACCGACAACAGCCGGCACCAGTTCCCTGGCACCGTTCCCTCTCCCCCTTGGGGAAACGCAAGGTGGCGTCGACTTCGTCCTCCAAAAAGGACCATACGTCCAGGCCCGTACGCCGAACTCCGGCACCACCAGCTCCGGCACCACCACTCCAAGCTCCTTCTAGCGCGGCACCGTCGACTCCGGCACCACAAGGGCCGTCAAATCCGGTACCACTCTGCTCCCCGGTTCACACCGCGGTGGAGCTGGCTCTCCCATCAACTCCTGAGACTTTTTCGACGGCAAGAGAGCTGATTGCGCTGACGGAACCAACACAGCCTCAACCCCCGGCACCGCCGGTGCGGGTTGTCAAGTCAGTTGGCAAGCCGGCCATAATGAGGCCTCCTTCCCCTGACCACCAGGAGAAACGTCACTCCAGATCTCGATCTCGGAGACGTTCCCGCTCACTCCGCTGTCAATCCCGGCACCGCTCGCAGTCCCGGTACCACTCTCCATCGCGGTACCGGTCGTATTCGCGGGGACGCTCACGATCCCGGTCGCCGGACAGACGTTATCGGCACTGGTCTGTCTCTCGGTACCACTCTCGGTACCGCTCGTCCCGCAGCCGTTCTCACCATAGAGACTCGAGATCCCGGTCGACCTCCCGGCACCGGCATGGTAGATGGTCCCGATCTCACTCCCGGCACCGACAAGACCGGTACCATTCACCGGTACCATCCCGGGACCGAACAGCTGGATTGGTGGCACCGTCACACGGCTTCTCGGCACCGCCATGGCCTTCGAGACAACCATCCGTCTCCTCCCACGCCGGCAGTGCTCCTTACCAGCAGACCGAGCAAGGCCAGGACCAAGGTCCTCCTCAATGGGCTTTCTGGACCCCGTGGGCGTACCACGAGGCGCAAGGTGCCCCATTCGTGGCTCAGCGCTCGGGGCCGTCCGACCATCGAGCTCCAGAAGCCACGATTAGCAGGCCTCCTCCCACGGACACGGAAGAGGCACCACTGGCATCCGAGGAACCTGAAGCTCCTCTCGCTGCAGACGCTCCTCCGCCGCTCACTGACCCACCACAGGACCCTCTGGTACCGGACCTCTCCTCCTCCTCCTCCACTGATGAGGCAGTTGCAGGAACATCCTCCTCGGGTGGTCCTCCTATTGACCTTCGGGCGCATCAGGACTTATTGAGGAGGGTAGCTCAAAATATGAACCTGCCGGTTGAGGAGGTAGCAGAAGTAGAGGACCCAGTGGTGGACATATTGACAGCGGATGCCCCCCACCAAGTGGCCCTGCCGTTTATACGTACCATTCAAAACAATGCAGATTACCATATGGCAGTCCCCGGCCTCCATCCCACCAACTGCTCGGGGAGTGGAAAGAAAATACATGGTCCCATCAAAGGGCTATGAGTATCTGTACACTCACCCTGCTCCCTGCTCGCTGGTAGTCCAATCCGTCAACAAGCGTGAACGACATGGCCAGCAGGCGCCGGCTCCTAAGGCGAAGGAGGCGAGGCGCATGGACCTTCTAGGCCGTAAGATCTACTCGGCTGGCGGCCTTCAAATTAGGATGGCCAACCAGCAGGCCCTTCTAAGCTGCTACAGCTTTAATACATGGGTGTCTGTAGGCAAGTTCACCAAGCTTCTGCCACAAGACTCCCGTCCTGAGTTCATGGCCCTTTTGGAAGAGGGTAAAAAAGTGGCCAGAACTGCCCTTCAGGCCTCTTTGGACTCAGTGGACTTGGCGGCCAGAACCCTGGCCTCTGGTATAACAATGAGGTGCATATCATGGCTCCAAACCTCGACTCTCCCACCTGAATTACAACAAACAATTCAGGATCTGCCCTTCGATGGTCAGGGTCTCTTTTAGGAGAAAACCGACCCAAGGCTGCAGAGTCTCAAGGACAACCACATTACGATGCGCTCGTTGGGCATGCACACCCCGGTGACCCAACGTAGGTCCTTCCGGCCCAAGCCGTACCGCCCCTACAATCAGCCCAGGCTGCGACCAGACACCAGGCATTGTGGCAGGGTGAATCGGCGAAGGCAGTCGAGCAACCAGGGGAACCAAACCCAACCGTCCCCGAAACCAGCTTCGGGGTCGAAGCAGAACTTTTGATGGGACGCCCGAGGACGGCCCACCAGTTTCCCTACCAGATCCTTCCCCATCTTTTTCCAACCATCTCTCCCATTTCCTCCCTGCTTGGTCCCAGATATCATCCAACAGCTGGGTCCTCCGCATGGTGGAAGCGGGATACCACCTCCAGTTTGTTTCTCCCCCTCCCTCTCACCCACCCTACCCGTCCCTCTTCAGGGACCCCTCTCACGAGCAATTCCTCTTGCAAGAGGTCGAGACTCTCTTGAGTTTGGGTGCCATAGAGGAGGTGCCAGAAGGCATGAGGGGCAGGGGGTTTTATTCCCGCTATTTCCTAATCCCCAAGGCAAAGGGAGGTCTACAACCAATCCTAGACCTGCGAGAGCTCAACAGATTTATGGTAAAGCTCAAGTTCCACATGATAACCCTCGGGACCATTATCCCTTCCCTGGATCCGGGAGACTGGTATGCCGCCCTCAACATGAAGGACGCGTACTTCCATATTGCCATTTACCTGCCTCATCAATGCTACCTTCGCTTTGCCGTCAACCACCAGCACTACCAATTCACGGTGCTCCCCTTCGGCCTCTCTATGGCACCGAGGGTCTTCACCAAGTGCATGGCTGTGGTTGCTGCAGCCCTCCGCCATTGTCGGATATACGTCTACCCGTACCTTGACGACTGGCTGGTTCGCGGGACTTCCCAACAGCAGGTGTCTCAGCACATGAGCGTGGTCACAGGCGTCTTCCGCAGGCTAGGCCTTATGGTCAACGCCGAAAAGTCGACATTGACTCCAACGCAGAGGATAGAGTTCATTGGGGCAGTTCTGGACTCCAATCTGGCCAGAGCCTGCCTCCCTCTGCCCCGGTTCCACGCCATGGCTTCGATCATTCGAAGCTTCCAGTCCTTCCCGACAACGTCGGTGCGCACCTGCCTCAGCCTACTAGGTCACATGGCCTCATGCACTTTCATGACCCCGTACGCGAAGCTCAGGCTTCGAAGTTTCCAAACGTAGCTCGCGTCCATATACCGCCCGCACAGGGACAATATAGACACGGTGGTCACGATTCCCAGCTCAGTCCTCGACTCCCTCAACTGGTGGTTAGACCCAGCGGTGGTATGCGTGGGAGTCCCATTCCACCCTCCCCAACCCTCCGTAGCGCTGACCACAGACGCCTCGTCCTTGGGGTGGGGTGCCCACCTCGGCAACTTACACACTCAGGGCCTCTGGTCACCCCATGAGCTGGCCTTACATATCAACGTCAGGGAGCTGAGGGCAGTCCGCCTGGCGTGCCAGACGTTCCGAATACATCTACAAGGCCACTGTGTATCCGTGTTCACGGACAACACGACGACAATGTTCTACATAAACAAGCAGGGCGGGGCGCATTCCTCCCTACTTTACCAAGAAGCCATCCAACTGTGGGATTTCTGCATAGCCCACTCTATCCATTTAGTAGCGTCCTTTCTCCCGGGAGTACAGAACACCCTGGCAGATCGCCTCAGCAGGTCATTCCTGTCTCACGAATGGTCGATCCGTCCCGATGTCATCCACACAGTTTTCCAGAGGTGGGGCTTTCCCCAAGTAGACCTTTCTGCCTCCAAAGAGAACAGGAAATGCCACAGGTGCTGCTCCTACCAGGAACGCTCCCCGGGCTCCCTTTCAGACACCTTTCTCCTCCCGTGGACGAGGCACCTGCTGTATGCCTTTCCACCATTTGCCCTCATTCACAGAGTGCTGCTCAAGCTCCGGAGGGACAGAGCCAACCTTATTCTCATTGCTCCGGCATGGCCGAGGCAGCATTGGTACACCCTGCTGTTCGTCCTTTCAGTGGCGGAACCAATTCCCCTGCCGCTATGGCCGGATCTCATAACGCAGGACTTCGGCAGGCTTCACCACCCGGACCTGCAGTCCCTTCACCTCACGGCTTGGCTCCTCCGTGGTTGACTCAGGCGGAGCGGTGTTGTTCTGCTGCAGTACAGCAGGTGCTTATGGGGAGCAGGAAACCTTCCACTAGGTCGACTTACCTCGCCAAGTGGAAGCGTTTCGCCCACTCGTGCACTCAGAATGGCTTCGATCCTCACCTGGTGTCTATTCCAAAGATATTAGACTCCCTTTGGTCCCTCAAGGAGCAGGGCCTCGCGGTCTCCTCCTTAAAGGTGCACCTGGCAGCCATTTCGGCCTTCCAACCCAGCGAGGGTGGCCGTTCTATTTTTTTCTAACCAGATGGTTTCCCTGTTCCTTAAGGGACTAGAATGGTTGTACCCACAGATCCGGCGCCCGGCCCCTACCTGGGACTTAAACCTGGTATTAGCCAAACTTATGGGGGCCCCTTTCGAGCCTATGGCCACATGTTCCCTTTTATATCTTTCCTGGAAGACGGCCTTCCTCGTTGCTATCACTTCGGCGAGGCGAGTCTCAGAACTTTGCGCCCTGAGGGCAGACCCACCTTATACAGTCTTCCACAAAGACAAGGTGCACCTCCAACCACACCCCTCCTTCCTTAACAAGGTGGTGTCTGCTTTTCATGTAAACCAGGACATCTTCCTCCCTGTTTTTTTCCCGAAACCGCACTCATCGCGCCGGGAACAACAGCTTCATACTTTGGACGTCCGTAGGGCTCTAGCTTTTTATATAGAGCAGATGAAACCCTTTCGGCGGTCGCCCCAGCTCTTTGTGGCAGTAGCGGACCGCATGAAAGGCATGCCAGTCTCATCCCAGCGGATCTTGTCTTGGGTGACATCCTGCATCAAGACATGCTACGAGTTTGCTCATGTTCAGGCTAGCCACCTTACTGCTCACTCTACAAGGACACAGGCCTCCTCTGCCGCCTTCCTGGCCCATGTCCCCATCCAGGAAATCTGTCGGGCGGCTACCTGGTCTTCTGTTCACACCTTTGCTTCCCACTACGCATTGGTACAACAATCCAGAGATGATGCAGCCTTCAGCTCAGCCGTCTTACATTCTGCCACGTCTCACTCCGACCCCACCGCCTAGGTAAGGCTTGGGAATCACCTAACTGGAATGCATATGAGCAATCACTCGAAGAAGAAAAGATGGTTACTCACCGTTGTAACTGTTGTTCGTCGAGATGTGTTGCTTATCCATTCCAGACCCGCCCTCCTTCCCCACTGTCGGAGTAGCCAGCAAGAAGGAACTGAGGAGCGGATGGGTCGGCAGGGGTATATATCCGGCGCTATAGCGGCGCCACTCCAGGGGGCGCCCAACCTACCCACTGAGTGTTGCTAGGGTAAAAATCTTCCGACGAGCGTGCACACGGCGCGCACACACCTAACTGGAATGGATATGAGCAACACATCTTGAAGAACAACAGTTACAACGGTGAGTAACTGTCTTTTCCACAACCTCCCTAAGCAATTTATTCCAGTGCTTAACCACCCTGACAGTTAGGATTTTTTTCCTAATGTCCAACCTAAACCTCCCTTGCTGCAATTTAAGCCCATTGCTTCTTGTCCTATCCTCAGAGGTTAAGAAAAACAGTTTCTCTTCCTCCTCCTTGTAACAACCTTTTACATACTTGAAAACTGTTATCATGTCCTCTCTCTGTCTTTTTTTTTTTTCAGACTAGACAAACCCAATTTTTTCAATCTTCCCTTATAGGTCATGTTTTCCAGACCATTAATTATTTTTGTCGCTCCTCTCTGGATTCTCTCCAATTTGTCCACATCCTTCCTGTGGCACCCAGAACTGGACACCATACCCAGTTGAGGCCTAATCAGTGCAGAGTATAGCGGAAGAATTACTTCTCTTTTCTTGCTTACAACACTCCTGATGATACATCCCAGAAGGACGTTCGGGTTTTTTTGCAACAGTGTTACACTGTTGACTCATATTTAGTTTGCGGTCCACCATGACCCCCAGATCCCTTTCCACAGTACTCCTTCCTATGCAGTCATTTCCCATTTTGTATGTGTGCAAGTGATTGTTCCTTCCTAAATGGAGTACTTTGCATTTGTCCTTATTGAATTTCATTTCTCCAGTTTATCCAGATAATTTTGAATTATAATCCTATCCTTGAAAGCACTTGCAACCCCTCCCATCTTGGTATCATTTGCAAACCTTATAAGTATACTCATACAACACAACATTCTGTGATGTGGTCATCTGTACACACTTTCTCTAAGCATTATTCCATCACTCAGGCTTCTTGTGCTGATGCAAACTTTGGCAAGTTGGTACTTTGTTGTTCAATTCAGAAATCCCACCAATTACAAGAGAACTGCTGATGAGTCACCTGGAGTAGAATGTATATATGCATAATCTCTTGAAGGAGGAAAAAAACATTACTCACCTGTACAGTAACTGTTGTTCCTCAAGATGTATTGTGTACATATGCATTTCACGACCCTCTCTACTCCCCCCTACTTCAGAAGTATGGTCATTTTGCAATGTGAAGGAACTGAGGAGTTGGGGCGGCTCAGCCCTTTATGCCCTTTGCACAAGGACATTAAGGGCACATGCACAGTCCAAACGGCAGGGCCTGCTCTCGTTTTTTTGCCGTCCCAAGCAAAAAAAATTATGGCTGCCCCCCATCCCAGTCCTGGGCTCCCCCCCCCCGTACCTCCCTGCTGCCCCAGCCCTGGGCTCCCTCCTACCCACACCCCCTGCCGCCTTAGTGCTGGGCTTCCCCCTTTCCCCTACCACCAGTGCCCCCCCACACCTCCTGCCACCCCAGCCCTGGGCTCACCCCCCCCCCACCTGCACCCTTCTTCCGCCGCAGCCCTGGGTCACTGGTAACTCACTCCCAGGGCAGGTCATTCAGCAGGAATTTTGGATGTGCACAGAACACAAACAGGATTGGTTCCCATATGGTTACAGAACTGCAGTAAAGTGGAACAATTTTCAGCTTGTGTGATTGGAGGATATCAGGATGCATATTATAAGACTGTCCTCCATAAATGAGGAAAAGTTGAGGTGCCTTTATTATTCTTTTGTTCCACTCTTTCTTTCTATGGGGAATTTGCCAATGCAATATCACTGTCTTTCTTTTAAACAAACAAACAAAAAAAAGGCAATGGCTGTTGAAAATAGCAATTCCAGTCCTAATAACCACTGGGAAGCATTTCTTGCTCATATTTATCCTACTTTTTCTACAGCAAGTTACAGTGGATCAGTATATTTGATTTGAGAGAAATAAGTAACAGCTGCCCAAACCTTGTTTGAGCACTCCTGAATTTTGAGGTGTTCAAATCTGGAAGGCAGGTGCTGGGTGTGTGTGTGTGTGGGGGGTGGCTGTGGGCTCCGCGGGGGAGCATGGCAGCATGTATGCAGCAGCGTGTCTGGAGCTGCGCGGAGCCAGACACGCTGGTCTGAGTGGCACAGTAAGGGGGCTGGGGGTTGGAGAAGGGGTAGGAGGTTCCAGGGGGGCAGTCAAGGGACAGGGAGCAGGGGGAGTTGGATGGGGTGGAGGTTCTGGGGGCAGTCAGGGGACAGGCTGCGGTTGGATAGGCATGGGAGTCCCAGGGGTTTGTCAGGGGACAGGTAGGGAGTGGGGTCCTGGGGGGAAGTGGGGAGGGGTCTCAGGAGGGGGCAGTTGGGGACAAGGAGCAGCGGCGCTTAGATAGGGGGTGGGGTCCTGTGGGGTAGTTAGGGGCAGGGGTCCCGGGAGGGGGCAATCAGAGGACAGGGAGCGGGGCGGGAGTTGGATGGGTTGGGGTTTCTGTGGGGGGCAGTCGGAGGGAGTGGATGGTGGCAGGGTGGGGCTTCCCTCCCCCTGAAGTGTCCTATTTTTTTAATATTAAGATATGGTCTCCTTACCATTCACAGCACGGTGCTGCATGAGGTCCCCCTCCTTCCTTTCCAGTTGGTAGTGGCCAAGGGAATGCTCCGAAATGTAGTTCTTTCCCTGCTCCAGGGCTGGTTCTATAGGCAGGGAGCTAACCAAGGAACTACAGCTCCCAGAGCCCCCTGTTGGTTCTCAGCTCCCAAGCTCGATCCCTGCCAGCTGCCGCCCCTGCAAATGGGCTGCCCCAAGCAAGTGCTTGCTTTGCTGGTGCATAGAGCTGCACCTGCCAAACAGTTCTGCTGGTAAAAGTTTCTGACTCCAGTGCTTTGGAAGCACATATATCTGAATGTACATGTGCACAATGCATCTTGAAAAACATTACTGTCATGGTAAATAACCATTTTTTTGGGTGAACAGTGCCTTAGATATTTCATTAGTATATAATAGCTTAATTTACATAAACTGTTACTTAGAAAAATTGTAATTATTAGTTACAATTAACTATTATTAATGGGGGGAGGGATAGCTCAGTGGTTTGAGCATTGGCCTGCTAAATCCAGGCTTGTGAATTCAGTCCTTGAAGGGGGCCACTTAGGGACCTGGGGCAAAATCAGTACTTGGTCCTGCTAGTGAAGGCAGGGGGCTGGACTTGATGACCTTTCAGGGTCCCTTCCAGTTCTGAGATAGGTATATCTCTATATATTTTTGTATTGTTAAATTACATACTTATTACTAGAATATCAACTAATTAGTGTACTATTGTTTCAATTAATTTCTTGCTGAAATATATAGAAAATCCATATTCACCTGTTTTTAGACAAAACAAATTTAATGTCATAATAAAAAATTCCTAAAATTATTTTCTCAACTTTTTTTTTCCAGGAACGAGATTGTGAAGCCGTGTCACTATATTGTATTTATGGATGAATTTGAGTGCACAAGTTACATTATAACATTATTGAATTTAATTCCCATTCTAATAGATTTTACACATCTAGATGAAACATATATTAAACAACTAAAAATCTGTAACTACTATTTCATCAGTTTGTATATACTGGAGGCATCATTAAAGGTACTTATGAATTATATTTTTTCCCATGAATGGTAATGCTTCTTGTTGTTTTTTCTTAGAAATGCAAAATTCTGTTTAATTATAGATGCCTACAGATATTTTACAAAAGGGATTCTCTGTTATAAAAGTCAATGGCTTCTTCTATTACATTAATTCTTAAATGTTCTTCTATTATATTAATGAAGTTTTCTTTAGATTAATATGAATTTTTCCACACCACAGTATAAAATCATTAACTTTTTTCTGAACTTGTTAATGGATGATTCTTGCTTTTTGCATAGAGCTGCACTATTATGTCTTGTGCTTTGTGTACGACGGCTTAGATATACTCTGTATCGCTTAGTCGTGAAAGTATTGAGTTGCTTCCTCCGAGACAACAGTTACATGTTTGTAAGAGACCTACTGATAAAGAAAGGGGGAGTAATTTTTATCCCAACTTATATTTGCTAGTTTCCGAACATTGAGCTTCAGTATCAGCACAATCTTCAAGTGGCCTCTGCAAGTTCTCACTTTTGGGATGAGCTGGTGATGCAGTTCTGATAATGGAACATTTCATATCAGTGCCATTAGTTATGTTCTTCTTCAAGTGCTTGCTCATGTCGATTCCATTCTCGGTGTGCGTGCGCCCATGTGCATGGCCGTCGGAGATTTTTGCCTTAGCAGTACCCTTAGGGCCGCCTATGGCACCCTCTGGAGTTCTGCACTCATGATTTGGTATATCATGCACTGCCAGCCTTATGCCCTCTCAGTTCCTTCTTACCACCCATGATGGTCAGTTGGAGCACCTTTCTTGCTTAGCAAGAGCTAGCAGTTTCTCCTTTTTGAATTTCATGCCTTAGGATCTTTGTACATAGTTTGCATTTGGTAGTGTTAAGTAGTTGTTAAGTGCAGTAACTCCTCATTTAATGTTGTAGTTATGTTCCTGAAAAATGAGACTTTAAGTGAAATGATGTTAAGTGAATCCAATTTCCCCATAAGAATTAATGTAAATAGGGGAGTTAGGTTCCAGGGCAGCTTCTCCTACTCTGCAAGCACCGGAGCGGGGGAGCTCAATCCTCAGCCTACCCACTCCACCCCTTTCCCTTGACCCGCCTCTTCTCCCCCCGCACCTCCTCCCCCTTTACTTCACACACTGCGTCCTGGCAGCACGGCCAGTGGCCAACGCAGTGGCTGTATTGGAGCACGTGGGGCATACCAGTGATGATGATGCCCCTTTCACAGTACTCCTCGGTGGCTGAATCAGAGCATCGGTTGGTGGCTCGACCGGTGCCGGGCCCGGTACCGAAAGCCTATTCTGAGGTCAGCGCGGAGGAACCTGTGCCCACCCCTAAGCAGGGGCGGCTCTAGACCCCAGCGCGCCAAGCAGGCGCGTGGGGCGGCCCTTCCCCGGGGGGGCGGCATTTGGCTCCGGTGGACCTGCCGCAGGCATGCCTGCGGCAGGTCCACCGGAGCCCGGGATGAGCGGACCTGCCGCAGGCATGACTGCGGCGGGTCCCCTCTTCCCGCGGCTCCGGTTGAGCATCCCGCCGGCGGGAGCTCAACCGGAGCCACGGGAAGAGGGGACCCGCCGCGGGACCGGGGAAGGGCGGCGCAGCGCACCGCGCTGCTTGGGGCAGCCTACTTTCTAGAGCCGCCCCTGCCCCTAAGCCTCCTTCTCCGCCAGTGGTTGAGACTCCAGTACCTCCACCAGTGGTCCAGTCTTCCTCGTCATTCCTGGATGAGGCAGTCGCAGGACCTTCCAAAGCTAGCTTGACAGATGGCTTTAGGGAGCCTCAAGCCCTTTTCCGGCGCATGGCCGACAACTTTGGGCTTCAGGTGCAGGAGATGGCAGAGCAGGGAAGACACCATCTTCAATGTCCTCTTGGTTTCTATGCCCATCCAGGTCACCCTGCCAAGATAGCCAGGACCCTGTGGCAGAGCCCCTCCTCCATCCCTCCCACCTCAAAATGGGCTGAGAAAAAGTACTTTGTGACAGCCAAAGATTTTGAATACCTTTATACCCACCCACCCTGGACTCGCTGGTTGTGTCTGCAGCCAACGAGGACAAGCAGGTTTCCACCGTCTCAACTCCCAAAAGCAAAGAGGCTGAAAAACTCAATTTATTTGGGAGAAAAAATTATTTGATCGCCAACCTGCAATTCCGGATGGTGAACCATCAGGCCCTGCTGAGCCGGTAGAATTTTAATCTCTGTGACAATCTTAAGAAGTTCCAGGAATCCCTCCCTCAAGGTCTAGCCCAAGAGTTTAGCACCCTAATAGAGGAGGGTACTGTGGCGGCCAGATGTTCCCTGCAGATGGCATGGGTCACATCAGTGGTGGTCATGTGATGCAGCTCCTGGCTCCAAACAGCAGACATCTACCAGGAGATGCAGGCCCCGTTTCAGAAGTTCCCTTTCGACAGAGTTGGTCTGTTCTCCAATCAAACAGATGCCAGGCTGCATGAGTTGAAAGACACTGGGGCTACCCTTCACTCATTGGGCATGAACATGCCGCAATCAGCCAGGAAGCCCTTTCAGCCACCACTGTTGCCAAGACCCTGGCAAGATCCCATCAGTGATCTACAAGGAGAAGGGATGCTGGTTTTAGTCATCATCACCCTTTTTCCTCCCACTCGCCAGCCTAGTCCGGACCTGCCAAACACCCAGGGAGCCTGAAGTGATCATTTTGAGGGTGCACCTGAGAGAGATGCCCCTGTCAGTCAACCGGATCCTACCCACCTTTTCCTCAACCACCCCTCTCTCTACTGCTCAGCCTGGTTGCGGCTTACGGCAGACCACTGGGTCCTGGACATAGTAGCTTGGGGCTATACCCTGCAACACTAGGCTGCCCCTCCATCCTGCCCCCACCCCACTTTCCCGTCCCTCTTCAGGGACCCTTCTCATGAGCAACTCTTCATTCAGGAGGTCGAGAAGCTCCTGGGCTTGGGGGCTGTGGAGGAGTTTCCTCGGGACATGGAAGAGGATTCTACTCCTGCTACTTCCTAATCCCAAAGGCAAAAGGGGGCCTCAGACCCATCCTGGACTTGCGTGGCCTCAACAAGTCTCTCAAGAAGTTGAAATTCAGCATGATCTCCCTGGTCTCTATCATTCCTTCCCTGGATCCGGGGGACTGGTATGCCGATCTTGACTTAAAGGACGCTTACTTTCATGTCTCCATATTCCCAGGGCACAGGCATTTCCTGCATTTCATAGTAGCTGGGTGCCACTTCCAGTTCATCTGGGCAAGCTCAACACGCAGGGCCGCTGGCTGCACAACCATTTGGCCCTTCATATCAATGTCAGGGAGCTCAGAGCAGTTCACCTGGCCTGCCTGGCGTTCTTGCCCCACCTGAAGGGCAGGGTGGTTTGGGTCCTGATGGACAATACAGCCGCAATGTATTACATCAACAGGCAGAGAAGCACCAGGTCTTTGGCCCTTTGTTGGGAGATGCTCAGCCTCTGGGGCTTTTGTATGTGGCATGACATTCATCTGGTAGCCGCCCACTTGCCCGGAACCAGGAATGTCCTGGCAGATCACCTCAGCAGGAACTTTTTGTCTTGCTACAAATGGTCATTTCATCCCGAGGTGGTTAGCCTAATCTTCTGCAGGTGGGGGACTCCCCAGGTGCACCTGTTTGCTTCCAGGCAGAACAGAAAGTGTCATGTATTCTGATCTCTGCAGGGCAGGGACAAGGGCTCCTTGTCAGATGCCTTCCTGGTTCCATGGTTGGGAGCGCTGATGTACGCCTTCCCACTGATTCTGTTGATCCACAAGGTCCTGCTAAAGGTGAAGCAAGACAATGCATCAGTTATCCTCATAGCCCCAGCATCTAAATTTCCTGTAAGCCATGCGGCTGGACAGCAGGCTATTTAGCACCACACAGTCACTTGTGGAACCTGCTCAGCCATCCTGCCGGGGGAGGAGCACGCCATAGGCACCAACTTCCCCCATAGTCGGGGGGTGCTCAACCCCCCCTTCTGCCCCAGGCCCTGCCCCCACTCACCCCCTTCCCCCATGTCCCCTCCCTGCCTCCTGTCCCAAGTGCACCCTGTCCCTGCTCCTCCCCCTCCCTCCTGTAGCTTCCTACGTGCCACAAAACAGCTATTTGCGGTGGGTAGGAGGCACTGGGAGGAGCTGGTCAGCGGGGCCACCAGCAGGTGAGGGGCAGGAGGAACTTGGCTGCAGGTACATGCTACTGAGCAGCAGCTGCTAATTTTTCTCTGTGAGTGCTCCAGCCCTGGAGCACCCATGGAGTTGGTGCCTATAGGGTGCCCCTCCCCCAGCCCCAACTCAGCCCCAGACCTGCTGCGGCCAGGGGAGGGGCGGCCCAAACCTAGCCCCGGCCTGGACCTGCCATGGCTGGGGTGCCTATCCCGCGGCCCCAGCCCTGGAACTGCTGCAGTGGGGAGAGGCACCTCTCCCCACCAGCCCAAGTCCTGCTGCAGCTTAGGGGAGTCCTCTCTTCCTGCTGTAGCCCCAGAGCACCCTTCTGCACACCAAACCTCTCATTCCCAGCCCCCCCCCCCCAGAGCACACACCCACTGCTAGAACCTTCACCCTATGCACCCCAACCCTCTGCCCCAGCCCTGAGCGCCTCATCCCTGACCCCACCCAAGAGCACTCACCCCCAGCCAGAGCCACCAAACCCCTGGACCCTCTGCCCCAGCCCTGAGCCCCCTCCCACACTCCGAACCCCTTGGCCCCACCCTCACCACATACATTTTCTTATGTGCACCAATATGAAGGTGATGTATCACACATCACTCCATATTGGTTCACATAACAAAATTCATTCTGCACATGTGAAGGAAAAATTAGAGGGAACACTGCCCAGCGTGGCCTTGTCGACACTGGTTTGGCATGCTGCTGAATCTTTCAGCAGTCACTCCATTGCAGCTACCTCTCTGGATGGATCTGCTGTCCCAGAACCACGGTAATCTACTGCGCCAGAACCTGGCATCACTGCACTTGACAGCTTGGCTGCTGTGTGGCTAAATATGGATGAACGGGAGTGCTCCGCTGGTGTCCAACAGGTACTGCTGGGCAGCAGGAAACCTTCCACCAGGGCTATCTATGTGGCAAAGTGAAAGTGGTTCATGTGTTGGGCCTCAGACCGATACATTTGTGTGGAAGAGGCCTCGCTGAAGGACATCCTGGACTATTTACTGCATCTTAAGCTCCAGGGCATGTCGCTATCTTCGATCAAGGTATACCAGTCAGCCATTTCAGCATTCCACCCTCCATTTCAAGGCCGATTGGTCTTCGCCCATCTCATGACAGTGCAGTTCCTGAAAAGTTTGGAGCACCTTAACCCACATCTCCAGGACCCTGTCCCCCCTTGGGACCTGAATCTTGTGCTGTTGAGGCTCATGGGTCCCCCCCCTTTGAACCCTTGGCTTCCTGCCCCCTCCTGCTTCTCTCCTGGAAGGTCTCCTTCTTGGTTGCTATAACTTTGGCCTGTAGGGTGTCTGAGATCAGGGCGCTCATGTCCGAGTCGCCTTGTACACTCTTCTATAAGGACAAGGTCCATCTGTGTCCATACCCGGCTTTTCTGCCCAAGGTCGTCTCCCAGTTCCACACTGGTCAAGACATTTACTTACCAGTCCTTTGTCCAAAACCTAATACAATGGATGAGGAATGCAAGCTGCATACCCTGGCTGTCAGACAGGTGCTGGCCTTCTACATTGATAGAACAAAGCAGTTCCATAAGTCAATGCAGTTGTTCATTGCTGTCACTGACAGGATGAAAGGTTGCCCAGTGTCAGCCCAGAGAATCTCATCTTGGACCACGGCCTGCGACTGCTACTGCTATGAGCTGGCAAAGGTGCTCCTGCTGGATATCGTGACAGCTCATTTGACTAGGGCGCAGGCATCAGCAGCAGCCTTCCTGGCGCATGTGCTGATCCAAGAGATCTGTTGGGGTGCCACCTGGTCATCCAGCTACACATTCGCGTTGCACTACACACTGATCCAGCAGACTTGAGATAATACTGGCTTTGGCAGAGCAGTGCTGCAAGCAGCAAGACTCTGAACTCTGAGTCCACATCTGCTGATTGTGCTTGTGAGTCACCTAGAATGGAATTGACATGAGCAAGTACTCGAAGAAGAAAAACAGTTACCCGCCTTTCATAACTGTTGCTCTTGGAGATGTCCATTCCATTACCTGCCCTCCTGCCCCTCTGTCAGAGTTGTTGGCAAGATGGTACTGAGAGAGCGTAGGGCCGGCAGTGCCTGATATACCGCAGCATGAGCGCGGAGCTCCAGAGGGCGCCAAGCCAGCCCTACTGGTATTGCTAAGAACAAAATCTCAGACGGCTGCGCACGTGGGCGTGTGCATACCTAGATTGGAATTGACATGAGCAGCACATCTTGAACAACAGTTACGAAAGGTGGGTAACCAGTTTTTCTCATGCCCCATGTTGTTCTTGAGCATTCTCAGAACCAGGTTATAGAAGGGGTGTGGCACTTAAGACACATCAGTTCCTTCCCACTGTGGCTGGTTTTCTTTATTTGTTTTTATTTTTTAAGAGTTATTGTTTGTTTTCTATTAGTTTTGGGGTTCCTGGGCAATAGTATTGGCACTTGGATCCTGTGGTGTAGATCCAAAGGGGAAAAGGCCAGGATTCAAAATATAGGCCTGTTGTCCTGCTGTATTCTCCATTTTAAATCTTAGAGGAGGCTTGCCTGGGAGAAGGGCATTTTTCCTCACCTAATCCCTCGCCTTCCTAATCTGCAGCACCTTCACCCCAAGATTTTATAATGAATACTTAAGCAAACTCCAAGCCTCACTGCCCCAGGAGGCCCTGGCAGTAAACTCTCTGGATTCGAATCCATTAAACGATCTGTAAGTAAAATCAGACTGTATCAGCCTACAACGTCTTGGAGGGCAAAAACAATCTAAAACTCTTCATAAGGCACTGCCCTCCACTCCTGGAGTGGTATCAAATCCTTCAGTACAGAAGGATCTGAAGCCCCTACCTGTGTTGAGGATGCCATTTTGCTCTATGTACAGTGCATGGGAGGTCATGCTGTGTGGAGGACACCATACTGTAGAGCAAAATGGCACTCTCCACACAAGTAGGGTACCAAAATTGAGTTTTACAAGAGGCTCCCAATGGACAGATGCCACCACTGGTGACTGGGGTCACCAAAGCCCTCTTTTTGATAGCGTTGCCCTCAGAATATTTAGCGACACTGAGAGTGGGGGAGACCAGGAACTCGTGCAAGACAGCTCAAATAGGCACTGCTATGATTAAACGTTCCAATGTCAGAGCTGTACCATTGACATATCCCAAGAGTGGGAATGTGTAGAGTCCATCTTGAAGAACTCCAGTTACAAGGGAATAAACTTCATATTTTCAATAAAATAATTATCCGTTGAAAAAATGGAATTGGAAAGTCTTGAGATTTTTTCTGACCTTCTAATCATGTCTTGAAAGTAGAGCTAAGTGGGAAACAGCTTTCCTATTTCCATGAAAAAATTTGAGATTTTGAAAAATTTCCCTTCCACATCAGGATGATGATATTTTTCACAAAAAAATCAGAGAAAGATACCCCAGAATAACCAATAGTCCTTTGGCTATGGCGCCACTCTAGGGTGCAGGAGACATGGCAGAACCAAATTCAAGTCCTTGTTCTGCCTGATTTGGAGGAGGGATGTGAATGCAGATCTCCCACATCCTGAGTGAATGCCTTATCCTGTGGGATACAGTCAGTCTGTCACTCTTTCCTATTGGAGCTGTTCCACTTTAATTATTTATATAAATATTCATTGTGCTAGAAAGAGATAGTGTCCTAGGTAGGGGGAAGGATTTCTTCCCCCCAATATTCATCTCTGAAGTGACTGGCCCATGAATAACTCAGCTGCTCCTGCTGTGTTCTGGAGCCAGAATTTAAGTCTTAAAGCGTTTACATATCTGTTTCAATCTGCCTCCCTGCAGTTGCAGAAAGGTAATACTTCAAAGGTTACCTTTGAGACCAGAAGGGCTAGAAATATGTTGTTTGTTTTTTAGTTAAAGGTTTTAATTCTGCATAAATTGGTTGGTAAGACCTATGGGGAATTTTATGCACTGTTAATAGATGGATGAGTGGATTTGTCAAGCCTGGGTAGTGTTAAAAGATGCATTATAATTGTTTTCAGATTTGAGTAAAAGCTTAATATATTCTCTTGTTTTATAATGTAAATGATGTAATGAATCTAAATAAATACTTTGTTTCTTTTTAATAACAGGCTTTAGCCATGGGGAAGGCTTACATCTTTCATCATTGGAATCAGTTTGAACTAGTAATCATAATAGTTGGACTCATAGATATCATGATTATTAATATCTTTAAGCCACTTCACCCAACATATCATATGATTAAGACTATCAGGGTATTCCGAATCATTCGCCTTATTAGAGTTCTGCGTCTTTTGAAGGTAAAGATAAAATTTTTTTATAACTTTTAACAAGGAACTATAAAAGCATGCAGCTTTGTGTTTTATTTTTAGGTTCAGTAAAATAAAATGTAAACCAAATTCTTAAATGTTATTGTTTTAAATCTGTGTGGCTCCTCCTTGATGTGACATCCCCTTATGTGCTTTGCTGGTGATATCTCACAGCATGCTGCACTGAGAGCATAGGAGTATGTGGAATGCTTATAGAGCTAAGATAAAACCATGTTTCTTTCTCATAAAACTGCCTCCCCACATCTACTCTTAAATTTTGCATGGTATATCACATGATCTGTGGAACAATTGAATGCACTGTACTTTAGGAGAGGGTCATAACAGTCTACATTGAGGGTTAGGGGTGCACAACCTACCTTTTCCTCTCAAATCCTGTTTATTCTGCTATTTAAGAAAAATCAGACAATCTGAGGGTTGCTGGCCAGACCTTCTTCTTCTTGTGTTTTGTTTTTTAAATTCTAATTTATGAGGAAGGTTTTCTTCATCCTTTCCCCCCACTACTAAGTCTATTAATGCATAGAATTAAAGTACTTTTCTAGTTTCTGTTGCTTTCAGCCACCATGGTTAAACATGTCAGAAAGTGTAGCTTCAATACATATGCTTCATATGCTCACAAGCTCAGCCTCTGTTCAGGACTCTTATTGTGACTGCTGGAACTGGGATGAAAGAAAAAAACAACAACATTGTGGTGTACTTTCCCCATCTAAAATCCTAAGAGGGGTTGTGATAAATGAAGTGGGGGATTGCTCTTTTATGGATACCCAGCCAGCCAGTTAGCTATAAAATCCCTGTTAGTAGCTGTTCTCTACTTGCTCTACATGTAAAGGGTTAAAAAGTCCATAGGTAAAAGGAAGGAAGTAGGTACCTGACTAAAAGAGCCAATAGGAAGGCTAGAACTTCTTAAAATTGGGAAAAAAATTCCCCTTTGTCTTCAGTGTTGTTCTCCCAGAGAGCAGGGACAGGGCTGGAACTATGCTGTAAGAGCTTGCGCTAGGTATGAAAAATGATCAAATCATACCTAGAAACTACTCATTTGAAATCCCAGATATGTAAGTAGATCAGGAAATGTCTAGGAAGACGCGATTAGGTTTATCTCATTTATTTCAATATGGCTTGTGGACTCCTCTATGCTAACCCCAAATGCTTTTGCTTTTCTTGTAACCTTTAAGCTGGACTCCAAGAAGCTATCTTGATGCTTAATCCTTGTAAATGTGTTTTTTAAAACCTAGCAAAAAGCCTAAGTTCCAGATGTATTTTCTTTCTTTTTGTTTTTAATAAAATTTACCTTTTTTAAGAACAGGATTGAATTTTTGTGTCCCTAAGAGATTTGTCCATATGATGTTTAATTAGCTGGTGGCAACAGCTGATTTCCTTTGTTTTCTTTCTCAACTCTTCCACGGCGGGGGGCAGTGGAAGGGCTTGAGGGTACCCACAGGAAAGAATTCCCAAGTGTGCCTTCCTAGGTTCTAAAAGGGGTTTTTTGCACTTGGGTGGTAGCAGCATCTACCCATCCAAGGTCAGAGAAAAGCTGTAACCTTGGGAGTTTAATACAAGCCTGGAATGGCAGTATTAATTTTTAGAATCCTTGCAGGCCCCCACCTCCTGTACTCGAAGTGCCAGAGTGGGGAATCATCCTTGACAGGGGTTCACTTTATTCAGCCCCTGATCACCATCATTATAGGGAATTATTTTGCCTTGAAGCTAGATAACATGTAAATTTGTTATAAGTCCAACATATTTAGCTAGCCTTATAATCAGGAGTCATAGGCCTGGTCTACACTAAGAAGGGGGTTCGAATTAGGGTACGCAAATTCAGCTATGTGAATAGCGTAGCTGAATTCGAAGTACCCTAGTTCGACCTACTCACCCGTCCAGACGCGGCGGGGTCGAACTCCGCGGCTCCCCCGTCGACTCCGCCAACTCCTTCTGCCGAGGTGGAGTACCGGAGTCGACCGCGGCGCTTCCGGAGTTCGAACTATCGCGTCTACATCAGACGCGATAGTTCGAACTCCAAAAAGTCGAACTCTCCGTGTCGAACCGGCAGGTAAGTGTAGACGTACCCATATAGTGCAAGTGCTCATAGGTGTGTCAGCTGCAATGTATTACCTGAACTACTATCATGCCCAGAGTTGTAGCTGCAAGAGATTTCTGGTTTTCCCACCTGAACAAATTTTCCTGATCACGTGATTCACTTGGGTAACTCTGCTCCACAAGTTGGATCTAAAGTGAGCAGACTTATTTGCAACCAGGATGGGGCCATGGTTTTTCAAGTCATCTGGATTGTTTTGTTGCATCTGGAGAAGGGGCTGAATGGGAATCTTGATGGATCATCCTTTGTATTCAGACCTATTATTTGGAGACAGGAGTTTATGTATCTGATAGTCTCAACATCCTTTCTACTAAGACAATATAATTTTTTGTTTTTAAATTTGTATAAAGTGATCGTTCAGGTGGCAGCAGTGCATGTTGCCTTATACATGTCAGTCTTTTAAGCACATTTTGCCTGTTCTTTGGAAACTTGTGTATCATCTCCAGTGTGAGGCCGTGCTGCCCTGCCGCAGCAAATTGGTGCTCTTGGTGCTGTGGGAGTGCTATTTGCATCAATGAAGGTGTTATTACCTGGGAAACATGACCAATCAGCAAATTATTTCTGGTTTCAACACAGATGTCCACAAAAATTCTTCTTCGAATGCTTGCTCCATGTCGATTCCATTTTAGTTCATTCTAGGTGTGTGTGTGTGCCTACATACGTGGACGTCAGAGACTTTTGCCTTAGCAGTATCCATAGGGCTGGCTGTGGAGCCCTCTGGGGTGCCGCGCTCAAGCCGTGGTATTTCAGGCACAGCGGGCCCTATGCCCTCTAAATTCCTTCTTATCACCTGCAGTGGTCAGTCAGAACGCCTTTGTTCCTTGCTTCGCAAGTGGCCAGCTGTATTTTTTTTCTATCTCAGCCTTGTGCTTCTAGCTGTAAATAGTTTAACCATTGTTAGTTAGTTGTTAAGTAGCTGTTAAGTGTTAGATCAGGGGTTGACAACCTACAACACAAGTGCCAAAGGTGGCATGAAAGCTGATTTTTGATGCCACGTGGCATGGGCTGAGTCACCCAGCCTGCTGCCACTCTGGGGTTCCTGCTGCTGGCCCCTTGCCAGCCGGGGTCCCACCACCGGTCCCACTCAGAACCCACTGCCAGCCTGGGTGAAGGAACCCCAGGCTGGCAGTGGGCTGAGACCCCAGCTGGCAGGAGCCAGGGGCCAAAACCCCAGAGCTGGGGCGGGCTGAGCCCTACCCACTGCTAGCTCCACTCACCTCAGCTGCCGATCTGGGGTTCCAGCCGTTGACTTCCTGCCAGCCGGGGTCTGGATCTCCAGCCTGGAGTCCCAGCAGGCCACCCTCGGCTCTGCTCCTAGCCTTGTCCGATCATTTCAGCCTGCTTGGACAGACGCATTTGGATTTATTGAAAAGAAGGACCGTGCTATTTGTGCTTTCTGTTATGAAAGTGGTGTTTGTCACACATCAAGTGTTCGACATTTTGAAATGAAGCACAAGAAAACCTTTCTTGACGAAGCAGACAAGACTGAATCAATCAAAAAAGGCAGGAGCAGCCTCTGAGAAGCAAAGCAGTGTTTTTAAAAGCTTAAGTGTACTAAAAATCAAGCTACAGAAGGAAGTTACAAGATTGCACAGTGCATTGCAAAGAAACAGAAAGCCATTTACAGATGGGGAATATATAAAAGAAGTTTTTCTCAGCAGTTCGGAGATTTTGTTCAATGATTTGCCAAATAAAGATACCATCATATCTAGTATAAAAGAACTGCCCATCTCTGCCAGAACAATTGAGAGATGCATAAGTGAAATGGCAGAAAACATTAAGGAAAAGCAGACAACTGCATTGAAAGACACAACATTTAGTGTTGCAGTTTATGAGAGCGTGGATATAAATGACATTCCACATTTGGCAGTTGTTGCAAGATACTGTGCTTCTGATGAAATCCAAGAGAAACTGTTGCCTCAAACCCCTGCATGGCACAACAAAGGGGGAAGATACACTGGAAAGTTTTGTAAACCATTTTGAAGAACGAGGAGTTGACATCAGAAAAATATTTTGTGTGACAACAGATGGTGCTCCTGCCATGGTTGGAAAACAGAAGGGATTTGTAAAGTTACGTGAAGATCAAATTGGCCATCTAACAGTCAAATTTCACTGTATCATCCATCAAGAAAACCTGTGTGCTAAAATTTCTAATTCAGAGCTTAATAATGTGATGAATACAGTTGTGCGAATTGTGAATTTCCTTGTTGCTCAACCTGCTTCGACTCACAATTTCAAGCACTGCTAGAAGAGATGGACAGTGCTTATAATGACATCCCACTTCACAACAACATTCGGTGGCTAAGTCATGGCAAGGTTTTGGTGCGCTTTGTAAACGGTTTTGATGCAATCAAGGCCTTTTTAATCGGAAAAAAGAACAAAACTACCCTGAACTGGATGATGCCAAATGGCTGTGTAAGCTCATGTTTCTAACTGATATCACTGCTCGCCTAAACAAACTCAACGTCTGTCTCCAGGGTGCAGGGCAAACAGTTCTGGATCTTTATGAAACCTGGAAAGTATTTGTTGTGAAACCAGCAGTTTTTTCCAGGGATATTCAAACTTCTACTTTCTGCTACTTCCAACTCATAAAAGAGCTATCGACACGTTGCACTGTCAATGTCGATGAGATTGGAAAGTACATGCAAGAACTGGAATCAGAATTTTCTGACAGATTTCAAGATTTACAGCAATTTGGCCCAATTAAACCTGAAAAGTTCAATGAAAATGATTTGGATTTGTCTGTATTTCAGTGGATGGGTGTTGAAGATTTCGAAATGCAGCTCATTCAGTTAAAAAGCTCAGAATTGTAGACATCAAAGTTTGTGGATCTGCAGAGCGCACTTGAAGCTACCGAGAGAGATCATGGGGCCTCTATTCTGACCTGCTGGATGTCCCTGCCAGTGAAATTTAACTGTTTGAAGAAAATTGCATTTGCAATGCTTTCAGCATTTGGATCCACATACCTGTGTGAACAGGTATTTTCACACATGAAATCTGTTCTCTGTCCCTCAGAAGCCTATGTGCAGCTTAAAGTATCCAAATACATGCCAGACATTGGAAAACTCAGCAAGGAAAAGCAAGGGCAAGGATCACACTAAACTGATAAGATCTGCATTTTAATTTAATTTTAAATAAAGCTTCTGAAACATTTTGAAAACCTTGTTTACTTTACATAACAGTAGTTTGGTTATATATTATAGACTTTTAGAGACCTTCTAAAAAACGTTAAAATGTATTACTGGCACGTGAAGCCTTAAATTAGAGTGTATAAATGAAGGCTTGGCACACCACTTCTGAAAGGTTGCTGACCCCTGTGTTAGATAGTGTCCCAGTGGGGACATTGCCCCAGGTGGGGCATGCCCTGGTCCCTGGATTTTAAGCCGTGCTCTGTGTGTAACAGGCCTATGCCTGTTAGTGACCCACACAATAGTTGTCTAAGCTGTCTCAGGGAATCTCACATAAAGAAGCGCTGTCACATCCGTAAAACTGTTGATCCTCAGACTCAGAGGGAGCACAACATACATCTCAGGGCCCTCCTGATGCAGGCTGCCCTGAGGCCAGCTTTGGAGCCAGAGTGGCCCAATGTGGTACCTAGCGCTTTTACTTTGGTGTGGAACGCACACCCAGCACCAGGTTCCTCCTGGCACCAATGCCCCTTGCTAGTGCTGAAGAAGAAACCTAAGAAGATGGCACCAAGCAAGCCCAACCAGGGGGCTCTGGGCAAAGGACCTTGTTCGGGCCTTACGCCCACTCCAGACCTGCAAAAGGGCTCAGCCCCAGGGAGCTCCTCCCCACAAAAGGGCCCATCACCGACTCCAGGGAACAGTAAAGGGCCCAAGCTGATGGCGCAGTTGACACTCTCCCAGCTTCTGGCACCGAGAGAGCAGAGAGCGCCCCTAGTGCAGATGGCACCATGTGGAGATATGGATCTGGCTATGGCTCCCCGAATGGGCAAGGACTTGCACAAATCAAGTGAGCACCACCGGTCTCTGGAGCCAAGACAGAGCCCTCGGTCACCACATTCTTGGTCTCTGTGTTGGCCCAGGGCTCCGGCTTGCTGCTACAAGTCATCGGCTCCGTACTCCAGATCCCCATCCTTGCGCCGGGACTTGCCCAGCCATAGACTATCTCCCTGGCATCATTCTTCATCTTGGGTTGCTATAACTTTAACTTGTGGGACTCTCTCCTCAAATTCAAGGACTCCATGACCTAGGAGATGGCCCAGGAGTTCACAACTCTGGTGGAGGAGCGTACTCCGGCAGCTTGGTGCTCCCTCCAAATGGCCTGGGACGCAGCCAATTCAGCTGCTCTAGTGGTTGCCTCGGCAGTGGTCATGCAGCGAAGTTCCTGGCTCCAGACCACAGACCAGTCCCAGGAAATGCAGGCCTCTATTCAGGACCTCCCGTTTGACAGTGTCAGCCTTTTTTCCAACAAAATGGATGCTTGTCTGCACAGCCTGAAAGACATGAGGGCGACTCTCTGCTCTCAGAGGATGCATATTCCTCAGGCGTTGAGACAGCCATTCTGCCCTCCTCCGCACCTCAACAGAGGCAGCCTTGGCAGGCACCTGCAAGGAAAAGGGATGTAAGGTTTAGTCACCGTCACCCTTTGTCGTCCCGATCTGCTGCGCAGCCTGGCCCGGTGAAGCACCGAGGGAGCCAGAAGTGCTCATTTTGGGGGTGTGCTCGGGAGCCATGCACCAGCCAACTGCCTGGATCCTTCCCTCCTTTTCCTCAGCTGCCTTTTTCCCTACCTCTCGGCCTGGTCACGGATTACATCAGACCATTGGTTCCTGGACACAGTAACTCGGGGATATACCCTGCAAGTTTCGGCAACCCCTCCCTCTGCCCCCTCCACCTTCCCCATCCCTCTTCAGGGACCCTTCTCACAAGCAACTTCTCATTCAGGAGGTCAAAAATCTCCTGGTCTTGGGGGCTGTGGAGGAGGTTCCTCAAGATATGGAAGGAAGAGGATTCTACTCCCACAACTTCCTAATCCCAAAGGCAAAGGCGGGATCTCAGACCCATTCTGGACCTGGGTGGCCTCAACAAGTCTCTCAAGAAGTTCAAGTTCTGCATGGTCTCCATCATCCCATCCCTGGATCTGGGGGACTGGTACACCACTCTCGACTTAAAGGACGCTTGCTTTCATGTCTCCATATTTCTGTGGCACAGGCATTTCCTGCATTTCATAGTGGTTGAGTGCTACTTCCATTTCACGTTGCTACCCTGTGGCCTGTCTTTGGCCCCTAGGGTGTTCACGAAATGCATGGCGCTGAGGGGTCCCAATCTTCCTGTATCTCAATGAGTGGCTCATCAAGGGCAGGTCTACGGGGAAGGTGCACAAGAGGCAGTCCACCTGCAGCAACCCGGGTCTATTAATAAACACAGAAAAGTCCATGTTAACACCATTTCAAAGGATTGAGTTTATCAGACTCACGTGGGCCAGGGCCTTCCTTCCAGAAGCACATTTTCAGGCCATGTCAAGCTTAATCCCTCCTATAAAGATCCATCCACTCACCCTGGCCCACATGTGCCTGCGAATGATGGGCCACATGACCACGTACACATGTGGTTAGCTATGCCTATCTTCATCTGTGGCCTCGGCAAGTGTAGCTAGCCTTGGTCTACACCCCCAGCAGGCACACCCTGGACCATGTGGTCACAGTGTTGAACCATGTCCCCCTGTCTCTGGATTGGTGACAAGGTCCCAGGTCAGTGCTGCAGGGAGTCCTCTTTGCAATCTGGTCTCCGTCGATCATCCTGGTCTTGGATGTGTCAGATCTGGGTTGGGGAGCCCATCTGGGTGTGAGCTCAGCACCCAGGGCCACTGGCTACACAATTATCTTGTCCGTCATATCAATGTCAGGGAGCTCAAAGCAGTTTGCCTCGCCTGCCAGGCCTTCTTGCCCCACCTGAAAGGCAAGGTGGTGCAGGTCCTCACAGAAAATACCACTGTGATATATTACATCAACAGGCAGGGTGGTGCCAGGTCTTCAGCCCTTTGTTACAAAGTGCTCAGCCTCTGGGATTCTTGTATGCGGTATGCCATTTATCTGGTAGCTATCCACCTGCCCGGAGCCAAGACCGTCCTGGCAGATCACCTCAGCAGGACCTTCTTGTCTCACCATTAATGGTCACTCCATCCGGAGGTGGTCAGCCTAATTTTCCATAGGTGGGGGACTCCCCAGGTTGACCTGTTTGCATCCAGACAGAACACAAAGTGCCACATGTTCTATTCTCTGCAGGGCAGGGACAAGGGCTCCCTGTCAGACGCCTTCCTGATTCTATGTTCAGGAGCTCTGATGTATGCCTTCCTGCTGGTGCCATTAATCCACAGAGTCCTGCTCAAGACGAAGCAACGATCATCCTCATAGTCCCAGCGTGGCCTCATCAACACTAGTTCAGCATGCTGCTGAGTCTTTCGGCCACCACCATGCTGCACCTACCTCTTCGGCAAGATCTGCTATCCCAGAGCCACAGCAATCTGCTGCATCCGAACCTGGTGGCACTGCACTTGACAGCCTGGCTACTGCGTGGCTGGGCGCCCCCTGGAGTGGCGCTGCTATGGCACTGGATATATACCCCTGCCGACCCATACGCCCCTCAGTTCCCTCTTACTGCCTGTGTCGGTCGTTGGAACAGTGGCGCGCGGCTTAGCTGACCTCCACTTCCCTAGCTACTCGTAGTTCTCTCGTTAATTCTTGTGTATATAGTTCAGATTTATATAGTTGTAGTTAACTTTATTTGTTTGTAGTATAGTTAGTGCATATAGTTCAGAGAGGTTCGGGGATTATCCCCTTTCGAGCACCCGGTACCAGGGCCTATGCCCGGTTCACTGGGTTTCAAACCGTGCTCGGCCTGCCACAAGCCGATGCCAACAGGAGATCCCCACGACTCCTGTCCTCGGGGAATCTCACCTAACAGATAAGTGCCGCATTTGTAAGGCCTTTAAGCTGAGAACAAAAAAGGAGCGGGACTTTCGTCTCAAGCAGCTCCTGATAGAGGCAGCTCTTACTCCTCCGCCCTCGGCACCGAGCGCTGGACAGTCTTCAAGAAGCGCTCCCTCGGCACCGGATCGCGCCGGTACCACCAAGGCCTCTTGGCACCGGCCGTCGCCGGCACCGACGCCCGCTCGGCACCGATCCCTCTCCCCGAGGGTGAAGAGGCACAAGACTCCTGCTGCGTCTGAGCCACCTGCTCCGCAGCCTGAGCGCTATACTAAGTCGGACTGAAGTTAACTTGATGGTTTTACCCCAATATTGCTGCTAACATAGCAAATAATCACTTATTGATTCTAAAACAGGAAGCTCAAGAAGGAAGCTGTTTATTTAGTTGGCAGGCAACAATCAAAGAACTTTTACTCACAGCAATGATAGTCTTTAATTGATTTAGTTGGTGTTTTCCTCCTTGGAATTCACTGTAACTATAGTGGCTAAACTATTTCCTTTCTCTACTCCTACTCCACCCCAGCATAAAAAAATAAGTACAAGATTTACAAGACACTTCATAAAGAGGATTTTTCACTAAACAATGGCAACCTTGTTTTTCTGGAGAACTAACATAGGTTATATTAAATTGTACTGCTGAACTTCTAGGTTATTTTAAGAGCACATCGAGCATCTGGATCATGGGTAGGCAAACTTTTTGGCCTGAGGGCCATATTGGGGTTCCGAAACTGTATGGAGGGCCAAGTAGGGAAGGCTGTGCCTCTCCAAACAGCCTGGCCCCTGCCCCCTCTCTGCCCCCTTCCACTTCCTGTCCCCCTCAGAATCCCTGGCCCATGCAACCCCCCCCTGCTCTTTGTCCCCTGATTGCCCCCTCCCAGGACCCCCCCCACCCTTAATTGCCCTTCCGGGACCCCACCCCCTATCCAACCTACCCTGCTCCCTGTCCCCTGACTGCCCAGACACCTATCCACACCCCCACCCCGCGGACAGGCCCTCCCACGCCTATCCAACCCCCTTCCCATTCCCTGTCCACTGACTGCCCCTGCCCCCCTCCCCCAAGAATCTCTGCCCCATCCTACCGTCCCCTGCTCCCTGTCCCCTGACTGCCCCTGGGACCTCTTGTCCCTTATCCAACCCCCCGCTCACTTACCATGCCACTCAGAGCAGCAGAACTGGCAGCTACGCCACCCGGCCAGAGCCAGCCACATTGCTGCGCTGTGCAGCAGGAGCTCACAGCCCCATCGCCCAGAGCGCTGGCAGCACAGCGAGCTGAAGCTTCAGGAGAGGAGGGGAGGGACCCGCTGGCCATAGTTTGCCCACCTCTGATCTGGACAGACACTCTGTTGTAGTATTTATATAAATCAAAGTTAAATGAAATATAAACATACAAATGAAGTGTATTTATCTGTATAAGAATTCCTATTAGAAAAGTTGACATTTTTATTAAATAATGTATTTTGTTTGCAGATGTGACTTATTTCATTATTATTTATTTCAGCTTGTGATACCAAGACTGATAAACTTATTGGAAAAACAAACAAACAAACAGCTAACCGTTAGATATGATATTGCTAAGGGATATGTGCAAGGTGAAGAAGATACAAAATATTTAATTGAACAGATTTCTGGTTATGAGACAATTTCTAAGGTGAGGGAAAATAATAGAAAGTATAGGAAATGGTTTAAAATGTGTGCTTTTAAGATTTTAATTTATATTCTTTAAAAAAGTTAGATTTAAATGGATAACAGGAAGTTAAAATAGATAAAATAAAGATGTCAGAATGATTAAAAACAAATTCTAGCAGAGCAGATACATGACATTACTGCACCTTGTCAAAGGGTGATGGAGCTGCTGCTGCATCTGGCAGACTTCCAGTATTCTTAGTCAACCAGACCTCCTCTAAGTATTCCCACAGCAGCCTGGCCCTTCTACAACATGGGTTCTTCTTCGAGTGCTGTCCCTGTGGGTGCTCCACTCTAGGTGCTGTCCCTGTGGGTGCTCCACTCTAGGTGACGGTGCGTCCCGGCGCTGTCGATCGGAGATTTTTGGTAGCAGTGCCTGGTTGGGGCGCATGCACCCAGATGGTATCTCCCGTCTAGTTGGAATCTTCCTGAGTGCGTGCGCCCCACACCCTCCTCAGTTCCTTCTCAACTGTCCTCGGCTGAAGACGGGACTCGGAGCAATGCTGCCTTCTCTTCCCTGGTATCTATAGGAAACAGTAACAAAGAACATAGACATAATTATTAATTACTTCCCAGTTGTTTCCCTTCCTTTAGTATAGTTACATAGTTAGTTACTTAGTTTAAAAAAAAAATCACTTCAGACTTGTCTCTCACTGAGACACTCTCCCCTGCCATTTCTAATTTACAATGCCAGGGGCTTCAGGATTCAAGAGGTGTGTTTTCTGGCACGACTCCATACCAAGGTTGAATGGGCACTCACATTGTGTGAAGTGCCTCGCGGAAGCCTACATCCCCGCAAAGTGCCTCTACTGTATGAGCCTCGAGTCGAGGGCTCGGCACGACAGAGACCTGCGGCTTAAAATGCTTCTCATGGAGAAATCCCCGCAGCCGCTTTCGGAGATGGGGAAAGTTAAACCCACTCCCACATCCTCCCCAGCCAGATCGAAACCGGTGGGGAGCGTTGCTTCACCCTCCCTGGAGCGGAGGCAAGAAGCAGAGCAGTTTCATAGGAGAGACTCTAACAAGGGTAAGGGGTCTCCTGCGAGATCCCTACCCTCTGTGCTGACAGCGCCAAAGCTAGGCGCCTCAGCCCCGGATCACACCTCAACAATGGCTCCCACAGACCGTAGAGGCGGAAATTCAACCTCCTGAACACAGAAGGATTCCGCGGCACCAAGCGCCTCAGCGCTAAAAACAACCGCGGAGCCGGCCGCGCTCTGCCCTGGTGCCGACAAGGACGTTGGCACCGCAAGCCTAAGGACTAAAAATAGCCGCGGAGCCGGCTATGCGCTCTGCCCCGGTGCCGACAAAGCCGTCGGCACAGCAAGCCTGAGGACTAAAAATAGCCGCGGAGCCGGCTATAGCTCTGCCCCGGTGCCAACAAAGCCGTCGGCACCGCAAGCCTCAGCGCTAAAAATAGCCGCGGAGCCGGCTATGCGCTCTGCCCCGGTGCCGACAGAGCCGTCAGCACCGCAAGCCTCAGGGCGGAAGAAGAAGAAGAGAGGGGGAAAAAAAAAAAGCCACGGCTCCGACTGCGTGCTCTGCCCCGGTGCCAGGAAGGACGTCGGCACCGAGCCTGCCTTCCGCCCCTGCACCAACAGCAGACCCCCTGCAGGGCACCTCCAACCGACCCACTGCACCGCTCACACTTTCACTTTCGCTTCTTAACATGACACAGGGCAGTCCCACCACCTGAACTGGCTACCTTCACTGAGCGCGAACCTGATCTACAACAGCAAGCAGAGTTCTTCGCACCTCCTTCTCCTTCCCCACTGGAGCCTTTTTCCACCTCAGGCTAAGGGTCCGCAGCCTCCAGCCTCAGTTTCCCTACTTCACTCCCTATAAATGAGGCACTCTTGGAACCAGCTGACGCTCTCTGCAAACTCCAGCTTCTTTATTACCAACCTGCAGAAAAGCCGAACATAGATACTATGTTCCTGCTAAGGACGCTGACTTCCTATTTTTTTTTCACAACTGAACTCTTTCATTATCAATGCAGTCGCACAAAGAACGAAACAGCCACAATATCAGTCCACCCCGCAAGACATGAACCTTAAACGCCTTGACGTCTTGTGTCGCAAGGTTCACACATCCTCCACTCTACAATTCTGGATCGCAAACTACCTTGCACTCCTTGCCAGGCATGACTTTGATAACTACAATAAACTTTTGAATTCGCCTCTTACATTCCAGAGGACAGGACAGTGGGCTTTAAATCAATTTTGAGCGAGTGCCAATTGATTTCCAGAACAGTCCTACAAGCCTCTTTAGACACGACAGACACAGCAGCCCGTACAACTGCACCGGCCGTGGTTATGCGCAGATCTTCATGGCTTTCTGCATCTGGCATCCCTAAAGACTTGCAGAACAAAGTGGAGGACCTCCCCTTTCATAAACATAAACTGTTTTCTTAAAAAAACAAAACAAACCCACACCTGATGAACTACTTCATACAATGAAAGATTCTAGAGCGACACTGCGCACCCTGGGCATTCACCCATCTCTTCCCAGGGGTCAACGATATCAACCCAAACCTTACCACATAAATAGGAATCGCGCTAGACCCCCTAAGCGCAGACAAAATCAAGCTCAAGCAACCACTTCCCATCCATCTGGGAATAAACAACAATTTTAAAAGGTTGGTTCAGGGTCTGTACGACCACTCCTTGATTCCACAGCCTATTTGCCCATTTTGCCACCGCCTCCAGAGTTTCCAACATGCCTGTCAGCAAATTACACAGGACTGCTGAGTCCTCGAGATAGTTCAGTCCGGTTACTCTAGCCCATTCATATCCTATCCTTCTCCCCTTCCCCTTCCCTCTTCAGGGACCTCTCTCATGAGCACCTGCTTCGCGCAGAAGTTGCTTATCTTCTACAGCTAGGCGCAGTGGAGCCTGTGCCAATGCTACATCCAGGGAAAGATTTCTACTCCCATTACTTCCTGACCCAGAAAAGGTCTGGGGGCTGGAGGCCTATACTAGACTTACGCCAACTGAACAAATTCGCGAGGATACAAAAATTCAAAATGGTCACACTGGCCACATTAATTCCTGCACTAGATCAAGGGGATTGGTTTTCAGCCCTCGACCCACAGTACGTTTCTTTTCATATATCAATTCATCCAGCTCTCAGACGCTTTTTAAGCTTCACAATCGGTCACGACCATCTCCAATACGGAGTTCTTCCTTTCGGCCTCTCCACAGCGCCAGGAGTTTTTTTCCTAAATTCTAGCTGTACTCGTGGCTCACCTCCACAAACATGGGGTCACGCAGTTCCCCTACCTGGACGATTGCCTCATCAAGGGCAACTCCTATGGCGAGACACTCCAAGCTACTCTTTCACTATCACCCTCTTTCACAGCCTAGGCCTCCAAATAAACGCCCAAAAATCCACCCTGACACCTACACAACAGATTGAGTTCCTCGGAGCTCATCTCAACTCAATCCAGAGCACAGCCTTGCTCCCATATCACAGATTCCTCGCTATCACGCAGCTCAAACGCACACTCTCTATTCGTCCAAGGACACAGGCAAGACTGCCTACAGCTCCTTGGTCATATGGCAGCCACTACCTTCATACTCCAGTACGCCAGGCTGCACATGAGATGTCTTCAGGGCTGGCTCAATTCCAATCTCAAACCCAACAGACACACCTTAGGGATGTTGTTAACTCCGCCTCCCAACTTCTAGCTTCCCTACAGTGGTGGACAAGACCAGAGAACCTCTACACTAAGGTTTCCTTCCAGAACTGATCCCCAGCACTCGTGCTCACCACGGACGCTTCCCTAATTGGTTGCGGAGCGCATTTAGAAGGACACAGGGCACAAGGCTAGTGGTCTGCATCAGAGTCACACCTACACCTACACATAAATCTCTTATTGCTCAGAGCTGTGAGATGAGCGTGCCTTCATTTTCTTCCCCTCATAAAGAACAAATACCTGCGAGTCTTAACAGACAACATAGCATGTATGTACTACATCAACAGACAAGGGGGAGCACGCTCACATTCTCTTTGCATGGAAGCCATCCGTCTATGGAATTGGTGTATATAACGTCAAATACAGACCACCGCTTCCTACCTGCCAGACTGCCACAACACTACTGCTGACACACTCGGCAGGCACTTCTCGACGGAACACGAATAGGAACTGCACCCCACAATACTTCAACAGCTCTTCTCCCTCTGGGGCACCCCGTCAGTAGACCTCCCTGCCACAACTCAGAACCGAAAATGTCCCCAGTTTTGCTCCAGAGTGGGACTCAGAACTGCATCCCCAGGAGACGCATTCCTCATCCCGCGGAACACCTCTCTCCTGTACACCTTCCACCAATCCCTCTGCTACACGGGGTTCTTCGGAAGATTGTGGACCATAAGGACCGGGTCATATTTATTGCCCCAGCTTGGCTGAGACAGACGTGGTATCCCTACCTACTCTGCATGTCCTCCCATCACCCACGGGCTCTCCCCAACAGGCCAGATCTCCTTTTCCAGAACAATAGACTGGCTCTTTACCCTGAGCTCCTCAAGCTCCACCTCACAGCGTGTTTCCTTCATGGTTCCAAACCCATGAACTAGCCTGTTCTGAGCAAGTCCGATATGTCTTCCTGCACAGTAGGAAAGACTCCACTCATAAAACCTACCCACAGAAGTGGAAGAATTTCGCCCTCTGGTGCTTACGTAATCACTTAGTGTCCAATATGGTAACCCTCCCTATCATTCTAGACTACCTCTTGGAACTAAAACAAGACGGACACTCGCTCAGCTCCACCAAAGTGCACCTGGTGGCACTTATCACCTTCCATGACCTCTTAGCAGGTTATTCACTCCTTACTCACCCAACCATAAAACGATTTCTCACAGCCCTGCAAAACCTCTACCCTGAAATTCACCCAATAGCTGCTTCATGGAATCTTAACCTCGTTCTACACGCTCTCATGAAGCCTCCATTCGAGCCCTTGGCTACCTCTTCTCATCTCCATATATCCATGAAGGTGGCTTTCTTAGTTGACATAACATCGGCAAGGAGAGTAGGTGAAATGAGTGCCCTGATGGCCCACTCTCCCTACACAATCTTCTCCAAAGACAAAGTCACTTTGAGATCACATCCTAAATTTCTTCTAAAGTGGTATCTACCTTCCACCTCAACCAACCTATATACTTACCTACTTTCTATCCCGAACCTCACAAGACTCCACAAGAGGCAACCCTGCATACTCTCGATGTCAGGCGAGCAATTGCCTTTTATTTAGACAGGACTAAACCATTTCGCAAGTCTCCGCGACTCTTTGTTTCCATTACCAAAAGAATCAAACGGTATGGCTATCTCTAAACAACGACTGTCCAAGTGGATCTCTGACTGCATCAGATCCTGTTACCGTGCGAAGAATCTTCAACCGCCTGAAGGCGTTAGAACTCATTCCACTAGAGCCATGTCGGCATCCATTGCCTTCTTACACAATGTTCCCATTCCTGATATCTGCAAAGCGGCTACATGGTCATCTAAACACATGTTTGCAAAACACTATGCTCTAACGCAAAACACCACGGCAGACAAAATAGTAGGTCATACAGTACTATCTTCAGTACTCCCTGCCGTATCTCCAAAGTTCCACCAACCGTAGTGGGTACTGCTACACATTCACCTAGAGTAGAGCACCCACAGGGACAGCACTCGAAGAAGAAGAGAAAGTTACTCACCTTGCAGTAACTGAGGTTCTTCGAGATGTGTCCCCCTGTGGGTGCTCCACTCCCCGCCATCCTCCCCTCTACTTTGGAGTACTAAGATTACTCTCCACGGTAGAGAAGGAACTGAGGAGGGTGTGGGGCGCACGCACTCAGGAAGATTCCAACTAGATGGGAGATACCATCTGGGTGCATGCGCCCCAACCAGGCACTGCTACCGAAAATCTCCGATCGACAGCGCCGGGACACACCGTCACCTAGAGTGGAGCACCCACAGGGACAGCACCTAGAGTGGAGCACCCACAGGGACACACATCTCGAAGAACCTCAGTTACTGCAAGGTGAGTAACTTTCTCTTATGGCTTAATGTCATTCTAACCATAATTCACTCACTCACTGCTAACCCCCTATATTTAATGGACTTCAGCAATATTTGTACTAAAATGTATTTAAAATATGAACTCAAAGGTGTATGCATCTTTCCTAATAGAAATTGCATTTTCCTTTATCTTACAGGAAATAAATAAAATGATGGAAAACAATAAACAAGATGGTATGAAAGAGCTAGGTATGTAAAATGGAGATAATCTTATAGTCAGTGTGCCACCTCTCATAGCAGGAGGTCACCAGACAAACCCTGAAAAAGTCACTAGATGTAGCTGTTTTAAACAAGCAAAAGGAGTAAAAAATGTCACTAAACAAAATTTCCAAGGAATTTCATATAAATAAATAAACATCTCTCATAGAGCTGGAAGAGACCTTGAAAGGTCATTGAGTCCAGTCCCCTGCCTTCACTAGCAGGACCAAGTACTGTCCTGGACAGATTTTTTTTGCCCTAGATCCGTAAATGGCCCCCCTCAGGGATTGAACTCACAACCCTGGGTTTAGCAGGCCAATACTCAACTCACTGAGCCGCGCGCACACACACACACACACACACGCGCGTGCTACCCGCCGGATTGGCGGGTAGCGATCGATCTATCGGGGATCAATTTATCGCATGTAGTGTAGATGCGATAACTCGATCCCCGATCGCTCTCTTATCGACTGCTGAACTCCAGCTCGGCGAGAGGCGGAAGCAAAGTTGACGGGGGAGTGGTTGCCATCGATCCCGCGCCACAAGGACGCAAAGTAAGTGATTCTAAGTCAATCTAAGATACGTCAACATCAGCTACGCTATTCTCGTAGTTGAAGTTGCGTATCTTACATCGATTCCCACCCCCCAGTGTAGACCAGGCCATAGGCAGGAGTTGTAGAACAAGCATCTCAGAAAGGTAATTAAGAAAAAACAGAAAACTTACAAGGAGTGGAAGATGGGAGGGATCAGCAAGGAAAGCTACCTTATTGAGGTCAGAAAATGTAGGGATAAAGTGAGAAAGGCCAAAAGCCATGTAGAGTTGGACCTTGCAAAGGGAATTAAAACCAATAGTAAAAGGTTCTATAGCCATATAAATAAGAAGAAAACAAAAAAAGAAACAGGACCGCTAAACACTGAGGATGGAATGGAGGTTAAGGATAATTTAGGCATGGCCCAATATCTAAACAAATACTTTGCCTCTGTCTTTAATGAGGCGCTTAGGGATAATGGTAGGATGACAAATGGGAATGGAGGTAGATATTACCACATCTGAGATAAAAGCCAAACTTGAACAGTTTAATGGGACTAAATTGGGGGGCCCAGATAATCTTCATCCAAGAATATTAAAGGAAATGGCACATGAAATTGCAAGCCCATTAGCAAGATTTTGTAATGAATCAGTAAACTCAGGGGTTGTACTGTATGACTGGAGAATTGCTAACATAGTTCCTATTTTTAAGAAAGGGGGGGAAAAGGTGATCTGGGTAACTACAGGCCTGTTAGTTTGACATCTGTAGTATGCAAGGTCTTGGAAAAAAATTGATGTAGTTAAGGACATTGAAGTCCATGGTAATTTGGACAAAATACCACATGGTTTTACAAAAGGTAAATCATACCAAACCAACCTGATCTCCTTCTTTGAGAAGGTAACAGATTTTTTTAGACAAAGGAAACACAGTGGATCTAATTTACTTCGATTTCAGTAAGGCATTTGATACGTGGGGGAAGGATAGCTCAGTGGTTTGAGCATTGGCCTGCTAAACCCAAGGTTGTGAGTTCAATCCTTGAGGGGGCCACTTAGGGATCTGGGGCAAAAATTGGTCCAGCTAGTGAAGGCAGGGGGCTGGACTTGATGACCTTTCAAGGTCCCTTCCAGCTCTAGGAGATTGGTATATCTCCAATTATTACCTTCCACATGGGGAATTATTAGCTAAATTGGAAAAGATGGGGATCAATATGAAAATTGAAAGATGGATAAAGAACTGGCTAAAGGGGAGACTACCACAGGTTGTACTGAAAGGTGAACTGTCAGGCTGGAATGAGGTTACTAGCGGAGTTCCTCAGGGATCGGTTTTGGGACCAATCTTATTTAATCTTTTTATTACTGACCTTGGCACAAAAAGTGGGAATGTGCTAATAAATTTTGCGGATGACACAAAGCTGGGAGGTATTGCCAATACAGAGAGGGACCAGGGTATCCTACAGGAAGATCTGGATGACCTTGTAAACTGGAATAATAGTAATAGGATGAAATTTAATAGTGAAAAGTGCAAGGTCATGCATTTAGGGATTATTAACAAGAATTTTTTATATAAACTGGGGACGCATTACTTGGAAGTAACAGAGGAGGAGAAGGACCTCGGAGTATTGGTTGATCATAGGATGACTATGAGCCGCCAATGTGATATGGCTGTGAAAAAAACTAATGCAGTCTTGGGATGCATCAGGCGAGGTATTTCCAGTAGTGATAAGGAGGTGTTAGTACCATTATACAAGGCACTGGTGAGATCTCATCTGGAATATTGTGTGCAGCTCTGGTCTCCCATGTTTAAGAAGGATGAATTCAAACTGGAACAGGTACAGAGAAGGGCTACTAGGATGATCCCGAGGAATGGAAAACCTGTCATACAAAAGGAGACTCAAAGAGCTTGGCTTGTTTAGCCTAACCAAAAGAAGGCTGAGGGGAGATATGATTGCTCTCTATAAATATATCAGAGGGATAAATACCAAGGAGGGAGAAGAATTATTTAAGTGCAGTACAAATGTGGACACAAGAACAAATGGATATAAACTGGTCATCAGGAAGTTTAAACTTGAAATTAGATGAAGGTTTGTAACCATCAGAGGAGTGAAGTTCTGGAATAGCCTTCCAAGGGGAGCAGTGGAGGCAAAAGACATATTCTTTCCTGGGTGCTGGCTGGGGAGTCTTGCCCACATGCTCAGGGTTTAACTGATCGCCATATTTGGGGTCCGGAAGGAATTTTCCTCCAGGGCAGATTGGCAGAGGCCCTGGAGGTTTTTCGCCTTCCTATGGAGCATGGGTCACTTGCTGGAGGATTCTCCGCACCTTGAAGTCTTTAAACCACAAGTTGAGGACTTCAATAGCTCAGACATATGTCAGGGGTTTGTTACAGGAGTGGGTGGGTGAGATTCTGTGGCCTGCGTTGTGCAGGAGGTCAGACTAGCAGATCATAATGGTACCTTCTGACCTTAAAAATCTATGAGTATAGTCACAAAAATTGTTCACAAGCAGCTCAATAGTGTTAATAAAATCCATTCCATGCTCCTCTTGCTACATTCTGTTGCACACCAGAAGCAACTACAACAGTACAATGTGTGACAAAGTTCCTCCTCTGCCTTGGTGGGTTCTGCGCTTATTGGCAGATTTGCTCGCCAGACCATCCTTACCCATACGCAAAGTACGCAGCTGCGTAGGACACCAGGAAATTTGGGGCACCAAATTTCCTGGTGCCCTGTGCAGCTACATGCTGCTCCAGCCCATACCCTGCTTCTTCCCCAGGCCGCCCCCCAGCCCCACGCCCATTCCACCCCTTCCCCAAAGCCCCCACCCCGCCTCTTCCCGCCCCTGCTCCGCCTCAGCCCCACCCCCACTCCCCTGAGGTGTGCAGCAGGTTTGGGCCTGCACTCACCGGCGGCGGGAAGTGCAGCAGCTCAGCCCCAACTGCGCTTCCTGTGAGTGCTGAGGGGTGGTTCCCCCACCCTGTCCCCGAAGCCAGCCCTGCCCCCCACCCCCATGGAGCCCTGGGGCCAGCCCCCCCGAGGAGGCCTATCCTCCCTTCCCCATGGAGGGGCTGCGTAGGGCCCCAGAATAGCTAGGGATGGCCCTGTTGCTCGCCTCAGAGATTCATGGCAGTTCTCAGTTGGCCACTTTTGCCAGTGGCTCAAACCTGCCATTCACTCAGCTAACCTCAGCACTGGCCAACATGGGTAAAAGGAGGAGAACAATCTCCACAGTCTCTGCTGACCCACCTAGTGGGTTGGAGGACAGCCCAGAGACCTTCCCCTCTGGTGGGACCCTCAGTCCAGGTCAACTCCTCTTATATTCAATAGGGAGTTAGGGGGATGGGGGGAACCCAGGCCCACCCTCTACTCCGGGTTCCAGCCCAGGGCCCTGCGGATTGCAGCTGTCTACAGTGTCTTCTGTAACAGCTGCATGACAGCTACAACTCCCTGGGCTACTTCCCCATGGCTTCCTCCCAACATCTTCTTTATCCTCACCACAGGACCATCCTCCTGATGTCTGATGATGCTTGTACTCCTTAGTCCTCCAGCAGTACACCTTTTCACTCTCAGCTCCTTGCACACCTCTTGTTCCCACCTCCTCACATGCACACCACAAACTGAAGTGAGGTTCTTTTTAAACTAGGTGCCCTGATTAGCCTGCCTGTCCAAACTGATTCTAGCAGCTTCTTAATTGGCTCCAGATGTCCTAATTAGCTTGCATGCCATAATTGGTTCCTGCAACTTCTTGATTGTTCTGGAACAGCCCATTATCTTACTCAGGGAAAGGGGATCTGCTTAATCTGGAGCTAATATATCTACCTTCTATCACTCTCCTGTAGTCATCTGGCCTGACCCTATTACAACTGTCATCATCAGGAGGGTGCAAGCTGCTCATTGGGAAGGGTGTTCTGTACACTGCAGCCCAGGTTGGCTGGGGTTGGTTAACTTCAGCTGAGCCTCCCTTTCTTGCCAGCCTGGGTTTGAGCCAACAGGTGAGTGAAAGGGAGAGCCGAGAATCGGGGGAAGAGGGCATTCCCCTGACCTGAGCGCAGCACTGCAGGGAACCAAGAAAGTAGATTTAAAAACAAAAATCCACTAGCTGGACCCCTTCCCCAGGTTTCCAGGGTTTAATTTCTGATAACAGCTGGGTATCTAAGCCCAAGCCAAGCCAGGTGAAGGGGAGTAAAGGGGAACCAAAATCAAGCTAGCTCCACCTTTGATATCTGTAGTAAGGGCTTCATCCCTGGAGGCCCAATGCCCCCTGCTATGGCCCTGTCTCATCCCACTCCACCTTCCATCCCTGCAGCTCTTCTTGCTAGCTAAACTGCCTCCCAAGTGTACCAATTAGGTAGGGCAGGGGGACTACAGTCCCCTCTGAGGCTCTGAGTTTCATACAGGAGGTAGGCTCCCAGGTAGAGCTCTTAACTGCTCAGCATAAGTGCAGAATGTGAGTTCTGCAGAGAGGTGCTTCTCCCAGCTTGTGTCCCTGGGGCCAGGAATCAGTGTTTTGTTTACAAACAGGAGCAGGGTGATTAAGATAAGAAGAGGCTGGTAATTAAATTAAGGATGGAAGTTGTTAGATGAGCCTGTAAAACAGGAATCCCTTGAGGGGCGGTGACGGGTGAAGAGAGAACACAGGGGACTCAGAAGAAATATAGCCAAGACTTCTGAGCCAACATTACATTCAGAAAAGAGGAAGATGTGAGGGGCAAAAGAAGGGGCCAAAACCCAGGGAAGGGATAGCAGTAGTATAGAGAATTTCCCACTCTACCTGTGGTACTTATGTGGCCCCATCACTGTAGTATCTGAGTGCCTCACATCACAGCCCCTCGGTGAGGTAGAGCAGTGCTGTTATCCCCATTGTACAGATAGGGCATTGAGGCACAGAGAGACTAACAACCAGATTTTCAAAGGTATTTAGGCACCTACTGGGATTTTCAAAAGCTCCTAGAAGGTTAGGTGCTTTCTAAACCTCACTAGATGCCTAGCTGCATCTTTGGGTGCCTAAAAACATTTGAAACTCTGTCCCTAAGGCACTGACCTGAGGTCATACAGGAAGTCCATGAGGAGGAGGGAGTAGAACCCAGATCTCTCAGGGCTAGCTCCCTATCCACTGGACTAGCCTTTCTCTCTGCTGCATGCTGCAAAAGAGACCTCTGATGGATGGGAGCAAAACATAGCAGGCCAGATGTCCTGGTTGACAGTATCAAAAGCAGCACAGAGGTTAGGAAGGATGAAGAAAGAAAGAGAATGAGAGTCAATGAGAGGAGAGCACTTAACCACCAATAGATGGCAGGTTCTGCCCCAGGCTGAGTTGTACAGCAATGTCTGCTGTGCAATTTTAGATTTTAACTGAAAACCATTTTGTTTTGTCATTTTTTGTTCTGAGTTTGAGAAAAGGAATGAGAGTGTCATATGAGTATCAGTGTCATATGAATATCAGATGTGATTATGCAGCAAAGAATCCTGTGGCACAGTCTATAAGGTGCCACAGGATTCTTTGCTGCTTTTACAGATCCAGATTAACATGGCTACCCCTCTGATACTTGACAGATGTGATTATATATCAAATTCTTAGGGTTTCAGCTGTATTCAGACCAAGAACAGAAATTGCACCCACAGAGTCCATGAAGTCAACCGTTATTGTCATGATTTGTATTATTCAGTGGGCACAATCTCTGTGCCCAGCACTGTTCAGAATATGCCAGAAAATGTAGTCCCTGAGCCAATGCATATAAGATGTGTATCTCTGGATAAGATGGCTCAGATATTTAAGTTTGAAGTGTATAGTTATTGACCACACATGTTATCACATGTTCACTGTGATGTTTATATCTGTGAGTGGAAATACTGATGGCAATACACGTTTTACTTGATTAAGGACTAGAAGATTTGACCTGCCAGCTTTCTTTCAAGAGGAAGAGCTGCCCAGAGCTCCTGTGCCTGTTTATTTTCGTTTCCTGCCTGCAGTGGCCCTGGTATACCTTAGAAGTCTCAATTTTACCCAACTTTAAAATCTGGAATTTTCTTGGTGTTTGATTTAAAATATTCTCCTGTGAAAACCACAACTCAGTCTCTGTAGTGTTGTGTTTAAGAGCCTTCTGGAAAGTAACTAGCCTTTAAACAGAAGTGAAAGCAGTGTTGCCAACTCTCATGATTTTGTCATGAGTCTCATGGTAATTATTGTTTTCCTTAAAACCCCAGCTCCTGGAATCAAGTGGATATGTGATGATTTCAGCCTTCATTCTTAAAGAAAAATGAAGTTTCTAGCCCTTGTGGCTGTGGAGAAAGCCTCAAACGTGACCCCAGTGCACCTTAAAGGCTCAAAAAGCACAATGTAAATAAAAAAAAAATCTATTATTTTTACATAATCTCATTATTTTAAAGCCAATCTCATGATTTTTGGTGAGCCTGATTCTTAATTTTTGAACATTTGGGGTTGGCAATACTATGAAAGTGACTTGTAAGTGTCAGTTTCACTCCTGTTTAAAGTTATTTTCTAGTATAAACTCATGGGGCCTTGCCCTAATAGGATGTTTCTAGAAGTTAAATAATCTATTCCAAGCTTGTTGAACTTCAAAAAAGTGATAGAAAGTAATCTAGGTTTTTCTACAATTGTTTCAATTGTTATGTTCAAGAGTTAGTAACAAAGTAAGAATATACATTAATTTTTTTAAGCCTAACCAGTGTCCCTTATGTGAATTGACACAAGATGTCAGAACAAATATTAGAGCTGAGAGGGGTCTGATATTTATTTAATTTTCTTTCTTTCTATAGGAATTAGAAATTATTATCTGACAGGAGCACTGTATCTAAGTTATTATCTGCAAAAAATCAAGAGTTTTCAGGTGCCCAAGTAGCCTTTGGAATCACGGTTAAAGTTGCCCCACCTACCAAAATCTGAAATGGCACCCCTGCTGCCTCCCCCTCCCAGCCTGCTTCATTAGCCAACGTTCCCTGCATCACAGGGTGTGCTACCTATTACAGAGCAGCGAGAAAGAACACATTTGGGTAAAAACTAGCCCTGACTAATGTGCTGCTCTCTCCAAATATAGTCACAAAATTATCCCCATTTCTTTGCAGTCTGTGTACTGTATCTTGAAATAGCTGAAAGAACAGAGGGAGTGGATTGGAGCCAAGGCTCCTTATGTACCTTTGGCTCTATATATTCAGTTCCTTAGGATATTGTGTGTGCAGACCCAACAGCCAAAGCTTTCTAAAGGATTTTGGTGAAGAGGTGAAACAGGTAGTTGTATCTTAAGCAAACTGGTTGAGAGAATGGATTTTTAAGCCCTCTTTGTTATCATGTATTCACATCTTAGATTGAATACCTTTCATTGAGAAGTAATAGTTTATCACAAAGGCCTTGTCTATATTAATGCTGCAAGACAATGTAAGTTATGCTAGTAAAGTTATGTAAGTTACATAACTTAAGTCAATGCACCTTACATTGACTTAAAGCAGTATCTCCACCACATTATGTCAACAGGAAATGCTCTCCCATCAACATAGCTTCTGCTTCTCATTGAAAAAAATTAATCATGATTAATTGCAGTTTTAATCACACTGTTAAACAATAGAATCCCAATTGAAATGTATTAAATATTTTTGGACATGTGCAAGCATTCAAAGAAGAAAAAAAAGTTAGTAACCTTTCCATAACTGTTGTTCTTCAAGATAGTTGCACATGTCCATCCCACAACTCAACCTCCTACCTATAGGCGTGTTCAGCACATTTCATTAGGGTGTGCACCCAGGGAGCCCTGCCCCAATCCACTCCCTCCCACTTCCTGCCCCCTGACTGCCCCCCTCAGAACCCTCAACCCCCGCCCCGCTTCTTGTCCCCTGAATGCCCCCTCCTGGGACCCTGCCCCAAACTGCCCCCCAGGACTCCACTCCCTATCTAAGCCTCCGTGCTCCTTGTCTCCTGACTGTCCCCTCCTGAGACACCCCCACCCATAACTGCCTCCCTAAGACCCTACCCGCTACCTGTCCCTTGACTGCCCTGACCCTTAGCCACACCCCCGCCCCCAGACAGACCCCCAGGACTCCCATGCCTATCCAACCGCTCCCTGCCCAGACAGGATCCACAGAACTCCCGACCCATCCAACGCCCCCTGCTCCTTGTCCCCTGACCGCCCCCTCCAGAGACCCTCCTGCCCCCTAATGACCCCCCAGGACCCCACCAACTATCCAACCCCCCTGTCCCCTGACTGCCCCAACTCCTAGCCACACTCCCACCCCATAACACTCCCACCCCATAACAGGGAGGTCACGGTAGCAGCGTGGGGTTCACTGTATAACACAATTACAACAACTTTGTGCAGCTGCCGGGGAAGTTTATACAGGCAACAAATACACCCTCTGCCGGCGGGCGGGACCTGTCACCCCAACTCATAGGTGCTGACTTTTGGTTTTGCCGGTGGGTGCCCCATCCTGGCTCCACCCACTTATCCAAGGCTCTGCCCCCACTCCACCTCTTCCTGCCCCATCCCCCTAGACCCCCCTGAACACCACCTTCTTGCAACTCCCTCCCCTAAATGCCTTCCACCAGCTGCTCACTCTTTCTGCCCCCTCCTGCCTTAAGGGTGAGGTGTGGGTGCTGGAGGGGTACTCTGCCAGTTTTGAGGGGAGTCTATTTTCAACATATTTATACACTTTCATTCTAGTTATTAAAAGTGTGTCTATCATCGGTATCTCCTTTTCCTGATGTTTCCCAGTTCTTCTTCAAGTGCTTGCTCATATCGATTCCAATTAGGTGTGCGCGCGCCGCATGCATGTTCGTCGGAAGACTTTTACCCTAGCAACACTCGGTGGGTCGGCTGGGTGCCCCCTGGAGTGGCGCTGCTATGGTGCCGAATATATACCCCTGCCGTCCCATCCGCTCCTCAGTTCCTTCTTACCACCCATGTCGGTCGTTGGAACAGTGGAGCGCAGCTTAGCTGTCCTCCACTTCCCTAGCTTTTCACTCGTTTTTCCTGTTTATTGTGTATATAGTTCAGTATTTTGTATTTATAGTTAACTTTTATTGCTTTTAGTAGTAGTTAGTGTAAATAGTTGAGAGGGATCGGGGCTTAGCCCTTTTCCCTCGCCTGGTACCGGGCCCATGCCCAGTTCGCCGGGGTTTAAACCGTGCTCGACCTGTCATAGGCCGATGCCCACAGGAGACCCTCATAGCTCCTGTCTCAGGTGCCTGGGCGAACCCATCTTGCGGACAGGTGCTGCATTTGCAAGGCGTTTAAACCCCGGACAAAGAAGGAGCGGGACATTCGCCTCAAGCAGCTCCTAATGGAGGCAGCTCTCACTCCTCCTGCATCAGCACCGGCCACGGCACCAGGAACGAGTACCTCCTCCGCACTGGGGAGCACCGGCACCGTGAGGACCCCTAGCCAGCAGCCGACTCACACCTGGCACCGGTCAATCTCCCTGCGTGGCAAGAAGCGCAAGGCTCCTACGGCACTCGCATCTGAGAAGCAGTCTGAGCGCACACCGAGGTCAGACAGCCCGGCACCCTCAACTGCCGCGGCACCGACACCTGCCGCACCGTCGATTCCGGCCTCACAGGGGCCGTCGAGTCTGGTGCCCGTCAGCTCCCCGGCTCACACCGTGGATGAGCTTATTGTGCCATCTACGCCGGAGACATTTTCAACGGCGAGGGACTTGATCGCCCTAACGGACCCCGGGCCGCCTCAGCCCCCGGCACCACCGGTGCGGGCTCCTCAATCATTAGGCAAGCCAGCCATGATGAGGCCTCCCTCACAGGGCACCGTTGAGCGTCGCCGCTCCGGATCCAGATCCCGCAGACGGTCGAGGTCCAGTCATCGATCCCGATCCTGGCACCGTTCGCAGTCCCGGTACCGATATCCATCAAGGCACTGGTCGTACTCACGGCACCGATCACAATCTCGTTCGCCGACGCGGTACTCCCGGTCCCGGCACCGATCCCGGCACCGCGCCTCCCGTAGCAGGTCAAGATGCAGGGACTCGAGGCGTCGGTCGACCTCCCGGCACCGTGCTGGTAGTAGGTCCCAATCTCCGTCCCGGGGACACACTCCGTCCATGGGACACACGGGTCGTCGGTCTACAGACACCCGCCCCATTCCAGCACAGCTCCTCCATGGCCGTCTCGACACGCATCGGTCTCGTCTCATGCAGACTCTGCCTCCTATGGCGACTCGGACAATAACAGCAGAGTCACCCAGAGACCTCACGGCCCAGAACACGGACCGCAACAGTGGCCCTTTTGGACGCCTTGGGCATACCATCGGGCCCAAAGCGAACCTGCTGTGATGCCACGTCCTGTTGCTGCAGAGCACCACATGCCAGAGGCAACGATTAGCCGACCCCCACCGGCTGGTACGGAGGATGCTCCAGCGCCCGCACCGGACGTCCACGTTTCTCCAGCCCCCGATGTTGCCCAGGACCAGGAGCCGCTTCTGGAACCACTCGTCCCGGGGCTGTCTTCCTCCTCTTCTCCAGATGAGGCAGTAGTGGGCACATCCACATCGGGTCCACCTCCCATTGACCTTCGGTCACATCAGGACCTCCTCCGGCATGTGGCACAGAACATCAACCTGCCCGTAGAGGAAGTCCCGGAGGTGGAAGACCCTGTCATAGATATTTTGTCAGTGGAGGCACCCACCCGGGTGGCCCTCCCTTTTATTCATTCAATCCAGGCCAGAGCAGATACTATCTGGCAATCTCCGGCATCCATCCAGCCGACTGCCAGAGGGGTTGAACGGAGATACATGGTGCCCTCCAAGGGCTACGAGTACTTGTATATACACCCCCCTCCCTCTTCGTTAGTTGTGCAATCTGTTAATGAGAGGGAGCGCCATGGCCAACAAGCCCCTGCCCCAAAATCTAAGGAGGCTAGGCGCATGGACCTATTAGGCCGAAAGGTCTATTCTGCTGGGGGCCTCCAGCTAAGGGTAGCGAACCAGCAGGCCCTGTTGAGCAGGTACAATTATAACACCTGGCAGTCAGTAGGCAAGTTTTCTGAGCTGCTGCCTCAGGATTCCAGACAAGAGTTCTCAGCATTGTTGGAGGAAGGCAAAAAGGTAGCGCATACCTCGCTCCAGGCCTCCCTGGACACGGCAGATTCGGCAGCTCATACAGTCGCCTCTGTCATAGCGATGCAACGTATTTCGTGGCTTCAGGTGTCGGGCCTGCCACCTGAGCTTCAGTATACAATCCAGGACCTACCATTTGATGGCCAGGGCCTATTTTCACAGAAGACAGACCCCAGGCTACAGAGTCTGAAGGACAACCGGGTGATCATGCGTTCACTCGGAATGCATACCCCTCAGACCCAGAGACGGTCCTTCCGCCCCCAGCCTCAGTGCCCTTACCCCCCACCCAGGCCAAGGCAGGACTTTGCTAGGCGTCGAGGTCACCCTAATCGTAGACGGCAGTCTGTACCTCAAGGGGGCAACAATAATTCTGGTTCCGCTAAACCATCTGCGGGACCCAAACCAAACTTTTGAGGGTGCGCCTGAGAGCAGCGTACCGATGACCTCCCAGGATCCCTTTTTGTTTTGCAACCGCCTTTCTTCCTTCCTCCCTGTGTGCTCCCAACTCACCTCGGATCGTTGGGTCCTTCGCACGGTGGAGTCGGGATACCACCTGCAGTTTATTTCAACCCCGCCCTCCCACCCCCCACTCCTCGTCCCTCTTCAGGGACCCCTCTCACGAGCAACTCCTCTTACAAGAGGTACTCAAACTCCGTGCCATCGGAGCTATAGAGGAGGTACCGGAGCACTCAAGGGGCAAGGGCTTTTATTCCTGATACTTCCTAATCCCCAAGGCAAAGGGGGGCCTTCGACCTATCCTGGACCTGCGAGTACTGAAAAAGTTCATGAGGAAGTTCAAGTTCCACATGGTATCCCTGGGGACCATCATCCCTTCCCTGGATCCCGGAGATTGGTACGCCGCTCTCGACATGAAGGACGCATATTTCCACATTTCCATCTACCCTCCGCACAGACGGTATTTATGGTTTCTGGTGGGCCGCCAGCACTTTCAGTTCACAGTCCTCCCCTTCGGCCTCTCCACGGCCCCACGGGTGTTTACAAAGTGCATGGCTGTAGTTGCGGCCTCCCTCCGCCATCGTCGAATTCATGTTTTCCCATACCTCGATGACTGGCTGATTCGAGGGACTTTGGAGGCACAAGTCACCACACACATGCACATCATCAAGAACCTGTTCATGCGTCTAGGCCTGCTACTCAATCTAGAGAAATCCACTCTAGTGCCTACGCAAAGAATAGAGTTCATCAGGGCGATGCTAGACTCCATTCTCGCAACAGCCAGTTTGCCTTTGCCTCGATTTCAGACAATTGTCTCCCTCATACAAACGCTCCAAGACTTCCCGACAACCTCAGCTCGCACTTGCCTCCGCCTCCTCGGCCACTTGGCAGTGTGCACATTCGTAACAAAGCACGCCAGACTGCACATGAGGCCCCTTCAAACTTGGCTCACCTTGACAAAGCGCCCAGGCAGGGACACCATGGACATGATACTTACCATCCCATTGAACATCCTAGCCTCCCTCAACTGGTGGAGGTCGCAGTCCCTGGTGTGTGCGGGCCTCCCATTCCATTTCCCGCAACCCTCCGTGTCCTTAACAACAGACGCATCATCCCTGGGATGGGGCGCTCATCTGGGGCGCCTTCGCATGCAAGCCCTCTGGTCCCCTCAAGAGTTGGCGTTACACATAAACATCCGGGAGTTGAGAGCAGTCCGCCTGGCGTGTCAGGCGTTCCAGAATCAGTTGCAGGGTCATTGTGTCTCGGTCTTCACAGACAACACAACGGCCAGGTATTATATAAACAAGCAGGGGGGAACACAATCCTCCTCCCTTTGTCGGGAGGCGATTCTACTATGGGACTTTTGCATAGCCCATCCAATAGACCTGGTAGCATCCTTTCTCCCAGGAGTCCGGAACACTTCGGCGGACCAATTGAGCAGATCCTTCCTCACTCACGAGTGGTCCATCCGCCCAGACGTTCTCTATTCTGTCTTCCAAAAGTGGGGATTTCGCCTCATAGACCCTTTCGCCTCCCGGCAGAACTGGAAGTGCCAGCAGTTCTGCTCCCTGCAGGGTCGCTCCCCAGGCTCCCTCTCGGATGCATTCCTGATCCCGTGGAACGAACACCTCCTTTATGTCTTCCCTCCATTTCCGCTTGTCCACCGAGTCCTCCTCAAGCTCCGCAGGGACAGGGCTCGCCTAATACTAATTGCTCCAGCGTGGCCGAGGCAACATTGGTACACCCAGTTGCTTGACCTCTCAGTGACGGATCTGATCCCCTTGCCACTCTACCCAGACCTCATATCCCAGGACTTCGGCAAGCTTCACCACCCGGACCTGCAGTCCCTTCATCTGACAGCATGGCTGCTCTCTGGTTAAGCCAATCGGAGTTGCGCTGTTCGGATGCGGTGCAAAAAGTCCTATTGGGGAGTAGAAAACCTTCCACGCGAACGACATATCTCGCCAAGTGGAAGCGCTTCTCCTGTTGGTGCGCTCAGCGGGGATTCCTTCCGAGTCAGGTGTCCATCCCCACTATCCTGGACTACTTATGGTCCCTTAAGGAGCAAGACCTGTCAGTCTCGTCTATACGGGTGCATCTTGGAGCCATTTCCGCCTTCCATCCGGGCGAGGCGGGCAGTACAGTTTTCTCTCACCACATGGTTTCCAGGTTTCGTAGAGGTTTGGAACGACTGTACCCTCAAGTCAGGAGGCCGACCCCCTACCTGGGACCTAAACCTGGTGTTGGTTAAGCTCCTGGGTCCCCCCTTTGAGCCTTTGGCTACCTGCTCGTTGCTGTACCTCTCCTGGAAGACAGCCTTTCTCGTCGCTATTACATCGGCTAGACGAGTTTCGGAACTTCACGCTTTCACTGTATATCCCCCTTACACAGTCTTCCATAAGGACAAGGTACAGCTTCGACCACACCCGGCATTCCTCCCTAAAGTGGTTTCTGCATTCCACGCCAATCAAGACGTTTTCCTCCCCGTTTTCTTCCCGAAACTGCACTCATCACATCGGGAACAAAAACTACATACCTTGGATGTCCGTAGGTGTGTATATTGAGAGAACCAAGCCCTTCCGGCGGTCTCCTCAGCTCTTTGTAGCCGTCGCTGACCGAATGAAGGGCATGCCGGTCTCCTCCCAACGAATTTCTTCTTGGGTGACATCATGTATCCAGGCATGCTATGACTTGGCACATGTTCCCGCTGGACATCTCACTGCCCACTCTACTCGGGCTCAAGCCTCCTCTGCCGCCTTCCTGGCCCATGTTCCCATCCAGGAAATTTGTAGGGCAGCTACCTGGTCTTCCATCCACATCTTTGCGTCGCATTACGCATTGGTTCAGAAATCTAGAGACGATGCTGCCTTTGGCTCAGCGGTCTTGCACTCTGCGACATCTCACTCCGACCCCACCACCTAGGTAAGGCTTGGGAATCACCTAATTGGAATCGATATGAGCAAGCACTCGAAGAAGAAAAGACGGTTACTCACCTTTGTAACTGTTGTTCTTCGAGATGTGTTGCTCATATCCATTCCAAACCCGTCCTCCTTCCCCACTGTCGGAGTAGCTGGCAAGAAGGAACTGAGGGGCGGATGGGTCGGCACGGGTATATATTTGGCACCATAGCGGCGCCACTCCAGGGGGCGCCCAGCTGACCCACCGAGTGTTGCTAGGGTAAAAGTCTTCCGACGAACGTGCACGCGGCGCGCACACATCTAATTGGAATGGATATGAGCAACACATCTTGAAGAACAACAGTTACAAAGGTGAGTAACTGTCTTTTCTTCTCTCCACCTGTGTCCCTTTTCCCATCTCTCTCTGCTCCCCACTTTTCTGGTGGCTCTGTTTAGCGCCTGCTCCCACCCACGCACTCAAAGCAGCTCTGTCTCCCCCAAACCCCACCCCCTGCAGCCTGCCTGGAAACTACATGCCTTGACACAGAGAGAAGTTTAATTCAACAGCCCAGCATAGAAATGGCCCATTCATTCATTCTGCTGTGTTGCTCCAGCTCTTCCCAATCCCAGGGCTGCAGCCCACCCCTGCTTTGACTCCTTCACACACTCTACAACTTTTGTGGGAGGGGAGCCCCTAGTAGGACCATGGCCAAAGGCAGGGAAGTGGGGGCCAGTTGCTTCCTCCACCAGGCTGCAGCATCCCAGCACCCTGAAGCAAGAGGAGCTCAGGTGTCCCAAGGTGAAGCAGGACAGCACCTCCTGACTTGAAGCTGATACAGGGGGATGGATGTAAAGGAAAGAATTCCCTGGGAACTGGGGTGGGAAGGGGGATCCAGGGGAAGGGAATCAATCCTTCCTTATGCTGGGAGGAGGGGATAAACTTCCTCTCCCAGGAAAAGTCCCTCAGGCAGGCTTGATCTGGGCATGGGGGAGGGGGAGACAGCTTTGAGCTGGGCAAGCATTACTTTCCCAGGCATGAGAGAACTGTAGGGGTTGGGAAGCTCCCAGAGCCTGTGTGGGAGGGGTCTGGGCAGCATCTGGGCTTGGGGCGGCTGCTCATTTGCAGCTGGGGCTGGGGCTGCAGTGAAGCCCCTCTGGACAGGTAAAGAAGGGGGAGGGGGCGAGCTGTGGGCCCCAGCCCAATTTTACTCATCAGACACAAGGGAGAACTTTTCTTAAAGGAGCCATGTCCTTTGGTTTGTCCCCCTGCCCAGCACTATGGGGATCTGCAGCTGGTTTCTCCTGGCTGAAGGGGGAGCACAGGTCCTGAGGGAAACACCAGGGTGGGCTGAGATTGGCTGGCTCAGTCCTTGAGAAAGCACCCAGCCCATACTCCCCCCAGCAGCTCCCTGGAGCCAGCTGAGAAGCTGCCCGCCCATCTCCCCCAAGCTCCCTGCCAAGAGGTTGCCCACCCCTCTGCAGCTAGCCCAGAAGCTGCCATGCCCTGGCTGTTGTTCCCCCTAGCCCAGCTCCCTCTACCCTGAAAATCAGAAAGACTCACCTCTGCCTGCAGTCTGGGCGCTTCAGCAGCTGCAGGGGAAATAGTGATAGGCGGGGATTTCGCGCCAAAGAGCTGATTGGCTGCAGCCAGCCAAAGAGCTGATGAGGGCTGCTGCAGTATGCTAAATAGCTGATTGGCAGTTGCCAACAACTGATCTCCCCAGGGGGTGCTAAGCAGCCTCCTCCTCTTCCTCCTTCCCCCTCCGAGCCTCCAGCAGGGGAGGGGGAGGAGCAGCCTTCCCAGATGGAGCTCAGGCATGATTAGGGTGTGCCTAGGCACACCCGGCACACCCCGTGCGCATGCCTATGCTCCTACTCCTCTGTCAGAGTTGGCCGGCAAGAAGGAACTGGGGGATGCTGTGTTGTCGGGTCTCTTGATACCGGTGCCATGAGCACACAGCACCAGAGGGTAGAGCTGACCTGACAGGTACCACTGTAGAAAAAATTTCTGTCAATTGTGCTTGAGGCGCGTTCACATCTAATGTGGAAAGGACATGTGCAACACATCTCAAAGAACAACACTTATGGAAAGGTTCGTAGGGTAGGGGTTGGGTTGTGTCATGAATAGTTAGTAAAGGGTTAAAGCATAGTACCTGGTGGGCACCTGACCTGAGGACCAATCAGGGAAGAGAATTTGAAACTCCTAGGAGGGAACTTTTCCCTCTGTTTGGGGGGGTCTTTGTCTTTAGCCGTCTGGAGTTACAAGAGTCCAGATGTTTTAATCAAGTCTACAAGTTTCCACCTTTCTGAACTAATTTCTTCTAGTCAAGATAGTGAGTATTAGAAAGATACTTTGTGTCCTCACCTAATAATCCTATGCTTGCAATTCTGTGTGTTTGTTATTGATTATTCTTAATTCTGCTGTTTTGTTGTACTGAGAAAGAGAGAGGATTCTCTCCAGAACTTAGCAAGGTTATACCCTATGAGTGTCCAGCTTGGGCTCATAGAGATTCTGTATTTTCTTGTTTTTTCTTTTAATAAATTCTTTCTATAAAGACTTGATTAAATCCCTTCTACGGTGGATAGGGGGAGGGGCGAAGACACTCTCTCGGTGGTGAGACAGGCTTATCTCCGGGCAGAGAAGGGAGGGGGAAGAGAGTTCCTCCTGGGTTTGATTCAAACAGTTTGAATCAGGTATCTCTTTCCAGTGGCTAGGAGAGAGAGAGGGGGGGAGGTTTCCCTCCGATGAGTGGATCTGTATTTCCCCAAGGAACGTCTCTGGAAAGAAGGGAGACAGGGGGAAAACAGGGGTGTCCCGGCCCACGTAATTGACCGTGGTGGTGGCAGCAAAGGGGAGACCTACCCTAGGATTTTGGGGTGGGGGAAGACATGCTGGTCCTCACTTTGAAACCCCCCCAGCTTCAAGTGAGGGTAGACCCATGACATGGTGGCAGCGGAGTTTCGAACCCATTGTTAGAAGGAGTTTTTTTCAGCTGGGCTACGCTGAAGGGAGCTATTCTCTTTTTCTTTCTTGTTGCTTGGACAGGCAGCTTGAGAAAAAGGCGGTTTTGAAGCAGTTTCAGGGTTAGATTTTCAGTTTCTTCCAGGGCTTTCTGTTACAAAGCCCCCTGTGGAGCGGTGTTTTCGTCCATTGTGAGAGGAGATATCACTCAGGATTCCTGAGGTGGGGGGAAGTGCTCGACAAAGTACATTCCCATCCAACAGGAAAAACAGGTTTGGGGGGGGAGAGAGAAACCCTCCAGCCAGGTTTTTTTTTTTTCTCCCTGTGTCTTTTGAAAGGATCAGGAGACAGGAGAACACAGATCCCTGAGGAAATAGACCAGATTTTTCTCAGGGGTATTGTTAGCAGCAGCCTTTCAGCTGGGCTGCTGAGTACAGCAACTCAGAGCAGAGGGAGACAGAGGAATTTTTTTTTACTCTTTCCCTCTTTCTCAGTACAAAACAGTAACATTACACAAACCACAATTTGCTATACAAAGGATTGTTTTCTCTTTCTTTACTCAAGTTATCATAGCCAGGGTTAGGGACTGTCAAACACCTGAGACAGTTCACTGACTGCATAGGGGTGTGGCCAGCACCAGAGGCACACAATCATGAGTACTGGTGAAACAATTAGCAAACTCGACCTGGCCAGGCTGCAGGCTGAAGAAAAACAAAAAGAACATCAAAGACAGATGGAACTAATTATTGCAGAAAGGGCCAGGGAAGAAGCTAACCACAAGAGGGAGCTGGAGAAACAAGAGGCTGAGCACAAGAGACAAATGGAAATCCTGAGGGAGACCCACCGGCAGGCTCTGGAATTAGAAAAAGCTAAACAGCAAACTCCACCCAATCCAATCCCTCTTCAACCTACTGATCAACCTTCCCGGAGAAAATTTCCCGCCTACAGGGCAGGTGATGATGTTGAGGCCTTTTTAGAAAACTTTGAGAGGGCCTGTATTGGATACCATCTTCCTAAAGATCAATACATGCTGGAGCTGAGGTCACAGCTCAGCGGACAATTATCCCTGGTGGCAGCTGAAATGCCTAGAGACCAGATGGACGACTTTCCACTGTTCCTAACCAAGGCCAGACTCAGAATGGGCATCACCCCTGATCACGCCCGTCAGCGGTTCAGAGCCCAGAAATGGAAACCAGAGATGTCATTTCCAGAGCACGCTGCTTACCTGGAAAAACACTATTTCTCCTGGATATCAGGATCCAAGGTTAAGGAGCTAGACGACCTACACCTCCTGATATTGATGGAGCAGTTCCTAGATGGTGTTCCTGAGAACATTAGACGCTACATCCAAGATGGTAAACCAAAAACTCTCACTGAGGCAGGAGAGATTGGAGCCAGATGGATGGCATCGGTAGACAACACGAAAGCTACTGCCAAAGGGAGCGAATCACACAAGGTAGCCACCGAGACTAAACCTTACCATTGAGGGCCAATCAAGCCCACACCTACAACCCAAGCACAGTCACACCCTACCTCTTCTTCTACCTCACCAGTTTCCAGTAAACCAACACAACCCCGTGACCCATCAAGTGGGCGATGTTTTGGATGCAATGAACTGGGGCATATCAAAGCCAAATGCCCGAAGAACCTGAACCGGGTCCAACTCCTTGCACCTGCACACCAAGGAAACCCAGACTTAGATATCTCTCAAATACCCGTATGCTTTAGGGAAACTTTGAGAGTGGACGGAAAGGAAGTTATCGCATGGAGAGACACTGCAGCACATGTGTCAGCTATCCACCGAACCTTCGTGGACCCCAAATTCATCAACCCGAAAACCAAAGTGACAGTTCGCCCCTTCATGTCAAAACCTGTAACATTACCTACAGTGCATTTACCTGTCCAGTACAAGGGCTGGTCAGGGACGTGGACTTTTGCTGTCTATGACAATTATTCTGTCCCCATGATTCTGGGCAACCACTTGGCCCATCACGTTGAGCCGCCAGAAACAGAGGGAGTGGTTACACGCAGCCAAGCCAGACGAGCTGCTGCACCCATCCCTGTTCCTGAGCCATCCACCAAGACCCCGTCTGTGTTACCAGAGACCCAGACAGAGGTGGTGGAACCGGATCCCATGCCAACACCTACAGCAGCCATACTACATCCAGTCCCAGAACCGGAACTGGAAGAGCAACCAGCGGCAGTACCAGCACCGACGCCAGCGCTTACAACTCCGCCGCCGGAGGGCGACAATGGGCCAAAACTGGCAGAAGCAGCAGACAACCCTACCCTAGAGGCTCAGCCAGAGCCTGAAATGACACCTTGTGCACCAACGGAGAGCGGTTCACAGTCAACAGACACCATCTCATCACCTACATCACTTCCAGAGGAACTGGTGTCTCCCGCCTCAAGGGAACAGTTCCAGACAGAGCAGGAAGCCGATGACAGCCTCAAGAAAGCATGGGCGGCAGCACGCAGCAACCCACCGCCTCTCAGCTCCACTAACCGATCCCGGTTCGTTGTGGACCAAGGACTTTTATACAAGGAAAGTCTTTATGGTGGACACCAGGAGGGCTGGCATCCTCAAAAACGGTTGCTAGTTCCGACGAAGTACCGGGAAAAGCTCTTAAGCTTAGCCCATGATCATCCCAGTGGCCATGCTGGGGTGAACCGAAGCAAAGACAGGTTGGGAAGGTCCTTCGACTGGGAGGGGATGGGCAAGGACGTTGCCAAGTATGTCCGGTCTTGTGAGGTATGCCAAAAGGTAGGGAAACCTCAAGACCAGGTCAAGGCCCCTCTCCAACCACTTCCCATAATTGAGGTCCCATTTCAGCGAGTAGCTGTGGATATTATGGGTCCTTTCCCAAAAAAGACCCCCAGAGGAAAGCAGTACATACTGACTTTTGTGGACTTTGCTACCAGATGGCCGGAAGCAGTAGCTCTAGGCAACACCAGGGCTCAAACGGTGTGCCAGGCCTTAACTGACATTTTTACCAGGGTGGGTTGGCCCTCTGAAATTCTTACAGATTCGGGAACAAATTTCCTATCAGGGACCATGAAAGACCTGTGGGAAACTCATGGGGTGCATCACTTGGTTGCCACCCCGTACCATCACCAAACTAATGGCCTAGTGGAAAGGTTCAATGGAACTTTGGGGGCCATGATCCGTAAATTCGTACATGAACATTCCAATACTTGGGATCTAGTGTTACAGCAGTTGCTGTTTGCCTACAGGGCTGTTCCACATCCCAGTTTAGGATTCTCACCATTCGAGCTGGTATATGGCCATGAGGTTAAGGGGCCATTACAGCTGGTAAAGCAGCAATGGGAGGGGTTTACACCTCCTCCAGGGACTAACATTCTGGACTTTGTAAGCAACCTTCAAAACACCCTCCGAGACTCTTGGGCCCTTGCTCGAGAGAACTTAAGAGATGCTCAAGCGCAGCAAAAGGTCTGGTATGATCGACATGCCAAGGAGCGGTCCTTCAAGGTAGGAGACCAGGTCATGGTCTTGAAGGCGCAACAGGCCCATAAGATGGAAGCGTCCTGGGAAGGACCATACATGGTCCAGGAGCGCCTGGAAGCTGTTAACTACCTCATAACATTCCCTGATTCCTCTTTAAAGCCTAAAGTGTTTCATGTTAACTCTCTAAAGCCCTTTTATCCCAGAGAATTACAGCTCTGTCACTTTACAGTTCAGGAAGGAGATGACACCAAGTGGCCTGAAGGTGTCTACTACGAAGGTAAAAGAAATGGTGGTGTGGAAGAGGTGACCCTCTCCACAACCCTGCAACGTCTGCAGCGGCAACAGATCAAGGAGCTGTGCACTCACTTCGCGCCCTTGTTCTCAGCCAACCCAGGACGGACTGAGCAAACCTGTCACTCTATTGACACAGGTAATGCTCACCCGATTAGAACACCACCCTACCGGGTGTCACCTCATGCCAAAGTTGCTATTAAACAGGAGATTGACAACATGTTGGAGATGGGTATCATCCGCCCTTCTACCAGTGCATGGGCATCTCCAGTGGTTCTGGTTCCCAAACCAGATGGGGAAATACGCTTTTGTGTGGACTACCGTAAGCTAAATGCTGTAACTCGTCCAGACAACTATCCAATGCCACGCACTGATGAGCTATTGGAAAAGTTGGGACGTGCCCAGTTCATCTCTACCATTGACTTAACCAAGGGGTACTGGCAAGTACCACTAGATGAACCCGCCAGGGAAAAATCTGCCTTCATCACCCATGCAGGGGTGTATGAGTTTAATGTGCTTCCATTCGGATTACGGAATGCACCTGCCACCTTCCAAAGGCTGGTGGATGGTCTACTAGCGGGATTGGGAGACTGTGCAGTTGCATATCTCGATGATGTGGCCATTTTTTCTGATTCATGGCCCGAACACCTAGAACATTTGAAACTGGTTTTTGAGCGCATCAGGCAGGCAGGACTAACTGTCAAGGCCAAAAAGTGTCAAATAGGCCAAAACAGAGTGACTTACCTAGGACACCAGGTGGGTCAAGGAACCATCAACCCCCTACAGGCCAAGGTGGAGGCTATCCAACAGTGGCCTGTCCCAAGGTCAAAGAAACAGGTCCAATCCTTCTTAGGTTTGGCCGGATATTACAGGCGATTTGTACCACACTACAGCCAAATCGCTGCCCCACTAACTGATCTGACCAGGAAAACCCAGCCAAATGCAGTTAAGTGGACTGATGAGTGTCAGAAAGCCTTTACCCAGCTTAACGCGATGCTCATGTCGGACCCTGTCTTAAGGGCCCCAGACTTTGACAAACCCTTCCTAGTTACCACTGATGCATCTGAACGTGGGGTAGGAGCGGTACTAATGCAGGAAGGACAGATCACAACTTCCATCCTGTCGTGTTTCTCAGCAAGAAACTGTCTGAGAGGGAAAGCCACTGGTCCATCAGTGAAAAAGAATGTTACGCCATTGTGTATGCCTTGGAAAAGCTACGCCCATACGTTTGGGGCCGGCAGTTCCAACTACAAACTGACCATGCTGCACTAAAGTGGCTGCACACCAACAAGGGAAACAACAAGAAACTTCTCCACTGGAGCTTAGCTCTCCAAGACTTTGACTTTGACATTCAACACATTTCAGGAGCTTCCAACAAAGTTGCTGATGCACTCTCTCATGAAAGTTTCCCAGATTCAAGTGGCTAAAAACTGTTCTTAATATGTTTTCATGCTTAGTAGTCGATGTAATAGTGCATGTGTTTTATTACTCTGGTTGTTTTACAGTTCTAGGAGGAAATCGCCGCCAGTGGATCCCACTGTGACGATTTGGGGGGCGTGTCATGAATAGTTAGTAAAGGGTTAAAGCATAGTACCTGGTGGGCACCTGACCTGAGGACCAATCAGGGAAGAGAATTTGAAACTCCTAGGAGGGAACTTTTCCCTCTGTTTGGGGGGGTCTTTGTCTTTAGCCGTCTGGAGTTACAAGAGTCCAGATGTTTTAATCAAGTCTACAAGTTTCCACCTTTCTGAACTAATTTCTTCTAGTCAAGATAGTGAGTATTAGAAAGATACTTTGTGTCCTCACCTAATAATCCTATGCTTGCAATTCTGTGTGTTTGTTATTGATTATTCTTAATTCTGCTGTTTTGTTGTACTGAGAAAGAGAGAGGATTCTCTCCAGAACTTAGCAAGGTTATACTCTATGAGTGTCCAGCTTGGGCTCATAGAGATTCTGTATTTTCTTGTTTTTTCTTTTAATAAATTCTTTCTATAAAGACTTGATTAAATCCCTTCTACGGTGGATAGGGGGAGGGGCGAAGACACTCTCTCGGTGGTGAGACAGGCTTATCTCCGGGCAGAGAAGGGAGGGGGAAGAGAGTTCCTCCTGGGTTTGATTCAAACAGTTTGAATCAGGTACCTCTTTCCAGTGGCTAGGAGAGAGAGAGGGGGGGAGGTTTCCCTCCGATGAGTGGATCTGTATTTCCCCAAGGAACGTCTCTGGAAAGAAGGGAGACAGGGGGAAAACAGGGGTGTCCCGGCCCACGTAATTGACCGTGGTGGTGGCAGCAAAGGGGAGACCTACCCTAGGATTTTGGGGTGGGGGAAGACATGCTGGTCCTCACTTTGAAACCCCCCCAGCTTCAAGTGAGGGTAGACCCGTGACAGGTTGGGTTTTTTTTTTTTGGTAGTTTCACTGTTTTAACATTGATGGACTCGCTGGCTGACTATCGGTGGGTAGCGATCGATTTATCAGGGATCGATATATCATGTCTCGTCTCAACGCAATATATCGATCCCTGAACATGCTCCCATCGACTCCGGAACTCCACCAGGGTGAGCAGCGGTAGTGGAATCGACGGGGGGAACCGCGGCCATCGATCTTGCGCCGTGAAGATGGGAGGTAAGTCGAAATAAGATACGTCGACTTCATCTACACTATTCCCATAGCTGAAGTTGCGTATCTTACATCGACCACTCCCCTCCCCTCCCCCCTGTGTAGACCAGGCCCAAGAGTTACTTGCTTGTAGATGTCAGATCTTAGATGTTCCATGTTGCTGAGTCAGGCCATAGACATCTCAACTATATGACAAAAATCCCAACGCAACAATAGTAAAAAATCACAAAGCTAGCACAAAGTTGGAATTGAAATCATGGGAGAACACCAGTTGTGCATGCATGCATACAAACAGTCATGTAACATAGAGGAACAGTTCCCCATTTTTCAACAGTTCCTGTTCTACAGGCTTATACTTCCCTTTTATATTTTGTTACTTAGAGCAAAAAGTATTTTTCTGCCAAAATTATAATTTTGGAGTTTGATTTTCATATATAAACTCATCTGCCTCAAACATAGATGGGGAGGGAGGATGTCATAGTCTGTTTTTTTGCATCCTTCTTCACGGTAAGAGCAGATTTATAACTTTAGGTGAAGGATTTTTTTCTATATAAGTAACTAGGAAATGACTATGACAAATGGAATTACACCAAGTAATTTTCCTTTTATTGATTTGTCAAGCATATTTAGTATTTCCCCTCAATGTGTTACCATTGAAAGCATATTTAAGTAGAAAACTTGGAACATTTCTTATTTATTTTAGGTTTAATGCAGCGTGATTATCCAGATATTGTTACTGCTGTGAAAACCAAACAGGTAGTCCAAACTGTGCTAAACACAGCTACAGAAACTCTTAAAGTATTGATATCAAGTGGAATTGTTGATAAAAATGAAGAAGCAAAATTACAAAAGGTAATAAAAGCATTTCAGAGTGTTCATGTATGTATTAACTGCTCAATGTATGCCTTTCCATCATGCCACCATTGTAAGTGCATTGTCAGTAATTTGCCTGAGACCTCTACCTCCAAGGCTTTTAGTGTGACACCTCTCAGAAGCACAAAATTGGTCTGTTTGGGTGTTGTTTTTTGGTCTAAATAACATGTTTAAAAGAGCTTTTAATGTGGAAATGACAAATATCTAAACATAATCATCCAGCAGGATTCTTGCACTTGGGTCTCTGCCTCCTTGTCCGAGTCTGGTAGAACTCCCCACAGTTCAAAGAATATTTTATTCCTGACATCAGTATTGGTAGGGTAAATGTGAACCAGTGCTCCCTACTGGCCATTGCGTGTCATGCCACATATAGTAGAAATAATTCCAGTAATTTCCTCCTTGGCCATTGTGAGGGAAGGAGCTCTTGAATTTCTGTGACTTTAACATTGTGTCAGCTCTTCATATATCCTTGCTTTATTTTCCCCATTGTCTGGTTGGTTCTGTGGTTGTTTAAACAGTAAGCCCTCCGTCTTCAGTGCTTCAATAAATTTTTATTTCAGGCTACTGCATTGTATTTGTCCAGCACCCTCTGTCCAGAAAATTCTGACCTGAGCACCAGCCTGTCTTTGAAAGTTTTTTTTTGGCACTGCTTGTTTTGCTGTTCACTAAGATCCAGGCCTTCTTCCCTAAATTAGTAGGGAGTTCCAGACACTTGCATGAGACTGCATGAGAATCTGAGCAAAGAAGGCTGCAACTAGAACTCAGAAAAATAAGAAGAAATATCTGCTGCTGAGGTACTCCAGGACAGGAACTCTGTAAGAGGCAACCCTATCTTCTTTGAGTGATGGTCCCTATGTTTATTCTACACGTGGGTATGCGTGCATGCCATGCACCTGAGTTCAGAAGTTTTTCCAAGCAGCATCTGTTGACCCACACATTCACAGTGTGTCTCCTCATGCTCCCAACCAAGTATATAAGGCGTGGTGTGGATTGATACCACTCCAGTTTTGTCTTACTGCTGCATGGTCTGAATCGGAATCCCTATTCCTTCTTTTCCATCAGTGATGCACATCAATGGTGCCTCTTGGTGAAGAGCAGCATCTCCAAATCCTTCCCACCCAGAACTAGAGAGGCCCTTGAGCTCCAACTCTGCAAGTTCCTGATGGAAGAGGCAATGAGGCTCTGGAAGCACTCTGATCCTGGCCAGGGACAGTCCCGCTGTATAGTGGTCTCTTCCAACTGGTAGTGCCCTTCCCAGCACGAGCCATGGTGTGGAGATGCCGGTGTTACCCAGGGTTTTCAGAACCCAAAGCTGTGGTAACTTAACTGTTTCACTTCACGTGGTGTCAGGAATAAATCAACGGGGACACAGTGCTTCTAGCTGATAAAAGATTGATAGAAATAAGCATGCTCTCATCCAAAATTACTCTTTATTAGATTTAAGCACACACAGAAACATAAGCAATAGGTTTAGAACATCCAAAATAATTACCTAAAATCTGAGACGGTATCGAGTAATTATCAGCAGGTCAGCAATTTCCCATCTTTTCCCTGCCAGGGAGTATGCTGTCCGGAAAAAGTCACTCAGGATAGCTTCAGAGAACTGTTCCAAAGTATCCTCTATTATCTTGTCTTTTTATAACTAATTTTTACAAAACACATAGCTCATAGTGACCCCTACTGGGTCATCACGTCTCCTAACTTCAATAAGTTCAACATTAGCCATTCTTAGCCATAATAAGCTTTTATATCAAAGGTGCCCAAACTCTAGGTCTCCATCCACTTATTTTCTTTTGGTCTCATAATTTGTTGACTCTTTTCTCCCCTTCTACCATTCTAATTAGCAGAAACTGCAAGCCTGCTGCTAGTATTTGACCTTGCCTCCAAAAGCCCTGCTTGTCCAAATTATCCATTAACTATGTGATGATTTATTTTATTAATTAATAGTAGCTCAATGCACACAATATGGCTGCAATTAGCTTGATCAAATTTTGGGGTAACACTCCCCTCAATTCCGGGGTAACACTGGTACCAAAGCCCAAGGGCATGCCCCACCACGAGAGTAAGAAACACTCTCATCAGCATAAGAGCAGATCTCCACAGCAGACTGCTTATAAGAGAGACTTTTTCTCTCTGAACCATGCCATGTTAGATGAAATGTCATGCGTGGACCCTGGAGGGTAAGGCAAAGAAATAGTAGGATCCGTTGGTACTGTCAATGACTTGATACCAGGACACTTGGAGTGCCTGGCTACAAGTGTGGCTCCAGGTGCTCCATCAGTGCTGCCTCACCGGTATGCTCTGACTGCTGAACCGGTATGCTCTGACTGCTGAACCGGGACCTTCTGGAGTCTGAATGGGCACCCCACAAGCCCCAGGATGTACATAGAAGTTCATAACACTGGAGGAGGTATTCCTGCCGTACCTACATGTCTGCTCCTCTCGGGCCTGTCCATTCTTTGGGTCGTCCCCATACCTGAGGATGAATCATTGCTCCTGCTGCAGCAGAGGGCCCTTCCCCATCCATCAGACCAGTGACCTCTGGTAGCAATGGTCCCACCATTTCCGATGAAACCATCATCTGACTCAGAGGAGTCCCAGGACATAGCCCCAGCAAATATTGCCACGCAGGAGCCCAGACTAGCAGCCGAGGCACCCTTATCTGCCCAGCTATGACCCCCCTGGTACCACTTTTCCTGGGTTCCATCCTCTACCTTGCATAGAAGCCTCAGGAACTATTCCAGGGATAGATGCATGGGAACGATGAGGTTCCCAGTAGCGTGGTTCCCTGTGGTGTGGTCTCAAGCTCTATACACCTCTGTGCCTGTGTGGCCTTATTGGGGACCTCGGTCATCGCAAAGGAGACAAGATTGCCCACACATGCCTAAAACTCCTTCAGCCATGGCTACAGCTACGCAGGTGGCAACTAAATGCCTACCAGCTCAGGTCTCCCCCAGTCATGAGGAAGAGGAAACAGCACTTCTCCGAGTAGCACCTGCAGGATCAGCCATCTTATCACTTTCGGATGAGGCGGTGGTGCCTCCCATGGCCCCACAATTGAATGTTTTAAAGGATTTTTAAGACCTCCTGAAAAAAATAGCAGCAACTTGTGGATTTTTGCAGTCTACTTCTCTTGGTAGGTAGCCTATCTAGAGTCTGCCTCCAGTCTACCTCTAGATAGGCTAAGCTTGCCTATAAGTGATGGATCTGTTCCAATTGCTATGAGAGACTCCAGTTACAAGTATATCCATGTCTAGAAAGGTGGGCAGAAAATACCAAGTTCCACCCAGAAGTGAGACAGAAGAGAACACCACCAAAAGAAAAGAAGCTGAAGAGATGAGATTTATTCTGCAGAAAACATTATTTTTCTGCAAGCCTCCAATTTCTGCTAGCTAATTAGCAACCTCCGATGGCAAGATGTAATTTCCATATCTTTGAATAACTCTTGGTCTTCAATGACAAGTTGCTGTCAGACTCCTGCGAGGAGTTCTCATCCTTGGGTTGCTGCAGGCATTTGTTAGCTAAAACTGGCCTGCAAGCTGAATTAGATTCAGCAGATACTGCCTCTTGTTCCCTGGTCATGGCTTTGGTGATGTGCAGGTTATCATGGCTACAAGGATCCAGCTTCTCCAGAGAAGTCCTCATGAGTTAAGGCACCCTATGTAGGCCCAAGAGGAGTTCCAGGAACTGTCCTTACAACAAGGTGGATATCTCTGCCAGTTGTAGTGACAAACCTGCCTCTCAGCTTGCTCTTGGACTTCTGACCCATGGCTGTGACTCTGGCTCTGATCTTCAGTGCTATTCCTGGCTTCTGACCATCACTCTCTGACCACTAGGCATGACAGTCAATGCTCCAACCAGTAGGTCTGACCACTCAAGCCCCGGTCATGACACCCAACATCCTGAGGTTCTCAGCTTCCTAACCCAGGGCTCTACCTCTGGTGACAGACCTATTATCATCTGTCAAGGAGAAGATCCTACACCCACCCCTGAATTCCCTTCATCGCACAGCCTGGCTTTTGGATGGATGTTGAGTGTAAAATGACTCTGTTCCTCTCCTGTTCAAGACCACCTAGCTAACAGCATAGGCGCCAACTTCATGGGTGCTTCGGGGCTGGAGCACTCACGGGAAAAAATTGGTGGGTGCTCTGCACCCACTGGCAGCCAAGCTCCCCGCCCCACCCGCCTCATCTCACCTCCGCCTCCTCCCCTGAGCACGCCGTGTCCCCACTTCTCCTCCCAGCACTTGCTGCTGCAAAAAACATGGTGTAACAAGCTCTGGGAGGGAAGGAGGGATGGGGGGAGGAGTGGGAATGCGGCGCACTCAGTGGAGGAGGTGGGGAAGAGGCGGGCCCGGCATAGGGATTTGGGGAAGGGGTTGGAATAGGGGCAGGGAGGGGGTGGAGTTGGGGCATGGACTCTGGGGAAGGGTTTGGAATGGGGGTGGGGCAGGAGTGGAGTCGGGGCAGGGCCGGGGGCAGAGGTCAGTTGAGCACCCACTGGCGCCAGCAGAAGTCGGCACCTACGGTTAATAGTGGGAAGGACTCTGAAACAACCTTACCAGGCAAAAGGGACAAGGTTTTCTCACTAGTGTCATCAGAAATCCCTGAACCCTCAGGAAGTCTCAATACTGACAATTCTAGACTACTTGTTAGAACTGAAACACTCTATCCTATCACTGAGCTAAGTAAAAGTAAACATCACAGAAAACTCAGCATGTCAACTATGCATAGAGGTCAATATCTTTTCTCACCCAACAGTCATAACATGTCTAAAGGGCCTAATAAGAGTGTTTCCATTTATCAAGGACCCTATCCCTCCATGCAATCTGAACCTGGTTCTCTCAGTGCTCATGGGCCATAGCTTTGAACTGATGGCTAAGAATTCTTTTCCATACTTGTCACTGAAAACATCATTCTCGGTAGCAATTATCTTAGCAAGGAGGGTAAGAGAGATGTAAGCACTGATGGCTGATCCTCCCTGCACATTTTTCTACCCAGATGATATTGTTAAGAACATACCTCAAGTTTTTATCAAAGGTCAAGGAATTCCAGCTGAATCAGTAAATCCACTTACCCGTGTTCTTCCGTAGATCTCACTCTAATAAAACAGAGGCAGCTTTTCACACTTTGGATGTCAGAAGAACTCTGGCATTCTACCTCCAAAGAACAAAGCTCCAGATCTTCACCAAAACTCTTTGAGTGCATCTACATTGCATTGTAAACCCAGGTCTGCCAGACCCAAGCTTGTGGACTCAGTATTTCCAAGCCTGCATTTGAGCATCCACTCTATATTGTAAACCTAGGTTTACAGTTGCTGGACCTGGGTCTCAGCTGTATGCATACTGCATTACACAACTACCTGACTTGAGTCTGCAGCTTGAGCTGTATCCACACTGAAAAATGACAAGTCTTTCACCTGAGTCAGAGAGGGATTAGGCTCTGATGCAGTCCCCTAACAGATTTGCTGACCCAAATCTGATGAGTTTTTGTGTGGATGGAAAGAGGGCTTGGGCTCAAACAGTGTAAACATATCGTTTGTGGCTATTGTAGAGAGGATGAAAGGCAAAGCCATATCCTCCCAACATTTATTGAATTGAATCAGACTGTGTGAAGACTTGCTATGAGACTACAAAGGACTCATCTACTGTCATTAAAGCTGATTTTATTGAGAGCTCAAGCAGCCTCCATAGCTGCACTAAATAATGTATCTATCCCAGTTATATGGAAGACAGTGACCTGGAGATCTATCCATACATCCACTAAGCACTGTATGCTTACCAAAGCCTCCAGGTCAGATGCCACATTTGGCAAGGCTGTGCTCCGGTCATTAATTTTTAACTCCAAGCTCCCATCTCCAATGTACTGGTCAACTACTTAGGAGTCACCAACACTGGAATGTTCATATGGAGAATCATTCAAAGGAGAATGAGAAATTATTTACTTTGTACAGTAACTGTAATTCTTTGAGATGTGTTGTCCAAATGCACACTCCATGACCTGCCCTCCATCCCTTCTGCCTCAGAGTTCTCTGGGGAGGAAAACAAACAAACCTGGGATTCTGTGTTTGAGAGGAAATTGAAGACAGTTGGCTCACTCTCCTCTTTTATGCACTTGCTGAGGAGCACAAAAAGCTGCAGGGCCCATGCATACCAAACAGACATTTCTGGCCAAAAGACTAACATGCTAAAATAAATTTGTTAGTCTCTAAGGTGCCACAAGTACTCCTGTTCTTTTTACTCACCTTTGTAACTGTTCTTCGAGATGTGTTGCTCATATCCATTCCAAACCTGCCGTCCTTCCCTTCTGTCGGAGTAGCCGGCAAGAAGGAACTGAAGGGCCGTTGGGTCAGTAGGGGTATATATTCGGCGCCATGGCGGCGCCACTCCAGGGGGCGACCCAGCTGACCCACCGAGTGTTGCTAGGGTAAAAATCTTCCGACAAGCGTGCACGCAGCGTGCGCACACCTAATTGGAATGGATATGAGCAACACATCTCGAAGAACAACAGTTACAAAGCTGAGTAACCGTCTTTTGTTAACCACCCAGGCCAAAGTAGGGCACCAGTTCTGAAAAGACATAATTCAGTGGGACTACTCATAGTGTGGAAAGTTAAGCATGTGTGGAAATCTTTCTAGTTTTGGGGTCTAAGTATTGGTATGATAATAAAAGCTATTTAAGAAAGGGCAGAATAACATGGAGGCTTATACGGGGGGAAAAATGTTTCCGAATGAAGAGGTTCAGTAAAGAATAATCCACGCTTAAAGCGTTTATCTTCAGAACAAAGAGAAATTAATGCATGTAGATTACGTGTGGGTTCTTTTTCCCCTTTTTCCCCTGTTTAGATGATTCTGCAAAAAAAAAAAAACCTTGGCACTCTTCCATCTACTATTGCACCACCTACTGCAGAGGAGGTTTTACATGGTATCAGTTGGTTAGAAAATGAAAAGAAGCAAATTGAGTTCTTCCAGGTAATGTTTAGCTTGCTGACATGGTTCCAGATCCTTTATAATGTTCTGTTTTCAAAAGGCAAATATTATGGAGGTGCTTATATTGACTGTATAGTTATGGCTGTCTTGAGTTCGGTACTTAAAGAAGGGATTCAACCTCTGTTATGTACAAAGGATGCAGCATATCCTCCCCAAATTTACCACAGTTATTCTTTGAATATTAAATTAATTTTATGATAATTTACAAGTAAATCTCTTAATTAGTTTGATTTAAAACATAATTTTAAAATGGGCCCTTTTAAGAAATTTAGCATTTGTGAGAACTTTCTTTGGGCCCAAATGATATTAATAATGGAATAAAACAGACTCTTTGAACTTTTCTTATATTTAATGCCATTGCAATGTCATGTATATCTAAAGAAATTAGGTTCTAATTAAGCTAAATTATTAATAATCAGTCTATTGAATTGTTATGATTATAGACAGGGCCAGCTCAATAGTTCAGCTCATTCTTACATGGAGACATTGGGACATCAGAGATAACCAATCATAGACTATCAGGCTTGGAAGGAACCTCAGGAGGTCATCTAGTCCAACCCCCTGCTCAAAGCAGGACCAATCCCCAACTAAATCATCCCAGCCAGGGCTTTGTCAAGCCTGACCTTAAAAACCTCTAAGGAAGGAGATTCCACCATCTCCCTAGGTAACCCATTCCAGTCCTTCACCACCCTCCCAGTGAAAAAGTTTTTCCTAATATCCAACCTAAACCTCCCCCACTGCAACTTGAGACCATTACTCCTTGTTCTGTCATCTGGTACCACTGAGAACAGTCTAGATCCATCCTCTTTGGAACCCCCTTTCAGGTAGTTGAAAGCAGTTATCAAATCCCCCCTCATTCTTCTCTTTTGCAGACTAAACAATCCCATTTCCCTCAGCCTCTCCTCATAAGTCCTGTGCTCCAGCCCCTGAATCATTTTTGTTGCTCTCCACTGGACTCTTTCCAATTTTTCCACATCCTTCTTGTAGTGTGGGGCCCAAACCTGGATACAGTACTCCAGATGAGGCCACACCAATGTCGAATAGAGGGGACTGATTATGTCCCTCGATCTGCTGGCAATGCCCCTACTTATACAGCCCAAAATGCCATTAGCCTTCTTGGCAACCAGGTTCCACTGTTGACTCATATCCAGCTTCTCATCCACTGTAATCCCTAGGTCTTTTTCTGCAGAACTGCTACCTAGCCATTAGATCCATAATCTGTAGCAGTGCATGGGATTCTTCTGGCCTAAGTGCAGGACTCTGCACTTGTCCCTGTTAAACCTCATCAGATTTCTTTTGGCCCAATCCTCTAATTTGTCTAGGTCCTTTTGAGGCCTCATAACACTCCCTCTTTGGCCAATTCGCATGCTGCAGTTCTATTGGTTGAAATGAGTCAGTGGCATGAGAAGAACTATGTACTTGTGTCAGGAGATCTCACTAGTAGATGACGTGGCAACTAGATTGTCTCCTGCTGTCACTGTTCTTAAAAGTTCCATAGTCAAATATTAGTTCCTTTGTTTTAGCCTCTGTGGGAAAGTTGAACACCTTCAGTGGAACATGGGGACATCATGAGGGAGTGAACCTAACAGGCAATGATCAAGTGATCTCTCTCCTGCCATCCATCTCCATCCTCTGACAAACAGAGGCTAGGGACACCATTCTTACCCATCCTGGCTAATAGCCATTTATGGACTTAGCCACCATGAATTTAAGGGGACTGGATAAATTCATGGTGGCTAAGTCCATAAATGGCTATTAGCCAGGATGGGTAAGAATGGTGTCCCTAGCCTCTGTTCGTCAGAGGATGGAGATGGATGGCAGGAGAGAGATCACTTGATCATTGCCTGTTAGGTTCACTCCCTCAGGGGCACCTGGCATTGGCCACTGTCGGTAGACAGATACTGGGCTAGATGGACCTTTGGTCTGACCCGGTATGGCCTTTCTTATGTTCTTATATGGGGCATATGGATGGCTCCTCCCATGCCTAGCACATCACCACTTACCCCTCCAATTTGACATACATCCCTGCTGACCTTTCCCAGCCCCTTCACATCCCTTCTCACTGCCTCTCCAAAGATATGGCTGCTTCCCTTTTCCTTTGGCTCCACCTGGTGCTTCTTTCTGGTACTGGTGGTGTCAAAGGCGGATGTTAGGGAAACTGGTGCTATGTAATAATATTAGGTGAAGGTTTGGCATAGGGAGAGCCAATATCTCTACTTTGTAAGGAGTGAACCTGCACTCCTGCCTCAGTTTAAGTGTAAAAAAAAATTACAAAAATGTTCATTGAGTGTCTTCTGCATATTCCCACTCTTTGAACTTGCACTAACAAGTGCAGCAGCATACTTTAGAACTATCAGATCAAAGAGGCTTAACTGACAAGACCTCTTGTAATAGAAGGACATGAAGTCAATTTTGTCTCTTTTTGTGGGCCTGAGGTGTGAATTCTACAGGTAGCACAATGTGCCGGATATGACAGGTTCAGTCACAGAAACCCCGTTGGGACTGCCACCTGATGTGCTGAGACTACCTCTGGGTCCGTTTTCTCTGGCAGCTTGGGACTTCAGTACCCTGTCTTGTTGAGCCAGACATGCTAGCCTGCTACAAACACAGACCCAGGTCTGAACCACATCCCTCAAAAGCTGCAGACTTAACTGAAGACGGCCTGTCTCTAGCACCCAGATACCCAGTTCCCAATGAGATCCAAAACCCAAATAAATCAGTTTTTACTCTGTATAAAGCTTATACAGGGTAAACTCATAAATTGTTTGCCCTCTATAACACTGATAGAGAGATATGCACAGCTGTTTTCTCCCCCAGGTATTAATTACTTGTTCTGGGGTAATTAATAAGCAAAAAGTGATTTTATTAAATATAAAAAGTAAGATTTAAGTGGTTCCAAGTAATAACAGATAGAACAAAGTAAATTACGAAGCAAAATAAAACTAAAACATGCAAGTCTAAACCTAATACAGTAGGAAACTAAATGCAGGTAAATCTCACCTTCAGAGATGATCCAATAAGCTTCTTTCACAGACTAGACTCCTTCCTAGTCTGGATCCAGCAGTCACTCACACGCCCGTAGTTACTATCCTTTGTTCCAGTTTCTTTCAAGCATCTCTTTGGTGTGGAGAGGCTATCGTTTGAGCCAGCTGGGCCTTTTATATTTTCTCTCAAGTGGGCGGAAACCCCTTTGTTCTCTTGTGAAAAATCACAACAAGATGGAGTCTGTAGCCACCTGGGCAAGTCACATGTCTGTGGATGATTCAGCTTTTTGCAGGCCGATGCCATTGTTCACATGTTAGTTTGAACATTCCCAGGAAAGCTCAGATGTGGATTGGTGTCTCCCAAAGTCCATTGTCAGTTAAGTGTTTCTTGATTGGACACTTACTGAGAATAGGCTTTTCTCAAGAAGCTGACCAAATGCTTCACTGAGGCTACTTAGAATCAAACAAGTACATAGCCAATATTCATAACTTCAAATACAAAAATGATACACACATACAGACAGTATAATCATAACCAGCAAACTACAACCTTTCCATAGTCACCCCACTTGGCCTCCTCTGTACAAGAACTGGTGCAACCATAGGACCCTGGTTGCAACAATGATCTATACAGTCATTGTTTATGTCAATAACGACACACCGGAGATTGATTCCTCCCCTAAGCACTTCAGACATTGAATATATGCATCAGATGGCAGGAAGACTTCTAGGAGATCTGGAGAGGTTCATTTTCTTTCACTGCTGTGGTTGGAAGAAACTGAGGTGACAATAGGCATCAAGCCCTTTTTACATCCACACTCTCATTTGTCCTGTTTTGCTTCACCTTTTCTTGGGAAAAATTTTCAAACATGAATGCATGGAACTTGCACCACCAGTCTGTTGTATTTGCACATATAAATGAGAACTAACTTTATAAAATAGGTAGTTGTATGTTCAACTGCCTGTTATTATGGCAATTATCCAGTCTATCCAAATTGCAGGAAATTGTGGTGCGCTTGCATTTTTCCAGGCACACTTACTGCATGTATGTTTCAAAATGTGATCTCTCAAATCAGTCTTGTAGGCAGGTATATTCAATACATTGTAATGAAGATTCAAACTTTTCAAACTGATGCTATAGAAAAAGAAACTATTATAGCCTGCCCTCAGCGGTGCATAGGAGAAATAATTATTGTTCTTAGAGTGATTGGCCACATGGACTCCACTCTTGGTACTCATACACCCCCATCTGCAAAATCAGATTATTTTGGCCAGTAGTGTCCATTGGGGCTCCGATTGCATCCTAAGTGCCTTTGTAACCAAGGACATAAAGTGGAAAGCAAGCCCAGTTGTACCTCATTTCCTTCCTACCACCCATGGCAGCAAAACTGAACCTCAGCATTGTCCATCTGCATCTTTGTGTACCGTGTGCTACAATTAGAGTTAGTTAGTCATTAGAATAGCTAGTTAGTTGCTAGTTAGATAGTAGTGTATATTAGTGTTTTTACCCATTGGCACGACTGTTCCCCCCCACAAAAAATTATAGTCAGATATTTAGATTTACACTAGACCCCACACCTTTCCTTCCCCATTCAGGGGCTTTAGCAAAATGGCAGAACTGAAATCCCCTGTATTCAAAGCCAGCTCTCTTGTGAAACTTTGGTAAATGTCTCTTAATGACAGACACCCTGTTGGCCCCCCTTTTTTGTCTAGGAGAGGGATAAATTCCTGAGCAATATTCCATATATTGCTCCTTCTCTAAGTGAACTCAGAAAGCTAGAGAAGCCCACCTAAAATTATTCCTCCTGGAGCACTCAATGCAAGCTTCCTCAGACACTGGAAGGAAGGACACAGCTAAAGCTCAGGCTTCTGGTCAGTCCCTCTCCATGAGCGCCCTGGTGAGCTGACATTCCACCTGAGCTCTTGGGCTATACTCACCAAGAGGCCCCAGTCATCTGCCTTCATTTTGGCATCACTTACCTCTGATAGAGATAGAAAGGAGCACTGCTCCAGCTTTGAGCAGAGGCGTAGGACACCTCCTCTGGTACCTGCCAAGTCAAGACACAAATCATCAAACATCCGACTTATCTTGGACTCCACTATCAAAGTGCCAACAGCCTAGAAAGATTTCCTCTGGTGCCCAGTACCAACTATCAAGAGAGCACCAGTGGTACCCACTAAGTCTGCTCACCACTTTCTCTCAGCACTAACTTCAGTACCCAGCACCTCCAAGAGAACTGATACAAGGTACCAAGTCCCTTCACCCAGTATCAGGGTCATAGCCATGGACCAGGAGAAGTTGAAGTGGCCGGAACCTCCCAAATCTACACGCACAGAGAAAGACCTGAATAAGCCTATCTTTTCAGGTGTAAATTATTTTCATTTGCCAGCCTCCAAATGCACATGGCTGACTACTAAAACCTTCTCTCCAGACAGAACTACCTGAATTGGTATAAACTGTCTCAATTTGTGATAATCACTCAAAGAAGAAATAATGTTTACCTACCTTATAGCAAATGTGGCTCTTTGAAATGTGTTGGTCACATGGATTCCACAACCCATCCTCTTCCTCCCCCACTACTACAAAGTCCTTCTCTTCTGGTATCCTGTATTGTTGAAGGAACTACGTGGGGCCCATTATGCCCTTGAGTATGGGGTGAAAGGACATCTAGCAGGCATGGCCCCAGCCCAATACTACTGGCCAAAAGAATCCAATCTTGCACACATAGAGTGCATGTACACCAAGAATGGAATTCACATGGGCAACACATCTTGAAGAACTACATTTACTGTAAGGCAAAGAACCATTTTTTGCTGAACACATGCACTGAAAATAAACAGCTCTAATTTTAACCCACAGAACACTGGCATTATGTTCTCGTCTAGTTCAGCAGGTCTTAAATTTGTTGGACGTCTGTGGGAAGCTGGCAAGTCACAAGTTAGTGCTTCTCCTCATTTCCAGCTACTCCTACAAATGTCCACATATTGCATTAAAGACAGCTAAAATACCTAAATACTGTCTTACTTTAGTTGCCACGGGGGTTCTATATGATTGTGAACAAGTAGGAAATGTGTCCATGAGACAATCCTTCTATTAAGGTGTGTCCACATTGAAAATTTTCAGAACCCCTGTCCTAGAGTGATTCTCCTCCTATTGTGCCCTGTTTCCCACTTCTGCCTATGCCTCACCTCTTCCTTGTGTTGAGAACCAATACCCGGGAAAGACATAGGATCTGGAGAAACTGATATGGTACTCAGCATCCAGGAAGGTGACAATGAGATGTGTCAGCAGCATGGGGTGGCTGGCTTACTGGAAAGGGGGAAGGATTTTCCAGTGCTCATTGTAGAGTCAGGAGAGGATGAGGAAATTAGAAGAGACATAGTAGGGAGAGAATAGGGAAGGAATGCTCTTGCTATTAAAGGAAGGGGATGGAAACTAGTTATATTTGAGTTCTCACAATTTAGAACCCTTTCAAGGATATGGCAGTTCACAACTTAGAACTCTCAGGACAAGATACTTCTCATGGTTAAAATGGAAACTTTCACATGACAGTTTCTTTTGGTGCACATTTTTTTATTTTTACTTGTAAAGAGTGCAGATTACAGCGACTGCTTCTGAGCTGAGTATGCCAGAGAAGTGTCAAACAAAATGTCCCTTCCCCCCCCTGCATACCAACAACACACATTCAGCATTCATACGGATTGTCTAAAAATGATAAACTCTGATGAAAATGTAAAAGATAGGGTGATCATACAACCTGAGTTAACCAGGACAGCCATGAAGCCCCAGTGTCCCAAGAATTTCTTTCAGGGCACCTGAAGTGTTCCAGTTTTTCATTTCATCAAGCAAACCATTTGTTTGTTTGTTTATAAGTTCAAAATGTTCAAATGTTATACCAAATACAATTTGTTCTGTGTTTACCAGGAACTTAGTTTAGTGGAATAATGTATGTTCAGTATAAAGAACAGGTTTTGGAATGAAAAGTTGAATGAATGTAGATGCTATCAAAGCTATTTTTTGTCAGTGACATTTGTTCAATGTTTCAGAATAAACTCATTCAGAACTCTAATTTGCTTGGAAAAAAATCCTCCACTCTGAAAAATATGCACAAGTTGCTATTGCATTGGAAACTGGCAATAACAACACCATCATGCATTTTAAACAAAAATGTACTTTTTACTTTAGTATGAGTATCCTGTGACCCTAAAAAAATAACCATATAAAAGTAACTTGATTTTTTACTTTGAAAATAGGGTTCTCTTAACGAGAGATCTGTTACACTTCAAGTGTTCGCCTTATGCCTTACATAACCCCCTAGCAACATAAAAACATAATTAAAAAGATAAGTGTTGATTTTTTTGGTGGTTTCTATGTTTAAGTTAAAATTATTTTAGAATATAACTATCATCTTCCTTTAAATAATCATGATCAATATTTGTCATGTTTTGGCCTCTGTCGTTACTTTCCTGAAGGGAAGTTGCAATTTAATGACAATAAATGTTAGTGCAGTATTAGCCAGCATTGTTTTTGTGATTATTTGGGGAAAAAAACTCTACTCTGAAACATTCTAATAAAATCTAAAAATCCATCATTACTATTATATTTGTTGTTTTGTCATTGAATGCTCAGAAGTGTGATAGGTGCTATACTTTCTGTACTGTTTGGTTTAAACTTACAATGAATCTACTTGTGGTTTTTAGAAAAGAGCAAGGATCAGTTATTATGACTATGGAACCATTATATATGAGGAACATAAAATGCCAGAAGGAATCCACCTAATTATTTCCGGGATGACAAAGGTAAGTTTTATGTTTACTGCTCAAAATGTTTTGTTAAATTTCCAGTTGGTAGTCTCAAGGGAAATAAAATGCTGGAGATATCCTTTTAAACTCTATTTGAAAATTTTCAAAGTTCACCTTAATTAAATTGTCTTCCTAGATCTTGGAATTGTGTACCCGCCACGTGAACACTGGAATAATTAATAGCAGTTTGTCTTGTTGAGGCTGTGCATTTCAGTGCATGCTCAATGATGTGGAAAGGTTATAAAAACGCAATAGGTTCTACATGCTAAATTCCTATTTTTTCCGTCTGCCAACAAATCTTACACCTGCTGGTCTTGTTATTATTCCCTTTCAGAAGTCAGGTTTTTCTGCTTACTTAGAAGTTAGTACTAACAGTTCTTGGGTAAGGAGCACTCTTCCAAGGGGTATATAGCTTGTACCACCTTTTCAGCTGAGGGTTGAGGAGCTCCCCTACTGCTGAGGTCTTCAAATCTGACCAAATGAGCAATCTTAAAATGCTCTCTAGAATTTCCTTAGCCTCTAAACAGTGTATGTAAAAATCATAATGTGTTTTTTTAATCAATTTATAACAGTGTGTCCTTAAAATTATAGAGAAGGGCTATATCCTTTAGTATGTCATTATGATATCCTGTCATCTCCACTTCCTTTTTCAGGGAAATCTTCTCATGAGAATTTACTGAGGCAGAAGTTGCCTTCACAATGTTTTGCAAGAAGACTCCCTGATCTTATGAGAGGATGGAACATGTTCCATCCTCTCATAAGATCAGGGAGTTTTGTCCTAGGTATTTTCTCATGCAAAGAAATGTTGGGGACTTTTGCAGATACTTGATCTAAGACAGGGGTGGGCAAACTATGGCCTGTGGGCCAGATCCTGCCCCCCAGCCATTTTAATCTGGCCCTCGAGCTCCCACTGGGGAGTGGGGTCTGGGACTTGCCCCACTCTGGTGCTCCAGCCAGACAGCAGTGTCAGGGGCTGCTCTGCATGGCTCCTGGAAGCAGCGGCATCTTCCCCCTCTGGCTCCTATGCATAGGGGCAGCCAGGGGGCTCCAGTCTGCACGCTGCCCCCATCCCAAGTGCCACCCCCTCAGCTCCCATTGGCCGGGACTGACAGCCAATGGAAGCTGCAGGGGTGGTGCTTGAGGATGGGGCAGCCCACAGCAGAGCCACCTGGCCGTGCCTCCATGTAGGAGCCAGAGGGGGTCATGCCGCTGCTTCCAGGAGCTGCTTGAGATAAGCGCTGCCCCAAGCCTGCACCCCCGAGCCACCCCCAACCCCCTGCCCCAACCCTGATCCCTCTCCCCACTCCAAACCTTCTTGCATCCCAAATCCCTCATCACCAGCCCCACCCCCAAAGTCTGCACCCCCAGCCAGAGCCCTCACCCCACCATTCCCCCCAACCCCCTGCCCCAGCCCTGATCCCCTCCCACCCTCTGACCCCTGGGTCCCAGCCAAGAGCACCCTCCTACACCCCAGAGTCTGCACCTCCAACCGGAGACCGCACCCCCTACCCCACACTCTACCCACTAACCCAGAGCATCCTCCTGCACCCTGAACTCATTTCTGGCCCCACCTCAGAACCCGCACTCCCAACTAGAACCCTCCCCCCTCCCACACCCCAACCCCAGTTTTGTGAGCATTCATGGCTCGCCATATAATTTCTATACCGAGATGTGGCCCTCGCGCCAAAAAGTTTGCCCACCCCTGATCTAAGAAGTCTCAGCAGGTTCCTTAAAAAACAAATAAATAAAAATTATTCCTATATGGTGACCCTTCGTATCAAGCCTGTAAGCTTCCTCAGAATTCACTTTCAGGATACCTTTCCTCTCAACCTAATAAAGGAATCTCACAGGAAATATTTTAGATTTTATTAGTGTAATGATCAATGCAGTTGCTCTTTAGTTTTAGAATCATAGAAATGTAGGACTCAAAGGGTCCTTGATAGATCGTGTAGTCCAGTCTCCTGCACTAAGGCGGGACTAAGTTTTATCTAGACCATCCCTAACAGGTTTTTGTTTGACCTGTTCTTAAAAACCTCTAATGACAGTGAATCCACAACATCTTTAGATAATTTGTTCCAGTACTTAGTTACCCTTATCTTGTCTAACCTAAAATTCCCTTGCTGCAACATAAGCCTATTACTTCTTGTCCTCTTTTCAGCAGTTAAGGAGAACAATTTATCATCGTCCTCTTTATAACAATTTTTTAAGTACTTGAAGACTCTTGCCATGTCCCCCTTCAGTCTTTGCTTCTTTAGATTAAACAAATCCAATTTTTTCAATCTTTTCTCATAGTCATATTTTCCTAAACCTTTAATCATATTTGTTACTCGCCTCTGGACTTTCTGCAGTTTGTCCATATCTTTCCCAAAATGTGGTGCCCAACACTGCACAGTGCTCTAGCTGAGGCCTTATCAGTGCTGAGTAGAGTGGAAGAATTACTCCTCTCGTCTTGCTTGCAACACTTCTGCTAATATATCCCATAATGATGTTCACTTTTTTGTTTGCAATAGTATTACATTGTTGACTCTCATTTAGTTGGTGATCCACTGTAACCTCTAGACCTTTTTGTGCAGTACTGCTTCCTAGGTAGTCATTTCCCATTTTGTATATGTGCAATTGATTGTCCCTTCCAGGGCCGCCCGGTGGGGGGGGGGGGCAAGTGGGGCAATTTGCCCCAGGCCCCGGGCCCCCATAGGGGCCCCCATGAGAATATAGTATTCTGTAGTATTGCAACTTTTTTTTTATGTAAGGGGCCCCTGAAATTGCTTTGCCCCAGGCCCCCTGAATCATCTGGGCAGCCCTGATTCCTTCCTAAGAGTGATACTTTGTATTTTTCCTTATTGAATTTCATCCTATTTATTTCCAGCCATTTTTCTAGTTTGTCAAGATCATTTTGAATTCTAACCCTGTCCTCCAAACTGCTTGCAATCCCTCCCAGATTGGTATCATCCTAAAACTTTATAAGTATACCCTCTATACCATTATCCAAATCAATGATGAAGATACTAAATAGAGCCAGACCCTACACAGAGCCCTGTGGGACCCCACTCAATATGCCCTTCCAGCTTGACTATGAACTATTGATAACTGCTCTCTGAGTATGCTTTTCCAATCAGTTGTGTTATAGTAAGTTCATCTAGACTGCATTTCCCTAGTTTGCTTATGAGAAAGTCATGTCACGGAGTCACCAGGGCGATGCTCTGGAACTACTCCATATGAAGCCAGTCAGGACTCGGTGGGAGCCTCCTCTCTCTGAGCATACTGTTGCCAGGGCAAGAAGCTTACGCAGCTTTGACCTTCCTGGGTCTGACCTCGAATCATTTAGCATCCCCTTCCACACCATGCGCTTCCCACAGCAAGTCCACCTGGGCAGGGCTCCTGGGGAAGCCAGAGGGCTCTGCAGTCAGCAGTGACTCTCAGCCAGCATGTAGAACAGAAGAGTTTATTAGTAGACAGGAACACAGCATAGAACGGAGCTTGTTAGCATGGAAATCAGTTACTTTCAGCCAAAGTCTATCTTGGGGAGTGCTGGGTCAGAAGCCCAGGATTCCCCCTCTTCCAGTCCCCCCCAAGCAGACTGCCAGCTTCCAGCGACCCAACCTCAGATATCCCCGCTGCTGCTCCTCCTTGTCTTTGTTTCACTTCCCAGGCAAAGAGTCACCTGGTCGTCACCTGGTTGCATCCCCCTTCTGGGTTTCAGGTTACAAAGGGCACCAGTCATAGCATAGGTGCAGGCAAATGGAGCAACCTCACCTGCTCCAGGGGTCTCAGCCAAAGTCACACACCGCTATTCCCACCACCAAGGTGTTGGTGCAGCACACAGGGAAACGGAGACATACACAGTATTCATGCAAAACAGTAAAACTCACATAGGCTCAACAGTAAGACTCATACAACATAACAAGGGAAAATCCCCATTTTGTCACAGTGAAATAGTATAAAAAACCTTACTAAATTTTAGATATATCCCATCTACTGCTTCTCCCCTATCCACAAGGCTTGTTACCCTGTCAAAGAAGAATATTAGGTTGGTTTGACATAATTTGTTCTTGACAAATCCATGTTGATTGTTACTTATCACCTTATTATACTGTAGGTGCTTACAATTTGATTAGTTACTCCATTATGTTTCTGGGTACTGAAGTTAAGCTGATGGGTCTATAATTCCCTGGGTTGTCCTTATTCTCCATTTTATAGATAGATAGGTACTATATTTGCCATTTTCCAGTCCTCTGGGATAGAATCATAGAAGATTAGAGTTGGAAGATACCTCAGGAGGTCATATAGTTCAACCCCCTGCTCAAAGAAGTACCAATTCCAAGTAAATCTCTCCCATTCTCCATGAGTTCTCAAAGATAATCGCTAATGGCTCAGAAATCTTTTCAGCCAGTTCTCTGAGTATTTTAGGATGTATTTTGTCAGACCCTGACAATTTGAAGACATCTAACTTGTCTAAGGCCTTGTCTTCAAGTACAACTATAGTGGAGCAGCTGCACTGGTGCAGCTGCGCCACTGTAGTACTTTAGTGAAGACACTACTACTAATCAACTTCCCTGAGAGGCAGTAGCTAAAGCCTGGTCTACACTACGCGTTTAAACCGGTTTTAGGAGCATTAAACCGATTTAACGCCACACCCGTCCACACTAAGAGGCCCTTTATATCGGTATAAAGGGCTCTTTAAACCAGTTTCTGTACTCCTCCCTAACGAGAGGAGTAGCGCTAATATCGGTATTACCATATCGGATTAGGGTTAGTGTGGCCGCAGATCGACGGTATTGGCCTCCGGGCGGTATCCCACAGTGCACCACTGACCGCTCTGGACAGCAATCTGAACTCGGATGCAGTGGCCAGGTAGACAGGAAAAGCCCCACGAACTTTTGAATATTTCCTGTTTGCCCAGCGTGGAGCTCCGATCAGCACGTGTGGTGATGCAGTTAAAAATCAAAATAAAGAAAGAGCTCCCGCATGGACCATGCAGACGTGATCGCTGTAAGGGCAGGCAAATCTGTTCTATCAGCGCTCCGTTACAGAAGACGAATTAAAAACATTTTAAAAAAATCTCCAGACAGACGGCATAGCAGGGACTCAGTGCACTGCTGCGTGACAAGCGTAACGGAAAGCCAAAGAATCAAATGGACGCTCATGGACTGGAGGACTCAAGCTATCCCACAGTTCCTGCAGTCTCCGAAAAGCATTTGCATTCTTGGCTGAGCTCCAAATGCTTCTAGGGTCAAACACAGTGTCCGCGGTGGGTCAGGGCATAGCTCGGCAATTTACGCACCCCCCCACCCACCCCCAGAAGTGAAAGGGAAAACAATCCTCTCTTGACTCTTTTACATGTCACCCTATCTTTACTGAATGCTGCAGATAGACGGGATGGTGCAGCACTCAACACCAACATCCTTGCTCCCCCCCCACCATGGGTGGCTGATGGTGCAATATGACTGATATCCATTGTCATCATCAGCCTATTGGCACATGGGGCAGTGCAAAAGGACTGGTAACCATGCCGACTAGCATCCGTGAGGTCGATCAAGGGCGCCTGGCCCTAATTTTTCCTGGTAGATGGTGCAGTATGGCTGGTAACCATCCTCATCATAGCAACAGGGGGCTGAGCTCCATCAGCCCCCACCCTTCATGTGTAAAGAAAAGATTCAATTGCCCCTGGACTAGCAGAGGGATGCTGGGCTCCTCTCCTCCACACTCCTTACTGTCCTGTCTGGACTATCATAGCAGCTGGAGGCTGCCTTCCACTCATTTCTCACTAACAAGTCACTGTGTCTTATTCCTGCATTCTTTATTACTTCATCACGCAAGTGGGGGGGACAATGCTACGGTAGCCCAGGAAGGCTGGGGGAAGAACGGAATCAACAGGTGGGGTTGCTGCAGGAGCACCCCCTGTGAATAGCATACAGCTCATAATTTCTGCTGGATCTGACACAGAGCAGCTGTGCTCTCTGGTTCTATGATACAGTGGTTCTCTAGTACACTTGCCCATATTCTAGGCAAGACTGATTCTATTTTTAGATACCAAAAAGGAGGGATTGACTCAGGGAGTCATTCCCAAGTTTGGCTTTTGCGCCCCTGGCTAAGAGCAGCCAGGGGCACTTATGACAGCAACAGATGGTGCAGTGCAAAAGGACTGGTAACCATGATCATCTTTTTACCAATTTATGGATTGGTAGATGGTACAGTATGGCTGGTAACCATCTCTGCTGTCATGAAAAAGCAAAAGCATGCTGCTGTGTAGCGCTGCTGAATCGCCTCTGTCAGCGGCATCTAGTACACATACGGTGACAGTCACAAAAGGCAAAACAGGCTCCATGATTGCCATGCTATGGCATCTGCCAGGGCAATCCAGGGAAAAAAGCCGCGAAATGCTTGTCTGCCGTTGCTTTCCCAGAGGAAGGAGTGACTGATGACATTTACCCAGAACCACCCGCAACAATGATTTTTGCCCCATCAGGCACTGGGATCTCAACCCGGAAATTCCAAGGGGTGGGGGAGGCTGCGGGAACTATGGGATAGCTATGGAATAGCTACCCACAGTGCAACGCTCCAGAAGTCGATGCTAGCCTCGGACCGTGGACGCACACCACCGATTTAATGTGTTTAGTGTGGCCATGCGCACTCGATTTTATACAATCTGTTTTACAAAACCGGTTTATGCAAATTCGGAATAGTCCCGTAGTGTAGACGTACCCTAAGTCAACAGGAGAAGCTCTCCCATCGACATAGCACAATCTACCTGAGGGAGTTAAGTCTGTATAACTATGTTGCTCGAGATGTTGATTTTTCACCCTCCCCCCCCCCGAGCAATATAGTTATACCGATATAGGTCTGTAGTGTAGACCTGGCCTAAGTAATTCTTAACTTGTTCTTTCCCTATTTTAGCCTCAGATCCTACCACATTTACACTGATGTTCAGTATGTTATTTATTCAATCACTGCTAACCTTTTTGGTGAAAACTGAAATAAATAAGGCATTTACCACTTCAGCCATTGCTGCATTTTTTGTTATTGTGTTTCCCTTCTCATTGAGTAATGAGTCTACTCTGTCCATGGTCTTTCTCTTGCTCCTAATGTATTTGTAAAATGTTTTCTTGTTGCCCTTTATGTCCCTAGCTAATTTAATCTCATGTTGTGCCTTGATTTAGTGGATATACTCCAGTCTTTCTCACTCGGAAAGATTGCCTTACCAGTGAGTGAAGTGATTATGGATCCAGCAAAAGAGATGTGGTAAACACCAACCATAATGACCCCAACGTCCCATAAGGTGGACAAAAATACCAAGTCCCACCTAAAAGGGCTGAATTCTTCTATACCCGTCTGGTGCACTTCTCATTCACGGTGATGGTAGGCTCCATTTGCAGGCTCCATTTACCCTAAATAATTTAATAAGGCAAATTAAATAAACTAGAAAAAAGCAGAAATATGCCTGGCAGACAGCTAGCTTACTAGTTTTCTTTTATAATTGAATAACAATTATCAAATGAACCTTGTATGTACTGAAAAAGCAAGAAACATTATGGAGTATTAAAATACTTATATCTGTTGTGTATTAGATATCTTCTGTCTTGAAAAGGTAAACGGTGTATATTAGCACTTTAAGAGCAAAAGATTCTATTAGAATAGTGCATTTGTTGTATAGTGCTCTTAGAAGAATTCAGATTTCTAATCAGTATTCTCTAATTTAAAATAACCACTTCTGTAAATGTCTCAGTAGTAATGACATGATGTTAACACTTGTCTCAATTATGTATTTGGATAACACTGGGAAAAATTAGGAATAATTATTTTTATTTTATTCCCACCCCATTTTTTATCTATATCTCCTCAGATTTTTGTTTTATTTTTATTATTTTCATTGTCAATTGCTATAGCATCTGCCACCATAGACTACTTAAAATTAAATAAATACATAAAGTACTTAATGTGGATGGTCAAAATGTCGGCCACCTCTTACTGAGAAAAACAGAGCCTTGCATTCATGTCAGTAGTCAGCTATGCTGACGCCATTCCCTGAAAGTTATGAAATTTAGGTTCTGGTGGATAGTTAGAGGAAGGGAGCTCCATAATCAGGGATACGGAGAGCACACTGCTGCTGATTCTAGAAATTTCTATTCTGAGAACTGATAGCAAAAATGTCCTAAATGATCTCTCATTTAGGGCTTTAAAGGTCATATCTGATGTCTTGAATTATACTTAGAAGTAATTGGGTATCTGAGCACAGATAATTGCAGTAAAAAGTTTTTGCCTTCATAGTTATAGACACCGCTGTAGTCTCAAGAAAAAATATCTATGAAATTCACACACCCCCTCCAAAAATATGAAAAAAAAACTGTGGGTTTTTTTTTGTTTTGTTTTGTTTTTTGTATAAAGAAAATGACATCAAACCTCAGTATGCTAAAATGCCTCATATTCTGATTTCCTGCAGGAAAACTCTCAGAGTACAGGTTGCAAACCCCCTGCAAAGAAATACATAAAGCAACTACTTGATCAAACATTCACACTTTCACAAAATAATACAAAATTGACTTCATGGTGTTCTGTGACATTGCCTTCACGAGTAGGATTTTCCCAGTCATTAATAGCTCCCCACTCACCCATTCAAATTTGCTCTGTAAAGTTATTCCTGAAGATTTTATGTTCCCAGTCTGAGAGAGAGAGTGTGTATGTATTTTTATTAAATGCTTGCAAAAACTCAATTGTGAGGATTAGCAGACCAGACTGTCTGAGAATAGCAGATAAATCAAAACACAAATTTCTAATTACCATGCTCATAAATGTCCCAATCTCTGGTCTAGGGAAAGCATTAAAACTTATTCCTGATCATGACAACAGTGTTTAATCTTTGGGAAAAGAGTCAAGTTTGGCAAAAATGGTTCTTTTTTTTATATTCAATTTAAGGTTTAGTTAAGTATTTCTGCAGCTCTGGGAAAAATCATTCTGTTAGGACTCTGGACATAGGATTGATTTAGGCCCTACAGGGCTCAGTCAGAGGACTGCAGCTATTTCCACTATGTTACAGAAAGAAGACCCTGTATGTGAGGATCATCAAATGAGACTGTAACTAGGAAGGAAACTTAGGAAGTAACCTGAAAGTTAATTTGTGGACCCCAAGAGTTAGAGAAAAGGCTGGAAAAGCTTAAATTGCTATCAACTCCCATCTGCCTGCTATGACACTTTTTTCATCATAAAATATAACATTCTTCAGTGTTCTACTTGATGGGTTTTTTAATCATATCTAAAGTGTGTGTGTGTCTGTGTGTGAGAGAGAGAGATGAATAGTGCTTAAAATATGGCTTAAAAGAGAAGTGCAAAGATTTGGATTCTCCCTATTGGATGCTCTGAAGAACTCCCTGGTGTGGGGGGGACCCACCAGCAATTACACTGTACAATTTTGCTTGTGGGGAAGACAAATCAGCAGTAGCTCCTCTAAAAGATCCTTGTAGTTTTTACATGGAAAATGGCCTTTTTCAAAGGTCTTGTCTAAACTGGTGGTGATGTGTAAGGTACATGTAGCTATATGCCACAGTTAAAAAAAAAAAAAAAAAAAAAAAAAAAGCAGGCTTGTTCACACTGTGGTGTATAGCTACCTATCATAGTGAAAGGTTCTGGCAGGGGGGAGACAGCGGGGACTGCCAGAGCCTTTCCTTGCTGGAGTCTTTCCCTGAGGCATAGAGAGGCTCCAGTGGCAGGGATGCAGTGGTACACTACTCTGCTAAAAACAGTAGTGGGAACAATAGTAGTGGGAATATCAATAGTGTGAACATTGGTTGTGTAGAGAACTATGTAGGGTATATATCCTAAGGTTCTAATTGTCTTTACTCTACTTGCCTAAATAGTGCCTCATTGTTTATGCTGTTGTTTATACCCATGCTAGGTTGGCATGCAGTGTATGTACTCTACATGCCACCATAAATGTAGACATAGCCCTAAAGTCCATCCTAGTAATGGAAGAATTAGTCTGCAGCTGTTCATCTAGGAAATATTCTGTTGCTGTTGGGGCCCATAGATAAGCAGAAATAAGAGTAGAGTAGCAGATAGTACAATTCATCAGGAAGGCAAGAACAAGAAGGATCTTGGGGCAGGGCGAGTTGTTCATCTGTGAGTGGGGCTATGATTGGCTAACCCACGATGGGACCAAACAAATGATGGGATGTCCTTGTCCTTGCATAGAAGTTCAGGACTGAGGTGAAGTTGGGATACAGAGAGACCTGAGAAGCAGGGTGAATTGTGAGAGAAAAAAATGCAAAAAATTGTTACAAATTAGTTTATATTGCTTCAAGTTTAGTGAGCTGGAAGTGAAATAAGTTGAGATATCTGCAGTGTTTGTAAATTGGCTAGTAATGGTTTGCTGATTATTATTTTAAAATTATTTTAAGTTGTTTTTCAGTTCTCTAATCCTCTTAGGATCTTTGCTTGACTAGGAGAGTGTGATACTTAACAGAGACTCTCCAGGACCTGTTCAAAGATAGCTAAATCATTACCCGGCATGGTAGGGGAAGGAGGTTCAGAAGTAACGTTAGTACTTTTGCTCCATTATTCTGCAGGAGCTGTGAACATCACAAAGATAATTCTTTTGGTTTCCAAGGCAAAGTGAGAGTATGTTCTTTTCTCAAGGCCTGATCCCAAACCCAGTGAAGTCAATGGAAATACTCCTATTAACTAAATTAGGGTTTGGATCAAGTCTTCAGAGCACTGCCTGGCAATCGCTGGAACCATGCTGTAGCTATACGTAAGGCAATGGAGTGAAGGACAATATTAGGGCTTTTATAGAAAAAATGGCAACCCTGTAGAATGATCAGGGTTGAAAAACTGAGGACTCCATTTGGCTGATAATTTTCTGCACTGATGACTGTTTTGAGGAAGTTGTACAGTTATATCTTATGATTAAAATGTATTTCATACGTGTGACCAGGGCCGGCGCCAGGCAACAGCCAAGGTGCTTGGAGTGGCCAATGGGAAGGGGCGGCATGTCCGGGTCTTCGGTGGCAATTCGATGACGGGTCCCTCAGTCCCTCTTGGAGCGAAGAACCCACTGCCGAATGGCAGAGCTGCTGCTGAACTGCAGCTGATTGTGGCTTTATCTTTTCTTTTCTTTTTTTATTTTCGCTTTGCTGCTTGGGGTGGCAAAGAAGCTGGAGCTGGCCCTGCGTGTGACAAATTAATCTCTTTACTGTTTGAGTTTTTAAATCAAAATTATGCCTGGATCTAGTAAAAAATATCAGGTGACTTTATAGTGTTTTTAGGGGGGCTATATTTGTATGACTACTAATATTAAGATTTTTTTTAAAGCTATGTTAGGAATAAGTACATTAAAAAACCTGTACTAATGGTGAAACTGACCAGATCAAACCACTTCTCTTTTGTCTAATAATATATGTAAATTGTTTTTGATTAACTACTTCATAGTGCTTTATAGAACATCCATATTCATGTTAAATTTTTTAGTAATTTTAGCACATTGCAACCCATAACAGTCATTACTGTTGTTTCTGAACACCGAATAAAAATTTGCTCTCTGAAGTGGCATTTTTGCTTTTTCTGATATTCAGCTTAAATGCTAGAAATAGCCAGATCATTTTCTTTTCCATGATTTGTGTGTCAGAAATCTTTCAGAAATTTTTAATGTATACAAGAGCATTTATTTTTCTGTCACTTATCTATTTAGCACACAGTTAGAAAATGACATTCATAGTTATAAAAACGAAATTTACTCATTTTATGTATATTTATGGTTAGCTTGCTTATTTTATTTGCATTTTTATTTCCTTGTTAGTTCCTATTTGAAGAATGTATGTGATATGTAGGGAAATTTTCATGAGATCCAAACCATTTAAATATTTAGAGGTATTTAAAATATATTTGTATTATACTTCTGTAAATTGAAACCTTTAAGAAATGTGGTTTGTGCCAACTAAGAAGTTTTGTGGGCTGCATGAGGGTATCCATAAACACATGGATCCTTTTTCAAAACAGTATTTGTTAAATGAAGTATTCATTCATGGAATATTTGAAACCACTAAATACCGAAATGTTTCATTTGTCTGCAAGCTTGTTCTTCTATAGGCAATGTGAGGAGGGTTCATCTCTGTACTTTTCTGTTTATCTTGAATACATTTTGAATACTGCCTGCAGATGTGGTTGCCCCATCTCAAAAAAAACGTACTGGAGTTGGAAAAGGTTCAGAAAAGGGCAACAAAAATTATTAGAGGTATGGACAGCTTCCATATGAGGAGAGATTAATAAGATTGGGACTTTTCAGCTTGGACAAGAGACAACTAAGGGGGGATATGACAGAGATCTATAGAATCATGATGGGTGTGGAGAAAGTAAATAAAGAAGTGTTATTTACTCCTCATAATGCAAGAACTAGGGGTCACCAAATTAAATTAATAGGCAGCAGGTTTAAAACAAACAAAAGGAAGCATTTCTTCACACAACGCACAATCAACCTGTGGAACTCTTTGCCAGAGGATGTTGTGAAGGCCAAGACTATAACAGGGTTCAAAAAAGAACTAGATAAATTCATGGAGAACAGGTCCATCAATTTATATTAGCCAGGATGGGCAGGGCTGGTGTCCCTAGCCTCTGTTACCTGTTCTGTTCATTCCCTCTGGGGCACCTGGCATTGATGACTGTCGGAATACAGGATACTTGCCTAAATGGACCTTTGGTCTGACCCAGTATGACCATTCTTATGTTCTTTTCCTTTTCTGTAAAGAGCCATTTTCCAGGTACAGTATTTTATTTATTGTTCTATTTTGATTGAATTTATGTAGATGTTCAAGTCCAGCATGTTAGTCTAAATGTCTTAACCACTCAATAGCTGAGGGAAGGGCGCTGTGCAAGTCTATGAGGGAACCATGCAGCCCTTGCCGATGGATGCAGACTTGGAAGTATATGGTGTACTTCGTCTAACTGCCACAATGGCAAAGGCCCTACTTACAGTCATTTGCAGCATATCTGATCAGTCTACATCTGAAACAACTGAGCTTTGTCTATAGATGGCGATGGTGTGGAAGATTAAAATCAGAGGCCTGGACTGTTGCATTGGTCACAAGATTGGCATTGGCTATTTGAAGCTTGTTCTTGCCAGCTGCAGGTGACATATGGTGTATGGAAAGCTGAGGACCAGTTGGGAGGGGTCAAGGAACTGCCAAAGGAGAAGGGGGCCACCCAGACCCAGGGAGCCACAGGACTTGAAGGCTCCCCTAGAAGAGACTGTTCAGCTAGGATCCCCTCAGGACTGATTGGGCCTCGAGCAGTGGTCACTGTGAGGATCAAAGGTGCAGAATGTAAAGCAGTGCTTGACACTGGATCACAAGGGACTATTATATTGCAGCCATTCTACCAACTGATGTGTAGGCACCTGCTATTACTCCTGGGGGAATTCTGCACCAAAAAATCACCAAATCCCCTCTGTCTAATAGTAATGTAGCTAGTATTGACCCTTTACTTCTAGTTCTTCTTTGAGTGCTGTCCCTGTGGGTACTCCAATTCAGCGCCATTGATCAGAGATTTTCTGTAGAAGTGACTGGTCGGGCCATGCATGTGCCATAGCTGTCTTGCGGCGCCGTTGGAGTCTGTTCAGCGTGCGCACAGCCCGACCCCCTCAGTTTCTTCTCAACCATCCTCAACTGAAGACGGAGCTCAGGGCAGTGCGACAGCTTCTCCCTCAGAGATAAAAAAAAATAGAATCATAGGACTGGAAGGGACCTTGAGAGGTCTTCTAGTCCAGTCCTCTGCACTCATGGCAGGACTAAGTATTATCTAGATCATCCCTGACAGGTGTTTGTCTAACCTGCTCTTAAAAATCTCCAATGATGGAGATTCCACAACCTCTCTAGGCAATTTATTCCAGTGCTTAACCACCCTGACAATTAGGAAGTTTTTCTTAATGTCCAATCTAAACCTCCCTTGCTGCAATTTAAGCCCATTGCTTCTTGTCCTGTCCTCAGAGGTTAAGAAAAACGATTTTTCTCCCTCCTCCTTGTAACAACCTTTTACGTACTTGAAAACTGTTATGTTCCCTCTCAGTCTTCTCTTTTCCCGACTAAACAAACCCAATTTTTTCAATCTTCCCTCATAGGTCATGTTTTCGAGACCTTTTAAATAGATTTTTTTCCTTAGCTAAATAGTTAATTAGTTTGTGGTGTTTAAAAAAAATTAACTTTTCTTCCTTCCCTGTTTCCCAGCTTCCTTCAAAGCATGGACTGCAAAAGTTCTCAGTACACTTCAGACACTAGTTTGATCATGCCAGGCTTTAAAAGATGTGGCTCCTGCAGGGAGGCCATGCCTCAGTCTTACGGGCACTTTCTCTGTGTGAGATGCCTCAGTGAGACGCACATACCATTCAAATGCACCCATTGCAACAACTTGAAGGCAAGAGCCTGGCGTGACCAGGATTTCCGCCTCAGAATGATCCTTATGGAAAAATTGCTCCAACCAGGATCAGAAAAGGACACCGTGAAGCCTTCGCCCAAGTGCCCACCTACTCGGTCTGAACCGACCAAGAGCACAGCCCCATCAGCTGAAGAAAAGAGGAAGTGAGCCTCGACCTCTCCGCAGAGGGAACCGCACAGAAAGAAACTGTCTCCTGCGATGTCATTACCATCGGTGCTAATGACCCCGACAGTCAGTGCGTATGACTTCCCCAGCACCTCCAGCACCAGCCACACCATACATAAGAGCAAGGAGTCGAGACATGAACCATGCCACATCTCCTCCTCTGCACCGACCGTATCAACAACCACATTGGAGTTGGCACCAACCATGCAACCTCAGCCAGAGCCAACTATGACCATGTCTTGCTCAGCGCCACTACCTTGCCTGGCACTGCAATGGGCCCACCCACCCCGACAAAGGCAAAACAGAAGACACCTAAACACCTGACTGCCATAGATAAAACATTGGCACCGCATCCACTGGCACCACAACAATTTTTAACTCAGAAAGACATAATTGTTGCATGAGTGCCCCAATCACCTCTCCTTGACACAGAAGGACCACCAGTCCTCTCATAACTGAGTCACCTATGGCACCGTCGATGTTGAGTGATAGTGACAATGAGGACCAAAAGGATGGAGTCTTTTCACCACAATGCTCCCCTACACCTCAACATAAATCTGCTGGGGGGGACACAGCAACCTAAAGACCATCAGGCACAACCTCACTACCCATCATACGGCCCACCATGGATGGATCCTCCCATGGCATTCCCCATGCAGTGGCCACCTTGGGACCCATGGGCAGCATACAAAACCTGTTACAATCGAACCTCCTCACCACCTACAGGAGTACTCCAATTCCCTCCTATATCTTCATGGCTATCATGATGTGCAGAGCCTCATGGCTTCTGTCATCCGGTATACCAAAAGAACTCCAAGTAAATGTAGAGGACCTACCTTTCAACGAGAACAAACTATTCTCCTCAAAAACTGATGAAATTCTTCATACCATGAAGGACTCTCATGTGACTTTTCGCACGCTTAGCGTCTATACACCACCCCCAAGAGGAAACAATACCAACCCCACCACCGAGACAAAGATACTCAATACACCTGCCCTCATCTGAGGTTGGCAGACACCTCAACACCAACAGGCAAAATCACAAGTGGCATCTCAACCCGCAGGAAACAAACCACAGTTTTGAATGCTTGGTTGAGGGCCTGAACAACCCCCCCTTTACATCAGCACCTACTGTGATGGGTTACCCCCCCTCCAGGGTGCCACCTGATGTACTGGAGTCCTACTGAGCCCACCTGTTCCACCAGCCTGGGCTCCCTCACCCTGTCTTGCTGTGCCAGGCCCTCAGGTCTCTTCTAGCAGACACACAGGTAGGAACACACCCAGCTGCAGAAAGCCACAAACGCTGAGATCAACTCTGCATGGGAAGGGTCAGCTTGGGGATTGCTCAGCACTCAAGTGCACACTCCCTCTGGGGTGCAATCCCAAAATTGTATTGTCTTGCACTGCACAGAAAACTGTACAGTGTAAGCTCATGAAATTCGCTCCCTCGCACAATGTGGAGGAAGATATGCACAGCTTTTTGCCCCTCCACCCCCAGTTATAAATTGCACAAACTGGGTTTATAGAAAACAAAACAAGTTTATTAACTACAAAGAATAGATTTTAAGTGACTATAAGTGGTAGCAAATAGATCAAAGCTGATTACCTTAGTAATAAACAAAAACCACAAAATGATCTTAACACACTAGATAGGTAGGATATAAATTAGCAAATTCTCATCCTGAATGATAAACAGGCTGGCAGACTCTTAAGGCACAAGTTGCCTTGGCTTTCCCAGGTTTTCATACACCAGCTAAAGATCCTTCTAGCCTGGGACCATCACTTCCCAGTGTGTTGTTGCAGGGAGAGTGAAGTACCATCATGATATCATTGTCCCCCTTTTATATCTTCTTCCTACTTGCTGGAAAGCTGTTTTGCTGTGACCTGGGTCAAACAGTTCCCATTGTATAGTGCTATCTCTGAGAGGTTTCTATTGTACACAGTTCCTGGGGTTATCCTTGTGATTGTGTGCATTCCTCAATAAGCCATTAACATTGTTTGTCCTTTTTACTGTTGTACCTGAAAGGCTGTTTGTGAGTGCTTTCAACCGCACATATTTCAGTAACACATACATAACCAAACTTCATAACTTTACATACGATGATAACAAATACAATCCAACGAGATATTAATGTCTAGCAGATGGAGAATTTTAAAATGATGCCTCATAGGATATACTTTATACAAAACATACTAGCTACATGACAGTGGTGAATATTGGGCTGTCAGGGTGTCACACCTACCCGCCCATTTGGTCAAGGTCTTCTCACTGCATGAGTGGGATGTGCAAAAGGAGTAGAACATAACATCAGACTCTTCACAGAGAGATCTAGGAAGATTGCTCTCTCAGAGATGGATGACGTGTGTCATCTTCAGGAGCTGATTGCAAATGGCATCATTACAAAGTCCCACAGCCCATATGCTTCACCCATTGTGGTGGTCTGTAAAAGGAATGGGACAATCCAGATGTGTATCAACTACTGCACTCTAAACAGCTATACTGTGGTTGACCAGTATGCCATGACTCGAGTACAAGATGCCTTAAACTGTTTGCTGGGAAGCAAGTGGTTCACAGTATTGGATCTTCAAAGTGGATACTACAAAATCCCCCTGGGAGCAGAAGATAAGGAGAAGCCAGCCTTCATCTGCCCTCAAGGGATTTCTGGGGCACCTGCCACATTTCAACGTCTTATGGAGAAAGCTGTGGGAGACATGAACTTACTGCAAGTCTTAGTTTATTTGGATGACCTGATTGTATTTGGAAGAACATTTGGAGGAGCATGAAGAAAGACTTCTTAAAGTGCTTAACAGGTTGGAGGCCTATGGACTGAAGCTTTCCATTGATAAATGCCAATTCTGCAGACCATCAGTGAAGTACATGGGTCACATCGTGTCTCAAGAGGGTGCAAGTACTGATCTGGATAAAATAGAAGCACTCACTACATGGCCACACCCAAGTAATTACAGAGAGCTTAAGACCTTTCTCAGAGTTAGTGGTTACTATTGCAAGTTTGTGAAGTATTATGCTACCATCACAAAGCCTCTGAAGGATCTTACCAGGGGATGCCCATCCAGCAAGAAAAAATCTAAGACCAAGAGTAAGGGGAGGTCCCCAAGGCCACCTGAGCAGAAACACTATGGCCCCTTAGAGCCTTTTGGACCACGATGAGACGAGAGATGTGAAAGGGCTTTATGAGAAATCATTAACTGCCTAACTCATGCTCCCGTCCTAGTCTTTGCTGACCCAAGCAAGCAATTTATCCTACATACAGATGCCAGTTTAGAGGGTTTAGGAGTGGTCCTATACCAGGAAGTTGAAGACAAACATAAAGCTGTGACCCTTGCCAGCCGAGGGCTGTCAGATAGTGAAACTCGCTACCCCATCCACAAGCTGGAGTTCTTGGCCTTGAAATGGGCCATCACTGAGAAGTTTTGTGATTACTTGTATTGTGCTAGATTTCAAATATGGACAGACAACAATCCACTGACTTACGTGTTAACAAGTGCTAAGCTGGATGCCATAGGGCAGAGATGGGTGGCTAGCTATGAGTTTAGCATTCAGTACCGATCAGAGAGAAGCAATGCCACATTCCCCCTCTCTCCCAGAAAGTCCTAAGTACCGCCAAACAGCTGTTAGGCGGTGGTTGGGAAGTGCTGGGAGGGGAAGGAGTGGGAACATAGTGCACTCGGGGGGAGGAGATGGGGGTGGGGGCAGGGCAGCTTGGCTGCTGGTGGGTGCTAATTTTTCCCCATGGGTTCTGCAGCCGTGCAGCACCCACAGAGTAGGCACCTATGCCAGCCTTGATTTGCTGCTGGCTCCATGTGACAGAAGGATTACAAAAGGAATTGTTCAAATGGGCTGCCATGAGCAGGGCTAGCCTTAGGAAAAATGGTGCCCTGGGAGGAGTGATGCAGTTCCCCCCCCACCCCCTGCAGGAGAAGAGCTTGGAACATCCTACTCAATAAATGAACAAGCTGCTTACAGTAATTAAAATAATGTCATCCTGTGCTCAAATTGCTTGTGCTAATAAGGCTAATTGACAACAGCAAGCATTAACTGTGATTAGTCATATGCATCTAATATCATCACCAGTGCCTATAATTTTCTACATAGAGGGAATTTCACATCTGTTTAAAATCATTTGTCTGCTGTCTGCATTGGTGTTCTTTCTTATATTATTCTATAAAAGAGATTCTTCTAATCATCTACTGTACATAAAAGTTGGTCTTTTTCAAACATGTGAAGTGCTAGATGTTGGAGAATAGCATACCACCTACTTTATTCTTAAGCATATGTATTTATATTTAATTAATAAATTTGAGTTTCCACTATATTGCATTAATCAAAAATCTCTTTATGCGAGTTCCCTATTCTACAGGATGTAGATTGCTTACAACAGAACGTTCCACTGATGGAATTAATCAACAGGAGGTATTTCATGGTAAAAAAGATGGGCCAAAAAGTTCAGTTTTGTAGGAATTTAATCGGTATTTCTTTTTGATATCCAGAAAGAAATACTTATCGGGGGATATATGTTCCAAGGTTTTACATGATTCCCAGTGTTAGTAAACTTTTTTTTCTGTAAGTGATACAATATTTATTTTAGAGTAGAAGCAAATATCAGAAAAATAATATACAAAAATAGGTAACTGAATTAACTTTTAATCTGATAGATTTTATAAAATGATTTTTCACGAGAATAAAAAAATCTGTATATAAAATATAACAGCACATTTAAAAGAATAAAGAAGAACGTAACTAGTGAAAAATGTTAATTTTTTTAAAATTGAGACAATGTTTCCATAACTCAAACCTCTAGCGAGAGAGAATGCAAAGTATTAGACCCTTCTACTTCAATCAGGTCTGCACAGGAAGAGCCCGACACGCACATGGAGCCCCATGAACTGAAAACAGTCTACATAGGGGTGCAGAGGTCTGCATTAGCAGATCTGATCAGGACCCAAAAAACACATAGAATCGTAGGCCTGGAAGGAACCTCGAGAGGTCATCTAGTTCAGTCCCCTGCACTTGTGGCAGGACTAAGTATTATCTAGACCATCCCTGACAGGTGTTTGTCTAACCTGCTCTTAAAAATCTCTAATGATGGAGATTCCACAAGCCCCCTAGGCAATTTATTCCAGTGCTTAACCACCCTGACAGGAAGTTTTTCTTAATGTCTAACCTAAACCTCCCTTGCTGCAGTTTTAGCCCATTGCTTCTTGTCCTATCAGAGGTTAAGGAGAACAATTTTTCTCCCTCCTCCTTGTAACAACCTTTTATGTACTTGAAAACTGTTATGTCCCCTCTCAGATTTCTCTTTTCCAGACTAAACAAACCCATTTTTTTCAATCTTTCCTCATAGGTCATGTTCTCTAAACCTTTAATCATTTTTGTTGCTCTTCTCTGGACTTGCTCCAATTTGTCCACATCTTTCCTGAAATGTGGTGCCCAGAACTGGACACAATACTCCAGCTGAGGCCTAATCAGCACAGAGTAGAGCAGAGGGATTACTTCTCATGTCTTGCTTACAACACTTCTGCTATTACATCCCAGAATTATGTTCACTTTTTTTGCAACAATGTTACACTGTTGACTCATATTTAGCTTGTGGTCCAGTATGACCCCCCAGATCCCTTGCCACAGTACTCCTTCCTAGGCAGTCATTTCCCATTTTGTATGTGTGCAAGTGATTGTTCTTCTTCGAGTGATTGCTCCTATGCATTCCAGTTAGGTGTGCGCGCCGTGCGTGCACGGCTCTTCGGAAGATTTTTACCCTAGCAACCCCGGCGGGCTGGCTGGGCGCCCCCTGGAGTGGCGCCGCTATAGCGCTAGATATATACCCCGTCCGGCCCGTCCGCTCCTCAGTTCCTTCTTCCCGCCCGTGACGGCCGTTGGAACAGTGGAGTGCTCCTTTGACCTCCACATCCCTAGCTCACCTCTGTTTCTCATTTTGTATTTAGTGTATATAGTTAGTTAAGTTAGTTATTAGGTAGATTAAGGGGAATTAGGGGGGCTTAGCCCTCTTTTCCCGTCCGGTGCGGGCTTATGCCCAAGACACCGGGGTTCAAGCCCTGTGCAGCTTGCCAGCGGCATATGCCGATTGGGGACCCTCACGACTCCTGCCTGCGTTGTCTTGGTGAGGCCCATCGACCAGATAAGTGCCCAATTTGCAGATCGTTCAAGCCTAGAACGAAAAAGGAGCGGGACATTAGATTGAGGCAGCTCCTAATGGAGTCGGCGCTTACCCCTGCGGTGCCGACACCTTCAGTTCCGCTGTCGTCCTCGGCACGGAGCGCTCCAGAGGTCCCCGACCGGTCCGGTACCGAGACTCTTAATGAAAAGCAGCCGGCACCGAAGCCCCGGCACCGTTCCCTCTCACCATTGGGGAAACGAAAGCCGCAGCAAAAGTCTATGAAGACATCGGCATCGGGACCGCTTGTCCAGCAGCCAGTGTCGGCCCCCTCGGCACCAACCTCGACAGCGCATAGACCATGCGCGGTACCGTCGACTCCGGCACCGTCAGGGCCGTTGAGTCCAGTACCTCCGTGCTCCCCGGTGCGAACCGTGGTCGAGCTGCCTCTCCCGTCCACGCCCGAGACTTTCTCGATGGCAAGGGAGCTCATAGAGCTCACAGAGGCACCAAGCCTCCGGCCCCCGGCACCGCCGGTGCGGGCTGTACAGTCAGTGGGTAAACCGGCCATGATGAGGCCTCCTTCCCCTGACAGACGGGATAGAAGGCGATCCAGGTCCCGCTCCCGATCCCGGAGACGGTCACCTGCACGCCGATCCAGGTCCCGGCACCGGTCACCATCCTGGTACCGCTCTCCTTCTCGGTGCCGGTCGCAGTCCCGGTACCGCTCCTCATCACGGTACCGGTCGCACTCCCGGAGACGATCCCGGTCCCGGTCTCCGGACTGTCGGCACCGAAGAAGGTCCGGATCCCGACACCGCTCCCGTCACCGTTCACGGAGCCGTTCCCGTCGATGACGGTCGAGATCGCGGTCAACCTCCTGATACTCACGCGGTTGATGGTCCCGCTCTCGCTCCCGGCACTGCAATGACCGGCACCGGTCCCCGGCACCGTCCACGGACAGACTAGCGGCATCGACGGCGCAGTCCCTGAGCGCCTCTGCCCCCCCGTGGCCTTCCCGCCAACCATCGGTCACCTCGCACGAGGGCAGCGGTGGAGAGCACCGGGCAGACCCCCAAGGGCAGGACAACGGTCCACAGCAATGGGGCTTCTGGACCCCCTGGGCCTATCACAAGGCTCAAGGCGTCCCCTCCCTGCAGCGACCCAGGGCCTCCGACCACAGGGTGCCGGACGCCACTGTCAGCAGGCCCCCTCCATCACCTCTGGCTGAGGCTCCACCGCCGCCTGTACCGGCGGAGCATCCCGTAGAGGCGGAGGCTTCGCACCCCATGGACGAGCCTCAGCTACAAGCCATGGGCCAGGGCCTGTCCTCCTCTTCCTCGCCGGATGAGGTGGTGGCGGGGTCTTAATCGGAGGGGGATCCGATGATGGACTTGCGTGCCCACCAGGACCTCCTTCATCGGGTGGCACAAGCCATTGACCTCCCGGTCGCAGAGGCCACGGAAGACGAGGATCCGGTTACTAGGGTGCTTGGAGGATCCGGTTACTAGGGTTACTAGGGTGCTTTGTCGAGGGCGGCAAACCAGTCTCCCGGTTCCAGGGAGGGAATGATAGTCCCCAGGGTTACCATGTGAAACTTGAGCTTGAGCAGGTATCTGTTGAGCTCCCGGAGGTCTAGTATAGGTCTTAGACCTCCTTTCGCTTTGGGGATTAGGAAATATCGGGAATAAAATCCCCTGCCTCGCATTTCGCTCTGCACCTCCTCTATGGCACCCAAACTCAGCAGAGTCTCGACCTCTTGGGAGAGGACTTGCTCGTGAGAGGGGTCCCTGAAGAGGGATGGGGTGGGTGGGTGGGAGGGAGGGGGCGAAACAAACTGAAGACGGTAACCGGACTCTACCGTGCGTAGCACCCAGTTGTCTGTTGTGATCTGGGACCACGCTGGGAGGAAATGGGAAAGCCGGTTGAAAAATAATGGGGAAGGATCCGGTAAAGAGACTGATGGGCCGTCCTCGGGCGTCCCATCAAAATCCCTGCTTTGGCCCTTGAGGGGCCTTGGGGGGCGCCTGGGACTGGGTGCGGCGGTTGCCGGATGGCCTACGCCGGTTCAGCCTGCCTCTATGCCCATTATCAGGCCGTGGCCTGGCCTGATTGAATGGCCGATATGGCTGCTGCCTGAAGGACCTCCGCTGGGTAGCTGGCGTGTGCATGCCCAGGGTGCGGATGGCAACACGGCCATCTTTAAGGGTCTGGATTCTGGAGTCTGTTTTCTCCGAGAATAGGCCCTTGGTATCGAAGGGCAGGTCCTGTAAGGTGTACTGGACTTCTGGCGGCAAGGTGGAAGACTGCAGCCAGGAGATCCTCCTCATGGTCACTCCTGATGCCAAAGTTCTGGCTCCGGAATCTGCCGAGTCCAGTGAGGCCTGGAGGGAGGACCTGGAGGCTTTCTTGCCCTCCTCAAGCAGGGCTGAGAATTCCTGCCTGGAGGATGTTGGAATCAACTCCATAAACTTAGAGAGGGCCACGAAGTTGTCGTAGGTGTAGCGGCCAAGGAGAGCCAGCTGATTGGCTATCCATAGCTGAAGGCCGCCCGCAGAATAGACCTTCCGGCCCAACAGGTCCATCCGCCGCGCATCCTTGGACTTTGGCGCCGGCGCGGGTTGCCCATTTCTCTCCCGGTCATTCACAGACTGCACGACGAGGAAGTCTGGGGTCGGGTGCGTATACAGGTACTCGTACCCGGTCGGGGGAACGGAGTACTTTCGCTCCACGCCTCGAGCAGTGGGAGGGATGGATGCAGGCGACTGCCAGATTGTAGTGGCATTCTTCTGGATGGTGCAAATGAAGGGCAGGGCCACTCGCATCGGGGCCTCAGCTCCAAGCACCCTAGTAACCGTATTTCCATGTCGTGATTTACCCTCCTCATTGATGCTACCTGCGTTTTGTCATCAACAGCACGCACTACCAGTTTACGGTGCTTCCCTTCGGCCTCTCCACCGTGCCGAGGGTCTTCACCAAGTGCATGGCAGTGGTTGCCGCAGCCCTCCGCTGTCGTCGTATACACGTTAACCCGTATCTCGACGATTGGCTGATCCGTGGACCATCCCGCCAACTGGTAGCAAGTCACATGACCACGATCCTAGCCCTGTTTCAGCGCCTAGGACTTATGATAAATGCCGAGAAGTCCACGTTGACTCCATCGCAGAGGGTGGAGTTCATTGGAGCGGTCCTGGATTCCAATTTGGCCAGGGCCCGCCTCCCTCAACCTCGGCATCAGTCTCTGGTCTCTTTAGTTCTGGACCTGCAATCCTTTCCCACAACAACGGTGCGATCCTGCCTCCGCCTCCTGGGCCACATGGCATCATGCACGTTCGTCACTTCATACGCGAGGTTGCACCTTCGCCCGTTTCAAACTTGGCTTGCGTCGGTGTACCGGCCACACCGCGACTCCATAGATATGGTGGTCATGCCCACGAAGCCGACCCTTGCTTCACTCAGCTGGTGGCTGGACCCAGAAGTCGTGTGTGCCGGAGTCCCATTCCGCCCTCCTCACCCATCCGTCACCCTGACCACGGATGCTTCGGAGCTGGGGTGGGGGGTGCACCTGGCCGACCTACACACCCAAGGTCTCTGGTTGCCCCGAGAGCTCTCCCTGCATATCAATGTCAGGGAACTGCGGGCGATTCGCCTTGCGTGTCAAGCCTTCCGCTCCCATCTCCAAGGGCGCTGTGTGGCGGTGTTTACGGACAACACGACGGCGATGTTTTATGTCAACAAGCAGGGCGGGGCCCGATCCTCCCTGCTTTGCACGGAAGCGATGCTCCTGTGGGACTTCTGCATAACCCACTCGATTCACCTGGTAGCGTCCTATCTTCCAGGGGTGCAGAACACGCTGGCCGACCGTCTCAGCAGGTTGTTCCTTTCTCACGAGTGGTCCCTTCGTCCAGATGTGGTACACACAATTTTCCGAAGGTGGGGGTTTCCCCAAATAGACCTGTTTGCCTCCAAAGAAAACAGGAAGTGCCACCGGTTCTGTTCTTACCAGTGTCGCTCCCAAGGCTCCCTGTCGGATGCATTCCTCTGCTCCTGGACGGTTCACCTCCTATATGCCTTCCCTCCGTTCCCACTCGTACATCGGGTGCTGCTCAAGCTTCGGAGGGACAGGGCCCACCTCATACTCGTCGCTCCGGCCTGGCCGAGACAGCACTGGTACACTCTGCTGCTCGAGCTCTCAGTACAGGATCCCATTCCCCTCCCGTTGTGGCCGGATCTGATAACGTAGGACTTCAGCAGGCTCCGCCACCCAGACCTGCAGTCCCTCCATCTTACAGCCTGGTACCTGAGTGGTTGACCCACGCGGAACGTGACTGTTCGGCGGCGGTCCAGCGAGTCCTGCTAGAGAGCAGGAAAACCTTCCACTCGCTTGACTTACCTCGCGAAATGGAAGCGTTTCGCACTCTGGTGGGATCGGAGAGACCTTAATCCGTTCGTCGTCCCTATTCCAATGATCCTGGACTACCTCTGGTCGCTTAAGGAGCAGGGTCTCGTGGTCTCATAGTTGAAAGTGCACCTAGCGGCCATATCCGCCTTTCGACCGCCCGTCGGTCACCAGTCTATCTTCTCCGATCCGACGGTTTCCCGCTTCCTAAAAGGACTAGATCGCTTGTTCCTGCCAGTACAACGTCCTACCCCGTCCTGGGATCTGAATCTAGTTTTGGCCAGGCTCATGGGAGCCCCCTTCGAGCCCTTGGCCATGTGTTCCCTGCTCCATCTGTCGTGGAAAACGGCTTTCCTCGTTGCCATAACCTCAGCGAGGCGAGTTTCCGAGCTTCATGCACATCCACCGTATACCATCTTTCATGCAGACAAGGTTCAGCTTCGGCCACACCTGGCCTTCCTCCCTAAGGTGGTATCAGCCTTCCATTTGAACCAGGACATTTTTCTTCCGGTTTTTTTTCCCGAAGCCTCACGCCTCGAGTCGGGAACAACAGCTTCACACCCTGGACGTCCGCAGGGCCCTCGCTTTCTACATAGAGCGAACAAAATCCTTCCGGCGTTCGCCCCAACTATTCGTAGCGGTTGCGAAGCGTATGAAAGGCAAGCCGGTCTCCTCTCAGAGGATTTCCGCCTGGGTAACTGCATGTATCCAGAAATGCTACGAGCTTGCTCGTGTGCCAGCTAACCGCCTCATCGCTCACTCTACGAGAGCACAAGCCTCGTCTGCTGCCTTCCTGGCCCATGTCCCCATCCAGGACATCTGTAGAGCGGCCACCTGGTCTTCTGTCCACACCTTCGCTTCCCACTACGCGTTGGTGCAGCAATCCAGAGATGATGCAGCCTTCGACTCAGCAGTCTTACACTCTGCCACGTCTCGCTCCGACTCCACCGCCTAGGTAAGGCTTGGGAATCACCTAACTGGAATGCATAGGAGCAATCACTCGAAGAAGAAAAGGTGGTTACTCACCGTTGTAACTGTTGTTCTTCGAGATGTGTTGCTCCTATCCATTCCAGACCCGCCCTCCTTCCCCACTGTCGGAGTAGCCGGCAAGAAGGAACTGAGGAGCGGCCGGGCCGGCCGGGGTATATATCTAGCGCTATAGCGGCGCCACTCCAGGGGGCGCCCAGCCGGCCCGCCGGTGTTGCTAGGGTAAAAATCTTCCGAAGAGCCGTGCACGCACGGTGCACACGCCTAACTGGAATGGATAGGAGCAACACATCTCGAAGAACAACAGTTACAACGGTGAGTAACAGTCTTTTTTCCTTCCTAAATGGAGTACTTTGCATTTGTCCTTACTGAATTTCATCTTATTTACTTCAGACCATTTCTCCAGTTTATCCAGATCATTTTGAATTTTAATCCTATCCTCGAAAGCACTTGCAACCCCTCCCAGCTTGGTATCATCCTCAAACTTTATAAGTATACTTTCTATGCCGTTATCTAAATCATTGATGAAGATATTGAATAGAACTAGACCCAGAACTGACCCCTGCGGAGCCCCACTCGATATGCCCTTCCAGCATGACTGTGAACCACTGATAACTACTCTCTGGGAACGGTTTTCAAATGAGTTACACACCCACCTTATAGTAGCTCCATCTAGATTTGATTTCCCTAGTGTGTTTATGATGAAAACATCTAACTTGTCTAAAGAACGAGGAGTACTTGTGGCACCTTAGAGACTAACAAATCTATTTGGGCATAAGCTTTTGTGGGCTAAAACCCACTTCATCAGATGCATGCAGTGGAAAAATACAGTAGGAAGATATATGTACATAGAGAACATGAAAAATGGGTGTTGTCATACCAACTATAATGAGACTAAGGTGGGCTACTATGAGCAGGAGAAAAAAAAACTTTTGTAGTGATAATCAGGAGGGCCCATTTCCAACAGTTGACAAGAAGGTGTCAGTAACAGTAGGGGGGAAATTAGCATGGGGAAATAGTTTTTACTTTGTGTAATGACCCATCCACTCCCAGTCTTTATTCAAGCCTAATTTAATGGTGTCCAGTTTGCAAATTAATTCCAATTCTGCAGTTTCTCATTGGAGTCTGTTTTTGGAGTTTTTTTGTTGGAGAATTGTGACTTTTAGTTCTGTAATTGGCTGAGGGGCATTGCTGGCACATGATGGCATATATCATATTGGTAGATGTGCAGGTGAATGAACCTCCGATGGTGTGGCTGATGTGATTAGGTCCTATGGTGATGTCCCTTGAATAGATATGTGGACAGAGTTGGCAATGGGCTTTGTTGCAAGGATAGGTTCCTAACCCAGGAAATCTGTTTAAGGAGAAACTCAAGGACATTAGATCAACAGCCGGGTCTTTGTAGATGTCACAGTTTCCCCGAAGGAGCTACAGTGTTTCATCCTTCAGGTTTGAGACAACAATACTCAACCCACTTACACAGGCGGCGAGTTCTATTGGCCCATGGTGCCTGGGCACCAGGAATATTCCTGGCCCGGGGTCTAGTTCCAGCACTGTTTGAGGCTGGGTCTCTCCCCTGGCCCCGCCTTCCACCCCCGGGCGCTCCCCCTCATGCGTCCAGCAGGTGACTTAAATGGCCCTGGGGCCCCTGCCCACCACCAGCTGTGCAGCGGAGCTGAGCAGCTTCTGCCTGCTCGCTCCACATGGCTGCCGGCCCCTCCCTGTGGCCCCTGGGCAGAGTGAGTCAGGTCTGTGTCTACACATACTGCTCTCTCCCCAAGTGCCCCTGGGGCCAATAGGAAGCTGTGGGGACAGTGCCTGGGGGTAGCAGCATGCGGGGCAGTGCCAGGGGGTAGCAGCATGCGGGGGCCCCCAGCCCATCCTGCCTAGGAGCCCTAGGTAAGCACCACACCTCCCCACACACCCTATCCCAGAGCCCGCACCCCCCCACTCCTTTCCCACATACCCCCTCCTGCCCCCAAACTTCCTCCCAGAGCCTGCACCCCTTCTCACACACACCCTCCCACCCCTAAACTTCCTCCACAAGCCTGCACCCCCCCTCCTCCTTCCCCAGCCCAGAGCCTGCACCCTCCCCATCCTGCACTCCCAGCCTGGAGCCTGCACCCAGAACCCAAACTCCATCCCAGAGTCTGCACCCCAGACTCCCTCCCCCACTCAGACTCCCTCCTAGACACCAACCTCTCACCCCTACTGCACCCAAACTCCCTCCCAGAGACTGCACCCCTCCTGCACTCCAATCCCCTGCCCCAGTGCAGGTCCTGCACCCCAGACCTCCTCTCCCCCACCCAAACTCCCTCTTAGAGCCTTAGTCAGGTGTGGGGAAGAGCTCTGGGTGTTCTGGGCACCACCAAAATTTTTACAAACCTGTTGCACCTGCCCACTTACCCTTCACAGAATAGGCAATTTCAATAACAGCCACAAACCAACAGAAGAGAAAGGCTTTTAGGCCGTAGTCCACACACCAACCACTTGAAGCCACAGATTTGTTGGGATGTTCAGGAGTCCACATCCAATTGTACCTACTGTATACCCTTCTCTTAAGATAGGAGATGACTTAGCAAATATTGGAGATCAGATGTTATTCTGATCCATCTATCTGTGGTTCTTAGAGATAATTTCTTTAGACTATGTACCATTTAATTTTCTTCACTCTCTCTACTCAACTCACCTGCCTCCTTCCCTTTTCAGGGACTTTTCTCATGAGAATCTGTTAAGAGTTGAAGTTCAATCACTCCTCCAGCTGGGAGGGAAAAGGAAAAAGCTGCTGTGGAATTTCAGGGAAAATGTTTCTAGATATTTGCTCATTTCTCACCCACCCCCAAAATAGAGGGTTTTGTCCAGTTCTGAATCTCAGGAAGTTCATCTCATTCAGCAGAAAATTCAAATTCTGCATGAGCACCACACTACCATCTGTTGTGCCTTACCTTTCCTTTCATGACTGGTTTGGGGCACTTGAGCTAAGGGATACTTATTGGCATCACATGTTCATTTGCAGTTAATGATTGGACAAGATCACTACCAATACAAAGTTCTCCCATTAGGCTTTTCCATGGCACCTTGAGTATGCAAAATGCCTCTCTGAAGAAGCAGGGCATCCATGTCTACCTGTACTTAGACAATAACCTGAAAAGAGCATTGTTAAAGGCAACTCTCTCAGAGGCCAAGGAAGTAACATGTAGGCTATTCCAAAGCTGGGGACTGAGCAACTGAGAAGTTTCACTCCACCTCCCCCAAAATATAAAACTTATTTAGGTAGTTCTGAAATCAAGGAATTAAGGAAAGGTTTTCCTAGTAGAAGAGAATACTTGTCTCAGCAAGTTCTATTCTTCCTCAGTCTGATGGGACACACCCCCATCAACAACCTATGTAACCCTGATTTACAATGTTAAGAATGAGACCATTACAGCATTGGTTGGCAAGCCATTACAAACCCAATGTGGACAGCATATACATGAGATTCTACTGCCTAAAATGGTGCTCATTCCTTTTACTGGTGGGCAACAAGAAGAAAATGTCATTCAAACCATCCAGCTCTATCTGCTATGGTAACCTCAGACACTTCCAGCGTTGGCTGGGGAGCACGATGTCAGGGGCTCAGGATTTATAGCCATTGAAACTTCCGGGAACAGAAGCTTCATGTAAATTATTTGGAACTGAGAGTAGTGAGATGGGCCATTGAGGTTTTTCTTCGTCTAAAATATTGAGTAGAGCAGGTGCTGATAGCAATGTTTTATTTGAACAAACAGAGGATATCCACTCAAGCCAATTCTACAAGAAAACCATGAAACATTTCAAGAGGTGCAAACCTCACAAAATCTATCCCATAGCTATTCACCTAGAGAAAAAAGACCCACTGAGCAGAAATCAGTACGACCAACACGAGTAGTCTCTGAAATGCATTAGTAGATGGGATTTTCTTCCCATAAGGTCATCCAAAGCTAGACCTGTTTGCCATGAAGCACATCACCAAATGCTAAAGGTATTTCTTAAGAGCAGGGATGGACAGTACATCTATATCAAACACATTTCTTCTTGAATAGGTTAAAAAAATACTTTATACTTCCCCCCACCAGTTCATCTAAATTCCAGAGTTCTAAAGAAGATTCAACAGGCCCAAGCCATAAGTAATATTAATAGCCTACAGATGAACCTAGAAACAATGATCCTCAGATCTACTTTAAATGTCACAGGGAACTTATGTGACCATCCTGATCACTTAGAACTCCTCACACACAAAAAAGGTCTCATCCAGCACCCAGACTCACATTTGTTCCATCTCACAGCCTGGCCCTTCAGACCTTGTCTTCAGTAGAGTTGGATTGTTCAAAAGGTGTGCAAAAATACTCCTGAACTCCAGGAGACAATCCACATATTTCTGTTATACACGTAAAAGGAGAAGGTTCTCCTCATGTGCAGATGACAACATTACTCTGTCCACAATTGAGTATATAGTATATCTAAAATCCCAAGGGTTCTTTCTCTCTTCAGTTGGAGTACATCTGGCAGCAATTTCTGCCCATCATGTTCCAGTAGACCAAAAGACTATTTAGCTACTCTGTGGTTAAAAGGATTTTAAAGGATCACATCAATACTTGACCTTCCATCAGAGAACAGATTCCTATTTGAGATTGTACTCTGGTACTCGCCTAATTAATAGGGACTCTTTTCAAGCCCATTGGGAAATATTCTGTATGTTCTCTATCCATCAAAACAGTTTTTATTATAGCCATAACGTCAGCTAAGGCCTGGTCTACACTAGGGGGGTGGGGGTGGGGAAAAATCGATTTAAGATGCACAATTTCAGCTACAAGAATAGCGTAGCTGAAGTCAACGTATCTTAGATCAACTTAGGTTGACTTACTTCGTGTCCTCGTGGCGCGGGATCGACGGCCGCCACTCTCCCATCGACTCTGCTTCCGCCTCTTGCCCTGGTGGAGTTCCGGAGTCAACGGGGAGTCTAGACGAGATGCAATACATTGATCCCCGATAGATTGATCACTACCCGCCGGATCGGGTAGTATGTGAGAGCTACGGGCCATGACCTTCCTTCACAGTGTTTCACAAAGATAAAGTTGTTTTTATGCCCTCAATCTAAGTTTTTGCCTAAAGCAATAACTGACTTCCATGTGAACCAATCAGTTAATCTGTTGGTATTCTTGCTTCGAGTTCTCTCTTATCTAGGTTAAGCTAGACTGCACACACAAGAGGAGAAGAGCTTTTGCCTTCTGTTATCTCTAAAAAGGTCAAAAGAACACAGGAAAGATTCTAACTTGTTTGTAACATACAAATGCTAGGTTACCATGCACAGCAACTTTTAAAATGGATCAGACTCTTCATAGAAGAATCTGATAAGAAAACCAACATGTCTTTGGTAGAGGGTCTTAGGTCTTGGACCAAGACAACATTTATGGGTTGTCTTGGACACATTCTGTTATAGAAATATATAGGATAGCCACTCTGAGTTCTCCATATACATTCACAAAACATTATGCCCTTGACCTGGCCTCAAAGTCTGATGTGGAGTTTGGCAAAGCAGTACTGGAATCACTGTGTAACTACATGCATCCGACGAAGTGGGTATTCACCCATGAAAGCTCATGCTCCAATACGTCTGTTAGTCTATAAGGTGCCACGGGACTCTTTGCTGCTTTTACTGTTTAACTGTTCCTCATCTCATCTTTCTAGGAGAGAGTACTTCTTGCTGAACTTCTATGCGTGGGAATGTGCAGAGGCAACTTGAAGGAATGGAGATTTACCAGTAACTGGAGTTCTTTGAGGTGGACTTTGCACATTCACACTCCCCCGCTTACTTTCTCTTCTTCCTTGGAAGCCTAGTAACTTAACTGATTTTATGGAGGCAGTGAAAGGAACTTAGGAGGTTGGTGTGCTCCACCCATTTTTATACCTTAGTTTTCTGAGCAATTGGAGCGTTGGGGGAGGGGAGCTGAGTGCTCCTGTCAGTGTTCCCTCTCCACTCTGAACTCTGGGATACAGATGTGGGGACCTGAATGAAAGACCCCCAAGCTTATATTTCACAAGCTTGTGTTAAAAACTTCCCCAAGGCATAAATTCTTCCTTGTCCTTGGACAGTATGCTGCCACCGCCAAGTGAGTTAGACAAAGATTCAGGAAAAGGACCACTTGGAGTTCTTGTTTCCCCAAAATATCCTCCCAAGCCCCTTCACCCCCTTTCCTGGGGAGGCTTGAGAATAATATATCAGCCAAATAGGTAACCAAGATGAGCACAGACCAGACCCTTGGGTTTTTTAGGACACTAAAAACCCAATCAGATTCTTAAAAACAGAACTTTATTCTAAAGAAAAAAGGAAAAGAAGGACCTCTGTAAAATCAGAATGGAAGGTAATTTTACAGGGTAATAAGATTTAGAACAGAGGATCCCCCTCTAGGCAAAACTTTAAAGTTACAAAAAAAAACAGGAATAAACCTCCCTCTTAGCAGAAGGAAAATTCACAAGCTAAAATAAAAGATTAACACATTTCCTTCCTATTACTTACAATTTGTAATCCTAGATGCTTAGTTCAGGTATGGCTTTGGGAGATGTATTTTCTCTGCCCTGGTTCCTTGCTGACCTGGAGAGAACAACAAAGAGACAAAACAAAAACCTTCCCCCACAGATTTGAAAGCATCTTTTACCCTCATTGGCCCTTTGGTCAGGTGCCAACCAAGTTATTTGAGCTTCTTAACCCTTTACAAGTAGAGGAGGGATTTTATGCTACCCTTAGCTGTATGTTTATGACAGCTCCAACGGGCATTGCTTTCTAAAGAATACCTCTGCAAATTGCAGAGTTAAAAAGGCTGATCTGCATTTTGATAACTCCAGAGGAAAATAGAAATTTAAGCAGACCTTCCAGATCATATTTTTCTGGATTTATGGACCAATGTAGGGGCCAGTCATATTCACTTATGTTTGGATTTCACTATTGGTGAAAGGCTATAATTAATATTTAATTTCTGGTTGATCTCTTCCTTTTGTTTAAATTGTATTACTTTTTTTGTTTTGAGCTATGTATTTTTCTTTTTCTTTTTAATTATGTAACAGCTTTGTGGTTCCAGTCCCAGATATGGAGTTGCTAAAGATGTATATGAACGGAGAAATCCTAAACCGGTGCCATATACTGACTACCTGGTCAGTGGAGCAATAATAGGAGAGTTGAATTGCCTAACTAAGCAAGAAATGGAATATACTGTTACCTGTGAAACTACTGTTCAGGTCAGTGAATGTGACTTTAAGCTTTATCTGTATCAGAATGCTCTTCTATCTAATAGATCAGAAATTTTTACATTGCTATTTATAATAAAATGATTTAGACCAAAATAGCCCATAGCTCCTATTGACTTCCAAGTTGGAAAGTTTTGGCCCTAAATTTAAGAGTTAAAGGCCAAAATGTTCTAACTTGGTTGCTTAAAATTAGTCTCTTAAACAAAAGTGGCCCAATTTTCAGAAGCGCTGAACCAGTGGTGTTGAAAAAGAGATGTCTTGCAGACTTGTTATCGTACTCAGGAGAGGTGGTCTCTCCTCCTATGGACCTTGTGGGGTATGTAGAATTAGACAATCTCATAGTGTCTAGCCAAGAAATTCCATATAATGGAATTTTCTTTTTCTCTCTCTTCTTACAAAATGACCTAGGAAATTAACTTTAATATATTAAGAGAAGTTCAAAATTAAACAATTAAGCATTCAGCATTTTGTACATACAACCTTAACTCTGCTTTATTTCTCAAATACTACTACTTTTTATAACTTTAGATACATACATGTAGCATCTTGCAGTACTGTGAACCAAGCTGCCTATGACAGAGTAATTTATATGATCATTTAAGTTATTAAACCATTTTTAAATCACTGTACATACATCTGACGAACTGGGTATTCACCCACGAAAGCTTATACTCCAATACTTCTGTTAGTCTATAAGATGCCACAGGACTCTTTGTCGCTTTTTACAGATCCAGACTAACATGTGATTCTTCTATTTATTTTTAATAAAATTCTTCTTTTAAGAACCTGATTGATTTTCAGTGTCCTAAAAACCCAGGGGTTTGGTCTGTGCTCACTTTATAACCAATTGGTCAGTATATTATTCTCAAGCCTCCGCAGGAAAGGGAGTGAAGGGACTTGGGGGCTTATTTTTGGGAAACAGGGACTCCAAATGGCCTTTTTCCCTGGATTTTTTGTCTTAATCACTTGGTGGTGGCACCAATACCATCCAAAGACAAGGAAAGGACTTGTGCCTTGGGGAAGTTTTAACCTAAGCTGGTAGAAATAAGTTTAGGGGGTCTTTCATGCAGGTCCCCACATCTGTACCCCAGAGTGGGGAAGGAACCCTGGCAGACCTCTAAGGCTTTATCTGGGGTCTTTTGGAGTTGCTGATTTTGTGTTCCTTCCTGTCTGAGGTAATCTACAGTAGTTAACAGTTTGTGAATACCCCCAAATGGACACCAGGTCAAAGCGTATTGACTTGTACTGGAAGTAGTATCCATTGTAGGCAAAATGAACCCATTTCCTATGTGCAGATACTAGTGGTATACCTTCTTGAGGTGGATTAATGATATGAAGTGCCCTTGTGAGATAACTGCTAGGGTAAACTACATTGTTATGATTTCCCAATTCCTATATTGTCTACTGAATGAGTGAAATAAGTCAGCATAGTGATATATACTGTTGGGAATATTTTGCTAGCTTGGCAGATGGTAGTGTGGGAAGCTTGAGATGTTTAGGTTTTTAGGTTGGGTTAATTAGGTTGTGAGTTTTGTTATGAGAAGTTGGCCTTGGCTAACTTCTCTCTAGCAGGCAATAATAGGATAATAAATTAGAAAGCTGTTTAGGATGATGTTATCCTATGAAGTTATAGCAGTGCTTGTGTGTATTTTGTTAACCAATTAGCAATTGCTTGCTTGCCTGCTTCAAGAGTATAAAGATGTATGCTGGAGAGAAATAAATGACTCTGTTACCAATCATACTGACTGCTGAACATATGTCCACGCCCGCATGAGGTGCACTGAGGTGCAACAAATGGTGACCCCGACGTGATTCGTATCGAATGAAAGTGTCGGTGGCCTGACCCAGGCGGAGAAGCCTGAGCCCAGAGGCGAACGGCCAGGAGCCTGAGCCCAGAGGCGGGGAGTGCTTATCCGACGTGACTCGTATCGAGTGATGATAGTGTTGGGAGCCTGAGCCCAGAGGCGAACGGCCAGGAGCCTGAGCCCAGAGGCGGGCGGCTGGGAGCCGCGGCGGGGAGTGCTTGAGAAGCCCCCGGACCCCGACGTGACTCGTATCGAGTGATGATAGTGTCGGGAGCCTGAGCCCAGAGGCGAACGGCCAGGAGCCTGAGCCCAGAGGTGGGCGGCTGGGAGCCGCGGCAGGGAGTGCTTGAGAAGCCCCCGGACCCCGATGTGACTCGTATCGACTGATGATAGTGTCGGGAGCCTGAGCCCAGAGGCGAACGGCCAGGAGCCTGAGCCCAGAGGCGAGCGGAGGAGCTGCGGCGGGGAGTGCTGGAGAAGCCCCCGGGCGTCCGAAAAGAGAGGCGCACCTGAGCCCTGAGGAGAGCGGCTATAAGCCGCGGAGGAGAAGGGCGGCTATAAGCCGCGGTGGAGAAGGGCAGAGCAGCTAACGTGAGTACCGCTGTATCAGCTGAAGAAAAGATAACACAGAAGCTTTATTTGCACATTATGAACCGACAGGGGGAAAAGATTTCCCCTGCTGCACTGATTCACTTATTAAGAAGAGAGGGAGAGAAGCTCCCCTCTGATATGTTGTCCCGTCTGCTGCGGTGGGGACAGAGAAGGGAACCTTTTGTTAAGCCGAGTACAATTTTTAATAAAACTGTGTGGGAGCGGCTAGGCTCCAAGCTTTGGAAGTCGGTGGCTCAGGGCGATAAGGAAGCCTTTTCCCTGAGTCCAGTATGGAATAAGACAAAGAAGATAGTACAAACTCTCGTGGCCGAGGCAGGAGTGCAGGCGGCCCTTTTTAAGCTTTTCCGCCCAACGCCCGAAATGCCTTCTGTGTTGTCGGTTGGAGCCAGGGAGTTTTTCGGTGGCAAGGACACGGTGATACCTTTGGCTTCCGACCTGGATAATGTTGCCCCTGTTATGGTTCCACTACTCTCCAATACGCCCGAGCCTATGAAAACAGCTTTGCCGTATGCACCCCCTCCCAAGCCATGCCGTGTCCACGGGACCTGGGGGTGTCACGAATGCGGGGAAATAAAGGAGGCTCGGGTGAGACACGTGCCATCACAAGTCTATCCCAATTTGACTACGCCTATTCAGTTTACCCAGTTTAATGTCTTTTATAAGAAAATGGAGCGCCAGGGTCAACAGCTGCAGGCCATTTATAATAAGTTAAATCAAATGCAAGGTCTTCCAGCTGGATCATTGTGGAAAGAGGGGGAGCAGGCAGAGGCTCGTGAGGAGGTGCTCCGCTGGAAGCGAGCCCTGGACGGGAAAACTTTGGAGTGCATGGCACAGGCAGAGGCTCGTGAGCAGGCAGAGGCACGTGAGGAGGTGCTCCGCTGCAAGCGAGCCCTGGATGGGAAAACTTTGGAGTGCATGGCGCAGGCAGAGGCTCGTGCCGTGGCCCCGGAGGTCGTTCGGACCTACAAGCAAGTAAGTTGTTTTGGCAGCAGCCCGGAGAAGGCGTCCCACGCTGGCTGGTCTGAGCCGGGGACAGTGCCGGGAATACCGTTACGCTTCTCCGGTATGAGCAGCAACAGCTGGGTGTTCTGACATAGGATTTACAGTTTAAAAGAAGCCAAGCAGGGAAAGAAAAGGACAAGGTAACGTGCTGGCTAATCTCTCCCTCGTCCGCTGCAGCCCCCACGTCCTGATTATTTCCCCCGTAGAAGCTGAACCACGACGGTGGTGGAAAAGAAGAAAAAACACTCACGTTGTTGATATTGCCAAAGACCAGAAATTCCTGACTAAGAAGACATTGAGAACTGACCCTGGTGAAGAAATAAAGAATTGTACACTGGCAGGAAGAAATTTGGGACTCCTGCTAAAAAATGTGGTATTGATTGGATTTTGGGGTTTATTCTACAGGCTGTGCCCTGTGTTTTAGATAAAATTTTAGCATGTATTGCCCCCCCCCTAACTGGATTGTAAATGATATTACCCCCCCCCCCATTACTAACCCCGGTTTTTTTAGAGTTTAATTGTTTTTTGTTTTTAAAGTTTGAGAAAACTCAGCCAAAAGGTTTGTTGAGTATTCTCGGGGGGGGGGGGGAGTTTATGGTGTTATTAGGCATAAATTTAGGTAATTTGGGAGAATGGCTTTGAATTTATGTGACCCAAAGTACCTTTATATAAAGTACTTTTGTTAGCCTTATTAGATTTTGTTAATTTTGTGTTATGTGCTGATTATTGGTTGTTGTAGATTGCTTGATACTAGATGTAGCCTATATTTAAAATAGATAGGCTGATTGCAGATGTTGTAATTAAAGTTATATGCATAAAATGTAGCCCCCACGGTGGGAAAGTATAGATAATTGCTCGCAGTAGAGATTAGAAGGGTGGGGGCTAGTTAAGAAGTACACCCTCCTAGCTAAATTGATAGTGAAATAAGTTGGTGTTCATGTAAGGAACGGTTTAGGAAGAGGAAAAAAGGATCGGGCCCAGGCGGCGGGCAACAGACAACAAGCTTGGAAAACTGGTTGATAACCTTGAGGGTGTAGTTGATAGAAAAGGTAATTAACTACAAGCGAGTAATGTTAGGCAGAGTAAAAAGTTAACTCTGTGGTTGCTAAAGGGAATAATAGCTGAATTTTGTAAAAATGCTGAGAGAGAAAAGTTTTTGGTGTTTTGAAATTTTTGTAAATACATGTAGGCAAAGAAATTAGTTTGTAATTGTTTGGCTATGAATAATTTTGTTGCATTAGCTGAAGATTGTATGTAGTGTTATGTAATTGAGATTGTATTAGGTTTTATGGGCATATAAGTGGTGATGGGTTTTTTTTTTTAGTGTTTAAAGCAGAAGTTGATAGGAAGAAATTTTAAGCTGTGATTAACTTTGGATTTTAGAGGTAAGCTAGGAAGCAATTGTATTATTGTAAATGATTTAATTGATGATGTAATTTTCCTTTTTTTGCCTGATAGTAATAAGGGTATTTGTATATTGTATGTAATGATTGCTTGCCTAGTAGGGGTAGATTTGCTTTTGCTTTTTAGATAATTATAGAAAATTGATGTTAGTTGTATAGTATTTAATGTACCATGCATTTATTTATAGAGTTTACATTTATGTTTTATGTTTTATGTTTGTTTGTGATATGTGTTTTCTGGCCAGAATTGTTGTGTTTTCTGCTGTGAACCCCCCCCCCCTCAGTGTCAGTTTGATCACCTGACACATGAGGGATGAATTGGTAATAGAAATTTGTCACAATTTGGTGAGCAATAGAGAAGGGGGGAACCCTGCAGAATTTACACCATTTATTTGTTTTATTTTTGTTGATTTATATTTGTTTTGTTTGATGTTGTTGGTGTTGTATGTTATGAATTGCATGGTTACAGATGAGCCCTGTTATTGATGTATTTTTTTTTGTTGTTTGTTTGTTTTGCATGCCTTTTGCTATATAGTTTGGAGTAGTTTCTTGGATGTTTTTAATTTTTTTTGTGTTTAAGAATAGTGGGGAGATGTTCGGTTGCATCTTCCCTATGCTGCCTTGGTGGAAAATTACAGCAGCGTGGTTACAAGAATAGAGGGATGAGATAAAGTTGTTATGAGAAAGTAGGGGAATGCCAGGTGGCCTAGCTGAGATTGTTTTCAAGGTCCTAGGTGGATTCCGGCGAAGTGGGTCCGGCCTTGGCTGCGTCCTCGGGCGCGACAGCAGGCAGAACCCTCCTGGCCCCTTGGGCCACTTGCGTTACCTGGAGGGGGGGTGTGATAGGTGAGAGCAGGGCACTGCGGAAGATATTGTTACGGGTTAGTTAGATAGCTGGTGTTTTATTTGCCCCTTTGCTTTGGCTTGTGTGAATGTAGTATTGATATTGTGAGTTTGGGATTGTTTTGCTATTGCTTTTTTTTTGTTTTGATTTTGAGTTAAGGGGGGAGGTGTTGGGAATATTTTGCTAGCTTGGCAGATGGTAGTGTGGGAAGCTTGAGATGTTTAGGTTTTTAGGTTGGGTTAATTAGGTTGTGAGTTTTGTTATGAGAAGTTGGCCTTGGCTAACTTCTCTCTAGCAGGCAATAATAGGATAATAAATTAGAAAGCTGTTTAGGATGATGTTATCCTATGAAGTTATAGCAGTGCTTGTGTGTATTTTGTTAACCAATTAGCAATTGCTTGCTTGCCTGCTTCAAGAGTATAAAGATGTATGCTGGAGAGAAATAAATGACTCTGTTACCAATCATACTGACTGCTGAACATATGTCCACGCCCGCATGAGGTGCACTGAGGTGCAACAATATACTAGCAGTGCCCCCAGACTGTACCATTTTCTGATTGGAAGGGTTATTTCAGATAAAGAGGCAATTTTGGTTGTCATTGCTCAAGTGAAAGAGATAACAGCTGCTGAAGCCTGTAAAGCCTCTGAGATAGCCTCATTGTTCTTGATAAAGAAAAGAGTATGCCTTCCTCTATGTTGGTCATTTAGCAATAAGTCTTCCTCTATCAGGATGGCTATAGTCTTGGCAAATTATCAGCCGTGAAAAAGGAGTCCAGGTCTCATCTGATGAATGTTGTAGAATTCCTTAGCCAGCCCTTCCAGCCACTAAAGTACAATTGTTCTAGGCACTATACAAAAACTGGTAGCTAATACTTTAAATTTTGCAAAGACATTTAGTTTAAGCGTAACATTAAAAAGGTCTTTGGAACCTAAGTGATTGAAAAAAAGAACAGGAGTACTTGTGGCACCTTAGAGACTAACAAATTTATTTGAGCATAAGCTTTCATGGGCTACAGCCCACTTATCGGATGCAGTGATTGAAAACATTTATGACCTCATCTATAGCTAACAGCAATAAAAATGGTGTGGTGTCACTTTTGTTGACATTTCTCATCATCATCCATCAAAGTAAACCAGGAACTGTCAAAGTTCTTATCTGAAAAGGTTCCTCTCTGTTATTATCCATTTGTAAGGCATCCATTGCTGTAATGCCATATATAATAATGAAAAGCATAATTTTTGTTCCAATGGACTGCATTAACCTATTTACATGATTTTATTAACTTATAATTATGTAAATTATTCATTAATTTTATAGCACTACCAGTATACTAGTGCTCTAAAGACACGTACAGATCACAAGGAACCTGCCTTTAAAAAGTGCATAGTTTGAATAATTAAAAATATGTCTTTGTTCAAACATTTTAAAAGGGAAGGGGAAGAGATGTGCTGTTGTAGAAATTAATTTTATTGCGGTTTTATTTCAGACGTGTTTTATTTCTATGAACGACTTGTTCGAAGCTTTTGATGAGTTTTTAGAATGCCCATCTTTGGAATATAAAATATGGTTCAAACTTGCCCTTGATATCACTATCAAAGCTTTCAAGGAAAAGCTTGCTTACCAGGTAAATAATCTACTGTAGCTGTAATAATGACAAATATATATTCATTTGGAGTCCAATCCTGCTACACAGAGCATTCTGCAGGAAGGATCTTCTGCATGTCAGCCTGCTCACTTGTGCACAGAAAGGGAGCTCCCCCATCTCACCAGACCCTGTGGAGGATTCTCTGGTGGTCCAGTGGAGGATTCTCTGGTGATCCAAAGAGAGTTTGTGGGCTTGACATTTTTCAGGGTTAGCCGAGCTGTCTGGGGTGAATTGCTATGACCTGCTCACAGCAGGAGGGAATTTTGTCCGTGTTTGCCAGCGGAAACCCTTGCCCACTACCAGCTACTTGGCAAAACAAGTTTTGCTCGAGGCTCTACAAGCCCCCACTCTTTCCCAATACAGGCTAGCAATTTACACATCCCAGTTTGTTACACTCAAGTGCTTAGTATTTATATGCTAGAGACCCACCATGTGCACCAATCCACTGACTCAGAGGAAGCAGTGCTCCCCACCCAGTTCACAAATTTCATCTCAGTCTACAAATAAAGATCAGTTTGATTTTTATTAACAGAACTCGATAGAAATTCAAATAAAAGCAAGTATAAGGGTTTAGAAACATAAGGTTACAGGTAAAATAAAAGACATTAATAAATATACACTATAGATTGCATTTTATAAGAAAACTGAGGAAATTCCAAAGGACTGCCAGCATAGTTCCAATATTTAAATAGGTAAATGAGATGATCTGGGGAACTATAGGCGTATGTCAACCCTGAGTAAAAATAATGGAATGGTTAATTTGGGACTGTATCAACAGAGAATTATATTTTTAGCCTCTAATTAAGGCCAGTCAGCATAGTTTCATGGAAGATTACTTCCTGCCATAGGCATCGACTCTGGAGTCCTGGAGCACCCATGGGGGGGGAAAGTGGGTGCTCAGCACCCACTGGTAGCCCTGTGGATCAGCTTCTCCCCATTCCCCCCAGTGCCTCCCAACCACTGGCAGGCACCACCAATCAGCTCCTCCCCTCCCTCCCCAATCAGCTGTTCAGCAGCATGCAGGAGGCACTGGGGAGGAAGGTGAAGAGTGGGGGCAGGAAGAGGCAGGCTGGGGGGGAGCCTGGGGGAAGGGGCAGGGCCTCAGGCAGAGCAGGGGGATCAAGCACCCGCTGGGAACTCAAGAAGTCAGTGCCTCTGCTTCCCATCCTCTACTCAGATTACAAAGGCACTGTGTTGACAAGGATTTCTCCAAGGCATTTGAGTTAGAGGGAATGATTAAAGGATTATAAAACATGCCTTATATTGATAAATTAGAGTGAGCTCTTTGAGCCTAACATACAGAAGGTTAAGGAGTGACTTGATTAAAGTATCCACAGGGGGAACAAATGTTTAATAATGGGCTCTTCAATCTAGCAGAGGAAGATAACACAAGTCAATGGTTGGAAGTTAAAGCTAAACAAATTCAGACCGAAAATAAGATACTTTTTAACGGTGATTGTTATTAACCATTGGAACAATTTTCCAAGGCTCATGGTGGATTCTTCATCACTGACCATTTTTAAATCAAGATTAGAGATTTTCCAAAAGATATGTTGAATTATTTTGAGGAAGGTCTGTGGCCTGTGATATACAGGAAATCTGACTAGTTGATTACAATGGTCCCTTCTGGCCTCAATATCTATGAAGCTCTGACTTAATACAATGTGACATTTTGTTTAAAAGACTTGCATTATGTGGCATTACCAGGATACACATTAGATCAGTGGTTCTCAAACTTTTGTACTGGTGACCCCTTTCACATAGCAAGCCTCTGAGTGCAACCCACCCCATAGCACGGCATAGACTCACCTCTGCAGCGCCTCCTGTTGATCATCCTCAGGAATTAGCTCTTTGACCCAGGAGTGCCCTCTGCAGGCCCAGTGATCTGCTTGCCATTGGCCCCCTGTGTCCCTCCCAGGACTCTGCCTTCTGCAGTACCCCACAGTCTTATTCTGGGTTTCCCCACCCCAGGGGAACCCCCACCCCCTGTCATGGGTACTGCCAGTCTCTGTTTAGCCCCCACACCCTGGAGCAGGCTACAGTCTATCAGCCAATCATCACAAGCAACAAGGGGTTTGGACTAGCTGCCTTTACCCACCTTCTGGCTGCCCTCTGCAAGCCCACTACCTAGGAGGCCTAGAACAAGGCCCTGCAGCCTATGGAGTTGCTAGCCTAGAGCTTCCCAGCTCTTATAGCCTTTCCACAGCCCTGCCTCCCTCTCGGTCCCCTGGGTGAGTTCCCCAGCAGCCAGGCCTATGTCCCTCTCAAGTCAGAGAGAGGCTGCTCCCTCTGGCTTCCCTGGCCTTCTTATAAGGCCCAGTTGCCTTAAGTTTGTTTCAGCACAAATCTTGGCCAGTTTATTTGTTTAAAATCCCGTTCTGGCGTTCCACTGTCCCAGCAGACTGTGGGTGGTGAGGGCAGTGAGCTGCACATAACTCCTTTACAATCTGTCCAGTAAAATGAGTTCCACGATCACTGTTGATACTCACAGGGATGCCAAAACATGGTACAAAATCTTTAAGCAAAATTGCACAACAGTCCTGACATCTGCTTTCCTGCAGGGAAAAGCTTCAACCCAATTGGTAAATACATCAACTAAAACTAATACATATTCATAACCATAACATTTAGACATTTAAATAAAATCAATCTGAACATTTACAAAAGGTCCCCAAGGAGGAGGATGGGCTGCCCGCTGCACACCAATCTCGTTTAACTGCAGCAACCATCCCCCCCTTTCCTTGGTAGTCAGCCAAGTCTTAGCCGAGAGCGGTGTCCTTGACTGGGGCCAGCGCCTTCTCCTTAAACTGAGCATGTTAGCTATTCTTTTATATCTCCCTTCTTGGCTTTTTTTTATTTAACCTACAAAGGAAACTTTTACTCTTTACTTATACTTCTTTTATACCATGAACACATAAACATTACTGTTATACAGTACATTAGTCTTATTATTCAATGTATGCCACATATACCCTTTCACTAAAATAACCTTATTACAGAACTTTGGAACAACAAGCCAGGATAAGCACACCCACTTTGAGAAGTTCACTTAATATAACCTCTAGTCCAATAGCTTCTATCATCCCCAGCCCTCTGGCTAAAAGTCTGAGGTAGCCAGAAGGATCCCTTGTACAATATGGGGAGTGGGTTAACTTTTCATGTCATTGCTTCCAAAGACTGTCAGTATGTAAATTTTAACAACAATTCTCAATTAAAAGATTTGGCCAATGTAGTTTCTTTCTCTTACTTAAGAAAATGTGTTAGACTTTAGTATATCACATTTTTCTGATGTAACCAAACACTTTGTATTCTAAGTTGAACAAAACAAGTATCTGCATTTCAATCCAACACTTCTGCTTGATTTCAAATCAGACCATCTCATGAAAATATTAAACACAACAATTCTGGCCATGAGACAAACACCACAAGACAGAACATAGAACACACAACATAATTTTGACTGTGCCAGTAAATCATGGTACGTTGAATGCTGTGCAGCTGGCATTAGTTTTCTTTGATTATCTGAAAGACAAAAACAGAGGTCCACCCTTTCTGGGCAGTTAAATACTTAAAATATACAAATACTCTTGTTGATTCTAGGCAAAACAGAGGAATTAGCCCATATATCCATATATTCTCGTATGTGTTTCATAGGCAGCCCAGGTTTCAGCGGACCCCTTCTACCTTATCAATTAGATAATGTGCATTAACACAGATGCTTTCTGGCTTGCTTTTTTTTTACTTTTAACTTTTAAACACTGAAAGAAAACACCACCACTTACAGTGCCCTTAGAGCCTAATACAATATTAATTACATAGCATTGTATACATTCTTTAACTAATTTAACAAAATTGTTCATAGCCAAATGATTGCAATCTAATAATTTCTTTGCCTGAATTTATTTACAAACATTTTAGAGACGCCAAGAACTCTTCTCTTTAGCATTTTTACAAAGTTCAACTGCTGTTCCCTCCAGCAACTACAGAGTCAACTTTTCATGTTCCTTAAAAATCACTTGCTTGTCTCCAACAGTCACTGTTATCAACTCAAATCACCATACCAAATATCCTCCTGAGTATTTGAAATCCTCATGCTTATATTCACTTACTCTTTCCTTCCACTACACCCTCAGAAGTTTCCAACCTGTTGCCTGCCCGCCTGGGCCCGATCCTGTTTTTCTCTCTGAACCATCCCTTTCATGGGCACAAACTTGTTCCACTACCAGTTCTTAGCTAGGAGGGTGGGCTACTCAACTAGCCCCCACCCTTCTGGTCTTTTCCCTAAAACATTTCTACTTACAAGACTACCCGAGTCCTCACTAGTAAGGCTTGCCACCTGGGCAAAAATACATGGCCATTGGGTAAAGGCCATTTACGTAACACATAATCCAAACCCCTTTAGGGGGTCTATCCAGAGACCCACCCATTTGTCTGCTGACACTTAAACAGAAAAGAAAATTACACAGAAAGCAGAGAGAATTACAGTCTAAGCCAGATTTTCTACTTCTATTACATTGTCTGTTACAGGGGGCGGGACAGAAGGATCTCAATACTACCTCAGAGCTTCATCGCACATATGGCTTCCACCCTGAGGAATTACGAACGAGAAGTTCAGTTCCGCCCACACACCTAACGCCCAAATGAACAGAGCAGAAAAACAACAGTAACCGGTTAAACAGAACAGAACCAGAACCAGATAGTGCACCAAAACCAGATAGTGTTTCCTCATTCTATTAGGGCTCACCTTTTAATCATACAATTCTTAACACATAACACCAACAGTACCAAACAAAGCAAACATAAACTAACAAGGGTAAAACAAATAGATGGTGTAAATTCTGCAAGGCCCCCCATTCTTAATTGCTCACCAAATTGTGACAAATTTCTGTTACCAACGTATCCCTCGTGTCAGGTGATCAAACTGACACTGCAGGACCGGGGGTGGGGGGTAGAGAAAACACACCATGTAACCAAATTTTAAAGCTTCATTAAAAATAATAAAACAACAATGGAGAGTGTTGGGAATGCTCCCACATCACTCAGGAAAAATATGAATGCTCCAAGCCTTAAGCCACTTTAATACTCACACATGTCCAGACTGGCCACGTCTGTGTATAATGGTCAGAGAAGGGGGAATAGGTGGACAGGAGATTATCCTGTATACAGCCTGTTCAAAATTTCCAACATGCTTCCACTCTTGGGACGGCTGTTCTTTTACACCCAGGAATCTCCTGCGGTGTCTCTTTCAGAGATTCCAGTTCAGGTCAACTGCCTGTGGCTTTTCCAGTGTCACCAAGCCACACCAGCTACAGGGTCGCAGAAGCACACTGCTGAATCTCACTGGAAAGTTAAGCTTTGCAAATATAATTTCAATTCTGTAACTTGTATTGCCTTTGGTTTGCCTCTGTCTCTATTTTCCACAAGCAGCTGGGGCTGAAAGCAGTTTTTCTTTGCACTTAGCATAGTCCGCGCTGATTCTTGACCTTGAACACAAAACAACTTCTCCTTTATCTCTGGGCTAAGCTGAATTTCAAATTAACCCATTCCTAGACAAATTGCTCACACTGTGTCAGAGGCTTTTCTTTGGTGATTAAAGGCTCCTCTGAGATATATGATTTTATCTAGATTGAAGGTACCTTCTCATGGGCATTGTTTAAATGAATTTTCACACGTGTACAGATTCCAATCATTTAAATACCTGCAGGTTTTAGGACCATAATGTACATACATGTAATATGCTGGGATACCCTTAGGGGGTGAGGTGGAATGTTTAGACTGTCCCTCACCCATTTTCCACTTACACACACAGAGAGGGTGCCCTGTCCGCGCTAGCGGCTCAGAAACTAAGGATCTTTCCCTACAGGGCACTCACACAGGAGAGACTCACAAGGAAGACTACGACTCTCCTACACCTCCCTTCAGCAAAGAGCGTCGGCTAGTCTCTGGGAGACGGCGCCGCTTACTCTGATTGCATCCAGTGAGATGATCAGACTGTCAGTAGCCCACACGGAAGGGAAAGGGGAGGGAAGATGGGTTCACACGCGCCTAGACCCAGGCAGTTTCCTCGCCGGACTATGCCAGGCCGAGTCAGCCCACCGTGGGTCGGATCTCCTAAAGATCCACTAGTTACCGGGCTTGCGTTAGCGTAGCCCTGATCATGAGCATTCGCTTCACAGGGTATTCTGGGCGTCTTCCGGTAACAGCCACTCACACTGGTGTACACACACACACACACACACACACCAAGGCCTCTTTTTTTTTTCCTTTTTAACCTTTTTCTCTTTACCTTTTTTTTTTTTTTTTTTTAACCACGATGCATCTTTACCTGGTCCGGACCAATACCATGAGGCGGTATGACAACCCCTCTTGAGGCGGTAAAAACCCCTCAGCACCGGTGCATTCTAATGCATTTACCTATGCATTACCGTATGCATTACCTTGGCCAACTCAGCAGTTCCCAGTACTGCTATAAACTAACCTTGTTGGGGCCTTTCCCCAATACCACTCTGCATCTGATCTTGCTGCACAGTCAATAAGTTCAGATGGCGTGAGCCCAACAGAGACAGACGTCCCCACGGACAGTCCTCCTCCGATACCCCAATAGAGATTTCAAAAGGTCTCATACCTCTCATGTGGCGCCATGGGGTTCGAAGGGGAATGATCCGTAGTAGCCGTCTGTGGGTCCGTGGGCGTTGCCATCCCGGACGAGCCCCCAAATTGTCGGAGAAAAACTCAGTTCTCGCTTTTTGTTTGGGTGCAGCAAAATCAAATACTTTATTATTTCTCCAGTAATTACAATGGAGGGAGAGAGTGCCATAGGACACAGGGTCGCCCCAGTCCTGGACAGGTCTCTCAACTGGTAAACAATTACAGCAAGCTTTATACCTTTGTTACAGACAATTTCTAGCAATAATACAGACGGTAAAAAGCAACAAATACATTTTGTTTATACATAAGCCTTTCTGCTATCTTATTTGTCTCACTCCTAACAAAAAGCAAGACTGCATATTCGGTTATCTGAATTGCAAGGTCGTAATAACTTTTCACACAGTTCACTCTGTCTCACATTATCTTGCTTCTACAAATCTCACGTCATTAGGGTCACAGCTAGCCTAACTCATGCTAAGTAACTGACATTCATTAAGATCCCTTCAAATCCTTGTTAATTATTTCCTGGCTTCCACAGGGGCATGGCCCCAGCTGCAGCCACTTCCCCCAATCAGCCAGAGGTCTACTCCCTTGCCCAGCCCTAGCCCTCTGCAGGGCTTTTCCAACCCCTTCCGGGCTGGAGCGGGTGTTCACCCTGCTACACCCCTTACAAATTAAAAACACTTTTGATTTAGTTGGGGATTGGTCCTGCTTTGAGCAGGGGGTTGGACTAGATGACCTCCTGAGGTCCCTTCCAACCCTGAGATTCTATGATTTAATATATTTAACACCATTATAAATGCTGGAGGCAAAGCAGGGTTTGGGGTGGAGGCTGACAGCTTGTGACCCTCCCCCCCGTTATAACCTCACAACCCCCTGAGGGGTCCCAAGGCCTTCCCCTCCCCAGTTTGAGAACCCCTACATTAGATAGATTGAAAAGTGGCTCAGATCTCAGTTGCAAATGGGGAGATATCAGTGGGGTTCCCTCCAGGGATCAGTTCTTGGTTGAATGATATTTAATGTTTGTATCAACCATGATAATTATATAAACATCTTGCTGGTAAAGTTTGTGGATAAACAGATTGGTGGGGTAGTAAAGGGAAGACAGGTTTCTGTTTCAGATCATTTTGTATCACCTGGTTAAATAGTCACAGTCCACCCAAATGCATTTTAATACAGCCAGTTATAAGGTAATACATCTGGGAGCCAAGAACACAGATTATTCCTATAGAACAGGAAAGCAGTGACCCTGAGAAGAATTTAGGGATGATTATAGGTAATTGCATCAATGAGCGTTTTTAGAGTATTGCTGTGGCAAGGAGGGCCAATGTGATTGTTGGATTCATATGAGGGAAATATCCAGTAGAAGGATATGAGCTTGCCTTTGTGCACAGCATTGGTAAAACCACTGCTAGAATACTGCGTCCAGTTCCGGTGTCCACACTTCAAGAAGGATGTGGAAATACTGGACAGAGTTTAAAAGAGAATGAGAAATAGGATCTAGGGGCTAGGGAAAAAAACCTTATAATGTGAGGTTTAGGGAGCTCAACTTATCAAAGAGTAGGTTGAGAGTGAGACTACTTGATCATTGCATATGGATACTTACACACGGAAAAGCTATCTGATAGTGAGGGGCTCTTCAACCTGACTGAAAAAGGCATAACACAAGATTCAAAAGTTGGAAGGTGAACAAATTCAGCCTTGAAATAAGATGCAGTTTCCTAGCTGTGAAGGTAATTAACTATTGGACTAGCTTACCGGGGAGGTGATGGGCTCACTATTGCTTGAAGTCTTTAAGACAATATTAGATATCTTTTTAAAAGATGTGCTTTAATTCAGCTGCTGGGAGAAATTTTATGCAAGGTGTGGGAGCTGGAAGGGGAGTATGAGGACGTTGGGGTGGATGGTAATAGTCATCCTGTCTTGCCTTGGAATCTGTGAATCTGAGAGTCCCCTTGTTCATTCATGTTCTTTGTGGACCACAGGGAGAATGGGTTTGCCCTCAATATGCTCATAATGATTGCAGGTCTGTATTAAGGTAATGAATATATTAAAATCTTGTTCTTCAGCTGTTGCCTACAGAAGTCAGGAAGAAATTATATTGCAGAACAGGGAGTCGGGGTAGGTAGGCTATTTTCCACCTTCCTCTGAATCATCAGAGATTGGCTACAACTGAAGATGAGACACCAGATAAGGGTGGACCTATCCTATGAGGTGATAGAAAATCCTTTTTCTAGATGCCTGGCTGGTGTGTCTCCCTCATATGCTCAGTCAGTCATATTGCTAGCTAGATTTGGGGCTGTGGCAGAATTTCCCTTAGTCAGAGCATGTGATTTGGTTCACCTCCTGGGAGTAGCTGGGTTCATCCTGCCTAATCAATTCCCTGCTGTTGCACAAGCTTTTGGCATTGGTGACAGCTTGGTCTCTCTGCTGTTCTCTACCTGCGGACACAATTTAATCTCCTGAGGACTGAAATGTTTTAGTCTAATTAAAAGTCTTTGGGCATACTATGAGGGCTCTGAGTGAAAATCTATCGTGTTATACAGAAGGTCGGATGAGATGATCTAATGGTTCCTTCTGGCATTAAACTCTCTGAAATTATGATTTCCTACTTTTCTGCACTGTTCGTAGAAAGAATGGAATAAGCCTTCTAGCATCTAGCTAGAAGGTTATGGTTTTTTGGGGTGTGTGCACGCACCTGCACAGAGGCCTCAGCAGGTTAGAAAGCCAGTGGACCTTCCCTCCAAAAAAAGACACCACCAGATAGATTTGAAAGGGGAGTTACCAAGGGAAGCTATTTCCTGGCTTTTCTGTAAGAAGGGGATTGGACTATGTAGGGATGGAGAACAATGAAGGTTGGTGGGATTGCCCTAAATTTGGATAGTTCAGATAGAAATGTGAACTTCTGGATATTTATCCAGCCATGTTGGGACCATTTTTGCTATGCGGGGGATCAGTACACTATCTGCTTGTATAAAAATGTGCAGGGAGAGGCTAGCTTCCTCTGCATGCTGCTGTGTGCATTTTTTGGAGAACCCTACTCCCACTGCATCTGGTAAAGCTAGCACTGATGCCCAGATGGAAATTAGGAGCCTAAATACCTTTGAGGTTCTGTGCCTGATAGCCTGCAGCAAGACTGGGTTGAATCAAAATTTTTAGCTCTAGGTAAACATTATGTACTCCTTCCAGATCAAGTTTTAGATGCGGAGTAAAAGAAAAAGTAAAACTTTCAAACTGAAAGGTAGGCAAATTATTGTGTCGCTGTTGCTAGCTCTTCCTTAGGTTATAGGAGAATCGCTATTTGTGTGTACTGACACAAACTGATTATCCGATAAGATTCCTTTCTCAAAAAATATATCTACATAGCTAAAATACATTACATATTGATTTTCCTCTTATGGAATATAATTTATTTTGGACAAATCCAGTGTTTCAAAAATGTACAGTACAAGGCTTTTTGTTATGTTCTTATGTATGGAAAAAATAATACATCTTACGTGGCTTCTAATTGCAGGATTGGTCATATAAGACGTGTATAAAGTTACCTAATGTTTATGTGATGGATGTACCAACCCACAGCAAATGGGATATTTATGATGGAACTATGGATGATGTTATTCTTGTGCATGGAAGTGTACAAGATTGTAAAACACCGCAACCTTACTTTGCACCCTGTATTTTACCTAAAACTTGCTATCAGGTAAGAAGAATTATTGTTATAAAAAGTCTACAATATGGAGGAAAAAAAAAAGTGACATCCTCAGAATTCTCTCTCCTCTACAAACTAATAATCAGAGCACCAAAAACAACAAGAGTGTTACAAGATGCTTTCAGATTCTTAGAAAATAATAAGAGACTCTCCTCCTTTCAGGTAGAGAACATAATGTAAAGCATAGATATTTAATCAGGATCTTATTTGAATGTCTTGTATTGCCATAGCTGAGCTTTTGTTTGGGTTCGTTCAAACTCTGTTTGGAGACCAACTCTTTTTATATGAGCGATTTACAAACTTAAATTTCAAATTAATCTGGCAAATCAAAACACAAAATTGAGGAAACTAATGCCCATGCTACAATGAAAACACTAATGCAACTTTAACTCTAGTGTTCCTGCTCTACCATACTTACTTAATAATTGCGATGCCATATGTAAAATTCCAAACAAAAACACTAAATTTTGTAACAGTTAAGATAGCTGGCAGATACAACCAACCCAAACATAAAAAACCCTATGAAATCCAGAGTGATATCAAACACACTATACAGCAAGTGCAGGTCTTCATCTGGTCTCATGCAGTATTCATGTATATCATCCACAGCAAATGGTCAACCAAAATGTCATTAACTCTGGCTCTAGAATGATGTTATCTTACAATTTTAAATTTTACCCCTTTATCTACTGCCACAACCTTGTTTTAAAAAACATTGATTCACACAATTAAGGATTTTCATGATCACATCTCTACTTTTAATGTGTTATTTTTTATATCTAATAAAAGTTCTAAGGGATATATTATACTATTGCTGAAGTTATCATTAATTTTGGCTTTTAATGTCTTTCAGCATGATATTTATTCATTAATTAAAGTTTGTCTTTTTGCAAGGCTAGAATTTGCAGAATGTCTGAACAACCAAGAGTAAAATATTCCCGTGTGCTTGGTTACTGATAATTTCAAACTTGTTGCTGCAAATGAAGAAAATTGTTCGGCTTTTCATGTCTTACTCTTGCTGACTACAGGGGGCAGTAGTTAAAATAGTTTTGGTTGGGTGCTTGTTTATACATGTAATCGATTATGAACGTGAAGATTGTACTTTTTATAAATTAATTCGCTATGTAGTCTGTGATAGTATTTGTTGTATTTGAGCACAATACAAGTATTGTACTGGGATCCCACTGGATTTTTTTAAGTGCTACACTATGCAATTATGAATATAAAGATGCATCCATCAAGTTACATTAGTTTAATTTAAAAATTCACTTAGAAAATATTTATTTCAAGTTTATAAAAATATTTTAAACTATACAACATATATATTTACTATTTAAATACTTGTCTTTAAATGCTAATATTTAGATGTCACAAGTATCAACACTGAATTTTGTTTCTAAAATGGATACTATACAATGGTCCCGGAAATGTTCTAGGATTGTTTGTTCTGATTAATTCTTTCACTGTGTTTTTAACCATCATAATATTTAACACCAGTGGTTTGTTTTCTTCTCATTTGAATATTTTGTTTTTTTAAAAACAGATTGTGATATAAAATCTGCCACATTTTTATTTTGAACATTTTAAAATCTTGTTCCTATTTTGGTTTTATTGTCAATTTAATTGTTCCTCAAGATTTCTTCCCTGCCCTTAGCTCAGCATGCCTGCTGAGCTCCTAAATTCTGCAAGTTTTCCTAGGTTCCACCACATCCTGCAGCCCTCCTGGGCATACAGTTTTCTTGCCTGAGTCACCTGCCACATACTTTGTAGCTCTTCTAGGTTCCGTACCTCAATCCTTCCTCCTAGTTCCATTTTTTTAGTCCGTGTAAACTTTAAAGACTGTAGGAGCTGGTGTAGTTCCTGCTGACTCACTAAGGTCTGCCTATAGGTCCTGTGGACATTAAAAGTCTAGAAGGAGTAGTAATCAAGGCATGGCGTGTGAGGAAGAAAGGGAGGCTGGGGAGTAGGGGGAAGCTGACATGGAAAGGTTTCCTGGCTGGGGATCCAAGCATCCAGTGTTATGCAGAGCTCTTCAGTGCCACAATGTTCCTCGGGTCTCAATGCCCTGCAAAGTGTTTTGGCTCATGTGCCCACCTCTAAAGATTTTGAGTTCTACAGTGTGTCCTACTGTGCATGTAATCAGTTTTTCGTATGGGATTTTTTTTCTCTCTCTCTAAATGAAGTTAAGATTGAGAGCACATACCAAAGAAATATGAACCACAATATACAACTTTCTATACCTGTTGTATTACATGAAGTTTACAAGCTTAAATGTCAAGTATCAGGGGGGTAGCCGTGTTCTTGCATCCGAAGAAGTGGGTATTCACCCACGAAAGCTCTTGCTGCAAAACGTCTGTTAGTCTATAAGGTGCCACAGGATTCTTTGAAGCTTAAATGTATAGCTCTGGGTTTGAAGCTGCTGGAGGAATCAGTGTTTAACAGTTAACTGTACTTTGAGACTGTGTGCATGAGATGTTTAATGGTTATACTATAGTTTATGGTTTAAAACTAGATCTGACAAAGGGTCAGAAGAAGGGGTGAATTTCAGATGGTTTCAAACATGGATTGGGTCACTAGTAAAAATAAATAAGGTAGTCTTGAGTCTAGCTCTTTATGCCTCAGACATGTGAAGTCCAACATATAATCTGACAAAATGCAGTATGATAAGCAGTATGTACTACAGAAAGGATGAGAACAGGTTGCTGCAAGACAGAAGTGAGGTGTATTGAATGGGTTTTGGAAGGAGGATTGTAGTGGTGTGGTTTCCTATGCTAAGTTTTGGTTCTGGCAATATTTTAGGTACAAGGAACTGCTGCAGTAACAAAACTGCTAATTGTACGAACTACTACCACTATGAAGAGGAAGAGTAGTAGTAGATGCAGTAATGCGTGTGGTCGGAGACAGGGTGAGGAAGAATATGTTTCTCATATGCATGTAATTCTTAAAAAATGTGTAAAAAATGCATGGTATTTAGCACTTAATTATCTAGAATAGTTGAAGCTACATTAAGTAACATACCAAAACAAACCATTTCAAGAGGCATCTAGATGGAAAAATAATTAAGTAACTATAACTCCCTCTCTCCCCACCTGCTTCAGTCAAACAAGTTATTGGTCTGAATACAGAGGTAACTGAGGGCAGGTCTACATTACTGCTTAAGTCAATCTAACCTCACTCAGGGGTGTGAAAAATCCTCTCCCTCCACCCCCATCTCACCAAGGTGGAGTAATTATGCCAATAGGAAAGCGCTCTCCCATTGGCATAGCATCTTCACCAGACGCACTGCAGTGGCACAGTTGTGCTGATATACCACTGTAGTGTAGACTTACCCTGAGCAAAATTCTATGGCCTGCATTGAATGGGGGACAGACTGATGATCTAATGGTCTCTTCTGGCAGTTAGCTATGCATCTGCCTCCTAGCCACCCTTCCACCATTATATTTCTGCCATCCATGAAGAGGGAATCTGTAATCTGGCAAGTCTTAACTTTTGGGTGAATGATCTTTCAATCTTAATTGTACTCTTTTTTTAAATTGTAATGTTCTAGGTTTTTAAAAAAACACCAAACAAATTCTACTATGTGCATCTTTAACAAACCCCTCCCTCCATGTGTCATCAGCAGACTTCTTCTCTGGGAAGTAGCCAATAGAACAGGAAGTGTAATACACAAATAGTAGGTATATGTGTAGGAGTAGCCCCATTTTAGACAATCTAACCAAGGACAAAAAATTGTCAGACAGTGTGGTTAAGTAGCCTAGACTTGTCTGCCATATTAGAGATCTGTGTTCCATTCCCAGTTTGCATAATCTCTCAATGAGGGGCAGAGGGGAGTGAGCCCTTATTCATTCTCTTGCTTGTCTCTGTGCTACCCTGAGTTAGAGCTCCAGTGACGTGCTGAAGTGACACATCAGGGACCAGTGCGTGTGCAGTGTACTACAATGTTGAGGGGTTTGGCAGGAAGTAAAAAAACAAATTACTATACAAACCACAAATGGAAAACGTGAAAAAGACAATCACAAGGGACTCATGCCCATGCTAGGCTAGTCCCTTGGTATAGACTCATAACTATGTACCATCTTTTGCCAGCAAGGGGCACACTGCCCTCTATAAACAGCCTCCTCTCCCAATTTTACAACAATTGAATTTGAAAAGATTGTTTGTATAGTATAGCTAATACGGTATTTTTTGCACATACAGCTACCATTGGAAATGCTGAAGAAACAGATGGTAGCAGTCGGCATTCACTAAACTCAGATTCTGTAAGTTTGAAACATACCGAATATAAATCTGTTTTGAAGTGAGCACCTTCAATTTAACCTTAAGAATACTGTACAACACAAAAGACAAGAATGTTCACTGTAAGGGGATTCTACTTATTTTTACATTTCCAAAAAGCAGTCATCACAAATATCTGAGTGAATGTAGAGGAATAAGACAACATAGTGACTACGAAAACAAAAAGATTGTTGCCCTCTTTAATATTTAACTATATAGTGTAATAGCCACATCCCTCCATTCCTTCATCCAGGCAAAAGGCTGAGAAAATAGATCAGCTTTGCATTCATGCCCTGAGTCAATAGACTCTGGCTCTGTTAGTAAATATCCAAACTGAGGGTCCTCTAGTAGGAATTCCTCAGCTCCAGAGATTCCAGATGTAGAGATTTTTTTTAACCAGTGTCTAAGTTGTCTTCATCTGCCATTGTATATATACAATGTATATATACAACCAGCGTCATGCACTTTGTAAGCACCCTGGGGACCAAGAGAGGCCAAAGGGTAGTGCCGTGACTTGGAAATGGCACCCTCCCACTACAAAATGGAGGAAGCGCCTGTGGCCCAGGAATATAAAAATGCGGAAATAAGAGTCTTTCAAGTCAAAGGCAGCGTATCAGTCTCCCGAATCCAGGGAGGGGATGATGGGGACCAGGGAGACCATGCAAAACTTCAACTTCATGAGAGACTTGTTGAGGCGGTGCACATCCAGGATGGGTCTGAGGCAGGGGTGGGCAAACTTTTTGGCCTGAGGGCCCCATCTGGGTACAGAAATTTACAGCAGGCCATTAATGCTCATGAAATTGGAGTCTGGGGTGTGGGCTCCAGCTGGGGAGGCAGGCAGGCAGGCTCTGGGGTGGGGCTGGAAATGAAGGATTTGGGGTGCAGGAGGGTGCCCCGGGCTGGGATAGATGGGCTCAGAGGACGGGAGGGGAATCAGGGGTGGGGGTTGGGGCACAGGGGGGTGGGGGCTCAGGGGGTGCAGGCTCTAGGCAGAGCTTACCTCGAGCAGCTCCTGGAAGCAGCAGCATACCCCTCTCCGGCTCCTGTGCGGTGCTTCCCCTGCAGCTCCCACTGGTGGAGCGGCGCAGCAGGGGAACACGTCACTGCTTCCAGGAGCCATGTGGTACGTCCTCCGACCCTGTTCCCTGGCGGGAGCTCAAGGGCCAGATTAAAAATTCTGACGGGTCGGACGCAGCCCCATGGCCATAGTTTGCCCACCCCTGATCTGAGGCCTCCTTTCACTTTCGAGATTAGGAAGAACCAGGAGTAGAACCCCTTTCCTGTCACATCCTGAGGAACCTCCACCACAGCCCCTAGACGCAGGAGGTTCTTGACCTCCTGAACAAGGAATTGCTCGTGAGAAGGGTCCCTGAAGAGGGACAGGGAAGTGGGGGGCAGCAGCGGCCAAAAATTTCAGGGTACAGCCCCATGATATTATATCCAGAACCCAGCGATCTGACATAACCTGCAACCAGGCTGAGTGGTAGGGGAACAGGCGGTTGAGGAAAAGTAGCAGTGGATCTGGAGAATTGACTGGGGTGTCACTCTCAACCATGCCATCAAAATGAGTGTTTCTGCCCCACAGAATGGTTGGTCTGGCCGGTTTGCGCAGATGAGCGGGAGGTAGAAGGGCAGTGACGACTAAAAGTAGTGTCCCTGTCCTTTCTTTTTGCAGGTCCAGGGTGAGACTGCCATGACCTCAACGGAGGGGGCGGCCAGAATGGTTTAAGCACCGACTGCAGTGTGTGAATAGCCAGGGTGTCCTTCATCTCGTGCAGCCTCACATCAGCCTGCTCAGAAAACAGACCACTTCTGTCAAAGGAAGGTCTTGTATAGACGTCTGCATCTCCTGGTAGAAACCTGCAATCCTAAGCCAAGAGCTGCGCCTCGACCACTGAAGATACCACCACCCTGGCTGCCGAGTCCACCATGTCCCTGGCCATCTGAAGGGCACAGCAGGCTGTCTCCTCCAAAGCCCTCCCCACTCCACCCATTCTCCATCACACCTGACACCTGCTGTCCTTCCTGTCACTCTGGTCCGTAATATGGCTGTCAGCTTTGACTCCACCTTTGTTCAAGACCTGCACAACATCCAGGCCATGTCCAAATCTTCCTAATATTGACTCCCTAACATAGCTAACCCCTTTTCTCTTCATACCACTAAAATTCTGGTCTGGATCTTGTCCTCTCAGATAGGTTGTGACATGGCCAGAATATTCTCCCACTTCTGGGTCTCTCCACTTGCTCTCTTTTCTTCACTGCTTGAAATTCAAACTTCTGGTCTTTACAGACCGTCACAACTTAAGTATCTCTACTCTGTCAGCTTTCATTACCCATTAATCAGTTTCTTCCATAAGCACTGCCATAAAGAGCAACACTAAAGAGTGCATGAAACACCCTTCCTAACTAGTCCATAAATCTATTACTCTGTTCTCCTTTAAATCCTTCCTCAAGAGCAACTTTTCTCAAGATGCCTACCAAAAAAAAACCCCCAAAAACAAAAAAACCAACCCCAACTGATGACAGATGCCCAGAGGGACTTCTGGTATTTGTTTTGTCTTTGCAAATAAACATGCCTGTAACTATTTTCCCCATCTTCTCCCCCAAATGTTTTTGATGTCTCCTTTAAAATTAAAATTCTTTGAGGCAGGAACTATGTGTACCTCCAAGTTTGTAATTTAGCACAAAGGGGGCGCAATTTTGATTACAGCCTCCAAGTGCTACCTCAATTCAAACAACAGTTGGTAATAATAAATTAGCTGACCTAAAGTAAGCCCTAAATACATTTACTGAAAACCCCTTGTGCAATCTCAAGTTTCACTCCCATGGTTCAGGGAAAAAGAGGGAGACTGATCTGAACACCCAAGTCTCTCTGGGACCCTGTCAGTTTCATTATACCAATTTTCTATCAGCAGCAGCCTAAATAAATACAAATGAGAGAATATAGTAAGAATTTGTATACAGTGCCTAACTCAAGGAGGAACAAGACAGAAGGACTGATGCAAATTTCTATATCCTCACTACTTCTGGACATCCTCACATCCCAAAGCTTTCCAAAGCAGCAAATGGGGTTTTAGCCACACAAATATTGACTCTAATGGGAGTTCTACTGCTCCCACAAAATTCTGTGCACTGCTTTGAAACATTTATAGATTAGGATTACAAGGAATGAAAAGACGCATGATTACAATGGTCAGAGAGCTGATTTGATCAAAGCTTACCATACTGCATTCTGGAACATTCCCCCGGTATGTGGGATTGCAAGTTACATGTTTTCCTATTCCAAGCTACTCCCCCATCTTTCACATTGACCTGATCTCTGTCTTACTAGGCATGCTATTAGTCTAGGGGACTTTCCTTTCAAATTAAAGGTATTTTGGGACTTTCATCTGAAGCTCAGGTCTAACTATATAGTCTCCTTCAGAGGGTTAGAAGTCAAAATATCTTTCTACAATTATTTTTTCACTCTTCTATGGCTCTTAGAACGCCAATTCTATAGCAAAGTACTTGTGAATGGAAGCAGCTTAGGCAGGAGGTAAAAGAACCATAATAGTAGTAATTGACTTCATACTGCATGGATCAAAAAAATAAGGCCCAGTCAAACTAAAAATGGACTATAAAATTTAAAGAGACAGGGATTGACTAGGAGAATAGTTAGATGTGTGATTTACTCAAACACTGGCCAAAAAGAGTCATTGCAATTTTTTTTATATATACAGAAGCATCACCCTTTAATTCTTTTGGTTGAAAGCAGACAGATGGCTTGTCCACACAGGGAAATTTACTGATATAACTCATTTTAACACTTATTCTGGAACAAGAGTATTCACACAGGGAGTTATACTGGTATTATCATACTGGTACAGGTCTCCTGGTAAGTTACCTACGTAGACAAGCCCATAGATAGGTCTGAAGATCCTGGAATTCTAGCACTTATGTTCATTAACAATGCAATTGGGAAGTGGGGTAACATGGGTTTGAGCTGGTAATTTTTAATCCACTTTGAGCATATGTTGGAAAAGCTAGATGACAGGAGGGAGAGAAGGGCACACAGACTGTTCACTGCTGCATCCAAAGACTCAAGAGGCTAAAGGCCATCTTAACTAACTAAAAGCTCTGCCCAAGTCTCACTGACTAATAAAAAGTAAAGTTAATATTAACACTAATAGCTTGCTTTTATACAGTGCTTTTCTTCCATGGATCTCAAAACTCATTTCAGAAGAGGTCAGTATCCTTACCCTCCATTTACCAATGGGGAAACAGAGGTGCTAAGAGGAGAAATGACTTGCCCAAGATCTCCCTGGAAGCCCATGGTAGAACCGGGAAGTCCAATGCTCTACTCATTTAAGCCACTCTGCTTCGGTTATTCATTTGCACATAATTTGAATAATTTCAGTGCACTTACCCTCTGGCTGTGTTGCAAGTGGAGATACATTTGCACTCAGGGGATCCATTGGTTCTGTGTTTGTTTCCATTTCCACAGGAGAATTACTTATTAAAGACTCTTTAGAACTTAAATACAAATGAAAGTGAATTACATTTTGGAAAAAGATTTCTAAACATTAAAATGCAATTTGCTCACATGCAACCGGAACCTTTAAAAATAATGTTTCTATCAACTCCAGAATCCTACTGAAATCAACTATACTAAAACTCATCCAAGAATATGAAAAGAATTTTAAGGATGCAAAGTCAAACACTAAAAAGTTAGGAAACGCCAGAATTAAGATTTCCTGGTTTACTATCATGAAGAGCATGCATGTGTGAGAGAAAGGGGGGCATTGGATAAAAAGGACATGGGTAATTTTTTTTTGCCCCTTGCAATTTCCATTTCAATATATTTTCAGCTATATATTGTCCCTTTCAAGGAAATGGTATCTGGGCAAGAGGGTTGCTCAATCTCTATATCCAAATCAAATCAATGCCATCTATGCCAATGAGGTTGATCAACCACCAACAACCACAAAGGTGGTCTTTATAACATGGATGCTTGTCCACTGGTATCTGGATTAAGATCTAAAAATTTATACATCCCACAGAACCCCAGACAGCACATTTCTGCCACTTCCAATCTGAAATAAAATGATTTCTTGCCCTGATTCAGCAAAAATATCCCTATTCATGAAAGCATGCATTTAAGTCCCATAAATGCTCCATACAGGATAGCAGTCCACCCACATGCTATCAACTGCAGAATTAGGGTCTCATTTTGAAGTGAATTTGAAACAGTGGGTTTCTTCCTTTACTATCCCAAGGGCACAAGATGCAATTTACACAGTAGGGACTGGGACCCCAAAACTGCAGCAGAAACCTTGAAATTATGCAGCTCTATTCACCTTTACTTCCAAGCAGGGCCGGCTCTAGGTTTTTTGCCGCCCCAAGCAAAAAAAATTTTGGCTGCCCCCCCATCCCAGCCCTGGGCTCTCCCCCACACCCCCGCCCCCAGCATCCCCTGCTGCCCCAGCCCTGGGCTCTCTCCCCTCCCCCTGCCACCCCAGCGCTTGGCTCCTCCCTTTCCCCCACCAGTGCCCCCCACACACACCTCCTGCCGCCCCAGCCCTGGGCTCTCCTCCCCCCACCTGCACCCTCCTTCCGCCGCAGCTCTGGGTCACTGGTAACTCACTCCCAGGGCGGGTCATTCAGCAGGAATTTTGGATGTGCACAGAACACAGACAGGATTGGTTCCCATGTGGTTACAGAACTGCAGTAAAGTGGAACAATTTTCAGCTTGTGTGATTGGAGGATATCTGGATGAATATTATAAGACTGTCCTCCATACATGGAGGAAAAGTTGAGGTGCCTTTATTATTCTTTTGTTCCACTCTTTCTTTCTATGGGGAATTTGTCAATGCAATATCACTGTCTTCTTTTTAAACAAACAAACAAACAAGGCAATGGCTGTTGAAAATAGCAATTCCAGTCCTAATAACCACTGGGAAGCATTTCTTGCTCAATTTTATCCTACTTTTTCTACAGCAAGTTACAGTGGATCAGTATATTTGATTTGGGAGAAATGAAGTAACAGCTGCCCAAACTGAGCTTGAGCACTCCTGAATTTTGAGGTGTTCAAATCTGGAAGGCAGGTGCTGGGTGTGTGTGTGTGGGGGGGACTGTGGGCTCTGTGGGGGAACATGGCAGCATGTATGCAGCAGCGTGTCTGGAGCTGCGCAGAGCCAGACACGCTGGTCTGAGTGGCACGGTAAGAGGGCTAGGGGGTTGGAGAAGGAGTAGGGGATTCCGGGGGCAATCAAGGGGCAGGGGGTTGGATGGGGCGGAGGTTCAGGGGCAGTCAGGGGACAGGCAGCGGTTGGATAGGCATGGGAGTCCCAGGGGTTTGTCAGGGGACAGGTAGGGGGTGGGGTCCTGGGAGGAAGTTGGGGGGGTCTCAGGAGGGGGCAGTTGGGGACAAGGAGAAGGGAGGCTTAGATAGGGGGTGGGGTCCTGGGGGGCAGTTAGGGGCAGTGGTCCTGGGAGGGGGCAATCAGGGGACAAGGACCAGCAGCACTTAGATAGGGGGTGAGGTCCCAGGAGGGGGTGATCAGGGGACAAGGAGTGGCGGGGGGGAGTTGGATGGGTTGGGGTTTCTGTGGGGGGCAGTGGAGGGAGTGGATGGTGGCAGGATGGGGCTTCCCTCCCCCTGGAGTGTCCTGTTTTTTGAATGTTAAAATATGGTCTCCCTACCATTCACAGTGCAACTCTCCACTCACAGCACGCTGCCGCATGAGGTCTCCCTCCTTCCTTTCCCATTGGTAGTGGCCAATGGAATGCTGGGAAATGTAGTTCTTTCCCTGCTCCAGGGCTGGCTCTACAGGCAGGGAGCTAACCAAGGAACTACAGCTCCCAGAGCCGCCTGTTGGTTCTCAGCTCCCATGCCGCCCCTGCAAATGGGCTGCCCCAAGCAGGTGCTTGCTTAGCTGGTGCATAGAGCCGCCCCTGCTTCCAAGCAGTCCAGCTCAGACAATATCCCTTGTGTTATTTAAATTTGATATTAAATTCAATTTATTGTACAATGCCCCCAAATTTTCAATTTTGAAATGTGCCGTAGATTTTGGTACTGTCAATGTTTAATTGCATTGCAGAAGCTACAGGAAAAAAATACAGATATTGGCAGGTAGATAGGTAACAAAACCCCAAACTGTTCCTTATTAAATAGTTGGATGCTTGTTACAGAGAGGGAATACATCTCTTTCCCATCATCTATGAGCAGAGGTCATTTTAAGCTTGGGAGGGCAGTTTGAATTACTTGGTCCTCACACTAGTAATTCTTGACAAGCTAGCTGCCAATTGCACCCTGCCCCCATTTTGGGTATTGAATTGAAGATCTGTAATGGTGACATTTGAAATGATATGAGACTTCATTTTAACAACCCAGTGGAGATGAATGGTGCAGTTCACATCTCTTGGACCAGCTGCTTCAGGGCAGCTGCAGACTCAGGCAGACATCACTGCATCTGTTTAACTGATTTATATTCTGAATATTATCTTCACCAACCATGCAGGCAAGAGACTAAGGCATGGTCTACACTACAAAGTTAGGTCAACCCAGCTAACCCTGAGCAACGCAGTTAAGCTGACCTAACCCCCAGTGTAACTAACAATCTGTCAATGGAAAAATTCTTCAGTCGACCTAGCTGCCGCCTCTCAGTGATTACCTATGCAGACAGGAGAACCCCTCCAATTGCTGTTGCTGTAGGCAGTGTCTACGCTGAAGTGCTACAGCGGGGCAGCTGTTGCGCTGCAGCTGTGCTGCTGTAGTGTTTCAAGTGTAGACCAGCCCTAAATGAAAAAGTACATTCTGGAGCACAATAATTTGGCAATTTTTTGAAGATTCACATTTATGGGGATATTTACATGGCTACAATCTCATTATACCTAGGTCTCTGACTATTTCTGATGTAAACCAATACACAGCAAAAAAAAGTGCCAAACACTTCAAAGTACTATGGGACTGTCTAAGCAAGTCACCCTGGGCTTCATGGAGTGGATGAATTTTCAGTCATATGCAAAACTATTTTCTTTACATCACAAAACAGAGCCATCATAGACTCTTTCAATTTATTCCACATTAAACGGCTGCATGTGTCACTTAGGCCCAATCTACAGCCATAGTCCACTTATATTTAAAAAAAAAAGAAAGAAAAAAAAAGTGTGGCTAGGACCCAAACATCCTAGCAATCAACCAAATTGATTAGCAAGATATGATTAGATACCATCTACACCAGAAATGGACTGTATCTGGGTCTCCTGAGTAGATTATAGTTAGAATCATAGAATATCAGGGTTGGAAGGGACCTCAGGAGGTCATCTAGTCCAACCCCCTGCTCAAAAGCAGGACCAATTCCCAACTAAATCATCCCAGTCAGGGCTTTGTCAGCCTGACCTTAAAAACTTCTAAGGCAGGAGATGCCCCCCACCTCCCTAGGTAACCCATTCCAGTGCTTCATCACTCTCTGAGTGAAAAAGTTTTTCCTAATATCCAACCTAAACCTCTCCCACTGCAACTTGAGACCATTACTCCTTGTTCTGTCATCAGGTACCACTGAGAACAGTCTAGATCCATCCTCTTTGGAACCCCCGTTCAGTTAGTTGAAAGCAGCTATCAAATCCCCCCTCGTTCTTCTCTTCTGCAGACTAAACAATCCCAGTTCCCTCAGCCTCTCCTCATAAGTCATGTGCTCCAGCCCCCTAATCATTTTTGTTGCCCTCCGCTGGACTCTCTCCAATTTTTCCACATCCTTCTTGTAGTGTGGGGCAGTTGTAGAGTAGATGACACCCTTACACACAATATCCCTTTTAACTCCACAAAAAATCCTCAACATGGTACAGCAAACTACAAGTAACACTAATTATGTTTAAAGCAGAACTCCATAATGTATTATGCAAATACTTTTGCAAAAGACATTCATATGCCCACTGAAAGGGACCAGTGCCAGCTCCATTATCATTGGCAGCTGGTAGCCTGGGCTGAAGAATAATAAAATTCTCTTACCTTAGAGAAGATGTAAACTCTGAAAAAGAAGTCCAGCCAGTTTCTTTTCCTGGCATAGGTTTTTCTGTGCTCCATACCTCACAACCCTCGGTACCTCTGGGAAGCATCACATAGCTATTAGGAGAGCATGCTCAGAAAGGTGTCAATGAAAAGGTGGCATTGAAAGCAGGGAGGGAAAAGGGACTACATCTCTCAGCACGTCACAACTTGAACATCGACAGATGCTTCATACATGTGACAAAAGAAACTTCATGTATCATCTGGACCTGCTTCTTGGCCCATTAATCTAGTCACAGTGCTAAACTCTGAGGGTGCAATTCTGGCTCTATTGAAATCAATAGCAAAAATCCCACTGATGTCAAAGGGGCTTGGATTTCACCCTGAGGCCCTGGATTCAAAGACTCCCATTGACTTTGGTTGGCTTAGAATCAGTGCCTGAAATCTCAAGAGGAAAAAGATGTATTCTGCAGCTCCATCTTCCACAGTTCAGACACACAGTTAGTGGTGGCAGTTCAGTTTTGTAAGTTGGCCACTCCCCCTTGACTTGTGCACTTGTGCAGCCCGCTAGGACTCCTGCCATCAGGGGAACAGTCAATGGCAGTTTGCTTTGCTTGTGACCATGTCTTTGCTAACTTTAATTTTTAAAACATACTGGCTCAGCAGATGATTTGTCAGTAACTCAGACTAATGTCTGAATCAAGAAGTTTTCAGATCTTATCTGTAGAGGAGTTTTAATGTATTGAAAAGCATACATTGCATATTGCACTTGCAATGGTTGGATCCACACAATACAACATGTAGATTAAATGAATTCCTTAATTTAGTTCATTAAGACATTAAGCACTATAACCTAAACAGACATCTTCATGGAACATTTGTTTTTGTCACAAATATTGCTGCCTGGTCTTGCATTATTAAATTCCACTTAATATTAATAATCATTGTTAGAGCCTTTCTTTAAATGATGAGAGCATTCGTGTTTTAAAAATGTTAACATATCAGAAATTTATTATATTCTTTGCAACCCCCTAAATAAAACAGCCTGCTATATGCTAGACCTGGTTTCTAAGAAAAAGCATCATTCAATCAGGATAAATCAATACCAAATGATCATGCAAATCAACACAACAATCTGATTTCAAATTTAAGTGACAGAACATAAATTTAGCATGCCCAATGTTGCTTAAAATGTTACACATGCCTTTTAAAAAATGCAATTGACTTTCATTTGTCTGGCAATAAACAACACTGCACATACTTTTTGCTACCAACCTGAGTAATAAAAATGGTGCTTTTTGGTGAGAATGGAATGGAATCCTTGATGCTCCTGTCTTCCTCCAACTGCCAGGCGTGGCAATAGCTGAATGCACCTTGGCTTGGGTAAGAGTTCTGAGATTTCCAACAGATGTAAACATTGATTTTATAATCTTTTAAGGCAGAGATTTTTGATGGAATGGAGTGGGGAAGAGGGTTGGTCACTTGTAAAAATTAAGAATGTCCAGTGCAGTGTTTGTGGGACAGTGCTGCCTCAGTCATACTTTGTACAGATTCATTTGTAAGTGGGTAAAATTGGAACTCAGAACCAGATGGCTGATGTTTTTTGTTTGTTCTGTTTTTACCAAATTCTGCCTGTGAATGTGGAGTGTGAGAAAGTGACGATCACTTAAGTGAAATAACTTGCATATTGCTCTCTGATGAAGGAGGCCAGTTAATCAACCGAAAAAAAAAAAAGACTTTCAGATGAGACGGTGGGAGTCTGTGATGTAAACTCACAACAGCTAGAAATCCAGAGTAAAGGCTGCAAATCTATTCGTAACGCCCCCTGGTGCTAGCAATAGTCCAGCACATACCTGCTATGTCAGCCCAGGCACTGAGCCACAGTCCCTAAACACGGACACGGAGACGAGGGTGCCAGTCTTTGAGGGTCAGTTCCCGATCTGCGGAGTGGGGCTTAGCCCCCTGACAGCCCGGGCCGGTCGGGTACATTTCCCAGGCGCTGCCCGAGGGGCACTGACCTGTGGGTGGCTGCACAGTGCCTGCAGCCCGGTCACTGCCCTACATAGTCACAGCAGCCACCTGCTGGCTCCGATCCCCGCCCGGGGCGCTGCCTTATTGGGGCACGTGTCCGAGGGAGGAAAATGAAGGGGAACCGCTCAGCCCCGTCACTGCCACGACCTGGGCCAGCAAAGCCCCCATCCCTACCTCAGAGCATGGGGTGGGGAGCGGGCTCTGCCAGGCAGTGCTGCCGGCTGCTCGGGCTGCTCCTGTGTTTCAGCGGCGCGCTCCAGCCTGCAGGTAAAGGAGGGATCCCGGGTCCCATACGGCGGGGGAGGAGCGGGTCCAACTTCGGCTGCCCCTTGGCAAAGGGGATATAGGGGCAGGGTCCCTGGGGTCCTCCTGAGCCTGCGGATTCTCCCAGCCCAGGGTCCTGGTCCTCCCCCACCCCCCGAATACTGGTCCGGAGGTGGAGTGGGTGGGTCTGTCTGGGGGCAGGGGTGACACTTCTGGCGTCCCAAGGCTGAAGCTGGTTCCTTCGTCCCAGGGCTTTATTCCAAAGGCCATCAAAAGTCATTGCTGCGGGCTTATAGTTTTAGAAATTTCACTCGACTAAATGCTCTTGTATGTTGTAACAATAGATATTGGAGCAAGACCCCCAATCCCACATGGGGTAATGGCCTCTCACTTGCAATAAGTAATGAGGGTGTGTAACTGCCAAATAACTTGACACATGCCTGAAACTATTAATCTGTTCTGAGGTAGATGGCACATGCCACTCCCTGACCTGAAGCTTTACTTCTCTGCAACATGCTGTCATATATCACCCCCACCCAATTTTCCATTTTGCAAATGCTCCTGGAGTAAGGAATCGGCTTTGAGTAGCTGTGAGAAAATCCTTGGCACGCCAAGGGACTCGTCTTTATTACTATTGGGCTGTTCCGAAGTAGCTGGCACATGCCATTCCCTAACACAGCTTTATTTCTGGCCCCCTTCCTTCCTTTCTTATTCAAGGGGCATTAGCAAACTGCAAGAGGGTGGGGGCTATGGGGTGGCAGCATTTAGCCCAGAAATATCACCTGAGGTCAGAAAATGGCACGTACCAGCTCCTTCAGAACAGTTTCACAGTCTCCTCTCATTGACAGCAAAAAGTGCACACAGCCTTTAACAGCGGAAAGGCTAATTTGACACATTTTCTCTATAAAGCTTCACTCCAAACTGTAATATGCGAGCAAACCTAAACATAGTGTCAATAGCATGGCATAAATATTCTACCCCAGGGACTGATTTCATATCTAAGAGACGTCCTATTGGGCAAAACCTTAAGAGTTAGAGCTGAGAAGCTCTCAGCTGAACTATTTTTAAGCCACAGATGGGTTGTAGCCTCTCAGGCTAGACAGCCACTAAAAATAGACATGTAAAAGGGAAGTACTATGCCAGGTATTCCTGGTGGACCAAATCCTCAGGGCTGGTTATTTAGTAACAGTGGACAGTGGTAATCCCTCACTGCCACATAAACTGGCCATGAATTGGGCAGATTGATCCTCAGGACAGTTGGCTCAGTGTGGAAGCGCCTCACCTCTTCTTCACAGAAGCAAGTTGGAGAATTGTTTGAGAGAAGAAAAGGAGGTCACCTAAATCCTTACTTCTCAGATCAACTCACAATAACCCAGTGCCTCTCCCTGGCTTGGCCAGCAGGATCTCATAGCCACTGCTATGGAAAGAGGGATGGAGGATTCCTATGTTCTAAAAGATTTTTCTTTTTCTTTTGTTTTTCAATGTCCTTTTAATTGTCCGCCTGACCTTATCACCTCCCTTGGTTGCCAATTTCAGTGCTGTCAGCTAAAAGTTACATAAGGGAGCACAGTCCTTCTAAAGTTCATCTGGGGGCAGTGGGAAGAGAGAAGAAACCAACCCACCACCACCACCCACATCATGGCACTATGAGTATGCAGTGCCTCACTACCACTTCAGGAATCATGAATTCTGTCCCTGGGGGTGGGTGGGGATGAATTATTTGGTGACCCATTAGGGATCAGTTTCCCCCTCCATATCTGCTGAAGTTGCCTCCATAACTGTAGAGCCCAATTTGGCTGCATAGATATGGTGGGTAGGTTCCCCACTGCTTCAGGACTCTGCAGTAACAATTAAATTCTTGAGCCCACCATCAGACCTCCTATGGTCCATACAGGTCTTGTCAATGCAATGAGTACAGTAAGGAAGTGATACAACCTCCACTCTATCCCCTGGTAATCTTCGTCAGCCTCAGCACATGCCATCTCATATCATCTCTCCACCTGATGGAGTGTTATACAAGGATTCCTGAAGCTCTTGGTATGTGAGCAGTATGAGTCTGAGTTCAGAAAGTTGAAAATCAGTAACTTTAAACCATGTGTGAATGCACAAGACTTAGAGGGAGCCCCCAAATTTGAGAGCCTGAGGTCACAGTTCTCATCATTATTGGGTGAGGATGCATTACACCATCCTGTGTGTACAGAACACGGCAAATGGAAAATAGGGACAAGAGCAGAAATGTACCTGAATGGAGACAGTGTCCCCAAGCAGGCCCATAGGCAGCGAAGCAAGAAAATGTGCATATGGTGCCATTTCTATTACTGTTATCACTTAGATTTGCCAAAGATTTAGATCATTATGGGGATCCTGGAGTTGTTTCCTGGATATTTTGAAACACCCAGTGAAATTCTGAGTCATTTCCAAAAATAGACTTTTTGTAGTAATCTATCTGTATTAATTATTCATTTGTCTTTCCCCTCAAGGGGAAGGCAAAAGAAATTGGTGATGTTGTGCCCCTCTCCCTAGCAGTGATGGGGAGCCAGCAGGGCAGTTTTTCCTTCAAAGGAGATGGACAAATGACTCCGGGCTTAGGGCACTAGCCTGGAACTCACCTGCGTTCAATTCTCTGTGCCCCCTTCCTGCTTGTCTGTGGGCAAGTCATTCAGTCTCTCTGTGCGTCATATCCCCATGTGTGAAATGGGGATAATAGCACTTCCCTACCTCACAAGGATGCTGTGAGGATAAAATGCATAAAAGAGTCTGAGGTGCTCAGCTATTATGGTAACGGGGTCCATATATATCCCTGGGATGGACAGATAGATAGAATAGACATTTTTTCCCCCATCACATGCTGCTGTAGTTCTACCACAAAGCTCCAGTGTATTACATGCAATATGCAGTGTATGCACTGCTAAAATTCCTCCTGCATTGTTGTTCCCAAGAGTCAGGACCACCCAACTAGCCTGTGTTATCGCTATTATTTCATTCAACTAAAAGCAAAGATTGTTATTCATAAAGCCATCATCAATTTAGGAAAGAAAGATTTCATTCAATTACCATAGAGAGAGGTTATAAGGGTTATGGATGCGGAAACAAGCTACTACAAAACTGCATGATCCTTTAGCCAATAATAACTCTTTTAAAGGAACATTGCTTTTAGGATGTATTGCTCCAAATATACATTTTCTATTTTTGAAGAAACTCTTCAAGTGTTGATGGGAAGCACCCCACTGATTGTGTCACTGAATGATAACATCTCCATACCATGCAAGATTTCTGGGTACAATACAGCAGAACTGGATATCAAGAAAGTGGGAGTAACCTGGTATCTTAAGACTCCGAGGGCAGACCAAGAAGAAAAAGTATTCACATTTCATGCTGGAGCGCATATTTCGTATAGAAATGGGGCCAGTATGTCTGACAGTGACCTGAGAAGAGGAAATGCTGCACTCTCACTACCACAGATACAGTTTAAGGAAGCAGGAATATATAGGTGCTATGTTATTGTTGCCCCTTCTGATGCTCATGGAACAGCTATTTTAGAAGTAGTTGGTAAGTGACTTCATTGTACCATTTCTTTTATACTGCATCACCTGGAGACCCAAAGGCAGAAGATTAGAGTCCATCTTAGTGGTACCAGTTTCCTCACCCCCTGAGCCTTTGTGGGGATGGGGTAGGGGTGGGAATTGCATTATATCAGTGGAATAGCCACAGCACCTGGGTAAGCTGTGCTAACAGTTATGGTGGTGGTGTGGTGAGCCCAGCCTTCTACAGGAGATTTTATATGGGGATTAGCAGTTTTCATCAGGCTAATGTGTTTGGGGTTTATCCTGGTATTTTTTCTCTCTCTCCATCATAGTCGTCTTTAAAAGTACACAGACCCTATTCCTTATTCACTATCACATTCCTTGCCACAAACAGAGGAGACTGCAGTTCATTTCCCCCTGCAACCTCTCCATAGTTGTATCAGTCTAAATATTCCCCTTCCATAATTTTTTGCAGGTCAGGGGAAAATATGGACCTAAATAGCCTGTTTGTCATAATTTCTAAGGTTTTGGCCAGGTAAGGTTTTCATTATCTAATCCTCAGACTTGCAGTGGCATTTTCAATATCCAAACATGCTGTAAATCTGAGAAACTCTATTAATTTTGTAGATATTTATTTACAAAGAGCAGAAAATAACAAAACTACTAAAGTTCTAATGAGTATAAATGCTATTTATCTTCTAACGAATATTCACTCCTGTGATCTTGTTTCCGGGAAAAAATGACTAGATTAGCAAAAGACAAACAAACCCAAAAACAAATACCCCCCCACCCAAATTCCTGCAATGAACATTAAACTCTGCACATATCAGATATTTAGGTAATGTGTGTATTCAGTGTACATTAACACTGTTAAAAAGCCAGAATATCCCTGATGATGATGACAGTAATATAACCTTTATATCCATACAGCTCAACCGGAAGTCAGCCTGTGTCCAAAGGAAGTTACAATAGAAAGTGACAAGGAGAAGACCCTGTCATGTGATGTCAATAAGTTCTATCCAAATTTGGTTGACATTAAGTGGACAAAGATATCAAAGAATAACCAGGACAGTAGTATAGCAGCAGAGGATATCCACACAGGAGCCTCTGTAGAAAATGAAGATGGCACATTTAATGTCACTAGCATACTAAGGCTGCAACCATCTTTGCAAGATAATGGAAATGTCTATAGATGTATTGTGAGTCACAAAACATTTCCTGCCAAATTACTTCTCAACAGCACCTTGACTGTCACAGGTATCCATCCCCTTTAGGGTCTTATCTCCTTTCTTTTGATATATCATGTGTTCCAGAATGATGTGGCTAGACCTTTTTTGAAGGAATTTGAACCTTGTCAGCCTTATGCTGTCCCAGCAGTGCAGTGATACCAGGTGTCATCTGAGATAGACAGCAGGGCAGGAGAGCTGGCCATGCAGCGACATTCAAAACAGTCAGCTTGCTGACATGCCAGCCAGAAAGGGAGTGGGAGAAGTGGCAGAGGAGCCAAGGAGAGCCAATTCAGTGAAAAGAAGGGGTTGAAATCTGGTGGCAACTTTTCAAATGTCTGACGTTTTGATATCAGGGCTTTTCTGGATGCACCATTTTAGTGCCATATATTTGTGTTGCTAAGATTGGGTGACACATGCCACATTTTAGGGCCTCTCTGAGCTAATTGAGTTGATCCACAGGTGTGTTTTACAAAAGGCTGTTTTGACCCTACATTTTATTATCCTCATTCTATAGAATGTTGTTAATATTTAAGTTTTTAAGTGGGCATTTTGATACCCATAATGCTGTCTACTTATGGGGAAGGCATTTTGAAGCTGTGATTTGATACAACACAATGTGCCTGGCGGTTATTCTGTTATTTCTTTAGTAGTGTAGTGGCTAGTAGAAGTTTTGCTCCTACTTTGACTTTCTTATTACATCAATTTCCAATACTCAGCCAGAAAAATAACCAGTTAATCACTTACTGTGAAAGTGTAGGTGCAGTCCACTAAATTTTTTTTTTAACATGAACAAGCATAGAATCAGAATTTTCTTTATTTTTTTCATTCACAGCCCCCAAGTCAGCTTTGAACAGTATAATTGGAGCAGTCATTGGAACAATAATAGCCTGTATTATTGTGCTGGGTTTGGGTACTTTCGTGTACTGTAGGTGTTTGAAGAAAAGTAAGTAGTTTTAAAAGTTCATTGTGCTAAGGATATCTTAATGGCAACTAGTAGCTCTTGTGAATGCTTGAATTCTAAGCCTTAACACGTGACAGACTAATAATAATCAAAACCTCAGAACGTTCATTATCCACTCACTCACCCATTAAGTGAAGGTTAGTCATCTCCCAAGAGCAGTGCACAACACACTTTTGCTCCCTTGGTTATGAAAAAAACAATGTTTGCTAAATGTGTCAGGTGCCTCTTAAGCTCTTTGGGACAAATTGGGGTCATACTGTATGTGACTAGAACATTTTAAACAACCTGGAACATGATAGCTATCAATCAGGAGAAATGACAGGCTTGGTAAGAAATGCTCTGCTTTCATATACTGTTACATAAAGATTTGCTCTTAAAGTTGCCTTTTATTGGTTTAGTAGCAGGAAATTATTCCACACAAACAGAGCATCAATAGTAACTGGAACTAACTTAAAGTGGTAACTCTTAACAGTATGATGATCCATTTTTGTTAGTGTAACTGTCCAGAAAAAAACGCTGACTCTCACACACACAAAGGGAGAAGTAACTCCTGCCCAAATCACTGCCTTCATGAGAGAAATTCATGTAACAGGCTGAAAAGTCAGAGGCTGACCATATAGTCACTTATCTGAGAAGAACTGTAGATAAGGAAAAAAAAAACAATTGGGGCATTTGAATCAAGAGAACTCAACTGGATGGTTTATCAGTACAAAAAATAATATATAAAATCTGACAGCATTGGCAAACATAAGTACATAACATTTAAGTACATCAGAATCAGAAAGCCTGGTAAACGACCAGTGGGGCCACTGGACGATCGAGGTGCTAAAGGAGCACTCAAGGATGATAAAGCTATTGTGGAGAAATTAAATGAATTCTTTGCATTGGTCTTCATGGCTGAGGATGTGATGGAGATTCCCAAACCTGAGCCATTCTTTTTAGGTGACAGATCTGAGGAATTGTCCCAGACTGAGGTGTCATTAGAGGAGGTTTTGGAACAAATTGATAAATTAAACAGCAATAAGTCACCAGGACCAGATGGTATTCACCCAAGAGTTCTGAAGGAACTCAAATGTGAAATTGCAGAACTACTAACTGTAGTCTGTAACCTATCATTTAAATCAGCTTCTGTACCAGATGACTGGAGGATAGCTAATGTGACACCAATTTTTAAAAAGGGCTCCAGAGGTGATCCTGGCAATTACAGGCCCGTAAGCCTGACTTCAGTACCGGGCAAACTGGTTGAAACTATAATAAAGAACAATATTGTCAGACATATAGATGAACATAATTTGTTGAGGAAGAGTCAGCATGGTTTTAGTAAAGGGAAATCATGCCTCACCAATCTACTAGAATTCTTTGAGGAAGTCAACAAGCATGTGGACCAAGGGGATCCAGTGGATATAGTGTACTTAGATTTTCAGAAAGCCTTTGACAAGGTCCCTCACCAAAGGCTCTTATGGAAAGTAAGCTGCTATGGGATAAAAGGGAAGGTGCTCTCATGGATTGGTAACTGGTTAAAAGATAGGGAACAAAGGGTAGGTATAGATGGTCAGTTTTCAGAATGGAGAGAGGTAAATAGTGGAGTCTCCCAGGGGTCTGTTCTGGTACCAGTCCTATTCATAAATGATCGAGGAAAAGGGGTAAACCATGAGGTGGCAAAATTTGCAGATGATACAAAATTACTAAAGATAGTTAAGACCCATGCAGACTGTGAAGAGCTACAAAAGGATCTCTCAAAACTGGATGACTGGGCAACAAAATGGCAGAGGAAATGTAAAGTCAATAAATGCAAAGTAATGCACATTGGAAAGCATAATCCCAACTATACATATAAAATGATGGGGTCTAAATTAGCTGATACCACTCAAGAAAGAGATCTTGGAGTCACTGTGGATAGTTCTCTGAAAACATCCACTCAATGTGCAGCGGCAGTCAAAAAAGTGAACAGAATGGTGGGAATAATTAAGAAAGGGATAGATAATAGGACAGAAAATATGTTGCCTCCCTAAATCCATGGTACGCCCACATCTTGAATACTGTGTGCAGATATGGTTGCCCCATCTCAAAAAAGATATATTGGAATTGGAAAAGGTTCAGAAAAGGGCAACAAAAATGATTAGGGGTATGGAATGGCTTCCGTATGAGGAGAGATTAATAAGACTGGGACTTTTCAGCTTGGAAAAGAGAGGGCTAAGGGAAGATATGATTGAGGTCTATAAAATCATGACTGATGTAGAGAACATAGATAAGGAAGTTTGTTTACTACTTCTCATAACACAAGAACTAGGGGTCACCAAATGAAATTAATAAGCAGCAGGTTTAAAACAAATAAAAGGAAGTATCTCTTCACACAACGCACAGGTAACCCGTGGAACTTCTTGCCAGAGGATGTTGTGAAGGCTGAGACCATAACAGGGTTCAAAAAAGAACTAGCTAAATTCATGGAGGCTATGTCCATCAATGGGCAGAATGGGCAGGAATGGTGTCCCTAGCCTCTGTTTGCCAGAAGCTGGGAATGAGCAACAGGGGATGGATCACTTGATGATTACCTGTTCTGTTCATTCCCTCTGGGGCACCTGGCACTGCCCACTGTCGGAAGACAGGATACTGGGCTAGATGGACCTTTGGTCTGACCCAGTAGAGCCATTCTTATGTAATTAATTTTGATAGGTTTTTAGTGTATTGAAATTCAGTGTGATGTTACGCAGCAGAGATAGAAAAATTGCAGTTAATTTTTTCACTTGTCTTTCTTCAAAATGTGGTGCATCAAGCAACTAATTTACATATTTTTCCTTGCAGCTTCACCTGTGACGTGACACTCCATATTCGTTATAGAAATATGCCTACGATATGAATATGGCATAACTAAGATATTTTATGCAAGATGACTCGTAAGATAATTGGAAAGGTTATGATTTACTGAATGTGATTATCCAATTTGTATGCATGTATCATTTCTGGAGTTAGGAATATTGACTATGTAACAATTTCAACCATGGTTATACTTGGAGATGCCCACCAGAGAGTAAGCAATCAGCCTTGATGGGCCATTAGGAAAAGACAATGAGTCTTTAAAGATATGGATCTCCCATCTTCTGGGAGTTCCTTCCTGTGGACATTGCAAATAAACCTGGTTTCATAGTTGCTTTGACACTACTAGGTAACTGGACAATGTCACCTGGTACAAAGTACCACCTTGGACACTGCTGGTACTTTCCCACTGGAGACAAAGGCTTCCCACCTTATGTAAATTCTATTTAAGGTTGGGGAGTAAGACAAAGAGGACTTTCTCCATTGCCTTCCTGCCCAAGAAGAAAGACGGCTGAAAGTACCTGAAGAGACAAAGGAACCGAGCAGAGGACAAGGCAAGAGCTGAGTCCAGGCTGAGCCAGGGGGTCCAGTCTTTAAAGAGAAATAACTGGACCTCTAAGCTACAGAAACTCTGCAACTTGCCTAAAATAACAGAGCGAGAAATTACATTTTGTAACCTGTGTCTTGAGTGTATTAAGCTTAGTCTGCGTGTTTGGTTTTATTTGCTCAGTAATCTGCCTTGTTCTGTTTGCTATTCTTATAATCACTTGAAATTTACCTTTTGTTGTTAATAAACTTATTTCTTGTTTATAACGTAACCCAGATTGTGCAATTCATATCTGGGGGTGGGGGGTGCGGGGCGGGAGGGGGGGAAGAAGCTGTGCATATCTCTCTCCACATTGAGGGAGAGGGTGATTTTTATGAGCTTCTGCTGTACAGATTTCTCTATACAGCACAAGACAATATTATTTTGGGTTTTCACCCCAAAAGGGATGTGCACGTGAGTGCTGGGTATAATCCCTGAGCTGAGTCTTCCCACACAGAGCTGGTTGCCGTCTGTGTCTGCAGCTTGATGTGGCCGTACCTGTGTGTGTGCCAGAGAAGGCTTGAGAGCCTGACACAGCAAGAGCAGAGTGAGGAAACCTGGGCTGGTGGAAAGGGCAAGCTCAGTAGGTCTCCAGCACATCAAGTGGCATCCCGGAAAAGGGGGTTCCAACCTGTCACATCACCAAAAATAATACCATTCATAGGGCATGCGGAAATGAAGCATTTGGGAGATGATTTTTTGGATTGCCAGATTTCAGGCTTTTGCCTAAAACCTTTAACTGTAGCCTTTTTTCTAAAAAAGTATCAACAGGAACAAAAGAAGGAAATTTACTCTTGGAACAGTGAAAAGGGTGCCCTCGAATGAGATGGGGAAAGTGCTGCTGTCCTGACTATGCCAAAGAATTTTCAGTTTCAGATACATTTGAAGTCACTAGGTAACGGCACTTTCGAAGTTCCATGCACTATTCATGTATCTCCAGATGTGCATGAGCTTGACAAGGCAGACTGCTCCCTTGAGGTGACACATAGGGCCCTTCAGCAATGTCCTGCTGTTCAGTCAAGAACACTGAAGGTCATAGGTAAGCTAAGTGCTTTACAGTATGTGACGGGGTTGGTTTAGCTTCTGCAAGTGCAGTAGGTTTCCTGTTGACAGGGTCATAGCTGGCATTACAATAAAACATTTCTCAAAATGAATATTGAGTCTAGTGCCACACTGCAAATCCGCATGATGGGAGATTCAGGCAGTAATTTGTTTTTTTGGGGTTTTTTTTGCTTCAGGGTATTGAGGCTGGGTGTTTTTTTCTGAGGGTAAGAGCCATTTGCTCTGCCTCAGGCTTCCTTTCCTAGATGATCTCTGGGCTTTAGTTATCCTTATCTGAACACATAGTGTTGCTGGTGGTAAGATAATAGGTCCTGTCTATGTGGCTATGTTGTTATATTAGTACTGAATTCCCCGGCATCTAGTCATTCTCCTTGTTCACCGCCTCCCCAGTATAAAGCTGTTAAAGTCACAAAGTGCTTCCCTAGTTTGCATTTGAAATTCCTAGAAACATGGATGCTTGAGAATGACAGGTCCTTTTAAGTATTCATAAGCATCACATACTTCTTGCAATGGAGAACTCAAAGGGTACACTTGATATGGACATAGGAATTACAGACGGTAGGAAGTATGCCTGGCTAGTATACTGGCCTGCCACCCTAAAGAGGGCAGAGTCTGTGAATTGGTGGCATGTTTAACCTCTGAAAACACCCAAATCCCTGGCATATATGTTGTCTTTAGCAAATGATGGCTGGTGACACCCCTTTTGTTACTTCTCAGCGATGCAGCAATATGAATTTTGCAACAAATCCCACTATCCTGACCTGGGTTTTGATGTTACATGATTGAAGTCAGTGGAAGCTTGACCATTGATTTCAATGGGCACAGGTTCAGGTGGTGGTCAGAACACACATGTGGCAGCTCCCTTTTGTTATGTAAGTTAGGGCACAATTCAACCCTTACTCTATGGTAACAGTGTCTCTAATTTGGTAGATGTGTGCATGTGAACCCTATTTTTTCATACATTTTTGTACAACTTAATGCTTATGAGCAAGAAGAATTAGTAGCAATGGCTTGAAGCAAACTGGCGTAGATAGGTTCTCACTCCAGCTTTGCCAGTGTACCTCACTACTGATTGGTAGCATCCCTACAGACCCAACTCCTTGTTTTACCTTGAGGGGAGATACACAGTTTTATTTGAACATGGTAAATGTACACACACACACATATATATATATTGCATCAGATATAGTTCAGCATAAGGATAACAGAATTTAAAGATGAATATATTACACAAGAGTTGGTAGAACAGTGTCAATAACATAGTATTCGATAACATTCAGATCTAGTATTTTACTACCTGATAATATTCAGGTGGAAAGTCCTACATAGATTTGCTCTTCTATTTAATAATACAGAACTTGACATTTAAATTTGTTATTTTAATCATTGACTGTTGTGATTAATGTGGGCCCTTTAACTGGAATAAGATCTACATCTACCGACTCTCATTCAGAACCAGAGACTACTGTATATTGGGCCCAGATTTCACAGAACTTTTCTACTGTGTCAAAGACAACATGTACAAATTTTAGTTGCTTAAGGTGGATATTGATGTCATGGCATCACATTTTCAATGTTGGAACAGCAGGAGTTACCTGTAGATTCAGAATTACCTGTCCCCCAATCACTGACATTCTTGATGCCAAGCTCTGAATCAGTTAAATGATCTTTTGTATCTGCTTCTGAAATTTAGGAGTTACATCTAGAATTGAGAAGACAGTCAAGTTTTCTCAAATGGATTGACTGCTTAGCAGAACAGATGTATAAGGGTGCAGCTTCAGTGTATCAATGAAGCAATCTTCTGCCCAAAGTTAGAGGTACCAGTATGTAATGTTTGCTTTCTGTTCAGAGCCATAGGTGAGTAGTAGAGCCTCATATAAAAAAAATGCAGTTTTTTATACTAAGTATTACATATGGAAGTTTCAAATGCATACTGCAAAGTGCACACTCATGGTCTATTTTCCATGCTAGCTTTCAGATCTGTAAGTTGTGATTTGTGATTCAGAGCATAATCTTGGGAGTATTTTGTTCTAAATAAAAGTATATAATATTGTTAGACATCCAAAGGAATTCTTATTGGTGGGAGATGGTTTGATTTTTCCTGAACAGACATCAGAAAATATCTCATTTACAAATACACGTAGAATACACCAGTGGGAAGCTAGAATTTAATCTTTGTTACATTTACTTTGTGATTTTGATTTCGTTAAGTTCACTTTTTGATGTACCTGAGGACAGTATTTCATTTGGCACAATGTAAAATGTTTTACTTTTAGTGAAATGATGAAACTTGGGAAAATGCATCTGCCCTTATAAAACCTCAACAGTTGCCATTTTAAGAGATGCCCCAGCATAAGAGCTGAGAGCGTGCGGTTTCTGGCAGGAGATACTCAGACTGAGACATATATTGTTCATCAAATTTTAAAAAGTGTGCAAATCTGATAGGTTTCCTTTCTAGCTGGGCCAGTGTTGGATCCAGTGTTGTGTTCTACAGATGTGCCAAGACCAGATGAGCATCTAACTTGCACCGTTCATTCTTTCTTCCCTGAAACAATCAATTTGGTTTTGTATAAAGATGAATGAGTGCCAGAGAAAGCCTTCATTAGTGATGTGACTAAGGGACCAGAGGGGCTTTTCTTTTGCACCAGTACATTATCATTTTGTCCTAAAGTTGAGGAACTTGGAAAGAAATTCATCTGCAAAGCTCAATGTAAAGGCTCACACCAGTATAGAGAATCTGCTTGGATGCTGAAAAATTTGAGTGAGCTAAAATCTCAAAGTGCTATTTATTTTCTTTTAGTAGAATGAAAACTTTCTAAGTGTCCCCACTCAAACCCTTTATGCATAATAATCCCCTAATCCCCAACTGCCCACTTCATTTCAAGTGACCACCTCCAATGTGTGTTACTCCTTCTGCTTAATCTGTCCCAACTTGTATTTACCTCACAGGAAGGGAAGAACAGTATAAGGTGATCCTGCCTCCTGAAACAAAACAACTGAACTTCGGAAGATATAAGCAAGGACAGAAGCCATCTTTGGCATCCATCACTAGCCAGACAACAGGGGCATAGAACTCTTATGAGTTGAGACAGATAGGTCCTTCAAGAAAGGGGTGAGAGTTGAAGTCTCTGGAACCAAATATAAGTGAGAAACATGCAGGAGAGAGAAGCTTGGCTTGGGTTTTACTTTTCAAAGAATACATTGCAAAAGTTTACTGATCTATAAAGATGGGGGAGGGAGGCCTGAAACTGAAGTGATAAACAACTGAATCAACTGATTGTATATAATATTACTGTATTATACAAGTATATAGAGTGAGGTCATTTCTGAAAGCTAATGACAAATAGGTGATTAATATCATTGTGAAATGTATGTATTATTATATAAGGAGTTACGGATAATCATTGATATTAGGCCATACGGCCTGCTCAGACAGGAGGGAATGTCACAGCTATGTACCTGTCTTCTATGTAAATTAAGCATAGTGGAATCAGGAACAATGAAAGTCTAACTTATATAGAAATCATAGAGGACAATGTATTTATAGAACATTTTCTTATTGACTTGTGTGTCCTTTGCTAGGCATAACTCATTTTGTGCCTTAGCCTTTCAGATTTTGTACCTACATGCTTGTGCTATTCTTTTGTACTTATTTCTAGCAATTTGTCCATGTTCTACTTGTGTAGGATTCCTTTTTGATTTTCAGGTCATGAAAGACCTGATGGATCCATATGGGCCTCTTCCTATCTTTCCTTCACATTGGGATAGTTTGCTGTTGTGCCTTTAATATTGTCTCTTTGAGAAACCGCAGCTCTTCTGAACATCCATTTTGCTCAGATTTTCTTCCCACAGGACCACTTCTGAGTTTGTTAAAATCTGCTTTTTAAAGTCCATTGTCCTTAATTTGCTGCTGTCACTCCTCCTTTTCCTTAGAATCATGAAATCTATTATGTCATGATTAATCTCACTAAATAAAGATGTCCTCAATACATCTCAATAATTTATTAGACATTTTATGTTTTGCTGTATTACTTTCCCCAACAGATGTCTAGGTAGTTAGACTTTCCCACTACTATCAGGTCTTGTGTTTGGGATATTTCTGTTATTTGTTCTAAAAATGCTTCATCCACCTCCTCTTTCTGATTTGGTACTTTATAATAGACCTCCACCATGATGTCACCCCTAGTTGAGTCTGGGAAAAGCCAGACTTGAAGCAGAGCTCTATGTAGCTCAAAAGCATCTCTCTTTCTCTTAAAGAAGTTGGCCCAATCAAGATATTTCCGGTACCTCACCCACCTTGTCTCTCTAATATCTTGGGACCAACATGGCTACAACAATACTGCAAGTAACAGAGTGGAAAGTCTCTACTTTTACTTCTGTGCTCTTTCACTTCCTAATCATTTTACTTTTTCCCTATTTGTTGTTTTAATTTGCAGTATTTACTCCAAAAGCCTCAAAAATTGAATGTGAGTCCAGTATTCCTGAGAGTGGGGAGGTTGTCACATTATCTTGCCAGGTGACAGGTTAGCACCCAGCACAGCGTCAGGTGTGCTGGATGAGAGTCTTTGAAGAACTCACCAAGGCTGCAATTAAAACCCAGGACACTCAGATTGATACAGCAACAAATCTGTACCACAGATAAAGCCAAGTGACATTTACAGTTGAACATGAGGACCAGGCATTAAAGTTCACTACTGAAGTCATCCATTGCAACAGAACTATAAGAAATGCTTGTCCCTCAATTTAAAAGGTGACTGGTTTTGTGCAAGCAGGCTGGCTCTAGGTTTTTTGCCACTCCCCCCACCAAAAAAAACACCACACACCTTTCAAAATACAAATATTTATGGTGCTATATTATAATCTGAAACACAGTCTGCAAAATAAAAACACCACCACCACATGAGATGAAGAAAAAAAAACCCCTTACCATGGCAACTATCATTCTTACAAATGCTCAAGAGGTCTTCAGAATATTTTGGAGTGTAAAGTAGCTGGTTAAAATTCTAGCCCCAGGCTACAGGACTTTGAAGTGAAATTGAACAGTTTTACCTTTTATATGCCGTTGAAGAGACACTCTAAGAGTTAAAGAGATTAATTCAAACAAAGATATCTTTCAGGCACCATAGACATATGCACAATACACTAACTAGGACAGTTGTAACAGTGGAACACCCACATGTAGACAAGGCCTCAGTTTCCCTATCCCAGCCCTCTTATAAGGGTCAGCTGGGCCCTCATTATGCCAGCCTCTTGGGGCATGGCCCCCAGCTGAGGCTGCTTTCCCCAATCAGCCCCACTTTTCCTTCCCTGCCATAGCCCTCTCCATGGGCTGTTTTAAGCCTTTTAAGGCAGCAGCCAGTGACCACCCCACTACACCCTCCCTATCAAAATAACTATCACTTCAGAGAAACAATTTTCTGGACAATTCACAATCCACTGACCTCTCTGTATTCCCTTATCCATCTACAATCCCCCTGGGAAATATGCTAACCTTGCCCCTACTCCCCAGGCTGGTTCTCTCCTTTTCTTTACCAGACACCCAATATCTCCCCTTTACTGCCAATCCCTACCCTTTTGCCTTTGGATCTATCTTCCCACTCAGCCTGTCTTCCAAGCTACTGGTTTCCAACCCAACAGCAGAGCTACTGACATTTCCACCCCCTGAAAAAAACCCTTCCAAGGCTAATTCTCCAAATCAGCAAAGGGGTGTTGAGAGTACTAGCCACCCACATCCAACCCCAGTGTTGTGTGTGCATTCCAGTAGCTTTGGGGGTTAAAAATGTAATTAGCTTAAATGAACAGGCCCTCAAACAAAAGACATTGTTCAATTTGTTTACATATCTGTGAGATTATTTACCAGCTTCTCGGGGCAAAGAGAAAATGAAATGGAAAAAACAACATACAAGAAGAGTTAAATACTCACTAGCTGGAAAGGTGAGACGAAGTTGCAGCCTGTAGTTGTTGAAGACCAATTTGCTCTTTTAGGGGCACAGCTGGCTCGCTCGCCCAGATTTAAAAGGCCAGCTATCAAGACAAGAAAAGGGTCACATTTCCCACTAGGCAGTTATAAAGCAGGGAGATTTCAAGGGAAAGGGGCTAAGCACCTTGCCCCCGCCAAAGCAAGTCCATTTCCCTGTAAATAAAAAAAAAATCTCTGCTCAGAAGTACATTAAGTAGCCCCGTGTCCTCCACTACATCATGGATCAGAGAATGCTGCTGCTGTAGCCATGGGAGCTAATGGTAGACTGAGGGATGAGAATTTTGTGCAGCTGGTGCAGAGTTTGTGGGATTTGGCCAAGGGTTTCCCAAATGCTCAGTTTATGTGTGTGTCTCTGCAGCAGGCCCTGTCCCTGCCAAACCATTTTAGGAAAATGTATCTGCTTACTAGAAAATTTATTTTGAGTGCTCAGGTCCATGGAGCCATTACAATGGGTACTTCAGCCTGCTTGGGGGCAGAACCACCACCTGTTAGGCATTGGTTGGCAGCTAAGCCAGACCTTCCTGCTGCAGAACTTTGCTGGGGAAAATTCCAGACTTTAGTTCAAATTTCTGACTAATACTTCAGCTCAAAAATGTGTCCATGTAATTCCTAGTCATGTCCTAGGGCTGCATTTGATTTCTGGGGAGACTCTCTCCTTCAGCTCTGTTTCGTCTTCTGAGATGTTTGCAGCAGTTGCTGCCCCTTCAGGCTTCAGCGAGAGAGCTAGGCTGACAAAAACAGGTGAAAGGAATGGCCTGTGTCCCTTGCTTCTCACATCCAGTGTCCCATTGGGAGCCTATCTGGCTATGTGGGAAGAATGCAGTTTTCCTCAGAGCCAAGTCTGGCTGGGTGGTCCCCCGGCCCTTCTCTCCTACGCCAGAAAAGCATGAGGCAGGACTGGAGAAGTCAGCTCTGATGGGATGCAGGCTACAGCGCAGGCCAGGGCAGGGTAACCTAGACCACCCCTCTCATGGCAGGAAAGGAAACATGGAGCCCTCGGAGAATTACTGTCTATGGGTAAGTGCAGATATTTTAATTTGCTGACTGAACTCAGTATTAATAGGTGCATCAGAAGACGAACAGGAAACAGAGTAAAGAGAGCCTGCAAGTGCTCTGCCTTGGGGAATTCCTCCCAGTCTGTCATTGCAGACTCATATGTGTGACAGTTCTTTAAAGCTTTATTGTGTTTCTGCCTCTCAGTGGTTTGAAAATGTCTCAGTAAGCCAGAGCTGCATACAGCAACTCATAAACCCCCAGCACGGCTAAGAGCTGGTGATATCTAGACGCTCTCAAGAATATCTTCTGCTCTTTTAATAGCACAGCTTGGGCGAGGGTGTATAGGTTTGTATCACGTAGCTTTCTCCTGTTGCTAACATCAAAAATAGTACACAGAGTCATTTGTTACACACAGTGAACAAAACACCCAGCAGACATTTTGAACACACTTCACATAATCTTGTAGGACCTAAAGCCTGAAATATTTTCCTAGTCTTTTTTCAGGCATAGTTCACATTGATCTCAGTGGGAGCTTCGCTTGAGTAATGACTGCAGGACTGGCCCTTCAGTTTTCTCTGTCTTTGGGTTAACTCCTTCTCACCACGGACTTCAATGAGACTACATGTTTGCGTGAAGTTAGACAGGTTAGGCCCTTTGAGTCTGATCGAAAGCCCACTGAAGTCTATGAGAGTTTTCTATTGACTTCCATCGGCTTTGTATAGGCCTGTTGTGCTCCTGTATACTGTGGACATGGCCTTTTACACTTCTCAAATTGGGGCAGTTATATCCGAATGGAAGCCAGTGTGTGAGGTCAAAATGTAGAGAGTGACACTAATCAGTGCTGATCTTGCAAATTTTAGAGGAAACACAAGTGTGGCACTGCAAGGGAGGGGGGGTGAGGAAGAGAAATGCTAGTTATTTAAAAAATCCCTTCTTCCCATGAGTCCTGTCATTCCATCCTCATGCCCCCCTCGCTTTCATTGCTTCCATCTTCCACCTAGTTAAAAAACATAACATTGTATTTTCTCCCTGTTGTTCCCAGCCCCATAGCATTAACTGCGGAGGGAAGATGATACACAAAGGGGGCATTATAGGGGAATCATTGACTCTTAACCTTTAATTTCAGGGCCTCGCAGCAGGTCAGTTTCCATTGCTAGTGAAATTGGAGTTCATGGAGTCAGGCATCTTCTAATGTGAGTTATTCATTCATACTACATACAGTAAATGTGGCTGGTTTTCAGCAGAGAGTCACAATCTGCAAGCAGGCAATCTGCTCTGCAGGGACTGCTCAAGCTCATGTCCCCCCTCCCCCATTACCATAGTATCTGAGAGTTTCACACTCTTTAACATATTTATGTTTATGACACTCCTGTGTGGTTAAGGAGCATTAAAATACCAGTGTCACAGATGGGGAACTGAGACACCGCATGACTAAGTGACTTGTCCAAGGTCACACAGGAAATCTGTGGAGAAGCAGGGAATATGGAAGTAGTTCCCAGCTATTGCCCTAACCACTAGACAGGCTTTCTGCTCTTCTTTAGTTCAGTCATCACAGCCCAGCTGCCCAGGAACAGCTCCCTTCAGCCTGTCTCTCTCGGTCTCCAACTGCCTTTTTACACTCCTCCCTGACCACCCTCAGACTCCCTGCCTCTCTCTGCAACCCCCCCCCCCCCAACTGGCATGGGACCTGCTTGTCTTGGCAAGCTATCGCCCACCAGTGCAAGGAAGAGCAGCAGATTCACTCCTTAGTAGAGTCATCACACTGCCTCTGGGATCTACAACTGCAGAGGCTTCATCCACATTTGTCTCACCTCTAAAGCCAACATTAATTGTTTTCATTCTAGAGGGAACTCATAAAAAAGCCACTACTATAGTTTCCTGAAAACCCACCTGTGTTGTGAAACCCACAAACTACCTGACCATGGCTAGGCAGCCGATACGCTATGACTAATGCTCACTCACTAATCACATGACTGTCTCAACATTCCCTTGTGCTCCCCATCTGTTTGTGATATCCAACTGTTGTCTCCTGCCTCAGCCTTTGCTTGTAAACCCATTTGAGCAGGGTCATTTTTTCATTATGTGTGTGTACAGCACTTGGCACACTAGGGCCCTGCCCCGGCTGAGGCATGGAGACACAGTACATATATTAATTAATACAACTAACAGGGCATCTTTCATCAAAAGCTCACAGACTGCTAAACATCAGCTAAGCCTCACAACACCTGTGTGAGGTGTGCAAGTGCTCAGACAGGATGGTGATAACTGGGGTTTAAACACCCAGACAATGGTTATCACCATTTTACAGATATGTTAATGAAGGCAAATCTTACACACTGGTGATCTCTGTGTTAGGAGCATTCCCATAAAACACATGGGTAGACCCCTATTGCAAGGTGGCAAAGGGCTCTGGGTGGACACAGAATCCACCTGTGCAGAACAGTTTGCAGGATTAAGGTGTCAGTGTCTACAGCAAAGGCACCAAATGAGTAAGTAACAGATGGGACTAGAGTGCAGGATTACTGAACCTATTCCCCAGTATCTAAACCCCAACCTATTCCCCAGTATCTAAACTACACTCCCTCCCACAATGCACTGCAACATGAACAAAACAAGATGCTTTGTTAGACCTTATTAGTATCCAATTGCTATTAATAGGCCACTAATTCTTCAAGTTTTATTAATAAGAATCAGTGACAGGTGAGAGTCTTCATATTTCACATAACTGTTTTCTGTGTTGCTGAAATCTATGTAATTCTTATGGTTGTTTTTTTGGAAACAAATTCTTCAGAGCTTTTTTTCACAAAATCAGATCTGTGCCAGCAGCTCTACAATACTTAACCAGCATATGTGTGTGTGTGTGAAAGAGAGAGAGGGGGATAGGAAAAGGATCTCACTTTATTTGGTACCTGCTCCTGTCTCCTGAACACCTTTTTGGTATTCACTCATCTCAGCTTAGGTCAGTAGCCGATCAAGCCTTTGTTGTGGTAACTGCCGAGGCATGGCACTTATTCCTCCTTGATATCTGTCTCAGTTCTTCTCCCATCATATTCTTTTAAAGACGTATTTAAAAAATATGCTTGCTACAACGGCTTTTGGACCTTCCCTTGTCCCCAGCCGCCACATGCATCTGCTTGAGTTTGCTTCTGGTTTTGAATGTTTTTTGTTGCAGATAGTTGTAATATTGACATTTGTATTGTGTTTTATACTATATTATGATGACTTGTCCATCAGTGCTTTGTGGCAGGGCCATTTATAACTAATATTGGGCGCTATAATGCTATCATTTTAAAAACATAATGCCTATCGATTTCAATGGGGAACGCTGCATAAAATTGATGGCACAACAGAGCCAATTATTCTTATTAACTGACTAAAAATTATGTTAAACTATGACAAATATCTTGACTAGCTTTCAATTGATTTTTATGAACATGATTCACCTGTTTTTTCTTATAATCCCATCTGTTAAATTGAATCTTCTCCCTTATTGCCATAATATATTAATAGCTGAGTCATGACACTTGGCTTTTCACAAACATAGATATTTATTCAGGGCATGATCCTGAGTTAAAAGGCACTAAATGTATTTCTGAATAAAGTTTCTCATGTACATGTTTGCAGAATTGGATCCTTTCTTTCATCATTTTAATTTACCCTGCTCAATATTGCCAAATCGAGCACTAAACAGCATGAACTGTGAGCTTCCCATAACTTAATAACTGTTAATGGCCACTTCAGGGTACCTCCTAGGGATTACCCACATCAGATATCCAGGGGACTCTCAGAGAGTTCAAAACCCCCACTCGTGGACTACACCTATAGAAGAAATAATTTAGCTTCATGCTAAGATAAAGTTTTTTCCATACAGAATGATAGCACTAAAGCTTTAACTGGACCACTCAAAAGAGAGAATGTGCTTGGTTAGTGTAAACCCAAACTCACGGAAAGCTTCAAATTTTGGGTGTTCTCACATCCCTTGTAAATAACAGTTGATGGCAACAAAATAAAATGTTATTCACCATTTTTAATGTCCAGAGGCACTATTAAACATTTAACCTTTTTCCTCACGATTTTTGACTCTGAAATTTCTTTTTTGTGTGTTTAAAACCTCTAAAGAACAGGAGAATTTAAACTAAGAAAAATAAAAACTGAAAACAGATTTATGAAAGTCTTGGTTAAATTCATGAAAATCTTGGTTAAAGCCACAGAAACCATTATTTTGTGATTCCTTTCTTTTTCATTCTCATCCTTGAGATTCCTTTCTTTGGCATCTGTTACTCCAACCCTGGAGAAAACTAGGAGGTTTCCTGCAAATATACACAAAAGATGGTCCTGAAAACAGTTCAGTAACAGCAAGCTCCTCCTCCCAGCTTCGCTCTCCTCATCTCACAGAAAACAAAGAGACTCCGTGTAGCTTGAGTAATACAGATTCCCTCGAGGGAAGAAGAATCATGGGCACTTGCATGGTAGCATTGCTTAAATTGCTTCTCATGTAGGCCAAATCCTAAAAAACACTGTAGTGTAATAACAGCTTCCAAACAATTTCCAGTAAACATCTACAAGTATATTTTACACACTGATATAAGGCACAATAGAGAAAAGACAATGATTTTTCAGGTCATTTGAAATTCCCCTATTGATATTTATCTATGCATTTTATAATGACAGGATGGTAGGGTAGTGACAGGTGGCAAACAGAAGAATGTATTCTCAAAGGGGCATATGCCTTCCACCTGCACCTAGGAGAAACATGCAGAACTACCTTTCAGGAGCAGAATGGCACAGAGTCAGTAAAACAAAGGGTAGGCAAATAACATTGCAATTAAATTGAATTTTAAAAAAGTAACCACCACCAGAAACATATTTAGGCTTTTCCTAATTTTTTTAAATGTTGCATTTGTTTTTGTTTTACCAAAATATAAAATGTATATGTTCAAATTTTCCTTGCATACTGCTATACATTAGTCCTATTTTGATCATAAGCTTTTCCGGACAGGGAACTTGTCTTCTCATTGTGAAACACCTACTATACTTTTAGCACTGTACAAATAATAAAAAGTTTGTTAACCCTTTGGAAAATTAGACACATATTTACATGCTCCTAAGCATTCATTTAGCTGGCAGCCTGGCTAGTGCCAGTGCAAGCCTTAATGTTGCTAAAATATGCAACTATTAACATAGTTAAATACATTAAAATAAATAGTATTTTTAATATTTTAAAATGGACTGAGATTTTATTTCTGGAATTGCATTTCATTTTACCATAGATTCTTATTTAGTGAATATGCAACTTTCCTTTTCCCTTTTGACCTTAGTTTGCATGAATGTGTTATGACACTGACAAGTCTAAAAAAACTGATCAGAGCAATGCTAACACAAATTGTTTTCGGAGTTATCTAGTGCATAAGAGACAAAGAGTTGTCACACTGAAACTCCTTTGACTAAAAGACCGTTAGTAATGTAACCTCACGCAGCTTCTTATGAAATACCACCACCACACAACTTCTGTCACTAGTGTGGGCCCTGCTTAGGCTTAGACCAAATTCCCTTTCACTTCAATGACAGTTTGCAGTATTTGTAAACAATATATTGTAAATTGCATTAGCAGGGTCCTATACAGCAAGTCTTCCACACGGGGAAATGCTATTGTTATTAATGGGGGGTTCCTCATGCAGAGGATTTACAGCATCAGGCTAATAGAGACTGGCTATCCAGTTTTCTCTCTTCTATTTGTAAACAGAGTGAATTTGTTGTATGAATATGGATAGTTTTCCAGTAAGTGCCTGATCCTGTATTAACAGCACACACAAAACCAATATAGGCAGGGAGAATTTAAGGTATGAGGGGAATTTAGGCTCAGACCCTAAGTGAAAAGGAAACAAAGGTGACATGGCACCCAGGAAATGGACTGCATTGTCCCATAAGTCCTTCCTTTTCATGACCACAAATCACAGTAACATAATTTTTAAACTTGGAAAAAATTTAAAAGGTGTTGCTGAGTGCATGCAGATACTGTTCAATGTAATTTGGGCCTGCTCTTCTGCAGCTTTTAAGATGACTTTCTACATAGAATCTCTGATTTTATTTAATTTCCTCCTTATTTTATGGCATTTACTCTGATGTGTAGGACTGGGAGATGAATTTTCATAAGTGTCCTACTTCACTATGGCAGGGTTTTTGTTTGATTTCTTAAATACAGCCACTTAATATATTTAATTTCTTCCCATGTACAACACATTTCATTCATATCATAGCAATTAATATCTGCTGTTCTTTATAAAGACAAAGTATTTTTAGAACCATAGTTGCATCATTCACTATCAGAAATGTATATTAAATATATTATATGTTTATTTTGTAAAAGGGTTTTAAAATGTACAAAAGCATGCATTTCATATTGCTTTTGCAATCAACAGATCCAAACATACAATATGGACTAAATACATCTGTAAGTTTATTTCTTTAAGACATAAAACACCATAACATAAACAGACACCTTCATATCTGGACTTTTTTGGGGTGCATATCTTACTGCATCGTCTTTCTGTTATCATTTAAACTCCATGTAACTTTAATAATGATCATTGAAGACTTTTTTCCTGTATTGTGATTGTTTGCTTATAAAACCAGTTTAAAAACATTAACTTTCTGAGAGGCATTGCAAGACCATAAATAATGCAACCTGCTAGGCTACAGATAAACTTACTTTTCAAGAAAAGGCATTATTCAGTGAGGATAAATCATCCAAAATGATCATGCAAATAAACAAGACAGTCTGAACTGAAATTTCAAGCAACAGAATAAAATGTTTCCAAACCCAATGTTGCTTAAAAATGTTGCACGGCTTTAAAAAAAATAAAATTAACTTTAATTTATCCTGCAATAAATAATACTACACACACCTTGTGCTACCAACCTGGCTAAGAAAAATAAGAGGCTATCTCAGTGTTCTTGTTTATTGCATTTTTCCTCTAAAACGGTGTCAGGAAGGCTCATCAGTTATGGTAAATTTGGGCTTCAACCTGAAAGACCTCTTCCTACTGGTGCTTTTAGGTGACAATGGGATGGAGTCTATGATGCTCCTGTCTTCCTCCAGTTGCCTGGCAGTGCAAGAAGGGGTGGGCACTTTCACCGTTTTGCCAAACTTAGAGTAGTCCACTGAGTACCTACCATCTTCCTCGGCCACGATGGGCACAAACCTTTGGCCCCAGAGGATTTCATCGGCCAGGTAGGAGGTCCTGGCTTGGGTGGTGATGCCAGTGGTCTCCACCACCCCTTCCAAGATGACGATGACTTCTAGGTCCTCGTGGTGGTTGAGGTGTAGGGGGGAGATGTCGTAGAGGGGGCTGTTCTTGTCTATCACATGGTAGATGAGGAGCGGGGAGACCAGGAAGATGTTGCTTCCTCCCACTGGGTTCTCCATCTGGATGTCTATCTGGTTGAGGGGCACCACCTCGCCCTCCTGGCTGGTGGTCTTCTTCACCACCTGCATGCGGATGGTGGCGCTGATGATCATGCTCTTGCGCAGGTCACCCACCCGCAGCATGAAGCAGAGCCTGCCCTCCCGCAGGGCGATCACCGCATGCTTGCTGAAGATGAGGGTCTCGGCCCGGCGGTGCGCCTGAGCCGTCTTCATGAAGATGCAGCCCAGCATGATGGCGTTGATCACCAGCCCCACGATGTTCTGCACGATCAGCACCAGGATGGCAGCCGGGCACTCCTCGGTCACCATGCGGCCCCCGAAGCCGATGGTCACCTGCACCTCGATGGAGAAGAGGAAGGCGGAGGTGAAGGAGTGGATGCTGGTCACACAGGGCACGAACCCCCCGGCCTCCTCCCCAGCCCCCCGGCTACCCCCTGCCTGCAGCTGGGTGCTGTGGTCCAGGTCCCCGTGGGCGAAGGCGATCAGCCACCAGGTCATGCCGAAGAGCAGCCAGCTGCACAGGAAGGTCATGGTGAAGATGATCAGCGTGTGCGGCCACTTGAGGTCCACCAGGGTGGTGAAGACGTCCTGCAGGAAGCGGCCCTGCTCCCGGATGTTCTTGTGGGCCACGTTGCAGGTGCCGTTCTTCCCCACGAACCTGGCCCGCCGCTCCCGGGCGCGGTAGCGGGCGTGCTCCGGGACATCCTCGGCGAGGCGGGTCAGCACATACTCCTCGGGGATGATCCCTTTCCTGGACAGCATGGCTCCCCCGAGGCGCTCAGCAACGCGCCATGCCGGCTCCCGCGGGCAGCCGGGCACACGCGGCTCCTCCCCACCCTTCCCCGGCTCTGCTCCCAGGCCAGGCTGGCTGCTTCCTCCGTCCCCGCGGCCCCGTCCTGGGCGAGCCCCAGCTGCTCACGCCAATCACAGCCCCGGGAGGGTGGGCATAGGCAACGGGGAGGCAAAGGGTTAGTATCTGGCGCACGGCTCCGGATTGCGGCAGCCAGGGCTTCGGGCATGCAGAGCCTCCGGCCGGGCCTGTCCCCGAGGCGGGGAGCCCCCCCCGCCACCCGGGAAGGGGACGATGCACGGAGAGGTGCGCTCAGCCCCCCTGCGCCTGGCACGACTGCAGCGCTCCCTGCGCCGCCCGGTGCAAGCGGGGAGCACCAGGGGGCGCCTCGGCGCCAGAGATTCCCGGCTCAGGTGGATGGAGCGGGGGCGGGGGGCACCGAGGGAGCCGGTGTCACGAGACGGGGCGTGCAGGGGGCACACAAATCCCCTCTGCTTCAGCCGGGGGGAAGGAAACGCGCAAAGGGCCTCACCGTGCAGGTCCCTGCGAGCGGCGGCTCGTTTCCCTGCAGCCCCGCAGAGATCTCACTGCACCAGCTCCGGCTGTGTCCTTACTCAGAGACAGAAACTGACCCGCAGGAATCGCCAGCCTGCTCGAAGCAGAAGGGACATCTGCCTCCCGCCCCCAGCCAGATGTAAATACAGCTAGCCGAGAAAATAGTGTGAGGGAAAGAGGATGGTGTGTGACCACCGGGGAATAGCGGGGACTTAAATGCCCTGAAATGCAGCTTTCCTTGCCCTGCTCCTGGTATAGCCAGCGGTTCTGGGGTTTGAGCTTAATGGTCTTCTAACAAACAAAAAATTCCCATCGTTATCCATTGCTGCGCACTGCAATTAAAAAGGAGTGGTTTGGCTCTCTTTATATTTACATTCTGCTGCTGTACTGAAAGCTAGCTCTGTTCTGTGCAAGGGTTGTTTCCTTTTAGCAGTGGACCATGGCAAGATTATAAATAAAATGTTTTTTAAAAGGGAGGTTTGGCAAGTTTTTCCAAGGGGAGGTTTCTAGTCAAATTGTTGCACTTCTTAAGCAGGTTCAGATCAGGGACAGAACAGATGGGGATAATGCAGACCTAGACAAAGGTCACTCGGCAAATTCATTTGTAACCTAAATATTAAGATCATTTTTAGCACCATGATTCTCTGAATCCCAAACAGGTATATTGGGGAACCAATCTTGTTTTTTCCTATCAATTTCAAACATTGTATCATGTACAATTAAAAAAGGTTATATAATATTGATTGGGGCATAAAACTGCAGAAATTCTCAACTTCTGATTGCTGATCCATGTGATAAATAAATACATACATCTCTGAGCTGTTTCTGTGGCACATAGCCTGCTGGTATGTAGGCTCCATAAATATTTACATTAAATTTTATTAATTATCTTGTTTCTTTAGTAGTGGTCTTGATTGAGAGTATTTTGAGGATAGCTTTACCTCTGGTTTCTATTTTTTAATATGATTAAGTTTTGTGTTGGTCTAACTTGTGCTGAGGAAATGACATATAACATGGCTCTTTTTAAAGAAAACTTTATTAAAAGGAAATTCAGAGGAGGTTGCATTGCAATTTTTATTTAAATAGTAGGAAAGGCTGCATTTAAGAATCAGGTAGTTCAACTGGATAATGAAGGATGGAAACTTTGTTTACAGAGGCCCTAATCCAGCAAAGCACTTAAACCCAGGCTTAAATACAAGCATGTAAATACATTTATACCTGCACTTAAATGAATCAGTGCCTGACCAAACCAGCACTAATTGAATTTTCTATAATTATTTATCATTTATCCCTAAACTTTTAAAAGAAAGTTTACTGAATGGATAGCTAATAAAGCAGAAGAGGTTTTTTTAAAGCCAAGAGCCAGTGTTCCAGTATGAGGGGTGGAGAAGATGTGAACCATAGCAGGAAGGCATATGAACGCAAGCAAGGGGTTGTTGGATGGACCCTGCAAATGCAGTAGAAGAGAAAGGAAGGAGGGAAGGCTTAATCCTACCCCATGTGTATTTTAAAACAACAACATGACTTCAAGAGATGTTAAAATTGCAGGAGGAAGTAACAAAAAGAAGTAACCAGAAATTATATCTGGGTGCACACGTACTCACACACCATGTGCAACCAAGAGAATGTGCATTATTTAACTACAGAATCTGGAATGATTTTTCCAGAATGTATAATTAGCAATATTTTTTAAAGGGCACTATTAGTGGGTTTATGCTCAAAACTCATTGAATAAAGACAATAAGTAAGTATACTGTTTTATATTTGTGCCTAGACAGTAAAATGATTCAATTGCTTGAGTTTACCAGCATGTACTGCCTGGGGTGTCTTTCTTTTGTGTTAATGTTAAGAAAGAATATACACAAAAACAATTGTTTTGTCCTGCGTTAAAAGGAAAGGGTGGGAGGTTCAAGGGTTGTGCGCATTGGTCAAATCCCCCTTAAGCTTTGGAGGGTTTAAGTGTTGTGCCATAAAATGTAAGTAGTTATGGGTGATGATTTACTGGATACTGTATCAATACTATAAAGGAGGTTAGTGGGTGGAAGCCAACCAGTCTTTGAGGTTGAAATAAACTATGCAACTTCCGCATCTAATGTTCTTGTGGCCTGACTATTGATTTTAGAATAAATATTGCTGACTATACACTCTTAGCTTGGAAAAATCATTCCAGATTCTCAAATTAAATTGATTAATGTTGCCTGGATAGTTTTAAAAATATGGATAAACAGTTACATACACACACATCCAAACACATCTTAGACTGACATACATATCTGGAATGTATCTCCTTTGGGAGGCTCTGTTTTCAATACTCTCTCTCTCTCCTGCACCCCCTGTTCCCCATTCTGGGGCTGTCTTTCATGCCTTTTTGATCTCTAACACAAAGATGGTGGCGAAATACTCTGGCACCCTGGTTTTGTGGGCTGTGCTCTGAGCCAAGGATGCTTTTAGTTTTCCTGTCCACTTTATTTTTCTTGCAGATATTTTGGTGCTGAACTCTAAAGTTCAACCCTTGTACATGGCAGATGAAAATTTTGAATGGTAAAGAATCTGTTTAAATTCATGCACAATATGAATAGTTTTACTCAAACAGGATTATTTTCTACATTTTTTGAGGGTTTTATTTTTTTTTAAAAATCAGCTAAATGGAGAAACTAACTTAAAGGATCAGATGCTAAAGGCCCAGTTCTCCACCTCATTGTGTCTTGTGCAGCAGTTACTTACACCTGTGTAACGTAAGTGCAAAGTGCGTGTAAAATGTTTCTATACTTACTTAGTGTTTTATACTCACTTTACAAAGCTATAAATTCCCAAATAATAATCCTACTAAGGTGCTGAGGCACTAGACAATCAGGCTCTGTTGAACTCAATCGATCAATCAATCACAAAATCATTTTCTTATTCTTTCCATTGTCCTCCAGAGGGCAGTAATTACATTCACTTGAAGTGAAACTGAAAAGAAAGGGAAAAAAAAAAAAAAAGCCTGACACCCTTTGTGTCAAAAGGAAGCTAGCTCACTAGTGCACTAATTTCAATGCTTGGGGGCAATAAACCAGAAGTGGAACTTTGAAATAGGGTAACATGAGCCAGAGTCAGATTTAGGGGCAGGTGACCGCCTGGGGTGCTGTGCTCAGGGTGACATGGGCTACAAATGCAATAAAAATAAGGCATTCAGAAATTTAACAAGAGGAGGAGGGATGGGATGTCAAAGACATTCCTCGCTATTTGGTCTAGGACCAGCCCTGACATGGGCTGCACTAGCAAGGATGAGCTGGCTTTCTACTTTCCTTTCAAGAATTCTCAGTCTTGCAGATCTGGCAGAGGGTTTCAGTGTCCCTCACCTCTGGTGGCTGTCACTTACCCACTTACTCTGTTCTCCTCCACCACCAGCACTGGTTGTCTGTGCACATAACTTCAGTCTGGGACAGCAAAACCAGTGGCTTTTTGATGAAGAATTTAAATAGCAGAATAAAGAGAAGCCCTGTCTTTATGGATCAAGTAACAGATATTTAGAAGAGAAAAAAGGTGGCAGTTCTTTATGAGCCAACCTGGTTTTGTTTTAAGTGGTGTAGGACAAATAAGGAATTACTCAGATCACAGGAACAACCCCTCAGCCTGAAGGTTGACGCATTGAATAAAGATGGGACAACAGACCTTTTGCTCCTACAAAATGGATTTCATATTCTTGTACATTTTTCTTGTTGTTTTGCCTTGCTGAATCATTTTGTATGGGAATTGTGGTTTTATTATGATGGACCCATAACTATAAAATAACATTAAAATGGCACTGTGATATTACTGTTTACTTTGCACTTATATTAGACCTTTAGTCCAAGGACCACAAAGTGCTTCAAAATATGAATTGAGCCTTGCAGCCCCCCATGAGGTCAAAGTATTATCAGTGTAGTTTTACAGATGGGTAAAGTGCGAGAGTGTGCGTCAAAAAGTAAGTCATTAGCAGAACTGGGGATTCTAAGTGACTGATAGTCACATTATCCTGACATCAGTGGAGCCAGAATTTCACCCTAGGAGTCCTGATTCCTCTTGTCCACTGGACAATAATACGCCCTCTCTTGAAATAGAATTAAATGTTATTAAAATGCTGATTTTTTATAATGCTACTATTTATCATAGTGGAATCATTTCCATATTGCAGCATGTAGCGGGATGGCTACCCGCTCCTGCCCTTTGGGGCTTTAAAACAGCCCTGGGAAGGGGCTTTTGGCTGGGCTGATTGGGGAAGTGGCTGCAGCTGGGGGCCACGCCCCAAACTGAGCCCAGGGCCTTATAAAAGGCCAGGGAAGCCAGAAGCACAGACAGTCTCTCTCTAGAGAGAGATGGGCCTGGCTGCAGGGAGTTAGACTAAGTACCTGAGGAAAGTAGGGCTGGGGAGCTCTGGCCTGGAAAGCCCCAGGCTGTGGCCTAGCAGAGGGCTAAAAGGTACTGGGGGGTTGCAAGGGGCAACCCAGGGGTAGGCCAAGGCAGCAGGTCCAAACCCCTTTGCCTGTGATGAGTAGGCTGATACTGCAGTCTGCCCCAGAGTGTGGGGCTAGATAATGACTGGCAGTAGCCACTACTGAGGCAAAGTGGGGATAGTGGGGTGGGGGTTCCCCTGGGAGGGGGAGACCCAGTCAAAGGGGCACTGGGGTCCTGGGAGGGACACAGGGCGAATAGTAAACAGGTGGATCACTGGCCTGCAGAAGGCGCTCCGGGCTGGAACAGAGCTAATTCCCAGAGTCACCAGCAGGAGGTGCCACAGGGGTGAGTACAACCCTGTTACACAGCACTATAGGCAAATCCTGACTCTGCACTTCAGCAGGTACAGATTCCAGAAATAGCTTCATGCCCCAGCCAGGCTCCCTGCCCAAGGATAGGTAAATGGCTTGAGAAGTGGTAAGCTTCCCTCTGCACAGTAGCTTTGAAATCCAGCACAAAAAGCTTCTGAGTTAAATAATCCTGAGAAACTCCTTCCAAGGAAAAGGGTGGTAGTGGGGACATCAGACCCCCCAAGACATGCAAAATAATTTAGTCTTGTGGGGCTAATGTGCTGCTGCCTCATGCATTACTAATCTCTGGGGAGACAGGGATCAAGGATCCCCTAAAGGACAGTGAATTTCCAACCTTCTTCTAGGGCTCCACAGCTCTCACCACAGAGCAGCCACTCTGCATCGGTCACTGCATGTGCCTGACCAGCCCCAGGATTTTAACCTCACAGGAGTAAGGGCCCTTTGAAGCCCTTAGGATTTGGCCTTTGATATGGGGGAAGTATTTCTCTCTCATATAAAATATAGAGTGCTGGGAACACATGCTAAGTCTATTAATCTTAAGTGGCATTTATTTAATTAGGCCTCTAAGGTCACACATTCACTCACCAGCAAGCTACCATGCAGAAGGAAATCATTAGCTATGAATCAGAGGCAACTGTCATGTACTAACTCTCATGTGAATCTTCTCTGTAAAATCCAGAAGCCATTTTGAATGCCCTCACACAGTTTTATCACTCAGAAATCTTATTCTTATTGTATTTTAGTTGTGTCCTCTCACCATTAGTGATATGCTATAGCAGATATAGATGCTACACATTCTATGATGCTCACTTGCGCACTATAGAATCGTCTTCTGTGGCACATGGCTTTAAATAATTTTACTGCTGTAACACACTAGCAGTACTTGTAGTTTTGCAGCTGAATTTTTGAAGCTCTCCTTGCCACCAAGTTTCTTTGGAAGGGGGATGTTTCCTGGTTCTTGTTTTCCGTCTCTCCAGATATAGGTGGCAATGACACATCTGACACATTTTATTTATGTAACTCCATTGTACCTCCCCATTTTTACTGTTCCTAGCTCTCTCAATCCAGTTTAATGCCATTTCCCCAGTCACATTGCACAAACAACAACAAGCCAATGCTGCAAAAAGGGAATCATTTCTAAACTTGAAATCTGTATAGTGGTATTTGTAACTGTCCACTTAAGCAACACAAACAGTCTTCAGGTTTTCCTGCTTCCCACTGAGGCACCGGAAAAGAATAATTAGTGCATGAAAAAGTCTCATGATAAATTTGAGATGGCTGGTTGCAGAAAACAATCTTTTGAAAATGACAAACTAGTGCACCACTCAAACTGGATTTCCCCAGACATGCCAGATTTCCCAAATTCTATGAATTCCCAACCAGGGAAGAGGACAAGAATGTGCATCAGAAGTTACTTGAAGACAATACCAGAATAAAATTGACTGTAGCCTTCTTCTGACTCATTTATGTTGAGAATGTTTAGAAGTTTGTGTATTCTCAAAAGACTGCTTCTTTATATCAGGGAAGAGGAGGAGTGAGGATAGGTAGTTGTCTAGCAATTAAAGAAACAGGTTGATTACAAGGGTGTCAGTGCCCTTGATAAACGATAGTCCATATGCATGTATCACTTAGTGATAAGTCACAGCGAACTAGAGAGACAATGTGATAGTGAGTTGAACACATGGAGGGCTTGGAGACAATGAACTATATTTTACACCTGGCTTTTCCACTCACTTGTATTAGGCAAGTAACAGCCTTTCTGAGCCTCAGTTATTCATCTTTATGAGGGGCATAGTAGTACGTTTACCTGCCTCATAGGGATGTTGTGAGGATTAACTAACGCTTGGAAATAGTGTGCATTATGTATTATTTTATCACAAGCCTGGCCTGCCTCTGGGAAGGGGGTGGTTGGGAGCACTGTAACAACCTTCAGCACTTTAACAGGAAAGCTGTAGTGGTTCTATGGCCCTTTAAAAACTCAAGGGCCTTTATCATTAGTATGATGAATAGTACCTGAACAGGCTTATCTAGCCTGAAGTCTCCCTCCTCATAGGTGGCTGGCAATCCTATGGATTTGCCCAACTGTTCCAAGTCTTGTTACTGGGCAGCATAGCAGTGGTGAATTGAAACTTGTGAGTGGGCTGCTACTTCAACAAAGCAGGTGAAACAAATAAGGTGCATCCACAGAATTTATAAACTAAAACCACCCCTCTTTGCTTGGGGGATGTTTCAATTCCCCATCCAAATGGCAATTATTGGGCTCCACAGTCTCTCAGAACTTGGTTCAGGCACTCACAGATCTGTGAACACTATGGTTTCCCCTTGTAGACTGTTGGTTTCTGATCCTTTTATTAGAAAAAGCTGTCAGTCTATGAAGAAATCTCCTCTGACTGGCTGTCCTGCCCACTTCTGAAGCAGTCAGCCCTTCTGCTTCCCAGCTAGATTCTGCTTTCTACCATCCCATCCCAGCAGGTGATGACCTTGCTTTGGTTATTATACACTCCATCACCTCCTATCTGGACTATAGCAATGAAGTGTACATGGGCATGAAGCCAACAGTTTTTGGGAAACTCCAACTAGTATCAAACATTGAAGCACATCTCCTCAGCAACACTGGCTACTGCAAGTGTAATGCCAACAGACCCCGGTTGCCGGTGGGTGGGATCGAACCTGGGACCTCTGGAGCTTAGTGCACGAGCCTCTACCACAGTGGTCCCCAACCTTTTTCGTCACGGAGGACCATGATGGCGGACGAGCATCTGCCAAAATGCCACCGACAAGTGGCAATGTCAATAGGTGTCGTTGCCAAAATACTGCTGACAAGCAGTCATCCAAAGGCGTTGCTGCCGAAATGCTGCTGAAAATCGGTGGCATTTCGGCGGCAACACCTCTGGATGATGCAGCTTGTCAGAGGCATTTTGGCGGATGCTCATCTGCCGGCCAGTATGCGGGTGCACTTAGATGCCCCAGCAGGCGCCAGGGCGCCCACGGGCACCGCATTGGGGACCCCTGCTTTACTGCATGAGCTAAAAGCCAACTGGTACAGTACCAAGAGTGAATTACTGTACAAAGTATCATTGTGGGGGTGTATTGGCTAACTGGATCCTGAGGAAAAAAATGCAGATATAACTACTCCCCCCATGAATTATAGATCTCAAACATCCCTCCACACTCAAACTGTCAGACATCAGCAGTTTTATTGCTTTCAACCACTTTTACTGTACTGTTGCATACTACTGCCAACGCTGTAGAGCAGACTTATTAATTGCTTTCTTTCTCTTTCTCTTTCTCTCAGTGCCACTAGCTGGGACAGAACAACACACCCAGAAGGTGTGTGGGTTACACAAGGACAAAAACCCTGCCAAAACTAAACACTCCACTGCATACACAATTCTCTGCTTGGTGAGAGAATGAGAGAAAGAACAAACCACAAATGTCAGATGTCAGTCACACCACTTAATTCATTACTGTAGGGTGCTCATGTACTACTGTGATGAGAACAGAATGAGAAATTATGTAGAATAGACTAGAAAAACGGAGTGATGGGAGCTGGGGTTTTAGTTCATGGCCCTCTCTAATCAATATAGTGTTAATGATAGCAAACGGGGAACATCAGCAAAGCACATGATCTCCCAGAAGATGCATACACCCAATACAGCTCTTGAATGTACTTAGAAGGGGTCAAGAGAAAAGGAATTCTATTCTCTAGCTGTCCTGGGCTCACTCCATCTATTTGTGTGAGTAAAGAGATGGTTTCAAGGTCTTTCAGAGCTCATCTTGCTAATTAACACCACCAGAGATGAGGCTGAATCTCAAAATTCAGATCTAGATTTCAAACATCCCATAGTTTGAACAACTCATTATGGGAACCGGGGTGGCAGAAGGGCTGAGAGGGCAGCTCTGAAGTTTGGATCAAAATCCTGGGCAGATTCTGAACTTCTCCAGTGTTTGGGAGGGGTCTTTGTATCGAAGATTTTGGCCACGTTTCTAGATAGTACAGCTCAATACAGGCTGAAATTAGATACCTTGAGTGAGAATAAGGGACATGGGTTGTGACTGAGGATGCTAACTGGATGCAATGTAGTAAAGAAGAGGCCAAGGGGACATGATCAGCATCAACAAGTAACAGTATACTGTATGAAGAAAGAAAGGGAATTATTAACGCCTCGGAGTGGTAGGCTAAGGAAATCAATGCTTTAGAAAAAAACAAACCTTTGATGCACCTCTTACCTGCTGCTGTCTAAGTGAGTACTTTGTCGTATACAGAATAGGGATAAACTTAGCATCATCTGTGACACAACAAAAGGTCCAGTTGCAAGAGTGAATTACTGTACAAAGTATCATTGTGGGGGTGTATTAGAAAACTGGATCCTGAGAAAAAAATGCAGATATGACTACTCCCCCCATGAATTATAGATTCGAGCGTTCCTCCACACCCAAACTGTGAGACACCCGCAGTTTTATTGCTTTCAACCACTTTTACTGTACTGTTGCATATTTTTTCATATTTTCTGCTGAGCACCTATCCCACTCTGATCTTTGTGATGGTAGAGAAGAAGCAGAGTTGAAATTGCGTTGTTTCAATGTATATTAGAGCTAGGAAAATATTTTCACCAGGGCTCCAGACATGAACACCTGACACCTTAAGGCTGTAATGTATCTCTTTCTCTCCCCAATCCACTTTAGTCTCCAGAACTATTACTTAATAGGGAGTTGGAATTGCAACTTTTGAGATTAAGTGGTTATTGCTGTAAATATGGAGAGAGAGCAATTTCCTTAGAGTTGCACCTGCTATTCTCAGGAAAAAAAATGCAGTAATGAAATATTATCAGCAGAGGTTTCATTGTTAGTAATAAAACAAACCCTGTGTCAATTGTTCATATTTGCTGTACATTGTGCCACATTTCAGCCATGTATTCATCTCAAATCACCCAATTCACTGGTCCTTAGTACCAAAAAAATCCAGCAAACAAAAAGGAAAGGCACATGGATAATTCATTAACAGATAACAGAGACCCACTCAGGTTATTTCAAGAATGGAAAAACTCAGTATTTTATTATGAAATAATCAATATTTTATTTACAGGTAATTTACATAATTAGAAAATGAGTAATACAATTGCACTTTGAAAGGCTTCATTTTATCCTATTATTTATCGGCTTGTACAAAAGAAGCAAACACACTGTCTTCTTGCTCCAAAAGAACCTCAGGCTTATCATACTCCAAAATAACCCCTCTCTTCATTACAATGACTAAATCTGCATTCAGAATAGTGTGTACCCTGTGCTGAAAAGTAAACAAATGAAATACAAGTTCAGTGTATTGATCATAACTGCAAGATAAGACAGAAATCAGAAATTCTAGAAATCAGTATTCCTATCAAAGTTCAAGCTTGATGGAGATGACTTAATTCCATTTAGTAAAATCTCATTACTATGCCAATTATGTAGATATATATTTAGGCCCTAATCCTGAAACTGACTCCATGGGCGTGGATCCCTGTAACCCGTGCATGGTCAATGGAGCTCTATGCAAGCCTGGGAATCTGCACACGTGGTGTCACCTGCAGGGTCAGGGCTACAGATGCACTTTTACAGTATTTTGATATTGCTAAATACGGATTAGACAAATATGGCCCTTTTCCTACAATTTATCATGTCATCTTTATTAAGATGACTGTGTTTCTAAAGCAAATGCAGCTGCTGAGATTACATTTACAACTGTGGTTGTAATAAACTGGGTTTATTTAAAAATATTTGTGTATGAATTGTGTATTTTAAAACCTGTTATAGAACCCAGAGGCTAATAAAAATGTATGCACAATGGCAACTTTAAAAAAAGACAAACACAACCAAAAAACTTCCTCTCCACACATCCCCAAACAAACAAAACAAGGAACTCAAATGCAAAAAACTCTGTGAAACACTACCTAAAAATTAATGAAGAGAAGTCATGAAATTCTAAATTAGGATTCCTGCAGCAATTGTATATTAAACACATTCAATGTGTATAAAATAACACTATGTACACTAATACGCAATATTACATACATGCAAGAAGGCCAAGTTATGATTTCTACAGTAACTCTATGAATTTCCTGACTTTTGTTTGCATAAAATGTCACTCATAATATAGCTTTAACATTTTTAAAATATACAATAACCTCTTATTTCATTGCCCAAAGACCCATTTATTTTTAGAAAATAAAGGATTGAAAGATATTTATCAATAATGACATGACTGTCAAGTACATTTCTTTGGTTCAGTTCAAATCTTCTCTTTATTAACTAATTCTAGTTATTACTGTTTGAGGTAATTTCTAATCATTTTAAAATACATAGGCTAATAAATCTGATATTATTTGGTTTTAATGTTAAATATTATCTTTGAAAGCTGCTAAAATGCTTATTTAACTTATCCAGCAACTAAGTACTATCCAACAGCATAGTGTCATTTTTGTTCTTCTTAAATTAAAGTATGATGGCTTAATAAGGGACAAATCTTACTCCCAGATAGGTATGTACAATTTCCATTGAAGATAGTGGAGTTAAACCACAGTTGAATTTTGCCTAAAATGAATGTCACAGAAAATACACAATATCCTTATATGTGGTCCTTTGAAGTCAATGGTAATTACTATTGTGAAACATTTCAGGATTATGCGTTAAATATTTAAAATACAAATATATGAACTACTTTCTAAATGGTTTAAATGGAAAATAAATGTAATTTTTAATTAAATAAGTGCCATATTAGAAAGCAATAGACTAGAGAATCAGAGAAATTAACAAAGTACATGATGCATTGTTTTACATTTCAGGTACTTGTTTGCATTTGAAGAAGTCACACAGAGTGTACTTACTGCTATGGTTACCACAGTACGGTCAGCAAACGCAGTCATTACAACTTTCTGAAGAATGTTCTCCTACATAAAGGAAAAACAATTATTATTTTTAAATAACAGATTCTACAGTGATGGGCATAAAAATAAAAACAAGTGTCAAACAATTAATACTAAGGTTTTTTTATTAACAGTAAAAATATGAGAAATTAACAGCATGCTAAATTAGGGTATTCTAGAATGATCATTCTAGAATGGGTCGAATTCTGTGAGCAACCTCAACTTATTGAATTTTGATACTACTACTTAGTTAGCTCTTACATAGCACTTTTCCTTTGCTGACCCCAAGGCACTTTACTAAGAAGGGACGTATCACTATGTCTGTTTTAAAGTTGAGGACTATGTTTTAAATCATGTTGTTGCAAAGGAATATTCACTTTGCTGCCAATCCCGCTCCATTCTGGTATTCAGTGCTGTGCATTCTTTCTGTCCCACCGAAAGCAATGGAACATTACGATATACTCGATACAGTTGACAGCACTGGAGGTGTGTTTTGCTAGATGTACCTGGCCGGTACAACAGTAGAGGAGGTCTTTAAGACAGTCTTAAAATACTTAGCTGTCCTCACAGCATGTTCACCCATTGCTGTTTATGAATGTATTGGTGTGTGCCAAGCTCAGCAAGGCATCATCATTAGAATAGTTATCTTCATATTATCTGTTCCTAAGGTTCACGTGCCCCAGTGAATGTACTGCTTGCTTAATACATCAAAATTCAAAAATGTGTTTTAACTGGTCTGTGGGTAACTGCTAACATGGCCCTCAGCACCACAGTCTCAAGGCTCTACACAGCAGTAACTTAAACCAACCGGTACTAAAGATTTTTATTTACTCTAATAAACCACTACAATAATTTTCTGCACTTATGTAGTGCCTTCCTTCTGAGGATCTCAACATACCTTATGACAATCTTTGATAACGGAGTTTAAAGTAACTGGGAACAAATCAACTTAGAATATTCTATTGTATTTGGCTAAGACCAGCCAGGGCATTACTGGTGTGCAGTTTATCTTCTACTAGGGACTCTAGCTTGCACTTGCAGGAGGATAGATGCAATGATCTAACAGGTCTTTTTTATTTCTTATTTATTTACTTGACCTTACTTTCAGCCCCCTGCATGGCAAAAACTTCATCACTTGTCTTCTCCATCATGCTGAAACATTCACCAAGAAACTTGCTATGCTTGGCTAGTACAAGTTGGAGGAGGCATAACATTACCAGCCAAGTTTGTCCTCAACTGACCACCATAGCTAAGCCTCTGAAGACTTATTTACTTTAGGAAACTGAACTGTCAATACAAAAACATTTGCACCAATGCTTCAATTTAGTATATAGTGAGGGACTATCAACCCCTAGTAAGATAGATTTATCAGACTAGTTAACAGTGACTCTCATATACGGTCAATGTCTATGATGGAGCCACTTGTAAACACACTTGCAAGGAAACTTGTGTTCACACAATATTAAGTAGAAATATTTTACATAAGTTTAATCTCTGGTTACTAACAATAGTGTGGCTACCCTCTCTGAAAAATCATGTGCCATATAAAAAAACTTGAAACTCTGAACTCACTGTTGCCATGTCAATAGATGCTGTGGCTTCATCCATGATGAAGATACTTGTCTTCCGCACAAATGCCCGTGCTAAGCAGAACAGCTGTCTTTGCCCCTGGCTAAAATTTTCTCCACCTTCTGTGACTATGGCATCTGGACAACAAAAATAATATTTAGGCTGTTGTGGGGGAGGGGAACACAGAGAGCATGTTGACAAAGTAAGATCTCATGTTAAGAATTTTTAAGATAATTATTTATAGGTCTTAAGTTGCAGGTGCCCAGTTCTGCCACCTTTACTCACATTAGCAATAACACTGGTTTCAGCAGCATTACTCATGAAGTAAGTTACTATTCATCACGAGGATGGCAGAACAGGACATAGTTATTTTCAAAATTAATGCATCTTATGCACAGCAATGAAAACCCAAAGTCCATCACACATATAGTTAAATGTAGCTCTTCATATAAATAAAAATGGGCATACTGTTCTGACATGTCTGAAAGAACAGCATAAAAAGAACTATGCCAAATAAATAAGAAACTGAAATACTATAGGGAACCCTCCCCTCCAACATATTTTGATGTAAATCAAATGCAAAGGGGAGAAATTAATATATGAAATGTGTCTTTCTGTTTTATAAACCTCCCACAATGCCTGTGTAAAGCACTCTAACCTAATTTGTTGATATGTTTCTTGCAAACTAGACAACTAATCCCTGGAAGACCTCCCTTCTACAAATTTGGTTGAGTGTTTCACTTTATCTAGCTTACCCCGATGGCGAATAACTTCTGTGTATACACATTAAATTGAGGAAAAGCAAACACTGTTAAAAATGTGACTGACTTCAAAGGAACTTGTCAGACCAACTAGTTGTTACAAGCTATTTTAAATGGAGTTGTATCTTGTTGCCTTCTTGAAGGAAAACAACTTTACGTGAGACAGCACTGACTGCTTGTGGGCCCAACCCTGCAGTCCCTACTCAGGCAAAATCCTACTGGAATCAAAAAGAGCTTTGTCTGAATAAGGTCCGCAGGATCAGACTCCTTGTGCACAAAAAGAAAGGTACAGCAGGTGTCATGCAGCATAAAGAGTGACAATAAAAGACAGGTGATATGCATTTTTCCAAGAGCAGATTGATTTGAAATCACAAATGTATCCCTTGTAATATTACACATTTGAGTACTACTAGTTACCTGGGATGTCCTCAATTGACATTAAAGTCATTGGGATTTTAAACTGTTTGGAACTATGCTCCATGACTGCACAGTCAGCTGTTGGATATGATTAAGAATGCGCTAGGCATACAATGGGTGATTAGGCTACCTAAAATTCACGTTCAGGATTTTTTAAAAAAAATTGATAGGGCTAGTATTGATAAATGCATAAGAAGGGCAAAGTTTTGCTCTCACTAACTTCAGTGAGGTAGAACAGGTGTAACCAAGAGCAGGATTTAGCTCATGATGTTACCATTGTTGTTGTTTGTTGAGCTTGGACAGTGTGCTCAGCTTTGTGCAGAGCACAGAGTATGATATAGTCCCTGTCCCAAGGAGCTTACAATGCTGTGCTTTGTAATGTATTGTACATTTCATACTTGATTTTATTTTATTAAGAACAGCTGTCTGGATCAGTCTGTAGAGTACATTTCATTCAGCACACAATACCTGTTTCATTTGCCTATTCTAAGATTCATTTTATGTGTCTGAGTACTGCACTCAAGTACTTAAATGCATTTGCAATAGTGAAAGTAGCTTACAAGAAATGCTGGAATTCTAAAGGAGACCTAACCACCCTACAGAAATCCAAGGGCATTGCTCTTTCAAGGGAAAAAATCTGGGGAAATGCTGCCTTCTGGCGCATATTAAAACACAGTGCATCACTCACAAACAATTCCATGAATACCAATGTGATTTTAACATGTTTATGTGACAGACTGTATCTCTCTCTCTAGTATAGCTATTCACAGTACCACTCCAACCATGCAGTATTATTTGAATATATTACATAGTTGGGTTGTAGACTTACTTCATTTCCTGAAACAGGGTCTTTCTTCGATTTTGTGTGTGGATTGGGGCATTATATCCCACTGCCAGCTTATATGTCCATCTTTTTTTCCCCATCCCATAAGAAAATCATTTTCTCTAATTTGTTTTATATTTCCATTTGCAACCTCCTTAATATCTCAATTACCTTTATATCTGTTTGCATACACTTGACTTATTAGTGTATGCAAACAGTGAGTGGCGTACCATGACATTTTTAGTAAGGCATACAATTCTACACTTGCATGCAAGGTGTGACCTTGCATGCACCACACTGTGTGGAGGATGCCATTTTGTTCTAGAAAACTGTGTACTTCGTGTGCGTTTGTGGGCCGGAAGGAACTGTCCCACAGACACAGCTGGTCAGGGCTTTCGTATTCTTGTAGTACGTATTCCTGGGGCATGCAATGCATGTGTTGCATACATAGACAGTATGCCACTGGCCACAGGACTAGAGACCAAGAGCGAAAATCTGGCCTTACTGAAGTCAATGGGAGTTTTGCCATTGACCTCAACAGGGGTTTAATTGACATCCCAGCGGCAGTCATTTATATCTTTACAGGCTAGGGGTAAAACAGGAGAGGGAGCTGGATGGGTCCCAGCACATCTATCTGACTTCATACAGGGCCCCACAAAACCTTGGGCGAGCCTGCCTGATCCTAAGTGGCTTCAGTAACAGTCATTTTGCTGTAAGTTACTAACTAAATGTTAAATAGAAATGAATTTAACACTGGAAGCATTTTCCCAAAGCAAAAAGAAGCATTACCTAGACCCCCTGGTAGTGCTTTCACCACATGTTTGAGTTGTGCTATTTCCAAGGCTTCCCACAGCATGCTGTCTGTGCATTTCTTTTCTGGATCCAAATTAAACCTAAGATTCAATACAGTTAAAAGTTAACTATCAACATCAAATTCACCCATACACCTTTATATTTGTGTGGTTAAAAATACACACACACGTAAATATACATGGATTAAACACTTTGGGCCTGATTCTGATCTCACCTCAGTCCAAGTCAGGAATAGCTCCATGGAAGTCAGTGGATTTGCTCTGAATTTACACCAGTGAGACTGAGATCAGAATCTGACCCTTTGAATCCAACATGGCCCCCTTTTAGTTTTTACAATACCAGTTTGTGGTACACAGAATGATCAGCATCATGCTGAACTACGAAACACAAAAGGGCATCACCACAGCGGAACAGTAGCTATAAATTACTCAACAGTTGTTATCAATCACTCTGAGTGCATCCTTAGCCTGTTATCACCCAAAATAGGCAGTGATAAGTGCTAATCTCCTTTATGTCATATCATGTTGCTTAAAATATAACATGATATTCAGAATAAAAGACTCGCAGCGGCAAATGTGATCTTTGGTTCACTTTTTACTGCTAGTGTACATGTGGTGAATGTCCAGTGTTGGCCTAAATAAAATCTTGAATAAGTAAACAAACAAAACAAATATATACTGCCATTTTATCTTCTGATATAAATAATTCATGCCCTATTCAAGCGAGCACAGGAAATAATCTGCCTCAGGAGAAGTCTCATGGAATCAATAGGCAAACTTCAGCAGTTTATAAGTCATTATAAATGAAACTCCACTCTAACTACTTTAATGCCCAAATTAGCGTACATAGGCAATATAACAATTTATTAAGGGTCAGATTGTCCCTTTTTGTGGAAAACGTCATAGGAGGGGATGGCATTTGTTGGAAACTCTGAAGTTCTCTTCTCTGAGTTTCCATTTCACCTTCCCCACATAGGAAGGAGGTTTTGAACTCAAAAGGGCAAGGTCCTGGAAACCTAACAGAGCACTAAGCTCCAAGCCAAAAACACCTGAACCGCTTTTGCACTGCTTCCCTGGTTCCCTTCCACTCTCCTTTGTTACGTACCATGGCGGCTCCCCGACCCTCACATCTTCCCCACTTCACCTCTAAAGGGCTGGTTAATGCCAGTCTCTCAATCTCCTGAGCTGACTTCGGCTGGCTAACCCACTGGGTCCTGAGGATAGCAGGTCACAGACAGTGACTAGTCCCAGGTCCCACCTTAAGGAGAAATCCCTCCTAAACTGTGGAGCGTTGACCAGGTGCAGTTGCTCTAGAAGGGCTCCCTGGGCTCCAAGGAGGATGTGGCGAGGAGCATACAGAAAAGACAATGCTCCCCTCTTTTAATTAAAGGTAGTGGAGCATGAGGCCTCTTATTACCTGCATAGTTTGCTGCTGCTCTTTCTGTGAAAATCATAATTTGGGATAACACAAATCCTAGCTGTTTCTTGTTGTTTGTGCTTTATGCTTACCGGATTGTACCGCTGAACAAAATAGGATCTTGGAGAATGATTGACAGCCTGGATCTTAGCGTCTGTAAAGGGAGCTTTGCAATATCTATGCCATCAATGATAATCCTCCCTATTCAAAAGATCATTGAGAGTCTGTTAGATTGTTCATCACATCATATAGCTAGCAACCAACAACACAACTTGATTTTAGTTTGTATTATATTACAGCGAAGCATGCAAGACTAACCCTTGGGCTACATATTACTTTATTCACCAGTGAAATGAATTACTGCTAAGCAGAAAGTGCAATTCCCTTGAGACTAAATCATGGCAGATGCCAGTTATATTTTATGAATATTATATGTCCCATCTCGTTGGTTGTTGATTATTGTGTTGTTTGCTATATGATTACAAGGGGTTAATTCAAGCAGGGGTTAGGCACACAGGAAAGGGGACAATAGCTTCAGACAGCCCTAGTTACCATACTTAATGGACAATGTAGGTGTCAATCACTTTGAAGTTTTACATCTAGCTAGCTGATGAGTTGAACAGTCTGGCTTGGCAAGGGTGGGGTGGGAAAACAGGCAGCAAACTGGAACAAAGAACTTTCAGGAACCTGCAGCACAGGGAATGAGAGTGCTGGGGAACAGACTGAAACCCCGTCCCCCAACCTCTAGGGTTTCAGTCTGCTCCCCAGCACTCTCTGGGATGTTTGGGTTAAGCTCCACCTACATAAGCTTTAGGTCAGGTAGGTATGTGTGTAAACCTTTTATTGTGTTAAGCTTCTTTTTCTCTTGTTGTGCTTTGTTCCTGTGATTAAGCAATGCTTTGTTTTGAAAAGGCTGTAGTGGATCACTGTGTACACTGGTCACGGCTCCCAGAAGGAAGACTTGCAGGTAGCTGGACCTAGTCAGACCTGCTGAGCAATCACAGTTGGTACTCGAGTTATTGTAGCCTTAGGGCCACTCTGAAAGTGGGAGAATTGGGGGATTCCACTCTAGAACAGGCAAAAGCCTAGCACCCAAAGGGATGCATGCAGAGAGACCTGGAAGGGGTCAGAGCCACACAAATAATTATATATTTAATTTGCAGGATGTCTAATAACCCAGAATAAATTATCAGATGTTGATTTAGTGCAATGTCATAAAGATACCGGAGAACATAGCTAAGTTGCATTTGTTGAGGAAGGCAAGTGCAGGGTGAAACTTCTTCCCTTCAGGTCTCTAAGGGTTCACACTCTGTATACTGTCCCTGAGTTGTTCATGCCCCAAGCTACAGAGGGATCCAATTCTGTTCTGTTCTATTCAGGTTCTTATAGCCCCTCCACCACAACCATATCCAAGTGCCTTCCTGAGTGCATTAAGTGATGTGACTAGCCTCTATCATAAGTGGTTCTTTCTTTCTCCCCTCTCCTCCCCACGTGAAAATGTCAGGAACAGTTTGTTTATGATGTTCTAGAGCAGGGCAGAGAGGATGAGGAGTGTCCTCCTCAAGCTTTAGCACATATCCTTCCTGTGCCCTCTATGCTTCCTGCCCTGTTTGGTTTGCTCTAGCAAGCGTAGTCAGAGGGGATGTCTATGCATGAATTGTATGTGGATAGGCCAACCAGAAATGGACTGCAAATGAATACTGCTTCTACAGAAAAACATTATATCCATATTTTGCTGAGAAGTGAACAGAGAGAGAGAGATTTTGGCTCTAAGAATATTCATAGGGAGAGAGCCCACCTCCTCTCATGGCAGCTAATGTGCACATGCAGCGTAGGGGGATGAAGGTTCTTTTCATGAGCACTACATAGGAGGTGTATGAGGAATACTCCATTGTGCCTGTGTTCAGAGTAACAGGCAAATAAACATTATTTCCAGATGGGTTGAAATAGAGACATCTAACTCAGACTGGTGCACATGACAATTCCCCAAGTAGCCTCTGGGCTCATAGTAGACCCAGGAGGTAGTATTTGCTATTCTTATACATCAGCCCTGGAAATACTGTCTCACAAAAGAGGTCATAGCATTGTGGAGTGATGGGAAGGGATTTTGAGATGGGGTAGGGTGAAAGATGGAAGTAACCACCTGTTTGGACACAGAGTGGGTAGCAAAAGCTCCAAGTTATTCTTGGAGCCTTGAACAACTCTGTCCTTGGACTCACCTGCACTATAGCATATCTTTTCAACCCTCCCTGCTGCTGATAAACACTATGCTTGTTAGTTTGTGTTGGAGACAGAAATATGCTGCCTCTGCACCTTTGCCTACCCCTTTAATGCATACTGGTAAATGCTTAAGAAAAGATCTAATTGACACATGAAGAGTCTCCCTCTCAACCTGACATGCAAGTCTACTTTTGGAAGTAATTAAGGCTCAATCCTGATCTCTCTGAAGTCAATGGGAATTTTGCTATTGACTTCAAAAGGGGCAGGTTCAGGCCTTATAGGAAACCAATACTGACACAGAATATGGATTATTTAAAAAATACACGTTTGAAGTCCTTTTCTATTTTTAATGGAAACACTTGCCTGAGGCTGCTCATGGCGTTAGAAAACACTGATCACGTTGAATGAGATTTTATATTGAACTGGGTTATCAATAAGGCAGAAGCTGATGAAAGACAGATGGTCCCTTGCTTGGAATAAGCCCAGCAACAATGCCTAGCACAGTCTTTGTACAGTCTTTATAATTCACGGCTGTTAGTGTCAGATGAAGAAAGTTCAAAGTTGCATCCCCAGGGAGCTAACCCTGACTGGAGGGAACAGGTGTGAGCCTACCTTCAAAGGTGTCAACCATTCTGAAAAAGGCAAGAGAGAAGGAGGATTTCCCACTGCCTGTTCTGCCACAGATTCCAATCTACAACACAGAAACAAGATGAGTAGAACATTAAATGAGTAGGAAAGAGAAATATCTGTACAGGGCATTTGCAACAAACATCTTGGGGTGAAATTCTGGTCCCATCTGAAGTCAATGACAAAACTGAATTGTCTTCAGCAGGGGCCTTATTTTCACCTTTTTGTCTTTTAAAAGAGAATTGGACATTCAGGGTTAGATTTTTGGCTGGCCCTCCATGGGGATGCTAGGGCACAGTGGGCCACAGGGAGACCTTCCAGAGCACAAGGAGGGTTGGCTAGTGCTGCCATCAAAGCTTAGTACCCCAGAGGGGGTGTGTCTGGGTGGGAGAGTCAATTGTATGATGGGTGGGAGACACACAAGATTAAGGAGGTGAAAGAAGATTGAGGGGAAAGGGACAAGTTGGGAGAGATGACCAATGAAGGGACAGGGTAGGGAAGCCATTTGGGAATGATGGAGTGTATATCTCACATTACAAGTGTCAGTGTCCCTTATTTTGAGGCCCTATGTCCCATAGCAGAGCACCAGAAGATTAAGAAGCACTGTACATCACTGTAACAGTACACATTTTTTAAGGCACCAGAGCAAAAGCATAAAGAAACCGGTATACGGGATCAGGACTGGAATATATTATTTTGGAGGAGGAAAAACTTTGGAAATCATTAATAAAAAATAGCTTAGTACATTCTCACCACTCTACAGTTTCTATTACAAGCTGGTCTGACTGGGGAAAGAGTCATTTCTCAAATCATCTCCGCTTTTTTACCTTTTGCCCTGGAGAGATGTGAGCACTGACGTGCTTTAGGACTGGCTTTAGGTTGCTGTCATACCGGACACTCAGGTTCTGTATTTGGATCTCACCTCTGTCAGGCCAGTTCTGAGGAATCTGTGAAGGAGCTGTACCCGGAGCATAAAAACCCACTTGTGATCAATTCATCAACTCATTAAATGCTGTAATAAGTTATTTATGGCAATTCACTGTGAATCATTAAATATTTAACGAGTTCTTTTCTCAAGCTATACAATACCACACTCACAAAGGAGCCCTTCATAATTTTCAGCTTCCGTTTTTAGAAGGCCATTGATCCTTTTCACTGCTCCCAGCTGGATCTCCATATCAGCCAGGTTACGAACCATCCAGTTCAGGTAATTAGACACCTGACATAATATAAATAAATAAATGTCACATTTTGCTAATATGAAATACTGGAAAAGAAACACCATAACACCATTAGGCCACAAAGCACTTCATTCCTCCAGGACAGCTTTTTAATTGTTTCTGTGAAGTCTATTTAGAATACAAAGTCTTAATAAGCTGAATTAAACATTTGGTGCACATTAACAGAGTGGCAAGACTGGCTGCAAGTTAAATATCCTAGTTATGGTGCTCTGGTATTATGGTGCTACATGCCAATATTTAAAAAGAAAATAAAAGCTAAAAGAGAGAGCGAGAGAGAACTTTTCTTTTTTAAAAAAGCCTGAATATCTAGAATGAAAGATTGCAGCATAATGATGAGTAAATTAGTGATCTAATAATGCTATTTTTCAATTAGAATGAATAACATTTTGATATATTTATTAATAACTACACTATATATTACTTACATGGGATTTAAGAATTCAGAAAAGAATATGCTTAACAAACATATCACCCACGTAATATGAATTGAAGTTAATGTACTATTTCAGAGTTTTTACAGCTTTCCAATATGGCTGTGTATACAGTACCTTCTGTCCTTCCCATCTTTGTGCCCTGAAGAAAATATTGTGTGTGGGAGAAGCCACTCAATGCATGATTTAACTTACCATAAGAGCATAGGTTAGTCCTAAGCCCACAAGTCCTGAAGAGAGCTGATTGTACAAGGACTTGGTAATAGAAGTCACAGCTGCTATGAGAACCACACATGCTCCAATGTATTCCTGAAGGAATATGAAAAAGCTTCATCACTATATATAGAGAGACCATGCAAATGTTTTGGTAAGTTCAGTTTGAAACAATAAACCCTTTAAGACTGAATCACATGCTGAAGATTTTAAATAATCTGTGGATAGAGATGGCCTGTTAACCCCCATTTTTGTTGCCATTTCCCTTGTCCCCTCTCTCTCACACTTCTTGGTATTGTCGGTTGTATCCATGGTTGTGTCCCCATCCCATCTTAAATTAGGCTTGGTCTACATATAGTTTTTGTACTAATATAACTATTTCAGTTAGGTGTGTGATGTTTTACTGAAATAGTTATATGGATACAATGGCTAGTATAAAGTCAGTTATACCCATTAGATAAAGGTGCCATATATTAGAATAGCTTATTCCCTAAATTTACAGGAATAAGCTATACTTGTATAACTATGTCCACACTAGAGGTTATGGAACTGGTATAGTTAAAGTGGTACAATTTTTGTATATAGATAAAACTTTAGAATGGGAAGTCAGCGGGGCAGGGACTGTCCTCCCCTACGGCCACATCTATGCTGGCAACTGGACAAAGGTACAAGGCTGTGTGTATGCTTGCCCATATATCCCACAGCTGCACAGAGTGTCCAAATATGCTGTGCTGGACACAGGTGTACACTCTGAGCCTGGAAATACCCGTGTCCACACAGCTTTTTTTTTGGTAAGCAAGGTTAGCACTAGCATTTCAGGGGCAGTATCCCAAGGCTCTATGAGTCACAGGATACATTCTAGGATCTGCCTTGCTGTGTGTTAGTGGGCGTGCAGATGCCTTCACACATCTGGTGATGGAGCTCCCACTCACCCCTCTTCTGCCCAACTGGTAGAAGACATGGCACAAGTGACTGACGGTGCCCGGCTCCTTCTTGTGAGACAAACGTGACTGCATTGCAATATGTGACTGGTGAGAATTTTGGGTGAAAGGATTCAGACCTCTCTCGCAAGCCAAAGACTGATGGCCAGGATGGGGAGTAATCCACTGTTGCCCCATGACACAGAGATGGAGGAGACTACTGGCATTGCAACTGTAAGTCCATGGGAGGCCACCATGTCTGGACCAGGAGAACCAGCACCGTTTGGTGGGATTACATAGTGTTAGAAACTTGGGATGATGACCAGTGGCCACAGAACTTCAGGATGAGGAAACCAACAATCATGAAGCTCTGTGGAGAGCTGGCCCCAACCCTACGGTGGCAGAACACAAGGTTTTGGAGACCCATCCCAGTGCAGAAGCAGATGGCTATAACCTTCTGGAAGCTGGCAACATCAGACAGCTATTGGCCAGTTGCAAACCACTTCAGGGTGGGGAAGGCCACTGTCAGGGTCATGGTGGTGCAGGTTTGTGAACCCATCAATGCACTCATCTACCCACACATGGTTACCATCACCAAAGTGCCAGAAATTATAGTGGGGTCCCAGAGAATGGCCCCATACAATTTGGAAACACCATTGATGGCACCCACATCCCCATACTTTGATGATTGAAAGGAGCGAGTGAGTACATCACTCATTCTTAAAGGCTTAGTGGACCACAAAAGCAGATTCCTGAATGCTGTCCAACACACAGGACAGGCCATGACACTAGAGTGCTGAGAAGATTGGGATTGTACTTGAAGGGGGAGGAAGGGACTTTATTCCCCAGAAGCAATGTGGTTCTCTTTGCCCACAGTTATTCTGGGGGACGCCACATACTCGCTCCTACACTGCCTAATGAAACCCTAGCCCAGCTTTAACATCCTGGTAAAATGGAGAGTCAACTTCAAACTAAGCAGCTGCAGGATGGTAGTGGAGAACACCTTTGTACGGCTGAAGACTTGTTGATGATGCTTATGCTCTCGGTTAGACGCCAATGTAGGCAATGCTGTCTGTATTACTGTGGCATGCCACATGTGCCCTTCATAACATTGGTGAGATTAAAGGTGAGTACTATAGGACAGAGTGCGTACAGGCAGGGGCGGCTCTAGCCATTTCGCCGCCCCAAGCAAGGCGGCACGCCGCGGGGGGTGCTCTGCCGGTCGTCGGTCCCACGGCTCCGGTGGCCCTCCCGCAGGCGTGCCTGTGGATGCTCCACCGAAGCCGCAGGACCAGCGGACCCTCCACAGGCACGCCTGCGGGAGGTCCACCGGAGCCGCCTGCCACCCTCCCGGCGACCGGCAGAGCGCCCCCCGCGGCATGCCGCCCCAAGCATGCGCTTGGCGTGCTGGGGCCTGGAGCCGCCCCTGTGTACAGGACAAGATGGGCTTGCAAAACCTCACGGGATCAGGCTGCTCCATAAATGTTCATACTGGTTCTGGACAGTGGGCCAGGGAAACCAAGGATGCAATTTGTGCCTACATTATGGAGCAATAGGCGTGAGGTAGGTGACTGCAGCCTGGTCCCAAGCAAAGTGCCACACCCCATGCAGCCACTGTAAAAATAAAAGAAGGAACATTCCCTTTCACTTGTGTTTCAACACAGGTTTTTTCCTCTCCCAATGACTGTCATTAGCCGATTGTTTAGGTAATGACTCATTAACTGGGGCAGGGCACCTCTGCAAGTATAGCACCCTCTGGTTTGTGATTGGCCTGCAGATGGTGTCTGACCAGTTAAATTGCACTTATTGTTCTTTCATTTTGTGTTAATGTTCACAGCTGCTCCCAGACCACAGTTCAGGTGGATTACTTTAGTATCTGAAGGATCTTGAGAACAGTTGATAAAGCGTGTGGGAGGGGCTTTTACAACTCATTTCTGGTGAGTGTGATTGTGTGGGAGGATACAACTGCTAACCGGCTGTTAACTGTGAGCACCCCATGGTTTAAAGTGGTTGTGTTTTTTTTTTTGCAGGGCTCAGGGTGCAGGAAGGGCTGTTTTAGCACTGTTCAATATGTGATGGCACAGCTAATTCACTTTGTTTTTCCTGTTGTTTTGTCAAACCCATACAGAAGTTTACTCACCTTCTCTTCCTTGCCCCCTCCCCCAGCCCCAGTTAATAAAATTACGTGTTATTTCCAGGACAGGGAAGTTTTGGGGGGTGGAGGATGGTTCTGGGAGGGTCAGACTGGACTTCGCAGTTTTCTATCCCGGAGAGTTATATGACTCAAAGCACTGACTGATGGATCCCAAAACTGAAAGGGAAAAAAACTGTACCTTTACCAAAGCCCAAATGAAAGGTCCACACACAAATAAAAGAAGTTAACATTTACTGAAACTAGTACATTTAGCATAATTCTGAACATTTTTTTAAAAGGAACTGTGAATGAAAACAGAATGGATCAGACTTCCTGAAGAACGTTAAAACTTCACTCCCTATGGCCCTTGATCTTCCCCTACTCTGGACAAGGCAGGGGAATGCCTATAAAACATTTGGGGGGGTGGGGGGAATGGGACAAAAAGGGGTGTCTCTTGCATGGGGTTTGGGGGCTAGACACATGCTAGCCTTCAGGCAGTCTTGGGCTCATTGTTTCTCTCATCCACAGTCACAGGATTTCCCCAGGGAGGGGTTTCGGTTGCCAGTACAGAGTATTGTGCCTGGAGTCTTGCAGCCTCCCACCCCCATCACAGAGGGTGGGGGTTGGGTCCTCTAATTCAGCAGCATAGTGGGCTGCAGGTGCAGGAGGAGTAGTAGCTGGAGGAGGAGGTGCCAGCTTATGGATACTGGCGCAGCTATTGCGGCAGGCAGGACCTGAATCCATTCCACCTCCCCTTATAGCAGGGACTGCAACAGGGTATGCTCCCTGTCCCCTTGGGCAACTCCCATTCCATGTACCTCTACCCCGAAATAACACGGCCCGATGATATAACGCGGTAAAGCAGTGCTCCGGGGGGAGCGGGGCTGCACACTCCGGTGGATCAAAGCAAGTTCAATATAACGCGGTTTCACCTATAACGCGGTATGATTTTTTGGCTCCTGAGGACAGTGTTATATCAGGGTAGAGGTGTACCATGTGTCCTGCTCCAGGAACCAGATCATTAATGCCTCCTGCCTTTGGAAAAAATGTTCCTCCCACTTCATAGTCTGTTGATCCAGCCCAATAGGCCATTCCTCTCTTTCCCTCAAAGTCAAACTTTTCCTGGCTCCTTCTGTCGACCCCAATGAGCACATCCTCCAGTGTCATGCTTTGTCTGCCCCTAATGTCCCTGGGCTGTTGCTCCTGGATCCCAGAAAGAATGGGCTCACTCTTCTCAGATGAAGGTCCTGCCAAGTCAATCACAAGAGCAGCGTTATATTTTATCTTTCTTTGGAAAGCAGGTAAGAAATCCCCCCACATAAAATAACTTTGCTGTGGAAGGTCACAATAGTGGTACTTTTCAACATTTCAGGCATGAGATTGTTTCAGTATCCTCGGTTCTCAGACATCTTTTGCAGCCCCCATGAAAGGAGCACCTGCTGACAATGGGAGTTAACATCAACTAATGGTTTTTAAAAATGTAATGTCTTAAAGTGTATGATTGGGCTGGTGGGCGCATTTATTTCTGGGGCAGTATTAATGGTTCACTAATAATCCATTCTATAGCTTCTGCAAAAAAGCTTTATAGTGGTTCATGGTAATTCAATAAAATGTTGAATTTACAGTTGTGTCTTGGTTGGGGACCATCTGGGAGAGGGTGGGGTTTAACTTACCGGCTTCAGGTTCTAGTTCCTGCTGAGTAGAGAGGTCCTCCTCTAGGTCATCAGGAGGGGTTTGCTGAGCCATCTTCTCCTTGCAGAGGTGCAGGATGACATGCTCTTCTTTCTCCAAGGCTTCCTCCTCTGCAGTCCCCACCATCTCCACACCGTGGCCTTCATCAGCATCCTATCAGCTGATGAGACTGGTGAGGGTTGGGGAGGGAGTCATGCATCACCACAGGCTCAGTAGCGGGAGCCCGGGAGAACATGTGGTCCAGCTCCTTGAAAAATAGGCAGATTGGAGGACCTCTCCTGGAGCAACTGGTGGAGTCTTTTGCCCTCTGATACCAGACCCTCAGGTGCTTTATTCCTTCCTGGGACTGGGCCAGAGTACAATGAATGCCCACCTGCACCAGCTTCTCTGCAACTTCCCATTACAGGTGTAAGTTTCTGGTGCTGTGGGAGAAGTCATGGAAAATGGTGAACTCCGACCACACATTTATTAGGACCTGGGTGTGGCTGGGTGACCGGGCAGCAGCTCTTGAAGCATGTTCCGTGGTCACGTGTACTGATGAAGAGAGTCCAGTGGAAAACTGTTGTGAAGGGGTCAGCACAGCTCACCACTACTGGTGAGAATGGGGGGGCATGGACCTTTACATATTTGGATAAGGGTCAGGCAGGAAAAGGTTCAGTACATTGTGGGAACAGGGCTGGAGGACTATTGAACTCAAGACATGCCCCTTACCCCATCCACCCTACGCACTGGCATGGGAACGGGGCCATGCCACAGCCCGAAGCATGTTCATACCCACACCCCTCAGGTCTACTAGCGTTTTTTCCCTGGACAGGTCTTGAAACCTGTATTTCTGGGTTTAGATGTGGACAGTAGGGGGTTCTGGCACAACCATGTGCTTGGACCATGTCCAGTTGCCAGTGTAGATGAAGTCTTTGTTTATACAGTGCCTAGTACAATGGGATCTTGATCATCTCTAGATGCTTCTTCATTATTATTCCTTATTTGCTGAATAGAATACAGGCTAGTCCCCTTTCCTCTGAGTCACCAAATAAACCTGAGTTTAGGTGGCAAATATACCAGTATATGTGAAAGTCTAAAATTAATGTGCAGATTTACATGAAATATACACACAGATGTACCTGTAATGCATATGGAAGGATAACACATTTATAACATGACTAGCAACAGCTTTGTTACATCAGTGCCTTGCAGAAACAGATACAAATGCTAACACCACACAGCATAAGAAGCTCTCTGTATTGCCTTCCTGAAGACTCATTTTTAACAGATAATTTCTTTCACCTACCTGCTGTACTTGCAGTACAAGGGGAACAAGAACACAAAAGGCAATAGCCCTGTCCTTTGGCTGACCCAGAAAGGGCTTAGGCCCAAATCCTCACACATCCTACTGGTGCAGAAAGCACCCAATACAATGGAACCTCAGCAGGGGTAGCTGGATGGATGAAGCGCAGGTGTACTGATATGCACAGCCCCTGTGGGATCTTGATACTCTGATCATTCTCCTCCACACAGGGAAGGGAGTCCTGATAAAATTGGGACTGTCCTGATATTTAGGCGTTTGTCCCACGTCCCGACCAATTTCATGGCACTCCGTTTCCCCCCCTTTTTTTGCTCCGCTGGCACCCCTCCATGTGTGTCCTGATATTTTCTTCCTCTCATCTGGTCACCCGGGCGGGGGGGGGAGGGGGAAGGGAGGAAAGGGCCATGAATCCTATTCCAGCTCTGGAATAACAGCTGCAGCCTGTGGGAAGAATTCCTCCCCTCCTGCACTCCACTGGACTTTCATCGACTGGGTGATTGGGCAAGTTTTCTTTAAAAAGACATGTACACGGCAAAGGTATAGGCTGGATAACTCTCATATACATCAGTGGGGTACCAGGATCAAAGTGAAGCATAAATCAACCAACCAACCACACACAGAGTAATGTACTTGCCATGCGGACTTCCAGCCAGCGATTGGCAGCTGTAAGGAAAAGGGAAGCGATATTGTTGGAATCTGTATATTCAAGAAGCTTCTGTCGGAACCGGCCTTCATACCTTCAAAACAGAAATGGCAAAGCAAGAAGTCAATGTGTGCCATGAGGCCTTGGGAAAGTCAAACAAACAAACAAACAAAAAAACAAAAAACCATGCATTTAATGGGACATATTTTTAAGAGCGATTCAACCCAGCCTCCTAATCCGAATACCCAGATGTTGGAGTGTATATATTATACACACACAAACAGCATTTACATGCCCAAATTGTGGAGCTGTCAGTTGCAGCATGCTGTCACAGCTTCTAATTATTGATAAAACTTTAATTTTAAAGGTCTACATCACTCAACAATTCAATAACTGGAACCTCCCGAGTGTCCTACAACATGACCATATGCAATCATCCCTCAGCCACAATGTCCTTTCTTTAGGAACAAATAAGATTTTGCTGCCTTCTTAAACTGGAGCTGACATTTTATATACGACTCTGGGACTAACACTGGCTAGCTGGACAGTTCATGTTAAAACTATAATTTGTAAATGACAACAGACTCTGGTTAGTCATTCACTACCATGGCAGCAGTGAGGAAGGTGGCTTGAAATAAAGAAAAAGATAAGAGTCTGAGAAAGTGTGTGCACACACGCATGTGAACGAGAGTGAGCGAGAGAGTGAGCAAGTGAAAGATATGTTAGTTCTACAGAAAACACAACTCCTCTTTTCACCTGACCATATAAAATCGAGTGGGTTATTTGCTATTTGTATTGCAGTAGTGCCTAGGAGCCCCAGTCATGGATCAGGACCCCACAGTGTTAGGGACTGTCTCTTAATTTGTGCATAGACAATGCCCAGTACATTGTGGGAGCTCTGAACTACAATCAATAAAAGTAGCAATAAGACTTCTATAAACCAGTTTTGCTCTCTTCAAAATAAACCAGCTGAAGAGTGAAGAGGCTTTTAAATACAGCAAGTTCGTTTTAAGTTTACTACTGTAGAACCACACTGACGCACACTAACAACTAGAAGAACATTTGCTAGTTAGTAAAACTTCTGCATTAGGCCTTGATCCTGGCAATGATGTCAGTGGGGCTCCGTCTGGATGCAGCAGACTGCCTACTCTAGTGCTTTGCTGGATCAGGGTTTCGGCTAGTACTCAAATCAGTCAGGGTAATATACCAAAACATGCACTTTGTACATTTATTTTGATAGCTACTAATGATACTACACAGCATACTAGTAAATGGACTGTAAAATAGTTTGTAAAAGAAACGAAGTCTTGGTTATAAAATACAACTGTCCGTTATCAAATCATTACACACAGACATGAAGAGAGAGACAGCCACTGTTTTGTACAAATTATAAAGCATGAGTATTAGTGAAGTTCCACTGTGTGTCAATTATAAACATTCCTGTATCCCCTTCCATGTACAGGCTAAAAAGTAATTACCTTTAAAAAAAATCAGTCCCTCTTTATTAAAATGTCCAGACTATTCACAGATTATCCCAGTGATCATGACACTATAAAATGCTAGGGATTCTGGCACTGTGAAGTCAGCAGTGGAACATGTGTGTGGGGGTGGAATTGCTCATGAGTACAATTTGTCATTAGAGTGCTGCAAATTTCTCAGAATCTCACTACAGAAATTGTCCCTAAAGTGAAACACTTCCCTGGGAAAACCTTGTTTACGTTTTATTTATTATTTAGGACAGACCATTTCGAAGACAATATATGGAGATGGTATATTTACTCCCAGGATACTTGATGAAGGATTATTTGTGGCTGCAGCAACAGCAGCTGCTATCTTTCTGATATAATTCCTGGATTTTTATAAGTTGCTCAAAATGGCCAAGAGAAAATACAGGACTGTGTTATTTTTAGGAATGCAGGGGCTGGGTACTTTGCTCAAGCTTTAAAGTCTAAACTTCAAATGCCACTGCTACCATTCAATATGCAGCTGAAAAGCAGTATACTCCTAAAAATAGCCAAGATACAAGCTGACACAGAAGCTTCGCATGTAGATGGAATACAAAACCTACTGAATGTCTCCTGCTGTTTGGGGCAAAGATTCATCAGTTAGCCTGGGATTTCAAGCTGATGAAATCGCGAACATGAGGCTCCCTAAATTCTGAACAGGCTTTGCTGGAGCAGTTCATTTTACGGTGATGGAGAGGAGGGGGGAATCACGAGGGAGTATTCTAAACAACCAAGGGTATCAGTGAGATGGTATTAGAAGTGATTTATTGTAGCAAAATCTGAAGCAGTGCAGCACTAATGGTCACAAAATCTCTCAATTTCTGCCAGAGTAGAATAGGATTGGGATAAGAGACGAAGTGAAAAGCAAGGATTAAAAAGCAGAATGGAATAATAAATTTCCCTAATGAGGCACACAGGGGAACACATACCAATAAACTAGAGAAGGCTATTAGCACTTAAACAAACAAAAAGCAAAATCATAATAATTAATACTGAGAAATACTATGCTGCTTTCCAAACAGCAGCAAAATGCCAGCAGACTGTACTCTCATTCAGCTACGAAGTTCAGAGCCTGACTGGGACAATTTAAATACTAACATAATTAAATACAGGCAATATGTTTTTTATCTCAATTTTTTTCTGTTCTTAAAAAAATAAAACAGAAAAGAAAGGAAATTAAATGCAAAAGACCCTATAACTTTGTGGATGAAAAGTATTATACAATTATGTAAATGAAACATTAAGGTTGTACAGGAATGACCACAAAGAATTATTTCAGAGTGGTAGCCGTGTTAGTCTGTATCAGGAAAAACAATGAGGAGTCCTTGTGGCACCTTAGAGACTAACACATTTATTTGGGCATAAGCTTTCATAGGCTAGAACCCATGCATCTGATGAAGTGGGTTCTAGCCCATGAAAGCTTATGCCCAAATACATTTGTTAGTTTCTAAGGTACCACAAGGACTCCTTGTTGTTTTCACAAAGAATTATAGAATTCCAAAGGTGAGCTGTCAGCAGCAACATTAACTTGCAACATATGTGTATGTGTAGATGAGACAGGGCTTTGACTCAACCCAGAAATGACAGAGATAATGTTGGTTTGGGAAAGCAGCTGGTAGGTTTGGCAGAACTTTTACTGGCACATCTCAGGGAATATAATATTTGTAATACAGAAGCACAACTCAGGTGTGTTATTAGATCTTCCTCAGCTGTTTCTGGAGGTCTAAATAGAGGTTATGGCCAAGGACCAGTCAGGCAAGCAAGGACTTAGAGATCATTGTACTGTTCTTTAAATTCTTCATAAATGCCCAGATTTGTAGCCACCAGCCTCCATTCTTGCAGGTGTGGATTAAATAACTGGGGTGCAATTTTGCCCCTCCACCCCTGAAATTATTGGCATCCACATTTTAGGTCACTTAAGTGTCCAAGAACTTCATTTACTGATGCAGTTAGGTACTTAAACTTCTAAGTGACCCAAACTATAATTATCTGCACCTACAAAACTGGAGGTGTAAAAGTGATGCCCAGTTAAGAGCAGGCTGAACATTTCATTCATGACATATATCCTATATCTAATATATATCAAAACACAATATAATTTTTTCTCAAAAATATACCTGAATGCTCGTATAGTGGTTAAACCTTCCACAGTCTCTGAAAAATGGCAAAGTAATGGCAGCTGAGTGCTGTCATCCAACTGTTGCAGGTCCCTGGAAATGATTTAAAAAAGAAAATCAGTTTTAATAGTACTGTGATCCTTCTGAAACAGGCACTACAGTTTCTTGGGGAGTAAAATGAAACATCTACAGAACAGAATCTCATGCCCATGAGCCTAAAATGGCAGAATTTCAAATGCAAAGACCCTGAGATGTTGCTAATGGGACTCTTGCACAAAGACAGATACTCCTAGAAAAACAGGAGGATCATTCTTACTAAACTGAAACACACCGTGCTGGAGCTCTGGGAGGTCTTACTGAACTTCGCCCCCACATGCGCCTTGTTCCTATATTCCAGTTTCTCACGTGGAATGATTTACTTCTGAAACACCATTCTGGCTTCAATTAACTCAAATGAATATAAGCAATGGATTTTTGCTACACTGCTTAGCAATAACCACCAAATAAATGTAGGCATTGATGATCTATGTAAAGTTAAATTCTGTTTAGTCCTGCAGGAAGTGGGAAAGCGCGCAGGTAGCCCCTTCTCAATTTGGGCACACATGCAGGATCTAGGTAGAAGGCTTCCATTTGCACTCCTTGAACACTGTGGAGAGGGGACCTACGTGGCTGTAAAGGGACAAAGACAGAAATAGGGATATTGTTGAGGTCTCTCAACTCTTTATGGGCCTGCTGGCATCTAGTAGCAACTGAGGTTGTGAGTGCATGCTGCATCTTTTAGAGGCACCTGTGGTACTGATGCGGAGTAAGCTCCACCCCTCAATTTTCCTCCTTGATCTCTGAACTTTTCATTTCCATCTGCCCTGGTCAAGCTAAATGGCTTTAGCCATTTCTGCTTTGCTGCTATATCTTCACACTTCTCCTAAGGCTCAACCCCACTGGAGCATTTGGCTTTTGTTTTGTGGATTGTGACTTCTGGCATGGTCATTTGTTTAATGATGGAAACAAACTTTTCTCCCACTCAGAAATTCTAATTTAAATAGTTATAAACAATGCAGCTGTAAAATGATACATTTTTACTGTGATGGACCTGACTTGCTTTCATGTAGGGATACAGCCTTGGCAGGGCCCAGTTTAAAACTCTCTATTCCCTGGTACCAGACCATGAATTTCAGAATATCAGAATGAGCCCGGTCAATGCTCTTACCTTGAGGCCACTCGAAAGTATTTCTGGATGAAATAACATATGATAGCGAGAGGAAGCAGGGCAATGAGAAACATTGGTGTGACGTAGGAGATTACAGCAAGAGCAGATACACACAGCAAAGTGGAGCGGCTCAGGCACTCCAGGGTAGCAGGAATGTGCTGGATAAATAAAGAGCATTAAATATCAAAGGGGTAATACACAAGTCAACATCTTATCTCCTCCCACTCACAAAAAAAGGATACCATAACTTTGAAGATTAACATTTCTGAACTGGCTGATGGATTCTGGGGAAACTTGATAGTATTTCTATGTAGCTCCTCTGCATGCATACATTGCACAGCACATTCCTCCAAAAGAATACATGTTGCATGGCTAGCAATAGAGATGCGGTTAATAACCAGTCAGCTTCAAGGCCTGTGATTATCCTAGGTACCCTCTTTAGTTGGAGGTGCTCTAAACATCTTTAGTTCATTCTGGTGCAAGTGCTCCAACCCTGAGACAACACTGTGTCCCTTTACATTTCTTTATAGAAGAAATAAAATAACCAAGACCCTGCAGCATCTGAAAAGCCTCTAACCAAACAAGTATTTCAGCATGGATTTTAAAAACAAGATTCCCTTTTTTTGAACACTGCAAGCCATAATGGAAACAAATATAAAATGCATTCAAAACGCAACAAAATTCTCAGATCAATTATAGCTAAATGAGATTTAGTCCCTCTTAACACAACATGGCGGCATTCAGACAGTACATTTTCTGTGCTGAAGATGATAGTGGAAAATTGGCATGCATTTCTGGAGAATAGATTTATGTGGTTGCTGTACCTGGTCGATGGTATTGCAATCAGCTGAAAATCTGTTCAAGATGCTTCCCAGTGGTGTTGTTTCAAAAAATCTAAAATGGACAGTAAATAGGAAAGGTCATAAAGTTAATACGCGAGTAGATATTAAAATACTTTCCCATTTCTTTCCATTTCTCTTTAGCTCTGTACTGAGCTGGAACACAATCTACTGATAACAGTGGGGAATGAGTAATAGGTCTATAGTCTCTGTTGTGCTGAAGTCAGCCCAAACTTATTGCATTCCAAAACCAGACATAATAAAGGAATAACTGTGTCCTAGCACTATGAATCATCACGCCAGATTTCACAAGACTTCCTCGCACAATACAAGTTACATAATTAAACAAAATATTTCATATTTTAAATATATTATATATAATATGAAATATTTTGTTTATTTAATATGTATTACACACACACACAAAGCACTCCTCAGTGAGGAAAAATACAGACAAAATGTAATTGCAAGTCTTGCATGATCATATTAATTTTTCTTGGAATAGCAACATACAGTACTGAAAAAATTATCAGTGTAAAAGGATTAATGACATTTTAAATGACCTGAAGTTATTGTGGGGATATGACAGCAAGGTGACCATAGGGAGATGTGTATTTTAGGTTACAGTCCACCAAAGTCATTGGGACCTTTTTTAGTACAGGAAGCAAAGGATATCAAATAATTTAGAAAGGATTTTTAAAAGGATGCAGAGCGGATGTTAACTCTATTACTGCCTATTTCATTTTCTATTTAGTGTTAATTTTATATTCTATCCATTAAGTATGGATACATAAAACAAAGATTAAATGAAGGTTACACTTTTCCATCGTTAGAGTTAACTTTAAAGTGTGGTTCTATTTTGAAAAGTAAGTTTGCAAAAATAGTGTTGAAGGGTTCCATGCTTATTGTCCCTTAGTGACTTCCTTGTCAAATGAAGCTTGCAAATAAAAAGATATTTTTCTAACTGCCAGCCCTATCCTGGGCTCTGACAGTAAAGCTGGGTTCTTTCCCTCTCATGCATCATCACCAGAAATAAAAGTTATAAAGGCCAAATTAGGACCACAGCAACACTTGTGCAATCCCACTATCTTTAATGACACCATTGGTGATACTTCTTCCATTCTGTTATCTTCAACAGTTGCTCAGGTGTAAATATTTATACCTCAGCAACTGTTTCCATTGATGATGAATATCATGGAATAGAATCTGCAGCTCATGGACTCCTCCTCTGTTTCTCTTGTGTAAAAGAGTAAAAAGAAGTAAAAACTTATTTTCAGCAGATATGACTCTGGGGAATCAATCTGTTGAATCAGAAGGTAGAATTTTTATATAGTGTAAACATGTGTAGTGTCTATTGACTTTCAATGAGCCAATTCACATTTTTTTTTATTCACAGTAACTTCAGAATGGAACTGCACAGGAAAGGCTGCCTTGAAATAAGGAATATCAAGTCTCTACCCTGCACTACTGCTTACATTAGAATCAAAGTAGTACCTCATTGGTGCCAAAATAATTTTATTCAGCAGACAATAGTGTAGTTTTTTGGCAACTTTTAGACCAGTCCACTCCACTGCTATTGACGTGACAAGACACAGTATAATCCCAAGGCAGCAGAGAATGCTGAACACCCTTGAATAGCGAGAATGATTATATTCCTATGTAGTAAAGAAACAGAAGCAAAAATATTATTTTAAGTATTTTAATAATTTAAAATACAGTTTGCATTAAGAGAAGGGGAGGTGGGATTGACAGCCTTGAGGAAGAAGTTCTCTTTTCCTCTACACAACAGGGACAGAACAAGCTTCCCCATTTTGTTTTGCTAATGATTCTCTGCCATAATTAAGCATTATTCAGGAAAAAATGCTGTTTGGATTAGATTAAAAATTCAAAATCCATGGAATCTCATAAAAAGAATCCAAGGATTTTATGCATTAGTTAATTCCAGTTGGGGTAACAGATACCTTTAAAGACTGTAATATGACATGGTAGTAGCCCCTTTTCAGTGGGAGCTGGAGAGAGGCCAGAAAAATGTAAAATAAATTATTAATAACTTCCCATTAAAACTCGTCTTTAATAAAATAGTCTCTAGGGATGAATCAAAGGCTTCACTGAAGCCAATAGCAAAACTCCTCTTTGGCTTCAGTGGCATCAGGATTTCACCCTAGGTTTCCATCCAGCCACTACTTGTGATACCTTGGATTGAAAAATGTTTAAAACCATATTTAGACCATTGTCAAGACGGCTTCTTTACAGACATTAATCCCTTCAGAGAAGACAACTGGAATTTTAATGAAATAATGTCATCGTTGTATCAGATCCATGGAGATAGTTAATTAGTCTGTCTTAAAAAATACGTTAATTATGACTATGTTGTTCAACACAAATGATGCCTTTTTTTCCTTGGCAGGATAAAATCCCCTGGGAGGTGACTCTCTGGTTCACCTGAGCAATTAGCAAGGTAAGTTAGTGATTATTGGCAATTTAATGCCAAAGGAGGCTGGGATGGAAATATGCATGACTGCACTGTATATGTCACACCTTGCCAATCTTAGGCAAGCCTACCATTCTGTGCAAAATTAAGATAAAAGTCAATCAAAGAAGAATAACCTGGAACAGACAGTTCATTTGGAAAGATCTTTGTTCCCACTTGTTATGAAACTCAGCCTGAATGCTCTACCAGCAGCCAGAATGCTGCAGCACAGAAAGAAAGGAAAAAAAAAGAAGAGCTGTGAGTTCTATCAAGACTATTTTAGAGATGCAAACATAGTCTGTCAAGCAATGCTAAGGGTGGCAAAAGGAAAAGAAGAGCAGAGAGAGAGAAACTAAAAAAACAAAAACAAAACACCCCCTCCCCTGAAAATGTGATGGCCCTGAAAACATTCTGTGATGTACATTTCAGTAGGAATATACCATATTGCATGTCAATGGTCAAGCAGAAGTTAGCACTGGGAGATGTTTCTTTGTCAAATTAAAGAACTGACTTAGAAGTACAGTACCTGGCATACAGAACAATTCTTTTGTACTAGGTCACTCTTTGCAGAAATGACATCAGATGTCCACTTTGCAAGCCAGTAGTCAATAGCCACCATAACAGTGTGTTTTAAGAGCTGTGAAAGGACGAGTAAAGGCAAGAGCAGAATCCCTGCTGAGCTGAGGTACTTCCCACAGGCTCGCCAAGGCATCTTTGCTCTCTGATGTAGCACAGAAGATAGGTTGTCATCATCATCACTTTCTGTTATTTCTTCTGTAATCAGCGGGGGGAAAAAAGACTGTTGGATTGTAACATTGCCCTGGAAACCTTTTATATTCATTTTTTTCCATATCAAATGGCAGGTGCCAAATTGCAAAATAAAAGGACAATTCAAACTATTCACATGCCATGAATTTTTCATAAATGCATCTGTCTGTTAGTTACACATTTTTATCTATTACTTATGTAAACCCCAATTCAGCAAAGTCCCTAGGCTGGTGCTTAGGAGCTTTGCAGAATCCTAATCACAATGCTGTAAATGAACAAGCTCTCTGATGGGTTAAATATGGCAAACAAATATGCCAACAAATTGCATTTTAAAGAAACAAGTAAAATGCAGAGCAGAACACTCACAAATTGCAGGGTGATTATCATAGCAAATATTCCTCAGAGAACCAGCACGAGAGCAGAGTTGGTTTTTGAAGGAGTGGAGTGGGCACTTGGCAAATATTCCAAGCATAAAGGACTGCATGAGATGGAGTGAAGTGGAAGATAGGTGTAGTAGTATAAGACAGCAGTCAAGATTGAAACTGAGATGGAATGTAAGGAATGGGAGTTCGTGTAGAAGCAATAAGATCAGAGATGAAGGCTGGAGTGGGGGTTGCACACAGTTTGAAACCAAGGAGAGGAGATTTAACTTAATATGAGAGGGGAGAGAAAGCGAGTAAAGGAGCACTTGCATCTTCATAGATAGACATCATGCTTAGTTTACTGAATGGAATACAGTTTTAGGGTGAAATTACCTCCTCAGTTTCCAACACACCTTTGGAGTCAGTCATAAGTGCATGGTCATAAGTGAAGGAAAAGTTGGCCCTCAATAATCAATGTCTTTACACCAATGTATTTGTGACATTTATAGTTTACTGGTTCAAGATTTTCTTGATAATAATGAAATAAAACAGTGATTTTCTTTTCTAGGTAAAAGCATAAGCCAGTGTTCCCAGGCTATAGATAGGTCTGTACTAGCTGGCACTAGCTATTCTTCTTTAATTCATCCATTCTCTCACATTCAGATAGCGTTTAAATTATTTTAAAGGTACTCAGAATTTTTTTCCAGACACCATGATTTATACATGCTTGGAATAATTTAATCTTTGTAAATTAATTTATTTGTAATCCAGAAGAAAATATAACCTTTGCATGACTATCAGTATGAAAGAAATAGCGTGGGTATATGAATGCTACATTATTATGGCTTCTGAGGCTCACCTAAAGTTAGTTTTCATGAAACATAAGTTTCTTAAATAACTGCTAATAAATTAATATGTGCACAGTAGGATTTGTGGGCATTGTAGAAAATTCCCCCCAAATGATCTGGTAGGTTTGTCAAATAAACATTCAAATACTTTAATACACATGGATAGCGCTAAATATTTGTGGATACACTATTACCTAAGGTTACCTAGGGAGGTGATGGAATCTCCTTCTTTAGAGGTTTTTAAGGTCAGGCTTGATAAAGCCCTGGCTGGAATGATTTAGTTGGGAATTGGTCCTGCTTTGAGCAGGGGGTTGGACTAGATGACCTCCTGAGGTCCCTTCCAACCCTGATATTTTGTGCTTCTATTTCCTTCTTGAAAAAGGAACAGAAAAATCTCCAGCAAGCTGCCCATTTGAAATTCAAATGCTTCTATGATTTTTTTAAGCTAAAGAGGCAGATTCCCATGTGCCTCAGAGCTCATTTTGGTGCATCTGAGCAGAAGAGAGGTGTCTTAAAACCACTTTTGTGCACCCCTGGTCCTAGGGCCAGCTAGGGGTCATAAGGTGAGCAGCCTCATGTTTGCATCCCCCATCCTGAACTGCACTGTGTGCTCCTCAGCCATAGACAATAGTATGGGCCACAGTCCCTGCTCTGAGCCGCTAACAAATTCGGCAATTGAGTGTGTGGGTGCAGTGCTATATCCATGCACAGCTCCACTGAAGTCATTAGGGCTCTATGCAGAAGCAGTACTCAGCCCATGTGCTAACTGCAGTATCAGGGCACAATATCGTAAATTACACAATCTATAGTGCCATAAGGGTGCATGGCCAAGTACAGAGAGAATGGGTACACCTTCTCTGCCCCTGAGGCTTCTACAATCCAGAACCATAAATTACAAGTTGCGGAACAACCTTTGTTATTTCCTATATTAACTTCCAAATCAAATATGGGATTATTTTTGTGTGCGCATTTTCCTGATTGGAAAAAAGGAACAAAATGTTTTCAAAATGTAGTGATATTTTTTGAACTGTGAAACAAATCAGTCCAAATAATACTGGCCTAGATTTTCTGCTAATGCAATTGGACAAAACTCCACTAAAGTCAGTGGACCTGGGCTCTCTTACACCATGAAAAAATTGGGCCCACTAACTCTTGTGTATTGTTGTTGGAAAGTTTACTAAAGCCCTAATTCAGGAAAGCATGTAAGCACTTTCTTCAATCTATCCCTATTCAGGAAAGCATTTAGAAGCCCATGGTTATGCTTAAGCATATGTTTAAGTCTGATTGAGTTTGATGCGAGTGAAGCAGATGCTTAAAATGAAGTATCTGCTTTAGAGCTTTCCTCACTAGGGATGCTTTTCCAAATCAGAGATCCTGTGGGAACAATTTTGACAGCTCCTCACAAGGCCATGGTTAACCAGCACCTTCAGATTGCTCTCTATTAAAGCTCAGTTTTAATATGTAACTCTTAGGAGCCACAATCCACATAAAGAACCAGGCCACAGTTCCTCCTGGAAAAGATTGATTTTGTTACGAACTTGAAATTTGTGAATTGATTCCATCTAAAACAGTTTGAACTGTAAAACAACGATGCAGTCAGCATTGGGTCTCAGGGTACCCTTTTAGAAAAATTACTTTACCTTCATCCTCTTCATCATCTTTTAGCAGAGCTTCTCGGGAATACCTGGTCCTCCGGAGGTTCTTCCTCTCCAAAACAGTTTTTCTTTCTATTATAGTTTCCTAAAAGCAGGACAAGTCATGTGGCTTTGCTTGATAAAGTTTTTTAAAATTACAGATGTCACAAAATGTATTTTCAAACCAGTGTGTCAGTAAAAAGGAAAGGAGAGGATTACAATTGGCTGTCATGAATGTTTGATGTGCCATCTATTTTTAAATCCAAAAGGCATAAATCATTCCCAGTGTAAAGCAGGGGGCTGTGCAGCCTTAACACCCCCCTTCCCCGTCAGAAGAAAGTGGGACATGGGCCCGGGTCCCTCCCAGATTCAGGTCATGGCTGGAGTCCTGAAACCTGACTGGGTACTCCTGAAGTAGACACAGAGAGGGAACACAGGTAACGTTCCCCTGAAACACTGACAGTCAGGACATGAATTCCTTCCATCTTTGGAGGCTGATTCTGCAGTCCTCACTCAGGCAAAGCTCCCATGGAAGAAAGCACCTGCCTGAGTAAGAACTATAGTTTCAGATGCTGGATCTTCCTATCTCATAATATTTTAATTAACAAGATCTAGTCTAGTCATTTGTGGTTATATAAGAATTTTAAAAAAATTAAAAACAGTACAATGGCTAAATTTAACACACGTTTCCATTTGCAGCATAACTATTCCTGTACATGTCACTAACTCAATTTTCTCTGTACTTAATGGTCCAATTCCATACTCCTCATGCAAGAAAATTCCCTATAGGGCTTCACTAAAAAGGGTGGATGTAGGTCCTACCTAGTATGGAGAAAATATGATACATGCAGATTTAAGGTTTTTGTCTTAATAAATGGAGCAAAGTTCATTCAAGCGAAGTTCACTCTCTCTCTCTCTCACTCACACACACACACACACACACACAAAGTGTTACTAATGTTTTCAATTTAAAATGCTTCACCACATAAGGAATACATTTTTTAAGATGCTGAGAAAAATACATAATAAACCTTCTCCAGTTCTTGGTCCTGTCGATTCATGAGTGTTTTCCAGTGTTCAAAGAGCTCAGACTCTGATTTCTGAATGTCCTTGAGTGTCCCTTCTCTTTGAATGGTACCATCCTTCATTGCAATGATCTAAGAGGTTAGGAATACAAACTGTCAAGGAGATATTTGGTTATATTTATGAAGCTCCCATCCAGTGATCTGGACACTGTACAAATAATAAAAACAATACTATTCCACAGATCAATAGAGACAACACGGATACATAGCAGAAGGAGGATATCCTAAATTTGTTAGTCTCTAAGGTGCCACAAGGACTCCTCGTTGTTTCTACTTGACATTATGATTCAAGACACTTCCCATTTTAGCAAACCCCAGCCTCTCTATCAGCCTCAGAGTGGCCTGTGAAGTGCTGCCAAGGATTTAGCTACCCCTTAGTCAGTTGTTCCTCTTTCCCTTCTTTGAGAGAAACAAGCAACTTGCCCTTCCTCGGGGAAGCATTCATTTTTTTTACTCCAGAATGGACCCAATACTTCACAATAGCTGTCACCATCAGAAGGGATGGGGATCTTATTCACAGTTACAATCCCCAGAGTCTTCAGAGCTTTGGCAAGCATCATGGCTGAAATCCAAGCAGGGATAACACTGGTTCAATCCTCTGATGTGCCGCCTGAGCTGAGCGTGGTGAACCAGAAAGGGGGGTGGAGTGGGGTTCATTCTCTGATCCTCCCAATCCTGGGATTGGCTAGGGCTTCTTCCGCCTACCAAAACAAATTAGAGCAGCCTCAGCTGTTTCAAACTGTACTGTCCGGGAATGGTTCCTTGTAGGTTGCTCCATTGATCCAGGATCACTAAAGCATATAATGCTCAGGCCCCTCCCATTCCTGATAAGCCCCCTACTGCACAGGGGATGGGCAGAAGGAGCTGTTTTAGAGCCAGCTCTTCTGGTTTTATGTCTGCTGAGGATTCCTTTATGGTAGAGTGGCACAAAGTGATTTATTGCAGGGCAGGATGGAGCCCCTTATGTTCATCGCTCCAAACATGAATTCCACTTTAATGGAGTAAGTAAACTCAGGATATGAGCCCACACAAAGTCTGCTGGCATCCTGGGCTCCTCATCCACAGACAACATTTGTTATTTCCAAATGACACAGGAAATTCCCTCTCCTCTTCAGCAGCCTCTGAATGCCAGGTTCCATATGCCTTCCTTTGCCCTTACATCATGGCATCATTTGCTTTGAACATGCACAGAATGTATGCCATAACTACATCTATTTTTGCTTCATTTGTAGGATGGCATGTATTATGTTTCAAGCATCATCAGTTGTAGTCAGCATGAGATACTCTTGGATGTGATGTGGCTCAATGATATGGCATATTACCTGAAAACAATTCAGTATGAAGCACAACCTCCCCACAAGCCACATTTAGTTGAATTTATCTTATTGCATAAAACAGATTTTTTAAAAAAAGACCTTTTTAGTTCTCACAGGTTGAAATATTTAAAAAAAATGTAAAATGAGAGTAAGCAGCAATTGAGGCTACTCAGCAGAAGAGCTTCCCACAGTGAGTTTAAGGCAATAGATTCTCAGAATGTCTCTAGTTTATCACAAATGCATATTTCCCTTAAAAAATCCTTTGCTTGCTATGCTAATTTTTATAATTAAAAAGGGTGGCATGAGCTAGTGGACTGAGAACAAATTTGGGCACAGAAATTACATAACATGGCATTTGACTAATGTCGAAGAAAAACTCAGTTCTCACACTAACGTTTGAATTCTAAAAATGCTCACATGCCCCTTTGAGTATTGGGACCCCACTGTACCAGGTGCTATGCAAACATATGTGAAGAGATGGTCCCCAGCACAAGGAGCTTAGTTGGTCCTAGAGTGTATAAAGACGAGTGAGCGAGCCAGGAACTCCTGTACTTTAATTCCCTGCTACTGACTTGCTACATGACATTGGGTAAGACAATTAACCCTACTGTTAAAGTGGGATAATGACACCTCTTCTGTAGTGTGTCATGAGAATAGGGAATGAGTCAAATGCTGCTATTACTTATGCAGTGAAGTCAATGCCATTGTAGTAGCATAAAATAACAGAATTAGCCACGCTGGGTCTGATTCTCCACTGACTTACACCTGTTATACGCATCACCCCTTGTGCAAAGGGGGCGCAAAACACATTCTGTCCTGGTAATATTTTATACCCCTTTTGCACAGATGTGCATACAAAGTGCTAGGCAGTGGAAATTCAAGTCTGTTCATTGAATTTTATCATTTTTAATTTATATCACCTTAGTCTGAGATACTGTGGGGCCTGGACAGATTTTTGCCTCTGCGCTGAAATAAGCTACTGTTTCTGAGAATTAATCCATTTCTTATAAAAAAAAAAGTTTATCCTTCAACGCTTATTCCCTTTAAAAAACACACCTCGGCATCCTATGCCTCATATTAATGACACAGATTGCTTTTAATTCTTTGTTCCTAGCTTACAACTCTCTCTAAACACAGTTTATTAACAAGATAACAATTTACAAGTTAGAGCTGTCACCATTGAAAAATGAAATCACAGGCTTCTAGCTACATGCTGTGCCCAGCACCTTGGCTCTTCATGCAGGAAATTACATGTAAATATTCTGGTTCCACAGCCTGTTTGCCACCATGGGCCTTTGGGAAATGCAGTGGGGTTCTGGTTATTAAAGCTTTCCAAACAGTAAACGTTAGATGGAAGAAACACACCTTTTTGGAGGAAATTATTATAGTCACATTGGTCTAAACCTGAAGAATGGGGTTTAACTCCTAACTCCTATTGATTTCAAGTCAATGGGCCTCCTTCTGATCTCACTTGCACCAGTTTGAAAATAACGTAACTCCAGTAACTTCAGCAGAGTTACTTCTGATTAACACTGAGGAAAGCTGAAGGAAATGAAGCTCAGTGACTTGAACTGACAATTTCAGCTGAAGTCAATGGGAGCTGAGGGTATTCAGCACCTCTCAGGCATAGGGCTAGTCAAAAATTTTCAGTCAAAACATTTTTTTAACCCAATTTTCCATTGAAAAACAAACACTTTTTCAAAATGTCTCTGTTTTCTATGGAAAAGTTTAATTTTTCATTGAAAAATGAATGTCTGAAAACTGAAAATTTTTGAAGCACCTAGACTTCACCTTCCATGATGCATCACTGCCATGATGCATCGCTTCCCCTCACCACAGGCTGGACTCTGGTGCATCACAGGAGATGTAGTCTGACAGGGAGCCCAGTCTATAGAAAATAGGAGCACGAGGCACCCACACTACAACTCCCATGAGGCACCACAGCAACATTTGTGAATTGGAATATTATAGTCTTTGACCAAAATATTTCAGATTTGGATTTTTCACTGAAAACTTTATTTCCATGGAAAAAAAATTGACTTTTTGTTTTGTCTGTGCCAAAAATTTCCACAGGAAAAAAAGCCCTATTTTTTGATGACCTCTACTCAGGAAACACCTTCTAAAACCGGGACTTTAATTCTCTCAAAGGTTTTGCAGGAAAGTTTAGGCGTGTCATTTGAGATATATATTTCACATTAAAAGTCTGAGAAATTTCTTAATGAATAACAATAGCAACAACTAGTACAAGTCTTGTTGCCCAGCCTTAGACAAACTCCCACTGGCTTTAATGAGAGTTTTGCCTGAGAAAGGACTGCATGATCTAGCCTAATACTAGATAATGACAACTAATTATAACTTGCATTTTAAAAGCCCCTTTGCACCTTGCATACATTTGGGCCTATACAGTATTACAGTAACAAAAATATTAAAAAGAATTTATTATTATTAATAACCACTCAGAACATTTTAAATAAGGACAACAGACATGTTTTTGACAAATGAAAAGGAGGGAAGAGGTTATTAATATAAGGCCAACAGTTGAACTCGTTTAAAAAATCATCTTTGGAAAAAATGCATATAGGTGTTGTTTAAAAATGGGAACGAATGGACTAAGACAGATGTCTAGAGGGAAGGAATTCCATATCCTAGGGACCACCACAGCAAAGGCAGAATTGCTTACTTATCTTAGCATGATGATGGTAAATGACCGAAGGATGAGGTCAGAGCAGACATTATAAAGAGATTTAAAAACCAACAGGACCAGCTTAGAAATCTATCTGCAACGTTATGAAAAGCCAGTATGAAGAATGCAAGGGTGGGAGTGGTATGAGAATGCTTGCTCAGGCCAGGGAATAACTGTGCTGCTGCATTACATATCTATTGCAAGTGACTGAAGCCCTGCTAGGAGAAGTAATTACAATAATCAATCCTTGTGGTCAGGAAGGCATGTGTTGCCGGTGCAAGATAACAACACAATGAAGAAGTGTGCAACCTAATCAAAAACAAAACAACAAACAAAACTTTGGTATTTGTACATGAAAGTGCTACTTCTATTTAGTCTAACTACCTAAATAACGGAATTATTTTGAAAGGGAAAGTGCCCATCTCAATATGTTATTTACTACAAATGAAGGCCAAGAAGTGTCAATTTTTTCCCCTTGTGTCTTCCTTTGACTCAATCTCCTTATAATGGTTTTCTTCTGTGGTAATAAAATAACTGCATAGTGATGTCAAAGATATAAACAGATTTATTATTCCAATATCTTCAGTTGTTTAAAGGACATCATGTAAACCAGATTCTCAAAAGGGACTTGTGATTTTGGGTTTCGGTTTTTGGGTGCTCAACTTGAGATGCCTTAAAAGGGACCCAATTTCCAGAATTGCCCACCCTCTGAAAATCAGGCCCCTTTAAGGTGTTTCAAGTTGAGAATTGAAAAATTAAAGGGCATCCAAAATCACTAGTCAATTTTGAAAATGTTAATAATACACATTCTCCCTATGCAGTCCTGTTGATACAGAAATGCAAAAAGATTATTTTCAGTACAGGTGAGTCTCATCTTACGCGGGGGTTCCGTTCTGTGGTTAGCGCGTAAAGCGAAAACCGCATATAGTCAAAATTATATTGAGTTGAATGGCAGGCGGAATTGCCCGCACTAGAGATACAGTATTAAAATTGTTATTTTTCCTCTTTTTTTTTGGTTTTTGCCAACCACATAAAGCTGAAATTGCACATGTTAAATGCGCGTAAGTTGCAACAGACCTGTAATGTTTATTTTATAGAAGTCACTTACAAGTCACTTTTCAATTTCATCATTAAAAATGACAGCTTTCTTACCCAGTCAGCATGTGGCAGGTACTGTAGTTTGTGGGTGACCAGGATAATGGTTCTCTTGTCTTCCCTTAGCATTTTCAGGATCCCTTCCTGCATAAGATGGTCACTTAAGTGGATATCCAGTGCAGAAAACGGATCGTCCTAGCCATGAGAAAAGAGATTAAGAACCTGCCATACTGCTGCAACCAAGCCTTTACAGGATTTAATGGAAGTGATATATTTTAACACTAGTGCTGTCTTCAGTTAAGTCAGTTAGATCAACACGGACAACCAGAGGGAGGAGAAGATTAACAGTAAATCAATATTTTGCAGTGGCAGGGGATTCTCAGATAGATGGCAACAAAGCATGAATTATCTTTTTGCAATGACTAAGCTGAAAGATGGTAATTTTAGCTAGACTTGTGCTGTGGTTTACTGAGCCTTAGGGTAACTGCCAGTTTATTTACCTGCACTCTTCAGATATTGATATACTGGCGTAACTAAGGGCTTGTCTACATGGCACTGCAGTACTGACAAGCCCCTATTTAGGCCTAACATAGTGAAGTCAACAGTAGCCTAAAACTAAAGTGTGCCTGACTTGAAGTCCTTCAGAGAAACAGAGTATAAGCACATCTTGATTTCCTTGATGACATACTTGCTCCATTGTGAGTTATCTATTTCCACCTCTGAGAGAAATTTCCCTATTGAAAAACCACTGAGAGAGAAAGATTGATCAGTTCTATGATCTTGACCAGCTGATTGCTTTTAAGGGCTAAAATTAGATTAATTCTGTCCTATTGACTCACTGATTTGTATTTAATTAATTGAGGAAAGATCTAACATTTTTGAGGATTTATTCATTTGATCCCATTTATATTCAGAATTACGAACATCGCATGTAGAAGGTGGTACTAATATTACTGGTAGGATTTACATTGTCTTCCCACTGGATATTGTTTATTAAGGTAATTATACTGATTCTTTTTATGTGGAATGTGGAATTTTGCTCTCTGAGCATTGAGTTAAGTCTGCTCTATCCCACTGAAATCAATAGGAGTTTTGCAATCAAATTCAGTGGAGGCAGAGTTAGGTCAAAGTTAGATGCTTTTGAAAATCTGACACCCTTATTCCCCCCGCCCCGAATTTTGGAATAATGTCATATTGTAATTACATTTAATACGTTTATTGTTGTATTGGTACATTTACAAAAATCAATAAAAATAATTTAAAATATCTAGAAGCAATGATGATGTAGCGATGATGATTTTTGAGGGTGTAATAAATCAGAATATAATAAAATGAAGGGTAGAAATGAAGGAAATTCAAGGTGTCAGGTATGGTCACACATATGTTACAGTAACCTCACACCCTGACAAAGAGTATATTCTCAAATCTTTGCATGGAGTTTTAGTCACCTAGTTCCAAGTGAAGTCCATGGGAACCATACATCTAAAACACTGTGCAGGGTTAAAAAAATATATCTGAAGTTGACAGGTGAAATGCTGAATTCCCTTGCTCTATGGATTTGGATCAAAACTGATCATGTTCCTTAACTATGGTTTTCATGCATGCCTGCTACATATGCAATGTTGTACTCTTCGTGATAGACAAAGGCAACTTATGGCCCAATATTGGCCCTGCTCCACTGTGGCACTTGGCAAAAAAAAAACAGTAATAATTGGAGATATACCAATCTCCTAGAACTAGAAGGGACCTTGAAAGGTCATTGAGTCCAGCCCCCTGCCTTCACTAGCAGGACCAATTTTTTCCCCAGATTCTTAAGTGGCCCCTTCAAGGATTGAACTCACAACCCTGGGTTTAGCAGGCCAATGCTCAAACCACTGAGCTATCCCTCCCCCATAAAAATTTACTTGCAGCGCCCGTCTCCGCCACTCCGGATTCGGGGATCTGAACCCGACTCCCTTTCGATCGGCCGAGGGCAATGGAAGCCATTGCCCGTCCCTTCAGAACGGCGCTCGCCTATCTCTTAGGACCGACTGACCCATGTTCAACTGCTGTTCACATGGAACCCTTCTCCACTTCAGCCTTCAAAGTTCTCGTTTGAATGCAGCTCTACTTGTGCTATATTCACTGCCCAGGAAAGGGTTTTCACTCATTGGGGCAGTCACATAATTGCTATGAGCCCTTCTCATAAAGACAGACCTATGAATCTGCCTCCTAGGCTCTTAGAGATGTTGTCTGATATGTAGTGCCTTCCTGACTCCACATGACATGGCTGGCACAGAGGACTTTAAAGGGGGTCATACACTTGAAAGCTGAGCTCAAAAGGGAAACTATCAGCTAGGAGAATCAATAAACCCATTAGTGAGCATGTGTGTGTGGGGGGGATTACTTGATTCTTCCTCATACTAATCCAAGGACCTAATCCCACTCCCCATAGTAGCTCCATTGCGGTTGGGGCAAAATACGCAGAGAACAATTCAGGATGGGCAGAGAGTTTGTTTCCACAAAGAAAAGAGATGCCTTAGGCACAGACAATATTAATTTTATGGATGAGAATTTAGGAATTTTTACAAATACTGCAGTCAATATTTGAAATGTACTAGCTCAAATAAAATCTTGAAGTACCAAAAATAAATGCAGTGGTCAAAGCAGCATTTCAAATAGAAACTGTGGAGGGCATGTCTATATTGCAGCAGGGAGTGGTGTGGACGTTGTGACGTGGGCGATGGCATGGGTCAGCCACCCAAGCTCAAACCCAGGGGTCAGAGGGACTTGGACTTAGGCTGCTATCCCATGCTGCCATCCATGTCACAACATCCACACTGCTATTTTTAGTGCACTAACTTGAGCCTGTCTACCCAGGCTGGGAGGCACATTCCCAGCCACAGAGTAAAGTGAAGGATCAAATCCATGATTTCTATTTACATTATTTATCTTAAGATCTATCTGTGGTATTTGTGGGGAGGGGGTCTGTCCCCTGTGTATCTTAGCTATAAAAAAAGTAAAATAAAGTAGTACATATTTCAATTGCGACTACCCCTTTGGTTCAGTGGAGCAGAATTTCATTTTCTGCCCATTAAACATTTTGAATGAATATACACCTCTACCTCGATATAACCTGACCCGATATAACACGAATTCGGATATAATGCGGTAAAGCAGTGCTCTGGGGCGGAGGGGGGCGGGGCTGCGCACGCCGGTGGATCAAAGGAAGTTCGATATAACGTGGTTTCACCTATAACGTGGTAAGATTTTTTGGCTCCCGAGGACAGCGTTATATCGAGGTAGAGGTGTACTTGGTGCTGCAACGTACAGCTCAGACATAATGGCATCTACTCACCAGGAACACAACATTTGTCTGCTGGTAAAGTGCTCTTGCCACACTGATGCGCTGGCGCTGCCCTCCAGAAAGATTAATACCCTGGAAGTAAACAGATAAAAAAATAATAAATTGATCACAAAATCTCTAATCCAGCTCTAAAATCAGAATACTTAAATTTTGCTTTGTTAGAAGTTTTTGTGGAGAAGACACCATGGAGTGAAAGAATCCAGGTATATCTTTTTGAAAAAGTAGCCCTACTGTTCATTTGGGAAAGCAGCAGACTAATTGCCTTGATATCTGGAATGCTCTACCATGAATTTTGGGCCACATATACACAACTGTAAAATTGTTAAAGCCTTCATTGCTATTGAGCAAATGCAACTGCAATGCAGATTACACTGATTTGCTGAGATGTTCCATATTTCCTCTTACAAGATAAGAGGAAACTTTTAGATGACCTCAGTTGTATGCTACCAGCAGCTGGAACTGACTTTTTAATGTTCTTTGTCCACACTCAAAATGTACTTCAACATCAGCAGAGAACTTTTAGTGCATTAGACCCAGATTTTTAAAAAAATAGGTGGCTAAAGTTAAGTTTTATGTCTATATTCAGTTCCACGGGAAAAGCTGTGTGCTTGACACGTTTGAAAAAAAAAGCCCATTTGTTCAGGTGCTTAAATAAGGTCTTAACAGTTTAACTTTAGTCCTTAGACTCATTTTTTTAGTGAGAAGGTCATGATGCATTGGTGGTGCCACTGAAGAGATCTGGGTTTGCAGATGACCTTTGGACATTCTGTCCTTGAGCTGGGCGTATAAACTAAATGACATTTTCAGCTTCTGGTGGGGTGGAAAGGAAGGGTAGAGTTTTCCCATAACACATTTATTTTTCTTGTAAAGGTAGCAGCAATTTTTAAAATTACGTTTTAATTGGCACTCCCCCAATCATTTATTCAGAAACATTGGTTTGAGAACATTCTTGAGGCATGTGAAGGTTTGTATAATGCTGTGATGATATATTATTTATCTAAGGTATCACAATTATACTAGGTAACTGAATTACAAGAGGCATTTTTTAATCACAATATCAGACTATGTTGAGATGAAACATAATCTGGTGGCTATGAGAGATCTAGGTTCTATTCCCAGCCCTGACTCAGATTTACTGTGTGTAGTTGTAGCCGTGTCGGGCCCAGGATGTTAGAGAGAAAATGCGAGTGAGGTAATATCTTTGACTGGACCAACTTCTGTTGGCGAGAGAGAAGTTTTCAAGCCTCACACAGCTCTTCTCAGATCAAGTTTACCTGAAGAAGAGCTCTGTGTAAGTTTGAAAGCTTTTCTCACTCACTAACACAAGTTGGTCCAATCAAAGATATTACCTCACCCACCTTGTCTCAGAGATTTACTGTGTAGCTTAGAGCAAATTACTTATCTCTGTGCCTTGGTTTCTTCAGCTGCAATGTATTAGCATTTTCCTACTTCACCAGGGTATAACAAGGCTTAATTCATTGTTTGTTAATTACCTGATACCTTCAGATGGAAGGTGCTCTAAAAATGTAAAGTTTTACTTTTATTATATGCCTGTAGACACCAAACTGCAAAGAGTGACACTTGGGCACTGATATTTCAGATAGCGACTGTGGGACTAATAAAACATTCTGACAGCAGAACATTTAAACCAACACATTTCACACAAACAGCAATGTTCCCATATTTACCAAGCGACGAGCTTTCAGACTAATGATCCAAAAGTATATTTAACTCAAAGATTTATTTGGCAACTAGAGTACTGAAACGATTTAAAGAAAAAACACAAAAACAAATCCTGTAGATGGTTACTGACCCTCTCTCCAATCTGGGTTTGGTCTCCATGAGGAAGAATGTCAATATCAGGCTGAAGGGAGCAAGCGTCAATTACTGCTTTGTACCTGTGGAAACAAAAAAGATAATGCAAAATCCACACAGATATTGCCAGAGAAACACTCTTTCTACCTGCATAGGAGCAAAGATTAACCAGCTGTAAAAAGTCACACGGTGGAAAAGACTTGTTTGTTAGGCACTAATTGTTCTAATGGAATCCCTTTCAATCATAGTCAAGTAAATGACATTTTGGCTAGCAAAGCACCTTAGACCAGGGTCGCCCAGAGGATTCAGGGGGCTTGGGGCAAAGCAGGGGAGCTTTGGCGCTTGTATTCACCCAGCGGTGGTCCAGGTCTTTGGCAGCATTTCGGCGGCAGGGGGCCCTTCAGTTGCTCTGCGTCTTCAGCAGCACCGAAAGGCCCCCCCCCCCTGCTGAAATGCCGCCAAAGACCCGGACCGCCACCAGGCCAGGGCTCGCGGGGCCCCTATGGGGCCCGAGACCTGGGGCAAATTGCCCCACTTGCCCCCTCCCTGGGTGGCCCTGCCTTAGACCAGCTCCCCAGACCAATTAAAAATATTTACAGGCTAAAAATAGGCAGAGCAGGCACTGGTTCTTTTATGATGCATTGTTATTCTTTGAGCTTTACTTGTTTGCAGCATCAGGACCTTAGTTTCCTCTGTTTGTGTGGGCCTTTCACAGAAACAAGGGAGAAACAGTAAAAACATATACAATGTGATTGTATAGCCACCAAAATTGGGAGAGGGACTCAGGAGTGGAGATGGATAGGAAATGGTTTTCCTGTTCCACATTGGAACAAAATGGAGATCTTCAAAAATTTTCCACCAAAAAAATCAAAATAAATAATAATAAACAAATGAACAACAGAGAGTGAGAGAGACCCCAAAATAGTCAATAGCCAGTACTTAGGGCACTCAGCTGGAATACAGGACACCCATGTTCAAGGCCCTGTTCTGCTGGTTCAGAGATTCTGTTCTGGAGTTTCTCTCTCTCTCTCATTATGACCAGAAATTTCACTCTGACCCAAGAAACGCTCTTCAGAACTAGTCCTTTCCTGCAAAAAGTTTCAATTTTGAAAAACCGACATTTCTGACAAAAAACTGTTTCACTAGAAAATTCCTAGCCAGCTCTACTCAGGAGCAGGTGAGCAGGGGCAGCTCCGGGCCCCAGCATGCGAAGCGCGTGCTTGGGGCGGCATGCTGCGGGGGGCGCTCTGCCGGTCACCGGGAGGGCGGCAGGCAGCTCCGGTGGACCTCCCACAGGCGTGCCTGCGGAGGGGCCGCTGGTCCCGCGGGACCGACGACCGGCAGAGCGCCCCCTGCAGCGTGCCGCCATGCTTGGGGCGGCAAAATGACTAGAGCCGCCCCTGTAGGTGAGACACCTGATACTATTTTAAACTCACTTTAAGAGACTTTTTAGGTTTCAAGTTAACAGGAACTTGTAAAGATCTTAAGTATCAGAGGGGTAGCCGTGTTAGTCTGGTTCTGTAGAAGCAGCAAAGAATCCTGTGGCACCTTATAGACTAACAGAAGTTTTGCAGCATGAGCTTTCGTGGGTGAATACCCACTTCTTCGGATAACAGAAGTTTTGCAGCATGAGCTTTCATGGGTGAATACCCACTTCTTCGGATGCTTGCATCCGAAGAAGTGGGTATTCACCCACGAAAGCTCATGCTGCAAAACTTCTGTTAGTCTATAAGGTGCCACAGGATTCTTTGCTGCTTGTAAAGATCTTATTCAATCAAGTGGGGTTATTCTATCAATATTTCTAATTAAGCTTGTTCAGCTGTTTTATTGGAACCCTAGCAGCCAAGAGAGAGCAGAGCACTGGTGGCAAAAATGAAGGGAGACATGACAACATTCCTAGATTCAGAAGCCACCGGGGCCATATTTGTCACTGACTTTCATTCCATGCAATTCCACTGGAGTCAATGATTGCACACGGTCTAAATCTGAGTAGAATTTGGCCTATTTTATCTCCTGGGCAATGCAAAACAGTCATTTGGAAAGAAAAATGTTGCAACAGAGCACTTAGCAAGACCCCTTTAAATAAAAAATAAAAATCTACTCAAACTATTTTTATTTTTCAAATAGCATTATTTTTTGCTACTCTCTCTTTCCTTTCCAAAGTCAATAATAGTAGAAATTCAATGCCAAATGCTATTTCAGAATGTAAAAAAATGGAGTTCAAAGATTAGCTGATCCACCCAGGTTAAGCACAAACATACCACTTATCGTCAATAACATCTCAAATTTTTAAAATTTAAAAAAGTTTTAAGATCAACTTACAAGAGAGTTTACTCAAAAGTGCCACTGTGGTCTGTTAAATACTGTGCATCACACATAGCTATCCTTTGGAAGGAACAAAAGCTCCTAAAATGATTTTTTTGGTGGATCTCCATGCACTACGAAGTCAGATGAACTTTTATCATACATACATTTTCACAAGAAATTGATCAAAATACATCAAATATCAAAATATGTCTGGCTGAAGGAGCAGTTTATAAATTTATGCCTCAGAAACATATGGTCAGTTGTTCACCTAACAGATGGCCCCAGACCTGGAGCTGAAGTGTTTGTTTAATGTTCTGTGTTTTTTGAAAGGAGAATGGGTTGTCTAGTAATTACTTTTGCTGGCACACCAGCTTCCTCCCTCAAAACAGCATTATTTAAAGTGCAGTTACATTTGTAATAAAAAAAACAGGGTTCCAGCATATAACCTAAGAGTTTGTAACACTGATATTATTCCCAACAGTACTGAGCAGAAGTTGCAAATGCCACAAATATGGGCAGACAGTACACAATGGAGAGGCTGGCTCTGGAAGTGTAAGACATGGGTAAATACAATGTCATATCTGGGAAATTATAAGGAGTTTTCACAGTTTTCTTGTGAAGAGATGGTTCAATATTGAATAATAAATGTCAGTAATGGCATGTGTATCTCTGGGGTAGCCCAGTTAGCTGAAACAATGTTATCATTGGACATTTATTGTGGTAATCTGACGTAAACACTGGATTATTTTGCAATGAAATGAGTAACTTTAGTTCCAGCGTCTCAGCCTTACAGGAGCATAACTCTGTTTTCTTAGAAAAATGAACCAAATTCTACTCTCCTCTATACAAATGAAACTCCCACGGAAGCCAAAGGGCTCAATTAAGCTCTTGGAGCCAAACCCCTGTCAGAGGGAGTAGGAGAGGAGGGGCACCATCTGAGCAGCTGTGACTGAAGGCATTGGGACTGATTTTGAGTTCGCTTATGCCAATATAAATCAGGAGTATCTCCGCTGAAGTCAGTGGAATTAAACGAGGACAAATTGGAACAGAATTAGGCCCATTGTGTCTGTCTCATACAGGAGCAGATAAAATACACCCAATTCTTCTTCCATTACACTAGTGTAAAATCAGAGTGATTGAGAACAGAATTTGGTCCAGAGCCACTGAGCCCGCTGAGTGGATGACTATCCTCTCTCTCAGGAACATACGTCTGTTGTGGGGACATGGACCACTATCTAAATAGTGAGAAGTTCCCTCTTGCATTCAACAAGCAATATTATGTCTGCTGTCAACTCAGGACTGCTGGCGAGAAGGAGATCCCTGAGTCACCTGACCATGCCGTGCATCATACCAAGACACCATTACTGGCAAACCAGGTAACCAAGGAGGAGAATATGACCTGTTAGCCATAAACAGCTAATGCAGTTGTCTCTGTGAAAGGCAATTAATCTTTCCCTTCCTTTTATTGGCAGGGTGCTGAAACATGTTACCTTTGTTTGTTGAAGGGGCTTTCAAAAATGATATTCTCTTCCACAGTAGCATTGAGCAGCCATGGTTTCTGTGAGGCATATGCCACTGATCCTCTTTTCCTGGAAAAACAGGAATTCCCACCTCATCAGTACAATTAAAAAACAAAACAAAAAACAAACATATAACGCAGAAACTGGTAATGAGTCTTCACTAATGCAACCTTTCTATTTCCCTTCATTAAGGCAAATGAATTTTCCACATATCACATCTCTCACCAAAGAAATGTTATATAATTAGAACCCCTCTTGCATATTGTCATTATTTTCCTAACAAAGGTTTTGAATGGAAAAATACATTTGTTCCCTAATTTGTTTTCTTCTTTGACGTGAGTTTAAGAGAAAGCTAACACACAGCATATTCTGCTGGAGTAATGAGGGTATTGTGAGGCAAGCCAGTAAATGCAGGGAAGTCTAGTTACAGCATTGTTCTGAGAGCCTAATAGAAAGTATATAGCAGCTGACCAGACAGGTATCACAGAGGAATACATAATACATTTGAAAAGGCATATTTAAGGAGTTCAAAAAAACAAACAAACAATAACAAAATAAACACAGTGTTTTCCCAAAATAATAATAGTTATTTGGATTTCTCAGGTAAAATATTGCCCCATAACACAGAAAAAGTAATAGGAGAGGGCTAGTAGTGAGGAAGACTCTGATAGATTCCCCTTGTGTAGTTGTCTCCATTTTGTCCCACCAAATGCAATGTTTGCCCTCACTGTGCAACAGTAGGTAGGGGTCAGCCTCAAGAATCTGCAGGTCTCAGAGAGTACACCCAGTCTATCACCACAGAAGGCTTGGTCCTCCTACTCCTCCCACTCCCCAGTATTTCAGAGGCATGGTTGCTAGGGGTTTCTCACCAGTGATAAACCATGGTGCCTCCTCTATTACAGGGTGGGAGGTTACCTCAGTACAGAATCGGCCTGACTGTACTGACGTTAATCCAAATTGAGGACTCTCAGCACCTTGTAGGATCAAGACCTTAATTCCCACATATGTAGCCAGACAGTTCCTGGATAAACATAGGGTACTGACCCCTAGTGGCCTTCCTCATTCAAGTAGTCGGTTTCAATGAGACTGCTCACCAAAGTAAGATCAGCAAGATTTGGCCTGACGTGTTTCATTTAAATTAAATAGTTTTTTCCCTTTTTAAAATGTTGCCTGCCTTCCCCAGATCACTATCTTTGTCTGCTGGAGCAGCCATTTCATCACTCCTCTTCTAGCTGGACATTAATGCAATTCAAATCATGTGCTGACAGCCAAGTGCGCTGGACACCTTTCTTATCAGAAACCGAGGTCATCTGCCCTGATCTTCTGTCAAGTCTTCAGGAAGACTTGCCTAGAAATTTTTATGAGACAAGTTTCTTTGAGGAGCAGAGAGGACAGTGTTATGCTACCCAAAAGGCTTTATTAGCGCATTCTAGACATCATTTCTGAGCACAAAACGTACACACTCAGTTGGAATTTTAATTATGTTTGATGAATATTCTTGGCTCATAGCTGAAATGAAACCTCAAAAACCCTTTACTCCTAGGGCTAACTCCTCACAGGCATTCAGTCCTAACTCAAAAAGAAACCATTAGTTAAATTATTGTGAAGTTTACATATAATTTTTAGAAGAAATCAGTGCATATGTTATAGGATTAATATGTATTCATCAATTCATTTTAAAGTCCAGAGTGTCTCTCATTCACTTCTATGGGTTAAAATTGTACAAGTTCTGAAGATTGCTGAAAGGTTACTGCAAATTAGTTTTTTCTAAATAGTTAACTGCTAGTGTGATTGTGATGTTTCAGGGGGGAAAGTCTTATGGGAAATGTGTTTTGTCTTTTAAAACATTGCTATGGAGACTAGCACACTGTGGGTGAATTCACCCATGTACACTGAACCAGCACAGGCACATTGCTTAAGTCCCATTTAACCCATATTTTGAGCCCTTTAGTGGCCCACAGGACTTGTGTTGGCCCTCTGCACAGGGGTGAATTTCATCCTCTTTACATCCAATTCTTCTTAGCTGGAAGCTGAGATCAGGTTTACACACAGGGGTAGATCCCATATTTATTACATGGGCAAAATTCTCGTGAACTCTTACCTGCGTGAGAAATTTATGCCGAAGCCCATAGTGTCTCCCATAAGGAATCTAACTGCTCATTCAAATCTCTCATTGAAATCAGAAGAATAATCATTTGAAACTATTAACTTCACTGGAGAGTATCCAGTTGACTCAGAGTCAATTCCATATTGATGTATCATTTAGGAACATAGGTCAAAAGTTTCAATTATTTACCCAAGTCCATATTCAAGCCTGATTTTCAGAAGTCAATTCAAGTCAATTTACATAATTAGCATCTCTGAAAATAAAGCCATTTATTTAGTTGTTTATATATGGATGCAGATGGTTAACTTTTGACCACCAAACAAAAAACAAACAAACAAAAAATCAACACACAAAAAACGTTGTGGAGATAGAATTGGTGAGGTGAGATACAGTATTTTGCAAACCCTTTATTGTGCTTCTGGAGCCCTGGGTCAAAATTCAGGTTGAGCATTTCTCAAGTTTTTGCAAAATTCATGAATGTCTACTGCTGATACAGCAAAAACATTACAAGTCAGCACTGGCATATCTGAGGGAGGAACATACACTGGGTTGGTCTTTATACCAGTCTGTGTTACTCTTTCATTTTTACAAGAAATAAACTGAGTCCCTGCTTTTTTCCCCTCCAGTCTGACTCAGGTCCCAGGGTAGTAGAATGCTGCTGCATTACCACCTATGAATACACAGAAACATCCATTTATATCATTGTCTAATTTATACCAAAAAAAAGGTCTACATGCTTAATTGCTTTTCTGTTTGTTTTCATCTGTTCTAAAGCTTGCAGCAGCTGCACAGAAAGTAAAATAATTCAATCTGATTTCCCAGGAGGCTCAATAGTTGCTACTCATTAATAGGAGACTGATGTTCTTTCCAATTAGGTTTTAAAATATTGTACCTGACTTCCGTGTCAACAGCGGTTTCCTTCTCTGGGCTGCAGAAATCAAAATATCAGTTATTTTTTTAAATCTGTAGACAGCCTACCAGACAGATTAAAATATTCTAACACAAAAAATGTGAAACTAAATAAGTAAAAAATTATATATATTTATGGTTTAACATTCCAAATACAGTATCACAAATATAGCTATATAACAGAAGTAAAGGTCCTTAATAAGTACAATGCTTTTCTTTATGATATGGAAATACAGCGGAGAAATTGGTAACTCGAAGGGCCCTAACTTGAGAAAAGCTGTATACCCTTAATGGAAGTTGAGGAAATGCTAATTACACAACACTGTTATATACATTGCCTTATTTGTTATTAATCTTCATAAAAATCTTAAAATCTTGTAGGCTTCTCTAATTCTGATCAGATTTTATGTTCTGTTTCAAATCACCTAATTTTTTATTTAATGCAAATACGTTAAAGCATTCTTGTACGGATGCAACTATGAGACAACTGAGTGCCTCTCCTTCACATTCTTGCAGCCTTTATGCACACAAAACTCCCATTTATTCCAAAGGATATTGCTAAAGTATTGCAGAATTTGTATGCTGTTGCACATTTAGCATATTTCTCAATTCAGACAAAAAAAACCCATGTATTCAAAGTCTGGATTATTTAAACATTTTTTAAAACAGAAAGCTGATGGAAATGACAGCTATACACTTGGAGCCCAAATCCTGCAAGACCAGGACATTTATAAGCAGACAAATATCTAGCTATAGAAATCACGAAAAAAGAAATATTACAGGATTAATTGTTATGAAAACAGTAAAAAAAAACCAGTACATTTTGAAAAAAATGAAAAGGGGATTAATTGCAAGGCATTGCAGCTGTTTTTCTGTATAACATATAATCCAGGAACTCATACAGAGTCAAATTCTGCTCTCAGTTCTCCCATGCAGTCACATTGATTTTAGAGGGGTTGCATAGATGTGAATTAGGGCAGAATTTTGCCTGTAGTGCAAACACAATGTATAAGGATTTCACAAACTGTTTAAAAACTCAAAATGCAAACACAAAGGAAGATTAGAACCTTTAACAAACCATGTTTAGTAGGAATAGTAACAAATAAGTGCAGCTTTATGCTAAAAACCACCCTGAAATACAAGGAGCTCTCTCTATCTATTTGTAGATATCGATAAACACACACTACAAATGCACAGCAAGATGTTACAAATTTCTGACAAAATTCCTACATCTGAATGAAATGTGCAGGCTATTCTTCTTGTTGTTAGTAAGGTTAAGGATATGCAAATGACTTCTAATAACTTGACACTTTAGTGCTAACAATGAGCAGATATAGCTATTACAGCAAATGGTGTGCAATAAATTATTTTTTATTTAAAAAATAACAGTAATCTTGTCTACAGTTTGTCAGCTGCCTCTCTGTTTATTAAATTATTTTCATTTTCCTGGCTGCATTTTTAATATAACTGATGACACAAATAATGAAATAACTACATTTTGCACAGCGTCTTAATCCAGTGTAATGCAAACCAATAAAGAATCAGCAAGCCATATGACTTCTGTCTCTTTATAAGCAGTCAATTGATAACCCTTATTCACAAAGAAATATTAGTTGGTTTGACAATGCAGAACAGGTAAGGAGAACAGAAAACTTGAAATCAGGCTCAGGAATTAGGCATAAGGAACTGCTTTATAGTAATGGCAGATAAAGAGGCTGTAAAGGAACATTGGAGAGTAAGAGGGAAATGTACAGTAGGTCAGGAATAAGATCTTGTCAAAGGGATCTATCAGATGCATAATTAGGTGGGAAATAAGCATAGTGAAAGGTACTCAATCTGATGGGTAGGGGGACAAACTTGAGAAACAAGCAAAGCAGTAGCGGAGGAGCATGATGATCCAAAAGTACTATCAGTAGAGTAATTAATGCTTCAGAGAGCCAGGAAGACATTCTGGGTCAGTAAAGGACACACACTACAGGGAGAGCCAGAAAAAAGGACATAGGGTGAAATCCTGGCTCCACTGAAATCAATGACAAAGGTCTCATTGATTTTAATGGGGCCAGGATTTCACCCATGATTTTTTAGAACTGTCACCTGTACAACATTCCACATGTTTGCATGCCAGGCTAAGATGCCAAGCACGGCAATGTCTGTTCCAGAATGAGATTTGAGAAGTATTCCAGAAATCTAAGATGAACTCAGCTCTCAAATTAGCTATAAGGCAAACATGATTTCCATGCCAGGATGCCCAGCAAAGACATGGACTAATCTGTACTCCCCACACGTTTTTTAATTTCCCACATGCACGAAGACCTGGGGCATGTGAAAATAAAAGCCTCATGACAGGATGAAGGAAATGAAGACAAGGGTAAAGGTGAAAGATTACATTAACAAATGAGACTTTTAAAGTGATAGTGCTAGAAAGTGCTGATTAGCGCTGAAAGTATGGAACTAGGGAATAACCTGATTTAGGAATTTACAGTGGGATTTGTGAAAGTACTTACGTGATTTAGGAGCCAAAGTCATTTAGGTGCTTTGGAAAATTTTATCCTAAGTGGCTTAAGAGCACAAGTCCCACTGACTTTAAAAAAAAAATCCTCACCTTACTTTTTTTTCTTTAATGGTATTTAATAGTTTGACAAGCTAAATTCCCGTTTGGTTCCTTCCACTGTGATTAATTTAGTAGGAAGTAGAAAGATCAACAATCACATATAATACCATACCTGACATCTTCCCCTGTCTCGCTGTCAGGAATACTGCTGCATCACAAATAAAAAGCAGACAAAGATGGTTTACTTAAGTAAATATGAGCAATCTGCCCCAGAAAGAGTAACAATTAAATTCTACTTTGTGTATAGACTGCAAACAGTGTTTATCACTGGCTGCTGCTGTTTGAAGACAGCAGCATCTGTTCCTTCTACAGAAATAGCACTTTGTTTTAGCAGTCATAAAAAAGAAGTGAATTTGTGTCCAGCAGTGTTTTCCTCATAGTCAGCTCATTCAGCTCTGAACAACACTTGAGACTTCTATAAGTGCCTAGGGCTATGTCTTATCCAGCCAAGGTCAACACTGTTCTTAGGAGGTGTGTATATGTACGTAGGTGTGTAAGAGGGACAGAGGATTATTGTCTAGACTATTTTCAAATGTATCAAGTTGTTTAAAAACCAAGTTGTTTTGACACAGCAATCTATTACATATATAAATGTGCCATGCCTTTTCTGAGTCACGCTCATTTCAGATCCAGTGAGGAAATGGAAAGCAGTGTTTGTGTCCAATGGGGATAACCAAATGAAATTAGGAAGGGGCATAATTTTTGTGCTTTAACGGGGGTGACCTAATTACCCCATTTGTGTGAACAAATGCAAGTTTGTGCAGGCACATGGGAAAAAACTGCACCTGCTGTTTAAAAAGCTAGGTTATGGTCCCTTTGAAAAGTTAGTCCATAATAAGCCATCATAGTACCTATATTCAATTGACTACAGAATTCCTGAGAGCTTGCCAACATGTTGTTGTATTTTTTCTATGCATTATTGTACTAAAAAATTCTCTCCCCCACACAATTAACCTACATTTTACTCACATAAGCTACTACATAATCAAAAGTAAACCCCACCGCACTTTCCTGTCCAAAAGCTCATGAATCTTAATGCATAGCAAGTTTATTCAACAGCAATATATTCTTTACTGAAACACTGAAAAGGCTGATATATTGAAAATCTTCTCCATCCCTTGCATGCCCTCCACAAGGACCAGGGACAGTCTCAGTCCCTGTAGCACACATCACCCCCAAATGGGGGCAGGGAGAGGTAGAGACTTGGCCTCATTCCCCTATGTCAGCCTGTGGAGTGGGTTAAGAGCAGGATTATGCAGCCTGCATGGTCCTTCTCTGCACTGGGTAGTGCAGGAAGGGACTGTATCTGAGATGGGCAGTACGGATCCTTTCAGCCTCAGGTGGGTCACTCATGGCCGGTAACACCCATTCTACTGAGCTCTCCCTCAGGCAGCTTGTGACACCCTACTCAAGGCAGTCCCTGAGTGGCATCATCACCCTCTGAATAATTAACACGTGGTCCAGCAATACACTGTGATGAGCCTGTATCTGAGTTACTGCATTACCTGAATCCTGATCCTAGAAAGTGTCGGTTTTAGTACAAGTAATGCTAAATCAGGTCCTTGCTCTGTGTTCCTGTAAAGTATTGAGCACATTTTCTCTGAAAACATCTGGTCAATATGTAGTGGCAGTCAAAAAAGCAAACAGAACATTAGGAAAGGGGTAGATGAGATAGAAATTATCATAATGCCACTGTATACATCGATAGTATGCTCACACCTGGAATACTGCATACAGTTCTGGTTGCCTCATCTCCAAAGAAAGATATACACCACTACCTTGATATAACGCCACCCGATATAACACGAATTTGGATATAACGCGGTAAAGCAGTGCTTCGGGGGATGGGGTGGTGTCGGGGCTGCGCACTCCGGTGGAGCAAAGAAAATTTAATATAACACGGTTTCACCTATAATGCAGTAGGATTTTTTGGCTCCCAAGGATAGCGTTCTATCGAGGTAGAGTGTATTAGAATTGGAAAAGGTGTAGAGAAGAGCAACAAAACAAAAGGGCAGCTGCCATATGAAGAGAGATTAAAAAGACTGGGACTGTTCAGTTTAGGGAACAGACAAATAAGGGGTGATAAGATAGAGGTCTATAAAATCATGAATGGTGCGGAGAAAGTGATAAGAAAATATAATTAATCCCCTTCACATAACACAAGAATTAGGAGTCACCCAATGAAATTAATAGGCAGCAGGTTTGCTTTAAGCATAAGGAAGTACTTCTTCACACAACACAGAGACACCAGTGCAACTGATTGCCAGGGAAGTGTGAAGGCCAAAAGTTAACTGGGTTAAAAAACCCACCAGATAAGTTCATGGAGGATAGGCCCATCAACGGCTATTAACCAAGATGGTCAGGAATGCAATACCATGCTCTGGGTGAACCTAAACTTCTGACTGTCAGAAGCTGGGACTAGATCACTTGATAATTGCCCTGTTCCATTCATTCCCTCTCAAGTATCTGGCACTGGCCACTGTCAGGCTACTGGGCTAGATGGACCATTGATCTGACCTTGTATGGCCATTCTTATATTCTTAGGATAACATTCCCCCAAATTCAATCTTCTTTTTGCATTCTTCCGTGTCCTCTGTCTTCTTCCCCTTGCTTTACCTCTTTATCCCCACTTTTCTGCATAATTATGGCACCTTAGAGGCATTTCATTCCAATTCTTATAGTGGCACATTCCAAGCATTACAGCTGTGACCACTGCATCTAGGGCCAAATTTAAAAAGATATTTAGGCATCTAAAGATGCAGATAGATGTTTAGTGGGAGTTTCAAAAGTGCATAGGCACTTAATGCCCATTGAAATCACTGGGAATCATACATTTTCTCTTTAAAATATATGAAGGACAGACCTTCCAATTTCATTAGAGCAATGTCCTTGTGGGAAAGAATTTGGAGCAATGGAATTAAGAGTTATTTTGCAACGTGAGTTACTGGAGCCAAGAATTGCTCTGTACTATAACATAGACCATACTAATCTGGGGCACATATTACTGCCTGAGCTAGGACAGCAAATTATGGTGATTTTTTTGATAAGATTACCCTCTTTGAACCTTAGGCCTTGTCTACACTGGCAAGTTTCTGCTTAGTAAAGCAGCTTTCTGCACTGTAACTCCTGAGGTGTACACACTGCTAAGCCACTTAGTGTGCAGAACCTGCACAGTTGTAGCACTGTAAAAAAAACTACCCCAACAAGAGGCATACAGCTTTCTGCACCGAGGCTACAGTGCTGTGGTGCCAGCGTAGACTCTGGTCAATTACAGCGCTGCGATTGGCCTCCGGGAAGTGTCCCACGATGCCTGTTCTCGCCTCTCTGGTCATCGGTTTAAACTCTACTGCCCTGCCTTCAGGTGACCAACCATCATCCCCACCATGTAAATTCCTTTGGAATTTTGAAAGTCCCCTTCCTGTTTGCTTGGTGATGCGTGCAGAGGTCTCAGCATGTCTTTCCAGGTGGCCATGCCTGCTCCACGCACCAGGCAATTCTCCACTTGGAGCAATGCTAAGCTACTGGACCTCATCAGCATTTGGGGAGAGGAGGCTGTCCAGTCCCAGCTGTGCTCCAGCCATAGGAATTATGATACCTACGGATAGATTTCACGATGCATGACAGAAAGGGGCCATGACCGGGACACACTGCAGTGCAGGGTCAAAGTGAAGGAGCTGTGGAATGCCTATCACAATGCGCAGGAGGCAAATCGCCGCTCTGGCGCTGTGCCATTCTTGGAGATGACCCCACTTCCACTGCAAAGGCCGCTGTGGATACTTCAGTGGCTCACATGCCAGTCGAGACTGGACTGAGCCAGGAGGATGAAATCTTGGACAAGGATGTGGAGGGGGAGGGGGACCCAGAGGCAGAAGATGACTTGGAGATCTGAGATGCATGCAGCCAGGAGCTCTTTTCTACCCCGGAGGAGGCTAGCCAGTCACAGCTGTTGGAGTTTGGCAAAGTGAAAACAGGAGAGGAGGCCCTTGGTAAGTGGCTTTGATTCTGGGAACTGCTGAAGCAAGTTGTTGGGGGCAGGAGGGTTGCAGAAAGCATGCTTGTGTTTGTCTGATGCGCGTATCACCACATGCCTAGTCTGAGGCGGACCAGGCTGTTGATTGATTCCCCCACTTCACGGGAATCTGCCTCAGAGATCTCCAGGAAACTCTCATGGAGATACTGGGCAATCGGCTGCTGCAGGTTCTTTGGCAGAGCTGCTTTGTTTCTTACCCCATTAATGGTAACTTTCCCACGCCACTCTGCCGTCACTGGAGTGGGGACCATTGCTGCACACAGGCAAGCCTCATAGGGGCCAGGGCGGAAGCCGCAGGCTTGGAGAAGACCCTGCCTTGATTCCCTGCTAACCCTCAGCAAAGAGATATCTTTCATAATGAACACAGCCTGTGGAAAATGTACTGACAGGAATGATTATCAGCCCCCCCCTACAGTGCTGGCTCGCCCCAAGAGCCATGTGACCAGTGTAGTAGGGTCCGGGAACACTGATTGACCCTGCCCATGTGGCTACTCACCATTTTGCAGGGCTTCTGGCTCATGTGTGCTTGCTTGGGGTCAGCTAGTTAGTGACAGGTATGTGAGTACCGGCAATAATAGCTCTTCAAACCGAGCAGCTCTGTGCCTGCCCTCCCCTGCAGCTGCTGTCGCAAAACTCTTTCCCATTCCCCCGCCCAAGACACTGCCAATACACTTGTATCAACCTCCTGGCTCCAGTCTGTACCAGTGTAATTCCACTCTTCCCCCGTCACAGTCCAGCACTGTGGTCTTCCACTGCACTCAACACCCATCCCTCTGCAGTTTGGCCCTGCTGAAGTACAGTACCTGCAGCATTGTACTACAAAGGAGAAGGTTGGATATGATCCTTGGACATACACAGATCTTTAGCTGTCCTGGGACCCCACCTCCTCCTGGGAATTTCCCTTCCCCCATCCTCCTCAGTGCTGATGGGGTTTTTTGTTTGTCTCTCTCCTCCGGTTGTTGTTTTTTAATAAAAGAATTGTGTTGGTTTGAAAGCAATCTTTATTCCATTAACTGAAAGCAAACAGAGCCCTGCAAAGCAACAGACATCTTAAACCTTCATATTGCATCATCTGCACCAATCACAATCACCTCCTAGCATTACAAGCACTGCACTCCCAAGTATAGCAACAAATATTAGTGGCTTTCAGCTTCAAATTGCTGCCTCAAGGCATCCCTGATCCTTATGGCCCCACACTGCACCCCTCTAATAGCCCTGGTTTCTGGCTGTTCAGTTCAGCCTCCAAGTGTTGAGCCTCAGCGGTCCAGCCCTGGGTGAAGCTTTCACCCTTCCCTTCACAAATATTATGGAGCATACAGCATGCAGCTATAAGCACTGGAATATTGTCATCGGCCAGGTTCAGCCTCCCATATATGCAGAGCCAGTGGGCCTTTAAACAGCCAAAAGCACACTCAGTCATTCTGTACTTGCTCAGCCTGTTGTTGAACCACTGCTTGCTGCTGTCAAGGTGCCCTGGGTATGGATTCATAAGCTATGGCATTAAGGGATAGGCAGGGTCTCCCAGGATCACAATGGGCATTTTGACTTCCCCTATGGTGATCTTCTGGTCCGGGAACAAAGTCCCTGTTTGCAGATTCCTGAACAGGCCAGTGTTCCAAAAGATGCATGCGTCATGCACCTTTCTGGAGCAGCCTGCGTTAATGTCCGTGAAATGCACACGGTGAGCCACAAGCACCTGGAGAAAGAGAGAAATACCCCTTCCAATTAATGTACTTGGTGGCTACGTGGTCTGGTGCCAGAATTGGAATATACGTGCCATCTATCGCCCCTCCGCAGTTAGGGAAGCCCATTTGTGCAAAGCCATCCACGTCATGCACATTGCCCAGAGTCACGGTCTTTCGGAGCAGGATGCGATTAATGGCCCTGCACACTTCTGTCAACATGAGTCCAATGGTTGACTTTCCCACTCCGAACTGGTTAGCAACTGATCGGTAGCAGTCTGGAGTAGCCAGCTTCCACAGTGCAATCGCCACACACTTCTCCAGTGACAGGGCAGCTCTCATTCTTGTTTCCTTGCGTCGTAGGACTGGGGAGAGCTCATCGCACAGTCCCATGAATGTGACTTTCCTCATCTGCAAGTTCTGCAGCCACTGCTCAGCATCCCAGATGTGCACGACGATGTGATCCCACCCCACCACTCAGTGTTTGTTTCCTGAGCCCACTGTGGTCAGCACCTCCAGGAATTCCACAAGCAATCTTGTGTCAAAGTTACTAGGCGTGGTGACATGCCACTCATGACATGTTAGTTAGAATGAGCAGCATACTGGACAACAGTTTGGGATCCATTCCTGCGCAGAGTGCGCAGTACACAAACCGTTGGAATATGACACCAAATGTGGATGGAAGCACAGGGATTGCTGGGATGGGAAGCAGTGCATCACAGGGCTTTGGGTCAGGACTCAGGGATGCCCTGCAACTCCCTCCACCTTCCCACAAGTCTTAGCAGCAGAAGAGGAAGAGATGCTCTGTGGGGTAGCTGCCCAAAATGCACCGCTCTGAATACCGCTGCAAGTGTCGCAAGTGTGAACACGCTATTGCGCAGGAAGCTAACAGTGTGAACACACAACCACCATTTCCCTTCAGTGCTCTCTGAGCGGTGCTGTAGCTGCTGGCACTGTACCTCTGCCAGTGTAGACATCCCCTTAGAATCTGCCTGGCCAGAAACTAGGGCAGTCTTATCAAATCAGTGCAGCCCCCATCTGATAGCTGTACTGCAGGTGTGTACAATTTACAAAGGAGGTCAGTAATCCCTGTGCTTCCACACAGTGTGCAGAGGCGGTCAAGAAAGCAAACAGGATGTTAGGAATCATTAAAAAGGGGATAGAGAATAAGACTGAGAATATATTATTGCCCTTATATAAATCCATGGTACGCCCACATCTCGAATACTGTGTACAGATGTGGTCTCCTCACCTCAAAAAAGATATACTGGCACTAGAAAAGGTTCAGAAAAGGGCAACTAAAATGATTAGGGGTTTGGAGAGGGTCCCATATGAGGAAAGATTAAAGAGGCTAGGACTCTTCAGCTTGGAAAAGAGAAGACTAAGGGGGGACATGATAGAGGTATATAAAATCATGAATGATGTGGAGAAAGTGGATAAGGAAAAGTTATTTACTTATTTCCATAATACAAGAACTAGGGGTCACCAAATGAAATTAATGGGCAGCAGGTTTACAACAAATAAAAGGAAGTTCTTCTTCACACAGTGCACAGTCAACTTGTGGAACTCCTTACCTGAGGAGGTTGTGAAGGCTAGGACTATAACAGTGTGTAAAAGAGAACTGGATAAATTCATGGTGGTTAAGTCCATAAATGGCTATTAGCCAGGATGGGTAAGAATGGTGTCCCTAGCATCTGTCTGTCAGAGGATGGAGATGGATGGCAGGAGAGAGATCACTTGTTAGGTTCACTCCCTCTGGGGCACCTGGCATTGGCCACTGTCGGAAGACAGATACTGGGCTAGATGGACCTTTGGTCTGACCCGGTACGGCCGTTCTTATGTTCTTATATAACTGAAGCCAACACTCAAACTGGGATCCCTGCAGAACGTTCTACAGACTGTGGTTCTGAAAGATGAAAAAAGAATCGTGCCCTCGGGAACTCAGTAGGAGCTGTGCTAAGGTTGTTTCAGTTGGAAGCTCCTGGGTACACGTGACAGATAGCAAAGCAAATGTGATAACTGCTGGATTTGAACCTGTCATACTTTGGTGCAATGGGATAAAATAAATTGAAACCAGTCATGACCTTTACACTGTTGTTGAGCACATACTTGGCCCACAAGCCAGTGATATTTATAAACAGTCTGATAAGACTCAATTTCATCTGCTTTAGTTTAGAATCAGCAGTTAAAATAACATTTTAATGATGTTATTTTTAAATAAAATATTTACAGTTTTACTGAAATGGAGTTATTTCAGCTAATCAGAGTGAAAGGATGCTGTACACCTGCTGATGCATAACTTTCTGATGGTTATACTCTGGTTTCTCTCCAAAGCTGTGTAGATAGAGCACTGGACTAAGACTTGGGAGACCTGCTTTCTATTCTTGGCTCTGCCAACAACCTGCTGGGTGACCTTGAGCAACTCACATAACCAATCAGTACCTCAGTTTCCTGACCTGTAAAATGGGGATAATGATACTGACCTCCTTTGTAAAGCACTTTGAGCTAGGTTTTATCAACAATTATGAAAATGTATAGCACTCTGACTGGCTGAGGGTGCAGTTACTTCTCTGAAACAGCAGCAAAGAGTCCTGTGGCACCTTATAGACTAACAGATGTTTTGGAGCATGAGCTTTCGTGGGAGAATACCCACTTCCGTTTTGGAGGATGAGCTTTCGTGGGAGAATACTCACTTTGTCGGATGCAAAGCTCATGCTCCAAAACGTCTGTTAGTCTATAAGGTGCCACAGGACTCTTTGCTGCTTTTACAGATCCAGACTAACATGGCTACCCCTCTGATACTTCTCTGAAACAGTGCATTATGTAAAATCCCTGTTCATTGATTGGCTGAGAATCATTATTAGCCAATCAGAGTGTCCTATAACTGCATGCTTGTTCCTTAATTCCCAGTCAGCTGGAAGAAAATGTATTTATATCTGCTAGATTTCTGTGCAACTTGTCCATAGACTTCATGCAAACAATTGTACCATAAAGAGTCTTATGACACAGTGCAGCTAGTAAAACTGGAAAAAAAATCTATTCTTGTAATATGCACAAGATAAAAAACATTCACACACATTTATCTCTGATAATGAGCAGAGAGAGTGGGGTGTTACTGAAAATCTTATAAAAGTGTAGTATACAGAACATTAATTGAAATTTGACTTGAAATTTAGAAGACCAGACTGCGACTGTCCCTTATTCAAGTTTTGGGGTGCAGTAGCTTTCTCTCTGCATTGTTCATACAAAAGCCAGACCTAACTACGGCCTGCCCTTTTGGGAGCACAAGAACAACTTCTTCTGTGTCCCCTTGAGAAGAACATATGGACAAGACTACACTCCCCCAGCATGGCCCACAAAGCAGGCCAGGTGCATCAGGGAAGTATCCTGAGCATATTGCGATTTATCCAATATCTATGATGCGAGACCATTGATGAGACATGGTGACCTTTAGGACTAAATTCTCTCCTTGGATACGTGACCACAACACACACTGAATTCACAAGAGCTGTGCACATGGCTCTGAGGGTAGAATCTGGCCCTTTTCTAACCTATTACCATTCAGCACAAACATGAAATCTTTAAATAGTTACCTGTTCCAGAATACGTTCCCGGAAGTCTTCTGCATCTCCCCAAGTGTCGCTAGCAAGAGTGAAGACTTACCACAGCCCACCTGTCCTACGATCATTGTTAACTGACCTGGGAGAGTGGAAAGCATATTTGAGGTTCTGATTACCAGACATTTGCTGAACATGTGTTATTCTATACATCTGCTGTGGTTTTTTACCTTGAGGGATTCGGATATCAATGTTGGACAATGTCGCAGATCCTTCAGATGTCCAGGTGAAAAATCCATTTGTGATCTATGGCAATATGTTGAGAAATGAAAAATGGAAAAACAGCATCAGGGCACACCTGTTTGTTTTCGGCGTATGAGAGAAATATCCGTCGTCATCCTTAAATTGGACATAGGACCAGAGGTTGCCTCTGCTCAAAGAAGTAAAGCTGAGGCTTTCAGGCCCTGATTTTCAAAAAGGGGCCTCCCTTTCTGTATATAATACTCTGCACCCATGGTGAGTGTGAGAGCTGGTTGCAAAAAGGTGAAAAGCTTTGGTGAAAAGTTTTTGAATTATTGTGTGAAATAATTCTGATGAAATTCTGAAAATTAAAACAATTTAACCAGCTCTTTATGTGCATGTGTCAGCCTTCGTGTGATTCTACTACAAATGCTGCAGGTTACCTTGTGGGTTTGCCACATCTTAAGTGATAGGAATATATCAGGATGCAAAATATGGGTGACATTCATCCCTGTGCAGAGAGCAAGCACCAGGTCTATGTATCACTTAAATGGTTCAAGGGCCTTGGCTGCGCTCTGTAGACCCCGGAATGCCACTCTTTATACATAACTGCAGTCAGAATCCCAAGTATAACAGGCTTACAGAATTTTTCACATAATACATCTTCTGAAGCAGAAATTAGGTATTGCGGCCAATCGTCACTCTTATGCTATTTTCTTTTGTGCTTCTTATGTATGATTCTCTGCCAAGTTTGGAGGTAACTTTTCCCCTCACCTGGATTTATCTGATCTTTTCTTTACTCCTTTTAAAAATTACTGTAAAGTAGTGCTCCAGGGCTTTAACTGGAGTGAGGCTTTCCTGTGACACTCCAATAAATGGGGACCTGAGGAGCAATTTTCCAATACGGTAAATAAATTGGGCTGCTTGTCCTCTCTTACTGAGAGAGAAGCAGGGAATGACTCCACTGAAGAAGCCAACGGGTTTACAGCGATGTAAGAGATCAGTCAGGCCCAGCATGTTTAGACCTGGGAGAGAGGTAGAACGGGGCATCTTTTTGTGTTGGCTTGCAACTTCCACAGGGGAAAAGTGACATTTGTTACCTTGGGGAGCCCCCAAGAAAAAATGAGAGAAAGGCTTTGGGGTCCTTCCCTGTCTCTCCAGAAGAAAGAAGGCAGCCAAGGAATCCTCACTTGAAAAAAAAGACTCACTGGGGAAAGGAACAGCGTGGAACTGTCTGGGATGAAAGAGAAGCCAGGAACACCAGGGGCTTGGGAGCAGCCTTGGGTCAGCTTGTGACAATGGTGACAGCTGAGGGAGCCAAAAATTACAGTTGCTGGCAGCTGGCCCTTGATCTTTTTTTTTCTACCCTATTTGCAGTCAAATCCTGCACCCATTGTCTCTGGCTATATCACTACCATTCCAGAGTCCTGGGGGCTGCAAAATTCTCTCTCTTGTCTCAGCACTGCCTGATGTTCTTTTCCCCAGAAAGAGTGGATCTCTGAGAAGGAGCCTATCTTCCTGGCAGTCTGCCCCAGGCTAGAAGGGTTCAAGGACTCAAAAATCAGAACAGTAATCCCATTTCACCTCTGAGCTGAGTCAGGATATGTACCGGAGTCTTCGGAGTGTAACAGCTAATGCACTAACCAGTTGTCCTACTTAGTCCCTTTAGTAGTAAATGAACTGGCACAGCTATCACTCATTTTGTTGTGTCAGGGACGCATATGCTGTCATAGACAGGCTAAACAAATAACCCCATCATTATAACAGCTATCAACATTTGCTGCTGCCAAACAGTTCTATAGCAAGTCAGACACATCCATCTTTAAAGTGGATTAGGGGCTTCTAATCCTTTCTTTGGAGAAGCTGGAGGAATTTGTTTTGAGGTCAGGGCTAATTATTCAAAAACACATGAACTGTAGAAGGGCTGAAGGAGCTTTAAGGAGGACATACACACAGCTATTCAAAAGCAATACATTGAAAATCAATTCAGCAATCTGTTCTTTACTTGAAGCAAAATGGATGGCAATAGCTTCTTTGGGAAACAGTGGGGATAAAAGTTACTCTTTGCCTTTGGTTTCTTTGAGCGGAATTAGGTGTCTGGCAGCTCTAGGTTATCCATTAATTTTTGAACTTGGAACCTTGCTGTAGGAGTTCACAAATGATTATTAGTCAAATTTAGTAACAGCATTATTAGAAAGAGTGACCTTAATATCACCTTTACACAAAAATCATCTCCTTCTGTGATGTTAACAGGTCTTCTCATGTGAGAGCTGTAATTGTTCCAGTCTTCTCTGGCAGGCCTCTTACGGTTAACAACTTTGAGGGGCTGTGCAGGATCAGGAAGACAGAAATACATGGTGAATGGTGATGGGACCAGGAGAGTGCCTTCAAAACACTCATGTTATGATCTACAGGAAACGGGATATTAAGATTTTTTTTGCAATTGCAGCCATTAATTAGTAGGAAGTGAACAAGATTATTGGAGTGATCTGTCAGGAATTAGCAAGGGGAGTAAATCAGTCCACCCACACAGTGTACAACTGAACATTATTACTTACAACCACCTGGTATTTGCTGTGGTTGTCTGCACTTCTTGGCTCTGAACATTTATCATGTTCTTCTCCAATTTCTTCACTTGACAAAAATTCACTCAGTTTCTGCACACTGAAAGCAGAGAAAAGGGATTGGGCAGAATGCAGAATGCAAAATTTTTTATCAGTGCAATGTTCATTAGAGGATACCCACTGCAGTGCCCCAGCTGTTCAGTTTACTGGGTGGCTTATACATTTGTTCTCTATAAAAATATGCAGTAAGGGATGTTTCTGCAGTGAAATTTAAAAACTGTGCAGTGTTCTCCCATCACAATCAATAATTATTTTAGATACTTCTTGGGTCCTTCTTCTACTCATACTGTCAGTGTCTAGGAAGGAGAAATTAGGACAAAATATTTCTTTAGTTTAAACAGTGAGATAGGGATTAAACTTAATCACAGCTCATTTTTGAAGCCACACGCTAAAGCAAAACCATTAATAGGTCACTTAAATTAATGAAGTACCACACAATTAGTCCTGAGCAAACTGACAAGAATTAGGACCTCAAGAGAACCTGTTCTACGTCCAATGGGACAAATTCATCAACCGTGTCAGCTTCAGAGATGAATTTAGCCCACTGTGGCACTAAGGATGAAGCTGGCCCAGTGTGTTTACAGAGGCAGACCTGCCTAACAAATACAATTGTAAAAAGAATCCTGGAGACCAGCATTAAAGAAGAATGAAAAAAATACTCCCTGAATATTTAAAATTTAGTTTGTTAGGAGGCTAAATATCTTTATCCAATCATAGCCCATAATGGTGATTCTCCTGAGTGGCTGCATATGCTTTACAATGTCCATCCATGTACACTGCTGAGACAATAGGCACATTCATTCTGCAGCACTAGAATAATGGATTAAATCCTGAACAACTCAGTACCAAAAAGACTGTGACAACAGGGAAGGAGTTCAAATAGCAGCAACCAAAACGAGGAGGTGCTGGAGGTACCGATTTATGAAGCAGGGCTGAAATAACTGATTTAAATATGTCTCTCAGCTCAATGGGCGAAAATGTGGGGAGCTACACTGAGTGTGCCGTATTAGCATAGTGAGGTACAAACCGTGCCTTGGTGTGCCATTCTGGGCAGGGGAGCCCTTGGTGAGGACAGCAGGCAGTATTTATACTGCACTCGCTCACTGGGGGTTTCTCCTTGGGAGGTTAGCTTTAGTTTCCTTTAAGGACTCCATTGGAGCTCCACTTACCAGGTTGATGCTCTGAATCAGTTCATCTGTGGCTGTCTTGGACACATTCCCTGCACGGCCACCACTACCCCCTTTGGGATTGGTGCAGGCCACCTGTGGGCTTCCCAATACAGAGGTGGTTGCTGGGCCCTGGTGCCAGCACAAATCCACCTGTCCACCTTGGGCAACCTTCCTGTGGCCAAGGGACCGATGCCATGGTTTGCTTGACTAGGGAGTGAATCTAGTCTGTGTACTCATGGGGTAGGCCTCATGGGGGTGGGGTTGTGTACAGTCTCTCTCTGATTTTCCCAAGAAGGAGAATGGGTGTACAGCTCCACATCAGCCCCTACACAGGACAATGGTTAAAACCAGTTTGGCCCAGCACAGTCAGTTAGAAAATCTCTAGTAGATTATTTAGTGCACCCCACTGAAAGGACAGAATTGTTCCCAACATTATTTTCTATTGCTTTGTCCAGTTTAGATATAGTGACACGATGTTACCACCTCCTCCCTTGGTCTAACATACCTCCCCATTGAGAACTGTTGTCCTGGTATTCATCATTACTCCTAGCTAAATCCCTTTGCCCCACACTAGATAATTAATTCCCCTCTTTGGTTTTTAAATTCTTCAGATGCTTGTAGACACTAGACCAGATTCACTCCCTAGTCAAGCAAACCATGGCATCGGTCCCTTGGCCACAGGAAGGTTGCCCAAGGTGGACAGGTGGATTTGTGCTGGCACCAGGGCCCAGCAACCACCTCTGTATTGGGGAGCCCACAGGTGGCCTGCACCAATCCCAAAGGGGGTAGTGGTGGCCGTGCAGGGAATGTGTCCAAGACAGCCACAGAAATGTGTCCAAGACAGCAGGACGACTCAGGAGCTCAGCTGAGCTGCCCAGCTGGTGCCAGCGGCTGGCCACGCTGCAGCTGGGGGGAAGCGGGGGAAGGGCCGGGGGAGCCTCAGCCTCCTCAGCTGGGAATCCTGGGAGCAACAGGATGGTCCGGCCCGCGGACCGGAGTTCTTTACCCACCCCCTGGCCCTTTAACAACCGGTTCTCCACGGAGGTCTAATTTTAGCAACCGGTTCTTGGGAACCTGTGGGATCCGGCTCCAGCTCACCACTGGCAATAACTTGGTAGCAAGAAGGCAACCAAATAGTAGCTAAGGGCACTGCTAACAAGAGTGACACATGGCTATCTGGGTCTTAATCTTATTTAATCAATTCCCTGCCATTGTAAGCAGGGACCTCACGCACTGGTAAACCTCAGTTCCTCCTATTCTCTGCCTGTAGCACATAATAGTGGAGTCTCCTAAGGGCTGTAATACTTTTGTCTAATTTCATTTCTGTTCCGTTTAGTGCACAGGTGCTGGTGGCTTGTGGTGGACAGGAGGTCAGACTAGATGATCTGGTGGTCCCTTCTGGCCTAAATCTGTTTGAACCATTTGTGCATGAACAGAAACCCTGTCCCGAGGCAACCATGCCACTAACTATTTACAAACTGTGAGAAATTCTACAGCGGAATCATTAGCCGTGCCCAAATATGTGCTTGGTGCAGCGTGACCAAATATGTGCTTGGTGCATTAGCCATGCCCAAATATGTGCAAGGTACTTTACTGTACTGTAAGGGCCATTGGTACTGTAAGGGCCATTGGAATCTCCATGATCCTGAGACGGATCCAATGCAGGCCACAAGCCCAGTTTGCCAATCTGTAGTAGTCCCCGGTGGACTGCTACACTAGCTGGGAATTGCAGGAGAGGACTCTATTCCAGTCACTGCCCGCATACACTTGGAAGGAGGGTGTGCATAGAGATGGCTACATTGGCTTTACATTGCTGGATGATTTTGCCACATTGGAGGAATCCTCAGATCTCTGTTTAATTCCCCTTTGCACTACTAGAATAACACAGGTAGAATTAAGCATGAGACAGGATCTGGTCCATTGTTTTGGTAAGGCCTTAGAGAACTATATGTAATGTCACAAAGAGGTAGAAAACATGAATTAATGTTTATAAAGCACTTTGTAGAGGATAAGTGCTAAGAATCATTTTATTCAATCCTGAAGTCTTTGATCAGACAAAACCACCACTGAAATGAATGGGGGTTTGGCTTGTTAAAGACTGAAGTGTTAGTTCTGCTATCACTATTGTTGGCCACAACACTCTCTTGCATACAGTTGGCTATGAAATTGATGTGTCTTAACCACATTAGCCTGATGAGCCATTGGCTCAGGGGAACTTGGACTTTGACAAACATTAAGCACATTCATTATGAAAAGGAAATTCATTTGGTCCAGATTGAGAATTTATTCACTGAATTTTTTCCCTGTTGACTTCAAAATTTTTATTTAAAATTGTTCTATCACAGAGCTTTCCCTGCTAAAATCTAATGCTCCCTGGACTTGCAGCCAGAATCAGGGGAAAAGAATGCAGCCCAAGTGATACATATTGATGTCCATGTGCTTTTCTGATTATTTTGTTCCCTTCCACATATTTGTATGTGGGTGGGTGGATGGGACATATAGCCGATTTTAAACAAAAAAACCAAAAACTTAAATGAGCTTTTATCGCGTATTTCCTGTTTCTATATACACACACGTGTGTGCACGCACATACACAGAGCACAGCACAGAATACACTGTAGCCACCACAGTGATGTTCATTTTACATGACAAAATCTACACAGTGGACCATACAATAATTTATTAACAAGCAGTAACTATCAGTTTAAAATACACAGGGCCAAATTGTCTGCTGGTGTAAATGGCTGCAGTGTCAGGCTAGTTTGCTCCATTCTGCCTAATTCCGAGAATTGGGCTCACATAGCATAACATGGGACAACACTTACGGTAAGAGGTTGGAAAGCAATTTCCAAATAATGGTGAAAAATAACCACAGCATTATTTTTGAATTACACATTGGGGAATTGAACAATAATGACTCTCAAATGGAGGGAGGTTTTGTCCAGCAACTCTTACCTGACCAGAGCTTTGACAGTAGATCTGACCACACTGGAGAGCAGGAACAGTGGGGTGACAAGAATGTGAAAGAGGGAGAGTGAGGCAAAGGCCACTGATGGGGAGAAGTCAGCATTTCCAGTCAGGTGGGCATGGACCACAAATGTCTACAAAGATACAATGATTAAAAGTCTTAAAAGAAGCAAACACAGAAAACATTTCACATTGCACTGTATTCTCAATCATGGAATGGGCAGTTTATTGTTTTAATTGGGAAACATCATGCAACCAGCCACTGCAGAGCTCCTCCTGGCAGTCATCATACATTTGTTACAATTTGCTGTTCATACATCAGTTACGTAAGAAGATTTTTAGGGTCTCAGCTTTTGGTCTCACGTTGTTGTAATTCCTTTAATCCAGTGGCAAGAGGCATAATTTTGGTTGTGTGATAAGCAAAAAGAGACAAGCACACTAAGGGCTGGTCCACACTAAGAAGCGGGGTCGAACTAGGGTACACAAATTCAGCTACGTGAATAGCGTAGCTGAATTCGAAGTACCCTAGTTCGAACTACTCACCCGTCCAGACGCCGCGGAATCGAAGTCCGCGGCTCCAAGGTCGACTCTGCCACCGCCTTTTGCAGTGGTGGAGTACCGGAGTCGACCGCAGCACTTCCGGAGTTCGAACTATCGCGTCCAGATTAGACACGATAGTTCGAACTCCGAGAAGTCGAACTCACCGCGTCGACCCGGCTGGTAAGTGTAGACTAGCCCTAAGGGTCAGATTATAGCATTTAAGCACTAGTACACACACGGGTTCTTAATATGGAGCCACCCAACCATAGCAAGATTTCCGTGAGGGATTGTGTCCCAGAGGTACTATCCCTCCCATAGTTCTGCAGTGAGACGGGGGGGCCTGGACACTGCTCCATCCCTTTGAATGGTGCAGCCTGCTTCCTGGGGCACCTGGCCAGCTCTATAGGCACGCGTGCGCGTGAGAGAGAGAGACAAGGTTCAGGGCTATGATAAATTGTGAGGGGTGCTGTAAGGGAGCAGTCCCAGTGCCCCAGAGACTTGAACAGCAGGAGCAAATAAATAAAAGAACGAACAAACAGGCAAGACCCATATATGTTTTAATGGAAACATTTAATGATGAGATCATTTATGATCGAGAAAAAAAAAACTTTGCTAGAATGGCACTTCAAATCATGTCACACCATATACAGAATATCTAGTCCTGAATAACCAGATCCATAGTGGGCCATGTTCTGAGCTCCTTGCACAGTTTTCAATCCAGTCTCATTCAAACAAAGTCCCCCGGGATTCTATTTTCTGATATTTATTGCATGAGCTCAGTAATTACTCCTCAACATGCAAATCATTATGGTCTTTCTCTCCTGAAGGCCTGGTCTACATTGAGCTTAAAATTTTTCCTCATTGTACTGGAACCATTTTAGCTCCATAGGTTGTAGTCCCCTATGCAGAGCATGAGTACAGATAAGGTGTCAGTGATTTTACAACCATGTTTGTCTAGACTTGTTCTAAGCAGGGTTAGAGGATACAATGATAAAAATGCCTGTGGTATTGTCTGCACTCATGCTCCCACTGTGACTACCACCAGTAGACCTGCACTAGGGCTTCTGCCACTGTGGAAAAGGTTAAGAAGAAGCTCAGTGCAGACACAGTCCCAGATCTGTGGTGAGCCTGGGAAGAATAAGGATTTTGTTCTATATAGTTCTGTTCCCACTCCAATGAGAACCAGGTTGGACCATTACAGAATCATAGAAATGTAGGGCTGGGGAGGACCTTTAGAGGTCATCTAATCCAACCCCGTGGTGAGGTAGGACCAAGTATGCCTACATCATCCCTGACACTTGTTTGTCTAACCTGTTCTTAAAAACCTCCAATGATGGAGATTCTACAAAGTTCCTTGGAAGCATGTTCAAGAGCTTAACTATCCTTATAGTTAGAAAGTTTTTCCTAATATCTAACTTAAACCTTCCTTCCTGCAGATTAAGCCCATTACTTGTTATCTCACCTTCAGTGGCCATGGAAAACAATTGATCACCATCCCTCTTTATAAACAGACCGTAATGTATTTGAAGACTTATCAGTAAGGCTAAGATTTAGTAACAGGTATTTTTAGTAAAAGTCATGGACAGGTCACGGGCAATAAAAAAAAATTCAGGGCCCGTGACCTGTCCATGACTTTTACTATATAAATACCCCTGACTAAAACTTAGCAGCTCTTAGGGCCCAGGGAGCTGCTGCTCTGGGGGGGCTCAGTATACCGCTGCTGCGGGGGCCAGGGAGCTGACGGCTAGCCCCTGCACTGGCCGTGGGGGCTGACTACCCCCAGCCACCCCTGCTCCAAGGCCCCAGGGACCACTGCTTGGGCACTCCCTGAGGCCAGCCGCCCCGGGACCGCCTGGGAAGCAGCCGGTGTGGCTGGCCCCAGGGTCACTCCAGCAGCGCCTGGTGTGGCTGGCTGCAGGGTGCCCCAGGAACTGGCCCCAGGATCAGCCACACCAGACATTGCAGCTGCGAAAGTCACGGAATCCGTGACTTCCATGACCTCCGTGACAGAATTGCAGCCTTACTTATCAGATCTCTCCTCAGTCTTCTTTTCTCAAGACTAAAACATGCTCTCCTCTGGACTCTCTCCAATTTGTTCACATCTTTCTGAAGTATGGCACCTAAAACTGGACCCAGTTGAGGCCTCATCAGTGCCAAGCAGAGTGAACAATTGCCTCCCATATCTTACATACAACACTCTTGTTAATGCACCCCAGAATGTATTCAATTTGTGATCCATGTTAAACCTAAAATCTTTTTCTGCAGTACTACCACCTAGCCAGTTATTTCCCATTTTGTATTTGTACATCTGATTTCTCCTTCCCAAGTGTAGTACTTTGCATGTGTCTTTACTGAATTTCATCTTGCTGATTTCAGACCAGTTCTCCAATTTGTCAAGGTCCTTTTGAATTCCAATCCTGTCTTTCAAAGTGCCTGCAACCCCTCCCAGCTTGGGGTCATACACAAATTTTATAAGCATACTCTCCTCTCCATTATCCAAGTCATTAAAGAAAATATTGAATAGTACCAGACCCAGAATGGATCCTTATAGGACCCCACAAGATTCCCCCCCCCCGTTTAACAGCCAGCTATGGATAACTGTTCTCTGAATATGGTGTTTTAACAGTTTTGCATCCATTTTACAGTAATTTCACCATGACCAAATTTCCCTAGTTTGCTTATGAGAATATAATGTGGGACTGTGTCAAAATCCTTACTAAAAAGAAAGATACATCATGCCTACAGCTTACCCCTTTTTAGCCACTAGGGAAGTAATATTTAATAACCCACATAGACACTTCTTTTTAAACTAGCAAAAGCAAGTGAAATCAGGTGTTTCTGGTGTAGTATTTGACAGATCTCAGTTTGGAATTTACCAGCCTTCACTTTAAGAAAACCAGGTAGACCTGGCTTGTAAACATTGCTATTTTAAAAAGTTCATACTTACTGTAAGTACAGCTGCAATTGGTATTGCTGCATTCATGAAAACTGTGAAGGAAAACATGCATCACTATTTAGATAGTCTGTACTGAGCGGTCAAAAATATTTACAATATAATGAGTATATAATATAAACTAGTATTTGACATTATCATGGCATTTCCTATGCTTAGAATAGGAGAAATTCACAAATACTGTGGTAAATTTAACTACTGCAGCCAATATATTTGTATTTTTTTATGGTGCCCACAGTATATTGCACTCCAGATTGTCAAAATACAGAGCAACTATCAAATCACTGTATGAATAGATTATTGGCTTATACATTGCATTGCACTGTCAATAGGAAGTACAATTTTTTTTCCTGGTACTCTTTTGGTGCAATAGGTAGCAACTGTGCCACTTATGACATATCGTCCACTCAATAACATTCCAAAATAATTACAATCATGATTACAGTAACAGAAGCATTTTGAGACAGGAGTTAACTGTCAGGTTACTGCTGGAAGATCAGATTAATCCCTGGCTTCAACGGAGTCACTCCCTGTATACCCCAGGAATGGATTTGGCCCATCCTATTTTGCTATTTCAGGAGAGAATCATTTAAAGGTTCTATTATAAAATTGCAGGACTACAGTTTCTCCTCTGGTAAAAAACAACAAGGAAAGGGGAGAGGGGTCGGAAGGGTGACAAGTTTTTATACTGATATTTTCTTGTAATCATCTCTTCGATGAGCCAGGGTTTGTGATCTAACAGAAAGGGAAAGGAATGGGGTCGCTTAGGTCAGGAACCTGCAGAGAATGGTCCCAAAAGCTGCAGAGAATGGTCCGAAAAAGCTGCAGATCCCTGATGATAGGGTTAGAGCTGAAATCTCTTCACATAGTGGGAAAAAGGGTGTTCTTGTGATTAAGGCAGTGACCTGGGCTTTAGAATGCCTGGCTTCTATTCCAAGCTCTGCCAATGACTTCCTCTGTGACCTTTCGACAAGCCACTTGACTCTCTGTGACTCATTCCTCATCTGGGAGATAGGGATAATAATACTGGTTTTATCAATCTTGTTCTTTTAGATTGTAACCTCTATAGGATGGGGACTGTCTCTTGATATGTATTTGTACAGTGCCTAAATATGATGGGGCCTACAAGTGCTGTTGCAATACAAATAATGAACTGTAGTTTCCTCTCTGTCCTCTAGCTGTATGGTCCCTCCTGTGGCATGGTGCCATTGAATTCTCTAATATGGCCAGGTTATTAAGCACAGATGGTTGGGGACTGGAAAGAATGTGGCTTCTGGCTGGGGTCCACTGTCAGACCGGACATGAATATAAACTAACAGCTCTACATAATGACTAATTATCTATTTGGAAGCACAGAAAGAACCTTGCTTGTTCGTGTCAGAGTCAGCTGTGGTCACATCACAAGCTACTCACCCCTCTATCTAAACTCATTTCCTTGAGCTTTTGTTTTGCCCAATCTTATTTCACTATCTAAATATAACTGAGAAACAGAGATTAAAAATGTAAAATCTATTGAAAAAAAAATCAAGAAAATTAATTCCTTTCCCTAAGTTAAATATTTTTCTCACTGTAGTAAGAGGTGAACTTCGAAAGGTCACAGATTACTCATTTGTATATATTCTAGTAATTTGTTTTAAAGAGCAACTGATTTAATTAAGTATTTTGTTCTCAAGCTTCCTGCACCCACTAGTGGAAAGGCCTGGGATTTATGCAGTTATGCAATTTGTGCAATGTGCAGCACTGTTGTAGCCATGTTGTAGCTACAACAATGTGCAGCACTGTTGTAGCCAGCATCCTAGGATATTAAAAAGACAAGGTGGGTGAGGTAATATCTTTTAGTGGACCAACTTCTATTGGTGAGAGAGAGAGAATCTTTGAAGAGTACACGGAGTTTTTCTTCAGGTCATTCTGTGCAATAGTTAACCCACAAGAATGGGAAAGACATCTGCTTGTTATCATTACTGAACATAGCACTCTCTCAAATCTCTTTTAAGAGGGGCATTAGGCATATTAGGGATGGATTTATTAGTGGGGGAACTCTATATCCTAGTAAAGAGGACTGGGAAGAAGTTGGTAAAGTACAAGTAGGAGCTAGTGAGGAACACATACATGTAAAAGAAAAAAGTCCTATTTAAATATAACACATGAAGGCAAGCAACAGAATATTGACAAAATGCACAAGTGCTTATATACAAATGCTAGAAGTCTAAATAATAAGATGGGGGAATTGGAGTGCCTGGTATTAAATGAGGATATTGATATAACAGGCATCACAGAAACTTGGTGGAATTAAGATAATCAATGGGACACAGTAACCAGGGTACAAAAATATATATATAGGGTGACCAGATGTCACGATTTTGGGATCTTTTTCTTATATACGCTCCTATTATCTGCCACCCCCTGTCCCGATTTTTCAGATTTGCTATCTGGTCACCCAAAATATATAGGAATGAAAGAGTGGGTCACATCAGTGGGAGAGTGGCACTATATGTGAAAGAAATCACAGAGTCAAATGAGTGTCAAAAATCTTAAATGAACCAAAGCATCATAGAACCATGGATAGAAATTCCATGTTTGAATAATAAGAGTATAGTAAAAGGAATATACTACCGACCACCTGATGAGAATAGCGACAGTAACTATGGTCAGGGAGATTAGAGAGGCTACAAAGACAGAAACTGCAAAAATAATGGGGGATTTCAAGTATTCTCAAATTGACTGGGTATATATCATCTTAGTAAGAGATGCTGAGACAATATTACTATATACATTAAATGACTGCTTCATGGAGCAGCTTGGAACCCACAAGGAAAGAGGCAATACTTGATTTAGTCTTAAGTGGAGCACAGGATCTGGCCCAAGAGGTGAATGTAGCTGACCTGCTTGGTAATAGTGATCATTAACATCCTTGTAGGGGAAAAATTCTAATGAAACCCACTACAGTAGCATTCAACTTCATAAAGGGGGACTACACAAAAATGAAGAAGCTAGTTAAACGGAAATTAAAAGGAACAGTTGCAAGGGTGAAATGCCTGCAAACTGCATGAAGACTAGTTAAAAACATCATAATAGATGTTTTTAAACTAAATGTATACTCCAAATTAACACACACACACACACACACACACACAGTAAGAAGACCAAAAAATGCCACCTTGGCTAAACTATAGAGTAAAAGAGGTGGTTAGAGGCAAAAAGGCATTGTTTAAAAACTGGAAGTCAGATCCTAGTGAGGAAAACAGAAAGAAGCATAAGCTCTAGCAAGTCAAATGTAAAGTATAATAAGGGAATCCAAAAAAGAATTTGAAGAGCAACTAGCTAATTACATCAGAAACAAGAAGTCTGCCAGTCAGTGGGACCATTGGATGATCAAGCAGCACTCAAGGACTCTTTATATTGGTCTTTGCTGCAGAGGATATGGGATATGGAGACACCCCCCCCCCACAGCTATGTCATTCTTTTTATGTGACAAATCTGAGGAACTGTCCCAGATTGAAGTGTCAATAAAGGAGGTTTTAGAACAAACTGATATCTTAAAACAATACTAAATCACCAGGACCAGATGGTGTTCACCCCAGAGTTCTGAAGGAACTCAAATATGAAATTGAAGAACTACTCACTGTGGCATGTAACCTATTGCTTAAATGAGCCTCTGTACCAGATAACTGAAGAGTAGCTGACATAACATCAATTTTTTAAAAAATCTCCAGAGGCGATTCTGGCAATTACAGGCCAGTAAGCATAACTTCAGTACCAGACAAACTGGTTGAAACTATAGTAAAGAACAATATAAAGCAGACACCAATAAACATGGTATGTTGGGGAAGAATCAACACAGCTTTTGTTAAGGGAAATTATACCTCACCAATTTATCAGAATTGTTTGAGGATGCCAATAAGCATGTGGACAAGAGTGATCCAGTTGATATAGCATACTTGCCTACTAGCATACTAGCCTGGTCAATAAGCATGTGGACAAGAGTGATCCAGTTGATATAGCATACTTGCCTACTAGCATACTAGCCTGGTCCACACTAGGACTTTAATTCGAATTAACGCTGCTAAATTCGAATTAACCGTGCACCCGTCCACACCAGGAAGCCATTTAATTCGACCTAGAGGGCTCTTTAGTTCGAATTCGGTACTCCACCCCGATGAGGGGAGTAGCGCTAAATTCGACATGGCTATGTCGAATTAGGCTAGGTGTGGATGCAAATCGAACTTACTAGCTCCGGGAGCTATCCCACACTGCACCACTCTGTTGACGCTCTGGACAGCAGTCCGAGCTCAGATGTTCTGATCAGCCATACAGGAAAAGCCCCGGGAAAATTTGAATTCCTTTTCCTGTCTGGCCAGTTTGAATCTCATTTCCTGTGTGGACATCGTGGCGAGCTCAGCAACACTGGCAGCGATGCAGAGCTCTCCAGCAGAGGAGTCCATGCAATCTCAGAGTAGAAAGAGGGCCCCAGCATGGACTGACCGGGAAGTCTTGGATCTGATCGCTGTGTGGGGCGATGAGTCTGTGCTTTCGGAGCTGCGCTCCAACAAACGGAATGCAAAGACCTACGAGAAGGTCTCCAAAGCCATGGCACTCAGAGGATACAGCCGGGATACAACGCAGTGTCGCGTGAAAATCAAGGACCTGAGACAAGGCTACCAAAAAATCAAAGCGGCAAACAGACGCTCCGGAGCCCAGCCCCAGACATGCCGCTTCTACGAGGCACTGCATGCCATTCTCGGTGGGTCTGCCACCACTGCCCCACCAGTGACCGTGGACTCTGAGGATGGGATAGTGTCGACGGGCAGTTCCTCGGCGATGTTCAACGATGGGGAAGATGAGGAAGGGTTTGTGGAGGACGAGGCAGGCGACAGCACTTACAATACTGCTTTCCCCGACAGCCAGGATCTCTTCATCACCCTCACAGAGATCCCCTACCAACCCTCCCCGGCCGTTAACCCGGACTCCGAATCAGGGGAAGGATCAGTCAGTAAGTTCTATAAACATGTAAACATTTATTTTTTAACAAAACAGGAATAAAAACTATATAAAAAGAAGGTCAATGCATATAGGGATCGAACAGTAATCCTCCTGGGACAGTTCTACGAAGCTCTCTGACAGGTACTCGAAAAGCCTCCACAGGAGGTTCCTGGGGAGAGGTGCCTTGTTGGGTGCTCCGTGGAAGCACACTCTTCCGCGCCAGGCCATCAGGAGGTATAATGGGAGCATCGCCTCGACCAGCATGGCAGCATAGGGCCCTGGTCTGTGCAGGGATTCACGCAGCATTCGCTCTCTGTTTCTCCTGGAGACCCGCCTCAGGGTGATCTCGCTCGGCGACTGCTGCATCTAATTAGGGGAATTACTTTAATGTTACTATTGTGAATGCTTGACTTTTCCTTTGCATAACAATGACCGTCGTTTAACAGCCACGTGTTGTAGGCTGCAGAGGAAAAGCATACAGGGATCTTTCCCGGGGACAGCCGCGAGGGGCTGGAACAGGGTCAGACTTTATGCTTTCCAGATTGCCTGCAGCAGGAGGGCACTGCTATCCATTAACTGTTAAGCAGCCTAAAGTTTACGGCTTACCAGGCCTGGCTGCTACACGGATTCTGCTGTCCTGCCCCGCTTGTCCGATCTCCAGTGCAAGACCCCAGGCAATGAAAGCGAATGCCGAAAATTCGAACTTGTCCTGAGAGCACATGAGATTAGGTGCCCTGTATGGTCTTGTTCACAGAAACTGAGTAGACTGTGTTCAGTGTTCGCAAACATGTGTCTTTGGAAGGAAATCACTTCCTTTTTCCCATCACACAGCTGCAGCTCTTTCCCGAACTGCCCCAGCATCCCCCTCACAGAGGCTGGTGCATATTAGGCGGCGAAAGAAAAAGACTCGGGACGAGATGTTCACTGAACTGATGGCCTGCTCCAGAGCCGAGGCGGCCCAGCAGAGCCAGTGGAGGGAGACCCTCTCTCAGCAGCAGCGCTCACACAACGAACGGGAGGACAGGTGGCGGCAGGAAGACCAGCAGGCGACTCAAACGCTGCTTGGACTAATGAGGGAGCAAACGGACACGCTCCGGCGCCTTGTGGATGTTCTGCAGGACCGCAGGCAGGAGCAGAGAGCCCCCCTGAACTGTATCTGCAACCGCCCTCCCCCGCCACAAAGTCCTGTCCCCCCCTCACCCAAAATCACAAGAAGGAGGGGCGCTAGGGGCCGTGAAAACTGTCACTCCACCCCAGCAGAGCGCTCATGTACCAAACAGCTCTCATTCCCTAAAGTATGAGAATTGCTTGCCTTCCTGGCTCACCCGATCCCAAATCCCAGTTTCATCCCCCAACTGTGTAGTTGAGTATTAAAAACAGTTTGCTGTTCATTACTGTTTCCGTCATGTTTCTTTGCAGAAGAGTTTGTGTGAAGGGGGGGGGGGGAAGGGTTTCTTAATTGCATAGGACAGCCACCATTAACAGGGTACAGACATGGGGGCAGGATCAACAGCAGGTCACACACAGAGTGCAGTCACTAGGCACCCGGGTCACTCTGCGAGGTGTCTGCTGCCCCAGGTCAGTCTGGGAGGTGTATGTTGCCCCAGGGTCCGAGCGCCTGGCATCCACAAATGGCAAGGCAGGCTGCCCTTACCATGCCCTTCCACCCTAGCCATGAACCTCTCCGATGCCCTGAGCCCCAGCCAGAGCCATCATCCCCCTACACCTACTCACCCTTCCCACACACCCCTCACCCCTTCCTGCAAACCCACCCCTTCCTGCACACCCTCCGGTAACCGTCCTCCCCCCCCCCAACGACCGCTGTAGGAGCAGGAGCATGTCAGTCCTCGAGTGTAGAAGCGGTCTGTACATCACTGCACACCGTACCCACCACAGTCTGCGTCCCTGTTGGAACCCTTGAACGAGAATTCGTTAGTAAAGAAAACTTTGTTAATTAAAAATGTTCCAATAACTTTATTTTTAAACGTCTGTTGGAAGGGGGGAAACCTGTTGAACGGGGTATGTAACCGCTGAAAAAAGTCAATAGTAACTGAAACAGGGGCAGGTTCAGCTTCTCTGTAAAGAGACTGGACAATCATAGGTTACCCTGCTCTCTGAGGAACCTAGCTTTCAAAGCCTCCCGGATGCACAGCGCTTCCCGCTGGGCTCTTCTAATGGCACGGGTGTCTGGCTGAGCGTAATCAGCGATTTGCCTCAACCTCCCATCCCGCCATAAAGGTCTCCCCCTTGCTCTCACAGAGATTGTGGAGCACACAGCAAGCTGCAATAACAATGGGGATATTGGTTTCGCTGAGATCCGAGCAAGTGAGTAAGCTCCTCCATCTCCCCTTGAGACGTCCGAAAGCACACTCCACCACCATTCTGCACTTGCTCAGCCGGTAGTTGAAGAGCTCCTTGTCACTGTCCAGGGCGCCTGTATAGGGCTTCATGAGCCAGGGCATTAGCGGGTAGGCTGGGTCCCCGAGGATCACTGTAGGCATCTCTACATCCCCAACAGTTATTTTGTGGTCCGGGAAGAAACTACCTTCCTGCAGGCGTCTAAACAGACCAGAGTACCTGAACACACGCGCGTCATGAACCTTGCCCGGCCACCCGACGTAGATGTTGGTAAAATGTCCCCTATGGTCCACCACTGCTTGCAGCACCATTGAAAAGTAGCCCTTTCGGTTAATATACTGGCTGGCCTGGTGGGCCGGTCCCAGGATAGGGATGTGAGTGCCATCTATAGCCCCACCGCAGTTTGGGAATCCCATCGCGGCGAAGCCATCTATGACGACCTGGACGTTTCCCAGGGTCACCACCTTCGAGAGCAGTAGGTCAACGATTGCGTGGGCTACTTGCATCACAGCAACCCCCACGGTAGATTTGCCCATGCCAAAGTGGTTCGCTACTGACCGGTAGCTGTCTGGCGTGGCAAGTTTCCAGAGGGCTATGGCCACTCGCTTCTGCACACTCAGGGCTGCTCGCATCTGGGTGTCCTGGTGCTTCAGGGCAGGGGCCAGCAAGTCACACAGTTCAAGGAAAGTGCCCTTACGCATCCTGAAGTTTCGCAGCCACTGTGATTCATCCCAGACCTGCAGCACTATGCGGTCCCACCAGTCCGTGCTTGTTTCCCGGGCCCAGAATCGCCGTCCCATAGCATGAACGTGACCCATTGCCACCATAATCTCCACGGCGCGGCGTACCGTGCTTTGTGAGAGGTCTGTGCCACTCTCACACTTCACGTCCTCACCGCGCTGCCGGAGCCTCCTCGCCCGATTTCTCAGCAGCTGACTGTGGAAGAGGTGTTCGATAAGGTGCGAGGAGTTGACAACGGCCATAAGTGCAGCGATGATCGCAGCGGGCTCCATGCTCGCAGTGCTGTGGCGTCCGCGCTGTCACTGACCACAAAAGTGCGCGAACAGAGTTCCCGCTGGCGCTTTCAAGGAGAGAGGGTGGGAGTGACGGTTGAATGATGACAGTTACCCAAAACCACCCTTGACACATTTTTCCCCCAGAAGGCATTGGGGGCTCTACCCAGCATTCCAATGGGAAGCGGGGACTGCGGGAACTGTGGGATAGCTGCCCAGAATGCACCACTTCCAATGTCGACGCTTGCCCCGTTCGTGTGGACTCACAAAGTCGAATTAGTGTCCTTAGTGTGGATACACAAATTCGAATTCATCAGGTCGAATCCACAAATTCGACCTAAGTTAAATCGAACTACTCTTGTAGTGTAGACATACCCTCAGAAAGCCTTTGACAAGGTCCCTCATTAAAAGCTCATAAGCAAATTAAGCAGCTATGGGGTAAGAGGGAGGGTCCTTTCATGGGTCAGTAACTGGTTAAAAGATAGAAAACAAAGTGTAAGAATAAATGGCCAGTTTTTACAATGGAGAGAGAGGTAAATAGCAGGTTCTTCCAAGGATCTGTACTAGCACCTGTGATATTCAATATATTCATAAATGATCTGGAAAAGTGGGTCAACAGTGGCATGGAAAAATTTGCAGATGATACAAAATTATTCAAGATAGTTAAGTCCTAAGCTCACTGCAAAGAGCTACAAAGGGATCTCACTAAATTGGGCCATTACGTCACAAAATGGCAGATGAAATTCAATGTTGAAAAGTGCAAAGTCATGCACATTCTCTGAAAACATTCTCTCAGGGTTCAGTGGCAGTCAAAAAAAGGTAACAATGGTACAAACTATTAGGAAAGAGATAAATAATAAAACAGAAAATATCATAATGCTACCATATAAAACCATGATACACCCACACCTTGAATACTGTGTGCAGTTCTGGTCACCCCATCTCAAAACAGATATATTAGAATTGGAAAAGGTGCAGAGAAGGGCAACAAAAATGAGTTGGGGTATGGAACAACTAAAAAGACGAGGACTGTTCAGCTTAGAAGAGACATCTTAGCGGGGATATGACAGAGGTCTATGAAATCATGCATGAGATAGAGGAAGTGAATAGGGAAGTGTTATTAACCCTTCACATAGAACTAACAGTCAGCTGATGATATTAATAGGCAGTTTTAAAACAAAACAGTAGGTTTAAAACAAATATAAAGAAGCACTTCTCTCTCTCTCTCTCTCTCTCTCACACACACACACACACACACACACACACACACGCGCGCGCACAAACTGTGCAACTCATTACCACAGGCTGTTGTGAAGGCAAAAGTATAAATGGGTTCAAAAAGGAATTAGATAAGTTCACGGAGGAAGGTCCATCAATGGCTATTAGCCAAGATGGTCAGGGAGGCAACCCCATGTTCCAGGCGTCCTTAAACTTCCAATTGCAAGAAGCTGGGACTGGATGACAGGGCATCGATCATTTGATAATTGCCCTGTTCTGCTCATACTCTCTGAAGCATCTGGCACTGGCCATTATCAGAGACATGATACCGGGCTAGATGGACCACTGGTCTGACTCAGTATGGGCATTCTTATGTTCTTATATTTTTGCTTGGCAGAATTTGATTTTTATGGGGGGTTTATTATTTTTATAGCTATCTATATTTTTAAGCATTCTTTTCAATTATTGATTTACATATTCACAGTTCAAAATTATGGGTTCTAAGCATTTTTTCAATTTTTATTGATTTAAATTTTCACAGTTATAGGAAATTAAAAGAGGTCACACAATAATTAACGTTTTTATCTCAATTTCTGCTATCATTAAAGTTCTAGAACAGTTAAAACCTCAATTGTTAACATCACCTGCCATAATATACAAAGTAAATATCCTAAAATCAAACTCTAAGACATTCTCAAGCAGTATTTTCTTACTTTGCCTATCTGTAAATTTCAAATATTACTGATGGAAATATTTTTTTCCAGTTCATGTGTGTACAGTGAAGTTGATGTTTACTGACATTTACTGATAAAAGTCTACTTTTTCCAAGCCTAAGCATATTATAAGATACCTCATTGCATCTATCATAGGAAAATATCAGTAGTTTCGTAATACTAAAGAAAGAGGTTAACCTCAATTTTTATTTATATCCATGCCTGTCTTTTCCTCTCACCAGGCTTAGTCAATGTTCAGACAGTAAAAATATTCCCAAGTTATTTTATCTTCTCCTGCGGAATATCCTCATTTGACCCTCAAACAGTTTTGGCTGACTCCTTGGCTGTCATTTTTTGGACATGAACTCCCAGAAGGATTTAATGTGCTGTTAGAGATTGGTAGACTATCCTTCCTGTTTTCAAACATTAAAAAAGATCTTTAATGAATCCTGAAAATGTACTCCATTTTTTCATGTTCTGTATGTTTAAAAAATGAATTTGTCCTGTTAATGTAGCTCTAATTCTTATTTAGAATGTTTGCAATAATGAATATTGCATATATTTATATTTCCAGGCAAAAACTTGGTTAAAGCTAGAATTAAATTGTAAATATTGATCAATAATTAGGCAATTTTTTTAAAAAAGAAAATGATTCCTCCTCCCCCACACAAAACAACCAAAAAATGTTTAAAAGCCTGGAAAATTCAAAGTTATGTTTACATTTTAAAAAAAGATAAAATGAAATGTTTGTGCTCAAGTTCAAAACAACCTTAACTCTGTCCCCCATGACCTTCCTGCTGCACAGTTGTCACATGTATGAAATATGGAGAAATTTTGATGCAGGACCTTTGATAAGGAATGTCTTTCTAAGGCCTTTAAGAAATTTGCATCCTAGAGCTCTGGGTTTCTTAAATCCACTAAGCCACTGTATTTGAAATTTACCTGTGGGAGTTTTGAAGTACATAGATTTGGTTTTTGTGCATGTGTAAGCAGAGAACCCAGCAAAGTTTGGTCATGGATAGACCCTCTTTTGCTGCAGACTGCCCACCGGCAATATTCTCCTCCAGTGTATGATTGTAACAGTGACCTATCCAACTGATTCACTTGTGGGTAGGGGGAAAATTGTTGTTGTAGTCAGGACTGGAGGTGAAATCCTGATTCTATGGAAGTCTATGGGAGTTTTGCCAGTTATTTCAATGGGGCCAATTAATTTCTTTAAATGAAACTATTTTAAACAAACAAACAAACAAAAGGATGCATTACCATTGTCAGGCAAACGCAGTATATTGAAGTGTTTTTAAAAGAAATTTATTTCCGAGTTCAGGTATTGCAGATGAGTTGGATTCTGTCAAAAGCATTGTCCTTGGACAAAGGGAAACAGAACTGAGAAAAAAGGAAATTAACTGAACACCTTAAATCTGGGATCAGGTACTGTGCTTTTCCATCTGCAGATCTGATGCTGGTTATGCCTGTCACTCTACTTATATCTATATTGAGAAAAATAATGAGTTCTGTGCCTTTATAATCCCCATATAGTATGCCAGAGCATCAGCTAGCGTAAATCAATGTAGCTCTATTGACAGCCTAAGGGAAGGTCTACACTTAAAAAGCTGCAGCGGCACTGATGTAGCACTTTAGGGAGGATGCTACAATGCTAATGGGAGAGCATCTCTCATTGGCATAGTTAATCCACCTCTGTGAGAGGCTATAACTATGTCAATGGGAGAAGTTCTCCTGTCAATATAGCGCTGTCTACACCAGGGGTTAGGTTGTTATAACTGCATCACTCTGGGGTGTGGATTTTTCATGCCCCTGAGCAACATAGTTCTGCTGATATAAGTTTGTAGTGTAAACGTGGCCTAAGTTAAAGCAGCAAAGATACAGATACTCCTGACCTGAGGTTATAGGAACTTTTTACAGCCTCTTTAATTATAGGCTTGGCTCAGCTCAACTCAGAGGGAGAGTAAATGCTTTACAGAAGGCTATGAGATGAAGTAAGATTGAAGAGGGAATAAAAAAAACCTTGGAATGCTGAAAATTGCTTAGGGTCTCACAGCTTCACCCATCCCCAGAATACTAGGATCCTGCTGAGAATCACCATAGTTTCATAATGAAACCATTTAGGTAAGAAGCCTGTGATATCTTTCTGTTCTGCAGCCTCATTACCATAGAATCATAGAATATCAGGGTTGGAAGAGACCTCAGGAGGTCATCTAGTCCAACCCCCTGCTCAAAGCAGGACCAATCCCCAACTAAATCATCTCAGACTGGGCTTTGTCAAGCCTGACCTTAAAAAACTCTGAGGAAGGAGATTTCACCACCTCCCTAGGTAACCCATTCCAGTGCTTCAACACTCTCCTAGTGAAAAAGTTTTTCCTAATATCCAACCTAAACCTCCCCCACTGTAACTTGAGATCATTACTCCTTGTTCCGTACCGAGGTGTATTTTGCTTGATACGTGGTACTGTGATACAACGTACTATGAAATCACATTGGAAATAAAGCCATAAGTCAATAAGGGCCTTTTGCAGCACTCTTCTACATTTTTAGCTGTCTGTTGTTCATAGGAAAAATCCCTATGAAATCACAGGTCCAATTAAAACAGCAATTAGGCAGTTACTCCTAGTCTGAACCTCCAGGAATTTTTTACAACCCTAAATGATGCACAGCAAGACACTGTGTTGTCCTGAATAAAACCAAATATCTCTGCTTTGCCTTTGGAACTTCCCAACTCCAGTATGATCCTATTACTGTTCCACAGGCAGCAACATAGACTACTTCTGTTGAGTAATCTCAGCTACCCTAGCTAGCCAATTCTCAAAGAGGAAGTGCTATACAAGCAGGCTTTTTCACCAGTGCAACAACAGGCCCTAAATCAGCTATCTTGCACAAGGTTTTGTAGCTTGAAGTTCAGCTAATCCTGGATTACTGGGGCTGTACAAGGAATTGCGATGACTTTTCAAATCTGCAGACCCAGGTACAAATGCTAGTTTAATTTGCACACATCATAAAACCATCACATAGCTGGCACTAGCCATTCCAGTGAGGCTTAAGACTGGAAAAAAAGAAAGTGATGCTAGACAGGATTGGGGAGCATAGGCAGAGTCAGAGGAGGAAGGTTACACAGCACTAAACTCCCCTAGGGAGCCCTCCTCTAGCTGCTGCTATTTGTCTTTCACCCTGACCTCCAAATTCACATTTTGTAAAAGAGAAAAAATTCTATGGATACTTGAATTGACACATTTTGTAGATATTAGGTTTCTTTAGCTCATTAAGGGCCTAATTATTCAGGGCACACATGCATAAACCGAACTCTATTGAATCAAAGGGAAGATCTGCCTGCACAATAAGGAGTATGGGATCAGACCCTAAAGCAGCAGGATCTACGGCAGCTGAGAAATGGTAAACTCATTAGGAGATAATAATGTACCAGTACATGAGCTCATCAGTGTGATAAGGAAGCAGCTTACTTGATATGGAGGTATAGAGAGCAAAGGCCTTAAGGCTGGTCATTTCCTTTTGCCGGGTTTCCTCCACACTGCTGTGAAAGATATGTTCCCAGGCATAGAGTTTAAGGAGTTTAATGCCCCGAAGCATCTCATTTGTTTTCTTCAGTCTCTCATTGGAATATTCCTGCAACAATTACATGTAAATTAATTTAAGGAGGATTACTAGAGCACCTTAGAATGAGGATCTGTGTCATTGTGTAAACTGCCTGCAGTCCCCAGCTGGTTGCATACAGTAATCAGTCAATAATATTTTCAATGGCTCTGCCTACTCAACTGTTCCTTTCTAGGGGTGTGATTTTCAGAAGTGTCTAGGTGACTTAGGAGCACAAAGTCCCACTGACTTTCAATTTGACTGGTGCGCCTAAATCACCTAGCTGCTAATGAAAATCTCACCCCTACAGGGGCTTTCAGACACACCCAGGGGTTGGCATGACTTTTAGTGCCAAGAATGTTTGCTGAATTTTCACTGTGTAATGAAATATCCCCACATAAAGTAAATCTCAGTAGCTGCTGACAATCTGAAATAAACATTTTTACATGGTAATTAAAAGCCACACAGACTGCCACTGTATAATGTGCTAGTAATGATGTACTAAATTGAACACATATGTTGTTTCGTAATTCGTTTCTTTTTCTCCAAGGCAACCCATTATTGATCAGATATGAGGATGGAGGCCACACACATTTCTAGAGGAGTTGATACTATGGAAGGTATTTGGAGGTGGGGATACTTATGTATAACTCCCATTAATACTCAGTGCTACTTGTGCATACTCAGGGCAAAGTAGATCTCAGGGAGCAAATCTTGTCCCCTGACCCCCTAAATGGGCTCACATGGCTGGAGAGGCAATGAAATAGCGATTCAACTGAGTATAGGGACAGGCTTCAGAGGGGGGCTCCACATTCTTTGTGCTGTGAAGCACTGATCCGTGCCAACTTGGGCTGCAGCAATGCAGGTGATTGGGTGGGGGGAGAATATAAGTGCAAGTCCAGGGCAGGGTTAAGGGATGACCAGTGGCTATGCAAACTGTGGGGTTCTACTGACCAAACCCCCACATGTATCATGTTGCGTGGCTGCTAGTACTTTTCAGAGGCTACCGTAATAGCCAGGTGTGTTTGCACCGATACTCTGTGACAGTGGTGCTGGAACATTTTTAATAGTGGGCGTGCTGAAAGCCAGCCCCCTTACCCCTGTCCACCCCACCGAGCTGAGGCTGAGAGCTGGGGCCCCAGGCATACGTGGCTGGCAGCCGGGACCTCAGGATTCTGCAGCAATCCCCCGCACCACTAGTTCCTGCGCCTATGCTCTGTGACTTGGTTCTGAGCTAGACTGAAGGAGTCCTTCTCTCTATGCCCCCCCTCCCCCACAACTAGGTTCATTTTTTGGGGCTTTGTGTGGGATGAGCATTTGGCTCTATTATGTACAATAGCATTTCAGTGGACACAATGATCATTGACTGAGTTTTAATTTATAAGACAGGAAAGGAGAAGAATGATCAAATCTCAAGTTACTGTAAAGAGGAAAAAACCCCAACCATTTAAGAGAATAATTCTAAGACAAATTGTGTCCTTGCTGCTTGTCTTTTCATCACTTTCACATCCTGCCTTTGACATACTAGAATGTTACAAAATCTTTGACAGGCAGTATTTGGTCAATGTCATAGGCTTAGCTTTGCAATTCTAAATGCAGATGAATGAAGAAATACCAGAGATACTTACCAATGTGCTTCTTTGGGCCTGTGAGAGTTTCGTTGCCACAAAATACTGGACAGGTGCAAGAACTATGATCACTACTGCTCCAATTAAGGCACTGATTCCAAGCAGGTAGTAGAGCAGAAGCACACCTACAATAATCTGATGTAAGAAAGGGTGAAAAGACAAGGAATTACCTCATTGTAGATGCACAGCAAAGAATAAGCAGACAGTGAAGGCCATAAATGCCCCTGGATTGTGTGCTGAAAAACAGGAATTCACTATGACAAAGCCTGCCTCAGGGTTTCACGTACAACCTCAGAAGTTTTGCTTGATATGCTGCATTACCAACCTACCACATAAAGTGTTTAAAATCCATCAAAACTATGCAATCTCCAAGGAAGGCATGTGGTCTGAACAAAGATGGGAGGAGCAGAGGTCAAGCCAAAGTACAAAAAAACCCCAAAAAACCCAAACCCAAACCAAACCCATAATTATGGTCAATTTACCCTGCTCAGAGTCTCATTAACTTACTACTGGTAGAAAAAGCACAGCTTCGTGTGGAAAAATATGGATGTTCCAGTGTGATTCTAAATAAACATACAGGGATCTTCTTTCATTGGTGGGTTGTGTGTTTTTAATCTCAGATTGCAAGAAGTTTAGAAAAGCTTGCTGTACATTTCTGTACTGCCTGGATTCCCTGTTATAGATAGTACCATATACAGAATATGGCAGTGCTCTGTATTGCAACAAAGTACCATAGGTGCTACTGTAATATAAACAATAAAAATAGTTGAAAATCTTTTCATTTGGTATTTCTCGCTGTGCTGTTGACAGTTACTACAGCCCTTTCCCCCGCTTGGTGATTGGATGACATGATGTGTACTTTATTATACTTGCTCATATTTTTGTCTCCCCCCATTTTTTTTTAATTAAGGGGAAACCTATAGCTCCAAGTTTGATCTCAATCTTTCAGTCCATGATGCATGGGAAAAGTCTAATTTCATTCATTGGGATTTATACATACAAAAGAGTGGCGGTTTCCCACAATGGAGAACAGTATTAAAGAATGTTAAAAATACAGTTGATATTTTACTCATTTTGAATTTAAAGCAGAGAGCAGGATATTATAGTGTGCAGTGATGGCACTGCTGCAGACAAAGGCCACACTGTACATTATAATGCACAAAGAAATAAGGAACAAAATCATTGGAGAATTAATGCCACTGAGACTCTCCACTTCAAATAAACTCAGCTGTAAACTTGTAAGAAGTTTCATGATCCTGTGTGTCAAACACACAGTCTCTTAGTGAATGGAAACAGCCAAAGGACAAAATGCTCATTGCCAGTCTATGCTGCAGGTATTGAGGTATAAAACAACAGCGCAGATTGGAGAGGAGAATTTTGCTCTTAGATCCTATAAACATCATTATAAATGTAACCCATCAGTCAAGACATTCCCAGTAATGATGTACTAATGTACAAATGTGTGAACAATTTGGGCTACTGACATTCTATCCAACACAGATTATATAAATTAAACTCTAACCTTCCACATAAAGTCAGGGCATAGGACATACAATTAGAAAATCAATTTCATGTGCCATTCTCCTTAAGTTAATTAAAAATATAATGTAGTAATTTCCCTAATACTTTGCCTAATGTTCTCTCTGTCTGGGCTCATTCCTATAATGCTTACATACGTATAACTTCCACTGATATCAGAGTTACGTTCACATTAGGAGAGTAGGATGAAGACCAAGCCCATAGCTTCCACTGATATTAATGGGAGTTATGCGTGCATATGGAGAGGAAAATAGACTCTTTATTTTTCCCATTAGAGTCTGATCTTATTCAATGGGTTAATGTAAAGCTTCCTTTGACCCTTTGCACCCACCCCCTGCCCCAAATAATCCTTTGGTGCATCTCTACAGATTATTTAAAATGTATTAAAGTTGACAATGCATACTTTTAAAAATACCCTGCAGTGTTTACTTAGAAAAATACAGTGTCATGAAAGGTATAAAGGAGGAATAGTACATGCTGGATGGGAATCCTCTAGGAACAAAAGTTAAATATTAATTGAAATACACTTTACAAACTGTTTACAAACTGATCCTATAAAAGTCTTCCATGGGCATGATCCATAGCACACTGAAGTCAACGGGATTCTTTCCATTGACTTCAGTAGGGTGTGTTTCAGTGTAGAACTGCCTCTGAAGACCTCAATGTCAGTTTCTTCCATGGAGCTGTTTGTAGCAAGAGTCCCTAAATCAGTAAGGGGCAGATCTTCCCACCCAAGAGAGAGTCTTGGAAGGATGTGAATATGCCATAGAACCCTCTGTGAGGAGGAGCCTGGCAGCACAGCTCCAACTAAGGCCAGAAACCCCATGAGTTCATGAAGCCAGTGCAAATGCACAGGAACTCCAAGTAGACGGCCCTAACCTTTGTGGACTGCCAAGTTCTCAGGGGATCCACTGACTCTAGGGATGGAACAGAGAGGAGCAGGAAACCTGTTTATTTTATCTGCCCCAGAGACAAGTTTTGTGGGTGCAAACATATGAGGTTCACTGTCCAAGCTGTGGGAGTGGCCAGCATCTGGGACAGCAGGACTATGATCCTGTACTTTACAGTTGATTAAAAGTGATCCTATCCTCATCTTCTCCCCCATACTGTGATATGAAATGTAAACGTTTTCAATATACAAAGCATGCATTGGACAAAAATACCTTTGCAGTACAAGGGTGTGGATATTAGCAGCTAAAACATCTAATTATTATTGCAATGAATTCTAATCCTCATCATATAAGACACCACATAATCATGATATGCAGTGTTGTTGTAGCTGTGTTGGTACCAAGATATTTGAGACACAAGGTGAGTGAGATAATATCAGTTGGTCCAATAAAAGACATTACCTCCTCCACCTTGTCTCTCTAAAAGAGTGGCTAGTTATTGTTCTCAGCCCATTCAAATATTATCTGGCAGCTAGCAAGTAGTTACATCACAATTCCCAGAGGATCATGGTTTTAAAAAATCCTGTAATGAAACTTTACATAACTTCCTTTAAGCAAAACCTCAAAGCTCTTCTCTGCCCATGACAGGGATATTTATGACAATTTACCATGACCAAGAAACTCATTAGTATGACTGATTCTGTTACAAATGAATAAAAATCTGCCTTGTGTCTGGTTTTAAAAAGGTAAAGTAAAGTATGTTTGATTAAAAATATAAATTATCCTTCTCAATGACTTGGAGGTTTAAGGATGTGGGATTTTCCATAGAGAAAGGAGGACATCTATGGCAGAAAGGTAAAAGCCCTTACAGGGCCTAATACTGCTCCTAGGGAATTTTTCTATTGACTTCAATGGGCTAGAATCAGGCAGGTACTGAAAGCCATAGCAAAACTCCCATTCACTTCAGTTGGAACAAGATAGGGCTCAGTCTGTACACTTTTAGAAAAAAATAGATACATGTGCAAATCTTCTAATCAAGGAGAAGTTATTAAACTCATAAAAATGGCTAAAATGTTGGTTAAGTCTGTCCAAAGTAAAAATTAATTTGTTTTAAATAATTGCTTGGTTTGTTCAATTTTTGATTAAAAGACTCTTGAGCATCCATTTAAGTGCTCATGCCGTATTATTAGGAAAAGCAATGAATGTGTGTGGGGCAAAGGCATCTTGGAGAAGAGTCTGACAAACTTGATGCAGAATTCATTGATTTCTATAGCACAGTGCATTTGGCATGCTACAAAAACAACATGGGAATTATCCTGATTTGCTGCAGAACGCTGTAGGATAACAATGCATTTTAATGTAGATATATTTTTTGCTAGGTTGATAGGAAAGTTAGAACTCTCATTGATATTGGAGATAATATTTTCAAAAGCTAAAGGATTGTTGTATACTACACAAAACACAACAAAATGAGTCTGATTCTCAGTTACATTGAGGACCCTTGACACTGACTTCGCAGTGTAAAAGGAGCCTTAAAGTAGGTGTAAATGTAACTTACACCCAAATTACAGCCCTTTTGCCCTGCCAGACTAGTGTAAAGGGGCCGGAGTGTAACTGAGAATCCGGCCTTATGTTTTCATCAAAGACACAGATTCTTCTGTGTGTCTCAAAGCTCCTTCAGCAATGCCTTTTTATCTGGGTACAATTCACTGTGTACATTTGTGGCAGGATAACTTTACAGCAAATGGACACAGTGCCCTAACATCCAGATTTCTTTTAAGAGCAAACAACCAGCCTGTCATCATCTCTTCAATATAGTTACTTTCAGTTATAATTGTCTTTGCAAGCTTTGCTGGAAATAATATTCATGCCGGCACATGGGCATGCGTACACACACACACACACACACACACAGACACACACACACACACTCTCTCTCCCTGCTGCCCTCCACCCCCTCCAATAATGATCTCATTTATTCCTGCAATATCAGAGAAATTCAGGGTTTAAGCACCAGCATGAGTTCAAAAAACATATTTCTTTGTGAAAACATTTTACTTATAATTGTTATGAGTCACATCTTAGGCCTTTTATACCCTAGAAAGTTGCACTATTTTAACAATACAAGTATAGTTAAAGTGGAACATACCCCCTTGTGTGTATGCAGTTATATCAGTAACTAAAACTATGCTATAATTATTTCCATTTGAGAAGGGGATTAAGGTATACCAATAGAAAGCACCTTTACACTGGTGCAAGTGCATTCACACTAGGGCTTGTACTGGAATAACTGTATTAGTAAAATAAAAATCAGATTGCCTAATGGACAGTCACTTTCAAATGTAAACCAGAAATTAGAGCATGAAGAGCCCAGGGGAGCTGCAGCCATTTATACCATATGAAGATCTGGCCCTAAAAGTGAAAGCAATACAAAAAAAAAAAAAGCTGCTACTTTGTAATTTGTTTACTACTTGTATTTTAGTCTGCTTTCTGCATAGCCAGCCTCCCTTCTGTGCCAATGGACATTATTCTCAATTCTCATGCATTAATTTGACATCTGAGGTCTGATGCAGCTTCTGTGGGAGTCAATGGGAGTTTTGCTACTGAATCATCCACAATTCCTCGTGTTCCAGCTCATGTCATGACATAGAAGAGCTTCAATCAAGCACTAATATTATTAGAATGACAACAGAAAGCATAAGGTAATACATTAGATATTTCAAAAGTGTGAGCATTCTCCAGGCAGTTCAAGAGGGGATGATTAATTGGATTGCAAGTGAAGAAATAAAGCCTCCTCATCCAGAAAACATCACTTCAGCCTCTCCACATGGCCTTCTAATAACATGCAGTTCAGTAACACGTGAAGTAACGTTACTTGACGTTATCTCACTTCCAGCACTGACTGTTAAATATAACTTCTGAACAGCATTAGATGGAAATGGGTTCAATGAATAACGTTACTTTGCTTGCTCAGATAATTGTTTAATTCAACTCTCCCATTTTTGATGAACCAATTCATTTTTCTGTACAAGAACATCACACAATTATTTATTCCTGTAGTCCAGACGCTAGTAACAATAATCATAAATGGGGCAGATGAGGATGTGCTGAAAGACACTGTTGTGAAAAAGCTAGGTATAGCTGGTAAACAAGAATTCTATTATGTGAAAAGTTTTGAGGTTTCAACATTTGTTTTTGGTCCACAATTGGGATGAAACTGAGTTCTCACACACACACACACACAGTTAGGGCACTCATCTGGAACAGAGCAGTCACCCATACCCTAGAATGTATCCCAGGTTAGTTCCTTACCTTCCTGGGTACTAGCTATTCTGGCCAATGGCTATTCTAGACTCATTCACACACCAAAGATTCCATCCTGGACCTGAGAAACCTATTTAATGAATCTGCATTTGCTGATGAAAAAAATGTCTAATCAGTAAATTCCTAACCAGCTCTAGAAATAACACTTATTTTTACAAAATCTAGCCTATTAAGTCCCTCTGTTCTTTTGACTGACAAACTTTGCTATAGCTACTTCAGTCTGATTTGAGAGTTATGCAAATGACAAACTAAGTTAGGAAAAAAGATTTGATGTGGGAATCCAGTGTATTGCTCTGGCAATGACAAGCACCATTGTGTTGGGGTCTTTACCATGCCCTTAATCTGCACATGAAACTCCCATTTATGGCAATAATTCTAATGTGAAAAAACATCTATTTGTGGAGAAAATGTAGCATTATTTATTGCATCACTAAAATGTAAGAATTTTTGCACTTTTCTTTTAAAACATGTTATAAATAATAAAAGTGGTAAATCATTTATTTGCATTACATTTTACACACATTTAGATCTTGGTATGAATTTAGGAACAGGCTTTGCTTGAGCTCTGCAGACCTTATATTGTTTGACGGTTTACATTTTTGTCCCTGCAGTTTTCAAAATATTGGAATTGCAAACTAGTACCTCCCAATTCCCTGTGAAATAAAAGTCTATAAAGCCAGGAGCATAAAATAGCTGCCTTTTATTGCAAATTAAAATTTCAGGGAAGCTGAATAATAATACTTAGATCTCCAAGTGCTTTACAAAAGAGGGCATAAGAATCATTATTCTGATTTTATGGTCACAGATACACAGGAACAGAGAAGTTAAGTGGCTTGCCAAAGGTTACAGCAGCAGCACCAGGAGCAGAACCCAGATTTATTGACTTCTAGGCCAGTGCCTTATCCACTAGACTACTGTGGTATCATCGATACTAAATGTTTTTTTCTGATCCAGAAGCCTTATTTTCTCAATGCCCAATGGATGATTACATTATCAATACCCATATGTTCAGGCCAGCTGCATCCTCATACATACCCTCATGGAAATTATACCTGCTTGGGACAGGAGTAATCAACATGAAGCTTAGAGCAGGTGAGTTAGACTACATCCATCCTTCTGACTTTTAGATTATCCAGACCATCCCCTATGTAACTCTGCTCACAAAGTACCTTTGCAGTATGAACAGAACAGAAATACCACTGATGTATTTGAAACTGAATTGTCTACTTTAAAAAGCAGCATATTAATTTAGAGTCTGTTCTCTTTCATTGTTGAGTATTTATATTTGTCAGGTGGGCATTCTTGGCAAAAACAAAAAAAGCAGCCCAACAAATACAATCGGAGTTGCTGTATTTATGTCAGATGAAATAATTTCCATACAGTGACACTGTAGTACTGTCAACCTCCTCTTGAAATTACCAATGGGAGTTTCGGAGGTTTCTATGGTTTTGTTAAATATTGACTTTTCCAAACTAAATTGCACTCTCTCTCTGTTTTAGTGGGTTAGACACCTAGGGACTTTGTGCTTTTTTCATCTTAAAGCCCTGATGCAAGCAAAACTGATTTCACTGGGCATTACACATGCATAAGGGCTTCAGAACTGGGCAATTAAGAGCCAACAACTGGTGGTGGCAGTACTGTACAAGTGGAAAAAGAAGAATGAAGAACTGTGGATGGACATGTATATAGAGGAGAGCAAGGAAAAAGGAGGGGACAAGGTAGCAAACTGATTTCATGTGGCAAACAAAGCTGTGCAATCGCATGAGCATGAGTTGTGATTGGGATTTGCTGCTAGTTATAGTATCTGGATACATTAAAAGGCACCTGTGTAAAATAACAGCCACAGTCATTTGAAATTATTAGTACCACAAGCCCACATATTACACTGTGTATGTAGTGTAGCTTTTGGCTAGGCTAAATACTGTAGCAAATTAGGCCAAATAGGTACCTAAAACAATGCAGTTGCCTGTGTAGAAACAATTGTGTTTTCTTCCAGATTTTCATTTGGTCTGTCTGGAATTCACAACAAGAGGAAAGAGTTGTAAAAATGTAATGGCCCTGAAGGATATTTCTAGGAGTAGGATTAGTGGGTGCGTGTATTATCCTCTGGGGCAAGGCAGCAAATCATATTTTGGGATATAAATTTAGTGGCCCGCGTCTAGCTCCTGTTAAACATTTATCCACAATGAAAACCAGTACAAAATACTGTGCAATTTGACAGGATGTTGGCACTCTATGACTGACAGAGATCCAGGGCTAAAATAGCAGAGGAGTCAGGATGAAATGAGCTGTACCGGGAGGGATTTGGTGAAAAGTATACACAGTGCCCATCTGTACAATACTCCTGGGGGCCAGTGCTATTAGTTTCCCACTTTCATGAGCACTAAAATTGAAGACTAATGTTTAAAATATGTTTTTGAAAACAGCTTAAGAAAGGCTAATGAGCATAGGTGTTTAAGTGAAAAAGGCCTGCTGTTACTGTCCTTGGGCTTGAAGGGGAGTTTGGCATGTGCTGGAGGCAATGGCAGTTTTGTTGAATGACTGAAGAATGCAGGATTGAGCCTTAGGTGATTTCAATAAGCCCCTGCTTCCCTTACACCTTCCAGTGGATCACCAATGGGATTCAGAAAACAAGTGATTGTAATGGTCTATGGTTAGCCCCTTTGCTGTTGTGTCACAAGGCAGTGAAGGTAATGGTGCATCAAAGTAATGCGATTGGTACAAGGGGCAGCACTTGATGGTATTTGTGGCAGAAAACTAAGTCTGTTGGCAACACTCCAAGAGTTAATTCCCAATATAAGTCTAACACACTGTCAAATTACATGCTATTTTCAAACACCACCTACACATTCTTGAGGAAATTTATGACATTCTAAGTGACAACCCTCTTTTATTCTTCTTATAACATTCTTATTTCTGTTAAATCCATTTCTATCTTCTTGTTCTCTCTGCTTCAATAAAATTCATGAGAGAATGATCACTATAGGCATAAGTACATTAACAACATACGAACATTCCATGTTCTTACCTGCACAGGCATAGCCCAAAGGTTAGGGCAGAGGAAGAAGAACCACATCAGTTGGTTGGTGTCTATGGCAACCAGGTTACAGATCTGGCCTGCAGTCATTTCCCCCATAGACATGTTGGAAGAGGAAAGTTGCATAATCTTATTGTATATTTTTGTCTGGAAATTAGAACATTAAGTTTCATGTTTAGAGAAAAATCAGACAGCACTGACTGCTTTACATTACCATTAAAATGGCTTGATTTCTATGTTTTAGAGCAGTGGTTCCCAAAGTTGTTCCGCCGCTTGTGCAGGGAAAGCCCCGGTGGGCCGGGACAGTTTGTTTACCTCCCGTGTCCGCAGGTTTGGCCGATTGCAGCTCCCAGTGGCTGTGGTTCGCTGCTCCAGGCCAATGGGAGCTGCTGGAAGTGGCGGCCAGTACGTTCCTCAGCCTGTGCCGCTACCAGCAGTTCCCATTGGCCTGGAGCAGCGAACCGTGGTCACTGGGAGCTGTGATCGGCCAAACCTGTGGACTCAGCAGGTAAACGAACAGGCCCGGCCCGCCAGGGGTTTTCCCTGCACAAGCGGTGGAACAAGTTTGGGAACCACTGTTTTAGAGAAACTCCCACCACATGAAGGGCTGATCTTAAAATAAAACCGATTTGTTATTTAGAAGACAAATGCACCAAAAGGTGGCCAAAAAGCATTAGTGAACACACACAAAACAAGATCTCCAGTTTCAAACAGAAGAGTGCCCTAGTCCTGCATACTTTGAACAAAAACTCCTATTACTTTCAATGGGATTTGTGCATGTGTGTAAGAAATGTATGCTTAAGCTCTTTTTTAATGGGACTTAAAATTTCCAAACCTCCTGTCCTCCACTCCCACGAAAAACTCATAGAGATCAGATTCATAACATTTTGCTAAACATTCCCCACTAGGGAGGCAAGTGCAGTCTCTATGAGGTGAAGCCTCATATAGCCGTAGGACCTACTGGTAACCTTAATTGACACCACAGATTCTGCAAGGAAAGCTGGTCCTGTCTGTGGTACTTAGCTTCTCTAACTTCCCATGATGTTTGGTTCAGGCCTCACCCAGCCCGAGGATCTGTTTTGCTGTGCTGACTTCACTGTGTGAATTTAACTCTAGATTTGCAATAAAAATGTCACAAACCCACAGATGAATAATATAGTTGGCCTAATTCTCCTTTCAAGTAAAAGCCATTATTACGAGAGGGGAGAATTAGGCTCCATGATTCAGAAAATAAGTAATATGCAATATTTGAGAAACGCTTTTTACCAATTGATTTTTAATTTCGGTACTAAAGCTATACAGCTTTGCTTCATGGCTGTTCATGAGACTTATTTGATGAAAGGCACCCAGATTCCATGTATCCATTGCATTTAGTATGAAGGAGGAAAGGAGGAAAGGAGATGAAAGGTTGCCACGAAATCGAGATACTATAGCACAAAGAGAACTTATCAAAAAAACCCTATATGGCTGGAAGACTGTCAGGCAATTGCTGCCCTTCATTCGCCTGCCGCCAGGATGTTTGCTAAAAGCTCTCCATTGGAATCACAACAGAATTTCTTAGCGAGCTGGACCTTTGTGTAACATACAGTACAGGGATGTCCCCGACGGGCCTCGGGACCAGGGTGGAGTACAGGCTGGCCCATCGGGGCTCCTCGCCCTCCAGAGGTGGCAAGAGGTCCTGCCACTTGCAAGAATCTTAGCTTGAGACAACTATCCTGGAAGTAGTGTTTGGCAAGCGCACTCATTTCCAGCAACTGAGTAACCCTTTAAGGGAATTTTGTATCAGTTTCTGGCAACTATATTTTAAGTACCTTTCATAGTTATTTGTGGTTTGGGGGGCAGCTAAAAGTAGTGGACAATGTGGGAAACCAGGCTAAGGAGGAGAAGAACAGGTTGGTAAAAAACAAACATTTGTGATTTCCTCTCACATTTTGGATCAAAATTTTGTTTTCACAGACATTTTTTGATCAGCTCTAACCAAGGCAATACTGGTTGGAATGGGTGGAATCCAGAGATCTGGCAGCTAAGAAGAATTTACAATGGATAATCAGGAGTGGATTAAATAATTAGGCAGCTAATGAGAGTCCTTGTAATAAATGGGTACTTTCTGTGGCTGTTAGTGTATTTGAATGGATTGGATGTTTAATTAATGCTAACTATTACTGGGCTGACTGTTCACATCTCTTAGGGTATGTTTTGACCAGTGTATCTGGCAATATTAACTTATAACATTACAGTTAATTATTTTATTTACTGTTAGAATTTTTCTAACTGCAGAACTCTGTATAGCAAATAAAGTCATTCTGATCCAGTGTTTAGAGTTATATTATATTATGGGCCAAATGGTGGTGTGATCAGGTGCACAGGGAATCTGTTCCAATATGTCAGAGCACAGGGGAGTCCTCCAAGAACTTGACTCCTGGAGGCACTGGGTCATGTACTGTGTAAGAGAGAGAGGGATACTTCCTGTCCGAGGGAGACTCCAGGTCCCTGCAAGGAGGTGGGGGGCTTGGAAAATGAGCAGGGACCAGAATGAGGTCCCTGCTGAGAGGGTGGGCAACCAGAATTCCTCCCCTCCCCCCAAAATATCTGAATTGGTGCCATTGCACTCTCATGATTCAGAGCCTACAATCTCTAAAAGAGAACATTAGGAAGAAAGTTCTCCTATGAGCATATTATTCCATAAATGGCAACTTCTGGGGCCTTGTACTTCCTCTGCATCCATTACTGACCGTTATTAGAGTCCGAATACTGGACTAGAATGGCTGATAGTGTGATGTGGGATAGTAACACTTACCTTGATGGGAGAGCTCCCAATTTACTATGATATAATTAAATAGAATTTAAACCTATGCGTCTATTACAGCTGTTATATTTCTAGTATGTATGCACTTTCCCTCTGTAGGCATGTTACTTATTATCATCTTGGGTACCTGAATTGCTCCTCTCAAGTTAATTCCAGTTTCAATGGCGACATAGTATGATGCCTGGAGAATTGTCCTTTGCAACAGAAGAGCGAAAAATAGAAGGACAGCCAAAACATAGGCATTGGCCAGGAATTCTTGAGATGAAATAAAGAAAACACCAAGAATTTTAATCTGTAAGAAAAAGAAAGTTAGAAAACAGATTTAATTGGAATTTTTTTCCAGTCAAGCTTATTTTTGTACAATTCATGTTTAAAGAGTTCACTTTATTACTTTGGAAGTTGTTTCAAATCTGACCCGATACTGTCAGTCTGAAGACTCAGGAAGACAGTGGTATATTGCATCAGACTGTGAAGTCTATTTTTGCAATCAGAAGAATTAGTAAATTATTTTTATTTAACTGTAAAATTATATTCAGCAGATTTTTTTTGATGGAATAACAGAAATCCATAGAGAGACCCAAACCCCTTAAAAAGTGGGAAGGGGGACTAACTCATGGAGAGAAGGGTTTTAAGAAGTCAGCACCTAAGCTGCCAGAGAAGCTGGCAAACAGGGACATTTTATAAGAGGGTTTAGAGAAAGAGAGTGCAAGAGGCAGATACATCTAACAAATATACTCTAATCTTAGGCCAATAACCCCTCTTACCCCCACCCCCCAAACCCAACCAAACAGACAAACAAGCACCCTCACCCCCCCACAACCCCCGCTCCCCCTGAAACCCTGCAAGAATAAAAAGAATAATGCAGGCAGAAGTCCAGAAGCAGAGTGTGGACTATCCAATTTATTGGACTGAATGCAGCATGTATGATTACTAGTGGGCAGGTGGTATATGTATGCATATGGTGAAAACAGCTCATGGCCCTCAGAGATGCAATACGGGCGCTTGAGGCCAAAGTGGCTGAAATGGAGGAGTCTAGGGACACAGAAGTATATAGCTGAGACTTTCAGGAACACAATAGAAAGGTCCCACCCTCAGCTTGACAGCCTCTGTGCTGTCAAGGAAGACGAAAGTCTCAGGAAAGGAGAATATCAAGCTGCAGTGGAGGGAAACAATTCCATAGTTGGAACCTTCCTTCCAGATGATGTAATGGTATCCTCTTCCACTAAGGATACCTCACCTGGGGAGAGAACATGAGTTTCTAGCAAGAGCCAGGTATAGTAATGAGGGTTTTAATTATTTGAAATATAGATAGTTGGGTTTGTGATGACTGGGAGAACAGCATGGTAAATTGCCTGCCAAATGCGAAGGCTGCATATCTCACAAGACATAGGGAAAGGTAGGAGAGTGGAGGCCAAATTTAGGCTGCTAGGTAACAGATGATAACGTTTTTTGAATCCACATGAAGGGCAAGGAAGACAGGGAGAACTGCAGGATCTTACTGTCTGGATGAGATGATGGCATAGGGAGAAAGGTTTTAGGTTTATTAGCAACTGGGGGACTGTGACGGGGCAGAGCGGCCCCGCACTGGTATAGCAGGGGTTAACCCTTACTTCCTGGCAGAGGAAGCCCCGCCCCGGAAGGTCTGCTGGGCATGCTCCAACTGGAGCTCAGATATAAAAGCCTGCAGATCAGCTCAGTCTGGGCTGACTGCTGGAGGGGAAGGATGCATGCTGCTAGCTCCTGCAGAGAGAGGGCCTGTGAGTCAGGATCCCGGGAGTCAGCCCTGCCGAGGCACCACCAGAGACACTGACGGAGGATGACCTAGGGGAGGAACAGACCGGAGGGCCCCTCACCACAGAAGCACTGCCATTCCTGGTAGGAAGTGACCCAGGGGAAAAGTAGAGATAAATGGTGTTAAAGCTATATTACCGCTCAGTGTGTTGTGGGTGGATCCCCGCCAAGCGAGTAGCAAGTAGAGCTTGCTGCTACCAGGGCCCTGGGTCGGGGCTCGGTGAAGAGGGCGGGTCCGAGTTCCCCTACCCTCTCACCCTGAACCATGAAGGATTATATGGACTCTGGCTGTTAGGCCATGCTACCCTGCCTGCAAGGGGGGATTATATGGACTCTGGCCATTAAGATGTGCTACCCCACCTGCAAAGGGGGACTGTATAGACTCTGGCCACTAGGCCAAGCTACCCCAACTGCAAAGGGAGATTATATGGACTTTGGCCGCTAGGCCACGCTACCCTGCCATGAAGGGGGGTTATATGGACTCCGGCCACTAGGTCGCACTACCCCACCCGTAAGAGGGGTTATATAGACTCCGCCTGCCAGGTCACGCTACTTCGCCTACCGGGGGAGAGAAGAGCGTACGATCAAGGGACAGTAACAGACGAACCGTAGAGAGGCCAACACTGAGACTAGAGAGAGGCGAGGTGAGGCCTCGGCACCCTTCCAGCACCTGCCACAAAGGGGCGCTGTGGTGCCAGGCCCGCTACAGGGACCTTTTAGTAAAGGAGGATCCTATACATGAAGGATGGGCTCCACCTAAAACAAAATGGAATTAGGCTGCTGGCATGTAAAATTAAAAAGGTTGGGGAGGATTTTTTTTAAACTAAGGGTAAGGGAAAAGCCAACAGTTGTGGAGTGGCACATGGTTCAGGTGGAGTCATCCCTTATAGATGAATTTATTAAAAGTGGAAACTATATTCTAGTAAAGAGGATAAGAAAAGAATTGGTAAAGTACAGGTAGGAGTTAGTGAGAAACAGTCAAAAGTACAAAAGTCCCATTTAAAGATAAGACATGAAGGCAAGAAACTAAATATTGACAAAATGTACTAGTGCTTATATATAAATCCTAGTATCAGAGGGGTAGCCGTGTTAGTCTGGATCTGTAAAAGCAACAAAGAATCCTGTGGCACCTTATAGACTAACAGACGTTTTGCAGCATGAGCTTTCGTGGGTGAATACCCACTTGCATCCGAAGAAGTGGGTATTCACCCATGAAAGCTCATGCTGCAAAACGTCTGTTAGTCTATAAGGTGCCACAGGATTCTTTGTTGCTTTTATATAAATCCTAGAAGTTTAAATATTAAGATTAAGTGAACTACAGTGCCTGATGTTAAATAAGGATACTGATATAATAGGCATCATAGAAACTTGGTGAGCTGAGAATAATCAATGGGACATGGTAATACCAGGGTACAAAATATATAGGAATCAGAGTAGTTCATGTCAGTGGGGGAGTGCCACTAGATGAGAGGGAAATCAGAGTCAAATGAAGTACAAATCTTAAATGAATTAAACAGTACTACAGAATCTCTTTGGATAGAAATTCCATGCTTGAATAATAAGAGTATAGCAGGAGGAATGTACTACCAACAGCCTGTCCAGAATGGTGACAGTGATTGTGAAATGCTCAGGGAGATTAGACAGGCTACAAAGGCAGAAAATGCAGTAATGGGGAATTTTAACTATCCTCCCATTGACTGGGTATATCAGCTTAGGAAGGGATGCAGAGATAAAATTTCTATACACATTAAATGACTGCTCCTTGAAGCAGCTTGTCCTGGAACCCAGAAGGGGAGAGGCACTTCTTCATTTAGTCCTAAGTGAGCACAAGATCTGGTTCAAGAGGTGAATGTAGCTGAACCACTTGGTTATAGCAACCATAGCATAATTAAATTTAACATCCTTGCAGAGGAAAAAATTTCAGAGAAACCCACCACAGTAGCATTTAACTTCAAACAAGGGAGCTACATAAAAATGAAGAACCTAGTTAAAAGCATTGGCCTGCTAAACCCAGGGTTGTGAGTTCAATCCTTGAGGGGGCCACTTAGGGATCTGGGGCAAAAATTGGTCCTGCTAGTGAAGGCAGGGGGCTGGACTCCATGACCTTTCAAGGTCCCTTCCAGTTCTAGGAGATGGGTATATCTCCAATTATTAAAAAAAAACATAAATTAAAAGAAAAAGTCATAATGGTGAAATGCCTGCAGCTTGCGTGGAGACCATTTAAAAACACCATAATACCGGCTCAAACTAAGTGTATACCCCAAATAAAAATAAAGGGAAGAGGACAACAAAATTCTGCTGTGGCAAAACTACAGAGTAAAAGAGATGGTAAGAAACAAGAAGGCATCCTTTTAAAATTGTAAGTCAAATCCTAGTGAGGAAAATAGAAAGGGACATACACTCTGACAAGTCAAGTATAAGAAGGCAGGCCAAGCAAGAATTGGAAGAGCAATTAGCTAATGACAGAAAAACTAACAGCAATTTTTTTTAAAAAGTACACAAGAAGGAAGTCTGCCAAACAGTCAGAGGGGCCACACGATGATCAAGGTGCTAAGGGAGCACTCAAGGAAAGCCATTGCTGTGAAATAAAAATGAATCCTTTGCATCCATCTTCACTGCAGTGGACATGAGGGTGATTCCCACACCCAAGCCATTCTTTTTAGGTGACAAATCTGAGGAAACTCACCAATCTATTCATATTTATTGAGGAAGTCAACAAATACGTGGACAAGGGCAATCCAGTGGATATAGTGTAGTGAGACTTTCAGAAAGCCTTTGACAAAGTCCCTCACCAAAGGCTCTTAAGTAAACTAAGAAGTCAGGGAATAAGAGGGAAGTTCCTCTTATGGATCAGTAACTGGTTAAAATATAGGAAATAAAGGGTAAGAATGGTCAGTTTTCACAATGAAGAGAGGTAAATAATAGTGGAGTCCCTGAAGGATCTGTAGTGGGACTGTGCTGTTCAACATATCCATAAATGATCTGGAAAAAGGGGTAAATAGTGAGGTGGCAAAATTTGCAGAGGATACAAAATTACTCAAGATTGTTACTCTTTGCAGTCAGATTTGGATTTAACTAAGAGACCTCCCTAAACTGGGTGACTTGGCGACAAAATGGCAGATAAAATTCAATGTTAAAAGTGCAAAATTATGCATGTTGGAAAAAATAATCCCAACTACACATACAAATGGATGGGATCTAAATTAGCTGTTACCACTCAAGAACGATCTTGGAGTCATCATGGATAGTTCCCTGAAAACATCTGTAGCAGTCAAAAAGGCTAATAGAATGTTAAGAGCCATTAGAAAATGGATACATATTAAAACAAACTATAATTCAACTATATAAATCCATGGTATGCTTACACCTTGAATACTGCAGTTCTGGTCCCATGTTAAAGAAGATATTAGGACTGGAAAGGTTGCCCTTCTCTGCACCAAAAATAAATAGGGCTATGGAACAGCTTCCATACGAGGAAAGATTAAAAAGAGTGGGACTGTTCAATTTAGAAAAAAGCTGACTAAATGGGGATATGTTAGGCTATAAAATCATGAATGGTGTGGAGAAAGTGAATAAGGAAATGTTATTTACCCCTTTACATGACACAAGAACCAGGGGTCACCAGACTACATGAATAGTCAGCAGGTTTAAAACAAACATAACAAGCCTCCCAAGGAAAGGGGGTGAAGCGGCTGAGGGGGTATTTTGGGGAAATAGGAACTCCAAGTGGTCCTTTTCCTGAATCTTTGTCTAAATCACTTGGTGGTGGCAGCAACACCATCCAAGGACAAGGAAAGGATTTGTGTCTTGGGGAAGTTTTTAACCTAAACTGGTAGAAATAAGCTTAGGGGGTCTTTCATGTGAGTCCCCACATCTCTATCCCAGAGTTCACAGTGGGGAGGGAACCCTGACATGGAATTATAATCAAAAACCAGTCAGAGAACACTTCAACCTCTCTGGACACTCAATTACAGACCTAAAAGTCACAATTCTTCAACCAAAAATCTTCAAAAACAGACTCCAACAAGAAACTGCAGAACTAGAATTAATTTGCAAACTGGACACCATTAAATTAGGCTTGACTAAACACTGGGAGTGGATGGGTCATTATACAAACTAAAAGCTATTTCCCCATGCTAATTTTCCCCTACTGTTACTCACACCTTCTTGTCAACTGTTTGAAATGGGCCATCCTGATTAGCACTACAAAAGTTTTTTTTCTCCTGCTGATAATATCCCACCTTAATTGTTAGAGTTGGTAAGGCAATCCCATTTTAATGTTCTCTGTATATCTTCCTACTGTATTTTCCACTGCATGCATCTGATGAAGTGGGTTTTAGCCCACAAAAGCTTATGCCCAAATAATTTTGTTAGTCCAAGGTGTCATAAGTACTCCTCATTCTTTAAGCATAACAAAGTACTTCACACACACAGTCAACCCCTGCAGCTCATTGCCATGGGATGTTGTGAAAGCCAAAAGGATTAGTGGGCTCAAAAAAGAATTAGATAAATCCATCAATGGCTGTTAGTCAAAACAGCAACCCCATGCTCTGGTGTTCCTAATCTCCAACTGCCAGAAGCTGGGACTGGATGATAGGAAATGGATCACTCAAAATTGCCCTGTTCTGTTCATTCCTTCTGAAGCATTAATAACTAGCCTTTGTTAGAGACAGGGTACTGGGCTAGATGGACCATTGTTCTGACACAGTATGGTGGTTCTTGCATTCTTTAATGGGCAACATGACCCCCTTTCTGCAAGGTTCTGAAACACATGATTAATTTAACTGACTTCAGTGGGATTATTCACCATCTTAAAATTAGGCACATGCTCAGTTATCTTGCAGACTATGGGCCAATATCCAAAAATTCTGTGTGAGAGTTTCTAGTGCCCAGGATAATCAGTAGCATGTCTGCCAAAATCCTCTCTCCTTCATGCAGTGGCAGTGCAAACTTCCTTACACGGTTTCCTGCCAGCAGTCCTCAGCTTTCACCTAGCAGGACTCCTTCCCATAGTAAGAAGATAGTTCTGCCTCTATCCACAGTTCCTGGCATCTCTGCTGAGACTGTCAATGAAGTGACTAATCAGTACCAAATGTGGATTGTGGTTTTGTCCTGTGGACACCTGTTCACTGGGAATTGGACTGAGGCCAAACAACTCATTAAACATTGGCCAAACTGAACAGCTATCAGATGGCAAGAACTTTCACTTAGCACTGACCTAGGCTGGATTTGAATGAGTGAAGGTCACTTTATCCTCCCATCTTCTAGTGACATGACATATCTTATAAAGGGAGTTAGCTGACTACAGAGTATTGAGATTCACACTCAGGCTGAGCTCAGCTTTCCACAAGTAACAAAAAAACTCTGCCCTGAAGACCCTGACTCATTCAAGGATTCCTTACTCACACGAGTAGTTCCATTGAAGTCTCAGACTACTTATGTAATATGTCAGTGGACTATTCACAAGAGCATCAAATATTATATGAGTGAGTCCCAAGCTCCCAAAATAGAAGCATACACTATTTATTTATTTTCTACCATCAAGACTAAATTGATGGATGCTGTTTTCCACAATAAAAACCAATGACAGAAGAACAATTTCTGTTACCATAGTGAAAGAAACATCAGGCCATTTACCATCATTCACGTGACATAAGTATTACAAACCACGGACCTTTAATCTAGCAGAAATGCTTTATTTCAGGTGATTGCCATAGAGTCAAATCTCTGACAAAATTAAGGTTACATTTAGGTACACATAAAATCGTTGCTATCAAGTACTTGCATCCAAATTTTCCAACTGCTCATCTTCTAATTTTAGGCACCTACGTTTTTGGGTGCTCACAAGCTGAGTTACCCAAAGTTACAGACCACTTTGGAAAATATTTGCCTTAGTTTAGAAAGGGCTACATCCAATATTAGAGCCAATTCATTCAGTTATCCACATGCTAATATATACTACGTGTATCAGCCAGAAAATCATTGATTTCAGTGAGAAAACCAAACCAATTTACAATCTTTTGTTAGAATTGGAAATGGCAGTTTCTATAAGACTGAGAATTGAACTAATGAATAATGTTGATCTAATGGAATTCACATCAAGTATGTTTCAAAAATTTACTACTTTGTTTAATACAGTTTATCACGATTTTTAGAAACAATTTGCAGGCAACTAAGTATAAGGCCCCGATTCATCAAGGTACTTTAGCACAGACCCAACTTTAAGCATATAATTACTCATTGAAATCAACATTAGTCATCTGTTTCAGTACCAGAACATGAATGCTTGATCTTTCTAGTTCATTTGATACTTGATGGTATCACTTGGAGTAGTGGAGAACAGACAATGCCAAAGTTAAGGGCAACAACTGCATGGACTGGTACTAATTCTGCATTTGAATCCATATCAAAAATACACCCACTGAAAACATGTTCAACCAGATGCAGTCTCCAAAGCATATCAACAGAACACAGAAAATCTTTGGTGATACTTGTTTTGCTAAACACATACCAAGTAGAAAATTTCTTCAAACAATCATGCTACATGCCCATCCATTATAGTTATGAAATTATGGCAAATGGAATATTATATTGTATTTTTAATTATCCACAGTTTTATAGATTTCACATTATTCAGAGGTAGTGTCAATATACATGAGCACTGTACATACATATAGTAAAATGAAGTCCCTGTCCCAGATTGTTTATGATTTTGGCATTTCAGGTAACAGTGAACTCCACTCTAATTCTTTGGAGATGGAGCTGCAGCTGCAAACTCAAACTCCTGTGAAAATCAAATAGAATGGAAATGAACACCCAAAGTCTCACAGTTTAGCATGGAAAGCATTAGCCCACAAAATGAAGGTACAGAGTGTTACTGTAGGTTACTTGTGCCTCGTAGCAGGAATACTACTTGGGGGATGGGGAAACATGTGGATAAATCCCTCATTCACATGTTGAGGAGGGAGCTTAAGCCCAAGTCTCCTCAGACTTTTGCTCATTTTCCATCTCAAAATAGACCCTTTTTAACCTTGTGTTCTTTAAAATAAAGGACTGGGCATATAGGTGGCTGGTGAACGGCTTCCACTTACTACGGATGACCATGCCTGTTGTTTAACTTCAAATCGGTGCATGTGTAGCCTCTGCTCACACTTAAATGGGAGTGCAAAAGCCTTGTGTTTCTTCCTGCACACTATGCAAGGACTTGCAAATTCAAGGCAGATAGCTATGTGGGATTCACCTGTCTTAGGAAGGCACCTCAGAACCCTTTGTGTTCAAGTATTGTCACCTCAACAAGCCACTGTGATACACACTGTGGCTGCCCAGAGCACAAAACATATAAGCAATACAAGAATCCAAAGTTCCTGCTTTACCAGATGTTGCATGAAGGCTCACAAGTGAAAAATGGACACCAAAGTACTGCACAACTGCAATACAGTATTAGGTTGTTTTGCAGAGTAAGCAAATTTTATTCTAGGAAAAAAACCAAAAACGTATATAATTTATAGCGGTGAATTATCCCTGCCGGGAAGTCTCATTTGTTTGCACCAGTGAGAATCATTCCATCCAGTTACCCTTTCCCAGGAGGCTGAGTTACAGCTATTATCTTCACTGAGATCTCTTTTTATCTCAGATAAAGCTAAGATAAATTTGCATCTCTGTAATACTAAATAAAGTCCTTTCAAGAAAGCAGAGTAACACCAACTTACAGATCTGTAACTTTAAGGCATAAAGATGACAAAGATCCTAATATGGTGACAAAAACAGACTATGTATCAGTGCAATGGTCAGATATAAAGCTTGCAGCTTGTGCTTCAGTACATCAAAGGGCACAATTTCTCCCTGGAGGGCTGCACTATTAGTGGTATCCTACATATACATTTTGGTAATATTCTTTCTGCCTCTCAAGAAACAGAACAGTTTTGCAAACAGAGAAATTTTAGTGCAGTGCTGATTTGTATTAAGAACTGTTTTGACACTTATCTACATTTCCATTGAAAATAAATCTTTTAAAGCAGTTAAATTCTAAGACTGACCTTTCATTTCATTAAGAATTTCAGAATCCTCTAATTAAAGAACTGGAGCAAAATTGCTTCAGTCTTCCAAATGTAAAAGAAAGGCCAGTCTTAGATTCTGTTTTAAAAGACTGCAATTTTTATTGGAGTTCTTTAATTAGAGGTTATGAAATATTAAGCATCATTTCCATTGTAGTTAAGCAAGGACAATTTATGAAATGACTAACTATATATTTTAAAAAAAACTGTATGAAAAATAAACCGTTGAAAAAAAATGATAAAAGTTTTCTGATTATTTTCCTCCCCAACCATACCAACTTGAGAGAATAAGTGAAAATCTAATTAAAAGTTTTTGTATATTAATGATAGATGGTCCTTTGCAGCAAGATAATGTCACCACTTAAGTGGGAAGGTGATGGAACTAATCTGTCTTCCTTTTAAAAATCCCCACAGGTATTTTATATAATTGAATGTTTATCAACAAGATTTATGTTACTGATCTCTCAGATCTCTCTTAAAGCTCTGCATTCACAACACTACAATGACTTTATTATTTTGCCTTACTCAGACTTTCCATTACACATTGTTGACCCAGTGTGACATTTTTTGTTAAAAGTTGTTAGGGATACTATATCGTGGGACAATCTTTCAGATTGTGCTGATCTATTACCACAAATATGCATGTGCTTCATATAATAGTATTCCCTGTTAGGAAGATGGGCAACATACTTTCAGTTGGAAAAACTAGAAGGAAACTATTGTGTTCTCTGAAACCTAAACAAGGCACCTGTTAATTTGTTGGAATTAACAAAAGATGCTGAAATCTAGCCTCAGAAAAAACTCTAGATATTGGATTAACAAGGAACTTGTGTTTCTGAAGTGTGGCTATAGAGACTTCTCCCACAGTCACATCTGTATAATGTGATCCATGTTTGTATATGGGCGAAATCTGGTAGAACTTTGGCAGCTTTCCTACCATACAGAAGGCCACTAATATTTTCTTCTTAGGCATTCTCGGCCAAATTCTTTGCTAATGTAACTCCATGGACCTCTGCTGCTGGAATTACACCAGCAGAGAATCTGGGTCTTTGTTTTCCAAAGGGGCATTACATAACCCTTTAAATGCAGCTATTGAAATACAGCTACTTAAAACCACTGATACCCTTCATACCATCCTTAGAATACTTATCACAATGTTAAAAAAAAATGTACTCCAGCCTAAACATAGGAGTTATTAATGGATTTTAATGGAGATATGAATGGATTCTATCCAGTAATATGCTGAGTGCTAAAGCCCTGATCCAGCAAAGCACTTAAGCAAGTGAAGTACCATTGACTTAAATTTAAGCATGTGCACAAGTGCTTTGCTGGACTGGGACCAGAGTGCTCAGCACTTTGCCATATCAAGCCCTATAATTTTTAGGGTTCCCTCCCTCCCATGTTTTTGTGGTTTTGCTGTATAAATCTGCCCTTGTTACTTCATCTATGATTTCTAATGTTAATTCAGGATGGAAGATACACATCCCATTGACAAACCAAACAGGCTGTCACATCATGAGGATCTTTTCTTCAGTGCAAGATGATTGAGGTACATACAAGCTAAATATCATGAACATTCCAGGAGGTGAACAATGAATACTGATGCTATAGAGTTATAAACAAACATTGAAAGCTTGATAGAATTTATAAAATTATAGATCTGTTACTTGCTGTGGTACTGCCAACGGTACTTATTACACTGCCCATGATATCCATATGATCTAAGAGCCCAGACATTCAGTCTCTCTGACTGAGGGCTTGAAAGATGCAGCAAATACCATATATTATCCCCATAGCTATTTACCTTAAAGCTGCCTTTAGTATCTTCTGATTGTTTTTGTAGTTTGCTTAAAGCAAAAATGATACAAGCAGAACTGTGGATAAGATAAGAATATTAACTGTCCATGTCAGAGTCTGAGGTTTTTTAACTGGTACTGTGTATACAATTTCATAAAGGAAAACTTTGTTATAAAGTGATGATTAGCATTGGTTCTCTGTGACATCTCCCCAGTGCAAGCCCTTTAGAGCAAAGAAATGTCAAGTTATGGGGCATCTTGTAGCTGCACCTTAATGCCCACACAGCATGTTTCCACTGATAGTGACAGACACTGTATTACTACAGAGAACTTCCTTCTGCCTCCATCAGATACAGAAATCTGCAACACACAAGCATCACTCACAGGATAATGCAAAACCTTCATTACAGTTTCTTACTTCTCCCGCAACACACACAGCATAGCATACTTAATCTGTGAACATATCAACCCCCATTAGTTGCTAGTGTCGTAGGGTTTGTAATTAATGTTTTGCATTACACTTTGGGCCAGATTCTAACCTGCTACTTCAGCAAATAGAGAATCAGACCTACTGACTTCTATGGAGTTAATCTAGATTTGAAACTGAGATCAAATCTGGCCTTTCATAGACAAACGTCTCCTTCCCCCCGCAAATTATCTGTATCTTCATAAGAAAGATGTGGAGAAATTGGAGAAGGTCCAGAGAAGAGCAACAAGAATGATTAAATGTCTTGAGAACATGACCTATGAAGGAAGGCTGAAAGAATTGGGTTTGTTTAGTTTGGAAAAGAGAAGACTGAGAGGGGACATGATAGCAGTTTTCAGGTATCTAAAAGGGTGTCATCAGGAGGAGGGAGAAAACTTGTTCACCTTAGCCTCTAAGGATAGAACAAGAAGCAATGGGCTTAAACTGCAGCAAGGGAGGTTTAGGTTGGACATTAGGAAAAAGTTCCTTTCAGGGTGGTTAAACATTGGAATAAATTGCCTAGGGAGGTTGTGGAATCTTCATCTCTGGAGATATTTAAGAGTAGGTTAGATAAATGTCTATCAGGATGGTCTAGACAGTATTTGGTCCTGCCATCAGGGCAGGGGACTAGACTCGATGACCTCTCAAGGTCCCTTCCAGTCCTAGAATCTATGAATCTATGAAGATTGTCTTTTAAAAGGTTCTGCCATCTTTGTTTTCCCACTGCTAAAACATTTTCTACATTCCCAGGAGCAAACTTTTAATAAGGGTATTCACCCTTTGATTCAGCACAAATAAAGACGTTTCCTATTCAGTGACACTGCTAGCGTATTGGGGGCCCTAAAGAGGAATATTGGGTGGGCCTTCCCCCAGTACTAAAATAGACAAGTTCTTATAGTAAAAAGCAAACGGGGGCTCCCTTGAGCTGCCCGGGGCCCCAAGCAATTGCTTAGTCTGCTTATACCTAGTGCCAGCTCTGTTCCTGTTGCAAGGAAAATCACACAGAAAAGCTTTTTCATAACAGACCTAGGCACATGCAGGTTTCTCTAAGTATATTGGTTTATTTACATATAGCTTGAATTGAAAACTTGGCACTTATTAGCAATACATTTCTTGTTATTTTGCAAGCAATTTTCACAGTTGAAGTCCAATTCCCGTTTTGGCAGTGAAGCTAAGTGAAAGCCAAGCCCAATGAAAAGAAAAGGCTTCTCTGGTCATCATTGTACCAAAGGCAAGATCCTATCATCCAGTCTTTCATGGTCCATAGTGGGACAGTGGACCATTGGGCTCCTTGCAAATGGCTGCCGGGAGTGAGAATGAATGGGCATACTCAACTTGGGGCTTTAGCCCACCCACCGAAAAAGGTTTAAGGATTTCATTAATAAATAAAAGAAGCTCTAAGTCTGGAACAGAAGCTTGTTTATCTCACTTTTATTAATAGTAGACAAAAAGTGAACTATGGACAAGATGGGGGACGGCCTATACCTGAGCTGTTGATTACATTGGAAAATGAATTCCTTCATATTTTGCTTTTGTTACCCCCTAGGTTCCTCGCTCACCCAAGACTCTGACAAGGAAAAACAGCCTCTAGAGGCTCTTTGACCCCCACGCATGATGAGATTGGCTGTCCTTTTGCAGCATCTGACTGCAAAGAACCATAGGCTCCATGATGTCTGATCAGCCCCCTCCCTTTGTGAAAAGAGAACATGGAATTCACACAGGATTTGGATTGGGGGGGGTAAGGAGGAGTAAAGAGATGAGCCAAACAGCAGGCTCTAGGAGGTAGCCCAAGAAAAGTGGTAGATGTCTGGACCTAACCTAGGTTTCTCTAGAGAGAGGGGAGCAGATGCCCTTGTGCATAGAGTGAGAAAGAGGATCAGTAACCTTCATGAGAAAAGGAAAACAACTAGTCTGGCTACAGAAAGAGTGGCAGAAGCACAGACCAGTGAGAAGGAACCCTGCTTACCGAGCCATTTCCCAGCAAGTGTAGAAAGGAGCCAGAGCCTGAGACCCTTAGAGCTTGGCTACCAAGAGCCAGCTGTTACCCTGCAAAAAGATAGGGACTTCAAAGCATCTGAGACCTTCAGAGGACTATACCTGTCCTGGGCTGAAGAGAACAGTTATCAGGGGACTGTCCCTACTACAATAACAAGTTATTTTAAAAAAAATTCTAGTCCCCCACCACCAAGAAAAAAAAAAGCTGTCTATGCTCTTGGCTGTTGGCGTTGAAAACTCCATATGCTTTTGCAAAGCAAGTTTGTTTAACTCTGTTCATTACATTTTTGAAGAAAAGGTCTCAAGAATTACCCCATATTTCACTACCACCACACTCAAAGTCTACAGGCTAGATCTATGGCCAGGTGGCACAAAGGGGCTTTAAAACTGCCTTAAATGGGCATACCTACCCATGGCTGGAATAAAGCTAGCACAGCCAGTTGTATGCCACCCCCTCAAACTTTGCACTTCCCTTTCCACTGGGCAGCGAAGGGGGCATGACCAGAGACCACTGCATTATGGTGACCCCTAACGTGCATAATTTAGAACAGCCCAGATGCTGCCCATCAATTGCACACAATGGATGGGGTTCCATCCCGAGTTTATCAGGGCCAGTCTTGAGATTTCTACAGAGGGGGGAATCATTAGTTGAAGCTTGTTAGGGGAAGTTAAACAGAGCAGAATCAGTAAATGCCTTCATTCCAGGCAAATCAGCAAGAGTCACAGCTCATGAGTAAGGCTGCGATTTTGTCACGGAGGTCACAGAATCCATGACTTCTAAAGACCTCCGTGATTTCAGCCAGCGTTGGCTGGGAGCTGCTGGGTCCCCTGCCACCTACGGAGGCAGGGACCCCCGCAGCTCTCCAGCAGCCACCGGCAGCAGAGGGGACCCCTGGAGCTAAGAGCCTCCAGGGTGGTGGGGGCCCCTGGAGCTCCCAGCCTGCCTGCAGCTGCCCAGCCTCCCCATTTTGTCACCAAAATCTTAGCCATACACATGGATTCTCCATAGCATTTTGCAGCAATATTAGCACTCTTTCCCTATAGTCTGTTATTTTCATTTGCATTGGCTATTCTTTTACTGTTTTCCACTGAATTTGTTGTTTATTGTCTCCAAATATTAGGATAAGCACCAGAAGATAAAAGGACTGTTGTTGGATAAGTGAATTATTGTTTCTAAGCTTAAAAGCGATGTCAAAAATCTCCCCCCCTCCAACACATGCAATACATTTTGTGATAGACCCAGGCCAGTTGTGAACAGCAGAGTAGTCGAAGGGAGATCTACTGGCCACTGGAGAAGCAGTTTTCTGTTCCCTGAGTGACCAGAGCAGGGGCTGCTCCAGGCTAATGAGAACACCTGACTCCAATTAACCTGCTAAGAGTCAGGTGAGGCAGTTAAGCACCTGACTCTAATTAAGGCCCCTCTGATGCTATAAAAGGGCTCACTCCAGTCAGGCTGGGGGAGGGTGAGTGAGAAAGAAAAAAAACTGGGATCAAGAGGCATGCAAGAAGCTGAGAGTGAGTAGGCATACTGCTGGAGGACTGAGAAGTACAAGCGTTATCAGACATCAGGAGGAAGGTCTGGTGGTGAGGACAAAGAAGGTGTTGGGAGGAGGCCATGGGGAAGTAGCCCAGAGAGTTGTAGCTGTCACGCAACTGTACCAGACAGTTGTAGCTGTCACGCAACTGTAGCTGTCACGCAACTGTACTAGACAGCTACAGTCCACAGGGCCCTGGGCTGGAACCTGGAGTAGAGGGTGGGCCTGGGTTCCCCCCAAACCTCCCAACTCCTGATCAAACACAGGAGGAATTTACCTGGACTGTGGCTTCTACCAGAGGGGAAGGTCTCTGGGCTGTTTCCCGACCCATAGGGTGAATCTGTGAGGCGAGCAAATCCACCAATAAGCGCAGGACCCACCAAGGTAGAGGAGGAACTTTGTCACAACTTTAATATTTAGTGTAGGGCCTGATCCAAAGTACTTTGGAGTCAATGGGATTTAGATCAGGCCCTTACAGGAAACAGTGTTATATGAAAAAAGAGAAAAGAAAATCCATGCATAGCACAAATAATGATTCTTTCCTAGAAATGGTACCAACCTGACTTGGCAGTATAGTGTGAAAATGCTCATTGTGCCTTTGTTCCTGAGAATAATCAAGAATTAAGTCTTTTTTTTCCCTTGTATAGTATTCCCTTAGATAGCATCCTCTAAGTCTCTTATAGTTGACCTTTCAAAGATGAGCTCCCTCAAGACGCTGATGGAAACTCTGTCATAGCTCAATTACTTTGTCCTTTACTTTTATGATAAAAGCCTGCTGCTGCTTCAGTCCTCTAAGACAGCCCACGTTGTCAGAAATTAAAAGATGGACCCCATCCTTAAAATAAACTTATCCCTTTTCAGAGCATAAGGTCTTCAGGCAGGCACCGAGGCTCCAGTTCAAGAAAGCACTTAATCACATACTTAATTTCAAGCATATATTTAAGTCCTTCAAGGGGACTGCTGTATGTGTTTAAGCACTGTCTTGAATAGAGATGTTTTCCTGAATTAGGGTAGGGTGACCAGTCAGCAAATGTGAAAACTCAGGACAGGGGGTGGAGGGTAATAGGAGCCTATATAAGAAAAAGACCCAAAAATCAGGACTGTCCCTATAAAATCGGGACATCTGGTCACCCTAAATTAGGGCCCTAGACTTCTTATGTGTGTTGACAGCACCTAGTACATTCTTGGCACCACAAGTGTACAAATAATGATCATAAATAATAAACAATTCCAAATAAGTAATCAAAACACACTTCAGGAGTAGCATGTGTGTCAGAGGCCAACCACTATATGTTCATTTAGGGCAGGGGTTGGCGACCTTTCAGAAATGGTGTGCCAAGTCTTTATTTATTCACTCTAATTTAAGGTTTTGCGTGTCAGTAACACATTTTAACGTTTTTAGAACGTCTTTCTATAAGTCTATAATATATAACTAAACTATTGTTAAATGTAAAGTAAATAAGGTTTTTAAAATGTTTAAGCTTCATTTAAAATTAAAATGGAGAGCCCCCTGGACTGATGGCCAGGACCCAGGCAGTGTGAGTGCCACTGAAAATCAGCTCGCATGCTGTCTTTGGCACATGTGCCATAGGTCGCCTACCCCTGACTTAGGGCATGATCCAAAACCCACTGAAGTCAATGGAAATCCTACTAAAATTAATTGAAGTCTTTGGATCAGGCTCTTTGTTAAGATATTCTAGGTAGTACCTGCGGACTGATGGTGTTGTTTCCTTTTCCAACATGGTGAACAATCCCAGAGATACAGAGCGGACCAGCAAACCCAAGCAAGTCAGCCAAAATACGGAAAGTGCTGCTGAGAACTAGTGGTCTCCCAAATGCCCAGCAGAGAGCGCACCAAATTGATTTGGATCCTTGTGGATATGGAGACCTTTTGTTCTGCCCATAATAAAAAAAGAAAAAAAAAGGGAGGGGGTATATAAACATTGCAACATATAAATACAATTGATATTTTAAATTTTAAAAATGAGCCTCAGAGTAGATAATTCATAATATTGATTTGGTAAGCAGTAACCTCTGGGCTAGAGCTGTGCAGGAACTAGAATTCTGTTTCATGGGAAAATCCACAAATTTAAAATTTTATTTTTGTTCTGAATCAGAATGAAGTATAACATTAAAAAAATTTCCCATGAAATGAAGTTTGACCACAAATGATTTTTTAAATCAAATCATTTCATTTCAATTTAGACTTAAATGTATAGTATAGATTGCTAAACAAATAATAAAATTGGAACATTCCATTTTGAAAAAAAGTTTGTTTTGGGGAAAAAATAATAATGAAGCCTTCTGAGAAGGTTGAAATGGAAGGCTTCATTATTATTTTTTCCCAAAACAAAATTTTGTTGAAGGCGATATGTGTTTGTGCAAAGTTTCAATTTTGTCAGAACAAAATTATTTGATGGCAAAACATTTCACTGGAAATTTTTCAAGCAGCTGTACTCTTGGCCTTGTGCCAAAAAGGAGGGGACCTTTTTTTCTGATTAAACAGGAAGACTAAGAATGGGTAGCCACAAGACCCACTTATGCTGATTTGGCTTATGAGTTGAACAGTAACACAATGGTTCTGCAACGTAGTGTTACATTAAAAGCCATTTTGTGCTAAAAATACAGGGGGAATTTGTGCAAATTTTACATAGTCTATAGTGAGACTGGCACAAGTTGCATTGCTCTATAGGGAGCAATGAGAGGTGTTGTGTCTTAGAGTTATAATTCATCTCAGTTTGCCCACTGCTACATGGTGTGAATTAGCTTGATAGTGGCAGAGCTGGCCTATTCCTCCTCTCTGCTCCTTACTGGACGCCAAAGGAGTAGGGAGGAAGCAGTTCCTGTTCTCCATTGAGTTCAAGCCTGGAATGCTGCTTTGTCCTTAAACAGGCTGCACACGACTGGGGAGGGAGTCTCCTTACTACCTCTTATACCACTGCACACATACATATAAGGGGCAGGTAGTGGTCTTAAGTGAAGACCACCAAGCTAGTTCATTTCAGGCTCAATCCTGAATTCTCTCTCAGGAAAAGTCCCACTGATCTCAATAAAAATTAGTCCTATAAAGTCCCTGTAAGATTAGTCAAACTTATTTTAGGTTCTTATTAAGAGGAAAATTAACCATCCTCACAAAAGTATAATCCACAGTTGTGCAAACAATTACATTTCCATAATTGTACCTGCAAACCAAACATTTGCACATACAAATAGCCATTTACATGCACATCTGGTCATAATCATGCACAACCACCACTGTAAATGCAAAAAGTGCACATACAAATTAGGCACTCAGCTGCATGCTTGATTTAATGCAAACCAGGCTCTTAATACCTAGCATGTTTCCACTTTATATTTTTATATGAATGTATACTGTTACTATCAAAAAAGTAATGAGGAATTTTAAGCAATGTGTAAACACCACAAAATGTGTAGATAATCCCAGTTGTCTTTTTCCCCCCTCATACCTTTTGTGCTTCAAAAGCCTCATTAAGGCGAATGTAATTTGTCAGAGCTCTCATGGCGATAGGCAGCTTGCCTATGGCTTTCAAGTCTATTGGCTTTTTATGGGCGGTCTTGATGAATGTATTCATCCACCAGTATGTTCCTTTGGACAGCAGATTCACAAAGGGCTGTAGGAACCGAACTCCAAGATCCTGAAGATCCTCGGGTGGCTTAACCTCTTTGGGGGTTTTGAAGAAAACATATCTCTGAAATCCAAAAATCCCACCAAGAATCACATCAAGTGCATGGAAAAGAAAGAGACAAATCTGTGTAGAAGGGGATACTGAGATAATAGAAATGCCTATCATTGTTTAGGAGGAGTGTATGGCTGAGATTTGCAAATAGACTAATGAAATTAGGCTCCCAACTCCTATTGAATTTCAGTCAAATTTGGGCACCTAATTTCCTTAACTTACTTTGAAAATTCCAGCCTAAAAAGGAGAAAGGATTCAAGCCCTGAAGGAAGCCCACACAAAGATCATATTTTGCCTGTGAATTTAATCCTGCACTGGGGAAATATATTAAAGCTCAGTGAATATTTACAATATTTTATGTTAAAATCTACATTGAAGATTATTCTGTCCAGTGCTGCAAACTGCACAGTACAACACACCCCCATCTCCTGCAAACTTTCATAGAGAACCATTAAAATTAGACTGCCCATGACACTAGCAAATATTTCCATTGACTTAAATGGGAGAAAGATCAAGCCCCTAGACTACGATGTTTCATGCTGCAAGGATCAAAGTTCTTGTACAATATACCATATTTAAGAGTATCTTGTAGTACTATCACTAGGGAGTTCTGCTCAGACAAAGATGACATGACATGGCCCATCATTTGCTCCTACAATATTTATTAACATGGAATTTAATATACTGTAGTGTTGTAGTTAATTATGTAAAGCCATATTGATTAAAATTCTATTTTTAATTAAATCCCATGCAACCCCAGCAAAATCAACAAGGTTGAATGGGTATAAGTGAGAAGAGAATTTAGTCCATGTATTTCAGGTTTTTCCCTTCTATCTAATTACATAGATATATGCAGATGGGTAAATCTATTAAGCAGATCCATTCAGGGCTTGAAATGACAGAGTTGGTGGCCTGAAGCCCTGCTTCCTTCCATCATATTCAGCAACAATAATTCTGTGTTTATAAATAAGCCTTATTTAACCCAATTTCAGTTTGTTGCTGCAATTTATTTTCTTTCCAGAAAATAGCCATGTCTGGGAAAAAGGGAAAATGACCTTTCACTACTTGCTTTCTACTTCCATTTCTAATAAGGATTTTACTGGTGATTCTGTCCAGTGATCATTTAATATAACTTTCACTCCTGACTGCTGTGGAGAGATTTTTTTTTCCAACAAAGCAATAAGAGTGACAAACTGAACATTCTATGCAATTCTTGATTAAAAACTACAATCTCTTGTGTACAGTCTCTGCTTCTGAACTGTTTGTCTTCAATCATTCATATTCTTAGGCCTGGTCTACACTGGGGAGGGAGGGGGGGTTCGATCTAAGGTACGCAACTTCAGCTACGCGAATAGCGTAGCTGAAGTGGAAGTACCTTAGTTCGAATTACTTACCCATCCTCACGGCGCGGGAATCTCATTAGATTACAAAATTATATTAAAAGAACCATATTTAAAAGCAAGGTCCTGTTGGTATCACAGCTGAGTCTCATTATTCCATGAGCTGACAGTTGTCAATTGTGAGATTAATATTTAACTTCCCATAGTCTGATCTACAGTGTATGTTCTCTTGAATGTCTATGAGCAGGCAACTTTTCCCTAATGCCTAGTTTAATTCAGTGCTGTGTGCATTGGGTGAGAGAAGTGATAAGGTGTTTTGGATTGTATTTCATGTAGCAATCTCCAAAGCCATCTATTAATAGGGATTCTGATTGTGGCCATAGCAAAGAGGAAATAATCAGAGAGGACTAAAGTTGCTCTAGCACCATGATAATAAAATAATAAATAATAATAATAATAATAAAAATCACATTGTGTGTGCTCTCAGAGACTGGAAAACAACAGATAGTCAGTGACACCCACACAGAGTATGTTTTCAGATAGAACGGACTATCCATTTCACTGTATCTTTGCCTTTATGAAGATTAATGATTTCTGAAGACTGAAGTTGTCAGTCATATAAGAAACATCTTTTTAAAACAAAATGGATGAAATTCATTCTGAATTGCCAATACAGTAGAGTCAAAGGAGTTTGCAATAAAGATGAATTTGGCTTAATTACATTACTCAGGTGCTTGGTTTTCAAATAGGTCTCTATTTCAGCCTGATTTTTTTTTTTTACATTATGCAGCCAGATAAAAGAAAAGGAAGAAACGGAAATTAGAATTACCTGGAAATTTAACTTACCCTCACCCTGATGACATTAATTTCTACAGCTAGTAGCATTCCATACAGAATAACCAGAAGTCCCGTGAGGCAAAATCGAAGCTGAGAAAATCCAACCCCATTATCACAGAACTTTACAAATTTGATAGTTTTGGTTATAAAAGCTAAGGTCCAGTAGAACAGCAAGGCTGCCAATAAATAAATAAATAAATACAACAAACATTAGTCAACATTGATTGTGGAAAACTAATTTTAGACAAAACTAGAAGACTGTGTTAAATGGTTACGCAGAAGGGAAATGACAAGCATGCATGAAACTAGGCAGCGCTCTTTCTCCTGTCAAAATAGCAATACAACCAATTCAGTTTCCAAGAATGTGAATAATAGGATGAAGTTTGGGTCTGATCCTGCTCCCATTACATTCAGTGAGACCATGGAAAGTCTTGCAGAAAGATCTTCTTGTGGAAATTTCGACCTGCTTGTAAACCTATGCCCACATCAGTCCCTCCAAGGGAGTGGTGCTGTTTCTTTGGGGGAGGCCAAGGGGCTCAACTCCAAAGCTTTTGGATTCTGGGGAATCCACACAGTTTGGTCTGGATGTTGACCTAGATATTCTGCTTTCCTTACCTGTGCAGAACTCTACTTGATGTTAAAGATAAAAGCCACCAAACAAACCTGAGAGCAAAATTTCCCCCTAAAATTGCTGCTTTCCTCAGTGAGTATGTACTATACAAATTTCACACAACACAGAATACACAAGCAAATAAAAGAAGGAGAATGGCGCTTAAGTAGGAAATCACAACTTTTGTAGAGTATTGATTTTCACAGAGCATTTTCTATTCAAGTGTACTCAGACGGCAGCCATCTATAGACAAATCATTCCACCAAGGGGCTCTGGTGACATTGAAACCCCAATCTGGAGTTTATTTCATGTCATTCACCATATCATGAGACAGCTCCTCTGGGAGTAGTTTTACTAGTGTCAATTATCTAATCATTAACTGAGTAGGATGAGCCGGGAGTTGACCCCACATTTGGTTTTATATATTTAATAATATCAGATTGGATTGTTCACTCTGACAGTAGAACAGTATGGGGAGGGAAATGTTGAGAGTATCTGTTTGCAGCATTTTCTCCAATTCTACTCTTGCAAGGCTGGTTTGTCACCACCCCAGGCAGAATCAACTGTGAGGCTTACTCAAAGCTGAATGGTCCCAAGGGGATCCATGTAAATCTCAAGCAATCCACAGGAGGACAAGGCACTCTGAGATATCGCAGAAATGGAAGAGGGATGGAGACTCAGGTCCATCTGATCACATTTTCTGTGGAGGAGTGAGATCCATGTGTGGAGAGTCCTCTGCATTAACACAACCTGGTGGTGAGATCTGGCCCATGGTCTGCAATCCCACTTTCACTGAAGTAAATGACAAAACACCCATATATTTCAATGGGAGTGGCTGTAACACTATAGGAGTCCCCATTGTGGCACCTTTAGTGTTTATATTAATGCTACAAGACAATGGAAGCACGGCATTTCATCAAGACAGAACTTCCATGGGCTACAATTACTTATCAAAGATTAATGAATAGCTGTTACAAGCGCATGACTGCTGTCAGGGAAACCTGGTCTTCCTGTAGTAGGAACAGGCCAGATGGTAAGAAAAAAGCCCATAGATGGTCAGATCTTCAGGACTAGCCTTTGGTGGCTAGTGAAGCTCAGGGCAGAATGGGGTGGGAGGGCCTTGTGTTTCTCTCTTGTTTATAGGATCAGATCACCCTTTCCTTGAAGCCCCACAAGTTCAGTCTCTTGCTCAACTTCAGGGCTCTGCATATAATCTCACCCTTGCCTACATCTCTGCTGCTATTTCTGGCTACTCTTCCTCTTGGTTCAATTCTCTCTCTTTAATGATCTCTCCACTCACTCCCATCTGCTTATCTCTTTCAAGTTGACCCCTACACTTGGAAAATCTCCTACTCCTTGTCTGCCATGTGTCCCTGTCTTTCCTCTTTCAAATCCACTTCTTTTTGCAATACTTTCTACCTTGTTCTACTCTTCACTTCTTTGCTTCATCTGCACCCTCTTTTTTGGTCTAATTTATCTCACATTGTAATCCCTTTGGGGCTGAGAATGTATCTTACTCAATATTTTAAAAGCATTATATAACTGTAGGGTGCTATGTAAAATCATCATCAACTGTGGGTACCCCTTTTAAAAAAATATAGAAATATTAATTTAAAGTATCTGGTATTAGCAAACAAGGCCATTCTTCTTTTGGGAATTAAGGTACAAGTCTATCTGGCCAATTTTCCTAATTACAGGATTCATTTTACAAAGCTGTTCTTGCCAAGTAAAAAGCTTGAATTTTACCTGAGTAGGTCAGCTGTGTAGTCTTAGAAGGTTCTAACCCTAACATCCTGAGATAATAGGTTGTACAAACACATGGTAAGAAACAGTCGCTGCCACTAAGAACTTGCAATCTAAATAGACAAGACACAGAGAGTAGGGTAATGATCCTCATTTTATATGTGGGGAAATAAGGCAGATGGTATGTCTACAGTGCAATTAGACACCTGTGGCTGGCCTATGCCAGCTGACTCGGGCTCATGGGGCTCAGGCTCAGGGGCTATTTAACTGCAAGGTAGACATTCGGGCTTAGGCTGCAGCCTGAGCTCTGGAACCCCCTGCCCCCTCACAGGGTCCCACAGCCTGGGCTCCAGCATGAGCCTGAATATCTACACTGCAGTTAAACAGCCCCCGAGCCCAAGCCTTGTGAGCCTGAATCATCTGGCACGGGCCAGCAGTGGGTTTTTAATTGCAGTGTAGACATACCCAGAGAGATGAAATTACTTGCTTAAGATCACACAGGAAATCTGTAGCAGAGCTGGGAACTGAACCCAGTCCAGCGCCTTAACCACAAGACCATCTTTCCTCTCTAGTCTTCCTCTTTCTAAACTCATTTCTTCTTTGTTCACATTTTCTCACATCTTTGTCTATTGGTTCATCCATTTGCTGAATGCCCAAAATTCCTGCTGCTGAGTTACAGGGAGTTGCGTGAGAGTAACATGCCTGGTTTTGCAGACCTCGTGGGCATTTAAGTAAGCAGCGATTAATGAAATGCACAGTGTCTGTTTAGAGAGAAGTCCTGTGCATTGTTTAAGGGAAATAGGAAGGATGTTCCATTTTACAAGACAATAATCTAATTCTGAGGGAATAAATTATGAGTAACAGACAAGTAGTGATAGTAATTAGTGAACCATATTACAGTCAGGGACAGTGAATCAGCCCTTCTATGAATACAAGTGAACTAGTACTCTATTAATAAAATACTTTCCCCCATGCCTTCCCAACTTAATGCTCCCTACTGAAAACTCCAAATGCCATCCAAATCTTATCCCTATCTTTAAGCCCTATAAAGACAAATATGTGTTTTTGTAGCTGTTAAACATAATGATCAGATACTACAATTCTGTTATGTATTCTGTAATATTGAGAAAAGAAAGAAGGGGTTTTCAATTTACATATAACATACCTAATATTTTTCAAAACAAGACAGAATACATTTATGAATGTGGCATTCCAATTTGTGCTATTAAAGCTGTATCCCTATTGTGTTCCCACTCTGCAACACAATTTAGACAGCAACCAAATTTGGCCTGATTAGTTTTGTCAAAGTTAGACTCAGGACTCACAGTTTGTCAGACCACTCTGTTTTATTAGCACAGCGCTCTGCTAATAACACCCAGATAATGTGAGCACCATGCAAGACACAAACTATCTTATTTATACAGATAAAAGGGTGAGAACTTAACAAGGTAACAAAGGAAGCAGAATCAGATAAGTTTACCTGGGCTAGGCATGCATATCTTATTTCCTTACTAACTATTACCCATCTTCTGTTAATGTTTCGCCATTAGCACCATTGTTTATGCCTAATGTTTCTTTTCCTGGCACCTGTATTTCAACATTTCTTATTTCTGCTTAAAGGTACATACAACATTTCTTTAATCCATTCTTATTTTTACAATATAATTCATTCTACTTTCACAGTTTCCTATGGACCTTATATTCCTACTGGCATCATCAGTTTTTCTATGGATTTCAGTAGACTTTGGATCAAGCCCTATAAAACCCAGTTCCTCTAGGAACTATTTGCAAATTTAGGGCCTGACCCTATAATCTAATCTGTGTAGATGGCACCCTGAACCTGGGTGGAGCTCCACTGGGACTCTGCACGGGCATAAAGGTCCATTCATGGGGATCCTAATGCAGAACTGGGGCTTTATTTATTTCACGAGGGATTAAATTAGATTGGTTTGGTAAATTTATCAGTGAAAGATACTTCTTTCAGTTACTTTTCTGGTACACCCATTCTAAAACTTATCATAAGCTTAAAATTTTGTACATGGTTCCCAAATAATTTGTTCACACTAAGGACTGTAAAGATATATTACTTCATATCCATGTTGCAATGTAGGGGTTTGATTCTTAAGTAAATCAATAATTTCAAACATCTCCTCTTTATGTGCTCATCTGCATAAAATCATCATCATTATCTAACCTCACTCTGTCAACCTATGCTGTCAGAATTAAAATTGAAAGTAGGACAACAGTCTAAGATCTACCAATGATAAATTTTTAAAAGATCCCCTCTCTGTATACTCATCTGCACAAATTATTTTCTTCAGCTATCTCAATAGAATGCAGTAGTGATAGCAAAACAAAACCAACCCCTCCTACCCCCACTCCCATCACTTGACAGGAAAGTGATCTAGCAATTTGATTATCTTTTGGTCTATTAACTGTTTAGAATCCAATTTTCAAAAAAGTCTCTTGACTATCAATGATAATTGGGTACCTAACTCCCTTAGGCTGCTTTGAAAACCAAAGCCTCAATGCTTTATTAATTATGATGATTATTACTACTAGTCAAGTATTTCCAGATGCCTCCCATGGGATCTGTGTGCTAGGTACTGCACAAAAACATAATGTAAGATCCCTTTGGGGATGGGATTATGTATAAAATGGCTAACTAGCTGCACTACATTCTCAGTGATTTAACAGAGGGAATGTGGAAACAGTGTTGCATTATTAAACACTGTATTATACAATATGAAAAAAATCACTGTGACTGAATTTCTTCTATCGCTGTAACCAGCTGGCAGTGTTTGCGTGAAACAACCCATCTTGCTAGCAGATGTCTAGCCTGTCAGGAAAAAGGAAAATGGGATCTGCTGACTCACCAAAGCAGGTGGCTCATTACCTGAGATGGGTCTAAGGGATGTAGAGAGGTTATCTAGAGTGTGGGCACAGCAGTCCTGGGAGAGGAAACCTAGGGGCAGCCAGCCTGGGGAGAACATTTGAACTCATTTTTATATTATTATCTCTGTTGTTTGCTTTACCAATTAATCCAACCTCAGGAAGAGAGAGGAGTTTGTGCTTTACATACTGTGTGGACTACATTTGTAGGGCAGGTAAGCAATAGTGCCTGATTCTAATTACATACATTTTAATATGATTATCAGTGAAATAAAGGCTCTGGACCAAATCCTGCCTTTGTTCACATCTGTACAGCCCCACTGCCTTTAATAGGTTTGCACAGATGCAACTGAGTAGGATTTGACCCTAATAGATGGGGATTGGATTTAGCAAACAAAACAAAAAAACAACAACCCTATACCTACTGTACACTTAAGACCTGATCCTGTAGTATGAAGAACATTCAAGGGAGTGGGAGAGCTGCAAGCACATGTTGACCAAGCCCAGGATGTCGCATTGCCTATCTCCACTGATCCTGCATGAGCACCTCCTCTGAAATGTATTTCCCCTACTCACCCTGCTAAATCACTGGATAACTTTGGGCAGGAACAGGCCCTACATTCAAAAGTCTCACTGGCAGTTTGTCAAATAAAGAGTCTATAGGCATCATACAGAGAAAGATCGTTGTGGCATATATAATATATATGTAGGGAACACAGTGCATGGAGTTGTGAACCAATCTCAGCACAGCCTCTCTCTCTGTGCTCCAGGCTAGTCAGAGATGAAGAAAAGCAGGTTCTTTGATCAAATTTCAGAATAATTTAAAATAAACAAAAGTGTTATCCTAGCTGCTATCCATTTCTGGTGCTCTGGAAAAAAACACCTCTATTTAGTGCAGGTCTTGGCTTGGCCATCAGAAAGAAAATAATTTCAGCCTTTAAGATGATACTGAATAAAATATTGCAGTGATTGCTGAGCTCTTTCTAGATATCACGGATGGACAGTACTAAGAGTAAGGCAGAGCTCCAGACATTCTATGGATTTTCTCCCAAGGTGCATACTGTTGAAAATTCCCCACTGACATTAATTAGGACGGCAGGATCCAGTAAGTAGCATTGAGGATTGAGCTTTGCCATATGTTATTGTGGCATCCAGACTATTGCTCACCCCTTTGGGTTTGTGTGTGTCTTTAATTGTACTTCTGCCAGGGACCTTCAAGATGTTCAGCTTTTAGAACACTAACTAGATGTTACCCACCCTTCCTCCCAACCAACCCTTACACACTTTTAAAAGACACAATTGCATCATCTGACCATTTTACAAAGGCCATGGAAAAACAGGTGTAATAAATGAGGCCCCCACAACTGCATCCCATTGTAAGCAGAACTCACCATGGAATTATATAGGGAATCAAGCTTAAAAATGAATGGGATATGGATTTGAGTTATTGCTAGCAAAGGATCAAGATGGCAGTTTAAAGCACTTAACTCCTACAAACTTCCCTCTCCATCCTCTGTACTTCCTGCTTTCCTCTCTGATCTCCAGTACCATTAAAAACAAAAGTTAGGTAGTTTGTTACAGATTTCTTTCTTCCTCCCTAGAGTGACCAGATGTCCCGATTTTATAGGGACAGTCCCTATATTTGGGGCTTTGTCTTATATAGAGTCCTATTACCCCTACCCCCATCCCAATTTTTCACACTTGCTGTCTGGTCACCCTACTCCTCCCACAACAATGGAGCTTATGTAGGAGAAAATCTATTTTAATGTGATGCTGAACAGTACAACCTACCCATGTGCTGCTTGTGAGTGTCATGTGGCTCCACTGCTGAGATCTGACTGCAGGTTGTATACACAAAAGGGCTAAACAAATAAATGAAATAGAGGATGATATATATTTAAGCCATATTTAAAAAAATAAGAAACTAGTAATTTTAGATGCCCAACTTGAGATACCTTAAAAGGGCTAGGGATGGTATCCCTAGCCTCTGTATTGCCAGAAGCTGGGAAATGGGCAAGGGATGGATCACTTGATTACCTATTGTGTTCATTCCCTGGCATTGGTCACTGTTGGAAAACAGGATACTGGCCCTTTGGTCTGACCAGTATGGCTGTTTTTATGTTCTTTTTTCCCCTCCATAGGGGAGGGTGCTTAGACACCTTTCCGGCACCTCAAGTTGGGCATCCAAATTTTTGAGGAAACCAAAATTGCTAGTCACATCTAAAAAATCTTGGTCTGTGTTTTTGGCCTTTACTTTAACCAGCAAATCAACCTTTCCATGGGTTTCAATGCTGACTTGACTGTTGCTTCACTTCTTTTCAGGTAGGTGGCGCGTTACTTCCCTTAGTGCTATTCTAATGATGAAGAAACACTGAATGTGCTCTTCCGTCAGTTCACAGTGCACCTTTCTATTAGAGTCCTGGTTAGAAAAACCTGCTCCAAGGATTTGCAGCTGATACCTAACTGTGTTATTTAAATTACAAGGGACTCTCAGATTTTCAGTATCCCTGAAACATTGCTATAATGAAATGTAATTTTAGATAGAAAAAATCTGCCACAACAAAAGAAGAACTTGCTAAGATTAAATGAAAATTGAAATAGCTACTGAGCTGTATTCTGGGGAAGTGCCATCTCAGATGGATTTTTTCTGTAATATTTTCAAGACTCATGGGAAGTCACCAATTGACAATTTGCCTCCTATGATATAGAAAAAGGGTAATTCACAGCCCCAGACAGCTCATATTAACATCTCTATTAAAGAAGAAGAAATCCTTCTCCTACTACTTTTTTGCATTATAACAGACTAACTCCAGTGGAAATAGCTCATCTGTTCCTGGCATGGAAGAAGCAAAATGCATTAAAAAAATACCTGTGAAACACAATCATAGTAATCAGATACACAAAATGCAAGCTCTTCAGCATGAAAACATGTTGTGGAAAAAAGTGTAAAGAATTAGAACTCACAGAGACCTTGCTGAGACGATGTGTAGGAGTGCACTCCTACTTTTATGCTTTCAGCCATAGCAGGGTGCCAGGAAATGTGTAAATACGTAGTGAGCACTTTCAAATCTCTTGTAGTCTGAGATTAATTTATCACACCTACACCTTTTCCAAGTGGGATTTCTTTGAAATCCACTGCTATACTTCATATAATGCACCCTACAGTAGTGTCTTTTTCTGTAACTACTTAGAGTTTGCATGTACCCTCGTTTTCACAGTAAGATACACAGTATTATTGTAACACTTGGGCCATTTACAATACTTCCTCTTCAAAAGTTCTGAAAGCAGTTTACAAAGGAGAATTTTACTGACAAGGAAACTGAGGCACAGACAAATTAAAATGATGAAGGTCGTTGTCAGAACCACTTTCCCCCGATTCCTCCCACATTTCAGACCGCGACCACTTTTATATTGTTTAAAGCACTTTTAGATGCTTTATAGTTTTATATTACAGTTTTATATTACGCATTACACTAAGTAAGCTGGTTTAGTTAGCACCTGGGCTTTTGAGACTACATTCGTAACAACTGCAACTCTCTTCTACTACCTAAGGTAAAAAAGCACATGGCCCAAATTCATCCGAGAAAATTCCAGAGTCAACACTATGCACCTCACAGAAGTTGAATGTGTTGGAAAGCTTAGGTTGCATAAAAATAGCATATATCATTTAAACTGAAGTTTGATAATGGGAACCAGTAGAACAAAACATAGCTTAATTTTATCCGATAAGCAAGCAAAAACCTAGCCGAATGAGTGTATGGAGTTACTGCCAGAACCTGTCAGACCTTAGTTACAGAATTAACAGATAACACAAGAGCAACATATTCACACATCCACAGCTTTCTGTATTGTGGAACATACCTATTAATAACTTTGGAAAATTTGATGTTTCGATGTTATGGTAGTAAACAACAGATGTGATGGCTGCCAAGAATGCCATACCAGCTGGCATGTACAGGTGCAAATGACGGGATTCTGAAACCCTTAAAAATAAAAATAAAAAATTATATATACACATACATACACAGCCACTCACCCCTAAACAAAGCTTAATCATATATTTAAGTATACACTGGTTTAATTGTCAGTTATTCACCTCTCTTGTTACTTACCATTAGACTTGGCACAATGTGAGTCTTTTTTAAGAATTGACAGATAATTAAAATGTTTAAATCATTTTTTATTTTTAACCATTTACATTTTTCACAATTGTGCAAAATTATGGGCTTAACACATTTATTTTTTTTATCCATTTAAATTTTCACAGTTGTGGGAAATTATGGAAGAAGGTCAGACAATTATTTAATAGATTCAAAAAGTTAAAACTTCATAACCATTAAAACACATTGTCAAAAATCATGTCAAAATATACAATGCAAATATCCTTAAATCCCCAAACTCTAAAAAGTTCAAAAGCAGCATTTTTCTTACTTTGCTTATGAGAAAATTTCAATGATCATCTATAGAAATATTTTGTGTCAGGTTGTGTGTGTACAGTGAAATTGTACAAATTCTAACTCATTCCATTTTCAACAATTACAATCAACAATCAAACAAACCAACCCACCCAAATAATCAGGGAATTACAATATGCCTTGAAGACACAATCCTGCATTGCAGGTAAGGCAGAATTGCCCTGAGGGTGCAGTTTACTCTTCAATGCCTGGTCAGCCATTTCTGCCGGCTGGCGGATAGTTGGATGAGCTATAACCCCATTTCCTCTTTTCCCCATAAGGTAGTAAGGACAAAGCAGCCCCTCTGCTCCCCAGAAATCAAAGGCTACAATTCAGCCTGGCTCGTTTCTGAGCCACTCAAAGTGAGGGTGGGGACATGCAGGGTGAGAAATCTGTGAACAATCCAGAAGTGGGAGAGTCAGGAGAATGTATACCTTCATCCCCCAGCCTAATGGAAAAGCCAGTCGAGAATGAATGTTTCTCTGGCTCCCTCTGCCCCTCCCTTATATAGGGAATCGAGAGGCAGTGGAGGGTATGCATATGAGGTAGAGGTGGGGTGGAAAGAGCTGCACTTTGCGAACAGGGGCTGCTAACAGGGAGTTTCGCAAGGGAGTTTCGCAAGGGAGTGGGAGCCCCTCGCCAACCCTAACCCCTTCTCCATGGCCCCCCCCTAAAACTTATAAACCGAACCACATTCCAAAACTACTTTCCGTAAACCACCCTTTCACTAACTAGGAGACAATGCAGGCAGAAGCCCAGCAGCAGAGTGGGGGCTATCCAGTTTATTGCGCTGACTGTCGCATGTATGATTACCTGCCCTGTGGGCGGGTGGCGTATGTGTGCAGTCGGTGCAAGGAGCTCCTGGCCCTCAGAGACCATGTACGGACTTTGGAGGCTAGGGTGGCGGAACTGGAAGAGCTGAGAGAGGCAGAGAGGTATGTTGATGAGGCTTTCCGGGACACTGTAGAATTGTCCCACCTCCGCTTAGACAGCTCCTGTGCTGTTGAGGAGGAAGAAGGGCCCAGGGAAGTAGAGCAGTCAATGGGAGCAGAGGGAAACCTTCCCGTAGTTGGGACCCTCCTTCCAGATGGTGCTGGGGTTGCCTCTCGCACTGAGGTTGCCTCTCCGGGGGAGGGAACTCCAGTTTCTAGGAAAAGGCAGGTGTTAGTAATGGGAGATTCGATTATTAGAAATGTAGATAGCTGGGTCTGTGATGACCGGGAGAACTGTATGGTGACTTGCCTGCCTGGTGCGAAGGTTGCGGATCTCTCGAGGCATCTATATAGACTTATGTGTAGTGCTGGGGAGGAGCCGGTGGTCGTGGTACATGTAGGTACCAATGACATAGGGAAGGGTAGGAGAGATGTCCTGGAAGCCAAATTTAGGCTGCTAGGGAAGAGACTGAAATCCAGGACCTCTATGGTGGCATTTTCAGAAATGCTCCCAGTTCCACGTGCAGGGCCAGGTAGGCAGGCAGAGCTTCAGAGTCTCAATGCGTGGATGAGACGATGGTGTAGAGAGGAGGGGTTCACGTTCATTAGGAACTGGGGAAACTTCTGGGATGGGAGGAGCCTATACAGGAGAGATGGGCTCCACCTAAACCAAAGTGGAACCAGACTGCTGGCACTAAACATTAAAAAGGTTGTAGAGCAGTTTTTAAACTAGGAGATGGGGGAAAGCCGACTGCTGCAGAGGAGCGTGTGGATCGGACACAGACTTCTCTTAGGGGAGAGTCTGATGATAGAGAATCTCCAGGTTATAGTCAGGAGCAGAGGAATGAGAAGTATAATGTAAGGGCCGGATCAGATGATAAACAGTCACATAAAAAAGAATCTGGCACATCAGAAAAAGGCAGGCTAAAAAACAGGGACAAGTTTTTAAAGTGCTTGTACACAAATGCCAGAAGTCTAAATAATAAGATGGGTAACTAGAGTGCCTTGTGATAAAGGAGGATATAGATATAATAGGTATCACAGAAACCTGGTGGACTGAGAGCAATCAATGGGACACAATCATTCCGGGGTACAAAATATATCGGAAGGACAGGACAGGCCGTGCAGGGGGAGGAGTGGCACTATATGTTAAAGAAAGTGTAGATTCAAATGAAGTAAAAATCTTAAGCGAATCCACAGGTTCCATAGAGTCTCTATGGATAGAAATTTCATGCTCTAGTAAAAATATAACAGTAGGGATCTATTATCGACCACCTGACCAGGACAGTAATAGTGATGATGAAATGCTAAGGGAAATTAGAGAGGCTATCAAAATTAAGAACCCAATAATAGTGGGGGATTTCAATTATCCCCATATTGACTAGGAACATTTCACTTCAGGACGAAATGCAGAGATAAAATTTCTCGATACTTTAAATGACTGCTTCATGGAGCAGCTGGTACGGGAACCCACAAGGGGAGAGGTGACTCTAGATTTAATCCTGAGTGGAGCGCAGGAGCTGGTCCAAGAGGTAACTATAGCAGGACCGCTTGGAAATAGTGACCATAATAATATAGCATTCAACATCCCTGTGGTGGGAAGAACATCTCAACTGCCCAACACTGTGGCCTTTAATTTCAAAAGGGGGAACTATACAAAAATGAGGGGGTTAGTTAGACAAAAGTTAAAAGGTACAGTGACTAAAGTGAAATCCCTGCAAGTTGTGTGGGCCCTTTTTAAAGACATCATAATAGAGGCCCAACTTCAATGTATACCCCAAATTAAGAAAAACAGTAAAAGAACTAAAAAAGAGCCACCGTGGCTTAACAACCATGTAAAAGAAGCAGTGAGAGATAAAAAGACTTCCTTTAAAAAGTGGAAGTCAAATCCTAGTGAGGCAAATAGAAAGGAGCACAAACACTGCCAACTTAAGTGCAAGAGAGTAATAAGAAAAGCCAAAGAGGAGTTTGAAGAACGGCTAGCCAAAAACTCCAAAGGTAATAACAAAATGTTTTTTAAGTACATCAGAAGCAGGAAGCCTGCTAAACAACCAGTGGGGCCCCTTGACCATGAAAATACAAAAGGAGCGCTTAAAGATGATAAAGTCATTGCGGAGAAACAAAATGGATTCTTTGCTTCAGTCTTCACGGCTGAAGATGTTAGGGAGATTCCCAAACCTGAGCTGGCTTTTGTAGGTGACAAATCTGAGGAACTGTCACAGATTGAAGTATCACTAGAGGAGGTTTTGGAATTAATTGATAAACTCAACATTAACAAGTCACGGGACCAGATGGCATTCACCCAAGAGTTCTGAAAGAACTCAAATGTGAAGTTGCGGAACTATTAACTAAGGTTTGTAACCTGTCCTTTAAATCGGCTTCGGTACCCAATGACTGGAAGTTAGCTAATGTAACGCCAATATTTAAAAAGGGCTCTAGGGGTGATCCCGGCAATTACAGACTGGTAAGTCTAACGTCAGTACCGGGCAAATTAGTTGAAACAATAGTAAAGAATAAAATTGTCAGACACGTAGAAAAACATAAACTCTTGAGCAATAGTCAACATGGTTTCTGTAAAGGGAAATCGTGTCTTACTAATCTATTAGAGTTCTTTGAAGGGGTCAACAAACATGTGGACAAGGGGGATCCGGTGGACATAGTGTACTTAGATTTCCAGAAAGCCTTTGACAAGCTCCCTCACCAAAGGCTCTTACGTAAATTAAGCTGTCATGGGATAAAAGGAAAGGTCCTTTCATGGATTGAGAACTGGTTAAAGGACAGGGAACAAAGGGTAGGAATTAATGGTAAATTCTCAGAATGGAGAGGGGGAACTAGTGGTGTTCCCCAAGGGTCAGTCCTAGGATCAATCCTATTCAATTTATTCATAAATGATCTGGAGAAAGGGGTAAACAGTGAGGTGGCAAAGTTTGCAGATGATACTAAACTACTCAAGATAGTTAAGACCAAAGCAGATTGTGAAGAACTTCAAAAAGATCTCACAAAACTAAGTGATTGGGCAACAAAATGGCAAATGAAATTTAATGTGGATAAATGTAAAGTAATGCACATTGGAAAAAATAACCCCAACTATACATACAACATGATGGGGGCTAATTTAGCTACAATGAGTCAGGAAAAAGATCTTGGAGTCATCGTGGATAGTTCTCTGAAGATGTCCACGCAGTGTGTAGAGGCGGTCAAAAAAGCAAACAGGATGTTAGGAATCATTAAAAAGGGGATAGAGAATAAGACTGAGAATATATTATTGCCCTTATATAAATCCATGGTATGCCCACATCTTGAATACTGTGTACAGATGTGGTCTCCTCACCTCAAAAAAGATATTCTAGCACTAGAAAAGGTTCAGAAAAGAGCAACTAAAATGATTAGGGGTTTAGAGAGGGTCCCATATGAGGAAAGATTAAAGAGGCTAGGACTCTTCAGTTTGGAAAAGAGAAGACTAAGGGGGGACATGATAGAGGTATATAAAATCATGAGTGATGTTGAGAAAGTGGATAAGGAAAAGTTATTTACTTATTCCCATAATACAAGAACTAGGGGTCACCAAATGAAATTAATAGGCAGCAGGTTTAAAACAAATACAAGGAAGTTCTTCTTCACGCAGCGCACAGTCAACTTGTGGAACTCCTTACCTGAGGAGGTTGTGAAGGCTAGGACTATAACAATGTTTAAAAGGGGACTGGATAAATTCATGGTGGCTAAATCCATAAATGGCTATTAGCCAGGATGGGTAAGAATGGTGTCCCTAGCCTCTGTTCGTCAGAGGATGGAGATGGATGGCAGGAGAGAGATCACTTGATCATTGCCTGTTAGGTTCACTCCCTCAGGGGCACCTGGCATTGGCCAGTGTCGGTAGACAGATACTGGGCTAGATGGACCTTTGGTCTGACCCGGTACGGCCTTTCTTATGTTCTTATGTTCACTGTCAGAGAGCTGAAAGTGCTACAGAAGTCGCTGGAGCTGAGTGCGCAAAGGATCTGTCCTCCAAGAGATTACTCAGGGCATGGGGGTCGAACCACTGCTCATTCCTTGGGTCTGCGCATGGGGAATGCAAATCCTGCCCCCAAAGGGATAATCGGGGGAAATCCCCACACATTGACATAAGTGAGGTCACATGGGCAACCTTTGCCCTAAATGCTTTGATTAATTACAAGTAACCACTATTGGTAACAGGAAGACTTATATGTGGATACCTTAATGTCACTAAATTTATAAATAAGGGCAGATTTTTATACAACAGAGTAGAATTCCAACAGTGAGAAGCCAATATTTTAGGGATCACATATTTTTACACAGATTTCCGCAGAGTTCTTCTGTCATTCCATGTTTTAATAGATAATGCTGTAGGGAGTAGGAGGTATTTTGCTATAACTCACAAACAGAAGCAAGCTACAGGAATTCTACTATATAAGCATATCACTAAGCCATTTTTACAACACAGTAGCACGGGTCTATTGCTGGTTGCCAAAGCCTTTGACAGCCTGACTACTATCAAGAAGGCTTTTAACAGCAAGACTTGTTTTGATTTTAGGAAGATGATGAGTCTCTTCGCTACAGGAACAAAATCTGTTTTTATTCACAGAACAACTTGCTAAGCTGCCGAGTGCTCCAGAGACGTGATTGTGGGCTGGCAGTCCTCCAGTATAGTTAGGAACTTTGACTCTCATAAGGATGCACTTATTATTCAATGGCAGTGTTCTGGGCCAGTTTAAGAATAACCTTAAAGAGGGCAACATTCTGCTTCAAGTCCCCACATCCTTATAATTAAAAACTAAAATCAGTATTAGAAAAGCTCTAAAATGTCTTTTGGGTGCTGAGGGATTTCCTATTTAATGTATACTTACAAGGAGATAAAATATATAATAAAATAATAATAAAAATGGGCAAAACTAATACAGAGAGATATAATTCAGTTAAACTAGGGTTACTGCTATGCAATCCATGATGTTTATACATATATACTCTCAGCCTCTTAGGGTAAAGAAAACAAAATAACTAGTGGTACCATAAAGTACTCTTGGGATTCATACGACTTGCTTTATTCAGAAAATTTTTCTCATATTTTATTACATATGTTTATTACATAAACTCTTATGCCAAATTTCAGGTCATAGGTAAAGGAATGGTAGAATTAAATAAGAATATATATGCTAGTATATTAGTCTACTCCTAACCTTGTTCCCAATGAATGGATAAAGTCAAACACACATTGATTTCAACTGGAACAGAACCAGTTTATGTTTCATTCTGTTTATATTTCAACTTTAGTAAACAGGATTTGGTCCCATCATAGTAATATGAGTAGCTCCACTCAACGCAAGAAGGCAATAGGTTTGATTCTTTTCTCTCACACACTGGTGGCACATCAGTAGTTACTCTGTGGAGGTCAATGGAGTTACTCCAGTGTAAAACATGTGTGAGAAGAGAATCAGGTCCAATGAGCCTTTGAGGAAGGCAAACAGAACTTGGCTCATGGAGGAATATTTCTGACCTAATCCTGTACATGGGAGTTTTGTCTGAGCAAGGACTGTGGGATCAGGTCCTTAGATGTTTCATTAAAACATCACCATCTGCTTGAATTGTCAAGATATAGCTAAGATTATCCTTTGGAATGATAGTGTCATTAAATTTAACTAAAAATGATTCAGGGCCAGGCCATTTTTGTGTGTGCACATACTTGGCAAGGTCTATGGAATTTCTGATACAAAGTCTGTAGGTTAATCACCATGAACACAGATTACATGTTTATAACAAGCCAAATGGCTTAGATGAAAATTTAGACAGGGGAGTAGTACTTACATAGAAACCCTTCAAAGATAGTTGGTGTTATCAAGAAGAACTATGCATCCACTTACCCATCTGACACTATGCCCTCTGCTATTTCACACACCAGCACAAACAAAAGGATGAAAGTCAAGATCCAACGTAAATTGTGGCCGGGAAAATGAAGCCAAGTGCTATGATGTATATGAACTTTGGAACTCTGACTTCCCCATCCTAAATGTAAAAGCAGAATCATCATGAGGATTTTTATGCACAACCATAACCCCACACGAGAAAATGTTCTAAACTAAAAATGTTGACCTCTTTTCTCTCTTTCATATTTAAAAGCAATAACTGAGTTGGAAAATGTTACAAGTGAGGACTCTCACTGTGTAACTATACTGTAAAAACGTGACATTGGGACTGATCCTACATTCCTGGTGCACTAAACACTTCCGAGACCTACAGTGGGTGTTTTAGTTGTAAAAAAAAGTACAGCATAGGGCCCAAGTACGAAGGGAAAAAAACAGTGACACATTTAGACCCTGATCCTATAAACACTTGCATGTTTATAACTTTATTCAAATGAATCAACCCACTTAAATCAATGAGACTACTCATGCAAGTAAATTTATGCATATATTTAAGTATTTGCAAGATTGGAGACCATGTAAGAACTTTATTATGGAATATAAGCCAAAAAGCACACAGAATATATAACAATCTTCCAGTAAATTTAATAATGTGATTCCAAATAATCTCAAACAATATTTATAACAATATATATTTATAACCAATTTATAACTTTTTAAAAATTCCAGTATTTTTACTATAATAAAATCCTGTGCAATTAATTTTATCAATATAATTTAGGAAAAAAAAGCATAAATTTCACAGAGTAATTCTTTTTTTTTTTTGACAGGCATCTTTGCTCACAAATACCATTGCTTAATTTAAAAAATTAAAGCAGTAATATTTAGTTCTTAAGAAAGTTAAATACTAGAGCATAGCATGGCATTTATGCTGCCCAGATTTCTGCATAACAGCTCCTCAAATGACTGCTTTGAGCTTTCGTGAGCAAAGGACACCCGTTTTGACACATTATGTTGTGGTTTTGTGTTGTGGACAAACATCCCCCAGGAATCAGACTGACTCGTGTAACTTATAAATTTATGCAGAATTGGAACTCCTAGTTTCAGTAATGAAGAAGTGTATTAAACCGCTAGGCCACCTACTGGTAGCCTCAATATAATGTCTGGTAGTGAATTCATGCTAATATAGCTTAACTTTCAGTAAGTGGTTGTATTATTTGACAATATCAAATCAACTTGCTCCAAAACAGTAGCTTTCTGATTTTAGCAATAAACTTGTTCTGTTATTTCCTCAGCTTGCAAAGTTCATAGGGCAAAATCCTGAAGTCCTTATGCAGTTTCTACTCAATCTGTACATGGGGAAAACTTCCACTAACTTAATGGACTTGAAGAGGAGTTTTGCCTGCATAAAGGAAGTCAGTTCTTGTAGTCCATATGGTTTTCCAAAGTCCCCTTATTATAGGCAAATCTGAGCTACATGTGTTAATGGAAGCATTCACTCTTACTAATTTATATAAAATAATAAGATTATAATAGTTTGGGGAAATGATAGCTTGATTGATAGGTCATCCTAAAGTATGCATCTAGTCAGTATTACTTTAAACATTTAACATTTTAGCTGTCTATTAACTTTTAAACAGTTTAGTCCAGAGGCAACAAATGATTATATTGGTACAGACAGCTTGATTAGTTACACTGTTTATACTGTGGTACCTCAGGATTCTCTGATGCATTGGCAGAATATGGCTAAACTGTCCTTAATGAACATTTAAGGGTGTCCCTTTCTGTCAATTAAACTGTGTTAACATTAGTAGCTTGAGTGAACATGCTGAATAAACTCAAGTGACACAGGATTTTCAGAAAAGCTCAGCAAGACTCAAGCCCTACATCTTCTGAAGTAATGGACATGCTACCTTTGACTTCAATAGGAGCAGGGGCGGCTCTAGGCACCAGCGGGCCAAGCGCCCGCTTGGGGCGGCATCCTGGGGAGGGCGTCATTTGGCTCCGGTGGAGCTCCCGGAGCAAAAATGCCGCCCCCCCATGCCGCCGGAGCGAGAAGAGGAGACCCGCGAACTGGGGGGGGGCGCGGCGGCGCGCGCTGCTGCTTGGGGGGCCTACTACTTTGTAGAGCCGCCCTGAGGAGGGAGGGCCCTGGCTGTGCTGCGAAAATCGCGTGTGTAGGATTTTCCCATCAAGAAACTCGCTCTCCCCTTCTCCTGCCAATCTGGAATGAGCGACTGCAAACCACCCGCTCAGAGGCGACTGGAAACAATGTCAGGCTCCTCCATCAAATGCATGCAGTCGCGATCTTTGCCCCTGACCCATGTGCCAGCGGATCAGGCCCCAAGCTAGCGCTTTGTAACCCAGGAGCGAGCTGTGGGCTCCTGGGGAATGCCCCGAGGCACACTGCAGCGGGTGGATCCATCCAGAGAGGCAAGGTGTAAGGTGAAGAGACAGATGCTATGGCTGAAGCAAGCAAGAAAGCAAAGGCTCCCTGCCTGGAGATCTGGAGCAGACTAGGCAGGCTGCAGAGCTAGGATACCAGCGAGAAAATCATAAATATCCCCCCGCCCCCGCGCACAACAGAGCAGCCCAAACGGGCCGTGCAGCCGCACTCACCTATGAAGAGGATAGGGAAGGTGATGAAGAGCAGGAAGACGTGCGGCACCACGTTGAGCGCGTCCACAAAGCAGCCGTTGTTGAGCACCCCTTTCTCCACGTTGTAGGCGGCCGAGTTATTCTCATTGCCACAGAACGCCAGGGACATGGTGGAGGAGCTGGGACGCTGCGCGCAGCGCGCAGGGGAGGGGGGCGCATCCACACACACATAGACGGGCGCGGCGCTGAAGGCAGCGGGGTTGGCCTCCCTCCCCGGCATTACCTGCGGGACATGGTGCGGAGCCCCGGGCCCCGGGGCAGAGCGCGCGCCGAGCGAGGCATGGGAGAGGCCGCGGGGGCCGCCAGCAGCTGCGCCCCAGAGGCGCGCGCGGGTCACCGTGCCGGAGAGGCGCCCTTCGGTCCGCAGCCCTTCAGACCGGCTGCCCAGTCCTAGGCCAGCAGGCGGGAGGCTGCCTCGCTCCCCCGGCTGCTAGGATGGGAGCAGCTGAGGCTGCAGGACGAGCAGGCTGGAGACTACGGGAACATCTGGCAGCAGCATCGCAGACAGAGAAACTAGAGGAGGCTTCGCCCTGGTGGCCGCTCCTCGCGCGCCTCAGCCGCTGTTACTGCTGCGTGAGTGCAGCGGCAGCTCCGGCCTTAAAGGAGCCGCCTTCCTCCCCCCCCCGCCCTCTGCCAAGGAGGCAAGGGCAGCAGCCTCGCCTCATCTGCACCCCCGCCCACGCACTCTCCAGGGCAGGCCTGGGGTCTGTGGGAAAACGGGCCTGGGTTTGGTTTGTAAACATTTTGCATGCCTGTGCTTGGGCTCTCTGGGGGAAATCTTTCAAGTCCTCTCTGCCCCAGCCCAGAACTGTTGGCCAAAGAAAGCCCAGATTTCCTCTGGAAAAGGACAAAGAGCCCAGGAGAGATCATCCCCACCCCCACCCAGCACTCTCAGACCCATCCTCCCCCAGGCACTCAGATCATATGGGGAAATTGCTACTCATCCCCAATCTCAAGCTGAGAAAGTCACTGCACAGGGTAGGCAGGTGCTGTATCCAGCCTTTTTATTCAGGTTCTTATACTGCCCTCATCATCATGTTACTCCATCTCTTTCCAGTGGTGCATTAAGTGATGTGGTTCTTTCTCACATCCTCTTCCCAGGTGTCTCTCAGGGTCTCCTCCCCCCAACCAGCTCTGCCCATGCAAGTGACTGCCTGCACACTAGTTGTTGTAATTCTGGGCACGTCCTGGAATAATACCAAAATGAATCCTGCTTTGGGGATCTGGATGGATGTCCATTGGATATTAGGTAGAAATTACTATTGTAATTACATTTGTGTTTCACAATGGCCTTGAAATTGAAGCCAGCTCCCCAGCCTTGAAAGATTAATGCATGATTGGAGTGGTTAGTGCTCCCCTGAATTAAAGTAGTAAGAGCTTGTGGGGTTCAGAATGAGATCTCATGGAATCTAGATTATCTCATGGGATTTTCTATGGAAATCCCTGAGCTATTTCACTGTAAACCTCACAGCCCTCCACTATTTTTCAATTGTCAGCACATTTGTAAATAAGTGTCAAAGAAGATCAACTTTTCACATTTTTAGCTTGAAGCAAAAATGTGAGACAACTTCCAAGTTTTCAGAACAGCATTTCTTTTGTCATGAAAGAAACTTATTTAAAAAAAGGAAAGATGGTGTGTTGTGGAGGCTAATGGTGGAAGTTTCAGAGGTGGCTAGAGGAAGGATACTAATTTCCCATGAAAATTAGTCATCCAAATTCCCTAAGTGGCTTTGAAAATTGCTGCCTAACATCCTGTATTTATTATCAGGAGACCACATATAGCAGCAGTGTAAGCATCCTCCTGGTGGCCTGATAGTATTGCTCATGCCTTTCCTGGAGGGATCACTTTTAGGGATGGGAGACTTCTAGGGGTAGGGAGACAAAAGACCTGTTTCTCCACTACTTTGTACAGTCGTTTATACCCATGCAAAGTGCAGGTAAGACACTGCCAAATCAGAATGGGAGCATTTAAATCCAGTTTGATAGCATAAGGTGCAAGGCAGTGGAGGACCTGTACCAGAGTCTGCATTCAAGAGTTAGTTTCTTTGTTGAAATGTCCAATCAAGTTGTAAATGAATGCTAACTGAGATGGTGAATTTTGCTCTCTTTCACCGCCCCCACTCCACAAACCCTAGATAGATCAAGTTATTACTCCTACAATCTGGAAAGAATGATTTCATTTTTGTAATTTCTACTTTTAAATACTTGAGGCAATCAACTACTATGGTGATAGAGATACCTAGATTGGGGGAAAGATTTGTTTTATTTTTTTTAAATGATGTGTGTGTCACCCAGGATAATATATCTCAACCCTTTACCAAGTTTTTATAATAATGAAAACTAGAGTGGGTCCAATGGTCCAAAGAGAATAATGTGAAACTAAAAGTGCCTGTACATGGGAGGAGGAAGAGGAGAGCTAAGAAGGAAGAACAAATGGAAAAAGCTAAAATGACTAAAGTGTTGTTATAGCTGTGTTGGTCCCAAAATATGAAAGGGACAAGATGAGGGAGGTAATATCTTTTATTGGACCAACTTCTGTTGGTGAAAGAGAAAAGCTTTTGAGCTGTGGAGCTTGAATGCTTGTCTCGCTCACCAACAGAAGTTGATCCAATAAACGATATTACCTCCCCTACCTGGTTTCTCTCAAAAGGATTAAAGACAAACTGACCCATGCAGAAAGTTCTTGAACAGTATGGGGTAGAGCTTGCAAATGGATCTGTCCTGCCTGTCTTCAGAGGGGCTCTGCATAGGCACAGGTATGCAGGATGCAACAATTTGCTGGATCTAGCTCTAATCATTGAAAACAGACACAGAAGGACATTCCAGAGAAGGGGTTGCTGAAATGAGGAGGTTGCACCCTTATCTTGATTCTAGTAGAAACTGGTTGTCCTTGCTGTCTGACTTCAGTCACTTTGGAGTGACAAAAGAGGAAATAGTCACTCAGGCAGCTTGGATATATGATTTTTAGCATCTTACATGCTGTCAGCAAGAGCATTTCATTAATTCATTTTCTATAATAAAACAGCACTGTGTTATCAATGCCAGGGGACCTATGCAGCTGTAATAGACTACAGATTTTATGATATTTATATACTCAACAGTTCTTGGGTTTTGTTTCTCCATCAAAATGATGACATTATTAGATTAACAGCTTTTTAACAGCTGCACCCTGGACTCAATACAGATTTCTAAATGAGTGTAATCATATCTGAAACTGGTTTTATCGAATTTACTCCCTTGGCTATTTCTGTCTGAAATGATTCCAGATGAAATTTAAATTCTTCATCAATGGGCTTTGGATCAGGGCCTAGGTAAATGTAAAGTATCAAAATACTTGATAAAATTCAATAAAATTCTCAATAACTATTGTGGAAGCCAAATATTTTCTCATTACGGATGGGTCTGTATAAAACCCTGGATACAAACAGGGCGCAAGCAAGCAAACCAGTTGCTTGTGAGTAATTCATGCAAATAGTCACATTTTAAAAGTTGAAAAGCAAGTAAATAAAGTCATATGTATCTTGGCTTGTGTTTTATGCTTCAAACTATAACCACTACAGGATGCATTTCATCTGCAAAATCTTTTTCATTTGCACAAGAACTTAACAGTTTGGACAAGAGCTTAATCCTAAAGAGCTGGCAGATGAAATTCTGTCTATACTGGTTACATTTAGAAAGTATAAAATCTAAGCCAAATCATGTATGTTTATTTTTCAACTTTTAAAATATACTTATTTCTATATACAAACAGTTAAAATACTGAAGTCCCTGCCCTGAAGTGAAATAGAAAAACTGACAAAGATTAGGGGAAATAAATTATCATCCCCATTTTACAGATGGGGAATGAAGGCACAGAGAGATTGAATGACCTGCTCAAAGTCATGTAGGCACTCTGTGGCAGAACTGGGAATTAAATTCAGATCTCAAGTCCCAGTCCAGTTTCTGAATCACAAGTCCATCTTCATATGCTAAAAGTATCAATCAAGATACTGTAATTCTTGAACCATGGACATTTCACAAAATACTCTGCAGGGAAGTGGATGGCTCAGGAATAGGGGATTCAATATGTATCCTTTAATTGGTTTCAATCCAGCAGAGAGTAGATCACTAATATGGCTGTTTGAAGTTAGTTGCCTCAGTCCAGGTCCACACATCACAGAAAACACATTTCTATTAACAGTGTATTGTCAGCTTTGAAAGAACAGCCAGGAACCTACACTCTCACCCCTAGGAAATGAGTAAGGCAGAGAAGCATGGGTAAGCTTTAATTATTGCTACCCAGCTGTACATACTTTGTAGATATATAAACAATTTCTGACTCTAGTATTGCTGGTCAGGTAACTTTTGCAATCATTAAACTCACTTAAATATAACCCTTTTTTCTCCAGAGCCCTTTCACAATCATTTTTACTGGTAGCTAGACTGGACGAGATTCTGAATCAGAGCGGGAATTTTCAGTAAATGGCGATACATTGTAGCTACAGTTTAATTACAATAAAACATTTAACTGTTTTAAAAATAATTTAAAATGTAGCATATTGTGCTTAAAAATCAAAACAACTGAAATTACTTGGCATGTTGATGTTTTATGGGTGAGCCATTCAAACAAAGTCAAAATATTAGATCATGGCAGCATCAGAGTACTTACCTGTATGATTCGCCAGGAAAAATACTTAAAACACAGACAAACAGAACAAAACCCAGAACATATATTTAGACACTTTTAAAGTTTGCATTTTTACAGACAATGCCTGTATTTTGTCCCTGGCATAACTTCATTAAAATCAATGGGCAGAAGTGATGAATTTGGACTAATATAATTTCTTGCTTACTATTGCATCAAGTGGTATTCTCTTCCCCCTCACAAATGGTTACCGGTTCTATTGTCTCCTTGGTATTTAACAGGTATCATTAACGGATATTATATAAGCATATTAGGGAAAGATAGACATCTATAGGCCAGATTCTGTTTCCTTTACTCATAATGGTGAGCAATTGTTCATGCAAGTAATCCCCTTGACTTCAGTAGGACTACTTGTGAAAAGAGTTGCTCACCAACTTGGGTCAAAAGGGTTCACAGTTTAGCCCTATGATAATAACCGTGATGCTCTTTGACTTCATTGGGTTTTGACTCATGCCCCAAATAGATACACTTTTCATTTAAAGTTGACTTGCAAGTCTTTTATTGAGCCTTGTGATAATAGGAGATTTAGCTGATGAATGCCCCAGAGGCAGAGTAAAGGAGAAGTATGGTAACTACTGGTCTCCAAAGTCCGGTTCTTGTGGGTTACATGAACCCTATAGTATTTTCCCATGCAGTAGCTATTACCTAATATTTCTCAAAACTTCTGCCCAATCCCTTTTCCCACACTATCTTCCCTATTTCCACAATGCTATCTTTCTTCCATCTTTTCACACGATTATTGCTCCAACTATTCAATAAAGGATCAGGGTCTGGACAGTAACCAGCACATTTGATAGCCGGACAGAAATTTTGCTTGGCAAGAAATGCTATAGAGGCTGCCGGAGGGTTTGAAATTGAATTCCAAACAGGTAATGGATAATATCATCCCGAAAGACAATCTTCTTTATATCTGATTGGACGTTGAATTTGTTTACCAATGATGTAAACAGGTAATGGACTTAACTGCCTTTCACAATTTAATACCTGATTGCTGAGTTTGTTTCCAACAGCTCAGAAAACATACAGCATTTAAATGAAAATGTTCACAATTGCTTCCTGCCTTTTTTATTGTTCCTCGCTCCTTAATTCAGCTGTGGTATGTGGACTCCTCTCTCTTTGCTTTTTCTCAGCAATACTAAATATCAGAAGTGGTTCTACAGCATAAAATCATGCATCAGAGGGTATAAATTATATGGATCATTATTCAGGCTTTAGCTTTCGTTTGGAACTTAAATACATAATTAGGCACATAAATAAGTTACCTGATTTTTCAAAAGCACTGGGCAGCCACAGCTCACATTCACTTGAAAAATAAGGCCACATATTTAGGCATCTAAATTTAGGCACCGAAGTTGGAAAAAATTGGATGTGGGATTTTGGAATGTTCAGAGGACCAAGGCTTGAGAAGAAATGATCATCTGAAACTCCTACTAAAGTCATGGCATTTGCAGATGCTGAACACATCCCTTTCTGCTGTGGACTCATAGAGGCTTGATAAATATTTGATATATAATTTATACTTTGGGAGAAATTCTTCTCTCAGATATAGGAGGTGAACAGCAGTTCATGTGAAGGGGAACTGTGTGTGAGTATCTAATGACAAATTTCCTTTCAAAAGAAGAAGGGCTCATGATCACAAATCAAAATCCTTATTGCTCAGCAGCAAAAGATGCTATTTCATCATCTGATAGAAAATAATTGGTAACAAAACAAGTGAACTGTCAGTGTAAGTGCATTGCTATTGTAACAAGCCAGGATAGCCATAAAAGCATATGAACAGAGGTTAGGAGGGATGCATATTCATTCTAAATAAATAATAATTTTTTCCATTTACAATTTGTGACCTTCATTAAAAATGAAGAAAGGACTTACAAGTAAGTCAACCTGTTTTAGAGGGGAAAGGAAACACATGTTCTTTGTTATGGCTGATGCCATGTTATATGCATTAAGAGAGTGGGAAAGATGATCCTGTCTGAAATTTGTTATGCCTTTGGGTATTGGATCCAATTTGTGGGAGTAAATGGGCTAGAGGACCATTCACCCCCGCTTTCCATCTGTGCATTCATGAAAGAATGAATGAGGGGATAAAATAAATCTGTTTCTTGGACCATGATGCTGCCCAAATTCATTACAAATATTGTAAATACAGGGAACTCCAGTCTTCAATGTGCAATCAGTAGTGCTCCCACCCCTGTAATGTTTCAGATTAGCATCGGCACTTCTTCTGGGGTGTACGCCACAAATGCTTTGCACACTGAGGTACACCTTGACCTGTCATGAATGCAAAAAACAATGGGGCTTTCCAGAATGTAAGGGAAAGTGTTACTTAACCACGACAAACATTTTGCAGCCTTTGTCAAATCAAACCATCTTGCTTTCAACACAATAACTAACTCAGTATTTCAACTGGGATGAGTACACACATGTATTTTCAAAGCAAGAATGTACAACTCATAAGCTCAGCTGGAAAGGGAGAATGAATATTGTAGAATGAAATGTGTATAAGAAAGAGGTATTAAAAAAGTACCATTACACCATAGAACAAGTGCTTTGATAGGACCAGACTGTGAGTCTCTCTGGTGAGTTACTCACATGAGTAGTCTCATTTACGTCAGTGGGACTATTTGTGAGAGTAATTGGGCACCAACAGGAATAAGGGGTTCACAGAACACATTCTTAGATTCTCCATTAGTTACCAGTAAATCAATTCATGTGAACATTCTGGTTAAAGATTCTACAAGAGAGGGATTCTTCACAGGATTTTTTGTTTTACTTCATACAAAAATATAAATAGTTGTGAATAGCTGCATAATTTAATGGTATTTTTGTGTAAAATTATTGTGATACAACTCGCATTCAGATACTCAAACAGTATAAAGTAAATGAGCTACCAATGAGCTATAGTTCCATTGTTTGGTATATATTCCAAGTTAGAAATCTAAGATTTGCTATACATTCAGTGGGTCTGATTCTCCTCTGAGTGTATCTTTATGGAAACAGTTGAGTTAAAGTGGTTTTTTTGAGATCAGAGTCAGACCTTCCTTCAGCCTCAGGGTTCCTTTCAACAATGGGAGCTGAGTGCATGTGCAGAACACACTAAAGGTGCAGGGTGTTCATTTGCGTATATTACTTTATACCTTGTTAATATTCAGTACAAAGGTTAGCTCAGCAACTTCCACATCACTCATCTTCCTCTTCCTGCATATGCACATTCAGTCCCAACATAAGAGCTAGTAGCATATTCAATAGGGTTTTTTCCTGTTCATTTGTCCATTTTCCTACTTTAGGAAAGAGTCAGGAGTCCAGACTGATGTCGGAGAAAAACAGAGTTTTTACTTTTTGGTTGGGTGCAGCAAATTAGATACTTTATTATTTTTAGCAATTGCATGGAGGGAGAGCGCTAAACAGGTTTTTTTTGTTTTTTTTTACAGGTAAACAGTTACAGCAAGCATTTATACCTTTTGCTATATATAATGATATCCAACAGCTGCATTTTGTTTATATATAGGTTATTTTGATATTTTATTTTTTAAATTTTTATTTAGACTATAGTTTACATTTTACAAAAACTGCAATAATTTCATACAGTTTTTTTACTTGCCTTACACAATTTTTGCTTCTACAAGTCTCGCATTATTAGGTTTACAGCTAGCCTAACTTTTGCTTCCAAAACAAAAAAACTTGTTTGCATTAAAATCCCCTTCAAATTTCTGTTAGTTCTTGCTTTACTTTCACACTGAGATACCTTGTAATGAGCATGCCTATGCCCTCATTGATTTCAGCTGGCTTTGCAGGCGCTCAGCACCTTTGAAAATTAAGCCCCGTGTGTTTCAAGTTGGGCACCAAAACACAAAGGCAATCAAAATGGGTGGGCACATATGAAAAAGTAGACGTAAAGCATCTAATTTAAAGTGATCTCAACTAACCTCCCATTTCCTCCTAGCCACCCCGTATTCTCTCGTAAATGAACGTACTGTTGAAATCATTGAACTATCGGACTGTACCTGGTTCATTTGATAGCATTAAATGGTCAATGTTTTGGGTACTTCCTGCAGTATGTTCAAATGCCGTGTATTTCTCAGGAGAATAAACTAAGAACAAACTCATGCCAATGAACAACTTGTGCTCAGGCGCAAATGTGTTATTCTTTTGTAAATGTAGTTACTGACTCAGTTCAATGCTTCTGAGATTTACTTACCACTACTGGAATCTCTCATATTCAAGAGTTTCTGCATGCTTATACTACAGGAGGGAATCATATACATGTCCAAAGAAATAGATATCAATTTATTAATTTCTAAGTGATTTAAGGGGCAAAAGTCACTAGCATCTCTTAGAACTGGTCCCAAAAATCTCATACTAAATTTAAATCTAAGATATGAATTATTTGTTAAAGGTTATTAGGAACACAATGAAACTACCACCTTTCTTCTTCAGAAACAAAGGACGGCTTTCTTTTTAAGTACACATGAAGACTACAGTTAGTTGCTTTGTTTCTTTGCCATCTGGGAATTGGCCCAAGTTATCTTCTGAATTATCAAGTGAATTATCTCTGCATTACAATTAAAGCAAAGTTAAAACAGCACCTTAGATTTGGAGTTTCACTGTGCACTTTAGCTGTGCCATTATTAGCTAGAATTATGCAAATACTCATGAAAAAGAAAACAAGAAGTATTACAGTTGGTCGAGCTTTTTGCCACTGGAAAATTTTTCAGTGTTTAACCACATAGATCACAAAATGAAAACCTGGTGTTCCATGTACACAACATTGCAGATCATTTTAAATGAACAGGTTTACAAGTTTTCTCAGAAAAGTTTTACCCTGAACATTCTAGTTTTGTTTTCCTATTGTATCCATAATGAATATGACTTTATGGCCTGAGTGCTGCAGTCCTACCACAGGCAACATTAATCTTGGTTTCAGCATCTTAGCCCACACATGGACTGTGGCTGAAGTTTCTAGAGGCACACAACTGCCATTGCAAAATCAATGAAAATGAGACGCCTAACTTCCTAGGCTCCTTGGAGTCCTCAGCCTGTAGGCTTAGATCTTATTTTGCATAGAGTTTTCCATACCATTTTTAATCTAAAGTGCATTAGAGAGTATTACTCTTTGAGACACTGCAGATTTGTCTGTATCTAGGAAACTAGTGTTCACAAGTCATTGGGATTTGGAGAGTCTAGATACAAGTTTTAGATAAATCCATTCTAAGCATGAAATGTGGAAGCTTACCCGACAGCAGTAAATCCTGGGAGTCCCCCATTATCCAAAATAGGACCAAAATTCCTATGATCAGCTCTGTGTTCCAATTAACAAGAAACCCACCGCTCTGAATTGCAGGTCCCCAAATGCCCTTACCCTGTGAGGAGAGTTAGGTATTTGGCATGTGTAAGAAGCAGGTTGCTTCACACCTGTCTCCAGTAATATGCCTGATCCCACATCAGTGTTATAAGTCTGCTGCACCCTCACTCCTTTCTTCCCTCATCTTTCAATTGTCATGAATGCTGATGAAAATAAAAAGGTTTTGTTGCTACAAAACAAAACAAACTGGGCACCCAGCCTCCTGGTCAGTGCACTGACAACTGTCTCCCAAAGGGTCAACACTTAGACCTTGTCCCAGTTTGCCAAACCACCTAACTACCACCTGTTAACTAGCACAGTGGTGCACTAAGGAAGATGAATAGGAAGGCATAGGCAATTCACCATCAGGGGAGAATTCCATCCTGACCACCAGCTATGATGACCAGCACAACCTTTTGGCTAAAGAAGGACCAAATTAGCTAAGTTTTAGTAATTCAGCCAGCCACACAGCAGCACTTTGTAAGTGAATCCACCCCAGCTATGCTGAGAGGAGAAGCAGTTTTCTAGCAGACATATCTAAAGAAGAGGGTAGGGAGGGGGAGGTTTTTGGCATGGGAGATATTTTGGATTGCATGGCAAGGACATTAGTAGGATGGTTCCACTCAAATGAATCAGCAACAAAATAGGTAATAATATAATGTTCACCTTTAAGTGTCAGTGCTTGGCTTCCCCTTGAGATGAATGGGGGACATCACCTCTCAGAACTATCGCTTCAGGCAATATAAAGACAAAACTGCAGCAGTTAACATTGTGAAGGTTATTGTCACAACCAAAAAGGTTAGAGAGACATTTTATTACAATGAAAGCTTAGAGTCTGGAGCACAATTCTGTTGCAAATCCAGTGGCCAAGAGATTAGAAAATATTAGAAGCTCTGATTAAGGGATTTATGGTAAGCAAGATGTTTTTAGATTAGATGCAGAGTCAATGAAGAGGGAGAGAGAAATAGACAGTTCCAAAGAGCCGCTACTACAGAGGAGAAAGTTGCCACAGCAATGAGGAAGGAGCAGAGAAGAGGCTGAGGAACAATGATGATATCCTTCTTGTAATTAGAAGTTATGTGCTATGCATTAGCAGCTATAAGGAAATTCCTTGTGGAGGCTAGAGCACAGCACTAGGATTCTATTCCTGACTGTGCTACACACTCACTGTGTATCGATGACATGATCAAGTTCAGTGAGAATAATACCTACCTCCCAGGGATATAGGGAGTCTTAAAAAAAGTCATTGTTAATCTAAAGCCCATGGCTCTGATCCTCAGCTGTGCTTGAAGCAGGACCTAAGGTGGGATGGACAAAGTGACCGCCGAGAGCCTGGGGACAGCCTGGGACCAGTTCAGCACAGGGCAATACTGGTAGTAGCCCTACTGGGGCCATTTCACCAGCCAGGCTTCGCAGGAGCTCAGCAGCAATAAGTCTCCTGCAGTGGAAGGCAGGTAAGGAGTAGAGTAGATCCATCCAGTGATCTCCCCATACTAAAGGACTCCATATCCCTTTTGGACAACTTAAACGTGCAAACGTCAGTCATAGCCCCCTGTATTTTGTACACATTTATACTCTATTACTAGTAACTATGGGGCCAGGAGGCAGGAATGGTGAATATCCAGTTTACAGTTTTAACCAATTATGCAGTGTGTTTACTTATTGAATTTCCCTGAGCTTGGACAATGAAAATCAATAGGTTTTCTATGCAGTCAGTTTCACTTTCAGCTTCTCAGAGCAACTGTGCGTGTCACAGACATTGCAGAGGAATATTTGTTTCTGAACAACTGTGTCCAAAGGAATTTGAAATAAAATAATGGGAACATTTTTATGAATCTTAGGTTTTATATAAACTTATTTTAAAAACATTTAATTTTGGGGCCATATTTAATATATCTGTACAATGCCTAAGACAATGGAATCCCAATCCTGGGTGAGGCTTCTGAGTGCTACCATACTATTGATAACAACAGCAGTACTAATAAATGTCCTTTTAACTAATGCTTATAAAGCACTTGCAGATTCTTCTATGAGTGATGCTATAAGAAAAAATATAAACGTAACCTCCTTTAAATGTAAGAATGAACATTCTTGTGTGGGTTGTAGGTTTCTAAAATGCTTTTCTTCACAGCCCAGACTTTTTAACAGTGCAAGCTGCAATGAAATGGAAATTTGTTTTGTCTGATTATTCCTGTGAAGTGGATAGTCTCCCTTTCCCCTGAGAAATGATCAAAGTCCTTCTGTACATGTGTAAGTCCTTTTTGCTGATGGTAACACTCTTTGCTATAATGAACTGTGTGATAGGTCTCTTAAAGTGAATCCCCATGGACACATTCATTGCTTTTTTCATCTATCCCTTGTTCCTAGGAGATTTTCCAACAATCCATTTTCACTTGCTGACACAGACCCTTCAGACTTGTTTCTTTCAGTAATTTCAGTAAAGACGATGGGCCTGACTCTCATTTACACCAAGACCCCTTTCCTGCTCTGTCTTAAGGTGAGGTGTTAATATAATTGCATGTATGAGTGTAAATGAGAACCATACTGAATTTTATAACTAGGAGGCCAGTTCCTAAGGCTTAAGAAAAATACTTTAGCCAGAATTTATGGAGTAATTTGTAAAAGCTGAGTCTCTCCTGCAAGTCATATGACTGGGCAGAGCCCCAGGCACTTCTCAGACTAATTCCATCCATCTGGATACCCAGGGCCTGTAGACTATAACCTGAATCACCAGCAAAAGGCTAGTAAGCACAATGCGGACAAAAACATCCTGCCCACATATATGAAATTACAGTGAACGTTTGAAATGTTCATGTGAATGGTGCAAACTTCAGATTCTGATCTTGCTCCAGATTTGTGAATGCGTCTGGTTCCGAATTTGTCTTTCTGGTGGCTGTAAATTGCCTGTGTCAAAGTGCTTTCCCCAGGCTCACTGTAACTATACGTGCAGGGTCTGTTTCCTTCTGCCTTCAAATAGCATGGAAGACTCATTTTCTTGGTCATGGGTTTGATGGTAGTGCCCAAGAATGATTTTTCAGACCCACCTGCAGCAAGACCAATCCATCTGTAAAATCAGCTTGGTCACTTCCAGAGATTCATAAACATCCCTCTCTAAAGCTCTGGGTAGAATGGAGCATTTGTGTTTACAGAATTAATGGGGCAATGTTCTTTTAAAAGAGCTGGACTCTGTGATAAGAAGGTGACACAAGGGTTGGTGGAAATTTTCTGCGTGCCTGTGTTTAGCTATCAGAATGTGAAAGGAGGCGTCATGTTCCAAGGTTCAGCTGAGGAAGGAGTTTTGCCTGTATAATCATCTCAAGTCTGTTTCTCATCTACTGTGTCACAGCAGGATGGTGAAGACAGCAAGATCACACTGTGTTCAGCTGGAAAGCAATCGAGGGGTGATGACTCTCTCATGTGTGCCACTGGTATGCCAACAGCACAAGTTCATTTTGCTCTGGCCAAAATGTGTGGGGAAGCACAGGTGATATTTCTCTGACCATGAAGCCAGTCATGGCTGTCCTAACTTATGCCCAGTTGCCTATGACCCCAATAGTCCATTCCAGCAACCAGGGATTGCCACAGCGTAGAGGAATGCTGGCCACATCCCTTTTTACCCAGAGACACCTCCTATTCTGGGTCAAGGATGCTCAGATACTACAGTGATGGGTGCCATATTATAGATAAAAATTCCATCCTCATTTACTCCTGAGCAACACGGCTGACTAAGTTCTGCAACTGGTCAGTGGTCTTTGATTAAGAGAATGTTTAAGCAATGAACAATAAATACCTTTGGGCCTGATTCCCTGGGCCATTCTGGCTCCTCTGCTCATAGTTCTAGAGAAATTACGTCATATAAAAATCCAGTTGTGTTGCCCTGGTTTAAACTAGCACAGAATTTTTGTCTGTTTAATCCTTCTATCTAGGTACTTAGCCATCCATTATGTTAGTACTTTGAATATATTTGTTCAGTTACACTTTGGTTTAGTTAACTATTTAAAATACAACATTAATAATCTAGAAGGTACTTTTCATTCCTTGTTTTCGTGGTGCATTTCAGTTGCTTTCAATATAGCAGAAAAAGTCTGATGTAAGAAACCCACCAGCAATAAGCCAGGCAACTTAAAATCTAAAACAAAACAATTCCTCTTCTTACACTCTTCCTCACTCCCCACTTTTTGTTGTCCATATCTGATGCAAATTAATAAAGTAAAATGCCACTGCAATTAGATCTTCTATTCCACGCAGAACAATATTTTACATATTACTTTGCACTGATCTGTCAGCCCTAAAGTGACTGTCAAGATGTTCATATATGAGTTGAATAAACTGTTGTTTCTATGTAGTACCAATAGATTGGGCTGCCTCTCTCATTCTCTGCGTTAGTCATATCTTGATTTGCATTGCTGATCTTCCTTTCCTACCACCAACTTTCTGTAGTTGGTGCCACATGCACTGAAATTCCTTTGCAGTATTCCTGAATTCCTTTGAGCGAAGTATAGTGTGAGTAATCAGTTCTCCTTAACAAAGGTGTACCATGTGATAGGTGAAGGGAAGGGTTTTGAAGAAAACAATCCAGAGTCAAAAGCACTATATTTAAGACGATGCAAGTTCTAAATCTGACACATCCTGTCGTCTTCTCTTCATTCATGATTATCTGTATGCGGGACATGATGATTACATTATAAGTCATTGCACTGGAATGGAATTGTCTTAGTAGCTCTACAATTTTTTACCCCCAGTTATGCAGTTCATTCCTTGCACTGTGGTTGGTTGGGTGCTGTCTGATTTGCATTATCTTTGCACATTTGGCAAATCCCTCTGTTCTAACTGGCCAACAGCCAGTGTTAACTAGAATTCGGGGATTTGCAGAAACACTTATTTCTGAATAACTATAATGAGAACATGCAAATTGCTCTATTCCCATTGGCTGTTACAATTATAGCTGGTCAGAAAATATCCCCCCTTCCCATGGAGATTTTGAACTTTTTTTTTTGTCAAAAAACAAAACATTTTCAGTTTGGGGTATTCAATTTTTTGATGAAAAATCAAAATTTTCCTCAGAAAGCTGACACTTTTTGAAAAAGTTGTCATTTGCTAACCCCTCCCTCCAATATTCTGTCAAACAGTTTTGATGAAACATTTTCACACAGTCCTAGTTAAAGTCCACCTGCTCTGGCTGGCACCTATGCTCAGAACTCGCAAGCTGTTTGCCAGAAACAAAGATGCAGGCTCACCTTCCCTTCCAGAAAGGACAAAACAAAAAGCCCCTCTCAAAGGTACTGCAAGAGAAACTTTGTTTTAAAAAGGAGTTTAACTCTTGATTTCTCTCCTGCTCCCTTCCCCTACAGGTCAGCAAAGTACTTGTCCACAGAACAACTGTCAGATTTGTATCTATGTTCTTTGACCCATTCTCTCCCTCCTAAATTCACTTTTAAGCACTGTGTAAACAAAATCCCTTTGCAGCTGCTTGAGGCTGAAGAGTTTTGCTGACTTGTGAGAAGCGAAGTAGTTAGAGGAAATAGAAGATGGGGGAAGGAGGAAGAAACTTTTTTTTTTAAACATTCAATTTAAATTCAGCTCATTTTCTGCTTTCACTTAAAATCCAAATATTTAGAATTAAGTGTAACCATTACAACTCTTTATAATAAGCACTTGCTGGCCTAATAGACCTTGGCCTTGGACTTTAGGCCCTGATCCAGTAAACCACTTAAGCATGTGTACAGTCCTATTGAAATCAATTGACTTCAACTGATTGATGGGCCTAAAGTTAAGCATGTGCGTAAGTTCTTTGCTGGATCAGGGCCTTATTAGTCACACGATATGGTCATTGCCTGGTAAACAGGAAGCAGCTTCTAGCCATGATTATGTACCAATGTAAATAACCTTTCAAATCTGCATCCCCCACAAGTGATATCCACTATATTAGTAACTATGTGTTGAGTTTTTCCAGTGCTGGAAAATCTATATAGAACTGCAGTGGATCAGATGCTGTATTTTCTCCAAATAGCTAAATAGTCAACATTTAATGCCAGCATTTAGCTATCCAGCAGCTGCTAGTCTGCAGTGCACCTATTACAAGCTAATACCTTATAAAACTTATTTTCTTTGTTTGATGCACTATTTTAGGACACATCTAAGGACATATTTATGTTTTGCCTCTGGTCTCTTGATCCTCTCAGTACTGAACACAATTTACTTTTCAAAGAGGTGTTTTTTATACTTTTTCCTTTTTGCCTCCCTTCATTTTATTTAGAATCTTGTGAATGGCTTTCCCATCTCCTTTTCCAGTTAGCAGTTTCATTTCTACTCCAGTCATGTTTCAATGAAAGCTGAAAAGGCCACGGCTATTTCACATAACTTACTACAAATGTGCATAGTTCCTGACCACACCAAGCTACTCTATCTTTTTTCTCTGAAATCATAAAGTTAACAGAACTCTAGGAACAGAGTTTTTTGCCCCAAGTGTTCCAGCAGAGGGCACACAAGAATGCAAAATATTTTTGCAGGTCTCTCAAAGACAGATACTATTTTTCTTATGTTAATTCCTTGTTGTGGCAGACCTGAAATAAACAAAAAGCTAATGGGCTTGGGATTTTCAAAAGCACCTCACATGATTTAGGAGCACAAATTCCACTGAAAGTCAATAGGACTTTTGCTCTTAAATGACTTAAATTTTGAAAATCCCATCCAGGTTTGTGATTTGAGGTGGCGTAAGGGAGACTGGGTTTTATGAGTCTGGTTCTAACTATCTGCTCTGGTCCTACCGAAGTCAATGGCTAAACTCCCATTGACTTTGTTAGGAGCAGGAACAAATCTTCACCTACTAACCAAGGAATAAACATCGTAAAAGAAATAAGAAGAGAAAGGGAGAGAAGAAAACAGAAGGGGTGGGGGGCATGAGAAAGAAGAGAAGCACAAAAGAAAAAAAAAGGGAAAATAGAGAATAAAAATAAATGGAAACAGAGTGGGAAGGGCATTTCCTGGGGACCCAAAGCTGTTAGTGAAAAACACAATTCATTAAAACAGCCACACTATAATTTCAGAGTCTTCTGCACAAAAATGAGCATTGATCCCCTGTGAACGTGCAGCCCCTGCGCATGTGCATGTAGCAAATAGCCCGCTCACAGTTTCTCCAGAAATCAAACCTCCACATGAGGATTCTGGCAAACAGAAAATCCTTAATGTAAAAAGAGAAGACACACAGAAATCAACTGACAACAGGAACAATTATATAGGATAAAGTGGGCAGATAAACACTGAAGGAACATTTAGACACTGGGACCAAATTCTACCAAGATTGACCTATGGTGACAAAAGGGGGACTTTAGGGTTACAAACCTGGTGAGTCTGAAGACCAGTTCCTTCTGAAAAAGAAAAATAGCGTTTCAGTGGGTCAGAGTCTCAGGCCTGGTGCTAGCCCCTTTTTGCTGCCTGAGTGGTGCAAAGGAGTCAGAATCGGGCTACGTCAACCCAGCTGACACTTTCCCAGGTGGTGGAGAACTCTCCTTTAATGTAAAGTGGCTAGAGCTGGTTTCTGTAGTAACTGCCCTGGCACAGCTTTGCCAATTCACAGCTGACATATCTCATATTCACAGCTGACAGTCTCTTAGGGACCACATACATCAGGTGTCATATATTAAACTGTCATAGCCTCAGTGTGGCTGCTTTGAGAATCAGGGAGCCATAAGTGGCCTCTGAGGTGACACAACCCTTGTTCAGGGCAATGGTATAAACTGACAGTCTAACCCACTGTTTGCAAAGTGCTGAGATTCTTGGAAGGAAAATGCTACTTAATTCAAAGTATTATGAACGAATGCAACCAATTTAAAGGAGCCTACCATATTGATGTGTACACAGCCCCCCCACAAGGTGTGTGAGTGTCAGGGCCGGCTCCAGACCCCAGCACGCCAAGCGCGTGCTTGGGGCGGCATGCCGCGTGGGGCGCTCTGCCGGTTGCCAGGAGGGCGGCAGGCGGTTCTGGTGGACCTCCCGCAGGCGTGACTGCGGAGGGTCCGCCGGTCCCGCGGCTCCGGTGGGGCATCCGCAGGCACGCCTGTGGGAGGTCCACCAGAGCTGTGGGACTGGCGAGCGGCAGAGCACTCCCCGCGGCGTGCCGCCATGCTTGGGGCGGTGAAATTGCTAGAGCCGGCCCTGGTGAGTGTGTGTATAATATATATATATATAATACTGCTTTTAAAGAGGCATGACCTCTTTAAAAAGCATATTCAGAGGAAAATATGTATCATATGCAAAAGCTATAGCTAAACTGTGCTTTTAAGAAAATATTATTTGTGTTGTGGTGGGGCCTCAGGGCCCTGATCAGGGCTCCTTAGTGCTGCGTGCTGTACAAACACATAACCAAGTTTTATGCCTTCTATCCATAAGACTTCACATACTTTGCCTGTGACAAACACACACAAAGCAGAGGGAGAAGCCACAAGTCACTCCTACAATTCGTGCTTCAGCTCAGAGAGTGCGAGGATGAGCTGAAGACAACTGTGACTAACAGGGCCAGGAAATTCCTGAGAGAGTAAGAATGATTGCTAACAGTTCTGAGAAAATCTTCCTTGGACTATTTATCCCAGAGAGTGATAGTGGCCTTAACTAAACAAACAGCTCTGAGAAACTAGAAATATTCCCTCTGAGATTTGAGTAAAGGAGAAAAAAAAGAAGAGAAGTTTATGCTAAAGACAGTTAGACACACACGTGATATTGTTCGTGTGGCACTCAGACCTGTTGCTGTTTAGTGTATCTGATCAGAATTTCCATACTCTGAAAGAAGACACCATATCTCAATTGGATAAAAGAGAAAGTCCCATTTAACTTACTGCAGTCGTCTAGTAGCTGGTTTGATTCACCTACAAAAGTACAGGCATCCCCTAATATGAGCTATGTAATCATGGAAAACCTATTACAGCAGCCAGGAAACAATATGATGGCAGTTCAAATGGTGCCTTTGACTCATTTAAACACCTTGGAAAATTCTGCATAAAGATGTATCCAGTGAAAAAATTGCTTGAAAACTGAATTTATTTCTAGCTTAGGATCTTTAGCATGAATGGCTAGAAGAGGTGAAGAAATGACTCAGCTCCTAGATTTGTGATAGCTAGAATGAACAAGAAGAAAACACTATATGTCCAATTGTTAAAAACAGACTTGAGGTTCCAGAAGTTTCAGCAGCTTCTTTTGAGTGCTCCCATGTTTGCCACCAAGGTATTGAATCAGAACTAATGGATACAACTCCTCCTCCAAGAAACCAGCGCTCAAACATCAGTGATGGATGGCAATATAACACCCCTCAGAGAAATGCTGTTTTCTCAGCTGCCTCTTATGCATTGTAAGTGATGTCTGAATAAATCAGCTGGTTAGGCAGAAGTGGAGAGGAAGTATGGTCTTATGCTAAGGAACTATGCTTTGGGTTCAATTTATAGTTCCACCCAGGGCCGGCTTTAGGAAGTGCGGGGCCCAAGTCGAACAGTTTTGACAGGGCCCCGGCAGGGATGGCTAAAAAAAAAAAAACATGTAAAAAAACACATGGGGGCTTGTACTCACCAGGTGGTGCTCTGAGTCTTTGGCAGCACTTTGGTGGCGGGTCCTTCACTTGCTCCAGGTCTTCGGTGGCATTGAAGGACCCACTGCCGAAGTGCTGCCGAAGACCCGGAGCGCTGCCAGGTGAGTACAAATTAAAAAGGCACCTCTAGCCAGGGAAGGGATTCTCACTGGGCGCAGGACCCTCTTAGGCGCGGGGCCTGATTCGAGAAAATTGGTAGAACAGGCCTAAAGCTGTCCCTGCACCACAGACTTCCCAGGTAATCTTGTTCACTAATTCTCTATGCCTCAGTCCCCCATCTGAAATAAAAAATGGAGATATTTCCTCTCTCTCACACCGTGTCTAGTCCTGTCTACTTAGATTGTAAGTTCTTTGGGTCTCTCTTTTATATGTCCGTACAGTGCCTAGGGCACTAATCACAGTTGGGGCCTCAATCTCAATATACTACTACTTTATCTGCTGCAGGTGTGTCACCGGATACACTGAGGGTATATTGAATGTTCTACTTTTGATAGGATCACTAGGCTGCATGATACTTTTCACTAGACAGTGCAGAGGGAAGCAACATGTGGCAAGTGGGGAGCCAGAGCAGAAGAGGGAGCATGCTGTGCTGCATTCTCCTCCCTTGGCCCTATTCTGATGTGCTTAGGTTATTCCATTTGGTAGGGACTCTACATCTCTGGGAAGGGAGCAGCTGAACTCTGTAGCATGTCCCCAAGCAACTGGGAATATCTGAAAATCTGGGAGAGGGTTACTGCTGCTCAGACCAGCAATAGCTCCATCTATCCATCAACAACTTTCCCTCCAGCCCCCCAAAAGTGTTTTTGTTTTGCTGCAAAGAAGCTTGTTATTCCAGATTGGCTTGGAAAAACTGTATCCTCAGCAAATTGCTATTATCTGCTATTATACCCCCAATACATGTGTGCAAAAAAAGAAACAGGAGTTCTTGTGTTTGGCACAAACAATTTTATTCTTGCGCTATTTATTTGTAAGAGAGTGATTTTAACATGTATCCTACCCAGATACATGAACTGGTTTATTGATAGATTACTGCATGTGAAACCAAAGAGATCAGCTCACACTTAAAGATAATCAGTGCACATAGTGGTACGCCATTATGATTCAATTTGAAATTAATACTTTGTTATTTTGTCATGTTATACATTTAGGGCCCAATCCCATATGCCTCGAGCAGATAAAATTTCTAGTGTGTGTGAACTATGGGCTTCAGCTCTTAGTAAATTAGAAAGGAAAAACCTAAAGACAACATGACAATACAGATAGGAATATATGTAATGTCTTTGTGTTAGGTGTCTTTTGAAATCTGATGTAATGGAATATTTAGATGATATAGGGGCTGATTCTGTAAGAGAGCTAAACCAATTTACTCTGCCAAGGATCAGGCCCTCTGTGTTATTAACATCTACCGGGTGCTTGAATATGACAAGATTTTTCACTTATTTAAGAAAGTATTTGATTGAGAAATAAAATCTGTTAGTTTCTGCTTGATTTTCTAGTTGTTAAAATGTCTGTGAAATTAAAAACTGCTTAGATCTCTGTGCATGTTGTTATTTAGGGTAATCTAAGGAAGGCAAGATGAACTTTTACTGCACGAAATGTTCAATGGCTTTAAAAGAGATTCAGAACAAGTTCTAAAAAGTACAATTTTATCAGACAATTTCTTTTAAAACCAGATTAGTTACTATAATCTAATATTAGTTAACTGTAAGACACTGAGTCATTGATACTATGAGGTTGTATTTTGGGTGTGATCCTGCACCTTAACATTAATAGTCTCATTGAGTACTAATCACATGAGTAAGGGTATCCTTAACTGGGTCTCTTCACCTATTGATACCTGAGGGCCTGATTTGCTACCAATACTCAGGCTGTCGTACTTCACTCTGAACAATTGCATTGACCTCAGTGGGAAGCCTTGCTGACTAAGGTATTATGCAATGGATGAAACTCACCTCTGTACAGAGAATCAGCATAAATCCTTTGCACCATTTAAGCTCCCCCTCAAGCATTCAAAATCAGTTTAGGTCAGTGGTAGGCAACCTGTGGCCCACAGGCCACATGCGGCCTGTCAGGGTAATCCACTGGCAGGCTGCCAATTTGTTTACATTTGCACGGCCGCCCGCAGCTCCCAGTGGCTGTGGTTCGCCCACCACTGGTCTAGGTCTTCTGCACAGTGGTGAATTTCACTCAGTGTGTGTAAGGGAGGCAGAATTGGGCTCTGATTGATTTACAAGGATAATCTCTATTAATGTTAACAGGAGTTACAAACACTGACACCTCAGTAGAAAAATACAATATATAGGGTACAAATGCCAGACACCCCCCTCCAAGCTGACTTATGAAACTGCTTGAGAGAAAGTATATGATTTTCAACCTCCCATCTGTGCATACTGATGTACATTTCTAGGCAAACTGCGGGTGCACTTTTGGAGGCCGGTTTTCAAAATTTGGCCCCTAAACCTTATAGAAAAATAGATTTTATAGAATAAACTATTTTGCATTGGCAACATTTCTCAGGAATTATCTTTCTCCTATAACCACATGTTGCTTTGGATCTATGGGAAGATCATGAAATTACATAAATTGCCCAAAGAGTCTAAATATGAGGTTTCTCTCTAGTCCAGTTGAATTCTCAGTACAGTCTAAAATCATATATCTCTCATATAAAAGTAGATTTTGCAAAGCTATTGATTTGATATTTATGAATCGGCAGCTTTCTTCAGGGCACAGACTTAGTTTCTTCAGCTTTACCTTCTTTACTTTAAAAAAATGTCCTGCAATAGAAAAGAAACAATTAGCTAGAATGCATCTTTAGGACTTTGTGATAAGCACCATATAAAATAATGAAATCACAACTGGTTGATTTTGGTTTGCATTTTATCTAACCACGGAGAGAATGACCACAAAATCTTCATGCAGACCTACATGAGAAGTCTTATCTTAGTCCTTCTAGGGGCCTGTAATCATATTTAGAGAAACCACGAATGAAAAGCATACAGAAAGTTTACACTATAAACTGAGTTTGAGAAGCAGTTAAGGATAATTCTTGGGACAATCACTGAATGACAGCAGAGTAATAGAAACAGGCCCACAATAAAATGGCAAAGAGACATGAATAGTTGTTGACAGGCATACCAAGGTATAATATGAATCGTAACTAGGGCTGTCAAGCAATTAAAAAATTAATTAATCATGATTAATCACACTGTTAAACAATAATAGAATACCATTTATTTAAATATTTTTGGATGTTTTCTACATTTTCAAATATAGTGATTTCAATTATAATACAGAATACAACGTGTACAGTGCTCACTTCAGTGCTCACTTATATTTATTTTTTATTATAAAATATTTGCACTGTAAAAAACCAAAAGAAATAGTGTTTTTCAATTGTAGAATTGTGTACAAAAATAAATGCATTCAAAAATTAAACAATATAAAACTTTAGAGCCTACAAGTCCACTCAGTCCTACTACTTGTTCAGCCAATCGCTCACACAAACAAGTTTACATTTGCAGGAGATAATGCTACCTGCTTCTTGTTCACAATGTCACCTGAAAGTGACAACAGGTGTTTGCATGGCACTGTTTTAGCCAGCGTCAGAAGATATTTACATGCCAGTTGCGCTTAAGATTCATATGTTCCTTCATTCTTCAACCACCATTCCAGAGGACATGCGTCCATGCTGATAACAGGTTCAGATTGATAACAGTCCAAAGCAGTGCGGACTGACACTTGTTCATTTCCATCATCTGAGTCAGATGCCACCAGCAGAAGGTTGGTTTTCTTTTTTGGTGGTTCAGGTTCTGTAGTTTCCAAATCAGTGTGTTAAGACATCTGAAAGGAAGCTCCACACCTCATCCCGCTCAGATTTTGGAAGGCACTTCAGATTCTTAAACCTTGGGTCGGGTGCTGTATCTCTCCTTAGAAATCTCATATTGGTACCTTCTTTGCGTTTTGTCAAATCTGCAGTGAAAGTGTTCTTAAAATGAACAACATGTTCTGAGTCATCATCTGAGACTGCTATAACATGAAATGTATGGCAGAATGTGGGTAAAATAGAGCCGGAGACATATAATTCTTCCTTAAGGAGTTCAGTCACAAATTTAATTAAGGCATTATTTTTTTAATGAGCGTCATCAGCATGGAAGCATGTCCTCTAGAATGGTGGCCGAAGAATGAAGGGGCATACAAATGTTTAGCATTGTTTAGCATATCTGGCACATAAATACTTTGCAATGCCGGCTACAGAAGTCCCATGCAAACACCTGTTCTCACTTTCGGATGACATTGTAAATAAGAAGTGGGCAGCATTATCTCCCATAAATGTAAACAAACTTGTTTGTCTCAGTGATTGGCTAAATGAGAAGTAGGACTGAGTGGACTTTAAAGTTTGTAGGCTCTAAAGTTCCGCATTATTGTCTTTTTAAGTGCAATTATTTAACAAACAAACAAAAAAAATCTACATTTGTAAGTTTTACTTTCCCAATAAAGAGATTGCACTACAGTACTTGTATTTATTTTGTTTGCCATTTTCACAGTGCAAATATTTGTAATAAAATATAACAATATGAAGTGAGCATTGTCAACTTTGTATACTGTGTTGCAATTGAAATCAATATATTTGAAAATGTAGAAAAACAGCCAAAAATATTTCATACATTCCTATTGGTATTCTATTGTTTAACTGTGTGATTAAAACTGTGATTAAACGTGATTACTTTTTTTGATTTAATCACATGAGTTAACTGCAATTAATCAACAGCCCTAATAGTAACTCTTGTTCTTTGGACTTATGGGAGTAGTAATTTTAGTTGCCTAAATAACTATAAATTCCTAAAATAAGAAAAGTGGGGCTGAGATATTATTCATGTAATTGTTTTCCCAACTGCCTATGTAACAGTAGGCTCTCCCATGTCTGTGTGGGTGAGGATCCAATCCTGCAAGCAAGTGTGCCTCTTCTGAGGAGACCACTGGGGCATGAGAGCACTCAGAACTGACAGGATCAAGCTATACGTGTGTGTGCATATGTACAAGTATTTGTTTTGTGGTGGAAAGAATGATAATTATTCCAAAGACCAAGAGAAAAAAAAATCAGGAGAGGCACCATGATACACAAACAACAATCAAATGTGCATGGGATCACACTGATTCCAAACAAATATCAGCTCCAGTTTACTGTAACAGAACCCTGGAGGGTCTGATTGTACAACAGGCATTTAACTAGGGTGACCAACATATTAGATAGAAAAATAGTTTCCTTCGGCAGGAAGCATTATGTCTGTTTGCTGAGGGAACTTGTTTGCTGCCATCAATACACATAGAATGCAACTCTTTGTTTAGGTAAGGTAGAATTTTTCTGATGGAAAGAACCGTAGCTCCATCAAATCCCACTATACCTGCCTCTGGCAGATGAGCCTGCTTTTAACAGGCTTACTTAGATACGTTATTTTATGGGATGCTAGATAAGCCACTATCTCGGATATTACTATTACTCAGTTAAATGGACTGTCACACCCATAATCTCAGATAAAAACTAAATCTGCATAGGGCTAGAGTGTGTCTTTAGGAACAACCCTGAGCAAGGGTAACTAGGCCCCTCCAGACCAGGCAGTAGACCCTGCTAGTGACTCAGCTTCCCCTTAGATTCAGTCAGTTACTGACTCCCGGGTCTCTGTAGTGACCTCGGCCCAGACCCTCAAAAGGTATTTAGGTGCCTAACTCCCACTGAATATTAGGCCTCCCAGAGATTATCTTCAATCTCCATCCTGTCCTCAGTGCTTAGTGGTCCCATTTCTTTCCAGGTTTTCTTTTTTCTTATATGGCTAAAGAGCCTTTTACTATTGATTTTAATTTTCTTTGCATGGTTCTTTGTTCTGCTGGGCTTTCAGCTGTTCTCCTTTTATCCCTACACTTCTTGATCTGTTTTCCCATAAAACATGCACATGCTCATAAATGCTGATAACTTGAAGTTATGCACTTAAACACTGTCAGTTTTCAATATAGATTAAGGATCTGATTTTTATGGCTTCAAAGCACCTACAGCTCCCACTGAATTCAGCTGGAGTTGGGATGCTCAGCACATCTGAAAGTTTGGCCCTCTAATTGTGCTGATCATGTTGAGCTGACAAAATGCATGTCAGGCAAGAACAGTGAAAACTGCCAGTCACCCACCCAGGGCCAAATCTACAGCTGGTGTAAACCAGTGTAGCTCCACTGAAGTCAATGGACCCATGCTGATCTACATCAGATGAGAATCTAGTCAAGGGATAGGGCCAAATTCTGCTCCCAGATATTCATGAGCATCTCCAAGTCAGTGGTGCTGTACAATTTGTCTTATCTTGTGTAAACTAGTAATGTGTAACTATTCACATGTGTAAACAACATGTAATCTTTTGTCCTACACCTCTAATGTAAAACATTTAAAAAAAATGTCCTACTAGTTTTTGGAAGATAGTACAGTGATTGGTGCTCCACAAGTGCCTAAAACAGATACATGTAACCAGACACGTTTTGCTTAGCATATCAAAAAGGAGCTAAAGCAATATAATTTTTTTGTTATTTTGACAAGTTAATTCTAATCCCCTCCCAGAGAAAGGCCCAAATGTGTGTGCTGCTGTCTCTTACTATATCTCTACAGTGTGGCCCTGATCCTTGTTATTGCCTTTAGTTGCTACTGTAATATTAATAATAATAATTATTATTAATTCAATTATGATCACTAATACAATTGATTAAAAAACATAGTTTAAATGTTATAATTCTAAACTGTAAGTCCTTGTGCTCTCAGCAAAATCAGACAAGGCAAAAGCGCAAAGGACACACCAATACACCATGTGAGATCCAGGTAAGAAGACAGACTGAGGCATGCAATGCACAGGCATGCACATGCTTTGGAAAAAATGCATCCTCACAATGAAACAGTATGTATCAACCCAGCTCTGGCTATTCACCACTGCAGTGGCTACAGCTGCAGGAGATACCCTTGTCTGTACACAGCTGCACTGCCTTCAAAACCCTTTCTGTTTGTGTTGGGACTGATTGTTGATGAGGGAATAGTAGGGCTAAATGTACAGGATATGAAAACACACAATAATGATGAAAGTTATTTCATTGCTTGCTGGTATGTGTATAGGTATTAAACATTTTTACTACCGTTTCTGGGTCAGATCCAGAAACCAGCTGGTGTAAAGCAGTGTAGTTCCACTTAAGTCAGTGCAACTACTGTGATTTACACCATCTGAGGATCTGGATCCCTGTAGGCAATGGGAAACTTCCAATTACCAGTGCATTTGGCATAGGTACGTCTGCAAATATGTCTCCCTGGGGCAAGTTAGAAAACAAGGCTCTGTTTTTGAAAATATCTGTCTGAAATAAAACAACTGGTATCAATATAATGTGCCCATTTGGTTTTAACGCACCTGGTCCTTTGCTTAATTGAATCTACCGATTAGTTTTGCATGATGTCATTGCTTTAGATATTTGTAATATTCACTAAGGTACTTGGGAGCCTAAGGGAATGTCTACACTCTGAACCGTATCAAATGCTTTACTGAAGTCCAGGTAGATTAGATCTCTTGCGTTTCCTTTATCTAAAAAAATCAGTTCTCTTCTCAAAGAAGGAGATCAGGTTGATCTGGAACGATCTACCTTTTGTAAAACCATGTTGTATTTTATCCCAGTTACCATTGACCTCTACGTCTTTAATTACTCTCTCTTTCAAAATTTCTTCTAAGACCTGGCATGTAATGGAGGTCAAATTCCAGCTCAAGGAGAGTGACCCACCCTAGCTCTGATTGAGTTAGCGTATTAAAAATAGAGCACAGCCAAAGCGGTGAGAGGGGCTAGCCACCGTGAGTATGTACCCATCCAAGGTGCTAGGCATGTATTTGGGGCAGCTAGTCCTTCCTGCCACTTACGCTGCTCTGGCTACACTCTGTTTTGAGTGCACTAGCTCGATTAGCGCTAGCGCACTATGTCTCCTCAAGGTGGCATTTATACCTTCCAGCTCAAAATGTAGACATACCCCCCTTAGTCTCAGTGAATGCCCCAGTTGCTTTTGAAAATGGGATTAAGGCACTTCTGAAAATTCCCCCCAGGTGACTAATTTATTTAATTAGCCAAGTATAGTAGTTGCAGTCCAAAAAGAAATAATTAAATCCTCAGGCTTGAAGAAGGAAGTTTATAGTGCAGTGGTCCCCAAACTTGTTCTGCCGCTTGTGCAGAGAAAGCCCCTGGCAGGCCGGGCCGGTTTGTGTACCTGCCGTGTCCGCAGGTTTGGCCTATCACAGCTCCCAGTGGCCACAGTTCGCTGCTCCAGGCCAACAGGAGCTGTGGGAAGCCGCGTGGGCAGAGGGACGTACTGGCCGCCGCTTCCAGCAGCTCCCATTGGCCTGGAGCAGCGAACTGCAGCCAGTGGGAGCCGCGATCAGCCGAATCTGCGGACGTGGCACGTAAACAAACTGTACAGGCCTGCCAGGGGCTTTCCCTGCACAAGCAGCGGAACAAGTTTGGGAACAACTGTTACAGTGTATAACAACATCTATGAGGAAGGCAATTAATGACCATGAATACAGAAGGGCATGTGGATTACAGTAACTGTTAAAATAGACAAACATTCCTTAGTAATGTTATCTGTATGTTAAAAGGCAAACTAGCCAGTCTGTTGTTACTAGCTGTTTAACTGCTGAGGAAACAGAACATATACACTTACATTTCATCATCATATTCCTTTGGAGGAGACACTGCAATGACTAAGTCAATCCAATCCTGTAAAAAGAATGTATTATCGTTAGAGACTTAAGCAGCCAGGTAATTCTCTCTCTCGTTACATGACCCTTTGAAAGGAGAACTTTCACAGACAGCTTCAACCAGATCAGGATTAAACATAAAAGGGACAAACTCTGCCCTCAGACACATTCAAGCAACCTCATAGGTGGAAAGTTGATGAGTCAGAGATCTATTGAGAGGCTACTCCACATAGCAGGAGGTGCAGAGGGAAGGCTACTGTACCAACATGGCAATATCATGAGAAGAGTCATGGAGGAATCCATTGCTAGGAGGGAAAAGGGCAACAGGAAAAAGATCTATTTGATACTGGCTGAAGTCAGTCTCAAAAGTCTAAGGAGTGTTTTAACAAGCTGGTTAATTCTGAATTACATCCCAAAATCAACAAATATTTTCTCCACTGCTGTGTATCAGACTCTTAGGATGATCATTTATACCCTGCACTGGGCAATTTTATTACGTGATATCATTCTTGTTTAGAAGATTCTCACTGTAGCCAAAACCCTAGTTTTTCGTGCATCCATTGTGAAGGATTAGATAAAACTATGATGCTGTGATAAAGTCCTTGACAATTCCCAATTCATTTTCAATGTTTACATCTTGGAAAGACTTACCATGAACTGCCCAGAGCAGAATACATTTAAACCAAACAACTTGTGTGGCTGCTGTGTACTTCTCAGGGGGAAAACACCCATTCACTCACCCCACCCACATTCCAGGCTTTGGCTAGAGTTGTCTGGGCTTCTGTCAGTGTCACATCAACTAAAATCTTGCCATTCACAGCCATTATTTCATCCCCTTTCACGATGCCTCCTGGTGAAGCAAAAATATCATATCAGCAACATAATTTCTGTCACAGACTTCTCTCCCAGATGCTTCTTCTTCACACACATTCAACAAACATCCCTATGTAAATTAGCCTGAAGCCTTTCCTAGATGTACACTGCAGTAGTGCAGAGAAGGTGGCTTGTTGTAAATGAAAATAAGTGGAAGCTTTAAGTGCTGGGGCAGTGAGCATAACATTCTTCTGTTGGTTGTGGCCAATAAGGGCTAATCAGTCTCTGGTTATGAACACACTATGGTAATATTAAGGGGGAAAGTTTCAAAGGTACAGATGGCAGGTAGGTCCTTAACTATGGAGATGGGTTCCTAGCCACCACAGTGGCTTTTAAACTTGCTGACAGTGAACTCTCTTAAATAGGGAAGCCAAAGGTATTACAGGAACTTAGCTACATTTTCCCCTCATTTACACTCAGATTCTCATGCCTGCAGGATTGTTTTGCAGGATCAGGGGCATCCTTAGGAACTAGAGAGTGAATTACATATGGAATAGAAGACTAAGGGCTTGTCTACACTACTGCTTAAGTTGCTGTAACATATGTCGCTCAGGGGTGTGACCCCCCTACCCAAATGACGTAAGTTACATTGACATAAAAGTGGTGTCTACATTGTGCTGTGTCGGTGGGAGACGCTCTCCCGCCAACATCGCTTCTGCCTCTCACTGAGGTGGAGTAATTATGTTGAAGGGAGAGCGCGCTCCCGTCGACATAGAGCATCTTCCCCAAATGCGCTACATCAGTGCCACTGCAGCATGATAGTGAAGACAAGTCCTAAGTGTTATCTCTGAACTGCCCTGTTCTCTGATCCTCACAAGAATTTAAAAAAAAACAACCCAGAGATTTTGTAAATTTAACTTCCCACTCAAGGAGCTCTCCCAGCAGTGATCTGCCACTGCCATGCACCCAGCCCAGCATATTGTAGCTAAGGCCACAGACTTCCTGTGTGATGCTGGGTAAGTCACAATTGTTCTGTGCTTCAATCCCTGTTCTCTAAAATGGAGATGATAATATTTTTCGGTTAGTCTTTGTCTGTCTTGTAGGCCCTTTGCACACAGAACTCGCATTATCATTTTCGAAATAATCATATGAGGCCAGACTCTGTCACCCTTGATTTGAATGGTGATGACTTACACTGCAAGGGTGACAGAACTGGGCTGTTAATAATGAAGTAGCTCTCCATCTTTCTCCTCTTCCCAATTAGTGGCCTTCGGCTGCTGCTGCTAAAATGACAACAGCTGTGGCTTTTTCTTTATATTTAGTGGAAACCTGCCAGAAAATCTGGCCAATTCCAATTATTTTTTACTGTAAACCATACCAGCTCCCAAATGAAGGGCCTAGTTCTGAAGCGGCTCTGAACATGAAACTCTTGGGGACTTAATCTGCCTCAGATATTTCTCTGGTGCTTATAGGCATCAGCCAGTCAGGAAGAAAGCGTAAACTTGGGAGGCTAACAGATGAAGTGCTTTAGAAACAGGTTCAAAATCCTGCTGACTTTCCCCAGGGTACTCACCGTGTTTGTCTGCGGCACCACCCTCATAGATAGCAGACACTACTATTTTTCCAATTGGGGAATCAATGCCTCCCTCTACTGCAAGATCTAACGGTCCTTCCTATTAAAGAAAACGTTTTAGTTCAGAATATGCTACAGACAGACACCACAATCAGTAGGGGCCTGATCCTTCCACCCTTACAGTGAATAGGACTATACACATAATAGTTGCAGGATCAGGTCCGTGGTGTATTCTGTGGTAGTATCAGTGATCAAGGTTTTAATTAGTGCTCAGTGATTTTGAGTGTCTCATTCTTCGAGTGGGCACTTTGAGACATATAGGAAAGGCTTGATTTTTAGCATCTTTGGAAACTCAGGCCTCTTTAAGGTGTCTGAAGTTCAGCACCCAAAATCACTTAATCCCTTTTGATAATCTTGGTCAACATCAAACCAGTTAATATAAGATAATGGACATAATTCTTCCATGTTATTTCAATCAAAGAGGTCCAAGAATGACCACTGTTATGCTGAAATGGTGAAATAACAGCAATAAAACAAAACAATGTCACATTATTGAAATAAAAATGTATGATTCATTACAATTTGAACATGCTTTTAGCAAAAGAAGAAAATCAGGAAAAAAATAGTTTGTCTTTTTAGAGAGTTTGAACTGTGCAAGTTACCTAGATTGACTTAAAATCTAGGTGTTACAACTAAATAATCAACACATTCAGATTTATTTTTGTTAGCATTAAATACTGTGGTGACTTTTTACATGAAGTGTAAAAAACATGAAGTTTTGAAGTGGGAAGAAGAGGTAGCTGGGAGAAGGAGATGCAAACCTGCAGTGATTCATAGATTTTATAGTATGCCAACCCCACTGCTATCTAAGGGCATGACTATACCACACAATTAATTCAACTTAGGTTGAGCGCAATAATTCAATTGGCTGTTCATGTCCATACTCTACTCCTTCTATTGGTGGTGCACGTCACCAAGAGTGCTTGCACTGACTGACATGGGGCATTGTGGGGCACTGACAGCTGGAGCCCCGCCATCAAAGGCAGCATCGATGTAACTACATCGACCTAAGCGCTACGCCTCTCGTGGAGTTATTAGGTTGGCATAGCAGGTGAGTTAAATTGGTGGGAGGAACATTGTAGTGTAGAGACTTAGAGAGTCAGGTCGACGTAAGCTTCCTTATGTCGATCTAATTCTAGTGTAGACTGGGCCTAAGATCCTATAATTACATTGTCTAGATGTTACCATTAGTTTCCTTAACTCTTATTCAGTAGACATTAATGTTTTTCCTGATTAAGAATTCGTCTGGTGTGAACTGTAAAGTGGGGGCATAGGAATGGGAGTGTGGCTTGAGGAATTTGAGTTTTCAACCTCCTTATGGCCCTGATTCAGCAAGGAACATCCTTCAGCATGCACCTAACTATAAGCACAAGTGTAGTTCCAAGGAAATGGAACTAGTCATGCTTAAAATTAGGCACACACTTAAGCAACTTACCAAACTGGGGTCCATGCTTTTGGTTAGCTCAGAAATAAAACTTTCAGAGGCTTCTAAGTCACTTAGATGCGTAAGTCCCATTTTCAAAACTCACTTTTGAAAATGTTCTCCCTAGTGTTAGCATGAGGGAGCTGGAATCAGTACTGACTGCTTTCTAACTTGTCATTTGTACACACCGTTCCTTTGTGTATTACACAAGATTGGTTTTAGCATTGTTTTCATAGGTACATGTCTCCAATAGTAAGTCTGCTGCTTTGTGATCACTTTGTGACCACTGTTCGCTCTTTCCACTCAAGTCTTCTCATTTCACGATCTGGGTGCATGAAGATGGGCTAGGGAAACATACCAACTCTGTGTCAAAAATGACACATGCTTAGCATCTGGATTAGTCACAGGGCTTGACTCTGCAAGGTGGTGAGCAGCAACTATGTGGTGAGTACACTCAGAACTGGGCAGAATTGGGCCCTTAATAAAGACTAGGCTTGTAGGGGTTCCCTGACCTGTGTGTGGGCTTTGTTCTGTATACCCCTCTGAGTCCTAGGGGTTTGGGAGAAACATGAAAACATAATGCTATTGAAGAAGTCATGAGGAGTGGAGAGAGCTAGCAGGGAGCGGGTGCAGGAGGAGGTTGCGGTGGGGAAGCACTAGTGTTTCCCTCCCTTCACCACCCAAATCTCCTGTCATTTGTCGGAGGGGAGTCCCAATGTGGTGATGGACAGGAGAATCAGCAAGAGTACACAGTAACAATATAATCATGTGCCCCATGTACTCTGAAAAATCAAGAGCTCACCAGATCCACAAAATGTCTTAACCCAATTACAGGGGTTACCTTTTTAATACGTAACAGCCGCACATCTTTTCCCATGATCTGATCTGCTGAAAACTATCAAAAGGACACATCAGTTAGTCATTTCCACCTTTACAAACCAGCTGCATGAAATCATTCAGATGAAGCATATAGTTTACAAGGGAAGGTGTGCACCTCTTCTAAATCAGAGTTATGGGAAGAACAGAATGCTAGTCCATTGAGGACAATTTGCTTCCTTAGCAGAACTACCTCTGGTCTTAAAGGGAGTTCTACAGGCACATCACAACAGGGCCGCCCAGAGGATTCCAGGGGCCCAGGGTCTTCGGCGGCAGGGGGCCCCCACTTCGGCGGTAAGTCGGCGGCGGGGGGTCCTTCCGTTCCGGGACCCGCCGCCAAAGTGCCCCAAAGACTCATGGCGGGGACCCCTCCCTCCGCCGAACTACCGCCGAAGCGGGACCCGCTGCCGAAGTGCAGCCCCCACCGTGGGTCTTCGGGGCACTTCGGCGGCGGGTCCCGGAACAGAAGGGCCCCCCACCGCCGAATTACTGCCGAAGACCCGGCTGCACTCTGGCGGCGGGTCCCGCTTCGGCGGTAATTCGGCTGCAGGGGGTCCTTCTATCCCGGGGAGGAAGGACCCCCCGCCAGCGAAGACCGGGAGCGAAGAAGCTCCGGGGGCCCGGGCCCCGCGACAGTTTTCCGGAGCCCCCGGAGAGAGTGAAGGACCCCGCTCCAGGGCCCCCGAAAAACTCTTGTGGGGGCCCCTGCTGGGCCCGGGGCCTGGGGCAAATTGCCCCACTTGCCCCACCCCTGGGCGGCCCTGCATCGCAAACCAAGGATAGTATGTAACCCTATGTTTCCCACATCATTTAATCTTAACCTCTGTGGCATAATTAAATCTTCTCCTTACCATTGTATAGGGGTCAAAATCTTCCACATACTTCTGGAAGCCCTGAAAATAAATAATTGTTTAGTTATATTTAGATCACACACACAAAATTCCACCAAAATTACTAGTGAGAAAACTACTCTAAACTACAAAAGATGGTTAGAACATAACATGGAGAAAGACATGCAGGTATCTGATATTCCTCCTGACATAGATATTTAATATCCTTATTATAGGATGTTAGTCCAGGTGGGTGAGGTAATATCTTTTTGCACACACAGTTGTTACTGGGGAATTTCATGCACTGGATGAGGTACACCACATGTTGTGCTAATTTTTGGTTTTACGTGCATGATACATTGGTGGGGATGGTATTAAAGTATGGAAGAAGATGCTGTGGGATTGGAGATGGGTCTGATTCTGGGTTTGTTTATGTTGGATGTGGTGGTGGAGTGAGTTATATTGAGATGGGTTTATTTTAAATTTTTAGGGGATCCGCTGCCTTTTTAGCTTTCAGGCCCAAGCCCATTACCTTAAGCACAGCATTAGGGGAGTAAGAAACATGTGTGGGCACGTGGTTGTTTGTGATTATCTCATCTCAAGAAGGTGAGACATTCTTTGGGGTATCCTGGGAGGTGCTGGGTGAGCAGCATGGGTAGGGTTTTGAGGTTTATGAAAGTTTGGCATTAATTCTGTTTGTCGCTGTATTGATAACTTTTGCAGCTTTGAGAGCCTTGCTTGTGCACCCAGCTCTGGCAGTGGCAACACTTCTGTGGCCACTTTAAGCTGCCGTAATTTGGGGCTATGGACACTTGGGGACAGAAAGATCGATTGTGGGAGTCTGGGTCCTTCAATCATTGACACGGTAGGTGAAGGGATACTAGGCACACGCCAGGGGTGCCATGCTTAATATCAGTCTCATTGGTCTGGCTTGGCCTCTCCATCTACCCTCAGACTCAGTCTCTGTTTCACTGAATACAGGTGACAGAGTCTCTTGTCTAGCAGAAGCAAAGGTTTCTCCACCTTTTGTTAACAAGAGGAGCGCTATGTTGTGCCCATTGTCTTCTTGGCTGCTCTTAAATGCCCAAGTTGCAGCAGTAACTAAAAGTGCTTTTGTCCATCTGAATCTGCCAAAGCAATTGTGATCTTTCCTCTGGGGCATGAACTTTACCAGAGTCTTACAGGCCTTTTTCACCCCCACCGTGAATTACTGCAGTGCGCTATGCTCAGGGCTGCATCTGAAGAATACTCCAGTCTCAGCTACTGCGACTGCTCTCTTGTTTAGCAGTGCTTCTCACACACAGCCCATGGCACCAGTGCTTCTCACTCTGCAATTCCAGCACTTGACTCTGCTCCCACTGCTCTAAGAGAGTTAGCCCTTCAGACCCTGTCCATTATTATACCTTTTCCCTGACAGGATGATGCGTAGGGGTTCAAGACCCCCTTTTGGTGAACGGGCTATGGGGAGGTCTTGATAAATCTTTTAGTTAACAATTAGCCAGCTCACTCAGTACTAACCATGTTCAATTAAAATCTTAGGAGATAAAATCCTGACCCCACTGAAGTCAATGGGAGATTTGCCATAGATTTCAATGCAGCTAGGATTTCAACCTTAACATTGTATTCATGCACCTAGACAGCATGTTAGATACTAGATACATTTAACATTATGATTATATTTTAATTATTATTGTAAATTTTACAATGAAAATGGAAACCAAACTGATCCAGGTGAACAACTGATTTTAAATAGTTGATTTATGTATCTGATTTTAGGAGGTAAGGTTGGTCTAGGCAACCATAGTGTTGGAGCAAACACCCTTGAGCAAGGAGTTCTAATTTGGTCAGAACCACTGCTTCATTATGTAACTGAGGTCAAGTCACTTGACCTTCCATAGTCAAAGGTCAACCTCATGAAAACCAGATGTTGCCCCTGAAGAAAAATTTCTTGGGAAAATATATTTTAAACAACAGCATAAATAAGTAGGTAGATAGATACCTTTGAACAAAAGAGAACACAATCTGGATCCAATAAGCACACAAATGCCATACATTCTTTGAAATATATTAAATCTTTCCAGGAAAAATGGCACCACAGACATTCACAGTGTATTCAGTGCTCTAAACACTGCACATTCAGGAGAGGGCTAATATTTCAGTCACGTGGCAAAACCAGATGAAAAAGAAACCAAAGGCCCAATCTTGCCCTCAGGTTACAGGAGTGCCTCTCTGGGGAAGAGGCTCATCACCTCTCATGGGACTAGAAGGTAGAGTGAATAAAGCATGGATTTTTTTGGTTCATAGGCAATTCCAAAAAAACTATTTTAAAAGTTTTGTTTTGGGTCAACTGAAACAGACATTTTTCAAAAATTCTAGGTCAGCTGAAAAGTCAAAAATACCTCAAGTCAAAACAAAATGCTTCATTCAAAACCAATTGTTTCAATTTCAGACATTTTGACCAAAAAAAGAGAGAAAAGGAGGAGTAGATTCACAAGATTGCTGGATAAGGAGGAGGAGGTGGTGCCTTCTTTATAGGCCTGGCAATTGGGGCACTCACCTCAGGACACCTGGGTTCAATTCTCCCCCTCCCCCTACACCTGATGTGGAGAAGGGATTTCAGCTTGGGTCTTCCACACTACAGGACTGTGCCCTCACCACTGGGCTATAGGATATTCTGGGATGGATTTTCTCAATCTCTCCTCTTGAAACTGTTCCACTTTTCAGAAAGAATTAAAGAGTCATTGCAGCATGGAATCGAACCTGTGCCTCCCACAGCCTAGGTGAATCCCTTAACTACCAGCCTGTAGAATTATTCTCACTCTCTTTGCCTAGCCCATTGACTATCCACTGCTATTCACAGTCGCAATTTATAATCATTCATTCCCACCACTCACATTTGCTGAATCTAATCCTCCTTTCCTTTCATCAAAATGCCTGAAAATCAAAATGAAAAGTTTCACTTCAACGTTACTAAGTTGGACTTCTTTTGGTTCACTCAAAACTATTCTGCAAACTTGACACAATTTGCAAATAGCTGTGATGACCCAAAACTGCATTTCTCAGTGAATAAATTATTAGTCCAAAAATGCTGCCCAGCTCTACTGGAGGGTAGGTGGTCAAAGTCTGTTCATTTACTAACCACGCAACCCCACTTTGGGTTCTTGGGGGACTGAATGCATGTCACTGTGAACAGAATGACTCCAGTAATGCTGTATATTTGGTAGCCCAAGCAGCCATTTGCATAGACTTCTAGATGAAGCATAAGGTTAAAAGTTGCAAACCAATGGGAGTTGGCCACTGAAATCCCATCCTACATATTTAGCAGCAACCAAGCAATTTAAAAAAACAACAACAAATAAATAAAAAAACCCAAAACAACCAGGGAGAACTAAAATGAAGTAAAAATAAAATAAATGAGGAGGTTTTCTGAATATGCTAATGTTATACAAGCAGATTATAATATCATTCAGTAGCAATCAGTCCCAGAATCCCACTTTTTGTTGTCTGAGACCAATCCAGTATTTCTTGCTCATCCAAAACTGTATTTTTACAAGTAGATCTTTGCAACCTTGTGGAGCCCCACTCAAGTCACTGGTGCTCTGCATGGCTGCAGAGGTCCATCCATATGGATCCAATTGCAGGATCTGGGCCAATGTTTCACGTGTTACTAATCTGATGATCAGAGAATCTTAAAAACCACAAGGGAAAATACTAATGATTAAAACATGTTCACCCCCAAAGAATATGCTGTTTAATTCTAATTCATTCTCCATTTTTCTAGTCAATATCGTATCTGGAGAGGAGTAATAAAACAGAAAAGTGCATGATTGTCCTGCTGGCTGTGGACTGAAGGGATCTGTCACATTTCACAGCTATTCAAATTGTTTATTAATTTGAGAGCACTTACAAAAATACAGCAGCTCTGAATCTAACGCATACAATACCAAGTCTCCATTTATCTGAGAATATATTATGTATAGCGTAAATTTTTCCATCATCAATAATTTTTAGTTTCCCGATGATATCTAGTATATTGCATTGAAACTGGATTGTTCTTTAAAAAAATCTATTAAACCCTTCACTTTTTAAAAAAGCCCATGTTAAAATAAATGTCATGAAAGGCACAAAACTAATAAAATCAAAGAAAACAGTTATGATTTGCTCTTCACTGCTGGCTCTGAATTCAAACAATTGCACGGTCATGCTCTACTGCTGTTCCATAGAACATGGTAACGAATCCAATATAACTGGCAATAGTAAAGGTGCTTTGTACATGACTTGGCACATTTAACAGCAAAGAATTTTTTTTCCCCTCATGTTAAGCAATGACCAGGGATTATTCCATCATGGTGAAATGTGACCAAGCTGTATTACACCATGCAATAGCTTTCCAAGGGAACCTCATCACTTGGTTTATTTGAAACTGGACAGAATCACTAGAAGTAGTATCATGGGGACCAATCCTGTATTGGAAAAGGGTTGGACTAGATGATTTAACAGCTCTTTTCCATCTCCAGTTCCTGTGATTTCAGTCAAAAAAAACTAGTCTATCAATAATAATGCTATACCAGTTAGCTATTTGCTCTGGAAAATAATACACCTATTACAACAGATGGCACAACAAGCAGAGTGCAAAACAAAGAGAAACAACCAGTACTGATCAGACAATTGGTTTTTTTTTTTATATTCTGACCTTGGTTATAGATGCCCAACTACCCTAAAACTAGCAGTGAGTACATGAGTAGCTGAAGAGAGAATTTGTCCTATGGTATCTACTCTCTTCTTATTCTCTATATTTAGCGTCTGTTTAGGTGAACACATGCACACATTGAAAGATTATAAAGACTAATAGTTTCCATGCATTAGGGCAGTAGTGCATCTTTGGTCTGAAAAGTTGGTCAACAAAAAAGAAGAGAGAAAAAGACACGGTTATCATCTATGAACAGTCAAAACAAAAAAAGTACCACACAAACAAAGAGGGAAAGTGTTATTTTACTTGTTTTTTGTTAGATCTAAATGATGAATTGTAAACCACCATCCTTTTAAACATCTCTTGTGGCTGCAAAAAATAAAAGAATTAAAAAAAAAAAAGAAGAAAGAAAAGTGCCAAAGCAGACATTAATTTTTTCCTGTAAATAAAAATCAACCAACCTATCTAATTTCTCTTCATCCTTGTTACTTATAAAGGGCCTGGTTCACTCTGACATTTAGTAGTACTAATTCCATTGAGTACTTTCAATGGGGAGTAATCATGGAGTCAAGTATTACTGAATGTGAGTAGAGGGGGAAAGAATCAGGCCCTAGATAATTAATACACATTTCTATTTAACAAGATTTCTTAAAATCATTTTATCAGGCTTCATTTCACCCCTCAATTTTCAAAGCGAGATCTGCTCAGTCTGTTATACAATTCCCACTCAAGTCAATGGAAACTTTAATGCAAAAAACGTGGCCAATGTTTTGAAAATGTACGGATGAATGACAGAGTTATTTTAAGATTCCTCTTTCCCATCAGGTTACTCCCCATCTTGCAGGGCGAATTCCACTGAATAACAGACAATTCTTCTAAGGAATGGGTAAGCTGTAAGGACATCAGGATTTGGTCCTGGATGGAGGCATTCTTCAAATGTCTCTGCTTGATAAATTAGTTCAATTTGATTGTGGAATTCTGAGGTCTGTTTTGGAGGAATAGTTCTGTTGACTAAGGATCAAATGCTACTCATTTAACTTAAATGAGAGTCCCATTGACTTGCTTGGGATTATTCACAGGAACAAGTCAAGCCTCCATTTGATTGTCTAGCAGAACTTTCAAAGTATTGGTTAGTAACACTTAAATGAGATTCAACCTCCTAATGTTTTAGGGTCTATCTGACTCCAATGTGCACAAAAATGTAAACACAAATTTTCATGCTAAATATGTGCTTTTTCATACATTAAGAATTCTCAAACTAGGATGAGGTCCATCTTTCCACATTGGTTTTCTCATCGTACCTGTTGTGTTTTTTCAGAGAATCATAGAAATGTAAGGCTGGAAGGGACCTCGAGAAGTCATTAAGTTCAGCCCCTTGCATTGTACCAGGACCAAGTAAACCTAGACCATCTCTGACAGATATTTTTCCAACTTTTTATTAAAAGCTTCCAATGATGGGGACTCCATGACCTCGCTTGGAAGCCAATTCCAGAGCTTACCTACTTTACAAAGATTTTCCTAACATCTAACCTCAATCTCCTTGCTGCAGATTAAGCCCAATATTTCTTATCTTACCTTCAGTGGACATGGAGAACAATTGATCACTGTCTTCTTTATAACAGGCCTTAATATTTTGGAAGACTCTTATCGGGTCGTCCCCCCCAAGTCTTCTTTTTTCAAGACTCAACATGCCCAGTTTTTTTAACATTTCCTCATAAACCTTTTATTATTTTTGTCGCTCTCCTCTGAACTCCTTCCAAATTGTCCACATCTTCCCTAAATTGTGGTGCCCAGACTTGGACACAGTACTCCAGCTGGGGCCTCACCAGCATCAAGTAGAGTTGGACAATTACCTCAGGTGTCTTATATACAACACTCCTGTTAATACACCCCAGAATCATATTAGCCTTTTTTTGCAGCTGCAGCACATTGATGACTCATATTCAGTTTGTGGTCCACTATAACCCCCAGGTACCTTTTCAGCAGTACTACCACCTAGACAGTTATTCCTCATTTTGTAGCTGTTCATTCGAGTTTTCCTTACTAAGTGAAGTACTTTGCACTTGACTTTATTGAAATTCATCTTGTTGAATTCAGACCAATTCTCCAATTTGTCAATGTCATTTTGAATTTTAAACCTGCTCTCCAAAGTGCTTGCAACTCCACCTAGCTTGGTGTCATCTGCACATTTTATAAGCATACTCTCTACTCCATTATCCAAGTCAATAATGAAAATAGGGAATAGTACCAGACTCATGACTGACACCTGCGGGATCCCATTAGATACACCCTCATCAAGCTATTGCAACTACTCTTGGAGAACAGTCTTTCAAGCAGTTGTGCACCCACTTTATAGTAATTTCATCTAGACCACATTTCCTTAGTTTGCTTAGGAGAATGTCACACAGAACTCTGTCAACAGCCTTATTAAAATCAAGGTATATCGCATCTACTGCTTCCCCCGATTCACTAGGTCAGTAAGCCTATCAACGAAGGAAATTAAGTTGACAAATCCATACTGACTATTCCTTGTAACCCTATTATCCTCCAGGTGCTTACAAATGGATAGTTTAATAATTTGCTCCAGTATCTTTCCAGTTATTGAGGTTAGGCTGACTAGTCCATAATTCCCTGGGTCCTCCTCCTTTCCCTTTTTAAAGACAGGTACTATGTTTGCCCCTCTCCAGTCTTCTGGGTCTTCTCTCATCCTCCACGAGTCCTATAACAGGGTTCAAAAAAGAACTGGATAAATTCATGGAGGATAGGTCCATCAATGGCTATTAGCCAGGATTGGCAGGGATGGTGTTCCTAGCCTCTGTTTGCTAGAAGCTGGGAATGAGCAACAGGGAATGGATCACTTGATGATTACCTGTTCATTCCCTCTGGGGCTCCTGGCATTGGCCACTGTCAGAAGACAGGATACTGGGCTAGAAGAACCTTTGGTCTGGCCCTGTATGGGTGTTCTTATGTTCTCAAAGATAACTACTAATGGCGCCGAGACTGTTTTACCTATTTCCTTAAATACTCTTATGATGAATTTCATCAGGCTCTGATGACTTGAATATATCTAACTTATTTAAATATTCTTTATCTTTCCCTATTTTGGCTTGCATTCCTTCTCCATGGTTGTCTAAATTAATTGTGTTGAGAATCTGGTCATCATTAACCTTTTTGGTGAAGACTGAGGCAAACTACGCATTAAGCATTTCAGCTTTTTTGATGTCATGAATTATTAGTGCTCCTTCCCCCATTAAATAGAGGACTTACATTTTCCTTCATCTTTCTCTTGCTCCTAATGTATTTAAAGAAACTATACTTTACTATATTTTCCTGAACCCAATACAATCCTGAATAGATTTTGTTATCCTCAGACTACTACCTGCATGCTAATAAAATAGATATGCTACAGTTTGGAATAATTTCATACTGAGTGTCACATTAAATTTATAAAGACTTTGTGATAAAACATAATGAAAAAAATCTACCCAATTAGGGGAAGAGATTGGGGTCTTCTTTTAAGAACTTTCCACGCACAGGCTAACTGAGGACATTATACATTTCTAAATTCAGAAGGTGTATAAGTTTATTGTCCCTGTCTAGGCAGCTGTTCAACGAGATTGAAAATAAACGTGGCCACTTAGGAAAATGTTCATTCATTTTCAGCATTAGTGTTGTGGGCAAAACCAGGGCACCAACATCAGTGCAGCTGAGCAACTGAGGTGGTGAAAGACACCTACATGCTTTAGTGTAGGCTGTGAAAAGGCTAACAGCCAAGGATCTGCTTCACTCCCATCGACTTCAGAGGTGCAGAATTAAGCTTCAAATCCTGAAAACTGGGGCAAAACTCAAGTAATAAATCTTTCCTTCAAGAAAACTGTGTTAAACCACAGGGGATTTGAAGGTAGGACTCATTAGCACTAACAAACGCATCAGAGCTTTCTAATAATTGTAACAGACCTGGCCTGCAGCTCCCTTCAAAGATGAGGTTTTGCCTTTGGAAATCCCCACATCCCCAGCACTATTTCATTGCAGCGATACACCAAGTTATCTGTGCCAAACTGTGTGTAGCTCCTCCATGAGTTGCTGCTGTATTCTCTATAGCACAGCACAAGCAGAGCATTCCCACTGCATTTGGCCATATATAGGCACTCTCAGGGTTTAACTTCACATGTATTTCTCCACCCAAAAATTGAATTTATCTGTACTTGAGTAGATGGAAGACTTGGGTTTACTGGGCTGAATCCAATTAATATGAAAGATACAGCTACACTGCACTAAAGACCTGTGGCATTGCTGTGGCTGGCTTGGATCAGCTGACTTGGGCTCATGGGGCTCAGGCTGCGAGGCTTAAAACTTGCTGTGTAGATGTTAGGGCTCGATCACAGGCTCGGAAACCAGCCTGAGCCCAAACGTCTACAACACAATTTGTAGCCTCCAAGCCCAAGTCAATTGACTTTGGTGCTGCAGGTTTTTTTTATAGTAGTGTAGATACAGCTGAAGACTTAAATAAGAATCGATAGAGAGACCACTTCTTCTGCTTGGAAGACTTATTATTTTCTTGTCCCCGTTGGGCTGCCTAGCTAATAGTTTGCTTGACTAAAATCCAACCCTGTTTTTGACTGTTAGAACACAACTCAATGAATTCCTCAAAAATCAGTCTCCAATGACTGATAAACACAACTTTTTACCATATAAAGAAACAAGGTGGGAGGAACTATGTAGGTTGTTTGTACCAGATACAGAATCAGGACAGGAGTATCTTTACAGGTCACGTGTAAGGAAAGGCATTAACAAAGGAAAACTATTTTGCCTTTGGTGATTTCACATATTAAATTGAAGAAGCTACTGAATTACTCCTATTTCTAAACATTTACGTAAATCAGAAATGATGACAAACATTATTCCCTCTATGAGAAACAAATTTATTTTTAGACTTTTCAGGAGAGATCCTGTATAAACTCTGTCTGTTAAGCATGCGGTAGCCTGCATTTTTCCTGGGTAAAAAAAAAACGGTTCCGTCTTGTTTATATTATTTAAATATTAAACCCCAGTTCACAATGTACTGCGACCTTACCTGCGGACAGTACAAACAAGCATAAAAGACTAAGTGACAGTAGGAAGCTAGAAAGTGGAATTACAAATGTAATTTACAAAGTAATTTGCTTTGATAATCATGTCAGAAGAATATTTTCTCCCCATATCCATGAATTCCCAACTAATAATATAAAGCAATTTGGCAATAAAGGAGATTGACACCTGCAACATTATAATAGCCTTGTGATTTGGAAAACATGTGTACATGCATAACAAGTAATGACAAGGTTCCTTCTGAGGGAGAATCTAGTTTCCAATTTTTCAAGGAGTGGCTACAATATACATGAAATATGTTGAACTTAGACCAGTGGTGCTTTTGCAAACAGACAGTTTTACAATGCATGTCACACTTTTTTTCCAGATGTTAAATTATATTAACTCTGGATTATCATTTTGGTCTTTTTTTTCTGAGCAATTTCAAATTGCTTGGGATGCTGGTAAATTATTGAATTATTAGTTATTCCACACATTGCAAACTAAAATGAAATTTCCAAGTATACAATTGAATGGAATATCTATATTCACAGTCTTTTTACCATTACATAATTATGGTCCTGCCGCTTGATGCATGGGCAGGAATTAATATTTATCTTGTAAAAATCAGCTCTCTTATGCACATAGTGGCTTGAGAACGTGTATAACATAGCAGTTCTGGACTGAACGTGTTTTTGATAAAAATGATCATTAAACAGCTACTGTATCTGTTTTAATTGTAGTGTTGAAAACAGAGGAACAAGAATCACTACATTATTAAAGCAGAACGTTCTGAATATTTTAATAAATGGCAATTATGGATAATATGCAACTTAATTTTTAGAGTTCAGAATTCATAACACAACCCTGTAATTCAAGAATTTTAAGTGCCGATGTGATTTATTTTTCATCATAAAGGAGGCTTTCTACTGATCTCAATGGGGATTGGATCAAGGCCTATCATACTAGCATCACTCATGAGATAATAGGCAAAATTGCAATAAAACTATACATATAAAATGATGGGGTCTAAATTAGCTGCTACCACTCAAGAAAAAGATCTTGGAGTCATTGTGGATAATTCTCTGAAAACATCCACTCAATGTGCAGCGGCAGTCAAAAAAGCAAACAGAATGACGGGAATCATTAAGAAAGGGATAGACAGAAAATATCATATTGCCTCTATATAAATCCATGGTATGCCCACACCTTGAATATTATGTGCAGATGTGGTCATCCCATCTCAAAAAAAGATATATTAAAATTGGAAAAGTTTCAGAAAAGGGCAACACAAATGATTAGGGATATGGAACGGCTTCCGTATGAGGAGAGATTAATAAGACTGGGACTTTTCAGCCTGGAAAAGAGTCAACTAATGGGGGGATATGATAGAGGTCTATAAAATTGTGACTGATGTGGAGAAAGTAAATAAGGATGTGTTATATACTGCTTCCCATAACACAAAAGCTAGGGGTCACCAAATGAAATTAATATGCAGCAGGTTTAAAACAAACAAAAGGAAATATTTTTTCACACAATACACAGGCAACCTGTGGAACTCTTTACCAGAGGATGTTGTGAAGGCCAAGACTATAACAAGGTTCAAAAAAGAACTAGATAAGTTCATGGAGGAAAGGTCCATCAATGGCTATTAGCCAGGATGGCAGGGATGGTGTCCCTGACCTCTGTTTGCCAGAAGCTGGGAATGGACAACCGGGGATGGATCACTTGATGATTGCCTGTTCTGTTCATTCCCTTTGGGGCACCTTGCATTGGCTGCTGTTGGAAGACAGGATACTGGGTAGATGGACCTTTGGGCTGACCCAGTATGGCCATTCTTATGCATCCATTTAACAAATTTAGTCAATGTGATTGTTCTCATGAATAATTGCCAGTAATGGTCGCAGCTCTGGGCCATCGATTCTTACTCAGACAGAACTTCCATTGACTTAAATGGTAGTTTTTCCAGATTAGAAACTTCAAGATTGAGTCCTTACTTTCCAAATTACTCATTATCTCTTCTGCTCTCAAAAGGCCAAACCTTGTAGTCCCTAACACAACAAAATTCCAGGCACCACTGCAAGATTTAGCCCAGACACTTTTAGTCTAAGATTTTGGTCAGAGCACAATACATCTTTATATACACTGGAAACAGATGTGAAAAAGAATCTAATTGTGTAACACTTAACAGGACAACCACAACACCAGTCTACTATATGGTCCAATTTAATTTTAACAATGTACATCTTTTCCTTGGGAAGGGAATAATTTGAAATGTGTATAAATCATATAACTTTTGTTTCCTTGTAAAGGCAAAAATTAACATTGGCAATCTTGCCACTTATGGCAAATTGGACTTTTTGAATGAATACAAAAATGATGAAATCAAAACAATGTATGAAATAAAAATATAAAAACCCCCTCCAAACTCCTTGCTGTGAGAAAGAGTGACTGTTATTCACAAAGCCACACTGAGACCTTTAACACTTACCATCTGATTATTCAGAACAATTCAATGTGGTTTATGGTTAGGAGAACACAAGGACAAACTTTGAACCTTTAAAGACAATTCAACAAGAAAAATTCCTACAACTTTACCACACTCAATGAAGAATATTAGAAAAGGCTTACCAGGGCCTCCGGTTTGATTGTTGGCCTGACCATAAAATTAGGATCAGGTTGCAGCATGACTGGCTTAGAGACTATAGGTACCACTGGCTGACGCTGGGTAGGTGGGCTTGGAGCAAATTGCTATCAGGGTTCAATTTAAGAAAATTACAGATAATGCAATTTGTGCAAACCAATCATATTGCAGGGGCACCACAATATACATCATTTCATTGCTAAGATCTTATTGCCACTAGTATAACAAAAAGCTGTCAGAAGTATTTTATTAACTGATCTATAATGATAATAAGACAAAACATAATGTAATTCCCGGTAGATCTAAATAATGACTTCTTTTCCTTAAACCATTACTTCAGAGGGATGATGGAAAATTTTATCCCTGCATTTGGCACTTATCCCATAGAGGCAGTGAACTGATTTAAGAGCTAAAGAAGTAATGCTAAAACAATGAATGTAATGAGACAGCGAACCTGAATTGGAATTGTGATACTGTTAAAGATATACTGCAGTCAGGTGGCTAAACTGATCTTCTAAAGTGAAATTCACCAGGTCTGTAATTTATTATTATTATTCCATTAGAAACATATTAAAAATCACTCATCTTGGGCTAAGATCAAGAGTTAGTCACAGTATTAGTCCCTTTACTCTATGAAATACAGTAGATACTCTGAGGAATTTCAGAGTTAATCATCTGACATGTACAAATTAGGTGCCTGATCCTACACTCCTTACTCAGGCAAAACTCCCACTGACGTCAATGAGAGTCTTGTCTGAATAAAGAGTTCAGGACTGAGCCCTATGGGTTTAGATTCTGACTCAGCTCCAGCACTCCAGTTGACATTTCTCATAGGAAACATGATGTATTCCAGATATCATGCATGTAGTACAAGCTGTTACTATGGAAATGATTGGAATAATTTCCAGTAAATTGGTTACACAATCCCATTTTTACAGCAAAAAGGAGTATTTTTTAGAATTTAGAGAAAAGTTTTGGAGTCAGGTCTTTGAAAGTCACCAGGGAATTCTCTGGAGTAGCATAGTGTTTACCCACACAAAATCTATTGCTAACATTGATTAAATGATCTCAGAAGAATCTGAGGGTTCATAGTGATCAACTCTCTGAAGTTACTCTGGATCAGGATAATATCTCCAGGAGTCTCACTTACTTCCAGAAACCTGGCTCTACAGAGTGGCCTAGTGGAAGAAACTTGGATCTGGCCAGTCTGGAATCAAAACCAATTTGAGCTGTTTTCAGGCAAATGGGTGTTCTGAAAAATAGCTCTCTATCACACTCGCTTAGGAATATGAGTAGCTGTATGAACCATCACTATTTTGGAGGGACCAAAGTGAATTTCTTTTTCCTTTATTAATCCTTTCTATGACAAACTAGTGGTGTTTTCACATTTGAAGACATCAAGGGGATATGAAGAGATACTGGTCTGATACGTGGAACCACAAGTTGCTTATCACTGATAGACCTTTCCCAAATATAGGAATCTTGGAATATCTCTGGTGCTAGCTTACAGACTCTTAAAATGACTTTAAAATATTCGCTATGCAAGTCCCTTTCACATCTTCAAAAATGTCCATTTTTTACAGCTTACCAGGAAATGAGTCTGAAGTTTTAGATTAGTTATACCTCAGGGATAATAACTACCTGAGGACTTTTAAACCAATAATGAACTTCCCCATTATCCATTTCAGGCTTAAGTGTTGCCTGAGCCTTGTGTTGGCCCTCTGCACAGGAGTGAATGTCATCCCTTGTGAGAAAATGAACATGACAGCTGTACTGAACTTTGTGAAACAGTCTAATCTAGTGGTGGGCAACTTTCCCATCAGGGTCATCCTCTGGCAGGCCACCTGACGAATGGCGAACCACGGCCACTGGGAGCTACGGTCGGCTGTGCAAATGTCAAACTGTCTGGCGGCCTGCCAGTGAATTACCCTGATGGGCTGCGTGCGGCCCGCGGACCACAGGTTGCCCACCACTGGTCTAATCTAATAGCCATAGTATAGAGAAACTATTTTCCAATCAAATAAGTTCCTGATATCCATTAAACTATGATCACTGTTAAACTCAATTTCCTATGTTTACAAAATACTATAGTTTCATATGTGGTTTCTTTCTTTAAAGGCACACCTTCCTGAAGCATCTTTTTGTAGTTTGTTCTTATTCTACACACAGGCGACAAATCTAGTCCTGGCCAGTGCAGCATTGGGAAGTGGGGATGTAGACTGGTATATTCCCTATCAGACAAGTGGGATTGACGAAAGGTGGAATGGCCATCTCAAGAAGGAGGTAAAAATTACCGCTTCTCTAAACAAGGAACCATGTGTATCTGAACATCTGCCAGCTGGCACGTGCTTCTGTGGGTGGCATATGCATTAACCCACCTAGTGGACAAGATACACCCATAACCCTCAGATCATGCTTCCTGCAGATATATTATAAGGGCCAGTGCATCAGCTTGGTCTTCTCCCATCTCACTCCTGTGCATAAAAGAGGGATCCTGTCCTGCTGTCCCACAGGAAGGTGAAAAGGTTCTCCATTGTCTTTTTCCTTTCTACACATTCTCCACACCAGTGCTATACAGTGCATGGGTAAGCCCATAACAACCTTTAAGAAATGGACTCCAAAGACTTTTCCCTATATGCCAGTCTATCAAACTGGACACATACTTTTTCAAGTGTTATTTTCTAGATGCAGTGTATATGTTTCTATTGTATCATGGAACATAAAGGGGGAATCAACAGACCCATGTTATGGTAGCAGTTTGTGACGTTTGTGAATTTATTATAGGAAGAAATTTAAAAATAGCTTCTACTAACATAATACTTGCATTCTACTGGAAATTGGGGGTTACACCCTTTCTTAGCACACATCTCTCTTCTAATATGACCCAATGTCTACATACACTTTCAGTAAAACAATCGAAGACTGCTTATATTGGGCTATATTTTTCAGCTGTGATGCTATCCCAAACTGCATTTAAAGTACATAGGATTGTAACTATGTTGTATGTCTCCCTGACAGAAACACAAATACACAGTACACAGAAAAAATATTGTACATGCAACATGCATGCTTCAAGCTTATATTTCTGAGACTGTTGAAATGTGAAGACTCATTGTTGAGAAAGTCTTTTATATTCTTAGAGCTTAGCACTGCTAATTGGTATTTGAAGGGCGATATTACCCAGTATCTTGTAAATGCAATGACTGCCTTACACACCAGAATCCAAAGATATGATGGCCATTTTTCAAGGGGGGAAATCATATCCTGCACCCATCTGAAATCATCCCCTTTTAAAATTCCTTGACACTAGCATTACATTGAAAGTTCATTGAAAACCCTATATTAATTATTAAAAGTTTATGACATACCAGTGGATTGCTTGATGCAGATGATATTTTGCCAACATGAGAAGTGTTTCGTAAACCCTAAACAATAATAGCTTCATTACTGCATATCTACTAATCATACTTATGATGCTCATATCAATTCATGCCACATCTATGAACAGTTCATAGCCAATAATATTTGACAGGTAATTTCACTCCTTCAGCACTGGCAAGCACCTGGCAGAACTTGCAATTAAATGGCAACAGTGAAGAAAATGATTGATGCTGAAAAGATTTAGAAACTTATTTGTATAACATTAGGAAAGGATGTTTATGAAACCAGAGTAATAAATCTTTGTTTACTTCAACTTTGGCTGGTCTAACAACAGGGTTTCATATTTAAAATCAGATAGATTTATTCAGTTGATTGGGAGTAACTGAGTCAGTTAATATTTTCCGAGGATGAGATACAAGGAAGGAAACCAGTTACTTCTTTGGGAACATCAAATGTTTGTGTTTTGCCCAAATAATATAAACTAAGCTATTTAAGAAGGAAACAAGCACACCAGGCCAGATTCGGAACTCAGCTGGACCAAACCCACGGTCCATGTGTTCCACTGTCATGTCTCTGACAGTGTCTAGTATCAGACATGTAAGAGGAAGGTGTAAAAAAAACCCACAATAGGCAGAGTGGGTAATCTACCTGTCTTTAGTATTTGAGCTATACAACTAGGCCAGATTCTGATGTGAAACCCCACCAAAGACAAAACAATGGGTTTATATGCATATAATATAATAAGTTTGGCCCAATATTAATATTTTATTGATTAAGAGATAAAATCTCCTCTCAGACCTACCCTTGATTAAGTTTGGTGGCAGCTGGTGGGTGCTTAGAACTTTTGAAGATTAGGTCACTTATTTAGCTGCCTAATGTGGATTAGAAACCACCCAGGGCCTTCACCCCCAGAATATTTATTGGGTTACGACAGGCCATAAACATTTATAAATGGTTCCTGAGCACAAAAAGGTTGAGAACCACATTTAGAAAACCCATCTTCCATAAAAAGATGCCGCAGTTGTTCTAATTCCAGAGAAGCTAAAGTGTTCTTGAAATGTGATTATAAACTATGTTTATGGAGTCCCCTCAATAATCAGACTATGTTTATAACAAAACAAAGATTCATAATTCACTCTTCTAAAACTATCCTTTCAATAGCAATAATCTGCACATTTTCATAGAGAACTAAGAAGTCATTTCAATCCTTTGCCCATTTGTCCTTCCCCTGTTCAGCTGCAATACCCACAACACAGTCGTTATTCCAAATGATCTTGCAGAAAACCACAGCACACAATGCAGCAAATCCATGCAGAAAAACATGCAGAAAAACCACCACAAAGGGTCCCAGCTGAACTGTTTGAAACTATTGTAAAATATCTGCAGAAAGATCTTTTATTACAAAGATTTGAGTATGTGCCTGATGTTATAGTCCTTAGTAAAGAAAAATACTCGTATGATGAAGTCACAGAAATATTTTCCCCTGGATAATAGTATTTAATATATGAATTTTTTGAAATATTCAGTATAGATCCTCTTTTTGAATAAACCTAGTGAGTTTGTAATAAGGGACAATCAGAGTATTTCCCCAGAAAACTAACTACTAAAATGACAAACCCCTCAGATTTGTAGTAAGAATGTTTAGTCTTGTTCCCATCAAAGGATTACTATTGATGCTCATTTAAGAGTTCAAAAGTTTCTGAACATGCGACTTCAATCTAATGTTCTCTGTCCACTACTTTCCCTGAGTAAAACAATTCAGGGTCATATTTAAACCATATTAGCTGAATACTAATATTTCTACTTTATAGATACTTTATATCTCATTCAACTACAAAATAATCTACTTTTTGTTTTTCTGTGCAGATATAGTTAAATAGGTCACATGATTTCTTTGTATTTAAAATATGATGGGCTATAGGTAATAATGGTCAAGCACAAAAGATGCTATTAACTAATGCATTCTGCAAAAGATATTTGCATGCAGAAGATTTGGAACATTATGCAGAGCAAACACAAATATTCTCCATCTGCTATTTGTACACATCACTAATGATAATGATGTATATGCAATGAGAGGAGAATATAATTAAATTATACCTTTGGACTTGATAAGTAGGTCTTTTCATTATTCTGAGAGCTAATGGGTCCAAACGTAGATCTTCCTCTGTAATTTTTTGCTTCCCAGCCATTCAAGGACTCTGTAGGGCCAGAAGAATGGTAACTGTGGTTTCCCATTCTTTCCTCTAAGAGGGTGGGTGGCAGACAGAGAGATCCAGTGGTTTGACTGGGTAAGGAGGCAGGGGGAGGAGGTGGGGGAGAATGCATCCCAGTGGATGATGATAAAGTCACCCGTGAAGCTGCAGAAGGTGAAGGGGCTGGACCTCTTGAAGATGGGACATTTGATGAAGAAAGTGGATGAGCTGCCGATGTTGCAGAAGTTGTGTGAGGTGTTGGAGGGAGAGGTGCTATGTGTTTTGTAGGCTTGTCAACTTCATCCAGGTTAATATCATCAAGGTCTGTGGTGTGAAGCTGCAGACCACCTGCAAACCTCCGCATTGATGTAGCAGAAGGAGAAGCAGAAGTATGTCCACTTGTCAGCTAGTGTAATGACAACAGAGATCTGCCTTAACTGTACACCTGCCTATAATGGACCAGAAGAAACTAAAGGCAAGTAGCAGGACACCACAAGCTATAATTAATGCAGTACTGTAAGGTCTTGGGTTCTTACTAAAAACACCTGTACACAACTTTTTCCTGAAGCCTTTTTGTGTACAAAGAGCTCCAGTTTTTAAAAAATACAGTTAATAGAAATACAGTACACAATTGCTGTGCTGGGAAAATAAAAAGAGCAGACAAATAAAGCAAAACTAACAGGAAAAAATACTCATTGCAAAAGTGGCTGATGTAAGCGGAGAGCACTTTTCAAGAAGCTCCTGAAATTCGAAAGTCATTTAAAAGGATTTCCAGACCAGATGAAAAAAAAAAGCCATGAATCTGAAGTAAAGGTTGTAAATACATATCAATAAGGGTAAAATCCTTAATCAGCACTGAAGTTTAAAGAGAAAAAATAGAGTGCTAGGGAATTCACGGTTAAAATACCCCAACCAACCTATCACCACCCTAGAGTCCTGAGTGTCTGATAAGCAGTTCTGGAAGTATATCCACCTGGATTGTGTATGTGATAGTGATGATGTCCTGGTGGGTGGAAGCTATATGCATGATGGTGGAGCACATATGTGGGAGGAGGGTAAGTGCTTGATTTAGTCTCAATGAGTTTGGTGTTGTCCAAGCAAATCTCTGCAGAGCTTAGACAATGCAGAGTAGCCCATGCAGAGCTTGAGTCCTTATTGGGCTTATGAACTCCACAGGAGTCAATACAGGAACTAGATGTTCTGAAGAAGTGAGTACATTAATCCGGATTTGGGGGAGTGGAGAAGGGGTTCTATACGAATGAGGTCTAAATGTTTCCGATAGTCATTTGTCATGGATCATATTAAAATGTTTGTGAAAGTTCACTTAATCAGTATTCTCTTATCCACTATTTTGCCCACTCCCTGGAGGAATGATTAAAGAGGCATAAGTTACCCCTAGAGAAAGCAAAGATATTTATCCTAGTCTTATTTGACTTTACTTCTTCATCTGGATTACTGCTCTGTCCATAATGATAGTCTCAATTAAGTACCATAGAGTGGCTCCACCATCTAAGAGGCTGCTTTTCAACCCTTGGGAACTGCTGCTTGTTTTAAGAATATATTACAATTAATAACAAATAATAATATATAATGGCTGTTAATAGCTCAGACAGGTTAATCTCTAAGAACCAACCTGTTCTCTTGATTTATACTGGTTTACTCTCCTCAGATAGTTTTACGGTAATAAAGTAATTAGTGGCAGCCTAAATACAGTAGTGTGCTAGTAAATAGTTCCGAGCAGCAAAGCTCTGAAAATATGTCAAGGAGTTTGGCCCTAATATCATGCCTCCTTCGTTTCCACCACCAAAGAGGACTGCAATCCACCAGATTGCAGCTAGTGAGTGCAGAAGGTGTGGGGAATGTCTGCAGAAACATATCTCTCTCCTCAAGAGTCTCTTCCATTGGAGAGCCACATGGCTTTGGGCACTGGGCCAGGAGGAACAGAGGACCAGCTGCTCTCTGCTGACTGTAGAATTATCCAAGTGGGAAATCACCACGGGTCCCCTGTGCAGCTGCTATTGTTCATTCCCAAGGGAAGTCATCCTGAAGCAGCTGTGCTGGGAGGGGAGCCAGAGCAGCAGGATGGTGGGAAAACATCTCTGTGGATATGGATTTATAAGGCCATAAACCTTTCTCTATATGCCCCCTCTTCTCAAACTCCTCCCATTTAAGGGGAAGATTTGAATGAAAGTTTATTAAGTGACTCTTGTAGAGTTCTCTCAGCTTTTCTCTCTTTCCTTTACATATTTTCAAGTGAGGATATGATTTGGCCCTTTGTTATCCCTATCTCTCCATGGTACTAGGATGCATTCAAGATCCTGACTATCACAGCATTCTTGCCTGGAAAGCATCATTATTACAGGTGGTAAAGTCCTCATAGCCTTGAGTTTGAATATGGCTAGCAAAAGCCATCCTAGCCAATCTAGCAGGGTCAGCTAACAGGATACAGAACTATCAAGTGGTCATGCTGCTTTTCAGTGGATGTCATGTGGTCACATTTACCAATGACAATGCATTTCCCAAAGAAGATAGAGCCCTGAAAAACATGCAGATGTCAAATGCTAAATACTGTCTATGTCAATCTTAAAGGCTGAAAAGGGAAAGAACGGGAGAGGTTCTTCTCACTGCAAAACCTCCCTGCCTGTCTAAGAAACATACAAAAGTCATTTAGATATCACAGTGGAAGGATAAGCAAGAGCTTTCTTTTACCTCAGGAGAATCATTCTCCACAGAGGAGATTTGTTCTAACCGTGTCTGACAAAGTCTTTCCACCCAGTGCTGAACCTTTTCTGATTCCTCCAGATCTTCTCGCTCTGTTTCAGATACCTTAGTCATATCACCGTGGCATAAAAAAGGGTTAATAGGTTTACACCACACACAACATTAGAAGATACAACATGTATTTGACTTTAAAACACTTTCTGTAAAAACAATCATGCTCTTGTGAGTCATTTTCTATTTCATTACCTTCCATTAGGCCTGTCCTTGAAACCCCCTAAATATCCCATGTGAGAGTACTGTAGTCTTTAAACCAGTAGGACTACCCATCTGAGGAAGAAGTGCTCTTGTGAATAAGAAAGCTCAGGATACAGTTTCTCATCCATTAGCAACAGAACAGTGTATTTTGTTATCCTGTGTTTTTTAAGTATCTGACACATTGGAACAAACTCTCCACGGAAACCAATAGCGTTATGCTAGGAGATAATTTGGCCCACTGTCTTTTTGACATGCAAAGATTTAATAAACTTTCTACAAAATACCCCCAAACCCACACCATATTCTACTTTCCTCCCATTTCCTTTTATTGCAGTTTGCTATAATTTCTCCAGGGCCGCCCAGAGAGGGGGGCAAGTGGGGCAATTTGCCCCAAGCCCCGCAGGGGCCCCCACGAGAGTTTTTGGGGGCCCCTGGAGCAGGGTCCTTCACTTGCTCCGGGGGCCCCGGAAAACTCTCATGGGGCCCGGGCCCCCTGAGCTTCTTCTGCTCTGGGACCCGCCGCCGAAGTGCCCCAAAGACCCACGGCACGGGGTCCTTCCGCCCTGGGACCCGCCGCCAAAGTGCGGGGCCCCCCGCCACCGAAAACCCCAGGCCCCCTGAATCCTCTGGGCAGCCCTGAATTTCTCCTCTCTATTTTTAAGTGATGCCTTGTTTGAAAAGAACTCAGTCCTCCCTTTAATTTTACATCCAACATACTACTATGCTTTGTTACCTCAATTTAAACATTTTCTTCATTTCCTCATATTGTTTCTGATTTTTAGTAGTTCTTTTTTTTCTATGTTTGTTTTGCACTGACTTCCTGATTTTCATTTTTACAGATATTCATATTTTTATTGCCAAAAAAAGCAAGCTAAGAAAAGGAAAAAGGTGGGCACTGATCTCAACATAAGCTTAGTATTCTTCACTTGTTGCCAGGTATACTGAACAAGATCCAGAATTTGTTATTTTAAATAACCCACATCTGCAGACAAGCCCAGGGCCCACCTCAGCAAGTGCCATAAGGTACCTTCTAAGTTAGTGAGACTACACCTGTTTTGAGTTAGACACATGCTCAAATATCTTGCTGAACTGGGTCCCAGACACGCATGAGAGTCAAAGAGTTTTGCCTGCAGAGGGAAAGCAGGATAAAATAGAAGGAAATAATCAAATTATACAGATATATAGTCCAACGCTTATCACAACATACCTCTTGTACAAGCCGGTTGATTTTCAGCTGTTTTTCTTTTTCCAACATCCCTTCTTTTTCTTTGGCAAGTTTTTGCTCAAACTCCAGTTCCTTTTTACACTTTTTCTGTTCACACAGACTGTCACTCTTCAACTTCTTTCTCTCTTTCCCTTTCTGGGAGGGTTTTTTTATTACACAAAATAGTAGTGTGTATACTTTACAATGGCTTAGAACATTGCAAAACTTTGAGCTCAATTGAGCGTTTAGATACATGAAAACCTGTCTTGGAAAATTAGCCACTTTCTGTATGTGTGCATAAGTGTGGTGGCTGTTTTTAAAACAATTCTAAAACCCAGTCCCCATCTTATTGGGTGAAATTCATTCTTATTCAGAAGGCAAACAGAAGGCCTATGCATCACTTAAAGATCATACAATGTTGGTACTATTACATACTTTCCTCTTCTATAACATTTCAGCATGTGGGTATGCTGGGGTAGTAAGTGAGAGTTATGATATTCATAAATAGTTACCATAAAGTAGTCATTTCTCACCCTTCTGCTTGTCATTAATTTCATGATGGCTTTCACATAAGTGCTCATGTATTTACATGTAGGAGTGAACCCTTCCCTTTTAGCCTGTAAAAAGCCTTTATTGCATCACACATCCAAAGCACCACATAACATGCATTAGGAAAGACAGAGCAAGCAATTGCAAAGAAAAGGCTCAGATTAGTGTAGTGTACTAAGGAGGCAGTGTGTCTGAATTTTAGGGATGGCAAATGGGCATTCATGGGAGCTACAGGATTAAATGTTCTCACATGCACTGGCCACTTAAAGATGAGCTAACACTGCACAAAGCAATCATAAGAGTTACATTTATGATGATTATTTTTTTTGGCTTTAAAACAGTGCAACTAAAGGCCCCTGAAACTTCTGGATAGAGACTTTGATGTCTGTGCTCTAGCTGGTCAGGGAAAGAAAACCTGCTCCCTTGATTACAGTGACCATCTGCTGGGTTCCCTGAGGCCAAGTAGTAGTGCAAGAGGATAGACTGCATACTCCAGTTTTGCACAGTGAAGAGGTGCTGCCTGGTTCCTGCCACTGCCACTGCAGTGAGAGGCTGTGCTCCAGGCTTGGTTGTTAGAGGAGACACAGCACAGTGAAGAAGCATGAGCTGTTCCTCTTTTCAGCCAATAGCTCTTCACTGTGGCTTGGGGAACCCAGGGCACAGTGACAATCATGCTACAATCATTCTCTGCATAACAGGATTATTTTATCAGCCCTGCGATACTGCAGTGAAATGTAGCAGCTCACACCTCTAATCTAGGCAATAACCATTTGGAGGATTAAAAAAAATGGACAGGGATTCTTCTTGCTGGTAAAAAAGATCTGCCCTGATATGTGAGTGATTAGAACTTGGCATTACTGCGATCAGTGAGGTTGTATTGTATTGGCTTCACAATTAATTTGGCTATTGTTGCAAAGATTAACCTTAACAGGTAAAATGACTATGTTGTGAAAATGATTTAGTAGCATCAAACACCTAATTTCTAATCCCCATGTTTTAGCCATGATGTTTAGTTTGTATTACAAATGTTTTCATGTTTTGTTTAGAGCTAGTTACTGTTCATACCATTCACGGGGACATTACTTTATTCTTTACAAAGAATGGTAAATATAGCATGGAGGTTCATGTGATAGATGGTAACATTTTGTACCTGTAGATGAAGACTCACACTGACCTCTCTGTATGATACTGGTGCTGTAGAATAGCAATGTGTTCCCATTAATCTTAGCTGAACGAACTACCATAGCTCAAGTCAAACTCTACAGAGCCTGAGTCATCCTTTCCATAGATCATTTTTAATGGATTCATAATTCACTGTTTGCAATTTGCTCTGTACTAAAAATATCTTTAATAGGAAGTGAATTTCTTTTACAAAAATTGGTTTGTTGTTTTTGTGTGGGCTGAAACATTTTAAAAACAAACAAAATAAAAATAGTTTAGATTAAAAATACATGTTTTCAAGTTTTTAGTCTATCGTGTGCGTAGATTTGAATAGTGGGTAGTTTCGCCTTTTAATATTTTTCCAAGTGCTTTGAGAACTTCTAAACATATAGAGGTGCAAAGCATATAATTATACAGAATAACTTTGGCAGTAAAACCAATTTGCACTTTTACAGCACACCTTATGTTTTTCTGCCACATAACCTACAGTACTGATGTTGGCTAGAGTATGAGATGGTGGTCAGCACTGATATTTTAACAGCAAAGAATCCTGTGGCACCTTATAGACTAACAGACATTTTGCAGCATGAGCTTTCGTGGGTGAATACCCACTTCTTCGGATGCACCCACGAAAGCTCATGCTGCAAAATGTCTGTTAGTCTATAAGGTGCCACAGGATTCTTTGCTGCTTCTACAGAACCAGACTAACACGGCTACCCCTCTGATACTTGATATTTTAACGTTAACCAACAGCACAAAGTGGTATCTGAGATGTTGCAGATGTTTCCTATCCTACGCATACAGAAATAATTGTGGCTTGTAGTAAAAGATGACCTTTTAAATGGTGACTATGGTAAATATAGCTGACGAGTCCAGGCTGTGATCTTGATTTCCTTGCACACCCAAAACTATAAATGAATTGATGGAGGAGCAATGCAGGATCTGGCTCTGGCTCTATGATGGCTCCACCATTAAGTCCCTAATTGGTTTTGATCATCAACCTGGTAGACATTAGTAATATACTGTTTATAATAGTGTCAAAAGTTACTGAAAAATAAAAGAAGACGAATGTATCAAGAGGAACAGAATATTATTTGAAACACTACTGCATGCTTTAGAGATGATACTTAAAATATACTACCCTGTTTACCAGATTTTAAGAGTATGTATTGATTGTTTTCTTCCATTATGAGTCAAATTCATTTCTGTTAAAGATCTATTCACCACGTAAGCTCCCACTTACTGGTAAATTTCCAAAGGCACAAATGGGAGCGAGGCACTCAATTCCCATTTATTATTTGCCTCTGAAAATCTTCCGTTAAAGCACTATTTCAAAGGCTTATGGGGAGCATAAAATTTGCAAAGGGATGCACCCCTTTGATCCAGTTTTCCAATGTTTTGAGCACCTCCTGAAAGGTATGGCTAGCTATCAATTCCCATTGCAAGCCGTGGGAGTTGAGAGCACTCAGTACTTCAAAGATCAGCCCCTCTAGCTGCACTCCAAAGAAACTTGCTTGTACATGCACATGTTAAATGAGAAAGCAGTTGAATATACTGAATCCATATGAAGTAAGATAGTCGGTCACATAATTGCCACACTTAGAAATAAATGTACATTGCTGTACAATTTATTTAAAAAAATACAGAGGAGAGAAAGAAGTAATTTCAAATGCAAAACCCACAGCAAATTTTCACTTATATCTCTACACACTTTGTACCTTGCGAATTGTGGGAAATTTCCCTTCATATCGATAAAACCAACCAAAAGCTATAAAAAAAAACAAAGGAAAAATATTTGCTGGAGAAAAGTCCTGAAATGGTTTAGATCAATCTGGGTCCATATGTAACTGGTTAAAAGCTATCTGAAGGCAAAATAATGATGGTATTAAATGTCTGCAGTGTTGCATTGTATTAAATGATGGTATTAAATGACAGTTCCTTTATCAAATTTGATCAAAAAGCAGCATCTGTACATTTACTAACATGTTTACCTTATTGATACACTTTTGATGTGAAACGAAACAGATGCAACAGCCAGCCTCTATACAAAACCTGACAGTCATTCTCATTGTTATTAGATGCACATTGTCATGCCTATTGCTTTATATTCAGTGTAACAATTTGTTAGCAATAACATATTGAATGAAATCAAATAAACGATTAAAAAACATCCAAGCTTGTGCACAACATTTAGGGAAACAACAAACCCCTTCATTCCCTATATGAAGTATTTTTGTTTAGGGAAAAAAAAAGATTTTCTTAAAGCCAAGTTCATGAAGTTTAAAACCATACTGTTGGCTAATGCATAGGACATATAGTAACTCTATTTTTATATATAAATCTGCTGATGATACAAAGCTTAATTAATAGCATCCGCTTTTTTAAAATTTACTGACAGAGTCTGTTTCATTTAGGTGTCTCTAGAGCACAATAGCAGCAATACATATTCTGAGCTCTGTAATTTTGCTAGCATTTACCAGCCAATGGACTGTGGGTCCTGCCCTAGCAACTGAAAGCAGCAAGAATAGAAAGTGTTCAGTCTAGTGTCAAGACTGACTGTCAGGAGGAAACGAAATGTAGGAAGACTCTGAATCAGGATAGGAAGCCAAGGCTGAAGAGCAAACCTGTTTGTTCTGCTTTGTGATCACTCCATCCATGTCATCTGCTGCAAGTTGGTCATGTGCAACTCCCTTTAAATCTACTAAAGAAACAAAGGTGGGAGGAAATGAGGAGACAGAAATGATAAGGTAACTGAGGTTTCCACAAGGTAAAAAGTGAACCTCACTGAGATCTGTAATATCATGAAAAAACCAAGGTATAATCAATTCCTGATTTACCCTGAAGAAAATAAGGTCTTCATATAGCACCATGGCCTGCAATGCACTGTAGCTAGGCTGGGTGAGGAACCTAGTGGCTACTCTGAAGTTTGACCATCAACAGTTATCTTGGGTCTAACTTCAGAGAGAAATGTCACCTCTTTCCCTTATTCTATAGTAGCCCCTAGATTGAGGCCCCACTGCGGGAGGCACTGCACAAACATAGTAAGAACAAATCTCTGCCCTAAAGAGCTTCCAATTTAAATAGACAAGAGAAATGAACAGTGGGAGAAAGGAAATATCATCCCCTGCATTTTATGACTCGGAAACTGAGGCACAGAAAGATTAAGCAACTTGCACAAGTTGGAATACTGGGGCAGAGTCAGGAATTGAACCTACCGGTAGATCTCCTGAGCTCCAGTCTAGTGTCTTACCAGTACTACTTTCCTACTTCCTGTTGTGCATAAAAGTGCTTCAAAGCATTTGGGCTTTTTTAGTTTAACCAGTTCCTAATTTAGCCTTTTATCTAGAAGTTAAGCTTCAAACCATCCTAATTGCCTTTGAAAAGCTCAGTCCAGCAGACAGGCTTACTGTTAATGGGCACTTCTATGAAAAGTTCGAGTGCACAAACAGCAGCTTCTTACTGAACAGGACCATTCCCTGTGATAAATCCTACTGAGGCAAAATGCCCTCTGACTTCAAGGGAGTTTTGTCTTAGTAAGGACTACAACATTTGCACTAATTATTTTCTGGGGAGGGAAAAGGAAGAATGAGGAATAAGAGAGGGAGAAAGGATGGAACGGGAGCAGAAAAGGTGGGGGGGAAGGACACCACAGTGTGAATGGATTAGAACAACTGAAAAGTGAAGAACACGTGTATCCAAGCCTTATGGAATCCACAGTAGGAGATGTGAGTGTTTGTCTCCTTCTAGTGTCTGGTCCACATAAGATATTAATGTATTTGCTTTATGTGCCAGACAAAGGTCTTAGGCCCCAAATCAGTACACTCTTATGAGCATGCATAAATTTAACCATGTGAGTGGTCCCATGAGAACTAAGTAGATCTGCTCACATGCTTAAAGTTAAGCAGATTCTTAAGTGCTTTGCTTTATCTGGGCCTTAGCATAGAAGGGCCTAAGCTCAATCTTCATTTTTCAGTCTCATTTTTCATACCACTTGCAAAATCATCAGAATGCCAACAGCAAACAGTCAGCAGATAAGTCAAAATCCTGACTTCCAAAAGTCATTCTTCACATGAAGAATGAAAATTTAAGTCACGCTTTCTATAAAACTCAGAACAGATTTCCGTAAAGTATAAAAACTGAAGGGAATAATTTGCTCAAAACAGATATTTTCTACAACTGTTGGAGAAATTCAACCATCCCTGAATATATCTGTATTTCACAAAGTTGAAAATTTAAAATGTATCTGTATTTGATTTGTCAAGCAGAGTAGGAATACTGTAGGTTTTTAAAAAAAGATCAGCTTGCTCAGAGGTTTATTGCTGCAGTTAAAAGGTGTTGGATCTTTACAGTGTGATTTGCAAGATTGTACAGGAGACTGGGGCGTTTTTCAGAGTTTTGTTATAATTTCTAAAGAAATAAATATTTGCTAGAGCCTGTGATGCATATTTGCACAAGTGTGTCACAATATCCACCAGATCCCTTGATTTATTTAGGGGACAAATGCTTAAACATAGGACATGATGAGTGTGTCCCCAAGAATGATCATGCATTAGACACAAAAGACCCATATTTGCACATGCAAAACAGTAATAACAATAAATAATAGTACTAATACCTAGCTCTTATATAGTGATCTTCATCTCAAAACACTTTACACAAGGAGAGCAATATCATTATCTCCATTTTAAAGAAAGGGAAACTAGGCACAGAGGTGCGATGAATTGCCCAAGGTCATCCCAGCTGGCCAGTGGCAGAGCTGGGAATAGACTCCCAGTCCAGTGTTCTACCCATTAGCCCACATTGCCTCTCCGTAGTAATCATTGTTAGCCCATTTGCATGCACAAATACCCATCAACGTGCTGAACAAAGCTCTATAACTAATTCAGTGCTCTATGTACAATAAGTAGGCAATATGCCCTTTCCCAGGACTCTGCAAATGGTGCTCTGCGGGGCTGAGAACCATGTCAGAGTCAGCAGACAGAGGTCAGGAGGCAAGCAGCCTCACAGTGGGCCTGGATGGGGACAAGGTGTTTATTTATTATCTTCCTACCAGGCATCACCTGAAGGTGCTGGAAGATGGATAACCACTCTCTCCTCAAAGATAAGTAGCAGGAAGGAGTTTACAGGACACCAGGCAGCCGTCCCCACATCCTCCAAAGACTTAAAAAGTAAGGACTCTGGGTCCTAGTTGAGGGGAAGGGTTGGCAGTGGTTTACACAAACTGGATACTTCATGTGGACTTGGACCCCGGTGATCCACATGTTTCAGCTGGTAAAGCTCAGATGAGCTGAAACCTGCACGTTGCCCTCAGCTCTAGTGGTAGCTCCAGTCCCTCTTCGCCAAAAGCAGGAAGTTCTATATAGATTTCTCCTTTTTAAAAAAAGCGAACACCCTCCCCTTTTCTCCCAGTAATAAAGCCAGAGCACCAAGCCACTGTGTCTCCAGCTGTAAGTACAGCATTGCATCTCTGCATCCTATCCCTCCATCTCTCAAGATTTCTCCCAAGTCAAAGATGTCAAATAGGGAAATGAAACCAAGTCACCCACAGTATTTTTCTGATTATCTACTGGATACAGAAAGCTCAACACTCATTTAAAGTAAGAGATCAGAAAAACTTTGAAATGTGACCCAAGTAGCAAAATGCCAGTAACTCCTGTAATCCATTATGCACTGACATTTTATGCCAAGAGATTAAAATAAGACTACGAATGCAACATATTTCCACCTCAGTCATTCACAGACATGTATACACATACGGTATATAAGAATTTTGGGTAGATTTTCAAATGGGAGCTGAGGTTTTTTTAGGCACCCAGATGAAGTGGCTAGACTTTCAAAAGTGTTCAGAGTGAGCACATAGCAACTCTGATTGAGAACAGCTCAAAGAAAATCTTGCTTTTAGTGCACATGAAATGTGCCAGGTTGATATCTCTGGAGACTGAGGCTCCCTGAATAGAAACAGCAAAATACACCCCTCCACGATGCACCTCAACCCTGACCTAGAGGGCTCATCATCATGGTAGGAAGATCAGTCTCCATGTCAACACATTTCTTGGCTGAGACTGTGAACATGGCTGACAGTAAGTGTGGCAGTGAGTTTTGTGACAGATGTCTATTAAGTGGGAACTGGATGGATACAACTAAACTCATCTCTCATAGACCTCCAAACAGCCATCAGGTGTTAAGTTTTAGTCATGACTGCCATAGGTTAGATTTGAACTGGTGAAAACACTCCATCTCCATGACCATTGTTGAGTCATAATATTGTTCCTCAAACACAACTGTTTTCCCCACTGACTAGGATGGAACCAGTCACTTACTTCTGTGTTTAGGAGTAGGGGCTGGATGTACATCTGCAGTTATAGTTTTTACAGGCTTAGGTGGCTCTTTAGGCCTCCAATCTTCTTCCCATTCCTTTTTAAATTTCTCTTCTTCTGCTGTTATCCTAAATATATATAGAAGAATATTATTTCTTGAAATTCTCATTTAAAAATATAACTTTGTAAACTACAAATTATTTATTTTTCTTAATTTGAAATACAAACCATTTCCTTCCAACTCAGCTAAAAACCCAAATTTTAAACATATAGAAATGGCTGCTATTTCACTTCTGGTCCAACTAATATATTCAACTGAACAGAAAACACACTGAAATAATAAACAAACACTTCTTGTTTGTTTTCTAATGATAATATATACTTTTTTCAAGTATCAGAGGGGTAGCCATGTTAGTCTGGACTCTTTGCTGCTTTTACAGATCCTGTGGCACCTTATAGACTAACAGACATATTGGAGCATGAGCTTTCGTGGGTGAATACCCACTTCGTCGGATGCATGTAGTGGAGATTTCCAGAGACAGCAATAAATATGCAAGCAAGAATCAGGCTAGAGATAATGAGGTTAGTTCAATCAGGGAGCATGAGGCCCTCTTGTAGCAGATCAGATATTAGGAATGGCAATGTACAAAAACCTGTAGGAGAACACTTCAATCTCCCTGGACACACAATAGCAGATTTAAAGGTAGCCATCCTGCAGCAAAAAACCTTCAGGACCAGACTTCAAAAAGAAACTGCTGAGCTTCAGTTCATCTGCAAATTTGACACCATCAGCTCAGGATTAAACAAAGAGAGTGAATGGCTTGCTAACTACAAAAGCAGTTTCTTCTCCCTTGGTGTTCACACCTCAACTGCTAGAAGAGAGCCTCATCCTCCCTGATTGAACTAACCTCATAATCTCTAGCCTGATTCTTGCTTGCATATTTATACTTGCCTCTGGAAATTTCCACTACATGCATCCAACGAAGTGGGTATTCACCCATGAAAGCATATACTTTTTTGTGTTTCAATACTAATGAGATACGGAGGTAATGCATGCAAAATGCAAGTCACTGCCTTTATACACACATGACAGACCCACATATAAACTGGTTGAATTGCACACTGGGGTAAGGCTTGGAGAAGCCAATTCTGAGCACTTTATAGAATCAATGATTTTTAAGACCAGAAGGGATTATGATGATCATCTAGTCTGCCTGCCTGAATAAACCAGAACAGGGAACCTACCTCACCGAATAATTTCTACATTGAGGCCATAACTTCTGTCTGAGCTATAGCATATCTTTTGGAAAGACAACCTGTTGTGACTTAAAGACTTCAAGTGACAGAGATTCCATTACATCCCTAGGTAAGTTATTCCAATATTTACCTGTCCCCACTGTTAAAAACGTGTGTCTTATTTCTACATGATTTATTTCCATTTAAATTATTGTTTCTTGGCATAGCTAGAGCACACAAAAGTGTAGCTACACCCTGACAGGAGTTGGCTCAAGAAATAACTATAGCTGAGACAACTAAACAGTGACACCACTGTATAATTAAATTCATCATGTCTGGAGAAGGACTTCTAACAAAAACGAACACTGTGACACTCTAGAAAGGGAGAGTTCAGAAAAATGAAGAAACTAGTTACAAAGAATCCATGTATGACACCCTGGCATCACAATATTCACCACTGTCATGTAATTAGGATATATTTTGTACAAAGAATGCCTTGTGAGGTATCATTCTATAAGTCTTAATCTGCTAGACATTAATATCTCGTTGGATTGTATGTGCTATCGTTGTATGCAAAGTTATGAAGCTTGGCTACATATGTGTTACTGAAACATGTTGTGAGGTTGAAAACATCCACAAGCAGCTTTTCAGGTACAACAGTAAAAAGGCCAAACAATGTTAATGGCTTATTGGGGAAATGCACACAGGCACAAGGATTACCCCAGGAACTGTGTACAATAGAAACCTCTCAGAGATAACACTACACAATGGGAATTGTTTGACCCAGGTCACAGCAAAAGAGCTTTCCAACAAGTGGGGAGAAGATATAAAAGGGAGAAATTACATCCTGATGGGACCTCACTCTCCATACAACACCACACCTGGAAACACCTGAGGAATAAAGACTGAACAGGAGGGAATGGATGGTCCCAGGCTAAAGTAATTTCTAGCCTGTTTTTTGAAAACCCGGGCAACCCAAGCTACAGAGCCAAGGCAGCTTGTGCCTTAAGAATCCGCCAGTCTGTTTATCACTCAGAGTGAGAATCTGCTAATTCATATCCTACCTATCTAGTATGTTAAGCTCAGTTTGCGGTTTTGTTTATTTACTAGGTTATCTGCTTTGATCTGTTTGCTATCACTTATAATCTATCCTTTTGCAGTTAATAAACTTATTTTATGTTTTAATCCAAACCAGTGTGCATTTGACTAAGGTGTCTGGGGGAAATCTCAGCTTGGTTACCACAAGTGTGCATGGTCCTCTTCACATTGAGGGAGAGTTTGACTGGGTGCTAAACCTATATACTGGCCAGATTTGACCAGGGCAGGACAGTAGTGCTCTGGGGTCCAAGGCTGGTGGTTAGAGAGCCTGCATGTAACTGCAGCTGGGTGTGTCTCTACCTGTGTGAATGCTGATGAAAGTGCAAGCTTGGAGGGCTTTGCAACTTGTCGCAGCAGCACAGTGTGAGAGGGAACCCAGGCTCGTGGGTCAGAGGGCTCAGTGGTACCCTAATTCCAGGTGGCACCCCAGGGGAACCTGTCACACCATGATCAGAAATAAGGAGATTTGGGGGAGATAGGGGAAATATTGGCACAAATGGGACTTAGGATCTCATGTCCCACTAACCTTCAGTGGGAGTTGGGTGCCTAACTTTTTAATGCCCTTTGCAAAAACCCTGCTTAAAATCCTTAGACTCCACCCACCCCCGGTGGAGATTACTTACAGCACACAACAACAAAAGTCCACGCTGGTGTACACATAATCATCCCCCCACTCTTCCTACAAAAAACCTAAACAATAAAAGGAAACAGGAACGCAATATGGTTAAATGTCAAGGTTTGAGTGGTTATTCACGGCAAGCCGATATTCTTCTGAAAATGGAAATCCAGCTCAACACAAGAGTGCGTGAGCTATGGCAGTAAAATGGCGATTGGAGAGCTAAATGGGGATTTACATCAGGTGTGTGGGGGAGGCTGCCTACTGACCTGAACTAGGTCAGGACCAGCCACGTATTCGGTGCCTAGAGGCAAAAACAGCTAGATTGATGATGGAGAATTTAACACAGGATAGCCCCTACTATTGCTGATATTGGCATTACGTGACAAATAAACAATGTTTGACTGAAACTGCAGAGTCTACAATATATCTGACATATCCTTCCTCAGGAGCTGCATCCGCCATGGCAATTACAAGAAATGAATCATAAGGATTCCACTTTCTTTATATTTCTGAAAACAATTTTTGCTCCGCCAAGCTGTTCAGAGCTTTAGCTGAGTAACCCTCTAATCCTCTTGATTTAACTCCTTCCATCCTCCCACTTACTACTGTTTTATCAGCTCTGTTGGTTTGGGTCATATCTGCAAACAGATTGTAAAACCACTGAGATGGAGATTATGTACGGCAACATGCCAAGCACATTCTTGGGCATTTTGCTAATAAATAAAAATAGATAGTAAAATAAAAATGTTTGAACAAGGAATAACTGCATATAACATTTCCTCCCATTTCTCATAACTTGTTAAAGATTGCTGCAATCACAAGTGACACATAATCCAATAATATAATGCAGCATTTCTGCTGTTGCTGAATTTTGTACCATAGAGCACACCTCTCAGTGATGTAAAAGATATATTTTCAATTGTGTCATGTCATAGTGTAATTCACTGGTTTATGGTAGCAAAGTCCTCCAGTGTCACAGATCCACATGATAACCCTAATTTATGGACTTTGCATTTGAATCTCATATAGCCACTGCTGTTGCTGCTATTTGCATTACATGACAAATAAACAATGTTTGGAGTTAGTTAAAAGACTAAAAGAAAAAAAAAAGATTTAAAAAAGCCCCACACATACGCAGAGGACTCTACTGAATATACATCAGAGGAGGTTAGTCTAGTAATTAAATTATTTGGTAGCAACAGAGTCAAGACCAATAACTTAGAGGTTGCCCTGCATGTTCTGGCTAATGTAATTGCTAGTAGAGTAGACTTTTATATAAAACAATATGCCAATAGGTCCGGAAGGGTGATTCATAAAATAGTACTACTAACATATGACACAGAGCCAACAGTTTCCTTGGAAGATCCATCTTCCTAGTTCCTGTAAAGAAATTGCAACCTACAGGGCATAACTCATTCTGTACAGTTACGGATTTTTGTTAAATAGAGTTTGCTCTGCCAGGAAAGGCGGCAAGCTACAGAGATGCTAAGGCAAAGACTTGTATTCACGTTCAGAACACAAGGATTGATAAGAGATTTTCAAAGTAGCACCTCACTGAAGTGAGAGTATTGGTGGCACTGCTTGCTGAAGCCTTTGAAACTCTTCATTGAAACCAACCACATGGCCTGAAATAGTTATTGTGGGTAACATGCTCTAAAGAACCCAGGTGACTTGGGAGCATAAGTTCAGAGCCTGAGCTTCAGTGTGAGTTGAAACTTCAGAGCGCTGTCTATACAACTATTTTGTACAAGCCCGGATAGCTCCAGTCTGTTGACCTGGGCTGGGAGGCTCTCTCCAAAATGCTGTGTAGACATACCATAAGTCACTTAGGTGCTTTTGAAAATGTTACCTGTCATGTGCATGAACACTAATGATAGTAGAGCTTGTAAGCTGCAAACTCCACTTGCTGATGTTGCATTCGTGAAGTGCTGAAATAAAGCTACTGAGGTTACTTAAAGAACTTCAGATATGGTGATACATCAGCTTCACAATAATTTAGGCAGCAGAATCTGATAACTGCAGCAATTTTAAGGAAAGAGTTTCAGGGAAAAGGGTCTTAAGTCTTTAAAAAGGGAGTGAAAGTTGGGGTTGCCAGAAACTGCTCTTGTCCCCGATATCTGTCGTGGCAGCTGGGGAAATATACTCCGTTCTGCATCCAACATGCCATCACTGATTCACAGAGCCCTGTGCATGCCCTGTGTGTTGTGCAGGATTTCAAATTCTAATATAGATAGATCAAAAGCAGTCAAATGAAATGACGCAGGTGGAAAGCTGTTTAATGTGACAGGAGAGGCATGTCTGAATATTTCAGAGTAAATTACAGTTACAGAAAGCTGCATCAGAACAATTATAGAATATGAAATCTCCAACACTCATTTTCCAATTTCATACTATCATATAATTTGTCAAAATTGTTCAGAAGAGAAAGTGATAACGTACATTAAAACAGTGAACCACATAGTGATTGGTTGTTTTTTCCTCCTCCAGTTCTAAATGTACAGCAATATTTAAATTACATTGATAGTTGCATCCAACTTGCTTTTTAGTACTGTTGATGGATGGGCTGCCAGAAAGTCTTCATAGATTTTAAGGCCATAAGGGACCATTATGATCATCTAGTCTAACCTCTTGCATAACGCAAACCACAGGACTTCCTTGAATTAATTCCTGGTTCAAGTCCAATAGCTGTGGTTATAAGTAGATTAACTCTTTTAGAAAAGCCTCCGCTCATGATTTACAAATTTCCAGTGATGAAGGATGCATCACAGTCCTTGGTATGTTGCTCCAATGATTAATTACCTTCACTGTTCTAAATTTGCATCTTATTGCTAGTCTGAATGTGTCTAGATTCAAATTTCAGTCACTTAATCTAGTTATATTTTTGTCTGCTAGAACAATGAGCGCTCTATCATCAAATTTTTGTTTGCCATGTAGTTACTTTAGACTGATCAGAATCACCCCTTACCATTTTGATAATCTAAACAGGTTGAGCTCGAGTGTCTCATTATAAGGCATATTTTCTTTTCCTTTAATCATTCTCATGGCTCTTCTCTGAATCCTCTCCAATTTTTCAGTATCCTTCTTGAAGTGCAGACACCAGAACAAGACACAGTATACCACTAACAGTTGACAAATACATAGCTAATTTCCCTACTCCTACTGAAAGCCCCCCGTGTTGACATCCAAGGATTGCATTAGCCCTTTTAGCCACAGCGTTGCGCTGCAAGCTCATGTTCATCTCATTATCCCCAGGGCCCCCAAGTCTTTTTCAGTCACTGCTTTCCAGAATAGAGTTTCCCATGCTGTATGGCTGGCCTATGTTCTTTGTTCCTAGACGTACAACCTTACCTTTGGTTGTATTGATTCTCATATATTTTGATTGTGCTCAGTTTACCAAGTGTTCCAGATCGCTCAGTGACCTGTTCTCTTATTATTTACTACTCTCCCAATCTTAGTGTCATCTACAAACTTTACTAGCAATGACTTTGTGTTTTCTTCCAGATCACTGATACAAAATGTTAAATAGCATAGGGCCAAGAACTGACCCCGGTAGGGCTTTGCTAGAAACATACCTGCTCGATGATTCCCTATTTACAATTATATTTTCAGACCTCTCAGTGAGTCAGTTTTTAATCGATCTAATCTGTTCCATGTTGATTTTATATCATTGTAGTTCCCTAATCAAAATTTCATGTGGTATCAAGTCAAATGCTTTACACAAGTCTAACTATATTCCATTAAATTTAATGTGGATAAATGTAAAGTAATGCACACTAGAAAATAACCCCAACTATACATACAATATGATGGGCGCTAATTTAGCTACAACTAATCAGGAAAGAGATCTTGGAGTAATTGTGGACAGTTCTCTGAAGACGTCTACGCAGTCTAGTGCAGCGGCAGTCAAAAAAGCAAACAGGATGTTAGAAATCATTAAAAAGGGGATAGAGAATAAGATGGAGAATATCTTATTGCCTTTATATAAATCCATGGTACACCCACATCTTGAATACTGCATACAGATGTGATCTCCTCATCTCAAAAAAGATATACTGGCATTAGAAAAGGTTCAGAGAAGGGCAACTAAAATGATTAGGGGTTTGGAATGGGTCCCATATGAGGAAAGATTGAAGAGGCTAGGACTTTTCAGCATGGGAACGAGGAGACTAAGGGCGGATATGATAGAGGTATATAAAATCACAAGTGGTGTGGAGAAAGTGAATAAAGAAAAGTTATTTATTTGTTCCCATAAGAACTAGGGGCCACCAAATGAAATCAATGGGCAGCAGGTTTAAAACAAATAAAAGGAAGTTCTTCTTCACACAGTGCGCAGTCAACCTGTGGAACTCCTTACCTGAGGAGGTTGTGAAGGCCAGGACTATAACAGGGTTTAAAAGAGAACTAGATAAATTCATGGAGGTTAAGTCCATTAATGGCTATTAGCCAGGATGGGTAATTAGCCAGGTGTCCCTAGCCTCCGTTTGTCAGAGGGTGGAGATGGATGCCAGGAGTGAGATCACTTGATCATTACCTGTTAGGTTCACTCCCTCTGGGACACCTAGCATTGGTCACTATTGGCAGACAGGATACTGGGCTGGATGGACCTTTGGTCTGACCAGTATGGCCATTCTTATGTTCTTAACACTGTCACCTTTGCCAGCCAAATTTGTAATCTCTTCAAAAAGTGAGAGTTAATTTAACAAGATATTTTTCACAAATCAGTGTTGGCATTAGTTATATTACCTTCCTTTAATTGTGTATGAATCAAGTCCTGTATCAGCCACTCTATTGTTTTGCATTGGATGGAAGTCAAGTTGACAGGCCTATAGTTACTTGGCTCAGCCTATTTAGCCTTTTATTATATAATGGCACAACATTAGATTTCTTCGAGACCTCTGGAACTTCCCCGCTGCTTCAAGATTTATTAAAAGTCAACAGTCCAGTCCAGAGAGTCCCTTGACCAGCTCTTTTAAAAGTCTTGGATACAAGTTATCTAGACATGTTGTAGCAGGGTGGACCCTGCTCCTGCCCTGAGGGGTTTAAAAGCAGCCTGGTAGGGCTTGAGAGCTGCTGCTCTAGGCTGGGCTGATTAAGGAAGTGACTGCAGGTGAGGCCATGCCCCAAACTGAGCGACAGCTGGCCCCTATAAAAGGCCAGGGAAGCCAGAAGCTCAGACAGTCTCTCTCTGCAGGCAGAGAGAGAAGGGCCTAACTGCAGGGAGCTAGAGACTGGATACCTGAGTGAAGCAGGGCTGGGGAAAGGCTGAGGAGCTGGGGAGCTCCAGCCTAGAAAGCCCCAGACTGCGGCCTAGCAGAGGGCTAACAGGTACTGGGGGTTGCAGAGGGCAGCCCAGGGGTAGGCCAAAGCAGCAGGTCCAAACCCCTTTGCCTGTGATGAGTAGGCTGATACTGCAGTCTGCCCCAGAGTGTGGGGCTAGACAATGACTGGCAGTAGCCAATACTGAGGCAAGGTGGGGATAGAGGGTGAGGGTTTGGGTTCCCTGAGGAGGGGAGACCCTAAGAGAAAGGGGTTACTGCCGGGGGCCGCACCCCATGTAACAGGGCACCGGGTCCAGGGAGGCACACGGGGGCGACTGAAGACAGGTGGATCACCAGCCTGCAGAGGGTGCTCCAGCACTGGAATGAGCTAATTCCCGGAGTCACCAGCAGGAGGCGCCGCAGGGGTGAGTCCGACCTGTTACACATGTTTTAGTAGCTGCTGTTTAACATCCTTCTTAGTCACTTTAAAAATGGAAACTATTTTGTCCTCCACGCCACCGCTTATGATATGAATTCATCATCACCTTGCTTTTTTCAATGTACAAACCAGAAATGTATTGAACATTTGTGCCTTTTTTGCATTATTATTGACGATTCTGCCATTTACATCTAGTAATACATTAACACCATAGTTAGGGTTTCTTTTGTTCTTGTTATCATAAAGACTCTTCCTTATTGTCCTTCACTCTGCTGGCCATGGATTTTTCTTTGAGTTCTTTTGATTCCCTTACCAATTTTCTACAATTTCTAGCTTCTGACATATATATTATCATCGTTCCCTTTCTCCCTCACCCATGTGTTATACATTATCTTTTTATTTTTATTGCTTCTTTCAACTACCCCTCTAAGCCATGCTGTTTTTCTAACCCGGGTAACCTTAACTCTCAGTTGTGGCTTTTGGAGCATCTAATAAAATGTTCTAAAACAGTTCCGAATGATCATTAACATTTTTGTGTTTAAGTTTTTTCTCCCATCTGCTGTGGCTCACAGTTATTTTCAGCTTTATAAAACAGGTCCTTATAAAGAACCTAGTACATAATGTCGTCTCTGCTTTGGACTTTATTGTTTGCATAAACAAATATAATCAAGTCATGGTCACTGGACCTTACAAACCACGTTTAAGTTCTGCGATCAATTCCTCTTTATCTATCAAGGTGAGGTCTAATAGAGAATTCCCCTATATTGGATGCAACACTTCTTGAGTTAGGAAATTGTCATCTACAATTTTGAGAAATCACCAGGATGTTGTAGAATTGGCAGAGATTTCCAGCATATGTCACTCAGAAAAAACATTTTTGTATGCCCTACATTTGGAATTATCATAAGCTGCTTTAAAACAGTACCTTCGCAGTCCTGAAGAGAAATTTCATTCAGATATGAAATGTATATAGTAGAGCAGGTAAGGAAAGCTTGATCTTTTTTTTCCTTACCCATTTATTACTTGATGAAAATGGAAAACTGTTTCCTTTTCATCAAAAATTTTCTATGAAGATTTTGGAGGTTTTGTTGAAAACTGAAAAATTTGAGATGCTTGGGCAAAAATATGAAGTTTTACTGAACTTTTTCACTTGACTATACAATTTTTTTTTCAGTTTTTGGTCACTCAAACATGAAAAAATTCAATTTTCACTGAACCCCAACTTTTTCATTGAAAACAGACATTTCCTGTGAAAAATGGCAATTTTGTCAAAATTGCCATGTTTTGCTGGAAAAAAAATGTGGACTATTTATTTATTTATTTTTACAAACTCTAGTATTTAATTTCTCTTTAAATGTGTATTATGCAACATATATATAGCACAGGAGGAAAATGATTACTTACTGTTCAATTTCTTTACGGTATCTTTCTTCTTCTTCTGCAGCCTTTTGAGAAATCTCCAGTTTCCTTCTGCAATACAGAGAAATTTGCATTTAGAACATTTAGAGAAAATTAAGTTGTCATGTGTATGCTAGTGTAAAACTATATATATATATATATATATATATATATAAAAATAAAAATGAGAACAAATATGCATGGGGAGAACATGACACGAGTTTCCAACATTTAAAAAAGGGTTCATTAACATTCCTAGCCCTCATCACACCTGCTTGATGATTCCCGATGGTCTCCATAGCCCACCAGAGCAACACAGCACATCACTTCTCTAAATTCTGAAGCCACTCTGACCCTCAAAGATAACTTTTTAGTGCATTCTGCAGCTGTCCAACCATGTTCTCTGTGATGGGATGGAGTCTGACTGCCCAGCTCAATGACAATCGCGCATTGGGTAATGATATTGGAGGTGATGGGGTTTACTGATGTCCCACTTCAAGCGTGGAGGGATGGTTTCTGTCCCAGCTAACTGACAGCCAGGGAAACTGAAAGGCCCACCAGGCCCAAGACAGATGTCTCCGATGATGGCTCTGAAGTGTAGGTACAGATTAAATTCACATGGTAACTTTGCTAACTCTAAGGAAAAAGGCAAGCTCATGGACTATATGGTTTGCCACAAAATTAAAATGAGAGAGATATGATGAGGGGTTTTCAAGGAAATATGTAAAAAAAATAATATAGGCATATGTGCTGCTTCTCCTCTCCACTTCTCAATAAACAAAGAGAAAACAAAGGTAACTAGGTAAACTAATGCAAAAAGCATCAGCACTGACATTTTAGGTTCAACCTTTCTATTGCCAAATCATTGTTAATAATATAGAAATATATTTTATCATCCAATGAGTAATAAAAGCCATTCACTTTAGAGACCGGTGATTTTGTACATGATATCTGATGAAGAAATTCTAATTCCACAGAATGAGACAACTTTAGGACAACTTTTTTTCATTGGTAAAGCCTCAGCAAATCATCCACATCCAAGTTGCTCTCCCTACTTACTTGTGTGAAATTTCCTAGGCAAACATGCACAACTGGAAGTGGACAGGACATTTGTCTCTAGACAAGGGGAGAAAGGTGACTGATGATGCATCAAGATATGGAAAGACATCAACAGGGAGCATAGAACCCAGGCCTCCATGTCTTTCTAGGTGAGTACTTGCCACAACAGAGGCTAGGTCTACACTAGTCGGGGGAGTCGACCTAAGATACGCAACTTCAGCTATGCTATTCGCATAGCTGAAGTCGGCTTATCTTAGGTCAATTTACCTGGCCGTGAGGACAGCGGCGAGTCAACTGCTGCCACTCCCCCATCGACTCTGATTCCTCCTCTCGCCACGGTGGAGTTCCGGAGTCAACGGCAGAGCGATCAGGGATCGATTTTATCGCATCTACACTAGACGCGATAAATCGATCCCCAATAGATCAATCACTACCCACCGATCCGGCGGGTAGTGTAGACATACCCAGAGACAACCAGACCCACTCAGGCCAATGGCTTTCTTTCTGTATTCTTGACCTGTTTACTCACAAATGAATCGGCTTCCTTTTAATAAATAGGCAGCCTAGATGAGTATGGGAGCCAATAGTTACCCTTTGAACATCCTGTTAAATGTGAGATGTAAAGGCTTTAAAGTCAGAAGACTCTTAATCAAAAAGTTTTAGCATTAGCTGAAGAAAGCATCATTCTCCTGGAGTTGTTCTGGCCTGGACTGCACTTGGTCTCTGCAGGGGTCCTCCACCTACCCCTGGAGGAGGAGGACAGGGCCTGAAGTGCCTGCGCACTCAGGTCCATGTCTTCTCCCTCCAGGCCCTGCAGAGGTTCCTTTATGGTGCAGATAGTCCGGCATGCTACACAACTCCCAGCTCCATGTGCAGAGGTTGGTCCTGGCGGAAGTCACCAGAGTCAGAGACCTCCTGGACTACAACTGGGAAGACTGGCTGGATTCTCTGATGCTCGCTTGGTGCATGGGGCTCTCCAGGCCTCGTACTCCCCAGCACTTCAGGAGGTGAGGGCCACTTTACTGCCCAGTGCTCGAGGTTTCCTCAACCGGGTCCTGTGAGAGGGAATGCTCCACCCACCTTCCACCTCAGGCCCTCTGGACATTTTCATCAGGCCCCTTCCCCGTGGACCTACCCGGCTGTCCCACCCCTTTACCGCGAGCTGGCTGCATGACTTGCAGCCGGTTCTGTTCTGGACCATGCCAAGGCAACATCTGTACACACTCGTGCTCCACACACTTCATGTCCTCACTCTCGCGTCCTGCCCCGACATGAAGTGGTGGGACCTCCTGCCACCTCTGGAAGGTGAGGAGCTCCGGTGCGCCAGCCTATATTCTGCCCTGCTCCCGAGGCCAACTGGGGACATCAGCTGGTGGCTCCTTCATGGAGCCGTGAGCATGGGTGTGTACTTGGTGTGGTTCACCCCCGTCCCAGAAACCTGCCCCTTTGCGGTGTGAGCGAGACCCTGGTGCATGTTTACCTGGAGTGTGCCAGGTTGCAGCCCCTATTCTGGTTCCTCTTGAACATCACGTTCTCATCTACGCACTCCCTATCCATGGCCCCACGAAGTCGCGGGACTTCCTTGTCAGCCTCCTCCTAGCCCTGGCCAAAATGGCCATCTATAAAACCAGGGAGAGGAGGTTGGCCGACGGGGTCTCCTGTGACTGTGGGGCCTATTTCCGATCCTCCGTCTGCTCACGCATCTGGGCAGAGTTCCTCTGGGCAGCATCCACTGGCTCCCTTGATACCTTCAAGGAGCAGTGGGGACTGTCCGGGGTTCTCTGCTCGGTGTCCCCGTCAGGTCCCTTGGTTTAGCCCTCTGACCTCACTCCTGTCCTTTTTTTAATCTTTAGTTGTTCCCCGTACTCGCTTGGTATCCCAGTCCTGTGGATACTCCCCTTAGGCTTGGGGGAAGGTCCTTTAGTAGTGGGCGGGCTAATGCCCACCCACTTCCTGGATTCCAATACGATCACTCTCCTGTAGCCATCTGGCCCAACCCTGTCACAATGACATATCCCCTTGAAAAAAGGCAGGGCTTCACGTACTCGGGCAGCCTGCTTTGTGTGGTAGTGGGCACTTGAGCATGGTCCAGATATCACTCTTCACCCTACCACTGCTCTCCAACACAGTTCCGTCCCACCTGCTGTGGCTCTCGCCTTCCATCTCTTCTGATCCTACCAGGCCCCTGCACACTCATTCTCCTGCTGGTCAGATGACAATCCTTTCCCAGCCTCTCCCACTTTGGTTTCCTATTGTCAGGAAGGAAGAGGAGCCAGAGAGTCTTCAGACCCACTGTCACCTGTGGCTGTTGGTTCCCTCCCTCCAGGTTTGGTATCTACAAAATACTGATAGCCTTCATTTGTTACCCTCCGTGTGGGGTTTATATATATATATATATATATATATATATATATATAGGGAGAGAGTGTGTGTGTGTGTCACTGGCACATTCCTTGAGATGATGAATCCAGAAGGATCTTAGCTCTGAAGTTCCAAAGTGCCCACAACATCAACAGAAAAGGGAATTGAAGAAGAGCCTCTCAGCAGCAAAAGAGTTAACATTATTAGAGTGTCCTCACCATTATTTCACAATTATTATTGCCAGTTCCAAGTGAAAGGAAAGTTGAACAGATCTCCTTCCATCTAAAGCACTTACTGTCTCTCTTTCTCTTGCTGCTCTTTGAGGAGTTTGTTAGTCTCTAATGCAAGCCGCTTCTGATGCATTAACTCCTGGCGCTCCTGTTCACGAAGACTCGCCTCTCGCTGCCTCTCATCCTCAGTCATGAACAGCTCTCTCCCCTGCAATCACAGCATAAAAACAAATTCATCACTAAAAATCTGAGTTAACTTATTTCCCCTAAAAAAGCCCCCAAAAAAACCAACCTCCAAAGCTGATACCATAAATGTACATTAAAATGCTTCCTCCTATCACTTCTACCAAGTAACACCTTCTATAACACTGTTTCCAAATAGCAATGATCAAACATGTCAGGTCTGTGAGCAACTTGGGTCCCAATCTGTGATGTGCTGAGCACCTCCTATACGGTGCTGTGCACCCTCAGTTCCTGCTAAAGTCAAAGGGAGTAGAGAATGCTCATAACCTAGTCAGAAGTGTTCAACATCTCCCAGGAGAAAGCCTCCCCCCCCTTGCTTTCTTCAATACCACTCATTGTAATTTATAATAGGAGCATGCACACAGTGTGGAGAAACACATCCATTCTCACACCTGTTTTCTATTGCTGCCCATCCAAGTGGTGTGAAGGTAGTGCCAGAGGAGTTATGCGTGGGTGGATGTGCAAGCATCACTATTTCAGTATGAGTGAATAAGGATCCAAAGGGAGTGGGAGTGGGAAACAAGGCTAGTCAAATCATCTTGTCTGTTTCTTTCTTCTCTTCTAGTTTGAATTTACAGTTCAATTAAAACATATGGAATACTTTCATCTAAAAACAGCAGAGATAACATAATGGAGATATTTGAAGGGGACCCTTTGTGACTGATAGGGCAATTTCCTTCAATGCCCTTGCAAAACCTCCTTGTATTAAATTTATGTGTTATGAGGATTGTATGTAACCTCTCTGGGGGGAGATGTGACACATATTGCAACCCCAAGCACTGCCTTTTGGGTCCATTGTTTTTTAAATGAACAGGTTACATCTGATTGTGTTCTACTCCATGGGGGAGGGCTACTACAGCTCCTCCAGGAACTAGAAAGAGTAGGTGGTGATTAAGGGAAATCAGCCCCCTGGGAAGGCTCACCTATACTAGTTCAAAGTCGATTCTCCAGACACCAACAGACAAGGAAAGGACTTTTGGATAAGTAGCCTGAGTTTAAACTGATTCAGGGCCTTCTTTCTGATCCAGCAAACAGATAGAGCCTTCTGTCCCAGGAGGGCCACCGAATCCTTGCAGAAGGGTTGGACGGACTTGAGCTACTTTTCCCCATAAGTCTGATGGGTGACCTCTGTTTTTAATATGCCTTCTCTATAATGCTTTCACTTTAAGAATAATTATGCTTGCTCTGTATGGTAACTTGTGACTGCTGGCAAGTATGCTAGTTATAGCCTTAAGAGAGAAATCAAAGCACAGGTACTGGCCTGTTTAGGCAGTCTGGCTTGCTGGGGATAGTGCATTGTAAACCAGAGAGCTGTGCAGCCTTAAAAATCTTGGTCAGAAAAGAGTGAGACATGAGTCTCCACCCAGGAGAGGTGATGGCTAGGAGCAGGAAGCCTAAAGTGAGTACCCTTGGTGGACCACAGAGGAAAATACAGGTGCAGTTGCCTTAAAACTGTGATGCTCTTGAATACTCAAACCCTGTTACCATGTGACTGGGATTGCTTCAATGAAAAACGTGTGTTAATTAGGAGGGCTGGATTCTCCACTTCGCTCAGGCTCAACGTGTATGGATCTGGAGAAGAAACAGTCAGAAGAGAACTCACCATAGCTCCTATGGCAGCCTCCCCTCATCCCTAGAATAGGGTGTCTGTCAGGAGACAGAGGGGGCATGCCAGGGGCAGGGGTAAGGTGTGGCATAGCAGAGTTCCACTCTAGAAAGGACCTAATGCCAATGGCATTAAAGTCAGAATAGGTCCCCAGCACCTCCAGCATCTACTGGTGCTGATTAGCACTGGACGTAACTAGCTCCTTAAGCCCCCGTGTCTGCTGTTGAGAATCCAGCCTGGAATGTTTATTTAAATGAAGTTTACAAGGCCTGTGGACAATTATATTTTAGTAGGACAAAAGTGACTTATTTGTATAAATCTCCACGTCTTCGGATGAGGCTACTTCCCATGAATGTTGGCTGGCCCAATGTTTGAAATAAGGATTATGTGCTTCCTTATATATGTGGAAAGATGAAATAGAACTTATGCACCATAACCAAGCCAGACATCTGTAACTGGTTATAGCATTTAATTAATAACTAGCGATAACAGAGGAGAAGTATGCTGTGAACACTGCCGTTCATAAGGATCTGTTATGTCTCATTGCTACTTTGTGATCCGCTTGTCTGTCCATGGTATCTACCTATTGTCTCGTCTTATACTTTGGGCCAGAGATCATCTTTTTTTGTGTGTGTTTGTACAGTGCCTAGCACAAAGGGACACAGATTTACCACTGCGGCCCTAGACACAATACAAATAAACAACAACAAATCTATTATGCACTTGGATCTCCATAGTGACTGAAACCTTTAGTATTTTAATATTAAAAGATTGTACTTATAGTACGTGTGGCTGTAATGGATAAAATACATACACACACACAAAATAGATTCCCAAACCAAAAAGACTGCATTTAATACTTGTTGCCCCAGGTAACGTAAACAGAAAATAAGGGCAAAATTCCACACACACACCCAGGTGTGCATGACACTTCTTGTCTTCAACAAGCAGCTGTCCAAAGTCATCCAGGGGATAAAATGCTGGTCTTTGCATGCTGATTTTTTTTTTAATCTTCACATATGCTTTCCAGATGCTGCTAGAAATGTATGATGTGCAAATATTTACATTCGGCTAAGTGCATTGACTTTTAAATGGATAGACTCTTGAGGAAAAGTGATCAGATATGTGCTAAGTGCTCAGATACATTGGTGCTGGAGACCAGTATAAAACCCTAAGATACAGTAGATGGAGTATTTGGTTCTCCTACCAATGGCATGTACATTCTGGTCATTCATAAATATTTCTAGTGCTTAAAACATCAGGGAGTTTAGAAGTGTACATCTAAAATAGCTTTTTAGCTTTCATGAGAGTCACTTATGTAAAATCATTGTGCATGAAGCAGAGGATGAAGACTATTACCCACTGTGCATGACCAAATACTAATGGCTAAGTATTGGAACTATGTTCATAGAGTAGTTATACAACAGATGGATTTCACCCAACTATACTCCAGAAAGCATCACACATTATCCCACTCCAAAGTAGCCTGCATTTTAATTGTTTAAATGATTATTCTGGTAGGGGATTGAGATGACTAATCTAATAGCTTTTCACCATCTCTAATTTCTAATAATCTGTGATTTTATGACAAGTGACAGTGAAATTCTTATTATGCTATGGGCCAAACGTTAATAATATCTGCATCTGTTTGTGTTTGCAAAAATTTGCATTTCTTCATGCACATCTGTTTGTTCAGTTGGGTACTGTCCATGCACAGCTGCCCTTTGACGTCTTTGGCCATATCATTTCATTTCCTTAGAAGCCATTTTTTGGCTCTGCCCTCAGAGTATCCTCTTTTAGAACCCTCCCTCAAACAATCATTCACCTAAGTGCTCTGTCCTTCAAAACTGCATCAATAGAGAGACTGAGAAAACAGCAGAACAGACCTTTCAAATCCTCAAATGGCAAGAAAAACATTTTAGTTTGGCACTCTGATTTGTTGAATGTTCTTTTGTATAACTGTGCAAAGGTAATAATGCTCTTGGGAATGGAGAATGTCAGCAATAACTGGTTTCTGCTGTTATCAAAGGCATTTAGTCAGCCAAAGAATACTATTTATTGTTTTATATGTTTATGCCATGAACATTAGCCCTTAGATACTATACTAGATGTTGTCTCCCCTATTAATTTCAGCTATTCAAGAACTGGTAACAAGTAAATATTAAGGTTCATACACTGCCTGTGATTTGCACATGTTACTTCAGTATTTTATTGTATGGGGCCCTAAAGTTTACTCTAAGAGGGTTTAAACAATAGAACAATTATTCAAATCCCATTGACGTCAATGAAAATATTCTGACCTACTTCAGTAGATCAGGCCCTAAAAGGGCACACTATCATCGTACAAAACATTAGAAGTGGCACATTATGTTTATTAGTTGAGACAAAGGACCAAATTCATTTCTGATGCAATGCCACTGGAATTAACATTTACAATACGAATTAATTGGCCTAGGACTTTATTGAGGCTCAGTCCTGCTCTCACTTAAATCAACAGGCGTTTTGGCCATTGGTAAATATATGGGAACAGGCTCTTAGTCCCAGTGTTACTCTGCTAGAGTACACTTAGCATAATTCTCAAACAAATAATTAAAAAATGATTCCAAACTATACTAGCTTGGCCAAATCTAGCAGTGCAAAGCAAATTTTGAGACCATACAGATGGTTAGATGTGCACTATCCCAACTCCTGTCTGCATCCAAGCAGAGCTCAGCACAGCTCAGGAGCTGAGAGTGCAAATGTGGCTTTCAGCTACCCTGATCTTGGGGTTGTCAAGCCACTGGTCTGGTCCTCAGTATAAAATAGAAAAGCCTGTGGCTTGCTCTGTTTTACATTGGCTACATAGCCATTAAGGGCTATCCCAACAGCCAGGGATTACCAGGCAGAGGGGATATTGGTTGCATCCGCTTTCTCCTAGGAACAGAGAAGTAACATAGGAGTCACTATTGCAATTCTGCACCAGCAGAGGATTTCCTAGACAGAGAGACTCTTTCATGGACCAATGAAGCTGGCTCAAAGGCTGCTTCATACCACCAAAGCATTCCAAAGCATCCTTAGTAGACTAGAAAATGTGGACCATCAGGGCACACACACTAGTTTTATACCACTGACTTCAATGGATTTACTTGTGATCTACACCAGTGTGAGAGTAGCATCTGGCTCCCTGACTTCAGTAGATTTACACTGGTGCAAGTGAGTGCAGAATTTGACCCATTGTCTTGCTATTAACTCGAGTTAGCATTTTAGCTACATTCTTTGCTGGCAAAATTTGATTTGATTTTTGTATCAGGCCCTTTTAGTGACTTCAAGCCAAAGCCTATTGAAGTATATGGAAAGATTCCTGTTGACTTTAATGGGCTTTGGATCAAGGCATTCAAAAAGGGAACATGAATTTATGTTGAAACAAAGACTATTGTATTTATTATTGCCTACAGTTTTTTCACATGCTTTCTGCTTTTATAGGTTCATTACTTACGGCTCCTGATACAACAGAGATAGTTAGGGTTCGACTGCTTTTTAACACTCTCACAGCCTACAAAAACAAAGTGAAAAAGTCAGTTTCAGTGTAAAAACGTTATGTATGAAAGGAAGAAAGAGAAAGAAGTAGGATAGTTTTCCTACTCAGAGTTTTATAGATTTTAAGGTCAGAAGGGACTATTAGATCATCTATTCCGACCTCATGCACAACACAGGCCATAGAATTCCATCCAATTCCACTTGTATTAAGCCAAATGACTTGTTTGGCTAAAGCGTATCTTCCAGAAAGGCATCCAAGTCCTGATTTGAAGACATCAGGAGATCAAGAATTCACCAGTTCCCTTGGGAAATTTGTTCCAATGGTTAATCACCACCATTGTAAAAAATTTGTGTCTTATTCCTAACTCTAATTTGTCTGGCTTTATCCTGTAGCCATTGGCTCGTTATGCTTTTCTCCACTAAATTAAAAAGCTCTTTAGTACCCAGTATTTTCTCATCATGACGGTACTTATACACCGTAATCAAGTCATCTCTTGATCTTTTTGATCAGATAAAGAGCTGCATAGTGAATACAGGAGTGTTGGGAAGTCATAAAGGCTGGAATTTTCAAGGGACCTACTGAAAATCAGTGAGAGTTGGGTGCCTAAATCTTCCCTAAACCCTTTTGAAAATCCTAACCTGAATATATATGACCAACCCCGTTTAGGTGGCATCACCTGGGCACCAGCACTTTTGGCGATGAAGCTAAGGCAGAATTTACACAACTGCGGGGAAGTTTCCATACACATAACACTTAATATAAATATAATAATGTGGCTAAATAAAAACTCCTTTTCCCACCTCTTTGTGGTCCACATTAGAAAAATCCACTCCATTTACTTCAACAATCTGATCACCAATCTATAAGAAATAATTAAAACATAGCATATGACTTTCTTTGTTATGGGTATCCTTACACTTTTTTCCCCTTCTCCTGAAAAAGGTCACAGAACATGACTTCATCAATGGATCCCAGACCACTGTATGAAATTACTACAAAATAAAATTACCCTGTAACATCTCACTTGGAGCACAACATACTCACCTCCAGCCCCACCTCAGCAGAAAGAGAACCTGGTTTAATATTGCTGATAAAAATGCCTGGTTTTTGTGTTGGACCACTGGAAATGCTGGAGTAAGCAGAGAAAACAAATGATATAGGATAACACAATACAAAGAAGGCATCATACCTGCTGAACTAGTGTCTGCTTCTAGGTTAGGTATGTCTTGATATTTGCTTCCTGTATTTCTCACCGATTTTTGAAAAACACACTGGACCATATCCTCAGCTGATGAAACTCACCATAGCTCCACTAAAATCAATGGAACTATGTTAATTTACCTCAGCTAAGGATGTGACCCACTGGATTTAACATTATCATTACAGCATATCCTGTCACAGCCAATATTGTTTTTCCAGTTGATCACAATGCCTATGCATGACACTTATCACAATAAGCTGATAGGAGAGTAATACTATGATAAAAATATTTTTGGCCAGATCCTTTGCTGCTGTAAATTGGCACTGAAGTCAATGGAGCTAATCCATTTACGCCAGCTGAGCAACTATTCCATATAAAACATGTTAATGAGTGAGTAATTGCTTGCATGTTCATTCAGGGTGCTGAGGAGATCTACACTATCACTCAGTTATGTATAACATAATATTCTTCAGAACTATGGACCACACCAAGAGGGAAGTAACAGGCAGGAAACCCTCTATACCTCATCCTTCTGGGGTAAAAATCCTAAAGCTGCAGCTAAGAAAACATGTAGACCAAATATGGCAAAGATTTCTGAAGTATGCTGACTGACTGCTGCTTTTCCTGCATCAGGCAGATGCACTATCCATCTTTCTATGTTTGCAACCAGCTTTATTCCCTTAATTATTTGCTTCAAGTTGTTCAGCGGCTGGGTAACAAATGAAAACATGAAGAGTGCACAGAAATATAATGCTGGTCGGTACAACGTGAATGCACATTGCATAGAAATGGTATTTCATCTTACAGCGCTGGCTAACCAAAGATACAGAGACCATCTGAATAAAGGTAAGTATAAGAAATAAAGGGTCAGATTTACTAAAGGTATTTAGATGCAGATAGGGACCTAGTGGGAATTTCAAAAGTGCCTCAGTTAGGTGCCGAACTCCCATTTCTTTTGCTTAAGTCGATTTAAAAAAAAAAGGTGTGAATTAAGACCAATTGAGTAATTTTGGTGCCAAAAGTAGGATGGAGAGCTTTGGAAAGAGTGAATAACATTATAACTAAGGCCATAAGAAAGTTGTGATTTTCTTTTTTTTGTTCAAAAGTTGCAGCCACAGTTTGTTAAAGTTGCAGTTGTGATGGAAATGCATCTGATGAAGTGGGTATTCACCCATGAAAGCTTATGCTCCAATACGTCTGTTAGTCTATAAGGTGCCACAAGACTCTTTGTTGCTTTTTACAGATCCAGACTAACATGGCTACCCTTCTGATAAATTAAATCAATGGCACTCAGGCACTTTTGAAAATTCCACTAGGCACCTATCTGCATATTTAGGTATCTAAATACCCTTTAAAAATTTAGCCTTTAGACACCTAAATAATTTATTTGCATTTGAAATTTAGACTTAGGCTCCTAAGTTACCTAAGTGCTTTTTAAAATGTTACCCTTAGACACATACATTGTCAATAAAAATAAATAATTTGTTTCTTTTGATTTATAAGTAACTAAAAGGAAAAAAGTTCCTATACCATGTTCTAGGTGTCTTTTATGAAATAAGCTGATCACATTTTCCATTTTGAACATGGTTAAAACAAAGATAGTAGTTCTTTTGTACTGACTTAAAGATGCGCCTAAATGGAGGTGCAGAATTTGGCAAGTAGACATTTATGCTGCAGTATTAAGTGTTTAAATAACACATTGTACAAAGGTATTCCCACACCTTTGTCAAAATATTAGATTGTATGTATATTTTGCTGATACTACACAAAGACTGTTCTGCTTTTCTCACTCCACAAATTACAAATGTTTCTTGCAAACCATATTAATTGGGACTCATCTACATACCTGCATCCCATGCCCTTTGAACCAATCAAACTAATGAAGACTTTCTTCTCTTTATTGTCCCTTCCTCCAGATGAAGCGAGCCCAGCAATGCTGCCTTTTCCCTCCTATAGTAAAAGAAAGAAGGGGAAAAAGACTGCAGGTGAAATCCTGGCTCCAGTGAAGCCAATAGTAAAACTCCCATTGTGTCTGGATTTCACCCTACATATTTACAGTTTACATTGCTATATAGTCCAAATTCAGCCCCAGTGTAAGGAGGAGCAATTACATTAACTTCAATGGAGCTGTGCCAGGACTGAATTTGACTTTTTATCTATTCGGAGAGGATTATCACAACAGTCAAGATACATCTCAGGAGGAAAGTAGAAAAAAAGTTAAAGCAAGGGCATAAGAGAAAAATGATTAGCTTGTGCATATCATGACAAGAGTTGCCTAAAATATATTGATAGCCCTCATTACCTATTATTTTAATGGACCCTTCCCTGATATAAACCTAGGGAAAGCAAGTCATGGGCTCTCTTAGCACTGCTGTAACCCGTGGATGTCATTCATAGATGTATTTGTTCTTCCATTAATCTCCCACACTCTAGGAATTTTAACCTCTAATAACACAGTTAAGGTATGTCAAATAATCTATTAAAAATTGCTTCTTGCAACATAAAGCATTGGCTTGCTGAGTCACCAAACTCAACAGAAGTTATTGATTCTTTTATTTATATTGGTAGAAACATTTCATTTCTAACACACATTTTCTGTATTACTGCTTCTAGAGCTTTTCATTTTCATATTTGTCTACTAAACGTTTGCAGTTTATTTACCATCTGCTCATCACCCGGGCATCAGAGCAAAAATATACAAAAGTCTAAATTTTCCAGGAGTAGTTAGTGATATTGAGTGTTCTAGCTGAGACCCCCTGAAGGGGCTGATTTTCAGAAAGATTGAGCATTTGCCTTCTGAAAAATCAGGCCCCTTTAAAAGCCCTCTCAGTTCAGACACCCAAAAACGAAGGCACTCAAAAACACAAGTTACTTTTGAAAATGTAGGTGATGCTTTTTAGTTATGTTTTCTAACTATCAACCTCATCCAACTCCCATTGAAGTTAATGGAAGCTTTTTCTATTGATTTTAGGAAGAGGTGGATAAGGCCACATAGGAATACACTGGTAGGACATTAATAGCTGTTTGTTTCAGATTTCACTTAACAGGTTTTTGTACCATCAAAATAAATGCAATCACTAAAAAGTTAAGTACGGGGTGGGGGAGGAGCGAATTAAATATCGCTAAGTGTTCCCAGAGGGCATATTACTAAAATAAGATATTAGGTGTCTTACCCCAGAATCTGACACAAACTGATCCACAAATTGCCACTTAAGAGGCTCATCTGGAGAGCTAGAAGTAAAAAAACCAAAATGGTTAAATATGATGAGGAAAATAGTTTAAAAATGATCAGTATATTGAATGTGGCTTCAATCCAGCCTTCTATTTTTCATCCACACATAAATGTAGGTACTATTGATAAAGAATTATATTGATTTTGTAATCAAGTACTTAGATGTCTAAAGGGCAACAGGTAAACACGCAATAATTTACATCAGTAAAGGTGGAGGTAGAGCTGGTAAAAAAAACAAAACAACCCTGTATATAATTTAGCAAACTTTTTGAAAAATTTCTGGTTTTTGGAAACTTTTTTCAAAAGTCAAAAAATCTCAACCAGTTTATACAGCTAGTCAAAACACCCCTCAAAAATCTAAAAGATTTTTTTATCAGAACATTTCGGTTATTTCCCCCCCACCATTGAAATTCAATTTTTCAACAAAAGTCATCATAGACCAATCATGATTTTCAAAACTTCAGCCAGCTTTAGTCAGAGGCTGCTTCTAAAAAACAACTCCGAAAGTTAGGAAGATGCAAGAACTTTGGAGCATTCTGCTAAGGTAATTTGGTGATGAATTTGTCCGAGTTCCAGACTGATTCCACTGATAATGCAGAAAGATAAGCTTGCTTATTTAAGACAGGGAATCAGATCCATCAAATGAGGCAGTACCCTGCCAAATCAGCCAAGGTGTATCATTTTAATCAATGATAAAGTTGGCCATTATCAACTTTCTAGAGTATCAATGGTAGATAAGAGATTGCAGAGGAAATGAAGAATCTAATTTGTATGTTGGATATGAATTTAGGAAAGGGACTGAGTGTGTTTACCTTTTGACAGGTATCATGCCGACATCTGCAAGAGAAAAATATGTCAGGTAAATCTTCCTGCAGATTATGAATTAGCTACATGACATTCTCTCTGTCAGTGTGGGAATTGTAGCAACTCATGTGAATTTTGCATTACTTACGTCTTACTTTTATGGACACTATTTTCTTTGTGCGGATGAGATTTATTACTTCCTCATGAGTGCATGAAGAGATGGAGTATCCATTTATCCGAACTATCTCATCTCCAATCTTAGAAATAAGAAATAGAAGGAAAATCTGTTATATGATTTGTTTAAAAACGGAATCTGTGTAGAAAAGTCTCTAAGCCACTTGTATAAACTGACACTCTCTTTGATGCAGAGGTCATGTGACTGGAACAAGCACCGTTTTGGATAGATAGCAGAATACCTTGAAGACCTCTAGAATCTCAAGTAAAGTACAGAGTGAGATTTAACATAAGAACAGCCATACTAGGTCAGACCAAAGGTCTACCTAGCCCAGTATCCTGTCTTCTGACAGTGGACAATGTCAGGTGCCCAGAGGGAATGAACAGAACAGTTAATCATCAAGTGATCCATCCCTTGTCACCCATTCCCAGCTTCTGGCAAACAAAGGCTACGAACACCATCCCTGTCCATCCTAGCTAATAGCCATTGATGGACCCTATCCTCCATTAACTTACCTAGTTTTTAACCCTGTTATAGTCTCGGCCTTCACAACATATTCTGGCAAGGAGTTCCACAGCTTGACTGCGAGATGTGTGAAAAAATACTTCCTTTTGTTTGTTTTAAACCTGCCACCTATTAATTTCATTTGGTGACCCCTAGTTCTTGTGTTATGAGGAGTAAATAGCACTTCCTTATTTACTTTCTTCACACCAGTCATGATTTTATAGACCTCTATCATACCCCCCTTAGTTATCACTTTTCCAAGCTGAACAGTTCCAGTCATATTAATCTCTCCTCATATGGGAGCCATTCCATACCCCTAGTCATTTTTGTTGCCCTTTTCTGAACCTTTTCCAATTCCAATACATCTTTTTTTGAGATGGGGTTACCATATCTGCACGCAGTATTCAAGATGTGGGCGTACCATGGACTTATATAGAGGCAATCTGATATTTTCTGTCTTATTATCTCTCTCTTTCTTAATGACTCCCAACATTCTGTTTGCTTTTTTGACTGCCACTTCACATTGAGAGGATGTTTTCAGAGAACTATCCACAATGACTCCACAATCTCTTTCTTGAGTGGTAACAGCTAATCTAGACCCCATCATTTTATATGTATAGTTGGGATGATGTTTTCCAATGTGCATTACTTTGCATTTATCAACATTGAATTTCATCTGCCATTTTGTTGCCCAGTCACCCAGTTTTGAGAGATCCTTTTGTAGCTCTTCGCAGTCTGCCTGGGACTTAACTATCTTGAGAGTTTTGTACCATCTGCAAATTGCAACCTCACTGTTTACCCCTTTTTCCAGATCATTTATGAATATGTTGAATAGAACTGGTCCCAGTACAGACCCCTTGGGGACACCACTATTTACCTCTCTCCATTTTGAAAGCTGACCATTTATTCCTACCCTTTGTTTCCTATCTTTTAACCAGTTAACAATCCATTAGAGGACCTTCCCTCTTATCCCATGACAGCTTTATTTGCTTAAGAGCCTTTGGTGAGGGACCTCCTCAAAGGCTTTCTGTTTGTTTTGGATCAATTGAAACAGTTTGTTCTCACAAAATTAAAAATGTTTTGTTCTGATTTCAACTTTTTATATTATAATGTAATATATAAGAATTTTATAATATAATAAAATAAATTTTAAAACAAAGTTGTTTTGAATAAATAAGTCAAGATGTCTTGTTCTAATAAGGTCAAAACAGAACATTTTGACCTTATCGGAAAACTTCTTTTGAAATTTTTTTCAAAACCAAATTTTGATCTGAATCAACATGTCCCCACAAAAAGTTTTAGTTCCAGTTAAACAGCATTTTCCAACAGAAAACCATTATGTTGAAAAATATTCAGCATCACTAATGCAGAACTATGTGAAAATTATCAATTGCTACTGTGTCGCATCCACCTTTTTTCTGAATTTAAGCAGTCATCAAATTGCCTTGTCTGTATTGTGGCTATTATGCACTGTACTATTTCATATTTCAGTGCATCCTTCATCTAGTCTTCACTTTTTCACTTTCCTGGATCACCACCCACTTTTTTTGGTTCTCAGATCTCCAGATCCTGCAGAAAGAGTCATGCACAATTATTTGCCTTCCTTGCTCATGCATCCAAACATGTGTTTCTCCATGCTTATTCATGTTGAAACTCTTGTCTGATATGGCTAACATCAACCATAATGGGGCATAAAGAATTTTCCTCTGCTTGATTCCAGGACCATTTCTACCCATGCTCCCATTAACACTCTCCCCTTAGGCAACTACAAACTAGTCCTCAGTATAGGAGGGCATGCAAGTGACCGTCAAGAAATTCTTTCACAACAAACTACAAACATTACTCCCTACTTCCAATGTATTTTGCCTGATCTCTACAAGCTACACAACTAAATTCCTTGGGTCTATTTCTTGTTTCATCTTCCATGGCTGTCCCCACAAACTGCTCTAATTTGTATTACTGTTGATAATGAACATTTATATAAAATGCGCTATTGAAGTCAATGGAAATTTTGCCATTGACTTCAATGGAGCAGGACGGTGCTCTTACCATCAAAACTTTGTGTGGCATTTTACAGAAAAGACATTCACATATGGATATTGTTTGTAGCATCACCTATAAGTTTGCTTCACACCTTCCATTTTAAGATCCTATTTTCAGTTGCATGTAACTTTGACAAACAGCAACTGCTTGAGCTGAAATTTTCCATGCCAGGTGTCTACCTGAGGCTGATTTTTATTTTTATTTTTTTTTGAAAGCTTCAGTAAAAATGGTTCAGCTGGTTCAGAGAACAAAATTAGGGGAAAATATGTTATTTCGTCAATGTTTAAAACAGACATACAACTGTTTCATTTTAGAGGCTCTTGCACACCTATGACTTGGAGCAGGTATTGAACTTTGGTGATGGAACAGGGGTGTTGCCCAGATGCTTAGTTGAGGTTTGTCACCCTGATTCTATCTGTACCAGACATGCTCCATCACAGGGCTGCAGAGACTAAGCAGGACTTTGCCTGCAATTGTTCTTCCCAGCTGCCTGGGGCTGCACTGGTGCCAGGCCCTGGAACAAGGGCAATTTTAAGTGCTTCTTCAGCTGATGCCCAGGCAGGGTGGAGAAGGCAGCAGCCTGTCTGCAGTACAGAAATATAAGGAGTTTACAGGTCAGGAAGACAGACAGGAGTGAGGGGTGGGAGGAGCATCATCCGTCCTGCACAGTGAATGAGGGAAGGATCCTGTGGAAAAAATACTATGCAATCCTGTAAATAAAGATTGTATCATAATGCACATACATGAGGAGGCCACATTAAAGTTCCACAGGCAACTTTAACGCTGGCATTTCCTAACTTTTGAAAGCTTGACTTTACACCCTTAGCGTTCTTTTTAATGTAGGGAGGTTTTTTGTTTTTTTTTTAAATAATACATGTCATTCTATTCAATGGGCCAGATTCTACCACTTTTACTCATACTGAGAATTATTCCTGATTTCACTGGGACTAGAGTAAGGTACTACTGCCATGCTTACTCATGTTGAAACTCTGGTCTGATATGGCTATAAAGACTTAACGGTGCAACCCTTCCTCTAGTGCAGTCAGGGGTTGTTCCAGGCACCAGCGCAGCAAGCACGTGCCTAGGGTGACAAGCCGCGGAGGGCAGCCTGCTGATCGCTGTGAGGGCGGCAGTCAGGCAGCCTTTGGCGGCAGGTACGCCGAAGGCGTGGGACCGGCAGATCACCCGCAGATACACCGCCGAATCTGTGTGACCAGCGGACCGCCCGCACGTGGGCCACCGAAGGCCGCCTGACTGCTGTGTTTGAGGCGGCAAAAAACGTAGAGCCGCCCCTGAGTCATGGGTGAGGACATGCTCACTTGTTTTCATTAATGGGACTCCTTGTGTCACTTTATCATGTCTTCCTATGGGGGCAAATAACATTTCATTTTGCCTGTAAAGTGCCATGCATACCTATGACACTGTACAATAACAATAGCATACACTGATAGATTGAGTGTAATTACCTCAATCGTCTCATTATTGTTTTTTTTAAAAACACTGATTGGATGATACGCATAAAAGTATAGGATTCCTGAGGGAAATAAAGATGTTTTCACACACAGAATGGAACAAATCCTGTCCGTTCACAACTATTAACTGATGTGTTTGCTCCACCTACTGGGCAAACAAAATCATCATCCAGGGGAAGATATGGGGTAGAGTTTTCAAAAGGATCAGAACTGGCTTAATGATGCTTTCACTGAAGTCAGTGGGAGTTTTCCTATGGGCTTTAATAGGAACAGAGCTAGGTCTGCACACAGTGCTTTGGAAATCCCATTCGCTGTCAAAAAAAATTAAAATAGGGGGATCCTCCAGTCTGATCACCTAAATTTTTGCAGGACTACTCATTACATGGTTCCCACTACTGTCTACTTGACCTGTTCTTAAATAATCTGACCCATACTAGAGTTGTGGAGGCGTACATGGCAGCTTAGCATACATGGCAGATGCTCTGTGGCACCATTGCTCACCACAGATGCAAATGCTATAGAGGAATGGGCCAGGGAGTGATGATCATTATCCTCCTTAAAGCCTAAGAGATAAATTTGAAGTGGCATTAACTCATGTGGTCTCCTTCACTCTGGAAAATAAAGGAGGCTTTTGGGGTAGCAGTGGCTTCTATTAGTTCTGGCAGCATGACTGCAATGGAGCTGCTGGGAAGCACAGCAGGAGGGCTCAGAGATGGTGTGAAAGCACAGGGCTTCTGTGCAAAGGGAGCTGGACTTGTGCAGATCCTCCAGAGTCCATGCAGATCCTTTGGGAAGGGTCTAAGGAATCTGCAGGGAACCACTGCTTGTTTTAGGCAGGTGGGATAGGTGAGTGATTCCCGCCCCCCCAGTGGAATGACTCTAGGAAAACTCAGTAATAGAATCTTTGCAAGGTTTTCACTCATATCAGTCCTGCCTCCCATGACTATTTTTTATAGGTCCAGGCCTCAGTGTGTAACTATTTAACTATAAACATGGAATTTTAATCTCTTTGCACTTTTGTGTTTATCCCATGTATAATCTGTACAAAATAAACAATTTCCATTTAGAATAAGTTATTTTCCATTGGGTTAAATGGAGCCTTGGTGAGACTCAAGATAAATCGATCCAAAATAAAATAATTTCAAGCCTAGTGCTACACAAAATATCCTCCCAGGCTTGTGAGCCTTGCAATTGCAGAAAACTGTAGTTCATAGAAATCCAGTGTATTCAGAGAAAGGATGAACCTAGTGTGATGGAGTGCAATGCCACATTGAAAAATCTCAGTTCTGCAGAGCCACTTTCAGTTAGGTCTGGTTTAAACAGAATTTTTGCACTAGTATAACTCATGTCAATTAGGGGCGTGATTTATGTTTAAACTAACATAGTTATACTGGCATAAAGGTACCTTATGCTGGTATAGCTTATTCTCCTCTTGGGCCTGGTCTTCCAGGGGGGGCGGGGTGTCGATGTAAGATACGCAACTTCAGCTACGGGAATAGCGTAGCTGAAGTTGACTTATCTTATTTCGACTTACCTCCCATCCTCATGGTGCGGGATCGACGGCCGCGGCTCCCCCGTCGACTCCACTTCCGCCAATTGCCCTGGTGGACTTATGGAGTCGATGGGAGCGTATTCGGGGATCGATATATCACGTCTAGACAAGACGTGATATATCGATCCCCGATAGATCGATCGCTACCCGCACAGACTTGTACCAAAATAACTAAACTGATTTTAATTCACCCCTTTTGTTATTTTCGTGCAAGTATGAGTGAGGCCTGAGAGTCAAAAGCACCAGAGGCAGAACTCTGCCAGATCAAGCAGAATAAGATAAAGGAAAAATAATTTTTATTTTGGTTCTAGAGAGCATTTTTCATATTCTGTGTAGTCCTGAGTGCAAACGTATTGATAATATTAGCAATCATACTGGCTTACATTATAGTTGTTATATACAACATGAGTTCATACCTAACTTTGGATAATTAGAAATTTATCCAGTAATTGTGCCCTGATAATTCTTTCAAAGACCTAAATCCCTCTCTTTAATCAATATGACACAGCTATTTAACTCCTATCATACCTATCACATGCAGAGCTCAGCTCTCAGTTGTATATTTTTAAAATACGCTTAAGCCACATCTAAGTTGCATATTATCTGAAATACAGAAGATTTGCTTTCACTATTTCGCCAGTGTGCTGCTGCATCATGCTAAAAAATAACCAAAGCAGGGATTCTAAGATTTTTTCATGGGGTGAAACATATCCTAGTAGATAGCTCTAACAGCTGCTTTTTGTTCCAACAAAAACATCAATTTTTGTCATTTTAAAACTGAAAACCTTGTGTTACACAACTTTCTGTCACAGAGTGCTCCCTTGCAATGCAGTGGAACATTGCAACAGCTTTGCCTCTGTTTCCCCTTGGATTTCCATGACTCTACCCAATCACCCATGCCTTCCGGGCTGTTTTGGTGAGTGTGCCCTTTGTCTAAGTCACATTTAGTCCCACACTCAGGCCTGTAAACACTTCTTCCTCTCCTTCTTCGCTTTGCCTCCAGGGTTCCTCTAAGAGCCTTCTCACTAAAATCTGTGAAAAGTCCTCTTTGTTCCCTTCTCAGTTCTGGGTGTCCTCCATATTCTCAGGCAAATCCTAGCCTTTTCACTGGCCTTTGGTCCCAGGCTCACTCAGGCTCTTTCTTCAGACCCTTGCCATAAGAGACCTAACAGCCACACCCGCTTTCCTTCACCTCTTCCAGTGGAGAGACTCTGTGGATCTCCTCAGCCAGCCTGTCACAGAAGACTCGAGCCCTCAGGAAGGAGCAGTCAGCCTGCACACCTCCGCAGTCATCATCCTACTGCTGGGCTTTCTTCCTCTTAAGTCCCACACCTTGTCCAGGTGTGGCAGGGCACGGCTAACCAAATGGGGCTAGCTGGCCCCAAATCTCCTGGGCCCAAAAGGGGCAGTCCATCCTGTCACACCTTGGTTTTTGGCAGTTGAAAGCCCCAAATATGTCAGTTTTCAGCAACTAAAATATGAAAATTGTTAAAATATGAACTAAAATGTGAAAACAAAAAGTTCCTGAAATGAAATGAAAATGAAAACTTGAAAAATCCCATCAAAATGCAACATTTCTTACAGAAGTTTCCACTTTGATGAAACAGCCTGTCACAGAGTATGCTTGCCTTGCACTGTCCCCTGCTGGATGAGCACAGCACTGCAGGTGCTCTCTACCTCAGTTTCTCCTCACATAGGTTTTCTGTCTCTCCCAGAAATTCATGTGGCTCAGCCCTCTGGCTGGGTCACTCTCAGAGTTCAGGCCCTTTCCAGGGTAACAAAAGTCCAATGAAAAAGTACTTCCATCCCACTTGGGTTTTGTTCTCAGTTGCCCCTCTGAGCTTTTTAAGTCTCCCTACTCTGGGATAGGCCATTGACTGACAGGAGACTTTCCGACCCTATTACAGGACCCAATTTTCTCCCTGTGGTACTTCCCAGAAACTGAATTCTCTACCCTTTCATGAGGCCCTGGTGTTGTTCACACTGTCACCTGACCCCAATTAGTCCTGACCCTTAAGTTCAGAGGCTGCTAATTATGGCACTCCAAGGGCTGATTAGTCCAAGGCCTCCTGGTTCTTAAAGAGGCAGGTCACCCTGTCCCATAGCCATTGTTTGCTTACAACAAATTTAAAATGAAAAATTTCGACCGGCTCCAATAATAAAGGAATTGTCTGAGAGCTCACCTCCTTTCCTGTTTGAGATCATGTGGGTCACCTTCTCTCCTTTTCACAGTTGCTTACATTAAAATAGGGATTCCCAAACTTGGTTTACGGCTCGTTCTGGTTAAGCCGAGATGCTTTGTTTAGCTGAGCGTCTGCAGGTACGGCTGCTCGCAGCTCCCAGTGGCCACGGTTCACTGTTCCCGGCCAATGGGAGCTGCAGGAAGTGGTGGCCGGGCCACGCTGCTTCCTGCAGCTCCCATTGGCTGGGAACGGCGAACTGCGACCACTGGGAGCTGCAAGCGGCCGTACCTGCAGACTCTCCAGGTAAACAAAGCGTCATGTGGCCTGCCAGGGGCTTGCCTTGAATGAGCCGCGAACCAAGTTTGGGAACCACTGCATTAAAAGGAAAGGGAAGCATGCATTTTTAGCTGTTTTTAATGGGACACATGGTTTACAGGCAGGTTTTGTATTGGGAAAAAGTTAATCACACTATCTCCCCTTCCTATTTGTTCTGCTCCTCTGTCTTCCTCTGCACTCACTTCTATGCTGCCTGGTCTCCTTTTCCTCTTCTCTTCTGAACATTCCACACACTTGCCTGGTTTTCCTCTCCTACTGTACATCCTTGTTATTAGGTTTCCTTCTCTGCTGGACACGCTGACCAGCCACTTAATCTTTTTCTACTCTTGCTTTCCTGGACATGTTGTCTGACGTGCTGCTTTCATCAGTCCCCTGCCACTTCTGGCTTTGCAGCTCCAATTCTACTGGTGCATCAAATCCCCAAGGGCCACGCTAGTTTATTTTCCTCCTATTTAGCTACCATCCCTGGTAAAGGTAGCTAGGAGAAAGGGTCCTCCTTGTCTCCAGTTGCATTTTCAGATCCTCAGCCTCTTCACACAATGCACAATATTGGGGGTGTTCCTAAGGGAGGGGATGTAGGGCAGTAGCTGGGGACTCCCTATGTTCTGGCTATTCCTGGCTGCTGGACTGGCCCAAATTAGGGCAGCCTTCAGGCTACTCCAATCTGCATTAGGGGCCAAAATGGCCCTAGCTGCTCCGAAACCAGTAGAGGTGCAGAGGTGATGTAAAGTCACTTCTCCTTGAGCCCTCTGTTGTGCTTAACTCAAGAAGAGAGATAACCTGATCTTCTTGTGTTTCAACCCTGATTTACAAGGACCAATTGTAAGGGTGAAAATCGTTCACTTTCCATGCATATTCTGCCCTTGGCATCTCTGACCAGATTGTAAACAAAGCTCTGCATTCCCAATTTTGATGATGGTTTTCATGACCTAGAGCAGTGATTCTCATACTTTTTGTACTGATGACTCCTTTCACACAGCAAGCCTCCGAGTGTGACCCTCCTTATAAATTAAAAATGGGGGTTTTAATTTAATTTTAATTTAACCGGGGCTTGAAGCTATCAGCCCCCACATATGGCCATGCTGAGGGCTGACAGCCCCATGGAGCTGAAAGCTTGTGACCCCCTGAGGAGTCATGACCCCCAATTGAAAACCCCTGACATAGAGGCTTCAAACTGGAATCAGAATCACCAACTCTTTTTCACATAGATCACAAAACCACCATCTGACTGTAACAATTTTCAGTCACCAGTCAAATCAAGATCAGTGACCTAGAGATTAAAGTCTTCATTATCCCATTACAAATCCCGAGTCAACAAGACCTCATTTTAATTGATTCATGGTCTTAAAACAAAACAAAAAACAATAATGCAGGCCTTTTCACTGAGTTTAAAGTAACGGCCCTGAAAGATATGCTTCAGGATCCATATTTTAGCACCTCCTGATTATTGTACATATTTAACCAGTTATTAGTTAACATATTAAAAACTTTTCAGTCAATTGGCTCAATTTCAGCATTGGTGTAAGCAATCTCTTTAATAGATTGTAACTAGCAGTTCTAATGTACATTATTAGTTAGATAATCTGCTCCAGTGAAATCTAATGCTGTGTTAGGAGATGCATAGGCATATAGTGGCCTTACTCCAGGGTAGTCGTTATGGCCTGGAAAAAGCGGGAATGGCCAAACCATTGCTGTGCTTTGTTTGTTTCATGAATTAAAGGCTTCAAATCAAGATTGGATGTATTTTTTAAAAGATATGCACTAGTTCCTCCACAAGATATGTGGCTCAGTGCAGGAGTGATGGGTAAATTCCTATAGCCTGTGCTATTCAAAAGGTCAGACCAAACCATGATATTGGTCCCTTCTGACCTTAAAAATCTATGAATAGCGTCCTGTCAAAACATGCACCGTATTCTTAACGTTAGTGGAAGTCATGTCTGCACACAGAGAGGACACATAAAGAGGAACTATTTAAATGCTTTTTTGAAAGGGTGAACATATGTTGAATGCTGGGAAGATGCCCTCATTTCAGCATTCCTTTACTTTGTGTCGTTATGTTAGTTTGCTATTTTCTTTTGTTTTAATTCAACTTTCTTCTGATCTATTTTGAATCCTTACATGTTTGAGATCAATAGCACAGTTTCAGGATACTGAAGGGTTAGCCTACTTCTTTCTGGGGTTAAGTCACACTCAGGTGAATCCAAAAACAATAGTTCCTTCTAGGTTGTCTCAAAATGGCTCTTGCCATTCTAGTAGTAATACTAAAGCCCTAACTTAAACTTACAAAACCAAGGAGGTTCAGAATTAAGACTGATACCACCATGTTTTTTTGTCCCATTGAGCCCAATTATTACAAACACACAGCATGTAGCATCTCTCATTAAAGAAGTGATATCTGGCCAGGTTTTGAGTTTTCAATCAGTTTCCTTCTCCATTACCTTACATCTTGCAAAGTGAGAGTGCTGTGTGTGTAAAATGGAGTGACAGTGTTCTTTCAAGGTGCAAATCAATGGAGAATTAGGCTATATAGTGCATTCTATGTATTTGTCAACACAACCAATGCATAGTAGAAAAATTCTTAATAAAGGCTGTAACAGCATTAAGTTAGATAATACCTTTATTTTGCCTTTACATTTCAAGAAAGAGAACTTGCATCATGATTAAAATAAGATAGTCGTGTTGACTGTTTCAAATGTCTGTTTTTGTATATTTTTCCCCTTTCATTATTCATACTAATCTCAAACCCTTTCTTTTCAAGAGAATCCTCATAGATATGAGTATCTGAGAAAGCAGCACAAAACAGAGAAGAAACAATAAAACATGAAAAGGATAAGTGCTCTTCATTCAGAAAAATCATGAAGTCATAGTAAAAAGGTCAAAACTTCAAATGTTTCAGTCAAATTCCTTGACTATACAAACATTTAGAAAGGCAGAAACCACTTCAAGGAATAATCATCATGAGAAATGAATTAGGATAAAAAAAAACAACAGGGGCTAAAACTGATTTTATGATAAAAGATCATTAAACCTTTTCTCAGACTGCATTTTTGGAATAAAAAAGTGTAGAGATTTAGCTAAATAATGCAGATGGGTGAAATTTCAGAAGCAGTTGGCTTTGCCATGAGACAGCAATTTAGAACAATGAACAGCCTGTCAATTCTCCTTATTCACTTGGTTTCAGAAAGTGTCTAGTGCCGCCTATTATGGAGGCACCTTAAGCTGATCCTTACCACATAATATCAACAAACCCAAGCCAGACAGTTAGATTAGCAGCAAAACACCATCTGTTCATATTAATACATATAATCAACAGGGGCGGCTCTAGGATTTCCGCCGCCCCAAGCAGGGCGGCATGCCGTGGGGGGCACTCTGCCGGTCGCCGGTCCCGCGGCGCCGGTGGACCTCCTGCAGGCATGCCTGCGGATGCTCCACCAGAGCCGCGGGACCAGCGGCCCCTCCGCAGGCACGTCTGCAGGAAGTCCACCGGCGCTGCGGGACCAGCGGACCTTCCGCAGGCATGCCTGCGGGAGGTCCGCCGGAGCCGCCTGCCGCCCTTCCGCAGGACGTCACCCCAAGCGTGCGCTTGGCGCGCTGGGGTCTGGAGCCAGCCCTGATAATCAAAGTCTAACACATTCACAGTAACATATTCAGGGATATATATTTTTTTTATTGTTCACACTTTGCCTTTGCCTGAGAAACACAAATGGAGTTCTGAATTAGTGTGTCCCTGGCTCAGAGCTCCTGTGAAGACTCACAAGAGACAATGAATCAATGTGAAATACTATGGCAATTGAATATGAAGTGAAGCTCTCGCTGCCCTTCCCACTTGTACTTTCACCAAGAAGAATGAATGGGTTGCCTTAACAAGCTTCGATCTTCCAAGAGCACAGCATCTGAGTGCATTTCTGAATCAAGGTTGACTGAAAATAACCTTACCTAGACTGCATCAAATGATTGGCATTGGTTTGAGACAACTGGTGAATAGGAGACAGATGATTAGTAGTACTATATGAATGTTCTCGTGCGACAGCTTATACAGTTGCCATTAAGTTCATTACTGTTCAATCACATTAGTATCTTCCAGATGTGACTGTCCTCTGTCTTGCTTTCCCTGTTCTTGCAATGAATGAAGAGAACACCTCTAATGAACTGAACCCAGGTTGAGAATGCATCAGCTGTCCATGCTCCCCTTTCCGAATGTCTAGAACAGCTCATACAGCTAGCTCCTGAATGATACATTAAGATCTGCGTCTGGTGTTTCTCTCCTAGCAAATACCTGATGGAGAAGGGAGTTGTTGATTGACCACAGTCCACAAGAAGTGTGCCTCAGGCTTGTATCTCTTGGTGAATTTTCCTTTGACACCCGCCATGAAGGAGAGCTACAAAATTAAGATCTTGGTGCAGAATCACTTTCTCTGTATCAGTAGATGGGACTAATCTAACAGTGACTCTGATTTAGTAGATGGCTATATATGTACACATGAACTTTTTTTTTTTTTTTTTTTTAAGATTTAAACAAAAGTCTGGGTGAGTTACCTGAATTGGGCAGGCCAATTGTGACTACTTAGCCTGTGATGCACATGAATCTTCAGGAGCGGAAGGGGATAGTAAGAAGGTGCACTTTTTATTTTATTCAATTTAAACATAAAATTAAGAAGTACCTAATCTGATGCATTTTGGGAAAATATTAAATACAATCCATAGAAGCCAGCATGTCCAGCAACTTATTCCCCACATAATCAAAATTAGCCAGACAAAATAAATCATCCTACTCACAAACATCAACCCTTACTGCACTCCTCTCCAGTTAGATAGTTTAAGCATTCTTATTTCTGATAAAGAGAGGTCCAGCATATGGCTTGATAGACATTTTCATTCATAATTTTCTCTTTTTCACCCAGTTAAGATGTGTGTGTGAACAAGGAGGAGGAACAAGAAATGATGCACATTTTTCTACTCTTCATTTGGTATTTGTGATGGTGTGCCCCATAAGGCTTTATGGAAATATGCTTATGAATGTATATATGACATAACCAGAATATGTTTTTTTGCTACATATGTCATGTAACATATCTATGTAAAGGTTATGATCTACTGAGTCTATTAATCCTATTTCTTTGCATGTATCATTTTTGTACTTGAAGTTAGGAATATCAGCTGTATACTTGCTTGATAGCCTTAGTAAAGCACTTGGTCAGCTTCTTGAGAAAGGGGTGTGCAAATTAAGTGCCCCATCAAGAACCACTTAGGCCAACAATGAACTTGAAGATGCCAATCCACATCGGAGCCTTCCCAGGAATGTGGTTTGGCAGGTAAGAAACTCAGTCATGCATGGACATGTGACTTGCCCATGTGACTCCATCTTGGAGCTGGACTTTGCATAGGAGAGAAGAGGGGGTCTCCACTCACAAGAGAAAGTCTATTTAAACCCCTGGAAGACCCCTCCATTTGGTCTTCAGCTGGCTAAAGAGCCTCTCCACCCCCAAGGATACCTGAAAGAGACTGGAACAAAGGACAGTATCTACAGGGGGTGTGCGTGATTGCTGGACCCTGACTAGAAGGAGACTAGTCTGTAAAAGGAAACTTACTGGAACTGGTGAGGTTTTTATCTGTGCTCAGTTGTCTTACAGTATTAGACTCAGACTTGTGTGTTCTATTTTATTTTACTTGGTAATTCATTTTGTTCTGTCTGTTACTACTTGGAACCACTTAAACCCTACTTTCTGTATTTAATAAAATCACTTTTTACTTATTAATTAACCCAGAATATGTATTAATACCTGGGGTGGGGGGGCAAACAGCTGTGCATCTCTCTCTATCAGTGTTATAGAGGGCGAACAATTTATGAGTTTACCCTGTATAAGCTTTATACAGGGTAAAACGGATTTATTTGGGGTTTAGACCCCATTGGGAGTTGGGCATCTGAGTGTTAAAGACAGGAACACTTCTGTAAGTTGCTTTCAGTTAAGTCTGCAGCTTTGGGGCATTTGTTTCAGACCCTGGGTCTGTGTTGGAGCAAACTGGTGTGTCTGGCTCAGCAAGACAGGGTGCTGGAGTCCTAAGCTGCCAGGGCAGGAAAGCAGGGGCAGAAGTAGCCTTGGCACATCAGTTGGCAGGTCCCAAGGGGGTTTCTGTGATCCAACCTGTCACAGTATTATCCCCTTTTTCTTTGTAAATCACCACATCCATATTTTATGTTTTCAAAAGAACTGGTCTTACTGCATTATTTATCCCAAGAATTTATCCACAGAAGAAGCTATGATTATGTGTTTTTATAGTATCTAGTGCACTTGGGTTCTAACCTGGTTGTTGCTTTTAGACATTACCACAATATAAATATTAAACAATAGTAAGATATCAACGGAATTTAAAATTAAAATCTAATTGCACTCAAGAAATTATTTCCCTATTAGGCAAAATTTACATTTTTGTTATTCCTGATTTTCATTGTTTACCCTTTATTTTAAGTGCTGTGTCCTGTATTTATTAGGCTTTTGGCAACTTGAAAGGTTCTTATGTTTTCCAGTTAGAGAAGATCTTCTGTTGAATGTATTTTACATTTCAATATTGCTGGGTATAAAGCGTGAATGCTGGTGCCACGCATAATCCTCCTTTTATGCCATTCTTCAGAATTGGCATATACAATCAAACATGAAAAAGAATTTTTGGTTTACATAATAATAAGGGGTTGCGAGGAAGAGGAAAATTTTAATAGCACTGGCTGATTTACCACATTTCATGAATGTGATTAAAAAGGAAGAAAGATTTAAAAGCGCAAGTTCCTTAGTGACAGTTACATAAGGAGATTAAATAACATTTCTGACTGGATTCTTTACTCAGATCATAAGAGGGTTTATTGCAGCAGTATGACCAAGAATGTGTTTTCTTACCTGAAGCCCAACACTGTCTGCTTGTCCACCTTTAATTAGTTGGGAGATAAAGAGGCCACAAGTAAATTCCAGTCCTCCTCGCACACTTATTCCAAGCCCTTCAGGATGCAAACGATCCAGTCTCACTTCCTTCAGCTTTCTGTAAATGTATTAATGTATCATTAATGAACATTACTTAATGAACAACATCATAAGTTGTGACAATTGAAGCTTCATTTTAAGCATTTTTAGTTACTGCTTAAAATATTTTCAGTTGTCATGCTTAGACTTGAAAAGAAAATATGTGACTAATATTTTCAAGACACATTTCAGTCCAAACAATAAATTTAGTCCCCAAAGAACTACATCTAAGACAACTTCAGTGTCTGTGATAGCATGCACAGGATATAGATATTTTATTCATCAAATCATGGCTGAATAAATTACATTTCAATCAAGAATTCCTGCTTGTGTTCATGTGACCTACATTGTTCTACACCAATGGGTCTCAAACTTTTTTTACTGGCAACCCCTTTCACACAGCAAGGCAATGAGTGCGACCCATCTAATAAATTAAACACACTTTTAAATATATTTAACACCTTTATAAATGCTGGAGGCAAGAGGGGTTTAGGGTGGAGGTTGACAGCTCACAACCCCCGATGTAATAATCTCATGGCCCCCTGAGGGGTCCCAACCCCCAGTTTGAGAACCCCTGTTCTACACGTACCTTGATCGTTTAGGCGTCAGCTGATCATATTCCACCTGATGTTTTAATGGGATAAGGGGACGGATGGCATCAAACAGCGGCAATCTACTTGGTTCATTAATCACAAGCTTTAGGTCCCCTACCAGTACTGGGAGATTCATGGATCTATAAAAATACATTGAGGAAACAGGACTGGGTGATCAAAATACTAAAAAGATTATATTTTCTGTTTGTAACTCATATTAAAACTGGATTTGTGTGTGTGTGTGTGTGTGAGAGTGTGTGAGAGTGTGTGTGTGTGTGTGTGTGTGAGAGAGAGAGAGAGAGAGACAGACAGACAGAGACAGATTTGTTTAAATGGTTCTTTATGTAGTTCAAGGCCAAGAATAAACAAGGGATATATTTTTCCTATATAATTTAAAAATAAAACTAGTATAAAGATATTTTTCTAATTCATGTAAACTCACGTTCACATTGTCTATGTAATTCTTTAATCCACAAATGTCTTGTCAATATGGTAAGGAAGACGGCTTTATTTAGTTTTATTCTCAGAAATACCAACAGTAGACCTATGTACATCTTTGGTCATAACATTTAAAACCAGGTAAACTTCTTCACCAGGTTTTAGATTTTATTTCAAGCCTGAAACTGTGCCCATATTTTCAAACCTTTTTAGTGAACCTGGGTCATGTTTTCAGCAAACTTCTTCTCTCCATGGATTCAGGAGATAGATGTATAGTTGCAATCCCCAAAAGCCACATGGCACTGAGTGGTTGCAGCTAAGTATGTTTGAATTTCCAGCTCACTTGAACTCAAAACAAAGTGAAATTCAGTGGTGGTGAAATCACATAAACCAACTATATAAATACAGTTGGAACCAGCATGAACAGAAAACTGCTTATTTTCTTTGAGTTCTATCTAAGAGTCCTTGTTACTAACTTTATCAATTTTGAGACATAGTCATAGGGCCAGATTATGTTGTCACGTCACACCAGTGTGAATCTGGAACAACTCCATTGGCTTGAGTGAAGCACAACAGACCACAGAACTTGGCCCATATCTATCTATTCACTGTCATCACAGCATTTAGGTACCCTGCAGATTACTTTTCTTGATGTGCATGTAACCCATTAATATTAATAGAAACTAATACACATCATAATGAGATTATACCCCCAAATATTTAAACTTATTTGAAAAGAGTATTCAGAGTGAAACAAATCCTAGCTGTTGGCCACAATATGTATTTGTCTTAACTTTTTTATTTATTATGAAGTACGGTAGCAAGAAAGGTAAGATCATTCAATAAACCTCAATAGCAGCACTTGATATTTTACTTAAAACTCAGTACAATTTCTGAACTTGTGGGGAAAAGTTAATGGGGGGATATTTGTTAATTTTGTAACTGTAAGGAAGTTTTAAATAATTAACAGCTACTGTTTCATACTGGTTTCACAAGCAACAGGCAATGCTTTATGAATGGAGAAGCAATTAGACAGACCTCAGTGAAACTGAATCGGATATGCAGCTGAGGCCATACAAAACGGTAGCTCAGTACAAAGACCACATGGAAATTTGGAAACTTCTACATTTCACTTCACTGAGATGCCATTAATTAAGATATGAATGGAAACAATGTCCATCAGAACCATTCAGCTATGAAGTGTGGAAAAAATATTCTCATCTTTTTTAAGAAACAGTGGCCCAGATGCCGATCTCAGTTGCACTGACGTTAATGCACAGTAATTCCATTGATTTACACAGGTGTAACTGGAATGAATAATTGACCTGATATCTTGTAACTGATGTTTTTGTCTTTTTGTTATAGAAAAACAAAATGCTGCAATGTGCAGGGCAAAGATTTCCAGGTTGAATTTATTAATAGTCTTTCTGCTAAAACAGTCCAAAGTATTTTTGCATGTTGGAGAGATTTATAAAAAGAATGAATCTAAAAATCGAATAAAATAAGCAAACTGACTAGTCAAACAATTTTGCTCTTTCCTATAAAAGATGCTCATGATTTTTTTCCTATTATAAACTATCAAGTTTCCATTTATTTATGTAACTGGTAAGTCATCACAAACAAAATAACTTTATGATCAAACTTAAACCATGCTCATTTCTTATGTACTGAATTGCAGAAGTATGACGACTCTTTAAAATAAAACTAGGAATTATTACTTCAGCTAGTTTTCTACAGACTACCTTTAAGATTATTGTTTAAATTAGTTTTTAGCTGTTTAATCTTTAAATAAAAATGCAATGGATCTATAACTGCTTTTAATAGTCTGAAGTTAGAGCTTACTGGTGGTACATCCGTAGCACATCATAAAGGTAATCCTTCTCTGCTTCATTGTCAATAAGCAAGTCAACCTGAAAACACAAGAACATCATTGTAATTCTATGACTTAATAGCCACAAATGTTGAAAGTATAAGACATTCACAAATTCCTGAGCAAAGGGACAATGATTTCAATGGGAAAAGTCATCTAATACACAAATAAGATCTTTGAAAGGCAGTATTACTTCAGAATTTGAAACCTAAGGCAATGCTGATTTTTTTCTTTTTAATACTAACGGATTGACTACCATGTCCAAAACTTGTCACCACATATTTTGAAAGCTACCATTCCATTTAGTACAGCATGCTGTAATATCACAAGCTCATCTTACCTTATAACGACTGTATTGTTGAATAAATATTTTCAGAAACCTTTTTGGCCATTCATTAATATAGCACATGCTTTCACAACCAGAAACGTCACAATCAAGATAACTATACTATATGTTAAGTGGCTTTAAAGTTCTGATTTTCACATCTCTCATATACTGTTAGGTAAACTACCCACTAGCCTAGATTCTTCCTCTTGGCTCTGGTACTCTGATAGAGCTGGCTGCTTGCTATTCATTACTTCCTCACTCTGTAACAGTGCATTCACTTAAACTAGTGTCAGATTACAAGGCTTCCACTTTTAGCTGCACTAAAACAAAATAAAAAAGTTCAGATCTGTCGCATGTCAATTTCTGCCTTCTGGGAGACCCATGAAAGCCCACTGGCCTCCTTTGTAACAGCAGATTATTACATCACAGAAATTTTGCTTTTAGACAAGATTAATGTTTGTGAAAACATAATTTACATCTAAGGTAAAGTTACTGTGACAAAAAGTCCAAGGACAAATGTGAATGTTTAAGCATATTCCTTTTATTCTAGGTTTACAATATCTTTGCATTACATTTTAAGTTAAATTAATGCTTCACTTTGCATTATAAATCTCTTCCTGCCCTCCAAAACCAGCATGATTCCACATATAATTGATTGTCTGTGACTTTTTCTCCCTGCAACAAAACACTTACTGCACAATTAAAAGTTAGACACTTATGCACAGGCATGATTGTTTGACTGATAGTATAAATAAGCAAATTGCAACAGTGAACTTCAGAATCCAGGAAAGAAAATGTGTGTAAAAATCTAATAACATGGTTGCACTCATAACTTGGTGATATACAATGAGCCAAATTCTCCATTGATCAACAGACCTCCAAGGGTTTTCACATTGGGTGTAAATACAACACAAAATCTGGTACAATGGATCTAAGCACTGCTTCTAGCTAAGGTGCCACAGACGGGTGCTTAAGAGTCTTGAGAAATATGTCCAAATCACTAATAAATTCTCCCTACAGACCTCGGACCCAAAACAGCAACCCTTCTCCCTGTCTGACTGGAGGACAGACCCTGTAGAAATGGTACACTACTTACACAATATGCTGTGCATCAAGGGTAGGCTTGGAAAGATTGTTAGTAAATGTCAATTTCATCGTACATACAAACTGAGGAAAATATATTTCCATTGCCTATCTGTACATTTCTATTATTGTCAAAGAAAGAAAAATGCTGGTTACTAGAGTTTGATTTAAGGATATTTATGTTGTATATTTTGACATACGATGTTGACAATTTGTGTTTTAGCAGTGACAAAGCTTTAACTTTTTGAACCTCAACATCAAATGCCATTAAATAATTATTGTCTGACCCACACATTTTCCCACCTCCATAATTTTCCAAAACTATGAAAATTTTAAATTGGTAAGAATTGAAAAAAAAATCTTTACAAATAAACATTAATATTATCCATCAAAATTACAAATAAAAAACCCCCAAAACTGAATTCTACCATGTTTACTAATGGGGCTGTAGCTGTCATATGTTTAGTTTTAGGTGGGGGTAGCATGTTCCCCACTCCTCCTAGTTTTCAGTAGTGGGAGGGAAGAACACAGTGTCTAAATCTTGCTGTTTCTTCTAACACAACATCCAGCCTTTTCTCTCTGTCCATTCCACCAAAATTCTCATCAAAACCTTCATCATTTCATGACTTGATGACCCCTAGCTCCTTCTCTCTGGCCTTGACAAAGGCACGCTTGACAAAAAGGTACTCCAGTCCAATCAAAATGCTGCTTTTAGGATCATTTTCTTGGCCTGTTGCTCTGACTGTATCCCGCACCCCCTCCCAATTTACAACCCTCCACTGGCTTTCACTTTTGCACTGCAAACATACACCACTTTTTCTTCACCTTTAAGATTTTCATGGCTGGGGCCTGCCCTACCTTAATGATCCATTCTGGCCTTCAGTCTATGAAACTCTACCAATAAACTCTCAACCCTCCCAACAATACCAGCCTCTAGTGCCTGCTCATCAAAATTTCCCCTCCAACACCTTTGTGCTCTGTCATATACTACCTCTTATGCATGGAAGAAACTCCCCATAAAAATCTGCAAAGCCACCCCTGGTATCATCTTTAAAATTTCTCTCTCCTGTGATACCTACAAAACACTTGATGAAAACTAGGCAGTTTGTGTGCTGCAACTGCAGGGTTTTCCATTCAAGATTACCATTTTTCAGCAGCTTTGTCTTCCCCACTCACTGGACTGTTGTATCCATCTGTTGTCTCTTGTCATTTGCTTATGTTGTAAGCTCTTTGTAACAGCCACTCTTTTGTTACATGTGCATTTTGCCTATCACAATGGGTTCCTGCTAGGGACTCTTCCCAGAATGGATTTAGCCTAATAACACAAAATATCAGCATTTTATACCAATCTAATCCTTGAGAAATAAAAACATGGAAGACACTTGAGAGGAGGAATAGGGATATACCGTTCCATAGATTTTAAGGCCAGAAGGATCCACTATGATCATCTACTCTGACTTCCTGCATAACACAGGCAATATAATTTCACCCAGAGATTCCTGCATCAAACCCATAACTTCTGGTTGAACTCCAGCATTTTTTTCTTTTTTCTTTTCTTTTTTTTTAAGAAAAATCCAAGACTTCAAGCGATGAAGAATTCACCACAGCCATTAGTAAAGTGTTCCAATGGTTAATTAATTACTCTTGCTCTTAAAAATCTGTTCCTTATTTCTCATCTGAACTTGTCTAGCTTCAGCTTCTGTCCATTGGCTTGTTATGTCTTTGTTTGTTAACTTAAAGAGCCCTCTACTGACAGAAACTTCTTCTCCATGTAGGTATTATAAACTATGATGAAGTCTCCACCCTAACAGCCTCCTTAATAAGCTAAAGAGATTGACCTTTAGCCTCACGCTATACATGCACTTTTTCTAGAATTCAAATAATTCCTTTAGTTCTTTTCTGAATCCTTTCCAATTTGCCAATATTCTTTTTAAAAAGTGTGGACACCACAACTGGGCATGGCATTCCACTAAGGATGTCCCTGATGCAATATCCAATGGTAATAACACTTCCCACTTTTCTACTTCTACTAGATACTCCCCTGATTATATGTCCAAGGATAGCACCTGCTCTCTTATAGCCACCACACTGCATTACAAGCTCATATTCAGCTGGTTATCCACCATGACCTTTATTCATTTTCTGAGTCACTGCTTTGAAAAATACAATCCCCTAACATGCTACAGTCCCCTAATACGTGACCTAAATTTTAGATTCCTAGCTATTTGACCTGGCATTAGCTGTATTAAAAACATATTTTGTTCAAGTAAATCCAGCTTACCATGTGATCTAGACCAGTGGTTCTCAAACTAAGGCACGCGCCGCTTCCTATAGCCCCCATTGACCTGGAGTGGCAAATTGTGGCCAGTGGCAGCTGCAATCAGCCGAACCTGTGGACGCGGCAGGTAAACAAACAGGCCCGGCCCACCAGCGGCTTTCCCTGGAACAAGCGGCGGCCCTAGTTTGAGAACCACTGATCTAGACCTCTCTGCAGAACTGAGCTGCCTCCTCCACCAAGTTTTGTCATCTGCAAACTTTACCAGTAATGATTTTATGTTTTCTTCCAGATTATTGATAAATATATTGAATAGCATTGGGCCAAGAACAGATTCTGACTAGAAACGACCCCACTGGATGATGATTCCCCATTTCCTTTAATTTCTTATGATTTGTTATATGAAACATTGTAATTTATATGGTTTAATAGACCTTATGGGCCACATTCTAATCACACTTAACCCAGTTTTACACTGTTGAAACTCTGCTGATTTATGGTAATGATTAACATCAGTGTGAGATAAATTAGATCTTTTGGTTTATTGTGTACCAGATGGCAAGATATTGTATATTTTGACTGATTCCAATAGATTATACTTCAACTGCATTAATATGGGTAATAAAGAGATGCTGGAATGCTAAAGGTGATGCAGAATCAAAAGAAAACAGCAACTATGTTTCTGACTTGCCTAGTACTACAAAAATTAAAGAAAACTGTAGTTCTGCTGGTGGTTCTTTAAATGTGAGACTATTATGGATGGTTGACTGCTTTTTGGCTTAGGTACAGCATATCTGCTCTAAATCTGTTAAGAACATTAAATAGATTATTTGCTTTTATTTGCAGCTGTAAAACAACATTTTATTGCAAACAAAAACAGACATAAGAAGCAGCAAAAGACAACAACATCAGCCTAAAAAAAAAAACTTTTAGGAAAAGATCCCACACACACACTTAAGGCTACACTGTCTGGTCATACAGATTTTGCTACATACAGTTTTTAATATTTTGACTACCCTAATTCCCACATATCATGTTTTCACTGACCGTCATGGATTTTGCACGGTCACAAAGAACCTCCTTCTACTTCAATGGAGAAAGAAACACACTACATGTTCATCTTCCTCACTACAGTGTTCAACTCAGACTTCCCCCACAATCACACAACACACACTGCATACTTGTGCACAATTGTCTAGCATATTTGCTAATGTTGCTGAGATTGTAATTAATGTTTTCTATTACATATATTGTAAGGGAGATTAGTATGTTTCCTTATCTGTTGGAGGTAAAAGATGTGAACACTATAAGTGGAAAATGTATTGTGTGGGTGTTAGGTCATGGTGAAGAGATGTCCCATAAATTGACATTTCCTTGCTTTTAAGAACATAAGAACGGCCATACTGGGTCAGACCAAAGCTCCATCTAGTCCAGTATCCTGTCCTCCGACAGCAGTCAATGCTAGGTGCCCCAGAGGGAATGAACAGAACAGGTACTCATCAAGTGATCCATCCCCTGTCGCCCATTCCCAGCTTGTGGCAAACAGAGGCCAGGGACACCATCCCAGCCCATCCTGGCTAATAGCCATTGATGGACCTATCCTCCATGAATTTATCTAGTTCTTTTTTGAACCCTGTTATGGACTTGGCCTTCACAACATCCTCTGGCAAAGAGTTCTACAGGTTGACTGTTCGTTGTGTGAAGAAATACTTCTTTTTGTTTGTTTTAAACCTGCTGCTTATTAATTTCATTTGGGGATTCCTAGTTTTTGTGTTGTGAGAAGGAATAAATAACACTTAGTTATTTACTTTCCCCACACCAGTCATGATATTATAGATCTCTATCATACCCCCCCTTAGTTGTCTCTTTTCCAAGATGAAAAGTCCCAATTTTATTAATCTCTCCTCATATGGAAACTGTTCCATATCCCTAATCATTTTTGTTGCCCTTTTCTGAACCTTTTTCAATTCCAATACATCTTTTTGAGATGGGGTGACCACATCTGCATGCAGTATTCAAGATGTGTGTGTACCATGGATTTATAGAGGCAATATGATATATACTGTCTTATTATCTATCCCTTTCTTAATTATTCCCAATATTCTGTTTGCTTTTTTGACTGCCACTGCACACTGAGTGGATGTTTTCAATGAACTATCCCCAATGACTCCAAGATCTCTTTCTTGAGTGGTAACAGCTAATTTAGACCCCATCACTTTATATGTATAGTTGGGATTATGCTTTCCAATGTGCATTACTTTGCATTTATCGACATTAAATTTCCTCTGCCATTTTGTTGCCCAGTCACCCAGTTTTGAGAGATCCTTTTGTAGCTCTTCACAGTTTGCCTGGGACTTAACTATACTGAGTTGTTTTGTATCATCATCTGCAAATTTTGCCCGCACGTTATACCCCCTTTTCCAGATGATTTATGAATATTTGAATAGAACTGGTCCCAGTACAGACCCATGGAGGACACCACTATTTACCTATCTTCACTCTGAAAACTCACTATTTATTCTTACCCTTTGTTTCCTATCTTTTAGCCAGTTGCCAATCCACGAGAGGAGGTTTTTCATTGGGCGGAGTTCCGCCCACCACCCCCTCTTTTTTTTTTTTTTGCTTGGACAGTTGAACTCTCAGAGCAATGGGTGGCAAAAAACCTAGAGCTGGCCCTGGTAGGATGTCAGGCTTACTCAACCTATAGTATTTATTGATATAAGAATTAGCTCAGTGAAAACAAGTGCAGCCAACAAACCCAACCAAACAACATGTCAGGATGCATAAGGAAAATACTGAAAATGTTATAATGTCATTGTATAAATCAATGTATTTATATGCTTACCCTATCTCAAAAGGATATCGCAGATATAGAAGGCATTCAGAGACAGATGACGAAACCCGAGGCATGGAAAAACTTCCATATGAAAAGAGATTGGACAGATTGGAATTGGTTAACTTACTTAGGAGTCCAAGTCAGAGATTTAGGACAGAGTTATAGAGAATAATGACTATTACAGAGAAGATCAGCTGAGTACTTCAATTTACACCCTTAAAATACTGTACAAAAAACAAGAAAGAATTCCATGAAATTAAAAGGAAGCAAATTTAAAACTGATAAAAGAAAACGGTGTTGTCACATTGCATAATTAATCAGTGGAACTTGCTACCACAAGATATCACTGAGGCCAAAACCCTGTAGGATTAAAGAGTATCGGACGCTTACATGGATAAAGAGAACATCCACAGTTACATTAGATGCTAAAAAACAAAAGGAATGTAAACCCTTGTATTTCAGGGAGTAGGCCAACCTCTGGCAGGCACCAGGAAAAAACTTCCCCTAGGAGCAAGTTGTTCCATAACTGGAGTTTCTTTCCTCAGAAGCATCTAGTACTGGCCACTGTCAGAGACAGGATTTTTGACCATTGGAATAATTCATTCTAGCAATTCCTGTTACTATCAGTGCAGGCATTACAGGTTTAAAAATCAAATGCATTATTAGTAGAGTGATGCAGAAACAAAAAGATACTTTATGAAAGTATGAACATGCCATGGCATATGAAAATTTGTCTTTTTCCTAAATGAACTTCAGTAAATGCACCATTAAACCTAGAAGGGATGCAAACAAACCAGTAATGAACAGTGACATTTTCTGCCCTTTCTAAATTCTGACAAACTGGAAAACAAATAAATTCTAAGAAGTCTTGGTACAATGAACATCTGTGGCCTGGTTGTTTAACATAAGTTAATTAGAACTGTCCTTTGCATAAGGATATATATAAACTATTACTTGAAGGGTTCAAATGCCACAGGATCACGTCTTAGAGTTTATATTATCTTTCTGCAGTTACAGAGAATGCTTTGAAAACTAAATGCAGACACTTTCATTAAGAAATAAAACATTATTGACAGAGTCACAAAATAGGGTCTGTTAATACGGAGATACCATACACTCATTATTTCAGGGAATACTTACTACAGTTGTATAATTTTGAATCCTAGGATACCACAGTAAATCATTTCCTTATGGATTGTTTTCACTCTATTTAAATCCATGACTTTTTTTGCTTTTAATTTACAATATTAATAAAATTTATCACTCACAACATAATTTAATTATATGTGCATAGTAATCTGATATTCAGCCAAGATTTATTTATTCTATAGAAAAAAGATTATGAAAAATATCAGAGGTATGTGATCTCAAAAACTGTAATGCAACTGAAATACAGTATAATTAAACTTTCAAGGCATACTGCAGGGTCCATTTGTTTTCCCTGGCCTTTGAGAAGAGTTAGAGGAGACTGAAGCACTAGGCAATGTTAAGATATAATTTATACTTAGAGCTTCTGCTTGGTAGAAAGGAAGAACTGATTAACATTACAAAATGAAATACAAATGTAATTTAATTGATAGGAGACAAAGAACCTGTGTAAGGGCATATTTTACTGTTCTAACTCAAAAGGATAAATATTTGAAGTTATGGATGCAAAACAGACTAAAATTAATATTACTGCATCACTAAAACCATGCAGTTTAACAGTTTAAGCAAGAGGCCTTATCCTGAAACTCTTTATTTAGGTGGGTAGTCGTTACTCTCACATTCATCCTAGTTACTTTCATGGAAGTCTGTTGAGAGTAAAGATTTCTTGCATGAATATCTGTTAGCAGAACTGGACCCAGGTTGATTTATAAATTATTGCCAACATGAAAAGGAATAGGTCCAACGTCCAAGACCATAATTATTGCCTCAGAGACACAGGCCTATCAGATCTGTTGCCCAGCCCAACCCAGAGTTAGAGACAGTGATGGTTAGCAAGGCAGACATTTTATTAGACATTTGTAATCATTTGGATATTTTAATATCAAAACATATCCAGAGCCTTAATTTGTTTCCTTGTAGGTGCTTCTTCTGGGTCCGGCTACCTCAGTCTAGCCAATTTATTTATGAAAGCTTTTATTACAATTTTATATTTAATACATAAAATACATGTATCCTCTCTTAAAAAGCCACAGAGGGGAACTGCAAAAATCAGATGCCTGACAGAGAAGCTCTTTAAAGGTTGGACTGCATTGGAAACTTGAAAGATATTTTAAGCAGTTGCTTAAGGCTGAGCTCTGATGCAAGACTCAATTTCTCAGAAACAGACGTTTGGGCCTCACTGAATGAACATTTGTGTGGGCAGATTACAACCTTACATGTCATGCAAATTGGGTTGCTAGATACATAAAGAATATTTGCACATGATTGTGCATGGTGGACTGGACACATAAAAGTAAAGACCAAACAGAATTCCTCTTCATCATTGGCAATTAATGCTGGTTACTGCAAATGGTGATTATTTGGCCTTGAGCTTTCGGGTCTGGGTTTACTTTCTCCATTGTGAACTGGCTAGTATTGATTTGATTTGACTCAGATGGAAGAAACAAAATAGCTTTTGTTTAATAAACGCAGCCCTGCCAACTGCCAAGTCTCACTTCTTCCAAGAGACACTTATTTTTTCTGAAGAGTTTTAAAATCAACTTTAAAAGTCTCCTCTTCTTTTGAGGGAGTATGCTGTGTGTTTTTTTCTGTGACATTTATCAAATTAACGGTAGAGTTCCTGTTTGTTTTACACCACCCCGGTTTGTGAGCCTTGTAATTCAGGTCAAATTCAAGAGCTAGAAGATGGAGCCAGACAACTTGTCCGGTACGTTTCAATCAAGCCATCAACTTTCTGTGCCTTGAACTAGAAGCCCTACCCGGGAGTGAAGTCCCAGTCCTCCCGGGAGAGGTTTTCCTCCCCACGGCTCAGGGAGAAAAGCTTTGTTCTGCTACAGGCACTTCACGTTCACCCCCTTCCCCAGGATCCGGGTTAATTGATACCAAGAGTCCATAGTCCCAGCAAAATGTCCCCTCGCCTCTCCCAGCGAGCGGCAGCCACCGAGCCGGGCAGCGTGGTGAGAAAGTTACCGATTGCAAAGGGCAGAGCGGGGCTGCAGCGCGCTGCTCTCTTACCTTGTGCCTGAACTCCCTGGCTACCTTCCGCTCCATGACAATGGGGGGCCCCGAGCCGGCAGCTTTCCTCGGGCTTGTTTCCTGCTCACGGGCAGCTGCTCCTGCGGCTCCTCCTGGTCCCCGGCAGACAGGCGAGGGGTGCAGAGCCCAGGCCGTGCGCTAGAGGGAGCGGCGCGGCTCTGCTGGAAGGGCTGAGTGCGGCGATAGGGCACCTGCAGCTCAGCAGGGTGCTCAGCACTTTCAGTCCCCTCTCCACCGCCAGTTCCTCCCGGCTCGCCTCCTGCAGGTAACCACTGACACTCAAGGAGCAGAGAGAGCCCTGACAAACACATAGCTGCTGAACCCAGCTCAGCTCCCCTCCTCACCCATTTCTGTAACTCTCTTTTCCTTTTCCCAGGCTAGGGGAGTCACCGACTCTGCTTGCTCCCTTGCAGCTGCTTGTTGCAAATTGGTCACTGCCCTATGGTCAGCACCAATCATTTAACAAAACACGAACCGGGCTCCTAAAACCGTGATATTGACTTACAAATCATGAGTTTTCTTTTAAACAAATACATTTTGAAAGGGTTTGGGGGGGGGGGGCTGGTGGGAAAGGGGTGTGGAGATTTGAACCTTTAGGGCAGGGGTGGGCAACCTTTCAGAAGTGGTGTGCCAAGTCTTCATTTATTCACTCTAATTTAAGTTTTCACGTGCGGCTCATACATTTTAACATTTTTTAGAAGGTGTCTCTCTATGTCTACATATTATATAACTAAACTAGTTTTGCATTGTAAAATAAACAAGGTTTTCAAAATGTTTAAGAAGCTTCATTTAAAATTAAATTTAAAATGTTGATCTTATGCCACCAGCCCGCTCAGCCCGCTGCCGGTCTGGGGTTCTGTTCACTTAGGCTGGCAGGCGGCAGCGAGCTGAGCAGGGCCTGTGGCCAGGACTCCAGCTGGCAAGGGTCCAGCAGCCAGAACCCCAGACCAACAGCAGGCTGTGCAGGGCTGGTGGCTGGGACCTCAGCCCACTGCTGCTCAGGGGTTCCATCCGCCGGCTCCTGCCAGCCGGGATCCCGGCTGCCGGACCCGCTCAGCCCGCTGCCGGTCGGGGGTCCTGGCCCTGCCCACATACAATGGGTACCTACCTTCTCCCTGGTTCTGGCCCATTCTCTTCCTCTCTCTGCACTGAGCTCAGGGTGGGAGTGCACTGAGCACAGGGCTGGGGGTGAAGGGTCTGGCCAGGAGCTAGAATGAGGGAGGGGGCTCAGGGTTGGGGCAGGAGGTTTGAGTGTGGGGCACTTACTTGGGCATCTCCCATTTGGTGTGAGGGGTGCAGGTGGGAATGTGTGGGGGGGTGCAGGAGCTCCTGTTTGGTGCTCAGAGTGGGGGTGGGGATGTGGAGGGTGCATGGAGTGTGAGGGGGCTGGGAATGTGGGGGGTGCAAGAGTCAGGGCGGAGGGCTGCGAGCATTTGAGGGGGGTGCAGGTGTCAGGGCAGAGTGGGTGCTGGGGATGTGTGGAGGTGCCAGAGTCAGGGCTGGGGTCATGGAGGGAGGGTGAAGGAGTCAAGCAGAGGGCTTGGGTGTGTGTGTGTGGGGGGTGTCAGGGCAGAGGGCTGGGTGTGTGTGTGGGGGGGGCATCAAGGCTCAGGGCAGAGGGCTGGGTGACTGTCCCCCTCAGAACTCCCAACCCCTCTGCTCCTTGTCCCCTGACTACCCCCTCCTGGGACCCCTGCTCTTAACTGCCCCCCAGGACTGCACCCCCTATCTAAGCCTCCCTGCTCCCTTGTCCCCTGACTGCCCCCCTAGAACTCTACCCCCTACCTGTCCCCTGACTGCCCCGACCCTTATCCACACCCCTGCCCCCAGACAGACCCCCGGGACTCCCATGCCTATCCAACCACTCCCCGCCCCTTAAAAGGACCCAGAACTCCTGACCCATACAACCCCCCCTGCTCCCTGCCTGCCCCAACCCCTCTCCACACCCCTGCCTCCTGACAGGACTCCCAGAACTCCCGACTCATCCAACCCCCAGCTCCTTGTCCCCTGACCACCCTCCAGAGACCCCACCCTAACTGCCCCCAGGACCCTCCTTGCTCCCTGTCCTGACTGCCCTGACCCCTATCCACCCCTGCCCCCTGACAGACCCCGGGACTCCCATGCTCCCTCCAACCCCCTCTCCCTGACTGCCCCCTCCAGAGACCTCTCGCCCCTAACGACCCCGCCTGGGATCCCACCCCCATCCAATCCACCCTGCTCCCTGTCCCCTGACTGCCCCCACACCTTATCCAACCCCCCAGCCCTGGACCCCTTACCATGAGGCTCCAAGCAGAGCCAGACATGCTGCCCCACGGGAGCAGACAGCCCCACCCCTCAGAGCGCTGCGCGCATGGCGGCAGGGCTCCAGAGGAGGAGGGGGGGCTTGCTTGCTGCTTGGGGCATCACAGCCCAGCAGGGACGGACCGACTTGCGGCGCGCGCCGTGGGGAGGCTTGGGCCTTTGCCCACACCCCGCATTACGCTCTATGCTCCTGCCCCCCGAGGGGGGGAGGAGAGGGCAGAGGAGAGAGCTGGCCAGGCTGAGGCAGGATATTTGCTGGCACTCTGAGTCCCAGCAGGCAGCAGCCATTAAAAAAAAAATTGTGCCCACTTACCCACACACACACATGCCATAATGCCCTGCTTTCTTTTTTAGTGTTTCCAGCCAGGTTTTCATGCATTTGTCTGCATCCTTGACAGCTTGGCACTCTCATTTTGTTCATGTTTTCTTGTATTTTTTCTTTTTTTTCTAGGTGAATAGTCAAGACATTTCAGCTTTCATAAAAAACAAGAAGTTTTTAGCCTTTGTACTTATAAAGAAAAACTTAAATACCTGAAGCTCCAACGCTCCAGCACCAGGAGGCAAAGAAAAGAGAACCCAAAGTTGTTTTTTGTTTGTTTCTTAAAGCTGCATTGATTCATGATTTCTGAATGCTTGGGGTTGTCAGTACTGCCACAAGAATAAAGATTTTTTTTTAATGGATGTTGAGAGTGTCTCATAAGCCCATCTTTCCTGGGGCCGAGGCTTTAATAAAACCAACAAAGATTGACAGACTAGTGATAAAAATGACTAGAGTTGGCAACACTGATAATTCTCTTGGGTGAGGCTGAGGGCATGAAGAATCAAGTGAGAGTTTATTGAACTAAAACCTTTGGCAATTTCCCATTTGAGTTTTACATCATGGCGTTCTTGGTATGCTGCTCTTTGACCACACCAGAGTGAAGAGGATCAGCACCTTGCACAATCTGGTTGGCAGTTTGTAAAGCACTGGTGACATCAAGCAATATTATTTATAAATGCAAAATATTTTGGGCCATAAAATAACTTTTCAACTGAAAAGAGCAAGTCATAAACACTGTGGTGTAATTTGAATGACTTTTCTTGCATCCTCTCAATACAAATCAGATGCAAAGTTATGACAAACTATAAAAACAAGTCTGCCAAAATAAGGGAATTTAGATATGTTTGCTATTTTTCAGTCCCTCCTTTAGTACCTAGTACCTGCAGTTGACATGGGCCTGATCTTAATTATGAGAGCAATCCTTATTCAGATGAGCAGTCCCACCGAAAACAGTGGTTATTCATGTGAGTAAAGTTATATACATGCTTAAATGTGTATAGGACTGGGGCCTAGAGCTTCTGAAAAGAAAAGCAAGATTGGGTCCCTGGTCAGGAGCCCAATTTGAGGCTCATTGAAGTCAATAGCAAGTTCTCCATTGATTTCAGCAGGCTTTGGATCAGGCCCCAGATGCAATTCCTAAATACAATGGGAAGAATTGAGGCAGATATGATAGCAGCCTCACCTCTGCAGCCTTTGCTTTCAACCTGGTCCCACTTAAAAAAACCCAGTTTTTATGCTTTTCCAGCAATACACATTCATTTATTTAATAAATAGGACCTAATAATATGCATTTCTATAAAACAATGTTACAGGGAAGTTACATTATTATAAATATGTTAGCCACCAGGACAGCAGGGGTGGTGATGTGGGATTCTGAATGGGGCATGACAGCAGTGCAAATAAATAAAAGCCCATCTTAGATGGTCTCCAAAATACATTTTGTTAAAAACAAACTGTATACTTATACATTATGAAATGTGTTGTATGCATATAAATTGTGCAATTATAATGTATACTGTACTAACAGGAATGATGATGATGTTCGTCCATCATTGTCGATGAAGACCTCAACAACTCATTTGTTCAATGACTGGACTCTGTGTGTCCGAAGATGACTGATCAGTCCAATTCGGGCGTAGAACGTACTGTCACACGTCGGACAGACATTTGATGGCACTGTCGATGATGTGCGGGCAGCTCTGGACTTGCGCAGCTCACGCTTTCTTTCAGCCTCAGCAGTACGCCTCGCCTCAGAGGTATTACTGCCTGTGTGAATGAGGCTGCGCCATGCTGGACGGTTCAGTGCGAGGGTTTCCCATGTTGCGGTGTTTATCTAACAGGAATAAATTGCAGATCAAGGGAAGACTAGGGTCAAAATTCTGGTCCCCACTGCACTATCTTTGCATTATTCTGGAAGGACAAATAGAGTTGGAAACTGACCACATCTCACAGAGTTGGCTCCTGCACCATCTCCTCTGTATTCAGTGTGTGTATGTAGCTGGCAGATAATTTACTGGAGATGTTAAAAGTTGTCTGAGTTCAAACCTGACTGGAATAAAACCTGTAACTGGCTCCCTCTCTTCTGCCTCACCACACCAGCAAAACACAGGTACTGCAGAGGATGTGGATCTAGGACTCTTACTAATTATATTTAAGAGGACAAGAAGGACAGATTCAGTATATCCACAGATCTCTAGTAAAGACACATAGTATTTTCCTGAAACATAGACAAGAGCCTGACCGGAATGAAAGCCAACACACAGCTGAATGAAGAGTAAATGCACACAAATAGTTGACAACATATTTGATGCAGTTTATATTATAGATGGAACTGGTGGCACTGCTTATCGTCAAAGTTGCCTTACATTTTCCACTATAAGACCGTGTTTTCAGTTGCTTATAAATTTACCAAACTTGGACAATTGATGCTGTAATTTTCAGTGCCTCAAGCTGATTTTTTAAGTTTCAGATAAAACAATTCAGCTGTTTCAAAAAATGAGATTAGTGGAAAGTATGCTGTTTAGTCCAAGTTAAAAAAAATCCTTACAACTGTTTGAAATGCTCCAGCACCTCCATGCTTTGGAGCAAGGACTTTACACTGAGCAAGAAAGGTTGCACCTTGTACTGTTCCCATGAAAAGTCATCCAAATTAGGGCAAGTTATAAGCTTTTGAAAACCTCAATTCTCACACGCTCATTAGAGGCTTTGGAAGTTTGATGGTTAAATCCTGTGAAGATTCTCCTTGTACTGAGCATGCACCATCTCACAGCAGTAGGTGCTGAGAAGAACTTCCCTGCAATTACTTTTCTCAGCTAGTGGGAGCTGATAGGCTGCTCTCAGTCCTATTCCCAGTACCACATCTGTCTTGTGCCCTGCTGGCATCCAGCCAATGTGGAGAAGAAAGCTGCCTGAATTGAATGCAGAAGGGACAAGAAGTGGACCTGGTGGAGGGAGTAGATGAGACAGAACTTGGAGTGGAGAGACTGGGACAGGGATTTCATGAGTGGGTGGGGCTGGGTGGAAGAGCCAGGGGTGGGGGTAAACAGAGACCAGATTGGGAGCTACTGAGACCAGACAAGGAGCTAGGCAGGGGAGACTAGGACTGGAAGCCCTAGAGGGCTGAGATAAGACAAGAAGTTGGAGGTGGAGGTGCAGGGGAGCCTGGGTTAAGAAACCTAGGAGACTGGGGTGAAGAGTTTGGGGTAAGGCTGAAGTTGGATGAGGATCCTGGAGAGGGAGTCTGGCAGGCAAAGTGAGAGGAAGATTGGGATTGGGAAGCACAGGAGTTGAAGGGTCTGTAAGCACTAGAGAATACTCCCTGCCAAAACCTGGGGTGAAACAAACAAACAAATGCACATCCTTAACTTTATTGCAGGTTGTATCTTCATTAGTCTTAGAAAGTAAGAGAGGTGAGTAAGATCCTTTATTGGACCAACTTCTCTGGAGGAACCGGGTGGAAGGTACAAGTTTTTGAGCTATACAGAGATCCCAACTGCTTGCTTCATTTGAAGTGACTGCTTCCAATATGTCTTGTCCCTTCTCCTTAACAATCTATCCCAACTTGTATTTAGCTCAGGCACTCTGCTTACTTCTCCAAACATGAAGAAAGGCTCAATGTAGCTCAAAATTTGTACCTTCCACCAACAGAAGCTGGTTCAATAAAAGGTTTTAACTCACCCACCTTGTCTCTCTCATACTTAACTTTAGTCACATGAGTAGGCCCAGTGCCTTCAGTGAAACTACTCATGTATGCAGGACCAGGGTATTAACATGGGATTGTGCCAGATAAATGATTTTAGTGGGAATTAGATGCTTAACCAGCTTAGGCACCTTTATACATCCCACTAGGTGCCACTGTGCATCTTTGGGTGCCTAAATACTTTTGAAAAGCTACTCCCAAGTAAACTGATAGCATGCATTGCAACACACTGGCAAGTACCTTCTAAGTAGAGAAGTGATTAATATGGTATTTCAGTACAAAAACTTTCATGCCAGACATTTTCATTGCAGAATGCAGAAATAGATATGCAATATATTTTAATTCAATCTCATTCAAATGTGACACAGTCCACAAAGTAATAGTCAATTAAAAGTGAAATAATTATGATAGTATTTTTAAACACTGTATATCTGAGACCACAAGGCCTGATTTCAATATTGCTTGCACCAGTCTCTCCCTTGCCCCCCCCCCAAATTAGCATAGCTCCATTACCTAATGGGGATCAGAATCAGGCCAGTGTGTCCTAACCCAAATCTGCTTCAGTCCTCTCAGGCTGATCTTGTCTTGGGTAATTTCCCTTGCTAGTATCATTTAGAGGAGCGGTTCTCAAAGTGTGGGTTGCCACCCCATTTTAAGGGGGTTTCCAGGGCTGGCGTTAGACTGGCTGGGCCCAGGACCAAAGCCCAAGCCCCACTGCCCAGCGCTGAAGCTGAAGCCCTGAGCCCCACTGCTCGGGGTTTGGGCTTCTGCTTCAGCCCTGGGCGGTGGGGCTTAGGTTACAGGCCCACCCACCCAGAGATGAAGCCCTTGGGCTTAGGCTTTGGCCCCAGTGCAGCAGGGCTCAAGTAGGCTCAGGCTTTGGTCCCCACTCTTGGGGTCATGTAGTAATTTTTGTTGTCAGAAGGGGGTCATGGTGCAATAAAGTTTGAGAAACCCAGATTTAGGGTTTATTCTCTTCTCACTTGCACTGGTACAACAACAGGGTAACTCCAATAACTTTAACAGAGTTAGGTTACCATATGTCCGTATTTTCCCAGACATTTTTAGATATTTAAAAATTCCTCCCAGACAGTGATTTAAGGACTAAAAAGCCAGGCATGTCTGGGAAAATACGGACATATGGTAACCCTATAACAGAGCTACTCCTGATTGACACATGTAAATGCAAAGAGAACAAAACTTATAGCCTACTTGCTTCTTCCTGTAGACAGAATAGCAGTTTGCATAAAAATATAGATGTGATAAAACAAATACCACCGTACACAAGCTGGAATGAATGAGAATCAGTCAAATTCATTCTGTGGGCAATGCCTTTACTCAACTCCTTTAGAAATTGTCTTAAGTCCTTCCAGCTGATAATGCCAAATTGCCTATTGGTAGATCAATGCTAGCCAAATCTACTTCCTTCTGTATGTTATTAGACTGTGCTAATGCCCTCAAAGCCTTGTCAATGCTACAAAAAATTACCCAGCACTGACACTGCATGTCAGCAAGGGGAGCAGCTGAAGATGTTTTAGTTTTAAGTGTAGACAAGGGGAAAACTGTATTCAGCACCATGTCAGAAATCATGGTTAGAGCAGAGGTGACTCCATCATACAAACCCCTTATCTTCTCCCTGTAGCAACCCCAACACCAAGGGGCACTTAAAGGCTACTTCTTCCAAGTACTAGATGCATGATCTTATCTTGCCCTTGTCTCCTACATAGATAAAATAACATGAAAGGTACCCAGAAGGCCAGTTAGACATAATGTATAACTTATCTGCAGAACCCACAGCTGTAAGATATTATGGAGGCAAATCTTTTTGTAAGAGGATTAGACATATAAGTTTGAAAGATAAAATAGCTATTTTGTTCATGCTTCAGGTAATAAATTGGTCAATTGAAGTCAGAAAGAGCTTCCTCCCTGTAGTAGTGGGTAATGCAGCATTAGGTGTATTATGGAGATTTTATACCTCCTCTGGAGCATCTGGTATAGAACTTACTGGAGACAGGATAATGGATTTGATGTACTATTGGTCTGTTCTGGTAAGACATGTCACGTTACTCTGTGCATAAGCACACACACACACACACACACACACACAGAGAGTATACAGGTCCACAAATACATCCCACCTTCTAAAACAGCATGCTAGAGATCTGGTAAGCTATGTGATAGTTCTGAAGGTTACATTATTTCAAATATAAACCATATTAAAATTTGATGCAACTCTTTTTCCTTGTTAGCTTTGGGGCAGAAATTCCTGCTTAATAACAAATATAGCACACACAGACATCTAAATGGGCTTGCTGTTGGTTTCAGAGGTTGTTTTTTGATCATTAAGAAAGTGAAAAGGGTAGACAATGCAACCCTTATTACTTACAACCAGTGGAATGCAAAAACAACAAGGAGTCCTTGTGGCACCTTAGAGGCTAACAAATTTATTTGGGCATAAGCTTTCGTGGGCTATAAACCACTTCATCAGATGCATGGAGTGGAAAATACAGCAGGCAGGTATAAATATACAGCACATACACATCCATGCTTCTGATGAAGTGGGTTATAGCTCACGAAAGCTTATGCCCAAATAAATTTGTTAGTCTCTAAGGTGCCACAAGGACTCCTTGTTGTTTTTGCTGATATAGACTAACACAGCTACCCCTCTGAAACCTACAACCAATAGAAAGGTTTCAGTGAAAAACAACTACCTTGCATACTTTTATAGTTGGTCCCAAAAATGGATTGAATTATCTATTTTATCTGTGTCAGCTGGATCCTGTTGCTTTTGATCTGTTTTCATAATTCCTGTTGATGTCAATACAATCAAAGTCAGTATACCTTGTGGGCCAGTGAGAGAAGATGATGAATAGTCCTGCCTTGGACTGAAGGCTGCATACAGCCTAAAATACCTGTTTGGGATTATTCAGAAATAATTGCGTAGAAATTAAAGAGGAGAAACCTTTTAATGTCTGTCTTTCTCACTTTCAATCTCCCCAATGTTTAGAGATTGATATTTTCATCAAGAATTCCATCATTTCAGTAGAAATTAAACACTTGTTGCAGCAAGAAACACAATCCACAGGGACAAATTACAAAGGGAGAAAAAAATCTTTTTAATGACTTACTGTTAACAGACTTCCTAAAGCAGTCAGAAAAGGACTCTTTTCATTTGAGACAGTTCTCACCTGGCACTGGCAGCCTCTAAAGCTTCTGTTATAAGATATGCAAACCTGAAGAATGAAGGGGAGTGGGGGGATAGCAGATGGAAGAGGGATAGAATAAAGGAGAAGTGATCAAAAGGAGGAATGATAGAGGAAAGAGAGGAGTAAGAAGTAGAAAGAGGTAGGAGAGAGGGCAAGATGGGTGTGAAAAGTATTTCCACACAGAGGCAATGAGAGAGATGGAGCTCAGGAGTGTGAGTTTGCAATGAAAAAGGAGGAGGGTTACCAGAAGCTGTGGAAGTCATTATCAGCCTAGACCTATCTATACTCTGTTCTCTTTGCACCTCTCTCACTTTGATGTTTAATGACAACTTTGCAGCTATGAAACTTTTATACTGATGCTAGCATAAGTAATCCTTCTATTAAGCCCTGAGGAATACTTGCTGGAAGCTGGTGGCAATTGCTTGAAGGTGATAGTGGCAGATCCTTCTAAATTCTCAGCAGCTGGGTCTGGTGCTTGAGTTTAGCCATGACGAGCTCTAGCTTCTGTGAATCGTTTGTGTGGCTGTATGCCCTTATAGGATGCAGAGGGGAAGGGCAGCAGAGGCTTACATTCTTATTTCAGAATTATGATACTGCTAAGTATTTTTGAGATATTAGGAATTTCTCAGCATGAAACAGATAATGAATGTGAATAACCTGAAAGAAAATTCATCAGCAGAAACCATTTTCCTGAATTTACCACAGGGTAAAGGGGGAGGAATTGGAGGTTGATGAATAAAACACAAAACCCACCATATCTTCATTTATTCCCACCGTTTATTCTCTTTCTTTAGTATGGGGTTTCCCTCTTATAGGAACTTTTCCCCCTCCCATTATGCCTTCCTGAGTCTGGCCTTTTAAATTTGGCTAAACAGCTCCAGATTTAAGTAGCCATTTAGTACCTAGATGCTTGTTGTGTCTTTCTCTCTACTTTTTTTAAAAATGTTTCTGAGAAACTGGTATATTTGTATTTGAATAATGTACTGATATGTTATCAGTTCTCTTAACTGTGAGCTTTATAGAAAGCTTCCTGAACACAACCCTTTATTCACAGCTACTCCTACTTTTCTATGATTGTTTGGAATCTTATCTGCTGACCTTGGTAGCAAAAATAAATGTTTTAGTCCTGTTAGAACTGCACAGCCAATGAAGTGATGTGAGAATGAGCTCCTCCATACTCAAATTACAGGGGCAGACCCTTTATTACTGATAATGCACAAGCCAGAAAAAAAATATTTTTCAGCCCACCCCCGGTGTGTTTGTCTGGCTGGTAGTTAGAAAACAAAATCAGGTAGTTTTACTGGTAAATAAGGCCACTGTAGTCTGGAGTCACTGACACTGGATGAAGGTAGAATCCCATGTTACCGAGTCACTGTGCAGACTAGCACTGCCTTGATTGTGAGGGAGTCACCGAAGGGAAGGAGGGGGTGGGACCAATTGGGGGCCTTTGATAGCGGCCGAATTATGGTAATCGGAGGAGGAGTCCCGGCGCCCCAGGCGTGGGGTGCTGCGGAGAGGGCTGAGCGCTGGAGAAGGGACAAGGAGAAAAAGAAAAGCCAGACGTAGGAAGAGCAAGCGAGGGCTTGTCCGCCCCGCTCTTCCCTCTGTTCTGCAGTGCTGTGCGCCCAGCCGCACTGAGATGTGCCCAGCGTGCAGGTAGGGAGCAGGCGGGCCGGCGTTACTTCGCTTTCCGCCGGAGAGCACCTGCCTCCTTCTCCGGGGGAGTTCGGCCTCCCGCTCAGGCCAAGCGGATGGAGCCCCGCTTCCAGCCCCACTGGCTTCTCTATGTTGGGCTCTCCTGCGTCTGGATCTCCCAAGGTGAGCTGCGCCTCGGGAAAGGGGGGAAGCGCTCTGCTGGGAGGGGGTGGCTTCGTCCCCCGACCCCTTGGTTAGCGCACTTCCCGCTGCCTTTCTCCGGTGGGGGAGAGGAGCCGCAGGGCAGCCCCCGGGCGCGCGCGGCAGGGGGACAGAGGATGGAGCCGCGCGCCTGGGGGGGAAGGGGCCGAGCTAGAGCTCGGGGGGAAGCAGCTGTCACGCTAACCCTGGCGACTGTCTTACAGCCCTGTCTGCATGGAGCGCCGGGGCGCAGCCCGCGCCGAGCGGGGACCCTCTGCTTCCCAGGTAAGAGGCTTCAATGGATTGGCTCGTTATCATCCCCAATGCGGGGGAGGGGGGTGATGCGATGGGTCTATTAGCGCCTAGCCTGGCTGTCTTTCCTTCTGCGCCCACCGGAGCTGCTTCAGTTACCCTGGGGGGCGGGGGGTCCTTGGGGACCCCCGTTCCATCCCTCCCTGCTGCCCCTCCAGGGACCTCCGGAGCCTGGTCTGAAGAGCAGATGGGATTCTCCCCCCGTCTTGCATGGCACGTTGGGGGGGCGAGAGGTCACAAAAGCCCCTAGAAGAGGAGCCCCTGGTCAGGGAACAGCCTGGACTCTCTGTGATCTGACCTGCGCGCTCCTCACGCTGAGCAGCCGTCGGGGGGGGGGGGGCAGTGGTTTAGGCGGGCCGGGCCTGTGGACTCAGGCGCTGGAGGAGCCCCCGGGAGCTGGTGGCGGGCGCTGTGGCAGGGACATCGGTTTGACCCCCCCCCGGGGTCGCCTTTGGCGCCTGAGAGCGGCCGCCGCCCGCAGCCGTGTAGGTTTGAAGCGCAAACTCGCTGTGTGACGGTTACGCCTGGGTAGTAAAGGTGCGGATTACCTCCGCCGAACAGACCCAGCCTTGTTCTTCTCTTCCCCAGGAACGGCAGCCGTGCAGGGCCGCGGAAAGGGGATCCCGTTGCGCCGGCAAGGCAGGTAGGCGAGGCGCAGCCACTCACCTGGGCGAGCCCTTCTATGCAGGGCGTGCTAGTGCACAGCTGCAGCTCGGGCCACCAGTTAGCTACTCACTTACGTGTCAGAGGAGGGAGTCCACCCGCTGAGAGCTTGGGCAGCGTTTATATTCCATCATGTTCTCCCGAGCTGGGAGACAAACTCCGTTTTCTTGTCCGCCTGTGGCAGCTAACTGTGTTAGACAAGTTGTGCTCTCACAGGCCTGCAATGAGCGCTGGTTGTCTTTAGCCGTGGATGGTCCTTTGCCTTTATGATTTATCGAAAGATTAGTCGATGGGGGAGGAATTGTGCATGAACCCTACCAGGAAGAGAACAGGTACATCGACTAATGTGTTTAAATGTTAGACATCCTTAAAATGGCATTTAAGAGTACTATTTCTCCCCATGCTAATTTCCCCCCCTACTGTTACTCGCACCTTCTTGTCAACTGTTGGAAATGGGCCATCCTGATTATCACTACAAACGTTTTTTTTTCTCCTACTGATAATAGCCCACCTTAACTGGTTACTCTCGTTATAGTTAGGTATGGCAACACCCATTTTTTCATGTCCTCTGTGTATATACATCTTCTTACTGTATTTTCCACTGCATGCATCCAGTGAAGTGTGTTTTTGCCCACAAAAGCTTATGCTCAAATAAATTTCTTAGTCTGTAAGGTGCCACAAGTACTCCTAGTTCTTTTTGCTGATACAGACTAACATAGCTACCACTCGGAAACATTTCTGGTTGTGTTTCTAATCTGAAATGATGGGAAATCCTGCTGTGTTTCCTTAGCACATTGACAATCTAGCTAGCCATGTCAAACTAAGATTTTAGAAGGTGCAAATTAATGGGAACTGTAGATGAAAATTAGATTTTTTTTTTGAAAAGTGAATCAGTAATGTATGCTCAAACGATTACATTTTATATTTCTTCCACTAAGCATATTGAATTGATGGTCTTTAGCAACATTTCATACAGGGCAGTATTTCAAGGATTAATGAGCAGTGCATAGGGAAGAGTGTTATCATTGCTTTCCAGCCTTGAAAAAACACACACACACACACACACACTCAAACTTCGCAATAATGCGCCTCACCATAACGCGAAATCACATATAATGCAATCATAAGTTGGCTCCCCTTTAAGACCTAATAACAGTGGTCCCCAATGCCATGGCGCCCGCTGGGACATTGATGTGCCCCTGCCTAGTGCCCGGCAGGGGAGAGAAGCTGCGGCCCCGTGCCTGCCAGGGACAGAGAACTCTGAGGCTGCGGGTGCCGGTGCTCACTGTCCCCAGCAGGTGTGGGGCAACGGCTTCTCTCCAGCTTGGATGTTCATTTTTTGTATGTATTTTACTTTGGCAACAGAATACTATCCTATTCAGCTTGCTTCTGAAATGCAATTTCCCTTATTACTTTGTATGCTTTTCTGTCTTTGATTAGGGAAAGAAAATCCCATTTTGCACCCTTTAATTAGGTTCCCAGAAGGGAATCTGGTTCTGTCTCCTCTTTCTCTCCACTGTTTGTTTCTGGAAAAGTTCAGTGGAGAGAAAAATATGCTACACAGCCACAACCAGGTAATTAAGTCGACCACAGATAAAGTCAAAGGCTTTCTTTAAAAAGGTATTCAGGGAACAGTAACTGGCTCTTTGTTCCTTCTATGTTAGACTACTGATCCTAAATCACTCAGCTCAACCTTTTGTGGGAAATACTGTGTATATCTGGTAGATTAAAAAAAGTTAGCTAAAGTCAGCACTTAATTATTGAGATGGGATACTGATTAACGTGTAATATTAACAGTAGTTATCCTACCTCCTTTTGAGTCTTCTAAAAGTGTGTTACAAAACTGTAAAAAGGACTTGAATGTTAAAGCTCTTGAGCATGAAATATTGTAAATAATAAAGTTAACCAAATTTTAAGGTCATTTTTGTGGACATAGTTGTTATGGTTTAACTAACTATATTTAAGAATGGCCATACTGGGCCAGACCAATGTTCCATCTAGCCCAGTATCCTGACTTCCAACAGTGGCTGTTGCCAGATGCTTCAGAGGAAGTGAACAGAACAGGGCAATTAATCAAGTGATCCATCCCCTGTCATCAAATTCCAGCTTCTGGCAGTCAGAGGTTTGGGGACACTCAAAGCATGGGGTCACACCCTGACCATCTTGGCAAGTAGCCGTTGGTGGACTTATCTCATTCTTTTTTGAAACCAGCTATACTTTTGGCCTTCACATATCCCCAGCAACAAGTTCCACAGGTTGACTCTGCCTTGTGTGAAGAATTACTGATTTATATTTGTTTTAAATCTGCTGCCTGTTAATTTCATTGGGTGACCCCTGGTACTTGTGTTATGTGAAGAGATAAATAACTCTCTTCCTCATTCACTTTCTCCACACCGTTCATGATTTTATGGATCTTGCTCATATCCTGCCTTAGTCATCTCTTTTCTAAATTGAGCACACCCAGTCTTTTTAAACAACCATAATCATTTTTGTTGCCCTTCTCCATTTCCAATCCTGATGTACACTTTTTGAGATGGGGTGACCAGAACTATATGCAATATTCAAGGTCTGGCCATTTCATGGATTTATATAGTGGCATTCTGATATTTTCTATTTTATCTATCTCTTTCCTAATGATTCCTAACATGTTAGCTTTTTTGATTGCCGCTGCACATTGAGCAGATATTTACAGAGAACTATCCATGATGATGCTAAGATTTTTCTTGAGCAGTAATAGCTAATTTACACCCCATAATTTCATATATATAGTGGGATTGTTTTCCAATGTGCATTACTTTGCATTCATCAATATTGAATGACATTTTGTTGCCCAGTCACTCTTTCATTACATTCATGAATAATATAATTTTTACAAATTTGGCAACACTTCTTAACTATAGTTTCCAAAAAGATTACTCATGTTGTAAACTGGTGTATAATATGCATAGACATTGAAAAGCTGTTTACTTTTATTAAAATTGTACAATGTTTATATGTAAAAGATCACTGAATTGAGAAAACTGTAGGAACTGCTGTTTCAGATCTGGAATAAATGAGTGAATTGAATGATACTGTTTAGGGTGGTAATGTATATTTAGAATAGATGCTATTGCAAAATAATCTTTTTAAGACAGAGACTGAGTAAAAGTTACTAGAGGTAAATGTAGCTGGATCTGACTCTGGAGTGGCCACTTATTATTATATTTATAAAAACAACAAGGGGTCCAGTGGCACCTTAAAGACTGACTAAGATTTATTTGGGCATAAGCTTTCGTGGGTAAAAAACCCTCACTTCAGATAATTTTCACTCCATGCATCTGAAGAAGTGAGGTTTTTTATCCACGAAAGCTTATGCCCAAATAAATCTGTTAGTCTTTAAGGTGCCACCGGACTTCTTGTTGTTTTTGTGGATACAGACTAACACGGCTACCTCCTGATAATTTATATTTATAAGTTTCTGCTTTTGATGAGCCAATGTGAAAAAACGTTAACTAGCATTACTTCTTGTTAGTACTGGAACAAAGAAACTGGGAATTGTTAAGATGACATACCAGGTGTCTTTATGTCAAATGAATGGTTAATTAGATTTTATACTTCAGATGAGCACATTCTGTACACTGCAATGTAACTGGCACTGTGTGAAATAAAAATAATCACTTGAATTCTTATATATAGGAAACTCTGCTCTTCTGTTAAGTATAAGACTAAAGCTGGGTTGATGGTTGCAATTTGATACTTTGAGTAGGAGGGGTGATGGAACTCTTAACAGTTCTGAAGGACTTTTTAAAGCCTCAATCATAGTTTTATGCTGTTACTGTCCTTCCTTCTGTATTGCTCTTAATTGTTCGCAATTAAGACAGAAGTGACTTGGCATTTGGAACATTTTCTACTTTGTGAACACCTTTGTTTGATGTTCATACTAGCCTCGAAATGTAGTGTTTGATACATTTTTACAAGGTTTGATGCCTTTTGTATATTTTCAACAAAACTTAATGACCATGGGTGCATTAAAGCACACTTTTTACAAGAGCTGATATAAAAATATTCCCTATTTATAATGGGGTTGCAAAAGAAAATAGAAAAAAAATGGTTGGTCATTTTGAACTTTGTTTCCTATACAAAAGTCTACAGAAAATAGTCTTTAACTAGTGGTTCTGAAAATGGGTGTTTTGTTTTATTACATTGCAAGCACTGATACCTCATCTGTTACTATGTTATCTGACTATCCCATTTAATATAGACAGTCTCTTGTTAACCATATACAGGGGCGGCTCTAGGCACCAGCTAAGCAAGCACCTGCTTGGGGCAGCCCATTTGCAGGGGCGGCATGGGAGCTGAGAACCAACAGGCGGCTCTGGGAGCTGTAGTTCCTTGGTTAGCTCCCTGCCTGTAGAGCCAGCCCTGGAGCAGGGAAAGAACTACATTTCCCAGCATTCCATTGGCCACTACCAACAGGAAAGGAAGGAGGGAGACCTCATGCAGCAGCGTGCTGTGAGTGGAGAGTTGCACTGTGAATGGTAGGGAGACCATATTTTAACATTCAAAAAACAGGACACTCCAGGGGGAGGGAAGCCCCATCCTGCCACCATCCACTCCCTCCACTGCCCCCCACAGAAACCCCAACCCATCCAACTCCCCCCTCACTCCTTGTCCCCTGATCACCCCCTCCTGGGACCTCACCCCCTATCTAAGTGCTGCTGGTCCTTGTCCCCTGATTGCCCCCTCCCGGGACCCCTGCCCCTAACTGCCCCCCAGGACCCCACCCCCATCTAAGCCTCCTTCTCCTTGTCCCCAACTGCCCCCTCCTGAGACCATCCCAACTTCCCCAGGACTCCACCCCCTACCTGTCCCCTGACAAACCCCTGGGTCTCCCATGCCTATCCAACCGCTGCCTGTCCCCTGACTGCCCCCCTGAACCTCCACCCCATCCAACCCCCCCGTCCCTTGATTGCCCCCGGAATCCCCTACTCCTTCTCCAACCCCCTAGCCCTCTTACCGTGCCACTCAGACCAGCGTGTCTGGCTCCACGCAGCTCCAGACACGCTGCTGCATACATGCTGCCATGTTCCCCTGCAGAGCCCACAGTCCCCCCCCCACACACCCAGCACCTGCCTTCCAGATTTGAACACCTCAAAATTCAGGAGTGCTCAAGCTCAGTTTGGGCAGCTGTTACTTCATTTCTCCCAAATCAAATATATTGATCCACTGTAACTTGCTGTAGAAAAAGTAGGATAAAATTGAGCAAGAAATGCTTCCCAGTGGTTATTAGGACTGGAATTGCTATTTTCAACAGCCATTGCCTTTTTTGCTTGTTTGTTTAAAAAGAAGACAGTGATATTGCATTGGCAAATTCCCCATAGAAAGAAGGAGTGGAACAAAAGAATAATAAAGGCACCTCAACTTTTCCTCCATGTATGGAGGACAGTCTTATAATATTCATCCAGATATCCTCCAATCACACAAGATGAAAATTGTTCCACTTTACTGCAGCTCTGTAACCACATGGGAACCAATCCTGTCTGTGTTCTGTGCACATCCAAAATTCCTGCTGAATGACCCGCCCTGGGAGCGAGTTACCAGTGACCCAGGGCTGCGGCGGAAGGAGGGTGCAGGTGCGGGGAGGAGAGCCCAGGGCTGGGGCAGCAGGAGGTGTGTGTGTGGGGGGCACTGGTGGGGGGCAAGGGAGGAGCCCAGCGCTGGGGTGGCAGGGGTGGGGAGGGGGAGAGCCCAGGGCGGGGGCCGCAGCGGGGTGGTGGGGGCAGGGGCGGGGGGGGGGGGAGAGCCCAGGGCTGGGATGGGGGGGGCAGCCAAATTTTTTTTTGCTTGGGGCGGCAAAAAACCTAGAGCCGGCCCTGACCATATATTACATTGGAATCTAGATACTAGAAGCCACATCTTCAAAAGCAAATGGATAAAATTGTATCTGCAGTTTTTTCATATCTCTATATACAAAAATATTAGTTGTACATGCAAGCTACATTTTTTTCCTATAAATTGGGTAAATACCAAACCACAACATATGCAAATTATATTTGCCTGTACATCTCCAAGGCTTTGTACTTTGAAGAAGTTATCAAAATAATGAAATGCATAATATAGGACTGTGGGTTGAAGCCCCTTTGATTAAATGGTCCTAAAGAATGTTGTCTCTTTAAATTTTCTGGAGACTGTTAGATTAATGATGGCCAGGGCTGAAAGGTTAGACTGTATGCCTAAACTGTTTTTAAAGTGCTGGCACGAGCTTCTATTGTTAGATTAGGACTAGACCAACTCCATTTCAAATTCAAAGATATGTGATACAGATGCCCAGTATGGAAGCTGGGAGCCGGGGGTTGTTTGCATTGTGAATAGTTAAGTTACTTGATGGGAGGACAGAATGCAACCTGGGGAAAGAAAGAAACTGAAGAGATTAATATTGAAAGAATGCTCTTCCCCCCTCCCCCACCAAAAAAAGGAATTGAAAGAGTAAAAGGAATCTCAAAATAAGAGAATTGTAGAGCAATGGGAATTCCAACAAAGAACAACACATGTGAAATGGACTAGAAACAATGAAAGCCAAAAAGGTAATTTGAGAAAAGGAATGAAACTGGATCTAGAGGTATCTAACTCATAGTAACTTTGCAAACATGGAATGGGGGAAAACAACAAGACAAATTAGAAAGCTTAGCTGCCTAGTGGAGATGACAGCAGAAGTTTTCAGGAAAAAGGGAACCTAAGAGGAGAACCTGACTATATTTTTGAGCAATACATGATGGAAATTTACTGAGTGCGGGAGAGGGAATGAGACACAGATGACAGGAAGCTTTTAGGGCCTAACCCAGAGTTTATTGAAGTTGATTGAAAGGCTCCCATTAACTTCAATGGACTTTAGATCAGGCCATGACCTTAAAAATGGAATATATCTTTACTTTAAGAAAAGACCTTGCATAACTGTATCCTGTTAGTAACGGTTATTTTGTTTCAGGAGTACAGAACACAAACAATGGTAAATGATTTTGCAGTAGTAAATTCCTAGCTGTTCATTTCTTGGACTATTTCATTTGGTGATGAGAATTTCCAAAACAGGAAATTGTTTGCACTGATTGCCTTTGTTAAATAAAAGCATGAAGGTGTAGAGGCTGTAATTTTTAGGAGGTGGGGGAAAGGGGAGTGTGTGGATACAGTTTTTGTAGCTCATATTGGTATTTTGGAAGTTGTTACTATGTTTGTTTTTTTTAAATCCTCTGTATAATAACTGGAACATAATGTGCTCTGGGCTCGTTTATAAGAATCCTTTATTCCAATCTATTTAAAATCCTAATCCCTGCTAAAAAGTTGATGGCACAATATGGCCATAATCTATTTGACTACTCCGAGTCATTATCTAGGTATGAATCCTAGTAAAAAGGTCAGAATTTACTATTGGATTTTATGAGGTGAAAAATAGCTTGAACAAACAATAATATAATTTGTTTAAATGAGTTTGGTTTTTTTCTTGTTTTTGTAAAGGAGCCTGGAACTTCAGTTTATATCTCTTCATCTACTACAACATCCTCATCCTGGGAAAGAAGCTTTCGTAGTATGAAATGTGAAGAATCCAGTAAGCTACTTTTTTTTTTAAATAAGAAGAGTAATAGACAACTCATGAAATAGTTTGATATGAGTATTAAGTCCTACACAGGGAATTAGAACAACATATGGAAAAAAAATGTTTTTACAGCACTTACCATAATAGGGCCTCACCTGATTAATCTGCCTGTTTATACCAGTGGCTAAACTGTTCTCATAACGGTATATATTTGTAATTTATTTGCACATTATAAGCAACATTATTTTAATTTGAGGTCATGTTCTTCTTTCTGATACTACTTTGAGTCTTTTTGTAACACCCGTTGGTCTTCCATTTTATGTTTCGGTTGTTGTTGTTCTGGTCTGCTTGTTTTTCCATGCAGGATCTATTTTGGAGACTCTCCGATTCCTTCTGCAGACATTTATCTTTCATGTACCGTGTATGTTTTGATTTAGCTCCATTGCTTTATAAATGTTCCCAAAACACCTGGGGTATAACAATAATATATGATTCAGCACATTTCTATCACATAAAAATCAAATGTTCAATGGCTTCACTTTTTATTGTGCTGAGATTAATAGATGAGAGAACACAATCTATCACAGTGCCAGAGTGCCTAAGAACAGTCTACAAATTAAATAGGCATATTAGGTCAAAGGGACATTATTGCTTTGAATAGCATGTGTCTATAGGTTTTTCTATTATGCTTTTCACAAATTGATATTCTAAAAAGGCTTTGGCTTTCAGGGTTTGTGCTTTGTAACTGAGCACTAGGGCTAAGTTGAGGTAGTTGCATAGTAATTCTCAAAATAATGATTACCCAGTTATTAAATTATATTGTATTTATAATCCCTAGTTACAGTTTTGTTTTAATTCTCCAAACCTTGTTATAGTTCCATTCCCATTGTGGGCAATGTATATATTTTATTATGCAATATCTAATGTTACCATATGCTATTTTTTTGAATAGAATATTTACTTCTCAATTATATTTGTTTTCTCAAACACAGTGGTACCATATTCTATTCCCATATTTAGTAATGTAAATCTGGAGGGATTCTGTTGAACTGAGTGGAGTTCCTCTAAATTTAAACCAGCATAAGACAGAGCAGGACTTGGCTCATTATCATAACATTTTGCATAAATATGTAGGTAACAAAAATAGCATGTCACCATTCACCATTGCACACCTCTCTGATTGTGTATAAAGCACCATGACCCATTACTTTTTGGTCAGTACTGTTAGCTAATGACTGAGTTACAAGATATTGTGTGTCTTGAAACTCTGGAGAAACACATAAGCAAGGTAGCATCTCATTGAGGATGAACTGTTCATTTAGCATGTGAAAACTATGGGCCAGGTCCTCAGCTGGCATAAATCAGTGTAGTTCAATTGAATTCTCTTTCAACCCTCATTGTGATTAATTTTGCCCTCTTAATGAAGCCAGTTACTTATACAGAGCATGAAGTATAGTAATATGGATGCTTTATACACAAATATACAGACAAGATCCTTGCTCCAGAGAATGAATAGTCTAAACAGGATGAAATTCACTCTTGTGGAGAGGAGAGAGCCAATACAGAGTCTATGCACCACTTAAGTTTCGCTTTAGATCTACAAGTCAGACTTAAGTGCTGCATACCATAGCCCTCTGCACAGGAGTGGATGTCACCTGTGATGTTCAACGTGATGGTGCTTCACCTGCTTTATTCAGAGGTACTCCATACCCTGGGAGAATATGCAGCTCACAACACAATACCATATGAGATTTAGTTGTTGAATCCTGTAGCACAGAACCTCCTGCTTCTATGCAAGAAAATCCTTCCACTTATTCAAAGAGAATATCCCAAAGATACACAGAGTTTTGTTAGTAAGCAATGTTGACTGATGAATCATGTGGGTATGTGTAATGTGTGTGGGGAAGAGGGAGGGGTAATTTCTTTTGTAGTGTCTCCCATCTTTCTGTTCCATGTTGTATAATGCTCTTCCAGGCACACGCAATCAAAAAGTTGCTTGCCAAATGCAGGAGGTTGCTTTGTCTTGAAAGACTTGCCATGGGCTATTTTGAAAATTGCATTGCTATTGAGAAATCAGAGTGACACACTTGTGTCACTTGAATGCTGGCAAAATCTAAACCCAATTTATCCCATTCTGTGCAATTTCTAGCACCGGATTTCAGAGAGGGTCAGAAACACTTAAATACATGCTGAGAGGACACCCTCAACTCCAGTTTGAAAAGATTCATTTGGCTTGAGAACATGTTGGGTTTTTTAAGATGATTACAAATTGAAAGGAAGCTGAATGCTGGCATGAGAGGTTGTTCAGTGAAAGCCTAAAGAGCTACTTGATAGGTGCAACAAAATTAAAGTAACCCAGGTTTCCACTTGCACGTTATCTGAGGCCTTCTGAGTGACTACCCAGTGAAGCAGGACTGAAATCAGGCTGTACTGCACTAGTAATACTTAATTGTTTTACACACCTTCTTGTGAAAGGAAGGACAACCTGAAGACTGTCAGATCACCTGACTAATTTTGTTATCAGTGTAAACTGTTATCTGGGGATTCACTCAATTTTCAGAACACAGCAGCACCTCAACCAATTCAGACAACCCAATCAAAGTGGACATTTGCATTTCATTTAGCTTATCTAGAAGGACAGATGCCTAATGACCTTCACACTGAAGGCTAAATTACTCTTGTTAAAGGTGGTATCTCACCACTTTGCTAAAGGCACTGGCTAGTGTAACATGCTGGGAGTCAAGATTCCTTAGTTCTATTCCCAATCTTGGGAGACAGTGGGCAGGACCAGGAATGAAAGGTGCTAGGCTATTATGCATAAAATTCATCCTACTTCAGAGACCCATTAGTAGGCTTATGCATCACTTACGTTCTCTAAAAAGGGTATGTGGTACAAAAGTCTTGTACAGGTGTAACCTGCAAACATTCTGGGTGTGGTGTTCTGTCCTATCTAGTGGCACAGAGACCACTTACAGAGAAAGATAAAGTGAGTCTGCTCTGCAGCTTTAGCTAACAGCCAGTTATCTTTTAGCTCATGCAGTGGAGGCTCATGCACTGTGCTCCAGAGGTCCCAGATTTGATCCCGCCTGCTGACAACCGGGGTATGTCGGTGTTTCACAGGCTCTATGCAAAGGGGTGAATTTTCACATGGAGGGATTGAGGAAGGCAGCTGTAGAGTGCAAAAGGGATTAATTATGTCATTATCTAAATCATTCTTGATTTGTGCATTTTCAATAATCTGGGTTGTATTTTCCAGTGCCAAATTGCTCTTTGTGAAAATGCTCACAGGAAAATTCCTCTTGTACAGGGCAGGGGATTGTCCACTATGGTAAAGCTAGCAGAGGTGGTGTAGTTACTACCTATGATTGATGCTCACCCTATCCCCAGTGTAAGGGGGAGAAAGATGTATGCTGGGGGCAGGAGTGGGCATAATGGAGATGAGCTCCACTACAGCTGATCTTCTGCTATTGGAAACTCCCTATGGAGTTTCCACTGGGGAAATTAGATTAGGCCACCTGCTGCTCTAAGTTTGGCAGGGGCTGGGCATTCACAGTTTGGTGAGTTGCAAGCAGCTTCCTGTGCCTGCCACGGTCCACAACGGCTGATCATACACAATGGAAAATTGGGGCCTCTGTCTTTGTTAGAAACGTATGTCATGATAATGAGCAAACAAACAATTTACCTGCTGCGTTTGTCCTGCCACAGTCATGCTTGCAGCCTGGAGAGTATTTTCAGTGGTCTTTACTCACTCCTAATGGGCAAAGTGTTGGAAAATGGTGAAAAAGCTTATATTTTTGGGTGGGAGAATCATCCCTGGCCAGGATGAAAGATAAAAAATGGGAGGTTTTCAGGGGAAAAATAATCCATATGGGGTGAACCATAACAGAATGTTTTGGCTTCCCCCGGGAAGGCTCTTGTCAATTTTACCTGTGAAATTGACAAGAGCCTTTCAGCCCAGCTGCTCATGCTCCGCAAGCAGCTCCAAAGAAGGTGGAGAAGAAGAGGAGCAACCAAGTTCTCGGGCTTTGAAACAAAGTGGGGAGGCTGAGCACTCTGCCTTGGCAGCCTTCTTTTTTGTCAATTTGACTGGAAAAAAGTGAGCTTGACGGGGAAAGTTACTGGGAGCTGTAAGATAATTCTGACCCAGCAGCCAGATGTTCATTTGCAAACAGTTTTAAGGCAGGTTATATATCTAGGCAAGCTGGTGACCCATAACTACCCCTTTCTCCAAATGATTGTTAACTTTGCCGCTTGATAAAGTGGAAGACCAGCTATTAATGTAGGCTGGAGTGCAGCACAATACACAGCCTGCAGAGCTTGCCTTCCACCCCCCAAAAAGCTCTCCCAATCCCTCTCAACTCTGACTGGTTACATCCCAGTGTTCCAGTCATGCTGAACTCTGTGGCCTGTTGAGTGGTACCTTTGTGACAAGGGCAGCTGTATTATGCAGAAGCAGCATCCCAGGAAACTTTAACCAGGGCTTGAATCCAGCTATCCAGAAATGGGAGAATAGGGAGCTGATCCATTGTTCTGACTTGCCACTTAATATACATCTCAAATAAATTTGTAACTGAAATAGTTCCGTGTAAGTGTGTGTGTGTGTACACACACACACACAAATTTCAAAATCTCATACGTTTGCAGGACAGAAATTCCATTTTCCAACCAGATCTAGAGACAAGAGACAGTGATTAGGTGGTTATTGGTTATGCTCTCAGACAATCCCTCTTAATCACTGTCTCCTGTCTCTAGATCTGGTTGGAAAATGGAATTTCTGTCCTGTAAAAACATTTGAAATTTTGAAATTTGTATTTGTCCCAGTTTGGAACAAAAAGTCAAAATCTTGATTTCCCCCCCCCCCCCATGGAATTAAATAGTTCACTTTGGAAATGTCAAAATGTTGCTTTCAGATATTGTTGAAACAATATAAATATTATATAAATAAAACATTTATTATATTAAAATTAATTCCCCAGATGAGAACTTCTAGATAAGGTGACATTTTCCTTACATACATGTAGGCTGAAATGTCAGAGTCCCCTTCATGAAAGTCAGTGTGCCTAATATGGAGAAAGCACAGCTTCTTTCTGTAGACTAATTGTGAAGACTGTGGATACACTTGCAGTTGAATGTGAAAATTTTCATAAATAGCAGCCTAAATTAGCCTCCTAAGCATAGATTTAGGTGTCTAATTAGCAAAAGTGCTGAGTAACTAGCAGCACCCATTGAAGTCAATTATAGTTCATGGGGAGGTGCTAGGTCCTCAGCAGGTTTTGCATATCAGACCACTTACTTAGGTTACCAAGTATGGATTTAGCCACCTATTTTTAAAAATCTTGGACAAAAAATTTCTCCTCTTCTGAGAAATCTTACAGGTGCCAGCATAGGTGCAATTTTAAGGAAAGGGAGTAATTCTTAAGAAGATCAAATTTCTTCTGTTTTGTAAGATTTTAAGTGTGAGCATTTTATAGTGAAACTTGTACTGTGATCAATAAACCAACTCCATGTAGTTTTAAAAGGCAGGATTCAGAGTGGTTATGCTGTCATAGGACAATTCCTGTATAGCCATAGTTCAGTTTATCCCACATTTAGCCCATTATTTAGAAGGGTTATTCATGGAAATTATAGTGGGTGATGCAGTTACCCAGTGTATGCATTTAAAGGCAGTTGTGCAAATGGGTGCCCATGCAAAACTTCTGGGTGTCATTTTTGAGGCCCATTTGAAAATCAGATCAAATTCCAGTTAGTTTTAAAATGAATATGGACATTATAGTCTTTTCATTAAACTTGAAATTTCTTAATTTCTCTTTGTTGTTGAAGCTGCAGTTACTTTTGGCTGGATCACTCTCACAGGATACCTTTCAATGCTCAGCTTTACTTCAGATTATTTTTTATTAGTAGAATTAAAGTTTTAAGAAGAAAGAACTATATGGCTCATTTTATCTATAATGGTATTTTTTACTGAAGTTCTCTAGTGCTGGCATAAATTAGGCACCTGCTATAGCAGGTGTTTGTATAAAATTGGTAATGAAAAATATCAATAAAATGAACTTCTAGCTGAGGACAGGAAATGAAGCAGGAAAATAGCATTTGAAATTAAGTTTACTGGTAAATTACTCTAGCAAGATAGCAGCTAAAGACTTCAACAAAAGACAGTCACAGTAAAGCAATAGGAATGCATCCTTTCCTGACTTGTCAAAACATTTTGATTTGTGATCTTAAAATTAGTCTACAGGAAATAGAATTCATCCATTCTAGTAAAATAGGTCAGAATGAGTTTATGGTGGTCCTTGTGTTTTTTGTATTTGTGTGCAGGGAATGCCAATATTTGGAAGAAAACAATGCATGGGAGATGACTTTGCATCATAAAACATGGGTGCAAATCCTTGAAGCCTCACTCACGAGCCCGAGCCCAAGCCCATTGAAACCAATCACAGTACTTGCATGTAGGTTTTCAGGATTGGGCTTCATATGAGTATCTCTAAGGGTAGAGAAAGTTCAAATTTTAAATAACACAGTCATCTCTTTCAAAAGCTGAAGTGAATCAGGACACTTCATGATGTCACTGTACACAGGGGTGGCTCCAGGCACCAGCGTACCAAGCGTGTGCCTGGGGCAGCAAGCTGTGGGAGGCAGCCTGCCAGTCACTGCAAGGGTGGCAGTCAGGCTGCCTTCGGCGGCATGCCTGTGGGAGGTCCGCCGGTCCCGCGGCTTCAGGTACGCCAAAGGCACAGGACCGGCAGACCTCCCATAGGCATGCCGCCGAAAGCAGCCTGACTGCTGTGCTTGGGGTGGCAAAATACATGGAGCCTCCCCTGACGGCACACACTATTGATTGTGATTTGACATTAATGTTTGAAATGTTCCCTAGAAGTAGAAGAAAACAGTATCTGTTTCCAGTGAAACCTGGACCTTATATTGTGTTTCTGTACACAATTTGTGAGTTATAAGAATTGTATGAGCAAAAATATGCTTCTATCTAAAGACTGAAGTATTTTTAGAGGGAAAAATAAGTAAAAACAAAAAAGGCCAAATCCAAAAGCTGTACCTACCTGAGGTTACTTTTTTCAAAGTTCAACTTGCCTGGTTAGGGCTCCAGTCTTAAAATGATAATGATGCATTTATTTTCATACAAATGATGATCAAGCTTTTCTTCTCTGGATATTATAAACTATCTTTCTACTTTTGTATACTTGTGGAGATAAAATTGACAGATTTGTAACTGGAGTTATGTATGGTTACTAAAAGTCAGTGATTTTCCATGTAAGCTCAAACTTTAAAGGATAAAGATGGGCAAAACAGGCAAACCCATCAAAATGCCCATGCGGATATTTTGGCCCCCAATGTTGCAATTCAAGGTGCTAATTTGGTAGTTAACTGCATATTTCTGCTGGTCATACATCATATGTCATACTTTGAAAATTTGGCCCAAAAGATTCTGATAGAGATCTGCTCTGGATAAACCAAAGTTGCCATTACAAATCAAAATGTTTCTGCTTTCTATACTCTAGGTTCATTGTACTTTTATGAATAGAAATATTTTACATTGAAAAGTTGGAGAGTAGCTAGGGAAACTAAAGCATCAATCTCTGCTTTGATTCAGGTCCATATTTGTAAGATTGATTTGTGACTGGTACACGTACCAGTTATCAGAAGGAATGGGAATTACTAGTGGCCTAGCAGTTAGACATATCTAGACTCCATGGACTAACAGGTTTGAATTTTGGCAGGGCTGACTTAGCTCTTCATCCATTTTAGTGTTCGGGGTCTTTTAGATGCTAAGATATCCTGCCATCCTTGTGTTGACTCCCAGATACTCCAGTGATAGGTGGGTTACGAGTGCCTTGATATGCCATAGCCTTTTTATCGAATATAAATCTTCTCTGGTGAATTTCCAAGCCTGAATTGTAGTGTATTGCACTGTTCATTTGGCTGCAGTCCTCCATGCCATGTGTGTCTGCATTCCAATAGTGAAGTTATTCCTGTATGGGTAGGTCCATACTTACCCGCTGGGTCGATGTGGAGAGTTCGACTTCTTGGAGTTCGAACTATCGCGTATAATCTAGACGTGATAGTTCGAACTCCAGATGCGCTCCCGTCGACTCCAGAACTCCACCACCGCGAACGGCGGTGGCGGAGTTGACGGGGGAGCCACGGACTTCGATCCCGCGGCATCAGGACGGGTAAGTCAGTCGAACTAAGGTAGTTCGACTTCAGCTACGCTATTCACGTAGCTGAAGTCGCATACCTTAGTTGCCCCCCCCCCAGTGTAGACCAGGCCTTTGAATACTGTTTGTGAAGCTCTTGGGATCCTTCAGGTTGAAAGATGTCAGCCTATCCAGTCTTCAGATGCACAGCTAATACCCATTGGCTCACATGCAAGTTATATTCAGTGGCAGAATTGGGCCTTGTTAATGTAAGTTATTATCACACTTAGTTTGTAATAAGCCTTGTTTCTTCACTTAGATGGAGTCATGTGTTTTAATGGAGGTGAATGTGTGCACAGAGAGTTTTGTGACTGCAGTCGATTTAATGCAAGTGGATCAAGATGCCAGACAGGTGTGTAGGGGAAAAAAAAAGATTTATTACAATGCAATCTGTCCAGGGATGGGTTAAGAGTATACAGGCCCCACAGCCACATGGACATCCTTTGCCAAAAGACAAAGCTCATCGTCACTCCCTGCCCTGGGAACAGCCCGTACACTAGCAGAGCTGGAGTTGCACAACTCCCAGTCACTGCTTGCTATCCTTCTGGCCTTGAGTTATGCAGAGAGATACCCGAAGAGTTGGAAGTGTTAGCTCGTATCTCCTCCGCCCTGAGTGTTGCACGTATCCTGTAGTGGGACTGCAAGCCCAAGCACAAATGCATTGTGTTTCTTAAACTTTCCTGTTCTTTCAAAAAATAAAAGGTTAATGCTTTTCAAATTGCTCTCCTTTTGTCTGCCTAGTGCACAACACAGGTGCTGAAAGGGATAACATATGCCGAACATGGGGCCAATACCATTTTGAAACCTTTGATGGGCTCTACTATTATTTCTCCGGGAAATCCACATATGTACTTGTGAGACAGAATGAAATAGATGAACAGAGTTTCTCTATACAGGTGGGAGACTGCATTTTTAAGTCAGTTTCATACTATCACAGGGCATTAAACTCACAAGTTATCTGTAAGTGGAAAAATGATCTGTAGACAAGTTACAAGGGTTTAAAAAAAAGGTAATAAGTGGAGCTATACCAATCTCCTAGAACTGGAAGGGACCTTGAAAGGTCATTGAGTCCAGCCCCCTGCCTTCACTAGCAGGACCAGTTTTTGCCCCAGATCCCTAAGTGGCCCCCTCAAGGATTGAACTCACAACCCTGGGTTTAGCAGGCCAATGCTCAAACCACTGAACTATCCCTCCCCCTATCAATGGTATTAACATATATAGGCATGATCAGGTGAGGTGCTGAGCACCAGAGGTGGATGCAGCACCCAATTCAATGGGGGCACTATACTAAACTTTTCTGGGACATATTGAGTTATAGTCAAGAGGGGCACCAACTACCTGCAGCAGCACCCTCTGCCCTATCACCACAATCCTAATCCCAACCAAGTCCAGTGTGGAAGGATGGGGGAGCTGGATAGTGAGCCCACCCTGCACTCATCCCACAGTGGCAGCTTCTGTTTTGTGGGGCTGGGCCTGGCTTCCCACTCTGGGTATTGTGACCTGGTGCATGGGCTCACAATGCCACTCAGGTTTGGCAGCTGTGGTTTCATGATTTCTGTGGGTGCAATTGAACATATGAACCACAGCTAAAGTGCCTGGTCACAATTCCACTCACTCATATTTGGCCAAGCTCAGTGAATTCCCACAACTCCCAGTTGCAGTACTCAGCACCTCTTGGGACTTGGCCATGTAATACCAGATAATCAAACTCATTTTAAATTCTACTATATATCTGTATTAGAGTTTCTGTAGTGCCTGTCATTGCAGTATGTAAGCAGCATAGTTTCATAACTATGAAATGCATTTTTAAAATATCAAATTTTGAATATTAACTCATCTTTAATAGAAATAGAGCTACTACTGATAATACAGAAGAAGCTGAGACAGACCAGCTTTCAAAAATAGTTCCATCAAATACATAAATTAAGAGACTGTTAAATTATCAGGTTGTAAACGTGCAGGCCTCATTGCTGCGGCACCTGCTGCTGGTCTCATTCAAGGAATTAGCTCATCCAGCCTCTGGAGCACCCTCTACAGGCTGGTGTCCTGCTGCCGCTACCCCCCCACATGTCTCTTCCAGGACCCTAGTGCCCCTTTAACTGGGTGCTGCCCCCTGGAAGTACCCCACAGTTCTGTGTCTCCCCCTCCCAGGGGAACCTCCACCCACTATCCCCACTTTGCCTCAGTCTTGGCTACTGCCCAGTCTCCATCTAGCCCCTGTTCACTGGGGCAGACTGCAGTATAATCTGCTCATCACAGGCAAAGGGATTTGAACCTGTTGCCCTGGCTACACGTGGGCTGCCCCCTGCAACCCAGTACCTAATAGGCCTTACCAGGCCTGCAGCCTGGGGCTTTCCTAGGCTGGAGCACCCCAGCTCCCTTGGCTTTTCCCCAGCCCTGCTTCACTCCAGATACCTGGTTAAGCAAGCTCCCTACAGCCAGACCCTTCTCTCTCTGAATGCAGAGAGAGACTGTCTGCTTGAGCGCCTGGCTCAAAAGCCTTTATAGGGCCGGCATGGCCCCAGCTGAGCCTGCTTCCTCCCAATCAGCCCAGGTGTCTTGCCCTTCCACAGCCCTCCTCCAGGGCTGTTTTAAACCCTCAGGGCAGGAGCAGGTAACCACCCCGCTACACAGGTGCATTATTTTTATACATTAAATATTTAAATAGTCTTTCCCACACATTATTTCAGCCCTCTAATCCCTTGCCCTTTGCTGAGTCACCTCAACAGCTTCCCACTGCACTGCCCAGCAAGTTCAAACTTCTTGTCCTTGCATGCAGCACCTTACTTCATTCTGCTTTTTCCTGCATCTTTGATTGGTCTTCCTTATTTTCCCCCCTGTCCTTTATGCTCTGCCAATGAAGCCAACCTTTGATCTCCTTCTCCCACAAGCATGTCACTGCTGTGTACTTATTTTTCTGTGTTAGTGTATTGCCATTGTTTCCAATAGCTAAACTCTAGGGAAAGCAGTAACTTTCATTGCATCATTTTGTCAACTGCAACTCATATAGTCACCAGTTCCTGTTAGTAGCATTGTATCTTAAATAGAATTTGCTTTGTACACTGCAAAACTGGGAGGATATGATCAGGCTCAGAATCTGGAGAGATGATGATGGCCAAATTAGGCCAGGTCTACCCCTATATCTTAAACTGAAAAATTTCACACCCTATGCAACATAGTTACATGTAGCTGTAGATGCAGCTAGGTTGATGGAAAAACTCTTTCTAGCTCCATAGCAGGTGTCTACACTACAGCGGCATAGCTGTAGTGCTGCATATCACAATTTTTGGCAGTCTTGGAGAAACCCAGGACTGAAGCCATGGTGACCAAACTATCCTGTTGCCCCTTGAGATCATTGCTAAAAGTCATGATTGGGACAGAATGTATTAGTTGGGCAGCATAGGGAATGTTGAGAATGTTATTAAAATGTAACTTCTCCCCAATAATATCATTTGGCAGGTTCATAATGATCCAGAATGCAAATCTTCACCCTATTCCTGCAAAAGGTCTGTTAGCCTATTTTTTTCTGGAGATGAAGAAATAAAGTTGAGCAGTGAGGTCATCTACAAAGGATTTGGGTAATTACATTCACATTTATTGTGGTATGTTTTGTTTTCACATTGAATCAATTCTCATGACATTGTTTACATCACCTTACATATAAGCAGCATCACTTATTGGCAGCTAAAAAGCAAATATGCCATCCATATTGATGGTAACATTTCTGCAGTTTACAAAGTAGCGCACTAGGAGAATGATATTTAAACTGTTGTGGTATTAGACAATAAAATTTCTTCATTCATGTTTGGAGCTGGATGTGAATCTGATATAACTCCGTTGGCTTCAACTGAATTACTATAGATTTATATCAGTGTTACTCAAAGCACAGTTTCCCTCAAGTTTATAGGGAAGTCATTAAATCACTGAGTAATAATTCCTTTACATGGAGATTTTTTTCATTTAAAAATATAAAATTTCTTTGCTCTTTTGTCTTTAATTATGTTTGCTTCATAGAGTTCAGTTACCTCGTGCTATAGGAAATGTACACATCCAAAAACTAGCTGGATACATCCTAGTCAGACACCGGTATGCATTCACTCTGGCTTGGGATGGTACATCTGCAGTCTATATAAAGTTGACACCAGACTACTTGGGCAAAACACATGGGTTATGTGGAAACAACAATGCTATACTGCAGGATGAGCTTGAGACTAGTTATGGTGAGTATTTTTACATATCTGTTATGATGTTAATATAGGTTTGCTTCAGTTCACTTCAATTTTCTTGGTCAAAAATTACTCCCTTCAATGTAGTTTTTATGGTAATCTTAATTTGTCTTTAAAAGTAGATCTGTATTTGAAATTAAAATAAGGTATTGTAACCCTTCTGTCAGGTGTTATCTGTAAGGATATCTGGGTTCAATATTGGCTCCAGGGTTATGGTTAGGGATGCCTTTCAAAATAAACTCAGCTCAGCACCCAGCTAGAACTGTACTCATACTTTGGGTTCTAGGAACCTAAAAAGTAGATAGGTGTTTTTTTTTTATTTTGGTTTTTTCTTTACACTTGACAGTGTTCCCTCCTCTCTCTCTAAGTGCCCAAGGAGTCTCTGGCAACCTGAAAATACCACTACTATTTTGGGAGGATAAGTCAGTATATAATTAAACTTTAACTTGTAATTAAAGAAAACCACCAAAAATTCAAGCAATGTGTCATTTCATTTCAACCAAGATTTCTACTAGTGATTTCAGACCCTCAGTTTCTGGGCACCCAACCTGAGGCACGAGATGGTCCAGATTTTGAGGGTGGTTGGTTGGTACTATTTGAAAATCAGGCTTTTTTAAAGTATCTCAAGCTGAAATCCCCAAATCACTAGTCATTTTTGAAATTCTTGCCCTTAAGCTTTTTCTGTCTCATTTTCTCCAAAAATAAAAATGATACTATTTCTATACCTTTTGAAGTGGCCTTTCAAGTTTAATGGCTTCTTGCAGAGTGCAGCCCTTAGCTGCCTTCTCCCAGCTGGTCCTTTAAATTACCCTCACCCAGCTTGACGAAGGATGAATGCTATACTATAGTCAGTTTCAGTCCTCAAGGCACACTTTATTGGTTAAACCAAAAACGTAGGCAAAAAACATTTCCTGTGCCAAACATGGGCTATAGTTCCCACAGGTGTTTCCCTCACCTCTCTCAGACATTTCAAGCCCTTGCCCTGACCCAGGGACCCCTTGTTGTTCTCATTCTCCAGGCCCCTTCCTGGGAGTTTCATATAACTGGGTTCTTTCCCTTAATCCATAGTCTTCTGTAGAAGCCTTTCTGCTCCCTGCAGCTCTCACTTTCCAGGTCATTTGCCTGGGAGACACCAACCAGTTGGGCTATTTCCAGAGCTCCAGGGCCTACCACAGGGCCTCCCTAACAAGCTGAGACCTTGCTGGTCATGATACGGACTTTCAGGCTATCGACCTCACCTTGCAGCCTCGGATGGGAGGCCCCTGGGCTGACCCAGCTCTTAAAGAGACTGTCATTCTTTGACCTGGTTGTTAAGATCTGAGGTACTCGGATAGAAGAGGCTATACAAATGCAGTTATTGTTCTGTGTCAAATTGATGCTTTAATATTTGTGTGTATTTCTTAGGAAAATTGACTGAAGACATTGCAGAGTTTGTAGAGAGCTGGAGGGAAAACCGTCCACAGGGCTCACCTGACTGGGATAAGTCTTTTACCTATGAGCCACCCTGTTTGACCCAAAGCCAAGACTCTTTACAGGTGTGAATCAAAATTAACAAGAGAAATTAACAGTCTGTAATTCTTATAGAGTCTTGGTCAGTGCATCGAGGGAGAATAAAGTTGCTGCCCAGTGTGTCCTTTGCTACAGGAATGCTGTGGTGCAGAGCAGGACTTCTCCCCGCAGGCTGTGAGGAAGGGGATGAAGAGAGACTGTGAAGCAGGAGCAAACTGCAAATCGCTATTTGCTATTCCTGCTTATTGCTCACTGCAGCCTATGTACTGGCTGGCTGAGAGGCTAGATATGTTTTTTTCAGGGATATGGTGTGCAGTGCAGGCTGGTGGGTTTAAATGTCTGCCTTTCTCAACTCAAGTATTATAGCGAGATTCTGCCTTCCTACTTCTATGGGAGGGGTGGGGGATAATACTGGGTTGAGGGAGAATTGCTTCTCCTACCATCTTCTTTCCCTCACTTAATACTCAGAGTGCAGGATTTAGTCAAAAACTTTTAGTATTGGGTATGATGTTTATGTTAGTGTCATCTAGTTCCAAGGTGCATATTTTTTCCTTACACTGCCTCAAAGACATAGACTATGCTTAGTTAGAAAGGGGTTTGGAGTGGTTGATGGAGTGGTTCATTCTTGCACTTTTTTTCATGTGCCTTCTCTTTTTTAAATTTGTAATGTAGTCCTTGATCTTTTGGCACATTCTACTGTCTCATCATAAGAAAAGGTGCAGCCTGGAAACCAGGCCAGTGGCTTCTTCTAGATCTGGTGCCAAAACAGCTGCTTAAAGAGATTAAAGCACTTTTCTTGCCACTGGGGACCAAAATTTCATCTCTGTAACCAAGGAAGAAAAACTCCGGTGACATTCTTGAGCAATATTTTTTTCAAGTTGTACCAGTGAAATGCTGCAAACCAAAGGGCCAATCCTGGAATCCTTTCTTAGGCAAAGCTATTTTTTTTCAGAGAAAGGACAAAATGCATCATAAGTGGCAGCAACAAGGGTTTAGCTATTACCCCTTTTGCCCACCCCAGTTCCAATATTTTCCCCCTCTACATGATGTGCTTTGGGGAAGCCCCCAAGATGAAATATTTTCTACTGAAGCCAGTGACAGATGACTTGAGAGGTCACATTTTGTTGTGATGCATTTTATTGTATATTTTAATTGACCTACACGCTGGGTGTCTGCAGCCAGGGGATGCTGGAACTTGCCCACTAGGCTGACAGAACCAGAGTGTATTGACCCTTGGGCATGTTGTGAAGCCTGAAGGTATATTTGAGAGAGGTTGTCTGGTCCTCTCAATTCAGGGCAGGAGGGGTTTGAAGCCTTTATTGATGACAGGTAAATGTTTAAAGTGTGCAGAAGTTTTTTTTTGTGGTGGTACGTGCACTGAGCTTAGAATGGGCCCTACCAGAACACAGACTACAACTTTGAGTGCATTCAGATTGAGCTCTAACACAGAGTCTAAGGTTCTCATCTTGGTCCCTATCCAGTGATTGTACAGACAGTAACAGACAGCACTGAGGAGTCAATGTTGTGACAAGCTTAGGATGGAAAGCAGCCCTGTTGAGAGAAATTTGGGCTCCCAGTATATCATGTTTGCTGACCCCATCCCATTTCACCTCAGTTACAGGCAATTTTGGGGGGGACTCTGAACTAAAGCCTTGGAACAATAGACACCTCACTCCCTTCTTCCTTCTCTAGTCATCCAGAAACTGTTTCCTAGCCTGAGGTTACTTAATGAGCATGCCACATGTTTTGCTTTTGCACCGTATGCTATGCTGCTTATGTTTTTAAGAACATTCCTTTCACAACAGCAATCTCTTTCTTTTTAGAAGGCATATGCTCTGTGTAATACACTACTATGGCCCCCATTTGAACAATGTCATGATTATGTGAGTCCTCTTCCTTTCATGGCCAGTTGCACCAATGACCTCTGCATGTAAGTAATCATTTTTTGATAATTCAAAAGCTGGTAGATAACAACATTTTCTTCATCTTTTCAGAAAATATATCTGACCCTTCAATGCATGTCTTTTCTGCATAACACTTTGTATCTAGCAGTTCTTGTGATGTAATAAATGGGCCTGGCTTTATACCCACATACCATCACAGATTCAATGGAGTTACTCTCAATTTCTCTGGTTTAAGTGAGAAAAACCTCAGGCCCAGTAACTTTCAATGAGTTTTAAATTATCCAATGTATCTGTCCTTTAGTGTGTATGAATTTTACTGTATATGCTATGCTATAATCAGTATGTTCTATTCTAATGGTGCAGGATTGCTGCATCAACAAACAAATAAAAAAAATCTTTCACAAAACATATGTTAGTCTGACAAAGAGAGACAATCAATGATTTTTTAAAAATCTACACTCCTTGATGATGATTCTGTCATCTGGCAACCTGATGCACTGTTTGTCTGAACTGTTCTGACTGTGATTTAAAATGTAAGATTGCTGGAGCAAAGACAGCCTTTTGCATCCTGTACCATGCTGAGCACATTGATGGCACTCTTAATGCTTTCCTCTTGTTCCCTTGATAACTTTTCTGAGATAATTTTTTCTCTTTGTTAAAAATCAAGAACCTGATTCTAATCTCACTCTCGTTACTTTTACATTGCTATAAAAGACCATTGATTGTAATGGAGTTGTTCTTCATTTATACCAGTATAATTAAGATCAGAATCAGGCACCATGTATATTGATAAGTAGTCTCCCAAGCAGGGTAGAATGTTTTATTCATTTAAGAACTTTAGGTTATTTAACCAACACAGTATTTCAAAATGTTATTACTTACTAATATAAATTCAAATACCAGAACATACATATTGTTGAAATAATGAAAGACTTAGCAAAATGTTTATGAAGTTATGGATGCATATTTATATGATTATAGGGAGAAAGTAAGGTCATGCCAATTTTTATTTGTATAAGGTCAGCAGCTGATAATGCAACTTGGTGTCGAGCATTAACTGAATATGCCAGGACCTGTGCTCAAGCAGGAAAACCCCTTCATGGATGGCGGACGCACTTTCAGCAATGTGGTATGTTGGCTACTCACACACTTGAAAATATTACCCAGTAGCTGAACTTTGAGACAGTTCTGCACATCTTTCTTTCTATTGTGGTTCAATGTGCTTTCCACAGACAACATAGAGCTGACTGCACTTCAGTGCTGGATGAACTTCACTATGTCTAATTTTTGCACTTTTAGTCTGTACTTGGGAAACTTTCATTATGAAAGGTTCTATATAAATGTAAGACTGTCACAAATTATGAAGCCTATGTTTTTTAATAACTTAAAAACAAGGCTGCCCAGAGTGGGGGGCTAGTGGGGCAATTTGCCCCGGGCCCTGCAGGGACCCCCACGAGAATATAGTATTTCATAGTATTGCAACTTTTTTTTTTATGGAAGGGGCCCCTGAAATTGCTTTGCCCCAGGCCCCCTGAATCCTCTGGGCAGCCCTGCTTAAAAATGCCTTAAAATAAATCATCCTGTTAGAAACATTGTGGGTTATCTATTGTAAATGTGCTGTCTCAGATATTGATTATACTCCTTTGATTTCTGAAATATAAAATTTGCAAGGACTTAAAAATGTTTTATTCAAGTAGCACTTGCATAAACCTTCACAATTCAATATGTCAGATTTGATACATGGATTAAAAAAAGTAAAATATATGAAAACAGTGTGAATAGTATTAACTTCCACTGAGGTGGTAGCATAATGCCTTTTCATTTCTCAGCTTGTTTCATTTTTCAGTTATTACCTGTGAAGAACATTTAATCTACAATGAATGTATCGACTGTTGCCCGGTTTCATGTCAGCAAAAAACACAGTGTATTGACAGTGAACTTCCCTGTGTCGATGGATGCTACTGTCCAGATGGTAACACAGCCTTATTTCTCAAACTTGTTTTATCTATGGCTAAACTTACCCTATGGCTAAATTTGGCCTTCAGATATGTGTGTGAGCCTTGGTGAAACTAATGGGGACGAGGCTGGGGAGGCAATCTGGGGATCGAGGCACACATTTGTAAGGGGGACTCATCATGGCTGCTGCCTCAACAGGGGGGGCCCTTCAAGCACTGAGTGAGCCTTTCCTACTCTTGCAACCAGTAGTCAGGTGGAACCACCACAGAAGCAACAGAGGTCTACCCCCTGCGCAAGAGGAACTGATTTGCTCTGGTGTTGGTTTTGGGGTTAGGCAGTTTCCTCCCTAGTTCTAGTGGCTGCTGCTCATCTCTCTGCTAGAGGCTGTCTGCAGACTCAGGCAGACATTATGGCACTGGTTACATGTTCAAGCTCTCTTTTGCAACCATGAAGGCTAGAAACATACATAGTTATGGGTTTTTTTTAATGAAAGCTGAGATTCTGCTTATGCTGGGAGCTGGGGTCCTAGATGTGTCCCTGTTTGTATAGAGGGACGCATCTAACTTTAACTTAGCCTTGTGCATATACGTAAATGCAAAATCTTGTCCCTATTCTCCATTTGCTACTGCCAGTTATTGGATATATAACTGTCCGGAAGGGGATGGATCAAACAGAGTAGTGATGTTCCATGAGTCTTAAAAGTGGTGCCCCTCAGTAATTCTCTGCTGGTATGTAAGTGTAATCATCTCTGTTCTCTGCTTAGTTTCCAGTGAGCTATTGTGCTATAAAATGTATGGCCAAAGGCCAAGAGTGTCAAACAATGAGTGCTTGACGTTAAGCTCCCAGATCCATAAGACACTTAAATAAAGCAGTGTGACTTTCAAAGATACTAAACTTTAACCAGCAGCTCCCAGTGACTTCAGTGTATCACCAACAATAAAGGGATTAAATCTAATATTTAATTAGATATATTTTTTTCTGCAAGATGGAAGATATTTACTCCATAGGGCCATTAGTTTTATTATTAGAAGTACTAGTTAGGTAGACAAAGCTCCAGTCACCATTAATGAAGCTCATTCACATTTATTTCATGTTGGATTATTCCTTCTAGGTCTAATTTATGAAAATGAATTATGTGTCAAGTCTACAGAATGTCCATGTGATTATCATGGAAATTCCTATAGAACGGGCTCTCTGGTTCATGAGGAGTGCAACAACTGGTTAGTAACTTCCCTTTTTGTACTGCATACTTTGATTAATCATTTGATCATGAGACAAAAAGCCCTTTCTTACATCCCCTACTTTTATGAAAATACAATCAATATGTATATAACATATTTTGTCTGATTACGGAGGGGCAATGAATGCACTTTTCTTTTCACTTATGAAAGGCAAATCAGAAAAATAAAGCAGATAAATGTTAACAAATTAAATAAATGTAGAAATTTTTACATAATTGCATCTGATTTTCTGTTGGTGTAAATTGGCACAGTTCAAGGGCTTCAGTGGAGTTGTACCAATTTATACTGGGATAAAATTTAGCTTAAACCCAAATTCAGATAAACTGTGGAAACTCAAGATAAGTATCAGACATCTTGTTTTAGTCTCTAAAATAATCTTCTTCTCAGGTATCCTTGTTTAATTTCCATGGTGTTGTCAACACTTCTTTGAATCTAGAAATTCCCTAGGGACAGGCAGAATCTGAATTTGGATGGTAGATCAAATATTAGGATAGTGAAACTGCTAGGATAATATTAGAAAGAGTCAACTTATAGGGTCAGATGTTAATCTTAGATGGAGAAATTTATACAATTATAGAATCCTTAAAGTTACACAGACGCTTATTCTGGGCTCACCATTCTTTACTGTGATCATTAATTCATTTTGCAGCTGCACTCTGCATTTACCAGTTGCATGACCTGTACTTGGTGATTTATTAATCAGCTACACAAGGCTGGATTTTTCAGAGCTGCTGAGTACCTATGCCTCCAAATGAAGTCAATGAAAGCTCCAGTTGCTCAACTCCCCCAAAATTCCCTATGTCACTAATGTTCTCTTCCCTTTGTGTACTCAGGAAGCACAAATGGAGTGGAAATCAGGTCTCCTGCAGGGGCTTTCTAGGTACAGAGGAGTCCTCCTTGGACACTCATTGGGTATAGTTGGTTCCTTCACCTCTTTCTCCCTACAGCCTCTGGTGCAACTGGTATGTGTTCTTTGTGGGGAAGGATTATGGCTGGAGCAGGCTGCGCTCTGGTCATCTCCGTTTAGTGTATAGTCCTTTGGGGAATGTAGCCAGCTGGAACAAGATAAAGCAGCCCCCAGGCTACTCTAACCTGGAGTCGGACCCATAACTGGAGCCAGAGCTATTTTTGGGTCTCAGTTTTTCATCCTCTCCCCAGCCAAGGCTGTGTATGGGAAGGGAACCCCACTTTGCTAAATATTCCTTTAGGCTCAGGCAGAGCCAACTCAGCTTCTGTCAGCTCCTCATCAGGCTTCCACAGCCTGGGAGGTAAATAAGCAATGGAGCAACCCATGGGCCTCAAATCTGGGTCTGTAGGACAGGAGTAGCCATGCTCCAACCCACCACTTGGTAGCCTGCTGACAGCTGCTTACCCGGGACCCATGAACTCCAGTTTGAGGCGCCTCCCCTGAGGTCCTATTGGTGGGGTGACAGAGTAGCTGATTGGCCTGCTGGTCCTACTTAAGCCAGCAGCAGGAACAGGAAGCTGTCTGAACAACTGGAATTCACCCTGTTCTGGACTCTGTACCTTGTGCTTCCTGTCAGGGCTGGCTCCAGACCCCAGCGTGCCAAGCGGGCACTTGGGGTGGCATTTTGCCGGGAGGGCGGCAGGCGGCTCCGGCGGACCTTCCGCAGGCATGACTGCGGAAGGTCCACTGCGGAGGGTTCACTGGCTCCACCGGAGCCGCGGGACCAGTGCACCCTCCGCAGGCACGTCTGCAAGAGGTCTCCCGGAGCTGCGGGACCGGCGACCAGCAGCGCGCCCCCTGCGGCATGCCGCCGTGCTTGGGTCGGCCAAATTCCTAGAGCCGCCCCTGCTTCCTGTTCCCCTGGCTTGACTCCTGGTGTCTGACTTGTGGTTCTGATCTCCAGTTTGTCTCCTGCTTCTTACCTCCTGACCTATCTGATACTTGACTTCTGTCTCATGACTGTGGACTCTGTCTCTGACCACTAGGTCTGGGGCTGCCCACTACCCCCACTGTGACACAACCAGAGCTACTCCCCTCCCCCTGCAATCCAGTAGGCAGCAAGTGGGGGAACTGCTGAACAGCTGCAGCAGGGAAGGGACAGGAGCTGCTCATGAAGTTCTGGCTCATAATGGAGCTGCTTCTGGGATGCAGGGGAAGGAGTGGAAGACAGCTGAGCAGGCAGTGTCCTCTAGCTCCTTCCTGTAGTGACCAAGCTGATTCAAATGTTTCATTTAAATAATTGCAAGGCATGGCTTGGGGAAATGCATTTTCAGTTTATAATCAAGACCATATTTTAACATTGTGAAACCTGAGGGCCACAATTTAGAGCTTCAAGAGCCACAGATTCAACACCAATAAAATAGATCATTCTGTGGTGTTGAGCGCAAAAATATGAGACTGCATTTTAATAAGGCTGATTAGAGAAGCTTGTTTCTGCTGTTCTGGATGCTCTGGGATAGCCGGATTTCATGGGTCCTGTGGGAATTACACTTGACAGACTTTGAAAGCAACAACACTAAATCAAACCATTGTCTTTTTATGTGTGCTGTAGTCTGGAAGGTGAAAGAGTCTTAAAGACATGTCTGGTGAGCAGACAATGCAAAGTGGTGATGTATAATGAGATCTGTGCTCAAGGATCTCTTCCTCCTTTCATTCTTGTAGAGATGTAGATTTTGAGATACAAGCCACACCACTCTTACAGTTACAGTACACCCTGAATATGTTTTTCCACAAAGAAGCATTAAGTAGACTGCATATCTTACCTTCAAGGCCAAAGAGAAGATGTTCTCTCTTTGACAAGATCAAATTGTTCTGCTGAGCAGGATGGATACAGGTTTCATTTCAATAAAATGAAAAATTGAACAGCTTTCAATTTTTTTATAAACCTCTGCTACAGAAAATAGACACCTTCAGTCTTTGCCTTAATATTATTGCTTAGTGTTATTACAAATTGCTGTCCTTAAAAATGTTGTTAGAACTTCTATTTCAATAGTACTTAAATGTGTTTGGCCATGTTCTTGCATACCATAGGCCTTGCAAAGTGACTCTCCTCCACCCCACTTCTTCATGAGTTAAAAACAGGATGGTTCTGAACTGTAATAATAAAAATGCTATTCTGATGTGGGCATTCCATAACTGCACCAACTATTGCTTTCTGTACTGAAAAAAAATTGCTAAGGGAGAGATTAATGATGCTGGATACACCATGCACCATGATAGCAATAGCATTTAAGATGCAAGGCTTCCTATTTTATGAAGAGTAGAAGGCATGTTGCAGGACAAACAAGTATTTGATACTTTCCATTTTTTCTTCAGACTCATTACATATTCAGAAAAGTCTCACCATGTAAATATTTAAGGGGTTCTGATGCTGCAGAGAAACATCTTGTGAGTCTGAACAAAAATCTTAGAAAGTGAGACTTCCCTAAAACTCAGCCCTGTACAATACAGTCCTTTAATTAACAGAATTGTTCCATGTTGTTTTTTCTTTTACTAAGGAGAGGTGATCAAGTTCAGGTCAATTCCTTTTTTTTTAAATCTGAACTTCTATATCAAGCACATCCAACAGGTTCAAATAAAGTTTGGATAAACATCCACATTTTCAAGTGATTTGATCCAAACTAAAGCTCCCTGACCTTTTAAGGTTCATTCATCATTAGTTTTTATACTGATCACTAATGAGAAAAAAGCAAGACTAATCCTAGATTTTGTGGGCCTCTGTGCAAACTAACAGATGGCACATCTTTCAGCAACCTCCCCACTTATAATAGAGTCCAACCATTGCCCACAATATCTGGGTCTGGCCATCTTCTGCTATTGCTGCACCCCTCCATCCCACTTACACTTTTGGTGATGTCTTCATGGAGCAGAAAACCAGGAGGTGGAGCTGATGGACAATGTTTGAATTTTTTTTAATATGCAACTTTTGATTTTTCTTTCAGTACTTGTATTGGAGGAAAGTGGACCTGCACAAATCTTACCTGTCCAGGTATGTGAAAAGGACCTGGGGTCAGGTACCTCAGAGATTCCAAAACATTATGTTAGTTTATAATAGCCAATTGTTACTTAAGGCCAAATTCTGCCCTGAGACATATTTTAACAAGATTTCCTATTGTACAGCATGTGTGTCTCTTTATATAACTACATATACACATACACACCTATACACACATTGTAATAGGTATTACAATGGCCTTCATAACAGCCATCTTCATTTATTCAGCTAGATAACGCCCTTCACACTACGTTAGTTGAGTGGTGTTATAGGCAGAACTGGTGGCACTATCTTTAGTTTATGTTGACCAACACTTCCCATTATAATTTGAACTGTTTGAGCTGAAATTTTTCATGCCAGATGTCTTCCTCAAATGATTTTGTTTTTTCCAAAAACAAGAGTAGGGAAAAATACATTGTGTTGAACACATTCTTATAGCTGTTTCATTGTCAATCTCTAGCACTGCTTTCTTTGGAGAAATGACTTGAAATTTGGCAGTGGGGCTTGCCCTGATATCAGGAATTAAATTTTTGTTCCTGTGAAAGAAAAAAAATCCCAAATCTAGCTGAGTTATAAACAGATAACCTTATCTTAATGCTGGTATTTAACTTTTAAATGCTTGACTTTACAACCTTAATGGGCTTAGGGTGACCAGATGTCCCGATTTTATAGGGACAGTCCTGATTTTGGGGTCTTTTTCTTATATAGGCTCCTATTACCCTCACCCCCGACCCAATTTTTCACATTTGCTGTCTGGTCACCTTAAATGGGCCTTTAACACCGTTTTCTGTGTACAATAATATATAAAGAAATAAAAATAATCAAGAATCCAAATTTGACACATCCAATTATCCACCTGTTTTAGGGTTTTCTGTAATGCTCACCATTGTGATATCTAAGTCCCAACAGTTAATAGCCTTACAAACCTATAGAGCAGTGATTATTAATATTCAGAGTGTTAGTTTGCAGTGGATTCCAGGAGAATTTCTAAGATCAAGTGTTCATATTCTAACTGCTTTATGTGGGCTTGGTTAATGCATTCCCTCCCTGTCACTAACACTTGAGTACAGCACATGAATAACATTATTAATCAGTCATTAAAGTTGTTCAATCCATACCAGAGTATTTTAATCTTATAGTAATAATAAAAGTTGTAGAGTGTTTACAACAAACACTTTTTTGCTCTGTAATAAAGGACTTTATCCTTTTTTTAATATCAGCTGAATGCTCTGTCTCAGGAGACATTAACTTCATGACATTTGATGGGCGCAAATACACTTTCCAAGCTACCTGCCAATATATTCTGGCAAAAAGCCACAGATCTGGCAAGTTTACAGTGTCTCTGCAAAATGCTCCTTGTGGACCGGTAAGGCTTAATGCTTTCTAATTATATCTTCTATTTTCTGTTACCCGAGTTAGAAAAATGCATTCAGTATGGGGGGGGTTGGAAATCCACAACCAACAACCTGTACAACGTAACACTTTAAAAATAAGACTGTAGCAATGATTTTCTTTAATTTATGTTTAAAGGCATTTAAATAGATTTTTTTTTGAGGAGTATTGTAGAGAGAGCCTCATACATCTGCATCCAGAGAGAGGAAGAGCTGTGTCTTGGGATCTTGATCTCGGATCTATTAAAGTTAATCAAAAGCCTCCCATTGACTTCAATGGACATTGGATCAGGCCCTGGGTGAGGGGGGGGGGGAATAGAAAAGATGAGCTTACTCTGAAATATAAATGTTGGTATTGTCCTGGAGGCTTCTGGGTGTGGTGGGCTCTTCTCTCTCTTTGGGACTGCCGTAAGCACATAGCGCAAATAACATAGCAGTCACAGAACACTATTACCATTCTCAGTGCAGGGGCTTCTCATTTTGCTTCATATAACTTGTAAACAATTTTAGCTGCGGTGCTTAGAAAGCTGCATAAAGTTTTGGGTACACCTGTCGAGAGTGTTGATGGTGGTGAACTCTGTGTGTGTGTGTGTGTGTGTGTGTGTGTGTATGGAAAGTATGGCTGAGTCTAGGAGTTCTGCTGTCTTAGGCAAATGGGCAAACAACTGCCCATCAGTCTGTAGTCACATACAAAAGTTGCGTGTCTGTTCTACATGTGTGAAGCCAGTCCTGTGTGTATGTATATCATTGTAACATTACTTGTGCTGATGAATACAGTATATTGGACAAGGTTTTTATTACCTTCATGATATCTAATACAACCCTGATTGATATAGTCAGCTGGAGCATTTAACTTTGTGTTGTGGTCTTGTTAGACCTTGAACATAAACAAAGTTGGGTCAGGTCTATACTAGTCTTCCAGGGAATACCTAGTTGCTGTGGGAAGTGGTCACAGCACACATAAAAGATATTAGATAAAAACATACTCTTGCTGGAAGGGTGCAACATAATGGTACTTTATTGCTTAGAATTTATGACAATAACACACGAGAGAGAGAGAGAGAGAGAGAGAAAAGGCTGTTCCTTAAGGCAGAGAGTCACAACTCACCCCACCTTGCTTTAAGCTGGCTCTTTTCAGACTGACTCCAGTCACACACTTTACTACAGAGCCCTCTAGCCTGCAAATGGGATCATGAACCCCTTGCCCCCACCACACATTCTTCAAGTGATAGCTTGTAATTCCAACACAGTCCTCAATGCACCACATTTCTGAGTGTCCAACTTCCTTTTTTTGGATGGTTGCCTTTTTATTTACTTCAGTAGGTGCTATATATGTACACCCAAGGGCAGAATTTGTCCAGTACGTAGCATCTATTCTGAACTAATGCTCCAATATTATGTCGGGGTCACAGTGCTATGGCAGTTGCCATGTTTGAGACAAGATAAAAAACTGAACTGCTGGCCACCTGTTCTAAGAGTAGAACAGGTTAAACTTTGTGTCCTGGCCAGATTCCAACTTGGGTAATTACATTCGGAGTCTGATTTTGATCTCACTTAACTAGTTTAAATCAGTAGCAACTCTACTGATGACTCTGAAGTTTATATAAACTGCACAGACTGCCCTCTATTTTGCTTTTAATTCCATTTGCCTATAGCATTCTCCTTCACTTTCTATTCAAAACTGACGTGCATTTCTAAATAGTCACTGTGTTTCACCCCTGAGAGGGCTGCATTGATTACTTTCTGTAAATCCTGAGACGTTGCTGACTCCAGTATTATAGTCTGAAAAAAGCTCAATCCTCATTTTTAGTGCAATTAAAAAAGGGAGTGTAACAAAAAATAGGAACATAAACATTAAAGAATACATGTGTCTGCTTCTACAGGGTTTGTAAAATCGGCTAAACTTGAGAAAGAGGGATATATTTCAGTTGTGTCCTGTGTTGCTGGACTAATGGCTAGCAAAATGGGATCTCCTGAAGAAACACTGTCAGCAGTTCAGTTAAGCAAATTGAGATGTGATGGCCTCCCTCTTGGCTGGCTCATCAGGTCATAACCTGCTAGAGCTTGAGCTCTATAATTTGGGGGTGGGGGTGAAAAAACTCTCATCCTCTGTATTGGGACAGAGAAGGAAACTCATAATACTCGCTCATCAGTGGGTTACAGAGGCTGACGCAAGATTAGGTCAGTTTATGCTGTCTTGGCTAGAGGGAGCTGTTTCTTAAGATGTTGCCAATAGACAATGAAGGCCTTGGTTCAAGTTTCTGTTATGATAATATGCAAGATGCTCATTATGGGCCTTATTCTCCACTCCCTTTCAGCACTCCCTTGCCTCTGTGCAAAATAAGCAAGAACTTGGGCCTTGCTTGCTTTGGTGGCTTTGTGCTGCTTCTGCTTTGTAATGTTACCATAATGTTCGTGTCTCACCTTCTGGGGTAATCCTCAGACTGCATACAGACGTGGGAGCTGTTCTCACCCTCTTCTTCACTGCAGACACAGGGGTCGTGCCTAATTTATCTCTGTGGCCTGGTGATTTCTAGGTGCCAGAATAGCCTCTTGGGGCAGTAAGCAGCCAGGCATAAGTTGGAGCAGCCATCAGGCCATTCTAGTATATGTTGGGACCCACAACCAGACCCAAGATCAGGATCACTCCAACATACTTGTGTCTTGTGCTGAGTCTAGACCAGAGGATCTGTTTCCATAAATCCAAAGTGAGTGTAAACTCTACAGCAGGTATAAGTGAGTGGAGTGTTCTGAAGATGTAGGCCCCTGGAAAATCAGAACATATGTGGTGTAAATCAAGAGTAGCTTGAAGTTAATCCAGACACCACTGGAGTAGGGGTGTGAAACATCCATTAATTTGCTTAAATATGTGGCCCCTGTTTGGCAGATAAACTGCTTTACACTAGGGAACATCCAGCATGTGTTTCCCTTATAAGAAATAAATCTGAATTGTAATCTAAAAGCTGTGTGTTACAGAAGCTCAGTGGCCTGAGATTTTTGGTTCTTTTTTTTCTTTTTTTTAATGACTATTACATTTTTTTTTTACTGATCAGTCCCATCACATTCAAGCAGATTAAAAAATGAAGAAAGAAAATACCTGAAGAGATTCCAGACCTTTGAATCACAAAGACACTAGTCAGCTAGCACCTTAGAGCTGGTGACATAAATAGTCATCAGGCAACAAGTGGTTTCAGAATGATGTGAAATTTTGTTTAAGCACTTTTTGGAAAGCGACTCAGGAAAGTGATCAGCACAGCTTAACCTTATCTGAGTTTCAAGTGACAACATCACTGGCTTTGTAGTTTGTATGATGAGGGATTCTGAATATAAGAATTTTTGTTAAGTGTCTAGTGAGAGAGAAAGCAGTTCATGTGAAAACACCTGCTGATAGTTGGCTGAGGCAATGTTATGAAAGAAACAATTCACTGAAACAGAGAATTATTGTCAGGTAAAGTTTCTTCTATAGAATCCTTGGTGGAGATAGCAAACCTTCTGCAGAACAATGTTCGATAGTTAATAAATATTAACCCATTATATGGCTACAGTTTGTTGTACATAGAAGCTGGAAGGCATTATTTGCAAGTTTAGGGCCAAGTGTTCAGTCAGTCTCTGAAAATATGCCTGAAGATTTTATGGCACAGCCATTTTCATGTGCAACATTCTTTACATTCACAAATAAGAATGGCTGTACTGGGTCGGCCCAATGATCCATCTAGCCCAGTATCCTGTCTTCCGACAGTGGCCAATGCCACTCAGAGTGAATGAACAGAACAGGCAATCATTGAGTGATCCATTCCCTCTCATCCACTTCCAGCTTCTGGCAGTCAGAGGTGAAGGAAACCCAGAGCGTGAGGTTGCATTGCTGACCATCTTGGGCAATGGCTCCCGGGCCACACACAGTCTGTGAGGGTAATCCGCTGGCGGGCCGCGAGACAGTTTATTTACATTGACCATCTGCAGGCACGGCCGCCTGCAGCTCTCAGTGGCCGCAGTTTGGCCAATGGGAGCTGCAGGAAGTGGCGGCCAGCACGTCCCTTTGGCCCGTGCCGCTTCCCGCAGCTCCCATTAGCTGGGAACGGTGAACCACAGCCACTGGGCTCTGCGGGGGGGGCGTGCTTGCGGACGGTCAATGTAAACAAACTGTCTGGCGGCCCGCCAGCGGATTATCCTGATGGGCCGCAGGCTGCCCACCACTGATCTTGGATAATAGCTATTGATGGACCTATCCTCCATGCACTTATCTAATTCTTTTTTGAACCCAGTTATACTTTAGGCCTTCACAATATCCCCTGGTAATGAGTTCTGTAGGTTGGCTGTGCATTGCATAAATAAATACTTCCTTTTGTTTGTTTTAAACCTGCTGCCTGTTAGTTTCACTGGGTGACCCTTGGTTCTTGTGTTATGTAAAGGAGTAAATAACACAAAATCATTAAATGACATGATCTTAGCATAAAAATTATTGAATACATTTTTATTAATTCAGTGAATATTGTCAATAAGTCAACATCAATAATATTAATTGTTAGTGCTGTCACCATGACCATGCTATTGAAACACTTTGTATCCCATGCAAACCATCTATATTGGCTTAAAAAGGGGTTTCTACAAAATGTAGCCCATTCTGAACCTCTTTATAAAAGAAGAAGTTGGATAACTCAGTCATGAAATCTATTTTTATTAAAACATGTTAAATGCAAGTTTAAAAGTAGGACGATAGAATTCTGAGAGGCCAAGTCAGTATAATTTAAAAGGGAAAGATTGCTTTCAATGCATCCACTTTAACTATCATTTAAACATGCTTACCAGTACTGCACTAGCTGGAATATCCCATTCATTTCTTTCCACCAGTAGTTTTCTGCAGCACATTACATAGGTCCATCCTTTCAAGGAAGAATGTTTAAAACATATTGTTTTCAAATGACTCTTTGTTCTGTTTACAAATCATGGCCCCTGCAATGAGCTCTGTATGGATGGGCCCAATACCCATGCAGAATTTCAGTGAAGTCACTGGTACTCCAGATGGGTGCTAGGATCTAACTGCAGATTGGATTCTAAGAAGATATTATGTTAGGTTACACATTTACAGCTGAACAAACAATATACAGCAAATCATTATTTGATGAACTGAGCCTCTTTTTCTGCTGGTTGAGAAATTTTTTTGTGTTTTGAAATAACTTGATAAAGTTTTTGCTATTATTTGTAAATTCTGGATGGGTATCAAACAATTAGCTATGATAATTCAATACTTGATATTCGGGATTCTAGCCATGTTGGTTAGTTGATTAGTCACATAAGCAATATGGTATTGTTTCAGTTTCTTGACTGGATGAGAGTCACTCTTATAAACAAGCAGACATGAAGAAGCCAGTCAGGCTTTGAAATAACATGTACAAATACTGAACTGTGTTTGGAAAATCAGCTATTATGTGCACAGGTATTTAATTTGCTTGTGCAGAGGCATGTTTTTGTGTGTACAAATACGTGTCTAGTATATGTCCCTATCAGTAATCCAAATAGTTGGTAGATCTGAGAAAATATTTCAGCAGTTTTTTTTTTTAAACTGCCTCTTTTAAGTAAAATATCACTGCTGGTGCTTTTTAGTGATACAGGGAAGTCCTTGAATGCAATTGGTGTTCCATATGAGTCTGTTGCAAATCTACACTTTAATGGTGCTGCATGACCCCATAAAACAAATTATGTATGCGAGTTACTGTCAATTGCTTTTTCTAGTAATCTCTTAACATTCAGTACTCTGACTTCTGCCTTGCTATTTGTAGGAGGAAACAGTGGAAACCTAGACACTGGTGTAAATATTTTAAGTTCATTTACTGAATAATGTCTGCAATGAACATTGTCTGGATTTGTAAAAGCAGCAAAGATGCAAGTAGTGGAAATTACTGGATTGTATATCTAGAAAATATGAATTCCATGTGCATTAATGTGTACTTGGTGGAATAATAGTTGCAACAAACTTTGCAAATAGTTCTGTCCATTTAAATGATGTCTAGGCAAACTTTCTTTTCTGCACTGGTTTTCATGCACTATTTCTGATATCATTGGCTCCTTAGATTTGTTGTAATTATTTCTGTGTTTGTACAGTTCTTAGTACAATGGGGTCCTGGTTGATGACTTCAACTTCATAATCATCTTTTCAGCATCTGTTCATGTTTGGTTAATAAGCTTCTTCATGAGCTAGTCAAACAAAAATGAGTCGGTTACATTATGTGAAGGCAGACAGCTAAATATTGACAAAAATTATAAGTGCTGTATACAAATGCAAGAAGTCTAAATACTAAGATGGGTGAACTTGAGTGCCTGGTATTAAACGAGGATATTGCTATAATAGGCATCACAGAAACTTGGTGGAACAATGATAATCAATGGGACATGGTAATGCCAGGCTACAAAATATATATGGCAGAGCAGATTGTAATGGTGGGGAAGTGGCTCTATCTGTGAAAGGAAGCATAGAGTCAAGTATAGTAAAAATCTTAAATGAGTCAGACAGTACCATAGAACTCTCGATGAACAACAAAATACTATGTACTATTCAGCCTACATACTCTTGATTTCATTTGCTTAGCCACAGGTATGTCTTGAATGCAACCTCTTCTTATATGGTTTTCAGTTTGTCTTTCAACCTCTCAGTGGATTTATGGAGGTCATCAGATTTGCTCCTACATCTGCACTGAATTTCACGTTTAATTGGGCCATGATCCGCTAGAAGTCAGCACTTAAAGTGTTATGTGTATACTCATTCACTTTTTGCTTGCAGATTGACCCAAATCCTTTCCCTGTGCCCCGCCTAAGTAGCCAGGTTGGATGCTGGGTTTTTCCATGGAAAATGTGTAGTAAGTGTTGGTGGAACAGAATCCTTCTTACTCTAGTGATAGAGAAACTGGAGAGCTTCTCTATGGCTGCCGCTCTAGCTTCTGGGATGTGGTCAGTGGCTGATCCACCAGCTGTCTCTCAACCCCCCAACTCTTGTGACAGTGGGACATTTCCCTTGCCTTCCTATAAGTGGTCTCTTATAACCACTTCAAGTGAGACACTTTCACCGGCTATTGCGGCAATGCCTGCCTCACACTGAAGGTTTTTAATATGATTTGCCAGATTTCTGTTGCATCATCATGCTTATGCTGTATCTTCAATACTTGAAGTTTAACCAAGTTACTTGAACCTAAGGCCAATGGTAAAGGTTTCAAACATCTCTCTTTGGTATTGTGTTCTGTTGTAGAAGAAGAAATGTCTATGAAAATACATACATACATACATAATTTATTAAGAAAAAAACTGAACAAACATGATAGACCTGGTCACTTTGGGGTCATTTGTGAGTCCTCCTACTTGCCTACATAGGAGAGTAAGAGGATGCAAAGAGTCCACTTACTCTCCTGAGTGGGTTACTTGCATTGTCAGAGTTTGCACTGAGGGAGAGCAGCACCTGTGGGCTGCAACTTCCCTTCCTGTGAGGATGGTGGGGAATGGGCAAAATCTTAGCTGTGCTGGTCCCCAAACACCCCAGCCTGTTCACTGGAGCCAGTGCAGAAAGTGAAATAATCTGTGCTGGCAAAAGGTGTGATACAGATGACTCCCATTCTGGAGCAAAGAAACAGCAGAAACCAAATTGCGACCCTGCTTCACAGTCTGGTTCCCGTGCTGCTCAGATATGTACTTAAAATGTAACAACCAACTTTGTTACCACAATTCAAAGATGGAAAAGCCTTTGCAGGTCATCTGTTCCATTTCACTTCCAGTGTGGGATTGGCCCCTACTGCACATTTTCTAGGGTTTTACCTGCTTACAAAAGTACCAATTGCTGAATTTTATTCTAACAAGTAAAGTCTGTTAGTTCTATTTGACTTATCAAGCATTTCTTTTCCCTTTCCCAGTGCTATTTCTTTGAATGGGAGGCTAAATGGGTTCAACTACTCACAAAGACAGAGGTACTTGTCTGGAAACTCTGATAGCTATTGAATCATCTGTGTGGATAGTTGCCAGGTTATTTAGCACATGTGTCTGTAACTGTGATACATTGGAAAAATTCAATGTTCAATGAATCTTGAACTCATACTGCCTTCCACCTGTTTGGTGTGGTATCTAGTTGTAGTTCACTCTACTGTAATATAAAACATGCTGGAATATTAAGTGCTCAATACTTGATTGAGGTACCAAGTGGTTTCACTACTTGCTCTAGGTTTTTTCTTACACCATCTATTTTCTTTATCTGGCTACGTTTCTTTGTGCAAATTTACAAAATGTGGGCCAGGTAGGTTTTGCATGTCTAGCTTGGATCATGGGAATCTTTCACGTTGCAAAGGCCATTGCTAACAAGCCACAGGTGTACACTGTATGAGTATAGAACTGCCTTCTTTTGACAATTTTTATGCCAAAAGCACATATTTTGAAGTCCAAAATGAAAGGCTGCAGGTCTGGGAAAAGTTTTCTGACTATCCATGCATGCTACAGCTCCAAAAGAAGCTTACTAGAAACCCTGAAAAAGTGACAGAATCAAACATTAATTTTTAACAAAGCCCAACCTGTTACAACATTACACAATAGAATCATGAGAATAATATTCAGTAAATAATTTACTTGATGCATTTTGCCTCTTTTGTTCTGTTCACAGAGTATTCATGAGCTGCCTACAATGTAGTCATATTTATTAGTTATTTGAAATTATTTGTGCAACATTTTCATTGAATAATTATTGGTCTTTCAATTTCAGAGCACTTAGTTTTCTGCAGTTCAAATATTCAATTTATGAACTTTAAATGGTGTTGGTTGGTTTTACCATGTATGGCACATTCCTAGATTAGATTTAATGCAATTCTCTGAATCAGGTTTCTGCTGCAGAGTCCTGGTGATCACTTACAATGCAAAGTCTGATTATTTAGATGTCTTGGTTGCCTTTTATGCCATTGATCACTGGGTGTCACTGACCTGACTGCAAGGAACTACCAGGGGTCCATTAGAATGATTTTGTTCCTTCCTTTGGTGTAAGATTTAGCTAGTGTTCATAGGGAACCAATACAACTCCCAAGTATCCTCCTATATGTTATCCTGGCTGCATCATTCTTATCACTGTCTTAACTCAATAAGTATGTGGTTGGATACAGTGGCACAGCAGGCATGTGTCATCAAAGTCCTGTTGCCAGTGAATCTGCAGAGTGGTTCTGAGATGAGCTTTAACCAGCTAGATAAGAGGACTGCTTGTAACACATGGCAAATAGGGTGTAGGCCAGTGGATTTCAGATCTCAATGAGCCAAAATATACTTTAAAATCATATACACAGTGGAACCTCTTTTTATATATATCATATATTACTATTTGCTTTCAAAAGCATTCTAGGTTTAAAATGTTTAGAAATAACTTAGATATGGCAAAAATCCATTTCCATTTAAATAGAACGACTGACTCAAATTGTTTCTGTGCATTATAATGTGCAGAACGTAATTTTATTTACAGCATCAACTTTCAATGAAGTTTTTCTGGAAATAAATGAGCCTGATCCAAAGCCTACTGAAGTTAATGTAATGTCCCATTGATTGCACAGGGCTTTGTACCAGGCCCTATAAAAAGATTTTGCTGTATTTGTTTTTATGTCTCTTACTTTTGAGCTGTATTTGTCTAATATGTTACAAGTGTATTCAAACATCTATATTTAAATATCTCAATATTAACTTTGTTTTAAATTGAACTTTGAAGCCACATATTTTACAAATATGTTTTTCTGAAGGGTCAAGATACAATTGAAAATTATTTACAGTTTCCCCCCTCCATACTTCTGCTTTAACATTTAACCCAACTCAAAATGTTTCTCTTACTCCTATTTGCAGAACCAAGATGGATCATGTATCAAATCAGTCAATCTGATTCTGAATCAGGATCCCAAGAGGCAAGTGACTATGACTCATTCAGGAGATGTTTTGATATATGATCAGTACAAAATTAGCCTGCCCTATTCGGATGGTAAGGAATAATAAATATATAAGTAAATAATGCGTATCAAGCAGCAAAGCAGTATTTTTAAAACTATGTGTATGAATTATATTGTTGCCATTGACACATTGCTAATTCCCCATAGGATGGTACCAATTGGTGTTTCACTAACTAACTGCAGTGTTATTTAATGCCTTGATGATGACAAAAATATTCATTATTAGTATTATGCCAGAAGCCTCTTACACGAAGATAAAGTAAATTGTACCTTTGACAGGCCCATAGTCGATTACTCAGACTACAAGGTCCTTTAGTTCTGTCCTAAAAGCAAAATTCTCTCCAATCATCATTGTATGTCTTGACTCTGACTTTTCTCCTCTCCTTACTCATACAGAACTCACAGCAATGTCAGTGGGAGTTCTTGCTCTACTTACATAGCATAATGGTGTTGGGATCCACCAGAGGAGTTCTGCCTTAAGTTTGGGTTTCATATTTTCTCAGTGCATTTTTAATATATCATTGTTGGGAGAGACGGGTATATATTGCATATTAAACCATAGCCCCATCCTGCAAGGATCTGTGTTGGCTTCAGTGAGAGCTTAAGGGCACTCGACATCTTTCAGGATCAGGCTCTGTGGGAACTGTCCAAAATGTCTATGCTTCATGCAGTATTTTGCCACGATCATGATGATGTTGCCTGCCTACAGCTGATAATCTGAAAAAATTGTGTTTTTAAAACTATTTGATTCTACTTACTCTTTATGAAATTGCCAGTGATCCATTGTGTTTTTACACAACTTGAGAGAATGTATCAAACATTTAGTTTGCCTTATGAGACAGTAAAATACATCCTATCCTCTTATGATACATCAGTATTGTTTTTTGGGGGGTTCAGAATACGGAAACTGTAACTGACATAAATTAGAACAAGGTTCTTAACCATTTTTTTTCAATTTACCTTTTTCCCCCCCTTCCCCTCCCCACCAGATTCTTTTGAAATCAGGAAGCTCTCCTCTGTATTTTTGCAAGTAAAGACCAACATTGGACTACAGATACTGTATGACAGGCAGGGGCTAAGGCTCTATCTTCAAGTTGACGACCGATGGAAGGATGATACTGTGGGCCTTTGTGGAACCTTCAATGGGAACATGCAGGATGACTTTTTGTACGAATGACTACTGTCTTTTTTCATATATTTAGAGTTGTATAGAAAATATACATGCTAAAGACTCTTGGACAGATACCAAGAGTTTGACTTCATATTTCCCACTTTCCCCCCTCAGAATGCTGGAACTGAGAAGTTGGTTTTGGTTTGCTAGAAGGGGAAACCTTTAAGAAACTGAAAACAGCATTGATGTTGATGTCTTTTTTTTTAAAATGAAAATCATCATATAAAAGTACACTAGAATATAAACAAGTCCTAGTAGCTCCCAGACCTAGTTTATTTGGAGACTTGTGCCTGAAAACTTCTCCTTCCTGAAGGACTTTCTGCTTCCTTGCAAGCCTGTCCTTATCTCTTTCCAGATTCTAGTCTCCACTACCATTCTAATCTCCTTTCTCCAACAGAGTCCCCATTGTGCTGAATCTTGCAGCCCAGCAGTAGATTTCAAAATGAATTTGCCTGTTGTTTGAGCTTCACTTTGCTGTGAATGCATTGGAACATAGTTAGAGCTGCATGAGCACCCCAGTGAAACATATTAAATCTAGACCATTTCGCTCTGAAGTCTGTTTGCAGTCTTGCCGACTCAGCACAGTGAAGTGGCTTCAGGATGAAGAATCAGTCAACTAAGAAGGGAGAAAGTAAAGGGAAAGGAGTGAAAAAGGATAAAGGGGAATTAACAGAGCAGAAAGGAGTTGAGGGACATTCTTCTGACCTGTCAGAAGGAAAGAAAAGAAGTGTTAATTTTTAAATTAAACTGAATTCTTTTTATTAAAGCTGGTAGAAAAATGGGAACATTTTTCACAAAACAATGTTCCTAATTTATTTGAAAAGTTTTAGAACTATTCCCCTCCCGCCAATTAGCTCTACTTTTTATTTTAAAGATACAAAGAATCATCAGGTAAAACTGCCTAGATTATACTGGGATGTGCCATTAATTTGCCAATGGTATTTACAAGATGCCAAGATAGTCTTACATTCTTAAAAGTTTAATTCTCAATCATCAGATGTTTGCAACACACTTCTCAATCGCCAAACCTGCCCATCTGTAACACAGGCCATCCAAATGGGTGACAAATGAGTGAAACGTGACAGCTGCACCATAACTGGAAGAAAACAGTGTTTAAGTATAAAACCATAATTGAGATCTAATGCCATAATTGACAAATTATAATGGTATTAAGGGTTTTTTCTCACTGTGTGAAGCACATGATCTGGTTATGCAATCTCTTAGGGTACATCTACATGGCAATAAAAGACCTGTGACACAGCCATGGCTGGCCCGGGTCAGCTGACTTGCGCTTGCGGGGATCTAGCTGTGGGACTAAAAGTTGCTGTGTAGGTGCTCGGATTGGATCCTGGGCTCTGAAACCCAGCGAAGGGAGTTGGTCTCAGAAGCTGGGCTCCAGCCCAAGCCCAGATGTCACAATTTTTAGTCCAGCAGCTTGATCCCTGAGAGCCTGAGTCAGTTGAGCCAGGCTCTGAGGCTTGGTGCCATGGTTTTTTTATTGCAGCATAGATGTACCCACAACCTCCTGCCCATCCTCAATTAACCTGTAACCAGTTATAAACCTGGTTGTCTTGCTTTACACAGTGATGAAAGCGCCTTTAAAAACCATTCTAATTTGTCAATTATGGCAGGACATCCAGAAAAACATACAGGTATCATACAGAGGTGAGGCTCAAGTGAGAGTGGGTGTGTGCATGCCTATGGCAGTGGGGTCCTGGCCCAGACTACCCCCTACACTACAATTTTACAGTCCCTCAGTCTGAACCCCTTGAGCCCGAGTCTGCTGACACAGGCCAGCTGCGGGTGTTTAACTGCTGTGTAGACATACCCTCCTGTTGGAGCGCTGCCTGAGAGCAGTGAGACAGGGATGCTGACCAACTCCATTGCGGGATGTGATGCAGTTGAGCAGTTATGTTGTAAATTTGTGACGTTGTCAGTGACTGACCTTTGTCTTGCAAAAGATCTCCAGTAGGAGTACCTGAAAGCACCCCACAGCTGTTTGGAAACTCCTGGAAAACTTCATCGGCATGTGCCTCTGGGTATGACCATTCACCAATGGACCCATGTGATGTCCACCTACAGGCAGGTGAGCAGTAAGGATCAATCATTATTGATTTGACACCAAAATGTTACATCCTGCTGTATCTCTGAGCCCAAGCCACAACAGCTAAACAACTATTTTCAGTGTACTAGTACGAGCCCCACTAGCACAAGTGTGTGGATCCAGGCTGGGAGGCTTGGTCCCAGATGCAGTATAGACATACCCATTAAGGCCCAGATCCACAAAGTGTCTAAGTTCCAGTTTTGGGCTCCACTGTGATCCATAGAACTCCTGCTTGGCTATTGTCTAATCCTGTAGGCACATGTGTTTCTGCCTCTGGGCATGTGCACTGCTGCCTTACTCTAGGCCACCAGGTACCTCTCTCATACCTATGCCCCAGAGCAATTTGTAAATTGCAGGAGAAGAGACATTTGTCTGCCTAACTCAGGTACAGGGGATGATCCAGTAGGTGTACTCAGAAGCTGCCTTCTGGATTGGGTCCCATTCAAAATTGTTGTGATGATGATGCTGACCCTATAACTTTTAGCACAGTGGTAAGAACTTTCATCTGGGAGGTGGCAAAGCCAGGGTCCAATTCCCCATCTCCAATGACTATCTAATTGTTTATCCAAAGCAGAATAGCTTCAACAGGAGAGATTGTGGGAGCCTCACACCAGAATATCCTGTAGCTCAGTGGTTACAGCACACTCCTCAGTGGTGGGAAACTGCTGTTCAAATCCTTCCAAGCTTCAGGCAGAAGGGGGGACCTGGGTCTCCCAACTCCCAGGTGAGTGCTCTAACCACTGGGTTAAAAGTTATAAACTGGGTACCATCAGCACCACCCATTTTGTGTGGTGTTAGGCAGGTACCACTACCACCTTCTCCTCCTCCTATCATTTGATGTGGAGTGAGGCAGGTGCCTAATGCATTCTCACAAGAAATGACATAGGTGTGTAAGCTGCTTGACTCCAGGAGAGGGGTTCCCTTTTGTGGATGATTAGCAGAAATAGGCATCTTCCTGCAGCCTGGGCTTAGTGCCTATCTCTGTGAGAGGGGCAGGGCTTAGGACACATCCCTCTTGTCGGCACCTTCCATTGGCTAGTTTAGGCTTTGTGGATTGCAGTGTTATTCCTGTGTTTTTCTAGGCTCAGCATCACAATGCTGAAATCCCTTTATGGATTTGGACCTGACTGCTTCTCCAGTCATCCATTGCTATCAATAGAAATTGCATTGAAGTTGCACATACAGATCTACTATAGAGTAAAATATGTTCATAAATCTTTTGCTATGGTTAACTTCAATAAACAGTACTACTTCCTCCTCTAAGAACTCTACCAAGTGTTAATAGTTTTGGAGCTAAAATATGTTTGTTTTAATGTGTTACCTTAACAGCCTCTTATGCAGCAGAAGCTTGTAGCATCGTTACAAAAGAACTCTTTGCCCCTTGCCACACCTATCTGAGTCCTGTTTCCTATTTTGAGCAGTGCAGAAGGGACACCTGCAAATGTGGCCAGATTTGTTTGTGCTCTGCTTTAGCCAATTATGCTCATCAATGCCGAAGACATGGAGTGATGATAGATTTCAGATCTAGCATCCCAGACTGTGGTAAGTTGTCTTTCAGTTCAGGTCTAATATCTTAATGTCATAGCTTTTATGCATGGTGGTGAGCAAACTAAATGGGATGTTGCCTACTCCATATATGGGACCAATGAATTATAGTTCATTCTTTTTATACACGGTACTAGGATGTGGTTGCTTTTCTCACCAAATCAGAATAAATGCTGTCATTTATCAGAAGGTCATTTCTAATAGCTCTTTCTCTGTTCTCCCACTCACATATCATAACATATAATTATCTTAATCTGAGAATCAAGGATGAATTTTTTTCAAAACAGACTAGGGATGACACATCTTCCACTATTTCTGTGTGTCTAAATCTCCTAGGCTACTTTGAATATCTCATTCCAAATGTCTGTATTGGTGCACTTCATGGGATGGATAAATAGCTTCTGTTTTTCTCTATCATAGTAGGGCTCTGTGGATTTTTTTTAAAACTAGTTCATTGATGAATTAATGTGTTGATATCATAGCTAATGTAAGGTAGCAGAAATCTACATTTGAAAGATTTGAAATCCTCCAACAATTCTTCAAGAACCCGAGTCTCTCTTTTTCCCCATTGATATGTGGCAATTGTGGTCAATCCCTCAGTTAGTGGAACTACACTAAACTGCATATGTTATTGACTGTTGTTTTATGTGGCATGCAAACAAAATTTCAGATTCTGTGATTCAACAGCTGTAAAGCACCAACATCTTAATCAGTTTCTTCATTGTGTTTTTGTTTAAGATATTGTGCACTTTTCAAAGCACTCACTTGAGAGCCAAGCATGTTGAGAGTTATAAAGACAAAAGGCCAGAGTCTGATCTCAGTTACACCAGTGTAAATCTGGATTAACTGCAATGACTTCATTGGATTGACACTGGATTTAAATCTGTGTAATTTATATCCCATGGTGTTATAATAGCAATTCTAATGTAACTAGGATCCAAGAAATAATGATGTTTTATCAGAAAATGTGTTGCCCTAAAAAGATTTATGAGATTGGAGTGTACTTGAATCTCTTGCACTGTAATTAGAGAGATCTATTTCATTTGGATAGCTCTTTCATGTGAAGACACAAAGGAGTACAGTACCTGTGTATCTACCTGTGGCCAAACTTGCCAAACATTTTCTATGCCAGAGACATGCAGCGGTGATTGTGTTGAAGGTTGTGCTTGTCCTCTTGGAATGTATTTGAACAGCAAGACTGAAAGATGTGTACAGAGGTAGGTATAACTTGCAGCGTTGACAGTGAGTCTAAGTACCACTTTAAATGTGTACATTTATATTTTCAAATCAAAGAGAGTTTAGAAGCTGAGTGCTTTGTGTATTCTGTAGATCAATATACATCTCCTCTAGATCTAGCAGGTTTTTAGTATCACACAGAATCATGTTAATCATGAGGTTTTGCAGTCCTTTGATTCTTAAACTCAGCCTTCACAATTTGGTGTGCTGTTTTGAAAGGCCAATTCTTAGCAGTGCAAAAAGCAGGGATAAAGATGTTCTTTCATTTCCAAAGACAGTTTTTTATTATAGTCTCCACTGAATTTCATCATTGCTTTATCAATGAATTCCACATACAGTTTTGGTGCCTTAACATTTTACCTGTCCTGCAGGAAGGGAATGCCTTATTTATGGGGCCTTTTTGTTATTCAATAGAGTTCCCCCTGCAGAGCAGACAGTCCCCTGGAAAGCTGAAATTGTAAGGCTCCAGGTCTTATGACGTGGTATTGATGATGATCAGTCTTTACATGCTAACTGTTTTTGAATATCGGAGAGGTAAAAAGGGTAGGGACTTTGCTAGTGCTATTGATTTTATGTGGAAAGCACTCATATACAATGGTGAGGGGCATCAGTATGAAACCTAGATAGACAGATAGGTAAGCGATGCAGTGCTGTGCCCTGTTTTTATCTATCAGCTTTACCAAAATTGTGCATTTTCAGTCCTGAGACCACACGCACTCCTACAAACATTAGCATGAGTTCTTTTAATCTTCTAAATAAATGACTGCTGACAATACTTGGAGACACTGGGCCAGATCCTCAATTACACTGGTGTAAATTTGGAATAACTCCCTTGCCTTCCAGTGAGTTACTCGGGATTTACACAGATGCAGCTGGGATCATACTGCCATATGTTTCAAAAACATATGGGATAAAATCCTAGCCCCATTAAAGTCAATGGCAAAACTGCCATTGATGTCAGCAGAGTCAGGATTTCACCTATGGAGTGGAATAAAATAATCCAGGCGGCTTCTGAGAGCTAGTGCAACATTCATGCCTCTCTACTGTGGGACCAACAGAGATGTAGAACATTCAGAGGTTGGGGAATCAGGACCATAAAAAAGAAAATGGAAGTCAGGAATTTACATGATTGCAGTCATAGGTTTTCATGGATCTCTGTCTGGATGTGTAGAGAGTCTTACCCTCCATGCCTTCTAGTTCTTTCACCAACAAACAGTGACCACATGAGAACCCTAGAGTCTGTCTGCAGATGGGAGTCTCACAGAACTAAGGGGATTCATAATTTCACTTAATACATTTTAAACTAATTCCTGATGAATATGGAGTTAGGAGAGGGAACATGCAGTGCAGAATGCCTCTCCTCCATGCTCTAACTGTATCTCTTTCCATACAGCTCAACCAGCTGTACAGATTTTATATGGAAGGAAAAGTGGTGGTCTCATTTGTTACTCTCATGGCATTCCCTGTGGCTGTGTTCCCTCTTTTCCATGCTGTAGGCTGTAGAGACTTGCTTTGCTGCTGCTTCTTCTTCTTTTTTTTTTTAAAGTAGAGTATAAACTATATATATATATTTTAAAAATACTAGTATGTTAAAGTGATGATGATGATGGATTATCATCACTCTTCTATTACTGTCTGAAGTAGCTACTCCAGATTTCTTTCATATTGCTATTATATGAACTAATCCTTTGCATAATAGATAGTGTCAAAAAGCTCCTGACCTTACCTTCATGGAGACACATCTTGATGCCCTGATGGTAACAATACCATGCGAAGGATCCAGACCAATACACCATGCAGAACAAGATCATCAACTTTTTGAATGGCAATAATTAATGGTTAATGTGAAGTTTTTTTTCTTCCTCATGTCTGTCTTCTAATTCATGATGTACATGTTCCCATATGATCAAAATTATTTGTTTTTCTCCTCTGCAGGAATGAGTGCCCTTGTTATTTGCAAGGAATTGAATATCCACCCGGAGAAAATATTATCACCTCTTTGGGCAAATGGTAGGGCATGCACCTTGTTTGGGTTTTTCCCCCCTGTGCTCTGTCAAGTCATTTGCACTATCCTGTTTTATCTTTTACTGAGAATTCTGTAAACTATCTTTAAAACGTCCAGACTTTCTGCCTCTCTTTGGACAGCACTGTTGCTGTGAAATGCATGCTTCCAGAAATTTCTTCTGCTGTGCTTACCCTCAGAGCCTCCTGTAAATGGGCTCCGCAACACTGAGTAGATAGGCATGCAAGTTAATGGTGCAGAGAACCTTGAGGACTTCCCTGGCATGCCCAACCCCTTCCCTGGCCTTCCTCTTCCAACCTTGTTGAACCCCACTGAGATCAGGGAGGCAGAACTCCAATCCAGGCACAGATGAGGGCCAGGGAGCAGGGGGCCTATATTCCTGAGCCACTGAAGATGGATAACCATAATGAGCAATGAGTGCCTCTCACTGGCAAGGTGCATGTTATTTTTCACAGTTGCCCTTTGTTTCCCATTATACTCACAACATTAAAGAAGAAAACTTGTTAAACTATTCTGAATGCTGCCAAATGCATCCTTTTCACCCATTAATTTTGCCTGGCAAAGGTAAATTAGGGGATGGGTCAAATTTCAACCCCCTTCCCCTGTATCAAACATCCTATTTTACTTTCCCTGCATTTATTTACATGCAGAACAGATGGCTTTGACTCTGGAAAAATCTGGCTAGTTAATAAAATACATCAGTTAATCTTTAAAGTCTGATTTCCCATTTACCTGACTAGGCATCAGTATAGGCAGAAACCCAATGGTATAGTGTGAATACATGCCAGTCCTTCTCATGCACCCTTGCACCAACAAGTACACTGACCCAGTAAAATATATAAACTGTTCTTTGATTAAGTCTGTCTTCACTTTGGGGTCAATACTGTCTCTGACTTCATGCCCATGGGGCGTGTACCCTGGCAATGGAGCTGTGGCAGTTCTACTGTGCATGCAAAAGAAAGAAGTGCACAGAATTTAGTGGAGGGGTGCAGAGCCCTGGTTTTATGAGAGCTTTTTGGACATTAATATTTCCTACTGAGGATTTGCCTCTTTGTGAATATATTGGAATTATTAGATGGTTGAGATCCACTGACTGACATGTTTTAAATTCTAAGGCCAAATTCATCTCTTCCTTGACTTCAGTGGAGTTACATTGGTCTACATTGTGAGTAGACCTCTTAGACAGTTGTAAGATTATCTTGCTTACCGTCTGGTTAGTCATGATTTTCTCTGGCCACACTTTAACATGGATTTATGCAGGTCAATTGATATAGAGCCTGTTTTACATACGAGTTACTGTATGGACAGTGGGTCTACATGAACTAGTCATATCTAAGAGACATTTTAGGGTAATAATATCAATGTATATGGGAGATCACGAACAAAACTGCGGAACATAACAGAATGTATTTGCCCATTGCTATGTACTTGTTAAAAACGGTTAGGGTCTTTATCAGGCTCATCCAATCCTTTGTCCTAATTGTTCCCTTAGTCTCCTCTCACTTTTAGATTTGAGTTCCTTTCATACTTGAAACAGCCTCTTATTGTTAACTTTCTGCCAAGTGCTCTAGCTATCTTTTTTTCAACCACCTCCTTAAAACCCCACTTACACTGTGATGCTGTCCCACATCCACAACAGCTCTCTCCCTCACCGTTTTTGTCCTGTATTGTTTTTCCATATTTTTCTCTCTGAATTAGATTGCAAGCTCCATAAGACAGAGCCCCCCCACCTTTAGTGAATTTGGATAGTTGTGTAAAATATATGTTGCTCTAAATACAATATTAAATCCGCAATAGCACAGACAGAGGCATTTTTGATATTTTATTTACTGGCTGTCTAGCAGAGGTGAACTGGGGAGACCACAACTGTCACAGAAGAATAAGTGACTAGGACTAAAGTTCACTGGCTGAAATTCTCCTTTAGTATAGCATAGAATCTGAATTAGAGCCAATACTATTATTTTCTTCCCAGAGACTGAGTGACTACCAAATTTGCTACTGTTCTATAAAGTAATAGACTATTTTGGCTGGAGTTAGACAGGTACAGAAAGTGCCACCCGATGAAATGGGCTGTAGCCCACGAAAGCTTATGCTCAAATAAATTTGTTAGTCTCTAAGGTGCCACAAGTACTTCTGTTCTTTTTACAGTATTCAGTGCTGCTTTGCATAATGTTTGCTGCAATTATGTTTTGGGTTTAAGCAGTTCATTGGTTTTCTTTGCACTGGTTTTATTGGTAGAGGCATGAAACAAATCGTGCCTCCCCTCCTTTAACCCCACCGTATTAGCTCAATAGTATGGGAGAAGCTTTCACTGTGACTTTTTCATTGTGTTTCAGCCTTGACTAAATTTTGCTTTAGTAGCTTATAGTGGCAGGGCTGGGGAAGTGAAGTCCAGTGATTTTATTTTGTACAGCACAGCATTTTATCTTACAGAATTGATGTTTTGAGCTATCTTTGGAGTCATTTGGATTTTCATTTGACTCGCCAGTTCACTCTTCTGCAGCTTCTTCAATCAGCTGAATATTTACAATAGTCAACCAAAATATTTTTTGTGAAGAGTAATAGTTTACTTTGTTTATTTAGAAGGGGCTTTCTCTTACGCAGAGTTGAAGTCTAATGAATAGCTTGCTATAGCTGTGTATGTGGCTTTTTTTTACTGTAGTTACATATTTGAATGCTTAATGTAAGATACATATGATACTGTTTCACAACCGGGTCTGCTTTTGCTACCATTGCAGTCAATGATAAAACTCCCATTGATATCAGTAGTAACAGGACTCAACCTAGTAATTTAATAACATTTTTGTGTCAGTCCTCCATGGGCTCTATTCTTTAAACTTAGCATTTGTATTATGTAATGTTTGTTTATTACAAGGACTGTTCTATTCTTTTAATGTATATGTAAGCAGCAATATAGGCTACTTTCTTAATACCTTATATATTAAGAACCTTCTGAACAAGACAACACAAACTCCTTTATTGGTTATCTTCATGCATACACATTTATATAATTCCTTTATTTTGAGTAATATTTTACACATTTTTTTCCAAGTATAGATGAATGGTAACATTTCAGACCTTCCTGGTTTTAATTACAGCTTATATATTTTTGTTGCAGCCATTGCAAAGATGGAATGATGAGCTGTGAGAACAACATTGGTAAGTGAAAGAGACTCATTAAGGTATGGAAAAGAGATGGTGTAGACAGACCCTGCTTCTTCCGTGATGTCTCATTGATTATAGTGGGACTCTGTGAGGGCATAAAGGTCCCTTTGGTAAGTGAAAGAGACTCATTAAGGTATGGAAAAGAGATGGTGTAGACAGACCCTGCTTCTTCCGTGATGTCTCATTGATTATAGTGGGGCTCTGTGAGGGCATAAAGGTCCATACAATCATCACTTGGCAGGACTGGAGCCTTAAATTAGAAATTTAACCTATGGTATAACTAAAAGTAGGGTTAGAGTAAAACAATAGAAGCTCTGTTGAAAGTACTGGCTACCTGTGAGAAAATGCTTTTTATCAATATTTTAGTATCGTGAAATGTTTTCAGATTGATAATGCAACCTAAGTTTATTATGTAATGTAAACAGCAGATCTTCACATGAAGCAAACATAGGCCAGTTTTGTGTCTCAAAATGTTGGAAAAACTGGACATTTCCAATATTTTTACAAACTGAGATTTTGTTCCCCTCCCAGTTCTAGCTAAGTACTATTTCTGTACTGTCAGTTTTTACTTTCTCCCCAGAGTGGTATAAGAATTATAATGTTGTGCGGGTGCATAAGTAAAAGGAAAACATTATAACAATTGCTTCTTGTATTATAGTATCTTTACTCTGACTAGCAGATCCCGAGGGGTTAAGGGCTGGACTTTATGAAAATGTTACCTTTCATTTCAGATGAAAAAAAATCTAACTTGCTGTGAGGTGCAGGATATTTCAGTTTATTTTGAAACTGTGGGTCCTTGACTCTCTTATGAATACTGTAACTGATCACATTGCAGGGTGTCACTGCAAGTAGTGTTGGGGTACAGCAGTCTCCTTGATGTCTGATACCACATTCAGAGTCCAAGGGCAAGCACTGTAGATGCTCCAAGCACTGGACTCTCCAGGCTCTATCCTTCAGTTCCCCAAAACACTTGCACAGTTCAAGTAATGGAGAATTCTTTTGTTAGGGCTGCCAGAAATAAACAAGGGAAATACCCAAGGCACAAAAATTTCCTTAGTGGTTAAAACAAAAAAGAGAGAGAACCAAGTTTCCAACCCAGTGCCCAGGAGCAGGCCGGTCGAGGGGTATACAAAGCAAAAGGCTGCTGTGTAACCCGGCTGCACCAATCACTTGCCTGCAGTCAAGAGCCTTGTGTTCTTGCTCTGACAGCGACTGGACCCCTGCCAGCAACAGGGGAATCTCAGCCCAGCTGTTAGGGCCTTCAGGTCCAGCTCTCAGGCTACCTGTTATCCATTATTCCCTCCACAGCCAGCTCCCAGCTGCTGCTCACGTGTAGCCTCTGGCTCCCTCCTGAGCCAGGTAGTACTGCCCTTTCCTGTGCTTGGGGGATTATGGAACCTTCCCCAGGCTGGTGGTTAAACTTGGAGGGAACAGTGCACAGTAATGAGCAAGTAGGTTCACTAGACTACATTTATCTTTTTTCTTCTTTTCCAGCTGGATCAGATTCATAGTGGCTGTATGGGGTTAACTGTCTGACCAGGAGTTATAGATGAACCCACCCCCATGATTGGTCAAATTAATCTCTGGGTTAAATCAGCACATATTAATTTTCAAAGCTTTCTACCAAATCTGAAATTTCAGGAATGATGAACATCTGCAATATTTTGTTTTCCAGTACACAATTGCCCAGCGGGCCAGATTTATGTTAACTGTAGTAATCCACATGCTAACATGGAGTTTAGCAGAGAGAGAACCTGTGAGAATCAGCTGCTAAATCTCACCTTCTCAGCACATCTTCCTTGTCTTTCAGGATGTGTTTGTCCACAAGGGTAAGTCCAAAGCACCCATGCCTTTCATTGCACCAGCAAAGATGGCTGTACTCTCTGTACTGACAGTTGAATAGCTTATTGCTTTGGGTTGCCTTTATAGTGGTGAAAGACACAGCACTTACTACTTAGAGAACTTGTGATGTCAAGGAGGAGCAAGTTCTGTTCTTAAGGACTCACCAGACAAAAGGCACGATCTTCTGGAGGCCTAAGATGGACGGGTGATGTCAAATCTCTAATACCTCATAATAAGGACGAGGCCAGAGGGGTTAGCAAACATAGCCGGGGCTTATTCTGATACTGCACCAGCAAATGTGTTGAACCGTTTTGGCATCAAATATGGCATATTGGTGTGTAAGTGAAAGTTGTTTTAAAAGACAAAGAAGGAGAGTCTCACAGGCACGATTAGCAGTTAGGTGGCCAAATTCCATTAGCTTTCAATGGGAATTAGGGCTTGTCTAAACTTGAAATGACCTCACCGCACATTAAGCGATGGGGACCATTGTCTGGCTTGTTGGGAAAGGTGTGCGCCCCTTTAAGGGCTAGCGAGCTAGGAAGTGACTTTCTGCTGCAGATCAGGTCTGGAGGAGATGACCCATTCCCCCAGGTGACTGGAAGATGGTGGGGACTATACAGGCCCATGCTGGTGCAGGAAAAGCACTCTTTTTATGTGGACTAAGAGGAGCAGCAGCCACTCTCCCACCCATGGAAATGGTAGAATACTGGGTTTTGTCAGGATCTGCTGTGGACACTGTGCTGATTGCTCCTTTTCTGGGGAGCTGTGAAGGAATTTGACCAAGTTGAAGTGGGGTGTTTTTGCCTTCCCCACAGTAGATTTGGGGGGCTTAGTTGGGGTGAAAATGAAAATGCATAATCACACAGTATTTTTTCCACAGGACTCCTGCCTCATTCAGTGCACAGGATGGGCTCACAAGGGACAGAGTTATGAAATGAAATCACAGGAGTAGGATTTGCATTGAAAATATCAAGCTCTACTGATAAGACAGAATTGACAGAAAATATTTAAATATTTTCTCTGTCAAAAATGTAGTGCTAGATCCTGGTTAACGGTTTGGATGTTTCAGGCAAACACTGCCAACCTGTTACAATCCCTTAGGTTACATACTATTTCTGTGAAACCCCCTGTGGGGCAGCAAAACAGGTTTCTGCGCCCTGGTAATCTTTTCTTATGAAATTCAACCTGGCTGCAAAGGCTTGTGTTTTGGCCCCTTCCACATGGGGCATTTCTATAAATAGCCAAAATGAAGTGGACACCTCATTTATAATGCTCTCACTGCCTTGTGTCACTTCAGCTGACTCAATGTGGGGCCAAAATCTCAGGTTACACAGCCTTGGAAACTAGGTTTTGTTTTTGAAAGTTAATCTATCTTTAATCTCTGTAAGAAGTGACACATTCTGCAAATTATAGGTGTGTAAAGTCAAGACACACTGCAATGTCAACACTTCTTGCACTAAGTTGTGCCCTCTGTATCCATAATTGATGTATATATGTGGTCTCCATTTACATTCCTCCCTGTCTGTTAAAATAGAAGCTTTTTACAGCGTCTGCCTATTAGCCTACCATGTAGCATTTGGATGGGGAAGAGGTGAGAGGGAGGGAAATGGGTTGAGATGGGAAGTTGGCAAATGCAAGTGCTCTCTGTCTGCAAGAAGTCATTTGAACTGAAATATGGGCACAAAATCCTACTTTGCACTTGATCATATCTAATGTCTCTTAGGTGCCAAAAATGAATACTTGGGCAGATAGGAAGACTTAGACTTCATTGGCAATTCTGTCTGTCAGCAAGACACATTACTGCAGCAGGTGGATGTGAAGTCCATCTAAGGTGTCAAATTATTTATGCACAGGGAAGTTTTCTGCAGTTATTTCCATGACAGGAAATGGGACCATCTGAACCACATTAGTACTCAATATGTTAATAGTATATTTTTTCCCCAAAACTCTATATTCTGATAAATGAGAATAACTTTGACTCATCAACAATTAAGAATGTTGACACCTCTGTTTTTTTTTTGTGTGTGTGTGGAGAAAAGCTAAGGAGAGATTTTTACCTTCATTCTTTGTGCCAGAGAAACATCTCTGATTTAGTGGAGCATACAGTAAACATAAATGAAAGCTGACAGGACATTAATTCTGCTGTCTTGCCTCAGTGAATCAGTCATTAAAACTAGATCTATATAATAGATTGTGGTTGTCATGAGCTACAGTTGGAATATTATTTTCTGTGGAGTTCAGGAAGAATCTTGACACTTGCTTTAAAAGTGATTGCTTGATGCAGTCGTGTTCTTCCCCTAGGTGTATCCCCCTAGATGTAGAAATATTTCCAGATGAAGTCATTTGGAGCAGTGGGTTATCGCCAGTTCTGAATACTAAGCTGTAGCATGTAAAGTTGGGTACCAAAAATTATAGGCCACTTTTGAAAATTTGGCCCAGTATCTCTACTGGTGCCAACTGAGTTGACCAGGATAGCTGGAGAGTGAACATTGTTCTGTGAATTAGATAAAATAGTGTTTCTAATATTCTTATTTTTGGGAGACGTACTGATGTAACATTTTTAAATTTGTATTATACTTTATATAAACTGAGCCAGAACATTTGTTCTTAACTATGAAATTGAATGTTGGTCTGAATACAGCCCCCAAAATGATTTTATGTTATAATTCCTTCTGCTAATACTCCAACATTTTAAATGAGTGCCCTGACTTAGAAATCCTGATTAGCTTTTCCATAACAGTTGTTTCCTAAAGTCCAAAAATTCAAGCAGTTAAAGTTGATGCAGAAAAATATTGGTCATAAATCAAAAATGAAAAAATAAAGATTTGTAGACATGAGTTATAAATATATTTAAGACAAGACCTACTGATCTTATAAAGACATGCAGTCTTAGCTACAATGACAGCCAGATGAGCTTAATTTTATAGAATATAGAGAAGATCTAGTTTACCTAATAATATATAATGAGAACAAATGCACACACCTGAAAATGAAAGATAAATACACAAAATTTAAAACTATTTTTTTTCTCAGAGAAATATCAATTTTTGGAATGTTGTTTCCCTGCAATAGTAGAATTACAATATATAGACTGATAACTGCATTTGGGGTCAGAGTAATTTTTCTCCATACTGGTAGGGACCTTTTGGAACATGCACTGAACATTGAGTTTCCTCTAGTGCAACGAGCAGAGGTTAGGAGACAAGATGTCATGGGGATAAATTAGAGTAAATACTAGTAAAAAAGCAATCATCCTCTTCTGACCTTGTAGAGGGAGCAGATGAATATTAAATGTGTGACACAGACCTTGAGCCTTATTAAGCAATTAAAACTCGGACGGGGCAAATAGATGGGAATTGTATACCTTTTACCTGAAAAAAAGAGAAAAACACATAATTCAAAGCCTTCAAACAAGGGGTTTATTGAACAAAAAAATTAAGTAAGAGCTCTGACACCAAGGAGGAATCAGTATGAATTGTTTTTTTTAATTTACAACTGCGTGTCTTATGACATGATGATATTGTGTCAGTCCAAGAATTAAGTGAATCCATACATATTACCAGTCTGACAATGGTAAATATGTCAGCCTTTACTGTATTGACAAACCAAGTTAATGCTAAATAATTGGTAGGATTTTCTCACAAAGCTCCTGCATACTTTGTCTGAATGTAGTTTGTTTCATCATTTAAATATGAAAAAGTTACGATGCAAAAAGGAAGGAGACATCGCAAGGTTGAAAAAATAAGGGAGATATATTAAATACCTTCCATTAAAGAGGTAATCTATTAATTGATTCAGTATCACTCATCTCTTTTTATATGAATGCAGAGTTGTGTTATGGTTTTCACAGTACATATATAGAATTTTACATGACACCAGATTTATTTACTTAGTTAAAATTTCTTTCATATATGTTCGGTTTCTTCATAAAGCCATTATTCAGCTACCCACTGGCATTTATTTGTTGTGATTTATGGTTGCTGTGTATGTTTGTGTGGCTATTGCTTTACAAAATTAATAAAATATATGAAATTTAAAGATAAAATAGTAATGTGATCTCAAGTATCATGGTTTGGGATTTTGAACAGTAATCCCAGTACCAATCATTCCCATGCACAAACTGAATTATCTGAGGTATGTCTTTAGTTCTGCTTATTATATAGGGCTATTTGCATGCTGACAATTTGCATATTCTTCTAAAATGATCATATATTACATACATATGATGTTCATAATTGAAGTCAATTTAGGAAGGAAGTGGGTTGTTCTTAAAACTCTTCTATTACGATCCAAGACGTACATTTACTTTTACTCAAGCCATGACATCATCTTTGTGAGGTTTCACTTAAATTGGTTTAGATTAATTTGGTAATTTACTGTTAAAAACTAACGTGATTGAAACAAGGGTTAAATTAATTTAAATGTGTCTGTATTAGGAGTTTGTATCAGTTTAACTAGATTGATATTCTTGAGTTGATTTAGTAAACTGGTACAACTTTCTTAGCATAAACAAGTTCTGGTATTACTTAAAGCAAGTATATTGTAGGTTGAAGCTGCTTCCAGTTTTTTCACTAATACAATTGGCCAAAACATTAAACTTGGCTTCATCTAACACAGAGACTGTTTTGATGCAGTATGTGAAGAGTTGGAAATGTATATTAAAAACAATTTTAGATCCTAGCAGACAGGCAAGAACTTCACATCATTTGTTCTAGGATTCTTTCTTTCTTGAGCTCAGAGTACATTCTGTTAGAGCTCTTGATCAAATAGTACCACATGAAATCTAAGATGCATATAAAATGAGTGGTTTATTATATCTGATAGTATAAAGTACCTGTATTTTCAGTATCTCAATCAGTTTACATCAATTAGTGTTAGGACAATATGAAATTTTGTACTGTTAGAACAATATGAAATAACACTTCTCCCCCCATTTTTTTAAAGTATGACTGCAGGAGGAAAATTGTTCCAGGAATATAGTCTATGTAATGTTGCCATAGCTTGTGCTTCACTGACAAACTTAGGTCCTGCTCCTTTTATAAGAAATATTTCATCCATAGTTTTCATGACCCAATATCTTCTCAGAATTTTTAACATCAAGACTCTCTCTCTCTCTCTCTCTGATTATTTGAATATTTCTGTACATCCATGCTCTGTCACAAGAAAGAGGAAAAATAATGACCTGTTCATAACACAATTAGTTGTGATTCTTCAAACTAAAACTCCAATTGTTTGCTAAAGAACAGATATAACTCAGCATAACCCAACAGTTTTATATGGTCTTTAATCAGAACATAGAGGCAGAAAGCAATAGTATGTTTCTGTACTCCTCAGTTGCTTAGTGTCCCAGTTTAACATAATACAATTTTGACCCTGATCCATTGCAAGCTTTCCTTTTTGTTGAACAGGCATTGGATGGGCCAGATCCATAATCATCACTGGAAAAGGGAAGCTCTCATTTATTATGACTTCAAACCTATTCTTCCTATTGCCCTTGAGATAACTTATCATCTGGTTTATTAAAAGAACTTTCCCTTTTCCCCCCTCTAGTATCAAGGCTTTAGCTTCAGTGGGAGCAGGAGATATGGGTCTTAAAGCATGAATAACTATTTATAAGCGGATTTTGTCAGAATGAAACCTGAGGATTAACTGGAATTTCAGTGCCTATTTTAAGCAGTTTAAAAAATATGAGAGGGAAACTTCTGTGTGTGTGCGTGCCCACGAATTGGCTAATGATATTAATGCAACAAAGAGGCCATCATCATGCTTTGCATGCAATTATTTCCCCTTTCTTAGACAGACAGCCTTTGTATTCCAAAGTTTGCAAAGAAACTTGACCTAGTTTAGTCCTTCATTTTCCCCTAAAGCAGCTTTTTGTACACAGCAATAGTTTAATCTTCCTATTAATTTTCCCATATGGCACACAGCAGACTTAACTAAAGGTAAATTGTATTCTTACTTTTACAGTAATTTTTTGCTCCTCTTTGTTAGAGATGTGTGTTCCTTCAGTTCTCTCAACTCCTTCTTAAAGATACTGAATAGAAAGTACCTCTATGGATATCTGCGTTAACTTCAGAAGAGCAGAATTCTCCTTTCCAGTCTATACTGTGTACATTCTTAAGTCATTTCTCAGGCAGAATTTCAACTCATGCAAGTAGAAGCTTCATGTACAGAATATGGTAAGGGAAGTTCAGCTCACTGATATAAGATCTGTGGAACAGAAAGGAAGCTTCCCCTTGCTCTTTGTGCATGTGCATATATTCTGTTTCTCCAGTTTCTCTGTGAACTTGTTGTACATATTTTTACATAAACGCACCACCCCTTTAATTAATGAATAGCTCTGGCTTGTCCATTGCCTGCTTGGTTGTTGGTGCTCCAGTGGGGCAAGGATAGAGACTCATCAGGCTCTGCCTGAGCCTAAGGAAGGATCTAAGAAAGGATGATTTCCCTCCCTCATACAGCTACCCAAGGCGGCCTGAGAGAAGGGAGACTAGAGGAGAAGCCAAGAATCAGCAATATGATGGCTGCCTGCTTCCCCGACACAGCATAGATTAGAGTAACGAGGGGGCTCCTCTAACTTGTGCCAGCTGAAAACAATGTTGTAGGACCCATACACCAGATGGCAATAGCAATGCAGCAAGCTCCAGCCCCCTGTCCTGGTCCCCGACATGTCCCATCACACTCCCACTGTGCCCCACTGCACTGTGAGCTGTGGGGCAATGGAGGAACTGTCTACTCTGCCTTTGCACCTGTTGGGGCTTCCCCCATGCTAGGGGAATCCCTGTCAATAGACTTGTAGATGTTTTCTGCTTTTTGTGTTGCTCAAGCAACACAAGAGAGTGGAACAGGAGAGAAAATCTGCATCAAAATATTGATTTGTAGCTCCTCGATCTTTTTGAAATAACATGTTTGGCCCGTAGGTCAAAAAGGATGAACACCACTGACTTATGGGGTCATGATCAGTCTTATGCAACTTTGTGAATAACATGCAGATTTAACTGGTACTACAAGGGGAAAATAATGAAAACAGCTTCAGGTGAAGAGAATCTCCACGTTGTCTAAGAAGCTCCTTTTCCACATCTTAATAGAGGGGCATTGGGATGAAGCAAAGGGAAGTTGTAGTGTGTGGGATATATTTTTGTTTTGTTTTTAACATGTAAACATGTCAGAGGAGGCACAATTATTTTACTTGGGACTGTAGATCCAAACTTATTTGGAGGCATGATCATAACTTCTGTACCTCATGAAATTTCTAACTTCTCCACTAAACCTGAATGACTTTGCCATATACTTGTGCAGTATAGCCAGCAGGATTTTATGCATGCTCCAAGCAGTGTTGGGTACATGATTATGGATAAGCTGCATACCCCAAATCATTTTACCCGGGTATTCAAGATACCTGTGCCAATTAAATATTTCTTCTCAATGTTTTATTCTTGATTAAATATGTCAGATGCTGTCAGTGCTTAAAGATTTAAATAGAGGATAAACATACCTCCACTATTATAAACTGAATAAAAAGACTGGGAACAGCCAAGATATTCTTTGGTCTTTGTTTTCTGATCCCTGCTGACGCTATGAAAAGAAGACAAATAGATGAGTATTCCTTTATAAAGAGAGCTTTCACTCTTCCTTACAGGTGAGCTTTGTGGAACACTTTGTAGGTATTTCAGTATTTTAAATAAGCATGTGCTCATAGGAGAGAATGCATGCTCATGTCTTCCAGGAGAGTGAATTGACTATCAGGATATTCCCACTGCATATTCCTTTTTGACTATCCATTTTCTAGTACTTCATATTGGAAAGATCAACAAAGAGCAAGAATAATGATCTTTTTTTTTTTTTAAAGTTACTTTAACTTTTATCATTATTAACACAGATGAGCTGGGAAAATCTAATAATTGACTTTATACAGGTGTTTATTCTTATAACTTTAATCTAGTAAATTCACATTTCCATGCAGTATAATGAATCTTATCCACAGCCATAACACAATTCCATATACCTTGCATGCTAATTTCATTTTATTTAACCTGCTAAGAATCAAGAGGACCTCAGGCCTTCTGATGGCAATAACACAAACACAATTGAGAAGGTGTAGTCAATAGTTTGCAGCATCGATAACATCACTCCATCTCCTTTGCTTGGCTGTACCTATTTATTAGATCTTCCAGAAGCGTTTCCCTTCTGTTATATTTCCCTCTCTACATCATTTAAGTCATAATCAGCTGGTGTATATGTCCCATCATATGGGAATCATTTGCCCTGCTCAGCTTCTGCTGAATATTTGTCACCTTTACAACATCCATTTGTGTTTGATCAACCTCATCGTTATCGGTTTATTTTGTTCAAGCTCCAAAAATGGTAACCAGACATCATGAAATCTGCTTGATCCTTGTATAAAGTTAGCTGTCATTTTTTTCCATTGTAATGATATTTGATCCCTTATTTCTTCATGCCACTAATCTTGGGATCAATCTTTTTTTTAAAAAAAATGAACGGTCACACAACTGCTGCTACTAGTGATTGTGTTATCAATGGATCCTGATAGGATCATCATCTACCATGTCACAACTAAGCAATGCAAGTGAAAAACTTCAGCCCTTGGTCTTGGAAGTTGGAGGCAAATTGTGATCTATGTTCATACAAAGGTGTGTGTCACCTTCACAACTACCACCCGGTAGTCCTGCTACTTATCCCTTTCTCATAGGACTTCTGTGCTTCCAATCATAAGATATGTAATTGGCTCTTTCTTAGTTCCATGCTATTTGCTGACCATCTAGTGGTCTACTATGTTACTAAAATTTAGCTGGAAGGATTAGTAGGGGTGACCTCTTTGAGTGAGATACTACAAAAGAGTACTGGAAAGGAAGCTCAGATTCTATATCAGAAAAAACAATGAGGAGTCCTTGTGGCACTTTAGAGACTAACAAATAGTCTCTAAGGTGCCATAAGGACTCCTTGTTGTTTTTGCTGTTACAGACTAACACGGCTACCACTCTGAAATATATCAGAAAAGGAAGGTGAAACATCCGGTTCTAGAATTTGTCATTTTTGTGTCCTGGACATGCTATTACTTGATATAACACCTGAATATTCTGGATAAATTGTGTCATTATATACAGTTAAAAAGCTCAGTCTGCCTGTGATTCTTTTGCTTTTCTTGCTGTGCTCACCTTCTAAGAATGGCCTTGTTACTGTGATCCTCTTTGGTTAAGAGGCATAGCTCTTTCTTGTGCAGAAATAATCCTAAAAATCTAAACAAATGTATGTGGCCTAATAGATGGAGCACTGGGCTGGGACTCAGGAGAAATGACTTCTACTCCCAGCTCTGTGACTGGCCTGCTGTGTGTCTTTTGGCAAGTTACTTCATCTCTCTCTACCTCAGTTTTCCACTTTATAAAATATAGATAATGATACTGACCTCCTTTGTAAAGCACTTTAAGACCTACCAATGCAAAGCACTATATAAGAGCTAGGTATCATTATTATAATAGGTATGTAGCGTTATAGAACATAATGTCACTACTAATCTCTGTCTTTCTGTAGTAAGCATAGACTAACTACTATGGACCTGGTGGTTGCACTAGTCTTAGTTCTTACAGAGTACATTAGAGGGAAAGAAGGGCCTTTCATTGTCTGATCCCAGCACTGCTCTAGCTGACTTTATTTAATGGACAGAGACCTCACTAATGTTATTTCTAGGAACATACAACAGACTATCCATGTTTATGTTTGGAAACAACCCCCCATTGATATATAATAACCTGTAAGACTAAAATAAATCATATTTTTAAACATGCAAGAGATAAGTCTGTTAGGTATTTATATTTGTATTCTAAATACATTGTGCTATGGCCCTCTAGTTAGGTGTCTATTTTAAGGAACCTCACACACAGAGATGGATAAGATGGTACTGCTGCTGGTCCATGACATTTCCCCCTTTAAAGGTCCTTACCACATTGGCTGCAGCCAGGGTCCTGACAGGCCATAGGACAGGCTGTCACACCTTTTACCTGCTCTTCACTTCCACAGATTTGTTCCAGATTTATACTAAGAGAGCCTTACATGTAGCCTGTGTTTTGGGTGGCCAATTTTTTCAGCTCTCTCTAAATGAAGGCGTAGTTAATGTTCCCTCATTTAACCTAAATGGAAAGTAGCTGTTTTGCCCATCATTTTCACACCAGTGTAAAAGAGATTAAAAACCAGGACCAGTGTGCCCAATGACCATTCAAGGATGTCCTCAAGGAATAATCGACAAAATGTTTTAGTCAAATGTTGGTTAAAACCAGCCTTAATGCAGGTGACAATGCTTAGCACTTGCACAGTACAAGAAGCAAACTTGGAATATATTTTTCTTGGTAGTATAAATCCCCAAACAATTATTTTCTGACTTGCGGTGCACCTAGCCATAAAATCAATAAGATATTATGTAGTTTCATGGTACTATGCTTTGACATTAGTGTTTCCAGATCACACTTTTTCATTTATTAAATAGTAGTGAGGGGGTTGTTTTTGTTTTTTCCACTTTAGACTAGAATGCAGTTCATGAAATGCTTTCTACTATGGCTAGGCCTGCTCTGCACCTTTGGAGAGCTATATATTTTAAAATGGTCTTGGAGAACACTCTTTCTTTGCCCAATGTTAGCCATATATACTAAGTTGACCAATTGGGGCATTTTTTTCTTAGGCTTAGGCTTGCTCTTATAAATTAGAACCACAAAAAAGACTATGTTAAGTAAACTGAAAATTTCAGCATTCCAAGTGTAATGAGATGCTGTAATCCATCCAGAAATATTGTGCCTGCTTCCCTCCCACCCCCCAAAATGAGAATTGCTTCTTATTGTATTTTTGTAATAAACAGGTCGCATACCAGATCAAATAACACGTAAGAAGCTTAAATGAATTCCTGAAAGGTTTTTTAAAAAGAAAAATCATCACTTTTTAATTTGCACAAAGTAAACAATGCATTTAATGTAATCCTTAAAAATATCTGTCTGTGGCCAGATAAATTTAACAATGTAGGAGGAATGTAATTTTGTCTCCAACATTTTATAAAGCCACCTTTTATGACAAATATACTTTTGAGTGGTGTCACGGTGATCATATCCCCTGCACCATGCATAAGATATAAATCCTCAAAACTCAGTTGTAAGTCCTCTCCTGTTGGTACATGTCAAAATATCTTCTTTTCCAAATGACTTATTCATGTTTTTTATTTACACAGGATTTAAGGAAAGAGCATTTAATTTTACATTTTTAATGTAAAAAAACTAAAAACAATATGCAATCTACGTCTTTAACGGGTACCCCCCAAACTCCCACATGATTCACCCTTATTAACCTTTTCCCCCTCATTGTTCTTTTAGGTTAAACAGAGATGTGGGATGGTCACTCATAAATACTTGAATTCCTCAGGATAAGTGGATACCTGTTTGCCTAAGTGTTGGAGGCGTGTTTGGCTCTGTACTCCATTACCTGCCCATTCAAGCATTATGCTATTATATATGCTGAATCAGCATCTGTTGAAGTACCACCTCCAGTTGGGTGCTTCCAGATCTGATATTCATACTGGTGAAGTGCTGTTTGCTGGTGTTGACTTACGTTTTTTAAAAGTATTGTTATAGGATGACTGAAGGGATAGTACTCTATTGAGACAAGGAAGGAGACATAAGGAGACTTTGTTTTGTTTCCTCGAGACTGAATGTGCCTCTAGGGCTATATTTAAAGAAGCAAAAGTAAATACTTTGTTTCTCTTACCGTTTGCTGTATTTATTTGCTGCTCTCTAACATGCTGCAGTGCTTCTAGATCTCCCCCAAATGCCAGGTCTGTTTATTTTCTAAGCACCTCTTCCCCACTAGTCGTGCTGAAGGGGTACTAATGAATTCCAGAAAATGCTTGTAATATATCAAAGATAGACTTACCATTACATTGTATCCTGTTCTAATGACATTTTGAGACTTAGAAATAAATTGGTTGCATTTTCAGGTTACACTTTTAAAAAACTTATTGCAGTGATCACCATTTAAGTCAACATTTGCCAACACTTACCACACAGAAATTTGAGAAGTCACATTTCTTTCCTATTGTGAGCGTAGGAACATATTATATCTGTGTTACTGATTGATAATTGATTGTAAATGTTGACTTTTTAACGTCCACCACTACAGTGCTTTATATTATTGTTACAATGTATTATATTGTTACCTCTTTTGACCCCAGCATTTAGCCAAAATTCAGGGTCTAGCAAGTTATTTCTATTAGGAGGAGAAATTGATGACATGGTCAGTTATTTCTTTGGTTCAGTCCTGTTTTATTTACAAAGAAACTGTCCTGTTTCCTGAACACAGAAGGATCAAATGGCAGGAGGCAGTTTCTCTGCTCACCGTTCCAAGTGTCTTTCCAGCCAGCACTTCAGCAAAAAGCTCTCAGCTTTTTCTCAGGATAATGCTACAAGCTGTTCTCTGCCAGTCCTTGGCTTTCTCCTGCCTTCTCTGTGTTTCTGTGGTGCATCTGCCCCTTTTCTCTCACACACAGACACACAGCTGCAATCAAATCAATCCCCTACCTCAGGATTTACATTCGGCATGCAGTGAAACCCTTCTACCCACACAGTTTGATTTCTGAGTGGCCTTACATATAGCATATATTTTGGATGGCCTATTTTTTCAGCTCTCTCTAAATGAAGGGGCATTTAATGTTCCTTCATTTAACCTAAATGGAAGATAGCTGTTATATCCACCAGCTTCAATGAGGTTGCTTCCAGCCCTAGCATAACAATATCACCTCTACAATCTTCTAAAGTTCATTTTACTTCAGAAGTGACACATTTCATTTTGTTGAAGGTAGTTCCTAACAGCAGGAAACATATATATTATATTACAGTTATTATAGTTACAGTTGTTTTACTTTTTTCCCCTCTGTGAGCGTAGTTGAGTTCAATTCAGATAGTTCTTATGCTAACATTGTGCAAAGTACAAAGCAGGCAGCTGTTTGATCTGAATCCAGAAAGCAGCTGCTATTTATTAACTGGCAAAGATGCATGAATCTACTGATCTGCTAACTTTGGTTGAATTGTCCTCCTTGTTGAAAACTACTTCAACCATAAAGTGAGGTTGGTCATTTAGCAGATAACTTGTTATTCTGCTATGCTACAGGTAAAAACTACACAATCCAATAATATTTCATCTGGCACATATACATATATACACATTCATACAAAGAAAAGCATGATTCATTTTTTGATTAATTATATGTGAATAGAAAGTTCCGACAACCACAGCTCAGGAAAATCTAATATTATCCTCTCAGTCAGACATGAATGACAGCAATTTTTTCTGTTTTTTTCTCTCACACACACCTTACCCTCACTGAAATCCTGACACTGTCTAAACTCTGGGCTGAATTCTGCCCTCAGTTTAAATACATGCAACTCGCACAAGGCGATAGTGTGGCTGGTGTGTAAAGACCAGAATTTAGTTCAATGTGTTTAATCAACACAAGTTCCACACAAGAAACACTCCTGAGCAGTCACTAACTTTCTGAGAGCTTGTCTGGATGAATAGTTAGTGCACAGCAAGCTGGGGTGTAAATTTGGAGCATACTAGCAGAGCAAAGAGATGCTCATAGGACAGTGGGATCAGTCTGTCCAAGCCAAAAACCACCTCCTGGAGCAAATGGAGGAACCGAGGGGACTGAGGTTGATGGTCCAGGAGAGGGCAGAGAGGTATGACAAGCGTAAAAGCATGGACATTTGAAGTATAAAGCATAGTGACTGCTGACCAGGAAACTTAAATCCCCACAGAAGATTGGAGTAAGGATTCAAGCACCCAAGAAGATGGTGTAAGGGTGTGGATTCACCATCCAGTGAAGGACTTGGTATTGACAGCCACCATTACAACAGTTGTGTCTACTATGGAGGCTGCAGTATTTGTAGTAGCTTGTATGGCTACCCAACAAACCCAACTCCTACTGGAATAGAAAAAGGTAGAAGATAGGATTGTGGCAGTGGATAGGGTCAAAGAGGAAATGGCACAAATGCACATGCTACAGGTCCAAAAGTTTAAGGCCTTGCAAGAACACAAATAAAGCGCTCCTCAAGGGAGCAAATCTTAGCCCAAGGTATACTGCAGAACAGGACCTGGCCCATCTCAGAATTGAAAAAGACACCATGGAACAGCAGTGTTTGTTGCTGCAGAAGAACCTGACTAAGCTTTTGAACTTGCTTAAGGTCCAGTTGGTGCTGAAGTCCAGCATGGCTAAAGTTAAAGACCTGGAAAGGCTGAAGTAGCCATCCTGAAAAAAGGCTTGGACTTATGCGGAGTGCAGTCACTGCATCATAAAGATGGATTGAGCCAGCAGGGACCACAGGCTGATGAAATTCAGAGCTGCCCTGCCCTAGGTCTAATGATATGGGATCAAAACAAAGCTGCAAGGCAAAGCCACAACCTGACCTCTGCTAAAAAGAAGAACCAAGCCAAGCCACTCAAAACCCACCAAGGTTGTATAGTAGCCCACAGAGGGCGCTAGGGGTGAAAAAAGGATGGTGGTACCACACCCAGCGCCTAGGAGGCACTCAAGAGGTGAGTCCCCCCCATGACAGATACAAAATGGGAGTGTTGCGCGAGACGCCACTTGGCAACCCTGTCAACCAATAGTAAACAGTTGACTATTCAAGAGCTCTAAAGTGCCCTGACAATTAATTAATGTTACAACAGCATAATTCTGCCAGCAGGAACATTCTCCAGGAACAAATTAACTACACTAGGCCAGCCAATGAATCCTCTCCAATGGGGCCACTAGATGCTACAGTAATACTAATAATAAGCACAGGGTACAGCAGTTTTGTTGTGCCTCTGTTTCTCCCGTCAGCTAGTAAGGATGTTATTCATGGCATTGGAGTACACTCACAATAACTGGTATTTGCAGTTTCCCTCCCGCCTGTTACCTCCCTTGCATCATGGGTGTATCATTGTGGGCAAAATCTGAGGAGTTTGCAGAGGGGGTGAGAGAAGCCTCAGAGGCAAGTTTGTGGGTGGGACCAGGGAATTTCACTGGCCATATGACTTTGCATAATGGAGGGAAGTGAGTGAACCATGCACTGAGCCTGCAGAAAGGCCAGCACTGTGGTAGTGACCATGGAGTGACTCTTTTGCTGGTGCAGCCTGTGGAGATGATTCTGTACTTCTCAAGCCCAGGTACCTGAGCTTGGCAAAAGTGAGAAACATTTATCCCTTAGGCTTTTATTCACTCAAAAATGCCATTTTTGCTTCTAATAATTCTCTGCTCCACCCCCATGGACATTATTTAAATGAATGCAGGAGCCTAATAAGGTGGCAATGAATTTGATTCAGTACAGGTTGAGTTTGATGAAGGAAGGTAGAAATAAGTGTGCCCTTAGCACTGATCTTTAGGTTGCACGTAAATAGGTGGTAGAAATAATGTCTGATACTTCAGAAGAAAAGGGAGAGTTCTGGGCATCTCTAGATGGCATATTGTTATGAATTCTTAGATTGTTGAAATCAACCTAGTTCTTTGGCTTTACAAGAGAGAGAGCTGTTATCACTTATTTTATCAAGTGTAATATTACAGAGATGGAAGTTGCATTTGGTCTTAGCTTGTCAACGTGATGTTCTTTGTCTCTGAATGTGGCCTATTCAGTTTGTAGCTTAAACCAGTGGGAATTTTTGGTCTTGTAGTTAAACTGTCCAATAAGTGACAGAAAACTTGAAATGGGTATAACTTACAAAGGACATTTCAAATACTCTAAAGAAAATTAGTCTTTCAGTTTAGTGCTTTCTTGTTTTCCTGGTGGTGTTACCGTGTTCCCAGTAAAAGCCCCAGAGTGGAGAAGTTCTTGTTGTTTTGTTTTAATTCATACTGAATTGGGGTCTAGGTTATAATCACAGAACTTGGTTTACAAAACACTAATTCCCAGTGTACACAAAGAATAAGTGCTGTGCTGAATGCATTTGATGCAATAATTTAATTTTTCCTCTGCGTTCCTGCAGAGAAAAATATGGTGACACCAACCAGTTTGTCCAGGATATGACTGTCAATGATGAGATGCTCCCCTGACTCTCATAATCTAGTACACATATATTACAATGGTGAGCAACAGATATGACTTTTCTGAGCAAATTGGACTAGTCTAGTGGATTGTCTCAGGGAAATTCTCTGCATGCATGTCGCAGAGAAGAACTTTTATTCTTAAAATCTAATTACTTTTCAAAGAAACCAACATCAGCCTGGCAGCAATACTTATGATTATTTCTTGACTAGAGGGAGTAAATGTCAAAACTTGGCTTTTTTTTAATTAAGATAATTTTAGATGTTATGGGGCCTTCAAGGGATCCCTCTCCCCTTTTCTATCCAATTAGCATGTTTTTCTCCACAATTTCTGCACAGGAGTAGGAGTTTGCACTAGTAGAACCCAGTGCAAGCTGGAGTCATAAGGCTTACAATGAAGGATCTACTTCCTACTATTGTATCTAACTAAGGATTCACATTTTTTAAAAATTCTCATTTCTCATTCTATAAATCTGTTTTTCACTGGTGGCAGCTGAAACTTCTGAAATCCATTAATGTGTCTTTGAGACCTTTTTGAATTCCCATCATCAAATGGTACATCAAATTGCACAAGAAAAAAAATTGACACAGAACTTATGGTGGATTCATTGGAGAATTATTACTCTGTTTTAACAGTTCATTTATCATTTGCTGTGTATTTTCCAAGTATTTGTGTAAATTTTAAATAATTCCATGCATTTATGTATTAAGTCCATCTTTCCTGTTTCACATCTCCATTTATTTATCCCTAGTCTGTTGGTTTCAGGGTTTTATTTTAAATGTTGTATTTGTTGCTATATTTTGTGCTGGTGAACAAGAATTCTCCCTTTTTTTCATATGTTGTTGGAATCCCCAGATATTTTCCTGTATGCTCCTTGAAGTTCCAATTTTTTTATCTTACATCAGTTATTACATTTATAATCATGAATAAGAAATGTAAGTCCTGATTCTGTAAATATGCATGCATATGGTTAACTTTACCATTGAAGGCACTGGAGCCACTCAGGAGGTTAAGCATGCGTGAGGAGAAAATACTGGAATCAAAGAGCTCTTTAATTTAGCAAAAAAAGAAATAAGAAACAGTGGATCAAAGTTAAAGTCAGACAAATTCAAGTTAGAAATAAGGGACAATTTTTTTAACAGTGAGGGTTTTAACCATTGGAACAAACTGCCAAAGGAAGTAGTGGATTCCCCATCTCTTGATGTCTTCAAAACAAGACTGGATTCTTTTTTTGGAAGATATGCTTTAGTCAAACACAAGTTGCAAAGGTAACTGGATGAAATGTATGGCCTGTGATGTACAGGAAGTCATTCTAGATGATTGGTTTAATGGTCCCTTCTGGCTTTAAAATCTATGCATCTACGAATAACTCTTACAGAATTAGAGCTTAGTGTTCTATTCCACTGTTTAACTTTAATTAAGGGTGGAATATTCAGATACCTGTGAATGGAAATGTGTAAGTACTGGTAAAAAAAAAACTTGTATTAGGAACAAAAAATATATTTTTGAGTTCCCAAAAGGATTTAAAATACTGCAGTTTCTTTTTAAAGAAAAATGTTGTGGCGTTAATTACAAATTATTTAAAAGAGCGGTGAAAAGATTTATAAATGTATAGATCTGAAAAATATATTTGCATTGAATGCATACTTGATGTTTTTTTGACAGCCTTGTTAAACATGGTGATGCATGCTTTGAGCCAGATGAATGCCCATGTTCATGGAAAGGAAAGGAGTACTTCCCAGGTGACAGAGTCATTTCTTCCTGTCATACCTGGTAAGCAGAAATCTATCTGGCTGTTTACTGTTCTTGATTATATTTTTCAAACCAGTTTCTAGTATTTTATTTTATTTTTACATTTGGGTTCAAATAAATGTTAAAAATAGAACTTTTATTTAGAACTGGAACATTATCACAAGAGACTCCCAAGTGACTGAATAACAGCATATTATTTGGAAAAAGGGAGTCGCATTATAGGCAGGAGTTAGAAGAATCATAATCTTGACTATCAGTATTCCAAGGTAATTAGATATCATTGTATAAAACACATAGGGCCAAATTGAGAGGTGCGGTAAATGGCAGGATAAGTTGCACGTTGGTAAGACAGCCTACATGGGTATATATTGGTATAAGTTACATGCCAAGGGATCAGAAAAGGAGACTGTATTGGAACTAATAAGCATGCAAAATAAAGGAGAAATGGAGCCTGCTTTCATTTGTACCCACTTCTACCTTCCTGACAACTGCTTCTCCTGTTAAAACCATTCACTTCTACTCCTTCAGTTCATAATATATGAATCAGTATAATTCAATATGATTAGTCACCATATACAGTAATATCCATTGTATCAGGTATTTCACAGGATGAATCCAACCCATAGTTTATTCATAAAATGAGACTTCCATTCATTTAATCAACAGGTATATCATAGTTATTCATTTTCAAACGAAATATATTACATGTGGCATAGATGCATATTAAGAAAAAGAAAATATATAACATACTATATTTAGTGTAACTGTTACTGCTATGCTACAATTATATCAAGGGGCTGAGTCTCAAAGGCCTTTTTTTGGGGGAAAAATTTCCCAAAGTGCCTAAGTTCCATTTTCAAAAGAGACTTTTGGGATTCTAGCTCCTAAGTCTTATTGAAAGCTTTCCGTATGCTTAAGTTGCCTTTGAAAATGGAATTTAGGTTCTAAGGCTCACATAATTGAATTCTTAGGTGCCTATCTTCAGTTAGGCACCTAAATACCTTTGAGGATCTGGGCCTAAATCACTTAAGCAAATCTGAATTTTTTCTATCATGCAAAACTCCCTTAAATTAAGGACGGAGTAAGGACTGCTGGAACTGGACTTACTACTAATGTATCACTATCTGATTCCAAGATTCAGCCTCTGTTCAAACTACTATATTGTATGCAAGCTATTCCTTGTTACATGTATTTGATTTTTTTATTGATGTGAACTACTACATAATGTATTAAATTTAATAGTGAGGCCATTTTCTTTTTACTGGTTCAATATAAGAAATGCTGGTGTCTGGTACATTATGGAACCTACAGATTCAACATACAGTTCAATGGATGTCATTTCAAACTGTATCAATTCAACATGTAATATTTTTTTTCAGGGTGGGTTTTATTGATATCATTACTACATAACATTTCAGTCTGCAACCTATCCATACTCCTAACACTTTGTAGAACTATATTTTACTGGGTTTGCTTTTTTATTAATATTTCTAATCTTTGAAAAATGATCCATAAAATAATGGTGATTATTTGTCTGTTTCTACACTTGATATTTCACTATTGATCATACTTTTTCAGTATCTGCCAGCATGGGTCATTTCAATGCACCTTCCATCCCTGCCCATCAATGTGTACTGCATATGGGGATCGGCATTACAGGACATTTGATGGACTCACATTTGACTTCATTGGAGCTTGTAAGGTTCATCTAGTTAAGGTGAGAATTTTTTTTTAAAGTCTCCCCAAATCCAGATAAAAAAATTAAATAGGTGAAATATCTGCAATTTGCAAGTCTTGTAAAGATTTTTTTGCTACTTTTTCAAAAATCTTCACTTTATTTAATATCACATTGTTTCATTTGTATGTTTAACATTATAATGTAAATAATTTATTTTTGTGTTATACGCTAAAGTTGAACAAAACATAGCAGCAGGAAAAAAGACAAAATGTACAGTCACATCTAGGGAAACAAATGAAGCTGACAGGGCCTGAGGATCTCCAGGCTTCTATGACATGCAGAGTACAATTCAGCTTCCATTCCACCTCCTGCTTACCTGTACATTATGTTGATGTTTCACCTGTCACTTTATGAACTTTGTCGCTGCTAAAACTTTGGACCATGATTTAGTTAGAATGGTTTGAGGTTCACCCAGGCCAGTAAGGTGTTCAGTCAACATCTGTCTTATAATCCTGGGTATCTTGTGGCTGTGCAGCTTTGGTCCAGAACTCTTACCCCAACAACCTACCAACAGCCCACAAGCCTCAACCTGGCTTTGCCCAACTTGTTTACTTCTTGCAGGCTGACCTTAGTACCTTCTAGCCTTGAATTTGCCCCAAAATCATCCTACTGCAGGGACCAGTCCCTCTCACTAGAACCTCACAGAAAAAGTATTAGTGTAACATTCCAACTTGTGAGCTTACTAGAAGCACATGCTTTACTGAATTTATGCAGCATCACTGATTTATAATTAAATCAAATGAGTATATTAACAAAGGGGCATGGCTTAAGTGATACCAAGTAAAAGAGATAAAGGTAGAGACACAAGCACATAAAAGTGAAAAACACGCATCTAAAAGTCTAAAACATAATCTAGCAAGATCCAGTCTTTGTTCAAAATGGTTTCTCTCACCCACAGCCTCCCTTCCAGTTCTTCACTGGTTGACCTGGCCAGGATCCATCACAGAGATCAAATTGGTTGGTTCCTTTGTTTCCTTACAGTGAAGGATAAAGATGGAGTCTCTCTCTGTCCCTTATATTACCAAAGGAATAGTCTTTACCTTACAAGTCAGGAATGCCTCCTGAGGATTCAGTCTCCTGTCTCTCTCTGGGGCACAGGATCCATGTTAATTCTCTGACTCTTGAGTTCAGACTCTAGATAACCCCTGCTGGTTTAACTTGATGGCTTTGTTTACTGCTAATATGTAAATTGAGGTAAACCCACATTCCTTTGTGTATGACAGACCTGTTTATTACCTTTACCTAGCCTAGGCTGTCTTTGTCTTAAACATGTTCTTGTAACATCATACAGAAAGTAACTAATAACTTCACATATAAGGTTAACACTTGCATTTTACAGTTATATTAATAACCAACATGTTATTAGCTTTCATATGATACGTCACAAGGCATATTTTGTACAAATTTTGCTGTCACGTGTAGGGTGTGAATACAGGAGTGTCTAGGGTGAAATATACTTATAGCACATTGAGGTTACTGCTACGGAAAAGAAAAAAATGATCATGCATAACTATAGCAGTGTATTATTGATTCAGTTTACATATTTTTTTTTTCTGCAGAGCACTTCAATTACTAGTTTTTCAGTCATTACAGAAAACGTTAACTGCTTTAATACTGGAATAATTTGCAGAAAGTATATTTCCATTAATGTTGGAAAATCTTTTATAACATTTGATGATGACACTGGAAATCCAGTAAGTTTCATTTTTTAGCCCCGAAAAAAGGGAAAATGTATATTTGGGACTGGATGGTCTTGTCTATATACAAATACTTTAAAACTATACTAATTCCCTCCTGACCCCTAAAACAGAAAGTCAGTTGGACCCACAGTATCCTAAAAAGCACTGTTCCTGTACTATGGGTGGGGAGGGTGGGTTCAGCTAAAGTGGGTCAAGGAGATTGAGAGGTCCCAGGAAATGGTTTCCATTAATGATTGTGCGGAGTTGGTGCCCATTTCTCTCTGGTCAGCCAACAGGCAACACTACACCCAGAGAGAGGAGAGGCCTACCTATGTGTACTCTTCTCCTTTAATTCTAAAGCTGTCTGGTGCTTTGTTGATCCAGTCAAGTCTCCCACCCATTAAAGTGGCAATTCATCCTATGAATCTGGATTTCAGAATACTTCCATACAATTGCATAAAATACGTGCCAGTTTCTAGTGTGCTCCATGGTTTGGGTTGATTTTTCATTACTCTAGGTCAGATTCTGCTATCTTCATACAGAATGTTGTTTATAATATAACATATAATATAATATAATTAATTACAATACACCTCTACCTCGATATAACGCTGTCCTTGGGAGCCAAAAAATCTTACTGTGTTATAGGTGAAACTGCGTTATATTGAACTTGCTTTGATCAACCAGAGTGCACTGCCGCACCCCACCCCCCGGAGCGCTGCTTTGCCGTGTTATATCCAAATTCATGTTATATTGGGTGGTGTTATATCGAGGTAGCAGTGTATATAAAAGTTTTTTTTCTCAGTGTGAGAAAGGATGGCAGACTCTGTCCCTATATAGTTCAAGAAAGCACTCAAATATATGATTACATTAATCTATAATCAGGAAAGTACTTAAGCACATGCTTAAGTCTTGCTCAGTTCAATGGAAATTCAGTTTAGTTTTGCAGCTCTCAGGCACCTGTTCAGCATTTTAGTATCCTACCCACTCATACTCTCCTTATCGACCCTGAAAATGTGAAAAGTCATAGATGTTTGTTTAAAAAAAAAAAACCAAACACTCAAAAAAACATATAAGGCAGGTAATCCACAACAACTCCAGCATTAATCATGGCAAAAATCCCCCGTACATTTATTCCTCTGTGGCAATCACTCAGTATTGGGACAAATTTTTAAATCATTCCCATCGTTCATTTTATTGATGTAGTTTGTTTCCTGACAAGCAGACAGCTTTTAAAGACTTTACTTATATTATGTGATGGCTTATTTTGTTTTGAACAGAGTCCATCTAGTTACATAGACAAACACCAAAAAATACACTTATGGAAAGCTGGATTTTTCACACTTGTTCATTTTCCTAATGAACACATCACCATTCTGTGGGATCAGAGAACAACTATTCATATACAGACTGGACCTCGGTGGCAGGTAAGCAGAGATCAACACACCTAAAGTCATTTGTACAGTATTGAAAGACTAACATAACTATCTGACCATGGTTCAGAGAATAGACTAGAAGATCTATCAAACACATGTGCCGACTCAAACAGTTCTATAGTAATTGAATTAATATGAAGTAAATGATCAAAATTATAAGCAACTGAAAATGGGTGCTTATAATGGGATATGACAGGCAACCGTAAGAATGGGTAAGGCTAGTAGCACTGACTAATGCATATAATTTTTTTAGGGTGAACTGACTGGATTATGTGGAAATTTTGACATGAAAACAATAAATGAAATGAGGACTCCAGAAAATTTTGAGTTAACAAACTCCCAAGAGTTTGGAAGTAGCTGGTCAGCTGTAGAGGTAAATAATAACAAAAATGGCTTTCCTAGTAAATCCTTGTTGTGTAACACTTTTATAGCTCATCAGCCTCAGAACCAATAATTTCATTCCTGGAATCTCCCCTCAGTTGCAAATAGTATTTAAAATATCTACTGACCTTACTATAATAAGTAATTAAAGTGAAGTGGGAAAAAAAGGACAGGAAGTTTTTTCTTCCTAAAGCACTGATATATGGAGGATTGATGTGCAGTATTCTGTTTTATGTTTGTTCTAAATGTACTGTGCTTTTTCATTAAATTTAGTACATTGCTCAAAGAGTAATAGAAACTTTTAGAGAATCAACCCTCTAAAATATTCCCATCTATTGCACTATAGAATGCTGTAATTAAAAAAATGTGTATTTTTAAATATTTTATATGCAGTATTTATATAAATATTTATTTTAAATGAATTAATGTTGAGTATTTAGCTTAGCAGAAGGAAACAATGCTTTACCAAATCCATATGCACTTCTGAGATTGCTATTCAAAAGTCCAATTGAAACTTTTTAAAATAAAACATTAAATAATGAAAAAACTCAAGGCTTGCTTATATGAGTAATCTTTATTATTCATACAAGCAGGACTACATGTGTGAGTAAGGCTTGGACCCCCAAAAAGTCGTCCTTTTTCCACAATGGGCTGTTCCGTCTTCGCAGATTTACCTTCCTCTATTTAATAATAAGTCTTAGGTTGTCTTGACTCCTACGATGAGTGCTTTAGAAATGATGCATTTGATTTGTGCTCACATGAATTATTTGAAAGCTGATTTTTTTTTTAAAGGTTAGGTTTTGAAAGTTCAGATAGCACAGTGGTTGTGAAACAAGTTTCTGGGGGGTGACAAGTTTGCTTTCTGGTTTAGTGTGTTGACAGCTCTGACATTCGAAATCCATGCAGTTTGAACCCACTTAGAGAGCCATTTGCCAAGAAAGAATGTGGGATACTGTTAAGTGAAATGTTTGAAGCTTGCCATCCAGTGGTGAGTAGTGATGACAAATAAAATGATGTGAAGTTCTGTGTATACGATTAAAAAGAAACCTTGCATCACTTTAAATCCCAGTCCTATCTAACATGACAGAGTGAGAGAGAAAATGTGACCCATATCTGTTCTGATTCCGATCCATTAGCACTTGCTCATTTACTTTAAATCCCAGTTTCATAACGATCACGTGAGCTCAGCTGATCTCCAGTTCATCTAGACACATTTTAACTAACTTGATATACTTTAGGGTCTGATTGTGCAACTCTTACAGTGTAGACCCATGTAGAGAGCACTTTACAATATTTCAATAAGAAAACTTAGCACTGGTAATAATTGATTTTTCTTTTAAGTTTGGTCACACACAACAAGACTTCATGACAATAAGAGAGGAAAAAAATCACAGAATTATTTTTATGAAATTGTCTATATGGAGAACAGTTCATCACTAATTTCACCACGTTTGATCACTTTATTAAATGATGATGTGTGTCCAGTGGTTCTTAACAAGCTTGCTAAGTTTATTTATTTATGGAAATTAATATTTCTAATTTTTAGCTTATTAAAGTTTAAATTACAAGTAAACACTGTTACCCTGTCCCATACTTCAAGTCAACATAAACATCATATTACTGCACTGATTTCTATGTATTATTTGATTTAATTCAATTGTACTACTAAACAGTGTACAAGTTTCTCATGACTATGATGACACTTTGTGTTTTAGGCAGACACTTAAACTAACACCTATCATATTTTGAAGTCCTTACTTGTTAAATTGTCAAAGTCTGATAGCTCTGTATTGAGATCACTCGTCAAAGTCTATGTGAATTATTTTATGTTATTACAATAACATTTATATTCTTCAGGTTGACGTCACCTGGTTTTATTCAAACTGCTTGACAGACACATGTGGTTGTAACCAAGGAGGTGATTGTGAATGTTTCTGTACAAGTGTATCGGCATATGCACATCAGTGCTGTCAGCATGGAGTCGTAGTAGATTGGAGGTCCCCCAGAGTGTGTCGTAAGTTTTCTCAACCAAGTACTGGGCCCAGCACATTGCCAGTCTATACACTGGATCAAGTTCTGAAAAAGTAACCAAAGTTTGAGTCACATGAGCACATCCCTTTTAAAGTCAGAGCAACGGCCGCAGAGCTGTTGGTTGGAGTCCCCAGTTTCAAAATTGAAGTAGATGAAGCCCTCTGCTTGGTTTCTATTCCCAATCTGTGTGAGAACTGCTGGTCTATGTTTGTGGGTGACACACCCACACTTTCTTCTTTTCCCATTACTTTCTGGAGACCCAGCACAAGATATCCCATGGGATGTGGATGGATGGATGGAGTCACTTGTGTGGATTTTTCACTGCTCTCGAAATGTGAAGTGTCCCCAACATAGCTGATATGAAGCTAGCTGTACAGCATATAATCAGAGCATAGGCCAAGTCCAAACTCAATTATTTTGGGTGCAAGAGATAAGAGGAGCTGCAAGGGTCAAATCTTAGAGTCCCCCTGCAGGAGGCAACACCTTTACATGCTTTACAACACTGCACCTGCAATGTGGAGGTGGGGAAGGATTAAAGAATGTTCTGAACAAAGTGTAATTCAAGGTTTAAAATATTGCTATATTATTGTTTGTTATTATGAATACAGTTTTGACAAGAGGCTGCAGCTGAGATTGAGGCACAATTGTACAGCGTCTATCACAAACACATAGTAAAAGATAGTCCTAACTGCAAGGAGTTTATAGTCTAAGAATGCAAGACAGGCAAAGGGTGGCAGAAGGGAAGTATTTGTACATTACAGTTGACAAGGGAGGCACAGAGAGATTACGTGAGTAGCCTAAGGTTGCACAGGGAGCCTGGTAGAGTCGGGAAGCTACATAATAGCTTCTGACGTGGATTATACGCAGGTTCACCTCTACCTCGATATAACACTGTCCTTGGGAGCCAAAAAATCTTACCGTGTTACAGGTGAAACCGTGTTATATCAAACTTACTTTGATCCACCGGATTACGCAGCCCTGCCCTCCCGGAGCACTGCTTTACCACATTATATCCAAATTCGTGTTATATAGGGTTGCATTATATCGGGGTAGAGGTGTATTTTAATGTCGGCAAGGAAAGATTGTAAAGCTGAGTCTTGACCACTAGAGGTCACAAACAGATAACCTTATGTGTTTGCAGTGAATGTGTGCTCTGAGTTTAGTGCATTTTTACTCAAATGTTGTAATTAATAAAATTTTGTGCAAAATCTAACTTAGTTGGCATTTGGTTTTGAGCAGCTTTTGTTTGTCCATTCATTAGTGGGTTAAAGGAAAACTTGTTTTTCTCTAAATTTCAAATCTGCAAAATGTCTGTAGCTAAGTGTTTCTTTCCCTTATTTTTTTAGCGTATGACTGTGAATATTTCAATAAAGGTAAGTCCTACAATAATGATGAAGAGCTGATAACAAAATGTTTTCTTGCTTTCTTATGGTGTATAATTATTATCATTTTGAATAAAAGTAGAAACTTTGGATCCATCTTCATGAAGAGAAATGGAAGTTGCAAACACTATATTGTTTTAATATTCAGGTTACTGTATTGCAGGTTTGCTTTGCTGTTTCCAAGAGCTAGTGATCATGGAATGTACTTCATATTGAACATAGACCTACTTCACTAATATATAACTTATTTACAATTAATGTAAAAGTTTGAAGATCATAAATAAATAACTGTTCATTAAGTTACTAATGGCATATTTTAGCCAATAGAATTTGTGCCAGCCAATCACATTAGTAAAAGCAGCAAAGAGTCCTGTGGCACCTTATAGATTAACAGATGTATTGAAGCATAAGCTTTCGTGGGTGAATACCCATTTCATCAGATGCATGTAATAGAAATTTCCAGAGGCAGGTATAAATATGCAGGCCAGAATCAGTCTGGAGATAATGAGGTTAGTTCAATCAGGGAGGATGAGGCCTTCTTCTAGCAGTTGAGGTGTGAACACCAAGGGAGGAGAAACTTCTTTTGTAGTTGGCAAGCCATTCACAGTCTTTGTTTAATCCTGAGCTGATGGTGTGGCTATCTTTCAAGAGATAGCCACAAACAAGAAACTAACTAACTAAGACAGTCTGACCTGAACAATTTTCAGGATTCAGAGTACCTTGTAAATCTGCCTGTTGAACCTATGAAGATATTTGTTTGTTTTTGGATAGTCTCCAGACACTGGATTGGGCTTGTAATGGAGCCAGTTCTCCAGAGGGAGATTGGATGGGGCCTCCAGTAGAAGAGGCTACTTGTGCCTCTCTACACTCTTTGCTCACCATACAAAAGGGCCAGAGAACATCTGACTAAAGGATTTGCCTTGCCTGGTGATAGGGATTTTTTAAAGCATTTTAAATTTGAGCTGAATTGCTCATACAAGTGTTATATAGTAGGTTTTTAACTGATAAATTGCTATTTCAACATTTTAATTTAAATACTGGAAAATTCAGTAATAAGGGATTATTGCCATTTTATAATTTCTTTTCTGTATTTTTTTCCACAAATGAAGTACCATATGACTGAATGACTGGAAGTTTGAAAGCAGCAAAGAGTCCTGTGGCACCTTATAGACTACATCCGACGAAGTGGGTATTCACCCACGAAAGCTCATGCTCCAATATGTCTGTTAGTCTATAAGGTGCCACAGGACTCTTTGCTGCTTTTACAGATCCAGACTAACACGGCTACCCCTCTGATACTGGAAGTTTGAAAGTATAATGTTCAAAATTTAAGGACTGGAAACACACTTTACAGTGATAAAATCAAGGAGCTCAATTTGTTTAATTTAAGAAAGTGAAGGTTAAAGGGTAATTTGATCACAGTCTATAAGTACTGAAATGGGGAACAGAACTTTGTTAGCAGAGTCTAGCAGACAACAGTATAACAAGATCTAATGTATGGAAGTTGAAGCTAGAGAAATTCTGACTGGAAATAGGGTACACATTTTTAATTGTGAAGATAGTTAACTAGAGCTGGGTGAAATTTTTGTCTGAAACTTTTTTCAGTGAAAAATGCAGATTCAGTCACTCTGAAGCATTGTATAAATTCATATCAGTGTCATTTGAATTGTTTCAGTTGAAAAAATCCTAAAACAAAAATTCTAAATATTTGACATGTTGTGGTTTCAAAATTACCTTTAATTGTATTAGAAATCAATCATCAATGTTTGAAAATAATCCAGATTGAAATAAAACATATAGGTTTTGCTGAAATTAAATGATTTGTTCAGCTTAAAATTAATTTTTTTCTTTCAATTTGCCAAAAATTTTGAAAAAGGCTGTTTTTGGTCTGACCTGATTTTTTTTTTTTTTCCCCCTCCAAATTTTTGGAACAATTGACCAAGAATTGTGGTAGATTCTCCATCACTGGAAATTTTTTAAATCAAGATTGGATGTCTTTCCAAAAGGCATGTTATAGTTCAAACAGGAATTATTGTGGGGGAAGCCTGATAGTCCGATTTACACCAGAGGCAAAACTCAATTATCACAATGGTTCCTTCTGGCTTTATAATCTATGAAAAATTATTCCAATGATCCCTGGATGTAGCAAAATAAAATTAGATAATAAGGGGTACATTTTCAAATTGTGATGTTAGTTTTAGCTGTTATTAAAAGCTGTGGGCAGATAATTACTGTAAGTGTGAGTATGCATATGTGTATATCTATATGCCTATATATCCACCACATTTGTGTTAGTAATAGCCATGTGATAAGTACATTTATCATATACCTTTCACCCCCTTCACCTTCTTTTTACCTGCTAATCCATTTCATCAGGACTTGTTATAATAGGCCAAACAGCTGCCATTTTTTAAAAAATCATCCTGCCACAAAAGCACATCCTCCTTCTCCCCAAAATATTAGCCTGGCCTAAGGCTCAAGAAGGCTAAGATTCAGTCCTGGGCCAGTGATGGGCTTTTTGTGCATAACAATGTCCTGACTTACAGCTGTATATCTCATATTCCTCCAAAGCTGGAAACAGATGCTTTTTATGTTGCCAATTTATTAATGGGATTCAGTACATAATTCATGCCTTGAAAGAGCCTGAGATATCAGACTTTAATTCATGATAATTATTAGTTATAGAAATGCCATTTCAGGACATTTTATGGCTTTTTCTGACCCCTGTACTTTGCATGCAGGGGAACTAAGAAACCTGGCTTTAAGGCAAAAGGATACAAAAAAATAGTTCCAGTTAATTTTTAAAAAAATAATCCTAAAAATATGTTTTTCTACAGTATTATTGGTATAAGCAAAATAGGTGATGATGTGACATCATAGGAAGTATTTATCAGCATGTGTTTGAGATCATAGTGTAACTCACCCTTCGGCTTTATCACATGTGAATAAGACACCCAATTTCAAATTCACGCTGATAATACCTTTATATCACACTACTACACCACTGTGTGCACATGTATACAAAAAGATAACATTATACATGCACTCTTACTATCCAAGAAGTTCATTTATACATGATGACATTAGGCAGTGTGGACCAGTGCCTTAGGCTATCTAGCCTGGAAGTCTGAAGTTCTAGGTTCTGATCCTGGCTTTGCAGGTAATCTTGGGTGTAAGGTATTTCTTAGGGGGAGGGATAGCTGAGTGGTTTGAGCATTGGCTTGCTAAGCCCCGGTTTGTAAGTTCAATCCTTGAGGTCCCTTCCAGCTCTATGAGATAGGTATATCTCCATATATTATGACTACTGTTAAATGGAGACAAGATGGATGAGGTAATATCTTTTATTGGACCAATTTCTGTTGGTGAAAGAGACACATTTTTGATATTACAAAGAGCTGCTCTTGAGTTCTGAGAAAGGTACTCAGAGTGAGTATTGTTAAACATAGGCATTTATATAATGCTGTGAGCTACTGGTAGCATCCTTATAATACAAAAATATATTAATCCTATAGCTGAAAATCATCTAATAAATGTTCACTATATTTCAGTATAGCTATTTAGCATTTAAATATATATTTGCTATAAAGTACTACCAGACATCTGCTAAATAAATCACATCAGTTGCAAAAAATGTTTGTATTATTTTGCATGTCAAATAGTTAATTTTCAAATGTAGAGGAAGCTGTGTGAATTTTTACAAAACCTCAGATCATATGTATATGGATAATACACCCATTTCAAATTCAGGCTGATAAGACTCTTTTATACCACACTACTTCAGCATTGAGTCTATGTAGATACAGGTAATATAATTAGGCTTGGCAGAATTCAATTTTTATATTTTTTGTAATTTTGATGGATAATATTAATATTTATTTTTATGCCTGTTTAGATTTTTATTGACCTTTAAATTTTCATAGTTGAGGGAAATTATGGTGTGTGGGGGAGTCAGACAATTATTCAGTAACAGTAGACATTGAGATGCAAAAAGTTATAAAAAGCTTTATAAATGGTTAACACACAAACTGTCAAAACTACATGTCAAAATATGCCAAATAAATATCCTTAAAACAACAAATCATGCCTATGTTTAGTATTCATTTACTAATCCATTTGTAACAAGTCTAGTCTAAATCATTAGATTTTGACTGTAATAAGTTCTTAAGCAGCTTTTTTCTTAATTTGCCTATCTGTAAATTTTGATTATTAGTAGAAATATTTTTTCTGAGGTTTGTGTGTATACAGTAAAATCGATGTTTACCAACATTTACTGGTAGAAATCTAATCCTTCCAAGCCTAAATATTATATGTTCATTCTTATTATCCATATCTAGCCATAGATTCTAAGGCCTGAAGGGATCACTGTAATTATCTAGTCTGGCCTCCTGCAAGATTATTGTCCACATGCAAATTTTGCTGTTTGGGCACATAACCAGGAGCACAACTGAGGTGTCAGCTACATTTTATGTTAATTGAACCCAATTAAAAATGAAACCTAGAGGGACATGGAGGTAAGGAGGAAAGGGGAAAGTTCTCACAAATCTTTATGAAATGAAGTTGGAAATTCTATGCAGTCTAATTACAGCTAGTAGATGGAAGTGTTGTTTGGTTTTGTTTTTTTGCGGGGTAGGGGTTGCTTCAAAAGGCACTGCCATTTCATTTTAGCACATGAAGCCAGGAATAGTTTTCAGGCTGGAGTTGTTCTCGTTTAATTTGCTACTACATGATTGCCTAAGATAATATGAGAGCTCAAGCATTTGTGACACTCAACATGAATGTTAATTTTGGCTTCTCTCTCAACAGTTCTGGGAAAGGGTCCCTACAAACTGGTCAGCTACTTGGATGGAGAAGTTACAATGGCAGCCAAACTGTTGGGTGGCTATGTTTTCCCAGTGAGAGCAGAAGATTTTGTTCCGGGAGATGCCGTGAGCTTTATGCTGACTTCAGGATGGTATAAGCCCAAAGCACATGGTAAAGTCACTGCAACCTGAAAATAAACATAGATAAAGACAAAGACAGAGTGGGGAATGAACACACACAGCAAATTCTGCCCTAGAAATACAGTCCTGCACCTGAAGACAGAATTGCTCACAGACCTTTCCTCTGCAGCTGTCAGCAGATTCTAAACTTTAACAATGTCCGCCAACCTCTGCACCATGGGTTTTAATTGGGTGATTCCAGCTTTATAAATAAATACTTTTCGTTTTCAAAACAACATTGTAACCTCCACATTTGTGATGCTGATGAAATACTGCTGTTATTTGTGCATCCAATTTCACTGCCAGGGGGAAAATTTGTTATAATAAATATTTTAATGATCCTTAACCCAACATGCACCAGAAATGTCTGATCCTGCTGATCAGGTCCCTAGAGAGCCTGTAAGGAGTAGACTCTGCACCTCCGACCTGCCCTAGAGCAATGTGTGGGACCATAGAATGGGTCATTGTGGGTTGGCTGAGGGAATTGCAGGGCTCTAACTAGTGAGTCTGGTCCCACTGTAGAACTGGCCCAAAATTACATGTAGGAGAGTGCAGAGGGACAGGGCTGTTGCTTCTGCTCTTAGACTGTAGCAGGAATCTCAGTTTTTCTATACTAGTGCCCTATATCCTGCCTTTGATTTGGGCAGAAAGGTTTTGTCTCCTTTTCCAGCCATGCACAGACCTCTTCTACTCAGGCTTTACCCTGCCTACCAGGATTTGCAGACTCCATTATAACATTAAGAGGATGTCATTTAGTCATCTGGCCTTGGAGGAGTCTACAAAATCTGTATAACAATTTCTTTGCATCATCAGCCCAATTATATTGGAATTTCCTTCATGATTATCCACAGCAGCCATATAGATATGTAATTTGTAGTTTTATAAATTAGATAGTAAACTGTATCCCAGAAAAATGGATACATTTTATTAGCTTCAGACCAGTGATAAAAGAAGACTGGGAGTTTTTGGTAATAAAGTAACTGTTGTATACAGAGTAGGTGATACAAATTGCATTGCCAATGTACCCGCTACAGCCAGTAATAGAAAATATACTCTCTTCCATGCAATTCTATGTTTCAAATAAATAAATGTTGTCATACTTGGAAGATAAGTGGTGCTCCAGAAATATGGTACAGAGCATAATAAAACATCTGTTTAATGGAGATTATTTGTTCTCTGTGCCCTCCTTTTAAAAGAAATATTATCCAGTCCTCAGGGGATAGTTGATTTTACAGTTGTTCTATGGTTATTTTAAACAGAATACCACAGTTTACAGAAAAATAAAATGAAGTAATTCTGTGAGCAACAGGTGCTCATAATGGACTAGGTTCTTTCATTGAGCAGTACCTTACTCTGCAAGTGGTCCCACAGAAGTTTGCTTGAAATCAGTGGGACTGTTTTAGTGGTAAAGTAATGGTCAGCATGTATAAGGATGCGACAATAGAGCCGTTACTAGTATAAGGGTAGGCACATTCCAAATCTGTTTTTAACATTTTTTGTCCTAAGGATGGCTGGAGAGCTGACTGCTTGGAAACTGAAAAACATGACCCTACAAGCTGAATGTAAAATGCATTTTAGTTACTTCATTTTAAATGAATAATTGAGCTTTTGAGCTATAACTTCCAAATGGGCAAGCATAACTTTGTAAAACTGGTGAGACTGTATCTTAATTTTGGATAAAAATAAGGCTAACAAAGGTAGTGAACTGAAGTTATATGTTCACTGTGGGCTAGATTATTGCACCCTCATGTTGACAAGTACCATACCATGCATTATAGTCCCGTTGAAATCATTGGGACTACCAGGTACTCAATATGAGTAAAGCCAGCAACAGGTATGCATATTTAATATTTTTCCTTAAAAGAGCTGGGCCAAGTTCATCCTTACTGTGCTATTGACTTTAGTGATGTTACACCAAAGATAAATCTGGCCCACTCTGCTTAGTCCAGTGAATATGTTGTGTTGTTTTTTCAGATCCCAACTTGGTTTCATTTGAAGCAGCTGACCGACCAAATTATTTTCTTCATTTGGCTTCCAATGATACCCTGCTTCTTTCCAAATGGGAAGAAAGTGAAGAGTTCCATAACAGATCAACCTTTGCCATCCACAAGAACACATGGCTCCCAGGATACAGTTCCTTTGAGTCATTTGCAAACCCAGGATTCTTCATCCACATTTCAGCTTCTTCAGTTGATCTTTTGAAATATAAGCATTCAGAGAAATTCAGACTGTCGACTCTTTTTAAACTTGTAGGTAGGTATTAAAATTAATATTTTATGAACTATAATTTACTACTTTAACCACATTTTGAAAGTGTGGGAGCTTTGTGGGCCACATTCTGCCCTCATTTGCATCATCCAGCATTACTCTTTTGACTGGAATTACTCTAGATTATCACTGGTATAACTGAGAATTTTGTGGTCTGATTCTTCTTCCTCACCATTGCAAATTAGGAATAACTCAGTTGAAATTAATGGAGTTGCACTTGTATAAAACCAGTGTAAGAAATATGAAAATCAGGGGTTGTTTGACATTAGAAACAATGGGGAAACATACAGTAAATTGAAATTTAAGGGAGGATGTGGTGTAGTAATGATAACAGTGGGGAAGATTATTTTGTTTACATCCAACAGCTTGTAAAATACAGATTATTTTATAGAGTCACACTTGCTATGGAGAGAAGTGGAATAAAGAAAACCGTTTTCAGAGTGGGGTATAATAAAACACACATAGACATACAGATTAAAAAATACATGTGAAAAGAAAGCAGCTGAAGGAATGTGAACCAAATTGTGATAATGATTACAGTGAAGATGAATATAGAAGGATGAAGTGAAGAAACACCATGTTGAGTTTCCCTGGAGAAAACATTTTTCGTGTCTTTTCCATTTCCTTCTAGGTTCAGGAATCTTCTTATTTAATTTTTTGCATAAAGATTCCTGAATAGATTTTTGAGGAAAGTTGTTTAGGCTGACATGACTCTAATGTCATAGTAGAGGTTGAAGTACAACCTCATTCATGAAGCTTAAATCAATACAACCTGAATTGATAAAGAAGAGTAGTAGGTCTAAAGGAAAGTCTGGGCTTTAACATTGTAGTGGTTCGTGTCTTTTTCATGTATGTCAGTGAGGGGACTCTCTCAAGATAGATCTCCGCAGCATTCCTCCTATTCCTGGGACAAAAAGGCTTCTGTTCAAAGTGGGCAAGGAATAAGTGGGGCAGAGCAGAGGACTGGCTACACTCTGCTGAATTGTTTCCTACAGACCCTGCCTATGCAGAAATTCAGTCAGGAGTTAATGTGACTTGGAACTGTATTAACTGTCTCTGGGTCCCCACAGTGGCTGCCATTAAGCAGGCACAAGCAGGCACCAGTCAATAGAAGCTATGTTGCCAAGGGAGCAGAAAGTCAGTGGAGCCATGTGGAGGGTTGGATGTTTGTTTGGTAAGCTCCTGTCTCTACAGATTTGTGAGCCTGGGAGGTATTTTTCCTCCTGCACACTTTAATGGTTCCCAAATCCCTCACTGTGTGTGTGTGTGTGTGTGGGGGGGTACTTCCTAGTAAATTCTGTGAGGTGAAACTCTGTCCCTCTCCTTCCACAGGAAATTTCTCTGGGAAGGGGGTGATCTGGCCTATGGATTTTAGCTTTAGATGAAGGAGCCTAGTTTAATATCCTTCTATGAGTTGGGTGACTCTCTGAACTCAAGTGCACATTCCTCATGGGAGCAATCCACACCCAGCAATGAGACTAAAAATTGGTAGAGAAAATGACATTATTAGCCCAATTCTGGTACGGTCCTGTGCCTAGACACCTACCAAAATCCCATGGACACCAAAAATTTATTCCACACTGGTTTTGGCTCCTTGCAGAACTTCTGGTGAGGCATTTCCACAGGCCATGCAGAACAGGAGCTCCAGTGGGACCTGTTGGGCACCCGTCTCAGCAATAGCACTCATGCAGGGTGTATTCACACTTGTAGGAGTAACTTGTGAAGGGACTGCTGTTGGCCAAGACTCAAGTACACAACTATGCCATTTTAAAGAACAGACAGTATTTCATCAGCTTGTGTGCTAGATACTTCAGAAGAGGAAGAAGATAATCACCCTGCATTTGTCTCTGTTGATCTGTACTGCCATTTTGTTAATTATAGATGGGCCTCAACTGTAAAATTCAGATCCTGAATTCAACCTCCACCCCCCATTACCCAAAAAATTCAAGGGTGTTTGGATCCAGAGCTTTGGTTCAGGCCCATATCAAATGTACCTATAATGATTTTATTTCTGTGGAAAGGTAGGAGTAAAGAATGAAGCAGCACTTGTAATACAGAGGGGATTCCTCTGAAAAAGCTAGAGGGTCCTTATAAAGAAATGTGTGATAGAGTAAAAGTTTGATTTCCCCCTCTGCCAAGATTTTCTCTGCAGGAGTTATTTATTGATCACTTAAACTCTGAGCTGTTAGCTTAATGGGCCTGATTTTCTGATAGAGGCTGAGTGCCCTTAATTCCCATTGAAGTCATTGGTAGCTACAGATACTTAGGCTCCCTAAAAATCAGGCCCAAATGCTTTTTCACAGAGCTGTGCATTGAAGGCTAAACCCTGGCTCTGTGTTATGTGGCAGTAACCTCTTGCATGATCTAGCTGTATGCCACACCAACTAGTTCTGAGGCTGTTCAGCCTAGTGCACAAGGAATTGTGGAGGGTATCTGCTCCTTTGATTGTGTGCAGCTGCTCAGGGGTATAGGGAGCTCATGCAGATGGACACAATGGCTGCCCCAAATAACAATACATAAATCCTGTAAACCCCATGGAACTGCTTCAGGAGAGTGTGAGAGAGGCTGAATGTGTCACTGAGAGAACAGTGTTTGGAGGTCTCTCCCTTTCTGCTGTCCTGTAATCGCCATAGGGGATGGTGAATCTTCTGCCCAGTTGTTCCCATCCTTCAGTCCCTGGCGACCATTCCATTTTAGAAGGGTCAGCCAGGCAGCGCTATGGACACTGGCTATGGATCATGCAGCCCATTCATTATCACCAGCTATGACTGCCCTGAAGGAGAACCTGTCCCTCTATCCCCTTCCCCACCCCCTGGGATCTCAGAGAGGCTCTGCCTTTTGTGATGTCATCCCTCAGTCTTCAGCTGCCCTACATGGCAATTGGGACAGGGAAAGGGAGGGATAGAGACACAGATTTCTCATTTGGGGCCCATGTGTCTGTTTCTGTAGGTGATTCTTAGGCAGTTACAGATCTTGTTGATACTGTAAACTGTTGCAATCTCTTTGGTGCATACGTGTGTAGGGCCTGGATTTGATGCTGAATGCCTGTACTGAAATACCAGGAACAGATTTTTGAGATTTTGAGGGTGCAAAATGTATGAGAGAGACAGGAAGAAGGTAGATGAGAGAAGATGATGGTGGGGATAGTACAGAGAGATTGGGAAGGGGAAGTGGGAGGGAAGGAGTATTGGGGAGAGAGCCTGGAAACTCAGGAGGTGGAAGAGAACACAATATAGGAAAAAGAAGATTGAGAGAACAAAGATTACGTACTATAGAAAATTATAATGAGTGGAAAATAGAGTGAAAGACACAGGAAAAGATGGTAAAATACATAGGGAAAGAAAATTGAAAAACAGAGTGAAGGGAAAGGCAAAAGAACAATGCAAGGTAGGCAAAGTATTTTTAAATATTTGTACTTCATATAAAAATAGATGTAATAAATAATGTGTTGTAATTTTTTTTAATGGATGGGACAGAATTCAGTTAGGTTCAGGCCTGGCTGGTTATGATGTTTGTCTCTTGATTCTGACTTTTTTATGTGAAATATAATTCTGCTTCCTGTAGTTGCTACCCTCCTCCTCACCGACCAACACCCACTTCCCTCTGTGGTTGCAGCTATCAGTGTCCTGGTTTTTATTTTGAAAATATGGTTCACTTTACATTAGTAACTATTAACTTCCTTAATCAGACCTAATTTACAAACTGATTAGTCAAAGTCACAAAGTCCTTTCAGTCACACACCCTGAAAAAAGTTTCAGCAGGTACAAAATGCAGTTGCCTGTCTTCTCATCAATACAGGTTTCTGGGAAGACATCCACCTGGTGTTGTGCTCTCTGCACCAGCTCCCCACTGTACAGAATCCAGTTTAAGGTCTCTGCTCTGATATTCAAAGCTTTCCATTGAACTGGCCCTAGCTACCTGAGAGGTCACCTCTTCCTCTATGACCATGACCTCCAATTACATCTATATTGTAATGGAAGAATGGAATTCTTGAATAGTAGCGACCATGAATACAGGAGATGTGAGACCTTAGGAGCTGGATCTAGACTATGGAAATTACTTCCACTAGAACTGATAAAAAACAAACAAAAACCCCTATAAACTAATCTACCTATTTCTCATGTAGATTTGGAAGGGAAAGAAAGATCATTATTGTTAATTGTTTTAAAATACTTGGGAGCTGCTATTACATACAGGGGGCCTTATAACAACTTACCGAGATATAAGAAGCTATATTGGCCTGCAAAATAAAATAAAACAATGTTCATGAAGTAACATTTAGTTCAACATCAACTTGCCTTTGTCCAAATCATTTATATTGAATATGCTTAATCCAAAAATTCTTTGTGGACCTCAGTGGCAATTATTGCTTCCTCAACGTGATGGCTTGTGTGGTATTCTAAAGTCATTTACAAAATGTACATTATTTTTTATATGGTAAGGATTTTTATGCTATAATTTTAAATGTATCAGTAACTTGTTTACTGCTGCTGTAGGAGTATGTTCATAGATAGCACTGAAGTGCAAATATGTTATATCAGTCCTTCATATTCTGTCTCTGAAATAGCTTTTGCAAGCAAAGGAGGAAAATGAAATATTGCAACAAATGAGGCATCATTTGGCTGTGTTGTACAGTTACCATTATAAACCTCTACTGTTAGGCACAGACAAATCTGAAACAGGCACTCACTTATATGACAGAAGAGACCAACTGTATGCCTTATGGAGCACCCTGTTATCAAAACATTGAATTAAAGTGTTAATGGTGGCATTGTGAATCTGCCCATGTTTTGCGGTGCATTATGATGACAGCCTAATGCAGCTGTTGACTGGCACACTCCAACTTCATGAAAAATGACAGATTTTGTCATTGCCAAATGCCTGTTGCCTCCTGACAAATGCCTTTAATCACAGAGCTGCTGAAGTTTTGAATGGCAGAGTATATGGAGCTAATGCTATTACCAGAATGTTCGTAAAACATCTCAAGCAAAGGCCTCTTTTTGGACATAACAAAAATGTTTCCTTGGTCTTTTATCTTTGGGGGGGGGGAATGGAGAAAGTTAAAAAGTGATGCAATTCTCAGTGGTCATGCATTAACACAGAGTGGTATGTCTTTTCAAGTGTGAAGTCTTTGCCCTCCAGTCATTATGCCAAAAAATCCTATCTATGCTCATGGAAAACTGAAACAATTTACCTCAGCAAGTGGGATCAGATCGAATGATCAAGAGGCATTTCATTAATCACCACATCCGAAGGTTTGGGTTTCAGAGTTTTATAAGCAGAGAAACATAGAGCTCAAATCTTTCTCCGGCGTACTTTCACAGGGCTCAGTCTGCTGATGTAGGGTAATTACATGGTCTAAAAATACAGCAGCATTTGTTTAAGTTAATGGAAAAGTTACACTGGCTCCAGAGTGCAGAGGCAAAGGCAGATTGAGTTTCCTGCTGACTATTGTAAATGCTTTGCATATTAGATCAGAAACTTTCCAACTGGGAACTGCTATTCCTGAGGAACCAGAGGGTAAATACTGGGAGGAGAATCATAGGCCCTCTAAATCCCTTGGCCAGAAAACTCTTCATGAGTCCTCTTCATGTTCTATGACGCACGTTCAGAAGGAAGAATTTGTAATGATCCAATTGCCACAGCAATAGACGCATACTTATTTGTCTGAAGTCTGCTGAAGTGTTACTCTTTCTAGTTTCATAGCAATAAATACTGTAGTATTGAAATGCATTAGATATAAATTAAACAGCTGTGATGGAATACTGCAATACATTTTTCACAAATGACCACATGAATTTTTAAATGAAGTTGTTTCAACCATGCTCGTATTTGTCTGCTGCTCCTGTTCCTGAAAATGTTTGAGTGGTCATGTTGTTCATTGAATTTTAATATTCTGTGCACACATGTTCACAGGAAAACAAATTTTAAATTTGCATGTGCCAGAATTTGCACTAGCAGTGGATGCATGCTCATCCAATTGAGTAAAAGAAAAATCTTTAAAAAGAACAGGAGTACTTGTGGCACTTTAGAGACTAACAACTTTATTTGAGCATAAGCTTTCGTGGGCTATAGCCCGCATCCGAAGAAGTACTCCTGTTCTTCTTGCAGATGCAGACTAACACGGCTGCTACTCTGAAACCTGTCAAAAAGAAATCTTTGAGATTTACCTGACAAATCACATCTAAGTGCACAGATCAAATGTCAAATAATAGCAGTCAATCCATAGAATAATACATTTGAATCTTTTGAATAACAAATAAATGTGAGGAAATCACAATCTTTTCATAGATATATCTTTGTGTTCTGCAAACTTTTGTTCTTAATAAAACACTGCAATTTCTTACAATAGCTTTTCATCTGAGTATCTTAAAGCATTTTACTAATTTAGGTGTTTAACTATCTAATACCTCTGTGAGGAAAGCAGTAATATCTTCATTTTACTATGAGGGAACTGAGGCACAGAGAATTTAAATGACTTGTCTAAGCTCACAAGGAAATTCCAGAATAGAACTCGGAAGAACTGAGTGCTAGACTTTTGCCAAGTGCACAAGACTTCACTTTGATAATTTGTTATTTTTTCAAATAATAATTTGAATAATTACTCAGACATATGCATGGAATGTAGTTAATGAGGGTCATGTGTATTTCTGTTTGAGACAAGAACTGGATCTTTCTTAGTTAATTTTAATGATTGTATCTTATACATCAAGAAAGGATGTTAAAAACTGGAAATTAAATTGATTTTTTAAGATATAAAATTACTTTTTTTTGATAAAAGCATCTTTCATGTTTTATCAAAATGTACATACAGTCTATCAGTTTTTATTTAGTTTATCTGTCTGTTTCCCTCTGAGAAACAAGATGGGTGAAGTATTATCTTTTATTGGGCCAACTTCTGTTGGTGAAAGAGGCAAGCTTTTGTGCTTACACAGAGCTCTTCTTCAGGTCTTGGAAACATACTCGGTGTCACACAACAATGGAAGATATCCCTCTGTATAGGGCATACTTTTAAATGTCCTTTTTTAGTTATAATGAGGTGCTCTTGAGTTTACACTGAGCTCTTCTGTTTTGTTTAAGTCCAAGTGATCATTATTCTGGGGCTGATGCTGAGGAACTACTGTGTACCTGCAAATCCCAAGTAAGTCAATGAGAACTACAGGTTCTCAGCATCAAGCTGTCTTCACAGTGGCATCAGAACTTTCTGCTATTTATATCACAAATGGGCATTTGACCTCCTGTATTTGTATGAATAAGCAAGAAGAGATTAATCTGTTGTGATAGCAACAGTATATGCCTCAAAAATCACATCAATAGCTGTGAGGTAGCTAAGGCAATTATACCTGAGAGCTAGATATCTATGTTTTGGTTTTGATTATATTTTGACTGGGGAAGCAGTTCATTCTGCCAGTATTATTTGCCTACATGCTTCAGTGCAGGAGTTTAAAGTACATGAGCAGAGGTTGTTGGTGCTTGCATGTGAGTGAGTAGATAGAGTTTCATGCTCCTTAGATTGGCTAGCGCCTCAGATACATGCTAAGTGGTTGAGCAGTGTTGAGCTGCTGTTATAAATTGATAGTCATGACTAGCACTGCTTGGATTCTGAGAAGAAAATGAAAACTAACAGTAGCAAATTGTATCCTTGCATATTGGAAAATCTAAAGCAAAAGAAATAAGGAAAGAGTTTGAAAACAAAATGAAGGCATTATCTACACATGTAAAAAGAGGGGCAGGGATGTGAATCAGTGAGTCCTAGACTAATGGAAAAATAATTATCATTAAAACAATGTGCATGTGCCTCCTGTGAGGTTTTCTGGCTGCTTTCCGACTACCTCCAATATTCCTCCAGTCTTCCTGCCTGCCTGTTCAGTTCTTTTAGATGCTGCCTGATCCTCAGTACCCTTTCCTATGTACTTTTGCACTTTATGGGCTTTTTGGATTTGGATTTTGCTTAGGCTAAGCCAGTGTTTAGCAAAGCAAGGAAATGCTGTAGTTTCATGTGAGTGCATTTGCATCAGATATGGGCTCCTCTGTAAAGCGAGACACAGCATTAGATGCATATTTATAAAGTCACACAGTGTAGTCAATTGCTGACCAATTCTGACTATATTTTACCTTCTTATGTGTGTAACAGAAAAATTGTAATAGAAGCAGACCAAGAGAGCAGGCATATAACTGTTGTATGGATTGCTATAGGCAAGCTTGAGGCAAGCTGATCCTTTCATGTATTGAGCACCCTCAACTCCCACTGCAGCACTTAAGTCCTAGAGCCCAGCTTACTTTTGTATCTGTGATTTGTGTAATACATTTGGTCATGAAATTGCACATTTAGATCCAAGTTTTGTCTGACTTTTAATCACTCCTGTGTGCTGCCTCCTCTCCCTAATTATTTCAATGCCTCCTATGCGGTAGGTAAATTATTACTATCCTCGTTTCAAATGGGAAATAGAGGCCCAGAGACTAGGGTCAAATTTTCAAAAGAGGATATCTATTTTGAGTGTTTCAGTTTTTAGGTGCCCAGTACTGAACACTAGGGCCTGATTTCAAGAAGTACTGAGAACCCCAAATTCTGGTTGAAGCCAACGAGAATGTTGGTTCCACAGCACCTCTGAACATCAGTCTCTATTTGACTTAAGCTGGATATTCAGAATTAATGAACACTGAAAAATGTGGGTCTAAATGACTCAAGAGAACACCAAGTGCATCAGTGATAGGATTAGGACTCAGGAGAACCGGGATCTCAGTGTCATTATTTAATCTCTAGGTCAGAATATAAAAAAAAGTAGGATACTTATTATCAGAGAATTAATTTCAGACGTCAGGAAAAAGGGAATTAATATGTTAAAACCTAGGGCGTTGTGTATAGAGAACACAGTATTTCTCCAATATCCAAACAGCTGTGACAGAGCTAAATATGGTGTTTGATAAAATATATACAAATATTACAAAGTATATGCCCCAATTCACATTAGACATTTCTGTACTAACATGTTCATCAGCTGTGACTGACATACTAAGGTGCTCAGCTCTTCCTCAGGTAGTAGAAACATGGGTTTGGTTGGCATGTAAACTGGAATGATTGTCATCCAGAGAATAACTCCTTTTTCTGTTAAGGATATATCATTTCACTGGATAGAAAGCAAATTATGATAGACTTCATCAGAAGATATGTGGATTCCTTCAAATGCCATGACAAATCCTTGATAGAGAAACATATAAAAACTCTGATGTAAAAAGCTTAGCTCATTGTCAGTAAAATGAACATCACTACTTTGTTGTGAGTGAACTGCAGTATCACCCAAAATACAATCAACTGCTAGATGTTAGAGGAAGACTGTAAGCACTGTAAACATGGGAAGCATGACATGGAAATGGCTGATTAGTGTCATATGGCAACATAAAGTGCAGGTACTGTGACACAGATGAAATCCACAGTATCAGAAACACATATAAAGAAGTTACATTTTCTATTATGGGGGAACAGTAGCTATAGTGACAATAAAAGTCTAGGTCCACTGTGGAATTTAATTTCTATAATTGATATAGGAGAGAGAAAAGTTTCTGTACCAGGCTGCAGAAATGGGTGCATAAGTGACTTTATTGATTGTTTTTTTCCCCTGGTGTTCCTTAATCCTTATCATAGAATCATAGAATCTCAGGGTTGGAAGGGACCTCAGGAGGTCATCTAGTCCAACCCCCTGCTCAAAGCAGGACCAAACCCAACTAAATCATCCCAGCCAGGGCTTTGTCAAGCCTGACCTTAAAAACCTCTAAGGAAGGAGATTCCACCACCTCCCTAGGTAACCCATTCCAGTTCTTCACCACCCTACTAGTGAAAAAGTTTTTCCTAATATTCAACCTAAACCTCCCCCTCTGCAACTTGAGACCATTATTCCTTGTTCTGTCATCTTCTACCACTGAGAACAGTCTAGATCCATCCTCTTTGGAACCCCCTTTCAGGTAGTTGAAAGCAGCTATCAAATCCCCCCTCATTCTTCTCTTCTGCAGACTAAACAATCCCAGTTCCCTCAGCCTCTCCTCATAAGTCATATGCTCCAGCCCCCTAATCATTTTTGTTGCCCTCCGCTGGACTCTCTCCAATTTATCCACATCCTTCTTGTAGTGTGGGGCCCAAAACTGGACACAGTACTCCAAATGAGGCCTCACCAGTGCTGAGTAGAGGGGAATGATCACATCCCTCGATCTGCTGGAAATGCCCCTACTTATACAATATTACTGTTCATAAACTGTATAGAGCAGTGGCAAAATGGAGAGGTGGAGGGGTCTAGTGAAGAGGGCACTGGATTAGGAGTCAGGAGATCTGAGTTCTGCTGTGTGATCTCAGGCAAGTCACTTCACCTCTATGTGCCTCTGTTTCCCCTCCCACATTTGGTCTATTTAGACTGGAAACTCTTTGGGGCAGGGACTGTCTTTTTACTGTGTTTGTATGGTGCCTGGCATAATGGATCACTAATCTGATTTGGGGTCTCTAGACACTCCAAATAATAATAATAATAATTTAATAATAAACAAAAGTAGAAATTTAATTGGCCATATGTGACTTACAACTGAGACACACTTAACACAGTTCCATGCTGGCTTAAGCACAGCATGAATTACTGCTGTGGTAACATACAGGGTGTGGATATAGTAGGTGGGCTCATTGTCCATGTGCTTTAGTCTTATGAGGTGCTGCTGAGCAACTTGTAGAATGCGCTGATCTCCTGTTGCAGTCAGTGGTAACTGAAGGTGCTCTGTGCTTACTGGGTGGAAGCTCTCCACCAGTTGCTTCAGTCTGCTCTAGTTTCTGGCCATCAGTTTGTAGACATAGGAGTAAGATGTCAAAAACTGTATAATGCAATGCAGTGATCAAAACCCCAGAGAAAATTAGCATGATTTGCCTGGCAAGAAAACCATGTAGCATCTCAAATTGCAACATTAGCTGCTCAGGGATAAAACCTGGTAGGGAATGTATTGCACTCATTTGGAAATGGTGCTAATTAGGGCTGTCAAGTGATTAAAAAATTAATCTTGATAATCACACTGCTAAACAATAATAGAATACCATTTATATAAATATTTTTGGATGTTTTCCACATTTTAAAATATATTGATTTCAATTACAATACAGAATACAAAGTGTACAGTGCTCACTTTATATTTATTTTTATAATAAATATTTGCACTGTAAAAATGAAAAATAGTATATTTCAATTCAATTAATACAACTACTGTAGTGCAATCTCTTTATCATGAAAGTTGGACTTACAAATGTAGAGTTATGTACAAAAAATAACTGAATTCAAAAATAAAACAATGTAAAACTTTAGAGCCTACAAGTCCACTCAGTCCTACTTCTTATTCAGCCAATTGCTAAGACAAAAAGTTTGTTTACATTTGCCAGAGATAATGCTGCCCACTTTTCTTGTTTACAATGTCCCCTGAAAGTGAGAACAGGCATTCGCATGGCACTGTTGTAGCCAGCGTTGCAAGATATTTGTGCCAGATGCGCTAAAGATTCATATGTCCCTTCATGCTTCAGCCACCATTCCAGAGGACATGCTTCCATGCTGATGATGGGTTCTTCTCGATTAAAAATCCAAAGCAATGCAGACCGATGCATGTTCATTTTCATCATCTGAGTCAGATGTCACCAGCAGAAGGTTGATTTTCTTTTTTGGTGGTTTGGGTTCTGTAGTTTCCACATTGTAGTGTTGCACTTTTAAGACTTCTGAAAGCGTGCTTCACACCTCGTCCTTCTCAGATTTTGGAAGGCACTTCAGATTCTTAAATCTTGGGTTGAGTGCTGTAGCTACCTTTAGAAATATCACATTGGTACCTTCTTTGCATTTTGTCAAATCTGCCATGAAAGTGTTCTTAAAATGAACAACATGCTGGGTCATCATCCGAGACTGCTATAATATGAAATATATGTCAGAATGCAGGTAAAACACAGAGGAGGAGACATACAGTTCTCCCCCAAGGAGTTCAGTCACAAATTTAATTAATGCATTATTTTTTTTTAATGAGCATCATCAGCATGGAAGCATGTCTTCTGGAATGATGGCAAAACCATGAAGGGGCATATGAATGTTTAACATATCTGGCACGTAAATACTTTGCAATGCCAGCTACAAAAGTGCCATGTGAATGTCTGTTCTTACTTTCAGGGGTCATTGTAAATAAGAAGCAGGCAGCATTATCTCCCATAAATGTAAACAAACTTGTTTGTCTTAGCGATTGGCTGAACAAGAAGTAGGGCTGAGTGGACTTGCAGGCTCTAAAGTTTTACATTGTTTTGTTTTTGAGTGCAGTTATGTAACAAAAAAAAATCTATCCTTGTAAGTTGTGCTTTCATGATACAAGTACTGTATTTCAATCTCTTTATGAGATGAATTGAAAAAATACTATTTCTTATCATTTTTACAGTGCAAATATTTATAATAAAAATAATATAAAGTGAGTACTGTACACTTTGTATTCTGTGATTTAATTGAAATAATTATATTTCAAAATGTAGAAAACCATCTAAAATATTTAATACATTTCAATTGGTATTCTATTGTTTAACAGTGTGATTAAAACTGTGATTATCGCAATTAATTTTTTTAACTGCGATTAATTTTTTTGAGTTAATCGCATGAGTTAACCATGATTAATCGACAGCCCTAGTGCTAATGAATCTTAAGGCACAAGGGCTCCCAAAATATGACTTATAGCTTATGACACAAATTGGCTGCAGCAATGTTGTATTTAGAACTCATTTGACCTGGATAACGCACTAGACAGGTAGGAGTCACATCTGATAATATTACAATGAATAAGGGAAGTGGTGAATTCACACCACCCCAGCTGGAGCCCAAGAAGGCTAGAGCCTCAAGGAGTCCTAATCCTTCTCTGAGCTTCAGGGTGTGCAGGGGACAAGGGATGCACAGGCTTCACCATCCGTTAGGATGATGTACCCTGCTTTTCTCTGATGTGACTGGCCCATTATATGGATTGTGTTATAGGTGGGAAAAGACTTGTCCCCTATTAATGTGTGCACAGGACTGCAGTTATGACTGGCCTTTGTCTGGTGTGCACAGTAAAAGGGGAAGGCTCACATATTACACTGTTAGGACCCAGTACAAGTACGTAGATAGTGTGACAGGGTCAGGCCAGATGGCTACAGGAGAGTGTTAGAAGGTAGATATATTAGTCCCAGATTAAGTAGATCCCTTTTCCCTGGGTAAGGTAACAGGGGCAGTTCCAGAAGAAGCAGGAACTTACTGGAATCAATTAAGGCAGGCAGGCTAATTAAGACACCTGGAGCCAATTAAGAAGAAACTGCTAGAATCAATTAGGACAGGCTGGCTAATCTGGGCACCTGAGTTTAAAAAGGACCTCGCTTCAGTTTGTAGCGTGCATGCAAGGAGCTAGGAGCAAGAGGCACTAGAAGCTGAGAGTGAGAAGGCATATTGCTGGAGGATTGAAGAGTACAAGCATTATCAGACACCAGGAGAAAGGTCCTGTGGTGAGGATGAAGAAGGTGTTGGGAGGAGGCCATGGGGAAGTAGCCCAGGGAGTTATAGTTGTCGCACAGCTGTTCTAGGAGGCACTCTAGACAGCTGCAGTCCACAGGGCCCTGGGCTGGAACCCGGACTAGAGGGCGGGCCCGGGTTCCCCCCAAACCTCCCAACTCCTGATCAGACACAGGAGGAATTGAGGGGAAGGTCTCTGGGCTGTTCCCTGACCCACATGGTGAATCTCTGAGGTGAACAAATCCGCCAATAAGCACAGGACCCACCAAGATAGAGGAGGAACTTAGTCACAATAGATACCTGCTTCCCCTCAACGCTTCTGCACAAGTGCTAGTCACAATCTGGCCCTAACTGTGTGTGTATTTTCCCATAATTTTTCAGTGCAGTTTGCCCGAGTCAGATATTTTGGCACATAATCTCCTTCGGTACTCTACTCTCATACAGCTTTTTGGGTTAATCTAGTTTTCTCCCAAGGGATAACTATAATATTGCTTTCTGATCACTGGAAGGTATATCCTTCTTCTAATCCATCCCTCTGGAGGCATTTTAGTAGCTGACATGAGTGATTAGGTGCATTCCTTTTGTAATTTACACACTTACAAAAATCCAGCTTTGCTCAGTTTAACATTCTCATTTGTCTGAAATTCCCTGACTGGAATGAGAGATCTCCAGTGGCCACACAACTTTAATTTGCTAAGTGTTTACTCAGCAACATTCATAATTTCACCCACTACCTACCCATGTTTTCTGAGAAATGGAGAACAGACATGCACCCCTCTATTACTAGAATATTTCAAGCACACACATTGTCTACTTTGCTCATGAACATCTTAAAACAGGAAATAACATTTTTTTTGTTGTTGCTTAGTATGTTGCTATGTCTTTTGCTGAGATTGGTGGGATATAATTCAGGGCTTTCTATTATGTAAAACATCCTGGGAATTCAGTCAGGATGTTTTGGTTTTTTTATGTGAGCATGTCTGGATTATATATAGGCTTGGAAGAATTAGATTTTTATTGGTAAATGGCAGTAAATATGGATTTCACTGTACACGCAAATCAATGAGAAAATATTTCCATTGATAATTGAAATTAACACATAGGCAAGGTAAGAAAAATGCTGCTTGAGAACTTAAGGATATTTACTTTGTATATTTTGACAAGTTGATGTTGACAATTTTGTGTTTTAATGGTTATAAAGCTGTAACTGTTTGGATCTCAACATCTGCTGTCATTAAATAATTATTGTGTGACACATACCTCGTCCATAATTTCCTGTGAACATTTAAATACATAAACATTTAAAAATATTGCTTACAATACATCTATATTATCTGTCAAGATTATAAAATAAAAATTGAGTTCTGCCAAGCCTAGTTATATAGCAACCACAGTTATGAACCGGGGACATTGAGTTTACTACACAGCTATGAAACCCATACATTACTTGGTTAGAAGTATATGCTTTCTAAAGAACTTTGGGCTTGATTTTTTAAAAGTGTTGAATGCTTGCAACTCTGTTTTGAAGTTACTGGGATATGTAGGTGCTCATCAGACCCAATCTGTTTGGTTTTTATCTAATTTTGAATGTAGAATATATAACGCATGGCTCCTGCCTGCATATCAACTCTTTTACACAGAATATAAAAACTTGTGCATTTATTGAAAATTGTATGTAAAGTATTCCCTCCTCCTGTCGCTATCAGATTTAAGCAACTGCAGATTCTCCCACTGGAACAGGATACACATGCTTAATAATTTATAGCAAATGTAATTTAGTAAATTCACTTGCTACTACAATAAAACCAGTGTTTCTCATAGAAATAACAATTCAGGGATATTATACAGACTGGCATTGTTAAAGGATAACACTAGGTGGCAACAGGTACACTCTTTTAATATAGAAAATGGGGAAGATATTAAAACTTGATTTACACATTCTTTTCTGCTCTATGAGAATTATTATTTTTATCAAGCAAAAGGGGACTTGTATTACTAGCAATATTATAACAACTACCCATAAGTGCAGATGTACCTAGGCTGAAGAGACAAATTTCTGACATCTTTTGGAAAAGAGCAGGGCCGGCTCTAGCAATTTCGCTGCCCGAAGCATGGCGGCACACCGCGGGGAGCACTCTGCCGCTCGCCGGTCCCGTGGCTCCAGTGGACCTACCACAGGTGTGCCTGCGGATGCCCCACTGGAGCCGCGGGACTGGCAGACCCTCCGCAGGCATGCCTGCGGGAGGTCCACCAGAGCCGCCTGCTGCCCTCCCGGCAACCGGCAGAGCGCCCCCCGTGGCATGCCGCCCCAAGCACGCGCTTGGCACGCTGGGGTCTGGAGCCGGCCCTGGAAAAGAGTCACATGTCTCTAAACAAGTGTAAAATAGCAGTGAATTAAAGAGCCTGATACTTCACACTCCTCACTGAAGCGAAAATCAGTGGGAGCTTTTTCAGGACAGAAGTCTTGAATACCACCCTAAAAATAGAATCATACATGGTAGCAAAACATATTTTCAAGTAATAAACACTGCTCCCCAATCTCTAATTCAAACGTTGTGTGGTGCAACTGCTCTGCGTCAGGTTGCCCAGGTAGCATAATCTGGCCTGGTGTCCAGTTTAACCTGCTAAGGTAGGCTCATATAATGCACTCTTTCCTTGCTCCCACTGCCAGTGCAACCAGAGAAAAGGGGCTTGGGCTAGGACACCAGAATGATATGGTGACCACTGGATACATTTTTGGTTCCCTATAGTTGTTGAAGTCTAGCAGATCTTTGAGAAGCCCTGAGACTCATCTAACATGGCACAGGGGGACTTGCGTGCAAACAGATAGCGCAGGATCAGGCTAGCGCAAAGGAGAACTTCAAGCAATGCTAGGTTTGTAATGAAAGAGATGCTGGGGCTCAAGCAATTGTTTTATTTTCAGAACTGATGCAGCAAAGCCAGAGGTGCCGGGACTCAGCCCTGGCACAAATTAAGCACTGGCCTTCAATTATCTCTGTGTGTGTGTGTGTGTGTGTGGTTTTTCTTCTTAACACTTCCTCTATGAAATGGCATAATTATTTAATAAATCTGTGAAGACACTACTTATTAGAAGAAAATTGGGAAATTTTCATTCTGGCCCATGCACAAGAATTTCACACTTTCCCTAACTGCTTTTGCTATTTGTATTTCAATTTTGTGATTTTAATACCTTTTAATAAACACTGTTCCACAAAGATGCTACTAAGGTGATGCAGGTGATTTTTAAATTCACCATAGTATTGATTTCATTTAACAGGACACCCTTTTTTAAAGTAACGTGTGAACTGTGATTGTAGTTTTCCAAGACTTGGAGTGGTGCTTGGTCATGATAAATAGGAGAAATCTATACTACTTTTACTGTTTCTATACTGCCTTTTTACTGTTTCTGAAACGATCAACCATTAAGAATGTATTTTTTAAATGTAATGATTTCTGATTATTTGCTTGTTTGAAATGGTGTTTCAGTTTTCCTCTAAAGTAAAAGCTGTTGCACTGTACAAACCTTTTGGAAAGTTTCCTTGTGTTGCCTAATTTTGCACACCAAATAAACTACTCTTGCTGATGCAACCTCTTTTAAAAAACATCATTAAAGTAGCACATTAAATAAAGTAGCATGTTCTTCTAAGGCTTTCATAGTAATGATCTTACTGAATCAACATTACTCACATTGGTTTCATGTTCTTTCCCCGCTGAAAATTCACAACAGTTCAGCCAGAGTTATCAGAAAAGTTATATAGTTTATTCTTTTATTTTTAAAACAAACAATCTTCATATTGCTGAATTGTCTGTTAATTCTTGCTGCACTGTCAGTCTTCAAATTGTTTTAGTATGCACTAGAAAATGTCAACTAGAATACAATGTCACATTTTCTACTGCATAGTGTAAAACAGTTTGCATATGCATTACTCTGCATGTGTAATATACAGTGGATACACTTAATGTTCATTCCAGTTTCAGAGATACTAAAAGCTTCAAAGATATCCCCCATTTTAAATACAGTTAATAGAAATAGTAATATTTCTAAAACCAAAATGAACCTTTTAAGTGTGATCACTATAGTGTGTACGTGTGTGTGTGTGTGTATATATACACACACACGCATGTAAATATATATGTGTGCATATGCATATTGTTGTGTATATATGTCTCTGTATAATAAATCATGTATTCTTCCAGATGCCAAATTTAAGTTTCCAGCCCATTCTACATGTGAATGGCGTTATGATGCCTGTACAAGCCCCTGTTTCAAAACATGCAGAAACCCTTTGGGACAAAACTGTCAGGATGTACCAAAGTAAGTATCTGCATTTTTCTAGAATAAAAGTATATAATGGTAAGTACATATGACACTGGATATAGTTCAGTACCATGGCACCATATTCATTAATCAAAATTCAGTGAAGGAGGAAGTAGTGGAATTGTAGCCATTGTGGTAGCTACATTAAAGTGATGCCCTTGAATGGCAGTAATCTTTCAAGATAGTGGGTATCCTAAATTAAGAGCATCTTTGAAAAGATATGGTAGTCAGCTAATGTCAAATAGTTCTGGCCCTGCTCCTCTCATGATGGCATTGCAGCAACCATATCTGTCCCTAACAAAACTATTGAACAAAATTTTATTCCAGAGGGCAATGGCTCTCTGGTATTTCTAAATGAAAGTCTTTAATATTGGAAGGACAAACAATCATTCCAAAGACAGAGAGTTACATAGTTCACATGTTAGCTCAGATCTGCAAGAATGGAAACATGGTCAGCTGCATCTTGAAGAAATGTCCTGAGCTGATGAGAACTAGAAAGGTCCATTATCAGGGTCCTGTGCCTTAAATTATTTAGAAATGTAGAATGCTGTCTTAAAATGTAATACTTTGTCTATAACCGACTGCTTGAATACTTAATACTATGTTTCTCTTTTAGAGTGGAAGGATGTGTCCCCATGTGTCCTCTCCATATGGTGTTGGATGAAGTCACTCAAAGATGCGTGTATTTTGAAGATTGTATGTTCAAAAATTTTCACTTCGTTATGTTTAATTTGATACTTAACTTATGACATTACTAGATACCTAAAGTAGTATAGCCAGAATTTTCAAACATGGGTGTCCAAAGTTAGACATCTAAGTCCATATTTAGGGACCTACATAAATGGCCTGATTTTTCAGAGATTTTGAGTCCTGGCAATATATCAGTGAAAATTAGGCCTCTTACTTAAGTGACCCAATGCAGTTTTTACATTTCTAACTTTAGATGCCCAAGTTCATAAATTTTGAGTTATCATTTAACATGCTTTATAGTTGAAACAAATTTCTTTCTTAAAATATAAGACAAATTATGAAGAAAATTAAGAGGTTCCTTTTCCATAAAACTTTCAGTAACATTAAATATATAGTCAATGCCTTCCCTAACTCTTTTTTCTTAGAAGCTCTAAAAAATATTAGAACCCTGAAGAAAGGGGCGGGGGGGGAAGATAGGACTAGTTGACTTAATATGGATCCCTTCCACCTCTAATAGCTTAATGATTCTAGTATAATGATTCACAAACTAACATCTATTTTTGCCTGGTTTTAGGCATTGAGCCTTCATTTGATGTTCGACCTTCACCGTCCACTATGAGAACACCAACTCTTTCACATGTAACTTCCAGTTCTTTCAATGTCTCAGCTGCAGCAGTCCTGAGTAAAGTAGTAACTTCATCTCTTATACCTGAAACAAAAGACACAAAAACAACACGTGCATCAAAGTGGCAATTCAGTGCAACCATAGAAAAAACTAAATTTTCAACTGTTCTTATTCCTAATACAACCATTTTAACCACAACTATATCACCAAATGTTTCGGCATATTCAACTGGAGCTACATCATCTGGCAAAAGCACTATTGCAATGTCTGTATCACCAAAATCTAATGTAAGCTTCCCTTCAGTACTTGATGATTTTCCATTGACAACTCCTGCCACTACAGAAATTTCTACAGGTATACAAGCAACTGCTAAGGTATTGAGTGCTACAGAGCCTGAGACTGTAACTACAACACATGCAATGACTAAAATCACTGAAACAGAAGGCAAACCAACTTCTACTTTTATTTTAACGGGGACATCGTCAATAATAAGAGTAACAGAATCACCAGTCACAACTACTGCAATATCGGAAACATCAGAAATAGGGATACGTTCCACAATGGAAACAAAACTAAAACCAGAAAAAACTATAGCCCCTTACTTGGTATCAGCCACAGAACAAACCACCACATATTTCACCAAATACACTATGTCACCATCTTTGGAAACCTCTTCTTATGCACCAACAGCAAATCAAACAAGAACTTCAGAAGGAACAAAACCAAGTACTGAACAAACTTCTTCCATAATAGCTTATGTCACTGAAACTTCATTTTCTCCTCTGATTACTACATTATTTACACTGAAGTCACCAATGACTTCAGAAACAACAAAAGGAACAGTTGCTTTAACCAAAGAAGAAATAAAAACCACGTTTCCCCAACTATCTACACACCCTGTTCCATTATTACATGTAACACTGTCAGTTACTGAAACGCCTACATATATGGTTCAAAACTTGACAGGTAGTGCAGGGGTATTCCTTGCCACAACTCATCGTGCAAAGACAGCAACTCTGCAAACTAAAGAGATGTCACCGTTGTCGTCGTCATCATCCTCAGGAATAACTGGCTTCCTATTTACAACTGGTGAAAAAGAAATAATACAAGCAACCACAAGTGTGGAGCAGCCATCAAGTTCATATTTTTCTCCATATTCACTGTATTCTAGTTCAACTACAACTGCAAAACCCAGCACTCTTCCTACAAAAAGGCCTTCAATGTCCGATATAAGTGCTGCTTCTCCAGCTTTAGCAGAATCAAAAGAAACTTTGCAAACAGCATCAACTACTGAATATCCACCATTCATAGTTCTAAATATGACAGAAACCCCGACTACTTTATACACTAAATATCCTGTTTCATCTCCTACTGCCAGAGCTATTCCTTTGTCCACAAAAGTAACATCTAAAATAACAGGCCCCTATGAATTATCAGCAAAGCCAACTACATTCTCACAAAGAACATCTACTGAATACAAATCACCTCTATTTCTTAATACAACAAAGATGAGCATTGCACCCTACACTATTAGAATGACATCAGCAACAAAAACATCTGCTTTAGCAAAAGAAATCATGGATTTGGTCCCTACAATTCCATTGGTAACTAAACAATTGGAAACAATGCAAACAACATTCATCACTGAATCTCCATATACTCTTCTTAATGAGACTAAAACAACAAGGATCATTGTCCATCCAGATGAAGCACAAACAGAAAAAATTACTAGTGTACATACCAGAAAGCCAGCTACATTTTCATCACCACCAGCAAGCTCCCAACCACCTTTCATTACTCTGCTTCCACTATCCACATTTAGAAAAGAGATATCAACGACAGCCACTAGTTCTATGCACACATCATCTGAAGCTACTGTTACAATGACCATAACTTTATACCCAAGAACATCAGTAGTAAAATCTACTTTTGCAACAGAAGGAAAGACTCCTCATTTGACTGCCTCAACCATATCCACTATAGAAGAGCAACCAAGTTCATTAACATCACCATCACCTGCGGAACTGCCAGCAAAAGTCACTTTGAATATTACTGATGCCACAGTATCCCCATACTCTGAATTCAGCAGCAGACTAATAACTAGTAAAAAAGTGACAGCAGTCAAAGAAAGGTCAACTTTGCCCACTTCTGTTACACCTCCATTAACAAAGTCACCTCACATATTCCCTACCGCTCAGTATCTGGCAGGGACATCAGTTTCTCCATACACTTTAACACAAAAAATACCTAAGGAGCCAGCCACTACAAAGCATCCAGTACAGACTGAAACAGTTTCCACAGTCTCAAAGCCTACAGTTAAAACCATCGCAGAACCAGTAAAACAAACAGCATCTACAACTCAAATATCATTAATCAAAGATTATGCCTCCTTTGCTACAACTTCAGTAGGTACTTCCTCTGTTCAAACTTCATCAGCAGTGATGGTTTCTCCACAGATCAGAGAGGAATCTGCTATACCACGTTTCACTACGAAATTGACAATAGAACATATTCCTTCAACTCCCAAACCTTATTTGGAAAGCAAAAAAAGTACCACAATTTACCAGCCTCCAACAGAAATTTTGACCACCACTATTCATCCAAAAGCTCTCTTTAGTACAACAGAATCTATAGGAGAATTCACCGCCTTGTACCCATTCCTAACTACCTCCCGACCTGCAGTGGCTCTTTCAACGTTATCTCCTACCTCAGTAGTTCCAGCTAAAGTTCTTTTGACTACTGAAAAAGAGTCATCCTTAATCGATACTGTCTTACAGACTTACATACCAGGAACTGCCTCAGCTTTGCAGACAAAACTCCCAACTTCAACCAGAAAAAAAATGGATTTGACTGTCAGCACAAGACCCCTCTCTTTTTCATCAACAGTAATTACAACTTCATCTCCATTAGCTACAATGAAAAAAGAATTTCCATCATTTCCTACCCAAAAGTCAGATTCCAGTTTTGAGTCCACACAGCAGACAGCAGTTACTGAACCAATAGTTTCTAGTCAGACACCTACAGTCTCTATAGCCATATTTCCTTTATCGAAGTTAACATCTCCATCACTTATTCTACCAGAAACATCAGAAACTCCCATCATAATGGAGGAGGAGTCATTAGCAGGTGCCCTTTTAACACCAGTGATCTCAACAGCATCCACGTCAATGGGCAAAAGTGCTACAGAGAAGACTGTGGTGTTGTCTAAGCATGTGCCACTTTCAACTACTTCCTACAGTTCCACATTCCAACCAGGAACGGTGTTACCAGCTACCACACATTCTTCAACTACAGCCACTGTTTTAGCACCTTCATCAGTAAGTAGTGTAACAGCGGAAAACATCACTACAGCATCAGCTACTTCAGGGAAAACAGCAGCAATAAGAGAAGCCCTCACCACCTCATTGTTTTCAGGGAAACCCATATATTTTTCTGTTGCTTCAGAAACAGAAAAAGCCATCACCTCTGAAACAGCAGAGCCTGCAGGGCCGGTACTGGTTACAAAACCACAGTCTCTTCCTATGCCAGGCGTCACAGATTTGATTACCCCCACCTTAAAAACAACACAGACGTTTCATTCTCCATATTTCACAAATATAACTGCTATACCTCCTAAACTAGGTGTATCAGTTTTGTCCACCATATATTCATCCTCTGAGCAAAAAACTGCCTCTTCTAGTGCTGCATCATCGGGCACCACTATTCAAACCCCAAAACTTGGAACACTGCCTGTAACTGAGGTCCACACACCCTCAAAGAGTTTGTTGTTAATGATGCCAACCCACTCAAATGCTACAATGGCTGCATCAGTTCCTTCATTTGCCTATTTATCTACCAAACCCCTTTATGAGTCTGCTACAGAGTATTCTGATGGACTAACAACAGCTGAAGGTATCTCAGGAGTCACAGCATCAGTTTTCATGCCAGCTAGAGAAACAGCAACGCTCCAAACTTGTGTAGTGAGTAACGTTGTTCATGGTTATCTCTCTGCCCATCTGTAAATAGACGGGAATGTAGATTTATGTATGGTTAAGTCCCCTTACCACTAGTGCTGAAATAATTATTTATGTGCCATATATTTTTGTATTCAGTATTAAAAAATCTATCAAACTATGAGGCCAGATACCTATCTCAATTACATGTGGGTAAATCTGGAGGAACTCCATTGCAATTAGTGGATTTCATAATTACTGCAATGTAATGCTGCTTTGGACCTCAGTTTCCAAATGGGGTGATTTTTCATGGAATACCTTTGGCACCATGTGCCATTTATGTTCCTCAGTAGAAGGGATCCTTTGAACCACAATCTACAACTTTCTGGCAGATTGTTTCCTGACATGACTATTCCCTAAACTTACTCAGCCATCTTTGCCATCTCTATGATCCTTGCATACTTCTCTTCTGTATTTCTGCCTGATGTATTGTCTAAATCAATAATATTGTTCTGGAATTTAGAACAGAACCATGGTTTTGTACCATTTTCACAAATTGTGTAATTTTCAGTGGTGCTGAGCACCTACAGCTTCCATTGCCTTCACTGGGGTTTGCAAGTGTTCAATGTCCCTAAAAATCAGGCCTACTTGTCTTTTCAGTAAGCATTCTGCAAAGTTGTGTCTTTAGTTTGATAAGAATGGTAACCTATGTCTTTTAAATATGCCTTAGCCAATTACAGAGAATGAGTGCATAAAACACATTTGCTTGGATGGACAACTAATCCAAGTTAACAAGTCACAGAACTGCCCTTACAATGCAACTCAGCCCAGCTGTGGAGTTCTAGGGCTCGCTGTTCAGATCAATGGTGACAAATGCTGCCCAAAATGGGAATGTGCATGTAAGTTTTACTTATGCAGTACTTACATTAATTCAGTTTTATAACAAATTGTTGAATTTATAAGCAGATTAAGAATTAAAGTTTCTATTTTCTGGACTCTGGAGTAGGAATAGAAGATAGAGTTTATATACATCTTCTTCTCCAGGTTACTCATTGCTTAATACAGCATAGAAGCCTAATTCTACTTCAGTCAAAGACAAAACTTCTGTTGACTTAAGTGAGAACAGCATTAGATCCATAGTAGCAAACAACTGGTGCAAGGACAAGCAATGCAAGTAACTACTCAGGGTCTTTTGATTTGTAATGACTGGGAGTAGAACTCTGGGCCCTTTGAAGCACAAATACTTTAGCAGTAGGGCTGGAAAGGAAGCTAACTTTCCACTAGAGCTCCCAGTCCAGGAGCAAAACTAGAAGGGGAAGCAACTCAAGGTCCAGTGCGACTCCTACCTGTAGTGACTCCGTAACTTTTAGTAGCTTGTGGTCCATGAAAATCCACAAACTATACCCGTATTAGTCACATGAGTCAAATTCTATTCTTGGATGCCTGCAAGAGGCTCCTATTGAAACATGCAGAATTTAGTTCTTTACTGACCAAAAAATAGCACAAAAATACAAAAAAAAGCTGAAAATGTTTTGCCAAGTTAGTAAACCCTTAGAGGAAATAAGATTAAATCATACATTTATGCAATTTTATTTGCATGCTTTATATTGCTCACCAAAACAAGGAAATAAGTTAGGAAATGCCTTTATTTTATTTATTTTTTTAACCAGGTCGTTGCACATTTTTCTTTGATCTGAGCTTTGTAACCTTTGATGGGAATCATTTGGCTTTATTTAAAGAGGCAGCCTACATTATTAGCCAAACTCAAGATGAAACTATAACCATCCATATTCTTGACTGCCAAAATACCAACATGGTAACTAACTCTGTTTTTATTCTTTATACCCTCGCTTGCTAAACAAGGTTAAACAGTACAGTGAATAAAAGTATACTCTACGAAGTTTTTATTGTATGTGCTTATACATAAAGTAATATGGGATTTTAAAATTACAAATTATTAAAATACATTTTACATCTCTGTTTAAAAGAATACAGTGCTTTTCTTTTTTCACCTTATTGCATAAGCATAATTCCTCATGACATTACTGCAGGAGTAATGGTTAGTCAGTGTTAACCTCATAGTACAGATGGCAGAACTGAAATATTGAGAGGTTAAATGATTACATATATGTGTCACACACACATATCCAGGTCTATAATAATGTGTTAAATACTTCAGTAACGTAAATGCCAACTTTGTGTATCTTTCTTTATATGGCTTTACTGTGGGAAACTCCTGTATTTAGAATTAAACAGACTATAGTGATCCCCTCTACATTCTGTTGTATGAAGTCTGCAGGGTGATGATTAACACGTGAACTCCCTCGGGGCTCTCACCCTATCATATATTTGCAGGCTACCTGCATCTTACAATATATGAATCTCAACAGCTTAATGCAGAGACTTCTGCATCGCAAATTGCTAAACTCAAACTTCAAAGACAAAGGTTCATAGAAATTGCCAGTCTGGATCAGACCAGCAGTCCATCTAGCCCAGTATCTAATCTCTAAAAGAGACCAGTGCCAGCTGTTTCACAGAAGAGTGCAAGAAACCCCGAAGGAAGCAGTTACAGGAGAACTTGCCCCCCCGGGATAGTTCTGTCCTGATCCCCAGTAGTTTAGACATTGGCTTATGACCTGAAAATGAGAGTTTGTACTTCCCAAACTCTTTGTTTCCTCCCCAATCTTTACTATTATAAATGGGCATTCTTGTTACCCATATAAATATCTGGCTCATTTATAAACTCTTCTAAGTATTTGGCCTCAATGATATCTTGTGGCAATGAGTTCCAGTGGCTAATTATGCAGTGTGTGAAAAAGTATTTTCATTTATGATGTTTGAATTTGCTACCTATCAATTGCATTGAATGTCCCTAATTCTTGTGTTACAAGAGGGTGAATAGAATTATGCATACATTCCTGATACGACTTTCCTAGAAAACTTCTTGTTTTGTGTACGTTTATCTTTCCCCCTCATATTTGTGTCTACCCTAAGGAAAACAGTTTGAATCTTTTAAATTTTTCTTCATGTGATTCTTTTCCATGCCCCTAATCAGTGGTGTTGCTGTGTATGAACTCCTTGTATTTCAGCTTTTGAAATGTGATGGTTTAACACAGTTTTCCAGAACATAATAAATTGACACATTTAATGTAGACATCCTGAAGGAATGTTATTTAAATGAACATTATTCCACAAACATAGCTCATACAAAGAAAGAAAGACTTCTTAGTTAATCTGTATAAACTTCATTCAGCAGATGTGTTCCTCTTTCAAAAACTGAACATACAAAAATGCCCCTAATGTCCCATTACTTAAAAATACTAAATAATTAGCATGTAAAAATATTCACATCTTAACTAAATTTCAAAATTTTTGCTTTCTCTGCAGGGTCACTTAAACTTGACTTCACTGTGCCTGGCAATGCTGAATTTAACATATTTGTCAAACCAAATCATCATTGATCGTTTAAACAGAAAAGTAAGTTCTTGGGGATTTTGTTTGTTTGTTTATTTGGTTCTCTCTTGCTATTTACATAGTATTTTACTTTCCCCTTAATAGAATAAGAGATTCTAAGGCCATTGTGATCTAGTCTGACTTGCTGTACACCACAGGTCATAGAACATCCCCACAATAATTCATGTCTTTTAGAAAAAACATCCAATCTTGATTTAAAAATTGCCAGTGATGAAGAATCCACCACTATCCTTGGTAAATTGTGCAAAAGTTAATTACTCATACCATTAAAAAATTGTCTTATTTCCAGTCTGAATGGGTCTAGTTTTCAACTTCTAGACATTGGATAGTGCTATACCTTTCTCTGCTAGATTGATGAGTTCATTATGAATAGTTGTTCCCCATGTAGGTACTTACAGACTGATCAACTCACCCCTTAAATTTCTCTTTGTTAAACTAAATACATTGAGCTCCTTGACTCTATATCACTATAGGGCATGTTTTCTAATCTTTTAATTATTCTTGTGATTCTTCACCAAACCCTTTCCAGTTTATCAATATGCTTCTTGTATTGTGGGCATCAGAACTGGACACAGTATTCCAGCAGTGGTCACACCATTGTCAAATACAGAGGTAAAATAACCCCTCAATTCCTACTCAAGAGTCCCGTTTGTGCATCCCAGGATCATATTAGCTCTTTTGGCCCTGGTGGGAGCTCATACTCAGCTGATTATCCAGAACAGCCCCCCAAAATCCTTTTCAGAGTCTTTGCTTCCCAGGATAGAATTCCCCATCCTCTAAGTATGGCTTAATTTCTTTGTTCACAGATTTACGTATTTACATTTAGTCATATTAAAATTCATATTGTTTGCTTGCACCCAGTTTCCCAAGTGATTGTAGATTGTTCTGAATCAGTGACCTGTCCTCTTTATTATTTACAACTCCCCAGTTTTTGTGTCATCCACAAACTTTATCAGTGATGATTTGATGTTCTCTTCTAGATCATTGATAAAAATGTTAAATACAGTAGGGCCAAGAATTGATCCCCACAGGACCACACTGGAAACAGACCCACTTGATAACAAATCGCCATTTACATTTATATTTTGAGACCTATGACTTAGCTAGCTTTTAATGCATTTAATGTGTGCCATGTAAATTTTGTATTGTTTTAGTTTTTTAACCAAAATGTCATGAAGTACCAAGTTAAATGCCTTACAGAAGTCCAAATATAGTATGTCAATGCTATTATATTTATCAACAAAACTTGTAATTTCATGGGGAAAAAAATATCAAGTTAGTCTGACAGAATCTATTTTTCAAAAACCCATGCTGATTTTCTAAATTATATTACCTTCCTTTAGTTTTTTACTAATCAGCTCCAGTATCAGCTGCTCCATTATCTTGCCTGGGATCCATGTCAGACTGACAGGCCTAAAATTACCTGGATCATCCCGTTTACATTTTTTAAAAATTGGCACAGCATTAGTTTTTCTCCGGTTTTCTGGAACTTCCTCGGTGCTCCAAGACATATTGAAAATCAGAGTTATTGGTCCAGCGAGCTCCTCAGCCTGCTCTTTTAAATCACTTGGATGCAAGTTATCTGGACCTGCTGATTTAAAAATGCCTAACTAATTGCTTCTGTTTAATATCCTCCAGAGATACTAGTGGGATGGAAAGAGTGTTATCACCGTATGATGAGACTATATCATCTCTTTTCCCCCTAATATAGAATAGAAATATTTATTGAAACATTTCTGCATTTTTGCATTATTATTGATAATTCTACCTTTTTCATGTAATAATGGACCAATACCATTGTTAAGATTCTTTTTCTTCCTAATATATTTTCATAACTTCTTATTCTCCTGAACTCTGCTGGCCATAGCTTTCTCTTGTGTCCCTTAGCTTCCCTTATCAATTTCTACAATTCCTAACTTTTGATTTATATTAATTACTATCAATCCCCGCTTTCCTCTATTTGTTGTAAATGATTTATATATTTTTTACCTTCACTTCTGTAAACCAGGTTGGTTTTTTTAGCCAGCACAAGGGTTTCTACTGACCCTGACTGGCTTTCTTTGGTTAGCTCTTGGTCAGGAGAGTTCTTGGCCTCTGGCCTCTAATTAGTGGTCTGCTTCAGTCTCTTTGCCTCTCTGGAGGCAGCCTAGTGCAGGGCTATTATCCTTTCACTGTCCCAGACCTTTCTATCTTCCTTTCCTTCTCTGAGATCTCTCTTTTTATGGCAGGCTTTGTTTTCCCTATTGGTTGCAGCTGTGGTTGCCTGCCTCCATGACAGGAAGTTGGGGGCGGGGTGGTCAAGCTTCTTGCCTTCTCCCCCTTCTGACTCAGCTCAGCATGAGGTTTGTAGACCCCATTACAGGCATCTGATAAAGTGTCCTTAAATGTTTCCCAATTATCATTCACTTTTTTCCGTTTAAAGTCTTCCTTCCAGCTGATTTGGCTCAGAATTGTTTTCACCTTTGTGAAATTGGCCCTATTAAACCACCAAGTGTATATATATTGTGGTTCTAGACTTTATTCTGCTTGCACATTATAAATGTGATCAAGTCATGATCACTTGCACCTAAGCTACCATTAACTTTTAGTTCTGTGATCAGTTCCTCTTTTTCTGTTAGAAGAAGGTTTACTGTATAGTTCCCCCATGCTGGCTGCAACACTTTTGGAGTTAGGAAATTGTCATCTGTAATGTTTAGAAATCCCCAGGATGTTTTAGTACTGGCAGCATGAGCACCCCAAGCATATGTTGTTCAAACTGAAGTCTCCCATGATCACACAGTTTTTTTTTCTCCTACACATTATAGATAGCGGTGTAAGGTGCATAATAAACCTGTTATATACTGTTTTAATTATTAACATTATACATTGTCAGAAATTTTCCGGTGCCTCCAAATAGGGATTACACACTTGCTCATTGGTCTTTTTCTCTGCATGCACAATGGAGTTTCTGTAATACTAACAGTTTGAAATTTGAGAAAGTAACTCATAAAATTGAAGCAACAGATTGAAATGGGTGGGTCCATTTATGAACCAGAGCACACAACAAATGAGAGTCATGAATCTTTAGTAAGGCTCTTAATTCATTCATGTATCCTGTACAATGCTTCCCATTTACAATCATGCTGGACATACCTCACTGTCCTGGGGGTACCCTTATAGCTCCAATCATCTCCCCTTAAAAAGAAGTGTGTGAGAAATTTTGAATAGATTTATTTAATTTAGAAACAATTTTATCTATCATTTCCCTGGTTTTGTACTTATTACAGAAAATATTTCCATAAAACCATAGCTTTTTATTATCTGAAATGTTCAGTTCTTCCAGTAGTTTGATCCTAGATGGGTGATCCCCCTTAGTGATAGGATGGTCATTTCAACAGCAACTAACTGAGAGCTTTTTTTCTTGTGTGTGTGTATATATTCAAAGTATATTTTTAAAAAGAAGAAACCCAGTTGTGACTCACCCTGTACTACAGCCAAATATGTTGCCAGTGTTGTATGAAGAAATCATAGGGATAGTCTCAAACGATCAGTGACTTAAAAGTTGTTTGAAAAGAATCAAATGTTTTCATTTTAGCCCCCTCATCGAGTGCTTTTGTACAAATCGTCAAAGTTTGTTATGGCAACAGCTGAGTTTTGCATGGTAGAAGAGTTGACTAGGTTTTGCATGCCTGTCTCTTGAAACCATAATTTGGGCTAGGCTGATTCAAAAGTCAGACCATGTTCACAGAGCATTTTGGAAAACCTGGACTGTGTTTCCAATGAATAACAAAACCAATTCATGTTTCATTCCAAAAATTTCATGGACATATATTGATCACATAAAGTAGAAGAATAGCTTCCAGTATAATGAGGTGTTCAGATTACTGCTGTGCCTTTGTTTATACCATCTTTTTAGATAACTGTAAATTCAAGATATGCCTGGCCTACAGTTAGAAAATATGGATTTAAAATTGAGGACACTGGCTTCATGTACGTAATTGAAACACCAACAAATATCAGGATTCAGTGGTTTCACAGCACTGGTATGATGATCATAGAGTCAAATACAACCAGTGAACCAAAAGTCTTGGGACTATGTGGTAAGTAGAGAGTTCTGTAAGCATTCAAATGTTCAAATGCTTTGCTGAAGAAGGGAGAAGCTTTTTCCTGGTTACAAATAATATCATGAGCAGGTTCAGGCGTACACATGTCAGTATGGAACCTAAAAGGATGATCATAGAACAATTTAGATAGTTGTGAATGTTAAAATAGTGTAAATATAGAACTGTTGTTAACCATGTTAATTGTTGAAATGCTGATTGATGCCCAGCTGTTGAAATGCAATTATTTTTTCTTGGAATTATGCCTTTGGATTTAGGCTATTTGAATCACAGGCACAAACACTGAAGTAATGTCCAAATAGATAGCCTAGTCATAAGGATGAAATGTGTCTTACGTTATGCCACCCTTGGCATCAAATGAGGTCATTAATAGATTTAGTGTTTGCTATCCATCAGATAGGAAATACAATCTGCTATTTTCACTTTCCAAAGGCCTGTATTTATTTAATGGGAGGGATAGTGATAGCTATTAACTTTATAGAAGCAGTCTACATTGATCTTGTTGCTGAATTAGTTCAGAGTTGTGTGTGTGTGTATGCCAATAACTTTTAAATTATGATCACTGTTAGGTTTCTATGGTATGTACACATGGTTTCATTGTTTCTGGAAGTTGTATGGATGAGATGTTAGGTCTATAGCGCTATATTCATTGATATAAATCGCCACTCTGACATTTGAATTATCCTCTGCTGTAAAGTGGAGCTTGAAATCAGGAATACAAAGTTCATCATTACTCTATCTTGCCAATTTCAGAAAGGGCAAATATATGTAGCACAGTATCAAATACCAGTGATAGCTCAGTCAAGTTCCATGTCCTACAGACAGTAACATGCCCCAGAGAAGGAGAGCTTGAAATTAATATCAGTATAAAATTTATTATTATGTTCACTTTATTCTGAGTTTTTTTTTCTTTCTTTTTTTCTGACTTAGTCCTAATCCTTTTTAATGTCCATCTTACTTAGAATAAACAGAATCAAGAAGATAAAGATAAAATGTTTCGTTAAGCCTAGGATTATATTTAGCCTGCAGGATTTCTTTGTTTTACTAGCCTGATTTCCAGGATTCATTCTGAGATAGCAATCAGTAATACATTTCCAATGCACATTACCTGTTACACAAATGTCTTGTAACATTGTTGTTCTTTCTAGGCTGGTGCATCAAGCCCTTCTTCTGCAGAGGGTTGCTCCATATTTTCCTGGCAGATTTGCCCCTATGGCTCCTGACTTCTCCACTTCACCCACATGAGGGAGCTATTTGGTGCTCCTGCTTGGTGGCAACAAGTATCTGTCTTGGAACAAGCTCTAGCATAGACAATAGGGAATTGGCCAATAGGGGGCTCAGATAGAGAACCCTCTGCCCCCGTCCCCCCACGCAAAGAAATGGTAGCTGTTGAGGCATCATGGGTTTGGGGAGGATCATGAGGGTCATTGCCTGAAGGAGACAGGAAGATAGTGGGAACCTGGGTGCCTCAATAGGAGCCTTTCAATAACGTGTTTCAGAATTGGAGGGGACACAATGGGATGAGCTGCCCCCATACCTTAATTTCCTAAGAGGGAAGATCTTTCGGTCTGTTTGCTGCTGAAAGCTGCATTTCCAATACTACTTTGGGAGCAGGGAGACGACATCCCAAAACATCAGGAGGGATAGGAGAGACCACTTTCCTCCCTGACCCTCCCTGCACACTGTGGGTGGGCTGGGGGGGCTGAGGTGAGTGTGAGTCTGTTTTTTTAGCCACACAGCCACCACACAGCCTGGAACTGCTGCAAAACTAACTAAAAACTAAATGCCTACTGAGCACCTCAGTTTGCTTTTTTTTTTTTTTTTCTTTCCTTTACTTTTACAGTGGGAGTTACTCCCCACCTGTGCAAGATATGAAGGTGGGAGAGACTTGCAACAGTCCTGTGGAAAGTAACTCTTTGTGAGTCTCATCATATTCATCCCATTTTGTTTCATAAACTCCATCTCCTCACAAGGCCTCCTTATGCTGACAAAAGCATGAGCCAGAAATAAGTTTCCCCCATGAACTATTTGCAGCTTCCAAAAGATTTCTTCTCTCCAAAGGCCTGTTCTTACCAATGAAATCAATAGGTGTTTTGCCAGTGGCTCCAATGGGAGAAGGATCTGGCCCCATGTATGGGTGAAAAATGATAAAATCGAGCCAATTCTCCTTTCATTGAGAGAGGATTAGATCCCTCTTGAATTACTGGACAAATATCTTTGGAACTAGTCCATATAAGTACAGAGACTGTGAGAAAAAGGAACTTTCTAAAAACCCATTGCAACAAACAGTGCTTCTTAGAAAAAAGGGATAGTGGATTTGTCCATCATGTTGCTTTTATAGTTGATGGCCCCGAAAATAGCTTCCAGAGGTGATTGATGGAGCACTCCGCCACTTTACATTGACCAGATGTCTTGCCATAATCTTTCCCGCCTTGCCACAATATTGCCCCTGTTCCAAGTTTAAAACAGAGATGAAATGTGATGCTGCTTTCTGAGCAATGAATGTAGAAAAGACTGGTTCTTTTCAGCTGAGGATTGATATTAATGTCTCTCTGGGTGCCAAAAGCTACACTTCAGTATGCTATTTCTTAAGCTTATAGGTGTTCAACTCAGCCCAGAGGTAGCAGCATGTTTGGGGGTGTGTGTGTAAAACTTAATACAGTGTCAGATAAGTACGTCTAGACATTTCACGGGAACTCCTTCTTATATCACAATGACATTTCCTCTTTTTGCATTGTTGGTTAAACAAAGAGCTGCTTCTATGTCCTTTTAATTTTTTTAATGAGTTTTTGTTTAGTGCTTGTGAAACTGAGTGCTCAGAGAATGGGCAGTCACTCTCCGAGCTGCCCTAAACAGCTCTTCCAATGGATCAGTGCATCCCTCCCTTCAATCTTCATGTCATTCCAGATGTCTCTCCTGAGCAGAGACTACCAGTTATACCAGTTTATGTTGAGGATGGATGGTTTATGCTATAGGCAGATGACCCCTTTGGGCTACAGTACATTATGGCAAACTGGATGGACTGTAGAGGGCTCCTCCTCTTTCACCTTTACACAGAGGCTGACAAAATGCATGGGGCTGTGGGGTGTTAGTCCCAGCTCTCTACTAACATCCTTATGGAAGTTCTCACGTGCGTGGCAATAGAGTTAAGTGCCAGCAAATGGTGGTAGAGTTCACTGGCTGCAGAGCAGGGTACATGTTCCACCTTCTGTGTGGGTGTGGTGACATAATTCCTGCTCTGAAGTCCATGCCAGGAGCATCCATGAGGAATTCTTATAGTACTTTCTTACTTCATAGAGGTTTGTGAGATTATATACATCAAAGATTTTGAGGCACAAAGTTATTATGTTAATGGGGGCCATATTAAGTTCCTTAGTACCTAAGAACTCATAGGTAGAGAATTCCTTCTGGAGGCTCTAGATGCAATACATCTGCTTTCACCCACCTTTGGTACAAAGAGCAGAATTCTGCCTTCTCTTACTTTGTGCCCCTTCTTTCTTCCATCTTTTACATTTCAAAAATAATATTTCTTTTCCTTACTTTCACTTTGCTTAACTTGTTTGTGGATGAACAGTTGTGCATTTTGGTTTTACTAGCAATCTGCCACATTTTGTTAGACTCTGATACTAATATGCTGTGTATATAGTTCAATACTTGGAGTATGTCTACATTGTTATAAAAGACCCACAGCAATGAGTCTTAGAGCCCCGGTCTTGACTTGGGCTTGTAGGCTCAGGCTGCTGGGCTATAAAATTGCAGGGTAGACGTTTGCGCTCAGACTGGAGCCCAAGATCTGAGACTTTTCTCCTTGTGGAAGCCTGAGCCCTGTGAGCCTGAGTCAGCTGACCTGGGCCAGCCATGGCAGTGCCGCATGTCTTTTACTGAGTGTAGACAAACCCTGTGCTTATTGATTTTAATCAGAAAAGCTAGCTAATTTATTTGAACTTCAGTTATGCATCAAGATAAAAAGGTGCACAACCCACAGCAGTGCTAACATATTGTTTACTATGATCATATGCAGGTTTCTGTGATGGAAGCTCAGCAAATGACCTGATGCTACCCAACAGAACAGTTTTAAGCAAAACTGATGCTCCATCGAATTTTATAGACAGCTGGCAGGTGCCAAGCACATTAAAGTATGTTGGAGAAGACAGGCACCAGGAAACTAATTGTTCAGTCATGGACTGTTCCAGATGTTTCAGCTTGGTGTTGAACCAGACCTTCAGTAGCTGTCATCCTTATGTACGTTAATTTCAGCGGTTTACTGTATTAGAGATTTAATTTTGATAGATTTTTATTTATTTGATATGATGTTTTTAATGTAGCTAAATACAATAATGCATCATAAATTTCATGAGTGATATCTGTGCATCTTGTTATAACTTTACATTTGTTGTTGAAAATTAACTGAAGACTGGAGCTGATCAGTATGAGACTTGCATTACAGCAGCTGACACTCAAAATCGGTGGCTGCCATATTGGTTTAATATGAATAATACAGTTTTATTTGAAAGTGACCCCAGTAAAGGCACTCATGTTTCTGCATCATATAAGACAAAAACAGTCCACTTAAAATCAAACAGATGACAGTAGATTATGACGAAAAGTGCTGGAAAGGTATGAGAGGGAAAGAATAAGTCTGGGTCCTATAATGGTAATTCTATGAATACAATATATATAGACAAAGGAAAAAAGGTTTGAGGTTCAAATAGGTCTCAGATGTAGCCAGCAGTTAAGCTTTAATGGGTTTTAAAGACCAACATTGATAATTTTGTGTAGATTTGTGGATCACTTCTGATTGCATATAGGAGCTGAGCAATGCATATCAATGTAATGGAGGGGAATTTCACACAGCCCTGTTTGTACCCAATTTACTGATTGCCCAGAGAGTGAAATATGCTCATGATTGTTTAGACTCATGAACAAATGTGCTGGTACATTTTGACTGAGCTGCAGGCCATGGACAAGCATAGTAATCAATACTCTTGGTCAAGGTGGCATGTAAAGCAGTCATGGGATACATAATGACATAAGGTACAATTTTCCCAGTCACTTAAGTCCCATTTTCAAAACCGATTTAGGAGCCTAAGTCTTATTGACTTTCAATGAAACTTAGAGTTCTAAGTGAAAATGGGACATAGGCGCTTTTAAAAATGTTACCTATGCAAACTATGCAATTTAAACACTTTTATGACACATCCAGCACTTAGAGCAACCTGAGCTCTCCATTCCACGTTGGCTGAGCATTCCTCAATGGAAGCCAAGGAGCCTTGTTGTAGGAACAAACCTATGAGGTGCCTTCTGCCACCTCCAGGCTTTGTCTCATTTTAATGGGTGAGCCTGGTTCAATGCAGTCTTACTCTACTTCTACATCAGTGAGACTCCACTGAAATCATTAGTTATGTAAAAAATTGAGTAACACAGTGGTGAATTGGATTTTGTATGCTCAAGGTTGGTAGCTGAACTCCATCTGCCATCCAATCTATCTATCCCATAATAGCCCCACATGGCACCACCTTAAAGCGAATAACAAACACATAATGTTAGACAAAAACATATTTTTGACAAACTGTGGAGGGAAATCATTTACGAGGTAGAAACATATTGGAAAACCAATGAGAGCTGTAGGTAACATGCTGGTTTGTGTCCCCAGCTGCCATTCTTTTCAGCTGTCTTCTGGATTAGGCTGGATTCTCTCCCAACCATCCAGAGCAGGCATTGGAAACTTATCATTGCTTCTAGGTGTTTCTCTCTAAAGGAGACTACACCTAGATACCCTGCATTCTCACACATGAAATAGGAGGGTAACACTAGATGAGAGGCTAAAGTCTAGATGGAAATACAGGGGGAAAAGGAAGAAAAACAAAGAATGAGGTATTTCATGACAAGAATGATTGTGCCTCCCACTGGGAAGAATAGTATTAGTTTTTTGCCCTAAGCATCCCAAATTACTTGGTTCAGGGAAAATAAGAGTTCCCTGCATTCTTTTTACATTCAGGAACCTTCATTTTCAGATGCCCTTGAAAAATAAATCCTCTTCATTTACTTGGAAAAGCTGGGTGCCCAATGCCTCTTCTGTATCTTCAGTCCAGCCTGGCAGACCTTGTGATTTCCCTGTCACTAGCTCATATAATTGCATGATAGTATCCCCAAAATAGTGGAGAAGTTCACCCTATTGCATCACGATATGAAGGTACATTCACTGTGCAACATTAATCCATGTATTTATTATTTATTAGGTTCCACCTGAATTATTCTGTGACCTGTGGGTTCAAGATGTGGAATACATTCGGAATCCTTGTGTAGCACTGGCTGCCTATGTGGCCATGTGTAACAAATTTAATATCTGCATAAAGTGGCGAAGTTCAGATTACTGCTGTAAGTACTGTGTTCTAAGGTGTATTGCATGAGGTTTCTTTAAAGCATGAGTTATTGCAAGTCAAAGATAATGCAATGTGTTTTAGTGTGGTGTATTTATAGAAATAGATCACAGCTGATCTGCCTGCTTTGCAGCATCACAATACATTTAGATTCAGAGTTCTTGCTTAATAAGTGCTCAGATGCCATGGTGATGAATGATCTATCACCTAGAATCTAGACAGATAACTAGAACAAAGACAGGTGGTAGCATGCTAAGATAGCTGCAGGAGAGAGTGAACAATGGAAAGGATTTTTTTTTCTTGTTGCTCTGGAGTGATCCTCTCTGGCCCATGCTCAGATTCGCACTAAAGAGCTTTGAAAAAAGCTGCACCCAGCCTTCTTTGGCTGGAGGAAGGACTACAGCAATAAGAGAGTGTTTGGAAAGTAAAGAGCACTAACTGGACAGAGAGAAGAGGATCTTGGATGAATACTTCTTCATAAATAGTATTAAAGAATGCCTTACAGACACACCAGTATGAATATACGTGGATTACAGCTACCATGTGTAAGTGCTGTAGATGAAGGAGTGCGTGGCTCAGGAGAATGGTATAATAGAAATGGAACAGGGAAAGTTCTGTGGGAAATAGTACTTTAAAATCATGACATATATGATATTTTTATATACAGTGTATATATACACACACACACACACACTCTCTCTCTCTCTCTCTCTCTCTCTCTCTCTCTCTCTCTCTCTCTCTCTCTCTCTCTCTCTCTATTTGGAAATCAAATAAAAAATGTTTCATACAGGCATATGTGATATCTTTGTAAATAAAAGACTTTTTTTTTTTGTGGGCAAGGATTTTTAAGTAAAAATACAGTCCGAGAATAGAAAACTGTGAACTACAAAGCAGACTGTAAGGTTGGTAACTTTTTCAACTGATACTGCTCTTACTCACAAATTATTATTTTACTATAGAGCTCACAAGATAAGTCTGGAAATATAGTCAAGTATTAGAAACTTGTTGAAGAGACATCACCCTCTTTTATTGTTATACCATAGTGACCTCTGCTGGGGGTACATAGTAGGCAAAAACAGTGAAGTCGTCTTCATATTTTCTGGTCGCTAGATGGAGATGTGTTGTGATCCAGTTTTTAAGAGCCCAGAATCCTGTGATTATAGGGGCATGATGGATATTTCCTGTGGGGTATCATGAGTATTTTTGGTAGTGATGAGCTGAGTAAGATCAACTCCCTCTTCAAACTAACCCGTAGGGTATTTGTTTTAACTTGAGCCTTCCCCATTCCTGAGCAAGCACTCCCTTTGTAAACTGAGTTTTGACCTCCCATCATGGCCATCATTCCAAGTTAGCAACTTTGTGTGGGTTAGGCATCATCACATCGAGGGGTTTAGTGAGCATGCTGCACTCTGTGCTGACCAGACTGCAGACTTGCAGGGCCTCAACACAACTTGTTAGAACTATGTCCTTTCCCCACAGCTCTCAGACCAAGAAGATGATCCATTTTTGGCTAACATTAGTAGCCTTGCCATTGTAGATTCTTTAGGAAATATGTACTCATAATAATTGTAGAAGTCATTAGAGTAAGGAGACTGACCATTATTAAAACTAAAAATCTCTCCCTTGAATGCTATGAGCTGGTCGTTGCAGGACAATGGCCTTCCACAACATTCATTTAATAAAATTTCTCACTTATTCGTTAGCACAGATAAACCTGTAAAGAGCTACCATATATGAAAGAAGAGAGACATTCTCCTAAAGTTTTCAAGAAGTATGATTAAAGCAAGCACATTGTTTTGTACTGCAAGTGAAAATAGAAGATTTGAGATTTTAAAAGAAGAGTGATCCCCAGCTGCTGTAAATTTGTAAAAATTGAAGCACTGATTTTCACCAGCTGAGGATCTCATCTTACGTGTTCTGCAGACAGAACTACATCAAAGTGAGTTGCTGTAAACTAGAGACTAGATATTGTCATTTAAACCGACTACCCATTCACGCGCCTCATATAACCATATTTGAAGCTGTTAGAAGAGAAGAATGTGCAAAAGCAGTTTGAACTGGATACAAAAGACAGCACCAATATGTATCATCCAACAGAATCATTAATGCCAATATCTACTAAGTATGGCAGCATATCAGTAGTTCCATTCATAATAATTTGGGTGAAAAGGTGTTGAGTTTTGTAGCCCGCATATGCAACTTGGTGTAGTTGATAAAGATTTGCCAGAGCCAGGGGTGGCCAACCTGACCATGAGAAGGAGCCAGAATTTACTGATGTACATTGCCAACGAGCCACAGTAATACATCAACAGTCCCCCATTAGCACCTCCCGCCCACCGGCAGCCCCGCCAATCAGTGCCTCCCCGCACCTCCCGCTCAGCTGTTTCATGGCATGCAGGAGGCTTTGGAGGAGCGAGGGCACAGCAGGCTCAGGTGAGGGGGCAGGAAGGGGTGTAATGGGGGCAGGGCCTGTGGCAGAGCCGGCACCCCCCAGCATGTCGGAAAATTGGCACCTGTAGCTCCAGCCCTGGAGTCGGTGCCTATACAAGGAGCTGCATATTAACTTCTGAAGAGCCGCATGTGGCTCTGGTTTGCCTCCCCTGTGCCAGACGCTACAGTAATCAAGATATTTGTCATTTCATTTCCTCTTGGAAATATTCAAACTATTTCAATAAAAATATATTTAAAGATAAACCTACATGTTTAAATGTTTTAAAAATCTGAACTGGTTTGTGAGGGAGAAGAAATTGTGTGTTGGGATGGTTTCTCTGGCCCTCTCCCCACTGCCTCCAAAAAGTTTAGCTATTGCCTGGGGAAAATATGTTATGTGGGAGGGAAAATGAGTTAAATTGTTTACGAAGTTTGCTCTTGACAATTTTGTGTAGATTTGTGGATCACTTCTGATTGCATATAGGAGCTGAGCAATGCATATCAATGTAACGGAGGGGAATTTCACACAGCCCTGTTTGTACCCTTCTGTACCAGACAATACCCTTATGTGCTATAGATCTTCAAAATGTGGTCTATTTTAAGTGTTTTATTTCCTTGTTAGCTTTTCCCTGCTCAGAAGACACCTCCTACCAGGCCTGTATAGCTGCCTGTGACATTCCAAGAACTTGTCAGAATGGTGAACCCATTCCTCAGGATTCAGAGTCCTGCTCAGTGCTGACAGAGGGCTGTGTCTGTTCTGAGGGGACCATTCTTCACCGTGCTCACTCCGCTCTCTGCATTCCAGAAGAGAAGTGTGGTATGTATTGATCTCCCCTTTTTGATTGTTGCCATCTGTCAAGTGATGACCACATTCTTGAGCAGGCCTCACTAATTAGTGGAGTTTCCTATCTGATGGCTGGGCTGATGATGCCTAACTCAGGGGTACTCTGGAGTTACAGCTCCAACATTGCAGCATGTCCTCCCAGCAATGCTGACTCACATCCATCCTCCCTCTTCCATTTGGAGTGGTCAGCATTGGCCATTAGCCCAGATCCAGACACTAGTTTGCAATCACACACATGCCATAGAACAACAAGATGGTCAACTCTGAAACAGCATTAAAAATTTCTGTCTTCTATTGCAATAATTTAGCCTGCACAGACAGTTCGGGAGCACCCCACGCAGTAGGGGAGATTTGGAAAACCTCCCTTAGCGGATGCTGCATGCACAAATGTGTTGACAACGAGACCATTATTCCTGTGGAATACAACTGCTCAGATATTCACGACTTAGACTGTCAGCGCTTTGGGGAAGTGGCTCTGATTGTTCCTGATGATCAGACCTGTTGTCCTCAAAAGATATGTAGTAAGTATCCTTAACAAAGTATATGAAAATATGACGTGTCCTTTCTGGCATATCCCACTTCCTTTGTGCTATGGTTTGTTTCTATACTACACATGCTATTTTGGAGGTCAGAATGGTGAAAGCTGTTTTGTTATGCAGTAAAATTCTTATAGTGGCTGCCTGGCTTCTTTATGTGGATCTGAATTTGCAGCTGGATTTGTTGCTTTTTTGAATGAATCTTACATCTAGCAACTATTGAAAGCAGTTACAGGCTAGAGTCTATAGATTCTTTTAATTGGCCAATAAAAATAAATCAACAGAATAATCCCTAATTTCGAAGAAATATAGAGATCATTTAGCCTCTTTGCAAAGTAAATTGGTAGCAAAAAATCATATCAGAATTAGGGAAACTTTATATGCAAACGTTTCTTGAAGATCCCACATTCAAAAACAAATGTTACAAGTGACTATCATTGTTCATGCCTATGACAGATTGAGATCAGATTGTTGCAAAGAGTTCTCCAGGGGGAATAGATTTTTAAAGTTGGATTTTCACAAGTGTTTAGGGTGACCAGACAGCAAATGTGAAAAATCAGGACGGGGGTGGGGGGTAATAGGACCCTATATAAGACAAAGACCCCAAAATTGGGACTGTCCCTATAAAATCGGGACATCTGGTCAATCTCCGAAGTGCTCAGCTTTAGCCTAACTCTGCTTCCAGTGAGAGTTCGGCTAATGCTGAGTGCTTTTGAAAATCCCACTATTAGTCTTTTTGCATGTGTTTTATTGTTTGTTTAAAAAAAAATGAAACACAACTTGATGTTTTCCATTTAACATAACAGACCTGTACTGAATATTGTAGAAGTTCATCATTTCTTTTTTGTATGTTTTTTTTTAATAGTTTGTAATCAGAGCTTTTGTGAATCCTTTATCCCTGAATGTAAGGGCCTGGAAAAGCTAGTCACTTACTATCGTGAAGATTCCTGTTGTCCCAATTACACTTGTGGTAGGTATTTTTATGAAGAAGTAAAAACAGAGAACTATTTTTGGCAGAAATGTCTGTATTATACCAGCATTTTGCAATATTCAAACTTATTCTGATGTGCTACAGATTAGAAGTTCTTGCAGGATTTCATAGTGTGAAAATTTTGGAGTGAAACTATAAACCATTTGCAAAAATGGATTGAGTTTCACAGGAAAAAAATGTCAGTGCAGACATCATTATGCCTGTACAGAGCTCTCTTTCACTTGTAAACCCAGGGTTGGATTCTAGTGCATCTTGTGCAGGTGCACTGGCAAAGTAGCCTTCTGTGCTAGGATCAGGCAGAAATGTGACCTAGCACTCTGTGGAGTGCTGAGCCAAGGGCACGACTAACATGCATAGCTGTGTTCCTCTGCTCTAAAGGGCTCTGTCCCAGTGACTTGGGGTTGCAAGACTATGATCTCCTCTCTGCCTGCTGGTGCCTGGAAGCAGGCACTGAGGTTAGCACATGCAGCTCCTTCTTCAGTTCAGATGTAAAGAGTGCTGATGAGTTTGCTACCTCCTGAGCTGTTCTGTCTGTGACTGTCCTGCACAACCCAGACGGCTCAGGAAGCCCCACTCAGCTGCTCTCCTCCTCCCAGTCTTAGGTAAGAAGAGGCAGAAATTCCTCCTGTGCTCTTCCCTTCGTTTTATTTTCTGCATGCAGTTTGCATGATGTTGTTGTCTACTTACCTTCCTCTGTGGTGTATTTAGTTGAAGGGATGAAAATGAGTGCTTATGGAGAATGTTATTTTCACAAGAGTCCAGTGTCTGGGATGTAGGTGCCTTTTGGTTTATTATTTCATAAATCTAAATACATAGATACGTTGTTCTGAGATTGGCTTGACCTTGGTGATGCTATAGTGCCTCCCCCCTTTGCTCTTGCAGGCAAGGGGGGGCACCATACTTTTGCCCAAAGATTGACATTTAACAAAAAATGTTTTGTGCTTGTTTTAGAATGTGACCCATCCAAGTGTGAACCAGTGGAGCAGAGTCAGAACTGCCGAGAAGACCAAACTCTGATTGCTGCTCGTGTGGAGGGGACCTGCTGCATATCTTATATATGTGGTATGATATCTTCACTTAATGTGACTGTGCGTGTTAGCATATAGGCAAGGATAACTGGATAATCATGTATCATTTAAGGCCACACTGGGGCACCCAACACAGCTGTTTAAAGCCCAGATGCCATTTAAAAACTGTTTGTTGCGTGTATAGGACAAGGGAAACAGAAGACACCATCCCATGTGCGGTTTTTTGGGGAGCTTCAAAACAGCCCTGCATGATGTTGTAGCAGAGCTGGGGATTCCATGGAATGGGGATTGAGGGCTGGGCCAGTGTAGATCAGCAGCTCTCAAACTATGGGGGAGGGGGCTCTCAAGGGAGGCATAAGCAGTGTGCCTTTTTTTTAGAGCTATGGCTGTCAGCCCTGGGTGGCTGGGGCTCATGCAGAAGGGCTGTGCACACCTGTGAGGCAGAGATAAAGGGGACAGCTGGAGCCTCATCACCCAGGCTCAGGCTTTCCTTCCGCCCCATTCCCTCTCCAAGAGGCAGCCTGGGCTCAGGCTCCTCCCACCCCAATTCTTCACCTGGAGGAGGCGGGGCTCCGGCTGTCAGCCCCAGCGTGGCAGCAGCAGTGCAGGAGTGGCAATGTGGCACTAAGTCTGCTGTGGAAAGTGATAACGATGAATATCACTTTTCACATTGCCACCCTTACTTCTGTGCTGCTGCTGGCATGGTGCTGCCTTCAGAACTGGGTTGCGGTATATGTACTTGTGTATGGGGGGGGCGCATAAATGACTACAGACACAAAGAAGGGGGGCCTGATCAAATAAGTGTGAGAACTGTTGGTGTAGATCAATAATAAAATAACACTCTTGGCATCATGCAAGATTTCCACTTGCTGCAGTATAGATCTTTGCCGTACAGCCAATAAACTGTCCTGTATGTGTCCCTCGAGTATACCCTTTGTTTTTGCACTCTATTGATTTCAGTGGAGCACAGGGTGAATCTTCCTGGCACGCATGCAACCTTTAAGGCATTAAAGAAAAACTGTCAAATAGCTGGGGTTTCAGTAAAGACTTCCACCTGGGACAAACCTTAAATGCATTTGTACCAAAGGAATTTTCATTGCTGACAGCTTTCTATGCTCACTCTGTTAGCATGGAAGTTGTGTGTTGAGTGTGGAGCTTTCTCCTGCACAACCCGTTATCCTTTTGCCTGTGTTTGATGTCATAAATCTTTCAACTAGAAATGCTTGTGATACCAAAAATTCAATACTGTGTTTTTGCTGCAAGTTCAAGTAAGAGGATACAACAGGTGTCAGGGATAAAGCCTTTTGTTGGGAATCAAAGATGCAGTACATCCTCACTATAAAGCCTTTAACAATTATGAATCTTGGGCTATTGTGAACCTGATCCCTGGATCCCACCTGGAGCCCTGCCACTGCAGTAGGGAGCTCAGAGCTTCTCTGGCCTCGGGGCTATGGCAGGGAGCAGAGAGCTGTCTGCTCAGGCTGTGGCCCAGGGCTGGAGGAGTTCTTAGCTCCTGCTGCAGGGCTTGAGATATCAGTCCAGCAGTGCTCTTTCAGTATAGTGAACCCCTGGCTATAACAAACAAATGTCTTGGATTCCCAGGGGTTCATTATGGCGAGGGTGTACTGTGTTTATGTTCAGGCAGACTGAGGGTGCTGTAAGACAGCTGAGTGACTCAGCAGGCAAAATACAGTTACAATTAGCAAGATCTTGTGTGCTATGTCTCAATAACATTTTCAGTTCCCTTCCTTTCTTGTATTTAAATCTTTATTTTCTTCAGCATGTGGGGTTTGCTCTGATCAGATACCAAAATGTCAGGAAGGAGAAGTGCTTATCGTGGATGGCAACACTACGGATAGATGTTGCCCTGCATACCAGTGTGGTAAGTTGATTTGATTTTTTTTTTTTTTGTGATTCTTAAATGAAAATAATAGAGTCACTGAACTGAATTTCCTAGTAATAAATGTTCAGTGCTATAAATGGTGGAATGGATATCTCTCTCCTGTTGGGCATATAATTCTGTCCTCTCCAGTGCTGAACCTATACTCTTATAATGTTTAAAATATCATGTTCATAAAGCAACATCTATACATCTGTGTCATGCCTGGGTACTGGTCATTCCTGGCACTGAATAGTGGAGATTAATCGAGATCAACATGGAGCATTGTAAAACAATTTTAAATGCAACTCCTCACACTCCACCCCGGCTGGAGCTTTTCATGAGTGAGCAATTCATTGCCTGTGCTTTGTGTTTCTGTTCATAAAAAAAAATATTAAAATATTTATAACCACATGTTGAAGGTATTTTTTTCTTTCTTTTAGTTTGTGAAACTTATCGTTGCCATGAATTCCAGTGTGCACTAGGAATGTCTTTGGTGGAAGTTTGGAGCCCAGAAAAGTGTTGTCCCTATCGTACATGTGGTAAAATGATCTGTGTTCATTTTAACTATGTTAGATCCTGTTGAGCTGGTAAGATCTCTGTGGCCTTTTAGCCTGAAGGCTACAAAATAATCAGAGTTATTCAGCTGTTAACTTGCCCAGGGTGCAGGCTGTTTTGGATATGTCTCCCATGTAGAGGTGCTGGTGCGCAGATGAAATAGGGAGTAGCCAGCTCAAAGCAAGGAATCTCTTAATCTACCAGATTTTTTCTTTTTTCAGAGAGATCGTAAAATAAATAGTTCTAATAGCTACAGGGCAAAGTGGTCTATGGGATCCATTTATTTGGGATTGGGGGTCAGGCTGGAACAGAAGTCAGGTGCAATTTGTCTCCACAGTATTGGGCTCAGCAGGAGATGTTTCAAAAGCCAGCAGGGCTTCTGTAGTGACTACTTGGTGCTGTTTGACACTTTTTTGTTTTAATGCAAAAGGCAAGATACTTTTCTGAATGACAATTTCTGTTTTTGTTTTATTTTAGAATGTGCATGTGATACAATCGCTAAACCTCAGTGCAAACTGGTATGGAATCCGTCTTGTTAAAATGAATTATTTTAGAATTTTCTTAGCAAAAATATTTAAAGCGTCAGTAAATTATGATGAACTTCTTTATCTTTCTCCTCTTTTTACATTGCTTTAGTGGATAGATTAGATAATTATGGAATAATAAAGCTGAAATGTTAGTCATGAACATGGTTTAAAACCTAAGAAAAAAAATCATGCAGACTAAAATGACTAGCAGGTATCAATTTGCTTTTCTCTTTTAGGATCAAATCCCGCCCTGAAAAATACAGACACAGGAACTGCATGCACACATCAGAGGACAGGATTTAGCATTTATTCTGTCAGAAATTAAAGACTTACATTATCATTAATTTAATACTATCCTGTCATGATGAATATGTCAGTGTTTTTTAAATATCAGGCTCTGATTCAGTAAAACACTTAGTCATGTTTCAATGGGACTGCTTACGTGCATTCTTCTCACGCGCTTAAGGTTCGGCACAGGCTTCATTACTTTGCGGGATGAATATATTTTGAATTCATTGTGATTATTTTATCCAGAAAAATGTACTATCCTTGGAATAATCAATAACAAATGTAATTTAACATTTTAATGAACAAATAGTATTTTTCTCTCCATGAAATATTATAGTATAACTGTTTAGAAAAAGCTAACAATAAAGCTGTTATTAATAGGTTTTTAGAGGTTTGTTTGGAGCGGGAGAGCGGGAGGAAGGGATGAATTTGATTAATCTTTGGCCAATTTTCTTTCATATGCACTATGTAAAATGTAGGATCATATTCTCTGCTTGTATAATTCCATTCACATCAGTGGAGTTATCCCAGCAAATGACATGGCCCATACAGTAGGCAGATTTCCATTAATGGGTGTGCCACTGGATTTCAGTCTTGACCTGCCGTGGCCTTTCCACTTCAGTTTCAAACTCTTCTTATACTGTAATCATTCTCACTTTGGAGGCATAAACAAATGTCCAATAAGTCACAGCTACTAAACTAATTTTCACTTGTGGGTGACCAAAGTCAGATTCCAGTCAAGGCTTCAGAGGTAAAAGACTAGTGCAGGGGTCGGCAACCTTTCAGAAGTGGTGGGCCGAGTCTTCATTTATTCACTCTAATTTAAGGTTTCATGTGCCAGTAATACATTTTAATGTTTTTAGAAGGTCTCTTTCTAGAAGTCTATAATATATAACTAAACTATTGTTGTATGTAAAGTAAATAAAGTTTTTTAAATATTTAAGAAGCTTCATTTAAAATTAAATTAAAATGCAGAGCCCACTGGACCAGTGGCTAGGACCCGGACAGTGTGAGTGCCACTGAAAATCAGCTTGTGTGCCGCCTTCGTGCTATAGGTTGCCTACCCCTGGACTAGTGTATTAACTATGCCACTTAGCCCTGAAGTGAAAGTTTAAGGGAGAAAAATCAAACAGGCAAACACTTGTTTGTGACATCACATTCTCTTTTTTTCTTTTGTGTGGATAGGGGGAGAAACTGCAGATAGATGAACAGTTTCAAAACAGCACAGAAAATGTTTGTGGCTGTACTAAGTACAAGTGCGGTAAGTCGGAGAAGAGTTTGTGTCAAAGACATATCCCCTACAGTGCTAAGGGTGGATCACCTGCTGTGGACCATGCATTCACTTCTGAAGCCTGGCACCGAGGGGCAAGAATTCATTGAAATACCCACACATAGGGTTGTGGGATGGAGCAGAGAAAAAGGAGGGTACATGTTAGGCTCTCTCACTAACTGCATAGTTGTGTACAGCCTCCCCCCTGCATACCTGGACATAATTCCCACTGCAGGAGAGCAGGGCAGGGCAATTGGGGACATGAGTTGGAGGCAGTGCTGAGATGCTGATGAACAGCTAATTCAAGCAGCATGTTTCTCTTCACGGGGCTCAGTCCTGCAGTACTGAGCACTAGCCCCAGCCCAGCAAAGCATGTAAAGGATATGCTTAACTTCTAGCCCTTGAGTAGTTCCATTGATCCATTATGAGACTGCGGCACAGGTGCTGCAAGTTAAGTATGTGCTCAAGTGCTTTGCAGGATGGAAGTCGCAATGCTCAATGCTGTGCAGAAGCATATCTCATGCTTCTGAGATATGCTGCAAAGCATATCTCAGAAAGTACAGAATGAGGCCAGAAGAGCCTCAGACTTGTGCTGCTCTGTGGAGCAGGAATTCACACACGGTACTCAGTAAGCCATATTAAGGGTTGCAGGTTGGATGGAGTCAGTGGCACCTGCTGCAAAGACATGTTGTTATTTCTGGTCTAGGGGCTTGTATACACAAACATTTTAGTTCTTGGAAAGCTGGGGTGTGATTTTATCCTGCGCTAGCCTGCCATGCTCTATTGCCTGCATTCACCCTGCTGACACACATTAACTGTTGGTTAATTTGCTTTGATCCAGTCCTGCACATGAAATGCAATCTGTTAGGTCTCCACTTTCAGTTCCTGCAGATCTCCAGACTGCAGTATGTGTGAAGTTCTTTGGGTGTGGCCTCAAACTCTTATGTTGTACCCTGATATGTATGTATGATTGTATGTCAGTAATTCTTCTCCATTATATAAATATACACGTGTTTCCCTTTCACCCAGATGTACACAGCCAGAGGAGTGTATACAGGGCTTAATTTGGAATGAAAGAGGTGCCGGGCTCAAGCAATTTTTTTTGCTTTCATAACTGATGCAGCAAACCAGAGGTGCTGGGGCTATGAACTGCCAAGCCTAGAGGTGCTGGGGCTCAGTCCTGGCAAGCCCCAGCACAAATTAAGCACTGATTGTACGGCCTTTTGCCTACAGTCATTGTAAGGCTCCTAATAATGGAATATTCTATCCACTGCTACATATCTGGCATTGTTATGGTAGGAACAATTTTGGGGCTGTAGTGAATGCAATTAAACATTCTTATTAAAGCCATAGGGCTAGGTGCTCAGCTGGAGTAAACTGGTGTCGCTGTATTGAAGTCAATTGAACCGTGCCAATTTCCTTCAGTTGAGGCTCTGACCCCATTTTTTTTAAAGATATATTAAACACGACATTAGCTTTTGTCTTCCTAGTCACTCTGTAATAAACATTACCTTTTGTTTAGCTGTTGTAAAGCCAAAGTGATTTGTGTGAGTGTGTTGTATATTTTTATATACTGTTGCAGTGAGAGACAAGGTGTGTCTGAGTAACGAGAGAGGAGTACTGCGTCCTGGACAGACAATTATGGAACACACACCTGATGGCATTTGCTATACTGCTTATTGCACAAACATGATTGATCCCTCCACCAAATACTACAGGATAAATATCTCCTGGACAAACTGTGTCATCAAGTGTGAAGCTGTAAGAAATTCACAATTTTAGACATTCATTTTGTGTTTAGTAATCTTGATTAAACTATGACTTTCATTGATTATATTCATAGGAACTGGGTGCTGAGATTAACCAACTATGAGCTCCTTCCTTAATGATCTATTGTAGCTCTTCTGATTAAAATTGTGCGCTGTTAATAATAATGTAAATTTAAGGTCAAACTCTGGCCCCCATTAATGCAGCAAACTTTAATGCTTCTGTATGCTGGCTGGCCTAGACCTATTCGGTGCTTTCCTGTGCAAATTATTTTGCAAAAGTATCTGCATGAGTTGGGGGTATAGGAGGCTGTGGCTGGCTGGATCATAGAACATGCATGGTAAACTAAACAAACTTAACTTTTGAACCCTAGACTTCACCCCAGAATAACCCCTGTTCAGCTCTACTCATGGAGGACATGTGGATCAGCCACTCTACGAGTTGGGATTAGCCTTTGCCACAAAATTCAGATCCACATTTGGAGCTGAACTTCCTCAGGGCTGCTTAAATCGGTTTTTACGTTGGCCCATTATAGAAGTAGGACCTAGCTTGAAAGTCCAGATGATGATCTGAGCATCCAGAGAATGCAAGGGGGCTCAGAACTGGGGCCCATCTCTGGTTTCAGAAGAGCCAGTACTGGTGTGTAACACTAAGATATCATGATGAGAGGTATAAATTCCTAGAGAAGAAATAGAACACTTCTACCCCACTTTCCCCTCTAGCCTCAGCTTCTTTGGTGCGCAAATAGCAACTAGAAATTGGCTCTAGCTGAATATTTGTAAAAATGAAGAAAAACTTTACTAGAAATCCTGTAAAAAAAAATGAACTATATAACCCCTATCCCCCACACAGCCGAAGTGTCATCTTGTCTCCGTACAAAATACTGTGAATTAATCCACAGCAAAAGTCTTTTTCTCTGTCTTTAGTGTATGAATTTTCCTGAATACATATTGATTACAATGTGTAATACATCAGAATTCAAAAGCACATTGATTGTTGGATAAGCAGTCACATGCACTATTTAAAAATTGCAAAGGGCCCAATTCATCTCTCAAAGTCAGTCTCTTCGCATTGATGGCAGTGAAAGCTGGATCAAGCTCAGTAACATCTTATAAAAAGTGAGTGTATAAGCTGTAGAGTGAAATGTAAAATAATAATTCTAAAAGCTTCATACCAGCCTGAAAAATCTAACCCATGAAACTAACATGGTATCAATATATTAAAAACAATTATAATATCTATTCTCTGTCTTGTTATCTAGCAGGACTAACACGTTTGATTTTTGCAGAATCAAGTATACGAGCCTCCAAAAGATTTAACAACTTGCTGTGGTCACTGTAAGAATGTATCTTGTCTCCACACTTTCCGCAATGGGACAGTCTCCAATTTTAAGGTAAGTTTTTTTTGTTAAAAATAAATAAATAAATTACCTTTTGAAAATACCGAGAAGTGACCCAAAACTTAACTAGATGCTATATGTAAATTCTGACATCTGACTTGGGCATGGTTCCCATTGCATGTGCACTGAAGGACGTATTTGTCCTTATGTTAGCAATGCATTTATGTTTCAACAATAATAATTGAACTGATGCCTCTTTTAAAAAAAAAATGTAAAACCAAACCGAGAAATAGGCTCTCTTGCTGTATCACTGAAATAGATTACATCTTGATTATGCTTTTTTAGTGATCCTCACTATAATTTTATGCTTTAAAAGTTCCATCTAAATTGTATTTTGCAGGAGGTATCTTTGTACTAATTCAGATAGGGCTGTGTTTTATTGCATTGTTTTCAGAAATAAAAATAACAACTAGTGACGTCTTGTCCCAAGTTCTGGTGAGGGTAATATTTTACAATTTTTAAACAGCCCGGTATTACTTGGATTTCAAACTGTGTCAAGTATGACTGCACAACCACAGCAGTAGGACCAGTTTTAATTTCATCTTCCATGAGCTGCCCACCCTTTAATGAAACTGAATGTGTGAAGGTCAGTATTTTTTAGACAGTTTATTTCATTGTTATAGTTTATATTTGCATTTGAAATTTTATTTTTGACTGTTCTAAAGTCTTCCAATCATCTCAAGAAGGGGAAAAATTATAGTGTCTGCTTAGATCTTTAAAAGCAAAATGTTGACTGCTCTAAGTACTCTAACTATACAAAACTTTTGCCTACACATTTGCTGGATCAGCAAGCTTCCTGGGCTACAAAACTGTAAAGGACACTCCATATTCTGAGAGGATACGTCCCCCTTTCAAGCAGGTTTGTAATGCCAAGCTTAGCCTGACGCAGCTGTCCAAAACTGCAAGCACTTCTGGGTTTGATCATTGTCACAGCTGGGTCGTGAGTGACTAGACCTAGTAGTCAGAGTCGGAGTATAGCAGGGGTGGGCAAACGTTTTGGCCTGAGGGCCACATTGGGGTTCCAAAATTGTATGGAGGGCCGGTTAGGGGAGGCTGTGCCTCCCCAAACATCCAGGTGTGGTCCAGCCCCAGCCCCATATCTGACACCCCCCCCCCCGCTTCTTGCCCCATTATGCCCCTGGGACCCCTGCCCCATCCAACCCTCCCTGTTCCCTGACCACACCCAGACCCCCTGACTGCCCCCCACTACCCTATCCAACCCCTCCTCTCATTCCTGAGTGCGCCTCCAATCCCTGCCCCCATTCAACCCTCCTGTTCCCCGCCCTGGGAGTGCAGGCTCTGGGGTGGGGCCGGGGATGAGGGGTTTGGGGCACAGGAAGGGGCTCTGGGCTAGGGCCAAGGGGTTTGGAGTGTGGGAAGGGGTGCGGGCTCTGGGAGTTTGGGTGCAGGAGGGGGTTCCAACCTGGGACAGGGGGTTGTGGTGAGGGTGGGCGTGCAGGGTTTGGGAGGGGGTTGGGTGCAGGAGGGTGTTCCAACTGAGGCAGGGGGTTGGGGTGCGAACTCCGAACTTTGGCCAGGCAGCACTTAATTCAGTCAGTTCCCAGTCGATGGTGCAGTGGAGCTATGGCCCTGGCTCCATGCTGCTCCCAGAAGCTATGTCCGGCCCATAGGTGGATGGGAGGCTCTGTGTGCTGCCCTCACGCCTGCAGGTGCCGCCCCCGCAGCTCCCATTGGTTCCCGGCCAATGGGAGCTGGAGAGGCGGCACTAGGGGTGGGGACAGTATGCAGAGCTTCCCTTTATCACCCCTGAACCTATGTGCTGAATATGCCAGCCACTTCCAGGGATCCTGCCTTAGCCCTGCTGCACCACCAACTGGACTTTTAATGGCCCGGTCAGCAGTGCTGACCAGAGCCACCAGGGTCTCTTTTTGACCAGCCATTCCAGAAGAAAACTGGATGCCTGACAACCCTACTGCCAGATGGAGGGTTGGAGTGTGCCTGCTGGGGACACTGGGTCATGACAATCATAGACTTCTCTTTTCTAACTTACTTACTGTATATGGCAATTTAACTCATAAAAATGATGGAAAATTTAAGCTGAATATCAGGAAAATCTTCCCAATAGTAAGATATATGAGACTGTGGTATAGTCTTGCAGAGGAGGGGAGGTCATGAAACTTCCATTGGTCTGAATGCATAAAATTAGTCTGGACAAAGTAACCAGAAAATGTACTCTATGGAATTATTTTGTATAGTTCTCTCTTAATTCTGTGGTGGGGTGTGCATGTGAGGGTACTAAACCAGGGAACAGTCTTAAAGGAACTATACGTCTGTAATACCCCTTCCTAGATGACAGGAATGGAGTGGTCCGTCAGAAAACAGAGGCCCAGTTAGGTAGAAGATATTTTCCATTCTAGCCCCTAAAATGGCAGATGTGGAAGAGCAAAAAGGGTTTAGCAAAAGTAAAGTTAGTAGAAAAGTCTTCTCCTTCTTTCATCTTTTGGAGTTTTTGAGAAAGCAAGAAAGTTTCAGTACTTTTTCGGTGATCACCATGTGAGAGACCTGATGAAACAAAGTTGAAGAGATCACTTTGGCTTGTAGGAGTGAAATGGGACACTGTAACTGACCCAGTACCACGGTGAAATTATTTAAGAATGCTTTGACATGGACTGTAATTATTCTGTCTACTTTACTCCAGTTGGTGCTCCATCTTACAATGTCAAAGACAGTGAGCCGTGGCTAGAATGGACATTTTGCTGAGCAGAGATTTCTTTTTATGAGAATTAACTCAAGATCAGTTTTGTTACCATAACTGTGGTCTGCAAAGCATCAACATTTACTTTCCAGAATCACATGGTAGAATCTGTTCTAAGTTCTGTTCAGGTACCACTATGATAATGATTAATGACAACTACTGAATATTCACATGTGTTAATAAGCTCAAGTTAAATCATTTAAGGCCAATTTCTTCCCTGATCCAAACCACTGACGTTAATGAGGTTGCATGGAATTGTAGGTCAGAATAGAATAAGGGAAGTCACCTCTAATAGCACTGGTATGTAGGTGTTATGATTAAGAAATTATTCTAATGTTTGTTTTTCTTTTTTGTTTAGATTGGAGGTTATGCTGTGCCCTTTCTAGAGGGATGCTGCAAAACATGTGAGTGACTAATGAGACTTCAGGAATCAGAAAAGTCCATTTAGCATGTGATTATAATAGGAGCAAGACTGGCTTACGGTTTCATGAGGGCTTGATTCTGACCTCATTGACACGAGAAGAAGGATGGCCTTTACTAATACTTGTCAGAAGTATATTGACTGGAGCTAATGGAGTTAGACTAGAATAAAACTGGTGTGAGATCAGATCCAGAGTCCTTTTTATGTTCTAATATGATACTTCCAAAATCCAGTGAGACAAACTCTCCATTAAAGTTAGAGTTTTTGCCATTGACTCTTATGAGGTCAGTATTTGGCCTGATGGCTTTGAAGTGCACCTATCCTCTCCAAATTAACCTGCAAATGAGTGTTTAATTCTACTTTAATCCTTCAAGATCAGTGTTTTATCTGTTCAGATATTCTTGTCGTAAGTCACAACAATTTAATAAAATTATTTGTATTTCCTTTAACATAGGATTTAAAAATTTATCTTCATACCAGTAAAAATTTAAATGAATATAAATTTGAATATAATATGAGTATAAATAAATAGATGTTTATGGCAAACATTATTTAAACTCATATGCAATTGACTGAAGTAAAATGGAGTTTGAGGAGTCAAATGTTGTGCAGACTACCTTTATGAGAGGCAGCATGTTCTGGGAGACTGACCAACAGGTTAGGAGATAGCAAGTCCTAAACTCTGCCCCCAGCTCGCCTAGTGATGTGCTGTGAGGAATTGGCAAGTCACTTTGGGCCAGGTTCTGTCACCTTACTGATGCTGTGCTGTGCCTTACTCATCTAGTAGCTCCACAGAAAGGAATGGAACTACTTGTGGAGTCAGGTATTGGACTACTCAATATGAGCCAGGTTGGCAGAATATGGCCATTGCCTTCTCTGTCTCTGGTTTTTCATCTGTAAAATGGAGATGCTCTTCCTCACAGTTGTGTTGAGGCTCACAGGAGCAAGCAAACTTAAGTCCATTAATGGCTATTAGCCAAGATGGATAAGGAATGGTGTCCCTAGCCTCTGTTTGTCAGAGGGTGGAGATGGATGGCAGGAGAGAGATCACTTGATCATTGCCTGTTAGGTTCACTCCCTCTGGGGGACCTGACATTGGCCACTGTCGGTAGACAGGATACTGGGCTAGATGGATCTTTGATCTGACCCAGTATGGCCATTCTTATGTTCTTATGTTTAAACTTCCCAGAGGACTGAGGGGCTCAGTTAGCTAATATTTGTGCAGCACCTTGCACATATAAAGTGCTATAGAAGTGAAAGAGATGTTCCATATCTTAGAAGTCACTGCTACTAGTTTTAATCTTTATTCTGAAGAACCACCCTTTTTCTTTCTGCTTCAGTAAAGTTTCCCAGTTGCCTGGGAGGTATAATAAAATCATGAAACTTATGGGAGTGACTTCTAAGATATAGAGCATCTCTTTCATTTCTATAGTACTTTACATGTGCAAGGTGCTGCACAAACATTAGCTATCACATGTAATTGGTTTAAAGGGACATAACAAATATTACAATAAGCAATAATTTCCCCTGATTTATATTATTTAGGGTTTTTTAAGATTCTACTATATAGACATAAATATTTGGTCTCTTTTCCTCTATCCTTATTTTGCTTTTTTTTTTTAAACTAGAAACGAATGATCTTTTTTTTTTTTTTCTGAGGAGGAAAATTGTTGATTAAGAGGAGGAGGAGGGAAATCTGGTGGCTATTTATACTTTACAGGATATTGGTTAAATACAATTTATTCTAGCCTTGCGTTAAGGCAATAAAGAGAGGTTTTTCCATGATTCCATGTAACAATACTATAGGCTAATTATGCTCACATGATCTCATAGATCAACATATTATCTGAGAATCCTCAAGTCGTCTTTCTTAAATGCAGAATTGCACATTATAATATAGCAATACCACACATTTATTGCGAAGTATCTCATTTCATACCAGAATTTGTTGGGAAACATTTTAAAATGTAATGGAACTTGTAAATTCTCCAAATTTTGAAGTAGTTGAATTTTAACTAAACAGAGTAATTACCCAGGTTGGCCAGGATACTGAAGTTAGCATTATGAAGAATACCACAGAATCTTTACAGGGTACGTGAGGTAATATGTTTCATTGGACCAATTTCTGTTGGCCAGAGAGACAAGCTTTTGAGCCACACAGAGCTCTTCCTCAGATCTGGGAAAGGTACTCCCAGCAACAGCGCAGAAGAGTCTGTGCCCACTAGAGCACACTCTCCTCCAGAGCCTGGAATGGAAGCCAGGATTCCTGAGGCTCATCAGAAATTTCATCATGTGGCATCATATTGAGACACACCTGGGCCATCAGCAGGTTTGGAACCTTTAGATCCACCCCACAGATCTCTGCCTTTGAGCTAGTGGAGTAACTGATACAGTAGATTGTCATCTTCTATGTGGACCGTCACTAGAGGGGGATGAGATGCTTTGCCAGTGGGTTTCAGAGATATTTGCTGATAGCAAAACAATGATGAGCCTCGGGAATCCTGGGTTCCATTCCAGGATTGGAGGTGTGCTCTAGTGGGCACAGACTTTTCTGACCATTCCCCCAAGCTTGATCGCTTCTACCCTATCCCATTCAACCTGTCACAGTCTTGTCTTTTTCCCCACACTAGGCTGCCCCTCCCAGTCCCATTCTCTTCACCTTGGCAGTCCCTCCCTCCACTCCCCAAGATTGTCATTCCAGTCTCAGTCTCCTTGCCCAGCAAGTCCTAGTCTCATCCATCTGGACTCCCCATTCAGTCTCTGACCTTCAGTCCCAGTCTCCTTGCCCAGCCATTTCTAATTTCCAGCTCCTAGTCCCCAGTATCTTTGCCTAGCCAGTCCTAGTCTCCACTCTACTCCTTTCCTGACTCCTCATCTGATCTGTCTGTCTGTCTCTCTCTCCCATCCTGACCTCTAGCAGATGTTGCCCATATTTTCCATCACCACTGACTCTCAGTTAGGGTGACCAGATGTCCTGATTTTATAGGGACAGTCCTGATATTTGGGGCTTCTTTTTTATATGGGCTCCTACTGCCCCCCACCCCCATCCCGATTTTTCACACTTGCTCTCTGGTCACCCTTCTCTCAGTCCTAGTATCCATCCCTGGCTCCTCATTCAATCTCAGTGTCCATTCCCCCAGCTCCTTGTCCTAGTCTCTTTGCCCAGGCAGATCCAGTTCTCCCCTCACACCTTGTCTCCTTGTCAGATCTATCTCCATTCCCCCTCTCAGCTCCTTCCTCACACTCCACTAGTTCTCAGTTCCAGTCATCCTCCTTGGCTACTCATCTGATCTCATTCCACCCCCCAACACACACTGGTTCCCAGTTTCCCTGCCCCTAATCCCTCCCCAACTCCTTGTCCCAGTTTCCTGGCCCAGACAGATCCAGTCCCTCCACCCTGGATCTCAGTTCCATTCTACCATCCTAAGCCCAGTCTTCACTGCAGGCTCCAAATGCCAGTCATGGTCTCTCTTACTATTCCAATTCTCAGTCTGTTTCCCTCTCCCCATCCCTGCTATCCTCCAGTCCCAGTTTCCACTCCCATCCCCGAAAGGATCCTTGCCCTAATCCACTTCTCCTGCCACCTCCTGCAGGTTTGGTTCTTGTCCTTGCTGCATTAAAATCAGGCAGCTTCTTCCTCTACACTGCCTGGGCCCAGCAGGGAGGCCATTGCGAGCACAGGAGAGAGAGCCTCCCTGCCCTCAGATTTGGTGGCTGGACCCAGATCCAGCATGGCCTGTAGCAGCCCAGAGCCGCAATTGCAAGGAAAGTCCTGCACAGCCCCAGGCTTCAGCATGCTTAGTTTGGATGGAATCTTCAGGGAATTTAGCTACAAAAACCTAAGAAAGCTGTGTTAACAATGTGAGAACTGCAGTTTTTCAAAGGCTTATAATTTAGCCAAATGTGGATGGATTTTCATGGGAACAGCAAAAAGGCCACTGCCCTGCCAAATTTTGAGCCTCTCATCTAAAGCCGGGGGCTCCGGAGCTCTTAAGAGAAAAGGTCGCCAGAACTTTGCAACATGAGCAAAACAGTGTATTTTTCCTTAGCCTCATTCTCAGAAATCACTGAATGTTTTGACTGAAAATTTCCAAAAAACTTCACTCTGAGGCAGACACCTGGCATGGCAAAATTCAGCACAAATGATTAACTTTTGGCAAAATTATAGGCAACTGAAAACAAGGTCTTTTAATGGGCTGTGTCAGCCAACCACAGTGGTTGATGGTACTACCAGACCCACATATAAGAAGATAGATGAATTCCCACACATCAGTATAAGCAGGTGGAATAATAGCCTAACCAGTTCTGATGATAGTAGGGATTCAGTGCGGGGCGGTGGTGCTGGTGGGGGAAATGACGATGCTACATACCTGCTCCATGGAAGAGAAGCACAGGGATCTTTGGTAGTGGTGGGAGGGGACTTCATTACCTCCCTGGGCTGCCCTCCTTGGATTCCAGTCCTCCTGTCTTCCTGCACTGGGGTTACCACCTGAAGACTGCTACAGTGGGAGATGGGTAGCCAGGATAAGGGTTCCTCATGTTTTTATTTAAGAATTACATTTTTGGGGTAGTGATGGCTGGAAATCACAGTAGGGAGATCAATTTCCTCTGCCAACACTCTTGTTAACTAGGGGAAGAGGAGAAAGGATTTTGGGGTCCTTTGTCCTGGTGGGCTCTGTCCTTTGCATGCCAGAAATCTGTTTGACACTTGTCCCTGGTTCTGAAATGCATTTTTTCCCATAACTGTGCACTCCATTCAATTGTCCCAGCTGCCATTGCCTCCCCTGACATTATATCTCAGGGCACTGACAGCCATTTAAGTCAGCTAGTGGACAAACAATCTCTCCAAGAGCCTTAAAAAAAGCCGTGTACTTTCTTGTCAGCTGGTAAAATAATTTGATATTATACTTCCAGAAGGGCCAAAATTAGAACCTTTTTGTGGATTTAGATAAAACAGGACCATTTCTTTTGGGCGTCATTTTCCAAAACAAAATCGAACCAGCAAATTAGAGCCAGAACTTTTTAAAATTGCATTTGCAATGTGTAATACCTATTCATATTTTTCAATGGATAAAAATAAATTCAGAATTCATATTCCTAATACTACTGATTGTATAGCTGTATAACCTTGTAGATCCAGCATTTATTGGATGAATCATATGGCCCAGACTGAATATAAAAAAAACCTGTGGCAATAAGATTTTCATGATAAATAGTAACTGCATAAGACATTTTATGAATAGGATCACTAGCATCTTGTCTTCATTTGAAATACCTTATCCTCATGAATCACTATGATTTTTCTCTCTAATTTTTGCAGTAAAACTACAGTTTAAAACATTGTCCTGCAATGAAATCTACAGGAATTTCACAAAAACATTGAGAACTTTCAAAGATAACTCTTGTGGGAAATTACATTCCTTCCATCTCTTGGCCCTAAGTCTAACAGTAACTTTGAGGGTCAGATTCTCCACTCACTTACACCAGCGTAAATCAGGAGTAACTTCATTGAAGTCGTCAGAGTTAAAATTAAGGTAAAACTGGTGTAAGTGAGGGGGAGAATAGGCTCAAAATACATCACAAGTATCTAAGCAATATTGTTTGATTTCCTCCTATTCTTGCTATTGTTTTCTAGATATTTTATATTTAATAACTACTTCATCATAACACAATGAAATTTTAAGTCGATTTCCTTTTTTTAAGTTTCCTTTTCAAACATGGGTGTGTCTGACCATAAAATGTTGACTAGTGATAGTGACCCTTTTGTGTTATGTGTAACATGTTCAAAATGTAATATTCTTACCAGGTTCCGGAATGTCATTGTTGTTCCCATTTCCCGTTAGCCCAGTCACACCTACAGCTAGCGCTAACTGTAACTCAGGTACATTTTCTTGGAAATCAGTAGGAACAAGTCAACCAGCACCATTGTTGATTTCCAACAATGTACTCCCTGATAGGAGCATCAGGCCTCATGTCATCAAATCATGTTTGAAAGCTGCATTGTAGTATTAACTTCTCATTGTTCAGAACAGCTCAGATATGTTTGGGGTTTTTTTCTTTTCATTTTGCACTGTATGGGCAGTGCATTGTTGTTAGCCAACAATGTACTGTTAGTAGTATGCATTTGCATAGTATTTAGTTTGCTGCATGTGTATTTGCTACGTTTAGAAAGTTGGCTAATCGCTTTATGTTTATAGTGCTGTAGAACGTAGAGACTAATTGCTTTGCTCATTAAAGCTTACTGTTCAAATAACTCTTTAAAATATTATAAGGCATTCAGTAGCATATGTACAAGAAGCAGTCCATATTTTCTAATCTATTGAAATCAGGACAGTATTCTGGAAATATATACCAAAATAATTGGAGACAGACAAGTATCTGCCTTACAACACATGGTATGAATGCTAACCTTCACTACATTAATCATGTGAAAACACAAGTACACTTTGCTACATAGCAAGTGATATTGACTGTAACTATATAAACTATCTGTGCTGCAACATCACTGAAGGCCAGATTCTGCATTCATTTGTACAAATGTCAGTCTGGAAGAACTCCATTGATTTCTGTGTCATTCATCCTTATTGATACCCAGGTAAATGAGAACAGAATTTGACCATCAGTGATGTTACAGCACATATTATTGTGTATATAGTTACATTGGAGGCACTCATATAACGTGTTTGAACCAAACAGAATGTACAGAAGAATCTCATTACAGTACATATAGTTACCTACAATGTCATATGCTATCTATATGAAAGTTGTTCTAAGGCAAACTATGCATGTCTGTCAGTAAGTGTTACTAAGAATCATCAACACACACATGCAAATACTTTGCATTCTGCACTTGTTTCTGAGAAGTGACACACTTGCAGTGCAGTCAAGATTAACTCAGAGCCATAATTGTACCTGAAGAATTCCCTACCCCAGGCATCATCTACAGTGTGGTAAGAGAAGCAAAGAGCAGGAATACAACTGACCATTTTCAGATATGGTTCAGTTGGCCAGGGACCACTTCCTTGGAGACAAAAGAAACAATGGTGAGTTGTTTCTTTTAAAAAATGTTATTTTATCTTTTCTCTGTTTGACGTGCCTAGTGGGCTTATTGCTTGCCTATTCAATGTGCTTTTATCCTATCCAAGATATAATTCATTGATACTTTTGCCATAGTCAGTAGCTAACTATTTTTTATTGGAAAAGTAAGGGGAGGAAATAATCCTCTTAGAAAAAAATCCACGTTCTAAAAATCTCTACTGTACTTGGAGTCAGTTGTTTGTCAAAACTTACATTTGCTTTCTTAGAGAAGCAGCATTTCCTAGTGGTTAGAGCAAGGAACTAAGCATTGGGGCTCATGTGCTAATCCAGTCTTTGCCATGATTTAATATGTGACTTTGGGCAAACCAATTTGTCTTGGTTTCCTTGGGGATATTAATATCCACCTTTTGTATAGAGTTTTGAGTTTCTTGGATGAAAGGTACTACCAATGTATAGGTGGAAAGTATTGTGAGGCCCTAAGGGCTAGATCCACAAAGATGACTTAGGCTCAGAGTTACAAAACCTAACTTTAGGTGTTGTGACACCTACTGGAATCTGTAGGCCTGAGTTAGCCACCCAGGCTCCCTATATAACACATGGAGAGAGATCAGTGCCTAAGAATGCAGTCCACAAAAGCCAACACTCCAAGTGGAGAGCTGCCTAAGCTAGTTCACAGGAAATGCCAAGGAGTGGGGCAGGGCCAAAGCCCTGCCTCTCAAATGGAGTTACGCACCTAATTGGGGACTGGAGGAAGGCAACTATTTCTGCTCAAGATTCTCAGCCATGAACCCTCTCCTAGAATTAAGTGGTTAAGCATCTTTTCTCCCCGCCCCCAACCCCTCCCCCCAAACAGCTATTCCTCCCCCTTCATTTGAACCTTTAGTTGAAGCTAGAGCACTCAGCCAGGATGTGGAACACTGGGGTTCAGATATCCCCCCTCTCCCTATTGTGGAGTAGGGATTTGAATCCATGTCTCCTACCTCTCCAGCAAATGCCTTTACTACTGGGCTTTTGGATATTCTGAGGTGGCGCTGTCGCAGTCTCTCTTTTTGAAGCTATTCAATAACAAAATAGTTTAACTGGGAATTGAGCTTGGGTCTCCTGCATTCAAGGTGAGTGCCCTCACCACTGGGCTAATGGTTATAAGAGGTGCGCCAACCACCTCCTCCTCTGTCTGTCTGTGTTTTGTGTAGGGCCTGATCCCTGAGACTGTCCCCTGGATTAGGCCTGGGGAACGCCTTATTTGAGACTCTCTCCATGGTTTAGGAATGAGATAGGTGTCAGGATTTAGGTGGCTGTGCATATGCTCATTGGCAGATTTTTAGGTGCCATGGGGACTTTTCAATGGAAACTTAAATACAATGGGAATTAGGTGTCTACAGAATTATGTGACTGCTGGGCTGGGGTTCTGAGGATCTACATTTTGGACTTAAGCACCTAAAGTGGCAATTAGGTACCAAAATCCATTTGTGGATCTAGACCTCAGCATTCTACAGTATGATGCAGTATGGGATCTGCAGTAGAACTGCAGTAATTCAACTAATAGAATGGACTTTCTCTTTTAGATCTCCTTTGTGATGTGGGTTCTCCAGCAGGAAGAAGATCATTTCCTTTGCAATCAGACACAATTCTTTCACTCCTGCAACCACTGAACTTTCTGCATGATCTCTCTTCTTCAAATATTCAATATTTCCCCCTTTAATTATGTTTACCCCTTTGTTCATTTTATATATAAACAGATATTTTAGAATGTGTTTATCTATATGTTTTGTATCTTTTTTTCTTGTAAAAATAAAAAAATACAGGTAGTACAAATAAAAATTGGAATTAAGTATTTTCTCTTTTTATTAGGGGTTGTTTCTCTGTCTTTTTACACAGAAAGTATGAAAACACAAACCTTCCCCCAAACCTGCCTTACATAGTTGGCAAATCCATGTGTTGTAAGGTGTCTATTACCAAAAATTTATTAAATACAATCGTTTGATAGTGTTATGGCAGAAAATGTATGTACTATCAATAGTCTTCTCCCAGGAATGGTTACTTCATTTTGCCTTCAGAAAACATTGTATTATAGGTAACGCATTTTCAGAATGACAGAGGCTACAATACTGTGTAAGTGGCTTATGGATTTTGTCCTTAAAAAATTTATAGATCTGGAATAAATACATTAGGCCTGGTCTACACTTGGACTTTAAGTCGAATTTAGCAGCGTTATTTCGAACTAACCGCTCAACCGTCCACACCAGGAAGCCATTTAATTCGAACTAGAGGGCTCTTTAGTTCGAATTTGGTACTCCACCCCGACAGGTGGAGTAACGCTAAATTCGACATGGCTAGCTCGAATTAGGCTTGGTGTGGATGCTAATCAAACTTAGTAGCTCCGGGAGCTATCCCACACTGCACCACTCTGTTGACGCTCTGGACAGCAGTCCGAGCTTGGATTCTCTGGCCAGCCACACAGGAAACGACCCGGGAAAATTTGAATTCATTTTCCTGTCTGGGCACTTTGAATCTGACGTCCTGGTTGGACATCGGGGCGAGCTCCGCAGCACCTGCAACGATGCAGAGCTCTCCAGCAGAGGAGTCCGGGCAATCCCAGAATATAAAGAGGTCCCCAGCATGGACTGACCGGGAAGTCATGGATCTGATCGCTGTGTGGGGCGAGGAGTCTGTGCTCTCGGAGCTGCGCTCCAGCAAGCGGAATGCAAAGACCTTCGAGAAGGTCTCGAAAGCCATGAAAGACAAAGGATACAGCCGGGATGCGATGCAGTGCCGCGTGAAAGTCAAGGACCTAAGACAAGGGTATCAAAAAGTCAGAGCGGCAAACGGACGCTCCGGAGCCAAGCCCCAGACATGCCGCTTCTACGAGGCACTGCATGCCATTCTAGGTGGGTCTGCCACCACTGCCCCACCAGTGACGGATTCCGAGGACGGAATAGTGTACCGGGACAGTTCCTCCTCAATGTTCGCCGATGGGGAAGATGAGGAATGGTCTTTGGAGGACGGCGCAGGCGACAGCAAACCCACTCCCGCTTTCCCTGACAGTCAGGATCTCTTCATCACCCTCACAGAGATCCCCTACCAACCCTCCCCTGCCGTTAACCCGGACTCAGAATCAGGGGAAGGATCAGGCGGTAAGTGCTATAGACGTGTAAACATTTATTTTTTATAAAATAGGTATAGAAAAAATAGAAATACTATATAAAAATTTTTCAATGTAAAACTATATAAAAAGTAGGTCCACACATATAGGGATTGAACAATAATCCTCTTGGGACAGTTCAACAAAGCTCTCAAAGAGGTGCTCAAAAAGCCTCCGCAGGAGGTTCCTGGGGAGAGGTGCCTTGTTGGGTGCTCCGTGGAAGCACACTCTTCCGCGCCAGGACATCCTAATGTACATTGGAACCATCGACTCCACCAGCATTGCTGCAAATGGTCCTGGTCTGTGCAGGGCTTCTCTTAGCATCCGCTCTCTCTGACTCAGAGTGACACGCCTCAGGGTAATGTCGTTCTGGAAGTGCTGCATCTAATTAGGGCAATTAGTGTACTGTTACTATTGTGAATGGTAGACTTTTACTTTGCATAAGAATGACCCTCGCTTAACAGCCACGTGTTGGAGGCCACAGAGGAAAAGCATACAGTGATCTTTCCCGTGCACTGCCGGAAGGGGCTGGAAAAGGCTCAGACTTTATGCTTTCCAGATTGCCTTTAGCGGGAGGGCACGGCTATCCATTAACTGTTAAGCAGACTCTACTGTAAGGCTTACCAGGACTGGCTGCTAGACGGATTCAGCTGTCCCTCCCCGCTTGGCGTCTCTCCTGTGCAAGACCGCAACCACTGAAAGCGTATTCCGAAATCTCGAACTTGTCCTGAGATCTCGTGAGACTAGGTGCCCTGTATGGTCTTGTTCACAGAAACTGACTAGACTGTGTTCACTGTTCGCAAACATGTATCTGTTCAAGGAAATCACTTACTTTTTTGCATCACACAGCTTCGGCTCTTTCCCGGACTGCCCCGGCATCCCCCTCGCAGAGGCTGGCTCAGATTAGATGGCGAAAGAAAAAGACTAGGGACGAGATGTTCCAGGAACTGATAGCCAGCTCCAGAGCAGAGGCGGCAGAGCAGAGACAGTGGAGGGAGACCCTGTGTCAGCAGCATCACACACACATCGAACGGGAGGATAGGTGGCGGCAGGAAGACCAGCAGGCAACTCAAACACTGCTTGGTCTAATGAGGGAGCAAACGGACACGCTCCGGCGCCTTGTAGATGTTCTGCAGGACCGCAGGCAGGAGGAGAGAGCCCCCTGCACTGCATCTGCAACCGCCCTCCAACGCCAAGAAGTCCTGTCCCCCCCTCACCCAAAGTTACAAGAAGGAGGGGTGGTAGGGGCCGTGAGAACTGTCACTGCACCGCAGCAGAGCGCTAATGTACAAGACACCTCTCGCGCTCTAAATTTGTAGAAGTTCTTCCCTTACAGGATCACCCAGTCCCAAATCCAAGTTTCAACCCCCCACTGTGTATAACATTATTAAAAGCGGTTTGCTGTTACTCTCTGTTTCCGTCACGTTTCTCGTGTCAGAAGACTTTGTGTGTGTGTGTGGGGATTTTCAATTGCAGTGCATAGCCCACATTACCAGAGTACAGACTTGGGGGCAGGGTCAACTGCAGGGCACACACAGACTGCAGTCACTAGGCACCAGGGTCAGTCTGTGTGGTGTATGCTGCCCCGGGTCATTCGTTGATGTGTATGCTTGTCCAGGGTCCTGGCGCCTGCCATCCCCGAATGTAAAGGCAGGCTTCCCTTACCATGCATTTCGACCGTAGCCACGAGCCTCTCCGCTGCCCTGAGCCCCAAAAAGAGCCCTCATCCAGGGGCAGATACTCACCCTTCCCCCACACCCCTTCCAACGCCCAAACCCACAGCCCACAGCCATCATGCAAACCCCTATCCAAAGACGGCACCCCTCGCCCCTTCCTGCAAACCCACCCATTCCTGCAACCCCCCCCCTACATGCACAATCACCGTAAACCGTCCCCCACCCCACAGACCTATGTAGGAGCAGGAGGCTGTCCGTCCTGTTTTGGACAAGCGGTCTGTACATCAGTGCACACCGAACCCAGCACAGAATGCTTCCATGTTTCAACCCAGGAACAGAAATGCAAAGTCAACGAAAGATTTATTATTAATTACTGTTACATTTCATTAGTTTTAAAACGTGCTTTGGAAGTGGGGGAAACTTGGAGAACCGGGTTTGTGAGCTCAGATCTAACTCGACACATACAGACACAGGCCCATGATCAGGCTCTCTTAAAATCAAGTGGACAGTCACAGGTTACCCTGCTCTGCGAGGAAACTAGCTTTCAAAGCCTCCCAGATGCACAGCGCTTCCCGCTGGGATATTCTCTCGGCACGGGTGTCTGGCTGATCGTAAACAGCAGCCAGGCGATTTGCCTCAACCTCCCATCCGGCCAAAAAGTTCTCGTCCTTGCTCTCACAGAGATTGTGGAGCACACAGCAAGCAGCAATAACTACGGGGATATTCTTTTCGCTGATGTCCGAGCGAGTCAGTAAGCTCTGCCATCTCCCCTTGAGACGTCCGAAAGCACACTCCACGACCATTCTGCACTTGCTCAGCCGGTAGTTGAAGAGTTCCTTCTCACTGTCCAAGGCGCCTGTATAGGGCTTCATGAGCCAGGGCATTAGCGGGTAGGCCGGGTCCCCGAGGATCACTGTAGGCATCTGCACATCCCCAACCGTTATTTTGTGGTCCGGGAAGAAAGTACCTGCCTGGAGGCGTTTGAAGAGACCAGAGTTCCTGAACACACGCGCGTCATGAACCTTGCCCGCCCACCCGACGAAGATGTTGGTAAAACGTCCCCTATGGTCCACCAGTGCTTGCAGCACCATTGAAAAGTAGCCCTTTCGGTTAATGTACTCGCTGGCCTGGTGGGCTGGTGCCAGGATAGGGATGTGAGTCCAATCTATAGCCCCACCGCAGTTTGGGAATCCCATCGTGGCGAAGCCATCTATGACGACCTGGACGTTTCCGAGAGTCACTACCCTTGAGAGCAGTTGCTCAACGATTGCGTGGGCTACTTGCATCACAGCAACCCCCACGGTAGATTTGCCCACGCCAAAGTGGTTCGCTACTGACCAGTAGCTGTCTGGCGTGGCAAGTTTCCAGAGGGCTATGGCCACTCGCTTCTGCACACTCAGGGCTGCTCGCATCCGTGTGTCCTGGCGCTTCAGGGCAGGGGCCAGCAAGTCACAGAGTTCAAGGAAAGTGCCCTTACGCAGCCTGAAGTTTCGCAGCCACTCTGTTTCATCCCAGACCTGCAGCACTATGCGGTCCCACCAGTCCGTGCTTGTTTCCCGGGCCCAGAATCGCTGTTCCACACCATGAACTTGACCCATTGCCACCATGATCTCCATGGCGTGGCGTACCCTGCTTTGTGAGAGGCCTGCGCCACTCTCCTCACCGCGCTGCCGGAGCCTCCTTGCCCGATTTCTCAGCAGCTGACTGTGGAAGAGGTGGACGATAAGGTGCGAGGAGTTGGCAACGGCCATAAGTGCAGCGATGATCGCAGCGGGCTCCATGCTCGCAGTGCTGTGGCGTCCGCGCTGTAACCGACCAGAGAAGGGCGCGATCAGATTTCCCACTGGCGCTTTCAGGGAGGGAGGGCGTGATTGACGGTTCAATGACGACAGTATCCCAAAACCGCCCTCGACACATTTTTTCCCCCAGCAGGCATTGCGAGCTCTACCCAGCATTCCAATGGGCAGCGGGGACTGCGGGAACTGTGGGATAGCTTCCCACAGTGCACCACTTCGAAAGTCGACGCCGGCCTCGTTAATGTGGACTCAGAAGTTTGAATTAGTGTATTTAGTGTGGATACACAAATTCGACTTCATAAGGTCGAATCCACAAATTCGACTTAAGTAGATTCGAAATAGTCTTGTAGTGTAGACAAGGCCTTAGAAATATAATTGAATACATAAGAGACAGTGGACACTGTCATTGATACATGGAATAATTACACATTTGAAAAGTGAAGATTTAAATACAAATTGCCTCTTTGTCAAAGAGGTTTTGATATATGCTGTGATGTATTATTTATTATCTTCTTTTGCATCCCTTTAGCCTATAACACATATAGGAACATTGCTATTTCTGAAATGTTCAGAATTGTGAGCTGATGTTTTTCAATCAATGCATACTTTGCAGGTAAGGAAGATGGGAAATTTTGTAAAAAGGTGACTGTTAGGATGACTATCCGCAAGAATGACTGCAGGAGTAACACACCAGTAAGTAACTATCATCATTTGTTTCCGGGAAAGGGGGGAAAATAAGGAAAGGTGGAAATGAGAAAAGATGTGGTGGGAGTTTAACTCTGCTGTTGTATGCATTCTATTTCTGATTTGGCCTCAGGGCAAAAATTGGCATGTACCACAGATCGATCTGTAGTGGCTCACATGCAGTGGTCATCATTTTAAAAATTCAACATTTACTAATAGTTACAATGCCGTAGTATCTCAAATACCAGTTATACCGTACATTTATAATTGGAAATACAGATCCAGACCTTCAAAGCAATGAGCACTTGTCTACCACTGAAGTCAATGGGAATTGAGGGTGTTTAGCACTTTACGGGTGATACCCAGTGCCTTACAGGATTTGCCCCTGGAAAGAACTGTCTTTTTAATAGTGATGACAGTAAACAGTGTATTTAGCCTGTAAATGCCACAGGATAGGGATCATGTGTCCTTAAATTCTTCAAAAGCATCATGCTCACCCGTGGCACTATCTGTAGGAAGAATGAGGCCATAATCTCGGTGCTGGTGTTTCACTACGTAGACTATAATGACACTTACTAAGACAATGTTAAACTGAATGTTTTGTTCCAAGAGTAAATGAACATGGGAAGTATAGTTCCAAATTGGCCCTTGGGGTGGAACTGTTCATTGCTGCTCTCCTGCGAGACCAGCAGTGCCTTACCGAGCAGCATGGCAGTGAGGTGTGTGTCAGGGATGGGGAGTGGGCAGGAAAGCAGACCCAGAAAGGCAGGGTATGTGGGAAGCAAGCACTAGTCTGAGGGTATGGAGAGACAACTGAGACTTTCAACATGGCCACAGGACTTCCGCCTCTCTCCCCCACCCCCCTCCCCGAGTTAATGGTTGAGCAGTTGGAGGAGCCCATCTGTAAGGTTAAGAAGTGTTCTGAATGGAAGGGATACCCCATGGATATAAAGGAGCTACCAGCTGAAGTTACTGTAAGCAACTGTTACCGTGTTATTGGAGTAAAGTTCTTCAGTTTTCCTAGGGAGTGTTTCTGTACCCGAACATTCCTCCTTGATAAAGCAAAGAAACTCCAAAGGCCTCATCATGTACTACAGCCAGCCAGTGACACTGAATATTGTGCATTAGCCAAAGTAACATTATGTATTCTTTACAATTAAATCTCAGAAAACATTTTGCTAGAGCTGAGTATGTTGCATAGTGGCCAAATCTTAGTCTCATTGAAATCAGTGGAAAAATTCCATTTGACAGGTCCTCAAAACGTGGGCCTAGCTGAGTCATTTTTTATTCACATAGGCTGAGATTTTGAAAGAGGCATAAGGTAGTTTGCTGCCCAGCTTGCATTGAATTTCAGTGAGATTTGGGTGTCTAACTCCTTAAGGCTTCTTTAAAAAACCTGAGTTTGAGATTTTTCAAATCATTTAAATGCAATGATCATTTAAAATGTTCATTAACAGGTAAACATTGTTTCATGTGATGGAAAATGCCCTTCTGCTAGCATTTATAACTACAACATCAACACATATGCAAGATTCTGCAAATGCTGCAGGGAACTTGGGTTACAAAGACGAACTGTGCAATTGTACTGCAGTGGCAACTCAACATGGGTCAACTATTCAATCCAAGAACCTACCGACTGTTCTTGCCAATGGTCTTGAAACAACATTTCATAAAAAAGCAGCCAGTGAGTCCGACTATGGAAGATATACAATTATTCTCAGTATGATAAAGATATTTTTTATATCTTGTTTTTAGAAAATACAGTTATCCATCCACTGAATAGTATCATTGTTAATATTAAAAAAACACTGCTGTTTTGGACTCTTCTAAATTTTGAAAGAAAGGATTTGCATCACCCATTTTAAGTTATCTTAATGTTCACTTCCTAGGAATCATCTCAAGAGTTCTCGTGATATGTGCCAACATAAAAAGGAAAGGGGTTTCCTTTGAAAGAGACAATCAGAGGAATAATGCTTTATATTTTATTTCTGGAGGTTCGATCCATTCTTTGAAAGCCACCTAATGGTATTTTAAATACCTGATACATAAGATGATCTGGCAGTGGTCTAAGATCTTGAATGTGTTACAATAGTGAAAATACACTTGATGCATATGAAAGAAAATTACATGGAAAATATTAGAAGAATATCCAGTTAAAATCAAATTGATATTGCAAAATAAGGCACTCATGAGGAATTAAATTATAGACACTTTTACCAGAGAAACATTTTCAATATTGATAATTGTATATAATATTCCCTGATAATAGGTTTGATTTTTCCAATGTATTTTACATCGTAGTGTAAAACCATTATGTCAAATGTGTAATGTATAGGAAATATAGATTTTTTTTTCTTTTAGGTTATCCAGATTAGATATTGGTAATAGATTTATCCAACATATAAACTGTATGATGTAAACTGAAAACGTACAAGTTTATCAAATGAAAAACACATTTCCCATTACAGTTATATAGATGCACTTTGTCTAAACAAACCCTTGCCTTCTAAAGTGCACCACGTGTTAAATGTGACCTGTACTGTTTGTTTAGGAGAATTAACTTTACACTGAACCTTAACTTTTTAAAGAACATGTTAAATTATTTTCATAAAGACAAAAGAAAATCAAAATTATATTTGGTCTCATGTATATTTTAATAAAGATAAATAGTTAAATCAATAAAAATTGTAACCTCCTATGTCCAATGAATGTTTTATGTTGCAAAATCTTCAAATTGTAAAGTACAATGTTCACACACACAATTACTTTTTAAACTTGTAACAACTGACCATATTATGAAGCCAAATATTTTGTTAACCAACCCTCACCACAACCATGCCATATGAATGCAGCAAAATTCCAATTGCTTTAATTTTAAGTAGAATTTTATGAGCATCTAAGATTTTAAACTTAGGAACCTAAAAAATAGAAGTGTATTGTTGCCTAATAAATTGTAAAAAAGCTGAGGGGGGGGGGGAAAGGTTCAGTTAATCCAAAGAAGAATGTTTTGTTAAAATCAATCACATGAACATTTTTGCTATTAATGTTTTATATACTGTACATGTCATTCCTATAACATCTAATAAAAACAACAGGAAGGCTTATTTTGTTACAATTTGTTTTCTTATTAATATTAACAACTGCTTACCTTTGTCATATTTACTAACGTTTTGTTTCAGAAGTAGTCACTATTTATTCATTTGTTTTTTACTGTAGTTAGTATTAATAGTCCAAGCGTCTGATACTAAGCTGTAGAAGAAAAGAGTTTAAGCACTAAGGTTTAAAAACACTCCCATATAAATGTGTACATTTTTGTTCTGAATCTTTCAAACATATTTTCATCCCCAAAAATTCAGATTTCAAAATTTTCATATTTTAGTCAAAATAAAATAAAAATAAATCCCTGCTTCTTACCGATATCACAAGATGGCTTGTCTCCTGATCCTCACCAACAGACAATCCCATATTCTGGAGAGACAAAGTTATCAGTTATGGATCTATCTCTGAATCTTTCCTTCAGAAACAATTTGTTCCCAAATTGTGAAACAGTATAGAATTATTGTAATGAATAAATGTATCCTAAACAAACAGAGCAACTTTCTTACAGTACAACAGTTGTACAGTCAATTCCTTTAACACTTCACTTATTAGGGATGGAGAAATTATTTTTAGTCTGCATTGTGGTAGGAACCAAACAGACACATAAAGGGACATTTCTGGTCCTAAAGAGCTACTTTCTAAATAGATAAGACAGACAAGCAGAATACAACAGACAAGCAGAAAACTGGGAATTGAGACACAGGTGAGCTAAGTGACTTTCCCAGAAAAGCCTTTGCATAGCTAAGCTCTCTCAAGTTCCAGTCCAGTGCCTCCACCAGAAGATCATACATCCCAATTGACATCTAGTGACAGAGACATTGACAGGTAAAGGAAATTTTCCTTTTTCCATCAAGGGACACATCCACCAGATATGAAATAGTGATCACTAAGCCTAAAGTGTTAAAAAGGTGGGGTGACTGAAGGCCCAATTTGGTTGCCATTGAATTCAATGCCGAAACACCCATTGCCTTCAGTAGTGCAGGACAAAGCCATAAAACACTTGTATGGCTACACTTACAGCGCTGGTCATCCAGCAAAATGTTTGCAAACCCTAACAGCCTGCATCTCATTTGATCGTTCACAGCCAGGTACAGATAGCTCCTGTTTGCTGTGATCAGTGTTTGAAATCGCCAGTGTAGCCAAACTGGAGCAGCACTGAGCTGTCTAAAAGTCTGCAGTTAAAGATATTGGGAAAGGGAGTTAAAATCTGAGATATGCTACAGCTGCAGTAAAAACTAGAAATCTGAGCACATCTGTAAACAGGAATCGAACTTTGTCATCTCTTCCACTTGTTTAGACAAAGCAAAGTAATAAATGTTGTGTTAAGTTCCTACTTCTGATTTTGAAAACATGGGGCTTACACTGAGAAAAGCAAAAGGAAAGATCCATGGTAGCAGTGGCTTGACATCGGAAGCCACCTTTATCCTATTGTCAGCACTAAATCCCTCCACAGATGCTTCTCTCTTCTTTTCTGGTTAGTTCAAAGCAATCCAGGCCCCTACACTGCATTTACCATACCCTACATTTGTACAAAATAACAGAAGAAGAAATGGCCAATTTTGCAAAAAAGTCTGGTGCCAGCCTGACACATTAACATCACTAGGAAAGGCAGGTTGTGCATGGAAAACTGATAGTTTCCCCCTAGTACTTTTCCCCTTACTGTAAAATATAAACGATAGTGACTATTATTTGTCATTTATAGCCAAATATTGATTACACTCTGATATCTGACATCATCTTCCTTTAAATTTAGGAGATCTCTGTGATAATGGTGGGGCAATATTGACTTCAGTTGTGAACACTGTACATTTAGATTCTAGGGTTTGTTTGTTTTTTGAGTAACTTATATGTTGACACACAAATGTTTCTTCCAAGCACAGACAACATTGTTTCACTTACTTTTCTTACTATTTGTTTTTCAAGTAGATCTGTCAATACTGCATTTATGCAGTGCTACCACACATAGTAAATTTAGTGAAACTCTTTAAACTTATCAAACAAGACCAATATCTAGATCAGTGGTTTTCAAACTGTGGGTCAGGACCCCACAGTGGGTCGTGACCTCATTTTAAGGGGGTAGTCAGAGTTGGCTTAGACTTGCTGGGTGGCGGAGCTCAGGTTACAGAGTTGTGGCCTGGGGCTGAAGCCCTTGAGTTTCAGCTTTGCCACCCGCCTCAGAATGGTGAGGCTTGGGCTTTACCCCCCCCTCCAGGGCAGTGGGGTTCAGATGGGCTCAGGCTTCGGTCCCCACTCCTGGGGTTGTGTAGTAATTTTTGTTGTCAGAAGGGGGTTGCGGTGCAATGAAGTTTGAGAACACTTGATCTAGATCTTTTGATGGGAACAATGAGACAAGAGTAGGTAATTCTCATGATAACCTTCAAGGATCATGTGCACATGATAAAATATGTGGAGCAATTTTCTCATCCTTCTCATTGATTTCTTGAGCCCAATCAAAGAACTCCTCTTTAATATGGAAAATATTCTTTGAGGGTGAAATCATGACCCTATGGAAGTCAATGGGAATTTTGTTTTAGAGTTAAACAGAGCCAGGATTTCATCCCGGTTTTGCAGACGGTGGGTCTGATTCTGGTCACAGCTGTATCTATTCCTATTAAAGGAGTTCTAGGTTTATGGCAATGTAACTGAGAACAGAATTTGGTCCTCTTATCTTATTTAGAATTAAGAGGTACAATGAATAGCTCTCTCATTGCTGAATTGTCTTCCAGTTTTCTAGGTAAGAGTGAAACATTTAATGAATTATTTGAATACAGAATTGTTGATTCTTCAATTAGTTATTGATTGCTCATCATTCATTATATTTCTTTTCTTATTTGAATTATTTCAGTGAATCCTAGGTGCTTAGAAGACAGTGATTCCTGGGAATTATATGTGTGATCTTTCATCTAGAACCTAGAACATGATGAATTTTGGTAATTCAAAGAGGTCTATTAAAAACAAATATATCTCATATCTGATGAATTGTGCCATCTAGCTTCTCATCCTCTGGATCAGGCATTTGGAGGACAGATCTTTCCTGATCTGCATTTTTGCAATCTGCTGAGTTAACATGTTGACTAATCTAAAAACTATGGTACTGGTGAGTCCACCAGCTAACATGAATTACCAGTCAACACTTTTTCATTGTTAAACATCCTGTATCTCCCTGACAGCCTCTGTGGCATGCATTCTATGCAGTCATACAAATAACATTCACTCTTTCCCCACCCTCACCTCACCAGCAGCATCCCTCCCCCTTGTTCAAGTGGCTAACCATGAATAATTTTAAAAAAATGGCAGCTGTTACTCAGATGGTGATAGCTAAAAATAACCCCAGTCATAGTCTCCCAAATGGCCCAGTACCTAACAGACTGTCAATCTTCATGTAGCATTTTATGTAGATTGGCCCAAGACTAAAAAACTCATCGACATAGCACAGGTAGAGGGTGGAGATTTGAGTAACTACCATTCATGAAGTATATTGTAGAGATTTTGTTTCTTTTGCATGTTATTTAGCCTTTCCTGTATGCTGATTCACCCAGGGCATCTTTTAAATCTCTCAGATCTGGCTGTGATGTAATCTATCTGGCATCTGTTCAAGAGGGCTCACTGTGTAATAGATACAGCTGTTCTGGGGACCTTGCAAAACATTTGACCACTTATTGTTAAGAGCATGGACCCCCTGGTATCCTGCTTACTTGCAATCTTAACCCACAGGCAGTCTAATGAGTGCAGCTGGGCCCCAAATGAGCCACCTGATTGGCTAAACCACCTGATTGGCTTAGGGGATCATAAGACCTGCTCTAAAGAGCAGCAACAGGGTACTGGTTGCCCAGAGTATGGGAGTGCAGCTGTGTTAGTTTCTACTTCTGCCTTAATCTAGCCCATCCAAGCCTTTGACCCAGCCCTGCTTTTGTCTTCCCTGACTCCAGGTAACTCAGTTCTGATCTTTAGTTCTGTTTTCTGGCTTGACTCTTGGCTCTGGCATTTGACTTCTGATTCTGGTGCTGATCTTTGGCTCTGATTTCTACCTCTGCCATTTGGTCTGATTCCCTGCTCTTGACTCCTGCTCCGGCTAACAGCCCACGTCCCACTGCCTACCACATACATGATCTAGTTGAATGAATCTATGGTGGGGGTTAGTTAAACACTCACACCCTATGTGTTAATGGAACAGTTGACTATATTCTAGTATTTGACTACACCATGCACCTGATCAAAAGGTATATGACTTAATATCACATGGTCTGTTTTCAGTAACTATGAGGAGAACAATGGAAAAAATGTATTTGAGAATTATTGAATGAATGACAGGAAAAAACTTAAATTACTTGTCAAAACCAGTCCCAGTGTGTCTAGAACTATCTGCAGAACAAAAATAGTTATTCACAAACAATGAATTTGAAGAAAAGCCAACATTTTTTGAATAATCCTAGTGAATTGCTCTCAACCAGCTCTAGCCAATGTATATCCTCCTCCAACGGAAAAATCTGAGATGGCCATGGTCAATTTAGTGTCAAAGCACTGTGGCATGTAAGCTTAGAGAGGTTTTAAAGATGTGTGGATTTAGGCCTTCATTATACAGATTGTGGTCTAAATCTTGAAAGGCAATTAGTGATTTTGTGTGCTTTAGTTTTTGGATGCCCAAAAGGGGAGAAAAAGCTGAGCACCTGCCCTCTAAAAATCAAGCCCTTTTAAAGGTGTTTCAAGTTGACCATGCAGTAGCATAGAAACTTCTCAACATGTTGGCCTTTACTTTTCTGGTCATTTTTCATGTCATGATCAAACATCAAATTCTGCCCTCAGTTTACACCCCTGAAATTAACATCAACTTCAGTGGGACATGGGTGTGTGTTGCCGAAGTCTGACTTTAGTTTAGTTTGATAACCATGTTTTGCCCCTGCTTTCTTGGTTTATGTTGTTACCAATGTGCTGACTAGTACAGGAATCATAGCTAAATAAAACCTGCAACAGTCATTGTGAAACAAGTAGAGAGAACTTTTTAAAAAGCTAATTATTTAGCACATTATCAGTCAGCCATGAAAGTAAATCATTTGCCAGCTAGTCATTAATGTAATAGATGACCGTTAGCCTTAGCCTTAATAGAATCTATGAGATATTAGTTAGTCCAATTAAAGGGACACAGGAATTGCCATACTGGATCAGACTAGTGGTCCATATAGTCCAGTACCCTGGCTCCAGCCAGTTGCTTCAGAGAAAAGTTCAAGAAAACCTGCAGTGGGCAGTTATGGAATAAACTGTCTTTTTACCCTGGAACATTGAAGGTTTATATCCCTTTCAAAGCTCTTGTTTATTTAAAAATTGTTACTATTATTACTGTGCACATTTTTGCTCTCAGAATAAACATCCTGTCAGTTTTTGCATTGTGCTAAGCTCTTGACTTAAATTGCATCTTGTGGCAATGAGTTCCATAGGCTAATTGCACGTTGTGTGAAACTATAGTTCCTTTTATCAGTCTGAAATTAGCTGCCTTCCCATTTAATTGCATGCCTCCTTATCTGGTATTGTGAGAAAAGGTAGATGCCATTCACCTATCTATGACATTTATTATTTTCCATTCATTTATCATTTACTCTTTTCCCTTACTGCAGCCTCAGTCATAAATATGCTATAAAAATCAACAAATCGACATCTTTTTACTAGACATCTCGGTGCCTTTAAGTTCTAGTGAAACTGGAGCATTAAATATAAACTAAGTTAAAAGCTTGGGTTTATAATATTAAAAGTATTATTCCCTGACAATCTAATGGAGTCTCTCAGAGGGGTGGTTCCATGGCCCGTGGTATACAGGAGGTCAGATGAGATGATCACAATGGTTCCTTCTGGTCTAGGAATCAAAACACCAACAGCCACTAAAGGAAGCCCAGATACCACAGTGAGAGGAGGGAAATGCTCTCTTAAGGAACCAAAGAAAAATCGCATTAACTCCATTAATAAACCTACTAAGCTTTGTGATTGTTTTAGAGACAGAGCCTCCTTCTATCTTCTGAGGGGCTTGCCCAGCTCACTAAGAGCTGGATCATAGAAGCCATCTCTTATCCTTGTTCTGCCCTTTGGAAGCCTCCCTCTTGCTGCCCAGAAGGAGTCTGAGACACTCAACTGCCAACACGCCCTGATAATGTCTATGTTCCTAAGGCCTGGTCTACACTAGGCGTTTAAACCGGTTTTAGGAGCGTAAAACCGATTTAACGCCATACCCGTCCACACTGAGAGGCCCTTTATATCGGTATAAAGGGCTCTTTAAACCGGTTTCTGTACTCCTCCCTAACGAGAGGAGTAGCGCTAGTATCGGAATTACCATATCGGATTAGGGTTAGTGTGGCCGCAGATCGATGGTATTGGCCTCCGGGCGGTATCCCACAGTGCACCACTGACCGCTCTGGACAGCAATCTGAACTTGGATGCAGTGGCCAGGTAGACAGGAAAAGCCCCGCGAACTTTTGAATATTTCCTGTTTGCCTAGCGTGGAGCTCAGATCAGCACATGTGGCGATGCAGTTAAAAATCTAAATAAAGAAAGAGCTCCTGCATGGACCATGCGGATGTGAACGCTGTAAGGACAGGCAAATCTGTTCTATCAGCGCTCCGTTACAGAAGACGAAATTCAAAATCATTTTTAAAAAATCTCCAGACAGACGCCATAGCAGGGGCTCAGCGCACTGCTGCGTGACAAATGTAACGGAAAGCCAAAGAATCAAATGGACGCTCATGGACTGGAGGACTCAAGCTATCCCACAGTTCCTGCAGTCTCCAAAAAGTATTTGCATTCTTGGCTGAGCTCCAAATGCTTCTAGGGTCAAACACAGTGTCCGCGGTGGGTCAGGGCATAGCTCGGCAATTTACGCACCCCCCCACCCACCCCCAGAAGTGCTTTCCCAGCGGAAGGAGTGACTGACGACATTTACCCAGAACCACCCACGACAATGATTTTTGCCCCATCAGGCACTGGGATCTCAACCCGGAAATTCCAAGGGGCGGGGGAGGCTGCGGGAACTATGGGATAGCTACGGAATAGCTACCCACAGTGCAACGCTCCAGAAGTCGATGCTAGCCTCGGACCGTGGACGCACACCACCGATTTAATGTGTTTAGTGTGGCTGCACGCACTCGATTTTATACAATCTGTTTTACAAAACCGGTTTATGCAAATTCGGAATAGTCCCGTAGTGTAGACGTACCCTAAGTCTCACTACAAGTGAGAGGGCAGGATGTCCTGCCCACAACTTCTAATCACTATGGTCTCAGCAAAATTCCTTCAGGCATAGATTCAAACAACCTGACTGAGAGGATAGAGACTAAAAGTGTGTGGGTACAGTGTGTCTTGGCTACTGCCAGTTTGTTTCCCTGGGAGCCCATGAGACAGTAGCTGGAACTGGGCATCTTCATGAGAATATGGGAGTCTTAATAGTAGGGCTAGAAGTATTTTGTATTTACTGTGAAAATATTGGAAAGGAAAGAAACCCTTTCTCTTACCTTTAAATTATTTTGATTTTTATTTTTTTATTAAACCCTCAATTTTGTTTCAATTAAAAAAAGAAGTCTCCTTTTTCTCCCTTCTCTTTCCACTGGAGGGAGAAAAGAAAGGAGACAGTGGAGGAGATTAAAACAAAGAAAGAGAAAAACTGAAAAAATGTTGGTTATATTTCTCAAAAAAATTAAGCAATACAAAAATGTTGCAAAAAAAGTTCATATAATTCAAAAATCCATTTTTCCTCAAAAAATTACCTAGTCAGCTTATCAGGTGTGCAGATATTTTGTTGCATTTGCTATGCCATGTGTGTGCCTCTTTGTGTGCAGTTTACACTTCCACCCTCGTGGAGGGAGAACCAGCACAAGTCCTAGATGCTACTTAGGCATCACTTAAACAGCATTTTCAGAGGGCAAGTGGGAATTGGGATTTCAGAAAACTCTGAATTTCAGCTTTAGACAGTCCTCAGTAAAACTTCCTGAATGTAGAAACTAATGCTAAAACTATATCTTTAGTAATAAGCCTGAGTCTCACTCTGGATCTGGTAGTAATATTTATGTGCAGTTATGCAGTTCAACCAGTAGATGTTGCTATGCTCTGTGGGCAGCTATAGAAAAGGGTGGGGTCACTAGAAATAAACCAAAATGGAGTCAGACTGGTTTGTAAATTAGTGCTGTTTTCCCTGATAAATGCCTGTTTATGAAGACCTGTGGCTCAACATGTTGACAGAGCTGAATGCACCTGAATGTCCAGAAAGTTCAGATACAGTTAAAAATGAAATTTGGGGCTTGTGTGTGGAGGAGCTGTTGTGGAGTATGGCTGCAGGGGGTCAAAAAGGTTAGCCTTCATATTGGAAGTTGGGGCTATTTGGCTTCACAAGAGAACAGATGACTGCAGCTAACAGCAGGCTCTGATTTCTGCAATATGACAGCTAAATAGCGTATGAATAAAATAATGTAATTGTTAAAATACAAGCTCTCCTTGCTTTAACACACGCCTTGAGCCTCTGTGTTTTTACAGAGATTTCTTGAAATATTGCCGTTCTACTCCCAGAATGTACTTTTAGCATTTACTGCACTTCTAGAAGCATTCAGTATTTTTACTTCCCTAACTCACTGGTGTGTTGTGAAGATAAACACACTAAAGATTATGAGGGAATCAGGTGTTATGAAAATAGGGGCCATTTTAGGTAATAGCTAAGATAGACAGATAGGAAGTAGAAGAAAACATACAGATCTGTGTACAAAAAGCGCCCCAAATACTGTACCTCATCCAATCCCCAGGATTGAATTCATATCATAAGTCAACATTTGTTTCTCTGCTTTCTTCTCCTTGACACAAGAAAAGGGGAAATGGAAACATTCTTAGGTTTTTGGCTTGACCATCTTGTAGCACTTTTAAATCATCTGTCAACACTGTCATGAAGTTGCATTCATTAAAAAAAAATCCCTCTCTTAGATCCATCTGTTATATAAATAAAAATAATGCAGCCCTATATTTTTATGGTACACTAATCCTGCATGGCTATGGTGTAATTATCAAATGATTTCATGCTACCCTGGTGGCAGGCAACATCTAGACCACTGAACACTTGCTGTGGATCTCTTATTAAATCCTTCTTGCACAGTTTCATTCACAAATTTACCATGGCTTTTAGAACAAAATAGTTTGATGCTTATATGGTGATATCAAATAAGGGCACTATGTTTCCAGAATGTGGCAATGTTTTTCAGATGCTCCACTTCACACTTTATTAAATAACTATTGGCAAACTCCACGGTTGCCTCCGTTAGCTTTAATATTTAATTGGAGCCATATAATTTAAGGACAGTGCACTGCTACTCATGCTTAAGAATACACTTTCTGAGCACAATTCACCCCTCCCTGCATGAAGCCCAGATGTTTGGGCTTTGTGAGTGGAGCTCCACGGGCTGGAGGGAGTGGAATTCACTTACCTGGAGGCTGTTCTGGATCCACAATTTCCTTGTCCCCACTGTTTGGAGCTGTCACAGAGGTGTCCTTATCGATGATATGCAGGTGGCTCCCAGGCCTCCTTCAATGGTCCCCATACACAGCTCCACTTCAAAGATACACCACTTAAGAGGGGCAGGTGGGCTTTTGACAGCCTCCTGCTCCTGGTAAATAACACCATGTCATACTATGATAACCAAAATCCAAAGAAAATAAGATTTTCATTGTAGTTTATCTTTGGAAAGACCTTAGAACTTTGCCTGGCAGAATCTGCTGTTAATCTCTACAAGGGAGTTTTACCACTGACTTCAATGGGGCAGGATTTCTTCCCAAATGTCTATGCAATTTGATGGGGCTGAGGGCTCAGAACCTTCCTGGCTTGTGATAATGTTATTTAACAAATTAAAGTCAGTGATCTCTGATATAGTCTATGGGAAACAGTTATTGGAATTATTAGCTAGGCAATGGAAATAAGTTTTTAATCAAATAATTTAATCCACTTAATTGTGGAAATAGTTAGTGAGTGACATCTCATAACCCTATAGAATTAGACATTTGTCCAGACTGACGGGAGGGTGGAATTTCTGCTGGACTTTTTTATGTAATATTGATTTGCCTGAAACTTTCCCTCTTGGGATGATGTTTGCTATGAACAAGTAGAAGGGAAAAAATGCCATCTGGCCCAATGTACAATCAAGTCCACTGTTAAACAACTCTTCTGAGGTTAAGAAATCTTCCAGTGCCCTAGGGAGTCTGGAGCGCTCTAACAAAGATGTTTTCTCTGGCTTTGCAATTTCTCCCATTGTATTTTTCATACACTGTACATATCAAACTGAAATGTTTGTCTTGGTCTCTGGGTTTTGTCAAGTATCAGAAATTCCTTGACTTAAAAACAAAGGAATTATTATTACAATCTTTATAAATCAAATCTGCTACTGGATATGAACATATTTTTCTCTGTGCAGAAATTTTTCTTCTGTTAAGTTTATTTTAATAACTGCCTGAAATATTTGCATTATATGATGTGGTTAATCATTATTATTTCTGGGAGGACATTGCAGATTAGCTGAGTCTTGTATCTATCTGAAATCTCACCAAGTAGTATTTTTTATCCTATCCTTTTTTTCTTTCTAAATTATATTAGCTGCTCATGAATGCTGGGGGCTAAAGCTAGACCTAGTACAGAAAAATTTCACACACGCACAAAATGGAAGCTGCCTAAAACTTTGAATCCAAGATCCTACCAATTGCCTTGGAATCAAATGTTGAAAGAAAACCAAGAATTCTATAGTAGTTCCTTGTTAAAGGCAACATTCTGCTACCCTTTCTCATGTTCAGTTGCATGTTACTCCGTGAATAGTCCTACTGATTAATAGACCCATTGATGAAGTGTTCATTGAACAAGGACCTGCACAATGTAAGAAAGGGGAGAAAATTCTAGCTCTTAACTGGATTTATCTATTACTATTTATTTAGAATAGTAATGCCCAAAAGTGCGATACAGACGTTTAGGAAGACACCCTGCCCAGAAGAGCTTACCAAAAACAGGTGAAGGGTGGGGTGTGAAAGGGTTGTGTAAAAAGGCAAAGTCCTGGCAGCAGTAATAGGAACATCTGGAGGGAATGACAAAAGGGGATGAGTTAGCAGAGGGTAGGATAAAAGGTAACGAGGAAGAAAGGGTAGAGAGGTGTGCAGGTAGAGAGAGGAGGAGGAGGAGGAAGGTGGGGTGCAGAGAAAGCAGAGGGATTCAGGCTGACAGGTGAAGGACTTGAGTTGGAAGGTGAGATGAGAAAGGGGGTTGGGGGGAAGGCAATCAGCAGAGGGAGAAGAATGTTCATGGATGAAGTTATAGAGGGAAGAATTTTTTGTCATCAATGGCATCCTGAGGTACTTTTTTTTATGGCCATGGGCCTGGGGGGGTGGGGGTAGGGGTGGAGGAGAGGGAAAATGCCCAGAGGCCAGAGCAGATGGACATGCCCTCAGAGAAAGGCTCTCTGCTGGTGTCTGTATCTCAGGATCAGGGGTATCCAGACTGAGCCTCATCCTGCTTTACCACTGTGTCTGGTGAATGCCAGAGAGTCTGTGGTGTTTCTGAGGATGCCTCTGCCCCTGAGAGTTGCTACCCACGTGGTTGGGAGGGGGATGTTTCTGCTGGAGCCTGGTGACCTTTGGAAAGGGTATACCTGGGTGAGGCTGGTGTCTAGGTCTGGGAGGAGCTGAGGTGCGTTGGCTGTTGTAAAGACAGTTCAGATTTCTGCAAATGTCCCCTTGTGCCCAAATCTGTGCCCAACTCCAGGGAGTTGTTTTGGGTCCATCTCTATATAGTAAATAGAATTTCAAAAAATATTAAAATTCTTGTTAGGTTAGTGATCAGCTGGTGAGGGATTGCAGCCCAAGGGAAGAGTTTAGTGTCAGCTTTTCTCTTCAGACTAGAATCCTTGTCCAAATAGATCAAGAGCTCCACAAGGAACTCATTGCCACCATAATTATTTCACTAGAGGTTTGAGCTGCAAAATCAAGAAAAGGGAGTTCAGTGAAATAGAATACAGGTAAGATGCTTACAGCAGATGGTGCTATCCCACCTCCTTCCTGGCCATTTAGGAACCTGATTATCTGTCTGCCTGGTACAAGTGACTCCCATTAACTTCAATGGCAGTTATTCCTACCTTTGAGCTGAACATTAGGCCTCTGAATTTTAAGCCGCCATATAATGGCTGCCTCTTCCACAGATGCACTGGAGCAAAGGCCTCTACCTGCTCCCTAAGTGTATGTCTACACAGCAACTAGTCACCTGTGGCTGGTCCATACCAGCTGACTCAGGCTGGGGCTGTGGGGCTGTTTCATAGACTTCCAGGTTTGGGCTACAGCCTGGGCTCCAGGACCCTATGAGGTGGGCAGGTTCTGGAGTCTACACAGCAATGAAACAGTCCTATGAGCAGAGGCCAGCTGTGGGTGTCTAGCTGATGTGTAGAAATAACCTACATCTCCTGCACAGGGGAACTATAATTTGGCCTTTAGTTTGACTAGAGATGGTGGTCAGAAGGGGGGTGGGGGAATTATCTTCATTATCAGAGATGGCTGTAAATACTGGATTTGTTAGAATGAGAGGAGACGTGTTGCGGTAAAGGCACTGGATGGAGATTCAAAAGATCTGGGATAAATTCCACATGACTTTGGGCAAATCATTTAATCTCTTTTTACCTTAGCTCTTCATCTATAAAACTGAAGGGTGATACTGCCTTTCCTCCATCCTCTGTCTGTTTAGCTTGCAAGCTCTTTGAGGCAAGGACTGTTTTTATGCATGTGCACAGCACCTGCCACCGTGGGATCCTGATATTAGCTGAGTTTTGGAGGTGATAGCATAACACAAGTCATAAGAAAAACAACAGTAATGTATGGCAAATCCTACATTTGGGACCGTTACACTTGCCAGTAAAATGGAAGCATCCAACAAGACTTTAAATGATTAAACAGATGCAGTGGCTATTCCTTCAAGTGGTGGTGTGTTCAGTTGTGAAATCAACCTCCATTTATCTAAAGTCTTCTTCAAATCAAATAAAAGCCAGATCGTTTTGTCAGCAACGCTATTTTTGCCCATGTCACCAAAGACCCTGGTCTCTTGTTACAGTTTTGTGAATTCCCTCTCCTCTTCTCCGATACAGTTAACTTAAGATCTTGATAGCTGCAGTAGGCTAGAAACCTAGATGAGTTACATGTTTACCAAGTACGTGACTCACTCATTGCTCACCCAGTCTATTTTTACTAATGTCATTTGAAGTTCAAAATAATTGAAGATGTTTACAACATATTATTTAAAATAAGATACTGCTGTTCTCCCTTTTAAGAAAATCCTCATCAAGAACATTTAAGATGTGCATCTAATATGTGGAATTAGGTCAAAATCCTACCTTAATTACTTGAGCGAGAGGTGCCTGGGGACAGATTGGGAAGTGGTGCCAGGTGCATATCCAGCACCAGAGCCAGCTTACAGATCTTTGTTTTAAGTCACAGGTTCATGTAACCATGTCCAACATCATCATAGCCAGCCAACGGAGATTCCAAAAGAAATTATATACGCGCACACACAGCAGAGATTTAAAATACAAAACAAAAACAGAAGCAAGCAGTGGTTCTCTCTCTCAAACACACACACAAATACAAAAATAGTGGTTATTGAAGTGTGTGTGTACGTACGTGTTTTGGAACAATCAAGTCATGCACATTGTTAGCTTTTGTAATTGCATTCTTTTTACTGTTACTTTTCTCCTTCTTTGTTCCTCTTGCTTATTACACACCACAGTAGCACCTTGTCTTTCAAAGGCCTAGGCTGTAAGCTCTTCAGGATTAGACTTGCTTTTTAATTAAGTGTTTACAAAACACAAAATGTAATGGGGCTACAATCCTTACTGGGGCCTCTGGGAGCTACTGCAATATAAACAATTACATTTTAAAAGCTGCTAAAAGAAAATTAAAGTTGCAAAGTCAAGCAAGTTGCCCCCTCAGTGTGTGGCCCCCAGGTCTTGACTAATGCATACCATCCAAACCCAGCAAACTGACAGTGGAGGAAGAGGATACAAGGAGATATTGATTCTCTACAAGAGGCTGGGTTTCTAGGAAAGAACTGTATCATAGTACATATGCACAAAGGGGCCAAATTAAGGTTGCACCAGGCAACCTTATGTCTGGCGCTTACTAATTTTTGAGTGCTTGAATTTGCAACCTTAACATTCTCTTAGTAGTTTTTCAGATATAACTTCCTAAGAAGTTTTTTTTTAATTTTTTTTTTGTGAAAACTAATTCCATCACATGGAACCATCTTGACCCCCAAATTGGATCATCAGCAGGGTTTTGACCTTTAGATCCACAGCAGAGTTAACGGATGTTCTTATCTTCTATGTGAATCAACATAGTGATCAGAGACACACTTTGCCAATTGCTATCACTGCTATTTGCAGACAGGAGAGGAATGTAGAGACTCAGGACTCCTGGGTTCAATTCCAGGTTTTTGAGGTGGGTGTGCTCTAGTAGTTAAAGGCTGTTCTTCCCCTATGACCCCGTCCTGTCTCTCTCCTCCTCTGCTCCGATCTGCCCCTCACTGGCTTTTGTTTCTCTTCTACTCCTATCCACCCCCTCATCCCAGCTCCTGCCAAACTTGCCTTCTGGTCCAATTCAATCCCCTTCTCTCTGCTTCTGTCCACCATCCTCCACCATGGTTTCTGCTCCTTCCCACATTGCACCTATCTACATCCAATCTGCTGCCATCTCCCACTCTGAGCATAGCTACAAACCCCCATGCCCTGGCTCCAGGGCTGGATTAAGGCATGTGATAACTAAACTACAGCTTAGGGCCTTGCAATATGAGGGGCCTCTAAAAAAGGAAAAGGTGACTCCATTTCAAATTTTATCAAAATTGGTTGATAAATAAAGGAGAGATGGAGAAAAGAAGATTCCCTCTAAATATAGACATTTTCATTCAAATTTGACAAAAATATACACATCTGGCTACACAAATACCCTTACCCTTCACTAATTGTTCATTATTGACGGGCAGGAGGCCGGGGCTGAGAAAAAAACAATAATTGCACTTGTACAATTAGTGTTTCTACGAGTAAGTCTGCTATCGGTCTCTTAAGGCAGCATTTTGTTGGCCAGCTACTACTGGTAAAATTCTGAGTGTGCCTTCATAACCTATTCAAATAAATAAATAATCTCACTGCTGATAACATTGGAAAAAATATGAGGTCAGAGATGGTGGTGTCATGAAGCAATCCTGCCAAGCTCATACAGGAATTGGACTCGTCCTAGGAGTGACATCATGTATAGCATCTCCCTTGGCGGGTAATAGCCAGAAGGCTGCCATCTTTTGTTTAAGGTCCAGCACGCTCAGTCATATAGTGCCTTCACTCCTGTTTTTTCTTCTTTTTAAGTGTTAGTGTGTTCTTTCTTCCTTTGATCTGTACATATATACGGTTGTGTATTTTAGTGCACACACCACTTTCTGCTTCATGTGCTATCCATGATTGAGTTTGCAGGTGACTGTCTTATGGATTTGGGTCGAGTGGATCTTGAGGAGGATAAATTTGTGTTGGCTTCCCTTTGTCAGTTTTGGGAACCTTCACAGTAAATATCAGAGTGTGCTGATGAAAGGATAAATAGAGGGTTTGAGAGAAGTGAAGGAAGATATACACATATATCAAAATATTCTGAGTACTTGGTGAGCAAGTCATTTCAAACTATGTGTATATATGATTTATAGGTTATTAAAGCCTAGAATATTCATTATATTTGCTTGAATATAGGCTAGTTTTTCTCACTTTCTCAATGCCTGTCTAGAGATTACCAGGCTTTTTTTCTGGTAAACTCTTTCTTCCTCTTTCACACATATAGCTTGTTGATACTCTGTGTGTCTGAGGTGTTTACTTGAGATTAATTGGTGGTCCTGGGGAAGACAGAGGCTAGAGAAGCGAATGTGAAGAGAGATGTCTGCCTCGAAAATGCTGCAAGTCATCAATGACTTTGCTCTCCAAAAATCATGGAAGAAAATGTTTTAAATGTCAGTGTGAAAATTAATGTGATGTGCAAACAGACATACTGCAGGTTGTACTGCTGCCATCAAGTAAGCTGGTCTGTGTAACTGTAACTGCTGTAGATATAAAGTTTTCATATCTACTAATTTAGAAATTATAGATGAAAATATGTTAGTTTGAAACTATATTATTGTGCAAACAGGCATATTGCAAGACATGCTTTAGTTAGATTATTCTATTTTTACAACTTCACCTTTGTATATATGCAAATATAAAGTGTTCGTGTTATATATTCAATGTCCTTTCTGTGAAAATAATAATTTTTTTTTATGGTATGGGGCCTCTTACACTTGACATAGCTGAGGGCCTCAGAATGTCATAATCCGGCCCTGCCCTTAGGGTGACCAGATGAGAGGAAGAAAATATCGGGACACAATGGGGGGTGGGGGGTTGCCGGTGGAGCAAAAAAAAAAGAGAGAAAAAAAATGGGATATCTAGTCACCCTGCTACTCTCCCTTTCTTCTCCTACCCAACTCTCTCTCTTCCGGGGCTCTTGCTCTCTCCCTGCTGCTCCTTATCCAACCTCCTCACCCTCTGGCTCCTGCAGTCCACACCCACTCCTCTCATTTCTCACTCCTACTGCATTCAGATCAAGTGGTTCCTTCTCCTTCGTGCTGCCTGGGTGCCAGCAGGATGAGCATTGAGAGTACAGGAGAGACAGCCTCTTTGTTCAGGTGCCTGGCACCACAGTGGCTCCTAAAAGCTGGGCGGAGCAATTGCAAGAAAAATCCCAGTCCTTGTAGCTCTCGGCTGGAGTATGCTCAGTTGCTCTGTAGGAATAGATCATGTGCAGTCCACTTGGCATGTAGGAGCTGAGCGGGACAGAGCATGTGCAAGCTGAGATTTTTCAGAGATCTATAACTTGGCCAAAATTGGGTGAATTTTTACAGGGAACAGCACAAGCCACATCCCTGATCCAAAGCACTGAGGCACTAGAGCTTCTCAGTGAAATGGTTGTGAGAATTTTTTCTAACATGGGCAAAATAATGCATTTTTCTTAATCATATTCTCAGAAACAGCTGAACCGTGTTAGCTGAAACTTTCAACAAGCAGAAACATTTAGATTGCCAGAGTGAGGCAGACACCCAGCCCGGACAACTTCAGCCCAAGTTTGGCCACAGTTATAAGTCACTGAAAACAGGGTCTTTTAATTAAAACTGGATTAAGTGTTTTTCAGCTGAACTTTAGCCAATTTTTTTCAGCTGGGGTGGGGAACCCAACAAGTTCAGGAAAATATTCAAACACTTCAATTAGAAATGACTTTTCATATTGAAATTTACTTCAGTTTCATTTAAAATTAAAAAAAAAATCCAGAAGCTAAATGAAATGATTCATTTAGGGTAGAACAAAATGTTTTGGTCAAGGCAAAATTATTTTTTTTAACTTTCTTGGTTTGCTGAAAAAATAAAAAGTCCTGAATATTTTTACATTTATTTCTGTTCCGTCAGCAAACAACAAAAAAGTGATTCATTCAACTCTACATATAGTGGAAAGTGTCAAGCAACCTTAACTATAGGTGGTTCTACCAGCTCTATCTGTAATAATGAATGAAGAATAATTAGAACTGATACAGTAGATGAAGGTAGGACCTATATGTGTACACTCAACTCGTTGCCATATGATATCCTCCTATGACAGGCAGAGTAGATACCAACACCTATAGTTAAGTTTGCCTCAGATTTCCATTAGAAGACCCTGTTTTCAACTGGTTATAACTTTTTACATATAATTACTATCTACAATGATTGCCATGAAAAAGTCAACATTTGCCCACCAGGTAGCACTCAATCACAGTTATTTCCTATTGTAAGACCAGGGAGAAAAGTGGTACTTCTAAGAACATTGAGTGATAACTGTTGACAAATAAGGACTTTTGAATGGCAGCCACTATATATGTGTGTATAGATAGACAGTATAACTATGTACTGTGTATATAATATGATACAATTTTTGACTCAGAAAGGACTAGATATAAGTCAGATTCTTCAGTTCCTCTATCTTGTCTCGACTGCTATTTTCTGAGATACTAAGAATATTTTCTAAATGGTGAAATGTTGTGTCTAAAATTTTAATGTATTTTGCATAACCTAAAAGGTTTTTAGCACCAGAAAAATTCCATTTTCCTCAGTCCAGTTTCAGGTTCCTAACCTGATTTTCTGGGCTTAATCCTCTTCCTGTTGAAATCAATAACTACATTGTAATATAATGATTCACATTCAAGGTTCAACCATAGAAAATTAAGGCTACATGCTGATTTTACTGCCATTGTTGAAAGATGATCTCTTAAAATGTGTAGGAGCACAATAAACTCTTTAACTCTTTCAACACTATTTTTTTTCTGGCAGTCAGATCATTTGCTGGTGGAGCTGTTTTATATATAAACAATGCCTGTGCCACAAACACATTTTAGGTGAACTGTTTGGATTTAGAAATAGAGAAAATAATGTTATAAATGTTTTTTTGGGGGGGAGGGGAGGGGAGGGGAGAGGGCTTGATCCTAAGGATGGATAATTCTGACACTTGTGACTTCTACAGGTACCATTTGAAAACAAGTAATAAGCACCAGGATTCTCCATCCTTTTTTCTTGTTCCTGATGGCTTCTCCCTTCCCCACACTGGGATCAAATAAGTGCTATTGCCATGGTAGAGGATGATACCAGATGAAGCTCTGACAGGTGTGAAAATCCTGCCTGTTCCCCCATGCACAGGAGAACGTGAACAATTATACTGCCACCAGCTCCTCCTCCTCCTCAGTGCTGAGGGTAATGATGTAGGGGTGATACTGCTGCAAGGAGCTGAAAATTAGAACACTATGTGCCCCTTGGTGGTGGTTGCAGATTGCAGCAGTGGAGAAGTAAAGCAGTAGCTACACTCTGCTGCCTTTGAGGGGAGCCCCTTGAGACAAAGCTGTGAATGGCCAGAGTGAAGCCCAGTGCCTCAGAGTCAGTGATAAGGAAGGGCTATATCTCCAGGGGATGAGGGATGGGGAGAGAGTGCTGGGCCTTGGGGGTGAATCTTTCAGTGCCTGTGAGGGTAGGGGAGAGGAAGAGAAAAGAGGCTTTCCTCCCCTTGGGAGTGGACATTTCCTGCTGTCTGCCAGCAGAGGTAGAAACCAACTAAAGTCTTCATTTCACATTTGAGTGATTTAAAAAAAAAATTGTGACCCGTGGCTTAGTTTGATGAACTTTCTTTAAACTTTGTAGAAACATTTTTCTTTGCCCTTAGACTAAATATGGAAATTTTCAGGCCAAACCAATTTTCCAAGCCAAATCTATGGGAAGAAGGGCTAAAATGGAGCTTTATAATGGAAGCCATTTGTGATCTTAACTATGGAGAGGATAAGTCACAGTATCCAGACTTATAGAGTACAGAGAGAAACACATGCATCATATATGTCCCCAAGCTCTGCTACCACCATGTGGCTTATTAATGAAATAAACGCATCTGAAATATCAACCCTGCAAAGGCTTTTCCAGGGTCCAGTGAGATCCACACCCCAAGATGCTTGAAGACCATCCCCGGCTGTTTCCCTTTTTCTTTCCAAATTTTTAACAAAAGAAAAATCAAAACCAGACTGCTGGATATATTAAAAAATATATCCAACAACTTTCCTTTGCTTCCCAGAGGTTCCTTTTGAATCAGTGTTGGTATCTCCATATCCCTCCATCTGCTCTAAGCTGCCTTCTCCCTTTCACCAGTGAGTGGGGAAAATGTAGTGCTCACTGCTGAAGCATAAAGCTACAATCTTATTTTATGATGTTACAGAAAGATTAGGAACTTCCCAACCTTTCCATCTTTCTGGAACACCCAAAAGAAAATGCGCAAACCTGTAAAGGAAATTCTATAGCATACCATTAGGGGGAGCCCTGTCCCATGAAGAAGGTCATAGAAGTGTCTGTGTACTGCTTTCCTCTCAATACAGAAGAACCTCAGAGTTACAAACACTAGAGTTATGAACTGACTGGTCAACCACACACCTCATTTGGACCCGGAAGTATGCAGTCAGGAATCAGTGACCAAAAATGAAAAAAAAAAAGGCAAAAAGCAAATACTGTACTGTACTGCATTAAATGTAAACTAAAAAAATAAAAGGATCGTTTAAAAGAAGATTTGACAGGGTAGGGAAACTGTTTCTGTGTTTGCTTCATTTAAATTTAGATGGTTAAAAGCAGCATTTGTCTTCTGCATAGTAAAGTCTCAAAGCTGTACTACGTCAATGTTCAGTTGTAAACTTTTGAAAGAAGCACCCATAATGTTTTGTTCAGAGTTATAAACATTTCAGAGTTACGATCAACCTCCATTCCCGAGGTGTTCGTAACTCTGACATTCTACTGTAGTTATGCTGACTGCTTCCTATTTACTGAAACTCTCCCTTTTACTTTGCATACCAGGCATGGGAAGAAATTAGATTGACAAAAATCATTATAGTGTCCTGTTCAGTGGTTTCTTATGAAAAAGCTGTGTCTTTGTTTAGCTTAATATTAAGGCGCAGTGATAGTATGGCATGTGACTGTAAAAATATCATTGTTTATAGTGTCTCACTGATTCCAGTTCAAATGTATCCACTATACAGTAATAAGGATTTTTTTTCTAATCGACAGCCCTGCAGGTGTAACCTAAAGTCAGGTTTATAGGGGTTTGTTTTGCCTTTCCAGGGACAGCTTGTGCAGCATCACTAGTCATAAAAATTATGCAGAAAAAATATTGTCCTCAGTTAGATTGATGCAAACCCCATTGTCTTCCAGTTGTGCCCTCATGATTTGTCCAGGTGATTTAAAGACAGAATTTAGCCCGCCCATAGAACTTTGTCAACAATGTTGTTAGTGATGCAAGAGCCAGAATTGGATCCAACTCCCTCTCTCGTAGCAGTGTGCGTTCTGCAGTGCTAATGGGAGTAAAAAGTAGTAACGGCCCCGCAACCCAAATCTAAAGTAGACAGCTCTGATTAGGAAGCAAATGCGTTGAGTAAGGTGCTCATTTTACGTAGTCCTTTCTTGCAACAAAACTACATTTTAAAGGGATACTGGCAAAGTTAAGAGGTCACAAATTTAATTCCCATGCTTCCTCTAAACATTGTAATCAAAAGCAATCCCTCCAGATTAGAAAAATATCACCCTTCAAAATGGTTACAATCCCAGTTTTTCTGCTGAAATAACCCACAAGAACAAACACAGAATACTAGGCTTGATTGCAAATGTGTGCATGCCATGCTTTTCTGTCAGGGTCTATACCTCCTCTCTGCTTTCCAGCTCTATTCTTGTGAGCTCAAGGTGTTTATTGACATTTACAATCATCCTGCACTTAATATTATAACTGAATATTCCAGAAACTGGCCGAGAAGGTTTTTAATGTGATGTGACCAACCAAAACAAAAGCTGCTTGATTTAATTTCAGGATTAGCAGTCTTGACAGTGTACTTGCAAAGTACTCCTAAAAACCAACTGTTTAATGATATTACTTTTTCTCCCTGGATGTAGTAGACAATCTCTGTAGTGATTCATATTTCCTTTTACATTTATCCAATACTCATTTTGAAGGAGGATTCTTACCCTTTGGTTATGGTGCCTAGCAGATTGCTTGAGCTGTGTGGTTTTGTTTTCCTTTCAACCATTTGGTGTCTTTTTGCGTTACTTTTTAAGATACAGGGGATAATCAGCTCATGTTCATAGTGACTTATTTTTAGATTTGTTCCTGATTTGGTTGCAGTTTAGGAACTTATATTACATGGTTTTACTAGTAATATCTAACCCTTGGCTTCTCAAGAGTGTAACACAGTATGTGACCTAGACATGAGACTAAAAGTGATGATAATATTTGATTTAGAGTACAAGTTTCAAAACAAATGGGAACATTTCCTAGACAGAAGTTGTAATATGCATTTGAGAACTCAAGAAGCTAAGGTATCTGATGATATCCTACTTAGGTTTATTTGAGAAAAAGGATCTTGAAATAATCATACATTTAATATTTCCTTGCCATTACCAATTATAGTACTGTGCACAGAACAGTGGTAAAAGAATAAAAATATCTGAATAGTTAGGTATGTAATATGTTTATTTTGAGACTATTGGCACTGCATTGCCAGATTACACCATTAGCCATCAGGTACAGCAGTTGCTTTTGTCAGTGGCAATATCGGATTGTGTCAAAGGAAGGTGAAAACCAGTGGTAATACGTCTTACCAATAGTTCAAAGCTGTATATGCTGGGAAAAGGCTTCTTGACCAATGCAAAGATCAGATTTTGCCCTGAGAGATGGGATTTGGTTATCATTATCTCGCATAATTCCATTAGATTATTTTTTTACTATATTCCAGTCCTTTTCAATCCATCTGCAGCTCTCCATCATTCAGCTCCAGGGAAACCCCGTCTGTCCGATGTACCACATTACACAGCAAGTGAGAGAAGGTTACTGGAGTACCTCTGGAAGGTAATGCCAGACAGAAACAAGGGAGGATAGTACAGGCACATTGCACACTTGCAGGGGTTCCTATTTGGAACCACATTTTGAACAGTGGAGCAGGGAAGGTGGTCATGTGTCCCAGAGACAGTAGTATATTGCAGTCATCAGTGCCCAATAAAGAAGAAGTGTGTGTGGTCAAATGGCTAAGGCACTGGACCGGGCTCCATAAGACCTGAGTTCTGTGCTTGGTTCTGCTACTGACTCTCTGTGTGATGTTGGATAAGTCTCTTTACTCCTCTGTTGTCTGTATAGACTATAAGGTCTTCTGGACAGGGGCTGTCTCTTGCTATTTGTTTGCATAGTACCTAATGCAAATGGGACACCAATCTCTATAATATAAAAATAAGGGAGGGGGGGTGTAATTGGTGCCAGAGAGAAAAGAGTAGCTAGTCTGAGAAATAGAGAACAAATGGGGAAAGGAAATAACAAAAGAAAGGGGAGGAGGTGGAGAATGCAAAAACAGCTCATTCCTGGTTTGGTTAATCCATTTAAATGTAGAATCTGGGCCATAGGCACATATTTCCAGGTTTCATTATGCTTCCCAACGTTTCCAGGTTTCATGAGGCTATTTCTGCTTCCTGTGTTGTGAAATGTATCTCCAATAAAGTTCAGTGTAGGGATCTCTGTCTCTGTGGAACTGTAAGTGTGGGTGAGGAAGTGTTAGTCCACATGGTGACTTCACAAACAGACAGTTACAGCAGGAGTAACAACACATCTCAGAGCTCCTGAGTCCCATGGAAAGCATTACATTTATGATGATGCTAATAATAGGGGTACGTGGAACATGGAGCTCAGTTTGGGAGATGATAAAAGAAATACGCAGCACCCATTGGAGTCCCTGAAATACCCTTCAGACTCCCAGACATTCAGCTAGCCAGGAACACTTTGCTATAGAAGCATCTGGGTAACTGTAGTGCCGTTTGCATCCAAAACATTGGTTACTCTCACTTCATTAGGCACAGGTGAAAAACTTGCTCTTGTCTTGAGCTTCCGTCCTGTGTGTCCTAGCCCAGCACCCTCTGTTTTAAGACCACCCATTATATGGGGTGTGCTAGCTGCTCTGGGCTCCAGATGTAGTGGATGTCATAGGTTCTCTAGACAGACTCTTTGGTGCCAGGGGTCTGCAGTTGCTTTTGCCACTGGATGGGAATCTGGCCCCAGGTATATACTTTCATGTACCAAATGGATAATTTGGCAGCACTCTGTGATGTCTGAATGAATCGGATTTTTCAGTTCATCCTTATGTTTAAAATCATCTAGAATGATCAGTGCCATCTGACTCAGATCCATATTATTTGGCACCCTTATTAACTATATAACAAAAGTACGAGTAGACTGAACCATCTTTCTGGGACTTGTCATTGTTCAGGAGGGTAGAATAGGGACAAATTGATGCTTCCCTTAAACACTGCATTAGAAAAAGGAAGAATAATTTTACCACAAATTGAATTGAATAAAGAAAACACTATATAACTGACTCAGGAGCCACTGAAGCACTTGTGTTTCTCCCAGCTAGCCTAGGTACAATGGTCATGGGCCTGGCAGAGAGGCAGAGATCAAAAACATCTGAAAATGTGAAAGTGTTGGGAACTGTTGAGGTGTAGGACCAGCTGGTGTCTGAATTCATGTGCCCATTGCAGAGGGCTCATAAGGGCCACACACAATTGCAGGACTCAAGGGAGCATAGAGACTGCTCCCTCTGTGCATCCAGAGGTGGCAGGGAGGAGATGCAGTGCACATGTGCGCGCACACACACCCTTAGCTAGGGAGGTCAGGAGGAGGATAGTGCTGCACCTTCTCAAGGTCAAAACTCTTAAAATCACAATCTGGCCTTTAATTGCTGGGCATGAGGATGTTCAGCTGTCAGCTCTTTCAGCCACTTCGCACATCTGGCTGGGGTGCTAATTTTTGCACCATGACAATGAGACAATGAGACTGGTGCTTAGCAAAGTAATAACTCATTAGAGTGAACTGGAGAAAATCACAATTAGCTGCACTGAATTTTTATTTCTTATCATACAAGTTATCTTTGAATGCCCAATTCTAGTTGGCTAGCAGGTGTTTAAACTTTTAAGCAGGCATCCAGCCATAAATGGAAAAGTTGACAGGGTTATGAAAACTCCACCTGTGACTGGTTAGTCCTGCCAGAAACTAGGTAGAAATACATTGTTTCAATCTGCCAAACACTTTAAAAATTGCTATCCAAAAGGATGGATTCCACACATGGAGAGTAATTCTATTCCATTTTCCAACTTTTCCTTTTTGTTTTTGCTTGATTGATTTGCAGATGGATGTCTCTCAAAATGCGTTAGCACGTTTCAAAATGCTATTTGCTGTGAAGCTCCAACTAACATACAATAGACTGTCTAGAACTTAATGGGCAATACCACTGCTAGATGGAACACCACTGAAGCCATGTGGTCCAGTGTTTCACTGTGCCATGAATTTTGCACCAGAGGAGATGAGACGGTGCAAAGGGTACTACACAAAGCTAAATAAATCCAAAGAAAAGACATCTTTATGTAAAGAGTGGGACACCTGCATAGGGCTTTTCATGGGAGAGTGTGTTACAGAGAGGCAAGAAAGTGGTTTTATCTTCAAATTGTCAAAAGGTATTTCTCCTTCCTGAGACCCCTTATACTTTTTTTTCCTTTTGTGCTCTCTCCCCCTTGTTAGATTGATTCCTGAGAAGAAGGTTGGTCTGGTGCTTAAGGCACTGGATTAGGATTCAAGTGTTCTGAGTTCAATTCTTGGCTGTGCCACAGGCTTTCTCTTTGAGATTGGATAATGTTCTACCTACCCAGAGTGAGTGTCTGAGGTTAATTCTTTGCTTCTGGAGTGATACTCATCAGGAGAGGAATGGGGTGCTTCCACTCTACCAACATTCCCTACCATTTATATGTGAGTCTAGAGGACTCATCCTCCAGGCAGTGAGACCTGTGAGAAGATGCACAGTGCTGTATATGTGATGAGGCCTGAGGATGCTGCACTGGAAAAGTGCTCTGACAGGCAAGAGTGCTTCTTGGTGGGGTTGGGAGACCTACAGGGAGTGATCCAATGCTCAATGATGCCAGTGGAAAGGCTCCCAATGATGGTTGGGTCAGGCCCTAAAATGAGGAAATTGGTACCTTTTCATGAAGGCTTGAAGGTGAGGAGGGAGGTTAAAAGTTCTCAGTCTTCCATAGCCAGAGCCTCAAAGACTTGTGTGTTCCCTCCAAATATGGGAAGCCTGTGACAATCTCTACTGGAAAGAGTTAATCCACCAGGAAGACAGAGGCTAAAGAAATACACCAGGAAAAGGGCCTCAAATTTGGACTGAGGGTGGCCATCTTAAAATATGTATTACCAGCCAGAAGTGATTGATTGATAGCAAAACTGTCTACACGCCTGAGTTTATAAATGTCTCTGGTAAATAAAAGGTTAATAACTGTGTTTATGGTTAGAAAAGACCCCTGCCCTCAGATACACACACTTCACTGTACCCAGCTAATCCCTGGAGCAAGGAGGTTTAAGGTAATTTGTGGTGCAGCTGTCCTTTTCTGGAACACAAGCAAATTCTCCTGCATATGGTCAGCTGCAAGAACAAATGTCTATAGCAAATGAAAAAACAAGATGTTCAACCGCAGCCTTCTGCTCATGCAAGAAGGGCACGTGAGCAGGGTGTTTGTATGGTCTGAATCAAACTACACAGCACGGAGGGGTTTACTGCACGGCTTATGGCCAAGTGGAAGCAACGTGTCAGTGGTAAGGAAAGAATGTTGGTGATAGAAACCCAACTGATTGACATACAGTGGCTATAAAGTCATAGTAAATCTATTGTTTCGCCAGAAGGAAGGAGGATTAGAAAACGTATAATCATTACAATCCCTGCACGATAAAGCATCAGATCATGGTCGTTCTCCCATTGCTGATGTGGGTCTTAATGGGCCTAATTCTGCAGTCTGTACTCAGGCAACACTCCCATTGGCTTCATCTGACTGAAACTGTAGTCCATGGACATTGTACCTGAGTAAGAACTGCGGAATTTAGCTCAGTAATTTTAATGAGCCAAGTTGTCTGCTATACTTGAGAGCAGAACCTTTGCTGCAGTGTAATCTACAAACTAAAGCAAGGTAATAGAGGAGAAAACTATGGTACATCTCAGACTTTTAAGATCCCAGGCTTCAGTCTCCATGTCATGTTCCTTTATTTTTAGAGTTAGAGTTCTTGTCTAAGAGTCTCATCTTGTTCCCATTAAAGTTAATGGCAGAATTCCGATGTACTTCAATAGAAGCAGGATTCAACCTTATGAGAATCATTTTCTTTTATGTCTTGAAAATGAAGAATGAGATTAGTCAAGTGGGGATTTCATCAGAAATCAGAGGCCAAATTCAATCCTGATCTAACTGCTTTGAAGTGGGTGTGCTCTCTCTTACACCAGGCCTGAATTTGGCTCCACATATTGAAATCTATTGCAAGAAAGGTGTTTCATAGAACAGTGATGTCCTCTGTGGATTTGTCTACACTGTAATCAGACACACGCTGCTGGCCCATGCTAGCTGACTCAGGCTGTCTGGGCTTGGACTGTGGGGCTGTTTAATTGCTGTGTTGACCTCCAGGCTTGGGCTGCAGCCTGGGCTGTAGGATCCTTAAAAGTGGGAGGGTCCCAGAGCTTGGGCTGCAGCCTGAGTCAAGAAATCTAAGCCTTGCGAGCCTGAGTCAGCTGGACTGGGCCAGCAGCAGGTGTCTGATTGCTGTGTAGATATACCCTGAGTTAGGTACTAGGATGCATATTTTGACAATCAGCTAAATCAGGCTGCTAGATATTTTAACACCTCTTCTTAGCAAAGACACTTAGCTGCTTTTATATTTATTTATATATTGCCACAAATGTGGAGTTCTAGAGCCCTAACATTCTACTAGTCCTACAGGATGATTCCCACTGAATATTGCTGAGTTACTGTAGAACAAAACACAACCTCCTTTCATGCCAGGCAGGAGGAATTTTAATGTCCCATGTCTGTACACAGTACATTGTCACAGCAAAAAAGAGAGTCCCCCATCTGAAAAGAACTTCAACCAGTGGAATACTAGTGACTCAAGGGGCCGGCTTTAGGGAGTGCAGGGCCCAATTTGAATAGTTTTGACGGGGCCCTGGCAGGGATGACTCACCCGGCAGCGCTCCGGGTCTTTGCTCCGGGTCTTCCGCGGCACTGAAAGACCCGCCGCAGAAGTGCTACCGAAGACCCAGAACTCTGGGTGAGTAAAAATTAAAAAGGTGCCTAAGTTAGGCGTTCCTCTTTAGGGTTTGGTACCCTCCTAGGCGTGGGGCCCGCTTAGGTGTGGGGCCTGATTTGGGGGAATCGGCCTAAAGCCGGCCCTGCGTGAGTGTCTCCATTGTTCATGCCAGAAAAGGAGTGGGGGTTGAATTCTTTAAAAATGTTTTCAAACCTTTCAACAACATCAGTGAAAATGTTGATATGAGATGTTTGATAAAGTATGTTTGGGAAATGACTGCCTAGGATGGAGTACTGCAGCAAGGGATCTGGGGGTCATAGTGGATCACAAGCTAAATATGAGTCAACAGTGTAACACTGTTGCAAAAAAAGCAACCATCATTCTGGGAAGCGTTGTAAGCAAGACACCAGAAGTAATTCTTCCACTATACTCCACGTTGATTAGGCCTCAACTGGAGTATTGTGTCCAGTTCTGGGCACCACATTTCAGGAAAGAAGTGGACAAATTGGAGAAAGTCCTATGAGGGAAGACTGAAAAAAATGGGTTTGTTTAGTCTGGAGAAGAGAAGACGGAGAGGGGATATAACAGTTTTCAAGTACATAAAAGGTTGTTACCAGGAGGAAGGGGAAAAATTGTTCTCCTTAAACTATGAGAATAGGACAAGAAGCAATGGGTTTAAATTGCAGCAAGGGAGGTTTAGGCTGGACATTAGGAAAAACTTCCTAACTGTCAAGGTGGTTAAGCACTGGAATAAATTGCCTACAGAGGTTGTAGAATCCCCATCATTGGAGATTTTTAAGAGCAGGTTAGACAAACACCTGTCAGGGATGGTCTAGATCGGGGCAGGCAAACTTTTTGGCCTGAGGGCTGCATCGGGTTTCATAAATTGTATGGAGGGCCGGTTAGGGGAGGGGGTTGTGTCCCGGCCCCCACCTCCTATCTGCGCCCCCTGGGACTCCTGCCCCATCCAACTACCCCTTCTCCCTGTCCCCTGACTGCCCCTAGAACCTTTGCCCCTGACTGCCCCCTGCCGCCCCATCCAAACCCCCCTCCTTCCTGACTGCTCCCCCCAGGACCCCTGCCCCATTCAACCCCTGTTCCCCAAGACTGCCTTGACCCCTATCCACGCCCCACCCCTCACCACCACCCCGAACTCCTCTGCCCTCTATCCAACCCCCACTCCCTGCCCCCTTACTGAGCTGCCCGGAGCTGCCTGGAGCTGCAGCCGGGCCACCATGTCACCACTGCCGCCACGCAGCTCAGAGCACCAGGTCAGGCCTTGAAGGATGGAGAGCTGCATGGATAAACAGGTTTGGACAGTTTTTATCATCACCCGAACTTGTAGATATTTATCTTAACTTGGTTTCTTTGACTCTTAGTGCTTGACTTTTGTAAATGAGGCAAGTGTGTTTTTGCCACTCGGCTGACTTCTGCTGGTTTCCTACCAAGAGTTTATGTAACAAAAATGGATATGAATGTGTAGTAAAATGGCCCTAAATAGCAATAATGTTCATTCTGGGGACTCTTCCCTTTGAGAAGCCATTTTTTAAAAAGAAAAAGAGTCTGAAAGGACTTAAAGGGTTACCACATACAAATATAAATGTTTTCAGTGAGGTTCTTTGCCTTGTGTTATGCAGGAGGCCTTCAAATCTATTAATCTATAAAATGTTATCACTCGATTTCCTTTTTTTTCTTTCTGTCTTTATTTGGCAACATCTATGTTAAAAGAATGGAACTGCACATGTGATTAACACCATTTAACACCTTGGCACTGCTGAATGTGCCCTCGTTACCTGGAATTTCTACCAATATTGTCTGAGTAAAGCAGCAGTCATTTTCCTTGGGCTAAACTGGTTCCCAGGAAAACATCCCGATAAAGTGGCTCTCCACACTGAGTGGAGTGTACTGTATTTGTTAACTGTTGACAGACACCTAATTTATTTCCTTAGTCAGCATAATGAGTTTAAGCATAGAAATTTCATTACAGTTGATTCTGCAGCATATATTTACATATATTGGTATATTTAAAAATAAGTTTGTTAGTTATAAGACTATAGGGAACTGCCAAGAGAAAACAATGAAATATCTCATCCAGAATCCTGTCTTCTGTAGTGACCTATCCCAGATGCCTCAGAAGGCGGGGGGGAAAAATCCCAGAATGCACCATACTAACTGATAATTGACCAGAGCACCAGGATTCACGTTTTAGTGTTTTCAGACACAGCTACCTTTGCTATTAATAAGCCATCTTTTGACAGCTGATCCTATAAAAGTATACAAGTTCTCTATCTTAATTGATGCTGCTGCAAAAAAAGGTTTTAATGCTGAGTTTACTGACATGCAGGGACATATTTTGAGAAAGGCAGCTCTCCTTCTGTGGGTTGGCTAGCTCCTGTAAAACTGACATCCTTATTTTTGCACCCACCATTCAGTTTGTTCACCACCATGGCTGAAGGGAACAGGTGGACAAGGATAGGTGACAAGAAAGATAGATGAGAGGAAAAAATAGAAATAATTTATGTATACTCTGCTACAAATGGCCTATTTGTTTCAGATATGTGTCAGCTAGGTTTGGTCTTGCTTGGGAGAAAGAAACTGGAACTGAATTTCTCTTACTACTAACAAGGCCAACAGGCCTTCATGTACTAAGATGTTTTACCGAAAAAATTGGTCTAAAACATATACTGTTTAGATAATGGACACTTCTAAACATGTCTTCTTTTAAATATACTACAAAAGCTGAGTTTATCATCAAGAAAGCCTTGAATACACGAGAGCTACAGTAATTGTCAGACAACTACCTACAATAAATCCCAAACTACTCAAGCTAGCTACACTGGTTGAAAACAAAAAATCTCAGCATTATTCAATAATGTTGGCAAGATTTCCTGGAAATGTCTCTCCCATCATATTTCTATCAGACCTTTCTTGTACAGCAGATTCTGCAGTTGTGAGGTCATAACATCTCTGAGTAGGAGCTCCTGAAAACAACAATAGTAATTGGAGTGAGAATGCATGTTAGAAAATAGCTGCTGGATGAAAGAGAGGAATCCATGCACACATTAAAAAATGTACATTTGCAATAGGAACGTCTATGCTGTGATTTCTCCAAGGCTACTTACAAGTGAGAAGGTGATGATTCAACCCAAGCCACTAAAATAGGTAGAATAACTTAGCAAGAAACCTTCTTTGGACTAAACCTGTGATAGTCTTTCATATTTATTCCTTCATCTTTTTTGTCTTAATAGATGTATTTTTATCCCTAATTAGAATAAACACTGAATGTGTTAGCTAGTAATGAATGTTTACGATCATGGTGACCTTTGCTTGGAGAGACAGGCTTCCCCTTGAACCTTGTCACTGCTGTCCCTTCACAGGAAGGACTATGGTAGAGCTGCATGGAGGATGTTTCAACCTTGTCAAACTTTTCATTTTTTTTCCCCATGGAAGTGTTGCGTTTTCTGACTGAAAAGGGTCCCATCAGAGTTTTTTCTCACAAGCTCTCAACTATAGTCTCAAATGGTGTGAAGTCCTTCAGAGCCAGATCTGGCAAAGGTTTAGACTTGGGAATAACTTTACTCAGGTTAACCCTATGTCTGAATCTCTACTTAAATATATGGCCTTCGTCTCTGTAGTACCTTGGCGTCTTCAGAGTCCCGTTGACTTTAACTGACAACTAACCTGAGTAAAGTTACTCATATTTAAAGTATTGAGACTTTAGTCTCCAAACTCATTCTTCTTATCCCTATCATGAGAAGATACCGACAACACTTAAACTTATATATGGATGGTGTGCACCAGCCAGATACAGTCCCTATCTTTTTCACTTCGAATTAGAACTGGTCAGGAATCTTTCTTAGGGTTGCCAACTTTCTAATTGCACAAAACTGAACACCTTTTCCTGCCCCTTCTCTGAGACCCTGCCCTGCTCACTCCATCCCACCTCCCTCTGTCACTCACTCTCCCCCATCCTCACTCATGCACTCATTTTCACCGGGCTGGGGAGGATCCCTTTTCGGCTGGGTGTTCTGGTTGAAAACCGGACACTTGTTGGAAAGGCTTCTCAGATCCAGCATGGAATTTCTTCTCTGGAGACAAGAGAGAACCTGGGTCTCCTGCATCCCAGGTGAGCATCTAACCACTGGGCTATTGGCTATTCTGCAGTGGGGTTGGGGGGCATTGGTGGGTCTCATACACTCTTCATCCAAATTTTTGAAAGGTCTTATTTTTGTTCCAATGTGAAAACAAATTTCAAAATCTTGACACTTTCCATAAAATGGAATTCTTGTTTTCTGACCAGTCCTACTTGAAATGACTTTCTCTCAGTAACACTTGTACTCTGCTTTTTTTTAAGCCATCAGGCCCTTGTATTTCAGTAAATTGCACTAATGGTTGTAAATATGTGATGCAAATATATTACTAGTTTATTTTTCAGCTGTTCTTCATCAACCCTGAAATTCTGAGATGCACAGGACAGAGCTCTGGGAATGGAAAAGTTTAGCTTATATGTCTAAATTAGTTGCAGAAGGCCAAATTCCTCTCTGTTGCTGAAGTAACTCCTTTGACTTAATTCAGGTCATTCTGGATTTACACCAGTAACTGATATCAGAATCTGGTCCTAAACTTCTGTGTGACATGGGCCAAGTCATTTAACTTCTTTATTGTTCAATTTACCCATCTGTAAATTGGGAACAACAATTGCCTACCTCATGGGGTGACTTGAGGCTTAATTAATGCCTGTTTCTAGAGACTTTGAGATCCTTGGATGGAAGGTGCTAAGGAAGAGTTAAGTACTATAACCATTCTAGTTATATATAACAATGCCCTGGAAAAATGAAATGGTAAAAAGACAGAGAACTGAAATAATTCACATTTATCACAAAAGCCTTGCAAACAACTTGATTTATGCAACTTCTGAACCCCACCCTGTTCAGTCCTACAAAGGGTTAAAACAGCAGCAGCTGGTCTCAAGAACTCTGGCTTGCCTGGTCCTTATCTCACTGTTATCCTGAGCTATTAACTGGCCACAGTTACGAAACATATCAGTTACTGCCATCTGTTTTTCAGGAGGCACTCATTGGATCGTGGCCAGAAGAGGGGATTAAGTGGAGAGAGGCAGAAATGACAAAATGATTCTATAGTATTCTGGTTGTACAGTTGGAGTCCCTCATACTGTTACTTGCATGTACAGTCTGCAGTCACCAACAGCTGCAAAGAATTAAGCATAAAGATAAACTGTGAAGACTGTTTCAAAGCTGCTATAAAGGAAATGCATTTCTGCATGCAGTTGTAACATGGGGATTGTGCAGAGAGAAGTGAAGGCATATAAAGCAAAAGCGTATAATTAGATATATGTGTTGTGTGTATTTTAGCTTTTTATATTTGGTATTTATCACTCTGTGTGCGTATTTTGGCCCTCCACAAGAAACAAAAACAATCGATTCTGAATGTATTAACTCAAAGGAAAATTCTATGAATGAGTTGAATAAAACTTCTCCTTAGCAACATTCATTCTTTTGTACTCTCCCCTCTTACAGTTTATGACCCAGATTCTATTTAAATAGCAAAGAGACAAATCAGAGACTGCTTGTGAAAGTGAAGGCGTGAATTTCAGCACAAACAATCTGTGCTTTAAAAAATACTGAGAGATTTTTGGCAATTAGTAATTTACTGGGTTTTAAAATATTTTTTTCCCCAAATGATAGATAATCCCATTATAATGGGAGAAAGGAAGAGTTTTCAATGTGATTCCTGGGATTCAAGAAACATTATGGTTCAACAGCTGTACTTTTGATTCTGAATTTTATTAAAATCAGATTAATTAAATTATTCCAAACTATGCCATTCTGCCAAAATAAAGCTCTTTGGATTTTATCATCTTGGTAAACTTAATTAAGGTTAATACAGATTTTATTTTCAAGAAAAATACTACTTCAGATCTTTTAGTTAACTAATGTTTAATATCCTTCCTTTATATTTAATTAATACATGATAGTCAATATCCTAAGGTTTAACATTAATGGGAAAACTAATCAAACTTTTTATAACACAGAAGATAAAATAACCATGTTGCACTGTAGTAGCAATATTAACTCCTCCCCGCTATCTGCACTTGATTCCCTTTGCTATTAGCATTCTGTACATCAGGATGGGCCATACTGATCTGAATCTGATTCGCTCCAACTTTGTGGTGTTTCTGTGCACACGGGTGCATTTCCCTTTGACATTTTGACAAGTAATTCTTAAAGAATTGGAAGGAGAACTAAACCAAGGTTGATACGCTGGAAATATTTAGGTAAAATGGGCACCATTAAAACTCAACATACCCTGCCAAAGGCACTTTGTTTCTTCCTATACTTTAATTACAGTATAACGGTATTTTCTATTCTCTGCAGCAGCAAATGCTGAGATTTAATAGTGCTCACTGTACTCGGTTACTAAACCAATTCTCTGTTTCTGCTCTTTCATATTTAATTGGAAATTGTATAAGTAAAATATTCATTGGCTTCTGAGAATGAAACTTCTACTTGTTGATTAGCCAGCTAATTGCTATGCTGCCTAGCTGCTACCTATCAGTATAGATTTGGATAGCAGAACTTGTTTAGAACAACACTATGATAGCTATTGCTTTGTGCACAGCTTTAAAATAGGCAGCAGCTACTCGTGGCACATGCAGACGTAATAATCCCCTACAATTCCATTCACTCAATAAAACCTCACATTATTTCATGGTAATACTCACAAGTTGCTGTGGTTAATTCCATGCTAACTGACCACACCTGTTCTTCAGTTACTTCAATCAGCAGAAGACATTTTAGTGATTCACATATTTAGGCCTACTATGGCTGCTTTGCACAGCCCAGGCAGCATTGAGCTGAAATGACAGTTTAAACAGACAGGTTTCAGAGTGGTAGCCATGTTAGTCTGTATCCGCAAAAAGAATGAGGAGTACTTGAGTCTCCAATGAGAAACTGAAGAACTGGAATTAACTTGCAAACTGGACACCATTAAATTAGGCTTGAATAACGACTGGGAATGGATGGGTCATTGCACAAAGTAAAAACTGTTTCCCCATGCTAATTTTTCCCCTACTGTTACTCACACCTTCTTGTCAACTGGGCCATCCTGATTATCACTACAAAATATTTTTTTCTCTTGCTGATAATAGCCCACATTAATTGATTAGTCTCATTAGAGTTGGTATGGCAACACCCATTTTTTCATGTTCTCTGTGTGTATATATATCTTCCTACTGTATTTTCCACTGCATGCATCTGATGAAGTGGGCTGTAGCCCACAAAAGCTTATGCTCAAATAAATGTGTTAGTCTCTAAGTGTTACAAGTAATCCTCGTTCTGTAAACAGACAGTGGTCGACTTCCTGGGGGATCCCTAACCGCTGAACAGCTTCTTAGGTCATATGTAGCCAGGTATAAATTAGAGCAGCTGTGAGGCTTCTCTGACTTATGCTGGAAACTGGCCTGAGCCACCTTTGCCCACCTACCTCTACTGCTCAGATGTAGCCTGGGATTGGGGTGCAATGTTTTTATATCCGCTTTTCTCTGAAGGGAACATGGCTGAAGATAAAACCCTGAGAAAGCCTGAATTGCTCCAAGCAGAAGAGGATATAATAAATTCCTAGGGGAAAAATCAGTAACAATAAACAATACCTAGCTACAATTGAACAAATCAAGTTGTTTGTCCCATTCAATTCAATGTCCGTAGCTACTCCTTAAAAATTGCTTTGTAACAAGCCTTATGAATGTATTTTGTGGTCTCTTTGAAGTACGTTAATGACCCAGACAGTAGCAGTAAATGTGGCTTAGATGCGGGAGGGGAACATATTAATCACACTGTCAGATTCTTTTGCAACATCCCCCACCTCAGGGTTATGTTAATTTCTCTTGTATTTTAATAATCAGTTTGAACTGGATTAAGAAGCAAAGATACTTTTCAAGAGAGCAGCCTTCCTGAGGAATTTTCTTTACTGCTGAATTTTCAAGTACCACAATAGTAAAGGCAATTGCTTTTTGTGTGTGTGTGTAAAAGATGATGGGCCAAATTCACCCCTGGTGTAACTCCATTGAGGTCAGCTCCATTACATTAACAGAGTTTAAAGCAGGGATAATTTTGTCCCAAGTTGGTAAAAGTCCCACGATAAACATATGTCTTGAAGGACCTGGGTTATATGCAGCTCTCGTATCATACGGTGAAAGAGAACTAATAGAACACCTTGGAGCTGACAGAACTACCTAATTTGTTATGAAGTATAGTTTCCAAATACCGCCATTCAAATGCAGAAGCTAGCTACCTGACCAGAAGACTCAAATGTAGGGCCTAATAAAAAAATCCCATTGAAGTCAATTGACTTTCCATTGACTTCAATGAGCTTTGGAGCACATCCCTAACTTACCTAATTATTTCTAATGCATGACTTCGCAGACATTGGCATGTGAATTCCACTTGGGTGGTTTGATCACAGCTCAAGATATACCATGACAATGCAACTCCCATCTTCGCTGTGCATTTCACAGCCTTGCACACACACATGCCTGATTATTTCAATGGCTCCATTCCCATAAATACAGTCCGGTCTTTCAACATTTGCTGCTTCTTAAAGCTTCTTAAAATACAACAATATGTCTACTGTCAGGGCCACAACTGTAGCTGATAATGCCTTTATCACAGAAATAATATAGTTCACCATTGTTTATGCTGACTGGAGAGGCTGTGCTAGCATTCTGCTAGAAAGTGCTGTGGTTTTAACATAGTTCAACAACAATCCAATGTGATTCTTTCATTATTGTAGGTAGAACCTGTATGTGATATGATTCATGTCCCTTTGTACATAGGAGACAGTCATCTATGCTGGAATGTAGATAACTGATGTAGTGATAGAAATACAGGCTGATTTAAAAAAAATGAATATGAAGGTAGTGGGCTAATTTTAATAAGAGAACACATGAGTATCTGATAAACTCAATACATGCAATTACATTTGGCGCCAAGTCCTGCCAGCATTAGTCACATTGAGAAGTACCTTTCTCTGTGATCAGCCCCTCTTGGGACTGGCAGAATTGGACCCCCAGTTATTATGGTTGGGATTTTCAAAGGGGCTTCAGAGATTTAGGCTCCCAAATCTGTTTTGGACACCTCCCAACCTAAAACAGTCTCTATAAAACAATGATTTCAGTCACCTTGCCTCGGTGTAAGATGTGTCTCATTTGGGATAGTATTCATTCTGCTCCATGATAGATTCAAATTCTGTCATTTAAAGAAAGAAAAGTAAGTTTCTAGTCCTTGTGCTTATGACGATAACCTTCCAAGTGTAACTAATACAGTGTTTTCTTCCTGAGTCTGCAGACAGTCTTAAACAACAGGTCTAAGAGAAGTGAAAACTCGCATCTAAAAACATATTACGCATATACCATTTTTTCATACACCAAAATTGTATACAGCACAATAGTGTACACAAATTAGTAACTGCTTGTGCAACTAGGCAAACAAAGGCCAGAAATAGCAGTGGACCTAAAAGTGGCCAGCATATTATTTCCTACTGCACCATCTATAACAATGGTTTTCAACCTTTTTTCCTTTGTGGACCCCTTAAAAATTTCAAATGGAGGTGTGCACCCCTTTGGAAATTCAACCTGTGGTCTGCAGACCCCTATCACAGATATTGTAGACTAAAAACTGACTGAACAGAATTCAACTATAAATGCTGCACATGCTCGGCACGACATGTGACGTTGCGTGAGTAAAGGGGCTAACCTGTCTATGGTAAAGACAACACTTCCAGGTTTTGACCTGTAGGTGGGGGTATTCACATACTTTTGATTGATCAGAAAAGTGGAATGTCTTTTCTAGTATCTGAAACTTGATTTTCATAATCCCCTTTTGCAGACCCCTTAGGTATAGTCTGCGGGCCACAGGTTGAAACCTACTGCTGTATAAGTTGGTAACTACTTAAAGGCTGCTTTTTGTACTTCATACTCTCACAAACAACTATTGTTATCAATGGGAGCTCCACTGTGTGTTGAGAACCTATATAGCCTTAATGCGGTAGACCTAGTGCACAGATCAGAACTAGAAATATAATTAGGCCCTCTCCCCAGAATGAATTTGATGCACCTGTTCTAGAGCAAGGCTAACTTTTGGGTTGTAGTACTATGTATTCAGGTGTATAAAAGGAGCAAGAATTTAGAATGCTATTCTACACAGACAGATATTAATAAAAAGGAAGATCAGATTTTGTCCTTGGATTCAGTGGGAGCCATACACGTGCATCTGAGTGCAGAATATGACCTACAGTCTATAATAGGGTGTATTCCAGGTTATTTTAATAGTGAGGGGGAGTCTTTCAAAGGCAAAAGACATTGGTGGGAGTTGGGTGCCTAAGTAACCATTTGTACCTTTGAAAATCTTCCACATAAATATTTGCAGTAAATCCAAGCCAGGGGAGTATTTTCAGGACAGTCTATTTACACTTAAACTTATTTCTTAAAATAAAAATTGGTCATTTTAACAGGTGGCAAATGTTAACTTATCACTATGACCTATGTGGAAAGATTAATTTGTGGTCTCAAGGGAACGGGTTCTAACAACATTTGTTTCAATTTACTTAGAAAGGTATAAAAGGTTATCTTCAACCTTACCTGAACTTTTTTTTAAGTAAAGACTTAAGCTGGTGTTTATACATCAAGATCTGAAGACAGTAATAACTTAATTCCATAACATGAGGTCAAATAAAAATAAAGCATTTGCTTTCACAGCAGCAATTAAGTGGAACACCTTCTCTGTGGTTTTAAAAATGGCTACTAATCTGACAAGCCTTGGAGCTTGCTATTGGGAAAACCTACACATGTCAATTCACTGTGCTGTTGATGTCCTGTTGAAACTAATTACATTGTTTCATCTGCGTTCAGGACCACAACTGGTACAACACTAGTGAGGGGGGAAATATGAAGTTTGTTAATTGAGCTAATGAACAAGGTAACAATGGTACGGTGGCAGTTCTGTGTTATATGAACATCCACCTGGTGAGTTAACACTGCACATTATATATATTATTTTTATAGCAGGGTCTAGAGAACCCAATGTGCTAGGCACTGAACAACCATATAAAAGAGTCAGTTTCTGCCCTGAAGAGCTTATATGTATTATTGCCCACATTTTACAAATGAGAAATTGAGACACATACATTAAGTGACTTGCCTATGGGCACACAGGAAGTCTGTGGCAGAGACAGAAATTGAATTCAGATCTCCTGATTCCATAAACACATGTTGGTCCATTTTCAGCTGGTCTTTACAAATGCACACACATTGTGTGGTGAATACAAGACTCCACATTTGGGTAACTGCACAAACAGGCAGACATCAAGCTCCCTTGCCCAATTTGTGTGCACAAGTGCCCATTTCACATTACTGCAGTGACTTAGGTTTATGATCAAGTAAAGGTCTTATAGTAAAATGAAAGGTATTAGTGCAATACATTTTTCAATAACAAAGGAAGCAAATAAAGTGGTTACTCCTAAAAAGCCATCATCTGACAAGTTTCTGCACCATGACATTTGAAATGCCCCCCTTCCCCTCCCCCCCCCATACTTAGAACAGGAAATAATGTTGATAACGCTGTAGAATCTCTTGTAAATGCTGACTTTTATTTATTTATTGTAATGGCAATTTCCATATATAGCAGTGAAGGGCCAAATTCTGCTCTTTTGATTTAGACTTAGCCACGCAAACCCCTATTGATTTTAGTGTGAGTTTCACCTGATCAAGGACTGTATTATTTAGCCTGGGACTTTTAAAAGTTACAGCAATCATTAAAGCCATTTGTGTGTCATATACATGTGAGGATCACTTTGGAAAAGGGGGCTGGTAGGGAAAATTCTCAGTTCAATTTTTCTTTGTGTAAAACTCTTACAGAACTGAATAGAAAATAATCTTTCGATAGGATTTTTCAACTCTCCTATATAATTTGACAGAAAATTATATTGCTTTATATAATTTTTATAGAAGGATTCAAAAAATCTATAGAAAGGTTAGAATTCTCTAATTAATTCCACAGTGTTTCGCATAATCCCTAGATATAATTCAACAGAAATAAACCTCCACTTTTCCATGAGAGCAAACAAACTGGGTTTGGTCCTGGAGTACCTTGTACCTGATGTAGTCATTTGCACCTAATATAAAGTAGGTGTAAAAAACTATCAAATCACAATTCTCCACTCACTCATGGCAGTGGTAATATTTTGTACTGCTCTGGCATTCACTTTGCTCAGATATAAATGACACTCCAGTGTACATAGCATGGAAGACTCAGACCCACTGATGCCACAAAGTTTTAATATACATTATCAGTGCAATCATTTTGGTTAAAATATTGGAGAGAGGTCTGTAGTAGGCAGGATTTGGTCAGATTGTCACACATTCCTGTAGCAAGCGGCAGCCATCTCAGCTGTGACACAGTTGGCTTTCCAAAGTGTGGAATTAGTGTAATTGGCAGATGGCATTTTGATAGATTCAGGGATCATTATCAGGCCACCTGCAGAGCAGTACAATGGAGTTGGGTCATGGCAAAGTCATTCTGGTTTTGTTCCCTACAAGCCGGACAGTATGGATTTGGAGAAGATACAGTCTGGCTCTGTGGAATTCTAATGTGTGTTAAATAAAACATCTGGCTATTCCACTCTAGGAAGCCAGGCTGTGCTGTTGGCAACTGGGGTAGGAGGTAGAACTAATTAATACCCATGCTGCGTCATGTGTGGCAGTGTCTTGTAGCCATGGATTTACTGGTAGCACAATAAGGTGGAAATGATTTGTGAATGACTAGAGAGTTCATGGCTATTAGGAGTTCCCCTAACAAGATGCCTTGTAACCTTGTGGTGTGTAAATAAGGCTACAGCTTTTCCCTCCAGTGTGACAGTGAGTTAGTCTGAAGCAGGCCCTGGGGGCAAATGCAGGAGCTTGCGAATTGTTAAATGAGAATGCCTCCACTTATTGAGGTATAATATTTCATCTCCTTTTATTAACAGAGAAAGGCACGGTTTTGTTTAATGAAGTTGATCGCTGTAAGTCACTGGTCCAAACCATTAGTCCAGAACTCAGCCTGAGTAGCTGGTCTGGGTGGTGGGCAGAGGTATGTTTAGAAAGGGGGATGTTGAACTAGCTTCCGCTATAAAGTACATACAGGATGATTTATATGGCAGTGCATCCTTGGGCCATGCCCCACCCCCACCTTCTGCATTATCCATGTGCAGTTCCTCATAGGACCTGCCTTGCATCAGAGTCGCACCCATTCTTTTTTAAAACTGATAGTAGCTAACGTGAACATATTTCATGAAACTGATAATGACTGTCGACCTGAGGGGTGCACCAGTCCTGTGAAACTGTTGCCAGAGTTTCTTCAAAATCTAAAATCACATTTATTTAATTGAATCTCGGTAGCATATTGGACTGGGAAAAATTGACTGCAATAGGAAATGGAAAAATGGTGATCAAAGTTTGATGTAACCCTTTGATTCTATTGAAGCATCAGAAATACTGTAAGTGATACCAACTCTCAGCCATATTCATCACTGGTGTAAGTGGGCCCAGCCCTGATTGACGACAATATAGAAAACTATCTCATCCTTATGTTTATCCTTTGCCTCTTGCCTTCGCAGACACACATACATATCAATTTGATGACTGTAATACTGTATCACTGAAATGCGTTTTTGATCAATCCTGTTTCATAGCAGTTCTTTTTAATATAATTGGTGTACAGTGAAATTTGCTGAGCAGTGTTTACAAAAAATCAATATCAACAATTTGCAAAACAGACAAAAACATAGTGAGTTTTCCTTTCTGGGTGAATGTGGAAAATTGCGCAAGCTTTGTAGTAAAAATGTCGCTGCCTCCCAAACATATTTATGACACACATATTAACTCTGTGCACAACCCATACATCATGCAATGATTTTCAGGACCAGCATGTTGCTAGTTTACATCTGATAACTTAAAGGACACCTTTTAGATACATATTATAACAACAGAATGTTGCGGGTAGAGTGTGTGTCAGGTCTGATATGAGTTACAGTACAGTGGGTCCTCTGCCAGCTGGCATTGAGGGGCTCCCAAGGTCACACCTTGTCTATCAAGGAGTCCCCTCCTACAGCTGTTGTTCTGACTGCTGCCCGGTAATTTATGCTAACTATTTCACCATTCATCTAACAATGTAAAATAGAAGTGAAAACATCATATTATGATAGGGTGACCAGATGTCCCAATTTATAGGGAAATCCTGATATTTGGGGCTTTTTCTTATGTAAGCGCCTATTACCCCCCACCCCGTCCCGATTTTTCACACTTGCTGTCTGGTCACCCTATATTATGAAGATGTACAAGGAAAAAGTTTTAAAATTTCAAAATATGAGGAGGCCTTTAACTATGCATGGCAGGACGGAAAGGAGTTACTATAGGCTTCACTTACTAAAGGGAGCTTCAGCTTTCAATTGTTTGGGAAATATTGCTCTAGGGTTAAAATCTGGTGTTGTAACTCCAATGAAAACTTTAGAAACTCAAATACCAGTTAATTTATTTGAAACTGGCAGTTTCAAAGCACGGACCTTGGGTTAACTGGGAAAGAAAGTCAGTTAATTTTGAGACTTAACTTGGGAAGGTAGGGCTCTGAGCCTGCTCCTATTGAAATGAGTAGGAGTTTTGCCATTGATTTCACTGTGTGCAGAATCAGGCCCTAGCATTGTAAATTCTAGCTTCAATAACATTAGAGTTTATTTTGATTTTCATGCTCCTCAACTGTACAGATAAAGTTAGGGCAGTAACATTTGGCAAGTCAGCATAAATATTGACTCTCTTTTTTAGTCCCATTGACTGTGTTCCTGATTCATTATCCATGGAAAGAGAACTGCTGCTTTGAATAGGAACTAAAGGAAGAACACTTAAGAGTTACAGTGCTAGTGATGCTTAGTCCCACCTCTAAGACCATTGCTAATCAGCAAGTAACACTTACCTGAAAACTGCAAGCTACCAAAACCACACTTTTCTATTGCAAGACTATTTGGCAGCATGGAACCTAGAGTGCACCATACTTCACTAGGTGCTTAAAAATCCTTTCCATACTCACACCATTGTTTGATCCTTAAAATAATATCCCCATCAGATTGTCTACACTCAACCTGCTCTGGAATACTGCACAACAGCCAAAATAAAGTGGAACCACGGGATGGGTGGTAATCATCCTGCCCCAGGTTTGGTGGTGGAAGGGTTAAATCTGGATCTGTGACATGTTTGCCTCCCCTGCAGGGATTACAGTGAAACCGTGACATGGAAAAATGTGATTGAGTCCTACTAATGGCAATTTCCCTCATCAGGAAGGATGTATAAAAGGCGAGGGGTAGGGGAGAGGTGCTTTTCTTTTGAGTCCTGAGACAGAGAAACAGGTTTCATTTGAAAGTATCGAAGGGTTTAGAAGGAGAAACCTTAACCATATTTGTTGGTTTTCTTTGATATCTTCTTGTAAGTGGCAATTTTGTGTTATACTTTAACCACAGGAGGATTGATTAGCACAATACAGGCCACAAACTGGTCTCATTTCCACCCATGCAACCCTACTGATATCAATGAGGTTGCATGGGAAAGTATTCTAGCATTCAACTGGGATGAGGCCAATAATTCTATAGAAATTGCTCAAAAAATCCTATAGACTATAATAGAGAATGTTCCTTCCTTAGAACTGTTAAACCATCCAGTAGCAGTTAAGGAGTTATATCATTGCAGTGGAATTTTGTATGGTATGTTTATAAATTCCACCAAAAAGCTGTATCATTCTAGAAGATCATAAAGATGGATGTAATTGCAGACAGAATTTGCCCCTACAGAGGTAAGCCAATCTATACCTGCCAGGGAGTGATACATGCATTCCTATCACAAAGCTGCTTGGAGCAAATACAGACAGAGCAAAACTTGGTTTAGAGAAGCAAAATAAAAGCCCCAAATTGTTTTGGGGTCTTGCAAATACAACTCTTGTTAGAGAGAACCTCTGCTCATAAATGTAGAGGGGCCAGGAGGAGAGACTTGACAATAAGTGAGTTTCTATGTAGGGACAAAAATGCCAGCCTTGCTGACCATGACTGACCTTCATCTTATGTTAGTGTTTGCATATTACTGTACATACTATTTTATGCACATGATGCTGACTAACTGGTCTGCACTTTTCTAATGGCTTCTGTGTTCCAGAGCAGAGGTACTGTTCCAGTGTCACAGGCCTAAAGGCCCTCACTTAAAATAATTTGTCAGATAGAGGACAAGACCATATTGTTCTTCCCAGCAAAAGAACTGTTAAATTCTTTCCACAAATGCAAAACCATCACGATTTATTTTAATCTATATAATTTCTCACTTCAATTACATAGAACAGGCGAAAGCAAAAGCAACCAGTTAAAAAAAAAACCCACAAACTTTTCTGTCTGCCAGAGCGTTGACCAGAAGTGGAGATTTCTTCTGATTGCCTCTTGGACAAAAGGGGTTGGGTTTTTTTGTTGTTTGTTGTTTTTCTTAAAGAACCCAACTCTAGTTACATCCATGTAAAAACCCCAAGAGCGTTTCCCATTATACAACCTGCCATCTGAAGTTATTCCTATCTATGGGCAAGTTTAGAGAGTTTAAGGGAACAAAACACAGGTATAAAAAGGGGGCTTTGGAAAGAAAAAGAGATGGTTAAAAAGAGCTCCCCAGAAAGAGAAACCCTGCTTTGCTTCTCCCCTTTCTTTGCATTTTTGGAAATTCAAAAGAACAGAGAGTGAGTAAATTGGTCCCACTATGTCTACAGTGCAATTATAATCCCTGACTGGCCCATATCAGCTGATGGGCTCGTGGGGCTCAGGCTAAGGGGCTGTTTAATTGTGGTGTAGACTTTCGGGCTGTTTTATCACTAATTGCTACATATCTGTGGTTTGAGTGAAATGTCTTTTCTTTTGATGTTGTCACACAACTTTCAAAGCGGTGAATATTCAGCTTAGCAACTGTTTTATTCTTCCATGCAGAGCTTCTTCATTGATAAGTAACTTTGGGGCAGTGACTGTCTTCAGTATGTCTGTACAGTGTCCGACAAAGTGGTGCCCTGATCCCTGATGGTGCATTTAGGGGCTATCGTAATACAAATAATAATGTCCACTTGAATTTACAGCATACTTTGAAAGACATGTGCATGGCAATATGAATGCAACACGGCCTTTTTTGTCCCTACCAAGTAGAAGGATCTTTCTTTTCCTTTCCCTTTCTGGATGCTTTTATCCATTATTTCACCTGTTAAACATGAAGCTCTCAAGTCTCATTTGGAAGGCAGTGGTAGAAATCCCAATGAATTACACACAGCACAGAGACAGCAAAATAAACATTTCCTATTGTGCTAAACATCTGTCTTCAGCACTGTACTGTTTCCTATTGGCAGCAGTAATCACATTAGCCGTTTGACTGACATGTGAATGTGGTGGTGGGGCTGGACGTTGGGTATTTCGCTGTAGTCTGCTAAGGTGACCCAATTTCCAGCATTCACAAGCAAGAAAGGCTGAAGAAAAATTAGCCAAAATTTGTTAAAAACTGAATATATTGAGCATCTCCTCAGCTGCTGTAGTTCAGCGTCGCTCCATTGAAGGAAATAATATCGACCCATAACTTTGTGCTGCTTAGCTCTATTTTCATCATTCCACTAACAAAATACCTTCACTCATTGTGTATATATTGTACTGCTTATTATACGCATTTATGTGGTGCCTATTATGGTAGTACCTACATGGATAATAAGGCTTAAGCTGAGACATTTGAGATCTTGGTAAGAGAGACCAAACACATATGCCTGGAACAGATGCATTACTGCCTGTATTTTGGAATAAATGTATTATGGACTGAAAGTATGATAAGATTATGTTTTCACTAATCTTTCATGTGTAAACATGTAGTGCCATATTCCATTTTTGGTTGTAGAGTGAGTGATTCATGATAGGTATAAAAGCTGAACGTTGTCTAAGAAAGAAAGAAAGAAAACAGTATATGCAGAAAATGCAGGAATTCCTTGTTAGATAAACAGATAAGCATAGAGAATGTGCCAAAATGAAATCAATGGAGCTGTGCCAATGTACAGCAGCAGAGGATCTGGCCCAATAACTATAATGTGGTTTTATTGATAAGGTTATATTTTTTGAGATCTGTTCTTTCACGGATTGGCAATGGAGTTTTTAGGGTATGGGTGGTGACTCCCAATGTGCATATATGTTGACCCTCCCTGCACTCTGAATTCTGTTGTTTATAGATCTGTTGAACAGTATTTAAGGATAGCAAAATTAATACTGCCCCAGCACATTTCTTCATTTGGGGGGAAATACTTTTCAAACATGCTTAACGCTGTCTATTTTTGCACCCAGATTAGTCTCTCTCGAGTATGAACAGCTGTAGTTTGGGGACAATTACATACAAGGGAAAAATTCATTACAATGATTTTACATGATACTTTTATGAATAGCATCATACCAATTCCCAGCTTGTATCACTTGTCACAGTGCCATTTACCTCAATAGAGTTATGACAATATACACCATCTGAGGGTCTGCCCCTTTGTCTTCAAGTAATAAAATGCATGGGCTGCACATTTAGTTTATAAAAGTAAGTTCAGTGACTCCTGACCTCTACATCAGCTGAATATAGCTCTGAAGTAGGCTACAATTTTACTCTAGCTACATGTCTAATAAGTACTATTTTCTGTATAATGGGGAGCATTTTTAACATGGTTTCTATCTTTGACACGCCTAGTATGGAGTATAAAGATCACTTCCAATGTTAAACAGTGTGTTTAATTTGTACCTTGTGCACCAGTCTGAATATATTCCCCCAGACATTGAGTGAATATTATGTTAAACTGGGAAGAATAGCACAAGTGGTTAAAGGGCAGGGCTAGGTGTAAGGACACGTGGTTTCACTTCCTGGCTTTGACACTAACTTGCCCTGTGACCTTGGGCTTGATCCTGCTTCCACTGAAGTTCCAACAGCAACATATCTATTGACTGAATAGTACAAGAGGCCCAGAACCTCAGGAGCCAAGTACAATCACAGTGTTTGCAGCCTATCTTGAGTCTAGTCCTGGTGCTCTATTCTAGAGGGGTGGGGAGGAAGAGATGGGGTTGTGGTGCTGTCTCCCTTAGCACTGGGCTGGCTTGGTGCAGGAGGAAGTGCATGTTGCATCCTTTCAGAATGTATCGGTGGCTGTGATCTCCGTGTTCCTGTCTCAGACAGAGTGCTTTTACTTTGGGGTGCTATTCCTTTGCTCTGACTCTAACTCTAGTACTGGACTGAGTTAGGGGCTAACTCTTTGTACCAGTTCCAGTTAATAATTTTTACTCTCCCACCTCAAAGGGCTGTTCTGAGAAGTAATTGATTAGAAAAAAGTCCATTTGTTCGTGCCCTTGGGCAGGAGGTGGGTTGATCAGGAGGGTCTTCTGATGGGCTATTCTTATTAAAGGACTGGCTATTTTGCTCTTGGTAATCTGTCAAGTGTGAGGCTGACTTTTTAGTTTTTATTTCAAGTATCTTTTGTTCCAGTTGTTCTTCAGAGCTTGGGGTGGTGCTGGAAAAAGAAAAAACTAAAGTAATAAATAATGGTCCAGATCCTCTGGACCAACCACCTTCCCTGAGCCACTGGGGATGGGGGGAGGGGCGATGTAGAGCCAAGGGCAGGTGAATCCCCACACAGCTGGTTAAATGTCCTTTAAGGTAGCTTTGTGCCACTGGAGTGATACAAAGTGGTTTTAGTAGGAGTTAGGCTTGGCCCAACGTTTGTATGGTGCCTTGAAGATTGAGTGCTAAGAATTATTATAATTATTTCCCCTTTCTCCATATTTCATTTAAATGTTGGACCCAGATCTGTGTGTGTGTGATGCACACACGTGCATACATGCCCACATGGCTGTGAGGCAGCTGTAATCTCTGCAAATATCAGAACACGGAGGCATCTTCTCCTGTTGCTCCTGTAACTCTGTATGAAACATTCAGCAACAGTACCCACCCACCATGCAGTGGTAAATCAGGTAATTTCATGCCCACTGAGATGGTCCTGCAAAGAGATGAAATAACTCATGTCACCATTATAACCTTAGGCAAAATATAATTTAAACAAATTGACTTGTTTATACTTGTCTCTGTGGCTAATTTATTGAGATTTACAGTAGCAAGCCAGGTCCTCCACCTCACAGTCGTTACTGGTTTACAGCTTTAAAGCCATTGGGAAAGTTCAGATTATAAACTTTTTTTTTTCTTTTAGGAGGAGGTTAGGTATTTCAGCTATGGCAGGACTGAATTTCATGCTCCTCTGGTGTCAGACACTATTACTTAAAATAGTTCCATCCCCCATGTGGGCTTAGCTGGTTTCTCTTACACTTTAAGTGAGTGATAGCTTACTGAAAGAAGAGGAATGCAGGATTCCTGGGGGTTGGAGGCTCTTTCTGCATCTATGTATATAGATACATACCTAAGGTATATACTACATACCTACATTTTTCAAGAAAGATTTACTAGACTTAAATAGCAACCTACAGATGAAAGTTAGGGATTGTCTGTTACAAAGATCGATCATTCAACCTTTGATGGGATCCTTGATAGAGATATTTGCATGATAGCTGATCATGTTTTTTAACATTGCGAAGATTGACGTTCATAGCTGTCCATATCAACTATGTTAAGTGCCTTTCTTCAGTAGATCCCCAATGGGTCAACTTCTCTGCTAGGATAAATTGGCACAACTCCTCTGAAATCAATCAATTTACACCAGCAGATTATGCTATGAAGCAGAGCCTCAGCTGGAGTAAATTGCTATTGCTTCATTCACTTCAATGAAAAGGTAACTTTAGAAGGGCATTTAGTGCTTAGGTACCTTCCTTTACCTCTGTGCCCAAGTGGTAGGATGTATGACAGCAAAGGCAGGACACAAACAACAAACTTCTTTATTCTGTATACAAGTTACATTCTAACAAAGCTGGATTGTTTTGGGAAACAGGTTTAATATGATCTCAGTAAAAAAGAATGAGCTTGGGATACTAGGCATAGTTTCCATGTGCCTGTGTGCTGAGGGAAAGCATACTCTGTAATTTAGTGAAACTGAATGGAAACAGTGACCCAAGCACTGAGGTTAAAACATAAAAATGAAAGACCAGAATTGTGTAACATGGGCACAGTTTTCTAATTCTTCCATATATTTTCTATTCAATGGAAAAATTAAACCTACGGATACAGACAGCATATAGCAGGAGAATCATATGCCAACTGTCAGTACATTGTACCTGGGCAATTTTTAATAGCCAGTTTTTGCTACAAAAATGTTCTGGGCCATGTCTAAGAAAGAGGGGGTACGCGGAAGGCAAACTGAATTGGAGAACACGTGAAGTCCTGATCCTGAGACCCTGAATCATGCAAGTTTTTCTTATGCGAGAAGTCCTCATGGGTAGAAATCAACAGGATTATTCACATGAATAAGCACTACATGTGTGAATAAGGGTTACACGATTGAGTCCTTAGTTGGGCTCTCTGCTATTTCATGTCTTAATCATCAACGCATGAATGTTTCTTTGCTAACCAAGAAAGGTATGTCTTGAGGTACACTGTATTTCAGACTGGTGCTCCCTGGTCCTGCTTTCCTTTCAGTGCGTCATAAAGCAGGATTATACTGTAATGAACTGGATTGTAGTCTAATATATTCAGAAGAGGTTGTCTTTGAAAACAAACCATTAGTAACCATCACATATAAACCATTTCTGTCCGGCAGTGTCCATTAGTAGGGACCTGCTGGACTGTTCACACAGCAGTCTTCCGTTTTAACAGTGCACCACTCTCAAGCGTGATTTGAGTCCATGTTATTAATTTATAGATGGCTTTAACCTGTAAAATTTGGATCTGTATCTTGATCTCAGACATCCCAAATTATCACCCAATGTAATCTATGAATCATCTTTCCACACTGTAAAGCTTATTCCTCCTCTTCCCCGCCCCCAAAATAACCCTTGTGTAAAACACTTTCAGATAGTCACTACTTCATCCACCACTTACAATCAACTCTTTAACTCAGTTGACAGATTTTTGCCAGTTATTATGAATCCTCAGACTTGAAGTTACTAGATCTCCAGGCCATTGCAGTTATAGGTTTTTCATCTATGGAAGGTTCTTGGCTAGTGTAGTAAATAGGAATGAGATAGTATCTCTCTAAATATTTTGTGAGCCCTCTAGTGGCACTCACTGTCTTCTACGTTTCAGAAGCCACCAGAACAGGGGTAGGCAACCTATGGCACGTGTGCCAAAGGCGGCACACGAGTTGATTTTCAGTGGCACTCACACTGCCTAGGTCCTGGCCACCAGTGCAGGGGGCTCTGCATTTTAATTTAATTTTAAATGAAGCTGCTTAAACATTTAAAAAACCTTATTTACTTTACATACAACAATAGTTTAGTTATGTATTATAGACTTATAGAAAGAGACCTTCTAAAAACATTACAATGTATTACTGGCACGCGAAACCGTAAATTAGAGTGAATAAATGAAGACTCAGCAAACCACTTCTGAAAGGTTGCCGACCCCTGCACCAGAACCTTGCCAGAGCTAGCAGCAGCTAAGCCTCGTATTGTGTGTATCGTTAGCAAACATAATTATTTGGAACACACCCTCCCATGCCCATCTTGTTCCTTCTTTACATGTATATTATGTAAAGTGCAAAAGATGCAAACAGTGGGCGACAAAGCTAGGATCCTAATCACAGAAAACAGTGGTACAGAGAGTGACTGCAGAGCACTAATGAAATTGAAAAGAAAACTGCAGCCCCTAGGACTGTGAGTAACCTGCTCATTTAGAGAACTTAAAAACCAGTTACAAATGTCTGGCCGTTTGAGGAAAATGGACTTGTTTAATAACTCAGTACAGGACTGGCCCACCTGTACTAGAGAACGGAATGGTGCATAAATGATGGGGAAATGTGGTGGCTTTACTGAGTGTAACGGGCTAAAACATACAACCTGTTGCACTGGGCAACAGCTCCTATTAAACTCTCATACAAAGATTTTGCTGAGATTGTAGAAATTCTATAAAATCACCCATCTCCAAAGCCACTGGAGATTGCAAAGTGTTTCTCCCTCTAGAAACAGAATAAAAAAGAAAAAGAAACAATTTCTGTGTGCCTGAAGTGGGGAAATTAACAGATCATTGCCAGTTTGGAGAGCGTTTGTGATGGATTAAGGGACCCTAGTTAGTGTGTAGGTTGCAAAATGAAGCAATCCAAAACTAGCTGTGGACTGAGACTGATTTAACCCTAACACGTTCACTAGAAATTGCTGTATCAATGGAGACAGCTATTTAAGACGCCAGGAATCTGCAACCGCATGATGTGATCTGTGCAATAAATAAACCGAGGGTCAAGCCAAAAGCACAGCCTGGGCAACACTCACAGTGTGCTTTGGTTGTGGGGGTCTCACAGTGCAAATGACTCTTGGTTCAAGGACAAACCTTGTAGAAATGGGAAGAAATTGAAGCATATACCAATGCAGGATTGCAGATTCATCAGTATGTAGCTGACAACATGGAGTCTACTGAAATTGCTATAGCCTTTCTACAGCTCTTTAGTTTAATTTAAACAACAAACAAATGTTTGGATTTTTTTTTTTTTACAAGTGGAAGGAGTAAGACTTAAAATGAGGCTTGATACACGGTCTGCTGTTTCCGTAATTTCACAGCAGGATTGTCGGAGACGGCTTAAAGAGGTGAAACTGCATAGAAATTCAGTGTTCCTAAAACATACAGGGGAAATCCTCACTCTTCTCACTCTTTGGGAGTGAGGGTTTACAGTGAAGGTAACCTGTAACAGTAAACAGCATATCATATGCTAAATCTCTAGCAATGGGATCATGCATGACTGGGATTCAGCTACACTGACAAAGCGTAAAATGCCTGCAAGTTTAAAAAGAAATTATGAACTCAACTGCAAAACTAAAATTAGCTGAATTTTTGGACAAGGCAGCTCGTGTCTTTCAGGATGGTCCTGAAAATATATGAAAGCAAAAATTATGCTTGAAGAAGGAGAAATTCTTAAATTTAGCAAAGCTTTTCTGGTACTTTTAGCATTACAGTTAAAAATAGAGGCAGAACTTCAGCACTTACAGGATTCTGGAATTATATCCAAGTTTAGCTGGAGTGAATGGAGGACCCACAGGGTCAGTGATGCCAAAGAATGGGGCTGTTGGTACTGCAAGTGAATCAATATCCTTTACCTAGAATAGACTATATTTGCTTCATTAGATGGTGACAGGAGCTTCTCCAGGATTGATCTAGCCCAAGCCTCTCTATAAATGGAGATTGCATGTTGTCACAATTGTGACAATACTTCACAACACACACAGGCTTATTTCAAGATAATGAACTTACGGTAGTGTGGATATGAAGTTAAACATTCAGTTTGTGGTAGAATGCATAAAAAGGCCTGATTCTGTTCTCATGCTTGTTTATATTATTACTTAATATTTCTATTAGTGTAGCACTTGGGAATCCCAGTCAAGAATCAGGGCTCCATTGTGCTAGACTCTTTACAAACAAAGAAAACTGTCCCTACCCCAGAGAGCTTGAAATATGGCAGAATGCAAGTGGAGGACAAAATGGACAGATGAGGTAGGGATGGATGGGTGGATGAGAGTTAACAGAATTAAGAGAGTTTATCAGAAATAAGTCTCAGCTTATTGCTTGCTTAACCAATGCCAGATGGTAGTGGTTTGTACAAATTAACTCCAGTGGAGTTGCAGACAGGAAGTATGGTCTGTTAAGGAACTAGCCTAGGGTCTGGATTCAAGTCCTGCTCCACAACAGACTTCCTTTGTGACCTTGAGCGAGTCACATAGCCTTTCTGTGCCTCAGTTTCTCATTTGTTAGTCAAGTCCAGGCAACATTAAAATGAGACCTTCTGAGACTGAACCAATCTTTAAAATATAGTATCATATACAGCAGGGGTCGGCAACCTCTGGCACGCAGCTCGCCTGCGTAAGCACCCTGGCGGGCCGCGCCAGTTTGTTTATTTGCCGCATCGGCAAGTTCGGCAGACCACGGCTCCCACTGGCCGCGGTTCGCCGTCCCAGGCCAATGGGGGCAGCGGGAAGCGCCACGGGCCGAGGAATGTGCTGGCTGCGGCTTCCTACCTCTCGCATTGGCCTGGGACGACGAACCGCGGCCAGTGGGAGCTGCAGTCCACCGAACCTGCTGACGCAGCAGATAAACAAACTGGCCCAGCCAGCCAGGGTGCTTACCCTGGTGAGCTGTGTGCCAGAGGTTGCTGACCCCTGCTCTACAGTAAGAAGACATGTTCTGTTTGTACCTTTGGGCAATCTTTCTGGACAGATAATGTTGGGATTCCCTTTTCTTCAGACAGAAATCTACCTATCAAAATCAAAGCGCTTTGAGGCCATGCTTTCAGCACACTGCTGGCTGTTTGATGTAGAGAGTAGTTCCATAAATTCTGCAAGTAACGTTTGCTGTTGGAGTTGGTGACATTATCAAGTTTCCTAATGCAGATTCTTTTCAGAGGAGCAAGCCTTCAGCTTTTCTTCGTATGGAGACTTAATGAGTCATTATTTACTTTTGTTACACTGTAACATGGAGCTTGGTTTCTGGAAAAGAAAATGTGCCAGGGCTGCAGCTAGACAAGAATAGCCTATTTCCCATAACGACAGTTTGCTTCAGCTCACCCACCGAGTGTAAAGCTTCTAGTGATTTCCAAAATCAAATTCCCATTGCACACTTCCCTATAGCAGGAATCTGGCCTTTCATATCCAGGGACCACTTCATCACCCACTGAAGTGTAGGTTTCTGGGGTCGAAGGCAGAAGCCAATTAGCAGCACACAGCAACACTACGTAACAATTTAGGATGAAAAGTGAAACATAATTCATTTCAGTTATAACTATAGAGAAAAGTTAGGATGGCAGGAAATAATGGCAACTGTGATGAAACCAGGACACTGGGGCTAACACTTCTCATGGATCTTTAAAAGATAAGTGGTCAGGACCTCAGTTGTATGTCTCATCCAGATGACTATACATTCAGAAGCTTAGCGTCCTCTGGGGACACTGATTCAGTACTGATGGGAGATATGAACAATAGATAAACTTGCTTGGTGTATGTTTTACTGAACTTTTTTCCCAAACAGGGGGAGTTTAGGTAATTTAAGCCAAATAGTAAAGTAAAGGAGTCTGTTTGCTTAAACTGAACCTTCAAATGGTGACAGATTTTTGTTTTAAATTGATGAATGAACGTTCTCTTCAAACACGTGTAAGGACTTCAGAAGAAATTTTAGTGGGGAAAATTCCCCAAGTTAGGACACAATATGTTCAGTGCACGGCAAAATCTCTGCGTGAGGAAAGATGGACATTTGAACACCTAATTGAAGAATATATGGCATAAGATGGACAAACAATCTCCTCCTCATGGGCAAGAATGAATTGTAGCTTTCATTTAAATTGGGAAATTGTTCCTCTGTGGAGATGGGTGCCAAAGTCCTTTAGGGGTTGGACTAGATGACCTCCTGAGGTCCCTTCCAACCCTGAGATTCTATGATAAGCAGGACACAGGGCATTTTGTCTGGAATGGCTTGAACAGCTTGGCTGCTGAAAGACCAATTTTCCCCCTCAAATATACACATCCCACTTCCAGTTAACTCAGTGGAAGTTGCATGTGCACACCAGCTTCATTAGTTTCTATAGTGTGACTATAGGGCTAGATCCCTGGGTGGCTTCAGTGAAGCTACCCTGATTTACACCAGCTGAGAATCGAGCCAATGGCGTTTGACAGGGTGATGCATTTACAGGAAGGCTCTTCCGATTTTATTTTCAAGGATCCCAAATTCAACAACTAGCACTTATCACTTTTTTTAAAAAATCTTTTTTTTTAAATCTACCTGCCGCTCAAATGTATATTTAGCGTGTGCACTATGAAGGTGCATGAGATTAAATGAGAGTAGTCTTTATCCCTAAAACAGTTGTGTGGATGTTACTACAAAGAGTTTTACTGAACAGAAGCCTTTTGTTTCCCCTGATGAGATGTGAGCTGAGATGACAGCCACCTTTGTAGGATGTTTTTTCTCTGAAATAGCTCCTTTAGCTTGACATAACATTCCCTATTTAAACACTCTGCATCCCTGTAAGTAACTCCTACAGGTTCTTTGGATGTTGAGCCAGAAATATTGGGTCGTTTATGGTGTTATGTACCATGTAATCATCACTAGGACCATACCAAACCTTTCTCTTATGAAAAGGGATTCTGCCACTGTACCAAAAGGAGTGCTGGGGGGAAAATCTCCTCTCACAAGCAAAAATATTTTTTCTCTTAGCAGAATGGCCTTGCCTTCAGGATCAGGGTGGATGATATTTGCCAGATGATGGTGAATTTTCAGTCTCTCACACCCATGTGGTACACTATATTGCAGAAGCTTTGACTGCAGTTTACAAAATGTCACCACGAAAACTTGACTGTTTGCCCAACTCTGATTATCGCTCAGGAAGTCGATGATGAGTAGGCTTAAGCTCTAATCATGGAAAGTGAGAATACCCACCTTTTATGGCACGGCATTTGTTGGCAGCATTGTCTGATATAACCAAGCCAAGATTAAAGGATTGGAAAGTAAGCCAGCTACCCAACTGCTGCTTCCATAGTTATAACTCGCCAGTATATTGATTACAGTGGAATCTTTTTAAAAGCCTCTGAAACAGTGGCCTGAACATTTCCCTGGTAACCTGTAACTCTGTAACTTGAATAAGACGGAGGCAATATTTCACATGAGAAGTGTTAAATGTCCCATTGCTGATCCTTTAGACCACTCAGGTTCTGATAGATGCCCATGTAAATTTGAACCCTTCCTCTTTTTTTTCCCCCCACAGTGTTTGTGATTTTCTCAAACATGCTGAAGTGGAACAGCCCTTTTCAAAATGTTACTGCAAGTAAAGAACCCCGAACCTGATTCTCTTCTCACGAATCCCTGGGATACAGCAGGAAATGGAAATGCCCCAGGGTAGAATTGGTGTGAGGGAAGAATCATGCTCCATCACTCTTCAATTCCAATGCCTTCATAAGGATAGTAGAAGTACAGTGACATGTCTGAGTTTAATCCATTTTTAGTATTTAGGGCCAAGATTTTCAAAAACAGGATCCTAATCTTAGGCTCCTGAATCCTTGTATAGAAATCTGCCTGATCTTCCAAAGTGATGAATTTTTGTAATGCATCAAAGAGCAAAATGATGATAAACTGTAGCTTTCTCCAGCTTTCTACATCATAATTGTATATTCACATGTGGTTTATTCTAAAAGAAGTCCAGGGGAATTGCTCCATCCAGTGTTGAAAGGTAAGACTTGCACTGCAAGATAATAAAGTTACAGCTCCTCTGTGATCCCAGCCCAAGGTGTTTGAGATTAGAAATTCTGGCCCTGCTGAAGTAAATAGCAAAACTCCCACTAGCTTTAGTAGAGCCAACAGTTTCCTGCTGATCAATCCATCATTATAAAGGACATCCTTCATTCTTAGTCTATATTTGATCTCCATTTACACTTTTAAAACTCTCTCTTACACAAAAATGGCAAGAACATGAAGCTGACGCTACAGAAGATGGTTCTAATGCTGAAGTAATCTCTTAGAAAACTCAAAAGTAATTCAGAATCATTCTAAACTTCCTTTGCTGCTATTTGAATCTTTACATATATACTATAATGTCCTGATCCAGCACTTCAGCACATTGACTTCAATAGGACTATTCAAAATCATTTAAGCACATGCACTTAACTGTTTTGCTAAATTAGGGCCTATATGCCACAGATTCAGACAATTGCTGGAGGAAATCTCCCAGACCTAATGGTGTGTGAGGTAGTCCTAGGGAACCATCAAAAGTAGGTAATTATCCCATGTCTTGGAATAATAATATCAAGCTACACAGCTCATTCTTCTGTATCCTCACTATTGTAACTCCAATGGTCATATAAACCCTCTAAAAACTCTGCACTCTTTAATATGCACATTTCCTCACTTTTGAATGCTCATGGTTTTATATATAAGCATCCATATTAACTGGTCTAAGGTGAAGAAATGGAGAAAAGCAAAGTCCATGCATAAGGAGATGTACTCATCTCAGAAGAGAAAAAGGATGCATTGGACTATAATTATATGTTTCATCCATATAGGTTAGAAAACAATTCTTCACTAGAGAAGGTGGATTAATTAGTTGCTATTTGTAAAGCATTTGAAAAGGAGTATTATATTCAGATTCGGTTCTTTGGGCCATCATCCTCTAATGTAAAGTTTGCCCATACAAACTCCCAGTGCAGTAAATGAGATTGTACAACGTATAAATGAATCCAGAATTTGGCACTTAACTTCTCTGAACTTTAGATTGTAAGATCCTTGAGGCAGGAACTGTCTTCTTCTGTCTTATACAGGTCACACTGTTGAGACTTACTTGTAGAAATAATAATTATTAATAATCATTAGGAGTGATTTTTTAAAAAAACAACAAAGATGCACAATTTCTTTGGAAATTTTTCATGAAAAAGTGTCTAAAGTCAAAAAAGTGTTGACCAGCAGTAGTAGTAATAAAATCAGCTTTGAAGCCTCTACATGTTGCCTGCTCTTGGGGCCAATGAGCAGTATGTGTCCACATTTGAAGGCAGAGTTTGCCCTTTTGTATCTGTTTTTTCCTATGTGTATATTTGGTACATGCTTTTCACAGTCTTTATTTCCAACATTTTAATTTTTCTGTATATCTTGCTGAAGTGCCATTTTGAGGAGGTGAAAGGATAAGCAGTATTCAGTGTATGAAGTTTGTTCTGGGTGTGTTTAATGATAATGGTTTTGCACAGAGTAACATAATGAGTGAGACCAAAGATTTCACTTACTTTAGTTTTGTGGTGCATGGAATTGAATACCTAAAAGGTCAGATGTTTGATCCGACTGGGTTTCTGATGGCATAGGTTCCCTGTGTGACGTCTGTGACTGAAATAGAGTGTCACAAAGCAGTGTATCAGCACTAGTGTGTGAAAGGTGAGCACTGTGAAATTTCACTCTTCATCAGAGAATTCATCACCTTTCAGATGCCAAACCAAAGTCTCCCTTCTTAGCCAGTTTAAGTGAGAGCAGCTAGTACTTAGGAGTTTTTTAACCTGAGGATACAAAGATTTGTTTGCTTTTTTAAAAACCCTGAAATGTGTCACAAGATTTGTGAAGAGGGAAAAAGGTATACTTTCATCAGACTTAAAACTCTCATTAACACCATTTTAACAACACTGGATTTGATTATCACCTTTTAAAAACCTGAGAAATCGAAGGGCTGGTCAACATTTAACTTTATGCATGTAAAATAAAATTGTATTGGTATAGTTAAAGTGGCAAAACCTGAAGTGTAGGAAAGCCCTAAGCTGGTGACTCCTTGGCTTCTCTGCCACAATGAAAATCATGAACAAAGATTTGAGAAAATCATTCTGCTCTCAGCCCCTATTTCCATCCCTCTTGTTTAGTATTTTTGTAGAACCCAAATTTCAGAAGTGTGCAGCATCCACAACTGGTTCCAGATTTCGAAAATGCTCAGCTTCCATTTGTTCCAGGAACAGTTGCCTAACTGCCTGAGAAGTCACTCACTCATTCTGGCAAAGAAACCAGCAAATCCACAGCTAAAATTTCTCAGAATAAATGTGAGACAAGTTTATCAAAATACCATGCCACCAGTAATCACATTTTTATAGAACATCCATATAGCATCTTCTTCTTCTTCTTCTTCTTAAAACCCCACATTATTTTTAAAACCACAAATATATTCCAAAAAGTTATCTTTAAAAGCTGACTTGCCATCTCATGTTACTCCATAGATCAATGGCTCCTTGGCTTCAGAATATGACACAGAATACTCATCTTGCCACAGAATTGTCCTCCAGAATCTAAATGTTCATTAAACATGTCTACCTGTTTATAGCTGCAGATAGACCCCTATTCAAACTGAGCATAAATCATGTGGTGATTTGTGCCTGAGTCTGCAAACAGCCTGAAACAATTGTTTTGAGGGGAGTGAGCTATTCTGTTCCTCCTGCTGGGATATTAACTCTGAAACATTATGCCCTGTTTCAGGAAAGTACCTAAGCACATGCTTAATGTTAAGCAACTGCTCAAGCACTGTCCTGAATAGGGGTACTTTCCTGAATCAGGGCTTACCTGGTGGCAATGTATGGTCAACACTACAAACAAACTATTTCATGGTGATTAGCTGCCCCTACCAAAATCTCCATCTCTTACAAGTAGAAGCCATCAAATCTTGTTTACAACCAAGCTGGACCTAAACTCATAAGCTTGGTTCTGGGAGCACAAGACTCTGCCTATGACAGTTACATGAAATTTCATTTCTTTTAATGTAGCAAGCTTTTGAAATGCTTGTGGACACGTGAGACTGAGGGACTGTACAGAGGTGCTACACAGAGCCCATTCAGTTCTGTTGTGACTTCTATTTTCATCACCATGGCTGGGGACTATCGATGAGAATTCCAGAATGAGATGGGCTTGGAAGTATTATAGCAATACAAGCAACTTTAAAAATGATCAACACAGCATCACATACATGCAGGGTGACAAGTGGAATTGCATAGGCCTAAATATGTGTTTAAACTAACTGATATATAGGGAAATAGCTGAAATGTTTCTTGGCAACCAGGTTCATCTGGGGGATTTATGAATATTAATCCAAATATTTCTCTTTATCCCAGCAGTTACTTCAGTCTGCTTGTTTTCATGTTCTCTCAGAAGTCAGTGGGTGTTTTGCCATTGACTTCAATGGGAGCAGGAGCAGGCCCTCTACTGGGGCTTTCTTTAGCTGTGCATTTCAAGATTTGAGGTTGAGAAGTTTGAAATGGAGGGAACTTTTTCCATTTTACCTGCATTTCCTTTCATTCCTGAAGCATCTCTTCTGTTTGGACATTTTGTAGAAACAGAATTCCATTGCGATGAAGGTGTGTGTTGGGTAGGAAGGGAAATAGGGTGAAATGAGAAAAATGGGGAGGAGAATGAATTCTCTGTTTCTACTGGATAAACACAATGAGGTCATGATCCAAAGCCCACTGAAGTTGCTCAAAAGATTCCCATTGACTTCAATGATCAAGCCCTAAATCTTTAACACTTATGAGTAAACAAGATTTGATGGCTTCTACTTGTAATTTGCAATAGAACAGTTTTTTCTTTACTTGTAACAACTTCATGAGAACCAGCCAGGTTCTTATTTCATGTGGATCTTTGTCTATTTCATCAGTCGAACCAAGGCAGTATTGATATACAGACCTGCCAACGCAGCGGGAGGGGGCAATTGCCCAGGGGCCCGGGCAATTTAAAAGGGTCTGGGAACCACCGCCGCTGGCTGGGAGCCTTGGACCCTTTTAAATCACCTGGGCAGGCTGCAGGGCTCCTAGGCATGAGTGGAGTGGTACCGGCAGTGGCAAAGGCAGCTGGATGGGCATGTGGAAGCCCTGGCCATGCCAGAAGGGCGCCCATTGACTGTTCTTCCCTGGGGCCCAGAATTGCTGTCAGTGGACCTGTGGATATATTCTGCCTTTTCCTCCCCAATACTAAAGTCTGTTGACTTAAAGTGGGAAATGCCAAATTTTCTTTTAAGCCTTCGTGACAGGTGCATACTAATTGAGCTGCAAATCTGCCACCAGTTAGTGGCTGGAGCAGAATGGTTCTCTGGACTTATACAATAAGATCACAATCATCACTTCATCTTGGGGCTTAATTAAATGGATCTTAAGAAACTGTATAGCAATGAAAAATAAAATAAAATAAATGAAGTGATTCTTAGTGTCAAGATCAGTTTAGACCAGGGCTTCTCAAACTTCACTGCATTGCGACCCCCTTTCAACAATAAAAATTACTACATGATCCTAAGAGTGGGGACCGAAGCCTGAGCCAGCCCGAGCCCCAGGTGAGGGGCGAGAGCGGGGAGGCCAAAGCTGAATCCCAAGGCCTTCAGTCCCAGGCAGGGACCTGTAAACTGAGTCCTGATGCCCAGGGCTAAAGCCCTCAGGCTTTGGCCCCGGGTGGTGATGCTCAGGCTTCAGCTTCAGTCCCAGACCCCAGCAAATCTAAGCCAGCCCTCAACCCACTTTGGGGCCCTGAGCCACAGTTTGAGAACCGTTGGTTTAGACCATTTTATTTTAAAAAGTGAAACTGTGGTTGCCCTTAAACTTTTCAATTGCTTTGGATAACATTACTTTAGAATTTGCAATCTTTCCAAGATATTCCCTATAACTTGTTCACAGAGATATAGTCTTATTCAAGAGAAAACTGCAAAGTTTTGAAGGGCAATTACTGTATATGCTCACTTAGGGTCTAATCAAGTCCATCAGATTCAATAGAAAAACTTCCGTTAAGTCAATGGACTTGGGTCAGACTCTTACTGTATAACTTAAAACCTCTGTCAATCCACGGGAAGTACACAGTGAACTTTTTGACTTGTGCTATTTTAGATGGCTGTACTACTCATACTAAAACTGATGACTTTGCCAGTCAGGTGCTATAATTATGAGTCTGAGGCTGGGTGAATATCAGTGAGCAAGCTGCTTATAAAATATACAGATGCTTGATTTAGCTTTAGAATAATTAATAACACTCTAATTCAGCAAGGATTTTTAGCATGTCCTGTTGAAGTCAATGGAACTTAAGTATGTGTTTACATGCTATGCTGAATTGGAACCAGGTTAAGCAATACAGCACCTCTATTCCAGTTCTTAAATGATTACTCTGCAGTGGCTCAAGGGAAGAAGGATGGTGGTATGCTAAAATAACAGGCGACATCGTAGCTTTCCTGTGTAACACTAGCAAGTTATTAGGTTCCAGATTCTGATACCCTTACTCACATTCAGCGGTACTTTGCTTCATGTGGAGTCCCATTGCAGTCAGTGGAATTTCTCATGGAATATGATGCTGCTAAAACAAAGTAAGGCTACTGTTCCGGAAAACACACAAACCCGCTCTGTCATCTAGTCTTATTCAGGAAGCACTCTAGGCGTGTGCCTAAATCCCATAGAAGGCAATGGGGCTCAAAGTTGAACATGTGCTCGGGCGAATGCCTGAATAGGGATGCTTTCCTGAATCAGGGCCCAAGAGTGTTAGAATCTGGTCCTATATGCTGTTGTGATTAGCAATAACTTCCACAAGACTGGGTTGAAGCTGGTCACGTATTAGACACTTATGAAATTTTACCCAAAATATTTTGCTTAAGTCCCATTTTTCAAAAGTAATCGAGGGCTAGATCCATGAAGCGACACCTAAAACCTATGTTGACCCTAGCTACATTGCTTAGGGCTGTGGATAATTCCACGCACTGTGTGACATAGGTTGACCTATTGACAGGAGAGTTCTTCTCAAGGGGGGGAATAGGAGAGTTCTTCTCAAGGGGGGGTGGGAATTTACCACAGTGATGGAGAAATACTACAGCGACGGAAGGGAAGTGTCTATGCTACAGCGGCATAGTGGCAGCAGTGCAGCCTGAGCTGCTGTAATACTTGTAGCATAGACAGAGTGTTGCAATGCCTAATGTTTAGGTGCCATACTGCCTAGTGGACTCTTCAGCCCCAAGTTAGGTACCCACACTCCCAATACAGTGCGTGGGGAGAGTTAGGCGCCCTAGAAAGAATGGAATTCACAAAAAGTAGAGAGCTGAGCACTAGGGGGAGCTGCCTAAACTAGCCAATAGGAGAGGGGTATGCCTTAAGTCCTGCCCCTCAAAGGGAGTTAGGTGCCTAACTCTGGGCCAGAAAGAGGCATTTCCCTCCACTCAGGATTCACAACCATGAACTTGCTCCTGGAGTAGGTGGCTTAACCAGATCAGCCCTTCTCTCCCCTTCTCCTGCACCCTAAAAGCCTCCTCATAGAGCCCAGTGGTTGGAGCACTCACACTAGATATGGAGACTCAGGTTCAAATCCTCATTCTGCCTGGTTTGGAGCAGGGACTTGAACCTAAGGGAGTACCCTAACCTCTATGTCTCTGGCCCAGTGAAAACGTAAGTATTTCCTATAATAAATGGTACATAATTAGAGCTGGTTGGAAAACTTTGGATAGAAGAATGTTCCCTTGAACAATGCAGTTTTGTCAAAATTTAAATGATTTGTGGAAACATGAAAATTGTATTGCAATAGACAATAGAAAAAAGTAGAAACAATTTTGATCAGGTAAAAAAAAAGTTTCATTTTTACTTTATCATTTTGATTAATTTCATTTGGATGTTTATATTGTATTAAAATATTAAGCATTTTGGAGTATATAAATATAAATATAATTATATTACAATTTAATTTAATATTATCTTTAGTTACAAAGTATATTTAATATTTTAGTACAGCACATTTTTTCCTTATTGAACTAACAAGTTTTCTTGATCCCAAATCAAATTTTTCAAAAATGTTGTTTTGTGGGAAATTTTGGCCTTTTGTTCTGAGTTAAAATGATTTTCTTTTTGAAATGTCAGAATTTCCCAAAGAATTTAGATTTTGTTTTTTGACCAGTCCTACAAATAACTAATCCATTCACTGAAATTAGGGTTGGTTTGTAAATGATTAACATATGGAAAGAAGGACAAAGGTGCTTCACCAAAGCCGTTTAGTAAGTCCATTCATATTCATTAAAGCACTTAAGACCCATTGACTTAAGTGCTTTCAAAATCCACAAGAGTTTTAACCTCATGCTTAAGTGTTTTCCTGAATTGCAGCCTAACTTTGCAACAGATATTCTTTGCAATGTATTTGACCAGCTCTGCTAAAATATCAGGCCTTCCCCAGTGGTATGTGCTTGGTTTCTGGTGGGTCAAAGGATGCTGTTCCCATGTACCCCTTGATACTAGCTTGTGCTCTGCTTTCATTACCCACAAATAATTGATTCCTGGGTTGAAAGCTCAGAAGAGGAGGGCAACACATTAACTCTGAAGAGAAACTGCAGCAGAGCCCAGCGGGAAGCGGAATAGGAAGTGGAAGACAGTGGAATTAAGGGGTGGCCAACTGCTGGGGGACCTTGTCAGCAAACATTAACAGGGGCATGGGAGGAGGAGGCTGAGTATAAACAATTACACAGTTTTCCTCCTAAAACTCAAGAGGGAAAAAAACAACACTACTGTGGAGAATAACAGGTGTATCTTCAGATTCTCCCCCAATCCCCGCCTGGCTCCTAAGCTAATTTAGGTGTCTCAGATCATGGAATGAATACAACACGATAAGGCCAAAACCTACAAAGAGTATCCATGCCAATATAGACTGTAAAATAAAAGCAAATGAAAACCAAAATAAAACAGCTTTTATTCACATGAAACAATAAACCTATTAGCTCTGATAATCAATTAAAAATATTATACAATCAGGCAATCACAGATGTAGAAGCTTATCTTCCTTAAAGTCATTATAAATCATATCCTTTCCTAAATCTCTCGATTCCCTCTTATTGCTTATATTCTAATCCCTGCCCGGGTATCATTTTCATTGCTAAACATACTGTTTGCCAATCAGTTTATTAAGGTTTGCCTTGCCAGTGCCAAAACAAATGGTCTCATTCAAAGATAAAAGGAAGCCTAATATTAAAATAATAATTTCACATCTCTGCTTGTAGAGCCTAATTATTGAAGAAATTGGCACATAGAATCTCTGAGGTGATATGGAATTTGTATGTCAATAGCGAGCTCCTTTGAAGTTGACCCATGCTGTTCTTGACTGTGTCAGGCATTTCAAGCCCTTTGGGTTATAATATCAGGGAAAGAACACTTTGAAGAAAGGTCTAATTTGTGAAACTGTCTTGCTTTCTACTATTTGGCACATATAGACACTGAATCATGGTGCCTATAAAATTTGTGAAATACAGACCACAAACCGAGGTGATTCCAACTGAACACACACACACACACACACACACACGTATTTTAAAGATACATGAAGATTTCGGTGTTCTTCGGCTGTATTAGCTATACAAGGTTGATGCTGATTCCTTAGAAGGACGACTTTTCAAAATGAAAATGGCAGTAAAAACCTGTGTTGGTACAAGTCCTTTGGAATTCTTCAGCACTCCAGTTCTGCAGGCATTGGTAGGAGTTGAACAGCAAATTTCAATACATAATGGGGCATTTCTCCAGCAGTGATAATATGGAGGCACAGAATAAACTCTGAGCTGCAAATTTTCCCCAAATTTCTAAACACCTTTCCCTCTTTTGGAATAGTCACGTGGCATGGAAAGGGCTTTAACAGACACAGACAAAGGGGCACATGTGGAAAGGGCAAGCAGACATGCCACATACATGAGTCTGGTAAGAACAGTAGAGGAGTTTCCTTGTGCCTGTACGCAGATCTAGGCAAGTAAAGAAAAAAGGAGGTTATTTGCTGTGAGTGGTAAAAAAGTCTTGATGGTACGAGGCTTAGAACAGTGACATTGATGGAGCTGTGCATGAGCAGTTTAAATCTTGTAAGGTTAAAGAACGTTCCTTATCTGTAATTGCTACAAAATAAAATACCGGTAATAGCAAAACAGGGTAGAGTAGCAGCATTCTGAAACTAGGCACTATCAAGCAGGCAGCTTGAAGGCTGAAGAAAGTGTTGCTCTGTCAGCTTACAAATCTGGTTGGTGAGGCTGCCAATGGGTGTGAGGAGGCTGTCATGAACTAGAAACAGACCTACTGAGAGCTGTTCTCGCTGCAAGTCTGCTAACATATGAAATGTGGATGAAACATGTTTATTTTTCTGTGGTTTACCCACAAAGTCTCTTGTGGAAGTAGCAGAGGTGGAAAATTTGCCAGAGTGTAGCTGTGCTACTGTTCGGTAGCATGAGTGTTGGGAAAGAAAAGCTGTTAACTGAGAAGGCTTTTTAAAAGCTAAAACATTCCATGACATTTTGATCTTTAAATCAGCCAGTAGCATAGAAACACGTAAAGTAAAGTCTGGGTGATGTGACCAAATGTCTGAATTTTTAAAAATGTCTTTTAAGTAAATAATAAAGCGGTGGAAGCATATCTGAACAGCGTCCCCTCGTTATGTGGATAGTATCTTTCAAAAGGGAAATTAAAATGGCTTTCAGTAAACTGCATTGCCTGTCTGTAACCCCTGGTTTCTGGGATAGCCATAATGTTTATCACCTGTTACCATCAGTGTTAGGATGACATCTCTGGTTACTCAAAGTGCAAACAAACCTGCTTGATGTTATACTCCTAGGTGCTGCAATGCAATGGTAGCTGTGCCAATTGACAAATATGTTTAGCTATATTAACAGTTAATCTAGAACTAATTTGTTGTTTCGTATCTTGGACAAACTTGTGCTCCTGAGACTCTCCACTGCCGCATCTTGATGACTTGATTAATCACATTGTATGTAGCTTATGCAACATGGGCCTGATCCAAAGTCAGCTGAAATCAGTGGAAAGATTCTGATTGACTTCAGTGGGTTCTGGATCAAGGTCCATGAGGAGAAGCCGAACTTCTCCGAGCATCATCAAAACTGAAAAATATAAAACTGAATGAAGAATACAATGCTACCTGTGAGAGTTTACCTACTCGATAAATCCTGATGAAAATCCACACAGCACTCAGTGATGTGGTAGAAACATCTCTGAAGAACAGAATGTAAGTTTGTCTACTCAGATTACTATTTTTAATTAAAAAAATAACATTTTATGTTAGTGGGCAAGTAGATCAGACACCATTGCTCAAGGTGCTTGATAAATGTTTAGGAAGTACCAGTCCCCACCCCAATGATATTAGTGTAGCAGACAAGACATAACAGGTGGATGAGATAAAGAAACTGACTGAGGTGGAGATGACAGGGGAGACTAGGTAACAAAAATAATAAAATGTAATCCTTAGCCAATTAAGGGAAGTGATCATAACTCTCCAACCGCCTGCCTATTATCAGGTTTCATTTTACTGTATACTTTATGAAAGAGGGGCAAACTTTGTACAGCACAAAAGCAACAATCTCTTATAGTCACCAGGCATAAGTAAAAGCACAATACCTAAAGAGATTTATGGTTAATTTGCTGGTTTTGTTTTGGGTTATAAAACCTACAGAAGAATGTGTAATATTTCAGATACCTATCGTTGTGGTATCTAAGTGCTCGTGAAAAAAAATAAGTGCAATAGGAGTGTGTTTTAAAAATTGCACTCGGCAATGTATGTCTCTACTTTTACTTTGAAGTGATATTTAATTTCCTATACGGCATAATACTTTATCTAATTTACCCCACAGACTAAGATTATATTTATCTACCTCTGATACTTCAGTGTAGTTCTCTACCCTAATACATGCTCTTGTCCAGCTGATTCTCAAAATGACATCACCTGGTACAGGTGACGTCACCAGCCACTGCCCTGTTGCTAGCCTTCCCTTCTTAAGCAAGGTTATTGAGAAGCTGGTGACTGATGAACTGAAAAGGTATCTGATCTCCACCAGTATCCTCAACCCTTCACAGGAGGAGGGTATGGAGATGGCAATCGTAGCTCTAGTGGATGATCCTTCATAGCTGTGGTTAAAGATGATGTTCTCATAGAGATAACAATCCACAGTCAGCTTGTTGGTATTTGTGAAAATGTAGAGGCTGTGCCTGATCCAATTCCTATTGACTTCAGTGGGAATTGGATCAGGACCTAAAACTGTAACCATTGAACAGTCTTCTCTGTTGAGTTCCAGAGTCCTTTGGCCTAACTATAGTAAAGGGATTTGTGGAACCACTAAGAGATATTGGGACTGAGCTGGACTTTCCATTGTGCTGCTGTGATTCTTGCATCTAGCAATAGTAAATTCAGCAATTCAGATGGCATTCTATTTAGCCAAGGATTTGCCTCTGACATGTTCAAATCACAATCCTGATTATAGAGGGCATTCTCGTGTCTCTGAACCTTTACCTAGAATAGTCTGGCTCTTCAACAAGTCCATCACACATGTCTGAATCTCCCCGTCTCCCTGCATTCTCACTAGAAGAAGTTTGACTTGCTTCCAACCATTTTACACAATGTGAATGGCAGGCAGTAAACCCCATGTACCATTTTTTATTGGATGGCAGGTGACAGGTGCAGATTTAAGTTTTTTGTTGAGTTGATTCTGTTCCAGAATTCCTCTGGTTCATCAATTGTTTTTCTCCTGAGCCCCCATGCAAAGTGGTGGTTTTTTTTGTAATTTGCTGCTACATCAAGTGCACAAGCTTTTTACTTCTGACTTCCACTCCGAGACTGGCTTCCTCTGTGCAATGGGTAAATCACCTCTGCCAAGCTGAAAAATGGGGCTAATACTTACATACTTCATAGGACTAATTAGTTTTTGGTCAAAAAATTCAAAAATGGGTATCTAAAGTTAGGTTTTAAACCTCTTAATTAGGTACCTAAATCTATGGCCTAATTTTTTAAAGGGCAAAAAACACAGAAGGTGGGTGCACAACCAGTTGGAAAAGTGTACTCAGAGTAGTTATCAATGGTTCACTATCAAGCTGGAAGGGCATGTCAAATGAGGTTCCTCAGGAATCTGTCTTTGGTCTGGTTTTGTTCAATGTCTTCATAAATGATTTGGATAATAGCATAAGAAGTACATTTATAAAGTTTGTGGATGATGTCAAGCTGGGAGAGGTAGCAAGCACTTTGGAAGACAGGAGTAGAATTTAAAATGATAAACTGGAGAAATGGTCTGAAATAAATAGGATGAAATTCAGTAAGGACACTCAGGAAGGAATAACCAGTTGTACAAATGAAAAATGGGAAATGACTACCAAGAAATGTGTACTGCAGAAAAGGATCTGGGAGTTATAGTGGATCACAAACCAGATATGAGTGAACAATATAATACTGTTGCAAAAAAAACCAAAAAAAACCATGTTATTCTGGGATGCATTAGCAGAAGTGTTGTAAGCAAGACACAAGAATTAATTCTTCCACTCTACTCAGTACTGATAAGGCCTCAACTGGAGTACTGTGTTCAGTTCTGGGTGCCACACTTCGGGAAAGATGTGGACAAACTGGAGAAAGTCCAGAGGAGAGGAACAAAAATGATTAAAGGTCTAGAAAACATGACCTATGAGGAAAGATTGAAAAAAATGGGTTTGTTTAATCTGAAGAAGAGAAGACTAGGGGACATATGACTTCAAGTAGGTCAAAGGTTGTTATAAAGAGGAGGGTGATAAATTGTTCTTCTTAACTACTGAGGACAGGAGAAGAAGTACTGGACTTAAAATGCAGAAAGAGAGACTTAGGTTGGACATTAGGAAAAACTTCCTACCTGTAAGGATAGTTGAGCATTGGAACAAATTGCCAAGAGAAGTTATGGAATCTCCATCATTGGAAGTTTTAAAGAACAGGTTAGAAAATCTGTCAGAGATGGTCTAGATAATACTTAGTCCTCCCTTGGTGAAAGGGACTGGTCTAGATGATCTCTTGATGTCTCTGCCAGTCCTACATTGCTATGATTCTATGTCCATTTCTTTAACCAAAGTTAATTTGAAGTGCGGGGCTCCACTGTGCTAAGTAAGGAGGATGACTTGGTCTGACATATTTGTAACTCTGCATCTGACATACTTGTGACAAACCGGATTTAATGTAGTGAAGGACTGTGCATTTTGAGCTTTGGAAATACATTCTGACCCTTTTGTGGCATGCATGCTTCGGACATAAATATATTTTGACATTTTTAATGTGATATGAAACCATATGGAGACGCTCTTGTGAAATACAATGAACTTATGTGTTTTATATCACTCTATTTCGAGACAGCTGGAACAGACTTGGAAGAAGGGCTATAACTATAAACACCATTAGCCTTTTTCTTTCATCTGTGCTGATCACTGCCATCCTTTTTCTTGTACTTTAAATCTATACAGGAGGCTGGCAACCTGCTCTATGTACTAACAAAGGGCAAATTGAAAGCTACCAGCCGAACTAAGACCTTGGGGACCCGATTTTCATCCACGCTAAGGCTCCTTTACACTGCTCTGGCTGTGTAAACGATGCCTGAACCTGAGCATAAATTACATTTACATTTGTTTTAAACCACTCTAGCAATGTAAATGATCTTTAAAGGCATCTTAGTGTAAATCAGAATAAAGCCCTAAATGTCTTTCTGAAAAGAGAATCTTTGGTTCAGACACAAGTTGTTGGGAAAGATGCAGGAATCACTGGATGCCATCTATAGCTTGTGTTATGTGGAAGATCAGATTAGTCCCTAAAATCTATGAAACTACAGTAGCTGAGCCCAGGATAATTCATATGAAGTAGCGAAAAATGGATCTCAAAGTTAGGGACAGAGGTGCTGGAACTAGGGGTGCTGGGGGTGCTGCCACCCCTGGCTTGAAGTGGTTTCCATCATATACAGGGTTTATAGTTTGGTTTGATTACTCTCAGCGCCCACACTATACAAATTGTTCCAGCACCCCTGGCTAGGGAAAAGTCTGAGTGGAGTGAAATGAGTTCACGTGTAATGTTAATGCAAGAATCTGGGAGAAGAAGGGGGAAACACATACACAGAGGCCCAAGACTGGAGTAGCAGCGCTGGTTCAAGCTAGAGAGTTGCCTTGTCTGTACTGTGTAGGGAAGCTTGTTTAAGGCTCACTCAGCTTGCACCATTGCTTTTGGGTTACCTTATTTGAGTGATCACCAGGGGCGGCTCTAGAGCCCAGCGGGGCAAGCACCCGCCTGGGGCGGCCATTTCCCAGGGGGGCGGCAGGCTGCGCCGGTGGACCTGCCGCAGTCATGCCTGCGGGAGGTCCACCGGAGCCCCGGGACGACCGGACCTGCCGCAGGCATAACTGCGGACGGTTCGCTGGTCCCGCGGCTCGGCTGGACCTCCCGCAGCCATGACTGCGGCAGCTCAACCGGAGCCGCCGGACCAGCGAAGCGTCCGCAGCCGCGGGGGTCCAGCTGAGTCGCGCGACCAGCGGACCCTCCGCAGTCATGCCCGCGGCAGGTCCGCTGCTCCCGCGGCTCGGGGGCGCCTCCCGGGCATGATTGCTTGGGGCGGCCAAATTTGTAGAGCCGCCCCTGGTGATCACCAAATCTATGTATAGAAGAAAGATACAAATAATGTGGGAAAACAAGGGAAAAATGTAGAACTGTTTATAGTAACTGTAGTTCAAAACTGGAAAGCTGGCTGGTTAATGGCCTGACTAAAATATTCTGTCAGTTTATCATTTATTAATAAATAATCATGTAATGCGGTGTCTGGGAATGCTAGGCGCTTAACTGCATAAATAGGAAGACCTGGTCCCTGCCCTGAGGTGCTTGCAAGCTAATGTATATATGACATGCTGAATGGGAGGTAACAAACAGCAGGAAGGGATGGGGTGAAGGAAGATTGAAGGACACAGCAACAGTGGTGTTCAGCAGGGATACACACAGCTTTGTGGTTCAGTCCGTTGAGCACTTATTTTATTATATGCATAATGGTGGTTATTGCCTTGCTTCTTGCAGGCAGCATAGATGAGATCAGTCTCAAGGGGAAGAATCCCAGTGAGCTGAGGAGTAATAGTCTAGTGGTCTACAGGTAGGAGAGCATGGCTAGCACAGGAAAAAAGCCAGAGGATGTGTCTGGAAGCAGCAGGAAATCACACAACAAACCTGATCTTCAGCTGGTGGGAAAGGGTTTAGCTTCCGTTATTTCAATGGAGCTGCCCGTTTACAGCAGCTGGGGATCTGGCCCTAGGTCACACATGCAGGCGAGGGCAGAGTTATGTAGAGCCTTAGAAGACAAAGGGTCAGACTTTTGTACTGAGACTCTTAAAGATACAGCACAGAATTTATAGCCCAGGCAGGGTTGGTGGGACAACTAAGGTGGGATAAGCTACCTTTTTGCCTTCCTGATCCTAGGCTGTTTCAAGGGTTGCAGAGACCCCTGCCTAAGTTATGGCAGCCTTCCAGGGCTGTCCTACAGGCTACAGCCTTGCCTGGAATCTCCACAGTACTGTATGCTGCTGCCTTAGCCCAGACATGGCAGGGTGTGCAAAGGAGTCCTTAGAACACGGCTTTATGGCTCTAGCATCTTCCACAGCACCTCCACTGGAGGGGAGGGAGGATTTTTCTTAACTCAGCTGGAACTTAGGCTTTTAGGGCCCTTTTACCTGCATAAAGAGGCTGGATCTGGGTTCCCGATGTCACCTTAGAAGTTTAACCTTGATGCAGTGGACAAGGAGGAGCCATTATTGACAGACTGAGGTGGTTAGGTTAGGAAGATGGTTTTAGCTGCCACATCATGCATGGACTGGAGAGTGAATTTGGGGAGGCCAGGGAGCAGGAAGAGGCTGTAGCATTCAGTACTGACAGTGATCAAGAGCCCCTTGAATACTGACCTTATTCTTAAAATGCACTTGTGTAGCGTAGGCCTGGAAGAGCAATATCCAAGTCAGCTCGAGGCTCTGGATGCTACTGAGAATGGTGCCCGACTCCAGTCACTTTGCCTGTTTGACAGTGTGAGGCTGGTTTGCAAAATGAGATGACATCCTTGGAGACAAAACAAAGACCTCTGACAAAATAATGTCATTGTTTTACAAGCTCTGCAGAGTGAATTGATGGGTGGAGGGTGGTTGGCACGTGCATGCTGCATCCAGATCAAACCTCTTTAACAGCCACTTAGAAGCAGCCCTCCCCCCTTCAATTGGTTTACAAAGGAAAAGGAAGATGATGAAAAACCCCTCCCAGCCTAGCTCATTTAAGGGAACCAAAGAAAACCTTTTTTTAGTAATTAGCACTGTCCCTTGCTTTGCAAGCTGCTTGCAACAAGCATGTCAACATCTCCATGCTCGGATTTCAAAGACAGTTCTCTGAACCAGCTGCATCTGAAGAAATCAAGCATTTTTTTGAAAAAGATATAATGCCAAGCCTTTTGAAATGAAAGCTGGGGCAGGCCTAGTGGAGATTAATGTAGGAAAAAATGCTGCTTGCTTGATAAGCCACAGATGTCTCTGAGATTTGTTGAGGTTGTTGACAGCTCCTGATGGTTTGCAGCTTGAGATTTTTCCCCCTCACCCAAATACACATCAATACAGGTTACCAATACTATGGATACGTGCTGCTGACACTGTTTGGCATAGGGACAGGGATCTTCCAGAGACTAGAGATAATGGGTCAGTTCCTTAGGCCTGGTCCACATGCAGATTTTGTACTGTTTTGACTATTCCAGTCAGAGGAGTCATTTGTTTACTGAAATAGTTATACCAGTTCAGCCTCCTAGGATGACACAATTATACCAGAACAAAGCGGGAGGCAGTGTTGCCTAGCGGACAGACCACTGGATTAGAACTCAGAAGATATGGGTCCTATTCCTAGCTCTATCACTGGTCTGCAGGGTGACCTTGAGCAAGTCATTTCACTACTCTGTGCCTCAGTTTCTCCATCTGTGATATGCAAATAATGATACTGGCCTCCTCTTCTGAAGCTGTGTAAGAGCTAGGTATTATTATTATAGCAGTATAGATTATTCCCCTACCTCTATGGAAATAAGCTATACCAAAGCACTTTTATACCAGCATAATTGTGTCCACACTAGGGAGCTTGTACCCACTTTAACTATACTGGAAATTTTGTATTTAGATGAGACAGTAGTTGGTGTAAATCAGGATAGCCCCACTGAAATCAATGGAGCTGTGCCAGTTTACACAAGCTGAGGATATGGCCCAAGCATTTTACATTTAGGCCTGGTCTACACGGGGAGGTGGGGGGGAGGGATGTAAGATATGCAACTTCAGCTATGGGCAGGGCCGGCTCCAGACCCCAGCGCGCCAAGCGGGAGGGCAGCAGGTGGCTCCGGTGGACCTCCCGCAGGCATGCCTGCGGAGGGTCCGCTGGTCCCGCGGCTCTGGTGGACCTCCCGCAGATGTGTCTGCGGAGGGTCCGCTGCTCCCACGGCTTCAGTGGAGCATCCGCAGGCATGCCTGTGGGAGGTCCACCGGAGCCGCGGGACCAGCGGACCCTCCGCAGGCATGTCTGCAGGAGATCCACCGGAGCCGCGGGACCAGCGACCGCCAGAGCGCCCCCCGCGGCATGCCTCCCTGCTTGGGGCGGCGCAAATCCTAGAGCCGCCCCTGGCTACGGGAATAGCATAGCTGAAGTCAACATATGTTATTTTGACTTACCTCCCGTCCTCACGGCGCAGGATCGACAGCCACAGCTCCCCCGTTGACTCCGCTTCCGCATCTCGCCCTGGTGGAGTTTCGGAGTCGATGGGAGCGCGTTTGGGGATGGATTTATCGCGTCTAGACGAGACACAATAAATGCCCCTTATTTCCATACGACCAGTCCATGCTTTATTATGTACAGATTTATATATGAAAATTGGCATTTTCATATTTTCTCTTTTCATTTATACATTCCTCCATACTTGGAGGTTCTTCACGTTATTTATTTAATTATTTAACATTTATATTGCAGTAGCACCTGAAGGCCAAAACTAGGCTGGGCCCCATTGTGCTAGGCAGTCTGTAAACATATAATGTAATGCATATATTTCCACCAGTAGGCATGCACAAGGCACTTAAATCCAGATCCCACCTCACAGCTAATGAGCAGCTTTGAGCCCTTGCTAATGCTAAGCCCTGGTGGCATTCTCAGACTAGGCAGTCCCTGCTTCTCTCACCTGTGGGTCCAGTCCATTAAGTGTTCTCAGAGCATGCCTACAGGATTGCGACAGTCCTAGAGAAGCAGGTTGGAAATTTTTCAGCTCAGGTGCCAGGCATGTCTGCAAAATACCCAATAGCTCCGTGGTTCAGGCATTCACCTGGGACATGGGAGACCTGGCTTCAAGTCCCTACTCCAAATCAGGCAGAGCAGGAATTTGAATCCAGTTCTCCCACATTCCCAGTGAGTTCCTTAACTGCTGAGCCATTGGCTACAGAGGGTCTGAGCTACCTAAGAAGCTGACTGGCTTAGGTGCCTAATCCCAGGAAATGGCTCATGGTTGAGAATCCCAAGCAGAAGGAGGTACCTATGCCTGACTTGTCAGTCTGGGGCCTAAGGCCCAGATCTATGGGAGTCAGGCACCTAAGTACCTTTGTGAATCTGGGCCCTAAGCTTCTGCATTTCTTTCTTGGCTTGCTTGCTGGCTTCTTTCTTGGCTAGCTTGCTGGCTTCTAAGGTTCCCTTTCGTGTGTGCCTTTCCTTTCCTATGGATGCCTAACTTAGGGCTGAAGATTCTGCTATGGAGTAGGGCACCAGAACATTGCAGTCTGGAATTTCAAAGCCACCTGCGAGCATCCAAATCCTTTAGGCAACACTGAAAATTGAAGCCTAAATAGAGAATATCAGTAAGTGCTGTCCTGGAAGCATTAAGAGCACCTGGGGGTCGCTTACTCCTTTGACCTGTCCAGACCAGGTGCATCATGGAAGCATTATCCATGGCCTCCAAGAGAAGTGTTCAGTCTATTCTGTTCCTATAGCAACATTATCAACTGTACATCTGAAGAAAGAAATAATATTCATCCCAAAAGAAACTGTATCTACTACGCCCTGTGAAGAGAGAGTTTCAGGTGATCTAATGCTGGGGCTTAACCCTGCAAGGTGCTGAGCACTCTCACAAGATGCTAAGTGCCATCATCCTCCACTGATATCAGTGGAAATTCAGGATGCTCAACACCTTGCAGGACTGAGTTTTTATGGAAACCTAACTCACATTAATCAGTATCTGTGGCTGCATGGATACTCCAGCTCTTCCCATCACCACCTCCCGAAGAGATGCAGGAGATGCTCTGATGGATGTGGAGCTTACACCAGATTTAGGATGGAGTAATGGCCACTGAGCAATGCTGGTGACTTTTCACTAACTGATGGGAGGACTCCCCACCACAACTCCCCCCCGCGCGCACACACATCCCCAGCATTCAGCCAAGTGGCTCAGGCTAGACACTGAAGAGCAAATTTTGCCCGTAAGAACCCAGGATCAGAAACAAGAGGAAGGAGATTAGTCAAGGAGCCTGGGATGTCAGGAAGAAAGCACGGGCAGGGTGAAGTGGGCAGAAAAGTTTAGGGTCATGCTGTAATGATTCATACCCACCTGCCCCCCAAATACAAAGGACGCTATGCTGATGCAGTGATCTTGGTTCTGTTGCCATCTTAATCAGAAAGGTCCATTACCTTGTAGTAATTGTTTAGTTTAAACAGGCTGAGGCTACAGGAATCCACAAACAAATGAGCACTTAGGTGAATGACATCTCTTGCTGCTCTATGGTACTTTCAATTTGACAAGGAAAATAGTTTTTTATGTCAGAGACTGTGCTAAAAAGGAGGTGAGATATGCTCACTGTTGGCTGATGGCAGGAGTGCTGGAACAATTTGTATAGTGGGGTGTGTTCTTTTTATCTAATCCTGTCTTACACCAGTGCAAAGACACTGATTTCAACTGACATACTCCTGAATTACAATGGTGGAAATGAAAGGAGAATCTGATCCATTGGATTAAATCTAATTTTGGAGTCAGAAATTGGTTTTTGCTCCCCAGATGTTTAAAACTGTAGCAAATTTCTTTATTTGAAACCAGCCTACTTGGAGACTGCACTTTTTTTCTATTTAACATCTTTTCTTTTTTTCTATTTATCGTCTTTTATAATGTCTAGTCACAAAGGATCCTTTATCTTAACAAACTTCTTAGATAAACAGAGACACTGGGATAATTCCACCCATCGTTGAAATGTAGCTACCTCTGAGAGAAATTGCAACCGTTTAAGAGCAAACTGTAATGTTCCGCAAACATTTAAAACAGAAAAAAGAAGAAATTTATTGCCAGATAGAACTGAATGGGAAACATAGGCAAGTACAATATATTTAAGCTAGTCCTAATGATCTAGCAGGCTGCAAATGATTCCATGGTATTTGCCACTGTCCCCTTTGGGAGAGTTATGGTGCATGTAATTAACCTTGAACAGTCCTCTTCTGGGACCTGATCCTGTGTCCATTGAAAGCAATAACAAAAAGCTTCAAATGATTTCAGCAGTGCAGGAGCAACCCTCTGGGTCTTAAGGAAGATTTTGGAAGGATCAGAGCAGTTTGTATCAGGAATAGTGTACTCGGAAATCGGAAACCTGGCTCTCAGGGAACTTGCTCCCTGGAACTAGAAGATGAAAGTGCCAGATATTTATGCGGAAAGAGATTTGGCTATAAAAAGACTGATTCTCATTGACACTAAATCCTCTTTTGCACTTCTGTTGGCTGGAAATGAGAATCAGGCCTCATATGAGTCAAGTTAGAGAAAAAAATAAAAGCTTTCCTGTGTCATGGGAGTATATTTGGGGTGGATGGAGAAATATTTTATACCCGTTCAAAGCCCAGTAATTTTTACATGGTAATGTCTTCAATTCACAGTTTAAGAAGAGAACTTCTAAAGAGATAACTTAAAAAAAATTAAAAAAGAGGTAGAGAGGACAGTCACAATGTTGAAGAGAGAGAAGGAGAGAATCAGCAAGCCAAACAGGAGAAGGATACAACCATAAAGTTCCATGACTTTTGTTTCCAGTCTGGACCACTGTCTAGTGGGATGAACCTACTGGACAACAGCTGAGTGAGATTTATTTAACAACTAATCAGGGGTGAACTCTTCCCTGGTGATTCTCTATAGCCTTGTCTTCATTAGGAAAAAAAGGTGTGTTTTTACCTCATATTGGGCCTGGTCTGCACCTAAAACTTGGGTTGACCTAGGTATGTCACTATGGATGTAAAAAATTCATACCCCTGAGACATACAGTGAAGCTGACCTAAGACCTGGTATAGACACTGCTCGGTCAATGGAAGAATTCTTCCATTGATCTAACTACCATCTCTCAGAGGGGAGAATAACTACAGTCATGCACAGGGCTGGCTCCAGGGTTTTTGCTGCCCCAAGCAGGAAGAGAAAAAAAAAAGCCGCAATCGCGATCTGCGGGAGCTCTACCGCCACTGCTTCAGTCTTCGGGGCAATTCGGCGGCTGGTCCTTCGCTCCAAGAGGGAGAGAGGGATCCGCCACCAAATTGCCGCTGAAAAGCAGGACATGCCACCCCTTCTCCGTGGCCACCCCAAGCACCTGCTTGCTGGGCTGGTGCCTGGAGCCGGCCCTAGTCATGAAAAAACCCTTCTGTTGCTGGAGCAAGTGTCTATGCTATGGTAGCACAGCTGCAGCACACTAGCCTTAGCTAACATGGTCACTTGCAGTAGGCAAACTCCTAGTGAAGAAGGGAGTTGAAATTTTAATGGGAGTTAGCAGATCGAGTCTCCCTTGTAGACTTTATCTAAACCTTCATGTGTGATCACTACAAACTACTAGCAGTTTTTTCCTAGAGAAGACATCCTGAAGCAATGCACATGTGAATTTGAAGAATGCACTTCACTCATGACCAAGGTTATGACCACTGAGAAAGAAAGAAGCTGCTACAGGTTGAACCTCTCTAATCCAGCACTCCCTGGTCTGGCAACATCCGTGGTCTGGCATAGGCGCCGACTCCATGGATGCTCTGGGGCTGGAGCACCCATGGGAAAAATTAGTGGGTGTGGAGCATCCACCGGCACCAAGCTCCCCCACTGTGCCCTCCTACCCCTGCGACTCTCAGGTGCTGGCAGCCCTGCACTTACCAACTCCTCCTCCTCCTCCCTCCCAGCACTTCCAGAGTGCCGCAAACAGCTGATTTGTGGCTATCAAACTCTGGGAGGGAGGGGAGGACCTGGGGCTGGCGGCTGGGACCCCGGGCGAGAGGCCAGTGGCTGGGACCTGGGGCCGGCATTGGAGCCCCCGGGGTGGGGGCCGCATTAGCACAAAGCCTGGGGCTGCTGCAGCACCTCCCCACACCTCTACTTCCCATGCCTATGGAGACCCACTGGCACTCTGCATTGACCTCCCATGATTTGGAAAATTCTCTGATTTGGCACTGGTCAGGTCCTGAGAGTGCCGGACTAGAGAGGTTCAACCTGTAGTTTGAACGCCCTTGTTCTCAAACACGTGTGGATAAGTGCAGTTTTTTTCCAGGAAGATAAGCCTTGCAAACATTTCTCCTCTAGTCCACAGCATTAGAAAATTAGCTGTGACTCTCTAAAGAGAAAACAGCTTTTATATAATTTAAAGATATTTGTCTATAATTTTATAATGTCTTCAACAAACATGATTGATGTTCTTGGGAAATTATTACCTCCATGGGATTACTTTTGAGTAAAGGTATGCAGCCTTTGTAGTATTGCAGCCTAATGTTTCACATGCTCCTGGAAATAATGTAGGCAGCAAGCTATATTATATGTTATATGCCAGCAGTGACCTTTCTCACAGGAATTCCATTCCTTGGCTGGATTAAGATCCTTCCTATTTTGCCTTCTTGGAAGGGCTGAGGGCGTGTGCTCAAAGGGAGGTTTATTTTAGACAAGCAATAGATTTCATTAAATCTATTATTAGTTAGGGCTAGTTCCAGTCTTAAAGTGAAGTTTTTCTTTAATTTAAAAAGTGAAAACATTCACCTTTATTTTTGCTCTTGTATCCATGCATAGTCTTAATTCTTCCCTTATTTAACTTAAAATATGAAATTATCACATCCTGTATTGATTACCAATGAAAATTATGACAATAGCACAGTAAGAAAATGTTACAAAGCAAATGTTCCCTCTGACAAGAGCAACACCGTTTTTTGTAAAACTATGTTCACTAGAAAATATCTTGTCAATTGGCTGCGGGAATCAAGCTTTGAACTCCACTGAGAGAGGTTTAGTTTTCCCAGACCTTGATCCAAAAAATCCAGTGAAGTCAATGATAATCTTTCCATTGTTTCAAATGGGCTTTAGATCAGAATCTAATTTGGTACATAAAGCATGATTCTAACAACATGGTCAAGTATCTATTTCCAGCACACTCCAAGAAAAATTTGCTCCAAGAAATCTTTCTTTTTTTATCTTTTATAAAGGAGTGTTTTCCTAGCATTTCTCTGTCTTTTCATCTCCTGATGCAGTTTCATCTATTTAACATTTGAGATATTAACCTGCCAGTGAATACTCCAGCATTCCTTTACCTATCCAAAGCATCTTTGTTCATTCTTGCACTTTGTTTGTGAAGATTGCCAGGTCACCTGAATATCCTGTGGGGTTTTTTTTCCTTCTCTTCCTTTCTCCAGCCCTCTTAACATGTAATTGAGTGTCACATTGAAGATAAGAGGCAACAGTTTGCCTCTGAAGTAATATAGCTATTTCAAATCAACCTGGTTTTACTTCCTCCGTCTTTATCTGCTATTTGTTCCAAAGATTCAAATCTCCATCTCATTGTGTTCTCTGAAATCTTATCAGCTTTCCACAATGGTAAAGTCTCTGGAGTGTCAGAATGCTCAAAGTCCATTTCAACCTGACTGGTACAGTTTGCCTCCTGCATAGCTAGAAATACTATGGCATTGATTCATGGCATAAGACATTGGCCGAACAGCTACAGAGTTTGGATAGATAATTTTGTATGTGCAATTTTTGCACATGCAAAACCACAGATTGGCAATATACACAGAGTTGGTCAAAATGTTGAACAAATTGGTTTTCATAAAACAAAATGGCCCATAAACATAAATGTTCACAAAAAACTGATTCAAATCTGGTTGCGTTTTTTTGCGGGGAAAGGGGGTGGTGGGATTACTGACAAATTTTGGAAAGCATTTTGATGTTTCTGATTAAAAATAATAAAAATAAAACCCAGTCCATTTCAAACTTTACAGAATGGAAACAACTTAGAAATGTTGAAATCTTCTTTTCCAATTTTTAAAGTTTATCAATTAGCTCTAATACACATCTCTAAACTCAGTATCGTGCTTACAAATACGTAAACATTAAGCAAAGATATTCAAATACTAGTTTGTAAACTTACAAGAATGCCATTCTTGAATTTATATTTTATTTTATTTTATTTTTATTACTTGCTTTTTGGTACATGAGGACCAGCACAGTGGTTGTAACGCATCTTAGTGTGTACAGACTCATTTCACAACAATAATTATCAAAAGTACTTATATGATGCCTATCTGAGCCCTACCTCATCAGGATATTGTGAGGTGAAATGCTTTCTATTTGAATTCCTTTTCCTGTCTGGCCAGTTTGAATCTCATTTCCTGTGTGGACGTCGTGGCGAGCTCAGCAGCACTGGCAACGATGCAGAGCTCTCCAGCAGTGGAGTCCAGGGAATCTCAGACTAAAAAGAGGGCCCCAGCATGGACTGACCAGGAAGTCTTGGATCTCATTGCTGTGTGGGGCGATGAGTCTGTGCTTTCGGAGATGCGCTCCAACAAACGGAATGCAAAGACCTACGAGAAGGTCTCCAAAGCCATGACACTCAGAGGATACAGCCGGGATGCAATGCAGTGCTGCGTGAAAGTCAAGGAGCTGAGACAAGGCTACCAAAAAATCAGAGCGGCAAACGGACGCTCCGGAACCCAGCCCCAGACATGCCGGTTCTACGAGGCACTGCATGCCATTCTCGGTGGGTCTGCCACCACTGCCCCACCAGTGTGCGTAGACTCCGACGATGGGATAGTGTCGACGGCCAGTTCCTTGGCGATGTTCGCGGACGGGGAAGATGAGGAAGGAGATGAGGACGGGGGGGGGGGAGTCGACAGCGCTTACAACGCTGATTTTCCAGACAGCCAGGATCTCTTCATCACCCTCACTGAGATCCTCTACCAACCCTCCCCAGCCGTTACCCCGGACCCTGAATCAGGGGAAGGATCAGTCTGTAAGTGCTTTAAACATGTTAACATTTATTTTTAATGGAGCAGGAATAGTTTCTAGTTGAAAAGAAGGTCAATATATATGGGGATAGAACAGAAATCCTCTTGGGAGATTTCCGAGAAGCTCTCCTGCAGGTAATCGAAAAGCCTCCGCCTGAGGTTCCTGGGGAGAGCTGCCTTATTGGCTGCTCCATGGTAGCACACTTTTCCGCGCCAGGCTATCATCAGGTACTCCGGGAGCATTGCCTCCACAAGCATGGCAGCATAGGCCCCTGGTTTGTGCTGGCTTTCACGCAGCATGCGCCCTCTATCTGCCTCAGTGACCCTCCTCAGGGTGATCTCGCTCCGAGACTCCTGCATTTAATTACAGTAATTTGTGTACTATTAGTATTGGGAGTGCTTCACTGTTCCTTTGCATAACAATGAGTGTCACTTTACGGCCACGTGGTGGAGGCTGCAGAGTGGCAGCATACAGGGATCTTTCCCAGGGAACAGACGCGAGGGGGTGCAACAGGGGCAGAGTTTATGCTTTCAGGATTGCCTGTAGCAAGAGGACAGTGGTATACATTCACTTTTAAGCAGCCAAAAGTTTTTGGCTTACCATGCCTGGCTGCTCCACGGATTCTGCTGTCCTGCCCCGCTTGTCTGATTTGCAGTGCAATCCCCCAGGCAATGAAAGCGAATTCCGAAAATTCGAACTTTCCCTGAGTGAGTGCTGTGCATGGTCTTGTTCACAGAGACTGACTAGACTATGTTTCTTCTTTGCAAAAATGTATCTTTATAAGGAAGTCAATCCCTTTTTCCCATCACACAGCTGCAACTGTATCCCGACCTGCTCCAGCATGCCCCTCACAGAGGCTGGCGCAGATTAGGCGGCGCAAGAAAAAGACACGGGACGAGATGTTCGCTGAACTTATGGGCTGTTCCCGAGCCGAGGTGGCCCAGCAGAGCCAGTGGAGGGAGAACCTCTCTCAGCAGCAGCGCTCACACAGCGAACGGGAGGACAGATGGCATCTGGAGGACCAGCAGGCGACTCAAACACTGCTTGGACTAATGAGGGAGCAAACGGACACGCTCAGGCGCCTTGTGGATGTTCTGCAGGACCGCAGGCAGGAGGACAGAGCCCCCCTGCACTGTATCTGCAACCGCCCTCCCCCGCCACAAAGTCCAATACCCCCCTCACCCAAAATAACAAGAAGGAGGTGCGCCAGGGGCCGTGAAAACTGTCACTCCACCCCAGCAGAGTGCTCAAGTACCAAAAAGCTCTCATTCGCTAAATTTTGAGAAGTCCTTCCCTTCCTGGATCACCCAAGCCCAAATCCCAGTTTCATCCCCTCACTGTGTAGTTGATTATTAAAAGTAGTTTGCTGTTCATTACTGTTTCCGTCATGTTTCTTTACAGAAGACTTTGTGTGAAGGGGGGGAGGGGTTTGGTAATTGCATAGGACGGTCACCATTACCTGGGTACAGACACGGGGGCAGGATCTACAGCAGGTCACACACACAGTGCGGACACTAGGCACCCTGGTCAGTCTGGGAGGTGTTTTTCATGTTCTGTGCATAGGCGGCAGGTGCCCTGTTCCAGCTATATTTGGAGCTGGGTCTCTCCCCCAGACCTGCCTGGATCGGGCCCTGGCCCCCACGGGTCTCCCCCCCGCCCCGCCGTGCTGCGTACCTGCCTGACAGTAGAGCGGCTCCCCGCAGAAATGCTGTCTGGTGCCCCAGGGTCCTAGTGCCTGCCATACACAAATGGCAAGGCAGGCTGCCCTTACCCTGCCCTTCCACCATAGCCCTGAGCCTCTCCAATGCCCCAAACCCTCAGCCCCAGCCAGAGCCCTCATCCCCCTACACCTCCTCCCCCTTCCCACACACCTCTCACCCCTTCCTATGCCCCCACCCCCAGCCCAGAGCCTGCACCCCTCACCCCTTCCTTCACACCCACCTGTAAACGTCCTCCCCCCAGTCCTCCCCCGCCACAAGGCCACATAGCCCCCGCACACAGAGTCCCAAAACGGAGGGATGGCAGGCTTAGTTGAAACAACCAGTCCGGCAGTGCAGACCGCTCTAGGAGCAGGAGCCTGTCATTCCTCGAGTGTAGAAGCGGTCTGTACATCACTGCACACCCTACCCAACACAGTCTGTGTCCCTGTTTCAACCCTTTAATGCGAATTCATTAGTAAAGAAAACGTTGTTAATTAACAATATTCCGTTAACTTTATTTTTAAACGTGTGTTGGAAGGGGGGAAATGTGGTGAACGGGCTATGTAACCGCAAAAGAAAGTCAACAGTAACTGAAAGAGGGGCAGGTTCAGCTTCTCTGTAAAGAACCTGAACAGTCACAGGTTACCCTGCTCTCTGAGGAACCTATCTTTCAAAGCCTCCTGGATGCACAGCGCTTCCCGCTGGGCTCTTCTAATCGCACGGGTGTCTGGCTGAGCGTAATCAGCAGCCAGGCGATTTGCCTCAACCTCCCATCCCGCCATAAAGGTCTCCCCCTTGCTCTCACAGAGATTGTGGATCACACAGCAAGCAGCAATAACAATGGGGATATTGGTTTCGCTGAGATCCGAGCGAGTCAGTAAGCTTCGCCATCTCCCCTTGAGACGTCCGAAAGCACACTCCACCACCATTCTGCACTTGCTCAGCCGGTAGTTGAAGAGTTCCTTGTCGCTGTTCAAGGCGCCTGTATAGGACTTCATGAGCCAGGGCATTAGCGGGTAGGCTGGGTCCCCGAGGATCACTATAGGCATCTCCACATCCCCAACACTTATTTTGTGGTCCGGGAAGAAACTACCTTCCTGCAGGCGTCTAAACAGACCAGAGTTCCTGAAAACACGCGCGTCATGAACCTTGCCCGGCCACCCGATGTTGATGTTGGTAAAGCGTCCCCTATGGTCCACCAGTGCTTGCAGCACCATTGAAAAGTAGCCCTTTCTGTTAATATACTGGCTGGCCTGGTGGGCCGGTCCCAGGATAGGGATGTGAGTCCCATCTATAGCCCCACCGCAGTTTGGGAATCCCATCGCGGCGAAGCCATCTATGATGACCTGGACGTTTCCCAGGGCCACTACCTTCGAGAGCAGGAGCTCAACAATTGCATGGGCTACTTGCATCACAGCAACCCGCACGGTAGATTTGCCCACGCCAAAGTGGTTTGCTACTGACCGGTAGCTGTCTGGCGTGGCAAGTTTCCAGAGGGCTATGGTCACTCGCTTCTGCACAGTCAGGCCCGCTCGCATGCGGGTGTCCTTGCGCTTCAGGGCAGGGGACAGCAAGTCACACAGTTCAAGGAAAGTTCCCTTACGCATCCTGAAGTTTTGCAGCCACTGTGATTCATCCCAGACCTGCAGCACTATGCGGTCCCACCAGTCCGTGCTTGTTTCCCGGGCCCAGAATCGCCGTCCCATAGCATGAACATGACCCATTGCCACCATGATCTCCACGGCGCAGCGTACCGTGCTTTCTCAGAGGTCTGTGCCACTCTGAGACTTCATGTCCTCACCACGCTGCCGGAGCCTCCTCGCCCGATTTCTCAGCATCTGACTGTTGAAGAGGTGTACGATAAGGTGCGAGGACAACGGCCATAAGTGCAGCGATGATCGCAGCGGGCTCCATGATCGCAGTGGAGTGCTGTGGCGTCCGCGCTGTCACTAACAGGAAAAGTGCGCGAACTGATTTCCCGCCAGCGGGAGTGACGGTTGAATGCTGACAGTTACCCAAGACCACCCTCGACACAGTTTTCCCCCAGCATGCATTGGGGGGAAATCCCAGAATTCCAATGGGCAGCGGGGAGTGTGGGAACTGTGGGATAGCTTCCCACAGTGCACCGCTTCCAATTTTGACGCTTGCCCCGTTAGTGTGGACTCACAAAGTCGAATTAGTGTCCTTAGTGTGGACACACAAATTCGACTTTGTAAGGTCGATTCTACAAATTCGAATTAACTTATATCAAATTAATCTGGTAGTGTAAACATACCCTAAGCAACTTGCCCAAGATCACACAGGAAGACTGTGGCAAAGCAGGAAACTGACCTTTGGTCTTCCAAGTTATCCTAGGGTACTTAAGGAACTAGCTGAAGCAATCTCAGAACCATTGGCATTTATCTTTGAGAACTCATGGAGAATGGGTGAGGGCTCAGTGGACAGGAGAAGGGCAAACATAGCATCTATCTTTAAAAAGGGAAACAAAGATGACCTGGGCAATTATAGATTAAGCAGCATAACGTCAATACTTAGAAAGATGCTGGAACAAATTACTAAACAATCAATTTGAGAATAATAAATTTACAGGGAATAGCCAGCATGGATTTGTCAAGAACAAATCATGTCAAACCAACCTAATTTCCTTCTTTGACAGAATTACTGATCTAGCAGATGGGAAGAAGCAGTAAATATGATGTACCTTTTTTTAGTAAGGCTTTTAACCCAGTCCCACATAGCATTCTCATAAGCAAACTAGGGGAATGTGGTCTAAATGAAATTACTATAAGGAAGATGCACAAACTGGTTGAAAACTTATATTCAAAGAATAGCTATCAATGGTTTGCTGTCAAATTTGGAAGGTGCTTCTAGTGGGATTCTCCAGGGGTCAGTCTTGGGTCTGGTACTATTTAATATGTTTATTGCATTGGATTGTGGAGTGGAGAGTTTACAAAATGTGTGGATGACACCAAGCTGGGTGACGTTGCAAGCACTTTGGAGGATAGGATTAGAAGTCAAAATGACCTTGACAAATTGGAGAATTGGTGTGAATTCGAGAAGATAAAATTCAATAAAGCCAAATGCAAAGTACTTCACTCGGAAAGGAAACAAAAATCAAATGTACAACTGCAAAATGGGAAATGACTGGTTATGTGGTATTACTTCTGAAAAAGACCTAGGGATTACAGTGAGTCATAAATTGAATATGGATCAATAATGTGAAGCAGTTGCTAAAAAGACCATCATCATTCTTGGCTATATTAACAGGAGTGTTGTATGTAGCACATGGAAGGAAATTGTCCTGCTCTGCTCGGCATTGGTGAGGCCTCAAGTTGAGTACTGTGTCCAATTCTGGATGCCACAGTTTAGGAAAGATGTGGACAAATTGGAGGGAGTCCAGAGGAGAGAAACAAGAATAAGTTTAGAAAATCTGACCTATGAGGAAAAACTTTAAAAAAAACGGGGCATGTTAAATCTTGAGAAAAGAAGACTGAGGGGAAACCTGATAAGTCTTCAAATAGGCAAGACCTGTTACAAAGAGGACTGTGATCAATTGTTCTCCCTGTTCACTGAATGTAGGACAAGAAGTACTGGTCTTAATTGGCACCAAGGGAGACTGAGGTTAGATGTAGCTAGAAAGGTAGTAAAGCTGTGGAATAGGCTTTCAAGGGAGGTCATGGAACCTCCATCACTAGAGGTTTTTAAGAACAGGTTGCACAAACACCTAACCTAGACCATCCTGATAACTTGGTCCTGCCTCAGCACAGGGCGACTGGACTTGATGCCTTTTTATGGTCTCTTCCGGCCCTATATTTCTCTGACTCTAAAAGTCCCAAGCTATCAGACTAACCACTGGCCATGCTTCCAGTGATACACTTTTAAACAGGCACTATTAGGCCCCTCTTTGGAGGCAAGGATGCAGTCAACCTCCTGTTCCAATTTGGTATGTTCCTGAGCTATTTGTGTAACTAGCTAAAGGTCTGCTCTGAGCCTTTAAGTAAAGCTCTGATAGTTTTACCTGCTATGGCCTGTATTATCCACATGTGCCTAGCCTCGGATCAATCCAGATCATTTTCTGTTATGAGTAAAATACAACACTGCATAGGTGCATAGATCTTCAGTTATGCACAGAACCAGAGCCCTGGGTTTGCGGTCTTTGTTTTTATGGGGTCACCCAACTATGTAATTGTAATTTAAATTCTCTTGGAGTTGAGATGAGGCAGAGGGGAAAGTAAATCCGGTTGTTTCAGGAGCCGAAGACACAATGTGGAAGTACCTCTGTATCTTTATAGTGTTCTTTATAGCCAGCTCATGCTCTAAGTCCCACCTACAGTAGAAAGTCTGGCATTATTAATAATAATTTCTTAAAACTATTAATATAGCAGTGGATTTTCTAAATGGATTTATAATTATTTTCTTAAGTGATTGCACAAGGCAATTACATTCATTAACACCAATAAAGCATTGGTAAGTGAAACTCTATTTTAGTATTACTAAGAGATGCATACATTACGAAAGATAATCTTAATGGAAACATTTGTGTTACTTTGTTGTTTTGAGAGGGATAACTGCACTGCAGCTAAACTATTACTTTAAAGTGGTGCTTTGTGCCATATTTTCACAATCCTAATGGTTATGGTTTATTTACGCCCCTTAGTTGTTGAGGAATAGATGTATAGCATATGAGATTGTCTGGAAGAAGTAATTACAGGGGAAAAGTGACTTGTAAAGTTTTCCTTAAAAAAAAATCTCGCCATATAAAATGTCAGAAGTACCAATGTCACATAAAACCGAAGTGGGATTTCTTTTGCAAGTATAAGGCAAAAATGTAATTTATGCCCATGTAATTAACGGTGTTTTAGCACTGAAATATACACCATGTTCAGAAATAAAATCACTAGCCCCTTTCACACCTGCATAGCATATGGAATTCCAAACAATTAAAGCAATTAATATCTACTTAAAAAAGGAACAAATCTATGGTACATTTATTTAGCAAAAAACATATGGCAGGACTGGAAACAAATGCGGTAGGTAGAATACGTGATAAGTGAAAGATGTGCTGTCTATGGATAAGCTTATTTGAGAAGTTGTTTCATTATCTAAAATAGACGTGGAACGACTTTGCAAACAATTAAAATTTTGTGAGTCTTCATTTATTTTAATATAGATTGTACAGGTTGGCTTTTTGGTTGGTGTTTTGTTTCTTTTAATGGTAATGTGGAATCGTGTTTCTGCTTGTAAAAAATGTGTTTTAATCCACTGAACAAAAATATAATTGAAGGAACCCATGAGTTAAAAATCATACTTAAGAAAACAAATGAGTTATGTTTCTAGTTATGATCTAAATTAAAACAAATTAATTTTTTTAAAAAGATCTTAAATTAGATCATTCATTTTACTGTCTCCAGTTTATGCAATTTGTTTATTTATTTAACTTAATTCAAGTCTACATGATTCCATATGATACCTGGGTCAGTTTCATTTTGATTCTCATATACCATAGGTGGCATTAATTTGCCATAGTTAAGTTTGTTTTCCCCTTTAATCTAAGAGACTGACATGGTTCCCAAATGGGCCGTGAGAACCATTTTGCTAAAGTTGTGCTGTGGCTGCAAATCTGATTAGTCCACTCTGTGGGCCATAGCCAAACTTAGGACTTGTCTACATACAGATGCTACAGTAGCACAGCTATGTCACTGCAGCTGTGTTACTGTAGCACCATAGCGTAGACCAGGGATCAGTAACCTTTGGCCCGTGGCCTGCCAGGGTAAGCACCCTGCAGGCCGGGCCAGTTTGTTTACCTGCCACTTCCACAGGTTCAGCCGATCGCAGCTCCCACTGGCCACAGTTCACCGCTCCAGGCCAATGGGGGCAGCAGGAAGCAGCGGCCAGCACATCCCTCGGCCCGTGCTGCTTCCTGCTGCCCCCATTGGCCAGAGACGGTGAACCGCGGCCAGTGGGAGCCGCAATCAGCTGAACCTGCAGACGCAGCAGGTAAACAAACCAGCCCAGCCCGCCAGGGTGCTTACCCTGGCGATCCGCATGCCAATGGTGTAGACCCTGTTACAACAACAGAAGGAGTTTTTCCATTGCCATAGTTAATCCACTCCCTTGAGAGGTGGTAGCTGGGTCAACGGAAGAATTCTTCTGTCAATTCAGCAGTGCCTATGTAACCCACACACCTCATGGATGTGGTGTTCTGTCCCATCTAGTGTCACCGAGACCACTTAGAGAGAGAGAGAGAGATTAACTAGTCTGCTCTACAGCCTTAGCTAATACCTATATGGCTGTTAGCTCATACAATAGAGGGTCATGCACTAAGCTCCAGAGGTCTCAGATTCAATCCTGCCCAACAATTGGGGTTTGTTGGTGTTACAAGTGGGGGCTTGTCTGAGATTTCAACTGGGAAGTCTCTGAACCTTGGGACGCCCTTCCTCAGGTAGGGGAAGTATGTAACCCACACACCTCCTGGGTGTGGTGTTCTGTCCCATATATTGTCACCGATACCACTTAGAGAGAGACATTAATGAGTCTTCTCTACACCTTAGCTAATAGGTATATGGCTTTTAGGTCATCCAGTAGAGGCTCACGCATTAAGCTCCAGAGGTCCCAAGTTTGATCCCACCTGATGACTGGGGTCTGAAAGATCTTAAAGTCATTGTGGATAGTTCTCTGAAAACATCCACTCAATGTGCAGTGGCAGTCAAAAAAGTGAACAGAATGTTGGGAATCATTAAGAAAGGGATAGATAATAAGACAGAAGATATCATATTGCCTCTATATACATTCAGGGTATGCCCACATCTTGAATACTGCGTGAAGATGTGGTTGCCCCATCTCAAAAAAGATATATTGGAAAAGGTTCAGAAAAGGGCAACAAAAATTATTAGGCGTATGGAACGGGCTGCCATAGGAGGAGAGATTAATAAGACTGGGACTTTTCAGCTTGGAAAAGAGACGACTAAGGGGGGATATGATAGAGGCCTATTAAAATCATGACTGATGTGGAGAAAGTAAATAAGGAAGTGTTATTTACTTCTTCTCAAAACACAAAAACTAGAGGTCACCAAATGAAATTAATAGCAGCAGGTTTAAAACAAACAAAAGAGGGGTTTTTTTCACACAACACAGTCAACCTGTGGAACTCCTTGCCAGAGAATGTTGTGAAAGCCAACACTATAACAGGTTAAAAAAAGAACTAGATAAGTTCATGGAGGATAGGGCCATCAATGGCTATTAGCCAGGATGAGCAGGGATGGTGTCCCTAGCCTCTGTTTGCCAGAAGCTGGGAGTGGGCAACAGGGGATGGATCACTTGATGATTACCTGTTCTGTTCATTCCCTCTGGGGCACCTGGCATTGGCCACTGTCTGAAGACAGGATACAGGGCTAGATGGACCTTTGGTCTGAGCCAATAGGGCTGTTATGTTCAGTAAAAATAATTATTCAAAACAAAGCAAAAAGGTTGCTTGGGAGGTCAATCAATGTGCTCCCCTCTTTCTGTCTGTTTTCTTAACAATCACCTCAAATGTAGCTTTCATGGCCCAGAGCCCCAGCTGATATAAATTAATTTAACTCCACTGAAGCTGCAGATCTGGCCCCTTATGTGTGACTTGCTTCACTCTCATCTTGGCTGTTGGTATGGTGGCATGTTTTAGCTGGCTCCCCTGGGGAATTTTTCAGAAACTGTGGTTTTACCTGCGTTTCTAGCTGGGTTTGCATGTGTTGTCAGGCCTGTGTGAAGATCATATGGGTTTGTGGAGAGCTTTCTGCCAAACAGAGGGTAATGAGTACAAAAACTGTGGACTGTGAGGAGGAGGTATGGAGAAGGGTGGTCTGCCAGAAGAGTGAACCTTTTGCTTCAACTGTCATTTTTAAATTACCTCTGATCACAGGAGAGAAGGTAACTTTATAAAGTCTGTGCTGGTAAACACAGAAAACGAACTTTTATCTCCAGTCAGATTAATATATGGTACAATTCAAAACAACATAAAGATCTTCGTCCAGGTCTTGGATCACTGATATTTGTCAGAGTCCCAGCCTACTTAATTCCGGTTCCACAGAGGTTGTCTTTATTACTAGTTTCACATCAGTCCAATAATGCAGTTCTGGACTGACTCCCACTTAATGTTTCTACCTACCAATAGGTAGGTGCTGTGGACTCCCACCTGTCTGTCCAGATCCACTGCTTTCCTCTAGCTGGGGACTTCTAAGAATGAGGCTAACAAGCCTTGTGGCTAGGGGGAAGCGGTAGATGTGGGCTATCTTGACTTTAGTAAGGCTTTTGATACTGTCTCATATGACCTTTTCATAAACAAACTAGAGAAATGCAACCTAGATGGAGCTACTATAAGGTAGGTGCAAAACTGGTTGGAAAATCATTCCCAGGGAGTAGTTATCACTGGTTCACAGTCATGCTGGAAGGGCATAACGAGTGGGGTCCCACAGGGATTGGTTCTGTGTCTGGTTCTGTTCAATATCTTCATCAATGATTTAGATAGTACACTTATAAAGTTTGCAGACAATACTATGCTGGGAGGGGTTGCAAGTGCTTTGGAAGACAGGATTAAAATTCAAAATGATCTGGACAAACTGGAGAAATGGTCTGAAGTAAATAGGATGAAATTCAATAAGAACAAATGCAGAGTACTCCACTTAGGAAGGAACAATCAGTTGCACACATACAAAATGGGAAATGACTGCCTAGGAAGGAGTACTGTGGAAAGGGATCTGGGGGTCATAGTGGATCACAAACTAAATATGAGTCAACAGTGTAACACTGTTGCAAAAAAAGCAAACATCCTTCTAAGGTGTATTAGCAGGAGTATCGTAAGCAAGACATGAGAAGTAATTCTTCCGCCCTACTCTGCACTGATAAGGCCTCAATTGGAGTATTGTGTCCAGTTCTGGGTGCCACATTTCAGGAAACGTGGATAAATTGGAGAAAGTCCAGAGAAGAGTAACAAAAATTATTAAAGGTCTAGAAAACATGACCTATGAGGGAAGATTGAAAAAATTGGGTTTGTTTACTCTGGAGAAGAGAAGACTGAGAGGGGATATAACAGTTTTCAAGTACATAAAAAGGTTGTTATAAGGAGGAGGCAGAAAAATTGTTGTTCTTAGCCTCTGAGGCTAGGACAAGAAGCAATGGGCTTAAATTGCAGCAAGGGCGGTTTAGGTTGGACATTAGGAAAAACTTCCTCACTGGCAGAGTGGTTTAGCACTGGAATAAATTGCCTAGGGAGGTTGTAGAATCTTCATCATAGGGGATTTCTAAGAGCAGGTTGGACAAACGCTTGTCCGAGATGGTCTAGATAATACTTAGCCCTGCCTTGAGTGCAGGGGACTGGACTAGATGATCTCTCGAAGTCCCTTCCAGTTCTATGATTCCAAGTTACAGGGCCCACTTTCCTCCTTATATTTTTTAAAAAGTTCCTCATAGCACACGAGTAGGAATCAATTTAATATCATGAACAGAGTAGAAGCTGATCAGTTCTGTCTTTTAACCCTTTCCTATGTTACAAAAGCAAAGGGGCAGTTGGCAATATTAATGGCAGGTACATTTAAGATAAATGAAAACAAATACTACTAAGCATAACTGGAGGAAGTCTCCTTCCATACTGGCCTGGCCCAGCTCCTGTACCCTGCTGTGGCAGCATAAAAAAGGCATGGAAAAAATCATTTGGCTGACTAGGGGAGAATCCCACAGTGCATAAACTCCTGTAGAAGCTGTATGCAGGACCCCTTGCAAGCCCAAGTGTGGGGAGAATGCTGGGGGCAGATCTGGGGCTGGAGAAACATGATTGGAGTAGAGCCAAAGCACATAGTACTGTAGAGATTCTGGGCAAAACTGACACCCAAAGACAGCCGGGGATCACTGCTGTAACTTAGTTTGCTTCACAGGCCTGTCTAAATTGCTTGGGGGTTAGGAAGGCAGACAAGCCCTTGAAACAATATAGAATCAGGTGCACCAGTGGCTTACAGCTAACTTAGCTCTGCTCCTCCAGTTTGCACTTGTGTGCTGCACCTCCAAGAGGCACAGCACACAATGGGACCAGTGTGTAGGCAGCCTAGCCAATTAAATGGCGGAGGAAGTAACACAGCCAGGTTTGAAGAAATGCTGGTTAGTCCTATGACTCATTTAACATTTGCAGCTTATTTTATTGATAGACAGTTTTGAGATGTAATTATGCATGCTTGATAAGGGTAAACAAATGTCATGGTAATGGCAGAAGCTGATCATCTCAGGGGTCAGGAAGGAATTTTTTCCCTCCAGCTGCACAGCATTGTGTAACAAGTGTGGCAGAGCATGGGTTAATCTCCCTGTGAAGGCTGTTGCTGAGGCAAGATACAGACTTGATGAACTAATGATCTGAAATGGTATTACAAATTTGGTGTATCTGTGTTTAAATGTTTATATGGTTCAAGGCTCTGGCTCTTTCAAATCTGCAAAACAAAGCATTTGCACAGACCACGGTTTTCAAAATAAAAACAAAAAGACTCTGCACTGCACTCCTCATAGCACATTCATGTGCATCTCAGAAGTTGCTCTGTTTAAATCGGTGTCTTAAACCTCATAACCAAACTCAATCTTGCCATCACTACAATGGCTGAGCAAAAAACTTTACAAAAGCTGAAATGAAAAAATGACTAGAATTGCAGATCTCAAATGAGCTTGTCTCTAACAAGTGAGATAGTTTTGGCAGCAATTGTGCTAAACAGGGATTTTCCAAGCTTGGCTGCTAACATGAGATTCCTTGTTTAGGATCACATTGCTTGTAGATTACAGAATTGGCCACAGAATAGACACACTGCTCAAATGACAGATTTGTCCAACCTGTGCTGTATTACAGGAAACCAGGCCATGTTTTGTAAACCAGAGATAATATTTTCCATCTGCAACCAAGTACAAGATTGATGAAGGACATAAAGAATATTCTGCAATGGAGAGTGACTGAACGGGAAGTTGCAAGGCACCAAAATCAGAAAAGGCCAAGATTACATTTCATTTGTATTTATTGTTTTTATTTCTTCCTTTATCATGTGGTATTCTGAGCATCAGTATTTGTCTCTCTAGAAACGTACTGCTAGGAACCCACCAGACCAGCTACCAATAGATAAAAGGATCCTCCATAGAGGCTTTCATGGACTCTGCTGCACTTTAAGAAACAATTACTATTTAGCAGTCAATTGTTGACATTTTTCCTAATAACAGATGTAATGCCTTTTCATGGGAAGGCTGCAAAGAAGGATAGGACTAGCATTCCCAAAGCTGATGTCTTTTCTTGTCTTTCCTAGTATTCTCAAATGTGTTTGTTCAGAAAACCCCAAAGCCTCACTGTACATTACAAAATAAATCTGGAAACAAGAAGCCAGCTAGCACCATAAAGGAGCTCCCTGATTCTCATGGTGCCATCCCATAGCAAGTGCTCCCCTCCTCTCACCCAGGGACATTTCCCCCGCTACTAAAATTAAGGAACGTTTACATTAGGGTAGCACCAAAGGGCCCCAGGGAGGATTAGGTAAGTATATGGCCTCTGGCACTGTAGTATCTGAGCACTTCACAGTTTCTACCGCTGTGAGATACTATTATTCCCATTTTGCTGGTGGGGATCTGAGGCACAGAGAGGCTACATGACTTGCTAATGGTCATATCAGACATCTATGACCGAGCAAGGACTTGAACCAGGTCCTAGGCTAGGAACCTAGCCACCATATGACCCTCTTTCCTCTTCTGCCCCAGGTATTATAGTCCCCACCCCTTTGGGGGTGTATATATTTAGACTTTGTAAGGTGCTCCGCTACCAGGATAACATGCTTGCGATAAGTACTGAGATACGTACCTTGCTCCCAGTTTAATGCTCATTAAATATCCATTTATTCTTGTAGCATGAGGAAGTAAATAGAGGTGCCCAACTTACCTTTTCTTCTGTATTCTTCTTCCTTCTTATTTATTATTTGCATTGTGATAGCACCAGTCATGGAGCAAGACCTCTACCACAGAGCTTACAACCATATTCCCTCCTATTCAACGCTCCAATGAACTAAACCGTCACTTTCTATAAAGAAGTGTTTCCATGCCTTTTATCACTCTAGTCATCTATCTCTGAACCACCTCTATTTCTTCTATAGCTTTTTTCAGATGGGCTGTCCAGAACTGAACACTGTACTCCAGGTAAGGGCACACCATTGATTTGTACGATGACATTTAAATATTTTCAGAGTTATCTAATCCTTTCCTGATGGAGCCTAACGTGTTTACCTCTTTTGTTAAAAACATTGCTGCACACTGAGTAGAGGTCCTAACTGAGCCGCCCACAACGAGACTCATCTCTTTTTCCCGAATGGGTACCGTTAATTTGGAATCTGCCTATGTGTATGAGCAGTTTGAGTTATTCTTTCCAAAGGACATTACTTTGCACTTTTATCAGTGTTGCCAGTCCATCATTTAGCTTTACTTTCTCCTTCTGACACATATCCTTTACATTAAGCATACTGTTGCTTAAATTCATTTGGAGGTTTTGTTGTTTTTTAAACACAAAGTGGAGCATGCCCTCTGACAGCTAGCATTAGGTTTGCCCAGATGACTCAGATCTATATCCTTTATGCATGCGTGACCTGTGAAGGAGGTAAAGAGCGTGGAAGGAGCCATCTCCAGTGACTGCTCCTCCTCTTTTCCCCTATGTTGGGAGTCTGTGGAGCCTCTGCACAGTAATTCTGCACGTCAGGAAAAGGTGAAAGTGTGTGGGGTCCAGGAACAACCATTCTTGGCTGCATACTTTGTGGATTTGCATAGTCCTGGAAAGATGAAGAAGAGTTAGTGCTGGTTCCTGGCCGCCTCCTCCTTTACACCAGTGGTTAGAGTTCCCACTATGCTAGGCACTGCAGGAATACACAGTCAGAACTAGTCCCTGCCCCAGAAAACTTATGATCTAAATAGGCAATGGTTAAGTGACTTGTCCAAAGTCACAGAGCAGATCAAGGGCAGAGTCAGGAATAGAACCCAGGTGTCCTGGTCTAATGCCGTATCCAGTAGACTACACTGACTCTCCAAAACAAGGTATGGGTTATATGTGGAGATAACTCATGGTAATGTAGCTGCTTGGAAGGAGACTAGCGAGTGCAAAGGGGACCCAGGATTTGCAGGGCTAGAGGCTGGTTTCTCCAGGGAGTTTAGCAGTCTGGTGGTTTTTCAACTTGCCCTCTCTGTGAACATGGAAACCCCTTCAAATAAAGGGAGGATCTGGAATAAGTTCTAGGACGAGAACCTTGTCCAGTCTTAATAAACTCAATGGCACAGCTCACATCAGTAAAACTAGGCATGTGTTTCAGGATCAGAGCCATCGTTTGGAAGATGGTCATTGTTATGAAAGGGCAGGGAGGATTAGAAAGCCCCAGTTTGTAATTTGAAAGTCAAAATAAAATGCATTTTAGGAACAAAAGCCTGAATGTGCAGAGCCACACAAGGGTAAGTATGAGTTTAAAAAGTTGGAAACGGGAACTAAACTGCACAAAGACGGAAGCCCCACCAACATGGGTCTTCCCAAGTGTAGAGGCAGCACACCTAGGACATTATGCTCTTGTGCTGCACAGATATCCATACAAATTTCACACAAGGGGATCCTCAAAAAACAGAATTTGGCTAAAATTCTTTCTTCCAGACTGTGAACCCTGCAGCAGTCATAAGAGTTTGTCTTACCCACTGTGTGAAAAATGCACCATGTTTAGATCAGGTAGCACACTGCTCAAATGTACTGGTTAACCAGCTGATTTCAGAAAACCCACAAGAGCTTCTGACATAGCTGTATGTAGTGGGTTTACAAGAGAGGAGCATCTTACACAGATTTCTACTTCAGAAGTCCTACTGTAGTGACACCAGTCTAAGGCCAGGCCCTTACCAAGTTTCTTAAACAATATGTATAAAATGTTGTTAAAAGTACATCCTGTGCACGTAGATTAACAATTGAATTGACTGCAAAATTTCATTTAGAAAGCATGTATTTTTAGCTATCAAGAGACGAAATCTAATTTTCTTTGAATGATTCAACAGCAATAAAATAGCCAGACAGATTCAAGCAAAAATTTTAATACCAAACAACATTGCTTCCCAACATAGTATGGCAAACTTTCTCCCAGCGCAAACCTTTCCAGTGATGTTATAATCTATTGAAAACTGGGGTTATATGATGGAAATGTTGGCAGACTCTTAGTGGCATTTCTAGAGGGTGCCATTCTAAAAAAACATTCATCCTACTAGACTAATCACCGTGCATTTAACGTTTGCTGAAAAATCAGAGATGGCTCTCCTTTATTCTTGCTAAAGAGTGTTTAGAACTTAGGTATTAGAACTGTGTTGCAGTTGCCAAAAGTGAGATCCCTACAGCTGTTTCATCTAATCATTTTTAGTCCATTTAATCTCCCTCTGTAGTCTGTGTTCCTTCCTTCCACCTCATCCATTGAGCAATATGTTCAAGAAGCTTTGTAAAGAAAACTATTTGATATTTTGAGAAGTCATTTCAACATCCTTTTGTTCCTGAATGTATTATTAATCAGAATACAGTAACCAAGCATTGTACATCTAACTTGCCAGCCATTCAATATTAGATACCAGAATAGTTGAAGGTTTAAGTTGTTGGCTTGTAAGAAGATGCAATAGATGTAGGTTCAAACCTGACTTCTGGTAGTACTCTCCTTTACAACAAATTTTGGAAAGAACGTTAAAACTCAGGCTTCAGGGCTTAAGCCAATATCTAATTGTTAAAGAACAGGCGGAGACCGGGGGCAGGGATGGGGGAGAGATCACAGATCTATTTAGTGGGGGATCTTATACCTTCCTCTGAAGTATCTAGTTTTTGCTCCTGTCAGAGGCAGGATATTAGACTAGGGCTAATCCACTCTGGCTATACCTAGGTTCCTAAATTATCAAACCCTGGCAAAACCAACCTCTTTTGGTTTTACTGGACTTTGCTTTTCTAAATCTCTAAATGATTTTAGTTCTCCTAGAAATGAGGTATTTGGCTTTTGGTAGAACTAGGCAAAGGCAAGTAACTCAATCAGCTCTGCCAGTGAACTTCAGTGTCAGTTCACCTATGTTTGCACTTCTGGGATTTTGCTTGGCAGTTTGGGTTCAAGCACCTCTGAAATGCAAAGTGAAATTCAGTTAAGCCCCCTGCAGTGGGAGCTGTGTGAGAATATCTGAGGACAACATTTGACCCTTTAATGTAGCTCTTCACATTTCTTTTCGAGAATGACTTTGTGTGATTAATGTGCTAAATGGAACCAACCAGAATTAGCTGGTGTTTAGAGCTAGTCTGTGATGGGGTATACTAAAAAGGGTTAATGAGCTGCTGTGGGCCTACTTTGCCCTGCCCTGTTATGTTTGCACTCGCTGTCAGGTAACGAAGGGGCAATTAAAAAGGGGAGGACAGCTCAGGTGCTGGCTGACCTGAGTAGAGAGCAAACCCCATTTCCTTTGCTCTCAGAGGAAAGGCCCAACCCTGCACTTCCGCAGGGAGTGTGAGCTGCCAGAGCCCAACTGGAGGACGGCAGGCCAGGCAAGTTTGCTTTAAGACTATTTTTCTGTGCTTGATTATAAAACACTATTGGCTGAGGTTGGCCTGCCTGGGAACAGCCTGAGGTACCTGCTAAGACAGTTTCAAGGAACCCTGACCAAGGATTGATATGGGGAACTGCCTCAATGAACGCGGTGGGCTTTTTGCACCCTGCTGGAGCCTGCCCGGTGGCTTGTCTGGTGGCCTGAAGCGTGTGTGGTCACAGGGTCAAATAGTTGAAAAAGCTAACCAAAAAAAACCCCTTACTCATGGATCTGAGCCCCGAGTTTGATCTGTTGCTACTCATGGCGTCTTACCTGTGAATATTTGGTGACCACTGGACACTGGTTAACGTATCGGTGAATTCTGATAGCTTCATGAATTTTAACATATCCGCTCAAATGTCTTCTCTGTATAAATCTCTCTAAATAGCATGTTTGCTCTAATCAGTGATTATTCATCCAAACGTGTGTACTCTAAGTGTAGCATTTGTATTACACTAGCACCCGACGGCCTCAACAAGAACTGAAGCCCCTGTGTGCTAAGTGCTGAACACCAAGTAAGAGTCTGCCCTTGCCCCCAGAAGCTAGCCATCAGTTAATTAATCTCCTGTTAAAAAGCTGTCAGATCCAAACAGGCTGCTGAAATACTGATATCCCTCTCCAGCATACAGTTGGAGAAGTGAAAGGGTGGACAGTGAAAACTTACAGATAACTATTTATATTTAAATAAACGAGTATCCCTTTTTATGAGAGGCGCACACAAACAGGGACTATACATTTTTACAAAAAACTTTTCAGAGCACATAATTTGAGCTTTGTGGAAATGTACTCTTAAAAATATAGCAGCTTGGGTGGATCTGAGACAAATTCCTCTCATCTATGAAGTAATATTTCATCCGTCAATGTAAGGATCCCTTTTTGCAAAGACTTCAGTGGCGTAGAACCTTCCAGGCCTTTGCAGTACCTTTCTTATTATGAAGCGGTATCTGAGCCTAGAACCTACCTAAAATACAGGGGGAAATACAGAATCTGCATTAGTCTTAGCTTTGTTTTTTATGTTTCTAAAGTTATGTGATGCAGGTCACTGGTATTTTGCTGGTTTCTAGGTTAGATGCTGTGAATGTGTGGGTGCCTGTGTCTGAATAAGGAAAGAGAAGTTTCCTGGGGAACTACACCTTCCATAGGGTTGCCAACCCTCCAGGATTGTCCTGCAGTCTCCAGAAATTAAAGATTAATCTTTTTAATTAAAGATTATGTCATGTGAAGAAACCTCCAGGAATACGTCCAACCAAAATTGGCAACCCTAAACTTCCACCTCAAAATGTGAAAGCTAAATGGCTAAAATGCCTTGCAGGAATTCACTGCAAAAGACACTGCAGACAGGAGGGGTAGACATGGAAGAGGAATGTAGATAAACAATGTAGTTAATCATCCATCATTTCAAGATGCTGACAGGAGGCGTGTGGGTCGCAAGGCTTTTGTGGTATTGCCATTTGGAGAAGGCTGTAACTCTTACAGCAGGAATATTTGGGCTTGAACTAGGATGCCTTGGCAAGAAATAAATTGGTCATCTGCTCAGAGTCATGTGGCAAACAGGTGCCAAGGACCTGGATATTGACCAGTCCAACTTGCACCTGGCTTCACCCTGTCCTTCACTTTTCAATTCACACCCCACGAATGTTATCCATAGGCTAGACACATTAATAGGTCACATGTCCTTCTGCTATGTTATTGTGGCTTGATCCTGCTAATTAAGAGAGACAACAGGGAACCAAAGAAGCTTTATTTTTGTGGAGAAAGTTAGTAAAATTGTAGCCCCTGGCGTTAGTTTTCATAAAAGATACTACGTAAGACGAGGCAAACTATGCCTGTTTGTGGATTCACAAAAACTGGCAAAGGTGGAGACAATTTTTACAAAAATCTGAAGTTCTGCAATAAAAATTGGTGTGAAAACTGAAAACAATTTATGCTAAATCTTCATATTACTTTTTCAGATTTTGAGCTGTGCCGATTTTATTGGTCATACACATCTCACAGTATTGCCTCTTGCATTCTCTGATGACAGCAATAAGCTCAGCCAATCATTTTCCCCTGGGGGCCGATAAAGCACTAGATTCTCTAATTTCACTAATGTGCTAATGTCCCATTAACATGATGTGGCTAAGAAGCAGTGGCAAAAGGGCCACTGGAAGAGAGAAACAAGGAAGCAGCTGACCCCCACTTCAGCTTTGCTTGGGATCTCATTGGTTTTCTCCATGCTACATTCCATTTCCCTCATCCAATGTCATGACTCAGAGTGCCAGAGCACTTCTATCACTGCAAGAAAATTTTTGGCAGTGTGGCTAGATTGTGGCTAGCCCTGGCATGTGAGAAATGGGGAGGGTGCAAAAAGTGTTTGCTCCACATGCCTTGACTCCCTGTGTGTGGGCTAGTCACAATCCCTGCTCTTGAACTCCCTGATGCAAGGATGAGGAGAGTCCAGCATCGGTAACACTGGGGCCTGGAGAGAGTTGAGGGCCATGGTTCTGCCTTCTCCCCTCACCAACCCGAGCCAGTCCAGGGGGAAGGACATGGGCATAGTGTTCTCCTCCATTGCCCCTAGCCTTTGTAGGGCCCCCAGACTCCCAACCCTGCATTGTGCCGCCTTTGCCCCAATCCCAGCAGCCCCTTCTGTGCCCTAAATCTGCTTCCCTGCACCTCTAATGCCGGTGCTGTGCCCCCTTCACCCATAATCCCTGCACTCCCCCCTTTGCCCGTAAACCCTGCCCCTCCCACCTGTGCCCCATCCCTTCCCCTCCCCCCAACATTCCTCTATGCCCCCCTACGGGGCTGTGAGGTAGGGAGCGAGGAGCAACACCAAGAGCTCTGTGTATCCAGGTCACTTTCCCCAGCTGTGCTGCTGTGCTGTAAGGTGAGCATCAGAAGCTGCTGCTCTCCTGCCCACCCCATATGCAGCCCAGCTTGGGAAAGTGACTGGGATGCAGGGAGCCCTGATATCACTCCTCACTTTCCTGCCCCCTCACAGCCCCCTAGGGCTGTGTGAAGGAGCAGCGTCAGAGGGGGCGAGGGGAGCGAGCAGCAATGCCGGTTGCTCCATGTATCAATGTCCATTTCCCCACGTGGGCGCAGGAGTGGGGTACGGGACTGTCCTGAACACAGTCTCCAAGGCCTGACAGAAAGGCACCACAGGCTGTGTCCTGTATGCAGGACATCAAGCAGGCTGTGTTTGAACACATCTAAAGCAACCACAGCCAGGTTTATGTTCCACTTCACCTATGGGAGCAGTAGATGCGTAGAGCAGCTGGGATAGGGTACAGGGGTTGGCTACTACTGGACTGGATCTATGGAGGCTTGAAGGAAAATACTAAGTAATGATGGAGGTTATAATACAAATAAAAAAGCAACTTTGAGTGTTTAGAGGGTGTTCGTGCAGGGAGAGGAAGGTGAGGAGATCATGGTAAAGTTCTTAAACGTCTTCTCATTGATATTCCTTGCTTCTTCTGGTTCCCACCTCCCTCCCCTTCTTGCACACATTGTCCTGGGTTGAAGTTCTGTCACTGACTGTGCAGGTCCATATGTGCAGTCCCATGACCAGCAGCACATCTGGGTTTTTAACATCTGTGCCATTAAAGTATGGTCTCTTGTTCAACTCTGCCTTGGCTAGTGTGCGCTCAGGGCCATTGATCAGATGGAGGAACAGTCATCGAATGAATTAATGTGATTCTCTGTCCTTTTGGACAAGTCTAAAGGAATACATTTTTGCTAGTGAAAATGGAAGTTTTCCTTGTGACAAAAGTTTCAAAGCTGCATCAGATGTGACTCATCACTTTTTTATAATGTCAAAATTTGCTCAGCTGAGATGAAATTCACCCTCTATAGAGAAGGCAAGGATGAGGCCCACATAAACCCTATGCTGCAGTGGTGAACAGGCCTCCTGCTGGACCCTCTGCACAGGGACCAATTTTAACCCTAACTGAATAGGGCTGCTTCTACACAAGCCAGGTAGCTCTTCAATTTCAGCTCCTTTTTAATTCCTGTTCTAATGTCTAAGGACAAAATTCTGAAGTCCTTAGTCCATCAGAACTCCTATTGAGCATAGAATATGGTCCTCATTTATCGCTCATACCTCTGACACTGGCACTAAGATGCTATTTCTAACAACTGAATACAGGCACATGAGATTCTGGGAAAGATTTACTAAAGTTCAGTGGGCGTTAAGTGCCTAAATACCTTTAATGATTGTGGCCTAATTGACTAAAGTGCAGATAAGCACCTAGTGGGATATACAAAAGTGCATAAACCATTTAGTCTTCTAACTACATTTAATCCCAGTGAGAGTTAGGCACTTAACCTGCTTAGGGACGTTGTAAAGTCAAGTAGGTACCTCTCTGCGTGCTAGGTACTAATAAAAAAATATTACTTAAATCTGGCCCTTTGTCCCTGCTGAGAATAGCGCTGGAAGCTGGACACTTGTGAAGGTGTTGCCAAGCTCTGTGTTGATTTACTTAAGTGTATTTAAGCAAAGAGAACAGCATTATATGGTTACACATAAAGGGCCAGATTCTGGCACTCACTCCTGTCTCTTTGAACCCTGTGCTGGTAGCGCAAATAGTCAACTTCACTGGCTGGTGAAGGGAAATTTTTGGCAGCTCTACTGCACCCTCATTTAGCATTTGTGGTGATGGCCAAGGTACATCTACACTGCAGCCAGGCTGAGCTGGTAGAACAGCCCCTTTGGGCCAGAGCCAGTTGAGCACAAATCAGAGCAGCACTTAAACTCCACTAACTTTGGGGATCAGCCCAGTTGCTACCTAGCCCCAGGATTAAAGGTGGTGGTAGCAGTGATTTAAAGCCACCTTTCTCTTTCCAGCCCCTCTGTTTTGAGAATCTGGCCCTTAGCACTTTTAATCCACATTTGAACAGTGGATTAAATTCCTCTCTGGAGTCATGGGAGGGCTGAGTGTGGTCTCTTCTGTTCCAATCTGTACTCAGAGCGTTCCATTTGCCCTTTCATCCCTGCAGAGTACATGTTTAGAAAAAAAAACATGTACATGTCTGAACATTCATATCGCCACACTGCCCCAAGCCTCAGCAGCAAGGAGAATCTTTCACTTGTTTGCCTCACTTGGTTGTAAACCTTTAAAAATACCGCAACTAATACCCTGGGTGAAGCAGAAGATTAATTTCTATACCACCTGGCAGCAAGCTATGGATTAGGCTGATGTCCCTAATGTGGGTCTAATGTCCTATGAACACAATACTCAGGGACCCAAACAACTGGCCTCTTGTTTAAACAATGAGCTTATTGGTCTTGTTAGCCAACACTCTTAAATTTTCATTTTTTCCCCTTGGTATGCAAGCTCTTGTGATGTGGAGAATTGTTTCAGTGAAGAGAGACTGTAAACCTGTTCAATTAAAGCAAATTATCAGAGCCAGCTGTTAAGGCCCCATGAATGCCAGTGGTTTCAGCAAAGTAAATAAGGCAGACACGCTCTTCCCTTGGCACGGATACAAAGATTTGCCCCTTTTTTCCTTCTGACAAAAGGGAGTCTCTGTTCAATACTAATTGTTAGCAAAAATAAGAACAATGTAAAGCGCAGCATGTGAAGGGCCCAGAAAGACACAGTCTGCCACAGATAGCAGTAAGATCTCTACATATGATGTATGTAACACATGCTTACCCCTCGCATAGAAAAACACGTGTTAGATATAATGCACTATGTTTGCAGTTCCAAGAAATAGATTATCATAGTTTTGGTGTGACTGTTCATACGCTGAGAGAATATACACACAATCCATTGTGACTACCCTGCATACACTACTATCCTCACTTACTACAAAGATCAGATGGTTCTTTTAACTCTAGCAGCTCTTTTAGATGCATTTGACCATCAGGGGGTTTGGTGACAGCTTGTTGGTCTTATCTGGGGTTGGAATGGCTCAAGTGGCTCAAATTCTCCCTATTAAAAGAGCAGTGTTGGGTGGATGCTTAGTTACCTCACAGTTACTCTCTCATGGGGCACTATCTACTTGTCCACTAGTCAGTGTACCGATGATGCCAGAGTTGAGGTGAAAAGGGATTGCAGTGTCTTCTCTAGTCTGATGACACTTACTCTGTACATCAACCCACCCAGGTGGTGCAGTTTAGAGTTTACCCAGTGTCTGATTAAGAGTGTGCCTTGGATGAAAACTAACTGACAGATGAGAGGGAGATAATATTGGTAGGTTGGAGCAAGGAACAAGAAGAAATGATGGGCATAATATACTGCCTGAAGTGAAATGTGCTTGTCATTTGTTACTCAGCATTCACAATCTTGATATCGTATTAGTCACGCTGCTTCTTGATGCGTAGATAGCAGCTGTGGTCCAGTGATTCTTGTTCCCCCTTTCCCCACCACCCCTATGCACCTGTCAAGAAGAAGGAAAAGGGAAGGGGGCACCAACATCATTATATTTCCCCTCTGAGGAGGGCTTTACTATAGTTGATCTGTCACCTTGAGATTACACTAATGTAATAGCCTTCCTATGGGACTAAACCTCAAGACGATTCAGAGACTTCAGTTTGTGCAGAATGCAGCTGCTTGTTCATTAATTAGCATCTCATTCCAGGATTATTATTACTATTATTTATATTACTCTTGCATCCGACGAAGTGGGTATTCACCCATGAAAGCTCATGCTCCAAAACGTCTGATAGTCTATAAGGTGCCACAAGATTCTTTGCTGCTTTTACAGATCCAGACTAACATGGCTACCCCTCTGATATTTATATTACAGTAGCACAACTGAGATTGGGGGCCCATTTGAGGTAGGTGGTTAAAAACATCCTAAGATGCAGGCCTTTCCTCGAAGAGCTTACAAGCTAAATGGACAAGGCAGACAAAGATTGGGAGAAAGGAAGAGGATATTGTACTGTCATCCCCATTTTGCAGATGGGGAGCTGAGGCACAGACAGATTATGTGGTTGGCCCCAGGAAGTCTGTGGCATAAAGTCTAATCCCAGTACTTTAACCAATAGACCATCCCTCCTCTAATGAATGCTAGGTCAATAGTGCATGACACCAACCATGGTTAGTTTATGGAGCATAAGCTGTTAGTTTTGACTTATAATGTTCTAAATGAGTTGGTCCCTGGTAACCTGAGTGGTACACCTCTCCTAGTATGCAATACTGTACAGTTGCAATCAACGAGGCAACTGAGTTGTTAGTCCCCTGGATTTAAATGTAGGGTCAATGGCAGAGCATGGTCTGTGAAGGACTGCACTCTTGGTCCAGAATAGCCCAAACTTGTTGACCTTCCGGATACACTGCAAGGTATATTTGTTTTCTTTTTGGCTTGAAGAACACTGAGAAAAATTGAGGCGAATTCCATTATCAGCTGGTTCATTGTTGTTGCTTTGTAAGTGATGGCTGTTTAAAGTCAATCTAATTTAGTTAATCTGTTTGCTTCTGGGTTAATTGGGTGCAGTTTAAATATGTATATCAGCACCAAGGACTTGAGAGAGGTGCTTTTGCAAATCATTTAAAAAAAAAGATACAGCATAGTACAAAGTCTATGTGCCGCTGACTCCCATACACTAAAGTAAAAATTGCATCTGTTTTTTTAAATCATTTGTAGACCATTTCTTCAGCTGGTTTCAATCTGGGAGTAGCTCCACTGAAGTTACTGGAGCTACAACAGTTTACACCTCCTGAAGAGATGGCCCTGTATTTTTATATGCTATTATCAAGTCATAATCAAAGAAGGTAAATCTTCAAAAGCACTTAAGTAACTTAGGAGCCAAAGTCCCATTGACTTCCAATAGGTTTTAGGCTCTTAAGAGTATGTCTACACTGTGATAAAAGACCATGGCATGGCCACAGATGGTTCAAGTCAGCTGACTCAGGCTCATGGTACTCGGGCTGTGGGGCTATAAAATTGCAGCGTAGAAGCTCTGGCTGGAGCCAGGGCTCTAAAACCCTCCCCTCTTGCAGGGTCTCAGAACCCGCTCTCCAGTCCAAGCCCCAATGTCTACACTGCAATATTATAGCCCTGCAGCCTGAATCAGCTGATCTGATCTCTGAGATTCAGTGATGTAGACTTTTTTATCCCAGTGTAGACATACCCTAGGTGCTTCTGAAACTCTTAGCCATTCTAGGTTACACCAGTGCGTCCACACATACTATCTTTACTAAGCAAGGCACTGGATTTTCAAAATGTTTTTTTTTAATATTCTGTTTAAAATAGAAGATACAAATTGAGTGAATGCAGTGGTTATGACTACACCGGATTCTTTAGGTGTGTTTTTATATAGACTAGATATAGAAAGGATAACAAAGGAGCAAGTTCATCCCATCAGCATGCCTTAATCCTATTGAGGGATATTTCAATGTCTGTAGGGTGGGATATTTCAATGTCTGTATCAATTTCTATTGTTGGTATCACCATAGCGAAGAGATTACCAGTTACATTGGTGGTTTTAGTGATGTAATTCTATCCATTAGTCATAGGTGTTTGGTTTTTAGAATTAGTTATACCTGTATAAAAAAAAATCTAATGACTTCATTCTAACAGAGTACAGAATCAGGCGTATGATCTGGTGCAGATGCTCTGTTCTTTGTCAGAAAGCGAAAACACCGAAGTTCAGATTCTGCCACCTTCACTCTCACTGGGAAGTATTTTGCTCCTCAGGTGGTCCCATCTATTTCAGTGGAGTAAGGTACTACTCACGGTGAGAAGGGTGATAGAATCAAGCATTTAATGCCTTTCATTTACTGGACTAGATTTGACGAGAACGCTGCTTCCAACAACGGGGCCATAGTCAGCACAGAGACAAGATGAGACGGTATGAGATGAGAACTTTGCTTTACAGTAACTTGGAAAAAAGTTCCAGTCTCCGAAAGAGCCATGGGGATCCTGACAATCTCTTGTTGCAAAGCAGTCAGACTGGCTGGCACCCCAAAAGTAGCTTCTTCATCCCAAAGACAGCTGCAGTGTGTGCATGACGACACACTTTGCCAGTCAGGAGAGAGCTGGCTGAAATCTGTCAGAGCACGCCCAGAGCAGTCAAATGCCAGAGCCAGGGGGCCAGCTGCCTGATGGCAGTAAACACCATTCCAGGAGCAGTAGGATTGGGGGAGGGAAATACCCTCTCTCAATTCAAGCAAGAACTTACTGTCTAGCACCAGGCAGAGGTGCATTATAAATCACACCTGCACTACAACTCAGCCCCAGAGGCTTGTTGTAAAGATACTGTGCGATAACTGCAATATGCAACGTGCACAGTGGCAGGGAGGGGATATGAATTATTTCAGATGAAGATGGGTAAAAGAGCTTGGTAATAAATCAGTCAGCTTCCTCAATGGCTGCTCGATGATTTTCCAAAGAAACAATGACAATCCCAGCAATCTGAAAGGGATCAGAGAAAAGAAGCAGGATGTTTCATATAAGACCTAACGTCAACCATTGTGTCAAAGTGCCAACATGTGGCAGGAGTTCTTTTCTCATATTTTAAAAAAAGGGATGTGCATGCAGTCCCTTTAGATACATGTGCAGGAACTGATAATTGTGATAAAGTTACAAAAAGTGTATGGCTAGTCAAGCTCCTGAGGAAATGATTCCTCTAATGCCAGCATCCAAGTTTGAAAACTGAAGCTACAGTTTGGTTACTAGCTAGTGTGTTGCTTGGTGGTATGATAGTGATATCAGAAATATAACTCATCCCAGAGGTGTCCAGGTCAGGGACTGTCGCATACTATGATTTTGCACAGCACCTAAAACAATGAGTTTCTCACCGTGATTGCGACTCTAGATGCTACAGCAAATATAATTAATAGCTGACTTCAGTATGTTGGTATACAGCAATTCTATTAGTTTAAAAGTTGGGACTCTCAGACTATTATTTGGTTCCTGATCGCTCAGGGTAATGTGACACTTCTCTCACAAGTGGGTATAATAAAGCCAAATTCCAGCATGGGTAATTACATTCCACTAATCAGGGCTTTAGGTTACGTCTACACTGCAATAAAACACCTGTGGCTGGTCCAGGTCAGCTGACTTGGACTCATAGGGCTGGGCTGCAGGGCTATAATATTGCATATAGATGTTCTGGCTCCAGCTGGAGTCAAGCCCTGGGATCCCACAAGGGGGGAGGCTTCCAGGGCTTGGGCTCCAGCTGGAGGCCAAACATCTATACTGCCATTTTATAGCCCCACGAGCCCAAGTCAGCTAACATGGGCCAGCCACGGGTGTTTTGTTGTGGTGTAGACATACCCTTAGAGTTGGTTGGAAAACAGGACTTTTTTTTATGGAAAATGTTGACTCTTTAATTGAAAAACTGAGCTTTATCAAATGTTTTCAATTTTCATCCTGAAAGCTTTTGACAACCTGGATATTTTCTGCAGAAAGCAAGTTCTCTGATTGATTGAAAGCCCAATTTTCTACTGAGAAACAGTTTCAATGGAAATTGTTCAGCCAGCCCTATGGATGCACTTCCATCCATTTCTTCTCTACTTATCCAAACTGTTTAACAGTATGCAAGAGTACCACATCCATTATGTTTTACTCCAGTGGTGGTGAAGTGATCCCTATTTTTTATATATATATATATATATAATATGACTTTACAAACTATATAGTATAGCTTGTAAAGCCATTGGGATAAAATACATTATGCAAATATATGTTTTCATTAATATTATTTGAAATTTCCAATGGTTGACAATATGCATAGTTCCACTCTCTCCGATTATTTTTTTTGCATGGTACAGAAAATATGTTCATATGTATTTATGCCTCATTTCAAAATCTCATGTGCACCCTGTGTCTGTGCCTGGCACCTGTATTCAATTCCCAGGTTTGTTTTTGGGGCATCCTCAAGTCTTACACATGTAAATACAGTAGCTTGTAACTTTTTTTCAAATCTAGTTCTATGCCTATTAGAGAAGACCATATAATAGCATTAAAGGGTGCTGAGAGCCCTGTGAAGAGGCTGTCAGTTCAGAGAGGAAGTGAAGGTGTCTGACCAGAAAAGGCAGTTAGAACTCCCAAGTAGCACATCTGGACAGACTATCATGAGAACAAATTGTGGCTGAACTACAGCACAGAGTGCTGAAATACTACCAGTTGGCATCTCTGAGCTTTAGAAATTAGCTTTTGAGAACATGACTAGCAAATGATACCCCACTAGATTTATCAGTGTGTGAATAACATACGCCGTTACTTGTGCTCTGAGCATCTCGTGTGCATTCAGAAACTTAAAATATTGTGTTACCAGACTCTCCTGTTTGCAGATTAGTCATCAGTGAAGAAATGGTCAGTATGACTGCTGGATTTGGGGAATTCCAATATCAAAGTTTTCTTGGGTGTAACACAGTTAAATTAGCTGTTATTTTGGTGAATTTCTGTAAATAGTTCACAGTCCTTTTTTCACTGTAGAATTCCAGGCTGGGCTGTAGAGTCCTAGAGCCTGGGCTCTACACAGTCTACACAGCAATTAAACAGCCCTGCAGCCTGAGCCCCATGAGCCTGAGTCAGCTGGCATGGGCCAGCCACAGGTGTTGAATTGCAGTGTAGACATACCCTGTGGGGCAGGAATTACTAAGAATACACAAAAGATCCACAGTGCTTAGACTGTGTTAGTCTTAAACGACACATGGAGCTTGCTTATTTTAGAAGCTTCTATTACATTTTGGAATTTAAGATCAGAACTTGTGCGATAGCTCAGTGGTTTGAGCATTGGCCTGCTAAATTCAGGGTTGTGAGTTCAATCTTTCAGGGGGTCATTTAGGGAACTGGGATAGAAATCTGTGTTGGGATTGGTCTTGCTTTGAGCAGTGGGTTAGACTAGATGACCTCCTGAGGTCCCATCCAATCCTGATATTCTATGTGTACCTGCTTTAACCTTATAAATAATTCTTGTTTCCTTTTCCTATATAATAAATCTTCAGATCATTTATTATAGTATTGGCTAGAAGTGTTGTCTTTGGTGCGAGATCTAAGGTACAATTAATCTTGGGGGTGAGTAAGTGACTGGCTTTTTGGGACTGGGAATACCCAGAATATTGCTGTGATCTTTGGTGTAAGGAATCATCTATCACAAAGGTAAACTTACCTGGGTGGCAAGACAAATTGAAGTGCCCCAGAGGACTGTCTGATTCCACGTTAAGGATGTTCTGGTACAGGAGGAGTTTACACTTGATAAATGTGTGATAGGTAACCCTCCACCCCATCCGGGGTGCCACCTGATGTACTGGGGGACTGCCTGTTCCACTAGCCTGGAATCCCTTATGCTGTCCTGCTGAGCCAGACCCGCAAGCCTCCTCCAGCGCGTGCGCGCACACACACACACACACACGCACACACAGCTGCAGAAAGACACAGACACTGAAATCAGCTCTGCATGGGAAGGCTTCAGCTAAGGAATTGCCCAGCACTCAAATGCACACCCCCTCTGGAGTGTAAACCCACAATTGTATTGCCTTGTGCCACACAGAGAACTGTACAGTGTAAGCTCATTAAATCCGCTCCTGCCCTCAATATGGAGGAAGCTATGCACAGCTTCACCCCCCAGCCCATTATGAATTCCACAAACTGGTTTTAGAGAAAACAAAAACAAGTTTATTGACTACAAAGATAGATTTTAAGTGACTATAAGGGTTAGCAAACAGATCAAAGCAGATTACCTAGCAAATTAAACAAACACGCAAGCTAAGCTTAAGACACTAAAGAAACTGGTTACAAATAGTAATTTCTCACCCTAAATGTTGCTTTAGGCAGCTTGCAGAGGTTCTTGAAGCCCAGCTGCTCTTGCTTGCAGCTTAAAACTCCAGGTATTTCTTTCACAGGCTTTGGCTCAGCTCTTCTCTCTCCTCCCCCCGATACAGTCTTTGTTTCCTAGATGTTTCCAGCAGTCAGCCTGGGTGGGGATTCAGTGAAGAATGAACACTGATTATGCCCCTCCCCTACCTTAAATAGGTTTTGCATATGGCAGGAATCCTTTATTTTCCAGTGTGGTTCCCCCCACCCGCTTCTCAGTGGAAAAATACTGGTATTCTATCATGGAGTCCAGTACCAGGTGACATGATCACATGACCCTGCAGTGTCAAAGCAGCCATGAGTTAAAGGCTGTTTGTAGCATCCCAGGAAGGTGGGAGATTAACATCTTCAAAGACCTATTGTTCTCCCTAAAGGTCTATTGACTTGTTCCCAGCTAGCCAGCCAGACTGATTGCATTCTGTCTGGTGGACATTCCCCAGGTGCAAACACTTTTGTCGTACAGTTGTATAGGCAATATTCCTAACTTTAGATACAAAAATGAGATATGCATACAAATAGGATAATCATATTCAGGAAATCATAACCTTTCCAATGATACCTCACATGACCTATCTTGCATAAAATACATTATGATTATGACACAATCATAATATTATTATGAAAAATATGGGAAGCAGTGTCACAAAATGGTTGATGAAATCCAAGTATAGAACTTACTGCCAACTGGAGGTTTGTACCCCATTTCCTAAAAGCCTGCCCTGAGGTTGGTAGCCACATTATTGAGCCACTGCAGGATCAGGGCTAGCATTAGACTCTCTGGGGGCCAGGGCAGAAACTAAGGAGTGGGGCCCCAAGGAAGGCACATGCAGCGGTTGCTGGGGGCGGAGCCAGTGTTGGGCACAGAGGCATTGACACTAACAGTAGGCTGGCCAGCCTGCTGAGATGAGTCAGGGTGCAGAGGGTGGGCCCTCCCTCCTCTCTGGGGGGGCTGCGCGGCGCCCTGGGGCTGTGGCTGGGGGGGGGCTGAGTATGTAATTTAGCTTTGTGGGGCCCCCTGTGGCATGGGGCCCAAGGCAATTGTCCTGCTTTCCACCCCCTGACACCGGCCCTGTGCAGGACAGCTTGACATGCTGAACCCCAGGTGTTCAACAAGGCACAGTAGCTTTCACAATGGGTGGTAAATCTAATTTAAAGAGGCAGCTGAATTCTATCACTTATAGTAAGTGTGCATATTTATCTTTTACTGTGAGACGTGGCTTCCGTTGTCTGAGGCTTGGCATTTAGCTGTGCACCAAATCTTATCATTGTCTATTGAGGTACTGTGTTGTAGACACAGGGACGAACTCTGATCTTAGTTACACTTGTATAAATTCAGAATAACCTCATTGATTTCAAGGGAGTTGTTCTGGAGTTAAACAGTGTAAGAGCAAAATCTGGTCCATGAAATCCACTGTTTTGACCATCTGCTCTACATACCAGTGATTCTGTGAACCCAATGGCCTGCTGCTTTCTTCAGGTCACAAATAACAGGTGAATACACACACCCTCATACAAATGTGAAACATGATTTCCCTTGAGGAAAACCTTGGATGTACCTATTGCTATAATTATAGCTACATTTAAAAAAAATAATAAAGACGATAGCTAAGTTCAGCTCAGAGTTTGTAAACAGATTCTGCATCATGAGCTTATCAGAGGAGGATCTGGCATATTTCTAAGGAATAGGTCATTTGAATTAAATTTTTAGGTTCTAAAACTTGGGAGAATTCTGAGAAGATAGACCTGCTTGCTGCAGGTGTCTTCAAGTTCTCTTAGCTCATTCTTTAAAATTGCCAATAGGATATTTGGAGATTTTCTTAGTAAATGCTAAACCCACACTGCAGGCACTTTGTGCTGGTCTACTGGGTGTAAAAGCAGCTGCAAAGCCAATGGACCTATTTGCCTGAGGTGGGAGGGAATCCCCAGCTGGTGAAGGAGCAGGGTAGTGGCTCCTACACAGCCCCTTTCCTGCCCCGTGTATGGGGCTGTGGGTAACTGTTTCTCCTGGGAGCAATCTCAAGGCTGGGACAAAGGTGAACAGTGGGGTATCCCAAGGTCCTATACTGGAATTAATTATTTGGAAAAGGGAATCGGAGAAGTGGAAAACAATTATTTTGTTTTTTCAAGACTAGAGAAGACTGGGGCATATAACACAACTACAGTGACTGGGCAGCACAATGGCAAATGGAAATCAGTGCTAAAACTGCAAGGTAATGCACATTTGAAGGAACAATCTGAACTACTTGTACAACATTCTGCATTAGCTAGAACCACCAAGGAAAAAGGCCTTGACTCATTAAGGAGGCTTAATGAAAATATTTGCCCAGTTGCAAACAAAATGTGAGGATGTATAAAGTATGGGCCAACAAAAATATTACGACATTCTATACATTCATGCTCACCTGTAGTATTGTTTTCAGTCATGGTTATGTTAGCTCAGAAAAGAGATACCAGAAGTAGTTCAGAAATGGCTAACAAGTTATGAGAGGATGTATGGTCTTGTTTGTTAAGGCACTGGGTAAGACCTCAGGAAATATGGGTTCAATTCCTGGCTCTGCCACAGATTTCTTGTGTGACCTTGGGCAAGACACTTAATGTGTCTGTGCCTCAGCTGCCCATCATGTGTAGAAGCGAGGACTGGTGGTGTCAGGGAGCTGACAGCCAGTTAAGCACCAGCAAGTCTCCCTCAGTGGAGGGTAACAAGATGACCCAGAGACCCAGGAACTGCCCCAAATCATAGTGCACTAGAACAAGGGAACTATTGGCCAATAAGGAGAGGGTCACGAGTGTGGGAGACAACCTGTACAGAAGCAGGACTGTAGGATTCACTCCTGCAAGAGATAAGAGCAGCCCTGAAAACTAACTGCAAAATGACTCTCCACCTTAGCTTTCCCTCAGTAAGTTCTTCACATGCACCCACTCAAACAAACATAACCCCTATAAAACTAATAATTTTCCTATGGGCTGGGAATGAAAGGAGGAAGACTTAAAAACACACTTGGGAGGAGCTCTGATACTACAGTGATGAGAGCCATATAAGTCTTAGAGAGAGCTGACCAATACAAGGTTTCTTGTAACTTCCTGTGAAATAACTGGTACTGCCACTATCAAATATTGGTCTAAATGGACCAATGGCAGCTTCTATTTCCCTATACCATATTGTAGATATTAAGCAGCATTTTTACATATGTTTCTTTACAACAGTTTTCTAAACTAAACATGTAGTATGAATTATGAACATTTCTCATCTATCAGATTAGTTCCACACATAAAATAAATCTTGAACATGACAACATTTACAATATTAAGAACCTGGGGTTTGGGACTGATCGAGGAAAAAAAAATAGACATACCAGTTGTGCACATGTTATCTTCCCCTGTAACAAGCTTTTACTACTCCAGTCTCATAAATCTATGGGTTTAGTGACCTTTGACAGGTTAAGAGGTCCTATGCCACCCAGATATCTGAGAGGCATCCACACTAGCAAATAACTGCAATATTCAGAGTGTAACTAGAGTAGCCACTATTGAATAGTTAAAGGCATCATGCTCTCCTTCTTCAAATTAACCCCCTTCTGTGCAGAAAACCATGCAGTAGTAAATCCTGTTGAAAAGACTGAAGCTGTGCTAAGAATCCTTAGCAGTCACTGATGTCCATTGTATTTTCTTCTGCTTTGCCCTTATAAGATCTTAGCTGGAAATGGATGATCCATTCTGGAGGCAATAACATTGACATTGACACTGCTTAACATTTGAACCACTGTTTTGGATGCTCAGAAAGGTTTGATTTTCTCTCACCCCTGCTGTATTTCTCATTTCTGTGCTCCTTTGCATCTCCTGATTCTGGTCCATCTAGAAGCAGACGCCATATAAATTTCACAAGAAGCCTGTTTTATATAAGATTCCCAAGCCTTCTTTTCAGTGACAAGAAGTTCATCTAGTTCTGATACATAGCACTAGCAGTGGTATTTTAGATCTTGAACTTCTCTTTATCACATTAAGGGCTCTGGTCCAGCAATTGATAATGGATGGGCAGACGGCTGTCCATGCACAGAGACTCACAGACTTTAATTTCTGTTTCTCCTTTCTCTGATATCACTGGCTACTATGATGGAGAAGTCTTTAAAAAAAAAGATTCCAGTGAAGCTCTGAGCAGGTGCAACATTCCACCCAGAATTTGGGCCTGTATTTTAAATACTGTACATAAGAAGATGATACATGACAGAGAAAGAGCCAAGAGGAAACATCACCATGATGCAGTTTTCAAAAGCAAAACAAAATGAACTCACTATAAAAGAAAGCAAATTATTGTTGTGCTTCCATACCTACTTGTGTGACTGAAAACTAAAGAGGCAGCAAAAAATTTACATGAGTAAATGCAAGCTTCTGATGATGACAAACCCTCCCCAATGTATTTCATTTAGTGTTGAGTTAGTTACCTATCTAATAATTTCAAATCTGTCTTTCAGGTGGGAGGTTTGGCTGACATTACCTTCAGAATCTCTCCCCCTGCCTCTTCCCCTCTATTTTAACAAATATAGATCCTCATCCCATATTTAAATGATGTGCAGACTTTACACTAGTTCTCTGGGCTTTGGACAGGTATGAATTTCACCCTGTTTGCATTTATTCAATGAATATGGTTTTGAATTAGTCATTCTATGGATTAGTCACAAATATTCAAACAAAACTGTGTTACTTCACCGTAACTGGTCATGTCATTTAAATAGAACTGATTCTGTTCTTTGTTCCGATGAATATGCAAGGATTCTGGGCATGAATACTTGGTGCTAGAATTTGAAATTCACTTTATTATACATGCAGTTTTGAAATGAGATGTGTGACCATTTTGTCAGTACAATAGTGTGTAGGAGAGAAAAGGATGGTTGGCTGGTTAAGAAGCTGGACTAGGGCCAGGCCAGGCACCAAGGCCCAAATTAACAAAGATTCTTAGGCCCCAACTCCCATTAAAGTCAATCTGAGTTAGGCACCAAAATACTTTTGTGAATCTGAGCCCAAGGGGAGACTGTAATTTCCCAATCTGTCTCCCACTAGCTCCATTTCCTGCTGCAGCCTCCCTGTGAAGGGGAGAACCCACACAGATCCAGTTTCAGGATATAGCCCTAAGTGATTTGTCCGATGTTACACAGGAAGTCTTCAGCATAGCATAGATTTCCTGAACTCAACCCAGTGCCTTAATCCTAAAACTGTCCTTCCTATTCCGTTTACCAGCGTGGCATATGAGCACCTTCCAGTCATGCAATACAGTTTCTGCTGCCTGAGTGGATGAGTGGAACTATAGACAGAGACAAACAATGCACTTCAGGTATAAATCTCTGGCCAAACAATCATTCATGCTAACAACAAGGAGTCCTTGTGGCACCTTAGAGACTAACAAATGTATTTGGGCATAAGCTTTTGTGGGATATTACCCACTTTATTAGATGCATGGAGTAGAAAATACAGTAAGCAGGTATAAATATACAGCACATGAAAACAACTCCTCGTTGTTTTTACTGATACAGATTAACACGGCTACCCCTCTGAAACCTGTCATTCTTTCTAACGTTCATGCATTAGACTGTCTCATCTTCTCAGCAAGTTCAGCATCATTTCAAATGGTCACTTTCCAAAAGATCAAAAACTTGTCCTCTGCCCAATTCCCTAATACATTCTCTCTTCTCTCTTCAGCATCCTGCTGTTTCTTCTCTCTCTGATATCAAAGTTTGCTGGTTTTCAACTTTGGTGAACACTGTTGCCTCAGTTTTCTATTGAAAAGTCATTTGTTAGTGAGGTTAGGTGTTAAATTGATGGGAGAGGCAAATACATTTATCTTTTAACCACAAAATGGGGATAAGCAGCCTGATAGCAATGGGCACTTTCTCACACCAGTCTATTACTAAGACTGAGAGGGTGTTGCAGTCTCCACGACCATTCTAGTCTACACTTCTCTGCAGTAATGAGACCACCAGCAAGGGTATCAGTGCCAGTGGTGGTGGTAATTTTTGTGATGTGGACACCTGTCCACTACAACTTTCAGTGGGAAAACAATTAATTTCACATAGCCCTTTAGACAGTTGTCAGATGGCAACATCTTTCAGTCATTAATGACCTGAGCCAGTTTCAAAGTGACCTGTGAGTTACAGGCTCTGTTGCCCATAACCAATTCTCTGCACTATCCACTCCCTTCCCTCTTCTGTGTAGAACTGCTATGTAGCACTTTCTGTTCATATAAGCACAGATGATAGAACTAATTAGGTTAGATTCTGACACCTTTGCTCATGTTGTCTAGTATCTCACTCTGAATAGTTCCACTGGTTTCGATGGATGGCAAAATCTGGGCCACTTTTTGCCAATTTTTTGTTTATTTATTAAGGGGTATTGGACAAGGTAGTTTTTTTTAAAAAAAAAGGAAAAATGGAAATTGTTTCTTTGTGATTCTAGAACTCTATCTGCAACTAGAAGTTTGTGCAGCAGTAGCAGCCACAACTGTAAATAATAATAATAATGTTGGATAACAGACTCAGAACTCCTAGATAAGGTCCCATGGGGAGAAAATCCTAAGGGATAAAGGAGTTCAGGGGCACTGGCATTTTCTCAAGGAGCCAGTTTACAGTTGTGTCTCTAATATTATCCGGATATTATTCTTCCTCACTGTCCCTCAGAAGAGGCCAATATGGCACCATCAGGAGCTCTTTAATGACTGAAAGGAAAGGAATCCACAAAAAGCAGAAACATGGACAAATTGCTAAGGAGTACAAAAGATTAGTGCAAACATGTAGGGTCAGGATCAGAAAGGCTAAGGCACAAAATTAGCTACACCTAAAAAGGGTCATAAGAGGCAATGAGATATTCTTTAAATACATTAGGAGCTAGAGAGACAAAGTAAACTGTGGGTCCCCTACTTAGCAAGGAAGGAGAGCTAATAACAGATGATGTCACAAAAGATGAGGTGTTTAATGCCTTTGCTAAAAAGGTTGTTGGTGACCAGATACACCACACAATTAACATTAACAACAAGGGAGAAGGAATGCAATCCAGGATAGAAAAAGAACAAGTCGAAACATTTGGATAAGTTAGATGTATTCAAGTCAAGAGGGCCTGATGGAATTAATGCTAGGGTACCTGGGGAACTACCTGAAGAAATCTCAGAACCATTGCCAGTTATCTTTGAGAACACATGGAGAACAGGTCAGGTCTTAAAGGACTGGAGAAGAGCAAAAATAGCACCTATCTTAAAAAAAGGGAATAAGAAGACCCAGGGAATTATAGACTAGCCTAACTTCAATACTTGGTAAACTATTGGAACTAATTCCTTAAACAATCACTTTAAGGAGAATAGGGTTATAAGTAATAGCCAATATGGATTTGTCAAGATCAAATCATGCCAAACCAACCTAATTTCCTTCTTTGACAGGTTCACTGGCCTAGTGGATGGGGGGAAGCAGTCGATGTGATATCTTGATTTTAGTAAGGCTTTGACACAGTCCCACATGATATCCTCAGAAGCCAATTAGGGAAAAGTGATTTAAATGAAATTATAAGGTGGGTGTTCAACTGATTGAAAGGTTATATTTGAAGAGTAGTTATCAATGATTGCCTGACAAACTGGGAGTGTGTCTCTAGTGGGGTCCTGCAGGAGTCAGTCCTGGGTCTGGTACTTCTCCATGGTGGGACCATCAAGAGCAGCCTGGAGAACTACTTTTTGCTTCATGTGTATTAGGGTGCAAGAGAACAGCCTTAAGGGTCTGCCATGCAGATGCCGCACTTGTACTTATTCACCATCCTATGCTATTGGTGCACTGGGTGGTGGGTCATATTTTGGTTTCCCAAACCTCTATGTTAGGAATGGATAAGCCGTAAAGTTACAGGTGCCCAACTTGAAACATTTTAAAGGGGCACAATTGTCAGATGGGGTCAGATGCTTCCTGAAAACCAGACTCTTATTATTTGTCTCAAGTTGGGCACCCAAAAACTGAGGCATTAAAAATTAAGTAGCCTATTTACTACAGATGCATATTGATTGTCTGTAACTTACTCAGGTAAAGGCTGCCATTCATTCCTTCTCTGTGAGCTACTGTATGTGAAAAATCCCTGTATAAATACCAAATGCAACTAAGGCTGCTTGAATTAACTTGTCTGAACTTCAATGCCTTCTGCAGAGACTGCTTTGCAGCTGAGATTTCAGTTTGCCACAGCACAATTCATTTAAGCATCCTTAATCATACTGGAGATTGATGCTAAAGAGTCCTCTCCTTCCATTATATTTTAATGGCTCTTGTATCCATTGAACATTATGCACCAACTTGGACCATGATCCAAAGCCCACTGAAGTCAATGGGAGTTAATGCCCTAGGTTTGATGTGAGGTATATTAAAATTCAAGCATACAACTAAAGACATGAGGAATTCTTTTCCACACTATTGAAGTTGCGAGGATTACACCCTGATATAAGACTTTCTCTCCCCCTCACCCCAGTGCTATTGAATAGATTACATTTATTTCATGCCCTAAATCAATCATGTTTGGAATTTAAATTTCATTGTTTATAAAATATTTTTCAGAGTGATCAGTGATAGCAGGAAGGGGCTTGTGTAGGATGCAATGCTAACCAGAAAGAAGAGAGAAAAAGGATAGTATTGTACCTGAACTCCAAAAAGAACAGGAAATCAGTAATTCAAGCAATAACATATCTTGTCCTCAAGGAAACTTAAATTAGGAACTCTGTGGAGAAGTAGACAAGCATGAACCACTTATTACATTTCCTGTCTTTAAAAAAGAAAGTGTGTGAAAAAAGAAATTTTATTGCAAGCCTAATATTATTTGCTGTCTTTCTTAAAGGCCCATATCCTGGAGTCAGGTGATTATGGGAACATCTAGCTGTCATGATTTTGGAGAAAGTTTAAAAACATGATCCCCAAATACTCAAACCAGCAAGAAAACCGAAAGAACCCCAAATTTGTTTTTTTAAATTGTCACACTTTTTAAGCCAGTCAGTCACTTATGCTTTTTGGTTTTGGTTTTGGTTTGGTTTTTTTGGTCCTAACTCATAGTTTTTGAATGTTTGTGTTTGGCAATACTGGGTGTATGTTGCCTTTAGTTCTAATATTTCAATTGAGACAAATATAGTGTTTAAAACAATACAATACTCTGATACTGGGATGATGGGCATAATGTAGGATTCCTCTAGCTCTTATATTACAAAGACTATAAATAGAGCCAATATTTCACAAAAATCCTTTTATCCTTCAGGCACCGAATGCAAACACATGTCGTCTTTGAATGGAAACCTCCCTTGATCCAGAGATAAAAGATCCTGAACATAATTAGAAAAGTTCTTATTTTCTTAACTGAGCGATCAGTTATGAGGACAAAGGAGTTCAGCAAAAATCAACATTTTGCTCTTTTTGCTATATATGATAAGTCTCCCTATTCTTCCAGGTTTGGATTCTGAAAACCAGTAACTGCTGGGGGGGGAGGAAGATATATGACCCTGTAAAAACACACGGTGAAAGATTGAGACCAAACATCTGCTGCCTACTTGTGCAAAATTTCAGGTACAGTAATTATGTACAGGGTTGTCCTCCCTATCTTCAGGTACCTTGGACGTTTTCCTCAACAATGTGCCATTTAATAGTGGTGGGGAACATGTGGATCACTTCTGCGGGCCTGGGGAATTTTAAAAAATGTTACCTTCATTAATGGATTTCTTGTAACTGTTTTTTTGAAATTTTAGGATAGGGATCTGATTATACATAATTCCCCAATGCTGTATATATCATGGGCTATAGTAATCCTCTTTATATTAATCCTTCATGCTGATCCTCTGCCCGCCCAGCCATTGTTATACTATATATTTAGTATTCACGTTAGTTATATACCAAACTACAGGTTATTTAGAGAAGGCAACAATTCTCCATGTTCTTTGTTGGTAGCAGTTCCTTTGATCTGTTGCACAAATGGTGGACATTCCAGCTTGATGACAGATGCAGTGTAATGCCAGTAAAATAAGCAGGGTATCCCCCTCCAGCATTTTGTATGAATAGCAGTATACAAGGCATATTTGTTTATAGCCCCTTCTGAATCCTTTCTTAAAGGCATGTTCTAAGCATCTCAGTTGCCATTGCATCATTGTTGTTAGAGGGCATTTATTGGCTTTCCTATAAACTTCTAAGACTGTAACTTTATCCTCTTTCTTTATGCCAAGTATCAGCCTATAGCAGCTGGTTGCAAAGCTGTTTAATCTCTCAGAGTGCTCTGGTTAAAATCCATGACTCATAACCATACAAAAGTACATCTAGGCAAGATGCCTTGAAAACATTTAGCTTTAAGACCAATGAAGTATCGACTGTCCTCCAGAACTTCTCAAGTGTACAGAACACACTCCAAGCCTATCTATTCTTGCATGTTCTTTACAGTGGATGATTGTTCTCTGCTGAAACGAAGTAGTATTTGAAATTGTGAACATTTTCAATTTCATCTCTTGAATTTAGACAAGTTCTGTAGCAACAGCAGAACACTAATCTTTTGTTGCACCAACTCTTCCACTGTGCGTTCTCCTGTTGTAAAGATGCTGTTGTGATATATAGATATATAATAATCTGCTAGCCAAATATCCTAAACAACCAGGGCAGAAAAATACAGCTACTTGGTAGGGCTCCTAAAGTGTACTTCCTTCTTAGGATTGAAAAGAATGCCAGTGCATTTGTCTACAAACTCACGACTTCTTAACACCAACTGCCTCATGTGGACCTCATGAAAACAGTGTATCCAAGAGATGTAATGGTCTAGCACAGCAGAGCAAACTTGAAGAAGGGAATGTTTATTCAAAAATAAATTGACTTGGTTGATGACTTGCTCTATATCCATTGCTCTCACTATTGATAGAGATGTTTCTCCTTAACAAACCAGGGACAAATTTTGTCCCCTGATATTGCCTCAATACACTGGTCTGGCAATGTTTACGGGACATTAATGCACCACAAGGGACTGGGGGGAAATTCCAGCACTGCAAGCACAGTGTAGAACCCTGATAAGTCCCTATTAGCACAAGGACTAAGAGTACTACCCAGGGTGAAAACCATTTGTTCTGTCATGCTCCCTGAATTGTCCACAAGGCACAGCGCCTGCATTTTAAAGGAATAAAACGTTGCAAGCTATTTTTTGTGCACTGCATATTGTATAATTAACACTGTCAATCAATTTTCTATTTAAAACAGGGTTTAAAATGTAATTTTCCCCTTGCTGGTTAAATGATGTGAACACCTGTTTGCTGAATTAGAAACTTACCCTGTTTCTACTCATTTCCTTCTGCAAAAGCTTGGCAAAAAGTATGAGTAAAAGGGCGGACACTAGCGCTGTCCATAGACTCAGAAAGATAGAACTTCATAAACCTCCACTTGGAAGATTTTTGTTCCCCACAACCGTGAATAGAGAGAGTTAACACCTGGTGTAAAACTAGATTAACAGTGGTGAATCAGGCACACAGTGGGCAGTCACAATGCCTCTTGCAAGTTATTATGTGAAACCTGATGCACACTGTTGTCTGCAGAAGCATGGCAACTCTTAAAGACTTGTACAAAGCCTAATTTAGCCATTGGGGACTTGGGGGAGGAAAGTACTGGACATCTCTAAAGTGTCATAATAAACACAGGGTGCCTGACATTCTTAGCATTCCATAATTCTCACTTTGAATTGTTTGTTATAGATCAAAGTAACCATTGAACCACTGCAGTGTTTTAGACTGTCCAAAAAGAAGCATAAAAAATCTTAATTAGGTATGGAAACTTTTGTTGAGAGAAAGGTGGTAAATTTCAGTCCAATTATTTGGGCCATATCCATCAACAGTTTTATTAAACATATCTCAGAGGAAATCCAGTAAGTGTAGGGAGTGTCCATATAGAAAGTATTACTTACCTCTCTGTTTGGAAGATTTACTACATATCTGGTGTCCTTGAGGTGAGGCAGAGTGTAAAGCCATGTGACCTACCAAAACTCTTTGAAACATGTAAATATGAATGAAACACCCAGGAGAAGTGGAGAAATCCAACCTATTGCATTCTGAGCTGAGGACATCTTAACATCAAAGTAAATAGAGGCTGTGTAAGCAACTTTGGGTCTGATAATCAAAGTCATCTCACCCCAGCCCCACCAAAAAAAAAAAAAAAGCTGGATTGGTTCTTCTCCCTAATCCAAGGGGAGCAAAGAACACACAGAAGGAATGTTCAGAAAGGAAGGATGGTCCAGTGGTTAGGGCAATGGGAGACCCAGGTTTAACTCCAAACTCGGCTACAGATTTCCTATGTGACCCTGGGCAAGTCATTCAGCCTTTCCATGCCTTAGTTCCTATCTGCAAAATGGGGGGGAGAATAGCACATCCCTACCTCTGAGGGGTGTTGTGGGGTTATTAATGTATTATGGGAAGTGATTTGGGGTGTACTAATGAAAAAGGCAATACAAGAATTAGGTATTAAAATAAGTCACAATTTCCCTCCCCACAGGTGGCTAATAAGATGGAAAGCTGGGAAACCACAGAGCACAGGAAAGGAGATAAATGGGGAACAGCAAGAGTGTGCAGAGCTGTATGGGTGAATGGTAGCAGCTATTCAAAGTCAGCAGTAGCTCTCTAGAATCAGCAGAAGGAAAAAGTAGCAGCAATAGTTGGAGGGTGACCCGAAGCACAGAATGGCCGTGAGAAGAGGGTAAGAATGAGAACCTTGAATACTGTGTGAATGACTGAAGAGAAACCAACAACAGCATGCAGACCCAGTCATCCCATAAGGCTGTCCAGGAAAAGCCGATGCACATAATCCATGGGAAAAGGAGTGCAATGTACTTATCTGTTGTCCCATGGAAAATCCTTCTACTGATCATGTCTGGTAGGTGCAGCAACAGAAACGATGGGCAGATAACGGGAAACTCTTGCTATCAGGGCTAGTATTTTCAAAGGGGCTTAAAGAAGTTAGGTACACAACTTATATTGTAATTTGATGGGAACTGAGCACCTTACTCCCATGGACCCCTTTGAAAATCTCAGTCCAATTATATACAATGTAATCAATGAAAGCCCCTCCTGGTGGTATACAGATCAGCTGTGCAGTCAGCACATCCAGCTATGCTCTGGGATATCCATGTTCCAGACTGGAATATAACTTATCCCCAAAATATGGAGATGAGCACCACTACTTTTTATTAGCAATAGTAACTTGCTTTTTGAGAGTGGGGGAAGGTATGATATGGAGGAGCTGGGGTGAGCATAAATACACAATAAAAGGACTCAAGGGCATTGGTGCAAAGTCAAAATTACTCAAATGGCAGGGTTATGAATTCAAAGCAGAGCTCGGTCTAGAGAGAATCTGGGACAGCTAGTAGTGAACCAAATCTCAATCAATCACTTGTGCTGCCTGCAACCTCAAAAACCATTGTTTAAACAACTCTTTTATTTGAAAACTGCTGTAAAAGCCCCAAATACTGCAGGATAGGATAGGTTATTATAGTGCTTTGTGCTGTCACTATAATCAGCTGCAGGTTTGTTTGTTCTAATAAGAACAAGTTTTGGAAAGTAAAAGTAGGAATTGGATAAGTTTGCAGAAAGGCTTCTGTTCTCAGAAACAGATCTTGAACAAAAAAGTTTTCTTGAACAAAATTGGGTACAGAGGGTGAAATGCACCACCCACATAGTGCCTGAGTACAGAGAGTCTGAGGCTTGATATGAATTCACCCCCTCAATCCAGCACCAGGGTGTGGGGCTACTTCACAGACCAGCTCTCTCCCCAGTTGAGGCTTTTATTTCTCCAGGATGTAGTAGCATCTGCAGCTCTCTTGTGTTGGTTGCATAAGGAATGGATGTGCATAAATACAGTTCCATGGCCCCTCTTCTGACCTGTCTCTGGACTACCCTGGCTCACCCCAAAATAGACCTGCTGCAACAGGCTTGCAGAAGACACTTCTGTTGTGCACATGCACCCCTGCGCAACTGCCTAAACAGCTGTGCCCTCATGTAACCCCTACATTAGGGTCAGGTGTTATGGAGGGCCTTGGGCCAGCATGAGTTTGGCCCAGGGAGCACAGCTAGTTTATTTGTCCGGACTACTACTTTACAGGGATGTAAAATCCTCTAAGTAAAGCTGGAGAGAGAGAGATTCAGTGTTCATCTCTGGTTAATAAAAAACAGTGATTGGCTAACCATGCTCAGGAACTTCCCAGAGGGAAATAAACAAAGATGGGTTACTTGGCCAATGGATAAATCTAGCAGTTGTGTAGTATGCAAGATTAGTAATTGTACTTTCTTACGTTGCCAAAGAATTAGCCACAATGTTTTATAAATTTGTGCTATGAAGTTTATTCAGGCGGAATTATGCCTCAAATGGCCGTTTATGTCTCCATTAAAACCATTTAATGGGGCCCGTGAAACAAATCAATTGTACATAATCAGTTTTGGTAGTTAGAACTATTCAGTGACTTAATTTCCATTAAATAAAGGCAACATCCACAGGAAAACTAGTGTTTTCCATTTAAAAAACAAAACAAAACTTGTAAAACTTTTCGCTGTTCCCAGCTTGTGTGCTGTGGAAATGCTTTGGTTCTGACAGTTCATCTGTGTAACCTTAGCTTTCAGCAGCATGAATAACAATGTCTGAAAGTGGCTTAGAACTATGAAAACATCTCCATTCCACGGGGAGAGGAAAAGTCTTAAAAACTGCTCAGATTTTTTTTTTTAAGCTCTGTTAAAACATACCAACCATGCACACAAATCTCTTCTGGATTTGTTCCTTAATGAGAGAGTGCAATGTGAATATTTGTCTACATCCAGCAGCTACATGGTTGCCACTCCAATCCCTGTTATTTAAGAAACGGGGCCAAAGGCAGTGCTGATTTACACCTCACACAATCCTGTTGAAGTCAATGGGATTCCCAAAGGTTATACGTCATTCGCCGAGCTTTGTGGGGTGGTGGGGCAAGGACAGAAGCAAAATCTGCGCACAGGGACCCAGAGGTAAGATTAGGCCCTCAGGATGTCAATGTGTGCAGCAAACCTGAATCTGATTTTTCACTGCATTGTCAAAATTCAGGCCAGTTTCACCATCCTTCCACCTACTAACCCTATGCCTTTCAACACAAACAGACAATTCTTCCTCCCCTGGAATGTCTTCCTGAATTGCCAAATTTCCTCCTAGCTCTAGTCAATAAGGGAAATTCACCTCTGTGCAGAGGGACTGTCACAAAACCTATGCACTAGTTAATCCCTACTTCTATTTTTTGAGGGCTTAAGTAGTGCTTGCCTTGAGCCGGCTGTCTGCAGAAGGGTGAATTTAACTCTGGGCAAATAGGGATCCAATTCACCCCTCCCCCTCCCTAAAATCAATGTGACTTGAACGGGAGTTCGATCAGACCCTAAATGAGAACTAGAAGAACTAGTGTTTTGTATTGGTTGGATATTTGAAGAGTAACCAGAAATGCAATCTTTCAGATAGCTGTGCAACATATGGGGTGCAGCAAGTAAAAAGCAGGTTTCTCAATCATAAAGTGTGTGTTCTTGGAGACGGCAGACTGTTGGAAGTTGTCCATTATTTAGTGCCCTGGAGTGTCTTGCACTGGGAGTCTTATCCCTGAAATATGTGGATGGCATATTGTCACGTTCATGAACATGCACATGACATGTCACTGCCTCCCACTGAATATGAACTCTAAGACGAACATTGTCTCTCTCCTTCCCACAGATCACATCATTAAAAATAAATATTCTTCATGGTTAAATTACATATTTTGACTGCCTTCCTAAATCTCTAGGTTCCTTGTTTTAAAACCATTAATCCACATTTACATGGTTCATCCACTGAGCCTATCTATCAGCATTAAGTTTAACTCCAGCAGTTGGGTAAATATATGAGTTTGCCTGACCACATATCCATTTCGGCCTTATGAACTTCTTTTGCTGCCTTTGTGAAAAGCTTAGTAAGAAACCTTTTAGTTCAAGTGTCCCAAAACAGTAGGTCACTTTAATACTGGTTTTAAGGAATAAATTCATAGCTCATGTGATCTTATATGCACTTGCAGAATTGTTGCACTATGAGTGGTTTAATCATCTTAATAAGTAAAATTGTAATAGGCACCAAATTATGTGAAGTGGCATATTGTTATTTGTTAAGCATTATTGTTGCAATCATAGGAATTATCACACTGGATCATATCAGTGGGCCATCTAGTCCAGAAATAGGAAGGAAGGGGCTGAAGGCCAGAGGCTTCAAGGAAAGGTACAGGAAACCCCACATTGGATAATTATAGAATATATTTGCAATAAGGGAAGGTTCTTCCTAACCTCAGGAAGTTAGTAATTATTCCCTTCCCCTGAGCATAAGGGTTTATAGCCCTTGTTCATTTTTATCCTATTTAATATAAATATGGATTACACCCTTGGGTTCAGTTTCATGTGGCAAAGTATTCCACAAGTTAATTTCACATGGTATGAAAATTTTTTCCTTTTAAAAGATATATTTTGTTTTCTTTTCATTTAATTGGGACTCCCCTTGTCCTAAAAAAGATAAATAGAACCTCTTGATATACATTCCCTATTTTATTTTATTGACCTCTTCCATGTCACCTCTGATTTGTCTCCTCTCTAAATCCTAATCTTTTTCCACTTCTCATATTGAAATCCTTCCGTGCCTCTAATATTTTTGTTGCCCTTCTCTGGACCCCCACCCCTTCCCCCCCCAATACATTCTTTCTGAGGTGGGCTGACCAGAACATATTATTCAGGGTGAGGCTGCACAATCAGTTCATATAATGTTATTTCAGTGGAATACTTACAGTCCCTAGAGAAGGGGTGTGAAGGTGTGACAGGATTATGAAGATCATAAGATGGCTCAAAGATTGATACTATGAGGAAGGTTTTGGGATAATCAACCACTGGGAGGCATTCACAGAAAAGATTCTTCTCAACTGATAAACTTGACTTGAGTACCTGGGGTATTAATTTTCTGGGATCAAGGCTGTCATGATAAGGGTTTGAACTAGGAAATGAGGGGAGAAGGTTGTGAGAGACTCCTGAAATCACCATGCCTGGCTTCAATACACAGGAGGAGGAAAATCAGCTAAATTAAGATATAGGAAGGAAAATGGAACACCACAAGATGAGAATATGGACAGAAAGGAGAAGAAAATACAAACATTGGTTGAAGTAGTAGTCAGGTATGTGTTACACTTAGTGAAAAGACTATACCTAATCTGGATAGAAAACTGGGTGGGGATCGGAGGGATACAGCTGAAATGCTTGTACATAATGCAAGGAGCCTGGGCATTAAAATGGAGGAACTGGTGGAATTCCAGGTCAAAGCAGGTACAGTATTACAGTAACATAGTGAAATAGCACTCATGACTGGACTAGAGGTATTGAAGGGTAAGTGCTATTCAGGAGAGATGGGAATAAAGGAAAGGTAGTGGGATTGCTTTGTACACCAATGAAGTGGTAAACTGTAGGGAAATACTATAATTTTGTATGGACAAAACAGAATCTGTCTGGGCCAAAATCACTTTGGGAAAGGATTGTAAAAGAGGTTCTGTTGGGATAGGGCTAGGGGGTCTGATATAGGCTCCCAGAGTCTGACTCTGATATGAATAGTGATCTCTGTTAGAGAAATCATTTTTGGGAATTGTCATAATGGGAGACTAACTTCCTGGATATAGATTGGAGAATAAATTCTACTAATACTGATAAGGTCCACTTATTCCTAGATGTGATAAATGACAGTTTTCTTCATCAAACCAACTGAACCAACAAGAGGCGAAGCAAATTTAGATTTGGTTTTGGTAAGTAGTGAGGACGTCATAAAAGAGCTAGTCCTAGGAAGTGACCTTGGATCAAATGATCATGACTTGATTTCAGTTTAAATGAAATGGAAAGATAATCAAAACTAGGTTGGCAACTATGATACTTTATTTCAAAAGGGCACACTTGGGGAAATTAAGGGAATTATTTAAAGCAGGCAACTGGACTGAAGAGCTCAAGGATTTAAATGCAGAGGAGGCTTGGATTTCCTCAACTGTATGAAAATTGTCTGAAATTTGCATCCCAAGCAAGGGGAAACAACTTGTAGGGAAAGGCTCCAGACACAGCTGGATGAATAACCACCTCAAAAAGTTATTAGGAGTAAGTAGAGAACCTATGGGGAGTGCATAAAGGGGCTGGTTAGCAAAGAAAGCTACATCATAGAGGTCCGATAATATAGGAATAAAGTGAGAATTGCTAAGAGTCAAGTTGAATTAGCTCTTGCCAAGGAAATTAAAATAAGGAGATATTTTAGTTATATATAAAAAAAAAGAATGAGAAAGGATGAGGTCGGGCTGCTATACAATGTGGATGGGAAGGAGATTAAAGCTAATCTAGGCATGGTCCAAAAATTAAATGAATACTTTGCCTCAATTTTCAATAAGGATGAAAATATGGAACCTGTGCATGAAGGCAGTATGGCTGATGGAAATGAGTGTCTAGAAATGGAAGCTACCACATCTGAGGTGAATTATCAGAGTGGAGGGAGGTTATTAGTGGAGTTCCTCAAGGATCAGTCTTGGGACCAAATCTGACTGAGTATTTTTATTAATGACCTTGGCATAAAATCTAAGTGTGTTAACTAAATTTGCTGATGATACAAAGATGGGAGACAGTCAATACAGAAGAGGATTGGAAGAGTATACAGGAAGATCCGGATGACCTTGAAGATCGGAGTGATAGAAATAGGATAAAATTCAATAGCACAAAGTGCAAGGTCATGCACTTACTAACCATAAGAATTTCTGCTACAAGCTGGGTGCTCATCATTTGGAAGAGACAGAGGAGGAGAGAGACATGGGTGTGTGGGTCAATCACAGGAAGACTGTGCACCACCGGTGTGAGGTGGCTGTGAAAAAAGGCAAATGGGAACCTAGGATATATTAGGTGAAGCATTTCCAGTAAAGATAGAGAAGTATTAATGCCATTGTGCAAGGCACTGGTAGGACCTCATTTGGAATACTGTGTACAGTGCTGGTCACCCATGTACAAGAAAGAGGAATGTAAATAAACAGGTGCAGGGAAGAACTACTGGGATGATCAGGGAACTGGAGGGCTGTTGGGGGGTTGAAGTCTGAACCTGGCAGCTCCACCCAGTGGCAAGAGTCAATGGCCATAGTACCCAGTGGTGAGAGTCAGTGGCTGGGGATAAGGGGACCTAGGTCCCTCCCTGCACCATTGGGTTTCAGCCCAGGACCTTGTGAATAATAGCTCAAATATTTGGCTTAGGACCAGGTGCACTTATGCTTGTCCCTTGGGCCACTTCCTATCCCATCTTCGGCACCTCCGTCAGTGCCACTAGTCAGTTTTTTTTTTATTCAGTTCTCTCTGATTGTGCTCAGGGGGAGGGTCTTCCTCTATCAGCCATGGCCTGTCATTCCCGGCCCCCATGGAGTGAAGGGCCTTTGGTAATTTGGCAGTGGGCCTGGCCCCAGCAGCTTCTCTGCAGAGTTTGCAGAGTTCGACTGCTCCCCTGCTCCATCAACCCAGACTGAGCTGAGCTGCTCCCTTTTGAGCCCCCTCCTCTAATGTGAGCATGCTTTGCAAGTATGGCTGAGCAGGGTCTTCTGAGCCCAGAGCTGTTCACCAGTGTGGGGCTCATCCACCCCATTGTAAGGGCCTATATCATGAGAGGACACTGGAAGAGCTCAGCTTGCTTAGGCTGATGGGATATGATTACTCTTCATCAACACATTAGGGAGGTAAATACCAGGTAAGGTAAAGAGCTAGTTAAGCTAATGGACAATGTTGGCACACGAACAAAAGGATATAAACAAATTCAGACTTGGAAATTTGAAGAAAGTTTTTCTAGCCATCAGAGAAGTGAGGATCTGGTACAGTTAGGAGTTGTCGGGGCAAACAGCTAAATTAGTTTTGAGAGAACTGGATAAATTTATGAGTGTGATGGTCTGATGGGGTTGCTTGTGATAATAGGGGACATGGCTCAACAGCCCTGGGTCTTACTTCTAATTTGCATCTATGCTCCTAAATGCCCAAACTTCAGGGTTTCAGCTGGCCACCTGCAGGGGTCAGGAAGGGACTCTCCCTTCCACTGTATTCTGGGAGAGGGTTTTATCTCCTTCCTATGAAGCAGGAAGGATGGGCCCTGGCTGGAGATAGGACGTTGGACAAGGCAGGGCAGGCTCTGAGGTAGCAAAGATCATTCTCTCTCTTAGGTGCTTGGCTGGCTGGTTCTTGCTCACATGCAGGGTCTAACTGATCAACATACGTGGGGTCAGGAAGGAATTTTCCCCCAGATCACATTGGCAGTGCCCTTGGAGGAGGTGTGGGACAGTGCAGTTCACCTTTCTCTGCAGCATGGGGGTGCAGGGCACTTACAGGATTATCGAGCTCTCTCATTTAGTCATTTCCCTGCTATCGTGGGGGCCTTAGGCACTGGTGCAGCTCCATCCCTCTGTCTCTCATGGGCTGTAATACTTTGTTGGGTTTAGTGTGCAGATGCTGGGTGGAGGTGGTGGCCTATAATATATGGGAGGTCAGACTAGATAATCTGGTTTGCCTTTCTGGCTTTAAACTCTATAACTTGGACTATAATACTCCAGTGTTATTTTTTATCCCTTTAACACAATCTAGTATTTTTTTTTCTAAAGACCCACTAGACATTGAGCAAAAATGTTCATAGGGCCATGCACAGTGAAACCTAGATAATTTTCATAAATACTGCAGTTAATTTAGAGCTGATTTATGTATATATAATTAAAATTGCTCCTTACAGCATGCTGCATTTTTGCAAATTAAAATCCAGCTACCATAATGTTTCCTAATCATCTGTTTTAGCTAAGTCCTTCCTTAATTTCTCACAAGCTTGAGCAAACTAAATAATTTTATGACATCTGTATAATTTGCGCTTCTTATATAAGTCAAGCAGCTTGATCATGTATCAAACTGAGGGCTAGTGGCTTTTGGCTATGCTGTTGTATAGTCCAGATCTTCTGCTTGGTTCCTGGAGTCTGTGTTTTGACTGACAGTCTGACCTTCCCAAGTCACTTGTAACCTCTGATTCACCACTTTCTGAAGTATCACTGTCTTATAGTTGGAGGGAGTTAATATGACTCCTGTTATTATAACTTTTTTTGCTATTTATCAGGCTGTCTGAACCATTCATAATGTGCCCTCAGTAGAGATTATCTATGGGTAACACAAAACTGAATTCACATGGATGTCCATCATTTCATAGTAATTCTCTCACCAGGAAGATACAATCCATGTTCTCAAATCCCCATGGCCCTGAATACTAAATAAACAAAAACTAGTTGGAAGTGTGCTGGGATCTTCTATTGAAAATACTGAAAATTAGTTTTCTTGTTTTTTAAATGTACCATTTTCTTTTATTCTTTTAATGGATTTTCTCATTAATTTTCTTTGGCTAACTTAAGATGTTGTAAATCAGTTCTCTACATAGCTCTGCCAGGGACTTGCTACATGTCTTTTGGTTTAGTCTGAACAGTAGCTGAACTAGGTTAGGCAACAGGCAGGTGCATGGGAGGGATGGAAGGAGGGATTACCCCCTTCCATAGCTATACAACCGTTACAGAGCCATTCTGTTTGAGCTTTCTCAAGGAATCCAGAGAAGCAGTTTCCAGCATGGATAATTGTTTTATTTTGACCCTTTTTAACAATCAATCAAAACCTTGCATACTTTTCCCTGAAAGTCTGTGCACACCCAGTAGCCCCTTTCCCAAGTCTAGCCCTCATGCCAGTAACCAAAATGCCCTGGCTCTTAACTCAGAGCCTCAGTAATAAAGGACTTCACACAGTCTCTCTTCTATCCATTCAGTTTCTGCAGCAATTCCTCTCTGCAGTAGTCCAAATAACAGTCCATTGGGAGCAGGCTCCATCACCTCTCAGCTGTTTGGGGAGTGTTGCAGTCCTTCTCTACTTCCTGTTGCCCTTTTTAATAAAGATCATTAATTAAGTTCCAGCTGTTTCTCAGGTGCAGGTGGTGTGGCTAATCAGCCAGCTGCAGGCCTCTAACCCCAGAGGAATGGTACCCTTTATACTTTTACAAGTTGATAACTGAGTCAAAATTAAAAGAAAAAATGGAAGAATGTTATAAAAACATTGTAGGCCTGATTTATTCACTCAATTATTACACCTTTTAACACTGGCGTGATTCCACTACCTTTGGTGGATTTCCACTAGCATGGAACCTGTCCAAGAATTAGACTCTCACTGTTTTCGTTCTTTACTCTCTTTTGACTAATGGACATTGTCCTTGTTTACTGTTGGATCTGTGGAGAGGAAGTCCTTAAAATCTATTTAAAATTACACTTAGAAAATGACATCAGGAATCATAACATTCAAAAAACAGTGGGAGAACACTTCAACCTCTCTAACCACTCAGTGACAGACTTGAAGGTGGCAATTTTGCAACAAAAAAACTTCAAAAACAGACTCCAAAGAGAAACTGCTGAACTTGAATTAATATGCAAACTAGACACAATTAACTGTGGCCTAAACAGAGACTGGGAATGGTTGGGTCATTACACTAATTGAATCTATTTCCCTATGTTAAGTTCTCCTCACACCTTCTATGGGCCATCTTAATTATCACTTCAAAAAGTTTTTTTCCTCCTGCTGATGATAGCTCATCTCAATTGATTAGACTCTGCCTGTTGGTATGCATACTTCCACCTTTTCATGTTCTCTGTATGTATAAATTTCTCCTGTCTGTGTGTTCCATTCTATGCATCCGAAGAAGTGAGCTGCAGCTCACGAAAGCTCATGCTAAAATAAATTTGTTAGTCTTTAAGGTGCCACAAATACTCCTGTTCTTTTTACTTAGAAAATGATTTACATTAGGCAGAAATGTGTTGTTCCAATGGATGTTGGGTTGTTCTGATGGAAATCCAAAGGTACTTCAGCTTCTTGACAGTCACTGATAAGCCAGGTGCTAATCAGTACAGTATTTCCACTTATGATCATAATTAATTTTAAACAGTAGCAGAGGGCTGAAACCCTGTGTATGGTGATAGACAAGTCAATCTATGCACATCTGAGCTTCTTGATGTACGATGCTCAGATACCTCACTGGTGGTAACTACTGTAAATTTTTACCTTCCCTTGCTACATCAGTGAGTCAGATCTATGTTCTGAAATGCATGAGGAAAAAAAACATTACCAAATAGCTGTACATTTGAAAATGTATTAAGATCCCAACACTTAAAAAAATTGAAGATTATATGCCTTTTGTTACGGTAAGTAAAAAAAATAGAATAAAAATATACACTAAGGCTTTTGGGGGAAAAATAACAAGCTTCCCAGACTTTCATTGACAAAAATCTGTATCCTCAGCCTCTCCCTTTCTATCTTCAGATCTGGAAGCCTTGCAAAAGAGAAATGAAGTGGAATTCACAGACATACTCTCAAAAATATCAGGCTGTATCCCATTAGAAGAGATCCAGGGAACCTTTTAAAAAAAAAAAAAAAAAAAAAAAAAGCAACCAGACTTATTTGCAAAGTAATTCTTTAGCCTTTTCTGCCAAGTGTTAAAAGCTCTATAATAGGGAGTGCAATATGAAGGCGCACCATGTAAATGGCTATTTATTAGCCCCCAGTTCATTTTTGTTCCATTTTATAGAGTATGCTACTTCAAAACAGAATGGAAAGGCATTTACATGACTCACCATCTAGATTATAGACCATGACTGGAACAATAATTGCAACACTTTCTAAAAGCTACAAATACAGTTGCAAATCATACAGAAAGTATGAAAGCTCTGGTTACAACTCCAATGAGCCTTCAGATTACTTTATCTACCATGCATCACTTGGCAACAAAATCTAATAGTTGCTTACTATTGTCAGATATTATTACAGTTAAAGTAAAAGAAAAAGGTGGACAGTCACTTTAAACACTCTTGGCCATCAATGGAGAAATCTGAAAGGTCACTAATACATCAGTCATGAGTCAGAGAGATCTGAAAGGTCACTAATTCATCCTTCTCCTTCTAAAAGAGTCAGTTAACATGACTTTAATTTATGCTCATTATGCCTTCATCGTCTTTTAGGATTTATGAGGAATGAGTGTGATTGTGGGGCAAGGAAATATTGTTCACATAACCAACTCTGCTGGTTAGCTAGTTAGACTTGGGTCCTGGCAGTTTGGGGAGTTTTCAAATCTGAGGTATAAAATGGATGAAGATTAATCCCTAAATGCAGTTTATCACAACACATGCTACCATACATACACTTTTATATGCATACACACTGTGTAACTATACAAACTGTGTATTTTTTGTTTGCCTCCTCCATTTAAGTTAAAACATTTCCATTAAGACCCCAAAATACTATTTAAATTACTAACTAGGCCTGATCCTTTCTTAAAGCGCCCCATCGCGAAACTAAAGAGCACAGAACTTCCTCATTGTGTCATCATAATAATCCCCAGATCAACCACTAAGTGATGTCACAGAGAAATGGCAATTAATGAGGAAGAACAGCAAGTAGATAGGTATCATCTTTTCAGCTAAAAACAATCCTGTTTTCATGTAAATAACCTGAGTAATAAAAGTTGATGGATGAGAAATCAGGAAATATGGGTCCTATGTTTGGGTCATACTGGCTGCCCTGGGTACAAGACCCAAGGGGAAGAAGGGTTTGTAAAGGTGGCTGTAAAATGCCTTTGATCTTCTGTTATTCTGGAGCTAGCTGATGGTACATTGAAGCCACTGAGTATTGCACACTGCTTTCCTTTGCCATGTCCCCTAGGCTGGAGGCTGAGTTGTTGCTGGCTACATATACAACCATCGTGCCACTGGGGATTCCTCTATCCCAAAGGAGCCCTCAGAGGCCAGCTAGGTCAGCTGTACAGCCATGGCATAAAGGGGCCATGACAGATCTAAGAATCAAGCCCTCTATACCTTTAACTGTGTCTTTGACTAGTGATTTTCAACATTTTTCATTAGGCATATGTAGGCCATTAAATATCATAATTTCTAACTCTGATGCAATATTGCCAACCCCAGGTATTTAAAAATCATGATTGGCTTAAAATCATTTATATAGAGAGATATAGTTCTTTTTATTTATCTTCTGTGTTTGGGGGCCTTGGGGACACATGTTTTCAAGCTTTTCTTTACAACCAGGAGGGCTAGAAACTTATTTTGTCTTTAGAATGAAAGCTGAGATTCTCACATAATCACATGACTCCAGGAGTTGGGATCTTAAGGAGAACACCAAATAGCAAGATATTTGGAATAAAATTGCAAGAGTTGGCAACACTGCTGTTGGCATATCATTTCACATTCTTTCTTTGCATGGCAAATAATGGGTTTAGTGTATAATACAGCTTTCTTCCTCTGAAATACTGCTCCAATGGAGGCACTTTGTATTAACTGGGAAGGGGCAATGCCTATTAAAGGTTTTTGGCTCTCAAATTTACTTTCTCCCTGTAGTTCAACAGTGTGGATTTATTAGCCTTCCAGGCATGCTATCAAGGCCATCTTTTTGATAGGCTAGCAATTGATGTTGTAATGTGTCTAAAGGTATGGCTAAGCACAAATGTAACTCAGAATAAAAGAAAGAAGCAGTATTTTGCTAGTTTTACCATGTTTCTACATGAAAGAAACAAATTGAATTAACACACATTAAGAAGCTTCTGACTGCAGAATACAAAAACAACAAGATGGACATGTTAAATCAGGACACATTAAAACATTGGTTAAGTTATTCCAATGCCACTACCTCTCTATAGCAATTGTTTTGCCACGTGTTTGATGGGGCCCTCTTTCTAATTATAATGTTTTATTTTTCCCATCAGTGAATATTTATGGTGTAAAGTAGCCATCAGCACCAGGGATGCCATATTTTAGCCTCTGAGTTTTGATCTCTAGGGCTCCACAAATTGCAGTTACTGTATATTCTGCAAGTGAAGTTTTGTGAATTTGAAATGGAAGATGAAGAGTTTGTTCATTTTAAAGTTAAAATTTATTTAAACATTATTTGTGTCATTAATCCACAGTGTGTCTGGCCACGGCAAAGGTGAAAACAAACATCAGTTTATAATTGGGAAACTGGAAAAGTAAGAAGAAAAGACGCAGCAAAGGTGCAATTAAAAACATGACCCTTGCACTTTGCTATTAAAGTTAACAATCGGGCTCTACTAGACTGCCAGAACAGCAGGTTCTGTAGTCTAGGTCCCATCACTCACAGTGCCCTGCCTCCAGTTCTCAGGAGTATGTATCTATGATCTGAGCCATGCAAGGGCATGAGGGAGAGGCTACTTGCACTATTTCCACATTGTGCTCCCAAGTATGGTCTGCATGGGCTCACTGTGTGGCCCGCGAGCAAGTGGTGGGGTGGGGCTGTCGGGTTCACCCAGGACCAGTGCAACCATCTGGGATTTTTCCTCCCTCTCCTCCCTTCCCCTCACACGGAGTGTGGCGTGGCTTATTGGGCGCCTGGGCCTGATTTAGCTGCTCCCATTGGCCTCCAGCAGGCAGAGTCCCTCCCCCGCCCCCCCCCACCTCAGAGTCGTGTCGCAGCACTCTGCAGGGGAGGGGTTAGGTGCTCGGCAGCTTGGCTGGCTCCACATGGAGCCAGCGGCTGGAGCGGCGTGGGGTAAGGGGAGTCCTGGGGAGCAGTCAGGGAGCAGGAGGATGGTTGGATGGGTCCGGAGTTCTGGGGGCGGGGGAGAGGGTTGGATGGGTCGGGTGTTCTGGGGGGGCTGTCAGGGGGCAGGGGTGTGGAGAGGGATGGGAGCAGTCAGGGGACAGGGAGCAGGGGGAAGGTTGGGAGTTCTGTCAGGGGGTGGGGAGTGATTGGATGGGGCATGGGAGTCCCAGGGGTCTGTCTGGGTGCGGGGGTGTGGATAAGGGTTGGGGCAGCCAGGGGACAGGTAGGGGTAAGGTCCGAGGGGGCAGTTAGGGTGGGGTCTCAGGAGGGAGCAGTCAGGGGACAAGGAGCGGGGGGAGGTTGGGGATTCTGAGGGGGGTAGGGAGTGGATGGGGGCGGGGTTCTCCTCCCAGCCTCTTTTTTGATTATTGAAATATGGTAACCCTAAAAAAGTGGTGCCCTGGCTTGGCAGGGAGGAGCCACCTTCCGGAAGCACCAGAGAGCCAAAGTGTTGGCTTGCAGGGGCAGCGAGCCCCAGCCATGGAGGAGCCAGTGCGGCACAGGGGGGCAGCAGCCCTGCAAAGGCGACAGCACTGCTAGTTGGGAGCAGCCACGCCCCCCCCCCCGGGGGGCTCCTGCTGGCTGCAGCAGATATATGCGGTCAGCGGCCCCTGTGCGCCCCCCGGCTCCCCCCTCACCACGCTCGGGCTTTGCAGCTCCCGGGCATGTGAACCACTGGGACGCGGGGCCCCGAGCCTGCTCCGGAAGGGGCAGCGGTGGTGGTGGTTCACAATCCCAGGAGCTGCAGAGCCCAAGCGCGGTGAGGGGGCACCTGGGGGTGTGTACATGGGGGGCTGGCGCCCACATGCATCTGTTGCAGTTTGCAGGAGCCCCTGTTGGGGGGAGGTGCTGGGCTGCAGCCTAGGCAGGTGGGGCAAGGGGCAGGGCTGCTCCCCACTAGCCATGCTGCCGCCTTTGCAGGGCTGCTGCCCCGCTGCACCGCACCGACTCCTCCATGGCTCAGGCTCACTGCCACCGCCAGCAGGAACCCTCTGGCTTTCTGGTGCCTCCGGAAGGCAGCTCCTCCCTACCGAACTGCTGCAGCAGCCCAAGCCCTGCAAAGCCAGTTATTGAACTCTGGGCTGGAGCTGCCAAGATGGGGTGGAGAGGGCTCACGGGGGGGCTGTGCACCCTCCAGGGGAGTTCAGGGGGCAGGGGGGTGTTGTGTTTGCGGGGGGCTGGAGGGGTTGTGTTTCGGCGGCACTGGGTGGGGGTTCGGCCCTCAGCTGTTTTCTTTACGAGTTGTGCAGACCTAGTCTAGGTAATCTTCGCTATTATTTGACTCACCTTGACACCAGCACTCTAGTTACTATATGCAAATAGCTGTTACATTAAATATGTTCTTTGCTTATCTTGTACATCATCGAAAAATATTAGTTAAGCTCTGTTTATCCTCATGAAACATTCAGAAACAATGTCCCTGCAGAGATGCCAGCAAGAAGTCTGGTGGAGAGCACATATCCTCTCACCAGATTCCTGCCATTCCCATCTCTCATTGAGCCAGTCTGGAATGATGAGACTGCAGCCAAAGTCCAAAAACATTATGCAGGGTACAGCTTGTTCCAGCCATTACAGGAGATTGCATGATGATCAGGGAATTCAAAGCCCAGAGATGAAACTTCAATTGAATGCCTCTAAATTTTCCAAATAGATGATATGGGAACTTTATACCTGGGGCTGAGAAATATTCTGATTGCATTTGTTAGCATGTTATCCTCTTTTTCTATCAGTTTTTAAGCAGAACTTCCCACTGAAGTCAATGAGGAACTCTAGTTAAACATGGATGGCATTAAACGATGCAGGAAAAACCGTTATTTGGGACAAGATTCTGATATCCAGACTCGTGCTTATTAGTTGATGTTTAAGAAATTTCATTGAAACTAATACGATGCTGTTCAATGTGAGTAAAGGAGTTCAAATTTGGCCCATTGTAATGAGGGAGATTTTTAAAAACTGCATTATACTGGATGAGGATGTGCTTATAGGAGGCAGTGTGGTCTAGTGGATAGGGCCTGCAACTCAGGAAACTTGAGTTCTAGTCCCAGTTCTGCTGCTGACTTGCTGGGTGACCTTGGGCAAAACACGTCACTGCTCCATGCCTCAGTTTCCCCATTTGTAAAATAGGGATAACGGCCCAGCTCCTCAAGGGTCTTCAGGCACCTAATAATTGGGTTTAAGATTTTTTTAATGTCAACACTTCTGATGATTTAATTTTTTTTATAGACTGTTTGAGTCCATTAGTGTAACTCTGTTGGGTGCTCAAACATCTCCAACAAGAAATGCATTATCTAGTATCAGCTATGATAGGGGAGGAAAGCAGATGTTTTTAAAAGTAAGAAACTTGATAGCTATGATGGATTCATGGTGTAAAATATATAAGCTCAAAACCCTTTCTATAAAAGGAGCCAAAACTCAGAAGGAATTTGGTGGGTAAAAAGGCAGAAACATTGGCTAATACAGGGGATGAAAACCCTTTCATGTCTAAGGGTATGTCAACACTGCAGCCAGAGGTGTGATTGCAGTACATGTAGAAATGTGTGTGGACATACCTGAGTTAGCCTGGATTTAGCTAGCTTGAATTACAATGAAGTCAGGGCAGCCTGGGTGGCAGCATGGACTATACAAACCTGTCCAGGACTCTGGGTAAGTACTCAAGCAGCTAGCTCACTGCCATTGTTATTCAAGCTAGCTAGATCGAAGCTAGCCCAGGTATGTTTCCACTGCTACAGTCACCCCTCTGATTTCTGTGCTGATACTCCCTAAGTCACTAGTTACAATACAGAGCAGGTTCCTAGTGGCTGAAATTTGTTACTGTCTGTTGTCTGTCTTGGTGTCAGTTCAGTTCCAAGTGGACAGGTTCCTATATTTAAGAAAAGCTTACTATCATAACAGGAAGGCTTGCTGGCTGATTTACTGTTTGACCCTAGAGCGGTCTCTCCATGTCAGGACTGAAGCACATTGGTGCAGCAGCATGGGGCAAGTGTACACTTTTGCTACCTGTGCTGTGCCTGTTTCATAGAAAAACAGGGTCAGATTTTCAAAAGCTCAGCACCCACAACTGGGGCTAGAGTTTCAAGATCTTATCTCCCATGTAGGCATCTGTAAATAAGGGCCAGGTTCTCAATAGTGCTCAGCCCTAACCAGCTCTCTTTGTGACACTTATGGCCAGATTTGTTGCTGATCTCTTTAGAAAAAAACTGGCCACGCACTGGTTGTATAAACAGGAGCCGAACTCTCTTGAAAATTTGACCTTGATAGTGGATGCTGAGCTATTTTCAAAAGCTAGACTATAGAGAGCTTGGGCCAGATCACCCACTGGTATAAACCTATTTCATTCCATTGACTTCATTTGAGCAATGCTGATTTACATTAGATGAGGTTCTTGCCCATTGCATTTTCAATTTTATAAATCTGACATCATCTATAATCAGTGAGGACCTGATGGCTTCAGAGGGCTTTGGATCAGCCCTTAAGTTAATGTAAAATTAGAAGACAGTACATACAATTTTTAAAAGAATACAATGGACTTAAAACCCCTTTCAGAAAAAAGGATGCGCACTCCAGCCTTATATAAGCAGTGTTCCCGGGATAAATTAGCATACACTATAACTGAAGTAATTCCTTGTGCAAAAAGTTAGAACCACGACAGGAGCAAATATTGAGTGTTACTCTAACCAAGTCCCCATTTTTGTGCCTGTAACTTACACCAGTTTTCACCTGGAATTATTTGAACCCACAATTTAGGCCAGTTGTTCATCTATGTACCTGATTTTGGGGTGACACTCAGATGCTTAGATGTTCAAGTGACCTAATTTGCATCTGCAAATAAATAATTTACAGGTACAAAACCAGATGCTGAAAATCTGTCCTTTAAAGTGTAAGGTCTGAATCTGACCAACCATAACATTAGCAGCTTGTCAAAGAAGTGTTTTAGTCCGCACCAGAGACATGTACGTTTTAGTGCCCAATAGTGTGGCCTGCAAACATAGAACTGTTTGAACACAGTGCGCATTAACATAGCACTACATTAATGCGCTCTAGGGAACTCTTCGTTCACACAAGCAGGGTCCACAAGGGCCATTTAGTGCACAACACATTAGTACATACTAAAATTTACACACCCCTGGGGCAGACTACAACACCGTTTAGATAAGCCCTAGAACCTGATCTTGACTTGGCATTGGGGCATCTTTGGCTATTTTGTAAAGTGTCGTGCACATCTTCAGTGCTAGCTAAGTAAGAAATTATATTAACCATTTTCACCCAGATTCAGATATCAGTTATAGGCAAAAAGGATCTTTTAGGCATTTATCTCAAAGTCACAATGAAGTCTAGGAAAAACTCAATGTTCACCAGGAAGATGGCATCAAAACATTACGTTTGCAAGACAAATATTGCAAAACACAGAAATAGTAGAAAAGGGTAGTTTTCCACTGGGGCAGACTGACACATATGGCATTAGCATCCTATCTGTTGGTGCAGTCATTAATTTTTTTTAGCTTTGGGACCAAGTTAATTTCTGCTTCTGTTTCTGAAAGGGAAAACATTTCTCTTTCCTGTTTAGTGAGAGTAAATACATCCTGAACTTTTTCATTCCCTGGCTTTTCTTACCCGACTCACAACTGGTCACAATGATTTACAGCTAAAATGCATCACTCTGGGAGACGTAGCAAATTTTCCAGAAAAGGGAAGAACTCTGTGGTCAGATCCTCAGCTGGTGTAAATCTGTCACAGATCCATTGACTTCAGTTGAACTAGCCCAAGTTACACAAACTGAGGATTTGGTCCTATATTTTTATCCTACTGTTGATCCAAACTATCTCAAGTGTGATGCAGTACCTTTAAAAGGGTGATTTCAGAGTCCAATGTTGTTCCCATTGAAATCAGTGGGAGTTTTTTCCCCACTGGCTCCAACTGCATGCCAGCTCTGTGCTTAAACAGAGTGTCTGATTTATTGGGTTGCCTTCCAGGGGGCTTGTTGTAACCTAATGATAGTGAAGGCCAATGATTGTACTGTTTAATAGGTATAAGATTAGCAAAAATTCTGCTTGGTGGGGATGCATTCAGACCAGGGGTCAGCAACCTTTCAGAAGTGGTTTGCCGAGTCTTCATTTATTCACTCTAGTTTAAGGTTTTGCGTGCCAGTAATACATTTAACATTTTTAGAAAGTCTCTTTCTATAAGTCTATAATATATAACTAAACTATTGTTGAATGTAAAGTAAATAAGGTTTTTTAAATGTTTAAGAAGCTTCATTTAAAATTAAATTAAAATGCAGAGCCCATGGACAGGTGGCCAGGACCCAGGCAGTGTGAGTGCCACTGAAAATCAGCTCGCGTGCCATAGGTTGCCTACCCTTGATTCAGACAGTACCAAGGTGTAACGGGTCGGACTCACCCCTGCGGCACCTCCTGCTGGTGACTCTGGGGAATTAGCTCTTTCCAGCCCTGGAGCGCCCTCTGCAGGCCGGTGATCCACCTGTTTACTACTGGCCCTCATGTCCCTCCCAGGACCCCAGTGCCCCTTTAACCGGGTTTCCCCTTCCCAGGGGAACCCCCACCTTCTATCCCCACTTCACCTCAGTAGTGGCTACTGCCCAGTCTCTATCTAGCCCCATTCACTGGGGCAGACTGCAGTATCCAGTACTCATCATCAGCAAAGGGGGTTTGGACCTGCTGCCTTGGCCTACCCCTGGGCTGCCCCCTGCAACCCCCAGTACCTGTTAGCCCTCTGCTAGGCCGCAGCCTGGGGCTTTCCAGGCTGGAGCTCCCCAGCTCCTCAGCCTTCTCCCAGCCCTGCTTCCCTCAGGTACTCAGTCTAGCTCCCTGCAGCCAGGCCCATCTCTCTCTACAGCCAGAGAGAATCTGTCTGGGTGCCTGGCTCATAGCCTTTTATAAGGGCCAGCTGTGGCCTGATTGGGGTGTGGCCCAGCTGTAGCCACTTCCCCCAATCAGCCCAGCTTAAGAGCAGCAGCTCTCAAACCCTGCCAGGCTGCTTTTAAATCCCTCCAATCCAGGAGCAGGGGTCCACTCTGCTACACAAGGTTTTAAGTGATGTTTAACCAGGCAGTAAATAGATATAGAAAAGAAATTCTAAGATCTTCTATTAATATATCAGGCACCAAATAAAGAGAAAGAAGAAATGCAATGAGTGTCATTTTTTATCTTGTACCAGTAGTTAGACCGTAAGCTCTTTAGGGAAAGGGATTTTTTTTTGTTATGTGGATACAGAGCTTGTACAATGGTACCCTGATTGCTGATTGGGGCCTCTAGACTCTTCCACAATGAAAATAATAATAAAAATGGTCAGCTGTGTATTTTACATCATTTAAAACTCTTATCAAACTTTATTAAAATGGCCTCTTTGCTTTTTCCTGCTGTGCCAATTAGAGAGGTTTCTATTATACTTATAGAAACAGCCATTTAAATGTGACAGGATATTGTGGGGAACACATAATGGACAATTTTGCATCCTGTATGTGCTTCAATAGTTAATCTTATAAGCCCTCAATAGAGGTTAGAACTGGATGAAACTCAGAATTGCTTTTCCATAGGAAATTCTGACATTTCAAGATTTATTTTCATTCCAATTAGGAACAAAATCAAACATTTTTGATATTTTCCACTGAATTCTGGAAAAATGTTTGAGGTTGATCAAAATGCTTCGATCTGAATAAAAAAAGTTTCATTTCAATTCTGACTTTGAAAATTTTATATTTATATTTTTTTAAAAAATTTAAACAAAAAGTAGTTTCAAAATTAAAAAAAAACCAAAACATTCCATTTTGCAAAGGTCGAAAGAGCACATTCTGACCTTATCAAAAAGTTAAGATAAAATAAAACTTCATCAAAAGTGATACATTTCTGCAAAGAGAGTCCTTTTTGACTAATTGTCCATTTGTGGCAGAACAGTTTCCACTGGCAAATTTTCAACTAGCCCTAATAGATGTAAAGATAAGTTTCAACTTGGCCTTTGAATTTCCTTTCATATTAGTACTTAAGTCAGATTTGTGACATGGTTATCTGTGGTTACATGCATGTTCTATAGTGCTACCCCTGACTATTGGGTCATGGATCCCATGATGCAGAAAGTAAGCTAATGGCCTCTCCCATTTATTCCCCATTTTTCCTGAACGAGGTCTCACCACAATGCAGTCTTTATCATCACAGACAAGAGAAGAAACTTTGTTCTCATTTATGGTACCCCCTCACACACAAATAAATTCACTTAAAGCAGACGCTGGGTCAGACATTTAAAATTGACATCTATTTGTTGATTACATCAAAGAGTAAATTAAAACCCACTGAAACAATAAAACTTTATAAATGTATGTGCTGTAGTATTTTGAAGTGGATGTTGGATAAATGTATTGTTGTTGATTCAATGTATGTGACTTTATATTTTGTACGTGGACCCTGATAGGCACATTGTATATAGCAGAAATTCAATAAATACATGATGGTAGTGGAGTGGATAATCAGTTTATTTTCATGAGTTTAGGAATAGTCATGATTGACAGAGCCATAAGGTGGTTATTTTGGGTCATCTTTTATGAGTGAAAATTAATTCATATGAACTACCGTCATCCTGTAGCAAGTAACAAATGAGTACCTGTAGTCTTCTTCAAGTAATGAGGTCTTTTCCCCGAGTACCAGATGTGAACCAACTAGCAATGTGTATCCCAGCTTAGGAAAAATTCCATGCCACGTTAGGGTCAAAATCACTCATGGGCCAAGCCGATGATCGTCACAATTAAAGTTTTGTTCTGTGTACCACACTATATGAATCCACACTTCTGAGATGCAGGCAGTAAAAAGCAGACTAGCAACATGCCTGCATTTTAAAGTGTGGACTTCTTTTCATCTTCTGTCCACTCAATATATTAGTTGCCATACAAAGGCAGTATGTCTGATACTTAGGTGTGTAATAATCATGTACTTGTTCAAAACTAATGTAGCATCTTTGCAGGAGGAGGAGAAGTAACTAAGGGGACCCAGACAACAGTTGATTGTGTGCTTTTTTAGTGGAACAGCAGATGCCCAACCACTAAGAAGTAAAAATATCCCCATGTAACTTTACTCCAGTTGACACAGCTTGAATATCTCAGTTATGAATACAACTTACCAGCCATGAGTTCCATCATTCCGATTCCTGCTAATAATAGTCTCCATGGAAAACCTGAATACAGCAGGTCTCCTAACAGAGAGAGAGAGAGAGAAAGAGAGAGAGAGTGTGTCCATTTTGTTTGTATTGTCTCAAGTTAAATGAGATACAAAAAAAATATTTCACCAAATAATGAAGTCAAGTTATATCTGTTCCTGTGTGAGTACTCATAGGCTAGGGGGGAGGCACTGGGAGCCCTCATCAAAACACCCAAGCAGAAGGCAACCACAGTGCTTGCAAGCTCTTAGTGCAAGGAAGGGACACCTAGGTCTACTAGCAGCTCTGCACGGGTTCAGGCAGTTTGAGGCTGAGGCACTCAGGCCCAGATCCTCAGAGGCATTTAGGCACCTAACACCCAGTTCTCTTGCTCTAATACCGGGAGAATAGGACCTGATTGTGGTCTCCTTAACAGCCATGTTACATCCTTGATATCCATGAACAGTTTAGGAGGGAGCAGACTTGGGCATACTATTTTGTGAGTAGACTTGAGTGAATCAGTCATGTGGATGTTTTTAAAAATCAAAATGGGTCTATTTTTGGAGTTTGGACCAATGGGAGGTAAGTTTCTGAAATCTAGAAACTGATCAGTGACAATGTCTGAGGTGTCCATCTGAATGCCTGAGAATTCAGAGAGGATTTTCACATGACCTTTTTCTCCTGTCAAGTTGGGCTGCTTTTGACTGGTTACAAGGCACAGCTTCTAAGTGGTCAGTGAGGTATATTGACTCGTTCTGAAAATACCAGCTACATTTTGATGGGAATTTTCCAAGATGCTTAAGGGAGCTAGGCACTTCAAATCCTACTGAAATCCATGCTCCTTCAAAAGTCATGGTCTTTGGTACACTCTCTCTTTGCACCAGTCAGAAAGGAAAAATAGTTCCCTGATGTGGTGTGGGATGAAGCATCTTTGCTGTTCCCTTCAAGGCAAACCCAGGATTTCTACAGTGTGAGTAAGAAAAATGAGTTTGGGGCTTAGGGCTTCCTGATTATTGCTAAGTCAGGACAGCAAATAAACTGACCTGTTCCTCTGTTAGAACTCCACACTGTTCTCAAAGCAGCAAGGGAGTTTGCTTACCCAGAATGATCTTTAATTATTTTTAAAGACTTCATTCCCCTTGAAGCTCAAGACGTTTGCTAGCTCTCTCATTTCATCAGTAACATGCTTGCTCTAGGCATTCTGAAATTAGTGTTTGAGTACAGTGCACTGTAAAAGATAGCACAGTACTGAGGAGGAAAAGAGACTACCCAGGAGGGAAGGGGTAATATACCATGGCTAAATTCACCTCTGACATTAAATACATCCATCTATGTTCACTGAAATCAATTTCATGCTCCTGATATATAGTGTAAGGAGTCAGGTATGATCATAAAATATAAAGTTGGTAGCTCCATCACTAGTTCTGCTACATGGCATTTAGCATATTTTGCCAGACGACAGTGGGTAAAGAACTTTCTATACAGGAGCAGCCAATAATATCAAGGTTTTGCTTAGATTTCACATTATAGAGTCAATCTTATTGATCTGTACAAGACAATATATGAAGGTTGTTTTCTATGAGAAATTTACATGAGAGACTATTTAAAATATGTAGATATTATTATGACCCCCTACATAGCTCCTGCCCAGAAGGAACTTTATAATGTTATATGTTCTGTGCTTTCTACAGTACAGTAATAAAAAAAATTGGGCAAAATCCTGCTAAGCGCTTACTCAGGGATATACCCTGACCCCTTGGCTCTATTCCTTTGGACTGCTAGACTAATACAAAGGGGATGGAGAGCTGCTCTGAGGGGGCAGCCCAGGATACAGAGGAAAAGTCTGGTGGTGAAAAAGACAGCATAGCCAGCTGTCTCAGGTGCAGGGGCCATTCCTGGGTGAGTTTGGAGTGGAACTGGAGTGCACTGCTCCCCATCAATTCCTAACCACCACAGGGGACTGCATTAGCTGGCGTAATTTAAAAGAACCCTTAGGCTATTCTGAGTTCCTTCCATGGTCAGGCTGAGGCTCAGTGGAGAGGAAAGGTAACTTTTTAGAGTCACCATCCTCTACTCCAAATCTCTCCCCAAGTCCTGCACCAAGCACAGCTTGGCAAGACCCTCAGATCTGGGCTTCAGTTCTGACATAATGAAAAACTGTCATTAAAGCCAACTGGTGTTTTCCTTGATTAAGAGCTAAGAGCCAAATTATGACCTCAGAAGTATGTACATGGCTCCCCTTGAAGTCCATGAGAGCCGCACAAGGGTAGACTCGGTTCTTGAGACATCCAAGGGTAGCCTCTGTCCTTGAGTAGAGACTACAGGATTTGGCTCAGGGTCTCTAGAATGCAAAGTCTTACCTCTAAATTAATAACCATGTCCTCATTAAGCAGTACATATTTATTAATGCCTATGGAAAAATATTTGCAAAATGGGTTTAATTCCTTTCTCTGTGTTGTGTATAAAAAAACATTGACTACTTCAGCTCTTCTACCTCTATGTCTGAACATATTACTACATTTCCCTCTCAGTGGGCAATAGCTAGGGTGAAGGATTTTATTGTCCGATTCATCATCCCAGCAATAACGTCTCTCCTATTGTGCTTCACATTTTCTCCTGCACCTGTCGAGTTTATCTAGACCAGGAGTCAGTAACCTTTGAGAAGTGGTGTGCCAAGTCTTCATTTATTTACTGTAATTTAAGGTTTCGCGTGCCAGTCATACATTGTACATTTACAGGAGCTGGTGGATGGAACCCCAGACTGGCGGTGGGCTGAGCAGGGCCGGTGGCCAGGACCCCAGACTGGCAGCGGGGGCGGCAGTGGGGGCGGCAGATGGAACCCCAGACTGGCATCGGGCTGAGCCGCTGCCGGCTGGCATCCCGTCCGCTGGCCCCGCTCAGCCCGCTGCTGGCCTGGGGTTCTGTTCATCCAGGCAGGCAGCGGGCTGAGTGGGGCCCGGGACCCTGGCTGCCACTAAAAATCGTGCTGCCTTTGGCACGCATGCCACATGTTACCGGCCCCTGATCTAGACAGACAGATGCAACAAAAGTGGTCTGCGGAAGTGATGACTTACATCTTTTTGGATGTAATCCAGGCAAACTATCTTCAAGCATTTCTGCCCCATCAGCACTGATCCATGGAGACCTTGGTGACCAAAACAAGTCTCATTAATTTGGATTTTTAAAAAAATGTATGTCATTCCAATTGTGATTAGAAGAAATGTGAGTCTAAAAGTCATCAAATAGCAAATTCTGCCATAAGAAGCTACCTTATGTATTGACACATTTCTATGAAGGAACTATTATCATAGGACCAGTAGTGCTAATTACTCTAACACTGTAGAAGTAATTCCACTATAGGTTTTTCCTTTGTTTTTTTAGATACAATACAAGGAAAAGATGACTTGCAAATGCTTTTTTAAAATTGGGTATGCACCCAATTTTTGTTGCTTTAGTGTGCTTAAAGGGATTTTGTTTTTTAAAAAGGTGTTAGGGTTTCCTCTTCCTGCTTGTTTTTAGCCTCAGAAATATCAGGAACATCACATCTCATCTTCCCTAGTGTTGTTGGAGAACTTTTTGGAAATCTCAGAGCACATGGGCTGTGATCTCTCACACCTTTGATTAAAGGGGAGAGAGTGTGGAATCTTCACCAAAGTTGCCCTTTCTCTAACATGTTAATTAGTCATTGATGTTAATAGGTGTTAAAAAAATAAACACAAAACCCAAGGGTTATTAAGTCTATTTAAAATTCCCTCTGAACAGTTCAACATTTACTCTCTTAACTCTTGTGATGCTGTTATTTCACTAGTTTTCCAATTATCATAGACTTTTCCAAACTAGACAGGACCTGAATTTCTAATATAAATAATAAGCAAAATAAACTCTTTACAAACAACTAAAAAAAAAACCCCTTTCATGCCTTCTTTATACACCATGAAGAATCAAAGGAGGACACAGCCTCAGATTTTTCTTTAAGTAAATATTCTATATGATTACTCCAGAAGAAAGACCACAGGAAATTAAGGAAAGTACAGACCTGATCTTGCAGCCTTTACTAATGCAAGTGGTTCTTACTCATGAAGTTTCTTTTGTTTTGTGTTGGCTCAGGTGTAAAAAAGTAGCAGGATCATAACAGATTTCCCCTTTTAGCGAAACAGCAGATGAAATTAATCAGGCCATCATCCTTCAAAGAGAACTATGCAGACAGACCCCTGCATCCAGGCATAGCCCAACTGGTCTCAGCAAAAGTCCATGCACATGATTCTAGTTGCAGAATTGGAGTCTGATTTTTTTATCTCTTCTATCCATCACATATCCTGTTGTTAAACCAAAAGAGTGATTTAGATTATTGGAATATATCACAGGACACCATGGGTCAGAGGCATTATCCAGTTTATGATTAAACGAATTTTTTTCCAAGTACAACTTCTACAAAATCCAACACTGACATGTGCAGGTCTTTATTATATTTATGTTTTTATGTATGCTATATTTGTATTAATCATCATAAAAACATGAAACTAAAGCCAGTTGAAAAACAAAAACTAAATTTTCACAAAAAATGCAAAACAATTAGGGTTGTGTTTTTTAGGAATTTTCAAAAGTTTGGTTGAAATTTTAAAAGATTTTGACAAGTGCTACTAAAATTATGTTCAAACAAACTATGGCAATGTAGGAACAAAACAGAAACTGTAACTGCATCCAGTATGATGGGTTTATCTTCACAAATGTGTTGAATCACATCATGGCCCCAGTGACGGCAATGACTAAACCCCCACTAACTATAAAGACAACAGGATTTGAACTTCTGTAAAGTGTGATCAGAGCTTCACTGACTTAGATCAGAAGAGCGTGAGTACCCATTGCACCATTAATAGTACTCAGATTGTAGATATCTCACATGTGTTAAATGTAACGATAATAATACTCAGCACATATACAGCACTGTGTGTAATAATAACACTTAGCACTTATTTAGCATTCTCCATCCATAGTTCTCACATGGGTAAGCATTATTATCTCCAATTTACAGCCAGAGAAAATGAGGCACAGGTTGATTAAAGTGACTTGATCAAGGTCAAGCAGCAAGTCCATGGCACAGTATCGAGTAGAAAATAGTTCTCCGGCCTCCCAATGTCACATCACTTAAAGCTCTATATTTGCTTTGACAGAATGTTGTGGAGGTGGAGAAACATGGGTGTCAATTGCTGGAGGCAGAACTGAGACACAAATTTCTTTGGGCCAGCTGGGAGAACTGCACACTCATTAAAAGCTTCCACTGAGTGCAATGGGAATTTTTCCTGAGCAAGGACCTCGGGTAAGTGTCAGACCCTTTATGTTATTTACTGACACACTGGAATCTTCAGAAACACATTCACATTATGAACCAAATTCTGAATGCACGAGGCCTAGCTGGGAGCCTATTTCACAAGGCTGTTGTGAAGATTAATTAGTGAATGGCTCTGAAAGTGTGTGTGTTACATAAGTGTTAAGCATTATAATTTAAAGATATATTTTCCTTAAAAACAGACAGGTTATGAAGCATTTTGCTGCAGTGCTCACAGTATTTCCATGACAGTTTCTGATTAGTTACTGTTATCTGTCACTTTATAGATTGACTGTATTAGTCTAATCCTGTAGATTAGTGCCGATCTGTTCTCACCTCCATCTGGAAAAGTGATCATTCTTATAGAGCTCAAAGAATTGAGAAGACTAGGAGAAATGACACATCCATCCCATTACCTTGTCAATCATCCTCTGAACAATTACATTCATACCCTCAATCCACCCACATGCCCCTACTTAACAGCTTGCAAGATGTGCTGTTGCTTGCCTAATGTGAGAGTACCGATTATTTTTCCAGGAAGGTGATTCTACAGCCAATGTCTCAGAAATAGTGTGTGCTTAGTTACACTGTCAGTAAGACTCCGTATGAGTTACATCACAATCAGGCCTGCAGTATCACTCAGGCCTAAAGTTTGAAATTCACTCCATTATATAATTATTCACTTTCCAGTCCTGGATAATTTTGAACTAGATGCTTAACGGTTAAAAAAAAAGATTACGGTAACTATCTTAATGTGATCTATTTTCCACTCTCTCTACAAATGTTTGTGTTGATAGTGTGTTTTAGAGAGTTTGGAGCCTTGGAATAAGAGTTACAATTGATTGTCTTTATGGGCTGCATCAAATGGTGGATTTACAGCAGTTGGAAATGTATAGAGCAAGGGGTAGGAAAATGGGGGAAAACCTGGTTTGCTTCCTTGGTAACAAAACCTACAGCACAGCAGGCAACCACAGCATGATAATTAGGGAATTACAGCTGTTAGTCACAGAAAATATGCTGCAGTTGTGGGTCAGGAACCTAAGGTCATGGCACAGGAAGCAAAATTGTAATTTAGAGGCTGTGAGGAACTCGCTGCATATATTAGCTGCCTTGCTACTTAAGGCATCTCTACACCTGTTCCTCATGGCGGAAATCAAACACAGACAAAACACACGCCAAAGACATATAATGATCTGCCTATCACTATGCTGATTTGATTTATAAAAGGAACGTTATACTGCTCTGGAAAAAGACAGTAATAGGTATTTTTTTGTGTGTTTAAAAAGACAAATTCTTCTTTTAAAACACTTTTTTTTAGTTTCTATTTTTCCTTCATCTTTATTTTCCTGTAAGCTTTTAGGATTTTCTTATACATTCTGGCTCTTCAAGACTTTGAGACAATACAGACTGGGAAGTTCTCCTTTTCCTTTTGCAGTCTATATAATAATATAGTCGAATAAAATGATACTGCAATCTATGGATTTTTTTTCCTGAAATGAATAGAGATGCGGTCTCTTACAACACCTGGCAAGTGAATTGTCAAAGTGAGATATCTGTAATTTGGCTTATCTGTAATTTCTATGATTTTTAAGTTAATATTGGTAATATTTTCTTGTTGCTAAGAAAATATTGAAATCAAACCATTTCACTAAAATCATCTCTGTCTGCATAATATTAATGAGGGCAAACATAACAGAAGGAAAGAAATTGGTAAATGGGTGAGCAAACTTCTGTGTAGCAAAGGGCAAGTCTACACTACAAAATTAAGGCAACCTAAGTTATGTTGACGTACAGTCACCGCAGTAATTAAATCACTTTTGCATGTCCACACTACGTTCCCTGTGTCAGCGTGTCCTCACCGCAAGCGCTTGCACCAATTTAACAGTCAGTGTGGGGCTTTGTGGGAAGGCTTCTGAGAGCCAGCAACAGTCAATGTAAGAAACTGCATTGACCTAACTATGTCAGCCTAAGTGGTATGCCTCTCATGGAGGTTGAGTTAAGTCAGCATAGCGGGCGAGTTACATTGGCAGAAGCAACATTTTAGTGTAGTGTAGACCAAGCCAGATATGCATCTAGATCAAACAATAAATACACTAAGAACAAAAAAAGGTATGGAAAGATTTGCCACCAAAAAAAAAATGTTAAGCATGTAAAAAATATGGTAGAACAAGCAAAATGCACAAGGTGTAAAACTAAGCCAAGATTTTCAACAGAGCCTTAGGGAGTTAGGATCCCAAATCCCATTGAAATTCAGCTCCTTAGGCTCTGTTGAAAGCCCCATACCTAAGGAGTATATTCTGAAGTACAAACTCTTGAATGGAGGCACAAGTTAGCAACTGTAAGGCAATGACAATAAGGCCCATAATAAATAGCATTAGTAAATTATTGACAAAAAAGGTGTAGAGTTCATTGCTAAAGGATTCAAGTTCTGATCCTGCAGTCCTCACAGAGAGAACACTCCTGTTTGCCACAGTGGATGCTTGTTGTGAAGACTGGGCCCTAAATCAATTCTAATCCTAAAATAAATGTTCATAAAGTGGACTGGGGAGGGATAAGGGGGTGTACAATTCCCTGGGGTGAAAGAGCAAACACTAAAGGAAATCAGGAGCTAGTATTATACTGCACTAATGTACACTATCTACTTTTAAAATGGAGACAGAGTCTGATCTCAGTTACACCAGAATAAATCTGAAATATCTGTATTAAAGTAAAATGAGCTACTCTGGATTTATCCACGTGTAACTGAGGGTATGTCTACACTACCCACTGAATCAATGGGTAGCGATCGATCTATCGGGGATCGATTTATCCTGTGTAGTGTAGTGTAGATGCAATAAATCGATCCCCGATCGCTCTCCTGTTGACTGCTGGACTCCAGCTCGGCAAGAGGCGGAAGCAAAGTCAACGGGGGAGTGGCGGCTGTTGATCCTGCGCCACAAGGATGCGAAGTAAGTGATTCTAAGTCAATCTAAGATACGTCGACTTCAGCTATGCTATTCTCATAGCTGAAGTTGCATATCTTAGATCGATCCCCTCCCTAGTGTAGACCAGGCCTGACTGCAGAATCTGGCCTGCAGTTGTTAATTGTAGAACAAAGCTATCAGTTTTATTATGGCCTGATGCCATGACGTGTCAGGCATCTCTTGAGAAAAGTTGAGCCATCTCAGCTCCCACTGAGTTCAGTGTGAGCTGATAAATTCCAGCCAGGGATACCAACTTTCTACTCACACTAAATCGAACACCCTCGCCCTGCTCCCTGCCTCACCCCTCCTCCTCTGAGGCCATGCCTCTTCTCTGAGCCCTCGCCCCCACTCACTTCATCCCTCTTTCTGTCGCTCGTTCTCTCCACCCTCCCTCCCTCACTCACTTTCACCAGGCTAGCTCAGTGGGTTGGGATGCGGCTGGGGGTGAGGGCTCTGGCTGGGGGTATGAGTTCTGGGGTGGGAGCAGAAATGAGACATTCAGGGTGCGGGAGGGGGCTCTGGGATGTGAGAGGGGTGAGGTCTCCATCTGGGGGTGCGGGCTCTGGGGTGGGGCTGGGGATGACGGGTTTGGGGTGCCGGAGAGGGCTGAAGGCTGAGGGGTGGAGCCGAGGGGTTTGGAGTATGGGAGGGGACTCCTGGATAGGCAGGGGGTTGGGGTGTGGGAGGTGGTACAGGTTCTGGGCTGGGGGTTCTGGGCTGGGGCTGAGGGGTTCATGGTGTGGGAGGGGTCTCCATGTTGGGGTGTGGGTGGGTGGAGGCTCTGTCTGGGGGTGTGGTCTCTGGTGTGGGGCCAGGAACCAGAGATTTGGGGTGCAGGAGGGGGCTCCAGGCTGGGGCTCAGGGTTCTGGAGTGCAGGAGGGGTCTCTGGGCTGGAACAGGGGGTTGAGGTGTGGGAGGGCTCCAGCCGGGGGTGCAGGGTCTGGGGAGGGGCTGGCTATGAGGAGTTTGGGGTGCAGGATGGTGCTCTGGGCTGGGATCGAGGGGTTTGGAGGGCAGGAGGGGGATCAGGGCTGGGGCAGGGGGTTGGGGTGCAGGAGGGGGTTAGGGATGCAGGCTCCAGGAGGCACTTACCTCAAGCAGCTCCTGGAAGCAGCAGCATGTCCCCCCTCTAGCTCCTACATGGAGGCACAGACAGGTGGATCTGTGCGCTGCCCCATCTGCAGGTGCCGCCCCCGCAGCTTCCATTGGCCACTGTTCCTGGCCAGTGGGAGCTGAGGAGCTGGCACTTGGGTCGAGGGCAGCATGAAGAGTCCTCTGGCTATCCCTGGGCCTAGGAGCCAGAGGGGGGACATGCCACTGCTTCCGGGAGCCACACGGAGCCATGGGAGGCAGGGAGCCTGCCTTAGCCCCAGTGCACCGCCGACCAGATGTTTAATGGCCCAGTCAGCGGTGCTAACCGGAGTCGCCAGGGTCCCTTTTTGACTGGAGTTCCGGTCGAAAACCAGAGCGCTGACAACCCTAGTTCCAGCATCACTTGAAGAAACACTTATCTTCTGCTATTTTGAGGCACAAATTGGAACCAGTTGACTGATTTCTGGACCTCAGAGACCTACACAAGGCCACAATAGATCAGAAGCTATGGTTTCCAAGGGGTTGTCTAGATAGACATTTTCCATTGGACTGGGGCCTTAGGCTGTTTTCCAGGTGACTTTGTAATCCTCTGGTTACCTGAGAAATGCTTAACAATGTCTATTACGACAAGTGTGTGCCTCATCCAGTGCACCTAATGCTCCAATAATAGATAAGTGGGTGAAACCTGACAATCACTGCACTCTCAAATGAACTTGCACAGGAAAATGATAAAGGACAGAAACACCCTGTCACCTGTGGGTGATCACTCTATCTCTAACCTATTGGTCCTCATCTTCAAAGGAAACCTGCACAAAACTTTCAAAAGATGAACCTGGGACTTTAAATTCATAACTGTGCTAGACAGTAACATTCATGGATGGAATAGAGACACTGGATTTATGGCTTATTACAATAATCTATAACTCCCCAACCCCAACTGACTTTCCTCCCTCACTTTCTCTCTCCCCCCCACGACTGGAGGGATGTTAATGGGCCACTTCATCTTGAAGAGTCCCTTGAAATATGTGGTAACTACTTATACTGAACAATCTGTTCCAGCCTGTATTTAGCTGTGACATGCTATCATGTTGCCCAGACCTGAAGAAGAGCTCTATGTAAGCTTGAAAGCTTGTCTCTCTTACCAACAGAAATTGATCCATTAAAAATTTTTACCTCACCCAACTTGTATCTATGGTTCTTTATTGTCATTCCACAAAATAAAAACAAGGACGGGTTTTGGAAGTGATCCACTCCACATCCCCTTCAAATTTGCCTTCCTTAAAGTTCCCTCCCTCATAGTCTGTTGTTTAATGTTTAGTTTTTATTTATTATTTCAATATCTAACCAATTCTGAAGAAACATCTCTCATAGGCTCTAGATGCATTTGACACAATCAAAGGACAATGGCGTAAAAGTAAAGCCAGCAGCTGCCCCACACCCCAAAACCAGTAAATAAGAAAATAACCAACTAGATATGAAATCACTCCCAAATATCAACCCTTAGGGAAGGGTATATAAAAAGGCTTGTTTGTTTGTTTGGGGGGGTGGGGAACAGGTGGAGATTTTCAAAAGGCACAAAATGCAAATTAGGCACTCAGTTCTCATTGACTTTCAATGGGAGTTTGGGACCTAACTTCTCTCTGGGTATTTGAATGTCTACTCCTATGTGAATGCATAGGATTTGCAGCATGGTCTGAAGGCCAACAGATTCAGGCTATTTCATACCACGAGGTAGGGAGTAAATTCCAGAATTGAAGGCCCCTCATGGGAAATACCCTGCTACCATCTCCCTCTATGTTTGCTTATTTTGATTTCTAATAACCAAAGATGCCCATGCACAAGTTCTGAGTGACCTGACAACTAATAAAAATCAACACACACTCAGCCAGCCTTGTCTGTTCTACAAAGCAGCAACTTTAATATAAATATATTAACACCCCAATATTGCCAGACAGTAGCTCAGACTCCCCTAGATCTCCTCAAAGGCCAGTCACATGCCATAAAGATTGACAAAATCAGGCTACTTTGGACTGGGACAAGAGGCCATTCCAGAGCCCTGGGGCCCTCACAGAGAACATCTTCCCACCAGCCTCATCACTATTATAGCACAGAAATAGCATGAGTGCTTCTGCTGATCACAGCTCAGATAGAATGTCGTGGCTAGATAGGTGTGTCTGAAATCCAAGTCATTTGGGGCTTTAAGTCAAAATCAGCACCTTCAGCTCCACCTGGATGCCAGTATCCCATACTGTTAATTCTAGAGGCAAATGACAAACATGCACCCTCAATTAAAGGGGCAGATATATACCTGACCAGATCTTTCAGTTGCTTTCCTCAACTTAACAGCATTGCCTGCGTCTGATCAAGACAGAACTTCAGGAAGTAACTTCTCAACAAAATAGTTTGCTGTGCTGAAAAATCAGGTCAAGTGCTAGAGTTCAGGTCTTTTCTGCATCAGTTCTAATCACCAGCAAACTGGCCTAGGCAAGAGCCTTCTGGCTCCTCATATCTAAGAGCTATACTTCAGAACACAACCTAGACATACAGCCTCCTCCAAATGTAGCACCCAGCAAATAGCACTGCTGTAAGTAGGAATGGGATTTTCTAATAGAACTGTTTCATCAGAACAAATATACTAAAAATGGCCCTGAACCCCAGTGTATTAAGGTACAATTGAACTTGCAGCTCAACTAGCATGAGCTGAAATTTAAAGGCTAAATGTTTCATTAATCTAAAACCTCCTTAGGCAATATGTTAATTTGTAGTTCTGAGAATGGTGTAATGAGTCACTGACTAAAATACCCATTTGATAAAGCATCTATCTTGTTGCTACTTGCTGCGCAGTAGTTTCTCACCCAGGAAGATATGTATTTGCCAGACTTTGCTGTGATACAACATAAGGTTTGATAAATTTTCAGTCAAGCCCAACAGTGCCCAGTGCTCCTTTTTAGCAAAGTGAATAAATAATATTTAAGGATAGATCTATCCCTCCCCATGTAGTTTCTCACTAAAGGGGAAGAGCCTCTCAACAGCTGTTTCTTTGGAAGCAATAAATTACTTCCAGCATTACAGGTGTTTGTTATGGAAGCAGAAAGACACTAGTTCTCGCCAATAAAATTGTGTCAGATGACACAGCAGCTAAATATATCTGGTGAACGTCAACTTGATTCTTTCACATCTGATCCAATTTCTCTCTTTGGTGGAGCCAGCTAATATTTCATTAGACACTTGCAAAGAAAGCTCCTTGAGATGCAGATTTTAGTTTAAGTACTGGGTGTGGGAGAAGGAGAGCTTCAGGTGAATGGGATGTAATGGAAAGGGATCCAACCCAGAACCAACCGTATTTTAAACCAGCATTTCATGGGAAACTAACACAGCAAGCTGCTGGTATATTAATAATGTGCTGAACTAACAGGATGCAGCCAAAGCTGTAAAGTTTATTTCTGCAGTGCTACAGCAGCTGTTAGTGTGAAGTAAAAGCTTGTGGAGTGGACTCATGTATTGCACACTACTAATCTGAAAGCTATTGGCACAGAATTCCACCCCGAATCCCTGCTAAAACAAACACCGAAAAGTTTCTGCAAGCCTATTAAGTACAACTGCGAATATTTCCATCAGGAATAATGCCTGGGCTTCACTGTGGTTGCTCTTACACAGGTAGGCCAGGAACCATGTTCCAGCAGGGACAGAAGGTGGGAATGCTCCCCCTCGGCATGGTCTGCTTCTGAAGGTAGCCCCAGCACTGAGGCAGCCAGAATACCTACAACCTATGCCTCTCTGTGGCCAGATCCTGAGATCATGGAAATTGGCTTCAGTTTACACCAGCTGATTAGATTGTTGCCCTTATGTATCTAATGAAAATACATATGTAGACGTTTAAAGCAGGTTTCAGGGAATTCAGTTCCTCCCTATATTTGTCTGTCAGGAGCTGATTTTAGCATTCTTTGTTTCCTTTGCAGGGGTTGGGGTAATGAGATCAGAAACCCATGAAGCTATTTCTCCATGCTGCATGAGCTTCTTTCAGCTGTCAGCACTTATGAGGGAAGATCCTAAACTTATGGCTTGCCAGGGACATACTAGCAGCATTTAGAAGGGAAACACAGGATTCTGAATTCACATCTTGGTAAGATCAGTGAGGGAGGAACTGATTTTAAGGTATTTCCTTTTAAGATATAACTCATCATTTCGAATGCCTTGTAAGTAGACAGTTAGTTATGTTTAAAGCATGGGAGTCAGAGGATCTAGGCTCTGGTCCTAGAAATGCACAAACATCTTGAGTGACTGAGTTGGAACTGTAAAAAGCAACGAAGAGTCCTGTGGCATCTTATAGACTAACAGACGTATTGGAGCATAAGCTTTCGTGGGTGAATACCCACTTCATCAGACGCATGTGGTGGAAATTTCCAGAGGCAGGTATAAATGTGCAGGCCAGAATCAGTCTGGAGATAATGAGATCAGTTCAATCAGGGAGGATGAGGCCCTTTTCTAGCAGTTGAGGTGTGAAAACCAAGGGAGGAGAAACTGCTTTTGTAGTTGGCTAGCCATTCACAGTTTGTGTTTAATCCTGAGCTGATGGTGTCAAATTTGCAAATGATTGTGCATTGAGGCACAAGCCTGAGTAAGGAGCAGTGTGTAAGCTGCCAGGGTGCCCTGGGAGAGATTGTGCCACAAGGCAGCCCTCTGAGATGCAATTGCTTCAGTGCACTCTTGGATTGGGGGCAGGGAGTGGGGAAGTGATCTATTACTACAGCACATACTCTTCATCTGTGTCCACCCAGCTCCCCTGATTGGCACGTAACATGTTCCGAGTGCAGAGCTGTGGTTCTACCGGCTTGTTCACAGGAGCTAACACCAGCTGTGCTGCCCTTGTTTTTCCCTTGTACTCAGTGCTGTGATTAAGTCAGGTCAAATGCAGCCATGCAGGTGAGGTGGACTGATGTAGGATCTTAGTCCCATATAGACTCAGCCGCGAACACAGTAACTTTGTGATTGAGTTTTCCCATGTGTAAAATGGAGATAATACTTCCCTGCTGTACCTCATGGGGCACTCTGGGGCTTAATTAATTAAACTTTGTAAAGCACTTTGAGATCCTTGAATGGAAAGTCCTAGAATAATGCAAAGTATTGTAACCCAGCCGGCTATCTATAGAATTCATGGTTGTCACTGTGCTGAATATCCTGGCTGCTTGGAACTTCTAAGAGCACAAGCACCTTCTACTTCCGCTAGAGGAGAACCTCCACTAGCTGTTAGAACGATGGCCCCAATTCTGAACCCTGCCCCATGCAGACAGATCCCTCTGTAAATGCATAGCAGAGCAATTTGCTGGATTAGGACCTGAAAGGCAGGTACAGATGAGCACTTGTGATTCTATCCAGTAGATGGCAGCGGTTGTCTTTATGGTTGAATAACGTAGTGACTTGCCATTAGAATAAAAGGTAGTGGTAGGGCCATATCTCCATTACAGTGCCCGAGGAGGTCCATACATACACCATTGTCTGTTATTCAATCAGAGGCATGCTTGTTTTGTACAAGATGGAAAACTAGGTACCCCCACCTGAATTATTCTTTTTTTTTTAAATTCCAGATGGATAAGCTCTCTGGAGGAGGGACAGTCTTTTCATTATGTGTGTACAGCACATGGCACAATTGGGGCGCTAATTCCTGTCTGGGGCCTCTAGAAGCCACTCCTATACAAGTAATAAATAGTTAATAATTCCAATGAGATCCTGCTGTATATTCTGTAAATGACAAGTCATGTGAGAGGCTAGTGAGAGGCCATTCAACATGTTGTAAAGAACAAGCAAACACAGAAGCTACTAAGGTTTATTTCATGACTTTCTTAAACTTTAAGTAATCCAATTTCCAACCCCTGCCCCCCTGAGCGACTCTATTATGAGGATTATCTAATGGAAAAGACTATTGACTTGAAGAGAACATTGCAATTCATGGTAAAATTCCATTACGCTTCCTATTGGGTGTGTCCAATTACTTCCAGTATAAATTAACTAGGCAGTTGGGTGTATGTTTGCTTTTCGTAATTTCATATAGATAATTATAATTATGGTTTGAATTCATGTTTTCTTTAAGGGAGCAATGGTTTCACATGAAATTAAGGTGACAGAGTTTTCAAATTATTCATAGTTCTGTCACAACCCTATAGAATTATCTCAAATCCTGTAGAATCATTCAAATTTCCCACAAATTCCATTGCCAAGATCCAATACTTTAACGTCAGTGAATGTTGAGCTTGGGGACATACCCACTGTTTTATTTGCACTGCCACCGTGAAGTATCTCAAAGTATTACTTAAGAACTGCACAGTAACTGCAGGTACATAGAAATTACCTGATTGATGGCTGTGTCACCCTTACTAAGAGAAAAGCTACATGTCACTAATAAGAAATCCATGCAAATAAATTCACACCTGGATCACTTGATGATTACCTGTTCTGTTCACTCCCTCTGGGGCACTTGGCATTGACCACTGTCGGAAAACAAGTACTCGGCTAGATAGACATTTGGTCTGACCCAGTATGGCTGTTCTTCTGACCAAATCATACTGAAAATTCTCCAGTGACTATGAATGTTTCATTTGGTGAGTATGTTAGCTTCAGCTCCTTTAATTGGTTCATACCCTAGAATATACATATTCTACACACACTGTGTGTGTGTATAAGTGTGTGTGTATAAGTGTGTGTTTTATAAAAAGGCTTGGTATCCCTGTATTTTATATAATGGCATCTATCTTGCTGCTCATTAGCAGAGATTTTTAACTGGTTCATTTTTTTTTTGTTCTTGGAAAACAACTTACACCAGCAAACATTAGCTGATATTTTCAAAGCAATCCAGAAGATTTAGCCAACATCTTCTCTACCAAATGATAGAGTTGGAAATATCCAACTGGATAATGCACGACAAGTCCACGCATAAAGCAGGAAGAACATTATTCAGTAGTGTTAAAAATACTTTGCAGTTATATTGTGCCTTTCTTCAGAAGATTTCTATGCATTTTACAAATATAATCACTAAGTATGATAATACCAGTGGGAGTAGATGTTGTTATGCCCACTTTACAGTCAGTTAAACTGAGGCACAGACAGTGAAATCCTGGCCCTTTTGAAGTCAATGGTGAAACTCCCATTGACTTCAATGGGGTCTGGATTTCAACCAGAGAATATACATGATTTGCCCAATGGTGCAAAGCAAGTTTGTGACAGCCATGAGTCATAACTAGAACTGTGCAAAGTGTTCATATTGAATCCATTCAAACATGACCTTGGGTATGAGGTTTGAAGAGTCAACAATGTCAGTCCATGTTCAGTGGTTCATGTTCATGGCCTGAGGTTTGCAGCTGCACCTGATGAATGGCAGTTAAATCTCCCTTCTCCCCAACTGTCATTCCCTCTACCTCAAAGAGACCATGCAGAGGTGGATTCGTTTTCAGCCTTTGCAAACTAAATCTGTAAGGTTCAGGTTGGGCAACCGTCACAAACTACTTCTGTAGGTCTCACATACCTCTAACCCTGAGTCTTAATTACCCAACTTTGCCACCAGACAATGTTGTGTCTCCACAGCCTTGCTGCATATATGTTTAACCTTGTCTTGAACATCAAATAAACTGGGAAATCATTCTATTCTTGGGGCTCATGGATTAAGGATGATACTTTCAAACCAGTGGAACTCGTTGCCACAAGATCTCATTGAGACCAAGACATTAGACATTTATATGGCTAATATCCAGGAATTACAATAATAAATACTTTAAAAAATGTGGAAGGGATATAAACCCATCATGCTTCAGAGCATAATCTAAGCTTTTTGGGGGGTTAGCAGGTAAATTCACTAAGGGCAGATTATCCCATATCCGCCAACTGCAGGGTTTCTTGCACTTGCCTCTGAAGCATCTGGTTCTGGTCAGTGAAGAGCTACTGGAGTAGATGAACCACTGCTCTAATCAGTGATGGCATGAATGATACACAGAAGCCTCTTTTGAGAATTTCACTGCTATGTGTATGCCTAAAATCTGTGTGAGCAGCCATGCTCTGTTTTGGCATACTTTGCAGCTTGTCTGGCTGCACACTTCAAAAATAAACCTTATACTGAGCCTGCAAAGAAGGGCAAGTGTCTGATAGCTCCAGAATACACTTGTGCATGTTTTGTCTGTAGTTGGGCCCTGTTTTTTTTTTGTTTGTTTGTTTTTTGTTTTTACCCTTTTCACAGACTAAATTTGATTCTAAATATTTGCTAAATCTCTTTCGAACATGGTGAATCCCTAACATTGCCTTCTTATAGTCGGGTGGAGAACCAATCCAGGTATGCAACATTCCAGAATGAACCCTGAATACATGTCAAAGATGAAATGAGACAAGAAGAATGTTGTTGGCAATGGTGAGACCTTAAGGGCTTTCTCAGACCAGCTTGTCATTAAGTATAAGACTCACAGGAGAAATGCTGAAGAAGAGCCAGGCTCCACCTTACCAGCACTGTACTGTGACAGCTAAAGAGAGAGACAGTTGAGCTCTTCATTGCTTTTATTTTCTTGAAACAACTATTTGCCAGGCTAATTAGCACTAGGCTGAGTGCTTTTGCTAGCACCGAGTTTCATACAAAAATGCTAGTGAGACTGCATAATGTTTAAGCATCCATTGTTAGCAGGCCTAGCTAGATTTTGACGTAAAGAGAATTTTGCAATGATACTTCTTTTTATTCAAGGCAAAGCATTAACCATAGTCCACACTGGAAGTTCTCAAAGAAGCAGTTTTTTCATAGTGGGGAACCCTTTTGGAAAAAACGTATCTTACCACATAGGGCCTGCTACTGACTCCAATGAGAGCAGGACTAGGCTAGCTCTGTTTCCTGCATGCATGGAGGATATAATATTGTGAACATGATGCTCTTAAGCCCTACCCACACTATGGACTAAATTCTACTTCATTTTGAATGGGCACATTAGGGCCCTGAGCCTAAACCCATATAAGTCGACGGAAAGACCTCCATTAGGTCCCATAGGTCATGGATCAGACTCACAGAGAGTTTGAAGATGCAGGGAGTCTCTGATCTAACTGCCACCCCCATGCAGGAAGCAGAATGGTGACCTATCATTTCACTGAGCACGAGGCAGGGGCTTGGCTACAGCACCCGGTGGTACCTCTCAGCTCCAAAAAGGCGTCCCTGTGTTCAGGCCTTGCCTTCTCTGTTTCTGGATCAGCAACAGAGCTCAGCGAACACTTTCGTCTGTCAGTTCTGCCTAATCAGTTATAGATGTAATGAGCCTCCACTGACACAGCATCAGCAAACTCTAATTACTGTGGGTTTTGAGCTGTTGGATGCTAGAAATGCAAGTGCAAGCCAGTGAAGAGATCAGCAGCAATGACAGGACAGGAATGGGCCAGAATGATAGGACACAGAAAATACCCACCAATCATTAGTAGCAGTGACTTCTGCAAAATAGTCTGTCATCTTGGGATCTGATCCTACACCACAGAAGTCAATGGGAGCTCTGAGACTGACATCAGTGGATGCAGGATTGAACCCTTCATACACAAACGGAGGATCTCCTTCTGCTTTTGCACTCTAAACTTGCACATTTTGATTCTCTTCCCTAGGTTAAACCATGGGGCAGGAAAACAGTCCACACCACAAGACGGTGTGGCTGTTTGTCTGTACATCTGTTTGAAACATAATTTCTCTCCATGTTCTCTTCAGAGTCCACCTTCCTGGGTTTTTTAAGTGTTTTGGTTTCCCACCAACCAGCAGGAGGCTTCCAAGCTGTCACAACAGTCTTAATCCAGTGGAAAATGATTTTATTGTTGGAAGTAGTTGGAAGCAGAGTGTGAAAGTTGCATGACAGATGGGATTGAACATGGAAAAATAGACTCTTAGGAAGAAGCAGATTTGAGCATTAGAACTAAGTTCACACAAGGAGTGTTGGCTGAGAGTCAAAGGTAAGATTATGATCACATTGACCATTTTATTCTCATCTTCAGGTCTGTTGACCATAGTTTAATGCAAAGAGCAGCTATTATGAACCATGAGGAACTTTTATAGATAATAAAGTCTTCCAAATGTGCTGTAACACCCCAATGATCTACACTGGAGCAATACTTTTAAAAAAATATATAAAATAAATTACTTTTAAATGAAACGTTTGGGGAAGTGAATAATTCCAAAAACATGCATTTTTTAAAAAAACCCACAACTATAGATCCAATCACTCTGAAAAGGGGTGTAGATGGTACACATACAATAAAGCTAACATCAGTGTTCATTTTCTACAAGCCAAGAGATTTTTCTTAAGTTTTCATCTTCAGAAATTTTGCGATCGTTTCTAATGAGTTAAAGAGACACTCTCATAATTGTTAGGCTCTGAACTTCTAAGAAATCCATATATGTAAGAAAAGCTTTAAATATTTTTAGGATGCAGTCCCTAGCATATCAAGCGATGATTCCAAGAAGGACCCAAAGCTATCCCAAGTTTTCTGGGCCTGCCAGCAAGCTCATCCTCAGGGCCATGGTGGGTAGGTATTTCAGAGATGGGTCTTGATGATCTTTCAGCATGTTGGGCAGGCAAGTATAGAATATATGCCATATCATTCTCAAATCTTTATGTAAATGCCACTTAAAATTGCTACCCTGACAAAGTTTGGAATGTTAGACCAGATGGACTTTACTCCTGGAGGATTGTTTTAGTATCCCTTACAATTTCTGCCATTTTACAGATGTGTGGATTCTCTTTGGCTTACACCACTACCCAGGGTAAAAAACAAAACAATATTTCACACCTTCCATGATTCTTGTCATTCACTGGCATATTCCTGTATGGATCTGTTGGACTGTCATTCTCTATGCCTTCCCATTGCATCCTAGGAGGAATTAAGGGTAAGAGCTGAAGATAAAATAATGGAGTGGACAAGCCAATAAAGGCCCATGAGAAAACAGGCTGATGAATCATTGAAACCAAAGATTACATGCAAACAGGGGTGGGTGGAGGGATGAAGAGTTCCTTGGACATCATTAGAAACAGTGTCACATGCATACCCCTAGTAAAATAAAGTAAATTCTTCACAGTGTACACAGCTTCCTTCCTGCATTGCTGGGAGACAGTGATTAGAGGAGAAGCCTCATGCTATACATGTGATGAAGCTATGTAAGCACAGTCATGCTGTATGTATATTAGATATCTACATGTCTCAGGATGCTGCTTGGAATGTTTATAGTTAAGGTTTCAGGTCAGCTTTCACCCAAAGCTTCCTGTTTTCACTCACTGGTAGCTTACTCAAAATGCTTTATGGTTGCTCGTCCTTCCCTTGAGTAGCTAGCTCTTCTAGGCCAGCATGATTCTAGTCTTCTGCTATAGTTCGCAGTCCTTGCAGAGCACCAATGTAATAGGTCTCTTGTCTTCACATCCCCCCTTGCTTACCTCATTCTTTCTCAATGGGTGTAGGTGAACAGTACATTGAGCTGAGTCTTTGCAAGTTAAGGCTAGTGATCAAAGCTTTGTCTTCTTTTCCTATGTATAGCCAGACTCTTGTGGATGCTTGTTGGTAAAGGGACAACAGGCTGGCTTGCCATAGGATATGACAGGTGGCCAAAGATTCATCCCCTCTTGGAGGAGTCCATTGTTCCCCCACATCTACTCTTTTTTTTTTTTTACAGCTTTTCTTCTTGGACATCTCAGCACAGACTGACTCATGTTTCAAGAATGTACTACTAATTCCTTTTTACATTTCTCCCAGTGTATGAGAAGTGAGGAGACAGAATGGCTGATTGATTGATTATTATTATTATTTGGCACTTCCATTGTACCTTATATCCAAGGATCTTAAACATACTTTACAAATATTAACTAAATACGCCTCATAACACCCTGCTTGTAGTTCGTAAGAGAAATGGGCTCATGTCACCCACCACAAAAATCCAGCCACCAACTCTGGGGTAGAACACAACAGCTGTTTGACACCACATAGCACAACAGTTTAGGGTGGGTTATGATTAACCTTTGGCTGAATCCTCTTAGCTCCAAACTGTGTAAATGCACACATTGTATATGCTCTGTTCTTTCCTCTTCCATCTGCAGAAATCTGGTGTGTTCTCATCAATTTACTGCACTTACAAAATTCTGAATCATGGAACAGAGATTATGGGGAACTTTTCTGACGTTAAAAATCAGTCCATGCTTCTGGGCTATCTTTATTCTTCTGTCTTTCATTTTGGCCATTGCCTGTGTGACCCAGACTAGTGGCAGTTAATTCAGAAAGGACTTCTGCTGAGATGTCAGGTAGATATATTTATTGTGCATCTATTCACCAGACAGATGTACTCCAGCTATATTTTAGATCACTAAGGCTCACAGTTACATACTAAAAGGAGTTCATGAAGTTTTATGTTTTTCTCTCTTGAAACACTCATTTCAGCCAGCCCCGAAGAATCTGAGCCTATGTAAAAGTATATTGAGGCAAGTCAGGTGCAACTACGATGACACTCCTCTTCCTTTCATTATTATTTATTTGTATTTTAGGTGACCCCTCATAATGCTACTGTGACTGGGTCCCCATTGTGTTTGTCATTATACAAACACATGATAAGAGACAGTCCAGGCCCCACCGAGCTTAAGAACATAATAATGGTTATACTGGGTCAGAGCAATGGTCCTCCTAGTCCAATATCCTGTCTTCCAACAGTGGCTGGTGCCAGATGCTTCAGAGGGAATGAACAGAACAAGGCAATTTATTGAGTGATCCATCCCCATGGTCAAGTCCCAACTTTCTAGCAGTTTAGGGTCACCCAGAGCATGGGGTTGCATCCCTGACTATCTTGGCTAATAGCCATTGATGGATCTATCCTCCATGAACTTATCTAATTCTTTTTTTAACCCAGTTATACTTTTGGCCTTCACAACATCCCACAGGTTGACTGTATGCTCTGTGAGAAAGTACTTCCTTTTGTTTGGTTTAAACTTGCTGAGCATTAATTTCATTGGGCAACACCTGGTTCTTATGTTATGTGAAGGGGTAAATAACACTTCCTTACTCACTTTCTCCACTCACTCATGATTTGATCATATCTCAATTTAGTCATCTCTTTTCTAAAATGAATACTCCCAGTCTTTTTAATTTCTCCTCAGATGAAAACTGTTCCATACCCCTAATCATTTTTGTTGCCTTTCTTTGTCTTTTTTCCCTATATTTTTTTGAGATAGGGCTACTAGAACGGCACACAGTATTCAAGGTGTGGACATACAATGGATTTACAGAGTAGCATTATGATATTTTCTGTCTCATTATCTATCCCTTTCCTAATGATTCCTAATATTCAATTAGCCTTTTTGAGTGCTGCTGCACATTGAGCACATTTTCACAATAACTCCAAGATCTCTTTCTTGAGTAGCAACAGCTAATTTATACTCCTTCATTTTGCACATATAGTTGGAATTATGTTTTCCATTGTGCATTACTTTGTGCATTATCGGCATTGAACTTCATCTGCCATCAGCTTTGGACTTAAATATGTTGAGGAATTTTGTATCGTCTGCAACTTTTACCACGTCCTTGTTTACCCCTTTTTCAAGATCATTTATGAATATGTTGAACAGCACTGGTCCCAGCACAGATCCTTGGGGAACCCTGCTATTTACCTCTCTCCACTGCGAGAACTGACCATTTATTCCTACCCTTTCTTTACTAATTTTTAACTAGTTACTGATCTATAAGACCACCTTCCCTCTTATCCCAAGATTGCCTACTTTGCTTAAGATATTTTGATGAGGGATCTAGTCAAAGGCTTTCTGAAAGTCCAAGTACACTATATCCATTGGATCACTCTTGTCCTCATGTTTGTTGAGACTCAAAAATTCTAATAGATTGGTAAGGCATGGTTTCCCTTTACAAAAGCTGTGTTGATGCTTCCCCCAACAGATTGTGTTTATCTGTGTGTCTGATAATTCTGTTCTTTACTATAGTTTCAACCAATTTACCTGGTACTGAAGTTAAATTTACTGGCCTGTAGTTGCCAGGATTACCTGTAGAGCCATTTTAAAAAATTGGCATTACATCAACAATCCACGTGTCATCTGATACAGAGGCTGATTTAAGCAATAGATTACATAACACAAATAGTAGTTCTGAAGTTTCATATTTGAGTTCCTTCAGAAGTCTTGGGTGAATACCATCTGGTCCTGGTGACTTATTACTGTAAATTTATCAGCTTGTTCCCAAACCTCTTCTATTGACAGCTCAATCTGGGACAGTCCCTCAGATCTGTCACTTTAAAAGAATGGCTCAGGTGTGGAGATCTCCCCCATATCCAATAGAATGAATTCATTTAGCTTCTCCACCTTGGCCTTGTCTTCCTTGAGTGCTCCTTTAGCACCTTGATCGTCCAGTAGCCCCACCAATTGTTTGGTATTTGTCCAGTTTCTAATGAACCTCGTTTTTGTATCTTTTGCTAGTTGGTCTTCAAATTCTTCTTTGGTCTGCCTAATTATATTTTTACACTTGACTTGCCAGAGTTTATGCTCCTTTCTATATTCTTCTATAGGATTTGACCTCCAATTTTAAAAAAATGTATTTTTGTCTCTGCCTGTTTGTTTAGCCATGGTAGCATTTTTTGGATCCTCTGGCTATTTTTTTATTTGGGGTACACATATAGTTTGAGCTTCTATTATGGTGTTTTTAAAAAGTTTCCATGCAGCTTGCAGACATTTCACTCTTGTGACTGTTCCTTTTTAATTTCCATTTAACTAGCTTCCTCATATTTATGTAGTTTCCCTTTTTTAAGTTAAATGCTACTGTAATGGGTTTCTTTGGTATTTCCCCCCTACAAAGATGTTAGATTTAATTACATTATGGTTGCTGTTACTGAACAGTTCAGCTATAATCACCTCCTGAAACAGTTCCTGTGCATCGCTTACCACTAAATCAAGAATTGTCTGTCCCCTTGTGGGTTTTAGGACAAACTGCTCCAAGAAGCAGTCATTAATGGTGTCTAGAAATTTTATCTCTGCATCCCATCCTGAGGAGAAAGGAGACATGTTCCCAGTCAATATGAGGATAGCTGAAATCCCCCATTATTATTGGGTTTTCTGTTTCTGTAGCCTGTCTAATCTCCCTGAGCATTTCAAAATCACTATCAGCATCCTGGTCAGGTGGTTGACAGTATATTCCTACTGCTATACTCTTATTATTATCATTTAAGCATGGAATTTCTATTCATAGAGATTCTATGATACTGTTTGATTCATCTTAAGATTTTTACTATATTTGACTCTATGCTTTCTCTTTCATACAGTGCCACTCCACCACCAGTGTGACCTATTCTGTCATTCCTATGTATCTTGTACCCTAGTATTATCGTATCCTATTGATTATAATCATTCCACCAAATTTCTGTGATGCCTACTTGTATTAATATACTTATTTAATTTCAGGCACTCAAGTTCACCTGTCTTAGTATTTAGACTTCTTGCATTTGTATACAAGCAGTTATAAAATTTGTCAATATTCAGTTGCTTGCCTTTGCGTGATGTAATTGAATGAGACTCTTTTTCATTTGACTGTTTCTCTTGATTTCCTTCCTATAGGTTATCAACGTCTATTCTCTCCTTTTCATTAGAATACAGAATATCCCCTTTTATAGACTCATAGACTTTAAGGTCAGAAGGGACCATTATAATCATCTAGTCTGACCTCCTGCACAATGCAGGCCACAGAATCTCACCCATCCACTTCTATAACAAACCCCTAACCTATGTCTGAGTTATTGAAGTCCTCAAATTGTGGTTTGAAGACCTCAAGCTGCAGAGAATCCTCCAGGGATTTCTGTGTCCAAACCATGTGCTCCTTTGCATCTGTTGGCTTTCCCCCAGCCCTTAGTTTAAAAACTCCTTTACGACCTTTTTAATTTTACAAGCCAACAGTTTGGTTCTGTTTTGATTTAGGTGGAGCCCATCCTTCCTGTACAGGCTCCTCCTTTCCCAAGAGTTTCTCCAGTTCCTGATAACCCTACATTTCTCCTCTGAACACCATCATCTCATCCATGCATTCAGACCCTGCAGTTCTGCCTAACTGGCTCTGTGCATGGAATTGGAAGCATGTCAGAGAACGTTACCATGGAGGTTTGGACTTCAATCTCTTCCCTAGCAGCCTAAATTTGATCTCCAGGACCTCTCATTCCCTATGTGATAACAGTTGATATTTACAAGCTAACAGTTGAAAGTTTACAAGACACGCAGAGGGCAGGAGTGACTTATCCAAGGTTACACAGCAGATTAGTACCAGAGTCAGGAACAGAACACAGTTCCAGTGTAGTGCCTTGTCTACTTGACCAACCTCCTTCCCTTCAGCAGAACTTTCAGCTGGAGCAAAAGCCAGAGTTCTGTCATTTCAGCACTATTCAGAAAGCATTAAAGAGGGAGTCAAACCCCAGGCCAGTGTATTGACACCCTGAACTTGGATCTTTTTAATAGCTCCCAATAACTGTCCAAGAGAAACAACACATAATTACTTAGTATATAAATATTCACATTTAATACAAGCAGCAAGCAAAGCATTTTAAACATCACTTGAAATCTGTTGGATAGAGATGGTAGGGTGATCGGCATAATCCTTCTTATACAAACTTTCACTCTCTGCCACTTATGCTAAGGATATTCATGAAACATTAGCTTGATCTGAACATCTGCATCATCACTGTAGTGCATCAGGAGAACACTTACACTCTTTGTCTTAATCCATATGTCTGTACACATCCTTGTTTCCTACAGATCTTCCCCAGAGACTGTTCTTAGTCTGTAGTGTGGCCTAAAACATAGAGTGTATCACCTGAATCTTCAGAAACAGGAATGAAACTGCATGGTTTTATAGTCCATAGCTGTGCCTCCTACATAAATGCAGAAGACTCACTTTCTTTAGTTTCTCTGTTCTGATAAGTCTCTTGGAAGCCTCCCTTCCAGTGCACTCTCTAGGTCCACATGGCACTCCAGCATGGCCTAGACATTAGTTTTAATAAGAGCTTTCCTAGTAGGTAAAGATGGGAATAAGAGTCACCTGTTGCCAAGCAGGTTTTGAGAGCTAATCCTGACAGAAGCCACATTTCCTGGCCTTCTATCTTTCATCACCCAGCTGAGCCCAATGAGAATGCTCATCAGATCTTATATCACACTTCTCCCCACTCCGATTGGCTCAGCCCCTGAGCTGAGAATATATCAAGACATGTACATTTGCCTGCCATTAACGACGGCTTCTACACTGACTTAATCAGCTATTGCTTTTTTGCTCAGTAATTACCAATATCCTCTTGTGGGGTTTTTCCTGGTCACTTATAGCGGGCTCCCTGGTCTGCTCTGCACACCTAACTAAAACAAATCCCTTTCTCCTCCCTGATTGGTGCTCTGCCACTCTTTGGTCTTAAATATAAAATGCTGTATACAAAAACATGTAGATTACACCTGCATACAATGAAGTCAACAGCAAAATTCCCATTGACTTCATGGATCCAAACTTAGGCTAATGCTAGCTAGGAAAATATTAATGAGAACTGATACTAACCCTAATCCAGTGCCCCCTGACATCCACTGTGGGTTTTATCCAACACCCATTAAAAGACTCACATTGACTCTATTGGGCATTGGATTAGACCTATAGGTTCTGTTCCCTAGCATCCTAGTTGCCAGCAGAGCTGATGTCATCACTGTAAGAATGCCACTTTTGGAGGCAGATGAAAAGCAAATAAAATAGAAACAAGGGGAAAAACAACAAAATCAATTTAAAATGGAAAACAGTAAAAAATTGATTTTCTTTCTGTGTGAAGGGGAAAAAATCTCTCTCTCTCTTGCTCTCTCACACACACATACAAACCTAGTCCTATAAAAAGAATGAGTAAATCTTGCAAGAATGACACAGTTCATAAACAACCGCTAATTCGTGCCTCTTGTTTTCACTGCCTAATAGAGGAGTCAGGGAACTGAAAGCAGAGAAGAGGGAATCCATAAAACCTCTAGACATTCCATAAGACTGTGTACACCCTAGATCTTTTTCACAGTTTGACACACAAATTTTCATCTCACCCCCACAAACGGACCTTGGCAGGACACAGAAAAATGAGCACATAACAGCCATGTTTCTGCTGTGAGTAATCCAGCACACTCCAGTTCAAGGTTGCTTGCTGTTGGTGGAACTAAGTTTCCTGTTGTTATGTGGGAAATCTGTACTTTCCTATTACAATGAACAATGAAAAAAATTAAACCACATTAAAATGATATTTATTGATGAGAATTTCCCTGGTTCATTTAACATTATACAGCACATTGACCCTGTGGAATTTCATCATCTCACCCTTCTTCACATTTTTCCCACATCATTTCAACTTATACACATTGTCATGTTTTCCAATACAACAAAGGCAAAAAAGTACTGTCGGTCTGGAAAAAACAATGGGCCCAGAAAAAGGTACAAGCTCTCCAGAAGGAATGGTATAATGTGAGTCTCTTACTCCCCCAGAATATCTGTCTTGAGATGACTCACAGCCCAGAGACGACAAAAGTGATACTTTACATTTAAAAGGTAACGTACACAGAAAATGGAATCATAACTATCTCCCTTACCTTTAGGTAGCTACAGACATGAAAGCTGCCATTGTGGACAAAACACTGGGGAACTCCAAAACTAGAAGCACAAATCTCCACAGCTGAAGCTAAATTGCCAGCCTGTATTTGGGGGCTGTAACAGACTGACATCCCCTATAGATCAGGTGCAAAAGGGGACACACAACACACAAGGACCAGTGGGTTACACATCCACCAGACACATACCTGTGTTACCTTTTTTAGCAATCAAGCTAAAAGGGGGTCCTGAACCTGTTCACCTGCAAGCTGAGCCAATCAGGTTGAACAGCAGTGATCAAGCAAGGTGTGAAGGGAGGAGACAACTGATTTGCACATGCTACTTGCAAAATGCTGATGAGTTGACACGTATAATGAATATTAACAGGCAAAAACCTATATTTAGTGACAGTTAAGCTTACATCAGTATGGAAATAGGAAGTTAAAGGGAAAGACACCAGCATTTCTCTCTCCTTCACATTGCTTACAGTGCTATTGATAATGCCCTCCACACCAGGCTCACATCCAGCTCCAACAGATGCCAACATAAGAACAGCCCTACTGGGTCAGACCAAAGGTCCATCTAGCCCAGTATCCTGTCTTCTGACAGTGGCCAATGTCAGGTGCCCCAGAGGGAATGAACAGAACAGGGAATCATCAAGTGATCCATCCCCTGTCGCCCATTCCCAGCTTCTGGCAAAAGAGCAATACATAGCCCAACTTCATCAAACTTGCACTCCAACAGAAAACCTTAAGGGTTACCTCAGCCACGTTAAGGCAGAATAACTTCCCAAGGACATGGGATGTGACTCACTTAAGTGTTGGCATAACTGAAATAAGAACATATGCCTTTAATGGGGCTCAATTACTAGTAATAACTTTTATGTTCCTTACTCTAGAGCTCTTGCAGGGCTAGAAGCAGGTGCTGAGTCCCATTACAAAACTGAAAAATCTCCCATTCCCAAAGGGATTAAAATCCTGTTTCTAGCCCAGGTGGATCTTGACATATTGTACTTTAAACTGCAACACTACTTTATATCCTGAAAATCTGTCACTGGCCCAGCACTGAATCTTGCCCATCCAGAGCCCTGAGCCAGGCTATTTTAAGGGAAGGAGGAAGGGAAAACACTTTTATGATTGGTGGATTTTTAAACAATGATAGCTGTTTGAAGCTGTTGAAATGAATCCTGGTACAGATGGATCAGTGGTCTAAAGGGCAGGTGAGATGATCCATCTTATATCTCTGCAGTTTATCACAAAGATATCAACTCTACATAGGTGTAGATGACTTTTGTTGTGTTAATTATAGTACTTAGTAGAAGTGGACAAAATTCACAACAAACAATTTTGTGAATATAGCCCTTTTCCCTGACCTTTCCTGCAAAGAGAGATTGTAATTTTACCTATTTTTGTTTGCTGTGGGTTACTTGAGAACTGTTCCCGGGAAGTACTCCTTTGAATATCAATATTCACAATTTGGTATTTGAGCTAAGTGACTGGTAATGTCAGTTACATGGTTTTGTTTCTATTCCCTGATTGGATGAGCTACCCTTTACAAATGACTATAATCTGAAACACTTTCAGCTTCCCAGGAAATACTCCACAGTGCCTCCTTGAGCTCCTATTTCTCAAGCCTAGATTTTGAGATGCTTCCGAGCTGAGCTGCTGATTCTCACCACTGTCTGTATATGCTCTGAATATAGAATACGTACACCAGAGAGAAGAGGCAAACAGCAGCATTGGCCAGTCGGCATCCAAGGAGCACCACCAGTGGTCTTACCAATCAGGATGACTTTGAAGGAGGTTGAGTTGACAGAATACTGCCAGAAGGGTGCAACACATCCTTTAAATATGGTTTATGCCGTGTGCAGGGAAAAGGATGTAAGGGAGAGAGCAAGGAACATGAACAGATAGAGTAGCGGGGCCAAGGAAGCTCAATTATCCCTTGAGCTCAAAAATTCTCAATCTGATCCTGTAAACACCAATAGTACCCAGCCCCACCTCAAGAAATAACACTCACTACACATCCTTTTCAAAGCCTCTTTTCAGGCTCATCATCACAGCACCCGTGATAGGTAGTTAAGAATTGCTAGCTTGCATCCTACATGTGGAGAGACTAGGGTCTAGATTGTCACGATCCTGACTCTGTAGCATGGATGCAGAAGAGGGCGTATCCCCTCCTCCCTTAGGTTCCTAATTGGCCCATCTACTCAAACTGTGACTCTTACCATAGTGGAGAGAGTCAGGACTACTTTCCCAATAGTCCTTTCTGTAAGCAAGTGGGTGGGGAGGGGTGTTGTCTCTGCCGCTGTTTGCCAGACAGAATAGCTGCCTAGGTACACAATGGGGATGAACGGATGAAGTAACTTACTTTTCCTCCAGGGCACAGGGAGAAGTTGTGACTCATGGGAGTAGCTCTGATTTACAGTGTCCCCAGGGGCTGGTCTAGGATGGTGCAGCTTACTCACCACCTCTTGCTCAGGGCTGGGTGTAAAAGCACAATCTGGGCCTGAGTGACTTGCCCTAGGTCACCGAGGTTGCAAGGTCAGAATTCAGGAATTCCCAGCTCCCAGTCCTGTGTTCAAACCACCTCTGGTTTCTATTGGCCACTTCTGTTGTATCAAAGTCAGCAGCCATTCAGTAAGAAGGCATTTTAAACTCTCTCTCTCTCTCTCTCACACATACACACACACACACACACACACACACACACACACACACACACACACAGCTGAAACCTCTTTGCTTTTTGCCTCATGGCCCTGTCAAATAACACCAGGTTGTATGTGTCTTTTCTTGGTTCTGTTCCCTTTTCACTTTGCAACTGCAAAGTATTAAAAAGTTAGTACAAAAATGGTATGTGATAAATAACTTTGAAGAGCCCTTGGAAGAGCAATAAAGTGTTCTTTCATTCTTGCCTCCCCTTAGATGTGCAGGTGCAGGCAGTAAGGCAGGAGTGTAGAAAGAAACTCTTAGCCCTCAAGACAGTATAATTTCCAAAGCTGATATAATGGTCAAACGGCACATGAACATACCAGCCCCTTTCTGTCTGTCATCATGCTTGCCTTATTGTCCTGGGCTTTGCTTTGTTCGCTGCGAGTGGGCATGCTCTGTTTCTCAGCTGTATGCCAGCAGACATGCTGGCGCACTGCCCACCTTAAGTACCGTGCAGGCAGGATGGCGCCTCCAATACTTAAAACAATATTTAATGTTTTACATCATTGTGGGCTCACGGATTATTTTCCAAATCCATGAAGGACCAGTGGATCAGCATGTGGTTTGCTAATGCTGTACCAGGAAATAATGCATGAGAGGAAGAGATTAGTGAGCGGAGCGCAAGAAATTATAGCCGGCATTAGCCACAGAATAATGTACAGCATGTGATAAACTTCTCCTCCTGCGCTCTGCAGAGCATCTTACAATGAGCTTGGGAAGGGGAAAAGCACATGTAGAGGTAAAGGAATCTGCACTCAGACTTAAACACAGTTCTTTCATTTATATAATTTCAAGCCCTACCCTCCCAAAAGAAATCCTCTAAAAAATGAAAGTATAGTTTGGATCCGCTTAAAGGATGAAAGTTACCAAACCTCACTAGGGATGTGATTTGTTTTTGAAGAATAGTGCAGTTGAAAACCAGAATACAAATCTACCTCCCACATTCATGGGGATAATGTAGCAAGACAGCTGGAAAATGTCAACATCATCCCTAGAGTGCATTCAAAAACACAACGACCTTTCTGTGAAACCAAAGGCAACCAATTTTTGGAAGGCACCTATGGGCCAGATTCTGCTACCACTGAAGTCAGAAGCAAAACTCCAATTGGCTTCAATGGGGGCTGGCACAGACGCTTAATGGCAAGTAGAATGGTGGTCGTATCTTAGATAATTACAAATTTTACCTAAATCACTGTGAATGAAAACAAATAATATTTAATGTGGAAGAATAGTCAGAAAATTGCCTCTGTTAAAATAAACTCTTACCTCCATCCCATAAGGACAACAGAGCTACAGAAGGATTAAATTTGGCCTCACATGTCATCCAAGTCATATTTCCTTAGTTTATTAACAAAACACTAGTTTTCAGTATTGTTAGCCCTGCAGAATCAATACCATTGAAGAGAAGAAAGTCTTATTTGGGTCTAGAATACCTATAGTAGATGAGTTCTGAGTGAAGAATATGAATTTGGTGGTGATGGGCAGACCTTAAAAGAAAAGGAAATGTTTCAAATATCTGAGTTGACTTGCTGTGATTGCATTTAGAAAAATCAGGTTTCAGCTTGAGTAAAGACTAATTTTATTCACCCTCATTGTTATTAATTATGTGTATCACAATAATGCCTAGAAGCTCCAGCTGAGATAGGTACCCCAATGTACTAGACCAGGGGTTAGCAACTTTTCAGAAGCGCTGTGCCGAGTCTTCATTTATTCACTCTAAGGTTTTGCGTGTCAGTCATACATTTTAACATTGTTAGAAGGTCTCTTTCTATAAATCTATAATATATAACTAAACTATTGTTGTATGTAAAGTAAATAAGGTTTAAGACGCTTCATTTAAAATGAAATTAAAATGCAGAGCCCCCCAGACCGGTGGCCAGGACCCGGGCAATGTGAGTGCCACTGAAAATCAGCTCACGTGCTGCCTTCGGCACACATGCCATAGGTTGCCTACCCCTGTGCTAGACACTAAGCAGATATACAATGAAAGACAGTCCCTGCTCCACAAAGACAATTATCTAAATAAGGTTGGCAGACAAAGGAGGTTCTCATATCCTCATTTATAGATGGGGAGGTGAAGGACAGTGTAATTAAGCAACTTGCCAGGAGTCAAATAGGAGCAGCCTATGGAATCCAGATCTCCACAGTCCCAGTTCAGCGCCTAAGAGTCTATTCTTATCATGTGACTATTCCTGGTGTTTTTCAGTTAAATTACTTGCAAGAAGATGATGAGCAAAATTTGCCCCCAAATTTGCTATGGCAGTCACTGAGCAGAAAAAAACAAATGGAACACAAAGATGCCCCATTACACAACCACTATTTATGTCAGAACCTCAGTTAAAGAATACTGACTGAACTATAGTTTAAAATCTAGGACTGATTTTTAGTACTCAACATTAATATTGGAATTTTAGGCCCAGATTCAGTAGAGCAGTTAAGCATGTGCTTCAGTCCACTCCTATGCAGCAATCACTTAAGTGCATGCTTAAATCCCACTGAAGTCTATAAAACTTAAGCATGTGTTTAAGTACTTTGCTGAATCTGGGCTTTAATTTGCAATACCAACATAAATAATTTATCTGCAGATGCAACCCTTTGAATATTGAAATGAAAATGTTAGTTTTCAGCGAAAATCTGTAGAACAACCAGCTCAAAGCAAATTTCACCAATTAGCCTTGAGTAGTAAAATTTCCTATACAATCTTTCATAAGCTTGAGAAAATATTTGTCCTTTTTGGTTCTGGATTACTTCATCCTCATTGCAACACCTTCTAATAGGTTCAAGTGTCTTTGGTTGTGTTCACTTATAGAAATGTTAAGGATAAGGTTAATGCTATAGCAAAGGCTGCTACATCCAGTGGGATAAATTCATCAGTTTAAAAGAACTACAGAACAAAAGGTTATTATGCACTTGACACTTCAGTCCACCTCTGAAATATTGTATATTCCACTTAAAAACATCATTTTGTTACATTGTTTTGTCTGAATAGTTTTAGGATCAATGCGGAATTAATTTAAGTAAAGTATTTGTGCTCCAAGAATATCCTCAAGAATATTTCCCCTAAAATTTGATAGGGAAACGTGTGCTACTTTGTAGTATGATCCATTTCAAGTGTGTTCTAGCAAGGTAGGTAATCCTATACTGTTCACAGTTTTATAAAATTCCAGGCAATTTGAATTAATAGTGTAAAAGTATAGCACTTGCCATAAACATTGAGCAGTTGCTTTATTGCACTTGTCAAGTGCATTCCTCTCTTTGGTCACAGTTATGGTTAAACAAAGAATTTAACAACAACAAAAAATTAACTGGCAGTTCACAATAAAAAAGTGGCTCAATAAAAAAATCACAAAACCAGAAACTTGGAGAATCTATTGTATACCCCTAATCATATTTGATTTCTTGTATTTTTCTAACATGTTTTAGCTATTAGTCCAAATATAATTTCATGTAAGTATCATCACTTGCTGGAGGTATCTTCCATTCAGAAATTTATGACTGAGCTGTATATTAAAATATTAGATATTGGGGGAAAAACATGATTGAAAATGACAGACATAGGACATAGCCCTGTTGCTGTCTTTCAAGTTTATTTTACTAGACAATATTCTCTTTAAGACCAAACTGGAATGTTTTATATTTTCCCACTGTGCTGGGCACATAATGAGAGGCTTGTCATGGTTCTAGCATTTCTTCATCTGTGGCCACCATGTGGTAGACATACGTGAGGGGAACCAAAGTCCCCTAGCTGCCTTCTTTAAGACTACAGACTAACGTCATCAGCTCAACAAAACACCAAACGTTTAGCAGCATGGGACATGAATCCTGGCATCTTTGGTTTCTTCCCCTGATCCCGAACTGAGGAGGGTTCACTTCCATCCCACATGCTGCTATCTCTCCTCCAGCCATGGCTTAAGAATCTTTCAAAATTCCTCGCTCATTTGCTGCTACAGTTTGAAAGGGCAGGTGGCATCACCAAACTTAATTTTAAATTTTCCCCTTGCAGACAATAATAAATCCTTCCTACACTTCTGTCTTTCTATCCCAATGTGCGGTCTGAATGGTGGGGAATCTATAGTCCACGTAATGCAAATTACTTGATTTTATTTCCTTATATTTGGATTTGCTTTTCCAAGCTCTGATCCACAGCCCACTGAAGCAACTGGGAGTCTTTCCATTGAATCCCATGTGCTTTGATTCAGGTCCCTATTTTTCTTATAACTGGAAACTTTATTATGGATGTCAGTGACCCCTCCCACCCAATTCACTTCTAATTTCTTTTCCCTCTTGGTATTCTTGAGTTTTCACAATCTGTCAACACAGCTCCCTGCACACAGCTCCCTGCTTCTGATCTGATTATTTCAAACTCCTCTTGCCTTCTCCCCTTTTCTCTCTGACCCTGCCATCAACATTCAGACACCTGTTAATTTCAGGTTGGTTTTCCACCAGCTAATACTCTTCATCTTATTCTCCTTTTTAGAGTGTGTCATCTCTCTCTCATCCAGACTGGAAACCTAGACTAAGAGTTGGTCCATGGTATTGCATTTTGCTTCTGCTGTAGAATGACTTTGGGCTGCACTAGAATGACTTTCCATACCTGTATCTTGCATCGTATCTGCACTATTCTTTGTGCATACTGTGTAAATATTGTTACACAGATTGTCTTCCGGTTGTATGGCACCTTTAAACCTTTATATCTGATTAAACTTTTAGAGGTTAAAAGGACAACAGATTCATAAAGACGTATTCATTATTGTTTATTTCCAGTGTCACAGAGGTTGTTGGATTTATTTAATGTAATTACCCTAATAATATTTCAAAAAACAAATTAGAGGGTTTTTTTTTAAAAGTGTCTTTTTAAAATAAAATTACAAAATTAGGCCACAATGCAGAAAAGCTTTTAAACGTCTCTATTCAGTTGAGCACTTAAGCACATTCCTAAAGTTAGGCACGTGCTTAAATGCTTTGCTGAATAGGAATGGCCTATAGCATACAAGGGTCACAGAGCAATGGCACTATATCGACATACAGTAATGAATTTGAGATGGGTCTCACACTCTCATAGGAATAAACAGTTGCTTTAAAAGCTTTAAAAAAGGTAATAAATAACAGCAATGTGTTGAGAGTGGTGTCTAGCTGGATACAACTACTGTAGATTGGTGATAGATATGGTCTTGTTTAACATCTTTAGGGCACATTCTAATGCCCTTACTTATGCTGAATTTTATCTCGTGTCACAATTAGTCCCAGTGGAATCAATAAGATGGCTTGTCAAGTAAAGTGCTACCTGACTTGCATAAAAGTATCATGAGTTCCTTCATGAGTAATTTGAGAAAGATAATAGACATTAGGTTTATCTGCAAATTCCGTTAATCTAGAAAGAGTTGCAAACACCAACAAAGACATAGAAATAATACAAAGAGACTGAATGAGACTGGAAACACAGGCAGAAAATAATGGAGTGAAATTCAGATTGGAAAAATGAAAAGATACATCTACGATAAAAAATAATTTCACCTGGGCAATGAGAGAAAGCAGTAGCCAAATGTAAAGACAGAGAGAGAAAATATGGCCAACATTTTCACTGGCCACATTATTATGTTTAAAATAGTTGACTTATTGTAAGGAGACAAATTGTAGTAGAACCATCTGTACATAACTGAGATTCAAATTCCAGTCCTGCAATGGATAGCATGTGACTGCTGCACCCTGCAGAATGCAAATGAAGTCAATGGCTCTGTGTGGGCGTAGCAATCTGGACACACACCCTTAGCCATACTATTGGACTCTTGGAGCCAAACCTCGGAATTGTGGCATCTCCTTTGTCCCAATTTGATGTTACTCCACTCTGTATGAACTCTAAATGGTATCTGTATTTCTCTATTTATAGTACTGAGAAAGTGGTGGACAACTGGATGGGACAAAAAGCCTGCTTAAAATTACTCAAAGTTTGAATTAAAGGAGGGGAAAATCCTTTCTGAGTTTCAGGAGGCTACTGTTAATCCAAGGTTGGCTTTAAGGGATAAAAAGCCCATGTGTACTATAGAGCAGAGAAATAGATTATTGCCAGACCTGGTATACAATGAACAAAGTTCTTTTGCCATAGAAATAGCCATTGTGATGCAGTCATGATGGCTAAAAGCATAATTGCATCTGCTTTTACTGCATTGACCCCTGAACTTAAGTGTTATAATTTGAGAACCAGCTGTGTATCTAAACTCATGACACTGTAGTAGGTTTCTAGGTCTATCATACAAGCATGAGGGGGAGAGTCATTCTTGGTGATTATCATGGCCATCATCTCCAGCGAAAAATAAAGTTTGCCCTGCTGATTGAGATAGGTGCATGTTACTGTCACAACCCCAGCAGGTGTCAATTAGTCTGGACAGTGACATTATGGGTAAAACTGAGATTTATTGATTTGTTTGTTAAGTAAAAGAGGTCCAAGATAAATAAGTAGAATTCCTTCAGATCCTGTTAACAGAAATTATTCCAGTTCTATTTCTGGAACATTTAGCAGTAACGAAAGGTAATAGCAGTATGCTTCCTGTAACAGAGTGCTGGGCTGGAGAGCACAGTCCAGTTGGAGTGAGGTAGGATTGAACGTTTCATTTTGAGGGTAATGTCTAAAGTAGGGAGGCTTTTTATTCTGAAAAGAAAAGACGGGCAAATTGTTTTTGTTTTGTAGTGGATATTTTGCTTCTACTGTCTGTTGATTTTTTTCCCCCTCTCCCAAAGAACTAGTCAAGGATTATTGTAGTCTGTAGACTATAACAAGTAAACCATGTAACATGCAATTATGGAAATGCCCATGAAGTTACTTATTTTAAAATTGCTCCTAGAGAGTTTATTTCTAAGAGATTTTTAATGCATGTGTATCTGTCAGAGCTCAATGATTATGCAGATCCAACAGCTGCGATTAAACCATTTTGAAGATTGGCTATGAACTGAGAAACTAAGAAAATCTATTCGGTATTGAGCATACTGGTTCCAGTCCAGCAAAGCACTTAAGCATGTGTTTAACTTTAAGCACATAAGCAGTCCCACTAACAAAAAGGGTTAAGCACATGCTTAAGTGTTTTGCCAGATCAGCCTCAGTGCTCAGCAATGGCAGGATTGAACTCTAAGTAAATTACTATTTGGAAAACACTGTGTAAATAGAGGTTGATTTTTTTATAAACAGGATTGTCAGTTTTCAAAGGCTTCTAAGCCTAAATGTCACTTTTCTATTGCAGCAGATGCTGTCACTGGTAAGGTGACAGCTGCACCACAGTGATGAGCCACTACCAAGGGCAGCACATGTCTCAAGTTGCTGTTTCAGCCTTTGCTTTTGTGGATGTAAAAATCTCTTAGTAATATTTACTCAGACCAAAGGTTTGTCCACCACAGTAGAGACCATGACATCAAATCAGCAACCCAGTGCTAGGCCCGCTGATTTTTGTTTAAAATGTCTGCTGCCTTCAATTAACATAATCTAAAGGTAACACTACTGAAATTAAAAATGAAGCTATCCATATTGGTTTCTTTGGATCAGATCCTTAGGTCCTTATTTAGATTTTATTTAGGAAGAATGCTATTCCCATTCTTTGGCGAGGTAAATTGAACAAAAAACAACAACAAAACACCACAACAAAAGTACATAAGAACATAAGAACATAAGAATGGCCGTACCGGGTCAGACCAAAGGTCCATCTAGCCCAGTATCTGTCTACCGACAGTGGCCAATGCCAGGTGCCCCAGAGGGAGTGAACCTAACAGGCAATGATCAAGTGATCTCTCTCCTGCCATCCATCTCCATCCTCTGATGAACAGAGGCTAGGGACACCATTCTTACCCATCCTAGCTAATAGCCATTTATGGACTTAGCCACCATGAATTTATCCAGTCCCCTTTTAAACATTGTTATAGTCCTAGCCTTCACAACCTCCTCAGGTAAGGAGTTCCACAAGTTGACTGTGCGCTGCGTGAAGAAGAACTTCCTTTTATTTGTTTTAAACCTGCTGCCTATTAATTTCATTTGGTGACCCCTAGTTCTTGTATTATGGGAATAAGTAAATAACTTTTCCTTATCCACTTTCTCAACATCACTCATGATTTTATATACCTCTATCATATCACCCCTTAGTCTTCTCTTTTCCAAGCTGAAGAGTCCTAGCATCTTTAATCTTTCCTCGTATGGAACCCTCTCTAAACCCCTAATCATTTTAGTTGCCCTTTTCTGAACCTTTTCTAGTGCTAGAATATCTTTTTTGAGGTGAGGAGACCACATCTGTACACAGTATTCGAGATGTGGGCGTACCATGGATTTATATAAGGGCAATAATATATTCTCAGTCTTATTTTCTATCCCCTTTTTAATGATTCCTAACATCCTGTTTGCTTTTTTGACCGCCTCTGCACACTGCGTGGACATCTTCAGAGAACTATCCACAATGACTCCAAGATCTTTTTCCTGACTCGTTGTAGCTAAATTAGCCCCCATCATGTTGTATGTATAGTTGGGGTTATTTTTTCCAATGTGCATTACTTTACATTTATCCACATTAAATTTCATTTGCCATTTTGTTGCCCAATCACTTAGTTTTGTGAGATCTTTTTGAAGTTCTTCACAATCTGCTTTGGTCTTAACTATCTTGAGCAGTTTAGTATCATCTGCAAACTTTGCCACCTCACTGTTTACCCCTTTCTCCTAGGACTGACCCTTGGGGAACACTAGTTACCCCTCTCCATTCTGAGAATTTACCATTAATTCCTACCCTTTGTTCCCTGTCCTTTAACCAGTTCTCAATCCATGAAAGGACCTTCCCTTTTATCCCATGACAGCTTAATTTATGTAAGAGCCTTTGGTGAGGGACCTTGTCAAAGGCTTTCTGGAAATCTAAGTACACTGTGTCCACCGGATCCCCCTTGTCCACATGTTTGTTGACCCCTTCAAAGAACTCTAATAGATTAGTAAGACACGATTTCCCTTTACAGAAACCATGTTGACTATTGCTCAACAGTTTATGTTTTTCTATGTGTCTGACAATTTTATTCTTAACTATTGTTTCAACTAATTTGCCCAGTACCGACGTTAGACTTACCGGTCTGTAATTGCCAGGATCACCCCTAGAGCCCTTTTTAAATATTGGCGTTACATTAGCTAACTTCCAGTCATTGGGTACCAAAGCCGATTTAAAGGACAGGTTACAAACCTTAGTTAATAGTTCCACAACTTCACATTTGAGTTCTTTCAGAACTCTTGGGTGAATGCCATCTGGTCCCGGTGACTTGTTAATGTTGAGTTTATCAATTAATTCCAAAACCTCCTCTAGTGACTCTTCAATCTGTGACAGTTCCTCAGATTTGTCACCTACAAAAGCCAGCTCAGGTTTGGGAATCTCCCTAACATCCTCAGCTGTGAAGACTGAAGCAAAGAATCCATTTAGTTTCTCCGCAATGACTTTATCGTCTTTAAGCGCTCCTTTTGTATTTTGGTCGTCAAGGGGCCCCACTGGTTGTTTAGCAGGCTTCCTGCTTCTGATGTACTTAAAAAACATTTTGTTATTACCTTTGGAGTTTTTGGCTAGCCGTTCTTCAAACTCCTCTTTGGCTTTTCTCATTACACTCTTGCACTTAAGTTGGCAGTGTTTGTGCTCCTTTCTATTTGCCTCACTAGGATTTGACTTCCACTTTTTAAAGGAAGTCTTTTTATCTCTCACTGCTTCTTTTACATGGTTGTTAAGCCACGGTGGCTCTTTTTTAGTTCTTTTACTGTTTTTCTTAATTTGAGGTATACATTGAAGTTGGGCCTCTATTATGGTGTCTTTAAAAAGGTCCCATGCAACTTGCAGGGATTTCACTTTAGTCACTGTACCTTTTAACTTTTGTCTAACTAACCCCCTCATTTTTGTATAGTTCCCCCTTTTGAAATTGAATGCCACAGTGTTGGGCAGTTGAGGTGTTCTTCCCACCACAGGGATGTTGAATGCTATTGTATTATGGTCACTATTTCCAAGCAGTCCTGCTATAGTTACCTCTTGGACCAGCTCCTGCTCTCCACTCAGGATTAAATCTAGAGTTGCCTCTCCCCTTGTGGACTTGTAGAAAGCAAATATCCATGACAAGACCTAAATCCAAGTTGCCAACATTTTCATCAAAGAATGAAAAGCCTCTATTTTGTAGTTGGCCATAAGAGTTCAGTTCAGAGACATCAGATCCATCTATGAGAGCTCAGCTCAGTGCCATTATCTCCTTTTCTTGTGAGCATAGGGGAGGAGGTGAGAGATGCGGGGGGTATATGACATGTGGTAGAATGGAGTGGAATGAATTATGCTTGTATCAGGTGGTAGACAGTCCATTTTAGAGGTCATTATAATTGTTGATCTAAACATTGGATGGGGCATCCTGAGCATAGGTTGGGCACTCTTCGAATGGTTTAAAAAATCAAAATAAGTTTTGAAAAGTAAATAAATACTACACCCAGATTTCCTTCTGCACCCCGCTTAGTTTATCATCCTCTGAAATACCGTATACTGTCACTTTGAATTATTATAAAATGTTTGACACTGATAGGAATTTACCTCTAAGGACTGAGTAAATCTGAATAAGGAGCTCAGGACTTGGTCAGTTATATTTACTAGGGAAAGTACTTAGAGGAAAATGGAATTGCAATCCATTGCATGTACAAAAATTATATTCAGAACAATATCACTGGTCATCTGGGGCTGGATCCTGCAAGGTGCTGAGCACATTGACTTCAATGGGAGTGCAGAGTCAGAAGGTTTGCAATGCAGGTGCACAGCAATGCCACAGTCCTACTACTGCTAGTCTCAACTGTGGGCCCAATTTTCATGTGTTCAAATGCTTATGTTATGGCACCCAGTTGTGCACTAAGACATTGCCATTTGTAACAAGATAACAAGCAGACCACCCACCATACAAAGGTTGTTCCTTGTTTCTTTTCCTACCTGCTCCTCCAAACATTGGCCACCTCTACAACATGTCGATATTCGGTGGGTGGGGTGTATTTCTCCGGGCACCTGTTCACTTTGTCAGTCTCCAGTGATTTGTAACACACATGAAAGATACAGCAGGCACGTCTGTTGTTCATGGCCTGTTGTCGCTTTTGACTGTGTGTGTTCCATCTGCTATTGTTTGGAGCATTTTCCTTATTGACTAAGATCAAAGCCCAGGCCAGTGTGAGCGCACTGATTTTATAAGAGTAATAGTGGGGCAGCCCAGTATGTGTGTGATGGGGATGCTCTTTAACATCTCTCTTGCTGAGCTGAGCTTCGTATTACATTTCTCTAGCCCACGCACAAACCTACGTTTAAAATAAAGAGCAGGTAGCTGGAAAGGCAGGGACTATAACTCCTTTGAGAGGTGACTATGTAAGTGAGATTATTTCATAAATAAGTCTGAATGTTTATCATTTTAAGGCCAAATCATGGCAACCTTTCACAGTTTAGAGTAAAAGCTGTGTGCATCTGGTCCATCATTATCACATAATCAGATGCACATCCTTCTCTCAGATTTAAATAGATCAATAAATGTAACAAGCTTTTCTACTCAAGAATAAAGAATTAATTAATCTGGCCCCTAATCCACCAAAGCATACATTTAACTTTAAATATCTGAATAGCCCTGTTGACTTCTGTGGGTCTATGCACATGCTTAACTTTAAGCACATGCTTAACTTTAAGCACATGCTTAAGTGCTTTGCTCGATTAGATCCCCGGTCTTCCATTTGGATCAATTCCATCAGGGGTCTCAACTGGCCATTTTTTTATTTAAATGAACAATAACCTCTGTTGCATGCAAATGAGGTGTTCTTTGGTTTTAAATTACTTAAATTAGAAATGCTGAACTGTACAAACTGAGGTTTATACAAAATGTTAGTTACGCTTAAAATGAATGTCACGTAATTTGAAGTTTCCTGCACCATTATTTTGCTGAAGTCCCTTATTTTCATTTTTTCTTTTCTTTTTTTGTGTGGGTGGGGGCAGAGGGAGGGAGACGAGAGGGAATTGTTTCTGCATTTGGCCTTTGCATGTTGTGAGGAATGAAATCCAGGATGAATTATTTACTCTCTGCATATATCTGTTAGGAATATATTTTATCTGCAAGAGCTTTTTTGTTTCCACTTGGCAGCTCTTGAATTTGTGTGGCCTCTCCGTGCCAATGTATTGTTTGTGCTTTTCTAAGACCCTACTTTAGAGTACTATGTGTGTTTATGTAAGAGGCGTTGATGGCTAACACAGGCGTAAGCTCAGTAGGCCATTCAGAAGAGTGTCACAGAGGAATGTTCTCCTCTGATTTATGAGCACATTATAGTTATTCAGGTGGAGTGGCAGGACCTTGTAGTAAGCCCCATCATACATATCAAATGTGTTTTAAGTTCAATAGATCAGGCTGGAGTGGTACTGTTGGCTAGAGGGTGGTTAAAGAAGGTTTAGTTTCTGCTGCCAGGACTTAAAATCAAAAAGAGGTCTCTGAAGAATATGAGCTGCCTCCTCCTTGACCTTTGCAAGCCAAGATCACGTACTGTCTGTTTTATGAGTCTTTTACTGCCATCTGATAATCCAGTACATGCAGATTCAAAACAACAACAGAAGACACTCATACTGGCCCGCAAATCTGGCAGTCTTGGCATAACCAAACAGGTAGCCAGAAATTCTCAAGTCCAATTCAGTCTTTCCAAAGACATTTGCTCGAAATACTGTAAAAGGGATTCTCTCCCTCACCCAACCCATTTGATAAATTTCCTACGATATGTATGATTTTGTAATCAATTATGGGTCAAATTCTGTCCACAGATGCATGTGCATGGGTGAATCCCTAAGGCCAACAGAGCAAGTATGCCTACAGTATAGCAGAATTTGGCCAACAGACATCAAATGCTTAAAGATTCATTGGCACCTATTAAGAAGTTATTGGTCCTAATACTGCAGTCATTGGAAGGAAACATGAGTGAGGGTATGTTAGCATTTCAAAAGGATCCTCTCCTGATAGTGAGCACACTTAAAAGTTGAACAGGTTGTGTGCACATGCTTGAGAACAGGGGAAGGAAGCTAGCCATGATCTGTGTTGAAACAAAGCAGTAGCAGTTTGCTGTGTGCACAATATATTAGGAAACTGTTCCTCCAAGATCATTAGATTAATAGATTTAAGGCCATAAGATACCATTATGATCATCTAGTCTGACCTCCTGTACAACATAAGCCATAGAACTTCATCCAGTTATCCCTGTATTGTACCTAAAGCATATTCTAAAACATTGAGCTTAAAGCACAACCTTGTATTGAGACTGAAGTATATCTTCCTGAAAGTCTTGATTTGAAGGTGTCAAGAGATGGAGCATTCACTGCTTCCCTTGGTAGTTTGACCCAAATGGTTAATCACCCTCACTGTTAAAAAATTGAGCCTTATTTCTAATTTCAATTTGTCCGGCTTTAACTTTCAGCCGGTGGTACTTATACCTGTCTCCACTCTTAGTTTCTCCCAATAATTTGATAAGTAAGCATGGACATTTTGGGTGACATTCTTAAAATCACCATAGTAAGTGAGGAACACAAGTCTCCCATAGAGCTGGAAGGAAAATAGTTAGAGTCTTCCATTAAAATTTTTGAAAGAAACAAAACATTTTTTTCTCAAAAAATTTCCTTGGGAAAAGACTATTTTTTTGGTTTTCAATTTAGAAAGTAATAAAAAGTTTTCCGTGATAATTTTTATTTGACTGATTTTTTTTTTTTGACAAGCTTAACTAAGGTGCTTTTTGAAAATCCCACCCTCACTGCTCGAAAAAACATACTCTTCTGCTTGGTGTATAGGTAATGAGGATAGAGTATTGGAAATATGCCGTTGTTATTGTATGACATCACTGGATTGTTGTCTTGCTTTGAATATTCCTAATAGGTCAAATTATGAAGTCCTTACTCAATTTTTATTTAGTCTTTACTGAGGAAAACTCCACCATCTTCAGCTGAAGAACTGAAATTCAGTAACTAAGGGCCTCAGGATTTAGCCCTAGACATATAAAAAAGATCTAGCATATCTCTTATGTGCACTTGTATTGCATATGCTGCTAAATAAATCCTAACCAGATTATTTTGGTCACTTAACTGAAATTTCTAGACAAACTGCTTATATTTACCATAGTAAAGGATTATTAACTAATGTTCATGTGGCTTTCTAGTTTTGGAAAGAAATACCAGCATTCCTGCAACCTGAGACAGACCCAATGCTTAATGAATCTATCAGACAAGACTCATGGGAGAAAAATCAAAGTTTCTGTATGCTAAGATGTAGAGGGACCTATTACAAAAGAACAGTCCAGATATTATAAATTGGATTTTGGATTTTTTTTCTTATCTCTTCTTTCACCACATGCAATTTCAGAGAATAAATCAAGCCTTGGGAGTTAGTTAATAGCCATTACAAGAAAGAAAAATGAATCTGAGAATATTTCCTTAATTCCTTACATTCAGAATTAAAGGCTTAACTGCCATTTTTCTCTCTTAAAATGAACTGCTACTTTTTTTTTTTTACTTGGGACAAGGAGGATTCATCTTTCTAAATACCTGGAAGAGCTGTGGGGTCCCCCTATGTCCTCTTCTCCAAAGCTATCTACTCTAACCATCATTTTTCCACTCAAGGAGGATTGTACTGATATGCCTACACTGCTCTTTAATTAGAAGGAGGCATTGTTGCTGAGTGACACCTCATACAACTTACCACCAAACAGGGCTGGATTACCCAATAGGCAGACTAAGCACGTGCTTAGGGCACCAGCAAAGCAGGGGGCACCAAAAAAATGAGATTTTTTTAAAAAATGATATTTTATATTTCAAAAAAAAGGATCGAAGTAGTCATCATGGGCAAAATCAGAACTTCGTTAGACTTCCTTACACTCCACTACCCACTCTTCCCCCATTTTTCTGTTCTCTTTTTATTACTTATCCCCACCTAAACCAGGGGGTTTAGTACTAACGTAGATCGAAATCATGTGAGGAAATCAGAGACGAACTGATCATCCTACTCCTGGTGGTAAAACAGACATTGTTCTAGAAGGTGTGGATGTGTCAGAGATTGAACCTGCTCATGCTGTAAATAATAGGAGAAAAAATCCTGGTATGTGGGTTGATTTCAGTACCGATGATGTAGCTTACTGGATAGATCGTGGACCAAATGACTGTCAACACCACACTGGGCCATTTGAGAAATCACATCGGACTTTTACCAATGGCAAACAAACAAGATATTGTCCACAAAAAGTATTTTTTGGCATGAAAGCAAATGATGAGAAATACACTCGAGAATGGCTACTGTATTCACCATCAACAGGGTCTGTGTACTGTTTTGTTTGCAAAGTTTTTGCATATAAACCTTCAACATCCGGGTTTGTTGCAGATGGTTTTAGTGACTGGCGGAACACTGTTTTAATTGAACAACATGAAAATAGCACTACTCACAGAGATTCAATGTTGACATATTTAAATCGAAGACAGGGCTTTGAATTGACACAAAAATTGGAAGAACAAATTAAAGGGGAGCGTGAATACTGGCAACACGTCTTGCAGCATGTTATAGCTGTTATTCAAACATTAGCTGAACGTGGTCTGCCTTTCCAGGGATCAAATGACACATTTGGATCATTGCAGAATGGAAATTTCTTGGAATTGTTGGAGCTTGTGGCTCAGTTTGACCCATTTTTAGCAGGCCATATCTCAAAATATGGGAATGCTGGCAAAAGTAACCCATCATACTTATCCAAGACAATATGTGATGAACTCATTGGTCTAATGAGTGACAAAGTTCGTTCAGCTATTGTGGATGAAATAAGTACTGCTGGGTACTTCAGTTTATCTGTCGACTCTACACTTGATCTTTCATATATTGATCAATTGAGTATTGTACTAAGATATGTGTCTCCCACAGATGGAAAACCAGTTGAACGATTTATAACATTCCTCAATTTGAAAAGCCGCACTGGTGAAGAAATGGCAAATCAAGTACTGCATTATTTGTGCCAAGTTTGCAAAATAGATTTCTCAAAGTGCAGAGGTGAATCTTATGACAACACTGCCAACATGTCAGGGTGTTATCAAGGAATGCAGAAGAAGCTTTTAGAACAGAACAAATATGCCATATTCATACCATGTGCTACACACTCTCTCAATCTTGTTGGCCGCAGTGCTGTTGATTGTTGTCCGGTGGCAGTAAGGTTTTTCTCAACCGTCCAGTTACTTTATACATTTTTCTCTGCCTCAACACACCAATAGGCAGTTCTTAAAACATATTTGGGCAATGATCGTGTGTTGAAATCTCTTTCTAATACTCGCTGGGAGGCACATGCAGTGGCAACAAGTGCAATTCTGGAGTCCTACTCAAAGATTGTGGATGCATTAGAAAGTATAGCTGAAGATCAATCACAAAAGGGAGAAACTTATACAAGAGGCAGAAAACATTGCAAACGATGCAAGAACTAGAGTTTGTATTCATGTTGACCATGTGGAATGAAATTTTACCACACAAGTCAAGCTCTCCAAGAAAAAGAATTGGATTTGAAAACATGTGCAGACCTCTGTCAATCATTAGCAGACCACTTACACACTTTGAGGAATGATTTCAAAAGATTTGAAGACGTATCAAAAGATATTTTGCCTGATACTAACTACAAAGAAGCCCAGTCCCGCAAGTGAATCAGGAAAAAAACAAGCAAATGATAGCAGTGCAACAGAAACAGCACTGAATCCTAGAGACAAATTTCACGTATCTTCTTACTACGCTATAATTGATACACTTGAAGCTCATATGAAGAGGAGAGGTGAAGTGTACAAAGAAGTATCAAGTAGATTTTCTTTTCTAAACAATATGGACTTATCTGACAAACAATATTCACAAGGTTCCCAAAAGCTAGTTGACTCATACCTTGTTGACTTGAACATGAATCTCTGTGGAGAAGTATGGCAGTTCCACTGTTATATGCGTGCAAAGTTTAATGAAACAGGACAAATGAAATTCAGTCACATTGATCTTCATGACACTATATTGAAAGACGGAATACAATGTGTATTTCCAAATGTAGAGATCGCACTACATATTTTTCTGACATTGATGATTACTAACTGCTCCGCAGAACACTCTTTTTCTCAGCTGAAAAGAATAAAAACCCCTCAGAGAACAACGTGTCGGGCAGACTTGATTCACTTTCTCTATTGTGTATGACATCGTTGAGTCAGCTTCGATGAACTTATCCAGAATTTTGCAATCAGAAAATCTAGAAAGAAACTATTTTAATTTCAGCATACATGTAAGTTTTGTGTCATTTCGAAAAATAAAATTTTATTTTATGGTATAGTATTGTTTTTATTTTTAATTACATATGGTGGGGGGGCACCATAATCTTTTCAGTGCTTAGGGCCTCTAAAGGTCTTAATCTGGCCCTGCTCCAAGACTAAGCATGCTCATAGTACTTTCCCATGCAGAGTGCATTATGAGATAAACTGTTAGGAATAAAACATCTGTTAGAGTTCTTTGTAAGAGAGCACTGAGCTGAGTTTGTATCTCTTGGTGTGTCCACTGTCCTTTACTGCTACCATTACAGAACCACAACCAGTTGATATAACAAACACTAGGTTTGGGGATTGCCTCTAGACTCTGGCTCCCCAGGCCAGTGAGGTTCAGGTGCACAATGGGCATGACTCACTTGGACAGCAGGGAGAGGTAAAGGAGGGAATCGTCTACAGCCAATTATTAAAAAATAAAATAGCCACTGATGTCTTCCTTAAAAAGAGACCATATATGCTCTCTCATACCAAGCAGCAATGGTTGCCATTTTCAAAGTGAAGAGGATATCCCACTACAATAAGGAGCCAGGTACATGTTCATTTCTAACTCAGTTAGGAATGGGCAAACTGATTCAAATAAAGTAAGAATCTTCCTGAAGCTTACTCATCCTCTCTTCTGCAGCAGTGAAGCCAGGGGATGATCTTTTGGTTTCATTGCTACTGCTCTTTGCCCTCATTCTGGGGCTGACACACCCCAGAATCCACTGTGACAATAGAGTTCATTCATATTTCCATGACTCAGCATGAAGTAAAGTCAGCAGTGAAACAAAGTCTGCCTATCACCCAAAAGATGTTGGATGTGAGGGGTATGGAGTTACCAGCCAGACTTCAAAAAAGCTGCAGGAGGAAGAGTAGAGACAGGCAGGGGAGAGCTTGCAAGCTGCCACATTCTCTCCTCATCCTTGAAGATACTTAAAGGTAAGCAGTGAGCATGGAGTTGGCAGGGGGATGGTAGGTTCTGGAGAAATGCACTGGTTTTGTTAGGCAGTGAGTGAGCTTCACTGCAATTCATTCTGGTTTCATTTGGAACTCCTACAAACGTGAAAATCCAAGTGAAGCCCTGTGATCACATGATCCTGCAATGCAAACCTGCCAAGTATTATTCACTAGCAGATGTGGTCAAAAAATGAAAGCATATTTTCCTGAAAAAACACACAATTCTAAAGCTGTCATTTCAAAGTGTTTAAAATGGACCTAATTTTCATTATTTTACAAAATTTTAGATTTTTGCAATCAAAAACCTTATAAAATTGACATTTCCTGAAAGAGTTTTCAGGGAAAGGAAACTCTGGATAATGTTTTGATAAAAATCCTCAAAAGGAGATGAAATATTTCACAAAAAGTGATTAATTTGCACAGAAAAAAAAGTGATTTCAAAAACCCCTTTGTTATAAAAATTGCCACCAGCTCAGTTCACCAGAACCTTGTAAACTACAACTAGTAGTTTTCATGAAGTCCTGCTTAGATAACTATAGACTTTCTGCCACCAGTGGTGTATTTCTTGATCCACATTTTCCTGTTCAAATGAGAAGGGTTTGGGATTGAAGCTTTTCAACTTGACCATTCAATTTGGAAAACTAACTCAGCTTTCAAATGTATGATTCAGCCAGTTCCTTGGGTCTCATATTATAAATGGGGACATGACACTGGTTAGTCCTTTGTCAATGTACAGTTCTTTTTTCCTTAGGGCTAGCTTTAGAGAAAAGGGTCACATGTAAACTTGAATAATGCTATACAACATAATATGCCATTAGAAACAATGGAGAGGATTATTTTTTATTCTGAACATGACAAAACTAGTAAAAACAGCAAGGTTAACTTGACTGATAAAGTCAATTTTATCGGAAATATTATACAGATTAAAAGATTTTTAATTATATTCAAATGAATTGAATGGTTTCCTGAAGCTCTTTTAATCAAAACCAAGTGTGATGCAGAAGTTGCTACTTGGATGTCTTGCTCTGACTTTTCCATTTCATCAAAAATTAAAGGTTATGGAACAAATTAATTCCAGTTCTGCAGTTTCTCGTTAAAGTCTGTTTTTGAAGTTTTTCTGTTGAAGAATTGCCACTTTTAAGTCTGTTATTGAGTGACCAGGGAGATTGAAGTGTTCTCCGACTGGTTTTTGAATGTTACAATTCTTGATGTCTGATTTGTGTCCATTTATTCTTTTGTGTAGAGACTGTCTGGTTTGGCCAATGTACATGGCAGAGGGGCATTGCTGGCACGTGATGGCATATATCACATTGGTAGATGTGCAAGTGAACAAGCCCCTGATGGTGTGGCTGATGTGGTTAGGTCCTATGATGGTGTCCGTTGAATAGATATGCGGACAGAGTTGGCAACAGGTTTTGTTGTAGGGATTGGTTCCTGGGTTAGTGTTTTTGTTGTGTGGTGTGTAGTAGTATTACGTCTTATACACTGTGTATAAGAGGCTGGCATAGTCATGCACATATGAGGAGGTGTGATGGTACTCAAGTAAATTTTGTGCTTATTTCTGACTAACTGTGTAATAGTCACAAGTATATTCGTGCTTGAATAAACACACTAAGGGCCAAATTCCCAGTTGAACACTCATTCATATACAAACCCAGACAAACACATGTGCAAACAAGACAGATGTTGGCACAGCACAGATGTCTATTTGCAGCTGTAAATATGTGGGTCTGGAGGTGCAGTTGCAGGAATAGGCCACAATAGGATGTGTACACATTTGCAGGCGCATTCTTTGAGCCTATGGCTTAGAGTTTGGCCCTAAGAATATAAACAAGTTTTGGAAATGAAGTTGTATAGTTTTTTCATGATCAGTTATCAAACTTTAAATGCCAATAATACCTGTGTCACCTGCCTATAAAACATGATATAGAATATACATGGGCGGAAAATCATTTCTCATTATATTGGCATTTATATCAAAAGGTATAAAAAAATCTCATTTTATTTTAAAACTAAAGCAGATGATAGCTCAAAAGATTTTTTTCATACCATTTTATTTGACATAGTACAAATAATAGTCATGGTTTTTGAAACAGCTTGTTGTATATGGCATGTACCCAGAAAGTAAGTATGTAGTTATTTATGTCTTCTAAATTAGAACATCCTAAATTATTTCTTCTAAAGTAGAACCAAAACAACTTTTATACAATCTGACCCGGTAGCTTTAAAATTCATTTTCAGGTAATCTGCAGCAACATCTCATTAAAGTATAATAAACCCTTTGAAGTGTACCTAGTAGCAATACCTAGATCCACAAATAATGATTCAACAAAACAAAGAACACGTTCCTGTCTTGTAGCAAACCACATGAAACTGAACTAATGTATGTGGATTAAAAAATTATATTGCATACATTTGGGTCATAACTCAGTTTCAAATACAGGTTTTGTCAATAAAACAAATGTTAATGTTGCGAAATAAATACTTTTTTCTAGATTGATGATAAAGAAGGTTAATTTGATTAGTTAGTTTTAAAATGATTCCTGAAAAATCCTCCATATTCAAACCTTATAAATCTCACCGTTATGGGAACAGAAAAGGTTAAATTAAAATTTCTGCTGTTCCAAGTATATTATATTTAAGATACTTAAGCTTAACAGCTGAAAAAAAGACTTCTAAAATTAAATATAAAAGGATAGTTAGCTGTCTCCACTTGTAGTACTGGTTCCATAATCAGTGTTTCACGCCAGAACTTAACAAAATCTGACTGAAAACAATTCAGCTAAGGCATCTAATCACCTGCCCGGACTGTACAGTCGTGATGTTAGATGTCATAATGGTTATTTATTATTATTATTATTATTATTATTATTATTATTATTTTATTATTGGGGGGAGGGATAGCTCAGTGGTTTGAGCATTGGCCTGTTAAACCCAAGATTGTGAGTTCAATCCTTGAGGGGGCCACTTAGGGATCTGGGGCAAAATCAGTACTTGGTCCTGCTAGTGAAGGCAGGGGGCTGGACTTGATGACCTTTCAAAGTCCCTTCCAGTTCTAGGAGATAGGATATCTCCATTAATTATTAAATTACAATTGTGGGTGCACATTTTTTTTAAAGTGTCCCAAAGTTAGTGGGCTTCATGTGGCCAGACCTGCTGTCTTCCCTTTTAAAATGTATTCCTCAGTAGTGATACAAATTACTTGCCTACACCACCACAAAATAATTTTAAAAAATAGTCCATATGGCAAGTCAGTCTGAAGTTACTAAAAATTACAACTATGAAAAATTATTATTGCAGAGTGATTACAAAGTACTATCAGGCATTTCATGGTACCTCCAACTCAATAAGATCCTATTGTATATATGTTTTATGTGTGGAAAATAACTAATTTATTCTCATTGTTATGCTATCAAATTGTAAATAGTATTAAATATATACAGTTGGGTGAAAACTGTAACCTAGATTTTAAACTGCTTGAATTTTGGAGGAGTGTGATTTGAATCTCTGAATCAGAATCCATCTGCGTGACATGGGTTGCAAGTTAGATCAAAAATCAAAAGGGGCTTCTTTTTCTGTACAAGTTTCTAACAGCCAAAATCTTAAATCTAAACGTGAACAATGACCCTGATTTAGCTCCAAACAGAAACCAAAGCCTTGGCCTACCTAAGCCCTGATTCTACTCTCGTTTACCCCAGCGTACATGGGAACATAGCCATTTAAAGACTGGTATCAGACTCAGATATCTATTCCAATATTCTGTATCTTACTATGGCCAGCACCAGATTCTTCAGAAGAATGTACGAGAACTCTGCAGTAGGCAGATGTGGGATGATCTGCCTCCTGGTCTCTAATACTTAAAGACTGACTATAACATGAGATTTAACACTCCTTCCAAAATTTGTTATAAGTAATTATGATAACTTTGGATATTCTTGGTTTCCATATAAAATATCCAATTCTCTTTTGAAGTGTAAATCAGGAAGAACTCCACTGAGTTACATTGATTAAAAAAACTGTGTAAAACCCAGGCCCACAGTTGCCATGGCCCATCACCAATATAGAATCACAGAATATCAGGGTTGGAAGAGACCTCAGGAGGTCATCCAGTCCAACCCCCTGCTCAAAGCAGGACCAACCCCAACTAAATCATCCCAGCCAGCGCTTAAAGTGTCAAGCCGGGCCTTAAAAACCTCCAAGGATGGAGATTCCACCACCTCCCTAGGTAACCCATTCCACTGTTTCACCACCCTCCTAGTGAAATAGTGTTTCCTAATATCCAACCTAGATCTCCCCCACTGCAACATGAGACCATTGCTGCTTCTTCTGTCATCTGCCACCACTGAGAACAGTCTAGTTCGATCCTCTTTGGAAGCCCCTTCAGGTAGTTGAAGGCTGATATCAAACCCCCCCTCACTTTTCTCTTCTGCAGACTAAATAAACCCAGTTCCATCAGCCTCTCCTCGTAAGTCATGTGCCTCAGCCCCCAATCATTTTCATTGCCCTCCGCTGGTCTCTCTCTCCAATTTGTCCACATCCCTTCTGTAGTGGGAGGACCAAAACTGGACACAATACTCCAGGTGTGGCCTCACTAGTGCCGAATAGAGGGGAATAATCACTTCCCTCAATGTTCCTACTAATTCAGCCCAATATGCTGTTGGCCTTCTTGGCAACAAGGGCACACTGCTGACTCATATCCAGCTTCTCGCCCACTGTAATCCCCAGGTCTTTTTCTTCAGAACTGATGCTTAGCCAGTCAGTCCCCAGCCTGTAGCAGTGCGTGGGATTCTTCCTTCCTAAGTTCAGGACTCTGCACTTGTCCTTGTTGAAACTCCTCAGATTTCTTTTGGCCCAATCCTCCAATTTGTCTAGGTCACTCCAGCGTATCTACCTCTCGCCCCAGGTTAGTGTCATCTGCGAACTTGCTGAGGGTGCAATTCATCCCACCTTCCAGATCATTCATAAAGATAGTGAACAAAACCAGCCCCAGGACCAACCCCTGAGGCACTTCGCTTGATACCTGCTGCCAACTAGACATCGAGCCGTTGATCACTACCTGTTGAGCCCGACAATCTAGCCAGCTTTCTATCCACCTTATAGTCCATTCATCCAATCCATACTCTTTAACTTGCTGGCAAGAATACTCTGGGAGACCGTATCAAAAGCTTTGCTAAAGTCAAGATATTTCACATCCACTGCTTTCCCCATATCCACAGAGCCAGTTATCTCATCATAGAAGGCAATCAGGTTGGTCAGGCATGACTTGCCCTTGGCGAATCCAAGTTGACTGTTCCTGATCACCTTCCTCTCCTCCAACTGCTTCAACATGGATTCCTTGAGGACCTGCTCCATGATTTTATCGGGGACTGAAGTGAGGCTGACCCATCTGTAGTTCTCCAGGTTCTCTTTCTTCCCTTTTTTAAATATAGGCACTATATTTGCCTTTTTCCAATCCTCCAGGGACCTCCCCTGATCACCACGAATTTTCAAAGATAATGGACAATGGCTTTGCAATCACATCATCCAACTCCCTCACCACCCCTGGATGCATTTGATTGGGACCCATGGACTTGTGCATGTCCAGTTTTCCTAATAGTCCTTAACCTGTTCTTTCACCACTGAGAGCTGTTCACCTCCTCCCCATACTGTGTTTCCTAGTGCAGCAGACTGGGAGCTGACCTTGTCTGTGAAGACCGAGGCAATAAAACCATTGAGTACTTCAGCTTTTTCCACATCATCTGTCACTATGTTGCCTCCCCCATTCAGTAAGGGTCCTACACTTTCCCTGAACAACTTCTTGTTACTAATATACCTGTAGAAACCCTTCTTGTTACACTTCACATCCCTTGCTAGCTGCAACTCCAATTGTGCCTTGGCCTTCCTGATTACACCCCTGCATACTCTAGCAATATTTTTATGCTCCTCCCTAGTCATCTGTCCAAATTTCCACTTCTTGTAAGCTTCCTTTTTGAGTTTAAGCTCACTGAAGATTTCACTGTTAAGCCAAGCTGGTCACCTGCCATATTTGCTATGGGGGGAGGGATAGCTCAGTGGTTTGAACATTGGCCTGCTAAACCCAGGGTTGTGAGTTCAATCCTTGAGGAGGCCACTTAGGGATCTGGGGCAAAAATTGGTCCTGCTAGTGAAGGCAGGGGGCTGGACTCAATGACCTCTCAAGGTCCCTTCCAGTTCTAGGAGATTGGTATATCTCCAATTATTACCTATTCTTTCTGCACATCAGGATGGTTTAGTTCCTGCACCCTCAATAAGGCTTCTTTAAAATACAGCCAGTTCTCCTGGATTCCTTTCCCCCTCATATTAACCTCCCAGGGGATCCTGCCCATCAGTTCCCTAAGGGAGACAAAGTCTGCTTTTCTGAAGTATTTTTCTACTCTCCTTTCTTCCTTTTGTCAGGATCCTGAACTCAACCATCTCATGGTCACTGCTGCCTAGGTTGCCATCCACTTCTACTTCCCCTACCAATTCTTCTCTGTTTATGAGCAGCAGGTCAAAAAGACCATGGCTCCTAGTTGGTTCCTCCAGCACTTGTACCAGGAAGTTGTCCCCAACACTCTCAAAAAACTTCCTGGTTTGTCTGTGTATTGCTGTATTGCTCTCCCAGCAGATATCAGGGTGATTGAAGTCCCCCATTAGAACCAGGGCCTGTCATCAGGAAACTTCAGTTAGTTGTCTGAATATAATATATTCCCGGGTCTTTTTGCTAGAAGGGAATGGATAAAAATAAACCTGTTCCTTTGACAAGATCACATCACTAACCAGGTTTTGTAGGATGCTAGATGAATATATATGGTGTTTTCTTTGAATACCTGTTATGCCAAGACAAACTATTCTCCATAAAGCAAGCACAATAAGAGACATCATTGGTGTTGAGAGTTCTTCTGGTGAAGAGACCAGAGCTATTTTCCAATCCCAACCAACATAGGTCATTTAAAAACACCCTTTGACAAATTAGAGCCTAAAGCCATTCCAAGCCCAATGAATCAAAACTGTTCTCAGCATGTTCCAGTACTGGCATGATCCAATCAATTCCTCCCCTTGTGGGCCAATGCCATTTTATCCGGGATGTGCAATCCTGTTTTGGTTCCAGGCTGCAGGAAAGGAAGTAGAGTTTTGTTTCATTTTTTTACCAGATGAAATGCTTTTCAGTTGTGTTATTCTGTTCAAAACAATAATACATTTAAAGCCTAATCTAATGCCACCTTAAACGCGAGTTTATCACAGCCTGCCAAAAAGTGCCTCTCTTAATTTGATACAATACACTGATGTGTTGCACCTTTGGGTATCTGTTTCACTCCCTTAATGGTGGATGTAACTCAAAGGGTATTATGCAAAGTAATAGCCATCCCCATGTGGGGCCGCTGGACAAGCACATCTGGATGAATAATGAATATCATGTAGTCAAAGCTAATTAACTGCTCCATATTCATCATCATCCTGACATTGCAAAGTTGCTTTGCCTCCCCCTCTCCTCTCAACAGTTTTCCTCTTTGCTGTCTGCCATTTCTGCTTTCCCCTATTGGTGCCGAGAGACGCTCACTATTGAAAGCAAAGCATGTACTACTCAGGGCTGGTGCTGTTAACAGTGATCTGGGACCGATCTAAAGCCCATTGAAGTCAATGGGAGAATGTGTTTGTTTGCATTTCCTGTCCTGTTTTCTTCCAAACTTTTCACTATGTGGGCCTAGTATGGAAATCAGGCTCAGGCGAAACTGCCCTTGTCTTCAGAACATGGCTCTAGAGCAGATGGCTACTTGGCTCATTCTGGGGCCAGGTGGCCTGGGATCAGGGAACTGTAACTGGCTCAATACAACTCCCCACCCACACCCACACACACACTGCATCTGAGTTGGAGCTCAGGCAGGGTGGAGAATCTAACAGCCCCCCCACTCCAAGTGTAGGCCTAGGCTCACCAGTGGAGAGGTAGCATTCTAATTGACAGCTGGCACCGTCTGTCTTCCAACAGCAGGGCATTAATAACCATTAAAACAATATGAAGTTCTGACATGATGTCAGTGATGTTAACCCCTGTCAATCCTGTATTGGTACCTGTGGATAACTATTTTTAAACGTTTTTCTTAAAATATGTTTTTGAAAGCATCCACAGAATTAAACATGGCACTGGATGTTCAAAGTAGTTCTAATTTTTCACAGTTTAGGACCAACCACACTCTAAGCCATAGTTACTTTATGTCAAGCAGCTGCTAAATTTATTTGCAATTGAGTCGGTTTTAACTGAACTTTTGTAAAAAGTCACACCTTGTACAGCATTGTGAAACCCAGGGATTAAACTAGATTTTGGAAACTCTTGGTATTTTTGGAGAAATGACATACTATGTGCTAGTTATGCTAATAACCGGTATTTTGTAGCAAAACTGACCTGGCATTTAGGAGTAAGGAACGCAGGCAATTTTTTCTTAATTGAGATTAGGAGTCAGAACATGGTGAATTTAAAAAAAAAAAAAAAGTGGTACATTAACCAAGCCCTACCCACAGTCCTACAGTATCTAGATATTTCTGCTGAAATAGCCACCAATGAGATAACTAAGAATACTGTCAATGTAGATGCTAGCATTAAGTTTCAGAATCAACATATATTAGGATGAATAGAGAGTGGTCACACCTCCCATGGCAATTGATTCTGTTTGTATTTGCAGATTTGGAAAGGCAACATTACACTGGGTCACATTCAGATGGTTGCCTTTGCCTTTTTTAGGCTGAGCTGTTCAAAGCTGCAATAGTATTTGAATTCCCAAGGCCAATTCAGCCTAATGGGAATTGGATGTCCACATTCCCCATGCTGCTTTGAAAATCTCAGCCTTACTTTAAAGAAAGCTTCAATTCTATAGAACCTGTTGGGACCACCTGATCAATGGATGGTATTGAGTACTGGCTTAGTCCAGCCCTTGGTCTAGATTCTTGTTTAACAACTGTTGTACTTCCAATGAGCAGGGAGTGGAAATGTAAAGACAATGGATATATAGTACAAGCAAAGAAGCTGTGTTGCATTCATGTACCAAGGGAAGAAATCACGCGCAATTGTGCTTCCCCCTGGAATTTGACCTCCCTATAAAAAAAAATAGCCCAAAGGATATTTAATGGGACGTATCCCTTAGATTGAGTGTCACAGAAAGATACAGATTCATTGTCACCCTACACTCCCTTTTCACAGTTAGGCTGGTCCCAAATGGGATATTAGGCAGGAATAAAGCCCTCACTCCAACTCCAGTGACTAGCACAAGCACAGGGTACCCAAACAAGTCTCCTTTGCAGGGAGTATTCCAGGCTGGGTACAGGTAGAGCATTGGTGTGACAGGAATTGATGGGACCCACATAATTCTGCAGCTTTACAATGGCCCACAGAAGCCGTTGTGGGAGGGGTACCATTTAGAGTAGCCCTGAGGGCTGACCTAGCCTATGCCAGGGACTGGACCAGCCTCCAGCAGCCCCAGTATATGGGAGGCAAAAGCTGCAACCCTTTTGTCCCTCTGTCAACAGCTGCACAGGGATGAATCTGTCCCCAAACCCTTTGTATAAAACAGGGATGGCCAACCTCTGGCTCCGGAGCCACATGCGGCTCTTCAGAAGTTAATATGTGTCTCCTTGTATAGGCACCGACTCCGCGGCTGGAGCTACAGGCGTCAACTTTCCAATGTGCCGGGGGATGCTCACTGCTCAACTCCTGGCTCTGCCACAGACCCTGCCCCTACGCCACCCCTTCCCGCCCGCTCGCCTCAGCCTGCAGTGCCCTCGCTCCTCCACCCAGAGCCTCCTGCTCGCCACAAAACAGCTGATCGGGAGGTGCAGGGAGGGAGGGAGAGGCGCTGATTGGGGGGGCTGCTGGTGGGCGGGAGGCGCTGGGAGCAGGGCAGGGAAGCTGATGGGGGGCTGCTGACGTATTACTGTGGCTCTTTGGCAATGTACATTGGTAAATTCTGGCTCCTTCTTGGGCTCAGGTTGGCCACCCCTGGTATAAAAGAGTGGTATATAGTGCTGAGAGTGATTCCGAAAAGCACATCAACACAGCTTTATTCCTGCTCTTGTACGAGAAAGAAAGGGGCTGACCTTTATTTTCCATGCAGATCATGCCGGTGAGTTTCTTTCCTCACAAAACCTCCCACTTCGAGCCAGCAGAAGGGCAAAGCACACAGCAGCTTTGTGACTGTTGGCCCCAACACAATTTACCATTTACAAACTAATCCTCCTTAGTTGGAGAGCGCAAGGTCTGCTAAAGCTCTAATGTCCTTCTCTGATTCTTCATTGTCCGCACTGACAGAGAGAAGCTGAAGACCTAATCAGTGTGTAATTTAATCGGTGTCCGGGCTGTGTCCCAGTACAATGCTTTGCTTGTAGTGCCACGGGTTAAGTCAGCCAGCTACTGTTATGCTCCACAGCAGGTGTGAAGAATGTCACTCGGTGTAATTATGTGTTACCACTTTGTCAAGTTCCATTTCTGACACGGCTTTTACTCACCACTTAATGATTGTTTTTGCAAGTGGCAGCAAGCTAATTGTAGGCAATACAGTAAAGGGCACCTTTAATATTTTTGGTACTGGATTGGGAATTCCTCGTAGCCTAACAAGGATCTCAGACAAAGTAGAAGTGTCTCTGGTGCAGATCCCTGAAAACACGTGCAGCTGCTACAGAGTCCTGCATTTTCTACCTTCAGACCAGTAAGTAATAACATGTGAGCTGATATTCCAAAAATGCTCCTCTCTTTTGTTCCTCACCAGAAAGTGTATTTGTCATTCCCCCCACTCCTTTTGACCATGGATAAAAGTGCCTGTGTAATTTAGGCACTAAAGTCCCATTTTCAAACATGTCTTAGATACTTAGGGACCAAAGATTTGTAGATACATAAATATACAGATAGGTGTGTGGTGTCACTTCCAGGTGGCTAACTGTATGAAAGAGTGGTATGGTCTAGAGGCCTGAGCACAGGTATGGGAGCCAAGAATTCCTGAGCTCCAGTCTGGACTCTGACACAGATTCCCTCAAAGGCCTTGAGCAATTAATTCCCTTAGTTTCTCTACCTCAGTTTCCCTATTTATAATATCATCATCAATACCAATAATAATGCTGTTGTGTTTGGAGGCCAAGGCTGCATTGTGCACTGTACAGACTCATAACAAAGGGACAGTCCTTGCCTCAAAAATCTTATAATCCAAATATAAGACTATGGACAAGAGTTGGAACAAACAAAATGGAGATAACACTGTCTACCCCTTATGGGGTGTGTTGTGGCCTTGCTGGTATATGATATTATTTCAGATTGATACATTTCTATGTAATCCTACATGAAGAATAAGGCTACTGACTCTAGTCCTTTGTCACCAGACCCTAGATCTTGTGGCTGGGGCAAGAAAAGAAAGTCCAGGTTCTTACCAACTGCGTGTCAGCTCTCATTACAGAAAAAACTATTGTATTTGTTACAGAAGCTATGAACTGAGTTAGGATACTTAGGATGTTTAATATGGCTTATTTAGCCTGGAAGAGAAGCTGCTCATTTCATCCATGCTTGCATGCTGTCAGCACTGACGGCCAACGTCCAAACATAGTCGGACAGTGGTTTACATGGCAGGGGTCGCAAGACATTCTTGCCTCCTGAATCAGGATTTAGCAATGCTGTGTGCCAAGCCTGAAAGGCACGCAGAGCATTTGCGACTTGGCACCTGCGGAAATCCTATTTCCTGATGAATAGAGGCCTCCAATATTAATGTTTTTCTCCTTGATTTAGGCTGGGCCATGCTGTAATGAAATATGGCCCGAATAATCACCTCTTACAATCATCTGCCATCAGGACACTGGGAAAAGTCCTTGCTCAGCATTTCCTCAGTCCTTATAGAGGCTTCAGTGGGAACTGGCTTGAGTAAGAACTGAGTATACACAGAACCAAAAAAAAAGTAAGGGCCTCAGGATTTAGCTCTAAGCACTTGACGTATGTGAGAGTTTTGTGGTGCAAACCGATAGAATGGCCTGACTCTTGGCGATGTGATGGAAGCATCAGAAGCAACAAGGTTTGGATACAGTCTGGATAGAGCATGAAGAGGTCAGAGCAGTTTAGGAGAGAGCTGTTTCAGTAGCATGAAGAGGATAGAAGTCAAATCTCAGGGGATCTAGGGTGGACTGGAAGGGAAGGGGGGGAGTAGAAGAGGAAATAGGGGAACTGGCTGCACACTAGAATGGAGTGTAGTGGAAACCCCATCCCCTGCAGGCCAGGGTGTTCAAGGAGGGTTTCATAGGAAGCCTCCTAAAACTCTCCACAGAGTTCTGCAGCTCTGCACTGCCCCTTACTCTAGGCTGTGCCTAGTTGGCATGCTCTGAACAGTATGACTGCCTCTATTTATATCTTCTTCTAGCATTCATTTCCACGAGGAGATGCTAGAATATTGTGTTCTATTCTGTGTGCTGGGTTCCCAAATCTGAACTCCTCTGCATACCCTTGTCTCCTCCCTCAGGCTGGGCTGAGCAGTGAGGTAGCCAAAAGACAGCTAATGTGATGTACACTTTTCAGGGTCTTCCTCTGTCCTATTGGTCATAACAATGTGCATTCAAACAGCTGTTCGGGCCTACATGAAGCACCTGCTGTGGTGAGCAGCAGCTGGGGTTCAGTTTGGGTCCAAAGGGCTGGGGCCAAGCAGACTGACTGCATGTGCATTAATCCAGCCCCACTGCCACCTCCACCAACAACAGGTGCCTCTTTGAAGAGAGGAGGTACAAATATCTGGGGAGAAGCCTAGCTTTATAAAGGACACTATGGGCCAGATCCTCATCTGGTGTAAATCAGCACAGTGCAATTGACTTCCAAGGAGCTATTTACACCAGCTGTGTGTCTGGTCCACTTGCTTCATAGTGCTTTTCTTGGTTTTCCATTTTCCCAAGAGATTGTGGGGAGTTTTTGTTTGCTGGTTTTTTCCCTCCTTGTTCTTTTTTCTCTTTTTACTCTGACTTGGTTTTTTTTCTAAACTTTTTTTCTTTAAACTTTCTATCCTTTTCTTTAGAATTACTGGCTCAGAGTCATTGGCTATACATGTCACATTGTCAGCTCCTCCTTCCCACCAACTAAATTCTCTTACAGTTGCCCCCTTTCCTCATCCCTCACAGGATGTCCCCCACAATTCCACCGGGTGTGCCCTGATGCACAAACCACAATGGTGTGGTAATTGGATATAGATTCATAGATTCATAGACTCTAGGACTGGAAGGGACCTCGAGAGGTCGAGTCCAGTCCCCTGCCCTCATGGCAGGACCAAATACTGTCTAGACTATCCCTGATAGACATTTATCTAACCTACCCTTAAATATCTCCAGAGATGGAGATTCCACAACCTCCCTACGCAATTTATTCCAGTGTTTAACCACCCTGACAGTTAGGAACTTTTTCCTAATGTCCAACCTAAACCTCCCTTGCTGCAGTTTAAGCCCATTGCTTCTTGTTCTATCCTTAGAGGCTAAGGTGAACAAGTTTTCTCCATCCTCCTGAAGACACCCTTTTAGATACCTGAAAACTGCTATCATGTCCCCTCTCAGTCTTCTCTTTTCCAAACTAAACAAACCCAATTCTTTCAGCCTTCCTTCGTAGGTCATGTTCTCAAGACCTTTAATCATTCTTGTTGCTCTTCTCTGGACCCTCTCCAATTTCTCCACATCTTTCTTGAAATGCGGTGCCCAGAACTGGACACAATACTCCAGTTGAGGCCTAACCAGCGCAGAGTAGAGCGGAAGAATGATTTCTCGTGTCTTGCTCACAACACACCTGTTAATGCATCCCAGAATCACGTTTGCTTTTTTTGCAACAGCATCACACTGTTGACTCATATTTAGCTTGTGGTCCACTATAACCCCTAGATCCCTTTCTGCCGTACTCCTTCCTAGACAGTCTCTTCCCATTCTGTATGTGTGAAACTGATTTAGGAGCTCTTTGCATTTGTCTTTATTAAACTTCATCCGGTTTACCGCAGACCATTTCTCCAATTTGTCCAGATCATTTTGAATTATGATCCTGTCCTCCAAAGCAGTTACAGTCCCTCCCAGTTTGGTATCATCTGCAAACTTAATAAGCGTACTTTCTATGCCAACATCTAAGTCGTTGATGAAGATATTGAACAGAGCCGGTCCCAAAACAGACCCCTGCAGAACCCCACTTGTTATACCTTTCCAGCAGGATTGGGAACCATTAATAACTACTCTCTGAGTACAGTTATCCAGCCAGTTATGCACCCATCTTATAGTAGCCCCATCTAAATTGTATTTGCCTAGTTTATTGATAAGAATATCATGCGAGACCGTATCAAATGCCTTACTAAAGTCTAGGTATACCACATCCACCACTTCTCCCTTATCCACAAGACTCGTTATCCTATCAAAGAAAGCTATCAGATTGGTTTGACACGATTTGTTCTTTACAAATCCATGCTGGCTATTCCCTATCACCTTACCACCTTCCAAGTGTTTGCAGATTATTTCATTAATTACTTGCTCCATTATCTTCCCTGGCACAGAAGTTAAACTAACTGGTCTGTAGCTTCCTGGGTTGTTTTTATTTCCCTTTTTATAGATGGGCACTATATTTGCCCTTTTCCAGTCTTCTGGAATCTCTCCTGTCTCCCATGATTTTCCAAAGATAATAGCTAGAGGCTCAGATACCTCCTCTAATAGCTCCTTGAGTATTCTAGGATGCATTTCATCAGGCCCTGGTGACTTGCAGACATTTAACTTTTCTAAGTGATTTTTAACTTGTTCTTTTTTTATTTCATCTTCTAAACCTATCCCCTTCCCATTAGCATTCCCTATATTAGGCATTCCTTCAGACTTCTTGTTGAAGACCGAAACAAAGAAGTCATTAAGCATCTCTGCCATTTCCAAGTTTCCTGTTACTGTTTCTCCCTCCTCACTGAGCAGTGGGCCTACCCTGTCCTTGGTCTTCCTCTTGCTTCTAATGGATTGATAAAAAGTCTTCTTGTTTCCCTTTATTCCCATAGCTAGTTTGAGCTCATTTTGTGCCTTTGCCTTTCTAATCTTGCCCCTGCATTCCTGTGTTGTTTGCCTATATTCATCCTTTGGGATGGAAAGAATTTCTCATTCGTAAACATTCTATAATCCAGCACAGTTGATGTCCCCTGAGGTATGTCTCTTCAAGAGAAATTATTCTGGACAATTCAGGCATTGCTTTGGATATTTTATCTATGGGTATATCATCTCTGGATATTTCCAATACCTAGTGAAGCCTCCAGGTTTTGTTTGCTTGTTTGTTTTGTCTGTATTTTTTAATCCTGCTAAATTATTGGCCCCACAGGTACCTTGAGTTCCACAGTCTAATTCAGGGGTTCTCAAACTGGGGGCTCAGGGGGTCATGAGGTTTTACATTGGAGTGTCATGAGCTGTCAGCCTCCACCCCAAACTCCGCTTTGCCTCCAGCATTTATAATGGTGTTAAATATATAAACAAGTGTTTTTAATTTACAAGGGGGGGTCACACTCAGAGGCTTGGTATGTGAAAGGGGTCACCAGTACAATAGTTTGAGAACCACTGGTCTAATTCCACAGATTTGATCCAAGACCCTCCACTTACGCTATTTTCCACGTCAATAGGCTACCAGAATATCACAACCTGGAACTAGCTAGGTAGTTATAGAGCTGTCAGCATTGCCGTGTCTGAACGCCTAGCCTAGCTCAAAAAGATTTCATTGTTTAGAATCTGTCCAGAGCACTCATCTCAAAGATGAACATTCAGAATAAGCCATTAGAATCCACCCTGTCACACTCATTTATTGCCAGGAGGAAATGTGCTCCTGCCTCCAATCCCATTGTAACATCCACCCGCTCATTGTGGTGCTCTGTCTCCCCCGGGAGTGGTGAACAGACCATTCAGGGCATGTCCACACTGCAAAGAAAAACCTGCAGTGCTGAGTGTCAGAGCCTGCGTCAATTGACTTGGGGCTAAAAATAGCAGTGTAGAATGTTCCTGCTCTGACTGGAGCCAGGTTTCAGAGCCCTGGGTGGGAATATCTATGCTATTTTTAACCCTGCAGCCTGAGCCCAGGAGCCTGAGTCAGTTGACCTGGGTTTTGAGACTTGGTGCCACTGCTTTTTCTTTGCAGAGCACGGCTGTAGCATGCGTGGGTAACAGAGTTGCTCTTTTAGCTCAGTCAGTACAGACTCACGGTTTCATATCCACAGGTCCCAGATTCAATCCCTGCTGCTAATGACCCTCTAGGGGAGTGGTATTACACCATGTATCCTATCCACTTTACACACCTGTTAATTAGGGGCTTGATCCAAAATCCATTCACCTCAACAGGAATCTTTCCATTCACTTCAATGGACTTTAGGTCGGGCCCTAGCTCCTTTTCTTCTTCCATCCCCTGCATCTCTCAGCAGACACAGATTTTTGTGTTTAAATAAAGTAAATGTCGTGATCATGGAAAGTACCAAGTTATCAGCACTGGAAACTACACCTGTGGAATAGGCACAGCAAAAAAACAGCAGCAGGATCAAGACTCCCGGCTATCTGCCTCAACCTGCTTTCAGAGGGATCACTTCTAAGGGTGAGAAAGTGAGTAATCCAGTCTTCATGCCCATTTAATTTCTTGTCTTGCTACCACGACCTCTAGCAAAAGTGCCAAATGTGGTGGTGGCTGCAACGCCACAGACACCTGTCCTCTCAGAAGTGGACTGAGGTTTCAGTTCATTTCACATACACCACTTATCTGCTTCCAGATGCCCACAGCTGATCTGTGCTCAGGGCCGGCTCCAGGCACCAGCATTCCAAGCTGGTGCTTGGGGCAGCGGTCTGCAAGGGGCGGCAGTCCCTGTTGTTTTGCCCCCAAGCAGTGCGCCGAATTGCCGCTGCGGACGGCAATTCAGCGGCTTCAGCTAAACATAGAAGCTGCCGCCGAATTGTCACCGCTGTGGAAACGCGCCTGCTGCCCTTAGGGCACACGGATTGCCCCCGCCGTCTGCGGCAGAAATTCGGTGCGCTGCTTGGGGCGGCGAAAGCTGTAGAGCCGGCCCTGTCTGTGCTGGATTCAGATTTAGTTACACAGAGCTGAAAGGGTGCATGAGCCAGATTCACTGCCCTGCTCTTCTTCTTTTGCACCACTCAAAGGCACAGAACTGATGTAGTTCAGCTCCTACACCTCCCCCTGCAGCCCCAGTGTAGGGGATAGAGTGTACACTGCCCCAGCTATCCCTAGCTGGTGGATGGCTCTTTGAGGACTATTACCAGCTAGTGTAAGTTAAAGCAGCCCCCAGACTGTTTTAACATACACTAAGATGGGGATTAAAGTGGAGACAAACAGAAAATCAGGAAGCCATAACCAGCTTTCCAACTTATTTTCTCTGCTGCCACAATCTCGGCCACAACAGCAAATCTCGCCTCACATTCCAGTACCAATATCCTCAGCCATCTGGCCCTTCATCTTTTCCTTAATGATTATGTGTAACCTAGCTTTGCTTACAATCATTTGAGTTATAAAACTATAAGAGGAAAAGGCAAGAAAGCAAACCAAAGAGTTTTGCACTAGTGAAGTTTGCAGCCAAATTAACACAATGTGAAATTGCTATGGACCACTATTTTAATATGAGAGTCATAGAAAGCACTGATATTTTTACATACAGGTACATACATTCAGAAATTGTACTGTATTTGTTTTCCCGTTATACTGTGTCTTCAAGCATTTTATTTACTAAACTCTGTGGTATGTACTAGGAAGACCTGATACTTTACCAGAGGGGTTCAGAGAACTGAAGAACTAATTTGGCACAAAAATGTTGCATAAATGTATTCTCTAAAAATATAGAGCTCAGTTTTACAGAATGAATGAGGAACTCAAGCAAACATGATGAAGGAGTACAGAGTGCATTAGCAGGCTTCTCAGCTGACGAAACCCAAGGATTCTTCAAATTCATAAATACAACTGTTGGGAGATTGTCCTTAGCTTCTCTAGACTTCTGAATTCCATTGGAAGCTCTGACTGTAATGCTGACCACAGTGCTAAGTCAGGAATCAGAGCAGCAAGTGGCATTTTGCAGATGTACAGAGAAGGCTAAATTGTTTAGTCATGCACCTGTTGTGCCCACAAACCGCCAAATTTGTGCAAATGCACATCAGGAGGATTGCAAGCCCAAGTACGAGTTTTCAGTTATCCAATCTGTGCCCAAATGAAGTATTAAGTTGTGACTTGGACTACATGTCCCCTCCTTTCCACTCCTGAGCAGCCTATCCGGACTTTAGGTGTGCCTGCCAGTGCAACTGAGCTCATAGAGAGCATTAGATTACTGTTCTTAGAGCAAGGGGGAAGCAGGGAGAGAACTGTGAGTCACTTGGGTGTCTCTGAGGCACAGTATCTGTTGGGGCAGTGAAGCTTATTATTATTAAACCTTTATATTGAGGTAGCATGTGTAGGCCACGACCAGTTTGGGCTCCATTTTGATAGATATACAAGCATATAATAAAATGCAGCCCTTAGCCTGGAGTCCTTATGCACTGCCCCTTGCTCAGGACTTTGCTCTGGCACTTTCTCAAGGCCCAAAACTTCAGGTGAGTGTGTAACCCTCCTGCTAAATTGGGTGACAACTCCCTCTCACCCCAGACAAACTTCTCAGTTCACTGCCAGCCCTTACTTTGCCTTGCAGATAGCACTTGGGGCACTCCAGTTCCTGATCCACCAGGAAGAGCATTCCTCTGAAACATCCATCCCTGTAACTGGATACTCACAGAAACTAGCAAGTCCACTATCTCCAAAGAGACAGTGTATACACAAGGTTGTTTGATTCAACTAAGAATTCACACTTTGTTTATTATTACAGCACTAATATCTACCTATGATAAAATAAAGAGACACATTAACAAAGACAGAGTTTTAAGTGATACTGAATAAGGCTAGGGAAAACAGAATCAGTTACAAAAACAAAAGTATAACTTGCTTCAGAGAAACTAAACATAACTTTAGCAAGCTACACTACTTTGGCTAAAGCAGTTTTCTCATCCTCAAAGTTTTTGTGTAGAGCTTGCTAATTTTCAGTCAAATCAGGATCCAGATTTTTATGACTCCACTATGCCCTGCCAGAGGTCTCCTCAGTAAATGGATAACAAAATGGACTTTTGCATCTTCTTATATTTCCCAAACTTTATTGTCTTTGTTTCCAGAAACAAGATGAACCCCTGGGATTCAGACTCCATGCTGATTTCACATGCCCCCCATCAACCTGGCTTTTCCTGTTGACTTCTGTGCAAATGCAGCTCACATTGTATTTGGCTCCAAAATGCTCAATTTACATTTAAAACTACCTTCCGTCCTCTCTGGGAGAAAACTGATTTCTCCCTTTGGTTACAAGCATTAAAGCATAATATCAGTAAGTATCCATAATTCCTCATATAGTATTAATACATACATTTCATAATGATATTAATGAGCAGTGTGTTACTGTGTTTCATTTGATACCTTACAAGGCACTATGTGTTGTCATAGTATTTGTCTATAATGTGTTAGGTGTTGTGAGTTGGTCAGGCCTGATAAGAGTTGCTTATACATGACAGCGAACCTATTGCCAGCTGGCAATGAGGGACTGTTGGAGTCACATATGCCTACAGGCACAACCTAGCCCCAAGGGTTCTGTGTGAGCAACAAGTGTGTGTGCATTGTTTGCAGGTGCACCTGTTGTACACACAGTTGAAAGTTCAGTCTGTGAAATGCAGTACTCTGATTTGGAAGACAATATAAAGACAACAGAGCAAAAATTGCTTAGCAGAATTCTTTCTACTACTGCCAGTTGACATGCACACTTCCTGCAAACCAGTTGTGTCTGAGTTATTCAACCTTTTTTCCCCTTCTTCTTCTCCTCTTCTGCCTCCTCTCCAGGTGGACTTTGGTATGCAAGGTTTAAATCAGAGAGCAAACTGCTCTGAGCGATTTGTATTGCAAAGACTCAGCTTGGCCACTTTTGAGTTATAAGAATGCTAACAACTGGAGTTAGTGGTTTAAAATGCTTTTATTATTGCACTCAACTCCAAAAGGCCTTTCAAAAAATGGTGTGGACAAACTGCTTTTGCTGTTTTGAGGGAAAAATGCAAAAGATCAAGAGGGAGATTTGCAAAGGCACAAATGACAGTGAGATGCCCTTGCAAATCTGCCCAAAATTACTACATGTTAAAAATGGGTTTCTCACACACAGATTGGGTGGGATAGTTTCAAAATAGGGTGGCCAGGGTAAAAGCCCCACAGCACGGCCACGACTGGCCCAGGTCAGCTGACTCAGACTTGCGGGACTCAGGCTAGGGGGTTAAAATTTGCTGTGTAGAAGCTCAGATTCAGGCTGGAGCCTAAGCTCTGGGACTCTCCACCCTCACAGGATCCCAGAGCTCAGGCACCAGCCTGAGCCTAAACTTCTGTACAGCAATTTTTTCAGCCTCGGAACCCGAGCCCTATGAGCCTGAGTTTGCTGACCTGGGCCAACCATAGGTTTTTCATCCCCACGTAGACATACCCTTAGACTAAAATACAGGTGGATATCTAGCTAATCTCCCAACTCTACTATCAACAGGCACTGTATGCAAGGCCTCCAGAAAAATATTTTCCAAGTACTTAATAAGCATCTAAATGCACATATGTTCTTCCGAAGTGGTGCAAATGCTGCTGGCTCAGATAGAAAGACTCTTAGCTTTTTTGGATTTAGAGATAGATGCTTTCTAGACTAGGTCAGTAATTTAAAAATTAAAAAGTAAAGTATTATACAGTACCACTATGGGTGGTGAAATGTAATAAACATTGTCCTAGTGACAACAGTACAGTAGCTGACAACTTCCCAACAGACATGAGGCCAAAGTCTGCTCTCAGTTGTACCTTGGAATTCCACTGAAATCAATGCAATGTAAAGGAGCAAAATTTGGCCCATGGTTACAGTAGAAGTCATCAAAGTCAAGGCAGTGATTCTGTTTCTGACTGGGCAGAGTATCTCAGAGGTCTTTAATTGGAACTTACAACTCAGCGTTCACCTTCAGAGCTGCTGTCTTTAAAGCATATTGAAGTAACTTGGTTATCAAAACTTAACAATGTATTGCTCTCACTGTATATAATCCCAGTACAGGGTGGATTTGGGATTCACTATACCTGAACTTTAAAGTATAATGCACCACAAAGGATGGATTGAGAGAAATGTTTTGAACAGAAAGCAAAAATGGTGGGCCATTCTCTGTTTGGCTTTACACTGGTTTACGCTGGTCCCTGGGATGTCCAAGAATCACCCACAGGCCACAGGCTCCTCTGGCCCTTGTGCAATCACCATCATACATGTGCAAAAGCCAGGCAGGGATGCACTACCTCCCAAGGAGAAGTATGTGCATCAGTCTCTGGAGAGGTCAGTGTGAGTAGTGAGCACCTCATAAAAGAACCTTGATTCACGTTATCATGAGCTAATTCAGTTTAAACTAAATGGAAGGATAAACAAAAATAGATCTGCAACTGGGGCCCTTGATATCCAAACGGCAAACTTAAAAAAATTAAGGGAATTAGTTAGGGAAGTGGACTGAACTGAAGAACTCAAAGATCCGTAGGTGGAGGAGGCTTGGAATTATTTTAAGTCAAAGTTGCATAAACTGTCTGAAGCCTGCATCCTAAGCAAGGGGAAAAAATTGGAGGGAAGGGTTGCAGATCAAGCATCTCAAACACGTGATTAAGAGAAATCAGAAAGTCAGCAAGGAAAGCTACCTCTTGGAGGTCAGAAAGTATAAGGATAAAGTGAGAACTGCCAAAAACCAAGCAGAGTTGGACGTTGCAAAGGGAATTAATGAATAGTAAAAGGTTCTATAACTATATAAATAAAAAGAAAACAAAGAAAGAAGAAGTGGAATCGCTAAGCACTGAGGATGGGGTGAAGATTAAAGATAATCTAGGCATGGCCCCACACCTAAACAAATACTTTGCCTCAGTTTTTAATAATGACAATGAAGAATTTAGGACAAAAGAAGAACATGTTTATGTAGTCTTGAGTCTCATTACTTACTAGGACAATGTACACTGTGGGCATGCAAAAAAATCAATAACCATCAGGGAACAGAAGAACTTCTAACATCCTCTAGAAAAGGAGATGAAAATATGGTAAATTAAACTTTTGAAGGGTTAATGAAGACCTTCAGTAACAGATCTGTGCCTAATTTCAGAGGAGGACTGGGAAAAGTAAAGATATTTTATATGCCATCATAAAGAAATTTAGAGCTTCTAAACATACTTAAGTAAGGGCTACTTGTGTGTTTGCACCCGTACAATCAATCAGCCCTGAGTTTCAACAAATTTCAGCCCAAAAGTTGGGGCACAAACCAGCTTCCATTGATCCAATGAGAGTAAAGGCACTGGTTTCAAAAGGATCAGGATCTAACATAAAGAAGCCATCATAATTTTCTTTACCATTGCTAACACATACTGATGTTTGCAGCATTCCAAACATATGGTGTTAACTTTTCTGAACTTTTTGCATTTCCCAAAAGTTTAGATGACACAACAGAAAAATATTTCTCAGTAGGTTCCACTTGAAGCCTTAGTCACACCGGTCTGGTCATCTCATTATCATACCATATTTTGTTGATGACCACTTTTACTTTAAAGAGGACTGAAATTCTTTCCTTATGTTTTGCTAGGCAGTAATCCCCTCAGATTCCAAGGTGCTTTTCATGTCATGACATATAATGTAATCAGTTAAAAAAACAACTTGGAAGTGTAGTCTGTTAATTTATTCTCTGCTGCACAAAGGAAAGCAAACACAGAGAAAATAGGGCAAGAATAGCGTATGTATAACGACGACACACCTCCAGTCATCAGCGGGTAGGATTGAACCGGGGACCTCGGGAGCGTAGTGCATAAGCCTTTACCACATGAACTAAAAGCCAACTCACTGTTAGCTAAAGCTGTAGAGCAGACTCATTTTTTCTCTCTCTAAGGGGTCTCAGTGCCACTAGATGGGACAGAACACCACACCCAGAAAGTGTGTGGGTTACACATGCATACCTTTTGAGTACATATTAGCTTATCATCATAGGTGCTGAAACTAGGGTTTCTGGGGATGCCACCTGTGACATAGTGGGGATTTTCCCTTGTTATGCTGTATGTGAGCCTATGTGAGTCTTACTATTTTGCATGAATGCTGTGTGTGCTTCAGTTTCCCTGTGTATTGCACCACAGTCTAGGTGGTGGGAATAAGGGTGTGTGACTTTTGCAGGGGCGAACAATTTATGAGTTTACCCTGTATAAGCTTTATACAGAGTAAAATGGATTTATTTGGGGTTTGGATCCCATTAGGAACTGGGTATCTGGGTGTTGGAGACAGGAGAACTTCTTAAGCTGCTTTCAATTAAGCCTGAAGCTTTTGGGGGATGTGGTTCAGACCTGGGTCTGTGTCTGTAGCAGGCTAACGTGTCTGGAACAACCAGGCAAGGAACTGAAGTCCCAAGCTGCCAGGCAAAATGGGCTTAGAGGCAGTCTCAGCACATCAGGTGGCAGTCCCAAGGAGGTTTCTGTGACCCAATCCATCACACTGGCCGTAACTCCAGCAGAGGATTCATGGCTGTAAATATGAGCAGAGGGAGGCATCTCCCTCCAGCCCAGAGATGGACGCCTAACTCCCTTGCAAGATGAGGCTTAGGCCACACCAAGTGCTTCAACATTTCTTTTTTGGCTAGTTTGGGTGGCTCCTCACTCAACATGAAGGCATTTGTGAATCTCATTCTTGGGCACTTAACACTCCCCAAGCATTTTATAGGAAGCCTGGGCACCTAACCATGGGCTGTGGTTTCTAGTAGGCAGCAGAGTGCTTAAAATTAGATATTGCAATACTGAGCCTATGTTCTGGGGGGTTGGGTGTGTTTTGTTTAGTTTTGTTGGTTTTGGTTTTTTTTCTGGGGGGGGCGGGCGGATCTAGCCTCCAGGGCCCTGATTCAGTAAAACACTTGGGCATGTGCTTAATTTTGAGACTGTAAATAGCCCCAGATTATGGGAACTTTCCCAAAGTGAGGAACACAGATATTGGGATTCCTAAGATTTTCATCCTTCCCTTCAATTTTGGAGGGTGGACTTTCTCTTCCTCTAAAAGCCCAACTTCACAGAACAGCTGCACTTATTTTGTGCCAAGTGGAAATACTGTAACTAAGAAAACAAACAGGATACAGCACTACTTGAAAACCAAGCCATAAGATCATAAGAGTGTTTGGAGGAGTGTTGCAAGCTCTCTCTTCCCCCTTCCGGATATGAATAGCATCAACTCTTTGACACCCACAGCATCCTGTGCAGTTAGTCCTGAGGTTATTCTGAAATGGAACTTTTTCCATATTGATTTTGATTGCAGTGCAATTTACTTGGTTTAACTTTTCTTGTTAGGTATTGGGAGTTCTACTAAAGGATGGTCTTGTTAAGACAGTGAACTGGGACTTAAGAAATCTGGATTCTGTGTCCAGATCACCCATAGGCTTTCTAGGTGACCCTGAGCAAGTCATATAATTTATTGGGACTCAGTTCCCAATCATTAAAATGGGATAATAATACTTCCCTTCCTCACAGGAGTGGTGTAGGATAATTAATTCACTAATATATGTAACGTACTGCCATAAAAAAAGAAGACCAAGAAAGAAAGGGCGACTTTTCTTCTGAGAAACTAGCCAGGTTGCATTATCCTGTAATATCAACACTTTATATTTTAACCCTCTGTATTACTGACCTAAAGGAACACTGCTTCATTGATATAAATGCAGAGTATATATCTTTTATCAGAAGATTTCAAAGCATTATTGTGAAATGGTTAAGCATCATTATATCTATTTTACAGACAGGTAACCAGAGTAGCTTCAATTGGAGGAGGCAGCATGTACATGTGATACCACATCTCCTTAGCTGCTGTCTAGTGCTCCAAAATTTCAGCTGCCATTTTTAAAAAAAGAAGGGGGAAAGAAATCTTGTCATGAAGATAAATTTCAAAATATAAGCTGAATGTAATTTGTAGTGAGGTCTGCCTGAGACAAGAGCACTGAAAGGTGTAAGCTGCCCCTGTTCATTGTAATTTGCACTGAAACATGCAATGGAAAATGGCTTTTTTGACTAAATGGAATCTTTCATTTAAAATATTTGGGTTTTTGGTAAAAAAAAACAAGATATCTTGGGGTTTTAAAAAACAAAAAACTGTTTTCAAAATAAAATTTTTGGTTTTTCTATGAAAACTTTTAATTTTTTAAAGAAATATTTAGATGAAAACTATGAAAAAATTTAAATTTTCATGGACTTTTTTTGCATGAGAAAAGTCATTTGCCAACCAGTTTTAAATATTGTTGACCAATATATGCTGGTTAACGCATGCACGCACACACGCGCACACACACACTAATATGCATTAAGCATAGATAGCATTAAGCACAAATATTATAGCAGTTATATAACCTAAATTGGCCTTTACTTTCTCTATAATCCTGTTCATTTATATGAAGTATCCCATAACACCTTGCATTAGCTGAAGTAAGCTTTGGCTTAAGTAGAGAGGAAAGTTGTCAGGCTCATGATACATGATTCTTTTACCATAGCACCTGGTAGGGAGTTATTCTCATAGGCTGGTCCCAAAGGAACAAGGCCGTCTCCAGACCCCAGCGCGCCAAGCGCGCGCTTGGGGCGGCATTTTGCCGGCAGGGTGGCAGCCGGCTCCGGCGGACCTTCCGCAGTCATGCCTGTGGGAGGTCCAGCGGAGCCGCGGCTTTGGGGGACCTCCCGCAGGCATGACTGCGGAGGGTTCGCTGGTCCCGCGGCTTGGGTGGACCTCCCGCAGTCATGCCTGCGGAAGCTCCACCGGAGCCGCGGGACCAGCAGAACCTCCACAGGCACGTCTGCCAGAGGTCCCCCGGAGTCGCGGGACCGGCACCGCCAGAGCGCGCCCCACCCTGCTTGGGGCGGCGGGATTCTTAGAGCCACCCCTGCAAAGGAAGAGGACAAAACATGATTGCTCTACCCTAGTACAAACCTAGGAGGTGCCTTCACATCTCATGGTATTTGGAATGCATGTGTTCAGAACAAAGACACAAAGGGTAAACCTAGGAATCAGAAAAACAAGGTAGAAAGCTGATTTATTAAAGGTAGTTTCAGATGGCGCACACAGAATCTTGCACTTGTAAACAGGTTCTATATAAAAAGATGCATTAGGAGTGTAACTTTGGGAGCAACCTTTCACATGAGGTGAATATAACAACACTGCATAAGATGGCATCCTGGAGATTGGTATCGTATAGAACAGGGGTGGGCAAACTTTTTGGCCTGGGGCCACACTGGGGAATAGAAATTGTATGGCAGGCCATGAATGTTCACACAATTGGGGTTGGGTTGTGGGAGGGGGTGAGGGCTTTGGTTGGGGATGCGTGCTCTGGGGTGGGACTGGGGATGAGGAGTTTGGGGTGTAGGAGGGTGCTCTGGGTTGGGACCAAGGGATTTGGAGGGGGATCAGGGCTGGGGCAGGGGTGCAGGTTCCGGCTGGGGGTGCGGACTCTGAGGTGGGGCTGGGGATGAGATGTTTGGGGTGCAAGAGGGTGCTCCATGCTGGGATCAAGGGGGTTGGAGAGCGGGAGGGGGATCAGGGCTAGGGCAAGGGTTGGGGTGTGGGGAGAGGCTCAGGGGTGCAGGGTCCGAGCGGCACCTACCTCAAGCGGCTCCTGGAAGCAGTGGCATGTCCCTTCTCCAGCTCCTACGCATGGAGTGGCCCCCAGCATTCAGAGCCGGGCCATGTCACAGTTTCCGGGAGCTGTATGATGCGGCCCACCGACCCGGTGCCCCAGCTGGAGCACCAGTGTGGCCCATGACCCGGCTCCCCAGTGGGAGCTCATGGGTTGGCTTAAAATGGCTCGCAGACCAGATCCAGCCCACAGGCCATAGTTTGCCCACCCTTGGTATAGAATGTTTTTTCCACACTATATAATTAATGGCTCACAGCAATAAACCTAACTGATATTGGTTATTTTGTCTCTTGAGTATATTTCATAACAAACCAAAGTACGGTCAAGCAATTGACTATACAATTTAACAATATGATAGCTGAAGAATCAACATTGTTAATTATTTTACTATTGATCAAAGCGGATTAGAAAGGATAGGGACAAACATAACAGGAAGATCTGCACAATCTACTTTAGTGACAACTCATTCTGATGCTTACACTTGGGATCATATTGCAATACTGTCCCACCAATCCCAAGCATTTAAAAATCATGTATGAGTCCCCCAGAAATCATGACCCTGACTTGAAAATCATGAGATTTTATAACATATTTTGGTTCTTTTTATTTGCTTTCTGGTTCTGAAGATTTTAGGGTTCACATTTATAGGCTTTTCTCTGCAACCAGGAAGGCTAAAAACTTTTTTTTTTAAATGGAAGAAAAGCTTCTCATATAATAAGATTCAGCAGCTGGGGCCTTAAATATTCTGAATGCTCATCATGAGATGATCTGGAGGCTATAGTGGATCACAAATTGAATATGTCAAAAATGCGATGCAGTGGCTAAAAAAGCTAATAGCATTCTGGAATGTATCAACGGGAGTCCTGTATGTGAGACACAAAAGATAATTGTTCCACTCTGCTCTGCACTGGTGATGCCTCAGCTGAAGTACTGTGTCCAATTTTGGGTGCCACACTTCAGGAGAGATATAGACAAAGTGAACAGCGTCCAAAGGAGATAAAAAAAAATAATAAAAGTTTTAGAAAACCTGACCTATGAGGAAAGGCTAAAAAAACTGAGCGTGTTTAGTTTTGAGAAAAGAAGACTGAAGAGGGTCCTGATAACAGTCTTCAAATATGTTAAGATCTGTTATAAAGAGGAGGGCAATCTATCATTCATGTTCACTGACCATAGGTCAAGAAGTAATGGGCTTAATTTACAGCAAAAGAAATTAAGGTTAGCTATTAAGAAAAACTTTTTAACTAGAAGAGTAGTTAAGCGCTGGAACACACTTCCAAAAGAGGTTGTAGAATCTCCGACATTGGAGGTTTTTAAGAACGGGTTAGACAAACACCTGTCAGGGATGGTCTAGCTTTACTTCGTCCTGCCTCAGCACAGGGGGCTGGACTTGATGACTTCTCAAGGTCCCTTCCAGCCCTACATTTCTATGATTCTATAGCAATACTGACACTTATTTCACAGCTGAAGAGGGAAGGCCAATGGAATGAACACTACCAAAGGGGAGCCAGTCTGAGAAACCAAGCTGAGCATGCACAGTCTACTGCAAGTGCTGTCAAATTGGCTTAATGTAGGAATTTAGAAGAGTACCACTCCCATCTCCCCCTTCCCTGCTATCCCATTTCAGTCTTTGACTGAAACACAGAGATCCCAAGTGACTTGCCCAAGGTACCACAGAAAGTCAGCGGCAGACCCTGGAATAGATCCTAAGAGTCCTAACTCTCAGAACCCTGCTCCGACCATTAGAGGGAACACGCACTTCTCCACCAGGAACTTTTAAAAATTGTGGTATATTGTGACATTTCTCTTTTTTGCCATAAACCCACTTTTCTTTTGAAATTACTATAACTTATTAAGTAATGTATTTACTACAGAACCACAGCTATGCTGGCATAATCCCATAGTGTAGACACAGCCTACAGAGATGGAAGAGGTTTTTCTGTCGCTATAGGAACACCATCTCCCTGAGCGACGGTAGCTAGGTCAATGCTTCTGTCGATCTAACTGTGTCTACACTGGGGGTCAGGTCGCCATAGGTACAGCAATCAGGGGTGTGCTTCTACATTGAAGAAAGTTTTTAAGTATGTACCAGGCTGTACTCAGACTCAGCAAACGTTTAAACACATACTTACTTTACTTGTATATAGTTCTATTGACTTCAGTAGGACTAATCAAGTGCTTATAATTAAGTATGTGCTTAAGTGTTTGCAGGATGAGGGTCTGACATACTAATTCACATTCTGCTTGTTGGAACCTTTTATTTAATTTAAATAAAAATTGAAGAATCTGAGGTCACCCCTTGGAAGTCTGAATAAAGACTATTTAAATATCTTAAAAAGCTGTAAATACTGAACTACCAGCATATGTTTTAGATTCACATTTTTCCCACGTTTCCTTTTTATGTGAATATTCTCAAATTATGTCTGATTTGCCTTATGTAGTCACATCTAATAACAATTAGAATGTGCAATGGAATAAAGATTCACACCAATGGAAAATGTATGAATAGACTTTGGGGGAGTAGTATTTTATTTAATCTATCACCTGATTTGCTTGAAAAAATATTCCATAGAATAAAATGTGACATTAAGCTTACTGAACAGAAAATCACTGAACAGAAAATTATCAAATTTGAAAGGTGCTGGGATTAACTGTGCTTCAAGTTCATTGATTTCTGCACATTATTAATTAAGGGTTTACCTTTAATAATGTACAGAGATGCAGTTATCCTTATATATGATAAAGTAACTCAAGAAGTTACCCTAGAACTTTATGAGTCTATTTTAAAGTTATTCTAGAAAGGAGAGGATTAGACTTTTATTAAAAATCAGTGATATTTTAATCTGGCCAGATAGGGTTACCTTAACAGACAATAGTTTGAGAATTATCAAAGACAAAAGGACTAATTCTGATGACAAAACACATATTGGAATAAATCAATTGGTTCCCAGAATTTTTGGAAATCACCTCTGTCCCTAGTAATATATTTGATTGCACAAGTTATGATCAGCTGTTTTCAGTTCTAGCAATACATGCTGTGTTTAATATCCATTGATATTAAAGGGAAGCATGTACATGCGTACTTCAGTGGAGGAATGTACAAAGGATAATGTCCTAAAGTGTCTCTTCAGTTGGCACTGCTGTCTTTAGCAATTCTGCTATCCACTTTGCTAAAGTTCTAAATGTAAAGTAATTAAACATAGACTGGATCCTGCAGATGGTTTAACAGACACATATCCAATACAAATGTGTGTGTGCATGATCTTGGCATGACTTGAAGCTGAGAACATTTTGAATATTGATTCTGCTGACTCTTGCAACATTTGCTATTGTAAACTCACAGCTGTAGGTATAAGCATGCACACTATTTCAATTGTATACGAGTTGGAGATGGGCTTGAACCAGAACCTCAGATGTAATGAGGCAGATATTCAACTGGTGTAAATCAGCATAACTCAGTTGAGATCAGTGAGACCATGCCAGTTTACACAACTTGAAAATCCGGCCCAAATCTATCACACACTTGATTAAAACCTTATTTGTTTGTTTTGTTTCTTGGTTTGTTTGTTTGATGTTCAGTTTTCTTGTTTATTTTATCACTGTAAATTTGTGGAGTTTATTTTAAACATATATATTCAGCATGTTAGAAAATGTGCATTTTATAACAAACTCAAATGAGTCAATATATAGCAGTCAAAATCTTCACATTCTAGTTAGTGTAAAAGTAGTCAAATTTGGAGATTCAAAGGATGGATCAGAATCCAAACTTTCCTAATGTACGTTCTGTTTTCATCTGGTCCATTACAGAAACAGGATTGAGCTGGAAAAAAAAAATCAAAACTGAGCCCATATCTGGGGAATTTGGTTCAGGCCCCATCTTGAGTTCAAATGTTGTAAAAGTTATTAATACTTGCACCATGCATTCGGGAAAGGGAGAACTCTTTTCAGACTGCGAACTCTTGGGTCAGGGTTGCCAAGGCCTTTTGATCCATTGCCTTGTACCTTGTGCAGCCATCCTCGGGAGTGCAATACAGCACTCTCGAACAGGAAGGGTAGCACCCCACACGGGCTTTACGCTGGGGTCTGTTACCCCCACAAAGCAAGCAGAGCAGCTGGTCTCTTTGCTCTGTAAGGCCCAGCAGGCTCGCTTCTGGGTGCCTTGCAGCAACGCCTTATTCTTCGTGCAGGCCAACGTGGTGCAGCGGTGACCGTCTCCCCGGGCTATGGCAGGTCTGGACGGGTCCCCGCGCTGCAGGCGAAGGAGGGAGCGGGAGGGGTTGCATTGGGGGCAGAAAACCGCCGATGAGGCGTGTCAGGTACCGCTGTGGGTGTGCAGCAAGGTGCGCCCCACCCAGAGGCCAGAGGCTGCTGCCGGGCCCTGGCGCGCCGGCTATATAGAGCGAGCGCAGCCGGGGCAGCCCGCGGCGCGCAGCTCTTTGTGTCGTAACAGGGGAACTTGGCCGCGCCAGAAGCCCTGCGAGGAGCGCCCGCCTCGTCGCGCCGCGTGGCGGGGGGGCTCCTCCCGCCGCCATGGCCGAGCCCCGCCTGAAGAAGCGCCGGGGCAGCCTGCCCGTGTGCCCCAGCCACCAGCTCGCGGTTGGCAGCCGGGCGAGGCAGAACTTCCCGGCGGCGGTGGAGGAAGGCCTGTGCGGGGTCACCAGCGCCCTGCTGGAGCTCGCCTACCGCCTCCAGGCGCTGGTAAGGCGGCGGGCGCTCCCGCCCGCCCCGCCGCTGCTGCTTCCTGCCCGCCTCCCGCCGGGCTCCGCTTTCATGCCGCCTTCTGCCCCCCTTCCCGCTCGGCCCTTTCCCCCGGCGGCCCCCATCCGCTCTGACACCCCCGTCTCTGCTTCCCTCCGGCTCGCCCCTTCCCCCGCAAAAGAGGGCCAAGGCCAGCCTCAGAAATCCCCCCTCCCCCAGAAGCGACCTCTTGAATCTAGATATTGTGGCTGCTTTCGTTCACCTCCCTCGCGTCCATGGGGCGGGGGGACAGGGAGAGGGAGGGGGGATTTGATAGCTGCTTTCAGCTACCTGAAGGGGGTTCCAAAGAGGATGGAGCTCGGCTGGTGGCACGTGGCAGATGACAGAACAAGGAGCAATGGTCTCCAGTTGCAGTGGGGGAGGGTTAGGTTGGAGATTAGGAAAAACTTTTTCACTAGGAGGGCGGTGAAGCACTGGAACCGGTTACCTAGGGGGTGGTGAAATCTCCTTAGCAGTTTTTAAGGTCAGGCTTGACAAAGCCCTAGCTGGGATGATTTAGTTGGTGTTGGCCCTGCTTTGGACTGGATGACCACCTGAGGTCCCTTTGAACCCTGATAGTCTGTGTGTTCCAACAGCTGTACAGCATGCCCAGGCACCAAGGTGATGAGTGCCTTGGAGCTATAGTTGGCAGTCCCTGTGTTGAGCCAAATTTATGAGAGCCCTCTTAAAACGGGGGTAGGCAAACTTTTTGGCCCAGGGGCCACATCTGAGTGGGGAAATTGTATGCAGGGCTATGAATGGAGGGGGAGGGTGTGGTGTGCAGGAAGGGGTCAGGGCAAAGGGTTGGGCTGCAGGAGGGGTGAGGCAGGTGGCTCAAGGCAGGAGGTTAGGAGGCTCAGGGTAGGGGGTTGGGTTGTGGGGTGCAGCCCAACACTGCTTACCTCGAGTGGCTGCAGGGTGGCAGTGGGGCTAAGGCAGGCTCCCTGCTTGCCCTGGCCCCGTGTCACTCCTGGAAGTGGCCAGCATGTCCAGTAGTGGCTCCTGGGGGTGGGGCAAGCAGCTCCACCATGTGCTGCCCTCACCTATGGGTATCACCCCAAAGCTCCCATAGGCCATGGTTCCCTGTTCCTAGACAATGGGAGTTGTGGGGGTGGTGCCTGCAGGCAAGGGCAGCACAGGGTGCCCTTCCTTCCCCCAGGGGCCACAGGGACGTGGTGCCGGCTGCTTCCGGGAGTGGTGCAGGGCCAGGGCAGGCAGGGAGCTTGCCTTAGCCCTGCTGCGCGAGAGCTGGCAATCCTGCGGGCCAAATTGAAAGCTCTGACAGGATGGATTCAGCCCGCAGACCATAGTTTGCCCTCCTGTGTCTTAAAGACACAAATGGGAAACCCACTTACAGTGAGATCAGTTATAATGAAACTCCATTGATAGGACCAGATCCTAAATTCCTCACTCCCAGTTTCACTCAGGCACCAATCTCACTGCTGGGGTATAATAGAAGTATGGAGTTCAAGTTTTGGCATGTGTAGTAGCATCAAAATCCCCAATTTTTTTTTCAGCACATCAGTGTTTAGGTTGTTTTTCCAGTTTGAATGAAGATTGGTTGAGGGTGGGGAAAGGAAAGACCACTATGAGCCAGAGACATGCAATTTATAGGTTCTCACAGCAGTTTAACTTTGCAATTCAGCATATACCAGTTTGCAGCAACTGAGGATCTGGCTTGGTATTTTTCATTACTAGAGTGAGTGTTAAATATATACTTCGAATGTTCACAGTAGGCCAGAATCTGCTCTCTCCCTGTGGTTTCAGCTGAAATTAACATTATTCCCAGAAGAACAAATCCATCAGTAGAAGCAAAAGAATGATAAATTCTAAGCTTCTGTTAATTTAATCTTACTAGTTATTTGTCCTAATATTGACAACTGTTTGAGTGCTGATTGTAGGCTTCAGAGCAGTAGTTTGAATAGATCTTTTTTGTACTAAGGGATTTAAGAGAGAATGCTTAAATTAAAAAATACATCGGACTGCTCCACCACTGTTACTCCAATTTTACACTAGTGCAACTCCACTAAAATCACTAGAGATACACTGACAGAACTGTAATAACACAGTAACAAATCAGTGCCATGTATATTCTGCAAAGCTTGTGTGGAAAATTGAGTGTATGAGACCAGTTTACAAGAGGGGACAAGAATAAGGAATCCTAGCAGCTTTGGGATAAGTTGCTTGTAAGCACTGGAGGTTGTGTGTGGTGAAAACTGGTTGTGTTTGTGAATCAGTGAAAGATCAGTTTGTTTTCCTATGAACATACTGATATTTGAAGTGAAGACCAGCAAGAGGTTAATCTTACATGGACTTAAAAAGACAAAACAAAACTGTTTGCTGAAATCCAAGCATTAGTGTAGACAAGTCTTTAGTTTTACTCTGAGTAACAAAAGCCCACAACAGACAGATCAAACAACACCACCACATTAGGCTGAAATATCAAATATTAAATTTGCACTTTACAAAAAAGCTATTAATCAGTTGTTGGGGAACAAGGATAACAAGGATGATCAGCACCCTACATCTCATGCCCCATGCTGCATTCCTTAGACAAAATGTCCATTGATTGACTTCAGGATCTGACCCTCAGTGTATCTGTGAGACCCTTTGATCAGCTTTGGTGTAAAGCATCAATCCAATAAAAAGTATAACTGATAAACATCCACCTGTTAAGGCAGAGGGTTTTTTGTAGATTTATTATAATACTTGGCACTTATAACTGGGGCTGGTTGAAAATTTTCTATCAAATTGGTAGCAGACAAGTCAGTTCTAATAAATTTGATTGATAATATAGTTCACAACCTACACACAGATATTCAGATAAAATCTTAAATCATGTAATGAGAAAATATGTAATTTTAATACTTTTCTATTCTCTTGAGTTCTAGTGATTCAAGAGACGCTGTTATGCATTTGATTATTCTGTTTCTATTTGAAGTGGTATAGCACATTGCTACTGAGGAATGTAGGTTGACTTCTTATAAACTCTTTACAGTCCTTTAGTAGAGTGTTACAGGTTTGGTTGGTTCTTTTTTGGGGGGTGGACATGTTATATTGAATAAGTTCTTGGCATGGGTACTGTGTGTCAAATTTAATTACTTAGGCTTTGTGCGCATTTGTAAATGAGAGGTTGGGGAACAGAAGAAGGTAGAAAACACTAAGAAATATGCATATCCCCAAACATACACCTTTCTCTGCCACAATGCATAGGTAGGTCATAGGGCTGCAACAGTCCCTCAGCAGACTACTCCAATGAATAGTCTGCACTAGTGGCAACTCTACATCTCCTATGTAGGCTGATAGAACCACTGGATCGATGTAGTTGTAGATCCTTTGTCTCCTTGTCTGACTGGCCCCCAATGCTACCCTTTCACCATTCTTCATATCAGCCTGTGCAGAGCCAATGCAGAATCCTCTTCCGCAGTGCAGAGGCCCTCATGTGCTGTGGTCTATCTTGCACCTTCTTGTTATGGAACTTAAATGGTGAAGAGATCTTGGTACTGGTTTTCCACACCGTGGGTGCATTCCAAACAATATGAATAAAACTGACAGTTGAGCATAGTTTAAATCAGTGGTCCCCAACCTTTTTGTCTGGCAGGTGCCAGATGAAGGACCGTGGCAGCGGTGGAGCACCCGCCGAATTTCTGCGGCGACGCCTCTTGATGATGTCACTTGCCATCAACAAGTGACATCATCGAGAGGCGTCACCGCCAAAACGCCAGAGAAATTCGGCGGCATTTCGGCAGATGCTCCACCGCCGGCCAGGATGCAGGTGCATTTAGATGCCCCCGCGGGCACCATGGCGCCCGTGGACACTGCGTTGGGGACCCCTGGTTTAAATCTTGGAGTGTCTAAAGTAACTGTACTTTTCTACAAAGCCATTAATTCAGAGGAGCAGAATTTTGCCTGTAATATATTTATAATAGATCTAAGTGGTACCCTTAAGGCGGGGGGCGGTGTATATATGTATGTATGTATACATAGTATAGTTATGTATTACTAGTAATATTTCCCTTGGAAAATAACTAGTCAGCATTGTCTATAAGGAAGTTGATTAAACTGAGGCAGTCTGTTTTTCTTGTGTGACCCAAATCTGTGTAACTTTTTTTTATCTCTTTCATATTTCCAAATTTACACATCTTAAAGTTAGTTTTAGCTGAGTCCTCTCTCTTAAAGGGGCCAATCCTATATTCCTAATGCACCCAGCATTTCCAGTTAAGTCAATAGGAATTTTGGGTATGCAAGGAATGGGCCCTGAGCAGTTTCAATATACTTTTATTTTTATTTTTTTAAATAACCCTTTGTCTTTTGGAGTTGTTCTTCAAAATGGAAATCTGGGTAAGTTGATTCGGGGTTGGGGGGGTGAGGGCATTCAGTATGAAGGATTAGGCAGAAGAAGGGAAAAGAGAGGAGAGAAGTAGGGTGAAACATAAGGGTAAGAAGAGTGAGACTGGGCAGCTAAAGTGTAGATAGGAAAGGGGTGAGATGAAGGTGTATCAACAACCAACAGCAATGCAGTAAAGGAGAGAGAAAAATCCGGAGTTACGGTTTCAGAATGGAGTGAACAATGATGTCAGGAGGCTGAGATGGTTCCTCCTGGCTGCTGGTATCTGTGGAGACCATAGACAACTGGTGCCTCCTGATACTGGGGGCACAATCTAAAGGGGAGGACACGTTACTTCCCACATGTCTCCTCTGCCCAGTGACACCCCCCCCACTGCCCTCTGTGCCCAGCCCCACATTACCTGCAGGGAAGGGCAGGGTGAGGTCTGTCCTCCTCTACCTGCCCCTCTCCCACCATGTTTGGTTGTTCTCCCTGGCAGTTAGGTGGGGAATAGGACAGAGCCACTTCTACCTGAGAGAGCCTGTTTGGGAGGCAGGGGCGACCCCCTCAGAGCTCCTCTCCCTCCCCACCCCTGGCAGGCCAGTCTAAGGGGGGCACTTGGCCCCCCTACACATTGCCTCTGGTGGAGAGGGAGAGGAAGCTGATGATTTTGGTGCCCTAAGTGAGTCCCTCTGGGTCTGCTAGTGGTGATGGTAAAAGGATCTGGATACTTTTCCCTACAGATAAAGACAGTCATCAGTTTCTGATAGCTGTTTAATTTTTTCCCCAAATCAAAAACCCATTTGAAGCTAGAAGTCATAGGAGATTATCACTCAAAGCAAACAGTATCACCAATACAATAGTCTCATGTCTAATGTTCAGTGGACTGGTGTGTGTGTATGTATTCTTAAAAAGATGCAAACTACCTGATCTGGAGCAGGGTCGCCCAGAGGATTCAGGGGGCCTGGGGTCTTCGGTGGCAGGGGGCCCCCACCGCCGAAGACCCGGCACTTTGACGGCAGGTCCCGGGGCAGAAGGACCCCCTGCCGCCAAATTGCCGCTGAAGACCTGGAGCAGAAGCAGCTCCGGGGGCCCAGGAGAAGGTGAAGGACCCTGCTCCAGGGGCCCCAAAAACCTCTCGTGGGGGCCTCTGCAGGGCCTGGGGCAAATTGCCCCACTTGCCCCCACCTCTGGGCGGCCCTGATCTGGAGGAACATTTGACTTACTTCATTTGTAATAATTGGGGTAGAAGTTTTTAGAGGTTCCAAAGGCAGTTAGAAGCACAAGCACTATTGAGAATAATTTTCTCCTTTGTTCTTTAAATATTAGATCTGATTGACCTGTGTTCTGTTGGATATTAATTTCCCTCTTCTTTCCTCCTAACTCCAGGCTTTCATACTTTAACAGCAATTTTTGTTGTTTAAATATGTAGGGTGAAGTTTTTGATCAGTCTGATGTGGCTCTACCAAACTTTTCAAAGTTTTTCCGGCAGCAGGCTAAAGAAGAGAAGGAAGCTGCAGAGGCCATGCTGAAATACCTACAAGAGAGAGGAGGCCGTTACTGTACCAGAATCATCCAGGTGTGCAGCAGACAAATATGCTCTTCCATAATCAGCAAACTCATCTAAACATCTGTTGTGCACATCTATCACTCCCAAGCTTTGGGTGTATGCACTGTTAGCTTTCCAAACACTTGTCCCCAATCATATTCACTTGTTCTTCTTTAGGGACTTTTTTTTTTTATTAGACATGCAATCCTGACTCTAGGGTTTGCATTTTTCTAGCCAAAGATAAAATGAGGGCACTCATTCATATTTTTCTCTAACATTTTGCTATCCTAGTCAATCTGGTGTTTGTTGCTATGGTAGAGGTAGCTATGCAGAACTTTTGCCCACGGACTCTGATACTGAGGGCCGGATTCTGGCCTCAGTTCTCTGTGGTGCAAGTCCCTTGACCTTAGTAGAGTTACTTCAGTTTTACACTGGTATAATAGAACTTGGCCCAGAGATTAAGCCAAATTTTAATCTCCTTATACAAGTATAAATCATGAGTAACTTGAAATCAGTGAAATTGTGTGTAAACTCTTATAGGAGAATCAGGCTCCTCAGACTTCTGTATCAAAGTAGTGTCCTATAAACAGTTAAATGTGTAATACTACTGTCTGCCCTTCACGGCATTCATTTATAGCAGCCATGAGTAAAAAAGTTGCCCTTAAGTAACTGTAACACATTCAGTTTCCATATTGTAGAGAGGGTGTTTTTTTGTTTTTGGCAGGGCTGGTATTTTGTTTGGGGTTTTTTGTTGTTTTTTTTGAGAATGAACCTCAGTTATAGCTGCAGCTATCTGAATCCTTACTGTCTGAATTGAAACATGTTGTTGTTAGTAAGTATACTGGAAGTGGCAGAATCTGACCACTGACTCGGAAAAGATTTAGTAAATGCACAGAAATGGAAGGAGCTGTTGCAAAACCTTAGCATCCTTCTGCAATGCATTTCTTGTTTGGAAGACCAGGGGTTTCAGGGAAATAGAACTGTTAGTCATTGCTATCTTGCTTTTTATGTTTCCAGAGACCAAACTGTGAACATGTATCCAATGTGGTGAAGGCCCTTGAAGTTGCATTGGTTCAATGGAAAACAATGACAGGATATTTTGAAGAGCTGTATGCCCTGAGCATTGAAAATGCAGACCCTCATAGTGCAAGTACTATTAAGAAACAATTTGTTGAACCCAAGATCCGGAAGATCAAGTTGATGGGAGACCTCCTTACCAATGCTCACAGGCTTGTGTGTTCCCAAGATGGCAAAGGCAACCTTGGAGACTACCTTATGGAACGGTTACAGGAAGAGCTAAAAACAGGCATAGAGACCGATTCTAGGCACCACTGCACCCCCTGTACATCTCTTCAGCAATGTAGAGGGACTGCAAAGGGGTTGCAACGGCCCCCAAAAGAATTCTCCCAGAAGAGCAGTAGCATAGGGCCAATTCATGCAAACCAGTGCTGTCCCTCCTCACAGTCTCTGTGCAAGGATATGCCAGGGGCAAAACGGAGGCAAGAGAAGGAATAGTTGGAGCACTATGCCCATTCTTGGCCATGGAGAAACCTATAGGCAGCCACAGGGGAGGCTGATGTAAGTTGTCAGCCCCAGGGATGCTTTGGCTCCAAATTGAGTCTGAAATCCAGGAGATGAAGTGATGGTTTAAAGCCCCATGACTCCACCTCCCTCCCCCTTTACACTCTTCCTCCTGGGCTGTGCTTTCTGTGCCATGCCTCCTCCAAAGTGCAGCACAGAATCTAATCTGTAATATACCACCTCGTATCATAGGTATTAAGGCTGCTAGATATAGAGAATGTCAACATTAATTTAACCTTTCAGAGTCTCTTACCCATAAATAACATTTCTTTATTTGGAAACTACCAGACCTCTAGGTTTCTTTCTTGTCTTAAATGGTTGATTGGATTATTTAGTGCAAAAGAGGTTTTTTAAGTATATAAGGCTTTTTAAAGAAAACACCTTTTTAATACAAAGTAATTTCTATGATGGAGAAACTATAGCTTTTTATAATAAACAAATAAGATAATATACAGTGGTGCTGGAACTATTTTTATAGTGGAGGGTGCTGAAGATGGAAACCATGTATTTGGGTTGTTACCACTACAAGTCAAGGGATGTGGCAGTACCCTAGTTCCATATTATATCAATACAGATTGTACTATGTAATCATTCTTAAACATTTTTACTGTCTTGGTAAATATTACATGGATATTTTTAAGAGACTTGTTCTTAAAATGAGGGGGACTTCCATTATATTCTTATAAATTTTGTAGCAATTATAATAGAGTAATTCAATAAACTTCTTTCTATCCAAGTTATTTCTAGTTCTTCACTTCTCAAAGATGAAGGATATTAATGTTTTGTACACAGTTATGAGTGCTTATTTGTAGGAACATGGCATTCCACTGTTTCTGACTGTTGGGCTAGTTATCTGCTTTGCTTGCACTCAGAAAGGCTATTTGGTGGATAGCTCAACCCCCTCTGAATCAGTAGTGAACCAGTGTACCAGAAATTCCTTCTACAGACTTCAGCCCTTTGTAAATACCAAAATGCTGGTACAGTAGTTAGTTGTGAATGCAACCAAACTACTCCTCTAATAACACATTGCAGTTTAAAAAAAAAAAAACCCACACACACAAAAAACAAACACATTCAAGTAGTTTGCGAACAATTCTCACAATACCTCTCCACCATGCTATTTGAGTCGTTTACCTTTCCAGAATCTGGTGTAGGCTCACTCAGTTTTCATCGTGGAAGGTTAATTTAGTCTCCTAGCCTACTCCCAAAACTTCTCCCCTTGCAGGCTAAAGGGAAGTCCAACAAAACAGTAGTCCAAAATGAATCCAATATTTACAGTGCAAGGACTCTCATGTCATCCTTTACCACTGGACTTCTACCACAGGTCTTTGGCAGCCACCAACAAGTAGCTTCTGCTCTTTCCAGGTTTCCCCCAGGCTCAATAACCCCAAACACTACCAAATGTGCAGTACTTTAACCAGCTCCTTAGCACTCCATTTATACTTTTTCCCAAGATTCTTCCAAAATACTTCAAGACCTTTTGATTGGAGAGATCAAGTGTAAAATCTGTTCAGGAGGAATACCCCATAAAGAGTTGCTACCTCCCTAGTTTCTGCCTTACTGGGCAAAGGGAACTCTTTATAGCTCTACTCCCGTTCCCAGGATTCATTGCTGCCTAGCCTACAACTACAATAGTCTAGCTGCCCAAGTTCCAGAATGCCTTATTTGTAGGCTGACTCAGGAACAGGTTTAGAGCTGATTTTAGAATCCCTCTTAAAGGGCCAGATAACACTGCTCTATATAGTTATAAATTATTCCCATTCTGCAAATGGGACAACTACAATTAAAGAAAAGTTAAATGGCTTGACAAGGTCATATAGTAAGCCTGTGACGTAGCCAGAGGTAGAACCAAGCAGCCCTATCTCCATCTCACGCTCTTAACAATTGTAATATGCCACCCTTCTTCACAATTTCTCATTCAACATAAATATGGTTTATTACACATCTTATATTAAAATATATATTTTACTTTGTTTAGTTGCTAGGGAAATACTTCACAAGGAAAAAGGAAAGTCTGTTTTTTTTTTGTGCTCAAGAATCACTGTTAGAATAGCAAACGGTTGAAACAAAAGTTCCACAAGTTTGCTACTTTACCTCTCAGGAACAGCTGGGATATATAATTATGAATGTGTTAGGGTGGTCAATAGCTGATCTCATTGGGACATATCGCTTTTCAGCACTGGGGACAAAGTGAAAGAAAGAGGTAGTAGAGAGTCAGAATGATATTAAATCTAGTCAGTTTTCTGTTTAAAACAAAATTGATTGGGGCGGGGGCAATGGTATAATGTGACTAACAGAGCTCAGCTTTGACTCTATCAGAGAAGGCATAAGGACTTTTTAGATGTAATTTCATTTTTCAACAGTTCCCAATTTTCCATTTAAAAGAATTAATCATTAATACATCTAATTGAACTGTTGTATGAATAGGAATTCAGGATTGGACCACAGTAAATATTTTAATTTTATGGACTATGAATGAAATAGAGGCCCCCAGTGAAGTCAATGTGAGCTTTGCCCTTGACTACAATGGAGCCAGGATTTCAAACCATGTTTATAACTGCAGCAGGGAAACTAATTGTAGGCCAGATTAGATTTAAAAAAAAAAAACTTTTTATTTGATTATTACTCTATTGTGGCACCTCTTGCCTGTAGTTACAATCCTTGTTCCAGTGCTCACTGTGGGTCTAACCCTGAACACCTTGGCCACCCAGAACCTCCATTGAAGTCAATGGGAGTTGCAGATGTACACCGCGTACACAACCAGGTCCACTATGGTGTGAGCACTACACCAGATGAATTAAATTAACAATTTACTTAGATAAAAAATGATTGTCCTTTTTGTGATTTTTTTTTTACATTCTTACAATTCTTCTGAAATGGGCACAGATACATTAAATATAACAGTCTCTCATAACATTGCTGAGTTTGTTAGTGCAAACATAAACTCAACAATTTCTTACTTGATTTTTGTACCCAGAAGGAAAAGAATTAACCATTCCATGAAACTAGCAAAGTAAGTTCTGAGTTGAACTGGGGAGGCGTTCATTTCAAATATTTGTTATTGCTTTATGTCATGAACAATGTTAGAGTGCTGGAAAACACACACACATACTGTTGCACCCTTCCAAGCAGAAGCTTCTAAGTAGTTTTAAAACCTCATTTATAATGTAATTATTATTGTTTTGTTTTATTTATTAAAACAACTAATCACCGATCATAGATTTGGGATTAAAGGTTATGAAAGTCCAGTTAATGCTAACTGCAAACACACATGCAAGTATCCCTACTCCTGTGGGTAATCTTATCCATGGGAAGTTAATTGCATACATAAGTCTTTGCAGGATCGGCCCCTTTAAAACAGAAGCAAAAATTGTTCAAACACTTCTAAATCAGCAACAAAGAGAATTATCAGCTAAAACGCTGGAAATAAGTGATATTCTAAACCATGAGCAAAGCCTTCTAAACATATGTGAACTCTGTAAAAGGAGGGTCCCGGCATTTGTTTGGTGCTGACATTTTTTTTCTAAGGGACAAATTCTGTCTCCCCTGCTCACTTCAACAGCACCCTTACTCCAGACGCTGAAATGTATGTGAGTGCATGCACAGCAAGGGAGTACTCAGGATGAATGAGGACGGGGGGCAGATTCCATCTCTAAGGGCTTGTCTACACTGGCAATTTACAGTGCTGCAACTTTCTGGCTCAGGGGTGTGAAAAAACACCCCCCCCCCCCATAGCACAGCAAGTTTCAGCGCTGTAAAGCACCAGCGTAGACAGTGCACCAGCACTGGTAGCTATGCCTCTTGTTGAGGTGGGGGGGGGGTGTGCTGTGACCACAAAAGACACATTCAAGCGTTTTACAGTGTTTTACAAACAGATGCTCTTACGTGAAGGGGTAACTCTCAGTGCAAATCAAAATGCCATAGTAGGCCACATCAAACCCGCTATTGCTCTGCTGCACTGAGGTGATAGCTACAAATAGTTGTGAACTCAGTTCTCCTAAGGGGCTTTGTTACTAATGCATTAATCCATTGGTTTTTTAGAGGAATCAACTTGTCCCCAAAATACATGACTGCAATTAGCCAGTGTTAGGTCATGTCTCCTAAACCAACATGGGGCCTCAAGTGCTGCCCCAGTAGCCACCCACCCCCACACACTTGTTTTCTATAAGGTCAAAACGTAGCCCCAAACTGGCCAGGCTTGCAATAGCTCTGCTTGGGCTTGGCACGCCTCCTCCAGCCTCAACACATGCCTTTTCCCGCTGCCTGGCTCCAGCAGGCTTGAGGCACCGCAAGTCCACCAACCCAGTGAAACTGGTGCAATAGCCAGGTATGGCTGCTTGGGTAACCCACACACCTCCTGGGTGTGGTGTTCTGGCCCATCTGGTGGCACAGAGACCACTTAAAGAGAGAGCTAAAAATGAGTCTGCGCCACAGCCTTAGCTAACAGGCAGTTGGCTTTTAGCTCAGGCGGTAGAGGCTCCAGCGGTCCCAGGTTCAATCCAGTCCGTATTACACTTGCTCACCTAAAAAGTTGCCCCAGGTGCTCCTTGCAGCAGGTGGCACCATTACAATAAGACCCTTCGGAGTAATAGTTAAAGAGACAGCGTGAGCCTGAGGCGGGCGGAGACCAACGGGGTTTCTGTGAAGCTCTGTCAGCTGCGTGAACTACGCAGTTTTAGAGAGTGAGGGGGCGTCCCCTAGCGGGCGAGTTGTGCAACATGTGCGGGTGGGGGGGGGGCGTCCAGCTTTCCTGATTCTGCGCGTTTAGAAGATTAAAATCCCCCCCCCCATATTAGAGGGGTGGGACTCGGTGTAAGTGTCTAACCAAAGCCCCCCGCGGGATTCCAGCGGCGCCCCGCGGCTGGGCTGGGCGGGGCTGGACCGGCTAAGCTTGCACGGCCACGCGCAGCCGCCTATGGAGCAGCGAAGAGCGGCTGGACAAGGCTTTACCGCCCCCTCCTGGCCCCATGCTTGTGTAACCTTCGCTAGCGACTGACTCCCGTGTATTCTCCTGCCTGCCCCTCTTCCCCCAGCCCCCATCTAGCCCGTTCCCCAGCCCCGGCTACCGAGACCCGTAGCAGTCCCCAGGAGGCGGCGTCCAGACGGCTTCCGTGGGCCTTGGGCGGCGTGTTCGTTACTCAGGACTCGTGAGGGGCTCGTTGCTCGGGCCCGCTGCTATCGCTCGCGCTGCGTCCCGCCATGCGCCAGCCCCGAGGGCTCTATCGGGGGCTGCCAGGAACTCCCTCCCGTGCGGGATGCCCTTAGAACACACCGCTAGGCCACGCTCTCCTTCCCCCCACCCCAACATGTCCTCCCTCGTCTAGATTTACAGCTGATTTCTCCGTCGTGTTAGAAAGATATCCCCCCTCCCCCACACGTTATCAGCCTGGAAGAGATTTGGAAGAGAGGAGCACAAATCCGGGCAGGCTGATCAAACACTATTTCTGTGCCCGAGACAGCCCAAAAGTCAACGAGGGCTGGAATAAACCCACTGGGAGGACGGGAAGGGGAGAAATGGCTGGGTGGCCTCCTCCTCTTTCTGCAAAGCAAGTCCACAGCAGAGAATTGCAGTGATACGTGATTACAGGCTGCTTCTTTCATTTCAGACTCAGCATTACCACAAACCCCACGTAATACCTTTCCCTGTCAACCGAAAGGCTGACGCGTGACGTGAAGGTTGAATATATTTCTAGATAATCTACGGCAATGATTGCTTTTCAGGAGCCATTCTCCCCACACAAACTCCCTACACCCACTTTAAAACTCATTTCCTTTATTTAAAGGTGCCACCTCTCCAGTTTTCTCTTAAACACGCTTTTCCCCCCTTTTCTTCTTGGTGCCTATTCTCACAGCTTTGCATACAGTAAAAAGCAAACCAGAGATAGTAACAAACAAATCAATTGCATCTTCATCGAGAAGCCGGCGATCAATGTCAGTGTCCCCTCCTTTCCAAATGGGGAGCTGGCAAGTGGGCATATACCAGGCGGCTCGCATGGTGTTCAGGAAAAGGCTGGGACGCTCTCCAGCTTGATTTCGAATTATTTTAGGGGCTTCTTTTACAAATCAAACTCAAGAGTACTATTATCTGGCCAGAGACATGGCATTACTGTTACAACGGAGTAACGTCTATTCAAAGTGATGTGAAATCTACGTGGAAAGTTTTCGAACCATTCAATGTTTTCTCCTATCAGACCACAAACTGATTTTGTGGTCTGATAGGAGAAAAAATTTCAATCAAAGAAAATGATTTAGAGGGGAAAACACCGAAAATACAGTAGTCCTTTACGCCTTCAGACTGCTTCCCGGACTCCTTGAAAATCAACTGAACCCTATTCCTAGCTACAAAAGTTACACAGCATTATTTTTTTTCATTTTTGCAAATCATTGTATGAGAAAATATTAGGTTCCTAGGAGAGAAACTAAAAGCTGGAGAGAGGGGAAAAAAACATAAAATGCATCTGTGTGATCCTAAAAACAGCATCCAGCTCACTCGCATTTCCTGAAAAGACAAATTACAATAGGAAGGAAAAAAATCAACCTGCAATGCGAAGCTATATTTTCGTCTGAACGAAAAAGTTGCGATTCCTATGTTTACAAGAAGGGCCAATGTTCCCTTACAAGCGATACCACTCAATATATCAAGCACCGTGAAGATACATTCTAAAGCTATCATTAAAGGAATGTATATGCATATCTTTGTGAATCATTTGATTCTATCGTTTTATGTTATTGTTTCTTAATCGCTGAACAGAAGAGAACTTTTGCAAAGTGCAATAAAAGAAAAGAAATATCTATTTTAGCTAGCTAGCTCTATGTCATCTGCAATAGCCAATAGTTCAGTTTAACAGCAGAAATCTTTTGCACGTAGCAAAAGACTCAGTAGGAGTAGCACAGATCACAACCTGAATATAGTTGTTTTTATTTTCTTTACAATATTATTAATCAGGAAGCCTTTACATAAAAATAATATCCCAAAACATTTACATAAATACAAAAGCCTAAAATACCATTTGAACAAGGGTGAGAACAGGAGCGCTCATGCAGAAAAGAGTTAAAATAAAGATGATCCCACTGTGACGCTTATTTTCTGGCTGCAGTTTGACATTTGCAAAAAGTTTCCTACAACTTTTGCCTGACAAGGGCTCCAGCTGCCCTCCAATCAGACGCGACCCCTTCCCTGCCCACCCCCTCCAAGACTCCAGCCGCTGCCTCCTTGGGGCTAAGGGATTGGCCGGCAGGTGAAAGGGAGCTCGTCCTGCAGGAATCCCCACCCGCCCTCAAGCAAGGCTTTGGGATAAATAGAGTCACAAATTGTGCTATCTGCATGGGCATCAGGGGAGGGTATTTCAGTGTCATGCCAAGGCAGCTCTGAACTGGGGAAGAGAGACAATCACCAGACAAAGCTAAAGAAGGATTTTGTCTAAGCCTAGGAAAGTGTCTCTCTCCCAATTAATTGGAGACAGTGGTGTGAGAGCGACTCAATTAAAAGTCTGGGGGGAAAGTTAAACTAGATTAATCTGGTGTCTGGAAAATAAATTCCCCGATTAAAGCATTTTTGCTTTGCACTGATCGCCTGGGCTCTTGTGGCTTCTGCCCCTGCTTTTATTCCTGCCCAGCCCACCCTTTGCTGCCCCCATGGACTTGCTAGGCCCCATGGAGATAACGGATGGCTCCCTCTGCTCCTTCTCAGCGGCCGATGACTTTTACGATGACCCCTGCTTCAACACCTCGGACATGCACTTCTTCGAGGACCTGGACCCGCGGCTGGTGCACGTGGGTGGCTTGCTGAAGCCGGAGGAGCAACCCCACCACCACGCGCACCACCACGAGGACGAGCACATCAGGGCGCCCAGCGGCCACCACCAGGCCGGCCGCTGCCTGCTGTGGGCTTGCAAAGCCTGCAAGCGGAAGACCACCAACGCCGACCGGCGGAAGGCGGCCACCATGCGGGAGCGGCGGCGGCTCAGCAAGGTGAACGAGGCGTTCGAGACGCTCAAGCGCTGCACCTCCACCAACCCCAACCAGCGCCTGCCCAAGGTGGAGATCCTGCGCAACGCCATCCGCTACATCGAGAGCCTGCAGGCGCTGCTGCGGGAGCAGGAGGACAGCTACTACCCGGGGCTGGAGCACTACAGCGGCGAGTCGGACGCCTCCAGCCCCCGCTCCAACTGCTCCGACGGCATGGTGAGTGCGGGGCGGCTTCCGGGGTCTTCGGCCCATGACATGGGAAATGAGGCCCCCCTCCTGTACCCTGATCCTCGGGAGGAAGGAGGGGAGCCCCGCTACCCCTCATCATGATCCCTGGGAAAGACACTGGAAGTCCCAACGTGTTCCCGGACCCTGGGATGGGAGATGTGGTCCCCATTTGTACCCTGATCGGGGAGTGGGTTCCTATGTATCCTGGCCCCTGCCTATGAAGGGAGATGGGGTCCCTTACATACCCTGATCGGGGAGCCCGTCTTTGAAACCCCCTCTGAGTGTAAGGAGGGGAGTGGCTGATCCCTAGGAAAGGTAGGGATCCCCATTCCGATGTGCCTGCTGCCCTTATCTCTGAACCCTTCAAGGACAGACCTGGGGCAGAGTAGCTAGGGGATCCTGGCTATATCCCCCTGAAATAAACGTGGGAGTCACAGGAGGGCTGGTGAGAGATACACTTAGTTTTCTTGCCTCAGTCACAGCGGGTGCTATCACACTTTGATTTCAGTGAGGAGAGCTCGGGCCCCTTAGGAAAGGGTTCCCTCTGCGACCAAAGTGCAGCTGCAGATAGGGGAACTGACGTTCCAGCTCACCTGTAGTGCAGCTCTGGAGAAGTCTTGCTTGGGTTCCACAGTTTCTGATCCATATAAGGGGAACCCGAGGGGAGGGGAGCTCCTGATCCTGGAGTAAGGAAGCAAGGGGAATCTCTTCACCTCATTGTACAGCTAGGGCTGCAGCCTCGCTGTCCCTGGCCCCCACTCCTCAAACACAGAGTACCTCTGAGATGGGAATCACAATAAAGGTTTAAGAGCCACTGGGACAGAGGGCTGTTCCCTGAAGGGGATGGTCATTACTGGAGCTGAATGTTTGGGAGGATAATAGAGTTAGCAGAGCTGAGGGAAGCTTTTTGTAACTAACCCCTCCTCAAAAGACAGCATTCTCTTTTCTTTTGGTGGTAGAATCCCTGCTATTGGGTGTGAAAGTATCAAAGTATAAACCATATCTGGTAGGCTGTTTTTCTGTATGAAATGGTAATAGAAAGAGCTGTAAGAAGAAAGACTACTGATGGGGGAAACACTTTTAAAATATTATGACAATTAAGTGCTTTCCCCACCAACTCCATTAACAAATCAAGGCCCAAATGTTCTCTACTGTAATTCAAAGAGTCAGCGTAATCACTGATTACAATGTTATGAATTTATCTTTGTGTGTACAAAGAAATTTTTTCTTTGTGTGTGGCAAAAAATCCTTGGAATAATTCAGTAATATAAAATATTCTGGATTTAATATCTTCCCAGGAAGGTTTTCTTCCCTCATTCTAGGAAGCTAAAACTTTACCCTATTTCAGCAAGGACTGGGGCTATGGTGCAGATCAGAGATTGGAATATGAAATTAGATGGTTATTGAAGACTTGGTGAAAATTCTGTTTCTGAGCTGGTGATATGCATCCATTCTTTTGGTTTCCAGATGGAGTACAGTGGGCCCTCTTGCAGCTCTCGCAGGAGGAATAGCTATGACAGCAACTACTACACAGAATCACCAAATGGTGAGTATTTGCCTTAATGCCAAAGACAAGTGTGTGGAGGTGGAGACTGTCACCAGAGCAAACTTCCCCTTCCCCTTCTGTCACCACTTGTGCTCAGCCAGCAAGCTGTGGGCACTGATATAGGACATCCCCTTCCCCCCAATTGTTTCCATAATTCTCTTTGCAAATGTGGGGACATCTTGTACGTGCATTTCATGTAACAATTATATTCCTTACATTGTGCTTTGGCATGCATATTCATCTCTGAAAACAGGCTTCAGATTTTAAACTGCTTTGCAACAGAAACTGACCCACCCAAAACCTTGGATCCAAACTCTGGAGAAGTTCTCAGCTGAATCCAAAGCAACTAACCCCATTTCTGTATCGAACCAAAACCCTGGCTCCAAATTCCCTCAGACTGGTGGTAGTTCACATCCAAACTTTGATGCTTGGGCCCTTTGCTACTTTGCAAGTTCTAATATTGTCTCTGATTTTGACTGATTGGCATCTTTCAATAATATTTATTTCATATACATTTCCACTGAACCTTTATGTGCTCAGAGCCACCCAAGGCTGGTTGTTTTTTGGGTCCTCTAGAAGAACTACTTCCCCAACTACTCATTGGGTTTATTGATCTCCTTTTCCCTCTATCCTTAGATCCAAAACATGGGAAGAGTTCAGTTGTCTCCAGCCTGGACTGTCTATCAAGCATTGTGGAGAGGATTTCCACAGATAACTCCACCTGCCCAGTGCTGCCTACAGTGGAAGGTGGAGCTGAGGGCAACCCCTGCTCACCCCAAGAAGGAGCTACCCTGAGTGAGAGTGGTGCCCAAATTCCCTCACCTACCAACTGCACCCAGATTCCCCATGACACCAGCAATCCCATCTACCAAGTGTTATAAAGTCAGGTCCAGCTTCACTGTTATGCAAACACAAACTGCTATATGCTGCAAGCTCAAAGACCTGCCTTGAAAAGACTAAGTATTTCTTTTTCCAGTTCTAAAATATCTTTGAAAATTCCTTCAAATATATAATTTTTCAAGCCTATATTACTTCAAAATACACTTATTTATTGGTTGTTGAACTAAAGCTATTTAACATGTCTAGAGGTAAAATTGCATAGCACAACATGGCCAATGTTTATAATCTGTGCTTTGGGGAATGGGAACCTGGCTCTTGAGTTCTGGTAACACTTTTGAAAAGAAGAAAACTAGATGAATCTCAGGAGTAATGTCATGAGACTTCCTTACTGTTACCCCCAATCCTGCCCAAAATAAGGTTGTGGACCATTTTTTATAATACTTTTTTGTATAATTGTAAATAAGAGTTGCTTTGCAAAAAAAAACCAAACAAAAATACAAAAAAAAGGAATTAAATATTTAATGTTGCTTGGTTTGTTGTGCCAAACTTTAACTTTATATATTTATACAATGTGGTTGCCAAGAATGTTTTCAACAATATTCTAAATAAAGATCCTTATTTATAAAATTGGTGGTGTTACCCTGACTTTCCTTAGGGCTTCTAGAATTACTACCACATTTAGGAGTGGTGCTCCGAGTGCTGCACTTGGCAGGAGGAAGATTCAGGCTCTGATACAGCACAGCAATCCAGCCGTGTCCCACAGAGTCCAGTTATTGTGCTAAAGTGCTTTGCTGAAGTGGGGTCCATTTTTTTGGTATCCTTCTGAGGTGCTTTCTTACCTATTTCTGTCTTAATAATCTGAGATTATTATGAAATCTATATAGAGCCAGACATACTTGGTGCTTTACAAGCATAAAGACTCGTTCTCTGCCCCAAGGAGTTTACAATATAATGGTTCAATCTCCTAAGGCACTCTATAAGAGCTAAGTATTATTATGAGAATCCTCAATTCCCCTTGCGCTTAATGGAGAGTCAAGGTCATTCAGCACCCTGCTGGAGGTGCTCAGCATCATGCAGGATCAGGAACCAAATTAGCAAATGACTGTTTAGATAAGATATTATGTTCTAACTCTAAACTGACATTTGGTATTTGAATATTCCTGGACACCAGAAAATAAATGGAGCTCTGTTAGAGCTGTGGAGTTCAGGTCCCTGCCTAGGTTCAGACCTGCACCTCAGCTTTCCCTAAGGTCAGGGATGTTCATATTTGAGGGTCCAGCTTTCACGCAATTAGAGAAAAGCCTAAGAAGTTAAGTTTGGATTTGAGCTTTCCCTGTCTTTGGAGGTGCTACAATCCAGGGATCTGGTCTGGTTGTGAGCCCTCTCTAAAAATAACCAGCAAACTAAATATCCTTCAACATATGTAATCTTGTGATCTTGCCATGAAATTTGTATGCCCTGAATACAGATTTACATCAATAAATTACCCTTAGTCCACACGTGAATGTTTATGCGAGAATAACTGACTGCTCTGACACAACAAAACAACCCATTCTTTTCACATCACTGTGATTTATGCATTTATTTAAACATTTAAAAAAATAAACCTTAAGAAAATCCCATAAGCAAGTGACTGATGTTCCAAATAATTCGGTAATGGTGCAGCCATTACATTTTCTGAGAATCGCATAAAAGTGAAGTGTGCAGACCTCATCTCTTCTGCAGGAATGTGGGGAACAGCCATTGCCACTGAAATGCCTCCCACTTCCTGCCCCCCTGACCCTCCACTGAGGGGCTGCCTGTAGGGATCACATCTCACATGGGGAAGTGGGTAGCCCCATGTTGGATGGAGCGCTGCATCACCCCACCGCCCACCCCTCCAGCCCTGTGGAGCCTACCCAGAAGAGGTGTGTTCAGAACCGCCTCCCACCTAAAGTGGGGATCCCTCTTTAAGGACTCCTGGGGACAGCAGCAGCCAGGGGAAATTCCTGGAAGCATGGCTTAGATAGTGGTGACATTAAACCAGGGAGGAGGCACACAGCCTCTGCATGGATTGCCCTATCCTCCCACTGATCTTAGGTGATTCTCAGGCCTTATGGCCTGGTTCCATAACCCAATGATCAGAAAACAACTTTGGGAGAGGATCCTCAGGAAGTTTTCCTCCACACTGGTGCCTCCCATTGGCTTTACGGTGGGAAAGGGTGATCCAGCTCGCAGAAGTTAATACTGCCCTTCTATCTAATAAGTTTTTCCTTTAAAAATAAATGGACCTCAGACTGCTCTCATTTACATCGATATAAACCATTTAAGCAGCAGAATGGCACCAGTGTAAGTTTGATCAGAATCAAGCCCTAATTTATAAAGAGCAAATACATTGGTTTAAGGACTGATCCAATGCCTACTGAAGTCAATGATCAGACATTGCCTTCACTGGACTATGGATCAGGCCCATAGTGAAAAAGATGCCTTGCATGATGGTATAGTCTCATCTCTTCCCACACTCCCAGGCTGGTAAAAGTATCATGGATGTAATTTTATGCTCATGTACATTGAGGCCAGTGGATGTTTTGCCTGCTCAGGAAATACAAGACTGCATAAATTATTGTTATAAAGTTTGGGCCTGATTCACCACTGTGTTGGTCCAGCTTTACACCAGGGTCCATTCAACACAAGAGAGTTACCCTGATGGAAAGCTGGAGCAGCACAGTGGTGAAGCAGGTCATTTGTGTTGGACAGTGTGCACACAGTTCTGTGTTTAGTCTTGTATATTACATTTCACTTATTTATTTTAGTAACCCAAGTTTCCACATACTGACGTTAATGTTACAACAGAGAACAAGCATTTAACACGTCCCAAAATAGACAGACGGATAAAAAAGAAAAATTATTCACACCTTTACTATGCAAGGCCCCATCTTTTTCTCCACTGACGTCAATAGGGAAAGGCCAGTCGACTTAATGGGAGCTGGGATGAGGTCAATAGGGCACTGACGCATGTAAATATACAAGCTAAGGTTAATTTTATGTTCAATTTTAAATTTAAATAAAGACTATTGAAGACAGTGTAATTTCTCCCTCTCCATTTTGAACAGTAATACACTTAAATAAAATGCTCGTGGGTCCAATAGTGCTCCGTGTTACATCGGGTTACCAGTGTAATTGAGTGAAATAGACTTTATCAGAGGTTTCAGATCTGGATTTCAAACACCTCAAAGTGATGGCTGTTTAAGTCTCAGGGTTTAGTTAGCCCATGAGAGAGGGGACATAAGCAAAAGTGAAACAGATTAAACATGTGGTCCAACATTTTCAAACGTGAATGCCTAAGTTTAGGCTTCTAAATCTACATCTCAGGGCTGCATCTTGTAAGATACAGAGCACTTGAACCAGTGAACCACTTAAGCACATGCTTAAACACATGATTAGTTCCACTGAAGTCAATGGGATTATTCACATGCCTAAAGTTAAAAATGAACTCAACTGTTTCACTCAATCAGGTTAATGTGTTCAGCATCTTGCAGGATTGAGCCCCCTACAGAAAAATGACCTGATTTTCAAAGGTGTTGAGCACTTGTAGCTCCCACTGACTTCCATGGGATTTGTAGGAAGCAGGCCAAACTATTATCTGAACTGCTTGCATATAGATTTAAGAGGCTATCTTCAGGCATGGATTTTAGAAAGCACCAACATTTCTCATGGAATTTAACTCCTCTAAGGAAACTCACAAACATATAAAAATTAAAGGAAGCCTGTGGTCTTTGGCTGTTCAGTGGCCTAATGATATGTAAAGATAAATATGTGAACCAGGAACATTTTGTTTTCTTGAATCAGGGTTGACTGCATAACCCAAGAGCGTTATATTGAAGCCAAATGTGATATGACAGTTTATTTTATTCAGATTGTTGTTATGGGTAAAGTACAATACAACAAATTTGTATTTTATTTATTTATATTTATTAAGATCCCACCCAGTGTTTTGGACATTGAAGTATGTATGATGTGATGATATTTACAATGTAAACAAATACCTGAAATAGAATTGGTTGAATTTTTTTTCATTCAGTTTAGAAAATGAAAACAGATCACAAAAACTGTTGATTTTTTTTAAATTTTTGATTTCATACACAAAATTTCATGACTTGTTTTTTAAATCAAAATGGTTATAGAAAATTTTCACTTACTAAAAATATTATTTTAGGTAAAAAAATGTAAATAACCAATTAAATTAAAATGCAAAAAATTAAAAAGAAAAATGGGTCAATTTCGTACTGTGAAATGTTAACGTCCAAATTTTGTATAGATTTTTTTTTTAAAAATTCAATCAGCTCTAATCAGAAACATTAAAGAACGCAAAACTATCAACTTAGAATCTGTTTTATAACAGATGCTCCTTTTGGAAAATGGCTTATCATTTGAAATAAATGATTAAGACCACTATAGATATAAAAATATATGAATAGTGACATGCATCCGACGAAGTGGGTATTCACCCACGAAAGCTCATGCTCCAAAATGTCTGTTAGTCTATAAGATGCCACAGGACTCTTGGCTGCTTTTACAGATCCAGACTAACATGGCTACCCCTCTGATATATGAATAGTGTGTGGTTACTCCTAAAAATAGAAAATAAGAATGTATTAAGCTGGACCCTGGCTATTTGAACTTGTAGAGCATTTTTGTTTTAAATGACACCTTTGGAAATAATATATCCTGCTCCTGGGGAGATATGTAAAGCTCTGAACATTTTGCAGAAAAAACTAAGGGGCAAATACTGCTCACTTTATTCAGTGAAGTTGTACTACAGTCGTCAATATGACTACACATATGAGTACATGGAGAAATATTAAGTTGTAAACTAATCAAATATGTGTTATTGGGTACAATTTGGACATTAATAATAGGAGAAATAATATAATGTGTATCTTCTTTGCTCTATACATCATTATTAACTTGGTCCTGCTCACTTGGACAGCAATGACAAACCTCTTAACTTCAGTGGAAGCACAATCAGTAATTTCCTATAGATCACATTTGTGATGGTGATGTCCATAGGATAAATTGCAGAGACATGTAATAAACTGCCTTTATCATGCCCCTTTCCCTATTTCACCTGCACTCTTTTCACTAATCCATCTTTACCATGACTGCCTCTAATCCAAATCCCTCTGCAACTTCAAACAAGCTGCTGTTTTTTAAAGATCAACATGCCTGAAAAAAAAATGCAGGAAACAGAAATAGCTCCAATCAAAATGTTTATCACAATCTAAAACATTTCTGAACTACTTTTTCTGAAACATATGTGGCATCTACAGAATACATGTTGGTGTGGGTGATAGAAAGGTCTTTTGGAATAACCTCTCAAGGCTTTGCTAGATGTAAGTAAAGCAGTCTTCCCAAACTCATGTCATGGTCGTTTATACAGCACCATCCTGTATTCCATAAATGTGTGTGTGTGTATGTGTGTGTTTTACTTACACACACAAACACACACCCCTCCTCACATCACAGTGACAGTCTTGTGATAAGTCACATTTATGTCATATATTTGCCTACCTCACCTGGACTCTTCTCACTAATGCTTCACAGCCAGAGCTAATTTATTTCTAATCTTTCAAATCTACTAGTTGCTTTTCAACAATCACCATATTATTTACAACAGAGAGAGGAACTGTCACAAAAACATTACTTTCTTTCCCCCTAAGTGTGAATTGTGTTCCCTCCTCAAAATATTTGGTGCAGGACCTGGCATGGGGTGGAAGGGGACAGGAGTGTGTTTCTAAGCAACCTTTCACCTCCCCTGATATTAGGGCTAACCAGAGACTGAATGGGACCCAAGTGTAACAAAGCAGCTCTACATTATGCCACCTGAGGCAGTCTCTTCCCACCCCCAGTCTACCCAGCAATGCCACCTATGCTGAATGAGAGGTGTAGATGCCTCTATGCCAGTTTTATGCTACCTGGAGATTTACTAATTAGGGTGGCTCCTTTGTGCTACAAAGGGGATGGAGCTGGGAGCTAGGATCTGGCCCACTGTATATGGAGTCATTTCTGAATAATGACCTATGTGTTTAACACAGTATCACTCAGAGCTCTCCTGGTAACAGAATTAGTATAGGTTTTAGCTCACATGTTCACAAAAGGTCAATAATAATGCTGTAATTTTCTGTATAGCCATGTTAGCAGCGCAAACTAATGGGTTATTTTATGTAAGCCTCAACAAATTAGCCCAGTGTTGCTGAAATGTAGCACTAATAGGCTCCCAAATGCTAGACATGAATTAAGGCTCTGCAAGATTAATAGCAAAATGTATCAAAGAAGTCAGCCAGATGGTTTGTAAATAGACTAGATCTTTTCTCAAAATCTCAGGGCCAGAATCACTGGTACACTCGGTTTGCGTAGTGTAACCGGAGTGGTGAAAAACAGTGCACAGTGGTTAAAATGGGCCTTCAGATTACCACAGGCTAGGTGTCTGACTCTGCAGATACTGGGAGAAATCCTGGCCCTACTGAAATCAAATGTAAAACTCCTACTTTTCCCCTACTGTATTTTTGTATCCTTGGTATAAGTATTATTTTAGTAATAAGACTTTACGTTATAAAATCAATACTCCCTCACCTTCTCCCTCCCAGGCCAAAGGAACAGATGCTGTTGTTTAGCACACTGAACTAAGACTTAGAGCATGACGCTACCGATATCAGCACTGACCATTTCGACAGACCTTGAAATATTTTTTGTGACTGATGAGAACAACTGTCCAAGAGCAGCATCTGCAGGAGAAAATGTAAACTGCATTTGTTTCCCCAAATACACTGTGTTTTTAATCAAACGTTCTTTTTTCTCTCTCAATTTTTGTTGGTGAAAAAAATAGCTAGATGGGGGGAAGAGTATTATCATTATTGTACTAGAGTACAGCTCAGGGGTCACAGTCGGGATCAGGACCCTATTGTGCTAGGCACAGTAAAAAAAAACCACCTATGAAGACAACCCAGGCAGTACTCTGAAGTATTTTTTTACATCTAAGTAGCCATAGAGCAATAAAAAGGATTTAGTATTATTTTATTAGTGTGTAAATTATGAAGGGGGCACATTCTACATTTCTCTGGCTGGTTGATTTATAAAGAGAAAAGGGCATGTGCATGAGGATGCTGAGGGATGTGGGACATGAGCTGTGGTCCTGGGGGAGATGGATTCCTGAGCAAGCGTGCAGGTGAACCCGTCAAACATGCATGGCAACTGAAATTCAACGTTCCGCAATCCGATACAAAGTTTAGCAGTGTGTCACAGGGAGATTGCCTCGACATATGTGGGATATGATATGTGCTATATTATATGTGGATCACAATAGCGAGCAGCGTGGTATGAGAAGTATTTTCAAATGGTAGGAATGACCTTTCCTAAAGACACGGGAGCCAGAGTTAAGCAGAGATGCTGAAGGTTTATGGTAGGTCATCCCTAATAAGCGATGTATCACTTACCACACCATCCATGAGTGTATATTTTGTAATACAACAGTCCTTTCTTTTTAAATACCTGCTTTGTTTTCTTAATCATTAGCTAAAAGGATTCAGTTGCCAGAACTTTGTTGACTGCAGCACAACTGTGGGTTTAGTTGATTTTGTTAGTGGATTGGGATAAATAAACCTTGGGGACAAACTCACCTTACTGACATGCAGTCATGGCTCTGTCAGCAAAGTGGGTACAATCAGACTTCTGTGTTTGACTGGCATGTGTGACGTCTGGGACATGGTTGTTTTTTTTCTTGATTAGTGGGTGGGATTAGGATACTGAGTGACAAGTTATTCTGCTAATGAGATGCTATTTGGGACATAAATAGTCTGGCCAGATTGCAAACCCCTTCTTCACCTTGGTGAGCATTTACTCAGCTGAGTGGTCCTAACTGAAGTGAGTGGGCTACAGGTCTGTGTAACTGCTCACCATTGTGAGTCAGGGAGACACATTCTGCCCCTTTGTGCAGTTATTGGGTTTTTCAGTTGTCACATCTCCTGGTCAGAATTATTGGATGGCATTTCTGTGCATTTCTTTGATGGGTGTGTCGGGGGATGTGGGGGGGGGAGGTGTTTGGATTTTGTTGGTGGTGATGTTGCTTTGGGTTTTGAGGGGAGTCTGTGAGCCAGTGCCTGAGAGATGAGCTCTTTAGGGTGGAGACTGTGTGCTTGTGTCTGTACAGCACCTAGCACAACGGTACCCTGAACCTGGTTGGTGCCTCTAGGTGCCATTGCAATAAACATAAACTAATGAAGAACAATAACAGCATTGGTCTGGAAGTGTTACATGTTTCTGATAGTGTGGAACATAGATTTTCGCTTGTTTGGTGAAGGCATTTCACTCTTGGAGAGCATTTAGCATAATATGTTTAGTCCTAGAGCAATGAGGCACTGAATGGGGACTCAAGAGATCTACCGGTAGGTACAATTCCCAGCTCTGCCACAGACTTCCCTATATGACCTTGGGTAAATCACTCAATCTCTCTGGGTGTCAGCTCTCTATCTGTAAAATAGAGAAAATAATACTGCATTTTCCCCATCCCTTGTCTATTTAGACTGCGAGGCAAGGACTCGCTCTTGCTATGTGAATTTATTTACCTAGTGCATTGAGACCCAATCCTTGTTGGGTCACGTTGGCACTGAAGTAATACAAATAATATATTATTACTATCATCTATTTACTTCCTTACTCACATTGGAAGAAGGAACTGAGCCAATTCTAGGGTCTGTGAACACACTGCTTAGATGTTTATTCTGGTTGAAGGGCTGTGCTGGTAAAAGATTTAGGCTTCTCAGAGGTCTATTCTGGTGCTGTATGCTGTAAAATGAGCATAAATTCTACGCCGTTCATTGATAATAGTATATGCAATTGCTGTTTTCAGAAAAAAACACTAGAGGGCAGTATTACTATGAAAAAGAGAGGTATTAGACCGGTCCCTTTAGTTTTTAAAAAAATATTCATTTAACTCTAATCGTATGTCTTCATTGTTCAGCCATAAAATATCATTCACACCAAAACAATTACTTCAAGTTAATGGGCCAAATTCCTCCACAGAGTATCCCCCTCAGCGATTAAGGCAGAGAGGAATTTGACTCAACGTTTTCAACCTTGTCTATAGGTATTAACTTCTGGCTGGTGAGTGTGCATGAAGTAGTGTTTGTGCATGTGAAATCACATGTGTGTTTGCATGTATGTGAAATTATTCCTAGGAGTGACTTTAACCTTTTTGAGGAGGGGAACACCTTTTTGTTCTGTGTTTGTACAGGGCCTAACACAATGGGGTCCTGATCCATGACTGAGGCGCTGAGGTGCTACAATAATACAAACAAAATAATAATAATAATGATGATGTTGCACCGGGGATTAATCTGGCCCATAACATGTATGTCACTATTATAATGGCACTCTGATAAAAGAAGGAACATTTGTCCTACCTGTTCATTAATTTTCTTAGGGATTCTCTGGGCATGAGTGCCCCGCTCTTTCAGGGGCAGCTCTAGACATTTTGCTGCCCCAAGCACAGTGGCATGCCGTGGGGGGCACTCTGCCAGTCGCCGGTCCCGGGGCTCCGGTGGACCCTCCACAGGCATGCCTGCGGGAGGTCCACCGGAGCCGCAGGACTGGCGACCGCCAGAGCGCCCCCAGCAGAGTGCCACCCTGCTTCGGGCAGCACAATTCCTAGAGCCGCCCCTGCGCAGAAGGCAGCCTGCCTGCTGCCCTCCCGGGGACGGGCAGAGCGCCCCCCACGGCTTGCCACCCCAAGCACACGCTTGGAGTGCTGGGGCCTGGAGCCGCCCCTGCGCTCTGTCACGGTCTGCCTTATTGGAGATCCAGAGGTGGTTGAAACTCTTACTAGGAGATAGGCCTCTGATCAGAGCCACCTCTACAAAATTCAGCCCCAAATGTGCTCTTCCAAAATTGTACAAATGCCCATTACATTAACAATATGTCAAACTATCAACGTAATGAGTCCAACTAATGATGAAACCAGCAGCTTTGTTTGAAATATTTCCTAGCGAGGTGTTAGAATAGGACAGCTCTGAGAAAAGAAGTTAACTTGCGGGGCTAATGCTCTTTTCAGCGTTCACATCTTCCCCCCACTCCAGGGAAGGAGCTAGCAACATAGGGAGCCAAACAAGGCACAGCACCTCAGCCAGCACAGTAGAATCTCACTCAATCCCACCTGGGAAATTATTGACTAAGGGTTAGATCATCACAGGCTTCCACACAGGTGTGTAAGGAGGAAGGGGAGTGCACTGCTACCCTGAATTGTTCTTCTTACAACACAAGGAGCTTGTGTTTAACAGTGATATTGTTTGTATTTAAACATTACGTAACAAACACAACAGCAATTGCTGCTGACTGAAGCCTGCATGGCCCTGCAGTCTAGAGCCCTGCCTTCCGAAATGAAGCTGGCCTTTGGTCTCTGAACCTGCACCCAACATACTTATACAACACTGATCGTGACTCCACAGACTCCTCCGCTTGGCTTTGCTCAGACTGGGACTCCAAGGCACAGAGTGCTGGAGACCAGGGGCTGCTCCCCAGTGCTCTCATCTGTAAGTAAGTGGGCAGGTGGGAGGCAGAGAAGGACGTGAGTCCTGGCTCCCTATTTATCAGCTAGGCTCGTAGGTGGGAGTAAGCTGCTCTACAACAAGATGTAAGGTAACTTACTCCCACCCCAGATGTCACAATTCATTCCTTGGCCTGCTCCTGAGGCGGAGCAGCTACCTAGGACAGATCATAACATTACAATCTAGTCCTCTGTGAGCAAACAGTGGAAAAAAAGCAAAGGTAAAGCCTCACACTCTGGCGTATTGTTTATTTGATTGACAAGGACAGTTTAGCTTTTGCCATTTATTATTCTCGATAGCATGCTAGAAAACATGCCGTAGCATGTTTCATACAAGTCACGAAGTCTTAGTAGCATATGTTACTACACTAGAGAGCTGCTTCTAAATGCTGTGTGCCCTCAGCTGTTAGATCCTGGCTGAGCGATCAAGAGAGGCAGCCATTTTGTGGGCATATGTGATGAGGTGGGAAGATGCATGAAGGACAAACTAGTGAGGTTTTACTATTTTTAGTACCATGAGCAACCACGTCCTGGAGAATCTTCCCACCATAGGCCTTCTCTGCTGATGACTCCAAATGTAGCGCTATTTGTTCAGGCAAATCTCTTGTGCACATGCGGAAGCCTTCTATACCTTGGCCTTTTGGAGTGGCTTTGCTGTTGTTTGGAGGTGGGAAGCCTACTTGCTTCACAAGCTTCTTATATGCATAATCTTATTCAAACAGAAGATCTGGAAACTCTTTTATCCTTTATCCTAAGGTTGAAAGCCAATGAAGGGAGCAAACAGCTTTTAACAGCACATGTTCAGTAGATAGCTCTTTTGTGCCCGCAGTTCTGCTCAGTGAAGTTGTAACTGTGTAAGTGAGGGCATAACTGAGCACCTTGCATCTGCATTATGCATCTTCTGTCTCATGAAATGGATTTGAATTAAAAAGAAGCTCAGACTATGCGATGCCTCTGCTTGGATTGTCTGCATGGATTGAACCTGGACCTCTGAGCCTAAAGGCATGAGTGCCTACTGTCTAAGATGAAGAGCCAAGGTCAATTGGTTTAGTGGCAGTAGCGGACTCCTAAATCTCCATGCAATCCAGGTGGGACAAAGACACACAGACTGCCAACATGGATTTAATGTATTTAATAAGTCTACAAATAAAAAGAAGATTCCCAGCTGAGATGGCCACTAATATTGATGATGAGATCTTTATCCTGAAGCTGGACATTCCCGTACATTTGTTCAGTGGGGTTAAGGTTCAGGACATAGTTTATTTCCTCACATGGAAACTGCAAACATTAGTGAGAATGCTCCACAGCACTTCTTTAGTTCTGTGGCTGTTTCTATAGCTCATGCCTAGAAGCTGACTGGTGACTTCTTTCCTTATTACATGGTTGAACCCAGGGCTTTCAAACCTCTCAAGTACTATTAAGAAGCCATCTTGAAGCTTTTCTAGTACCCATCGTCTGCAACTGTTCTTATCCATTCTTCCTGAATGATTCTGCATGACCTCTGGGGAAGAGCAGGAAGATAGTCACACACTGGACCTGTTTGTTGTGAGCCGGCTGTTCATGTTTTACCTGAATCTGTCACACTGTGTCATCTGTTCTGTGGCCTCCTTTTGCAGTAGGAGCTGTGTGTTCTATTGCCTTGTAAGGGACTAAAGGATGCGTATGGGGACACATTATTCCTTAATCTTTTAGAGACATGGGATCTTAAAACTAGAGATGGAAAAGATTGATTAGGTCATTAAGTGCATCCACCTGCCAGTGCAGTATTCTCTACAATATGTTTTTTTGTTCACATCGGATATTTTCTACATGTTGCTGCTTTAAAATAAGCAATAAGAGAAGGAGTATTCCATTTAAAAATGTGTGTGACTCTGACTGGTATCCAAGGATTTGCATGTTATTGTAAAATATATATTAAGGATCAGCTTTTCAAAACTTGTAAAAATCCAGCCACTAGGACCTTGATTGATGGTAACAACTTCTAATCTCTACTTGAGTAGGTTGAATTTGAACCAGCTCTTTAGAGGTGAAAAGATCCATATTCCATTACCAATGTCACATCAGAAACAATTTATAACATTCATATCAAGTGTAGCCACTAGAGAATAGTACATAGGATATGTATAGCTCTCTATATGGTCAAAGAGCTTTCCAGATAGTCACAAATTAATCACCATCATTCCTTTATGAGGTAGGCATTATTACCCCCATTTTACAGATGGGGGAATAGAGGCAGACAAGTTGCTCCCAGTGTTTTACCCTTGGTCAGAGACAGAGCTGGGATTAGGTGTCAGGAATTCCTGACTCTTAACCCTGTTATGTAGATGGTCCGGTGAGAGCTATTACCTCAGCTACTTTGTCTCTCTCAGAACCCTGTGTTTTTTCCTATACATCACTCTGCATCTAGATGGGTTCCCCAATGTTTATACTAGGAAGAATAATAATGTATTTATTATTAACTAACGGTTGGCCTGATTGTGCCCTGGATATGTGTGCACTCTGATTTCTCCAGGTCTGTACTCTACAGGCCCTCCACACACCAGGGATCTATGAGCAGGGAGGAACCCGGGAGTCAGCAAAGTGGGGCATATCCAATTTAACCTGAGCATGTACTAAATTTACCATGGCTCCCCTGTATGCTTTTGAAACCCCATGAAGGGAGGTTGCTGGTGCCACTGGCCCCAATGGCCAGGATCGAAGGACAGCGCTGGTAGCGTAGCTCTATTGTAGCAGCCTTGCTAGGCAGCAACAGGAATATGGTAAGGCTCTGAGAGCTGGTGCAGGAGCACCTGGTCTCCAGCTAGATGACTCTGTGCATCCAGGGGGCTCTTGCGCAGAGCTCCTTCCCATTCAACACAGGGAGCAACCCACCCCCAAAAGAAAGATTTGATGAAACGCTCATGAGGGGGATTTCTTATTGTTTCCCATTTCCCAGCTCCTGATGCTGCTTTTCATGCAGAAACAGTTGCTCCAGAGCCTGTATTTTGAAGTCTGCTGCAGCAGCCTTGTATGCTCATTTCATATCATATTCAAAGCCACGCTGATTTGTTTACACCAAATACATTCATTTTTGCAGTTATGAGATGTATTCTCTGTTAAATTAATCTCTAAATCCTGCTCACTACTTCTGGAGGATGTTGGACATGGACACATGTCCATAATTCCAAGGGATTCAGTTCCTCAGTGGAACACAGCAGCTAAAACCATACTTCAATAATAGCGGCACAATCTTTAATAGCTTAGCAGAACTTCTCGAAGGAAATACTGTCACAGTTGTGGACTGAAACTGAGGCCTCATCTACACTACGATTTTAGGTTGAATTTAGCAGTGTTACCTCGATTGAAGCTTAGACCCATCCACATGACGAAGCCCTTTTTTTGACTTAAAGGGCTCTTTAAATCGATTTCTTTACTCCACCTCCAACGAGGGGATTAGTGCTAAAATTGATCTTGCCGGGTTGAATTTGGGGTAGTGTGGATGCAATTCGACGGTATTGGCCTCTGGGAGCTATCCCAGAGTGCTCCATTGTGACCGCTCTGGACAGCACTCTCAACTCAGATGCACTGGTCAGGTAGACAGGAAAAGCCCCACGAACTTTTGAATTTCATTTCCTGTTTGGCCAGCGTGTATGCAGAGCTCATCAGCATAATGTGCACATTGCCGGGGCACATTGCCCAGCCTGTACTTTGTGAGAAGTCTATGTCCATGTCTATGGCCTCATCACTCTCATCACCTCGCTGCCGTCACCTCCTCGCATGGTTTTGCTTTTGCAGCTTCTGGTTCTGTGCTGAAAAAAGGCGCAAAACAATTGTCTGCCATTGCTCTGATGGAGGGAGGGCTGACTGACGACATGGCTTACAGGGAATTAAAATCAACAAAAGGGGTGGCTTTGCATGAAGGAGAAACACAATCAACTGCCACACAGAATGTCCCCCTCAAGGATTGAATTTGGAATCCTGGGTTTAGCAGGCCATTGATTTCACAAAACAAATTGGGTCAATTTCTTGTTTTGATCCACTCCATCTAGCTTTTACATCTTAGGCTGGCAGCAGACAGTGCAGTACGAGTGCTAGCCATCGTCATCTCCTGGGTGCTCAGCAGAAGATGGGAATGACCTGGCTGAGTCACTCCCATGTCTGCCCAGGCGCCCCTGACCGACATCACCGAGGTCGGCTAAAAGAGCACCCATGAGTACAACGACGATGGCTACCAATCATAATGTACCATCTGCTGCCAAAAGGCAGTGAGCTGCTGCTGTGTAGCAATGCAGTCCCATGTCTGCCAGCACCCAGGAGATGTATGGTGACAGTGAGCTGAGCGGGCTCCATGCTTGCCGCGGTATGGCGTCTGCTCAGGTAACCCAGGAAAAAAGGCACAAAATGATTGTGTGCCATTGCTTTCACGGAGGCAGGGATGGAGAGGGGGGCCTGACGACATGTACCCAGAACCACTCATGACACTGTTTTTGCCCCATCAGGCATTGGGATCTCAACCCAGAATTCCAATGGGCAGCGGAGACTGCAGGAATTGTGGGATAGCTACCCACAGGTACCCACAGTGCAACACTCTGGAAGTCGACACGAGCCTCGGCACTGTGGAAGCAGTCTGCCGACTTAATGCACTTAGAGCATTTTGTGTGGGTACATGCACAATCGACTGTATAAAAACAATTTCTAAAAAAAGACTTCTATAAATTCGACCTAATTTCGAAGTTGTAGACATACCCTGAGCTACTAGATCTACTGTGCATGAAGATTCCCCCCGCCCCAATGCATTGTGAACTAAGGGCTTGTCTTCATGTACAGCTGTGCCACTGAGGTGCTTTAGTGAAGACTTCCTACACCAGTGGGAGAGCTTCTCCTATCGGCATAGTTAATCCGCCTTCCCAAGTGGCGGTAGCTGTGGGAGAAGCTCTCGCATGGCCGTAGCACTGTCTATGCAGAGGTTTAGGTCAGTATAAATACAGTGCTCAGGGGTGTGGATTTTTCACATCCCTGAGTGATGTATAAAACCAATATAGGCCAGTAAGTCACATGCATCTGTTCTAGTAGGTTGAAATTAATTAAAATATTTTGCTCAGTGGAATAAGTAGGGCAGTAGATAAATTTTCACCTTTTCACCGCTGGTAAGTCTGGATGCAAATATAGATTAAAATAAATAAAATTTAATAATAATATTTTGGGTCTGATTCTCAGTTAAGCTAAGGCCCCTTTGCACTGTGGTGTCAATATAAAGAGGCCTTACAAGGGATGTAAGTGAACATTCACATCCTTACATTTATATAATGTCTTTCATTCCAAAGGATCCCAATGTACATCTTTAACTATGACTCAAATTTTGCAGTCCAGGCCTGGTCTACACTGGGGGGTTGGGGGCGTTTCGAACTAAGGTATGCAAGTTCAGCTACGCGAATAGCGTAGCTGAACTCGAACTACCTTAGTTCGAACTACTCACCCGTCCAGACGCCGCAGGATCGAAGTCCGCGGCTCCCCCGTCGACTCCGCCACTGCCGTTTGCGGTGGTGGAGTTCCGGAGTCGACGGGAGCGCGTTTGGAGTTCGAACTATCATGTCTAGATTAGACGCGATAGTTCGAACTCCGAGAAGTCGAACTCTATGCGTCGACCCGGCAGGTAAGTATAGACCTACCCTCAGTCTGAACTCAGGGGGGTGGGGGGGGAGGGGAAATCTCATTGAAGTCAATAAGCAAAGCAGAGCAACATAATGTGGAAAAGAAGATTCCAAGGAAGCTGCAAGAGGATTTTAAATGACCACAAGTAATTATCCCAATTTTGTCCCAGCTACAGGGCTGACTCTCTGTACTTTTGCAAACTCTGCCAGGGCATTCTTTTTAAGTTTATCTTAGGACTTCAGTTTTGTACCTCAGTGTAGTGTGTTTAGAGGTTTAGCCTCCAGGAGATGCTTGTGACTGTCCACATGATAAAAATCACCATATACTTTTGCACAATTGACAGTCACTTACCAGAAGATCCACAGGACTAGACTAATGGGGATGCTGCAAGTCTGAGGTGGCCTGGCCCAGCTTTGCAGGAAGTGTTCAAAGGACATACCTTCAATTTGACTGACTCTAAATAGGATTATTAGTCTCTTATTTTCACAAAACCTAAAAACAAAATCATCGGAGCAGAGAGTTGGGGGAAAGAGATGTATGCACTTTAGTGCAGAGTATCCTCCTACTGGCCACATCACCATTCGCATTTAGGGCCCAGCCTTTTGAACATATGCTCCACTGCTTGACTCATATAGAACTGGAACTGATCTACATATAGTCATAGAAGTACTGCTTTGGGTATATTCACAGAAACACGGATTTGTTGTATGTTGCTGCCAGCCAACATGTTGTAAATCATATGTTCTTTTAAAATAGCTTACACTGTTTTATTAAAGGAAAATCCAAGTTTGAGTCTTTCCACTTATGAATACAGTTATCTAACATCAGAAATAAATACCGTTTTCCTTTATGAATCAAGTTACAAGATAAAGGCTGCCATTGCGGTTTATTCTCAGATTCCATCTCAATCCTCTTGAAGAGCAAGGTCTTTTCAATTCTCAAATCTGCAGAAATCTTTCCTAAAGGATATCTGCCAGAGGTGCTGTGTTGCTGTATTCAAGGCTCAATGTAAGGCCTACCTTCTCGGATCAGTCCATCCTTGCCAGTTCTAACTTCTCCTTTTCATTAATTCTTCCTAAGGGGCTCCATTTATTTTATTTTATTTTTTGCCTGTTTTAATGGATTTTTGGAATGGCTGCTTTCAGTAGGCCAATTTTGTTTGTTTGTGTTACAGAAATCCATGTATTAAAAAAATAAATCTAGGTGCCTCATAACATTCAGAATAAATCAATTAACTAGGTTCTAAGATGGCAGAATTAATGTTACTGTCTGGATTCACACTCACTTATGCAAGAACATGTAAATTACGCCTCCCTGTACCCCTGAGGTTTACTGTCCCTGGGAGACATTCATCTGCACTATTCTCCCTTATTGAAGAGTCCTTTGGGATTTAGTGGGGATGATGCAAATAAGGTGCTAAATAATTCTAAAAATATAACAGAGAATGAGACCCCGCTCCCATGCTTTATACCATCCTGTGGAATTCTATAGCAGAGATGTAATTCTCTATTAAGTTCTAGAGAATGGCTCTAAAAACCTAGAGAAATTTAATTACATTTTATAGTGTTTCCTGTGGTATTCCACCAGGAGAAATCCCTGACTGTGTCTTTGACATCTGTGCACACATTTCCCCTAGTCTTCACTCCATGGCACACTCTCCCAGAGTCCTCCCCACAGGCCAAGGATCTGTCAGGTGGGGGATGCCTGCAAGCAGGACTCCCTGGCTCATGCTACCCACTTTTGTGGCTGTACTGGCCAACTCTGGGCACCTTGTGTCACTGCAGCTGCCTCCCACATGCTGCTCTGGGAGGCTTTTTTCTACTGCTGGGAGGCCCAGTGGCATGTGCTAGCTGAGTGGGATCTGGCAGAATCCAGAGATGAATCAGACTCTACAGCAATAAGTAGTGACTAAACATGTGGTGTCTTAGGAACAAGCATATCACTGCGCTTCACAAGCAAATGAATTGTTTAAATATAAGCCTCCTGCAAACCTCAGAGCTTAGAGGGAAATTCTCCCATGCTGTGCAGAACCAGCAGAGAGTCTTCAACAAGCTGCCCATTAGTCTGCATAGGACAGTGAAGAGGGTTTCAGTGTGGACAGGTTAGGGACAGGCTAGGGGAAGGGCTATACTATCCATATTTACCGAGATCGAGACGCTCCAACTACCCTGTCATAAACAGTTAGTTCAGACATCTTAATCAAGTCCTCCCAGTTTGCTATAGAATTTCTTTAAGTCTGTACTGTCCAGAGATTGATAAGTTTAGACCCTGTATATTGTTCCATCTTGGTTACAGAGACAGTGACTTATTTCTCCTGGGTGTAAGAACTCCATAGATTTAGGACTGTGTCCCAATCCAAACAGCTCTAAGTGGAGGTGAGACCTATGGCATACCCAATTGACCTGGTACAAAGGAGCTGCTGGTGTTTTCTGATCCACTGGTGCTTTCTGATCCATAGGCTGGAATAGCAGTATGGAACCAGTGAGTCTTCATTGCACCCCCAGAAATTGGGCCCAGGCTGGAAAGAGGGGGTAGATTTTCCCTTTCCCACCTACCCACCCACCCCTTCTCCCATATTAACCCCCATTACTTGGGCTCTTTGTGAAAGAAATGGATTTTACCTTCGATGCCAACAATTTAGCTACCTCTGCTGGAACGATTATACTTCATATCCCTTCATATGCAGTGTCCAAAACAATTACTTAAACATGATTAAATATGGGCCCATTCCATGTGACTGGCTTGGTAAATATTTACTCAGGTAGATCCCAGGAAACAAATTACAGTTATTGATTTGTCACATATTGGGAAGCGGGATTAATCAAGAGGTTTATTCTTAATGCTTTAATTATTTAAATCAACATTGCTGAGATTTGCTCGCAGTGTTCTTGCCTTTCAAAGTCCAAAGTTCTGCATACGGTTTTAGTTATAATGATTTACAAGTAGTTTTCCCATCTGCTTGTCTGAGTACATATCAATCACTGTTGCGACCTCAGGGTAGGTTGGTGGAACAGTAACAGCTGTAGGAGGTGATTTAGTCAACAAAAATACAGCTCTGGATGCAATATAAATACACCAAGGAGGGAAAAAAATTAATCATGTTGATTTACGAGAAAACTATTCAGTCGATAGCCAAACATCCCCATTTTACAAAATATAACATATTCCACTGTATACAGCCAGAAACATAGACCCTAAACTTTTCCATGCGTAAATGAAAGAAAATATTTGAAGGGTTGAAATAAATGCCTGGACAAGTCAAGAAACAATTAGTGGCCCTGTTCAGTTGTATGTATATAAACACACACACACACACACATACACAAGATTTTTTTTTAAAAGTGACTAATCATTTTGGTTACCTCAATTTTTGAGTGTCCAGCTTGAGACACCTTAAAGGGTCCTGATTTTCAGAAAGTGCTGAGCATTCACCCTCTGAAAAATCAGGCCCCTTTACGTAAATCAAAGTGGGTACCTTCAAAACTGAGGAACCCCAAATCACTAGTCACTTTTGAAAATCTAGGCCATAATACACTATAGGAGCTCCAAGGCTTAATTCAATGTGCTCCTCAGCATGCTTTTCCAAAGACCCTTTTTTAAAGCCGTAGAAATATTCATACCTTGCTAGTGGTGCCATGACTTCTTTGTCGGATCTCAGCAGCATGAATTCTTTATGTATCAGCAGTAAGCCTCCAATTTTATATGTTGAATTTTTCCTGTCTTGTCTCACTGAACTTAAATCAAATCCAGAACAGCTGGAGACAGGCTAAACATCTGCATTACCATTATGTCCACCCTTGAATGCAAACCAAGGTCTTAGACAAATTGTACTCTGTATTGCAGATAATTGACTGGATTCTTTAATATTTTGCTGTGTTTAGTTACAACATTTCCTGGGAATGATCACTTCTTTGTCTGGGAATGCTTATCCAGGGCCAAACCCTGAGGAACTTACTAAGGCCCTGTCAACACTCTGAAAGCTATACTGTTTTAACTATAGTGGGATAGTTAAAGCAGTACAACTGCCCTAGTATGGATGCAGTCATGCATGTATAAAGGGAAAGGAAATAAGCTATGATGGTATAAGCCGAGTTAATTAAAAAAAAATGATTCCGTCCACATGACCAAACCGGCTTTTTCGATTTAAAGGACTCTTTAAATCAATTTCTGTACTCCACCTCAGCCAGTGGAGTAGCGCTTAAATAGAGATCGCAATCCCGGGTTAAAGGTATTGTGGACGCAATTCAACGTTATTGGCCTCCAGGAGCTATCCCAGAATGCTCCCTTGTGACCTCTCTGGATGACACTCGCAACTCCAATGCATTAGCCAGGCGGGCAGGAAAAGCCCCAGGAACTTTAGAATTTCATTTCCTGTTTGGTCACCATCAGCACAGGTAACTATCAGCACAGTCCACCATCACCATCACAGGCGACCATGCAGAGTCCACCATCACAAGAAATCACGCAGTCACGGATTCACAGACGAGCTCCAGCATGGTCCAAACGGGAGGTACTGGATCTCATCACATGTTGGGGAGACAAGTCTGTGATGGGAGAACTACGTTCCCAAGAAAAAGAATGCAAATAAGTACTCTAAAGTCTCCAGGGCCATGACGGAAAGAGGCTACTCCAGGGACACAGAGCAGTGTCGTACAAAAATCAAGGAGCTCAGGCAAGCGTACCAAAAAGCCAGGGAGGCGAACGGGCGCTCTGGGTCACAGCCCCATACATTCCGCTTCTACTGCGAGCTCCATGCAATTATGGGGGGTGACGCCACCACTACCCCACCACGTTCTGTTGACATCTGCAAGGGGGAGGTTGCACGGAGCGAGGAGGAAGAGTCACTGGAGGACAAAGAGGAGGAGGAGGACAGTGCACAGGCAGCAAATGGGGAATCCGTTTTTCCCCCTAGCCAGGAACTATGCTTAACGCTGGAGCCAATAGCCTCCCGCCACTTCCAGTGTGGGCTCCCAGACCTTGACCCTGGAGAAGGTACGTCTGGGGAGTGAGAGCCTGAACGGAGCCACGCGGTGGGGGGCAGGACGGGAACCCAGCCGCGCTGGGCTGTTCCTGTATAGTTTAAAGGGCTCATCGCTGCTCAGAGCCTCATTCAGGGCCATGCGGTGGGTGCAGGGGGTGGGGTAGGGGGGTTGGGTGTTGTGTGACGCGATCATCCCAGAGAGCCCGCAGGACCTCCTTTATGGCAAACCCACCAGGCATTGCTTGCTATGGGAAAGGGGGCCCAGCAGTTTGAAAGCGTTGAAATGAATGTAGAAGAAGCAGAACCCCGCATGCCCCTAAGCTGCCTGCAAGCTGAATTCTGTTCCCCGGCCATGTGTGATGGCTTACTCACACCAAAGTGTCCCCTTTATTCTCTGAAATGTATCTTTTAAAATACTACCCTCCCTTTTTCTCCTCCCACAGGCGCAAATGTTTCAACATGGCCCCTATCTACTCCGTCCCAGAGGCTGGTTCAGATTAAAAGGCGGAAAAAACAAACTCGGGATGACATGTTCGCTGAGCTCATGCAGTCCTCCCGCACTGATAGGGCCCCACTGAACGTGTGGAGGCAAACAATTGCGGAGTCCCGTAAAGCATTACAGGAACACGAACAGAGGAGGGACGCACGTGATGAGAGCAGGCAGGACGCTATGGTCAAGCTCATGGGGGAGCAAACTGACATGCTCCACTCTATGGTGGATCTAATGTGGGAAAGGCAGCAAGACCACAGACTGCCGCTGCAGCCCCTGTATAACTGCCCTCCCTCCTCCCTAGGTTCCATAGCCTCCTCACCCAGATGCCCAAGAACACGAGGTGGGGAGACTACGGGGGCCCACACACTCAACCCCAGAGGATCGCCCAAGCACCAGAAAGCTGGGATATGCGAACTTTTGATTTGGTTTCTCGACTTGTCCTTCCCTCCTCCTCCACCCGCCTAACACAACCTCCTCCCTCTCCCAATCTGATTTCTCTCAATGTGTTGTGCAACAAATAATAAAGAACAGTTTTTAAACAATTTTGACTTTATTTCCTTTCAGATATATAGGGGGCGGGTAACTTCAAGAGAAACAAACACAACTGTCACACCGTACCCTGGCCAGTCATGAAACTGGCTTTCAAAACTTCTCTGATGCACAGCATGCCCTGCTGCACTCTTCTAATCACCCTGTTGTCTGTCTGTGCGAAATTGGCTGCCAGGTGAGTTGCCTCAACCTCCCACCCTGCCATAAATGTCTCCCCCTTACTCTCACAGAGATTGTGGCGCACACAACAAGCAGCAATTACAGTTGGAATATTGGTTGTGCTGAGATCTAACTGAGTCAGTAAACTGCGCCAATGCACTTTCAAACATCCAAAATCACATTCTACCACCATTCTGCACTTGCTTAGCCTAGAGCTGAACTGCTCCTTACTACTGTCCAGGGTGCCTGTGAACAGCTTCATGAGCCATGGCATTAAGGGGTAGGCTGGGTCCCCAAGGATAACTATAGGCATTTCAACATCCCCAAAAGTTATTTTCTGGTCTGGGAAGTAAGTCCCTTCCTGCAGCTGTTCAAACAGACCAAAGTTCCTGAAGATGCGAGCGTCATGCACCTTTCCCAGCTATCCCATGCTGATGTCGGTGAAATGTCCCTTGTGATCTACCAGTGTTTGCAGCACCATGGAAAAGTACCCCTTGCGGTTTATGTACTGGCCACCACGGTGTGCCAAGGCCAAGATAGGGATATGCATTCTATCTATCACCCCGCCGCAGTTAGGGAACCCCAGCGCATTAAAGCCATCCACCATGGTCTGCACATTTACCAGAGTCACTACCCTTGATAGCAGCTGGTCAATGATTGCGTTGGCTACTTGCAGCACTGCAGCCCCCACAGTAGGTTTGCCCACTCCAAACTGATTCCCAAGTGATTGGTAGCTGTCAGGCATTGCAAGCTTCCACAGTGCTATGGCCACTCGCTTCTCAACTGTGAGGGCTGCTCTCATTTTGGTGTCTTTGCGCTTCAGGGCACGGGACAGCAAATCACAAAGTTCCATGAAAGTGGCCCTACGCATGCAAAAGTTTCGCAGCCACTGGGAATTATCCCAGACCTGCAACACTATGTGGTCCCACCAGTCTGTGCTTGTTTCCCGGGCCCAGAATCGGCGTTCCACGGCATGAACCAGGTCCAATGCCACCATGATCACCCAATCGCCACATGCCATGCTTCTAGGAATGTCTGTGTCCATGTCCTCATCAGTATAGTAATTGCGTTGTCATCGCTTCCTCGCCCGGTTTTGCAGGTACTGCACATAGTGCTGGATAATGCGCAAGGTATTTACAGTGGTCAAAACTGCAGCAGAGATATGAGCAGGCTCCATGCTTGCTGCGCTATGGTGCCTGCACAGGTAATCCTGGAAAAAGGGCGCGAAACAAGCTGTTTGGTTCAAGATGGCCGATAAAAGGCGGTAAATGGTTGTCTTCTGTAGCTTTCACGGAGTCGAGAAGCTCATTAGAGCTTCAACAGCGGGAGAGCAGAGTTTGCGGCAGAAACATGAGCAGAGTTTGCGGCGGAAGCTGTGCAGCTCTGTTCACGATGGCCGAAAAACAGCGGGGAATTGTTGCCTTCTGTAGCTTCCATGGAAGCCCAGGACAGACAACATGGAAAAAGCGGCGGAAGCTGTGCAGCTCTGTTCCTGGTAGCCGAAAAAAGGTGGGAAATGGTTAGATGAAAGAGTAGATAGAAAGACGAGAGGACAAGAGGACATGCAAGGTGGATTCATAGTACCAGGAGACAGGCGGTGCACTGTGCTGCACCGTCTGCTGGCAGTATGGCGTCTGCTGTAGCTTTCATGGAGGGAGGAGCGAGTGACGGCACACACCCAGAAACACCCATGAGAATGTTTTTGCCTCATCATGCACTGGGAGCTTAACCCACAATTCCAATGGGCAGCAGAGACTGCGGGCACTGTGAGATAGCTACCACAGTGCACCGCTCCGACATTCGATGCTAGCCTCGGTACTGTGGACGCACTCCGCCGAATTCACGTGCTTTAGTGGGGACACACAACACCGAATGTATAAAATCGCTTCCGAAAATTCAAATAAAATAAGTTTGAATTAATTTTGTACTGTAGACGTACCCTAAGGCACCTTTCTACTAACATAAATGCATCTGCTCTAGGGGTAGCACCAGTGTAACTATATCAGTTTTTAAAAAAAAAAGTTCCCAGTCTGGCCCTATGTATTTACTGAATGGGCTTCAGTGGGCATTTGCCTGAATCAGGACTGAACGAAAACTAAACAACTCTGCATATGGCCCACAGGAAATATGCTTTTGGTTGTTTTGGGGCTTTTTTAAGCATCAGATGCCGTGGCCTGCATTTATCTAACTGTACTTAGAGATTCCCTAATAAAACACTATTATGGTCATCCTTTTCCAAAGTAATTTTGTTATCTGATATTTTAATTTGCATCTGTACAACACTAACAGTTCTATATTGCCATTCATCATGAAGGAGCAGAAAAGGGCTTTGCAAGAGAGATAACAACAGTCGAAGAATGCAGCCCATTATGAATGGATGGCGTGATATAATGAATTATATGCAACCCTGTAGGGTAGATTGTAGCAAATGTTTAACAGTGCACGGCAACACTATGCAACAGTTTAAGACAGGAAGTGAAGGATTCTATATCCCATCAAAACTTAGGCCATTAGGAAAAGAAGAGAAACCTAGATAGGCAGAATATTGGAGCTGGAATTTGATTAGGACACTTTTGATCACATGCCTGCCCTTGTAAAAAACTTACATGACCACTAAAGATCAGGCTTAGCTTCACATCTCTTCAGAAAGACAACACCCCAAAGTAGCTCAATGCCTTGCCTAAAGATTTGTGTCACCTACTGACTCACCAACACCTTGCACCTTAGTTTTATCCATAGAAAGCTCTCAGCCAAGGGGTAGGTCCCATCTTGTTTAATTTGTGAGATCTAACAAGATCAGTGTGAAGTGGTATGTCTAGCCTTTCAGAAAAGCAATAGCCTTTTGGACTCCCGTATATAAAAGAATGACTTTGTTTGGTTTTAAATGATAGTTTCAGGAATATACAGAGTACAGTATGTGCAAAAGTGTATCACAGCCTTCCATCACAAGACCTTAAACGGAATGGTTATAAGAATCAGTATTAACAGCAATTCTCAGCATGATGTAATTGACAAACAGTAAAGTAGGACACAGATTGAATTACAGTATAAACACATTTGCAAGACTAGTGTTCTGACCGGCTCTCTTTTGTTTTGAGATTATAACTCAGAGAGAGAGCAACTCTATAGCTTGTATCTATAGCTTGTTCTCTCTCCCCATGTGCAGCTAACTCCAAAATATTTTGAGTTTGTTCTTTTATTGCATTCTTACTTTTATTGCAAATAAAGTCCCTGTCTTCTCAATAACTCATCTCTCATGAATATCATTGCTGCTGTAATTAATTTGATAGAGCTGGTCAAAGATTTTGTTTTGTTTTGGACAAAAACTGATAACTTGGCCACCTGGTAAAAAGAGTTCAATAACTCCTGTGTTGCAGAGTGGCCTGTTTCCCCCTCTACTGAACCCTAATGGAATTGCAGCAATATCTAGTTTGGGTTCCACACTGAACATTTCAGAGGACTGTGTTCTGCCCTCAGAACCCACCCCTTAAGGATCTGCCATCTCACACAGCAAGCCTCCAGCACGTCTTAACTAACTGTCCCCATTTTATGGAGCCTTTCAGGGGTGTAATAATTTGGGATATAATTGTGTATGGAGGTTAGAAGTGTGCAGCTCAATGACTTTGCTACATTCGGAAATATCTAATTCCAGTATTTGTGGTTTGGAAATAGTGATGTCCCTCTTTTGTGTCTTCTAATACGTGTGGAGCTTTTAGACAGAGAAAAAGGCAGTAAAATGCAGAAGCAAGGTCTTGGGCCTGATTCTCCCTTCATTCACATTAGTATAACTCCATTGACTCAGATGCATTATTCTTGATGTACATTGAGATAAGTGAGAGGAGATTTATGTCCCTTTAGCAATTGTTTCTTTATATCCATAGGATACCTTTATTCGTTGTTTTCCTCTACAACCTGAATTTTCTAGACAGGGAGGACTTAGTGTAAGCTGGTTCTGCTCAGGGGATATCCAGTTTTTCTGTGGATTCCTCTGGTCCTTTTCACTCTGGTGGCGAGATAGAGCAAAGGCAGTTTTGGAAGTGATAATCCTCTGTGAGTGGTGGAATTCCATTCTTATTTCATTTTTTTGTTGAGCCAGATTTAGTTCATGATCTGTTTGCAGGTGGGATTGTAACACAGCACCAGGTAATATCATCAGGAACTCTCAAAACAAAGAAATACATTAACCTTGGAAGAAGATTTAGTTTCAGAGAGTTGATTCCCTAATTTCAGGAGACATTTTGTTGTATCCAACAATTTCAATGCTCAAAAGGAGGAGGGATGGGACAAAGTAGTTGGTAGAGTTTAGATCTGTTCATAGATCTAAGATCTGTCTGTGTCCCCCTATGTAATTAGGCTCCCCATGCAACAGAAGATTTACACATGTGCTTAACTTTAAGCATCTGATCAGTCCCCTTGGCTTCAATGGACCTGATTGTGTGCTTAATGCTAAACGTGCTTAATTGCTGTGCTGAAGCACATCCTCATTAATGACTGGACAAGTTCAGTTTTAATACCTGGATTCTGTCATAATATTAAAAACCCTCTATACAATAGAATAAGTTGTCAATGCATTACCTAATTTGTCCTATTAGTCACCGCCATGTCTCCAACGTTCTGATGAAGCAGGAAGAGTAAGCACTTTGTTCACTTTTGTATCTTGAGACGTGGTATCATCTTTGTTGCCCTATGTTTCAACTCCCCAAGGGAATAATATCCTGTGATAGATAAACCCTATTCTAGATGGAGCTCTAACAAATGCTGTTCACAGTAATAGCATCACCACTTGGATTCATAGTCTATTCCTCTACTAATACAACCTGGTACATTTTTGATATTTTGGCTGGCAATGTCAGTGATTGTTTCATTGAATCATTTTTCTAATCAGCATGCTTGGTAATTGTTCCATTAGGTCATATTCCCTACTATTCCTTTGCTCCATCACTTATAATTTTTATGTTTGTCATCTTGAGGCTCAGCCACTAACACAAACTCAATCCTTTTATTTTTTAAAAATGATTTTACAAATTGTGAAAGATGCTGGGTTAGCAGACCAGAAGAATTAAGTCTTCTTCAGGGTTCAGCAAAGCAGGCAGCTCAAACTTCCCTTTAATGCCCCAATGCTCTCCTGGAGGAACCACATACAGGGCTGAGAGGGTAGCTCATTCTTCATGCCCTTTTGATCTCGTGGCTCTCCACTGAGACTCGCAAAGAGGCCATCAAGTCTAATGGCAGCAATAGGCCCTGATCCAGCAAAGTACCTACACCTGTACTTAACTTTAAGCCATGATAGTCCCTTTGACTTCTATGGGACTTAATCACATGTTTAAAGTTAACTTTTAGTGATGCAGATACCTGTCCACTAGCAACTGGACTGACACCACATGTTCATTTTACATGGCACCAAACGCTCATTGGATGATAACACTGTCAGTCACTACCCAACTGAACTGAATCCCAAGCTCTGACCTACAGTACAAACAAAAGTCTTTGTATACGATCACAAAGGAGATAGCCTAAGTCATTCAGTTCCCCCAGACCAGTGTACTAGGAATTCATTGAGTCCAAGGTTGGAAAAAGGGACCATTGTGATAAGCTAATCTAACCTCCTATATAACAGAGGCAATAGAACTTCTCCAAAATAATTCCTAGAGCAGATCTTTTAGAAAAACATCCAATCTTGATTTTAAAATTGCTAGTGATGAAGAATCCACTACGACCCTTGGAAAATTGTTCCAGTGGCTAACTACCCTCACTGTAAAAAATTACGCCTAATTTCCAGTCTGAATTTGTCTAGCTTTAACTTCTAGCCATTGGCTCATGTTCTCCCTTTCTCTGCTAGATTGAAGAGCCTTTGTTCCCCATATCCTGTTCCCCCATATAGATGCTTATAAATAAACTAATCAATCACACCTTCACTTTCTCTTTGTTAAGATAAATAGATGGAGTTCTTTTAATCTATCACAATAAGGCATGTTTTCTAATCCTTTAATCATTCTCGTGGCTCATCCCTGAACCCTGTCCATTTTAATCAACATGCTTCTTGAATTATGGGCAGTAGACCTAGACACAATATACCAGTGGCAGTCACACCAGTGCCAAATACAACAGTAAAATAACCTCTCTACTCCTACTCCAGATTCCTCTGGTTATGCATCCCAGGATTTCATGAGCCCTTTTGGCCACAGTATCTCCCTGGGAGCTCATGCTCAGCTGATTATCCACCATGACCCCCACATTCTTTTGTTGAGTCTCTAGTTTCCAGGCTAGAGTACCACCTTGTGTAAGTATGGCCTACATTCTTCGTTATATGATCTTGCCTCTTTACAAAGATAGAGGAGGAAGAAATATTAAGCTTCAAATTTAAGGATCTCTTCCCAACACCTGCATCAAAATAACATACACAAATAGTCTATATTGAACATGTTCCACTTATAACTACACTTTTACATTACTCCTGAGAGTGTTTCATATCCAGCAGCTATTTTGCTTCACATTCCACAACTCTTTGTCTCACTCATTAATCTCTGATGTGGAATCTTGGCAAATGCATTTTGAAAATCTAAATGTATCATATCCACTGAGATTCCCTTATTTATTATAGCAGCAGTATCTTCAAAGAATTCTTGCAGGTCACCTAAGCATGACTTCCCCTGCCAGAGTCCATGAAAGCAATTTTAACCATATTGTGTGTGCCTCAACATATCCTTTCAGATAATTTCTGAAGTCCTGGTGCTAAGCTTCTTCCCATTCCTGCACGATGCCAAGGAGAAAATGGAGGGTGGCATGACAGGGGACACAAAATGTCCCTCTTCTCCTTCCATAGTCAAATCTGTCCTCTACCAAAACACCATGAAACCTATGGGTTATGTGGAATAAAGTGACATGGCAAGGCAGGGGTCAGAAGTCAAACAGCCATTCTGAGTAATATATTCCCTTTCTTCCATGACTTATAAAGCAGGGTATTAGTTAATGCTGCCTGAAACAGCAATGAGTTTTCCTCTGCACAATGTGATCTCCATCAGAGGAATCACAGAGAACATGCAATAACAGAGTCAATAGCGGCAAGACCAGGAGTGCTGCCATTACTGAGGGTGGCCAGAAAGGACCATCTTTGCCAGAGAGCCTCATTTTTGGAGCAGGTTTTCCTCACAGGTTCCCCAGCCTCCATAACTTTTTCAGGCCCTGTGTTCAATCCATTCCCACTTATCCCTTGGATTATTATATTATTATTACTAATGGAATGAATGTGGCCCAACCACAGCGTGCCAAAATCAGTGCAGAGTTTTTCATTATTTTCTTCTGTTCCACATACTTTTATGTGGGCAGGAAACATAAGAACCTAAGAATTGGTCCTTAAGAAATGATTTCCTGATTTACCTCTTGGTCTTTGTATTTTTAATAAGGTGATAAGGTGGCTATTCTTCAGCACTCAGCAATTTATCCTGAATCTAGCATGCTTTTATAACTTGAAAGCTTAGAGTTTCAAACAGTCTTTATTGAAATGGAACTCTGCCAGTTTACACCATCTGAGGATCTGGTTCAATATGTATGTCAGGTAAATGTAAATTCTATAAGATAATTTCTAATAACTTTGTGGATAAGTCAATGGAGCTAGACAGACCTATACCAGCTGAGGATCTGATCCATTAAAATTCTTCATTGACTATGCAACTGCAATTCATAAATAATTGAATTGTCAATAGTTTTCTCACACATCTTACTAGCCATATTTTACTATGACACCTCCATACCCTACATCAACATGTAATAAAATGGTGATTTGTTCATCAAAGTTAATCTCTCAGAGTTATGGTGAAGCACTTTATCCCTTGTTTGCAATAACTAGAAGTGATTATTATTTAGTCATTGTTAAGCACTGACAGTGTGCTTGCCACTGTACAAGCAAGAGAAGGAAACATGGCTCCTGCCCAAGAAGCTAAGCAATCTCTGTTTATACTCAAGTTATCCCATAACTGCTTCTTGTAGAGTTTCTTCCTCTGAAGCAGTTAGGTCTGGCCGCTGTTGGTGGCTGGACACTTGACTAGATGGACATAGGAGTATAGGAATTGCCATACTGGATCAGACCCAAGGTCCATCCATTCTGGTATCCTGTCTCTGACAGTGATCAGCACCAGATGCTTCAGAGGAAGGGGTAAAGAACCCTGCAGTAGGCATCTGTAAGTTAACCTGCCTCCCCACATTAGGTCTCATCTGATCTCTAATAGTTAGAGATTATCTTAATCCTGAAGCATGAGGTATAATGTCACTTGTAGAGTTTTTGTTTGCAATAAATGAATAGTAGAAATTTGGAAATTCTTGTTATCCATATAGATGTCCAACCTCTTTTTGAATCTTGATATGTTCTTGGCCTCAAGACCAACACTGAACCAGACCAGTGGTTTGAGCCAGTTATGGAAAATCCCATGTTTCTAATGATTTCTCCTGTGTGTTTCATTCTATGTGTTCACAGCAGCTTGTTGTGAATGGGTCATTAGAAAACCTCAAAGGAGACAACCATTTCCACCTGGCATCATCTCCGTTAACTTCTCTGCAAACAGTGGGGTAGATTTTCAGCTGGTAGAAACTACATAACTCCACTGAAGTAATCTGAATTATAGCAGCTGAGGGTTTGACCCAGGAGATGTTATCACAATAAAATTACACCTACTGGGCAAGGTATTTCAAATGAAAGTATTATGGCTTGCCAGCACCATCCATATTCACAAACCATTAAAATAATATATTACTTCAAGTACATTAAATTATGCTGGGCAATCTCCTCTGCAGGCAGAGGACTGGTTGTTCCATGAGTTCTGAGCACAGTCCCAACTATTTGCCAGTCAATCCAATATGAAGCTTAGGATTTAAAAAAAAATACAAATAAAAACAATTTGTGGTTGTCTCAGAGATACAAAATATAGGGTAAAATGTCCATTAAGTCAAACTAAACTGTGAAAAGTATCTACTAAATGAAGTCGGAGATAGACAGTCTCCAATTTTACTCTGAAAAATCCCATTAAACAGAAAGTTTAAAATAGGCACCAGTCACAATAAGTGGAAAGATGACGTGAGTTCAGCATGCTTGGAGCTGTAATGAGCCCTGAATGTCATGAAGTAGATTTGAACTGGTTTGTGTATGAAGCCTTAAGCATTTAACAGCCATGTTCTGAAGCATATTACTGTGGGTAATTTGAGGTCTATTCTTCTGTCAGTGCGCAGGTTCATAGATTCCAAGGCCAGAAGGCCCCTTGTGATCACCTAGTCTGACCTTCTGTATTACTGAGGCCACCAAACTTAATTCCTAGAGTATATAGTTTAGGAAAAAACATCCAATCTTGATTTAAAAATTGTCAGTGATGGAAAATTGTTCCAATGGTTAACTAACGTCACTCATTTCCAGTCTGAATTTGTCTAGCTTCAACTTCCAGCCATTAGATCATGTTATGCCTTTCTCTGCTAGATTGAAGAGTCATTATTAAATATTTGTTCGCCGTGTAGGTATTTATAGATTAATCAAGTCACCCCTTAACCTTCTCTTTGTTAAGCTAAATAAATAGAATCAAAGAGCTCAGTCACTATAATGTTTTCTAATCCTTTAACCATTCTCATAGCTCTTCTCTGAACCATCTGCAATTTATCAACATCCTTCATGAATTGTGGGCAACAGAACTGGACAGTATTCCAGTAGCAGTCATACCAGTGCCAAACACAGAGGTAAAATAATCTCTCTATTCTTACTTGAGATTCCTCTGTTTATGCATCCCAGGATTGCATCCCTTTTGGCCAGTTTTGCATTGGGAGCTCATGTTCAGTTGATTATCCACCATGACCCCCAAATCTTTTTCAGAGTCACTGCTTCTGAGGATAGAGCATCCCAACCTGTAAGTATGGCCTATATTTTTTGTTCCTAGATGAATACATTTATCTTTAGCCATATTTAAATGCATATTGTTTGCTTGCACCCAGTTTACCAAGAGATCCTGATTGCTCTGAATTAGTGACCTGTTCTCGTTAGTATTGACCAGTCCCCCAATATTTGGGTACTCTGCAAACTTTATCAGTGATGATTTTATGTTTTATTCCAGGTCATTGATAAAAATGTTAAATGTCCTAGGGCCAAGAACTGATGCCTGTTGCACCTCACTGGAAACACACCTGCTCAATGACAATTCCCCACTTACAATTACAATTTGGGACCTATCAGTTAGATAGCTTATAATACATTTACTGTGTGCCATGTTCATTTTATATCAGCCTAGTTTTAATCAAAATGTCACATGAACTGCCGTACAGAAGTCAAAGTATATTATGTCAACATTATTACCTTTATCAGCCAAACTTGTAAACTCATCAAAAAGAGATATCATTAATTTGACAGGATCTGTTTTCCATAAACCTGTGTTGATTTGCATTAATTACATTACCCTTTTTTAATTCCTTATTAACTGAGTCCCATATCAGCCATTTCATTATCTTGCCTGGGATCAATGTCAGGCTTACAGGCCTATAATAACCTGGGTCATTACAATTAACCTTGTTAAAATTGGTAACTTACCTACATTTCTGTCCCTCTCCACATATGAATGGGCCCTACTGGAATAATTTAGAGAAAAATCTCTTTGGTATATTGACTGGGATTTTCAAAGGAGCAGGTGCCCATATCCCAGTGAATAGTCTGCTTTGCAAATCGCAGCTATTATCTTTATGTCATCAACATATGTCTTTCCAAATAGACAAGACTAAAGGATCCATACACACAAACTATTTAACACTAAGTACAATCATCCAATAGATTGTCCTGGGGGGTGGGAGGAGGCATACAAAACAACATAATTACACTAGAAATGCTATATCAGCACAGCTGCAGCTCTGCCACTGAAGTGCTGTAGGGCAGAGTCTTACTAAACCGTGGATCTAGCAGTGTCTCCACCAGGGCTTAGGTTGGCTAAATTACATTGCTCAGGGCATGAAATTTTTCACAGCCCTGAGAGATGTAGTTAAGCAGCTCTAACTTTGTAGTGTAGACCAGCTCTATATCTCCTTGAATCAAGAATCCTGGCAAAGGCCAGTCTTGTTAATATAGCGATGAGAAGACTTCAGTACATTCTGTGGGGTGTACTTCTGCCCTGGCCACATGTACTCCATGAAAAACCATTACATGATGCTGAGCAATTACTAGTTTATATAACAGTTGGGCCTAATCAACAAGCAAATTGGAATGTTAGTATTTTACACCCACTTCACTTGCATTTGTAAATGACTGCACAAAGGTGCAAGCTAAAGGGGGAAAGGCACAATGTATTTATGTTTATTACGTGGGCAGTGTAAGATTGATGAGTTCCTTAGCTTCATTTCCTTGCTACTCAATGCTTCACCTTTCTAAATGATGTACATGGCTGTCACGTAGCAATTTTAACTGACTGAAACTTTTTTTCAGAGCAATTTAGTGTCTGAAGTGGGCCAGCACTAGAGAGAGAAAGAAACAAACAAGTGTCTAGGTACCATCTTGTTTTTCACCAAACATCTTTTCCAAACAGGATCCTATTTTAAATAAATGGACATTCTTATCATATTTAAAACTAAATAGAGAATGAAAATTCTTTTCCTCCAGAACCATTCCCTAATTCCCCAATCAATGAGGGACACTTGTCAATAATTGCTCCGCACTGGACAATAGCCTAGGACAGGCGAGAGAAGCCATTTCTGCAGAGGGTGTCTTTCTGCCCTCAGAAGATGCTGCCTTTATGTCAGGGACGGAGGAAAGGCAAGAGGAAGCATTTTGCTGCCACGGTCACCTTCATATGTCAGAAGTTGCTACTCCAGCATCAGGGCATGAGAAAAGGTGAGGGGAAGCAATTTATGGCAGGATTCCCTCTCATCCATCACCGATTTCTACACCTGTGCCACAGAATTAAAAGGAAACGCTTTCGAGGGAACACAAAATGATTCGTAGCTAATTTCCAATTTTGCTACCAACAGCAAAATCTATAGGGAGGCAATTTTCTGACTCTACATCACCCCCTTTACCCCAGCTGATTCAGCCCATTCATTACATTGAAGGAGGCGCATTGTGACCTTTTTCCTGTATATTTCACCAAGCAGATGGAGATTTCCACTTCAGTGTCCTCAGGCAAAACCAGAAGCAAACAAATAAGCAATAAACCCTCCCACATGATTTGCCTGGGACCAGGTTCTTGAAGAATAAAAATGTCAGACAATCCGCCACTGCAGCAGCCACTGAAGTTGTTAATTTCAGGTTTCCAGAGGGAAGGGGGGGGGGGAGAAGAGAACTAGAAACAGCTGAATAACGTGAGATGTTTCCCTGCATGATCATATTAGACCTTTACCGAGAGCCGCGGAGCACAGGGGAGTATAGACACGGGGGTTGTGCAGCAGATCTTGCACAGCTGCTTTTTTGCTGTTGCTGTTTTTCTGTCCAGAGCGCGCACACACACACACACACACTCACACCGGGAAGCCAACCAGGGAGGAGGAGGAGATTGTCATTTCAACGGGTTTGCATTTCAGGTGATTGTGTGTGTGTATGTGAGTCTCGGCTTCTGCATTAGGACCCAGGGAGAATTGCTCTATTCAGAGACCAATGCGCCTGCGCTGTCTTGAAGTGTCCGGAGACCGGGCTGGCTGGACTGAGCCGCTAGTTCCCTGCTGGCACCCAGCCTGCAGCACCACCTGCGAGCTCAGGGCCGGCGGCCGTGGGGTTGGGGACTGAGCTCCGCGTCACCCGAGGCAGCAGTGTGAGAGAGCCCGGCTGGATCCCCTGCTGCTGCCTGAGCCGCGGGGGATGGAGGAATAAAGAGGCTCCACCACCGCTGCTATTTCCCCCGCTTTGCAGTCCCCCCACCCTCTGCACAGGAGCAACCCCCCAAAGCTCAGCCGGGGAGCTGGCGCTCTGTGCGCAGCGCTGTCCATTCAGCACCAAGCCCGGGCAGCCCCTGGGAAGCACCGCTCCGTGTGATCCCTCCTTCAGCGGCACAGCAAGGACAGGCAACGCCAGCTCGCAGGGACCTGGGCGCCCGCCGCTGCCGGCAGGACTGCTGCAGAATGTGATGTGAATCCACAAGGAGAGAGCCGAGAGGGGAATCCCCTGCCGGATCCGTCGCTTTTGTCTGGATTCAAAATCTGCAGGTGGGGATTTTTTGTCCCCCTTCTGCTGCTTCTATATTTCGGTGGCTTCACCTTCGCCCCCAAAGAATTGGGGATTTTTGAGGGGTGGGTGGGGGTTTTACAATCAGGATCGCTGCGTCTTGACCTCCCCAACGGCAGCTACCTCTGCTTCTGTTTGTCTCTGAAGGACTTAAAGTCAAGAGAGATTTAAAAAAAAACAAAAAACCCTTCATCAATAGATCTGATCTGTGGCTACGGCTGGGCGATAGTATCCGCCACCTCCAGCCCTCATTGTGTGTCTGTCTGTCTGTCTGTCTGCGATCCCCTTATACCCTCCCCCCGTTTGTTTTTGAACCCTGCTGCCACCATCATCAGCCCCCGCCCCCTTCCCAACTAAGAGGTTCCTTGAACAGATGTGCAGCACTGGATTCTTTTTTGGCCACATCTAACTAAGGAAAGAACCTCCCCCTGCACCATACCTAGGTACCTGGCAGACCTTTGCGACTGCTGTTCTTGGGGAGCGGGTGTTCTCTCCTCTCCAAACTCTGGCTTAAAATAAAACAGCACAAGAGTTTTTAACTGCAAATAAAAGGAATCTTAGGACTGCCAGCATTAATTTTCAGGGGTGCCCTTGGGCTTGTAGCATTTGGAAGAAGAGGCACAAGGGGCTGACACCAGTTGGGTGCCCTTTGCCTAGGTGATTCCTGACCAGCTGGATAAATTATCAGTTTAGGTATCGATTGCAGTCAAGAAGCCGCCCCCTTATGTGCTTGCTGTGTGCTGTGCTTCCTTGCATGAGTCTGCGACATGCCTAATAAGAGACGAGATGGGCCAGGGCGACGAGAGCGATCGCATCGTGATCAACGTGGGAGGGACTAGGCACCAGACTTACCGCAGCACCCTGCGCACCCTGCCCGGCACTCGGCTGGCCTGGATCGCTGAGCCCGATGCCCACAGCCACTTTGACTATGACCCGCGCACAGACGAGTTCTTCTTCGACCGGCACCCGGGCGTCTTTGCCCATATCCTGAACTACTACCGCACAGGCAAGCTGCACTGCCCAGCGGATGTGTGTGGGCCTCTGTACGAGGAGGAGCTGGCCTTCTGGGGCATTGACGAGACCGATGTGGAGCCCTGCTGCTGGATGACTTACCGCCAGCACCGGGACGCCGAGGAGGCGCTTGACAGTTTTGGTGGGGCACCACTGGATAGCAGTGCTGATGACGGAGATGCAGATGGCACCGGAGACTCTGGGGATGGCGAGGAAGAGCTGGAGATGACTAAACGCCTGGCACTCAGCGACTCACCAGATGGCAGGTCTGGGGGCTTCTGGAGAAGGTGGCAGCCCCGAATCTGGGCACTTTTTGAAGACCCCTATTCCTCCAGATATGCAAGGGTAAGCTATACAATCGGCACCCTAATCACCACGCTTACGTCTTTCCCAGGACAGTCCCCTCACCTCGGTCCTTCTTGCTAACTTCGTGATCCTCAGCACTACTGAACTACACTCACTCTGGAGAACACACACATGCATGGTCACCTTGAGACCTGGCCTCTAGAGCAGGTACATATGCAATCTAGAATAGACACACATGCATGGGCCCCAGATGGCAGGTCTGGCAGCTTCTGGAGAAGGTGGCAGCCCTGCTTCTGGGCACTTTGTGAGGACCCCTATTTCTCCAGATACGCAAGGGTAAACTATACAATCGGCACCCTAACCACCACGCTCATATCTTGCCTAGGACAGTCCCCACACTTCAGTCCTTGCTAGCTTCTTTACCCTTGGCACTACTGCACTGCATTCACTCTAGAGCAGACACACACGCATGGTTACATGGAGACCTGGACTCTAGAGCAGGCACACATGCATTGCCACATGTGGCTTAGAGAAGACGCATGCATGGGTGCCTGGAGATGTGCACTCCAGAGCAGGCACATGCTGTGTAGAGCATTCATACATGTGTGGGCACATGGAGACCTACACTCTAGAGCACGTGCCTGGACTCATGCCCTTTCTCACTTTCTCACATGGAGACAGGAGAGAGGTTCATTAGACTAGGTACACAGAGGATTGAGAATGAGTTCCCTCCCCACCACCATGCATCCAAATGGTCACAATTATACCCTACCAATCAAAAGAGGCTCTCCCTTCAATCCTCCTTGCTGACCTAGCCACTATTTCCCCTCCATGAGAAGCAGTCCTTAAAACAGGCAGCGAACGTAGGAGAAAGGTTTGGGGAGTTTCCTGGTTGTAAGGTAGCTCTCATGTACTATTTCCTTATACATGCAGTGTTAAATATTTCCCATTGCGACTCTTTGATAAACATCCTTCATTGTCCCTGAGCCACCTAACCGCTGTTTCCTTTCCATGTGGAGAGGGAGAGGTGTTCATCAGAACAAGGTGCATGGAGAAGGGACGTGTTCGATGGGTTTCTTGCCTGGATACTGAAGGACAGTTCCTCCTCCCTCCTGCATGCAGTTTTAATGCAAACGAATACTGGTTTGATCCACACCATAGGTAGATGTGAGCGTGTTCTGAAACAGTCAACTGACTCCTCCAAACAGGTATCTCTGGAGCAGTGATGTATAAGGATAACCATTCATTCATATGCTAATCTAGGGACTGATTCTGTCCCTACTGCAGTCAGTGGTAAACCACTCATTGACTTCAGTGGCATCAGGATCAGCCTCTCAGGTATCTTTCTGGATAAGTGAGAGAAATGGATGATGGATAGGTGCATGGGAAGACAGCTCAACTTGATGTGGTCCCTATCTTACAAATGCACTGTTAAGACAATTCTTGCCAGCCCTAAATGGGCATGGCTGGTTTATTGGTGTGGGAGGATAATCAGTGTTTCATGTGCGGATTTAAGGAATGAGATAAAACTAGAGGAAAAATAAATGGCTGTAGAAGGAATAAGTGGATGAAAAGGGATAGAAGGATAGAGTAGATCAATACGTGAACAGATGGTGAAGGCTCAGCAAAGATCTCTAATGCTGAGATGCCATGTCTGCACACTCAATGAATGGGGCAGAGCCTGAGGTAGTTTCTATGCATATTCTTTACGATTTTTGTTCACATACTCTTCTGAGATTTCCTGCGAAAGAAAGAAGTTAACATTTAAAAGGCGCTTCTTTAAATAGTATGGGGATTAATGAAATATTTACCACAACATAAAAGGACAGTGCTGTTGAGCTGCAGCTTTCAAATTCCTGATATCTGCCAAGGGAACATGGAAATGGGGAGGGAAGGCTAGAGGATATCTTTCAAAGGGCTTTGTCAGCTGCCTGTAATGAACCAAAGTGTTAACACACATTGATTTTAGAAACAGCTTTCTTTGGTGGTCAGGCATGTGCTGCTAAAGTGCATCCCAATAAGAAATGGAGCACCTGCCCCGTATTTTGTGGCATGGCCTTAAGGCCAAACTGCCAATGTTTCCCATAAGAAATGATGCAAATGAAGAAGAGTTTGTAAAATCATCTCTAATGTTTTGTCATGAAAATACTGATGTGATTTAGATTGGAGGCTGAAGTTTATGATCAACATTAAAAGACTTTGCACAACCTTGCATTCCAGTGGGATAGGACTTTCCCTTATAAAATAACTATCACCATGAGCCAGTGTAAAGGGAATTCATGTTATTCTGCAGATATTATACAATAATTATATACCCATTTCTCTGTGTGCATACCTCATTTGTTTCAACTTCTACTTGGCCTTAAATCTGTCCTTTCCTTAAGGTATTGCTATGGATAAGACTGGAGAATTATGAATTCTAGTTATTACACAAAATTAAGCTATATACTATACGCTTAATATTTTAAATAACAGAACCATTTAATGATCTACAATCACATACAACATAAGCATTTTAACAACTTACATGAAGGCTATCACCACCAACACATGCACCCTGTCCATTAAGAAGACATTAAAAGACACTTAACATTTTCTAATAAAAGCAAAATGTAATGATTATGTGTGTAAAGGCGCTAAAGAGAGGTTGATCTATACTGTGATAATTTAATGACAGACATCACAAAATACCTTAAACTCACTATAGCTAATTAGCAGTGAAATAATCAATAGCCTCTTTAATATATGGACAGTATGCTAAAGAAGTCAATAGCAAAGTACAGTAATATAATCAGGTAACAAACACATGAATATAGTTCCATATGAATCATAACCAACTGTACTATTTTTTCAGTTACTCCTTATATTTTAGTCATACACCAATGCTTAAATTAATTGTTATTTTAAAAAACTAAATCATTGAAATAAGCCAATTAGAGCTTATAATATTTGTTAGTGTTAGTGAAGATGATTATTAGATTTATAAATGCTTTCATGTTTTCATAATTCACCAAAATTACATGTTTAACATGGTAGTACAAACTTACAAATTTTAATTAAAATCCTTGTTATAGCTGTTCCTTGTAATACCCTCAAGTAAAAAAGAATACAGTTTACAAACTGAAATATTCAATATATATTAAAAACCTCTATAGATCACATATAGTGACATATATAAATAGAATAACAGTTCTCTGAACAAGATCTGATACAATTATTAATTATCATCTATCAGCTTTGGCTACTTCCTCCAGGAATTATCCATGAACAAAAAATCAAAACACACAAATTTAGTCATTTTTGCAAAAAAATTTATTAGTTCTCTTGCTCAATCAGGGCGATATTTCAGTATAGGGACGGTTTAGGACTTGTTAGAGTAAACAAGGGTTTGAATAGTCAGTATTTGGATTCAGTATTTGAAATGCATGATTGATCACATGTTATTGTGTCTGTTCTCAGATTGGATGTGCATTTGTAGAAAGGAGGGAAATTATGTAACTCCTGGCAAGGCTGGCTACTGTTCACATCTTCATTCCCTCCCTCCACACCCCAAAAATGTCTGTGTTGCTAAAACATAAATGCCTGGTCAGTAATAGTTTAATCTATGGATTGAAAACTGGCATTTCTTTTTAAGCCTAAAAAGGGGGGTGGGGAAGTAGGATTGAGGGAAAATAGGGTAATGATAATCACTGGAAAAATAGAATCTACAGGCCAGATTTACAAAGGTATTTAGGTGCTTAGAAGACAGAGATACTTAGTGGGATTTACAAAAGCTTGTAAGCAGGTTAGATGAAATCCAATGGAAGTTAGGCCCCTAACTCGCTTAGGCACTTTTGCAAAGTCCAGTAGGGGTCTATCCACATCTTTATACAACCAAATTTCTTGTAAGTATATGCAAAAAAAATCTACATAGCAACTTTCCTAGTGGGTGTAAATCAGCACAGCTCCATTGAAGTCAATGGAACTACATCAGTTTACATCAGCTGAGGACGGGGCACTATGTAAAACAAAAGCTATTCAGATCTACTGGGCATTCTGATAGCACGGTTGTAACAATGAGCATGGACCTCTCATAAGCATCTGTAAAACAACTTTATATATGAATTGATAAAAACAATTTCCTAGCACTCTGCCTCTTTCCTTTTAGTGGTTGTTTCCTTGTATAGTGTCTGAACACGCAGCCCTTATTCAGGCAAATTCCCCATTGACTTCACTGGGAGTTTTCCCTACACAAGCACTGCAGGATTCAGTTTCCTTCATCCCTAATAAGCTGGGTTTTTTTTAAACTGACAGTTGTTAACTTAGCCAATGTCAGGGCATCTGGAGCTTTCAGTAGAGTTTGTGTGCATGTGCTCATACTAGCTTTAAACTGTTTTAAACTCTTTATTAACAATGCTGAGGGCTCTTATAGTACTTCCAAATAAACATTATTGTTGCTTTTAAATAAAAGGTTTAAATAAAAGCTGGTGCAGCTATGATGGAGTTCCATGGAAAGCAGCATTCAGCAACTTGGCTTCTAAATCCTAGGCTCATACAAATACTCCTTGTGAGCAGAGATGAACGAGGAAAATCAGCAGTTGTGAGCTGGAGGAGAGGTTTATGGGAAACTTATGGTAAGGGTGCGTGATGGTCTTGCATCATGGGAGGGAGAGAAGCAGAGCGGGGCGGCATACTCAGGGGAGGAGGCGGAGCAGAGGTGAGCTGGGGCGGGGAGCAGTCCCCCTGTGTGCCGCATCCCCCCTTACTTGCTGCAGGCGGCCCTCCCTGTGCCCCCCTGCCCCAGGTCCCTCCGCCTAAATGTCGACGACAACCGGGGCGGCCGAAGATCCAGCCACTGCGGTCGCCGCCGAAGGACCCAAAATGCTGCCCCCCAAATGCTAGTGCCCTAGGCAACTGCCTAGGTCACATAATGGGTTGCACCGGCCCTGCTTCCTCCATGGGGTCTGGGTGCGCTAGGAGCCCTTGTTAGCTCTGGTTTCCACAAATATTTGAAGACCCAGAGGAATCTATTCTAATCCCCCAAAAGAAACTCAGGGAGGCCCCTTAAGGAAACTCAGGGTATTCTCTTGGACCTTTTCTTTTTGTTTAATGAAGTTGCATAATGAATTATCATCATATGGCTACTGATATTGAGTGTGTGTGTGTTGCAACCATTTTACATTCTCTTCTTGTAATTAGGAATGGCCAAGTTAGAACAGCCACTGGTCCATCTAGCTCAACATCCTGCTTCCAGCCAGACACAAGACAGTTAGATGACAGCCCTCATAATAAACACCTTTCCAAGTCCTGCAGTGCTCTACTGGAGGGAAGAAGGGAGATTTCTTCTCAGTCACAGTTGGCAATCCTAGAAGGAAGGATGGATAGTCACTGTAACTTTATAACGTAGTTGGTATCATTTTATTTTTAAAAAAATTGGGCCCCTTGAAGCAACACTTGCAAGGGACCCTCTCTATGTGGATTTGTTCCTAATTAGAAGCAGGGAAGAATCAGCCACCTCCAGGGAACTGTCCCCTCCCTGGAAGAAATCCATCTGGGCATGGGGAGGGGCAAGCCAGGAAAGCAAGGGCAAAGTGTGGTGGGGAGACATGCATTATCCTTCAGACCAACCTACAGGGGTTCCTCAGAGTTTCAGCTTCTGCCTCGTTATATTAATTTTCCTGTAGACCACCTTTCATGCTAAGGCCACTCTTTAAAAAGAGCAAAGAGTCCTATGGCACCTTATTGGAGCATGAGCTTTCGTGGGTGAATACCCACTTCGTTGGATGTATTCACCCACGAAAGCTCATGCTCCAATACGTCTGTTAGTCTATAAGGTGCCACAGGACTCTTTGCTGCTTTTACAGATCCAGACTAACACGGCTACCCCTCTGATACTCTTTAAAAAGAGGTTACCAAGGGCTGCTGTGGGTGGTGGCTCCTTCAGAGCATGGCAAACCCAAGCCCCAACACCTCCCTGGAAGAATATAAAAGAAACTGCATTAAGGGAACCCTCACAACATTATTTTCCTGCCCTGTCCCTCCTTGTGGGGTTTTCCCCTGGAAGGGCTTGTCTAACCTTGTGATTAAACTTCCTGAACCTTTCATTGCCCATACTTTGGTAGAAAATGGTACAGGCTTATTATATTGTACACTGCATTGTAGCTTTGTAAAAAGTATTGCCTTTTAATGTTACAAGAGGTTCCCTTGTTCTTGGATTACAGCATAGACTAAATCATGGTGCACAACAGGTTTTCGCTAATCACCCTTTTATAATTCATTATTTCATACCCCTCTTTAATATCCCCTTTCACCCTTTTTCTCTCCTATCAAGGGAGCCATTCCTGAAAATGCTTATGTAACCCACTGGTGAGCGTGTGTTATGTGTCCCACTGAATGCCCAATCCACTGAGCAGGAGTCTTTTGTAGCCCCAGCTAAAGAGCTTTAGCTCAAGCGGTAGCAGCTCATACCTTCAGTTCTGGAAGAGCCTGGTACATTGGTCAAGATGGCAGCTATCACACTTACACATATACTCATGTGAGTTGTTCCACTGACTTCAATTATTATTTTTGTAAATCATTTATATTATGGTAGCACCCAATCAAAATCAGGACCTCATTCTCCTGGGCACTGTATTTACACATAGGAAGACATGGTTCCTACTCCAAAAAGCTTACAGTCTGATTTCAGTCAAGAAGTCTCAAGTGGGAGGACAGATGAGGATAACAATGGTATGATTTCATGTCTACCTCGGGTAGCTAATGCACAACCTGACAATTCTGATTCAAGGACATTTTCTTCCCTTTGTTTGTTTCCCGTCTTTTTACTGTTATTTTAAACCTCCACCTGTTTCCATTTTTAAATACCCCCTGCTTCTGCTACGCTCTGTGTATTTATAGTTTAGTATTTATTGTTATGCTTCTGATTCATCCTATGGGGCTATTCATGTGATTAGGGGCTGTTCATGTTATGAAGAGTTTACTGGATTTAGCCTAGAGGTTGTGACCCTATAGACCTTGCACAAACACAACTCCCATTAAAGTGCATGGCTTTTCAGTGGGAGGAAGGACTCCAAGATCAGACCATCCTGCAGTACTCCTAAAACTTAATCCCAGTCCCTCTGCAGTCAATGGGAGGGCTGCCACTGACTTCAATTGGGTCAGATTTGGCATCTAGTTTTTTCAGTCTTTCCTCTTATGCCCCAGGGCCCTAAAAATATTCTTTGCCCTTACTCTGACCTTTGCTATTTTGGTGTTGATTGGAGGAAAGACAATAAAATACTGATGTTCTGTGGTGTCACATTGTGTGTGGAAGGGAAGGCAAGAGAGAGATGAGATTGGTTAACTTTTATTTATAAAATATTTGTAGTGTATGTTCACTTTAAAGTATGATACATATAACTGATGGTTACAAATTAGTCCAAACATAGTAAAATTTTAATAATAATAATTGGAGATATACCTATCTCCTAGAACTGGAAGGTACCTTGAAAGGTCATCAAGTCCAGCCCCCTGCCTTCATTAGCAGGACCAAGAACTGATTTTTGCCCCAGATCCCTAAGTGGTCCCCTTAAGGATTGAACTTACAACTCTGGGTTTAGTAGGCCAATGCTCAAACCACTGAGCAATCCCTCCCCTGTAGAAAAATTATTTTTCCATCTACAGTCTAATATTCTAGAATATTGTTTTGCCTTCATTGCAAAACATATTAGATACTGAGGTGTGTACATTTATGGTGCTATTTAAGTAACAAATAATAATAAAGTGTATATGTATTGCCTCATTTTTAATGTAAACTGAGAATTATATGAAATCAGCTACAAAGGGCCCAATCCTATTCTTACTGTAATCAATGCCAAAACTCCCATTAACTTCAAAAAGAAAGGCTAATTCTTCTGTGTGTTGAACAGAACAAAAGATCATTTACAGTATATTTCTTGAATAGATACATTATATCTATTGATTCTGAAGAACTATAGCATAATATACAAATAAATCTCTCTCTTGGTAATTCATTGGCAATGAAGTTGAACACAATTTTCCAAATTATTAAAAAACGTCTCTTAACAAAACCTTAAATACATGTACTCAAATCTATAGTATTTATGCAGGCAAAAAACCCATGAAGTCAATGAGAGTTTTCTCTGCATAAGGACTACAGGATCAGGTCTTTATTCAGACTGCAAGACTTAATTTTATGTCTGAACAATTTCTGATCAAATGACATCTGAGTGCTGTATTTAGTAAAGAGAAAGGGCAAATGGGGACCGTTAAGATTGTTAACCGGGGCCAATCCAGCAATCCTTGAATCAAGTACGTCATTCCTTACTCATATAAATAAGGGATGCAGGATTGGGCCATATTTTGTACAGGTTTGATTTTATGCAATTCCAGTGCATTCTTGAATAAAACAACAACAGAGCAGCCATTTTGAGGACTCTGCAACTGTACTGCAATTAGCTTCTCAGTTTCTATATCCTGCATCTAGAGTGAAGGGAGAAACAACAGTATTAGAAGACTGACTTGGCTTTCTCTTCTGAACATTGCATTATATAAATATATGACATATATATATATATATATATATATATATCCTATGTACAGCAGTTGAATGAAAAAGTTGGAGGGAATCAGTGAATTGCATGAAATAAAATAAACCCACAGTGAAATCTGAATGCTGACAGTTTTAGTGCAATTTTGATATTCCTCTTCTATGCTCATTAAGGGCCCAATCTGCCACCATTACTCACACTGAGTAGTACCTTACTCCCTGAGAAGTCCCATTGATTTCTGGGGGACTAGACACAGAATAAAGTACTACCCAACATGAGTAAAGGTAAAAAGGATCAGGCCCTAACTGATATTCATTTTCTTCAGATAAGATTTATGGGATGTAATGGGGTTCTAATAAATCATGTTATAAAAATTATGAATAAAGCTAAATCCAAAGCTTTTTACAGTAATTGCTTATGATGTAAGACCCTTTAATAACAGCAAGTTACAATTGCATTGTAATGACTCTCTGTTAAATGCAATAAATCTCTGATTTCAGCGTGCTGCAGAGAGCCAGCTACATATGCGCTGCACAAATTCTTAGAACGCAGGCACACTCTGCTGGCATGCTCTTATGTAATTATATTGATACTTCCCTGGCAGTGATAAATCTTACCATAGGACTTTTTGATTTACACTGAGAAAGGTTAGGTCAAGACAGTCATGATTTTGTGATAGCATAAAACAATTTAAAACATCTTTCTGGACTTTCATTTGAGTGATGGAAAGAGAACCTTTAAAAAAAAAAAGGCACCTACACCAGCCAGTCAGGAGAAAGCTAGTTCTTTAAGCAACAAAAACAAGATCTGCTCTAACTGAATTCTTCAATATCCCAAGGACATACGTGACTTTGGCATTTCAGTCTGCATGACTGGGCAGATACATATACATTCCTTCATTTCCTGGGCCATCAACTCAACATTCACTTAAGTGTCTTTCCAAATGGGTACAGAATTCTATCAGATGTAATAGCTCCTAGTTTCCTTAGCATCAAAGAAAACAGAAAATCATGCTCCATCAACACATAGCTACATTCCCCATTCAAATACAGGGAGCGCGATCAGTCCAGATCATGCATTGTTTGATATGTTGTAAGGCATCTTGCCACCACCAGCCCTTAGTGTGAGAAAGCCTTGTCTGTACCTGCTGTGGATCAGCTCACAGGCTCAAACCACCAGCCTCAGGCAACACAAGCACTGCCTTACAAGCCTCATGCTCTCTCTGTACCAGGCGCACACTGACCCCTGAGTCCTCAGAGAGTGCCCCTGGAGTGCTCAATCCCTGTTCCCCTGAAAAACCCCACAAGTCTCAGAGCCACTACTCTCAAAGGAACAGCACACACCAGCTTACAAAATTCAACTCAGGATCCACACCCTTCTGAACATACAGAACTTCATATATACAGAGAGAGAGAGAGAGAAAGCAAGAATAAGGGCTTGTCTACACTTACAAGTGCTGCACTGGTACAGCTGCACCAGTTCAGCTGCGCCACTGTAGCACTCAGTGAAAACATTACTTACACCGGCAGGAGATTTTCCATACCCCTGAGTGACATAGTTATACTGACATAAGTTGATAGTGTAAACCACGCCTAAGTTTATTACAGGACAGAGATTCAAGTGATAGAGTGAGAATACTGGGAACAAATGGTTATACATTAAACAAAATCACAATATGCATTCTAGAGTCTAAACTTAACTAACAAGACATTCCCCTCTCTTACAAGACGGCTTACTCCACGTCCTTTTCCCAGCATTTTCAACCAGATTGGCAGAGACCCCTTCTTATAATATCAAGCCTGCTGGTGGCTTGTCCTCACAGATTAAATGAATGAGGCTGCTCCTCCATACCCCATGGTTATACCCCTAAAAGTGTATTGTCCTTACTTGTAAACAGGGCTCTCCTGTGCTGTATTACTTCTTCCTGTAAATTTCCTCCCTTAAGATTTCCCAATCCTTCATTAGCATTGGGCTAAGTCTGTAAATGGATACCCATTGTGAGCTATACAATACTTCATTTACATGTATACAGACAAAACATGTATATAGATAAAAACTTCTTACATGAAAGAAAACCTGCATTTCACCTTTCTGTTGACCAGTCCCCAGTCACAGACCTTAAGCACATCTCCGTTCACAACATCCATCCACACATTTTCCAATGGTTCTGGTGACCAGTGTGACATTGGCTTTCATTAGAGACCTTACATTATACTCTTTTGGTCCCTGTACCCTTGTGTTCCCTTGTGACCTCCAGAGGGTATCCAGAAGTTCTTGAGTCACACCTTAGCAACAAAGAAAACATAAAGCTGCATTTCAAAAAAGAGTTAAAAAAGAACTAGATAAATTCATGGAGGATAGGTCCATCAATGGCTATTAGCCAGGATGGGCAGGGATGGTGTCCCTAGCCTCTGTTTGCCAGAAGCTGGGACTGGGTGATGGGATGGATCACTTGATTACCTGTTCTGTTCATTCCCTCTGGGGCACCTGGCACTGGCCACTGTCGGTAGACAGGATACTGGGCTGGATTGACCTTTGGTCTGACCCAGTAGGGCCATTCTTGTGCTTATTTCCCATGCAAATAGAGAGAGCCCTGGTCAGTCCACATCATGTATTGTTTGATGTGTTATAGAGATTTACACAAGTCAGAAAGTTCAACTGGATTTCAATTTGAAACTGAATTTCCACCCATCTATTCTATTTTATTCAGGTTCTTACACAGCCCTCCTCACCGTAACACCTGAGACTCTCTGGCATTTGGATCCAGTGTTCTGGTTTGTCCAGTTATAAATTATAAAGAAAGGCTCCAGGCACAACATTAGGAATTAGATGTTCAGGAGAACGTCTAGTACATACAGGGACAAATCCTGAGAGGTGCTGAACACCTGGAAACTGTCACTGGCGTGGAGGCAGTGTGGTCTAATAGGGCACTGGAGATGGAGTTAGGAGACCTGAGGTGAAATTCTGGCCCACTGAAGCGAATGGCAAAACTCCCATTGACTTCCATGGGGCCATGATTTTGTCCCTAGGCTCTAATCCCAGCTCTGCCACTTGTCTGAGTAACCTTGGGCAAGTCATTTCACCTCTCTATGCCCCTGTTTTGCCTTCCACTCTTTGTATGTTTTGTCTATTTAGACTAGTGGTAGGAACTGTCTCTGGCTTTGTGTATGTACAGCACCAAGCACTATGGGGACTATACCTTGACTGTGGCCTCTAGTCTGTACTATAATAACCACATCATCATAACCTTGGCCATAATGTGCCATCATTTTTTAAAGCAGCCCTTCCCATTGCTTCTCAGCATTTTTCAGGATTTGGCCCACATCCTGCACACTTGCTTGTAACTTATGTTTTCCAGACAAATCAAGCATGGCTTAACCAGCTCTCTGATACCCTAACCAATGTCTTTTAGTGTCAGGTGTTTTTTCAGTGCAAAATGAAGGCACTTTTATATGAGTTTTGCTTAAGCAAGCGACATTGGGTGGTTGGTTGATTAGTCCTAGATGTTTATACTTTCTAAAAATCCCAAGGGTGCAAGTAGTTTTATTAAAAGAGCTTATGTTCATTTAAACCAGTATGGATTACTTGAAGTGTTAGCTATGTCTAAACAGCAATAAATCAATACCACAAAAGTGCACTCACTCTTCTTGAGAAAAGGGCATTTAGAAAGTCTGCTCCATTAAGAAACAAAATAAGTTTAATTTAGGCGGCAGATGTCAGTAAGATTGCAAGAAGCGTTTTAGGTCCCACCTAAAATACAGATACATACAAACTTCCTGGGAAGTAGGAAGGACTGAACTGACCCTGGTAAAATTTCATCCTGTGGCTCTGGATAGCCTAGGTGAAATCCATGCAAGGCTTGTTCACCATTTGTGACCAATTTACGCCCTATTTTGACAAGGGAGCCTTGTATTTAAGCTCAGAGTTCAATTCCAGACTCTGCCAGAATCCCTATGTGACCTTGAGCAAATCACAGTCTCTCTGTGCCTCAATTCCCTAGCTGTAAAAATGGGAGTAATATCTCCTTTGGGAAGACAAACTGCTTTTGTAACCAGCCTGAATGAGGGGCATGAAGAAGAGGGAAAGCGACTTGCACCTCCCCCTGCCTCCCAGTTCAACAGGTGGCAACAATATGTCCCTTTATGTGAGGTGTTCGTCCATTTAAACCTTCTTCCTTGTAGAGAGCCGGTACTTTTCTAATTATTCTTAATAAAATAATAAATAATAATCATAATAAAAAGAGACGATGAAGTGAATTATTTACAAGCATTTCCCAAGTTGTTTGACGAAGTACAGAACTGCACTGTCCAAGTGACAGTGTGAAACCACAGAACTTCTATTTCTCTCAGATTTTTTTGTGCTCTAATATGCACCGTTTGCCCATTGCCAGCCCTCTGCACTAAACACAGAAAACAGTGTAAGCAAACTACCAAATGTCAAGGAAAAAATGACTCCCCTAACCTTGGCCTCCATTTAGCTGACATTCACCCATACAGCAAGATCAGTGATACTCAGACTGAGGCTCGAGAGCCACAAGTGGTTCTTTAATGCATCTCCTGCAGCTCTTTGCAGCATGCGATATTAAAACATGGTGTCATTTAATTATTATTTAATATTTAATAGGCAGCAGCTTTAAAACAAATAAAAGGAAGTTCTTCTTCACGCAGCGCACAGTCAGCTTGTGGAACTCCTTACCTGAGGAGGTTGTGAAGGCTAGGACTATAACAGCATTTAAAAGGGAACTGGATAAATTCATGGCGGTTAAGTCCATAAATGGCTATTAGCCAGGATGGGTAAGGAATGGTGTCCTTAGCCTCTGTTTGTCAGAGGATGGAGATGGATGGCAGGAGAGAGATCACTTGATCATTGCCTGTTAGGTTCACTCCCTCTGGGGCACCTGGCATTGGCATTGGCATTGGACAGGATACTGGGCTAGATGGACCTTTGGTCTGACCCGGTACAGCTGTTCTTATGAACCAATCTAAGTTATTACCCAATCAGGATGCTTTTACCATGTTATTAACCAATTGCAGTTGATAAAATAATAATACTTGGTCAGTCATTTTGCTGTGAGAATAATATAAATATAAATAGTAAATGAAACAATGAATTCACACGACTGTGGGTCTTTTGGGTAATGTTGATCGCTAATTTGGCTCCTGAACCACTGAGGTCTGAGTATCACTGCGCAGCAAGATGATCTTCATCTCAGCCAGAATCAAAACCATCTCAGATTTGTTCACATGGGAACACAGGAATTTCCAGTTTTATTGAGACCAGTTGTCCATCTAGCCCAGTATCCTGTCTCCACTGGAAGCCAGCACTAGCTACTTCAAGGGAAGATGTAAAAAAACTCTGCACTAGGCAGTAATGGAACAATCTATCCCCAGGAAAAATTTCTTCTTAATAGTCATAATTTAAGGATAAAGCATGAGCATTTATATACTTCCCAAACCCTTTAAAAAATCTTATTATAACCAGATATTTATGTTATCCAGATAAACATTCTATCCTTTTTTGAATCCTGCTAACCTCTTGTCCTCAGTGACATATTGTGACAATGAATTCCACAGACTAATCAACATAACAATAAAATATATGTAAAGCAAGGCAACATTTCCCAACAAGTTGGGGCCAGATCCTGTTTCCATTGTATTCAATGATAATTTCACTATTGACTTTAGCTGGAGCAGGCCCTGGTTTGATAGCTGAGGACAGATATCTGTAATGCTATGTATTTATAGTTCAGGGACTAGATAGCTCCCTCGTTTGGTATCACAATGTGAATATGCTATAAATTACCAGCTCAAAGCAATTCCTTGCCAGCTGATGACTTTAGGGCATGGCACATGAAATGAGTTGTGATCTTAGTACAGTTTATACTGGGTAGATATTTACACCACAAAGAGTTAGCATCCTAGTAAGGGGGAGATGGGCTTTTCATCTCTAGAGATTGAAAAACACTCTCAGCCTTACAGGTAGGCTCCAAAGTCAGGGCAGGGACACATCAGTTAACCTGTCCTGAAGAGACCCATTTCCCAGTGCTATCATTCTGTCACCTTTCAGACACTATGTGTAAAGGCATGAGTCTTTGAAACCTCAGAAAGCTACTTTTGTCACAGTCATCAATATTTTATTATAACAGGAATTTTCTTTCAGTGGAAGTTGATAAATTGAATTTTTCATACTGCAAAGTGCAATGTCACCACTTTACGAAAGTGACTTCAGTGGGATTACTCCTGCCGCATAATGTTCAGCACATGAACAAGTCTTTGCAGGATCGTGGCCTTAAGGAGCACCGCCAGGGTGAGCAGAATTTGACCTTTTGCAGCACGTGCTATCACTAAATGTTGCAGTTGCTAGATTTGCAACCTGCACGGTATGCTTGTCCACATGTTACTTAGAGGAACTATTCAGCACGGTTGATTGCAGAAGATCCCCCTCTGCTGTCATTTATCTGTTACTGGAGTTTTGCCATTGGATTGCAACGAAAGCAGGAGCAGCTCCTTAGTGTTACTGACTATCTGATGTCATGTCCATTCCAGCTATAATAGAGATACAATCTTATTACAATTGAGAAGTAACAAGCGCACAAGGAATCATCCTCTTTTACTGTCAAAAGAGCATCTCTGTATAGACTAGGGAGAAAACAACATTGGACAAATTTCAATTTTTAAAATGTTTTACTTATTCATTTTTTGATAATCAAGACAGAGCACATGGTCAAGTATAAGGGAGGAGAAGTGCTCACACTGTGCAAACAGAAACAGCACGCAAGATAATATAGAGACACAGATAAGAAATCACCCTGCACTCCAAAAATACCCTTCAGATTAGGGTAGATGAAGAATTTTAGTTCAGGTTAACTCACCTTGGTTTATATATTGCAAAAGAAAGGGAAGAAAGAAGTAATATTATTTCTGTTTTAAATATCAGTGTTGCTGAAAATCAAAAATACAGCATCTGCCATCCAGTGGTTAGGATATCTGAGAGTGTGGCAAGTTTGGAAAGGATTTATGGACTCAGTCCTGCAGTCCTTACTCAGGCACAATTCCCATTGATTTCATTGGGTGGTTAGCCCAAGTAAGGACTGCAGGGTAGGGCCCCAAAGAATCCTACAACTCAATCTCACTCTTACATGCAGCTGATTTAAATGGAACAGTTAATATTTATACGAATCATTGTCAGTGTCAAGAACGATGAAGTTTATAAAAATAACAGAATCAAATCAGAGTATGAGAGTTTTAAGGCTCTGGGTAAATGCCACTTTACATACTGTATTATTTATATATTTTTTCCTCCCTAACCAATGCTGTCATCCTGTCTCTTCGAATTATTAGGAAGGCAGAAAGAAGGAATCTAAAGCAGATGTAAATGCAGGAGAAGTCTTGCTGAAAACTCCAGCATCTCTTTTGCAATTAATAGGAGGAATGTATGTGTAATGGTTAAAGCAGAGGGCTGGGATAGAGAACTCCTGAGTTGTATTCCTAGTTCTGCTACTGGCTGTCTAAGAGTAAATCATTTAGTATCAGACGTAGCCACTACTTTTGGGTGCCGCATTTTTTGAGTTCCTACCTTTCAGACAACTAGGGTCGGAATTTCAAAAGCATTCAGCGTTGGCCTCAGAGGGTCTGACTACACTGCAGTTGAAGGTGTGAATGGAGCTAGTGTAGGCATATCCACGATAGCTTTACATTTAGCTAGCATGCTAAGAATAGCCATGAAGATGCAGCGGTGTGGGCTTCAGTGCTGGCTGGACAAGCCCACCTGGAACCCTGGGTAGGTACTCCATTACAAGCCCATGCCGGGATCCATGCCACCACATCTTCACTATTATTTTTAGCCAGGATAGCTAGATTAATGCTCATGGGGGTATGCCTACACTGGCTGCAATCACACCTCTGACTAGCGTAGACATATCCTTAGAGGCACAGTACAGAAGTTGCAGACAAGTGGGACGATGGTGGCTTTAAGCAGGGGAGCTACGTGAGTTCAGGCAGACCAAGTTGAGCTGCCTGTGGGTGACAATGCCATTTAGAATCCCCATAGTGGCATCTGCTATGGCCCCGCCTGCCCATTAAGCCTGTGGCTGCATTGCTCAGTTCCACTGATTGAAGAACTCTGTCCCTGCCAAATTTGGGCCCATAAAAAAGGCCAGAGTAAGGAGGAAAATTCTGGCTCTAGGGCCCGATTTTCACAACTTCATCTGAAGTCTATGAATGCTATAGGTACTCAGCACCACTCAAAAATCAGGTCAGGCACCCAAGTCTGTGGATGCCTTTGGCAATTTAGGCCTCATACGCTTTGTTCAATTTACCAGGCAGGATAATGAAACTAATGATGCTAATACTTTCTCTACATCACAAGGATGTAATGAGGATTAATAAGTCACCATTTCCAAAAGCATTTGGGAATCAGCCACACAAGGATATATATGTGCAAAGTATTAATAACAAGCAAGTCCACAATAGTCAAGGCAATTAGAGTGAAATTCACCCTTGTGAAGAAAACCCAGCACAAAACACGTGGCATCTCCTCATTCTTCCTTAAACCGACAAGGGCTTAAATAGGACTTAAAATTGGTGCACGGAGCTTGTGCCAAGCCCTACGTTGGGGTGAAGTTCACCTTTAATAGCAAGGAATTTGGGTAGTTAGGTCAATATTTCCTGTAGATTTCCCCATGAAGAGGAATCAGGCATCATCAGGCTTTTCTAACTCAGATGATACTTTCTCTTGCTTTTATTTTTGGGAAATGACTGCCTAGGATGGAGTACTCAGAAAGGGATCTGGGGGTCATAGTGGATCACAAACTAAATGAGAGTCAACAGTGTAACACTGTTGCAAAAAAAGCAAACATCATTCTGGGATTTATTAGCAGGAGTGTTGTAAGCAAGACATGAGAAGTAATTCTTCCGCTCTACTCTGCGCTGTTTAGGCCTCAACTGGAGTATTGTGTCCAGTTCTGGGCTCCACATTTCAGGAAAGATGTGGACAAACTGGAGAAAGTCCAGAGAAGAGCAACAAAAATGAATAAAGGGCTAGAAAACATGACCTATGAGGGAAGATTTTAAAAATTGGGTTTGTTTATTCTGGAGAAGAGAAGACAGAGAGGGGACATGATAACAGTTTTCAAGTACATAAAAGGTTGTTACAAGGAGGAGGGAGAAAAATTGTTCTCCTTAACCTCTGAGGCTAGGACAAGAAGCAAAGGGCTTAAATTGCAGCAATGGTGGTTTAGGTTGGACATTAGGAAAAACTTCTTGTCGGGGTGGTTAAGCACTGCAATAACTTGCATAGGGAGGTCGTGGAATCTCTATCACTGGAGAGTTTTAAGAGCAGGTTAGACAAACATCTGTCAGAGTGGTCTAGATAATACTTCATCCTGCCATGAGTGCAGGGGACTGGGCAAGATGACCTCTCAAGGTCCCTTCCAGTCCTACAATTCCATGATTCTATTTACACCAATGTGAGGCATTTTTCTTCTATTTTTCTCTTCTAGAGAACTGCATGACATTTTGATGCAGTTACAATGACATGCAAGAAAAACTATGATCTTGGACCAAATTCTCTGTCAGTGTAGATGGGTGCAGCTCCTTTGACTTCAGCAAAGATGCACCAATTTACACTAGGTTGGCCTGATGTCTCCCTTTAACGGATGTTCATGTTTTTAAGACCTACTTTTACAAATAAAATGCACACATACAAGTATGTGCATGATATCGTAAATTCAAACATAAGCTCCAGATAGGTACAATAGAAACATTCCTTTTTACCACACAATGATTAATCACTTTACCTGAGGCAGAAATCCAGGCCCAATCCAGCAAATGTGATTTTCACTGGTAGTAGCTGCAGACATACTGTGAATATAAGTTCTGGTATCTGTAGAAGCTAAGACAAAAATCTCATTCTTCAGAATCGGTCTCTTGCTCCTCAGTTTGACAACAATTCTAGGCTTCTCTGGAACATGAAAACAGGCCTCACTCCATATGTTTGAAAGGAAGATTGCCCAGACACACAGCTAAACTCTGAACTGAAGAGTCCATAAAGAAACTCATCTATACAGATGGCAAAAGGCTCAAAGCCTTGCAAGACAATTTGTGGCCGATGAGGGTACAGAAAGGGAAACAGTAGTCCCAGGCCCTATGTCATGTTTTCACAAAGAGCAAAAACTAATGTGTGTAGGGATATGGATTTGCACACAGATGAGGAAACTTAGGTATCATCCATTGCACTGCCCTGTACATGATATTAATCACAACAGGGTAGAATTTCATCATGGTGCTTAGAGATCAAGCGGCATAACTCCCACTAATGCTAATGGGAAAACATGCTATTACATTCACCTGCACTCTGTACTGGAAAGGTCTTTTAGCTTACTAGCAAAACAACAATTATGAATTTTTCAACTTGTTTAAAATAACATCCACTGGACATTTGCAGGCAGGAGTATGCCCATTTTCATGAGAATGTCGTCACCCTGCCCAAGGTGTTAAAGTGATTAGTGATTTGGGTGCCTGATTTGGGACTCTTAAAGGGGTCCAATTTTTAGAAAGTGCTGAGCACCCACCCAGGGAAAATCAGGCCCTTTTAAGGGGTCTCTCAGGTCAATACGCCCCTGAAATCACTTCAAAATCTTGCCCCTTGGCTTTGAAATTCAGATCTTTTGGGTGCAGTTTTTATCTGAAGTAAGATTGTTAGAGTAACAATTACTCTGTGTGTATCCTACTATTTTGTCTCAGAACTAGAACTGGTATAAAGTTTTCTAACTAACTTTTATTTAAACAAAAAAAGTTCTATTTTCCAAAGTCAGATTTTTCCCCTCAAAGAAGTGTTTATTCAAAATTTTCCCTTCTCTCCGTGAAACTGGGGGGGGGGGAGGAGTGGAGTATAAAACAACAAAAAAATATTTTATTTCATCATTTTTCCTTTCTTCTTCTTCCTTCACTTCCTTCTTTTTTCAGAGGCAAATTTAGAAAAAAGAAAAGGAGTAGAGAGGAAGAAAGGGAGGAAAAGGGTAAGGGGAGAACAGGAGTAAAGGAAACGAAGCATCTGGGGGAGAAGAGCATTTTCTATACACATTTTACAAAAAAAAATTTGAACAAGAAATTTCTCCAGCTCGAAATCAGCAGAAATAAAATGGCTTAAACACTTTTTGATTTTTTTTCACTAATAATGTTTTCTATTTTTCAATCAGCTTCTACACAGAGCACACTTTTCACTGAACAGCTACATAAATATCACAAAGTTTATGATCTTTTTAATCAGGTATGTGTGGAAACAAAGTTCCACATGGATTAGGAAGATGTGTGTGTTTTGTAAATTTCATACTTGCAAGCCTTGACCTAGCTGCATGTAGGGTGACCAGACTGCAAGTGTGAAATATCGGGACAGGAGTGGGGGATAATATGCACCTATATGAGACAAAGCCCCAAATATCGGGACCATCCCTATAAAACCGGGACATCTGGTCATCCTAGCTGCATGGTGTTATTACATCTTCCTCCTTGAACAATCCAAACCTCTGCTTCTGGTACTTTGCCTCTTACTCAGAGGCTGTGGTGAAAATTTTGGTTATTAGTAAACAGTAACACTAGTTCTATTTGTATAGCTACTCTCCCTCCCAAAGCATATAGGGTGCACTGCAGCAGAGTAATTGCAAACAAAATATCATAAAAACTTCACCTCTTAAAACAGAAACACAAAAAAAATCAGAAGGCCCAATTGAAATAATGAGAAGGAGGTTTAGCCATGCTAAAGACACATTAGGGAAAAGAGGGGAAAGCTTCTTCTGAACGAGGAACAAAATCAGATGCATATCAAGAGGAATGAACTCCACATTGCAGTGGCCATCACAATAAAAGCAAACATGCCTGCTGACTGCAGAAGCAATGGTTGGGATCCTGAAAGGGGGTTGGTGCATTATGTCAGATACCCAGCAGTGCAGAGCTGAGACCATCATAGGTTTTAATCTCCACATTTGGCCAATTTAAAGCAAATCTATCACTTTGCAAACAGCCAGTATAAAGAATGCAAGGTGGGGATGATATAATCCTGGTCGTTCGAATCAGTGAGCAATCCTGCTAGTGCATTCTGAACCTGCTGCAAGCAAAGAACAGCCTGACTAATAGCCCTTCAAAGAGGGGATCTGTAATATTAACCTTCATGGTCACAGAAGCATGTTTTGTTGTTGTAAGGTTGTGACTGAATAGAGGATCGGCCTGTGAAAATGAAAAATACTTGTACTATATCTGACACTTGGCTGCATTGGAAGGACATGGTCCAAGGACATTTTGGGGTTCCAGCAAACATGTTCTGATGCATTCATTTTTTCTGTGGCCCATGAAGGACAGACACCAACCTGGTAAGAAAAATGAGGCCAACTTTGTCTCCTCAAAAGCTCAAACACATACAGAGAGACTTTGATGCTCTATGATGCCATTTGTGCTCAGAAATCCCAAGTACGAACTATGACCTTCAGCACACACCCAAGGCCCTGAATCATATTTGGAAAGATCTTAAGAGCGATTTAAAGGGAAAGGTCTTTCTCAGCAAAGACGCTGTATCTTCAAGAGGCTAGAACATGTACTTACCGTAGCTAAGAGAGAAGACAGTTATTGCCTCTGAAAGCAGAGAGATGGCAAGAGCCACAATGTCAGCCCCAGTAAGTATTACTCCAGCAGGTTCTCATTGCAGGTGAGATCCAGAAATATTTATCACACACTTGTGTATAGTTTAGCACATGGTTAGAACCAATATCATTTTAACAAAACGAGCCTGGGGCAAATGGTTGTTAATCTTTAATTCAGGATTTATTAGTATAATGAAATGATGTGATTCATTATATGCATTTCCTTATCTAGGGACTTCAATATGAATATATGTTTATGATCTGATAGACGAGAACTTCATTGATTGCATACAGCACATCCTATAGTAACAAGGAAGAGCTATGGTAACAAATGAAAGGCAGCGTAGTAAGCAGGGGTGTGAAAGACAGGAACTTCCAAGTTTTAATTCTGGCACTGACTTGATACATGACCTCTGGCAAGTCACAACCTCTTGGTATTGGGTTCTCTATCTGTATAATCAGGATAATACTTATTTATCTACCTCTTAGGGGTATTGTGAGAATTAATTAGTAGTTAATGTTGGCACAGTAACTTGGAGATATAATAGCACTACAAATTATTAAGTAAAACATATTTACTCTCAGTGTTATGTTGCTTTAAGCAGGTCAAGCAAGGACATCTTTTTATGACAGTAGGAAGAGCTAAAGTTCCTTTCAAAATAAATCAGTGGCACCAGAAGGCAGCTTTTATCTTTACTTCATTCAGAATATTCAGCACCCCTACAATAGAGAAATTGACAACAAACAAGAAAGCAAAGCCTACAGCAATTCAGGTATGTTAATCATAGGAACATTTAAGGTTATGCCTATAATACCTTCTCCAAACCACAGTTCAAACTTAAGGAAGTCTCTTTGCCTCACATACAGGAAGAATCATTGTAGCAAGATATTCCATGTGCAACCGAACTCTACATGACAAGATCATTGATAAGTCTATTAAACTATATTTGACTGGGAGAGAAGGAAGAAAGAAGTCAGGGAAATGGGATACACAGAAGAAGATCCACTTATCTTGTCTAAGCATAGGGAAATTATTGCCTGTATATCTGGATATTTTAAACTCAGACACAAAATAAAGAACAGGACTCTGTTCATGCCATATGTTGTCTGCCTTCATAGTTGCAGCTGGACTAGTTTAGAGGAGTCCCATGAGACTAAAAAAATTTCTTCCTGAGTGTACTGATCCCGCTTCTGCTGTGGCCTATAGGAATAGAACAGAGATTTCAGGTTCAGGGAATACTACAGAAACAATCAATTTGTGCCTGAATCATCAAAACCCATGATTGTCTGGCTATACTGAAAGAAGGACAGGAGACACTTGACATGGATTTAGTCAGGCCACAACTTTATTATTAGATGTCTGGCACTACCCAGCAGATAAAAGCGTACAGTGCAGGTAACCCCATGTTTATTCCATAATTACCTGGGGGGCTTTGACCAGCTCTCCCTTTTTTTCCATCCAGGTCCCTCTAGTGAATTCATTGCTGGGATCTTACCATCCATCCCCCACCTCATAGGAGGGTTAAGGAGGCTATAACAATGCGGGTTGGCTCCCTGCCGTAGCAATCATAGGAGTCCCCAACCACCCCCCATTTGTTCCTTTACCAAACACCTCTTTTTAAGTCCTTTTCCAAGCTGTTTATCTGGTCACTGTATACCTTTCCAATGGAGTGCCTGCACTGGACATCCGCCCTACACTTCAATAATGAGTTGCGACATGTGGCCTACCGCCTATCATGCCATGCATGAACAGAGCCTGCCTGAACCCGCTGTGGGGAAGGCGAAAAAACCCCAAATCCATCTAAGCCAATATGGTGGCAAGGGAAAAATTCTTTCCCAGCCCCAACATAGTGCCGGTGTGGACAGCGTGAAACTTGTGTTGCTTGGGGGGTGTCACACCCCTGTGCAACATAAGTTAGATTGACTTAAGCAATAGTGTAGACCTGCCCTAAGATAAGTTTTTACTACTATTTACTCCTGTTAGCACTGCATTAACCAACATAGCTGAGCAGGGATAAGATGGATTCTACTCCTTCTTATGTATCAGCAGAAGAACACTTACCTAAATTCCCATTTCGGAATCTTTATTACTGGTAAGAGATGCAGAAGAACCCAACCTAGCTTTCAGATTCCATACTGAGGGCTTTGTTCTGGAACAATAAGGGCAGGATTCTTAGCTGGTGTGAGCAATCATAGCACTGCTACGTTTGATGGAACAGTACCCATTTACACCCATTAAGGATCTGGCTCGAAATATGGAATTCCAGGATACTTTTAAGAAAATAATTTCTCACAGTAGAAATGCAATGTCAGGACCGAGATTAAATTATTTGCCCAGGCTCATACAAAAAATCATGGGCAGAGGTAGGGATAGAAACTTGACTTGTAGTCCCATTGTTTCACAACATCACACTAAGCACAGATTTCAGCAGAAGTGTTCTGTGACATTATTAGCTTCCTTCTAAATAGTTCGAGAGGAGTGAAATCCAAATGTAGGAGCACCTGTACAGTGTGTCGTTCTGATGAACAGTGCTCTAAAAACCCAGTGTTCCTCCTCCGATCTGCAAATGAAAGGACAGTAGAAAACTTTCGCACACTCTAGGATGACCCACAGTATCCTGCCCTTCCTTCTCCAAATATTTGGTTTTATTCACTAGAAAATAAAGGGATAAACTGAGCTGTGGAAATGCAAGCAAAAATATTTACAGATTAATTGCCATGGTCATAGCAGATGACATGCTCCTGCCCCACCTTCCTTCAAGTTTATTGCGAAACATCCTAGATTCATTTTATTAACAAAACAATTAGTACCCTGGGACAACCAACCTTTACAAGCTAAAGGCTTAGGGATGGAGGATTGCAGGGGTGCTGGAACAATTTGTATTGTGGGGGTGCTAAGAACCATTGAATCAAACAGTAAACCCTGTATATGATGGAAAACACTTCAAGCTGGAGGTGCCGCAGACGACTGTACTAATCCCCTCACCATTGCTGCTCCAACAGGAGGCCAGGAGCCACTGGCCAATACAGCCCCCAAAGTGGGCAGATATGGCCAGAGAAGTGGCATGGCCAAAGCACTCAAGGGATGTGCTGCTAATTCACCACAGGTGAGGATGTTCTGTTCTGAAAAAAGAAATGTGAAAGTGGCGCCATCTTAGTCAACAGACCTTCTCCATGGGAGGATTCAGTCATATCTGATAACTTTAGTGACAGCAGAACCCCCCAGGAGGGTTGCAGTGCAAACACTGCCTATCACCCCCCCTCTCCCCACAGCATGAATGCCCCAATGATACTGATACCCCCACCCCCTTGCTGGTGAACAACGGTTGCAATTTGGTCCCTCCTCCATACTATGCTAGTTAAGTGCTTGAATGAAGGCCATAGTCTATAAGCTAAAGTCCAGTATGTGCAGAAACATCCAACAGAACTTTGTTTAATCAAGGGATTTCCCGTCTAATAAGAAAGAACATTAAATGGCACCAAAATACCTTCATCTTCATACTGCAGATTGTACAAGCAGATTTCCTAAGGAATCTATTATAAATCCCGCATACTTTGGATTTACAGCTGTATTCATTTCAGTTCCTGCCTGCACAAATGTTTATAACCCTACTTTAGTTTATCAGTTGGGAACAACTCACTCACATGGACCATTAAACCTCAGGGCCATTGCCAAAGAGCAATTTGGGCAAATACTACAACAGGAATTTTAGGTTGGCAGAATGTATCAACTGGGTAAAGCATTCTTCACTTCCTCTCTTGCAACTCTTAAGTAGTTTGGCTGTACTCTGTTTACCAGCTAACTCCTTTCAACCAGAGGGGGCTGGTTCTTCACTGGTGGATAGAGTGATTCTTCTGTATGATTTGGAAAGCACTTAGGGATCTTCCTGGATGAAAAGCACTACATGAACGTTGTATCATTAGCACTGTAAACCCCATCTTGGAACTATTTCCAGGCTTTTTGGAAGGCTGGAGAAGAGAAGTTCATGTATGTTCTTCTCCCTTCTCCTGCATAGTACCCTCCCTCCCCTTCCACTACCCCCCCCTCCCCCAGTGTTGGCCTTTCAAGGGATTCACTTTAAGGAAACTTTGGGATTTTACAATTTAGGATTTGATTTTGTTCTGAATTTAAAGATGTAAAATAATTTCTTCATTCAAGGGGATACAACACGGTTTGGGATTTTTTTTTAAATCTTTCTAGTCATTTTCTGATCATCAAGCTGACATTTTTATATTATATAATCCATGGTGCAATCTTTCTGGTGGTAATTTTTATTTATTATCTATATTAGGGTAGTACCCAGAGGCCCCAATTGAAAATCTGGGCCCACTGTGCTAGGTACACATAAGCCACAGTCCCTGCCATGAATAACTCTCAGTCTAAATATCCAAGATGGACTAAAAGTGGAAGAAAAGAAGTATTCTTGTCCACATTTTGTAGATGAGGAACTGAAGGCATAGGGAAGTTACGGGTCAGATTGTCTAAAGAACTCCATATGAGCAGATTCAAACAATGACTTTTTATAAAAACTAACCTATCCGAGAAATATTTCCTTCTTTCCTTCAAATGTGGAATTCTCCTGCCCCCAAAATTATACTGCCTGAGACCCAGGAAAGGTAGGATTCATTCCTGCAACAGTGACAGGATTAGGTTGGTTTCTCACAGCTCTCCAGGATTAAAAATAGGAGCTTTATACCAATGGAGAGAAGAGATTCTCTTCTTTCTGATGTGTCCCAGCATTCACTTGTAGCCCCAAATGGTCTTCAGATATTTACTGCATCTTAGAATCATGATATATTTAGATATAGAATAACTATTTTGTATTATTTATAGGGTTGGGGTTTTTTTTGGCTCCTTCTGAATTCTGAAGAGTTGGACTCATGGTAATTAAGGGACTAGCCTTTATAGGTGGAGTGATATAACAAATAGTTCCTAAAAAAAACTATAGAACTCTCTAAAACAGTCTTAAAATAGTCTTCTATAAAATGTGTCATCTATATATAATCCATCTGATGTAAAGGTGTTATTGACACTTACTTGGGATGACTGGCGTAACTTTGCTACTTTTTGACTAAAATAAGTTGATATTCTACTCATGTAGATACAGTCTTTATAGCATACCAAACTATCATGTCTTTCCACATACACACACTCTCTCTCCCTCTCCCTCTCAAACACACACACACTAAAAGAAATGGACCTGGGTGGGGGGAAATAACATTGCCAAAATGCCCTATTTCTCATAGGTGTGTGTGTATATATATATATAATTTTTTCAGCACTTGTATACTGGTATATTTTTGTTTCAACTAACAGAAAAACCTTCCTTATTTATAATTAAGTAGACAGTCTAGTTAATATAAAACTAACTTGCATATAGATGTGAAATATAAATCGGCGAAGGTGCAATTCAGGAGATGAGGCAGTTAGCTACAAAGTTAAGTGTGTACTTAGATGGCATGTATATGCCTGAAAATTTTGACTATCCAGTGTTGTTCCACTTAATCTGGAGTGTTTTGTTTAAGTACAGTTTACTGTGGTTTTGTTTTTTTTAATATAAATGACTTCTGTGTTTCTCTGACACATACCAACAACAGTATACAAACAAGGGGTTGGAGCTAAATCCTTATGCCTCCTTAACTTTGTTATTTCCTGATTTTTGAGTATGCAAGGTAACCATGCAAATGTAATGTTTCCTCCAAAAGATTTTTAAACTGAATATCCTAGGTGTGGATTGTTTTATTTATTTATTTTAAACAAGAAAAGAGAAATTCCATAATGGGGAGTTGTTTTGCTGGAAACCACTGGAGCAACCTATCTCAGACACTTTACAAAGGAGGGAACCTGTCTTGCAGACAGGAGGCGTGGGGTATATGTACCCTTGCAAAATGCACAGTAAATAAGGCAAGTGTTTCTGTAAATCTGTTTCATTCATTGCACACCTTTACTAAAGTTTTCACTGTTCAACTAAGTTAGGTACGTGTGCATTCACAGTCTTGGTTCCCCTCAGCAGAACATTTTACAAGCTTAGGGAGAAACCTCTGTGTAAAAAGTACTGCCTGTGTGTGTACTGTGGTATTAAACTGGTCACAAGTCAATAAATTTAAAACCAATTTGCCTTGGGACACTCGGAGAGGGCTGTCATCCTGGCAAATTTCAGTTTTCTACCTCAATCCTCCTCAGGGCTAGAGCTGATGAAAACATTGCATGTATTTTGTCTCACTAGAGATTACCCCGCACTGTTCTCATACTAAAAAATGTCTGGCCAATTTTTGTTAATATTTAAGGAGTGGGGCTACTTTTTTGCAGAGACAAGGCCTGGAAACATTAAAAATGAAAAGTTAAAGTTTTAAGCAACTGAAAACTGGAATTACTTGCCTACTTTTAACTATAACAATTTAGAGGTTGCCACTGCACCTGGTATAGATGACGTATTAGGCTGGATAGATGAATACATAAGATTGAAGAACTTCCACTGAAGTTGGGTTACGTTAGAGCTAAATTTTTCGTAAAGGGTCTTGAGAATGCCCTGTTCATTTGGAAAACGTAGGAATAGTACTAACCACTTGTATACTTCTTTCCATTTTCCAAAGGACTGTACAACAATATAAAAGAATTAGACATCACATTACCTGTACGTTATACGAAGCTATTTGAAACGGATATTTCTCAGGGACTCACTCTACATACGTCCCCAGTTTGCATCCCTCTGTAGACAGAAATAAAATCGAAAGCAGTTTCTTCATTTTTGACCAAAGAAAAATGCATTAGCTGAGTTGGAGTTGCAGTAGTCACTTCCAATGCAGTATCCGGGATGTTATCCATATAATCTTTATACCTAATCTCTCTAGGTATTTGTAATTTGCTATTCACTGGTGTGTTCCATCATTGCTGATAGTAAAATCATTTAATAGAAGCAGGTAGTTGGGTAGGTGACAGGCTGATTGATAACAAGGTCTCCATTTGAAGCCATACTATAATAGGAGACAGACGTCTGGAGCAGCTTGCAGGCAGAGTTCTGTTTAAATTTTCTGCACCCAGGAGATGTTATCAAAGAAAACATCATCATGTAATCTGGCATTCACCAAACAAGAAACCACCACCACAAACATAACCCAACCTAACCCATTTCCTTAGGAAAAAAAATTAAAGACCTTCAGTCATGGCCCTCAAAGCAATTTCTTAACCCATAAAAATGTAAGCCCTCTATAGGATACTTCACACTGTAATGACACTGGCACATATCCTTTCCACTCCCCTCCTACCAGTAATTACCACTGTATAAGGATCTTAGTTTCGTCTGTTTAAGGGTGCCAGAAAAAGAGAATTGACTTTGGAACAATCTCTTATATGTCACTACTTTGGCAGAGATATTGGTGCCCTCAGAATACAAACACACACATTACATTTAGAGCCCACTCCTGCTCCCAGTGAAATAAATGGCAAAATTCCCTTGACTGCAATGGTAGTAGGATCAGACAAATCTTCAGGACAGGAGGCAAATTTTGCCTCCTCCGGGTTTCCATAAAAACTTGGGCACAACAGAATCAGTGTGGGTCTACCGCACAAACAGGGAAGATGGACAAGATTGGAGGCACCTGTGTAGGGGATTCACACAACATTCCTGCCCAGGTTAAAGCTGTGCTGTGGCTTCCCTCACCATATCTGTCCAGTGTTTGCACCTACTTGGAGATTCCAGAATGTCTGACAGAATATACCCTCTATCCACTGCTGTGAGAAAACATTATTTTCCCTTCACACGTATTTGCTTGCAAAACCGTAAGGAGAGAGCTTCATGGATGGGGAAGGGGAGGGTGTAGAGAGGCAGGGGCTGGGACAACCGCTGCAGTCCCCAGCATTGTCTGCCCTGTCAGTCTTGTGGTTAGGGTTGCCACCCCTGAAGTACAAAAAGGTGGGGGAGACACATCTGAGATGATCCTGAGCCCATAACTGGTCATCTGGCGGTATGTCCTGGGAAAATCTGTAAGGGTGCTCTGTACATCTACCTCAAAAAGTGGCACTCCTGGGAAAACCTGGAAAGGTGGCAACCCTACTTGGGGAGCTTGAGTTAACAGTAACCCACTTTCCTCCTCCTTTCTTTAAACACACCCGGAGGGATGGTTATGCAAAAGTAACCCACATAGGAGATTACAGGATCCCCTAGCCCCTAACCTAATGCATAAAGATAGGTTGTGGGTGGTAGGAAATTCTATCCGGAATCTTCCAGGCCTGCATCCAGCTCTATAATCTGCATTGATTTCTAATTTAATAGTGGCACAAGGGGGAGGTTTAGGGAAAAATCTTAATTGCATAGTGTGTTCAAATGGATATAAAACAAAACTGTTTTCCTACCAAGGATTGTAGGACTCTGCTATACCAGCATTTTTCAGCCTCCGCAACCTATGAGCAGATGGACAGAATTTGTACATTAGTGGTTGTCTTTCTTAATGAAGGAGTGCTGCATCTTCTATTGCCATGTGTTGTTGCAGTTGCTATGGTAACAACTGAATGAATAGCAGAGGAAGTGGTGGCATAAAATCTGTGTAAATTGAAAGCATTTTGGTGGGCTTTATGCGCACACACTCCTTTTGATAAATTATTGTGCATTTTTAAAAGATATTTACTGGGTCACAGAGTATGGCATCCCTGAATTTGCCTTTTTAAAAATTATGTATTACTTGAATTGTGGGAGCATCCAGGAGCCTCAGTCACAGACCAGAGACCTTTTGTGCTAGTTGCTGTACAAAGACAGGTACAATCTATGTGGCACACTTTATACACCCATATCTCTCTGATGCCTAAACACACTATCAACTTGGGACCAAATCAAAGGGGTTTTATTAGTCCAGGGAAAACTCATGTCATTTAAAATTAGATATACATAACCCAGACCAAGATTTAGGGGGGCCCTGTGGTGACACTAGGTATCACAGGCTGGGTCAGTCTGTGAGCTAGAGACAACCAAAAGGTCTGTCTGTGTGCAGCAGCTGGAATAAAGAATCATCTTTGTAATCACTACAGCTGAGTCCTGTCTCTTTTCTACCATAATAATTTAGAGAGTGATTTAAAAAAAATAACCGACTTGATTTTGCCTTCACCAACACTAAACTTCACCAATGCATTACGTGGGCTTAGCACGCAGGAAGTCGCACTAAGCAGCTGAATCTATATATGTTCTGAAATTTTCTTAATGGCTCATTTTATTTGCTGTTTGTCTTTTTTGTTGCATGCGTTCAGTGAAACAGTCACAGCAGGAAAACGTTTAATGCTAATTCAGCCTTATATTTCTTATTTTAAATGAGACTGACAAATGGCTATAATAACTGGCTTGTTTTCAGTTGTAGACTTGGCGAGCAGTGGTATTTCTAATGTATTAAACAGCTATTTTTCTTCAAGTTGTTAGAAGAGTACCTGCCATGAGAGCAGGGTAGAGGGGGAATAAACCAACAGTAAAAAAAGCAGGTGACTAGAACCACAGAAGAAGCAAACACAGCTATTAGGAATATCTAGTACTGCAGACATTTTAGTTAGTGAAAATGAACCGATGAATAATTTTCCAAAGTTGGTTCAGGGATCATTCTATTTATATTCCTCTAATACTAACCATGGGTCTGATCATTTTCCCTTCTTGGATAAAACTACCATTGACTGTATGACTTGCATCTAGCATTTTATTAACATTATAAATCCTTTTAAAAAGGTACTGGGTGCCTTAGGGGTTTAGTAACATGACGCAGATCCCTTCACCTCTATTTTCAAGGGATTCCAGAGGGGATTAGGTGAATTTGGATCCTGCCCATTCTACCCCAAACCCCCATCTTTGACAAAGCCTTTTGACATTCACAACACTGGCACCCCGTTCTCCCTACCCAATTTCACCTCTCCCTTTGGCCTCCCTCAAATAGAACCATAACCCTCTGCAAACAGAGCTTTAATACCCTCAAAGAGAGAAGAGCCAGTGTCTCCATGAAGCTCATTAGGGATTGTGAGACTGCTAACCACTTTTACAGAAAAGATTCTCAGATCCTGAAGTGATGGTAATATAAAACTCTTAACGTAGAGAAAGAGAGAGGTTCACCAAACATCCATCCAGTTAGTTTCAATAAAAAGTTAAAAGAGTGGATGGGCATTAGAGACTGAGCTACCATATGCCCCCCAAAGGCGGTTGCTCCAGGCAAGGATAGAAGCGTTGCTTGCACTGGTACTACAGGTATTAGGTTTCCCATGTTCCCAACCTAGCACCTTTCACAACTCTAAATTCACTTAGAAAAACATGGGCCAGATCCTCAGCTGGTATACATCAGTGTAGCTCCATTGAAAGTAGTGGAGCAATGCCAATTGACACCAGCTAAGGATCTGGCCAACACACTTCTAAATAGAAATCTTTTGGGGGAAAAAAACACCAAATAATTTTTGATAACCAGTGAAAGCTTCAAAAGAATAGAGCTAGTGAGTGGTTTTCAAACTTTTGTACTGGTGACCCCTTTCACATAACTAGCCTCTGAGTGAGCCACTTTTTAATATATTTAACACCATTATAAATGCTGGAGGCAAAGCGGGGTTTGGGGTAGAGGCTGACAGCTCGTGACCCCCCCATGTAATAACCTCGCAACCCCCTGAGGGGTCCCAACCCCCAGTTTGAGAACCCCTGAGCTAGATCCTCTCATTGCTGAAGCTGTTATTTATGGAGAGGAATAATTAAATCACAACTCACCTAGCAATTTCTTCATATATATATATAACATATACACACACACACATATATACATACACACACACACAAGCTACCTACAGTAAGTAAAAGAGACCGAAAATGCAATAAAATGAAAGATAAGAGCAAGAGAAACTCTTCTTCATTCCCTTTTTATTGAAAGAGGTCTGATGTGTGTATTTATCTCAGGAAGTAAATTCAGGGCAGGATGCCAAACATATGCAAGCACTTCAAAGTGACTGAAAAGAAAAGATGATGCGGATCAGGCGCCATATAAAAGGGCAGTTTAAAATTCAGAGTTAAGAATTTGAGTGCACAGAATTTAAAACCTTCGGCAACTCAAACTGCCTTTCGAAAACAAGTTTGCAATGGATCAAACTATTGCTCCCCTGGCCCCACTGCTCTACTTAGAAGAATATTCTCAGAAGAGTTGGCAGATACTACATCTGCAGCATGCCAAGTTAGTGTAATAGCTTCAAACCCAGTCTCTGGTTTGTTAAATTTCTTCAGCGTTCCCAGCTTTCACTGACCTGTAGCTACAGCATAATTTGTCCAGTCATGCAAGTTACAGTAGACTGAAGACAAATGAGTTTGAAATGATTTTCAAAGGTAAACCTAAACTCCTGAACTGGTTTTCTAATAACGTTCATCACAGTCCATGCTTGTTTTATGATATGCATTTGAGTCTACAGGGAGATTGTCAGTATTCTCTTTAAAAGTGCCAGTACTTGCTGAGAGACTTCTATTAGGTCTCATAGTCCAATTCCTAAGGATTATATTTACATGGGACTGCCATAATTACAGAGTTATTAACCAAACAATTGTCCTGCCTCAGTGACTGAGTGAAATAGTGATGCTAGCCTTCCAATGGATCGAAACACTTCTGCACCTGCTACCTCTTCCAAGCCCACACCTGCTCCTACCTAAGTCAATAATAGATTCACTCCCAAATTAAATGGGAGAAAGATTGAGCCATCTATTATGGACACCATTTACTGTACTGGTTGTACAGCCTAGAAAGATATACCATGGGGATTCTGTCTGAAAGTCCCAGCAGTTCTCCTATTGCACCCAAATACTAGGAAGGCTGCTTAAATGAGCTGCCCCTGCTGCAGTGCCTGAATGTAGTCAGTGCATTGTAATGGAGATTTCTATACTCTGCTGCAGCACTCAAGTAATCCAAGGTCTCTATGTATGGTGGCTGTATTTATAACCTACATATAATGTTGTATTTTATGCCATTAATTTAAATGAGAGAGACTCTGATACACACCAGATGCAGTCAATAGGACTGTCTTACGAGGCAGCGCTGCTTTATGGTTTTAACGTTTTCTTTCACATCGGGCAAGTGCTATTCCTATCACCCTGTTGGCTGCTTGTCATTGCTCTGGGTGATGTCAGCATGTCACCACCAGAACTGCTGCAGAACTGTAAGCATATTGCAGTCCGCCTTGCCTAGTAATAAGGGATAGCCCCCCTGCAAGGCAGACAGCAGAACACTTACAGCTCAACAGCTGTTCCAGTGGCGACAGGCTGACATCACCCAGAGTGGCTGTGACAGCCAACAGAGCGGAAGCAATGAGGCTGCCCAGCACTGCAAAGAATTGGCAAAAAAACCCTAGAAAGACGCAAAATCCCAAAGGCCACACTGAAGATGTCCCCTATGGATTAGCTTCCTTTTAAACAATTACAGCTATACATCTGCCATGTGTCAGCTGGGATAGGAACACTTCCTCAATGTTTCTCTGTGCAGCTTCGCCTTGGCTCTCTTGTAGGACCCTATGATCTCTATCCTACTTCTGGCTGAATCCCTCTCCAGTTTCCCATTTTCCTCCCATTTCCTCCTCCCCGCTCCTCCAGTCTCTCCCTTCCCCCCTCCCTTCAGCTGCAGGAAGATCTCATGTGCCTCCCTGCCTGAATGTGAAAGGCCGGGCTTGGTTAACCTATTGATTCAGCTCTTCTGCAGGACATGCTGCCTTATGATCGACTGTCAAATTTCAAGCCTACAGGGAAGGAGACACAGCAGCAAAGTTACTGTGCTAGTAGGTAAATCCAGCTCTGAATCTCCAACATCACTGTTCAGATTTCCAACAAGGGCAGGAGGCCAACCTGCATTCAGGAAAGACATTATACTATGTCCTCTGGGTTCCGGCCACATCTTTTGGATGTCCTGAGGTCTCAAAGTAATATTCTGTTTCTTAGAAAAACTAATAGACAAGCCACTGAGCAAAGCTGCAGCTTGTCCTGAACAGCTAAGTGCTCAATCACAGCCATGTACTTGCTGGGTTGTCCGTGAAAATTATTGAAGGCTTTGCGGGCTAGACTTAGAGAATTTGTCACCTAGCAGAATTTTCAAAAGCTCCTAAGGAGGTTAAGTGCCTAGCTCCCATTGATTTCAATAGTGAACTACAGCGATTTCAATGGGAGTTACGTGCCTTCCCTGCTGAGGTGCTTTTGAAAATCCCACTAGGTGATTATCTGTATCGTTGGGCATCTAAATGCCTTTAAAAATCTGGTGCTTTGTTTTACAGGCTTTTTAACTGCACAACAGCAACTTCAGTGCTTTACCAATAGCTATTTCAAAACCCACATGAAAAATAAAAGAAAAAAACTCTGCAGGTGATTTTTACTGAGGTCAACAAACTTAGTTAAACAGAAAAACATGTAGTTTGTGTGTCAACTACAAACATGCTAATTATTTAGCCTGCATTTTACCATGTCAAGAGCAATGTATGTACCATCTGTGTTTTATTCAATTATGTGAAGTCATATCATGTCACATCATTCATCTACACAGCCCATAATTTGCCATTCTGAATTATCTTCAAATAGTTCAGCAGATAATGTTACCTCCTGGTTGATATTTACTGTAAGGATTAGACAGTGACAAATATAATGTCGGTGTCACAACTCAGAGCTAATGAAATGAACCTTTTTCATCAAGCAAGCAGAAAGGAAAAGCAGATATTTCAACCGACAAACAAGCAGTTCAAGATACAGTGGATTTTAAATTTCACATCTATTAGTTGTGCTATACCACTGAAGTCAGCTATGCCCCTGACTGCCATGGGAATAGAACCCATGCTCTGTATTCCATTCTCTATTATACTAAGCCAGACGAGTCCTGGCAATTTGTCTGGAATGGTAATATAGTCTTCTGTGCTCCACTAATACTACATAAGATAACAGTCAAAACCCAGTTTGGCCATGTGAATTCACATCCATTAGAGACCAAGAACAGGGCAACAGGGGAAAGAGGTAATGATTGATTAAGAACCAGCAATAGCAGCAAGGTTCCAGGATGTATGACCCCGACCAAAATCTAGAACTGATAAATCTCCTAGGATTTAAAACCCAGATGAATCATGACCCAAACCAAGAATCCAAGAGCAGCTGGCAGGTTCCCAGAGCAGAGAAAAAAAAGCAATGAGTGAGAACAAAAGTACTATAAAATCCTCAGTTATTTAGGGCATAACTGAAGAAAAGAAAAAAAAGATTGGAAATTCCCCAAAAGTTGCCTTTTACCTTAATATTTATAGTGGCAACCATATTACATGAATCTTATACACAAGTTCTTGCCCTCTCCTTGATTTACCTGCTTTCCTTGACACATTCAGCACAGAGCTGTTTAAATAATAATTGGATATTTTACATTTAGATTTTCTGCTCTATAATGCCCCTTCATAAAGATCACCCTAATCACAACTACAGCATTCTCACTCCTTATCCATTATGCAGTTCCTCCACATAAAATAAGTAGCTCATTACACAAACACGCAAAAAAGATGTTGTGTTTTTTTAAACAATCATCCAGAAAGACACTAGACAAGATAATACCACTTTAAGACTAAATTTCCTCTCAGAAATACACAGAGCTTGACTTCGGTATTCTGCTCTTCATACATATGATTTAGATAATGGCATAGAGAGTACTCCTATAAAGTTTGCAGACGATACCAAGCTGGGAAGGGTTGCAAGTGCTTTGGAGGATAGGATTAAAATTCAAAATGATCTGGACAAACTGGAGAAATGGTCAGAAGTAAATAGGACAAATGCAAAGTACTCCATTTAGGAAGGAACAATCAGTTGCACAAATACAAAATGCGAAATGACTGCCTAGGAAGGAGTACTGTGGAAAGGTATCTGGGGGTCATAGTGGACCACAAGCTAAATGAGTCAACAGTGTAACACTGTTGCAAAAAAAGCAAACATCATTCTGGGATGTATAAGCAGGAGCATTGTAAGCAAGACATGAGAAGTAATTCTGCCGCTCTACTCTGCGCTAATTAGGCCTCAACTGGAGTATTGTGTCCGGTTCTGGGCTCCACATTTCAGGAAAGATGTGAACAAATTGGAGAAAGTCCAGAGAAGAGCAACAAAAAATTATTAAAGGTCTAGAAAATGTGACCTATGAGGGAAGGTTGAAAAAATTGGGTTTGTTTAGTCTGGAAAAGAGAAGACTGAGAGGAGACATGATAACAGTTTTCAAGTACATAAAAGGTTGTTACAAGGAGGAGGGAGAATAATTGTTCTTCTTAAGCTCTGAGGATAGGACAAGAAGCAATGGGCTTAAATTGCAGCAAGGGAGGTTTAGGCTGGACATTAGGAAAAACTTCCTAATTGTCTAGATAATATTTAGTCCTGCCATGAGTGTAGGGAACTGGACTAGAGGACCTCTTGAGGGCCCTTCCAGTCCTATGATTCTATGCAGAACTCCCAGTGCCATCAGTGAACATTCCACACAAGTAGGAAGAGCAGAATAATGAGCTTCTATCCTAGTGAGCAGACCTGAAGGAGAATTTTGCCCTTTGACAACAGACAGTTACAATATCAATTATTTTGCATAGTATCTTTAATAAATTGTCTTCCAAAGTGCTTTATGGAATTAAAGCAATATAAAAGGGCAGGCAGATGGAGAAAGGAAAAAAGGAGAAATATAGACAAGGTACAAAGAGGTTTTGCAGCTGAGCTCTGAAATTAAATGGAAAGACAGATTCAGGATGGTGGATCCAAATGACAGGAGGTGCAGAGGAAATGGCTCTCATACCAATAGATTGCACGGAGCAACAGAAAACAGGCCAGTGCTAGGACAACAGGAAAGGGAGTAGATATTCCAGCCTATCTTACAGACATTGTCTATAAGACTTTGGAGGGTTTTAAACAAGCAGAGGAATATTGGAATGGTCCAATACTTCAAAAATGTGTTTGACTATAGTTGATGAAATAATGAGCCTCATTTTCCAATAGTGTAGACATACAGCTACATGCCTAACAGACATGTGCAATTATTTCAATTGTATGTGCAAACTGAATAAGTGTGAGTGCAAATAACTGGCTGCATTTGCATGGGCCATGTTCCAATTTGCTCATGGACTCTCATGTAACTTAAGTACAATGAGATTTCATGCATTTTGCACATGGATTTCTGTATCTAATTTGCAAAATGCACCAGGCCTCTGTATGTAAGGTGTGTGTGGGTGTCTCTCTGTGTGGGGAGGTGCGGGGGGTGGCTGCTTAGGACAATTATGTTACAGTCAACCCTTCTGCCAAGGTTACTCAAACATACTGTGGGTTTATTGTTTTTATTCTAGGTGGAATTGTTCAACAGAAAGCTTTGTTCCTATGATACCAGTGTGCAATCATGACCTACAGATATCCCATTCAATTCCTCCAGTCAAAGCTGAGAGCATTAAGTACACTTGAGACCACAGCACACTTTGAGGGTCATTATTTATCACCTTTCATCAAAGGGGAAGTGATTAATTTTTTATGACAAACAAGTCAATACAGCAAGAGCACTTTTTTCTACATGCAGCAGCTTTATGAACTGCTGGGAGAAAATGAGATGACCCACTGGGTAGCAAGAAACCTTTTATTTACTTTGTGAGGAAAATGATAGTATAGGCCTCTCATTGTGTTGTAATATTTAAGGCAAAATGCAGCCAGATTTAATAGAAAGGTGACATTGAACAGCACAAGACTCAAACTGTTCTTCCTCTCACAGGGCTTGTAAATAAATATCAAGGGGAAAAAATAGACTGAGAATGTTCTTTGCTCACTTACCCACCCTCACCCCCAATAAAATAGCATAATCTAAAATATGTCTAGTCAGAGTGAACCAGGGCAGTTTAATTTCATTCTAATTTAATGAGGCTTGTTGTCCTGTTTAGTAATTAGCCAATTTCCTCAGCAAAAAGCCACGGTGTAGCCATACTGCTTTCCAGAACCAATTTATCTGTAGAATTCTTCCTCTTCAAGCATTAGCAGAATGGAATAGTCCTGTAGCTCTCTTTTTTTAAGATACCCACTTCTAATTTAAATGGTTTCAAAAGGGGTCACTGACAGTAGCATCTGACTGAGGAGCAAATTCCTTCTCTCTCCTGTCTTGCTCAGTATCAATACTGAATGTAGGGGCAGTGACTCACTCAGAAACACAGTTTTTGTTGGCTTTAGTTTCAGATATCTCCTTTGCGATGGCTCCAAGGTGCAACGGGGCAGTGGTCACAGTCTCAGTTTGAAGTTTAAAGGGACAATGGCAGCACTCAGACCCAAGAGTGAATATTCTGGTCCCACAGATACAGGATGGGGGGATGACCCAGCCAGCTAGTCCCCAGAAGATCCTTATCAGATGGTTTTGTCGAGAATGGACCTACTTGCTGGCCCTCCAAAGGAGCAGTATGGAAAGTGGACTGACTGACTCCTCCTCATCTTCTGAACATTAGATAAGGAGGGGAGAGCAGTTGATCATCTTGTTAAAATGTCAGAAGTAAACAATAAATGGCCACTGAGACTCCCCCATCCAATGTTACTGGGGAGTCTTGGTCTCTAGTTGGGCAATGTCCTTTGGGAAACTAGGTGGGGATAGCCCACTTATTCAGATAGAAAGCTAACAGGATTTCTGGGGCTGTAAAAATACAAATTATATTTGTAGCCAAATACTTTTTTCCTGCTACTCCAATTTCTCCTTCTCTGTGGCATTTCTAAAATGCCCATCTCCACAGTACCTCAGCAATACTACAGGAAGGCTAGATTGTGAGCTGAGAAGTTGTGTTTTCCAGAAGCAGAAGGTGAAAATGCTACATTCAGACTAATTACAACCAGGGTTCATTTAGCATCTTAAAAATGACTCAATTTCTCAGACATCCTGCATAAGAACTGGGCTGGTGCAGAAAGTTATGGGCATGGAACAGGCAAGGCCAATGGAAATGCTGTGTTTTTCTATACTTTGCTAAAAATTACAGCATCATCCATGTGAGGAATGTCAGTTTTACTATAGTAAACACCATTCCATTTGTCATAGCAATTATGGAGCAGAATTATCACCTGTGGAATTTTATCAGTGGCAGATCAGAAAGTAATTTAATCACTAGCCAATTGCGATGAAATCCTCGCTCCACTGAATTCAACAGCAAAGCTCCCATTGACTTCAGTGGGTATGTCTATGCTATAATGTAAGAACACGCTTGAGCTCAGGCTCAAGCCTAACCCTCCTTGCCTCTACACTACAATTGTGCTAACCCAGGGTTTGGACCCAGGATCCCAGGACCCTGCAGGGCTGGAAAGTCTGAGCTCAAGTTAAACCAGGAACCAGGCTCCAAGCCCTATTGCTTTTCAGTATAGCTGCAACCTCGCTTGGCTTGGGTCCCAGGAGTCAGAAGGAAGTATCCCACAATTCCTTGGGATGACTTCCTTAGTCCTCTCTATCCTAACAATCTGCAATCCACTCTACTGAAAATGGAAGCTGTGCCCTCTTTGCAAATAGCCACAGCTCAGGTCAACGTTAACCTATTCTCTCTGCAAGCACACTATCAGAGAGCCACCTGGGTTTGCAGTGGAGAGCAAATTGATCAAGCCTGTTGCAAAATGAGCTGCTTCCTGGTAGTATGCACGGTGGGCAGTAAAGTTTTCCCCCCAGCGCACCACTGCCCTAAGGCTAGAGCAGCCCACTTTGTGGGGCAGGGGGTGCTATGGACTCTGTGATATGGTTACTTTGACTCAGGTCTGCACACTGCAATGTGGATGCCAGAGCCTTAGGTTTGAGCACAGGTTAGAAAAGTCTTAACACGTGGTTAAAATACAATGAAGATGCTCAAGCCCAGGGTTCTCTACAGAGACAACCCAGACCTGCAGCTAGTGAGGGCAGTAGCTTCAGCATTGTTACTGAGCATGCTCAGTCCATGTGAGCATGCTCAGGACAACCCAAACAGCAAATCTGGGTGGGCACGTGACCCCTCCCCTCCCCCCGCCCATGTTCCCCCTCCATGCATCACCTCTGCTTCCCTAACACAGGTCAGCTTACTCAAGTCCCACTAACTCTGGGCTTACATTGCAGTGTAGACCTGCCCAATGGATTTCATTCTTGGCATTTACACTCTGCAGTGATCACAGGAGCACCTATGGTATTCTAAGTGCAGAGAGGTTACAGGCTGCAAAGCCATGGAACAAGGAATATTGTGTTTTAATGGTGCCCATTTAATATGACAGAGGACCAATTGGGTATAAGCCACCATAGAAAATCCAACAATACATTTCAGAAGGTTTTAGGACCACATGTCTTAACTTGTAGCTTCAACCCCTCCATGTCTGCTCCTCCTAATTCACAGAAGAAGTTGACAGCTTGTTAACAGCCAAATAAGAACACTGAAATTCAAAAATAAGCCTATTTCACCAGACCAGACAGAGTATTCACATAATAATTCTAATGACAACACAACCAGGTTCAAAATTATAGCTAAGTAAACCACCCAATCCGATTGGATTAAAAGTAAACATTTTAAGAAGGATATAGGAAAAGTGCATTTTTGGCATTCTAAATATTTTGTAACCTTGCAAGGAAATTGATTGCATCATTGTCACACACATGTTCATTTCCAACAGTAGAAAATGCTGTAATCTATTTCAACCCTTTGCTCTTTCTCATGCATATGATCCAATCCTGACTTCAGGCTTCATGCTAAATTTTCATTTGCTTACATGTGCGGCAACGATAAGGCTATTAGACAACATCTGTACTTCCTGCAGTATTCTAGTATTTGGTAAATTGTTAGATATTTATGTTCACAACATACACCACACCTTAGAGTACCGTTCCACTCAACAATGTGATCAAAAACACAGCAAAATGGTACTGGTTGGTAGGTAATTAAAAGATTATTTCTGTGAATCTTATATGCTGTACACTATAAACACAGTGATTGTAATTTGGAGATACTGGGTCTAAATCTGTTCTTAGATCACTTTTACAGCAGTGTAACTCCATTAATTTTAGATTATTCTGATTCCACTGTGAATCAGGAAAGCAATCAAGTCCAAGATCTTTTTTTCCTCTTACATTTTATTATTATATTCTCCACAATAAAGTGGGCCAAATTCATGCCTACTGTACCACCACTGACGTCAATCTGGAAACTCTACTGAAATGTGAAGTGTCCAGTGCAGTTCCTATTTACTCTACTTAAAATTCTAAAGAGATTATGCTGAGCTTACTATAAATCATTGTTAAAAACCACACACACAAGCATAGGAATTTATAGCCTTCTTAATGACTTATCTGTAGTCTCAGTTTCATTCTAATGAAATAACAAGGGCTCTCTGACCTTATGAACCATTTTAAATACTAAATAATGATCACTGAAGATACCATGACCAACAAGAAAAATCATTGAACCAATTATCCTGGAGTTCTAAAACTGTCTTCAATTTATTCCTTTCAAATGAAAAACTACCGAAAATCTCCCAATGTCCACATGAAATTTAAGGCCAATTATTACTCATCTTTGAAAAGAAATCAGTTTGTGACTGCTAAAAAGGGAACTAGAAAATGACAACTTACACTAAGGCATTGCAAATGCCCTCACTGAGCAGTTGCACTAGAATAGAAAGAATAAGCACCTTGATCCAGGAGCACACTCGCATAACTTGATGCTTGTGAGTAGTCAGGGCCGGCTCCAGGAAGGGGGCGGCACGTCCAGGTCTTCGGGAGCGGGTCTTGAAGAATGAAGCGGCGCGGGAGAGCCGCCGCCGAAGTGCCACCGATCGCAGCTTCCCCCTCCTCCTCCCTTCGCCTCTTGGGGCGGCAAAAAAGCTGGAGCCGGCCCTGTGAATATTCACTGAGAGCTTATGGTGATACCCATATTTGTGCCATATTGGATATCAAGGCCTGAAAGTGGGAAATGTTTTACAGCCTTCCCCTGGATGCCAGGGCCTGCTTTCATTATAATTTTTCAGAAACAGTCTTGTTGTTAAACAAGAAAGCTGAGCAGAAGTTAAGCCGCAATGTTTCAAAACAGCCTTTAATTTTGCAAGTCTCAGTTTTTAGGTACCCTGCTTTTGACACCCAGGCCAAATTTCTAAGCCTAGATATGTAAATTTAGATATGCAGTAGGGTGCAGAGTCTGAGCGCACCCCCATGTGGCATGACATGCTACTGCAGACACCCTGCCTCAGTTTCTCTCCTGGGCCTTCAATGCCATGAACAGCTTTCAACATGCTCAGTTGCTGAGGTGACTTAGACCTCCGGCTGAGTCACATAAGAGTCCACTTCTTCTGGGGAATTAAGGTCCAACCAAAACCCCAAACACAAAAGAATCTTGTCCCCAGTCTCAGACCAGGCACAACCCCTCTTCCCTGAGGGCCCATCTATTCCTTCTCCACACACTCTACCACCCCCTCTGTGCTCAGCCCTTTGCAGACTCCTGCCCTGGGCTCTGCTGAGCCTTCCACTAACCTCGGGCTTATGTCAGTCTTTCTGCCCCTTGCAACTCTTCCCAGTTCTCCTCCAGCCTCGGAGACACTGTGCTCCAGGACATAGCACAGAAACCCAGCCCAATTCCTGTAGTTCCTGTCCTCTAAACTGAGCTCTTCCATGTCTTTTAAAAGGGCTGGGTGTGCCCCATTTGGTCCTGCAGCCTCAGCTGGAAGGCAGATAATCCATCACAGGTGGGGCTGAACCCATCACTACCTTAAGGAACCAGTCACCCAGTGGCAGGCACCTACATTCATATTCATAGATTCCAAGACCATAAAGGACCGTTGTGATCATCTCGTGTGACCTCCTGCATAACAAAGGCCACAGAATTTCTCCAAAATAATTTCTAAGTATCTCTTTTAGAAAAACATCCAATCTTGATTTAAAATGGACAGTGACGGAGAATCCATCACAACCCTTAGTAAATTGTTCCAATGGTTAACTACTCTCACTGTCAAAAAAATTTTCACCTTATTTCCAGTCTGAGTTCATCTATCTTGAGCTTCCAGTCATTGGATTGTGTTATACACTTTTCTGCTCGATTGAAGAGCCCATTACAAAATATTTGTTTCCAAATAGGTACTTATAGACTATAATCAAGTCTCCACTTAACCTTCCCATTGTTAAGCTAACTAGATTGAGCTCCTCGAGTCTATCACTATCATGTTTTCTAAGCTTTTAATCATTCTACTGGCTCTTCTCTGAACTCTCTTCAACTTAGCAACATCCTTCTTGAATGATGGGCACCAGAACTGGACACAGTATTCCAGCAGTGGTCCTACCAGTGCCAAACACAGAGGTAAAATAATCTCTCTACTCCTACTTGACATTCCCCTGTTGATGCAATATAAGTACACTGGCCCCTAAATAAAAGGTAGCTTTATTTTCTAAGGAGCACCTGCAGCTCCTATTGACATCAGTGAGGTTTGTGGGTGCTCAACTCCTTTGAAAATCAGGCAACTTTCAGGTAGATGCTGAAGTATGGATTTAGTTATCTAACCTTCAGCACCAAATTTGAAAAAAAAATGTCTCTAGACATTGTTGCAAGACATGCTGTGCCCTCACAGCTCCCCTTAAACTTTGGTGGGGACTGTACGTGCTGAGAACTTCTGACAGTCAAGGCCTAAATGTCAAACATCATGCACCCAACAGGCACTGAAAATTAAAGGCTACTTCTGAGAATTGTAGTTGTAAATGTAAGCTGTGTAGTGCTTGAAGTAGCCTGTAGAGGAATCTGGATTCCTGTAAGTGTTAGGAGTTATAGAACTGTAGCCATGCTCAGGAAAACTGACTAAAGATAGTCAAGATGGAGTTGGAGAGGGAAAAAAAAGACCATTGTACATTGTAGACAAGTCAGAGATGACCCTGAGGAAACACTTCATGTACAACAGGTACATATCTCTGTATAGCAGACCTCTTTTCCACATAGGCCAGGTTACAGGAAATTTTCTCCTCTATGGCTTGTAATCCTGTAGTCCTAAATTCAATGAACGCTTTGCCAGAATTAACCAGGTCTCCAGGACACTACACACAGATTTATTCCTTTTGTCATGTATATGTTTAAGATGAAAGTTTTCATCAAGGTTTATTTTGATAAGCTCTGTATTCTTGTCTTTCAGAATCCCAGGACTAGGGTGAAATCCTGGCTCCATCAGCATCAATGACAGAACTCCCAGTGACTTTAATGGGGCCAGGATTTCACCCCAGTCTCATGGGAGGTGGACTTTATAAAGGTGCATAAAGGAAGATGGGCACCTGACTCCCTTAGTCACCACTGCAAATCTAGAGATGGATTGTGATCTGAAATTTCACACATTTCATACCGTGGGGTCAGCTGGATTCAGTCCCATCTCCAGTGGCATCTGCTGTACTTCTGTGCAAATATGCCTATTCTTGTGGACAGAAATGCCAGTGTTATGTTTTGAGATGATTTTATATATTATCACATAATGAAAATCACTGACACTGAGACTCAATAATATTGTTACACGTTTATTGCTTTTAAGCTTTATTTTCCTCCACTGGTTTTGATTTTATGCCAACCCTCACTCCACATAATACCTTTAAAATGTTCACAACTTGCCAAACCATTAAACAAACCTTTTTAACGGTGCATAGGATACCATTTACCCTAGACATTTAGGCTCTAAATGACCATCCAGCATCATTCCTCCCTTCTAGAGTCATATAAATGCTATTTAAACTTGATAGATGCTTTAATGCACTCAGTTTCTTCATTTCTTGAGTCAATTGTTTTATGAGTGCAACTAAAATAATCCTTTTTATTAGTCTTGAATTCTCATACTACTAGAAGTGTTGAAGAGTTAACAAGGTCTGCAGTCAGGATAGCCTGGGATATCACTAACATAACATCTTCAATTCATATGGTTAGCATTTCAGTTCTTTGTGAATGAAACTAAACTGAATTAAGGCTACTTTAATTCTGAATGAGAATGTCCACATAGGGGTTTAATGTCGTTTAACTAACCTGGTCTAAACGCACACCATTAGTTAATTTGGATTATTTGTCCTGTGTGTCCCCATGTAGATAAACCCTAAATTAGGCTACATTGATACTATAAGCGCTACAGTGGCACAGCTGCAGGTACACCACTGTGACGTAGATGTTCCTACATCTACAGAAGAGGTTTTCCTACTGACGTAGTTAATCCATCTCTCTGAGAGGCGATAGCTAGGTCAACAGAAGAATTTCTTCCATCCACTTAGTTGCACATACATGGGGAGGGGGGTAAATTCAGCCTAACTACAGCGCTCGAGATGTGAAATCATAGTGCTGACTTAGCTAAGTTGATCTAATTCTGAAGTGTAGACCAGGTCATCAGAGATAAGACATTGGGAATTATAACTGTCATGACCTAACTGAAAGGGGGTTTAACTATTCCTGTATTACAAAATATTTCCACTTTCTTGTTTTAATTAGAGATAGGCCAAAAAATAATCCCAAAGCTCAAATGCCAACCAATTTAATTTCAGGGAGGATTGGAACTGAATCACTAAGTCCAATACCATCCCTACTACAGTTCTGGTTCAAGGTCAGATCCAAAATTAGAAGGGATCCTCCAGTTGGATTCAGAAATCTTGTGAGAATAATTGATCTCATGAGATTCCTACCCCAGTTCAGTAGAAACTTCATAAAAAATTAGCTTGCAAGATTTTGGTTCCTTCACATCCAATGTGAAAGCAGTACCACAGACCTGATCCAGCTTTAGAACTGAAGCCTGCTCTGAACCTAAGATCCAGCTCTGAACATGGCTTCCTCAGCTCCAAAAGTAATATCAGCATAAAATGGGATGGTGTTTAAACCTGAAAACCTCCAACTCATGAAGGGAAAACACTGCTGATTCCAAAAGGCCTAAGAGGAAGCGTCCTGCCAATACTGGCTTTAAGAGAACATGCAGTTCTACCAAAATAATCTATTGCTCTCCAGACCAGACTTGCCAAGCTGCAATTCCTGGACAGTCTCTACTAAATATACCTTACATTATTATTATTTTAAATTACTGTGATTTAGACAGAATCAAGCCACTTACGGCACAGCAGAAAACAAGCCGATCATTATTTGCCTTCCCATCAATTTTGAAGATTTAATTACTCCTTCTGATAAATGTGTAAAGACTTGATTCAACCAGATGCATACAACTTTCACCTCAATCCACAAAGCACTTAAGCGATAGCTTAACTTTAAATACACAAGTAATACCATTAAAGATACTGGCTCTACATAAAGCTATGCATGTGCTTGAGATGATCAGGATCAGAATGTTTAATATCTGGCAGAACTGAGCCCGAGAATCAGGAAGTTACATACTTTGGTAAAATATCTAAGAAAGACGATAAGAATTCTAGTCATCCTCGTGGTCAAATAAAAACTTACATTTACTCTTCCCTGAAGCCTAATAAGGTTTTCCACTATAAAATGTATATAATTTATTTCAAATTTAGCTCTTTCCAGGGGAAAGCATTTGACACCAAATATTACATAGAAACTCAAAATATACTTCCCATGATTTTTTTCTAAATTAGCATGAAAATTGTAAAATATATGCACTAGCTCTAAAGCCTCCGATCTCTGAGAAAAAACAAACCTGACTAAACAATATATGTACCTATTTTTCTCTGTTCTTTCACAACTAGATATCTAATTTCTTAGAACCTCATCCTATAGCCCCTTTCTCAAGCAAAGCTACCATTGGGCACAATGGGAGCTTTACCTATGTGACTGCTCCAGAGCAAGGGTACTGAAGAGTTTATCATTGCCTTGTCTCTAATATTGCAAACAGTTGTGAAAATCATCCCCTATCTTGTGTGGGACGAAGTCAACTAACGGGCCCTGTCCTGCAATCACCGTTTCCATTGACTTCAACAGGAATTTTATGTAAGGACTATAGGATCAGCCCCAAGGAAAGTGACAGCAATACTACAGCTTAAAATGAAAGCAAGATCTATACTGTATTTATCTTGTGCTCAGTACAATACTGAAGGTCAGCAAATCAGTATAGGTTGCTGTTCTTGATTGTTAACAAAGAATTAGCTAACGGAAAACAAATTTGAAGGTAAAAACTGACAAATCCACCCCAAATCAGTGAATTACCATGGAAATAAGTATTATAGAAGGCTTGTAGACTGGGGAGGGCTATAAGGGGAACTGTCGTCAACTATTCGTGTTCAGCTGCTATTCATTATTTATTTGTAACATGAATCTTTTATTAATCTTAATGCTGGTTACATATGGGCCTTAAGGAAGTGCACATGCGGTATGTCGTTCAATTTAAATAGAGTATCTAAATGTTTTCTTCTAGCCATGCTCAGTTCTCTCCCACCAGAGTAGCAAAGCAACTTGATTCCAAATCCAAAGCCTTTCTATCAGTCTTTCACACCAGTATACAACTGGTAACAAGTTACTTTTGAGCTCCACAAGAGACATAGGTTAGTGGCCTGAACATAGTCCTGGGACTCAGGGACTCCTGATTTCCAGTCCTGACTCAGATAGTGACCTCCTTTGTCCCTTGTAGCCAAGCCACTTATGGGTTAATTTTCACAGATGCTCAGAATGAAGGTATGTCTACACTTACTGTGGATCAACGCTGTGGCGATCAATCCACCGGGGGTCAATTTAGTGGGTCTCCCGTCAACTCCAGTAATCCACCAGAACAAGAAGTGTAAGGTAAGTCGATGGGAGAAACCGTCGACCCAGCACGATGTAGACACCGCAATAAGTTGACCTAAGGTACGTTGACTCCAGCTACATTATTCACGTAGCTGGAGTTGCATAACTTAGGTTGACTTAGCACTGTAGTGTAGACCAGGCCTTTGAATCTTTGAAATACAGACCGTTCACCTCTCTCCCTGATTTCCCCACCTGCAAAATGGGGGAAAGTACCTATCTCACAGGAGAGTTGTGAAGATAATGATTGTTTGTAAAGTGCTTTAAAGATTAAAAGTACCATGTAAGTGCTAATAATAAAAACGTTTATATTTGGGACATTGAAACTAGTTTATCTGTTTTGGCATGTGGCCAGGACAGTGCTGTGCCATCAACAGTTGAAGATGTGTAGGTAGCAGCTATTCTGGGCAGCAGACATGCCAGTACTAGCATTACCACCAAGAGAAAAAGTTTGTATTGACAATTCCCTCCACATTCCTAATATCCTTTCCTGTGCACTATCCAGTAATGGAGGCACTGTCAGTGATCACAATGGACATTACCTCGTGTACATAATACCTGTGCAAGCCCCTTGCATGGCTAAAAAAGGAGAGATCACTGTGTCAGTTATTTAAATCCCTGCTCCACTAAATGGTTGGTCTTGCTTTACTTCATAGTGGACCAGATCCAATAGGCATCTTTCCATTGAACTCGGTTGGCTTTATATTGTACCGCATGGTCATGCATTACAGAGATTATTCTGGATGAGTACTCTGCAGCTTTTCCGTCAGGTGAACACACCTGCACAAGATCTGCAGTTGGAAAATGGATGCTGTATGCGCTCAGAAATGCAACCAGAAACCGACTAGAATCCTCAGACTTTATTTTTTGCTGTTCTTGGTGATAAATTGCTCTTGGCAACAAGGTACCAGTGTGAGCACAGGATTATCTGATAACTGCTTATTATAATCTGTGTTGCAGCTAAATATATCTCAATAAAAAAAAAGGACAAAGTAACAGAAGCAATTTGGTTTAAAAAATTGCTGCCAATATAATCAATTAATATGATTATTCAATATATACTTTGTAAATATATTAATACAATCTCAGTTTTCCCACATTTATGAAGTATTTTTTTAATTAGGTAACTAACAACTTTTCCACTTGAGGCAACTTCTGAGTGAGGAGAACAAGGGACTGACTATTTTCCCCACACAAACACAGGTGGTTAGGGAATTGGCTTCATCCTCTCCAATGCACCAGCCAGCACAACTGAGCCAAAACAGGGGTAGCCGGTTACTTCTTCCAAGAGCAATGGAAGAGCAGAGAAGAAATTGTGAGGCTGAGGTATGATTCCCTTTTGGAGCATACTCACTGCTCCATATGCAGGGCTTTCTGCAAAGGGGCAATACAGCCCATAGTTATTGGTATAGGAAATAATCTTGCATTTATGTCGAGAGATGAATGAAGATACTGGATTACTATTGTGCATTCATGGTAGCTACTTTTTCTCCCAGAAATGCCATTGATCTTGGAGAAACTGTTTTCCATTGTCCTCCACTGAGAGGATATCAGTGGAAGAAACTTGGTTATGTCCTATGCTCTTCTAATGCAGTCAACTACTGTCTCATTGCAAAATCCCTATTGAATTAGAGCTAGTCATTCTTTTTCTGGTAGACCACCACTGTGATTGGAGTAGTTGTGAAGTTGCTATGGAATATTTAATAATAATAGGAGATATACCTATCTCCTAGAATTGGAAGGGACCTTGAAAAGGTCATCAAGTCCAGCCCCCTACCTTCACTAGCAGGACCAAGTACTGATTTTTGCCCCAGATCCCTAGGTGGCCCCCTCAAAGATTGAACTCACAACCCTGGGTTTAGCAGGCCAATGCTCAAACCACTGAGCTATCCCCTGCCCCGACTCCAAAGGATCTGATACCATTATTGTTACTATCCTACCTCACTTTGTTCTGAAGGAGATTTATGAGTGAGCAGAGTTTTTGATAATCGATACTCAACTAATCTGAACGAAAAGGGCTTTTGATTTGTCCTTCAAGCACCTCTTCCTCTCACACAAGCAGTGCAATTCCCTATCCAGCTGAAGACTATTCCTAAAAACATTAACATGTCAAAGACAACATTGCCAATGTGAGGATAAAGTGCCTTTGAAAGGCAATCATTCTGCACTTCCTATGCACAGTGTACTTGTAATTAACATAGGAAACTCGAGACTGAAATTAGAAATAGATTTAAAACACAAAAAGAATCCACAGATCAAACAGTACAAAGGATGAGAATCCAGTGTAGAATTCTAACAGAGAGCTAAATAGAATTGGCAATAGAGAGAGGTCAACCTGGGTCATAAACACAGGCCAAGGAGAATAAAGATTAGAGCATGTAATTCGACTTTACATTAACTTATTAGACAAAAAAGTGCCTTGGCAAAGTGATTCCTGCATGCAGACAGTGTTACTGTAGGTTGTGGGTTTTTTTTTTGTCCTTTAAACACAGTATATTAGAACTGTAGTACAATACAAAAAGACCTATTAAAAGAACACTGGCTGCACAAACACAATCTTGGAAAATAATACCATATCTAGAATCCTTCATAACTGAGGACCTTAAATTGTGTCCGGACATTAATTAATTGGACCCTGTAGGATATGTAAGTGATATTACATCCATTTCATAGAAGGATAAACTAAAGCACAAAGAAGATACTGACTCTGATCCTTCTAATGTAACAGAGTTGAGAATACAACTCCACAGTCCTGATTTCATTCTTCATTCATTCACACACTAATTCTTTAACCATTAGACAACATTGCCATCTTAGTAATATAGGAGGAAAAAATGGATAAGACATCAAACTGATGGATATACAAATAAGATTAGAAATTACCTGTTCATATAGGCACTGGTTAATGAGGTGATTATTTAATTAACAAGAGGGAAATAGAAATATGAATTCAAAGACTGAGTAGTATATCCCATTGAGGGATGTGCATAATTGATACACAGAAACTGAGTTTGCCATTATCCATTTAATGCTCAAAGGGTTTAATGAAGGTCTTTTAAGAGAAGTTATTTATGTTTTGAAGTACCACCACATCATAATTACAGCGCAAAATGACTATATTAACTGTGGACTCTGTGCTGCCAACGGTCTAACTATTTCAAACTCCAAGATCAAATCTGATTTTCTTTTCATGAATTGCTCCCTTTTAGAAAGGCACAAAATATTGAACCAGATCTTCAGGTGATGTAAAGTAGCATCGCTGCACTGAAGATAATGGTGATTTCCACCAGCTGATGAGCTGGCTTGCTTTGTTGGTTTTGTTACACTTTCAAATAAACATCTGCTGCTACTGAAACTGGAACTTCCAGGACCAGGTCAAGAGTCAAAACAGAGGCACTTGAAGCTGCAGTTTCAAATACTAAGCAACAATTTTAAAATCACCTTGCTAAATGACAGGCACCACATTTGTTGGTGCTAAAATAATGTTAGAGAAACTGAATGGTTAGAAAAAAAACCTTTATTTCCTTTTCCCCTCTCTTAATAATTCTTAGTCCCACAGAGAATTCTGTGCTGTAATTTTTGCTCCTTAGTTTGGCAAAGATGAACAGGGAAATTTGCTGCCCCCAAAGCTATCAAGAGAAAAGTGACAGGCATCACACATCAGGCTGAAGGCAGAAGGATGCTGGACAAGTGAAAGACAGCATGAAGTTAAGACACGTATAGTATGATATTGACCATATATGGTTTAGCGTATAACCCCATGGGTTTAAGCTGCTCGGATGTTAAAAACAATGCACGCTATGGCCCCAGTCCTGCAAGCAACTCTGAGTGGGTATGCTCGCATGGAGCTGCTTTCAGGATCAGGGCTGTAGTGACTTTCAATTAATAGCATAAAGGGGCTGCAATGGAATGGAAACTTTGTCTCCATCAATCAAGACCTGTAAAAACAATGATGAAGTGCCTAGGATGGAAAGTTGTGCAGTGAAGTTTGCACAGTGAATTTTATCACTATCAGATTTCACTGATAAAAACAAAACCATAATGCAGTGAACTTATATGGGCAGGGGCATGTGGGAAAGGACTATTAAATAGTAGAGATTGATCCAAGCCGATCAGGATTTCAAAGTCCTCCATCCTAAATGTCCGGGGGCTTGGATACAGGGTTTGTTTTGGACCATTGTGGAAAAAGGAGTGAACTGTGAATGTCAGATACCAATCCGGGTTTTGATACTGAATCTTCTGAAAATTTGGAGTTGTTTAGATCTAGGGTTTTGGTATGGTGCCTTCTCTATTAGAAGGTAGGTGAGATTGGGTTTTTTGATATATCAAGTTGTTCTGGAGGCATGATCTCAGTGTCTAAAAAGTAAATAGTATAAAGGTATTTGGATGCTTTCCTCTTACAGCCAAGGAGAACAAAAAAAATTGAATATTTTTCTATCAGAAAATGTAGTTTCATAGACCTAAATGTTTTGCAGGAAATTGTCCATTTCAATACAATTTTCAACTGAAAAATGTTGAAATTCAAATAGAATATTTCATGTTGATTTTCTTGTTTCATTTCTACTGCTTTGGTTTTATTACCATGATTGTTTTGTTTGGACAATTTATAAAATATATATAGTGACATAAAAAACCACTTTGACATTATGAAAATGAAACATCTGAGTAAGGTTGTTTTGCTGTTTCCTAGTCAAAATATTTGAAAATTTGAAGACTTTGAGTCTGTAGATAACCATGTACATTCTTTCCAGCAAAACTGTGAAAGTCTACAGAGTTATGAACAAGTAGGGCTGTAATGCATTATTAGATCTTTTGAAATGCTCAGTGGGTCTGACTTCTAAACTATGTGCACACAAATACTCTGAAATGCACTACTCTTGGAATCTATTATTGCCCTACTACCCAAGCTGCTTGACCTTCCACAGCAGACAGAGTCAGCAGAAAAGCCATGACAAGCATCAAGAGGTCCGCCAAGAAATAGAGAATTTATTTCACTGTTAAACACTATTTAATCTCGGAGCAATCTCTAGCTGTGCTTTGATGCTGTTTATACACCAAGGGTATTGTATGTACGTAGAATTTATGACTCTTGTAACCTGAAGCTGAAAAATACTGCTGCATGAAAATCATGCACTTGGGTTCACCTTGTTTCAGCAAGCTTTGACAGAGTTCAGTTCACATACATTTGCCCGCTATGAGATTCCCTTAAAGTTCTGAAGTCACCTAAAATCATATAAACAGCCATACTGGGTCAGACAAATACTTACTGGATACTCCCAGTATCCTACAGATGGTGCCAGATGCTTCAGAGGGAGCAAACAGAACAGGGCAATGTGTATAGTGATCCATCCCCTGTTGTCCAGTCCCAGATTCTAGCAGTCAGAGGTTAAGGGACACACAGAGCATGGGGTTGCATCACTGACCACCTTGGCTAATAACCATTGATAGATAAGTCCATGTAGGATAGGACCAAGTCCTTTTTGAACCCAGTTATACATTTGGCCTTCATGATATCCCCTGGCAATGAGTTCCACAGGTTGACTGTGCATTGTGTGAAAAAGAACTTTTTTATATTTGTTTTAAACCTGCTGCTTATTAATTTCATGGGGTGATCCCTCATTTGTGTGCTATATGAAGGGGTAAATAACACTTTCTTATGGACTTTCTTCACACCATTCATGATTTCATAGACCTCTATCATATCCCCACTTAGTCATCTCTTTTCCAAGCTGAACAGTCCCAGTCTTTTTTATCTCTTTTCACGAGGAAGCTATTTCCTACCCTTAATCATTTTTGCTGCCCTTCTCTGTGCTTTTTCTAATTCTAATATTTTGAGGTGAGGCAACCAGAACTGGATGTAGTATTCAAGGTGCGGGTGTACCATGGATTTATAGAGCGGCATTATGATATTTTGTCTTCTTATCTAGTCTTTTCCTAATAGTTCCTAACATTGTGTTAGTTTTTGTGGCGGCTGCTGCTACAGATTGAGCAGATGTTTTTCAGAGAATTATCCACGATGACCTCAAGTTCTCTTTCTTTAATGGTAACAGCTAATTTAGAACCCATCATTTTGCATGAATAGTTGGGATTATGTTTTCCAATCAAAATCTGCCATTTTCCTGCCCAGTTCTGCAAGATCCCTTTGTAACTCTTCTCAGTCATTTTGGACTTAATTATCTTAAGTAATTTTGTACAGTCTGCAAACTTTGCCACCTCAGTGTTCACCCCTTTTTCCAGATAATTTATGAATACTTTGAACAGTACTGGTCCCAGGACAGATCTTTGGGGGACACTGCTATTTACCTCTCTCCACTGTGGGAGCTGACCATTTATTCATACTCTGTTTCCTATCTTTTAACCAATTACTAACCCATGAGAAGACCTTCCCTCCTAGCCTATGACTCCTTACTTTGTTTAAGAGTCTTTGGGGAGGGACCTTGTTAAAGGCTTTCTGAAAGTCCAAATTCAGACCCTCGCAGCAAATCTGAAGAACTCCAAACACTCAGATACTATGGTGATAGGCATAGCATTTAGATTAGACAGATGCAAAGTTGGCCACACTCAATGGCTTCCATAACTAAGCTAGTGAGTTTTACTAATCTTGTCCTCCTAATAAGATCCCTGCCTTATCTTTAGCTAGCTTTTGGGGAAGGAAAGAGGCCAGGTGGCTATCTGCATTCCATGCTACCCTGCTGCTTTGGGAACCAAATGAGATAGGGTCGTTCTCCTGCAAGGTGTGCAGGCATTATGTTCTGTGGAATGGGCAGCATACGCCTTCCCTTTTCTTGAAGAACAGAAATGGGAAACACTCCTTTGGTTCTTCGGCTTGTTTAACAGCCCTTTAGTACTTTGCATCTGAGAAGTCCCATCATGCCCTGGGCTACCTGGAAACTGTGACCTTGTACGAGTTATAAATGTATTAGGGTTTTAACTGAAAGTTCAATACAACTCTTCTGAAAGGGGCTATCGCTTTCTTGAGTGGCTTTAACCATACTAACAACATCCTCATTTTTCAAAATTACCCAGTCGGTAAGCTGTTCAGATTCGTTTTAGATTAAAATGTGGTTGCAGACAGGAAGAGCTTTTATCAGTTGCAGGGTATAGTTTCATCTTGATGTGTGGGAGTTAAGAAAACAAGTTAACTGCCATGTGTCAACATGTGGAAGGGATACAAAGGTAACTGGGAAAGGAAAATTAAGGCCAAAGATAGTGTGTGTATTTGCAAATAAACCCACACCAAAGTAGAAAAATGCAAACATTTCTGGGGAAAAGACAGACATTCTGTACTGATATGAAATGGTTTGAATAGCTCTAATTTATTGCAAGGCTTCTGGACTTCAGCTCCAGCCTCCTGAGAAACATAGGAATTGCTATATTGGATGAGTCTAATGGTCCATCTCGCCCAGCATCCTGTGTCTGACATAGGCCTGTACCAGCTAGTTCTGAGGAAGTTTCAAGAAACCATGCACTAGGAGGTTATGAGATAAACTTTCCTCAGGGGCAAGTTAAGCACTGGCTCTCCCTGAGTTGGACTGAATTCTTAGGCTATCAGTAAAACAGGGTGAATGCATTCTCAGTACAGAGTGCACTACATTCAGCATGCTTTAAATAAGGAGCATGAGCACAGTCAACCATGACACATGGTAGGGAGGAAGAGGAGAAGAGCATGGGGTAAATGATGGACAATCGCATACAGAAATGAACATCCAAGGGAATGTTTAGAGATTACAAAGGCCTAATGATTTATTCTTGTGTTATGACCCCTTCTCACTAATTTCTCATTGCTGTAATTTTTGCTGGGTAAGAAGCACCTCTTAAGCAAGTTATAAAACGTCACCAGTGCTAGAGGTCAAGGACATACTCTCTCCTTTTCTGTGAAACAGCCATACATGATCTTGAACCTTCACCTCCAACTATTTATTCTATTTACAGTCTGGCTGCTGACTAGCTAGTAAATACTGCAAAAACAGATTGCCATGTACAAACAGCTGTACTCCATGTGCCAACACCAATCCATCTGCCCAGCATAGTGCATGCCTGTTGAGTGAGACATAGGGGTGAATGAAAGACAAGAGGAGGAAAACACACACACCACAGTGAAAAATATTCACTCCCTTTAATAGTCTACACATTTTCCCTCTTTTCACTCCTCTGGTCTGCATCTGTCATGTAAGGATGTTGTATTAAATGCTGGCAGGAAAAAGTTCAACATAACATGACACGCAGCATCAGAAATTTGAGCTGGCAAATAGTTCTTAGGTCATCTCATGCATCCCCCTGACAAAACAGGACTGAAAGGGCAATTTGAGGCACAACCTTGTCCCTTCTTTCTCTGAGTCAGGAAACAACAAGAAGAGATAGGCTAGGATTTAGTAGCAGGGCTGTTTATATGGAAAAAAATTTCACACACACACAGAGATTGAAAAAGAACCACTATGGGCTACATCTTCTGTGATGCACTGTCATCATGGAAATTCCATGATGCAACTTGGTCAGAGGAGAGACCAAGATGCATTATGGGAGATATAGTCTGGCCAAGGAGCCATAGGAGTGTATGGGGGCACGGAGCACGGGGGCACCTTTGGCCACTGCAGTTTAATGTCAGACTGACAAATTAAATGTTTCTTTCAGTTTGTTAAACTGAACCATTTTGGCTGAGGCTGAACTGACCTAAAATGAAATGTTTTGTTTTCCTGACAGAAAAATCAAACAATTTTTGCAAAATTATAGTTTTTCCCATGGAAAAAATTCAATTTTTGCAGAGTATTCTGTCAAAAAATCATTTAAATGGGAAATTCCTTACCAGCTCTAATCTAGATTGAAAGTCACACATTCACCCCTGCTGTTACTAGCTCATGCCATCTGAAGTGTTGCTCCTGAGCAGGGCAGCAGGCAGTGAGCAAGGTTTCCCTTTCAGTTCTTCCTCCCCACTTCTAATCGGAGCAGTGAGTTATATACACTCGTGGTGCCCGGGCTCCAGCAATATTCAGGGCCCGGGGGCCCGACTCCACCAGTGATTGGGCCGGGTCTCTCCCCAGGCCCTGCCTGCCTCCCAGAGCCTGCACCCCGTCCCACCCCAACTTCCTCCCAGAGCCTGCACCCCTCGTCTCCTCCTGCAACCCCACCTCTTGCCCCAGCCCAGAGCCTACACCCAAACTCCGTCCCAGAGCCTGCATCCCCTCACCCACTCCTGCAACCCTGCCCCAGCCCAGAGCCTGTACCCAGCGGCCAAACTCCATCCCAGAGCCTGCACCCCAGACCTCCTCCCCTGACCTAAACTCCCTCCCAGAGCCTTAGGCAGATGGGAGGTGGAGTTGGGGGGGAGCAGAGTGGGGGGGGCACGTTCTGAGCACCACCAAAATTTCTACAAACCTGCTACCCATGCTTCTAATGGCTACTCACAAGGTTTATGAGTAGACAGCCAAGATTTCTTCCCCCTTCCCTTAGGCAGCTTCCTCACCTACACTGGGTCTTACTCTGTGCAGCACAGTGGGGAAGAATAGGCCAGCACTTCTGTTTCTTGGCCTTATGCAGCAGTGAATTCTACCTGCAGGGGCAGCCATGCTGTGAGGGAGACAGGACCAGAGAGGTTACAAAGAAATTCAGGAAGAGATGGGACTAAAAGTGAGACTGGACCACAGTTGGAAAAACGTCATTGGAAAAGGATGAGAGAGAGGAAAGGGATGGAAAGAACCAGGGGATAGCAAAGGGGAAACCACCATTAAGAAAGAGAGATGGGAGAGAGATTAGGCACAAACTAGGAAAAGGGAAGGAAACACTTCAGGGACGAAGAGAAAGAATGGTGTTGTGGCTAATGCACAAGACATTAGGACAGAGGTCAAGTCTCCTGGGTTTCATTCCCAGTTCTGCCACTGACTTGCAGTGGGACCAGGAGAGGGGGGGAAAAACATCAGTTCCCCTATGCCTCAGCTTTACCAACCATTTAGTAAAATGAATATCCTAATCCTGATGTACCTGACAGGAAGATGAAAGCCTCTTGTGACCCTGGGATGGAAGTGCCATAATTAAAGTACTGTTATTAGAAGGGGGAGACAGGCTGAATCAGGAAAAAAGATCACTTCACTCACTTAATCCTGTAAAAGTGTCATTCGAGTAGCCACTGCAAATTTGGGAGCTATGCCTTAATACAAAACCTCTCCAGTCCCTTCACACTAGACCATTTGGTGTAATACATTGGAACTATGAAACAGTGGGGATTCGGTCAGGAATCCTAGAATGTGATCCAAAGGCCTTTGAAGTGAATGGAACTCTTTCATTTGATTCAAATGATCTTTGACTCAAACCTTGAGTTACTCAGGCATTTTTAAGGGCCCTCTCCTCCCCACATTTACCCAGACTTTGGTTAGATTTCAGTGGAGGCACTGTGAGCCCCAATGTCCTGCTGTCATTCCAGTTTTAGGTCTGGTGGCCCAACATCTTCCAACAGAAGTATCCTGTTTGGTCCTCCACTGTTCAAAATGATATAACCAATAGGCAAGTGCCACCCTCTTTGGAAAAAGAGGTGTATGTGTGTTCCAATTCAGCCCTATATTCTGAGGTTCTCACACTGTGAAACTGTGTTTGGTCAATTTTTATGCCACTAAAATGAACCATCAACATTCACCTTACAAACCATGCCTCATGACAAGATGGGGCAAATAAGGGTCTAGGTAAAAACTTTAAACTTCATAAATCCCTTCTTCACTAGTGGTCAAGAAAAAATATTTAAGGCCAAATCCTTGACTGATGTAAATTGGCATAGTTCCATTAAAGTAAATGAAGGAAACTCGACTTACACTTACAGAGGAACTGGCCTCCCGGGTCTGATTCCCCTCTTACTCCTGACATACACCAATGTAAATAACTTCACCAAAGCTAATGGAGTTACACTGACACAGGCTGGTATAAGTGAGAAGAATCACGCCCCTAGCTTACAGTAAACATGGCTGCACCGTTCTCGATCAGTTGGTTGAAGTGCTGTTAGTCGGCAGTGATTATAGGAAGGGATCTGAGTTATTTTTGCAGTTACAGCTGAATAGACTCAATGCCTGGGATAAATTGGCCTTGAGCAAACTTAAAAAATATTTTCTTGCTAAGTGATCCCCAGAGACATATGTCTCTATAAAATGGTTAAGGAGAAGCTGATACTTGCACTGAGCGGGTTCAAGAATTTGAAAATGATTAATTTTTGTTTTAAATCTTCCAGACCATTCAGGCAACAGATAGTAGGAGTGAAATTTAAATTTTCTTGAGAAACTTCCTATTTAGAAGATTAAGAGAGAGAGCCTACGGTACATTGAACTGAAATTGTAATTATCAGAAGGTTGGCACAGTGATAGGTTTCTCTGCACTGCTCAGCCAGCTCACTTTATCTTCCAGAGAGTCTACTTCATTTAGAGCCACAGAGGCTTTCCTGTGCACACAGAGTGTTAGTTGACCTGTGTGTTTTTTTTCTTTGAGGAGACAGAAAAACAAAAAATGGTGGCCCAATTGTAGTCATTTAAGATCCATTGCACTTTCCACAATTGTTGGGGCGTTGGCCAGATTACCTTCTGCAACCAGAGAGGTGGCGAAGAGAAGGGCTATCAAGGTGCCAGTTATGGTTTAGACCTCTAAATTTGAGAAGGTTTAGAGAAGCTAAGGAGCTGACATGCCGGTGGTATAGGGTCCTTAAATGGACCCCAACCAAGTGGACATAGGCATAGTGGAGCTCTGCACTGCCATGCTCCCTTCCTCCCCCCAATGCGGGTGTGTGTGGGCAGCTGGTGCAGGAGCCAGCTACAGCAGTTTTACACCAATAGGAAGTTTATCTATGCAAACTGAATTCCCAGCTGGCCATTAGCACTCAGATTCTGGCCCTTTTGTACCACCTGAGCAGCACACACCAAGGGGATGGATTGCATTCTTTGTACTCAGGTCACATTTGGGTGACTACATTCCAGCCACTTAACCCCACCGCCATTTTATTTGGACATGGCATGCCCAACCGAATTTTCAGCCCTCAGTTATTGTGTAGTTGTGGCATGTCATCGAACAGTTCCTGTGTTTTACCCCACATGTCCCTGCATTTTAGTGGTGGGTGAATGTGTGTGCAGATCCTCAGCTGGTGTAAGCTGTGGTAGCTTCACAGAAGCATTGACTTATCACCAGCTGAATTTCAATGGGCAAAGCTCTTTGGGATCCTTTTGGATAAGACTCAACACAGAAATGCAGGGCACTATTATTAATTTTATTTGCTATAGTCCTTACACATAAGAACAAAGATCCAATACAAAGTAAACATGAATGGAGAAAATACTGGGTAAAGCACCGCTTGGCAGTAAAGAGATTGGGATTTATTTTCTGATGAGTCAGTATTCTCTGGATGTAAGCTCAGTGCCCAGCTAACTATGCTTTGCACAATGACTTGTCTAGTTAGGCCAAATTTTTCCCTGGTGCAGCTCACAGTGGATTTAATGGAGTTACTCCAGGAGTGAACTTGGTCCACTGTGCTTATAGAATGCTTAACGCGTATTGCAAATTTTCCTCTTTGCTTTTACTGAAGTTAACCTAAACTGGAGGGGGGAAGGCTATAGGTCCTCCCTGTTGAGGCACCTCAGGAAGAAGGAATCTGGAAAATGACCTTAAAGGAGGCTTAGTCTAGAGTGTATTAACAGCCTTCTTCACTCATTTGGAATTGAGGAAGTAGAGGTACTCCAACTGAAGTGGCTCAATAGCGTCAGCGTAGCCCAGTGGGGGAAAAGGGAGAACCAACTAACTAGCAGGGCACAACTACTCACTTGTGCAAGGCAATTTTTACTTTAAAAAGGATCAGCCAAAGAGATAGTGATGAGATTAACAGAAGTGGTTTTGGTTATGGATTCCCAGCATACAAGAATAGAGCTCAAGATTTTTTTTTTAATGGATGCCCAAAATTAGGTTCTTGAGTCTATATTTAGGCACCCACATTAGTAATCTAATTTTCCCAAAAGCGCTGAGTACCCATTTAATGAATTAAAACAACCTTAGAGATCTCTGTGGGAGCTGCTGCATTACGAGGACTTGTAAAATCAGACCTATTAATTAGGTGCCAAAATTTGGATTCAGGGGCCAAATTTTCAAAAATCTTGACCATAAAGTATTTTGCACTTTCAAAGTTTTCCCTGAATACTTGTGATTCAAAACTGAAGCAATAATTTCACCTTCCTGTTTAAATAATAGTTATGCTCCTTCTAGGACTACAAGGACAATACTTGCTCTGTTCCCGCTCTTCGCAATCTTTGAAGTTTTATGATATCAGTTGTCTCACTTCCTCACACACAGGCTTTATGCAACAAATCAAAATGGCTTCTGTTGACCCCTTTTTGTCCTCCTGGAGCCATGGAGGAGACCTACATCATCTGGAATCCTCAAGAAATATCATGGGACTTCAACCACACTATGACCAACCAATCCATCTCAAAACTGAAAAGCACCACAGGAAATTTAGCTTGGAAATTTGCATTGACATCCAGATAGTGCTAAAAAAATAAAATAAAATAGAGTGCTCGCTCCACAGAACGTTCACTGATACAAACAATTTTGCAGAAAGCACTGCATTTTTGCACAAGCTCTGCAAAGGTGAGAAAAGAGGAGGCCCATTTTAATGTTGTGGGTTTTTTACTTTCTCAGTGAATATTTCACATAGCTCTAGTGTTAATCATGTGCAGAACTTAATTAAACTGTTACATGTTTCCACTAGAGAACACTAAATATGGAGCTTTCTGTAAAACCTTAATGGAATCATCAGAGTTTGTGAAGCTTCTCATAGAACTAGTTAAGGGATTTTGCACATCAAAATGCCTGTATACAAAGAGCACACTCTAATTTAGACACTTATAGGCAGGAAGATGGTTTGCGGTGTTATATGCACTTCTGGCCATCATAACAAAGAAGAAAGGTGATCCTTTTAATAACATCCAATGTTAATATTCTCTGGACCCCAGTAAAATCTGGTAAATTAAGATCAGTGGTGTGATGTGATCGGAAGCTCCTTAAAACCAATGGGAATCTTTCTATTCTAAATAAATATGAATGAAAATACCCACGGCAAGGGAAATGTCAAGATTATTTATGGTACAGTAGTGCCTAGAGCAGCGGTAGGCAACCTATGGCATGTGTGCCTAAGGCGGCACACAAGCTGATTTTCAGTGGCACTCACACTGTCCGGGTCCTGGCCACCGGTCCAGGGGGCTCTGCATTTTAATTTAATTTTAAATGAAGCTTCTTAAACATTTTAAAAACCTTATTTACTTTACATACAACAATAGTTTAGTTATATATTATAGACTTATAGAAAGAGACCTTCTAAAACCGTTAAAATGTGTTACTGACACGCAAAACCTTAAATTAGAGTGAATAAATGAAGATTCGGCACACCACTTCTGAAAGGCTGCCGACTCCTGGCCTAGAGGCTCCAACTGAGATGGCAACCCATTGTGCTAGGCACCGTCGCTCACTATGGATATCTATAGTTTTCCCTTAAGAGCCTACAACCTGCTGTGGTAATGTTAATAAACAAACAGAATAGACAAAGTATAAGAAGTGGAACAGAAGCACAGAGGTGAAGTGACTTGCTCGAGGTCACCAGCAGGACCGTGGCAAACCCAAGAAAAGGACCAATGCCTCCCAACTACAAGAGCAGCAGCCCAAGTTTTAATGGTGCCCATTTTAGTATCATCTGATACTGAGGACACACACAACTTACTTTCAACACTATCTGAAATAAACACGTTTGCCCTACGATAGCCTTCTTTTATCACATTAATTGTATCTTAATTCCCTGTTGATTATAGACTGAAAATATATCTGAGTAAACATCCCCCCCTCCAGCTCTGCAATAATACACTAGCATAAAGATAGTGGAATCCAAGCTCCAGGCTATTTGAAAGCTTTTACAGAACTCCAGGGAAGAATTCCAAGTTGAAATTTTCCAAGCAGTGCAGGGGATTTAGTGACGCATCTTCCATTATTTTAAATGGAAGATGGGTGGGTAAGTCCTGTGCCTGGCTGTGAAAATTTCTGCCATAGGCTTTATTCATACCTCTGACCACTTAATTGTGGAATCAACACTATGGAGCTTATTGTAGTAGTAAACTCACCCTATCTATATCTATATTAAATTCACTGTTCCTGAATCTATGAAAATCATAGATGACTTTCAAATATATTAAACAATGTTATCATTGAATATTGTTATTCAAGAATCTTCCACTTAACACAACACAACCTTTAAAAGCAAAATTAAATGAAATATAAATCATGCACTACTCGGGATCAAAGGCCCAATTACAGTATGCTAAATCAATACTTTAGAACAAGTCATCATGGAGTTAGAGCAGAAACATGTTACTCTAAGGATGAGGCTATATCCAGAGTTACACATTCACTCACTACATGGATAGAACAGTGTCTTGCCATTGGGCAACTGTGTCAAGTGACAGTAATATTGCCATTCTGTGGCCATAATAAGATGGGTCATATATGGGGTAGTTATTTAAACATTGGGTAGAAAGGGGGTTACTGACACAAACTTCATGGTCCCAAAGGCATAAAATTTTCATCACTTGAAACTAAAGCCGAGATGAACGGATAGCTACAGGTTTCTCTTTCTAACATAGCAAGCACCCATGCAGGAGCCAGCCACAATTGCAGTCCAACAGAGCACAGAAACTGCTCCCCTTGTGAGCCCCCTGTGGAAATCAACTACACTAATGGAGGTAAAGGAAATCAACTACACTAATGGAGATGGAGCTCCTGCACACTGGAGTCCGGCAGTTGCACAATAATGTATGTGCCCTCAACCCCTCCCCAGAAGAGGTGCGGCGGGGGGCATACTTTCCATACATGGCCTGGCACTTCTGAAACCAGTGTTTCGCCTGTGCACAAAGCTTTCCTGGTGTTCCAAATGGGACAGTTTGGAGCTGCACCACCCCAGCGCAAGGCTCTTTTTGTGAATGCCACAACAAAGCCCTTGTTATTTATTGAGCAAAGTATGGCCTGGTCAGTGGATGGCTTGCAAGTTTTCCCAGTGTTGCCCCGCCAATGTACTGTAAACTTGGAGAACAGCCTGACAAACAGGAAAGGAGTTCTCTTTCCAAGATTAGCAGCATGCACTACGGCAAAAGGAAATGAGGTCCAGCAGAGAGCAGTGAAAAATAAAGGACACAGAAAGGCCAATGAAAATTCAGCAGAAGCAGGTTGCTTAAAAGTAGCTGCTAAATGCACTGCCTGCGCACTGAAATGCAGCAAAATTAACAGTTAAATTATTCGCTTATCTACTGGAAGGGAGCCTGTTAAAGAGGAAGTTGGTTTCACCATTCAGGGGTGCAGAAGTCAAGTAAAGAAACAAAACCACAGGGAATTTAAGATGACAGAGCAACTAAATGACAAGGATGGAGAGGAGAAAAGGCTAAATCCAAAGGAAGCAGGTCAATAGAGCAAACAAACAATATCCAGGGTGGATGCACAAGTGTCATCTCTGGGCATTGCCCTGTTCACTATCCCTCCAAATGCCTCATCCAAAAATCTATCCAAGCCAATGGAAAGTCTCTGATTCCACTGGCTTTTGATCACGTCCCCGGGACTGCACATAAGCCATATGCTTGCACATCACAGCAAACCCACCACCATCATCATCTCTCACCTTCTCAAAGTGTCAGCCCCTCCTCTGGCCAGTGGCACCTTTGCTGCGGACACTTACCAAATGATGTAATGAGCATAATTTGGAGGAGGCCTGTACAGATTCACTCTAACACTGGCACAATACATTGCCCTAGGCTAGGAGCCTGCTGTTGTAGCTTGTTGCTAATTAAAGGTTTTTGCAAGAGTCTGGGTATGTCTACACTGCAATTAAACATCAGAAGCTGGGCCAGGTCTGCTGACTTGGGCTTGTGGGACTGAGGCTAAAGGGCTGTAAAACTGCAGTGTAGAAGTTTGGGCTCTGGCTGGAACTTGAGCTCTGGGATTCCCCAAAGCCCTGGATCCAGCCTGAGTCCAAATGTCAACACCACAATGGTACAGCCCCACAGCCTAAGCCCCACGAGCTCGAGTCAGCTGACCTGGGCCAGCCACGGAGATACCCTCTTTGTATCTTTGGTTCACTTCACTTCTTTGCCATGCAAAAAAAATATATACACGTTTTTTGTCTTTTTTTTTTTTAAATCAGGATGTGTTCAATTACCACCTGGCCACTTTTACTTGTGCATCAGACCCCTTTCTTCTGCCTGGCACTACTCTGTCTGGTTGCTTTGTCTCTTCAGAGGGTAAGCCCTTTGGCACAGGGACAGAGGCTGCATTTGTGTTTGTACAATGCCTAGCGCAGCCTGGGTACTACAGAAAATACATAAATAAATAAATAAAAGATAAGAATGTTGCAGGGTCCCTTGGTTTTAATTTGTTTCTGGTCATTGGTACAGGTAGAATTAAGAATAATTACCACATTTATGAGCAATGTACGTTTAGATATTTTTCTAAAGACAGATAGATTCTCACTGGTTAGTCACCATTACATGTTGATTCAGAACTAAATATAGCTTTTATACTAAATTTGGTGCTTCTTTGCTAACCAGGAGAACACTATATCTACACACATATAAATAATTATATACCTTAACTTACTTTTATTCAGATTCTTGATTTTTATGTTTCTTTCCTGTTAGAAAATGATGAATGATGTGTTTCTTATTTATTAGATGATTAATTTTATTATTTGTGATATGTGTCAAGCTCTATTTGGATGGAAATCCAAATTCAATTAATAATGTACAAAAACAGGATTTTATTTATATATTTAAATAAAACTACCTTTAGTGTGCTGGATACATGGGGGGAGGGGGAGTTAGTTTTCAGTGCAAAACATTTTTAATAACTGATTATTTAATCTACTCTTTAGTTAGCGAATTGAACTTTTTGTTTATGGTCACTTTGTCCTTCAAGAGTTTCGAGCTTCTCTAGATCTCATCCTCTTATACCTAGTTTTTATTCATAGATTGGAAGAGGAAAACAAGCTTTCCTGCTTTTTAAGCTTCCAACTGGTTTCTTAACTGTGAATAAAATGAAATGAAGAAAATATTCTCTCTGCACCAGCAGGAGAGACTACTGCTGTCAAAAATTGGTTTAGTATTTTAGCAAACTTTGTTCCAGGTGCTTGGCCATTTACTTCTACCAGTTCAATAGTCTGACTATCTTTAAAACTTGGCAGCAAACACATACTATTTATTTATTTATTTATTTGTATTTAAACTATTTTAACAGATTATAGATTTAGGCCTTAACATAGGTTGGCAATTTCAAACTTTAAATAGACCTTTTTTTTAAATCAACCTGGTTTTAATTTAAATCCAAAGATCTGATTGAAATGAAAAAAATAAAACAATTGGATTTAAGTAATTGATTTTCATCCATCCGGCAATAAAAAGTCAGCCAGTATCGTGGGTGAAATGAGTGTCCCATGAAAATTATCCAGTTTCAGATTAATTTTAATTTGATTTACAGCTAGGTTCTTTGTTTTTAGAGGAAACATGTAGCAAACAAAATCTGAAAAAGCCATTCACAGTAGTTAACACAAATATTTCAAGTGATCTAGAATTATTTTTGCATAGGAGATGGCTGAAATTTTAAAGAGAATGGACAGTATGACAGATGGTGGTAGCTGTAAAACGCATATAACATCACTTTGTTCTTTCCATCTGTATTTATCACTTTTAAAGTAAGGGGGGGTAGCAGTGTAATTAGCAGACAGCACCCTGGACTGGGAACCAGGACACCGAGGTTCTAATGCCAGCTCTGTCACTGACCTGCTGTGTGAGCTTGGGGCAAGTCATTTCACATCTTTCCCCTCTCCCTCTACCCCTTTATCTTTTCCATTTAGAGTCCAAGCTCCTTAGTGCTGTCTCTCATTGTGTTTGTACAGGCTCTAGCACAAAGGGTTCCAGTCTCAGCTGCAGGTCTCTAGGTGCTATGCAATACAAAACAAACAAACTAATAAAATAATAATGGCTGCCCTTCTTGAAACTTGTCTGTAAAAGTTGACCCCTCCTTAACATCTTCAAAGAGGCCAATCCTGCTCACTTTACTCATGTGAGTTTTCCCACTAAAGTCAATGGGATTTACTTGCATGAGTAATGCAAGCAGGATTTGGCCCAAAGAATGCACAGGCAGATGCCTAAACTGAGGCATCTACAATTTGAAAATGTTGGTGTCCATAATTATAGGAGAGCCCATATCCCGGTCAGTCAAAGAGACACAGCAAATTTGGCATTTGTGCCCTGAAAATGTATCGATCATTGCAAGGAGCAAGTTTTGAGTGTCTTAAAGCCCCATTCTCTAGCTCTTACTCAGGCAAAAGCCTCTTTGATAACTTCCTCTCGCAGGCAAAATTCCCACAGAAGTCAATATGGGGGTTTTAAGGTCACTCACGCTCCTTATGTTGGTATATTATTTACAGTGTAGAGAAAAATCCCACTAAACATGCAATGCTTTCCTCCTCAAGGTATTTAAATACAAGAAAAGGATGATTAAATATGCAGGTGCATTCATTTTTCCCTTATGGCTGTGTCTCTGCTTGATCATTGAGTTCAGATGTGGTTCTCAGAAAGTCTATGGAGAATCAGCTGATGACATGACATTAGTCAGGGGAGTGCCCAGATATTATAAACACCTTCATTCCAAAATTAACAATTCTATTAGCAAATGCTTGACTCTCTCAATACTGCCTTAAAAATAATGCAGACATGCTGCAGTCATCTGCGAGATGGATTCACAGTCCTTCTGTCAGTTCAGGTAACAGTTAATATAGAATAATGTACATTGTTCTCATGTTTATAGTAGGTGGTGTTTATTTCACAAAATGTTTAACACCATTATTACACCTCTCCTTTCTCCACTCTTGTGGACTATAGTCACTTCCAAGAGTCTAAGGCCAGAAGAGACCACTGTGATAATCTAGTCTGACACACACCCCTGGGACTTTCCCAAAATAATGTGTTGTTGAACTGGAGCATATCTTTCAGAAAAATGTCCAGTGTTACTTTAGCTGGTGGAGAGTGCTGGAGTTGTTCAGAGTTCCAACTGCAGCAGGGAAGTCATTTCTGGTAGAGTTCTGAATGCAGTTTTCCTGCTAGATTTAGTCTGATTAAGGTCACAGGGTTTAGGCTACTAATATACTATATGTGCTGCTTTTTCTTCTGGGAGATATAGGACCAGACCCTCTGCTGATATAAGTCAGCTTAGCACCACTGAAGTCAATGGAACCATACCAATTTACAATAGCTAAGGATCTGGTCCCTACCTTTTTCAATTAGCATTCATCTTTAAGTCAGGAGCAAAAAGACACATTCCACTATCTGTGAATGTCCTAGCTGGAAAAGGGATTTCCCATTTCCCTATGCAGCTTGTCAATTCCCCTACAAACACCAGTATTATTTCCATGTAGATATTTAGCATAGTTGCTATAGCAATAGACACTGAACAAAGGATCAAAATAAATATCTAAAATACATAAGATATTTATTATTTGGCAACTGAACACATCATGCACCATCCATATAAGAGATGCCAAATACTGATGCGCCATCCATATAAGAGATGGCAAATACTGGCTCAGACCTCAAGCCAAAATTTTCAAATGGAAAGGCTGGCCCTTAACTAAAGGTACCCTGATTTTCAAAGGAGCTGAACACCTGTAGTTCCCACTGCTTTCAGCTAGAGTTGTGGGCCAGCAGGACATTTATATAGATGTCTAAACTTAGGCATTTAAAATTTGAGTGTCCATAATTATAGGAGTCAGTCAAAGAGACAGAGCAAATTTAGCATTTGTGCCATGAAAACCTATAGATCATCACAAGAAGGAAGTTCTGAGTGTGAGGACAATAAGAATGCCTGCTGCAAGCCTTTGGACAGTTCAGTCGCAGGAGCTCCCCATTGGATTCTAATTACCATTCAGAAAACAGGTGGCAATGGAAGTCTCTAATAAATTGGGTCCCAAATAATTTGGGGCTTTAGATCCTTCTCCACATGTAGTAAATGTGTTCTGTGACCTTGAATGAGTTCACCAAGTTAAATCTATCATTTAAAATAAGATGACCAAAAATCTTGAACCAAGAAAAGCTAACAATAGGATTGAGGAAACCACCAACAGCAAACTGTTAATTACTCCCTCAAACTCCAGACATCTCACTGGAGAGAATTACAGAGGCAGTTTTCCAGGGGATTTCTTAACTGTTGCCCAGGATTATCTCTCAATACAAAAACCAAGAGCCTTCAGAGCACAAGATCCATCCTACACAGCAAACAAGGATTTTTTTCCCGGATCCTTAACAGCAGTGTTAGGAAACTGCCAAAGAGCGGGGAGGGATATAAGATTTAGTCCCATTTCTTGAAGAAATTTGTGGAAAAATGATGTTGACTTTGTGGAGAATGAATAGGCAGGTAGTTCTGTGAAAGATTTAGGATAAAAATGTTCTCAAGTGTCTAGGTGACTTAGCCACTGACTTTCAGTAAAACTTAGGCACTTAAGTCACTTTCGCACTTAAGAAATTGTCGTCCAAATTACTTATTCAAACAGACAATACACCTTAAAATACCACAAGCGGCCTTTCAGAAATCTGTGGGAAAATACATTAATGAATTAAAAAGCAAGATGCATGAAAGCCATATAGCAGTTGTTGGTTACTGAATCTGATGAACATATTTTCCATTTCTATTTCTATTTTGTCTAGGGAGAATTTATTTTTCTTCCCAAAATATTACCTGCCCCTCATTTTTGTAATTCCTTTTCTTATTTCCCCCTTTCCTCTTTCACCTCGCTCATCTAATTTCTCTTTTCTCTCCTTTTTATCACCTTCTAAGGCAAACATTTTCAAAACTGTGTGGTAAAGTTAAGCACCTAAACAGGGATGGATTTTCAAAGATACTAAGTATATACAGCTCCCACTGACCTCAGTGGCATCTGGGGTTGCTCAGCGCAAACACCTTTGAATGCAAAACCACCTTCTATTTAGATGCTTGATTTTAGACAGCCAGCTTTGACATTTTTGGTATCTCTCTTTTCCTCCTCCCTCCACCTTTTCTAACACCTCATCTCTTGCAAAACAAGTTAAATGAGCTCTTTATTATCTGGATGTGGTTAGGGTCTTTCATTGCATTTGAAAAATGGCACCATATTGGGTAACTGTTTCAGAGGGAAGATTTCCAATAACTGAGTAACCAGCACCACTTCCTGCAGCATCTGGGTATTCCTGTTCTCAGCACTAGCATCCCGCCTCTTTTAACTTGAGGGTCAGACAGTATTCAACAAGTGATAACATATCCTGCCACGGTATAAGATGTTGGTTCCTAAAACAGCTAAACACAGACCTTCTTAATACTGTAACTGAGTTACAGTGATAGCTCTGAAAACTTGGATCTAACGCACTTCTCAGCGGACATGACCCTGCTCCCATCAAATTCAGCAAGACCTTTACCGCTGAACTCTATGGGGTCAGGATCAGGCCCGATGTCACAGGATGGTGCTGCAGAGCGGTGCTTATCTTGAAACTTTTCAGATGAATTTCGTCCCCACGCAGAAGGGCAGTGCAATGCCTATGTAACACAAATCCTACTTAAACTGTTCAAATAGGGGGCCATAAGGGAAATCTAAGATTTCTTCCGCCCTGGAAGGCACAATGTGGCCTATAAGGGGCAGAATTTTCTTGTAACAAAGGATACATATTCACAGCCAGGAAATCGTGAACCCTAGAGACAGGTTACAAACCAGTGTTATTGGTTACATTAGGGTATTAACTTCATAAAACACAAACCCCTGGCTTCCATATATGGAACAGCAGAACTTTCTATGTTCAAAGCAGCAGCTCACCAAGGCTATCATTTGGTGTTACTCAGAGTACCTCAGAGACAGAGTGACCTTCCTGTTACATGTTGATGAAGGTTTTTGAAGCATACTCCTCAAGAGATACAGAAGCAAAAGCCCCGTCTAAGGTCAAAAGAGCCTGACATGCACATTTATGTCTAATATATAAATCTATACACAGTCCTAAAGGAAAACAACAGTGATTTATGTGAAGTTTTGATCTGTGAATGTCAAGTCAACCCAACTGTGTAGTTTTCTAGGAGCAACAACTGCTGTACTATTGAGCTAGGGAGGTATGAGAATTCAACCCTAAGAATCTGTGAATAGACTTCTACATGGGCTATTTTTTTTTTTTAAATAAAGGATCCCATTAGCCTAGATTTTTTAAGATGGAACCACATGGAAGTCCACAGAAATAGCATTATCAATTTTGACTGGACATAATTCCTGGAGGTTTCATCACGACATAATTTTTAATTAAAAATAAATCTTGAATTCCTGGAGACTCCAGGACAATCCTAGAAGGTTGGCAACCCTACAGAAGTGAAAGTGCAGTGATTTAGTGGATAACGTTCCAGGCCTGGCAAAGTTCCACACCTGGTTCAAGCTGCTAAATTAGCTACTACTTAGCTGATAATTATCCAGCTTTGTTGCAGTTTTAGAATTAATATTTTATTGCAGTGGAAAATAATTTACACTTAATTATACTGAATTCAGAACAGCTAAAGATCTCATTTGCCAATAAATAGCGAGAGCCTCAAGAGCACAGGAATTTTACAAATGTTTCCTTAAGGAGTCAAGGCATGCACAGTGCATCTAATATGCTAGGAAAAAGCTGCATCTTTGCAGACCCTACTTCATAGCTTGTTATGAGGCTCAAAAATGTTACACAGGCACCAGCTGTAGCTCACTCTTTTTATTCTCTTATGAGGCTTCTTTACTCCATTGTTTTTTTTAAGGCCAACTGCCCACCAACCTAGCTCATACCTTTGATAATGAAGGGTGGTATTTTCAACAGTACTCAGTGTTGGCCTAGCTTTTCTCCCATTGAAGTAATTGGCAAAAATCCCATTGACTTCAGTGAGCACAGCACTTTAGAAATCCCACCCCAAATTGTTATATTATAGGATTAAACCCCAAGAATCTGAATGTATCTGCTTATAACTTCTGGGACAAGTCTTGATGCAAATTACAAACACATCTATTTACCTTTTAAGCTCATGTCAGCTTCTCTCCTCTCATTAGCATCCATCTGTTTCTCTGCTTTCCTCTGACATTGCTTATTAATACTTAGAATTTTTACACAGCTTTACATCTTCAAAGAGCCCTGTGAAGATTAATTAGTTAATCCTCATAACATCCCTGTGAGATAGTAAGTAGTCTTATGCAGTACGCTTTATTGGATAGAGCTCTGAATTGGATGTCATGAGATCTCAATCCTAATCCTGGCTTTGCCACTAACCAACTTTGTGATGATGTGCAAGTCACTCTCTGTGCCTGTGTTTTCTTTCCCACCCTTAGTCTAAACAGAGAAAATAGACAAACTTTTTCAGACCAGGGATTATCTCTTGCTTTGCATATGGACAGTGCCTAGCACAATGGAGCTCCAGCCTCAGTTAGACTCTCTATGCTCTAGTTTAATAGTAAATAATAATTCTCAGGGAAGCCGAGATTAATAGGTTTATCCTAGCCACACACTGAGTCAGCAGCAGAGCCAAGACTGGAGCTGGAGAGTGCCTAGCTCACTAAATCATGGTACTGTATGATTCTGCTTATAGATATTTATATTTCTCCCAGTTTCCCCCCCTCCCGCCTCTTCCCCTGAAGGAATGTCTTATTTTGACTACACAATGGAGAAGGCATTCTTCTTTTCTGACTGACATCAGCCATCTTGCAGCACACACTAAATATTTTGCATCGCTCCCCAGAAGCTAGTTGTAGGATCCTGGACAGTTTACCTAGGCATTTAATTCAGAATGACAGGAGAATGCTTCCTGTGAATGATCTGATGGTTTTGTGTACAGCTTTAATTAATCATTCTTCAGCAGGGAAGGAGCAAACAAGGAAGGCATTGTCAGAAAGAGGCTAATGGATAACTACTTTCCCCTAGACAGACAGAAGCAGTCACAGCATGAGCCAGAGAGCAGTCTTGCATAGCAGTAGACTTGGAGCTCACTGTGGACTTGTCTAGTGTTAGAAAGGATGTATTGGATCAGGGCTGGATCAAGATATACGCACTGCAGGGATGTGCCTAAAGCCTTAGCTCCTGGTGTTATGTGATGAGGTCAGAATCTCAGCTTTCATTTAAAGACAAATTAAATCTCTAACCTTCATATGAAGGAAGGCTTATGTATTCTTCACCCTCCCCCCCCATGTCAGGTGTTATTGGCAGTAGTAAAGGGCTAGGATCACATGATGTTTAAGGATTCCATTAAAACAAATGAAATGATTGGCTCAAGCCCCACCTAAAATCTTATCCATGCCCAGATTTTGGTTACACTGATCACCTTTACAGGGTTCCCCCCCCCCTTGAAAGCACTCAGGAGTGCTCAGGAATATGAAACCACAAATACCTTTTATTTGGGACGGCAAGATAAATACAAACTTGCATAATAAAGTGGGTGTCAGGTGATGGTTCTCCTCAACCTGTCTACTCACCATGTCCCATCCAATCTGCTGTTGACAGGTTCTTGTTCAGTGAAGTCAGTGCCACCAGCTTAGCTGCTGCCAAGTCCAGCCCTGCAAAGTCAGCTTCACAGACAGCAGGTCTGGTCCTGCAAAGGCAGATCCACATAGGGTTGAGAATCTTTGGGCAGGAAACCAAGCAACAAAGACCCTGCTCTGACAGAATCTCTACTCTCCAAGTCCTAGTCTCACTACTGAATTTAGGCTCACTGTTCAGAGTACACTCCCTGCTAGCTCACGGAGACCCCACTTTCCTCAGGATATAGCTTCATAGTGTCTCAACCTTTCATAAATATATTTATATGCACAATTAAATATCATTGCCAAAAACAGAACACAAACTCCAAACAATACAACATAATATGCTCTACAGAACAGCTTATGTAAATTTAACCTGTCAGACTTGGTTTTTCCCCCTTTCTCCTAAAGCAAAAAGAATCTCTTTGTCCCCCCAAAAGCTTTCTAGCTCTGGGGCTTAATTTCTAAATGTGACCCCAGTGTAACCATTGCTGCAACATCTGCCTGAGTCTGCAGACAGGCTGAAGCAATAGCTCTGACAGGCATGAGCTGTACCATGTATTTCAATAGGGTGTTAGCACCAAGACCCACTGCTCTGGGACCCGACACCAACAGCAGCCCAATAAAGGCCTCTGTGGCATGAAGAGAAGACTGTGAAGGGCCCAGCATACCCAAGCTGATACACTAGGGCAGTTGGTTAAATACCCTGCCTCTTAGAGGCACCCTAAAGTGCCCCTCTTATCCCCCAGGGGAGGGAGGCTCCTGGAGTGGATAAGAGGGTCTCCCACGCCACTGCATCGTATGGTCAACTGAGCTGAGAGAACCAAACGTGTTTCAGGCAATGCTCATACAAAAGAGGTAGAGCTCTTTGTCTGTGTTTGGCCCTCCAAGGTGGATCTCACTTCCAGGAAATATCAGGATGACTACAAACCTCAGCATCTGCAGGGCAAAATGCAAAACCTGCTTTTTCAGTCAGCCTTCCCACAGTAATATGGACCAAAACACGAAAGTCCTGTCCCTACTAACTGGAACAGGGAGCGGGGTAAGTAGGGTTTTTAGGTGCTCACGTTAGAACTTTAGGTGGCACTCTGTACCAGGCTTCAGAGCCCAAGCAGGAACATGTACACAGCTATTTTAGTCCTGTATCACAAACCTGAATCTGCAGACCCATGCTGCGGAGAGGGGTGGGGGAAGGTACAGTGTAGATGTACCCACAGTCTTTATCAACATTCAACAAAACTATGCAAACAACCAAACCTTCAGACCGGGGAAGCTCAGGAGGCTGCCTCTTCCTCAGAGGCATACTTCAGCCATTACAGTCAGCCCCACACTTCACCCCCGAGCCTCCTGTGCCTCAAACAATCCCACAGCCCAGTGGCTCTCTGCCATTTGCTCAGGCAGGCTGTCGCTCATTAGAGTTCATGACTCCAATCAGTCTTTTAGCTCACCCTGGGAGTAGCCTCTCTGCTTTTCTCCCCATCATGCTTCTTGGCCTTCTTTCAGGCTGCTTCCCAGAGAGAAAGAATGTCCCCAAACTGTTCTCCTCTGGGTCTCCCCACTCTAACTGGGTTCACACAGCTCTTTATGGAAAGCCCCATCTCTTCCCCAGCTGCGTATAATAAATAAGTTGAGTCATCTGATCTCCAACTGATTGGGATCAGCTTGGGGGTGGCGGTGGTGGGGGTGAGGGTGGAGGTGATGACCCATCACAGGATGAACCTTTAAAAGCCCAGCCTGTCTGTGACATATTCAGATATCACAATGAGAGGCACCGTATACAAACCTAGAAAGAAAATTGGAGAGATGCTATTTAGCAACAAAGTGCTTGCCAATGAAGTTAGTTCAAAATGTTTTTCTTATTCAATGTACGAGTGTTGTCACTTTTTAGCTGACTGAAGTCAATGGCTCTCACAACAATATGAAATATCAATGGTGGTTTGTTTTTCTTGTCCGTGGTTACTCCAAAGAATTGCATTGACAGTGCTCCATTAATGCTTACATCAGAGTGCTCACGGAAGTATGGCTCCAAAACCCAACCTTTTTAACGGACAGGAAAGGTATAATACTTAGAAAGACTGTACAGTAGAGTTACAAACACCAGAGTTACAAACAGGCCAGTCAACCACACACACCTCATTTGGAACTACAAGTATGCAATCAGGCAGAAGCGGGGTGCAGGGGGGGAGGAAGCAAATACATACATATTATATATATATATATATATATATATATATATATACATACACACACACACATACACACACACACATATATATACACACACACACACACACACACAAATACACACACAAATCACATCACTCTTTGATTAGAACTTTTCAGCAGAGGAGCTCTACAATTTGTTGAACCTGCATTTTGGATATTTGCAATTAAACTGAGGATATAATTTTTTTCATCAGGGCAAAATTATTTTAATAGCCATAATCAACATAATCAAATATAATCAATTCATCAAGTCAAGTATAATTTAGACACTCTTACAACAATTTTGTATATATCCTGCTCATATCTATACAAAGATGATTACACTTAAAAGAGACCCATATAACTCCCTTAGGGAGTCTAGTTCTATGCCACTCTGTGCTCTGCTGGCTCTCCTTCAACCCTGATGAAGGCTCCTTCTGTGAATAACGTAGCTGAAGTCGACGTAATTAGATCTACTTACCGCGGTGTCTTCACTACAGTGAGTCGACTGCTGCCACTCCCCCGTCGACTCTGTCTGTACATCTCGCTGAGCTGGAGTACAGGAGTCGATGGGAGAGCACTCGGGGATCGATTTATCGCATCTAGACTAAACACAATAAATTGATCCCTGCTGGATCGATCATTGCCTGCCGATCCAGCTGGTAGGAAGACATACCCTGAGGCTCTCTTTCCTCTTCTTTTCTAATTTTGATGTCTACTGCCTCTTGGGAAGTGCTGCATGCAAGCTGAGGGTGGAAACATCTCCCAAGAGATGCTTAGCACCCCATAGAATGGCTCCTTTTGTGTATAAATTCTTAGGGGGAAGGAATACGAATTATCACATATCTCTTGAATGGTCCTATCAATGTATGATTCAATATATGTGACATTTATTTTATTAATAATAATGGCTTTGCAGTGCTGAATTTTCCATGGTCTCTATAGAATAGGTCACATGCTCCTGTTCACATGGCAATTGCTATTTCCCAACTGTGAAAAGATTCCATGGCTAGATGGCTTGTTGAATGGCAGCATTGGCTTTAAGACTTAGTTAATCAGCTTAATAGAATTCCTTTATATCACAAGTGCCTCCTGGACAGTACTGTTCACAAAATGTCAATTTATATCCCTTTCGTTGGCTAAATTGATAATTTTTGATGATCTTGTCCAACAGTTTTCTAGGATGGCCTGTAAAATCTTGGCTTAATTAAGAATAATAGCTCATCTATGTAAAATCATGGAAAATGACCAACACAACTCTCTCAATAGTAAAAAATATACACTTTCTCTCCTTGATGGCATCAGTTTTACTAAAAGTACCATTGAGGGGTTTGGTCCTGAAATCAGTGGGAGATGTGGATGCTCAACACCCATCAGGATCAGGCATTAAGGGAGAAAAGCCACTGGCCCTGAACCTTAAAATGTCATGGCTCCTTTGAAGTCAATGGAGCTATGCTGATTTACACTATCTGGGGATCTGGCCCACTACTGGATCTGACAACAACTTATAGATGTTGGACAAAGACTTTAGCTGTTTGCCACATCTCCTGAAGAAAACATCCCTTCTACACACAATATGGAAACTCAGTAAGAGACCTACAACACCTTTGTTTCACGTTTAGGTCACAGGTACATTAGCAGAGAGAAAAAGAGAAAGAAATCGCACTGTAGCTATGTTGAGCACATGCTTCACATGCTTTGCTGGAATGGGGCCTTGGTCACTGAAGAGAATTTAAGAATCATAAAAATGTAACAAAAGCTACAACACAACCAAGTAAAACTTCTATGGATCCATTTTGTTTACTGTATTCCATAGTCACGCTGCCCTGTCCTGTGTGCTAACTCCCCGCCCCTCTTTTGTACCATCAGCTCTCTTTATTATATGCATCTGTCTCTCATTAACACCTTATTTCAGTGGCCTTAGTTTCAGCTTTAGTGCACTGCCACCTAGACACGCTGCTCTTATACACTGGGCCATATTAACCCCTGGTGTAACTAATGGAGTTAAACTACAGATTAGTCCAGCCTATGATTTACAAAGGGGCTATCATGAGGCTGTTGCTATTGGACCTTCTTACTTTTATTTCTTGGAGGTTTAAAAAGCTTTTGACAATATCAGAAGAAATATGATGAGGTGGGAGAGGGGCAGGAGCATGAAATGTGTTCTGGAGAAGAAAAATCAGTGCAGTGGGGAATTAAGAGCTGCTTAATAAGTAGTTACTTATTTGGGTTAAAGGACTTAGAGATTGTGACAAGTCCCGGAAGGCAAATCAGGAGGTCTAGAGCAGGCAACATCGAATAGGGGCTAGCTGGCAGGGATCCAGCCATTACGTTGGAAAGATGTTTGCTCATGACTAGCCTACACACGATTCAGGACAGCAGCTCAGATGTGAAAGGTTCCAAGTCCCAATATTTTTGGCCAATTTTTTGAAAAGGAGATAAAGAAATATCCTTCAAATAGGGAGACCAGAAGCTAAGAAGCATTAAGTCTCTTGTTTGCATTCTAGTAGTACCAATTGGCTCCAAGCTGGTAGGTGCAGTGCATACACCTAGTTAGAAACAGTCTCTGCCCCAAGGAATTTACTATCTAAATAGAGCAGACAAAGGGTGGGGAAAAGGAAGTAGCATTATTCCCATTTTACCATTGGGAAACTGACAGATGAAGTAAGTTGCCTAAGATCAGACAGGAAATCCATGGCAGATATAGAAAAAAAAATTCAGATCTCATGAGTTTCAGTCCAACACTTTAACCACATGACTATTCATCCTTCGTCCACATGAATTTTACTACCCAGGTAGGTAACATTAAATTAAACAAAGTGCTACCTCTTGAGCCCTGATCTAAAGGAATCTTGCTTGCAAGTTTCATGGCAAGTGAAGTCATCCGGCTTGTGACTTGAAGACACTCAAACTCATAGGTCCTTTGCTGGTTAAAAATCACTCTAACCTTTTGTGTTTTGTCTCAGGAGTGTCCCACAAGACTGTAATAATTGGCAGAAAACCTATTCATTCACAAGAGGACAGAATAAGATAAAAGATTCTGTAGCACAGCTGGATGCATAACCTTGTCAGGCAGGATGGGACTGATGGAACTATGTCTCTCCCTAGGGAAAAGTGAACTAAAATAACCTGGTTTCGTTCAGCTGATTCCATCAATAGCTTGCATTGACAGGAAATCCGCTATAAGCAAGCTTGTACTACATCATTGTCTTGTTGTTAGCAGTCAGTCATGGCCTTAAGAATTCCTACAAACAGGACAATGCAGTTAAATCAAAAAAAGGAGACAGAAATGTCTGGTTTAGTGTCTTTGTAAAATGCATCTGTTTTATGTAGGGGAATGGGAGTAATGCCTTTTAAAAGGGAAAGAAAAATCCACAATGGTGGGGTGCATCTCAGAAATAAGTCTTCAAACCCAAGATGACCTCAACTCAGAAGTGTTGAAGCTAAAAAGGCAAAAACCCTCAAGTGGAATTATTTTTGCAAGTTAGTTTTCTACCTTTTTCAACTCTGCGTGTGTGTGCAAATCCCTTGAGGAAGTTTGATCTGATGGTAAATCTCAAGACCAGGACTCTTTAAATCAGTGTTTTGTCTTTGCCTCTGTCACAGATTGTGTTTGTGACAAATCACTCAGATCAAAACTTTCAGAACTTGCGTGCCCTCAGTTAGACATTTAAATCTACATTTAGGAAGCTGTAAATAAATGGTGCGATTGATCAGAAGTGTGGAGCACACTTGCAGCTGCCATCCATTTCAGATCATCAATTTAAAGTTGCTGTTAGGTGTCTAACTTTGGGGACCCAGGTTTGAAAACATCAGCTTTAATCTTTGTCTCTCAATTTCTCATGTGTAAAGTGGGGATAAATACAACCCACCTCACTTGAGTATTCGGAGGTTTAATTCGTCCGTGTTTGCAAAGGACTTTGAGCTCCTCAGATGGATGGAACTTTACACAGACCATGGAAAGGGCATAAATGCAGGTTACTTTTAAAGTAGATGCATGTTAGTTTTGAAATGCTTGGTTGGGTAGAACAATGGTGTATGGGACCACAATCAAAAATATATATACAAGAACAACTCATTTCCTGAACTCTATTACCTTGGGGAGAATCTTTATCTATGTAGTAGAAGAAATGCAGGCTTCATGCAGATAAAGCCAAATCATCAAATTTGGATGCAGAGCCAAAAACCTTTCCAAGTTTAGGTATTTTGGGATCTACATTTCAGCCCATCAGAGAGAGATGCTGCAAACTCCAGATCATGGATCTGAATCCAAACTTCCTCAGAGTCTGGCAGGTTAGGTTGAGCCCATCTGTGCACAGTATAAAAATACTCCTCTGACTTTAAGGACAGTATTATCCATATAAAAACTTCAAGATACATTTTGAATTATAAAATAGAAGAATCATAAACAGAAGTAAATGTGAAGTCTAACAATGTTAGTCTACAGCAGCAGAACTGCTGTAGTATCTAATAGATCTTTGAGTAGTTATGGATTACATATTATGTACTTCAAAAAATATGACAAGCTTCTGATCTGCCTTCGACACCCTCCCCATTTCTGCCCAAAGCAGCACCTGCTACCTAATTAGAGAGAGGCATTCGGAAGCTGTCAGCACCAGGTTTACGTTACATGTTCAGAAAAATTTACTAGATTGTTAACTGGGTGTTGAAAACTGGATGAAATCAGAACAGAATTTGTATTAAACGGGGATGCCCTTTGAAGCAGTGATCTCTCAAAGAAAATGCAATAAAACTCAGATATACACCAACTGAGGACCTGGACCACAAAACTTGAACCCATTATTCAACAGGTAAAACTCCCAGTGAATTCAGTAGGGATTTTGCCTGAGTAATGACACATAATGGGCCCAGTGTGCCTCATTTGCCCTCCATCCTATCTCAGTTGAAATTTTTCAGACAAAACATTTTTCATTAAAAAAAAAGTCCTTTCAAAAATGAACATTTTTGCAAAAAAAACAACAAACTGATGTTTTTAAATGGTTAATTGTTTACCAAAATCACCATATTTGTTCATTTACTGCAAACCCAGAGTCAGTAAACAAAACATTTTGATAACCATTGCAATAAAGTTGCCAATAAACATGATTAGAAGCTTAGCAAAAAAATTAAAAGGTCCATTTGGAATCCTGCAAAAACAAACAAACAATTTCAACTTTTTTAAAAAAATTTTGACCAGATCTATTCTCAGTTTAAATTTCTGGAGCATATCTATGCATTTATTAAATTTTCTTAATGCAATATATTAACAGGGACAACATTTTTAGTTTGGATAGTGCATTTTAAACATTCAAAGAAAAAGAATAAATACAATGGCTTGCACTGGCCTATATTTCACATACCGGGAGCTGAGGTATATTTTCTCCCTTCACTTGCATAACTGTAGAAACACTTTGGCCAGAAATTGCAAGAGTGACTTGTGATTTTGAGTACCCAGCTTCAGACATTAAAAATAAAATAAAATAAAAAAAGCAAAAGCAAAAAAGCCCAATTTTCAGAAAATACTGTGGGCCCACCCTTTGAAAATCAGGCCCTTAAACTTGACACAGTCAAAAACCAGTTTGCAAATCTTTTATGTATCATAAGGATTCTGAACATGCTTTTCTATTCCATGCCTGTTTAATAATTTTTGGGTGGTGGGGAGGGGCTGTTGTACTTAATTTGTCAATTTTTAATCCTCATTAAGAACAACAGAAAGAATTTTTTTTTAAAAGAGACACTTTCAAACATTGATGCCTAATTTTTACAGCTTTAAAAAAAAAGTTAATTCACTGTTTACATGTACCAGAATCATGTGCATGTGCAGGCTTTTGTTCCTGCTGGGTAATTACGAATGCAGGCGGGTAATTAAGAATGCAGGTGGGTACTTGGATGTGTAAATCCCTATTTTGCCTGTGCAAATATGGGTTTGTGCTGCACCATGCATTTCTTACCTAGCACAGTTTTAGACAACTGCGTATGAAATCTGACTGTAACATTAAGTGTATCTGATTAGTTATTAGGTATGATTACACATATTAAGTGACAAAATCTATTCCATTGGAGTCAATTACATTGACTTAAGTGCAAGAAGGATTAGAATCTAAATATTTTATTGAAACAGATACAAACTCCAAGAAGTAAGTTGGTTTCTTTAGGAGACAGGTGTAGATTTGAGAAAGTTGTTGCTGGAGTGAATTTTTCCTGTATTGATAGTCACTCGTACCACATAATTAGGCAAAAAATGTGCTCAGTAGATAAATGATTGCTTGCTCCCTTTTCCCTTATTACTCTGATGAAGCATTTAATACAGAGGTGAAATATAGTAAGATAGAACAGTGATAAACTTGAACCTAATTAGAAGACATTCTTAGTGTTATTCATCTGCACTCTAGTAACAGCTGCTTTGAGAGCTATCTAGAGGGATGATCTAACTTCAATACTGGCTTTTGAAAGCTTTCCAAATCCTCCTCTAAAATGCATTAAACTGCAACATTTATATGAATAGCACGGAGAAAAAAAAAAGCAATTATTTTCTCCTCGTTATTTTGATTTGTTATCTTTATTTTTACTTGGAAGGCCAAAGCAAAATACCAATTGGTGTGTGTATGTGAACACTGCCAGTTTACCCTTGAAGAGATGGAGTGGAGGATTAAGTACATTCAGTCCCACTTGCAACAATGACTAGTATGTAAACTGCCCTCAGAGCTGTGGATTTTGGCTCCAGTCGCCATAGCCATGAGATCTCTTCACTTCAGGAAGTAGCCTTTGAAGACTGGAGAAGGTCAGAGACTTTCTGAAGCCATCAAAATCAGGGACAATTTCCTGAGAGGTGGGGAAGTTGTGGCTGAGAAGAGACATCACTGAGGTTAGGAACAGTCTGGTGGGGTGGTGCTCCAAAGGTAATAGAGAGTTCAGCTGGAGCTCTCCATGTATCCTCTGCAAGGTCCAATTTCTACAGCTGATTCTCTTTGCCCTTCTAGCAAAATGGGGTGGAAGATTATTTTTAATGACTTCCCTCCACATTTTCTCTGTACAAGCCAGATAGATTGTTATTGTTATAGCTACATCAACTAATATTTTATAAAAACAAATAAAACAGTGACCAGCAGCTATGCTTGCTCAGTGCGGTGCAGAAGAAAGAGTCCCCAACCTAGCTATCAGTTTATGAAGCAATAAGATCTGATCCAAAGCCCCTGAAATCACTGGCTCCAACACATTGGCTTTGGATCACACCCTGAGCCTGCAGCGTATCCTGAGTCCCTGGCATTTTGAAACAACACGAGAGGGTGAGAGTACCATTTGCCCTGGATGAGAACTCAAATAGCCAAAAGGAAAGGTAGGGAATGTAGGAAGGGGAAATCTGACAGGTGCAAGCCAGTTAGGAGTGCTGCCCTCAAAGGACATGTTTACAGTTATAACAGGGCGGAGGTAGGGGAAGAATGAGGTTGAATCAGCGAGGTAAATAATTCTATCATGTATTTTGTGCAGGGCTTAAGGTATAATTTATAATCTTGACTTTTTTTTTTTTTGCACTCATGCCTCTTTCTGCACAAAATTGCCAGCTCTAGTTAACCATTATTCCAGATCCCCTTCTGTGCATTCTGCTTCTTTGGGCACTCTGACGCTTCCTTCATGACAGTTCTGAAGACCTTAGGACATTCTCTCCCTCTAATGCACACACACAACTCCCCGTCATGCTAATTGAAGTTACCCACACGGATCAAGGGAGAACAGTTTTTGTCTAAAGTAGGTATTCCGACATGGGAAATTGAAATCCCTTGTTGATAAACCACTCAATCATTCACCACATATTGGGAGCTACTGTTTGCTAATTCTATTCCTGGCTCAGTGAACCCTTAGAGGAAGATATTTGAGAATTACCTACTTAGAACTTATACGGTAAACCCAGCATGAGTACAGAAGGATTTAACAGATTACTCTGATTTCTCCAATCATTATTCCAAAGGTGCTTAATGCAGACTACAACTTCCAAATGCCCAGCATGCCCTAATGGTAAAGGACTGAATTTTCAAAGAAACCTTAAGGAGTTTCAATGAGCATCAGCTGCCTAACTCCCATAGGTTCCTTAAAAACCAGCCACAATGGCTATAAACCCACAACTGAACTCTAATCCAAATTCTGTCCCCGTTGTGTGACTTTTGATAAGGCCAGAATTTTCAAAAGGACTCAGTTACCTACAATGAGGGCCAGATTTTCAAAGCAACTCAGCTTTCACTTAGGGATCAAAATAAGTAGCCAGCTTTTCAGCAGAGCTCAGTGTATTGGGCGCTGCACGCTTGACAATCTAGCCGTAAGTGTCACAATGAGAGTGCTGAGGGCTTTTGAGAATTTGGTCCCAGTGAAGGGTGATAAACTCTTTTGAAAATCTGGCCCTTTACCCCTTTTTGTGCCTTGAGTGCCTCCATCTGCAAAAGAGGACTTGTAGTGCTTCCAGGTGTGGCGTGAGGCTTCATTCATTAGTCTGTAAGATTCTTTGAGATCCTTGGTCCAAAGGAGCAATAAATACAGGCAAAGTATTGTTATTTTAGACTCCAATTTACCCCTTTACTGCCTACATTTGGTGTTAGCCCACACTCCTTGCTACTTTCAAGTACTTGCATTGTAAACACTGATTCCTGACACCAAGGCTATTACAAAACGTCATTTCTGGGAAATAAATTAATCCTCGATTGTTTAAAGCTTCCTACTATTTTTCAGTCAAGAGTACATTTATAAATGGATTCTAAAGGGTTTATAAAGAATTAATACATGTCATAAGCATGTTTCAGACATGAGTAGGATAAGGTATAGATAGTTACAATCATGTCAGTAGAAGGCATTATAGGCATGGCTTCGATCAATAAGCAATTTACTGGATTCTATAATCTATAACAATTAATTCACCATTTAATAAAACATCTATTAATCATTTATTAATACTTTATAAATACACGCTTAGTGTGAAGTGTCACCTCTTTAGGTCCTTTGGAGTCAGACTTGTCCCGCATTTGGACTTTGGCAACATAACCATCCATGCAAAAGCACACAGCATAGAGATTGAGGCTTTGTCTTTGTTGCAGAAAGGGGTAATTTGACACTGACACAGCTAATTTGAGATAGTTGTCTGCACTAGGATTTTACATCAAGATAAGACACAAGTAGTTTTTACCTTGATGTAGCTAATCAAGGTCAGCTCCAGGCGAGGAGAATAGGCCCAATGCCTTCCAAAGTCAGACAGACAAGAATATACTGCAGATTTTTTAAAAGCAAGGTTCAGAGATGGAGCACAGTTCAATCTCTCCCTCTAAGCAAAGTGATGGCTTCAGCTCTGTATTCAACAATTTTTAAGTTTTGGCTCAGATAGCTCAACCCAGGACCTTCAGCTCCAAAAAAAAGAGGCTTCTGCTTAGAGAACTAAGGACCTGCTCCTGCTTTCTTTGAGGTCAATAGCAAAACTCCTATTTGCTTCAAACATCAGAAAGCACCATACTCTGGTAGATGGGATACTAAACTAGCAGTCAGGAGACCCAGCATTCTAATCCTGATTCTACTGCAGACCTCATGCTGTGTGAACTCAGGCAAATCACTGCTTCTCTATGCCTCTGTGTTCCCTCCCACCTCTTCTCTGTTTAGATTGGGAGTCTTCAGCATATGTGTATGTATGCTGCCTAGTGCTGTACAATGGAGCATCAGCCTTTGATGGGGCCTGTGGGAGGGTAGCTAGTCCTCTGAAGGAGTCAGGGGCTCAGCCCACCTGTGACAGGCTCCATAAGGGAAAAATGAGGCAACTCAGGTTCACCTTGGACCAGTTAATGCATTGAGTTCCTGGAAGGGGCAGTTAAGTAGTCAGAGAAGCACCTGGGCAAGATAAAAGGAAGCTGCTCCTACTGGGGCCTAGCTAGGAGAATAAAGACTCCAGGGGAGAGGAACAGTTCCCAGAATAAGGCAAAAGCTCCTATAGAGAAGGCTTCTCAGAAGGAAGCTGTAGCGGGGAGGGGGGGGGGGAAGGGGCTCATCAACAAAGGAAACCAAGGAAGAATGCTCCTGGGTGGGAGAGTTTCAGAAAAACAAGAGACTCTGAATGCTAAGCCTCAGAGAAAGACTTCGCCAAGCAATAGCATAAATCCTGGGAAAAGAGGGATTATATGCTATCCTGAAGAAGGATCATCATGGTTTGGCCGCTGTGGGGACCTTGATTCAAGAGGAGAGTACCTCCCCCAGCTAGTGCATGACTCCAGAAAAGGGTTCTCGGTCATGAAGACATCACTGGTAAGGGACCTTGGACATAACTGGGGTTGATAGACTAGACCTTGGACATAACTAGGGTTGACTAAGCTTCTTCTCCCTCCATCTAGAGACACCGATGGGGAGGTCTGTTCTTGTGACGTTCCACCATTGGGGTTGAATAAACTAGCTATCTGAAAGGGTGTTGTTCACTATACAAGCCTCATTGGACTTATTAAAACCCTTATTCAGGGAACCTGAGGCAGAGATGCAATGGTGGCACTGCATGAGGCCAAGAGAGGGTACTCTAGGAGTGAGGCCCCCTCCCCAGGCCTCTAAGCACTACTGTAATACAGATACTACTAATAATGAAAAGGCAGAAGTGGTAGTAAGATGCCTCATATCTTCATTTAATCTACCAGCTGTTGGACAGCAAGTTAATTAGAAATGCTTCAACATGTGTATAGTTTACACCATCAAGCAGCACATAACATAATGGCTTATGTGTATTGCAGGCTGGCGAATACACGACTAACAGCAGTCTTGTGGCAGGCAGAAAATACACCATGACTGTATGTTCTAGAAGACTGTACATTTAATGATGAAAAATAAGATACTTAGAAGCCAGATAGAAGAAGCAGAGTATGGTGCAAATAAACACATGAAAGCCTGTTGCCTGTACTTACTCTTACATAGGCAAAAGATCTTATTGAAGCAGGCCAAACTGTGTCAGATGATAATAACAGAGCAGTGCTAGTTAAGGGAAATGGCTTATAAAAGCAATTCAGATTACAAGGGTCCAGGAAATGGAATCGCAACAGGAAAAGCAAACCTTTCAGACTTCTACTAAGTGGACTTCCCTTACAAGCCAAAAACTAAATTAAAAAAATAAATATCCAGAGTTCATAATCCACAGCTCAGTTGTGCTTCTGCAACCCACGTAGCAAATGCTTGAGGGTGTCTTGCACAGGAGAAATGTAATAATCATGGGAAATTAGATATTGTGCTAGAATGTGCTGCTGTCCATAGCAGGGCAATTTCTATGAAATACTAGCTCCAGAACTTACAGTGCTTGTTCTATATTTACACAATGCAGAGTTAGTTAGAAAAAGGCCGGATTGCTTAAACTGTGACTACATCATTTGCTGTTGTAGGGGAATTTATTGACCTTATAGAGCACACAGGTAAGGAGGGTCTATTTTGCCTCTTGTGACTTGATTACTCTCTATGATAGTTTCTGCTTTTGTGACTTTCCTATGACTCCAGGTATAGCTGATGAGCCAGTCCAAGGATGTTTTGCTTGTATTAGGTTCTCTTACTTGTTACCTGGGAATTTAACATTTCTGCATGTACCCCAGAATTTGACAGTAACTGCAGTCAGCCATTTTGCATTTTCAATCACTGGCAGCTGAAAACCAAATACCACATAGCAAGGAATAATCTTAGGCCTTTGTGAGGCAAGGTCGGACAGCAGCCTACTTGCAGTTTGCTGATCAGAATGGGAGCATGGGACAGAAAGTTATGGAAGAAAGTGAGTGAAATGATTTTAGGTGCCCCAACATAGTGTTGTTTTGACTAGAAATGTTTTGAGTTGAGTAGTTTATTGAAATTAAGAGAATAGGTGACCTAGTAGAGGTTATTATGCTGACCCACTAGGAGTCACTATAAGTTATATGCTTTGTTAGAGTGAGCTATAAAAGGTAAACGTTGATACCTCAGAGAAGTCCAAGGGACCTTTTCTTAGGGCAAAGAGCTGACATTTATACTCCCCATCATCTGGCCAGAAAGAGAGATCCTGGAAGCCCAGCTGGTGATCACCCAGAACCATCTCAGACAGTGGGCAACTAGATCTGGGATGTCCTAAACGTATTCCGTGTGTGTGTGCGCGCGCGCGTGTGTGCGCGTGCGTAATATCTAATAAACAGTAGTGTTAGATAAGAGCATTCTTTCTTGTATGAGTCATTTATCAGACAGAAGCACTGTGTTTCCATTGATTTATTCCTGAAACCACCTAGAGAGAAACAGTTAAGTTACCGCTGCTTTGGGTTCTGAAAGACCCCAGGTAACATATTGTCTATACTTAAACTCCACAGGTCTAGCTCCCTGGTGTTAAACCAGCTATTATTTGAAACACAGTGTGATCTGGAGGAAAAAATAGAGGGTTGGGAATTCATGCTATCTTGGCTTTACCACTGACTTGCTGTGCGGCCTTGGCCAAGTCACTTCACCTTTCTGCCTCCATTTTCTCATGCACATGATGAGGGTAATGGCACTTACCCAGCTACCTCAAAGGAACATTGTGAGCATCAATTAGTCCATATAATTCTTTGAACATACAAAGCACCATTACAACATTGAGCAACATCCTTACTACTCCTTTACTGGATTCAGATTTTAAGGCACCCAGTTGTCTCTCTTTCAATGTAGAAGCTGCCTGAAATAAAACAATTTTGTTTAACAGTTAAACAAAACAAACAATTCTGTATTGGTTATATTATTCATTGAGGTACTTAAATCCATATTTAAACAAAGCTCTCACTGTTTAATTTTCCTTGAGGCTACTTCAAAATTTCTAGTGCTGTAGAAGTAGCATGGGAGTGCCAGAGAACCAGAGAGAGTCTTGCTGCAAAATGTAGGCACAGATTGCTTCAGAGTAGTGGGGGGCTTGATTATGCTGTAGTGTAATAACTAAATCCAAGCAGTATTGGGTTCTATCCTGTTTATTTATATGATAGGATAATGCAGCTTTTCTGGCCAAAACTGCATACGATTCTCATGCTTGGTTTCAGTTCAGCTTTCTGACAACAAAAACACCGCAGTTACTGTGTTTTGTTTAGCAGCTGTACAACTCTAAACAGTGACATAAGCACTAAGGTACCTTCATGCATACACCTGGCAACCCATATAACGTGCTCACCATTGTTCTCTGAAAAGCTGCTCCCTGCTGCCATACCATAAGGCGAGTAGCAATATTGAAAAGTCCTTCATGCGTAATAAAGCAGTGAGCAAGCCAAATAAAAAGAAAAGTAACTACTGGAAGTAACATAGTAATATACAGTAGTAAAAATAATCCAAAGTGCTGGAGAGGTCTCTATTTAAGAACTTTTTTTTTTTTTTTTTTTTACACACACACACACAGAGAAAACTTCTCTGCCTCTCAATATCTTTTTACCCCAATCATGATAGGGAACACCCGCAAGAGAGCACTTGCACAACACAGTGATAGCTGGTACGATATTGTGTTGTACTGAGAGATGGAGATAAAGGTCATACTATTACAAATGTGTTTCGTGTCCTGGGTCTCTGAAATGACTGGCTACTAAGCAGAAAGGACATATATACAATTAACTGCTGTTTGTTTTGTTGCCAAGAAGCCAGACTAAAACTGAACATGGAAACCATATGCAGTTGTGGCCAGAAAAGCTGCATTATCCTTCCATTATTGAAACACAGGATAGGGTCCAGGACTACTTTTATTTACAAATTCCACTTCAGTTGGATTTACTTATTGCACTACAGCATAATCAAACCCCTCTCCCATGTATTCGGCAGCAATCTGTGTCTAAATTCTGCAGCAAGGCTCTCTCTGTTTGCACTCCCTGGTTCCTTGGCATTCCCATACTGAAGCACTGGTAATTCTGCAGTTGCTTCAAGGAAAATTAGAAGTGAGAGTTAAGTGCAATAATAAATAGTATAACTCATACAGAATTCTTTTGGATACTGAATTTATTTCAGGCTGCTCCTACACTTTTCATTTTGCTGCAGGTTTTTTATTGACATGTATAGGCTGTTGAGAGGAAGCTGGAGGTTTTAAGTAGGCTGCATGAAAAATGATAAATTGTGGGTTCACGTGGGATAATCTTAATGTTGTAGAAAGGGAATGGGCAGATTGAGGACTGGTGGTTGGTTGCTGCTTAAGGTGGATTTTGCAACCTACAAAGGGAATTCCTCCCCCCCCCCTTTTTTTTTTGCACTCCACTGCAGCAGTTATGTCCCCTTCAATGACAGTCTGATGCTAGTTTAAAAAAAAAATGTGCAAAGCTGCTACGTGCAGGGAATGTGGAGCACATGGGGGAATAATAGCTGTGAGAGCTAGAGTTCCCTTTGACCCTGTGGTAGTGGGCAGGGGAGACAAGGTAAGATGATGATATCATGCACTAATTGGTGCAACATGTATGAACTGAGACAAAGAGGATTAATCCTGGTTCTTTGTTCATGCCTTGTAATAATTCTTGAAAAGGCAGGGCATTGGGGAATAAGTTTCTGCCTTTTTGCTTCATGCTTTTGAACACAACATTGGCAGCTAATAACAGCAAACACCATCTGTAACTTGACATTAGATAAGGCCTCAGACGTTGCATGTATAACCAAAACTAGCCAGAATGACTCTGCAATGCTGCTGCTAGTGCATTTGTCTCCAGATGGGCACCGGGGATATCTTGTCCTAAAGCTGTGTAAATGACAATATTGGGGATAGGCTAGGGTTTGTATGGCTGTAGGACAGAGTCTAGATTGCCCTGCTCAAATTCCAAAGAGCCATTTTGACTGATTGGATTCCTCAGTCACTACAGTGGCACTGGAGTCACCAAAGCTGATAGTGCTTGGCGATTTCAATGTCCACATAGATAATTATTTTTCTCAGAAGTTTAGGCTGCCCTGGCAAACATCGGACTATGGTGGTTGGTTGTAGACTCTGCTCACAAGGCTGGGCACCCTCAGGATCTGGTATGTGAGTCAGGAGTGGAGTCTGGAAGGGTGGCTTTTCGCCCTCTGTCCAAAACCAATCAGTATCTCTGACCATGTGAGGTCGGCCTCTCTCGTGGTCTATCCTTGAAACCAATGAGCTTCCAGGCAGCCTGCAGAAATAAGCTTGCTCATCAAACTGACTGTTGAGCTAGGGCAATGGGACAATTCTAGCCATGGCTTGGAAGGATTGTGTTACAAACTCTTGTAACCCGCTATCAATACAAATGATGTTGAATGCCCTTTCCTTCAGTTTTGTCCTCACAGGAAACTAGAAGATTTCCATATCAGCAGATATTACCAGGGATGTCCAGAGATCCATGTTGGGTTTGCCCAAGGACTTTGGCTACTTTGGAAGCATGTATCTATCCCCAATGAACTGCCAAATCTTTGCAGGTTCACCCATCGCCAACATACATCCAGTGCATTACGTACAGATGGTTCTTTCACCCTCCCCTGACACCTTCAATTACCTGTTTAGGGTACCACTCCAACAGCTGCTCCAGAATGCAGCTACTTGATTAGGGCTGGAAAGGATAAACTTTGTATGCACTGTAACTCAGTCAGATGTGTTGACAAGAATCTGAGACGAGAGAAAGCTATTGGTTACTCTACATTCAATGAAGAAAGCTCAATGTAAAGGTTGACAGCCATTCCACTGTCTGGCCACAACGTCCGCCATGATGTCATCAATTTACAGTGACATGATAGCATTTTCCACCAAAGAGAAACTTGGTTAAAAAAAAAAAAGGGACCAAAGTCACTTAGGCCAGGTCTACACTTAAAAGCTTTACCAGTGTAACCATTTCAATTCAAAGTGTGATTTTTTTAAAAACTAGAGTAATTAGGCTAGTAAAAGCCCCAATGTGGGTACAGTTATGCCAACTGAAATGTGTACATCAGTACAGTGAGTCCCCTCCAGGAATAGCTATACCAGAAACAAAAGTAACCTAGTAACTGCATGCACTATTAAAGGGGCTGTACTTCTTTACATATGCTGGTATAGTATAAGAGGGATAATGTTTCCTTTGTCTGTCTTGCCATTTTAAACTGTAACTTCTTCAGGGCAGGAACGCTAACTATGTTTGTACAGTGCCTAGCAGATCATGGTTCCTATCTCTGTTGGGGCCCTAGTTGCTACAATAATAAGTGAGTGGAAAGAAATAACTTTGAAAAGAAAGGTTCCCACTTGTTTGTCTGCCCCACTTCGTACATTACAAGTTGGCCAAAGAGAGGGTGCTCAAAATATTCAAAAACAGATTATAAAATGTTAGGCTACTTTTCCCTTCTTAACGTCAATAAAACATTGGCTTATGCATGTGTACTCTAAGCACAGAGCTCTGAGATAAGCAAGACTTGTTTGTCTATCTAGCTGTCCAAGTTAACGGAACAACCTGCCAAGGTAAGAATGGATCATCCAGTTACCAGGGCCTTACTTGACCTTGTTTTACATATGGTCTAATCCTGCATTCCATATGCAGGCACAACTTCCACCAAAGGTAACAACACTTTTCCATGAGTAAAGCCTACTAAAATTAGCTTCATAGACCCCGAGTCAGCAAAACAGTTAAGCATGTACTTACTTTTAAGCATGTGCTTGAGACTATTCACTTAAACGGGTCTTAAGCACATACAATTCTTTGCTGAATTCTGATAGACATAAGCACATGGCAAATGCTGCGATAAATCAGAGCCATCATGAGGATATCAGTTGAAGTAAAGCCCATGTTTTAATAGGCTGTTTCGTTCTTCAAGATCCTTAAATTAGTTAAACATAACCCACAAATTAAAAATGTAACATGAACATCAATTCTTTTGCCATTCCCTTAGCCCTCACCACGCCTCTAAGTACTGCGCCATTAAAGCATCAGCACTGCGATGATGTACTACTCCAGACATGCTGCCAAACAAGACCTTTTGGCTGCATTGGGGAGCCTAAGTATTTAATTTAATTTTTAAATGTAACAGACAGAATAAAATAGCTAGCACTGTGATATTTGGAGGCTGAATCCTTTAGAGGTGCTTCAGAGAGTTTTCTGACTAATTTAATGACAGCATGGACTAGACCTCTTTCGTTTTGGATGGCCTTCAGCCCAAATGTTCTATAGTAAGATAAAACCCATTAGGCTGGTATTTGCATTTCTTTGTTGAATAGTTAACTGCATCTTTAATGCAGCGCAGATGTCCTGGCATCTTGACCACACTATTCTGCAGTTTAGAACTTGTTTGCTTACTTCCATGTGGAAGAATTCTTTCCTTACCCACGCTACAAAAGGGAAAAAAAGAGAGAGAGAGAAAGAGAAACTGATTTATGAATCATGCTCATTGTTGCCTGAATGTTCATCCATATTCTTCATTAGATCTAGGACTGGGTAAAAACATGTTTTTCATTATTCATGTTTCCTTATTGGCGATATTTTTCTCAGCTGTCTGAAAATTTCTAGGGTTTAATTTTTTTCAGTCTGGAAATTTATGGATGTTTCGCAATAGTGAAAAATCCTTTAATTTCACCTCTGCACTTCAGTCTTCCAATCTGTAATATGGGGATAATGATACTGATCTCCGTTGTAAAGTGCTTTGAGATCTACCGATGAAACATGATATATAAGAGCTAGATATTATTATTATTATTATTTCAGTTAATAATTTGGGGGGTTGTTTGTCACGTTTTTCATCACTACCACTTGTCCATACCTTAACCCAGACAAAAAGAACAAATAATCAAGTCTGAAAGACAAAAGCGGAATGGTTTGATCCACTGTGATGGATGAATGCATCACTGCAGAGTCCCATAGATTCTGACAGAGATACACACAGACATAAGGGTCTGTATTAGTGGATACAATTGCAAAAACAGGGCCTATGGGATGAAGGGAGTGAATGAGAAGAGGACCAAAATTATTAGCATCACTTAGTAGTATACATTTACATTAAATTACACTAAGAACACAAACATAACTTTGTGGGATTATGTGGAGGGAGGAAAGTTTTTCACCTGGACGTTGTTATTCAGGAAGTTCACCACTTCATTACTTTGCTCCACGTTATGATTTAAGGATCAACAAGCAATGGGAAGGGAGGGAAAAGGGTCAAACTCTGTCGGGTCCAGCCCCATCAAAGCTAGTGGAACGGTTTCTACAAACATATGCTCTCAGTTTGGCCCTAAGCTTGGTACACGATTGTGAGTAGATTTTCAGAGATGTTAGCTGTAAAAAATAAACCAGTCAAAAGCTTGTTGTGGAAATAAAGAAGAGCAGCGAAATCCTCAGTGCTAAATTGCCTGTCAGCCACTGAAAACTTTCCTATAACTTTATGGGGTAGTGTGTGTGGGGGGGGGTGTTGTTTTTTAAAGATCAACAAAACCCATCGTAGGTGATGTAAAAAGTCAATATTTGTAGACATCTGATAAGCAGTCTGAGTGATGTGTTTGAGATTCTGGGGAGTGTCAGTATTGAAAACTATAACCATGACAGACTGTGCAGTAGATTCTGTGCAAAAAAACAGAAAATGAAGGTGCTTATTCACAAATAGCTCTGAGGGACTTGATCAAAGAGCAAAACCAACAAGTCTAATTTTATGGTGCCAGCCGAATGGACTGCAAATGGTAAACCAGGGGTCGGCAACCTTTCAGCAGTGGTGTGCCGAGTCTTCATTTTTTCACTCTAATTTAAGGTTTCACGTGCCAGTCATAAATTTTAACATTTTTAGAAGGTCTCTTTCTATGAGTCTATAATATATAACTAAGCTATTGTTGTATGTAAAGTAAATAAGGTTTTTAAAATATTTAAGAAGCTTCATTTAAAATTAAATTAAAATGCAGAGCCCCCCGGACCGGTGGCCAGGACCCGGGCAGCGTGAGTGCCACTGAAAATCAGCTCACGTGCCGCCTTTGGCACACGTGCCATAGGTTGCCTACCCCTGTGGTAAACAAACACCACAAATGGGGCAAAATAAAGTATATCAAGATCCTCAGGTGGTGTAAAAGGGTGTAGCTCCACTGAAGTCAAGGATGGTCACATCAATGGAGCTATCCCATCAGAGGAGTCAGCCAAAGATATTTTACTTAGAATATGTCAAATTAAAGTATCCCATGTGATTATTTGAAATACAGACTAGGAACTTGTTTTAAAAGGGTAAAAACCATGTTAAGTGTTAAGCCAATTTTCCGTCAGTTATGGCTTTAATTTTAAGTTACCGGTATTTATTTATATTCTTTTAGCACTCCAGCGCCAAAGAGCAGCTGGTCATATCTAGTCTGACCTTCTGCACCCATTGTTATATCTTTTGGGAAAAGGAAAGGCTGCAGATTTTCCTAGTTTTAGAATAAAATATGTGCCGTAGGAAGCTAGTGAGGGTGAGGATTTACTCAGCTATATGTCTGCTTCATCCTTTAAAAAAAAAAAAGAAAAAAAAAGCATAGATTGGGCTGAGTATCCAGAACCAAAATCCAAGACCTATAAAGTTGCCACCAATAATATGGATCCATATTTGAGTAGATATGGGTGTAGATTTGAAGGGACTGCATCCTACCATGCCACAGCTTTGATCCTTCAAGTCTTTGCAAAGCGCACAAGATTGATGACATTTGCACTGAGCATAACAGAGGTTAAATGTGGGCACAAGTGAGCTTTGGCACTAGGAATAATCCTACTCCTGTGCAAGTCAATGGATTTAGGATCAGGCCTCTACTCTTCAAAGTGCAAGAATAAAAAGAAAAAATGGGCAGGGTATATATGAAGAATGGGCACTTCTGATCCTCGGCATGTGAATGAGGAATTATGCTACATTCTCCTGTCTTAGGCCCCATTCTGGCTTCTAGACAGTAGTTCTTTGGTTTCTCAGTGGCAGAAATCTCATTAATATAGGATCAGGTTCTTCAGGTCTCCTCATCACATTCTGCCTTGTGCATGTAGATACACCACTCCATAATGGCACGGTTCAGGATCAAGCCCCATGAAAGAATTGAGAAAGAAAATCACAACTGGTAACGAAGGTCCTGTCTGTACACAGTGACTCCAAGAATGCTCGCCACTTGCAGCCACTTGACAGGCCTATTTTGTTGGCTTTATTAGCATAGATGCCCCTTAAACTTCAGTCTTAGAACACAAATACTAAAGCTTCTAGCCACATAACCAATGTGTTGGGGACCTGATCCTGCAAGTTGTTCTGTGCAGGTGGACCCCTTCACCAGCACAAAGACCCAGGGGGCTGCCTGTGAGGAACAACTGGCAGGCTCCAGGCTTTAGACTGCAGTATGGATATCAAAGAGCCATTAGACACCTCACAGCAGCTACTGCCAATTCACATGATAACATGAGATTGATTCCCAGAGTTAAAGCTAGCTATGAACCAATTTGTCCCTTCTTTAGATGTTTTGATATACCCCAAAGACTGCTTTATACTTCTTTGGTATAATTTCTTATAATTATTTCCTGACAAAATGCCTATTTCATCTGCTAGAAAATGTGCTACCTTTGAAATGGCAGCTCCTCCTGTAAGGCAGGATGGCCTTAGTGTTGGAATAATAGCTCAATGCCTGCTAGATGGTTTTCTCTTCATACTTTTTTTTTTAAGGGGAATTGAATACTCATTGAGGATGCCAGCCTATTTTAATGGTGGGAGGAGCCTAGCAGAATGAAAGACCATGCCCCTTCAGATGAGAGAGGAGTCAGAGAACACAGAAATTAATTGAACATGGAGGACAAACAATGAACAGACAAGGACAGGAGTGCAGGTGATAGGGTTAAAATGAGGCCACCAGAAGGGGACGCTGAGCAGAGATTGACAGTCCTTGAGACCGAAGTCTTTCAGTTACTAATAAATCAGGTACAGCACAGGACGCAGCAGTACTAGCTTTCACACCCAACAAACATGCCTCAATTCTGCCCTGCAGGGACCAGTTCTACAGTTTTCCCTTCTCTTTCCCCAGGGCCCTTTCAATCCCTGGCACCACTGCCAAGTGCTGATTAGAGTGCCTCTTAGTGCCAGTTCGGTTGGGTTCTGTTTATGTGAATTTCTACCCACTAAGATATGCCCTGTTTAAAAGTAGGCCCTAAGGGTACCATTATGCTAGTGAAGCAATGAAGAAATTCATAATGATGATGTTGAGGGTGGAGAGGAAACCCAAAACTGTTTATCTAGGAGGTGAAGGGAGAAGCTCTTTTTTCATGGCTGCTAGTGCATGGGCATGCATCAGAGCAGTCTTCTGGAAAGTGTGCCAGCCCCCTCCAGCATTCTCTTTCCCCCCTCCTCACCCAGCCACCATCTGTTCCTGCCCTCTGTGGTACCACCTTACTGGCAGAGTCCCTTTCATGGGGGAGAAATGAAATCCGGAGCATGAGCAAGTTCCCAAATCTCCACCAAACAGGCATGTAAGTTAAGATTTTCAAAGCCCATTAGGGGAATTAAACCACACATCTCCCATGAAATTCTAATAGCGTTACGGAGAGAAATCCTATAGGTAGCTTTGAAAATCTCAACCCTAGAAACCAAGTCAGGGATTCAAGCCGAGGTTGTCCCATTTAGTAGAGCATAGTATCGTAATAAATGCTTTACATAGCACCTACAGTACTTTTAAGCCACTGAGCCACTTGCTCCATAGATACTTGTCTGGTGGGAGACGGGGGGGAAAGTGTCGTGTATCCATCAGTTGCAGCAGACAAGAACATCTTGTACTTGGGCTGTTTGTCAAGTAGGTCTGGAATGCAGGCGAACTGGCAGACTAATTAGATTTTTTAAAACTTGGTATTCAGAAGTACAATCCTTATAATATCCTATCAGCTTAAACATAGGTCTGTGAGTGCAATAACAAATTACCTCCTCCAAAAAGAAAACAGTAGCATTTCAGCTTCAGCTCAACAGGTTTTGGTTTTAGTTTTTTTTAAGAGCGAGTTCATTCAAGAAATGTCCAGTCTGATAAATGATCTATTAGTTTATTGTTTTTAAAAGCTATATTCAAATACAGGTTTGGCTTTGGAAAGCTTTTGACCATCCCTTCCTTTGTTTGTTGACAAACCGGAGGGAATACAGGGCAGAATGACAAAAACAAAACAAAAAAACCCATACCACCACCTGCAAGCCAGAGGACTGGTTTAGGAAGAAAGATTAAAACAGCTCAACATACATAGTTTGGCTAAGCAATGGCTAAGGAGGCAACAGAGCATTTTGGAGATATCTGAAGGGCACTGACACCAGAAGGAAAAGAAATTATTTAGTGTGCAACAAAGGAGTATAACTAGGAACAATGGGATTTTAAGTAAGCAAGGAGAAAATTAGACTAAATTCAAGGGCAGCTAGGTGTATTCTGCTGTGTAATACTCTCCCAGGGAAGTGGTAGAAGCTTTATATTTTGGGCTTTAAATACTACAGGAAAATATACTCTAGGGGAGAATCCCCCATTTGCAGCAAGATGAACAAAAGAAACCTTTTCCCATTTTTAATTTCTAAGTTTCCTAAGAGTGATCACTCACTTATATTCCTGATTATGCCAGAAAACTGGTCTTGGAGCAAAGTCTCTCTCTCTCTCTCTATTATATTATGAAGTAGTTCACTTATAGCTAATACTACCGGGACTTGTTCATGCAAAGAAGAGCATTACTGAGAATTGCTGGGAGTTACTGGGCAGGCAGCAAGGACAAGAGAGTGATTCATGCTAGTGGTCATTACAGATGTGTATTATGAGGAGAGTCACTTAATGCTGATGAGCATTAGATGCATGCATTGCTAGGAGAAAGTAAACCAGGTTCTTTTAAAATCTAGGATCATCATTATCTCCCATGATCTCTACCAGACATGACAAACCCACAAAAAAAAACCTGCAGAAATTGGGCTTGTTTTTGGCTTAATTGGCTTGTGAGTTGCATGTTAGCTAGTTTTTGGCTTGTAGTTTTTTTTTTTATTATTGTCTCCCAGCAAGCAGGGGTGGGGGAAGAGTCAGGGTGCACAGCGGGCCCACCACAGTTCCAGACGGCATGCAGCGGGGCAGGGGTCTACTCACATAGAGTGTTGGGGTTCTTAGGGACTGGCTTGTTTTGAAATGGGATTAGCTTGATTTTCGGCTTATTGTGAAAGTCGGGGTGCTTATTTACCACGTGAAAGTTGGCAACTGTGATCTCTACCCAAATACATCTGTGGGGTTCTGAGGGAAACCATGCTGCACCCCAATCTTGCAAACCCCTCCCAACCACCTACAATACAGAGTTGCTGTGGAAAGGTTCCTGCAGACTTGAGAGAAGACAAAGAACAAGCCATGTTAGCTACACTGCTCACTTCAGCTGCTTTTGAGGCTTCTCTACCATAATTACTTCTTTATATTTGCTCACCTCTGGCCCCTAGCCACATGGTCCTGCAGCACTACACACATCACTGAGCTTCAGCGCTTGCCTTACAACTCTCTGAAGGAACCTGCTTACAACACAATTTTATGCAAATCTGGTTCCACACCTGGTTTCAGTTTGTAACATTAACTGGACCTTCCCGTGTTTCATAGATATGCTGGAATATTGGTTGGAATAATCTTGTTACCAATCATGATTAAGGACCAATCTATTCTATATACATCAGGTGTCAGGAGACCTGGTTTCAATTACCACCTTTGCCACAAACTTCCCCTGTGAACTTAACTAGTCACTCAATCATTGTCACTCAGGTCTTCATTGGTAAAGTGTGGATTATAATACTTCCCTGCCTCACAGGAGTGCTTCAAGGATAAATTCAGGATCTGTGAGGCACACAAATACTAGGGTGATGTGAGTAATATAAATATCTAGATAAACAGACACCTGGGTTCAGTTCCTGCCACTGTCGCAGGCTCTCTGTATACCTTTGGACAAGCCACATTGGACTAGATTGTGACATTGGGTCCAGCTTTGAGCAAAGGCTGGTGCATAAGCTGTGCTAAAGGGCACTGTGAACGTAGAGACTTCGCTCCAAATCACAGTCCTTCCCTGCTTCCTCCTTGCTCAGGAAGAGGAGCCTGTTACTTCACTCCTTCCCATAAAGCACTTTTCTCCTGCCTATGCACTCAGCCAGCTACTCTTGCTGGTAAATTGGGGAGAAAGGGGGAGCCAATTCTCCCCCCACAGCTCAACCCTTCCCTACTCATTCACAGTGGGAAACATCAGGCAAGTAATTGGAGTTGCAATCTGAGCCTGGAGGGAAGGAATGCCTTAGCTGTACTGGGGAGTAGGAATGAGTAATTGTTGTGATTATGTGTGCTTCCCTTGAAATTCAGATCCCCATTTGTAAAATGGGGCTAATAATACTCCCTCACACACACAAACACTTCATTAATGTTTGGGAGGCATTCAGATACTTCAGTAACGAAGATCCATATAGACAGTTAAAAAAATAGCCTCATTACAGGTATCTAAGGCACAATTATGTTGCAAGTCACTTTCCTGGCACGGTTTTGTTTGCAGTGTAGAATGGGCTTTAGTGCAGAGCAATACTGAAGGTTATTTTGTTAATAAAAGTTGCATAACTCTAAAAAGTTGACCACTCGTGTTAAATAAGGCAAACCAAACAAACATGCTTGTTTGCATAAGTTGTAGTTGATCTTATTCATTGAGACTATAAATGCTCTAATTCAGTTTTAAAACATAAAATCAATTGTAAATTTATTTAGACCAATTTAGCAGCCTGCCTGTTGTACATCACTGAGCTTGTATTGATTGTTTCAGATAGAATTCATTCCAAATTGTATTGATTTAATTCATTAGCAAATTTTTAGCCAAACCTACTTTGTGGTCTCCGGCTAAAAAGTATGTGAAGCTCTGTTTTAAATTTGAAAGACTTCAGGAGAATTCATGGTTGGATTCTTTTTCAAGATTTCTCCCAGGATTAAGATTCCTACCCAATGTAATTGTGCATCATCCATTTCACTTTGAAGAATCAGTTTTAAAAAATACTAAGAGTGAGAATCTAAGGAATCTTAAAAGAAAAACATTTGCTGAAGATGGAAGTAATATAGTATATTGGTCATATTAATAGATAGTAAATTGCTTTTCTGATTTACAGATTTGGATGTGTAAAAATAGCTCAACAATCTATACAATATCTTAAATGAACAGATCATCAGTAGGTTTGTCTGACTTTAGAGCAAACATTATTACTGCACCAGTTACCCTAGTAACTGAATGCAACTCAGTTACCATGGCTACTGCTTTTTAAAATACATTCAGTGATTCCCAACCCCCCCCCCACACACACACACACCTCTAAACATTGTGGTTTTATTTTTAAGGGGAGGGGAATCTTAGTATTCTGTAGACATTTTCATTTAGATGAAAAATGCAAATGCTAATAGCAGACAGGGACATTTTAAAAACAGGCTTATTTTTCTGTCCAAAATCTTTAGCTTGCTTAGGTCCTGTATTATCATGGGTCCAATTCTGCCATGAATGCCCTCACCCTGAGTAGTACCTTACTGTACCGCTCATTGTAACGGAGGCAGAATGAGGTCCAAATCATGTGCTAGTTGTGGTTATTGTGCATGTCAAGTTTAGTTTCTTTGGGGAGGCAGCATTGTCCGATTGCTAGAATATGGGACTAGGCATCAGAAAACCTGGGTTCTGATTCTGACACTAAATTACTACATGCATTTAGGCAAGTCACTGTGCCTGATTTCCAACAGGGCTGAGCACTGGTGGCTGGCTCGAGCCGCCTGCCATCGCCACTTACCCCATGTCTCGGATTCACATTAGGGAAATATGGTCACTTTACTCAAGAAGCCCAGAAGTGAAAAAGAAGTGGGTGAAAATGAGTCTTGTATGCAGAATGCTATTTTCGGCCCTTGCTGGCTCCTGGAAACAATTGTGAATAAAAAGGCACAGCTTTCTTGGTTTTGCTCGGCTTTACTCCGAATTTTTCCCTTCTTTTTATTTAGTGCAGCATATAATTAACTCAAGCTTGTTTGCTACCCACACCTCCAGGTATTGAAATATTTCTTCAAACAGTTTCGCCTTAGAGCCAGCTCTATGCCTGTTTGCTCTGGCCCACAGCTAGTTCTACAAGGTATTTTGGAAAAATTAGCAGAATTGCCCTGTTGATTAGGTTCCCCTTTCCTTACAGACTTTCTTCCCCCAGCTTAATGTCCAGGTGAACATCTAGATGTTTTAAAATATACTTTTTCCCTAACTATTTGCTCAAACTCTTATTTAAACAAAGAAGGACGTGCTGCATGAAGGACATGTGAGATCCAGTTATGTTACATTATGGAGGGGAAAATGCAGTTCCTTCTGGTTCGACCCTGGAGTCCAACTCGGTTCAATTCACTTTCCCTTTATTTATATGCTGTGGTACTGCACTCATGGATATATATCCTGGGCAAGATCTTCAAAAGTGACTAGTGATTAAAAAGAATAGGAGTACTTGTGGCACTTAGAGACTAACAGATTTATTGTAGCATAAGTTTCCGTGGGCTACAGCTCACTTCATTGGATGCGTGTAGTGGAAAATACAAAAGGAAGATAGACAGACAGACACACACACACACACACAGGGAACATGAAACAATGGGTGTTACCATACACATTATAAGGAGAATGATCAGTTAAGGTGAGCTGTTGTCAGCAGGAGAGAAAACTAACTGTTTGTAGTGGTAATGAAAACGACCCATTTCCAGCACTTGACAAGGAGATATAAGGAACTGTAAGGGGGCGGGGGGAAGATAAGCATGGGGAAATAATTTTACTTTGTGTAATGGCCCATCCACTCCCAGTCTTTATTCAAACTTAATTTAATGGTGTCCAATTTGCAAATTAATTCCAATTCAGCAGTCTCTTTTTGGAGTCTGTTTTCGAAGTTTTTTTGTTGTAATATTGTGACTTTTAGGTCTGTAATCGAGTGGCCAGGGAGGTTGACGTGTTCTCCAACTGTTTTTTTTAATGTTATAATTCTTGACGTCTGATTTGTGTCCATTTATTCTTTTATGTAGAGACTGTCCAGTTTGGCCAATGTACATGGCAGAGAGGCATTGCTGGCCTCAATTTTTCAGAACACAACTTGAGACACCTCAAAAAGCCAGATGGTCAGAGACTGGCGGTCAGCACTGTCTGAAAATCAGGCCCCTCTGAGGTGTCTCAAGTGAAGAATACAAAAAATGGAAGCACCCCAAATCAAGAGTCACTTTTGAAAATCTTGCACTGTAACTGTTTATATACATTTACCTACTGTGGAGCACATTTCCCACTCCCCAGCCAAAAGATGGTGTGGAAGGGCCTGGACTCAGTGGAGCTGCTGTAGCTCAACTGCACAGGAAAGGAGGACCAAGCATCCTGGATCTTGCACAGGGGAGCTCATTGCACTCCAGTGTGAAGAGGGAGAATTGGTTTGAGCTAAGGGAGGGCTGGAAGTGGGGTGGTAGATCCATGGTGTGGACATTACATACACACATAGGTGGGGAACATACCCCAGTCTAGGAGCTATGTTTTTGGTGTGAGCATTGGAGGAGGATTCTTTCTGCTACACCACACAAACAATCCCTGCATCAAGCCCACAAAACTCAGGCTTGGTAAAACCTCTAGTCCTATACAGGAATGACTCCTAGCATAACCCTCATTTGACACAACAATGAGACATGTGGGCCCTACATTTTCAAAAGTAACTGATGATTTTTTCGTGACCAGATCGAGACATTTTAAAGGGGCCTGATTTTCAGAAAGTCCAGAGAATGCACCCTCAGAAGATCAGGCCCCTTTAAGGTGGCTCAAGCTGAGCACCCAAAAATTGAGGCACTGGAGGTCATTAGCTCCTTTTGAAAATGCAGGCACTAATTTTTAAAAGGTATTTAGGCACTGCAGCACTCACCATTGCAATGCCGAACTAATTTTGGTATCTACATCTCATTTTCACAAGAGATTTAGGCACTTAGGAGCTAGTCAATCTGGGCCTAAGATGCTAATTTTCAAAAGATTCCCATAAGTTTGGGTCTCACAGTTTGTCATTGCTCAGCCTGAGACACCTGGGTGTCTGAAGTTGGGCACCCCAAATTATTTGACATCTTTTAAAAGATGGACCTTAACTTCTGTCCCTTACAGTCTCTTTGTCTACAGAAGAGGAATAGGATTTACTTGCCTACCCCCCAAGAGTGTTGTAAGGACGGATTCATTAATTAATGTTTCCACAGCACTTAAGACATCAAGAGCTCCTTACTGGGAGTCATACTGCTAAGTATTATTTTGGGTTCTTTGTGGTGCAGGTGGATGCTAAAGATCCCACAAGGCTGTTTAAAACAACAAATACCCCTTCTCTCAGCTGATAACCTCCAGAAATTATTTGTCACTTCTGCAAGTGTTCATAGCAGATCTGCTTGTGGGCTATTGCTAAGCAGAACACTGAAAACACACAGCAGATAATTACTCCACTCTGAGCTGAGCCCTCCTATTACCCTGCAAAATGTTGAATATTCTGCAGGATGCAAGTTAAACAGTTGCATAATATTTCTGGCAACCTTTAAAATACAATACATTCCTTTTACTTTCTTTGGAAAGCAATTTTCCCTTCAGTGCGGGTTTAACTCACCCAACATTTCTTTTAAAGTGCAGTCCATCTTTTCAACTAGTTGATTTGACGAAAGCATTGTCTGCACCAGGAATATTTTAGTGGAAATTTTTCGCTGTTGCTTATGTAACCCACTGGTCAATGTTACAGCTCCCCCATCTCACAGAAGAGATGAGTCTGAAACAACCCCAGCTAGCGAGCCTCAGCTGTAACAGCTCAGCCTTGTAGTTCTAGGGGTCACTGGTTCAGTCCCTGGTGTGCCAGCCAAAACGGTGGCCATCATGCTAACACCAATACTAATATCATCGGGAGCCCCAGTAAGTGGCAGTGTTAATATCATGTCTGTTAGACCTGCTCTGAGGTAACACAGGGTTGCCCACTGGAGCCTGGCCTAGGTGGAGCTACACCAGCATTAACAGCGCAATTTTTTTTTACATTCCTATTAAAGGCCCTTTTAAAAACTATTTTGGGGGTGGGGGTGGGGGTAGCAAGAGAGGCTGAGGGATGCAGGTGATGAAAATACTTGTTCTAAGTACAAGTCATTAAGGATCCATTGTGAGCACATACTTAAGGGGGGGAGGGATTTTCAAAGGAGACAGAGTCAGAATCTCTCTTCCCACTGAAATTCAATGTAGTCTAGTGGGGAGGGAGAAAATCTAGCTCAGCTCCTTGCAAAATCCCAACCCAAACTATTTGGGGTTATGCTACATACCCTTGCTAAAGAGCCCATTTTCTATAGTAAAAATGACATGCTGTCATTTGCATTTACTGCTGACAGACTAAGCATTAATAATGTCATTACACTGGTGATATTTTGTAGTGCCTTGTAAATATGCAGAAGAACAGAAGGCATACATCTGCAGATACAGTAAAGTAGCAGAATGAGATGCAGAGAATATACACAGAACTGAAATAGGTAGAAAGAATATTAAGAAACTCTAATTTCAGCTAAGATATTGTAATGAAGGAATTAACATGGATGTCTCTCTCCTGGACAGCACAATAACTGTTCCACTTTTGTTTCTAAAGCCCTATAATATTAGCAGCTATTCTCTTTTAAATTAAAGTTTTAGGTGTCTGTACATTTGTTGCTTCCCTGAAATTTTCATTGGTCACAGTCTGTGACGTAATGACTGCCATTCACACTCCCAGGCAGTCATAGGATTTCTCATAGTACTTCTATGAATATCAGAAGTTGGGGTAGGTGAACCAATTTGGATAAAACAGGAACCAAATTGAACGTTGACAAACTCAAACAGAACCATTTTTGCTGACAAATTTAAAGTTGAGGACATCTCTGCACTTCAAGATTTTGGCTAGAGCTAGAAGAGGAATTTCTGAAACACCATGAGAAGGACTTATCCGGTGGTATTTCCAGGTTATCTGGAACTAGGAAACAATCAGAAATCTTGGAAGAAAAGTTGGTCTGGAAAGATTCCCAGCTTTGTTTCTAGACCAAACCAATAAATATCGCAAACAAACCCCTGACCATTTGAGACTGATCCATCATAAATCAGAACCCTAACTTCATCAAGTTCAATGGCAAAATGATGTTCACCGTATTCTTCATGAATTAAAACAATTATTTCCTTAAAGCCAAGGTCATCTGTGGTATCAGGAATCTGAGAAGGGATTTTGTATTACTTGCAGCAGTACATAGTTGCTGCAGTTCAGGAGTTAGCGATTACCAGATGGTGTTACCTGAGAAACTGCAGTATCTCACTAGTCTAAGCATGAGAACATTTCATCATCTCCCAGGAAAAAGAAAATGAAAACATACCATGAGTTAACAGAATTTACCAGCTAGAAGAAACAAAGCTGCAGTCAGTTGCAAAATGGCTATCTGTGGGTTGCAGTTACTTGCTTCTGCCAAATTTAAAGGGCCAGACCCCGAAAGGCATGCTGGGAAAGAAGGTCCTGATCTTCAAAGGTAGTTAGGCTCCTGACTTCCATTAAAGTTCCTACAAGTGGGTCAGGCTGATAAGGAGAGAGATGGTAGGGACTGGATAGTCACAAATGAAGGTGACTATTGAAAGGTTACTGTTATGGCTCATATACCACTACTCTATCACAAGCAGGCTAGGAAGTGACTACAGCATAGTTAGTGCTGTGATTTGGTAAATGTTGACACGTTATTAAAAGATAATAATTATGAACTGTACAGAATTTTGTGTGTTGTTTTCTTACATAAGGAGTGAAAGAGAAAGCATCAGATTTACAAGATAAGAGAATACAGGCGAGAGGAGAAGCTGTAGGTTACACCAAGTATACTTCCTGCACCTGGAATGAAGGGCATAGAAAAATACATGAGGAAAAGTGTCATAGGTTAAAGAAATCTTGCTGACTGTTTGAACAGGAGAATCAGCCAGATTGGTCAGTTACAGTTTACAGGAGATACTGAGACCTGTTCCCTGATTCCCCACATATTTTCCCCTCTCTTAGTCATTAAATAGTAAATGAGTCATACATGCTAGAGCTCCCTTTTGTGGGGTCTGTACTATCCCATCTACCTACGTAACTCGGAGTCCCATCCATCCATCCAGGTTCTTGTGACGGATGAGGAGCGGGCTCTACTCTGTTGGAAGTCTGATGTCCCCAGTTTCTGCATCTACCTGAAAAGGCCTCCCAAGGGGTTGGTAGAGTTGCAAGTTTAAGCTTCCTTAATAAAGGATCCTTGGGAGCCTGGAAGAGAGAGAAAGAGATACCTTGTAGCAATGGAGGAAGGAGAAACCTTAACAATCTTTGAATGGGGGGAGGGAAGATGGCAGGAGAGAGGGTACGTGGCCTGGAAGGAGGAGGGAAAGAGCCCTGGAAACAGAATGCAGTGAAAACAGTCAGAGGATAAATTAGGGTTGCAAGCAAAGCAGAGACATTGCCATGGCAACAGAGAGGGCTAGAAATGTGTTCATAGAAGTAATAAGAGTAGGGACTGTAAATGAGAGAAGGGGTACTGGGGAGCAGATGTAGAAAGAGAAGGCTCTGAAAGGAGAGAAAGCCAGAAACAAAGCTAAATAACATTGAAAAAGGTTCCTGCTAAGGAACCCCCCAGAGCGGGGTTTGCAGCCATGCAGGTTTGAGTTCCACACAAAATGAAGAGTTCTGTGCAGACATAAAGCAAAGCTGAAACTGTGCATGTCTGGCCGTGCCCCCTCCTGGCCAACACAACCACTGGCACCCTTTGTCTCTCCCTCCCAATTGGAAGTTGCAGTAGCTTTGTGCCACCCCGTTTCCCTCCAAAAAGGCCTCTGCCTCCATCTTGAGCTAGCAAACCCACTTGGGGAACTGCCAAGTCTAGCTACTTCTCTGACTTGAAATCCAAAGGGGTCTTTTGGGGGGTGGTAGCAAGCCACCAATAAGCACTCATGGGGTAATGTGGAGTCCTCATCCCTCTGCTAGCAATACATGCTAGAAGTACAGGTTCCAGCAGCCCTTGTGCAGATCCCTAGATGCATAAATTGACCAGCAAGGGCTAATTTTCCTTTTCCGTTACATTTCCCAGAAAGGTTTCTGATTTATGTTGATGAATTATCATTCCTTATATAACAGCACTATTCATGTCCATTATCCTTATAGTCTGTATGCTTTTGGGGGCCCATCAATTACATCTCCCTATTTTGCAGTCAGAAACACTGAAAACCAGTAAATTCACTGTGTAGACCTTGGGCCAAATTCTTCCAGCAGTCTCTTCTGAATAATCTCCTTGATCGACATTCAATGGAGTTCCACCAGGGATGAATTTGCCCCTGGCCTCAGTGGAGCTGCCCAGATGAACATGAGGGCAGAATTTTGTCCCTCTTGAGCAAGCTGCACAATGCAAATGTTCTGGCGTTACTGAATGGATCCCAGGGATTCTGGTGGCAGCAATCTTTTCAGAAGCTAGAGGAAGAAGCTTGTTGTGCAAAGTGGTGCCAATAAAGCACTGATCAGAAAAAAACTCTGATAGTTGTCCCACTGCAGAAGAATGTCAGTCATCTCAAGCAATATGGCAGGAAGATAAAATCAGAGAGAGAAGAAAGAAAATGTTTCCTTTGTTACATCTATTAGGAACTCTATAAATCTCACCAGTAATGCAGGTTCCCATATTGGTTTCATAACTAAGTCGGACCTTGGAGGCACTCAGCCACACTATCAGTTTTCTCATCAATTGTCTCTGGGATAGGAGAGGGAAAGAATCCTATAATTGCAGGGACCTGCACAGATTAAATTGCCTTGGACAAGACCCTTTGGTTTGCAAGTTCATATTGCAGAGTTTTTGAACTCTCTCAGCTAGAGTTTGCACCTGACAGAACATGATACCTCAGGCACTTCAAAGCAAAGACTGGGAAATACCCACATTTCCTTGCTGAGCCAGGTGGAGTATGTGAAAAATGATGCTTTGAGAGCTGCCATGCGAAGGCTGTAGGAGCTGAATTTTAAGAAGTTATTTCATCATTAATATTAGAAATAGGAAATTCATTTAAGTCACTCAAAACCAGCATAATTAAAGGCCTTTCTCAGGTGGGATTCTGTGTCAGCTTGGATGTCTGAGCTGTCCTAATGCAACAGAGAAAGCCTTAATTGGAGAGTTGCATATTCTTTGACTTTGTCTGTTTACTTTAACAGTAAAATGGGTAACTGATTAAAGGTAGACCCATGCCATTTTGAACTATTATAGCATACCTGTGGGTCATCTAGGAACTTTAAGGTGATCACTTTTGCTGCACTTCACACTGGCTGCAGGGACAGACCTCAAAAAGCATTGACCTCTTCCTCCTGAACAAAAGAAGACTTGGTCGGCTATTTTGGGAGCAGAGGGCCCCTGACACAGAGTTGAGCAGTGTTGAGCCTATCCAGTTGAGGTCAGTGATATATTCATGCCAGCCATCCCACTGCAATATTTATTACAGGGATATTTTAGTGGGCACTCATAAAATATGGTGAAGACGTAGAAAACAAAGCTGCAGTCGTAAATATATTGCAGGGAAAAGGCCTGCAATGGGACCAAGGATGGTTTAGTCAGGTAAGGAAGATGATATTATACATTAGCTAATATTACTGACTAACTTTGTGTGAGTATCACAGATTAGAGGGCTGTTGTGAAGCCCTTTATGTCCCTGTCCTTCCAAGGAAGTCCTTCATATCCTTGATAGATTTCTGAGTATCTCTGCTTACCTATCTTTAATGCTCCCATCTTTAAGAAACCTTATCAAGGCTTTCATCCCTTCAGAAAACTATTTCACATGGCTCTTTGATCAGTTTTGTTTCCTTTTCTTTTTAGAGTATCTGGCTATCTTGGGTAACTACTGCCATCATGGATGTTATCAGCCTGCCATTACCTTTAGAAACAGTGTTTGATTGCTAGTCACTGTAGATCCAATACTGTAAGACCTACTAAAACCATAACTATAAAAATGTTGGTGAAAGATGTAGGTGTAAAATAAAATATATTTATTGCCTGTAAGACACTTATCACTACAGATATTTTAGTACTAGGCGGGTCAAGTTTGGTGGCATCAGCAACTTTGCAGTGTCTCTGAAGGTGAGCTCAACTCAGAACAGAATTGCAGTTTTTTGATGCAAGAGGGGCTGTTCCCATTCACCAGAGGTTCACTAATTGTAGTATTAGTATCTTTGTATATCACAAAATGGTGACAATCAGCTCTATTCAGATATGATACATATACAGTATTGTCAGCCCCAGCTAGTCAAAACTCACAAGTCAGACTCCCAGAAATCATGAGATTGGCTATAAAATCATGAGAGGTCTGAAAATAAAAAAGCTTAGATTCTTTGTGTCTGCCTTGGGGTTTAGGGCTTTTAGCAATAATGTTTTCAATCTTTTCTCCACAACCAGGAGGGCTGGAAACTGAGTTACTTTTTAAATGGAAGCGCTCAAGATTCCCATGTAATCACCTGACTCTAGGACCTGGGGTTTTAAGAAACACCAAATATCACAGGATTTACTATAAAAGTGCATGTTTTGGAAGTACTTCATATATCATGAAGTGTTACTTCCCTGTCACTCCTGCTCTTCATAACAACTGAACTGACTTCTTTTTCCTAGCAGCAACTACACCCCGTGGCTATAATTGACAAGATGAGGCCAGTTGTTTTAGAGGCAATGGATTGTTTCCTGTTGTCTTGTCTCTTCCCTACCTTTCCAGAGCTAGATTCATCCCTTGGCTGGTGCACAGGGACACAGGGGAGGCAGTTTGTGCCCTTCATATTCAAGGACTGTATGAACCAGTGCAGACCCCACACAAGTTAGGGAGCCCTTGGGGCTGCGCTAACCTCCTGTTGCATTGACCTCAGTGGGCTTTGCAGGAGCACAAAATCATCAGAGTGCAGCAATGCCCTGGCCATGCTCCCCTCTTTCTCTGCCCCACCTTCCCCTGTCCCACCCCAGAACACCCCTTGTGTCAGCTGTTGAAAATGTGGCACAGAGTTGTCTCTCCACTTGTGTACAGGGTTCTTTGATCCAGGGGTGTTTTCCAGAGGAGGCTTCCACCTGCTCTATAGCCCCGTTGCATTAGTCTCGCTGATGCAAAGGAGTCTCAGAACAATGATGAATTGTGCCGCCTGCTTCTAATTTGGTCTTTTCTCTCCTCACTGCATTGTCCTCACTCCCCCACTTTCTTTTCATCCCTGTGTTTCTCTCGCTTCCTTCCCCCATTGTCTGTCTGTATAGATTAGCCTGTACAACTGTCTATTTCTTTACCTACACTCTCTCTCTGAAAGCAAGGTGAAAGCATCCCTAGTACATATCAGCTCTAACCTTTCACTTTCCATCCACCCATACCCAGTTCTCCTGGTATCCAGCTGCAACCTGATTTTCACAGTGAAATGCCAGCATGGTGCCAGGCTGACAAAACTCAGATAGAAGCAGCAGCACCTGCGCTAGAATAGACAGAGCTGCATCTGGATTCCATGCACCACTACGTCTCTGGAATCGATATGAAGCACTGTGACCTGCTGAGTTGCTTCAGTCTCACATGCTGGCCCCTTAGCAGCACCAGCAAAGGCAGCCATAATATTTAAAGCCAGTCCACACCCCCTGAACAACCTCGTGTTTGTCAGTGTTGCTTAATCAGTTTAATAAGATAGAGTATAATTAGAGCTATGAGTGTAGTCCACAAGGAATCCTATGACTTCCTGCTTGTTTTGTTAGCTTCTTTTTTTATGGATGGGTCACGAAGGCTCCCACGCTCTTTCCCTGAGTGATTGTGCCCATGAGTGCATCCATTTTACTACACCGTGAAGACAAATGAACAAAAGAAAAAGGGCCACTGCTCCAAACAAATACTGAGAGTGGTTTGACCCTTTCAAGGTTATACATAGTACAGTAGCCATCTGTAGTGGGTCCGCATTGATCTTGCTTGCAGGCTGTAAAGTGGACAACAAGATTCTGTAACAAGAATCTCGCTGGATGAAGGAGGAAAAGTGACCGCTGATCTGTGATTGTAAAACCAAATTATGACAGACTGGAGGCTTTTATTTTTTTAAATCAAATAATCAAGCAGCCCAGCATCTGTTTAAAAAGTAAACTTTATCAGCAAGATACCATTACAGATCTGTGCACATCTAAGGGCATAAAGGAAACAGAACTATATAGACCAATAGAGAAGAGTTAGGTCTTGGAAAACTGTCATCCACAAGAATAGAAAGAATATTTGTTGAGTGGCAGGTCTAAATCATTGTCTTTCCTTTCCTCATTGTCTTTACTGGATGAGAGATTTCCATCCTAATCTCTCATTCACAAAACGATTTAAGATTTAAAAAGACTGCCCTCCCTTTAACTAATCCCAACTTCGGAATCCTCAACATGATCACTACATAAAAGATGCGTTTAAAAATGTCTGTGTGGTGTATTTAATTTGCCACCTCTTAAGGACAGGGACTGTCACAGACTGTGTGTATGTAGAGTAGCTAGCACGAGGGTGCCTGATCTCAGCGAGGGCCTCTAGCTTTTACTGTAATACAGATCATAATAAGGTAAAAATCAGAATGGCATTGATTGATTGATTTCATTTTAAATGCTTTCTTGTGATGAAAATAGAAACACAGACACATAAAAATGAGCATATGTGGGAAATACCAGAACAGATCAATGGTCCATTTTGGCTAGTGTCCTGTCATCCAAGGCTGGATGCTTTAGAGAAAGATGTGAGTGGCCCTCGGTGCACTTAGCTGTGCTATACTATATCATGAGGGGAAGATGTTTTCCTGATTCCCCCATTAGACCTCCCACTTGCAGCTTCCCGACTCACATGGCGAGCATGCCTTCCTTTGCAAATGTTCTCATATTAAAAACAAATGAAATAAACCAATCTTACTTCGCCCAAGCTGGTGACCATTCTCAGGTTCGTTTGCACAATGTACTGGCACCAGATTCAAAGTCAGTAGGACTTTTACCATTGATTTCTAGTGGCTTTGAACCCGGCCATGAGAGAATAGGAGCTTGTGGTTAATGACCTACAAGGGCTAAGATTTTCAAATGTGATTAGTGGTTTGTGGGTGTCTCGGTTGACACCATGAAGGAACTAGATTTTCAGAGAGCAGCTGCTCAACAATTTCTGGAAAATCAAGCCTCCTTTCAAGTGTCTCAGGCTGGGTACCCAGAATTTGAGGAATCCAAAATCACTGGTCATCTTGGCCTATTGCTCCAAGGGAGAATCTTATTGTTATTTATCATTTGTATAATAACCATGTTTTGAGGCTCCAGCTGAGAGCAGGGCACAGAATCATAGAATATCAGGGTTGGAAGAGACCTCAGGAGGTCATCTAGTCCAACCCCCTGCTCAAAGCAGGACCAACACTAACTAAATCATCCCAGCCAGGGCTTTGTCAAGCTGGGCCTTAAAAACCTCTAAGGATGGAGATTCTACCACCTCCGTAGGCAACCCATTTCTGTGCTTCACCACCCTCCCAGTGAAATAGTTTTTGCCTAATATCCAACCTAGACCTCCCCCACTGCAACTTGAGACCATTGCTCCTTGTTCTGTCATCTGCCACGTGCCACCACTGAGAACAGCTGAGCTCCATCCTCTTTGGAATCCCCCTTCAGGTAGTTGAAGGCTGCTATCAAATTCCCCCTCACTCTTCTCTGCTGCAGACTGAATAAGCCCAGTTCCCTCAGCCTCTCCTCATAAGTCATGTGCTCCAGCCCCCTAATCATTTTTTTTGCCCTCTGCTGGACTCTCTCCAATTGTCCACATCCTTTCTTTAGTGGGGGGAGGGGCAAAATTGGGCGCAATACTCCAGGTGTGGCCTCACTAGTGCCGAATAGAGGGGAATAATCACTTCCCTCAATCTTCTGGCAACGCTCCTAGTAATGCAGCCCAATCTGCCGTTAGCCTTCTTGGCAACAAGGGTACACTATTGACTCATATCCAGCTTCTCGTCCACTGTAATCCACAGGTCCTTTTCTGCAGAACTGCTACTTAGCCAGTCAGTCCTCATCCTGTAGCAGTGTATGGGATTCTTCCATTCTAAGTGCAGGACTCTGCACTTGTCCTTGTTGAACCTCATCAGATTTATTTTGACCCAATCTTCCAATTTGTCTAGGTCACTCTGGACCCTATCCCTACCCTCCAGTGTATCTACCTCTCCCCCCAGCTTAGTGTCATCCACAAACTTGCTGAGGGTGCAATCCATCCCACATCTAGATCATTAATGAAGATGTTGAACAAAACCGGCCCCAGGACCGACCCTTGGGGCACTCCCCTTGATACGGCTGCCAACTAGACATCAAGCCGTTGATCACTACCTGTTGAGCCCAACGATCTAGCCAGCCACATAGTAAGAGCCAATCCCTGTCCCAAGAGCTTACCTCTGTGGGTTTTCTGTGGGATGTGGCTTTCTGCACAATCTACCTTAGTCCTGGGCATGCAGAGCCAATGTTTTATAAACCAACCCACCTCCTAAGACTTCTGGGGTAGCTGATGTATGAAAAATATGCAGGTAAATTGCCCACATTATCATAGGTTTATAAAACATTCAGTCTAAATACATTAAAATCTATTACAGCTCTGACAGCTGTTTATTTTAATTTGCCACAGAGTATCAGCATTATTGTCTGAAAGGCAACAAGGACTCGGCACATGAAGCAAACCTCAGGACTCAAAAACCAAACTGCAAAGTCAACCTTGCTCATTAGTCTAGAGAGCTCTAAATTTAGGATCAGCCCTCATTGCATATTTCAAGTGTCTTCTTATTAAGGTTCATTCACAACTGTTTCACATGCTGCAGTTTTTCCTCTTACCAAAAAAACCATGGGGTTTGCTCTTTTTAGTGTAGATGGAGATCAGATCTCATTTTCCTCTTTTTCTATATTTGGAATGATTTGATTCCCTTTACCCCTGTGCAGAGCATCCCAAACAGCAATCAGAAGGGGCCATGAAAGACTACAAAAACTTGTATTCCTGCTCTCCAAAAGACTTGTGGGATCATCATGCTTTGCTGTGATTGGATCTGGGTTTGAGAATGGACACCATCAGGTCCCTTGCGCCTCTTACTAAGTGTTAGATTGTGTCTATAGTCACCCATAAGCAAGGGATGGTGCATAAGCTGCATCACCCCACCCATCCCATACTGTAAAGTCACAATTCCTCTCCTGCGTTCTCCTTGCTTTGGGCAGCTAAAAGCAACAGCACATTACTACACCCCCTTTACTGTACTTAGCTATTCTGAGCAGTGGGGGGGGGGGTGTAGCAAAGTTTCTGCCTATTCCTCACCTCTTCCTGTGCACCCCCTCCAGGAAGGAAGGAGGGGAGTACTTACTCCTGCTCAACCAGACCTAAGGTCCACCTAGCCCCAGGCTAGGGCCAAACAGGGTTTTTTACCACCCACACAGCACACAGTCCAAGTCACGCTCTATCCCTGAAGGAGAAAAAAGGCATGGTGCAGAGATGCTCTGCACTTCTTAAGGCACAGCTGCCTGCATGAAACAGAGCTCTGTACATTCAGTGGTTTCAGAGGTGCATGTAAATACTCTCCTCTCTGTAGGCCAGTGACCCTTTGCTTTTCAAGTTCTAATGAACTCAGAATCTCACCCTGAGACTCAGTCAGAGACACACAGTTTCCCCTGGCTGCATGTTATAAATAACCAGGGGACACCATGAATTTGGCTGATTTTGATGCAAAACCAGAAAAATAAAACTTGTCTCTAAACCATAGCAAACCTCTCAACAAACTGGGTATGAGTGTCATGAGTGTGATGAAACCCAGGGCCAGGCAGGTGTGTTTTGTCAAGAGGATTCTGTCCACTTCTAGTGAGGAACCCCCTTCATTAGTCAAAAGACTGTGCAAAAACTGCTTTGCTCATCTCATAGTCAGAATAAAGACCTGAGGATGAGTAAGAGGGAGTAAGTAGCGACATTCTCAGAGGATAAAATAGGCGCCACAATAAAGGTGATGAGTCAAGTTCCTGACAAGCATCACTAATAATGGCACTACCACTAGTCAGTGCAACAGAACTAGAGTGGATAATTTAATAATAATAATAATAATAATGTTAAAAATAGACATAACACCTATTGGATCGGGCATTTTTAAAAATACAAAATGAACATACGAATTGCCACACTGGACCAATGCTCCATCTAGTGTAGTATCCTGTCACCGACAGTGGCTAGCATCAGATACTTCAGAGGCAGGTGCAAGAGACCTCTAGTGGACAGCTATGGAATAAACTGCCCTTGAGGAAATTTCTTCCTAACCTCACCAGTTGTTGCTTGGCTTATGCCCTGAAGCATGCGGGTTTATATACTTTTTCCAACTGATGTATTGCTATTGCACTGGACATTGTCTAAATAATGTTTTTATAGACAGAGTGTCATCTGGATATTTACAGCCCTTCTGACTGATATGAATCATATACAGAGAAGGCAGTGGTCCCACACAGTATTTTCAAGAGATGGGAATCTTCCCATTTTCCCCTTCATCCCTCCACCTCTTGCTTCTCCTTCTTCAAAGGCCCAGAACTAAGCTGACCAATATGTCTGGCTGAAGAAGTCTGGGTGCCTATCTCCCTCTGAAACCTGTCTGTGTTGCGATGGGAATTGTCCTACCAGGGTTGCTAGAGAATAATGTGAAATGTTCCTTCCCTTTAACCCATGAGGCTTAGCCTGTCCTAGTCAAAACAGATGATGGATGATTGATCAATTGATCCCTTGCTTGGGACTCAGAAAAGTCAGCTCCAGTGCTTGACTTCTTGAGCACTTTGGTTCACTATGTGGTCCTGAGCTGGTACTGCACAAGCCAGTCTTCCAATTTTAATGACGTTTTGCACATCCCAAGAGTCACCATACCAGCACACATATCCTCTAGCTGCACATTAGGGTTTGCCCTCAAGGGATCCATCCACTTCCGTTTTTTGTTGTTGTTGTTGTTTTTGTAACACAGAATTTGGAAATAACAAACCTATTTCCCACAGTTGACTGTACATTTTTTCACATGATGTTTCACAGCTGATCGCTTCTTTCCCTAAAGCAATCAGAGATACCTCCTGCAATCTATATTCTATTTTTTCAACATTACATAATCACTGCATCCATTAGCTCCTACGAGAGTAGTGGTCTTCGTATCCTCCAGCGAGGGCTTTGTCTATTTGTAAGCATAGTTCTTTGTTAGATCTCAGCTGAATAACATAAATTTGAACAGCCCTGTGACTAAAATACTGTGCTCACTGAAGTGAGTGGCTGTATTGATTGCCTCAATGTCAGTTCATTGCAAAGAAAGAAACAAAGAAAGATCAAGCTAACTGCTACTGGCCTGTGCTCTCCTCACAGAACAGGACCTGGCTAGAATACTAGATCATGCTTTTATATAATTCACACCTACAAGAGCAAGACTGGACTTTTTTTTCCCTTTAAGTATTACCAGCTTCTTAATAAGCACTATGTGCAAAGAAACTCCAAAGCTGTTTTCAGTCTGATAGTTCTTAATAAAGTCTCATAGCTGCAGAGATTGCTTTTCAACAAGATCCTTGCTTTTGCTCACTTTTATAGTCACGGCCCCATTCAACCAGATACTTAAAACACATAACTAACTCTAAGTACGTGAATGGTCATATTGACTTCAATATATCTTGAGATTTTAGTGGGACTATTCACCCACTTAAAATTAGGCATGAGCTTCAGTCCCTAGCTGAAGTGAGGCCTAAGTCATCAACAGAGCCATGGAAACCATTTTTCAAAACCCCAAAAGCAACTGAGTTTGAAACTGAGATGAAGTGACTAGCTCATGGTCACACAGCAGGTCAGTGGCAGAGCCAGGAATAGCGCTCCAATCACCTGAGTCCCAGTACAGTGCTGTATGCCCTGCCCTTCACTGTCTTTCTGTCTTAAAATCCACCTGTCCTGCAGGGGAAATCCTACAGAATAACAAAGTTTCTGTTTAAAAAAAAATAAAAAAGTAAAGATTTCTTGCCTGCAAGACTGGAACTACTGCAGGTTATATTAATGTTTCCAAGAGCCACTTCCAGCACTAGACAGTCACACCTGGTCATATGCTTCAAACATTCTGATGTTTTGCATAATGAGCCTGTATTAAGAGGCTTATTAGTGTTAATGCCATTGGTTTTTCATTCTCTCTCCATGCTGGGTGGAGAGATGCAGTGCCCATTAGTCATGAATACCTAGCCATGGTTCTGTTGCCTCTCACCTTTTGTTGTCCTTTCCCACTACGCAAAACATGTTCTGATGTGGGCAGCATTTTACACCTACTTTGCACTGGCATAAATGACTCAGCAAGATGCAGGGCAGTGGAGAATCAGGCTCTTTGAGAGAAAGCGCTTTTTTTTTTTTTAATCAAGAGGCCACATAAAGTGATGAACTCCCCTTAAAAGGCCCAGAGGAAAGCTCTTAAAATAGCCTCATCAGACTATTTGCATTACAATTTTGGGCCTGCTATACTCAGAGACTATGCAGGATTGTCATTTTTTCCCCCTCAAAATGTAAACATTTTGCATTATTTACATTTTAATGCAAATTTCTCTTTTAAGGTCTCCTCTCAATTCATCCGCCCATCTGCAGTTTAGGAAAATCTCAGATGTCACTTTCTTGGGTATGAAAGCATCAGCAGCAGCATCTCCAGTGTGAGCAGGAATCCTTCACGTGTGGCAAGTGTCAAAGCAGATAAAAGAGCTTTGATCACTTTCCAACGCTTTCGGTACTTGCTTTAATTATAGAAAAATTTAGCTTCCATTGCAAAACTCAAGGGCACATGACAAAATTCACACTTTTCTGCCCCACCCGGTTTAGAAACAGTGAGGAAGAATGAGGAGTACTTGTGGCACCATAGAGACTAACAAATGTATTTGAACATAAGCTTTTGTGGGCTACAGCCCACTTCATAAAGCTTATGCTCAAATAAATTTGTTAGTCTGTAAGGGGCCACAAGTATTCCAGTTCTTTTTGTGGATACAGACTAACATGGCTGCTACTCTGAAACCTAATTTAATGGTATCCAGTTTGCAAATTAATTCCAGTTCTGCGGTTTCTTGTTGGAGTCTTTTTTGAAGTTTTTTTGTTGAAGAATTGCGAAGTTTAGGTCTGTAATTGAGTGACCAGGAAGGTTGAAGTGTTCTCCAACTGGTTTTTGAATGTTATAAATCTTGACATCTGATTTGTGTCCATTTATTCTTTTGCGTAGAGACTGTCCAGTTTGGCCAGTGTACATGGAAGAGGGGCATTGCTGGCACATGATGGCATATATCACATTGGTAGATGTGCAGGTGAACAAGCCTCTGATGGTGTGGCTGATGTGATTAGGTCCTATGATGGTGTCCCTTGAACAGATATGTGGACAGAGTTGGCACCGGGGTTTGTTGCAAGGATAGGTTCCTGGGTTGGTGTTTTTGTTGTGTGGTGTGTGGTTGCTGGTGAGTATTTGCTTCAGGTTGGGGGGCTGTCTGTAAGAAGAGTTATTCTACTATAAAATGGAAAGACAAAGAAAATTAGGATCAGTAAATATCAAAAGACAAACTCACAGGATGGACGATAGGTGAGGGAATTATCAGTGAATAAAGGGCTGAGGCCTGATTTTCAAAGCAATGAGCATATGTAGATCCAATTGGCTTCAATGGGATTTATAGGGGCTCAGCATCTCTGAAAATAGGCCACCGTAGTGTTGGACATCAGATGAGAGAAGCTGTTAGCCTTTGTGGTGGGAGGGAAATGTGGGGTTCCCTTGCAGTTCCTTTGACAGGATTGAATACTGATCCATGTAATACAATACTGCATTGCATTTGAGGAGATCAGATTATGTTTACACTTTGGTAAACATAGTTTACAGATAGCACTTAATTCATGTAGAAGAACATATAGAAGAAGACAATACTGGTTCTTTCCTTCCAATTTCTGCATCAGCCACTGACTTGCCAGCTACTCCACCCTGGGCTTCTGAAAATCTGTATCGGAGCATGTGCAGGTGATAGATGCCATCGGTTGTGTATGCAGATGATTGAGTTTTCAGGCCTGATTCTCATTTGCACCAATGTCCCATTAGACCCCCCTCTGGAAATTTACAGGGGTCTGGGTAGTGTAAAGGAGCCTTAGTGTAATTGAGAACCAAACCCATCATGTTCATCTGTCCAAATGGCTGTTCTGCATACAACTCCTATCTCTTGTATGCGTATGGTGTTATGGCACAAAACGTGAACTGCAGAAGAGAAGGCTGCTTTTTAACAACAGCCCCTTAAAATGCAATCTGATTTCAAAGCAACTAACTACCAACAGGAATGAGATCATAAAGGAGTATTTCTGCAAACATTAGTTATAGGACAGCCTTGGTGTTATGGCACAAAACGTGAACTGCAGAAGAGAAGGCTGCTTTTTAACAACAGCCCCTTAAAATGCAATCTGATTTCAAAGCAACTAACTACCAACAGGAATGAGATCATAAAGGAGTATTTCTGCAAACATTAGTTATAGGACAGCCTTGCTGGTAATGCTATAAGGCAGTAACTATTACAATGTACAGTGGTAACCAGTGGCGGAGTGGGGCGGGTTGATCATCATGTTATCCCTACAGGACTTTTTATGAGCCTTTGTGAAGACCCAAAACAGTGAGACCCCAATTCAAATTCAGCAAATCACTTAAGGTTGTGCTTAACTTTAAGCAAGTGCGTAAATCCATCCACATTAAAGTGTGTTATGTTTTGCCGAACAAGGATGGACTAAAGCACATGCTTAACTTACAGCACATGCTTGAGAGCTCTGCTGAATGATGGGCTGAGAACTGTTGGCTCTATCAGGAAGCAATGACATGCATTTGCAGGAATGAATAGTGGGAGACATTACTGGTGTCACGTTATCTCCCAACAACATTGCTAGTGTGTGTCACTGCAGTGGCTTTAAAGGTCCTGTCACATTTGGTTGTTTCTTCTCTTTAATACAACAAACCATCACTTCTAATGATTCTCGCTGTGCAAGGAGGTCATGCTGAAGGTTGTCCTATGCAGCAAACACTGGCTCATGGGAGTTACTCAAGCACGTTAAGAAGTGTACTGCATTTTAAGTCTGTTTGAAGGGCCTCCTTCATGAATCCGTTAAAAAGCATAATGGCTTTATTTTAATAAAATCAGATGGTGTGCTGTTCCCTTCTCTGCTTTAGAAACAAGTGCTTCTGCTTCCAGCATTACCGATGTGTCAGCATTCCTTTCAGAAGCTCTTACTCTCACGGGTCTATAACTCAGGGGTAAAAATTTGCTCCAGGCTGAGATTTAGCAGACAGGATCTGAGCCCAGGGTAAATATTTTCCCGATTTCTTTATGAAAGGTGGAGGGAAGGGGGAATGTTTGTTGTTTTAATCCTACCCAGGCCTATGAGATGTTCAATTATATTTATACATGTGAGTGTTGCAAATACTGCACTGCAAATCTCAGCTTTTGTGCCCTTAGAAGAGTCTATGGTTTATTTTCCAGGGAGGATTCTGATGCTAGGTAAAGCCAGCAAAGCAAACTCCAAAGTATATGCAGTGCTTTTGCCTCTTTATCTAGGATCTCAGAGCACTTTGCAAAACTCAAAACTTTCCTTGCAGGCAAGTAACTCATTACCGTAACCATTTTACAGATGGGCAAACTGAGGCACAGAGAACTTACCTTAGCCAAAGTCACACCAATTTATAGCAGAGGCTGGAATGGACATTGACAAGTCCTGAATCCCAGTTCTTTTCTTTAACCTTTAGATCACTCTTCTTCCCGACAGCAAACTACAGTCCTGGCAGCTACATTCAGCTGTTAAGATGGTTTCTTAAATCACTCCTTACACAAGACCTTTTCTGTGAGGGGAGTGGAAGCAATCAGTAACAATCACTGAACCACAGAAGGCTACTTTCAGTTCTTCTAGTCTTAACGGGAATATTACAAGAAAATGGGGGCGAGATATAAGAACATAAGAACATAAGAATGGCTGTACTGGGTCAGACCAAAGGTCCATCTAGCCCAGTATCCTGACTTCCAACAGTGGCCAATGCCAGATGGCCCAGAGAGAGTGAACCCAACAGGCAATGATCAAGTGATCTCTCTCCTGCCACCCATCTCCACCCTCTGACAAACAGAGGATAGGGACACCATTCCTTACCCATCCTGGCTAATATCCATTAACGGACTTAACCTCCATGAATTTATCCAGTTCTCTTTTAAACACTGTTATAGTCCTAGCCTTCACAACCTCCTCAGGCAAGGAGTTCCACAAGTTGATTGTGCACTGTGTGAAGGAGAACTTCCTTTTATTTGTTTTAAACCTGCTGCCCATTAATTTCATTTGGTGGCCCCTACTTCTTGTATTATGGGAACAAGTAAATAACTTTTCCTTATGCACTTTCTCTACATCACTCATGATTTTATATACCTCTATCATATCCCCCCTTAGTCTCCTCTTTTCCAAGCTGAAAAGTCCTAGCCTCTTTAATCTCTCCTCATATGGAAGCCGTTCCAACCCCCTAATCATTTTAGTTGCCCTTCTCTGAACCTTTTCTAATGCCACTATATCTTTTTTGAGATGAGGCGACCACATCTGTATGCAGTATTCAAGATGTGGGCGTACCATGGATTTATATAAGGGCAATAAGATACTCTCAGTCTTATTTTCTATACCCTTTTTAATGATTCCTAACATCCTGTTTGCTTTTTTGACCACTGCTGCACACAGTGTGGACATCTTCAGCAAACTATCCACGATGACTCCAAGATCTTTTTCCTGATTCGTTGTAGCTAAATTAGCCCCCATCATATTGTATGTATAGTTGGCGTTATTTCTTCCAATGTGCATTACTTTACATTTATCCACATTAAATTTCATTTGCCATTTTGTTGCCCAATCACTTAGTTTTGTGAGATCTTTTTGAAGTTCTTCACAGTCTGCTTTGGTCTTAACTATCTTGAGCAGTTTAGTATCATCTGCAAACTTTGCCACCTCACTTTTTACCCCTTTCTCCAGATCATTTATGAATAAGTTGAATAGGATTGGTCCTAGGACTGACCCTTGGGGGACACCACTAGTTACCCCTCTCCATTCTGAGAATTTACCATTTATTCCTACCCTTTGTTCCCTGTCTTTTAACCAGTTCTCAATCCATGAAAGGACCTTCCCTCTTATCCCATTACAACTTAATTTACATAAGAGCCTTTGGTGAGGGACCTTGTCAAAGGCTTTCGGGAAATCTAAGTACACTATGTCCACTGGATCCCCCTTGTCCACGTTTGTTGACCACTTCAAAGAACTCTAATAGATTAGTAAGACATGATTTCCCTTTACAGAAACCATGTTGACTTTTGCCCAACAATTTATGTTCTTCTATGTGTCTTTACTATTGTTTCAACTAATTTGCCTGGTACTGATGTTAGACTTACCAGTCTGTAATTGCTGGAATCACCTCTAGAGCCCTTTTTAAATATCCGTGTTACATTAGCTATCTTCCAGTCATTGGGTACAGAAGTCGATTTAAAGGACAGGTTACCAACCGTAGTTAATAGTTCTGCAACTTCACATTTGAGTTCTTTCAGAACTCTTGGGTGAATGCCATCTGGTCCCGGTGACTTGTTACTGTTAAATTTATCAATCAATTCCAAAATCTCCTCTAGTGATACCTCAATCTGTGACAATTCCTCTGATTTGTCACCTACAAAAGCTGGCTCAGGTTTGGGTATCTCCCTAACATCCTCAGCCGTGAAGACTGAAGCAAAGAATCCATTTAGTTGCTCCGCAATGACTTTATCATCTTTAAGCGCTCCTTTTGTATCTCGATCGTCCAGGGGCCCCACTGGTTGTTTAGCAGGCTTCCTGCTTCTGATGTACTTAAAAAACATTTTGTTATTACCTTTTGAGTTTTTGGCTAGCCGTTCTTCAAACTCCTCTTTGGCTTTTCTTATTACATTTTTACACTTAATTAGGCAGTGTATATGTTCCTTTCTATTTATCTCACTGGGATTTGACTTCCACTTTTTAAAAGATGCCTTTTTATCTCTCACTGCTCCTTTTACGTGGTTGTTAAGCCACAGTGGCTCTTTTTTAGTTCTTTTACTGTGTTTTTTAATTTGGGGTATACATTTAAGTTGGGCCTCTGTTATGGTGTCTCTGAAAAGCGTCCATGCAGCTTGCAGGGATTTCACTTTAGTCACTGTACCTTTTAATTTCTGTTTAACTAACCCCCTCATTTTTGCATAGTTCCCCTTTCTGAAATTAAATGCCACAGTGTTGGGCTGTTGAGGTGTTCTTCCCACCACAGGGATGTTGAATGCTATTGTATTATGGTCACTATTTCTAAGCGGTCCTGTTATAGTTACCTCTTGGACCAGCTCCTGCGCTCCGCTCAGGACTAAATTGAGAGTTGCCTCTCCCCTTGTGAGTTCCCGTACCAGCTGCTCCAAGAAGCAGTCATTTAAAGTATTGAGAAATGTTGTCTCTGCATTTCATCCTGAGGTGACATGTTCCCAGTCAATATGGAGATAATTGAAATCCCCTACTATTATTGAGTTCTTAATTTTGATAGCCTCTCGCATTTCATCATCACTATCACTGTTCTGGTCAGGTGGTCGATAATAGATCCCTAATGTTATATTCTTATTAGAGCATGAAATTACTATCCATAGAGATTCTATGGAACATGTGGATTCACTTAAGATTTTTACTTCATTTGAGTCTACATTTTCTTTCATATATATTGCCATGCCCCCACCCCACCCCACCCCCCCGAACAACCCATTCTGTCCTTCCGATATATTTTGTACACCCTGGAATGATTTTGTCCCATTGGTTGTCCTCGGTTCACCAGGTTTCTGTGATGCCTATTATATCAATATCCTCCTTTATCACGAGGCACTCTAGTTCACCCATCTTATTATTTAGACTTCTAGCATTTATATACAAGCAATTAAAAAAATTGTCACGGTTTATTTGTCTGCCCTTTTCTGATGTGTCCGATTCTTTTTTATGTGAATGTTTCTCGTCTGATCTGGCCCCTAGATTATCCTCTTCCATCGTCTGCTCCTGACTAAAACTAGAGAATCTCGATCAATAGACTCTCCTCTAAGAGAAGTCTCTGTCCATCCATGTGCTCCTCTGCAGCAGTCGGCTTTCCCCCATCTCTTAGTGTAAAAACTGCTCTGAAACCTTTTTAATGTTAAGTGCCAGCAGTCTGGATCCACTTTGGTTTAGGTGGAGCCCATCCTTCCTGTAGAGGCTCCCCCCATCCCAAAAGTTTCCCCAGTTCCTAATGAATCGAAACCCCTCCTCTCTACACCATCGTCTCATCCACGCATTGAGACTCTGAAGCTCTGCTTGCCTACCTGGCCCTGTGCGTGGAACTGGGAACATTTCTGAGAATGCCACTATAGAGGTCCTGGATTTCAGTCTCTTCCCTAGCAGCCTAAATTTGGCCTCCAGGACGTCTCTCCTACCCTTCCCTATGTCATTGGTACCTATATGTACCACAACCACCGGCTCCTCCCCAGCACTACACATAAGTCTGTCCAGATGCCTCAAGAGTTCTGCATCCTTCACACCAGGCAGGCAAGTCACCATACGGTTCTCCCAGTCATCACAAACCCAGCTATCTATGGTTCTAATGATTGGATCTGCCATTATTAACACCTGCCTTTTCCTAGTGACTGGAGTTCCCTCCCCCGGAGAGGTAACCTCAGTGCCAGAGGATACCCCAACACCATCTGGAAGGAGGGTCCCAACTATGGGAAGGTTTCCCTCTGCTCCCGTTGACTGCTCTACTTTCCTGGACCTTTCATCCTCCTCAACAGCACAGGGGCTGTCTGAGCAGAGGTGGGACAATCCTACAGTGTCCCGGAAAGCCTCATCAACATACCTCCCTTAGCTCGTCCAGTTCCACCACCCTGGCCTTCAAAGCCCGTACGCGGTCTCTGAGGGTCAGGAGCTCCTTGCACCGAATGCACACATATGCCACCTGCCCACAGGGCAGGTAATCATACACGCTGCACTCAGCGCAATAAACAAGGTAGCCCCCACTCTGCTGCTGGGCTTCTGCCTGCATTCTCGCTTACAGCTACCTATTTAATGAAAGGGTATTGTTTAAATCAAGAAGTTTAGAATATAATTTAGTTTACAGGTTTTAAAGAACATCAAGTGAACCTTGCCCCCTTCCCACTCCGCTTCCAAACTCCCTTGCGAAACTCCCTGTTAGCAGCCCTGTTCACAAAGCTTCCTGGTCACTTGCTCACTGCTTTATAAAGCCCTGGCCTTCTTGATAGCCCCACCCACTGACTAAGGCTCAGCCAAATAACCGAGGCTTCTAGCTTTCAAACCTTACTTTGAAGCTCACAGCTTCCAACTGCCAGCCACAGCACATGGTCCTTCAAACAAACAGATGGACAAACACAAGCTCAGCACACAGCAAGTAACCCCCAAATACAAACACACACTACAGACAGCCACTTACCCCAAGGGTCCTGTATTTGCTCCTCCTTCACCTGGAGAATTCCCTTGCAAAACTCCCTGTTAGCAGCCCTGGTTGTGCGAGGCGGGCGTGGCCTCCTGATTCTAGGACATCTGGGTTCTAGTCCTAGCTCTGCCACAGAGTTCCTGTGTGACCTTTGGCAAGTTACTCTGTGCCTTGGTTCCCTAACTGTAAAATGGGGCTAATCTGTTTGTTTAGATTGTAAAGTCTTTGTCATGTGTGTGTCTGTGCACCAAGCACAAAGGGGGCCTCTCAGTGCCACCATAATACAACTAATGATAGTTTGAGAAAGAAGGGGCTGGACCATCCTTTGTTTCAGCACCAGCACTAATGTCAGTGACTCTGGGCTGGACTCTGATCTCGTCTACAGCAGAATCAGATCCCCTGTTTTTGGAGTGCAGAAAATCCCCACACAAGCTAGCTTGGCTCCTACTCCTCTGCAAACAGTTCAGTTTGCTAGCTATACCAAGAAGTACACTGAGACAAGTCAAATATTTGCTTTTCACTTTGTTTACTAACCATGAAGGTCAAGTGTAATTTTGTACTAGCTACACACTAAGAATACACAGTAGTTGATTGTAGGAGAGCCTTGTAGCATGAGACAGATACTATTTTTAATAGGTATATTCCTTTGGCAGCTATTTCTTTTAGCTGACCCTGTGGTATTGGCTAGGTATCCGATAAACAAAACAAACCAACCCCGTTGACCTCCTAGTTTGGTTACATTGCTTGATAAAAGTAATACAAGGACATTACATTTTCTTTGGATAGCTCTTAACTTGATAGAGTTGCCTATGTCCTTTAGGGCACAATTGAAAGTATCCTGTGTGTCTTGCTTAGTCAAGGGGTCACTATATGTAGACACCTTTAACTTGAGGAACACAGATCTCCAGAGTGAAGATCAAAGAGATGCTTCCATTACTGACATACAGGGAACATAGTAGATGCATACAGATTCTTGGGGTGGGGAAAGGGTGCTTTGTTTTGATTTATTTAATTGCTAAATCAAAATGCCTTCTGGGGATTAGGCAGAGAAAGTGGAGTTATTGAGAGTTGTATATTCTGGGTTTCATCCTCTACTCAATCACACTAGCATAAATCAGGAGTGAGTCCAGTGATAATCTGAGGTAAGTGAGACCAAAAGTGGATCAAACAAATATTCAGACTCTCCTGTGGCCTTGGGAGAATGTTCCCACCTTCACTGTGACATGATGAAATGAGAAATAATGTAGCAGCTTGGAAAAAATCTGGTTTTCGAATGCATGCTCACATTCTGATGGGAAACAAGGTAATGGACCAGATCCTTAGCCAATGTAACTGGACGCCACTCCCCTGAAGCCAATGAAACTGCGCCAATTCATACCAGCTGAGGATCTGGCCCTATATTTCTCTCTCTTTCTGGGAAAGGTTTGGAAAAGATGGCCGAGGGGTTTAATGGTGAAGAATCTTACAATAGTAGGTGTTAGCGTGACTTGTGGCCAGTCCTCTGCATGTTTTGCTGGCTCTGGTGAGGCCATGACTTTTCAGCACAAACCAATGGAACTTTGCTGCCCATCATTCTGTAATATCAGATACTGCCCTGTACTGGGAACCTGCAGAAGCCACCATTAATGTCAACATTTAGCAGCAGCTACCACACAGTGAGATCTGGAATGCTACAATTGCTCCTTAAACTTAGAATGGGAAATAACTGTTACACCTCACACAAAAGACAGAGGTAACTGTTAATAAATGTTGACTTTTTTATGGCAGCCACTGTACATCTTGCACTTTAGAGCAAGTGGATTCTGAGACCTAGTGGGTCTTTTCCATCAGTAACTTCAGCAGGCACTGAGACACAATTCAGGAAGGCATCCCTATTTGGAGCAGCATTTAAGCATGTGCTTAACTTTAAGTTCCATTGAAGTCCATGAGACTTAAGCACATGCTTAAATGTAAGCATATGCTTAAGTGCTTTAAGGAATCAGAGCCAGAGTCTGTGATTGTCTTTGCAGCTGAAGCGTGATGCCTTAAATCCACAGGCAGAAGGCACTACAGCTGTTAACATCTCCAGTTGTAATAATCCAACAGTTTTCTGTGTGTGTTTCAGAAACAAATCCCTTGTACTTTATCTACCGTTTAACATTTCTCTTGTGACTTTCCTTCAACAGTACGTGGCATTCGCCTCCCTCTTCTTCATTCTGGTCTCCATCACCACCTTCTGCCTCGAGACCCATGAGAGATTTAATCCCATCGTGAACAAAACAGAGACTGAATTCATTGGCAATGACACCCACGTGCGATACTACAGGGAAGCGGAGACCGAGGCCTTTCTGACCTACATCGAAGGCGTCTGTGTGGTCTGGTTTACATTTGAGTTCCTGATGAGAATCACTTTCTGCCCAAACAAGGTGGAATTTATCAAAAACTCTTTGAACATCATTGACTTTGTGGCCATTCTGCCTTTCTATTTGGAGGTTGGACTCAGTGGCCTGTCTTCCAAAGCTGCTAAGGATGTCCTGGGCTTCCTACGAGTAGTCCGGTTTGTGCGAATTCTGCGAATTTTCAAGCTGACCCGCCACTTTGTGGGGCTGCGGGTCCTGGGACATACTCTCCGTGCCAGCACAAATGAATTCTTGCTGCTCATCATATTCTTGGCATTGGGCGTCTTAATCTTTGCCACGATGATCTACTATGCTGAGAGAATAGGTGCTAAACCCAATGATCCTAGTGCCAGTGAACATACACACTTTAAAAATATCCCCATCGGCTTTTGGTGGGCTGTTGTCACCATGACTACCCTGGGCTATGGAGACATGTATCCTCAGACTTGGTCAGGCATGCTGGTGGGGGCTCTCTGTGCTCTTGCAGGCGTGCTGACCATTGCCATGCCTGTCCCCGTCATTGTGAACAATTTCGGAATGTATTACTCCTTAGCTATGGCTAAGCAGAAGCTACCAAAGAAAAAAAAGAAGCATATCCCGAGGCCACCCCAGCTGGGATCCCCCAATTATTGTAAATCTGTCGTAAACTCTCCACACCACAGTACTCAGAGCGACACATGCCCACTGGCCCAAGAAGAAATTTTAGAAATTAACAGAGCAGGTAGGAAACCTCTTAGAGGAATGTCCATCTGACCTTTAACCTCCATACCTTGTAGAGATTTAAGATTCAGTCAGACTGCTTTCTTAGAGCAATGGGTAGCACATTTATCCATTATAGTCCCACCACCACACATTGAATATCATGTGTGAAGTCTAGGTTGCGGGGACAAATGGCGCAGGGGAGGCTGCTCAGCAAAATTAAGGATGAGATCATACGCCAGGAGCCTTAACTTTGGTCCTGGTCAAGGGAATACATGGTTCAAGATATTTCTGAAGAGCAATTACATCTAGTGGAAGAAAATTTTAGCATTCTATAGCCATGTTGCTGGACTCTATAGTGCATCACGGAGGCACCTGAGAGCGGAATGCTTCCTAGCAGAGCAGGAGCTGAGTACGCAGCTCTTACAGAGATTTCTGACACAACGAGGTCAGAATTTGAAAAAGCCAGATGTTTTTTAATTTGTTCCCAGCTGTGACCTTTCAGCTGTTTTTAAATGGCAGGTATTGTGCATCTGATTAAAGAAATTAGGTGCCTACTAAGTTGGAGGGATGACTACACCAACATGCATATTCACAAGGCAATCCCATCTCTTTCAGATGATTAACTGCAAAGTAGAACGATAGCTTAAATTCTTGACACTAACACAAAATGACTCACTAGGAGACAGTTATAGATGTAAGGATGTTAACTCCATAGCATGCAAACCAACCCATTCTATATTACACTAGAGCTTAGCATTTAGAGTTATGAAGAGTTTTGAACTACAGTAGCTAAAACATATTTGCTCCTCATGAAAGCATGGGTTGATGATCTACAGCTCTTTCAACCTCTTAGTAGTAAAGGTTGATTGGAAAAAGGATAATACTGGTCATTTTTGGCAGATTTGTACTAAACAGTAATGAGTGATAATCTCACAACAAGGTAGTCTTATTTTTTAATGATATGGATTCATGGCAGCAATAGGAGAAAACCCCAATGAGAGTAACATTATAATTTCATACTAATTCCATTTGGGGAGAAATACTAGTCACCATGGAATATATTATAATATCCCATGGCTAGTGGTTAATTATGGGACTATCTCAGTTTTATGAGAATCCTCACATATCACATAAAGTTACAGGGCTCCAATCTGATGATTCAACCCCATAATCTACTCTACCCGTGGAATATCATCTATTTATTTACTGTGTGGAGACAGTAAACTCAAAGTAAATCACACTTAAAATAACACCATAACCATTTTGTACCAGTGTGCATTCTTCAGCCTGTTACAAAATACTTCCTTCAGCGTGTATTGTGTTAGATAAAACAGGTCACCAATAGAGTGATTCTGACTGAACTTTAGTCACAAAGAGGCTTTTTGAAAGAACTAGCTTTCACCTATGATGGTCTTGTGTTCTTATCATTTTTTACTTTGAAGAAAATTCTGATTTGTCACTCCTCATGGTTGAGATATTGTCTCTTCATCTCATAGCCATGCATGTTGATGTCATTGAAAGAAGCACAAAGGAAGTGAGACCTTCTTTTGTGTGTGAATTCTACGATGCCAGTGCTAATTTCTGAAAGGTGGGAGGTAGTGGAAGTTGTTTGGTTTGGTTTTTTTTCCTTTTGTGCAACTATGTAAAATCCATTTAGATGGTAAAGAGCTTTCATTTTTTCTTTTCTGTTTTAAGACTCTCCCATTGCATCCGGTCGACCACAATCCATGCGATAGACTGTCTCTTTACTATTTTACTCTTCATGCACACATATGGTTGTATCTGTCCATTCCCCTCAGGTTGCAAATGCTTATCACAAAGTCATCTCCAGACAAGGAAGTAACTTCCTCATGAGTAGATGCTTTGTGGCTCTATAAATCAGGAGGAAAAGAGGGTGCTCGCAAAATGGTGGGTCACATCTGAATGTCACTCCAGCTATCCCATTGTTATGTGGGCAGGGAGACACCAGACTCGTAGTGGTTTAGTGGAGAGCTAGAGAATGACTTCTTATCCAGAAGTCCCTTGCTTTAAGTTCCTCCAACAACATATCCTGGTCCTTGAACTTTTGAGGACTTGGGGCCCAAGAACTCTGCGAGTTCAATTCAACTCCACACCGGTATCCTGAGAATACGTGTAACTTTGGTTCAATGTGGAACTGTTTTGGTTCAATGTGGAACAGTTCTAATGTCAACTGTTGCTACAGTACATATGAAGTACTGATAGTGACAGCAAATTATCCATTTCTGCAATAATTGATTAAAAGAGTCTATTTATATATATATATTTTTCAACAGCCCTATAACACACTTGTACTTCAACTGATGGAGATGGGCTCCGTAACCATCTTACTGGAGTTCCGATTCTGATCACCACTATGCACCACTGATAGCAAAAATATTAGCCTTATATTTTAGCTTCCTATAAAGGAAAAGGTGTATGTGTGTGAGAGACAAAGAAAGAAAATCATAAATCAGATCAGAGGCACACTGTTAAAAACAAGCTCTGCACAGCCTTGTCTCCCAGTCAGGAACACCAGTGCATTAATCCATCTTGATACTCACTTTCTAGAGTAATCATGTACTCCTAGGAATTGTACTATGTGTGAAACTTAGCAGGAGTCTCAGCATTCCGTGGAAATCCATAACGTGCAAGGAATGAATGTTCTAGATACTGTAAAAGCTTTGGATTAGTCACACTGCCTGGTTACAGACAACCAATTAACTGTGATTAACTAGGAACCCAAAATGTATTATTTAGTCCTAATGTCTCTAGCAAGAGATCCACCCCAATTCAAATATTTTCCCTTCAATTTTTATCTGTTAAACTCTAGTGCAGTTTCATAGCACTTTGTAGGAGATACAAGACAAACAACATGTACCTCTAGCACATTCTTTAAAATACAGCCTGTTTAATTGCTTATGATTGAGACATCAAGTACAGTTATGTCTGCTGTTTTTATAGCAATGTGATAAAAATTCACAAGATGATGAAACGGGGGAAATGGTCCCACCTATTACAGTAGCATTCTACAGAACAGTGCCATCTTATTGGCAGATTCAGAAGTATGCAGTGGACCAAATGCTGTTCTCAGTCTTGTGCATGCAACACACTGAAGTCAACAGAATTCTGAGAGCCCGATTCTGAAACCTTTACTCAGGCTGACCCTGAAAGCAGAAGTTAGCCCCTAATCTGAATAGCTCCTTTGTGTGATGACATGGCTTTCTGGCCATTCATAGTCTGAGACTCCATCGTTCACACAGGGGGGTCTTAAGTGGAAACTAGAACTGGTCAGAACATTTCAAAAATGTTAAGAAAAATGAGGGGGAAATTGTGAACATGCCATTATTTCTCTTCCCATTTTCTGCCCTGCTCTACTGGAAGTGCTACTTATGTAGATAAGAGATGAGCTATGCAATAGAGTCTCTCCTAGGAAATGCCTGTGACAGAACATACACGTGTTGGGTTAATCATTTACACATCAAGGCAGTGATTCCCCACTGGACCTAAGCTCAGGAATGTAAGGGAGGGTGCTGCCAAGGAACCGCTCATGGCTTCTTGATTCTCAGCTGTCTGGCCGTGGCTTAAATTAAATCATCGGGGGGAGGAGCTTTAAGTGATGCCACTAATGCAAGGTGGCTCTAAACCAGTGACAAACTGGTCACAGCAGAGCTTTGCTCTGCCACACTCCCCTCCCGGCAACAACTCACCATCTCCGTCTCTCCTCTCCCTTATGTTTGGCAGGGAGGAGGCAGCTTCTGGGGCAGGAGGTGTGAAGTCATGGTAGCAGCTTGAAGCCGGCAGTGATTCCCTCTGTGCAGGGGGAATTCTCCAGGGACAATCTCTGGCCACTTTAAATTCACTTTCTGCCACTTACGTAGCAAAGGGATATCGGCAGATTGGAGAATTGGACCCAAAATGATACAAAGGAGTAAATTTCACCCATGAGTAGCTTGACTGTAAAACTACTTGAAACCCAGACTTGATATACACTATATAGGCCTAGTTGTCTATGCCTTTAGAACAAGCATATGCCTTTCCAGGCCCTGACCCCACCAAATACGATTCTGTTGCTATTTACTATTTGTATTGCAGTATGACCTAGCAGCCACTGTCAAGATCAGGGACCCAAAGAGAAAGAAAGAGATAATCCTCTACCCCAAAGACTTACAGTCAAACTGACCAAGAAAGGCAAAGGGTGGGTAGAAGGAAGTATTATCTTCATTTTACATAGTGGTATTTGGGAGAACATGAGATTAAAGTGGTGATTTATCCAAGGCCACGCAGGAAGTCTGTATCAGAGATGGAGACTGAGCTGAGATGGCCTGAGTCCCAGAAGCCTGCTCCTAACAAAAAAAAAAGACAATTAACAACAAATAGTAATAATTTAGTGGTAATCCCTTGCACTTGTATATCATCCAAGGGCCTCAAAATGCTTTGCAAGCATTAGGTCTCCTAACTAGAGCTGCGTGAAAATCAAGTGAACCCAAATCTGAAAACAGAATTCAACCTAAACTGTTCAGCTTTACCGGGATTGTGCCCAAAGCCACACCTGCCCGACAACTACACGAAACTCAGCCCAAGATCACAAACATCTGCAAAACAGGCCCAAGTTTCAGGTTGGTGACAAAGCCTGAAAACAGGCAAAACAAATCTCCAAACTACTTGGTTTGGGGTTTTGTTATGAAAATTTCACACGAATCTCCTCGTCCTCACCCCGGTGTGCCCGCCCAAAAGATGTGCTGGCTTTATGGTTATGTCCTACAGTATCCATAGGAAGAGGTGGATGATGCTGTTTGCCAATCTATAATAGTGGGTCTGGAACACTAATGGAATCCATAACTCCTCTTGATGTCTGTAACATCGCCTGCACTTTGATGCCACAAATTAGCTGCACTCAGACGGAAACAGAATGACCAGAGTTAAGCACCTAAAGAAAAAGAGATGGGTGATTTTTGTTCCCTGACATGCAACAGGATCTACCCAAACCTTTTCTCTATATTAGGAGTTTCTATACATACACATAATTTGAAGGGAGACATTGCAGGTGCTTTGATGCTGCTCCAGAACCCTGAGATAAGGATTCCCTCCACCCCGAGTGCTCAGCACAGTGCCTTTATTTGAGCTATGGTCGAGATAGAGAGAATCCCTGGGTGTATGCATTGTGCACTCTGGGTGACTTACTTGCAGAATTGTCAACAATGAAGGCTGAATTCTCCACTCAGTGCAGATCTTGGGAAACCAGGCTGTTGCTGAGAGCAGTGCCGGGGAAAGGATCGCAAGGGAATCCAGGGCTGGAGAGGAACAAAATAAACCAACACTCCATAGCTAGTGCATCACCTTTACATCTGCAGTAGCCTTTGCAGTTGTTATGCTCTGTTGCTGAGAGGGAGAATGACCAGTACCCATCCCCAAACTCTCCCACTCTCTGCATGGGATGGGACAAGACTTGACCCTAAGAATTTTTTATTTAATTGTAACATATCAAGAAGAGCTGATCTCCATTTTTAAATATGATTTGGGGCTCCCTTCGGGTTCATATTCATTTTTGTCAGTGGAAACACTGTCTAGAAAAGTTTATCTAGGCTTAATTTCTTCTTCCCCCACCCAAATAAACCAACCAACCTGCACTCAAAAAACATACTGCCTCTGATTTTCAGGAGTGCAGAGGTCCCACAGCTCCAGCTGGAGTTAATGAGAGTTGCAGGTAATCAGTAGCTCTGAAAATCAGGTGTCTTGTCCACTAGTTGCAGTTTGTGATCGTAAGCAGGTTTTATGCAACCTACACTGCACATTTGGAAGATACGAGTGCAATGAATTTGTGGCCGTATACATATCATGATGGGCCACTAAATGACAGGTTTGCAATAAGGGGAATAGAACATTCCACTCAAAATACCACTCGAGATAAAGAAGAATCTCAATTGACTGTAGTAGCCTTGCTGTTTCTATCCTTGCTGTAGGCTAGCCTCTAGATAATGCATAACCACAAAGAACAGAGCAGTTCTCATTCGGGAGTGGTGCTTATATATCCTAGATCAGTAATTTTCAACCCATGGTCTGCAGACTCCTGGGGATCCACAGACTATGTCTAAGATTTCCAAAGGGGTCCACACCTCCACTCAAAAAATGTTAGGGGTCTGTCCATGAAAAAGGTTGACAACTACTGCCCTAGAGAGACTATTAAATTGGGCATGAGTCGCAAAGGTATAAGCGGGAGAAGCTCCCGCCCACTTCATTTTTGAATTATAAATGACCTTTCTAGTCTTTAAAATTCAAACGCCATTTAATAATTCCTAATCCCAAATATCAAAATTTGAATATTTATAGAAAAACAGTGCAATAATGATCACCTTGGTGTCACCCAAGATTTAACCCCGGGCCTCCAGCTACAGCATAAGCTCCTACAGCTTGAGAGAAAAAGACTAAGTCCTCATGTCTGGCACCCGTCATGGTCTCATGTAGGTCATGCAGAGAGGCGGCTCTGTAATATCCCTTGAACAGTGGATTCCAATAGCACCTCCTAAACATTTCATTGGGCAATTATCCACCTGTGGTCTGGCTTCCTGTAGTAGCAATAGAACTACGGTATTGTTCTAACTCAGAATTTTAATTAATATAAATGTCATCAATCCATTAAAATTTGAAAGAACTTTAGGGAATTGTGAATGGAATATTGGTCTCCTAAGCCAGGGTTCAGGTCAGGGGGACAGTGGCTGAAAGTTTTTACCATCCAATGGCTGTTAGGAGGCTTATGTGAAACAAGATGGTTGTCACAGTCCAGGCTGTAATGGAGAAGGTGTGGCCAAAGCCCCAAGCCACCAGGACCCTTCCTGGCAGACCTAGCTGAGTGGTCAAGTATTGAATAGGAATGGATGTGGAACTACCCTCTCACCCCTAAAGTGGAGCTTGTAAATCAAATAGGAAAGAAATAAGGGGAAGTCTCTTCTACCTTGCTTGTGCAGTACCTTTTCTATGGTTAAAAGAGAGGACTTCTGTTTTCAGAGTAGTCAGCTGGGCACTTTTCACATGTACTACATCACTACATCATTCACATGTACTACATGTGAAACCAAAAAAATAGCTCCCCCATTATCCCTTAGGTGGGTTCAGCCTTTGCTCTCTGGAAATAAACTGGGTCAGATCTTCAGCTAGTGTAACTTGCTATAGCTCCTTTTGGAGCTACACCTACTGGGGGGACACACTCCATTGAGGTTGGCAAATAAGTATTATATCCCTTCAACAGATGGGAAAACTGAGACACAGACATCTAATTCTCAGGTCATTAAGCCCACTTTGTGCCAGTCCTCCAGCACAAAGCAGCCTTAAATCTGGCAGATCCAGCTCCTTAAGTATTCCCTCACGGTAGAGGGATACTCCAATGGCACAGGCCTGCCCTAGCAGCTCCTACATCATTCACTAGTGCAGGTGGTGTTACTGGGAGGGAAAGGGTTGAGCATCCTTCCATCTGACTGATCCCCAGTGGCTGGAATTGCCATTCTGGGTCATGGGAAGCCAGTTATAAAATAGAGCAGCTTTTACATCTGAGCACTGTTTGGCTGGAGCAGAGGAGTTAAATGATTTGCCCACTGCCACGGAAAGAACTGGTAACAGAGATGGGACTAGAACTCAGGCACCTAATGCTATGCTCAGCCCACTACACCACAACCCTCTTACTTTATACCTGATTTAGACTCCATCCAAGCTTTCTGTTACTTCTAAGAAGATTTGCTTTTACAAAACAAGCACAGACCAGAAGTAACCAGTAGTTTACCCATTTCTGCTCTCATTGTTCTTTGCATTCATCCATGCTCCATACCCTACAGATCATCATACTGTATTCTTTATTTTTCAAATCTAAACTAGATCCACAATTTGGTGCTCTAAGATCTTAAGGGAGATGAACTTTACCTAGCGAGGAACCAATACCTGGCTCACCAGACTGAGCTTATATGTTGCACCATTCCCAAATACATGACCTACCGTAGGATCCACTGCAGTCTATGGAATTGCTAGGATTTTAATTTGACTCACAAAAGTACAGGATCAGAGTACAGAATTGGCGGACCATCTCTAGCAGGGACTGCGATGTACCTCTTTGGAAGGCAGCACTTCCAGGAGCAACACCTCTCACCATTGCATTATACACCTTTCCAATGGTATCTTCAAAGCAAGAAGCACTTGATCTATTCATGCTCCTGTACCTACTCCTTGTCTCCAAACTATCAACAGACAGGAAGCCACCATGCTGTCACCTCACTTCAGGAAGTAACGCCTCTTGAAGGTGATATTCTCTGACAGTGATGTCACAATGTTGGCCAATCAGGGTTCTCTGAGGCGGTAACCTTATTCACTGAAGTACCTTTATTGGGGGACAACCTTACCTGGAGGGACCCATTTCAACATGGTGGTGAGTAAATATTCAGAGGTAGGTTGGGTTTGAAGAGCATCTGGGAATTTGTCTAGTATACTAAATTTCTGCTGTAGAGGAGACAAATTCTGCTCTCAGCTCTACCAATGTAAAGTCTGTTGGTGTGACATCTACTCAAGAATACTTCAGAATCAGTTTTAAAATATACAGTAAAATAATATTCAGGTGTTTGTTAAAGATAACTACATCTGACTCTATACAAAGCATGAAAATCTTGGGGTAGCTAAAATTAAATTGAGTTGATGTGTAGGAACAAATGAATTCTTTTACATGTTCTTCACATTTTCTCTTTCTCTTTCCTCTCTCTCTCTCGTTCTGTTTGTTAACATTTACTTGTTATTACTGTATGTTGCTTGCAACTTGTGTATGTTACAGACTGTCACATTTTATTCTGTGAAGTTTTTCTCCAATCCCCATCAACCTGAGCTCCATATTGGGCAGCAGAGGAGATTACAATACTGTTCTTTAAATGCAAAACGACAAGGAATGTCACAGACTATAGGTAACTCCATTGAGGTTGTGATACAAGGTATTAATACAAAGAGTAAGTACATGATGCAAGAAAGCACTATCTAGCTAATGTGCTATTTCTTTCAGATAGTCTGCATGGAAAACAATTTTCATTGCTCTCCAGCAGAAAATTTCCCAAACCTATTGGCTTAGAGACCTGCTGTTTTAAAAATCAGTGATTCCCATCTTAGCACATCATAGTTCATTTTCAAAGACTCAAACCCACACTCTCTGTGCTGTACTTCCATCCATAACCTCCACGCCATCATTTCATTGTCAATTGCTTGTGGCTTATTATATCTTCCCCATCATTCTTTTTATAATCTAATGTAGTTAAATCCCTTGCACTTTAAGGGCCTGATTTAGCAATGACAAAAACAAACCTCTGTGCCTGCGATCCACGTTTCTGAATCCTACCCAAGGGTCTGGAGCCCATAAAACATTATTTTATTTTTGTAGCTTAGCATGGTCTAGAGTGGAAGCCAAATGGATATTTTGTTGAATCAGGTCCTGGCTGAGGCTTTTGGTTGTCGCCTGCATGTTATTTGTGGGGTCTGGGAGGGAATGATAAAAAGAGGCTGAGAGGTATTTTTGTGTTTGTTTTCTAGAGAAACAGTATTACGTTTATTGCTTCTAATCTCACTCTACGTTGCAAGTGAGATATATTTTATTTCAAACTCACAATTGCCCAGACACTAAAGCAGCAAGGTTGTATTTTTATCAATTCATAATTTATTCCCATAACTCTTTGTTTTATGGCATGCTCTGACCCTCTCGTAAACTGTGGGGAGACACAGAAGAGTTCACCGGCAGGAGGGAGGGGCCTGGCAAAAGAGACAATTCCACCAATCAGATATTAAAAATAGTGGGTTTCTCAGGTGCTCAGCAGCTCCCAGGATTTGGTCCTACATTTTTACTGGTCTCTACAATCTCCTTTGGAACTTGGATTTATCACTTTTACAAAAAAAAGGGCAGTTTCTTAATAATTCAGCAGAGGCAATAAGAGGAGGATGGGGGTTAAAGTTGGCTTCAAGTCATCATTTACGTTTTCCCTAGTGTGGGGATGCCTAAAGGTTTGCCTAGCCCCCACCATAAGCTACAGCAGCCTCAGGGCTGCTTGAATTTGAAATTAACTCCCTAAATGACCGCATGGCTGAGAATAGCTAGAGCACGGCAATTCTCCAACCACACCCTCTTCTTCCTGGCTATGCTCCCAATGCTGGTGGCTGCTGGGGGTGTGTCAGAATCATTACCACCAGGGAATCCTCCTACACCAGGGATGTTCCCTGCTGGGCAGAGTTCCATCCTCTCTATAAATACATGAGAGGGATAAATACCAGGGAGAAAGGGGAGTTCTTTAAGTTAAGCGCCAATATGGACACAGGAACAAATGGATATAAACTGGCCATCCACAAGTTTAGGTTTGAAATTAGACAAAGGTTTCTAATGATCAGAGGAGTGAAGTTCTGGAATAGCCTTCTAAGGGAAGCAGTGGGAGCAAAAAACCTAGCTGTCTTTCAGACTGAGCTTGAGCTGTTCAGGGAGGAAAGGGTATGATAAGGCTGCCTATAATGGCATGTAGCCAATCTGTGACTGTTAGCAACATATACCTCCAATGGCCGGTGATGGGACATTAGATGGGGAGGGCTCGGAGTTACTATAGAAGATTCTTTCCCAGGTGTCTGGCTGGTGGGTCTTGTGCACATGCTCAGAGTCTAACATGGTCAGTGGTTCTCAACCTATTTACCATTGTGGGTCGCATCCAATACTACCTGTATGGACCCGAGGATGTCACATGGGCCACAGCTCTGTGGGCCGCAGGTTGAGAACCACTGGAACAGATTGCCACATTTTGGGGTCAGGAAGGAATTTTTCCCAAGGTCAGATTGGCAGAGACCCTAGTGGTTTTTCATCTTCCTCTGCAGCATGGAGCATAAGTCACTTGCAGGTTTAAATGAGTGTAAATGGTGAATTCCCTATAGCTTTAAGTCTTTAAACCATGATTTAGGGACTTCAGTAACTCAGCCAGAGGTTTGGGATCTATTACAAGGGTGGGTAGGTGACTTTCTGTGGCCTGCGGTGTGCAGGAGATCAGATCAGTCTATCACGATGGTCCCTTCTGACCTTAGCGCCTATGAGTCTATTGTGGCCCTTTTACACTGCCAGAATGGTGTAAAGGGGGGCCATAAAGTAACAGTCAGGCCCATAGATGTTCAGTGTAATGGTCCCTCCTCTAGTCATAGCATTTCAATTAGATTTACCTTCTCTGATGCAACAGTGTGAAGAGGCTAACTGCTGAGCAGCTGCTTCCGCAATGGGGATTATAGTCAGTGTTTACCTAAGAGATATTGTATGTTGGGAGTAATGCAAAGCGTCAGGAGCTGAAGATCGGCATGCTTGCCAGAACTGAGATCCAAAAGAGCTTTAGTAAGTGTTTGAGTCCATCCCTTGTGGGACTATTCATAGGATATACCCATGTCTGCGTGATGCCCCCCTGGAAGTCAAGGCTATCAAAACCTTGCAGTGTCCTGGGCAAGTTGGGATTCATCAACTGAACCCCAGAGGTTTGGTTTGCAAGGAAGGTTTGCTTGGAGATTTCAGTTAGATTGGATACCCTCAACAAGCAGATCTTCATCTTCCAAGTAACTAGTATCTTCCCAGCACTAGCCCTTCCCTACAATCAGTCATTTCTTCCCCCATCCCACCCCACCCCCACATCCAGACTTAAGACCGCTTTTCTTACTTTGATATAGGGCAATGAATGTCTTGCTGCTTCTCCTTCTGGGGCCAAGAGGACCCCTCTGCTGCACCTCTGGGTCTTTGTGGAGTGCCAAGTAGCTGCTCCTTCAGCAGGGTTTGGTCTTTGAGGAGTAGATGTGCGTACAGAAGATCACTGTATCCTTCGATCCTTGAACAAGGGCAGGATATGCTCCAGTACTTTTGTGGGAGCTGAAGAAACAGCCCTATGTCTCCTGGTACCTGGCTCTCTAATCTAGGGCTAATGCGGCCCCAGACATGTTAGCATAATAGCAAGGGAGCCCTGGCAATGCTCATGCCCTGGGAGAGACAACCCATAAATCTACCATGCAGGATTTCCTTGGCTATCATGCTACAAATTATGGGAGCATATCTCAGCCCCATTTCAGTTGAAGTGGCCCATTCTCATTGCACCTCAGTCAAGAAGGTGGCACCCTTTGCCTGGCAGCTAAATCCTGTAAAGTTTGGAGAAGGCAACAACCCACAGTGAGTGCCCTTTCAATCCACCCAACCCCACAGCCTCTGCTATTAGGGAAAGTGGCCACTTCACAGTTCTGAAGTCAGGAAAAGGAGGGAGCCACCCAATCCCCACAAAAAAAACCCACACCTCCCAAAGACATTACGATAAGAACGGTTCTGTTGGTTGTTATTGGATAGTTGTTGGGGGCATGGAGAAGTTTGGCAAGAGGAAAAGAGAATTTGTTTGGGCTTCCCAAATGCAGGAACCACCTCTGCATATATTTGCCTGCATTCAGAAGCACAGAGTGAGGCTCATGGATGCATCGATACATTGAGGTCTGTGAACAATTCGATCCAGGGTTCAGATCAAGTAGGTCTGAGGCTCAATGCAAATATTTCTCACACCTCTAACTCAAGCACAAGCCAACAGTGGCAGAGAAGTCAAAGTGGCAGCCCTTGAACCTCTGTCTATAGATCATGCCATTGAGAAGGAGGAGAGCCCACAGACTGCGCATGGACAGTCTCCGTTATAACCCTCTTCCTGCATGTGCAGCACTCTCAGCACAACAGTACAGACACCACACACTGAGGAGAGGAGATCTGTGTTTTGGCTGGATTGTCAGCCTTGCCTTTCAGTTTTCTGGCAGCTTTTATTAGTTTGTATCATAATCTTTCTATTTCAAAATCTAATTTTTGTCTGGAAAAGTCCTTGGCATTTTAATGGCAGTTTCCTAAAGAGGGTGAGGGGTGGGATGAAGAAATTTAAAACAAGGATCCCAATAAGGCAATGATGAAACAAACTACTTACCTGCGAGGTCTGCAGGTGTTTCTCCCCATATCTAAGACAGCTGAGTATGGAGGATTTTTAAAAAGCTTTTGTCATTCAATAAGCATTTGAAGGCAGTTTAGTCCTAGGAATGGGGCACTGGACTAGGATTATTCCTGAGACTCACCTGTTGTGTTACATTTGGCAGGTCACTACACCTCTCTGTACCTTCGTTTCCTGATGGGGAAAATGGGGGTCATCACACCTGCTTTCCTTTGTAAAGCAACTGAAGATCTACAGAAGAAACCTCTCTATAGGCCTGATCCAAAGCCCACTGAAGTCAATGGAAAGACTCCCAGATCAAGCCCTAGAAGAGCTAAGCACTATGAATTATACCATGATTCAGTTAATAGTCCTAGCATATCCATTATCTGATGGCAAGAGCTTCTTTGGTGCTCTTGTATTCCCATAGTAATAGAGCATTTTGTTAGATATTTTAATCTGAGGGTATATCATGCTACAGATTTTTATAAAGAACAAAATCTAAGTGGCATTCTATGTAAAACAATGTTTTTATTGCGGTAATGCTCTAGGAGCCCCAGTTGTAGACCGGGGGCCCAATGTGCTAGGTTCTGTACAAATGCAGAACACCTTTTTGGTCCCTGCTCCTAAAAGCTTACAATCAAACATGAGACAATAGGCAGAATATGGTTCCCTGGTATTGCATTCCTCCCTGAGACCAAGCATCTTTCCTTGGAAAGGTCACTACAATTTCCTTGGCTTCAGATTTTATTATTAACATGAAGCCTGATTCTGCTCCCATTGAAATCCACAGGAGTTTTGCAATTGGCTTTAATGGGAACAAGACCAGGACCATAAAAACTGGCCCCATTTTGCCCAAAGGTTTATTAATATTTAGGAACTATTTCACAAACCTTGGTCCTGTTTGGAGAGAATTAGGGCGATTTGAAAATATTGTCCCCTATGTTGCCCATGTCACATCTCCAGTTCCGTCAGTGGAGATGACCTACTAATATCAGGACTTACACTGGCCCATAAAGCCTACAGTGCAAATTTCAGTTAACTGTGAAGTCATTTTGCATCCTTCACATACAAATTTTTTTAAAAAATACTTAAATGGGTGGAAAAGATAATTTGACCTAGGCTGATATTATTTTATGCCAAGTTTAGCCTAATGCACATTTTGGAACAAATATGTATCCCAAAATATAAAACAGAAATGATGCTACAGGCATCACTCCCATTGACTTGAATGGTGCAGGATCAAGCCCTAATTCGTTTAGTTGCCTTACAGTAAAATCACAGTCCACTTTATACTTTTAAAGTAAAGTGTGTAATTCAAGTAAATGCGGGAAGTGACATTTGGGCCAAGTTTAGCTGTACACATAAGCTCTGATCCAACACTCACCAAAGTCAATGGCAAGACTGTAGTTGACTTTGGATCAGCCACTTACTCCTCACTCCTGAAATGGTTTTAGCATGTATAGAACGTCCAGTGAAGACAGTGGGAGTTTTGAGTATTAACTTATGTATGGATTAGGCTGAAATTTAAATTGCTGCACGTAAATCCATTACTGATATGCAGACTATCTAAAAAATATATGATCATTCAGTCCCCCATTGACAGAAATAGAAATAGACTTCCCTCCACAGTCATTTCTGTCCATGACATCCCTTTCCCCCAAATATAGGCCAAATTGTCATCTGTGATTAGCACTGCAATTTTAATTACCACAGGGCAGATCTCAATGGCATAGCCTACATGTCTCGTGTGTAGCATTGCCATTGACATCAACACAAGTACTATGGGTGGAACAGGTTTCAGATTACACAGAGAGATCCGTAGCTCAGATTGCAGAAGAATGATTTGCCCACAGTTCCTTATCTTTAGGAACTCCTGAAATGGAAAGAAAATGCTAAAGTGGCTATTATTCAACAATGTGCATTTATAAATCATTAAATGCTCCGAGAGTAGCAATTGGGGATACAGGGTCAGAGGCAGCCTGAAACCAGGTGGGTTGTATGGGTGTCACTGAAGCCATTATAAGTCATGTGGGAAGGTCTATGACCTCTGAAAACTCCTGTAACATTTGAGTAAATTTAATGCTAATGAAAGCAAGAAACTAACTATGCTTAATTGTATGACATATACTGTGGGCAGTTTTTGTACACGCTTCCTGGCATAGCTTTGCCATGGACCTCAATATTTGTTTTCAATACCCCTTCCATTAAGCAGAGATGTAGGGATGGTTTCATGACATGAACAACCAGGAACGGGAGTGATGCTCTCAAATTCATTTTCACTTGTGACCTGAGCTGGAGGCAAGGCCACAGCCCAATACTATGAGGCATTAGTTTTCTGTATGCTATGGGAGTGCTGTCTTTCAGATGAGATGTAATGCTGAGGTTGTGACCATTTGTGCTCATTGACAATCTCGTATGGTTTTTGGGAACAGTAGGATGTTAACTCCAAAGTCTCAGCCAAATGACAACTTGAGTAATTCTGCCTAAATTCTCTCTGCAACTACAATTGGATGAGGCATGCTTCACTTCCTGGCCTGAAGTACAATGGCTGTGGTATGTGCTGTGAAACAGTGATGTGTTACATCCAGGACATAGCTGCATTTTAGTGGTGGATGTAGTGCTCCAGGGGTTTTGTTTGCATTTCAGCTTGTACTTGCAGAGTGCTTTAGAGTGTTTGAGGGTGCTATCTAAATGATTGCTTATTATTAGATATGAGTCTGAGCCACACAGTTCTGATCTGGAGAAGGATACAAACTTTCCTAATGTTTCAGATACACAGGTTTGGTTCAGGACCATCTCTAATAATTAATATAATCTAAGACCCTATGCAGCAATGAGCTCCACACTGAAAACAGTGGGGCTCTGTGCAGGTATAGCTGTCCCTCCTGTACTTGACTCATTGTAGCATCAGGGCCTTATCCTGTAGATGTGAAGGCTAGTACACTAACCCACTGCGTTGCGGATCCCCTGAGGAATAGCAAAGTTCACAGTTTATATCAGTGTGAGTTTTAAAGAAGCAGCTCAGTATCATGTGATGTCATGGTTATTAAGGTAATTGTGTGGTTTTTGTGCAAAGTAAACAGGAGCATGAAATATACGTATATTATTCACACACAAGAATTACAATCAACCTATGCCCTGAAACTTCAGAAACCTATTCAAATTAGTCATCATTAATTTCAGAAACTATCTTTTGCTTCTCTTACTGCGTCTGATGTATTAATAAAACTAGTTGGTCAAAAAACAAACAAAAAAACCCCCCTACCACTACCATATTCTATGGGGAACTGAACTGATCACTTCTGCAAGAAGGAAAAAAATGTACCAGTAGGAGGGTGCAAAATGGAGTTGATTATGTGGGGAAACACTTTATCTGCTTAGGGAAAAAAATCAAGACATAAAATGCAATTAGCATGTATGTACATAAACAGTGTACATACCATACAATAGTATGCATACCATACATATGTGTCTATATCTGTGCTGATAATTTTATATGATAATGAGAAGAGTGCTCTATTTTCAAAAAGCACTTACATATTATTTATCCATCATGCCCTTCTGAAATTATTGCTCTGGAAGGTTTGCTCATCCTATTTAATGCATTCTCTCTGTTTAGAGTTTCTATGTAGGCTTGGATTTATTTTCTTACTTGGCCTCAGCTCCACGGAAAAATAGATGTCAAAATTGCACAGGGCTTGGAGCAAGTCAACAGGTGTTTTTGGAAAGGGTGTTGAAATAAAGCTTATCGGTGCATTGTCCCTTTCATTAAGAACTGTAGGATCACCTGCAGTGTGCGCCCTACAATATCTAAATAATAAGCATTATGCAACCGAGGTTTAGAATGCTGCAAATTTCTGAATTGTACCCACTCAATTAAGCACATAGCTTAGCTCTTGTGTACGGGTTATATTTTGACTGTTTCCCCCTCCTTTTAGCTGAAATGTCCCTATTGAACTGTGCCATATTTTGAGTATATTCTCAATATACTAATTTGCACTTTGAAAACATTTTACAAATCTTGTAAGAGCACTTTAAATTGTTTTATGACTGTGAAGCAAATCAGATACAGAAAATATTCCATTCTCAGTCTATCTTCATGGGGACATGTGGAGTAAAGTGGACACATTTAATGACACATTTTCATTATTTGCAGTCAGTGGGTAAATGTTACTTAATTTATTTTCAAAATCCATGGGCTGCTGTATTGTTTTTCACCTGTAGCATCCTCTGCTGGCATTGCATAAACTGCATATGTCACAGAATAAAACATCAGAAAGTGGATTGTTTTTTAAAATCCATGTTCTGCTGTCACATTCCTATACATGATGTATGCTGTGCATCCGTCTAAAATGTGTACTACCATTCTGTGTATTTGAAAATATAAGCAAAACAAAACAAACTGTTCAAACTTTGGGGATCTTTTGCCCACGTAATATTGTACAAAGATATAAATCTGCATGAACAGAATTTACTCAACTACTACAATGCAACTCACCATTAACTGCCTCTCCAAAGTTCTGTGTGTTTTAGTAGTTTTCATGAGACACAGATCATTCATATGCCATCTTATGTCATGCTAAACATGATCTAGTTTCTAACTGCAGTCTTCTGCTCATAGGACTAGGAACCAATGCAAAGCAGTTTCTGAAACTGCCTCATATATGTGAAAGTACCACAGGTTGTTGTTCTATCTAATAAGATAACATTTCATTTCTCCTTCCACTTAACGCATTTTATTTTATGTTGGTGCAGTGCACAAAGCCACTGTGTCTAGGACAAATGTGCTACCTTTTAAGCATCACCATGCTACTCCTTAGCTGTGATCCCGAACCTACAGATTTAACTCTGATAAACAGTTCTTAGTGTTTCAATAGCCTTCTGCTTATATGTTTGAAGATTCGAAACTGAATGGTGAGGTGGCCAAGGCGGCGCTGGCAAATGAAGACTGTCCCCACATAGACCAGGCTATAACGCCTGATGAGGGCCTGCCCTTTACCCGCTCTGGCACTCGGGAGAGATATGGACCCTGCTTCCTCTTATCAACCGGGGAATATCCCTGCCCGCCTGATGGAGGAATAAGAAAGGGTATGTAGCTGAGGTCCTGTAACCACATAGTCAGTGACCTTGTTTAAAAAAAAGAGAGAAAAAGTCATCTACTAGTTATCATGGACTAGTGGGCTTGGTTTAGATATGCACTAAAATAATAACCTGATGTCTGCATTTTGAGTTTTTAATCTATTTCTCTGGGAGAGGAAAGCTACTAGAGCTACCATGTGCAACTGCAGTTTAGTCTTCCATGTTAGCTAGCTCAGTGAGCTTCAGCAGCCAATATTCTGCAATGTCCTTAAACGATTTCATCCTCCAAAGACACATCGATTAATATTTATGACAGCAGTGAAGGCTGCCCATTTGGAAGACTCATAGATTGTAATGTGCTGTGAATGGCAAACACTTTGGTGGGCAAAAATAAATAAATGCCCCAGCAAACACCAAGAAAAACAAAGTGATTATTCAGCTGCATTTATACAGCACTTCAGTTAATTTCTTTGTCATGCCTAGCTGTATAATTGAACACAGAGAGAGCTTCATATGGGAGCATTTGTTAGCATAGACCTCTTTTAGGACTGGAAAGTAATCTAACTAAAATTGGTTTCCTCTGGTAAACTAATATTTATCATAATTAATTTTTAAAATGCTGACTGCTCCCAGAAGTAATTTAGTTTTACTTAGATAATGGTCAGAATCATCCATATATTCAGCAACATTAGGTCCTAAAGTAACGAACAAACGAAAAAGACTTCCTGTAATTTTTTTTTATGATAGACTAAATCTTGCCCAAATGGTTTAATCCAAGAAAAGCAAGCAAACCAAAAATGCAGATATCTTTAAGTGCATAAAATTAGAACTACATATGTGTATAAAAGTTAATTGGTAGTGGTTAATTTCACTAAGAGTTATCTATCATTGAATCAGTGTCTGTCACTGGTGTACTGTATAGAGTATATAATATATTCAGTATTTTAAAAAAATGCAAAGATTCTATGATGTAAACTATACCATGGATATGGGTTTTAGAATTCCCATGTGCCATTGTATGATGGACAACAGTCTATAGTAAATGCCAGTTATAGATAGTGTATGTAATTATAATTTCTAGGTTTATCATTAACAAAGATATAGTTGGACCACTGCACTTTCATATGAAAGTATCTCTGCTAAAATTTACCTTTGTAGCAAAGTGTTTTACCTGATTCTGTATTGGATAAGCACTGGCCATTTTCATTCAGCCTGAGCCAGTTTTGGTTGCTTCAGTGGATCCGGAGAATGCTCCAAATGGCACACCTTTTGGTATGAGGAATGTATAGTTCTCATGATGCACTGAAACATGAAGCAGGCTCTCTCTACTGAATGAAACAGAGGCCGGTTGGCTAAAGAGTAACAAATGTCAGCATATTGTTGGCCTGTTCGAAACACGTTGAGAGCATCTTAATTGTTGTTCCAACTGAATTTCATCCATAGTTTGTGCAACTATGTGTGTATACTAGCTGAGGTTGTTTTTGTGCATGTCTGGAAAAGGATGGGAGTGGCGGGGAAAGTGGAAATTGAATGCATGCAAACTATTTTTTTTAAATGTGGTGAGCAAATGAGTAGTATCTCTATAGCAACTGAACAAATGCTGTTGGTTTTTTTAAAGCTACGAGTCACCTTAATTTTTGCCTGAGATCCAAATACATGAGTCAGTGGGGGAAAGTGCGATTGAGTTTACACTGAAAAGAAACAGAAAAATCCCTCCATCGGACTTTTTGCCCCCAGTTGTTTTAAGACAGAACTATGACACTGCCTACATTATTATACAGTCTGCCCATTCCAGAGAAACCATTCTGCTTCCTCCCCTCCCCCCATTTTTTAAACTTTCTCCTACTTACATGGCCTTCTGAACCACGTTGCAAGCGATACTACTCTCAGCATGTCAATGCATGAGGATGCTACTTAACTGGCCACAATGTTGACCTCATTCTTAGCCCATTCTGTTGTTGATCCAATGCTGTACTTTGCATTTTTCTTTTAAATGAAGGTTACGAAATGTCACGGAGCCTTAACAGCATAGCTGGCATAAGCGGAAAAGCGATAGGATTATCCTCAGTGTCTGCGCCCTACAGCTCTCCTAGCCCAGTGAAACGTTCTTGGTCTCCCATCCCATCTATTTTGTAGCATGGATCAGTAGCAGAGAATGGTCTAAAAAGCTTTATTTACAATTAGCCTATGCTATGTTTCATATAATCCAGGTGACTAAGTCTGAAGATGTCATGTCTCACAGTAGCACTTCGTGGGCATGGTGTTACTACTGACATTTGGTGACAACACCCTTAAATAGTATAAAGATGACACTAGGTGGGCATTAAATAGTACTGGTGGGCCATATGCTGCATGGTATTGGTACATAGGATGAAGGGTGGATGCACCAGATAATTTCTTTAATGGTGCGCCATGCTGGTATGTGCTTATCTTGGCTAATGGTGGATCCACTGGCTCTTATGGAATGGGATAGGCATTTAGTCAATGCTGAAATGTGCCAACGATTGAAGATTTTGATTTTCTCAGGATATATTTGAGCCATAGGAACCCTGCAGGAGTTTGAGCAAACAAGCACAGTAGGATGAAACTTTGCATGGGCGCCTATTATAAGTTGAAAGCAATACTCAGATACACTGTAGAGAGGTCTCAGTCTGGCTGACTGCATGGAAAAAAAAATTCCTGTTGAAGAAGAATATGGCTGCCTCTGCATGTAGCTACTCTACCTTTTCCTCTTTCCTTTAAAACTAAAATGCCAAGCTTGATTTGAAAAGCGCAGGAAAGAAGCTCAAGTATTGATTGTATTCTTTACATGCAGATCTTTGCAAAGAAAGTCCTGTCATTGCTAAATATATGCCAACAGAGGCAGTCAGAGTGACTTGACAAGGCAAGATGGAGATGAACATTGATGGCTAATAAACATCTGTGTGGAACTGTGCAGGCATAGAAGACCTCCTCATTTGGACAAAGTAAACTCGCTCCATGCAGGTTTTAAGGATGATTCTATGTGGTTTCAGAGTTGTACTAGAGATGCAGGCTTTTTCTACGGCCAAAATGTAACAAAACTGTAGAAGATCTCTTCTTCCTTTCTTTTTTGTTTTGTTCATAGCATGAATTGCATGAAGTAAACAAAAACTGCAATTGTATGATTAACTTTAAGGGGGGGGGGGAAAAGAAAGTTATATATTTTCTTTGAAAGCTCTTTACTTTTACATACATTGTTGTAGCCAAAATGTAAAACATTATAAAACTGTACATTTCTTTGCTATGGATTGCTTCTTTTTGTATACAAGATACAGAGTAATGGTTTTAAAAAGTGCAATCAGGCAGTCATCGGTCATATTGACCATGCCTTCATAATTCATCACACTGACATGGAAATCAAGAACTTTTAATTCAACTAGAATTGTGTAAATTTAGGAAACTCCTTTTTTTCCTGTCTGTTTTCGTTGGCATGCTTGTGACACATGGGACCTTTCTTTGGACCTGACGGTAACAGCTGGTCTAGATTTAATTTCCAGCTCTGGTTATGTTGTATTTTATTGATGTATAGATCCAACGTGAAGACCCTTCATAACAAATTGTTCATATTAAGTAATCAGTATGGATTTGAAACAAAAAAAAGTGTTATTTTAAAACTGAGACTTATAGTACAAAAATCAGGAGAATACTCAAGTATAAACTTGTCTCAAAGTTTAAAAAACAAGACAACAGCATTGTATGCAATTTAGTACTTCTGAGTAAAATGCATGCACAATGTTATGCAAAACAATTCTAGCATGAAATAAATTTTGTATCATGGTTTCAGTGCCTGCTGTACAGTGTAAAGCAGAATTATTTTCTGAAGTGATCAGGGGTTTCCAGAGACTTGCTTCTGAAATCTTGAATAAATATAGTGTTCCCAACAGAAATGCTGGAGAGAAGCTTGGTATTGGCTTGATTCTAAAATGGTAATTTTGGTTAGTGAATAACAAATGAAGCCTGCAAACACTTGATACAACCAATGTCTGACGTTTTCACAGCACTAGTAAATATTACCAAGGAAGATAAAATCTAGAATTATTTAGGTATCTCTTCATCTCCCCCGAAATAATAAAAGTTTGTCTTTTTAGTAGATGAAGTGAATTCAGTTTTTCTTACTTCTGTGAGTCTCTCTTAACTTGTTCTTCACTGAGCCCTAATAATCTACCAGCTCTGAAACTTTGCATGAGGTCCAGAGCTAAACTACTGCGGGTGCCTGAGTTATGTCTTAGCTGTCAGATATAAAGGGCACCAGTAGGAATTCAGGAAAGTAATGACATCGTACTTCATTTCAGATTCCACAAATAAAATGTATGGATTATTTACCAGGACCCTTCTAGTAGCTTGAACATTTCTGCAAAGTATTTCTTTAAGAGTTCCCCTTTTGTCATCATATCAGACAATTTAATACACTTGGCAGCATTCGAGCCAGAAGGCAAGAAGGCATCTGGGACTGCTAATGGAAATGAAAAAGAAAAGAAACAGAATCTGAGAGGCCCTGAGGAATTATGAATAAAAAAAATCAAGGAAGATGCACCAAAAGGTATGGTAAGTGTTACAAACAAACAAACACACACCACACATACACACACAACATCCTCATAGCCCCATAAACCTCCACCTCCAGAAAGAAAAAAAAAGTGCAGCTATCAGACCTGTGATTTAGGAAGAAGATTAATACTGAGGATCTGAACTTGAAGCTAGTAATGAGGCTCCTTCATCTTTTCTGATTTAGCATTATGCATTAATTCCTAGTTCAGCCTGCCTTCTTTTTTTAGGAGTAATTTTCCATCTCTGTTTCTATCCTGGCATGGTCTTCCTTGATAATGGGCAATTTCTTATCTCCAGAATGCAAGCTAATCCAGGGTCCAACCTTGCAGAAGCTCATGTGGGTTTTTTTTTGATACAGTGTATTAAGGATCTAAAAATAGATTTATTTGTTATACTTTTGTATTAATTTAATAACATTGTTCAGAGACCTGGTGTGAAATCTGCTCCCATTCCCTTATTACCATAACATAATTAATACTGATTAAAAGCTCAATCCAATAAATCCCACACAGGTGTTCCCCTTACCCAGTGCTTGGTTCAGATAAGAGTATTTCCTTTAATTAACAGCTTGAGTACCCAAGCCCTGAGATAGTTGTCATTCTGTCCTATTTTCTCCCGGAACCATGTTACCAGTCCGATGTTGGGGTCTTTCACTTAAAATATACCTCCTTGCTCATTCTTCTCTCCACTCTGCAGTAATTGAGTTTTCTGGATTCCTTTCACTAAACCTTCAGAAATAGAACTGCATTTCTCATTCACTGACCTTCAGGAGGCACTTTCAAAACATAAGGTCCTTGGTGATTCCACAGTTCCCTTTTGCATGACAGAAAATGTACCACTGTGACGACAGACCCCCTGATCTCTCCCTAAGCAATTCGGACAGTCCAGCAAGCAACAGCTGAGAGACTTGAAGGTTCTAGAAGAACTCATGTGAGGAAGCACTAGTCTGTGCACAGTGATGCCAGCAAAGTGCTCAGGGAATCAGGCTATCCCATTTGCGTACACAGGCTGTTTGTTATCTGAGCAGGTCGTGCTATATTAACACGACTACAACATTTATGAATTCAAATCTCTCTCTTTCACAGCAGGCACATAGCACTAGAAATACTACACCCATTGGGTCTGATTCTGGTCTCACATTAGTTTTATATTGCTGTAGCTCTGTTGAAAGTTACTCCTGTTTGTACACCTGTGTAAATAAGATCAGAATCCAGCAAATTGTTTTGATTACATTCCTGGCCCTTTAAGCTTCCTTCTGTCCTGGAGGAAATGAGTACCCGCATTTTTTATAAGAACTTGGCTTTATTCAATGGAGTTATATCTATCTAGCTTCCCATCAATAGTATCGGAGCTCTCCAGAAATCCCTTGCAAGATTAGTGGAATTTTATAAGGCCAGGATTGTGACTTTAAAAGTAGATTAATAAATAACATTGAAAACTTCCTTATAGTCGCACAACTTGCGTACGCACGGCTCATATCTTCATAGGCATTATTTTTCCTGGATCGGCTTGACACATGATATACGACATGCTGGCTCTACAACGGTTACTTCAAACAGCAAGGAAATGGAAAGTGATTTCTATTCTCTCATGCCAGAAAGGAATCTAGCTAATCATGCTGTGATAACAGTCAAGTGTAATGGTCATTAATCTGGATAAAATGATTTTTCACATAAATTGCTCTCGCTCTCTCTTTAAAGTTTCAGTGCCTAAAAGAAAATACATCACTGAAATGAATGGACGTTGGGACAAATGAGCAAGCTAGAATGCCAGGGAGACAGAGCAGAGATAAAGCAATGAAATTCAGAAATGAGCTGAGCACAGAATCACTTATGAAGAAGATACTCTGAGGTAAAAAAAAAAAAAAAGCAATATTTGTCCTGCTTCCCCACATTACAACAGCTCTCCTCAGCTTCACAACAAGGCAGGCTACACTTCTTTTCCCCAGAAATACCCCGGAGATAACCTTGTCTTCAACCTCACACACTAACTGAACTTTTAATTTATGCTGAATTTATACAGATTGCCTTTTAGACCCTCTTCTTTAGATTTCCAGACATAATGCACCTCTCCACATAGCAGTGCCTGTCATCTTTCATCCATTCATACAAATCTTTCTTTATCCAAAATAGCAGCTGAAATATTTGTCTGATGTCTGAATATGAACACTATTAATGATCAGATATTAAAAATGAAGGCAATTAACTACTTTAAGCTTAACAACCAAGTTAAAAAACATATTGGGTTAGCATGCATCTTTTATAACTCCTGCCCCCCGCTCCCTCCCCTCCAATGACTATATACAAAGACGCTTGAAATCATAAGGAGGACTATAATGAGGCAAACACTTTTTAAAATAAACAGCTGGGGATCTGTTGCTGAAGCCAGTGTGTATGGGGAAGATTTTCAGCCCTCAGCCTTCACTTGTGCATTGACAAAACAGCAGGCGCATAAACTTGCAGCTGAACTTTGGAAGGTCAAGCACTGTCCACACCCTTTAAACAACCCAACACCAGTGCATGCACGTGTGTTTGCACCTTCACCTATGCAACCTATCAGGACCTCCATTCAACAAAGCATATAAGCACCGGCTTAAGTCCTGGGTAATGTCAAGTGGAATTAAGCACTTGCTTAAGTGTTTTGTTGAATCTGGGCATGAGGCCAGTGAGTCTGGCAGATGGGGTATGTCATGGAGCCAGCAGCATGAGGTCCCCCAAGTGATCTTGGGCTAGTGGAGAACCAATGTAGTAGAGCTCCACTCTACCATGCCCCCTACAACAGAAGGGGGGGCGGAAATGGGGAGCATTACATTAGCAAAGAGTTTCCTTAAGCAGCGTGAAGTGCTTATAGTAGACCAGCGAATGGAGCCCACAGTCCCCTCTTCAAAAAGCTTCCAGTCAAAATGGTGTGAATGAATGTGTATTCATGTACCCAGGTCCCTGTATAGCACTCACCACTGTGGGGTCCAAGTGTGAGGGAGACGAGAGAGAAAGAGGGAGGGGAACAGATTTTGATTTTAATTACGCAGGCATAAACCCTGAGCAATCCCACTGATGAGATTTAAAACAGCCAGAGGGCATACCTTTTCTTTATTCTCACCACCATTGAGAATGTGTGTTTTTATGTGTGACTAGGGAATGCAGCACGGCCTAGTAGATAGAGCACTGGACTGAGACCTGGGATCTATTCCCAATGCTGCTGTAGGCCTACTGGGTGGCCGTGAGCACCACTCTGTGCCTCAGTTTCCTCATCTGTAAAATGGGGATAGTAATACTGATCTCCTTTGTAAAGTGCTTTGAGCTCTACTGACAAAAAACACTATATAAGAAGTAGGTATGATTATTAAGTACAGTTATTATCTTACCACTTCTGGCTAAGATATGAGGAAAAGGAACCTGTCTTTACTGAGTACAATAGCTGTTGCCATGTCTTTTGGTAGAATATAGTGGCTCTTTAGGAATTCCTTTCTTTTTCATTGTAAAGCAGGGGGTTGCTATTAGGAAGAATTAAGAAGTACCCACATAGCAATTATAGCAGACAGAGGGTATTGTTTATTGATCAGTGAATCTTCAATTGTGCTAGCTTAAGTGCCACTTGGTTTGGAGTCAGTATTTTTACTCAGTTTAAAGCACTTAAGACCTTTGTCATTAGAAGCAGTGTGCATGAAATTGAGGGCACAAACAGAATAAGAGGCCAAGGAAAATTCTCCCCGCTTCTGAAAAGGAAACCTGTGCAAATGCACATTAAAGGTCTCCTGTGCACAGAGGAGAGATTCTCAAAAGCTCTTGAGAGTCAGATTCATGATTCCCATTGAAAGTCTGTGGAATCTGTTCTCCTGAATTACTTTGGAACTTTTGAAAATACCTACTGCACTCAGGAGAAATGATTACATCTGGAAAAAGAGAAGGAGCCGGAGGTGATGCAATCTGTTAACAGAGGCAAAAAGTTGAAAACAAATCAAGAGATTGGTTAAAACAAGAACCATTTATCCAGAGCCCATTTATCCAGAACCATTTATCCAGAACTTTGGAGGTTCTGATAAAAAGGGCTCTAGACTGGAACCATTCCTGGTTCTGGCTCCTCTCACTGGGGAAGTTTTGCAAACTCAAAGCCATCTCTGATTTTGCCCTCTCTAAGGCAAACGTTAATTCAGGAATAATTACCTTGCAGCATCTTATTCTCTTTTCAGCCATGCTCTACTGTGTTCTCTTAGTGCTCCGTACATTTATATTCTTCACTTCCTTAAAATATACAGTATGATTCAGGTTAAAATGTAAGGCCAGGAGACAACTGTGCAGACACCAACTCCATTGCTGGCAGTTTGGATCTAATTTTCTCTTTCCACATTCCACAAAGGCAATAATAAATACAAACTGCTTTTGTGTTAAGAATTGTTGGAAAATGGAGACTGCTGTTTGGAAGGTCAAGGCCCTATCTATAGTGTCACCCTGGAGACTGGTTGTATGAAGGAGAAAGAGGGTGGGAGGGGGAAAGAGGTCATCTCTTTCCTTGCTGCTTGCTGCTGCCTGTCTGTCCATCTATCCCAAGAGAGGTAAAGATTATTCTCTTCATTCCAAAATGGGGGAGTTGCAATATTAGACTGCTAAACGATAACAGCAGTTGTCTTACAGATACAGTTTCTCAAATTCAACCTGCAAGGAGTACACAGTAAATGACGCTCGCTACGCTCTTCTTTGAGATGTTTACTTAACAAATGACTATTTTCCACACAATATACACATGTTTAGGGCTTTTAAGCAATCATGCTTAACATGGAGCAATGGCTTTGAGACCAGAGTTTATCTGAGAGAAATCAGTAAGGACAAGATTCTAACTTTATAGAATCAGGAACATGAGCCTAACAAGGCACAAACACATCATTCCCCCTAAAATCTCATTAATATTTGTTGTGCAACCAAAATAAAGAGATTGAGGCTGGGACTCTGAAGGTTCAAAGTTTCAGCTACCTTGTGTTAGGTGCAGGTTTCTGCAACTTTGGTACATACCCCAGCTTTCTGGCATGCAAGTTTTTCACCATTAGAGAACATCTGAAACTGAAGGAGATGAAAATGATCTTCCATACATTGTATTCTTTTGCAACTACTGGGAAAGTTTGGGGCAGGTGGTGCTGTTTGGGTTTTTAAAAGTATTTTCCTATCTTTTCAGAATTTTTGGCTACTCAAAGTATTTCAGATGACTGCAAATGCACAGACATTATCTAAATGTTAGTGAAAAGGTCTTGGATCTTCTTGTGTAGGATGAACTTCCCATGCAGCTAAAATAAAATAATAATAATAAAAAACAGGTTTACAATCTGCTCTAAAGGCACCGGAACAGCTACAAGAAAAGAGATTTAAAAGGAACTTGGTGTTAATCAGAAACACAAACCAAAGGTTATATTTTTTGAGTAATTGAAAGATCTGTCAACATCTTGTTTCTGATACTGGAGAGGCAAACAGTGAGAAAAATGAAGTTCACCGATGACAGAAGCATTGCCTATTTTGACATGTACTGCATGCGTCTATGATAAGTTTTCCCTAATTACATATGCCAGATTTTTCAATCACCAAGTTGCTAAGGGCCCATGGAACTGGATGGAATGACTCTTGCTGGCTTTGGCGAGTGCTGGATGTGGTTGTACCCATGAAATAATGATTTCTAAAATGTGGGAGGTCAGAATGGATGTACTGCAGATCAATGTGAAGGGAACTTTGAATTTCAAGATGTGATTTGCCTGTGAATAAGCTTGCTAATTTCAATAATTCATCATATGATATATAAAAAAAATCAGATACCTGTGTGGAGTGATAAAATTATGGACAACTTTGTAAAATATGGCAGCTTGTCTCTTCATTCTTCCCAGAAATAGGAACACTGCTCTCCTTAATTGACTGCCTCATCTTCATGACCCTCATGGAGCCTCCACACATCTATCTTCTTTCATTTCCTTCTATACTCTAGCCCATCCCTTGTGCTTCCCAAATGCCAGGCTCCCACGTTCATCCTTCCTCCATGCTGCACCTATCAGAAACAGCCTCCCAGTCTGAGTCCCTTTGTTTTTTTCCCAAACTCATCTTAAAGATCCATAACTCCAAACACGGCCTAGAAAATAAACATGAAATCTTATTCCTTCTTCAGTCTCTCAGTTTCCCTGTGCTCAATCATTGAACCTAGCAAAGGTACTCCTCACCCACCAGACACACAGAAACTACCTGTAAAGCAGCTCCAGATGGCAAGAGTCATGGAGACACCAACAGTACTCAGATCATATAGATGGTTAGGGACACCAATGTTAGATAAGTAAAGGTTTCTGCGCATCTACCAAAAAACAGAACTGCAATCAGGAATGTAAGCTAGCAAGAAGGCCAACTAATACAAACAATACCTAACCTGGCTATCTCTATCTCCCTAAGAACACCACCATCTCGGAAATAGTAATAAACAAATGCTTTCCTCCCTCCGCCCAACTAACTTAAAAAGAGTTAGAAAAGTCATTTGCGTGTTCTGGTGCACAGAGTGCTTGTGTAGGTAATAACTAGATACAGAGTGCGTATGACTTTCAAACAACAAAAGTATATAAAATCAATTCTATTTTTTCCTCCCACAGCCTGAAGCTGTCTAGGCTGAGGGTCACCTCTGAACTTGTCTATTGAAAAGTGATTTAAACTCCACCTTATTTCAGTATGAATGTTGGGCATGTCCTGCAGGCAATGAAAAAAAAGAAAGTCTGCATATTATAACTAATTGCACTGATGTTTGCATACTCTTTCCTAATGTTATATGATAGCTGTGTCAGTTCATGCTATTTGCATCTGACTGCGTACATCTGAATATGGATGTAGCATTCAATAGGTAAAAGGCCACCTTTGTTTAGTTATGAAGAACTGCATAATAATGTTATTCTTTACATCTAGTGTTGTTCCAGAGGCATTTATGTAGCACATTGGCTTTGGGTTCTACCACTCTGGAGGTAGACTGTCAGAGACTGGCCTTCTCAGTCAGGACATCTAACAAGGAAGAGTCCTGGTTGCTCTCTGGCAAGCAGCAAGGAAGGTGATTTTTGCCATGGGTTGTGTTCTCCCTTTCTTTCAGACCACACCTTCAGCTGAAAGTCTCTGTGCCCAAACGGTATCAGCTGACTTATCATAAGGTTTTATTCTGCAAAACCAAACATACTGACACATAAAAACAGGGGATTTATTTTCTAATGAACAAACACCAACTTGCTATTAGCACTGAATACTGCACTGTGTACAGAGAATTATTATACATTATTTGCAGTAGAATAATACCCCCCTTTCCTTTGTGCTAGGTGTTGTACAAACACAAAACCCCTGCCCTGAAGAGCTTACAGTCTAAGAGTGGAAGAAAGGAATTGTTATTAGCCCAGTTTTAAAGATGGGGAACTCAGGCCACAAGAAGCCTGTGGCAAAACCAGAAACTGAACACAGATCTCCTTGGGTCCCAAGTCCAATGCCTTAACCACAAGACCCTCCTTCCCTAAGGAATCAGAGAATCGTAGGACTGGAAGGGACCTTGAGAGATCATCTATTCCAGTCCCCTGCACTCAAGGCAGGACTAAGTATTATCTAGATCATCCCTGACAGGTGTTTGTCTAATCTGCTCTTAAAAATCTCCAATGATGGAGATTCCACAACCTGCCTAGGCAATTTATTATAGTGCTTAACCACTCTCACAGTTAGGAAGTTTTTCCTAATGTCCAACCTAAATCGCCCTTGCTGCAATTTAAGCCTATTGCTTCTTGTCCTATCCTCAGAGGTTAAGCAGAACAATTTTTCTCCCTCCTCCTTGTAACAACCTTTTATGTACTTGAAAACTGTTATGTCCCCTCTCACTCTTCTCTTCTCCAGACTAAACAAACCCAATTTTTTCAATCTTCCCTCATAGATCATGTTTTCTAGACCTTTAATCATTTTTGTTGCTCTTCCCTGGACCTTCTCCAATTTGTCCAAATCTTTCCTGAAACGCGGTGCCCAGAACTGGACACAATACTCCAGTTGAGGCCTAATCATCATGGAGTAGAGAGGAAGAATTACTTCTCGTGTCTTGCCCACAACACTCCTGCTAATACATCCCAGAATGACGTTTGCTTTTTTTTTGCAACAGTGTTACACTGTTGACTCATTTTTAGCTTGTGATCCACTGACTCCCCCAGATCCCTCCTTCCTAGGCAATCATTTCTTATTTTGTATGTATTTGCAACTGATTGTTCCTTCCTAAGTGGAGTACTTTGCATTCGTCCTTATTGAATTTCATCCTATTTACTTCAGACCATTTCTCCAGTTTGTCCAGATCATTTGAATTTTAATCCTATCTTCCAATCACTTGCAACCCCTCCCAGCTTGGTATCATTTTCAAATGTTGCAAGTGTACTCTCTATGCCATTATCTTACTCACTGATGAAGATTTTGAACAGAACCAGACCCAGAACGGATCCCTGTGGGACTTCCCTTGATATGCCCTTCCAGCTTGACTGTAAACCACAGATAACTACTGTCTGGGAATGGTTTTCCAACCAGTTATACACCCACCTTATAGTAGCTCCATCTAGGTTGTATTTCCCTAGTTTGTTTATGAGAAGGTCTTGCGAAACAGTATTGAAAGTCTTACTAAAGTGAAGATATCCCACATCTACCCTTTCCCCCCCATCTACAAGGTGTGTTACCCTGACAAAGAAAGCTATTAGGTTGGTTTGACATGATTTGTTCTTGACACATCCATGCTGACTGTTACTTATCACCTTATTATCTTCTAGATATTCGCAGACTGATTGTTTAATTATTTGCTCCATTATCTTTCCAGGCATTGAAGTTAAGCTGACTGTTGGTAATTCCCCAGGTTGTCCTTATTCCCCTTTTTTATAGATTAGCACTATATTTGCCCTTTTCCAGTCTTCTGGAATCTCTCCCATCTTCCATGACTTTTCAAAGATAATCGCTAATGGCTCAGATATTTCCTCAGGCAACTCCTTGATTATTCTAGGATGTATTTCATCAGGCCCTGGTGACTTGAAGACATCTAACTAGTCTAAGTAATTTTAACTTCTTCTTTCCCTATTTTAGCCTCTTATCCGAGCTCATTTTCATTGGCATTCACTGTGTTAGATGTCCAATCACATTTCTGGTGAAAACTGAAACAAATAAGTCATTTAGCACTTCTGCCATTTACACTTTTTTTGTCATTGTTTTCTCCCTGCTCACTGAGTAATGGGCCTATCCTGTCCTTGATTATTCTCTTGCTTCTAATGTATCTATAGAATGTTTTCTTGTTACTCTTTATGTCTTTAGCTATTTTAACCTTGTTTTATGCCTTGGCCTTGCTAATTTTGTCCCTACCTACTGGTGGTATTTATTTATATTCATCCTTTGTAATTTGACCTAGTTTCCACTTTTTGTAGGACTCTTTTTTGAGTTTCAGATAATTGAAGATCTCCTAGTTATGCCAGGGTGGTCTTAATAATGTCTCTTGAAAAACAGTCAACTGTCTTGAACTGTTTTTCCCTTTAGACTTCTTCCTATGGGATCTTACCTACCAACCCCTGGAGTTTGCTAAAAGTCTGCCTTCTTGAAATCTATTATGTTTATTGTGCTGTTTTCCATTCTACCATTCCTTAGAATCATGAACACTACCATTTCATGATCACTTTCTCCCACGCTGCCTTCCACTTTCAAACTATCTACGAGTTAGTTCCTCCCTATTTGTCAAAATCAAATCTAAAACAGTCTCTCCTCTGCTAGCTTTCTCCACTGTCTGAAATAAATAGTCTCCAATACATTTCAAGAACTTGTTGGAAAATCTGTGCCCTGCTATAATATTTTCCCAATAGATATCTGGGTAGTTGAAGTCCCTCATCACCACCAAGTACTTTGGATGATTTTGTTAGTAGTTTTCTTTTTTTTAAAAAAGCCTCCTCCACCTGTTCTTTCTGGTTAGGTGGTCTGTAGCTGACCCCTACCATGACACCACCCTTGTTTTTTACCCCTTTTATCCTTACCCAGAGACTTTCAACAAGTTTGTCTCCTATTTCTATCTCAACCTCAGTCCAAGTGTATACATTTTTATATATAAGGCAACACCACCTCCCTTTCCCCCTGCCTGTCCTTCCTGAGCAAGCTGTACCCTTCTATACCAATATTCCAGTCATGCACATTATCTCACCAAGTCTGTGTAATGCTAACTATGTCAGAGCTGTGTTTATTAACTAGCACTTCAAGTTCTTTCTGCTTATTCTCCATAGTTCTTGAATTAGCAAACAGACATCTAAGATACTGATTTGTTTCCCCCTCCACGTTCTCTTGTCTCTCCCTTATCCTTTCTATAATGGCGCACATCCCCCTCCCCCGCCCCTCCCCCCCCGATTCTGACCCTTCTCCAAGGTTTCCATGGTTTGGGTTTTTTTTACTTATCTATGGACTTTTGTCACTTGCCCCCACTGAACCTAGTTTATAGAATAAAGTAAAATTAACCTCTGAGGAAACTTGTTTAAAAGGAGTTTTTGCAATCCTTTTGAGGTGTTTCCATTTTATGTGGCTGAAAGAGCAAATGCTATGTAACTTAATAAATAACATTTACTTTTGTGAATTTGTATGGGTAATTCTTAACTGAATCACAGCGGTAACACATAAATAACCCACATGAGTGGACAATATGGGACCCTCTTAGAGACCAGTCAGTTTTAAGGGATGTACACAAGTTAGAAGATCGAGTAATGTCTCTCCCTTACAAACTTACCCTGAAGGGTGGGATTGCTGAGGCAAACTAACATGTCTGGGAGGTCTGTGGCACCTGATAGGAATGGATGGAAACTTCAGGAAAGGATCTGCAAAAAGGCATGATAAATCACCCAGTGTGTATAACGGAGAGACAAGGGGCTGGAAAGTAGGAAGGAGAAGACCAATGAAGAACAGCCTGGGCAGTAAGAAGTAGCTCAGAAGCTTATAGGTTGAAAAGGTACATTCCCATAGGTAAATACATCCAGCATGGTACATTATTATGGGCAAATACATCCAAGTACATGGACGGTGAAGGATCTTTTCTGCCCCCCTTTTTAAGGCTGCACTGGGCCACTTTATTGTCCCTCCATTTTTTAAAATAGCTTTAGCCTACTGAATATCATCTTCATACTTTCATTCAGTCATGCATTCAGGTTTATTTCCCATTGAAAATGCAAAGAAAAATACCTGTAAACTAGTTCCTGAGCCCTGGCTACCATTTTTTTTTTAAAAGAAATTTTTCATTAAGGCAAACAGACTAGGGACCGAATGGCTGGGCAGCAGTTCTACAGAAAAGGACCTAGGGGTTACAGTGGACGAAAAGCTGAATATGAGTCAACAGTGTGCCCTTGTTGCCAAGAAGGCTAATGGCATTTTGGGTTGTATAAGTAGGGGCATTTCCAGCAGATCGAGGGATGTGATCATTCCCCTCTACTCAGCACTGGTGAGGCCTCATTTGGAGTACTGTGTCCAGTTTTGGGCCCCACACTACAAGAAGGATGTGGATAAATTGGAGAGAGTCCAGCGGAGGGCAACAAAAATGATTAGGGGGCTGGAACACATGACTTATGAGGAGAGGCTGAGGGAACTGGGATTGTTTAGCCTGCAGAAGAGAAGAATGAGGGGGGATTTGATAGTTGCTTTCAACTACCTGAAAGGGGGTTCCAAAGAGGATGGATCTAGACTGTTCTCAGTGGTAGGCGATGACAGAACAAGGAGCAATGGTCTCAAGTTGCAGAGAGGGAGGTTTAGGTTGGATATTAGGAAAAACTTTTTCACTAGTAGGGTGGTGAAGAACTGGAATGGGTTACCTAGGGAGGTGGTGGAATCTCCTTCCTTAGAGGTTTTTAAGGTCAGGCTTGACAAAGCCCTGGCTGGGATGATTTAGTTGGGTTTGGTCCTGCTTTGAGCAGGGGGTTGGACTAGATGACCTCCTGAGGTCCCTTCCAACCCTGAGATTCTATGATTCTATGAAAGCTACAATAAAATGTTAACATATGACAACATACATTCATGATTCAGGATCATGTGAATATTCAAAGAACCTGGCTCAAGATTCCGGCTTGGTGGCTGGGAAGTCCACCTGTTGTAAGTATGCTAAACATGGTGACCGAATTTGTAAATACATATCCTCCTTCTGGAGCTTTTCTTATGTATGTACTTGGGTGAAAGGTTTCCCATTTATAAGGACAGTCCAGCCCTACAGCCCATACGTATTGCCTAATTCTCTCTTTCATAACTGGACTGAACTGATAGGATATCATTAGAACGTTTTCCTGTGCAATTTCCTAATAACCCATTTAAAATATTTTTTCTAGTTCAATAAGGCAATTAGTCTGACAGGCTCATTCCCCAGTAAACTTGCTTTTAAAAAAGAAAGTGGGCATCATTAACAATGAATATTTACCATACAGTGGTATTCCCGATACTTAGAATGTGAAATATCTCAAATACCACAGTAAATTTAACTACTGTGGGTGATAAAGATCCAATTTAATGTTCCTCACTATATTTGTGTGCAAAAGAGTTCACTACATTAGCTTTTTTAATTCTGCTCAACACAAACAGTTGGAGGTTTTTAAAAATGGAATTCCCTCTCCTCCACCTCAGCCCACAAAAGTCACTGCTAGGCCCAAACTTTCCATACCAAGCACTAGCCTAGAACAAGTTGTTTTGGCCAAGATCTAAACTTTCAAGGGATTAGAGGTTTTGTTGGGCTGAGATGTGTAACCACAGCTAATCTGTATTTAACCAAGATCTATTTGGTGTTCATATTAGGCTGGAAATCTCATGAGAATGCTCTTGTGAAATTTTGAGAACTCCCTGCTTTTAGGAGCATTGGAAACATAGGAGTTGCCAGTGCCACGCTGGATTGGACCAGTGGACCATCAAGTCCAGAATCCTGTCTCTGACACTGGCCACAACCCAGTGCTTAAAAGAAAGATGAAGCAAAACCTGCAGCAAGCAGTTATATCTGGATACCCTGCTCCCAGAGAGTTTCTTCTTAACCCTATTAAGTAGAGGTTGTCAGGTGTCTATGCAATATGGCTTGATTTCCAGAGTAGGAGGCACCCACAACTCCAATAAAAGTCAATGGGAGCTGGAAATGCTCATCACCATTTAAAAAAAACCCAAACAATCCCTATGTGTGCTCACAGTCTCACACTACTTCCTCAGACACCACCTAAGCTCACCCTTACATCAGTAAGTAACACTTTCGCTGCAAAAGCCATAAATCTGTTATCAACTGCTAAAATCATCCAAAAGAACTTTGTATTTTGTTACCATAAATGTTGGGGGAGAAAAATCCTTCTTGCTTCATTTATGTAGCAGCAAAGCAAAACGTTTATTCATTTTACCCATGGACAACAATGTCATCTCCTGTGAAAAGAACCTGTGAAATAATTTCCGGTAATATATTTATAAACATTGTCTTTATTAAACAGTTTTCTCAGCACATTAGCTCATTTTTTTTAAATTCTGGGTTCAGAACAAAGGAGTTTTTTACCCTTATTTTCTTCTGTACCATCAGGCTGTTATGCCAGTATTAAATAATTCTCTCACAACGCTTCTGAAGAGCTCTATGTAAAGATGTACAAATTCACATGGCTATGGCTTCCAGTATGTAAGGTCTAACCTGGAATCTGACAAAGAACCATAGAGTGTCCTGCCCCACATCCAATTAAGAATGGTTTTGCAGAACCAAGAGCTGCGATTGGCTTCGGGGCATAAACATTTGCTTCTGTGCCATCACCACACATCCCATGTTCATTCCATCCCCAGGAGAAACAATGACCACCTAGGGGAGAGGGAACAAAAGTTTCAATGAGAATATTTGTTACAAACCAATGTAAAAAACCAAAACTGTCTCTTTTATGGGAGGGAGTGTAATCAGCCATCTTCTAATTATCAGAGAATCTACCTGTTCCTTCCTGATCCTTAATAATTAAAAAGCAAGCAAGAGGTTTAAGAATTGATTAATAAGATTACAATTTATTCTTTCTACCAGCCCCACAAAAGTTTGCTGGCACTTTAAAGACACAAAATAAAACTGTCCCAGAAAGCTTACAATTTACTGTCCCCATCCTGTAAGCTGTTCTAAGAAGGCAAATCCCAGTGCCATGCATTGAACTATAACATATATATATATATATATATATATACACACACACACACACACACACTTGAATCTCATCCGCACAGAATGGCATGCAGAATCAAGGTCTATATGGACAAAGTGGCAAAGGAAGGAAGCAATACATTCATAAATTTATGAATGAGATCATATATTTATTCCTATTTTCACTTTAACTCTCATGGCTTTTCCTTGTGTTTCTTTTTATACGAACCCCTGGCAACTTGCATTGCTGTTATTTGTGACACCTTTCTTATCTTCTTTGATGTACCTTACCTTTTAGTTTTATATTTTCGTTATTTTCTATTATTATTATTATTTACTTTTTAACTCATACGCTTTCTATCCCAAATCAAGGTCAATGTATTATCATTATAGTACTTCAAAACACTCCACAGAAATCTTGTTCTATAAATGGTCAGTGCAAGAGGAAAAACTCTTTTACTCTGAGCAGTGGTGCATGTTCCATCCATAAAGTGGTTTTTGAGTGCCAGAATGTTCTTTTGAGTTTGTGTGATCAAACAGAAATCCACGGCTGTAATGTAATTATGTTTCTGCTGCAACTGGCTCTTTTGAATGTCACAGTGAGTTAATGGTATCAAATACAATTCTAAAGTCAAATGGAAAACACAAAACCAAAAAATGCAATAAAGGTCACAGCCCTGAGATAATGTAATATCTTCAAAATTCAGGAAGAGACTATTCTAGATGTTGGCCAGATCACCCTTCTCCTTTGAGCTACCCTAATCTACTTACGCTAAGTAATGCTATTACTCTGAGTGTTAAAATGTTCTTCTTTCTTATATTTTTTTCAAAAATTAAAATGTTAGTAAAGCCAGGTATTATTAAACACAAAATTGTATTCTACAAACTGATTTCACAGTAACCTCTGCATGAGATAAGTAAGAGGAATCCCTTCTGACACAGTACAGCAGTTCCTCAAAGCTGCATCAATGTTCTTCTTAACAACCTGAGCTCCACCACAAGTGCACATTCAGGGGCCATAGATTTACATGCTGTGCTATATGGGAATACTAAAAAAAATAACAGATGTATAGCACAGGGCCGTAAATGTGCCACTCTGAAGAACACGGATTTATATGAGCAACTAAGGGATTAATAGGAATTCCTTGTAAAGTTCAAGGCCGGACTATACCGCATTAAGGTATGTGAGTCAACAAATACATCCGAAACCAAGGGACAGTGCTGATTTCATCATATAACAGTGATGCAGAAAAAAATGAACTATAGCATACAGCAAAATCTACTACATTCAGAAAATTTCTTTTACACAATAATTAACACATGGAACTCATTGACACAAGATATAACTGAGGCCAAGAGCACAGCAGGATACACAAAAGAGTTAAAGAATAGATAAAATAAAATAATTACACTTTACATAGAGTATATGAACATTCACAATTACATTAGAAAAGGTAAAAGAGCAGCAAAACCCACTTAAAGAGATAAGACCATTTTTCTAGATCTGTTATCTGGATATCCTCTATCCACTATTCTGTTTTAGAAGACAATTAATTAAACTACTATGTTTTCCACTGTTTTAGCATATCACCAGCAATCCAGTGTTTAATGGGTTCAGGATTAAAATTGTGCTTGTTTGTCTAATTCAACCTCTCTTCAACACAATTCACAGCTCCTACAATACAGTGAGTATTCAGACATCTCTTTAGACATGCCTGTAGTTACCTGTAGCGACAATGAAAACCAGACACCATTGGCCCATAGTATGGATTAGTCCTGGTTAGGATATTAAAAAAACGTGAATAATAAAATAGCAGAGATACTAAATTTCAGCATTAACAAGTAGTTAATTATCATGTAATAGCTGACACCACAGGCAGGAAGCGAAAGGCTATGTGACACCTACTTAATGCATTATTAAATCATAATTCTAAACCCAGAGGAGTGATGTGCAAGCTGGTTCAGACAAAAAAACATTTCCCCAGTAAAATGCCACCTATGTTTAGAACAGCCAAATCTTTTTTAAGACGGAGGAAGATTCAGGGACATTTTTTCACTTGTGTATCCCATTCAGCATCAAAACGGAAAGTAACAAAATACAGAGACAATGGCTGTTCCAATGGAATTTCCAAGCAGGACTGGACATGCTGGAAATCCTAAGAGAAAGGCTGGCTCATTTTCCAGCCCTGTTTTGCAGACTTAAGAGAATTGGGTAGTTTGAATGAACATCTGAATAGGTGGATGCTTCTCCATATCTAACCCAGCCTGTGAACCACCAAAGGTCACTTAAACCCGTCTGTGCCTCAGCTCTCCCATCTGTGAAATGGAGATAATACCACTCATCTGCTTTTGAAAAGCACTCAAATCCTGTCTGGAACTTGCTACATACCATAAGTAATGAGTTTGCAATCCAGGGAAGAGTCACAACCAAGGCTTTCTTCCTGGCTATGTTGAGGAGGCAAAACTTTTTTTTGTAACATGATGGTTCCAATATGGAAAAGGTTGCAATCATCTTGCATGATTACTCCCAATTAAAAGGAAATATGTAACAACTTTAATTAAAATAAATAATTGTCACCTGAAAAATAATAATCATTCCAGAAATACAGATCAGAGGATAACACATTTATGAATCATGTTTTGATTTTAAGACTCTACAGAGGTTGTAAAAAGCAGATTCGTTTCACTTTGAGTTTGAAGGTGTTATGGGAAGATTTAAGAAAAATGTTTTTTTTGAGTTACCAGTTTTCTCCTACCTCCTTACCTCATCCCCATCTTCCCCCAATCAGAGCCGCATTTAAAGGTCTCTGATCTCACTGAATATAGAGAGCTTTCTGGGCATGTTAAACACCAGCATGAGTAACATTCTCAGCAAGAATTATAGCAGCAGTTTTCATCCCTTCCCCTATTGCAACCCCCTTTGCCATTCTCAGATCACTCTTCTATCTAGCAGGGATCTATAGCCATTTAAGAGAAATATGAAGTGCTGGAAGGTCATGATCCCACAACACCTGTTTGTGATCCCCAGATTGAGAACCCTTTAGTGATGGTACCTTGATATCATGCTCAACCATCAATTTCCAGCCATTTTATAATAAGATTTAAAAGCAGTTAGGTTAGTTTTCAGAGGGGTGTCTACCCTACATGGATTATATGGAAGGGATGTAAAATACATTTAGAGTATTGCTTACTAGGACCATTTCTGTGCATGTCTTGAATGCACAGCAGTCACTATTAAGGAGTCAGCATTTTCTAAGAGTTAACATATCACAGTATCTGAGATACAGGGCCTTCCTCTTAGACCTAGAGTAGGAAAACCATCTAGTCAGGTTAATAGGGAATAGAATTTTGGTAATTTTACATTTTTCTGAAACATCTAATCATCTATATGTCTAATCTTACCCTTTTTGTTGTTATGAGCTTTGTGGTACCAAATATCAGTGATTAGTCCAACACACAAATGCAATTGGCTGATTTGTTTCCATGGTGATTACTGTTTTATTTGGTTGGAGAATTTTTATTCAGCTCCATCAAAACCTAATGAGCTAAGTCCAGCATGTTTTGAGTCATCTGGAATAATTAAAGTGCTAGGTGGAATTGCTGATACAGCAAATATTTAAAACACTGAAACAAGAAACGGGGCAGTAGATGACTTGCTTAGACTGATAACAATGTCTAACTACATATCTTTTAAAAATACCACAGAGGATTTTAAAAGCCTGGAAAACAGCAGACAAAAACAGCTCCCTAAAACTAAAGAACGCCTGACGGCCTTTATTTATATGAGCAAAGAGAAAAAGTGATTAAAAGGATTTTGTACGCAATAGGCTACTGTACATAACTATAGGGTGCCCCAATTTTACACAAGTGGATAAAAAAAGACAATGAAGTCTGGTAAAAAAAAAAAAAAAGTACTAGAACAGATAAGCCGGGAGCAGCTGATTTGTGAATGGTCGTAAAGGCAAGGACTAGAAACTTGTATTCGATTTGGTAGAGAAGGGAGAGCTACTGGAGGAATTCAAAGAACAGTGTCATGCTGTCTGGAGTAGCTCACAACCGAGAGTGCTAACCAAAAGCAGAGCAGACACCCCAAGCTGGTGGTATGTTCTATAATTAGATTTCACCAACCTAGTAACAAATATGAACTCCTGAAGCACTGTACCAGTCTTGCAGTGGAGTCACAGACAGTCCCCTTGGGCACTCCAGTCTATATTACCACCCAGGCATGCTGGACTTAGTGATAAATGGTCACTTACACCAAAGATCACAAAATATTCAGGTTGCTCCCAGTCCCAGGAGACCCGTCTCTTACCCTAGGTCAATTTGTACCTTACATCTCACACTAAAGACAGCGCCTGTAGACAATCCTGTAACAAACTCACTAAACGTTTAATAACGAGGAAAAAAGAAATGAGAGAGTTATTTACAGGTTAAAGCAAGCAAGCATATATACACAGAAATGAGTTTCAGTCTGTGATTCAAAAGGTGATAGATTTGAAGTAATTTGTCAGTCCAAAATGTCTTTTGGGTCAGTCCAAAATGTCAGGGCTAACCGATGCCAAGAAGCATGGGGATCTTTTTGCTTTTGTTTAGGAATCTTTGCCCCCTGGAGTCCAGACAGCATAAAACAGATTCAGTTTCTCCTTGTGAGAAATTTTTATCCCCTTCACTCCAGAATCCAAACTGATGGGATGAATTCATGCATAGGTCTCCCCTTCCTGGAGGGAGTTAGGAATACAATCAACAGGTCCTCTCTCCTCTGATGCTACATAATACCTCGCTGACCTTCATTGGGTCATCTTATATGCAGGACAAGCCCTTTATGTTCATTAATGCTTCTTTTCCTGTTTGGTGAGTTACACAATTACAGAGGTTTACAATGCAAATACGCAATATCACTTTACACCATGGGTAAAGCTGTGAGTTTGTCACGGAGGTTATGGAAGTCATGGATTCTGTGACTTTCTGTGACCTCCATGACTTTTGCAGTGGCCAGTGGACCTGGCTCTGGGGCAGCTCAGGCAGCTGTGTGACAAGGAAGATGGTGGTGTTTTCTAAAGCGATGGAGAAAAGAGGGGAGTCTGGAGCAAGAAAAGGAGCTCAGTTTTGGAAATGTTAAGTTGTCAATGGAGAGGCTTGTAGGAGAAGACAACATAGTGGCAGGCCAAACTGCAGGAGCAGGAGCAGGAGCAGGGAGAAGATAGATTTGTGACTCATCAGTGTAGAGACAGCAGTTGAAGCCATGGGGTCTACACTTAAAATTTAGGACAACATAGCTATATTGCTCATAGGTATGCTACTACAGTGACTGTATGCAGACATGGGCTACGTTATATGAGCTGATGAAGTCACCTAGAGAAAAGGCATTAGAGAAGAGTGGGTCAAGGACGGAGTCTTGCTTTGATTCCCTTTTGGGGTATTTTTGTTTGTTTTTTCCTTCCCTTTTGATCATAAGAACGGCCCTACCAGGTCAGACTAAAGGTCCATCTAGCCCAGTATCCTGTCTTCGGAGAGTGGCCAGTACCAGGTGCCCCAGAGGGAATGAACAGATCAGGTAATCATCAAGTGATACAGCCCCTTGCTCATTCCCAGCTCTGGCAAACAGAGGCTAGGGACACCATTCCTGCCCATCCTGGCTAATAGCCATTGATGGACCTATCCGCCATGAATTTATCTAGTTCTTTTTTTTAACCCTGTTGTAGTCTTGGCCTTCACAACATCCTCTGGCAAGAAGTTCCACAGGTTGACTGTGCGTTGCGTGAAGAAATAATTCCTTTTATTTGTTTTAAACCTGCTGTCTATTAATTTCATTTGGTGACCCCTAGTTCTTGTGTTCTGAGAAGTAGTAAACAACACTTCCTTATCTACTTTCTCTACACCCGTCCTGATTTCATGCCTATTCCAAGTTGATTACTGATAAAATCTTGAAGCAACCGCAGCAGCCCCACATGCTTTCAGGCAGAAATTCAATTTTTATGAACATAACAATCACCAACAAGGCTCTATGCCAGATCTCTTTGGGATGAAACGCCATTGCAAGTGATGTGTATTAATACAGCTACAAATTGTTTCTAACTGAATTTAAACCGAGCCTGGCAACATGTTCTCATATCTAATGATTTATGCACATGGTAGAGGAAGGGAAGGAAAAATTTGTTTGTTGGGTCCGTGGGTTAAATGGAGTAACCTTTTCACAAAGGCATGTTATTACTGCTGTTGCCCTTTCCCCTCTTTAAAGTGTAAATATTCTAAGCATAAATGAAATCAGGAGATTTAACAAAACAGGTCCAGTGTAAACCCAGAGAATACTTCAGATTTCCACCAGTGTAACAAACCAGAATTTGTCCCTAAAATCCAAACTACTGTGAAAAGCCAAAGGTGAAGCAAGTTTCCCCAATGTAGGTATAAATCATTTAGGTCTAAAGCCCAATCAAACGCCCACTGAATCTGTCTGCTTTAGTCACATGCATATGGGCAGCAGACTTTAGACTACCACAGGCAAGTGATAATTAACCAGATTATTTCAGGTAATCAGAAGATAATGCCTGCAACCAATGCATGTATTAAACTGGTTTTACTGGCTAGGAGAAAAGTACTTAAAAAAATACACCATATTGCTTTATAAGGTGTTATATAAAGGTCATATGACTACATAACGCCCAGTAACCCACAACTATTTAGACAGTCTTCATATTTAAATACATTGTTCTACAGGCAAGAAGTACTAATATTAGCAGCTAAGATACTTGGGGGGTTAACACAGTTACTTGTAAAAAACAAAAACAAAAACCCAAAAAACCCGAGGAGTCCTTGTGGCACCTTAAAGACTAACAAATTTATATGGGCATAAGCTTTCATGGGTTAGAACCCACTTCATCAGCTATATGAAGTACAAGACACAGGAACAGGTATAAATACATGAAAGAATGTGGGTTGCTTTACCAAGTGTTAAGTCAGTCTAATGAGATAAATCAATTAACAGCAAGATACCAAAGGAGGAGAAATAACTTTTGAAGTAGTAAGAGATTGGCCCATTACAGACAGTTGACAAGAAGGTGCGAGTAACAGTAGGGAGAAATTAGTATTGGAGAAATTAAGTTTAGGTTTTGTAATGACCCAACCACTCCCAGTCTTTATTCAGGCCTAATCTGATGGTATCTAATTTGCAAATTAATTTCAGTTCTGCAGCTTCAGGTTGGAGTCTGTTTTTGAAGTTTTTTTGTTGAAGAATTGCGACTTGGAAGTCTGTAACTGAGTGACCAGAGAGATTGAAGTGTTCTCCTACTGGTTTCTGAATGTTATAACTGATTGACAGAGCCAGAAGTGTACCAAGAAGTCACCTACTACAAGACAGGCCCAATAAAGAAAGTAACAGAATGCCACTAGCCGTCACCTACAGCCCCCAACTAAAACCTCTCCAGAGCATCATCAAGGATCTACAACCTATCTTGAAGGACGATCCCTCACTCTCACAGTCCTTGGGAGACAGGCCAGTCCTCGCTTACAGACAGCTCCCCAACCTGAAGCAAATACTCACCAGCAACTACACACCACACAACAAAAACACCAACCCAAGAACCAAACCCTGCTACAAACCCCAGTGCCAACTCTGTCCACATATCTATTCAAGGGACACTATCATAGGACCTAACCACATCAGTCACACCATCTGGGGCTCATTACCTGCACATCTACCAATATCATATACGCCATCATGTGCCAGCAATGCCCCTCTGCCATGTACATTGGCCAAACTGGACAGTCTCTATGCAAAAGAATAAATGGACACAAATCTGACATCAGGAATCATAACATTCAAAAACCAGTAGGAGAACACTTCAATCTCTCTGGTCAATAACAGACTTCAAAGTCGCAATTCTTCAAAAAAAACAAACAAACAAAAAAAACCCCCCAAAACTTCAAAAACAGACTCCTTGGAACCTAACCTCCTGCATTTATATTAAATCTAATGGGAAAATTGGATTTGTTTAACATCATTTCACTTAAAGTTGCATTTTTCAGGAACATAACTACAACATTAAGTGAGGAGTTACTGTATTAATTCTCCCAAAACCACATTAATATATAATCAACAGTTCTCCACTGAAAGATAGACACAACCAATTGTGGGTACTACACACACATTACAACCTTGCACACAATCATCACAGCCTGGAGTTGAGGCTCAGCAGTTATATCACGGAACAATCCAAATTACCAAGATTTCTTATTACATTTACTTATGAACATCAGTTCTCAATTCTTTAATACCTAACACATTTATCGCACTTCCAAGGATGCACTTGTCTTTAAGGCACTTTAAAGAGTGTGGTTAGTATAGTTTGAATGAATTGGTCCAAAAGAGATAAGAATAGAATATTAAAAGAAATTGCTTAAAACATTTCTTTTCAATTTCCCTTAGGCCAATTTGCTTAGACATACAAAGGTGTTCAAATCTAAAATATGGTTACTTGAGGTCTCACTAGAGAGACTCAGCAAGATAACCTATGGTGATTTATATTACAAAATAAAAGGGGAACCACAATCTTTGCAATGAAATCTCACCACATCTTCTTATCTGCTTAACCCTAAGTTGGGGAAGAGACCTTTCCATGGGGCTGGTCTGAGTGTCGGTCATATTTAGGATTGTTCAGCCTCTTGTTCTCACTCTTCACATAGTGAGAGTCTTTAGTTTATGTACCTTAGTTTCAGAGCTCATAGAAGGGGGCCACCCTCTTACTCCTATTAGAAAAATGCCAAGAGTGCTTAGTTGTTAGCGCTTTCCGCTTCTTTGCTGCTTCCACTAATATCAAGTAGATGGATTGGGTGTATAACAAACTTCTTCAATCTTTTTCTTATCAGAGGCTTTTTAGGTTTGATCTCTTTCAAAGATTTTATTTTATTATTAGCCTCTACTGTCAATTGGAATTTAAGCATTTTCTCTTAATATCCTGAAGTAATACCTTGATTTATATCTTTTAACATTTCTTTTTCCTAGTGCCAGACAATTCCTATTACTTCTAGAGTGCAGCAATTATTTACAACAAAAACCAACAAAATTCTTATAATAGTCTAAATTTGGAAGATATACTCCATACATTGTTTGATTATATTTAACCATTTCACATTATAATCAAACAAGAGTCTTTTCCGTATCTAGAAGGATATAGATCTGACCAGAAGGCACACAAATGTGCAGATTCTAATTTGGAGTGAAAGACAGATTATCCACCGTATATTTGATTTACAAAGAAAACAATGTATAGTTAATCCTCTGGGGTGAAAACATGCAACTTGGATTTCTTGGGGTAAAAGATAGTTTGTCCAATTTGACCTTCAGTCTCACAGCCAGTCATTTTACTTAACTGCAGCTTCCCTGCCCTTCTCTTGATCCCCTCACAATCTGCAATGGGTCTCTTTACATAAGGAAGCAGGGCTTCACCCTTACTTGGTAGCTTGGATCTTTTTTTAGCTAGGTTCAGAGGAACAAAGAGGTTTTATTCATCTGCATATTAAGAGAGATTCTTGCCTAGGTGATTAACAATACACTCATTTAGCTATTTTAGTTTTGTGGCAAACTGCTGGCACTATTATGATGGGTCCTGCCTCCTCTTGTGGGCGTTCAGGACACCATTTCTCACCCCTGAACTGGGGTATCAACTGTCCTACTAGTGTCCCAGAAAAGGGGAGTGGAGAGGGAGGGACCCGGGCCTGCCCTCTACTCCAGATCCCAGCCCAAGGGCCCTAGGGATAGCGGTCTCATGAACTAGCGATTCCTTCCCCTAGGCTACTTCTCTCTCCAGCCCTTCAGCTTGTGGGGCTTCCTGCCCTCTCTCCGCTTGTCCCAAGTTTCTCCCAACCCCTTGTGTCTGTAGAGTCCCTCTGCTCTGCACAAGCCGGGTTTCCATTTATGTAGGGTCTTAGTTTTCTGGCCCACCACAGAACTTCTCCAAACTGCTCTCCTTCAAACTGCTCTCCACTCCAACACCAAACCACTCTGCTTCAACTCCTTCAAACTGCTCTCTGCTCCAACACCAAACCACTCTGCTTCAACTCCTTCAAACTGCTCTCCACTCCAACACCAAACCACTCTGCTTCAACTTCTTCAAACTGCTCTCCTCCAAACTGCTCTCCACTCCAAACACCAAACCACTCTGCTTCAACTCCTTCAAACTGCTCTCCTCCAAACTGCTCTCTGCTCCAACACCAAACCACTCTGCTTCAATTCCTCCAAACTGCTCTCCTCCAAGCTGCTCTCTGCTCCAACACCAAACTACTCTGCTTCAACTCCTCCAACTGTCTGATTGTAGCAGGGAGGTTTTATCATGTGACTGGCTTCAGGTGCTCTAATTGGCTTAATTGGTTTCAGGTGCTCTAATTAATCTGTAGCAGCCGCTCTTCCCTCTACAGGGAATAAGGCTCTCATCATCCTGGGGCTTACGTATCTCCCATGTATCACTGCCCTCTGGCCGTGCTATATCACAGTTTCTATTCTTGGTGAGAGGAACTCCTGACCTTGGATGATCTGTGTGTCCTTAGACAATGTGTCTCACATAACATGAACCATTTTCTTATTGTCTTTACTTCTTAGGTGGATCTGATTTGGGGATAAATATAGGTGGATAGCTTTTCTAATGTGTGAGGGCCAGGAGGAATCTGTAGTTAATCAATCAATCAAAGCATATCAGTCCCATATAGCCCTTACAACTGACAGCACTACTGTCAATACAAAGGTTAGCTCAAGTATTTTCTTATGTAAAATCTTCGTAACTGCACAATTCATGGATTTTATCAGATACCTTTCACACAGTACCAAGTTCCTTTTTCTTGATTCAGCAAGTGTCCTCTTTTGATTCATTGTAGAATTATGAGAAACTGTGCAGTTTTGCTTTACAGGTACATGTGCAAAACTCAGCTAAAATATCAGATTTTTGCCTGGTTTCAGGTTGGAAACACAGGTTGATTCCGCTAAACCACTAAGATGAAATCATGACATAGCCCGGGCAGGGTTTACTTCAAACACAGCCCAAGTTTACTAAATTCACAAACTATTCAGCAAATGTAATCTTGAGTTTACAGGATCTGTTACAAAAGTTTAGTGCAGCCCTGGTTTATAGTGTTCTCCCTCTCAGCAATTCTCTTGAGTACTCTGGGTAAAATAGTTATTTTCCCTTCGATTAGCACCTTTCAACCAAGGATCTCAAAGCACTTTACAAACATTCATTAAACTTCAACATGGTAGGAGAGATTAGCATCCCTGTTTTACAATGGGATATTATAGCACACAGAAGTCAAGTGACTTACTCACAGTCATATAATGAACCAGTGGCAGAGCCAGGACTAGAAATCAGGTGTCTTGAGTATCAGGGCTTGTCTACACTTACAGTGCTGCAGCTGCACTGCTGTAGCGCTTAGTGAAGAAGCTACCTATGCATACGAGAGAGCATCTTCCATTGGCGTAGGTACTCCACCTGCCTGAGAGGCGGTAGCTATGTTGATGGAGGAAGCTCTCCCATCGACAGAGTGCTGTGTACACCAGGGGTTAGGTCAGTATAACTGTGTCACTCAGAAATGTGGATTTTCCATACCCCTGAGCAACATAGTTATGTCAACATAAGTCGGTAGTCAAGAGTACCGCCAGCCTTTTTGCTGCCCTAGGTGGCGGAAGGTCCCGCCCCCGAAATGCCGCCCCCGACAGAGGCGGCAGAAGGTCCCACCCCCGAAATACCAACAACGACTGGGGTGGCCAAAGATCTGGCTGCTGCGGTCGCCGCCCCCCAAATGTTAGTACCCATGGCAACCGCCTAGGTCGCCTAATGGATTGTACCAGCCCTGTCGGTAGTGTAGACCAAGCCTAGCACTGCTTTAATGATATGAAGGCACTCGATTACCTGCGGGAAACAATACATCACAACACAGGGATTGTTGGCCATATGTCTTCCATAAGATATTGTAAGAGATAGAAAATAGTAGTTCCCTTTTGATGTTTCAAGGGAGTCTAGCCTTTGAGAATATCATGTACAATGAACTGGAAAAAATATCTCCTTGTCTTTTTGGCAGTGGCTGTTTAGTTATTAGAGGAAATGATGGACATGTTTAGAATCTGAGGAACAAAGTGAAAATGAATGATCTGTTATTGAAGGGAAAACACAAGGGTTTGAAAGCAAATGTATAAGCTAACATTCAATAAATGGAAGGTTTGCAAACTCAGTAGCTCTTATTAAAGACAATATCATTACTAACATTAACAGAGGAAAAGGGAATAAGAAAAGGCAGGATTTCAAGATACTGCAGGCTACCTATGGAAGTAGATAATGATTACACGAATTACATAATGCCACTTTTGTTAAGAATTATGGAAGTGAATTTACACCCACACTTTCTAGTAAAGAGTTATCTTGCTTTCCAGAAAACCTTCTTCAAGGAGCTCAGGACCATTATTCTCTTGAGAACTTTTATCAGACTGCACAAGGAGTAGAATGATCTCTGAGGAGGGCAAAAGTTTGTGCATTTCCTGGTCTAAAACACAGTATTTAGATGAGGACAAAAATTATCTCCTGTTATTGCCTGGAGTACGCAGCTAAGATGCTGAAGACAAGCTGGTTTGAAATCCAATTTCCTCTCATAACCCATCTCCAAGTTAGTTGATGTGGACCAGTACTTCCTCCCAGATACATACAGTATCCCTGATTCTCCTCGTACAGTGGTTTTCCATCAGTGGAACTCAACTGACTTCAGTGGACTCACCTATGGTTTACATTGGTGTGAAAGAAGAATTGCAGCTGTTGACCTTGACTTTTATGTCTAGAGCTTTCCCCAAGCACAGTTAGCAGAAACTATGATTACTACTACTTCCTGCCAATCTTTCAGTTATTTGCAATAGTGTTGTAGCCACGTTGGTCCCAGGATATTAGAGAGACAAGATGGGTGAGGTACCTTTCCCAAATTTGAAGAAAAACTCTGTGTAGCTTGAAAGCTTGTCTCTTTCACCAACAGAAGTTGTTCCACTAAAAGATGTTACCTCACCCACTTTGTCTCGCTAATCTTTCATTTACTCACTGAAAAGTTCTACCAGACTTGTTATTGCTTTCGAATGCTCTACATGGTGGCACCTTTAAAGCATAGGGAGACTAAAATGAACTAAAACTTTAAGACTCTGCACTGGATAACAATGAAGTAGTGATGGTGTTTGCTTGTTGAGGGACTCCTGATATTCTTAGCCAATGTGGAGGATCTCCATGTGTTCCTCTTTTCCCACAGATTGTTCTGTGGTTCACCTGAGGCCTTTGCTACTCCACTAGACTACACATTACACTGGTTGTTGGCATGTTTCAAGGTGCTGGAACTCCTTTTACCTTAATTTAATCTTAATCTAAAATTAAATTAATTTAACCTTAATCTTAATCTAATCTTAGAAGATTACACTGCATAATGTTTTACCTCTTTTTTATAGTGATTACACAGAGATGGACAATAACGTTCTGAGCTCCCATCAGTCATACCTGCAGGTTCATTCACTGTATTTCCACCACCAGTTTTCACCAGTGTATCAAGCAGAGTCAGACATTATCTCGTGAATTCTAAGACGCCATTTTCTTTTGTGGACTGTTCATTTTGCCATTCTTTTGTGATGCTCATGGGCACCAAAGAACAACCACTTTTTATTCCAAGGCTCTTCATATGGGAAAGCAGAATGGGACAAGTTAATCATAATAAAAATACTTAGGTGTTGAGGAATATGATCTTGTTTTGATCAAGTACTCTAAACCTGTAGCTTTGATATGGAGAGATTACGTGAGCCATAGTTTCACAATAGTAGTGCTCTATATTGTGGTTTGGGACTGTCTCTCCACATGTGTATGGTGCCTAGCACAATGGGGCCTTAAATCTTGGTCAGGGCCTCTGGAATCTACTGTAAAACAAATTATATGTAATTTTCACTATATGTGTCTCAAATGGTGAGGAAAACACAGTACTACTTCTACTATTATGTGTGTGTGTGCACAACAGTGTCTGGGGTTGTGCAAAATGGGTAAGAATAGAAAAATACTTTGAAATCTACTTAATTCAGCAAAATTGTTCATTATAGCCAATGTCTGTCCAATACATCCAGGGTGGCAAACGGTAGTGTGTGTATCCAAGCTTTGAGACCACTCTCATCACTGTAGTACCTGAGCACTGTACCCAAAAGCTGTGTGTCCAGTTTTGAAAGGTGAGAAAAAGCAGCAAATGGCAAGAAAGCGCCATCTGGTATAGAATCACAGAACAGTATCTGAAGATAAGTTCTCTGTTTCATACAACCACATGCTGTATTTTCCACATGCATTATATCTTGCTAATAATTGTACACACACCCATAAATATGAAAAATAAATACAAACTTTTCACACACACACACACACACACCAAACACTCCCAAACCAACACATGCATGGCCCACTGCACTCTTAGACTATGTTTATTGCATGTAACAGCCCTACTTTTGGTTATTGTTTGGTATTATTTATACAGGGTTACTTTTACTTCTTATTAATGTATTTACATTGTAGAAACGATCATGAACATTAAAAGGAAACCCACTGAATGTAATTCTAGTATTTTTTTAAATGTCCATAGCTCTGTATATTCCCAGGCACCTGCAAAACCAGATATGCACCGAGACCCCTTAAAATGACATTTTCCTAGTGGAGGCTGAATATGATCTTAATGTCATAGTTATAATGAGATTTTTGCACGATTCTTATGGGTGGCAGGGAGAAGTTTCTTTTTTAAAGGTTTATAATTCATGTTCTAGGTTTGCATTTGTTTTTAAAAGCAAAGGTAAATAGACCTTGCTAAGGCTAGAAAGAACTGACAGGTGCTGTGTAAGCTTTCCTCCAGGTAGTTCTGAAGGTACATTTTAATTCACTCCTGATTGCAAAAGACGAGTCAACACAGGGACTGACATAAGCTCAAGACTTTGATTGTGCAGAGAAAGCATTGATTCACTCCACTGACATAATACGGGGGTCATATTACACATGAAACAACAGCTGCAATGTAGAGAGGATTACTCATTACTCTTTCCAGCATCTGTAATAGGAGGACTAATCTTTAAATTATGCTCTCTAGAATATAAGGCAACAATTCTGACAGAGAAATTATCTACGGGACAGAGTTATCTAAAGACTCTGAACATGATTCAGTAATGAAGGTCCACTGAGATATTGGACGTGGCAGAAAGTGACACACTCAAGCCCCAATCAAAGTTACATTCCTGTCCCAAACCCAACAAGTCCCAGAAAATTCTGCACATTAAACATTTCACCTCTCCACTTGGTTTGATTGGTGCCACTTGTGGAAATAACAGGATCTTTTCACTAAGAAACATTGTGTTAGGTTCAGTCACTCTTACTTACACCGAATAGGACTGTACTTATCATACAACCCCACTGAAATCCACAGGACTTCTTGCGAAATAAGATGCTATTCCATGTGAGTAAGGGTATTGGAAGCTGGCTCTAGTTCATAAAACATGAAAAATACCTTTCACTAAGATCCTAGCAGAGGGTCCTCCCACAATGCTCCCACAAGAGAGACATGGGCAAAGCAGGTTGCAGAAAGGCATCCACCTAGAACACAGGCCATAGGAGACTCATTTTCCTTTGCCCTGCACTGTGTGCAGTCACTTACACCACTGCAATGCGAGTGTGAAGTGCTATGAAATCAAAATGAACTGGTGTAAATGACTAACCAGGTGCAAGGCAATGGCGGATTAAGCCCCTTGTTTTTGCATAATTAGAATTTAGGACACTACATCCAGATCCTGGGGTGGCACCTTGAATTTGATGCCTTGTGAATCTTTCACAAATTCATCAGGTAAGGCATCAGATACCCTGGTGATGAGTGTAGCATAAAAACATAAATAGTTAGACAATCTTTCAAACTGCATCATCATTACCTGTTGAGTATAGACACTTGGCACTACACACAGCATATATTACAGATGTACCCATTGCTACTATGGCAGCATTTCTTTTTTGCTTCATTGGTCAAGATAAGAAACAAAGCCTCATATGAACTTTCATGATTCCTCCCCTCATGAATGAAAGTCCAGAGAATGGATGGGTTGGCAAGGAACAACTGTTTTTAGAAGTATTGTTTTTTTGTTTTGTACATTGGTCTAGTTATGAATATGCAATTATTTATTACCATTTTAGGTGTTGACAATGTGCCCAGTACTGTACAAGACAGTGTCAATCCCAGACAGTTTACAATAAAAACTATTTTCAGTAAAACAATAGTTAAAAAGTTATTTATACAGACACAGCTACCTTAAAATTCTCCTGGCCTGCAGAGTATTCCCTGCCCTGATGGATGATTTCCATTGAATAACAATGAGTTGTGTTTTTTTTTTAAAGGAAGTCATCCTTTTCTAAAGGAGAGCATATAAAATCCTGTGTAATTCCTGTTTATTTTTCTGAGATGAAGAAATTTTGCATCTTAACTCTACATGAAAAAATATTTATACAATAGCTTTGGATTTAACATGGATTCCATTTGTTTTTTCTTCTTTTACATTATCAGATGCCAGGTTGCATTTTGGAGAGTGTGCAGCTGAGTTCTGGGATGTGTATAAGAACAGGTTATATGATTGCATGTGACTGTTGAGTGATGTCCGAAACAATTGCTTGTTGATATTAAACAAATGAGGGATTTTTGCAATGCCTCACAAGTAGCCTGAGGTGAACCCCAGAGGTCACTTGATGCACAGAGAGAAATCCAAAGTCAAGAGCAGTGTATGGAAATGCTGAGTGAGCTTTCACTTTTCCCATTGATACCAATAAGGTTTTTACACAGCCAGTAGTTCATACTAAGGCTGTCTCGCCAGCAGGAGTGCCGCCACCTTTTTTGGCGCGTTAGGCAGCAGGTCCCACCCCTGAAATACCGCCCCCAACAGAGGCGGCGGAAGGTCCCACCCCCGAAATACCACCGATGACCAGGGCAGCCGAAAATCCGGCCACTGCTGTCGCCGCCCCCCAAATTTTAGCACCCTAGGCAACCGCCTAGGTCGCCTAATGGGTTGTGCTGGCCCTGCTCAGCAGTTAAAAAATAGCAGCAGTCTAACAGCAAGCTAGTTAGGTACTCTGACTCCAAGGGTATGTCTACTCTGCATAATAAGCCAGGGCTCAGACCTGTAATATCTCATTTGAAAATGTTTATTGTTAGCTATTTGTAAATGAAACTCCTCTCTTTCCAGGCACCAGGTTTGGCAACCTATCTTGAAGAGAACTGATTTTTAAGCAGCTTTTTGTTCTAGAAGCGGTAGGGGTTGCAGTATTAACTCCATTCAAGGCTTAGCCAGATATTGTATCTGACCAATGCTTAGCATAAGACCTGCTTATTCTAGGTACAGACTCAGCTTCCCAATTGCAGGAAAAAGCTACCTTGGCCAAGTGACCCTATGTGACACTGGGCAAGCCACTTTAATCTCTCGGTCTGAAAAATAGGGATAATAGCATTTCCCTACCTCACAGGTGTGAGAATAGGATACATTCATTAATACTCAGATATTACAGTGATGGGACCATATAAGCACCTAGACAGATAGTAAAAAACAAATAATATATGAAATATCAACACTGACCCTAACAGTGCTGCTGCCTAAGACCAGCACTCCACTCCCTATCAGAGATCATGCTTTAATGAATTGTTAAGCATGAAGTATAAAAAGGGCAACAAGAGAATTAGGAAGAATGCTTTGGATAGAGCTGTATGGAATATTAGCAACAAAACACGAAAGCACGTAAAACTTCCCAGATTTATGAGCTCAAAACTCAGGCCAACTCCATCAAGAAGATTGCTAAGGTTCAGAAACACTTCTAATGAACCTGATGTTAGCAGCAAAATAATGTGAAGTTTTTGGTTTCATTATGAAGCTAGGTGAAGCTTGGTGCTCTTAACAGAGAATGACTCTGACAATCTGTAGTGTTAACCGAGAATCCAAAGTGAAACGGTGGGAGTGCCAAACCATAAGGATGGATTAATACACAGAAAAACAGGTTTGCAACAAACCATTGCAATGCAAAACCACCACTGTCCACACAAGCTTCATTCAGTGACAATCTGGCTTCTCTGGCTGGAAGAGAGAGTTGTCAATCAGGGACCATTGCAAGGGAGAACCCAAGATGTCCTGCCTCTTCCTGTTTTCTGTGGGCTTTGAAATGATTAATGACTTTAGCCATTTTGTCCAGACATGCAGATGATGCTAAGAAGTGCACCATATAAGGCTTGCCAAGGAGAAGCCCATTGTCTTTCTTCTTCCTAGATAATTGACAGACAGGTCGATCTGAATTACTCCCACTTACAAGAAAAATAATCCCTAACAATATTTTTTTAGCTGCAGTTCGAAAGTAATAACTATATTTGAATAGTGTTAGGGAAATTAAAGTCATTAATTAAGTAGTCAATTAACAGTCAATTAATGGGAGTGTTAAGTTAGATATTAGGAAAAGCTTTTTAACTATAAGGGGTATCTCTTTGGAATAGGCTTTCAAGGGAGAGTATGGAAATCCCATCATTGGAGGTTTTTAAGAACAGGTTAGACAAACACCTGTCAGGGATGGGCAATGGCAGGATTAGCCACTGGTACCACAGGGCCCGTGCCCAGGGGCCCTGGCCAATTGGGGGACCCCAGAAAAACAGGCACTCATGCCCCTTCCCCGCTCCCTGGCTTTGCTTGCCCTGGGGGAGGGGAGGGGACTATGTCTATGTCATTCCCATGCTGTGTCCCCCATCCCCAGGCATGTTTCGGCTTGTGGGGAGCGGACAGAGCAGGATGGAGCAGATTTTCCCCAGTGCTTTGGGTCCTGCCTCAGCAGCTGGATGCTGCCTCCTGGGTCCTAGTGCCCCTCCCCCCGGTTTCCTCTACAACCATGATTGCGGGAGGGGGGGCACAGAGTAAGGGAGTGGAGTGAGAAGAGCCGGGGAGAGGAATGGGGATGGGAGGGGGAAGAGAAAGGGATACGGGAATGGGTGGGGGGAAGCTGGAGCCCAGCATATAGCATTCTCCGGGCAGCAGCAGCCCCAGAAGGGAGGCAACCGCAGTAGCACCAAAGCAGTGACATCGCTGCAGCAGCCAGTGCCAGAGGGGTTGCAGGTAGCAGCTGGGGCTCCCCCATTATGCCATCCTGTCCTCCCTCCCCAGCACTGGCAGCCCAGGTACCGCTGTCGGTGGGGGGAGAGAGCCAGTAACCCAAGGGGACTGGCTTCAGCGTACACGTGTGCATGAATGCATGGGCACTTTGCCCCCCCAATAGAGCAGTCAAACTATAACTATGGCCCCGGGACTAGTTCCCTGCTGAGGCCCCAGGGCTGGGAGAGCTCTCCCTGCTGCGGCTGGGGTCATGGCGGGGGCGGGTAGACAGAGCTTCTCCAGTTTTAGGGCTGTGGGTGGGGGGAAGGAGTACGGTTGTGGGGCCACAGTGGGGGGGGGAAGAATGGGGCTGACTGTGTGTGGAATGGGGCGGTGCGGTGGGGAAGCGGGGCAGAGGTGGGGCTGGGGCCTCAGGCAGAAGGGATGGAATTGGGGTGAGATTGCAGGGGGAAGGGGTGGGGAGGGGCGCCCCCACTTGCTCTGGCTCAGGGCCCCACAAAACCTTAATCCGCCTCTGGGAATGGGCTAGGTTTACTCAGTCCTGCTTCAGCACCGGGGGCTGGCATTGATGAGCTCTCAAGGTCCCTTCCAGTCCTACATTTCTATGTTCTATGAATACTCTCACAAACATAAAAGAGGAAGTGGGAGATTACAGAATGGTAGAAGAAAAATTCAGTGTTTACTTCCACAAAAATTAAAAATGTACAGGAAGAAAATTGAAGTAGACAGCTCCAAAAGGAAAGGATTCAGACACAGGATTGGATCTGTTTCTCCAAACGTCAGTCCAAAATTGCATGAGGGTGCTGGGCGAAATCTACAGGAATTGTCTGTTGGTACTAAATGAATGAGGAGTTCCTCCAGCAACATCTGGTCCAGGCAAAGATTGTGTACTTAAGTGATGCAAATTTTGTCATGTTCTATTTTGGGAGGGGGCACAAATGAGATTGTTTCTTTTTAGCCATTTCACCCTATTGCATCTTGTTTAATTACATTTTGAATATCTAATATGCCCTCTTCAGTTTCATCAGCTGGAGATGTTATTCTTCACTTCCACCACTTCTAGTGTTGAACAGCTGCTGCATTTCAGAGGTGGCCAGATTTCAGCAATAGGTGAGCAATCCAAAAATGCACAGGATCAAATGGCAATTGGTCCTGAGTAGGTGTGTGGTGGTAGCAGCAGCGGATACACTGCTTAGAAATTCTGAGCCACTTTACTCTCTCAAGAAGTGACCTGGTCAGAATTTTTCCAGCTTCTCCAGCTATGAGGAGATAACTGGGTTATGAGGAGATAACTGGGTCTGTGGATGAGGGGAAAGCAGTGGATGTGTTATTCCTTGACTTTAGCAAAGCTTTTGATATGGTCTCCCACAGTATTCTTGCCAACAAGTTAAAGAAGTATGGGCTGGATGATTGGACTATAAGATGGACAGAAAGCTGGCTAGATTGTCGGGCTCAGCGAGTAGTGATCAATGGCTCCATGTCTAGTTGGCAGCCCCTTTCAAGTGGAGTGCCCCAAGGGTTGGTCCTGGGGCCGGTTTTGTTCAATATCTTCATTAATGATCTGGAGGATGGCGTGAACTGCACTCTCAGCAAGTTTGCAGATGACACTAAACTGGGAGGAGTGGTAGATACGCTGGAGGGTAGGGATAGGATACAGAGAGACCTAGACAAATTAGAGGACTGGGCCAAAAGAAACCTGATGAGGTTCAACAAGGACAAGTGCAGAGTCCTGCACTTAGGATGGAAGAATCCCATTCACTGTTACAGACTAGGGACCGAGTGGCTAGGCAGCAGTTCTGCAGAAAAGGACCTAGGGGTTACAGTGGACGAGAAGCTGGATATGAGTCAACAGTGTGCCCTTGTTGCCAAGAAGGCTAACAGCATTTTGGGCTGTATAAGTAGGGGCATTGCAAGCAGATCAAGGGATGTGATCATTCCCCTCTATTTGACATTGGTAAGGCCTCATCTGGAGTATTGTGTCCAGTTTTGGGCCCCACACTACAAGAAGGATGTGGAAAAATTGGAAAGAGTCCAGCGGAGGGCAACAAAAATGATTAGGGGACTGGAGCACACGACTTATGAGGAGAGGCTGAGGGAACTGGGATTGTTTAGTCTGCAGAAGAGAAGAATGAGGGAGGATTTGATAGCTGCTTTCAACTACCTGAAAGGGGGTTCCAAAGAGGATGGATCTAGACTGTTCCTTGTGGTACCCGATGACAGAACAAGGAGTAATGGTCTCAAGTTGCAGTGGGGGAGGTTTAAGTTGGATATTAGGAAAAACTTTTTCACTCAGAGAGTGGTAAAGCACTGGAATGGGTTACCTAGGGAGGTGGTGGAATCTCCTTCCTTAGAGGTTTTTAAGGTCAGGCTTGACAAAGCCCTGGCTGGGATGATTTAGTTGGGAATTGGTCCTGCTTTGAGCAGGGGGTTGGACTAGATGACCTCCTGAGGTCCCTTCCAACCCTGATATTCTATGATTCTATGATTGCACAGTTCCTCTTCAACCACCAAGAATGTAGTCTGAAGGCAGAATCTGGCCCCCAGAATTCTGGTCCTAAAATACTTTCAGATCCTTCTGTATGAGAGGTGCTGAATTACCTGAGATTATTACTACACTTATCCCACCCTACCTGCCTAAACTCCCCTAGTAGCAAGTGTCACTTAGAAAAATACTGACAGATCTACTGACTGATTGAGGTGAAATGCTGAGAGTGCCATAGACAAGGATTTGGGAAACCATGCACAGTTGGTGAGCCATGTATTTCTGGATCTCGGGTGCTATTCGAGTTGATGCAGTCACCACTGGGAACACAATCTCTTCCATGCCAGGTGGTGTATGGAACATTCCTAATTATGTCCCTCATTATGGTCCCAATAATTTAGTGAGCACCACACACTTAGGTCCTAGGACAGGAGCAGCTCTCGAACCAGTGAGAACATGGGAAGTAAGTCTTTGTAAGAGTGTTCTCACTGTAGGCTGAAAGCAAAGAGAGAGAAAAGAAAGAGAGCAAGAAAGCAAAGAGAGAGAGAAACCACCTCCACTTAATACAGCTGTGATTTTTGGTGAAAGATTTCCTTCTCCAGCAGATTCTCCTGGACTTCCATAGAATAATCACAGTCCAAACTGCTCATTTGGCCAGCATCCGTGCATCAGACACAGGGACCTCAGACTGGGAGGTATATCTGGCCTTGGCTCTGAGACAGCAGTGAAAGTGCATTGGGCAGAAGGACTAAGGGACTCAGTGCCAAGTCCAGAATGTCAGCGTGCCAGAAGTAAGAACCCAGGTTGAGACCACAAGCAGAAACTTGGCACTGTTCCACCTGATCTTCCACAGAACCCCGGGAAGAAAGCAATCAGCTGGAATGCAGATAGGAATATCTGGCAAAACCTTCCCCCTACCACTCAAAGAGAAACAAATCTGCCCAAGACCCTGGACTCTTCCCACCAAGTATTTTTCATAATTAAAAACAATTTTCAACCTTGTTTATCAAATCAATAATTGTCAGAATTAGAGATAAAGGCTGTTTGCTCTCTCCCTTCAGACACAGGGAGTAGGTAGGGAGTATAAAGTCTCCTCCGTGGGATTGCTTGATACATTCCTTCCCATCCCCTATGAGATAAACATCTTCCTCCTTTCTTCCATTCAAATTTTGGGTTGACAATGTCTCTATAAAATTGCAACAGAAATTAAAATGAATTCTGATATAGGTCGGTACCAACATGCAGCTAATGGGGGGAAAAGAAGCTAACAAATAAAACATTTTCTCATCACCTTCTGAATCTTGATTCAAGTGCAGCTATAGCTCCTAAGGGTCCAGTTGTTTCAACTTAGGTCACACTTGGCATTATTTAACAAATATTGTCACTACAGAGTGTTGAGATTCGATTTACAATGCTGCTTTGTGGTCACTCAGCAGCGGAAAAGTCTTTCAGGTTCCTGTGCAGATTCCAGACAGCATAGCCTGAGAAAGCAAACACCACACCAGCCAGCACTTTTGGGGAAATGGAAGCCTTCAGTGTACAATGCTGCTAGCCTTTTGACTGTCGCATGTTGAAATATTACATACATTTGCTGTCCGCGTGGGTATATTTCTTAAGTAATCTGCAGTGTGAGTTTGAGATATGCTTTATCTATTGTTCCTATATTTGGAAATCAAAATGACAGAATTTGAAGTTCTTAACCGGAGGAATGTTGGGCTGTTTCATTAAACAATAACTCCTAAATATTTTTCTCCTGATTTCTCATCACCATCTGCTATAACTAAAATCCTTTTGAGTAGCAATGAAAAAAATGTCTCTAGTTATAGTATGAAACCATAAGAGTTTCTTCCACTTCCAGATTACCTGCCAATAGAATTGACTGTGAGCCAAAAATGACACTTTTCTTGTCTCTTCAGACCCCCTTAATTCTATGCAGGGATGTATAGAGTAAGAGTGGGATTTTCAAGTGCCTACATGACTTAGTAGCACAAATCCAATTGAAAGTGAATGGGACTTGTGTTCACAAATCATTTAGGCCATTTTGAAAATCCCACTCTGAACTCCCAACTATGAGTATGTCTACACTACCCGCTGGATTGGCGGGCAGCGATTGATCCAGTGGGGGTTGATTTATCACGTCTAGTCTAGACACGATAAATCGACCCCCGAGCACTCTCCTGTCGACTCCTGTACTCCACCACTGCGAGAGGTGCAGGTGGAGTCGACGGGGGAGCGGCAGCAGTCGATTCACCGCGGTGAAGACACCACGGTAAGTCGATCTAAGTATGTCGACTTCAGCTATGTTATTCACGTAGCTGAAGTTGCGTAACTTAGATCGATCTCTCCTCTTCCCCCCCCAGTGTAGACCAGGGCAGAGTGTTGTTTAAAATGTAGATCAGCTACTCTTCTGAGGGAAAAAGCAGAGCAAAAGTAGCCATGTTCTGCAGAGGGCTAACCTGACAATCCTACCACCCTGGGTTGTGATTGTGTCAGATCTCATCAGTTAAGAAAGGTCAATAACTTTTTTAGGAAACATCCAGGAAAACCCAGGTGTTGCAAGAAATGGTGCTGGAGAGTCGTTTGGTGGCAGTTTCCCCTCAGAGCTCCAGCAGGAAGTTAGGGGGTGTTGTCTTATCAGAGTTGTTTACTTTAGGATGAGATTTTAAAAAAATAAGGTCTTGACTTCTTGTGGTCATTACAGATCCAGTGTGTCAAGCCAAGTGCTCTGGCCAAATTAAAAATTGGTTAACTAAATTCTGCCTACTTAGAATTCACCCAGTAGTTTCAATTCATGAAGTCACTTTTCACTTCCTGTTCTCAACTCCTGAGTAGTGTTGCTGGGTCATGTTAAATAACTGCTGTTTCACCTCAGAAGTAGCTGGGTGACGCGACCTATGTAAATATTAAGACACTTTGGGATCCAGCCAAATAAAGTTGATACAGAAATGTTCGAGATCAATGCCATTGCAAAGACTGCCATCGTCACAGTGATAAGAAAACATTCCAGACAACAGGACAATTGCATGGGGCATGTTATTTTAGGATAACCCCTTCTACCAATTGTATCAATCAATTAAAAAAAAACCACGCATGAAACAATAATCAACCTAGTAAAAGAAAAAGGAAAATAATAAACAATATCGGCATCGATGCTGCGCCTTCAAAATCTCTTTCTTGTTTATGAAAATGCTGCATTTACACATTAAATCTGGGTGACTGCACAAAAATCCATTTACACATGCAGTTACCCACTCTGCACAGACAAATATACAAGTGAAAGACATGCATACAGGTTTTGCAGGTATAAGAGCTACCATCTTGGCCATCAATGGAGACTGTATTGGGGACCATGACATCTGGAAATATGAGTCACTACAGCTTGCGCTAAAAAGCCAAGTGCTGCCACAGTCTCGCTTCTTCCATGGACTGGGCACAGAGGAGGACATATAACACCCACTGACCAGTGGATTATATGGGCAGTACTTAGTCATCTACATTTACCCCACTATACCACACCTTCCCAGCCTGCAATGCCCTTTCTTTGGGCAGCACAGCCTTACCGTGGAGTCTCAGGAAGAAGGGAGAGATTGGGGGCACCTTTTGTTACTGCAACCTCCCCTCCTAACAGACTTCCTGCCACAGGACCTTGCACCAGCATCTACAGCAGCCGGTGGCAGTTGTCGTGGATTTTCTGTTACACCAAATTCTCTTTAAATGTTTAAGATGAAATTTTCTTTAATGGGGCCTGATTATCAAAAAATGCTGAGCACTCATCCTCTGAAAATCAGGCCTTTTAAAAGAACATACACTTGGGTACCCAGAAATTTCAGGCATTGATAATCACCAGACACTGTTGAAAACAGAAGTCTGATTACCCTTTAAAAAAGTAATTTATCTAAACAAACAGAAATAACTTACCACTAAATATACTATAAAGTAACTAGGAAGCTGGACTTTAATAGAGTGCATTAAATTATTCCTCAGGACCAGAACAGTGCCCAGTAGCCTAATGATCAGCACTGCACCAGGTGCCACATGGCTCATCTCCAGGATCTGGGCTTATTTTCTTACCACACCTATGCTATCTAGTTTGGTTCAAATGTACAATATTGGAAAGGCAAGAAAGCCCAGCAATGGCGCCATTCAAAGCATGGCAAGCTGTGTACATTTTATTTTAAAATGACTTCTTCATCATGTTGTTCAATTGACCGATGGACTAACTGACACGTGTTTGGTCTTTGGTGATCTGTGCATGAGTGCGGCTATTAATATTAAGTGAAAACACCAACCTTCAGTAGATCTTTCAGGAGCAAGAATGATGTCTTTTTATGTCTTTGAGAAAGAAATGTTTTGTTGTTTACAGCTACCTGTAAATCAGTATATTGGACAATGGTTCAGGTAATTTCATCTGCTCTGATCTTCACTGCCTCCTCTCCTTGCCAATCTGTCTTGCTGAAAGGTTACCAATTGAGCTAAGTGTTTAATTTCCAACATGAAAGACGACCTTGTTCAGTACTTTGTTATAAGGAAATACCAAAACTAATTAATTAATCCACAGCTCCCATACACCTCTGTCTATGCTGTTTCTTAGCCTTTAAAGATTTTAGTACCTTTTTCAAGACAAAACTGTGAATTAACTTCTTTTCTCTTTGCAGTTGGTCACCTTTGCTATAGAGACTTTTTTGGCCCTGCAGAAGACAATTAAGTCATGGTGGCATTGTATTCACTAAAAAATGTAATTCTCTCAGAACACAGCTTTGAGGAAATGAGTTGATCATCATGATGCTGACCATGACTTTGCAGCCAGTGTAGGTAAGAATAAGTCATGTTCGACACGATCTCAGCTAGTGAGGGCTACACTCTGGTCTCTATAGGGTTTAAACATGACTAGCTGACATGATGGTTTGGTGCAACCTATTCTTGTCCACACTGACTGCAAAGACATTCTCAACACCATGTTACCTGTTAACAGTTAAGGTTGTGTTCTAATGTGAGTATATTTTGTAGTAAAGACAAGCTCTGCTGGTGAGACTGAAGGACAAATAGTTTTTCCCTGAAACAGAGAGATAAGCAATGAGGAATGGGTTTTTTCTTGTGGATATTGAGTGAAAAGGCCTATCAGGAAATGATTTATTCATGCTGAGCCAACAGCATCCTTCTTTAAAACTCCTCTCAGTGCTGTGTTTCTAATACCTCCTGCCGCAGAGGGAGGAGACTAAGCTCTCAGAATGCAGGAAACTAATCCTGCTTCTAGAATTTCTGAAGTGATCAGAGGCACTCCTTCCAACCCTGAGAAGACAAACTGCTGTGGGAGGCAGCATGCTTCAGTAGCTAGGGCACTGGCTTGGGACTCAGGGAACCTGGGTTCTATTCCTGGCCTTGCCAATGAACTATTCTGTAACCTTGGACAAGTTACTTCATTTCTCTGTACCTGCCTTTCCTCCCCCCACAACTTTTTTCTGTTTAGTTTATTTAGACTGTAAGCTCTTTGAGGCAGGGACTCTCTGTTAGAGCAGCGAACACAATGGAGTCCTCAGCTCAGCTGGGGCCTTCAGCTGTTATCATAATGCAAATACATAATAACAAACCAGCCACCACATTTCTATTTTATTAACCATTTGCAAAGCTAATTGCATCTTTACTCTACAGGTCTGAATATTTTAAAAAAAGCCATTAGACCGTTTATCATAACCCTAAAGTATTATGTTAACTGTGCCTTTAGACAAGCCTTGCAAAACAGTCATGAACATTTACCATGCACTGGCAGAACATATACTTACCTGGCCTTTAACATGACTGATAATAAAATAAAACTACTTGCGGAAGAGGGGGTGGGGGTGGTAGGAGGGAGGATTGAGCAGAATTTTGTAAGGCTGCTTGATACTGTGAGCTCCACAATACAGTACCTGTGCCTCAATTTCCCCATATGTAAAACAGGGATCATACTACTTTCTTATCTCAAAACTGTTTTACAAGCTGTAGCTTGACTGTTTATTGAAATTATAAAATTATTTATTGGGGTGCAACATGTGCTAGTTGCAAATAACAGGTTCTTTATTCAGATGGCTACTTAGAGTTAATTAAGAAGATGAAATTGGTGAAGCACACATGAACTTAGAGCTTTAGTTAAATATTGACAAGTATAACTCAAATCATAGAAAAATCTACATACATAAGTGTAAGAAGTACAGTAAGGTGTTTTTCTGCATTGTTTATACTTACAAGCTTACACTATGCATACTTACAACATTATGGAGACTTTAGAAACAACAATGGAAGAAAACGTAAGTGGAGGTCACCCCAAGAGGAATACACTGGGCCAAGCTTCCTATCTGGTTGTCCCAGGTCATTGTCCCATTGTTCCAGCTAAGGACGGAATTGACTTTTTCCCATTCCACCCACCTATAATGAGGACAATATCTGATCCAGTCAAGTCTCAGCCCCTAATTCATATTTGATATTCTGAGAAACCATATTTAGGGCTATGGTTGTCCATAGTTATGTTTGCAATAGTTAACACAAACATTTGCATAAGTGACTTTCCCAGTAGTTTGATATATTAATGCAATTTAGCTCTTATTGCAAAAAGCCCCTAGGATGCTACCATCTGTTTGTTTGTTTGTTCACATATTTACCACCACTAAACTATCACAAGATACATATTGCTAAATTTTATAATCTCATTGTTTTACCCAAAACTATAAATCCTCCAAGATCAGGTTAGGAGTCATTGGTCAACAAAGGCTTACTTTTATAATGTTTTAAGATTTTAAAATGCTATATAAACAAAACACCAAGTAGAAAAGAGAACTAGAACTATGTTTATATATTCTTAATTTTTAAATTAAGCAGATAGTTAAAAAAGATGAAAAATTCAGGTTTGGGGATTTTTATGCATATCAGAGCTACGCTTATAAAAAGCTGATTCCAAGTGCCAAAGATATTTATTTCAACATTTGTATTATTAAAATACCTAAGGATATATTTAACTACTGCACTCCACAACCAGAAAAGGTACATCATTCTCCACCACAGCATTAAAAGGCCATTGCAAAGATGATCAGATTATTCGTTTCAGAGACTTGTCATTCTGCTGGTGCATTTTGAGAGGGAAGGCTGCCATTTACTGGAAAGAGGGGAGGGTGGGTTATATTTGGAGTAAGCCAGCACTGATGATGTGGTATCATTTAAAACCAAAACACACCAGTGTTTCAGTCACGATAGTCTTCCTTGGGATATGCTCTAAACCAACATTTTTCTAAGCTCATCTTCATCTTTATTTTCTGATTCCTAGGCAACTGCAGAGACTATTTCCCTCAGGAGCAGAAGGCATCAGGTACCTTTTGAGACAGATCTTTTCCCCTTTGCTCCCCATCCACAAGATATTTTCACAGACCACTGGATGAATAAAGCAGCAAGAATATTAAAGCAACCAAGAATTCTGGTGTTAACACTGCATCTGTGTGCCAGCAGTGTCTCTTTCTATCTTATCCTGCAAATAAGGGTTTTTAAGGAATTGCAGGTGGTTTACTTACTGTGCATGATGCTAAGAGCTGCACTGTGTAACTATAGCAACAGCTACTGGGAAAGCTCTCGCTTTTTATTGATAGACCTTGATACATTTCAAATACCCTTTGCAAAAGAATTTACACAAATGGAGGAATAGAAAATGAAACATTCTGAATGCCAGAACAGAAAATATTGTAGAGACCTGCATCTGTACACACCATTTAAATACTTCTCTCATTGTTATGTGGCCCGTTTACTGTAAAGTGTTTACATTAAAATATCATTTTTTAATTCATAATGTTATGCCTGAAAATGCCACCTCTAATAGGCAGCACTTCTAATGCTGAGGTCCGTAGTATCAGAAAACTAGCATTAACCAAGGTCACCATTTACAATTTTGCCTTTTGCCTTATTACTACAATATTTCCCATCTTCCCTGCACTTAATGAAGTACTGATGGCAATTGTAAATATAGCAATAATGACCACCGTACTGGGAACTATTACTGTGAAGATGGTGATTTCACTGATGAAGTCATTTGCATAAGGAGTAGTTTTACACCTGAGCAGTCAGTTCAAAAACACAGTACCTCACCTTTCAAATATTCCCCCTTTTCAGCAGTGCTGCCATGACTTTATGCCTCTAAAACAGCACAATTAAAAGGACAAACTATTTTTCTTCTTCTAGTGCAATTAACATCTAAAAAGAAAATGTAGTAACAAGACTGATCTTTCACAGGAAGAGTTTTTCTTCTTGTTTAAATTTAGTTTGTTTTCATTTCATGCCGCATAATTTAGGGTACGGAGCGAGATACTGAACTGTTAACATAGTTCCCTTCTGAATCTAATACCCTTGCAGTACATGATGCAAGCTAGGTTGCCTTGAAAAGGTGAAAATGCTGTGTTGCTATGGAAACAGGAAGGCAAGTCTTTAGGTTGTTCATCCCTGAAGAGGTGCCCTGCCACTATCTTTAAAGGCTGCTAATAAAATTTTAATCAATGATGAGAATAAAATGAATTTCCACCTACTGTTTGACACCAGAATCCTAGTTCAGATATTGTCAAGCTCTTTTAATGTTTGTAATATCCAACAATGCCCCGCAACATTAAAAATAAATTTATACACAAATGAAAATTGCCAACATGCACTAATCTATTTCAGCTACTTAAAACGATTATTCCGCTCAGCAACAGACACCAGCTTCCCAATTTAAAACCATGTGCATGCAGTAATGTGCTTTTTAACTGAATTAGCTGATGAATAGATCCCCCCAAACCCAAAATTGTTACTGGTGTAAGGTCATCAACATGGGATACACCAGTTTGGACTGCAGCAATTAACCCAGTGCCAGAGCGTGTTCAGAAATTAAATTAGTCACTGATTACTCTAATTCTACATTATTTCCTAGAAGAGATGGTTTCAGTCTCAACTTGATTTATCCCTACATGGTTTTCCCAATCTTGTAAGACTCATTGAGTAATCAGGCATTTTTGAACACCAAACAACAGACAACAGGCCAAATTCTCTGTTGGCAAAACTTCATTGACTTCAATGCATGAACAGCAGCAGAGAATTTGGCCCAAAATGTAGTGTATAGTGATTTGTAGTTAACTGTGTGTCAGTGCACCCTACTTGTTATTTTACTGGGAAACCAACTGGCAAGCCTTTGTTAAACCCATTTACTAAATACCCGTTCATAAAATAGACCTGTTTTTATACATAAATACACACCATTTGAGGAGAAAGAGACTACCTTGTATGTTAATAAGTTTAACCATTTGTTTTGTGTTATAGATCAGAGAATCACAAAACAAAGCTGAAGAGATATGGCATCCATAATGTAAATGATAAACTGTATGCCCTATGGTATGAACTCATGTATTATAAACCATTCTTTCTTGATTTCACTCACTTTCCATTAGTGTATACTTCACTTCCATTAGCATATATTCCCCTTCACTTGAACACACTGACTGAAGTGGCACATTCCAAGATGAAAACTAACTCCCATACCAACCAACCATGAATCTTTACTGTACTGTGAGCTCCTGAGTAGGAATATTTTAAAATGTGGATGAATTCTGAATACTGAAAGGTTAACGAGGAGTTACTGATTGACAACAGGAAGAAAATTTCTTCTACAGCAAAAGAGAACACATTTCACTCGTTTACACACACACACACTTTCTCCCACAGTACACAACCACTTCAAAAATTCACTAGGGTGTTTGGGTCTGAAACGCCTTAGTACCAACCAACATTAGAATTGGGTAAATATTATGTGTTGTTATACATGCTGTTAAGATACTCATCTTTCTCCGGATGCTCTTAAAATAAAGAGCATCAAGTTACTCAAGGAGAATGAAGTTTTCACCCCCCTTCCCTAATATTACTTTTGCTATGACCATAACAGCTACAGGCATCAACCAAGATTGGGGCCCCACTATGCTAGGCATTGTATATACACATAGGAAGAGACAGTCCGTACCCAGAAAGCTTGCAATCTACATAGACAAGACAAAGGACACGTTATTCCTATTTTACAAATGGGGAAGTGATTTCACAAGTATTTCAATATTTTAAGGGCCGCAATTTCACAGTGGATGGGGATCTACAACTCTAGCTGAAGTTGATGGAACTTGTGAATGCATCAGAAACTTGGATCCACTTCTGAAATCACATTTACTTTGATGAATCACAGAGGTAAAGCTACACATACATTGAGTTAGGAAGGTTTATATTTTTAAACATGCTTTTCAACAAGGGCTGGTAGAAAAATTTCCCCAAAAATGTGGTGGACGGAAAATTGGGATTTTGATAAAAAAAATTATTCATGAAAAGGTCTTGTCACGGGGTAATACTGGCTCTTTAAGAAGGAGCAGGGCCAGTGCACCTGCGCCTGGTCAGATGACCACAATTAGATTTAGAAGAGGGCATCTGGCCTAGAGGGAAGAGGGACCTGGTGAGTGAGGGGTTGCTTTAGAGCACTGAATCCTGGGAGAAGACTGAAGGCAGGAGGAAGTGGCAGAGGAAGGTGCCTGCTCTCTCTAAGCTGGAGAGCTTAAGCCAAGAGCTGGAGAGGGCTGAATACAGGGAAGCAGCAGAGGGGCTTACACATTGACATCTCCACACTAGAGAGCTGGACCCAGAGGAACAGTGAGAAGGCCAAGGAGGGTGAGGGATGCTCCCTTGGTGAGGTTGATCTCCCAACAGAGAGGCTCTGGAGTTCCACACTGGAGAATAGGGTCACACTCCATCTAGGAGGGAGAGAAGACAGACAGAAGAGGACCGACAAAGAATCGGGGTGTGGCAGAAGGTGTTGGCAAGTGGTATGTGGGGCATCAAGGGACGAGCTGTCTTGAGGCTTTAATGATTACTTGCACTGAGACAATAAATGGACTATATGTTGGAACGTATGTGTTGGACCATTTGCACAATGTTTTTGCAATTAACCAGCCCCAAAGAGGGATAGTGTTGAGGCAAGGGAGCCAGATGTAGAGTCCTTGGGTTACCTGAGAGGGGAAACTGCAGCAGGCACATCAGTCATGCTGCAGCTTGCCACGGGAGAGTACCCCAGGTGGGGTTGTCCTGACAGATCTGCTTTCCACAGAAAATACAGCTATTTAATTTTTTTTTAAAACACCCCAAAATGAAATATTTTTGGTTTTTCAGCCAAAATATTTTCACTTTTTGATATTTCACCCAAAAGTCCACACTTTGCACAAACAAATTTGAAAACAGGGAAAATACAGTTTGTTGGTTTTTCGGTGAGGCAAGATTACCTTTTTTTTAAACGAGCTCTATTTTCAACCTTCCCTTCTCCCCCATTGTGGTATCTAAAGAGACTATTCGCCTACATCTGAACTTGACCTTAGTGCTTCCATTGGAGTTTTTAGTAGATATATACCCACATCCCAAAACTCCCACCACATGATATTGGTGTTATTGCCATCATCTCATAGGACAGATCATGTACTGGGATAACAGATCAGGATTGAGAAGCATTGGCTGTTGGTCTGCATTATCCCTACTACAGACATGCTAAAAGGCCATTGTTTTAAAAAAAACAAAAAACTTAACTACAATTAGCTATACTCACCCCCAGATTAAGGTGTAACACAAAATCCTGTGTTTTGCTAACTAAACAAATTGTTTACACCTTTGGGCATGAAGACAAAATTGCAGAATTACAGCTCCACTTGACTCAGTGGATTCATGGTACATGGCTGCACCTCTGGGATACATTATGGAAGCCTTCAGTGCTGGCTACCAAATCCATTTTCAGATGGTCCCCCATCCTGTCCTATCACTCCTGCCAGCTGCAAATCAGTCACCATTTTCCACTCATCAAATCAATGCTTCATGGATCAGCAACAGCAGCTGCTTTCATCAGAATATTTTCTAGGCTAACAAGCTATTCCTATGCAAAGCAGAGTTAGAGAGCTTCATGGTAATATTTGGAGGATTTACTCTCTCTGCTCCTAGGTTTGCTCAGCCACAAACCTCACTCCCTCCTTGGGAACAGATCTTCCTGGGAATCTCTATTTTCATTACTCCTATTGATTTCAGTACTTCAAGGTCTCTCTCTAACGCCTCTGAAAGACATAGTTCCTCCTTTCTCACTGATTATCTTTCATACCGAAATCTATATTTGCCATCTGCATACAACCCAATTTGGCGCATTTGTAATGCCTGTCATGGTAAATTCTGCTGATCTTGGGAAAAATATTAGGAAAAGAAGTGAGAGAGGGGTCTAATTCCACACTATTACTGTATCTCCCCTGGCCTTCCCTCTTTAAATGGACAAACCTTTGTAAAATATCTTCCCTGAACACTGTCCAGGGCATAGAAGGTGACTTTCATATTGCTCCATTGCTGTTAATTATTCTGTTTCCTTGTGGTTAACATATCTCTCACTCATTTTTAGCTGGGTTCTTCTTAGGGATGTAGGAGTAAAACAAAAAAATCTGGCAATCCGGGGCTTGAGAGAGGAGATGGGGACTTGGGACTTACTAGAAAGAAAGAGGGAATCGTTACCACCCCCACCACCAAAGTTATCCCCTTGCCTTTGGCCGTCCTGTTCATAGACTGTACATTAAAAGAGTCTCCTTATGCTCCCAGTGCATCTCTACAAAACCACACAAGCAATTCTGTCTTGCATACACACAGGGAATGTGCACCTGAGGTGTTCAGTTACTGTATGTTAGTTTAGCCATTAAGTCCACAAAATGCATCATTGTAAAGAGGTTGCTCCTAAGAGAGAACATTAATACCTGGAGTTAAATGACCTGTGGTTTGGAGAATATCAGAGTGTTTCCAGCTGGAAATGCACTTCATTTTTTCTTTTAGGGTGGATAAAAACCCTTATGATTCCGGATATGCCCACCACTACCTGTGTGGGGTTAGGAAGAAAATTGCTTTATGGATAGGTTATTACATTATTGTCCACGGTGGGATTGCTTGTACTTTCCCTGAAGTATCTGGTACTGGTCACTGTCAGAGAGAGAGAGAGATTACTAAGTAAATGAACCATTGATCTGAACCAGTCTGGCTATTCTGATGTGTGTTCTGCTGCAGGTTTCCACCATGCTTTCCTTTGTTATAAGAATTAAGTCAGTCTCTTGAGCTTTCTTCTAATGCCTCCCCATAGCCATAAATTCTCCCTCCTCCATTGCAGAGCACCTCAGTGGGGCTACCCAAAAAATCCTATGAAGACAGCCATTTTCTAGGTGATGTCTATGTAAGAACTAGCTTGTTTCCAAAGAGTTTTTTTAAAAAATCCTATGTGACAGTTGTGACAATTTTCTGCACTATCCTGGATAAACCTTACTGAATTAAATTAAACCTTATTGAATTAAGTACCTTTGCAGTCCATCATCTGTGTATTATTGTGGGGTTGTAACTTCTATTGGGGAAGACATGGCCACTGTAAACTTTGGGAAGTGTTATAAGCTTCAAAGCTCTCTTTTAAACCATGTGCCAGGCAAACAAAGTTAGATGGAATTCTGAGGAAATGCTGGGAGGAGGGGAGAGGTGAATGCAAATGACCATCTCCAACCTTTTGAAGCTTCGCCCTGAGGAGGGGACTGCTGTCTGGCTGATGATCTAGTCATAATCTCTGCAGATCAAAGACCCAAACTATATAAAGCAGTGAGTCAGAGATTCATGGGGGAGCGAAAAGCTGCTATGAACTTGTGATCACGTGAAAAAAAAACCCTTGGTTGGGTTTGAAGGATTACTTACCCACCAGACCCTGGTTGGAGTTGGAGTGATCACTGGTATGCTTGTTAGCACGTGTGTAGGTTCTTTATTGTTTTTATGTTTTCTTTGTAGTGCTTTCACCTTAAGAATAAATGTGCTTGCTTGTGTGTGTGGTACATTATACCCAAGGGCCATTATGCTGTTTACAGCCTCTAAGGATAAAGCAAAGCAGGCCTGATTAGGAAGTTGGAATTGCTGAGGAATTCGCAGTGGAGGCAGGGAACTGTGCATCCTGGAAAAAACCCCGTCATAGAATCATAGAATCTCAGGGTTGGAAGGGACCTCAGGAGGTCATCTAGTCCAACCCCCTGCTCAAAGCAGGACCAAACCCAACTAAATCATCCCAGCCAGGGCTTTGTCAAGCCTGACCTTAAAAACCTCTAAGGAAGGAGATTCCACCACCTCCCTAGGTAACCCATTCCAGTGCTTCACCAGCCTACTAGTGAAAAAGTTTTTCCTAATGTCCAACCTAAACCTCCCCCTCTGCAACTTGAGACCATTACTCCTTGTTCTGTCATCTTCTACCACTGTGAACAGTCTAGATCCATCCTCTTTGGAACCCCCTTTCAGGTAGTTGAAAGCAGCTATCAAATCCCCCCTCATTCTTCTCTTCTGCAGACTAAACAATCCCAGTTCCCTCAGCCTCTCCTCGTAAGTCATGTGTTCCAGCCCCCTAATCATTTTTGTTGCCCTCCGCTGGACTCTCTCCAATTTATCCACATCCTTCTTGTAGTGTGGGGCCCAAAACTGGACACAGTACTCCAAATGAGGCCTCACCAGAACTGAATAGAGGGGAATGATCACATCCCTCGATCTGCTGGAAATGCCCCTACTTATACAACCCAAAATGCCATTAGCCTTCTTGGCAACAAGGGCACACTGTTGACTCATATTCAGCTTTTCGTCCACTGTAACCCCTAGGTCCCTTTCTGCAGAACTGCTGCCCAGCCATTCGGTCCCTAGTCTATAGCAGTGCATGGGATTCTTCCGTCCTAAATGCAGGACTCTGCACTTGTCCTTGTTGAACGTCATATTTCTTTTGGCCCAATCCTCTAATTTGTCTAGGTCCCTCTGTATCCTATCCCTACCCTCCAGCGTATCAACCACTCCTCCCAGTTTAGTGTCATCTGCAAACTTGCTAAGGGTGCAGTCCACACCATCCTCCAGATCGTTAATGAAGATATTGAACAAAACCAGCCCCAGCACCGTCCCTTGGGGCACTCCACTTGATACCGGCTGCCAACTAGACATGGAACCATTGATCACTACCCGTTGAGCCCGACCATCTAGCCAGTTTTCTATCCACCTCACCGTCCATTCATCCAGCCCAGACTTCTTTAACTTGCTGGCAAGAATACTCTGGGAGACTGTATCAAAAGCTTTTCTAAAGTCCAGAAATAGCACATCCACTGCTTTCCCCTCATCCACAGAGCCGGTTATCTCATCATAGAAGGCAATTAGGTTAGTCAGGCATGACTTGCCCTTGGTGAATCCATGCTGACTGTTCCTGATCACTTTCCCCTCCTTTAAGTGGTTCAGAATTGATTCCTTGAGGAACTGTTCCATGATTTTTCCAGGGACTGAGGTGAGACTGACTGGCCTGTAGTTCCCTGGATCTTCCTTCTTCCCTTTTTTAAAGATGGGCACTACATTAGCTTTTTTCCAGTCATCCGGGACCTCCCCCGATCGCCATGATTTTTCAAAGATAATGGCCAATGGCTCTGCAATCTCATCGGCCAACTCCTTTAGCACCCTCGGATGCAGCGCATCCGGCCCCATGGACTTGTGCTCGTCCAGCTTTTCTAAATAGTCCCGAACTACTTCTTTCTCCACAGAGAGCTGGTCACCTCCTCCCCATACCGTGCTGCAGAGTGCAGCTGTCTGGGAGCTGACCTTGTCTGTGAAGACAGAGGCAAAAAAAGCATTGAGTACACTACCTTTCTCCACATCCTCTGTCACTAGGTTCCCTCCCTCATTCAGCAAGGGGCCCATACTTTCCTTGACTTTCTTCTTGTTGTTAACATACCTTAAGAAACCCTTCTTGTTACTCCTAACATCTCCGGCTAGCTGCAACTCCAAGTGTTATTTGGCCTTCCTAATTTCACTCCTGCATGCCTGAGCAATACTTTTATACTCCTCCCTGGTTATTTGTCCAATCTTCCACTTCTTGTAAGCTGTTTTTTTGTGTTTAAGACGAGCAAGGATTTCACTGTTAAGCCAAGCTGGTCGCCTGCCATATTTACTTTTCTTCCTACACATCGGGATGGTTTGTTCCTGCAACCTCAATAAGGATTCTTTAAAATACAGCCAGCTTTCCTCAACTCCTTTCCCCGTCATGTTATTCTCCCAGGGGACCTTGCCCATCAGTTCCCTGAGGGAGTCGAAGTCTGCTTTTCTGAAGTCCAGGGTCTCTGTTCTGCTGCTCTCCTTTCTTCCTTGTATCAGGATCCTGAACTCGACCATCTCATGGTCACTGCCTCCCAGGTTCCCATCCACTATTGCTTCCTCTACTATTTCTTCCCTGTTTGTGAGCAGCAGGTCAAGAAGAGCTTTTCCCCTAGTTGGTTCCTCCAGCACTTGCACCAGGAAATTGTCCCCTACACTTTCCAGAAACTTCCTGGATTGTCTGTGCACTGCTGTATTGCTCTCCCAGCAGATATCAGGGTGATTAAAGTCACCCATGAGAACCAGGGCCTGTGATCTAGCAACTTCTGTTAGTTGCTGGAAGAAAGACTCGTCCACCTCATCCCCCTGGTCTGGTGGTCTGTAGCAGACTCCCATCACGACATCACCCTTCTCCGTCAGGAAGGAGAGAGATATGGGTCTCTACCCAAGAAAGTGACATCTGAGGAGCCTGGAGCACAGAGTGGGTGCCCTCACTGGTCCACGTAGGGGGAATATGGGTGCAGTTGCCCTGAACTGTGACAGCCTCTATATCTGCAGCTGAAGAAAACAATACACTATATGAACTGAACAGATGAACTTTATCACTGGACACAGATGGGTTACTATGGCTTCTGTGTTAATGTTTAAATCATTATAAGCTAGATATATTTTGATGTCAGAATGAACTCAGTAAGAAAGCTAATCTTTTCTGAGCACCATCCCGCAAGGATATGGACTGTGCATCGCAAAGTCAAGATCTGTTTCCATCTGCAGGAAGCTGACAACTTTAGTCACTTGAGGCAGATTAGATTGCCAGAGAGAAATTCTAGCATAGCGTGGAACTCTCAAATGATCACGCACAGATATTGTACAGTCATTTCCCTTGCCATTGCATTTCCCTTAGTTTTAAAATAAGCAATAGCACATCCTTTATTTATATGCAACAGGCATCCTTTACCTAAATACTGAGATTGTTTGGGTCATTTTGATTTTTATAGTACTATTCTTGCCTGGGTTATAACTTGATTTTTTGCTGAAATTACACAACCGTGGCAACCTACTTAGCTCCAGCAAGTAAATTTACACTGAAGTGTTATTTTGCCTTGTCGAACATCATTACAGATCTTTGAGAGCTTGGGCCTCACAGATATTTTACAAAGGGGGAGAGCAGGAAATGAACAAATGGAGGGGAAAACTGCATGTATTTTTCTCTTTCAGAAAGACATGAAATTATAAATACACACAAAATGTGAGCCTAAACCTAAGGGGTGATTGTGTAGCTCCAGAAATTAGGATGGAAAGCCTCGGGGTTGCTGGTTCAAATCCAGCCCATGTCAGTAGCGACTGGATGTGACCCAGTTAGTGCTACGTCTGGCGGAAGTGAGATCTACAGTGTTAATGCTTTAAGTGCCTCAGAGCACAGTTACCATCGGACAGCTTTTTGGTGATCCTAGCAGGCAGATGTTCATATCACAAAAAGTATCATTGCCATATCATCCAGTCCAGTCGCCTGTGCTGAGGCAGGATCAAGTAAACCTAGTCCAACCCTGACAGGTGTTTGTCCAACCTGTTCTTAAAAACCACCACTGATGGGGATTCCACAACATCCCTTGGTCACCTGGAACACAGTAGGGCCTGTGCTCCCCAGAGTGCAGTGGCTCCACAGTTCTGTCTGGTCTTTACGTGTGCCTCAGAGGGAAAAGTCTCTTGATGTCCAACCTCCCACCATGCATCCATGTAAAATCCAGACACAATTGGTTGATATGCAAATAAAAAGCCCATTCCTGCTTCCAATACAATAGCAACATTTCTATTGACTGAAATGGGAGAAGGAACAGGTTCAAAATACATGTCTTGCTCTCCCTTCCATTTAAATGAAAGAAAAAGGTGTATTTTCCAAAACATCCTTCTTTGATTTAGCATCTTATTTGCAGGCATTAAATGCAACTCTGGAGGCTTTTCTTCAGAAACCTAATTAGTCTTGCAAGACTAAGAAAGCCTGTAAGAGTCTTCAGCATCACAATCGGGCTCATCTTGCCAAAGAAATTATGATGGAGTATTTGTGTTTCATAATTCTCCTCACTCTATAAACACACGTCACTTTTTTTTAAAAAGTGTGTGTTTATGATGCATATAAAGTACCACTAATACAGGTAGGTAACACTTAAATCAATCTACTTATCAATGTAGAATGAATAATTTAATATATATTATATTCCTCTTATACCAACTTTGATTTTCCACTTGCAACAAGCAACCCTCTCCCCCTCCCACCAACTTTATAACAAGTCCCCTGTGTTGGGATAACTGTAAGATTAGGGCCTCAGGCTCCATAACTTTTATCTTTAATGGAGAAAAAGCAAGCCAACACATTGAAGAAGTGACTGCATGGAAATATGAGCAGTTAACCATGGAAAAGCCTACAAGACTTTTCTGCCACTCTTTTATATGTTGATGGTTGAGGTCCAGATTCCACAGTGACATCCTTTAGATTATTGCACTTGCAGTCTGTGTTTACTATGACATATAGTAGCATGGTATTATTATTCTTTATATTGTAATAGTGCCAAAAAATGGCAAGCCAAGTTGGAGACCCACTGTCCCAAGTGCTGTACAAACACATAGCAAGACACTGTCCCTGACTTGAAGGGCTCACAGTCTAACTTAATTGAGCATCTACACAGGAAGTTGTTTGTTAGAAATTCTTATTCCATTCCAGCATCAGTAGATAGAATGGATAGAAAACTACTCTGCTACACACTGACACATAATCCAACATGGAAGAGACACAGATCAAGTTGAGGAAAATGATGCTGAGAGGTCCACATAGTACAGCAAGGTACTGAAGTGCTGAATAAACAGTGATTTGTTAGATGGTTCTACAGTATACAGAGACCCTGGCCTGTAGGCATTACTACAATACCAATAACAATTATCAGTTCAGTTACTATAAAGGCCAGATTCAACCCTTGATCTTTGAGCAAATCTCCTACTGACTAGAGCTGGATGGATTTTTTCAGAAGAATAGTTTATTTGCTGAAAAATGGAGTTCTGAGTTGACCGAAACTGTATGCAAATTCAGCACAAACTTAGCAAATAGTTTTTGCCAAATAATGGAGATGGCGGTAGATTTACAAGGGGATTTAGTCCCTATTCATAAAATGGAAGGGGATGTGGTGGTGCCCAGCCTTATACCCTAGAGTCCTGTTGTTGGCATATTCACCTGGGATGTGGGAAACTTGGGCTCAGGCCTTCACTCTACCTCATTCAGAGCAGGGATTTCAATGGGGGTACCCTACATAGCAGGTGAGTGCCCTAACCACTGGGCATTCTGAGGTGGCTCTCTCTCAATATCTCCTGCTGAAGCTGTTCTGCTTTGTATAAACAATTAAGTATGTACTGGCACAGAGACTGAAACTTGAGTCTGCCTCTCCCAAGCGAGGGCCCTAACCACCACCAGGAGACAGATTCACTCTCCCTCTCTCTCTGGCCCAAGGAATATTTAGTCTACAATTCAGCCAGAGAATTTTAAAAAAAATGGATTATTTGCACTGCTGTATGACGGACATCAGCAAGAGTGCCACTGTGGATTGAAAGCAGCATAAAGTCCTAAACTTACAACCTGGCCCAGGTATGCAGTGTCGTTGTGGCCCTGTTGGTCCCGGGATATACGGACTGTCCCGATATTTAGTGGTTTGTCCCGCGTCCCAACCGATCTATGGTCGGGACGCCATTTGTCCCGATATTTTTCATTCCGGATTTTTTTTTTGCTTCGGCGGGGCCCCCCCATGTGTCCCGATATTTTGTTCATGTCATCTGGTCACCCTACCAGGAAATCAGAGAGACAAGGTGGGTGAGGCAGTATCTTTTATTGGCCCATGGTCCTTTACTGGGAAAGGAGTTCAGCCCTCAGAACAGAAGAAGTTTGACACCCCCGTGTTAAATGTACAGAGTGTGGTACAGGTTAGCTGAAATTCTGGGCTATTCCCAGGAGACTAAAGAAATATGGATGAACCTTAAGAGGCTCCACAAAGAGGCGTAACCTGATCCTGTGCCTGCGTGGCCAAACCCATGCTACCTCAAGAGAAAAAGGATACCTGAGCACAGGTAAACAGCTGCATGTGCTTAAGGGGTGGCCACCACAGTGGCAAGGTTAGACTCCCCAGGCTGGTAACAGACACAGGACAATTAACAAATGGAAGTTTAATAACAATCTCAGCTAAGAGCAGCAGGAGCACATGAGCTGGCTTTCTCCACAGCAGGATATCAGAGAAAATTCAGATAATAGACTGAGTTTCAATGTAATGTAATATTAAAGTAAAGGTAACCAAAAGAAAAACTGGGGCCACTTCACCCCAACCACATGCACATGGCTGCTGAATATAAAAAGACCAGTGCAATACAGCTAGCACTAGGTTGTCAGAAGTGCTCAGCAGCTCAGAACATTGAGAACCTGGCCACTTCATTTAGGGGCCTAAATGGGAGCTGAGCCCTTTTGAAAAACTTGGTCTAGTGATCAACTCCATAAAAACTATGGAGAGGACAAGACAAGGGAGTTTTGCATTCACAGCAGGTACTCTGCCCTTTCTAAGCTCCCCATTCAGGACTCACCAAAATGAAAAAATACTCTACTTTTCCTTTTTGTCTAATTCTTGCTGACCTCAGCAGTAGAGTGGCAAGAGAACATATATAAAAGCACTCAGTAACCTAGCCTCAACATTGGAAAAATATGAATAGGGGTTTCCTATAAGGGTAAGAGCTACTGATAAAGGAAACTCAACAGCTATGGAGCTCTGTTCAAAGAGCATTTGGAAGGTCTGATGTTTTTCTTAACTTTCGGAACCTATGTATGTCCTCACTCCACTCCATCTTCAGATACTACCCCCCCCCTTCCTGCTCTGCCCTGATACCCACTCTTCTGGTATTTTCTTCCGAAAGAGAAATCACCAGTTACATATACACATAGCACATGTACACAGCTAGCAGGTGACAGAGACTCTGGATGGATGGCTTGTGGGCATGGATCATTATAAACCGATGCTCTCAGACTGCATACCTGTGATCATTCTATACCCCTGCAGTGGCAATGAACTCAGTTTTAAATGTGAAATACTACATGTGGTGCTGCTGCTTGAACAGTGGACTTGTAAGTTGTTTGAAATGCAAGAAATTGTACTTTCCCTGCAGCAGTAAGAACTCACAAGAGGATGCTTTAAAGGTGTAATATTATTGTTCAGTAAAATTATTAGTACTTGTTACCACTGTATATTAGGTACCTGAGTGCTAGAATGCTTCAGTTTTAAAAAAAAATGGAGTAGCAGCAACATATACTATTGGGTCTAGAGCAGTATGGTATGCCTCACTGAGGAGAGATGCAGAGAAAAGAGTATTTCAGAGAAAGGAAATAAGGGCAAGCCAATAGTTTCATTTAATTGTGCAGGTAAAGGGAGGCTTCGTTGAAAAGTCAAGGTAGAAGAGGAGATACAGATAAGATTAGAGATGGAGGAAAAGGATAGAAAAGAAGGGGGAGAGAGAGAGAAAGAGAGAGAGAGATCAAACAGTCAAGGACAGAGACAATCAAGAGATGACATACAGGTTACAGCTGGATTTCCTTGGGAAAAAGCTGCAGAATGCAGAGGCAACACAGCACCACCATGGCACTGGAAAGGAGTATTGCTATATGCACCCACTGCATAGGATACAAGTGACTCTTTCTCCATAGCAACAAGATACTTAAAAGCTGAACTGGAGATTGAAGCGCCAGTACAAAAAAAAAAAAAGAATCCAAACAACAACAACAAAGAATGTATTGTCTCTATTGTAAGGCCCAGCTCTTGAGGGCACAGAACAGCATTTGTTTATGTTGATATGGAATATCACAGAAAGCTCTCTTCTTCACTCATTTATACCCCTCAGACCTCAGAACGGTTCATGTGAACCAAACTGCAGCATTAACACACATTCTTTGTGTCAAATATACTAACCACAAACACATCTTGCTGCAGCATGAGGCATTCACAGTTTCCTTCTTTTTTCCATATGCTATTTCTGACAGTTGTTGCCTTTTGCGAAGAAATTTCCAGATTACATGAATGTGTAAATAATTCCTAATTCCTCTTACAGTATCTCAAGGCAGTGAGGGAATTACATTCACATTCTGCCTGCATGTCTCTTACCCCTCCCCACTCCCTGAATCAAGACTCAAGTGACAGAAAGTTTTTAAATTAAGGCACAGTGATCCTGAACTCTTCAGTCACGAACTCAGAAGGGGTCACAAGCTTGCTCACATCTCTTGTTCCTGCTGTTCTGCTTACGCTCACTTTTAAATGAACATTTCACAGATGCCTGAAGTGCCTCAGTAAAACCACTGAGCCGATTCCCCCGGCACAGCTTTTGAAACTCTATGAGACCACTCATCTCTGAAGCACCCTAGTAACTTGGACAAAGAATTCCATGGTGCATCTGGGTTATCTGAAAGACCAGCAAGCTTTATTTGGATAGATCGTACTGAAAAAGCCACAAATTCAACTTATTTTAACACTGATCATTCCATCCTGGCCCGGATTTAGCTTAGTTTTCTAGATTAGCAGCTCCATGTCAAAGTGCCATTCAGAGTCATTGTCCCTAACAGCAAATAAAAAACAAGTAAAAGTGCAAGCTTAAAAGACAACTTGATTCCTGCAGGGAGTTAATAAAACAATGAACCCTCCTCTTCATTACTGTAGAAATAAACCAGGAAAGTGCTGAAGCATAGAGCATGCACCTAATAATTACTAGCCATTCCAGCTACCACCAAACTAAACAATATATCTACAAATGGGATTTTCTGCTTTCTTTCTGTAAATAGTATGTAGTGAGGCAAAGAATAAACATGCAGTTTATCATCTAGAACAGTTCTAATTTGATTGAATATACAGTAACATATAATAGTGCTTTTCATATTCAAGGTAGCCCAGAGTGCCATACAAACAATGAGACAGATACTGGTAGTGCTGTGACTGCGTAGGTAAGTCAAACACAGTAACCATTATGCACTCAATACATCTCTCAGGGCTCGATACTACAGGCTGCTGATGAGAGAAAGGTGCAGAAAGGCAAAGCACTCAGTGTTGACTCAGCACCTGAAGAGGGAGACTTTTGTATAGCACAGAAAAATGTGACGAGTGCTATGCAACATGAGTAAAACTGTATACTGGTACTAACGTGAGCGCTGGGTAGTAGGTGGGAAGTGAGCACGCCTGATGATGGAGACAATGTGGTTAGGATGCTGATTATACCAAAAAAATGAAGTGCATAGTGATCATTTTGATTGTTTCCTGCCACTTTAGCATATTGCTTTCCTTAAGCATGTGGGAGCGTTGAAAGTGAGAGGAAAGCCTATTGTGAGGATTAGCCACAAAAATACTTCCAATGGCTGCTACGAAACACTCTCTTTATGCCTTGTGATGTATATTGGGCACAGTTGCTGGGTGCTAACCACTTAAAAAGCACCCACAAATGCCCACCACAAGGAATTACATTTCTAAACAATTCTGAATTATTTTAGATGAATTATCCTGAATACAGAATTTTGAAAAAAAGAAGTTGAAGTGTGCTACGGACACACTGAAATAACTCTTGAAGTAATAATAAGCATGTCACTCCTGTGATGGTTAAAGCGAGTATAAATGTATGACTTCCTTTGTAATATACTTTTCTTTTTAAACTGAGAATTGACACACTGTAGAAACCAAAGGGGAAACAGAGTATCTAGAAAGAAGGGCAACTATACAAGGCTCAGTCCCAGAGATTCACATGGAGGCAAAAAACAGTGAGAAAGCAACAACGGCAAACATCCTTCCCAGATTAACAAAAAGAAACAAGGAACACTGTTTTCCCTTTGTTGAGCAGCAGGTGTTTCTTTCTCTGATCTTGACAAAAGAATATGCATTGCTGTCGTTGCTTCTGTTACTCTGATTTTTGAGTTACAAAACTTGACACAAGATCATATGTTCCCTAAAGTGATATTTCACAGATCCCTAAAGCTCAGTGTTTGTCTGGAAACATTTCAACATATTCTTTTTTAATACATCATTTCATAGGCTGAGATTCTATATACAGTAAGAACAATAGGATACAGGGTCAATACATAGAATCGGATAGAAGGAGAAGGACTTCCCAAGGTTCCTGGACAACAACCTGAGAGCCTTAAAAGTTGCAACAACTGGACTAAAGTTAAAAAGTAGAGAGAATAGTGCCTAGAGCTGGTCAGAAAAGGAATTTTATTTTATTTTTTTTGCACACAGAGAACTTTGATGAAAGCAAAAAATGTCATTTCTGTTGAAATTTTCAGTGAAAAATTTAGACTTTTCTGTAACTGCTGAATACAAATGTTTTTGGCAAACAAAAATTGCCAAAAATCTAATTTCCATTGAAATTTTTGTTTTTCTGAAAAACCATTTTTCAAGGAAACCTGATACTTTCTATTAAAATGTTCATTTAGTTGAAATCCCTATTTTCCATTGAAAAAAAAGAAGTTTTGAGGGAAAATTGTGTACGAGTCCTAACAGTGCTCTTGAGCCCTCTCATAAATTCCAGGTAGAGAAAGGATCAGGTAAAAACATACTATGGAGAATTTTCCTAACTGCAGCTACCGAAGGAAATATTTTGAGTCTCCTGAATGAGGATAAAAGGCTTGAGAGAATAATTTGAAATATAGTCTTCACTCAGGTTCAGCTTTACATTTAAAAATATGTATGCCCTAGCTTGAATGAGTCTTGAGGAATCACTTGGTCAGATGTAGACTCCAAGCACATAATCTGTACATTTTTTGGTGAACCAGGCCCTGACTTAGCCAGGTACTTAAGTACATGCCAATCCTTAAATAGTCTCGCTGACTATCTCAACTTTTACTGATGAAAAACTGAAATGGGATTGCTCACCTGATCAAAGTTAGGTTGAGTATCTTGCTTAACAGGGGATTATATCTCTACTTCTAAACTACTTTTTTTTGCTTGTTAACAATGAACAACAATGTGGGTCAAAAGCTGGGAAATTCACCTGCTTCACCTCCTTTTACTTATTCACTGCAGCCCATAGTTAAACATTAAAGGCCAGATCCTCAGCTGGTGTAAATTGTCATAGTTCCATTGACTTCAACTGAGTTACAACAATTATTTATTATTTGTATTATCATAGTGCCTAGAGGTCTTGGTTCATAGATCAGACCCTAAACCCTGTACACAACTTGAGGATTCAAGCCTCACAGTTCTTCTTCTGATCTTAAACAAGCATTAAAGCAAGAATGAAACTGATTTACCAATTCCCATTCCTAACCCTGTATCACAGATGTCTCTTTTCAGCCAGATGTGCACTATGATCAACGAGCTGTAATTTCAGAAAGTGCATTTTCAAATGCTAGTACCTAGATCAGGGGTTTTCAAACTAGGGGTCGGGACCCCTCAGGGCGTCGCGAGGATATTACAGGGGGGGTTACGAGCTGTCAACCTCCACCCCAAACCCCACTTTGCCTCCAGCATTTATAATGGTGTTAAATATATAAAAAAGTGTTTTTAATTTATAGGGGGGGGTCGCATTCAGAGGCTTGCTAAATGAAAGGGGTCACCAGTAAAAAAGTTTGAGAGCCACTGACCCAAAGCATTTTATTACATGAATGTTTACATTTTGGTGAGCAAAATGGGTAAACAAAAAAAAACCCCAACTTTCTTCTTACATAAGGCCATACACACAAACAGGGCTTGATTCTCCTCTCACATGATTGTAAAGCAACTGGAATTGCATTGGTATAAAACTAATTTAAGTGGGAAGAGATTCAGGCCACCACATTTTAAATGTTGATTCACAGAACCAGTTCTTCTATGGAAAACACATTTTGAATTAACCTTTTTTATTTAAAATGCACAAATCTGCACTCAGATAAACCCAGTCTACGGTATTTACTAATATAAGATTCTTTATAGATGCTATTCTTAGTTTTCCTTATGCTAAGCCTTACTCAGAAATAAAATATTTTAAAAAACCACAGAGATTGAATGTACTGTTGTGAAAAATACAGCACAGATTTCTGTAACCAGACATGACTTCTTACTAAGCTGTCTCTGAAAGAGCAAGCATAAATTTTATTTGTACAAAAAAAATGATAAATTCATTCTTTTCACCCCATAATCTATCACCTTGACTCATTAAAAAAGTCTTGCTAATTGAGATCAGTTTCTGACACACAATACAGGGAATGTTTGTTAAGACATTAGGAAGTGCTTCCTTTAATAAATAGCATTAAAATTTGCCAAGAACATTTTCTAATCCTCACTAACACAAGTGCGACATGTACTGAGTGCTTGATCTTTGCCAAATGACTATTGCTCAGGTCAACCAAAGAGTCTTCATAAAATATCTTTCTCAGAAAGAAGCAGAATAGGCTGTAAAACACTGGGGCTTTGTCATGCCATCTAAGGAAGTTTAATTATCCTGAGGATGTTATCTTAATTAAGTGGTGGTTAATCTTAATTAGTTAAATTTAACTAAAGGTCTAATATTTGAATATATTTTAAAGGCTGATAACACTGGACCCTTTAAAGAGACAGGAGGAAAAATGGCATGTTCAGAAATATACCAGAAGGTAAGGCTAAGGAAGAAGTTGATAAATAAAACTGTATTATTAAATACATGCTCCCATTTCTCAGGCAATTCTATATTTAGAATTGTCAAGGTGAGTCAGACTTCTTCCTAAAGAGAAAAGTTCTTCCCTTGAAGGCAGTTTAAGTGAAACATAAAAAGTAAAAATGACTAAGTGAAAGAATAACCAGTCAAGGTAAAGGTTAGCAGACTGGCCCTGAGGATTCCTGTTGTGCACATAATTATTTACACTTTTCTGGCTCAAGGAAAACAGTGCTGGTCTTGTCAAAAACTCACAGCAATCTAAAGAGAGACGATAGGAAAGCAGTAAGCAGCCAACATATGTTAGCTAGTGTGGGACATTAATATTTTGGAAAATGATCATTTTGCTGGCCATTTGAGAAATAATGGGACACTATCTTTCAAAGAGCAAGAAGGATTTAACATTGAAAGGCCAGAGAAGAGCCTGATGCCTGAAACATAAGTGAATGAGAAGATATGACTCTCTGATCATATAAATTTCATCTCAGCAACAAAACAATGAGGGTTGGTTAGTAGAAATCCTCATTTGAGCCACTTCACCTGATCCCACCAGTAACTGGGGAACACATGGCTCAGTGTTTGGAGAAGGCTAGAGCACAAATCAGAGGTAGCCAGATAAAGCTTAACCCAGGCTAAGACCGATGTGATGCTTCTGAGTCAGTAGAAAACAGGAAGATATGGTATGGATAATATCTCCTTGTTTTACTGAGGGTGTTTCTCTCATATATTATTCAAGCTTGTAACACAGGGGTACTGAAAGATCCCCAGCTTCTGCTAGAGGATCATGTAGTAGCCATGGTCAGGAATATTTCCTTCCATCTCTTCCTGACCAGGAGATTGCATTCTGGATGTAGGCCTTCCTACAGTGACCCAGGCCTTTTGCCACCTCAGGGCTGGGCTGCTCCCATGGGCTTTACATGGGGGCATGCCTCAAAACTATCTGGAAACAAAAGGTGGTGCAGGCTGCAGTAGCCTGATTGATATGCATATATCTTATTGGTAGCATGAGACACCAGTGCTCTACGGTCTACAGTGACTACCTATGGGTTTCCAGGTGACGTTTAAGATGTTGGTTTTGACCTGTAAAGGCCTAAATGACTTGGGATCGGCCTACATCAAAGACCACCTCCTTCCTTGTGTTACGCTGCCTCAGTTATGGTCAGGAGAGATGTTCAAGCTGAATCTCCCTTTATTTGACAAAGGGGGCTGGTAGTAGAGCATTCTCCACAAGGGGCTCTCTCCTGTGGAACAAGCTTCTGCCCTTGATCTGAAACAGCCAGGGAGTTCTGATATTTGGGCCACACTGTAGGGCCCCATATTTTTGCCTAAATGGCTGAAGAAGTTGGGTCTTATAGGAGACTGCTGCCAATTGTTTAAGAGGGATGGTGATATGGTGAGCTCAGCATGATCTTCCGATTTCAGCTCTGCATACATTTTCAGCTCTGTCATTTTGCTATGGAAAGCACTGCTAAGAAAATTAAATTAAGGGATGTGGAGTAGGACTTGAAAAAAATTGTACAATGTAATATGGATGGTGCCGCAAGATGTGGGAGAGGAATACAAAAAGAAGAAAATAATCAAGGAAAAGTGTTTACAAACCAAGGGGGGGGGGGGAGAGAGAGAGAGAGAGATCAGGGGCCCTTTTGTGGACCAATCTCATGCTGCTTCTTGTCTACAGGGTTCCAAGTGAGAGGTACCATGAAAGAGTAACTAGATACCTATTAGCATGTATATGCTCTAAATGAAGTCCAAATTGAGGCCTACAGCCTCAGATATTTCAGAGCTCAGGTGAATGCAGCTTGGAGGAGCAGGCAGCCCTTGACATTCCCCACTCCCAGGCATTTCCACTTTGGGCACCTTTGTACCTAAAAGCAGCCTCCAGAGTCCCTCTTTTCCTCCCCGCCCCTCCAGCTTCTTCTGTCTACAACCACTGGTTGCTCCAGGTAAAACAATTACCACCAACTATTAGCATAACCTGGGAGCAAACACAATACAGTTAAAGATTAGCCTGCTAAAACTCTCCCTCTTTCCCCTCACAACAATAAACAGCATTATGGTCTTTAAACTCACTTTCATTCTCACTGATATGCAGATTCTAGCTCAGTTCCTCTCCATTTCTCTCATGGGTAGGTGTCTGTTCCTGGTCTCTTTTCCTTCTCGGTATCAATGTCTGTAAGGACATCAAGGAAGCCACCCATTTCCTCATACGTGTTAAATAATCTGGGTCTGGAGTTTTTCAGGGTACTATACTGCAACCCTCTAAATTGAATTTCAGCTCTCAGATCTAAGAACATCATTATCTTATGGCCTTGGTATGTAATTGAATCCTTTTCCCTTCTAACTGAAGCAATTTCTCTGACTCTTGGAAATCTCAAGATTTTAATAATTACTGCTCTTGGCTTTTGATCTGGAGCAAGTTTGGCCTATCACATCTCATGTGCTCTTTCTATATCAAAGTCTGAGACAGAATCCTCAACTGACAAAATTTCCTTAAGGAGGGAATTAATAAAAACAAGCATATTTCTATTTCCTTCCCGCTGCTGGAAATACAATTATCTTTTCACTAAAGCAGTGAGATCAAGCTTCCATGACCTCCATCTTCTCTCTGAGCCTTTTGCTAATCTTGAGCGTGTGAGTTGTTTCATGGTCTTCAGTTCACTCAGTTTGATTCTGCCTTTAAGTCTTTAAAAAGATTCTCTCTCTGCATATATTAATTTCTTTTGGTGGCAAGTGCACTCCTTGAATCTAGTGAAAGATCTGTTTAATGCTCTTCTGTATACCGCAAAGCATTTATTGAGTCACATCTCGCCTCTCCTTATAGGTGCTGTTGTGACCAAGCTCAGTCCAAGCGACAGAGGAGAGGATCGTCAGAAAATCTGTAATCTTCTGGACCAAACATTTTCAAACCTGGGTGACTAAAGTTAAATTCATAAATTCAGAATTAGGCACCTAAACAAATAGGCTGAATTTCAAAAACATTGAGCACCCTACAGATCCCCTGCTGTCAAACTAGGTAGTTCTCCTATAAAATTTTCAAACACAAATAAAATGTAAGCATGAAAATTAGATTTTCAAGGTACACAAGAATTTGTGTGTACTAATTCAAAGGCCATTTTTGAGAATTTGGTCTTGAAAGTTTTATCCATAAACACCTTAATGAAATAAACCCAGGAAATTAACAGAAAGTAAAAGAGAAGCTGCTGCCCTGTAAATATTTTTAAGATAGTAAGTAGTGATTAGGCAAACAGAAGCTATTGCCAGTGGAGACTATCCAAAGAAATGTATTTTTAAAGACATCACTGAATGTAGACACACAACAGTCATGAGAAATAAGATTACTGAATTACAAAGGTATAAATGAAAGAGAAGTATGATGCAAAGGAATACCTGAGACCGCTATGTTAGAAGTGTTATATTAACAAGAAAAAGAGTTTATATCTGACAGAAGTAAGTACCTCATGGAGTAGAGAGTTTGACACTCTGTTGCAGCTGAAGTTGAGGACTAAAGGCAACTAGTTATTTTGAGTACTGACACCTTAAAGGGGCCCCTTTTTTCCAAAAGCGATGAAAATCCAGCTCCTTTAAGATGTCACAAATGGGGCACCCAAAAGTTACTAGTCATTTCTGAGAATCTTGACCTGATATAAGAATGAGGTGAGCTGCATGTAACTTGCAAACTCACTGAGCTAGATTTATTCATTTTTATTGTTATTTTGTTGTCTTGCTATTCTCAACCAATTAAAGTCATTATAGTCAATTAAGGCATGACTGGCATATCTGGATCTGGACGCATATCAACATTCAGTCTTATTAGGTAAGGAGCTGAGGTCTATGAAAAGGCAGAATATCGCTCAGTTAGGAAACAAATTGTGATGACCTTAGTCTAAAATAGGGAGAATAGTCTGGAACTCAGGGAAAAGCACACATTTGCAAAAGCAATACAGGGTTGTGTCCTTAGTCCATGAAGTAACTGGCTGGGCAGGTCAGAAGCCATTTGAGAGTGAGCAGCATGACAAAAGAGTAGACGCTAGTGTACATCAAGGTTCTAATCATCATCAACCCATTGCCAGATACTAGACTTTCAATAGAGTATTCATAAAAGGGAGAAGGAAAAATATCCAAGTTTCAATACAGGGTTTGCAGGAAAATTAAATGATGCAGATAAAATGCTTAGGTTCAAATTTACAGAAAATCTACTGCAGAGAAACTATATGCATTTACAGAACCAATGTTCATTATCATCAATGCACTGTATTAATGCTATTACTCCGTAATAGTTCATTAGACAGGAAATTATTAGAGTTTTACCCATTTAAAGATACCCTCCTTATCTCAGCTGTCTTAGAGGAAGATTTTTTCCTGTGGATAGAATGTGTTTTCCTGTAGATCAAAGTAGAATTCCATATTATGTTAAATCTTGACCATCCATTTTAACTGCTTTTTTCAGCTGCTTTCCCATCTTATCAAACTGACTGTTACTTTACAATTTTGACTTCTGAGCGTTATTGACTATTTTGTTAATCTCTGCAGGTGCAGCAGCATCAGTCTTCCAAAAGAAAATCTGTTAGTATGAAAAAGCTGTTGCTGACCCATCATCCTCAGAAGCCAGATGAGGCCTCAGAGTCTTACTGGCAGCCTGTGTAAAAGAGATGAGAATTTCTGACCTAAGCATTATACAGTGCACTGCAGCCTTGATTTCACCTAAATCTCACTGGAGTTGGGGAGGGGACAGGGGCGGGATGTGATGGAGGAAGTGTCTTAGGAGATCTCATTGTTTTAAACATGAGAAACTAGACAATATGTTCATCTCTGAAATAAAAATGAAAACACCATGGTTCCTGCACCTTGGACATAAGTATTTTGCTTTATTAGAAGCTTGTAGACAGATTTTATATAGGCTTTAAAGCTGCCTCTGCTGTAGATACACAGACTCCTATCTATCTCATTTATCTATGGGCTTTATACAGCACCAATCATCACATTATCTATGTGCTGAATACAGTTTAAGAGTAGCATGCATATGTCATGAACATACAGCTAAGGGTAGCATAAAATCCTTCCTTTACCTGTAAAGGGTTAAGAAGCTCAAATAACCTGGTTGGCACCTGACCAAAAGGACCAATAAGGGGAGAAGATACAAAACAAAAACCTTCCCTCACAGATTTGAAAGTATCTCTTTGTTGTTCTCTCTGGGACCGAGAGGGACCAGGGAAGGAAAAAAACATCTCCTAAAGCCATATCTGAAATAAGCATCTAAGGCCTGGTCTACACTGGGGGGGGGGGAGTCGAACTAAGGTACGCAAGTTCAGCTAAGCTGAACTCGAACTACCTTAGTTCGAACTACTTACCCGTCCAGACGCCGCGGGATCGAAGTCCGCGGCTCCCCCACCGCCATTCGCGGTGGTGGAGTTCTGGAGTTGACAGGTGCGCGTTTGGAGTTCGATATATCGCGTCTAGATGAGATGCGATATATCAAACTCCGAGAAGTCGATTGCTACCTGCCAACCTGGGCAGGTAGTATGGACGTACCCATAGATTACAAATTGTAAGTAATAGCAAGGAAACATGTTAGGTTATCTTTTGTTTTAGCTTACGAATTCATAGAATATCAGGGTTGGAAGGGACCTCAGGAGGTCATCTAGTCCAACCCCCTGCTTAAAGCAGGACCAATCCCCAGAAAGATTTTTGCCCCAAATCTCTAAATGGCCCCCTCAAGGATTGAGCTCATAACCCTGGGTTTAGCAGGCCAATGCTCAAACCACTGAGCTATCCCTCTCCTTGTCCTTTTACTAAGAGGGAGGTTTATTCCTGTTTTTTGTAATTTTAAGGTTTTGCCTAGAGGGGAATCCTCTGTGTTTTAAATCTTATTACCCTGTACAATTACCTTCCATCCTGATTTTACAGAGGTGCTTCTTTTACTTTTTTCTTTATAATAAAGTTCTTTTTTTTAAGAATCTGACTGGATTTTAGTGTCCTAAAAACCCAAGGGTCTGGTCTGTGCTCACCTTGTTTACCTATTTAGTTAGTATATCATTCTCCAGCCTCCCCAGGAAAGGGGGTGAAGGGGCTTGGGAGGATATTTTGGGGAAACAGGAACTCCAAGTGGTCCTTTTCCTATATCTTTGTCTAACTCACTTGTTGGTGGCAGCATATCATCCAAGGACAAAGAAGAATTTGTGCCTTGGGGAAGTTTTTAACCTAAGCTGGTAGAAATAGGCTTAGGGGGTCTTTCATGCGGGTCCCCACATCTGTACCCTAGAGTTCAGAGTGGGGAGGGGACCCTGACAGCATATGTCATCTGAAATGGAACTTTGCTCTCGCCATTCTAGAATTCAACAGCTTATAGTTGGAGAGACTTTCTGTTGGTTATTCTTATTTGTTTCCACTCTCCCTTCTTATTCTTCCTTCCCCATCTTTTTCACCATTGATTATTCTGTACAAGCGTCTCTGATAAGGTGAGTCATTCTGATCTTTTCCTGTAAGCTGTTCCACTGTCCTGGACTCAGCACCAAGTCTCTTCAGCTTTCTCATTCTAATCTGCCTCTTCTGGAGCAAACGGCCTACTGTTCATATGTGTTCTTAACTGACTGTATATGAGTCTGTTTCCTAAGTGTTAGCAAAGTTCTTAACTTTATATAGGAATTTGTCAAGTTATAAGATGCATGTCTTAGTGAAAAAATATTACTAAAGGAATGAGGCACATGTACTGTTAATCTGCAAGGTGAAGACAGGCCTTAGAGAGCCTAGAGGAGAGAACTTGAGTGGCTGACAGACTGATGGTGTTAGGGAGCTAACACCCAGTCACCATGGGTAAGGCTACCTCTCACTACAGGCGGGAAGGGTGTAACAAGATGACTCACAGTCCTGGGTATTCCAAGAATCATCCCAGGACCTCTGGAATTTATTCCCTCAATCCTAACCTCCATCCCATGGTCCAGAATTGACAGAATTTCTTGACCTTCAAGCAAGCTGCAAGGCCCATCTGTTCAGTCACATTCCAGGGTTATAAGTGCACGATGAGCCTGTTTGCTGGGAGGAGGGAATTGTTTTGGATGTCATTTTGGTTATTCTCTATGCCCTGAAATTTACTCTCCTCATTTGCCCAAATTGGCTCGAATGTGTCAACCTTCAATGCATGCTACACAAACCCATGTATTTGATAGGGATCCTGAAGAGAGAGAGAGAAAGAGAGAGAGAGAAAGGGCCTATGGGTAGAGAGGGATGGAGTTGCAGCTGTGTTTATCAGCTGGATTTTGTGAGAATTTGATCCTTTATGTTTTTGCTACATTTCAATGTCGATATTGACGGTTACAAAGAGAGAGCTTATGCATGTGTGATTCATGGCTAGAAAGAGTTAAATATCCTGCAGGATAAACAACCCTCAAAAGACATGTGGGCAGATAATGTTTGTGTTTTTGTGTATTTACATATGTATGAGTAGGGTCGACAATGTAATCAACAGTCCCTGTCTATGCTGTATTCTAATACTTCAGAAATCAAAAGAACATCCTAGCATTTAAATGAATTGTAAACACAGGATATCTCTGTATTCGTCTCTCTTTGAAATGTATAGCAAATAATCTGTGAATGGTGGAAGAACAAGCAAATTGTTTTATGTTAATTCTGTAGCTAAGTACTGGTGATGGACCTCCATCAAAGTCTTCCTAATTATCTTTTGTTCCCGGAGGAACTCCCACCTTGTCAAAGAGGACATGAAATTGTACAAAAGATCCTTGGGTCCTGATTCTGTCATCTCAGATCTGCTTAGGCTTCATCAGGGGAAGTTTGAGTAACAAGATTGAGGTCCCAGGTAAGCAGGTATGCCCTGAATATGAGATCTGGACATTGGACTATAACCTATGAACTCTTTCTAAAAGAACTCTTTGCAACTACAAACCTCACCATCTCTTCTATGAATCTGCACCTAAATGATCTGAACTCATGTCTGTACATATACTGATCTTTTAACCATACTCGCGCTCTCTCTTGTTTTTAAATAAATTTTAGTTTAGTTAATAAGAATTGGCTGTAATGTGTATTCGGGGAAGATCTGGAATATTCAGTAACCTGGGAGGTAATGAGTCCGATCCTTTGGGATTGGTAGAACCTTTTTTTTTATATGATGAAATAAGATTTACAGAAATGTTCATCATATTTGATGCGGGTATCTGGATGGAGGCCTGAGGCTGGATCACTTTAAGGGAACTGTGTTGTTTGGACTTCTGAGTAACCAGCAAGGTATTATAGAAGTTGTTTTATGCTGGCTTGGTAAGGCTAAGGATTGGAATATCCACCAGCTTTATGGGGATTGTCTGCCCCATTCTTTGCATTCACCCTAACTGAGTGAACATAGCTGGCCCCCACTGGGACCCCGGTCACAGCATGTAACATGAAATGCAATTTATAAATAAAGTTAAGATATCATAACGTAGGTATTAGAAACATACACGGCATGGAAATCTTACCCTTTATGCTAAAGAATTCACTTTCTGGGTCAGTTTTATAAGTTACCCAGAGGGCCACACATATGTTAATGATTATGGTTCCCTCTTATTAGAGGGCTTTTTATCCAGAGTCCTGAAAGCTCTTTTCAAAGGAGAGAATGGACCATTAACCCCCTTTTGGACAGTAGGTATAAATGTTAACATCGAAGTTATAGCACAAGGATGTGGAAATTTCAGTGAGGATGCAGCAGCTACCCACTCAGAGAATCGGCATGACCAAACATAAGCATATGCGACAGATTAAAAATTGCGATTAGCTGGCAAGGGTTAGAACCGGGGCACCTCTCTCATGACAGCCACAGAGATCAACACTCCTGACCCATGTTACTGTCCCTCATATCCAAACACTTATGTAAGAGAAGACGTAACCTTGCATTCTTTCCCAGATATAAATTTTTAATTGGCAGAGCTCATTTTCACAGAACACACAGTAAGAAGCACTAACGGCTTTAGGGTCCTGCAAAGTCAATAGTGGATCAATCAATCAACAAAACAAACAAACCAACCAGTGCCCATTTCTTCTGAAATAAAGCTAACCACCCTCCAAATATTTTCATTTATTTATTTAGATTTAAGCAACAATAAGAAAATGTATAGGGAAAGCACTAGGCACCTCATCCATTAATTAAATTTTACAGTAACAAATTATGACCAAGCAGCAAAAATAATCATATACAAATAATAAATTAACTCATCTGGCCAAATAAATAAATCAAAGCAGCATAATAGTCACCAGGAACAGACCCTCAGCCTTCCCCAGATTGAACTCTGCATTAGACCTGTATAGCTGAATGCTCTCCCCACTTCAATTCTGAATTGTTTAAAATCTTATGTTTCACACACACAAATATATTATGTGCATACCTTTTAAACAGCATCAAAAACAACCACGACAGAAGGGCATTAGCTACTGTTTCCTGACTTCCTATTTTGGGAGTCAATCGAGGGAATTTCATGTAGGCACTGTTGGCTTTTGGGCTCTCCACAGCCTGTGAATGCTCAATAATTGGGGGGTATTTAATAACAGCTGGGTTAATCTAAGCTTTCCTTTAAGGTTCGCAGCCCTTTTCTTTGTGGAAACGGCCTTGAAGAAAGTAAACAGACCTCACTTGGGTTGCAAGTTTGTCATTTCCTGAAGACCAAGATCCCCACCCCCTACAATTGACCTTTGGCATCCACAGGCTGGAGACTTGAGAATAACCTCCTAAAAGTGAGCAAAGAGCAGTTTTTCATATGTTTCATTTTGTATTTTCCACCATTGTTTGTACTGGAAATTCACTCTGCTTTCAGTGTGATAGTAGGCTCAACTAAAAGTGTTTTTAATTATGGAAAAGCTATGCATGGATAATAATGGTACAAGAGAACAGCAGGATAAAAACTAGACTATTTTGGGACTCAGAGAAACAGAATCACTCTTTCTTTCCCTTATATTTGCAAATGCTCCTTTCCCCCTCCGTACAGCCATCATCTAATGCCCCTACGCCCAATATCTTCTTCCACCTTCCTCTCCAACCTCTTTGCCAAGCACTCCAGGCAGGAGCACTCTGACGCTACCTCTGTTGAACTTTGTAACCCCAATGTTGCAATGCAGGAATTATGAATACTCTTTAGAGAAATGCGACACTTAGAATCACACAGAACAGCTGAGACCTAATGCTCAGTTTTGTATTTTAAGGCTGGATTTACTGTAATTCTCTGCACATTCCGAACAATGCTTACAATCAAAGCTCTTAAAAATAATATGAGGTGAATGAAGGGCAAAGATGACAGGCACTCCCTGGCCATTCTGCAGCCACACGATGTTCATGTTCGCTCAAATTACATTTATTGTTTTATCAGACTTTTCTTTTTGTATTTGACTTCTATGCACCTGTGGTCTCAGCATCACCAACTGAGAGCAAAGGACTGCACCAATTCTCCAGGCTTTTCCAACAGCAGGGCTCAGCTAATGCCAACTGTCGCTGCCAGCTCAGTAATGAAAGGTTGCTCTAATTCCTTCCCTCCAGATTTTCACTCTCTCAAGGGGGGCAGGGAGGAGAACCCCCACAGGGCAGGATCTACAAATCTGCCTCCGATTACAATTTTTGCAGCTGTGATTCCTGAACAAACCTATTAATCAAAGCACCATCTTTGCACAGCACGATCTATAATCTTGACATAAGTCACCTCTAAATCTTGGAATCAAATCACTTTTTCCCCCTCAAAACACAGTTTCAGCACCAACCAGAGATCTAATAAAAACATCACTGTGTGTAACAAAATGCACCTGGAATGCTCTCATTCACACACGCTAAAAGAGAACATATATTGTGCCTAATCTTCAAAAGTTAGTCTCCATGCGTATACACGTACATCTGCAAGTGTACTTTTTGTGAACTCTCACCCATATTTATTAGTATTAATTATTTATTTTACTTTAACGCCTAGGAGCCTCAGTCATAGAGCTGAACCCCGTTGCGCTTGGTGCTGCACAAACGCAAAACAAAAAGAGTGACCCTTTCCCAAGGAGCTTACAATCTAAGTATAAAACAAGAAACAGGTGGATATAGACAGTGGGTATCTCGGAGTGATAAAATCTACCATTTGCATGTGCAGGTGACAATGCACAAGAAGCATGTGTGTGTGTGTGTGTGTGTGTGTGCAAAACACTGTGCAACACACCCAAATGGAGGACAGGTTTGGAAATCATGCCCATAACTCTGGTGATACAAATTATTCCAGTGATACCTTGCTAACTGGTGTTGAGGTTAACTACTACCCAACAGGTTTAAAACCTGATCAGTTATTGAGCTATAATGCCCAAAGCTGCAGATTAACTACTGGCATTAACTGGCATCGTGATCACTTCTTTTCATATGTCACTTGACATCTTGGTTTTATAACGCTTGGGAACAAGCACAGAAATAGCTTTTCTCTTTTCTAACTTTGCACCCCATTAGGAGGACAGGCGGTTCGATGACAACCTGGAGCACTCTGCTCCCTCTGCAGGTGGTTCCATCTGGTCCCCACTCCACAGCAGGGCTGCAGGTAAGATGACAGGAAAATTCAACTAATGCATATTAATGGTAGAATACTGCTCGTCTATGACCTCTTCTATGTTCCTGCTCTGCACTTGATGGACTGGTATACATTAAAAATTACAGAGCACGAAGAGGAGGAAACAAATGGATTCACTTTGTTAAATGCTTCATTATACTGAACAAGCCAATGAGCTTTGAGAATTGTTATGTTAACGTGGGTCTGGCCCCAAGTCCTCTCACACTTGCAAAGGTTGTATACTTCCAGAGAAACCATCCAAGAGGCAGAAAGGAGAGAGACAAGGAGCTGCAGATCTATTGGCAGAGCTGTTCCCAAACTGATCTAAATATAAGGGAATCCATCTAAACCTGCCTTGAAGTTCAGCCCAAAATTTCTCAGCTTATATACACAAGCATATATGATACAGTAAATAAAAAAATATTTTCACAAGTATCCCTTCAGGACATCTCAACTTTTGTATGAGGATATACTCTGCTATCCTTGGCAGATCCTACCCCATAAGAGCCACACTATGCTGCTTGCCCTCATTCTTAGACATACTCCCTCCTTCAGGTAATACATCTAGGAGTGACATGCAGCTACAGAAACACTAATTTGCTAGCACTCTGTATCACTCGGAGAAGCACCAAACCCTACAGGAAGAACCATGGGGACACATTTTATATTTTCAGCTGGCATGTTAATTTTGCAAGCCCTGTCAAACCAACCAGTGATAAGAAGACGACATTGTTTGTGACAACTTATGGTGCTACATGGGAACATGCTCCCATCAGCTGTTGATGACGCACATCTCTAAGATTATAGAAGCAATATTATGGTGGGGTAGGATGGAATATGGGCACTTCAGGGATGACAAGTAGCCACAGGTAGGAAAACACCAGCAAGTCCTCAATAAATACATAGAAAAAGCTAAAGCACCAGCAATTAAATGAGAGAGATACAGGGACAAATGCTAACCTGTGCTCTCATAAGATCCTCACCAAGGTAGTATCACATGGCTCAAAAGTTAAAAGCATCAAGTTCTCTCTTCATTCCCAATCTGAGATGGTAAAAGCTTGGGGGGGGGGGGGAGAGAGAAGAGGGAGAGAGAGAATGTGTGTGCATAAATTGAGAGAAATTCAAGTTGAAGAAAGGGGGTTATCACATGAGCTCCATTATCATTCTTATTTAATCTTGCAGTGACTTCCACAGGCTAAGCTTGAGGGGAGAGATAGCTCAGTGGTTTGAGCATTAGCCTGCTAAACCCAGGGTTGTGAGTTCAATCCTTAAGGGGGCCACTTAGGGATCTGGGGCAAAAATTGGTCCTGCTAGTGAAGACAGGGGGCTGGACTCAATGACCTTTCAAGGTCCCTTCCAGTTCTAGGAGATTGGTATATCTCCTATTATTATTATAAGCTCATCTTCTCTGAAGATTCAATTTCTAGCTCCCCCATCTTAGTCTTCGTTTCAAAATTCTAGTGAAACACAGCTGCCAGGAGAGGTCACAGTCATGGAGGGAGAGGCAATTTCTCAGATAGCCAGGGCCAAATCCTACAGAGTCATTTGAATATCAGAACAAAGACCCTACATTGGACACTTCATATGTTGGGACGCAAGTGCAGAGACCACAGCACGAGGTTGCTGGGCTCAGAGTGACTTGTGCTGCTAAGTGCATGGACTACTCAGTTTTGTACCAGTTAATGCTCTCAAGGCATTAGGCTTCTTTACTACACATAATGAGGTAAACAACTGAAACTAGAGGTCACAATTTCCTGGTTGATTGTGTGAAGATCTATGTGCAATAAGGTGAGGCACAGCGTTCAGGCCAGCCACAGGTGTTTGCAGCCACAGCAGTTTGGGTAATAGGATGTGATGGAGGAAGCAAGTTCTTCTAAATGCTTTCTATTTCCTACCAGCATCGTTTCTGTTTTGCCTGAGTTCAGCCTCAGCCAACTAGACTTGAGCCAGATGCTGATTCTGACTAGGCACTGACAAAGCTGGGAGAGGGTACCATTTACGCTTGATGCAAAGGAGAGATAGAGCTTTTTCCTTTGCACCCCATCAAGCCATCCTTGATGCACAAGTTCCTAAAATGATAATTTCTCACAGCAAGAGATGCTAGGCTCCGAGGTTGAGTGCAGACAATCTGTTTATTAAACTATTTAAGGTGTAGAAATTTGTGCTGCGGTGACTTTGCTGCCTCCAAGCAATGGAAAAGTAGGTTCTTTTTGCAGCCACAGCATAGGTTTGAAAGAATACTTTGTGGTGAAGGGAGTCTGCCATGTCATCTGAGAACCATGAATGCTTTGGTGACAGTGTATCAACAGTGTTTGTCAGGGAGCAGTTATAGTGTTTCACTAGTTCTTTTACTCCTTTGCCTCTTGGCTGGGTAGAGTTTTGGAATTTGGTGGGGTCCATGAGCCTTCCACCTTGAGCAGGGTATGGACAGATCAAAATAGGTGGTTCCTTATGCGCACATCCAGCCCAAGGAACCAGTGCAGAGATTGCCAGTGAGAACCTAACATGGAAAGGTCAGACAGGATGTTTGGTGCCATTGGATTAGAGGTACTGACATATGGCTATTGAAGACTCTCATGACAATAAGCGTCACAAATGTCATTGCCATGTCAGATATCATCTGTATCAGCTTCTCAGGAAAGCCTTTGATTTCTGAAGGCATACAGTTTAACAAGGTACCCAAGTTAATCTGGTCTGCAGATGTGCAGCTTAGCTGGATTTACATGAAGGATTTTGTTTGGAGAGAGCTATTCTCACATTTGAACTTGGGTGAAGACAAAAGAGCTATTCCACCTCCAGATTTGACCTCTGGTGTGGCATATAACTCTAAAGTGAAGGGACGATCTCAGTTAAACCAGCATACATCCAAAGTAACACCTATTTGCACCTGTGTGTGCACTACAGCTGAGATTGGAGTCAGGCTCCTAATGTGAACATGTGACACTGTTCAATGATGCAAGACCATTCACTTTCCTGTCTGAGATAATGTCCCTCAGAATTCAGACACTACAGTTCATCCATACACTGATAGAAAATAAATCTGATCATCAACCACAGTAACCCATCGGACAGAAATAGAAACATTTGTACATGAATGAAATGGCACACTCCTGAAAATATCTTGCTAGCTTTCTGTTGTAGCGCAAATTGTTTTCACCTGTCTTGCTGATGAAATGTCAGGAAATAATAAAGAATAGGGATTTTCAAAAATGTACTTTAAATAAATTAGCCCCTAATGCAATGTGAAAGATTAAAACCACCTCTAAATGTACTATCTCTCTGCTATTATCATAGAATATCATATTAAAGTTGGAAGGGACCTCAGGAGGTCATCTAGTCCAACCCCCTGCTCAAAGCAGGACCAATCCCCAGACAGATTTTTGCCCCAGATCCCCAGATGGCCCCCTTAAGGGCTGAACTCACAACCTGGGGTTTAGCAGGCCAAGGCTCAAACCACTGAGCTATCCCTCCCCCTCTAACTGGAATCATTATAAAACACTTATGATATAAAAGCAAGGCTTAGCTACTTCCCAAATTCTGGCTTTCTACTGTATGACTTTTACTTTAAGGTAGTTAGTGAAGCACATCAGCTATGGCACGTACACCAGTAATTTTTTTGGGTGGGCCAGAACATTGCACTCTAGCTCTTAAAAATGGAGACAGAGAGTGTTCCTGCCGGAGCTCTCTACTGCATGCATAATGAACGGCTTCATGTCAATGAGTGTTTTTTTGCAAGCAAGAGACTAGTCTCATATACGTATGCAGTGAGCAGATCATGATTTGTCATTTACTCCTGGCTCCTATGATGAGCTAAAAGGGATGGATTGCGTGGGAGGACTGGGGTGTAGACATGGAGACTGGAATGACTTAAGTTTACAAAAAGTGATGCTTTTACCATGTTCACAATTCCACAAAGAAAAATTAAGCTTCCTTCATTTTAGCGCCAAAGGAAAAACAGCAACATTGATGTTTTCATTAAGACTGCTGCTTTAAGAATACTGAATTAGACTGGAGCAGCTGACAGGACACATATTGTATACATGATTATGGGGCTTGATCCAAAGCCATTGAAGTCGGTGAGAATATTTCCATTGCAAAGACTTCAATAGGTTTTGGATCAATCCCACTAGGAACAGCGTTTTTTAAATGAATTTCAAATGCCACACCAGTGAAATGGCTCATTTTTCAGTTGAGGAATGTAAGGGTTAATAGGGAGCAGGTCATGTAAGTGGAAAATTACTATTACTATACACGAAGCATTGATGTCAAATTATCTGATAAGAAGAGGGTTTTCATCATTAAGGACAACACTGCAAGTATATTGTATGCCCTATTTGCCACCTTAAGATAAAGGCCAGATATTCGGAACTTATAGCAACAGAAATGACCTTTCATGACAGTGGTACATGCTCCATCTTACTTTGATTACACAATTATATAATAGTAAAATATTTTGCTATATGTTATCCAAGGATCTCAAAGGCTTTTACAAGCATGAAGGAATTAAATTTCATACTATCCCTACACGGTAGGTACAATATTAAGCCTATTTTGCAAACGAGGAAAATGAAGGCACAGTAAAAGTTTGTGAGATTTGTCCAAGGCCACACCCTGACTCCTCTGCAGCCAGGAACAGAACCCCTGGTGAACACAGGTGAAGCAACCTGACTCTGGAAAGAGAGACTCTTTAAGCAGGCTGCTGAACACCACAGCAAACATGGCCAGATTGTTCTTCCTCTCAAAGAGAAAACTGAAAATGCCATAGAACCAAGCTGATGGCATTACCCAGTTCCTCCATCTATCGCACATTGAAAAGAGGACACTAGCCCTCACCTGCATGGTCCGCAGAGAATAAATGAATACCAGAGACAAGTACAGGGAATATGTGAAAACCTGCCAGTGTAGTAAAAATGGAGAATTGCCTGTCATATGCACTGTACAACATTGCTTAAAATGACTCACGTTATCTAGCTCTCTAGTGGATTTCCCTTCCACAAATCCCTACGAAATTATTTACCTAGTTTCTTTCTTCATTACAGCCCGAGAAACCACAGTGGTTTTCTTGTGATTGTTTCACAATGAAAAATTCAAATGTTGATCATGTGACAATGTTTAATCTGGTTTCCCCACCTCAGAGCTGCTGTATAATAAGAGGAAACAAACCCCATGAGTTAAGGAGAAGACTGTTCATTTATCAGTCTGTACTACTGCATTCCCTGACCTATTTTATTACTAAAAATAGTCTCTCTTAGGTCACTGCTGCAAATTGAATTCTGCTGCTTCATTGCCCACTGCAGTCTTACAGAGCTGCATGCTGCCTACACATAAAACACTAAGTAAATTAACTAATTCACTGCCAAACATGTGCAAGCTGGTCTTCTCACAAGGACAGAGAAATCATAACAGGCATTTGGCTTAAGATCAGTGTTTTCTGCAAACTATGTTTGCGCATCCAAATCCAACTATCCTATTTAATATCATACAGAGGGCTGTAAAGCATTACCAGCACCTGAAAGCTGGGATTCTTGTTTGCAAGATTTACAGCTATGTTTCTCAATATTTTTCTTAGAAAACTTGTTTGCAAGTGAATCTAGTTCTTGGAGAAGTGCTGGATTGATAGTCTGGAACAATGAAAACTTTTATTAACAGAACAGCTACCATTAGTGACAGAACTTCCTCGTTATGCCCTACCAATATACCTCAACTCCTCCGGCAATCTAGAGGGACCAACTCTAAGGAACACCTTTCTGTGGCCCAAGTTAAAGGGGTCTCCTCAAATCAGAGCACCGAGAGTCTGTATTACGATACACAACTACATGCACTGCACAAGTATCACATATCACAGAGTGAAATTCCAAAAGACTGCCCCAACAAACACCAATGCATTGTTTTCACCCTGAGTTGCACATGGATTTTCCAGGGACAGGATCTTCTTCAGTTGTCATAAAGATGGGTAGGAATCTGGAAGGGATATTATTAATTTGTATTCCAATAGCACCTAGAGGCCGTAGCGAAGATCAAGGCCACTTTGTGCTAAGTACTGTATAAACACATATTAAAAACAACACATCCCAAGGAGCTTGCATTCTAAACAGACCAGACAAAGGGGAAACAGAGGTACAGAGAGGTACCACAACTGCCCAAGGTCACACAGCAGGTCAGTGACAGAGACAGGAATAGAACCCAGGTCAGATCTCCTGACCCCCAATCCAGTGCCCTATCCTGCAGATCACACTATCTCATCTTCTAAAGACATTACAGGAATGAGGTTAATTCAGTATGTCTATTTGATCCATTAGCTTTCTGCAGAGACAGTTAGTGCTAGTATGTTTTTTTTTATTAAGGAGACACCAGTCCACAAGGAACTGGATTGAGACTGTTGACTCATTTGACAAAGACCTTAGAAAAGCAATCAAATTATAATGATTTTCAGTTACTATCAACATCTTTTTTCCCCGCTGCTAAAAAGACTGGCACATTTGCTTTGTTCACGGGACTGGAAATGAACTGGTTATTTAGAGATGAAAGTCACTGAATGAATAAATAAATAATAATTGAGAATATACAGTTCCATTACCAATCCCATGAGGGTAAAATACCAGTTGTCCAAGTCTCATCCTTAATCTGATCAATCATGACATAAAGCATTTATGCTAGGGATACGCAGATGGGAAATAGCTTGGTTAATCCAAGTTGCTGATACTTGATTGCAGAGTCAAGTTTCATGCTGTGAAAACATTTTCTTATTACTTTGAGGATAATGTCACTGGACTGAACTATTTTACTGTCAGCTAGAAAGACTGGTGTATTCAGGGGACAAAACGTAACATTTACTTGCCTGAGTTTCAGCTGGTATCTCTCACTGAGATGCTGGAGGTGCCTCACAGGTCAGAACCTATGAGCTGAATCCATGCCCTCCCCCAGATGGTAAAAGTTAACTGAAAAGTGCTAGGCCCATTGTTAGTGGAAGGAAGAACCACAAAGAGGGGAAGCATTGTGATAAGTGACAATCAGCATGGATTTGTCAAAAATAAATTGTGTCAAACTAACCTGATACCTTTCTTGGACAGGATAACAAGCCTTTTGGAGAGGGGGGAAGCTGTAGATGTGGTATATTTTGACTTAGTGTAAAGCTTTTGATACTCTCTCACATGACCTTCTCATAAACAAACTAGGGAAATACAACCAAGATGGAGCTACTATAAGGTGGGTGAAAAACTGGTTGGAAAACCATTCCCAGAGAGTGGTTCACAGTCATGCTGGAAGGGCATAATGAGTGGGGTCCCACAGGGATCAGTTCTGGGTCCGGTTTTGTTCAATATCTTCATCAATGATTTAGATAATGGCACAGAGAGAACACTTATAAAATGTGTGGATAATACCAAGCTGGGAGGGGTTGCAAGTGCTTTAGAGGATAGGATGAAAATTCAAAATGATCTGGACAAACTGGAGAAATGGTCTGAAGTAAACAGGATGAAATTCAGTAAGCATAAATGCAAAGTGCTCCACTTAGAAAGGAACAATCAGTTGCACACACACAAAATGGGAAATGACTGCCTAGGAAGGAGTACTGCAGAAAGCAATCTGGGGGTCATTTTGGATCACAAGCTAAAAAATGAGTCAACAGTGTAACACTGTTGCCAGAAAAGCAAACTTCATTCTGGGATGTACTAGCAGGATTGTTTTAAGCAAGAAATGAGAAGTAATTCTTCCGCTCTACTCCACGCTGATTAGGCCTCAACTGGAGTATTGTGTCTAGTTCTGGATGCCATATTTCAGGAAGGATTTGGATAAACTGGAGAGAATCCAGAGAAGAGCAACAAATATGATTAAAGGTCTAGAAAACATGACCTATAAGGGAAGATTGAAAAAATTGGATTTGTTTGGTCTGGAAAAGAGAAGACTGAGAGGGGACATGATAACAGTTTTCAAGTACATGAAAGGTTGTCACAAGGAGGAGGGAGAAAAATTGTGTTTCTTAACCTCTGAGGATAGGACAAGAAGCAATAGGCTTAAATTGCAGCAAGGGAGGTTTAGGCTAGACATTAGAAAAATTTCCTAACTGTCAGGGTGGTTAAGCACTGGAATAAATTGCCTCGGGAAGTTGTGGAATCTCCATCACTGGAGATTTCTAAGAGCAGGTTAGACAAACACCTGTCACAAATGGTCTAGATCGGGTTTCTCAAACTGGGGGTCGGGACCCCTCAGGGGGTCGGGAGGTTATTATATGAGGGGGGGTCACAAGCAGTCAGCCTCCACCCCAAACACCGCTTTGCCTCCAGCATTTATAATGGTGTTAAATATATTAAAAAGTGTTTTTAATTTGTTAGGGGGTTCGCACTCAGGGTTGGTATGGGACAGTGGTCACCAGTAAAAAAGTTTGAGAACCACTGGTCTGGATAATATTTAGTCCTGCCACGAGTGCAGGGGACTGGACTAGATGACCTTTCAAGGTCCCTTCCAGTCCTATGATTCTATGATTTCACTTTTATTTGTTTGTATCCCTTTCTAACTTTATTCCTTGTACTTGGCATCACTTAACCTAGGTCCTATTGTTAATAAATTTATTTTTCCTATAAATGAACTCAGTGCTGTGTTTAAATTGAAGGATGTATTTACCCCCGTTAAGTTAATAAGCTGTGATGTGTTTTTGTGTCTTAAGAACGAACGAACCTCATTTTTCTGAACTATCCCGGAGAGGGTTGAATATTGCAGAACACCCAGCGTCGGGGCAATTCGGGTCTGGAAGTGTGTTCAGGTCACCTTGAAGGTTGCAACCAAGGCTGTTGGCAGCCAGAGGGGAGATGTAGATAGGCTGCTCAGGTCAGAGCTGCTGAACCAGAGCTGTCTAGCACACAGACACTTCAGGCTGTGAGCTGCATGCTTGTAAGCCAGTTGTGAGCATCCCAGGCTGGGAGCTACAGTAGCAAAGCACAGTGAAGCACTCAGGGTTACAGAGTAAGAGACGAGAGAACCCCTCACTCATCTGAACTGCACCCCAAGCCCCATCACAGAGTGCTAGTCAGTGAGATACTTGGCAGCAATAGTAAACCACACCAGTGATAAAAACAAATAGAAAAGACCTTCCTGACATTCCTTTATAAACTTGAAGTGCGAAAATAATGGATTACATCTGTGCCAATTCCCCTAATGAAGGGCACAGCAGGATTATTCCTATAGTAAGTTGCTTGAAGGTACCCAAACTATCCTGTCCTAGAGTCATATCATCTACTTCATATCTTTGCATACCCTTTCACTCCAAATTGGTGCAAGCCCATGACAAAAAGTATTTGCCTTATAATGAAAAAAAGCAAAAGAACACCTGGCTTGTGAAGCGCTCCGGCGTCCCAAGTCCTAATTAAATTGTTCTTTAAAAGTAATTGAGATAAAAGCTGTGTGGCTCTTCCAAGTAACTGGGATTTATTTTCTGACTGTTGCAAGTACATACGAGAGCTATGGAGACAGGAATTCCTGCTACTGCCTGGATATTTCAGGAATGTATAAGGGTGGACAGAGTGGGAAATATGTAGTCCAATGAGGTAATATGGTACAAACCAGGTCAGAAAATTAGAAGAAACAGAGCAAAAAGAAAGAAATCAGATTCTGTTTTGTTTTGTTTTTTAAAGTTTCATTCAACCCCCCCCTAAAAAAACATTTAAAGCTCCTCTCTGCATGTTTAGGCCCTGATTCAATAAGTTACTCTACATGGATGGACCCCTGCACTAAGGCAGAGCCGCAGGATCAGGAGTTTTGTGTTTCAGATGCTCCAAAACCATTGCAGGTTGCAGGTCATCTATTAAGCCCACCTCAGTCTGGGGCACTCAGCTGCCTACTAAATAAACTGGCACGTCTTTACTTCTAACATAGCAGATTAAGGGTCAGATTTACAAAGGTATTTAGGCACCTAATGATGTAAATCCCACTGAGCACCTCAGAGAGTTAGGCAGTCATGTCCCATTGAAAGTCACCCACTGGGCACGTCTATAAACAGGCACCTACCCGCACCTTTGAGTGCTGAATACCTTTATAAATCTGGTTCCAAGTTGTTATGGCACACTAAATGCTGTGCAAGATGGGACCTGTAGATATCCTATTTTATTAATTTGTGAAAAGATAGGTAGGGCTGGGGGGCGAGGGGACTGTTACAGATAATAGGAAGCTAGCTGCTCCATATGACCAAAATAAGAAAGTGAAAGCTGCTGGAGAAAGAGACTCCTGTCACCACTTTTTCCTTCATCTTTAAAAAATATTTATCTAAATATCATGAAGCCTGTGTTTCACAAAACAGAATATACAGACTAATGTATGGAACACTAATATCGCATTTACACTTGCTTTAAAAAAAAAAAAAGGCTTCCAACCTACTTTGGGCTTTAAACACCTGCAGGCAAATGTGAAATCAACAATGCCCAACCCTCCCCCTTCTATATGCTCTCTCATACTAAAGCTATCTGTACATTCTAGTTAAGTGAAGATATTTTTGTGATCTATTTCCCCACATTTCCTAACACACATGAGAATGTACCTGTATGATACAGATGTTAAGTCATCACTTGCTGATTTATAATCTATCTGGCTGTACATACACTAATTCCATAAATTTTCAGCAGCTGCAGAATTAAAAATACTGGTCATAGACAAAACACTGTTGAAGACTAGACTAAAAACCACCTTTGTATTACCTTTGATTTCATACTGTGCTGATAATAGCTTCATTGTTGACAAGCTTGGGCTCTGGAAGGAACACTAATGAGGAAATAGACAGGACTGTAAAGGCAGAAGAGGAATGTTCTAAAAAGGGAATGGGAAGAGTACCCTGCTCCTTCTTTATATGGGAAATCTGAATAGCCATGAGAGAAATGATGTGACTGTTGAACCCTTTAGGCTGAATTCTTTGTTAAGTATAAGCAGAGATGATTTAAAAGAGCATTTCAACTTCTGCATATTTGTTTAAATGTGATTAAATTAGGCCACTTTATAGCTTATCAAAATCATAAACCAAATATCTCACTTAATGAATAAAACAGTGGCAAACTTTAAAAAGACATCATTAATAATGAATGGAATACTACTGTATAATTTACCTTGCTGCTTTTAGTAACAGCGCATCCAATTCAGAAATTTACAAGATTTTCAGTTCACTGAAAAGAAACCTTCCACAAGCGTAAGTGAAGTTGAATTCTATCGTGTGCGGCAGCTGCATTACCTATGCACCAAACCTGGCAAAATGCATATATTTTCCCTGATACATTGTCTTTGAACCTCCAAAAACATATCCTGGTTTTGTCAGTGAGGGAGAATCCACCATAACCTTGGTAAATTGTTCTAATGGTTAATTACCCTCACCTGTTAAAAATTTATACTTTATTTACAGTCTAAATTTGTCTAACTTCAACTTCCAGCCACTGGATCTTGTTACAGACCTTTGTCTGCTACACTGAAAAGTGCATTATCAAATATTTTTTCTTAATGTAGTCACCTCTCAGCCTTCTCTGTTTTCAGCTAAATCACTATCACTAGGAGGCATGTTGTCCAATGCTTGAATCATTCTTACGGTTGTTCTCTGAGCGTTCTCCGATTTTTCCAACTTCCTTCCTGAGGACATCTGAACTGGACACAATATTCCAGCAGCGGTTACACCAGTGCCAATTGCAGAGGTAAAATAGCCTCCCAACTCCTACTTGATATTACCCTGTTTATACATCCAAGGATTGCATCAGCCCTTTTCCCCCACAGCATTGCACTGGAGGCTCATGTTCAGCTGATTATCCTGACCCCAAAATCTTTTTTGGAGTCTCTGCTTTCCAGGACAGATTCCCCCATTCTGTAAAAATGCCCGACATTCTTTGCTTCTAGATTTGGCCATATTAAAGTGCATACTGTTTGCGCTCTGTATTAGTGACCTGTCCTCTTTCCTATTTACTACTCCCCCAATCTTGGTGCCATCTACAAACTTTATCAGTCATGATTTTGTGTGTTCTTCCAGCTCATTAGAAAAAGGTTAAATAGTGTAGGGCCAAGAACCAATCCCTGCTTGAGGTTGATTCTCCATGTACAATTACATTTTGAGACCTGTTAGCCATTTAATGTGTATAATGTTCAATATTTATAATATATGTATGTTGTTAACATATACATACAATAGTCTATAACAATTATATTTATTAAATAAGCTTCCCAAACATAGTACAGTAAAGTTGTCATAGTAACGACTTTGGTTCATCATATTACTCCCAAGTAAATGTTCTGTTCTTATGATGTATTAACTCTAGTAAAGGTTTGAATAATCATTCAGATTGAGGGTGGCACAGACAAAATGATTCTTTGAAGCAAAGCACATCCACACTCACAAAGAGCCCAAGTAAACAGGCTATGTACAGTGGTGCTGTCAGGACTCAGAATCCTCTCCCTGCCTACCCATGGGTCATTATTGTACCTGATGGGCCACAGTAGCCTCTGCAGCCACTGCATTAGAATCATAGAATATCAGAGTTGGAAGGAACCTCAAGAGGTCATCTAGTCCAACCCCCTACTCAAAGCAGGACCAATCCCCAATTAAATCCCCAAATGGCCCCCTCAAGGATTGAACTCACAACCCTGGGTTTAGCAGACCAATGCTCAAACCACTGAGCTATTCCTCCCACCATTAACAGCCTCTCAAAGTGACAGCTTTGATTAAGGCATACAGTTGTGCAGCACCCACTGGCCATATCCCTCCTCCTCTCCTGGCCTGCTCAGGAAAAAAAAACCATGCTCTGTTACTGTGGATGGAGACTGCCACAGACCATGGCTCTGTGGAATGAAAGGGGTGCAACCATCTCTGCACAATCTGTATGGAGACAAACACTCCAATGCGTCGGAACTGCATGGGAATCCATTGCCATTCAGACACTATGCTCCAAGGATGGTGCAGAGGCTGGGATTGGGTCTCATCAACAGAGAAGAATAAAGATATGGCTACAAATGTTGCTTTCCACAGTCACTTGTGAAGAGAGAATTCTTCCATCATAACCTACTGCATCTTTTTATTCCCCTAATTGCACTTTTAAATATACAGCTGTACCTTTAAAAACTTATAAGCAGCAGAGGGAATGAGGAAAAGGCAGAAATAGTTTTAATGACTGAGATCCATTGGTATGAGCTCAGAAGGAAAAAAAATCATACCAATTTAAAACCAGTTCTCACTTGAGGTAAACACCTTTTTTTTGGCCTAGATTATATTATTCTTTTTTAGTTACACACAGGTCTGACTACCATGTAGACAAATTATAGTGAGGATTCTTAAGAGCATTATAGAGAATGACGAAGACTCATGTAGGCTGTTTAAGTCCTCATATAAATGTGCCTTACTCTAAGGGTTATAAACTGCATGCTGGAAGCCTCAATATGTCACTTCAGTTATTTGTTGTAACTCTGGTGAAAATGCATGAAGTGTCTGCCTCTTGGAAATTATATATACACCAGCTCTCTACCCAAAACAGCTATAGCATTTGCACAAAAGCATAGATAAACAACAGATTCTAAAAACATGTGTATGTCTCCCGCTTTTGGTTTAATTGTGCAGTTTCTATTTGAAACTCACATGATAAAGATGAGGAGAGAGAAAATTTGGTAGGAATGGTTATGTCACATCTGAATTCCTTTGCTGATCTGTCAGAATAAAGTACAATCAATGCTTTTGTAACCAGTTCCCTTTTCTTCTTTTTTGTTGTTCTGAACAAACTCAGTGATGATGTTGGAGGATTGGAGCATGCTGGAGGCTGAAGCCTTCAGCTTATCCACAGGCCACCGCTTCTTTTATGCAGTGTAAACCTGCAGTACGCTGGATAAACTTCCACTAATCTGGATGATTACAGGCTCCATGCTTCTCCTATCTGGGCCAACTAGCATAAAACAGCCAATCATTCAGTCCGATAATGTGAACAAACAAACCAATCAACAAAACATATAAGAGCAAAGCTGATCCAATTCCCAAACTGGTTTTGTTTGATCAAAACGATAATCTAGCAGAATGTTCTCTGTAAAATGCCAGCCTGAGTCTGGGAAGAGAAACCACAAAGGATACTGACAAGGAAGATATGATCAACTCTCTGATGGCAGAATCACAGCAATGCTAATTAAAATGAAGATGACCCTCTGGAAAACATGAGGACACAAACAAGAAGATGATACATTCAGAAGGGGTTGAAAAGATGAGTTTTACCACTTACCACTATACCTCACAAAAATGTTAGACTCGGATTGTTTAACATCCAGCCCAATGGCTCTGCAGGCATTTAACTGAATAGAGAAAACTGATCAACAAGTAACCATCCTTATTAGCCAATCTCCTGTTTTAAAGGCTACCCCAGATTATATATCAAGGTACTGATCATAGTTCTGCTTCACCTTTATTAGAGGTTGCTACTTCCTTATCACAAGCCATATTTGTCATTTTTATCAGCTGCTTTGCGGTCACTTCACCATTACTCTTTGGTTTTCCCAAGGCAAAAGGAACTAATCCTATCTTTTTCATAATGAACCACAGTTAAACATAACTTGAAGCATCATCAAGGATGAATATGTAACATTCATTATGGCAAGACAGTGGCATGATGGAATAATTTTAGTGCTGATAATAATTCACAGCCATGAAAATACTCATGAAATATTTTCCTTGATTCTTTATATTTACAGCTCTCTCATCCTCTTCTGATTAAAAATATAACCAAATTCCACTTTAATATGCATACTGGCAACAAAATTATGTTACTACACCAAAATCATACTTTAGGGGTACCAGTTGACAGTGATTAAATTCCATTAAAAAAGAACTTTAATAAGATATAAATGCTGTAAACTCCTGGTGCTGGCCCTCTGTCCAGGGGTGGATTTCTCAACAGCAAAGCAAGAAACTGTTACTATACACTACTAGAAGATGAGGATCCATTTCTTTCTAGTGGAGAGCAGTCCTTGTACCAGATCCTCAGTCGTATTCCAGCCGCTTTGCACAGTTAGGCGAGTGGCAGAAGCCATTGATTTGGTTGACTAAATGTGTACCCTCTCTAAACACAGGCACATCATATATCATTGGAAAGCTTATTATGTCTACTTTAAGATGAGGTATGATGTGGAGCTGTCAAGTGGTTCCATTACCACAGAAATGAGGATAAACAATGATACCCCATCAGCACAATAAAAAGATTACTTTGAAATATTAGAATTCCTTTCTGTTAGTGACTCTATTGTTTCAAGACACAAAATTTGATTTCTTTGTGACCTCAAAGCATCACAACAACCATCAAAAGGAAAAAACAAAATCAAAATAAATTTGTACAGGTATCACTGAAATGTAATAGCACAGGAGACATTTCTAGTCAACATCATTATAATCATCTTGTTCATCATTATGATCTCTGTTGGGCGTGTATGTTACCACAGTCTTCATTGCCTTGGCATGTACACAGTTCTGTGCAGGGAAGCTTGTTCTGACTACAAACATAGTTGATTGTGCAATGACCCCTACTGGTAGAGGTATAAATAAGGTTTTGTAGAAGCTCAAACGCCACTGGGCCCTTGAAGAACACAGAAAGTAGTTCATCATCCTCATTTTTCCATCCATGTTGCCATGATATCCAACGTCTGGGCCACCCATGTGCAAAGATATCGAGATCTTTGCCAAGATACTCTTTTGACATGCTCTTCAAAACTGTCCCATGTGGGAGTTTGGCCAATGACTTGTCCTTTTTGATGGCCAGATTGAGGCACAAGCAATTCAGGTCCTTCTCTTTCTTGCTCTAGTCATATAGCACCACTACCAACTTCCTTGCAGCAGAAATTGTGGCTTATCCATCACTCTCTCCCAATTTGGCAAGATATCTGAGGTGGTAAGCTCCCTCTGTTTTGACAACATTAAAACTGATTTTATTCCCCATACTAAATATGGATGACACAGAGTCACACCCTGTTAATGTGTGTACAACATGGCATATGTTGCAGAAGTCAGCAGTGAGTGCATTACAAATTGCATGCGCAGGTATGCAGCGACCAGTTGTGCTGGTAATGGTGCCTGTTTCAATACACATTATCTAGTGAACAGCAAGGACCTAAACATCTGTATCAGGTGACATAATCACTATGGTTCCTTTAACACCAAGAGACCCAAAAGTCATACTGGCACATACACCATGCAGAAGCATCCTTGTGTCCACTCCCTCTTGAGTACTGTAGAAGTCTTGGGCTTCTTCAGCATCTCTACTGGTGATGGACTTTGTACTTCACCACTGGAAAAGCCTCCTGTAAGGAGGAGTGTTTGTGTTGGGTGTGCTCCTACATGGTCAGGTGCATTTTGAACCATATATTCACAGAGAAATTTGCAAGTAATTGCTAGCTGGATGCCACGGTTAGAAATTTTTTCCCTGGAGGCAGATGGTGTCCTCCAATCACCTGGCGTTTCTTGCATCCAGCCTTACATCCTGTCTGCTTCTGTCTTTCTGCAGTTTTCACAGGGTTACGGTTGTCATATCTGTCAAAGTCTTTGATTACAGACTTCGTTTTGTCAAATCTTTTTAGGACCTTTCTCAAATACTCAGCAGCCAGTTAATCAAATGTGTGGAATTTGTCCCCAGACACCATTTGTATGACAGTCAGGGAATCTTTGATGTACACTGTGGTTTCTTTGTTACATGCTCTTAGTTCATGGATTCTTTCAGCTTGAGCTTCCAGCTGGTGCCCTAATTCAGCTTTGTCTGTTCTTCTCATTGTTCCATCAGCATGGAAGAGGGACATAGGCACAGGTCCTATTGGGTGACTAAGAACAGTTGTTATTGAAACATCATCTCTGTCTCTTGCTAAGGACAGGGCTCTGTGAAAAACAATTTCTGGACTGATAGATACTGTGATTGTCCCTCGCTTGCCAGACTTAAATTTGGTCTTCTTGGCTATGTCAGCAAATGTTTTGATGCCAGATTTCTTGACTGGCCTAAAGAAGCACTGTGTCTCATCAGAATAAAGTGCGTCTCTCTCAAATCTCTCCATTTGTGCTTCACCAACATCTGCTACTTTCAGTAGAGATTCTTGTACATCTGATATTACATGCAGTCCAACACATATGTTGATTAGCACCTCTGGATGTACTGCTGGGTCAAATTGGTTTGTCATATTGTTGATGACATAGTTGGTAAGACCTGGGACATGCTCTTTGCCTCTGCACTGGAAAGGGATAATGACTTGTTTGTGGACTTTTTCTTTGCTACTTCTTATTAGGTCACTTCTTTCTCTCATCGCATTTGCATATTCATAAAAGGAAGCTGTGGATTGTCATCCCTAACACTAATACTGTTCCAAAGTGTCACTGAATTAAAAAAAGCTAGTTTCTAGAATACTTCAAAAGTTAGTACTGTATACATTGGCAATTACAAATTAAAACCTTCTACTAGGCAGACTAAATGCCACATTGTATGTACAAAAGCTTACAGATGGAGAAACATTACATAAGGAATTCAGGTACATTCTTATCTACCCACTATATGATACAAACTGTGGCCATACAAAAGACGGTTACTCACCTGTAGTAACTGGTGTTCTTCGAGATGTGTTGCTCCATCCCCCATCAGTTTGGTGTGCGGCGCGCGTGGCGCGCATCTCGTTTTTTCGAAGCGCTTCGCCGGGGCTGTCGCCCTGGAGCTGCGCCCCGCCGGCGCGCGTATACCCCCGCCCGGCCCGCCGCCCTCCCCCGTTCTTTCCCTCGGCTACTCTGGGGGGGGGGAAGGAGGCGGGGGGGATAGGATTGAGCGGACACACTCAGAGAACACCAGTTACCACCAGACTAACCGTTTCGTCTTTCTTTCTTCTCTTCTTTGTGCATGCATTTTTGGTGATTCCCAAGCCTTACTACCTCGGGGCCTGGGGGAGTGAGGTGCGAGTGAGTGGCGGCGGAGGCGAGGAGAGCCGAAGCTGCAGATTGCTGCTGCCTAGATGCTGCACCGAGGTGAAGGTGTGAGGGTGTGGACTGGAGACCAGACCAGGATGCCGACAGATGTCCTGGATCGCGGCGTTGGCCAGGGCGGGCGCTGCGTCGCGCGCCCGGTGCGGCGGTGCGCGTGGGCGCGAAGCAGGGCGAGAGCAAGCTCGGCAGCTCGCAGAATGTGTGGACGCAGAGAGTCGAGACGACGAAGGAGGAGGAGAGCGCGCGGGCTTCGGCGCGTCGGGCGACGCGGCGAAACGCCTGGAGGCGATGCCGGAAGGAAGGCAGCGGGCGTCGAAGGCGCGCGCGGGCGCCCTGGGTGCTTGTGGTTGAGGCGGCGGCCGAAGGAGGGAAGCGGCGGGAAGGGAAGAGAGGAGGATCTCCTGGTTGAGGTGGAAGGCGATACCTTATCTGCATGGAAGGCGGTGGTGGGCGCTGGTAGTGCCTTATCTGCATGGAAGGCTCGGTGTTGTGGCCGGCGGTGCTGGCGCTCTCGTCTGGTGGCCCGGATGAGATGCGAGTGAGGGACAAAGCTGAGAGAGGGTAGAGGTAGGTGAGTGGACCCGCCAGGGGGGCCAGGGGGGGGTTCAACCAGGAGGGCGGTTGGATCCCAGGTCGGGTCGGTCGTCGGGCGGCGCGTCGGTGCCAGCGGATGGACCGACGCGAACCCGAATCTGGTTGGGAGGGACACTGACCCAGACCTTCCAGCGACGGCGAGAACGACGGACGCGCTGCAAGAACTCAAGGAGGAGAGACTGCAAGAAGACCTGTACCAGGGGTAAGTAGAGGAGGGTGGTAGTAGGTACGACGGAACGCGAAGAATGAGAAGGCAGCTGATTGGGCGCGCGAGCGACGTCTTTCCACCGCCGGGCGGAGCGCCGCGGCGCGGGCGGCTGGAGCAGGAGGACTCCCTGCTGCCGCGAAGCCAGCCCCTCGCCAGCAGCTCTCTGCGGTAGGTACTCAGGTACCAGGCTGTGTGGGGGGGGGGAGGCAGGCGGAGGATGCCGGAGTCTGCTGGGTGAGAGGTGGATGGCAGGGGGGATGGGGTGGGGAGGGCGAGCCGGGCCGAGCTGGAGCGGGTGTACCAGTGCCGCCGGCGGAAGCCAGCGAGGGCGCTATGACGTGAGCTCTGGAGGAGCAGCCGGAGGGGGGAGAAAGGGCGCGGGGGAGGGAAGGCAGGCGGGAGAGGGGGGATCCGAACATGGGGGCCTGGAAAAGACCCGAGACCTGTGGCGGCCCTGTGAAACCCAAAACCTCCTCTCCTGTAATTTCTCCCTGGAGGAAAAGGACGGAGAGGAAAATGACCTCTGGAAGGGACTGTGGTGACCGCGTGGACTGAGGGACTGGAAGCCAGAGGGACCAGCTGGTGAAGAGCGCGCTCCTGCGTGGTGAAGTCGGAAAGGACGCCGAAACTGAGGAGAAGAAGTCAAGCAGAAGCACTGCGGACACAAACAGGGAACATTGCTGTGCATGTGCATGTGGGAAGTCCGCTGCTTGTGCTTGTGATGTGGGGAACATTGTGAAGATTGTCCGGTGCATACACACATCATGGGGGTGATGATGGGGCGGGGCAGGCGCGGGGCAGGGCGGGCACGCCGCGCAGCGACGGCGGGCGGGCCGTGAGAGCGAGCTGGCGGGTCTGGTGGGCCTCGCGGAGTGGCTTGGCCCAGGTGGAGGCCCAGCCACCGGCCGGGTGAGAGACGGACGGGGCGTGGCCGGCGGACCGGGGGAGGCGACACACGGAGAGGGTCGAGCCACCATCGCGGGACGCGGCACCAGACTGGAGCACCACGAGGCCCAGCAGGGGAGGCGGTCCCGATGCAACAGCGGCCGCAGCCAGGATCGGGGCCGCCAGCGGAGAGCCCACAGGGCGGCGGTGGCGCCCGCCACCCACGCGGTCCGCGGTGGCGGGCCGGAGGCAGCAGGGGAGGCGGTCGCGAGAGCGCAGGGTGCCGGGTCCGGTGAGTGGGTGAGTCCGCGGGGAGGTGAGGGAGGAAGAGATGGCTGGCGTGAGGGTGGACTCCGGCCCCCGGGAAGGGAGAGCCGCGATGAGAAGGGGTGAAAGGCCACCGATGAGCGGACCATGGGACCGACGCTCTGGAAGAGGACGGATCTCGTGATCTCTGCCGATTGGCGGCGCACCAGTTGTCGGGCAGACCCGCCGGCGAGACAGCGGAAGACCTGGATGCACCGGATACCCGGTGCTGGCGACGGCACAAACGATGCGGCGACCCACCGTATGCATTTGGTAAAGACCGGTGGCGGGAGAAGAAGGAACGGCAACACCGAAATAAGGTGGGTCGGAGGTGATGAGGCGGCAGGGGAACTCGAGAAGGATGGATGGCTGCGACATGGAAGTGGACCCTCATCACGATCGGAGCGCAAACCCCATCTCCCGGCTCGGGAGGAAAAGGAGGGGGAGGCGGCATCCCTTTCGCTTGGGCTTGAGGAGGAACTTGTTCAGCTTTGGCCTGGTCCAAGAGAGGAGGCGTAGCCCTTTCTGCGGAGGGATTCCCTGAGGGGGGGAGAGAGAGCTCCTGCTCCTGTCTTGCTGGAGGCACTGCTTCACTTGCACTAGGACTTGAGGAGGAGCTCTTGCTGAAGAGGAGGACGGGAGGGAGGGGAGGGGCGGAGACAACAGGGAGGAAAGCGTGGGAAGGCGAGGAGAAAGCAAAAACAAAGGCGTGTATGACTGGTGGACTGAAGCACCCGGGAAAGCAGGTCGAGAATAAAAGGAAGGAAAAGAGGAAGAAAGAGAAAGGCGGCCTGGGCCGGGGGGGGCCGCCGGGGGGAGATGGGCCGCGCTGGGAGCCTTGCGCGCGCCCGGGGCCCCCGGTTCCTGGGCGCCAGGCGGCGGGCGGCGGCCGGGTTCCGGCTGGGGCGCTTGGGCGGCCGCGGTTGTGCGCCGGGCCGCGGGCCCGAAGCGGTCGCGGGCTGGTCGCGGCGCTGTGGAGCGCGGCTGCGGCGCGCCGGCCGGCGGGGCCGCCGCGGCGAGGCCGGAAGCCGCGAGATCCTGCGCGCCCCCCTCCTCGGACCGCCAGGAGAGAGAGAGATGGCGAGAATCGCCAGGCGCACCTCCGGCGAGAGGAGCAGATGCTCCGTAGCCGCACGGCGCCGAGCCTCCGCGCCGAGAGCTCCGCATCCGAGAGAGAGAGCGCCGAGGGCCAAGGACGTCGAGCCCCGTGGAGGAGGCGGGAGGCTCCTCCGGATGGCAGGAGCGAGGAACCAGAACAACAGCCCAGTGGGGCAGCGAGAACTCATGGCAGGAGGGCTCCGATTGTGTAACCGCGCAGGGCGAGCCAGGCACGTCAGGATGTGGCGTTTTGGTCGGCGGAGCGCGAGATTTGAGCAGGGCGTGCCAGGCCCGCGGTGCGCGGCCGGGCTTGGCCGGGGAGTTGGGGCGGGCAGTCTGGGGGTCGGCCTCCGGGGTCCGGGTGGGAATATTCCGGGGGAAGGCCGAGCGGAGGCTGAGCGGCCCAGCTCGTGGAAGCCAGTCGGGGGCTAAGTTTTTCAGCGTGCGACAGGCGCTAAAGAGGTAAGAGAAGCGCGGCGATGCCCCAGCGTTTTGGTTTTGGGTCCGCGCGCCACCTGGGTGCCCTGTCCGCGCCGCCGCCGCGCCGCCGCCACGGCCTCCCATGGTCCTCGCCCGGGCAGGCCCCTGCACCGGGGGTCCATCCTCCTGGCCAGGGGCTGGCCGCCCCCATGCTCCTCAAGCCCCGGGCCTGGCTGGGTCGGCCCCCCCCCGCCGCGCCCGAGGGTGTTGCTGGCCTGCCCTGCCGGCGCCCCGCCGGGGAGTGGCGGGTTGGGGTCCCGTGAGAGGGAGGAGGCGCCGGGGAGGGCTGCGGGGGAGAGCGGGGAGGCGGGCGGGAGGGTCGGGGGTCCCGTCCGGGAGTCCAGGCGCTCGCCCGGTGGTCTGCTGGGCGCGCCCGTCCAGTCCCCCATCCCGCAGCGGCATGGTGCGCCCCCCCTGCATGGTGCGCGACGGGGCCCCAGTATGCCCACTGCGGCACTGGCGGAGGCGGATGGGGTGCACCGCGGGCCGGCGCGCCACCGACGCACCGGGAGGCCCGACGCACCGGAGGCGCCGAGGGCGCCCGCGCGGCGCAGCGGCGACCCCCGCCGCCGACGGGGATGGACGGCGCGGCGCGACGGGGGGAGACGGGACGGCCTGGGGACGGATCCCGCGGACCGGGGCCCCGACGTGCCGGCGGGAGACGCGCCGCGGTGCGACGCGGGACCGCTCCGCGGCGGGCGGCTTCGAGGTGGCGGTGCGCCGCCGGTGCCCGATGATGACCGGGACCGAGACCCGGGCGCGCGCGATGAGGGATCGGCGGGGATCTGGAACCGGCGGGATGGGGGGACCCGACCGGAGACCGAGGATCCGGATGGTGCCGGGAGCGGGGCGAAGGGGAGATGCGGAGCGGGACCGGGCCGACGGGGCGGGCGACGATCCCGAGGCGTGGAGACGTGCGGGCGCCGGCGCCGTGCCGGTTCGGGAGCGGGCGCCGCGGGGGCGTCGCGGCGACCGGCCGGCGACCCCAGGCGGGCGGGGGTGCGGCCTTGCGGAGCCTCTCGCCGGAGGCGGGCCGCGGCACCGGCGCCGCGGCCCGAAGCCCTTCGCGCCCGGGCCCGCAGAGCCCGGCGGGTGGGGCGCCGGCGTGGGCGCGCTGCGGCGCCTCGGCGCGCGGCGGGCCGGGGCGCCCGCGGTCGCGGCGCCCTCCGCGGGCGGCAGGCGTCGGGGCCTGGCGGTGGCCGGCGCCCTTGCTTCGCGGCGGCGGCCGCATCCGGCGGGAGGCCGCGGCGGCCGCCGCGCGCCTCCCGCGAGGCAGCGGGGCGCGCCGCGGCGCGGGCTGGCGCCGCACGCCCACTCCCGCCGCGTGCGCTCGGGCTCGCGCGCGGCCACCCGGCGGCCGGCCGGCGTGCCCGGCGGCCGGCGCCGGCCGCTGGCTTCCGGCGCGTTTGTGGGAGCTGCCCCGGGAAGTTGTCGGAGGCGCCGCCGTGGGGCCTTTGAAAGCCGAGGCAGCTGCGCCAGGGGAATGTCCAGGCGAGGCAAGAGGCAACGGAGCTCAGCAGGCGCTGGGCGGGGGGCAGATGTCGCATGCACCGGGCGCGCCCTGCCTAGGGGGGGAAGAGGCGTGGGGGTCACTAGAAAGGGAGCTACTAACTAACAGAGGCTAACCTAAATATACTAAACCTAAATCACTAATAGCCTAAGACAACAACTAACTAAGGAACTACCCCCTGATAGAGACAGACAGTAAGCTAACTAACTGTATGTGAAGCTGCGTAACTGAGATGCAGGAGGATATGGCCGGGGAGATAGGGCGGGGCCTAGGAAAAATGGGCGCGATACAGGCTCCACAGTTCCAACGGGCCGTAACGGGGCGCGGAGGCCGCCGCACGGGACGCGAATCTACTGTTACTGATGCACAACCTTCAACGTGAGATTGATCTCGTCAGAAAATTTCAATTGAAAATATCGAAAACTATTATAATCACTTGTGAAATACTTTGACAATTAAGAATATGTGATGTGAAAACATTTCATGTTATTGCAAAAAGTTGATATTTGCTATTTTTGCCACATGTTAACTAGTTTCATAATTTCTGGGGAAAAAATACTTGTCCGTGCAAAACCAATACAAATATTTAAATAAATTATTGTTTGGTAACTTTGACCAATAAACACCACATTACGGTGTTGAAATTGACTTAAACAGTAAAAACTGTAGTCATGGTCATGTTGGAGTGTTTCTGGAACTATGCAGAAAAAAGGACACATTCTCAATTTGGGTACCATTGTTTCACCTCACCTACAGGCTTATAGCACCACCTGACAGCTCCACATCATACCTTTCCCAAATGTACATAAAATATGCTTTCAAATGATAGATGATGTGAGTATGTGTAGGGTGGGTACAAAAATCTCCGAAAATATGGCCCTTTTTGGAGAACTGAAGGATTCTGAAGGATCAATTTCTATAACTTCAGTTCCACAGACCAGTGTCTCTATAGTAAATTATTTAAAATACTGCAGAGCTAGTAATAATATGAGGGGTCTGATGGTGGCAAATGTGGACCTAGAATAAAAAACAGCTGAGAGGAATTGCCACATTATTGCTCTTTATAATCAGAATACTGAAAATAAAGCTTATACAGCCAAAAGTTTAAACAGTGACTAGTGGTTTTGGAGACCCAGTCTGAGACACCATAACAAGGCCTGATTTGTAGAGACAGTGTCTGAGATGAGGCATTCAAAAATTGAGGCACTCAACATCATTAGTCACTTCTGAAAATCTTGGCCTAAATCTCTAAAATTACTTAGTGAAGAAATAAAATCAGAAACATTTAAGCAAGAAAAGTAATGTGGTTAGTATATGCCTCCATCCCCTTTCTAATGTCATCACTAATGATTGTTCACTGGTTTTGGAGGCGATCAACAACAAATTACTTGAAGTTACAAATTGTTAATGACTGCTGACTGGATAAGAAGTGAATGAACCTCAGGTTTTGTCAGCCATTGCAAAGAGGGGAGCAGTACAATAATTTTTCTGAAGTAAGAAAATAATAATTTGAACTTTTTTTTTTTGAGGCCTGCAAGAAGAACCCATCTGACAATCCAATTCAATATTTTAAGCTGCAGAACTTGCAGCCACAGCACCTGTCAAGATTCCTGACAGCCCAAATAATCCCCTCAAAATCTGATCTCAGGCTTAAAGCATGAAATGATGCTAGTATCACTAAACACTATGCATGCCACCACACAAACTGCTTTGGTATCTCAAACAGAACCTGCTAAAACAATTCTAAAATTCTCCAATCCTAAATTTTATACTGGCACAGACTACTAATTGCATCATATTTTGTGGTCAATTAAGGACACAGATAAATGTCTATTAGAGATTACGATGAAACCAATAAATTCATTTCTACTTATGACCATTGCAGAATTTGAGCTTCCAACTCTGAAGGTCAAAGATGAGTGCATTGACATCTTTGATAGTTAACCCTACAACTTTCTTAGGTTTTGACTGATCATGCAAAGTGTGCAAATGTGTATCCGCACAGCTCAAAATAAAGTAGCAGATGTCAATAGACTCACAAGGTAGGTAAAAGTGGAAGACTTTAAATTTATGAATATATTTACCCTTGAACAATATATTTCAAAACAAAATCAATGTTAAGAAAATTAAAATTTCTATAATATACACTCAGATGTAGCAGTTTACTGAGGGTTTAAAGTGTGTGTCTAGATTATGGAACTTTCATTCCGTATTTTCTTATTCTTCAGTGCTACAAGGAAATCTCTTATTAAAACTCTTGACATTTAATTTAACAGGTATTTACAACCCAATGCAATGAACGATAGCAACACTATTTCCACTGTAAAGATTGTGATCTAGCACATTGGGTACTAACCTGGGAGTAGGGAGACCTAGGTTGTATTGACCTAGGTTGTATTTTCACTTCTGACACTGATGTTCTGCATGACATGGAACAAGTCACTTTGGCTCTCTGTGCCTCTGTTTTGCCTCCCATCCTTTGTTTGTCTTGTCTATTTAGACTGTAAGCTTTCCAGGTTAGGGGATGCCTCTTATTATGTGTTTGAACAATTGAGCCTCAATCTCTGTTGGGTCCTCTGGATGCTACCATAAAAAAAAAAATCACTGATTACATGAAGCTCTTTTAATGCCACTAAATGGTCTCTTCAAAAAAACTCATCTCAGAAGTCTTTCCCACTTTCTATCTGGTGCTTTGTTTTGACAGGATATGGTTTCCTTACCCTAGACTAAGCGGGTGGCAGATGGGAGAAGGAGGAAGAACTGATGCAGACAGAGAAGTATCGCACTGAAAACTCATGCAGAACTTGTCAATAGAACAAGATTCCTTTACTAGAGTGCTAAAAAAAAAATCAAGTGATTTCCTGTTGATTCAGCAAATCGGTTGAACAGACATGTGGTGTTTGTTTTTTCAACTTAGGCTACACACACACAATTTAATCAGGCAAGATCCTGATCTTCAGTCACTTCCATCAATGATGGAAAATCTGGACTGAAGGAAAACTGAGTGACATTTGAGTGACAGCAAGACCATCATACTCACATTATAAATGGCAGGCACCACAAGACTTGGAGATAGGGGAAAATGCAGCTTATTTTTTCCTATTTGGGCCTATGGAAAAATCTGTGTGACCATTTAGTCTTCTGTGACCGACCAGACTCACCAGAACTGCCAAAGGGAGTGGAAATTACATACTGTGTTCCAACTGGGCCTTCATTCCCACAGAGGGAAGCAGGGGGGTTTCTCATGGTCACTCGCTCAGGGATTTTCTGTTGGAGGAGAGGGAGACAGCTTCTGGTCACAGCTGGTGCTAGAAGCCCTACCAGTGAAGGCTGCTGAAGGAACTGGAAACCAACATGTTTCTTAGCTGCCCTTGCCTTTCCAACAAGAGCCTCCCACTTTATTTGTGGTGTTATCCCCCTATCCCCGCGGTCACACAAATGAAGCTGCTGCCATTTTCTGCAATCATAGCCACATGACTAGAGGGCTATCAATCCTCAGAGCCTTATACCTGGGTTTCTAAAGGGGCTAGCGTAAATCCAGGGTGAAATCGGTTCAGTAAGATTAATATAAATCATTTTTCATCCTTCCTATAAAAATAGTATGAGTAAATTAAACTATTTAATTTTATTGCTCCTTTAACTAATTCTACATTTAGGGAATGCAGAGATATTGAATACCTGTGCTTTGCACAGTACAAAACCACTATATTGTACCATACATTTATCATCCATAGTACATCACCCTGCTTGCCTGATGTAATGTGCCTGTTAATATGATGGATTTGTATACAAGCATTATTTCTGGAATAGTCACATGTAGAAGAATTGGTGGTTTACAGGACTCCCTTTGAAGTAAAGGTCTCAGATTTGATCTACTTTGTTATCGGGAAATTGAATAGCCCAGTCAAAAAAGATTATGAATCACTCCTATCAGAACCACAGAGCAACATTTACTCTGCAGAAGCTGCCAGTAAGGGTTAGTTAAGACAATATCAGAAAAAGTATACATTGAGGATTTGGCCTACATGACAAAATGCACTAGAATATGTATAAAGATTTTTTAACGTAACAGTTCTATTAAACATTTTGTTTTGATTTTTCTGTAGATGGCTTATGACAATGGACACACTACCCACTAGCTCACGCAAACAGTCATATATTAACATGGTAATATCAATTTAAAAAGCATAATGCTGTTTTACAATTCATCTTCGGTTTCATTATGCTTAAAACTGACCTTGATGTGTTTAGGCGATGAGGAACAATTAAGGAAAAAAACAAGAAAGGAGGCTACAAAAAAGCATAACAACCTAGTTCTAAAGCTAAGTGGGTCTCCTATTTGGAATTAAACTATTATATGGATTTGTGTTGCCTGTCAATTTGCCCATTATCTGAGATGTCTCAGCTCAGGGAGACGGCAGCTGCTTGCCCTGAAAATCAAAGAACTATAGAAAGCAAATAAACTCAAGCTGAATTCCTTTGAGGAAGCAGATGCTCTGCTGTAAATGTCACTCACTCGCTCACATGTAACCCAGAATTGTCACCAAGGTCCTAGTGGGTTAAGCACTTGAAACATAAATAGCAAAATGTGTAGGAAACAAAATTAATGGCTTGCTCTATTAGAGGAATTTCTCCATGTTTCATTGAGTTATATTTTATAGCACCAGAAAATGACCCAAATAAATCTGAAGTCTAAATCTCATTATGTTCAACAGTACTTGTAATTCAAAGCTATTTCATTGTGGTCCTTTCATTGACAGAGAATCACAGTATCATAGAAATCAGAGATGGAAATCATCTATCAGCATATGTCCATCACCCTTCAGGACAGGATCTCCCATTGGCAGGAGCAGTCTTCAGGAGCAAGAGAAAAGTTTGCTCCTCTCTCCAATGTGAATGGAAGAAGACTTCAAAAATCAGCAGATTTGGTGAATTCCCCCCTTAGCAAGAGCTACCTTTGGGCAGTGAGGTAGCCAGTTTTGAGAGAGAGTTTTCTACAGCTGGGTGGGTCTGCAATCCTATCCCCACCCAAAATGTAATTTCCTTCTCAGACAGTTCCTTCCACAGCAGGATTGCTAGGACTGACCAGTTTATTTCCCAGGTGGCAGGAACATGACAGCCCACATGATTTTATTTTTTCACACCCATATCTATTACTGACAGTCCCACTCTCTGTCAGGATACAAACATCAACCATCTTAGATGTCTTCCAATGTACAGTTTTGCCCTCTCTGCCTAATGTATTGCCTGAGAAGGCAAGAGTAGAAATCAAATTGTGATCCTGTCCTAATAAATAAGATTTCTCATAAAAATCCCAAATGATGATAATTACTATAAACCTACTGGAAATCCTTGATCCAATGGGCTGTAAAAGCTCTTTCAGAAGCATATGGTTTTATCATTCCATTGTTTCTACAATACTGCCATGCTGCTATATTTCTGGACAAAGTCAAATGATTCATCTTTAAAAGTAAATATGTGTAACACAAGATTTATCAGACCCTTAACATTATTATGACATGGTTGTGTGTGTGTGTGTGTGTGTGTGTGCGCACACATGTGTACTCTTCAATACTATATCATATATCAACAACAATACACGCCAACATCTGAGAAAGAGGTGCACTTCATCCACAGTCATATCTCCACCTTCTTTCCCATCCACCAATCACCTCTCTCCTTTCACCTCCCCTCACTGCTTCCATTCCCTAGGGTGGCTCCCTAGCCCACCAATTACTGTCCCCACCCTCCATACTCCTCTGGATGCTGACGCTGCCCCTCACCAAAGTTCACCTGCTCACTGGTAACTCTACAACAAGCCTTAAACTAACTAGCTGTCCAAACACTTCAGTTACATTATGAACCACTGAAATTCCATCATTAGATCAATAACAAGTATTTGAGACCTTATTAAACCCTTCTCCATGGAACTCAAGAGATGCTGAAGCAGGGACCATTACATGGAAAGGCTGCACAAAAGTGGTCACCTGGTATGACTGGGGTCCCAGAGAGCCACACTATAGTTACTCAGTTAGGGTCAACTGCAAAGAATGGAGCAGAAAATCCCCAAAGCTGGTGGATATTCCAATACTTAGATTTACCAAATCAACACAAAACAGCTTCTGTAATACCTTACTGGTTACCCAGAAGTAGAGTGACCAGACAGCAAGTGTGAAACATTGGGACGGGGGTAGGAGGTAATAGGAGCCTATATAAGAAAAAGACCCAAAAATCGGGACTGTCCCTATAAAATCGGGATATCTGGTCACCCTACCCAGAAGCCAACAACACAGTTCCCTTAAAACAACCCAACCTTAGGCCTCCAGCCAGACACCCAAGTCAAATATGATGGGGATTACTGTAAATCTTATTCCTCATATAAGAAAGTTCTACCAATCCCAAGGGATTGGACACATTACCTCCCAGGTTAAGGAATATTTCAGATCTTACCCAAATACACGCTTACAGACAATTCTTATTAATTAAACTAAAATTTATTTTAAAAAAAAGAATTGGTTAAAAGATCAGTATACATACAGATATGAATACAGTTTTGAGATCAGATTCATAGCAGAGATGGTGAGCTTTGTAGTTGCAAAGAGTTCTCTCAGAATTAGTCCACAGTTATAGTCCAATGTTCATATTCAGAGTGATCCGGACAGGACTGGAGATCTTAATCTTACGACTTGAGCTTCCCCTGCATGAAGCATCAAGCAGATCTGAGATAAAAAGTATCAGGACCCAAGGGTTTCTATACAGTTCCAGGCCTTCTTTTGAAAGCATGGAGTCCTTAGGCAAATGATAGGCAATTATGGAAACTTTGAAGTAGATCTATTTCCTAAGTACCACTGGCAATTAACTATGCAGATTAACGTAAGGTAATTTATCCATTAAGCAGTTTATCACAAACTTTAAAGAGACATATAGACAATGATACTATTTCACCCAAGAGTCATCTAAATGTTAATATTCCCTTTTGATCTTGGAATCAATTGCTATAGTGACAGCCATGTAAACAGACAGTTCCTGTCTAACATCTAACAAGATACAGGTAAACACATACAGTTAGTATCACCTCCAATTCTTTAACAATATAGGTTTGCATTTCAAAATTCTAGCCTATCTAGCATGGCAGGGACCTAATTACCATTCACATACTTTTCTAACATCTATCTAAAGGTTGACTCTGGGCCATTTAGCCTGCGAGCTGCTTAACCCTTTCTATTGACACTTTCTTGGCACACTTTGTATAAGATTTGTTGCAATTATGTAACAGTGGTAGCAACAATGATTTGCATGGTCAGATTTTAATCCAATAATGTTATACCTGGCCAGAAGCTTATAGAGAGCTATCGAGTGACTTTATTCTTCTCTGCTGCCTGGATTCAACCCCAGCCAGGGAGCCCTGAGGATTGGAGGCGGGGAGAAAATCAGATACTGAATTGCCTTCAGTTTTTATGCTCTCAGCCTTTGCACCCAGGCTACTCATCACCAACCTCGGATTCCCTGTTTGTTCTGTGTTTGTACGGTATTTAGCACCATGGGTACAGGTCCATGACTGGAACTCCTAGGTGCTACCAACAGTACAAATAACAAAATAAAATAATCCCCAGGTGTCTGGCCAATGCTAGACACTGAGGGGGCAAAGTAGCCCTTTTATGTTTAGATTCTCGGGTCACTAGTACTGCAAGTCACTTCACATGAGAATCTGTTATGCTTTGTTCCCAGTGGTACAATATGTCCCATTAGAGGCTGTGAAGAACCTGAGGGACCACTTCTTTGGCTGGTATAAATGGTTGAAACTTCATTGTGGAGCTGTGTTAATTTACATCAGATGATGATCTTGCCCAAGATGCTGCACTGAACACAGCTCTGAGGCACTCTAGATTCAATATCACTTTTGAGGCACAGCGAGAGAATACAAACTGAACAGCAAGCTAGTGCTACCCATCTACAACAAGCAGAACTTTATGTTGCATTTTATGTCATCTTTCTCGCTTGATTTGGCAGTTTCATCTCTCCAGCACACTGCCTATAGCTAGTGTCTTCCATCATATTCACTTCATAATAATCTAACACTTAGTTGCAGGGTACGTCTTCACTACCGGCCGTATCGGCGGGTAGCAATCGATTTCTCGGGGATCGATATATCACGTCTCATCTAGACGCGATATATTGATCCCCGAACGCGCTCCTGTCGACTCTGGAACTCCACCAACGTGAACGGCGCTGGCGGAGTCGACATGGGGAGCCGCGGACGTCGATCCCGTGCTGTGAGGACGGTAGGTAATTCGATCTAAGGTACTTCGACTTCAGCTACGCTATTCACATAGCTGAAGTGTAGACCAGCCCACAGAGAAGGGCAGGGATGTAGAGTGAAGTTTTAAATGTTGGGCTGAGGGGAGACCGAGGTGGTGAGTTATAGCTCTAATAGGGATTCTTGACTTTGACTATTACATTAAGGCCTTCTCAGAAAATATTTCATTTACAGATCACCATTGAAACGCATACAGCATCATTTAAGACAGAATCAATACATCATGGATAGCCTGCTGAATGTAATTACTTTGTAACGTGTGTGGAGGGGAGGGGAATCTAAGTCAGGATGGTGATTAAGCCAGGAAGAGAGTGCTACCTTTTATGGAAATGTAACAGAGGCAACTCCATATAAAACCTTTCTAAACACTAAATGTTTTTAAATCATTTGCAGATTGATGATTGCCTATGTGCCTCTTTGTGCATATATGTGGGACTATATGCTAGTTTTGAAAATCTCTCCTTATACTTACATTACACATACATTTTGCGTCTTACAGATTAAACGACACGGTAAAATCTTTACACATAGCATCAGACTCTCCTTTTCAATGAGTGTGTTATTTACTATGGTAAAGGTTGCAACAGAGCTGTCAGCATCTTTGTTTAATATGTTTGACTTGATTCCATTTTGGTTTCCTGGACTAGCGTGGATAGATTCTCCCCCTGCCTCCCCTCCCCCCGCCACCCCCAATAATTGTATTATTGCATGTTATAGGCTAAAAAGAGGGCATTCCAAAGCCTAGTCTACACTTGCCTTCTTTCCTCTCAAATTTCCCACTGTTAGAGCAGATTAAGGCCTAACCATCTATAAACACAATCAGGCTAACAAAGTACAGTAACTCCTCACTTAAAGTCGTCCCCGTTAACGTTGTTTCATTGTTACGCTGCTGTTCAATTAGGGAACATGCTCGTTTACAGTTATGCAATGCTCCCTTCTAACATCATTTGGCAACCGCCTGCTTTGTCCACTGCTTGCAGGAAGAGCAGCCTGTTGCAGCTAGCTGGTGGGGGCTTGTAATCATGGTGGACCGGCAGCCCCCATATCAGCTCCCCGCTTCCCTAAGTTCCCTGTGCTGCAGCCGCCCAGCAGGCTATCAATCAGCAGTTCAGCTGTCCCTCCCCCCACTGCCATCTGCTGCTCCTGCCCTCTGCCTTGGAGCTGCTCCCAGAGACTCCTGCTTGCTGTGAAGGGGGGGTGCTAATGTCAGGGTGTCCCCCTCCCCCCTGCTCCTGCACCCCGCTTACCCCTTCTCCATATAGAGCAGGGAAGGGACACAGATGGAGAGAGACAGAGAGAGCTTGGGGCAGCAGCTGCTGTCTCAACTTCCTGATCCACTTAAAAAGACAATGCACTTAAGAGTGGGTCAGCTTACTTAAAAGGGCAGTGTGCATCTCTCTCTCTCCCCCACACACAAGGTGTGTGTCTATCTCTGTCTGCTATGCTGTCCCCCTCCCTCTTGTTCATGCTGCCTTGATGAGAGGCTACATTAGCAACAGTGTGTTAACCCTTGAGGGCTCAGCCGAGTGCTAGTTCATCATTTAGCAGCAAGGCATTCCCTGGGAAATATCCCACCCTCTAACTTCACCACCTCAATCAAGCTTCACAATCATCATGGCTGTGAACAGTATTAAATTGTTTGTTTAAAATGTATATTGTGTGTATATCTATATAATATATCGTTTTTTGTCTGGTGAAAAAATTTTCCCTGGAACCTAACCCCCCCCCCCCGCCCCATTTACATTAATTCTTACGGGGAAATTGGATTCGCTTAACATCGTTTTGCTTAAAGTCGCATTTTTCAGGAACATAACTACAACGTCAAGCAAGGAGTTACTGTACTCAGGAGATAAAAGTTCCTCTCCATGCTGGTTAGAGAAACAGGGAGAGCAACAGCCAAACTGAACATAATTTGCAGCTGTAGTGTGGACACAGCTTTAAGGAGGCAAAAAAGTTAGTGGTACATTATACTTCCAGTTTTGTTTCCCCACCAGCTTCCCAAACTGTAGATGAGACAGAGGGTGAGAGGGAGAAGCAGAGATTGATGGAGTGAGCCGCTAAACAACACTTTAATGCATCCGACGAAGTGAGTATTCACCCGCGAAAGCTCATGCTCCAATACATCTGTTAGTCTATAAGGTGCCACAGGATTCTTTGCTGCTTTTACAGATCCAGACTAACACGGCTACCCCTCTGATACTTAACAGTTTAATAGTAACTTTCATCCCTCAAAGACTAAGGGAAAGAGCAGATTAGTGAAACAAGTCCCCATAAGAGCATAATTGCTTTTCTCTCTGCACCCCAAAAAGGATTGAAGTGCAAAAGAGAGTTCACAAAGCAAAGCTTGTACTAACTAAAGGCTAATTTTTAAAAATGGGCCAACTTCATCCCTTGCACAATTCCATTAAGATAGGTTTGGCCTGTTTTCCATATTCAGTTTTTGCAAGACCCTTACCTCCTAAGTCAGTTGGTTTTAGTGCTTTATTTTTATCCTGTAAGCTTGCTTCAGGCTTGCAAGCCTGATTAACTTTTATTTATTATTAAGCAAAGAGATCTTGCTTGCCAGCTGAGTCCTCCCCAGTTTCTTAGAGAGGTAATGATTTCCAGTACCTCCCTCCATTACTCATGGTTCAAAGTACTAGCTCCTGAAGTGGAAAGGAAATATCCTTGCCTCACAAGATGTTACAAATAGTGCTTCCTTGTTCCCAGAAGTTTCATGAAGAGAAATGTGAAGACAACAAACCCATCCTCTTCCTCAATATAAATACCTATCTACTGGTATGTGCATTTACAGCCTGCCCTGTGTATGGGTTGAAGTGTAAGTGCATTAAGAATGTAAAAATGGCCTTATTGGGTCAGACCAATAGTCCATCTAGCACAGTGGCCAATACCAGGTGTCCCAGAGGGAATGAGCAGAACAAACAATCATCAAGTGATCCATTCCCTGTCATCCACTCCCAGCTTCTGGCAAACAGAGGCTAGGGACACTCAGGAATGGTATTCCATCCCTGACCATCCTGGCTAATAGCCATTGATGAACCGATCTTCCATGAACTTATCTAGCTCTTTTTTGAACCCTATTATAATTTTGGCCTTCACAACATCCTCTGGCAAGGAGTTTCACAGGCTGACTATGTATTGTGTGAAGAAGTACTTCCTTTTATTTTAAACCTAATGCCTATTGATTTCATTGGGTTACCCGTAGTTCTTGTGTTATGTGAAGGAGTAAACAACATTTCCTTATTTACTTTCTCCACACAAGTCTCAGTTTTATAGACTTCTGTCATATCCCCTCTTAGTCATCTCTTTTCCAGGCTGAAAAGTCCCAGTCTTTTTAATCTCTCCTCATATGGAAGCTGTTCCATACCCCTAATCATTTTTATGCCCTTCTTATTGCCTCAGCAGTGTGACCAACTCTCATGATTTTATCACAAGACCATGATAATTGGTGATTTTCTTAAAGCTCCAGCTCTTAGAGGCATGTGATTATGTGAGAATATCAGCTTTCATTTAACAACAAAAAAAGCATGTCTGAAGAGAAAAGCTTGAAAATGTGACCAAAGTGCACCCTAAAGGTTCAAAAATTAAGGATGCAAATAAAAAAGGCACAAAAATATTTTTCTCTTATGGTTTTTGTGACCTAACCCATGAGTTTTGAAAGCTGGGGGTTGGTAATACTGCCTCAGAAGCAACTCAGTGAAGGAAGTTAGCCTCAGAGATGCCTTACCAGGAGCAAATTACTTACATTGAGCCAGTTTAGATAGGTTGGCTTGTGCCTGGGGGCCAAAGCCAAGATCATGCCCACTTTCCATCCTTCCTGCTCAGGAGGGGAGCAGCAGACACACAGTGCCTCCTTATTCCCAAGTATCTTGACCCAAGATCCATGGAGGTGGCACAGGGGCATAGAAGATCTTATTTTCCCTTATTGTCCTGTGCAGCCATGAAAACAGAGCTATAATATGACCCCTGAGAGGTCTACACAGACCATCCTAGGCCTATTTTCTAAATATGTGTACAGTGTCTTCTGTCCACCCACCCCCTTCAGGTATGATATTTCTTCTCCGTGATACAACAACAAGTGTAGATCTCTGGTGGTTAATATATACACAGAACCCAAAAGCCTTTAGCAAGGGTGCAAAAGATTAGGCTTTGCATTGTTGCTGATTAAGTTTTCTGATTATTTGTTGCTCAGCATTATAATATTAAAACCCTAATTTGCTGTACTTCCTAGTGCTTTCAGCCACTCTGCTGTCCTTGCGTTTTTGGTTCGGGGATTAATACTCTTGCATGCTCTAGGTAACTCACTGAACCCAGACTTCCCTTCTTCCATCCTCCTGCTAGTCAATTTTTTATAAAAAGACTTTTCTTCTCTGCTAACACACTTTTAATCTCTCTCTCTGCGAAGCCAGGATGACTGTTGCTCCCCCTTACTTACTTTCTTGAAAACTAAGGTAAATATGCTCCGTGTGCCAAGTGAATTTATTTCCAGTTGCCTTTAAATAAAGTAGTTCCACTTAATCCCTCTGTCTGAACTAAAACTGAAATAATAGAACTCACTTTCCTAAAACACAATGATTTTTCTCACTGGGTGCAGCTGTCTGATAATCAAAGGATCCTATATAACCATATAATAACTGCTGCTTTCAAATGGTCATGAGACTCCAAATCGCCCATAATTTCTCGGAACCAGCAACAACCAGGTAAACTAGCTTCTCCATCCTCAGTGGTACTTAGTGTGAGAAAGAACTCTGTCCTCGATCTATTTCAATTAAGCTTTTGCCTTGCCGCATTTTCAGCTGTTTGCTAGATGCTTCCAGCTCTCACATGATAGTTACCTTACCTAACCAATTTCAATTCCTAGTTCCAACTTGAGGGTTTCAACTATTACCAGAGGTTTATAAACTGCACTTACCTCCCCACCAAGCTTTTGCAGAATTCTAGACACAGCAGGATTCTCACCACCCATTGACATGATACCTTGGTCCCAAAAGCATCATCTAGGTTAATGCACAATAAAAACGCAACACCAGACACACTAAGAACCTGATATTGTGATGATACATAAAGTTCAATAAAATATGTTGACAACTATTGTGAACTTTTCCTCTACAGATAAACCCAATATGGTAATCCTTTAGAACCTGACAGAACAAGATTTTCAGAGTCCAAGTACACCTACACCTGCTAACTACATGAAGATTCAAGAGAGTTTAAGCAATCCGCTAAGCAACTCAATCAGTGCCTGTTTATATGCTAAATAATCTACATTTTAAAAAAGACGTACATTAAGAACCAGTTAATTTTTTAAGATGATCTATCTGGCAGGGAGTAGGAGGATTCTACTATTTGTATTACAGTGTTGTGGTGTGCACTGTAAAAACACATAAGAGTCAGTCCCTGATCCAAATGTCTCAATCTAAATTGACGAGTCACACAAAGGACAAAAGGGGAAACACAGAGAACTGACTTGCCAAGTTGATGGCAGAGCCTGGACTAGAACCCAAAGGTGAATTCCTGATCCCATTCCAGGCAACGGGAGTTTTGTCATTGACTTCAGTGGGGCCAGGATTTCACCCCAGTACCTAGACCACACTACTCAATATGGTGCCCTTTTTATATTAAGCATCCAGATGACCTCTCATTCTGTAGCATCTTCTCTTACTATAAACTCTGATACTAGACAACTGGTTGAGACAAGAATTCCCCTGATGCTGTCAGGGAATTCCCTTTTCAAATGCAGAAGTCAACAGTTTTATATCTGATCTGAACAGCCACAATATTAACTCGGTAAAATAGACTGGCAGCTTGTCTCTCAGTATCCCTTTGAAAAAGGCCCAAAGAAGTCAGTGTTAGTCTTTGTGAGTGTAACCTGCAAAAACACACACACACACACACACACACTTCAATTTCATTCTGATTTTCTATCCCAAAAGGGCAGTGATTAATGCGCCTGGAGCATTGAAAATACTCTATGGAATAGTAACCCAAATCCCACTCACATCAATGGGCATTTGAATCTCTGTGTTGTATGGGTAAGGCTAAATATCTAGGCATTCATAAAGCACCTGGTCACCATGGTATATCTAAGTGTGGAGTTCTTCAACATGTGCAGGCGCTGCCTTTCAGCCATGCTTTTCAGCCATTTACATTTTAAAGACCTCTTTAAAGCCACATAGACAGCTAAATGATATATAAGTAGCTCAGCCAGAGAGCAAATTTTGATAGCCAACATATAAACCCCTTAAAAATGACAACAACAATGGTTACTAGAAGCCCTGCCAGGTGCCCTTTAATAATCAGTGAATCTGATTAGTATTGCAATGAGAAGAGACAGCAGGCTGTAACATGACTCCATGTTGGTCTGCCAGGACACTCTTACAATAGAGACCTTAGACGCAGTGGGATTTTTCATGTATAATAAATAAAGTAATAGAATAGCAGGCTGAGCTCCTTGCTGAACACCCCTGCACTGTGTATGTTAAAGATTCCTCCAAATATTATGGTAGGATAAAAAGAAACAGAGAGAATTTATGATTTTCTTCTTGCGACCGCCTGCTGAGTCCCCAGGGACTGAATGTCAGACACATGACTACATCTGCAGCTTTGTAATGCTGCCGTGAACATCTAAATAACACTGTCAGCATAACATAGAGATCTGTCCGCCAGGCTGCCCCAGCCTCCCTTCCCTATTGGTGCTCACTCTGCCATAGAAATGTGTCTTTCATAATCTGTTATAACAACTCCTGGTCTGAAGCTCTTTACAATAATTTAGCTGGAATCATGGAGCTTATCTAAAAGAAATTGACCTTCTGGATTAAAGGGCAAAAGATTTCAATGTGAAAACCCTTCACTTTCGTTATTATAAAGATGAAGACTGCAGTGCTGTCGATGGCAGTTGTAAATGCTACAATTTCAAAGACTATGTCTGGGTTTGGATTCATATTTTTGCTCTCACTTATCCCCGACATGCATAGGCAGCAAGTGGCTAGAGTTAGAGTGGGTTCAGTCCCCCCAGCTCGATCAGATCAGATCAGCAGGCATAGCCCCGTAGCTTGGAGTGCCAGGGACAGGAGCGGGCAAGGCATTGTGGGTGCACATGTTATGGGACGCTGTGGCAGGCTCCCACAAAAGCCAATGGGCTGGAGTGGGGAACCGGTCAGACCCTCATGGGACAGGTGCCACTCTGCCTGCCTGCCTCCCTCTTGTGGGTATCCCCTGTCCATGTCCCTTTGGCAGCCAGAGCCCCACGGGAGGAGAGGATCAGGGGCCACTCAGACACTGAGCCAAGTGTGCATCCCCAGCCCAGGTCAAACCCCCACTCCATCTGGGGCCCCAGGGTGCAAGGCTGCCCCCATTCCCCACATTGACCCAGGTGGGTGTGCTGGAGAGGGGGTCTTGCCCTGCTGGATGCGCCAACACCAGAGCGCCTGCCTCGCTCGGATAGCTTCCTAGAGCCAAGGTAACTTGGAGGGGCTTCAAGTCTAGGACAGATGGGGTCTCTGTCTCCACTCCCTCCAGCCAGGAGGACTTAGGGGTAAATGGTGGCAGAGTGGCTGAGGCTGCTGTTGCAGTATTCCTGTCTGACCATGGCCTCCTGGCCCAACTCTTGGGCAGGAGCACAGGGTTAGAAGCCCAGGTCTGCCCCAAGGAGGGGCTGGAGGGAGTGCTAGGGAGAGGACCAACAGGGCGCTAAGAGGGCAGAGAGCTCAAGCAGGATCCCTGCACCATGCAGGGTACAGCTCCCACAGGTCTGCCCTTCCCAGAGAGTGTGCCCCTTGTCACTAAGGGTGAAGCTGGGCAGGGGCGCTGGGGAGGGGCACTGGGGGATTCAGGCTTCCCGAGGACACCCCAGGGAAAGGCTGGGACAAATCCAACCCCAGGCCCAGTTGGCAGGCCCTTTCCTCCTGGTGCTCCTCCCCACAAGGCTGCCAAGGGGCCTGCCCCAGAGCCATTCTGGGCCCCAGCTCTCACCACTGCAGCACACGGGACTGAGCCCAGCACAACAGCTGAGGGCCCTCGCCTCTTGGGCTTGTTTGGTTTCTTTGTCATCAGTTCACCTGCTCAGTGGCAGGAACTGGGTCCAGCCCAAAGGGGCAGCGAGCTCGTGGAGAGAGAAGGATCACCCCAAAAGGGAAGTGAACTGGGTGGAGATTTCAGAATCCACTGCTTTTGTCCTGTCCCATTTTCTTCCAGAAGCCAAGACCCAGGCTTTTCACAAGATAGCAAAGTGAGACCTTTCCCAGTAGATTTTGTACTATACTTCTGAAGTTACTGTGCAGTTTTCAGTTCAGTAAATTAATGGGGCCACCAATAATTTTGACAGAAAGATGTTTTTCTTCATTTGCTTGATAAAGCAGATTCTCTCATTAAATTCAAGAAAGTATGTACAATATTTTTTCCCATGCAACTGGATGATTTTCAGTCTCAGTGGGACCAGACAGCCTGTGTCTTGACATTTATGGGACTCTTTGAATTAAATTTGCAGATAACCATACAACCTTGACACAAATTGTACACTTATCCTGCAATCCAGTGAACATGGACAGGAAATGCCTCACTCTGGCAGTAGAGATAACTCTGATCCTTTTTCTGTAAGATACTACTGTACTCTGAAAAGTTAAGACACAGATTTTAAAAATTAGATGCACAAAAATGCAATCACAGTTGTATGTGCACAATGAATCTATTGAAAATGACTGGTTAGGCATCTGTTTGGGTTGGCAAATGGCCATTTGTGTATGCAACCATGGATGCACAAATTAGGTGCGCAATTAGACGTGACCAATTGTGAAAATCAGGCCCTCCAATATCACTGAACATTTTGCCTGATTAAAAAGTAGCTATCTTTCAGGAGACATGGAATCAAATCTTACTTTGCACAGAGATGAAAGAAGGTTTGGAGATCTTTTTATAAAAGATCTCCACTGGCCTCTTCTCCACAGAATTTTCCACCTGGATACCTCAACAGGTAACAACAGGAGCTGTAGCAGAGAAACTGCCAGGTTTTTTTTTTTAATCCCTGTGGCATCTGAACTAGCTCACAGTGGGTCTAGATGATATGGTGGTTAAAATGCCAGTGGTCACTGGCATCTTGTCTACATTAGACCTCCCACTTCTACTACTGGTGGAGCAGCACTGGAGGAAAATTTTAGGGGGAAAATGTCTATTGTAGACAAGGACTTAATCTCTAGTAGATAACCACAAAACCCACTGCAGAACTCAATGAGAGTTCAAGTCTTTGCTTGAGAGAGACTGAAGGACTGGGAATGTTGTTGTGCCACAGATCTTTTACACTGATAGAACTTAGTGGGAAAGCTGTATTGTGCCTTCCTCCACCACATCCAGCTCTCCTTAGTTTTATTGATCTTAACCTTTCCAGAGCACCATTTCATCTATACTTAAACTTTTCTTCAAGTCTGGTTTTCTGCTGGAAACATAGCTGCAATTTACTCTAGCAGAGGCTACAGTATTTTACTGTGTCAGCATAAAGAGGACCAGGGAGAAAATGTGTTCCACCCACATAGTCTTGTTTTAGTTGTGCGGCAACTAGTTTAGCTGTGCAGCAGTCCAGTACGAGTGACACTCAACGTCATCACACTCAGTGTCAGTAGTTCAAACACTGTGAATAACCCTACAAAAACAGATAACCAGTGAACGTTTGCAAGAGAAAGAACAGTTCAACAGAGCCAAATTCAGTTTCAATCTGTAGCATGTAATAAAAGGATCATAAATACTACTCTGATGGTTTGTGATGTCTTCCTATCCAGAACTCTGGAACTATTACAGAAGGGCCCACTCTAGATGGTCTACCCCACTTTGTAGAAGACCAAGTCATGCTGGGACTGGACTTTGGAGACCAGATCCAACTGGCATCAATTTCTGTAGCTCCAGTGATTTCATTTGCAATTCAACAGCTGAGGATTTGACCTGGAAGTTTAGTGAGTACTGTTTGACTATTCATCCTGTACAGCCATGGTCAATATACTCTTCCTATTTTATATACTTCAATATCAAGTCTTAGTACCTAGATTTAAAGAGCTCCTTCAACCTGGGAGTTAGCAGTATGCTTTTAAATCTGCTTTTTTAAAAAAAAATATTTTCCCTCCCACATCCTAAAATCTTGTTGTCTTACTTCCCTTCTTTCTAAAAGTCATATCTTTTATTAAAAGTATATAAATGAGGAAAGCTGATTTCTCCAAGAAGCAGACAAAACAAATGATATTATCCTTTAATGGATTCTGGGAAGCCAAAAATACTGTGATCTTATCTTTTAATGGATTGACCTGTTTATAACTCACTACACCAGGAGGATAAAGTAAAATTATAGAGGAGAGGAAGGAAAATTGGAGTGAAAACACATCATGTTTATGCTTACATTAGGAAAACTGTACAACTATTTAATAAAAGAGTTAAATATGTCAGGACCTGTTAATTTAATAAGACACCTACACTTCTTGGATGCTGGAGGCACTTCATCTTCAGACTTGTACTTCACAATGCAATAAAGACATGCATATGTTCACAACAACTTCACATTTACAAACTTATATTGCTTGATTATTCTACATCCCACATGTAGTATGTCAAGTGTTCTATTTCAGGATAATTATTCTCTTAGAAAACATATGTTTAGAACATAGCCCCACAGAGAGAAAAATCTGTAATACAGCTCTTCCTCACAAACACACAACTTAAAATCATGCTTCCATGTATAGAAGAAGTCTCAATATATAATTTTTTCATGGGTTTGAAGGTTTTAGTCCCCAATCCTTCAAATTTTAAGCCCATGTTTAGCATCATTACTGTGAACATGGTTGCATCATGCAAAGATCATGGCACGATCAATCATGACCTTAGATGCTACTGATCATATTTTCCTCAGTATCATAAGTTTAACACCTTCTCATACAAAGTTAAAATGCCATCTTTCATTGTGCTGGACAACTTTCTGTGAAAATTTCTTAACAAAACTGAAAATGTTTGAAGTGAGAGCATTTTAGAAATGCAAGACAGAAAGCTGTCCACTATTACAAATATAATTGTTCTGATCCATTCAAATTTCATGTCAAAATTTATCCTTGTTCAAGCAAAGGATCACATGAACATACAAAAATTCACAGCTGCATGATTTTAATGGCAAAACTCCATTTCATGAGATTCCTCCCCACACACACAAAAAACATCACTGGAAAAAAAGTTAGCATGAAAAAACTCACAATTTTCCACATCTTAGCTATTATTTCAAACTCCCAAGATTCAAATTAGTACATGATATGGCAAATCACAGTCTCTCATTTCTATTAATGTTAACTGTCACCTAATGACCAGATTAGAACAGAAGGTCTCCCCATTTACCCCACAACAACGGTGTGAGATTGGGTCCTTGAAGTCAATAGCCAAACTCCCATTGACTTTACTAGAAGAGTTGTCATAAACAGATAGTTAAGAGTTAATGCCTCTTTTACCTGTAAAGGGTTAAGAAGTTCACCTAGCCTAGCTGACACCTGACCAGAGGAACCAATGAGGGAACAAGATGTTTCAAAAGGAAGGAGGGAAGTTTCCTTTGTTTAGAGTCAGTTTCAGTTTCAGCCAGAGTGGAAAAGATCAAGGAACCAGCCTCTTATCAGAGTAGTAAGTTTTAGAAAGGAATAAATAGGTTTATGTTTATTTTCTTTTGTAACTTCTCTTTGTGCAATTAGGGGAATTATCAAATTGGGTATTCTTGTGTGTATTAAAGTTTTTGCCCAGGGGAACATCCTGTGTTTTAAATCTATTGTCTGTGAGATTAGCTGGTATGCTGTATCCCAGAGGGTTTTTTTTTCCTTTTCTTTTACCTTTCTTTTCTTTAATTAAAAGCCTTCTTTTTAAGAACCTGATTGATTTTTTCCCCTGTTTTTTTAGATCCAAGGGAATTAGATCTGGACTCACCAGGGAATTGGTGGAGGAGTCTCTCAAGACTACCCAGGGAGGGGAAGGTTTTGGGGGGAAAGAGAGTTTTCCAGGTACTCAGAAATCTGGATGGTGGCAGCGAGACCATATCTAAGCTGGTAGTTAAGCTTAGAGGTGTTCATGCAGGTCCCCACATCTGTACCCTAAAGTTCAGAGTGGGGGTGAGACCTATGACAAGGGTCTATGGCCTCAATTATACAAAAGATCCACTAAGTGCAAACAGTCCACCTGTGTAGATCTCTTTATAAGACTGGGGCCTATTAACAACCCTATAGGAGAGAAAAAAAAAACTTTAATGGAGGAAAAACAGGGAAGAAGTACATTAAATAAGTTACCCATGAAGAGGCACAAAAATCACACATGAAGATAGACTTTCCAAAGTAACATGGAAGGAAAATTAGCTGCCAAATAGACCTGTACAAGACAATTTGCACTATCAACAAGACTAGGAAGACCAATTTCTTCACTAAGTTTAAGAAATTAATTTTAAATGTATTTTCTGGGTCTCAAAGGAAATTATTTTGACTTAAAGGGAAGATACAAACAAAAACACACACCATGTGTGTTTGCATATAAAGTGTGTGTATGTATGCTTTCCAAATTGAAATTGCTTTAATATTCTAGGGTTTGGGGTTGTTTTTCATTTATATATTTCTTTTACTACAAAAAGTTTTACAGTTTTTTTATTAGAAATCCATGCAGTGTAAGTGTTTGCAAATTTACTAATAAAGCATAGATTATTTATCAATGCTCATTAAAGTCTCTGTTATAAATGCTATTGAAAAACTGTGCAATCAAATATACATATTATAGATTGTGAGATGTATATAACTAGTGAAAAGGCTGGCCATTTTGAACTAGCAACAAGTTATGAAAGGTTGGAAAAAATAATCTTTTCCACAAAATTCAACTTTTTTAAAAGTATTTTTTAAAAATTCACCTAACACATAGGTCATACCATAATGCTTTAAGTTTAAAAAACATTCAGCAACAAAATATTTCTGTTGTGATATGTCACAATAAAAATGTCCTTAACTTTATGCTCTGAGAACATTCCTACAGAAATCAGTGAGTGTACACATAGGGCATGAAATTAGATATGTATAAATCTTTGCACAATTGACATTAAATGTACTGCTAATTGTTTCAAGGATCTTTCTTTTGCCTGCATATTTATTTTTGAGATTATCTCTATGTGGCAGAAGATTATTTACTAGGAGGACATTGGGAGGGACAGGGAGAAAAGGTTTAAACCCAACACTTTGCTTTCACTTGCACTGGAGAAATCTGCTACTAGCTAAACTTTCAGTCCATAAATTCAGTGAGAAGGCCAATGTCAGTTTTCAAATTGCTAGCTGGCTTTCAACAGCACCTGTGTCCCTAATTAGCAAGGGCAATGGACAATGAACAACTGGGGGGGGGGAGAATATCTTCCCATAGTCAGTAGAATGAATCAAATTGAATAGTTCATAATAGGATTTATCATACAAGGGTAATCACTTATATGCTGCATACAAAATGTGCTCTGTAGATGGTTTATGAATCTACCAAGACTCCAACATGAAATAAATACCTCCTTGAAAATAGTACATGAATGTACATCACATATCAAATAGGCAATTTTCCAAGATATGCAGTAATGACTCCTGTGGAAGTGAGAGGGAGCTCAAGGGAGCTATTAGAGACATTCCATTCATTAGATGCAAAGGGGCAGTGTAAGGCATGGCACCCACTTCTCGCAAGCACCCCTTCTTGTCAGTTCTGCCTGCTGTCTTTAAATAGTCCTGGCCCTGGTATCTGGCTGTACCCCAAGGGCTTCCTCCCTGGAAGCAATGGTGTCGCCCTCTTGGTCTACTCTGGCTCCAGTCTCCAGCTGGGCCACTTAGTTCAGTTCCCCTTCTGGGATTTCTCACTGTCCAATTGTAGGCCAGTTCTGCATTGCCCTCTGCGGGGACCCAGGCCTACCAACTACTCCAGGTCCCAGCCACGTGCTTTCAGTTCCCTAGGCCACTTTCCCACAGCCCAACCTTCTCCCAGGCTTCACCTTACCTCAGGGCTCATCTAAGTTCAGGCCCAGCAGCCAGGCAGCAGCTCTTCCTTGCTGTCTGGTTCCCTGCCAGCACTGAGCTGTTCGTGGTGCTGCAGTTCCCTTTGGCCAGACAGGAGCACCACCCCTCTAGCACCAGCAAGGAACTGACTGTCTCTGCCTCTGCAGCTCCTTTTATAGGGCCCTCCTGTCCCCTGATTGGCTGGTTTCCCTGCAGCCTCTCTGATTGGCTGCTTGGAGGATTCCTCTACTGTTCCTTTCCTGGGGTGGGTATGGCAGGACACTGAGGCCTCCAGCAGGGGGCCTCTGGGCATAGTCCACCCCATCACAGGCACATAGACAGATAGGACTCAGAAAATCAGTTCATCCAAAGAATCCTTCTCTTTAAAAAAAAAAAAGTCTGTACTAAATAAAATGGACTGCTTGGGCCTAAAATGGATAAGTAGTAACCCTATTTTTGTAACACACACACAAAATATTTTCTGATAAAAACTATTATATTCATAGTCTATCTGGGTAACTACCAGACTTGCTCTGATTTTACAGGATATACAAGGATCTATGTTTGGATACTGGAGGCCATGACTCCCACTGATTCCTCATTTAGTGTCACAATTAGGCAAATTCCTTGTTTAACACCTTGAAGCCTGAACCAGTGGCCTAGTGGCTAGGACACTGGACTGGGACTCAGGTGCCCTGGGTTTAATTTGCAGCTCTGCTACTGGCCTACTGGGTGATCTTCAGTAAGTCACTTCTCCCCTCTCTGGGCCTCAGTTTCGCCATCACTAAAATGGGGATAATGATACTGACATCCTTTGTAAAAGCACTTCAACATCTACTGATGGAAATAGTGCTATATAAGAACTGGGTATTAATAATTACACATCATGAGGGTTCAGTCCCAGTGCACATCAGCAGGTATCCTGTGAAGTCAGTAGAAATCCAGGGTCTGATTATTTCTGGTCCTGGAAGACAGGATTATCTTTCCATTGGTGTTAGGCCTAGAACTTTTCACCATACTATAGGAGCAAGTAACGCTGGCTGTCATTTTAAACACTTTCAAAATTTCAACAAAAACTACAAGAATTTTTCTATTAAATATTTCACTTTAAATGTTTACCACTTTTTGACCAAGATTAGCTGCTCCTTTGAATTTGTGACTTCATGCTTTAATGGTTCAATTGTAAAATATGTCCTAGGACAACTGAAATTAATTTTGCTGTAACACTCATCAACTCCCCACTCTCCCTTTCTCTGTTGTCAGCAGGAACATTGAAAAGTGCTATCCAGGTATCATTATTACCAGTGCTTTTTATATTTCAGATTTCTTTTCTCACCAATACAGATAGATTGTTTCCTCCTTTCTGTTACCATATGCAGCTCTACCAAGCATTCTGTAATAATTCACTGTGTACATTTTCTTTTAATCTTGTGCTTCTTACAAATGAGGGTAAAAAAAGCAACCATAGCATTAGATATAAAATTAAGCTACTTACCAACTACTGCCAGATTATGCTCTGAGCCACATGCAATCTGCAAAAGAAATGTGAATGAATGAAAGAGACTCTGTGGACAAGTTTAAGTAGATACAGTACTAGGACAGAAACAACCACAACCATGACAGGAAATTAAAAATTAGGCTGAAAAACAATTGTGGTTGGTACAATGTAAAATTAAGTTTGAAGTACACTACTGTACATTTCTGAGAAAAGTTCATTAGTGGTCTCACTTCATTTGTTAATAAACAGCTGTCTACATTAAAAAAAGACAACCAAAATCACAATTGGTATTCTATCCTTTTTCATAAGGTAGACCGCAGATTTGCAAAGACTTTAATGTTATGCACTTATATCAATAGGGCTATTTGTGCACATAAACTAAACACAAGCAGGAGTCTTCTGGGGATCAGGGTCAAAGGGAGAAAGGTCAGGAATCAAACGGACAATGAAGATCTAATTTCCTTCTTACCCATTTACAGCTACTGATATTCCCTGAACATTGAGCATTCCATCATTGAGACTTATTAGAAAGGCTGTGTGGGGAAGCTTCCAGTGATTCTATCCCTCCAGTCCTCGTCTGGAGGAGAGGACATGTACTGCAAAGGATTTCATAATGCAGATTTCATAATGCTCCTTCCACCAGCATTAAACTCAGACTTTTTTTGTAATTTGTATAGTTTAAAGAGGGAGATAATGCAATTCTTTTTTTTAGCTTGCTTGTTCAAAGCAGCACCACAAACTAATCTGAAAGCAGCTAGTTTGGCTGAAATTTCCCCCCATGTCAATTTGAAATTAATTCTGTCCGGATGATCTGTGATAAAAATGTGATCTGTATTTTAAAAGGTTCCCCTCCACCACTCTCTCTCTTTTTTTCTGCCCTGGACTTTAAAGTCAGCAGAGACATGTACCCACAAAGCTTTTTTTAATTTTTGCTGCTATGAAGATGGAAAATGTGTGAGCTACTATCACACACAGCAGGGAATCTCAGTGACCAAGTTCCATATCCTAATTTAATCCCTAATAATTTAATACTCGTTCATTCAGTGGACCAAACCCACTGCAGGCAGGTAGGGCTACCTCCACATCCTTCTGGAATATTGACTGATGGCAGCAACCATCTATCAGACATCATGTGGACTTCACTATATAAAAGGTTCTTTTAATTACTTCCTTCTAGTTTTAATCCTTTGACCAAGTAAATCACTAGGAAAGGAACCCATACACCCAGTTCATAATAAATCTGGAAACTCACTGCTAATCTCTGAGGTTACTGAGCTAACTAAAATAAACTGCAATCAAGCTATACTCTTCTACTATTAAAAAAAAATATTTAAATAAGGATACTAGATTTATAGAGTTTTAAGGCCATAAGGGATCATTGTGATCATGTATTCTGAGCCCAGGCATTGCAAAGACCATAAGATTTCTCCAAGAGTTTCCTTCGTGAAACCCACAATTTTGGGTTGAGCTAGCATATGTCTATGACATCCAGTCTTGAATCATTGTGTTAGAAGTAAACGTTATGATCAAGGGTACTGAGTATGCAAAACAGCACTACGGTGACATGAAAACACCTTATTATTAGCTAACTGGTAGCTGAAAGCCCATGTTGCGGCAGTTGGGCCAAGTAATCCACCATAAGTGCAGTCTCCCTCATACAACCAATGAAACTGTTGCATGCAAATTAGCTGTAGAGTAACAGTGGTGTCTGGTTGAATTACCTCCGATATCACACTGGTCTCAGACTCTTGGCATTACATAGTGCGGCAAGGCACCTTCTTGGTCTCACCAGCCTCAGCTGTTTTAGCCCTGGTGAGACGAGCTTGGGGTAAAAAAGTCCCTCTTGGCTGCACAAGGGCAGTCCGTCCTTTTCTCAGCCAGTGTTTTGAGCATGTATTTCTCCCTTATGGGAGGGAATGCAGCCTCCCCTCTTGGAGAGGCTTGCTCCCTTGCTGCTACTCACCTACTGGTAGCTTGACTCCTCTATCTCCTCCCCTTCTCCCAACAGGGGAGGGTCTAAAAAGGTCTCAGGCAGCCCTTAGTTGTAATCAGCTGATCCTAATTGATCACAGGTAACTCCCTCTCAGCTGATCCTAATTGATCTCTGGTAACCCCTTCTCAGCTGAACCTGATTGACCTGTAGTCACCCCTCCTCAGCTGATAGGGAAGAGGGCCTTTTAACCTTCTGGGACTGTTTTCTAAACACACACACCCCCTGTAGCCGTCTGTCCCAAGTTTATCACAATAACTATTACCTTACTGTCACATGGGTGTAATTCATCAAGTCAAATGACCGAGAACTTAAAAATGGGATGGTAAAAGACCATGAATCCCAGTGATCACTGAACCTGGGTGATAGTCTGAACAATAAGCACTCTCAGCCACACTTGTAGCTGTTTCCATTAATTCACACTGACTCAGACATTCTAAGCTTCAGAGTGATGGACCATTCTGGAATCTTATTTCATAGAGGCTGTACTAATAAAATTGACAGCGGAGATTCAACAAATCTCCTCTGGTTTGAATGTATTGAGCCAAGAAATGGAAGCCTCTGGGGTTGGGAAAACTGCATAAGAAAAACAAATTGTTTTAAAATCCATCATACATTTTGACTGCTTGCATCCGAAGAAGTGGGTATTCACCCACGAAAGCTCATGCTGCAAAACGTCTGTTAGTCTATAAGGTGCCACAGGATTCTTTGCTGCTTCTACAGAACCAGACTAACACGGCTACCCCTCTGATATCATACATTTTGTGATGAATCTCATTTTCTGGAACAATTAACATATAAGGACTGAGAGAAAACAATGGCCTTGGAAGGGGATTAGTGAAGTAGCTGTAAAACTTCTATCTTGCAATGTTACAGCTACTCAGAGCTTCAAGCACTGGCACATTAAAATGCATAACATATCCCTGTATTACTGTACTCTTCACGCAACAGGGCCATACATTATAGCAGTACTGATTTTTAATGTGTTTTCATTGGCTAATGCAGCCCACCAATAATGTTGGGATTTAAACATTGATGCCATGGAAACAAGATCTGCACATGGAAATGCATGTGAAGATTGATGGGGAAAAAAAATCAAAACAGCAAATTCTGTCTCTTCACTGCATGATGAAAAATGGGATATTAAAGCTGCCGCTAATAAAATCAATGTGAAGCATGAGCTATCTAATCTCATATTCCTATACAAAGTATGCTGAACACAAACACTGTTTCAGATGGTTCTATGAAACAGGCTGTTCACCCCGCTTCTGTAGGTCTTGTATATTTAGAGCTAATGGCCCCACTGGAAATGCCGTGTGTTCGAAACAGAACATGCTGTTTAGAATGTGTGACATCTCCACTAAAGAGGCATTTTGTTCCAATACCTAATAACAACAATTATCCAGTCTGCAACTCTGACAGATAAATAAAGCAAGCTGGTGATCACTCACTGTTTTGTAATCCACTCATACTACTGTCACCAACAGCAGCACTCTGAGAATCTCTGCCTACACTACACAGCCATCCACTACCTCATTTACCAGAGTTTATGGGAATCTGCCACAATGGAAGGCAGCAGCAGAAACAGAGTTCACTGCATTATAGGCCTTGTCTACTGTGGTAATTTGCCCCTATTATAGCCATTGGTGACCAGCCACTTGTGTCGCTGCACCAGTGCAATCTCCTAATGCATATGAGACAACTCATTATAAGCAATAATTTACACCAGTGCCACTTTTTTCAAGCCGGGGAAAGCTGCACTGGTGGAAACAGCCATTGTGCTACCAATCGCTGTAATTGAGGTAAGTCCCTTGCATAGACTAGGCTATTGGCAGTCACCCTTATTCGCTCTCACTAGCACAGGGCAGAGACATGGCAACCCTGGTAGCAGCAGCAGTCTCCGTGCACCCAACAGGAGAGCACAGGATGTTTGCACTGCTGCCTACCCCAGGGTGATGTCACTTTAAAATGTAGCCTGGATTCCACTAGGAGCCCCGCTGGGAAAATCTTCCTAAGGGATTCTCTGAATCAGTGCATCCTCAGGCGCCATGGCCATATCCCTGTCTCTCACTGAAGGCTGTGCCGGCCTCTTCAGAACCCCTGCTAGACTGGACATTTTGCTTCACTCTAAGAGAAGACAGCATAACCCAGAGGTGAACCAAGGCTCCTGTCTGCTTTAACTTGAAGTTCAGGTTAATCTTGTGGGCATCCCAGATGGCATGTCAGCCTCTTAAAATATAACCCTCCCACCCTAAATTAGACAATAATCACCCAACATAAAAAAGTATTAGTAGGCGTCAGAATTGGTAGGATGAGGTGCCAGCAAAGGAGAATGGGATTACCACAGACATAATGAACACTTATATTAGGTGCAACTAATTCAGCAATGACTATAGTTTTGTAACACAATGCTGGTATGTACTGCAACAGCCATCATTTTCTATCTACCTGGCCTTTTTTCTGTGTCGCAGAAGAAATTAAACTCTAGCAGACATCTGTATGTTCCTAGAGGATAGATAAATATGTTGAAATCAAGAATATTTGGAGCTTCTGCATGCAATATTGTTTTCCAGTTGGGCAATTATGTTATGCTGTATATTTAAACACACATCAAAAGTTACAATTCTTAACAGAGAGTCAGAATCAATCTCTAGCAGTTATTGAAGCCCTTTGGAATAACAAACAATGCAACCCCCTTCAAATTAAAATTGCTCCTCTACTAAAAAAAAACAGAGTGTTTTAGTAGTTGTTCACATGCGTATAAACGTATTTTAATCTCTCTATATCATAAAGATTTCAAAGCAATACACAAACAGCTAATCAAGGCTCACAATAAACCTTTGAGACAAGGAAAGGCATTTCCAATGGAAACTGCAGAAGCAACTAGATGGAACCTAACTATTCAAGCTAAAATGTAGCTGACTCCTCAGTGTTAACACCAATAACTCTTATTAAACAAGCCTTGAGATCTTTAATAGTCACACTCAATCAGGTCTCCTGCTCTACATCCAACTGAAAGACATCAGCAGCACAGTGGCCCCTTAACCCAGACAGCAAGCTAACACCACCACATCCTATAGCATTTTGTGTTACTTGGGGTATGTCTACACTACAGGATTATTCCGATTTTACAGAAACTGGTTTTTTAAAACAGATTGTATAAAGTCAAGGGCATGCAGCCACACTGAGCACATTAATTCGGCGGTGTGCGTCCATGTACCGAGGCTAGTGTCGATTTCCGGAGCGTTGCACTGTGGGTAGCTATCCCACAGCTATCCCATAGTTCCCGCAGTCTCCCCCACCCATTGGAATTCTGGGTTGAGATCCCAGTGCCCGATGGGACAAAAAACATTGTCGCGGGTGGTTCTGGGTACAGCCTCACCCCTCCCTCCGTGCAAGTAGCAGACAATTGTTTCGCGCATTTCTCCTGGGTGAACCGTGCAGACGCCATAGCACAGCAAGCATGGAGCCTGCTCAGCTCAAGACAGCGATCATGGACGTTGTAAACACCTCGTGCATTCTCGTGCAGTCTATGCTGAACCAGGACTTGCAAAACCAGGCAAGGAGGAGGCGGCTACGGCAGCGCGGCGACGAAAGCGACGAGGACACAGAATTCTCTCAAACCGCGGGCCCCTGCGCTTTGGAGATCATGCTGGTAATGGGGCAGGTTCTAGCCATGGAATGCCGATTTTGGGCCCGGGAAACAAGCACAGACTGGTGGGACCGCATAGTGTTGCAGGTGTGGGACGATTCCCAGTGGCTGCGAAACTTTCTCATGCATAAGGGCACTTTCATGGAACTTTGTGACTTGCTTTCCCCTGCCCTGAAGCGCCTGAATACCAAGATGAGAGCAGCCCTCACAGTTGAGAAGCGAGTGGCGATAGCCCTCTGGAAGCTTGCAATGCCAGACAGCTACTGGTCAGTCGGGAATCAATTTGGAGTGGGCAAATCTACTGTGGGGGCTGCTGTGATGCAAGTAGCCAAAGCAATCATTAAGCTGCTGCTACGAAAGGTTGTGACTCTGGGAAATGTGCAGGTCATAGTGGATGGCTTTGCTGCAATGGGATTCCCTAACTGTGGTGGGGCGATAGATGGAACCCATATCCCTATCTTGGCACCGGAGCACCAGGGCACCCAGTACATAAACCGCAAGGGGTACTTTTCCATGGTGCTGCAAGCACTGGTGGATCACAAGGGACGTTTCACCAACATCCACGTGGGATGGCCGGGAAGGGTTCATGATGCTCGCATCTTCAGGAACACTACTCTGTTTAAACGGCTGCAGCAAGGGAATTACTTCCCAGGCCAGAAAATAACAGTTGGGGATGTTGAAATGCCTGTCGTTATCCTGGGGGACCCAGCCTACCCCTTGATGCCATGGCTCATGAAGCCATACACAGGCAGCCTGGACAGTGGTCAGGAGTCGTTCAACTACAGGCTGAGTAAGTGCAGAATGCTGGTAGAATATGCATTTGGCCATTTAAAGGCGCGCTGGCGCACATTACTGACTCGCTCAGACCTCAGCCAAACCAATGTCCCCTTTGTTATTGCTGCTTGCTGTGTGCTCCACAATCTCTGTGAGAGTAAGGGGGAGACCTTTATGGCGGGGTGGGAGGCTGAGGCAAATCACCTGGCCGCTGATTACGCGCAGCCAGACACCAGGGCGATTAGAAGAGCGCACCAGGAAGCGGTGCGCATCAGAGAAGCTTTGAAAACCAGTTTCATCACGGGCCAGGGTACAGTGTGACTGTTGTGTTTGTTTCTCCTTGATGATCCTCCCCCCTTGATTGACTCATTCCCTGTAAGCCACCCACCCTCCCCCTTCGATTACCGCTTGCTTCCTAAGGAAATAAAGTCACTCTCATTTAAAAATCATGTATTCTTTATTAATTAATTATAAAAAGAGGGAGAGAACTGACAAGGTAGCCCGGGTGGGGTTTGGGAGGAGGATAGGAGGGAAGGAAAAGGCCACTAAAAAAAATTCAAAATAATGACAGCCTTTTGGTTGAGCTGTCCACTGGGGTGGAATGGGCGGGTGCATGGAGCCTCCCCCCAAGCGTTCTTAGTCGTCTGGTGGGTGAGGAGGCTAAGGAACATGGTGAGGGGGGAGGGTGGTTATACAGGGGCTGCAGCGGCACTCTGTGATCCTGCTGCCGTTCCTGAAGCTCCACCAGATGCCGGAGCATGTCAGTTTGATCACGCAGCAGCCCCAGAGTTGCATCCCGCCACTGCTGATCTTCCTGCTGACACCTCTGATCTTCCTGCTGACACCTCTCCTCACGTTCGTCCCTCCTGTCCTCACGTTCGTCCCTCCTGTCCTCACGTTCGTCCCTCCTGTCCTCACGGCCACTGGCATCTTTCCTGTACTTTGATACCACGTCCTTCCACTCATTCAGATGAGTTCTTTCATTGCGGGTCACTTCCATGATTTCCGAGAACATTTCGTCTCACATCTTTTTTTTCCGCCGCCTTACCTGAGATAGCCTTCAGGACAGAGGAGGGAGACTTGAAAAATTTGCAGCTGCAGGAGGGAGGGAAAAAAGGGAGAGAAGTATTTTAAAAGGTACATTTTACAGAACAATGGTTATACTCTTTCACGGTGAACAACAATATTCACCTTGAATAGCACATGTGATCTCACTACAAGTTTGCATTTTGCATCTTAATATTGAGTACCTGTGGTTTTGGTGTTAGAGATCACAGACACAGGTCCGGGCATCAGAATTCGGCTTGCATGCGGCCATGGTAAGCCATTGTCTTTTGGCTTCTGCAGCCTTCATATATTCAGCGCCCTCCTTTCCCAAATAGCAAGCAAAGCCCGTTGAGTGCTGCTTCTTTCCTGTTAACGTGCAGCAGCAGAAACCACCACCCCCATCCAATTCTCTGGGATGATCGCTTTACCCCTCCCCCCGCCGCATGGCTGGTATCATGGAAGATCGCTGCTAGCCACCCTCCCCTCCACCGCGTGGCTGGTAGCAGGGAAGATCCCAGCTAGCCAAACGCGAAAAAGCTCAGCGCCAATCACCCCTCCTCTTCCTCCCCCTGCTTGGCTAAATGCAGGGAAGGATTTCTTTTAAGCCACAGGCAAACAGCCCAACCATCTCTGTCCCCTTAATTAAATTCCCGTATTTCAACCAGGTTACCATGAGCGATATCACTCTCCTGAGGATAACACAGCGAGATAAAGAACAGATGTAGCTTGAATGCCAGCAAACACCGGGACCATACGCAGCTAGGCTTTGTCATGCAATGATACCAGATTACTTGCTACATGCATGGCGTGGTCAAGTGTCCTACCATGGAGGACGGAATAAGGCTGCCCTGCCCAGAAACCTTCTTCAAAGCTTTTGGAGTACCTCCAGGAGAGCTTCATGGAGATGTCCCTGGAGGATTTCCGCTCCATCCCCAGACATGTTAACATACTTTTCCAGTAACTGTACTGGCCGCGAATGCATCCCAAGTCCTCAGGGCAAATTAATCATTAAAAAATGCTTGCTTTTAAACCATGTTTTATATTTATAAAGGTGCACTCACCAGAGGTCCCTTCCATGGCTTCATTGTCTGGGATAGTGGCTTGGGAAGGCTGGGAGGGTACTTCCGTCAGGCTGAGAAAAAGCTCCTGGCTGTTGGGGAGAACGGAGTGCTGTGTGCTCTCTACAAGCTCATCCTCCTCTTCCTCCTCCTCATCTTCCCCGTCTGCAGAATCCTCAGGCAAGGCTAAGATTACCCCCTCCCCAGAATCCACAGACAGGGGTGGGGTAGTGGTGGTAGACCCCCTAGAATTGCATGCAGTTCAGTGTAGAAGTGGCATGGTTGCAGCCCTGCCCCGGACCTTCCGTTTGCTTCTTTGGTTTTCTGGTAGGCTTGTCTGAGCTCCTTAACTTTCACACGGCACTGTACTGAGTCCCTGGAGTGGACTCTCTCCATCATGGCCTTGGAAATTTTTTCAAATGTTTTTTCATTTCGTCTTTTGGAACGGAGTTCTGTTAGCACAGAATCCTCTCCCCATATTGCGATCAGATCCAATACCTCCCGTGCGGACCATGCTGAAGCTCTTTTTCGATTCTCAGACTGCATAGTTACCTGTGCTGATGAGCTCTGCGTGCTGATCAGCTCTCCATGCTGGCAAACAGGAAATGAAATTCAAAAGTTCACGGGGCTTTTCCTGTCTACCTGGCCAGTGCATCCAACTCCAGATGGCTGTCCAGAGCAGTCACAATGGTGCACTGTGGGATAGCTCCCGGAGGCCAATACCGTTGAATTGCGGCCACACTAACCCTATTCCAAAATGGCAATACCGATTTGAGCGCTACTCCCCTCGTCAGGGAGGAGTACAGATATCGATATTAAGAGCCCTTTATATCGATATAAAGGGCTTCGTTGTGTGGACGGTGCAGGGTTAATTCGGTTTAACGCTGCTAAATTCGTTATAAACCCGTAGTGTAGACCAGGCCTTGGTGTTCCTCCTCATCATGGTCTGATTTACTAAGCAACCCAAGTTATTTGGTGAGATCTGGTGGCACAAGGTAGCACAGCTTATTAAACTGATAACATAGTGTAAGAGGGGGGATGGCAACTCAAATCAGAGGCTTTTGAGAATCAGGCAAAATGTGAGGAAGGAAAAAAAAAGTTAAGGGGAGTTCTCTGTTTTTCCTTTCCTGGGTGGAAGGATCTATCTTAGATACTTATATTACCTCCATCTCCATGGCATCTGAGTGCCTCACAATCTTTATTATATTTATCATCCCTGCACCCCTGCAAGGGTAGAGAAGAGATGTGAAACCGAGGAAGGACTTTCCCAAGGTGACAGAGGAAGGAATAGAACCCGGGGTCTTCAGAGGCCCTTAGTGCCCTAACTACTAAACCCTCCTTCCTCTCTCTCTCAATTCTCCCATGTGAAAGGGCATCAAGTCAGAGACCTGTTGGAGAAGAAAGACTGGAGCTGTAAGGAGGGAGAAGGGACGGTGTGGGGGGTTAGGAGGAGGCAGAGAGAAAGTTCGACATGGTGATGTGAGTGGTGAAAGAGAGAGAAGATCTCAAGCAGCCTGGACAAGCTTGTGAACATTTTGGCACTTACCCAGAATGAGCCTCCAAGGCTTTTGAGCGTTGACATGGCAATTCAGAGAAGAGGTAGCTGTGAAGCTATGCCTTACTCAGCTTCACAGAGCTGCATAACATCCCATGTTGGGCATCATGATAATAACCCTACCACCTTTAGCAGGCCTCTACATTATTTTTCAAATGACAGATGTCTAACTGGAAAGAAACTATTAGGTCATCTAGCCCATTGCCCAGCCAGTGCAGAAATGCTCCCTCAGCACATCAGCTTTTAAAAGTCCTTGAATATGGGGGCCTCCAGCACTTCCCTTCAGGGAAAAGATTATATTATACTATGGCAGTGGTTTTCAAACTGAGGTACGCATACCCCTAGGGGTACACAAGCTCTCATCGGGGGATACGTCAGTAAAATCCTGTATTGATGGACAACCCATTTAATTTAGTAAGACTTGGCAATCTAATCATAAGTATATTATGACCCTATCTCAGATAGGGAGACCCAGTATATTATATTATTTGGAAAGGGGGTATGCAGCCTAAAAAGTTTGAAAACCACTGTGCTATAGGATTTCTAAGCCTGAATGAAGACATGAAGTTTAAGGACTTTGATTTAGATTGCAGTCACTGCCATTCTGATTTTTAGTACATTAAGGGATGGTTATTCTACAGACAGTACCCAGTGGCGTGAAGAAAAGGGAGGAGAAAAGATCAAAAAGGTGAGCACAAAGGCACTCTTTCATCTAAGATTTGATATAGATGTTTGACCACAGAGTGATCTCCTTGACAGATCTTGCCTTGTTAAGGAAACCAGAAAGGCCAGAAGCAGAGAAAGACTTTATTCCTCCAGGGATTAGAAGCCAAAAGGGAATGATAAGAGTTGACAGAGAGATTGCAGATGACTAAAGATCAAGGTTTATATAATACAGTATAATCATTCTTTCCTAGTGCTGTTCCTTCATGCCCTTGATTAATGTATTGTAACTGATTTGTACTGTTTGACACATACTGACTAACTACATTTTGTATGCAGAATTCCACTGAGGGGGGGGAACTGAATATAATTAGTGAAGCTGTCTTGCGTCCAATGATCCTTCACTAGGAACTCTGTGTTCCTCTTCCGGATCACTTGATTCCTGATTGATAAGGAGAGGCAGCTTGCTAACCTAGTCACATTCCTTGGTTAGTACCCGGCTAAATGCAGTGTACTGCAATACAAGCTAGCGGCACACAGGTATAACCCCACCCAGAGCAGCAGTTTAATGCCATTCCCTGCTGCTGGGTATGTCTGTGGAAAATTGTGAGGGCCAAATAATCATGAGATTTGACAGTCTTTTCTCTGTGTTTGCTGCCAATCTAATCTATTATTTATTTAAATCAATTGAAATACGATTTCTAGCTTTGTTACAAAGTGGGAGTCACAATAAAATTTAAAGTGAGGCTTTGTTATTTCAGCCTGGGAGAAAACATTCTTCACCCAGACAATGGGCCATATGCTGGTCCACTGCACAAAGCCCAAGCACATGGGCCTTTACTGGGGTAGAGAGTACTGCAAGGGATTAAATCCTTGCCCTATCCCCTCAACTAACCTGGGGGCAGGAAACCTCCCGAACACTACGGGGGTTTTATCAGTAGAACAGCATAGTTTGCAGACCAACTGGCCACAGAACTGTGTCCATCCCCACAACTGATCCCAAGCCCACCTCCTCACTGCAGAGTATTGCCCAACTTGTGCAGGAAATGCAAAATTCCCCTTCGTGCTATCCCTCTGTGACAGTCTGGATGCAATCTGGGTCTCGAATGTTTGTGGGAGTTGGAGACAGCATTAATCCAAAAGCAACAAAATATTTTTTTAAAGTTATTTATAAATAACACCTCATAAAACTCCAAGCAAGGAGAAAATACAGTGTGAAATGGAGAGGAAGAATGGAAGATTCTATAACTGATACGGTGCTCACTCCAGTCAGGATCAGGATCCCATGGTGCTAGGCATGAACGCTCACAAATGAGGACACAGTCCCTGCCCTGAAGTTTTAGAATCAAAATGTGGGGAGAAGAGTGGTCAGACTAAAAAAAGAACTTGGAGGGGACAGGGGAGTTGTGTCTGTTTTGAAGTGGGGACACATGAACTGAAATGTCAAGAGGAAGCAAGTCCTGTACCCATCTCTAAAAAGGCCTGACCAGCTGCAGACTCAAAGATACAAATGCTACTGAGATCAGAGTACACATACTCAGAATTAGGGTCAAGGGGGTGCTGGGAAAGTCGCAAAATGCAACCAAGGAATACCTCATAAAGATCTTTACAAATCAGCAGTATCAGTTTACAGTCTCTCTGCCAAGGAGTGTGAAGACAGCTGAGTGCATGTAATAGACACATGGTTATTCAAAGCAGAGGGAAAGCTAGTTGCTCTATTCTAAACAAGCTGAAAGCAACAGGGAAGCTGTGTTAAGGAGGAAGTTAGAATAATTAAGCCTCATTGTCATGAACTTGCGTTACTATTGCAAGGTCATCAAAGAGTTATCAAAAGTTCCCATACCAGATACTTTCCTTCTTCCACATGTGAGGAAGAAGACATGGAACACAAAGCCTATATATTTCAAAAATTGTTTGACACACTACTGACTCTGCTATGCCATCTGCAAGCAAATCTCTGCCATCAGATTATTCAGATGTTTTCAGCTCAAGACTTCTATCCTACAGAATGCCAAAAGGCCAGGATTTCAGCATCTTCCTCCTATGGTATTAAATAGAGATAGAACTAGAAAACTAGCATAAAAGTCATCATTATCAATCTGAATGTGCTAATTTCTATCACTGCCACTTTAATGAAACTAACAGTTCCATTAGGCAAAAACTATAGGCAAACATTCTGTCAAAGCGCTCTCTATTACTCAATATTTAAAAGCCTAAAATACAAGTTACAAAGGTGAGTGTAATATTTGGTTATCAACTTCTACATAGCCGCCTATTTTCAAGGTTCTTTTAAAAATGCATAACATTTGGGAACAGTTTTAGGCTTTCTGTAAGATTCTGGGCTTTACATCTTTTTCCTTATGGCAAAATAATCTATTATAGTTAATTCGTAATGGATTACGAATATTTTAGTTAGCGTAGAAGGAATGACAGAGCAGCTAGAACGCAGTGCACACATTCTGGGGAAATTCTGCTCTCACCTACACTTGGGTAAGCCTTAAGTAACGTCAGTGACTTCACTTGAGTTTTTTCTGGATTTACGGGGATGTAACTAAGGGCAGAATTTGGCACACAGGACCTGCAAGGAAGCTTAACACCACAGAGTTACTTAGACTTTTGTAGCCTCATATGTCTGGTAAAGGTACAAGATGTTATTTTTAAAAGTTTATTTCAAATTATTGACAAGTTGGTATGCCTCTATTTTTTCTTGCATGTTTTTCATTTGTTTGGAGGAGCCCAAAGTATGTACATCATTTATTAAAAAACAGCAGCCAAACTATGAGGCACCATTACAAGTGGTAATTTTTGAAAGTGAGACACCTTAAAGGGGCTTGACTCCTGAACTTACAAAAAAACAACTACATAAACTGGGTCCGTAGCTTCCTCCAGGGTCAAAACCAAACGGTTATGATTTTCAAAAGGGACTAGTGATTTGGAATACCTCACTTTCTGGGTGTCCAACTTGAGACACTTTAAAGAGGTCCAATTGTCAAAGAAACCACTGAGCACTCATCCTGTGAAAATCACGTCCTTTTGAAGGGTCTCAAATTGGGCATCCAAAAATGGAGACATCCAAAATCACTAGTCCCATCTGAAAACTGTGGCCAATAAATGTTGCTGAGAAGAATGACTAGTAAGGAAATCACTCAAACACAGTGGGGCCAATCCTGCACATCTTCACTTTTGTTAGTAGTCCCACTGAAGCTCAGTGAGGCTTGTTGGTTGCATAAATAAGAGTTTGTTGGCTCAGGCTTTATATGGGCATATTGTCTCTGCCAAAAGAAAAAAAGAAAAAAAAAAGGAAGTCCACCATACCAGAGAAGGGACTGTTAAGGACACAAGAAATACAGCGCATCTGCCATCTACCCTGATTTGAAATGTACCTCAGGGAACTGGGTGCCTTTGAGAAACAAATTATGTAAGATAACCATCAATTGTTCAGGAAGACAAATGCTGTGCCCTGTTGTCAGCACAAGGCTTACAAATGTACATGCACAAAAATAAATGGAAAAATTTAGCACCAACTTTAATATGTAAGTCAAAAAACAGCAGCACGTTATACTTCCTCATCCCCTGAAATATGTCAAAATAAACATTTAGAGGGAAAAGTATGAGTTTTATATATCAACTAACTCATCTTGCAAAGAGGCTTTTTGGTTCATTTAGTCTCCAGTGCAGCTGCAGGCATGTGGCTGCCATGAGAGTTAGCTTTGTATAAGTACTACAAGTCATGAATTCTACTGCCTGCCTGCTCCCTTACCCACTGCAATAAATGGTGCTTTTACCTTTAGGGTATCACGTAACGCTCTACTCTTGAATCCTGGATTCTATATTTGGGCAGCACTTAGTAACAATCATCACCCTGAAGAAAACGTATTGGAAATAAATAAATAAAGTGTCCCAATACAAAGATGAATGAAAAAGTTCTCCTGAGTAAGTAAGGATTAGCATGCAGTAGATAGAGACAGTTGAGCCTGCACTTTAATGCAAGTCTCAAAAGGAAGTTTGGGGAAAAACACATCATATTCTGAAGTGACACGCTGGCTGCTCTTAAGTGCATACTCATTCGAAAGCTGAATTAGCATAAAGCTTGTTTAATTCCATAACAAAATAATGTGAAGTCTTCTGCTTAGACATCTTGGCTGTATTGCACAGTAGCTGAATCAGAAAGTCATCTATCAACATGGAAACACAGTTGTTTGGCAAGGATGAAATGGGAGAAGAATGAGCTGCAAACCTTTCTCAGGCTTAACTGTTTTAGCCTCGACTCCAGAGCTTATGCTCAGAGGTGCGCTGCTCTCACCAGGGGCGGCTCTAGAAAGTAGGCTGCCCCAAGCAGCGCGGAGCGCTGCGCCGCCCTTCCCCGGTCCCGCGGCGGGTCCCCTCTTCCCGCGGCTCCGGTTGAGCTCCTGCCGACGTGCCTGCGGCAGGTCCACCGGAGCCCGGGACCAGCGGACCTGCCGCAGTCATGCCTGCGGGAGCTCAACCGGAGCCGCGGGAAGACGGGACCCGCCGCAGTCATGCCTGCGGCAGGTCCGCTTGTTCCGGGCTCCGGTGGACCTGCCGCAGGCATGCCGGCGGGAGCTCAACCGGAGCCAAATGCCGCCCCCCCCGGGAAACGGCCGCCCCAAGCGCCTGCTTGGCGCGCTGGGGTCTAGAGCCGCCCCTGGCTCTCACTCTGAGGACAGTGTGCATGGAAGTGTCCCTGGCCTGGATCTGACTGGGGACTCATGGTGTTCTCCAGGAGATGCTTTCGCAAACAGAGGTCATGTCCCTTGTGGGTTTGAGGAGGAAAGCAGCAGCAGATGCTGCACTTGGTAGAGATTTGAGCCTCTCCAAGGCAATAAAGGCAAGAGTTCATTGCTGATGGAGAAGGAACAGGGGCAGGAGATACAGTTCTTAAACCTCAGGACTCTTGGCATGTGGCGGTAAGAAGGAACCAGAGAGGCGTCAGTCCATGCCACCCTTTATGCCCTCGGTTCAGAGCACAAAGGGAGCAGCTGTGTGCGCATGGACCACAGGACACTACTTACGACACACCTCCAGTCTCAGGAGCATGGAGCCCATGCGTATCTACCTGTGGAGGCACACAGGAAGCAGCACTCAAATAACCACAAATTTTTCGTTCTGTGATCAGTTATCTGTTAAGCTGAGTCTATTATAAAATTCCCCCATGTTGGCTGAAATGATTTTTTAGTTAGAAAATGGCCATCTATAATATTTAGAAATTCCAACTTTGTTTTAGTAGTGGCAGCATGAGCCCTCCAGCATGTGTCACTCAAGGAATTTATGATTGAAGGTCCCCATGATAATACAGCTTTTTTCCCCCTACATGTGATAGACAGGTGCTTCAAAAGCCAGTCATCCTGCTCTCTAGTGTGATTTGATGAGTAGCAGACACCAAGTAGCACCCAATCTTGTATTTTATCTGTTAGGACACTGATCTAGAAGCATACAAAAAATCATTTGTTTTTGGGTTGCCAGTGACTTGGAAACTGGGTTATGAAATTTTTAACAGAGTGCCACTCCCCCTCCCTTTTACCCACTTGATCCTTCCTAAATACTAATAGGTTATAACAATTGATTTTAATATTCCAACCAGGCAAATCTTCCCCCCAGATTTCATACAAAGTGCTTTGTTGAATCAGAGCTTAAAGGAAGGCATTTCCTTTGATACAAAATGTAGCCTACAAGCAGAAGACTCAGACAAGCTAAACAGTGGAAAAACTTTTCCACTATATGGGTACATGAACTGATGCAGTATCTCAGCCTCTGTCAACCAACTCCACAGTAAGGACAGGTGAAGTTCCTGTAGGAAGAGGACTATAAGCCCCTTCCTATTCTCGTTGAAGCCTTTTCTTGTCATCACTGGGTCTCTCTGCAATTCATTCAGGCTGAAGAATCACAAGGAGAGTAGAATGTGTGCTAGTTGATTTTTCAAATAACATTTTTCTGAACAGTGCCAAGTTTGTATTTTAATGAGTAAAAAGAACAGCCTGTTAAAATGACAACATACCTAAGTTATACTGCATTTTAAATGAACTCTTTTAAATGAGTGCTTAAGAAAGGAACACACCTCTTCTATAAATAAAACACCCATTAATCCAGGAGGGGAAATATACTGATCTCTTTTTAGGAAAAGGAACGGGGTATTAAAAATCCAAATATTTTAAACATTTCACACACATTTTTATATTTATTTGTCTTTTCAAATCACAGCCTAGTGGTGAAATGGGAGCTCTTTATAGGAGAATGAAGAGCTTGACTAGTCTTGGTTTCTTAGAACCACACATCAACATCCTGAAAAATATTGTGTGTGAAATACCATTCCTTTTTTGTGATGTTACAAGCCTGTTTTCATTTGCCCATTAACCAGGAAAAGATGCTGAACAACCCAGTATTTGTATAAATTCTTTACAACAATCATCTCTTCTTACCTTGTAATTTGTCATCTCTGCATACAGCATATAACTATTTCTATTAAGGAAAAACTTGAAGCACTCATTCCTGAAAGAGTTAGCCTCTCTTTCCAATTTCTCACAGGAGTATTTTGTGCAGGCTACTGTTTAAGATAAAAATAATTTGTTCTCTGTCTTACAGAGACTTGAGACATTCTGTAGCCTCAAAGTGCCATTCAAACACATGCACACAGAGTCTGGATGTTCATTCATCTTGCTGAATTCTCTGTGTTATTTGGGGCTAAAGCATCTCTGAATGAGAACAATCAAATAATTTCCAATTTACTGAGCACAAATTCCCTGTGCTTGCTTGTCTTTCTTGATCTCTTCTAACTCTATTCTTTCTTTCCTTTCACCTCTACCTCTGCTACTTTTAGAAGTCTTTTTTTTTTTTTTTTTTACTGCAATGCCTCCACTCACCTCTGCCATTTTTTCTACTGATCATGTTATAAATAACTGTAGGGGAAAGTCGCTGGGATTTGAGTGACTAACTCCCCTTTCTGCCTTTGAAAACTCCCGAGATGTTCTAAAATGCTCCTGCCAGTCTCCTTCCATTGTTTGTATCACTTCTCAATTCCATACTGAAGAGTCACAAGCCTCCAGTGTAGGGTAAAGGCATTTATGGCTGTGTTAATTTTGGCACGGATACAGGAAAGCATTTCAGCATGTTCTTTAGCTCATCTTTACTCAGAAAAGTACAAAAGCTTGTGTCTAATTGGGACTTACACGTCTGCTTAAAATTAGGCATGTATTTATGTGCTTTTCTGAATAAGAAAAACTATTTGGTTTAATATGAAGCAGGAAAAACCCTAGAACTGAGTTGTGTTAGCTTTATCACACCTAAACTCGGCAACTAACAGTCGCAAATAGAACATATACAATCAACTTCCCGAAATCATTTTTTAACGGAATGGTTTCCCACATGTTTTGCTACAGAGGCTCTCACTTGACCAAGAGAGACTGTAACCGTATAGCTTTCCCTGTTGACTGGAAAGCCTGGGGCTAAGCAAAGCTGATGATTTCAGAATGAGCCCCATTTAAGGGGAATCAGGCAAATTCCCCATAAAGAGCAGAAGGTGGCTGCAATAATAGGAACGAGAGCCAGGCTTAAGGGGTGATAAGGAAAGGAAATGGCAGGAGAGAGAGCCAGGCAAAAAGCTCGGAGTAGGGAAAAGCTCTCCAGACAGACGGGCCTGGGACAAATTCTTATTAAGCAGGAAAGAGACAGAGACCCAAAGGAGAACTTAAGAGGCTTGGTAGGAAGAGGCCCCTGGAAAACTGCAGCACAGGTAAAGGAGCAGACTTAGCTGTTTAGTACAGGGCCCTGGGCAGGAACCAGACTATAGGGTGGGACAGGGTCCAGCTATTGGCCCCATAGAAGTCCATCACAAGGGTTATTGAGCGCAGCATGGGAGCTAGAGGTGAAGCCTAAGCCAGGAAAAGCTCCAGAGAGAGGGAAGGATTTTTATTTAAGTTAAAGACATTTTGGGGACTTTCAGTTTAGACAACTGTGACCTTGGAAGGGGTGGACATTAGATGGTGACCCCACCGGAAGGCCAAGCCACTGGATAAGAAACTGCCACAGCAACCGTCAGCAATGGGCATTAGCCCAGAAAGAAAGCTGCTATGCCAGACCTGGCCAAGAGGGGCGCCAAGCAGCGAGTGGATTCTGTTACAGGAACTAAAACATCAAAGGCTAAATTGTTTCGCATCCTGCCTGAAGACAAAGGTTGTTTCAGGTTAACGTGGACAGCAATAGCATCCACCTTGTGCTTACTGATTAAGAGAGGTTTTTCCACTTCCACTGCTGTCAGTCTCCTGGAAACCAACAGAATAATGCATTCAGCACAAAAAAATGAATGAAATGTTGTTGACCAAATTAAAAAAACTGTCTAAAAACATATTAGGACAACAAAGACTCTCTTGGAGGGGAAAAATTGAGAGCTATGTAGTCCATTAAAGTTAAATCTGGCTTCCACCCAAAGGCTGTCCAAGCACAACTTCATTGTTTGGCGGTCAGCTCCTGTCTCCCCAAGCCCTTTTTTATTTCTCTCGCTCCAATAACCTACGAATGTGAAAACACTGCACCACAGTCTAGGATCTAGCAGTACTAGCCCATCATCTGGCAGCAAAAACTGGGGTCTTTTTGATTCATAAAAAAGCAATTAAAAGTCATTGTGACTGGCAGGCAGCATGAAAGTTGAAAGCTCACTTTATCAAACTGATATATGCTGCCCCCAAAGTTCACAGCTACTGAACACAATCTCCTTGTGTGTGGTCAGAGGGGCTTGTGCATCTGCTGTGTTTCATGGTCATGTAATCATTCTCACAAACTCATGTGTGTGTTAATGTGTGTTTATATCAAGTGGCAACCCCAGAAGTTTTTCCCCAGGTGCACACCATCAGTCTCTGTGAAGCCACCCTGCTGCAGCTGCTGGCCCCAGTGCCTAACCTGCCGAATCCACGCCACATTCAGGCCACACTTTCCAGCCCAGCTTGCCCAGGTGCAGTGTCATGCCCCATCCCTGAGAGTAAACACGGGCGGCTGGAAGCACAGTGAAGCCAGCCAGGCAGGCAGGTGCCGGCCCCCTGGTGCAGGAGCCAGCCCCGTGGCAGTAGTGAGGAAGCTCAGTGCTGGCTGCCCCAGTCCCACTCAGGTTTGGCCCCAAAGCCCCATCATCACCCAAATTCAGTGAGTGGCACTGTAACCTGGCGCACAAGGGTGGTTTGGCCCTGTGAAACATGACACCGCTCTAGCAGTGCACACACAGCAACCCAGTCCAGCAGCGTACGAGAAGAAATGAAGAAGGCCTTTTCCAACTGAAACTGAAGAGAAGGGGGAATTGGGTAAGCAGAATTTAAATTACCCCAATTCATCATTTGTCCAGGACACCGGGGATAACACCCCTAAATCACTCAAAAAGTCCCACAATACTTTTTAGGACCACTTGTCGTAGTACCTTAGCCACAACACAAGAGCAACCTGCACAGTGCCTGGAGATGTGTGGGAGCCAGAGCTAGCCCCTTCTCTCTCTGGCTCATCTTTAGCCCATCCCTCAACCCCCTACTGTGCACTCATATCCAGAGAGAGTCCCTGGGGAGCCGAGGTCTGTGGAGTATAAAGTGCCTGGTATGTTTTCAAATCCTCTCCCCTCTAACACACACACACTGCACAGCAGTACTATAGCACTGCTGCTGCATGAAGCTCCTCCCCATCTGCAGAGGAATGGGCAGGATATATTGCAAAATTTTCTACCTGCTCCTGCCAGACATTCTGGCTTGTCACTAGGAGTGATAAACAGAGACAGCACTACAGCAACAAAACTGGCTTCTCTTTCATTTTTTGGCATGTCAAGCAAAAGACACACATGAACCATGAAGCTAACAAAGAAAGGCTACTGGTAAGATAGGCTTTTCCAAACTTCACTGTTCTCAAGCCTACCAAAAACAGAGGGGAGCAGGTGATGTTTTTCCATGCTTCCATTCTAAGCGGCAGACTCCACATGAAACAGTTGTTCTGAACACACACAGCACACACACAATAGAAGCAGTTTCCCTAGCAACAGCATCACAGTAAAATTTTTCTGAACAGCTTCTCACCCTCTACTGAGGTTTCTTTCTGATTATTGGTAAGCGCATAGAATTACCTGGACCAGCTGACATCTAGTGTCTGATCTGAATGTACCGGGGTGAAATTATTTGATGAGCAGAGTTTAGGGGACAGTAAAAAACTCCACCTGTTTACTGCTGAAATTACTTTTAAAACATTCAGCACAACATCCGACATGGCTAGTGGACATGATGACACTGCACATAATACAATATTCTGCAATTTTCAATATGTTCTCTCACTTGTATACAATTGCCATCTTTAAATAAAGACAGTAGGAGTTTCTTCAAGGCCTTTCCTCCCCAACAAGAGACCTACATTTCTAACAATTACCAGCTCAAAAGAACTCTCCAGAATGGGGTTTGCATCTTTAAGGCACAGACACGTTTGTATGTCCTTTTATTCTTCCATGGACACATGCAACCTTCGGCATATTTGTTTAAATGATTATGAGAATTTGCTTTGAATCATCTGTAATAAATGTAAGACTTTGGTAATTAAAATCATTTGGGTGATTGATTTGTAGACTGTGTTGGTCTGTCTTGGTTTATTTAGACTACATTCTTCAGACAAGGGAACATGCATCTTTCTCTTTGTGTTTAAAGTGCCATCAAAATTTACTGTTACAGAAATATCTATTAATAAGTTGTGACAAAATGTATTGATGAAAATGCTGTAGCTTTCTCAAAAGGAAAAAGTAAAATAGTATGTATAAAGAGGTAAAACAAATAACAATAAGAAAACATGGATTATCATCAGTTATTGCTGCTGAAATGAGGCAAAAGTTTTTAAACTCAAAGATTCTGTGGCCTCCTCAAGATTTTGAAATGTAATCTCATGTCTCTGCATGAGGAGCTCAAATGTAACTCGATGATCAACAAAATGACAATATGGAGAATACTTAGGCAGATTACTAACAAGACAGAAAAAGACCACACAAAGCTTTCAACAGCTATGATTTCTCTCTCCATGGCTGAAAAGCAGGTGTGAGTGCATAATGTAATATCTGAAAGGGAGAAGTGAGGTAGTAGTGACTCAAAATTCATCATTAGAACAAATAGGGCTCTTCCTAAATTTAAAGTATTTCTTATCATACATGAAAAGAGAAAAATGCTTTTCCTGAATGTATCAGTTTGAGTCTGTTTTGGAAGGCAATAGATATTTCAAGCAGCAACTGAACTTATAAAGAGACCCAACTTCTAACTACATGTATGGGTTATCAATACATTGTGTGGGTTTATTAGAAGATGATGAAGTTTCAAGCTTCATCAGAAAGACAGGCAGCTTGGAAAATTTCAGCCACTACATGATTTCAATACCCAATTCCCATTAAAATAGGAATTAGGCATCCAAATCACCTTGTCAGCTCTGTAAATCTCCCCCAGAAAAGAATTACATTAGTAGAGTAGAGCTGCAGGAAAACGCAGAGTTTCTTGGCCCCCATTCATAAATGATTCTACCGGAGGAAAAACTACATTATTTCCAATATCGAACATTGATCAAAGTAGCAAAGAATCCTGTGGCACCTTATAGACTAAAAGACATTTTGCAGCATGAGTTTTCGTGGGTGAATACCCACTTCGTCGGATGCCACATCCGACGAAGTGGGTATTCACCCACGAAAGCTCATGCTGCAAAACGTCTGTTAGTCTATAAGGTGCCACAGGATTCTTTGCTGCTTTTACAGAACCAGACTAACACGGCTACCCCTCTGATAATTGATCAAAGTGTAATTAACCTTTGGAAAAACTTATATAGGAATGTGGTGGAGTCTCCATCACTTCAAGTCTTTAAATCAAGACTAGATGCCTTTCTAAAAGATAAGCTATAGCTCAAACAGAATTTATGAGTGTGATGCACAAATTGCTGAGTGAGGTTCCATGGCTGGTGTTAGGCAGGGGATCAGACTCGATGATCATAACATTCTCTTGTAGCTTTAACATCTATGATTCTATGTACACAGTACAGTAGGAGTCCACCTTCCCCGATATAACCAATCACGCTGCATAACTGACACACAAAATATCAACAATTCCCCTGAGCAGCTGGAAACCTCTCTTGTAGAGTTTGTTTGGGAGGTTTCTATTTATTTGTTTTATTTTGACTTCAATTTGTTATTTTTTGGTCTGTTTTATTTCAACAGAGGTGAATTTAGGCTCTTTCTATAACTTTTCAAAGTGGGAGTGTGAGGGATTTCCAGCACCCAAAGCTACACAAGAAATAAGTATACGTACTCAATCCAAAGGTTTTATATAGTATATCAGACTGACGCTTATACAGCATAAGGTATCTTGTGTCAGCTACCCTCAAACTGCCCCTCCTCTGATTGCACAAGTCTGACTGAGTTTTCTCAGCTGTTAATAGACCTAAGGTCCATGCAGGAAGGAAGGATGCTATAATGGACAGGGCACTGGACTGGGACTCAAGAGATCTAGTACTAATCTCAGCTCAGCTACAGACGCCCTGTTCTTGGACAAATCACTTAACCTACTCTGTGCCTCAGTTTCCTATAAGCGAAATGGGTATAGTATTGTCCTACCTCACTGTGGAGTTGAGAGGATAAAATCCCTGAATGATTGTGAGGTGCTCAGATCTACACTGATGAGGGCCTCAGAAGTACCGAGACAGATAAGTACAATTCACTTCTGGAAGTATGCACTCAAAATGGGTTAATTAAATGTCTAATCAATAATGTTTAAAAGTCAAAATATTTTTAAATCCCTGCACCCTTTGTTTACACAATAATAAAAGTGAGTTGGGCTTTTAAGACGTTTTCATTAGCCTGACACAAATGGAAAATACACCAAGCAAGAACTCCCCTAAGGTACCTGCCAACAGTCTCAGTCTAGCTGTGACTATCCTGGGTTTTGTAGCCTCCCACTGGGACATAATATGTCAGGGTTCACTATGGAACTTTTAGTGCACAATAGCATGATCCACATGGCCAGTTAGCATATGGCATGCTAGTGCACTGTAGAGTCACACCCTGGCTTGCCATGCACTAATTCCCATGTAGACAAACCCTCAGTCTGAGCTCCAATCCTTGCTCTGCCACAGGCTTCCTTTGTGAACATAAGAATGGCCATATTGGATCAGACCAATGGTCCATCTAACCCAATATCCTGTCTTCCAACACTGGCCAGTGCCAGGGAAAGAACAGAACAGGCAATCATTGAGTGATCCATCCCCTGTCATCCACTCCCAGCTTCTGGCAAACAATGGCTCAGGACACTCAGAGCATGGTTTTGCATCCCTGCCCATCCTGGCTAATAGCCATTGAGGGCCCTATCCTCCATGAACTTATCCAGTTCTTTTTTGAGCCCTGTTTTAGTTTTCGTCTTCGCAACATCCCCGGCAAAAAGTTCCACGGGTTGACTGTGCATTGTGTAAAGAAGTACTTCCTTTTGTTTGTTTTAAACCTGCAGCATATTAATTTCATTGGGTGACCCCTAGTTCTTGTGTTATATGAAGGAGTAAACAACACTTCCTTTTTCACTTTCTCCAAACCAGTCAAGATTTTACAGCCCTCTATCACAGTGGTCCCCAACCTTTTCAATGTGGTGGGTGCCTGACGACTAGCAACTGAAGAGCACAGCCGCTGGACAAGCAGCCGCCGAAATGCCGCCGAGAAGCGGCAATGCGAAGAAGCGTCGTGGCCGAAATGCCATCGAAAAGCAGCGGCATTTCAGTGGCGACACTTCTTGATGTTGCCGCTTCTCAACGGCATTTCAGCGGCTGCTTGTTTGGCGGTCGCGCTCCTCAGTGGCAGGATGCTCCCTTGTCAGTAGGCAGGTTCACATAGATGCCAGCACCACATTCGGGACCACTGCTCTATCATATCCCTCCTTAGTCATCTCTTTTCCAAGATGAAGAGTCTCAGTCTTTTTTATCCCTCCTCATGTGGAAGCTGTTTCGCACCCCATATCATTTTTCTTGTCCTTCTCTGTACCATTTCCAATTCCAATATATGTTTTTTGAGATGGGGCATCGACATCTGCATGCAGTATTCAAGATATGGGCGTACCATGGATTCATAGTGGCAGTATGATAATTTCTGTCTTATATCTATCCCTTTCTTAATGGTTCCCAACATCGTTAGCTTTTTTGACTGCCACTGCACACTGAGGGGATGTTTTCAGAGAACTACCCAGAATGACTCCAAGATCTTATGTTGGATATTAGGAAAAACTTTTTCACTCAGAGAGTGGTGAAGCACTGGAATGGGTTACCTAGGGAAGTGGTGGAATCTCCTTCCTTAGAGGTTTTTAAGGTCAGGCTTGACAAAGCCCTGGCTGGGATGATTTAGTTGGGAATTGGTCCTGCTTTGAGCAGGGGGTTGGACTAGATGACCTCCTGAGGTCCTTTCCAACCCTGATATTCTGTGATTCTATGATCTCTTTCTTGAGTGGTAACAGCTAATTTAGACCCCATCATTTTATATGTATAGTTGTATTTTTTATTTTCTTGTCACTTAAGCTCTCTGTACCTCAAGTCCCCAATCTGTAAAAGTGTCAGTAACACTTTTTCCCCATCCTTTTTATGTCTCTTGTCTATTTAGATTACAAGTTCTTCAGGGCAGTGAGACTCTCTCTTCCTAGATATAATGTATGTACAGCTCCTACCAAAATGGGGCCCCGATCTCTCAATAAATAGTAAATAACAACAACAAAAATCCAATACTTTTCATGATTCAGGTACATAGATTTTTCTTTCGGAAAGCTTACTTGCAGAAAGTGAGCTGAGCCCCTGGATTCAGTAGTGACAGTGTTGCAAACTGACAGACCATTTTGTTATGCTTCCAAATCTCTGCTGAACTGAAAGTTTTTGTGCGTCCTTAAAAATGGGCTGGGAGCGAAAGAAGGTACAGAAATTCTAAGGATAGCAAAAGGCCCCAAGGGAAATGGATGACAAAGAAGCAAAATACAACTAAGTACCCAGCTTGTTTTTTTATCATTGGCACTGACCTAGATTTTGCATTGAGGCTTAGAGTGGATTTTACGAATAGAACGACTGCCGCTTCTAATGGAAGACATCCTTAATACATGTAACCTCTGGGAGACAAAGAAAGAACTAAATATAGGCAGAAGTTAAGTCTCTAGAAAAAGTCTCATGTTCTGTTTTCATCACACTGTTCATTCAATAGGTTTACAATGATCTCGTCTTTACAGACATAACTAATCTTTCTCAGAGTACTTCTATCTGTCCTATCATCCAAGTGCTTCACTCTGGTACAGTCTATAACATAGACGAGCTCTAGCAAACCTCAGAAACAAATGTGGAAATGGGAAACAACACACTATAAGCTGAGGAACTGTAGGAGAAACTCCATTTGCAGAAAAAAAATATAATGGCTTCCAAAGAGAAGAATGGGGATAGCTCCTATTTTGTTTCAAATCTTTTATAGCATTCCTGGAAATTTTAAAATTGTAGAACAAAGGGCTAGAATGTTAACTTAAGCATAGCACAAAGGAACTGAAAATTCAGTTCTTGGTCCTACCCTCTTGCTCCGTGACCGAAGTATGGGAACATTCAAAGGTATTTCAGCTCAGAAGTAAAGGAGAGTAGCATCTGTCATTACTCATAATCAAGCCCTAGAAGTAAAAGTAAAGGTACAGTAATGGTGGATTGCAACAGAAGCCAGTTGTTCCTATTCTACTTCTTGTGGCCTCAAAGTTGGGCATCATAGGTGGTATAGTTCAAAGGGTGGAGATAGTCTAAAGATATTTAGGATTTTGTCCAGAAGTCAAATAACCAGAGGTGGGAAAGAAAAAGAACGACTATAGACAGACAATGCAGAGTGAGTCATGACCTGGATATCACACATTGTGATAACTGTATAGATCCATAAAGAAGTGCTTAGGTATCAAAACCAAATAAAGGTGAACTGGTGGTGATGCACTCCTGCAAGACTGTTTTAAATAGACAGTAAGAGCTCTTATCGGAAATAGAAATAACGAACAAGCTTTAAGCAAAAGTTTAGTTTGGGCCAGATTCAAAGCCCATTGAAGTCAATGGAAAGACTCCCACTGACTTCTATGGGCTTCGGATCAGGTACTATATCAGTAAACTGTCTAGCTACTGGCCAAGGAGCCTTTCAGGCAAACTGTCTGTATTGTGAGCTCAGAAGTACTGACAGTAACACATCTGACTACTGCAATCATTGCCTCGCCCCGACAAACACACACAGTACTTATACGTGCCTGGTCTGATGTTAACCGAAGTTGGAGTTTTCAAAGGAACCTAAGAAAGTTAAGCACCCAAATTCCAAACTCTGACACAGAATTTTACAATTTCTCACATAGCGACTCATTAAAAATGCAGCCTTGCATATTTTAACTATTTGTTTCTAAAGTGTTTGGGCTGCTATATTCTATTATTAAGTGTTAAAGAAGACATCATTATTTCACACTACCATGAAAATAAATACAAAAGGAACAGAAATAAAACTGAGACATTAATGACCTAACACCACATCAGCACCATGAAATGTTTTCACTGATTAAATTTCCACTACATGCATCCAACAAAGTGGGTATTCACCCATGAATCATGCTCCAAAACGTCTTGTTAGTCTATAAGGTCCCACAGGACTCTTTGCTGCTTTTACAGATCCAGACTAACACGGCTACCCCTCTGATAACTGATTAGAATTGTAATTCCTGACAAAAATACATAGATCATAACCAAAAACTTATCAATATCTTTCTCATGACAAAATCAGCTCTGGGATAACTTTAGCAGAAACTATAGCTGGGCAGAACATTTACTTTTCTTTCATCTATTTAGTCCCTGTTGTGGCTATGTCATTGGATATCCAAGTGTCTGTACTTCAACTGCTGCTACTTCCAATGCCTCTTTTTGACATTAAACTCAACCACAGGATTCTATGAACAGGAGTGGAGGGGGAGAATGTATTAAAAAGTGGATATTGAAAAATACAAAATAGACATTTCTTCTTTGCAAGTGGGGGGGGGAAGTGACGTTCTGAAATCATAGAATCATAGAATTCAAGATCAGAAGGGACCATTATGATCATCTAGTTTGACCTCCTGCAAGATGCAGGCCACATAAGCCGATCCACCCACTCCTGAAATAATTCTCTCCCTTGACTCTGCTGCTGAATGCTCCAAATCATGATTTAAAGACTTCTAGTAGCAAATAATCCACCAGCAAGCGACCCCTGCCCCATGCTTCGGAGGAAGGCGAAAAACCTCCAGGGCCACTGCCAATCTACCCTGGAGGAAAATTCCTTCCCGACCCCAAATATGGCGATCAGCTGAACCCCGAGCATGCGGGCAAGACTCTCCAGCCAGACCCTCTGGAAAAAGGCTAACAATATCCTATCATTGACCCTTTGTACTAATTACCATTGTGGCACGTTATTGACCTATTGACTAAACCCGTTATCCTATCATACCATCCCCTCCATAAACTTATCTAGCTTAATCTTAAAGTCATGGAGGTCCTTCGCCCCCCACTGTTTCCCTCGGTAGGCTGTTCCAGAATTGCACTCCTCTGATGGTTAGAAACCTTCGTCTAATTTCAAGCCTAAATTTCCTGACTGACAATTTATATCCGTTTGTCCTCGTGTCCACATTAGCACTGAGCTGAAATAATTCCTCTCCTTCCCTGGTATTTATCCCTCTGATATATTTAAAGAGTGCAATCATATCTCCTCTTATCCTTCTTTTGGTTAAGGAAAACAAACCGAGCTCCTCAAGTCTCCTTTCATACGACAGGCTTTCCATTCCTCGGATCATTCTAGTGGCCCTTCTTTGTACCCGTTCCAGTTTGAATTCATCCTTCTTAAACATGGGAGACCAAAACTGCACACAATACTCCAAATGAGGTCTCACCAACGCCTTATATAATGGGACTAGCACCTCCTTATCTCTACTAGAAATACCTCGCCTAATGCATCCCAAGACCGCATTAGCTTTTTTAGCGGCCACATCACATTGCCTACTCATAGTCATCCTGCGATCAACCAGGAAATGACGCTAAGTGCTACCATTATACTGCCAAGAACCAGGCGCCATAGGCGCTGGAGCACCTATGGGGAAAAATTAACGGGTGCTCCGCACTCACCAGCAGCCAAGCTCCCCCCCTCCTCGCCTCCTTCTTCCCCTCCAGCGCACCGCGTCCCTGCTTCTCCTCCTCCCTCCCAGCGCTTCCTGCCCCCTGCCCCCGCTGCCTAACAGCTGTTTGGCAGCACTTAGGACTTTCCGGGAGGGAGGAGGAGGCGCCGGGACACACTGCGCTCAGCGGAGGAGACAGAGAATAGGCGGGGCAGGGGCGGGGACTTGGAAGAAGAGGGCAAGGACTTGGGGGAAGGGTTGGAATGGGGGCAGGGTGAGGGCAGTAAATGGACGGGGGGAGGGGGGTCGAGCACCCACTGGGCAGAGAGGAAGTCGGCACCAATGCCGGGCGCTATCCCTTTCAACTAGAATGCCAAACAGCTAACATCCCTGAAGAGATTTTTATTTTGGTTAAAACAAAAACAAAAAACTCAAGTTTTCAATTTTTTTATTTGCACTGCATTGTATTTTTAATGTAAAAGGCAAACAACATTCAGAGGGTTTGGGATATGAACATAAAAAAAGTATACAAATAAAGTACACTGTGTAATACATAACTTTTTTACTTCAGGAATGAAAGATAAGGAAGAATTTTCATAAGCAAGCAAGCTCACTTAATAAAAATGAAAACAAAAACTCACAAGCTCATGAGCTTAGCAGGAGCATTTTTAAATAGGGAGAGAAAACCAGGAAGTGAAATTCTGTTTTTTTTATCAAATGAATCCTGAAACCAGCCTCGCCAAAACTAAAGGCAAGGTCCTAGTGTTTATCTTATTAATTCAAGGGATAAGGAATACCATGAATTCTGGGAAATACAATCCACTCACAGCAGAAGAGAGTCTATGTTTAGGTACATGCCACTCTTGATTACTGGCAAGAATGTCAAAAATATTTCTTTCCCTCATAAGCCTCATAAGTAATTGTAACCTGTGTATTTATTTCCTCCTGTTCCTACAATACAAATATAATTCTATTGATAGACAGTGCATTAAGGAATGATGGTCTTGTGATTACAGCACTGGACTGGTATTCAGGAGATCTGGGTTCAATTACCAGGTCATGCCACTTTCACAGTAATAACTGTTCCTTCCCAAGTTCTTATTTAAGATTACCATTGTATTTTCATAATGATTGACAAGGGGGATTTTACTTCTACTGATCTCCTTTAACTTCATGGCTGGTCTCCTCCATTGACTACAAAATCTGCCAGTTTTTACACTGGTGACCCGAAACCACTTACAGCATCCCCATGAAATGATGTCACAAAAGTAGTGTAACCCAATAAAAGTTAATATTTGATGCTACAAGTTAGATACATATTTGAATGCTTTGCTCTCATCTCTTTTCAGAAAATAAAAGCCAATTCCATAAAGGTCAAGGGGGCCTACTGCAAAGCCCCATGAGGCAAAAGTGAGACTTAAAAGATAAGAGTCGTTTCCCCATCAGTTCCTTTCTATCTGAGGATCTGAAAGTGCTTCAAAAAGGAGAGCAATTATTGTTATACCCATTTTATAGACAAGGAAACAGAGTGCAGAGAGGTTAATGGACTCGTCCTACATACAGAAAGCATATGGAAGAGTACTGGAATCCAGTAGCCTGACTCACAACTTTCTGCTCATGCCAATAGACTTTGCAGCTTCAGAGAATATCTCCCTACACCTATTAAACGTTGTGATTAATCTCCAGTCTCCCACCTCCTTTCACTGTTTTGTTGGTGCCATAAAAGGAAGCCAGGGAAGAATTCAGCATCCATTCCAGACAGGAGAGTGTTCGAACCAGTTTGCTGAGGACATTCACCAGACAGCAGTATAAAAGGTACTGAATAAGAGCTCTGGTAACCACAATTGGAAAAATGTCATCCAATAACTAAAATCCTGAGGCAAGGCTAATTCCAGAGAACGTACTGGCTGCCTGGGAAACCTAAATGCACATCTGTTGAGAAACTACTTACAGGTGTGAGAACATTATTATTATGAGACCTGATTCCTTGCAGAGCAATGGGGAGCCACAGGGTAAGATTTTTAAAAAATAGGTGCCTAAAGCTAGGCTCCAAATATATTATTTAGGCACCTAAATAAGTGACCTGTTTTTAAAAATGGATAGTCAATGGCAGTTGCTGGGTTGCTCAGCATTTTTTAACATCAGGCCACTTATTCAGGTGCCTAAACACTATTTCAGAGCCTAACTTTAGGCAAACAGGTTTGAAAATTTGACCAAATATCCTTTTTGAGCCCATTTAGACCACCACCATGGGCCCTGCATGCTATTGCTTTTAATCACGTGACTGCCTTTTCCAAAAAAAAAAGAAAGAAAAGAAAAAAGCTCCACTCGGAGAGCTCTACTGAGCTAGCATTTAAAATGAATGGGCAAAGTGCTTCTCTGAGTGACTAATACAGATGCAGATTTCCCATGTCTCCGCCAGAAGATACTGTGCATGGTCATTCTTCAGAAAGTCAGGCTCAGACAGCATGCAGTCTCACCTTGCACTGCTCCTACCGCATGACCTCTACTGTCAGAGACAATAAAACAATAGGAAAGACCCTGAGGACTAAGCCACACATTTACCTGGCATTTAAGCTTCTATGGTATGTTGGGTGCTTTGTGAAAGCCCAGAAATGCACAGACTGCAAGTTGTTTTCTGAAGGAAAAGATGTCAGGGGCTGAGACAGATGCATTTTGGAATGACACCCATTGAGCTGTGACATTCATATACGATCAAGTGTTGTCCACTTTACGTATATATCCTGAGAGTCCTCTGTTTCAAGGCTTGTTGTCTGAAGGGGGTTACAGCCTTGCACAAAGGCAGTATTATACAGGTTAGGAAAATAGGTTCAGGGTGATATATAAAACCATGGCAACACACTGCCTAGCCCTATAAGATGTTTGTAACCCCTTGCTGTGCAACAACAAGCTATACTGTGGCTGCTTCAATAACCTTCCTTTGGGAGCCTGCAGGGTTGAGCTCTACTCTGCAATGACTGTGGGTGATTAAGGGCAGAAAGTTTTATCTTATTTGCTCCACTGTATCCCTCACAGTTTAATTCAAACATTAAGTTAATGCTGGCAGAGTACCTTTCTGATACATCAATTCCCTGAGCCCATCTATGGGATTTATGTGGCCCCAGTTACCAGTGTCTGAGCACTTCACAATCTTTAATGTATATATCCTTACAATATCCTTGTCAGATAGGAAAGTGGTATCTCCATTTTACAGACTAGGAACTTAGAAACACATGGTAAAATGTTCAAAAGCTCCTAAATCTTATTTTCAAAAGTAACTTGCAATGGGATTAGGCTTCCACATGCTTAAATAACTCTTGAAAATGGCACTTTTGAACATTTTACCCAGAGACATTAAGTGATTTGCCCAAGGTGGCACAAAGAGTTCTGTGGCAGAGAATGGAACTGAATGCAGGTCTCAGGTCCAAGCTAGCACCTTAATCATTGCACCATCCCTATCTGCCTCTTTACTTTGCTTAGCCAGGCTATACTGAATTGGATTTATAACTAAAGCTAAGATTTGCCAAGATGGATTTAAGACGTGCCATGGTACTCACTCACTTTGCAAATAACTGCAAATTGCTGTGGATGTGGGTCTATTTCTGGGCTGAAATGAAAAACTTGTGCTCATGTTTATGATATTTTGCTTTTGCCACCAGATACAGTGAACTGGGCTTAACCAACAAACCAGCAGCATCACCACCCTGTCTTTTACCTCAACAATACAACTAACTTCCCATCACTAACTTCTGCTGTGGCATGAGAATGGGCAGGGGGGAGGAAGAGGAGAGATTCCTCCCTGTTTTTGGCACTTAGGCTGTATTGCTAATTCCCTTCTTGTTCTGTTTTTTGTCGGGTTTTTTTGTTGTTGTGTTTTTAAACATACAAAAATGTCAGGCTTCTCAACTTCCACTTTTCAGATTCCAAGACTGGGATATATAAAAAACCTGGACTATCACCAAAGCTCTTGCTTCCCTCACCTTATGCCTGATCCAAATCCCCCTGAAGCAAATGGGAGGCCTTTCATTTACTTCAGTGGGCTTTGCATTAGGTCCATTAACTTCAACTGACGTCAGCAACTGCAGGGATGAGGGCATTTAATACCTTGCCGGATTGACTGCCTAAAATTTTGAGGACTCTGAAACTAACCCATATTCCATTTATGTGTGGCAGTTATGGGCCACATATAGCAATGTTTCTAAAAAGTATTTTTCCCTTTTAGTTACTGTGGTACAGTCCTCTACAAACTGCAATATGTATATACTTATTTTTTTTGTTTCCCCATTTCCATAGTTGGTTCACATCTAAAGCAAACCTCAAAAACAAAACAAAATTAATAATGATAAAAGTTCTTTCACTCCATCCAGTGTCAGCTATAATTAAAAAAATAATCTTTACGGACTAAAAAATCCTGCACTTAACTGTTCCGTTTTACTTACCTTCTTTCCTTTAGGTCTTCACTTACTCTCTTGACACAGCTACGCAAATAATGTACCAAACCTCCAATAAAAGAGGGCTATTTGGGGCCATAATCAATGTTTCTTCTGCCCCCCATCTTCAATTCACAGTAACTCACAGAGAAGTACTTTAAAAGTTCTTTTACGGCTCATTTCAAAATGCCCAAGGGAAAGTGCTTCAAAGTGCTCTTTCTGGACTTGGTCTTTGCTTTCCCTTCATCTCTCATGTTTAACACTCCATTCATGCAGCAACCACATTCTGTGATGATGCAGTGTTCCACTTAATAAAAAGCAAAGCCATTCAGGACCTTGTAGTGTCTTTGCTTGTTTGTTTTTTCAAATTTTATTCTTCATGACATATATAATAAGCCAATGTTATTAAGCGAATCAAACCGGATCGAAAGGCCTTTTTTATTTTTTTGAGCAAGGTGCTCCAGATTCCTGGTCAGTTTGCCACATACCTTTCATACAGTTTTCATATGCTGTGATGGAGGAGAGGGATGTTAACTGATCTTACATCATTTAACACCACATCTAATACAGAAAATCAACCTACTGATTTTATAGGAAATCAGCAAGGATATTTCTGAGCTCTGAGAGAAAGGAAAATGCATTATGGACTATAGAAGGGAGAGAGGCAAAATGGCCACAGCTAAAAATCACCTGGCAAAAAACGGGCTGGGAATTGGGAGGGGAGGGGGAGAGAGGCAGCAGGAGAGAAGCAGAAGCAACTCTAGCCTGAGCCATGCGTAAAATCAAAAACATGTTCTCACCAGCCTACTCATCTATGTTTTGTAAGACAGTGCCATGCCGTGGACACTCTGTTTCTTTGCTATTGCACTCTGCAGTCTCTGCGGGTACAGTAGGCCTGTTTCCTGACCCAGTTTCTTCACCAATCTCTATTTGGCTCTACGCTAGTGATGCTCCTGGCATGACAATCAGATGCTGCAGCCTGCAGTGCAGTTTGTTATAACACATTCGCAGCTCCTGGTAAATTCAGTGGAAAAGTACTATATCCACAGAGCCTATTCAAACTGAAGTCATTTTCATAAACTTATTTTACATCAAATACAAAAAATAAAATGTTCCCAGCAGATTAAGAACAGCATTCCTATTTTTAATCATGTAAGTCTCCTGCATATATACACACAGTAAACTTAAATGATCCTTTCTGCTCAATGTCTGTGAAAGGAAGGCTGATAAAGCCATAAGCATTGGCATCTCTTCTCTGGACCAGCTAATGAGTTCTATAACTTAAAACACTACAGCCAGAGCACAATTTCTCCTTCTTTCATTTACTTGTCATTACAGAAGGGCTCCACAGTTTAACGCCAAGGAAAACTACAACCCTAATCCTACTGCAGTATTTAAGATTAGGTATTTAAGTACCCTGTAGTCAAACCTGACCTCAGGCACACCCACCCACACACACACACCTTACCTCTTGTTAACTTCAGCGATAATTGCGCACACACACACACACATCTGAGAGCAGAATCTGATCCGGCGTATTTATCTCACTGTGTCAGTATATATCTAACAATGAAGACTATTCTGGTTCTGAGGTTATATTGTGCTGTACTGCAACACAGTGGGGTCACAGTAGTCAGAGATGGAATCAAACAGTCCACTTCTCTGTAAAGAGAGGGAACAGCCCCTAGTCATAGGAGTCGTCCGATAGAAAATTGACACTATACCAGATCTTAGCCAAAAGAGCCCAATACTATGGCAGTATTCTGTTATAATAATGGTAATACCTTGTACTTCCATAATGCCTTCCCTCTGAGGATCGCAAAGACCTTTTCCAGACTTCAATGAATTTAGTCTCACAACACCCTCGTAAAGAACATAATCTTTTATCTTTGACAGTTGGGGAAACTGAGGTATGGAGAATATAAGTGTCTTAAATTACTCTTCACAGAGACAGGGATAGAAACCAGATTGCCTGATTTACATTCTTGCATGTTAACCACAAAATCATGTTTCCAGTAATTTGAAGCTTTTGAAGATTCAACAATTTTGACTACCTATTATCAGGAGTAATTTGAAGTAAAATACTTGGTGGGACATATTTTACTCTTGCTGCGCCCATACCCTTACCAGCAAAATAACAGTTATTTACAGTAGTGATGCTATTTTGTTTTAACTCCCTTTCCCATGAATGGAAATGCAGAGAGCCCAAAAGAAGAACATATTCTAATATGGAGACTGGGGGACAGGACAGGCTGGGGACAGGTATTTGTACCTAATAGTGTGGGCCCCTTCTGAGGGCCCTAAACACAACTTTGACTCCTCTTTTTTTTTTTTTAGAGAGGGAAGGATAGCTCAGTGGTTTGAGCATTGGCCTGCTAAACCCAGGGTTGTGAGCTCAACCCTCAAGGGGGCCATCTGGGGATTGGTCCTGCTTTGAGCAGGGGTTTGCACTAGATGACCTCCTGAGGTCCCTTCCAACCCTGATATTCTATGATTCTACATTTAGCATTGACCATAATAAAAAGCAAACATTAAGTAGAATGAAATTGTAGCAATGTTGAATAGTTGCTTAAGGGGACACACTTTGGGCCAATGGATTTACACTCCTACTCCTTAACATCAGCTAATCATCTGGCCCATGTTTAAAATAGTTTGGGGGAGAAAATGAGAGCCTCTGATTTTTATTAGCAGTTATTCACAAGCAGTCCCACTGACTTCAGTAGAAGTACTCCAGGAAATGACTGTTCACCACTGCGTGAGCAACAGAACAACAGGGCCTTCAGCAAAGGTTTACATATTAAAGTGCAATAGGTTTGGTTTGGTTGAGGAAAAGTTCTTGTAAAATCTTTGTAGCTTGAGATAAGCAATAGAAACCAGTAGTCACTGATATCTGTACTACTGTAATTGCACTAATTTACTGAATCAAAACTCAAAGTTCCAAAAATGGACTCTGAAGTTCTTATGCAAAATTTCTGCAACAGCTAGTCTCATTATCCATTAAGAGAGGTGATGCCAGCCAATGGTAAGAGAAAACAAAATTAAACATCCACCAGAATGAGCAAAACATCCAGATTGCATACCTCAGGCACCTACAAGACATGAGTCATTATTATAATGTACAATATAATCGGGGCGGCTCCAGGCCCCAGCACGCCAAGCGCGTGCTTGGGACGCCATGCCGCGGGGGGCGCTCTGCCTGTCGCCAGGAGGGCGGCAGGCAGGCCGCCTTTGGCGGCCTGCCTGCGGAGGGTCTGCTTGTCCCGTGGCTCCGGTGGACCTCCCGCAGGTCCACCGGAGCCGCGGGACCAGCAACCGGCAGAGCGGCCCCCGCGGCATGCCGCCATGCTTGGGGCAGCGAAATGTCTAGAGCCGCCCCTGAATATAATTGTATTTCATCATTTACTGCCTTGACCCAATGATGACCCTCATTTTGAGGCAGAAGAGATAATCCACATTGGCATCTTTATCACTAAGGAATTTGGCGGCCCATGTGTTTTATATGCAGTAAAATCCTTTAATCTGATGGATCTGGAGACAAAATGCAAAATAGGAGGAATTTTACATAAGAAATTTGCTGTTGATTATTCCTCTTATCTACCAGTTGCCACTACTACCGTTACTAATTAACATTCCATCTCCTACAAAGAAAAGAGTCCTTCACCTAGGGCCAGACTTTGCCACTCTTACTTAAGCAGTACTTTACTCTGCAAGAAGGCCTTTTATTTCATGTCAGATTAACGTCAATTAATTTAAACTTTTCATGGAGTAAGCTACTACTCAACCTCATTAATGGCAACAGAATAATGGGGCCTAAGTTTTTACTCAGGGCTGGATTCTCCAGTTTGGTAAGGCCACATTGCACTGAGCAAATTCCACCGGCACAGGAATCTCTCAACCAATAAAAGCCAGTGGAGCTGGTTCTGCTGCCTCGCCACATAAGAGGAAAGGGGCATGTTAGAGGTGTTCCAATGACAAAGTGTGGGTGGAGTTTTGCAGAGCAATGTTCCTCTGTGCCCAGTTCTCCCAACGCTTTAACGTATGCATGGGTCAGGTAGGACCAGGGAATTGCAACCAATTCTCTGCAACCCACTTCTCCACTCTGTCTGAGCAGAGCATCAAGCCCTCAGAACTTATTCAGGCAATGGGAATTTTGCCGGAAATAGACTTTAGGATTTAGGTGAAAAAAAATTTTCATAGGAATACAGGAATTACCATACTGGATCAAACCTGTGCTCCATCTAGTCCTTAACCCCCGTTAGTTAGGGGTTGGCTGATGCCCTTAAGCATAAAAGTTTATTCCCGTTTCAAAGTTCTTGGAGTTTGTTTTTAATACTACCTACTGTAACTGTGGATGTTCTTGTTATTCATAAAATATCCCACTCTTTACTGAATCCTTCTAAGCTCCTGTCTTCATTGATACCTTTCACTTTATTAAAATTCCTCTCATCACTCTGAACCTTTATTTTGTTAATTAAACCCCTCTTGGAATCCATGGATCTACTCTGAATTGTTCCCCCTCGCCCCTCATAAAGAATTTGGTGATAAAAGTAAAATAGATTCTATCTATACAGAGAACTATCCTAATAAATAGATTACTGGCAAAAGGAATTGCTTAGATGGAAATGTAATCTAAAATGCCTTCATTACACTGTTGCTTAGTCGTGGAGTTCTAAGTTAGAGTAAGAGAAAAAAACCACAGAAAAACAGTGGTTTCATCTGTTACATTCAATCTTGCTGCATTCAGTAAGAAAACTATTTAATGGCTCATTCTGAAATCCCACTCTGCCCATGGGAGTGGGATCTCAGTTTATTTAGCAACATGGCAAATTTCCAGTTCTTGGCAGGATGGTTGTTTTCTTTCATGAATCAGCAACTGTCCATCATGCTGGCAAAGAAAATCCACCTCATGCTGCTATGTAGTGTGCATGTGTATATATTATATTATACACACACACTCTCTCACGCTCTCAAAACAGTGAGAAGACACGTAGAGACAAAGTTATTCTAGTCATTTTTAGCAGTCATGGCTTGCTGTTCTGATACCGCAGTGAGAAGAACATAGGAACTTCCATACTGGATCAGTCCAGGGTCCATCTAATCCACGACCCTGTTACAACAGTGGTCAGCTCCCTGTGAGAAGACTCCATAATGGATGATTAACCTGAGAAGGTATAGCTGCTGTTTAAGTCTAGCTGTTTTCACATATTCAGATGATTCATGTCAGCAAACGTGTACAGAGAACAAAACAAAAAAAAAGTTATTTTCTAAACATCTTCTTTAAAGATATCCTAGAATTTTAACACCTGTCTAAAATATGGATGGAACTTCTAAATAGTGCAGCTGGACTTACATCAAGGTTGTTTCATTAGAAGGCCTTATACCAGTGGTTCCCAAACTTTAACAACCTGTGAACCCCTTTCACTAAGATGTCAAGTCTAGCGAACCCCCTCCTAAAAATGAATATTTCCAGGGATTTTCTCCTTTACCTGAGGATAAATTATAAAAAGCTGTGATCTTGGAAATATAAAATTTGTTTTTATGACATGCTTATTACACACTATTATTAAGTGTCCCTGGCCTCTGTTTGCCAGAAGCTGAGAATAGGCGACAGGGGATGGATCTCTTGATTATTACCTGTTTTGTTCATTCCTTCTGGGGCACCTAGCACTGGCCACTGTTGGTAGACAGGATACTGGGCTAGATGGACCTTTGGTCTGATCCAGTATGGCCATTCTTATGTTCTTATTTATCATTACAGTATTTTTAGGACACTATGAAAACGGCAACACTCTTCCAAGATCTCATTTTCGTAGTTTGTATCACTTTGAATAAGCCTGTTATAAGACAAGGCTCCTATGTTTCATCATGAAGGTATTTAAGAAGCCAACTCAAATCGTTCCTCCTATACAAGCATTCAGGTCTTGAGCAGTCCAGGCAAACAACGCATGTTACAACAAAGCTTAAACTTGTTCTTCAGAATAATTTTAAAAACAATCCTAGCTGCCTATTTAATTTTAAAAACAGCAAAAATTATCCACCTCCCTTTCCATTTCTTATAAGGAGTCTTGAATCTTGAATCTCTCAGTGTGATAGAGATGTTTGCTTTGATCTGCTTAGCTCTTGGAAGTCCAGAGGCTCTGGGCTGCTGGCCCTGTGCTGCCCAGGGTCCCTAGGGACAGCTCTGTCCGCCATTAGGTAATTTTTTTCTGAGAACCCCCTGTAACATTTTGCGAACCCCCAGGGGTTAACGAACTCCAGTTTGGGAACCACTGCCTTATACCAATAACACTTTGGCAAATGAAGTGTGCTCACAAAGAATATACAATGGAATGGTGCACACTAATTATTCCACATTTCATTCCTTCTTTGTCTACTTCTCTACCTAATACTCTGGAGATTGCAATATTCTGACAGTACAGCCATGCTAGTGTCAAGTACTGATGAAGAGATATTTCTCAGTTCAACAGTGCCAATTTTTAAAATAGTCTGGAGGATAACCATCAAGATAAGAAATCCACTGACAAATTTTGATTCTATTTTTCCAAAGTCAAGGCGCAGGAATCAAACCAATTTCTCCACTGAAGCAGAATCTAATCTTATTGTTTTCCTTGACTGTAAAATTGCAAACTACTGCTAAAGTGGATCACTCTGTAAAAATGTTGTGCTCTTTGAAATTGTTTTTTATTTAAAATTATATGACTGTATATTGCATGTTTCTTAAACTGCAGCTATATCCTCCACATAACCTGAACATCATAATAGTTAGATCTGAAAGACAATATATTCATGTTTTGAGGTTGCTGCTCATAATAAATTGGTTCCATAAAATATAATTATTTCTTGCAACAATATTTTGGCACATGGACTGAAGTTCACTCAGTGAATTGCAGGACAAGTTATCAAATTATAACAGTATAATTTAAAGCTATGTAGTTTTTAATTTAAAATATATTATTTATTATTGAAATATTAGTCTCACACCAGTGATTTATGATCACTCAGTACAGAAGTTGCTTCAACTTACATGTAAATTAACATGCTCTGCATTTCTTCATTAGTTGGGATTTACTGCAGTCTGTCAACCATATGTAATGTCTTATAGTCAGTTTTTCACTCAGAGTGCAAATGTTGACAGCACAATATATCTCTGTTTGAATACAGCACGACAATACTATAAATAGCATGAAGACAGTCTAGCTCTACCCTTTAACCCAGTTTCTACACTAACTGGATGTACTAACCTGCTTCTGATTCTTACCCAATTACTGTACTTGACACAATTCTGAGGACAAGAATGGGTGAGATTCTGTGCTGCATCTTTGAGGGTCTGTCTACACTGGAATCAGAGGTGTGACTGCAGCACATGTACATATTACTCCTGAGGGCATTCTGTGCCAAAAAATTAAAAATTCTGCACCAAAAAATAATAATTCTGTGCACAATATTTTAAAATTCTGCAAATTTGTGGAGGCTCCAGCATGGCATTGGGAAGCACAGGCCACTGGCTGCACAGAGGTGGGAGATCACTGTGCAGCTCCCCACCACCCCGGGACACGGACTCACCGGTGAGGCTGAACCCAACCCTGACACAGCACAATGATAAGGCTTGCCCCAGGAACACTGTAGAGCCCTGGTGCACCAGGTGTGGGCAGGCAGGATCCAAGTGTAGAGGGGCTTAGTGTGGGGGGATCCAGGTGTGGGTTAAGAGGGTTCTCTGTGGGGTAGTGTGGGTGCGGGTGGCTCAGTCGGGGATCTGGGTTTCAGGAGGACCTGCGTGCACAGGGGCTCGTTGGGGGGTTCTGGGTGCAACAGTAATGGGACTCTGTAGGGGGTTCCAGGTGAAGGTGGTTGGGGCTCAGAGGGGGTTCTGGGTGATGCGGGGATAGAGCTTGGCAAAGGAGTCTAGGTGTGGGGGCTCAGTGGGGGTCCAGATGCTTGGAGGGTGGGCTTGGTGGGGTGGTGATCCTGGCATGGGGGGAGTGGGGCTCATTCGGGTGATCCAGGTGCAGGGGAAGTGGGGCTCATTGAGGGGGTTCTGAGTATGGAGGTGAGGCTCAGTGGGAGGGTCTGGGTATGAAAGGGTCTGGATGTGTGGGGGTTGGGCGGAGGGGGGAGCAGCTGCCTGTACAGGGATCCCACTCCCTGCAGCTAAGGAGCAATGGGTGAAGGAAGCGGGGGCGGGGGAGTTTGCAGAACTTCCTACAACCGGGGAAGAAATCTGGGGGTGGGTCTGACCCAGCCCCGATGCTGTGCAGGGGAAGAGGAAGTCCCCTCCTCCCCAGCCCAGCTGGGACAAGCAACTGAGCCCAGCGCAGGGTAGGAGCCAACTGCTGTGTCTTCCCCAGTCCTGCCCTCTGCCCCACAGTGATTTACCTCTCTGCTGGCTGCCCTGGGCACCCAAAACATAATGCTGGGGAGGGCTGCATGACCGCTCTTGTGGCTTCCCTTTGCTTCCCCATGAGAAAGTCATTTTTCTGCAGCGAAGCAGGAAGGACATATATTCTGTGCATGTGCTGTGGCGCAGAATTCCCCCAGGAGTAACATATGCCTGAGGTAGCTTTGCTCTAGCCAGCTCGAGTAACAATACCAGCGACGCAGTATCATTAACTAATCACTTGAGTACATACCCAGGGTCCTGGGTGGGTTCTGGAGCTGCTGCGGCTTCACTGTCATTGTTGTTTGAACTAGTTTGATCAAAGCTAGCTCAGGTGCATCCACATGTGTTGCAATCACGCCTCTGATAGCAGCATTAGACACACCCTAAGAGATCGTAAGCCACCTTTGTGCCCTCCAAATTCTGGGCTGCTCCAGGGGCTGCAGAAGCTCCCAGCATAATTTAGACACCCCTTAAGACCTAAGTTATGGCAGCCACCCAGGACTGCCTCATGGGCAGTGGCACTCCCAAGAATCTCCACAGTATTGTGTGCTGCAGCTCTGATCCCAACAGAGAGCTCCCTTCCCAAGATCTTGCAAGGGGGTCCTCAAGAGGCAATCTTACAGATGTTTCCACAGTGCCTGCACAAGGGGAAACACCTTCACCCCCCTTCCTGGTCAGATATAAGGCTTTTAGGGTCTTCTTATGCTGCTCCAGCCCTTTTATACATCGCAAAGGGATCAGAGAATGGGAGACAATCTCAATCTGTGAGTTTAGCTACTTTACTGGTCTGGGTGGCACTCACTGAACAATCTTAAAGTTTAAGGACAAAGCACAGTGCTCCTTTAAGAGGGTATCCAGTGGAATAAAAATTTCATGGTAAGGACTATTGTAACTTGCTGTATCATCCGCTCTTTTAGAAAATCGAGAGAGAGCGAGAGAGAGAAGCTATATCTTACATTTAAAAATGCAGAGCCTCATTTATCTAGGAAAGGCAAAACAATGGATATGCTAAATGTTACTTGTTAATTATTAACCAAGTCCAAATTAACTCTAAATGTAAAGCACTGGAGACCACAAAAATTACTCAAGAACTGCATTAGCTCTCCAAGACAAAAGCTTCTTCTTCCAAACATGGCTTTTTATTGTAGCCAGTGGTCTTCCTACACTTCTAAATATCACACTGGAAAGGATTTAACTCATCAAGTGTAAATTCTCCTAGATGCAGCTAATACCTTTTCACTTCAGTCTTTTATTTCCAGGATAAGTACCACAAAGATCTATACAAGTTACCCTTCCCTTTAGGGGACTGATATCCTTGCCACCTAGGGAGAGGGACCTTTGCCAGGACAATACAGCAAGAACCATCCCTTGATTTGTGGTATCGGGACCTGAAACTCAGTCTTTGGAAGTAAAATCAATTACGGGTTTCTAAAAGGCATTTTTCCTAAACATTTTATCTCGGAATTATCAACAAATCTCTGGATGAGGAGCACATGGGGTGGAATAGGTATTAACTTAAAATGGCTATTCTTGGAAAGGATGATGTGGAAATGAAAGTAAAGCAAATATGAACAGAATTCACTGAAGCTTACCTGCAGTAGAAAAGTAGACAGTATTACCAGTGTTTAGACAGAATGGAAGTTTGCCATCTTACACACACTCAGATATATACAATGCAAATGAGACAACAAGAAAGGAGGTTAAAAAGGAGGATGTGAGAGACAAGTTAGAAAAGCTGTAATGGTGAAGTACAAACAAAACACTTCTTTCTGCAGACTTCAAAATACTTGTTTCATGGTAACCTCTCTAAGCTATAGGCTGTAACATGACTTCCATTATATGGCTTAATTTGCCTCTTGCCAACCCTATATCCACCTTATTAAAATTCCTATAACCCATGTCAAATTTTATTGATGGGCTCTGTGACCAGGAGAGAATTTTGGGGGAGGTCTGAGGTTAAACAAACAAGCCAAGATTTTAAAATCAAGATTAGATGTTTTTCCAGAGGTCAGACTAGATGATCACCGTGGTCCCTTCTGGCTTTATAACCTATGAATATGGGTCGTAGAACAACAGTGATCCAAGGTCAATGGTACAGTGTCTCATTTTTCTTTTTTAATTCCTCTCCATGGAGAGTGCTCAGATAGCTCAGTTGTTTAGCTGTTTCTTCTCTGTCTAGAAAGAGAAGTGTTGAGCAGAGGAGTCTAGCATGCTGACTAGGAAGCTACCAGTCTAAAACTCCTGCAGAGCTGTAATATTAGGGTTACGATGTGGGGAGAGGTAACTCAAAAGGAGTAGTATTTGGGAGAAGAAAGGAAGAAAACTGCTCTCCGATTTTTTTGCTTTAACATGTGTAGGAATTAGAGATAAGATAAGTGGGGTGGGGAAAAGGGGATCCAAATAGGCCAATTAAAACCTGTTCAGTAGTGACTTTAACTGAAAAAAATAAGTGCAATTCATTTTTTAAATCTTCCAACACTATTTTGTCATATCTCAAAAATAGCTTGGCCTAGAAATTTCAAGAGTCTTTGACAAGATCCAATGCACAGGGCTATTTATTACACAGAGATGCTTATTTTTGGAGTTCACCTTGAAAAAAAAATGTATGAACATTCTGTCAGCACCAGGAAGTGTATACATTCTGCCAGAAGTCTAATGGACATTACACAGGTCACCAAAGGGGCAGTATATATACTGCACAGAGAGCCAGCACTATTTGTAAAGTTCATAAGGACTCCTGAGGTGACATTAAGTGACAGAGAGATCGCTGCCAAGATGACAAAATGTACGTGCATACCCATGGAGCTTAAAACCTCTTTTGACTGACAAACATGGCTTGCAAATTTCCTTCGCCTCCCCTTTGCCAAACCCCACATTTGTGCACACATCTAAAAAGCATATGGATAGTTCTGAATGATATTACAAAGTATGCCCACAGTCTGTTAGAATTTAGAAAGTTCACCAAATGTCAGCAGACCAAAAAAGTTTTCAAGATTGCTTATATTGTGAAAAGTATCCTTATCTGGGGTCCTACACTTATTTAAGAGTGAGAAGCCTGCAAGTTGGGCCATCTTTCTCTACCCAGCTTTAATACTGCTCACACCGAAACCCAAGTTTCCACATACCAAAGCTTCCTACAAATCACTGATCCTACAGCAAGGGCTTTGCAAGCTGCATTCACAAAGATCACGAATTCTAAGCTGTGGTTACATTTTAAAACTCTCGAATATTTTCAAGTACCCAAAACAATCTTATTCTGTCCTTGTCCCTTTGCATGCCCTCCAACTAAAGTCATAAGACACACTTGTATTCTTTTGCCTTCCAGCTAGACAATTTGAGCTGTTTAGATTTTTTATTGGCTTCACATCACCCAACACATATGTGCCACCTACATGACCAGAGATTCCGCAGCGTGCTGGTAGGCACTTAATGAATTCATGCTGGAGACCTCACTACACCCAGACGTAGTGCTGAGCCTACTGTATCACTCTCAAAGGACCTTTAATAAAGCATCTTCCAACAGGTCCCTGTGCATGCTCTTTGCACCTGCCTGCATCACAGCATGATGCCTTCCTTCCTATGTCATGCCAGCTACATAAGCTAACAACTCTCCACTTTAGGTATTCACACAAAAGCCATGTCCAACCATCTGACAACCAAGAGACCACAGTGATACACCTTACCTTCTGCATATACTACACAAACATCACTCTATACCAGCGATACTCAGACTGAGGCTTGCAAGCCACAAATGGCTCTTTGATGTGTCTCCTGCAGCACATGACATTAAAACACTGTATGATTTATTAACCAATCTAAGTAATTAAAAACATCCTGATTAATATGTTATTAACAAATTGTAATTGATAAAATGCTAATACTTGGTCAGTAGATATATATAAAAATAGTAAATGAAAGAATGAATTCACACTACTGTGACTCTTTTGGGTAACACTGATCACTCATTTGGCTCCTGAACCACTGAGTCTGGGTATCACTGCTCCATACTATCCACCCTTCCAAGTAAACCCTGAACTGTATTCATTCATTCTCCAAGTACTAGTCTAGCATCCAATAGCATCTCACTCAACAAAATATACACGTCAAAACTAGGAACCAAGAGTGCACAAAGTACCACAGTAAGGTTATGAGGTTGTGGTCCCAACACTGCATTTCTAAACTATCACACAACTCTTTTCTTGTAATATGGCGATATGATAGTGACCTCCTTTGAGATCTATGAATGAAATCATTATATAAGAACTAGGTATTATTATTAAAGTTGTTTTTCTGACGTCTCGGATATGAGTTTACAAACTGTGACCCTGATCCCACAAGTTTTTGCGTGTAGACAAACTGCAGTCCATCAATTAAGCTCATTGAGGACACGGCAGTCATCTGCAAGGAGTTCAAGGACTGGTGCCTTAACTCCATTTTAGCATTTTGGGATTTTTTAACCTGAGAATTAGGTAATATTTTGCAATGCTGTGTACTGATTTATTTATTTTATTTTATTTTTGGGGGGAAGTAAAGGCCATCTGTAACTGTAGTTGACTATGGCCCACATGCTTCCTATGTTCATACTCTCAAAGCCATATGAAATCAGAAGTTAGTTAGTAAGCACATTCAAAGTATGGCAGACTTTGCTTACTCCTAAAGATAAATAAATACACAGAAGATGTTCAGCACAGGATACTGGAGGATATACTGGAGACAAAATGCATGCCTGTCAATAAATTACATCCCATCTTTCACCAACACCAGATTTAGGGTTTGATTAGCACTGGATTAAGCCCTTAACACAGGTTCTCAGTCAAAATAAAGGTGGTTCCTCTTTTCAGAAGCAAGGGCTGGATTCCAGGGTGTTGTACAGGAGGTGCACACCCCTTATAGCAGTGGTTTTCAATCTGTCCAGAGTACTGTATCCCCTTCAGGAATCTGTCATCTCGCATACCCCCAAGTTTCACCTCATTTAAAAACTACTTGCTTACAAAATCTGATATAAAAATAGAAAAGTGTCACAGCATACTATTACTGAAAATTTGTTTACTTTCTTATTTCTACCACAGAATTATAAAATAAATCAATTGGAATATAAATATTATACTTACATTTCAATGTATAGTATATAGAGCAGTATAAACAAGTCGTATGAAATTTTAGTTTGTACGGACTTTGCTAGTGCTTTTTATGTAGCCTGTTGTAAAATTAGGCAAATATCTAGATGAGTTGATGTACCCCGTGGAAGACTTCTGCATACTCCCAGGGGTACCTGTACACCAGTTTGAGAACCACTGCCTTATAGGACACAAAGTTCAACTCACCAGGGGTTCCCTGCATGGCAGCACAAAGGGGGCAGCTATAGGTTAAAAAATTTGCCACTGCATGGATCCCCCAAGTCTTTTCTTCTTTGATGGGGCAATGTTAGGGGTACATAGGACAGGGCTACTTTATATATGATACTTCCTTCCCTCTCCCATCCTACCTGTGCATTTGTCCAGCACGTAGCCCAGCTAAAAGGCAGGTACTTTCCACCCAGCTCTAGTTAGGGCAGTCTTTGTTACAGATACAGGACGAACGGACTCCTTACTGCTTACCTGGTACCCTCTGTTCAGTACCACTAAAGGCTCATTATGTGGCCATAAAATAACTAAAGGTGACAGCTTGATATTTGCCATCATGATGGTGTTAACTATTAACTATACACCGTAAACTGTGTATCCTGGGTTCCAGGAGAGTGGGTTTGAGTCCTTAGGATTTATTAAGAAACTTCTTACAACACTAATTCATTTCAGTCAAGTTTTTATCCTGCCCTCATCACCATAGTATCCAAGTGCCTTCCAGTAGTGTCACATAGGTGCTTCTCTCTGTCCCTCACTCCAGCGGGAGATTGTGTGGGGATTTATTTTGAATATATTACATATATACTGTGCTATATACTTATCACTGACCTCCCCAAATGCAATGTTGTGGCAGTACCGTGTGTGTAAAAGCATGCAATAACTTCCATGTGGCCACCCTGCAGATCCCAAAGGACAGTCATCACCTAGGGCCGCACACTGTTGCTTTCAGAGATGTGGATGAATGACCTTTAGTTTAATCCCAAAGGAAAAATCCTGGTACTGAATGAGAAAAATAAGATACCCTGGAGTATATAAAACCATTAATTTCAGCACAGTTATTTTTGGCACAAGCTGACCTAGGATGTGAGGACCACATTAAGCGAACAATGATTTTCATATACATGAGACTGACAAAGGAAAAAAAACTGGAGAGCATCTTTAGACAATCAGAAATCCTTAAAAAGACCTTTAGACATCTTGCCTGAGATTACTGTAACGCTGCAGAAACACTTGAATAAAAACGTGCCTTGTGAATCAGGACAGACATGCCCTAGGAACACCTTTTTTGTGGGGAAAGGAGTCATTAAAAGGCAGTAAGATGCATCTGTTGCTTCTAGAGCAGAAAAAAATTACAGGGTCATACATTAGAACAGGCTATTGTTTTCTTAATTTCTCAGAATAAGTGTATTTTTTAAATAAGCTAAATAAATAGTTAGAACAATGCTAATCCTATAGAGCTATTTTAAGCATTGTATATATGTTGAAAGTCTAAAAACCAATGTCTAACAGTTGAAGTCTATTTCCAGGGTCCTAGCAATACTTTAGGTCAAAGGTTCCCAAACCCTTTCTTGCCACGCCCCACCTTGGAGATTCAAATCCCATTCTTTGCAGTATTCCCAAGGAAGATTGGGGTCTGTGAGCCCATTCCAGCCAGGGTGCCCTGCTGCTCCACAGTCTGCAAGCATCTCCTGTCCAGGGCAAGCTCTGGGTGGGCAGCCTTGGCAGGACACAGACAGCCAAGCTGAGACCCTCTCTTCGTACTGCCCCCTCCACACACACACCCCTCCAGGACTCCTTCCAAAATCACCTCTGGAGAGGTGAGCAAGCTAATATAGCCACCCTGAACTCCTGCACAGGGAGACGCCCTGCCTTCTCGCTCCTCATCCAACCCTCTTCCTCGTCCTTCCAGCCGGCGCTGGAGCAGGGGTCAAGTTCTCATGCCCCCCAATAAACCCATGTTACTCCCGCCACCCAAAGAGGCATGACCACAACTTTGAAAACCAATGCATTAGATGTGCAATTGTCAGTCAAACCCACGCACAGCGTTCCCTGTGCCCCACTACTTCGCATGTCCTGTGAACCGAAAAAGAAAAAAAAGGAGGAAAGGGAGAAGAGTTATCAGCTACATAAAACAATCCTTAAAAGATATTTCGAGCCAAATGTAGATCAGGTAAGTGGGATACAAGTTAACATTTGATCCAAAGTCAGACATGATTAAGAAAAATCGAACTATGCTCTAGATACTGAGGCCTAAACTTTCAAAAGTGACTAGGAGTCAAACCTGAGAAACCCTAAAGGGATCTGATTGTCAGAGGGCAAGTACTCAGCCCCTTCAAGGTATCCCAAGTTGGGCAGCCAGATAATGAGGTATCCAAAATCACCAGTCACTTTTAAAATTTCAGGTCTGATTGTCCAAAGTCATGTTCTGAATGACTGGTTGGGCCTTATCGGCCCATATCAGCCACTCCATTATCTTGCCTGGGATCAATGTCAGGCTAACAGGCCTATAATTACCCAGGTCATCCAATTTACCTTAAAGTCTATGAGTCTATGAGTCTATAATTTATATTTTTTAAAATTAGTACAACATTAGCTCCCTTCCAGTCTCCTGGAACTTCCCCAGTGCGCCAAGACTTGATGATGGGAAAGTCAATGAGAGTTGGGTGCCTACCTCCTTTTAGGTCCCTTTTAAAATCCCAATGTAAAAGTATAATAAAATGTAAAAGCAGAAATCCCACTATTGCTCTGAAATCTGACCATTCCCTATGTGGTCAAAAGGACAGCATATCTAAATACATTTCTTGAAGACTATACATAACTGGCTTAGAATAGCTCTCAATTAGGGTGTAAGTTGATGTCTTTTATAAAATGCGTTCCTGGTAACAATGAATATTAGTCACATTCTGTATATTTAATCTCCAATTTGACCCTCCATAAAAAAAGATAGACAGTGGATAAGAAATATAAAAACCTGATACTGCTTCTATTTCCATCCCTATTTTCTTTTAAGGCGTCCTTCAGCATGGCCTTATACTCCGTGTACACAGTGGGACACAGTGGGACATTCCAATTACTGCACTGCACCATTCCCATCTTTCTTTGAAACATCTGACAAGGGAAGAAACAGCAACAAAAGGGAAGATTTAGCAGATGCTGTTTTATAATTCCCATTTAATGGATTTGGGTAGGGGGGCGTAGTGAGGAAGGAGGAGGAGGAGGAAGAGTATTTTATTTCTAACTGCTTTAAAAATAATAAATCTCCAGGCTGCTATTTCAGTTTTGCAGTCTCCAGCTACACAGGCCAACCCTGAAAGTTAAAGATGTCGGCTTTTCCCTACATCCAGGCGGTATGTATTCTTTACTTTATCTAAACGGGCACAACTGGAGCTTGACAGGGCTTATGGGTATTTTTCCATGAATTTTGATAAGACAATAAGATATCTGAGGTGATCGGAAAATGCACCTCATTACTTTAATTCCCATTTTACTCAGAGGTTGCCTCCTTAATAAAAAGGATCCCATCTACAATCTAAACTGCATTTGAGTCTGGTGTACAATTACCTAGTGCCAAGTAAAAGTCTTTCTTTCAAAATCTCCAACAGAAAATATTCTCGCTTAATACTCAATTTTTAAAGCCTGCACCTGGCCCACAGGCAAAATATCTTTTCAAGAAATAACTACATAGGATTATTCTATACTTACAGTGTATTAAACATACACTTACATATATGCACAAACATGTATATACATATATGCCATGCAAAAAACCAATGCTGAGGTACTTGGAGTTAATCACTCAAGAGTCAAGAAATGTTAAAGCTAAGACTGAACACAATGTTAATTCTGTTCCAATTTTCATATGTATTACAATACTGGACCTAATTCTCATTTATACACAGGCCCCTTTACAGTGTCCTGGCAGCATGTAAAGGTGCCTTTAAGTGGTTGCAAATTACGTTTCTATCCAAAGCACCTTTAGGAGTGTAAAGGGGCTGAATGTAAATAAGAATCAGGCCCACAGTCTTTAATTACCTGATCAAGTACTAATATTCAAACTCCATAACATATTTACTATATGCTTGTGCAGTGCCTAGCATATTGGGACCCTAATCTGGTTGAAGACTCCAGACAATACACAACAATAATTATTATTTTCATGGATTTTTTTGGACAGCTTTGGATGTACATGCAGCAACTTGTGTTTTCCGCCTTATTTTCATATTTCACTAATTTTGCTGTCCTGACAGTATTGTATATTTAAATTTTGACTAGGAATTTTCTGAGATAAATCTCCCTTTTCTCTAAAGTATGTATTTTATTAGGTCTCTCAATACCCATGAAGATTACATTTTCTTTTCAAACAGCAGCACAGCCACCCATTGGTCCTATTCAAGGGTAGAAACATTCTCTCTCTGCTTGATAATGGTCAAGCCATTTTTGCTCAATCTTGCAAGATAGTCACCCTGGGGTAGAGACGAGGCACAAAAAATTTCAGCCCAAAAGGTGACTTTCAGTAAATTATGAGCCACTGAAAACAGGAGTTTAGAATGGAAACTGTCATGCCACCTTCACCCACAGAAACAGCGATAACATTAAGATTTGCTTGGATTAGGGTTCATGATACTCCACTGAGAATGGACTCCCCCTCCTCGACGCTATACAGCTACTCTCTAAATCTTCCACATAACAAATTATACTTCCCAGGCATTAAGAAACATTAACCAGGACATGACAAAGGCCATGGAAAATTCCAACTTCAAATATTTACTGAAACCAATAGATCAGAGGCCTAATCAGCATTTGAAATGTGAAATGGGGTTAAACTAAAAGCCCTCAGAAGAGATTAAATAATTTTCCAATCACTATGATAATGTATGTTCCAGCAGCTCAGCTCTCACTGAAAAAGTCATTTAGACACAATTTCACTTTTAGTCATATACTGGAACCAATGACCCCCTGGGCTCTATTCTAGAGGATTTCTCATATCTAATTCTCAGCTATGTTTTTTTTAATATATTGTGTCAGAAAACTTCACATCAGCCTGCACAGCGATTAATAATATTATACAGCATGTCTCTAAAATATGTGGTGTGGTAAGTGAACAAAAATGCAAAACTAAATGCATCATTCCAATAAGAAAGGCAATGAGAATGGGTAATTTAAAACATGCTTTGTTTTGGTGCCTAAGGCTGTACTTTTTCAGTTATGTCAAAAATACAGAAGCTTTGGTTGCAGACCTCTGTCATGTCATCAAACTACTTAAAGGAACAAGTTAATAAACATAAATACCTCCATCAGTTGGTATACACACAAGGGTGACAATATATTATTCTTGACTAAAAATAAAAATTTTATTAGATTAAAAAAAAGTATAGTTTGGACCAGATTCTGTTACCATTATTCACCTTGAGTAGTATCTTTCTCAGATCAATAGGACTATTCAAGAAGCAAGGTACTATTCCATCTCTTTAAGAATGGCAGGATCTAGCGCATTATTCATTTGTAAAACACAGTAGCAATAGCATCAATCACAAGCATTCAAAACTCCTAAGTCAGACAGCAAAAAACAAAAACAAAAAAAACCAGAAATTGTTTATGAAAGTCCCATGACAAACAAAACACTGGGCACTTTTTCTTTGCCTTCTAGTTTTGAGCCTTTAAGGTGTCATGTTTTCAAGTTTAACTTGGCAACAATGAGGGCTACAAACTTTCATTCAAATAAATAAATAAAAAGTGGAGATTCAGTACTCCCCTGGACCAGGATCTATGTCTTTAAGAAAAAAGACCATATATTGCAATACTCACAATAAGATCGTGGGAGTTGGCAACAGTGCAGAAGTCCCCAGAGGCACCAGTCAGATCAGACTCCTACTGTACAAACACGTCATAAGACACATTCTCTGCTCTACAAAATCTTACAGTGTAACTTAAGACAAATGGAGGGAGAACAGAAAAAGAAGGACAGGATGAAAATAACAGCAGTCTACACACACCTGCAATTCTATCACCAAGGGCACAAATTGCATGGGGTTTTATATACAGTATTTTATTTAAAAAAAAAAGATATTAATGAGAACAGCTTTCAAAAATTTGCTGTGCCTGCCAATGTTAAAGCCTTACTGCAATGCATGATGAGTCTAATCCTACCAAGTACTAAGCACCCTCTATAGAAGCCAGTGTCAGTTATCAGCATACATATTTGAAACATCTAATAATTCTCTTGTATATCATTAGCTTAAGGACACTGGCCAGGAGCTGAATGACCCTATGGCATAGTAGACAAATTTTATGCAGGTGTAAACTGGCACAGGTGCACTGACTTCAATGCTCCAGTTTACTCCAGCAGAGACTTTGGCCCAGTAGCTCCAAACCCCATCATGCTTTGGGATTCCAGTCAAGATTTTTGTATCATTGTGTGTTGCCTTATGATTGATATCAGAGTATCACAGCCACATGAACCTTACCCCTAATGGTTTCACCATATGTGAGGACGCTCTCTAATGTGTTTCATCTTTTATCCTCACCTGCCCTCCAGGGACCTTTAAGTATTACTAGCCTGCTTTTATCTTACAAGATGTGCTTTTACTTTCCAGTCCCCCTTTGCTAAGTGATTGTCTTTTGGTGCACTTTGGATCTAACAGCTGTTCCAGGACAACTCATCCGCAAGATTGCTTCATCTTGCCACCCCTTGGGATGTGACTCAGGGCAGAATGCAGGTGCATGAAGTCCTCGGATTTTACAGCAACAATTAAATGAAGAGAGAACTACACACACAAGAGGCATCTCTTGGCAGCCTCTGTACAGGGAACTGCAGCTGCACTTATCTGCACACTGGGCTAATGAACCACCTTTGTATTATTAAACAAGAACACTGGTGTATCGCTTCAGCTGTTCTGGGTTCATGCAGTTTGCTCTGCTGGGAGGAGTACTGGTTTCACAGGGAAAATGAAGTTCACATACTTGACATGCTGGTCTCAGGTTGCACTTCTCCATTCAGCAAAACCATGCTTCAAGTTTTATTTTTAAAAAGAGAGGATGGGGGAGAAAAGGAAGAGAGAAACTATTGGAGATTCCCTTGCTCCTAGTGGTTTGCACACACACACCCATTCTGGATAATGTTATAAACTCTGAAGACTCTGAGACTTGACTCAGAGGGATATTTCAACAAGAGAGTAAATTTTTGCCTTTGGAATGCTCCAATTGGTGTATTTTCCAAAATACTCCCCAGGGGAGAATAACTCTGAATCTCCTCCCCCCCAAAAAGGGTATGTGTGGCACATAGCACAATGGGGCCTCAATTTCAATTGGGGAAGAAAATAATAACTCTATCCACAAAGAGGTGCATGAGGAAATAGTGTTCACTTTAAACTTCTTACTGACTTGACTGTCTGCCATGCTAATATCTAGCAGAGGGCAAACACTGCTGCCATGCCACAGGAAGAAATGGAAGCTAAGAATCAAGAATGACTCAACCCCAAAAGCCAGCTGAAAAGTTTGGCAGAGATCTAGCCAAACTAAAAAAACTCTATTGCCCCACACATTTATTTTTTAGGTTTTTGTTTTAGTTTAGAAAAGGTCTCAATCGAAAGATCCTAAAGCACTGCAGCAGGGAGGTCTCTCCTCACTAGAGTCGGTGGGGAACTCTTTGACAACACAGTTTTTCGGTCAGAAAATGCCAATTCATTGAAACCAAAACTTCTCTCACAAAAATTGACATGAATTTTTTTTGTTGGGAGAGGTATCAGGTCAAAACCATAAAGAGAGAAACCCAGCCCAGCACAGCAATAGCCAGGTGGTTAGGGCACTCACTTGGGATGTGGAAGAACCAGTTTCATGCCCCTGCTCTGCCTGACTTCAAGCTGGGTCACTTCCCAAGTAAGTGTTGGCTACTCTGTGGTGTGATTATGGTTTTTCACAAAAAATTTCAAAAAGTCTCAGGTTTGTCTCAAATGCAGAATGGGAAAAAAAATTGCAATCTCAAAAAGTTCTGTGGGACAAGAAACTGATTGCCCTCCCAGCTCCATTCCTCACATTACATGTAGCTGCAGAAGCAGAGCAAAGCTAACAGGCTGTACAGAATCTGTGGCAGGTCCCTGAGTTAGTGATTGGCAGGTCTAAATTCTACCCCGAAAAGCTACAAACAAGCTGATGACCCATTGTAAAATATGTGGACTTTACAATGAGGAACAATAGCTTTTTATTATATATCTTTTTTTCCCAAGCTCATCCAAATCTCTATATTTTAGAAATATTACAATGAAATACTATTACACCTCTACCCCAATATAATGCGACCCGATATAACACGAATTCGGATATAACGCGGTAAAGCAGTGCTCCAGGGCGGGGGGGAGGGCTGTGTACTCCGGCGGATCAAAGCAAGTCCAATATAACGTGGTTTCACCTATAACACGGTAAGTTTTTTGTGCCTCCCGGGGACAGCGTTCTATTGGGGTAGAGGTATATATGCTAATAATCAAATGAACATGCATTTAAACAAAGGTAACCAAAAATTGTCTCCACAGTTTCTCCCCTCTTTCTTAATCCAACACAGTCATAATGCTAAACAGTATCACACGCATTAAGACCTTGTTTGGGTGTGCAGAGCTAACCTGCTGCCAAACCAGCTGATTCTCATTCAATCCAACTCAGGAGTAAAACTCTCTCAAGCAAGAGAGAACTAAAGGGAGGGATAGAGACAAGGCTAAATCCTAGAAAAAGACAGCTCAGGAGGAAGCTCATGCTAAGGTTTATGTTATGATTACAGTCTGGCATCAGGACTGTAGATTAAGAATAAGAGCAAACGTATGCAGCGGTTCATCTAGGAGGCTTGTGCTGCATGTAGAATGGGTTGAGACTCCTACTCATTTACAAAAATGTAAGATGTTCAAGCATAGATCCTCTATCATCATCAAAGAAAAACAGTAGTGTCAGTGTCAAAATTCCCCCTCCGTTATAACTATTATAGAAAAACTGGCTGGCAACAATGCAGACATTCTCAACTGTATTTGCATTGTTGCTTAGTATATTATAACTGCTACCTTTGACAGACAATAAATTTTATTACCCAATTTAAAATGAAATGTATATTTCAGATCACTGTTCAGATACCTTGTAACTGAATGAATGACAATAAAATAGCTTTGCTGGAGAGCAAATCTGGAATTCATAGATTCATTTTTGGTAGCCTTAACATAAAACTAATTTGCTAGCACATATCCAACTGTCTTCCTTTATGTTTCCCATTCATTTTTCCCCTGAACATAAAAAAGAAATGAAGCCAAGAAAGAAGGATTGTATTAAAGCAAGTAGAAGCATTTTATTCAAAAGAGTTTATAAGCCTCCAGTACATATACAGCACAGCATATCAGATTTTTAGGGTACAAATAAATAGATTGGAGTAGTAGGTCCAGATTTTTCAAACAATATCAGAGTTATTACAGTTTTAGCCCAGTAATGCCAGAGGAAGATTTCAGACAAGCTCCAGCTCCTTTTTCGGTTACAAAGACTGAAGAGGAAACATATGCAACCTCAATGAAAGGGAAGAGACCCACCTGAAGCATGTCAACTGTTGCTGGAGAGATAATGGGTGGCAATATAATTCATGATCCCTGTAGTAATAAAGGTATCTAGACGAAGCTATCAGTAAGTAAAGGGGAAAAAAATTGAAAAAAGACTAGCGGTGTCTGTTTAAACTCAGCTGCAATACACAAAAGGTCCCTCAAGTATGTAGCGTTTCTAAATTTGAAGTCCTTAAATAAAACGACTTTATTATAATTATCCCTGGCTTGGCACTCTAAGAATGAACTCAACATAAATGAATAAAAATCTATTCTCCCACTGGCTCACTGCCAGCCTGGCTGCAAACTTGAGGCCTAGAACAAACAAAAGGTCACCTCTGAATCCACTGCATTCTCTTAGTCCTAGTGTATTCCTAATACATATCTCCAGGGCTTTTATGTAAGAAACGTCTTTACATACCATGCACAAAAGCAAATGGAACAGGGCCTTCATTCATCAGAAGGAAAAGAAAAAAAAAGACTCTCTTGCAACAATATACACAAACAGTAGAGCTGGATGTTTATTGTGTATTTCTGAACGGCTTTTCAGTCATAATATATGTAATGAAACCAGATGTACTTGAAGGTTAACAACACCAACGCCACAATTCATTAGTGCAAATATTGCTTTTAATATGCCAAAACATTATGCTGCTGCTTCTCTGCACTCCTCTCCAAACAATGTGCATTTCAGACTTGCTGTGCAAGAGAAAACCAGAAGATTTATGTCATAAGACTTCATGCAGGCTGATGGATCAATAAATAGCATTCTATTGCTGGGTGTGCACATAGCATTCCCCTTCTCTTTCTGAAACTGCAATTCTTACTGCTACTTTATGTGTTGCTCTGGCCACCAAAGTAAAATACGAAAAGGCTTGTCAGCGTGATGGCTAATGAATATACAACCCCAAAATGCTGTCCCTATCTGGCTCTTCCAACTTCCTTATTGCCCCAACAACTACCTGTACATTTTTCTTTTCCAGCATTTTTTAAACAGATGTCCCAAATGTAGATACTGTAACTTGATAACTTCACCAGTGTAGAAATGAAAAAGTGAAATAGAAACTTAACATGGTTTAAAAACTGATTGCCCCCTTATTAAGTGTTTCTATTTTCTCTCACTTTACTTGTCAGAAATTCATCCCCCCTTGGTTTAAAGGTCAGTATCAGCGATATTTGATTTTCAACTCTTGTAGAGCAGAAATGGCATCAAGAATCAAACCATGGTAGGTGCTATAATAAAATAATAGTAACAGGAATAATCTTTTCTGGAAAAATAAATTTATCTAAAAAAATAATCCACCCCCAGCATGTGATGCCATGATAGAGAAGAGTAACACACACCTGTATTCCCTGTGAAAATCCTATCATCCCTTGAGGGACTAGAAGCATAATGTACAATTTCTTGAGAAGTCCACATGAAGATTCCAGGTAACTTTTTCAAAAGCATGTAAGTCCAATTTTCAAAAGTGACATAGGTGCTCAGGACCATAAGTTCCCATAAGATCTAGGCTCCTACTGCCTGCATCACTTTTGAAAATGGGACTTAGGTTCCTAAATCATTTGGTACTTCTTAAAAATTATACCCTACCTCTAGAGATTCAAACAATAGCATGAAAGCAAGAGCAGGATAAAGCAGAGATTTCTGATTCAGATCAATTCTATGTGCTAGCACTTAAGCCAGCCTATTTAGTCTGAAAATATGGCCTACAGCCACCTTTTTTATATCTCAGATTTGGAGACAGAGATACCGTCCATGGGACAAATCCCAATATTCAATGTACAATACTAAACAAAGCTATATTGGAACAACATTCCCCATTGGCTATGGCTGATATGATACATAATTTTCGATGTAGCATAGATCATATTGCCAGCAGTCAATGGGGGTAGCTGCTTTAATGCTAATTAGGTGAATGGACAGTTGATTGTGAAAAGCACTTCTTCCCCTGAGCAAGCCAAAAAATTCAAGGAACTAAGGCCCAATGCCAATGGAAGTCTTTCTATTTACTTTGTTGGGTGTTGAACTGAGCCCTAAATCATCTTCACTGGCTACAGAAAGTCTGGATGAGTAAGACTGTCAACAACCCTGAAGACCACCAACTGGACAGGTTCTGACAGAAACTATCCACCCTGCAAAAGACACTGATTTTGTGGAGGTGATTGCTCTGACAGCAGGATACTTCATTTCAGAGAGCAAGTTTGTCCTGCTGGAAATGTGTTGATCTTCATTTGCACTTCCTTCCCTTGTACTTCAAGAAGCAGAGCCAAATGTGGTGCTCTCTGAGAAACTTAGGGAGTGTCTATGCAGCAAAGAAAAGCCCACAGCTGGCCCATGCTAGCCAACTCGGGCTCACAGGGATGTTTCACTGCTGTGTAGAGTTCTGGGCTTGGGCTGAAGCCTGAACTCTGGGACTCTCCTACCTTGCAGGGCCCTAGAGCTTGGGCTCCAGCCCGAGCCCAGAAGTCTACACAGCAATGAAACAGCTCCGAAGCCCAAGCCCTATGAGCCTGAGTTAACTGGCACAAGGCAGCCATGAGTTTTTCCTTTGCTGTGTAGAGGTGCCCTAAGGTTCAAATACAGTCCTCACTGAAGTCACTGGAAAGACACCGCACCCCACCATTGACTTCAGTGCTCCCTGGATCAGACCCTAAAGCAGGAAGACAACATACTGCCATCAGTGTGTTCACGGCAATGGACAGTTACATTTAGAGCAGGAAAGGTAGTGGCCACTATATTTAAGGCAATACAACAGTTTCCATTCTAATCCCCTTTCCAAATTGCTCCCAAGTTTCTGAAAATCAGGTCCTTTAGGGAGTCAAGTTAGGCTCCCAAAAATTGAGACATCCAAAAATCACTAGTCACTTATTAAAAACTTGGCTTAATATCTTTTTCCAGATTGTTAACATTTCCAAACCTGTTCTAAATGTGCTACTCTCTTTTACAGCTTAATTTTCTTTACTCCAGTGAAAATTGCATCTTTGCTTTTTTATGATTAAATTCTCATTAAAAAAAAGCAAGGAAAATCAGTTTTCTATTGCTATTTCTGGACTCTATGCTCAAGGCAGCCACAAAAACGACAAAAGAACAACTCTCCTTCTGTGTGCTTTTCTGCAATACTATAAAAGCTGTTCTTGAAATTACAAAAGCAAAGGTTGGGGGAGATTAATTCCTCCAGACAAACAAAACCCAACAAAAAAATCAAAATAGGGAAAGAGAGAAAAAGGATAGGCAGGAATTACAGATAACAAGAATGTTAAAAACATATCTAACAGACAAAAATTCTTCTGCACTAGTGCATACAGGTTTAAATGATAGAATTTGTAGTAAACAGGAAGCCAAAATACTGCATCATGCAATATACAAAAGCAACTTGAAGAAGTTGCATTGTACATTACTCTCTTCTTCTCTGTCATAAGAACATAAGAGCAACCATACTGGGTCAGACCACAGGTCCATCTAGCCCAGTATCATGTCTTCCAACAGTGGTCAATGTCAGGTGCCCCAGAGGGTGATGCATAATATATCAATATCCTCATTTAATATGAGGCCTTCTAGTTCACCCAATTTATTATTTAGACTTCTACCCTTTGTATGTAAGCACTTTAAACACTTGTCACTTTTTAGCTGTCTGCCATTACATGATGTAATTGAATGGGTCTTTTTTTCATTTGACTGTTTCTCATCAGATCCTACCTGTATTTTATCATCTTCCATCTTCTCCTCCTTACTAGGACATAGAGAATCTCCATTAATAGATCCTTCCCTAAGAGATGTCTCTGTCTGAACCATGTGCTCCTCCGCACCTGACGGCTTTCCCCCAGCCCTGTTTCAAAACTGCTCAATCACCTTTTTAATTTTAAGGGCCAACAATGGGGTTCCCTTTTGGTTTAGGTGGAGCCCATCCCCCCTTTCCCAAAAGTTTCTCCAGTTCCTAATAAATTTAAACCCCTCCTCCCTACACCACCGTCTCATCCATGTATTGAGACCCTGAAATTCTGCCTAAGTGGCCCCGCGTGTCGAACTGGAAACATTTCAGAGAATGTGACCATGGAGGTCTTGGACTTCAATTTTTTACCTAGCAGCCAAAATTTGGCCTCCAGGACCTCTCTCCTATCCTTCCCTATGTCATTGGTACCTACACAGTGTCATAGTGGTTAAATATCTCTTGGGCATCTTAACATTTCTGAAATGAACTTTTCAAGATCACCGGGCAGGATATATTCTTCTGAGGGTGTTTGCCAATGGAATACATCCTTCTTTACGGTCCACTACAGTGTGATGATTTTCAGAGCAATATATAGAGGTTATATGTTTATTCAAGCTTTTAATTAATCACTAATTCATAAATGGTGAAACTCATCTGACAGCTGTGGCCCCAAGTAAGCCCATCTGCCCTTAAAAAAGGGTGGGGGAGGAGCTCCATTGAAGCAATTTGACCAGATGCACTTTCCCATTACACAAAGGTATGGACTGCACATAAGTTTGGTGGATTGTCACGCTGTGCATTTCATATTTTGATTTGTTGGTTTTAAACTGAATGTGAGGGACCCACGTGTCTTGGTAATGGTTGCTTTAGAAAACAAATACATGCATGGGAGGGTTTTCCCACTGCCTTGCTAATCTTGCATTACCAGGAAGAATAATATACATAGCTGAATACTTGGGTGGCAGGGAGAATTGCAGAACTCCTCAAGAGCTTGCACTTTGTGAACCAACCTTCTACGGGGATTCATCATTTTCTTATTCCTAACACCAAAACAAAGATTAAAAAATGGTCCTTATGTGCTTCCTTCATGGCAAAGAAATTAATTCGTATGAAATGCAAGCCACCATGCAACAAATCAGTGACTGGAGCATAGGATTAAGTGACTTTAGCTGATTTCTCCACAGAATTTAGTGGGAGTTTTGCAATTGACTTTGGTGGGACCAGGTTCGAGCTTTTAGGGAGTATTTTAAAATAGGGATAAGTTTAGACCAGATGCTATCGAACATCTCTAGTTTCCTGGATTTATGTAAACATACAATGTATTATTATGTACATTACTTCCTGGTCTCCCTTTGCGTATTATTGTTTGTATTGTGGTGGCAATCACGTAGAGGCTCCATTATATAAGCACCATACAAACCAGACATGTAGTTCAAAGGCAGCTTGTATCCAAAATAGCTTACAGTCTAGGTTAATAACAAGACCACAACAGGTGGATGAGAAACCAGTGGGTGGGAGGATGAAGTAACAATAACACAAATATGTTTCATGGAGACTACCCACACACACAATGAAACTCACCACCTGCCCCGTATCACCTGGCAGCATTGTGTAAGCATCACAGCAGAAGTTAGTTGTAAGGAGAGAGACAAAGGAGGATTAAACAGTGGCTTTGCAAAGCTTGTGATACATAGGGTATGTCTACACTATGGAATTACTCCAATTTTACAGAATTTGATTTTTGGCAACAGATTGTATAAAGTTGAGTGCATGCGTCCACACTAAGCACATTAATCGGCGGTGTGCGTCCATAGTGCCGAGGCTAGCGTCGACTTCCGGAGCGTTGCACTGTGTGGGTAGCTATCCCATAGTTCCCGCAGGCTCCCCCACCCATTGGAATTCTCAGTTGAGATCCCAATGCCTGATGAGGTAAAAAACATTGTCGCAGGTGGTTCTGGGTACATGTCATCAGGCCCCCCTCTCCCTCCCTCCATCCGTGAAAGCAACGGCAGACAATCGTTTTGCGCCTTTTTTTCCTGGGTTACCTGTGCAGACGCCATACCACGGCAAACATGGAGCCCGCTCAGCTGACCACCACCGTACGTCTCCTGGGTGCTGGCAGACGTGGGACTGCATTGCTACACAGCAGCAGTTCATTGCCTTTTGGCAGCAGACGGTGTATTATGCCTGGTAGCCATCGTCATCATACTCCTGGTGCTCTTTTAGCCGACCTCGGTGTGGTCGGTCAGGGGCACCTGGGCAGACATGGGAGTGACTCAGCCAGGTCAGTCCCATCTTCTGCCAAGCACCCAGGAGATGACGATAGCTAGCACTCGTACTGCACCATCTCCTTGTGAGCACCCAGGAGACGACGATGGCTAGCAGTTGTAATGCAGGGTCTTCTGCCAAGCACCCAGGAGATGACGATGGCTAGCAGTCATACTGAACCGTCTGCTGCCAGCCTAAGATATAAAAGATAGATGGAGTGGATCAAAACAAGAAATAGACCAGATTTGTTTTGTATTCATTTGCTCCCCCATCCCTCTGTGAAATCAATGGCCTGCTAAACCAAGGGTTTTGAGTTCAATCCTTGAGGGGGCCATTCTGTGTGACAGTTGTTTGTTTCTCTCATTGATGCAAAGCCATTCCCTGTAAGCCATGTTGTCAGTCACCCCTCCCCAGAGCAACGGCAGACAATCGTTTCGCGCCTTTTTTCAGTGCAGATGCCATACCATGGCAAGCATGGAACCCCCTCATCTCAACGCAGCAGTCATGAACATTGTAAACACCTCGCGCATTATTGTGCAGTTTATGCAGAACCAGAACCTGAAAAACCAGACGAGGAGGCGGCAACGGCAGCGCAGTGACAACAGTGATGAGGACATGGACACAGAATTCTCTCAAAGCGCAGGCCCCGGCACTTTGGAGATCATGATCTTAATGGGGCAGGTTCTAACCATGGAACGCTGATTCTGGGCCTGGGAAACAAGCACAGACTGGTGGGACCGCATAGTGTTGCACGCATGGGACGATTCCCAGTGGCTGCGAAACTTTCTCATGCGTAAGGGCACTTTCATGTAACTTTGTGATTTGTTTTCCCCTGCCCTGAAGCGCCAGAATACCAAGATGAGAGCAGCCCTCACAGTTCACAAGCGAGTGGCGAAAGCCCTGTGGAAGCTTGCAACGCCAGACAGCTACCGGTCAGTCGGGAATCAATTTGGAGTGGGCAAATCTACTGTGGGGGCTGCTGTGAAGCAAGTAGCCAAAGCAATCACTGAGCTGCTGCTACCAAAGGCACTCTGGGAAATGTGCAGGTCATAGTAGATGGCTTTGCTGCAATGGGATTCCTTAACTGTGGTAGGGCGATAGATGGAACGCATATCCCTATCTTGGCACCAGACCACCAGGGCAGCCAGTACATAAATCACAAGGGGTACTTTTCAATGGTGCTGCAAGCACTGGTAGATCACAAGGGACATTTCACCAGCATCAACGTGGGATGGCCGGGAAGGGTTCATGACGCTCGCGTCTTCAGGAACACTAGTCTGTTTAAACAGCTGCAGCAAGGGATTTACTTCCCAGACCCGAAAATAACTGTTGGGGACGTTGACATGCCTATAGTTATCCTTGGGGACCCATCCTACCCCTTAATGCCATGGCTCATGAAGCCGTACACAGGCAGCCTGGACAGTAGTCAGGAGCTGTTCAACTATAGGCTGAGCAAGTGCAGAATGATGGTAGAATGTGCATTTGGACATTTAAAGGGTCGCTGGCGCACTTTACTGACTCGCTCAGACCTCAGCCAAACCAATATTCCCATTGTTATTGCTGTTTGCTGTGTGCTCCACAATCTCTGTGAGAGTAAGGGGGAGATGTTTATGGTGGGGTTGGAGGTTGAGGCAAATTGCCTGGCCACTGATTATGCGCAGCCAGACACCAGGGCGATTAGAAGAGCACACCAGGAAGCACTGTGCATCAGAGAAGCTTTGAAAACCAGTTTTATGACTGGCCAGGCTACGGTGTGAGAGTTCTGTTTGTTTCTCCTTGCTGAAAACCTGCCCCCTTGATTGACTCATTCCCTGTAAGCCACCCACCCTCCCCTCTTCGATCATAGCTTGCTTGCAAAGGAAATAAAATCACTATCGTTTAAAAACCATGTGTTCTTTATTAACTGATTATAAAAATAGGGAGAGAACTGACAAAGTAGCCCGGCTGGGGTGTGGGAGGAGGGGAAGAGGGAAGGAAAAGGCCACTTCAAAACTTGTTGAATGATAGCCTTCTGTTGCTTGGGCTGTCCACTGGGGTGGAGTGGCAGGGTGCACAGAGCCTCCCCGTCCCTCCCCCCCACATTCTTGGGCATCTGGGTGAGGAGGCTATGGAACTTGGGGAGGGGGGAGGGAAGTTAAACAGGGGCTGCAGCGGCACTCTGTGATCCTGCTGCCATTCCTGAAGCTCCACCAGACACCGGAGCATGTCCGCTGATCCCGCAATAGCTCTAACGTTGCATCCTGCCTCCTCTGATCTTCCTGCCGCCACCTCTCATCTCATTCACCCCTCCTGTTCTCATGGTCATTGGCTGCTTTCCTGTACTGTGTCCTTTCACTCAATCAGATGAGCTCTTTCATTGCGAGTCGACTGCATGATCTCAGAGAACATTTAATCGCACATGCGTTTTTTTTCACCGCCTTATCTGAGAGAGCCTTCAGGACAGAAAAGGGAGGCTTGAAAAATTTGTAACTGCGGGAGGGAAAAAAGGGAGAGAAGTTTTTGAAAAGATACATATTACAGAACAATGGGTATACTCTTTCATGGTGAACAACACTATTCACAATACATAGCACATGTGATTTCGGTACAAAGTCGCATTTTGCATCTTTTACATTGAGTGCCTGCGGCTTTGGTGTTAGAGATCACAGACGCAGGGCCGGGCAACAGAATTCGGCTCACAGGCGGCCACGGTAAGCTATCGTCTTTCGGCTTCTGCAACCTTCATAAAGCAGCGTGTTAACGTGCAGCAGCAGAAACCAAAGTAACCCCCCCCCATCCAATTCTCTGGGATGATCGCTTTACCCCTTCCCCTACCACGTGGCTGGTTCTCCCCAGAAACCTTCTGCAAAGGCTGTAACTCCAGGAGAGCTTCATGGAGATGTCCCTGGAGGATTTCCGCTCCATCCCCAGACATGTTAACAGACTTTTCCAGTAGCTGTACTGGCCATGAATGCATCCCAAGTCCTCAGGGCAAATTAATCATTAAAAAACACTTGCTTTTAAACCATGTATTATATATAGAAAAGGTACACTCAACAGAGGTCCCTTCTACGGCTTCATGGTCCGGGATACCGCCTTGGGAGGGTATTTCAGTCACGGTGAGAAAAAGATCCTGGCTGTTGGGGTGAACAGTGTGCTGTGCGCTCTCCTCAAGGTCGCCCTTGTCCTCCTCATCTTCCCTGTCCGCAAAATCCTCAGGCATGGCTGAGAGTACCCCCTCCTTGGAATCCACGGTCAGAGGTGGGGTAGTGGTGGTGGACCCCCCTAGAATTGCATGCAGCTCAGTGTAGAAGCGGCATGTCTGTGGCTCTGCCACGGAGCGTCCATTTGATTCTATGGTTTTCTGGTACACTTGTCTCAGCTCCTTAACTTTCACACGGCACTGTATTGAGTCCCTGTTGTGGTTTCTCTCCATCATGCTCTTGGAGACTTTTTCAAATGTTTTGGCATTTCGTCTTTTGGATAGCACAGAATCATCTCCCCAATCAGATCCAATACCTCCCATATGGGCCATGCTGAAGCTCTTTTTCAATTCTCAGACTGCATGGTTACCTGTGCTGATGAGCTCTGCATGGTCACCTGTGCTGATGAGCTCGACTGGCCAAACAGGAAATGAGATTCGAAAGTTCACGGGGCTTTTCCAATACATCTGGCCAGTGCATCTGAGTTGAAAGTGCTGTCCAGAGCGATCACAATGGTGCACCGTGGGATAGCTCCCGGAGGCCAATACCATCGAATTGCGTCCACACTAACCCTAATTCGAACCAGCGATATCGATTTCAGCACTAATCTCCTCGTCGGGGAGGAGTACAGAAATCGATTTTAAGAGCCCTTTAAGTAAATGGCTTCGTTGTATGGATGGGTGAAGGGTTAATTCGATTTAATGCTGCTAAATTCGACATAAACATATAGTGTAGACCAGGCCACATGCAAGAAAGTGTGGAGGTGTTCATGAAGCAAGTGGATTAAAGAGAGGTAAAGATTGGGAACATCAGAGGATCAAAGGTGCCAGTCTCAACAACGTATCAATATGAACATATTCAAAGTTCAAACGCAATACCAAAATTAAAAGAAAATTTTACAGCAGAGAGAAATAATCAAAGTACAGTCCAGAGATACTTTACTCCATGTTCATACTTTATTCAGAGATACTTTATTCCATGTTTAAAGCCACATAGCATCTAATCATTTCTGAAAGCTCAATGTACCAATTCAACACACAACAAAAGCTAGTTTGGAACCATTAAGACCTGCCCCATGTCATCCATTTGTAGTACGCAATGCAATATCCCAACGTTACTCTGAATATTTTTCCAATAACCTGTATAACATCATCAGTAAGAGAGTCCATTTTCAAATGTTAACTCTGCTGTTTTCATTTGAAAACAGAGAAAACAGTAATGATATTTTTATAAATGCTGGTGAGCAAAGAGGTAAATAATTTATGTGACCATGTTCCAACTAATTCTTATTAAAAAAAAAGGTTTTTCTTGACTTTTGATTGGTTGGCTGAAGAATTTTCCTGGGGCGGCACACTATATGCCTGATTCTAGCTTTCATACAATTTAATGGCACACTTATAAACCTATTTGGCAAAACCTTAACTATAATGGAGCACTAATAAGAGGAAAAGTTAGCAGTGCTGGACCAGCAAATGTAATGTGGCAAGGCTTGAGGTCATGAAGGTCAGCCAAGTAAAACAGATAATTAATCTGCCCCAAAATAGCCATTTTTGTATCATTTTTCATCAAGAAGGCTTGGATGAGAGTTCTCTGCACAGAATACTGTAAATTGATAGCTTTGTTCCAGTCCACTACAGGTTTCTATCGATTTTCTCTCATTTTAGACTGTATTGATTTGTTAATCTCTTTTCTGTAACAGTTCTGATGACAAATTGAGTAGGAAAAACTGCATGCTCTTGGGCATTTTCTACCAACCTCTTGCCTTAAACCATAATTTCTTTTGGATTTGGCACTGGTCCGTGTGCATATCCGTTAAGCCTGTACAGTATTATGGCATCATTTGCTATGTCATATAGTGAAACCTCTTTAAGCAAGCTCTCAGGGCTGTTGATAAATTTGCTCCTCGGAGGCAGTCTTAGAATGAGGTGAAGCAGAACTTTTACACTTGGGGAAACCTTAGGAGGTTGCCTATGTGATGATGTCAACTTATGCCAAGGCCCTTAGGCTTCACTGAATACTAACAAATACATTGCTGAAAACCACTCTGTCTCACCTTTGTGTAGTATTGTTAAGATAGGTATTGGACTTACATCAATGTGAGCAGTGTGTAGACTTTATGAAATGCTTGTAAATTGCTGCATGCATTAATCTCACTTATAACCTCTATATCCCATGCTAAAAGGTAATATGTAAGTGTTTGTTCTATAACTGTAAAATGTTTGTTCTGAACTACAGAACTCACCAAACAGGAAAAAAAAAAACTTCACCTAATGCAAAATGCTGGATTCCTACCGAAGGCGTTATCTCCTGCCCGTCAGGAAGGACTACTGAATCCAAATGGGCCACAGTGGAACAAAGACTTTGTCTATTGCTTCCCCACAGCCCTGAAGAGGGCATGTGCCCAAGTCCTCGGCCCACCACAGCCCACCAGGGGAAGGGAATGAAAATGGCTGTTATGGAGAACTTCTTATTCCTATGCTGCTTGGACTCTGAGGGGTAAGTATTTCCAAGGCACATCTGCACTGCACTGTAAGCTCTCATGTAGCTACTGTAAGCCATCAGGAGAGAGCTCTCCCGTCGACTTCATTCATCTGCTCCCAACAAGCCGCAGCAGCTATGTCGGTGGGAGCAGCTCTCCACACCAGCGCTTAGTTCGGTGTAATTTATGTCCTTCGGGGGGGTGGTTTATTCACTCCCCTGAGCAACATACATTATACCGACATAAGTGGTAGCATAGACATAGCCTAAGCATATGCAAGGAGTCCCCAGCTGTTTTGCCTGGCTTAGCCCTAAAGGATATACAGAGTCTGCTTACTATAGAAGTTGCTATTAGCTTTTGAAACCCGACTAACTCATTTGTGTGTGGGGCAGGTTTACCTGCTTTAACCTTGTAAATGACTTTTTTTTTTCTCGTTAATAAACCTTTAGTTAATTTGTTACAGGACTAGCTACAAGCATTATCCTTAGGGAGAGATCTAAGGTGCAAATTGACCTGGGGTAAGTGACTTGTCCTTCGGAACTGGGAGTAACCTGAACATTTTGTGATCTTTGGTGTACTGTGACCATCTGCCACAAAGTCATGCTTGCCTGAGGTGGTAAGACAGAGCAGAGTGCCTAATAGGACTGCCTGTGACTCCATGTTAGGGATGTTATAATGTTTTAGGAGTTCACACTTGTTACTTGGTTCGTGAAATCTAATTCTAGAACACACAACAAGTTTGGGGATTGTGCCCTGTTCCCGGACAGTCTGCCCTGAGGTTGGCACGCATGCACATAAGCCACTCTAGACAGGCTAATACTTCAGTTTCTCTTCAGAGCACTGAGGCTCAGTGAATAGAGCACCGGATTCAAATTCAGCAGACCTGGGTTCTATGCCCAGCTGCGGATAGGCCATGGGCAAATTACTTATTTCTCTATACCTCAGTTTCCCCTTCTATAAAATGGGGATAGTGATGCTAGCCTACTTTGTAGAGTGCTTTGAGATCTATTGATGAAAAGTGCTATCTCAGAGCTATGTATTATGATAGGCAGCTTTTCATGCAGACTTCATTGTATTTAGACATACTATTAGTTTATTTTTACAGGTCTGTACATGATAAATTATTTGTAGGTAGTAATTATATTGCACCATGTGCATGCCTGGCACTGAAAGCATTACTAGCTTTTGCTAGAATAGTAAGAATATTTAACAACCGCCAATGGGGCTCAGCTGTCACTTGACCATGAGTGCAGTGCTGGGAGCAGCATGGTGTTATGCTGCCCCAGAGACAGTCTGTAAGAAAAGCTATGACTCACCAACTCACAATATCCCTCCCTTTTCCCAGGTGTTTTTAAGTGGGAGTAAATTGTGTCACAATATTACCATTATGAACTGGGAACATGTTTGTATGAGATAGGACAAGTATTTAATTGATGGGTTGTGAATGGGTTTCAAGAAGTTGTTAAGTATCAGAGGGGTAGCCGTGTTAGTCTGCATCTGTAAAAGCAGCAAAGAATCCTGTGGCACCTTATAGACTAACAGTCGTTTTGCAGCATGAGCTTTCGTGGGTGAATACCCACTTCGTCGGATGCAAGTAGTGGAAATTACCAGGGGCAGGTATATATATGCAAGCAAGCTAGAGATAATGAGGTTAGTTCAATCAGGGAGGATGAGGCCCTCTTCTAGCAGTTGAGGTGTGAAAACCAAGGGAGGAGAAACTGGTTTTGTAGTTGGCAAGCCATTCACAGTCTTTGTTTAACCCTGAGCTGATGGTGTCAAATTTGCAGATGAACTGAAGCTCAGCAATTTCTCTTTGAAGTCTGGTCCTGAAGTTTTTTTGCTGCAGGACGGCCACCTTAAGATCTGCTATTGTGTGGCCAGGGAGGTTGAAGTGTTCTCCTACAGGTTTTTGTATACTGCCATTCCTAATATCTGATTTGTGTCCATTTGTCCTTTTCCGTAGAGACTGTCCAGTTTGGCCGATGTACATAGCAGAGGGGCATTGCTGGCATATGATGGCGTATATTACATTGGTGGACGTGCAGGGTGAATGAACCGATGATGGTGTGACTGATCTGGTTAGGTCCTGTGATGGTGTCGCTGGTGTAGATATGTGGGCAGAGTTGGCATCGAGGTTTGTTACATGGATTGGTTCCTGAGTTAGAGTTACTGTGGTGCGGTGTGCAGTTACTGGTGAGAATATGCTTCAGGTTGGCAGGTTGTCTGTGGGCGAGGACTGGCCTGCCACCCAAGGCCTGTGAAAGTGTGGGATCATTGTCCAGGATGGGTTGTAGATCCCTGATGATGCGTTGGAGGGGTTTTAGCTGGGGACTGTATGTGATGGCCAATGGAGTCCTGTTGGTTTCTTTCTTGGGTTTGTCTTGCAGTAGGCGGCTTCTGGGTACACGTCTGGCTCTGTTGATCAGTTTCCTTATTTCCTCATGCGGGTACTGTAGTTTTGAGAATGCTTGGTGGAGATTTTGTAGGTGTTGGTCTCTGTCTGAGGGGTTAGAGCAGATGCGGTTGTACCTCAGTGCTTGGCTGTAGACAATGGATCTTGTGGTGTGCCCGGGATGGAAGCTGGAGGCATGAAGATAGGCATAGCGGTCGGTAGGTTTTCGGTATAGGGTGGTGTTAATGTGACCATCACTTATTTGCACCATGGTGTCTAGGAAGTGGACCTCCCGTGTAGATTGGTCCAGGCTGAGGTTGATGGTGGGGTGGAAGCTGTTGAAATCGTGGTGGAATTTTTCCGGAGTCTCCTTCCCATGGGTCCAGATGATGAAGATGTCATCAATGTAGCGTAGGTAGAGAAGGGGCGTGAGTGGACGGGAGCTGAGGAAGCGTTGTTCCAGGTCGGCCATAAAAATATTGGCATACTGTGGGGCCATGCGGGTGCCCATAGCGGTGCCACTGATCTGGAGATATATATTGTCATCAAATTTGAAATAGTTGTGTATGTGAGGATAAAGGCACAGAGCTCAGCAACCAGTTGTGCTGTGGCATCATCAGGGATACTGTTCCTGACAGCTTGTATTCCATCAGTGTGTGGGATGTTTGTGTAGAGAGCCTCTACATCCATGGTGGCTAGGATGGTGTTTTCTGGAAGGTCACCAATGCATTGTAGTTTCCTCAGGAAATCAGTGGTGTCACGGAGATAGCTGGGAGTGCTGGTGGCATAGGGTCTGAGTAGAGAGTCCACATATCCAGACAGTCCTTCAGTGAGAGTGCCAATGCCCGAGATAATGGGGCGTCCAGGATTTCCGGGTTTGTGGATCTTGGGTAGTAGATAGAATAACCCTCGTCGGGGCTCTAAGGGTATGTTGATTTGTTCCGGTGTTAGTGTAGGGAGTATCCTGAGTAGATGGTGCAGTTTCTTAGTGTATTCCTCAGTGGGATCTGAGGGAAGTGGCCTGTAGAATTTGGTATTGGAGAGTTGTCTGGTGGCCTCCTTTTGGTAGTCAGACCTGTTCATGACTAGAAGTTGTTAGAAGTTCGAACTCATGTTAGAAGATTTCTAACCATCAGAGGAGTGAGGTTGTGGAACAGCCTCCCAATAGGAGTATTCGGGACAAACAACTAGTTTTAAGATGAAGTTTGATAAATGACAAGAATTCCCTGTGATATCAGGGGAATTGTCTCCATTACTCAGGAGGTCCCTTCCTGTTCTACGTCCCTATGTTACCACCCTCAGTTTCTTATATGAAAGGAGAAAGAGAATGAAAAAGAGAAAGGAGGAGACCTGACCAAAATGACAAACAAATCTTATTTTTTAGTTCCTGTCTCTAAGGCTGTATTCTAGGAGAATCCCTGAAGAATGTGAATAGAGATTATTTTTTATGTCATCTTTTTTGTTCTATTTTATAGTATTGTCAGTATCATTGACACCTTTTGTCTCTGTGGGTTGTGAAGGGGACAGAAAGGCCTTAATATATTCTCCAACTAAGGTACCAAGCTACCTAAGACAGCCTCTGGCTTACTCCTTCTGCAGCCTACAACAGATGGCCCCAATTCAAGACAGCACTGAAACACATGCTTAATTTTAAAGCTTGATTTCAGTGGACATAAGTACATACAATTTCAGGACATGCTCAAGTTCTATCCTACAGAGGCTTGCTTCTCTGAATCACGGCTATCTTAGCAACTCTTAGGCAGCAGCCATATTTGCTGGTTGAGTTTTCACTGGAAATCTAATGGATTAGTAACTTGCTTTTTCACTACTAAACTAATTGCTACAACTAGCTTAACACCTTAAGGAGAAAAAAAAATCAAGAGTATCTGTTTTTATATTCCTTTGACAAACAATACCATTTTTACCTGAGGTAGTTTTAATAGTTTCAACACAAACTTTTATCTCTATTTTTAATTGACACAAACATTAGTGAATTGCATTAGGAATTCATTACCCTTGAGCCTTTATTTATTCCACTTGTGTACATTTCAGTATCATGTAAGATAAACTGAGAAGCCAGGAAACTGATGCTCCCTGTTTACAAGAAATTAAAGTGAACATCCTTATACTGCTATTTTATCAATGTATCTTAAACACCAATCAAGGAGAAATCAGACAATTCAGTTTCTCAGAGGTAATCAGTCTCAAGAGCCAACTGGATAAAGCCTCTATGGACAGAAAAGAGAATGTTACATTACCTACCAATCAGACTGACAGGTTGTATGTATTCTTCTCAGCTAAGAATTAGGCTAAAATAATGAGCTAATTCTAAATTACAATAGCCAAAAATAAAGCATTGTGTCCTTAAAAACCAGTGTAACACTTGCTTCTTCCTGATCTCACTAGTTATAAAAACAGATGACATGGGGTACATTTTTCTCATTTATAATGAAGTATCAGAATGCTTCAGACCTAACACATCCATCTGATAGACTGAGGTAGCAGAAACAAAACCTTTTCATCGGTGCAACAACTCTTGACCAAATTAGCAGCTCATCGGTACTCCAGCTCTTTTCTATGACACACCCCGCAGGCACCTGATCTCAGTTCTATTTCAGACTCAAAACACTACAAGGTTAGGGAGCCTCTCTTTGGTAAGCGAGTTTCCAACACCACATTGTTAATTTGCACCTCTCTCTGAGACAGACACCACCGGCATATCCCACAAAGAAATGAGGAGAAGTTCTTTAAAAAAATATGTGGGGATAAGGGGAGTAAAAGAAAGGAAATTTAATTTTAACTGTGTTTTTAATTTTAAAAAAATTTCTTTAGTAATGAAGGCGGTTAATTGCAAAAGTAAAATCTAAACTTAATAAGGCATCTAAAAAAAACAAAAAGAAACTGTTTTCTTCTATTGTCTTTAGATGCCAATGCAATAAAATCAATATACTGATATTGAGACAAAAGATGATAATGCAATTAATATAGCTCCTTTCATCTAAGGATCTCAATGCATTTTATAGACATAAGTTAATTATGTCTCATACCATCATTTTAAGGTAGGTACATTTTATATACCTGCTTTATGGATGTATAAACAGAAGAAAGGAGAGGTTGACTGACGTGGCCAGAGTGACAGAATGAATCGATGGCAGAGTTCAGAATAATTCCCAATTCTCTGATTTAATTATTAGACCAGAGCTCCCTCTCATACTAAACTGAGTACATTAAAACAGAGCTCTGGATCCACAGGTGTCTCTCATGAAAGCCTGTGAGTTTACTCAGCAACCCCAGGTGTTCCAAATGTACAGAGAAGATGGATTGGTAGTGATGTGCCAGTCTTCCTCACCCTGCCACAGGCACTCTATAAATACAAGCAAAAAGGACATGTCCCCATTCACAGAGTCATCACCAGAATGAGGCAGAACTGCCAGTGACACAGCAAAACCAGCCAAGCTCCTTTTCTGGATAGGATGATATTATGGTTTAGAGAGCACACTTCACTCAAATCCCTTTCCCTGTCTTCCACAAAGCCTACTAACTGCTAAGGAAGAAATGCAGCCTCACACCCAGTATTAAAATCGGTGTAGCTCCACTGAGTTCTTCCTCCAGTCATCCAAAGCATTTATATGTGTGAGCTGTTCTGCCTGTCTATTTTGATGTTGAGCTCCTTGGAGCAAGAACAGTGTCATCCTGAGTTCTGTACAGAACAGAATACACTGTTAGTACTTAATAGATAATAATTTATAAATAATAATGAGGAAGAGTATCCCAAATTACCCAATAAGGTAGTTTCAGGAGAGCCTCATCTTTAATTCACGATGTCAACCAAAGTGAAGCTTCAGCAGCAATCAGTGCCTCAATGTATTCACAGTGGAGCTTACCTACAACAGTCCCAACACTTCAGGACTTCACTTAAGTGGTGCTGTACTTCTGAAGAGAACAGGTCAGAGTTAGCTGAGCAAATGAACGTGAGCCCTTTAGCCACAAAAGAAATATAAGGCCAGATTCTCAGCTGGTGGTTTCAATTGAGTTATACCAACTTACAACAGCTGACCAAACCATATACAGATGAGAAGAGTGCAGTGAAGCTGAGTGTCAGTGTCCTGATCATTAGAGTGTAAAAGAGGTCTAAGTGCTTTGACAATGAGACTGAGTCAGGACCCCTGGCTTCTCTACTCAACTTTGCCCGACTCAACATAGGAACTTGGGAACCTGTGGTGTACTGTGACAGGGAGCGGGGAAGAGAGAGAGAGTGGATTTTTGGAGCCAACACTTTAGCTTCCTGGATTGAAAAATCACAAAATGTTCGCGAACCCTTGGTCTTAATTGCAAACAGCCTGCCTCCAACGCTGCTTCTCTGTCAAGCAAACATTCACTCCCTGCCTCTCATTTGATCGTTCACAGCCAGGTACAGATAGCTCCTGTTTGCTGTGATCAGTGTTTGTTTTTTAGATAAGCAGTTCAACGGAACTCCGATCCGAGTTCACAACAAAACAAAGAGAGGCTGCATAACAAAACAAAGAGAGTAATTTAGTTAAAAGCTTTCTGGGATATCTCCTTATTCCCTGGAGGCCAATAAAAGCGCTGGTGTGTGTCCACACTTGATGAGCAGCGCTGGATCACCAGCGCTGCAATCGCTACACCCCAACCTGGCCAGGTGTACAGCCAGCGCTGCAGCCAGGGAGTTGCAGCGCTGGATGTACCTTGCAGGTGTGGACGGTTACTAATTGCAGCGCTGGAAAGCCTCTACCAGCGCTGCAACTTGCAAGTGTAGCCAAGCCCTCAGTTTCCCTTATCTGTATAATGGGGTTAAAAGTGTGTATTAACCTTTGTAAAGCAATCAGAGGTCAATTATTATTTATCATTTATTTTTAATTCATACAGGAAGACTCATGGAGTATGTTGGCTTCTCATAAAAGAAGGCTATAAAGGATTCTATACAGACACCATATGAAGAACATTAAACATCTTAATCACTGTGAGCTATAATATTTTGCACTTATGCAGGGCCTGATCCAGTACCCACTGAAGGCAATGGAAAGATTCCCAGTGACTTCAATGGGCTTTGCATTAAGCCCATAGTTTGTTCCCTTAAAGGTCCTCAAAGCACTTTGTAAACTCATTTTTAAAGATAGGGAAACAGCTGCCACTCACATCATCTGCAGCAGAGCCAATAACATGATTTCTACTCCTGTCACAAAACCATCTTCTCCCTCAATAAGGCAAGAAATCATGTTTTCAAGTATATCTCAGGGTAGCAAAGTTCAATACAAATAGATGACAAGACCAAGTCTTTGGGAATGATACAAATGAGAGAAATCTTCGGTGAGCTTAAACACAAAAAGGAAGCTTACAAGAAATGGAAACTTGGACAGATGACATGGGAGGAATATAAAAATATTGCTCGAGCATGCAGTAGTGTAATCAGGAAGGCGAAAGCACAACTGGAGTTGCAGCTAGCAAGCGATATGAAGGGTAACAAGAAGTGTTTCTACAGGTATGTTAGCAACAAGGCGGTCAAGGAAAGTGTGGGACCCTTACTGAATGGGGGAGGCAACCTAATGACAGACGATATGGAAAAAGCTGAAGCACTCAATGCTTTTTTTTGCCTCTGAACTCACAGACAAGGTCAGCTCCCAGACTGCTGCACTGGGCAGCACAGTATGGGGAGGAGGTGAGCAGCCCTCAGTGGTGAAAGAACAGGCTAAGGACTATTTAGAAAACCTGGACATGCACAAGTCCATGGGTCCAAATCTAATGCAACCGAGGGTTCTCAGGGAGTTGGCTGATGTGATTGCAGAGCCATTGGCCATTATCTTTGAAAACTCATGGTGATCGGGGGAGGTCTTGGATGATTGGAAAAAGACAAATGTAGTGCCCATCTTTAAAAAAGGGAAGAAGGAAAATCCGGAGAACTACAGACTGGTCAGCCTCACCTCAGTCCCCGGAAAAAATCATGGAGCAGGTCCTCAAGGAACACATTTTGAAGTACTTGGAGGAGAGGAAGGTGATCAGGAACACTCAACATGGATTCACCAAGGGCAAGTCATGCCTGACCAACCTGATTGCCTTCTATGAGGAGATAACTGGTTCTGTGAATATGGGGAAAGCAGTGGACATGATATATCTTGACTTTAGCAAAGCTTTTGATTCGGTCTCCCACAGTATTCTTGCCAGCAAGTTTTAAAAGTATGGATTGGATGAATGGACTATAAGGTGGATAGAAAGCTGGCTAGATTGTCAGGCTCAACGGGTAGCGATCAACAGCTCGATGTCTAGTTGGCTGCCAGTATCAAGCGGAGTGCCCCAGGGGCCGGTTTTGTTCAACTTCTTTCTTAATGATCTGGATGATGGGATGGATTGCACCCTCAGCAAGTTCACGGATGACACTAAGCTGAGGGGGAGAGGTAGACAAGCTGGAGGGTAGGGATAGGGTCCGGAGTGACCTAGACAAATTGGAGGATTGGGCCAAAAGAAATCTGATGAGGTTCAACAAGGACAAGTGCAGAGTCCTGCACTTAGGACGGAAGAACCCCATGCACTGTTACAGGCTGGGGACTGACTGGCTAAGCAGCAGTTCTGCAGAAAAGGACCTGGGGATTACAGTGGACAAGAAGCTAGATATGATTCAACCATGAACCCTTGTTGCCAAGAAGGCCAACGATATATTGGGCTGCATTAGTAGGAGCATTGCCAGCAGATCGAGGGAAGTGATTATTCCCCTCTATTCAGCACTGGTGAGGCCACATCTGGAGTACTGCATCCAGTTTTGGACCTCCCTCTACTGAAAGGATATTCACAAATTGGAGAGAGTCCAGTGGAGGGCAACAAAAATTATTAGGGAGCTCTGGCACATGACTTATGAGGAGAGGCTGAGGGAACTGGGCTTATTTAGTCTGCAGAAGAGAAGAGTGAGGGGGGATTTGATAGCAGCCTTCAACTACCTGAAAGGGGGGGGTTCCAAAGAGGATGGAGCTCGGCTGTTCAAAGTGGTGGCAGATGACAGAACAAGGAGCAATGGTCTCAAGTTGCAGTGGGGGAGATCTAGGTTGGATATTAGGAAACACTATTTCACTAAGAGAGTGGTGAAGCACTGGAATGGATTACCTAGGGAGGTGGTAGAATCTCCACCCTTGGAGGTTTTTAAGGCTCATCTTGACAAAGCCCTGGCTGGGATGATTTAGTTGGGGTTGGTTCTGCTTTGAGCAGGAGGTTGGACTCAATGACCTCCCGAGGTCTCTTCCAACCCTAATCTTCCATGATTCTATGAAATCTAGAACACTGGAAATAAGGTATGTTTACCCTATGAAAGGCATCTATAGCATCATAACACCGTTTTGCCTACCTAAGGGGTCTACATTCTCTCTCTGAAGCAGCCATAGTCCTCTGAACATCTTATTGCATCCATGGTTTGGGTATATAGGAATATAGGAACTGCCATGCTGGATCAGACCCTAATTCCAACTAGTCCAGTATCCTGTCTTTGACTGGTGGGAACAAGATGCTTCAGAGAAAGTTTTAAGTACACCACAGTAGGCAGATGTGGGATAATCTGCCCCCATCTAGGTTACAGGGCAAATTATTCTATGCTCCTCCAAAACCAAGCATATGTTTTCTAACAACACATTCAAAATTACCACAACTGTACATGCATATGGACTATTAACATTAGTGAGTTACTGAATTGAGGAATGGACACCCACCCCCAGACTGGGTCATAGATAATACCTTAAAGCCTACCATGTTTTTTATAAAAAGAATAAACTGAAACAAATGTATTCCTTCAAGTGGTCATTATAGTGGCAATTTTTTCTAGGAGCATTAATAATACTTGAACTGGAGCTCAGAAGTAACCTTTATACTGTCCAGAATGTACCACGTATGAAAGATTTGGCGATGGAATAAACTTCCAACACTGAAAGAAGTTTGGCGTTCTGGTGCCCCAACTTTCAGCTGCATCCAATATCCCCCAGCCTGCTCTCAAGCACACCCGGCTGGCTATGGTGTAAAAGGACTGTCTGCCAGCCAGGGATTGCTGGAAAGCAGTGTGCTCCAGCCATGATCCCTTCCTGCAGGAATTAGCCCACCACGCGCCCTACATTAGGGGCTGCAGGAAAGTGGGTGGAAACAACCTGTGCCACCTCTCCACCAACTGGGGTCAACCCCATGCTGGAGAATCACTAGCTGTGGCGATCCAGTAGCTTTCTGGACACTTTGCACAGTGACAGCAGTACAAAGGAACCAAAACGGTCAGGATTAAGATCGGGATAATCTGTACTATTTACAGCATGCACACATCAGGTAACTTTCCCCTTCAGTTATAGAGGAGAGCACTGGACTAGGACTTGGGAGCCCTGGCTTCTGTTCCTGGCTTTGCAGTTCACTTTGGGCAAGTCACTTCACTTCTCCGTTTTCACACCTAGCCTTTGTCTATCTTGTCTACTTACATTTAAACTCTTCAGGACAGAGATCATACTTTACTATGATTGTGTACAGTGCCAGTACATGGGGCACTCTAAGTTTCTGTCATATAAATAATAATACTGAGCGGTGATCTAGCAATTCAATGGCACTGCTCAAACCCCGGAACTGAAACAAGGAGCTAGTGTCAACAGCTTTTATTTTTCACCAAAACTTTTAACGAGATATTTTCTTTACTAATTAAAAAGTTATTGCACTTGGAAAGAGTGGAAAATTATTATTATATCCCTGCATAAAACTCTCCATTTTTAAATCAACTTAGTGACTGAGTTAACATACATATGCTCTCAAATGCTACACAGCAAAATCTGACATTTCAGGGTTGGTATCTATAGGCTCTCTCTTACAGAGAAAAAACTTATTTCTGTTTTCAGATTTTAACTCTAATATATGGACCATGGCTACAAACCTTTACAACATACAATGGAACAAATAAATCCATATGAACTTGTAACAGGGCAGACTCCTCTCCTGTCCTGAGATCCCTCACAAACAGTCAAAGATGTCTTTTGATTGATTATCACCTCTATGAATTTTTATTACCCTCACCAAAAAGGCCCAGTCAGAATCCTGTGCAGCAAGTCTATTTACAGTTTTTCCTAATCCTCAGCTTTTTCTCCACGGAAAGGAAGCAAAAGAGACCTCACCAGTCTGAGACCTTTCTTCCTATGGGCTCTGCTAGCCTTCCCCTTTGCTCTTCCTTCCTGTGTTTTTAACTAGCCTCCCCAGTTGGTAGGATAATTAGCTCCTTAGCTCACCAAACCCCTCTCCCTGCACACTCTGCTTAGGCAATAAAGTTCTCTCCTCCTCCATCAGGCCTTTCCTGGTGGAACTAGATAAGGCTTAAGTGGTCAGAGTGCTGGGTCCACCACTGGCTCTCAGCACTCTGTCGCGGAGCTATGCAGGTAATACGTAACTCTAAGGTCATGAATATGTTATCTTGCCAAGTGTTCATTTTCATTCCATTGCTGACATGTTTTATAAATAAAGCTATGATTAAGATTTTAAGAAATATTTATTGACTTACCATCAGAAGTCACAATATAAACTAGAAGAGTAGTCTGAAGTAGATTTTCTCATATTGGGTATTTATTGAAGTATATTATTCCAAGACATTAGGTTTTCCCTTTATATTGTTTACAGGAGTCTAGAGGCAAAATTCCCCAGGGAGATTTGTCACTTTATCATAGCAGCTGAGATTGTGTACTTTGTAGCTAGAAGCTTGATCACTTGCAAGTACAATATTATTTATATATCTATATAATATAGTGATGTGGGGAAAAATAAAAGCACACGACTTTCAAAGGCCTATGGACGAACAAAGGAATCAATTAGTGCAGCAAAGAGGGTAAAGTATTAACAAAGCCAGCTATACCTAACCGCACAGTAAAATTCACCCCAGACACAGAAGGCCAGTGCAACACACACTGCACCACTAATGCCCTGCACAGGGGAAGTAGCCACATGGGAGTGCTTGCACAATCCCTACACACCACGGGAAAGGTCTCCACACTGGCTCCCTCAAGGGGGCAGGGCAGGGTCATGGGAGCCACACAACAGGCCCAGGAGCAGCTACTCCAGCTGATAGGGTATTCTCAGTCTCCAGCCCTGAGATGCGTGGTAGAACCCCTGCATACTCCATTACTACACTGGCTTGGATGGGGTGGACTAAGCACACAGCCATTCATTTGATGGTGACAGTGTAAAGCAGCAAGTCATTTTTTCACTTCACTGCTCTAATTTTTCTTTTCATTAAGAAACTCCAGTGCTCACTGCCCTGAACAGCTACAAACTAGCAGAACTTCCTTTAGTGAGATTAGAGCTACAATCAGAATGTGGCTGTATGTGAAGGCAATTCTTTATTCCCAGAGAGAAAATATCCCTTCTTCCTTTCAATTTAGTGAAAGCCATTTAGTCAGATATAATGACTTCTTCTCAGTCAGTTTATTGCTTACTGTGAATGTTCGCTGCAATGAATGACATGCAAAACATATCACAAACAGTAAAAGAGTAGCTATTAAGACCAAAAATACCAGACAAGCTGGAGAAGCATTTTGAGAAGAAGAAAATGATCAACTAGATCTTTGTAACATTCACTAAACAGAGAGGCTAATCAAATTTCAGTCCATTTGTATTTAATCTCCATTTGTCCTTTCATCTCAAGAGCAATGGATATGAATGTACATCATGCAATAAACGAATCAGATATACCTAAGAGACCCAATCAAGGACCCCATACAACACAAAAGCACCTCATGCGTAATGCCACACAACTGATTTCAGCACAAACTTGAAATTTCTTCTCAGTGACTTATTCTGCACAGAAAGGGAAATAATATATTTATCTGCAATATAATTATTCAGTTGATTTAAACACATGATGCTTCATGATTCCAATACAGATACTAACTCTTTATAAGCTTAAGCTATCACTGAAAGAAGTAAACCCTTTAAAACTGCTGGACAGTCATTGTGCTGCTGTAAGATTGTCCTTTTTATTGATTTGTGTGTCATTGTTTATATTGAAAGAAGAAAAAAGAAAAAGATTTTGCTTATAGTTCCCAAGAACAATATTTCCAAGTGAATACATGTAATGGAATTAAGCTACATTAAAGTAACATATGGTTCACTCAGAAACAAGGAGATTTTCAGTCCAGACTGATATGGCATCATGAATATTTACAAGACAGAACAATCACCACCCCTTGCAGGAGAAAGTAGTAGGTCAACCACATGAGTAGAGGCAACAAGCTGCATAGTAGGGATTACAGTCCGCATTAAGGACAGGAGAGCAGCCTTAAATGACAATAAAAAGCAAACTTATTTATGTTTGGCCCTGAGTATTATCTGAACACAATTTTCCCCTTGTATTTTTAAACGATGCTAACTCAAGTCAATAAGCAACCAGCAGATTATAGCCCTGCCAAAAATTCATTTCAGTCAATTTTATATAAACTTACAAACAGGGCTGGCTCCAAGTTTTTTGCCGCCCCAAGCAAAAAAATGTTCCTGTGCCCTCCCAGCCCCGCCCCAACTCCGCCCCTTCCCCACCCCATTCCAACCCCTTCCCCAAATCCCCAGCCCCACCTCCTCCCCAGGCACACCGCATTCCCCTCCTACCCCTCCCTCCCAGGCAAGCCTGGGAGGGAAGGGGGAGAAGCAGAGCGGTGGCGTGCTCGGGGGAGCAGGCGGCAGTGGAGGGGAGGTGAGCTGGGGGGGCAGTTCCTCTGCCCCCCCCACAGGGTTACTTCCTGCGTCCCTCCCCGTGCCCCTCACCACCGTAGCTCGCCTCCGCTCAGGGCACTGATTAACATGAACTCAAATTCCCAGCCTAAGAGTATAACATTAGTAAGGATGAACTGAACAGAAGCACATGCTGGACGATAATTGGAGTCAAATGGAAAAGCAGATGTCTACAACCATTCAATTCCCCGGGTCAGAGGTGAAGTTTGTTGCTGTTTATGAATTACTGTACATCTAGGTATTGTCGCTTTCATTGATTTGGGCATTTAGAACCTATCGCCCCAAAGAACTACAAGCAACCAAACATCTTAACTATCTCAGGTACTTAGTGCCTTGCAATCTTTAATGTATCTATTGTCACACCAATCCTAAGAGGTAGGCCAGTGTTATTATCCCCATTTTACAGATGGGGAACTCAGGGACAGAGAGAACAAGTCACAAAGGAAGTCTATGGTGAAGCAGGGAATTTACTCCTGGGGGAATTCTGCGCCACTATGCATGTGCAGAATTCATATCCCCTGCAGATTTCTTTGCATCCCCACAGAAAAATGACTGTGACAGGGAAGCAAAGGAAAGCTGCAAGAGCAGTCACGCAGCACTCCCTAGCTGCGCAAGTACATTGTTTCAGGCACCTGGAGCAGCCAGCAGAGAGGTAAATCACCACAGCGCTGTGGATACTCCAGCCAGTGGCTCCTACCTTGAGCCAAGATCAGTTGCTAGTTGTGGCTGCGCTGAAGGCAGAAGAGGACGGGACTTCCCCTTCCCCTGCAAAGAGTGGCTGGGGCTGTGTCAGATTCACTCCCAGAAACTTCTCCCAGTGGCAGGAAGCTCAGCATCCTCCCCTGCTTCCTGTCCCCATCACTCCTCAGCTGCAGGAGGAGGGGTCATTGTAGAGGGAGCTGCTCCCCCATCTGTCCAACTCCCGTGCATCTGGACCTCCGAGACACCCCTGCCAAGCCTCACCCTGTATGCCCAGAACCCCCCTAGCCTTCCATACCCGAATCCCACCCTATTGAACTTCAACCACTGCATCTGGAGCCCCCTGCATCCAGACACCCTGCCTCCGGACCCCCACCCCTGCACCCAGACCACCCCCTAATGAGCTCCCTGCACTCAAACACCCAACCTGACAAGCCCCACCCCCCCGCACCACCGTGAGCCCCCACATCCAGACCCCCACACCACTGACCCCCAATTAGCTGCACCCAGACCCCCACCCCACCAAACCCCACTCTCCCAGCACCCAGACACCCTGCTGAGACCCCCACACCCAGACCCCTACACTGAGCCCCAACCACTTTCACCTGGAAGCCCCTGCAGAGTCCCATTGCCCCTGCACCTGGAACACACACACCCCCAACAAGCCTCTGTGCATCCAGATCCTCCCCACACCTAGACCCCCCCCACTGAGCTACCTGCCTCCAGATTGTCTCACACAGAATCTTCTCACCCCACACCTGGATCCCCCCCACACTGAGCCCCTCCATGCTTGGATCCTGCCTGGTTAAGCCTCCCTGCCCCACACTTAATGTGCCTGGCTCAGAGGGGCAGGGCTCCAGGGTGTTTTTCTGGGGCAAACCCAGGCCCTGTGCTGTGTCAGGGTCGGGTGCTGCCTCACCAGTGAGTCCGTGTCCCTGGGGTGGAGGGTGGGAAGGCTTCAGGGTGATCTCCCAGCTTCGTGCAACCAGTGGCTTGTGCTCCCCACTGTCATGCTGGAGCCTCTGCATTTATTTATTGACAAATAAAACTTGCAGAGTGCAGATTTTTAAAATATTGTGTGCAGAATTTTTAGGCACAGAATGCCCTCATGAGTAGGAATTAAACCCAAGTTTTCTAAATCCCAGACAAGCACCCTATTTACTGCAACTTCCTTCTTCCCTCTGTCTGGTGTGATGCTCACACTGCAATTTGCACTTTAAATTAAGATGTAAATCTTATAGGTAGACTGCAGACTCCTCCTGATTGAGATCTCTACGCATTACCCATAATACATATAAAAGTTAATAGTAATAATGTTGTGCATGGTCTAGTGGTTAGAGCAAAGGACTTTGAGCTAGGACTCAGTTTTTATTCCTGGTTCTGCCACTACTTGCTATCATAAACATAAAGAAAAGGGTAGCATAAAATCCCCCGTTGCAGCTGTACTGAATTGCTTTACCTGTAAGGGGTTAAGAAGCTCAAAAAACCTGGTTGGCACCTGACCAGAAGGACCAATAAGGAAAGAAGATACTTTCAAATCTGCGGGGGGAGGTTCTTGTTTGTGCTCTCTTTGTTTGTTCCCTTTCCCGACAGAGAGAGAGATCAGGCAGGTAAAACATCTCCTGAAATGATCCATCTAAGATTACAAACATTTTAAGTAAGGCAAGGAAATGAGTTAGATTATCTTTTGTTTTACCTTGTGAATTTTCCTTGTGATAAAAGGTAGTTTTATTCCCTTTTTGTAACTGTGAAGTTGAGTCCAGAGGGGAATCCTCTGTGTTTTAAATCTTTTTATTACCCTGTAAAGTTACCTTTCATCCTGATTTTGCAGGTTTGATTCTTTTACCCTTTTTTTAAATAAAGTTCTTCCTTTAAGAACCTGATTGATTTTCAGTGTCCTAGAGACAAAGGGTCTGGTCAGTATTCACAAGCCTCCCCAGGAAAGGAGGCAAAGGGGATTAGGGGAATATTTTAGGGGAATGGGGACTCCAAGTGACCTTTTTCCTGAATTTTTTTGTAAATCACTTGGTGGTGGCAGCAACACCGTCCAAGGACAAGGAAAGGAATTGTACCTTGGGGAAGTTTTAACCTAAGATGGTAAAATATAAGCTTAGGGGGTCTTTCATGTGGGTCCCCATATCTGTACCCCAGAGTTCAGAGTGGGGAGTGAACCCTGACACTTGCTGTCTGGTCTTACACAAGTCACTTTACTTTTTTGCCTCAGTCTACCCATGAAATGAGGGTAATGATAGATATCACCTCATTGGGGTGTTGCGAGGCTTCATGGAGGCGTGTGACATGCTTTGAAATCCTGAGATGAAAAGCACTCTATAATAATATGTTGCATTGTATTGTAGCACCCAGAAGCTATTGGACAAATAGCTAGTTTCATATTTTCCAAAGCCTTTACACTACCTGCAATTACAGAAAGGTATAATTTGGTGCTTAACTAGATTATTTGTACAATATTTTCCCATGGACGTTGTGACAAATGCCATGCTTTGGTAGCCTGGAATATTCAGAAACTACTATACTGAGATACAACAGATGCTATGGACACATGGGATATTCAAAGACTATCATATCAACTTTATAAATGTATGTATTTTTGAGGGCTGGCTAGTGATTGCACTCCTGGCTAAATGAGGAAATTAAAACATTTTCTATAGGACCCAAAGTCACTTGCAGGGGGTGGGAAGAGAGAATGCAAATTCTTAGTGTCAGTTTCACTCCCCAGAGGCAATAATATATATACTAGTTCGATCTGGTAAAAAATGTTAAACTGTACGAAGAAACAGCTTCACTCATACACGATTCAAGAACTGACATAAAACTCTGACCGAGAGACACAGACCCTGTGAAAAGGGCCTTTATCGGGGTCTCCATGAAGAAGACGGGTGACTGGTAAGACAAGACCTGCATATAAGCTTTTTATTGTTTTTAAGGTATGATTCATTGGTAATGCTTTTGTTCTGCATAGTACTTTGTTTTATAAAAGCAGGCAGTCACTGGTTAACTGTATCATTGCCCCTGAGAAAATAGGACTGCAGGTTCTGAACTAAAGTCAGAGCTGCTGAGGTAATCACAGTGAATCACAGGAGTCTGCAGTCTAACTCCCTGGTCCGTAGGGAGTGGATAGCAGGATCCCACCCTAAGAAAAGTGATAGCTAGAGGATAGAGCCCTAAGTGTAGTCACCCAAGAAGATCATGAAGGGGTGCAGTTACTTTGGGGACTGTGACAGTCATTACTAGAAAAACTCTCATTATTCTAAAATGGTAATGCTACTGAAGATATTGGCTATTACCAAGATTTTCATGTTTAACAATAGCTCCAGCTTTTGTTCTACAAGACCTAATAATTTCCAGGAATTTCAAGATTCGCACTGTTTGATTTAGTACAGAAGGCTAGTTTTCCGCCTAATCTTTCTATTTCAGTGGCTGCAGCACCAACGTACTCCTTAAACAGTGTCAAATTTTCCAAGCTCTTTCTTTGTTAACAGTTTAACTCTGACTCCTGTAAGTTTGACTGTTCAGTTTCATCAAAAATAAGTCTACTACTCTTTTCAAAAGTCCTCGTTGACGGTATTGACATCCAACCTCTGAGAAATTCTCTATCATTTAGGGCCTGATCTAAAGCCCACTAAAGTCAATGGGAGTCTTTCCAATGATGTCAAGGGACTATGAATCATGTGCTTAGAGATCTTCAATTCCATTCAAATGACAGTCTACTTGTCATACTGTGTAACTTCATTTTTTCCAGTTATACTAATGTACCGTATTTTCCGGCGTATAAGACGACTTTCTATACTAAAAAACAACCCCCAAAAATCGGGGGTCGTCTTATATGCCGGGTATAAACAGCGGGCAGCCCAGAGCCCTCTGATTCCCGGCTGCGGCTGGGATTTAAAAGGCTCTGTGCTCCCAGCCGCAGCGGGCAGCCCAGAGCCCTCTGATTCCCGGCCGCGGCTGGGATTTAAAAGGCTCTGATTCCCGGCCGCGGCTGGGATTTAAAAGGCTCTGTGCTCCCAGCCGCAGCGGGCAGCCCAGAGCCCTCTGATTCCCGGCCGCGGCTGGGATTTAAAAGGCTCTGGGCTCCCCGCCGCACTCCCGGCCGCGGCTGGGATTTAAAAGGCTCTGGGCTCCCTGCCACAGCGGGCAGCCCAGAGCCCTCTGATTCCCGGCTGCGGCTGGGATTTAAAAGGCTATGGGCTCCCCGCCGCAGCGGGCAGCCCAGAGCCCTCTGACTCCCCGCCACGGCTGGGATTTAAAAGGCTCTGGGTTCCCCGCCGCAGCGGGCAGCCCAGAGCCCTCTGATTCCCAGCCGCGGCTGGGATTTAAAAGGCTCTGGGCTCCCCCCCTGGGAAGGGGGGGGTCGTCTTATACGGCGAGTATAGGCCAAAACCTATGTTTTAACTGTAAAATTAGGGGGTCATCTTATACGCCCAGTCGCCTTATACGCCGGAAAATATGGTATCTGTCCCTTCTGGATTCAGCTACACCATTAAAGGAAGGTTGTTTCTTATTTCGAAACTAAAAACACTATTGCCTTAAGAGTGAAACTCAATATGAGCAACACGGTGTTAAATGCGGGAAGGTCACAGGTTAAACTGTAGCATATTCAGATTTCTTCAGAAGAAAGCAACACTGAAAACAGTTAGGCTAATACCTAATCTGTTACACCGTATTACAGGGGCAACTACATCCTCTTCAAATTTGACATCTAAAGAAGATACTAAATCTAAAGCAATCTTTTTGCTAATGAAAACTCCAATCCCTCATTCACTGCTTCTACCAAGAACAAACTTGTTTCAGAACACAATGATTATTTAAGAATTACAAATAATTGAATCAAATTAAATTTGGAGTACTTGAGTGGGAGGGAAGGGCTGGTTTTGCTTCATTTTGAAGAAAGTTTTTTCAGGAGATGATTCTGAGCATCTTGACTTGTGCAAAGAGGGGAAATTCTAAAGCTGAGAAAAGGACATTTTTCCCTTACCTGAGATGCTCCAGAGAGGCAAGGCACTGAAACTGGCACATTAGACAACTGCTCCAAATGCTGCTCAGATGATCTCTGCACCTCCTGTCTTTGTCCATCGTGAACCACTGCACTCCTTCCGAGTTGCCCATAGTCTGCTCTACCCCACGTGAAGACCTTGCCAGTTTCTAAATACAAACACACCGTTATTGGTTATTTCTCCATTACAGCCAGACAGTGTTTGGAACGCTAATTTCAAAACTAGAACAACCGACTCTATGTACTGTTTACTGCACCCTACCTAAAAGCTCAGAGAACACAATAGTGAAAAAGTGAGGAATCTACTTACTCTTTGGAGCATGAGGAGAGAAAAAGGTATTAAAATGTAGCTGAGAAACTCATTGCAATTACCCAAATTTCAATATTTAGTTTTCAAACAGAAATGCCATGTCTGATGAGGCATGGATTGTACATGGAATTGTCTCAGTAAATCTGCATCCTCTAGATGCACTGTATAGAATTTTTATACGTATTTGTTTTACAAAAGAAACCTTTTTGTTTTGTTTTAAGAGATACACACATAAAATAGCTTACATTAAATTCCAAGAGATTTTCTTTCCATCCCAATATTTGGCACAGAGACATCCGGTGTCCCTGTATTTAGCATAAGGTTTATGTCTCCTTCAGAGAAGATACCTTCTGCCACAAGCTTCTGTTAGCTGCAGAATAATGGTTGTTTCTGCATGGTGACTGATGATGGGGGAATAGTGCCACAAGATGCCCTGGGTGTCCCTAGCCTCTGATTGCCTGAAGCTGAGAGTGGACAACAGGGGATGGATCACCCAATGATTGGCCAATGCCAGGTGCTTCAGAGGGAATGAACAGAACAGGCATTGCTGGAAGACAAGATTCTGGGCTAGCAGGACCAGTGTGCCTTTAAGTGAAGCGTCTGGGGAAAATCTCAGCTCTGTGAGCAAAAGCTGTTACATATCTTTCCCACATCAAGGGGAAGGTGAACTTTATTAATGACCTAACAGTACAGATCCCTGTGCGGTGCGCGACAGTATAATTTGGGGTTTATACTCCAGCAAGGGTGCACGTTGGAGGAGCTGGGAAATTGGCTGTTGCCTCCTGCCTGTCTTTGAATAGCTTAGGTAAAGCACTCAGGTAGCGCAGTGTGCGTGCGTGGCGCCACCAGCGATCACGTTGGGTGATAACAGGGCATGGAGAGGCTGGCTGGAATCATCAACAAAGCAGTGTTAGTTAGACCAGCAAAGCTGGCAGATTAAGAGGCACAGCTGTTCCCACAGCTCCCAGACTGCACCCGGGGGTGACAACCCATCACAGTGGGTTTATAGTAAGCATGCTTGTCATGATTGAAACCTGTATGCCTTTTCCTAAATAGGCTGAAGGATGCAAGAAAGTTAACAAGAGCAAGGGCAGAAAAGGTGGGGGAGTTGCGTTGTATGTAAGAGAGCAGTATGACTGCTCAGAGCTCCGGTATGAAACTGCAGAAAAACCTGAGAGTCTCTGGATTAAATTTAGAAGTATGAACAACAAGGGTAATGTCGTGGTGGGAGTCTGCTACAGACCACCAGACCAGGGGGATGAGGTGGACGAGGCTTTCTTCCAGCAACTAACAGAAGTTGCTAGATCACAGGCCCTGGTTCTCATGGGTGACTTTAATCACCCTGAAATCTGCTGGGAGAGCAATACAGCGGTGCACAGACAATCCAGGAAGTTTCTGGAAAGTGTAGGGGACAATTTCCTGGTGCAAGTGCTGGAGGAACCAACTAGGGGAAAAGTTCTTCTTGACCTGCTGCTCACAAACAGGGAAGAAATAGTAGAGGAAGCAATAGTGGATGGGAACCTGGGAGGCAGTGACCATGAGATGGTCGAGTTCAGGATCCTGACACAAGGAAAAAAGGAAAGCAGTAGAATAGAGACCCTGGACTTCAAAAAAGCAGACTTTGACTCCCTCAGGGAACTGATGGGCAAGGTCCCCTGGGAGAATAACATGACGGGGAAAGGAGTCGAGGAAAGCTGGCTGTATTTTAAAGAATCCTTATTGAGGTTGCAGGAACAAACCATCCCGATGTGTAGGAAGAAAAGTAAATATGGCAGGCGACCAGCTTGGCTTAACAGTGAAATCCTTGCTCGTCTTAAACACAAAAAAACAGCTTACAAGAAGTGGAAGATTGGACAAATAACCAGGGAGGAGTATAAAAGTATTGCTCAGGCATGCAGGTGTGAAATTAGGAAGGCCAAATCACACTTGGAGTTGCAGCTAGCCAGAGATGTTAGGAGTAACAAGAAGGGTTTCTTTAGGTATGTTAGCAACAGGAAGAAAGTCAAGGAAAGTGTGGGCCCCTTGCTGAATGAGGGAGGGAACCTAGTGACGGAGGATGTGGAGAAAGCTAGTGTACTCAATGCTTTTTTTGCCTCTGTCTTCACAGACAAGGTCAGCTCCCAGACAGCTGCACTCTGCAGCACAGTATGGGGAGGAGGTGACCAGCTCTCTGTGGAGAAGGAAGTAGTTCAGCACAAGTCCATGGGGCCGGATGCGCTGCATCCGAGGGTGCTAAAGGAGTTGGCCGATGAGATTGCAGAGCCATTGGCCATTATCTTTGAAAAATCATGGCGATCGGGGGAGGTCCCGGACGACTGGAAAAAAGCTAATGTAGTGCCCATCTTTAAAAAAGGGAAGAAGGAAGATCCAGGGAACTACAGGCCAGTCAGTCTCACCTCAGTCCCTGGAAAAATCATGGAACAGTTCCTCAAAGAATCAATTCTGAACCACTTAAAGGAGGGGAAAGTGATCAGGAACAGTCAGCATGGATTCACCAAGGGCAAGTCATGCCTGACTAACCTAATTGCCTTCTATGATGAGATAACCAGCTCTGTGGATGAGGGGAAAGCAGTGGATGTGCTATTTCTGGACTTTAGCAAAGCTTTTGATACAGTCTCCCACAGTATTCCTGCCAGCAAGTTAAAGAAGTATGGGCTGGATGAATGGACGGTGAGGTGGATAGAAAACTGGCTAGATGGTCAGGCTCAACGGGTAGTGATCAATGGTTCCATGTCTAGTTGGCAGCCGGTATCAAGTGGAGTGCCCCAAGGGTCGATGCTGGGGCCAGTTTTATTCAATATCTTCATTAACGATCTAGAGGATGGTGTGGACTGCACCCTTAGCAAGTTTGCAGATGACACTAAACTGGGAGGAGTGGTTGATACGCTGGAGGGTAGGGATAGGATACAGAGGGACCTAGACAAATTAGAGGATTGGGCCAAAAGAAATATGATGAGGTTCAACAAGGACAAGTGCAGAGTCCTGCACTTAGGACGGAAGAATCCCATTCACTGTTACAGACTAGGGACCGAATGGCTGGGCAGCAGTTCTGCAGAAAAGAACCTAGGGGTTACGGTGGACGAAAAGCTGAATATGAGTCAACAGTGTGCCCTTGTTGCCAAGAAGGCTAATGGCATTTTGGGTTGTATAAGTAGGGGCATTTCCAGCAGATCGAGGGACGTGATCATTCCCCTCTACTCAGCACTGGTGAGGCCTCATTTGGAGTACTGTGTCCAGTTTTGGGCCCCACACTACAAGAAGGATGTGGATAAATTGGAGAGAGTCCAGCGGAGGGCAACAAAAATGATTAGGGGGCTGGAGCACATGACTTATGAGGAGAGGCTGAGGGAACTGGGATTGTTTAGTCTGCAGAAGAGAAGAATGAGGGGGGATTTGATAGCTGCTTTCAACTACCTGAAAGGGGGTTCCAAAGAGGATGGATCTAGACTGTTCTCAGTGGTAGAAGATGACAGAACAAGGAGTAATGGTCTCAAGTTGCAGAGGGGGAGGTTTAGGTTGGACATTAGGAAAAACTTTTTCACTAGTAGGGTGGTGAAGCACTGGAATGGGTTACCTAGGGAGGTGGTGGAATCTCCTTCCTTAGAGGTTTTTAAGGTCAGGCTTGACAAAGCCCTGGCTGGGATGATTTAGTTGGGTTTGGTCCTGCTTTGAGCAGGGGGTTGGACTAGATGACCTCCTGAGGTCCCTTCCAACCCTGAGATTCTATGAAGTCCAGATCATATTAGATCATTTTAGAAATAATGTAAAGGCTGTTGGTAAGACAAAGAGAATCCCTACTGTACGGCTGCTTTGATACATACCTGAAACATTTTTAGCAACTATATTTTTAAACATATGGTATATCCTAATAAACAATCTGATACTGAGGGCTAGTCTACACTAGAAAAGTTTTGCTGGTCTAGCTATACCAGGAGATCTATATGGGCAAACCCTCCCAGTGAAGACACAGGTTATACCGGCTTTTGCAGGTACAGCTTATACCCGTTCCCCCAAACAAAATCAGCTACACCAGCAAAAGCACTTTTTTTTTACAACTGTGTCTACAATAGGGCTTTTGCCAATATAAAAATGTCATTAAAAAAAAATCACATCCCAAACCATTATTATACTGGTAAAAACTTTAAGTATAGACCTGGACTTAGGCTCTGATCCTACAATTGACAGTACACAAGTGGACTACTGTCCCCCACGCAGAGTCCCATTCACTGTAATGGGGCTAAGCAAGGGCAGAGCCTTTCACCCACATGCTCTCACCTTATCCAACACCTCCCTTTTGCTGATGACGCAGCAGTGACAACCCACACAGAAGCTCATCTCCAAAACCTTATAGTCAGTTTTCCCAAAGCCTGCCAAGACTTTGGGCTTACCATAAGCTAAAAAAGATTAACATAATGTTGAGGAAGCACCTTCCATCAAGATCAACAACTATGAACTTGAAGTGGTGAACACAGTCAACCTTTCACTTGAAATGGAATTCAACATCCGCACTGGAAAAGCCACCACAACAACGTCTAGAATAAGCAAGAGGAGATGGCAAAACAACTAACTGACAGAACACACAAAGATCTGTGTGTATTGTGGGTGTGTTATCAGCACACTTTTGTATGGGAGCGAGACATGGACCTGATACTCTCATCAGGAAAAGAGGCTCAACAGCTTCCATATGTGTTGCCTTCGATGAATCTTTGGCATCTCCTGGAGGGACAGAGTCACCAACACTGAAGTGCTCGAGCAGCCCAGCATACCCAGCATGCAAACACTTCTCAAACAGAGATGCCTCCGCTGGGTTGGGCATGTGTGCAAATGAATGATGGGGTGCATCCCAAAGGACATCCTCTACAGTGAATTGGCATCTGGGAAAAGACCCAAAAGACACCCAGAATTGCATTTCAAGGATGTGTGCAAGTGAGACCTCAAAGAAATGGACACGGATGTGGACAACTGGGAAGATCACACTCAAGACCACAGCCTTTGGAGACAAGAGCTTAACAAAGGTCTCCAGAGTTACGAGAGGAAGCCACCCAGCTTAGCAGAGGAGAAACGAGCTTGCAGAAGGCAGCGCCCAAAGGATCAAAACACCATCTTTAAATGTGATGGATGCGGCAGAGATTGTCTCTCTCAAGTGGGGTTCTTCAGCCAGAGCTGCCATAAAACCAACTGAGTAAATTATTTACTTCTCAGGGGCACATACTCATGGTCTCTCAAGACTGAAGGATGCCTACTACTTATCTTTTATGGGAATGAGTTCCATAATCCCGCTTCAGAGCCTAAGAACATTCTGTCTCCCATAGTCACAACTCCTCCATTGGTTTACAATTTTACTGCAGAATGTTGCTACCATGTGAACTGCATTAAATATTCTATACAGTATGTTCTCTATAGAATATTGATCAACATTTCATAGCAACAAAAAAAATTCAACCTGAGGCAGAGACAAAGCATGGAAAATTCCAGCCCGAGAAGTTAAAGTCTGTCAAAGTTATAAGCATTGGGTTATGATAGAAAGTGTTAGGCACTCTTAACAAGAGGCATTGCTATTCTGTCACCTATAACAGAGGGTATTTAATAATGGCCTAAAAATATATATTATATTAGTCACATAGAATAAGAGGCTGAGGGATGAATTACTTAAGAATTAAAGGTGACATAACAAGGAATATTGATCTAAAATTAGAAAAGGACAATTTTTAATTACAAGTTAAGAAAACACTTCTAGCACAGTGAGTCAATTAGACAATGGAGTACATTTAACAAGGTGGGTTGCTAAGGCATCAGAATTTGATGTTCAAGAACAGACAAGATAAAAAGAATTAGCACATAGAAGACAATCCTGAAATTTGTCGGACGGGACGCAGAACACCATGCTGGAAGTCCTTTCCACCTCTATCAAAACACTGACAGTGTTTACTAAGAGCTTGATCCTTCAAGGTGCTCAGCACTCTGACCCTAATCCATGAAAGCACTTAAGATCATGCTTAACTATGAACATGTGAGTAGTTCCACTGACATCAGCAGAATTATATATGTGCTTAAAGTTAAGCACATGCTGCATTGGATCAGGACAGACTGCTCATCAGCGTGCAGGGACTGGATCCCAAGTCAGAAACAATGGGCTTAATTGTGTAACTTTAGGGTGTCATGTTTTAAGTGAAACTAATATCCAAACCAATAGACCAGATAACTTGTTTTTTTACCATTTTCATGTATGCTTTTATCTGGTCCATGTTGAAATTAATATTATATTATTCATGGTGTTTTATGTATCAGTAGAAATCTGCCTTCCTTTATCTCAGTCACATGGAATTAGTTGATTTTCTCCTATTCTTAAAGCTGATAGCCCCCATTACAACAGTTCATAATCAGAAAATCCCTTAAATCCTTTGCTGAACAGGGATTGACTTAAACATGTGTTTAAATGCTTGCTGAATTGGCACCTCACTTTTTAATCTGCAGTTCAACCTCATGAAAGCGCCTCTAGATTTACTTTATATCCTCCTTCAAATAAACTGCCACCATGAAGGAAAATGGAAATCCAACTCCCAAAGTCTGTGGCATTGAGCATGTCTAATGATATTGCTTATAATACTTCTACATTTCTGTCTGACATTGTACATTTCACTATGCTTACTTATGATGCTGTCAGGAATGTAAAGTATGTTATTTTTCTTTCTTAGCCATTTCCTAATCAATCTATTTAGCCATATGGACTGTTCCAGTACAATCATAAATAGTCATAGTTGTACCTGAACAGTCCATATGGCTGAAGAGATTTTGGTCTTGTACATTTTACATTGAAACTGACCCATTTTTAAAGAACAGATAAGAATTTTAGTAAATGTTGATTTGTTTCTTCCACATCACTTCAGATTTATTTTTGTCTGAAGTTATAGTTGTCAGTATTTTAAAACTGCATCATGATTACATTATGGTCACCTATCTTGACATCCCTCTTAACTATATTTAAGAACACCTTACTAGACACACAAAAAGCCACAATCAAGAAAGAAGGCTGTGCTGGTTTAGAGGGGAAATGACAGCAGCTATAAAAAATAAAAATAATAATATATAACAAATGGAAGAAAGGAGTGAATGTATATAACTCAGAAGTTTGTCACTGTATAGATAGACTGTATAGATACACATCTAGATAGACTTATGTGTAGTGCTGGGGAGGAGCCGGTGGTCGTGGTACATGTAGGTACCAATGACATAGGGAAGGGTAGGAGAGATGTCCTGGAAGCCAAATTTAGGCTGCTAGGGAAGAGACTGAAGAGACTGAAATCCAGGACGTCTATGGTGGCATTTTCAGAAATGCTCCCGGTTCCACGCGCAGGGCCAGGTAGGCAGGCAGAGCTTCAGAGTCTCAATGCGTGGATGAGACGATGGTGTAGAGAGGAGGGGTTCACGTTCATTAGGAACTGGGGAAACTTCTGGGATGGGAGGAGCCTATACAGGAGAGATGGGCTCCACCTAAACCAAAGTGGAACCAGACTGCTGGCACTAAACATTAAAAAGGTTGTAGAGCAGTTTTTAAACTAGGAGATGGGGGAAAGCCGACTGCTGCAGAGGAGCGTGTGGATTGGACACAGACTTCTCTTAGGAGAGAGTCTGATGATAGAGAATCTCCAGATTATAGTCAGGAGCAGAGGAATGAGAAGTATAATGTAAGGGCCGGATCAGATGATAAACAGTCACATAAAAAAGAATCTGGCACATCAGAAAAAGGCAGGCTAATAAACAGGGACACGTTTTTAAAGTGCTTGTACACAAATGCCAGAAGTCTAAATAATAAGATGGGTGAACTAGAGTGCCTTGTGATAAAGGAGGATATAGATATAATAGGCATCACAGAAACCTGGTGGACTGAGAGCAATCAATGGGACACAATCATTCCGGGGTACAAAATATATCGGAAGGACAGGACAGGCCGTGCAGGGGGAGGAGTGGCACTATATGTTAAAGAAAGTGTAGATTCAAATGAAGTAAAAATCTTAAGCGAATCCACAGGTTCCATAGAGTCTCTATGGATAGAAATGTCATGCTCTAGTAAAAATATAACAGTAGGGATCTATTATCGACCACCTAACCAGGACAGTAATAGTGATGATGAAATGCTAAGGGAAATTAGAGAGGCTATCAAAATTAAGAACCCAATAATAGTGGGGGATTTCAATTATCCCCATATTGACTGGGAACATTTCACTTCACGACGAAATGCAGAGATAAAATTTCTCGATACTTTAAATGACTGCTTCATGGAGCAGCTGGTACGGGAACCCACAAGGGGAGAGGCGACTCTAGATTTAATCCTGAGTGGAGCGCAGGAGCTGGTCCAAGAGGTAACTATAGCAGGACCGCTTGGAAATAGTGACCATAATACAATAGCATTCAACATCCCTGTGGTGAGAAGAACATCTCAACTGCCCAACACTGTGGCCTTTAATTTCAAAAGGGGGAACTATACAAAAATGAGGGGGTTAGTTAGACAAAAGTTAAAAGGTACAGTGACTAAAGTGAAATTCCTGCAAGTTGCGTGGGCCCTTTTTAAAGACACCATAATAGAGGCCCAACTTCAATGTATACCCCAAATTAAGAAAAACAGTAAAAGAACTAAAAAAGAGCCACCGTGGCTTAACAACCATGTAAAAGAAGCAGTGAGAGATAAGTGACTTCCTTTAAAAAGTGGAAGTCAAATCCTAGTGAGGCAAATAGAAAGGAGCACAAACACTGCCAACTTAAGTGCAAGAGTGTAATAAGAAAAGCCAAAGAGGAGTTTGAAGAATGGCTAGCCAAAAACTCCAAAGGTAATAACAAAATGTTTTTTAAGTACATCAGAAGCAGGAAGCCTGCTAAACAACCAGTGGGGCCCCTTGATGATCAAAATTCAAAAGGAGCGCTTAAAGACGATAAAGTCATTGCGGAGAAACTAAATGGATTCTTTGCTTCAGTCTTCACGGCTGAGGATGTTAGGAGATTCCCAAACCTGAGCTGGCTTTTGTAGGTGACAAATCTGAGGAACTGTCACAGATTGAAGTGTCACTAGAGGAGGTTTTGGAATTAATTGATAAACTCAACATTAACAAGTCACTGGGACCAGATGGCATTCACCCAAGAGTTCTGAAAGAACTCAAATGTGAAGTTGCGGAACTATTAACTAAGGTTTGTAACCTGTCCTTTAAATCGGCTTCGGTACCCGATGACTGGAAGTTAGCTAATGTAATGCCAATATTTAAAAAGGGCTCTAGGGGTGATCCCGGCAATTACAGACCGGTAAGTCTAACGTCGGTACCGGGCAAATTAGTTGAAACAATAGTAAAGAATAAAATTGTCAGACACATAGAAAAACATAAACTCTTGAGCAATAGTCAACATGGTTTCTGTAAAGGGAAATCGTGTCTTACTAATCTATTAGAGTTCTCTGAAGGGGTCAACAAACATGTGGACAAGGGGGATCCGGTGGACATAGTGTACTTAGATTTCCAGAAAGCCTTTGACAAAGTCCCTCACCAAAGGCTCTTACGTAAATTAAGCTGTCATGGGATAAAAGGAAAGATCCTTTCATGGATTGAGAACTGGTTAAAGGACAGGGAACAAAGGGTAGGAATTAATGGTAAATTCTCAGGATGGAGAGGGGTAACTAGTGGTGTTCCCCAAGGGTCAGTCCTGGGACCAATCCTATTCGATTTATTCATAAATGATCTGGAGAAAGGGGTAAACAGTGAGGTGGCAAAGTTTGCAGATGATACTAAACTACTCAAGATAGTTAAGACCAAAGCAGACTGTGAAGAACTTCAAAAAGATCTCACAAAACTAAGTGATTGGGCAACAAAATGGCAAATGAAATTTAATGTGGATAAATGTAAAGTAATGCACATTGGAAAAAATAACCCCAACTATACATACAACATGATGGGGGCTAATTTAGCTACAACGAGTCAGGAAAAGATCTTGGAGTTATCGTGGATAGTTCTCTGAAGATGTCACGCAGTGTGCAGAGGCGGTCAAAAAGCAAACAGGATGTTAGGAATCATTAAAAGGGGATAGAGAATAAGACTGAGAATATATTATTGCCCTTATATAAATCCATGGTACGCCCACACCTCGAATACTGTGTACAGATGTGGTCTCCTCACCTCAAAAAAGATATTCTAGCACTAGAAAAGGTTCAGAAAAGAGCAACTAAAATGATTAGGGGTTTAGAGAGGGTCCCGTACGAGGAAAGATTAAAGAGGCTAGGACTCTTCAGTTTGGAAAAGAGAAGACTAAGGGGGGACATGATAGAGGTATATAAAATCATGAGTGATGTTGAGAAAGTGGATAAGGAAAAGTTATTTACTTATTCCCATAATACAAGAACTAGGGGTCACCAAATGAAATTAATAGGCAGCAGGTTTAAAACAAATAAAAGGAAGTTCTTCTTCACGCAGCGCACAGTCAGCTTGTGGAACTCCTTACCTGAGGAGGTTGTGAAGGCTAGGACTATAACAATGTTTAAAAGGGGACTGGATAAATTCATGGTGACTAAGTCCATAAATGGCTATTAGCCAGGATGGGTAAGAATGGTGTCCCTAGCCTCTGTTCGTCAGAGGATGGAGATGGATGGCAGGAGAGAGATCACTTGATCATTGCCTGTTAGATTCACTCCCTCAGGGGCACCTGGCATTGGCCACTGTCGGTAGACAGATACTGGGCTAGATGGACCTTTGGTCTGACCTGGTACGGCCTTTCTTATGTTCTTATGTATAAAATTGCTAAGGGAAACAAAGGGACCCAAGGAAAAATCTATGGCCAGAAGAGTTAAGGACAATAAGAAGGAGGGTTTTTTAATAGATTAGAAATAAACAAAATCCCAACAATGGTATTGGTCCATTACTAGGTAGAAATGGCAGAATTATCAATAATAATACAGAAATGGCAGAAGTGCTCAATAAATATTTCTGTTCTACATTTAGAGAAAAAACAGATGACAGTCTTATATGGTGAGTGGGCTTGAAGCAGTGCAGGCTGCAGGGACATGCTGGCCACTGCTTCCTGCAGCTCCCATTGACCAGGAATCGCAAACCACAGCCACTGCAAGCTGCTGGGGGCCGTGCCTGCGAACGGTCAACGTAAACAGAATGTCTTGCAGCCCACCAGCGGATTACCCTGAGGGGGCGCGTGCCGAAGGTTGCCGACCCTGCACTAGTATCTCTAGAGGATGTTAAACAGAAGCTACTAAAGTTAGACATATTTTAAATTAGCAGGTTCAGATAACTCGCATCCAAAAGTTTTAAAAGAGCTGGCTGAGGAGCTCACTGGACCATTAATGTTGATTGTCAGTAAGTCTAGAAGCACTGGGTAAGTTCCAGAAACTGGAAGAAAGTTTATGTTGTGTCAATTTTTAAAAAGGGTAAACAGGATGACCTGGGTAATTATAGGCCTGTCAGCCTGACATTGATCCCGGGCAAGGTAATGGAGCAGCTGATAGGGGACTCATAATAAAGAAAGAATTAAAGGAAGGTAATGGAATTAATGTAAATCAACGTGATTTTATGGAAAATAGATCCTGTCAAATTATTTTGATATTTCTATGACATTACAAGTTGGGTTGATAAAGTCAATAGAGTTAATATAATATACTTAGATTTCTGTAAGGCATTTGACTTGGTACCACACAACATTTTGATTAAAAAAAACTAGAACAACAGAAACAATTAACATGGCACATATTAATGGGTTAGAAATGAGCTAACTGAAAGGTCTCAATATGTAATTGTAAATGGGGAATCATCATCGATTGGGTGTTTCCCCAGCGGGGTCTGACAGGCATCGGTTCTTGGCCCTGCACTATTTAACATTTTTATCAATGACCTGGAAAAACACAAAGTCATCACTGATAAAGTTTGCAGATGACAAAAATTGGGGAGTGGTAAATAATGAAGAGGGCAGCTCACTAATTCTGGGCAATCTGGATCACTTGGTAAACTGGGCACATGCAAACAATATGTGTTTGAATATGACTCAGTGTAAACGTGTGCATCTGGAAACAAAGAATGCAGGCCATATTAACATAATGGGGGATTCAATCCTGGGAAGCAGAGACTCTGAAAAAGATTTGGGAGTTGTTGTGGCTAATCAGCTGAACATGAGCTCCCAGTGTGATGCTATGGCCAAAAGAATTAATGTGATTATGGGACACAAACAGTAATCTTGAGTAGGAGTAGAGAGTTATTTTACCTCTGTATTTATCATTGGTGCAACCCACTGCTGGAATACTGTGTCTAGTTCTGAAGTCCAGCACTCAAGAAGGAAGTTGACAAATTGGAGGGTGTTCAGAAAAGAACAACAAAAAGATTAGAAAACTTGTGTTATAGTGATTGATCTCTTTGAGTCTACCTATTTAGCTTAACCAAAAGAAGGTTAAGAGGTGACTTGATTACAGTCTATAATGGACTTTTCAGTCTAGCAGAGAAAGGTATAACACAATCAAATAGTTGGAAATCAAAGCTAGACAAATTAGGACCAGAACTAAGGCATACATTTTTGACAGGGAGTGTAATTAATCATTGGAACAATTTACCAAGGCTTGTGGTGGATTCTTTTTTTTATCACTGACAATTTTTACATTAAGATTGGGTGTTTTTCTAAAAGACATGCTCCAGAAATTATTTTGGGGAAGTTCTATGACCCGTATTATACAGAATGTCAGACTAGATGATCACAATGGTCCTTTCTGGCTTTGGGATCCATTAATCTAATAATACCCAAAATTCAAGAATTAGACACTCGCTAAGCTATTTGTTCATAAATTCTATCCAATAAACGATGTATGAAAATAGTTACTATTCTAAGTTCTTTATTACAACTCATGGATGCATTTAAAGTAACATTACCTGTAATCACTGAATAGTCACAGTGAATGGTAGAACTTTATTTGGTCAAAGTTACGATAGGGATCTTTATATAAAATTCTTTTTACATCTCTGTCTCATGAAAATTCACAGGTTCTTATGCAAAAATTCAAGAGGTCCATTTTGAATCTGCTGTTAGCCTCTAAGTTTCATATTAATTCTTTCTATGATCCACATCCGTCTTGGTGTTCTTCTGCATATTTTATACAGTTGGGTATGTTTCCAGTACCTTTTTTGTATTTTATTTATAATGCCTTAAATTTATTCATTAAAAAATTGCACACAAAACACAGACTTGTATCTACTAATGCCTCTTCAGTAAAATCAACTCAGAGCAATAGACTGCTTTTCATTATATTCCTCTCTTCATACATAGATGCTGGAGCTGTGGGGGGGGGGTTCCGCACCCCCTGGCTTGAAGTCATTTCCATCATACACAGAGTTTATAGTTTGGTTCAATGGTTCTCAGCACCCCCAGTATACAAATTGTTCCAGAACCCCTGTCTTCACAGCTCTAGAACCTTGAAATTTCAGCTTTTCCTGTTGAAAGATTGTATCTCATTTAGAGAAAATAAACGTTATTCAATGGAATTCACCATATGGGGCAGAAAAGACTAACACAGGTGGACTGTTAGGTTCCAGGGATGCACATCACCCTAAAAAGGAAAACAAATATTCCCAAAGTTCAAGCCTTTAAGCACAGATTCCGATAGAAAGGTTAAGGGCACAAAATTCAGCACTCCTTATTCTGGCAAACTCCCTTTTACTTTATTAAATATTAAAGTATAAAATTATTAACATAATAATATTAAAGTATTATACTTCAATGAGAGTTTTGCAATAGCTAAGTAGTGCTGAAGAGAGCCCTGAATTAACATGTCAAATTACCATGCCAGATAATAGGATGGTGATAATTGACAACATCATATGATAAATTCAGTGTATTGTGTACTGTGCAGCTCTGATAATTTCACCCGCACTCTGTCCACTGAGCCATCTCTGTCAGGACTGCAGCTAACATTCCAAACCTTTAAGAAGCTTTGAACAGCCTCCATAGATTGTCCCATTATTAAAAAAATAAAACCAGAGAAATGTTTGTCTCTTTGCCTCCACATTTACACTGACTGACCACTCAGGATGGGCAATACCTGTATTCAGACAAGGGAGCTATTCACATGCTTAAAGTTGAACATGTGCTTACGTGCTTTGCTGGACTGGGCAAGAATCTGTAGAAGATACTGTGAGGCTGGATTTTTCTGAGAAGACCTTGTAACCTTAAGTATCAGATGAGGCTATGGGCAAACCAGAAGAATTACGTTTGGATGAAATTAAAATGAAACCTATTCATTCAAAAATCTAGTTAGAGAACTATTGTCAATGATAGACTGAAATGTGGGCTTCCCTCCAGTACATATGGTTGTTTCTGAACTCTGCCATCCCATCAGAAACACCGCCATCAGGGGGTTATGTTAAACCACCTATCATTCCTTGCATTCATTTTCAAACTGAAAAAATGCCCTTTCATATCTTTCTTCCTGATTAGAGACACGATTCTGCCTCACCAGCTGTGCGCTGGCTCATTCTAAATTCTAACTATGATGCATCTCTCACTTGTAGACTTTTATTAGCAATGTCTTAAAATGCAGATTGCTGCCTAAATTTAGTTACATAATTAAAAACAAATCTCACTCATCTCTACCCCAGCAAACAAAATTGCTGCACTCAAGGTTCAATAGAGGGCTTGACTTTTCATCTAAAAACAACTGTATCCTAATGAAAAGTAGGGAGAAAAAAAATCGAAGTGCTATTTACTGATGCCGCTGACATGCAAAGATGCATAAAACATTAACCAGCTATGGAAAAGGTCTATTTGCAAATGCATTATAGTATTACCAGAGGTTTACTGTTCTGCGTACTTCTGCAAATAAATTCAGCACTATGCTACTATGGCAGGATGAGTCACACACTTTTAATGACATTCTATATTTATACCTTCATGCCCTTCTTCTGCTCTCAGTTCTGTGCTTTCTTCCATACAACCCCTGTTTTACCTGCGACTCCCTTCCAGACTCAGTCCACCTCATCCCCAGCCTCTTTTGGTGTCTGGGCTGGGGGAGGGAGGCTGCAGCTGGGCTCTGAGTAGGGTGACCAGATGTCCTGATTTTATAGGGACAATCCCGATATTTTCGGCTTTTTCTTATATAGGCTCCTATTACCCTCCACCCCCTGTCCTGATTTTTCACACCTGCTGTTGGTCACCCTAGCTCTGAGGGGTAGGGGGTGCGGGTGTCTGGGCTGGGGGGTACCCCACAATGGGCTCTGGGGGGAGGGGATGTGGGTGTCTGGCACTGCAGCTGGGCTCTGGGGGGGGGGCAGAGAAACAGGAACTTGGTTGTCATAGGGGTTTCTTTAACTCTCTACTCCTGCGGGAATTTTTTGTGTGTGTGTCTGTATTGTTACAGACATAGTTGCTGACAGGTATTTTTAAATAAATTACCAAAATAATTGAAACTGGCATGCTTATATAGGGTTATTTTAACAAATAAAATATGCAGAATTTTAAAATATTGTGCACAGAATTTTTTGACACAGAATTCCCCCAAGAATAAGATTTGCAGCAGGAAGAAAAGCTGAGACAAAAACAAGAGGGACTTCAACTCAGGCTGTAGATGAGAGGAGGGAGTTATGCATTTTCTGGTTCTGCCTTCTTCCTGTAGCGTACGAGTAAAGCATGTTAGAATGAACATATAAGGGGGGCCATTTGCAGAGGCGTTTACTATATCAGGCCCCACGCACAGACATGCAAGACAGAAAATTTACTGCAAACACATCTGGGGTTGTGGATGCTTACATTTTTTTTTAAATGAAAAATGGGGAGAGTTAGGACATCAAGAGAAATAAGTAGCATGGGGAAGTTGAACTCCTTAAGCAATCAATCCTGGGAATTGCTGAACAGCCTCAACTACTATTGATGGGCAGGATGCCTCAGCGTCTTGCAGAATCACCCTCTAAAGGTACCGATAATTGAACAACAGAATCCAGCATCTGCACAGTAATAAGTGGTTGGAAGGTAGTGCCCAGGGTCGTGGTCTAATAGCAAGTAGTGCCCAGGGTCCTGGTCTAATAGCAAAAGAGTCATGAGGATTCCACCCCAAGACAGGTAAGGGTCAGAGGCCCAACATCTAGGAAGCTGCAGTGAGAGAGACCAGAAAGGGGAGAGAGGTGCAACTAGCTCCATAATAGTCGCATGCCTAACTGCCATTTGTGCTTTCAGACTATCTCCCACAACCCAGCCTGAGTTATACCTTCTTCCCAACCCTTCCTTCTTTCTCTAGCTCAAACCTGCAGCTTATTAGAATTCATTGACTGCAAGAGATTTTCAGCATTTCAGAGCCATAGGTCATAAAACATGGGAGCCAGCAACTGAAGCCCTGTCTACATTAGAGACATATGCACCAATGTAACTACACCAGTGCAAACCCCTAAGATCAGGCTAGAGAGGAACTTACACCATTTCTCTTTCAGAAGAATAAAGTTGGAAGGGAACAAAACAGAAAAACGAAAAGAGCATGAATGAAAAGTAACCCGGTTCTTCACAACCTTTTATCCTCTGACACATCAAAAGAACACTGACTGAAAGAAGCAGGGCTGTCACATTCATTTTTCATAGACTGCAATGGGATGGGACAGCTTGGAAAGAAATCATGAGTATTCTCCTGCCTTGTGGGAAGTGGCCAGGTGAGGAGGAGTTGCTGACTTGTGCAGAGCTGGGGGAAGAAAGGGGGAGGAAAAAAAAAAAAAGACTCATGAAACCATTTTATATGCCAGGCTCAGTTTACTGTAGGCACTGAAACCCGAAGGACATCTAATGCCTGATTTTGATCAATATTGATATTGTTAAATATTGCTGCAATGTGATGAGGAACTTTTTAACAACTATTCTGGATTTTGAGATCCAACATATCAGCAGGTCTCTGCACACTTTTCAATTATTATCATACGCCTGTGTGCATGTGCTGGTTTTTAATCTTCTGCTAAAAGGGCAAGCAAGAGGAGACAAGCAAAAAAGATTTGGTGCCTTTCTTTGTCCTGTGTGACTTGCCAGCCTGATTCTTCAAAACAGATGGGTTCTGGCAATCTTCGTTGTCACCTTTATATCATCCCCAAAATTTGCCCTTCTCTTCTGACAGAGGAGTTGTCCATTTTCCTTTAAACAAGTTGCTTATCTTGCAATCATCTATGCTCACAAAGACAGGAGCCTGAAACAAAATATTTGTGTCCAAGGGAATTCTTATGGAGTACAGGAGGGTTATTATCAGAACCAAGAATCAAGGCAGAACATTGAGATGAGAACTGTCAAACTGACTATCACTTTGGGGAGAAGACACTGGCAGCAAAATATGTAGCAATTCATATCCCTAAAGAATTATATGCATATATGATATCCTGTGCTCATGACAGAAAAAAATCTTAACTGAGCTGGCAGACAGAACTGCACCTGAATAAGAGATGTGTCTTCTTCAGTTTCCATGCCACTTCTTTTGTTTACTTGTTTTATAAGATACCACCACCCTGAAGTGGAAATGACAGTTTCAAGAGGAAACCCTTACACGGTCATCTGATCCATATACAATATATGCTAAGCCCCTCCCACCCAAAAAGGAGTTTGGCCCAATAACGTTTCATTCTTACTCTGTTAGTTGTAGTATTGGATGGAGAGGAGAGTCCTGCAGAGGGGAACTGGCAAACAGTATTTCTTTCCTCCAGGGGCTAGCTTTTCCTTTATAAAATGGAGAAATTATTGTTACCAGCTGATTTAGAACATCTTTTTCCTACTATTTTCAAACGTGGGTGCTTAAATTGTGACTTAGGAACCTGATTTATACATCCAGTTTTGATAACCATGGCCTAAACTCACTGGGAAGTATAAAGACGAGTTTTCTGCAAAGGCCTCCTACACCTTGTCAGTACTTCAAACTGTTTCTTTGGAATCAGATTTTGCCTATAATAATTAGTGACAAGAGAATAATGAGATCAATAAAAGATGCAATAGCTTACAGACAACTGATTTGGGCAGTTTGACTGGGATGAAGAGACTGTTGTTGACTTTTGTGCAATTATATTAGAAAAATGCAGGATTCTCTTACAAAAGAAAATAGATCAATGTAACCAGAATCCACAGTAAGCCAGTTATGTAATTAAGGGCTTGTTTATATAAGGAAATTGACCAGCAGAACAATACTAGTACACTTATGATGCACAAGTAGTATTGGTATAATACACCACGTGGAGACACTATTCCAGAAAAAAGTGACTTTTTTTTGTATCGTTTATATTGCGTGCACCACTAATTTGTATAAGGCCATTACAATATTCTCAGCATTGATTTCTATCCCATTTTTTATACATCCTAACATTTTGTGTTGACCATTGCATTGAGATGTCCACAATGATGCCTAAGGTTTTTTGATACGTTTCTGATCCTCATCTAGCTTCAGACTGCACTATTTATTATTATGGCCATTAAAACACTATTTCCACGGGGCCAGCATACACTCTGGTCTTCTCTTGCCAGCTTCCTTTGTGAGTGCACCTCTGTGCAGTGTTTCATGTCTCAGCAATACTGTTTCAAGAAAGTAAGAACTGGAGAACAAAGTGCTTAGCACAATGGCATGGGGCGGGGCAGGGTGGAAAGGAATGAGCCAAGACTTGCAGAGATGGCAGTTAATCAGTGTGGGCTGAAACTGACCGCTGAGGCTGGGAAGGAAGAGGCAGGATTTTCCAACAGAGAGGCCCCAGGACTTGGAGTCCCCACCAAGCAGTGGCAGATTAAGCAGATCCCACTGATCTGTGGATAAGATTCTTGGCTATCAGGGATCCCAGCACCCAATGGAACTCAGATCTGCGGATGATGTTAGTGAAGCCCCTCCACTGGAGCCAGGAGGCTTGGGAGTTGGACTCAGGATGAGATAGAGACTAGCCCCAGCTGCCCTCTGTCACCTCGTGTTTGAATTTATCACAGTACCACAGTATGCACTATGACACTCCATAATTAACAGCATGGTCGCATGCTAAATGCCAACACCAGCAGCAACAAATGGCAGGAGGGCCAGTGCACATGGCAGGCCAAGCACTGAAGCAGTCTGGCCTGCCTGAGAACTGCAACATGAAGCAACAACATCCTGAGCTAAGGAATGATAAGACTCTCATATCAACCTGGGCCTTAGCAGTGGTCATGGCTTATTCTGAGGGTTCTTTTAATGATCCATGTAGGTTTTTCAAAGAAGCAATAAAAATTATTTGAATTTTAAAAAGTCTGGTTACTAGCTTGGCAATATAAAAGTGCTAGCAAAGCTTGCTTTTCACCTTAGCATCATAAATGGGGATAGATTCCAGTGTATTTCTTCTAGGCTTTAGAATCTCACTACAATCGTCCCAAATACAGGTCAAAACCAGAAAGCAATGCTGTCCTCTAGAGGACTGTTAGTCATTGCATTTTCCTGAAACAGCAGTTTTTCTGTTCTACACTCAGCTAGTTCCACCTCACACAATCTTCTAGAATTTAGTGATGGGGAAAAAATGAAATAAATACAACTCTGGAACTCCACTTGGAAAGGCATTAGAAACAATACAAACAAAATAATACTGTATTTATCAAAACATAAGCACAACAAACTAGACCCAGGTTCTCAACTGATCCAGGATATAGGGAAAATGCTGGAGAATCCTATACAGGTTAATGAGCTTATTTTAGTTTGACGGGGTATGCTAAAGCCCTATAATTAAAAGGGCTAGGCATCTGAATCAATATTTACTAAACCACTTCGGTCTTACAGTTTATAGAATGAGCTTCTAGGAAAGAGCCAAGGAGAAGCTGCTCAGACTTGCACCATTTTAAGTGTGAGTGAATCAACTTGTTTTTCAGTCTGTTTAGAATGCATTATTGCTTGCTTACAATAGCGCCTTGATCCCCCCCATGTCCTCCCTCTGTCCCCCCACCAACACACCACAACCGCACACACACACACACACACACACACACACACAGTAAGAAACATCCTCTGACCCAAAGTCTAAACAGACAAGAAGGGATGAGAAGCACAGGCACAGAGGGGTGAAGCGACTGCCCACGGTCACACAGCCGACCAGTGACAAAGGTGATAATAGAACCCAGCTCTCAGTCCCATGAATTATCCACTAGCCTACAATGCCATTCCCAGTCTTTGCCAACAATTTGGAGTCGAAATAGTTCCTCCTCCTGTGGAATGGGTACATTAACAATAAAATAATTAGAAAAAAAAACAGCAAAGTACACAAAGCCACCCTATGTTCTTTAGAATGCTCCCTGGAATAGAGATGGTACATTTATTCCTCAGTGTCATTCATTGCCAAACTTAAGCCTTGAGGATCAAATTAAAGCACATTCAGTAGCTGTGGGACTGCTGTAAGCCAACCCTTTGCGCTTTCTGTCTCTGTATACATTACATCAGTTCGCACTGACATTCTATTTTTGTTCAGTGGGATCAAAGTATGCCTTCTCCAATCTATATTTTTTTTGCGGGGAGAGGGGGAGTTGCGGGGAGGGGGGGAGAAGCCTTGTTCTTCTAGCAACATTTTGTATGTTCAATTGTAAACTCCTCAGAGCTTGGACTGTATCTTTCATTGTGTATGAACAGCATTTAGCACAAAACGGCCCTCATCTTAATTAAGGCCTATAGACACTGCTCTAATACAAATAAAATAATAATAATGAGGGTGCGGAAATAAAATAGTTCAAATGAAGATTAATCAAGTAATCAACTCTAATACCATTCTAGAGTTTAGACTGAGAACACAAAACCAACATATATCCCTTGTAATATGTAGTAAGAATACATTATATTGATAGATGTTACTAATGTTAGAGGAATAAGTACAAACACTTATCATATACTATAACCAAAAGAACAAAAAAAAAAGTTATAAAAAAGCTTTGCTTTAAGAAAATCCATATCACAAAGCAACACATTCCATGGAAGAAGGAAAGAGATGAAAATTTATGTAGCCAAAAGAGATTATATATGGATGTTACTAATTATATTACATAATTCTGACTAATGTAATAGATGGAGGAATGCTAGGGGAGGTAGGCTGATAACTATATAGATAAATATATCAGAGTCAAGTGCATATTTAAAGGCCAATCCTGTAGCTCTTGAGCACCCAAAAATCCCAGTGAAGTCAATGAAATTTACATGTGTTCAAGAAACACCAGATTAGGCCCTTGAATGGGGAAAACATTTTGATTTTGTGTTTATAAATCTATTTACTTATCAAGACAGAAAGGTGCCCCATGGCGATATATCTGATGTGGGATCATTTCTAGCACCTAGAAGGAAGCTGGGAAATTTAACAAACATTACTGATTTGATACAATTGGAAAAATGTATTGAAAAAGTCTATGATCCTGATTCCTAACTGCACAAAGGTGTAACTTACACCCCCTTTAAGGCTCATTTGTGCGGCGAAAGCGGTATTAAGGGGCCTTAGCATAAATGAGATCTCAGACCGATGTATCTAGTACTTAATACTTATAACGGTTGATATTTCTTCTACATCCCACACTATCTTACATGAAGTAACTATTCACACAACACACATACATACTACTTACAAGGTCTTACTGTAATAACGAAAAGAACAAAATGACAGCTTTTTAAAGCTATTGGGCACCTCCAGGTGCTGACAGGTACCTAGTGGAAATTTCAAAAGTGCTTAGGCACCTAACCCCCACCCAAGTTGCATTCACGTGACATTAACAATGCTGCTTAGATTAGCACTGTTCTTCAAGAGAACAATGTTCGTGTTTAAATAATACATACAGAAATAGTAACAGCTAAGGCTTGGTAATCAATTAGTCAAAAGCCAGGAAATGTTAAAGTTGATTGAAGTCTTGATCTCTACAAAAAAACAAAAACGCTACCACCACTTATTACCACACACATAAAAAGACCAAATTTCTTTCAACAAATCAGTTCAGTAGCATTAAAGCTATTAATGTTTTAAGTTCAAAGAACACTGTTAACTTGGGAAAAAATAACATTTCCATCTGAAAATATGGCTTCCTACTATTGCTCCAAGCAACTTCTAAAATGACTATAACTGAAAGAGATTACAAATTGTATACTTTGTACATTTAACTACTACACTGTATAGTCTGTTTCATTGTTTTGTGATGGTCAGTTTCAACTCCCAGGCCTTGAACCTTGAATATCCATTCACCCTATACAAAGTGAGTGCAAAGCGCTGTTGTGGGCATGAGCAAAGAGATTTGGTTTGGTAGTGTTTTATACCCAGTTTGCACAGTTTCCAAGTTCAGCTAGTTGTAAAAGTGCAAAGTATTCTTATTAGGTTGTTTCATGTCAATACTTTGCATAATGCTTTCAGTTCCCAACTTCCCAGCAAATTAAAAAAGTATGGATTGGATGGACTATAAGGTGGATAGAAAGCTGGCTAGATCATTGGGCTCAACGGGTAGTGATCAATGGCTCAATGTCTAGTTGGCAGCCGGTAAAATGTAATTATAAACAGGGAATCATCATCAAATGGGTGTGTTTCTAGGGGGTTCTTGCAGGGATCCATTCTTAGTCTTAAACTATTCAACATTTTTCTTAATGACCTGGACGAAAGCATAAAACCATCACTTATAAAGTTTGCAGATGATGCAAAAATTTGGGGAGTGGTAAATAACAAAGCAGCAAAGAATCCTGTGGCACCTTATAGACTAACAGATGTTTTGCAGCATGAGCTTTCGTGGGTGAATACCCACTTCTTCGGATGCAAGCACTGTATTCACCCACGAAAGCTCATGCTGCAAAACGTCTGTTAGTCTATAAGGTGCCACAGGATTCTTTGCTGCTTCTACAGAACCAGACTAACACGGCTACCCCTCTGATACGTAAATAACAAAGAGAGCAGGTCATGGATACAGAGTGATCTAGATCACTTGGTAAGCTGGGTGCAAGTCAACAATATGTGTTTTAATATGGCTAAATGTAAACACATTGTGACAAAGTTCTGTCCTTGACTTCATGGGTCCTGCGTTTCCTGGCAGATTTTTGCTAGCATCAGAGGCTCCCTGGTACCCTCCACGTAGCCATTCTCTCTCTAGAGGTAAGGGTCACAGCTTACTGAGCCATTTTCATCATAAGCCAACAATGGAGGTGAGGAGAAGCAATCCTCCCTTGCACAGTCTCTGTTGTCTCCCAGTCTCAGTGATTAATCAGGGAAGGAACCAGGGGGGAGCCCAGGCCCGCCCTCTACTCCAGGCTCCAGCCCAGAGACCCTAAAATTAGCAGCTATGGTAGCTGACTTTTTGGAAATAGAACATGTACAATTTCCTGGGCCACTTCCCCACAGCAGCCCCCCACTCAATATCTCCTTCACCATTACCTCAGGGCCTCCTTCCTTACACCTGATATGGCTTTGTACTGCTACATTCCTCCAACAGCACAACTCTCTCCTATAGCTCCTGGCACCCACACCTCACTGACCAACTGGGAGGTTTTTAACTATTTCCAGCCAGCCCTTGATTGGCTTCAGGTGTCCCAATCAATGTAGCTATCTTCACTGCCTTCTAGAAGGATCTTAATTGGCCCCAGGTGTCTTGATTAACCTGGAGCAACTGCCATTTGGCTACCATGGTACCAGGGATTTGTTTAGCCTGGGGCTAACATACCTGTTCCTCACTACTTTACTGTAGCCATCTGGCCTTGCCCCATCACAATATACATCTAGGAATAAAAAATGTAGGGCATGCTTACACACTTGGGGGAGGAAGAGATTCAGGGGACTTGCACACAGGTCAGCAAGGCTCCAGGCAGGCAGCACTTCCATGGTCATAGTGGATTCTCCATCACTGACAAATTTTAAATCAAGATTGGATATTTTTCTAAAAGATCTGCTCTAGGAATTACTTGGAGAAATTCTATGGCTTGTGTTTTACAGGAAGTCAGACTACATGATCACATTGGTCCCTTCTGGCCTTAGAACTGGATTCTAGATTCATAGGTTACATCAGACCAGAAAAGAAGTAAATTCCAGAGTTGTGGGCACTCCACTGAAGATGCCCTGGGCCCCACACATTCAAATCTCAGAACTGCACACCCACAACAGATCCATGAGCTCAACTGTTGCAATGGGACAAGGGGAGATGATCTTTCGGGGAGTTAGGACACAACTACGTAGAGCTTTAAAGACCAAAAAGTCAAGATGTGGTAAGTAGGTACGTGTGCAAAACAGAGAATTGCATGCTTAACTACTGGACTTGATTGTGTGTTCTGTTCTCAGATGCAAAACTTGCAGATGCCATTTTAGAGGCTTGTTTGAAAATGTGGCACTATAAGTTTAACCCAGTAGTTCATGCAGAACGAAATTACATAATTTTGTACAGTTCTCCTGAATCCTACGCTATGTTTACTAGACTAAGCCAATGTTGTTCATTTCTGTTTATCTATTAAAATTAATTTAAAAGATATTCTTCTGAGATACCTCGCATCTATGATCCAGGGGAAGGACAGAAAGTTAGGAGGTCTGGATTCACTGACTTGCTGTGTGGCAAGCCACTTAGGGTATGTCTACACAGCAAAGAAAAACCTGAGGCTGGCCCATGCCAGTCAACTCAGGCTCACGGGGCTCAGGCTGCATGGCTGTTTCATTGCTTTGCAGGCTTCTGAACTCAGGCAGGACCCCGGGCTCTAGGTCCCTGCATGGTGGGAGGGTCCCGGGGCTCAAGCTCCATCTGAGCCCGGAAGTCTGCCAGAATGAAACAGCCCAGCAAGCCCAAGTTGGCTGGCATGGGCCAGCCACGGGTTTTCCTCTGCTGTGTAGACATACCCTTAATCTCTATGCTTCCTGTAATCACGCTCTGCATAATGACTGTAATGGAACAGCCTTCTTCAGGAAGCATTTTGTTAGTGTGAAAGACCCAGGCCAGTTGTGAACAGCAAAGTAGTAGAAGGGAGATATGCTGGCCACTGGATAAGCAGTTTTCTGTTCCCTGAGTGACCAGAGCAGGGGCTGCTCCAGGCTAATGAGAACACCTGACTCCAATTAACCTGCTAAGAGTCAGGTGAGGCTGTTAAGCACCTGACTCTAATTAAGGCCCCTCTGATGCTCTAAAAGGGCTCACTCCAGTCAGGCCAGGGGGAGCCAGAGGAGAGGAAGTGCATGTGAGGAACTGGGAGCAAGAGGCATGCAAGAAGCTGAGAGTGAGTAGGCATACTGCTGGAGGACTTGGAAGTACAAGCGTTATCAGACATCAGGAGGAAGGTCTGGTGGTGAGGACAAAGAAGATGTTGGAAGGAGGCCATGGGGAAGTAGCCCAGGGAGTTGTAGCTATCGTGCAAATGTACCAGAAGGCACTCTAGTCAACTGCAGTCTGCTGGAACCCGGAGTAGAGGGTGGGCCCAGGTTCCCCCCAAACCTCCCAACTCCGGATCAAACACAGGAAGAATTGACCTGGACAGTGGCTTCTACCAGAGGGGAAGGTCTCTGGGCTGTTTCCTGACCCACAGGGTGAATCTGTGAGGCGAGCAAATCCGCCAATAAATGTAGGACCCACCATGGTAGAGGAGCAACTTTGTCACATTAGCTACAGATGAAAAGTATTATAAAACAATATAGTCATCCCTCAAGATGGCATTTTGACATCCCCTCCACACTCACTTCCCTCTGATTTGGCTCCAGTTCCCAGGAGAGTAAGTCCAGCATTCCACATCAGCTTTCTGCCAGGAATCGAATTGCCAAGAACTTTGCCACCCCATTCCCATCAGCCCCTATTGCTGCAGCTCCCATAAACTTTGTAAGTTAAAAGGACAGTGAAAGATCAATGTGTGATGAAACTGGGAACTCTGTTTAGAGATTTAACTAAGAAAAAAATGAGACAATTCCCATGTGCACCAAAGATCTTTATTACTGCTCCTGTGTATTCCGAATGATCTGTAGATTCCTTAAAATAGATTTCTGCAAAGCTTTAATTCCATACATTTTAGAAATATTAACAATGCTAAAGTTCCCAGAATTAAAAAGCAACCTGAACCACAAAATGACTGACCAAGGAGACTACAGGTTTGACAAAGCAAAACAACTACAAGCAGTCAATAAAGTCTAAATTAATGAAAGTCAGCTAGTTCATAAGCAACACATTTTCATCCATCAGAAAAAACAAACAAATGTACAACTGGTGCCCACAAACAAACATTACGTCACCACACAGTCCAACCAGCCTGAGTACAAACATTGATTTAGCAGGGAAGTACTGTGTCTCCAGGACTGACCCCACCAAGGCAATATAAAAACCATTTACTCAAAGCAAAGTAAGTGATGATATGTTATTTTACGGAAGAACAGTCTTCAAGCTATGGCACTGGACTGGGACTCGTGAGATCTGCGTCCAATACCAAGCTCTCCCACAGACTTGCTGTGTGCCCTTGGAAATATTATAAGATGATGATTCAGTTGAAAATACCGGTCATGCCAACGCTGAATGTATATTCCATGATCTGGCAATTCTCCGTCAAGCTTCATTGTTTTAACTAGCACTTTCACTTCCAAAATATTGCATAGCTATATTGTTCACTTGTCATAGAGATTCAATAATATCAAAAGGTATTTTATGGAACCCAGCAGCAGATAAGAACCAGCATCAGCTGCAGTCATAACTCTCTAGGATATGACAGACTTTATCAAGCAGATCAATGCAAAGTAATGTGCAATTGTTTTTTATTTTTATTACAAATCACTTTACACTTGTCAACAGACCAATCTCATTATATCTCAATGAGTTATAGCCAATGACATTGTGCATGGAGATGTCTCCCTGTGATTAATATTATCATGTAGCATTCAATAGCACCTGAAGCTCGCCATCTTTCCTAGAATGTGTGAATAGGGAGTGTATAATACTGCCAAAAATAATTTTTAAGTTAAGCATAAGCTGTTCCACAATTGCCAGAGTTCTCTTTGCTGTATTAATACTCCTCCAAACCTCACTTTATATTGTCTGCATTTCACTCTACTCATTTTTACTTAGGCGTTAGTGTTAGGCTAGAATTTCTTCTTTTCCCACCCCGATAAGTTAAGTCCTACAAGGGCTTATTAAAATATATATAACAAACTCAAAGTACCACAAGAGGTTATTACTGACCATATATTTCTGCTCAACTTTTCATTTTTTCACCTCATCCTCCCACCATCCTCCACCCCATTTGTCTCTTTTGTTCACTTGTTGTCTCCTCTCTCATGCTCCTAGACATAAATCTCACTGAGGGATGGATTATCTTCTTTGTTATTTGTCTGTACAGTCCCTAGTAACAATGGGGCCTTGATGACTGAAAAAACTACCAAAGGAAATGGTGGCTTCTCCATCTCTTGATATCTTTTAATCAAGACTGGATGCCTTTCTGGAGGAAGAGCATTAGCCAAACACAAAGTATTGAACTCAATACAGGGGTAACTGAGGGCTTGTCTACACTACAGGACTATTATTTGTGGATTCGACCTTAATAATTTGTGTATCCATACTAAATACACAAATTCGAACTTAGTCCACATTCACAGGGCCAGCTTGACTTTGGGGGCGCTGCCCATTTGAATTGTGGATTTCCAATGCATGCTGGGGAAAAAATCCCGCCCTCCTGTCTTCTCTTCCACAGTCAGATGCTGAGAAACCGGGCGAGGAGGCTCGCAGCACGGTGAGGAGAGTGCGAGACCTCTCACAAAGCAGGGTACGCCGGGCAGTGGAGATCATGGTGGCAATGGGTCAAGTTCATGGTGTGGAGCGCGATTCTGGGCGGAAACAAGCACAGACTGGTGGGACCGCATAGTGCTGCAGGTCTGGGATGACACAGAGTGAACTTCAGGAGGCGTAAGGGCACTTTCCTTGAACTGTGTGACTTGCTGTCCCCTGCCCTGAAGCGCCAGGACACAAGGATGCGAGCAGCCCTGACTGTGCGGGATTGCTGTCATTCAGCAACTGCTCTCAAAGGTAGTGACTGTCGGAAATGTCCAGGCCATCATAGATGGCTTCGCCGCGATGGGATTCCTATCCTGGCACCAGCCCACCAGGCCAGCGGCCGTGTGTTCAGGAACTCTGGTCTGTTTAGGACCACAAAATAACGGTTGGGGATGTGCAGATGCCTACAGTGATCCTCTACAGGCGCCTTGGACACTGAAAAGGAACTCTTCAACTACCGGCTGAGCAAGTGCAGAATGGTGGTGGAGTGTGCTTCGGACGAAGGGAGATGGCGGACCTTACTGACTCGCTCGGACATCAGCGAAAAGAATATCCCGTAGTTATTGCTGCTTGCTGTGTGCTCCACAATCTCTGTGAGAGCAAGGGCGAGACCCTTTTTGGCCTGGGAGGTTGAGGCAAATCGCCTGGCTGCTGTTTACGATCAGCCAGACACCCGTGCTGAGAGAATATGAGGCTTTGAAAGCGAGTTTTCAGAGCAGGGTAACCTGTGACTGTCCACTTGATTTTAAGAGAGCCTGATCATAAACCAAGTTTTCCCACTTCCCAAGGACGTTTTAAAACTAAGGACATGTTTTAGTAATTAATAATAAATCTTTCGTTGACTTTGCATTTCTGTTTATTCGTTGAAACATGGAAGCATTCTGTGCTCCTGGATGAGGTCTAGTCCAAATGCATGTGAAGGGAAGCCTGCCGGGATGTCAGGCACCAGGACCCTGCACAAGCATACACATCCACAGACTGTCCCTGGTGCCGAGTGACTGCAGTCTGTGTGTGCCCAGCAGTTGACCCGGCAGCCAAATCTGTAGCAAGGCACTGTGGGCTATGCAGTGACATTACACCCCACAGAACAACAGAAAGTCTTCTGACACCAGAAACAACAGTCAGTAACACCAAACCGCTTTTAATAATGTAATACACAGTGGGGGGTTTGAACTTGGAGTTGGGACTGGTTGATGCTGTAAAGAAAGAGCTTGTACAAATTTACAGTTGTCTCTAACATTATCGGTGTGCATGTGCAGGGACAGTTCTTGTCACTTTGGGTGAGCGGTTGCAGATGCACTGCACTGACTGCGGTCTTGCAGAACATCTACAAGGCGCCGGAGCGCTCCGTTGCTCCCTCATTAGACCAAGCAGCGCTTGAGTCGCCTGCTGGTCTTCCTGCCGCCACCTATCCTCCCGTTCCAGGTGTGTGCGATGCTGCTGACACAGGCTCTCCCTCGACTGTCTCTGCTCTGCTGGAGCTGGCCATCAGTTCCTGGAACATGTCGTCCCTTGTCTTTTCTTTCGCGCCTAATCCGAGCCAGCTCTCCTGCGGGGATGGCGGGCAGTAAGTAGGTGATTTCCTTGAACACATACATGTTTGCCAACAGTAAACACAGTCTAGTCAGTTTCAGTGAACAAGACCAAAGAGGGAACCAAGTCTCAGGAGATCTCAGAACTAGTCCGAGATTTAAGATAGCTGCATCCTCTTGCACAAAGTCCTGGTAAGCCTTACAGTACATACTGCTTATCAGTTACTGGTTAGCTGTGCTCTCCTGCTAAAGGCAATGTGCAAAGCAGAAAGGATAAGATCAATGCATGCTTGTTCTCTGTGGCCTCTCGCGTGGCTGTTAGTCATTGTTATGCAACCTAATTGTAAACCATTAACAATAGTAACACTACACTAATTGCCCTACTTAGATGCAGTATTTGCAGACCGAGATCACCAGAAAGACCGTGATGTCACGGGACGCACGCCAGACCAGGACCATATGCAGCAATGCTAGTAGAGGCGATGGTTCCACTCTATATTCGGATGTCCTGGCGTGGAAGAGTCTGCTTCTCATGCGGAGGCTTTGCGAGGAACTGAATGACACCGAAATGTCGCTAGAGGACTATTTTTCTATCCCCATTTGTGTGGACCTTCTCTTTATATAGTTTAATATATATTATAGTTTAATATTTAGAATGTTTTAAATTGTAAATATTTAGAATTTTAAAGTCCATTTGTGTGGACCTTCTCTTCATATAATTTAATATATATTATAGTTTAATATTTAGAATTTTGTAAATACTGTTTCTATTTTTCTATAACAATGTTATAAAAATAAATGTTTATACGTGTGTTGCACTTACCGCCTGATCCTTCCCTGATTCCGGTGATGAAGAGATCCTGGCTGTCACGCCTGCGCGTCCTCTAAAGACCCTTCCTCATCTTGCAGAGCCACCTAGAATGGCATGCAGTGCCGCATGTCTGGGGCTGGGCTCGGGCGTCCCGTTGCGCTCTGACTTTTGATACCCTTGTCTTAGGTCCTTCACTTTCGCTGTATCCTTTGTCTTTCATGGCTTTAGAAACCTTCCCACACAGCGATCAGATCCTGGACTTCCATGCTGGGGACCTCTTTCTATTCTGGGATTGCTCTGCTGGAGAGCTCTGCATAGACAGGAAAATGAATTCAGACTGCTGTCCAGAGCCTAATTCGAGCTAGCAAGTGCGATTAGCGTTACTCCACCTGCCGGGTGGAGTACCAATCGAAACTAAAGAGCGGTTGAGCGGTTAGTTCGAATTAACGCTGATAAATTCGAATTAAAGTCCTAGTGTAGACCAGGCCTGGGTGACATTCCATGGCCTGTGTTACACAAGAGGACAGACCACATGATGTAATGGCCCCTTCTGACATTAAAATCTATGAATCCTTTATTAAGGATGCTACTGTATTACAATCTTGACAGCAAGCAACATGCATAAGCACAAAGACTGTTACAGTGTAACTTCTCATTGCCTGGACAGGCAGTGCAGACTAGACAACAGGGCATGGGAGTAGAAACCTGGAAGTTGTGTTGCAATCCCATCAGTGCAAGTGACTAGCTGGGTGGCACAAAGTCAAACATTTAGCCTCTGCCTCAGTCTCCCCATCTATAAAATGGGGATAATAATAGCTATCTACCGATCTCACAGAGTGTTTATGAGGATAAATATCATGTTACAGAGATCCCCTTTCCTATGCACAAACTCATTATAATATACCTTTCCCATTGTTACTGAAAAACAGCATCGCTGATGTTATTACATTAATAGCCAGACCTGGCTTCCTTTGAACCCGAAGACATCAGGGAGAGCGAGATCAGCTCGTAAGCTGAATTTCGTTTTGTTTTTTTAAAACACTGCATTCTGTAATAATCACATAAGAAAAGAACATTTAAATATGATGACTGGACTGGTTGAAAATACAAGAAATTCAGAAGTGGTGATGCTCCTCTTCATTTCTCCCAACTATTGCATCACATATGGGAGGTAAGAACATAGTTTTCCACCAGATGACTTTAGAACAGCAAATGACCTTACCAGATAAGATGCTTAATGCAAAAGGGCAGCCATACAACAAGTTTTCAGCATTAAAAACACTAATTTTCCACTGTTTTTTTAGTTTAAGACCTACCAATAATTATGTTACTTTGATTTGACCAATCTCTAATATTTTATATAGTCTTCCAAATCTCAAAATCATACTCCCTCCGCCCCTGAAAGCTTAACTATTGTGCATTAGAAAGAATGTCAGACACTTCATTCAGTTTCACAGTGTTTGATTGTCACCAACTGGCATTGAGCATTTGTCACATTCATTCAATTAACTGCAATTTATAGTCTGCCTATATCTGAAAAAGTGTCTTGTTGAAACTTTGTTCTATAATGTAGTAAAGTAATTTCACGTGCACTGCATCTAACACCTTTCAATCATCCTATAGGGATAAGAGTTCAAAACGGATGTTACAACCAAAGAGGGCATCATTTCACAACACGCACCACCAACAGGGCCAGGATAGCAGGCACAAGGTTCCTGGGTGATATCTTTTATCAACCCACAACATGTCATATGCATGTGTGTGACGGGAGAGGGCGGAGTAAATAATTCTTATGGAAGGATTTGGGAGTATCCTTCTTCTGGAAAACTCTGCCATTTGAGAAAGGAGCATGAAAGGATGGTGTAAGGCACTGGGCAGAACTACCAACTCAAGAAGATGAATAACGAACCTTTTCACCAGCAGAGGAATTTCAATCCCTTTCCTCATAGCTTTATTTTATTGATTCAAATTAAGGATCCTAAACAAACCCAAGCCACTCAGAACAGCAAGTCCCAATTGCCAGAAAAATATTGTCATTAAAAACAAAAGCAAATAACTCCCTATCAAAACAAAACACTCCACTGCACACACAACTGTCCCCTGGAGGAGAGAGAACAATCCACATGTGGCAAGTGTCAGTCACATCACTTAATGCACTACTGGAAGATGCTCAGATACTACAGTGATGAGGGCAGTATAAGAACCTATACAGAACAGTTTTCCAACTTCTTCGCCAGCTGGGAGGAAAAAGGAAGTGCCCTTACCCACAGCAGCCCCAGCCACTTTTCCTCTATAGCCCTACACTCAATCTCACATGTGACAGCCGGTTAACCCCTCCACCACTGGGACTTGTGGCATACACTTTTACATTGTCGTAGATGGTTTTGTGACTACAGCACAGGACTAAGAGTCAGGAGACCTGGGTTTTACTCCTCATAAGACCTTTTAAAAGTCACCCAACCTTCCAGAGACTTGGTTATTTCCCTACCTGCAAAACAGACAGGGAATTAAGCACCCTCACTGAGAAGTTATAAAGTTTGGATTTATTCACCTAAAGCACTTTGAGGTCTTCTGCTGAGAGGCAATACGTCAGAGCAAAGTACTGCTCAGTGACACAGTAGTTATTATCTTGTACATTCCACGGACAAAGGTTTACTTTTCAGAAGTATCTTTAGGATGCAGGGACAGAAGTCCAGCCTAGAAAGCATGTGTCAGCTGAAAAACAGCTCAACAGAAAAAAGAGAGCTGTGGTCAGCAAGGTCTTGGCCAGAATGAATGATGTTTATAATGAGTAAGCAAAACAAGTTCACGTAAGCAGAAAAGGAAACAAAAACTCCCCAGCCTGACATTCGGCCCACTGCTATAATCCTTTCCCAAGACATCCTCCCTCCACTTCCTCCCAAGCAGCCAGTTACCACTGAGGGCAAAGGGAGGAGCTGAGACCAGGGTAACTTTGTTTCCAAGAACCAGAGTGTGCTCCTATGCCCTGTCATAGCACTATTTAGTAATATAAAGAGAGAGGTGTTAATTAATACACAAGTGTTTAGGGTTTGGGAAAGACTCCTTGCATCCTTTCCCACAAAAAAAAATTTAAAATAAATCATGCACCCATTTTTTTCCATAACTCAAGCAGAGACAGGTGGCTAACATGCTAGCCCACACAGACATCTCCCAAGGTAATGATCTGTGGATTGTGTGTAAGGGGGAGGCACTAATTGGGCATTGGTGTGCATAGACTGCTCCTGCTCAGAGGACCGGTACAGGCTGCCTCACCAGACTGTGCCCTGTGGAGGAAGCTGGATTGCTGAAGCAGAGAACACACCCGGCTGGCTACTCTGCTCTCACCCAAGCAGAGCAGGATTTAGCCCAGATTTGCACGAAACATATGAAATAGAGACAACATTTTAGCATTCAATTTCATCAAGCCAATGATGTGCTCAGTACCATATGAAGAGCACATCTGAGCCTTCCATAGAGGAACAGATCTGCAATGAAAGCTCTGTTAGAAAGAGATGTCCCTAAAGGCAGCTGTTGCCTCATCAATACCAGCTACTGGGTCTGAAATAATATAAACTACACTTTGCCTCTTGGCAAGGTAATTTTTCTAAAAGTCTTCTTAAGAAAGGAAAGGGAAAACAAGACTGTGAATCTCCCCTTAACGGCTGTTAAAGCAAATTCTAGTATCTAGGCTCTAGCAGGTCAAAGCTATATGCCCAACATACAGTTAACCTCTACTGTGAGCTCCTTAAAGGACTGCATCTTGTGTAAGGTAGCCTTTACTCAAAAGCAGTCCCTTCTGCAAAAGAATCTTTGCTAAAATAGGGCAGCTGAAGAGCTAAAGATAGGTTCCCCTTAACAGCAGAGGCTTTACTGGCACTAAACAAGAGCCACAGAAGCAGTGCTTGGACTCCGATGGAGCTTCTCAAGCCTGGTCTACACTACGCATTTAAACCGGTTTTAGGAGCGTAAAACCGATTTAACGCCACACCCGTCCACACTAAGAGGCCCTTTATATCAGTATAAAGGGCTCTTTAAACCGGTTTCTGTACTCCTCCCTAACGAGAGGAGTAGCGCTAATATCGGTATTAACATATCGGATTGGGGTTAGTGTGGCCGCAGATCGACGGTATTGGCCTCCGGGTGGTATCCCACAGTGCACCACTGACCACTTTGGACAGCAATCTGAACTCGGATGCAGTGGCCAGGTATACAGGAAAAGCCCCGCGAACTTTTGAATATTTCCTGTTTGCCCAGCGTGGAGCTCCGATCAGCACGGGTGGTGATGCAGTTAAAAATCAAAAAAAAGAAAGAGCTCCAGCATGGACGATGCGGATGTGATCGCTGTAAGGGCAGGCAAATCTGTTCTATCAGCGCTCCGTTACAGAAGACGAAATTCAAAATCATTTTTTAAATATCTCCAGACAGACGGCATAGCAGGGACTCAGCGCACTGCTGCGTGACAAGCGTAATGGAAAGCCAAAGAATCAAATGGACGCTCATGGACTGGAGGACTCAAGCTATCCCACAGTTCCTGCAGTCTCTGAAAAGCATTTGCATTCTTGGCTGAGCTCCAAATGCTTCTAGGGTCAAAAACAGTGTCCGCGGTGGGTCAGGGCATAGCTAGGCAATTTACGCACCCCCCCCCACCCCCAGAAGTGAAAGGGAAAACAATCCTCTCTTGACTCTTTTACATGTCACCCTATCTTTACTGAATGCTGCAGATAGACGCGATGGTGCAGCATTCAACACCAACATCTTTGCTTCCCCCCACCCCCGCCATGGGTGGCTGATGGTACAATAAGACTGATACCCATCGTCATCATCAGCCTATTGGCACATGGGGCAGTGCAAAAGGACTGGTAACCATGCGTACTAGCATCCGTCAGGTCAATCAAGGGCGCCTGGCCCTAATTTTTCCTGGTAGATGGTACAATATGGCTGATAACCATCATCATCATAGCAACAGGGGGCTGAGCTTCATCAGCCCCCACCCTTCATGTGTAAAGAAAAGATTCAATTGCCCCTGGACTAGCAGCAGGATGCTGGGCTCCTCTCCTCCACACTCCTTAATGTCCTATGTGGACTATCATAGCAACTGGAGGCTGCCTTCCACTCATTTCTCACTAACAAGTATTCCTGCATTCTTTATTACTTCATCACACAAGTGGGGGGACAATGCTATGGTAGCCCAGGAAGGCTGGGGAAGAATGGAATGAACAGGTGGGGTTGTTGCAGGAGCACCCCCTGTGAATAGCATACAGCTCATAATCTATGCAGGATCTGACACAGAGCAGCTGTGCTCTCTGGTTCTCTGATACAGTGGTTCTCTAGTACACTTGCCCATATTCTAGGCAGGACTGATTCTATTTTTAGATACCAAAAAGGAGGGATTGACTCAGGGAGTCATTCCCAATTTTGGCTTTTGCGCCCCTGGCTAAGAGCAGCCAGGGGCACTTATGACAGCAGCAAATGGAACAGTGCAAAAGGACTGGTAGCCACGATCATCTTATTACCAATTTATGGTATGGTAGATGGTACAATATGGCTGATAACCATCTCTGCTATCATGCAAAAGCAAAAGCATGCAGCTGTGTAGCGCTGCTGAATCGCCTCTGTCAGCGGCATCTAGTACACATACGGTGACAGTCACAAAAGGCGAAACAGGCTCCATGATTGCCATGCTATGGCATCTTCCAGGGCAATCCAGGGAAAAAAGGCATGAAATGCTTGTCTGCCGTTGCTTTCCCAGCGGAAGGAGTGACTGACGACATTTACCCAGAACCACCCGCGACAATGATTTTTGCCGCATCAGGCACTGGGATCTCAACCCGGAAATTCAAAGGGGCGGGGGAGGCTGCGGGAACTATGGGATAGCTACGGAATAGCTACCCACAGTGCAATGCTCCAGAAATCGACGCTAGCCTCGGACCGTGGACGCACACCACCGATTTAATGTGTTTAGTGTGGCCGCGCACACTCAATTTTATACAATCTGTTTTGTTAAACCGGTTTATGTAAATTCGGAATAATCCCGTAGTGTAGACGTACCCTTAGTATTACAAGGCTTGCAAGGCATCCCTTACAGGCTGCTGCACTGATAGGACTGCTTCTGAGACTTAATTCAAAGCAATACCAAAAAGGACCTCTAGTGAGCTGAAACTATACTGCTTAGACTTCAGAGGCCAGTTTCATCACTAGCATAACTCCACTTAGGGCTTGTCTACACTTAAAACACTGCAGTTGCACTACTGTGGCCGCACAGTTGTAGCATTTCAGTAAAGACTCCACTTACGCTGATGGGAGAGGTTCTCCCGTCAAAGTAGGTAATTCACCTCCCTGAGAGGTGGTAGCTAGGTTGACAGGAGAATTCTCCCATCCACTGAGCACTGTGTATGCTCGAAGATAGGTCAGTTTAGCTGCGTTGCTCAGGGATGTGGATTTTTAGGTCGATGTAAGGCAGCTTACATCAACTTAATTATGTCAGTGAACACACTGCAGCCTAGTCCCGCCAATGTAAGTACCATACTACACCAACATAATAACTCCACCTCCATAAGAGACATAGGGCTTATGTCAGTGTAGTTAGGGTGACACAATGTCTATGCAAACATTGCATTACTAAGATCAGCTCTTGGCTGTCTTATCAAGAAAGCTGGGCAGCTAGAGCTGGCTGCCCCAGGCTTCTGCTCTCAGCTGCCTGGCTCCCCACTCCCAGAACCAAGAAACTCGGGCGGCCACCCACCACTCCCGGCACAGCCCTGTCTCTCAGCCCCCCCACGCTGCCCCTCTTCAATCAGTGGATGCACTCCTGGTGAGGATGCAGATCACCGACAGAAGGAGGGTAGTGTGGACATGAGCCACCGCAGCTGTAAGTCAACCCAACATAGGTTGAGTCAAGTAGGTAGTGTAAACATGCCCTGAGCAATGTAGTTATACAGAATTAATTTCCTAGTGTAGAGTAGGCCTTACTTAGATGCGTTTGCACTACACCTATTACATTACTTAGAAGCAAATTGTCATGGTCTTATCCAGTGGTGACAGAGACAGAAGATACTTGTGCATGTACTGCAGACAACTACTAAAGATTTCCATTTGCTTCCAGTGACACGAGTTATTGCCTTGATCCAAATCCTAGCAGGGATGAATCCCCACTTGCTTTAAAGGCATTTCTTAGACTAAGAGAGTATGATTCAGTTTTGCTATGTGGATCAGTAATATGCAAAAAAAGGCCTCATAAAATAATTTTATGTGGGCTAACTGGTGTGATGCTGAGGGACGTCCAAGGAAGTTCAGATTCAGTAATGCATTTGGCTTCAGGACTTAATGCTACTGAGGCTGTTTTCATAGGGGTTGATTGTGTATTGTTCCTCCGAGACTTCTTAGCGCTGCAGTGAGATTTGCATAGGAGGCAGAAATAGCATTGTAACTGCACTGCCGAGGTACTCCCTCTGGGTGAAGGAACTAGGAATTCTTTAGTTGTATCAAGAATTTCTTCATCCAAACTCAACTGAAGTGTAATTTCATTTGATAGGTACATGAAAAATAGATTAGTGAATTTATTCAGGAGAATACTTAGATAATAAAACAGCCCAGATGAAAGGAGTTTATTTATCTGCCATCCCAGTTAATCAGGAAATCACTTGTTTTGAACTGAAGATGATGATTCACCTTCAGTAAATCTAATAAAGGCTTTTCTCTCTCACTTTTGCTATATTTAGGATTGCCTTCAAGTCAGGTGAGTTATATTCTTTCATAGAGTAGCCTACTTTACATCTTTAGCTTTCCAGTACAGGGCTCAGTCCTCTTTTGAAACAGATGAGCAGTAACTTCTAAATTCACATTGATCGATGTGCAATTCCCCTCTGACTGATGTAAACACGTTGAGGGAGACCACAAATGACAGCTAACACTGTTACACAAGGTGAGAGGGTGCAGTTGCTTGTGTTCATAAGGCATTGTCTATTTTGAAGATGCCTGTTATAGCAATGACTGTTGCGGCATTGAGCATTTTGCTGGCGCGGAGGCTGTGGTGACAAAAATTGTTGTCTAGAGCAGTGCTGTGCTCATTAGCTGCAGAGAGCACAGCTGGCACTGGGAACTGAGGCATGAGGTTTGGATCAGATGCGTACTTGATGTGAAGAGCAATATTGATGTTGCAGTCAGTAACAGAGGCATTGCTACAATTGAAATTTGTGCCTGAAAAGTCACTCAGCATAAGTATCAATATAGGAAGCAAAGTAGAGACTAATACAGGTTTTTAGCCAATCACTAGGGGTCTAATGCAAACCCAACTGGATGCAATGGGAGACTGTCTATTGACTTTAATGTGCTTTGGACCAGACCTTACTGTACAAGGGGCACTGCTGACAGCAGAATAATAATTCTTCTTGAAAGAGCACAAGGAGGGCTGTACAAGCTTAACTACATGTCTCCTTTTGTGGGGAACCTAGGAATCAAAGCAGAGGCAGAGGGCCTGCATTGAAGAACTTCATCTGCTACTGAAAATAAGATAGCACAAGGGGAATGAGAGACCCAAAATTAAAGAGACTGGAATACTCTGACAGAAACAACCCAATTTTAAAAGGATAAAAAAATGACACTTACAAGAGATCAGTTAAGGTGAATGTCAATATGGAATATAGAACATTCCGTGAAAGAGAGTAACAGCCCTAACAAGACAAGCAATTCATGTTCCTCAGAAAAAGGTATATTAGTCCTGAACCAATGAATTTTGTGACAAACAGCACAAAAACAACAAAGGTAATTAAGCTCTCAAGAGAATGACAGAGAGAAGAACTTTCATTATCATTGGATGTGATGGCATATCTTGCATGGAAAAAAAAGTCAGGCATCCCCCTGACCTCAGAAGTGAGTTCTCAGCTATGATGAAGGAGCAAGTAAGAAGAAATGAAAAGCACAAATATTGCTGAACATGACCCTGCAAAACCCTACCCACAGCATACAAGAAACACAGTAAATGTTTAAAAATAAGATCACTGTAAGTGTGAGAGGCAAAACAATACAACTGAGGGGGAAAATAGGCCATGTTGCTTCCTTACATCTAATAATGAAGAAATAACTTCCTGGGACATGTTTACACAGTGTCAAACCAGGGCATCCAAAAAAACAGCCAACTCTTCCTCCCGATGGCTTCTTTTAGCAACATCACTGTCCCATTTACTTCTTTAATGTTCTCTTTGCTCTGCAGTCAACTGCTGCTCCTCTGAGCAGATAAAAATCAAAATGTTTTGAAAGAGAACATGTTGGAATAGCAGCATTTATAATTTTATGTATGAGCAAAATGTTCAAGTTTTACCCAACCCTTTTCATTATGTGTCTTCACTGATAGATAGTATTTTACAGCCATGTTGGCAGGAATTTAAACTTTTGATCAGGATGATGCTTCAAAACATTTATTGGGCCCGAATTTGTACCGCTCTCCCAAACTTTTTCTCATCCTGGTGGGTCCTGAAACAGTGAAGCTTAAAGTAACTTCTATTTCAACTACACCACTACCCCAATATAACGCGGTCATGGGGAGCCAAAAATCCCTACCGCGTTATAAATGAAACGCCATTATATCGGGATAGTGGTGGCAGGGCTCCAGTGGTGATTTAAAGGGCCCGGGGCTCCCCGCAGCAGCCAGAGCCCTTTAAATCGCCAGTTAGCCCCGCTGCCGCAGCCCTGGGAATAGCAGAGGCATGGCTCCAGCGTTGATTTAAAGAGATCCGGGCACTGTGGGGAGCCCGGGCCCTTTAAATCGCCGGCTGAGCCTCACTGCCGGAGCCCTGGGGTAGCGGTGGCAGGGCTCCAGAGGTGATTTAAAGAGCCCGGGGCTCCCCGTAGCAGCCGGAGCCCTGGACCCTTTAAAGCACCGCCGGAGCCCCGCTGCTACCGCGCTATATGCGAACTCGTGTTATATCAGGTCGCATTATAGCAGGGTAGTGGTGTATTATATTTTGCTGTATTATAGACTATTAACTAAGTAAAACTCTCACACAACAAAGTTCCTTCATTGTGATTCTGTGGTTGAAGCCAATTTGAGTCTGATATTTCTGGTGATAAACATAGATCCCATTTCCACCTTCCATAGTAGCCAGAGTAAGTGGAGAAAATATCAGACTTCATTCTTTTTTTCCCCTAAATCCTTTATTTCCTCAATCCATCCATTTACCTCAATCTGGTGATTTTAGGTCCCTCTTTAACAGGGGAATCAGGAATATTTCATGAACTCAGCAGCACAAGACTCAAGCAGGGAGAAGGTCACATAATGGAGGAACACATATTAGAGAAGGAGTAAAATTTTCAAAAGGTATTTAGGTGCCTAAGATGCAGATAGATGCCTAATGGGATTTTCAGAAGTGCTTAGGTGCTTGAAATCAATGAGAGTTAGGTGCCTAAGTATTTTTGAAAAGGTCACTAGGCACCTATCTGCATCTTCAGGTGCCTAAATACCTTTGAAAATTTGGACTTACGTGATTGAGAATCTTAAATCGCATTGATTTTAAATAAGACAGGTTCCTAAGTGCCTAAAAGTCACTTTTTAAAATGGAAGTAAGTTCCTAAGTCACTTTGACTCTTTTGAAAATTTTGCCCCAGATCCTTAGAGGGTAGAAGTCAGCACAGCTCCACTTAAATCAATTTCAAAAGTGTTTTCTCAATTAGTCAGAATAACCTGATGTTAGAGAGTGTGGCTGTCAAAGCCATTTATTTGTTTCAGTGTTTGTTGGTGATAAATATCCCCTACATGAAAGATTCATGTAGCTGATATTCATTGCCAACAAACACTGAAACAAACTGATTGTTTTGACAATCACCACTCTTTAAAATCAGGTTATTCTGACTAATGTCTTGTTTCCCCCCCTTCAGTGTCAGCATTAATGGAGGAACCACTTTTCTCATGAACCCTACAGTTAAGCCTGGTCTACACTAAGCGTTTAAACCGGTTTTAGGAGCATTAAACCGATTTAACGCCACACCCGTCCACACTAAGAGGCCCTTTATATCGGTATAAAGGGCTCTTTAAACCGGTTTCTGTACTCCTCCCTAACGAGAGGAGTAGCGTTAATATCGGTATTACCATATCGGATTAGGGTTAGTGTGGCCGCAGATCGACGGTATTGGCCTCCGGGCGGTATCCCACAGTGCACCACTGACTGCTCTGGACAGCAATCTGAACTCGGATGCAGTGGCCAGGTAGACAGGAAAAGCCCCGCGAACTTTTGAATATTTCCTGTTTGCCCAGCGTGGAGCTCCGATCAGCACGGGTGGCGATGCAGTTAAAAATCAAAATAAAGAAAGACCTCCCGCATGGACCATGCGGACGTGATCGCTGTAAGGGCAGGCAAATCTGTTCTATCAGCGCTCCGTTACAGAAGACGAATTAAAAAACATTTTTTTAAAATCTCCAGACAGACGCCATAGCAGGGACTCAGCGCACTGCTGCGTGACAAGCGTAATGGAAAGCCAAGGAATCAAATGGACACTCATGGACTGGAGGACTCAAGCTATCCCACAGTTCCTGCAGTCTCTCTGAAAAGCATTTGCATTCTTGGCTGAGCTCCAAATGCTTCTAGGGTCAAACACAGTGTCCGCGGTGGGTCAGGGCATAGCTAGGCAATTTACGCACCCCCTCACCCACCCCCAGAAGTGAAAGGGAAAACAATCCTCTCTTGACTCTTTTACATGTCACCCTATCTTTACTGAATGCTGCAGATAGACGCGATGCTGCAGCACTGAACACCAACATCCTTGCTCCCCCCACCGCCATGGGTGGCTGATGGTGCAAAACGACTGGTACCCGTCCTCATCATCAGCCTATTGGCACATGGGGCAGTGCAAAAGGGCTAGTAACCATGATGACTAGCATCCGTCAGGTCGATCAAGGGCGCCTGGCCCTAATTTTTCCTGGTAGATGGTGCAGTATGGCTGATAACCATCGTCGTCATAGCAACAGGGGGCTGAGCTCTGTCAGCCCCCACCCTTCATGTGTAAAAAAAAGATTCAATTGCCCCTGGACTAGCAGAGGGATGCTGGGCTCCTCTCCTCCACACTCCTTACTGTCCTGTCTGGACTATCATAGCAGCTGGACGCTGCCTTCCACTCATTTCTCACTAACAAGTCACTGTGTCTTATTCCTGCATTCTTTATTACTTCATCACACAAGTGGGGGGACAATGCTACAGTAGCCCAGGAAGGCTGGGGGAAGAACAGAATCAACAGGTGGGGTTGTTGCAGGAGCACCCCCTGTGAATAGCATACAGCTCATAATTTCTGCAGGATCTGACACAGAGCAGCTGTGCTCTCTGATACAGTGGTTCTCTAGTACACTTGCCCATATTCTGGGCAGGACTGATTCTATTTTTAGATACCAAAAAGGAGGGATTGACTCTGGGAGTCATTCCCAATTTTGGCTTTTGCGCCCCTGGCTAAGAGCAGCCAGGGGCACTTATGACAGCAGCAAATGGTGCAAAACGACTGGTAGCCATGATCATCTTTTTACCAATTTATGGATTGGTAGATGGTGCAGTATGGCTGGTAACCATCTCTGCTGTCATGCAAAAGCAAAAGCATGCTGCTGTGTAGCGCTGCTGAATCGCCTCTGTCAGCGGCATCTAGTACACATACGGTGACAGTCACAAAAGGCAAAACAGGCTCCATGATTGCCATGCTATGGCATCTTCCAGGGCAATCCAGGGAAAAAAGGCGTGAAATGCTTGTCTGCCGTTGCTTTCCCAGAGGAAGGAGTGACTGACGACATTTACCCAGAACCACCCGCAACAATTATTTTTGCCCCATCAGGCACTGGGATCTCAACCCAGAAATTCCAAGGGGCGGGGGAGGCTGCGGGAACTATGGGATAGCTACGGAATAGCTACCCACAGTGCAACGCTCCAGAAGTCGATGCTAGCCTCGGACCGTGGATGCACACCACCGATTTAATGTGTTTAGTGTGGCCGCGCGCACTCGATTTTATACAATCTGTTTTACAAAACCGGTTTATGCAAATTTGGAATAGTCCCGTAGTGTAGACGTACCCTTAGAGATCATTACTTTTATTCCACCTGAAAACAAAGATAATACATTTTCAAATAGTGCATTGCCTTGGTTATAGCTCTAAGAATTCTCAAGACAGAAGCCTCCAAAAACAGGTTAGAGTTTAAGTGGGGTTACAAAAGTTAAGGTAGTTGTCAGATTTGTGCAACTTTAATGTGATGCATACCTCATGAATCATGAGTGCTAGTGATGAATGCCATCTGTCACTAGAATACAAAAAATGCTTTGGTATCCCGTGGTCCACTGCATTCCATTCGTTTCCAGCACAACGGTTTGCAATATAGCAGACATTAACATAGACACTCTTCTCTCACACCAATAGTATTATTTGGTACCATGCTTTATGGTACCAATCCAGCAAAGCACTAAGCATATGTTGAACTTAAAGCAATGAGTAGTCCCATTGAAATCAATGAGGCTATAGTACTCATATGCTTAAAGTTAAGCACCTTTGCTTCCCTGGACCAAACCAGGTGAGCCCAATACAGCTAGTTAAAGAGGGCTGAGCTACACCTGGACCTATAAAGGGCTGCTAATGGGCGGCTGGGGGAGGAAGGGCTGAGACAGGCTGTACCATGGAAGAAACATGCCCACATTGGAGAGGAATTAGCTCCTCTGGTGGGACCCTATAGCAAGGGACCAAGGGCTCAGGGAAGCAGCCCTGGGGCAGTTGCCCCAAGAAGGGAGCAGAACTGACTGAGACTGGGAAGCTGCCAGGAGCTGGAGTGCCAGAGACCCCTAGGAAGGGTGACCCTGAAGCCTGGGGTCAAGGATGGAGTTAAAAGGCTGTTTTTTATTTGCTAACCTCTGTTAAGGAAATAAACCTCTGTGCAAAAGACTGGGCGTGGCAGGGCATGCTGTGGAGCCAGAGAGAAGCTCAGCCTGGTGACATATGCTGCAGCAGCAAATAGCACAGGCTATTTACATGTAACTAAAAAGAATGTTTCCTGTTATCCATTTTTAATGGGTTGCTTTTTAATGTAGCCAGTTTACTCCTGTCCTTGCATTATTGGACAGAGCAGCAATGAAAGTGCCATCATCAGATCAACCATTATTTTACATACAAGTACCTCTATCACACTGCCTTACTTATATATTTTCCAAGCAAAGGGCCCAATCCTGCATACCCGACACATGAGAATAGTCCCATTTTCTTTAATTTCACATGATGATGTAGGGTCTCTGCAGGATCAGACCTAAATCATACTCATTTTCTTTCATCTTGTCTCACAGGGACAGTCCCCCTCATAATATTTTTTTGCCAATCTTGTCTGGATAATTTCTATTTTGTTGTCTATGAGGTGGCTCACCAAAATCAAACAATACAGCCTACCATCTCATTTTCTGGGATTTTTTTAATACACATTTTTATTAGTTTTTAAATGGTGTAATAAAGCAGATCAAGAAAACCCAAGCACATGTAGAGCTAATATTAAGAGGAAATGCAAAAAAATTAGTCTATTTGTAGACATGAATACAAAGCTATATTATCTGTTATTTCATCTACCACATCTCATTGCACAGATGTCTTCATAAAGCATAAAATGAGGATAATACTTCCCCCGTCCCCTCCGGGAGTGTTGTGAAAACAAATGAATAAACTTGAGAGTCACTCAGAAGTTATAGTAATGAGGAATCATATAAATACCTAGATTTACGGAGGGACAGAATTCAAACTCCATTAATATTTAGCAGTAGATTAAAGAGGAAATATTTGATCTTTTTAGGCTTCCAACCTTAAAAACAACTAAATCCCATTCCACCAGGTTTTCTAGATGCCTGCAATATAATTTGTAACTGTCCTTTTTATAATAGTTTAAGAAAATCATTTTGAGGTTCACATGTGAGCACAAAATAATATAGACAGTGTGGTCCTGCTAGCATGCACTTGTATAACTGCAAAGATGACTCATAGTATCATCCAGAATCTAGGCTGACTTCAGTCTTAAGTACTTATATGGCCTCCATTATCATAATATCTGAATACCTTCCCAGTCTTTAATGTATTTCTCCTCACACTGACTTCCTGAGGTAAATAAATATTATAATTTTATAGTACATTTAATATTTGATATAAGAATTTTCTACATTTTACATCTGTGCCTGAACCAAGGCACAGAGTCTTGCCCAAGATCACACTGGAAGTACGTGCAGGACCAGATTTACAGGCAGGCGACCCAGGAGATCACCTGGGATGCCAGACTGAAGGTGCTGTTTTTGTTGTTAGCGACAAAAAGGAAAATAGAATGCTTGAAGTAAAATGTTTCAGGTATTCGTATGTTGATTCATTTTTCACTAACTTCCTAGAACGTTCTGGACCTTTGTAGAATCTCGTGGAACATTCCAGACTTTCTGAGAACTATATTTTCCTCAAATCTCCTACAATGTTGTTAGCCATGCCCTCCTGGGCATATAAGGGGCGGGGCATCACCAGTCAGTCAGTGAGATATAAGAATGAAGTGGAGCCCAGCTACGATATTATGAACCTTGCTTTACTGTGTAATCGTGAAGGTGTACTTGTGTTTTAAGACTTGAAGGGTGTAAGTAGCAACTAATAAAGGACATATTTAATACGATGCCAGAGATATCTATCGAACCCCTATCTAAGCAACAATATTAAATAAATATTGTTACTTCTTTTAACATGCTTAACATGTAATGTTTGATGACTTTCTAAGTCTGTGGAACATAGACTTTTGCTCTCCCTAATACTGTCTGTTTTCCCCCATAGAAAATAAAAGATGTCCCCAAAGAAGCCTTCAGGAACTCAGTATAGGAAGCAAAAAGCTCAGTTGCAATCTAGTTTGCAGAAAGGGGTAAATTTGATGGGAAAATATCTAAAACAGGACTAGGGTTAATATCTAAAACAGGACTAGGACTACTTAACACTGGTCCACCCAACGTTGGTGCACAATTCAATTTCTTGATGTTAGTACATTTCAGTTATTCTTAAAATTAAAAAGTTTCTATAAGCTTACAGGAAATGATTTTTTTTATTTGCTTACATATGGCGTGAGTAAGTACAGATTTACAGATCCTAGCATGCAAATTTATTGTCTTATATGACAGGGATAAATCATGCATCAAAGTCGTGAAATGGGCTACAAATGCAATAAAAAATAAGATACTTAAAAGTTTAACAAATGGAGGGGGGACATCAAAGACACTCCTTGCCTGAGGTGCCATTTGGTCTAGAGCCAGCCCTGAGTATGTGGCCAAGCAAGTAATTGAAGCCAACTTTCCCAATTCCCAGGCTAATTCCCTAACCACCAGACTATCCTTCCTCACTAACTAATAAAGATCCCACTGCCTGGGAAAACTCTTTGCCTGGGGGAACCACAAGGAGCCTCATCAATAGGTTTTCCTCAAAGTATAATTTCTGTGGCCTTGACAGAAAACTGCCAGAGGCCTCTCACCAAAGATGACCCTGCAACCTGGAAACTGCAGCCAAAATCTTCTACCACTCTGCACAGAACACCACCAGATTCTCTTCTCTCCAAGGACGAGGTTACACCTCACCCAGAGGGCTAATCCCCTGAATTTCTCACTTACTGGAGAGTTACCCCCTTTCTATCATCTGGTGAGTTGAGCTGTTTGTGTATATCGGTGCTTTTGTAGCAGCAAGCATCTAAAATAAGCCAGACGCTCTTATTGTATACTAAGTTTTCAGAGAAGCAGGAGTACTCTTGATGGAAAGAAGTCTATTCCCATACTTTTTGAAGACTATCACTGTACAGCTTTTTCTGAAAACATCTCTGTGCATCACTATTAACAGTGAGGAAGATCAAATTAAAAACATGTTTTGCCAAGAATAAAGTGGATATTTAAGTATTTGCTTGTAACTTCTGGATCTCCTACCTGTTTGTGCCACTACGTGTGTCCATCCACTCCAGACCGCTCCAATCTTTTCACCCGAGAAAAAATGAGCATCTATTTTCTGGGGCTCAACAAGAAAAGTCTCTTTACTCACTAGCTGCCCATGTTTGTTGCTACCCCAAACACACAATTCTCCTTCATCTGAAATAAATACAAAAGTAAAGAAATTAGAGAGAAGCTACTTCTGTGAAATATCAACAGATCGAAAAAAATACAAAGGGAGGGTAATACATTAATTCAGTTTCAATTTTTCTTGTATATTTCCCCCACTATTTATACTCCCCTACAAACACAAACACACCTGGAATGTAAAAAATAAAAGGAGCCATAAGGGCCCTCAACACATTTTCCCTTCCCAAGGCAGAACAAATAACTCTGTTCATGCCTCTCTCCACTACAAGGACACTGACTACCATTGAAATAGATTACTTTTTTTTCTCTATTTGTTTAATAAAAAAAATGCATATGCACACATCCCAAAATCACAATGCAAGCTGGGGTGTGAATCTGACCCACATTACCCTGTCACTGAATAACTGTCCATGTGGACCTTGCTGACGCATATTAACAATTTGTTAACGTGCTTTGATCTAGTCTTCTTTGAAATGGGACTAATCAAAGCGCATTAACGAACTGTTAAGAGAAACAATGAATGCCAAAACAGACTTTTTTAGGTTTTCTAAAGGACTCTGTCATTTTTTCAATTAAAAAAGGGGTGGGAGGGTGAAAATCAAGTAATTGACTCTTTTATTTGTCTGGAATTCTTCCCCAGAAAAAATGAAATACACTTTCTCAGGGGAAAAGAAGATGACAGAAATCGCTAATTTCAAGCAAAGAAAAAAAGTTACGTTTTTCTAAGGCCATAACCAACATAACATTTGTGTGGCTTACAATTTACTATGGATGCTACAACAATCTACCTACCGTTAGCCCCTTTTGTACATTTTAATGTGATCCCTGTAATTTGCACACAACCCAAGGCAGTACAGCATATGCCTATAGGCCATATAGTTGCTACTATGTTGGGTGTAAGTAGTAAGCTGGGCACTGAAGGAGTGAATTAACAGTTTCATCATCCTTTTTTTAAAAATGTGCCATATGTTTTTGTAACAATCCTTTCTACAGTTCTGTAAAACTTTCAAATTAATGGTATTCCAAGTATGACCAGTAGGCGGCAGGCGAGACTAAGAAGAAATGAAGTATACAATAAACAGTGCCTCACATCCATGTAAAAAAAAAAACCCTGCAGATTGTAGCTCACTGGTAATTTAAAAACAAGTACTGTAGTACCTTGAGTCAAACACACACCTTTAAAAGCTAATGCAGGCGAGAGAGAGACAGAAGTGTCACTATTAAATAGCTTTGGATACTTAGCATCAGGAGCTTTGGTCTTTTTGTAGCCAAAAGGGAAAGATTGCTTAATCAAAATCAAGATAATAAAAACATGGAAGAATAATCCATTTGCTACTTAAATAAATTCACGTCAGTTACAGACTAGTCCAGTATAAATTAATTTTTCTCAGAGTAGCCTATAGTTAGGGATACATCAGTGTGCGTGTCTTAGAATTCAATAAAATTCACATTTTGCAATGTTTCCCCACATAATTATCACTCACTGTAAACTGGCCCAAGTGAATACACTGGTGCACAGTTTAGAAGATGTTAGAGATCCCAAACGTATAGTTTTACTCAAGATTTCATGTCTTCAGAAAGATTAATACATTTTCCATGCCTCAAGATTATAAATCTATAGCATAAAAAGCAACCACCATACGTGGGGTCAGGAAGGAATTTTCCCCTAGTCACATTTGCAGTGGCCTTCGGGTTTGTTTGGTTTTTTGGCCTCCCTGTGCAAGGCAGGGCGTGGGCTGCATGCTAGGATCATCTGGATATATCTCACTCAATGAATTCCGTGCCTTTGTGGGGGCGTCAATCATTCGTGCACCTCAGTCCCTGCTCTTCTCTGCCTGTGGCACACAACAGTTTAGGCTCCCGTCGATTGTAAATACTTTGGCCTAATTTCAGTTGTTGGGTTCAGCGTGCAGGTAGGCTGGGTGGCCTGTGATATACAGGAGGTCAGACAAGATGATCTGATGACTGGTTCCGCCTTTAAAATTGATGGGTGAATCCTGTTTCCCTTCACGCAGAGCAATACTCTAGCTGCCTTTCCATGTGACATGTTGGTTCCTGTTTAGCCAGCACAGAAGAACTGACTGCAGAGTGCAAAAGGTGGTGTTTACAAAAGCACCTGTATGATTTAGGAGAACACGTCCCACCAAGGTGCATTAATAAATCCCAGATTCTGCAACTCTTACAACAGGTAACACCGTGCTTCACAGAATAGCCTTGTTGAAATCAATGAAACTATTTGTGGAGTAAGTGTATTAGAACCTGCCCCCACATGACTGAAGAGTGCTGGCTAGGATCAATTTGGGGAGGAGATAGTGTCCAAGGCAAATAAATCCACTTAACTCCATTTTTAGATAATTTACTCTTTCAAACCAATGAATACCACTGAAGTTATAGCATGCTGTGCTGTGATCCCATCAGATTTTACAAACTAAGTAGAGCCCAGCTAGAACAAAAATTAAAATTCACAAAGTCATAAATATCTAGCTTCTAAATACATTGCCCAAGCCTACTAATACATACATATATTGCTGGGGCCTACCTGTAAGTGACACTGAATGGTAGGAGCTGGCAGTGACTTTTTTCACCTTTACATCTTCCAGACCTAGGAAACATCAGTTCCATGGAATAAGTACAGGCAAGACACGTCTGTATGCCCAGATCCCTTGTAGTACAGAATAGAAGTATATTACTTCAGAAATTGCACCACGAGTGCTGTATATTATGTATTTTACATCAGAAGGTCTCAGCTTACGGAACACAGATCCCAAGAAAGTCAGCATTATTTGTCCAGGGGATTGTGAATCTGTGTTCCCATTCCATACCACACCACAGACACACTGCAAATGACTGTGCCAGTTCCTGAGGACATATTTAAAATGTGGTGCTGATGTGTTTCTGTGAGTAAGGGGAAATCCAGACCCCGAGCCCTGGTCATGCCAGTTCACACTGGAACACTAACACCAGGTGTTACAGAGATACGCTGGGGAACATAAAGGGGAAACCTGTCTGCAAGCCACAGCACATCTGCAGAGCCACTCCATGGAGGTTACCATGGCCACTCACATCCCTGTAATGTGAGAGAGATAGGAGGGTCCATGGAGTGTCAAAGTCCCACTCCCAGTACATCAGCCCACCCATGTTCCAGCCCCGCCATGCTGCCACAGAACACAGCTCCCTTACATCCACATCCCCTCTTTGCACACAGCAGCTGCCCTAGTTCCCACTGTGTCCAGGCAGGAGGTAGTCTGGATTTGTCCCTTACCCGGCATCAATTAATTCATTACTTCTGTAATGACCTTCTGTAATGCATCTGAATCACTGCAAAATTATGGGAAGCATAGTTAACACACCAGGGGAGCTTATAAAAAAGGTGCATTGTTTGTATGTAAGTACATGGTCTATATATTACTGTTCCCAGTGCTACTGTCTTTACAAAGAAAAAGTGTGATTCTTTAGTTACCTGTTACTTTACAAGGTTCTTTTGCGGTCAAGAAGGATGGGATCATTTTCCCTTGGCTTGCCCGGTTTGCCCGAGAAGCCATGCCTGTTCCCCACTGGAACACCATGCCACTTTCTTCTCAGTGTGAGCATACAAAAGGAAATTAAAACACAGAGATTATTGACAAATTCAGTTGACTGCCTTTTCTCTTGTTAACTAATTTCAAAAGAGTGTTTGCTTGGCTTAGTTTATATTGGTGTTAATTAAAAAGTTATCTATAAAGAATACTACTTTCCACTTATATTACCCTTTTCATCCCAAACACACTTTACACACATTGAATGAATCCTGAGAAGGCCTCCAAGAGGCAGGTGGTTATTAATCTCCTTTTATAAATGGGACACCAGAACCAAAGAGGGGTACATGTCTTGCTCCAAATCCCTGAAGGCTACATTGTGGAGTTGCTCAAGACTCACGGCCAGGAGAATTGTGCATTTGAACTGCCTCAAGAGAGGATATGGGACTGAACGGTGATTCAAAGAATCACAATTAAGTCCCACAATTCAGCCTCCTGTAGAAAAATAAATTCTGCCAGCCCTTTACCTGGCACAGTTTACTACCCTCTCCATATCAACCCAGCTGTGCTGGCCAACATGCTGGGAAGCAGTCAAGGCTCTACTGACTTCCCACCTCTACACATCCACTTGCACAGCAGTGCGGAGTAACAACCCCATAGTGGCTGATTTCCCTGCTACTCTGTGACCTAACCTCTTATACCCAGTAGTCCTCTGCTCAGACCCCTACGGCTGGTCATAATTTAGCCCAGAGGATACAAGAATCAGGATCTGGATTATAATTGAGAATCGTGGTCAGAGCTAAGGGGTGCTTGATTCCTAGTACTTGTTCCAACCACTAGACTACACACTTCTTCCAATCTCTATCTCAACCCTTTTACCCTTCACTCAATACCCAACTGTCTGGAACTCATATGCAAGTAACAACAAGAAAGCAACAGGCTGACTGTTGATTGCAGCAAAACCTGCCAAATCCACAGAATGACTGTGGAAGACTCCCCATCAGGCCTTGGAGAATTCTGAAAACAGATTGCAGGATAAGGCCTTAAATTTCATACAAACTATGACCCGCCAATATAGAGCACAGCTGACAGTAGGAGACCCAAAAAGTCACTAAGGGCCAAATTTTAGGTGTCGAAGTAGCTTTGAAAATCTGGCCCTGTGCTCTTGGACAGTCTTCTTTCAGCACCATTTTTTGGAACGAGGTGTTTCTAGCATATTCATTACCATGTTCTTGTCTAACATGCCTGTCCTTACCATGGACAGGACTGTTCAGGTGTCATTTTCCTATGGCTTCTGTAACAAATAGGAATAAAATCATAAATCCTTTCCCTCCCCCGACTTTTTTTAATGTAAGCTATTGGACATCTCACAAAATAAAAGTAGTATTAATTTCTGGCTGAAATGTTAAATTTATGATGGCATATTCACCTGTAGCAGCAAGAGCATGTCTGAGTCCCGCAGCAACATTCACCACCTTCTCTGTGAGGGACTATTCAAACATAAGAAAAAAACATATTTTCAATTTGCATTTTACACCTCTCAAAGGGAAACATGTTTTATCAAATGCAAGAAAATGGTATCGTATTTACAGACTATATGTGTCAGAGTTCAGCACAAAGATATTTATTTTAGAATATATTTCAGTCTCATTTCAATATAGTCTTGGGCATTTCTTAAGAAAACCAAGCAAAGCTTCCAGAAGTGCCATAGTACAGCAGCAGATCAACAGTTGAGCTCAAAATACTCACATGAAGGAAGAAGTCTCAGCAATTTGTAACTAAGATGCAAACATACACAATTTTACAGTCCCCCTTTTATCATACTGGATATTCAGTAACAAATATCAGTAACAAGCAGCCACTTTAGTCCAGAGTGCAAAACAATTCACTGGTTCCAACATACTTTGATGATGGGCAATTTAATAATTTAGGCAGAGCTGGCAGCACGCTTATAGTTAATGGTGTGTAACACTTCAGTTATAAGACCCCCCCTGTCTTTAGGTATGAACATTAAATTAAACTGTATTATAACACTTATGCACAGAGGGACCAAATTAAGATTGCATGGGATGCCTTAATTCTAGTATTTCCTAACCTGAGGACTTGATTTTGCAAACTTCACATTCTTTTAACATAGTTTTGTGGGTGTAATATTGATATAAAAGAAATGGCAGCAAGCATGAGCATTTAATGTAACATAAATAGTGCTTACAAAAACACTGCTCACATGGTTTATTAAATTAGGAATCGACAGATATATACCAGCTGTGTAAAACCCCACAAGAAAATACGGTAGATGCAGAATGAGCCTGCATTGTCAGGGTGGTAGACTATAATTATCAGTAGTAATGCAGCAGCTGCCAAGGATGGTAGGTGCTGTACAAACACAACAGTTCCTGTGCCCAAGAGGACAAGATAACTTAACAGGTCTTTCTCTCATTTCTATAACCAGGCTGTCCCTGAATTTAAAAAAAGTAGCAGACAGGCTTTGGCACTGGCAATAGACTGGTAATCCTAACCAAAGAACCAGAAAGGACTTTGCCGTTTCTGAAGCTTTACAGAATGGGAGTTCTCTGCAATGCAACAGAAATAGAAATTTATTTGGAGAGGAAAGAGTTTCGTTAATGTTCTAAAAATAGAAACCCAAGTGTAAATAGAGATTAATTAGAAGGAGAGAATAGTGCTGCCATGAGGAATTCCTTCACACTGCTGGGTTCATAGCCAACAGTGGTAAAGCTCCTCTGAGGATATATAAATCTTAGTAGCTATTTCTTATAAGATTTTTAAAGCAATTACTTCAGAGATAGATTCTGATACCCTTATTCACGCTAAGTAGTGGCTTACCCCATAAGTACTCCCATTGACTGCAATGATGACTATCTGTGGAGCAAGGTATTATTCAACACAGGCTGAGGTTTAAGAGTCTGCCCCTCAGAGTTTATGAGCGCAGGAAACGGACCAATAAGGAATGGGATTCCCTAGTCTCCAACATATTTCTTTTGAAACTGATACGGTTTGATAAACATTTGGAGGTTAAATGAGGACAATATAAATGCATTTTTCACTTCCTTTAAAATTCTTTTTTTTAGCTGCTGCTTATCATTTCAAAAGAAAATGCATCTAAAATCCATAAAATTTTAATTTCCCTGAACACACACTAGTTTCTTATTGTAGGGATGATCAAAAGTGCTGATTTCTCACAATAATTTTTCTTATAAAAAATAAAATTTAAGGAATGGATTCTGCAACCTTTGCTAAAAGATCTTTCTGCATATTATGTTGCGCTGCTAAGTTGTAAATGCAGAAGCACAAAACCAAAGAATTGGCATTTATATAGCATGTGCCAGCAGAAGGAACTCAGTTGAACAAAAACTTTCCTACAGTAGACGTCCCAGAACACAACTGCCTATATTGAAATCAGCTGTGTTTTTTAACAAGTTCTTCTTCAATCCTTTGAATTTTTCAACATAAAGCCCTAAGAAACTAAATAAAATTTAAGATCAATGGAAATCCTTTCCTTCTTTCCTCAAGTTTGTACTGAAACATTTTTAACACCTCATAAGCCCTGGGTCAGAGCCTCAGATGGTAAAAATCAACATAGCTCCTTTGACTTCAGTCAGTTTACACCATTTGAGGACTTGGCCTATTGTTTGGTTGACTGTGGCTATTAAAACGTGTGTGGATGAAATTTTATGTCCTTTTCCAAAATGTACCATTCTCCTTTAGTAAAAGTTGGAACTTTCTTCATTTAACACAAACACACACACACACACACACAGCTTCCAGAAGTGCTGACTTTCTAATATGTACAACAGTATTCACTCTCTTAAAATGCCTAATCCTGGATTTTTATCATTCACATGAGTAATTCTCTTGTATTCAATGAGTCCAAGTGCTTGATCCAAAACTCACTGAAATCCATAGGAGTCTTTCCACTGATTTAGTGAGTTTTGTATGGGGCACTGAAAACAGGACAAGATCTGTAGAGGACAACTTTGTTGAGTCTTTACCTCAATCTTTTGTGGGATCAAACATCCTCCTGAAGTTTGAGGGACTCCTAGTTGTCCAAAAGAGTTAGACCCACAGGATAAAACTTGGCCATTTCCTGCAACATAATACAGCCTTGTTGGAGCAGTGCAACTCATAACATTATACCTTATGGTACATTTATGGTTATAAGCAAGATACCATAACACATGATTAAAACAATTATATGCAAGATACCACAGCACAGCATATAAAGAACTGAACTGTCCCTTTTCAAAAAGCTCAAGAGCTCAAGGGCTTGTGTTCTTATAAACCATATTCAGTAAAGGTCTAAAGATAACTGAGAGTGTGCGGAACATACAGTAATTCCACTGGCAAAGCAAAGAGCATAAAACCTCTGAGCACTCAAGCTTTGTACAGACCTTGGTACGACAGAGCTCTGTGCTTTTATTGTATGTCATAATATTTCTCCAGGCTATGGTGGGAAACAGTGTGGCCAAGTGGACAGAGCACTGGACTTAGAGACCTGAATTCAATTCCTGGCTCTGCCACTGGCCTGCTGGGTGACCTTGGGCAAGTAATTTCACTGCTCTGAGTCTCAGTTTCCCCATCTGTAAAATGGAGATAATGATACTGATCTCATTTGTAAAGCACTTTCAGATATGCTGATGAAAGCACTATATAAGAGCTAGATATTTTAGTGAGATGGACTTACCAGCAAGTATGATTGTAAAATCCCAACCACAGGCCACTTGTATCACACAAACACTAGACAGTGCAGTGCATGAAGTAAAACACAGGACATCCTCAGTGTGATTGAGTCCCAACTGTCCTTCTTTGTTTTGGCCACATACAAAGAGTTCTCCTGCACCTGCAAAATAAAACCACTGTCACAGTCATAACACAGGCAAAACAGAATCATACACACATTGTGATCCTGCGATAAATTAGCACTGCGTGCATAGGCCTTATCTTCTCAAGACAGAATTATATATCTTTAACAAATTAAAAATACACTTTTCTTTCTTGTGTAGACACAGCCATGGAGAATGTGACTGCCAAGGAAGATGATTTTAACATTAACATTGCTTCCTCTCAGTGTTTCAGAGTGAAGTCTTTCATCTTATTCACTTTCTCCTTCATATCCTTCCTATTTCCTAAGTAGCCAATGATAGAACTTTCTAATCAGGGGTTTGGACACCACTTAAGGTAAGGAATAACCTACCTTTTCAAAGTGAAATATCCTCTTTTTTCCCCCAAAAGTAATGAACCCTCTTGCATAATAAGCAGATAGAACAGGCTAAGAAATAATCATCACATAATCATAAAATGACCATTAGAGGCAACTGAAATAACATAACTCCTCTCCAAAACAATTTAATTAATTGGCAGCAAATAACTTTTCCACTTTGCAATTAAAGATTGGCACCTGCTAGAAACTGCAATCCACACATAGGTGGCAGCACAGCACCAAGAGATTCTCATTCAGAAACATGCCAGTCCTTGCATTGCACATGTCATATGAATGTCTGTTACCAGTAATAACTGCAGAGTGTCCTCCTCCTCCAGCAATGCTCTTAATGTTTTGATGTTTGCAGGAAAAATCTTTCAGAGACTGAGGCAACAGCACATCCTCTTTATGACCAAGGCCGAGCTGCCCATAGCTGTTTGCACCCTTTAAACACATACAGAAAAATAAAAAGATGAAAGAGTTTTATTGATAAAGCAATTTATTAGCCTTTAATTAGAAATGGGTTTATTTAGGGTTTGCAAAAACTCAACCTGTCCGTATTTTGTTATGCAGAACTTAGAACACAGATATCTTGGATCTTAGGCCCATTATATGCAAACCCTTAAAAATTACTGAGTAGGCATCAGATAATGCAAGTTCAACATGCCTCTGCCATTAAACATCAGCCACTTTTATCCACTAGTACAGGGGTAGGCAACCTATGGCATGTGTGCCAAAGGCAGCACGCAAGCTGTTTATCAGTGGCACTCACACTGCCCGGGTCCTGGCCACCGGTCCGGGGGGAGGGGGGAGTGCTCTGCATTTTAATTTAATTTTAAATTAAGTTTCTTAAACATTTTAAAAACCTTTTTTACTTTACATACAACAATAGTTTAGTTATATATTATAGACTTATAGAAAGAGACCTTCTAAAAACGTTACAATGTATTACTGGCACGCAAAACCTTAAATTAGGGTGAATAAATGAAGACTCAGCACATCACTTCTGAAAGGTTGCCGACCCCTGCACTAGTACTTAAGACTTCACAAGATTGCAGTGCTGCTGAAAGAAATGAATACTGCATGTATAATATTATACACTTGAAGAGCTGTATTTCATTCAAAGAGCGGCAGGTCCACCTAAGCACTTTGCAAAGTTTGTTGGCATCTCCATTTTTAAATCATGCAGTCTTACATGAATTTTGTTGAGGAAATTTTTAAAAAAAGGAAGGGGTACTGATTAGGAGTAAAGAGATGGTATTACCACTGCATATACAGTATTTGTGAGACCATTCCTGGAATATTGTGTCCAGATCTGGTGTCCACTCTAGAAAACCTGCATTTACAGTGAGAGACTAACGATCAATAGAGCCCTGCAAATCTGCAGCTATCCACTTTATATCTGTGGATGGGGATATCCGCAGACCATGTTTTCAGATTGCAGATGGATGCAGATCCAAATTTTATATCTAGAGCCCTGCAAATCTGCAGATATCTGCTTCATATCATGTTTGCAGATCATGGATCAGATGCAGATACAAATTTTGTACCCACACAGGGCTCTAACGATCAATCTATTTTGTTTATTCAAGAGAGGGTTAAGAGGTGACTCAATCATAGTCTGTAAGTATTTACAATGGGACAATATTTCTGAAGTAGAAATTCTTTAATCTTGCAGACAAAGGCATAACACGATCCAATAGCTGGAAGGTGAAGCTAGCCAAATTCAGACCACAATTTGAAAGATGCAATATTTTCACAGCAGTTATGTACTTGATGCGGGAATCATTTGGTGAAATTCTATGTCCTGCATCATGCAACAGCTCAAACTAGAATTACATGATGGTCCCATCTGATTTTAAAACTAATTTACCAAATAAGTCCCTAAGCAGAGACCTACTGTAAACATCTGGCTGATTATTTTAAAAAAACAGCTATCCTATTTCTCTATGCCAAAATTTGCTTATTTTTTGCATGCATGTGTTTCCTTATTATACAAACCCGCAACCCACAGAGTGATATGAATGGCATAAGCTGTGTTCGTTTTATGCAGCCCTGGGCTTGTCAAATACTCCACAGAAAAGCTGCTGAATATTTCCAAATTCCTTTTTATAATTGTACAAATAAAATGTATCCCTGGCTAACTAAGAAAATTTGGCAAGATAATTTTAGGCACTTTGAGCCAAATTCACTACTGATGTATGCTAGTACAACTACAATGCTACTGATGGAATTGTGCCTGAATATATCAGTGCTGAGTTTAGCCCAGTGTGCCTGCTAAAGAATGGGTAAGGCTTGTTAGTGTTAAAATTATGCATGTAATAATTATGCTAATAAATGTAACCACCCTCCATTAAGTTTTCATTAATGTAGATGTTCTCCCAGCATAATACCCCCAAAATGAAGTAAGAAGCACATGCTGTCTCATTTGGAACTTGGAACAGGTGAAATGGAAACACTTGTCTCTCATCGGCAGCTCTTTTAACTCAGAGAGGGCATGAAGAGAAGCTAGTGGTATATTTATAAGCTAAAACCAAGCCAGATAAATGAATAGCCCGAAGTAACCACTGAAAATAAAATATGGGAAGTCTTAAAATGTCTTTGAGGCTTCTCAACAGCACTAGTTGATAGTTAGATCAGCCAGACTCATGGACTGCTATCAACATCAATTCCAATAGCACATTTACTTGCCTGCAACAACATTCTTAGCAAAAACCTGTTACTGGGTGTTGGTGACCTCAGACTCAAAATTACTGCCCCCAAGCAGAAATTAATCATTAGGATTTTTCACTGCCCCTTTTCCACCTCAAATCCCCTGCCTCACTTGGGTTCTTTCTCTCTCCCACACTGGTTATAGAGCACCTGATGTGTCTTAAAGAGAGATGGTATCAATTAATAAGAAATGAATGTAGCAAATTTTAAGACTGTATCACAAAAGGGCACTTGGATGGAGAGGTCAAAGTTCATTTTGGGGATTTTGGCTTCACTGCATGGCCTACAACAAATTCAAGATTCCAGCCCATTTGGCAGCTGGAAATTGGTGTTAATCACTCAATTATAAATAGTACATATAATATCAGATGGTTTGGTGATTTATCACCACTCACTAATTGTACAACTCTTCTAGGAGGGAAACTTACATACTCACTGCAAGGAGTATAAGACAATTAGATGCTGGGAAGGGCAAGGCAAGACAGCAGAAAGACAGAAGATGGATACCTTGGGCAGCTAGCAGCCTTCAGGATGGCAGAATAAGGTTTCCAGTTGCCTGAGGTGCCTATCTCCACTTACTCTTGAAAATTTGTATTATGATTATTTTTGACCAATATGGCTACTGCACACCAGAGTTCATGGGTGAGGATCAGAGCAGGTAGGGGCAACTATAGCTATCCACACCATGCCACCGATGTGTCCTTTATGCACCACAGCTGAAATCCTGGTCCCACTGAAGTCAATGGCAAAACTCCTCTTGACTTCAAAGGGAAGGGGGAAACTTTTGGAGGAATTGGTGTGCATGAACCATGCAGATATTTGAGCAGAATGCAAACTGACAAGTCAGCAGCTATGATCTTTTTGCATATGGGCTGTGGCATGCATAGCCCATTGGCTCCCTCTTCCACGGTGTACAGGCCAAGGCACAATCAGCTACTAATGGATTATTTTTAGTGGATACCAGGTGACTGTATTATCATATGACACATTGCAATGGTACACTGCAGAGAGGGACAGAGAGAGAACACATTTTCAGGTGTCCAGTCCAAGAAACCTTTAAATAGGGTTCTGAACAGACACACTAAACCCGCTAAAAACACAGAAATTGGGCTTGTTTTTGGTTTAATTGGCTTGTGTGTCACTCGTTGGCTAGTTTTTGGTTTGTAGCTTGTTGCCCTTTTTTTTTTTTTTTTTTTTTAAGATCAGCTCCCGGCAAACAGGGGCAAGGGGGAAGAAAGGGGGGAAGAGAGTCAGGGGTGCACAGTGGGCCCACCACAGTTCCAGACTGCACACCAGGGGGATCTAGTCACATAGAGTGTTGAGATTCTTATAGATTGGCTTGTTTTGAAATGGGATTAGCTTGATTTTTGGCTTATTGTGAAAGTCAGGGTGCTCATTTATCGTGTGAAAGTTGGCAACTGTGGTTCTGAACAGCAACCCCAATTTGGCCTTGAGTTGGTTAATTTCACGCTGCTAATACTTAGCAAAGCTATAAAGTAGCAGAGGTGGCACTGGAGTGTCAGCAGTCTCAGGCAGACATCACATTCCACTCACATTTATAAGGTGATCTTCACAACAATAAGAAACAGAAATTTTATTTCTTTTTTAAATAAAAGCTTAAATTCTGTAGACATTGATGGCATAGGAGCCGACACTTGCCAGGGCAAACTTCTCTCTAACTCCTAGCAAGGATTTTTTTCGAACACTTTGGACAGTAGCAGTTCTCAAAATACACACAGCTACTGAGATTCTCTCACACTGTTTGGGGGGTGGGGGAGGGAGAGAAGGCATAATATAGAAATCTTTCAGAAAATATATTTTATTTCTGAGCTTTTTCAAATGGGATCAGAAAGGGGAGGATCACAAAGATAAACATTAAAAAGGAAGCATAGAAGCACATAATCTGTTCCATGTGAAGATTAACAAGGTAGCTCCAGAAATAGAGAGAGCTTTAATACAACCATTCCATGGCCTTTTGCTATATATATTTTTAGCACTTTTATTCAGTGTGGCATGTTTGTATAAGGGGAGGTTTTGCTACACTCAAACATACAAATGGCAATGCCCATAATGTGTGCACTAGAATTGCATCAGGAGTAGCAAAGATGAACCCACAAAGTTCAACAATGCAATGCATAGCCACACTCATCTTTAACGCAGAGAACCTGAGGACACCACTGGACCCAGCATACAATGTCCCCACTTGTTATAAATCTAGGGCTTGACCCTGCAATTGTGCACATGGGTGAACTGCTGTCCTTGCAAGAAGCCTTATCATATGGGCTGGAATTAGGGGTGCTCCAGCATCCTCTGGCTTGAAGTAGTAACAACCACCCAAATACCTGGTTTCTGCCTTCAGCACCCCTACTATAAAAATAGTTCCAGCCCCACTGATTTCACTGTAGCAGCAGCCTGACTATGTACAGGGAGTGGCAGGCTGCATCCACACTGTGCCCTGTAATCTTCTTGGACAGTCTCTCTATATTAAACACAACGGTGGCTGCAATCTGCTCAGTCTACTTTACGCAGCTCAAAGGACTCCTGGAAAGTTAGCAGTTTCCCCCACCCCTCGGCTTTGCAGCCCCGGCTATTACAAGACTCCAGCCATGCCTCAGATCTGCCACAGCTCAGAACTCGCCAAGGCGAGAATTCCCGGGCATGGGTTTGTCTGTCGATTTTCTGTGAGAAGTTTGACAAATAAAAGGGCAGAAGGGGGGGGGAGGTGAAGCCCATTTACACCGGTCTGCCGTGACACCCAGGCGCTGCAGCAGCCCCGCTATTGCAAAGCGCAGCATTCGGGACACTCCGCGCTCTGCCCAGCCCCGGGTGCGCGGCCAGCCCCCTTTCCGCCGCAGCCCCCGTCCCAGAACTAATGATGCAGGGTCCCACGCCGGCCGGGGAGAGCCACGACTAGGGCCTTTTGAGGGGGACCCAATATCCCACCCGAAATCACGGTCAAGGTGCAGCTGCACGCGACACACCACACAGCCCCTGCAGCCACAGAGGGCTACAGCCCGGCTCCCACTGGTGCGGGCGCAGGGCGGGGGGGTCTTTGCTCTTGCAGAAGGGCCATAATTTGGTTTTAGCGAGGAGGAAATTGCTGGGGCGGGTACAAGTGCCTGGCGGGGGGAGGTGGGAAAGAGAGAACGGGAAGAAAATACCTTCCCAGCCTTCTGCTGCTTCTCCCTGCACAGGAAGCAAACCCGCCCCCCTCCTCTCCCACGTGCCCCCGGCAGCAGCCTCCCCTCCACCGCTCAGGGCGCCTGCCCCGGAGGCACCAACCTACCCAAGCAAACAGCGTCCGCGCCGCCTCCATGGGCCCAACGCGGCAGCCCCTCGCAGCTCAGCCCAGCCCCTTCCCGCCTGAAGCCCCGCCTGCGCCGGGTGGAGAGGACGGGGCGGGGCGGGGACCCTGGGACGGGAGGCGGTGCAGGGGAGCTTGGCCGGGTGGCGGGTGCCTGGGCGCTCGCTACGGTACTTCTTTCCCCGCAGGGCCACGCGTGCTGCCCGTCCGCGCCCTGTAATTTCCGGAGCCAGCGAGCGAGCCTTCTCCGGACAGGCCCGAGCTCTCCCCGGGAGCTTTCCCCCTCACGTGCACACAGATCCGCCATGCTGCTGCTACTAGAGACAAGGAGCTGCTTCACTGCCCAGCTCCCATTCCTGCCCTCGCCCGGGCACTGCGGGAAGCAGGAGAGTACGCGCGTCTGTCATTCCAGACTGTACCATCAGATGGCTGCCCAGGCCCTCTGAATGCAGGAGACCCAGACAGCCTTCCCTCTGGCCTTGCCTACCTTTCAACTGCTCGGCTTCAGTCTTCAGAGCTCGTCAAACATGAGGGGGTTTTAAAATCATATAAATGTGATTTACGAAAAAAATTAAAGACGGTTATGGTGGTTTATTTAGCTAGAGCTAGAAATAGCCCTGGCATTGTATTTCATGTTGTGGTTTTTGTAAGACAGGATAGTAGCTGATAGTTAACACTTGCCCAGTTTTGCCCACATCAGCGTTGGTGGCAAGCCAGGCAATGTCATGTGTGTCAATGACGTTCATGTCCCACTTCCTGCGATACTCAATGTCATGCAGCACAGTATATACCGTCTCCACTGGCACAGCTTGGATGTCAGTGCAGCACTTGACCGTGTGCACTTGAGCAATTTTGTATTAGCTACTTTGATATTACACTTGCAAACTGCCAAATGGATAATATGTAGTTAGACTGTAAGCTCTTTGGGGCAGAGTCTGCTCTTTTGTTATATGTGTGTACAGTGCCTAGCACAAGCTGGGCCCCGATCCTACCATACAGGTAAATCATCATTGTCACCCACATATTAATATCATATTGACAGATTATATGCTTTGGTCTCTGTGGTATCTTATGTGAACTGTTGTTGTGGTATAGTCCAAATTAAAAACAATCCAGAATTATGTTAAACCTTTTGTTATTATTTAAATATTCTTGACTATAACATCCCAGTATGGTGTCAATTGTTTAATCCCATAGTCATCTTAAACTGTTGTATTGTCTCAGACTTCAGTTTATATACAGAAGACCAAATTCCTGCTCATGTCTGGATTTATGCCCCCAAATAAACACAAGTTTATTATGCTCTTGTGGCTATTTTGAACTATATTTTGGCTGCCCTGCACAGAAATCCATGCAGATTAGACCTGCCAAAAGCAAACAGAGGGTCTGTCGTGTCTCTCAAGGCCAGGGGGGCTGCATTAAAACACAGAATATGTTCACCAACTATTAAACCATTCCCCAGCATAATGTGCAGAGAGTCAGCCTGCTGGTTTTAGGGAAGCCAAGACAAGGATGCATCCTAAGGTAGCCCTCTTGTGTGTATGTGCCCAAAATAATAGTGGTAATAATATATTTGTGATAACAATAACAAAGTCTATATTAATAAGCAGAAATGTAGGTAACTACCACATTTGTGTTAAAAATCCTTGGCTTCAGAATTTGAAATGGTGACTAAACTGGGCAATTCTCATTTACTTTGAAGCATGTGCATTCACAGAGGGGAGAAATTCACCCCAGTGAAGGTGGGGCAGAACTAGGCCTAGGTACGATTTAAATCGCAATTATGACATCAGTACAGAGTTTAAGTGAGTTTTATGCAATGCGTAGGCCTTGTGCAATGTCACTGCCTATGGGTGAATTGTATCCACTATGAGTGTATTGAGTGTTTATTATAGCCATTTCTGCTTTCAAAATATTGACAAGTCATGCTGATAAAACAAGCATATACAGCATATTCATTCGAGAGTTACCAATTGCTGCAGATTATTTTGCAGTACTGTTCCCATTGAAGCCAGTGGCAAAACTGCTATTAATTTCAAAAAGACCTGGATCCGGCCCAAACCAAAAGCATGTTTCTTGCTTAGTTATTTGCTATTTTACTTACCTATTTGTGGCAGCATCAGGCAGTGACATTTCTTGGATTCCGAGCACCAAGACTGGTACGTCTACATTACCCGCCGGATTGGCGGGTAGCAATCGATCTATCGGGGTTCAATTTATCATGTGTGGTGTAGACATGATAAATCGATCCCCGATCACTCTCCCGTTGACTGCTGAACTCCAGCTCGGTGAGAGGCGGAAGCAAAGTTGACAGAGGAGCCACGGCGCACCACGAGGATGTGAAGTAGGTAATTTTAATTCGATCTAAGATGCATCAACTTCAGCTATGCTATTCTCGTAGCTGAAGTTGTGTATCTTAGATCGATCCCCCCCATACACACAGTGTATACCAGGCCAAAAGACAATATGAAGTATCTCTGAAACAGCATGTTAGCACCAGTCTATCAAGTTAAAAGAGAAGAGCACTTAGTGTAGTCATTTACACCTGTGTAAAATGGTGCCAGATTCGTTTGGTAGGGGTTTTTTTACATTCATTTTTCCCAGGTGTAAATAGGTACACAAATTATAAAGCTTTTGAGAATCTGGTGCCTTTATGTGTAAGGGGTCTGATTTTGTCCCCATTAAAGCTAGTGGTAAACCCTGCATTAGTATTATTATTTGTACTTCAATGGCACACACAAGGTGCTGTCCACATGCACAGTTCCTCCCTCAAAAAGTTTACAGCCTAGGGACCCAGTCGCCCCATAGGTGGAGCCGTGCATTAGTGCAGAGACACATTGAAGGTAGTGGGTATACCTGCAGGGACCATATTGCAGAATCAGGGCCTAAGAAACACATTCTACACTCCAGGTCTCAGTAATGTTAATGGGAGCATGAGCCTGCAAAACATAAGGGGAGGCAATTCCCTCCACAAATAAATACATACAAATCCCTGTGACGTCAGTAGGAGTCATACTTGTGTTATCTGCAGGCAAGACTGCATCCAGAATAACAGAATTGTTACATTAAAGAGGTAAATTCATAAATCACAAGTAGTCATGTTTATTGCTTTGCTGTAGAGTTAGCGATTTTTGTTTTTACATTGGTTTTCATGGTAACAATTCAGCAATTTTTATCATTTAAAGCATCCACAATATTTAAAAATACTTAATTTTTTTATATTACTGTTTTACATAGCCAGCAGTTTTGGACATGGTAAAACCAAATATAAATGTGGTTATACCCTGAAAAGACATCACTTTAAATAACTTAGCATTTTGTTTCCTATATTTGCATTATAGTATATAGATAGAATTCCCCTGTCACAGAATAATACTAGAATTATTAAATCTAGGTACTTGCAGAAATTTAATAGGTCCAATGTTTCCTATTGAAATGTATATGTAATACAGATTTAAGATTTGAAGTAACATTACATCTTCTGATTATAATTTGAAAATATAAAAATCCAATACTTTTAGCATAAAGTATCTTAGCACTAACCATTACTACTTAAGCAGACAAAACAGATCCACACTTATCACTTGTTTAAACTGAATAGATTCTTCTCTAAAAACATGAGGTTCCCAAAGATCATTTTAAAGTGTAATTTAAGAAGTCAAGTTAATTTTTATCAAAAATATGGTCTAACTGTCCTAAATATAAAAGAAAAAACATTATAAAAGTAATTTTATGCTAGTAAAAAGGGTACCAACAAAAAAAAAAAGTCATCCAGATTTGATTTTAAAAAGGAAAAAAAATATTTAAAATTAGGTCTCTCTCTTAATATATCATATTTTAAGCTGTTCATTATGTATGTGACCCATATGGTCTATTAGGGTGAAATTCACCATTGTGCAGAGGGCCAGCACGAACATTTGCAATATTTAAGTATCAATTACACCCTGTTTTTAGGAATTCAGGGATGAAATCCTAGCTATATTCAAATCAATGGGAGTTTTGCTATTGACTTCAATATGGCCATGATTTTATCCCATTATTCCAGTGAATATACAGATATTTACAGCTACATTCCCCTATCACCTGGAGTAGTGAAGGTTCAATTCTTAGCATGCTAAAAAGTCTGCCCTGCCTTTCACAGATTTCCTACTAAAATTGATAATATCCTTTTAATTTATTTATTTCATCTACAGATTTTAATTTCTAAGAGTGAGCAGAAACTACCCCATGGTGTCTAAGTGCAAACCTCCACGATGCCTGAACACTCACAAAACTGGAGAGTTCACTACTGCTTCATGTTACCAGTTCCACATGACTCTGCTTCCCACATCAGCAAAATGCTATTTGGAGGATAATAGATTTCTTTTTCATTACAGGATCTTTGAATACATCTATGAGCTACAAAGACTTAGGGCCTCATCCTGCCAAAAATATATCCCTCAATTCCCATTGGCCTCAATGGGAGTTCAGAGTGCTCTGTGCCCCTCAGGATCAGGCCCTACAGAAGAGAATTGGGATGTATCACCATGCATCTTGGAAGGTCAATGATAAGAAGGAGTAATCAAAGGGACTTTTATTTTCCATATAAACTGATACTAGACAGTGACTATTTAAGAACTGGGCTTCATCACCTTTGTAAGACTATTGTGGATACTGAAATGCCATTTCAAAATGCTTTTAGACACAGGTCTACATTCTCCCCAGCTGAAGTAGAGAGGTGTAAACTGCAGCTCCCTGCACCAACAAGGCTTGCTATGATCTTGGTGGGATTCATTCCCCAAGGCAGAGGGCAGCTGGTGTTACCAATACTGCCCCCCCTCAAATGCTACTCCAGGGACAGCAGGTAAAAATCATGGCCCCATTAAAGTCAATGGCAAAATTCCCATTGACTTCAGTGGAGTCAGGATTTCATTCAGCAGCTTTATGTTGCAAACAGAGGCTGCCACCCAATAGAGATCTTCAGAATCAGTACATCTCCAATCACATCATTTCCCAGATCAGTACTGTTGCCCTTCTGGGAGGAAGGCCTGTACCACTGCAACTTTCTCCTGATGAACTTTGAGGTACTGGAGGCCCTGGACCAGGGTTGGTCATAAACCAACCTCTTACTAGTGGAGGTTAGGAGGAAAACATTCCCTGGGGGTAAATTATCCCATAGGGTTTCCTGCACCATTTTCTGAAGTAGCTGGCCCTAGCCACTGTCACAGACAGGATGTTGGACTAGACAGACCTCTGTTCTGATCCAATATAGTGATTTCTGTATTCGTACACCAGCTTCCCAAGGATGAATGCAGCCCATTTCTTTCCTGATTGGTTTATGGAGTGGGGAGGATTGGAGGGGTCACGTAAACATTTTGTAAGGGCAAAGGGTGTTAAGTAGAGAAACACACAAGTTAAAGTAACTATCCCCACTAGGCATTCATTCTTCTGTTATTAGAGAGGAGGTTTCTATGTATAGCACCCAACAGGTATCTTTATGCCTAAAACAGGACAAAAAAACCAGAGCTGCTGAGTGCAAAGTGCTCATGATTATTGGCCGAGTTAGATGCCCAACTGCTTGCCCATCTTGGTGAGGGCATCGCTGACAATGTCCAGTTCATGACGCAGCTCATTCACCACACTGGCGATGCTCTTGGTGTCTTTCAGGATCTGTACGCTTTGCGCATATGGGTTGTACTTTATTCCAAACGGGCGCTTGATTGTTTTTGCAAACTCTCTGTTCAAACAAAAAAAAGAGAGAGTGTTTCAAATTAAATCAACAAAAAGCCAAATGTGTCCCTGAGCCAGTCATCACTCTTTGTCTAAGGGAGCTTGGCATGAATTCCACAAGGCAGTCATCATTGGTAACTCATTAGCTAAACCACTTTTTCTTCTTCATAATTCCTAGCTTATATGTAATGTTTTTTATCAGTAGATTTTAAAGCACTTTACAAAGGAGGTCAGCATTCTTATCCTCATTTTACAGATGGGGAAACTGAGGCACACAGCAGAGAAGTGACTTGTCCACAGTCATCCAGAAGATCAGTGGCAGAGCTAGAATTTGAACTCAAGTCTCCAAAGTCCCAATCCAGCGCCCTATCTAGTGGACAACACCTTTGCATATGCTTTGGTAAAGTGGACCAAATTGCCTAAGCACTTGCTAAAAATAGATCTTCAATAACTCATCTACTTTGTCTCTGCTATATGTCACAAGAGAAAGTTATGGGCTACTTTCTGCACTGATATTACTGTTTACTACATTGGTTCAGAGTAATTCCATTGAAGTTAATGGCATGACACGTACATAAAACCAGTATAAGTGAGATCAGAATCGCGTCCTTGGACATCAACTGATTTACACCAGTGTAACTGAAAGCAGCATTTCACCTGCTGTTTCATCATGAGCCAAGAGTTTAACCCATTAATGTGTTTCTTTTATAGGATCCTCCTTCTCCCATTGACAAGTGAACTCACCTTCATTGTCTGGGGCAAGAGCAGCCAAAGTTAAAAACCTGCAGCAGATGCAGCTGCTTGGAATGGGTCAGTGCATACATCTGCCTTTGAGCTGGGAGGTATGATTCTCAGCTCACATAGACATACCTGCACTAGCTCTGCTCAAGCTAGCAACTATAGACAGCAGTGGATCTACGGCACCACAGGCAGCTGCTCGGGCTAGCAGCCCTGAGTACAATCCCACCCTGTTCCCAGGTACGTGCTCAGGTAGCTAGCCCAAGCTGCCCCCAATGCCGTCACAGATGCACTGCTATTTTTAGGCACTAGCTCAAGCAGACCTAGCGTGGGTGCATGTACACAAACTGGGACTCATACTTCCCAGCTCATACGTAGAGGTATACAGTCTGAACATGTTACACCTGTGCGCCGCACTATATTAATTACCCCCATCTGTTTCTATGTCTAGTTCAAGCTGTTGTTTTTAATTTGTCAACGCCTATGTGGTTTGGGACTTAGCTACTTTAGAAATCATTTCTTTTCTCATGTCCCACTGTGCAAAATTCTCCTTTGTGCACAGAGCCAACAGAAGCCTTATGCACATCTTATGCCCCCCTCAAAATGGAACTCAAAGAGTGCTTTGGCCTTGTCTGTCCCTCTACACAGGGGAGAATTCCACCCCACTGTGACAGCTGAGATCAGCAGAGATGCTTTTGCTGGCAGGGCCAGGATGGTGCACCCATTCTCAGTGGAGATTCCCTGACAGTGAAACTTAGTCCATCAGACCTCAGATCAGTTTGTCTTCATAGCATGGTGCAAAACTCATCTTTATGGCCCTACCTTTGCCAGGTGGCTCTAAACCAAAGCTTTGTCTTTTATTTTTCTCTTTCTCAGATTTCTTTCCCATTAGATGGATAGGTAACGGGGATGGGGTTAACATTGCTGCCCTTTGTGGGCATTTATAGACTTATGTTTTCTGTTATGTGTGATGTTCTCAGATTATGTCAATTGACATAATAAAATAATAATAACAATAATAATAATAATACAAGGCAGAGAGAGGAAATATTGAACAGCAGCTTTCCAACCAAGTGGGAGCTAAAAATAGAGCATGATAATAAAAATTACAGGAAATTTTTGCTGGCACACACACATCAGAATAAACCTGGCTTAGGTAATAACTGAGATTAAACAGACTGTACCTCATCTTTTCCTTTGCTTCTTCAAAACTTTCAGAAACAAAGTAGACTTCCTGGAAAGTTGTGATGATGCATTCTTGCTTGCAGGTCACCTTAGGATCAAAGGACTTGACTTTGGCATTGCCAGAGAGAGCATGCTGGATAGACAAAGTAATGACGCAAAGATATTAACATTAGCACATGTCAGAGTAGTATCAGCACCACAAGAGCACACAGGAAAAACCAGAGGATAGAAACAGTGTGTTGAAGAGGACGAAATGATGCCATATATGAAATTGCCTGTAGCACATCATCTCTTAAGAGTTGTATCTGCAGATTGGCACCAGCTAACCCTTAGGAAACTGGCTATCCTTAAAGGGCCAAATTCTGTCCCCATTATTTATAGTGAGTAGTATCTTGTTATGTGAGCAAGTCAACTTGAACTTGAACTCTGAAGCCAATATGATTGCACATGTAGCAGGAGGCTACTCAATGAGAACAATAGTATCAGAATCTGGTCTGACAAGCAGAGCCTTATGCTAAAAACACATCTATTTAGGGCCTGATTCTAAGAAATACAGGGCACTTTCAACTCCATCTAAAACCACTGGGAGCAACAGAGCTCCAAAAGACACAATTTACAATTATTAGTTCTATGCTTTTTCACTTAACCAGAATCATCCCTAGAGGTCTCTGGGAGCCCGATTTTTAAAGGTATTTAGGTGCCAAACTCCCATTGAAATCAATACCTTTAAATATCTTTAAAAATCTAGCTCTAGGAGCTTCCAGAATAAATGCTACTCAAAGATCTGCTGCTTCAGTTCACAGGTTCTATATGGGCCATTGGCCATAGCTACTTAGTCCTCCCAGTATTTTGAACAAACTACCACAAAAATCAGGTGAGAACAAAGAAAGAGGGCAAATAAAGGGAGGATGTTTTCTCTTCTTACCTTGAGCTCACTGATGGAAGAAAGTAAACCAGCCCCATAGACTCGTAGCTGTCCCTCTTGCTTACATAAACCAAACTCCACAGTGAAGAAGTAGCACTGATACAGAAGAAAAACAAAAAAGAATTAAAATGGAGTTGTCTTCAACACAAATGGAACTAATGGTGCAGCAGATTTTGTAAGTCAAGCAAACTAGACCAAGGGTTGTCAAGCTGGGTGTAACAATCCCCTAATAGGGTCTTGAGCAAATGTCAGAGGGTCACAATTACCCTGCTTTCCCCATTTTGCCAAGTGGAAGGGGGCCCAGAATGGAAAAAGTTAAGAACCACTGAGCTGGACAGTTCTGACAAGTGAGTTTACTGCTACTATTCCACACCCTAGGCTCACCTTTATCACAGAGACTTTTGATCTCAACAGAAGCAGTGAGCTCTAGTCCTGCCGCACAAATGCGCTGAACCAGCCAGTTGAAATTGTTATGTGGCAGCTTAACAGAAGCACTGGAAGTGATTGAATTTTTTTTAAACTGATAAATAATGAGATCAGCCAGAGGGGCATGAACAAGAGCCAAGCTCCCTTCTGTTTTCCCTTTAGTTCTGTTGTCTGAAGGGATTTATGATGTTTATTTCAGTTTGCTGGCCTTGGAGATTTGTGTAGGTATATTTGGGGGAGGGGAGAGTTCAGAAGTGCTTAGCCGTATTGGTTTGATTCTGCTCCCATAGAAGGCAATGGGAGCAAAGATAGAACAGTGTTGAGTGCTTTTGAAAATCCCTCCCATTGTCTCTGTTTATTATAATTCTTTCTTTCCCCTTTTAAAATGTATTTCTTTCAAAAAATCCAGAAGACTTTGGACATGGGGCACCCACAATATTATATAATTTGTTGAGGGAAAAACCCTCTCACTACTAAATTGTAAAAATACACAATCAATTGCATCCTATGACAACTATATTTCCTTTGGGTTAATTCTAAAGGATAAAGAAACAGATTTAGAAGAAACAGACCATTGGTTCTCAATCTGGAAGTTATGATACCCAGAGACTCTTATTTTATGGTTAGATGGAGAATATCATTCACCTCCGATCACTTCTGTTCTATCATGGAGTTACGGAACAGAAAAAGTTTAGACCCAGTGAAAAAGACAATATAGTGAATGATTTGCTTCTGCTGATACTGAATGATAAATCTCCCAATTACTTCAATAGGAGTGGGATCAGCTCTGTCAAATGCTGAGAGCAATGCAAGTGGGATTATCACCGCCACAGATTGAGACACTCACGGTTGCCAGTTTTTCAACAGCCTCATCTGATGCCCCAAGCGATGCCAGGCCAATTTCCTGGGAGAACTGAGCAAAACTCGGTTCAGCCAAGAGTGGGACATGACCCAGGAGCTCATGACAGGTATCGCTGAAAAAGAAACAAAGCAGAAGCCGTGAGAGGATGCTCTTTCTTGCTGAGGGTGTGAAAAAGCAGCACCATCCAATGAATACAATTGTCTCAGAAGAAAACTCTTTGTTACACTGAAAAATGATTTAATATCAAAATGACAGGAAAAACATTTCTCTTATTAGAGTGCATCATATTAACTCTACAGAAAATACTTAGACCCAAATTTTCAAATCTGGATGCCCAAAGTTAAGCTTCTAAACCCATAGTTAGGAGCCTAAGGTGAGATTTTCAAAGTTGCTTAGTGTTGGCCTAACTCTGCTTCCATTTAAATCAGTGAGTTCTCACTGAGCAAGAGGAGCAGTGTTAGGCCAACACTGGGCACTTTTGAAAATCCGATCCCTAAGAAAGAGTTGCCTGATTTTCAGAAGTGCTGTGCATCCAAAAATCTCATTAAAGTCAGTGAGAGATGCAGACACTCAGTATCTTTGAAAATCAAGCCATTCTTACCCAGATGCCTGAATATGGATGTAGAAGCCTAACTTTAGGCACCCAGGTTTAAAAACTTTGTCTATAAACTACAGGTTTGTGCACATATTTGACTTCTCCCCAGAAATAAAATAACTTACGGCTCTGGGGTGTAGAGAGGGTCCGAGCTGTGCCTAACATACTGAGTGCAGTGAAAAACTCTGAACGCTAAGCCTGCCAAGAAATCTCTGGGTGACAAATATCCAGCAACTGGACGGATGGTGAAACCTGTGCGCTCTGAAAAGCAATAGATAAATCATAGGTCAACATGATGTAGAATTTTATGATGTTCAAAGCTGTGTTTCTCCTCTTACTTCTGGATTAAATACCACAGTGTGGCTTTGCTCAAGGACAAGGAGGAAAACTAGAGATGAGCTATGATCAAAATTCCCACATTTGAAAATTACCAAGATATTGCCAACATACTTCTGACTTTGTGTGTTTTTCCCCTAGACCATCTCATTCACAAACTCCAGCAGTCACTTTAGTGCTGGCCTTGCCCACAGATTTCACAATTATATAAAACTATAATACAACATATATAAAAATGGGGGGAGGAAGGGGAAAGATATAATAAAGGACCATAAGGGAGAGGAGTGAAAATGTCAAAAGGGTTGCTGTTTGCCTTTATGGTTTACTCGCATATTGTTCATGATTTGGTTAGCAATGCCTTGCAGTCCATGTCAGTACAGCATGTGGTCTCATTGTGTAATGATTCCTTTCTCTTTCTCCTTTGATTCGTTGTATTGTGTTCAGAACTACAGAGCACTCACTTTCATAGATTCAAATCTCTTAAGGCCAGGGAGGACCATTATGATCATCTAATCTGAGCTCCTGGACAACACAGACCATAGAATTGCTCCAAACAATTCCTGCATCAAGTCCGTAACTTCTGACTGAGCTAGAGACATCCAGTCTGGATTTAAGGACTTCATGTAATGGGAAACCCACCACCTCCCTTTTGGAGAGAGGATCTCTTCTTAGAGCAGATATTTATTTTAAAACTGGACTCTGTGCTTTTCAAATGTACAGCATTAGGTCATATACACCATACGTCCCCACACAAAACTTCCACTGACATCAGTGGCTGTATACAGTCCTTTTATTTTTAAAGTGTTATGTGTCACAGGAACAAGATAATACCCATGGTATTGTTTTAGTCACAAAAAAAAGTACATACTGGGCATAACAGGTCCCTTAAAATGCATGCAATAGAAAAATGTAATATTAATATCTCTATTATGTTACACAAGTTTGTCTGCCTTCCCATGATGTACATGTGTACCCCTGCCCCATATTGATTGGATTATAGTACTTGCTGAAGTCACCATCTAGTAGCTAAATACTACTTATAATTTGTAGCCCCAATATGAAGAGAGAGAGAGAGCATGCCACCTTTAGTAGCTGTGATTTACGAGGACAGGGGGGCAGGTTTTTAGAGGTTTATAGATGCCTAAAGATGCAGATAGGCATCAAGGGGGATTTTCAAAAGCACCTAGGTGTTTAACTCCCATTGGTATAGCAGAGAAATTAGCACATTACCTTTCAGGAAGCGCGATACATCTTCCAGCTGGGGGATATTGTCTTCTCGGTACCCACAGTATTTGGTGAGTAAGGGTAAGTTTTTAAGGTACTCTCTGCAGGCATGAGTTGGGTAGAGCTTGTTGAGCTCTCTGAATACAGTGCCCCAAGTCTTGATCTCCTCCTCAGTGAATTCAATCTTGGGGATTGGGTCACCGCTATAATGAAAGGAGAAAGAAAGGATGTCATGGCTCAGAATGGATAGCTCTAGAAATGGATGACTCATTTACCTAGTACTGTTAATATTTAACATATATGTTGTTATACCATCCAGTCAGGATCAGGGCTCCGTTGCATTAGATAATTTACAAATACACAGAAAGACGTGGTCTCTGCCCTGAAGAGCTTACACTCTGGGGCAGAGGTCGGCAACCTGCAGCACACATGCCAAAGGCACAACGCGGGCTGATTTTTAGTGGCACGCTGCTGCCAGCCAAGGTCCCAGCCACCAGCCCCACTCAGCCCACTGCCAGTCTGGATGGACGGAACCCTGGCCATCAGCAGGCTGAGCGGGGCCGGCGGCCGGGACCCTGGCTGGCAAGGGCCGGTGGACAGAACCCCAGACCAGCAGCGGGCTGAGCAGGGCTGGCGGCCGGGACCCTGGCTGGCAAGGGCCGGTGGACAGAACCCCAGACCAGCAGCGGGCTGAGCAGCTCAGCCTGCTGCTGGTCTGGGGTTCCGTCTGCCGCCCACACTGCCGATCTGGCACATTAAACCTTTTACTGGCACATGAAACCTTAAATTAATGAAGACTTGGCACACCACTTCCTAAAGGTTGCCAACCCTGGCTTTACGGGTTTGATCCAACTCCCACTGAAGTCAATCAATGGGAATCTTTCCACTTACATCAGTGGAATTGGCTCAGGGACTCAGGCCCCACTTTGCAAAGAGTTCCATATGCGTTTAACATTGGGAATAAAAAGTTCAATCCTTGCAAAAGTCTTTTCAGGATCAGGACCTAAGAATGTTAAATTTTTCCCCAACCTGTGTATAACTAGTCTTCATTACCTTTTCAATTTCTTTAAAGGAAAGGAAAGATAATGAGCTCAGTTAACATCATGATAAATCTACGCATCTAAATGTTCATTTGCCATGTGAAAATCATACTTCTCTAGAAAAACCATGAGTATCTGTCAAAATGTATTAAGCCTAGTCTATCACCTCACATTAGCCTTCTGGATCTTGATTAAACTGGACTATTCTGAGGACTTGAGTCAAAACCCATTGAAAGTAATCGGAATGCTGTGTCATGATTCTACCAGTAGCGATTTCAGGGCCTGACAAACAAACATGATAGAAATTAACCTCCCAAAGATAACTGTATCAACATAATAATGCTGCAGACTATTGGATTTATGCTGCGCTTGCTGATTCCATTAGTGTATGCTGCTGTGATTACAGGTTATAACATTTCTGTGTCATTTCCCAGTGGAGGGGGTTGACATCTAAACCCAGGTACGGAACAACAACATGAAAAGTATGCTCAGAGTCAAATTATAGCACTTAAGTCATTATTGTATCTGAGTCAAGGAGAGCCCACTGTGGGGTCCTAAATACCACAAGGCCCTTTTCAGTTTCATTTCACTGTGCACTTCTTAACATTGTACCTAATGCCCTATTATGAACCAGAAACTGCACTATTTTGAACCAGAAACTAGAATAATGATTATTTTCTTGCTTCATTTATAGTTATCAGTCAGTAGGCTAGATCCTGACCTCAATGTCTTTGCACCACTCCAGTGGCACAAAGGTGATAGAGATCTGCCCTAATAGGGTAATCATGAAGCTGGTATATCCAGCTATACAGCATGTGTTCCTAACTCTCTCAGTTACAGGGTGTGTTCCTAAACAAGGTGGAGGAGTGACCATGAGTAAGAGAGGGTTGAGCCAGAAAGCACTGCAGTCCAGTTATTCCCAGCTGGTGGAGCCATCACATTGGGACCACCCTAGCTAGCATAATTAGCTAGCAACCTTTAAATTATAGTTTGATCCTCAGACCAATCAGAGATCCTGGAAGTAGTAAGGTGGCTTCGATCAACCTTTCTATTCCTCCCACACTGGTTCCTATACCAAACACAGCTCAGCTAGGCCTGGACATCTGGCATGGTGAATGTGAACTACATTTATTTTATCCATCTCATTATTCCAAAGCAAGAGACTTGTTTTGCAAGGAATCATACTTACTGTTTGTAGTTCATAGCTAGGTCTGCAAAATACTTTCGCCTCTTACGATAGACATTGTCTTTGAAACCCTATGTGTGGGAAAAAAGTAATACACATTTCCATCTTTGTAATAAATAAGCTTATTAACAAAGAAAACACTATTGTAAAAGCATGTCTTGGGAAAATAAATGGCCAAAATAGTCTGTTAGTTGTTGTTAGTCTATGAAATAAATAAATCCCTCAATTTAAAATGGAGATCAGCATTTCATGCACATAACTCTTGATGTAAATATTGTGTAGATAAGGATTCCTTTTTCAAGGCTTTACCTACACTAAATTGGTTATTTAATTGATTGCTCTGAATATTAGAAATTATACCCAGTTCAATTTGTTTTCTTTATTTGTGGGGGTGGGGGAAAACGACTGTGTATTACTTTAGAGGGAAAATAAATCTAGTTCAAAACAGCATTCTTTTTGTCTGCGAGTATTCAGGACTTAACCCTGCAGTTGCTACATAGGCAAGACTCCCTTTAAAGCTTGCAGAACTGAGGTCAATGAGAGCAATGCCTGAGCAAAGACACCAGGAATAAGGCCCAGAGTTACACAGTCAAAACCACAAAGCCACTCTATAGGGCAAAACCTGATCTGCCTTCACTCATTGTTACAATAGCAGGAAAGCTACTTACTGGATGGTCGGCATCCAATTCAGACCCATACATCAGAACACGGTTCGCACATTTATCCAAATCCGAGATCTTCTTAGGAAACCAGGGTGTATTCTCCATGTCTAAGGAATGCGTGAAATCCACAATATTATTAATAAAATCCAACGGGTTAAAAGCGGAAATGCCTGTTTCAAGTTTAGCTCTGGCAGCTACAAGTGAAATCAAGAGGCAGTGAAGAGGATGAGGGAGTCCTCTGCCTATCTGGCACCAGCACAACTTCTAACACTTCCTCCTGTGTCACTAAAACACTCTCCTTAAAGAACATTAAGTCATAAAAAATAGAGGGAGGAAATGGTTAACTAAGGGGCTGGAGCTTAAATGGTTTTTCTGTAGCTGTTGTTATTTGTATTATACTAGCACCCTCCAGGCCCCAGCTGAGATCAGAGTCTCATTGTGTTATGTGCTGTACGAACACATAGTAAGAGACAGTCCCTGCCCTACAGAGTTTTAGAAGAGACAGACAAAGGGTGGAAAGGGAAACAGAGGCAGTGAAGTGTAAGTGATTTGCGCAAAGTTACACAGCCGGGTGTGAATAGGTCCCAGGCCTCCCATGTCACAGTGTAGAACTCTGACCACTGAACCACACTGCCTTCCTAATAAGGAGAAGGAAGTGCTCTTGTCAATGTGAACAGCTTTTCTGATTGAGGGCAGGTCGTCACTATCCGGCAGGTAGTCACTATCCGGCAGGTAGTGATCGATCTATCGGGGGGTCGATTTATCACGTCTAGTGTAGATGCGATAAAATCGATCCCTGATCGCACTCCTTGTCGACTCCAGAACTCCAGCTCGCGAGAGGTGGAAGCAGAGTCGATGGGGGAGCAGCAGCAGTCGACTTGCCGCCGTCCTCAGGGCCAGTTAAGTCAACCTAAGATACGCCGACTTCAGCTATGCTATTCACGTAGCTGAAGTTGTGTATCTTAGGTCGACCCCCCCGGCTAGTGTAGACCTGGGCTGAGTCTGGGGTTCTCAGCTACAGTAGCCCTGAAGCCTTAAAGGGACATGTCATTTTTTATTATGGACTCCGTTTTGCTTAGCCCAGTAGAGCCTTTGCTCCCCTCTCAGCCGGGCTATGTTCAACTCCTGCCCCTGTACAAAGCCAGAGTAAATGGGTGTTGTTTAATTCCCTTGTGTTTGCTTATAGGCTACAATAGTATAACCGTTTACACAGGCCTTTCGTTATAAGAAAAAACACAAACTGAAGTCCAAACTCAAGCAAAACAGTTTACATTTTCATTGATAACTTCAGCCTTACAAAGTTGTCATCAAAATCTACTGCTCCAAGTGCAAAATGTACTCAGCCCCGTCATCATTCCTTATCCCACATTGGAGTGCAAGTTGAGTTTTGCCAGTCTGGATAGAGCAGGGGTCGGCAATCTTTCAGAAGTGGTGTGCCGAGTTTTCATTTATTCACTCTAATTTAAGGTTTCACGTGCCAGTAATACATTTTAACATTTTTAGAAGGTCTCGTTCTATAAGTCTATAATATAGAACTAAACTATTATTGTATGTGTAAGCAGAGTCAGGATGAGATCTACCCTGACATCTGGTGGTACATTATGAGGAGAGGGCAAAGGAATTTTAGGAATGTGCATTTGCATTGGTAAACCCACTCCACTTAGCATAACACACAGCAGCATGGGATGGTTATTTTCACACTGTGGAATCCCCAATTTCTTTGTTATTGGGGCAGGAAGGAGAAAAAAGTGCTGTTACCTTAATTATGTGAATGAGGAACTATGAGACTGCTTTATGACAGAAATGACTCAACCTACATTAAATAGTACTTGCTAGACAAGGGACATGGGTTCCAAAACCCAGTGAAGGGAGAGATGCTGGGGACTGGTGTGTGTACCTGATGGTATGGGCCCCTTTTGAGGGCCTGGAACACCAATTGCACCTCCTCTCCTCCTCTGTTAAAGAGCAGAGCTAATTTTGAATCCTTTAGGAGTCCATCTGGAGGCTGCTGACCTGAGTTCATGTTGGGCCAAGGTGGCACTGGGGCTCAAGTTGAAACCACTAAGAGCTGAAATCACTAAAAGAGCTAAGCTTACTGAGCTGAGATCACTGAGTGGGGGAGCCTGAAGATTGATTGCTAAGCAGCTGGCAGAGCGGAGCAGTCTGCAGCATGTTGGTGCAGCCTGTGGAACAGTGAGCAGTGTGGAGCGGTTCGTGGAGATGGCTGATGCAGTTCACAGGTTGGCTGGAGGAGCGGCACAGCTGATGGAGTGGAGCCAGTCGTGATGAAGGCTGCAGCAGAACTCCACGGAGAAGCGGGGCAGTCGGCCCTGGCCCACGTAAGGTGTCCTTTAACACCCTGTGTGTGCCCTCCCCCCCATTTCCACCCAGGCTGGGGGGGTAAAACTCTGCAGATAAACTTTTGAACTCTGGAGTGGCACTGACCAGAGACAGAGACTCTTGGGTTGTTGGACTTTGGGGTGATTGGACTTAAGACCCTAAGGGGGAAAGGACAGTGCCAAATGTACTTGGAAGTGGGTTTTTTTGCTTATGGTTTGTGTATAGTCCTGTTTGTGGTGTCTCTCCAACGTGATGCCGCATTGTTTCCCTCCTTTATTAAAAGGATTTTGCTACACTCGGACTCTGTGCTTGCGAGTGGGGAAGTATTGCCTCCTAGAGGCACCCGGGGGGGTGGTAGGTAATTGTCCCAGGTCACTGAGTGGGGGCTCGAGCCGGTTTTGCATTGTGTTATTGAAACAGAACCCCTGGATACTGAACCCGGCCCTTGTTGCTGCCAACTCAGAGGGGCAGAAGGGTTACATTTTGGGGGGCTCATCCGGGATCCCTGGGTCAGTACCCCTCGCAAGCACCTGTTGAGTGTTCCACTGTATTGGGAAACAATTGTCTTTATATTTTGAGGGAATTACTGTTTGTATAATGGCTAATATGTCGGATTTGTTGGGCCCCAGTCCTGCAGCCCCCAGCTCAGGGGCGGCAGCCTCAGCCAATGATTGGGCACAAGCACTGGGGCATATATTGGAAAAGATTGTGTTGGCCTATGCTACGTCAAACTCTTGTCATAAGTTAAGGTTATTTGCTGGGGAAGAGGAGTTTGAACCCTGGTTGGAGCATACCACTGAAATGCTGCGGGAGTGGGCCATACCTGATGTAGAAAAGCGAAGATGTCTAATAGAGAGCCTTAGTGGCCCAGCATTAGATGTACTTCGCACCCTGAAGCTCATTGACCCTAAGGTCAGTGTGAAGGACTGCCTAGAGGCCCTTGATAATACCTTTGGGAGCGTAGAGAACCCTGAAGACAGTTACTGTAAATTCGTTGATTCCCGACAGCAAAGGGGTGAGAAAACTTCAGCCTATATACAGAGGCTGGAGAGACTGCTTCAGAGAGCTGTTATGAGGGGAGCAGTGACTGCTGAGCAGATGGATCAGACCAGACTGGCTCAAGTTGTAAGAGGGACTCGGTATCAGAACCCGATCCTACTTCATCTCCGACTAAGAGAACGGCAGGATCATCCCCCAAGTTACTCCCAGCTGATAAAGGAGGTCAGGGAAGAGGAAGAAAGGCAGGCTGCCAGCGAGTGTTGGGAAGCCCAAACATTGGAACCAGCCAGCACAAAGCCACTGCAAATGGCCAGTGTACTGATGGTGAGCACTACAGAGGAACTTGCCCAACAAATGCAGGTCCTGACAGAACGGATAGCTGAGCTGCAAAGCACCGTTGACCGAGCAAAGATTTCCAGGAATAAGGAGCCTCAGACTGTGACAATGGAGAAGTCAGTATCTAGAGCCACTGTCCCATCCCGGCGAAGGGGGAAAGGACAATTCTTTTGCTATCGGTGTGGTCAGGATGGGCACAGTGCTGCTAACTGCCATAAGGAAGAGAACCCCTCCTTAGTGTATGAAAAGCTGAGGAGCAGTTGGGAGAGACCCAGTAGCTGCCAGAAGGTCTGGGGACAGAGACCACCTAGGCCTACAGGATTTGAAGATTCCCCCAGAAGAGACCGTCCAACTGGGATCCCTGCAGGACTGATAGGGCCGCGAGCAGAGGTCATGGTGAGGATTGAAGGGGTGGAGTGTAAAGCCATGCTTGACACTGGATCTCAAGTGACTATTATATTTCAGTCATTCTACCAACAGATGCTTAGGCACCTGCCTATACAGCCACTGACTGGCATTGGTCTGTGTGGCCTCAGCGTGGATGAATACCCCTACCAAGGGTATGTCATAGTGCACCTGGAATTCCCAGAGGAGGTTGCTGGGGTAATGGAAGAGGTAGACACAGCGGCCTTAATATGCCCTGACCCTAAAGGGACCTCTGATGTGTCTGTGATGATAGGGACCAACTCCAGTCTCTTCAAGGTGCTTGCGGATTACTGCAGACGACGGGCTGGGGACCAATACCTGAGTACCCTGATGATCCATACGCTTTGTGCTGAAGCCTATAGGAAGATTGAGAGTGCTAAAAAGGAGACATCTGAGCTACCGATTGGGGCACTGAAGTACATGGGCACAACCCCCTTAGTAGTGCCCGCAAGGACAGAGCAAGAGGTGCTTGTCATGAGTACCAGGCTGAAAGACAGTAAAGGGGCATTAGCAATGATAGAGCAGCCAGTTGAAGGAGAGCTCCCGGAAGGAGTGCTGGTCCCCAGTGGAGTCATAACCCTAACTGCTGAAGCCCAGGAAAAAGTGACTATACTGATTGCTAATGAAACAAGTCGAGATGTTGTTGTGAAGCAAGGACAAAAGATAGCAGACCTCTTCGAGCCTGAATCAATTGTGAAACCCCAGTGCGAGACTCAAGTTCCAACAATAGACCCAGCAAAGTTCGACTTAGGAGATTCACCATTGTCGGAGGAGTGGAAAGATCACCTGAGGAGGAAACTTTGTGAAAGGCCCAAGGTGTTCTCACTGCATGAGTGGGATGTGGGATGTGCAAAAGGAGTAGAGCACAACATCAGACTACATGACTCCCGACCTTTCAGAGAGAGATCTAGGAGGCTTGCTCTCTCCGAGATGGAAGATGTGCAACAACATCTTCAAGAGCTGGCTGCAAATGGCATCATTACATAGTCCCACAGCTCATACGCCTCACCCATTGTGGTGGTCCGTAAAAAGAATGGGAAAATCCGGATGTGTATTGACTACTGCACCCTGAACCGCCGTACAGTGGTTGATCAGTACACAATGCCTCGAGTCCAAGATGCTTTAGACTGTTTGCTGGGAAGCCAGTGGTTCTCTGTGTTGGATCTTCGGAGTGGATACTACCAGATCCTTCTGGGTGAAGAAGATGAGGAGAAGACAGCCTTCATCTGCCCATTAGGGTTTTATCAGTTTGAACGCATGCCCCAAGGGATTTCTGGAGCACCTGCCACATTTCAACGTCTTATGGAGAAAGTTGTGGGAGACATGAATTTACTGCAAGTGTTAGTTTATTTGGATGACCTGATTGTGTTTGGAAGAACTTTGGAAGAGCATGGAGAAAGACTTCTTAAAGTGCTTGATAGGTTGGAGGATTATGGTTTGAAGCTTTCAATTGACAAATGCCAGTTCTGCAGGACCTCGGTGAAGTATGTGGGCCACATCGTGTCCCAAGAGGGTGTGAGTACTGATCCTGATAAAATAGAAGCACTCACTACATGGCCACGTCCAAGCAACTACAGAGAACTCAAGACTTTCCTTGGGTTTAGTGGCTACTACCGCAGATTTGTAAAAAACTATGCTACAATTGTAAAACCCCTCAATGATCTTACCGGGGATATCAGTTCAGCAAGAACAAATCTAAGACCAGGAATAAAAGGCCTTCCGTGCAGAAACACTATGGCCCCTTCGAACCCTTTGGGCCACGGTGGAATGAGAGATGTGAAAAGGCTTTTTGAGAAATCATTACTTGCCTAACTCATGCCCCTGTCCTAGTCTTTGCTGACCCAAGCAAGCCATTTATCCTGCATACAGATGCCAGTTTGGAGGGTCTGGGAGCAGTACTGTACCAGGAGGTGGAAGGCATGCGTAAACCTGTAGCCTTTGCCAGCCGAGGACTGTCTGATAGTGAAACACGCTATCCCACCCACAAGCTGGAGTTCTTGGCCTTGAAATGGGCCATCACTGAGAAATTTCGAGACTACTTGTATGGTGCTCAGTTCCAGGTGTGGACAGACAACAACCCACTGACTTATGTGTTAACAAGTGCTAAACTGGATGCTACAGGGCAAAGATGGGTGGCCGCTTTGGCTAGCTATGACAGGGTTACATATGTAAAGTAAATAAGGTTTTTAAAATGTTTAAGAAGCTTCATTTAAAATTAAATTAAAATTCAGAGCCCCCCTGGACTGGTGGCCAGGGCCCAGGCTGTGTGAGTGCCACTGAAAATCAGCTCATGTGCCACCTTCGGCAAACGTGCCATAGCTTGCCTACTCCTAGGACAGAGCATGTTTTCTGTCACTATTTTAAGGAGGTACCTATAGTTTTATGCAATGTTGTTGTCCTGGTTTTTACAAAGAGAGTGTATTTTTAATTCAGCTGTTACAATTCTGTATAGATTAATAATTTCTATTTAAATTTTGTTCATTTAATTTTGGAACGTGTAAAGGGTTGTTTTTGCTCATTTAAAGCCATGTTACCTTAGAGCAAAACATACTCAGAGTATCAGTAACTGCACAAGATACACCTGATGAAATTCGTACACTTCATTTTTGCATGTCTGTTAAATATATATTGCTAGTGAACAAAGTTAAATTTTTGATGCTATTATACTATAACAATATGATGAAATTTGTTAGGTGGTTTTGATCCACCTGTATTTCAAAATATCAGTGTCTTGGGTTTAATTTTTGTGTTTGGAGTGTTTGTGTGAATGTTTCTCTTGCACTCTTTTTAAAATGGTGTTGATGGAAAGATTTTTATGGTGAGTTTTATTTCAGGGTGTCTTTCAGTTGCCATGAATAAAATATTGTAATGGTAGCTGAAAACCACAAATGTAATCTCCCATCTCTGCTGAAATGAAGCTATGAAGTTTGAATTTGTCTCTCTTTCCCTTGAATTTGCATTCCATCACTATTGCACTATGTTTTTTCTTTTATTCCCTTCCTCATTTACTGGTCATCTTAGTTTGGCTACAAGGAAATGTTGCATTGGGTTAACTTGGTTTGTTCACATTAAAGAGCCTTGATTTCAATGAAGGTATGCCAACTCACCATCTGAGTATCTCATCTTATAGCTTTCAGTGGAACACACTTTTTGTTTTACCCCATTTCCTTGTTCTACTAGTTCCCAAATACCTGACATAAAAGGACTGAAAACTAACTCATTAGAAAGTAGCACAATATCCTCTTCCCTTTATGCAGTTTTGCTAGAACATCCCTCCATACTTACCATCCTCCTGCACAGTGACATTATCTGTGGGGTTCACGGATACAATATTGACGTGGGATTTCAGTAGATGGAAGATCTCATTCAGTTGTTCCATGTTACTATCGCAGTCCACAAAGATCTCAAACTCTGAATTTCTTCGTCTTGACTTTCGGGACTCGATGTGCATGAGATTTACATGTTTCTCCTATTTATAAGAAAAAAAGTTTCAAGCCAGGCTGATTAGATAATCTGCATTGCTTGCCAAGCCAATATTCTACTGTTTAACATTATCTCTGTGAAGTCTCTTTAGGTAAACAAACCTATTAATAGCAGCTTGCTTATTAAAAAAAGATAAGGAACGGTTGTTAAAAAAAAATCCCATGTTAGAGAAAATAAGAGAGGTGCTTTTATTTCCTCAATTTTAATTTGAAATGTCTTCCTCTTCTTGCATTAATCCCATCAAATGGGGTCCTCTCTCTCTCTATCATCCCACATGTTAAAATGTCTTCCTTCCTTTTCCTTCTTTCCAACCAACCACTCCTTCTTCAGTCAGCTTCTCTGCCTTTTTCCTTCAGCCCTGATCTGTTGGATTCTCTTCCCCATGTAGTTGTCAGGACTTTGCTTTACATGACCAAACTCTCTGACCCTGCACTCCCTCATTTTTTTCATTTATGGGTGTTACTTCAAGCATGTCTCTAACATACACATTCCTCACATGGTCTTTCTTGCTTACACCACTCATTCATCTCCACATTCCCATTTCTGTGGAACAGATCATTTGCTCATATTTCTTCTTTGGCACCCAGTGCCATACGTTAAAACTGGATGGACCACTGTTTTTATAGACTTCCCCTTTTAATTTTACTAATATCTTGCTGTCACATACTACACATACTAAGCGCTTATTATCCTAGCTCTAATTTGTCTGCCATTTCCCCATTTTCCTGGATTCTGGACCCCAAATACTTGAAACTTTGTGTTTTTAGTTTTGTCTGCCCATCTAGTTTCAACGATAATTCTTCAGTGTTCACATTATTGAAATTCCATACCATATACTCTGTTTTTCCTCTCGTTATTTTGAGCCTATGTCTCTCCAACACATTCTTCCATTTATCAAGTTCATCTTCTAGACTATCTTTCTTCTCACTGTGTCGAATAATATCATCTGCAAACAATGTGCACCATGGTGCCTCCTTCTGTATGTTCTTTGTAAGGGTATCCAGGATAAGGATAAACAAGAAAGGGCTCAGTGCTGATCCCTGATGCACTCCCACCACCTTAACTGATAGTTTGTGTGGGTACGTCTACACTACGGGACTATTCCGAATTTGCATAAACCGGTTTAACAAAACAGATTGTATAAAATCGAGTGTGCGCGGCCACACTAAACACATTAAATCGGTGGTGTGCGTCCATGGTGAGCTAGCGTCGAGCGTTTTCATTGCACACTGTGGGTAGCTTTCGTAGCTATCCCCATAGTTCCGCCCCCCCCCTCCCTTTGAATTTCCAGGTTGAGATCCATGCGCAAAAATGCAAAAAAATTGTGGTTCTGGTGGTTCTGGGTAAATCAAAATCAGTCCTCCTTCCGCCCAAGCAAAGCATTTCATGCATTTTTTTCCTTTTTTTTTTTGGAGGATTGGATATTGCTGCAGATGCCATGGCAAGGGCAGCCTTGCCTGTTTTTTGTTGTGTGTCTGTGTGTGATGCCACAGACTACATCAGCTCACAGAGTGCAGCTGCAGTTGCATGCTTTTGCATGCTTATGCTTTATGAGATGGTTTATATCCATATTGTACCATCTACTATACCATAAATTGGTAATAAGAGGGGCATGGCTACCAGTCCTTTTTTTCCTGGCCCATTTGTGCTGCTCCAGTGCCCTGGGCTGCCTAGGCCAGCCAGTAAAGTAAATTAAACCCATGACTCCCTGAGTCAATCCTCCCTTTAATAAAAAAAAATAATAGTCCCTGCCTAGAATATGGGTGGAGTGTAGAAGAACCACTGTAGAGAAGAAAGAGAGAGAGACAGCTGCTCTGTGTCATGTATCCTGATTATGCTATGTATGGGCTTATCCTGTGCTCCTGCAAACCCACACTTTCCCTCATTCCATTCTTCCTCCTCTTTCCATTGTCCCCACTGCAACATGTCCCCCCAATTGTGAATGTGAAAATAGTAATGTTGAATGAAGGAATGTGAGTGAGTGGAGTGGAAGGCAGCCTTGTCCATTATTGTCCATATAGGACATTGAGGAGTGGAGGACAGCCCCAGAGCCTGCAAGGGGGGCCAGTCCAGGGGCTTCTTTTAGATGCAGATGATGGGGCTGATGGTGAAGGGTGGATGAGCTGAAGCTCCAGCCCTGTTGCATGATGATGAATCTACCAGGCCACCATCTGGCAGGGCCAGGAAGCCCATTGACCACTATCGATGCTGATTGCACTGTGCCATGCTTGCTGCCACTGTTGCATGCCACCCATGCACTGCCATGTGTGCCAATTTCCATCTTTTTGCACCCATGGCCACCATTTCAGAGGATGGTGTTGGAGCAAGGAGCAAGGTGCAGTCTGTTGAGCGCTCCACATGCGCAAGGAATAAGAAAAAGTCAAAAAAGAAGGGTGTCAAGTAAAGACCCTTTTGGGGAGGGGTTTGGGGTGGGTGGGGGGGGGTAAATTGGAAGACTAATTGCCTAGCATGCCCCTGACCCAAAGCACTTGGAGCTTTTTTTTGAATCCAGAGCTTTTGAACTCTTTTCAGAGGCAAAGGCTTTTGACTGGATAGTCCGGCTTTCTTGGGCTTTTGAGTCCATGGCTTCCTACCATTTGATTTGAGCTTTTTTGCTTCGTCTCGCTGGTCGGGCAGCTGAATGAATTTTTGAGTATTTATCTGTCTGGAGATATTTAAAAATGATTTTTTACCTTCGATTTGATGATCGCGTCCGCATGGATGATGCGCTGCGCGATCTTTTTTTTTTTTTTTTGCCTTTTCGCACCAGCTTTTTTTTTTTTTTTGGCCACACCACCACCGGTGTGCAACTCTCCTGGCTCAAAAAACAGGAAATATTCAAAAATCCGCCCGACGCTGGGCTTCTCTGAGAGCCACTGCCAGTGCACTGTAGGATACCGCCCGAGGATTACTGGCATACTACCCCACCATACCGCCCCCAATACCGTCGATCTGCGATCTCCCATACCCCTCCCCAATCCCGTAATAAAGAGTACAATTAGCCCTCAGAGCTCTTTAGGTTAGGAGGGCTCTTAGTGGACCCGGTTATGGCCTATATACCGCCTTTTGTGGTGTTAACCGGTTTTGTTAAATCGGTTGGGAGTTTCACCACTAGAAGTTCTGACTATTGACGTTGCACGTATATACATGGCTTGAACACGCTGCACATAAAGTTCTGGCATCATTTTCTTCCTCATATACCACCAGATGACTTCTCTTGGAACTCGGTCAAAAGCCTTTTCCAGAACAATGAACACCATGAGAATATATTTCCTTTTCTCTCTAAATTTATCTACTAGCTGTCTCAGTGCAAAAACTGCAACTACTATCGAACTTCCAGACATGAAGCCATATTGATTTGTGCGAATATCTACTTCACTTCTTAGTCTCTTATTGATGACTTTCTCCATGATTTCTTTGTTTGACTCATCAGATCTATACTGCTATAATTTATAAATATAGTAAAATATATTTTATTTAAAATTTTTAAGCACAAAGAGGTATAATAAAGTGGACCAAATTCCATAGTCCTAATTCTAGCAAACCTACCACTGGCTAGTGAAAGTGTAAAATCTGCAGCTTAGTTAGCATAGTTGATTAGCAGTTGAGTCACTATAAATCACTGTCTGCCAATCAAGTCAACAAATGTTTGTTACTCTTAAAAATAAAAAGAGATGTTAAAATGATAATTTTCCAATAATATCTTTAACTTCTGTTTTATCTGAAAGAATATTCCTTAACAATATGTTTCATAAAATGAAAGAGTAGGGCTCTCTTAGCAGTAATATTATGCAAGGACACATTGGAGAGCAGTATTAACCCATTTCCTCCCCAGTGGCTCAGTGTGTTGTATAGACAGTATGCTCAAAACCTGGGGTATCTCATCTTGTCAATGGTAATGCAACTTCTTCCATTGATAAAGGAATGACATTGGTGATCTGGAAAAGAGTTAATCCATTCTTCCTTCACATGTAAGATAGTTGTCACAAAGAGGAGGAAAACACAGCAAGTAGTACCAATAGGCTGAATCCAGAAAGTTCAAAGCTGGACTCCCAACCTTTGAAACATTGCAAATGTGGGGTTTTGATTCATCCCATCATAGAAATGGGGAGCGGCAGTATAGTTGAGATCTGGAGTACTCTGATCAGGGGGGTTATTATTTTGGAGCCATTTCTTCTAAAAGGCCAAGGGTACCGAACCTTCTCCTATTAAAGGCAAAACTCCTCTGGACTTCAGTGGGAGCAGGAGAAAGAGACATGTTTTTGAGGGGTATTAACACAGTCTCTAATTTTGCAGGCACAATTTTGCATTCACAATTAATTATGGATCTTTTCTTACTATGGGAAATAAATTATGCTGGATGCCAAAATGACTCTTACATTCAGAAAACCTTCTGTAGAAATGTGAGGACTACATACCTGAAAGAGTTTTAGCGCTTTTACAAGTCCTCCAACTTCATTCTTTAAGGAAAAAATGACAGCTGCTCTACCTCTTTCGGCTGAATTGTCTTTGTTCTCTTTATTGTCTTCAATCATTGTGTAATTTGACTTATTTAACTAAAAGCAAATAAGAAAATATAGATTTGTTGCATAAGAAATAGGTTGAAAAGACCCCTGTACAGTTTATATGCTACAGCTCTCAGTGCAATAATATCACATTTTGATGGATAAGTTGCAAAAATAAAGTGCCATTCAAATCATTATATACACTCACATGCATACAGATAGGAACATGTACAAGTCTTTACAAAATTGGTGGGGGCATTTTAAATCAATGTGGACCCTTTTGGGAGGTCTTTGGTAGTTATTCAGCAGGATGCAATGCATATATTTATAAAAGTATATAGTTTGTAATTAAAAATAAATGTTTTGCAGAAGTAATAAGCATTAGTGTGAGTCTTCAATAGAATACTTCTAGGGGTTAAGTACAAACTTGAAAAGCCATTGGAGCCAACAAATGGAAGGACTCTCATTGACTTCAACAGGAGCTGCATTAAGTCCTAATACCCTAGCACTGGGAGTTCCTCTCCATTCTGTATCTCTGAGTCAGAATTTCTGTTTGGACAGAAGCCACTACTATTGCAAAGGAACCAGACAAAAACCTAAAGGAACCAGAAAAATATGTTGAATAAAACCCCTTAACTAGAAACTTAGGTATAATCTGATCAATAAAGCCATATAATTTCTTCTCAGAGTTCTTTGCTATATGCTTTAAAATGACTATCATAAACATGCTCTGAAAATGCTCCAACATGTAAGTCTCAGAAAGATCTCTGATCAGTTTAGTCTGACAAATTTTATGTATAAAGCTTTCAGATATATCAATTGGTATGACATTCTGCTCTTCAACTCTCTTTATTCCCCCTCTGCCTTCTTCCCCCATCCCATTTGTAGCTCCCACTTTACCCCATATCCCTTTCTCTGATGGTGCATCAAAGAATGTTGTGCATTAGATGATGGTACATTAAGAATTAAGCAGGTTGCTTGAAGTAGCAAAATATTTGACATTTTGCTGAAAACGAGAATGTTTATTCCAAGATGGATTTAAAAAGATCCAGGAACAGACACCACCCTCTAGACAGAAAACAAGCTCAGATGACCTATAAATAGCATCCCATTATCACTTCTGGCAAAGTAAACTTTTTTTATGGATGGATCATCTCTATTTGACATATGTTAGACTTGGCCTACCTAATTTTGGCACACATTACTTCAAGTTGACTACCTCATCTGCACACATATGGCCTTTCCAAATGATAAGATTAGGCAAATTGGAATGAATGACTCTAGCAGAATTAGGATTTATGCTAGGCCACAAGCAGAAGGGTGGGATTGGATCAGGGCAAAGCCATTAGGATTTGTTTTTCCCAAAGAGCGAGTACTGAAAAAGAACAGAAGCAGGTACATATATTTAGAGAAGATAGAGTTCTAGGTTACAGAGAAAGTAATGGGTACTGCATCAGAGAAAGCCAAGCTGCATATGAGCAGAAAACAAATAACTGGGTTACTTTTAATAATTATATGCATTCGTTTGGAGCATGCAGGTGTTAACCCCTTTGCTAGGGCCTGATTCAAAGCCCACTGAACTCAATGGACACCACTAAAGATTCTTTACTATATGAGGAATGTTGATTTTGGATAATGGTGTAGACTTCATCACTCAGGCCTTTTCTACATCTAAAATGTAGATCAATCTAGCTGCATCATTCAGGGCTGTGAAGAATTCCACACCCTGTGCGATATAGTTAGGTTGACCTAACCCTCACTATAGACACCACTACGTCAATGGAAGAATTGCTACAGCCTCTAAAGGGTGTGGATTTACTACAGTGATGGAAAAAAACCTTTCATCTCTGTAGTATCTACACTACAGCAATGTAGCTGCAGTTGTGCCGCAGTAGCACGTGTCGTGTAGACATACCCATAGTCTGATTCAACATAACTCGCAAGGATGTGCATTCAAGTCACTGGGGCTTAAGTACATGCTTAGATCCTTTGCTGAAATTGGACCATAGAGGCTAATCCAGAGTCCTCTGAAGGCAATAGCACTCTTTCAGTTAACATCAGTGAGATCTGGATCAGATCCATAAAGACACCTGTTCAAGTTATGGTGTTTGAGGAGTAGTGTCATATATTGTACAGACAGGAAAATTTAATAACCTTTCACATGCATTAACATGGTATTCTCAGACACAGAAGCCCACATTTCCATTTGCAGATCACATCCTTCTCCAGCAACACTGCAGTTGAAGTTAGAAGTGAAGAATAGGGGTCTGTACAGGGCCGGCGCTTCCATTAGGCAACCCTAGGCGGTCGCCTAGGGCGCCAGAATTCGGGGGGCGGCATTTTGTGCGCTCCCCATGGGGCACACGGGAGCTTCCAGTTCCGCTCCCGTCTCGCCGCCGAAGAAGAACCTTCTGCTGACGTGCCGCGGAAAACAGTGGCAGGCAATTGAGCAGCTCAATGACTGCCGCTGTCGCCTGCGGCATTTTGGCAGAGGGTCCTTCTTCGACGGCGCGATGGGAGCGGAACCGGAAGCTCCCGCGCACCCTGTGGGAGCGCACAAAATGCCGCCCCCTGAATTCTGCCTAGGGCGCCAGAAACCCTGGCGCTGCTCCTGGGTCTGTATTGTGGCTACACAGAGTGGGACATCATTGTCTGAGAGCAAAAGCTGTCAGAGAGCAAAATCATTTTATACAGTGTAATGCAGCACCTTATTCTGAAATTCGACATGGTTACAAATGATATTGTAAGATGTGCAACTGACCACAAACTGTAAACATTACAAATAAACACTAATACTGTCTCTTTTCATATTGACCTAGTTAAAACAATGTCATACTTAGGATCAACTTATGTAGCCTACAAAGCACAATATGACTGGGACATAGAAAGCATAGAAAAATAATGTATTGTACTGTAATGGGTAGTTTCAAAAGAGTGTCTCCATCTTGCAAAACTGGGGGAGAAAGAAGAGGAGAGAAATTGGAAAACTAAAAATTCACAGATCTCTAGAATACAGATTCTTTTATATGCATATGTTTGCGTGGTGAAAAAGACAATAGTGACCATTGGTTTCCAATAATAATGTTATACAGAATGAACAAAAAACGGGATGGAGAAGGAGGTCTGAGTAAATGCAGCCACCATTTTGCTGCAACCCCAGGACAGAAACAAACTGGTAGCATAGAAGAGAATAGCATAGCTATTCTACAGCACATTCCAGTTCTTCCTTGCACCTCCTATTCTCCTCTGCCTGATCAGTCACTTTTTCTTTTCCTCTTAGCATCTGTGCACTTCTTTGGAGGGAATGGGATGTGAGAGAAAGCTAATATATATATATTACAGTAATACTTAGGTTAAATATAAAATGTTCAGTTTTCAGAGCAGAAAGTAAAAACCTGTATAACCCTCCAGCCATGTAATTCAATCAGGAACGGAGTGGGGGAAAGGACCTCACAATAAATATCCAAAAAAACAAAGAAAGTCCTCCAGTGAAGACTAGACTGGACATTCCTTGTACTTCTACGGTAAAAAACAAAACAAAACAAAAAAGTCAGAATAAATATCTTAAAAAATATAATTTGTCAAGCCTTTTTACACCTCATTAAGAGGCAAAAGAAGTAGAAACCCCAATTTAAAAAAAAATTCCTATGCAGGTGGTCACCTTTGTGAATTACGGGCCCAATCGTGCAAGGTGCTGAGCAGCTCCTGCAGGGCCACCCAGGGGGGCAAGTGGGGCAATTTGCCCCAGGCCCCACAGGGGCTCCCACAAGAGTTTTTCGGGGCCCTAGAGAGGGATCCTTCACTTGCTCCGGGGGCCCTGGAAAACTCTCGTGGGGCCCGGGCTCCCGGAGCTTCTTCTGCTCCGGGTCTTCGGCGGCAGGGGCTCCTTCCACTCTGGGACCTGCCGCCGAAGTGCCGGGTCTTTGGCAGAAATTTGGCAGAGGGGGCCCCTTGCCACGAAGACCCCAGGCCCCCTGAATCCTCTGGGTGGCCCTGACCTCCTGTGATATGATGAGTGGCCTCAGCTCCCATTAAAGTCAACTCAGTGGGAGGTCTGTTGAGGACACTCAGCACCTTGCAAAATTGGATCACAATTCTAGAGAAAACTAGCAGATCACACAGGGCCCGCTCCTGTTCTGTCGCATTTGGAGTGGGGGGTTCCAATGTTTTCATCAGCCTTAACATCAGAAGATTAATCCCAATTTAATCCAATGGGCCCTAGCCACTTCATGTAATTCACAGGCCCATAGAGTTTCTCAGTGGGGCTGAAAAGGGCTCAGCAAAATCCATCTTAATCTTGTAGGTGACTGTGCAGATATAGCGCGGGACACCAGCACTGCTAAGATTAAATGGGGAGTTATTAAATGCCCCCAGGGTGTTTGTCTTAATCCCATTAGGAAGTAAAACGTCAGCAGGTCATTTATTCCAAACAACTGAAAATCAGGCTCAAGAATTCATTGGCTCCATGTTATACCCCTGGGGAGACATCGCTAATCCCTAATGAAATGGCTGTGAAACTGACTGGGGTGCAAACAGGCCTTTTATCTCTTTGAATCCCAAGACAAAGCACTGCCCTTCCCCTTATGCTTTCCATGCATGAACTCTGAATCCAAGGCTCTTGCAACCCCAGAGGGGGCCACAGCAGGTGGCAGGGGAACACGCTCACATTAGACTTTATGGCTAAATGGCAGTGGTGCCCCAAGACTTTCCTCTGCTGTAACGGGAGAGGTTGAAAACTGCCGCTTTAAACTGATGCATCTTGTCTGGCTTTAGATAGACTTGCCCACCTCATGCCAGATGACGACTGGGTGTGGGATATGGCTGATCCTGTCCCTTGTGTGGTAGAGAAGGGGCTAGGTGGGTGGCACTAGAGCAGAGCTGCCTAATTTATTCAGACCCAGTTTATGAAGGGCAGATGTTAGTGCTGAACTAACATGGAGCCTCTGCCTTTTCTAATCTGCTCCAGATCTCAAGGAAGGGGTGTTCAAACTACTTACATCAAGGGCAGGTTCAGCAGAGGTAAATCTCCTATTACCTCCTAAGCCAGCCCTCCCAGGGCTGGCTCCAATAAGTCCCCAATGCACTCTTAAGAGTGACAGCCCAGCTCACCTCTTGCTCATGGTAGTTTCAAACATCAGGAGATATATGTTGTATTTTAGTAGCATGACAGCATAGGTGCTAGAAATAGAGGTGCTAGAGGTGTTGCATCATCCCCTGGCTTCAAGTGGTTTCCATCATATATGGGGTTTATAGTTTTGTTTAGTGGCTCTCAGCACCCCCACTATACAACTTGTTCCAGCACCACAGCATAAGAGTATTTCCAGCTCCTTTCTACGCGGCACTGTCCCCTGGTGCACAGTGCTAACACAGGGTAATCTGTCTCTGAGCCTCGGGTTAGGAACTGGGTGTGTGTGTGGAAATGTATTAAATTGCTGGGAGGGAGATATTCCTTAGGGGCCTCTCTGCTGCTGCTGATCTCAGCCCCCCATCCACTGTCGCCCTGGAGAGAATTCTTGCCCTTCTCCTAATGGGATAGATTCTGTTCCCCCCGCCCACCTTGTGACTGTACTGCAAAAAGATAGATTGATTGCCTAGCTCAGTGACTCTCAACCTTTCCAGACTACTGTACCCCCTTCAGGAGTCTGATTTGTCTTGTGTACCCCCAAGTTTCACCTCACTTAAAAAAAACTACTCGCTTACAAAATCAGATATCAAAGTATGAAAGTGTCACAGCACACTAGTACTGAAAATTGTTTACTTTCTCATTTCTACAATATAATTCTAAAATAAATCAATCAGAATATAAATATTGTACTTACATATCAGTGTATAGTATATAGAACAGTATAAACAAGTCATTGTCTGTATGAAATGTTTGTTTGTACCGAGGTCACTAGCGCTTTTTACATCGCCTGTTGTAAAACTAGGTAAATATCTAGAGGAGTTGATGCCCCCCTGCAAGACCTCTGCGTACCCCCAGGGGTACCTGTACCCTTGGTTGAGAACCACTGGGCTAGCTGACCTGCATTGGATCTCGCCTGTCCCTTTGAGATCTGAGTGTTACAAATTGCCCAGAAAACAGGAGAGAGAAAACAGTCACATTTCCAGCAGGGGCAAAGCAGAAGCTCTCACTAGAGGTTACCGAACAACAAACATCTTCCCGATGCAGGTAGAATAATTTGGGGCTATTTAATACGCCACGAGAGTCAACTAAGCGGTCGCCAAACGCCACTGCGCTCCCAACTAGCGAGACCGGGCTGAACCCACCAGCGTGGCGGGAGCTGCTGGCGTGGGGGGTGTCAGGGCTGATCCCCTGGCGCCACGCAAACTGCTCACCCGAGGGGAAAAGCCCTCGCCCCGCCCCAGGCCGCCCGTACCTCGTTATTCAGCTGGTTCTCCTCGAAGCTGGAGTTCATGGAGTCGAAGGACCGTCCCCTGCGGGCTCCCTCCATTCGGCCGGAGAACATGGTGCTGGAGGAGCGACTCCGGGGCGTGCAGCTCGGGGTCCTGGCTCCGGATCTGTCAGCGGCGCTCGGCGGCTCCCGGGCTATTTATGGGGGGCGAGTGGGGGGGGGCAGGAAGAGCCTTTCCTAATCTCCTGCCAAAGCAAATGGAAAAAAGGGCGCGTCACGCCCACTCCAGTCCCGCCCCCCCCCGCAGGCCCACGGGAGAGGCGCTCCCCGAGGGGTGGATCCGCCCCTGGCAAGGCGTCACTCCCACGCCCCGCGGGGCCCTTTGCAGATGTCCAGGCGCTGCGGCTGGCTGGGCTCCGGGCTACAGCGCTGGGGAAAGTGACTCACCGGCAGTACAAGAGACCCGGGACTGTTGGATCCTGGCCCTTTCAAAGGGCAGCTGTGCATAGCGTGGGCTGGGGGGCGGTCACTGGCAAAGGGAGGCCGCGGGTTGCTGATCCTGGGGTCCGGATTGTACCAGCCAGGCAGGCAGCTGGTCTAGACGGTCCTGAACTGGGACCCACCTCGAGTTTACATGGGTCCTGCACTCTGGCCCCCGGCTGAAAACCCAGCAGAAAGAGAACAGGGATTTGAGAGACGTCTCTTCCTTAAACAAAAACTACTGAGCGATTTCTCATGTTTAAATAGTACTTCGAAAATAACATTTTTCTCCTGGAAATGGGCTGGCAGCTAAGCGCGTTATCCCAGCTCCAGGCAAACCTCAAGATCCCAGTAATAAAACAAGCTGTTCAGGAAGTTGGGGGGGGGTCATTTCTCTTCTCCAGGGCCAGAAACGCATCAAGGTGGGCTAGCGTCAAGACACGCCCTACTCAGACAGAGCAGGAGACCGCTCAGCCTAGAAGAAATGACAGCCAGCAGCCGTCAGACACACTCCATATAAATACAGACGCGGTTCCCCTCCGCGCTCATCCCACCCCAAGCAGGCAAAGTGAATTACAATCCCAGCCATTTGAAATTAACAGTAGTAACAGAGCTGCTACTTTCCTTCGAATAATATAGGGCCTGCTTCTCCTCAGCAAAGGTAAATCTCCTATTACCCCCTAAGCCGGCCCTCCCAGGGCTAGTCCCCACTGCGCTGTTACATCTCACAGAAGTCGATCGAACCTTTTGTTTTCGAAGCAGCTTGTTTTCTTTATTGTGATTTCTGCCTAGACTAAAGATTTCCTAGATGAATTGTAAGGAGCAATTATATACTGCTTGTAAACCCCTTCCATACCTGTCTACTTATATTAGAGAGAGAGAGAGACAGAACTCATCTCTTTTGAAGGTGACAATACACACGTTACCTGTAATCCTAACTAGACAGGGACAAACTGCCCCTCTTTGCGGCTGTTGAAAAGTGTCAGCTGGTGTCTAAAAGAAAAGCAACAGAGGACATGAAAAATAATGAAACGAAGCGCAATGACATGAAAAGAGAATTAAATGACTAGAGAAAGCAGCGAAGGAGATGAATGCAAAGACATAGGAAAAATAAAAACAACCCAACCCCAATCCAGAGCACACCATCTTCCGTGTACACAGTACCGGCGGGGGCTTTATTTTTCGGGTGCTTTTCGGCTCCATTTTGGCGAGGTAAGAGTGAGTTTGGGAGTGGGAGGGAGATGGGGAAGATTTTGTATTAAGATCCTATAAGCAGGTTGGGGGTGGGACGTGTTCCGGTTTAAAAAAAGCAACCCGGTGAATTCATTTGGACCATTTTGGTCACTTTTCTGTGTCCAGCTCCGTTGGGGATTTCCATAAGATCACTGGGTTAGACACTGAAGGCTGCAGAGTCCCAGGGCTGCCCAGCTTCAGGGGATGTCCCAGAAAACAGCCTGCAAGCGCCTGGGCCACCAGGAAAAGGAAATGAGACAGCGCCTGGTGCTTTCTGGCAACAGTATAATTTGCCTGGATATTACCAGTGGCTCTCATTATTCGCTCAGATCCCACCTCAAACAGTTCCCTTCTCTGCGATGCCCGCCCACTCCCACCAGGAAACCCAGCGCAAATTTAGGACCAATGGGGAACCCTCCTTACAGCCCCGGCACACTGAGGGTGAAATCCTGGCCGCATTGAAGTCAATGGCAATTCCTATTGACTTCAATGGGGCCAAAACTTCCCCACTAATGAATGAGGGGTGGGGTTGCGGGCACAGAAAGGAATCAGGTTTGGAACAGGGAGCTGGACCTTTTAATGTTTCAAGGGGAATTATTCGCCCCGCAGCGTCTGAGAGCTGTTCCTGGAAACGAACTGAATCTTTCAGGAGGAAATGATGCACTCTCCATTCCTCGTGTCATCGCTCCTGACTATTGCTCACGGGTTTCTCCACCTTTTACCTCCCCTGGAGATCGCTGTCTTTTGAAAAGCTTTAATTTACCTCACACTGCCTTTGAAAACAGAGTAATAACTAGATGTAGATATTGGGTGTTCTCTCTCTCCCTCCTGGGGTGAACGGTGTTCCTAGATGTCCTTTCCCTTATCGGCTTGCTAGGTGAATTCCGAATGCATCTTTCCTTAGCACTTCTAGAACTGACTGGATTTTTTTTTAATTTCTCTGAACAAATTTCAGTGAACATTTTTTCAATGTGGTGTGTGAATAATGGTCACGGTTTTTCAAAAGCCCTGCTTCTGAGCAGGACGCAGAAGTTCGATATCAGCCCACCTAAACGTGTTTGGAGACTCTGATTTCCACGGTGAAGGGGCTGGAAGTCAACTGGAGTTACCCAAACCCAGTTGAACTATTGTCCGTGCGGGAACCTTTCTGGTTCGAACGCCCCAGGAAAGTGGCATTGTGGACAGCTGTAATGTAATTGGAGTGAATGGGGAGTGGAGACTAAACAGGATGTCTCTGGAACACGTCAGTGCTAAAGGTAAGAGCTCAGGCCCCCCACCTCAAATCCATAATCCTTACCCTGGCCAGCAGCAGACTTCAACGAGATTATTCCTGGGTTAGCACTCTGCTCTCCAGCACTGTTCAGTCTGGCTCATAATAAATCTATTTATCTGGCTGGTGTCATGTGATCATTCCCATCACCAATGGCACAGTCTGTCTGCTAGAGCAGGAATCCCATTCCTAACACACGAGCATGCTTCTGTCTTTGCATTCACAGCTTCCCAAACTTTGTAACTCAGAAAGAGTAGGTAATTGTGATTAATAACAGTGGACACCAAAGAAAGAACTGCTGTTCAGATCACAGCTAAGCTCTTTGACCCCAGAAAAATGAAACATAGCCACTCAAAAAAATCACAACGGATTGATTTCAAATTGAAAATCAAGAGTGTGTGTTTAGGCAGGGAGATCTCCAAACAATGGATAACCAGATAGATCCCATATGTGTTGAAAAATCTAGGCACAAGGGATTTTCCTAGTGGTCTCAAAATTTCCTTGTTCTTGTGGGTTCAAATAAAGAAGGTTAAGGTTGAGCGTGATGAAGGGTTTTTGTTAAATTTCCTTTCTTTTCAGGACTGGTGGCAGGCACACAGCTGTGACTCTGGAGCTGTCCCTATAACTGTGGTGCTGAAAAACTACAGCTGTGTAATACAAAGATGCTGACAGGAAGCAGCTGTTTTTGATAGGTGCTGAAATTGATTCTCCATGATGGATCACACTTGTCTGTATTTCCCAGTTTTTCATACAGCCATCTTACCAACAGAAGGTATGATCAGTAACAAGTGCATTAATCTACCAGAAAATCACTTGTATAGCCACAGCCTGTCTGTAAGAACGTAAGAACTGCATACTGGGTCAGACCAATGGTCCATTTATTCCTGTATCCTGTCTCTGACCATGGCCTGTGCCAGATACTTCAGAGGGAAAGAACAGAACAGGGCAATTTATTGAGTGAGCCATACCCCGTTGTCCAGTCCCAGCTTCTGGAAGCTGGAGGTTTAGGGACACCCAGAGCATGGAGTTGCATTCCTGACCATATTGGCTAATAACCATTGATGGACCTATCCTCAATGAACTTATTTCATTCTTTTTTGAAGCCCAGTTATAGTTTTGGTCTTCACAACACCCCATGGCAATGAGTTCAACAGGCTGACTGTGCATTGTGTGAGGAAGTACTTCCTTTTGTTTGATTTAAACCTGCTGCCTATTAATTTAATTGGGTGACCCCTGGTTCTTGTGTTATATGAAGGAATAAATAACACTTCCTTATTCACTCTCTTCACACCAGTCATGATTTTATAGACCTCTAACATATTCCTCCCAGTCATCTCTTTTCCAAGCTGAACAGTCCCAGTCTTTGTTCTCTCTCCTCCTTTGGAAGCTGTTCCATAGCCCTAATCATTTTTGTTGCCCTTCTTTGTACCTTTTTCAAGTCTAATATATCTTTTTTGAGATTAAGTAAGAAGTACAGGAAGTATTCAAAGTGTGCATCTACCATGGATTAATATAGTGGTTTTATGATATTTTCTATTTATTTTCTATCCCTTCCTAATGGTTCCTGACATCCTGTTAGCTTTTTTGACTGCACATTGAGCAGATGTTTTCAGGAAACTATGCACAATGACCCCAAGATCTCTTTCCTGAGTGGTTACAGCTAATTTAGACCCCATTGTTTTGCATATATAGTCGGGATTATGATTTCCAATGTGTACTACTACTTTGCATATCAAACTGCTTTAAAGTCAATGGCTTAGCTGTGTTAAAGTCAATATACCAGTTGAGGATCTGGCCCCATCAGTATTTTACAAACATCCTGCAAGGTGCAGATTGTAAATTGCTTCCTGCAATAGGAATACTGACTTGACATTTGGTGGATATGGACTAGATCTATTCCATCACCAGTTTCTGTACTGGATGAAGCACAAATCCCAAATTCTTTAAAGGAATGAACACATTGTTCAGCTAATTAAAATAAAAGGTGCATGACTATCACCCTTTTGGAACTGTTAAGTATTTGCACATGTAATAAGAATTCAGAATCATTGTCCTTTTCAGATAACATGAAACATTCAACGTAGTAAACTTGGAGTACTTGTGGCACCTTAGAGACTAACAAATTTATTTGGGCATTTTTATGGCTGACTTAGAACAACGCTTCCTCAGCTCTAGTCCCCTAACGCCCCTACTCTACTTGCGCTACATTGATGACATCTTCATCATCTGGACCCATGGAAAAGAAGTCCCTGAGGAATTCCACTATGATTTCAACAATTTCCATCCAGTGAGAAACTGCAGAATTAGAATTAATTTGCAAACTGGACACCATTAAATTAGGCTTGAATAAAGACTGGGAGTGGATGGGTCATTACATAAAGTAAAAACTATTTCCCCATGCTAATTTTTTCCTCCACTGTTACTCACACCTTCTTGTCAACTGGGCCATCCTGATTATCACTACAAAAGGTTTTTTTTCTCTCTTGCTGATAATAGCCCACCTTAATTGATTAGTCTTGTTATAGTTGGTATGGCAACACCCATTTTTTCATGTTCTCTGTGTATATATATCTTCCTACTGTATTTTCCACTGCATACATCCGATGACGTGGGTTTTAGCCCACAAAATCTTATGCCCAAATAAATTAATTAGTCTCTAAGGTGCCACAAGGACTCTTTGTTCTTTTTGCTGATACAGACTAACACGGCTGCTACTCTGAAACCTTTAAACCGATTTGTAATGAATTGATCAAATGAGGAGTGCATGAGCCTGGTCCTAATAGTCCTTACTCAGGAAAAACTCTTGTGTAACTTTAAGTGGAGTTTTAGCTGAGTTATAATAGCAAGACCAGGAATATTACTCCTGAGATTCTGAAATTGTATAAGCTCTTTGGGGCAGAGTCTGTCTTCTTGTTCTATGTTTGTACAGGACCTAACAGTGGGGTCCATGTCCTTAACTGGGGCTTATAGGTTCTATCACAATACAAACAAACAAGCTAATACATTGTCACTGGCAGCTAAAATATTTCAAAAATATTTGGATCAAACTCTTCAGTCCCACCCCCAAGTTGTCATTCAATAATGAAGGTGATATGGATTAATATTCCAATGATATAATAAGCAACAATAGTTCTTACACAAAAGAAATTCCTCTAGATTGTGTGGCTGTGAGTATAATGTTAATTATTTAACCCTGATATTCTGAGACACTGAGCCACCCTAGCTCCCACTGACTCTAATAGGAGCTGGGATTCTTCATCATGAGAGCTGTTAAAAAAATTTTTTCCAAAGTTTTGGCAAAAAACAGGAAGAATTATTACGTAAATTTTGCATGAAAGTTATTTTTATTTTTTTCAAGCCGCTCTGGTCATCATCTCTGGAATCAGACCATTAGTAAATTATTTAGGGTCTAATCCAAAGCCTATTGAAGCCACCCAAAAGATTCTCATGGATGTCAGCGGGCTTTGGATCAGACCCACAGTGCCTAGAGCCACAGCAACTGGATTTTATTTAAAAATATTATGGCCCAGAACCTGCAAGGTCCTTAGTACTTTCACCTCCCACTGGTTACATTAAAAGAGGAACTGAGGGCACTCACCATTTGAGGTGAACTCACCTCAGTTGGGTTCATGTTTCCTAAGTGACATATTTAAGCAACTCTCACTGCAGTCTGTGCAAGCTGAGAGCACTCAGTATTTTGCAGGAGCAGATCCACCCAGAATTTTTTTAAATATTGTGATAGACCCAGGCCAGTTGGGTACAGCAGAATAGCAGAAGGCAGATATACTGGCCACTGGATTAACAGTTTTCTGTTCCCTGACTGACCAGAGCAGGGGCTGCTCCAGGCTAATGAGAACACCTGACTCTAATTAACCTGCAAAGAGTCAGGTGAGGCCATTCAGTTAATGTGACCACCTGACTCTAATTAAGGCCCTGCTGATACTATAAAAAGGGCTCACTCCAGTCAGGCAGGGGAGTCAGGGAACCAGAGGAGAGGAAGTGCAGCTGAAGGGCTGGTTACTGAAGACACCCTAAAACCATCATTAAAGGAACCCTAAGGTAAGGGTGAAGAAGGGAGAAGCAGGAGAGCTGTGGGGAAGTGGCCCAGGGAAATGTAGCAACTCTGGCAGTGAAAGGTTGGCTGCCAACAACTGTTCCCATTAAGGTCCCTGGGCCGGAACCCGGAGTAGAGGGTGGGCCCGGGTTCCCCCCAACCCACCACTACAGGAACATCTCCTGGAAGGGGAAGTCAGGTCCCTGTCAGGACAGGAGGCTGAACAGAGACTGTGGGAGTTCTCTCACCTACCTCCTTGCAGGCCTATGATGAAAAGGGTTTAGTAGACTGTAACCCTGGCCCTAGAGAGAGAAGGGCTACGTGGAGGGTCACAGTGAGTCACTAGCATAAACCTCCTAGAAGCACAGGACCCACAGGAGCGAGGTCAGAGCTCTGCCACAATATATAAGCATCAGCAAAAAAACAAACTTGCATAAATAAACTTTCATCATGCCCTGAATGCCATTTTACTCCAGCTCATTTCAGACACACAGTGCAAACTTGCCCAAAGAAAACTGCAAAAAGAATAGACTTGTGATAAAGCCACTGCACCTAATTCACTTAGGTGCCTATGCAAATCCAATTTATCCTGTATATACCTGTGCCTAGCATAGTGGGATCTTGATCTTGGTTGGGTCTTCAAAGCACTTGTATAATACAAAGTATAAATTATAACACTAGGGCCTAGTTCTGCAGTTCTTATGCAGGCAAAAATCCAATTGATTTCAATGAGGTTTTGTCTGAATAAGGACTGTATCCCTATTGTGTAATTCATGTCCCTCCATCATAAAAGTCCTAACGTGTTTATTTAAAACAGTGGTAGTGAGTCTTTTTATTAAAAAAAATGCAGCAAAATCACCCTGTTCTGAGACCAGAAGATTAATGTGGGCCAATAAACTGATGAAAATAATAATCTTGTCATCACTAGGCTTTGATTATCTGTAGGAGGAAGAAGAATAGTCTGAAATCTAGATCTATTTTCCCCTACATAAACCTCCTTCCTAGTATATTATTAACTTTACTTGCTATCCCCTTAAAAATACATTCCTGTAAAAAGGATATAATTAGGCCTCATTGTTTCCAGTAGGATTTAATATTTACTCATTGATATGGTAATAAAGTACCAACTGTATAAATGGTTTAGCAAACAAAGCATTGCTGTTGTCACGTCTTTGATAGGGAAATCTTCTTGTTTAAGAGAGGTTATTTTGTAAATCTCTGTGAAGCCTTATTTATGTATTTAAGTTCCAAAATATCTTGATGTGGGGGAGAAAGGAGGAGAAATCACAAAATTCACAGATTGTGCATAAGCCTAAAATATATTTCAGGGCCCTGATTCTTCTCTGATTCTGGTTTTACACCTGATATATGGCTGCCAGAGCGGAGAGTAAAGATAAACATGTGCTTTGCTGAATGAGGGGCAAAGTTAGCAGTTACGTTCTAAAACAGGACCTTCTTTATCTGTTTCCTTACTTTAATCAGATTTTTTCTGAACTCAGATATCCACCTCTCAGACAAAAAAAACCCTCAGAAAATAAAACAAAGTTTTAAACGGGTGTTTAAACAGGTTCCCACTGAAGTCAGTAACAAAACTCCAATAAATCACTTCAAAGGTACAACATCAAGCCCGTTTATCAACTTTGTCCCTGCTCTTGCAATTTCTTGCGCAAGGACAGATTGTTCTGCTCACACAGAGTCCCGTTCTGTTTTTAAAAGCATTTTCCCAAATGTTATCTAAACTGAGATCCTCACCTTTGTAAGTGACTATTCACTTTGGAGACCTTTATCAAGTCGAGAAAATGTACGGGGCTTTATTTCCCTCTGCAAAATCTTTATCATGGCAACTTTCATAACTAACATCCCTGGAATCCTTTGAGCATGTGAATGAAAGTAAACTCACATTAAAAGAATTACTTTGGGGCAAATCCTGCCTTCAGTCAGAATTAGGCTCCCCGTGGACTACTAGGTAAAACATTTAAGGAGGAAGACGTTGGATAAAAGAGTTTCTTGCTGGTTGGTTTGTGTTAAGAAAATACTGTAAAGGAAATGCAGCTCTCTTGCAAGTTAGCAGTAATGGCTTGGAATGGAAGTACTTGGACTTATTTTGATAATACAGGTAAAGTTTCCACAGAGGCAGAATTTCACTCTCTGAACTTTTCAAAATTGTTTTGCTCCTGCTGAAATAGGGCCCAAGGTTGCACTGTGTTGAGCACTTCCTGGAAGATGCTGAACCTCTTCTCCTCCCAGTGAAGTCCCATGGGAATAAAGGACATTCGTTTCTTGCAGGATCAGGGCCTTATCTCTAACAAATGGAGTCAGGGAACCAGTCTGCAATTACAACATTAGTGGGACAAATGCAAATCTAAAATGCCACCTTTCTGGCTGGTGATAAACAAACAGTGAGCAGAAAATCTGCCGACCACTGGGGAACCACGTCAGCCCTGATTCAGCCTCCAGCTGAAAGTCGAAGAAACACAAGTCCACTCTTCTGTTGGCATTGCAGATGAATGGGTGGGGGCCAAGCAGGAAGAGACTCCACCACTACTCACCCTGTGTGAAGCTGGTCTCTGTCAGTGCAAGGGGTGTGCCCCCCAAATCTAGCCCTTCCTGCTTGTGACATGGAACTTCAAACAATTCTGCTGCCAAGGGGACCTCTATGGTGGCAAAAATGAGGACTCGACTTTCTTCTTTAACAACACAAGAGCATCAAAAGAACATGTTATAAGACATGACCCATAATGGAAAATCCTAGTCTGCCTAGATCTTTTATTAGGATTTTCATGACACACAATGACTCAGTCTTCCATTCATAAAGTAACACAGCATTAACTTGCTGTATGTTCTTAATACCACGATAGACATTTCACTTCCTGGTTCCTGAAAATAAGCAAACAAGTTCTCCAGCAAACAAGTTGACTCAAAAGACAAACAATTCATATTCCTGCTCATCAGAATATTATCTTTACAATGAAATTTAAGCATACAAGACCTTTTATTAATAAAGAAGCTGCAAACATGCTATCAGTAAAATGTTTATAATATGACTTAATGTGGCTAACCTGTAAGAGTTTTACCAGGGACAGAATCTATCACACAGCAACAGTCAGAGAGAGTGTGTCCTCTCCTCCTAGGTATGATTTTAAAATTGATTAGCCATGGTTAGGCCTCTAAAAGTTTAGAGAAGTATCTAAAAGCTCAGTTGCTAAAGCCAAGCTCCTCCAAACTTACCAGAATGTCCCTGATTTGGAAATCTCTCAAGATCAGGCTATCATGCCAGTTTTCTAGTATTTCCTGGTTGCAGCCTGTTTGGAAATGCCAGGCCAGGCCTGAAGAAGAGTTCTGTGTAGCTTGAAAGCTTGTTTCTCTCACCAACAGAAGTTGGTCCAAAGAAAGATATTACTTCACCCCCCCTCGCCTCTCTAAGATCATGGGACCAACATGGCTACAACAACACTGCATGATTTTCTTGTGGTATTATGGTACCTTTGCTCTCATCCATCTTGGATAAAACCAAGAAAATGCAGACCAAATTTTTAAAAAATATATTTAAAAAGTCAACCAGAATTTTTCAGACATCAGAAAATTTTGGGGTTCTGTTTGGTTTAAGGTGTAGGTGAAGAATCAGTTTGGTTCTTTTAGCCAAAACTGATCTCTAGCCTTAAGGCTGACTAGGATAGCGAACAGCCTCCTTAATTAAATTCTGGACATGGATCGTATGAAGGAGATGGCCAAACACCACAGGACTTGTGATTAGTTTATTTTGATTCTACTGCCTAACTTGTCTAAGTAAAAGATCCAGTGGAAGTGTCAATCAGGTGGATGCACAGAGCAGAATATGCCCCTGTTTTCAAAGTACTAGAACCAGGGAGTGTAAATCTACAGGGCATTCTGCTTTACAGGAATTCCAGCTACAAAGGAATTTAATTTCTCATTATTTTGTAAAGGAATAACGTCTTATTGCTTAATGGATAACCATGTTGTCCGTCGATTGTGGCCACAAATATTTGACAGTTGCACAAATGCTGAAGGCTGGAAAGTACATGCAGTTACATATACATCTGTATCTGCATGTAAAATCAGGTACCAAACCAATTTGCTCATGCAAAATCCATTTGTCTGCCCTAAATGCTCATGCATGGAATTTTGTAGCTGCACACACATGAGCAATCTTGTGGGTGCAAAATTTGTGGCTGTGGCTGAAAATTTGGCCCTTAAACTTCATAAAGTAACAGCATAAATAAAGTGCCATACACAACTCAGATTACAGGGGCACAAATACAGTAATCTAACTATACTGCTTCTAAACAAATACAATTTTCTTATCACTCTCCCTTGAGAAACAGCACATGTTAGGTTACAATAGAATTATTTTCCAAAGAAGTAAACTGCATACATAACCAATGTAGTGACGTAATATTCTCACTCATTCAACACTGTGCTCTGTGGAAAATTGTTTCAGTAGGTGCCCTGGTAGCAAGTATTCTGTAATCAACTGCCAGTTTGAGAGAGAGCTCTTCTGTCTCTGGAGGGATGACACTTCTCAAGTGAGGCACCTTCATCAGCACTGTGGTTGAAGTCTAGGAATGAGGGTTTAATCTAGCTTGGAAATTATCGGTTTACTGGATACAGACATAGAAAATAAAAGGTGAACGTACCCAGAGCCATTACCTTCAATCTACAGCAGAAAATCAGTTTGTTAATCAGGAATGTACATTAGATTAACAATTTTCTTGTTTTGTTAATAAGAAATGAACCATCATTTAGTAAATTCATGCTTCCTGGGTCTTTTCATACAGGCTGAACTACATTTGTTATGAACCAGTGAACTGAGTTTAACAAGTGACAATATATTCTGGGCTTCAAGTTTACCTTTCCCTTTTCCCTTAAATGTTAGCTTACATGTTCCTTTGCTGTTGTTTACATTGCCGTAGCCCCTAGAAGCCCCATTGTGCTAGGAACTGCACAAACACAGAACAAAAAGACAGTCCCTGTCCCTTACCTGTCTTCTCTCTTTTGACTGGAAGCTCTTTGGGACGCAGTCTGTCTTCCTGTGCGTGTGTACAGTACCTAGCACAACAGGACCCTGATCCCATGGTCACTGGTTAAACCCAGTTCACTGGATCATAACAAATGTAGTTTAGCACAGCCAGTGACCTATAGTCTTGAAGAGAAGAACCATGGAAGCGTGAATTGACTAAATTAAGGTTCACTTCATTTTTCACTGGATGCTTACTACCATCTGCCCTATTCTTCTCTACTCACCACAATCCAGATCTGTAGCTGCTATGCATTTGAAGACGGTTTAAGGGGAACAGTTTAAAAGGCTTAATCTGAAAGCAGAGTCTTTGTAATGTCTGGACAAATGGGGAAATTAAACAAATCAAATGCTTAGAAAGTTACATTCCTGCTGTCTCTGCAGATAAAAGGTGTGTACGTCTAATGCTAAGGAACATTTCTAGCTTTGTTCTGAGGACAAAGGAAACCTTATGACTAGGAAATTTAGCAACAGGATATCACTTTTTACAAGGTGGAATGTCCCATTGTGTGTTCTCAACTCCAAGTTGTAATTTTGGGATGATTCAGTACCAGCAGTATTCCTTTTAAAACTCGGCCCTAGTCAGCGCTGCCTTTCGTGGCCCATGAAGCCAATGGCCACTTCACCCTCCTTCAAAAGGTTGGGTGCTGACCACATAGCTGAGGTCCTGATGTTAACTGTGGCCACAGGGGTAGGGATGGGATGGGCAACACAGTGCAGCAGATAAATTGTCAGCAGCCAGCCTATGGAGCTCAAATAACTCGGCTATGAGGGTCACCACACTTATTGAGCGGGAGAAGATGGCCAGTGACTGATCCAGAAAACTCATGCATTTACCAGGAATATAGCTCAGGAATACATGGGCAGCAAGAAGTGAGGAGGGAAGAAAAGAGGGGGGGGAAGGAGAGGTTTGGGAATTATTTAAGAGATACTGAGGAATGATAGATTTGTGAGAAAAGGAAAGACATGGTGCATTCGATGTAGAAGGACAAAAATATTGTAGAACCATGAGGGAAAAATAAGATTGATAGGGGGAAATAGGAATAGGAGATAACACCACTTCCATTGTCTGTCTTGTCTAGTTGTAGTATAAAAAAGAATAATGGTTATTTATTTATTTAATTTTTATTTATATATTTTATTTTTGTTTATTTTGTTGCACAGTTATCTTGGACTTTTTTATAATTTGTCAATTAAAGAAATCTCAGAAGAAAATAGAGAGTTTAATTCTGCATGGACAGATTCTGATATGTGGCGAAATTAGCAAACAACAAAAATGTAACGTTGAAAGACATTTTCAAAACAAGCACTCAGCATTTTCTGAAAAGTACCCAACTGAAGATGGGTGGAATACATGAAAGAATCATTCATAAAAATATCAGAGCATCTATTCTCCGAATTCAAAACAAACAGGAAATTATTCAGAAAATTAAAGAAATGCCTCTCTCTGCAAAGACCGTCAGGACAGGACCATTAAAATGGCAACAAACATCACCAGTAAGCAAATTGATGACATCAATTCAGCTCAAGCATATTCAATTGCCTGTGATGAGTCAAGTGATGTATTGAGCAGACAGCACTATTATGCAGATATGTGAACTCTGATGGGGACAGGACATTTGTGAGGCTGTTTTGAGTTGTCTAAAAGCCAAAGGAATAACACCACTCACCTGGTGTCAGTGTCTACTGATGGTGCAACTGCATCTTGCACCAAGAAGCACTGTGTGCTCAAACATTCCCCTGAATGTGTGGAAGTGATGAACCTCGTTATTAAGATAGTGAACAAAATAATTAGGCCTCAGCTATCCTGAACTGGGAGACCTCGATTGGCTGGAAAAGTTTTATTTCATGGTGGATATGACAAGTCACTTAAACATGCTGAATAAAAATCTCTGCAGTTGCTGGAGGATGTTCTGGCATTTGAGTGCAAGATGACAGTGTTTGCCAGAGATGTACCTGAGAGAGTTCAAAGAAGAGAACAATCACATAAATTGTGATTATTTACACCGTGCAATTATGGCAATGCAAGCTGAATTTGGAGAAAGATTCAGCGAGTTCAGAAAATCTTGAAATTGAACTGGGATAAAGACTTATGGGTGTCCAAGTTCAAAAGCCTGACAGCGGATCTCAAGAGCAAAAATGGAATGATATTGAAAACCTCCCCAAACCCGACAAACTTGTTTTTGAAACATTGAACATGAAAAAGTGTGCATTTGGAGTCCTGTCCATCTTTGGCTCAACATCACAAATGAGAGCCTACAGTCCTGTGTGAAGATCAAAGTCACATCTTACAGCCCCGACATAGGGAAGATCAGCATCCATTAAACAGGTGAGAACACTAGCATTAAATAGGCTATTATTATTCAGAAAAAAACATTTATTTCAGACTCGGAGCTGATGTAGTTTTTTATTGTATGTTCAGGTGCTTCGGTTGATTGCTGGCTGAGAAAGAAACCCAAAGAGGATGAGAGCACACTGAAATGGACTTGTCAAAAAACGTTCCTAATTTTATGTTTACTTTTTTAAAACTGCTAAGCTGCAACTATGTTTTTATATTAAAGTTTTATTTTAATTTTACACAAATACGGGAAGGACTCAAAAAGGCCTGCATAGTTCAGTGTTTAATTTATTTCAAAGTAGGCCCAAACATGCACACTGCACTTCTGTTTGTTGTATTCTGTTGTTGTAACAGGTAAAATTAAAAAAAAAATTAAAACTTTTAAAAGTTTATAAGCAGTGTTATGTTTTGCGGCTCCAGACTATTTTTCTTTAGTGGAAGAGGGGGCAAAATGGCTCTTTTGATAGTAAAGGTTGCCGACCCCTGTAGTATACAATCTCCAGGGCAAGGACTGTCTATAGCTGTGTGATTATGGCTGGTGGAGATGGACCTTGGTTGGTGCAACAATAACACAAACAATAAGGTGAAAGAATGAGGAATGACAGAGTACAAGGGAAGATCCAGGTGGGAAATGGAATATGCACCGGAAAAGAAAGGTACCAGGATAGAGAGAGGAAAAAGACCATAGGCAAGCATAGGGAAAGAGGACATCCAATAATAATAAAATATGGAGAGGGGGGGAGAAAGAGACAGACAGAAACAGGGAAATGGAAAAGAAAAAATGAAAGTCATAGATGGGAGAGAAAGCAGGGCAATAAAGACATTGAAAGCAGAGAGGAAACGACATAACATAATGGTTGGATGAATCACTTGATGATTACCTGTTCTGTTCATTCCCTCTGAAGCACCTGGCATTGGCCACTGCTGTAAGACATGGTGTTAATGATGTTCAGTGTGCCACGCAAGAAGTGAGGAAGGTTTTTTGTGTGTGGGGGGGAATTATGTACATTTAATCATTTAGTAGCTAGGGGGAGATTTTTGACACTTGGTTTCTAGTTGCTATTCCCTCTAAATAAGCACCTTATCAGCACCTGAGAATCTGGTACAAATCTGACCCTGCTGGAAACTAGGTCAAGGAAACTGATCCTACGTTTTAAAAAGTAGAGTTCTGTCATGTGTGCCTGCTTGACATATTCCATTGACATAACAGGAACTGTAATAACATCCTATCTGAAAAGCTGGTAGAGCTGTTCTTTCAATTACATTATCCCCTGGTAATTAATTACTCTCATTGCATAAATCCATCTTCACCACACCCTAATGCTTGGAGCAAAAGGACAGTGTTAAAACAAGGAGAGAAGCCGCAAGATTCCTAGGACCAGACCCTCAAATGGTATAAATCTGTGTAGCTCCAGTAAAGTGGAGCATCTCTGAAAGAAACAACTGACAATTATTACCATGGTGCCGCACATGCTATTGTTCTGGTCAATGCAGGTCTGCCGGGTCTTTCAGGATAAAATCCTACCCTTCCTTGGCATTGCAGTCAGAGCCTAAGAGCAAGGTTAGTTTTCTGGGTATACATCTGTAAAGAAAAGCACCTGGCAATTGTTAGACTAAAAAGTACTGAAAATATGAAGGGCTGGATCACTGATCTCCCCCCACACCACAGTGCACATGTGGGACTCCCTTCTTGTTCCATGTGAAAAGGGGGGCTGGCACGTCTGCAGCATTATCCCCACACCCTATTCCATCCCTAGACCCTGAAAGGGCTCTCCATGGGGCAAGAGCTATGGGGAGAGGCTGACCAATAGGAGGAATGGGAGTTCTACACACATTGCCCATCCACCACCCTTGTAGGGAATTGTCTTTAAAATTAATGCAGCCCCAGGCCATACAAGGGCTCCAAAGATGGCAGTGGTCCCTGTCAGCATGACTTCATTGGAAATCCACTGCTTGGGAGCTGGAGCAAGAAGCAGGAGCCCCAGAAGCTGTTCTGGAGACACAGAGGATGAAATCCTGGCTCCAGTGAAGTCAATGAGAATTGTGCCATGGATTTCAAAGGATCTGGGATTTCACACAGGGACTGCATAGATAGCTTTGACCTCTGGAAAAGCCTTTAAGATCTGTAGGGAATCCTGAGAGAAATTGGATTCCAGAGGCTCAAACTCTAGTTTCTTTTGCAGAGGGCAAACCTGCACCCCCTGCTCCTGACAGCAGGATCCTCCTCCAGAAGGGGAACCTCATGGAGGTTCCATCCTCTTGGGCAGCTTTTAGTACACAGTGGAATGATCAGGCCCTATGGAAGTGACTGATTTAGTTCTTGTCCAACACGGGTTTCCTATGAAGCTCTGAGTGGCTTGAATCTTGTGTGTTTTGTTTAATTGTCCCATTCACCATGAGCACCATTAACCACTTGTAGAAACCTCAGTCACTGCACTCTCTGATGGTAACTGTATAACTTTGACCTTAATTCTTTAGCCCCTGTTCAGTGTCTCATTAAAAAAAAAAGGGGGGGAAAGTAACGATGTAGACTTCCCACACATACATGCCCCTAGCATTAACACCACTGTAAAATTTATAAAATTAGGTTTTTGATGCGGGGGGCATGGAGGGAACCTGGTTAGATGCTTTTATAGTCCGGCTCTCAATGTAAAAGCCACAGTATCCACTAAATAACAAATGATAAGAAAAGTACAATTAATATAATTTGCACTTAACTATCACATTTCATCTGCAGATCTACAAGTGATTTATAAATATTAAATCAATTAACCCTCAAAATCTGTGAGAGCCCATACTGGGGCAGTCTGACCCAGTGGTCAGACCCAGGATGGAGCCAGGGTCACATCAAAGGTCATAACCAGAGTAGTCACTGGATTTAAGTTGAGGAAGCAGGAACCAGTAACAAATAGTGATAACAGGAACAAAGAGCAAAACCAGGAATAAGGAGGTGTCAAGTTTAGCAACTAGTTGCTCAGACAAAGGGTGGTACAGGAACAGGAAGCTTTATGCACAGTGGTGTCCAATCAGCAGTCTGGTTCTAGTCACCTGACCCAACAGAGTCAGCAGGTGTAGCCTCTGGTGGTGGGGTGTTAGCTGCAGTTCCCTGTTATCCCCCTTTGCAGTGTAATAGCCTAAAGGCTAAGGCTCTTGCTTAGCAGCCACCTAGGCCTGTGTTTGGTACTTGATTCATGAGGAAGGTCAGATTACCACATCCATTTTATAGATAGGTTAAAAGCCAGGGTTAAATGATCTGCCCAAGGTTATACATTAAGTCAGTGGCAAAGCTGAGAAAAGGTGCCGATGGATTTAAGCCCATGGTGGAATCTTGGCTCCATTTGAGGCCCAATGATTTCAGTAGAGTCAGGATTTCACCCCCGGAGTCTAATCACTGCCCCTGAGGCTGCTAAAACTACTGTCTGTACTACTCTATGTACAGTGTGGGGCACATACTGTACCTTGCTTCAAGCCCAGCTACATGGGCTTGGAACCAGTGTTCTCCATTGGTTTGTGGGAAGGAATCTTCTCATGTGCCTTGGAAGAGTAGCAGAGTTAATCCACTGCAGCAATTTCAACAACTCCTATATGCACTACCCCCGCCCCCCACACATACAGACGCACAGTAGGAATGAGTGGGAATCTGTATTGTCACCTATCCCTACCTATTCTTTATCACACCCCAAGTGTTCGGTGTAGGCTGTAGTGAAACCAAACCATTTCTGATGCATTATGGGCCTCTCTGCCCATAAAGGGCTGAGGTAGGATTGGGAAAATGGATTTGCCCAAATATGCATAACACAGGTGATCGGGACTGTAGGAAGAGGAGGCAAGAATTAAATTAATCTGCACAGATATTAATCAGCCACAGAAAGCTGAGATTAATTACCTGAGGGCTGCAGGAATGTTGGAGAGAGAATCCGTCAGCCATAAAGTCTTTTCAATCCTCTCAAGGTCATCAGTGTCGACTAAATCTGCTTCTATTGTGAAAGGAGAAAGTGCTCTAATCTTCAGGGGCAACTTCACATTGTCACGTCTGGGAAGTAGGTTTCTAGGGCCATCCTCTGCCTTCAGGTATACACATGTAAGCTCTTTCAAGCTAATGGGGTTGCACATGTATTAACCGAGGGCAGAATTCAGCTACCTGAAGCTTTTACAGTAAGAGGTATAAAGTGTCACGTCCCTCTACAAAACAGCTTTAAGACAATCCAATACCAAGTCTGCTTTGTCTTAATTACCTGCTTCGAAACGGACTGCTGCAAGGTCTAACCGCAGCCTTTATGGGTTTTTTTGTTAGCTGCTGCAGGGGAGTTAAATGGTCAAGGGTTGCATGGGATTTAGCCAAACAACGATTAAGTCAATAGGAAGCATCCAGATCAGTACCATGCAGCTCTTCGAAACTGTAGGGAAAGGGCTTTTCTAGTTTTCTCTTGGCACTGCTACTGAATAGAGATGATGATAATGGTCCCTGCTGGCTTTACTCTCTGTGAGTGAGAGGCTGTGCTATGTTTCTGAGAAGTGCAGGATAAAACTAGAAGCCCGGGGAGGGGGGCGGGGAATGTGGCTTTAAGCCACTTTTATATCCTCCAAGGCCTGGAGAGGCCCCCAGCATAATTTAACCAGCCCTGGGGGCCCTGTCTAAATTACAACCACCTCCCAGGGCTGCCCTGAACCTCTGCAGTGCTGCACCCGCCTCAGACATGCCCCACCCCCTACTTGGGAGCTGGTCCTCAGGAAGTAGCCTGACAGCTGGGGGGAATGCTCCTCCAGCCAGAACCAGGACTTTTAGGACCCCTCTGGGCCACTCTGGATCATTTACCCCATGTAAAGGGGCCAGAGTAGGGGGTGAGGATCACACCCTGTGAATCTATGAAAATGAATTTACGGCTGGCAGGAGACATGATGTGCTAATTACCATCTTTTCTTTTGCCTTGTCAGCAACAGAACTCAGCATCCCCATTTAGCACAATGGGAACTTCCATTTCTTAAACCTTATGCTATAGCACCTGTCACAAGCCCTTTGGAAGGCATGTTCAAAACCTGTGTCACTGTTCACTGTTACATTTATTTTACTCACCTGACAGTGCAGGAGGTGGCAATCTTAAGTGATAGAAATTGCAGAGGTTGAACGCTTGAATTACAATATGCCTGTGTAGGTCTTATGGTTCGTCCTCAGAAATTGTTGCTTTGGACACTACTGGTTTAACAGATCTTTGGGTTGATTTTCTTCAGTTTTTCATAAATATTTGTAGAGCACCACTGACTAAAGGGTCTAGCTGACAATTTTCTCTTCCATCCATCCTCTCACCTCCATTTTCCTACCCCTTAACTTCCAAGCACACTAGCGATCTTGTGATATATTAGCTTCCTTTTTCTTTAAATTAGAGAAGGTAGGTGCCTCAGAATCTCAAGAACTGGTCAAAACTTCTGAAAGAGTGCACAGCTTCATTGAAAACATTTATTTTGTCCCAGAAATTTAATGAGAGGAAAATTGCTGTTGGCCTAGCACTTATGCCAGTGGCAACTGAATCATTATTTTGCAGTGCATACCTCATCACAGCAATTCAGCCATTCCTTTGTAAAGTCTGAGCTGGAATACTGCAATGTGCTGTTCTTGTACTGACTTTTGAGAAGCATCTGGAAGTTTCAGCTAATGCAGAATGCAGTAGCTCAGTAACTGGACAGGCTAACTCATTATGTACGGTTTTAGCAAAGAGGTGATTCTACAATATCACTTAGAGTTGATTGAATAATGAAAACATTTATTTGCAAATAATCTATATAATAACTGACAGGAAAAAACCTATTCATTGCATATTCGACCAGCTTGTGAACTGGTCAAATCATTTCAAAAATATTCACAAATACCTTTTTTCCAGTAAAAAAACAGCCAGAATTGATTGGGTCAATTATTCACAATGAATGATTCGACTGCTGTATAATCAATAATCTCTAACCATGCTTATTTAAAAAACCAGAAAGTCTGTAAATGTAGTGAAGCCCATCCAGTTTCCATGCTATCTGCTGTTTTTGTGTTTGCTTTGCTCTGTTGAAAGAAGTAATATAAGCCCTTTCATGTGAAGCAAGTCATTTTTTCCCTTCTTTTTGTAGAAATCAAATAGCACTCTGACTGGTATGAGTTAGATGTTGCTCTGAGCAAACAAGGTGTCATTTAGCCAATTAATATCTGTGTAAGCTTTTTATGAAAGGTTTGCTTAAGGATATTGAGGGGAACAGAGAAAAACTTTAGCTGTGGTTTGCTTTCTTTTTAACACTGAACATGCAGCCATGCACGTACCATCAGCTACCTTCCAATCAAAGCCTGCTTTCAGATTCTAGATCAAAACTATGTAGAATCCTTGAAAAACTCTTTGGACCAAATTTCTCATCTGCAAGTGAGGAAGGAGGGTGGGGGTAAAAGTGCCACTTGCACTCCCCACTTCTTGGGTCTGCTCAGTGCTGTGTTAGTCCTTTCGGCTCAAGTTAGAGCAGCCTTCAGCTACCAGTGACCCCATGAATGGAAAATTCCATAACTTAGATTATAAAGTCAGCTCTCTAGGCAGTAAACTAATGCGGAAAATTACACAAGAGAGAGGACAGGATTCTGAGTGGGTTGTCATCAGTCAAACTTTCAGATTCAAATGGAATGTGCAAAATACAAGGCCCGGAAAACAGGGGAAAGAGAAAGTGTCTGCAGTATTGGAATACATCCCAGTTGCACTGAAGTCAGTGCGAGGTTTGTTGATTTCAGTGGGAACACAAAATAATCCAATAGCAATACATGAAACAGAGGAAGGTAAAAATTCAAGTAGAACGGGATGAAAACTGGATCTCCAAACTCCTTAGAAATACAGTTGTATATACAGGAACCTTTAAGAGACAGAGGAAAAGGAAGCATCTGTAAACAGTTTTAGCACATCTTATATTGTACATTTGAGGTGCCTATACCTAAAAGACAGGGTCTGATCCTCCACTATTTGCACTATTAACTTCTGTACCCAGAAAGATAATGGAGCAAATAATTAAGCAATCAATTTGCAAACACCTAGAAGATAATAAAGTGATAAATAAGTCAGCATGGATCTGTTAAGAACAAATCATGTCAAACCAACCTGATTGTCAAAGAAAGCTGAGTAACAAGCCTTGTGGATAGGGGGAAGTGATAGATGTGGTATATCTTGACTTTAGCAAGGCTTTTGATACTGTCTCACATGACTTCCTCATAAATAAACTAGGGAAATACAACCTAGATGGAACTACTATAAGGTGGGTGCAAAACTGGTTCCCAGATACTAGTTATCAGTGGTTCACAGCCAATCTGGAAGGGCATAATGAGTGGGGTCCTGCAGGGATCAGTTCTGGGTCCTGTTCTGTTCAATATCTTCATCAACGAATTAGATAATGGCAGAGAGAGTACACTTATAAAGTTTGCGGACAATACCAAGCCAGGAGGGGTTGCAATTGCTTTGGAGGATAGAATTAAAATTCAAAATGATCTGGACAAACTGGAGCAATGGTCTGAAGTAAATAGGATGACATTCAATAAGGACAAATGCAAAGTACTCCACCTAGGAAGGAACAATCAGTTGCACACACACAAAAGGGGAAATGACTGCCTAGGATGGAGTACTGCAGAAAGGGATCTGGGGGTCATAGTGGATCATAAGCTAAATATGAGTCAATAGTGTAACACTGTTGCAAAAAAAGCAAACATCATTCTGGGATGTATTAGCAGGAGTGTTGTAAGCAAGACACGAGAAGTAATTCTTCTGCTCTACTCTGAGCTGATTAGGTCTCAACTGGAGTATTGTGTCCAGTTCTGGGTGCCACATTTAGGAAAGATGTGGACACATTGGAGAAACTCCAGAGAAAAGCAACAAAAATGATTAAAGGCCTAGAAAACATGACCTATGAGGGAAGATTGAAAAAACTGGGTTTGTTTAGTCTGGAAAAGAGAAGACTAAGAGAGGACATGATAGCAGTTTTCAAGTACATAAAAGGTTGTTACAAGGATGAAGGAGAAAAATTGTTCTTCTTAACCTTTCAGGATAGGACAAGAAGCAATGGGCCTAAATTGCAACAAGGGCAGTTTAGGTTGGATATTAGGAAAAACTTCCTGTCAGAGTGGTTTAGCACTGGAATAAATTGCCTAGGGAGGTTTGTGGAATCTTCATCACTGGGGATTTTTAAGAGCAAGTTGGACAAACACTTGTCAGGGATGGTCTAGATAATACCTAGTCCTGCCTTGAGTGCAGGGGACTGGACTAGATGACCTCTTGAGGTCCCCTCTAGTTCTATGATTCTATTTCTTACCTGGTGCAGTTATTGACACCAGTGCAAATCCTAAAAGCTACCATTCTGATCTGGCATTTTACACCCCTTTTGCCCTCACAAGTGTATTTGTCTATGCCAGGCAGTGGAATCAAGCCCCCGGTGTCCAATCCTAACAAATATTTAGCCCTGCTAGTGGTATTGATAGTAGCTGAACAGCCCTATTCTAAGAACCTCTCCGAACAGCGAATCTTGATTATTTTCTTAATGCTGCCTTTCACCTTCAGTTAAGAGTGAGAGGTGCAAGATGGAAACATTATAAAACATTGAAAAAGAGGAGGACTACAATGCCTGATTCATCACTTAGTTGGGGAAGCCCTGGAGCCCACAGCCCCATGAGCATGCCCCTGCTATAACTACTCTGTGGATATCAGCCACAAATGCTATCAGTCTAACACTTTTCACCTGCACTCAAAATCATGTATTATTTTTACACCCCTCCAAACACCTCCTACAGCCCTGGAAACAAATGTACAGAGCAAGTGCAAACCATTCACCGCAGGGCCACTGTTGTGTATTGCTACTGTGCCAGCGCTTCCACTAAACAAATAAACTCATGAGTTATTCAGTCATTCCTGGTGTAGGCAAACACAGGGCAAAATAATCAAATGCGTAAATAATCTTGTTAATGACAGAAGCTATTGAACATTTTGTTATACTAATTAGACCAACAGGCACAAAGATTACGAGCTACACATCTTACATCAGAGGGGAGGGAAAAGCACTGTAGCAATGGAGCAGGCTTTGTAGTTTTAAATGATATGAGTAAGCACAGCTCAGAAAGCAACTCAGCAGGCTTTGATCCACTCAAACGCAGCTGAGAGCTTTTCAGTCACTTCTGACAAAGCAGGCGTCCTTCTGTCTTTTACACTTACACACACACCACACACACTTGCTCTCTCTTCATGATCTTCCTTATTCATAATCAGTCAGATGCCATGTAAGTTTTCCAGATGGTCACATTTAGAGAACAGAAAGACTGCATGTAATATGTCGGTGTGATGTAAAAATACAGTGAAAACTGTCAGACTATGTAACCAGTAAGAAAATCAAGTGCTGGGTTTTTAAAGATCAAACTTGGAGATGCTTTACAAGAGGATGCTTTTTAAAAACACAGGTTTGCCTATTAAAGTGGTCTTCTGTGTTCACTCCATTGTTCATCTGTATAAACCGTACACTGCTTTGGAGCAGACAATGCTGAGAGATCTTTTACCTTGCTGAGTTCACTCTTTAGGTACCACAGGAGTTCAAAAGTGAAATGAACTTGGACAACTGTACTCAAAACTCAGAACTTTCCCTCATAAATCCTCTGACCTCTGTGGCACCGAGGACCCCGCATGCAAGGGGAATCCCTAGCTGTCCACACAGACTAGTTTTAAGTCTGTTTTGTGCTGCTGGGGCCAAAGTCTGGCCCAGTACCTCCCACAGCACACTGTCCCCTCACACAGGGATGGAGCATTGGTTCAGTATGAATTTGGTAAATTAAATCAAAGATACTTTCTGCTGTAAGAAAATCATCCGCCCATTCTCATGCAGTAAGGGGCTCTGTGCATAGCCACAGTATGCCGGTGGGAAAACAGATCCTAAAATGACCAAGAGTTTTAATACAAACCTTTATGGCCAAGATTAGCAAAGCCTGCCTTCTCATGACAGCCCATGTTGTATCTGAGTCTCCTTTCTTTTTCTCTCAACAAATTTTACCTACCATTAGCGTTAAACCAACTTTGTAATTAGGTAAACTTAATTAGTCTGCATCAAAGAAAATCTTTCTTAAATGAACTGTTAATGAGCTCCATCTGTCTGATTAGGGGACTCTGCTTTCAGTTTCAGCTTGTGCAAAATTTCATTTCAGAGAAATACTTTATAACATTATAAGAAAAGGCAATTAGCACAAAGCCAGCCAATACTTGGAAACAAAGTGAGTCAGATCTTCAGCGAGTGTCAGCTGCTGTAGCTCCATTGACTTCAGTGGCATTATGTGGATTTACTCCAGCTGAGGTTCTGGCCCTAGCTCTTTACTGCGGCCACTGATTTGATTTTATTTATTTTTATATGACATTGAAGGAGGCACTGAGGAGGCTTGTCAAGCACAGGTACCGAATCTTATGGGGGCGGGGGGTTCTATAATACAAATTTTATCAAAATGGACCCAAGTTCCAGCAAATGGAAAAGCCTGGGACTGAATTTTGGGGGTCAAGCCCACATCTAGTTTTCTGGAGATGTTTTGAAACAAGCTATGGGGGTTGGGCCTATAATGAATTGCATCCATCTGATTCTTTGGTAGGAGTTCGTATGAAAAATAGCAGTAGGGAAAAATTATTAATGACACCTCAGTGCTGCCACTACATTTGTACCTGTAATTTTGTAACGTAAATGGCATTTGTGTGCACACATTCGGTGTCAAATGCACCACATTCATTTTTCAAATGGAAAACCAACAGCTGTTAACAAAATATTGCAGGTCAGCAGCCGGGCTGTACCTGGCACAGTTTAAAAAGAATATATTTCCCAGGCATAAGGCGCTAATACTACACAATTCCCCCTCAGCACCATGACTTTACCAGGAGAGAGAGAGTTGGAAGCATTGCCACTGGGGCTCCATTCCAATCCCATTTCCCATTGACATGACAGGAGAATACAGCCAGCAGTTATCAAAATTCCAGGCCAGAGAAATGCTTTTTACAACGGTTTCTGAATGTGGCCAGGCTCAGGTTTTAGCCAATTCCTACCAGGCACTAACGCCATGTGAGGGGGCCTACTGCCATTCCTACTAGAAGACTGCTGGATGGAGAAGTCAGTAAATGAAATAAAAAAATAAAAAATACTTTTAGATACTTACAAAAAATATTTATATAGCTCCTGTCACCAGAGGATCTCAAAGGGTTTTATATTCATGAAGTAAGCCTGGCAGCACTCCTTTGAGATAGGTGAATATTATTTCCCTCATTTTACAAATGGGAAAACCGAGGCACAGAGACGTTAACTGATTTGCGGATGGTTGCACAGAGTCACTGGGAGAGCCAGGAACAGACCAGAGGTCTCCTGCCTCCCACTTCTGTAACAGAACCAATTGAGCATGCTTCCTCTCTAGTACCCACTCTTTTCTTACAGTGATCTTGATCACACTATAAATGTGTCACACTGAACGTATGACAGTTCAATCATTTTACAGTGTTTGCCCATAGAGATTTAAATGTAGTAAGTTCATTCTAAATACACCCGTGTCCTTTTTCTCTGGTTCTATGAACATGTTGCACCTGGCTACAATGTTTCTCTCATTATTCTTCTGTGACACAGCAACAAAAAGCACAACTCCCTTATTTATAGCCTTTTTGTCATCTCAGAGAAGCAGCAAAGGGACTGGACCACGTGGGGAGGGAAGAGCTTTGTTTAATTTTAATTAAATTCACTTCTTTCAAGTCTGAGTAAACTCTGGATCCAGAGCAACCAGGCTAATTAGATTATGAACACTGTTTATTTCCTTAAAGGACAGTCAGCATTGTGCTATGAAGCGCCTGACACGTTCCTCCAAAGTAGTTCTGTAGCACTTTGCACTCTGGGTTTAGCAAACATTCTAGCATTTAAAGGATGATATATCAATATTACAAGGGGATTTTCTAATTCAGAAATTGACATCCATGGGGTAGTCCTGTAATTGTTTCCTACAAGACAGTCCAATTCCTTGCACTCTTGCTCCAAGTGGGAATGCCTTGTCTTTCATCTATCATCTGCTTCCCATGGAACTGAGACCATCTTTTATGTAGTACCCAATGTATATACTGACCCAAAGGGGCTACTATAACGCATGACTGTGGCAGCCACAAAAACAGGACAAAATAGAGCCGTTGGGCCACTCTCTCCCAGATTGAAAGCCCACTGAAGTTAATGGCCATATGCCCAGGGATGAATTAGCCAAAAGAAAGCAAGGAATCCCTCTTCACTCTGCCACCCAACTACCCACAAGTGATCATTCTGAAAAATTGTTTCCAGATCTAAAGTAGTCATCCCACCATGACATCACCATTGTGTTGGAAAATGAAGAGCACCTATGGAATACACTGATATTGACAGTTCTTGAATATACTTTTGCTAAAGTTTGCATTATATGAGACTATAATTTACACTTAAAGGGCCAAATTCTGTGCTGACTTATACACTGAATTCATTAGGGGATGTACATTAGAAGAGTTTGACCCAAATCATGAAGAAAAACATAGTAAAAGTCATCATTCTAATCCCTTATGGTAGACTCAGCTTTGGAAAACTACAGTAAATTAAAATACCGGGCAGGTCACTAGTGCAGTGAATTATATAGGCTCTTCCTTGTCATCATTTGTCTACATCATAAAACCACTTCACCAACTTGCATAATACTTAGTCCTGCCACGAGTGCAGGGGACTGGACTAGATGATCTCTCGAGGTCCCTTCCAGTCCTATGATTCTATGTTTGTCAGTATGCTCAAGAGCTGATCAAGACTGGAATAGCAGGAGCGTTGCAGGTCAGGGCTAAAATATTCTGGCTGAGCTGTGTGGAGAAGCTTGTCTGTCCAGACTGTACCCAGACTACTCCAGTTATTAGTCCCTCATCCTCTTGACCAGGTGGCCTATAATATACATTAATTCTCTAAGCAATTGACTCATGCATCTTCAGTCTCCATGTAGAGTGACTCAGTGCCAATATCTTCCAAATTCGTCTCCTCCTTCCTTTCAAGGACTATCAAATCCTCTGTAACAAAAAAGGAAAAATCTTCCCTTCATCTGTGTTTCAAACTGTCCCATGGAAACAACCTGAAGCACTCAATGTCCAAGGCATCACAGCTCCAGGCAAGCTTCAGTTGGATCCACATTATAAATGCCTTATATGCAATTTTGCCTCCCTGTTTCCTATTTTTCTTTCCTAAACATCTTTCAGTTGTATACAACACACATTACTGAGCTTACTTTTCTCTCTATATTAGAGCCCATAAACCCCAAATTGCCTGTTTTTCCTTAATGTATTTACACTACAATCACATTTCATTTTTATCTTTCTCCCCATCCAGACCTTGTGTGTTTGTGTATACACACACACACACACACACACACACCCCTCATCTCCTCCTTCAGTCAGCTAATTTTAATGCCTGCTTCACAAACATTATCTCGTCATTTGGCAGATTATCTTTTTTATATAGGATTGGTCTGTCCCAAAATAATTTATTGTGCTACTGTTTCCTTTCTACATCCTTAAGCCTCACAAATCAGGACAGACCTGCACAAGGCACAAGAGGGACTTTAGATATGGCCACTCCCAGGGTTCTTGTCTCTAACCCTCCTTCCTCATCCTGTGCCCGTTCAAACAAGACTTGACTCTCTAGAAAACATTTTATTATTTACGAACAAATTCCATGATGTTAAATAAAATAGAGTTTGTGCAACACAGCAGCTTTTTAATCAATCACCTTTTATAATTGCAAAAGGTTTGACGTCACAGGTTATTTATGATCTTTAACACTAAAATTTAAGTTGTGGCTATATTGTAGAGCTGGATAAAAGTGTACGTACACTTCCCTGTGTATTTCAATATCCTCTATTGACAGAAGATAGGAGAACTGTGGTAGGACTGGAGACCAGGAAATGATTTTTGTGATTTCATTAGAGTAATTGACTAAAGCATTTCCTCTCTAAGGAGGGTTAACAGATGGTCCGTTAAAGTTACAACTTCTTCTTTAAATAGGCTGTCACCAAAAATGCTCTGCATGGCAACAAAAATAATATTGATACAAACTCAGTGTACAATTAAAAGATTGTCTACATAAACTAGAACGCAACATAAATCACGGCTATCATTGCAATACAGAAGAGTATGGAGATGCATTTGCTCTTTAGGGTTTCCTTTGAAATGGTTTTGAAGTGAAAAATGTTTAAATAGATTGAAGGAACAAAACAAAGCCTGGGACTGTCAACACCACTGTGGCTCATAGTTATTATGTACATAAGCCTGCTGGAAGTCAATAAATCAGATTATTCTGCACCTGGAGCCTACTCCAAACTTCTTTGAAGTCAGGGGAAAAAATAACATTGACTCCAATAGTCTTTGGGTCAGGGCCTTGGGTTTTGATCCTAACAGGAATTGAATGTGTTAGTTGACTGAGTTTCTAGATATAGTTCAAAAGATTTTAGACAACAATTATTGAAATTATATCTTGGGTCACCTCAGTGAGTGATGTTGCAGCCTTAGAAATTACTTCCTTTGCAAGAAACAAAAATAGCAAACATTCAAAATGATGTGATACCATTTAATTTGATGTTTGACTAGTTATAAAACTCTATAGCACACTGAAAGGTACTTTACTAATCCCAAAGCACTGCAAAATAACAATCAGTATTAGCTCTATGAAACCCAGGTCTCTGACCTCAACCCTAGCATATGCTGAATGATACCATATGCTGCCCAAACTTTTACACAAAATGAAATTGCATCACACCACCATCCCTAAACAACTCCATTGGCTTCCCATTCATTTTAGGAACCAGATAAAAATTGCACTTTTTGGCAAATGAAGACAGTGATGGATGTCAGAAAGCCCTCATCCCTGTTCATCCTGATCTGCAGCAATGTTTATTCCCACATTATCCAGCCTAGCTGAACTTCTTCACATCTTCTTATAAGGTTGCAAAGTGCATTCGCTTTTCAACATGTTAGAACAGCCTCATATTTCAGAGATATACAATGGTGTATTAAATGCGGCATTTGGGGGGAAGTTAGTGGCCTAGATTTATTAACATCCCTTTTTTACTACTATTTAACCCTGTTTTTCTTCAATGTCAGGACTATTAGAAATTTCTCTCTTCTATTCTAGACTTCCATCCTTCTACTCCTAATTCCTTTCTTTTTTCTCCATTCCCTCTTCTTCTCCTACCTCTCTTTTGTGTTGTTTCATCTTTTCTCTCTCTTTGCTGTTTCTCCACCTCATCCTACTGCTGTCATCTCCTTGTGAATCCAGTTCACATTGGCCAGTCTGTAAAATTAAGCCTTTGCACAGTGCACCTTTCTGTTCCCCCTCGTTAAAGGCTTGATCCAGCTCTCATTGATGTCAGTGGAAAACTCCCATTAACTTCAATAGACTTCAGATGGTGCAGTAATTTTCCATGATTCCTTCACGGTAACCACTCTGCAAGAACACATTTGTTTCTTTAGTTTACCACTCTTAAATTTCTGCTTCTTACGTTGTTTCTACTCATTATGTAGCATGGGAGAAAAAGAGTGATAAATCAGAAAGGAAGTCTTACACTCAGAGAGGGAAGCAAAAGAAGGACTATTTTCTTATTGCAAAACCTACTCCTTCAGCTGTGGACATGCTACCTGGTATGATTGATGTGCACAATTATAACTTGGGAGCCTAAGGCTGTTCTAGTACAGTTTGTGCTCTACTAAAGATTTGAGAAATTGCATAATAATATAGTGGAATAATTGTTACCTCAGGTACACTAGACCCCAAAAGGTCTCTCATCTGGTCCAACAGAGCAAATACGATTTTATCGTCATCATTGTCTAGAACAAAAGCACAGCACAGAAGACAAAGGTTCAGACTCTTTGGGAAGGAAAAGGAGAGAGACCACTATTGATACCAAGAGATTTTGCTCAAGAGCTACAGGGAAATGTTTAAGTGAAAATATAGTAAAGATGTTGCTTTCATAACTCTAATTTGTTAATTGCAGAAATGTTAATGATATAGCTTACTGGTTTTCAACCTGTGGTCAGTGGACCCCTGGGGACCTGCAGATTATGTCTAAGATTTCCAAAGGGGTCTGCACCACCATTTGACATTTTGTAGGGGTCTGCAAATGAAAAAAGGTTGAAAACCACTGATATGGCTAAATAGTAGGATTTTCAAAGTGCTCACTGTTGGCCTAACTCTGCTCCCATTGACATCAATGAGGGTTTGATTTCAACAGGAGCAGAGTTAGGCCAACATAAGCATTTTGAAAAAAAACAACAAAAACCTTAGGAGTCTAAGGGCACTGGCAGAGTTACAGCACCCGGAGTTACAGCGCCGCTCAGAGAGCGTTGAAGGGAAACCACTGTTGTGTGTTCACACTGTCAGCTGCCTGTGCAATAACGTGTTCACACTTGCGGCACTTGCAGAGGTATTAGGAGCAGTGCACTCTGGACAGCTATCCCACAGAGTACCTCTTTCTCTTTTGCCACTAAGACTTGTGGGAAGGCAGAGGGGGTCACGGGGCATGCTGGGTCCTGTCCCAGTGACCCGTGATGCATTGCTTTGCATCCCAGCAATCCCTGTGCTTCCATCTGCATTTGGCACCACCTTTCAATGGTTTGTGTATTGCATGCCTCTTCGGGCTGCAGGAATGGCTCCCGAACTGTTGACCAGTATGCTGCTCACTCTGACCAACACATCATGAGTGGCAATGGAGTTATTCCTGAAACTACAAAGGCAAGAGGAGTGTGACATAGATGTTGCCACACATAGTAGCTACGACACGAGATTACTTGTGGCATTCACAGAGATGCTGACCACAGTGGAACACTGCTTTTGGGCTCAGGAAACAAGCACTGAGTTCTGGAATCACATCCTGATGTATGTCTGGGATGACGAACAGTGGCTGCAGAACTTTTGAATGAGGAAAGCCACATTCATGGGACTGTGTGATGAGCTTGCCTCAGCCCTGCGGTGCAAGGACACAGAATGAGAGCTGCCCTGCCACTGGAGAAGTGTGTGGTGATTGCTCTGTGGAAGCTGGCTACTCCGGACTGCTACTGATCGGTCGCTAACCAGTTCGGAGTGGGAAAGTCAACCGTTGGACTTATGTTGATGAAAGTCTGCAGGGCCATTAATCACATCCTGCTCTGAAAGACCGACTCTGGGCAACATGCATGACATTGTGCATGGCTTTGCACAAATGGGCTTCCCTGTTAGGGTGACCAGACAGCAAGTGTGAAAAATCGGGACGGGGGTGGGGGGTAATAGGAGCCTATATAAGAAAAAAAAAACCCCAAAATCAGGACATCTGGTCACCCTATTAACTGTGGAGGGGTGATAGATGGCACACACATTCCAATTCTGGCACCAGACCACCTAGCTACTGAGTACTTTAATTGCAAGGGGTATTTCTCAATGGTTCTCCAGGCACTTGTCAATCACCATGGGTGTTTCACAGACATTAACGCAGGCTGGTCTGGAAAGTGCATGATTCACGCATCTTTCGGAACACTGGCCTGTTCAGGAAGCTGCAAGCAGGGACTTTCTTCCCTGACCAGAAGATCACCATAGGAGCAGTTGAAATGCCCATTGTGATCCTGGGAGACCCCACCTATCCCTTAGTGCCTTGGCTTATGAGGCCATACATGGGGCACCTTGACAGCAGCAAGGAGAGGTTCAACAACAGGCTGAGCAAATGCAGAATGACTGTTGAGTGTGCTTTTGGCCATTTGAAAGCCTGCTGACGCTGCCTCTATAGGAAGCTGGACTTGGTTGATAACAATATTCCTATGCGTATAGCAGCGTGCTGTACCCTCCATAATATTTGTGAAGGGAAGGGTGAAAGGGTCACTCAAGGCTGGACCTCAGAGGCTCAGCACCTGGAGGCAGAGTTTGAACAGCCAGAGACCAGGGCTATTAGAGGGGCGCAGCGTGGGGCCATAAGGATCAGGGATGCTTTAAGGCAGCAATCTGAAGCTGAAAGCCACTAATATTTGTTGCTATGCTTGGGATTGCAGTGCTTGTAATGCTAGGAGGTGATTGGTGCAGATGATGCAATATGTAGGTTTAACATAATTGTATGTTGCTTTGCAGGGCTCTTCTTGCTTTCAGTTAATAGAATAAAGATTGCTTTCAAACCAACACAATTCTTTTATTAAACAACAACCGGAAGAGAGAGTCAAACCAAAAAAACCCATCAGCAGTGAGAGAGATGGAGGAAGGGAAGGTCCCAGGAGGAGTAGGGGTCCCAGGACAGCTAAAGGTCTGTGTATGTCCAAGGATCATATCCAACCTTTTCCTTTGGAGTACAATGCAGCAGGTACTGTACTTCAGGAGGGCCAAACTGCAGAGGGATGGGTGTTGAGTGCAGTGGAAGTCCACAGTGCTGGACTGTGATGGGGGAGGAGTGGAATGCCACTGATACAGACTGGAGCCGGGAGGTTGATATGGGTGTATTGGCAGTGTCTGGGGGGTGCATGGGAAAGAGTTTTGTGACAGCAGCTGCAGGGGAGGGCAGGCACAGAGCTGCTTGGTTTGAAGAGCTATTATTGCCTGGAGCATGTCTGCTTGGTGCTCCATAACCTTTCAGAGCCACTCTGTGGCTTCATTCTGTCATGCCACGTTCTCCTTTTGGTCCCTCTTCTCACTGTCCCACCACTCCTTCGATTCCTGTTTCTCGGTGGTGGAGTGCATCATAACATCACACAGAAAGTCCTCCTTAGTTCGTCTTGGCCGCTTTCTAATTCTGCACAGCCATTCAGTTTCCAATAATAAAGAGGGAGGCTGGGCTCCTAAGGTCACCTCTGTGAAGTTTAAACCCAATATTTTACAGAAGCAGTATTGTTTGCAACACAGAGAACACTGGTTTCAGAGTAGCAGCCGTGTTAGTCTGTATCAGCAAAAAAGAACAAGGAGTCCTTGTGGTACCTTAGAGACTAACACATTTATTTGGGCATAAGCTTTTGTGGGTTAAAACCCACTTCATCAGATGCATACAGTGGAAAATACAGTAGGAAGATATATATACACAGAGAACATGAAAAAATGGGTGTTGCCATACCACTCTGAGACTAATCAATTAAGGTGGGCTATTATCAGGAGAGAAAAAAAACTTTTGAAGTGATAATCAGGATGGCCCATTTCCAACAGTTGACAAGAAGGTGTGAGTAATAGTAGGGGGAACAGTTTTTACTTTGTGTAATGACCCATCCACTCCCAGTCTTTATTCAAGCCTAATTTAATGGTGTCCAGTTTGCAAATTAATTCCAATTCTGCAGTTTCTCATTGGAGTCTGTTTCTGAAGTTTTTTTTGTTGGAGTATTGCGACTTTTAGGTCTGTAATTGAGTGACCAGGGAGGCTGAAGTGTTCTGCAACTGGTTTTTGAATGTTATAATTCTTGACATCTCATTTGTGTCCATTTATTCTTTTGCGTAGAGACTGTCCCATTTGGCCAATGTACATGGCAGAGGGGCATTGCTGGCACATGATGGCATATATCACATTGATAGATGTGCAGGTGAATGAGCCCTTGATGGTGTGGCTGATGTGATTAGGTCCCTTGAATAGATATGTGGACAGAGTTGCCAAGTTGGCAACGGGCTTTTTTGCAAGGATAGCTTCCTGGGTTAGTGTTTTTGTTGTGTGGTTGCTGGTGAGTATTTGCTTCAGGTTGGGGGGCTGTCTGTAAGCGAGGACTGGCCTGTCTCCCAAGATCTGTGAGAGTAAGGAATCGTCCTTCAGGATAGGTTGTAGATTCAGTGATTTAAAACACAGCCAGTACTCACACACCTGTCACTAACTGGCTGACCCCAGGCAAGCACACATGAGCCCCAAGACCCACAAAATGGTGAGTAGCTGCAGGGGCAGGGTAAATCACTCTTCCCAAATCCTGCTGTACACTGGGCATGTGACTCTTGGGGAGAGCCAGCACTGTAGGGGGAGCCTGATAATCATTCCCGCCCTCACACTTTCCACAGGAGATGATCATGATGGAAGATATCTCGCTGCTGAAGGTCAGCAGGGAATCAAGGGAGGGTCTTCTCTAAGACTGCGGCTTCTGCCCTGGCCCCTATGCAGCTCACTTGTGTGTGGCAATGGTCTCCACCCCCGTGACCAGGGCTGTCCAGGGGGGGCAATTTGCCCCAGGCCCCACAGAGGCCCCCACGATACTATAGTATTCTATAGTATTGCAACTTTTTTTATGGAAGGGGCCCCCAAAATTGCTTTGCCCCAGGCCCCCTGAATCCTCTGGGCAGCCCTGTCCGTGACGGCAGAGTGGCGTGGGAAAGTTACCATTAATAGGGCAAGAAACAAAGCGGCTCTGCCAAAAAACCTGCGGCAGTGGATTGCCCAGTATCTCCATGAGTTTCCTGGAGATCTCTGAGGGAGATTCCCATGAAGTGAGGGAGTCAAGCAACAGCCTGTTCCACCACTCAGACTAGGCATGCAGAGAGAGACAAGCCTGCTTTCTGCAACCCCTTACCCAACAACTCACTTTAGCGATTCCCCAAATCAAATCCACTTGCCAGGGGCCTCCTCTCCTGTTTGCGCTTCGCCAACATCCGACAGCTGTGACTGGCTAGCCTCCTCCGGGGTAGAAAAGAGCTCCTGGCTGCATGCATCTCTGACATCCGAGTCATCCTCTGCCTCTGGGTCCCCCTCCACATCCTCGTACAAGATTTCCTCCTCCTGGCTCGGTCCTGCATGAGAGCCACTTAAGTATCCGCAGTGGTCTTTGCAGTGGAAATGGGGTTGCTGACAAGTATCACGTCCAGCTCTTTGTAGAACTGGCAGCTCGTGGGCGCAGCACCAGAGCGGCGATTTGCCTCCTGCGCCTTGTGGTAGGCATTCTGCAGCTCCTTCGCTTTGACCCTGCACTGCAGTGTGTCCAGGTAATGGCCCCTTTCTATCATGCATCATGAAATCTGTCCGTAGGTATCATAATTCCTACGGCTGGAGCTGGACAGCCTCCTCTCCCCAAATGCTGGAGAGGTCCAGCAGCTCAGCATTGCTCAAAGCGGGGGATTGCCTGGTACGTGAAGCAGGCATGGCCACTTGGAAAGATGCACTAAGACCCCTGCACACGTCACCGAGCAAACAGGAAGGGAACTTTCAAAATTCCAAAGGAATTTACGTGGTGAGGATGACGGTTGGTCACCTGAGGGCAGGGCAGTAGAGTTCAAACTGATGACCAGAGAGGCAAGAACAGTGGTTTGAGCACTGGCCTGCTAAACCCAGGGTTGTGAGTTCAATCCTTGAGGGGGCCATTTAGGGAACTGGGGTAAAAATCTGTCTGGGGATTGGTCCTGCTTTGAGCAGGGGGTTGGACTAGATGACCTGCAGAGATCCCTTCCAAACCCTGATATTCTGTGAACAGGCATTGTGGGACACTTCCTGGAGGCCAATCGCAGCACTGTAATCGATCAGGGTGTCTACACTGGCACTGTAGCCCCAGCACAGAAAGCACATGTGTACACCTCTCGTTGGGGTGGGTTTTTTTACAGTGCTACAAGTGCACAGTTTCTGCGCACTAAGTGGCTTGGCAGTGTGTACACCTTGGGAGTTACAGCGCAGAAAGCTGCTTTACTGAGCAGAAACTGCCAGTGTAGACAAGGCTTTATTCAGCTACAGAACCTTTTTCCATATAATAATGTTCTGTACACACGTTATCTAGTTATTTAAAAAAAATCACTGATACAGTTCAAATGAAGGGATTTAAGAAAAATACAACATTGTAGAACAGTATATTCATTCTAAAGGTATTTCCCTCTGTTTGACCAGATATATGAATGAAATATCTATGCTAACACTTTGGATCTTTGCACTTATCTCAAGTCTTGTAGCCACTGCTCAGATAAAATTTTCATTGAAGTCAGTGGGATCAGTAAAGACTGAATAAGGACTTCAGGATTTAGCCAAACATTAACCCTCAATAAACACACTGCATAAAAATCTCTGGTATAATATAGTTTTTTATATCTGTGTATATGGCATGAGTGTGTGTGCGCATGAGATCAATAAAAATTTTTGGAAGAAAAAGATTATTTTAGTTTCTTCCACTGTCACAAATGACGCAGACAGCTTGCCTTACAAAGAACGATTAAAGGTAGATAAAACAGGTATACAAGTATGAGAACTATATAATCACAAAAGAGGGGGAAAATTATGGGAAGTGAGAGAGTATAAACTAAAAATAGTAATGGGATAAAACTGAAAGCAGAAATTCAGCCTGAATGTAGAGAAAAAAAATCTCCCAACATTAAGCTCAGTGGTTTAGTCTCCCCATAAGGAAATGGTAAAAATCCCACCAGTTGGGACATATAAATTTATACTGGCAACATACTACAAAAATTGAGATGTAGAGCACAAACATGCATTGGCAAGGGGATAGATTAAATGTTCTAACAGTCCTATTCCTGTTCTAATTTCTATGGTTTTATGAGACAGTGCTCCACCAGGAGGGAGCTACCCACAGGAGGCATATAAATTGCAATTTGACATAAAAACATGGGCCAAATTAATCTGTTGCAACTCCCTTGAAATCAACAGAATTGGAGCATAGATTAATCTAATTTAGCGTTTTCAAATACAACTCCTAGTTTGTACATAGAACCAACTAAGCTTTCTCTTGATTTCTAAATTTCCCATCCCTGTAATATTTTGGTGCTGTCACGTATCACTAAAGATTCATGCCAAGTTCAATTCCATTGGGACCAAAATTCTTGGTTCAGCACTTTGATACGTTTCTCTTTTAGAACTCTGCACTAGTCAAAGAGATGTAGCTTTCTTTTAATGAAAGAAAGAGAAGATGTTACTGAAGGGAACCATTCTGTTTGGGAGTAAGCTACCTGCCTGCACAAACAGGTATACACATTCAAAATCACAATGATGTAGATAGCTCTGGTTTGGCAATGAGCATGATGACAAGGCTGGAAACGGGAGCCAAAACTAAGAATAAAGATTATAATCTAAACAGGAGCATGATATAAAGCCCAGGCTGAGAGAGATCCCTTGTGGTAATTATGGATACTGCACTTGCATAACATCCACACACATAAACCACCAACTAATGTAGAAACATAATTTGCACCATTTCTGAATGATAAAAATATTACATATATTTGCCTAGTGTGCAGGGGAAATGCACACTTGCTGCCAGACTTTTGTTCAGCAAGTTTCCTATCACAGTGCTACAGAGCTGGGATTCTACTGTATTTTACCCACTATACCAGGGATTGTTTTTAAACACACACTAACAAGTCCACAGGCTCAGTAAACATTATCTCTGCTCTAAACGACATTAGCATGAAAAGGATTATCACCAAGAAATATGTCACAACTGAAAATATTTTAAAATCTCAACTTTTGCCTTTCAAACTTTTCATGAGAATGTAGCACCAGCAAAAGATGCAAATCAGCAGCCTGAAACCCTTTGTACATAGACTAGGCACAGATGAGCAGCAGAAGCAAAAAACAAAACCTCTCCCTACACTCTCCTGACAATACACCATAGCTCAGACAATGAAGGGCTGACTCGGGGGGCCGTGAGGAGAGTGTTCAAACTACATTCCTGTTTAGGGAATATCTACATGGAGAAATTTTCTGGCACAATTATATTGTAATAATTATTCTGCTATAATTATATCAATACAAGTCCCTGTACAGACCGCTGTTGCAGAATAAAAGAAATTTTATGTCAGAATAGAATCATAGAATCATAGAATCATAGATCAGAAGGGACCAATATGATCATCTAGTCTGACCTCCTGCAAGATGCAGGCCACATTAGCCGATCTCTCCTCCATTCAGCAGCCCCCCCCCCCCCCCATGGAGGAAAAAAAAAAAAACCCCAGCCCACCAGCAATCTACCCTAAAAGGTTAAGAATAACATATCATTGACCCATTGTACATCCTATCATACCATCTCCTCCATAAACTTATCTAGCTTAGTCTTAAAGTCATCTAACTGACAATTTATATCCGCTTGTCCTCGTGTCCACATTAGCACTGAGCTGAAATAATTCTCTCCCTCCCTGGTATTATCCCTCTGATATATTATTTAAAGAGTGTAATCATATCTCTCTATCCTTCTTCATATGACAGGCCTTCCATTCCTCGGACCATTCTAGTGGCCCTTCTTTGTACCTGTTATAGAAGCAAAGTAATTACTCTTCTGACACAATATCACCTTTATTCCACAATAGAGATCTATACAGGGATGTGTACTGATATAATTATAACAGAATAATTCCATTAGAACTATGCCACGAAATTTCCCCAAGTAACAAGCCCCCCATTGACAAACAAGTTATTTTGCTCAATTCAGAGTTAGTTGGGTGCAATTCTTTGACCTGTGTTATATAGGAGGTCAGACTAGATGATCTAGTGGACCCTTCCTAGCCTTTAATCTATTAATTTAACTAGAATAGTGGTTTTTTGTATTGAGTGCAGTCCAACAGGAGCTGGACAAGGATCTTCAGCTAATCTCATACAGGCCAAACAAGCCCTCAGTTGGTAACATTTTTTGTCACTATCTAATGAGTGTGAACAGATTGTGGTTGAAATCTTGGCCTCATTGAAGTCAATGGGAATTTTGCCATTGATTTCAATGAGGCCAGGAATGCACCCTAATTATTAAAAAGAATCCAGCAGCTTGGCTGATGTCACTAATGGACTCTACTCTACCAATAAACTATACTATGCTGATAATCATTCCCGCACAGGAAAGAGCCTGGAATGTTATCCCTTGGCCTGAAGGTCATTCTAGCACTCTATCAGAACAATGGAAAAAAGAATTTCAGAGGGGAGAGCTGTTCACTGAGGAGTCCCTACACCTAAAGCCCAATATATTAATAATATATCTCATTACCAGTCCAATTCCCTTTTAATCTTAAAACTTTGTAGATGAAATGTTGTTTAATGACAGTTTATAGATACTATCCTGAATTTAGAGCCACCCAAATCTAAACAGATCCCATTTGTTTTCCTCTGATTCATAGCATATGATGCATTCATTTAAAACACATACAACCTCTGCATAACGCATTGATAATATGGAGTGGGGAATGACCATCTATTGGCCAGGAGTTGGACTAGATGAGCCAATAGGTCTTCTCCATTCTCAATTTCTATAAAAGTTACTTTAAGGAGTTTGTAAAGCACTACACATCAAGAGATGCAAACAAGCAAAGGTTGTGAATGCTGAAAGAAACCTCTGGTACCTTCCCAATAAAGGCACATCTATAGTACTCTCTTAGATAAGCATAGTTAAAATAATGTAATGAAAAGGCCAGAAGGCTACTTCCACTGGAAGAAAGATAATTTGTCTCATTACCTTCTCTCTGAGCTTTGTCTCATTAGTTTTAGTGACAAAGCAAAGGCTTACAATATATTGAGAGACAGTGTTAAAAACAAATTTCTGATAAAAGAAGACATGTTTCACAGGATATTTTACAACAGGAAACAGGTTTCAGTTCTATTCTTAGAAGTTACCTTCACTCACGACAGTAGTAAATATTTGACAGTTCTTCAGAAGGTATATTTGACACAGAATAAAGAAAACCAAAGTGCTTTTTAAAAACAACTTTATTATAAACCTGTAGTTTTAATAAAATATTCAAAATATTCAAAACAAACCCTGCAGCCACTCAGTTACCAACTGCTTCCAATAACATATAAAAAATGCCAGAAACGACTGCAATTCTTATGGTGACTTCAGTCAGTGTTTTCAGACTTTTCAGTCCCCTGCCAACAACAGAGATGCTGTCAATTACCTGATGGAAAGGCTGAGTAATACCACCCCTGAAAACTAGAAGTTTGGATGAAAAGACTTAGCACACATACAGATATTGTATCTTCAATAATTACCTCCTGTACATGTAACTCATGGCAAATAAAGTGGAAGCCAACAGAAATCTGGATAACTGTGGAATGTATGTATGCTAATGAGCTATTCTCCATTAACTTGTTCCATCCTCCTTTATATCTCAAATTAATTTTGTCTACTTGTTGCCTGTTCCAGTTTATAGACACGACATGAGCCAACATATTGCTGTAGTATCTTTCATGTCCAAACACAGCAGACGAGCTGCACTGCACCCAGATAAAACATGTGAAAATGTACTGCAGTTACAAAAAACCCGAAGAGTGGGATTTTGAGAAGAGTTTGAGAGAGTTGAAATTCAATGGGAGTTGGGATATCTAACTCCCTCAAGCGTCTTTGAAAATCCCAGCCTAAAAAAGCCATTTCTAATGTCATTCAAAATTATTCAACATAACAATATACATCAATAAGGAACGAGAACTGTTTGATACACGCTATTTTTCTGAACTGAAGCATAGAGAGCATTTCTAAAAAGCAGCATTTTGTTATATGCAAGAGATTAAATCCAAATCTACTCTATAACTCTGAGTCAGACGACTTGACTACAACAAGCAGAAGTTGCAGTGTAGCCTGAAAGTAATTCATTTTAAACTGTGTTGGAGCTGGATTCCCTAGATTGCCCCATAGTGAAAGGGGGCTTAGAAATTAGATGTACAGACATCGTAGTGGAATATGTTGGAATATTTCTGCTATAACATCTGCACACACTACTGACATCTTCCAAAACAAGGCAAGTCAGTGTGATAGAACTGCTTTTCTGAGGTGACTGAAGAAATTAATGATTGCTTAGGTAGAAGATATTTAAGATTTCTTATTGACTAACCTTCCTACCAAGAACAATTTAAAAGAGTCACTAGCATTTTAAAAGATTCAGTACATTTCATTGTTTCAACAGATGAAAAGCACAAGCTCACAGATTATTAAAACACAAAAGTATATTTACAGTTCTGCTTTGTATACCAAATAAGCAGCTAGAAATCAAAAGCCTCTGATCACAAAAGCCGACAAGACTTCAGGATGAAGAACTGACTTCAAGTGAGTTTATTTCCTTCCCCATCCCAGATCAGGTTAATCCAAGATTAACCAGGAATATCTGTGGAATTTCTTAAATACCATCTGTAGGTAAGGGGGTTTACTCATTCGTCTGAGTTTACTGACATGTTGATTACTAAAATACTGCAAAGAAACAGTCAAAATCCTCATTCCATAGGAAGAAAATATTCCATGTACTTTCTTATGTCTGGAGCCTCAGGCTTGGGAAACGTTTTTCTAGACTGTCAGCAAGCGTCTGATCAGCCTCACGCAGTGCTTCAAGGAAACTTTCCACCTAGAAATAAAACACAAGTATGCCAAATACACTGAGATGGAACAAAGGAATTGCCCTCCTGGATCAGACCATTGGTCTGTATATTCCAGTATCCTCTCACTGACAGCAGATAGTACTATTTCAGAAGAAGGTGCAAGAAACCCCGCACTAGGCAGTTATAGGATAATCTGCCCCCCAAATGTCCAAAATTAGAAGCTGGTTTGAAGCCTGAAGAACGACTGCTTATATCACTTCCAAGACACTTTTTTTTTAGTGTTTACTAGTGTAGAACTGGATCTTCTAGTTATCTATATAAATAGCTAAACATTTTTTGAATCATGCTAAACTCTTGTCACAAGATATCATTGAGGCCAGTGACATCCATAGACTAACCTATAGAATACAATTCACTCTAATACCAGTGAAGGTTTGATCTTGCTTTAAAAAATATACATATATGTTTATCGTTCTTTGGAAATCAGATTTTTTTTTTAAATCATTCTATAAAAACAAAGAAGCTCTGCCAGTTTATGAGCTGATGATCTAGCTCAAAGTTTTGGCTGATGTGAGCCAAAAGAAAAGGAAAGAAAATAAGAATGTCTGATGTTGCATTAGATATTGCATCTTATGTCAGAGTAATCCCGCCCTCTCTATACCTGGCTATAAATTGCCCTGCATGTTTTCACCCATGTTAAAGATTTGGTAACATACTCACAGCAGTGAAATATAGTGGTAAAAGATTCTGAAACGCACAGGAACATTTCTGTTCATTTAGATGCCCCTGGTTCAATCCCTCCAATATGTTTTCCTAGAAAACAACAGTAAAAAATAAACACAACTAGTATTTCATAAACAGTTGCTGAATACAGAATCTCAGTCACATGCATAGTGCCATATAAACAATCCCCTTCGTTTTCATTTACCAAAAAACTCCCAGGTTTTACAAAAAGTATTATTCAGTTTTTTCTGATTTTCACCTACTTTTGTATCATTCAAATATATAAAAAGTAACTTGTTTTATTAGAAAAATACAGATATCTCATGCATTGTATTGTATTACGATGATACGTTTGTCTGTGTGTATGTGCAAGGCTGTCTGTTGAAGTAAAGCTACATATTAGTCTACAGGAGACACACAATACACAGGCACAGGCACAAGCTCTGAAGTGCGTGCGCAACTGAACATACTGATGAATCTCATGCCCACCACGTACACATTTCAAGCTGTTATCAGATAACGGTTTAAAGATTTGACATATACAAATGGGAAGAAAACGAAAATCTGTATCAGAATACGTTTCAGAACTCAAGGAAGTACTCAAAATTTAAAAAAAAAACAAAAGCAGGAGAAAAGGATGAAGTTGAGTGTACGCGCTGCACATGATGTGGCCCAATTATTAAATGTAAATATTCATAGTCTAATAGTTCTAAATATACAACAGCAAACTTTTTATTCAAATGAAAAGTTTTATTTAGGGATTAGAGATGTATTGTTTTCTTAAACTCAGAGGTGGCATTGCGTTTTGAGTTGTTTTAATTCTGCAGCAAACCACACTGATGAATGGAATTCAGAGCATTAGTCTACTGAATACTTTTTTCCCCGTCTTTCCATCCACCAAAATAAAACCCGATATTTACCCAGAAAAATTATTAATAGTTTTTTGCACTGACTTTCATCTGTTTTTGTTGATGTGGTAATAAACACTGATAAATTCCTGTGAAAAATCAAACAAACTAAAAACTGAAAATAGAGGGCTCCACATTATCATGTCCTCTTATTGCAAAGGAGGTAAAATACATGAAACAAGAAAGAAAGCTTATAGTCTAGAGCAGGGATCGGGCATGTGGCCCATCAGGGAAATCCGCTGTCAGGCCGAGATGGTTTGTTTACCTGCAGTGTCCGCAGGTTCGGCTGATCGTAGCTCCCACTGGCCACGGTTTGCCACTCCAGGCCAATGGGGTCTGCGGGAAGCAGCGGCCAGAACATCCCTCGGCCTGTGCCGCTTCCCGCAGCCCCCATAGGCCTGGAATGGCAAACCGTGGCCAGTGGGAGCTGCGGACGCATGGACGCTGCGGACGTTGGATGCATCCGACGAAGTGGGTATTCACCCACGAAAGCTCATGCTCCAAAACGTCTGTTAGTCTTTAAGGTGCCACAGGACTCTTTGCTGCTTTCAAAGAATTCAGAAATACCTTGATCTCTATCTTGTGTCATATAGGTTACAGTTGTACCTCCAGTCACTTCTCTAATCAGAACCTTACACAACTCAATTCTGGTACATAGTTGTACTTTGAGCAAAGAAAAGGAAGAAAATGCTCCTTAAATAATAATATTTCCTCTTTCCCTCCTCTGTATAAAATCCTCCTAAAATGTTTCTCTTTACCTTAGTCAATTCTTGAAGCATATTGGAAAGCAATTCACAACAGATATCCTTCAAGATTTTCAGATGGAAGTCTTCCTCAACTGTTCCCGACTTCTCAGTCTCCTCTGGTTGGGATTTCTTTGCGTTATCAAAAGATCTCTTCCCACAGTCCTCCATGTTTTGCAAGATTCGAATCAAGCTCCCAATCAGAGGCATATCTAATATACAAAGCCAGGAAACCACAGTTTTACAAACCGAAAGGCAGATTTGGCATTTTTTTCAAGCTACTGTGAAGAGGATCCATTTTGAAACATGAAGAAAGATTTGATAAGGATGTAGAAATGTACATTCTGATTACTTCAAGACCACAGGTTATCTGTATATGTCACCATTTGTCAATAAGGTTTTTAAAAGTGTTAAGAGATAGCACAATCCAGGAGACAAAACTCTAGAGAACTGGAAATTGTTACATATAATTGGTATCTCACTTGCTATCATAACTGCACACCACTCCTTTCTGCAGGCTATGTGTCTTTAAAGACATAGCCCCATGGCATGGGGGAATTTCCCCAGCAACAGCTCACAGCAAGCACAATACCTCTCATGCTTCTGAGCCCTAAGCCAAACCAATCTCCCCACTTTTACTGGAAGGGTATGTGCTACCTTGTGCAGGTCCAACTCCTTGAGCCCTCTCCCCATTACTTGTATACCTAGGCTGTACCAAGCCCAGACCCAACAACAAAGGAAACCTGGACATCGCTGTAAGCCCTTCAGTTTAGTTACCATCTGAAGAAAGCAAAACAGAGGGTAATACAGTAAACTTTGCACAAAAATAAACCCAACTGCCAGCCAAGTGAGCAGTGCAATCTTCTGCTGCTAAAGAAATCAGCTCTCGTTCCATGTCACTCCTTTCCATTTTAAAGGCTGGCCTATGTTTTCATCCATTTCTCAGTGACATTCACGATTGATGCAAATGATAAAAATGCATGAATTAAATGCGGAATTCCCCCCTACCTCTTAAAATAACTGCAACCCCAGCCTCTATTATTAACGAGTATTATTTTTGCAGTTCTATTACTTATCACCATAACTGGTAAAGAGGAGACTCGGCTGAAAATCCAGCTCCAAATACCTCCAGAATTTTAGAAATGTTTAAAATCTGAACTCTGGTTTAGAAACGAATTTTGCAAGCCACCCTATCTTTACAATGGGCCAATTTGTTACCTTTATGGTGTTCTAAACCTGTAACAATTCTGTGCCCTAAACCAGTCTTGAGTAACCATTAATAAATTAAAACAACACGCCACCCCACTACTGCCATGACTCCGTCATCAATTGTACAAAAAGTAAAAATGATACTTGCTTTTTCTCCTCTTGACATATTCCTGTTGTACCTGTGAAGCAAACATGGCAGACAGTACAGACAAAATAGAGGCCAATACACTCTTCTGCTCTTGAATGATGATCGGTGGATCATCTGGCTGGCAAAGTTCATGGCAAACCAAACCATAAAGTAAAGTCCAAGTCTCTTTTCCTCCATCAGGAGACTGCACTTGAGAAAGAAAAAAACATTGATTCAAGGAGAGAATTTTTTTTTTTTACTTAAGTATCTGTCATGATCTAACGTCACTGCAGCATTGTTCCATAATATACAAAAAGTCATGCGTCTTACCAATAGCCTGAATGCCCTCATCCACTGTGGTTAGGAGCTGCAAGATATGCATATAAACATCAAGCCCCTCTGGATTATCTGAGCTACATCAAACAAAAACAAAACAAAACAGATGAATTCATTATTAACAGAAAAATGACTCTTCATGAACACTAGGATACAAGGATTATCCAACTGGCCCATAAACAACAAGAAACTTTAGAATAATAAACCATGGCACTTTTATATGACAAACCAGAGGGACCAAATCTTGTTACTAATAGGAGTAGTCCCACTGAAGTCAAAAGTTTCACAACTGAGCCTCAAGAAGATAATCAGCAGTCACCCTGGTCCCAAAAGTAAAGGAGAAAGAGCACATGTACCGGACTTGTTTTGCTGCTTCAAGTACACAAGGTACAATCTTAAAATCTGGACGTTCTTCTGGGGAATCATCTGTAGACTGTCCCACCGACTGACAAGAGCCATTTTTAATCCAATTTAACATTAGTTCTTCATCCAGGTCAAAGAGCTTGTCCACCACCTCGCCCACTTTAGCCAGCAGCTCAACTGCACAGACAAAAACATAATAAATTTTGATGAATAATGAAAAAAACAGCATACAAAATTCTCACCTCTGTTAACACACAAAAACCAAAACTCAGAATAAATACTCATGTTGAGTAGCACTTCACACTTTCGGTAGGCCCACTGAAATCAAACATATGAGACCCTCAAATAGAAGAGCAAAGTATTATTATTTCTTAAAATAGGGAACACTACGGCTAACATTCTTTTAAGCCAAAAAGCTGACATTTTAGGATTTTTTGCACAAATGTTCTGCTGTTTTTATTTAGCTGAACATGAAAAACACATTTTTATAAATGTCAGTCAAGCTACATGCTTAAAACAGTGTAAGAGTTGTAATGTTACAAGAATAAGTGGAATAGCTGCCAGTACTTGGCTTATTTTTCTAAGTGTTTTTCAGTTTAGTCCTAACATGAAAACAGTGCATTTAGATAGCAAACCTTAAAAAGAGATACAATGTTACACTGGAATAACTGAAAACATGGGCTTGTTTTAAAACAATAAAAATGCCATGTACATTTACTTCAATAAGGATCATGTGATTTGCCTTAATGAAAGAAATTTGATCTGGCACAGACCTAAATCTAGGGCTGATTTCAATCTTCCCTTTTTCTTTAGGGCTCGGACAGATCTATAAAATCTACAAGAGTAGATGCAGTTTATTCTGACTTAATTAAGTTTACTATTTTTAATGTATTCTACACTTTCAAATCAAAGCCATTTGTCTTTACAATTCAGATGTACTTCAGCATTGTGTTTTAACTAATACCACCAATACCCAAATTACTTGGCAACCTACCATTTGTAGAGCTTGACATGATAAAACAAACACAGTCATACACGGATGGGTTTTCTCGGATTCTTTCAACCCAGATGTTGGCCACCTCAGCTTGGGAGAGGCAAGTTAACAACAACCTAGACAATAATTGCAATTTTAGCTTTGCATGTAATTAAAATACAGTGGGTCAGATCCTAGTTACAGTAGTGTTACTGTGGATTTACACTAATCCTACTGTACAATGCAGAAAAAAATCAGGCCCACGGGGGATGAAATCCAAGTGCACTGTGGAATTTAAGAAAGAAAAGGGAGAGAAAACAAAACAATCAGCACACTCTCAAGGATTTTATTTACAGTCATTAGAACACATTAAAACTATCAAACATCAATATTTCAGTTGCTAACAAGATGCCCTACCTGCTTGTTTCCAGCAGAGTAGGAGAGTCCGAATCACACAAATGTTGCAATAACATTTGTCTGTAAATAAAAGTTACAATATGAAGTTTAGCTGAATTGTTCTTAAAGAAAAAAATTAATTTTAGAACAGGATTAATTTCACATCAATTTTTCATACCAGCAGTTTGCCCCAACATAAAAGTAAAATCCTCCTCTACTTGTGTAGAGATTAACAATATTTCCAATTCTAAAAATTCAGACAAAATGCATTCCTGGGCATCTATCAATATATGCTCAAGGGCTTATGATGAGTGAAAAGAGGGGCCTTATGGTTAACTGACAGTTCCTCTCTTCATCATAGCTTTTTTTTAACACTGAAAATTTCTCAAAGCAGCATTATCTTTCATTCAGTAAATAGTCAGTTGCAACGCCTGAACTAAGTTGGGGCAGGGGACAAGAAACTGTTCCTCTTCTTAACATAATCCACGTCAAATACAGAACAGTGGATTAATTTATCTGCATTGTACTTCTCAAGACAGACAACCCCAATAAATGATCCTTTCTTTGTTAAAAAATAAAATAAAAGAAACCACTACAGAGTCAAAAATATTTGTAATCAAATTAATTTTAACCTAATCTATTTGGTCCAAAATCTAAGACTAAACAGAGTCTTAATGCTTAATCCATATTTTGTAAACATATACACACCCGATGGAAAGCAAAAGCACACGCAAACAAACTTACCCAAGATTGTCATCTTTGCTAATAGACATGCATATGTCTTGGAAACAGGCCATATTACCCAATATTCCCACACAGATTTCCTGTGAAATCACAATATAGTTAGATTAGACAATGCAATATAGGTGACAATTTCCTTTCCATGACCTTAGGGTACAGATCTAACTGTGATGGAGCTGGTTCTCACTTCTCTTCTACATGAGTTAGTATAAGCGTTCACTTTCCACACAGATTGAATGTTTCCATTAGAGATGTCATGTAGGAATGCCTCGGATGCACTGATGGCTAATTATACTATGGGCAAATGATGGCAAGTATTCCTCAGGCTTATCTTAGTTAAGGGTTTAAAAAAATCATATACCTTGAAACAAACTTCTCTGGTTTCGTTAGTTAGGCCAGACAAATAGATATTTTGTGTAAATCAGTTTGGAGCTTAGTTGGATTCATAAACATAAGAACAGCATAAGAACAAACAACTTGGCACACAAATGCAACCCCATGACACATTCACCTCCGGATAAGAGAAAGGATCTTCTCAATAAGCCCCCAACAGACCCCCTCAATTTCTGATTGCAGTATTTTTAAAAACAAAATGCAGCAGATATCACCAACAGACTATATTCACTCCTGGACTATGACCAAAAGAATGTACAGCTCTACACAGAGATCAAGGGATCTGAAGTATCTTGTGGAATAACCAGTGCTAATAACAAATGTCACTGGAAACCTGGAAATCTTAAATCTTCAGTAACAAAGTCTGGATTCTAGCCCTGGCAGGTCAAAAAGTTAAAAAAAAAAAGTCATTTTTACTCCTGTCTTTTTTCACCACCTTTAAATTACACCACAATTTTGGCAGTCACTGTCTCAAATTGCTCAGGAGAGAAGCCAATGCCATGGCAGTATATGATAAAAGAATTTGGAACCCAGCTTTCAAATGACATAAAGCATTAAGAGTGAGATTTTTAAAAGCCATCAGTATTAGCCTAACTCTTCTTCCACTGACTTCAGTGGGAATGGAGTTAAGACAACACTGAGCACTTCTGGAATTCCAAATCTTAATTCTTATCTATAGTGGACTGTGAGATATAGATTGCTAAAATCACATGAACTGAAAGCGGGGAGCGGGGGGAGGGGACACGAGAGCGGTGCGGGACGGAGGGAGGATGGGGCGGGTCAACAAGTGATTATAAGAATGATAGAATTTTAAGTATCTGATAATCCACTAAGACCAAAATCACTTTGGGAGACCAGAACAAATACCTACATTCAAGACCTGTAACAATTTTTAAGCACTGATCATAGACCAATGAGCAGAAGGAAGATTGAAAGCACTGGATGTAGTGTATTTTACAAGCCACCCCTCTCCTCACCATTCAAATAATATACAAACAAAACATGAAGGAAGGAGAAAGAGGAGGATATTTTGCATGTGTTCACCCAGGACTATCTGTTATTGCTATTAAACAGGATAGCAGTTTCCATTAATGTATACTTACAATAAGTCGAGGACACTTAGACTTGGCAAACACTCCCATAAATATATCAGGGGCATTAAATTCTTGGAGAAATAATGCGACATCCTGGGGAGAAAAAAAGGGTTAATTAGGCATATTTTTTTCCTTTTTAAAATATAATTTCCACATGCAAATCAAATGTTTCTCTCATGAAAGGCTGGATCAAGCAGTTGTCAGATTCACTAGAACAGGTGAGTTATCTACCAACCCCTGCAGGCTTGTCAATTACAGTCAATGATGAAAGAAAATAAGAGAGACACAACTGTAGATATGATTGATCTTGACCTCTTCCCTCCTGTCTTCCAGTTGTCATAGTTTTTGCCTTCCTCCTGCTGATCTTCAAAGCAAATTTTCTGCTTTCCCAGTCTACCTGGAAGTTATTCTCTATAAATCTCCCTTGGACAATTCTATGAAATCAATATTCTCTGTGAATCTAAGGTTATTCACTATCTTCCCACATGAAATAAGAAGAGTCATATTATCTCTCAGTGCTAATCAATATTGCTTCCAGTACCAAGATGAACAAATCTGGCTAAAGCGTGCATCCTTGTCTCACTTCTATGGCTATCTTGAACCTTTCCATCAGCTTCTTGTCTACTTTCGCCATACTCATTGACTTGCTGTAGATGTTTTCTACCAGCTGGATCAATTTTTGGGGGATGCCATATGTTCAAGACTTGTCATAATTTTTTCTGCCAAACGCTATCAAAAGGTTTAAAATCTCTAAAGTTGTTATAACAAATTTGGTTGTGTTCTATCTGTCTGATATCTGTCTCAAAACAAAGAGCTGACTTTTTATACTCCATCCTGGTCTAAATCTGGTCTGTCCTTCTGCAAGCACTGCTTTATGTACCTCTTCATTCTCCCCTGCAAGGCTCTGATGTGTGCTCTTCCTCGCATACTCAGTAAGCTGATTCCTTCATAGTTCTTAAACTCATTCTTATCTCCTGTTTTATAGATCAGTACTATTATTGCTTTCCTCCATTCACTCTGCACTTGCTCTTACGTCTAAATCTTGTTAAATAGATTGTGCATTGCCTTTAATGTGTGTTCCTCACGTGCACCTCACTGCTCTGAGGGTATGTTGTTAATTCCCAGCACCTTTTCCTTTTTCAGACTTTCTAGTGAAATCTTTACTTCTAAGAACTCCAGCTTCTCTTCTCTCTCATTTGTACAGGAGAACTTTTCAGGGACCATTTCATCTACTATGTTCCGGATTCTGTACAACTCTTCAAAATATTCTTTCCCTCCTTTGCTTCTTCATCCTCAACTATTTGCCCCCACTTGTCTTTCACTGTTGACAGCTTCAACTTATATGTCCCATTCAGTTTTCTTATCTTTCAATACAACTTGTGTCACACTTCTCTTTGTTGGTTTCAGAGTAGCAGCTGTGTTAGTCTGTATCTGCAAAAAGAACGGGAGTACTTGTGGCACCTTAGAGACTAACAAATTTATTTGAGCATAAGCTTTCGTGGGCTACAGCCCACTTCATCAGATGCATAGAATGGAACATACAGTAAGAAGATATATATACATACAGAGAACATGAAAAAGTGGAAGTAGCCATACCAACTATAAGAGGCTAATTAATTAAGGTGAACTATTATGTAGTGATAATCAAGATGGCCCATTTCTCCTGCTGATAATAGCTCATCTTAATTAATTAGCTTCTTATAGTTGGTATGGCTACTTCCACTTTTTCATGTTCTCTGTATGTATATATATCTTCTTACTGTATGTTCCATTCTATGCATCTGATGAAGTGGGCTGTAGCCCACGAAAGCTTATGCTCAAATAAATTTGTTAAGTCTCTAAGGTGCCACAGGTACTCCTCCTCCACTTCTTTTTGAGTATTCCTCTTTTTTTTTAAAAAACACAACATTGTTCTGTCTTTTCAATGTTCATTTCTTCTTTCACCAGAAACATGATGTTTTTCTGCACAGCTTCTTTGTATTTTCTTTCCTGACACATTTCCTGATCAACTGGTCATAGATTTTAGCTCTTGGCACGTTTTCAGCTGCTCCAGGCTTCAACCCCATCAATGTCGACATTAACTTATGAATTGATCTAGTATCTGTCACAAATCATCTGCATGACAACACACTTGATTTCCACCTGCAATTCACAAGTACAATGTCTATCGTATTCTTACTTAGCCCATCAAGTGATAGCCAATTCCACTCCCTCATCGGCTTTCTTTGTTGGAACAATGTGTTCATTATCACGGGGTTGTTACATAGGCAGAAATTTAGTAGCTTCGCTCCTCTTTCGCTTTCTTCACTGAGTTTCAATCTGCCCTTTTGCTCCATCCCAGAAATCCAGTCCAATCCTATTTTCACATGAAAGTTTCCCAACACTATAACATACCTTGTCTTCAAACTTCTTGTATTGTTTTCTGTAGATCATTACAAAATTCATTGGCTTCTTTCTTGCGCGGTGCTACAGTCAGTGCATATATTAGTACTCGGGGCTTTGGAGCTGTGCTTCAGCTCCGCTCCAGCTCCAGGCAAAAACATGCAGCTCCACTGCTCCGGTGCTGCTTCGCGCTCCAGCTCCGAGCTCCGCTCCAAAGCCCTGCTTGTACTATTGTGACAGCAGCAGATTTTATTCTAAATCTTGTCCTCAACATATGAAAAGATATTGGACTTTAGCACCAATGTGAAAAGTCCTGGTGTCTGCCCCTTCTGTTCCCAGGACCCAACTGCCTGTGTCTAATTGAAGATCTTTCTTCATGAGCTAGTGCAGGGGTAGGCAACCTATGGCACGTCTGCCGAAGGCGGTACGCGAGCTGATTTTCAGTGGCACTCACACTGCACAGGTCCTGGCCACCGGTCCGGGGGGCTCTGTATTTTAATTTAATTTTAAATGAAGCTTCTTAAACATTTTAAAAACCTTATTTACTTTACATACAACAATAGCTTAGTTATATATATTAGACTTATAGAAAGAGCCCTTCTAAAAACATTAAAATGTATGACTGGCACGCGAAACCTTAAATTAGAGTGAATAACTGAAGACTCGGCACACCACTTCTGAAAGGTTGCCAACACCTGAGCTAGTATTTGCTTTAAAGTGCATAAAAAATACTTGCTATTCTCAGCCTCGTACTTGAACAAGCTTCATAACAGGGACAGGCATCTTTCATACTCTGCTTAGGAGACCCTCAGCAGATAGCATCAGCTAGAATAGAGAAGGAGCAACACCATTCAAGTTGGGAAGCTGGCAAAGAGTGCTTGTTTCTAGGTCTTGCACTAACCAGAGCTATCAATCCTCTTCTTTGAGGAGCATTTTGACTGAGGACATTCAGTGAAAGGTTGAACCACTACAGAGAAATTTCTAAGCTTTACAGTTGTATTCAACACTTCATTACAGACTGCTCACCAACATACCTCGTCCATTGACATGTCCCACATTTTACAAATGTCATTCTCCATTTCTTCATCTAGCTCTGTCTGTACTTCCTCACGGTTCGAGTTGGAATCACTCTTTTCAGGGCTAATGACCTATCAAGTGAAGTAAAAAGAAAATGGAGCAATAGTAAGGGAGTGACAGTGAAGAACTACAATGAATTGTTCAAGACAATCTATTGCTTTAGTTATCCAAAGACAGACGTCACTAACAATCTACTCTTTTCAGACCTTCCAAAACTGTACTGCTCATTTTTAAGCATTTTCTAAATAAATCTTCTTAGGCAGAAAATACTTTCCTTTAACAATATGCAGGCCTTTCACCTCACCTTGCCTCAATTTACCCATCTAAAAAAGCAGGGACAACAATACTTACCTATCTGACAGACTGCTGGGAAGTTTAACCAACATTTGTTAGAGGGTGGGAGGTCCTCTCTTGAAATGTTCAAGTATTACTTCCTTTGCAGAGATATTACACACAGGTGAGTAAGATATATTTCTCATAACAAATTAATTGTGTGCTCTGGGCTAGCTACATTAAAGTTATCAAATCATACAACGATATTAGAGATGTCTAGTGAACTTTAAATAACTAAAGCTGTAGTGAAAAACAAGTCACAGTCACACAGTTTAAGCCAGAAGGGACAGCCAGATCATCCAGTCTGACCTCCTATATATCACAGGCCACCATCACCACCCAGCATCTAGACACTAAATCAAACCATCAAAATTAGACAAAAATTTTACAGCCCACAATAGACTAGACTATTATGTGCCACAGACTGAGGTGCACCAGTGCCCTAGGCCCCCGCAATGGCAGGGAAATAATTGATTAAGTGAGATTATACCTAGATAAACCCGTATCCACATGCTGCTGAGGAAGGAAAAATCCCCCAAGGCCACTGCCAAGCTAAACTGGGGGAAAATTCCTCTCTCACCCCACATATAGCAACTGATTAGACCCTGAGCATGTGAGCAAGAATCAATCAGCCACGCACCTGATAGAGAGAACATTTGGTGCCAACTTAGGACACTGGATGGGGAGGGCCAGTACTCTATCTCCAGCCCTGGCCATCCCTGATGCTTCAGAGGAAGGAAATAGAAAAAAGAAGAACACACACCCAGAATACACTGGGGGCCAGGAAATGCCTTTCTGACCCCCACCACTGGCTGACTAAAACCACAAAACATGAGCTTTTAGGAACATGAGACATAAACCAGAAGTGAACCCCAGGGCTCTTAAGCCTTGACCCCCTACATCACAATCAACCTTGTCATATGTACTCATAAATTATACTCATAAATTTCTCCAGTGCTCTTATAAAACTAACTGAGTTGGTTGCTCCACAACTCATATTGGGATGCTGTTTCCACTCCTCTAATGACTAGAAACATTCTTCTAATTTCCCGCCTGAATTTGTTCCTGAGCAGTTTACATCCGTTTATTCTTGCACCAAAGCTGTCCTTTAGATTAAATAGCTCTTCACCCTTCCTTATAATAGCGAGCAATCTTTTTCCTGGTTATTCACTGAGGTCACTTTCTCTCCATGTTACAACACGCATTATTTAACCTGCAGGCCAACTGTTAACACAGAAAGAGCTCAGTACCTAAGTGTCCCTCAGTCTTCTGAGGCTGATGAATGGTACTTATCACGCACCTCAATCAGTTTTGTAAGGATACTGAACAGCCAATGCTTGCTGTAGACTGTGTTCCCAATAGAATCCCCTGCAGCCTGCTCGTCCTCAGCGTCACTAGAAGGGGGTGAAGGATTCCGGTCCATTTTTCAGAAATCTAGCACGATCTCTGGACTAGAAGCTTTCCCACAATCCTGCTTCTCTAGAAACAAACATGAGTGGGGAGTGACTCCAGGCAAGAGCTGGCAGCATGCCTATCCCCACCAAACCACGGAGAGGTCCCAGTACTGGGTTTACCATGGCAGCAGTGGCTCCATGGCGCCGGGCCCATACTCAGAAGGGGCCCCAGTGTCCGGAATTGCTGCTCCAGCCTCCAGCGGCCAACCCAATCCCCCAGACAGCTGAGCCGGCCAGAAAAATTGCCCCCGCCCTTGCTCTGTCCCCACCCCGCCTCTTCCCATACCTGCTCTGCCCCCACTCCACCCTTCCCCGGAGGGGCTGCAGCAGGGGTCAGGTGCGCCCTGCACTCACGGGGCAGCAGGAAATGGAGTGACCAAGCCACAGCCCACTCCGCCAGCTCATGCTAGGGGGCAGTTTCCTTCCTGTCCCCCAAGCCTGCTCCTGCCCCCCCACAGACTTTGGGTGCAGCTTCCCCCCGCCGAGGCCTAGGGATGTCTAGGGAAAGCCCTATTGGGCCCCTCCAGGCATGTGGGCCCTGAGGGAGCCTGGCCAGGGAAGGCCGGACTCATGCTCTGTCCTGGCTGGTTGTGCTGCTTCTGAGGGGCCAGAGGGATCCCTGACCAGCCCCAGCACTACTGCAGGCTCAGCCCATGCATGGACATAGTCACTGCCAGCAGGCCGGTGAGTGTGGCTGGGGGGCAGGAAGGGTATGGGGACTGGGTCTCTGGAGGGTCTGTTGGGAGCGGGGGAGACTGGGCAATGGGGATTCTGTGTAGGGTACTCCTGGGGGAATGAAAACAGATCCCCTGCAGATTTCTTTGCTTCCCTTTCAAAAGTGACCGAGAAGCAAAGGGATGGGGGTGGCAGCTGAGAATGGGCTTCGTTTGGGGGGCAGTACCCCAAACAGAGGCGAGGTGTGGGGGCTCACAGAGTCGCATACCACTGCCTCCTGCACTTTCTGCAAGCACAGAGCTGCTCAGCTGAAAAAAGAGGGTGCTGCTCAGAAGATGCCACTTTCTAGGTCCTAGTGCTGGTTGAGCTCCTCTTCTGTGCGCTGGGAGCCATTCTGTTTTCTGTACAACAGAAAGTGCCTATGGTGGGTTAGGGCAGAGCAGACTGGGGCTAGGGGGAAAGAAGCAGTGGGAAAGGAAGGGGGTGGGATGGGGAGATGGAGCAGTGGGGAAGGGGCATGGGATGTGTCAAGGTTGGGTGCAGCCTCACTGCCAAGTCCCTGTCTCAGTGGAGTGGGGGAGGCTGCAGGGTATTCTCCCACCTCTATGCAACCAGTGTCCTGTGCTCCCCATTGCCATGTTGGAGCCTCTACATTTATTTATTAACAAATAAAATATACAAAATTTTAAAACTCTGTGTGCAGAATGTTTAATCTTTTGGTGCAGAATGCCCTCCGCAACACGGGGTGGTGTGCGGCTGTGATGGTGGGGCTGTGAGGAAGGTGGTGGGCAGTGGCGAGGTCTATGGGCGGGGGACATAAGCGTGGAGCACTGGGCAGGGGGGGCACTGTGGTGCGGACCTGCCCTCAAGGGAAAGGGGCCCACGGGCAGCACAGGCCAGTGTGCGCCTGGCAGCTGCAGGTTTGTAACCAGAGCCCTCCTGCTGGGCTGCTCCCGCCACGCTGTGCCTCACTGCCCCCAGCCCGCCCTGCACGCTGCAGACTGACCATGCCGCCCCCCTGCACCTTGCCCCATGGGAGCCCACAAATATGCTTGGCGCCGGGCGCACAAAAAGATTATCCGGCCCTGTGGTCTCCCGCAACCACAACCTGGGTCCCCTTCCCCGCCAGGGCACGAACTCCCCGCGCCACACAGCACCGATTATTCCCCCTCCCACCCCGGCGCCGCTCCCTGAACCCGGTCCCTACCCCGCCGGGACACCCCCTCCGCCGTGCACCGGCTCCGCCGCGTCCCCTGCCCCCGTCCCACGTCCCCAGACCGCACCGCGCACACACCGCGCGGGGCACCGGCTCCCCCGCCCGCCGCTCCCAGACCAGCGGCTGCCGGGCCGGGCCGGGGCCGGGGCCGGGGCCGGGGCCGGGGCCAGCGGACTCCGCCCATCGCCCGGCGAGGCAGAGGCGCGGTGCGGGGGGGCTCCCGGAGCGAGTCGCGGCCGCTCCCTCCGCGGGGGCTCGGCCCTCGCGCTGCTGCGGGGACGGGAGCGGCTTCGGCGCCGCGAGGGGCTCACCTGGCAACAGGGCCCAGCGCTCTCCGCCGCGCGGCACCAACAACCGGCCCGGCAGCCAGCCAGAGAGAGACAGACGGACAGCGCCTCAGCCGCCCCACAGCGCCCCCTGCAGCCCTGCCCCCCACAGACAGACAGCGCCTCACCAGCCCCACAGCGCCCCCTGCAGCCCTGCCCCCCACAGACAGACAGCGCCTCAGCCGCCCCACAGCGCCCCCTGCAGCCCTGCCCCCCACAGACAGACAGCGCCTCACCAGCCCCACAGCGCCCCCTGCAGCCCTGCCCCCCACAGACAGACAGTGCCTCACCAGCCCCACAGCGCCCCTGCAGCCCTGCCCCCACAGACAGTGCCTCAGCCGCCCCACCGCGCCCCCTGCAGCCCTGCCCCCCACAGACAGACAGCGCCTCAGCCGCCCCACAGCGCCCCCTGCAGCCCTGCCCCCCACAGACAGACAGCGCCTCAGCCGCCCCACAGCGCCCCTGCAGCCCTGCCCCACAGACAGACAGCGCCTCACCAGCCCCACAGCGCCCCTGCAGCCCTGCCCCCACAGACAGTGCCTCACCAGCCCCACAGCGCCCCTGCAGCCCTGCCCCCACAGACAGACAGTGCCTCACCAGCCCCACAGCGCCCCCTGCAGCCCTGCCCCCAGACAGACAGCGCCTCAGCCGCCCCACAGCGCCCCTGCAGCCCTGCCCCCACAGACAGACAGTGCCTCACCAGCCCCACAGCGCCCCTGCAGCCCTGCCCCACAGACAGTGCCTCACCAGCCCTACAGCGCCCCTGCAGCCCTGCCCCCCACAGACAGACAGCACCACAGCCGCCCCACAGCACCCCTGCAGCCCTGCCCCCACAGACAGCACCTCAGCTGCCCCACAGCGCCCCTGCAGCCCTGCCCCCACAGACAGACAGCACCTCAGCCGCCCCACAGCGCCCCCTGCAGCCCGGCCCCCACAGACAGTGCCTCACCAGCCCCACAGCGCCCCTGCAGCCCTGCTCCCCACAGACAGTGCCTCACCAGTCCCACAGCGCCCCTGCAGCCCTGCCCCCACAGCCAGTGCCGCACCCGCCCCACAGCGCCCCCTTCAGCCCTGCCCCCACAGACAGACAGTGCCTCACCAGCCCCACAGCGCCCCTGCAGCCCTGCCCCCACAGACAGACAGCACCTCAGCCTCCCCACAGCGCCCCCTGCAGCCCTGCCCCCCACAGACAGTGCCTCACCAGCCCCACAGCGCCCCTGCAGCCCTGCCCCCCCCACACAGACAGCCCCACAGCCGCCCCACCGCTCCCCCTGCAGCCCTGCCCCCCACAGACAGACAGCGCCTCAGCCACCCCACAGCGTTCCTGCAGCCCTGCCCCCCACAGAAAGCGCCTCAGCCGCCCCACAGCACCCCCTACCTCCAACAAATTGTCTAAGATTTGAGGCCTTTTGACTGTGCGCTTTTACCCTAAAAATTTAGGAAAGACCTTAAAAATTATTTGAACAGAGTCATGCTAAGAACCCCCCACTGCACGCTGCAAATTTGTTTGATCTTTGGTTCAAGAGTGGGATTAGGGGCTAATTACAGTGTTGTTGTAGCACTTAGTGCTCCCTGGCTATTAGAGACACAAGCTGGGTGAGGTAATGTCTATTATTGGACCAAATGTTGTTGGGGAGAGACACAAGCTTTCCAGTTGCACAGAACTCTTCTTCAGGACTGCTAGGCTGACATGATTTTGACTTTTTTAAGATTCCTTTGTTTTTAAGTGAAGATGTTAGGGTTAAATGCACTACCAGAAAACTCTAATGAGGCTGTTGTCAGCTGCCTGGTAACTATCCAAAGACTGGGATGCATACAACCAGAAAACACCGGTTTCATTTTGATTTGGTTTTGTGCTTCTCCTTTCCTTTACTTTCTTTTTGACTTCAAGTTGTGAGCATTGAGCCTTTTAAACCCTACAGTGTTTCCAAGTTTTTATCAATGTACATTAACTAGTCCTGAACTTAGTTTTGCCACCCCTGTCTGGTGCTGTTTCCACTCACTCCTGCTCTTCGGCAACAATGGGAAATTTCATCCAGTGATGACTCTGATCCAGCCTTTTTAGCCTGACTTCAGACGGAACAGGGGTTCTACCCACCTGACAACAATAAATATATATTTTTAAAACATAAGCACCATTACTGCGTATTAAAGTGGACCTAGACTCCCAGCTCCATGGAAAATGTGTTTTCATCCTTTCATTTCAAATGTTAACTTTCCTCCTGACCTGCCCCCAAAATTTCTGTTTTTGCCATGATACCTAAACCTTTGTATGGTGGTTTTTACGCCCCAAACTAATTAGCCTGGTAGGATGGTCTATTACAGGACTGGACTCCATTCCTACCTCTGCTGTAGACTCCCCTGTGATGTTAGGCAAGTCAATTAACATCTCTCAGATCCCTGTCTGTAAAATGGGGATAACAACAACAAGGAGAATTATCATAATGGATCACAGTAGTCCAGTAGCCTGTCTCTGAGAGTGGCCAGTGCCCGCTGCTTCACAGGAATATGCAACAAATTATTTAATGATTGTCCTTTACTCAATCTGGAAGATTCTTCCAAATCCTGGGCAGTTAAGGGTTACCTTTGGCCCCAAATCATGAAAAATGTGTATGTATATTGCTTTTTATCCTTTCTAATGTAGCTGAGGATGTTTGTTCATTCACTGAGAGCTTCAGAAATTTAAGATTGTATTTATTGTGGTTTTGCACAGCTGGTAGAAAAATTGAACCACTGTAAAGTATTACAGACTGCATTAGTATTTTGAGGGAAGGCCCTCTGGTCTGTAGCGGTTTGGGTCTCCTCCACTTCTGCCCCATGCATTTGCCTCCTGGTCTTGACGTGTGTCTTCTGCTCCTCTGCCACTAATGCCACCCTGCCAACCTTCCCTAGCATCACTGGAAAGAGGAAACAAAGATTATCTTAGACAGTTTATTATTAAATCTCAATAACTAAAGGATTTACTTTTCACTTCTCCCCCACAGCTTAATCTCTACTTTTCCATAAAACTGAGGACCCACACAAATACCTCACCAACACAAGTTGTTCCAATAAAAGATCTTGGCTCAGCTACCTTGTCACACACAGACACAGACACAAATCTTAGCCTGTCTGTGAATAGCAGAAGCCATCCCAGAAGTGCATCAGTGCAGTAGTTGTGAATTAAAAAGCTTTCCCATTACTTGCCTCCACTAAGTTCTACCCACTCCTCATAAGCTCCTTTGTATCATAGTCATCACGTTCAACAGCAATATTTTAAAACAAGTGAACCGAGGATGATAGTTTTCTTGGATGAAATACCAAGGGCAATATGTACCGGTTCTAGATTAAAGTGAGGTCCTGCCATTATTTAAATTTTAAAAGCCCTGAGGTGAAAACATCAGTCTCCTAGCACATAGTAATGAGATTTGATATCAGAACATATCCAAATAGGTCAACTCAGAAATCACCTTTACAACTCAAGAATGGGCACAGTCTTCACACTTAGCCAGAGGTTAAATAAAAATGTCCTCACTTCAAACAGGACAATAACTAGTTTTGAATTACAATGTACTTCATAATAATTTGATTGCGTAGCTCTTTACCAACTTTTAACTCATAATGCAAGTAGAATCCATTACCTAATAACTTCTGCTGCCCATTTACCGCCAGGCCCTCTTTGGGCAGCATCATAATTCCCACGAGCATGGAAATATTTATCTGCATTTTTATAATTCGCTTCCCGCATGTCGCTGTATGCACGCCACATATCCTCAGCGCCTGGAGAGGAGAGAAAGGATTATAGAGAAACGGCAAATGTAAAACAAAACTTTGAGGTTATTCCACCCACATTCCTCTGAAGCAGTCAAGCACCATTCTAGTCACGTCACCACAGTGGTTTCCAAGTATAGTGCTTCTAGAGAAGGCAGAAAGGCTCCTATATACCACTGAGTAAATACTTGATTTTTTGGTTCAGTGGAAGATCTGAGAAATCCAAAAAAGACTGTTCAGTTTCAACCAAAACTGATTTGTTATGGTTTTTCTCATCAAAATGAAAAACAAAAACAATTGTTCAGGTTGATTTGAATAAACATTTTTGCAGCAAAATGTCAGACTAGGCCACTGTGAAAATTATTAGTTTTGAAGTTTTTTTCCAGCCTAAACTATTTGCCAAATTTGACCAAAATTTGCAAAAAGTTGCAATGTCCCCCTGAAATGCATTTTTTGGTGAATTTAATATTTGTCCCCCCCAAAAAATTGCCCAACTGTCTTTGGTACCCAGGCCTCCCTTTAGAGATATAGGGATTTGCAGCTATTTATGCTTTATTAACTGTAGCTTCCACCAGGTGACATCTTTGGAGGAGGAGATGGAAAGGAGTTCCTTTGAGAAGGATCTCATAAAACCATAGAATCTCCACAAAACTCTGTTGCAATATCTTTGGGACAAAGAAACCCTCTAATTTCTCTCAGTGCTTTTCTAAGGGTCACCAGGACAACGGAGTAGAGGTATGATTCAAAGTTAGAAGCATTGGTCTCCTTTAGGGCTTTGTTTACAGACAGTTTCTGCATCAATGTAACTAAACCTGTTTAGAAACCAATTTAGTTAAATCACTGACACACTTAAACTAAATCCATTTAAGGCATTTGTAGGAGTGTCTATTCCAGGGTTTTGCAGCAATTTAACTAACAATTTCTAAACTGATTTAGACTGGAGACAATTGGGGACAAACTAATGAGAATCTTTAGGCTACGAGTGTACAATGTGAGAACAAGAAATCTGATTTCATAGACATGAACCTCTATCTACCACTATAGTTTTAAAGAAAACAACTCCAACACTTCTTACAGCAAAAGGAAGAGATCATGGAGTATCAACCTAAAAGTAGAAATGTGAGGATATTTGGGTCAAAAACGTGCAGTGGCAAATAGGAGACAATAACTAGAATCAAAGATGATGCTGAGTTGTTTCTTGAGACTAAATAAGCCATAACAAAAGACGACCTGGTGGTCCACTATAATGTGATCCACATCTCCATCCAGACAAAACCTCACATACCTCCCCGATTGAAAGCATCTCTATTCAGGAAGGGTGCTTAAGTACATGCTTAAGATTTCTTAAATAAGGATGGATTTAAGCATGTGCTTAAGTGTTTTTCCTCAGTCAAGACCTAAGAATGCAGTTCTGCAAGGTGTTGAATGCCCTCAGCTCACCAGACTGAGAACTAGGGAAGTTCAGCCCCGTGCAGAAGATGCTCATTCCTGTAGTGCTGAATCAGGACCCAAGTTATCTGACCCCAGAAACATTTCCAGGAGGGGGAAGGAAAGCTTCTGAAATTATTCAACAAACAATTTACAGTATGCTGTATTTCCTTTACTGGGAATGGCATACACCTCTCACAAAACCAAGAACTAACAAATAAAAGGTAACCATTAGTCATCAATGCATTTTTATGCCTCCAGCTTTTACTAGACCCACTGAGATCCACATCAGGCAATTGCAACAGTTAAAGTCAGAACACGGTCAGTTGGGTGCACAGGTTGCAGTTAAACATCTTGCTAAATGTTAAATGAACCTTGTCTGGTGAAAATATCTGTTTAATTATGATCCATAGGACAATCCATGGCCCATACCTGCCATCTGATTTGCTTTGATTCAGTAGCCTTATGCTTGGACTCCCAATGAGGGACCTAAAACTGCATCTTTTTAAGGGATCAGAAAAAAATTCTAATATATCTTTTTGTGAAGAACTGAGTAAATTTCTTATTTACCAGAATGTATCATAAATTGTTCTAGAGCTTCTGTCTTTGGCTTGGCTTTGTTGGGTTTTTATTAATTTTATTAATAGCTACACCATTCTGCCTGCACATAACTTTTGAGAACAGTTTGGAGGATGAACATTCAGTGAGTAAAAAGCATACCTCGATAAGCATCCCTTACGAATGCTCCAGCATTAGTGAACCAGTTCTGGGCACTGACACAGAGTACCAGGGACAATAACAACATGCAGTTGTAGAACTTCATAGTTCACTTATTTAGGCTGTAATAGAAGGAGAGTATATGTCATAAAACTGGGCAATATTTTAAAGACTCCAGCCATAATGTTCATTCTTCTTATAACCGCATTAGAGCAGATACATGGATCAAAAGGATCACACACAATTCAGAAAAGTTACCAAAGTGATGATTTCTACTTAGAAAAATGAAATGCTCTCTGCCATCACAGCATCCGTCTCAGAGCTAAGATGTAAATATAGAAGTTTTAGTTTCTGGTTAACAGTTTCTATATCATAAAAATCACTTGTTATAAGAAAAAAATTGAATATATAGCAAGTTAAAATGGTATAAATATGAAGTTTCCATTTAGAATTAAACTTACCGGTGCTATATTGCAAAGCCCCTGAAAAATTGAGTTCTTTCTGATGGATTCTCACAAGAAAAATGGTACTTTATTTATAGGAAGCCTTATCTCAAAGAGCAAATAGGAAATAATTTACAGAAACATGGCTAAATTCAAATTGAGCAATTATTTGCTTGTTGAATGCAAACAAACATTGCTTCTGTTGGGAATTTACTGCAGTAAATTCCCTTATTTCTTCTTGAGGCTTCCTGCTTTCAATTGGTCAATGTCTGTATTCTCTCTCTCTCTCTAGCTCCAAGGATCAATTACTTAACCAATGCCTAATATGATGAAATGTCCATCATTTACTGGAAGTTGCAGGCAGTCACTTTTTCTGACTTGCTTCTATTTTTTTTTTTAATTCATGAAGTGAGTAATGCTTTATATGAGATTTTTATGCAGAAGTTTTAAGTAATCATCTGGCATGTACCATAAACACCAAATCAGTTTTATTCTTATGTATAATTGTTTGTACAGTGCCTAGTCAAGCGGTCCTAGTCCATGACTTTGGCTTCAAGAGGCTATGGTAATAGAAATAAATTATAAAACTTAAATGACCAGAGCTGGTCAGAAATGGGATGTCATCTTCGCAGACATTTTAATTTTTTCCCCTTTTAAATTTAGATGGAAATTTGTCAAAATTTTGAACTTTGAGTAACATCAACTAGCTTTTATTACCACCATTATGATCACTAAAGGGAGAGGTTAATTTGTCTGAATAGCGGTTAACTTAATGTGTAGCTTTGTTGGCAAGATCTAAGCCATAAGCTAGATGCCATTATATGAAGAGTTACAAAAATATCTTTTCATTCAAAATATTACCTGTGGATTGGAATCATCAGCTCTATCAGTAATTCAGGTTATTTTGTAAAATGTTTTCATTTGTGATAAAACACAATCTTAACTATCAAAATGTTATTTAAATGGAGTAAACACAGTTTACATTCTCCGATCAGTGCATGGGCGATATGTAAAACTGTTATTGATTCTAACTGCAAAAATGCAGGTAAATATCTATGAGTTCAGGTCCCTAGTATCTACTAGTTTGCCCTCTAAAGTTTGCAAACTAAACAGCAGATCTTGTAAATGGTCAATGTGGTTCTTATGGGAATGTAATCTGAATAAAGTCATCATGATTGGGAAGGTGTTGTGAAACAGTGCTAAATCAGTCCTGCTCACTAGTCCAACAGAATTCTATGACTTGCAAACACAGACCGTAGCTGTATTGTCCATGCTCAATGCCCTGTTGACCAATTTGGCTTTGAGCTTTCTGGAAGCTTTCGGAAGTGTTTATGTTCAACAGTAACAGCCCTGACAGCAAAATGACATAGGCTGAATCGTGTCATTTTCCTTTAATCTTACTCATTTTATTCCCACGAGCATCTACACTTTTCTAGACAAACTCCAACTAGTCTTGAAAAAAAGGGAAAGATAACTCCTAGGTACTGTTATCCTGGATAGCATTTACTTACTTGTAGTAACAAAGCTGTAGAGATTTAGAAGCTCAGTAGTCCCTGAGCTACACCTGCATTTTCCCTTAGATGAACTGAACTTGCTGGATACCACTTATTGTAAACGCATTAGTTTTTCAGACCCTCTATGATCTGCCTACCAGAGACACTGCACATCATCATTTAAAAGTAGCAGTGGGTTGTATAGCTGGAGATGAACAGTGGTATTTAAGGTGATCTACATGTTTCCTTTAGCCCTCTTTTCATTCACTCAACATTCTGAAAACATTCAAGCTTCTGGACTGAAATTTTACAGGCCTGGTCTCCACCCAAAGGGAAACTTTTTTATTATTATTATTAATTTGAAACAAAATCCATTCAGTACATTTTGTCCTATTGTAACAAAAAAGCTTGAAGAGCAAAATGACTGGAGATAAACAATTAACATTTGGTAAGAAAAAAAGGAAGTTCCTTGTAACAATACTTTGGATTTGGCAGGCATGAGGGTTTAAGAATCTCACCTTATCTTTAAACACTGATTGGTATGATTTTTTGGTGCTTTTTAACTGATGTCCTAAGAAAGAGTAAGCTGCTGTGGCTAACTTTGCCATGCAGGAGGCCAGCCAACTGCCTTCGGACCTGCACAGTTAAGGTGCAAACAGTACGAAGCAGAGTGCTGGTAATTTACAATATCATGCAGACAGTCCTTTAATATTCCTCAATGTTAAAACCTTCATCTGTTCCATGTATACAGTTGTCAATTCAGTAATATGCATAAATTCAGAGAAATTCAGGGTTGTTCTTACAGAATGTTTTTTTCTTTTAAAAGCTTCAGTTTACAAGTAGAGAAACTGAGACACAAAGAAAGTAATAGATCAAAGGCCACAGCACTCACTCATAGAACCCAATTCTACTGATTCTCAGCGAAGTTGCCTTATCTTTTGAGACCTAACCCACCTCACTCAGAGGATATCCAAAAGGCTAGGCTTATTGTGGAAACTTGGAAGTGAGCCTGGGCATTCCAGTAAGACAGATGATTAGGGTATCTAATGAGGAAAGGTACAGTTTCAGTCACAGATCAAGAAAGACCTTCCAATTTGTCCAGCAGAGGACGGCTAAGCATCAGAATAAAGTGCTGTCCTCACACTTGAAGGGTAATACCTCCAATTAAACCCATGACTGCTCTGTTTGTGAAACCCCATGATCTAATAAAACCTAATTACGAGTAAAACACAAGTCGGAGTATTAACTCGCCTTCTAGAGTCTTAAGGAGTCCTGCATCCAGCTTACCTCCTGAGGAGTCCAGATGCTTTTACTGGATACAGAGTGGCTGGTGATTATTCTGAGAGGGGGGATATAATGTTCTGTTTCTTTCATGTATACTATTTGACAGTTGGGTCTTGTGTGTATTTTTTTTTCTTCTGTTAAACAATGTACAAAAAAGTAAATTCACTTGGGTATTATTGCAACTACACCTCTTTTAGAGTTTGACCAACATATTTGGATTCTTGTCTTGACATGCAAACCCACTATACAGACAATCTTATTATTAAGCCAAGTGACACGATTTCACAAAGAATTAGCCAAAAAGGTTAAACACGTGTTAAGGGGCTCAGAACGTATCTGGGTGAGAGACTTTTCTTTCTTATGCTTGCAGTGTGCAACCGCAGCATTTCCTCCGATGAAGTCACAATGTGTTCAGGTATCCTTCACATCTTATTCACATAGAAATAAGGAAATCAAGACTAAGTCAGAAACACTTTTTTTTAATTGAAACCTCTTAAAATTAGTTGAAACCATGAATACAAGTTCATTTTAGGTGCAATACACTTAAAAAATATTGTATAACTGTGGTTAATACTAACAGTGCTATGCAAAATGAAAAACAAGCTCTTTGAATGAAAGTTTGTGATATATTGTAAAAGTCAGCATTGTTAACTGTGCGTTTTAAAATAAAGGTTATTATGTACACAAAGCTTTCAGCTGTTTTTCCTGACATGACATCTTCACCCTCTAAGCTGAAGAGATTTCACTAGACTTTTCCCAAAGAGAACTGGTTCTGTATTTTCCTGAGACAGAGGATTCTTCCACTTATATAAATCTTTACTTCTTTGAAGTGCTGTATAAAACTGAACCAATTAATTCTAACACCCACATGAGGTAGAAATGTTCTCATTTTAGAGGTCAGGAAACAGAACAAATCATTTTACCTTTCTGTGCCTAAGCCTCATGGCATATCAATACCAAAGTTAGGACGACAGAGGAGTATCTGACTTCCAGGGCCGGCTCTAGGCACCAGCATTCCAAGCATGTGCTTGGGGCGACACTTCTCAAGGGGCAGCATTCCAGCCCTTTGGGGGCAGCACTCCGGCTTCCCCCCCCCCCCTTGTGGCAGCAAAAAACCTGAAGCTGGCCCTGCTGACTTCCAATCCTTTTCACACCTATGATAAATAAGACCATGGGGTGCCTGAAGGCATAGGATGGCACATTTGTGCTGTTTCCAAACTTCAGCTGAAAATCTCTACCCCAGGAAATACTGAAGTCGAAAGAAGACGTTTTGTTGGCTTGTCACAGACAGGAACCTTAAGGTATGAAATACCTGCCACTGGACCTATTTCTGTAGACATTTATTCCCACACCAGAGGAGCTATGAAATGCTCCACCATAAGGGAGTGACTTGTTCTCGCAATTGAGACAAAGAGGTTAGCCATCCAACTGCAGTTTTATATATCAGACCAAACTTTACAGATAAAACTTACATTGACCAAAAAATAATTAAATTTTAAATAAAATAAAATCATTAATTTGGAATGCAGCAAACAATGGAGACAAAACTATATACATAAAACATATAAAGGCTCTTATTTTAAAGGGATACTGTCAAATAAATTTACTCACAAAATTCTGGTGTGGGAGAAAAAAATGATGGCATTTTTTATAGGGAGTTAGTTCTTTAGGGTTTGATCACTGCCTAGATACTATAGCATTGTGCTAGTGAATAAGGCTCTAAATTGAAATGAGCTAAAACCAAAAGTAAATCTCACTAGTCTGTTTTCACTATCTAAGCTCTAGGAAGTTCAGAATGCTATTTTTTGCAAATGATTAAGTAAAATTGGGTGTTTTAAATATTCAGTTTTAATAATCTAATGTTTATCTTAACAGTGGTAAAGGTTTTTTAAAAATATGATTCTTAGCTTGACAGCCTCCCTTTAAAATACTTTTTAAAAGGCAATTTTAGATGAAAAGGTATGCAGTTGCATCATTTCGTCCAAAAAGACAAAAAAATCAGTTATGAAATATTGACATCTAAAGATATGTTGATTTGTGTGGTAACTCATCTGAAGATGACCTCGTGACAGATTCCTACAATTTACAAATGCTGTGTTTACACTTTTTTCCAGTGGTCTATTAATAAATGAGTATTTTAAAGATTTAATGCATATCTCTACACTATGCAATCAATACCCCATAACATTATTTTACATAGCTCTTAAGATAAAGCTGTAGCTATTCCAATAAATAAATCAAAAGAGTAGATATTCTATAGAATTAAGGAAAAATCTGCATTCTTGCATGCATTCACTGCGGCTATTGACAAAAGTGAATGTCAGATGGGAAAACAGTTTGGGTGCTCATGCTAGCAATATACACAGAATTAATCCTTTTGAAATTTACATCTTAACCAACCTACAGAAGAGTTGCTGAAGGCAAAATACACTATTTTCAAACCTAATTTAATGTTCAAAGGACTGTACTTTTAACCAACTGTTTTAATTCATTCAGAGTTATTACCAAATTCATTCAGCACTTTTAATCCTATTGTAAAAAAACCAAATCTGTTAGGACACTTGTGGTCTTAATTTCAACAAACATCGGAGTATTTCAATCTAACAATTTCTGAATCCTGTTTTAAAAGCACATTTTAAACTATTTAGGAAGAGCTGTAGAAGAAAACTCAATTCAGGTGCTATTTTCATGCAGTGTAGCTGAATCTTGTCCATACAATAATGTAGTTTGTTTCTTAGAGGTGATGAAAACTTAAGAGGCAATTTAATGCAGCATATGCACAGTACACAATTTCATTTCACCGTTTCCTGGCATATTTGCTATGCCTGCTGAGACCACAGAAAACGGTCACACCTTTCCAACATGGACTGTATCAGGGCTCTACAGACAAAAGAGAAAAAAAAAATCAAACATATTCTTTACTAATTTGCTGGACACTAGCTTTTAGAAAGAGTTTAAACTGGCTGATGCAGTGATAAATATAATTCAGTTTCAGAGGGAGCCCTATCATGCCCCTGCCTTTAAAGATTTTTCCCTAACCTGAATAGACAACATGAGTGGCAAACTGTAAATAACAGAAAATAGAAGATACAAGAGATTTTATTTTTTTTATTTAAGGCTAGTATTTAGGGCTTCCTAGATTCCAGGCCTTCACTCTTGCTTGTAACCACCACTCAGGACTGATGTAACACAGATTTCAATAGGACCTTCTCAAGTGCCATCTTCTAGAACTTAATTCACTTAATTCCACTTTTTTAAAAAAGCATGCATGCAAAAACATAAAGGAGTTAAACAGTGTATCTGCAGGTAAACTACTTCAACAGCAACCTCTGCAGTGTAAGTATAGTCCCAAATTCCAAATACTGTAATGTCTCATTGCACTATTACAGCATTTATGAAGCAGCCATCAAAGCAGTCTAGATCTAGGAGGATGTAGTATAGGTAAGGAGTTTCTGAATTCTTCAGCAGTGGACATCTGATAGTTTAGTCATTTATTCCGCACACCCACCCACCCTTTTTTTTTTGGAAACATTTATTCTGAATATATTTTCCGTTTTTAAGCTACATGTCTCAAATATACCTCTTAAATTGGGGACAGAAGTATTTTCAGGAAGTTTTACCACTCTAACACTGTTTATACTCTTGGAGCTGAAGTCTGAAGTGTTTTCACTTCTTTTTTAAATTCAATGAAAGAAAACTATGGCCTAGGACGGCACTGAGTGAAGTATCAATAAACTGTTCTCTATACACACATCTTACCTTTGCCTTTTTTCAGCAATTCTCAGTATTTCGCAGATCCTGGTAAATCTCTCAGACAATTCTGCCGTCAAATCACACTCCTGCAGTATTGGCAAGGCACGATCTGGACCAATTACCTTAGCCAACAAAAGAGCTACATTTTCAACAGTAATGCAGTTTGACCAATTAGTGCTACCATTGCCGATAGTATTCCCATTCTGTGTACCATGACAGTGGAAATCAGTGCTGCGACTTTGTGCAAGATGGAGAAGGAACTTCCATTCTTCCACAGTCTCTGGAATTGAGCCTAAATGCAAAATTAAATGACTGGCTGTAGTTATCTGTGAGAAAAAGCTTGTAGCAAACCTAATTTTACATCTATTTGCATTTAAAAGGAGCTAGTTTTCTAGAGTCAATATTCTACATTCATATCTTAGTTAAACGGCTTAAAATGCATTTTATTTTTTGACAGTCACACAAAACATTTTCAAATGTATTGGAGCTAATTGTTAGGGCTGAGGGCCACTGTGCACTAAAAACAGCTTTTTCATAGCCATTGTTGTGATTTTGGATTAAACTAAGAGCCAAAGAATTCCTTTGTGTGTCTTTTTAGGATATTGTAGATTTTCACTGCAATTCTGCCCTCTGATACAGAAACTTGCTCACTATAGCCTAGAAAAACCACTAGATAGTACTAGCAAATTAGCTGATTCTCCAAGGTACTGGGCAACAGTACCTTGGAGAGGGAAAGCTGAAGCCAAAATATCTGATTAAAATGTCAAGAGATTTGAACCACTCAAGACAAGACTATGGGGTTTTTTTGTTTTTGTTTTTTAAACACTGCTGTTTTGTTAGAAGACAAGAATTAAACTACAGGGTCACTGATTTATACACTCAATTATATTTATGCTGTACAATATACTATATTAAAGTGTTACAAAACGCCGAGTGATCTTGCTATACCAGTGCTTAAAACTCTCATCATTCAACTCTCGATAAATGATTCTCTACACTTAATCGGTAATCAATACATAGTCAATATAGATCATGTATTATACTGGTGTGCTCACGTGTTAAGATTCACTAACCATGTTCTCCATCCAACAGGTTCATATCATCCAAATGAACAATATTAGTAAAGGCTTCTATTCTTCTATCCAGTTCCAAGCAGAGAGAGAGATATCCAGGCCAAAAGCTTAAAAAAAATAAAAAAAAGAGACTGATGATTTCCAGAATCAAATACATATCTGCTTTAAACTAAAGTCATTGGTAATGAAATGCTGATTTAGCAAACTCATGAGTAAGAGCAAATAATCCCAAATACTAGGCATAACCTGGCAATTTCAATGTGGCAAAACATAGGCCATGCAGTAAGTCCCCAGAACTGTCAGTTTATTGAATGAACTAGAGTCGCCAGCCTCACAAAGGTCATAAGTGCTCAATGATAAGCACATGTAGGTCCCATATTGCAGTGAGGGTTTTTTTGTGAATGACAGTGGGAAAGGGTCAGGCGGAAAACAACCATCATATGGAGGTAAGAGCTGCATAAGGAAAAGAAGGGAAGTCATTAGGGAAACAAGGTAGTGGAGGTAATTAGGAACAGAGGGAATGTCTTTATGCATACAAGAGGTCCATGAAGTCTGGTGGGTAAATTTCTCTCTGCTAAAGCAGGTTAAATACGGGAGAGGCATTAGTGTAATTATGAAGGTACAACCCTTGTGACTTGCTTTGGGGTTATTGCCTTGGTCACATTTTAGGTCAATAACATTTGTTGGGAGTAAATAGAGCTTAACAGGTAATGGAGTAGTACGTGCTACAACATGACTTTGTTGCTTCTTAGCTACAAAGCGAGGTATTACTGCAGAGGTACATTTTACACGGGCTATTTATAACCTATACATGATGGCACTTTTAAATAAAGCCAGCCACAAAATACTTCATTTAAATAAATTTAGTTGACAGTAGACTGGCAGGAAACATATTGGCTTTCATTTGTATATTCAGTGGGCCAAGATACCAACTAAGCCAGTTTCAAGAATAATCATAATTTTTCAGTAAACTACAATGTTTCCAACTTACCCATATGACTTGCAGATCTCAGCCATCCTCTCTTTTGTTACAAAATCAGCTGGGAGTTTAATCAGAAGCAAAATCAGTTGGCTATAGCCCCAGGTAAACAAATGTGAACGTGGTCTGGGAAGACAATTTAATTCACAAGTTAAATGTTAACAGTCTCATGACTTAAAAAAAACTGTTTTTTATCAGGAGGCCAAACAGATGAATGGAATTGTTTCATCTTTCACATGAAGTTTTGACAATATTCAAAGAGCAGTGTGTCCAGCTATCTTCTTGACAGACTCACTTAAAATGAGATTTTCCCTGTGATTAGAGAGGGACAGAGAAAAGTTAATGTGGCCTTTTTGTGTACCAGCATCACCATTAGGAGGCATGTGCACAGCTCACTCGAAAAAGGGCATTTTTTATACTCCAACTGAGCCAGTAGGGGAATTTCACACATTTTAAAAAATGTGTTCCCCAGAAACACTCTGAAAATGATTCTTAAAAACAAAGTGGCAGCTTCTTCAGAGAGAGATGTATTTATAGTCGTTAAAGAGATCATTCCTGCCTGGATTATGAAGATAGCAAAGTTGTTTAATTCTTTGGTTGATGCTGTTAAACATCTTCAGGTACATGAGGTAACACACCCTAGAGTGAAATTCAACCTACCGCAGAAGGGCTAAGGCAAGACTATGCCTCGCTTACAGACCTTTGCTTAATTGAAGGCTTTATGGGGATTCTCTCCATTGGGGTGAATTTCACCCTCTAGGGAAGCGAAATTACTCTGAGGTAGCCAGCTCCACCATGGAACACGTAGCAAGTCTGGACAACTATGTCTGGTTTGTGCAGTGCAATTAAATATACGTGACTTATTACCTTACCTAGGGTTTCCTTCAGAATCCACTGTATTTGTTCTTTGTGGCGCATCATGAGAAACTGCCAAACAAAGCCAATCCAGTCGCAATACTTCAGGATTAAGAAGAGACTGAAGCAGGGACGACCTAAAAAAGAGTGGGAAAATCCACGGGTTTTAAATTGACCAAATATGGAATTGTGATAAACTTTGTATATACTATTTAAAAATACTCATGATCAGTGCACTGTAAGGATGATTTCTAGACAAGTTATGTTTCCTTTAATCTTCAGAAATATTACAGAATACAGCCATATTTGAGTTAATTTGATACATTACAGTCTAATAAAACACTAAGTCATTAAAGGGTTGTTACAAAAATCTCGATAAAATGGAATCTGCTTTGTAATGAGGCGACATGGGAAGAGACTGGTGCACAGAAATTAACTGGCAAAACAAAAGGTTATTTAATGTTAGGTTCCACTCTATTTTTAATGAGCAGGCAAAGTAGCAGCACATTAAAAAAAAACCCACACAGCTGGATGATGTCCAGTCTTTTCATTACGTAACCATTTCCCAACAAGGAAAAAAAAAGCACACAGCACACATGCAGCCCCTTTACCTTTCATCTTCTGGCTTTGATTTAACAAGGCTGTCTAAATATGCTAAAAAGTGGGCAGGGTGATGTCTACAAAGCTGCATGATGTCAGAGGGCAAGATTGATGGGTGGAACTTGATCAAGGGCCTTACAGCTGTTTCCCCAAACTTTTCATAGAGCCTGTACAAACAAAAAGACATCTTTAATGCCAAATCACAGCAAGATTGCCACTGTGATAAGAAAATACAACTCTATTTCAAGATTCTAATTTATTTACCAGCATGTTTCAAGTTCCTCTGCTTGAACACCGCTAACACTAGAACTATCGTTGCAAAAAAGTCTCACAAAAGATTGAAGAGGCTAGTGGGAATATAAATCCAGAGCAAGGCAAACAGGAAATGAATTGACAGTCTGTAATTTGTCATATTAACCAACATGGAAAAAAAAGTCACGCACTACAGACCTTTGAGCATGTGCCAACAACAGAGGACTATCCCAGGGCCCCAAGTCATTTAACAGTTTTAATATTTTCAACATATCTCCATTTTCCATTGCCAAAGTCACTGGACTAGCGTGAGTCAGTTCTGAAACACAAAACATTGTAAATGTTTTAACCTGATCTTGCGAAGCCTCACATCCTAACTGCATGCATATAAGCAGTACCACTCAAATAAATGCAAGGATGCAATTAATACTTTTCTACTCTAAACTTTGCTTAAGCCAACATGGAACAGATTTCTGCATGCCCAAACATAGTCCTCCATCCAGCAAAGAACTTAAGCATGTGCTTAACTTTCTATGCTGAATCAGGGTTCTATCAATTGGTTGCCTTGAAGACCTATCTATAAAGGTTTTGCTTCAGTTTTGGAAGTTGCATATAGCGGACCAAATTCTGTTCTGAGTTACATCCAGGAAGCCTCATTCATTGGGATTGCAAAGGTATGAGAAAGGGCAGAAGGGACTTCTGGAAAAGAAAAGGATGCCTGAGGTGATCAACTGCATGCCAATATGGGGGAATTCTTTTCCAATTCACCGCTGATCTTCATAAATATGCTGTTGTCCAAGCTTTGGAAACAAGCTGAAATATTTGAGCATACTTGTGCCTACTTTGCCCCTGAGGATGCTGAAACTCTTTTCCTAATTTTAGTTTTATAAGTTAAATAATTGAAATTATTTGAGTTCAACAGCACCACATTTTTCAAGTTCTCTTTGAAATTTGCATATTCTGTTTCAACACATTTGATTCATATCACTACCATATTCAGCTAACTGAAGTTGTAATACATATTAACTTGTTTAGAAATAATGTTAGTGTAGTAACTAAACAAGAAGCATTTTCCCCTAGAAGCCACTGGTTCTTATTAACTTAGTTTTGTTTATTAAAAAACTAAAGAGCACTTGTTTCAGAGGTGATTCAGAAAGGAATGTCCCCTCAGGCTGGATTTTTTTCCAGAACAAAAACCTAAAACTTAGCTTCAATTGGTTTAAAAATGAAAACAAAAAGCCACCGCAGTCATTACCTTTCAATCCTTCAATGTAAGTTTCCCAAACACTGGGACTGCTAGTGTAATTGATTGTAATACATCGCTTCAGTCTTTTTAAATCCAGGAGAAAGAAATAGTCCTTTATGAACTGACAAGCCAAGACCCATGACACTGTTAGCTGTAAATCCTGCTCAGCACTTTCTTTCACATTCCCACTCTTGCAAGGAAACACATTTAATTCAAAACATAACGTCGTCAACTCTACTAGGTCCTTGTGAATATCGCGTGCTATGAGACATGGAGGATACACTTGAAAAACATGGTCGGAGGCTCCCTTTGAACTGGCATCGTTTTCACATACTTCTCTGCCAAAATGAGCTTCGCTAGTTTGATCCTGTCCAGTATTTCCTTGCAAGGCATCTGTCTGTCCTTTGCCTACATGATCTTCACTGTGTTGATCTGGTTCAGTATTTTCTTCTAAAACCTCGCTCTGTTCTTCAGCAAGCACATTCTTATCTTCCTTAATGGATAAGCAGTCATCTGAAAAGGAAGGTTCTTTGAAACCAAATGTTTCTTCCAGATACAAAAACCACTCCTGCAAAACTCCTCTCAAGCATTGTGGTTCTAACAAAACCAGTGGATCTTGCAGTTTGTTTCTGTAAAACAAAATGAAAAATGTGTTGCACTTGTTTAATGAATAGTCAAGAGATGCCAGAGCTGATCAATTATACATATCAAATGGACAACTCAACTGTTAGTATATTCCTAGACCAGGGGTGGGCAAACTTTTTGGCCCGAGGGCCACATCGGGGTTGCGCAACTACATGGAGGGCCACTTCCCGCCCCCTAACCGCCCGCTTCAGAACCCCTAACCCATCCAGCCCCCATCGCTCCTTGTCCCCTGACCACCTCCTCCCGGGACCCCCGCCCCTAACCGCCCCCTGGGATCCCACCCCCTATCCAACACCCCCTGCACCCTGTCACGACTGCCCTGACCCCTAACCACACACCCTCACAGGCCCCCTGGGACTCGCACACCTATCCAACCTTGCCTGCTCCCTGTCCCCTGACCGCCCTGACCACTATCCACACCCCCACCCCAACAGCCCTCCCGAGACTACCACCCCCTATCCAACCAGCCTCTGCTCCTCATCCCCTGACCACCCCCACCCAGGACCCCCTGCCCCTAACTGCCCCCCAGGATCCCACTCCTTTATCTCCCCCCACCCCACTTCCCTGTCCCCTGACTGCCCTCCCGACCCCATCCACATTCTCGCCCTCCGGGACACCCACCCCCAACCCTTCCTGGTCCCATCCCCTGACCACCCCCAGAACCTCCGCCCCATCAAACCGCCTTCTCCCCCCCTGACTGCACCCCAAGACCCCTGCTCCCTTACCCCCCTTCCCTGCTCCCTGACACCTTACTAGCAGCAGGAGCTCGCAGCCGTGCCATCCGGCCAGAGCCAGCTGCGCTCCCCACGCTGCCCAGCAGGAGCAGTGGGCCAGAGCGCAGCCCACGTGGCAGAGGGTCTGCAGGGGAGGGGCCAGGGACTAGGCTCCCCAGCCAGGAGCTCAGGGGCCAGGCAGGATGGTCCTGCAGGCCTGATGTGGCCCACGGGCTGTAGTTTGCCCATGTCTGTCCTAGATATTGGTCATACCAATGCTGTTTTCCTGAGTAGTAAGGACAGTAGGGAAGTCACTATATAATTTCCCCAGCATGCTTTTGGGGATCTTACGTCCAAATGATTCACCTAGCTTGGAAGGCAACCATCCAAGTCTCCTCTAATGCTACAGTCCTCTTTTTCCTCAGCAAAACTCACAATGAAGTTATATTTTTAATGGAAAAAAGCCACTATTCAAGTAAGGACTTTCAGATAGCCCAGGGGAGGGCAAACTACGGCCCGCGGGCCGGATCCGGCCCCTCAGGGCTTTCAATCCGTCCCACGGGATTGCTAGCCCCGTGGCGCAGGGGGCTAAGGCAGGCACCCTGCCTGCCCTGGCCTGCGCCACTCCCGGAAGCAGCCGGCACCATGTCCCTGTGTCCCTGTGTGGGAGGCAGGGTAGAGGGCTCCATGCGCTGCCCTTGCCTGCAGACACCACCCCCTGCAGGTCCCATTGGCCATGAACAGGGAATTGCAGACAATGGGAGCTTTGGGGGGGTGGTACCTGCAGGCGAGGGCTGCACGCAGCGAAGCCACTTGCCCCATTCTGCCCCCAAGAGCCATTGCCGGACATGCTGGCCACTTCCGGGAGCGGCACAAGGCCAGGGCAGGCAGGGAGCCTGCCTTAGCCCCGCTGTGTGCCGCTGTCACCCCAGAGCCGCTCAAAGTAAGCGGCACTGGGCCAGAGCCCATACCCTGAACCCCTCCTGCACCCCAACCGCCTGCCCTGGGCCCTCTCTTGCATTCCAACCTCTTGCCCTGAGCCCCGTCCTCACCCCGCACTATCTCCCGTACCTCAACCCCCTGCCCCAGCCCAACATTCATAGCCCTGCATACAATTTCCCCAACCAGATGTGGCCCTCGGGCCAAAAAGTTTGCCCACCCCTGAGGTAGCCATACACCATGTCTGGATATACTTGCACAGCATCATTTTCTACAGATATTTACAATAAAAGCTTTCTGCCAGAGTAAAATATAGCTCTATGCTCTCTACTTACATAGCTTCTGTTGTTGCTATCTTGAGATCTCTTAGCCGGTCCTCTTCTTGAGGCTGGCTCTGTAGCTCCAAACTAGAAAGAAATATAAAGACAAAATTATGCTATCTTTTTAAAACAGAGGGAGAAATAGCATTAATTCTGTTATGAGAAATGCAGCTCTTACTTTTCATGCGAAACAGACAAATGAGACTACAGTATTTATGGAGCAGCTGGACATGAGGAGCAGAAGAAAAATAACTTTTTCCATCTTGTCAACCTATGAGAGTTCTCTGATGTCAAGAAACAAAACTAACTTTAAGCTAAAAACAAATTCATTGCTTAAAATATTTCAATTATTTGTCAATGTAACTCCTGATAATTTAGTGCTCATTCTTTATTCTTACCACTAAGCCACTACAGTGTTTTCTTATTCCTTTAAGCAACCAGTGTTGAGGGAGGGTGACAAAGCTGCTTGTTCCTCTTTTCATTAAAAATAGGATGTAGGCTTTAAAATTCACATGCGTCAACAAGTCTGGTTAGGTACCCAAGCAGGGAACTATATAAGTTTCCCCTTCCTCAACCATTCCAGCACCACGAATGTAAACTCTTAACATCCATTTTCTAGAAGAGTTTGACTCCTGAACAAGCTTTGAGGTAAAAAATTGAGAAAGGAGGCAGGGGGTGGGGAAGGAGAGACCAGATGAATTCTTGGAGCCTCTCTATACAGCCAGCTGGAAAAAAAAAATCTCGAACAGAATCATGTGATTCCCCATTCTATTGAAATGAATGGGATCATTGTGGAAGACGCGAGTTCCCAGTCCTTTCGGCAGCTGGCACATTTGACTAATAAAACTATGTGAGCTTGAACTTACTCGTTTTCATCTTCTTCCTGGGAGTATGCGGCTATACTAGCAGTCACTTCATGAGACTCATCATCATCTTTCATTTCCTGCCTCACTCTGACATCAGGACTCATATGAAGGGTGCCAATCTTTTCAGTAGTTTTGCGTACAAAGCTGGAAACACTAGGAGCCAAAAGTTCAAACAACTGAGATGGCGGTAGGAGAAGAACTCATAGGTCAACACAATAAATCTCCGTCTTTCTAGCCAGCCTCTCACTTCAGAAATCTTTATCATCTAAAGGAGGCAGGAAGAGAGGATGGGCACACTGGGAACCAGCAAGTATCAATCAGTCAAAATCCAACATGCACTCAGTAAGAAACATCTCAGAACTTAATACGCTTTAGTCAAGTTCTTTACGCCTAAGATTTTCAGGCCCCAATGGAGATCACAAAATAAAACACTGGAAGTTTGGTTTAGTGCTGCCTGGTAGAGGGGATTTTACAATTATGCAAATGCTGATATTTTTATTTGCAATGCAGAGAGGCTAATTTTCCATGATAAAGCCTCTAAATTAGCACATGCATAAGAAATTTGTTAATTATCTTTTAATTTGGTCTATAATGACCTTCACAGTGACAAGAAAATTATTCAGGAAATGTACAGTTATGAAGAAATTGTCCTCTGTTTCAATTTTCCATTCCTAACCCTTAGAACGTCTCATTCCAAAGGAAGGCCTACCTACATTCCAAAACTTAAATATATTGGTCCATAACATGTAAGAGTTCTTTAGAAAGCCAGGATTCAAAAGCAACTTCAAGTTCTTGCACTCCGGGTCAGAACAGGCTTAGCTGTGTCAGAAAGAAAAAACAGTTATCTACCTTTACCATAACTGTTGTTCTTCAAAGTATATTACACAGGTCCATTCCATTACAGGTGACTCATAAGCAGATTAATGTGGAGACGATTCAGATTCTACCTGAACAGCTATGATGAAACAAGCCATCCAAAACTGGCATTGTTCCTGGACTGACGGGAAATGGCATAATGAGCAACAAATGTACAAACTGATGACCAGGTGGCTGCTTTGCAAATGTCTCAACCGGGTACATGCGTGAGGAAAGCTGTCTGTGCTCTAGTTGAATGAACCAATACTCCAGGTAAGAGGTGGCGTGACATAAGCTAACTGGTAGCACAAACAAGTGCAAGAGAGGATTTCTTCCTAGATTTCTTAAGTGGAAACCAGTCTATCTTTCACCCTGGCTGCAAATCACAACAAGACTGTGCTGAGGAGCTAAAGGGCCTGGGGTGGCCCAATTAGAAGGCTAATTCTCTCCTCACAGCCAACAAATGATGTTTTTGCTCATCTGTACACATGTAGGCTTTTGGGGCAAAGTTGGCAAATAAACTGCCTGGTTAATGTGGAAATTGGAAACCACCTTTGTCAAGAATTTTGGATGAGAGAGGAGGTGCACTTTATCCTTATGGAAAACTGTATAAGGAGGCTCAGAAACCAAGGCTCTCAATTTACCCACTCTCCTTGCTGAGGTTAATGCAACCAGAAATTAAACTTTCATAGAGAGATGGAGCAGGGAGCAATTCACAAGAGGTTCAAAGGGAGGTCCCATTAATTTTTTTAGCACCAGGTTGAGATCCCCTGGGGGAACAGGTTCTTGTACCTGAAGGTATAATTCAGTGGCTCTCAAATTTTTGTACTGGTGGCCCCTTCCACACAGCGAGCCTTTGAGTGCGACCCACCGGTATAAATTAAGAACACTTTTCAATATATTTAACACCATTATAAATGCTGGGGGCAAAGTGGGTCTTGGGTGAGGCTGACAGCTTGTGACCTGTCATGTAATAACCTCGCAACCCCTGAGGGGTCATGACCCCCAGTTTGAGAACCCCTGGTATAATTCATCCAACCCTCTTAGAAATATGATAGTTACGGGGTTGGAAAAAAGCGATTTATTACCCAGTAGAGGGTGGAACACTGAAATAGCTGCCAAATGGACTTTAATTGAACTGTCTTGATGTTTGAGGTGCAACAGGTAATCCAAAACATGGTTAATGGAAGCCTGCACTAGAGAGATACCGTTTCTGTTGAGAAAAAATAGAAAAACGATTCCATGTGGCCAGAGTACACCTAGCTGAAGGATTTCTCCTACTCAGAAGGACTTCCTGAATGTCTGTTGAGCAAGCCATTTCCAACAGTGCTAACCAAGAGGCATCCCTGCTGCCACGTAGAAGGCCTGTAGGTTGGGGGCACTATTCCCTTCAGTTTGTTTACATCTCCCCCTTCAAATCCTACTTCCCTGTCACTCTTCGGGGACCACTCTTGCAAGACCATTCTTCAGCAGGAGGCCCAATCTCTCCTAGCAAGAGCCTGAGAGAAAGTTCCTCTGTTCCTCAGGGGGAAGAGTTTTTATTTGTGCTGTTTCCTTTGTGCCAAAGCAAAAAGGCAGTCTCAGACCTATTTTAGATCTAACAGAGTTAAAAATGTACCTGAAGAAAATAAAATTCCTTACAGTTACCCTAGCTTCCATTAGTCCTTCCCTGGAACAGGGTGACTGGTATACTGCCCCTGACTTAAAGGACACTTACTTCCATATCGTAACCCGTCCAGATCAACAGAAGTTTCTCAGGTTTGTAGTCAATGGAACTCACTACCAATTCACAGTGCTTCCATTCAGCTTATCAGCAGCCTGTTGCATTTTCACAAAGTGCAGGTAACCATATTTGCAGAGATTGGAAATCCATGTGATTCCTCCACCGGGATGACTGCCTGGCGAGAGTCTCAGTCACTGTTCAGCATGACCATCATTCAGTCCACCTTCAAAACACCAGGGCTGTTTTTCAGTATGGACAAATCAGTCCTAAAACCCGTGCAAAGAATATTGTTTATCGGAGCACGCTTGGATGCTACAAAAGCCCGGGTGTTTCTGCCCCTGTCAAGTCTCCAAATGCTCAGAGACAGTCTTGGATCTAAGAGCACATCCAGTTACCGTAGCACACACTTGGCTGAAGCTTCTGGGACACATGGAGGCATGTACCTGCATAGTACAGCATGCTAGACTACATGTCAGCCCTCAGAAAGCTTCAGGGATGGCTAGCGTCGGTGTATGTCCCCTGCCGACGTAGTTTAGACAGAGTGATTAGTGTTTCATAGGTATCCTCTCTGGACTGATGGACAGATCTTTGGCATATTTGTGCAGGAGTTCTCTTCTTTTCTCCGCAACCAATGCTCAAGCTGGTCACGGATGCCTCATCTCTGAGTGGGCCACATCAGAATCCTGCAAAATCAAGGGTTGTGGCCCTCACAATGCATATAAACATCAGAGAGCTACATGCTACCAATATAGCCTGTTGGACCTTCCGTCCACATACTGTGGGGAAAAAGTCTGCTAGCGTTAACGGACAACACAACAACTATGTCCTATGTGAACAGACAGTTCCTTCTAGCTGTGCCAGGAGGTAATTCTGCTTTGGGAGTTCTGTATAACCAACTCCATTCACCCCAAAACTGCTTGCTTCCCAGGCGAGCAGAACACATTGCCAGGTCCTCCTCCGCTCACCACGAATGATCACTGTTTGGACGTGGCCAGGTCCATCGTCCAGTTGTGGAGAACTCCCTAAGAGGACTTGTTTGCAACAAAGACCAATAGAAAGTGTCATCAGTTCTGCTTCCGAGGGTCACAGCCCAGGTTCTTTGATAGAGTTTCGTGTTCACAGACGAGCTCCCTCCTGCATGCATTTCCTCTAACACCATTACTATCTAAATGTCCTGTTCAAGGCCAAGCAGGATCGTGCTTACCTCATACTAATTGCACCAGCATGGCCTCAGCAAAATTAGTTCTTGGTCTCCCTAGCAATGCTAGTAGGATCTCCTCTGCCTTTCCCATTGGATTCAAACATGACTTCTCAGGCTGGAACATCCATAAACCACAAAGTTCTGATGGAAAATGACCCTCCCATCTGGTTTGGGACACAGAAGACCCGACTTCCAAATCTGACCAAGATGACTAAGTCCCCGCAATAACAGCAGAGCAAAACCCATGTAGACAGGAGACAGGTAAGCTGAACCCAGAGGTGGTAGTACTCAGGATAGTGAAAGTGGCTTGTCTCTGGAATGTACTGGCCCCTTAGGTACTGGAAGCGGCATCAGTACTGCATGCTCTTGCTGACCTGCTCTATGAACTACTGTTGCCGGTCGTGGCTGAAACCACACTTAGATGCTGGTACCAAAAGGTTAAGCAAGTCTCTGTGGCAGCGTACCTCTGACATCATCAATACCAGAATTGGTCTGCAGTCTGCTATGTCTGTATAAGAAATTCAGGGGTCGGTCTCAGCAGACCTGGCATAGGTTCTGGAGTTGACAAACCCCTCTTTGTGGCAGAGGAATGCTCTAGAAAACGCTTCCCCTTCGAGTCCCTCAGAGTCCTTGCCTCTATCTGGCCTTGCTGAACGAGGTACTGAGTCCCAGGAAGATGTCTCTTTCTTCCTTGATGCCAGAAACACAGTACATGGTGCTGAAGACGTCTCAGGAGGTGCACTCTGTACTGATGGCGCTGGGCTTGGAATACGCTCTGAATCCAACGGCTCCAAAGGAGGGCAAAGTGCCACTTCCATAAAGAGATGTTTAAGTCTTGCTGCTCTCTTTTTTTTTTTTAGAGTGGGGCTTAAACTCTCTACAAATGTGACACTTGTCACTGATGTGGGACTCCCCCAAACATTTTAGGCAGTGGGGCTGTGGGCTACTGACCAGCAAAGCTCTAGCACATGATCGGCAGGACTTGAACCCCAGAGAACAAGGCATGGCTCCAGTGCAGTGCCTGCTACTGAGACTCAAATTTGGTCCATAATTAATCTAAAAACTGAAACCTATCACTAGCACTAACCATGAACTATAACTAAATACCAATTAAACAACAGACTATATACAAAGAACTAGCAAAATCAACCTGTAATAGCAAGACTGGAAGTGCTCCAACAGTCGTAACCGTCCTTTTATACCTGCAAGCAGTGGCGAGTGATGGCAGAGTGTGCTTGAGCCACCCTGATGGGTACCACTCAGGGAAAAGGTTCTCCAACAATTATGCAAGGCTCACACACACATACACACACCCTAGAGTGGAATGGACATATGCAATCACTAGAAACAGAACTTCTGGATTCTCTGGTTAAGCAGTTAACATTCACCACTCAAAGAGCTCCTCCTAGTGGTGACAGTACAACACAAAAAGAGCTGCTCTTCAAATTTAAGAGGAGGAAATGGGTTTAAAGCCAGTAGATTACTGATCTTAAAATACAGTTTGTGTTGAAGGGAAATTTTTATAGAAGATTATAGACCACAAAATAAAATTTGATACTTGACCCAAGCCTTTAAACTGGAGTAACTAGAATGTAGCAAATGAATACTTATGGATTTAATTTTCTGCCTGTGTAAAAATTAATCTTCTCTGGTAATAAACTTTTTTAAAAGGATATAGCTAGGTATTTGGAAAGATCAAAATGAAGGTTTGGATAGCCATATAAAGCTTATGGATGAAGCTTTCAACAGACTAACAGGCATCAGGTAATTTGATTAAAACAATATTTTATTATTGAACAATACACTTACCTTAGCAAACTGAATGAAAGGGCTAACCCAACATTTCAGGATAATGCTACAAACACCATGGGCCAGCACTTCTGGTTTTAAATAAGATGCATTATATTCAGAGCTCTGAAATAACCAGTTTTATGCAAGATATTTCCCCCCCATCATTTTAGTGGCTTGCTTGTTTTGTTTTTTTAAAGGTGCACATTTGATTTTTAGATGCAAGACTTAGTTTGTTCACATACAGTATGTATAAACCACAGTTGATTCCAGATACCTGTGATGAATGCATAAGATTTACCAAGGAAGGAAGGGACAATTTAGTTGATTTGGGGTATATATCTTGACAATACATACCATCATTAAAATACACAGCAGGTAATTACAATCTTCAACAAGTACCAAAATGCTAAATCCCATAGCCACATTCAATAGACTCACTCAAAGTAGGAAACACTAGCCACAAGGCTATGGTGTGTGTTCTTAACCTCCATTTAAAACTCAAGAGTGAAATCCTGGCTCAACTGAAATCAATGGCAAGACTTATTGTCTTCAGTGGAGTCAGGATTAAACTCTAACTTCGCTATCAAATTTGATTTTACCTTTCAGCAAAGCATGAATCAACAATGCTATGAATTCAGAAAAAAGGAATGTAATGGATGAACAAATATCCTATGATTTTTACCTTTCCTTGACAGCTTGGAGGGAGACCAGAGGAGATGGTGAACGAAATGACAATGGAATACTGAATGGGAGAAAAGTCTCATTCCGATCAGTCTCAACCACCACAGAAGCATGAGATACGTTGTCTAACAAACGGAATTGAAATAATAAAATTATGAAGCAATGACTTGACAATGAAACATATAATCCAGTTATGACCCACACTTTAATAGGGAAATTTTACTCTTGTGACCTAAATTGTGTTTTCTTTTTTACTTGCAAATTCTGTCGTGGATTTTTTTTTTTAAAAGAGAATGGGAGACTGGAGATAGAATAGAATAGGGAATAGTAATATACACACACAGCCCTTGGGATCAAGAGCAATCCTAGCAGTACTGGCCTTAGACCTAGCAGGTATTTCTTTTATTAATCTGTTGAAGCTTTATTTGATAAAGCAGCAACTGACAAATCAGTGGCAGTAAGAGAACTCTCGATGGATGACTATCTTCTGTACATGTATTTCTGGCCTATTCTGAGGCAACAGCTCAATGCTATTTTCAGCAGGTAACCAAGATGGCTCAAAAAAAAAAAACTAACATAAATATGTCATATTAAACTATGTAGTGATATTTCATGAAAGTTAGATTACATTTGATTATACAGGTCTGTACCAGACAACCCATTACTAAGGTGTCTATCACCACTGCATTTAAGGAGATATCAATGTGTAACTTGATCCAAACACTGTGGCTCTTCATATCAGCCTGATATGAGTAACCAGTGAGTAACCAAAAGAGCCTCCACCATGTCCTTTACTACTACCGTATATACTCAATCATAAGCCAGTTCATTTATAAGCCAACCCCCCAAGATGGATCAATAAAAATGGAACATTTTTATGACCCATTCATAAGCCGACCCTATAATTCAGGGGTCAGCAAACTTTGGCTCCCAGGCCATCAGAATGAGCCACCGGTGGGCCGAGATGGTTTGTTTACCTCGAGCGTCCGCAGTTATAGAGGTAAACCTAAGTAAACAAAGTGTCCCGGCGCACCAGCTGCTTACCCTGATGGGCCGGGACAGCAACTGGTGGGGAAATGTTTTTTGGGGGGAGAAGCTGAGAGTCAGGGGAATAACCCCTGTGACTACCTCCCACATAACCCCACCTCTAGCCCAGGACCCCCACACTCTCCCCATCCCATCCCTTCCCACCTTATCAGGAGAGGGCCAGGGGAGGATGTCTCTGGCCTGGCTGGAGGTGCTCCGGCAGGCTGGGCAGCGCGGCCGCAGCCTGCTCCGGCGGGCCAGACCAGGTGGCACGGCCACAGCCTGCTCTGGTGCACGGGGCCGAGCGGCACGGCCACAGCCTGCCAGCCCCGGAGCTGCAGCTGCTTCAGAGGCTGGGGATAGAGCGCAGCCAGAAACAGACACACTCTGGCTCCGCCTCTTTCCTTCTGGCTCTGCTGGCTGTTCTGCCTTGCCTTGCTCCCTGTTGGGGGGAGGGGCTGTGTCCCACCTCTCCCTCTCTATACCCATCATAAGCCGAGTCCCACCTCTGGTGCTTCTTTTTACTAAAAAAATTTGGCTTATGAATGAGTATACACGTGATTTGGTCCATTTGTGCTTGCTCTCTACCCTTTAAAAGAGGCAAAGGCTGATGAGGTCAAACTGAAACCTAGTTACAGTTAGAAGCACAGATGGTAGCTATAGGTTGCCACAAGGCTGACATCTTATTTTTAGGTCATTTACGTAGTCATCTACAACACTACTGACTCCAGGCTAGCTTGCTCTTATTTCAGAAGTTGGGTGCACTGGGGTGTTTTTTGTTTTTAAATCATATCCTAGTACAAGAAAAAGACATACAAAGTGAACTCGATCACATTTTTTAAAAAAAATGTGTGATTAAGGAAAAGGATTATTTTAAGTAATGGTGATAATGCTCTTACTAGTACCTCAAAACAAAAAGTTTATTTTTCTTAAAATGGAGCTGAACTATCAGTTCTACTGCCAGCATTCAAAGCATCCTTATGGAAATGGGCCTCTAGATAGTACCGAAAGGTCAGCAAGTGGTGTTACACTGCTTGCAAACAAAGTTTTTGTTCACTAGGTAGAAAAGTAGCAATTTAAAGACTAATGGCCACTTATGGTAATGGGAACAGAGGAACCAATTCCAATGTAGAACAGAAGACAGCATTCATTAAGACCTGTTTCTCAGGAAATTATCTAAAGCGGTGGTTTTCAAACATTTTTTTCTGGCGACCTAGTTGAAGAAAATTGTTGATGCCCATGACTCAACGGCGCAGGGGATGAGGGGTTTGGGGGGTGGGGGGGCGCTCAGGGCTGGGGCAGAGGGTTGGGGTGTGGAGTGAGAGCTGCAGGGTGGGGCCGGGAATGAGGGGTTTGGGGTGCAGGAGGGGGCTCAGGGCTGGGACAGTAGGTTGGGGCACGGGGGGGGGGGTCAGGGCTCTGGGCTGGGGCTGTAGGCTCTGGGGTGGGGCCAGGGATGAGGAGTTTGGGTGCAGGAAGGGGCTCCGGGTTTGACGGGGGTTCAGGGCTGGGGCAGGGGATTGGGGCATAGGGTTAGGGCGCAGGCTTACCTTGGGCAGTTCCCTGTCAGCAGCACAGAGGGAGTGCTAAGGCAGGCTTCCTGCCTATCCTGGCACCATGGACCACGCTGCCTCTCGGAAGCAGCCAGCAGCAGGTCCAGCTCCGCACTGCTCTCACTCGCAGGCACCACTCCCCGCCAGCTCCCATTGGCTGGGAGTGCGGAGCTGGTGTTTGGGGCGAGGGCAGCGTGTGGAGCCCCATGGCCCCCATACCTGGGAGCCGTACCTGCTGCTGGCTCCTTCAGGGGCACAGCACGGTGTTGAGACAGGTTGGGACTAGCCTGCCTTAGCCAGGCAACACTGCCGACAGGACTTTTAACAGCCCAGTTGGCGGTGCTGACCAGAGCCGCCGTGACCCAGTGCCTTACACTCTGCGACCCAGTACTGGGTCATGACCCAAAGTTTGCAAACCACTGATCTGAAGCTCAAATACACCGAGATACAGAAGCATCTGGGACTTTTATAGTTTGAAAGAACTAGCCACTTTGAAATCACAAACTGAGCAGCAATAGGAAATCTAACTCCAAATGTGTAAAGCCTAGTCTCTTCACTTGAAAGTTTTACTTTCTAAAATACATTAAGATGGCATAACCAAAAGGTAAAGATAGATGAACAAATGTCACAAATGACAAGTGTAAAGTTCTTGGTCACAAAACATGCATTTATTAAGAGTACAAAACTACCTAAGGATGGAATTAGCTCTTAAGACTTTATTTTTTTCACTCTCTTGACACACATTCTGAGAAAGTCCAGCAACACCTTGGCAAAAAAAAATGGTGCACTATGAAATTTTAGTTCAGACACCAACAGATTCACTAAAAAGAGAGGCCAAAGAAACCCTCTGACATTTTCATATGCTTTAGTATAATCTACCTTGATTTTAGAAAAGAATGAGTCTAACAATACAGTTGCATTCTTCTCCTTCCCTCTTGCAAGATCAGGGAGATCACAATGGGCATCATCCCTTCCTACAGGACGCTCCCACTCTGCAGGGGACAGCAGGTTCATTCCTTGATGAGAAGGAAGTTTTGCTCTCTGGCCCCACTTAATTTTAGGTCATCAGCAACCCAGGAGTCAAGAGAAAAGAGACGCCACAACTTCTCATAGCTAGCAGCTCTAAATTGGGTGGGTGAGGTGGAAGGAGTTTAATATTTAATAGGAATGGGCCCTTCAGGTCTGCCTCATCCAGCTCTTGTGGTGCATCTGAAGAGAAAACTCACTATATAAAAAAAACAAACAAAAAAAAACCCCAATACTCTCCCTATAGCATTGGAGTATATTCCCAGCAGAAGCCCAAGAGCATCTCCCTTTCCACAGGCCATTCTATCCCCTCCCCAGCTTTAAACAGCTTCCTCTATCAACACAGACAGGCAGCAGCATAGAAAGGAGCTACTAACAAAGGTGTGTTTTTTCAGAAAGGAGAGCTTGCACTAGCCCTTGAAAAGCAAGAGAAGCCTCTAACTTTTGTCTAGAGATAGATATTTGTTGGGGAAGAAAAGAACAAAGCTGGTTGGGTGGAACAACAGGGTTACTCAAAAGGCTGCACCCCTCATACACCAATGTGTAAATGTACAGGAGGGAATCCCTTCCAAAAAACCCCAGAAAAGAAACCCTGCAAGAAAGTTAAAAACTCTTGACCCACACGTAGCAGCTCCCTGGCACCAATATAAGGCCTGGCTCAACTAGAGTTAGGATAGGACAACAAAAGCGAAAATCAGGCTAGCAGAAGCTGGATTAATACTGATGCAGGGTAGTTTGCCTTAATGCTAAGAATAATCTCGCTGAGTTACCTACGGAAAAAGGAAATCTTGAGTGAAATCCTGGCTCTACTGAAATAAATGGGAGTTTTGCCATTTAGTTCACTCGAGTTGGGATCTTACCCCTAAAGTTTTCAGTAAAAGGTTTTACTGCAAGAGGCCACAGAAGTGGTGACTTTAGGTTTACTACTAGCAAGATGTGGCGCATGTGATTCACCAGTTTATAGGGTTTAATCAGGGATATCTAAATGGTGGAAGACAAATGGAATTTACAGCTATGAAGGGTTTTATTATTGTTTTAAACCTAGACACCATATCACCAGCTACTTGTTGAACACAAAGAAGGCAATTGAAAAGCATATTTTCATTGCAAGCCATTACCAAGCTCCACCTGCTCTTCTTCCTGGTGTGTAGTAAACTCTTTAAGTCTCTCATCTTCTGACAATGTTTGGCTGTTTAAGGAACAAGAGTCTTCATCTGACTGACTGCCTCTTCGACTAATAACACGATAAATTCCAGAGTCTAAGACACTGAAACTTTCCTGTAGGGCAAATAATAAAGTCACATGAGCCACAAAAATATCCTTATTAAACCACACAGAGAATTCAGTGCACCACCAGAGCTTTTAATCTGAAACCTTGGAAATAAACACATATATGCCACATTGTATATTTATAAAGAAATTGAACTAAGTAAGAGTTAAAATGAAACTTTTAAAGGAAGAGTAACTACAAAAAAAACTGCAAGGCTGGTGGGCTGAGCACAAGATGAGGAACTAAGAACTCCTCGGTTTTAATATCATCTCTGACAAAGCCACATTGTATCTTGGACAAGTCACTTCCTCTCTGCACTTGCCTATAACGGGAGTTTTGGTCATGGTATAACTGCAGTTAATTGATTCTTCAATAACTAGTTAGCTAACACAATTGTAAGTGCAACTATAGATCCTCCACAAAAGTTTGCTCCAAGACACATGTTTCTCCCTGGTCATGGTTCAGCTCAATCTGTGCATTTCTGCATCTCTACAATATGAATAACCTCACAGGATGTTGTGAGAACAATCAGTTGTCTAAAGTGCTCTGAAGATGAAAATAGCTATGTAAGTGCCAAGTATGAAGCAAGTTTTTCCTTTTCACAAGATACTAAAAGTTAGGCTCAACACCTAACCGAACACATGAGTAAGACAGCACTTTTGTAAGTAAGATTAAAGCCAATTTTTAAAACTGAGTAAAAATCTTATGCCCAAATGAGGTCACATTTTCACACAAACCAGCATTTTCTGAAGAATGTTACAGCACTCTAAAATATAGCTTTAAAAAAGAAATACTGTCATGCAGGATCATGGTGGGTCAGAGAACAGAATTAAGCAGCCCTAGATGAACACGAAATCTATCAAAACATGCCCTTACAAATCTAGAAAACTGCATAATTAACATTTTTAGATTCCTACCCCAATTAGTCTAGTTAGTAATAGATACCCGAAGTATCTTGCAGTGTGGTTTTAGCCATGTTGGTCCCAGAATATGAAAGAGACATGGTGGATGAGGTAATACCTTTTATTGGACCAACTTCTGCTGGTGGAAAGTACACGTTTTGAGCTATGCAGAGCTACTATTCAGATCTGGGGAAGGAAATCAGAGCGCATGAGCTAAATACAAGTTGGGACAGATTGTTAAGCATAAGGGATAATGCATGTTGTAGGCGGCCACTTGAAAGGAAATGGGCAAAAGAGGGTTAGATCGTTATGCATATGGGATTTGAAGTGGACAATTAAGGGTAGCAGGCAGTGGGGTGTGGGGATTACAAATTGTTGTAATGGACTGTAAAACTAGTGTCCCTGTTGAATCCGTGTTTTTTGGTGTCTAGCTGAATTATTAATTTAAGTTCCCAGGCTATCTTTTGAAGGTATTGTGATATTTGAGGGAGAGTATTGAAAGAACAGATATGGAATGATCACTTTGTGAGAAAAGGTTGCCCACGGGCAATATGCGTTTTTTTCTTTTATCATTTTTTTGTGAGAGTTCATTCAAGAAGGTAATGATTGACTGGTTTCATCCACAAAGTTGAATGAGTTGCGATAAGCATGTGTAGGACCCATGAATCTTGAAAGATGTTTGTTGTGTGAGGTACTGATCACTGTAGCACTGGAGATACGTCTGCAGGTTTTGCCTCCGTTATTCTGGCAGGGTTTGGTGCTGCTCTGAGTTGGTTACATCCCGGTCAGTGGGGGGCTGGCTTCTGATGAAGAGCTTGGCAAGGCTGGGGGTTGTTTGAAGACAAGAATAGGGTGCTCAAGAAAGGTTTACTTCAGGATGTGGTCCGCATCAAATACGGGTTTTAACTGTATGATGATACCCAGTATGGGTTCCAATGTGGGGTGGTAGGTGTCAACTGGGAACTTAAATTCGTAACTGTGGTGGACAACAAAAACCATGGACTCAACAGGAACACTGGTTTTATGGCTCATTACAACAATTTGTAATACCCTCCCACCACTGCCTGCTACCCTTAATTGCCCACTTCAAACCCTTTATGCATAAGAGTCTAACCCTCAATTGCCCACCTCTTTTCAAATGGCCTCTTACAACATGAGTTAACCCTTATGTTTAACAATCGGTCTTAAATTGTATTTAGCTAAGACACTCTGATTTCCTTCCCCAGACCTGAATAAGAGCACCATGTAGCTTGAAAGCTTGTACCTTTCACCTACAGAAGTTGATCCAAAAAGATATTACCTCCCCCCAACCTTGTCGCCCTAAATATCTGACCACTATCAGTGAAGAAAGGCAACTATAAGATAAACCTTTTTTCTAATCTGCAGAGTGAAGGATTATGTGACACTGAGCCAGCGAGGGTTAAGCAACCAGCAGGCTGGTTGATCCAAAAATCAACCTTTAAGGACATATTAGAATAGTATTGAAATGGTAAACAGGACCATTCCATGTTAAATAGACCAGAGTTCTTGAAACGTAAACCTCTATTGTTAGAGAATTAGAAGCAGATATTAATTATATTTGTCTGTTTACCTATACTTTATTAGAAGTTTAACAATGTAATCTAATTAGCTTGTAGATGCAAAACTTCAGTTCCTGTCTGTAATGTTTCATTACTATATTCTATTGATTCAGAGATCAAAAAGGGATATTAACATTTAGATGAGACTTGTGGTGTAATAATATCATTGTCTTTATTTCTCTCTGAAGTTTGTAGTTCACTACCTATAAACCATTTGAATGGGTAATTTGCGATATGCTAATCAATGCAACTAGTTTATCTGTGTATACATAGGAAATAGAAGTTTAGCTTCAAAGCAACAATATACACTGCCTATTCTTCATCCGGGAAGGCCCCTACTGTGATCATTTGCTGTCAAGAGACTTATCTGCTGAGCTTCAGGCTCGGGCCTGATCCTTACTCAGATCTGCTTAAACTTTGATGGGGAACTTCAAGTCAGAAGACTGCGGTCTCCAGGTGTACCCTAAATTATCCCTGTAAATTCTCATGGAAGAATTTGAACAAACTCTTTACATCGACTGCCTGTTGGACTATAACCTCCTGAACTGATTCAGGAAGGACTTTTACAAATCAGCATCCTCACCATCTCTACTATGAAACTGACCTAAGAACTATACTCATATCTGTACGTCTAATGATTTTTAACCACAGTAATTCTCTTTTCTTTTAAAATAAATCTTAGATTAGTTAATAAGAATTGGCTGTAAGCGTGTATTTGGGTAACATCTGGAATATTCATTGACCTGGTGGGTAATGTCTGATCTCTTGGCATCAGTAGGACTTTATATATGGTGAATAAGGTTTTAAATAATCCCTCACCATATAGACTTGGCTGTCTGGGTGGGAGCCAAAGGCTGGATTGCTTAAAGGGAACCAGTAAGGCATTACAGAAGCTGTTTTGTTACTGGCCTGGTGAATCTAATTATTAGAATAAACCACCCGTTTTGGGGATTGTCTGCCCTATTCTTTGCAGTTTGCCCTGATCAAGCATTTAGTATAGTCCCTCCAGCAACCACAATCACAGATGGCAATGGACAAAATGAGGAAGAACTGAATTAGGGGAAAAAATTCAACTTTATATACACCTACATGTGATGAAATACTGCTCCTTCTACTGCTGCATGCAGAATCTAAAGGTTCCAGCTTTGATATCAATTCTTCCAGTTGGCTAATGACATCACTTTGGGTTGAGAGGTCCAGCTGCGATTTCAAGTGCTCTAGTTTGTCTAGAGGCAAAAATTTTCTTGCCTAACAATACAAAAAGCAAGAAGTTTGTTAATATTCCTAATGCTCATATGAAACATAACAGACTGGTTTTAATTTACTACCCATGCAATTATAGGCTAAGTTTTCTAATAAAGGAGTAATTGCTGATTAGTTCTACAATTACATGTCAACATGACAAAAGCTCCAAAATCCGAAGTACAAGTTTTACGGGATTTGGTTTAGGACAAAAGGACTTAACTGAATAGATGTAGTAGAGAGGTGGGAAGAGGTCCTAACTTACTCTGCAGGAAATAATAGAGTTCTGGAAGAGGCAGCAGACTCTGGCAGCAAGGCTCCAGAAACCTCTTCTCAGCAGACGTTCTACACAACGCTCCACTAGCAGAAGAGAGAAGTGCGAGACTTTTCCATTCGTATGCAGACAGAACAACTCATTTCTGTACACTGCTATATCCTGGATATCTATATAAAACAGATGAGCAGAAAGGTCTTAGGGATGAATGTACTTATCAGTATTCCTTTCCATTTCTGGGAAAACCTGAAAACAATTTAGAGACACAAAATGGGCGAGGTAATGTCTTTTATTGGTCCAAATTCTGTATTGGACCAATACAACGTACAACAGATTTAGAGTAACGCTCTAAGTTCCCCAGACCTGAAGAAGAGCTCTGCATAAGCTCAAAAGCTTCTCTCTCTCACCAACAGAAGTTGGGTCAATAAAAGACATTACCTCAGCCACCTTATGTTTCTAATATCTTGGGACTGACACAGCCATAACCACACTGGAAACAGTTTGTACTTTTCAATCTGTCTACTAATGATTACAACAAATTTCCATTCCTGAAATACACAAGTAGAATATGGGATAACAATTAGATGGCACTATGTTAGCATATAATTACCATTGCATACAATTAAAATTGATGAGTCCTTTGACCTTTGCCAAGTTACTTGGAAATATTTAATTACACATTATGTACATGTTTTTTCTTTGAAAAAAAAACAAAACAAAAAATGCAGAGACTACATAGCACAATGACAGGTGTCCGAATATTTGAAATGAATAAGTTGCTTGTTACGGATTTAATCACTTTGATGTACAAGAAACACTTAATGTGCAAATGCTTCATAACAGTGGCATTTTGAACTGTTAATATCAAGAGTGCAGTTAAATACCTTTAGAACAGTTCTAGGACCAAGATAGTACCCACATAAGCATTTGACATTTATTAGTCCTTCTGTGTAACATGGCAGTTGTCTAAATTGAAGAATGTAAATACAATTTAGAAGAACACTGTACAAAAGTCTCCTAATCTGTTAGGGTCAGATCCACATTAGATATTTTTTTAAAGATAATAAAATGGAGTAAGGAGAAGCAAGGAAAGGAAACCACAATATTTATGATGTTTCATTGAATCACATTGGGCCATTTTATTTTTGAGATTAAATATACTGTCCCCTACTACCTTTATTTCATAAGCATCCAAACAAGTAATTTGTGAAGATTCGTTTTCAAAGGGTTTCTTTTTTTAATATTCAAAAATTTGTCTCAAATTGCTGATCATTAACTAGAAAGTTATTAGCGAACGTTATTTAGCCCCCTTGTGGAAACAGAAATTGTAAGTACAAAGTCAGGAGAGTCAAAATATAACTAACAATGTAGCAAAAACTTAAGTTCCTTAAAGTTCACCTTTTACTTCACTCCAAAGTAAAACTTGAACATTTTGAGGAATGAAGACATAAATGCCTCTTTCTGTCCACGTCATAACACAGTGCTCGCTGTAAGCAAAGAAAAAATATTAAGCATTGTTTCAAGAAGTTTTAATGTACTCATTTTGGAAAGAAATTCTCTTGCCAGAGTACTCCATATAATAGTGTATTTAATTAATCTATTGATTTTTTTATTTAGAGAACAAGATCTGAACTTTAAGGACACAGTCTCCTGACCTAACATCTCTGTTTTCTATAGTCTGTAACCGAGCCCATATAAAAGGAATTCAGGTAGGAAGATTATTTTGTAGATGTTTCAGTTAAAAAAAAGTATTTTAAAAAAAACTGACTTTTGGAGAAGGTTTGCAGATTTACATGAAACCGTGAACCTGTAAAAAAAATGCTTTAAGTGGAAATGCTGAAAGTTAGTACAAATGTATATTTTGTTGGCCAGACCTGGAAACTTAAAGAAAAGAAAAGTAATTAGGATTTTGAAAATAATTCACTAGACAACAGGGTTGCGGGTTTTTTTTTTTTTGTGGGGGGGGGGGGACTAAGTGGGTTAAGAGGAATTGGAGCATGGGAAGAAGAGAATAAACAAATCAAAACTACTGCTCATGGGCTTTGCAGGATGTTAATTTGAACAGATGTTATGAAAGCCAACACAAAGAATAGTGTTAATAAAGCAGAGCGCCAGTAAATACTTACGTCAAATATAACAGTTTTGGGAAAGACAAAGACTGGAGGGAGCAGGCGGCAGTATTATACTGAGGATCCAACCTATAAACATATAATATCTAAATGGCAATTGACAATAATTCATTCTAATTACAAAACACGTCATGTTAGCAAAATATTTAAGCCCTCAGTCCTGTAAACATTTATATATACGTGCTTAACTTTAAGCATGTATTTAGTCCCACTAAAGTGATATGTATAAACATATGGGTATGTTTGTAAGATTGAGGCTTTAGTTATTACTGTCACTTATGAACAAAGTTTACTGGCAAAAAACCTACTATTACTGAAGTGGAATACTTAGGAATTTCAATATTTACTCAAGTCACAATCTGACTATATTACAATTTACCTCTAGAATTAATACAGGATGGATGGATTAGCACAATTCTTTTAACTAACAGCAATAATTGTTAACAGTAATCAATTGTTTTCAGTGGCATTTTAAATTGCCATGAACATGGAAGGAAGAGGTCATCATAACTACAAAAGGACTGATATTTCAAAACAGGAGCCCAAGACCTCTGGTTGCCTTAACTGTTAAGATAAAAAAAACAGTAAAGGCCAGAGATCAGTTTGTTTAGAAGTTTTCAATCAAAAACATTTAAAAGTACAAATATAGAAAAAAATAATTATTCTATGAAATAATTATGTACCGTATATACTTGATCATAAGCCGGTTAGTTTATAAGCTAACCCCGCAAGATGGATAAGTAAAAATGGAAATTTTTTATAACCTGTTCATAAGCTGACCCTATAATTCAGGGGTCAGCAAACTTTGGCTCCTGGGCCATCAGGATAAGCCACTGGTGGGCAGAAATGGTTTGTTTACCTCCAGCGTCCGCAGGCACGGAGGTAAACCTAAGTAAACAAAGTGTCCCGGCGCACCAGCTGCTTACCCTGATGGGCTGGGACAGCAACTAGTAAGGAATTTCGGGGGGGAGGGGCGAGAAGCTGGGAGTCAGGGGAGTAAGCCCTGTGACCACCCCCCACATGACCCCACCTTTAGCCCGGGACCCCCACACTCTCCCCATCCCATCCCTTTCCACATTATCTGGGGAGGATGCCTCTGGCCTGGCTGGAGCTGCTTCAGCAGGCTGGGCAGTGCACCCGCACCTGCTCCAGTGGGCCAAACCGGGCGGTGCGGCCGCAGCATGTTCCAGCAGGCTGGGCCGGGCGGCACAGCCGCAGTGTGCTCCAGCGGGCTGGGCAGCATGGCCATAGCCTGCTCTGGGGGGCAGGGCCAGGCAGCATAGCTGCAGCCTGCCAACCCCGGAGCTGCAGCCACTTTGGAGGCTGGGGAGAGAGCAGAGTGGCCGGAAGCAGAGAGACTCTGACCCCGACTCTTCCCTTCTGGCTCTGCTGCCTCTCCTTGCTCCCTCTGTTGCGGGGAGGGGCTGTGTCCCACCTCTCCCTCTCTATACCCGTTCATAAGCCGACCCCCTTCTCTGGTGCTTCCTTTTTTACTAAAAAACATCAGCTTATGAATTAGTATATAAGGTAGTTATAATTTCCATAGGTATAAAGTGCACTGGAAATATTTCTGAGAAAGCAATGACCCTTACCCCAAACCTAACCCATTCCAAAAAGAGTCAAACATGTTACCAAACAGTAGTGAGTTAACAGCTCTGTGTTTAGTAATAGTGATTTTAGAGCATCCAAAGGCAACACTGTAGATTTATAATTTTAAATTGCATCTCTGCTATGGAAAATGTAACCCCAGAGTCAAAGTGTTAATTCACTTCTGTAATCAAATATGACGACAACTTGCTACACCTATATTTAAATTGGAAGCCAAAACTGAATACAAAATAAAGAAATTAGTTCTTAAAGTACTCATGCACAGAGCTACTGCCAACCCTAAAATATATAATAAAAATTGACCACTTCTAATTGAATTGGCAAGCATTGCATTAGTCACTACTTAAGCATGAACTTTTGTCATGAATCAGATGATTCCCCCCACTACCCCCTTTTTAGAAGAACACACCTTTTGGATGCAAGTGGGTGGGTGAGTGGATGCTATAAGGAACAGCTAAACAAATATTTCTGAGAGCTGCAAAATGAAAACTCTAGGCTGCATGACAAGCTGAAGTGTTTGTTCATGACTTGACTTTTTATTACTATATTTTGTGATTTTCAGAGAGTAGCTTTCACAGAAGGATCATGCTTTCATCCCATGACTCTAATTTATAACTAACCACCATCAATACCATTACCTTAGAGTAATAACTGGGAGAGGAGGCGATGACAGCAGCTGTTTGAATTGATGGGTACTTAGCACCTCCCCTTCAAAGTTCACCTCCCACATCCTTGACCCAGGACGTGCACAATATATTAATGGCTGCTGGCTCCCACAACTCTTTCCAGCTGGGAAAAAACAGGCACCGTATTCTCCATCTCTTTCTTTGTTACCAATTTTCCAGAATTTTTCTCTAGTGGGGGAAAAATATATATATTTAGACAATATAGAAAACAGGCTCTGTTTTGTTTTAACATTTTCTTTTAGGACTGTATCCACCAAAGGAACATTCATAACTGTAAGCTTCCAAAATATTTTAGTTTGTATTTGATATGGTAAAGTTTATTTATAAATTAAACCGAAAAAATCTCACCATTATAATTCAAAGTATAGAGTGATGAGATAGTTACAGATTAACAAAACTTAAACCTGTTTGCTTGATACAAGTCAGTTATTTTTAAATTTGTACTTTATGAAGACATTGCATTCTTTTTGCATTAATTTTTACTATTTATTTTGCTTTAGCAATCAAAGTCATTTCTATGCTATTTGCCCAGCCAATTGGGTCTATCTAACTAGGGTCTACACAGCAGGGCCAGTATTTTCCTTGCTGTCTCTGCTTAACTCAAAGTTTAAGGGTGTCCATTTACACTGCACATGCAGTGTAGACACTAAATACTGTGCCTTTAGTTTACAGCTCTTCAGAAAAGCTATAATTCATTTTAAAACCATGAAACCCAACCCCTAAAATCAGACGTAAAACCAAGAACTACGTTAATACTATTAAGATAATACTGTTAAGGGATGACATCTGGCCTACAATATGCCAGTAAGTCTCTTCAATGATGAGTATGTCTGACCCAGCTAAATGATAACAATTTCAAGTGATGAAATTTATGAACGATAAATGTAAATGCTAAAAAGGAATGATCTTTCAGCTGATCCATTTGAATCAGCTTCCAGCTTTAAGAGATGTCTTGATACTTTTGCAGTTAGCGTATAACTTACCTCTCAGTATCACACAAGTAGGAGCGAGTAAGTGAAGAAATAAGCAGTCTTCCATCCAAATAATCAAGCTGAACTACACGGGAGTCAACAGTGGTTATAATCTGAACTGGAAACATCACAAAAGCAGCCGCTGACTAAAGGAACAAACAAAAACAACACATACTGGGCTTAGGTCAATGTTGATAATATTCCATAAAAACATTAAGAAAAAGTTACAGTTGCAAAGTGCTGCACTCAAAGATCAGAAAATGGCAAACTTCAAGCTGTTTGTGGTTGTTCACATTAATTTAACTCTGCCCTGTATCCAATAACGTAGATCATTACTTTTCCCCTAAAAATAAGACCCTGGATTTGAGAATGTTTATACGTGCTAATAGCGCTGCAGACAATGGACTACCCACATACAGAGGGGTAGCCGTGTTAGTCTGGATCTTTAAAAAGTGACAAAGAGTCCTGTGGCACCTTATAGACTAACAGAAGTATTGGAGCATAAGCTTTCATGGGTGAATACCCACTTCGTCACATGCGTCTGACGACCCACGAAAGCTCATGCTCCAATACTTCTGTTAGTCTATAAGGTGCCACAGGACTCTGTCGCTTTTTACACATACATACAGTTATTCACATATGTGTTGGCAAGATGGGAGCCTTGTTTATAGTTTCTTGTAATTTTTTGCCCCATCAATGTATACTTATACTACGTTGTTGTATATCATAGCCCTCTCTGACTTTTTTTTTTAAAAGCAAGTTCTCTTTCTATATAAGTGTGTTATTACCCATGCAATGCACATTTTTCTTTTAAGCCAGCAATTGTCTCCCTCAGGTGTATTCCCGTAGGTATATCTGCTAAAGTAATTTAGCTTCAAATTTAAGTGACCTACAAATGCCAGCAAGTTTCATTGTAACTCTGCAGTATGTTGTCTAAATACCATTCACCAAATAATTCTCACAGAAGACTTGCATGTCCCACAGTCCATACATCAAGTAGCACACACCTGGGCTCTCACTCATGACAACACTGATGCAGTTGAACCAGTAGTAGCACAAGTGGAAAGTTTGTTAAAATTTTCTAATGCAGACAGGCCATAGCCTGACTATAAAAGCTCTGGGTATTATTTAGCTTCAATGGCCAATTAACATTTTGGAGAAAGCATGTCTTCAACAGTCCAATCCCTTCTACTGAGGGTTTAGTGCACACCTTATATATTCCAGAGACATTTTCTCCCCTTGTCCCCCAAGTAACCAAGTAAAACCAGGGAAGAATAGAGTTGACATATTTGATATTTCTAAAATAAAACAAGCAATTTTTTTCTTTAATACAAAGGCTTTCAGGCCTTTTTTTTTTTAAAAGGTTATACTTTATACATTATAAATAAGGCTATAGATTTGTCATGGCAGGAAAAAGAGAGTCACAGATAGCATGATTTTCCCATTTATGTGACTTTTCTTTTTACGTCCATGACTCATCCCACACCATCAGCTCGTGCCCTGCGGGGCTGGGCCCAGCTCCCTGCTCCGGGTGTTGCAACCAGGTGTATGGGATTGCAACACCACTCATGTTTGGCCTGCCCCTCTATCACAATAAAGAGATGGCTGGGCCAAATCTGAGCAGTGCTGCAATCCTGCATGCCTGGTTGCAATGCTCAGAGTTGGGAGCTGGGGCCGGCCCCACAGGACGCAGGCTCTGCTGCTCCCTGTGCTCAAGGTGAGTGCAGGTTGGGCTTGCTCTGAAGCCCTCTCCCTTCCCAGGCTAGGATTAGGGTTGTGGTGTCGGAGCAGAGGGTGTTGCTGCAGATGGTCGGTGCCCCCTCATTTGTCAGGGCATATTTTATCAAGAATCACAGAGCAATCATAATAAAGTTAGTAAAAGTCACAGGCTTAGCAACTGCTCCATGATTTTTTATATAAAATGCCCTGACAAATCTGAAGCCCTAATTATAAAATAGCAAAAAAAGATAGAAGGCAGTTTTCTAAAAGTACTTTGCAGATTTAAGGCTAAAGGTATTGTTCAGATCTGACATGATATGAACCTCAAAACCAGAACTTCCACTTTCCTATAATTTTCAGTTCCAGTTTTGCTCTTTTTTGCAGTTGTTCTGGTAACATGTTTAACTGTGGAGCTGTGACATGATTTGGGACTTTCCTTTTGTAAAACTTATGAATTCTGGTTCATATTATGGAATTGCTGTACTACGGAAAGCCCCAGTGTATACTGAAGCAGCCATTTGATAACAGGGACTGTATTATACGTGGCACAGATCGTAACTAGACATCTATGCTGGGAACATCAAGAGTCATTAACATTTTAACAGGTCTACCTTGACCATAACAGTTACCTATATGGGGAGGCTGTGTTGCAAGAAACTAGCGTTTTCAGTCTGGACTTCGGACAGGCAGTAACCAAGCATCAGCACACCCGACTATGGATCTTGATCACCTGAGGGAGGATTTGAGGCTGACTAGGAGAGTAACATGGCAGAGGAACTGGAAAGTTATAAATGGACACAGTGTGCTCTGAGTAGTTCTCTCACTGAACAGAACAAGGTGGCTAGATGGTCAGGAGAAAAGAGAGGAGAGGAGGTCCTAGGACCCTGAATGCACTAACCAAAATTCAAACACCTCTCAGCATGAGCATCTGAGGGAGGGAATTGCGTAAAGGTATTTAATTTTGCCTATATCTGTTTATCTCTTGTGATTTATGAATAAAGCATAAGTAGTTTAGAAAGTCCTTGTGCATTACTTGCTTTAACTTCATCTGTCCCTAAAGGATTAAACGACGAACCAGAATACTCATGAGAATGGAGCTCTGGGGAAGATGTGCTTTAGCTATTGGGAAGACTGGAGGGTTTGGGGAGTCAGCACTGATCCTGGAGTCCAAGACAGCTCAACCACAAGGTCCCATTCCCCATAAGTGACATCAGAGTTTATATGCCTGAGAAGGGTGCCTGAGAAACCAGAAGCCTATCCAGAGGAGATTAGCAGCACATGGATCCAGCGTGTGGGTACAAACACAGCTGTCTGCCAAGCATCCAGTGGGAGCAGCTCAGCCAGGACTGTGACAAAGTGTTTTTTGCCTTGTCTACACTTACAGCAGTGTGTAGAGTATGGGCAATACACATGTAACTACATGCCACAGTGAAAGAGGGCTGCATTCACACTTGTCACTGAAGTGTGTAGCTAGACATGGCAGTAAAAACCTCTGGCAGGGGGAGACAGCAAGGAAAGTCTCTGGTGGGGGGGAGCTGCTGGAGTGTTTCCCTGCTGCCTCTCCACTGCCAGAGCCTTTCCCTGTGGCAAGGAATGGACTCTGGCAGCAGGACACTACACTGTTAAAAACAGCATTATAGACATAGGAGGCAATGTTTGAGCATGTAGAAAGCTACGTAGAGTATATACTCATGTGTTTAGCAATGGAGGGCACTCTACTCACCTAAGTCATGTCTACACAGCTATTTATACCTATGCTAGCTGGGTGTGCAGTGCCTGTATTCTATATGCCGCCGTAAGTGCAGACAATAACTTAATATCATCCTGTACAGTGTTGTACTCATTCTACAATTAAGCAGAAGTACCATAATATGTGGTGTATCCATCTTTTGATTACTTAAAGATTATTTAAAGTAATCATCAAGACAGAAATTGTGGATTTACACTCAGACTTCTAAAAAGAAATTGCATCACTGTGCAAAACAATACATCCTGAACTCAATGTCTGTTAAAAGTGGTAAATTGTACCTCCAAATTGAATGCTAATGTATTTGAGAATATTTACATTATATTGCCACTTGCTGGACTAGCTATGTATACAGTCAAGAACTGAAGCAAACATTTATACAAGTATCTAGTTCATCACTCCTGACTAGTCATTAAAATGAGCAGAACTTAATTTGCTAGTGAATTCTTCCCCCCATCCTGATTTTACTAACAAATATGGACACACTGAATTTGTGTCTCTGTCTGTTGGAATCTCCTCTCATTGCAAAGAAAAGGGGTAATATTTTACCTTCCCTTGTTTGGATGTATTAATCTTGATAGCAGACACTTTTCCCACATGATCTCCTACAAAAACTCGAAGTGTGGCTGTATCCCAACAAAGAGATGTGACTTTTTTGCCTTTGTGCTCAGTGGAAACATAAATCCGCTCTGGCTTTCCACGACGCTCCTGATTGAGTTGCCAGACCACTACAAGGCCTTGACTGTAATAGTTAGCAGATAAACATTTTGAAGAGAACTGATCTTTTGAAAGTGACAAATCATTTATACCAGTAGCAAAGAAGTGCTGCTTGCATGAAAGAGGCAAGCTAAACAAAGAATAAATTTTAATATAATAAGCTGTGTTTGAATGCTGGGCATATGAAAAGTGAGAGGCTGACAATTCTGAAAAACAAAGTGCTACAGTTATCCAAAGATAAGCACAATACAAGCTTCCACACACCAACCTACCAATGTACATCAGCCCTGACTTGGAGGGTTGCTCACTCAAACCTGGGTCTCTGTTCTGAAACTGCCAATAAAGGTGGCAGTTGAGAGTTAAATAAATGTAACTAACTGGAATTTCAACATATAAATGTTTTCGTTAACCCATTTCACTTTATCAGGTCAGCCAACACAGTTTCACATGCCACTGAAATGTCTGCAAAACAGAAGTTCCCCATATTTACTTGTAATTGCATTAGATCGGCTAGTGTACGAGTTGGAACAACTCCCACTAGAGGAGTGAAGTTCTGGAACAGCCTTCCAAGGGGAGTAGTGGGAGCAAAAGACATATCTGGGTTCAAGACTAAGCTTGATAAGTTTATGGAGGGGATGGTATGATGGGATAGCCTAATTTTGGCAATTAATTTGGCAACTGATCTTTGATTATTAGCAGGTAAATATGCCCAATGGTCTGTGATGTGATGTTAGATGGGGTGGGATCTGAGTTACTACAGAGAATTCTTTTCTGGGTGCTGGCTGGTGAGTCTTGCCCACATGCTCAGGATTTAGCTGATGGCCATATTTGGGGTCGGGAAGGAATTTTCCTCCAGGGCAGATTGGCAGAGGCCCTGGAGGTTTTTCGCCTTCCTCTGCAGCATGGGGCACGGGTCACTTGCTGGAGGATTCTCTGCAGCTTGAGGTCTTCAAACCACAATTTGAGGACTTCAGTAACTCAGACATACGTTAGGGGTTTGTTACAGGAGTGGGTGAGTGAGATTCTGTGGCCTGCATTGTGCAGGAGGTCAGACTAGATTATCATAATGGGCTCTTCTGACCTTAAAGTCCATGAGTCTCAGGCCTTAGCTAACAGGGAAATTGACCAACACGGCTATTGGGGAATACACTTCACCAGAGAAGTTGCTTTATAGCCTTGGGGCAGGAAGGGGAAACTTAATTAAATCAAATTTCTCACCTGGTGGCAACAGCAACATAATCTTCATCGTGTAAACAACAGGCAACCCGGGAAATGGCACCTTCCTGATGCAAAAAAGACCAGTCAAGTGATGAAGTGACTACAGTTCCAAGTGTAGGCATTTGGAAAGTTAGCTTTCATTACTACGTTTAGTTATACACAGTTCTTATCCTCTACCTGAGAACTACAACAAGAGATGAAAGTCAGTCTACATAGCAGCTTCAAGTGCTCTTGGATTCTTTGCCTTCTCATCACTTTTTTGTTTTTAAGTGGAACTTCCTGGTTCTGAAAAATGTCCAACTGACAGTCCTGGAGACTGAAGCCCTGTGTTTATTCATTGAAGAGGAACATAGGTAGTGACAATGAAAATTACTTCATCTGACACAGACTATGCAACATCTTAAATTCTGGACTAAGGGAACCAGCTCCATGAATAACAATGGTTCACTTTTCAAACCCATTCAATTATTCCAATGATGAGGGCTGTTTTGAGAATACAAACAGCGATGCACAAGGAACCAAAATGAGTTTGTGGTTTCAATTCACCATTGTTAGACTGTAAAGATATCTGATCGCTACTGTTTTGGATTGGATTCTAAACTGATGAACTCAACGCAAAAAGCTCATAATGAATTACCAATCCTCAGTGCAACCGAGTCCAACTGACAGCCTATTTTAGGACAGTGAAAAAGACAGTCTCCTGCACATGGAAGTTAAGTATACCATCTGTATTAGACAGCATCCTCTTCACTCTGTGCTTCAAGTAACAAAGAGGATCTTTCATGTGGCCCTTGAGCTAACTGGAAATTTGTGGTTATATTTTTAAAGAATTGTACACGATTCGAGTTTTAAGGCTTACTTTGAAAAGAAACCAAATAAAGGGTAAATCCTGGCATAAAATACACAAGGATACGCATAAAAGCATAATTATATCTAAAAAAAATTCTCCCAAATGTCTGTCTGTCTCAAGGAAAGCACGGTGTTAGCACTTGGACAAGTGAAAGACAAGAGTTAGAACCGAAGGAGATACATTTAAAAGAAGCCAACAGAACACTAATAGAGGTGCCTCCAAATCATTTGGTTGACAAGGAGCTTTACTGATCCCATCACTGGCATCACAGCAGTATTAATGCTGTATTTTAGAAACCAAGACTTGTAAATAAATAAAACCTTTATTCATCCATCATCTCCCCCCCCAGTGAAAAATGACACAGACCATTTGATATGCAATCACTTCATTATTAGTATAACACAGTCTCAGCTTTTTTAAAGCGGAGCCCCATTCATCCCTATAGGAAAATTAAATCCATCATTCCCCGTCTCCAACCCTAATACATGTTGTTAAAAGCCATCAAGCCTTTAAAATCTTAATTTATATACTTTCAACACTTCCTCCAGCCCAAGTTAGTCCTTTGCACATGCCACCAACTTTGGGGAACACTAGAATAGATCTTCATAATATACCTCCTTTCCTGTTTTACGTGCATTGACCAGTGTAATAGCTAAAGCTACGTTTTAGTTCCGAGTATTTTTATTAAAAGTCATGGACAAGGCAGGGGCAGGAAACAAAAATTCATTCCCCATGACCTGTTCATGCCTTGTACTATACCCCTGACTAAATACTGAGAGTGCCACGGATGCTGGGGGATGGTGGTCCGGGGAGCACTGCAAATACACGTGCTGAGGGAGCAGTCCGAGGGGCATCACGGGTGCTGGGGCATGGTTGGGGGCGGGGGGGGGGGAAGGAACACCGCGAATGGCGAGGAGCCTGGGACCTCCGCTGGTGCTGGGAAAGGGGCTGGCAGGCTCCCTACCCAGCTTCTGGAATGTAACGACATGTCCCTCCCTAAGCTCCTAGCTCTGCACACTGCCAGCTCTGCAGCTCCCATTGGTCAGGAACAGCGGCCAATGAGAGCTGCGGGGGTGGAGGCAGCATGCAGAGCTAGGAGCTGAGGTAGGGACATGTTGCCACTTCTGGGGAGCGCCCCCTCCCCAAGGTAAGCTGTGCCCCTCCACGCCCCAAGACCCAGCCCTGAGCCTGCTACCCAAATTCCTCCTGCGATGGCCCAAGACTGCCCCAGCAGAGGCTGGTGTGATTGGCCTGCGATGGCCTGGAGCCAGCCACACCAGCCACTGCAGAAGTCACAGAATCTGTAACTTCCGTAACAAACTCACAGCCTTAGTAATAGCTAACAGTGTTAATATTTAGAGAATCATCATTGGCATTTGAGTTAGCAGCTGTTGAAATGACTGAGGCAATTCACAGCTAGTTATTGTTTCGGGTTTGCTATAAATTTAGATAGACACTCCAAACTGGTTATGCTGACTTCCCATTTTGAAGATTTTCTTTTGAACATAGAAAAAGACTTATTTTAAAAAAGGTAAGATATGAGTCTGCAGAACAACTGCATAGACTATGTTTCAGGCTACTCCTCCTTCAAACCCCCCCACTTTGCAAAGCACTATTTTTGCAAACCACCACCTCTCTATTCAAACACCAAGTAGTCAGAAAATTCAGCTTATTTGGATGATTCAACAGGCTGTACATTTCTGAGGGTAGGTCTATACTTACCGCACGGGTCAACGTGGAGAGTTCGACTTCTCGGAGTTCGAACTATCGCGTCTAATCAAGACGCGACAGTTCGAACTCTCCACGCGCTCCGGTCGACTCCAGAACTCCACCACCGCGAACGGCGGTGGCGGAGTCAACCTTGGAGCCGCGGACTTCGTTCCCACGGCGTCTGGACTGGTGAGTAGCCCGAACTAAGGTAATTCGACTTCAGCTACGCTATTCGCGTAGCTGAAGTCGCGTACCTTAGTTCGACCCCTCCCCTTAGTGTAGACCAGGCCTGAGACTTTAATATGAAGATACCATTTCCCCACTTCTGCAATTGAAATATTGCCCTTCCCTGAGGTTTTTGCACAATTCTAACCTTACCTTATGAGTGAGGAACAGCCTCTGTTTCCAGCCTTCTTTCTGAATCAGGTTTAATCCCCCTCCTGAACTACCCAGAGCCAGCCATTTCCGAGACACAGCTATACATGTGCACTGAAAGAATTATGACACAGGACACTGTAGCTACTTAAATAAATGTAAATTTCACTGATAATGGCATCTCATATGTGTCCTTTATTTGTTAAAAACAAAAGCTTTGACAAAGAACTCATTCTATGCCTACCGTTCATCCCCCACCCCCAAGGTATGCAACAGCAAGACCACGTTGTCAGAGAAGTGCAACCAGTGCATTCTAAAAGGGGAGTGGACAGCAAAAGCAAACAAACTCTTGAAGACTGTTTTCCTGCTAATATCTTTAGTGATAAAGGACACAGAAAAAGACAAACTCAGGTTTTTCCATAAGCTGTTTGGGCTTTAAACCTTTAAACCTTGTTAGACTATATATTTTAAACAAGGGCAAAAGTTATTTTCTTTTGATGGATCTGCCATCATACTCAATAAGCACAGCAAACTATTCTATACTTTGATCTACGAAGTCGTCCATTGGAGTAAGGGAGCATCCACTTAAAGTTTAGCCAATCATCAAATTTCAGGGAATGACCAAAAAATAAACCTTAAATCACAATACAAATGTTTTAATTCAAATTAAGTGACCAAGCTCTTACAGGCTTTGGGGTTAAATATTGCATTTTTCCTGCAACTGACTAATCTAGTCTCAAAGTACCTTATATACATAATTTGCTTCAAAAACAGAATTAAATAGCAAATTATTTTGACTTTAAGAATGGGCATGCAATGTTTTTAAAGGTAACATGCAAGATTTTTCTATGTATTTCATTATAGACAAGAGAAAATCCATCTTTGTTTATTCTACACTGCTCTTAAGTGTTCTTCCAAGAAGCCACTGCTCTCGCCATGCAGCTGACAGTAATAAAACTGGACCCAAGCTTTAAGTAGCAAATACCAAGTCATAAACTGCAAATTGCATAATAGTTTCTAATCTAGAGCTATACAAATCCAAGTAATTTTATGCAGTCATTCACCAAGCTGTAGCATGACAAAAATATTGACTTCTGTGTCTGGAAACAACAACATAGTAAATGCAACAAGCATGAACCAAACTCACCTTCAGACGACTAGAATCCAACCTGAGTGCAGAAAGCAATGGATCCAAACACTCAAGTTCTGCCAATACATGGCTGTAAGATTCTGGTATCATTGGCACAGATGCCATTGAGTTAAGAAAGCCTGGCAATATTCAATCATTGGTGCATTATTTACTTCAGCTTCTAGTTGTACCTGCAGAAGTTAAATTTAAGAATATAATCCCTTTCTTGATCAATTACAATTTACTTTCTAGCCCCACCTTTGTTCTTTAAAACCTAGTCTACACGTAAAAGTATGCTTACATAGCTATGTCACTTAGGAGAAGGGGGGGAGGAGGGAAACACCCCTAACCCAATATAGCCTGACAGCAAACACAGGTATAGGATTCAGAGTAGCAGCCGTGTTAGTCTGTATCCGCAAAAAAAACAGGAGTACTTGTGGCACCTTAGAGACTAACAAATTTATTTCAGCAGCTTGAGCTGCACTTCTACTTCTTCATTCTTTGATCTATGCATTGCAGAAGTGAGCTTTAGCTCCTCATCTCATGCTGAAATCTAAAATGCCAAACTCTTCTTTTTTTTACATTAGTATAGCTTATTTTGTACAGAGAACTGGTATAAGCTATACTAGAAAAAGAAAACTTTTGCTGGTATAAACTTTGCCTACACAAGGAGGATTTGCTGGAATAGCTATACAGGGAAACACTTTTTAATGCAAACAAAGACTTAAGACTGCTCATAAGGATACCAATGGGGGGTGGGAATCTAACAGGCCGCAAACTAGATACTGCAACTGGAAGGTGCCACAGGATTCTTTGCTGCTTCTACAGAACCAGACTAACACGGCTACCCCTCTGATACTTGGATCCATACAAGCATAAGGATCCTTCTACATGGATCCGACTGCAAGAGTAGGGCCCTAGTTTGTTTTATGAACTTAAACTGAAATTAATTTAAGAAATGTTAGTCTGTTTGATAAGCTACAATTTGGTTATTCCTAAAGGTAAATATCTGATAGGTTTACAGTCTCCTGTGCAATGTAGGCCCAGCCCACAGACTAAAACTGAATTGATTTAGCTAAAAATCAATTTTGAAGATCAATCTGGGTAAACCAGTGTAAATCACTGCATTGGCACACTTAAAATTGATACTACATATAAAATAAGTTGTTAAAATATGCATGTTACAATATCAAGCACTCAAAGGTTAAAAAACACCAAAATTAAGGTAGCCCGTTCAATCTTAACTCAGCTCCTTGTGCATGTGCATTATGATACACCCTAACTACATACAACAATTTCCACAGGACCCATCATTCATGCATTGAATGGGATAGCTATTCAATATTTTTATCTTCATCCATCAGTTTGGGGTCTCATGCATTATTTCCTGCACACCACCATCCAAACCTTGCACTGAATAAAAAAAATGGCAGTTTCCTCACAGGCTTTTTTAAAAATAACTTACCTTAAGTTTTTATATTGAACACACTATACGTCATTACAGTCATTGGGAGGGCGGGCATTTTTAGATCCACAGCACAGACTTCTACCACTTAACTGGCAGTAGCAGCAGACTGTTATTTACTGAGGACCAGCCACTAGAAGGATAAGACACACACTTTGACAGTGAGTTGCAAAGATATTTGCTGACAGCAAAGAAACACTGGGACTTCTGGAATTCTTGGGTCTGTTCCAGGATACGGAGAGGAGCATCTCTAGTGGTTACAGACTATGACATTTGTTGCTGTTTATACATTTTAGGGGAGATTTGGCCTAATAAACAAAATATTCTAATCCCACTCTAGTACATACAGTAGCAGATTCAACAAATCACACCACCCACACTTGGAAAAGGATAATTTTTCTCCCATCTGCCATAAGCTTTTGACAACTGTTGGAAGGGGCTTTGCCATTCCTCCCCTCCTTCAGGCTCTTCTGAAGATGGGATGGGGAGTGCCCCAACTTTTTCTGAAGATCCTCTGAGGATACCTCCAGTACTCATGTCTACCACCCAGAGTTTCCTCAAGCTGTAATTGAAACTAATATACATGTTCCTTCATTACTGCCACAGTAAGGAACCTAACTACAAGAGTCAGCCCATGGCTTTCCCAAGGAGCAACAGTGCCACTAGCGCTGTCTGCCGGCAGACTCAGGTCAATCGGGGTCACCTTCTTCCCCGCGCGTATGTTTCACCCATGTGTACGTTCACTTTTAAGCTCAGACTGCAAGCACTTTGGGCAACAGGGCCGGAGCGGCTTGGGGAGACTCTCCCTGCTGCCGCTCATACTAGCAACAACAACGCGGAGCCGCCAGGACGGGAAACCGAGAAGCTACTTCCAAGTTCAGGCTCCCAGTCTGCAGAGGGTGGCTCTCGCCCGCTGGGGTTTGCTGGCGTGGGAGTGCCAGCTGTGCAGTGGCGCCCAGGGGAGGCTGCCGGGGAACACGGCAGCCCCTGCGAGAGCCAGCACTGCCCAGGCAGGGGAGCTGGGCGCCAGTCACACCGGGGATCAGGAGGGCAGGAAACGGATGGGACCCGCGCACTGCAGCCTGCTCGGTCCCCAACGCTGCTGCTCCCCACCCCGCGCCTCCCGGCCGCCTGCCCAGCTCCCCGCGCCCGCGGACACTCACCCACCCACCGAACTCCAAACTCGCCAGCTCCGTCAGCTGCTTCTCCAGCCCCGCCCCCACGGCACGTGATCCTTCCCCCGGCCACCTGAAATACGTTAGCTCGCGCGCGCCCGCCCGCGAAAAAGTGCGTCACACGCACACAGCTAACCCCAGGTCACGTGACGGCTACGCTCTTTTCACCCCTCCCCCCTCGGGCGGTTGCCTAGGGAAGTCCCCGCCCCCCCTCAGCGCCGCGGTACCCCGGAGCGGAACAGACGGGACCTAACAGGCGCAACGAAAGGGAAGGAGCCGGACTCCTCGGTCTTCGCGGCCGGGTGACCGGGATGGGAGGGACCGGACGGTGGCGGCCGCGTTATTGGTACCCCGTCATCACCCCCCTCCCGCGCACTGTCATGGCGACGGGAGGGGGGGGGAGAGGGAGAAGCCATCACGTGATCTTGGAGCGTTATGGTGGCGGGGAGAACCTGTCATGTGACAGGGAGGTGTCATGGCGACACCAGTCTCCCCCGTCACGTGACCCGGTCTCCCTCGGTGCGTCGCGGGACTTTAGCTAGTTCCGGTCACGTGCCCCTGTTGCCCAGCTCCCTGGCCGCCCCATGGACCAGGAGGCGGCGAGACCCCCCTAGTAGCGGCACCGGCAGCGGCTGGACTTAGTGCCCAGCGTCACCCGCCCCTCATCCCGCCGCGCCCGTACCCGGCGGCAGCAGCCAGCGGCGGCCTGGGGCCTGAGCAGCCGCCCGCACGGTAGGAATCTGGACGGTGTCCAGGGGCTCGGCGGAGTTTCGGGGGGGATAGCGGGGGGCGGCGGCGGCTGCTCCCCGGGCGGGCGCCCGTGGGGGAGGGGATGTGCTGGGCCGGGGTCCCTGTGCAGACTCCTGGAGGGGAGCGAGGCACGCAGCCCTGCGAGCCGGCGTTGACAGCCCAAGAGCACAACGTGTTCCGACCGCCCCCGGCCCCCGCTGCTCCGGGCTCCCCAGCTATCGCCGGGCTTGTCCTGCCCTGGTCGCTGAGCGGGATGCGGACACAGTGTGCTCCGGCGTGGGGGAGAGGGTGCAGCCGGGTTGAGGGAATGACAGGGCAGACTGGGTGGGAGGGGACCCAGGGGCTCGTAGGTGCGGTGGTGTCAGGAACAGGTTCCTTCCTCTGAGGTGGGACTGATCCAGCAGTGCATAACGTGAGGGAATGTTGCCCTGCTGACGGTGCCCTTCCAAATGAGGTAAAACCAAGGTCCTGCTCGTGTGTTTGTTAAAGATAAAAAAAAGCCATTGTGTAATGATCAGGATTTGATGCCTGATGGTCTGGTTGGAACCCAGCTCAGATAGTCATGTGCTTCACTACAATATATACCTTGATCATGCAAGCTGCTTTATGCAGGTGGACTTCTGAACCTCTGCAGAGCCCCCTGTGGGTGTGAAAATCTGCTTGTGTGGAGCAGCTTGTAGGTTCAGGTTTAAGTTACAGGTCTGTAAATATTTGTGAGGCTTATCGTCTTCCTCTCTCTCTCCCTCCACCCCATTTTTTTCTTAAAAGAATCAGTATCCCCTTTTAGACCTTGTTGCCATGTGTTTTGACTGACATGGGTCTGCTCACATCTGTGTGCTGTACTGCTATTAGCACAGTGGAGCCTGTTCATCACTCAATACACTATGCTGCCAGTGCTAATAAAAGCACTATTGTGCAGGAGCATAGAGGGCATCAACAGATTGGGTGATCTTTTCTGTTTGGTGTATACATGAGACACTGAAACTTGGGAAAGGGAGGGATAAGATGAAGTTCTGGAACAAAAGGTTAAGGAAGGGGAGAGATGGAAATGTCACCAGTAGTTGTCCATCCTTCAGCATTGCTGTCTTTCCATAAAATCCAAGATAGTGAGAAGTACCAAAGAAGGCAGGAAACTACAGTATTCCTTTCACTTGTGACATTGAAACTGTAGCTGAAATGAAACTTCAAGATTCAGAGGTTTGATATTGGAAAATTTAGCTGGAGATTACAGCCCATAGGCCTATATATACAAAGTAATTTAAAGGCAAAGAAATAATAGCACCACTTTCCTTTTTCCAAAATCTAAAAGAAAATTCCACAGATTTAAGAAGAGGTGGCATCTGCCATGCATTCACATCTTAGTTTTCTCTCTTAATTAAGCAAGTAATGTGTTGTTTCTTCTAGTCTTACTGCAACTAAAATACTACATTAGACTACAGATGCTTCTAACCATGCTGGGGTCCAGACTTGTTGTGTATACAGGCCCAAAATTAGGTTCCAGAGTTCTTCAGCTTATCTTGCTTGTCTAATCAGAGCAATTTGTAGTGCTCTACCCTTCCTTACAGTAAAATGACAGATGAGAACCCTTTCCTGTCTACCTGTCACAGAAGCCTAGGACCATTTCAAAACCCATTTTTGTCTCAGACAGATCGGGACTATTAGCAGGGGTACTAGTGTCATCTCTTCTCTGTCCAAACCCCACTTGCCAAAGCAATCCATGTGTGAGGGGAATGGGTCAGATCTCCTGGTGCCACAATGTTACTTGGCTACTCTAGAAGAAGCAGAGAACAGGAATGATAGGGGAGAGCTAATTAAAGAGAAACAAAGACGCCAGGCTAAAAGTAGCTGCTAGCTAGTCTCTGCTGCCTGACTTCATCCACCAAGTAGGGAAATGGAAGTGGGTATGTTGAAGATCCTTTTCCCCACTACTGCTGTCCAATCTTTGCTGGGCTCTTCACATCCTGCATTTACGCCTCCTGCCCCAGTTTCAAGGGGAATATTCAGAAATGGGCTGGGAAATAAACAACCCTTGTAGCTCAGTCTTCCTTTGTTTTGGTTTTTTTTAACCCACCACTTATGCTACAGGATGAGTGGTGTCAGCAGTCATGTACAGCTGAAAGTTTCAGTCCCACGAGAAGTTTTGTGCCTCCTCCACGGTGTTCTACCCACAAGTTGGAATCACTGATTTAGCTACATGCACTTTGGAAATTTTACCTATTTTGTTATTTCAAAGGCCCTGTTGCAGAACGCAAATGTTCAACAACATAACCTCATGTTTCGTAGATAATTACTGTCAGCGATAGCAAAAACCTGTATCTAACAAGTTGTATTTTCATATTGCTTAGTACATGGCATGTAAAATCCATTTACCAGTCTTGAGTGGGGGTCCCTAAGCCATCAATTTCTGCAGAATTTAAGCTTTTAAATAAAACTGGGTTTCTAGCCTTCAGGGTTGCAACGGTAATTTTTCAAATTTGAAACAAGTGTAAACTGACAAAGAGCCATCTTCCTGAGTTTCAATTAGACAACTCTAATGCCTTTGCTGCTAATTTATAGTTTTGCTAAGAAGCAGCAGATTAAAATTAACAAAACTTGTCAGCTTGACAACAGTAGTTAAGACCCCTGGGAGCAGTAGTGACACTGTCATGAATCATGTCACTTTTCACAGTGCTGCTGCAGACATTCAATAGAAAGTGCACCCCCAAAAATGGAGTCTGGGGGGTTGGATAAAGTATTGGGGAACTTTTCCTCCCTCACAGCAGCTAGAAAGCTTTTAAATGATGGAGAAGACAAAAAGTGTCTTCTTCATTCAATTAAATAAACACTTATCTAGAGATAATACAAAAGAGAGCCCTCCCACCAGCAATTAGAGGAGAAGCTGTTGGATTTCTATTTTAGTATTGCCTCATAACCAAACTGGTGGAGCCATTTTGTCTTGTTAGATAGTAGATGTATAGTATTTTTTTTTAAACCCTGATTAGTGAAATATTTTGATTCTTAATGCACTGTGTAAAGAGGACTCTGGGTTCTCTTCCCTCTCCCTCCCCCCATCTTGGATAATGTTTGCTACTTGTGAGTAGTTTGCAGACAGTTATGTCAGAACTGTCATCTTTAAAGTGCAGTTATAACAGAGCAAAAGAAGTAGCAATGACCAAAAAAGAACAGAAAAGCACTGAAGTAGTGCATTCAGTTTCCCAGACAATGGAACAAGCCACTTGTGGGATATTATGCATTCAGAAGCTGCATACTGCAAAGTACTGTGCCAGAAACATTAAGTCTTTGTTAGAAAAACCAGTAACAGCTGATATTTTACCAAGTATTCTAGTGATTACCACAGTTTTGTCACAAACGGGCAGAAATCATATACGCGCCCAATAAGGCAGCATTAAAGTCAATAGCAAACCTGTTGATTTGGTTCTGGATCAAAACCTAAGTGCAAATACATCTTACTACTAAACATCTTCTCTCATAAATATTGTACTTAACACACTTGTCTGATTGCTCAGCTTGGAAGATTTTCACTGAGCAGAGTGCTGGTCATTACTAATTATCCATATAGACGTTCAAGTTTAAAACAATCAGATTTTTATTTTCAAAGTTGTACAGTATTTAAATTCCAGGTAAAAAACACATCTATAAGTAAGAATAAATGGATATGTATATTGGTTTCTGATCCCTATTCTTAATACGTGGTAAAATATGGTACAGATGTTCTTTTAAAGTATCCATGTAGATCTTGGCAATTAAAACATAAAAAAAGTAAATGTGCATATTCAAAGTATTGAAAGGATTTCTAAAACTACTTAATACACTTGTAGCAAAGTGAGGAGGGGGCAGTAAAGTACATAGCAAATAAAAAAAACTGCAGGAGTAGGATGGGAATAAAATATTTAAAGGATATAGTACAGAAGGAAACTTGATGTCATTCTGATAGGAATGAAATTTGTAGTGATGGAATGTAGTAAAATTTGTATGTTACTATTTATCTGTTCTCTTGAGAAATTTAAGATTGGGAAAACTATAAAGGAAAAAAGACATTGGCACTCCCGTTATCCTTCTTCCCAATTACGGAAGGGCTTATTGATGTCAATGACAAAACTCTCATTCTTTCTGTGGATGCAAGATTAGATCCTGAGTATTTTTGGAACAAAATAAATAGGCCAGTTAAAATTATGATTGTGTCTGAAATCTCATTCAAGTCTTGCATGGTAATCAGTGGATCGTGCTGAAGGAAGGGGAAAGTAACTAGTTCGTCTTTTTACTTGGGAGGTACAGTTGCAAGAACCTGTAAGTCTACAATACTTTCGTCCCTCTCCCCTTCCAAGTAGTTTTAACATATAAAGTTCCTATCACAAAAGGAAAGCACTATGAAATGCCACCAGGGATTTGGAGTGTACACGCTCTCTGAGGTATAAGCGCTCTTCACAACTTGACAAACCGGTAAAGAAACATAAAAGAGAAATAGAAAATATAGGAATTAGATGAAGTGTAGGTGTAGCTGGAGCACAAATAGGATTGGAAAAGAAATCTAAGTATAATATGGCTGTGGATTATTATATTTGTATGTGACTGTTTTATTTAATCTGAAAAAGTTTGACTGCATCTATAAAGTGGAGCTCAGAGTGTTTGTCTGATAAGGCTTGGACAGTGACTGTATGCTGCTGTTAGTTTACAGAATAAGTATTCAAGTGCAAATGCAAGTTTTGATGCAGTGAAACAAGTTGGAATACTGGAAAAAAATCTGTCAATGGAAATACTGTACTAATTGCTATTGAATTAACTAACTGTACCATGTGCTTTTAATAGCACCTTATAGCCATCATGGCAACATCATCTGAGGAAGTGTTACTGATAGTAAAGAAGGTACGTCAAAAGAAACAGGATGGGGCTCTCTACCTTATGGCTGAAAGGATAGCATGGGCACCTGAAGGCAAAGACCGATTCACAGTCAGCCATATGTATGCAGATATAAAATGTAAGTGAAAGCTCTTTCTATTGCTCTTGTATGCAAATTCTTAGTAAATATTTAAATAAGATTCAAACCTTATTTTACATGTATTAGGCCAATTTGGGCATTTCGTTAGATTATTCTTTCTGACAAACATGAGTGGATCCAGAAGTAAATTGCAGGCATAGAAGATACTGCAATTCAAAAGTTTTTCAGGTGTTTTTAATATAGACCCCAAATTTCTTAAATATTTCTTTCATTTTCCCAATTTGCTAGCAATCTCTGCAATAGCTTGGAAGCAGAAATATGTACTGTAGTCTAATGGAAAATCACCGAGGCCATATGTCTTTTTTGGGGGGGATACAGGATTTATGGGGTCTAAGAGGGAACTGCCTAACCCAGGGGTCAGGCAACCTATGGCACGTGTGCCAAAGGCAGCCCGAGAGTTGATTTTCAGTGGCACTCACACTGCCTGGGTCCAGGCGGGGGCTTTGCATTTTAATTTAATTTTAAATGAAGCTTCTTAAACATTTTTAAATCCTTGTTTACTTTATATACAACAATAATTCAGTTATATATTATAGACTTACAGAAATAAACCTTCTAAAAACATTTAAATGTATTACTGGCACGCGAAACCTTAAATTAGAGTGAATAAATGAAGACTCGGCACACCACTTCTGAAAGGTTGCCAACCCCTGACCTAACCTATTTTTGGCTAATTAGGATGTGCATCTAGCTCTGTGACAGTTTATTCTATTAAAAACTTAGCTCACAGTTAGGTGTAAATTGATTAAAGTTTAGTAGAGTTATGTGGCGTGATGGTTTATTAGACTAGCCTCTCATCTTTGGAAATCTAGATTAAAATCTGATATACAGTGGGGTCACAGCTGAAAATAAGTTCATTCATATCATCCGTGTCCTCAAAAATTACTTGACAGTTTGGCTTGACTAGTAATATTGTTCAATAAACACCCACAACTGAAATAGTAGTGTGCTGTAAGTCAAAACTGAGTTTCCATAGTGCCTGCTTGTGCTGTGCCTGCATCAGATTAGTGCTTTCTGTCCATACTCAATACTAAAAACACAAACCCTTGCAAATTGCATACATCTTTTTCTGTCTGTAGCCCTAGAACATATGCTATCTAAATTCATATAGGATTGTTACAACATTTTTTAAAGTTATGTGCTGCTGTTAATCAATGAGTCAAAACTCTAAAATGCAGTGCTCTCTAAGAGATATCTGCTTAATAACCATTTAGAAAGTCTGTTCACCTGTTTTATAGCTAGAAGTAGTGTGAAGATATTATCCTCTCCAGCTATTGAGCCTATCATAGCACTTACATATTGTAGTTTAGAAGACTGGAGGGGGAGGTATCAGTTCTTGCAGACATTGAGTAAATAGAGTAATGTTCTCTCAAATTCCAGCCTTTACATCTGTTGGCATAGAGAGAATCATAGGAAGCTGAAAGATGCTCCCTTTGTTGTTTGTGGGCTCAGATCTTGAGGTGTGGTAAGGCAGCTTATGCTGGCTTTAGGGAAGCAGTGCAAATAGGACAATGCCTCCATGTAGAAGCAGGTAGATATGCACCACGGGCAGTGTAGATCTCCCATAGTTGGTCCTATATCTACTTTTTCTCAGTGGCTACAGGAAAAGAGGAAGGGCTCAGGCATCCTTATGCCTTAGTGAATTCCATCTGCTCTAAGCAGCGCCTTGGGGCCATTGCTAGGCCCTGCAATTTGGAGGGACCTGAGGGCTGCTCTGAGTTTTGCTAGAAAACTAGCAAAGCTGGAACATAAAGGTGACCAAGGAGTACTCTGCTGCAGCTTAGGATCTCGGCCTCTCAGGATGTCTTTGGTTGCAGTGGGGAAAGTGAGACGCAGCTTTTAAAGCTAACCTGTAAAGGCAGCTGCATGCTTCACTTCCAGGGCTGGAAGAAATGTGCTATAATGCCACCAGTGTGGGATATCAGGATTTAATGGGATGATGCAGACAACAGCATATAAATGCTTTGGGGAGAAAGTTTGTTACATAAATGTACTTGTATCACTTATTGCTGTTCTTTATATTTTCTAGGCCAGAAAATCAGTCCTGAAGGAAAGGCTAAAATTCAGCTACAACTGGTACTGCATGCAGGGGACACAACCAACTTCCACTTCTCTAATGAAAGCACAGCAGTGAAGGAGCGAGATGCAGTGAAGGACCTTCTTCAGCAACTGTTACCCAAATTCAAGAGGAAAGCAAATAAAGAACTTGAGGAAAAGAACAGGTAAAGTGGCAGGGGAGAAGGAGAAGATCTTCAAAAAGGAATCTGTCATTTCCCCCTCTCTAATTACAACATAAATGTTTCTTGTGACTTGTGAACAGTTCTTGAGCTATATTGCTGTAGCACAAGAGTGCTTGTTGTGTTCTATTTCAGTAAAAATCTGTGGCTTTAGATTCTGGTGAAATTCCTCTGAACATGTTTTCATGTTACAGGACTTACGTAAGCAAGCCATTTATTTTTTTAAAAGCTTTGTGGCTAACCTGTTACCTCATAAGGATCAATGGATTTCAGAGAGAGAGACTAGAAATTACTTCCTTCTAGCAGACAAGCGGAGCAAGATAAATGATGCACTGGAATCTATTCATTTTCTCCCCAACTCTGGACTACAAATACTTTTTCTATCCAATCAGTTTCCTTCCTAAATTGAACATAGCTATGCCATTTTTCTAAATAGACTTGTGTTCAGCGGGGTGGTAAATAAGGCTTGAGTGCACAGTTCATTAAATATTACAGTATTTTTAAAGAGTAAGAACAGTTGTATAATTTCGAAGTATTGGAAAACACTCTCCAGTTTTGTGTTTAAAAGAAACTTATTTGAATTTTTCCTCATGGTATCCATTTAGAAAGGACATGATGGAGGGTTTATAGGCTAGAATTTGCTATTTCATTAGTAATTAGGCTTTTTTTTAAACTACCCATTTCTAAATAACCTTCTCAAACTCTGATTTCTGTCTACTTCTGTAGTATTTCTAGATTGGAATTTCTGATAGGTAACGTGAGAATATGAGTAGGAAATTCTTCAACTGTCTTGACATAACATGTGAAGTGCAATAAATGCACTGCCTACAACAAAACGAAACATAGGCTATTTGAGTTCTTGTCTGTCTGTCTATATATATATATTCTGCTTGCTGAGCGTGTGCTTGGACTGGAGTCTTTTTTGGCCAGCATTGTCCTTTGGAGCTGCACTTGCACATTGAGTGTCCTTGTACCAAGGACATGAAGGGCAGAGTGGGTCCCCCTGCCACTCAGTTCCTTCTCACCATCCATAACTGCAAAATGGAGCTTCTCAGTGTCCAGGTCTCAATGCTACCTTTTTCATAGTCTATATATAATTAGTGCTAGGATAGTTACTTGATTAGTTTGGAAATTTTTACCTTCCTTATTTTGATTCCCTCGCCCTCCCCGAACCTCTGATCAGGATGTTCTTGTCAGTACTGAGGATTAAATTACATGGCTTTAAGTATTGTCCCTTTTGCCAGGCAGCAATTCCAGTTAACAGTGGGCATCCCAGATTCCTTTTTGTGTTGGAAAGGCTCATATCTCTGACACAAACTCACTGTGCGAGTCTGTGGTTGGGAGAAAGTTGCTGTCAGAGCTCCTCCTCATGGCAGTACACAACATCGCAGGGGTTCTTCCAGTCCCGCACTTCCTTTTGTAGGCTGATCTGTTCTGCAGTGGTCGTCGTCTTCGAGCAACCTGGCGCTACGGCCTGGTCACACTTAAAGTTCAGTCTCTCCCTTGGATTGCAAAGGTCCAACCAGAAGGTCAGACTAACAATTCTTCTGCCCCTTTTGGGTTACTCTTCAGCCCACCTTCTAGATTCTGTTCTCAGCCCCTTCTGGGCCACCTTTAAATTAGGGCTGTCAAACAATTAAACAAATTAATTGAAATTAATCAGTTTTAATCACACTGTTTAAATAAATGGTATTCTATTTAATATGTTAGGATGTTTTGTACATTTTCAAATATTGATTTAAATTACAACACAATAAAGTGTACAGTGCTCACTTTAGATTATTTTATTACAAATATTTGCACTGCAAGAAAGATAAACAAAATAAATAGTATTGCAGTTCACCTCATACAAGTGAGACTGGTGCAGGGAGGCTGAACTCACCAGGCCTTTGTTCTCCATGGGGTACCCCCAGAGCGAGGGGCCAGTCGGGGGCAGTGGAACACAGAGGGGGTAGTCCCCAAAGCAAGGAGCCAGCCAAGGACAATAGGGTGTAGTGGGAGGTTGGTCCCCAGAACGATGTTCTGGCTGGGGGCAGTGGGGCACAGCAGGATCAGGATCCCTTCCTTTCTACCGGAGCTGGGATGGGAGCCACTTCCTCTTCTCTCCTCTCCTCTTCCTGCCCTCCGGAGACAGATTGGGTTACTGCACCTGGCCGAGCACTGTAGGGTAACCTCCACAGCCTATGCCTCCTTCCCCTCCCAGAGGTATGCAATTAATACTGTTAAAAATATTAACATGTTAATTTTGTTTTCAGTTAATCACAGTCATTAACTGTAATTAATTGACAGCCCTACTTTAAATCCTACCCTGTGGCTGTAATACAGCACTGATTTTTAGGCTGCTTTTCCTGGAGCCATTTTCATAGTAGGGTTCCCCCACCTAGTGTGTCTCATTCCAAGGACCTCCCTGCTTCTTGCAGACTCATAGCTCAAGGCCTCCCATAGGAGCTTAACTTGCTCCCTGTGGTTCTTTATCCCTCCAAGAGTTTCTTGCTGTCTGTGGCCTCGGGCACAGCTTCCTTTCCAACTGTTCTCAGAGCTCCTCCTCCAATTCAGGCAGGGCAGACTCCCCCCTGGACAAAATAGGGAAGACCTCATACTTATGCCAAACAGAGACCATCATCTGATACCTTCTTTCACCAGAGAGCCTCAAAGCTTCAAAGAACAAGGCAGCATTTTCAAAGAAGGAGCTCTTCTGCCTTGGCTATAACTTCATCCCATTCTCCGTCCATATCTAAATGATTATTTCAATGGGTTGGTTGAGAGTCACTCTGATCAGTCTACTGGATCAATACCCTTCCTTCTTGTGCCACTCTAATTTACGCTGCTAAATAGAAAAGATCCAGGATTTGCTGTGAACAATGTGAATTACAGCCTATTGACTACCAGCTCCCTCCTGTTTTGGATTGCTTGCTTGCTCTAAAGAGTTTGTGACCGTTGATTAGCTCTGTTAGAGTGCACCTCGTAGCCCCTTCTGCTTATTACACCTTCCCCACCCCCCATTTTCCCACCTCCTTGTGGTGAAATTCCTTAAAAGCCTTTTATATGTTTTTCCATCAGTAAGGAAACCTCCCAGTCCATAGGACCTTAAAGTGGTTGTGGCATACTTAATGCTCTTCCCCCTCCTCCCATTTGAACCCTTAGCCCCTTGCTTGACTTAGCTATGAAAACATCCTTTTTAATAGCTTGGAACAGGAGCATGAGGACACTCAGGGTGCATGTGCATCCCCACTGGACAGTGCTGGCCAAAAGACTGACTGCGATCTCAACCACGTGGGCACCAAGAGTGACTATAGATTGACAATAGCTTTCAAACTCCAGTTACTATAAGGCAAGTAACTTCTTTCTTTTTGTGGCCACCATCTTGTATTAACTTCTTTCTAGAGATCACCATTTTTCCCCATTAAAACTATCCCTCGTCCAGCAGCTTTGTTTCTGTTTGGGGCTTGTCTACACAAGGACACTCACAAAAGTTAAGATGAATCAACTAAAGATATGAAATTAAAGTGCATAAATTAAAGCACATTAAACCTGGGTGGACTCTTCTTAAGTGAGGATTAAGCTTCAGCAAACTACGGCCATTTTACTTCTGAATGAGTGACTACACAGGGGTTTAATGCCTTTTAAACTAATGCTTGTGAACTTCACACCTTCAGTTGATTTTTCTTCACTTCCCTGAGTGTCCCCATGCAGACAAACCCTTAGTCTCTCCCCTTTGGCCAATATGAATAGCAGTACTGGCCTCAATATCTCACTTGTACAACTAATTATAACTTATTTGAGAATGCTGTGCGTTTCTTACCTCGCTATGATCTGTTCCCTTCAGGAACCCATATGACTTATTGACATGGAAATCCTGCTGAATTAGTGTGGAATGTTTCAATTTTATTCAATACATTCTTTTACTAGAATGCTGCAAGAAGATCCTGTTTTGTTTCAGCTTTATAAAGACCTCGTGGTGAGCCAAGTAATTAGTGCTGAAGAATTCTGGGCCAACCGTTTAAGCTTGAACGCTGTGGATAATTCTGTGGCACCTAGTAAGCAGGATGTGGGCATCTCTGCAGCTTTTCTGGTACGTTTGACCTACATAACATAGGATGGATTTTAAAACAAAAACATTTATTTCTTAGCTAGACTTTCTCTGTAAAATGTGGATGAATTAAAATTGAAATTCCCCACTTCTAAACAGGAGTATTCATTGGCTTAACTTCTGAGGCTATGGAAAGATAGTCTCCTTGTCAGTGCAGGATTGTTCTCTGCATATACCCTAAAGTGTTCTGTCTGGTCTATTTATAAAAGTCATGAGAAAAGAGGTTTCCTCTATTTCCTGTTACATTTCCATATTCTGCTATACCTCCATCTGAAAGATTTTCCCGATAACCAACCTAAATTTTCCCCTTCAATTTCATTCTCTTACTCCTTGTATGATACTTCCTCTGCCCTTTTTCTTTATACCTTCAGGTATTTGTAGGCTATCATTCACCCTCCCCTTAAGAAAAGATTAGCCAAGAAATATGTGTGTATTCAGTCCTTTTAATATTTATTGATAAATCATTCTTCCCACCTGAAAAGACAATTTTGCAGTGAAAGACATTTGCTGTGAGCAAATAAATTAGTGTCCTTAAGGGACAATCAAAGCTGCTCTTCATTTTGTACTGTGGCTTAAAAAAAAAACTATCCATTCTGCTACTTCTGTTTTTGTTTATATAGATTAATTCTCTCTTACAGCTATCGTAAATGTGGGTTCACATATCAGTTTTAACAAGGTTTTAACTCAACACATAACAAGGTTTTACCCAGTTTATGACAATATTATTATGTTGTTCCCGTAGGCTGATGTTCGGCCTCAAACTGATGGCTGCAATGGTCTGAGGTATAACTTAACTTCAGATATTATTGAATCCATATTCAGGACGTATCCTGCAGGTAGGCAGAAAAATCAATACATATGTGATACAAAGCACTCTAAGTTGATTTTATTATGTTTTATCATTGGAAGAGTAGAGGGTTAGTGCTACACTTCTTTCTGTTGGTAAAACGTGCAGGGCTTCTGCACACTCCCTCATACTCTCTTCTGCACTTCTTATATGGTCTTCCTTCCTTCCTTCAGTGTGTTTTTTTTTGTTTGTTTTTTTTTGTTTTGGTAGGTTCTGGAAATATATTAAGTAGGGCTGTTGATTAATCGACGTTAACTCATCTGATTAACTCAAATTAATCGCGATGAAAAATAATCGCAGTTTTAATCACACTGTTAAATAATAGAAAACCAATTGAAATTTATTAAATATTTTTGGATGTTTTTCTACATTTTCAAATATATTGATTTTAATTACAACACACTATACAAAGTAGACAGTGCTCACTTTGTTTTTATTACAAATATTGGCGCTGTAAAAATGGCAAACAAAAGATAGTATTTTTCAATTCACTTCATACAAGTACTGTAGTACAATCTCTTTATTGTGAAAGCACAACTTGCAAGTGTAGATTTTTTTATTACATAACTGCACTCAAAAACAAAATGTAAAACTGCAGAGCCTACAAGTCCACTCAGTCCTAGTTCTTGTTCAGCAAATTGCTAAAAACAAACAAGTTTGTTTATATTTACAGGAGATAATGCTGCCTGCTTCTTATTTACAATGTCACCGGAAAGTGAGAACAGGCATTCACATGGCACTTTTGTAGCCAGCATTGCAAGGTATTTACGTGCCAGATATGCTAAACGTTCATATGTGCCTTCATGCTTTGGCCACCATTCCAGAGGACATGCTTCCATGCTGATGATGCTCATTAAAAAAAAAAATGCATTAAATAAATTTGTGGCTGAACTCCTTGGGGGAGGATTGTAGGTCTCCTACTCTGCTGTACATGCATTCTGCCATATATTTCTTGTTATTGCAATCTCTGATGATGGCCCAGCACAAGTTGTTCGTTTGAAGAACATTTTCACTGCAGATATGACAAAACTCAAAGAAGGTACCAATGTGAGATTTCTAAAGATAACCACAGCACTCAACCCAAGGTTTAAGAATCTGAAGTGCCATCCAAAATCTGAGACGGATGAGGTGTAGAGCATGCTTTCAGAAGTCTTAAAAGAGCAACACTTCAGTGCGAAAATTACAGAACCCAAACCACCAAAAAAGAAAATCAACCTTCTGCTGGTGGCATCTGACTCAGATGATGAAAATGAATATGCATTGGTCCGCACTGCTTTGGATGGTTATCGAGCAGAACCCATTATCAGCATGGACGCATGTCCTCTGGAATGGTGGTTGAAGCATGAAGAGACATATGAATCTTTAGTGCATCTGGCACAAATATCTTGCAATGCCGGCTACAACAGTACCATGCGAACACCTGTTCTCACTTTCAGGTGATATTGTAAACAAGAAGCGGGCAGCATTATCTCCTGCAAATGTAAACAAACTTGTTTGTCTGAGCAATTGGCTGAACAAGAAGTAGAACTGAGTGGACTTTGTTTTATTTTTGAATGCAGGGGTATTTTTTTGTACATGCACCTCTACCCTGATATAACGCAGTCGTGGGGAGTCAAAAATCCCTACCGTGTTATATATGAAACGCCATTATATCAGGGTAGCGGTGGCAGGGCTGCAACAGTGATTTAAAGAGCCCGGGGCTCAGGCTGCGGAGAGCCCCAGGCCCTTTAAATCACCGGTGGAGCCCCACTGCCGCAGCCCCGGGGTAGCGGTGGCAGGGCTCCAGCGGTGACTTAAAGGGCCTGGGGCTCCCCACAGCAGCTGGAGCACCGGCCCCTTTAAAGCGCCGCTGGAGCCCCGCTGCTATCACGCTATATGCGAACCCGTGTTATATTGGGTTGCGTTATAGCGGGGTAGAGGTGTAATTCTACATTTGTACGTTCAGTGTCCATGATACAGATTGCATTACAGTACTTGTATTAGGTGAATTGAAAAATACTATTACTTTTGTTTTTTGCAGTGCAAATATTTGTAATAAAAAATATAAAGTAAGTACTGTACACTTTGTATTCTGTGTTGTAATTGAAATCAATATATTTGAAAATATAGAAAATATCCAAAACTATTTAAACAGTATTGTATAGTTTAAGAGTGCAATTAATCGTGCAATTAATTTTTTTTAATCATGCAATTAATCACGATTATTTTTTTAGTCGCTTGACAGCCCTAATTTTAAGGCTTGAGGCTGAAAAGAGACTCTTGAATTATTCAGTTTGCTTTGCCTTTAAGCCATGAGTAAATGTTCGTGCCCAAGTGTCACTCTCCATTTGAAGGATTTATTTTAACTACTCTAAAATTTTCTGAGAGATTGTTGGTAAATTATCTGATTTACAAATGCTAGATTGGACCCTGATACTGACATTAGTTTGAACAGTCCTGGATGAAAAAGAACCAGTCCATCTTGGGAACAACAGGGAAGGATTCCTCTTAAATTACTAGACTTCGGACATTTAAAATTTTCCAGAGGTGCCCAGCTATACCATTTTCAAAGTTTATATGCTATTGGTGTTTGTTTCCAATACATTATAAGCATTGTTGGGCATGACAGAACTTGCATTTGTTGCATAAATTGCCATCTTTTTAAAATCCAAACTCCTTATCTTTTTAGTAAGTTGCGTGGGTTTATGCCTATTCAGGATAAGCTTTGGTCATTTTCCATCACACACTGACAAGTAAAACAGTATCTTGAATTGAAAAATAGCTTATAAGCACTTTGATTTGTTTGCAGTACAAGTGAAATATGCAGAAAATGTTCCACATAATATGACAGAAAAAGAATTCTGGACACGATTTTTCCAGTCTCACTACTTCCATCGAGATAGGCTGAATACAGGCTCAAAAGACCTCTTTGCTGAATGTGCCAAAATGGATGAAAAAGGTAACCTTTTGTTTCTCTGCAACAGGTGATTGTGGTGTTAGGCACAGTATACTGAAACTTCAAAATTAATTAAAAAAATAAAGCTAAGTTTTTGAAAGCCACATTAATCAGATAAAACCAACATTCTCATTTTTAAAAGTAATGTATTTGTCCTGTTATTTGATAAATGCTGCAAGATGTCAGGAGCCAAGACCTATGATGTAATCTTTGGACAGTGTTGATCAGGCTGAATGTTTATATATTTACAGTATCTGATTATGGAAGACATTCCAGGTCCCGCACTAAAATGCTTAGAAACAAATTAGTGCTTAAAAGATGCCAGCACTAGAAATTCCTTTTATGCACCACTCATGCAGCATAGATAATGTCAGTGAAAGCTTCCTCATAATGTACAATCAAGGGGCCTTAACCGTACCTCTGACAGGTGGGCATAGTTTTGTTCACGTGACTATTTATTTATTCTGTGGTGTCTCTGCTGAGACTTGCAACAGATGTGGGTTTTGTGATAAATCAGTTCTCTAGAAAGTGGATAAAGATTTGGTTTCTTTCACAGGCCACTTTAATATGTTCTTCTTTTTACTGACCATCACAGTTCTGGGCCATATTTGAAACAAGGATCTAGAGGCGAAAGACTTCAATTATATTCTGAAAATGTCATCTTCTCTTGATGCATGTGTATAATCCATGAATGACACACACATATATGGAGAGAAGACTAGATCCTTTAATATACTAATAAATATTGAATGCTTTTCATTCTGATAGTGTCCTTCATCTGACAATCCCAAAGCAAACAAAAGCCATACATCATCAGATGGGTAAAGTGATGCATAGAAAGGTTAACCATTGATTAATTACTAGAAAATGTTTGGAATTGTGGGGGAGGGGAAGTATCTGGAACTAGTTAGAATAATTCCTGCAATAATTTTCAAAAATACAGAGCAAAAGACTGACTTTAATGATAGATGCCGTAAAGGGCTGAAAGTTAGTGCACATAATAGCACTTGGACACATGCAAAACCTTCTGACACTACCCTTTTTCCCAATCATGGAACATATTCAAAGGATTTAAAAAAAATTATTGTACTTTTTAGAAATACCTGTGTTCTAAAATAGATACAGCCTTGGTTTTTTGATACCTGTAGTGTTAAGTTCACTGGTTCCTGCAAACCCATATAATCCAAAATGCATCAGATATCTTACATGTTGTTTGTTTAAAGTTTAAACTACAAATTCAAGCTTAGCAACCACTAGTGCTGTTTTAGAAATAAATTTTCCTGCATGTATATTGGTGTCTAATAGTAATTTAGTACTATATGTTTAAGAAAATTATGGAATCATATTAAGGTACTGAAGTCCAGATAACTTTGAGGGTTATGCTTTATCAACCCTGAGTGACAGATATTCTCGTTTAGATACTACTTTACAAGAAAACAATTTTTTTTTTTTCTTCTCATAGGGTTAAAAACAATGGTGTCTCAAGGGGTGAAAAATCCACTGCTAGATTTAACAGCCTTGGAGGATAAATCGTTAGATGAGGCAAGTACAGAGACTTTAAAACAAAAAAAACAAAAAAGTAAAAGTTCCTACACTTTAAAACTGGATCACCTTATCAGCTTAAAAAAGGACCACAAACAATACTAAAATACAACTTTCCACTGAATAACTTCTGGTGCCCAATGCTAATTTGTCACTGAATTTCTCCTCTTTGTGGTGATGTTCTGGGTCTGATTCTAATCACATCAGTTCTACACCAGTGTAACTGCACAGAGTTACTTCTGCTATACATTGGGGTAGGTGGATGGAGAATCAGCACTTGTATTCTCAGTCTGTGTGCTATGCAGCTTTTCTTTATTCTATGGTGCTGCATTACGTCAGCTGGCTTCCTAAGCACACTGGTGTAAAAATCTGACTTTGCTTCTAGAAGCATTCTTGTACAGCTTTTTCATTTTAAAATAGACATCCCCTTATTTAATCCTTACCACTTAGGGGCTACCCGGCATTGGTAAACAGGAATCCTTCAATACAGAAGATTGAGTTCAAAGCAGGGCTTTGAAGCGGAGCCTGGAGCTGGAGCAGCTCCGGAACAGTGGAGCTGCAGATTTTTGCCAGGAGCTGGAACGGAGCTGGAGCACAGCTCCAAAGCCCTGGTTCAAAGTGAAGATAAATATAAAAGTTACCACATTTTTGGTCAAACGTATTTACTTAAAATGAAGTTAAAACTATATACATTTCTTCATAGTAATTTAAAATATTAAATACCAAATAGTTTGCACCACACACAGCATAAGACATGTTTGATAGCTCCAAAGATACCATTGACTTAATGGGTAGAACTGAAGAATTAGTAGCTAGAATCAAGAGTTCAAATTAGTACAGCTTGATATTGTTTTACAGGGATATAAGCTGTATCCCCAAGAACTTAATAAAATTTAAAACAAGATGACAGATTTGGTGAATGACATTCCTATTCATTTGTTTACTACTGAAAACGTAATAGTCCTTGGCCTGCTGGATTTCTATAAACTTCTGTAAGAATTTGGTAATTGCAGCTAACAGTTTGAAAATAAAGAATTCACATTTATACATAGATTTACATGTTCAAAGTGCAAAACAAACATTAATCCTCTCAACGTCCCTCTGAGGTTGGGAAGAACTATCCCCAGTGTACAAATGGGGAAACTGAGGCAGAGGTGAAGAGGTCACACTGCACGTAAGCAGTAGAGCCAGGATTTGGACCCTGAGGACTCCCAATACTATGTATAGTCCTCTAGACCACACTGCAATGCTGTTCATGGAAAATAGGGAATAGACTTATAGACTTGAAGGACAGAAGGGACCAACATGAACATCTAGTGTGACCTCCTGCACATTGCAGACCACAGAATCTCACCCACCCCCTCCTGTAATAGACCCCTAACCTCTTGTTGAGTTACTGAAGACCTCAAATCGTGGCTTAAAGATGTCACGTTACAGAGAATTCACCATTTACATCAGTTTAAACCTGCAAGTGACCCATGCCCCATGCTGCATTTAGTTTGGAATAACCTAACAAACTGTTAATTACTTTACTTGCAGGGTTATGGTGTTTCCTCTGTGCCATCCACATCAAACTCCTCAAAGTCCTTAAAGGAGAGTAGTAATGCTGCCATTATAAAACGCTTTAATCATCACAGTGCCATGGTCCTTGCAGCTGGGCTCAGAAAACAGTAAGTTTCAGCACAGAAAAAAACTCTTAGAACTGGTGAATAACTCAAACTTTAAAATTTTACAGATGTTATCTTGAAGCCTGTTGAATATTATGATCTAAACACAAATCTGATAGCGTGGATTCCATTTTTACTTTTAAAATTCCTTTCAGTGTACAAGGCCATGCCAACCACCAAAATTAAAGACGTGTTGTTTTTGCACTAGGTGGTGTAAAATATTGCAGGCTGGAAATACCTTCCTATATTCCTCTTCTATACTGAATCTCAAACATGGATTTTTTTTCATGTTTTATTAAAAAAAAAAAAAGTGCCTTGACTGATTCACCTTAGAGAATATTCGACAACCTCATTCAAACTATAGCCTAAATTAAGGCCTAGAAGGCTATGAGTGCAGTGAAATTGGTCCAGTTTTGCCATGCAGAGGGATAGATTGGTTAGATGCAAGGACCTCACATGGAGTTCATACCACCTGCACATTGAGCATAGCTCTGTAGGGGCTTCCTATACTGCAGCGTTCAGGAGGAGGGGACAGAAGAGCCAGGGCAACTGGGTCTACTAGTGCAGATCCACAAGCCAAACCTTAGAGATGCGAGGTGGCTCAATTACAAGTCTGTTGCAGTAGTGGCTGCTGTGCAGCCCAGGAAGGATTCCTTCTCCACCGGAGTCCTGCAAAACTCACCGAACTATAGTCAACTTATCCAACCTGTTCTTTAGGGGGAACATTTTTCCCCTTAGTACTTCTATATTTGCTCATATGATGTATTTGTGTTTTCATTTAAATGGAATGCTGTATCTTAATAAGCCTTTCTGGTAGGAAACATTCCATCCTCCAAAACTTAGATTGCTCCTTTCTACAAAATGCACAAACTGGATGTTAAAGCACCTTTACTTTCCCGTCCTTCTGTTTTGGCAGTACTTCCTCCTGTATGTGCACAGCAGCAGTCACGATTAGAGTGCCAGTTAGAGGGAGAATAGTAACTCTCATACTGGCAATGTAGAATGCCCAGCACTCCCACACGCCGGACAAGTTTGTGTGGAAGTGGCAGTGCGGTGTTGGGCAAGACTACTTCAGTGTGATACTACAGATGATGATGGAGGCAGTGGATGCAAAGCTTAGAGAAGACCAGGATTGAGGCCCAAGAGAGCCTATGTAGAGCAGATATTTGCACTAAGTACCCTCATAGAAGAATGTATAGAATGGCAAGCTGCCCTCCTTACCTATTTCATTGATTTTCAAAAGGCATTTGACAGCCTGCACAGACATATATCGTGAATATTCTTCAGTCCTACTGCATCCCAGCTAAAGTTGTCAATATCATCAAGGCCATGTACAGAGATAGGAAGTGTTCTAAGGGGGAACAACCAGACAAGAGTGGTTTAACGTGGAGAGTGGCACGAAATGAGGGCCGCGTTTTATCACTGCTGTTGTTTGGCATGTCATAGACTGGAGAACAAAGTAGTATATTAGCAATACAAAATAGCATGAATAGATGGTAAATGCCTAGAAAGCCTAGATTTTGCCACTGCTAATATTGCTGTACTGAACAACACCCTTGAAAAGTTACAAACGAATACAACCTGGCAAATACAGCATGCCAAGCAGAACTCAAAACAGACATCTGCTAAAACAAACATACTAGAAACCCAGACATCAAACAGTAACATCAAATTTTGAAGGCGAAAACATCAAGAAAGTAGAATAGTTCTACCTGGGCAGCACCATAATGGCCAACAGGGACCTCAAGAAGGATGTAACATTAAGGATAGGAAAGGCATTCAGAGCATTTATTAAACTTAATGTATGGACATCTAAGATACCCAGAACAAAACTGGGAATTTTCAATTCAAACCTAATCTGTCCTAACATATGGCCTCGAGAACTGGAAATCCATCAAAATGTTAGACAGAAAACTAGACCCCTTTGAAAATAAGTGCCTATGACAGATCTTGGTCATTTGGTTGGGAATACTTGTTTACAGGCAAAGATATATGAGAAATCAGCCACTTGTCCCCAACAGAATCAGAAGGAATAGCTGTGCTCCGGAAACTAACATGGACTCCCATGTGAAGATGTTAAGTAGAAACCAGCTGGTATGAGGAAACAAGGGTGTCCAAGAGAAACCTTAAGAGAAACCCTTAGCAGGAAAGGCAGAACAGTAGATCTCAACACCATAGGGCAGATGGAAGCAGCAGCAAACGGCAGAGTAGTTATTGCCCTGTGTGCCAACATTGGCACAGGAATGATGTGACGTAACTGCATTAACAGTAGCACACAACGTGTGTGACTTAAGTTTTAGTTGGCAGGAGGACTGCTTCACTGCACTATGGTTCTGTTACCTCCCTGTCTATATCAGGAGTACACTATTTTTTTCTTTGTGCAGAGATGAGGAATCCTATCCCCATTGCCAGTCATGAACAAAATACTGACCCATTTTAGAGTCACACCCATAGGTCAGTCATTTAAGTGCAGACCTTTTTGAAAGAAATAATTTGGAATTAAATATATTTTGAAACAGATTAATCTACTACATGTCCTCAGTCTAAATGTCAATCTCCCACAAGATGACTTGTTTTTCACTTCCTTTTAATACTGTATTTTATTTTAAGAGAAGCACAAAATGATCACTACAGTGAGACCAGCAGTATGGATGGAAACTCCAGGGATTCAGATTTCTTTCAGCCACCAATAAAAAAGGTATGAACAATGTGAGTTTGCCACTGCAATTCCTGCTGAAGTATTGTACTGCAAACAGCTGCATTAAGCATCATCTACTTAAATGTATGAAGAGTGATATGAATGTAAAGTATGAATTAAATACAACAGCCTTAAGATGAACATGTTGTTGACAAAGAGCTCTTTAGTTATTTAAATGCAAATAACTTTAATTGATAATACAATCTTCCTGTTAATTTTTTTTTTCTTTCACTGAGTGAACATTGACATTTTTCCCCATACTTTTCTAATGGATCTTAAAATGCATGTTCTGTTCATTGTGTGGTTGTATTTATGTATTACCACTGTAAGTGCCTGAGCACCTGTAGGAGACTATCCAGGCAAAGAATTAAGATAGTAGTAGTTGCAACCACAGCATGGAATTAATATACTGAATACATTGGGGAAGGAATGCACACTTACTATGTATTAGTAAGCAGAATGCTAATTTGATACTTCAACTTAAAGGGTTGACCTTGCATCAGAATCATTGTGCTCAACTGAAAATGAGTTTCAAATTTGATTGATTATTGGTGCACAAAAATGAGGCAACTATAGTGTTTCTCTTAGATTACTGGAATTATGTAAAAATTGCTAAGAAAATAGAATGTTTTGAATGACTGTGTACTGCAATCCAAAAAGCTAAGGGGGGAAACTCCACTAACTTTTAGCCTTTGCACATACACTTCCCCCAGCCCCCTAGAATTACTTGAAATCCACACAAGTAGCAAATGGTTTTTAGAAAATACGCGTTGTAGCTTTTGGGGCAGTCACTAGCTCTGACTTCACTGTATGGATGAAGAAAGCAAGAGATCTCCAAAGCAGTTTTCATTGTATCATATTTAAGTATACTACTGTTAAGCAGGGGGTTGGACTAGATGATCTCCTGAGGTCTCTTCCAACTCTAATAATCTATGATTCTAATGCTCCTTAATATTTTCTACCACAAATGAACACCTTATTTAGCTACATATCTGCACTGGCTCTAGGTTTAAATTCCTTCACTAAGAACATTAACCCTGTTCCTTCCTCTTGTATTAAATAACATATGCACATAAACAGAGACTACAAAAGGGTTGTTTATCTATGTGTATGCTTTTTTTTTAATGAGGTGGCTCTGATTATTAAAAGAATCCTGGTCAGGAGCTGCAGAAAACGTAGTAAAGGCCACTAGTACTAAAACAAGTGTGTGAACATGTTTTTTGAAAAAGGGAGGGTGGCGGGGAGCTCGGCACGTGGGATTTCAGTAGAGAATTTACCTAAATATGGCTTCAGTCATGTTTTCCCTGTTCATATATTTGTAGAGCAAGTGAGTTTTACTGTCACTTCCTTCAAAACTGTCAGACAATCTTTGACAAGTTTTTGCTTTTACTAAAATTTCTCAAATGCCATTTAAAAAAATATTTGTATAACGACAATGATTTTGGAATTCTTAAACATTTTAGTTTTTCTTGGCTTCTGTGCTTTTTTAATTTAAAAATATTAGAAATAATTTTACAATAGAATTTGTTACCACCAGAACTTCCAATGCATTTAAACACTCAGCCCAATTCTGACGTCCTCTCACAAGCATTGACTCCAATTATAATTGTTTTATGTTTTCAGAACTGACCAGTGTTATTGGGTATCTTAAGTTTTGGGTGCTCAGTTTCAGACCCTTAAAGGGACCTGACTTTCAGAAAGTGCTGAGTACTTGCCCTCTGAAGACCTGGATCCTTTAAGATGTCAGGTTAGATACCCAAGAATGCTAGTGACGTGTAAAATTAGGCCTGTCTGTTTGTGTAAATGTCTTCAGGATTTGGCTGAATATATTGGCTGAGATCATAGCACAGCGTTTGGCCACTTTGTGCTGCGCTACTGTGGGAATCTTAATCACAGGGCCAACAGCCTTCCATGGAAGAAAGACCCGTGTATATGGGGGTAATCCTCTTGTGACATAGAGAAAATACCGCAGTTCCCCCTATGCCATGGCAAATAGTATAGGGCTCTTGTGGCCTTCACAGCCAGTGTCACTGAAAACTGTGCTAGGCAGCCAAACCCACCTATACACCTCTTCTCCCAACCTACACTAGTGATGCACTGCCAGAGCAGAGGATCTGAGCCACATGGGCTTTTTTTCATTTATCTTGTTTTTTTACCATTCTCTTACCAAGAGACTATGGACAAGGAAAAAAGCACGGTCTACGTGTGTGCAACTATACCATAAGTAATTAGTTTTGATTTGTCTCTCATTATATCACAGGTGAAGCTACAGGAGGCTATTGAATATGAAGATTTAGGAAAGAATAATAGCATTAAAACTATTGCACTAAACCTAAAGAAATCTGATCGGTAAGTTCAATGAATAAAAGAAAACTGCAGTTCTTTGGATGTTTCAACATATTAAAACTAGATCACAAAGAGATTTGTATTATTCAGAATCAGTCTGTCCCTAATCTGCTTTGTATTTTACATGGCATTTGAGTGCTTCTAGATTAAAATTTAATTAATCTGAAACCTTGTTTAAACACATTTAAGTAGTTGCCATTTTCAAAACTGCATCTTTAGTTCATACTGACTTTTGTTAATTTAGTAAACCTATTACAAACTATTGCTAGAAGAGATCCATAATTTTAGTCTGATTATGAAAGTCTAACAAATATACCTTATTAGTGTAGTTTGAGACATCTTATAAGCATTTCTGTTGGTATGATGCATTTGGAAATACTTGCGCACTCTGCACAGAGACAGATCTTACTTGGGTGTTGACTTGGGACAACTCTCAATGGTTTGATTCACTTCTTTTGTGATGTGCTGCCCTTTTGTCTTCCAGAACCTAAGCTTTCAGTTTGAAAAACATTATATCTCTTGTCCTGATAGTTGCAAAGATAACCTTCCAAATGTGAACCAATGGTGTAGTGGTGTTCGTCATATACTAGTCCTGAGAGGTGGGACTTGCCCCATTCATCTGGAGTCTGACAGTCTAAGTGACAGTACTGCCAGTGCTGAGCAAAGCATAAAAGGGGTGATGACATTAAGGCTAGGTCTATGCTACAGACCTATGTCGGTATAACTGCATCACTCAGGTGTGAAAAATCCACTCCCCAGAGTGATAGTCATACCAGCCTTAACCCCCCCAAGTAGACAGCGCTTTGTCAGCGGGATAGCTACTGCCTCTCACAGAGGTGGATTAACTATGCTGACAGGAGAGCTCTGCAGCTGTGCCGATGCAGCATAGATCTGCCCTAAGATCTACATAACAAAAAATCAAGAATGGCATGTCCCTTCTCATTTTGTTGTTACATATGGGGAAAAAACTTAAGTTGTAGGTGGAATTTGAAAGCTTACGGTTACTTTTTTTTTACGTTTCCAATCAGACGCAATTTATTTAATTTTTAATAGACTCCAAAAGCCAAATTTGTATTGCACCTAAAATCTGAGAGGTGCAACTGCTACATAAAGGTAATAAGGTAATAATTGGAGATATACCAATCTCCTAGAACTGGAAGGGACTCGAAAGGTCATCGAGTCCAGCCCCCTGCCTTCACTAGCAGGACCAATTTTTGCCCCAGATCCCTAAGTGGCCTCCTCAAGGATTGAACTCTTAGTCTACTGGGAATTAAGTTACCTTGTGTTTTCTTTTTTCCCTTTCTCTTCTCATAGGTATTATCATGGTCCAACTCCAATTCAATCACAGCAATATGCAACCAGTCAGGATATTATTAATTCTTTTCATAGTATTAGAGAAGAAATGGAAGCCTATGTACCCAGACTAACTCAGGTAGGAAAATTCATTTGAATTTAAATACAGAAAAGTAAAACTCCCTCCTTAATACTAGTCCAGATATTTCTTGACTTACTAGAATGATGGTATTTGCAGAGTTTTGTCCCTCAAGATGAACCTGATAGTTTTCCTATTAAATTGCATAATGTGGGAAACTGTTTTAGAAGTGAAGTCTTCAATCATAACAACACTTAATTAAGTCTCAGGGCAGTGTTTTAGCCATACCACTTCAGCTCTTCTCTGAAGTTGTAATATTAAGACAAGTAACTACCAGATTTGCTAGTATTGATGGACAAATCCTACAGCTCTCTCATACCTGTGAGGAAGCTCCAAATGTAATGGAATCAGCATTGCTGTACTGCACAGGGTAGAACAGAAAGCCACACACTGGGACTTAGCTCCATCTTCACCTTCTGGAGCTGTCTCTGGGGGCCCTTACCTCAGGCACAGGGAGGGGAGGGTTCGAGGCAATACAAGGTCACAGCCAGTGGGTTTGTGACTAAGTGGATCTGTAGAACACAGGGGCTACTACATCTGAGGTTGCCAAATGGCTGCTTGTGTGCTGTGCCCTCAGGTTGGCTGGAGCAGCTGGTTCTCGTAACATCCCTTGCACTCAAAAAATTTACATTTGGCCCTTTATTAAATAACCACTATTGTTTGTGCCTCGCAGCTCTTTGAGTGCTTGCTCATGTGTATTCCACAGTAGGTGTGCGTGCTCGCCACGTGCACCGGTGCCGGAAGTTTTTCCCTCAGCAGTATCCATAGCGGGAGCAGTGATGCGACCCCTGGAGTGGCATCGCTATAGCGCACCATAAGGTCAGTTCCTTCTTGCCGCCAGTGGAGATGCATTGGAACTACTTGCTCCAGCTTTGCTGCAGCTCATCTCAAATCTCTACTACTGGTTGTTCAGTAGTACCTGTATCAGTTAGTTAGTAAAAGTTCTAGTTTAGTTAGTTATTCTTCGGCCGGGGCATGCCCTGGGCCCCAGGGTTTAAATCGTGCGAGTCTTGCAGGCGTTTGATGCCCAGGAGTGACCCGCACACCGACTGTCTCCACTGCCTGGGTGAATCCCACATCAGCGACTGCTGTAAAATCTGGAGGTCCTTCAAACCCAGGACAAAAAAAGAGAGACACATTAGACTTCAGGCCCTTCTCATGGAGTCGGCACTGGCTCCTACCCCGGTGCACCGAGCGGAATCGGCACCAGGTATTTTGTCTTAGGCGTGTGGTGATCTGCCGGCACAGCTCTCCCTCAAAAAAGCAGAGGAAGGCTTCGTCATCTCAGAAGCATAGAGAGAAGGCACAGGGGGAGGCTAGACCCACAGGCAGCCCCAGTCTCCCCCTAGGCTCTAGAGCTCTGACTCAGGTCGAGCAGAGCAGCCCGATTGCGTCGACTCAGACCTCTCCGGCTGAAGTTCGCATGCCTTCAACACCGGAGGCCCTGCAGGTGGCCAAAGATGATATGACCCTGCAGGTGCCCGGGGCACTGCCAGCACCCGGACCCTGCGCTAGAGGCAAGTTGCCGCTGGGGTCTCATCAGCCAATGCTGACCAAACACAGATCCCGGTCAGGAAACTGCTCTCGGGACCGCTCATCGCCCAGTGTCCTATTGGGACACAGCCTCCACTCTCGTCGGCCTCCAGGTTGTCTGGTAGGGTGCCATCAGAGCGCAGTTCTAGGCACAGCTCCACGCCAAGTACAGAATATCGGTAGGACAGGCACCAACGTCATAGATGTTCCCGCTCTCGGCACAGCTACCGGAGCTGCTCCCAGCATGGACGCCATCGCCAGTCACGCTTCAGCTCTCACACGTTGAGATCGCCAGCTCCGTGTCATCGCGGATCCAGACATTGAAGCGTCTCGAGGAGTAGCAGCTCGAGGCAGTACCGTTCCTTGAAGTCAGAGTCCCGGTCCTGTGGCAGATGCCGTGCTCGGTACCACCGTGCATACCGCTCGCATGGCACCGACAAGTCATTTGTAATCCAGAGCTCGACCTATACACAGCGCCCTATGCTCTAGCTGAGCCAACCCGACCAGCTGGTGCCGCCGGTGCTGCACCAGAGCCAATGTCAGGGACCCCCGAGGCAGAGTCGGTGGTGCCAGTGGACTCCCTGGTCCCCCATGCATGCCCAGCAAGGCCCTCAGTAGATAACGGGAGCATCCAGACCTCCGAGGGATAGATCGGGTCACATCTCCTCAGCACCGCACGAGGCGTCCGATCAAGGGGTGGACCCTGTGGCACCAGCCGACGTGCAGAGCCCAGTACTGGCCCCCTCCCCAACATTGGATGACAAAATCGCAGCTCTGCCCCCCTCCATACCACAAGAGGACTTCAGGCTCCGTCAGGAGCTGCTAAAGCAAGTAGCATCCAGTCTCCATCTCCAAGCGGAGGAGATGGAGGGACCCTCGGACGCACTGTTTAACGTGCTGTCATCCTCGGCACTAGGCAGAATGGCCCTCCCACTCCATGAAGGGGTGGCCAACATCTCCAATGCCCTCTGGCAAACACCGGCCTCCCTGGCCCCAATATCAAAAAAGGCGGAGCGCAAATACTTTGTGCCAATGAAGGGGCACGAATACCTCTATACTCACCCGGCCCCCCAACTCCCTAGTGGTGGAATCTGTGAACCACAGGGAAAGACAAGGCCAACCGCACCCAAGAATAAAGACTCCAAAAAACTGGACGCATTTGGCAGAAAGCTTTATTCATCCACCAGCTTCCAGCTCCGGGTAGCCAACCACCAGGCCCTCCTCAGTCGTTATGAGTTTAACTTGTGGGGGTCAGTGCCAAAATTCGAGCCTTCCCTTCCCGAGCACAAAAAGAAGGAACTCAAGTCACTGGTGGAGAAGGGCGCTGCTGCCACAAAGGCTGCTTTGCAGATGGCATCAGATAAGAACATAAGAATGGCCGTACCGGGTCAGACCAAAGGTCCATCTAGTCCAGTATCTGTCTACCGACAGTGGCCAATGGCAGGTGCCCCAGAGGGAGTGAACGTAACAGGCAATGATCAAGTGATCTCTCTCCTGCCATCCATCTCCATCCTCTGACGAACAGAGGCTAGGGACACCATTCTTACCCATCCTGGCTAATAGCCATTTATGGACTTAGCCACCATGAATTTATCCAGTCCCCTTTTAAACATTGTTATAGTCCTAGCCTTCACAACCTCCTCAGGTAAGGAGTTCCACAAGTTGACTGTGCGCTGCGTGAAGAAGAACTTCCTGTTATTTGTTTTAAACCTGCTGCCTATTAATTTCATTTGGTGACCCCTAGTTCTTGTATTATGGGAATAAGTAAATAACTTTTCCTTATCCACTTTCTCAACATCACTCATGATTTTATATACCTCTATCATATCCCCCCTTAGTCTTCTCTTTTCCAAGCTGAAGAGTCCTAGCCTCTTTAATCTTTCCTCATATGGGACCCTCTCCAAACCCCTAATCATTTTAGTTGCCCTTTTCTGAACCTTTTCTAGGGCTAGAATATCTTTTTTGAGGTGAGGAGACCACATCTGTACACAGTATTCGAGATGTGGGTGTACCATGGATTTATATAAGGGCAATAAGATATTCTCAGTCTTATTTTCTATCCCTTTTTTAATGATTCCTAACATCCTGTTTGCTTTTTTGACCGCCTCTGCACACTGCGTGGACATCTTCAGAGAACTATCCACGATGACTCCAAGATCTTTTTCCTGACTCATTGTAGCTAAATTAGCCCCCATCATGCTGTATGTATAGTTGGGGTTATTTTTTCCAATGTGCATTACTTTACATTTATCCACATTAAATTTCATTTGCCATTTTGTTGCCCAATCACTTAGTTTTGTGAGATCTTTTTGAAGTTCTTCACAATCTGCTTTGGTCTTAACTATCTTGAGCAGTTTAGTATCATCTGCAAACTTTACCACCTCACTGTTTACCCCTTTCTCCAGATCATTTATGAATAAATTGAATAGGATTGGTCCTAGGACTGACCCTTGGGGAACACCACTAGTTACCCCTCTCCATTCTGAGAATTTACCATTAATTCCTACCCTTTGTTCCCTGTCCTTTAACCAGTTCTCAATCCATGAAAGGACCTTCCCTTTTATCCCATGTCAGCTTAATTTACGTAAGAGCCTTTGGTGAGGGATCTTGTCAAAGGCTTTCTGGAAATCTAAGTACACTATGTCCACTGGATCCCCTTTGTCCACATGTTTGTTGACCCCTTCAAAGAACTCTAATAGATTAGTAAGACACGATTTCCCTTTACAGAAACCATGTTGACTATTGCTCAACAGTTTATGTTTTTCTATGTGTCTGACAATTTTATTCTTAACTATTGTTTCAACTAATTTGCCCGGTACCGACGTTAGACTTACTGGTCTGTAATTGCCAGGATCACCCTTAGAGCCCTTTTTAAATATTGGCATTACATTAGCTAACTTCCAGTCATTGGGTACCGAAGCCGATTTAAAGGACATGTTACAAACCTTAGTTAATAGTTCCGCAACTTATAGCCATTTATGGACTTAGCCACCATGAATTTATCCAGTCCCCTTTTAAACATTGTTATAGTCCTAGCCTTCACAACCTCCTCAGGTAAGGAGTTCCACAAGTTGACAGATGCGGCTGACACGGCTGCTCGATCCGTGACATCTCCCTGAAGACTTTCCACCTGCCAGGCGCCAACAACATGGCCCCTCCCTGGCTTGCTTGTGGCCCCTCCCTGGCTGTTGCTGCTCCACCCGGACCTACTCTCCCAGGACAAGGGCCGCCACCCCAATCTGGCTAGCCTCCATTGACAGCGTGGCCGATCAGTGGCTAGATGTGCAGGAGAGAATGTGTTCGGAGGGGGTCAGATGTGTCCTCCTCGAAAGTAGGAGGCCATCCATGTGCCGAGCCTACCTGGCAAAGTGGTCCCGATTCTCCAGGTGGGTGGGCGAGCGGGGTGTTTCCCCAACGTCTGCCCTGCTCCAGCTTATCCTTGAGTACCTGCTTCACCTTAGGACTCAAGGCCTGGCCCCTTCCTCTGTCAGGGTGCACCTGGCGGCTATTTTGGCATTCCATCCGCCAGTCCACGGCTGCTCAGTTTTCTCCCAGGCCATGACCAGGCATTTCCTCAAGGGGCTAGATCAGTCCTTCCCTTATGTTAGGACCCCTATCCCTCAGTGGGATCTAAATTTGGTGCTATCCCGCCTTATGGGGCCCCCTTTTGAACACCTGGCCACATGCTCGTGGTCTCACCTTTCCTGGATGGTAGCCTTCCTCGTGGCCATCACAGCCCGGCGGGTCTCGGAGCTCAGGGCCCTGACCTGCGACCCCCCCGCACACTGTCTTTCACAAAGACAAGGTTCAGCTCCGCCCACACCCTGCATTCCTCCCCAAGGTGGTCTCCATCTTTCACATGAGCCAGGACATCATCTTACCTGTCCTCTGCCCTAAGCCGCACACCTCTAACGAGGAGCGCCGCCTCCATACGCTCAACTTGCGCAGGGCTGTGGCCTTTTATCTGGACCGGACTAAGCCGTTCCGCAGGTCTTCGTAACTCTTTGTTGCTTCGGCTGAGCGCATGAGGGGCCAACCAGTTTCCACCCAGAGGCTTTCCCGGTGGATTACATCGTACATCCACAAATGCTACAACCTAGCAGGGGTTCCCACACAGCCTATTGTAAGGGCTTACTCGACAAGGGCTTATGCCTCGTCGGCTGCCTTTGTGGCCCATGTCCCTATCCAGGACATCTGTAGGGCCGCTACCTGGTCCTCAGTACACACGTTCACGTTGCACTGGGTGATCGTCTCCCACACCAGGGATGACACTGTTTTCGGTAGGGCTGTGCTCCAGCCAGGGAATCTGTGAACTCCTACCCACCTCCATTAGACACAGCTTGTAATCACCTACTGTGGAATACACATGGACAAGCACTCGAAGAAGAAAGGACAGTTACCTGTTCCATAACTGGCGTTCTTCGAGATGTGTTGTTCATGTCTATTCCACATCCCGCCCTCCTTCCCCACTGTTGGAGTTGGTCTGGCAAGAAGGAACCAAGGGTTGGGGGAGCATGCGGCTCCCCTTATGGCGCGCTGTAGCGGCAGCGTTCCCCCTATGGGTACTGCTGAGGGGAAAACTTCTGGCATCGGTGCACGTGGCTAGCACACACACCTACTGTGGAATACACATGAGCAACACATCTCAAAGAAAGCCAGTTACGGAACAGGTAAACGTCCTTTCTAGTAAAGTCATAAAGACCAGTGAAAATTGTCTTTTAATTGTTGTATTGCCTTATAAAAAGTTTGAGTGATCTTGACTTACATCCAATACATGCACCAGTTCGGCAATATCGTGTACATCTTAAGAATCCACACTAAAGACATCAGTTTGAGAGCAATACTGGTGGACAGGTGCTGTCTGTTCCCATCATGGTTTCTGGAACTTCCAAAGGCAACATAAGTTAATGCTTAGTTGAACTACCTGTCCAATTCCCTATCACATCAATGGGGAGATTACTTTTACACTTGCAAAATTATTTCAATCTAAGGTCACTAATGTATGTCCTGATTAATATGTCTGAGCCAGTGCAATTCACACTTTTCTTTAAGACTTCATTTGTCCAAAATATTTTAAAGTGAGTCACTGGGGAAATGATATGAAAGGACTTTGGTTTTTTTAAGGTTCTTTCCAGTGGTGCTGCTACTAGCAGCATCACAGCCCTGTCACCTGGAGGAGCACTTATGCAGGGTGGGACACAGCAAGCCATAAACCGTAAGTTTTTGCATAGTAAATTATCCTTTAGCCGTATAGCCTATACCAACAACACGGTGGGGTGTCCTGGCTTTTTTATTTTTGGATACAACAGGTTATGCTGACAAAACAAATGCAGAGACATTCATCTAAAATCCTGTTGCAAAGTATAAAAGTTATCAGGTGGAAGTGACAAAGGAAAAATTCTGAAAGAAACTAGCAATCCAGTCTGCCCAATAGGGAGGCAGCAGTGGCTCCGGTGCTGAGGTAAATGGAATTAAGATAGCTAGGAGCAAATAATATTCTGTGAGTCAGTCTGATTAAGTTATTTCAAGGTAAGACCATTTATTACTCCTCCACTAAAGGCCCTGTCTAGCTGCTTCCAACCTGCTGCCACCATTTTGAGCAGATAAGGTGAAGCCCAAGTGGCCACTCTGTTCAGTTGAGGACAGCCAGTAAGCCTATTTTCTCCTCCAATATCTCTGCTCACACTTAGGTGCTTTCATCTCTACACCTGCTTTGTGTATTCTCCTTCTCCTCCTGCTGGCTTTCTGCAGTGGTGGTAGTGAGGAACCACAGGAGAGAAGAGGTAGCGGCAGCACAAATGAAAGCTCTGAAGCCTTGAGTTAAGGGCTAAAACTCAACACTCCTTGGCCTTGGAAAGTATGCCACAGTGTAAAAGCGGAGGGGTAGCTTCTTGGCTTTTACGTTTTCTCTGCCATTTGCAAAATAAAGCTTCATTTATTCTAGGGGAGTAAGCTGTAGATTTGATTTGGAAACAGATTTTGTAACCAAATCTGTCTGTGAAATAATTGCATGCAGTGTAGTTCTAGCTGTGTCAATCCCAAGATACTAGAGGAGCGATAAGGTGGATGAAGTGATCTTTTATTGGACCAACTGCTGTTGGTGAGAGAGATGAGCTTTCGAGCCACACACAGCTCTTCTTCAGGCCTTGGAAAGTTACTCCGAGTGTCACAGCTAAATGGACTTAGCTGTGATGCTCAAAGTAACTTTTGAAGAGTGGGATGTGGCTCAAAATCTCATCTCTCACCAAAAGAAGTTGGTGCAATAGAAGTTAATATACCATCCACCTTGTCTGTATGAAATAATTGCTCAGTGTTAATATTTCCTATGGATTACAGAGGCATAACTGTTCTACACAGGCCCTGTGTGTCCACTTTAGTTCTTCCTCTTTCAACTGATCCTGCATATACCTCCTTGAGCCCCTGTCTCTTCAGCCTTGCAGAGACTAAGCTGTGTCTCTAAGGCTCAGTTTTCACTCTCACTTCCCTGGTAACTGACAGGAAGCATCACAGAAACAAGGGCAGAAGTAGTCACAGTCAGGTAACCACAAGGGAGAGTGTAGAATGCACTTCAGAATGGATGAAAAAGGGGCAATAAAGGGTGGGAAAGGACTGGGTTTTCCCTCTCATGCTGTCACAGGTTTTGGGGGTTTTCCCCCCTTTTTTGGCTCTTTTCTTCCAACCCCTTAATTTTGTATTCTACCTCACTTCTGCAACCCCAGCTCCACTCTTAAAAAATAATACTTTACTCAGCAGGCCACAAGTTCCTCTATCCTCAAGAATGCAGAAAGGGTGGAAGTGAATGCAAATTAAGTGGGCATAGTAAGTTGCTATGTAGGATGGATCTGCCCAAAATGCAAGGTGTAGTAAGACCTTGGGGGTACTATAGAGAGCTAAAGAGCACAATTCTGGTGATGGGGTAATGCATAGGTCAAAGCTTACAAGTGCCCGCAAATAGAATTGGGGAACGTTTCATAATGAAGCCAGGCTCAGTTGCAAGCTCTTTAACGAAATAAAGCTCAAATAGCGGCATTGTGTGCAGCCTCTGTTTGGAGTTCTGCTGACACCTTCAAGGTCAAGTTGTCGATAGTTACTGTGAGTTTGCATTACTTTATCACAGCGATTATTTTGTTATGGCTCTGCTGCATGGTAGCTCTTTGCAGTACACTTTGGCATGGGGAAGGACCGTGTGACTGCTCTGGAGAGCTGCAATTAAGTATTTAATTGAACCAGACTGAAAAAATTGCTGCCTGCCTGTGAGAAGCCAGGAGATAGCAGCATGTGTTTGAGATGAACTCTGGCCAGGAACAGTCTTAGGGCCTGGCTTCACTGCTAAAAACGCTGTTTTTACCCAGAAGTAGCTCAGACACCTTAGTTATCCTGAAGTAAAAGATGCAGCTTTTTTAGCAGTGAAGATGGAGTCCTTAGAGACTTGGGCTCAACTATACCCAGCCCTACGTAGGTGTGTCAGGGGCTCAAAGATCCTTCCCCTCACAGCCCTGCATGGGAGTCGAAGCCTTGCATTTTGAAAGCACAAGGACTCCATGCAGTTAGTACCCACACTGCAATGGCACTAACCTCCCAAAGGGAGCAGGCCCAGCCATCCTCGTGCAGGAGCAAGGGCACCATGCGCTTTTGGTGAGTGTGGCATGGCAGCCACATTCCCTGAGTCAGGCGCAGTGTCTCCCAGCATTCCTGGGACTGTGCCTCTACAGCTCCTTCCCCCTCCCCCCAAAAGAGCCACTGCAGAGAGCACAGAGAAATTTGGGGCCCTAGTACGTCATGTTTGCTGGGGACCCACCCTCCCCCATTTTATCCCCATACAGACTTTTGGGGGCTCCTTGTACTGCTGCTTCCTCATTGACTGGTTTACATTTCTGCTTTTTTTCCTTTGTCTGAGAGTTCCTTCCCTAACTTCTCTTCCTGTGCATCTCAGTCTCTAATTCTTTTCCCTTGCTTCTTTCACTCCTATGCCACCTTTGTTCTCTTTCCTTCCCAGTATTTTTCTTCTCTGTACAAGGTCTCTACCTCCTCTGCCACCGTGATCTTGCCCTTGCCCCTACCCCTACCCTTGTATGTCATGAGGAGGGAAAGACCCTGATCCAGTGCTGTTGTGTGAGTCAGTAAGATCCAAACTAATTTGTGCTGCTTCTGCTCCACAACGAGTGGATTGTGATAGGGTTGCATGCTTCAGGTGGGGAAAGTGCTCAGGGGGCTGTCACCCTCAGTCCCCATTAGAAGAAGATGGAGGATGTAGCAGCAGGTTAAGGTCCAGTGTTCCTAACCACTGTGGGTTATTTTTTGGGTCCTATTACTTCCAAGGGGTTAAGTTTAATAAACACTCTGTTCTTAACTTTTTAAATGAGCCCTAGATCATCTGTTTTAAGAGACTGATAAATAGACTACAGAGAAATAGTGTTATAGTGTGGAATGACACAATACAGTTGTTTGAGCCCTAGCCTGCTCCTGTTACAGGTATCAGACAGCTTTCTCTATGCATTAGCCAGCTCTTATTTTACTTACACATGACATAATTTTAATAACATGCCTTTTAGAAAATTTATTTTCCTGTTGCAGAGATGGTGCCAAATGATGTTCAGTCTGAACTGAAACACTTGTATGTGGCACTTGGGGAGCTACTGCGACACTTCTGGTCCTGCTTTCCTGTTAATACACCATTCCTAGAAGAAAAGGTAAGAGGGCTTGATGGTATAAACTTGCTAGTATAAATGTCGGTGTATCTTGTAACCATAGGTGTGTTCTGTAATGAGACCATTGAAAGTATTTTTATTCAGGCTATAGTATCGCATTGTTAATCATGTGGTGTGTATATATAACTCTACATGTTTGTCCTTTCACTCCTGAAATGATTACGGACAGAAAGCCACTATGTAAAAACAGCATATTTAACTCAGTAAATCTGCTCCCTCTGTGTAATTGGAGTGTGATCTGCCAATGCTATTGCCTAAATCTGTTTTTTGCTGTCTTATTAACCACAATACAGAAGAAGTGGCTGAATTCTTGTGGCTCAGAAATTGTCATATTACCTATATTCCAATTGTAGAATCCTGATTACTGGTAATGAGAACCAGAAAGAAAAGACAATCAACCTTGGATCTCAAAATCAAGATAACAGTTGTAGGCAGGAGAGAACTTGTCTGAACTGAGCAAGTTTAGTATAGAATATCACACACATCCACAGAATCATTGTGCCATTCTAGTCACCTTGCAGAGTATAATTGCACTTCAAAAAGGTTAGAGCTTGGGGACGAGGAATCAAACAAAGCAGAGGATTCTAGCTCTGCCACTGACTTTGTATATGACCTTGGACAAGGCATTTAACTACTGTGCCTCATTTTGGATCAGACAGAGTAGGTTACTGTGTGAAATGAAAACTTCTATTCAGATGTCTTTGGCCTTCTACTGCAAAACTTAAAAAAAAAAATCATAGTACGTTGTTGGCTTGAAGCAGAGAGATAAATAATGTTAAATGTAAAGTGTTCCTGACAAAGATACTGTAGAAATTACCTCAGTACAGTTGTGAAGCATATTATGCTAAGTTAAACCGCTTAAGTTTAAGAACATAAGAATGACCATACTGGGTCTTACCAAAGGTCAATCCAGCCCAGTATTCTGTCTGCCGATAGGTTCACTCCCTCTGGGACACCTGGCATTGGTCACTAACAGGTGATGATCAAGTGATCTCTCTCCTGCCATCCATCTCCACCCTCTGACAGACAGAGGCTAGGGATACCATTCCTTACCCATCCTGGCTAATAGCCATTAGTGGACTTAACCTCCATGAATGTATCTAGTTCTCTTTTAAACATTGTTATAGTCCTAGCCTTCACAACCTCCTCAGGCAAGGAGTTCCACAGGTTGACTGTGTGCTGCGTGAGGAAGAAATTCCTTTTATTTGTTTTAAACCTGCTGCCCATTAATTTCACTTGTGGCCCCTACTTCTTATATTATGGGAACAAGTAAATAACTTTTCCTTATGCACTTTCTCCACACCACTCATGATTTTATATACCATCATATCTCCCCTTCGTCTCCTCTTTTCCAAGCTGAAAAGTCCCAGCCTCTTTAATCTCTCCTTGTATGGGACCCATTCCAAACCCCTAATCATTTTAGTTGCCCTTCTCTGAACCTTTTCTAATGCCACTATATCTTTTTTGAGATGAGGAGACCCCATCTGTATGCAGTATTCAAGATGTGGGTGTACCATGGATTTATATAAGGGTAATAAGATATTCTCCGTCTTATTCTCTATCCCTTTTTTAAATGATTCCAAACATCCTGTTTGCTTTTTTGACTGCCGCTGTACAGTGCGTGGACATCTTCAGAGAACTATCCACAATGACTCCAAGATCTCTTTCCTGATTAGTTGTAGCAAAATTAGCCCCCATCATGTTGTATGTATAGTTGGGGTTATTTTTTCCAATGTGCATTACTTCACATTTATCCACATTAAATTTCATTTGCCATTTTGTTGCCCAGTCACTTAGTTTTGTGAGATCTTTTTGAAGTTCTTCACAGTCTGCTTTGGTCTTAACTATCTTGTGCAGTTTAGTATCATCTGCAAACTTAGCCACCTCACTGTTTACCCCTTTCTCCAGATCATTTATGAAAAGGTTGAATAGGATTGGTCCTAGGACTGACCTTTGGGGAACACTGCTAGTTACCCCTCTCCATTCTGAGAATTTACCATTTATTCCTACCCTTTGTTCTCTGTCCTTTAACCAGTTCTCAATCCATGATAGGATCTTCCCTCTTATCCCATGACAACTTAATTTATGTAAGAGCCTTTGGTGAGGGACCTGGTCAAAGGCTTTCTGGAAAGCTAAGTACACTATGTCCACTGGAAACCCCTTGTCCACATGTTTGTTGGCCCCTTCAAAGAACTCTAATAGATTAGTAAGACATGATTTCCCTTTACAGAAACCATGTTGACTTTTGCCCAACAAATTATGTTCTTCTATGTATCTGACAATTTTATTCTTTACTATTGTTTCAGCTAATTTGCCCGGTACTGACCTTAGACTTACCAGTCTGTAATTGCCAGGATCACGTCTAGAGCCCTTTTTAAATATTGGTGTTACATTAGCTATCTTCCAGTCACTGGGTACATAAGCTGATTTGAAGGACAGGTTACAAACCATAGTTAATAGTTCCGCAATTTCACATTTGAGCCATTTAGTGCTTGTTCAGAGATCATATTTTCAGTACAGTAAGTGCTTCCTAGCAATTTTTTTTAACTGTGCATATTTACAGTAACCCTCGGTACTAGCTTCCAGGTATTTCAAATTCGCAGGAGCAATTTGCTGAAAGCAAGAAAATGTTCATGTGAAGGAGTTTGTACACTTTTTTCCTATTGATGTCTTTCAGGTTATGAAAATGAAGAGTAACTTGGAAAGATTTCAAGTTACAAAGCTCTGTCCATTCCAAGAAAAAATTCGGAGACAGTATTTAAGCACAAATGTAAGGATACATTTTCATCTCTCTCATTTCAATTATTTGTGCACATATTGATCCTTAAAAAACTGACTCATTTATCACAGGATGGCAGATTTTGGTCTCCTGTATTTGGGGTTTTTAATTTGTTCTGTTAACTATATGTATAATGCTTAATTCTTCTTAAAAGTGTGTTTCTCTCATCATCCTCCTGCCCGCCCTACCCCCACGCCCCCAAAAAAGACATGTGGCTGATGGAGAAAAGGATGCAGGGTTATTATATTCTCCTTTTATTATCTTGCAAGTTGATAGTCTGATTTCTCAATGACTGGATGAATGGCCTATTTAGCTAGTTTCCAGTGACTATTGAAAGTGCTTTTAAGTACAGTAACTCCTCACTTAACGTTGGAGTAAGTGTGGTGCAGGGGGAAAGGGGACACCCTGACATTAGCCCCCTGCCTCCTCCCCCACACACAGTAAGCAGGAGGCTCGGGGAGCAGTTCCAAGGCAGAGAGCAGGAGCAGCACATGGCAGTGGGGGGACAGCTGAACTGCTGGCAAGCTGGGTGGCTGCTGCACAGGGAACTTGGGAGCGGGGAGCTAATAGGGGGGCTGCCAGTCCACCCTGGTTCCAAGCCCCCACCAGTTAGCTGCAATGGGCTGCTCTTCCTGCAAGCAGTGGACAAATAAGGCGGCTGCCAAACAACTTAGAAGGGAGCATTGCACAACTTTAAACAAGTATGTTCCCTAATTGATCAGCAACGTAACAACGTTAACCAGGATGACTAAGTGAGGAGTTACGGTACAGCACTTGAACATAAGTTGTCCACATAGTTTTCCTTGAACTAGCTAACTGCATATCCACTGTCTTTACTGATACTCTGCCATACTTGACTAACAAAACTTTGAGACATTTTGTAATTGAAATATTGTGGCCAATTCTACTCTCACATCACATACCCTGATGCAACTCCCTAGGTGTTAGTGGAGTTACTCCTGATTCCTCAGGGCAGGTCTACACTACAGGGGAAAATCGATACAAGGGATGCAACTTCAGCTACGTGAATAACGTAGCTGAAGTCGAAGTATCTTATATCGAATTACTTACCGTCCTTACGGCGCGGGATTGACGTCCGCGGCTCCCCATGTCGACTCCGCTGTTCGCGTTGGTGGAGTTAGAGTCGACATGAGCGCGTTCGGGGATCGATATATCGCGTCTCATCTAGACGCGATATCGATCCGAGAAATCGATTGCTACCCGCCGATACGGCGGGTAGTGAAGACGTACCCCCTTAGACTGAGAGAAATGACAAATCCCATTTGTTTTATCAGAGTAAGGGCACACGTTTCTCAGATACTGGAAAGATCCCTTTGTTTTTTCTTTCAGTTGATAAATCATATAGAAGAGATGTTGCAGACAGCCTACAATAAGTTCCATACATGGCAGTCCCGACGTATGCTGAAGAAAACGTGAAAACTCCTGCTATAAAGATTGGAGAGGGAAATCTGCAATAGCTGTAGGAACACAACCTGGCAAATGTGCAGTTCTGAGATATTGCAGGAACATCTGCAATCTGTGGATTCCTGGAAATGTTCTTAACTGAACTTGCACATTTTTTGGAAAAGGACCTGTGATTAAACTTGAAACTAGGGAAAAATTAAGGAAGAACCAAAACAGACAAGCCGAGAGGCAAAAAAACAAAACATGTTTAAGACGCTGTTTACTGCAGTTACTCAGGAACTGCTTTTGATTTGCGTAAAGAGCTGCTTTCAGAAATAAACTTTAAAAAGGGTGTATTAATAAAATCTGAAACTGTTTGTCTAATTTTTTTTTACATGTGTATGGCACAGGGTAGAACTTAACATTTTTCTTCACTGGATTCTGGCATTTTATTGAATTCTGTTTGTACTTATTGAAACAGGTTAACAATGACATTTTAAATATAGCTGAGACTGTTTTTGCTTCAAACATCTGACAAGATTAGCTGTCAGAAGACAAGCTTTGGCCATATGTTTCCCCACAAACTGGAAGCAACAGACATTGCACTGAAAGCTGTTTATGGTTTGGAGTCCCTAAAGGCACGAGTGGGGGAGGGCACACTTTTGCCTCGTGTCTTGGATTTTTATGCAGAATATTTTCAGCCATCAAGTTTGCATATTTTCCTTTCAATGCAAGGGTTGCTATTGCAATTTTTTTTTTAAGGTGGCATCTGTTTTGAGAAGGAGAGAATGCATTTTCTAAAATAAAGTTTCTTACTAAAGAACTAGACGAAAAGTCACTTTCACCTCTTAGAAGAGAGGTTTCTCCTAAATCTGTTTTTCTCCACTCTTCCTTGTTGACTGTTACACTATTTTTGGCGAATTGATAATCATTGCAAAAGAGTGAAAAGTGTGTGGATACACAAGCTCCTGGGAGAGATCTGGAATCTGTGCCATACTTTGTTCCAAATAGATAAACTGTGAGTTGATCATAAAACCTACCTGTCTTGTATCAAATGTTTGACTTAGAGACAAAGTAAACCTGTTCTTTATTAGTAGGTGCCGTAATGACACACTGTATTTCATTGTTTCATTTTGATCATTAACAAGGCCCATGGTATGGGCTACTGAGTTTTTGACTTGGGTTAAATGTGGCTATTAGAGAATTAGGATGCGTTTAATACATGAGACAACTCAGAACAACAGTACGTATTTAAGAGTAAACAGCCATTCAAATTGGAGACTGACTCATCGGCCTCCAAAATGGCTTACCTTAGAGAGACAGATGAGCATTGGAATGGTATTTAAACCCCACCATATGTTGTCAGTAAGGGGATGGCACCTAATCTTTACAAAGTGTGTGTGTGTCACACACAGTAGCAGAAACTGTCTATGGTGTCCATGCTCTACTGTGGCTCCCTTTTGGAGGAGAGGAGGGTATTCTCATTGAGTAAAGTATGTAAGTTACATGCTTACTGTATGCAATTTGGGGGGGATTGCATAGTCTGATAAGGTTTTTGGTACAATCAGAATTTCTGTCCCTGTCTGCACTGATGAAGCCTTGTTTAGAAATGTAATAATGCATTGTTAACCCAGCTTCCCTCAATCTGCCCTTGCAGATAGGTGCATGTTATCTGCTCTGTGGTAACTAATATGGTTCTGCTACTACACCAACTGCTGGGTTTAGTAAGAGGAACAGTTTTTCTAACCTTACATCGTGAAAAGTGTAGTAAGAGGAAGAGGCAGGGGGAGCCATCTTGCTAAAAATGCAATGTGTGTGCTCTGGTAGTATATGGTCCTACTGTCTGTGTGTAAACAGAGTGACCTACTTTTCCATGAACTAAAAGTAAGCCTAATTCATCCCTGCTCTAATTGCAATGGATTTTAATGGACTCATACCAGGGAGACCTTGACCCACAATAGTTGTGTTTAACATTGGACACCTATCAGTGTTATAAATCAAGCTTTTTAAATAGCCACAAAAATAGCAGTATGCTCCAAAATAAAGAAAAATTAAGTGGCTTTTTTTAAACTATAGTACATTTCTCAGTGGAAAAGCTTTCATCAGGCCAGGAATGAGGAAAATTGATAGTTATATTCTAACTTTCCCTGAAGCTATGATAAACTTAAGCAAGATTGCACTGAATTTTTTTTTTAAGCAATCGCACTGTTTTAACATTACAAAGGTAGGGTTTTGAACATCAAATTAAGTGACATTTAGACTGAAGCAACAGCATTAACCACTCCTGGAAATGTTATTGGGCAAAATGTTTAGTAAGTTTCAGTGCATATGCACATGGTCCCTGTACTCTGGGGAATCCTTGCCTTGCAATCATTGTTTGAGGGAGGGAGATGTTCCCTCTTCACAGGTCCTTAGATTTACATAGATACCAGGGAGCTGGTTGCTACCTAATGTGTCATGGATTAATAGAACAGGTGCTGTGAAGAAATGCTGAAAGCTGCAGTTCTGTCCAGGAACAATTTGAGCTAGGATGCTATGCACTTCGCATATTGCTCTTTCAAATACTTTGGCAATAAAAGATGCAAGCCCCTCCTAAAGTGAGGGAGGCAGTCACCCTCTCTCCTACAAATTGAAATACTCCTTCCTTTAGGAACCTTTCTCCTTTTTTGTCTCCTGACAGCATTGATTTCAATACTTTTGTAGCATGGTCCAAAAAAATGACCTGATAATTCCTTAACTGTTTTGAAACAGAATCATTCACTACCTTGCATTATATGCTAATTGGAATCTTTTATACTGACTTGTATTTTTAAAGGAAATTCATACAACTTGTATCACTGGCATTGATTCAAAGTACTTGTAGAATAAACCCTACTGAATTCTGCAGTTAAGTCTTCTCTAATGCTTCAGGCTGTGTATTTTGCAATGTTCAAACAAATCTAAAACAAAAGGAACTCCGGGTCTCACTCAAAGGCGCTGCATATGGCAGAAGCTGTGCTCTCTTCTTGGCAGTCAAGTGCTTTTCAGAAGAGGACTCACTCATGGCAAAGGAATCCTCCTTATTCTGTGACTGAAACATCTTTTGAAATTCCTCATTTAGCTTTTAAATGTAGGAAGCATTTAATTATTGCTGCAATAGTAGAGTACAATATTCCTATTGCTACTGGGGTCTCTCGTAATGACTTTTCCCAGTCAGTCATACAACAGCTATTGGATAAGAGGATATTGGTGGTATATTAACCTGCTCCCCTCTTAAGTGTTGGAGCCTTACTGTAAGATAGGAAAACCCTAATTGCATCATCTACCACTCAAATGCAGGCTTTGCTATGGTAGAAGATGGCACCTACTTAACAGCATATACTAACCCTAAACTGAGAATGGAAAATGAAGAATTTCATCTACTGAATTCTTATGGCTGTGACTTCTTATAGTGTGACTATTTATACTGGAATCTGGCAAAAAAAAAAAAAAAAGACTAGTTCTTGTGGGATCTTTAATGAGAACATGGGGTTGGGTCCTTCAGCTGGAGGCCTCATAAAAAGACTGATGCTATGCTACTACCAGAAGCACTATGATAACACTGGGCCAGAGGAAAGTGTGCCATCTGTCTTCTGGGCAATGCTACTTCCTCTGCATGCGTGAGTTTTGTTGTATAAAGTCTGACTCTTCTTGATCCTCTACAATTTCTACACAGTCCAAAGTCATAGGGCTGTACTATCACATTTATGTTCCTTGCTTTTCTCAATATAGAAACATCAGCCTTTTTAGGCCCCGGGCTACCTTGATTTAAAATAAAGTTAATCAAGGTGCTCTCACAATTAAGTATACAAGCAATAGTAAGCTGCACCATCTTTAAAAGCATCACTTCCACAGGAGCTCAGCCAGCCACCCACCAACCCCTTCATCAGCTAGAAAACATACCTTAATCGTCTCTAAAAACTTGCTCAAACAGGTATATTTTGCAGCATGCCTGGAAAGTCATCAAATTTGGCCTATTTTGGATCAGAGGAAGAGTGCTGCAGTGTGAGCCCTCACAAAGAACACCTTGCCAGCCCCCTTTCATAGTGAGCTTCAGTTCCCCTGCTGACCACAGCTGTGGCAGAATGGCACAGGGGAATGTGTGATCCCTCCAGTAGGCTAGTCCTGGGCCATTCAGGGCTTTGCAGGTCATAACCAAGCTGCTGAGTGAAAATGACATTCTTGTCAGTTTCATCACAGCACAGGTAAAACTGACATCAGTTTCACTCAACAACTACTTGAGCTACCAGGGACAGGGGTAGCCCTACCATGCAGACTGTCCTGGGCTAGGGATCTCAGGACTTGCAGACTCTTGGGCCAGCTGGCTCCCTGAACTAGAATCTCATACAGTGGGACTTTCCCAGAGCCATACACCCTGGAAGTTTGGGTTCCCCAACAAGTTGGCAGGTGTCTACTGGAACCCTGACACTGATATGCCAAAAGTTCACTGTACCCTGTGATGTTTCCCTGAAACATTTTGGGTTCAACAAATTAGCATTTTCTGATAAAATGGTTTAGTCAGAAAATTTCCAACCAGCTCTATTATACCCCCATGTAGAATGCATTGCAATAATCTAATCTTAACAAAAAAGCCTAGATAAGGGTGGAAAGGTGACATCCGAGCTAGATGCAAATGGGTCACTACTGTAATATGGAATAAGCAGCACTTGGCAGTGGGTCCAAAAATCACCCCTAAATTGCAAACACTAGCAATTAATGGCAAACATACTCCTTTAGTCAAAGGGAGTGACAAGTTTAAAGCCAGAAGGAACCATTAGGTCATCTTGTTTGACCCTGTATATCACAAGCCATTAAATTTAGAACCCTAGAAACATGAGGTTGGAAGGGACCTCGAGACAGCAAGTCTTCCCCATGGAGCAGGATCAAGTAAATCTAGACCATCCATGGCAGGTGTTCTTCAAAACCTCCAGAATGATGGGAATTCAACAACCTCCCTTGGAAGCCTATTCCAGAATTTAACCACTCGTATAGTGAAGTCATCATCTTAGCATATGCGCAACATGCCTCAGGTGGCATCTGACCAAGATTCATCACCAAATTTGGTCCGCTGGTTGGATCATTAGCTTTTCCCAGTATCTATCTACCTTGCTGCAGATTAAGCCAATTACTTCTTGTCCTACCTTCAGTAGACAGGGAGAACAATTGATCACCATCCTCTTTATAACAGCCCTTAATCTTTTTTTGTTTTTAAACCTTTCCTCATAGGTCAGATTTTTCTAAAGCTTTTATCAACATTGTTGCTCTCCTCTGATCTCTCTCTAGTTTCTCCACATCATTCCCAAAGTGTGGCGCCCAGAACTGGACACCGTACTCCAGTTGAGACCTCACCAGTGTCACGTAGCGTGAGAGAGTTACATCCCAGGTCTTACATACAACACTTCTGTTAGTACACCCCAGCCTTTTCACAGCTGCACCACATTGCTGACTCGTGTTCAATTTGTGATCAACTCTCATCCCCGGATCCTTTTTAGCAGTAGGACTACCTAGCCAGTTATTTCCCATTTTGTAGTTATGAATTTGTTTTTTCTTCCTAAGTATATTCTGCACTTGTCTTTACTGAATTTCATCTTGCTGATTTCAGAAGAATTCTCTTAATTTGTTAACAGCCTGCATTCTCCCAGTGACCTCGGTATTGAGACCAATAACTTGTTTGACTAAAGCATAACTTCCAGAAAGGCATCCAATCTTGATCTGAAGACATCAAGAGATGGAGAATCCCCCACTTCCCTTGGTAATTAGTTCCCATGGTTAATTACCCTCCCTGTTAAAAAATTGTGTATACATTTCTAATTTGAATTTGGCTTCAGCTTCCAGCCACTCGGGTTTTTTTATACTTTTCTCTGCTAGAATAAAGAGCCCTTTAGCACCAGGGTATTTTCTCCCCATGAAGATACTTATACACTGTAATTAAGTCACCTCTCAATATTCTTTTTGATTAGCTAAACAGACTGAGCTCTTAAGTTTCATAAGTTCATCTCTGACGTAACTCAGTCATCCCAGGGCTCTGTTTGTTCCAATACGAGCTGTTCCTAAAAAGCATATATGAAGGGAGAAGGGGATTTGCCTACCCAATCCCAGTAATAAGCTTAATACCCCTTGTGCAGGGCCTACACTTAGTTTACCATTGTTCACCATTTCTTTATATAACACGACACAAGAGAGACCAAGTCAGTGCATGCTGTCTTCATTTCTATGATGCTAGCACGTTAAGCATCTTTTAAAAGAAAAACAAAAAACACTAAACACACCCAAAATGTCCACTAGAGGGCACTTAAATAAAGTCCTGGCTGCAAAAGCCGAAACAGCTGGTGGTGTCTACTTAGAAGCAGTCAATCAACATGGGGAGGGAGAACTGCAGAAGAGACCACAGTAAAGTGAGCTAAATTTATACACCCAAAGTTCACGTACACGCATCTATCCAACTTAAACAAACAGCCCAATTTCCTCATTTTAAAACTACCCCTTTGCTTATTCTGTCTTGGTTGTAGGTGTGGTGTCTGTATGGGCCCCATCAGAACGGGCCCTGATCCTTACTGGGGCCACTGGATGTTACTACAGTATAATAAAGTTGATGCACATCAATTCTGAAAATGACACGAAAGATGCCTCAATGAGCCCCAAATACTAAGCTGTGAGCACAGACCTAAGGCGTTCTCTGTAAAGCACCGTACAGCCTCACTGTCTGGAAGGTAGCAAGAGATTTCAGCATGAACCTTCTGAAGCTGCTTTTCCTTCTCCGTGGATTTGTTTTTCAGAGATCAGACATCACCAGCTTCTTCACCATTTCCTACTATGGGAATTACCCTCCTTCCTCCACCTGTGACTGAGCTGGGCTTTCAGTCAGCCCATGCCCCGCTGTGTAAGTGCTTCTTACCCATTTCATGTCCAACCTAGCTTCCTTCTCCTCTCTGGATCCCTCCAGAACACCCCATTAGGCTGCCTACTGCTAGGTTGGACATGAAATGGACTTCCCCCTAGCAATCCACCCCCTTCCTATGCAGGAGTATGGGACAGTTCCAAATGCACTTAGCTACTCAACCTACAGTATGAGGGGGATTGGGAGGAGAATCTCCCTATGCAGACGGGGTGGCCCAGTGAGATGGTCAGCAGCCTGCCTAGGAGTCAGCTCCTCTGGCTGGGGGTGTGTGGACAAACATGGAGTCAGTTGCCCCTGTGTAAACCAATCCCAAATTTTGATAGCTGCTGTTAGCCATTGAGACTCAGTTTATTTAATGAAGCCTGACCATATGGAGCTTGTCTCAGAATTGCACCCATCCTCAGCCAATCAGTCTGCTCCCAAAATCCAGGCCCTGTTAGGAGCATGGTACTGCACTAGGGATAAAGTAGCATCTACAAATACACTGGAGCGAAATCTCAGGAATGTATCATCAGGGGCGGCTCTATAAATTACGGCACCCCAAGCAGGGCGGCGCGCTTCACCGCCCTTCCCCGGTCTCGCGGCCGGGGCAGAAGTGTCTGCGGGGCCAGCGCGCCCGCCACAGTCATGCCTGCGGCAGGTCTGCTCGTCCCGGGCTCCGGTGGACCTCCCGCAGGCATGACTGCGGAAGGTCCGCCGGAGCCAAATGCCGCCCTGCCCCGACAATGCCGCCCCACGCGCCTGCTTGGCGCGCTGGGGTCTGGAGCCGGCCCTGTGTATCATAGCACTGAGTTTACAGATAGGAGTGAACAGGCTTTCTCTCGTTTCCTCTAGTAACTCTTCAGCAATTTCTCTTTGGTCTTTCTTGGTGTTTCACTCTAGTGACTAATCTCTAGTTAGCATGGACTAACAAGACATTCCTCCTGCTGGGATACTTAACTTTCACAAGAAAGCAGAAAAATCTTGAAGAATTCAATTTCCTGGGCCTATTAAATTTATAGTGCTAACGGCAAGAGTTCTGAGTAAAGCAAGATAATTTGATCAAGTCTCCATTTCCACCCTTACGGAATACACCTCTATCAACACAGCACTGCCAGGTGCCTTGTTCACGCAGGGACATGCTAGATTTTTAAAATCAGAACACTTTGGGAGCCCTGCTTCCCAGATATAGTATCCATTCTCTGCTGTCACGCATGCAATGTTTGTGCCTGGCTGCTGAAATCGGGTAGGAAAAGACGACTTGTTTTCTAGGATATTTTTTTCATTTGATGAGTAGTTCCTAAGAGTGGACCATATGGGGCTGCCTGCATAAGCATGCTCTGTATGCCCTGCATGCTCCAGGAAATGTAAATGCTCAGTCATATCAAGATAAGCTGGATTCAGCATTAGTCAGATAGGAAGTCTGATTTTACAGTCACTAGGCAGGGTTTAGAGCCACACCCATAGGATAAATGAAAAATGTAAGAGATTTCTAACCAGGAACTGGCTATTTCTGGGCCAATGCATCAGAGCTTTCCATTTGAATCACTAGATGGCTGCATTTTGTACAGTGTTTTTCAACTTGCTGTATCCCAACCTGCCCCACAGAGTCAGGTAAAACTACAAACTGTGTGTGGCAGGAAACTGGTGCTTTTGTTGTTGCTACTACAGTATAAACTAGACCAGTGGTTCTCAACCAGGGAGCAGTCTCCCAGGGGGTACATCAACCCATCTAGATATCTGCCTAGTTTTACAACAGGCTACATAAAAAGCACTACTGAAGTCAGTACAAACTAGAATGTCATACAGCCAATGACTTGTTCATAGTGCTCTATGTACTATACACTGATATGTAAGTACAATATTTATATTCCAATTGATTTATATTTATATGGTAGAAATGAGAAAGTCAGCAGTTTTTACTAGTGTGTTGTGACACGTCCGTATTTTTATGTCTGATTTTGTAAGCAAGTAGTAAGTGAGGTGAAACTTGAGGGTATGCAAGACAAATCAGACTCCTGCAAGGGGGTACAGTAGTCTGGAAAGGTTGAGAGCTACTGAACTAGAGACTGTAATGGAGATTGGGGCCCATTGTGCTAAGCGCTGTAGATATGCCTCCAAAGAGAGCGTTCCTGCCCCGAAGAGTTTGATGATCTCTATCCAGTTCCCAGAACAAAATACTGTGCTGAGGCCTGATTTCCTTATTGGGAGTTTGACCTGAGTAAAGAATGAAAGGAATGGCTCAAAACTGGCTCCTTTGCTGGTAGCTGCGGGAGAGAGGCCAGGGTTTGACTGCATCATGGAGCCTGAACAACGCTTTTCCCCTAAAGCTGGTCCCCCTCTAGATAAAAGTTGGGACACTGCTGGGACAATATTGGAAACATGCAGGGCCAGATTTACACCTTACATGCCCTTAGGCACAGCACCTTCAGCGCCCCCCTGCCTACAGCTGAGCTTTCTGTTGCACCGTTTGAGAGATGTAAGGCACCCCTAGGACCATGCCTACTGCGCCTAATTAGAAATCCAGCCCTGGGAACATGCTGGAATCTGGACCGCTGATGCTTGGGCAGGCCAGAGAGAAAAGGGAGCTGCTATCTTGAAGGCGAGGGGAGACACTGGCACAGATGAGGACTTGAGCAAAGGTGGAGTCAAATCAGTGGCTGATATGGGCAGTGTTGAGGAAGTGATAACAGGCAGATCTAGGAGAACTCAGGGTCCAGGATGGTGCTGTGGTTACAGGCGGGGGAGGCCGGTGGCTGGGAGATAGACAACAGAGCAGTACGCATAAGGATATGCCCCTTGCTCGAGGGCTTATCATAATGCAGATCATTCCTAACCTGAGTCCACGGGGAAAGGAATGGGTTACGTGAGCACTGAAATTTTGGAGAGCGAAATGATATTTAGGTTCTGATAGCTTTGGGGACGCTTCTTCCTTTGGAGAGCTTATCTGATCTTGATAAGCACATAGAGACATCTTCCCTGTTGCAGATGTTGATGAATGCATTCCTAGAGCGACCTGAGGGACCCACAGCCCCTCTGAAGCAGCAGGGAAAGGCAGTGCCTACCTCGCTGCTGGACAGAACAAGCTTTCATCCTTATGTGGTCAGGCACTGAGCCAGCCCTGCTGGAAGAGGAGGAGTTTGGCTCAGGTAGGATGAAGCAGCAATAGCCTGCCTGGCCCTCTCTGGTTGGGGAGCAGTAGGCAGCCTAATGGGGTGTTCTGGAGGGATCCAGAGAGGAGAAGGAAGCTAGGTTGGACATTAAATGGACTTCCCCCTAGCAATCCACCCCCTTCCTATGCAGGAGTATGGGACAGTTCCAAATGCACTTAGCTACTCAACCTACAGTATGAGGGGGATTGGGAGGAGAATCTCCCTATGCAGACGGGGTGGCCCATGAGCAGTGAGATGGTCAGCAGCCTGCTGTTCTGGAGGGATCCAGAGAGGAGAAGGAAGTCATGGGCAGGCACAGGGTATTGACCATTCCTTCAAGATGGGGAAGGGAGGGAAGAGCTAGATGGGACCCTGCTAAATCTAGGATTGAACACAATCAAAATCATCAAAGTATCAGGGGACCAGAGGTCACCCTCCTGGGTGAGGGGCCAAAGGGCAGGCACTGCTCAGTTTTCCCCCACATTATTCTGGGGAGCTTAGAGGGGTGGTCACCTTTTGGGGAATGGCCAGAGACTGTGGACTTGGGAGGAGCCGCAGGAGTTAACCTCCACACGCATGACACCCATGTGCTTTTGCACCAGCTCTGGGACCTCTTGCCCTGACTCACCACCCAGCACAGGCAGCATGGCACCACTGCTTCTTCTGCAAGCTCTCCTAAAGAAAGACTCCACAGCCTTAGGCTAGGTCTACACTAAGAGTAATGTCGGTGTAACGTACGTCACTCAGGCGTGTGAATAAGCCACCCCCCGAGTGATATAAGTTACACCGACCTAAGCGCTGGTGTGGACACTTATGTTAGCAGGAGAGCTTCTCCCACTGACATAGCTACTGCCACTTGCCGAGCTGGTTTTATTACATCAGCATAATGCAGCTACACAAGTGCTCTTACAGCAGCACAGCTCTATCGGTACAGCTGTGCCACTGTAAGTTTGTAAGTGTAGACATGACTTAAATCATCATTAATTTTTCTGGGAATTACCTGTAGTGCTCAGGGCGGGGGAGAATGGGACAACATGTCATCCCCATAGCTCCCTCCAGCCTCAATCCCCCTCCCCTCCTCGGGCAAAGTCTTAGGAGGAAGAACTGTGCCGAGCTGGGCTCCCTGCTGTGTGCGAGGGGGGAGGGAGGAAAGCTGAATGCAGATCAAGGAGACATGATCCACCAAAAAATGTAAGAGAAAACTAAATCAGTCACTTACTTGTCTCAGTAACTGTTCTGTTGTATTTGGAGACCATCCAAAATATCTAGTGTTGCTACATTTTAACTCCATGCAAATATTTACCATGTCATGGTGTTTGTGAATTTAAATATTCAATAATGTGTGGTCCACTTACATAACCATTTATACATTCCTGGGGCAAGACACTGCTCCCAGTTTCCCCAGTGCAGATCCAGAGAAACCCTACTGATTTCAGTGCATGGCTGTGTACAGCAGTTTTAACCACCGATAGAGCTGGGCTTGTTTTCCATACCCAAGCCAGGGATGGTGACGGTTATGAGGCACTGGCCTATATTTCTGAAACGGTTTATTCATTGGCGAGGCAGCCGCGCAAGCAGGAAGAGCTGAGCAAGGCTGACTTTGCACACGTTCCACTGCCTGCATCTCCACACAGGTACTGCCTTGGGGAACAGCGCCAGCATCCGTGGACTATCACAGACACAGCCTCTTCCCCTTCCTCCCCGCTTCACACTCCTGTTTCAGCTTTTCAAACAGCCGCCGTGGGGGTGCACTGCAGCAATTAGCAATGTCAATGGGACGTGCACCAGCCAGCTGCAAAGGGCCTCCAGGGAGGTTACATGTTTCCAGTGGTTTTAGAAGCTGGGTGCACCAAGCAGCCTTTTGCCACCCACAGACAACTCAGAATCAGGTCAATGTAAGCAGGCTGGGAGGACCTCTGGCCTGACCCCATCATTCTGCTGGAGGTCATGGGGAGACACCAGATGTGCAACTAGGCACGGCAATCTCAATGGCACAAAATCTGGGCATGCAATAGATACGCATTCCTCACACCGAGATCTCTTACAAGCATTGATATCTGATGCTCATTGCAACAGACTTGTGTACAACAGCTAATGACCTAATTGGTCACACTACTCACGTGGCTAAGTTAGGGGTCATTTCATGCACTGCAGAAGCAGGTGGCGTGTTGTGCTTGAGCCTTGTGCGTATGTACAGGCCACAGAAAGCAAATAGAAACATACAGAATCCATCACACGGATTTGTTTATGTCCCAGATGGACTCTTCGGACCCTTTATTATCAACTCTTGTCTGATACTAAATGGTCCAAACGCTGTCCCCCAGACACAAAAAATTAAAGGGTTATTCTCTTGCCTTCTGCTGCTGTGAGATCTCCCCCTTCCCTCCCAGCTCTGACTCAGCACTGGACTAAGAAAACTGTCTCCTCCTATCATGTCAAACCACTTCACTTCCTCCCAAGAGATTCTGCTTCCCAAAGTGATCATTTGGTGCAGGGAGGAAACACTCTGTCAAATCAGCTGCATGTGCATGAGAGACAGACACACACACACATTACAGAGATAGTGCTGCGGCTTCATACAAAGGCCATGCTGCTTTTTAACCAGCCATCATGAAGCGGTTCAGTTCTATTATCATTCTAGTCTCATTTTCTCTCTTCTCATCACATTTGAAGTAGGGTGACCAGATAGCAAGAGTAAAAAATCAGGATGGGGGTGGGAGGTAATAGGCACCTATATAAGAAAAAGCCCCAAATACCATGACTGTCCCTATAAAATCGGGACATCTGGTCACCCTACATTTGAAGTAATAAGTAGCTGCACATCAGGCATCAGTGTGTTTCTAAGAGTCTGATACTATATTAGGTACACAAGGCACTTATCATTGTGATATCTAACCAAGAGCTGAATATCCCTGTGCACAGTCACAGTCCTGTATAACTTAGGAATCTCAGATACTGTTGCTAGACACAGTGGACAAATCATTGGCACTGAACATATTTTGATTATAAATGAGCCAGACACAAAAATCTGGATCCAAACTCCCACAAACATTGCTGGTTGGCCCATTCCTGCTTTCCGTTCCTGTAATGCAGTAAGTTACTTCTTGGACTTGCTACTACGGCAGCTCCAGGTGGTCACTGAGCAGCCACAAATTAACAATTCTTTCAGATGAATGGACTGGACAAATATTTCGCATCGTTTTCTCATGAAGCTTTTCCAGCTCATTAGCGTAACAACAGCTCCTTACACGAGTGGAGAACCCACTTCAGCAAACACTGTTCAAAAGGCATTTGCTCTGCACCAGACCCAGATGTACAGGATAATACAACAGCCCCAAAGGGCTTTTCAAAACCAACCTCCCATGGCGCACACTGCAAATCACACTCCTATAACTTTGCGCACTTATTTGGGTCTCTGTGGTCTCAGTGCAAACGGGTTCCATTCTGTGCCAAGTGCCTCGGTTTTACCACTGATTTCAACAGGTGCAGGATCATGACCCAGTTGGGAAGCGTGGTGCTTAACTACCCTGTTTCAATGCACCCATTAATTATTAACTCATTAGCTATTTCCATGTAAGCACTTCAGGAAACACAAAGCGGTCAAATAATTTGACTTCACTTAGTATTTATTAATCTGATATTTCCATCCACCTGTGATCATAACTTGTTATTCACAACCAGGAAATGGCCTTGGTGCAAAGTTCAAAACCAATTAAACCTCTAGGTTTGATCCAATGGGCTTTGTAACAAGTCATTAATGACCTTTCTCCTCAAGCTACAGTTTAAAATATTTCAAGGATTAGGGGCATTGCATGGGAGTTTGGGCAGGACATTTATGTTTTCTGTAAAATAAACATTTTAAAGCCATTTCTCAAAAAACAAAGTAAATCAAATTCTAAAAACACACCCTTACAAAAATATATTTATGTACAGGCATTTCCATTGCACACACCACCACAGTACCCACACATCGACAACCTACCTTCACATGTTAATGTTTGGATTTATTTTGAAATTCACAACTCAGTATGATGGCCAAGATTTTCAAGTGTGATTAGTAATGTGGGGAGACAGCAAATTTGGGGTTTGATTTTCAGAGACCGCTGAGCATCTGCCCTCTCAGAATCAGACAAAGGTATCTCAAGTTGGGCACTCAAAAGTGAAGACTGAATCTTGGCCGGAAATACTCTCTCCCTTTTTCTTAACCATGACGACATAAGCAGCATAACTGTAATAGAGAAGCAGGTAGGGTGATCATATGATCACTTTGGGATCCGATTTCTCCTCTTTTAAGTCTGACAATAAGGTGTTGTCCTGAGTCGTATGCAAAACTCTCCTTGGGCCAGATTCATCCGTGGTGTAATGCCAAATTGACTTGAGGAGTCAGACCAAGGATTAATTTGCCCCATTGACCTTAATGAGAATTTTGCATGAGTAAATTCTGCAGGATTAGATCTTTAATACTCTTCTATTTTATTTCTTTTTAAACTGAACTAGATGTGAAATGTAACAGATGCATGTACTGTATTTTGTACAGTCCCTGAACTCATCAAAAGTGTACATTAGCAACAATTAACCTGTTTGCAAGCAGGCTGAAGCAAAGCCATAGAAATGTGAAAGTCTCATTTCTAGCGGCCACTGATGGAGTTGCAATCCATAGTAATTTACAAGGATCTTAAGGCAGTGGTGCCCAAAAGTCGCGCACACACCCTTACCAGTAATGGAGTCTGTCCATGCCCCCCTCAATTACTGCACAGTTGGCTCAGCAGAGAAGCTTGGGCTGACAGCAGAGCTGGGGGCAGAACTGGGGATGTGGGAAGAGCTGGGGCTAGATTGGAGCTGGCCTGGGGGGCAGAGCTGTGGCTAGGGGTGGAGGTGGAGCAGAGGCTGGGCTGGGAGGTGCTCCTCTTTGCTCCTGTAGGGGCTGGTGCAGGCCCTGCTGCACGTGTCTCGTCTCCCATCCTCCTCCCCTGAATGTTCCTCTGCGCCCCAAACTGTGGGGCCTTAAGACCCATTGCAAAATAAGACACATTAATTATTTGTAAACTTCCATGAAATTCCACTTAAAATTGTGCAGAGTAAAAAAGCTTAGTCCAAAATTAGACAAACTGCTTTTAAGTTGGTGAGAAATTTTTCAAGATTTTTCATATCTATTTTGGTTTTTTAATTTGACTTTTTTTTGACCTACCTAATAACTAAATATTGTGCACTCGTGCTGCTTCCCCTGCAACACTTAACTAGCAAGCAACATTCCAGTGATGCTTTGGGCCATCCGCCTGCAAGACACAACCCATCACAGCCACTGAGTACAGACCTTGCCACATACATCCAAGCAGTAGCTGAAACCCATGCTGTACGGTGCCATTGTTAAAGCCTATCACAGCCTGATTCCTGGAGTAAACACACAGGTTTTCTCCTCTTCATTTTCTTTACTGGTTCAGTGCTACCATCTCATACAATAGTTGTTTTTGTCTTAAAGCTCCAGCTTCTAGACTCAAGTGAATATGTAAGAAGCTCAGCTTTCATTTGAAGAAACATTTCTAGCCTTCATGGTGCTGGCAAAAAGCTTGACAACATGAACTAACTGCTCGCTACGGGTTCAGAAACCAGAGATGCAAATAAAATGATCCCGAACGTTTTTATTATTTTTAAAATCTCTCATGATTTTGAAGCTAATCTCATGATTTTTTGCACAGGACTCCTGATTTTTGAATGCTCGTGGCACACAATGCTGCTCTTTTACCTTGCAACACTGACCAGGCATAAAAAAAAGCCGCCTGTTCCCCATGAGCAAATTATCAGTTAGGCTCTTTGGACAAACCACAAAGGGAAATAGAGCTACCGGCAGGCCTGACAAGAGGAAAAGAGAACAACTGTATCGGGGCCCTAAGTTCAGGGCAACCCCCAAAATATCTTAACTAGGGTGAAATGGGAGGGGGTGGAGCCCAGCAAACATGATGTACCGGGGCCCAAATTTCTCTCAGTGCTCTCTGCAGTGGCTCATGGGGGAAGGAGCTGCAGAGGGACAGTCCCAGGAATACTGGGAGACACTGTGCCTGACTCAGGGAATGTGGCTGCCATGCCACACTCACCAAAAGCGCATGGTACCCTTGCTCCTGCATGAGGATGGCTGGGCCTGCTCCCTTTGGGAGGTTAGTGCCATTACAGTGTGGGTACTAACTGCATGGAGTCCTTGTGCTCTCAAAATGCAAGGCCTCGACTCCCATGCAGGGCTGTGAGGGGAAGGATCTTTGAGCCCCTGACACACCTACCTAGGGCTGGGTATAGTTGAGCCCAAGTCTCTAAGGACTCTGTCTTCACTGCTAAAAAAGCTGCGTCTTTTACTTCAGGGTAGCTACTGCATCGGAGCTACTCCTGGGTAAAAACAGCGTTTTTAGCAGTGAAGCCAGGCCCTAAGACTGTTCCTGGCCAGAGTTCATCTCACCCTCTGCTTGTTCACACATGTAACCCTTCTGCCCCTCTGAGTTGGCAGCAACAAGGGCCGGGTTCAGTATCCAGGGGTTCCGTTTCAATAACACAATGCAAAACCACCCAGTGACCTGGGACGCGCCTCTAGGAGGCAATACTTAGTCTGAGTGTAGCAAAATCCTTTTAATAAAGGAGGGAAACAATGTGGCATCACGTTGGAGAGACACCACAAACAGGACTATACACAAACCATAAGCAAAAACCCACCTCCACGTACATTTGGCACTGTCCTTAGGGTCTTAAGTCCAATCACCCCAAAGTCCAACAACCCAAAAGTCTCAGTCTCCGGTCAGTGCCACCCCAGAGTTCAAAAGTTTATCTGCAGAGTTTTACCCCCCCCCCAGCCTGGGTGGAAATGGTGTTAAGGGACACCTTACGTGGGCCAGGGCCGACTGCCCCGCTTCTCCGTGGAGTTCTGCTGCAGCCTTCACCACGACTGGCTCCACTCCACCAGCTGTGCCGCTCCTCCAGCAGACCCGTGAACCACGACAGCCGTCCCCCACAAACCGCTCCACACTGCTCACTGTTCCATGGGCTGCTCCAACGTGCTGCAGACTGCTCCGCTCTGCCAGCTGCTTGGTGATAGATCTTCAGGCTCTCCCACTACTTAACACAGCACTCAGTGATCTTAGCTTAGTAAGCTTAGCTCTTTTAGTGATTTCAGCTCCTAGTGATTTCCACTTGTAGTAGGAGAGCCCCACTGCCACATGGCCCAACGTGAATTCAGGTCAGCAACCTCTAGATGGACTCCTAAAGGATTCAAAATTAGCTCTGCTCTTTAACAGTGGAGAGAGGAGGAAGTGCAATTGGTGTTCCAGGCCCTCAAAAGGGGCCCATACCATCAGGTACACACACCAGTCCCCAGCCTCTCTCCCTTCACTGGGTTTTGGAACCCTGTCCCTTGTCTGGCAAGTACTATTTAATGTAGGTTGAGTCATTTCTGTCATAAAGCAGTCTCATAGTTCCTCATTCACATAATTAAGGTAACAGCCCCTTTTTTTCCTTCCTGCCCCAATAACAAAGAAATTGGGGATTCCACAGTGTGAAAATAACCTTCCCATGCTGCTGTGTGTTATGCTAAGTGAAGTGGGTTTACCAATGCAAATGCACATTCCTAAAATTCCTTTGCCCACTCCTCATAATGTACCACCAGATGTCAGGGTAGGGCTCATCCTGACTCTGCTTACATCCTCCCCCCAGCCGAGAATTTGTCGTCCCGACAAATCACATTCCCTACTATACCAACTTACTGGTCCCCTCCAAAGGGCCTCAGATAGCCCACCTTAGCTTTCACAAACCTGTGTGCTAAAGGTATTGGCTCCTCACTAATCATCCCAGGTGCATCGTAAGTTAGCCGTTTCACTGGTCTTATTACTCTGTCTCGCCTATGAAGAAACTCTGTTGCTGTGGTAGGGGGGACATCCTCTTGAGTGACGGATGGGGAGGTTTCCTGTGAGTTCCCCTCGGATACTGGCATAGGCCCCTGCATTTCTAGTTCTAACCGTGGAGGATCGAAGGTGCTTGGGACATCTTCCATCTGTATGTCGCCACTGTCCAATAATCTGTGTAAGTCATTACATGGGGGTTCCACCAGTGGCTCAGGAGTGTCAGGAATGGGCCTAAATACTTCTGCCATAGGGTTTAGGGCGGAAGAGGACGTAGTCTCTTTTGATTCAGCTGATCGAGACTGCAATCTTGTCTTCATCCTAGGATACACCATGGTTGTGTCTTCCTCCTCAGACTCACTCTCAGATGTGCTGAGTAGGGGTTAGCTGCAGGGGTTGGCTGTCCACGTTGGGAAGTGGCTTTGGTACAGCACCTTTGTTCTGCCCAATTGCCCTGGTGTGGCCCATCTCATAAGGGCTGCCTACCAAGTCCCCCACCGGGAGCAAAAGGTTTCTATGCACGGTCTTTGTCTGCCCTGGACCCTCTTCAGGTTTGATCTTGTAGACCGGCAGGTCTCCTAGCTTTTCCATCACCAAGTAAGGTATTGCCTTCCATCTGTCAGCTATCTTGTGTTTGCCAGCAATACCCAAATTTCGCAACAGGACTCTGTCCCTGGCTGGAGCTCTTGCATCATATCGATGTTTGTTACGATCTGCATTCTTCTGAGCTGCAGATGCAGCTAAGTGGTAAGCATCCCGCAGCTTTTCTCGTAGTCGGGATACATATTGCTGATGGGTTTCATAGCTATCGCCATCCTCTGATACACCAAAGCACAGGTCTATGGGTAATCTTGGTTCTCGCCCAAACATCAAGAGATATGGGGTGACTCCGTAGCATCATTCTTGGTGGCGTTGTAGGCGTGCACCAGAAATGCAACATGTTGGCTCCAGGTTGCCTTCTGCTCTGGCCGCAAAGTCCCTAACATATCTAACAGGGTTGGTTGAACCTCTCTGGCTGAGGGTCACCCTGCGGGTGATAAGGCGTTGTCCTCGACTTTTTAATTCCTGCTATCCTCAGCACCTCCTTCAGAAGGTGACTCTCAAAGTCTCGTCCCTGATCCGAGTGTATCCGGGCTGGGAATCCATAAACTGAGAAATATTTTTCCCAAAGTACCCGAGCGACAGTGGTGGCCCTCTGATCACGTGTGGGATATGCCTGCGCATATCGCGTATAATGGTCGGTCACGACCAGAATGTTCCCAATATTCCTCTTGTCCAGTTCTAAAGACAAGAAATCAATGCAAACCAGCTCCAGAGGTTTGTTGCTGGTAATGTTCTTCAGATATGCAGCCCTCGTGGGCAGAGTTTTCCTTTGAACACATCGAGCGCAGGTCTCACATTTCCTGCGAACATCTTCAGCCATCCGGGGCCAATAGAACCTACTTGGATAAGTTCCAGGGTCCTCTCCATCCCTAAATGTCCAAAGTCATCATGCAGGGCCCTCATGGCCAGGCCTCTGTACTCTTTTGGCAGCACTAGTTGGTTCCGTTGCCTTTGTAGAGGGTCTGTGGTCACACGGTGTAGCACTCCTGAATCAGTTTTAGCTTGGTCCATTCTCTCAATAGTAGTTTGCCCTCTGGGGTAGGTGGGACAACCGCAGCTGGGCCTCGCCCCTCCCTTTTGGCAAGTAGCGTATCACGAATGTCAATATCTTGCAGCTGGGCTTCCTGCCAGTCAGCCGCATTGAGCACGGGCAAGGGAGATTGGTCCAAAGCAATATAGTTCACTGAAGCAGAAGGCACGCATTCAGGGGGCAGTCCCAAAGCTTCAGCAACGCATCCATGAAGGCTCTCATGGGCCTCTGGCTCGGCGACTCACACTGCAAATAGCTCTCACTCCATCCGTGGGTATCACAGCAACTCCTGGTGCTTGTGGACGCCTGGACAATGCATCTGCATCTACATTGCTTCTCCCTGATCGGTATTGAATGCTGAAGTCATAGCTAGCCAAAGCGGCCACCCATCTTTGCCCTGTAGCATCCAGTTTAGCACTTGTTAACACATAAGTCAGTGGGTTGTTGTCTGTCCACACCTGGAACTGAGCACCATACAAGTAGTCTCGAAATTTCTCAGTGATGGCCCATTTCAAGGCCAAGAACTCCAGCTTGTGGGTGGGATAGCGTGTTTCACTATCAGACAGTCCTCGGCTGGCAAAGGCTACAGGTTTACGCGTGCCTTCCGCCTCCTGGTACAGTACTGCTCCCAGACCCTCCAAACTGGCATCTGTATGCAGGATAAATGGTTTGCTTGGGTCAGCAAAGACTAGGACAGGGGCATGAGTTAGGCAAGTAATGATTTCTCGAAAAGCCTTTTCACATCTCTCATTCCACCGTGGCCCAAAGGGTTCAAGGGGCCATAGTGTCTCTGCACGGAAGGCCTTTTATTCCTGGTCTTAGATTTGTTCTTGCTGGACTGATATCCCCTGGTAAGATCATTGAGGGGTTTTACAATTGTAGCATAGTTTTTTACAAATCTGCGGTAGTAGCCACTAAACCCAAGGAAAGTCTTGAGTTCTCTGTAGTTGCTTGGACGTGGCCATGTAGTGAGGGCTTCTATTTTATCAGGATCAGTACTCACACCCTCTTGGGACACGATGTGGCCCACATACTTCACTGAGGTCCTGCAGAACTGGCATTTGTCAATTGAAAGCTTCAAACCATAATCCTCCAACCTATCAAGCACTTTAAGAAGTCTTTCTTCATGCTCTTCCAAAGTTCTTCCAAACACAATCAGGTCATCCAAATAAACTAACACTTGCAGTAAATTCATGTCTCCCACAACTTTCTCCATAAGACGTTGAAATGTGGCAGGTGCTCCAGAAATCCCTTGGGGCATGCGTTCGAACTGATAAAACCCTAATGGGCAGATGAAGGCTGTCTTCTCCTTATCTTCTTCACCCAGAGGGATCTGGTAGTATCCACTCCGAAGATCCAACACAGAGAACCACTGGCTTCCCAGTAAACAGTCTAAAGCATCTTGGACTCGAGGCATTGTGTACTGATCAACCACTGTACGGCGGTTCAGGGTGTAGTCAATACACATCCGGATTTTCCCATTCTTTTTACGGACCACCACAATGGGTGAGGCGTATGAGCTGGACTCTGTAATGATGCCATTTGCAGCCAGCTCTTGAAGATGTTGTCGCACATCTTCCATCTCGGAGAGAGCAAGCCTCCTAGATCTCTCTCGAAAGGTCGGGAGTCATGTAGTCTGATGTTGTGCTCTACTCCTTTTGCACATCCCACATCCCACTCATGCAGTGAGAACACCTTGGGTCTTTCACAAAGTTTCCTCCTCAGACGATCTTTCCACTCCTCCGACAATGGTGAATCTCCAAAGTCAAACTTTGCTGGGTCTATTGTCGGAACTTGAGTCTCGCACTGGGGTTTCACAATTGATTCAGGCTCGAAGAGGTCTGCTATCTTTTGTCCTTGCTTCACAACAACATCTCGACTTGTTTCATTAGCAATCAGTATAGTCACCTTTTCCTGGGCTTCAGCAGGTAGGGTTATGACTCCACTGGGGACCAGCACTCCTTCCGGGAGCTCTCCTTCAACTGGCTGCTCTATCATTGCTAATGTCCCTTTACTGCCTTTCAGCCTGGTACTCATGACAAGCACCTCTTGCTCTGTCCTTGCGGGCACTACTAAGGGGTTGTGCCCATGTACTTCAGTGCCCCAATCGGTAGCTCAGATGTCTCCGTTTTAGCACTCTCAATCTTCCTATAGGCTTCAGCACAAAGCGTATGGATCATCAGGGTACTCAGGTACTGGTCCCCAGCCCGTCGTCTGCAGTAATCCGCGAGCACCTTGAAGAGACTGGAGTTGGTCCCTATCAGCACAGACACATCAGAGGTCCCTTTAGGGTCAGGGCATATTAAGGCAGCTGTGTCTACCTCTTCCGTTACCCCAGCAACCTCCTCTGGGAATTCCAGGTGCACTATGACATACCCTTGGTAAGGGTATTCATCCATGCTGAGGCCACACAGACCAATGCCAGTCAGTGGCTGTATAGGCAGGTGCCTAAGCATCTGTTGGTAGAATGACTGAAATATAATAGTCACTTGAGATCCAGTGTCAAGCACGGCTTTACACTCCACCCCTTCAATCCTCACCATGACCTCTGCTCGGCCCTATCAGTCCTGCAGGGATCCCAGCTGGACGGTCTCTTTGGGAATCTTCAAATCCTGTAGGTCTAGGTGGTCTCTGTCCCCAGACCTTCTGGCCACTACTGGGTCTCTCCCAACTGCTCCTCAGCCACTAAGGAGGGTTCTCTTCCTTATCGCAGTTAGTAGCACTGTGCCCATCCTGACCACACCGATAGCAAAAGAATTGCCCTTTCCCCTTCGCCGGGGTGGGACAGTGGCTCTAGATACTGACTTCTCCATTGTCACAGTCTGAGGCTCCTTATTCCTGGAAATCTTAGCTCGGTCAACGGTGCTTTGCAGCTCAGCTATCCGTTCTGTCAGGACCTGCATTTGTTGGGCAAGTTCCTCTGTAGTGCTCACCATCAGTACACTGGCCATTTGCAGTGGCGTTGTGCTGGCTGGTTCCAATGTTTGGGCTTCCCAACACTCGCTGGCAGCCTGCCTTTCTTCCTCTTCCCTGACCTCCTTTATCAGCTGGGAGTAACTTGGGGGATGATCCTGCCGTTCTCTTAGTCGGAGATGAAGTAGGATCGGGTTCTGATACCGAGTCCCTCTTACAACTTGAGCCAGTCTGGTCTGATCCATCTGCTCAGCAGTCACTGCTCCCTCATAACAGCTCTCTGAAGCAGTCTCTCCAGCCTCTGTATATAGGCTGAAATTTTCTCACCCCTTTCCTGTCGGGAATCAAGGAATTTACAGTAACTGTCTTCAGGGCTCTCTACGCTCCCAAAGGTATTATCAAGGGCCTCTAGGCAGTCCTTCACACTGACCTTAGGGTCAATGAGCTTCAGGGTGCGAAGTACATCTAATGCTGGGCCACTAAGGCTCTCTATTAGACATCTTCACATCACAGCATTTCAGTGGTATGCTCCAACCAGGGTTCAAACTCCTCTTCCCCAGCAAATAACCTTAACTTACGACAAGAGTTTGATGTAGCATAGGCCAACACAATCTTTTCCAATATATGCCCCAGTGCTTGTGCCCAATCATTGGCTGAGGCTGCCGCCCCTGAGCTAGGGGCTGCAGGACTGGGGCCCAACAAATCCAACATATTAGCCATTATACAAACAGTAATTCCCTCAAAATATAAAGATAATTGTTTCCCAATACAGTGGAACACTCAACAGGTGCTTGCGAGGGGTACTGACCCAGGGATCCCGGACGAGCCCCCAAAAATGTAACCCTTCTGCCCCTCTGAGTTGGCAGCAACAAGGGCCGGGTTCAGTATCCAGGGGTTCCGTTTCAATAACACAATGCAAAACCGGCTCGAGCCCCCACCCAGTGACCTGGGACACTTACCTACCAGCGCCTCTAGGAGGCAATACTTGAAGTCTGAGTGTAGCAACATCCTTTGAAGAAAGGAGGGAAACACTGTGGCAGCACGTTGGAGAGACACCACACACAGGACTATACACAAACCATAAGCACAACCCCCCTCCACGTACATTTGGCACTGTCCTTAGGGTCTTAAGTCCAATCACCCCAAAGTCCAACAACCCAAAAGTCTCAGTCTCCGGTCAGTGCCACCCCAGAGTTCAAAAGTTTATCTGCAGAGTTTTACCCCCCCCCCAGCCTGGGTGGAAATGGGGGTCGGGTGTTAAGGGACACCTTACGTGGGCCAGGGCCGACTGCCCCGCTTCTCCGTGGAGTTCTGCTGCAGCCTTCACCACGACTGGCTCCACTCCACCAGCTGTGCCGCTCCTCCAGCAGACCCGTGAACCACGACAGCCGTCCCCCACAAACCGCTCCACACTGCTCACTGTTCCATGGGCTGCTCCAACGTGCTGCAGACTGCTCCGCTCTGCCAGCTGCTTGGTGATAGATCTTCAGGCTCTCCCACTACTTAACACAGCACTCAGTGATCTTAGCTTAGTAAGCTTAGCTCTTTTAGTGATTTCAGCTCCTAGTGATTTCCACTTGTAGTAGGAGAGCCCCACTGCCACATGGCCCAACGTGAATTCAGGTCAGCAACCTCTAGATGGACTCCTAAAGGATTCAAAATTAGCTCTGCTCTTTAACAGTGGAGAGAGGAGGAAGTGCAATTGGTGTTCCAGGCCCTCAAAAGGGGCCCATACCATCAGGTACACACACCAGTCCCCAGCCTCTCTCCCTTCACTGGGTTTTGGAACCCCTGTCCCTTGTCTGGCAAGTACTATTTAATGTAGGTTGAGTCATTTCTGTCATAAAGCAGTCTCATAGTTCCTCATTCACATAATTAAGGTAACAGCCCCTTTTTTTCCTTCCTGCCCCAATAACAAAGAAATTGGGGATTCCACAGTGTGAAAATAACCTTCCCATGCTGCTGTGTGTTATGCTAAGTGAAGTGGGTTTACCAATGCAAATGCACATTCCTAAAATTCCTTTGCCCACTCCTCATAATGTACCACCAGATGTCAGGGTAGGGCCCATCCTGACTCTGCTTACACACACATGCTGCTATCTCCTGGCTTCTCACAGGCAGGCAGCGCTTTTTTCAATCTGGTTCAATTAAGTCCTTCCCCATGCCAAAGCGTACTGCCAACAGGGCCGCCCAGAGCCCCAGGCTGGCCCCAAGAGAACAGCGGAGGCTCCCGCCTCCGCCCCTCTCCTGGAGCCTCAGCGCAGCCCCGCCCGCCCAGAGGCACGTGGGAGGCGGGGCTGGGAGCCCCAGGCTGAGCTCAGCTCCTCCGCCGTGGCGCTCCCAGCCCCGCCTCACCACGCGGTTCTGAGTGGGGCGAGCTCAGGCCCCGCCGGCCGCACGCTGCGGCTGTTCGCTGAGGCTCCGGGTGAGGAGGCTGAGGCTGGGGCTGGGGCGGGGAAGCGGGACCGGCTGCACTTCAGCAGCGGGTCCTCTGGGCGGCCCTGACTGCCAAAAGGTATCATGCAGCAGAGCCACAAAAATTACAAAACAATAGATGTGATCAAGTAATACCATAACAGTAACTTACTACTGACAGACAGCTTGACCTTGATGTGGTATAATCAAAGCTATCAGTGGAACCCCAAAGAGAGGATGCAAACAGTGCCGCTGTTTGGACTTGATCTTCTCAAAGGGCTTCCAAACGAGGATGGCCCCAGCATTAATGTACGCCCTGGTCCCCCAAACTATCTGCAGGCACGCGTACACCTTGACCAATGCAGCACCCAGGGCCAATCAGAGGAGGGCCAGGAGCGCCATTTGGCCTGGGCCTCAAGCTTTAAGGGGGCCTAACATTTAGACACGTGTTAATTTTTTTGGCATTTGATAAGTTTCGCAACTTGTTTTTATGCGCATCCCCATCAGACCAAAATGTGACACACACTCTCAGCTTAGAGCTGCAAATTTAAGAAAATAAGAGATGTGATTTGGTAAAAGACATTTTTTTTGTTAACTAATACAGATTTTGTCATATTAAAAAGAGTTAAAAATGTTCATAAATATTAATAAAAAATATATCGGTTCTGATGGCACAAGATTAGACTGTGATGAATGTGTCCTATCAGATCAGCTGATTATATAAACAAACCACTAATGACTGGTGCTGGATCAAGTGCATGTTGAAAGGTAGAGAATTGTTAAATTTTAGTGTCTTTATAGTTTTATGTCTAGTTGACTAAGGAATTATTTGTGTGTGAGAATTCCTCATTATTACCCTCATATGGTTGGTTGAGCCTTAACTCGGTAGCTTGGCCATCATCATAGGTTTTCTTCCCAAAAGATCTCAGTGACAAGTTCCTCCTCCTCAATCGAATATCTTCCATGAACTCTAAATTGGATTGCAAGCCAAAGGAATTGCTTCAAGAAATACTCGCACTTGGACTCTCTGGGGTGTTTCCTAATATCACAATTGCATTGCATATTTTTGTCAGTTTGCCTGCATCAGTGACTTCAGGTGAACGCACCTTCAACGTGTTGAAGCAGGTAAAGAACTGTCACCATTCCACTATGGGATAAGAGCGTTTTAATGGGCTCGCCGTGCTTAATATCAACTCTGACATTGCACGAAAGCTAGCTTTTTCCTCAGTAACTAGTGCATTTGCATAGAAAGGCTAGGAAAGCATTTGTTAAATAAAAAAAATGTTCAAATTATGTCTCACTCTTTTTTTGGTGCCTTATTTTGTTTTCATGTGTTGTCATTTTTTATTTTTATTATGGCTAGGGGCCTCAAAAGCTGGAAGTGGCCCGGGCCCCTCTGGACCTCTGAGAGGGCTTGGCAGCACCCCAGCACCAGAATTGCACAGTACCTTAAGGGTTGCATTTGGGGCCAATCCTTCCTACATAGCAACTTACTATGTCTGCCTAACGTGTGTTCACTTCCACCCTTTGTGCGTTAGTGAGAGTAGAGGATCTTGTGGCCTTCTGAATAGTGCTGCTGTGTAGCGTCAAACATGTAAAACATGCTTTAATGCCATGGGCCCTGCACATATTTATTCACTGTTTAAAGTTCAGGCCTGTATCTGCCAATGTTCACATGCTCCCTTTGGAGGAGAATAATTCCTGCTTTTCCTTAACATTCACCTGGCTGCAGAAAAGCTCATGGTCTACACCAGTGGTCCCCAACCTTTCTGTTGCAATAGCATATTCATATTCCCAGAAGAGTGTGGCAGGTGCCGGACAACCAGCGGCCGAAACGCCACCGAGAACCGGCGTCATCAAGAAGCGTTACCGCTGAGAAGCAGCAGCATGTCGGCATTGCTGCTTCTCGGTGGCGGGTTCTCCGGCTCCCTTGTCAGTAGGCGGGTGCACATAAATGCCCTGGCGGGTGCCATGGCACCCACAGGCACCACGTTGGGGACCACTGGTCTACACTGTCAGCAAACAGACACACTGGAAATGGTCGCTAAATAATATGCAGCATGCCCTACTGCAACTGTGCCCGGCTAGATCCAAGCAAAGCATCCGTGGTACAGCACAAAAGCAGGCAACGCACCTGTGGTTTGGAGCTTCCTCACAAAACCAACATACACTAAAATAAGAGGGAGCTTAGGCCAAGATCTGGAGCTAAGGGAAGGATTTGCGGTTTCAGGTGGAAGCTACAGGAATCTCACTAGCGTGGCCAGGCACAGCCTGGAAGGTCTGGCTTTGAGTGTCAGGGTTTAGCCCTGAAATGCAAACTCTGGTAAAATGGAAACAAACAAAAAAAGTGCATGCATGCGCCTCCCCTGCAAAACCTCCTGCCAAGTCTCAGCTCTGGTGATGCGCCCTATCAAAGCTCCATCAAACAAGACCTTGGTGCAATAAGCCCTTCACATTTCAAACTAAAGGAGAGTTTGAGCTGCAGGATTTGGATCCAGATACCGAACAGCCAAAAGCTCAGATACCTTGGACATGGAGCACTGAATCAAACCCTGAGATCAGAGGCCATTTGCAAAGAGCGTATCCACATTTGGATTCAGAGTTCCCCTGAAACTTGGGGCTCTCAGATCAGAAATTCTGGTTCCGTTTCAAGACCATTTGTAACTAACTCCTCTCAGTACACAGGTTTGCCAGGAACTCAGGCTGCCAGCAGAACCCTACATCCTTTTTGCAAACTGAAGCAAAACAAAAGTAGGTTAATGATGGTGTTTGTGGGCATGCTGGCTCCCGTTCATGACGGTCTCCATGATATTCAGGCAGGTTCATCTCTGTCGCACACCCATTTTCACAGCCTCTGCCCAAATAACTGAGTACAGTGAAGCTGAAGATGGCATTGCTGGGTACAGGACCAGAATGTGCATGTTCTGCTGTGTAACCAGTTTAACTACTACAGGACTTCAGGATCTGGGCTCAGCCAGATGAAGTCAGGAGGGTGTATGCACCTTGCTCAATGCAGATACATTGGTTAGCAAATTTGTCATTTGTTCTGGGTTAAAGAAAAATCCCTGTTAGTTAAAAAGCACACACAAACCACCACCAATGCAGCTCATGAGTCATGCTCAGACAGCAACATGTTAAAGAAGCAAAACTCATTTCACTTCAAGCTTCCTTCACTCCTGTTTAGTCCCCATGATCCAGGAGACAAGACCCATGCATTTCCCTGTGTGAAAATATCTAACCAGCATGGATTTCAGGAGCCGAGCAGAGATTTGGGGGGCGGGGCGACAGTTTGATGCAAATCACTGTAATATCCAGAGCATGTGCAAAGTGAGTATTTGACCGTTTGGAAATCTTCTCTTTTCTAAACTGGCTCCTGCTTTAAATGCATTTAGCTCCCTTTGCCTTGACAACAGGGAATATTTGTTTTCTACCAATGCAGCATTCCGCTCCCTTTGTGAAATAGGATGCACATAACCTTGTTAACCGCGAGGAGTTGAGCAGGGTTTCATTTGCACAGAACCACTGAATTCTTTGCTTTCACATTTGCTCTGGTATACTTCATTTATATGTTTAAAAAAAAAAGCATTCTACATCAGATCTGAATAGGAAGCTTTATAAAGGCTCTCTCTATAAACCTCTCTACCTGCACTGACACAGAGAGAACGTTCAATATGACAAGCTGAAATTCATCCCTAGTTCTGGGACCAATCAAAAGCTCGAATAACCTGAAAACAGATCAATATGAACTGCTGGCTCTGTTTTAAATATAAACATTTCTTGTGCTATTGTCCATCCTGTTGGCAAGCCAAGATTTAATTCCTAGACAACAAATCTCATCTGAAATATTTTCATAAAGGTAGACACAGGGCTGCCCAGAGGATTCAGGGGGCCTGGGGCAAAGCAATTTCCGGGGGCCCCTTCCATAAAAAAATTGCAATACATAGAATACTATATTCTCGTGGGGGCCCCTGTGGGGCCCGGGGCAAATTGCCCCACTTGACCCCCTCCTCCCCCCGGGTAGACATGGGCTTTCTGTTTTACAAAGGGAAAGTCTCCCAAGCAGAGAGTAGTTCACAAGGGCTGGTCTGAGTAAAGAATCCATTACACAGACTTGTTGGTCCTAGGATTCCCTCTACTGAATTGTGTTTGGTAGCCTCTTGTGTTGCCTATCACAATACAGTTATTTGCCATGACATACAGAGCTATCCTAGTGCAAAAGATGTGCTTTTTCTGACCTTCCAAGGGGTTATTTTTGACTTTGCTTATATGCCCAAGATCCCTTACACAGGTCACACACTGAATTAACTGACCTTTAAAAAACCTTTGCCTGAGGGGTCTGAAACACTGCAGATGATTCATTATTCTCCCCTTTAAAATATGTCCTTCTCGCATTCGAATCCTGCAGATATCAAAGCCGTGTGCATGAATATTTTATAGGTTGAATATTATAGATAAATGTCAACAGGCAAACAGCAGATTGCCTATGCAGCTACATTTACTGCAGTACAGATAAGCAGCAGCAACAAAGATAAGGAACTAAGGGCCCACCCCGTGGTAAGCACTGGCTCAGAGGTATGGAGTGCTCTCAACTTTCAATACGCTGCACCTCACAGGATCAAGTCCACTACAACACTTAGTCATAAAGGCTTTAAAGGAAAATAGATTTGTGCATTTGATGTACTTCCCTCATCATAATCATACACAACTAATTAGAAACAATGCAAGAACTGGTGGACCGATGTCAACCAAATATATGGACCCAGGCCCAGAATTAAACAATTGAAAATAACAAATACACCTTACCCACATGCTCCTGACTATGTAAATGGGCTTTAAATTGCATTCCGATGGCCAGAGGCCTGGGCTCTATTTACCTAATGGCTGGAGCGAATTCTGGAGTCAATACACTCTCCCTAAACTGAAAATGCGCTACCTCAGTTTGCAGGGACTAAGTGTAAGGAGATCAGTTGATCCAGCTGCCACATTTGTAGGTGGGAAGGAAGGTGACTAGTCAGAGATGACTAGATGACCAGGAGCCAAGGCAAGGGACTTTACAGATCAAAGTCAAAATCCTGACAGTTTATTTTACATCTGAGTCCCATTGAGGATCCACACCAGTATGGCACTAAATTGTGTCTGTAACTCTCCTTCCTTCTAACATAAAAACATTAAATATTAAAAGCTTTTAATAGAACATTTAATGAATAAAATGCACCAGCATACACAAAGGGGCCCCAAAAGACAGAAAACAATGACCAAATCAGGGTAAAGATGTTCAGAAACAAATACTGCACCAATTAGCAAAGAACATTCCCAGCACACATGCACAAGGTAAAAACATTCCAAAGACAGAGCTTCCACAAGGCCAGACCATACTCCACAGCATGGAGCAGCAGTACCAGCCAATCAGGGTGTTGCCAATTTTTTTTTTTGAACAATCACACTTATCTATTTTAAAATATATTTGCATTCTTGGCCACACCTTGGTTGTTAGCGCAAGCACCAGCCAGCTGCTTAGTACATATGGATGGGGTGAACTGTATGCAAAACTGAGAGAAAAAGAACAAATGTAAAGAAAACAAGTTGTATAGATCCTGATCCTGCCAGGGAGCGAGAGCCCACATTTCCAGCCAAGACAGTGGGAGTAGAGGGTGCTCAGTTCCATTAAGGAGGTACATCCCAGTATCAGGTCCTAAAATAAAGAAATCTAAAATCCTGTTGATGGTAAGACTTCTCTTTATGAGTCTGGAGTCAGATGTGCTATTTCCCTTGCGTAACAGTCACACTCACGTTATTAAGCAAAATGTATCAGGTCTTGCAAAGCAACATGGCTACATTGAACTTGTTCAGTGTGATCTGGATGAAGGCACAGGGGACTGGGATTCAATGACCTCTGAGTTCTAGTACCACTGACCCACTGTATATCCCTGGGGAAGCAGCAACTGTTCTGTGCCTCAGTTTCCCCATCAAAAAACTGAGGACAACAATCATACTTAATTACCTAGAAGAGTGGGGTGGGGGGGTTAGTTAATATTGTGAAATGCCTTGAAGAATGTAAGGCATTATATAAGTGTAACCTTGGGCAAGACATTTTGCCTCACTATGCATCTGTTTCCCTCTCAGCGGTTGTCTTATTGAGATTTTAATCTCTTTGAGGTAGTCTCTCTTTTACTACATATTTGTACAGTGCCTAGCACTGTGCCACCTTGATTTCAGTTGGGGCTTCTAGGCACTACAGTAAATAAAAAGTGGCAGGTGCTAAGTATCAGTATCCTAGTACCTGTGATGCAACCTCAAGCTAGCTAGTACCTGTCACCTGCTTACAGTTTGTTACTGATTTCAGCCGTGCTGCATGATGAACCTGAACAAACAGACGGTGTCATAGAGAAAACAATCAGTCATGCCTCACCCCAAGCTCCCTGCTCTGGCCAGTGCTGTTTTCCTCATTTGAAGACTTCCATCAGGTTAAATGATGGGATTGCACACAATATCCAGAGCCGTACAGACAGATCTGTGCCTCATCCCAATGAAAAGTATGGAAAAGGGGCTGTAAAAAAAGCCCCTTTGTTGAGATGGATCAAAACCACCACCCCTAGACCTGAGCTGCCCCAAACTCTGGGCAAAGCTGGCAGGGGATCCACATCTGAACTCTGCAGCTAACCTCTAGATTGACAATGGGCAGAACCAGATCTCTAACTCCAAATTCCTGCCTTCCCCAGACCATTGGGAGAGTTCAGACCCCATGGCCTGCCCACCTCAAGCCCAAACTGATAGTTCATATCATACAATCGCTGATTAACTTAAAGCCGGTGTGTCTCTGTGTAGAATAGCACAAAACCTCATCTCTAATTATTTACATAAAGCAACACTAGGTAGACGCAGCAGAAAGTGAAGGGGGCTTGACCAGTAAGCAGAAGGCTTTCTTACTATCTCCTTGTCCGGCTGGTTCTCACTCAAAGGCAGCAGAGCTGTTGAAGGGACAGGGAAACCCTTCCCTTGAAGATAGCTCCATTGTGACTCTAGGTACCTTTTTTTGCCTAGAACATATGTGCTATGATTGATATTTAGCTGCCTTTTTTTGGTTAGTTCTTTAGGGCAGAGACTGCCTGTGTTCACACGGAGCCTAGCACAATGGGGTCCTAGTCCATGTTTAGGATCCCTATAACCGTCCAAATAAATAGTAAGAGGCCTTTGCATACTGTTTCTCCAGAGCAGAGCCTTTAACTATGCCTTAAAAAGGTTCCGTTACCTGATGAAGAACCAGCGAGCCTGCTTCTCCCCGCTTGATGTTGAAAGAGCCTGGCTCTGTGAAACAATCAACCACTCCCTGACCATTACTGCTATTAGGGCTGAGCCAGCCCAGCTGCAGCGCTTTTAAAGCACCTCAGGTGTGGCACTGAGCTCTGGAAATGAGGCCAGGATAACACCAGCGCTACAATGATTTAGGGTCTGTACCGATATCTGTGATAAAGAGAACACTTTGATCAGATATGAATAAAAGCTATGGAAAAGTTACGTATTAGCTCTGACTAGCTTGTCTCCCATTTATTTTTGTATGTGACTTGGCCATCTGTCCAATGTCATGAAAAAGGGGTTATAAGTCATACAATGATCTTCACTATTTTTTAAATGCTGATTTCTAGGTGATTGTTGCCACTGGCACTAATATTGTGCACAACAGAGAACAAATATTAGCGCCATTGCATGCACTGTGCCCAACATGGCTTAAATGGATTGTCAATCTCTTTCCAGGACTCTGTGCACTGCTTCCCACTATAGTTCATAGGCTTGTGAAATGCCCCCAAAGGAATCCTGGGGGAATGAAAACTAACAGCTGCTGAATGTGATTAAGAATTTTAAAATAAGGGAAAGGGGTTTCTTTCCTCCAAGAGGAGTATAGGGAGGCTTGGCAGAATTCAATTTTAATTTTTTAAATAATTTTGTTGGATAGGATGACCTGACGTCCTTTTTTTAAAGTCCGGCTCCCAGCGCTGTGTGGAGAACCAGACCCTGGTCTGAGCACTCAGCTGGCAGGCTCCTTCCTTCCCCCTGCCTCTGGCTGAGCTGGTGCCCCTGGAAAGCCCAAGACCTGAGCCCTGCATGTGCCAAAGCCCCGCACAGCACTGGCACAGGGTAGCCTCTCTGCCCCTCAGCTAAGCTCTGAAGTGGTGGGGGAAGCAATTTCCAGTCTGTTTGCACCTTGATCCTGCAGGCTCCACAGCACCCTCTTCACCTGCTCTGGGTCCTGCCCCCATCAGGGAGTGCGGGGCTGCTCCATCCCCTAGGCACCCTCCCCTGCTGAGCCACCTCCCTGGCCAGTTCGCTGAAGCCCCTGCACTCAGGTTCCCTGGTCCCTGGTACTCAATGCATCCTTAGGGCTTAACCCCTTCCTACCCATGCTGTAGCTGGAGGTGGCTGGATGATGTCAGTGGCCAGCAGCAGCCTGGAGGTATTAGCTGCCTTTCGATACTGTGCGGGCAAAATAACCCCAACTATACATACAATATGATGGGGGCTATTTTAGCTACAACAAATCAGGAAAAAGATCTTTGAGTCATTGTGGATAGTTCTCTGAAGATGTCCACGCAGTGTGCAGAGGTAGTCAAAAAAGTGAACAGGATGTTAGGAATCATTAAAAAGGGGATAGAGAATTAGACGGAGAATATATTATTGCCCTTATATAAATCGATGGTACGCCCACATCTTGAATACTGCGTACAGATGTGATCGCCTCATCTCAAAAAAGATATATTGGCACCAGAAAAGGTTCAGAGAAGGGCAACTAAAATGATTAGGGGTTTGGAATGGGTCCTATATGAGGAGAGATTAAAGAGGGTGGGACTTTTCAGCTTGGAAAAGAGGAGACTAAGGGGGGATGTGATAGAGGTATATAAAATTATGAGTGATGTGGAGCAAGTAGATAAGGAAAAGTTATTTACTTATTCCCATAATACAAGAACTAGGGGTCACCAAATGAAATTAATAGGCAGCAGGTTTAAAACAAATAAAAGGAAGTTGTTCTTCACACAGCGCACAGGCAACCTGTGGAACTCCTTACCTGAGGAGGTTGTGAAGGCTAGGACTATAACAGCGTTTAAAAAAGAACTGGATAAATTCATGGAGGTTAAGTCCATTAATGGCTATGATGGGTAAGGAATGGTGTCCCTAGCCTCTGTGTGTCAGAGGGTGGAGATGGATGGCAGGAGAGAGATCACTTGATCATTGCCTATTGGGTTCACTCCCTCTGGGGCACCTGGCATTGGCCACTGTCAGTAGACAGGATACTGGGCTAGATGGACCTTTGGTCTGACCCAGTACGGCTGTTCTTATATACTTTAGTAAGATTTCAAAATGTGGAAATTTCCAGAAATGAGAATTGCATCAGCTAAGCCCACCTGATGACAGTGCAACCTCCCTCTCCCTCCCGCCAAAAAAAAAAGTGTTAAGATTTCAACCAGCACCTCATTCTAACAAGTAGCAAGAACTCTAGGTCTTTGTAATTCCACTTGGCTCTGCCACAAGGATATTTTAATGGATGGGAACACATAAAGAGACTAAATTGTTTGGGTGCATAGAAATCTCTTAGTGCAAGCTAAGAGGGGATCCATTTTTGAGCCTTTGGTTCTCTTTAGGTTAGGACAAACCTTTGAAGGAGGAATAGTGCAGATGACTGAAGAGCACAGGGGCATGTATAAACGTGATTATTTTATGCACGGTACAATGTATTTCACCCTGCTACACATGTAACAATCACTAAAGTTCTTGCTCAGCCATACTTTGTTATTTCTGGTTTTAGGAACACAGGACTGGAAGGGACCTTTTGGGACATAAGTCCACTCCCTGCCATCACATAATCAACTGAATGACAATAAAAGACATCTCAATCCTTTTTATCTGTTTCACTCAGTCCATTTTAGGCTCTGGTCTAGTCTAATCGACTTAAGGTATGTCTAAAGCACCTAACAGCATGGCATCTAAGTGCCAATCCAGAACCCCTTGATAATAATAATTAGCAATTTTATAGGTTTATATGTGTTAATACTGGGGTGGGGGGAGGGGCAAACAGCTGTGCATCTCTATCAGTGTTATAGAGGGCGAACAATTTATGAGTTTACCCTGCATAAGCTTTATACAGGGTAAAACAGATTTATTTGGGTGTAGACACCCTTGGGAGTTGAGCATCTGAGTGTTAAAGACAAGAACACTTCTGTTAGCTGCTTTCAGGTAAACCTGCAGCTTTGGGGCAAGTAATTCAGATGCTGGGTCTGTGTTGGAGCAGACGGGAGTGTCTGGCTCAGCAAGACAGGGTGCTGGGGTCCCGAGCTGGCAGGGAAAGCACGGGCAGAAGTCTTGGCATATCACTTGGCAGTTCCCAATGGGGTTCCTATGATCCACCCCGTCACAAATATTATCTTCGTTTTACAGATGGAGAAACTGACACAGAAAGATGAAGGGACTCATCCCAGGGTGCAGAACAAATTAATGGGTAAACTACTATCAGGGGCAGCTCTAGGCACCAGCAAAACAAGCTGGTGCCTAGGGCGGCAAAAAATGGGGGCCCCGCCCGCCCCGCCGGGTCGAGCGGAGACCGGGACGGACGGGGATGCGACGCGGGGGGGGGGCGGAGGGGCTGGCTGGGCGCTGGTCGCGCAGGCATGACTGAGGCCGCCAGCAGGGACCGCGGAACCACGGCACCCGGGCACCCGCTGCATGCTGGCGTCCGCCGCCCCCGGCCGTCCCCGCGCCGGGCGGCCGCGCGGGCGCTTAACCGAGGAGCGAGCGGAGGGAAGAGGGGACGCGGCAGGACCGAAGGGCGGCGCAGCGCGCGCGCGGCCGCAGCGGGCGCTGCCAGCAGCGTGCTTTCACTACTATGTAGATTAATAGATTCCTAGGCCAGAACGGACCACTGTGATCATCTCATCTGGACCTCCTGTATCACACAGGCCACGGAACTTCTTCAAAATAATTCCTAGAACAGATCTTTTAGAAAAAACATCCCATTTGAACTCAGAACATCCTGATGCTCAGTCCCCTGATCTTTTCTTCAGAACACACTGCCTGCTTCTGCAGACAAAACCCAATGGAGTTTATTGGGAGTGCAGCCTGAGCAAGAACTTCAGAATTGAACCCCCAAAATGACCCTGTGCATGTTTTAGCTTCATGTCTTTTCTCATCTTGGGGGTGGGATCAGCTTTGAGTTGGTTTTCCTGCAAGAAAAAGGACACATGCAACTGACAAGAGACACCAAGATTGAATAATACCTTAAATCCTACAGTAAAGTATCAAAATGGACATAAAACCTCTTAATGCTGTATAACTGTTTTACCCAGAATATTGGAAACATCTAAAGTGATGGTTAGTCTAAAGTCATGTTCTTACACTTGGTAGTGAGCCTTGGTTTACAGTTAAAGCTACCTCATATCACTCACTGAAAAAAAAATACAGACTGAAGAGAATGTGGTGTAGGTAATTTTTGTTACTTAATCAGGGCCTAATTCAATGTCGACTGAAATAAATGGAAAGACTCCCATTGTTTTCAGCGGGCACTGGATGTGCTCCTAGCCCAGGGGTGGGCAAACTACAGCCTGGAGGCCACGTTTGACCCTTCAGACATTTTAATCCGGCCCTTGAGCTCCTCCCAGCCGGGGAGCGGGGCTGGGGCTGGGGCTCCGCATGGCTCCCGGAAACAGTGTCATGTCCCCCGCTGGCTCTTATGCATAGGGGCAGCCAGGGGGCTCCACACACTGTCCCCACCCCAAGCACCGCCCCCACAGCTCCCATTGGCCGGGAACCATGACCAATGAGAGCTTCAGGGGCAGCGCCTGCAAACAGGGCAGCGCGCTGAGCTGCCTGGCTGTGCCTCTGCATAGAAGCTGGAGAGGCGGACATCCCACTGCTTCTGGGAGTTGCTTGAGGTAAGCACCACCCTGATGCCCTCCCACCCTCCAAACCCCTTGGTCCCAGCCCAGAGCACCTTCCTGCACTCCCAACCCCTCATCCCCAGTCCCACCGCAGAGCCATACCCCGAGCTGGAGCTCTCCCCGTCCCCTGCACTCCAACTCTCTGTCCTACCTCAGGGCCCCCTCCTGCATCCTGAACTCCTCATTTCTGGCCCCACCCCAGAGCCTGTACCCCCAGCCAGAGCCCTCATCCCCTCCCACAGCCCAATCCCCCAATTTCATGAGCATTCATGGCCCGCCATACAATTTCCATACCAAGATGTGGCCCTCAGGCCAAAAAGTTTGCCCTCTCCTGAGCTAGCCTAACAATTTCAGCTGCCCCATTTTTATTTTAACTCAAGGGGGTGATTTTTGAAGCCTGTGAAAATGGAGAGAGAAGGCCAGTCATGTTAGAGAGAGGACAAGCTTCCCCACAGGGATTTGAAGGATTTCAAAACACTTCAGTAACTCCAAAACAATGGAGGGCAGCAGCTAGGCAGGTAAGGTATGGGGGCCGGGAGGGGAAATGCGGGCCTACATCCAAATAAGCAAAGTCAGCCATTTAAAAGGATGACTAAAAAAGATTTGGTCTCCTGTCCTTGGAAGGGAGAATGGGAGAGAGACCATCCAAGTGCAGGAAGAGTGCCCTTCATCAGCTCATTCCATACTGCTTGCATTGGCATGGGCCTCCTTTGTTTGAATCTCTCTGAGGCAGAAAATCAATGTCAATCATGCCTGAAGATTTCTCTCCTCTCAAGTGTGCATGGTGGTGCTCTTGGCCCCACAATACACACACAAGAAAAATGTTGGTATTTGCCACCCTACTTTCCACCAAATAATTTAGGGGAATTAAATACAATCCTCATAAAACCAGCCAGGTTTCAGCATGTCATGGTGTTTAATCTGCTGTATCGCCACCTTGGGCTTGTCTAGACTAGGATAAAAACAATATCTATTTTAAAATATGTTAGCTAACCTATGTTAATTCAACTCTAGTGCAGACAGGGCAAGTTGTTTTTTAACCTGTGTTGGCTGGTTGAGGTGAAGAGAAGGAGTTATAAGCAAAAGAGATGATTTTGGTCTTTGTGGCAAATACAGATTCCGCGCAGGTGCACAGAGCTGATATCATTGCAAAGGGGACACGGGGGTATATTGGAAACTATGCCTGTTTTTATTTTGCTTGGCTTACAGGATGAAAAGTGCACAAATAGCCTTTTCTTTTTTGGGAGCCTAGAGTTCACCTCAGCTCATTAAAGTGTTAAATAACAGCTTGCCCTCTCTGCCCTAGAGTTTTAAATCATCTAGCCAAAGGGGTTTTTAAAAATACCCCTTTTAGCTTAGTGTCGACAGGCCCCTAGTCCTACTGCCCAAAACTTCAACAGTGTATATGGGAAAAAATATTCTTTCCTGACCAACTCTCCTCCAGATGATAATTTTGTACCCTGAAGCATGACGTTTAACTACCTGTATAATGTTATAGACCCTGGTGTCTGGCACCCCACTCCATTTTGGTATGTGAAAAAATGCTAGGTCAGCAATGAGCTATGCAGATGCATACAAAGTTGCTGAAAGGGAGGATTCCAGGGAGGCATAACTAAGCTTCCTGACCCCTCCTTCCAAGTCTTTTGCTCAGGATGCTCTGTGAACTGGGAATAACGTAAAATGGCAGCATGGTAATAAGTCACTTTGTTTTTCCTACATTCATTCTACAGCAGATTTACTCTTCCCTTCACCAGCACTTCCCCTTCCACATCTGCCACAATTATTGCAACTCCTTTCCTCCCCCAAGCCACACGTCACAAGCACCTGCCAATCCTGATGCATCAGCAACGAACAAAGCATGTCTAGTCAGGGCCGGCTCCAGCTTTTTTGCTGCCTCAAATGGCGAAGAAAAAAAACAAAAACTGAGCAGCCGCTGACGAGTGAAGAGAGGGAGTGAAGGACCTGCCGCTGAAGACTCAGATGTGCCGCCCCACTAACAGATGGAGTGCCGCCCCTTTCTATTGGCTGTCCCAGGCATCTGCTTCCTTCACTGGTGCCTGGACCCAGCCCTGTGTCTAGTGTTACAGCCTGCAGGTTTTAGTATCTAATCTGACAGATGTCTTTACAGAGAGAATGGACAATATTTAGTTGCTCTTCTGTCTCTGGATTTCACAAGTGTGCAGGCAAAAAACTCTTTCCTCCAATGGTGTATTTAGGCATCTGCAAATGTTTGTGATGTTTTTCTCACCTGTGATTTTTCTCTGAGGCCCTATAACCATTCACAGCCATACCACTTTGGGCTGTGCTTCTCATCAGGTCTCCAGAGCAGGACTAGGCCATGTCAGCAGCTGCATGAGGGTCTTAAAGGAACCCCTTATTTGAGGAAATGGTGTTGGTAAGCATAAAAGCCATGATGGGAGGTTCCTCCACTGACAGTACAGGATTTAGAAGAGCATGAGTTTTGCATAGAACAAGGTAAACTTGACGCTATAGAGACTGGCAGACTGCCAGAGTCAGGAACAGTTGAGAGCTACGCTTAAAGAGACTGCAGATGCTGCACATACGGGAAAAAATTAAAATAGCAGTACAGCTTCTCTTAATTTGTGAGACTAACTGCAACAACCAAAGAGGCAAACCACGAGAAGTGAAATTATGAAGTGGGATTCAATGGCATCACTATGAAACGTGGGAAGTGTGGTTAGGAAATACGTTAGCGACCACACATGTGAGCATGTTTTTAACACCCAGTTTAGACGGAGACAGCATTTAAAAACATTGTCTGGTTGGGGGGCCAATGGTTGGGCATAACCAGGAAACACACACTTTTAAAGGTGTTAAGTCTGGTGACATTAGGTGCTAGCAACACACCTTTTAAACAGCACTTAATACATGCTAGCTAACGTGTCTTAAAAATATATTTTTCCTAGTCTAGACAAGGCCAACGTAGATCCTGACCTCACACAGCTTAATGAAAGGGGGAGGGTCCAGGAAGGCATGAGAAAGTGGTCTTTTCTCCAGAATGCTAATTAATCACTGACATTAAACAGCTAATAACAAAAACAGACACATTCCCCTTCCCATCTCAATTACTCAGGTTTCAGGCCACTGTGATATCCTAATTTCACTAATTCTTCAATTATCATAGAGCTTTCCAAGGGCAGGCAAGGCCTGCGTTTCTATCCTCTTTATATAGAGATACATATCTCCAAAAGTCAACCTAAAAATCCTTCCAAGTTTCCTTATTCCTCATAAAGAAACCTCCCACCCCGTTATGCAAGGGACCTTTAACATGGTCAGGGATAACGGTTGTAAATATTCCGTGCCTCAGTTTCCCCAATTGTAAAATGGGGCTAATTCACTCTACTTAGCTCCCAGGTACTCTTCAAAAACCCACACTCCGGCGCTGCACGTCCCCTCAGTGTGTGCCACGCATGTCTCCCGGGCTGCTGGCCTCTGCATGGAGCGAAGGCCCCTTTGCAAACAGCCCGCTTTCCATGCAAAGCGGTAGAGCTCCCGGAGCAAACAGCGCGGGGGTTCAGTTAGCCCCACGCCTCGGCTGGGCTCTGCACCCTGCTAGCGCCGCGCCACACAAGCGCGCGCGGTTACACCTGCCCCGCACCCCAGGGCGCCCAGGCGGCGGCTCCGGCCCAGACGTGCAGCCGGGCACGTCGCATTGGGGCTCTGGCGGGCAAGTCAGATGGCCGGGCTCGCTCCGCCCCGCTGGCCGCACGTCAGCCGCGGAGCCCTATTTATAACCCACCCCCCCCCGCCCCCAGCAGCGGTACTGCAGTGGCAGCGGGCTGGAGGATTAGCATCGTACAGTCCTTGCTGGCTAGATCGCCCAGGTAAGCTGCGGGCAGCCGGCTGCCGATGGGGGAGTAAAGCGCGGCAGCCCCCCCCCCCCCCGGTGCAGAGACGCGGGGGCCGCTAGGATGGTTTTTTTTTTTTGGAGGGGGGAGTAGTTGCATAATCCGCCGAGTCATTTTTATTTTTTGTTTTGAAGGGGGGTGAGTTATATACACCACTGGCTCATCGGTTTGTTTTGAGGGAGGGGTAGGTGGGCTCTGTGCTGCGATTCCTGGGTCACAGGGGTGGTGCGGCTTATATAAGCCCCTGGGTCACTGATTGTTTTGTGCGGGAGGGTCGGCTGGGTTATAATTCTTCTGTGCTCCCTGGGTCACTGCGATTTGGGTGTGGGGTATAGAGAAGGGCTACGTAGCCGCTAGTAAGGGAATTGTTTTTAGGGATAGCTGAGTTATGGGTATATGATCCCCGGACCACTGTAACTTTGGGGGGTGCAAGGGTTAGTTATACAACACCTGTGCACTGGGAGGGTTAGAGCAGCCCTAGGTAACAGTATTTTTGGGGACGTTGTGGTGCTTTTGGCTGCAGTCTCTGGGTCACTGTGATTTCCAAGGTGGATTGGAGCAATGGGCACCGTGGCTATGTGCCCTGTGTTCTGAGTTCTTCCCCAAGCTGCAACATCCGCTTAAATCATCGATTGAGTCATTGCTGTGGAGATGTTACATGCAATTATCTTTTTACTGTCGCTGACCTTCGAGCCCAGTCAGGATGCTTCCTTGCTGCGTGATCGGCATGCCCCTGGGGATGATAATGGTGCCACACTCAGACTGCAGGCTCCTGCTTAGCTGATCCCCCTTTACGGGCTTGCTTAGGGTCTCTGAGCTGCAAAGACCTGATCCTGTCTGAGGGGGGAATCCTGTGGTTGCTGGTGGCTTGGTCGCTTAACGTGGAGGGTTGCAAAACATTGTGAGCCTCGTTGCTCCTCTCCAGATTACTGCACCCAGACACACCCCAGCACTTTCCCTTGGGCAGCTCAGCATGATGAATTCTGGGGGGTGAAGGTGGGGCTAGCTTCTGCCTGTGGCTGGTGAGGAGAAGTGAAATCTGTGCCCAGGATGGGAGTTAGCTTGGCTGGCCCTTGCCGTTCTTCCTGGCATAGGAGGCGGCTCGGCAGATTAGGCATGCGAATGAAAGGAGGGTTACTCTTGCATGGGGCAGCCGACCCTGACCCCTAGTCAAGCAGAGTCAGAACTCCACTGCCCCTTTAACACACTCTGAGGACTAATCCTCCTCCTAGCCACCACCCCTTCCTCTAGTCATCACCTGCTTTGGCTGGAGCAGGACTGAACACACAGGGGAGCTGAAACAGCACTGGGCTGCTTGAGGTGGTGCTTGGGCTGATCTTACCTAGATGAAACCAGGGAGCCCCCACCATGATCAAGCAAAGCTTGCTGCAGGCAGTAACACTGCAAGGGCTTGTAGGGAGCAGCAAGGGGGTGGGTGGATGGTGGTGTGCCTACTCTTAAAACGTCAGAGACCTGTCCAACCTCTGAGCCTGTGCTGGGTGAAATTCGGGGACTCCCACCATCCCCAAGTCTGCCTCTGCTCATAGGGCCCTTTGCTCCGCTTCAACAGCCTTGGCTGGCATTCTAGTTACTGCCCCTTGGCAGCGGTGTGGAGCCCAGCCGCAGCCATTTGCACTTGGGTCTGGCAAGGCATTAAGCTCTGCAACCTGACAGCCCGTTCTATGTTGGATTCCAGCGACAATACAACATCCCACTGTGTTAATCTGATGCTGTGAGGAAGAAATACAGCTACGCAAACATGACAGTGCAGGGGAGAAAAACCTAATTAATATTTGTGGTGACATTTGTTTAAACAAACATGCCCAATGTTTCTACCATTGTGAAAAACCAAACAAACCCCCAACCAGTGTGTTTTGGGTCAGTATCTGCTGACTTGGATAGCTATTTCATTTGATCCATGAGGAATGGAGCCAGTGCTGTTAGCGAAGTCTGAGTCATGGGAGTCCTCGGTTAGTTCTCTAGAGGTGGTCATTTTATAAATTACCACTGCTTTCTTATTACATGGCATCACTTTCTGTAATTTTTTAAAACCTTGTGGGGATAGCTCTGCTTTTAGCACCTAAATATGCGCTAACTTATAATTAATTTGCCTTGTGCTTAAGGAGACCCTTTGGAAAGCTTGTGTCTGTAAAGCGCTTCCAGCAAAATGCATCTTGCAAAGCGTAAGTCCTAAAACACAACCTGGGCACAGCGCCACATATTAAATAGATACAATCAAGTATTGGTTTCACCTGACAATGGATCTATGCACTAGCTTTCATGCTGTGCACAGATGCTTGATTCTTCATGACTATCCCTAACTCCTTGGGTGGAATAATATCCCTCAAATGTATATTTCACGGTTGATGAAATACTTCTATTGGCTCTTGATCCAAACATGATGTATCATTTTCTGTCTAAATTTTATCTTACTGAGGACTTGGCACATGTGGAGATGCTTTAGAGCAGCAGTTCTCAATCTTTACTGGTTCATGAACCACCTTTTAAAAAATGTGTTGTGATGTGAAGGGATGGAACATAGAATGGGGTGGGAGCCCCTGCTTTAAAGGACAAATCTGGCCTGTGGAGAAAATGTGGGTACCTCATGTTACACAGTGCTCTGGGAAGCAGAGATGTTCCATGTCAAAGCCCATGACTCTGATGTCTTCGCCCGCTGAGCCATAGAGCTAGGGGCAAGACATAGGAAAACTGGCATTATTAACTTGTATTGTACTGCATAGCGGCCCTGAGGGGCCTTTCATGCTAGACTCTGTACCACATGAACTAAAGACAGCCTGGCAGAGCTTACGCTTATCATTTATCCAATGCCATAACTGTAACCTACTTTAGACAGAGGAGACAGTGTGACCCTGCTGCTTATGAGATGCAATGTGATAAGAAGATGTAGTGACTCATAGTCTTAGTCCTCATATGTCCTACTCTAAAACACCTAAGTGATGGCGTCTGCTGTTTGTTAAACAAAAACCCCATTATCTTTCCCTGTTCCTAGATTTCACTGGGCAAAACCTGTCCCACAGGCATAACACAGCAAGTCCTGTTTTCCCTCCCTGTACATCTGGGCAGCTATTTTTACTCACTCCCCTGGCTGCACTGAACTTGGCTAAGGGGGCAACAGTGGCGCTCCTGGAACTTAAAACCTAAAGACGAAGGCTGTTGGGCCACAGGGTGCCATTTCTGAGTCTGCGGCTGGGTGGTTCCTCACTCCCACTGACGACTGCACCCTGCCTCTATTAGAAGAGCAGCAGGAGCCTACCACACTGTTGGAGGAACTGGGAGCTGGAGTCAGTCCTTGTATCAACACCAGCAAGATTGGATGGGGTCTGAATTTGGGGGGAAAAACACTAAGGTGACTCCAGGCTGGAATTTGAAGACCAGTACTCCCCACTGGGGTGCCCTCCTCCACAGAGCCCAGTTATACTGATGCCAAGTGGAAGGGGAGAATTTCCAGTGCCTATCTGTACATACTGAGAACAATGAAGTGCCTTTCACTTCCCAGGGTGGTCAGGATTGTCCTGCCTGCTTTTTCCTCCCCTTGATGGGAGAGAGAAGCAGTTTATTTTGAAGTGTATGTCAGGGCCTCTGAAAGGGGCCAGAATCATAGACCCTAACTACTGAATCCCTTCATCCACAGGACAAACAAAACCGTAGCAGTGCAAATTTGCACCTCTCAATGCTGACCCTGAGGGACATGCTGGAGCAGGGGGTTCATTGTCCTGGCCCATTCTGTGTCCTGTCTTTGAGGGATGATAGTGGCTTTGTATGGCTCCTCTGAAGAAGCAGCACGTCTCTCAGATATCCATGAATAAACATGGGGGAGGGGAACACTTTCAAAAGCTTGTAGGTCACTTAAATGCTTTTGAAAAGGTTGCTCTATATGTTACTGCTTATGTCAGTGGAATTTGAAATTGTGTCCTAAGCCTCTCCTAGACTCAGTTCCCCCATCCCAGCCAAAGATATCCCCCATAGCCTTAAACTACTAGCAATTTGCTGCATTGGATTAAAAGTAAGGATAAACATTAAGGTTGTTTTCCAGTGGGGATGTCTGACATGCTTAAATAAAGGAACCAGCGCCCTAAACTGTGGCTCAAATTAAGTAATATTTTAAAGACTTTCCCACCAAACAACTGACCATCTTTGTCAATCAAATGACATGTGTGGACCATATAGTGCCAGGTACCTAACCAGCAGGTATGTGACTGAAGAACTGGATATATTACTAATGGCATATTTAAAACAATGTTCATGAATATTCATGCTGCCCCACCAGACCCTAACTCCTATCTCCCTTGTGATGCAACATGCAGCTGAAATAGTTATGAATGCAGAAGCCATAGGGAAACTCTTCTGCTTGTACAGCCAGAGGTGCAGTGTACTCCTCGTGTATGACTATCCTACCCAGGGGACAAAAATTAACTGGCTCATTAATGAAAATTCCTCAAATGCACCTTAAAACTAATTAACAAGAGAATTTAGGGAGTCTGGTCACCCACTCCCACTTGCATGACTGGGAAGTCTGAAGTGAACTTGACGAGGTCTTTCCTGCTCATATCCCAGAACTTACGGAAAGGCCCCAGTAGGTCATTTTAGGCTATGTCTACACTACAGCAGCTGCACCGATGCAGCTGTGCCACCGTAGCACTTCTGGTGAAGATGCTCTAAGCTGCTGGGAGAGAGCTCTGCTGTCAGCTTAACTCCTGCCTTCACAAGCAGCTGTAGCTATGGCTGCAGGAGAACTTCTCCCACTGACGTAATGCTGTCCTGACCGGCGCGTAAGTCGGTTTACTTGCCTCACTCGGGTGTGGATTATTCACAGCCCTGAGTGCGGTAAATTACACCAAAGTAATTTGTAGTGTAGACCTAGCCTGAGTCTAGCTCTAGTACTAGCCTGATCTACCCTAGACAATTAGGTCAGCATAACTACGTTGCTTATGGGTGGGGAAAATCCAGGAGTGGCATAGTTAAGAACTCTTCTGTCAACTAGCTACTGCCTCCTGAGGAGGTGGATTACCTGCGCCCTCCCATCTGCGTAGGTAGTGGCTACACAGACATGCTATTGCCACACAGCTGCAGTGGCACAGATGTAGCATTTTAAGTGAAGACCAGCCCCTTGCTGCTGGTGCAGTAGAATACCTGTTGCCAGACAGTGCTGTACTCGGAAACCCAGAGACGTGATTTTCTTTAACTAAGAAATTCTTCTCTCCTAATATTGGAACATGTTACTGGAGTGCTACACCAACTGTATAATCACTGCCCATAACACCTTATTGGGGGCAAATCCTAATTAGCTTGTGTAGTATAATTAAATCAATGTATAGTTATTCGTGACCCACAGGTTCTCAACGGGAATGTACGCTTTGGGCCTCTCTCCTGCAAGCAGCATCACCAACTGTCTTAGTTATGTGGTCACGCCTAACTTCCTTGCTTAGTAACAGGGTCCATGATTATATGCACATTGAGTTCACAACTCGGATGCTTAAAGAAATTACATGACACTGCATTTCTTTTCAGCACTACAAGATGTCTGTTAAGGAACTTCTCATTCAAAACGTCCACAAAGAGGAGCACAGTCATGCCCACAACAAGATCACTGTGGTTGGGGTTGGCGCAGTCGGCATGGCTTGTGCAATCAGCATCCTGATGAAGGTGAGTGTCAAGGTTTACCCATCCTCCATCTGGGACCAAAGAAAGCTGTGGAGAATAGCTAGAACTATTAATTTATCTGGCTTTTTTTTTTTTTTTGCACCTTGTAAATGCCAATTGGAATATAGCTATTCACTTATATCTTTGCTATACATGAGCTAACAAATAACATTTACTATTAGAATGTTTCTCCAACAATTGCCAGCTTTCTGACTTTCATGTACAGAACCCCATGTTTCTGATCTAATTGGGACCGGGGCCAGATCAGATAATGGAAAAATCTGATATAGAGAATAGGAAAGTGTGAGGCTGCAGTGCTGTCTAGTGGCCACAAAGATCACCCGCTTCTGGACCTGTGTGTGCTGGTTGTTTGGTTAATACACAGCCAGATAATAGAAGGTCTGATAACCAGTAGAACCCCATTTATCTGCCCAGGGTGGATAATTACAGAATAGAATATATCTGGAACCCAAACCTTTATTTGTACTGCTAGAATGCCTAAAGCTGTTTGGCTTTAAACAAGGAGAAAATTGAGCTGTTGAATTGTTTATTCCACTGTGTACTGGAAGTAATTCCAGCTTAGATATTAGAAGTGCTGGACTGAATGTAAATATATGTATTGCACAGAGTATGCAGTGTCACTTCTAGAAAGTAATCTTTTCCTGAAACTTTTGGGGGTGGGGGACTGTGGTCTGTTCTAAATCTGAACTGCATTCGCCACACTGAATTACCAAACCATTTATTGATCATACCACAGATTACACCATGCTCGCTTTTCATTATTGTAAGGTACTTGTTGTTTATAAACCGCTAGCTGTTGGAGTATGCTTCATAAACCATTTGTCTTATTCAGGTTAACATGCATGGAAATGTGTACTCCACAGTCTAGTGACACTGTGTGAGGTGCAATACAGATAAGAAAATTACTGCAAGTTTCAATACTCCTCCCCCCCCCCCCCCAAAAAACCAGCACATTGATAGAAGTTCCAGCTAACTAAAATATTTGGTTTAGAATGAGTTTTCTGATCCTGACCAGCAACAGTTGGCTAATTACACTTAATTTATGCTGTTGCCATCTTTCTAAAATCTGACATCACAGATTAGTGAGACATTTTAATTCAGAAATCCAGCACACTGACTTGGTCTTTAATTGTGCTTCTGGCCTCCTGTAGGATTTGGCTGACGAACTTGCCCTTGTTGATGTCATAGAGGACAAGCTGAGAGGAGAGATGCTGGATCTCCAGCATGGCAGTCTCTTCCTTAGAACACCAAAAATTGTCTCTGGCAAAGGTTAGTGATGGGGGTTTATTTTTTAAATACCATTTCTAAATGGAGACCATCACTTCAGATACACAGTTGCTCATCCAAGTGTTACTTGATGTTTTAAATCTCAGTATTGAACAGCAGGTTCAATCTGTTTCTGTTCATACAGAACATAAGAATGGCCATACTGGGTCAGACCAGAAGTGCCAGCTGCTTTAGAGGGAATAAGCAGAACAGGGTAACTTCAAGTGATTGTCTCGCCCAGTCCCTGTTTCTGGCAGTTGAAGGCTTAGGCACACCCAGAGAATGGCTAACCATCTTGGCTAATAGCCTCTGGACCTATCCTCCATGAACTTATCTAGTTCTTTTTTTAACTTAATTATATTTTGGCCTTCAACATTCCATGACAACGAGTTCAAGAGGTTGACTCTGCACTGTGTGAAGTACTTCTTTATGGATGTTAACTTCCTGCTTATTTAGGAAACGGGGCACAAACTCCAGGTTGGTGAAATCTAAGTATAGAACTCACAACCAATCAAGTGTAAACTCCTCCAGCACCAGAACAGTCTAAACATGGAGTCTCTGTTGAAGATCAGCCTTTCACACTAATAAGCCTCTCCTGTCTGGTGACTTGCAGAGGCTCACAATACAACCACTCAAATATTACCTTACAATATGGACTACAGATGTTAATGCATGCAGCAACTCCTAACCATTTAATAAAGGCTAAACAGACACATTCTTGTAATTCTAATATCTATTGTAACCACACTGGTGAGCCTGATTGATTGATTCCAGCTATGCATTTGTCAGTATTCTGTTGACATGGGGACCTTGACACAAGTTAGCACCTCGTCTCCCAGCATCTCACACACCAGTCATGATTTTATAAACCTCTATCCTATTCCCCTGCCCTTACTTGTCTCTCTTAGGCAAGTTATTCCATATTGCTGATCAATTTGTTGCTTCACTGTAGCTTTTCGGGGGGGGAGAAATGGTTCATAGCTGCCAAATTTGAATTTGTAACTTCTCATTAAAGCTTGTGGAGGTGAACACTCCTGTGTTCTGGAATTGGCCACTGGGGCTAGAACTTTGTTTAAAAAAAAAAAAAAATTCTTAAGTGTTTCAGCTTATCTGTATGATCCTCCTAGATCACTTTTCTCTGCAGCTGGGTAATCACCACCATGACTTGTGTTCCTGTCTACCACTCCTATTGGCTATAAACAGCTCAGCTCATGCCATAGTCACTAGCTACTGTGAAATTTAAACTGGCAAGTGTAGTGCATAGTTTACTTATTTCTCAGCCAAGGAGTAATTCCTTCATTGATAGGCAGGTCCCTATCAGAACAGAGGCACTTACAATTTTTTTTTTCTTTAAGATATGTCACCTCTTACTGACACTAGCCAGAGACACATGCAAGACCACTACCTAGACCTCAGCTATTGTCCAGATAGGCTTCTCTCTCTAGGGCGGCAGTGCACCCAGTATTTCCTTTAAAGAAAACACACGTTCCATGGGAATGTAACATTTGAGTCTTTCCAACAGGGCTTTCTTCTCCCTCCTTCCATTGTTTGAGTCTCCTGTTATAGCTGACATGAGTCCCTGTTTCAGTGGTTTACATTCACCCAAGAGCAATCAATTAAGGGATCTGCAGCTATAGCCACGTGGCAGGCAGATGTGGCCATATGTTTTTGCCACAACCTGCTTTCGTCACTTGTGCTTCTTTAGCTTTTTCTGTATTGCTATTCTCAATGGCTTTTAACCAGAGACCAACAGGTCTGTCACTATCCTGATCTGTCCCCAGCAGCTTCCCATGTGTTAGGGTTGACTTGAACAGCTTTTAGAGAAGCTTTGGGAGTGTAATATTTTTGTTGGCCTCCCAGTGTACATGCTCCCATTTTCAACTGTCTGTAAAACATGTCTGTGAAGAGTTGTGTATCATCCATACGTATGAGATGATCTGCCAAGTGAAGTTGTACATGTATTATCAGGGATTCAATGCTAGTCATGCAGCACTGGTCCAGGACCTTGTTTGGTATCTCATCCGCCCACTTGATGTTACATGGGAGAGACAGACAGCGCATGTGAAAATGCTCTAGTTGCTTAAAGTGTCTGCCACAGCGTGTCCACGTTTCATAGCTGTAAAGAGTACTCAACACACGCCAATAAAGAGCTAGTCAGAAGTGGTTAGGGCACTTGCCTGAGGCTCAGGAGACCTGGGTTCAATTCTCTGCTCTGCCCCGCCCCAGACATCCTGTGAGACCCTGGACAAGGCACTTAGTCTCTCTCTGCCATCTGCAGCATTGGTATAATGGTGCTTCCCTATCTCACAGGAGTGTTGTGTTGACACATACTCATTTATGCCCCCCCATTTCTATAGTATCAGAGAAATTTGTGCAGCAACACACTCAAGCTGATGTAATTTTCTCTGCATAGCAGAAGATAACTGATTATCAGGAGAGCACTATATTCCACTAACTATGGCCTCTCAGCACCTTCAGACTTGTGAACTCTAACTTGAGGATGGTAGGAACTCTAGGCTATCTGTGGAAAGAATTAATGTTTGACACTTTCTTTGTAGACTACAGTGTGACTGCACACTCCAAGCTGGTTATCATCACAGCTGGTGCACGCCAGCAGGAAGGAGAGAGTCGTCTTAACTTGGTCCAGCGCAACGTGAACATCTTCAAATTCATCATTCCCAATGTTGTCAAGTACAGCCCTGACTGTACGCTGCTTGTCGTATCAAATCCAGGTCAGGCTTGTTAGGACTGCTTAATAAAACCCTCTCGGTTCCCTGGCTCTTATGGAATAGGGAAGCATGATTCAGAGAGGGGAAAACTAGTTGCTTATTAGCAAAACAACCTTTTTAGCTGCATGACAGAGGCTTAAATTACACTAACTGATCTATAAGAAATGTCAGCCTCCATTACACACAGTCCTGCTTCGAGAGCTTTACAGAAGCAGTTACAGGCAAGTTTAAACTGGAGGGTGAGGCTTAATTCTCAAATACGCAATGTGAAGATTTTTCTTTTTGGGGCAGGGGAAGGTCACTGCATCATCCTCTTCCTAAGTTCTGGGCCAAACTGGGAACTTGAGGCAAGTGGTCTCAAATTCCCAGCCCAGTAAACTATCACACTCACACACATACAGTATTTCAGTTCTCTGCTCTATTCAGCATATTTAGTTTAAAAAAACCCTCCACTTGCAGATAGAACCTTCACAAGAATCAGTTGGAATGAATTGTTTGTCAAACAAGGCATTCGAATTTTTCATTAGTCTTTCATCAAGTCCTTTTACTAACCTGGCTATTGTATTAATAGTTGATATTTTGACCTACGTGGCCTGGAAGATCAGTGGCTTTCCTAAACACCGTGTTATTGGTAGCGGCTGCAATCTGGATTCTGCTCGTTTCCGCTACCTCATGGGAGAAAAACTGGGCATCCATTCTCTAAGCTGCCATGGGTGGATAATTGGAGAGCATGGAGATTCTAGTGGTACGTATGAAGCCCTACTTATCTTTAGCCTTATTCTGTTAGTGGCTTTTTTAAAAACCACAAATTATGTAGTAGGGGCTCAAGACAAACACTACCAAGTTCCAAGGAAACACCAATATTCAATCTTTTTTGCAAAGAATTGCTCATTAGGATTTTCACAAGGCAATTTAAGGAAACAAGCATTGCCTTCCTTAACTTAGTTGTGGTATGCAGTAACAGTAGACGATCTATATTTGACTTGGCCTGTTCTGTTAGAAAAGGTCATTACTGTAACCCAAGAAGGGCCAAAACCTGCAGACTAAATTCTCCCAGAACTCTCCAGCTGGGAGCTGAAGGAGTGGGAGGGTGAAGCTCTTCCTGGCAAGGGACTATTGAAAAATACTGCCGTTGTCAGCTATCAGAGGGGTAGCCGTGTTAGTCTGGATCTGTAAAAGCAGCAAAGAGTCCTGTGGCACCTTATAGACCAGGGGTAGGCAACCTATGGCACGGGTGCCGAAGACAGCACGCAAGCTGATTTTCAGTGGCACTCACACTGCCCAGGTCCTAGCCACCAGTCCGGGAGGCTCTGCATTTTAAATGAAGCTTCTTAGACATTTTTAAAGCCTTATTTACTTTACTTACAACAATAGTTTAGGTATATATTTTAGACTTATAGAAAGACCTTCTAAAAACTAATTTTTACTGGCACACGAAACTTTAAATTCGAGTGAATAAATGAAGACTCGGCACACCACTTCTGAAAGGTTGCCGACCCCTGTTATAGACTAACAGACGTATTGGAGCATGAGCTTTCGTGGGTGAATACATGCATCCGACGAAGTGAGTATTCACCCACGAAAGCTCATGCTCCAATACGTCTGTTAGTCTATAAGGTGCCACAGGATTCTTTGCTGCTGTTGTCAGACCGGCCCTAGACTTGATTTTAATTCCAGTCATTGAGTCTTTACACATTTTTGGCCTCTCTCTCAAAACCTATGTTAAGGAACTTCAGTGGAGGTCTAGGTCAGGAGTACCCAGGAGTGTGTGTTCTTTTGTTTTTTTTTGGTTTTTGTTCAACGCACCTTCAAGTGATTGTTGAAACAGCCTTGTCTGGGAAGGGGAGACTTCAAAATTCCTTTCCCTTCTCACCTCCCCAACCCCTCATGAAACTATCTAAATAGTCCCTTATTGTCGAGTCATTCCTTGACCAATAAAAAACCTAAACTGACCACCTTTAACCTTGAGATGCCAAAGGTAAAGAAACGGGCTCAGACACTCAAACAAGACTAGGTTCACAAGACTTATTTTAATCCTGTAAGATATACAAACCTTAATTTTAATTATTAAAAAAATGAAATTCATACATCCAAGCCACAATGACACTTGTATGGCAACTGATTGACTCTATCAAGTGTTATGCTAATTGTCAGTTTATATTGGGTGGAGTGAAATTAGGATTTGTCTGGTGGATTGAAATTAGGATTTGTCTGGTGGATTGACAAATGCTCTATACTGTGAAGTAACTTGTTAATTTTGTGTATTTATCTTAGTACCTGTCTGGAGTGGAGTTAATGTTGCTGGTGTCTCCCTGAAGGCTCTGCACCCTGACATAGGAACTGATGCAGACAAAGAGCATTGGAGAGAGGTCCATAAACAGGTGGTGGACAGGTAAAGAGCAATTTTACACTAGAACAAGTTGCTTTACTCTTAAATGGCACAGAACTATAGTGCATAATGTCAAATGGAGTAAATATGTTGTCTCTAACCAGCTGTACTCAGTTATGGTATTATAAATATCTGCTGCAGTATCAGCATAACAGTAACAGATGTGAAGATATGGAAATGGTACAACTTAAAATAGGGATGCCTTGGTAGTTAACATTCAGCAGTCTAATGGAGAAAACAAGTTGTTAATTTCTGGTGAGCTGCAATCTTGTATGCCCAAGAACTCTTACATAGATGAGTAATAATGAACCTCTAACTTTTTTCAGTGCAGAGAACCCAGTGCTTTAAATCTGGTTAACAGGTACCTCGGTGCTTGACTGAAACAGAATGGGTGGAATTTTCAGAAGTGCTTAATCTTGTAGAAGGGCACAAGTCCTGCTGAAAGTCAGTGGGACCAGTGCTGCCCAGTTGGGTGATTTTTGGAAATCTCATCCATTATTTTAAGACGTCATAATCCAACTTATAACAAACTTCAGTTTAACCATTTTGTTTTTAGAAAATGTAAAGCAAGTTCTTTACCTTTGCAGTGCCTATGAGGTGATCAAGTTGAAGGGATACACATCATGGGCTATTGGTCTCTCTGTGGCAGATCTAGCTGAAACTATTATGAAGAATCTAAAGAGGGTGCACCCAATTTCTACTATGGTTAAGGTAAGCAGCAGCTTGTTAACACAATGGTGGAAGTTTCTCTGCTTTAAGAGGTAAACTAATTTACAGCTGTACATATTAATAGCCAGAGCTGCCTAATTTCCTGTGAAATTTGGTTAACAGCTTAGACCACTGGCTTAAAGGAAATAGTAACATGATGGGCTAATAATTGAAAATAAAGTGAACCAAGGTTGTAAGACACCCATGTAATCTAGTAATATCCTTCTATTTCCTTTTCAGGGCATGTATGGAATACACGATGATGTCTTCCTAAGTGTTCCTTGTGTGTTGGGATATAATGGCATTACAGATGTAGTAAAGATGACTCTGAAGAGTGAGGAGGAAGAAAAGCTACGGAAGAGTGCAGATACACTTTGGGGAATCCAGAAGGAACTGCAGTTTTAATTCTTCTGTCCTAGCATTTCACTATACAGTATAGGGGATTTGTCTGTTGCACTTTTCAAGTAGGTCAAGTCCTTTGATGTAGGTACTGACTAGAAACATGTAAAGCTAAAATCTATGAACAACTCAATTTCCTGAAATTAGAGTATGAAACTGTTCTGTGGCTTGCTTTCCCTATTCACCAGCACCAGTATTTGTAGCCAGAGGTGGATCACAACCTAGTCATTTACAGTTAAGTGGTGTAAAGTAGATCTAGCACTCCTTGTAAAACACCACCTAGCAAAATCCTTTGCCTTTTTCTCTTCTTAATGTCAGTTCAGAAGAATATAACTGGTTTCACAACTGTGTAATAAATGTATAGACCAACGTATTTCTCGTATTACAAAAGATGGGGACAAACCAACTCTGACCAACTTTCTCTGACTGATAGATTAAAGATATCAACTTGTTGCAGGTCCAAATGTATTTTCCTAATTGCTTTGGAATCTCTGTGCATACCTTTTCTGAAGAACTTAATTTTTGTGTACTATACTGGAATAGCTGTAAATCTGGTTCCTAGAAATGTAAAAACCCAGGACTTCGTATACAACAAATAAAGGCCACTGCAAGCATTCAACTGTACCAGCCCCAACACCAAATAAACCATTAACTGCTACTTCTGTTTCCTTGTCTAATTTTACTTTAGTGCTCAAACATAATCACACAAAGTTGCCCTGTTCAGAGTTGTCCCTTTGAAGCATAGCACTAGCCCCTTTCAGAGGGAGGATACTGGGCTATACTGAAGTCAGCCTGATGCAGAGATGAGTACACCTCCACAAAAGCTTGATATTTAAACCCAGCTTCTCAGTATGAACACATCCTCTCTACCCTTTCTATAGCCCCATTATCTCAAACCTTAGCTATTTAATATTCAGTTAAAGTGGTTTTTTTTTTAACTAACTTAGTGATTACATAAAAATCCCAGTAAATAGATGAGCAGAGACTACAGGGGCTCAGTACTCTTGAATAGCAGGTCTTCTGTATTTTGACATGTAAAATAGGGATTTAGGAGCTTAACTTTTGGCACTCAAGGTTAAGACTAAAACCCCTAAAACACTTCAAGGTTTTGAAGTGGATCCTTGCTATTAAGCTAAAATAAACCAATGCAAACTCCATTCCAAAGGAAAAACAAGGGGATTTTTTCTTTACCTGTAAAACTGAACTGAGAGTAACTCTGCCTGTCAACCACCTGTGGAAAGAAAAGGATGATGCCCATTAAGACAGACTGCAAATGAATCAGAACAAAGGTCTGCCATAATAGGAGTGTCTGCTGCTAGTGCATACATGGAAGCAGGCTAGCAGCTTCCTTAAAACTTCATGCACTAATAGAAGCAGTTAAACCATATAGAACAGCAATAAGAGTGGGGGAATGGATTACTATATATATTCACTGAAAACCTTATTAAAGGTAGGGAATACAGCCAAGTACTCTAGTAATAAGGGCCCTAAATTGTAGTAGCAAGCTGGTTTAAGGAGGAAGGAAGATGCATCTTGACTGAAGAAAAAAATAAATTGGATTATTGAGTTACAGCCCTTAGACTACAATTTAAAGAAAGTATCAGGGGTGGGGGGGTAGCCTTGTTAGTCTGGATCTGTAAAAGCAGCAAAGAATCCTGTGGCACCTTATAGACTAACTGACGTTTTGCAGCATGAGCTTTCATGGGTGCAAGACTTGCATCCGAAGAAGTGGGTATTCACCCACGAAAGCTCATGCTGCAAAACGTCAGTTAGTCTATAAGGTGCCACAGGATTCTTTGCTAATTTAAAGAAACAGATCATGAGTGCAGGATCCTTTGTCCCACTTTAGGTCCAGAAAGAAAGTAGGGAGGGATACACAGCTCCTGATTAATGTGAAAGCTGGGCATGTTTCTCAGGACCAGTTAGTTGGAGGAAAAATAATTACTAGAGATTTGGAAGGGGGGGAGGGTGGAAGCAGTTTCTTTGTACTTATGTGACAGTAAAAAACTCAACCAAAACTGCCATCTTGAATGAAAGAAAACAGGAATAGCAGCTGTAGGTCCAACTCCAGAATAAGTGGCTCATGCCATCTGCATTAAAACTCCTCATGGAGGTGTCTTCAGAGTCAGACTCCAAGGATGAGGAAATTTCTCTTCAGACTCTTTTGAGAGATACACATTGGTTTCTTTGGCCTCTTACAAGAGGAAGGCTATTTCATTTAGCATGAAAACAGCAGATTGCTTAGAGAAGTGAGAGTGCTGCTTATTTTGGGCCCTTTAGAGTATATGATGCCTGCACTTCATCTAAATGGGAAAAGGACAGGGAAAATTTGGTTTCCATGAAGGATTTGTTGAGGTAGCCCACACCAGCCCTAATCTAAGGAAGCAAATGACCTCATCAACTTGCTCAGACAAGGTAGTGGTAATTAGTCACCTGGGAAAAGAGCAGGATCCATTAGTATGGATTACAGAAAGCAATTTGCACCATAAACAATTTAAGGAAATAGATTTTGTTTCAAGCTTCCATGAGGTGATTCTGAGTAAAAAAGTGTTATGTACCTAAGCATAATTTTTAAGGTTAATATTCCCTATTTTGTCTAGCTGTTTTTACAAACTACCAGTGAGTGATATTTGATTGTAATATCTAGATAGAATGGGGAAAAAAACCACAGTTTTTGCTATGGTCACCCTGCAAAAAATCACATTTCCTAGGTGACAAGATCTAGCACAGACAACAAGCCTTTACAGTGGGCATCCTGCTCTTTCATTAGTTTATAATAAACTTAAAAATGACATATCAGCCATACTTAAAGCAACTGTGTTTATTCTTCCTAGTTCTGGACACTGAAGAAAAGATGTTTCCAGGTCTCAGCAATGTATTATCAATATGTATGTTTGTTAGTGAAATAAAAAGTTGCACAAACTAGGAAGATGTATCTGTTTGCAAAGGAAGTATATATTCTACACAAAAACATAGGAAGGAAAAAAACTATGCAACAAGTTTTATTTCGCATTAATCCACCAACACAAAAAAGATTACAAGGAATAGAAAGTGCATTAATAAAAGCTAGTCTTTACCAAAAAGAAAATATATTGATTCAAAATATCTTACACTTGAATGTAATAACTTATTCTGGTCACCTACTGATTAAAAGAAAGAGTGACTGTTTCATAAGGAGCCCTACACATCCCAGAGAGGTCAGTACAGATCACTAAGTCCAGCAGTCTTTCTTGCCTTCTGCATTAGTGCCCTCAGCTGGAATTGCTTGCGCGACAGAAGACGTACATGCTGGGGAAAGAGAAGATACAATTTAGTGTAGCCATCAACTTTATGGCCTTCATTACAATCAGAGATTATCTGCAATCCAAAATTTTAATACTTTGGATAATCTGAGCCAAATGTGATGTTTATTTTTGGAAATGAATATTTAGACTTTCAGGGCCAAATCCTGATTTGAATAAACACAGAGTAAGGACCTCAAAATATGTCTCAAAGTAAAATACTTTACACTTTCTGCAAACTGCAACACACAGTTCACAGCACTTTCTTTGCTAGAAATAGCAATCAAATTCAATTAGGTATCATTCACTATAGTTTATTTTTAGTGAATTAAGTATCTGGTAAAAATGTATTCAGATTTATGGAGAGTATAACAAATTAAATTGAATTTCTGTAGATTATCATTGTGCCTCCCATGAGACACAACAATACTTGTCTGAAGCTGGGGTGAAGACCACACTGGTGAATGCAACAGCCAAGCTGCTTAAGGACCAGGTGTTAAGCCATTATCTGGTCTCTCCATACATGGGATACTAAAGATGAATCCCAGATTTGAAGTCTCAGCCCAAACTGGAATGTCAGTGAACTTCTATTAGAAAAAGGAACTGATAGTATTTATTTCCTGACTGACTGCCTAGGAGCAGACTACTAGACTTTTATATTTCTTAAATACAACACTTAAGGGACTCAAAAGGAGTGAGTATTAACTAAGATGGGTACACAATTAGCTTTAAAAGTTAAATAGTTTTATTGAATCAGTTTAATTTTAAGCATTTTTAATACTTTGTTTCAAAGTCACAGGATTTATTCACCTGTAAAATAAAGGTGAGGTATCTTTTTGCCCACTGCATGGCATTTTTTATCCTGATCCTTAATTAAACATTTAGCCTATCAACTTCCCTTTAAATGCTTTGACCTATAAGTGAAGTTAAGACAAGACTACGATCAGCAACTCCAAACCTTCTATTTTCCTTCCTGCACCCCAAGACAATCATTAAGTGGGTTGGCAAAATGTCTGGTTGCTCAGTTAACTGGTCAAAATCAAGTCACTCTCAATATCTGCTATATGTCTCCCATCTAATTAGAAGGATTTCTTATGCACAGGGCCAAAAGATGTTTGAAATACTTGTGAATTATAATTCCAAAAGGTCTGAATCAATATTTCAATGCTACCTGTTAGGTTATAAACGAAAACAGACTCATAGGGATGAGGCCTTTTATTGCACTAGCCATTAAAAAAATATCTATACTACCATTCCATGCCAGAGAAGTTTTTTAAAGTGAATCAGTGTGGTGTTAGCTACCTTTTTATGGAATGGAAAGCTGGTCAGATTTGTTACAATTCCTGTTTCTAAGCTGAGTGAAGGCTTAAAGGCATACCAAATGCAGAACACTACAATTTAGTGTGCCTTTACACCCCTGGAAAGCAGAGAAATACTGAAAAAGAGAAGGGACTTCAGTAAACTATTTCCTAGATTTAGGCCTCCCCAAGTATGCAACTGGCTCCACATAGGTGGACCCCTGCATCCTTCACAACTTCACTCCACCCTTCTTAACCTAGGAACTTACTGTGACATATATCACTTCCTTTGCTCTGCCAAAGTCCCAAGCCCTTACTGCCCGCCTGTCAGCTTCTCCTGTAAAAAGCCTCCAGGCTTTCTCCCACATGCACCTTGTCTTCCTGCAAATGCCTCCCTTAAGACTCACCTCTGCTGTAATGCCTATAAAACCCAGCCTGATAACCACAGCTAAGCAGGTGACAAGCTGCAACTGTCCTCTTCCCCTTCTTTCCCTTTTCTATACCCCACCTATAAAAATAGATCACTGCCACATTGAGCAAATAAGCTGTGTCAAATCTTCACCATATCATAAATAAACAAATCCATAGGCAGGCAGTGGTAATGAGCGGATTCTTTTATAGAAGTGGCTTCTGGGTATCTCTTTGTCTATCCATACATATGGTTTGCTTGCCTCAGAATCAGACAACCTCCAATAGCCAATTGAAGTCAATGCCTAAACCAGTGCTTTTCATTTGGTCCTCTTACTCATCTTTCAGTATCTGGCTATGTCTTGATCCAAAGCCACCCAAGCATTTGAAACTCTGCTTGGAATAGAAAAATCCAATGTAAGGAAGAAAAAGATGAACACGGTGGAGCATTAGGCTATGGGAAGTGAGTTGGTGCTCTGTGTCCATTTCTGTATCCACACTACCACAAACTCTTAGTTAGCCATTTCAGCAAAGGCACCAAGTCTAGAAGGAGGGTGGAGACTGACTGAATAACTGCTCACCTTTACACTTAGTTTCTCCACGATCAGGGTGAAGGTGCATTGATAAAGCAAGGCGGGCACACTGGCACAGCCACTGTTACACCTGGCCTAGTAACACAGGACTTTAGTCTACAATGCTGTTAGCTAAGGACTTTTCACAAGCACTGACATTCCTTTTATTAACGGACATTCTCTTTTTAAAAACTGCAGACATTTTTAAACCTACTGGTTCCCCTTTGGCAAAAAACAAACAAACAACCCAGCAACACAATCTCGGGACAGACGCAGGAATTTTCAGTTCCAAAACGTTAGTCAAACACCTAACTTTCAATGCACATTCAAAAATGTCTTGAGAAACCTACCTTTAGAAAGACATCTAGGTCAATAACCCCACGTCTCAATGCTTCTCCCAAGTAAAAGATGGTGTCTTCAATGGCATTTTCCTCTGCATATAAGTTCAGGATCTGTTTGTAAAGTGGTGCTGTTGGAATGATAACTTCATCTATGTCATTATTTTCTGACTGATTTTCCATTTTCTCCAGTGCAGAACTAAGTTCTTCATCTTTCTTCTTCAGAAGATCAATGTTCTTATCGACTTCAGCCTAAAAAAATATTTAAAATACTTGCTCTGTTAAATGACAGGTTTCAGAGTAGCAGCTGTGTTAGTCTGTATCCGCAAAAAGAACAGGAATACTTGTGGCACCTCAGAGACTAACACATTTATTTGAGCTACAGCTGTAGCCCACGAAAGCTTATGCTCAAATAAATTTGTTAGTCTCTAAGGTGCCACAAGTACTCGTGTTCAAGTACTCCTGTTCTTTTTGCTCTGTTAAAGTTCTTGAGCTCCAGAGGACCTCTTAAATTTTACTTTGATACACATTTGAAGAACTCTAGTTAAAAGAAAACATTGAAAAATGCTCCTTCCTTTCTGTAATTTTGTCCTGCTTTCCTCACTTTTTCTTAGGTCCCTCTTGGTTAAAGAAGCAAAATCCCCACAAGTTTCAAAATAGGGATTACACATATATCTGGATAATATCTTGGGCATAAGATACTTTTGATCTTGTAAAGTTAACCCACAAAAATAGTTATCCCCCTTCATTCAAGATAGCCTACAGTTACGTTTTGCCAAGATTAGCCTATAATTGTCCAGTTCTAACAGGTCCAGTTCTCCATTCTCCAGTGCTGCAAGGCTCTCTTGCAGACTCACTAGCTCTGGCTCAACAGAGACCCTGTGGAGGCAAGATGGCAAGCAGGGGTTGGGGAAGAGATGTAGTTCAGAAGCCATGAGAGGATGAGCAAGAATGTGGGAGGCCAGAGGCATAATGAGATATTAGCAAGTATGATGACTAGTTTAACAGGGATGTGTGGGCATGAGGGATGGAAGAGGCTTTTTGTTGTGGGGGGTGGGGGCCGTTGGCTTGAGGGTCCAGGGCTATGCAGGGAGACTGAGGTAGGGATGGAGTCCAGTGCCTCTATGCCATGACACTGGAGACTGAAGTGCTCCCCAGTGCTGTTGCCACAGTGCACCAAAGAGCTGAGACAGTGGCAAGGACTGGGAACTGACTGTTTTTATGCTGAGGTACTGGCACATGAATGGCTCCTTCTGGTGCTACTGCCGCCACAGCTTCCTGGCATAACAAAGCAGCAGTACCAGGAGGAGCCTCTGATGTGCAGAAGTCTCAATGCAGAGGTTCCGGGCTCCATTCCCCACTAGACTACTGTAATCCCCTCCCCTCCTGAAACTCCTGTTTAATCTCCCCGTGCACCATGGACAAGCACCACAGGCAGTTGAAGGAAGGTGAGCAGCCACACAAAGTGAGGGCATAGTGTGAGTGAGGTTAAGAGCACAGGAACAGCCATACTGGGTCAGACCAATAGTCCATCTTGCCCAGTATCCTGTCTTCTGACAGTGGCCAATGCCTGGTGCTTCAGAAGGAATGAACTGCAGAGGCAATTCTCTAGTGATCCATCCCCCGTTGTCCACCCCCAGCTTCTGGAAGTCAAAGACTAGGCGCACAGAGCGTGTGGTTGCATTTCTGACCATCTTGGCGAATGGCCATTGATGGACCTATCCTTCATGAACTTACTGAATTCTTCTTTGACCCCACTTATACTTTTGGCCTTCACAACATCGCTGGCAATGAGTTCTACAGTTGACTGCGCGTTATGTGAAGAAATACTTCCTTTGGTTTGTTTTAAACTTGCTGCCTATTCATTTCATTGGGTGGCCCCTGCTTCTTGTGTTATGTGAAGGAGTAAATAACACTTTCTTATTCACTTTCTTCACATCATTCATGATTTTATAGACTCCTCTTAGTTGTCACTTTTCCAAGCAGCAAAGTCCCAGTCCTTTCCTCACATAGAAGCTGTTCCATACTCCTAATCATTTTTGTTACCCATCTCTGTACCTTTCCAATTCTAATGTATCTTTTTTGAGATGGGGCAACCAGAACTGTATGCAGTATTCCAGGTGTGGATGTACCACAGATTTTTATAGTGGCATGATGATATTTTTCTGTCTTTTCTATCTCTTTCCTAATGGTTCTTAACATTGTTAGCTTTTTTGACTGCTGCCACACATTGAGTGGATGTTTTCAGAGATCCATAATGACTTCATAAGCTCTTTCTTGAGCCGTAACAGCTAATTTAGATTCCATCATTTTGTATGTATAGTAAGGATTATATGTTCCAATGCACATTACTTTGCATTTAACAACACTGATCGTGATGTGCCATTTTACTGCCCAGTCACCCAGTTTTGTGAAATCCCTTTGTAACTCTTCACAGTCTGCTTTGGACTTAACTATCTGGAAAAATTTTGTATCGTCTAAAATTTTGACACCTCACTGTGTACCCCTTTTTCCATATCACTTATGTGGGGGAAGAGAGGGGACACAGTATCAGAGAGATGGAGGGAAGAAAGGAATTCCACTATAACCATCTATTGGTCATCAAAAACGTGATGTGCATGGGATGGGGAGCAAGGTAAAAAGTGGGATGGTGGAAGGGGGCCTGGAGTGGGAAAGGTAGAGGGGAGAGAAGCTGAACACTGAAGAACCACCTAGCATTTGTGCATTTTAGGTTAATGCTGAATTCATTTAATACAACAGCCTGACATATAATCAATCAATCAGTTTTAATATAAACTGTTATTTTTAATATAACATTTTCAGAAGCTTCCAAAAATATTACCAAATCTTATTTATGAACCAGGAAGAACTAGATTAACTGCCGTATATACTCGTTCATTAGCCCATTCGTTTATAAGCTGAACCCTCAAGATGGTTAGGTAAAAACAGCAAAAACTGTATGACCCTTTCATAAGCCGACCCTATATTTCAGGGGTTGGAAAACTTTGGCTCTGGCCCGTCAGGGTAGGCTACTGGCGGGTCGGGATGTTTTGTTTACTTGGAGCATCTGCAGGCACGGAGCCCCTCAGCTCCCAGTGTCCGCGGTTTGCCGTTCCCAGACAATGGGAGCTGTGGGAAGTGGCGCCACTATTTGTGACAGTTCAAATGCATATTCCTTTTGATATTTTATAATAAACCTTTGGAAAGATTCGATTTTTAATTCCAGATCTCTAGGAGGCTTTTGTGCTATCTTTGTTTGCTGATGAAGACAGAGATAGCACAGTGATTGCTTTATCACTGTCAAATTATTATTATTCTTTATTTCAAAGAAGCCCTGTAAAATGTCTGTAGGGAAGACAGAGACCATGACGGTTCATGAAGCGAGTACACCAACCCGCTGATGCAACAAACATTGACGGCTTTACTGACTTGTATTTGTCGTCTTTCGACATTTGCAGAGCACCCAGACCAATTCCAGTTCTAGTGACAATGTACCCATTTTGTAGACATTTAACAACCCAATTATTGAGATCTTTCTCTAGCTCAGGAAATGAAGCACACCTCATTGGACATTTTTTCTTGCTTTATGGCATGTCTTTTAGTGTTTTATTTTTTCGCCATTCTCTCCTACTTGCTTCTCATTGATACAGAATTCACGAGCAGCGGCGCAATTGTTGTTTGCTTCTGTATATTCAACAACTTTAAGTTTGAACGCTGCATGATAAGACGACCTTTTTCTTTTGATTTCACCATTGTTCATTTTAAATACTAGTATGAAAATAGATTATTATTGTAGTTATAGATTTTGTAGGACTTTATATAGGAATGTCACCTGCTTTATCACTGTCAAATTATTATTGTTCTTTATTTCAAAGAAGCCCTGTAAATTGGCATGTCTGTAGGGATAACAGGCTATTTCAATTTTACTGGAGATTCCATCGATTCTGCACGTTATATTTTCATATTGGCTCGAGACTTATGAGGGCCATTTCAAGCCAATCTAGTCCACTAAACAAAGCCTTTGCAACTTTAAAAGGCTGCAGTATTGACATCAATAAATGGGTTGGCAAACTTTGGCTCCCGGCCTGTCAGGGTAAGCCACTGGTGGGACGTTTTGTTTACCTGGAGCGTCTGCAGGCCTGGAGCCCCTCAGCTCCCTGTGGCTGCGGTTCGCTGTTCCCAGCCAAATGGCGCCACTTCCCGCAGCTTCCATTTGGCTGGGAACAGTGAACGGTGGCCACAGGGAGCTGAGGGGCTCCAGGCCTGCAGACACTCCAGGTAAACAAAGCGACAATGTATTCAATATTCAATTCAATGATTCCATAGAGTTTAAAATCATCAAATTTTGGTGTAGACCTGTTTATAAGCTAACTCCTGCTCTTTGATGCATCACTTTTTTACCAAAAATATTCGGCTTATGAACAAGTATATACGGTAAATTTTTATTTTTTTGTAATGTCATATACCTGCCAGTTTAGCTGACATAGCTGCAAAAATAATAATGTCTTGTATAGCACCTGCTTATTGAAAATGCTAACTAACTAATCTTCACATTCTCTTTGTAAAGATGGGTAAAGTAAAGCAGAGAGGCTAAGGTGACTTGTACAAGACCACGTGAGTCAGTGGTAGTACCAGGATATAGTAAAAACTGTCTCCATTACTGTTCAGAAGTTGGGGGTAGAAAGTTATACACATCCCTACATCAGCATCATCTTCAGGAATACACATCCTTCAACAAAATGTATTACAGTTTCCCTACGGCTAAATAAAATAATAAAGTGGATATTCTGGACACTGAGTTGAATAGTCTTAACTCCATTTCCATCTACTTTTCTTGCTCACTCTCTCTCACACCCACCCACCCCTCAACTAAAAAAAGGTGACATTTTAAAACTGACATACTAGAAGCCTGGAAACATCCATTATACTCAAAACAGACAGTACACATATATGATTCAGTTCACTATTGGAAATCAAGACATATGGCACTGCTTTCTCAATCAGCTTACCACTTCCTGGTCTAAGCGAGTTACCATCTCTTCCAGCTTTTGGTGACCTTTTTTCAGGTCCTCTTCTGTCCGCTTCAAGGCATTGAGCTCAGCTTGTGCACGATCCATTTCCTCTTTCATCCGCCATCTCAGTTTATCACTCACTGCTGAAATGAGAGAAGCTCGAATGGTATCCTCGCTGATGGTACCATCTCTGCTGGGACCTGCAGAACAAAATTCACAGGCATAAAATTCTCTCTCACTCTTTTGGACAGCTTTGTTACAGGGCCATTTGATAGAAAGTGGTTAAATCCCTGCACCTTGCTTTAAGAATGTAAGATAGGAACATAAAATTTTTCCACGTTAGTTAATTTTCAGAAGCAATACAGAGGCCACAATGAAATGCAGAAAACCATATAGGAATTAAATTTAAAGGTGTATCCATGCACTCAGCTCACATTAAAATCTAACTGTGCTTTCAATCCTAATTTTAAAAAGGGGCTGCCCATCTCATCACCAGCAAGTGCAGTTGAGATCCAAAAACAGTTAGTTTCAGTCTCTAACAGAAGGCTGAATTTATGGCAAACTCTGAAGGAGCGTAGTATAAAAGATAACATTCAAATATGTAACTATTATGACTGTCTAACAGCTGGCCTATGAATGATAATTTGTCTTCAGATATTCTGTAGTTTGAAACTTTCTATCAACAAGGATGGAAAAACCTAGTAAACAGCCAGAAGTAAATGGATACACCCCACATGTGATATTTTAAACTTAATTATGAACAACATAGCAGACTGCTTTTCCATCAGAATATACCCTTTGTTTGGTGCTTTCAACACTGAAATAAGGAGGAAAGAATGAATGAGCAATAATAGAATCACATCCAAGACAAATGTTGGTTTATTTTTGATACCTTAAGTTATACACAGATCATTTCTTGAAACCTTTACGATTCTGTATCAGTACTTTTAAATTTCCTATATCTGATTACATAGTAGATTCTCATCTAATTCAAATATAAATCAAAACATAACATTTCATTTATGCACAAAAATGTTCCCAATTGAAAGTCTCTTTCCTTATATGTAGGTAAAAAGCAGTCCTTAAAACATTACAGTAACAAACTCCCAACGTGCTTTCTAATCTGCAGTTTCCCCCATTGTCTTCATGCAGATTAGACGGTCTTGCACATGTCCTTTTGACTTAACATGGAATCTTTATACATACAAATTCTCACACTTGATTTAACTCAAACATTATTTCCATTAACACTATTTAAAATGTCTTCATAAATATTTACATGCCTTTAGCACCAGTTATTCATGTCACACTAACATCAAAACCAACAAAAATTAGTAATAGTACTTTAGTATGAAAATTGTATTTTACCTTAAACATCAACTCAAAGTGCCCCACAGCTTTCATACGCAGCCATCCATCCTTTTTCTTTCTCCCTTGATCTTTAAAATTAAAACTCTTCTTTCTGAATTACAATCTTTTCCAGGTTACTAGTCTTTTTTTTCTTTAAGATGATCTGTGTATTATTAACCTATTTGGGTGACAGTGAGCATCCATAAAAGGCATCATGACATTGGTGTGATTGGTCCATTCCCAAATTCAGCTGTTTTTATAATCTCCGGTCCACTGAACAAAGTAAACTGTTGTAAATTTCTGTCTATTCTTCCTAAAGTCTCTCAGCTGCTTTGTTCTATTGGTTGCTGTTTTATTCACTGGTTAGGGTATCCAGTTCCACAATGCCCCTTTGGAACACAGTCTCTGATCCCAATCTCTCCTTCCAGTTTCTTCAGATTTCTCTTTCTGGTTTTGTCGTCTCTTGTGAGGACATGACTATTTATTTTCTCTAGTGATGTATTCATTTTTCAGGAGTTTTGCATCCCACCTTCCACATTTCTTTACTTGTTCTAGTGGCTAAATCTGACTGAAGGCAGGTGCACACAAGCTTCTTTACTTCAAAACTTGATGGTCAGGTACTGATTCATTCTCTTTCCTCCAGATGATGGAAAAGTCCAGTATCGCTCTTCGACTCGTCGGAGTTTCCTGTTCACTACTGCAGCCAGTTTCTGACAAAGTTAAAATTAACAGTCCAGCATAACATTCACTATGTTCACAGCTCCTCTCCCAAGAGTCTTGCCTCTTCTCTCTAAAAACGTATAGCTGAGCACATGTAAGGAAGACTGGGTAACTACCAACCAGAGTATTCCCTCTGCATAATGAACTACATGTCAGTTAATACTCTTTGATCGATTCTTAACACGCACAGGCATATACACACTCGTCACAAAAGTCTGCACAGCACTGAGTTTTAAAAGTTTTCACAATTCATTTTGTTGATCACAAGTATATATATGAACAAAACTTCCCAAACATTGGCTATATTTAGTTTTTCAAAATATCTTAAAAGAAAGATCTTGAAAATGAAAAAAACTTAATAAAGCAATAATGATTGAGAGAGTATGTTTCTTTGGGATTACCAACCAGTTGGGAGATATGCTGAGGAACACTTTGACCTCTAAGATCAATGGGTTAATCTCCAGGAAATGCCCTGCATTCACATCACTACTGTTATTTTATTAATTTTCTTTTCATTAACAATGTTTGTAAACTTAAGCACAAACATATTACAAAAGAGAAAAGCAAAAGTATAACTATATAGAATTGTTTGGATCTGAATATAGTCCAAGATAAAAGTTTGTATGTTGCTCCTTCATATTCACCCCAAGCAAAAAGATCAAAACTATTTTAAGTAAATTCTAGAAAGCTACAAAGGGATAGTGAGAGTCAAAACAACAACAAGCAGGAACAAGATCCATAGTGTATGGGATATAAAATAAGCAGTAGCCTTTCATAAACTATTAAGTTACTCAGACATACAGAAGAAGAGGTACAATAAATGTGAATATATAGCCTGAAGTTTATACAGCAGTCATTCAAAAGTTGCTATAATTGGAAAAGGATGAAAACAACTGGGCCTGGGATGTTACCTTTTTAACTGCAGGCAACAAATGTAAGATATTACATTAATGCTAGGACCTGGGATTAGACTATCGTTTTTTGTTATTACTGAATGCCCTTTATGTGTGTGGGGAGGGGAATCGTCCAAGATTTCCTTTACACCCTACAGAAATGTTGAGCATATGATGTACGTGCATTGTGTAACTGCCTTTCCAGATAATTACTGCTTAGTATGTGTTCCAGATTGTAGGAAAGCTTCCAGTCATCTTAATTAAAAATACAGCTGATTAAAAATGCCTGTGTTAATTCAGGATTTTGTTATTTAATAATCTTATGGAAGGACTGTTGTTCAGTCACAAGAAAAAAAATCATTTTCCAACTGCAGAAGACTGTACAAAAATGTGAAATGTAAAACGTCAGTAGTACTTAGATAAACGTATTTGCAAAAAACAAACCCAAAAAACCTCTAAACTGAAAAACAACATATCATGAAGCACAACTGTACTTTTTATAGTTTCCTCTCATTTAAGTAACAAAAATGAGATGCTGACTGGCTATTTTGTGTATTTGCAAACAAACATATATGTGAACGAACCTAGAAACAGGGCATTTGCTGATGACTAATTACTAGATGGGGTTAAGAGCCTAAAGTTCTCTCTCTGGTCCTACTCTTCCCAGCTGATTTCATGATTATTACCATCGTTCAGCTAAAAATGTGTGTGTGGGGGGGGAAGCCTTATGTCACAGAGGATGCATTTTTAGCTACAACTCTCCTTTGAAAAGCAGCAATTCTTACCGTAATTAACTGTTGTAGATCAGGAGTAATGTTAATCTTATATTTCAGTAGTCTAAGAATATATAGCAGTGTTATAATATGAAGTAACCATTCAGGGTCACACTAGGTATCTAACATTAGGCATTTACTTATAATAAAATTACTTAATATCTAGGAAAAGTTTCAGAATATTTTCTCCTGGCTAAATTATTTTATTTGGCTTTAGCAGATAATCACTTTTGCTTTATACACACATTTAGAGAGATAAAGTCAGATAACTGTAAGAAGATTCTATATAAGTTAATTATACAATTAACTTCTATTGTAATTCAGTTAAACTGGCCTAACTAGTCTGGGAAAACAAAAGAATATGGATAGCTGCAGCTTGATTGCAGTTACTCTAATTCATAGGTTTCACCTGATACATATAATGTAAGAAACATTTACAGACTCCTACAGATTACTGGGTAACTACACTCAATTAGATCCAAAACCAATTTCCATATACTTTGCAAAAAGGTTAGATGATATTTCGTAAAAGATATTTTCCTTTGTAGCAAACTGGTAAGTGCTATGTAATAATCATGATAATTAACTTGGGATGACTAATCAACATTATTATTATTAAACAATATCAAATGAGATTACCACAGTAAAGTGGTTACTAGCTACACCTCTACCCCAATATAATGCTGTCCTCAGGAACCAAAAAATCTTACGACGTTATTTATAGGTGAAACCGTGTTATATCAAACTTGCTTTGATCCGCCAGAGCACTCAGCCGTGCCCCACCCCCAGCACTGCTTTACCGCATTATATCCAAATTCGTGTTATATTGGGTCGCGTTATATTGTAGTAGATGTGTATGTGTGACCTGTAATTTACAGTTACTAAGCAAATATTATTTTCACATGGAATTCGATACTAGCAAGTGTGATAGAAAAACTGTGATCATGTAAATTAACTCTCTGCCAAAATTTTCTTAGTCACTTCCTTTGATTGTAACATTAAATGCATTAGCCGTTCGGTGGATTAATAGAATTTTTTCTGCAGATCACACTTTCAGAGTGAGTAGCTATATGTCCTCTGCTAGACTAATTAGTGTACATATTTAAAAAAAAAAAAGTAAAACCTTTCAATTTGTTGCAGCAAAGTGTTGTATGTCTACAATGCAGGAAACTTCAGTCTCTCCAATTTCATGTTGATATTCCTGCACTGAAAAAGTAATCATTCCAGTCTCCAGTATAAATCATCTCTTAAAGAATAATACACAGCATTGCAATTTCTCTTATACTTCTGGTTTACATGTAATTACTTTGAGATACACTAAACCTCAACTGCAGCAACAGGAATCATTGTAGTAACCTGCGTGGCCGGACTCTGCAACCTTTATATGGCTGAACTTTGTACAGTTTTGAAGTCCTGTCACTGCAAGGGAAACTTCAGAAAAAAGAGAATACCCAAGGAAGCCATTTACACAGGGATAAAGTCAAGCTGTTGAAATACAGAAGTTGTCAAAACATCATGCATATCATCCTTTCAGTGTATAGCCAAACCAAATTTTCTCAAAATCACGCAAATCACAAAGCAGAAAGAATTTTGTGAATTAGGCTAACTCCCTCAAGAGTCACATACCTCTAAAGACTAAAACTGAGAATATGTCTGGAAAGAAAGGTACATCTTCAAGATCACTTCCTTTACTTTATCACTATGGGCCTTTTGACTGCTGACTGTATATCCTTTCAGATTCAGTCAAGGGATTCCCTAATCGGCTGAAATTCATCTCAGGGTAGCAGCGCAAGGCACATACCTCTCCCTCCTCAGCATTCCCTGCCCTTGTTAGCTAAAGTGAGCCAGTAACTAAGACCTAAAATTAAGCCTACTTTTCCAACACAGTGGTCCAGAGGGGAAACACTGTTTTAAACGCACAAACTATAAAAAAAAACTCAATTAAATCTAGAGTAAATCAAAATAAGAAAAATGTTAGTGATTTTAATTTGTGGTTAGTGCATATCAAGTTACATCAAAGAAGTTACTGGATTAGCCAACTATAAAATAATTCTTAAATAATTAAGTAAAAGGTGAATAGACTGCAAAAATTTCCATACCAAAATGCATCAGAAAATTTCTTCCTAATTAAGTGTGCAACACTTTCAATCCCGAATACTTTGTTGTACAGTAACTACCCCACTCAATATTTCCTTACAGACATTTATTTTTAAAGGCAGAAGTGAAGAGAACATGAGTTCTCTGTGGATGGTCCTAAACTCTGGAATTCATTCTCAACTGTTCTGACAGAGCCTAAGATTGCTGACCTTGAAGGCACACAGCAAAGCCCATCTCTAGTTTCAAGCTTTTGCCTAAGGATAGGGTGGATACATCTGTGGTAGTTTCTTTGAAATCTGATCTATTTTGCACAAATAGTAATTTTTTTAAATTAAACACGTGATTGTAGTCATGTAATTAAATAAATCTTGTGAAACAAAACATAAAAAGTGTATCAGAGACATGATTGGGACAACAAAGAATGGCTGAACTGAAAGGAAAGGAACTGACCCATCATAACATTTCCAGGTGTTTGAGGAAGAACTGGAGTCCAGGATCCTGGACCTACACTGGCAGCACAAAATAGACACAATGCCATCTAAACTGATTGGTGAAGGATTCTTCCAACATCCCCCGCTGACATGGAGTCACCAGGGAGTGTCCAAGGCCACACATCTCCAGCCCCTGCTGCAGTAGGTGTGGGTCAGGGAAAAGGGGGAGTGGCCAGGGTATATCTATGCCCCAGAGATTCCCAGCTGCCAGAGTAACTGATCAGGGTCACAAGCAGCTGAACATAAATTAGAGCAGTCTTAAGGGTGCTCTAATGTATAACAGGGAATAGCCTGGTCCTTGACTGACCTCAGGTTCAGAGGAGTTGTAAAGAGGACATAAAACCAACTTTCTCTATCCCCAAGCTGTAACGATGGCTAAGTGCATCCTCTTGATTAACATGTTAAATTAATCAAAACATTCCAAACAAAGTTTTACAAGCAACTAAATGGCTCTCTCTCATACCAGTTTCTAATCTTGACTATTTCTCAGAAGTCTTACCCTCCCATACAAAAACAACCAATTCTTCCAATCAAAAATGCAATTATACTCCATGCAAATCAGCATTCAGATTGTGCGCAAAAGGAGTATCATAAAATTATCTGATCTCCTTCATGAGCAAATCCTGTCTCTAAATAATCAGTCTTTGAACTAGTACTTTGTGCTGAACCTTTTAAAATCAGAACTCGAGCCTTTATTTCATTTCTCAGCATCTCAGACGTAACAAAATCCTCAAGATAGTGCACATCTTTGTTGCGCAACAGAATGGATCTTTTTCTGAACATATTGTGTGTTCAGACTTATTGATTTTTAAAATAGCTGGATTTTTATAGCATGGTTTTACTTGAAACTGTTTTGGCTATCTCTCTGCGATTGCATATGACAGTACCGGAAGAAAGTTTAAAAGCAGAAAATAAACCACACAATTACAAGCTAATACTTAATGGGCCAATACTTCAAGCAAATACTTCTCTGTAGTACATGGCTGACAGCAGAACACAAGAACAGGAAAGATTGCCCAGATGCAAGATCAAACCTAATCTGAGATTTTGAACTCTGAAATCAAGAGCATCAGAAAATACTCTAAAATGGGTATATCCAGATATTATTTACATCAAGAATCTAATATATTTCACACATCGAGTTTTGCAGTGTTAACTCCAAATAAGAAGAGACCTGGGTTTAGACCAGCATTGATCTCTACAGCTTCTGTGTCTTAAAGTTATAGATTAATATCCGAAATGTTGTAGGTAAAGGCAATGCCACAAGTAATGGGCCAAGAAGACTCACTCTGCACCACACTGAATATACCTTGGCCAAGAACTCAGTGTATCGCTACCTTTTTTTTTATGCACAAGAGTTTTATAAGAGAATAACTGTAAAAGTAAGTCCTCTTCTGGGATGCATGTATTATTTAAACTTTTGGAAAAGGTTAACACTGAGCTGCTACATCTGAAAATAATAAGGATCTACTCTAAAAATGATATTAACTATTAAAATTTAAGCCAACAGAAGTTGGAAGGCTGTTACCACAGATTCTGGCCTTAATGTATGTATTAGCTACGCTTTAAATCAGGTATTTGCATCTTTGTGCCTGTGTTAGCTAGATTCATTTGGTTTATGACACTACATCTTTCATAACTGTACTCTAGCACACCTACTTTGAACTTCCTGGTTTTTCTAGTAATTTCGGCTTTAAAACAGCATTCTTTTTACAAGTACTCTGATGTTATGGATCAGTAAATTTCTGGGGAGTAAATCAAGCTTAACTATATTATTAGTATTGGAAATTGTTTTTTTTTAAGAATGTTTCCCTAGAGTTGCTCAATGAAAGTCTACATGGAATTTAGGAGCTCTTCATTAGTCTATGTTGGGCTTAGAAAACTATACATTAGGCCTCTGCTGTCTGTCCCCCATTCTGCTGCTACTCGTGCTCCCATAGATCTTAGAAGCTATAAACCAAAGCCCCTGGCTCTCCCCTCATCCTTTCCTTTCTTCTGCTCCCAACACAGAATGGCTCCTCCCAGCCAGTAATTTCAAAGCCTGAAGTCACCCAACTGAAACAAGGCATGCAGTACCTATATCATCAACTCACCAAACTCTGCTAAATGAGCCAAAGGTACACAGCCTCATCCAGGTCAACAGAATAAAGGTGAATCAAGTATCTTTAAGCCAAGTAATTTTTAGTTACAACAAGCAACAAAAGAGTGTAGAAAACTTTTCAAGAAGTAAAAACTTCATTTTTAGAACTCTGTTCCCTTCAATGAATCACCTTATCTACCCCATAAATACTAGAAATACTGGCAATCACACACGTTCAAAAGTGGTTTAAAACTACTGAAAAAACATTCCTTAAAAATGTATCACCAGTATTTCTGATCATTAATTTTTCATGATACAAAAATTATAACAGAGCAGTGACAGATTTTATATTTTCCACCAAGTAGTAATGGACTCGTTTAGCATGTGTTGCACGTTAATTGTTCTATGCAGGATATGCGGCACAAAGTTCTAAACCTAATGGCACCTATTCAGAGCCAGTAGGTATTACTGTTTTATTTTATATATAAAGTTTATGCAAGCTTCTTGTACAATTCATCTATTAATAGACTAAATACTCCTAGTGTAGAAGCCGATTGATAGATTATTAAAAAGATTATGTTGCCTGGTTCATAAAAATGTATATACATTATCAATTTAGGTGTCATTTCTAGCTCATGCCACTCAGGCACTTTACTGGTCCATAAAGACATCTACAATATTTTGTTAAAAGTTGTAAACACCCATCACATATGGCAATGAAAGTATATGTGAAACGGCACATAAACCAAAAGGAATTTCTCAAGGATGCTTCAATGTTGAGACGACAGGACTAGCACTTTCTATAGGAACACCACATAAACCACGGAGGAGAGGGGAACCAAATCCTTTAATTTACAGTAATCGAATATTAATATTATTTACTGAAGTAATGAGTTATATACATTGTTTTATTATATTGCAAAGATTTTACCATCACTTTTATGTTAAATTATTTGTGAGGTAAGGGATGGGCAGAAGGGGAAGAGAGAAAGCAATGGGTTATGGTAGCCAGGAGAGGTTTAAATGTTCTTAGCCCTGTAAAGTTTCCTAAAGGAACAGACGAGTATACTCACTACCAGACAACTGTAATTATGAGAAGTGAATTGTAACCATCCAGACACTCATATCATGAACGTAAGAGTTCACAAGATTCTAGTCACTCCTTTTATATGCAATATACATTTATAAAGCAAAACCAAAGTCAAGATCAATACTAGCTGTTTTCTGAAAATCCCTTATTTAGGACACTTTTGTACAAGACATTTTAATAATAAACCAGGAGGGAAATATCAGGGAAGACATCTTAATCTTAAAAATGGAAATTCGGATGACAAAAAATGTTAATGAAACACAGGAAATGGTGGATTTCTACTAACTCCTTGCACATGTAAGGTTTCATATTGAAACAATCTCAATGTGACTCCTTACAGAGCATGAACCTTTAGCATTTTCTGTCACTTCTATAATTAGCCCATCTTTGGGAAGATTTTATGGCACATAGCCATTAATCCCTGGGAGCACTCAGATACTTAACCTTTACTATGCAGAGTCTGGTTTCACAAGTGACCTTACAGCAACTTCAGACCCGTAACAGAATCAGAAGGATAATGAATGGTACAAGACTGAAACCCCCCCCAAAAAACCCTACTTTGAAGAAACGGAAATTAAGCTCACTAATCAAAAAGCCTATTTAAATGTCATGGTATAACAAATAAAATGCTGTACACTTGATCCCTAATGATATACTGTATGTTATGCTTATAAGTGTGACCTAACAGGACATTGTAAGTCTTTCATCTCTACAAGCCACAACACTGTAGCAGCAAGAAACAAAAATTCTTTATGCAAAAAATTAAGATCCGCAGTTCCTTCCTAAACATCACTTGGGCCTATTTACTTGAGAGACCACCTCTGTTCCCCTACCCTTTGGCACAACTGTCCCCGCCAGCCTGTGAGAATATGCTGAGTTAAGTGTTGCTTTGGATGATATCCCAGCCAAGAGGGGGGGAAAGTTTAGCAGGGAGGAGCAGGCTACACTCCCTGCCCTGGCAGCTGTGTTCCAAACCCTCCTTAGAGAAGGTGAGGGCCAGGAGAGGCTCTAGCTTTTTTGCTGCCCCAAGCACGGCAGGCAGGCTGCTTCAGCGTCGTGCCTGCACGAGGTCCCCAGTCCTGCGGATTCAGCAGCTTGCCTGTGGGAGGTCCGCCAGTCCTGCGGATTCGGCATACCCGCCGCCGAATTGCCGCCAAATCCGTGGACCTCCCGCAGGCAAGCTGCCAAAGGCAGCCTGACTACTGCCATCGCAGGGACTGGCAGGGCACCCCCTGTGGCTTGCTGCCCCGAGTGCTGGTGTCGCCGCTGGTGAGGGCTGCAGTGGCCAGTCCCAGTGCAGAAAGCCCTCTTATCTGAGGAATGCAGGGAGAGATTCCTGTGGAATAAGCAACTCCTTTACAGGGAATGGTTTTCCCCAGGGGAGACAGAGACTTAGAGTATCAAGAGTCAGTTAAGTGGTGTCCCAGAAGTATCATCTTAGGACGTTAAACTTCTCCGAAGATATCCCTTTTTCAGGGCATCTGGAGATCCAGCATACAAAACACAGGCTGTTGCATAATTTTTACGGCTCTGGAGTTTGAGGCATTCAAAAAATACTCAAAATACGTGATTCTTACCAGAAGGTGGAAAAAGCTCAAGAATAGTAAAGGAACCTAGAGTGGAGGAACCTTTTTTGAAGCTGACCATGGATATTGTGGGACTCTGTAGTAAGGAGACCCAGACTGGAAAGAAATTCAAACTAGGGGTGATAGATTATGCTACTTGCTATCCTGCAGGACTGCAGCTCTGTCTTCCATAGAGGCAGAAACAGATGCTGATGCTCTTTTGTCAATTTTCAGCAAGGTGGGCTTTCCTCCCAGCAAGTTCCCCAGAGGCTCATATTTATATCAACCCTTCACCAGGGCTAATGGGAGAAACATGGGGTCAGATACTTGTGGACCTCTGCATATCACCATCAAGCCAAAGGACTGGTGGAAAGATTTAATAAGACACTTAAAATAATGCTGGAAACGTTTGTAGATCAGCAGTCACATGATCAGGACAAGTGTCTACTGTATCTGCTGTCTGCCTATAAAGAAATTCACTAAGCATCCGGTTTTCCCCTTTTGCACTGCTCTTTGGAAGGAGGGTGTGACACCCTAGAATCGAGTGAGTGATGAGTGGGAGCTTAAGACCTCTCCTGAGGGGGAAGTTTAGGAAAAGGCTCACAGAACTCCTGGATTTTGCTTAGGATAATCTATTAAAAGCCTGAGAGAGAAAGAGAGACTGTCTCGTATGAGCACATGGCACAGCCCAGGTCACAAGGAATAGGGAACAAAGTTATGGCACTCATTCCAATGTGGCAGAATAAACTCCAAGCTGCCTCGGAGGGGCTCTTTAAAATCATCAAGCAGCTCAGTGAGATAAATCACGCTGTCAAGCTGGTCTAAGGCAGGATGCATGCAAGTGATCTGACTGCTCAAAAAATCCTACTCCCTCATTAAATGGTGGTGCATATACAGCTACTAGTAGCCAATGTAAGTAGTTATCAGTTCACGCATATCCAAACCTGCAGTAATCAAACTAGCATAACACTATTCCCATCTCTACTGGCATGAAACAGGCAGATTAACTGTGGATCAACTCAAACAACTATAGTGGAACTGGCACACCACTATAATACAGATACTGTGTAGAGAGTCTGAAAACACAGCCTTAAAATGAAGCACTTTCTCAGCCATAACTATAATGCAGTTTAGTACACCGCAATGAAGAGCAAAAATCAAGTGTGATTACTTCGAAGAGCAATGTGAACTAAACTTTTGAACCATGCCAAAAAACATTATAAAAGATGGAGGGGAGGGCTCAAGGGACCTTTCCTCCCATGGCAAGTCTTGCACAAGTGTCAGGGCAATCTCAGCCCCATGCTTGGGGAAGCTAAGGGATTGTTGCTTCCCTGCACCCTGGAGGGTGCTTATCGCTCCAGAGGAGGTGCAAGTCAATGCAACACCCTCTCTTTGCCATGTACTCCAATGGTCAACTTCCCCTTCCTCCCATTTATGCTTATCCCCAGGTAGAAAACACATTGTTCCATTGGACGATGTGGGCCACAGGCTGGGAGAGGAAAATTGGTCACACCACCCTATGGGATAGTGCAGCCTCTGCACTCCTCCCTCTCTGTACCAAGAAGAAATTGGGCATGCACGAGGCACAATCCCTTTCTGAGCTCTCCGTAGGATGGGGCAGCAATGCACTGTCCTGTCCCCTACTAGGGTTTGTGGCTAAATGCCAGAATCTAACTAGAAGGATGCTGTTATGAAGAAACTATTTGATCACCCTTGGATACGAACATCTCCCAAGCAACAAAGGCTAATGCAAATCAAATGCAAAATTGCAAATACATGTTCAGCATGTACGTCAGCAAATTTCCAATGACTATCTTCTATCCCCAGATCAGCTTCAAGTGTACACATTTATGAAAAGAATATATCAGCAAACAGACCTATTAAGACAACTACATATCTTCATTAACATGAACAGAAAACTCAGACCACCTATTTTTGATAAAACCAACAAAAATAAGAAAAGATGCTAAAGAAACTAATCCCAACAATCAATACGTTAGCACCATCTTTTGAGATATTGTCTAGATAAAAGGGTTACTTACCTACAGACCAGAACAAGAACTCCCAATGGAATTCTGCAAACTAAAAGAGATCCTGCAGAAGAAGTTTACATGCACAGTGTGCATACAAGCACTGTCAGGCAAACCTAAGCAAAAACACCCGACAAGACAATGGTTTCTGCAAACCAATCTCAGTAACTCCATGAATACCACCAAATGGAGAGAATACGAAAGAGAAGAAATCCTGACATACATACATACATTCACCACTGCTATCGTGTAACAGTAAACAACAAAATTTACAATTAATGCTATGCACCTTAATTACTACATTTTGACCAAAGGTTGAAATATATAAACCAACAGATACTCAACCACAGCGATTACTAAATACCAACTGACTGCCTTAACAAAAACTATAGCAACGAAGTCATATTCAGTCACAAATACGCGTTGATCAGGCTGAACTATCTGTATTATGAGCTATTGCCTTTTTTTAAAAAAAAGTCTTAAGTAAGGTATTTAACTTTCATGTGCTTTTAAACTTTTTGAACTCTACAGACTAAGTTAGAAACGGTTATGGAAGTATTTTTAGAATGTTTTAGTACCGACTAACATTTCAACAGGCTGTAGTTAATATTCACAAAGACACTATCTCAAAAAGGAATTTGTAAACTCACATCCTTCCATGTCATGTGTTCATTAAAACACCACAAGATGACTAGAAAGTAAAGGCTACAACTTTATTTGTAAAACACAATCACCAAGTTATACAAATTAAATGCATTAATCATCAACATCGTCCAACATCAAAAAGGTATAAATATGACTGTAGACCTCGCCAGAGAGTAGGTATTTCCATCGGGGAACATTCTAATCCAAGTGTAGGGTACAAAACGTACCCATGCCATACGTGCTGGAAGTGCTTCTAAGTCCTTGATACGTATGTATTGAGCAGAACCTTTCCCAGTGCGTGAGGGAGTCAACCCCAGTTCCTCTAAAGGCTACAGAGTTGCCCTGTACAGGAGGGAAACCTTCAGAGGTATTCAAGAACAGAGATGAATACTCAAATAAATCTTTTCCAATGTCCCTACTGCAAGCTTCACCAAACTAACTTTTAGGCTGCACACTGTCCTATATTCTATTACTTTTGCCTTAGAGTCCTGTATACAGACTGTGGTGTTTTCTATTAAACTGCAGCTTCCTTATTCCTCCTCCAAAAAGTTGGCGAGGCTGGGAATTTGAGTAATGTAAGGCCAGAATAGTGGAGAATGAACACTCCTCCACTCCTAATACTCACCTCTATCCTGTCTCTGACAAGTGTCCTTTCGCAGGCAATTCCCTGCATAACCAATATCTTTCTGGAAGAAGACTTGATTAAAGAGAAAATGGGGAGAAGGGGCACCTGGTAAGGTTAAAGCAGTTCCTTTCTCAAGTCCTGTCAAAAAGAGATTTCCAAATGCAAATTGCTACATCAAGGAGCTATCAAAATACTGACAGGAGTCTTCATTTAAGAAAATAAAACAGGTTCCTTGAGTCCATTGACCAAAACTACTTTAAATACAAATTAATGAACGTTATGTAATACATATCTTGACAATGGGAACTGAGACAGGAGAGAAGATGGAGATTTTTGAAATATTAAAATTCTTTTCTACAAAATTTAATTTTTTAAATCTTAACTACCTGGAATAATATATTTGCTAACACATTTCACAATATTTTGATTTTTTGTAGCTCAGCACTCCCAACTAACAAAATTAAATTATAGTGCTGGTTGGCTATATGCAAAAAGTAAACTGTAAACCAGGCCCAAAGCTTTTTCCCTACAACAAAAATATCAATATACCGCAACAATTACTGGAAGGAAAATGCTGCAGTTTTCTACATGATCACTAAGTTAAAGAGACACTGTCAAGCAGTTTATAGCAATTTAACATTAGAAAAAACCTGAGTTTCAAGTGAATCAGTAAAGCAGTTTCAAAGAAGAAGAAAATCCACAATATGAGAAAGTTTTAAAAGGCCTCAATTCTGAAGGAGCAAAATAAAAGCAAGAATGCCTCTTACTGGTTCTGGAGCATCAGACACTTTTGCCAGGGCTACGCTGAAAACATCAAAGATATTGGGGCAAGCACAAAATTGTTAATTTTATGCTTTGTTAGAAAGAGGAAAACTGTTGGAAAGATGGAAAAGGACAAAATTGGTAAGGAAAGAATCTGTTTTCAAACATCTTTAAAAAACAAAAATACTATAACAAATTCAAGTCTTTAAAAATAGTTTGTTATTTAAAAAGGACATTATGTCAAGAGTCTATACCTTCACAGTGACAAGACTGAACTTCTATAGTAACTGTCATCAGAACTGTCAAATACCCCTCTGAGGTAATTATTATGCATTTTACAGACAGGTAAACAGAGGTATGGAGAAGTTAACTGACTTATTTCCATAATAAATCAGTGACAGAGCTGGGAATAGAACCCTGAAGTCTCAAATCACAACATCCTGCTCTGCCAGACAACCTACCTTCCTATTTTACATACCTTTAAAGTTGCATACTGTGTCAGAAAATGTCATCGTGAATATGTCCATATAGTTCGTCTTACTGTATCTCTAATAATGAAATGCTTCAAAAAGTTCAATTATACGTTAGGTCCTATCACAAAGCTACCTACTATTGAATGATTTTACATAGAGAAGATAGTGTATTTAAAAAGGGGGTAAAAACTATTTGGCAGTGTCCCTTTAAACAAGTTACATAAATTAATCAAAGTAAGCTCAAAATAAAATGTTAAATAGACCTTGCAGAACAACAAAGCTTAGCATCTGGGAATAACATTTCATTTTAATAGTGGGGTAACAAATATTATGTGCCAGAAACACTTATCAACCTCTGAAATGTATTCAGCAACCAGTACTGCTTCCCCCACATGAGAGATGGCAACTCCCAACACTACCAAAGTATCCCCATATCATTGGGAATCCTCCTACGGTGTATTCCCTACCCCTGGTGAGGTTCCTACTTGTCAAAAACATGGCCAATAATGTCAAACTTCCTCCAAAGTCATATCAAAGTCTCCAAAACACTCAGTAAATCCAGGTTGAAGACATCAGTACCACTTTGAGATAAGAGGACACCATCTAGATGGAATAAACCCGGAGACTCTGGTACAAGGGAATCGTGTCTGATCACACACCCTCCGATAAACTTCATAAAGTTGCCAATTTCCCTGTTGACTTTTTTTCTGTTCTTATCCATGAATCTATACGTCTCTTCTTGGTTCCATGCCTTTCGGGGCACAATGTTTGACCAGACCAGAATGACATTCTTGAATGTGTGCTTGATAAATCCTAAATCTTTCTTAATTCGGATGATAAGATCCACAAATTTTGTTGTCCCCAGATCATTTCCTCCCAGGTGTATCACCAGCACATCAGGATCTGGCAGACGCCTTCGTGCATGAAACAGAGTGGGTATTAACTGATCCCACATCATGCCGCTCTTTCCTATCCAGTGCAATTTGGCATCCTCCACTCGAATGCCCAGTTGTGGGCCAAAGCTTCTTACGAGTGCCCGTTTTTCTGCCCAGAAAACATACGAATGACCACAAATCCATACCTGCTTCTGCTTTCTTCTGGCATCTGCTATTAAGAGAACACAAACAAATATTAATGCTTTGGTCTGGACTCCACCTTTATAAATTGCATGTGGCCTAACAGCCCTTCAACTCCCTTAAACATGGCTCACTCTGCCATACTCCATACTTTGGAAAAGCCAAGACCACAAGTGAGGCAGATGCATAAATTCTAAATGTGTCATACTCAACCATAATCTGGGAGACCCAGTCGTCTTCCAGTATCTGGTTAGACAAACATGTTCCCTCCACATGCATGAAGAAAAATTTACCTTCCTTCAGACGTCTTTGCTGGTAATTAGTGCCTGTACTGGATATAAAAATCTATAGAAGGTAATCCATGTTCATGTCTCTTTGGAATGGTCCCACAATGGCAAATATATATTCTTTGTCTCCTATAGGGATGAAGGTCCTGAAATACACTAGGTCAGAGGTTCTCAAACTGTGGTCCGTGGACCACCAGTGGTCTGCGAGCTCCATTCAGATGGTCCATGGATAGTTCCCTCTAAAGGTGCATGCCTGGGCAGCTGCACACGAGCGAATGAAGGGCCACCCACCTAATTAGAGGAGCTGCAAGGCGTGGCTCCACTAATTAGGTGTCTGGACACTGGAGAAGACGCACATGTAAGATGAGGTGGTGGCCTTGGGGGAACTAAGGGGTAGGTGGGAGGGGGAAGTGGGGTAAGAAGAGGGGGTGGGGGGAATTTGGGATGTGCAGAACTGCGGCGGCCAGAGAAAGAGGCAACTTTCCCCAGCTCCAGGGCTGTGGCTGCTGGGGAGAAACAGCCCTCCTTCCCAGCCTCAGCAATGTGGCTGCAGTAGCAGGGGAGAGACCCCCCCTCTCCTTCCCAGCCCCAGCTCAGGGGCTGCTGTGGTGGGGGAGAGAGGGCACATCCATCACATTAGAAAGGTAAAACTACTGACATGAAAATATGAGTTGTGTGCTTTTATTTGTAGAACAAAATTATCATTAAGGTTTTTTTAAATATAGTGTTTTTATCCAAAGCGGTTTACAATAGCTAGTTAATGGTACAAACAACATTTGGAAAGATCATTAAGTGGTCAGCCGAGACCCTCAGCAATTTTCAAGTGGTCCGTGAAAAGAAATGTTTGAGAACCACTGCACTAGGTCTTGCCAGAGCTTGAGAACTTCGCAGACTTACTAAACCCCAGAACACCCTCCACCCCAAAATAAATACTAGCTTCATTGTTATTTTGGGAATACTCTTGCAAACTTTCCCCACAACTAACAGAGGGCCCAAAACAACAGATGTAAGGAGACCACTCCTATCAGACAGCTCTCTTTTTCCTGGAGCTCATCCCCTCTTGCTAACCTATGAGACTAATATCAAATACTGGAAGTCACTCAGCTTTCCAAAGAATTGTAGTCCAGATAGCTGAGGAAGTACAAACATATAAGCATAAGAGCCAGCCTCCTGGGTACTGCTGCTCAAAAGGTTCAGTGCAAGAAAAGATGATCAAGTAGCCCATGCATTAAATCCCATGCCGACTTGTACATATCCACCCCACCCCCATCTCTCTCTTCATTCATTTGGCTGATGGACGGCATTACCTTCAGTTGCCACATCATCCCATAGTTTCTGAGTCTCCTGGTAACCAAAGTGAGCACTTTTGGTGCTGCCAATGCAGTCTGGCATTTAAAGCGATAATTGCTAGAGCTACTTCAGAGGCCAGAAATACTGCAACAAGGATGTAGATTGGCATATGGTGCCTTCGGAAAGAGACACAGTTTAAGCCCTCCATTTAAATGAAATATGCCCCCCCCCCCGAATGACACTGCTCATTTTCAAAAAGTAAACCTCAAAAACACCACAGTCCCAATCCTTCACCGTGACTAATATAGTTCCCAAAACAAAGTGAAGAGCACAAAAGATTTTACAGTGCAAACAAATACACATCTTGTGTTGCAAGAAAATAAGGTCAATTGCTTACCCTGAGTTATCAGATTAGATTTATATTTTCCTCAGGTACCTCAATCAAACCAGTTTCAAGATATAATTTTGTGTGCCCAATACAAAATTAATATACATGGGATATACTAAAAGATACTGCATTTCTAAATAAAGAGCACATACACACTTAAAACTTGTTTGTCGTTTCTTGTTTTTACTTACGGTACTTATTTTGCAGGAGACAAGGGCTGTAAACATATTACAAGTGATTGCTACTTCACACACAATGTTTGGAAGGGACTGCTATCAAACTAGAGTTATAGCTCTGAATCTCCATTTACTAGATGGTTCTCTTGGATCAAATTAAATGAATCCAATAGATAACTAAAATAAGGACAACAACAATTTTTAAAAACAAAACAACAAATACACAGAGCACCGCACATGCAATAAAAATGTCACATTTTATCAAATGGGGAAAGAAAAATGTAGGGTGGCTATAGCATTGTTCTTCAGAAAGTTCACAAATCAGAGACTATGGATAGAAGGAAGACAATTTACCAAGTTCCTGACCGGAAGAAACAAAACACAATGGATATTTTAAAATATATGTTAAATGGTATCTGCTTAAAAGTTCAGGTTTTAACTACCATACAAGTACGATGCAATTTACATCTGCTTCATAAATGTGATTTTTTAACCTGTCTACTTACAGCTGGATCCTTTGCTTTCTCTAGAACTCAGAAAGAGAGATACTTTCAAAAAGTTACTCACCAACAGTAGTCACAGGAGGCTGAGATGGGTAGTGCTGACCACTTGTTGTTGCTGGAAATGGACCACCAGGTGGATAAGGATAGGCCGGGTAGCCACTTGGTAAAGAAAGTTATATTAACATTATGCAAGAATTTGCAGAACATCCATGTACATCAACTTTACATTAAGTTTTCCAGTGCTAAACTTTTGATTCCAAAACTTTTTACAAGGTTATCATACTAAAAGAAAAAACAAGTTTCCTTTTCAAATGTAAGCCACTTTTACAAGTAAAGGTACTGCCTCAAACTACAGGCCAGTAGAGACTTTACTGTCTTCTTCACAGGATACACTACTAATTTAGCTTAAAGATGTCTTTCACAATTTCTCATATAATTTAAAATTATACCATTATATTTGTATCTCTGACAAGTTATTTGCTGGTCAAATGTCCTGAATGTTTCAAGTTCCTTTCAATTGGATTAATTTATTTTACAATCCTGAAGAACCACTCTTGGAACCATAAATATTTGAAGAAAAAGTATTTACGTACTAAATTGTATTAGAGTTTTGATTGACACAATGATAGTAACTAACTGTAGTACAGCTGTTAAACACAAAATAAAAAGTTAGTGTTTTTGTTGTGTAAAAAGCTAATGTTAAAAGTTTATTTATCATGTAATAAAAATATTATTATAGTGAGGTAAAAAAAATTCTTCTGTCACAGTACCATTAAGAATTTTTGTGGAAGGAGAGGGAGACAAATACAGATATTATTAACAAATTCATTCATCAAGGCAATTGACAGTTTGGGCAGATGACATTTAATCTGTCTTCATTTACCCTCAAAATGGAAACTAACTATTACATTGGAAGTGTAAATGATATGTTACTTTACTGATCTACACCTATCACTTACTTGTAGTAAACAGTATTTTAATTATAATTTAAAAAATAATATTAGAGACTATTTCCCCAAAATATGATAATTTATGGCTCTTGACCTAGAGGGACTTTTAAAACTGGGTAATAAATGAACATTTAATAAAAAGAGGCACAAAAGATATTCATAATGATGTATTACAAGAGGAATTTAGCACATTTATTTTCTGAGACTAATTGTCTTTTAGGTCTTTTTAACATGCAATAAGCCAGGGGTGGCCAACCTGTGGCTCCGGAGCCACATGCGGCTCTTCAGAAGTTAATAGGTCTCCTTGTATAGGCACCGACTCTGGGGCTGGAGCTACAGGCGCCAACTTTCCAATGTACCAGGGGATGCTCGCTGCTCAACCCCTGGCTCTGCCACAGGACCTGCCCCAACTCCACCCCTTCCTACCCCCTCCCCTCAGCCTGCCATGCCCTTGCTCCTTCCCCTCCTCCTCCCCCCCAGAGCCTCCAGCATGCCACGAAACAGCTGATTGGGAGGTGCAGGGAGGGTGATCGGCGGGCTGCCGATGGGCGAGAGGCACTGGGAGCGGAGGGATATGGAGGAACTGATGGGGAGGCTGACGACGTATTACTGTGGCTCTTTGGCAATGTAAATTGGTAAATTCTGGCTCCTTCTCAGGCTCAGGTTGGCCACCCCTGCATTAAGTGCTCATTGGAGAAGAGCATTATATCAGTCAGAAAAATAAATTCCAGTCTGCCAGAAGCAGTGACACGTGTGCTGCTCCTCCTAACAAGACCCTAGACTATACTCTCTGCAGCACCATTTTTTTTTTTACAGTTATTCTATACTATAGGAGCTCATCACTTGCTCCAAGACAGAAGTGAAATACGAGCAGAGCAATAATAAAAATAAACAAGTATTTCCCACCCAAACAGATGGAAGATAAATGACTGCATGGCATACTTATCAAAAGGTTTACATTCAGTGCCACCCCATGCTCAAAAAGGGAGTGAATGGAAGCCCTCTGAAGTCAAAGTGAGTCTCAATTTACTTCAAAGGGCTTTGGATCATACCCAAAGTGCAGATTTTATATTAATACAATAAACTATTTCCTAATCCCTGCATTTAATTAAAATATTTTAAAATGTTTTGCATAACAATGAATAATTAACAAAAAGAAAGTTCCATTCTGATGACAGTTTGGAATACAGAAATTGCAGCCCTGCAGATGAAATCATGAGAAAGGCAGGAGACACTAAAAATTGTAAGGCTAGACTGTTAATTGTTTACAAAATATTTAAGTATTAGATTACAAATCTCAAACAATAAAATGGACTTTACAACAACTATGAAAGCCTCCTGTCTGTGTCATACCCTCACAATACTGAAATGCATTTATTGGGTCAAACTCGGCTTTCTACATTAAGTTTATTAATACCAGCACCACTCTCAATTAGGGACATATAGAAACACGGACATATTTCTTACAATGAATTGTCAAAACAATCTTAATATTTATTCTTTAGGTTAACAGAAGTAAGTACTTCAATTTTCTTTTAAAATTCAGTAACCAAATCCCTCTGGTATCAAGTTTACTTATACCGGGTAGTAACATAACAAGAAAAAGGCACCATAAAATAGCCAGAGACACCTCTGTTAGCAGAGCTTTTAGAGTATAGATTGTGACAGAGGTGATGTTAAATAGAGACTTACTTAAAAATTGGAATTTGACTGTTTAGCACATTTTCAGAAGACTGAATTAATGTGCAAACTACTTTTTCCTCCAACACTTAAAAGTCATTAAAAACATTACATACATCTCTTATCTTGTGTTATTCATGGCTCATTTTGATTTTATATTGTTTGTGGATTGAGGGCAAAGAAGAGAACAAGGGGTATTCCATATTTGCCTAGAAGAGAGGTTTAAACAAAAAATGATTTCTTACTTGAGCAATCAATTGCATGAATTGATATTGGGCAATACATTTAAAAAGGAATAGGGGGACCTATCCCATAAAAACTGATCTCTTATATAGTGCAACAAGAGGAGCAATAATCCAGCAAGGAACACTGTGCAGTAAGCAAATTTTCTAACCAAACCTAACAATTGTATATCAATTAGCACTAAAAGGCTTAGCCCTATTCAAACTTTTCCTCTGCTATTGACAAGGATTGAATCCTCGATTTCTGAATACACTACCATAATACACCTCTACCCCAATATAACATGACCCGGTATAACACTAATTCGGCTATAATGCAGTAAAGCAGCGCTCGGGGCGGGGGGAGGGCTGCGCACTCCAATGGACCAAAGGGGGAGGGATAGCTCAGTGGTTTGAGCATTGGCCTGCTAAACCCAGGGTTGTGAGTTCAATCCTTGAGGGGGCCATTTAGGGATTTGGGGATTGGTCCTGCTTTGAGCAGGGGGTTGGACTAGATTCTATGAAAGCAAGTTCGATATAACACAGTTTCACCTATAACAAGGTAAGATTTTTTGGCTCCCGAGGACAGCGTTATATTGAGGTAGCAGTGTAATTTAAAAATAAATCCAAGAATTCAATCTCCATCAAAAGAAGATACAAACAGGGTGTGGGATTCTCAGAAGCAGCACCAGCACAGCAGATCCCCTTCAGTGACTGGATTTAAAGCATAACTTACCTTGGGTTAGGAGGGTGTCCTGGTGGATAGGGAGAGATTCCACTTGGCATGCCTGGCATATAGGATGCTAAACAAAATAACAATTTTGTACAGTTTTACTTTAAGATTTTGTTAAATGAGGTAGACATATTTATGCTATGATGAGAGATATTTCAATACACTGTTCAACCATGAACATAATACAACGCGAGAATCAAATGTTAGTACAAAAGAAAAAAAAGTGACTTTTTTTCATGTTTATTCAACATTTATAGATCACACTGGCTTAAAAAAATTCATTGACAAAAGCCATAAAATTTTATGCAAATTCATTGTTTAATAATACAAAGCCTGGCCAGGTTATCTAGTTGCAATGCAACCTGCTGCTGGGGGAACCCTCTCAGAATCAGCAGGGGCCGGGAGGCCTGAAAACACAGTCTCACACACCACTCTGGCACTTTCCTTTAGCTGATGCTCAAAGCTGTGGTGGCAGAATCTAGAGGCAGTCACATACAACTCTCATCAATCAATGAAAACCTGAGGAATAATTTTTCTTTCCATCATTTAGTCATTATTTGATTTCATACTAACGAGGGAAATACTCATCCCTGTACTTTTTTACTTATACAGAAGTCCAACGCTGCAAATTAGGATATACACGAATTTTAAGTACATTCTTACACCGTATGTGTTTAAAAAAAATCACTAACTCATTTCTACAAGTCTACTTATAATATGAGCTATTATAGGGATGATAAAGAGTTTGTGCCTTCAGATGCTCTCCAGACAGGCTCCCTCTAGTAATTATATTCATACAATTAGGCATTAAGATACCTGAATACACTTTTATCTTTAAATTAGGGATGATCCTGCACAACTATTTTAATTCTGCAGACACCTCTTTAGTACTGAGAATACCTTCAGCACAGAATTATTCAGTAGCCTTTGCTACTATCATAAAGTCTGTCAGCCACCATTTCCATTATAAATCCCTATTTTCAAGTTCATCCAACTGCGTCATAAAGAAATTGAAAAACACCGTATAAGATCTGTCATTTGTTTTCAACTCATTTCACCAAGCGGGAATCAACAGTGGTCTAAGGAAAATTATGTTATGCTTACGAGATGAGTTATGAAAATTTGTAGTCTTATATGTACTCATGTTTCACTAGCGACAAACATAACATAATACATAAAAATGTCTATTTTAGTTCTAACTTGTTCATTTTAGCTATGCCTAGTACTTTCCTTTCCTAATAATCATTACATGATTGCAAGTGAAGCAATTATTTATGTTATGAAATGATGCACTTCTCACTGTTTGATCCTAATTTAAGAATGAAGAATCTGTACTTCCATTCTTGTTTGTGATGGCTTGTGTAGCCAGAAACTCAGATGCTGTTTTCATCTACACTGGAGTATGGATAAGCACAGAGCTGCACCTTCCAGCATTGTTTTCCCTTAGCTTCTTTCTCATAGCTTGAAAAATACCCACACACTTAACAGCACTCCGGTAATTAATCCCATTTATCTGCATCTTCTTTAAGAGTCCCTTGCACCAGTCTATAAGGAAGACAATTAGTTGTGATGTAGTACACAAACAGCTATGTTTCTTGGGAGAATAAATTTGAGTAGTGGACGTGAAAAATACTAGAGCATTTCTATTAGGTATAGTCATACTAGAAGCAAGAGAATATGAATCATCATCAACCAACAACACAAACATTCCTTAGTAGAAAGAACGAGGAGTACTTGTGGCACCTTAGAGACTAACAAATTTATTTGAGCATAAGCTTTCGTGGGCTAAAACCCACTTCATTGGACGCATGCAGTGGAAAATACAGTAGGAAGATATATGCACAGAGAACATGAAAAAATGGGTGTTGCCATACCAACTCAAACAAGAGTAATCAATGAAGGTGAGGTATTATCAGCAGGAGGACACAGACTAACACAGTTACCACTCTGATTCCTTAGTGTAGGTACTTTTCCAATAGAAGAGAAAATATATTCCAGTATCCCTTTCCCATCCATTTGCTGCATCTTTTTAAGTTACTTAATAGAAAGTAAAGCTAATTCAACATCTGCAGTTGAGTTGCCGTCTCAAGAGAATTCAAGAAGTAGGTGTTTCTCTTGGCCACACTGAAATCCATGGTTGCTTTATCCTTCGTGGTTGTCTGCACAGAGTTTATCACATTTTTATTAATGAATATCAGAGTTAACATAGCAAAAGGTAAGATATTAGAAATTATGCTCACAATGAAGTTACCAAAAAACAAATACGTGTGTAGGTAGAGATTTTCAAAGCAGACTAGGGAATTTAGACACAGTCAATAGACTGCTTTGAAAATTTCAATCACATTTTCTTGTTTACTTGTCCTAGTATTATTGATATGATGTTAGATAATTTAAGAGCAAAAAGCAATTTTCTTCTTTATAAAAAATCTATCCACTGTATAATCCCAATTTTTCACTAAAAAGGTTATATTTATTTCATAGCTAGATTATAGTTTCAACATTTATAATTTATTCAAATGTTTTCTTAAAAGAAAGTTGTATCCAACACACTCAGGGCAGCATACTAGCCCTGTCTGATTTATTTTTTTAAAGTCAGAATTCACATCCTCCAAATATTTCAGAACCTCTTGCATGCAACCAGTATACTACAAGATGACAACAGCAGTATAAGGAAAATACAAATCAAATTTCCAACCTTTTAAACACTGTTTCAGCTAAGAATTTATATGTTTAAATGTTTAAGCAGCACTTTTCTGAATGCTGGAAACATTGCATTAAGTAGCTTACTACTAAATAAGCGCATCGCCAATTTAAATAATTTGAAATTATCTAATTTTCAAAAACTCTGGTCCTTATACAGCACCTCTTAAATAATAAATCCAGATCTTTAAAAAGTTTTATGAAGTTTCTCACAGTCCCCTGGTGAGAAACTGACTGGCTGCCCCACTGAAACAGACTATTACAAAGGGGCTGTTAAAGGCACACAAAAAACAAACCTGAAAAATATATTTTGCTAGTTTATTAAATTATAGTAGCCCGAGGTATTATTTGCAATTATAGCAGGTAGTTTTCAGCTAAATTTGACTTTCAAGGTGACAATTGCCCCTTTAAGCATAGTGACAGGTTTCAGAGTAGCAGCCGTGTTAGTCTGTAAGCATAGTATAGTTCATACTCTTCAGTAACTCTAGACTTGCACTGACACCTACCGTTAAAAATTAAAATAGTTCATGCGGTTTGCTGAGTTATTGAATATTCTTACTACAGGTAGATCAATGATGCCAACTGATCTAGGAGAAATCCAATCTCACAGCTTAAAAAACTCCCAAAACTTTTGCAGAAGGAAGGATGGGAAAGGGATGGGGGAATTACTGATTTATGCCATCTTGAAAACAGGTTTCTAATGTCTTAACAGATCTAGCAGTGTCTGATTTAAGGCATGGAGAAACAGGAAAAAAGTAGATATACCGATATACTGTATTCTCTAATCTTATCTCAAATACTTTTACTGATTTTTTATATTTATGCAAAAATCAAAACAATATGTTACATTTTGCATTTTTGGAGTATTTTTACCATTGATAAGTCTATTCCTGTACAAGTCAGACACTACGAATACAACAGAACATTACAAAATATGCTCTTGAATCAACATAGCTTCACTTATTCAGACTTGAGAAAGCATCTTTAACCGTGAGTTAAAATATCTATCGTCAAGTTATGCTTAAGAGAAACATTCTGTTTTAACTGCATCGGGGGATGTCCTAATGAAGCTAAATTATAAACTCAGACCTGCGTTGTCACTAAGTCTTGAAGCTGATGAAAAATTCAGAGCAAGAGATACAGTTGGGATGGAATGAGAGAAAAGAACAACAGAGAAGTCAGTTATTAATTCATTTAATTTTATGAATATCTTCCCTGCTACTTAGTCAGTTCTGGAACGGTCGCACCCGCAGAAGAGAAACTGCCAAGGAATTCAGGTCCCCCAAATGCAGTATTTTCAAGGAGTCTGCTAATCCTAGCGGTGCTACTATAACCCCTCACTTCAAGCTAGGGAAGCCCATCTATAGATTTACACTCCTTCAGTAAGTTGATGGCACAAAGGGATGATTTCCAGTATGACTTGAGACTTCAGAATCCCAAACATTCTGTCAGTTGCACAGGCATAACTCCCACTGAAGCAAATGAGAGTTGTACATGCAAATGGCGATGAGATAATCAGGCCCCTTGCAATCAGAATGACACAATACGAATAATTTTAATGTCCTATGATAATTGTCTCCACAGATGAAACTCAGCAGTGACCTGTGCTACTTGGATCCTATTTAAACATGAAATCTTAATTCCCGAAATTCAAATGTTGGAAAACCAGAAAATGCAGAATGAGAGTAAAGGCCAAGTATAGGAGAACAGGTCTGTGAAAAGGCACCCTTCCCCCATTAAACCATCTCAAAATACTGCCCCAACAACATACTCCCAACTGCCCCCTTTCATGTCCCTACCATAGGCCTTTTTCAGCATCAGTCAAACAACAATGGAGACTATTATCTCTGCTGATAGGAACCTTGTCAGAAAGAGAGAGAAGCTGATTCAGGGCTGGAGCTTCTAGCTCCAATCCTAAACCAGCAGTGTCAGGCTCTTCCTTTCTACTGTAGCTGGCAGCAGGTGGGGGGCAGATGATGGAAAATGGCAAGGAGTGGAGCACAGCAGAGCAGCAGGTGAGGCTGGTCTGGTAGAAGTCTGGTCCCTGAAGCAGCTTCCCTTTTTTTGGTGAAGATCATGGTCTCTGAGAGACTGGATGCTTTGTAAGCAGATACTGTTATCCTTAAAATAGTTATATGACCCCATTACCATAGTATCCTGAGTGCCTGACAATCTTTAAGGTATTTATCTTAGCACCACCCGTGTGAAGTAAGGAACTGCTATTATCCTCACATTAGAGATGGGACACAGGCAGATAGAGACTTGCTCAAGATCAAACAGGAAGTCTGTGACAGAGAAGGGAGACCTGGGTTCAATTTCCAAGCTAATGTCCTAACCACTGTGTGAATCCCATCTCTCTAATAACACCAATCAGCTGCTGGAGAACACTTTTCCTAGGGCATGGTGAAGAGGGAACTGGGTTTCCTTTGAGCAGGCTGGGACAGGGAAGTCATTTAGAGCAAGGCTAATTGCCATATGGGGGTATCTTGAAATGCTGTCACTACCCCCACCCCATCTGTAATGCTCCTATTTTGTTCCCTCTGCACTAGAAATGTCCTTCCCCACTTTGCATTGCTGCCCTATGATCTCCACACCCTTCCATAGCAAGCCTGGTCCCACAAACCAGGAATATGACCCGTTAAACTGCAGATGGTTTGTTGGTTGGGGCAGCTGCAAGCAGAAGGGACCTGATCACTGTGCTTCCTCCTGGCAGTGCTTCAACTATCAGTTCCCCAGCTAGGCATGGGGGGGAGCTGGTTCCTTAGGGGCTGTGAAGAATGTAGCTCCATACTTTCTTTGCTTATCTGACAACAGTCCAAGCCCGTGAACTCCCTGGTTGACCAACTAAGAGTCCCAGTTTGGTGAACCAGAAGGTTCTTCAAACAAGGGCTCACCGCAGAGGACCTGCAAGCAAGCAACCATAGAGGCTGGTGGAGTAATGGAGGTTGGTGGTAGAGACAGATCCCATCCCCTAACAATAATCTCTCCCAGCTCACCTGCACATCCCCCTTTCCTCCTCTGGTCACGCAAAGTTTTGCACAATCTCCCTATAACCCACCACATCAGACCTATGAATACAATCCCCTATTAATATCCCTAGCAATTTATTTTGAATGATTTTTATATTCCCCCTTCCAATGAGATTCTACGTATTTCTGTGTTCCTATAGTCTCTAAATTTCTTCCTCTTGTATTTCTTGCTCTGCTTTCGTGTGTGTTTAAGGTCCTTACAGGTCTGAATCCCTTCCCCTCCCCATCCAAAAAACATGAATATGGTTGAAATAATCAACGTACTATTCTAGTTATGTGGAGGAATCACCGGAGTGTGATATGAACCATGGTATTTCCACAGAAGCTAGGTACATTCTTAGTTCCATACAAGCCCTAAAAGTATTAGGCTGAATTTGGTCCAGAACTCTTACACTGCCACTCGATGAACAAGTATGGGTCTGGTTTGTTAACCTCTTCCCCTCAATCCTGCTTTTGGTTTGACTCTTCTTTATTTGGTCTAATCTACCTCTCCATCCTATGCTTGATCCTCTGCTTGTGCAATCTTTTTGCATACATACTCACCCATCCCATCCTTCTGACATAGTGTAACAAAACAGTTTAGAAAGCCTTTTTGAAAAAAAAAAAAAAGACAGTGCTTAAGGTAAGAGTTTAAAAGGAGGTTGCAAAAGGAAGAACAATTGGTATGTGAAAGGAAAAAAACCCTCAAAATTGAAGGGGAAAATCAAAGTCTGAAAATCTACAAGGCAATACTGAATTTGATTAACCAATGATTAAGAAGCCAACAAATAGAGAAAGGACACAGGTACTGTTGTCCTGGATCCTGGAGCAAAAGTTTTTAGAAAAATTATAACAAAAAGAATCGTAATTGTCAAGACAGAAAATGAGCAAGGCACAAATAAGGTTATCAGAGGAAGTTGGTATAAGGTAAGAATGAATGCTGGCAATGTCTACAGATGGCAACAAACAGTCAAACGTAATAGTTTAATATGATAATACATTTCCTTCTATTAAAATATTATGAGAGCCAAAAGCCAAATGGTATTATGGCACAAAACAAAAAACTACCAGTACTACAGAAATTGGGCCATCAGCTTTCAACACTACAGAGTACAATAAATCATTTGTCAAAATATTGCATAGGGCAGCAAAAACACTTGATAATGAATTGAAGATTATATTATATATATATATATATATATATATATATATATTTACACATCACTTACTATTTGGTGGTCCTGTTGCTTGGTATGGTTGGTAGGATGATGAAATGGTAGGCCGAGAAAAGACCGGAGGTTCCTCTCCGAACACCACGATCATAATTTGAATCAATCCTATCAAGTCTGACTGGGGCTATGAGGGAAAGCAGATCAAAAGCTGTTTTTTTGTTGGTTTTTTTTTGTACTAAAGACAGCTTAGTTGACTACTAACAATAATGACTTAGTACCATCTCATCACATACCACTGGTCAGCTGAATATTTTTTCTCTCCTATTTATAGACCCAATCTAGTAGATTCCAATTTAGTCAGCTTGTCCTACTAGCATGATGTTAATCAAGAGGGAACACACAGCAGGAGTAGTGCTGACACAGAGCTAAACTCTGGACAATGTACGGTTCCACATGAATTACAGTACAATGACTGAAGAAAGACTAAAACTACCATAAACGTTTAGTTATTTTAAAAACCTAACCAACACTGAGTCATGAAAATTAGGTACAGAAGACGAAACATTCTAATGGTTCCAGACCACATAAGGTGCAGTCTTTCCTCAGTTTGACACACAGCACAATAGTCTAATGACCTGCAACAACCTAAGAGGCCATTAAAGATCACTCTTGGAGTAGCAATGTCTTGTATTCAATAGCCTGATTTTCACTGCAAACAGTATAAAAAGATGATCAATTACATTCAATTTACAGCTCAGTGTCAGGCAGACTTCAAATCCAAAGTTACCATAATGTGATTTGGAGGTAAAATTGTATCTTGTTCCTAAAAGTATGCTTACCCTTATTGTTTCAGTGGCAGTATAAAAAGCAGTGTTTATTCACTTTATAGTACACAGAGACCAGCTAAAAGTTTCAGTATTAAGTGAAGTGCTCTCCCTAATGGGGGCAGAATACCAAATAGCAGAGAGGGACAAATACTCAAAAGAGGTATCAGAGAAGTGAGCGGAGACATGAGGATATGCTAAATTTTGCCCTCCCTTTTACACATAAAGCAGGAAGTTCCCAGAGTGCCTTTGCTGCTATTTCTTAAATTAAAACTTTCAACATGAAAATACACTCCTTGCTTTTCAGGCAATGTCTATAAAACAGTGAGTGCTTTCTGAAGGAGAGTTCAGAATATAAACAAGTTATAAAAACAAAGCCATTTCAAATGCCATTTTTAATCATCTTTTCAATAGGTTTTGCTAAGGTTTAAAAATTTGGACTGTTCTACAAACAGTTCATCTTCATAGTTTCATCTTAAGTTTGTCACAATACTATAATTTTGTCCCAGGGACATCCCTGAAAAGCCCTAAATTGCCTTCAATAACTACGCTCTCCCTACTGCTCTCTCAAGGACCTATATCCAATCAAACCTGCCAGGAAAGGAAGCTTACGTGGATTCCCCTTTTGAAACCACCAATGCTGTGCTCCTTAACTAGCCAGAAGAGTTGTCGTTAAGCAGGCATAGCTAGCTGGTTAACAGTGAAAGTGATGTACCAGATTTATTAATTTAAGGCAGTAAAAGTGACATTCAGACAACAGTTTTTGATTAAAAGTTCCAATCCAATGTTCACTGAGTGTCAATTATCTTTCTGGTAATGTGGTGTTTGATGAAAAGATCACCACTGTTTTATTGTTCAAAGCCAAAATGACCAGAATTAGTAAAGAAACTTGATATAATATAATGGAATTCAAGAGTAATCAGTCTGAAGGATTTCAGATTAATCATACTTACATGTTTCCACTCATGCAGATAAGGAAGATATATCTTTCCATTTGCATCAACATGCTTCCCAGTTTTAATTGTCATTGAACTAGTTGGTTTAACAAAACAGATTGGGGGATTGAAAGGGTAGGTATCCAGCAGCCACAGACATATAGGGATATTGTATGTGTTACCTAAAGAAACGTTAAAAAAGGTCTGAATTTATTCTTCCTCCTCAACTCACTCTAACCTGAGATTTTTAAAATACTAATAATTACTCATGACTAGATTACACCATTATCATGAGATCACAAAATGAATGCATGAACCAAGATTTGAATCACACTGAAGTATAGGTATCTAGAGTAAACTGAACTTCACCACATACATATTTAATGAAGAGTTCCTGGTTTAGCCATAGGCTCTGCCACGATAATTTACCACTAATAAGGTGTTTTACACAAATGCCGCCCCCCAACATGACACACAGAGTTCCTATCTCTAAATTATCCTTAGTCCCACTTGTGAGTTGTTTGAGGCCCTCCCCCTCAGTTGGCTGACAGCAAAAAACTGTTTAAAAATAAAAATGTTGTTGAGTACTGACAATAGCACTACTGTGAAATAATGATGTTGCTTCCCACACTATCAGATAGGTAGAGGCTGCCTGGAATAATCAAACAGCCATGTGACAAATACAACCTGTACACTGGAATTCCATAACACAGCAGAACAAACAAATCTTTTAAAATGTTACATAACATAGTAAAGGTTTTAAGAGAATAGTGATGATTAAAACTGAACACTCTACAAGTCAAAATAATCTTCCAGATGATTTGAAAACAAAAGAAAGACATGATGCATACCTCTATAAGGCACAGGAATGGTTCCAGTGAGGCTCATCAGGTCCCTGGATGAGCCATCATTAAAAACTGGAAGACAATACACAGTATTAAATTATTTTTGCTGAGTTAGCTTTGTGTTCCAGTTACCTAAACCTTTTTCAGCCTGTGTGACCTAGAAAAATATTTATGCTGTTCTTAAAGAGTGTCTCTTTCTTGACTATTACATATCTATAAACTGGTAAGTAGTTATCCATAGCTGATTAACACTTAAAAATAAAGATTTTTAGAGACGGGGAAGACATGTTAGGAAATTAGATCTCCTATCCCTACAAATGTAGGACTGTCTCCTACACTCAAAGCCCCATGTGAAGATGCATCCACATAAATTACCACATAACCCTATTCTGAATATAAGCTCTCATTTGAGGGAAAAAACCCACACTAGTTCTTATGATTGCAAAGATGTCCTTCAAAATATGAACTGAATGCAAATTCAATGCACTGTTGTCTGCATGTGTCTACAGACATCCTGAAACAACAGTTCTGAAAGACAAACTGCTTATGCATTTCAGTAGGGTGGTAAATCTGAAGCACACTGAGGATACCTTATATGTCAACACTTAACTATTTCACTGTGGGTAATTTCAACAGAAATATCAAGCTAATGTACTTAATCATGGTTGGACATAGTGGCAGATACTGGCATGGTGAAGAGGAGCAAAAACAGCAGAACAGTTAGCTGGTGTCAAGGTTTGCTAAGGAGTGAGGAATACAGCCCCTCCTCCCTCTTTCAAATTTAAAGTCACTTTCATGCCTGCCCAAAATGTGTGGAGGAAGATGCCTCTTCCTCCCCAGTCAAAAGCTTCAACTGTACCCTGACTGCCAAAAGACTAAATTGCCTCGCATGCCTTCCAATGTGCCCAAAGTGACAAATGCCCCCGTCCCAAGATTTCCCCCTGAAAACTTTTACAATACACATATACTTTTTCAATACATAAACCTGCAGCAGACTGAAAATTTGGGGACAGCATACATTTAATTTGCTGTACAACCAACAAGGGATACTATACCGCTTATATGGAGGAGGGAGTATGGAGAGAGGTCTTGGGCAAAGCAGCACTGTGTAATTCCTGCTGCCACATAATTTAGCCTTAACTCTCAACATAGATAGACGCCTTGGATACGCTGTGTCTTCACTCTTAATACGTTACCAAAAATGCATCTCTCCAGTGTCAATTATTTTTCTGGTACCGTGCTGTTTAGAATTGAACACAAGAAATTCCACAGGTGCAGTCTCACCAGAGCAGTTTAGAAAGGAACAAGTACCTTTATGTTGCAGGATATAAGCCTTTCCATTTGCAGCTCAAAGTGGAATTGACATTTTGAGCACCATATCACAATACAAAATCATGTCTAGAATTCTGTTCACTTTTCTCCCTTCAGTCTCTTTCAGGGTTATTTCAGGTTCTCTCTCCTGGTAAATGTTTTAGATTACTCCCCCCCCCCCCCCAGCTGTTGGTTTGCATTTTTCTTTCAATTTAAAACTCAGTTATTTTCTACCTGTTTTTAATTGCTCTAGGTCTCTCTGAATATTTCTCCCAAATTAGAGTTATCTGTGAATCTGTTTACTCCTTCATTTGGATCTTGAGCAAAGAACTAAAACCAAACCTCAAACTAGTTCCTGAAGTGCTCCCTGGAACTCTCTCACACTTAATACATTGCCATTTATTGCTACAATTAAAAAAAAAATTAACATGATTGCAGTTAAACCACTGATAAGTTAAGCAATTACAAATATTTATAATGTGCATTACAAAAACTCTGAAACTGCTTTCCTACACAGATGAACGTAGACTATTATTCCTACCCTAACAAATGTCAAGATGTTTCACTGAACAAGACACTTTTGGGAGGCGGGTCGATTTACTGTTCTTTATAAATAAATATATCAGAATATCTTATACTACAATGGAGCTGAATTTTCCATCTTCCCATAGATTCCAATAGGGCAACAGAATGACTACTGAGTAATACACAACAGTACAACTCGGCAGAATCAACCAAAACTAAGCTATAAGGAACAAAGCACTTACTGTCAACATTTAAGGGGAAAAAAAATCCTGTGTACATTCCTTTTTGAATATGTGTTCTCTATTGGCATGTTTTTTCCCCTAAGGAAGATGCGATCCCATCAACAGAATTTATTTAACAGAACCTCAAATTATATACTCTAGTTTCAGTCCTCTCCCATAAAAAGCTATTTAATGGAGTATAAAACAATAAAAATAAAAACTTATTACCAGATATAGGCACCAGTTGCCAACTAAATTTTACTAATTGCAAACTTTAAAGCTGAGGAAATGCCATGCAAATACAGTACATATTTAAATCAGAAACAAGAGAAGAAGATTTTCTTATGCACAAACTCACCATATGCATCCATTACAGGTTTGAGGTCTTTGTACTGGGTAATAACACTGGTGGTTTCCTGCACCGTCAGATCTCTATACTTATACTGAAAAACAAAAGCATTTAATGCCTGTGCAGCCTTTAAGATGCAAAGCCATAAGTTCTATAAAGTTCTGTCTTGCATTGGTTTTCTTGGAGACAAGCAAATTGGTCAAAAATTGCATTTGCAAGGCTCGAAGTGAAGCACTTATCTACAAAAGTCAAATCCTTAAAAAAAAAATCACCTTTTAGTTTGCAAAAATCATGTATGTAATTTTATGGATAAAGTTCAGACTAGTTGTAAATCAGAAGAGTAGAATCAAAGCTGTCCCATGTGGAAAAGACCTAGCGAGTTTTCAAATCTATTTTCCCACTATATGATGTAACCATACAAAAGTTTACAACATTTCTTCCCATTAAGGCCTTTTTATTTGTAGTACAAAGCCTAACAGAACAAAAGCAAAGGAAAATTAATGGGAAAAATGCTGAAAAGCATTTTTGGGGCTGGTGGTATTTGTGGTTTTAAGAAATCTCTCTCAACCTGCATAACAAGCATGATGGATATAGCAATCCCATGCAGTGTCTTTGGGGACCATGCTGTTCTAAATGTTTTGTATTACAATGGGCTAAGGGGATCGTATGCTACTCCTGAGGGAATCTTGGGCCAAAAAAATAAAAATTCTGCACACAATATTTTAGAATTCTGCAAAATTCTGCACATATTTGTCAAAACAACATAGTGTAATCATGCCAGTTTCAATTATTTTGGTAATTTATTTCAAAATACCTAGCAGCAACTATGTCTGTAACAATACAGACAACAAAAAATTCAGGAAATGTTTTTTGACAAATAGATTTCTTACTAGGAATATTAATACAGAACTTTGAATAATAATTCATTTAAACAACAATACAGAAAGATATTTCCTCCACCCCTCAGAAGTAGTGCAAAGACTTGGGAGAGTCAGGGGTAATGGAGGAGCTGAGCAAGAGGGAAAGAATTACTGGGAAGGAGTCTGAACTTGTAGGGTATGGGAAAAGTATGGAACAGGGTTTTTGGTTTGTTTTTTGAAGGGGGGGGGGATTGTTAGGGAGCCTCCCCATGCAGACCCTAGCTGACTCCTAAAGCTTCTCTCATTCAGTCAGGCACATCTGCCCCATCCCCATGTGCCCTGGCACCCCCCACTCAGCTCCCCCCCCCATCCCCATGTGTCTGTGGTCTACTAGGTTGCCATAAGACAGAGGGTGAGCTTTGGTAAGTTTTTAGCATGTGTATAGGAACTTTTATTTTTTAATATCATCATCTCTGTGGTGCTGTTACTTTAAAGGTGCTTGCTTAAAAATAGTTGAGTGGTAACTTGTAACTTCTGGCAATACACTGTTCATTGCCCTCAGAGACAAAGCAATTCACAGGCACTGGGCTTTAGGTGGACTGGCTTTCTGAGGATACCACAGTGTAAGGCAGGGAGATGTGCAGCCTTAAAACCCTGAGTCAGACAGGAGTGGGAACAGGGCCCCTACCCAAGAGAGATCATGTCTGGGAGCTGGAAACATTAAGTGGGTGCCCTCAAGGAACATGGCAAGAGGAATACAAGGTGCAGTTACCCTGAAACCACAAAAGTACTTGAACTTTTTTTGATACTCAGTTATATAACAATATACTCATAAAATATGTACATGAAGCTCAACCGTGTGATATGAAATATTTGTTCAACATGCAAACTTATGCAGAAAGTAACCATATTCACAATTCCTACTAGGACAGCAGATGCTCTTTGCTGCTATAACATATGTATGTGCAGGGACATAGTGATGAAGACCACAAGAAGCATGTTGTCACTCAATTTCAGGTTGTGCCAGTGAGAGCACGATTTTCAACCAGTGCTAGGGTGCATGGATTCAGGAGAACTGCTTATAGTATGGTTCAAACTGAGCTGGAGGCAAGTATTTTTATGTTTAAGTTCAATTTTTATTTGACATGTGTAAGTGGCATTTGTGAGGAATACAGGTTGAGGCAGTGGTCCTCAACCTTTTTCGTCTGGCGGGTGCCAGACAACGAGCCACCGAGGACCGTGACGGGGGGAAAAGCATCCTCTGAAATGCCGCCAAGAAGCAGCAGCATCAAGGGGCATCACCGCTGAAAATCAGTGGCATTTCGGCGACAATGCCTCTTGATGTTGCCACTTTTTGGCAGCATTTCGGGGGATGCTTGTCTGCTGGCCAGTACGCGGGCACAGACAGATGCCATGGCGCCCGCAAGTACCGCATTGGGGACCACTGGGGTGAGGAATCCCCCTTTAGAGAGGGGATAATGTGGAGACAGGGTGACCTCAATCTAATTGCAAGTGGAGGCAGGGATATCTTCTCCTCATAAAAAAGTCAAGCAGAAGAGATATCTACAAAGAGTTGTGGGCCTGGAAAGGGTACAGGTAGTCCCAGGCTCCAGGAGCACACCAAATCAGCATAACAGCAGCAGTACTGCTGTCTTCTGGCCCACCCCTTTTGTATGGTGTGGACCTACTCTCATAGCAGCAGGGAGAAGCTGATGTCATGGAGATCTGTAAAAATAGGCAGTCTACCATATAATTCAATAGTTCTCAAACTAGGGTTCATGAATCACCAACTGTCCACAAACCATCTGGTCATGGGCAGCAGAAAGCTAGCTTGGCATATGATCGCATCCCGTCTCCAACTGCTAACCTATACCAAGAAAGGTATACACTACTTTTCTAATATATTCTTCCATGTGAACAATTACAGTAATTGGTGTTCATATAACATCCCTGTAGCAATGTGAGGGAGGTATCCATGCAACTATAAATGGAAGGGGAGAGTCCAACACTAGGAAAAAGTTTCAGAACCCATGTGTAAATACCACAAAGTACTTACTGAATACTATTGACGTTTAGCAGTCTGAAATTAGTTCAAATGTAATCCCTGAGTAACAAACTTGTTATCTAAAGCAAAGGGATATCTCCAGTCCTATAACTGCTCATACAAGTAACAACACTGAAGGACTACCTTTTTCTTATATCCCATAACAAGAGAATGCTGGATATGCAACTGCCAACCAACCCGAATCATATCTTACAAGAATAGAGATGGTAATTTCCCCTCTATTCACAGCCTTTTCTGTAGAGAAGCTGTGACCTTGGAATTCTTTCCCTCTCTCTGAGCCACAGAAAACACCAACAGATATTGAGGAAAGACTCTGAATACTTTTTTCTCCTTCCTTCACCCTCTGGTCCACACTGCTTTGGATCCTTATTGAGCAGAACCCATGATCAGCATGGATGCATGTCCTCTGGAGTGGTGGTTGAAGCATGAAAGGACATATGAATCTTTAGCGCACCTGGCACACAAATATCTTGCAACGCCAGCTACAACAGCGCCGTGTGAATGCCTGTTCTCACTTTCAGATAACATTGTAAAAAAGAAGTGGGTAGCATTATCTCCTACAAATGTAATGTAAACAATCTTGTTTGTCTAAGCGACTGGCTGAACAAGAAGTAGGACTGAGTGGACTTACAGGCACTAAAGTTTTACATTGCTTTATTTTTGAATGCAGTTTTTGTACATAATTCTACATTTGTAAGTTCAATTTTCATGATAAAGAGACTGCACAACAGTACTTGTATTAAGTGAATTGAACAATACTTTTTTTGTATTTTTACAGTGCAAATATTTATAATAAAAATAAAGTAAGCACTGTACACTTTGTAGTCTGTGTTATAATTGAAGTCAATATATTTTAAAATGTGGAAAACATCCAAAAATATTTATATAAATAATATTCTATTATTTTTTAGCAGGGCAATTAATCACAATTATTTTTTTAAATCGCTTGACAGCCCTAGTTATGCTTGTCAGATAAACATGAATGTGGGGAGACTTGTGTTTGCAGAGTGCTGAAAGGTGTTGTATGTGTACAGTATTATTTCAATCCTAGTTTTTTCTATGCAGACGGAGAAGAAAGCATTTATTATCATGAAGAAATCTAAAACACCTTAATGACACACTGCTTAGCTAACTTGGAATGGTGCATTTAAAACTATGAAGTCTAGTTGAAGACTTTTATAATTTAATTCAAAGTGTTATATCACTCCAATATATATTGCTCTTTATAGTAATTTCAAGTTTCTGGTTTGACATTTAAAAATACTTGGGGTGGGGGGATTTTTTTTTTTTTAAAGCAGCACACAGAAAAGTGAGCTTTGGCAATAGTTTGATTTTCTTCTTAGACTTAACAAATATTGTTGCAGTGACTGCTTTATTATCCTGGTTGTTCAATAATTTATCATTCCTTACTTTCAAGAGACATGCAAATAATGAGTGGCTACTGATGTTGCTATAAACAGAGCAAATGCTGCAACAGTCATTCTCATGCAATTTTTAAGATTATTCAGACAACTATGGAATACCGACAGACTGAAAAATACTGCATAGAAAAGAATTATATTTGAGGGAATATTTTTTGTTTCTGAAATGGACTTTCTCCAACTTCGAGTTATTTTCAACTACACTGTCAAATTTAAAATAACCTTTCAGCTACATCTCTGCAATTATGTAATATGTTTGTGCCCTTTATTTTCCTTTTCACTCCAATTTGTATTAAATGAGCAAACAGTTTTTGATCTACTATTTTATGTCCCATGAATAATGGTTCAAAATATAAACTGTCAGTTTGAATAAGGGTTCAGAAAGAGCCTCCAAAATCCCTATGAGAAAATAAGCAGCTATTGACTTCTAAATGTATTAACCTGAGCAAATATTTAGCTCTTATATATAGCACTTTTTCAGTCTCAGATTTCAAGCCACTTTACAAACAACAGTAAATACTTCCATTATAGATCAGGAAACAGAGGCACAGAGCCTAAGTGTTTTTCCCAAATCACACAGTAAGTCAGTGACAGAAGTAAATACTTACTTGCAAAGGAAATAAATCTTTATGTTCACTTAAATTAGATGTCATTTACTGTTACAGTTTTTGAATATTTTTCATTAGAATTACCTAAAGATCTCCTCCTTATAGCCACACATTTAATATCTTTTCTGTGAAAGCAAGTCCAAAGAAGTGGAGAGAGGTTAAAGAAGCCTCTATTTTCATCTGCTAGTAGGTGAACAGCAGTTTTCACTTAAGTCATATGTAGCAAATCAGGAGGAATTTCTTTTATATATATGATCTGATTAATACTGTTCCAATCCTCTGCATTAGAGGTTTGGAAAGGGTCCCATATGAGGAGAGATTAAAGAGGCTGGGACTTTTCAGCTTGGAAAAGCGGAGACTAAGGGGGGATATGACAGAAGTGTATAAAATCATGAGTGATGTGGAGAAAGTAAATAAGGAAAAGTTATTTACTTGTTCCCATAATACAAGAACTAGTGACCATCAAATGAAATTAGTGGCAGCAGGTTTAAAACAAATAAAAGGAAGTTCTTCACACAGCGCAGTCAACTTGTGGAACTCCTTACCTGAGGAGGTTGTGAAGGCTAGGACTATAACCGCATTTAAAAAGAGAACTTGATAAATTCATGGAGGTTAAATCCATTAATGGCTATTAGCCAGGATGGGTAAGGAATGGTGTCCCTAGCCTGTCTGTCTGTCAGAGGGTGGAGATGGATGGCAGGAGAGAGATCACTTGATCATTACCTGTTAGGTTCACTCCCTCTGGGGCACCTGGCATTGGCCACTGTCGGTAGACAGGATACTGGGCTAAATGGACCTTTGGTCTGACCCAGTACGGCTGTTATGTTCTTATAATCTCCAAAGGGAAAAACAGAAACTCTCTACCTCACCAATCACAATTTCTTTCTCAGAAAGTAAAACAGATTACTTTCCTGTTTTTTTTTTTAATATACAGTCAAATTAGATCTAATTTTGTAGAACGCTCATAAGCGTAACTTCAAAGATGAAACCCTGCCCAGACCCCTCTGAAACATGAAGTAATCAATACTGTACAACCAATATGAAAAGCCTTTAAATATTACAATACAGTGCAACTTTCTAATGATAGTAGCTGGTGGCAGGGACTAGCTCAGTAGGATTTTAGCGTGGGCCTCAGCTTCAACATTTAGGTGGAGCAGCTTTTCTTGCAGATACCGTACTTCAGTAGGTTTTCTTCACTGTTACTGAAGGCGCCAAGCAAGTCCTTGTGCAGCTGCTAATGTGTTTGTTTTCCTATGTTAACTTGCAACATATAAGTGGTCACCTGACAATCTCAGAGATTGAGTTTTCATCTGTCAATTTGATTGACCATGGGTAGTAAGTGACCACAAATACAGGTTTATTACACATGAATTAATAAAGGTTGTCTCACAAATCTAAAAAATGTTAATTACTGGCAGTCTCTGGTTTCTACAAATTTACAACCGTTAAGTTTATTAGCACTATTTTCTTAATTTTGTACATTTGAAGGATATGCACAACTATTACAACCCATTAATTATTGGTTCAATCATAACTGCAAAAATCTATTTCTAAACAAATGTTTTATTTTTTGTCAAATATGATGGTACAGAGGAAACCTCCCACAGTAGTCAATGTAATACAGAAATAAGTGAGTATTTTAACATTAATATGGAAGCACTAATACTGCAGTGCAAATATCCCATTCAGTACAGTTTTGTTCCATTTTTTGTGTAATGACAGCCTCTGTTGTACAAGTGGTTTTGCTGGTGGTTTTAAAACCAGTTTTAGTGAGGCAATAAGTACAGCACTTGGCATAATGGGGGTCCACCACTAGGGCTCCTAGGCAATACAGTAAAAAAAGTAGTTAAACCCCATTTAGCTAAACCCAACCACTATTTAAAAAGCCCTCTTAGAAATGGTGATACCACCACACTTACTAGACTGGTTACTATAATACTTTACATTTATATAGAATCTTTCAGCCAAGGAACAAAATAAAACCCTTAAACACATGATGGGGAAACAGAAGCATAAAGGTAAAAATGATTTGCTCAAGGTCACAAAAAGTTAGTAGAACTAAGTACTCCTCACTCCTCAGCACCAGTTTAAGCCTATGGCTTGTTCAGCAGGTTAACAGGAGGGCAGCGGCCGGACCGACGTCAAACTGAAGTGCTCAGAGCCAGCGAAGCACGACGGGGACCTACAATTATGTTTCTCTCAATGACTCTGAGATCAGGTTTTCTTGAGCCACGAGCAAAGGGGGTGGTTTTTCCAGCTACCGGCGATGGACGAAGGCAGCCAAATTCTGCGGACTCCTACATCACCCCGACCCCAGGGGCGAAGACCAGGCAGGGCCGGCTCCTGTCCCAGACGCACCTATGCGGCCCCTTAGCCCGCCGTGGGGTGTTGGCAGAGGCAGGACTCGGCGCTGCATCTCCGCACGGGGAGGCGGGGGGCGCCGTACGCGACGGCCGGGGACACACCAGGGCGGTGGGAGACGAAGCCCCGAGAGCTCCCTACACAATCGCCTCCCAGGGGCGAGGGCGGGTCTCGTCTGGCTGCTCCGGGCTCCACCCCAGCGAGACGCCCAGGACGGGAACCCCCGGGAAAGGCTAGGAGGGGGCCGGACCCCGGCTCTAGGAGCTATTCCGGGGGGCCCAGAACGGACCGGACCAGGCCGCCCGCTGCCGGGGGTGTGGCGGGCGGGCGGGGGCGCTTCCCAGGCGGCGGAGTCTCGGAGCGGCCGCTTACCTTGGCGAGCATCTTCTTCAGCTGGGTCTCGGACAGCGCCATGGCCGACTCGCCGCCCCCCCGACTCGCCGCCGTTACCGTTGCCGCGGCGCAGACGAGAGCGCGGCCTAGCGCGCGCCTCCGGCTCCTCCTCCTGCCTAAACAGGAAGCTCACCGCGTTCTACGCTTCCGGCAGGGCCCATCTCCGCCGGCCCACACGTCACTTCCGAACGTGGCGGCGCTTGCCCTCGTCACGTGACAGTGGGGCGTTCAGGCAGTACTGGCCCTCTGCCAGGGCTGAGCGCTGCGGAAAGGTCATGTGACTTACAGGGGCGTGGCAGGGCCGCGAGCGCTGCGCCCGAGCCCGCAAGAGGTGGCAAGTGGTTCATGGGCAGCACGTCTACAAGCAGCTCCAACCAGCTTAAAAGCGATTTAGCTGAACCGGTTCTGAACGGTTCCCTTGCAGGGACCTTGCCTTAAAGAGTGTGTCCACCCTGCAGCTGTAGCAGACTGGGCCTCACCCAGTGATGAGCTGCCAAAATCATAACAACCGGTTCCCGCCTCACCCCAGGAGGGCTCATGCCCCCCCCCCCGACTCCTGCCCCAACCAACCCCCTGCATTCCTTGATGCCCCCCACCACAGGGACCCCAGCCCCATCCACCCCCCTTCCCTGTACCCTAAGTACCCTCTGCCACCCCATCCAACCCCTCCTCTCATTCCTGATGGCCCCCCAGGACCTCTGCCCCATGCAACCACCCCTTCTCTCTGTCCCCTGACTGCCACTGGAACCCTTGCCCCTGACTGCCTCCCACCGTCCCATCCAACCCCTGATCCCTTTTGACTGCCCCACCAGGACCCTTGCCCCTATTCAATCCCCCTGTTCCCTGCCCTCTGACCCCCCCCACCCCCAAACTCCCTACCCTCTCTCCAACACCCCCTCCCTGCCCCCTTACCGCGCTGCCTGGATGTGACTGGCGGCGCTACAGTCCGGCTGCTGCTGGAGCCGGGAGCCCGGGGCCGGGACAGGAGTCACGCGGCTGGAGCCGGAGGATGTGGCGGGAGCCCGGTGGCTGGCCGGGTGGAGCCAGGGAGGGCTGCAGCCACCCCCAGACCCACGCTGCCGGAGCCCGTCCCGGCGGCAAAACAGCAGGGGTGACTGGAGCCACGGGGCCAGGCAGGGCAGGGTCGGGGGGGGGGGGGGCGCAGCCGGGGCGGGGACGCGGGGCCGAGGAGGGTTGGGGCCGGGCGGGACCCGGGGACAGGGGGCCACGCCTGTGGCCAGGGAGGGTCAGGGATGCGGGGCCGGGCAGGGTCACGGCCGGGAACGTGGGGGAAAAAGGAGGACGGGGGGGTGCCGGGGCCAGGTGGCCGGGGAGGGTCATGGACGCTGGGCCGGGCGGGGACCCAGGGCCGGGCGGGGACATGGAGCCGGGGAGGGTCGGGGACGTGGGGCCGGGCGGCTGGGGACACGGAGCTGGGGAGGGTCGGGGCCGGGGAGGCGGGGCCGTGGCCGGGCCGTGGCTGGAGACTGGCCGGGGCACACGGCCCCCCTAGTTTCCTACCTCAGCGTCGTCTTCCTGGGCCAGGGAAGCCTGCTTGCTTCTCAGCCCTCCCAGGCTTCCCGCGCGAACAGCTGATTCGCGGGAAGCAGTGAGGGAGGAGAAGCAAGGAGGAGCGTTCATGGCAGGAGGTGGAGGCAGAGCTGAGGTGAGCTGGGGCCAGGCAGCAGGGAGCGCTTGTTAAATTTAAATGCCCTTTTAGAACCAGTTTGTCCCACGGGGAACAACCGGTTCTAAAAGGGCTTCTAACTAACAACCGGTTCGTGCGAACCGGCTGCAGCTCACCATTGGCCTCACCCACAGGGGCAGCACCACCCAGGCTGCAAGGGGACCAATGCCACCAGCAAGTCCAGTTCACCTTCATCCATGCACTTGAGAACAAGAGGGCTCCTCTGAGTCGTACTCACAAGCCCTTACCAGCCACAGCACTACTACATGACTGCAGAGTATCATTTGGGCCCTGTTCTTACTGGGGCAGTCTATTTTTTGTCAAGGTCCAAATTTCTTGGACAAGAAGAGAAGAAAATAATAATTAAAGATAAGTATATACAAAGATTTTAGGGTCTGTTCAGAAGTGTCTGGTGGACTAGATCTGGCCCACACTTCACCTCTTGACTACCTCCACTTTAAGCCACAGGAGCCAATCAGGAGAGCAGCCCCTTCTGTAAACACCTATGCATGCTAAATTTTACACACAGAAATGAGTCCATAAGATAGAATAGACTAATATATAGACAGCATAGGTATCAAGTTCTGTATCCTTTATTACTTCCACTTCATAACAGCATACAGAGGAAGCTTATTACTGACAGCTGTAATGTAAGCAACAAGACATTTCTCCCATTCACTAGAAGGATAGTTACAAATGGCATTTTGTTTGATTTGTGATTAATATTTTAATACAAGAGCATACTTACCATAACATAGTATTAGAGTTAATGAGCATCTCCTATTATCTTGGTGCCTGATAATTTTCTTAGTTGAGACCCTTTGGTGTGGTACCTTGGACAGCACATGATCACTATTCAAGTCCTCCTATTGTCTACTGCGCATTTTTGATTAATTTTTCTCAGAACAGCTTTCGCATAAGTAATTCATTTAGAGGCATAACAAGAATCATTAGATCTTGAGAACCACAAGGCATGAGAACCATGATTTAAAACAGAATTGAATGAAAGTACAACAACTCGATACTTTGACACCCTCAATGCATAAGAACCATACTTTACATACAGAATAGTAGGAAAACAGTGCAATGTACGAGTTACATGAATTCAGTATATCTGAACCTAGATATCAACATTAAGAGTTATTTTAGTATACTGGAAATGGCTGGCCAACTAAAATCCCCATTTTAGAGGCCCTTAATAGGAGGCCATGTCTTACAAGTACTTTGTGCATCTAAAACACTATTTTTCCCCACTGTTTCTGAAGAACAAGAATAAGTGTCATACAACAGATGCCTTTTAGTGCCATTAGTCTAAAAGTGACTATAGACAATTTCCTTCCTACGACAATGTAAAGTGCCATGTAATGTATTTTTAAAGCTGCAATCTCTTATTTTTAAATAAAAATTGGAAACTTCTGAACAATGGTATTTAATATATTTAAAAATTAGATCAGATTTCTGAATTATTATGAGCACTAAGTACCATTTATCCCCAAAAGTGCCAATTATAAGAGGACTGCAGCTTTTAACAAAATAAGATACAACATTAAGGTACAAAAATGATCTATACTAGCTAAGTGTAGCCCTCTTTATGAACAAGTTTACATGCACATTTTAAGGAAAAGTTATTGCTCATTCAGGATGATTTTAATAAGTTAAAAAGAAAACCAGTCCAGCTAGAGTCTAGCGCTCAATTATGTTTAAACCACCAGCTCAATTGTTCCATCATAATAATCACTATGTACAAAACATCACTGATTAAAACATTTAAAAAATTCTCAGGCAATATGAATGGCGATCCCATTAAAGAAAATGTTGTTTTCCTATTTTTGTTCTCAATCCTGAGATCACTCAGCATATCACAACTCCCATTGAGGTCAATGAGCTAAATCTTGCTCCCATCGATCACAATGGAAACTGGACTTGTAAATGATACATATCAGGCCCAAAAGGTTGTGGAGGGTACTAAGCCTCTTCAAGACTGGACCCTTTATGAGGTATAAGTGTAAGGCACAAGAAGTGTATCATCAATCTAATTCATTCATACATTGTATCTTTACCAACATAAAGCTTCAATGGTATTTTAAGAAATACATACCAGCACTTTTAAGAGTTAGGTCCACATTTTCTCCTTTACTGTATTTGGTATCTGTAGTATTCAATTTACTACTAAAGTCTACACACAAGATGAATATACTACTTTTCTTTTAGGAGTGTAACATAATGAACAAGCAACGATTATTTACGAAGTCGATAAAACTACTTTTATCAACATGCATTCTTTTTTGGTTTATTTTAAACACTAGTATCCTGCTTTTTCTGTATACCCCTCACCCTCGTCAGCCAGGGGTGTCTCCCTACTCAGATTCAGTTGCCTTTCCTCACTTTATTCTTTATGAACCTGATCTAAAGCCCACTGACATCAATGGGCTTTGAATCATATATTTCCATGAATTAATTATGCCCCCAAGCCTTATTTACTTCTATATTACTCAGCTGTCAGATTGTCCTTTATTCCCACCTCCCCGCACACAAACACCTTACTACTGTGCACAGTATCTGTACCAATGCTGTACTTGTTGGAATACCTCTAGTGTTTAAAACAAAAAAGTTATTTCTAAAATATAGCATAAAAGCACCTAAAGTGTCTGTAAAACATACAAAACAATTAGAATAGAGAAAAATTCTAGGGAAAAAAGCTCAGACAATTAAATGAACATACAACAGCATTCATACACAATGCCCAAAAGCTCAAGCTCAAAGGTGTATCATTAAAAAAATATTTTCCATTTTTCCTAGCAGTGTTCTAGTGTCAAGTTCAATTACATGAAAACAATAAAGTGCTCTACCTTTATCGTGTCTGCTAAGCATGAGGATCATTTTAGTCAATGCTTTACTGCACTGAATAGCTGGAGTGCAATGATGTTCTAGTCATGCCCCCTACACTGAAGGTTACAAGGGAGATGACATACTGCTTCTGTAGTGGCTCTACACCACGCAAGGATTCTCCCTACACTAGAGACACTTCCAAATAGATTGTTAAGTCAGTTTTATAACCTATTTGTCCCAGCAGAGGGCACAACGGAAACATAGTGAATGTAAAAATCAGGCCTACATGGTGCATAGCTTAGTAACAAAGACTGCAGGAAAAGTTACTTAAATTTCGACAAAACATAGTTGTACATTATCCTCTTCGTTTTGACTACAAAAGCTACAGCATAAAAAAAAAAAGCTTTCCATTTTGCAATGAAACTTTGTTTCATAGTTTAACTAATGCTTTGAAGGAGTGACGCAGTTGTGAAAGGAAATGATAATTCTTCTGTTTGCAGAAACCTATATCTACCAGGGAAACATTTTTCCTTAGCAAACCCAGCATTTTCATGAGCAAATATTGGATGAGTCCATTGTGTTTAAAGTTTCAATTGCTGTTGAAGGTCATGAATTGATGCTGCACTGCTTTGCAGTTTTTTTGCCACCACCTTATCCTCCTTCAGTGGTTTGATAATTTCTGTCACTCCATTGGTTCCAAGAATACATGGCATACTTAAAAATACTTCACTGTTTATATTGCAACACCCCTGAAATAGTGAAGACAAAAAGAATGTACATAAAAACAACTCTAAGTTCATTAATCTCCATTCCCCATGCCCACTATAAAATACAAAATTATGTACGTTAACAAATTTAAATAAGCAAGGATAATTCATCACAAGACATGCTTTGTTTAGCTGACAAGCATAGCTTAGTTTGTTATTTATAATACTGTATAGTAGATTAAATATTCTACTTTTTTTTTTCTAAATCTTAGTAATAGGACATCAACATTCTGCAACTAAAATTAGTTGGAATTTTATAAGTCTTGTTTAAAATAAAATTAGATTTTTGTTCAAATCTTGCCTAGTGTCTGTACAATTTATGTTCATCTCAAGAAATTAAGTTTGTGTACATAATGAAACACAAATAAGCCTTTGTAATCTCAGGCACAAAATGGATCAGTCACCAATGCAGGAAGTTCACAGACCTTGTAAAGCAAAGTTATTGTTACTAAAGAAAAATGTTTCCAGGCTGTGTTCTAATATAAACAACATATTGCTTTAATTAAGCCTTTTAGAACAAAGTTTAATTAAAATCTAGTCTGAGATTCTGTTTAGTCAAAAATAAGCATATCCTCTCTTCCCTGATCAGAAAGTGAGAAACTAGAAAAGTTTGCCTCCTGATTTGACAAATACAGTAGTGAGAAAATCTACATCAGATTCTTGTAAATGGAGTTGAAGACGTTTGGCCTTTGGGGAGATTTGCATTCAACATCAAGCACTTTGAACCATGACATGTCTACCTGTTATTCTGCCAAAACTAACTGTGTTAATAGCCTTCATCAGTGGTGAGCTGGACACCAGCACTGCACATGTTGCATCTCTCAACTCCTATATTTTCAAAGTCCACTACAGAGTGCAGTAATTGACTTTTGCTCATTTTCAGATGGATCCTAAAAGCTAGGTGCCTGTTGTAGGAAGAAAGTAACTAAAATAGTTTGTCTGAATAATGGCTGTTCAGGACTGAGGTCTATATATGGCTACAATTAACATAAGTAATAGGATTAAAGGCACAACAGAAAAATATATGAAATTAATACTATATTTACCTTTGCCAGAGTTGATATGGAATGAACCTTTCTTTTATTTTTCAGTATACTTTCAATCAGATCAGCTATTGACAGCCCAACAGACCAGGACTTTTGACCTTTTCCCTTAAGAACTTCCATGGCTCTACATAACAGAGAAAAATGTGGTTTTAGAAATGTCTTCAGTTACCCATGTTTTGTTCAACACACAGTATTCCATAAACATACAAAAAGTATTACATAGCATATGAACACTGCTGTCTACTTCTCTAGAACTTGCTTTCTAAAGCAATTCTTTATTTCCCAATTCTACAAAGATCACCATTTTTTAATTCCTCCATGCAAATGGTAAAATTTTGCTAACTTAATAAAAGTTATCATGGCAGACATTTTCCTAATGTCTATGAAAAGCAATGTTAAATATATACCCTGATCACTAGAGTGTGTTCTTGATTAAGGAGTGCTTTGAAAACCTCAGTGGGAAGGTACTAAATAAGTGTCATGTATTAGGATTATGAACATCTTAGCCTACTGCATCAAATAAATGCTGATGCAAGGCATTTTAGTGTTAGTGTTGTAAACAGTTTTGAGGAGCACACACGTATTCTATTAACATTACCACTTAACTATATTTAGGCACTGGAAAACAAAATTCAGAACTAAGAAATAGTTTTTCCCTATATACCCTAGGTCAGTGTTTCCCAAACCACGCCGCTTGTGTAGGGAAAGCCCCTGGCGGGGGCCGGGCCGATTTGTTTACCTGCCCTGTCCAATCGCGGCTCCCACTGGCCGCGGTCGCTGCTCCAGGCCAATGGGGATGGTGGGAAGCGGCAGCCAGTACGTCCCTCGGCCCACGCCGCTTCCAGCAGCTCCCATTGGCCTAGAGCAGCAAACCGTGGCCAGTGGGAGCCGCGATCAGTGGGACCTGAGGACGGGGCAGGTAAACAAACTGGCCCGGCCTCCGCCAGGGGCTTTTCTTACACAAGTGGTGTCCCAAGTTTGGGAAACACTGCTCTAGGTATACTGATGACCTGAAAGATTCAAAGCAGACTTGCTCATAGTAATAAAGAAAAGTCATATTATTCAGAGAGATTCTGAACTCTGCGGATTGGGGAAAAATACCTCTACTATTCTGGTAACAGGTTGGTGTGAATTTAAGTTTACTGTTGTAACAGTGTTACCTGTTCGCCAACTGTTCCTGAGAGTTATCATTCACTACTCCTTCAGTTTGATGACATGTTACTAAGTTAGCACCACTCCATGCAGGCACTAAATAAAATTAAAAAACTTTCGTCAATGTTATAATATATTGGAATGATAAAATTTTTAATTGATTTTCTGAAGTGCATACTGCTACAGGCCCTGAGCTCAGTTTGGTGTCTTTTTGAGGTTCTAAATTCCATGGCAGAACTGGCCTAGAGAAATTGTTCAAAAAAAAAAAAAAAATGCTCCACATAAAGATTTAACAGAATTTGTTGTTATGCATTAGTAAGTACACTGTGTAGAATGGTGGAATGTGGCTCCTGTTGTCAAAGTTAGACACACATGGTAAAAGATTGTCTCATAAGTGTTGGTGCAAAAGAAAGAAAAGTTTTATCTTAAAATTTCTCAGCATTTCTTTTTTTTTTTTTAAAAAAAAAACAGCTTCACTCCCATCTCCTTTCTTAAATTTTAATATGCTTTTACAACCTTACCTACAACTTCAACTTTTGGATTTCATCTTTCCACGCCCCCTTAATGCATGATGCTGCTACCAGTGTGGGTGGGTATGCGTATGCACAAGGCTGATGATTATTATTGGGATGACAGCCTTATACGGCACAGGAAATAGCTATGCAAGCTTGCTCACGCTGTCCTGATAGCAGATCTAAACCCTCTAAAAGGGACTAACTTTAAGGGCAAGAGGCTAGTTCAGTCTCCATTTCCATTTAATCTCTGTTTAAACCGCACACAAGGGGAACGGTGAGTGTCACAAAAAAAGATCACATTTGGTATGGAAACTTATCTACCAAGAACAGGACTGAATCCACCCATTCATTTTACATATGCTGCCAGATGAGTTGACAGAAAACTACCATCTGACAGCTAAGTTGGATCTGAAGTAACTTAGAGGTGAAAGGTCCGTACTATATTACCAATTCCCTTAAAATCAACCAGTCCCCACTATCATAATTTCAAATAGGAATATTGTCGAAAGAAAAATAAATTTTGGGGTAACACCTTTATGTTCAGTCCAATTATTGCAGAATGTGCGTATAAATATTTTCCCTCAGACTTTGCTGTAAAGTAACAGTGGAAGAGTGCATTTAATTTGGCACGCATGATGAAAGGCAATTCTAAACGCAAGATCTGAATATTAGGTTCTTAGCAGACAGTTATCCAAACTACAAAAAAAATGATCACAGAAACTACTATATTCACTTTCAGGAGAGACCCTCAAGAACGAATGGACCATGGAGAACAAGCTACGCTCTCACTTTTAGATGTGTCCTGCAGATCAGGATTGGCAGAGAACAGAGGGAGCCAATGTGCCTCAATGTGTAATGCATCTGATGTGGTATAATGTTTTCAGTTCTTTTTAACTCAAAGACAAATATATTATTGTTTAGCCTAACATATAGAAGGAAAGCTGGGAATGACAAGTCAGTTGAAAAACCACCTGCTACAATAAGCTATCAAGGATAGTTTGAAGTGTGACAGAGACCAGATTCATGAAGACTGACAAACCTACTGTACAAATTAAATCTATTATTGCTTCCTTATAAATCAGTCTTTTGTATTTCAACTGGAAGTCATGACTTAAATGAGCCATACAATGAAAACACTGGTAGTGAAAGTTGTTCCATGAGTCAAAAGGTATACTAAAAATGCGTTACTGACATTTTTAAACAGACTTCTCATTAAAAGTTACTCTAAAGACAGGAAAAAAATGTACTATCTCCCCTCCATGAAACACCATGGCCTATCAATATCTTTAACATCCAGGCAGCCTAGTTCACCCCAAAGTTTAGCTGCAATTTCCATTCTTCATAATGCTTCACAGTTTACATTTATGATATGCCCATATTAGTTTTTTGGTTTTGTTTTTTCAAAAACAAACTGCTTTTTAAAAAAAAATGATTTCATTCTTCTGAGGACAACTTTTGGAAGGGGAAAGGGAGGTAACCCTCCTGAAGAAAAGACCACCTCTGCAGGGTTTTCAATTTAAGAGAACAAAAACCTGACACTTAACAGAAAGGTAGCAGTAGCTGTGTTGTGTAGGAGCAGATGCCACACAATCGTGAATTAAAGTTTGATGTTTCTATGTAGAGTAGCAATTTAAGCAGATGTGATAAAGAGCCTAGTTTGTTTGGTTTTTTAATTACTTTATCCTTCATATGTCACTTTTTTTAAATGTAGGGATAAGGTAAATCTCACTGTATCTAGTTCTGAAAAGAGCATTCAGCTCAATTCTATCTTCCTCCTCTAGACTCAAAACTCCTGGGTTCCATTCTTGTATCTGCTGTGCACTTTGGGAAGCCAATTACAGCCAGTTTGCAAAAGTGCTGAGCAACCACAGCTACTGTGAACGTCCATATGAGTCGGGGGTCAGCACCTCTGAAAACATGGTATTCTCTGAAGTATTGACAGCCCTCCACATACTTTTACTCCCATGCATTCCCTTCCCTGAAAAAGAGATCACCCTCTTCAATATCTTGAATGTAATTTAGTGTTATACCAATAAACAATCAAAGCTGTACTTCCGTACATTTCTCCCCATTTGGGGACACACAGGGAACATATTTGTTTGCTCCCATCCCGCTCTAGAATCTTGGGGGACACCTTGTAAACACTAACACTCTCCATAGGATGCGTCTTTTCCTCCCTTTCTAGAACAGTTCAAACTCTAAGTCAAAATCATATATCTGTTTACCTTTGTCTTCCCCTCGTTCGCCGATAATCCAAGCCTCTTTTCCTATGGTCTGTGCTTTCAACAAGTTTGTGATAATATATTGGAATCTCTCAGTGTCTAGATTACAACCAATTCCGATAACTCTGCTTTTAGGAAATGCACTCAGCTTCCATGAGACATATGTCATTATTTCCACTAAACATGGGACAAAAGTATGTTGAAAAAATACAGAATTACTCCCAAAATTCAACACAACAGCAAACTATAATTCACACTCAAGAAACAAGAGCCAGAACATTTTATAACTCAAAGTATAAGCATATAGGACAATAGCAGCAGCTTACTCATTTCTAAAACAATGAGTCAGGCTTTGAGAATAATCATGTCATAGCTCGAGTAAAATATTAAGAAAACATCCGAAATTTAAATAATTTCTCTCACCACCACCACCCCAAAAAACCAAGCTCCCGCCTTAAAGTTTAATTCTCTTTCCACTTGGCAAATGTCTCCCCTCCTTCCCTGTTTTGAATAGAGCAAAAGGTAATCTTTCCAATTGCTCTAACAAGTTATAGTAACATGTTTAAGTGTGTGCGGATGGGTAGGTTCATGTCTACTTCTTCCTTCCCTACTTACTTAATGTTCTAACACAAGATCGTGGAATTATGATAGTTTTAACATTATGAATGTGTTTCCAAAGAAACAATGAGCTAAGTATTTACTGGTAACATAAGGGGCTATCAACCAGAAGTTCTGATCATATTGTGTGTATATATATCCTTACAGCAGAGAGAGAGAGAGAGAGAGAGAGATCTTGTTATTAACACATTTGCAAGGTGCTCTGACTACAGTGGATGGGCATATCATAAGACTCTAGATAAAATGAGGTTTAAACAATAGACAAAACCAAAAATATATGCAAGAAGACTTCTGATATAAAAAATACTATCATTTCCCCCCCCCCTTATCTAAACTATGACTAAGACAACATCTTACCAACAGCCTTTCCATATAAAGAAACACATGGATATAGTGGTTTGCCCAAGTCTGAAGAGAGAGTCCATCTCAGAACTGGGATTAGAATTTAGGAGTGCTGACTCCCTGCTCAGTAGAGTACGTCAGGCAATAGGATAGTCTTTAAATAAATCAGAACAAAAAACAGATACATGTAAAATACCAACAAACCTGGATGAGATGCAACAAGCAGCACACTATTTTGACTATAATGTGCTACTGCTGGGACAATTCCTCTGAATAGATCCACGTTGCTCTGTATGACACCAAGATACGACTGAGCATTACCCAGAGAATTAACGGTGAGCACTACTACTTTTGAATCAGCAGAAGCAGAAAAATCTGATAAACATAAAAAATTATTTTGAGGGTTTTTTTAAAGTCTCATTTTATCAAATTATAGATATGTCAAGATAGACTTGGCACAAAAATGTTTTAAATGACCCATACTAAAACCAGTATATGTAGGTTCAATTCAACACACAACTACTTTGTTTGCCTTTCCACAAGAATTTTTAAGTTAACAGCTTTTTTCCTACAGTAGAATTGAACTAGAAATATTTTTATGTATCATAATCCCCGATCTACTGTGTTGAAAGTGGATACAGAGCTTTGTTTTGGGACTGCTTTGCCTATTACATAAGGGTACTTTGCATCCTTCTACAGTACCTTTAATACAAGGATCTCAAAGTATCTTACAAATAGTTATGCTTCATAGAACCCATGTGAGGTTGACGTTATCCCCATTTACAGATGGAAACCAGAGAAACAGGCTGCAATTTGCCCACGATCATACAGAGCTTGCTGCACAGCTTGGAAGACAACCAGGAATCTGGACTCCCAGGCTCCTACTCTAACAACTGGACATTGCTACCATATATTACATTAGCTTGCTAAGAAACTAAGAAGTAAAAACTAACATCCTTCTCCTGCCATTATTTATTTGGATCTCTAAAAAAGAAGTTCTCTCCTTTTTCCAACCCCCATCTAGCTAGGTATTTATACTGGGGCCATTGCTATAGTATCAGAGCACTGCATCCTGATAATCCTGGATTCTTGGTGAAGATCTCTATCCTCATTTCTTTCTTTCACACAGGGGCTCTGTTCTTTTTGTCCTTCCAGCTCAGAGTCAAGGATGCCGACACTGTATCAAAGAGTCTGTTCTGGTGGCTTGGCATGAGGTGGAACATGGACAGCCACTAAAAAAAAAAAGTATCTTACAAAATATATCTAGTAAATGAACTGAATGCAGCTAGAATGTGCCTGATTGATAGCACAAGAGATCTAAGCCTCTAAAAACAGAACAGATTAGAGTATTGGATAGGAGCAGTACCAGCTTCCCCGGATCATGCCACCAGTATATCACAGTCTTAATCTGCAGCCACCACTTCAGGAAGTGAGAAACTATCAGAAGATAATGGGTGTTTAAAGACCCAAAATGAATTTAAATTAATGACTGAGAGGTTAAAGTTTCTATCACTCCCTAGGGTGATCTAGTTCCCATAAATTAATAAATATTTAAGTATACAGCAAAATAAAAATACAGAACATACAGTAATATGTTCCACTACAATATAAAAAAAATTAGTACCTTTGCTGATCTCTACATTTGGCAGAGAAAAGATATCCAGGTCCATTGTTCCTCCTTTTGCTGCACCTTCTGAGAGGTCCAAGAGAACTACCTGGTCTGCAGCATCCTGTACAAATAAATATATTTCAGCTCTACAACAAAATAAAATGCAGTTTATTCTGATAAAAATATGCTTCTTAGATTGGATCTCACTTTAAAAAGGATGTTAATTGTGTTGCAAAAAAAACCCCAAACAGCCCACACCCAAATCACCAATGATTGTGTAATGTTAAATGGAAAATTGGACATCTGTGTTAGTAGTTCCATTGCCAAATAGTATATTAAACCACATACACAAAACCCACTTTAGGAGGGCTGCACTCAGACATTCAAAGTGAAGGCCAAAACTCTGACTATTGTGCTCAAATACTGAGCATATATAGAAATGCCCTATATTGTGAGAACTCAACAATATCTAGGGCACAACCTTGACAATATCCCTTAACTACAAATTTATGTGCTTTGAAGAATCTGTGCTCAACATTAAGATGTTTTATAACTAACAGCTGACTGTCGGACCCCATAAAGGATGATTAAATTTGAAATGTGTAAAAGTTATCTTTTTAATTTAATATCTTTAAATAGGAAAAAGGTAAACTAGAGAAGCAACATCACAAATCATTAAAAGTACTTAAAATGAAGTCATTGTTCTGGATTTTAAACACTAAGAACTAGGTTGGAGATCATTATAGGAATAGCACTACTAGACAATATTAATAGCTATTCTATTAAAAATGAGGAAGTACCTTTGCTGCAATTGCTAGTACACAAGCAATGCCAAGATCTCCTGCTCCAATCACAGTAACTTTGTTAAAGCCTCCATCTTTTTTCTGTCCACCCACCATAGTCTTTGAATTAATGTCAGTTTCACCTAAAATTAAAAAAACAATCACAGTTGCTGGTTTTATAAGACAGTGTAAGCGCATGTACTGTATGTGAAAGATAATGCCTGGGTCTGATCAACCAAATTACTTTGTTTTCTCCAGTACACTGATCAGGCTATGGAAACTAATTTTTCAAGGTTTCCATTGAGTAAGACATTTTTTCCACAGAATTATATTCTTACGGTTTACATTTAAATTAAGTTTTTCATCAGCAAGGAAAAAAATTCAAAGAGATGCCTTCTCTACTAACCATCCTCCCCCAGCTCTGTACTCAGCTCTGCCACTGAAATGCAGTGTGACCTTGGACAACTCATTTAATTTCTGTACACCTTCCATTTCCCCTGATGCTCTTTGTCCATCTTGTTTGTTTAGACTAAGATCTTGGGACGAAAACTATTTCTGAACTGGTTTGTACAGTGTCTGGCCTTGAATACATGGAGCAGTAATGTGGATTACAGTGGGGGGTTATTTCTAAAGCACAATAAAGTGTTGCACATTAATTGGTCCATGTAAACCCCTGGTGGTGTGCACTAGGCTTCCCTAGTGCTATGTTAGTGCTATTTGAAACAGTACTAAAAACATTAAAGCTCACTAAGCAATATTTAGTGAGTTCCATATAGGTAAGCCCTCTAGTACAATCTTGGTTGGCAACTGTAGGCATTACCACAATACAAATAATAATAATAATAATCCCTTTGATGCTACTACATGCACCAAATGTATACTACTGCAGAAAGTGTTTTTAAAAGATTGAAAGACTGTTTTAAATTTCATTATCCGGAAGAGAACATGTAAATTAGCTATGCCCTCAGAAAGGTAAAGGAAAAATAATGAGTTTTAGGAAAATGTAACCTCTACAAGTTTTAAGTAATATTTATTGTCCACCTTGAAAAGATAAAATAAAAATAGCTAAAAGCATAGATAAAACTGATATTGATTCAGATCTGCTGAAAAATTACATACCTGTAGTTATCTTTGCAATATAGGATAGCAGTTCTAACTGCTTGGCTTCATCAGAAGATGATACTGAATACAGAGGTAGCTCTTCCTCAAACTTTTCAATCATTTCTTTGATTAATCCAATGATAATTGACTTTGGCTGGAATACATACGTATAGGAGAAGACTTACAATCTTTACTAGTAATCATGATAAAACAGCATGCCCATAAACTGCAGTAATTTATTAGCAGGCATTAAGAATCACTGTATACATTTAGCCCAACTATAAATATCAACCTTTCAAACCAACTTTTAAGATAGAGGAAAGGTAGCACTGCCAGTGAGTATATTTCTATTTTATTTTTAATACACATTTATATTTGTATTAATAAGGTAACTATGGGAGTATGGATTAGAAAAGTGGAGAATAGAGAGACTGAATTAAAGATACCAAACACCAACTCAATTGGTTGTTTGAAGCATTACTGGACATATGAAAGCCTCTGATACAGTAGCATCTATTACTAAATACAGGTTAAGGCTATATCTACACGGAGCACTTTATCGGTATAGGAATAACCTTACTGGCAAAGCACTCCCAGCGTGGATGCAGTAAACCAGCAAAGCCTTTGTACCAGAATAGTAAAACTAACCCCCACAAGCAAAACAAGCTATACCATTAAAAGAGTTTTGTCAGTATAATTGTGCCTACACTAGGGGCTTCTGCTGGCACAGCTCTGTCGGTCACAAATCACAGATATTCGCACCCATACCAGCAGAAGCCTGTAGCAAAAACATAGCCTACTTCACAGCAAGAAAAAAAGCAAAACTCATTAGAGAAGATTCAGGCTAGGTGCATCACAGCCTGATCCTGCATTCTTTATTTGGACAAAGCTTTCATTGAGGTCAATGGACCTTTTAGCTAAATAAGGACTGGGCATGAATCAGTAATTACCAGGTACAGATTCCCATCTCATTAAGTAGGAAAATGACACCCATCACCCCTACTCTTCCCCCTCCAAAACTCAATAGCTTTGTTTTACTTATCTTAAAAAGTTAGCTGAAAAAAACAAAACAAAAACGATTTCATTAAATTATTTTTTGTGGCTTGACAACCACATGTTTAAAGTAACCTATGTACTACGTTTCATAAAAGACATCCACTTGGCAACTAAAGTTGCTTTTGGACTTTCTATACTAGTCACTCCCAGAAAAACAAACAAACAATCTCCATTTTGCAATAATGTCCATACCTGAGACAAAGCTATTTTTCAGTAAAATTACAGTAACTGATATAACTGCCTTGCTAAATATAACCTCAGCTTACACAATTACTGGACATTGTTCACAGCACTAACAGATGTTTGACACATTTTCTTTAACTGGTTTATCCTTCTTTCTATCAGAAACAACTTTAATCCCCTTTTTCCCCCCCTCAGTTTAAAATTATTTCCTTATAATAATATCTGACAGGCTGAAGGCTACTACTTAAAGGGAAACAACCTTCTGCTTCTGTCTGTGTAGTCACTGACTGTACATTTAAGATTAACAAATGTAGGCGAAGAGAAAAAAATGAGCGTTAATTTGTATGTAATATAATGTATTCTTCCTGCAATTTGTTTTTCCTTACATGGCTCCAGTTTTGTAGATAGGGCAAGTATATCCTGCCATGTGCATCTACATGTTTTCCCACAGAGATTTCCATGTTTATAGTTGGTTTCAGCAAGCAAATGGGAGGAGCAAAAGGATGAGAATCCAAAATCCACAAACAAATTGGTATGTTATAGGAATTACCTGTTAGACACAAAACAAAAAGCATTATGACCTTCGCATTTCGAAGGTATGCTGAAAACATGATTGTGTGTTCAGTTTTCCTTAAAATATAGCATTTTATTTGCTTTGATTATTTATGCTATTGATTTATACTATTCCTACCAAACTTGCTATATTAAGTATCATTGATTGAAATCCTGTCAAATATAAAACATTTCTTTTACAAAGCTCTGCCACCAAATAAGTCTGTTAGATCAAAGGAACTTCTTAGAGCAATCTATTTATTTTTCTAGGGTGTATATAAGCTTGGAAACAAAGAGCTAATGAGGAGGAGACTCTATTAAGTGCTTTATGTTTAGACTTCAAAGACAGCAAGTTCAAGGAAGAGTCCTAATTATCTGGGGACATTGCATATCCAAGCACAGGACATGAAGACTTTACCTAACACCCACCAGCCTGAGGACTAAGGGCTTATCTACACAGTCTTGTACCTAGTTAACTAAATCACTTTTCTAATATGTAGTTAGTTATTTCAGGGCAAGTCTATGCAAGGGCACTCTTATTTTGGAATAGAAGTGGCTACTGTAGATTTAGGTAAATTGAGGGCTTGTCTACATGGTTAGTGTGTGGCAAGCTAAGGTATGAAACTGGGAGTATGTCATCTTTTAGGGCATCCACACTGCCCTGCAGTTTGGACTACAAAGGTTGTAAACTCCTCTGTGTAGACACTACAGGCACACACTAAAAGGTTTCTGGGTCACATTAATGTAATCCTGTTTGAAAGTGGCCACGTTGCCATCCCCACTACTAAAGCCAATCTGAGCAATTTAACCCCAGAAATTTAAATGAATAAAACATTGGTGTACAGAATTTACCTGTCAATCAACTTTACTTAAAATATTTTTAGAAGTGAGCTCACACTCCAATCCTTTGGCTGATGGTAAGGAGAGGAGCACTCTTACTTTCCATTTTCTCCCCTCTCACCTCATGGCCTCCTGCCTACTGCAAGAGTCAGGAGAGATCTCCGCTACTCTATCCTTTCCTCAGCCTTTGTTCAAGTTGTTCCCACCACCCCAGACAAGGGCTCTAGTGCCAGCCACTGCTGTTCCTCTTAGCTTCTTCCTTCCCCCAAGACTCTGGACCAGGGATAGTCTATTTTTTGTCAAGGTCCAAATTTCTTGGTCAAAGTATAGCCCAGACTCCAGAGAAATTTTTTAAAAAAAAAAGGATGATAAGTAAATAAAAAGATTTCAGGGTCTGTTCAAAAGAGTCTGGCAGTCCAGATTTGGCCCACAGGCTGCCTACTGACTATCCCTGCTCTGGTGAATAGCAACTGCTGCAGCTTGACCAGCTATGAACAGCAGCAGAGGCACTGGAGTTGTCTATCTGCATATTTAGGAAGACAGCACTGGATCATTTTACACTATGTTCACATATGGAAATTATCTTAAAAAAAACAAAACAAAACAAAACAGTTATAGCTTTGACCCCAGACACTGATGACCAACAAGTGGATTTTTCAAGCCCAGTCCAAGTTATCCAGAGAGAGATCTTAATCCAACTCTTGCGTGGCACATGGAGACTCTCCAGGTCACCCATCTTTGCAAAGGAAATAATGATATTTCTGCCTTCTTGGCTATACTAAATTAGAAACCTTTTTCAAGACTCTACATGACTAATCAGGAAGATATACTGTTAAATGTACACAATGTCTTACCATTGTATTTGGCATTGGTATAGAAAATACAATCTATCAGTTGTTAACCTTACCCCGATATTTCACTGGAATAGTGCCACTAAAATTCAAGAGGTCTTTAAGGGATCCGTCTTTGAAAGCTGAAATTGAGAACAAGTTTTTTTTTTTTTAAGTGGTTAGAGGATTTTTGTTTTTAAAAATAAAAAATTCTAAGTATTACCCGTACAGTTTCATTCCACATTTAAATAACTACTGATTCCAACTCTAAGATGTATGCTGAAAATGGACATGTACCAGTGAAATGTGACTGCAAAGATTATTTCCTTGTACTTAGATCAGGGGTGGGCAAACTTTTTGGACCAAGGGCCACATCTGGGTATGGAAATTGTATGGTGGGCCATGAATGCTCACAAAATTGGGGGTTGAGGTGTGAGAGGGGATGAGGGCTCTGAGGTGGAGCCAGAAATTAGGAGTTCAGGGTGTGGGAGGGGGCTCCAGACTGGGGCAAGGGGTTGGAGTGCAGGGGGCAGTGAGGACTCCAGCTGGGGTTGAGGGTGCAGGAGGGTGCTCTGCGTTGGGACCAAGGGGCTTAGAGGGCAGAAGGGGGATCAGGGCTAGGAAAGGGGGTTGGGGTACAGGAGGGAGTCAGGGGTGCAGGCTCCAGGTGACGCTTACGTCAAGCAGTGCCTGGAAGCAGCAGCATGTCCCCCTCCTCTGGCTCCTCTGGGGAGGCGCAGCTAGGCGGCTCTGCATGCTGCTCTGTCTGCAGGCGCCACCCCTGCAGCTCCCATTGGCTGCAGTTCCTGGCCAATGAGAGCTGCAGAGCCGGCAACTGGGGACGGTACAGCATAGAGAGCCCCCTGGCTGCCCCCACGCATAAAAGCCAGAGGGGGGACATGCCGCTGCTTCCGGGAGCCGTGCAGAGCCACAGAACGCGGGGAGCGGGGCAAGCCACAGATCCTGCTCCCTGATGGCAGCTTGAGGGCTGGATTAAAATGTCTAAAGGGCCGGATGTGGCCCCCCGGGCTGTAGTTTGCCCACCCCAGACTTAGATCGTACACATAGTAATTAAACTCACACAGGTGACCATCCCCCCTCCCTTTTTTTTTTTTTAAAACAGAATGTTACTTTATTTGTTTATTCCTTTGGTATCACTCTTTATTGGAAGAGTAATGACAGTTGCACAACTAAGGCCTGGTCTACACTGGGGGGGGGCGGGTGTCGAACTAAGGTACGCAACTTCAGCTACGCGAATAGCTTCCATTCGCGGTGGTGGAGTTCCGGAGTCGACGGGAGCGCGTTCGGAGTTTGATATATCGCGTCTAGATGAGAGGCGATATATCAAACTCCGAGAAGTTGATTGCTACCCGCCGATCCGGGTGGGTAGTATGGACGTACCCTAAGGAAACTTTATGTGCATCTTGTTGACCTTCTCCATTGTGGTCTCAAGTTACAGTGCTTTATCAGCTTGCATATCCCTCCCAAAAGGGGCCTCTGCTCTTCTTCCTTCTCTGTAAGGCTAGTGTCAATAGGACTTTTCTTCTAGCTGGGGGAGATTCAGGAAGGCAACTCCCATCTTTTCATGTACTGCGTGTATATATAGCTGCTACTATATTTTCCACTCCATGCATCTGATGAAGTGAGTTTTAGCCCATGAAAGCTTATGCCAAAATAAATTTGTTAGTCTCTAAGGTGCCACAAGGACTCCTCTTTGTTTTTACTTTTAACAATGTAAATCCATCAAACTATGTTTAAATTTGCTTAAGTGAACTGGAACAGTAACATGGAATCCATTAAATTATCAATTTGTATAATCACTGATGTGTTATAATTTATTCATTTAAAAAAATACTGATTAGTTTGGTGAAGGTAACTTACAACAACTACTGTAGGAAATGAACTACTGAAAAAAAAATCACATGATATCAAGTTAGGAAGACAAACTGAAAATGACAGTAATTTAGATAAATTTCAGTGTAGATAGAGAACCTAGGAAAAGTCAGAGTTCCACATAATCATCAACTGTCGAAAAACAATCAAAGTAACTAGATCAGATTCTTACTGTATGTATCCATGGAGAATCTGAAGTTTGGGTAGATCTTAACAACATTCTTCAGTTCTTCTATGGTCAGGTCCCGGAATTTATACTGTACACAAGTAAAAGGATGTTTCAACTTGAAAGGACTATCTCAATGGTTGCACAGGATAGGTGGGTAAGAATAAGAGAAGAGAAGGCAGGAGGAGGCAGCTAATAATTATCTATAACAAACAGTTTTACCATTAAATTAATTCTCAAACAGATTGCTCCATGGCATGCATACCAACATCTGCAATTATATATTTGTAAAATATATTTGAAAAAGTTGAAGCCAAATAATTACATTGTTTGCTAACAGCAAACTCTATAATGGATTTCACATTTTAAAGGGTTTTCATAACCATTTTTCACAAACATATTAAAGTGTCTGATAAATTCACCTTTTGGATTGAAATGTCATGCGCTTAGTCTCTGTCCATAAGTCAATTATTTTGGAGAGGTCAAGCAAAATCCATATAGTGGTTGAGTTGGGTGAGGGTAGAGGAAAAACCCCAAACATTTCTTTAAAAAAATAAATTTTAAGGTAGACTTACAGCAGGAACTGCTAAAGTTTGAAACGTGGTATGAATATAGTTATTGGTGAGGGCTAATACCTTTGCAAAACCAGACCTCAGATATTTCCTTTGGACCATTCCCTCTCCATAAGCTGCCCTCCAGATTCTTTATCCTCCCCAACAATTTTGCAAATCTGGGACTGTTCACACTTCCAGGATTTCGATATTGTGCTCCAACACATGGGAAATTTGAACTGACACCCCAACGCTGGCACCTAAGCATCATACAACTGAAGCCCAACTTTGGTTCAATGACCTAGTAGCTATACTGGAAAAAATGAGAAAATAGTACACTTGGGCATCTGAGTGGGGGGCTGGACAGAGGGTGCACTTAGGGAGGGGTGAGCACACTAGGGCAGGGGTTCTCATTAAACTGGGGGTTGGGACCCCACAGGGGGTCAAGAGGTTATTACATGGAGGAGTCACAAGCTGTCAACCTCCACCCCAAACACTGCTTTGCCTCCAGCATTTACAATGGTGTTAAATATATTAAAAAGTGTTTTTAATTTATAAGGGGGGGTCGCATTCAGAGACTTGCTACGTGAAAGGGGTCACCAGTAAATAAGTTTGAGAGCCACTGCACTAGGGGGGCTGGGAGGTGATGCACGGGCCGGGCGGGGGGTGAGCCGGCGGTGCGCGTGCACTCGGGGGGTGGGGGGTGAGCCGGAGTTCCCCGCCCTCTGATTCCCGCTCCCTCCCGGGGGCTCCCAGAGCGGCACAGGCCTGTACCCCTTCGCCTCGCACAGGCGCGGCAGGAAGCCACGCGCCCCCATCCAGCCCAACGAGGGGCAGCGCGTGGCCGCCGGGGGCCAGGCCCTGCCGCCGGGGGAGGCGGGAGCCCGGCGCGCGCGCGCACCTTAACCAGCTGCGTCCTCAGCGTCTCCTCGGAGAACTCCATCGCGGCGGCGGCACCTCCCCGCGCTTCCTGCTGCGCCCGGCCGGGACGGCGGCCGCCAGGAACCAAACCCCCTGCCCCACCCCTGGGAGGCGCGCGCGCCGCCTTATGTCCCCGGGCGGGAGCCACCGGCTGGTCCGGGCCAGCGATCCCGGCCCGTGCCAGGCTACCGCGGCTCTGCCCACGCAGGCTGAGCTCGGCCCACTCGTGCCAGGCTACCCCCCCGCCCCGCCAACGCAAGCTGAGCCAGGCCCAGGCGAACCCTGCCCTGCAGGCTGGGCCTCCCGTGCCAGGCCAAGCCCTCTGGGTAGAAGGTGGCTAAGGACTCTGCCATGCTCGGGCTGGATACGTGCTGTCCAGTCCACATCCTAAGGGTCCAGCGCTGCCAGGCTTGGCCTGCAATGCAGCCCGGGGCTGCCAGCTCTAGCCAGAGTGGGGGTGCATGCAGCTTTCTGTTCCTGGGACACTACTGGGTTCGGGGCTCCCTCTCTGCTGCTCAGCTAGTTGAACTCTGCCCACACTTGGCTACTGGACACAGCTTAACTGGAGAAGGGTAACTGGCACACTGAAGCCAGCCTAATAGTCCCCCCCACCTAACAGCGGGTGTCAGAATACAGCCAACAAACCAAAGGACAGCAAATACCACCTTTGCCAGTGTTCAAGGATATATAGCAGGGGTGGGCAAACTATGGCCGATATCACTGACCTGCCAGCTGTTTTAATCCAGCCTTCAAGCTCCCTCTGGGGGGGCACGGTCTGGGACTTGCCCCGCTCCAGCCAGAGAGCAGGGTCAGGGGCCACTCCATGCGGATCCCGGAAGCAGCAGCATGGACCTCCTCCGGCTCCTACGCCATAGGGGCAGCACAGCAGATTCTGCTCTGCACCCTGCCCCTGCCCAAGTGCCACCCCTGCAGCTTCCAGTGGCTGGGAACCGAAGGCAATGGGAGCTGTGGGGGCGGTGCCTGCAGACAGGTCAGCACGCAGAGCCACCTGGCTGCACCTCACATAGGAGCCTGAGAGCCGCTTGAGCTAAGTCACCTGGAGCCTGCACCCCTGAGCCTCTCCCTGTGCCCCTGCCCCAGCCCTGATCCCCCTCCTACCCTCCAAACCCAGCCCAGAGCACCCTCCTGCACCCTAAACCCCTCATCCCTAGCCCCACCCCAGAACCCACACCCCCAGCCAAAGCCTGCACCCCTTCCTGCACCCCACTCCCCCAGCCCCTTGAACTCATTTCTGGCCCCACCCCAGAGCCCACACCCCAAACTAGAGCCCTCACCCGCTCCTGCACCCCAAGCCCAATGTTGTGAGCATTCATGGCCCGCCATACAATTTATATTTCCAGATGTGGCCTCAGGCCAAAAAGTTTGCTCACCCCTGATATATAGGATGCACACCTGTCATAACTATAAAGGGAAGGGAACAGCCCTCCTGTGTATACAATACTATAAAATCCCTCCTGGCCAGAGACACCAAAATCCTTTTACCTGTAAAGGGTTAAGAAGTTCAGGTAACCTGGCTGACACCTGACCCAAAAGACCAATAAGGGGACAAGATACTTTCAAATCTTGGTGGGGGGAAGGCTTTTGTTTGTGTGCTCTTTGTTTTGGGGTTGTTCACTCTTGAGACTAAGAGGGACCAGACATCAATCCATGCTCTCCAAATCTTTCTGAACCAGTCTCTCATATTTCAAACTTGTAACAGCCAGGCAAAATGTGTTAGTTTTATCTTTGTTTTCTCAACTTGTAAATGTTCCTTTTTGCTAAGAGGATTTACCTCTGTTTGCTGTAACTTTGAACCTAAAGCTAGAGGGGGTTCCTCTGGGCTCTATGAATCTGATTACCCTGTAAAGTTATTTTCCATCCTGATTTTACAGAGATGATTTTTACCTTTCTTTCTTTAATTAAAAGCCTTCTTTTTAAGAACCTGATTGATTTTTCCTTGTTTTAAGATCCAAGGGGATGGGATCTGGACTCACCAGGAATTGGTGGGGGAAAGGAGGGGGGGGATGGTTAAATTCTCCTTGTTAAGATCCAAGGGGTTGGATCGGTGTTCACCAGGAACTTGGTGAAGAAGTCTCTCAAGACTATCCAGGGAAGGGAGTTAGTATTTGGGAGTGGGGGCAGCAAAACCAGATCTAAGCAGGTAATTCAGTTTAAGAGTTCACCTGCAGGTCCTCATTTCTGTACTCTAAAGTCCAGAGTGGGGAAGGAACCTTGACAACACCCTGCAAGCCACCAACTGCATAGCAGAAATCCTGTCTAGACAGTGGTGAACACTCTACCATTATCAAGAACTCCCACATCATCATCAGGAGGAATTGTCTAGATGCCTTTAGGCTCCCACATCGTCTTGGGAACCAGCTTAATAGATCCAGGTGTGGTGTGGTTTGCTGCACCAAAACAGACCATGCCTGGGGCATCCAGGACAGGGCAGGCCACTGTGCATCTGTGGAGGATGCTGCACACAAGCTGGATGGTTGTTCCCTTTGTTTTGGGCTCCTGGAAAATCTTTCCCAAGCTGAACATTGCTGACTCAGAGGCTACTGACTGACTCAAGACCATTTAGCTGTGTTTAAAAAAAAAAAAAAACCAACAACATTGCCTTGCTTGTCTTGCCCCCATGTGATTGATTTTTTTTATTACTTTGGCTGGTGAGAAACAGAACCAGCATTCCAGTGCACAAACTCAAGAGCATGAGGCCTAAAAATCCATTTAAAAATCAAACTGGAATGCTCAAACCCACAATATTTGTGTCTTCTCTGCTAGATAAATAGTATTTGCTTGGTTATATGTTTCTCACCAGCCAAAGTAACAAACGTGGTAACTGAGTTTGTGCACTCCTTAGATAACTACTGGTGAAGGGGTCATTCTGGAAGTCCTTGGGCTCACCATCGGAAATTTATTAAAGGGGAACGATGGAGGGCAACTCCCAGGGGTTGTTCTCTTTCTGCTCCAGGAGATAATCCAGAATATACACTTTGCTAGTGCACTCACACCTATCTTTCATCATTACTGCAGCTGGGAGTCTGTTTATGGGGACAAAGTACATTCCCTCTCTCCAATAATATCATGATTCTGTAGGGTATAAAATAGGAATATTGGAAACCTTACAGAAGTTACAAAATGAAATTGGTGTGAGGTATGTGGAATTCACTAGGTAGAAGTCCTGACTGCAGCACTAGATGCACCCCAGCCCTGGAATCTCTCTGCTGCTTATGAAACTTGTATTCAGAAATCTTGCAGACTTTATAAACACCCTTAAGGAATCTGTGGAATAATCAGAGGTTCAAATATTCATAGTGAAGTTCTCCAGATTAACAACCCAACCTTCCTACTCCATCCCCCCTCACCAAAGTATTCAAGGCTGTAGTAGTCACTGAGGCCAAATGAATAAAACCATATTTGGAATTTTTAGACCAAGCTGTATTTCATATTTCATGTTAAAAATAGAAGACTGTTCATAAACTTCAGACTTGCATATCTCAAAAATGCCTTGACCCAATTAACCTCAAACTGTCCAGAAAGTATTGTCCTCTATCTAGAGACCACATGATCAACATTTCAGATTAAAAGGGGTTTGGGTTATTTGTGTTTTTTGTAGAATTTACAGGGGGATCTCAGAGTTGTACCCATAATGGAAAGGAAACATCCCCAAAACAAACAACACACACACACTCTACCAGAAAATACACTGCTGCATACACATCTCCCCCTGGGCACAGGGAAAGAGAACAATTAATGACAGATGCTAGTCATGTCCCTTAATGCAATACCGGAAGATGCTCAGATATGATGGTATTAAGAATGTGGAATAAGAACCTATCTGGAATAGAATCTAATAACGAATGTAGTATTAAAGCACTGAATACTTAAAAGAGCAACAGTCTCAAATCTTTTCCCAGTGGGTGTTTTCCCCTATAGAGATGCTAACATGGATCCATAATATCATCATAATCCTCCCTGTCACCACTGTTAGATGAATCCAAAGGCTGGTCAAGTCTTGCATTGACTATTGCTACTTTGTCCATTCTGGTGCCAGAGTGAATCCTAAATTCTATTCCTAACCTCATGATCTTCACCAGCTGCTTCAACCATGTTACTTTTTCCTTGTATCTCTTCACTATTATTCTCCTCTTACTGCTTTAAATTCAAGTCCCTTACATTCAAGGTCCTGCAAAAATGCAGGCCATTTGACCTGACATAGCTAATTTCTTCCTCCTCTCCTTCATGCTTATTGTTCCATTCATCTCTTTCTCAAGCCACACCTTCTTCCACGTTGCTATGCTTTGAACAGGCTCCCACTTCCTTATTTGCTAAGCAACCTGTCATTTCTCATTCGTATCTTTACATAAAACCTACTTCCTTCTTCCAGGAACCCTTTCTAGTGATAAAGTGTTTTATTCTGCCTGTGTCAGAGTAAGCTTTTGGAGGAAAGAACAGTGATATTATCTGTAGAGCACTGTATAACAGCCCTATGTACATTACAATAATGCCCTTTTGTCATCCCTACTACCATCAGTAAAAAACAGAACACATCATTCCTAGCAGGTGCAGAATCTGCATCTCTCACAATGAGTATGCACAGGCATTTGTTAGCAGGGTCAAATGCTTTAGGGACTACTCAGAGATTAGTAGTAGAGGAATATATCTTAAAATAACATGAGGGAGTTCTTGAAATGAATAGCTTAGGGCAGAATCAAATAATTTAGATGTTTCAGGACGCAATCAGGATGAAGCTCTCTCTCTCTCTTTTCGGAAATACTATTTTTTTTTTTACAAAATGTTTCTTCTGGTGCCTTCCTGTTTAGTGATCAAACTAATTTCTGGAGCAGAGTTGTTGTAGCCCTGGCACCTGTAACTGAACTCTACTCCTGCTCATTGCTGTCTGAGCTGTTAGCAAGAGTGCTACTTATCAGACTGTTATCTCTAAGCAATTGCTCTCTTTTGAATGCTGACAGACGCCATTTCATAGAATCATAAAAACATAGATGGAATGAACGTATTGGATCTTCTAGTCCATCTCCCTGTCACTGCATTTGCCCACTGGACATAAATTCAAGGTTCAGCATGTCTGCAACCAAAATAAATCCAGTTATCAGCAATTTGAAGGAAAGTACAGTAAACATAGAGATCTCTGAATAAGTATTCCCCACCTCCCCATTTATTTTCTACAGTTGCCACTTTTCTCTGTTGTAGACGGTCTTGGAGGCAGGACCATGGGCCTGATCCAAAGGACATTGTAGTCAGCGGAAAGACTCTCATTGACCTTAAGCTCCTAGTCAGGCTCTCCCTAATAGCCTGCATAAGATTCCTTGCAATTTCCAGCCAAGAATATGTTGCACAGGAAGCACCCGTTGTACATAACCCAGATACCATAGATAGGTCTTGGGGGGGGAACAGACAGATCATGTAAACTACAGAGAACCCACATTCAGACACCTGCTGGCTGATAACAGATGCATCCAAGAATAGCAAATGCCTACTTCTAAGCATACATTGAAATTTCCTATGCTATAAAGAGCAACTTTGAGGAAGATCATCAGTCCTTGGGATGAAAGACTGTTCTCTCCCAAAAGACAGGCCCCGAGAAAATTAATACTTCTCTTGCTGCTCTTCTGCTTTCCAGTCCTTAGACATGCTGCTAGACTAAGCCTTTCAGTTATATCTGACTGTGTAATGAAAACAAAGCATAGAATACCAGATACTAGGCCACGTTTAAAAAATACTCAGCGTTTAAGAAGTTCTTTCCTTTTGTGTTGATGGTACCATAGCATATAATGGGTTTTTAAACAACTATACAATATTATTAGGGTTACAAATATGTAAATAAAAATGAATGGACTCCTTTCCAACTATTGATCTGTCTCTTTTGTTCTAAGCCTTTGACTGATAGTACACCACCATGGATCTTTTAGCTATCAGAGGAGCATGCCTTTCGGAAAGCCAGTCCCCAGAGTCTGAGCACAAAGTACAGACTTAAAGCCAGTTTTGGGAATCTGCATGGAGTCCTGTAATATAAATGCCAACAAATTCCATTCCTTGTCTGATGGCATATACATCCCCCTTTATCTACTAGTAAACAGCAAGATGGATCAGAGTGCAACAATGAATCAAACTAAGTAATTTCATGGTAACATATTCCTGCAGGGAACAGAATCTCCTTGCAAATCAGACATTTTGTGCATCCATCGTGGCAGTTGGGAAGGGCAGTAGCCAAGATCAAAGGAAATGAGGAAAAAAGACCAATTCAGTTTTATAGCATATACAAAATTAGCCATCACAGCTGTTATTTTGCTGATGTTATTCTGTTTTCATGCTCTTTGGGCAATTGTTATGTAATGAATTATGTCACAATTTACTTCAGTGTACAGTTCCCTTCAATGCAAAGTCCACAACTGTACAGCCACCAAGTAAAACCCAACATGCTGGACTGCTTAAAGTCAGTTCTTTGAGAACTGGCATTTCAGCTTCAACCACTTGGCACATAACACTTGTCTGGCAAAAGCAGTGCATCTTTAGTAGGGAACCCCTGTGAGGACTTGTACAATGATTGTAGTTTTCTGGATGGTTTTTGTTTTGGGAACATCACTGAAGAAGAAGTTGCACCTAGCATCAGGTTGGGTGAGTATAAAACCTAGTGTGAACCTGTAGTGAAATGTTAGCCATCCCATACTAAAACAGATCAGTGGTGCTAACAGCATTCCATATTTTCAGATATTAAGCATTTCTGGTGCATTTCACTAAATGACAATTCAAGCCCTGGTTTTGGCAGACCAGGAAGCAGATCTCTTCAGCTGGTATAAATTTCCATAGTTCAATGGACCAGTGATAACTTACACCAGCTGAAGATCTGCTTCCTGGTTCCTCCAATTTTCTCCATGAATCAATCACCAAGTCCATATGGAAAGGAGAAGTAATAATCCATTTTAGAGCCAAACTTGAATGTGGAGTTTATTCTTGAATAGGACCAGCAGCTTTGAACATCTGCCTCTCGTACATAATGCAGCAATGAATTAAAGGAGTTGCCTGAAATACCAACTACTATGTACAAGTATATCAGGGGAATTAATGTAAGTTTGATTAGTTTCTAACATGGGTTTGAAGAACGGTGGCCTTTGGCTAGCTCCCAAGACTTTGTTGGGGAACTGCCTCAGAAGCATAGTGTGGTTCAGAGAGCCTCAGATAGCTTTTACTCAGTGACTAATAGCAGCAGATAGGTAGCAGTTGGTGAGTAGGGCAGATCAGACCAGTCCGCAGCCATCTCTCTCTCTCTCTCATGTACTGTTCTGACCACCATGATGCATGAGGCCTTTGTGACATTGATGTTAAGATTGTGTCAAAGCATTCCATTGTGGGAAAAAACAAACAAAAAAAAAACTAGTGCAGAAGATAGCAGCTTGATTGTGATGGTCAGTGGCTGATGGCATTCTGTCTGTGTTAGTTTCACTGTCTATTTACATGGACACTTATTGAGTTTAGGATTCTGGTTTTAACTTTTACGGCATTTAGCAGCTCAAGTCTCAGCTATTTTAGTTTCCAGCTCTCTCAATTCAACTCCACTCTTGAAGGTCCAAGAGCTGAAGGACAGCTGCATTTAAAAAATAGGTACTGTCTGTATCTTTGTCCCGATAGCTAGTGTTACGGAATGCCTCATTTTTGACTTGAGAATGACTATGAAATTAGTTCCTTTTAAGGAAGATTTCAAAACCTTTTGTTTCAGAAGGACTCTTAGCTCAGAGCAATAGCATATTGAATTTATTAATGTTTCCTACAGATTGTTTTCATCTTGTACAGTTTAAATAATGTAATCTTTGCTTCACAATAAAAGTGGCCAGGAAACTTTGGTAGATATAAATACCCTTATTACTATATTAGCAGGCTTTGAAATACCCATTTTTGAGTTTATATGCATAGGCTTCCAGGACATTCTGAACTTAAGTGATCATAGAGAACAGAGTAGTAATACTATAGTCAACTATTTGCACAGTTTATTTCCTGAAAAGGCAGTATGCGAATGAAAGGAAAGATCCTGTTCTGGATAAGGCTGCTAGGCTATCATTGAATAAATTTGTATTGAAACTTCAATTTGCATTGACTTTGAACTCCAGCCAAACCTTCCTTGAACTTTGGGGATGTTCAAAATCCACCTGAGCTTTGTGGCTCAAGACTTTATCTAGATATAATTGATGAGCAGTATCCTAATACTTACTCAACAGGTCATAATCCCATCTAAACTCTCTTATCCACTCCTTAATATTGATTATCTTCCAAGCAGACTAACATTGTTCTTCAAATATGATACGAGAATCCTCATCTTTGCTACTATATGGTAGAATACTTGATTAATTTAGTTTTATTTTTCACATCATCTCATTGGCTAGCTATTATTGCTAATAGCCCTGTTCTGCCAATTCGAGCAGATGCAGATTTAGGAGAGGAGCTCCTTTGGAGCAAATGCCAGAAACATGTTGCTTTCTGAAATAACCATTTTAGGGAGAAGGCAAATTAAAATTGCAGGCTTGACCCTCAACTGGTATAAATATGTGCAGCACCGTTGAAATCAACAGAGCAATGCCAATTTACCCCATCTGAGGATCTGGCTGTTCCTTTGTAGCAAAAATTTTCATTTGCATTCCATAGTCTCTGAAGCTGGTTCCAGGTTAGTTTGAGAGATCCAGCATTAAGCAAAATAACTCCTAGTACAGTGGTTTTCAACCTGGGGTCCCGCCGACTCCTGGGGAATCCGCAGACTATGTCTAAGATTTCCAAAGGGGTCCACACCTCCATTTGAAATTTTTGTAGCGGTTTGCCAATGTAAAAAGGTTGAAAACCACTGTCCTAATAGAATATTTGACTATTACTTTCTGAGAGCATTCACTATTGTGCATGTGTTTGTTTATAGACTCATTCTGGCTGGAAAAAGAAAGATGATTCACACAAGAAGTAATGGATGCAGTCCTGCCACTGACAACTAAATGCAGAGTTATTATTGGTATCAAGAGTGACAAGGGCATTCCATTACAAATGCAGCTCTGCAGCTAAACACACACCAATGTACAACACCTGTTGGTGGTTTAAAGAAAAACTATCCAGGCCATGTCCAGTGACTAGCACCTGACAGTCCTCAACATGGTCAAGCATATTGTTCAGGTTGTTGGTTTCACATAAAGCAATTGAATGCCACTGTGTCATAATTTATGTAAAAGTTGCTCAAGCCCTTAGATTTACACCCCAGCACTCCTTGACCCACAGAGCCTGGGAGATTTGAGGCTCCATACTGACTGGACATATTCAGAGGGGATAGCCAACTGTAACCCGCTATAGAAAGAAGAGTGGAAAAGATTCCTCTCTCATCTCCAATTTCTGGGGGAATATTTAGCTTTGTATTATGGTACGAGCCATGATAGCAAGTGAAAGTTCATATATGGTTTGTAAATGGAGCAAATAGAATGGGGTTGGGGAAAAATTACTCTGCAGGATAGAATCCTAAACTACCAAACACACTGGTCCCAATCCAGCAAAGCACTTCAGCAGGAGTAGGCCTGATTAAGTCAATAGACCAGAGGTGGGCAAACTACGGCCCACGGGACTATCCTGCTTGGCCTTTAAGCTGCCGGCCGGGGAGGTTAGCCCCTGGCCTCTCCCTCACTGTCCCCCTCCCACGCAGCCTCAGCTTGCCAATGCCACCAGTGCTCTGGGCGGCGGGGCTGCGAGTTCCTGCCGGGCAGTGCAGTGGCATGGCTGGCTCCAGCTGGGCAGCGCGGCTGGCAGTCCTGCTGCTCTGAGCAGCATGGTAAGGGGGTGGGGAGCGGTTGCATAAGGGGCAGGGAGGTCCCGTGGGGAAGTCAGGGGACAGGGAGCAGGGGGCAGTTGGATGGGGCAGAGGTTCTAGGGGGGCAGTCAAGGAACTGGGAATGGAGGGGGAGGTTGGATAGGCGTGGGAGTCCCGGGGGGCCTGTCAGGGGTGGCGGGGTGGATAGGGGTTGGGGCAGTCATGGGACATGGAGCAGGGGGGATTTGGATAGGGGGTGAGGTCCCAGGGGGGGCAGTAAGGGGCAGGGGGTCCTATGAGGGGGCGGGGGCCAGGCTGTTTGGGGAGGCACAGGTTTCCCTACCCAGCCTTCCATACAGTTCTGGAACCGATTTGGCTCTCAGGCCAAAACATTTGCCCACTCCTGCAGTAGACCTACTTGTGTTTAAATGCTATGCTGAATAGAGGCCAGATATTTCAGCACTTTGAGGGTACAAGTCCTTGATGAACAAACTGCAGGAGACTCCAAAACTTTAGAAAATGTTTCAGACACCTGGGGATTCTTTTACATATGAATGACTGGTATTTACTGAGAAGACATCCCATGCCTTCAACTCCTTTTGGCTTTTTTTTTTTTATTGCAACTACCTTTTCAACAAATGCAAGTCCCAGCCTATGCAGAACATCATTGCTCACCATTGCATGCACAAAAGTGAGACTGGAAGGTACATAAGAACACTAAGACAAAATTTAGGGGATTATTAAATTGTTAGGGAGATTTTTTTGGAAGCATTACAGCTCAGTTCATAGTGAACATTTGTTAAAGCTGGGTGTTACAAGTCTCGATGAAGTAACCTTTGTCTGCTTTTGATGATACTCTGCACAGATTCAAGACAACTGAAAATCAGGTTTGAATTTTAACCAGTTCTTTGTAGTTCGCAAGTGTTTTCTGTGAAAGGAATACATACTGGATCAGGTACTGGTAGAGGTACTTTCTTTGAGGCCTCACACAAAAGTGTAAGGCATCCTAATTAGATGGAACATGAGTTACAATTTCTCAGATGCTGAGGAAGCAGCAAATCAGGCTGAAGGAACTGCCTACAACTCTAGAACACATTATCTTCAGCAACTATCAGTCTTGAAACTCATTCAGTGTAACTACGTACTATGAAAAAAGGTGAAATCTTCACCATATTTTAATTTTGTTCTCACAATATTAATCTCAATCCTCTGCTGAAATCTGCATATCAGAAACCTCCAGCCATGTTAATCTTAGAACTATATTGAAGGTAAAGAATCCCATAGTAACAGGGCCAGCTCTAGTTTTTTTGCCGCCCCAAGCAAAAAAAACAAACCTCGAGAGCGCAACTGCCGAAGCAAAAAAACAACAACAAAAACACCTCCCTGGAATTGTGCTGCCCCAAGCACATGCTTGGTTTGCTGGTGCCTAGAGCCGGTCCTGAATAGTAAGTGACCATGATTTGGGAAATGTGTTAGCAGTGATCTTGATATAACATTCTCTATGAGCTCATTCTCTTGGGGGAGAACCCTATGAGGATGTGATGTAATGTCCAAATTAAACTAATAGCAATGGAACTGAAATTCCAAGTTACTACTAAATTTGGATTTACAAATATTAAGATCGCATGAAATTTGATTGACAGCCTCAGAGAGTGAAGTCTTGGGGATAAATGAAGACCAGGTTAATACAGGCAGAAGCAGCACCGGCTTCTCCAAAGAAGGGGTAGGTCAGTCTCTTTGCCCATCCTGTCCTTGATCTCTCTGTCCTGGGCATTCAGCAAGATGGCAGTTGATGTTGTGGTTTGTGACCTGGACTATAACTAAACATTTTACCACCTCAGAGCCATCATTCAAAAACTACTTTTGCTCACTACCAACCAAGGCTGGATTTAAACCAATAATCTCAAGATGCTGTGTGTCCCAGTGCCAGTCCCATGACACACCCAGTCCCTTCCACAAAATGTTAAAATAAAACCTATCCGTCAAGACTCAATGTGCTAAATGCACCAGCTAAATAGGTTAAGTTGTCCCCACTGCTGACATCACAATCATGGAATCCCAGCTGGTGCATAAAGATAGGAAACAGGAATTTGGTAAGTAAACATTTTCTGCAAAGATGCTTTATTCTAGTTTCTTTTTCATATTTTTAAAAAAATTACAAACCACACATTCCTGCGCTTACCAAACCCCTCAATTAGCTAATTTCAGGCCCCAACAGGTTGTGATGACAGCAGCATAGTGCATGCTGAGACATCAGTTGAAATGCAAGCCAGCTCTTATTCTGCTTACTCTGAACATTCAGCACATGCTTCTGACCTCGGCAGGCTTCCAATACCACATTTAAAAAGTGTGGTAACACAGGAGTGCTGGAAAGGACTGCTTTTTATTACCTGGCCTCAGCCATATAGACTCAGACTTTAAGGTCAGAAGGGACCATCATGATCAGCTAATCCGAACCTCACCCACTCCTGTAATAGACTCCTAACCTCTGGCTGAGTTACTGAAGTCCTCAAATCATGATTTAAAGACTTCAAGGTGCAAAAAATTCACCATTTACACTAGTTTAAACCTGCAAGTGACTCGTGCCCTATGTTGCAGAGGAAGGTGAAAAACCCGCAGGGTCTCTGCCAATCTGACCTGAGGGAAAATTCCTTCCCGACCCCAAATATGGTGATCAGTTAGACCCTGAGCATGTGGGCAAGACCCACCAGGCATAACTCAAGCAATTCAAAAGACCCAGTGTACACAGGACTCGAAACCACCAGAACCCAAGATCCTTTGTCTGATGTATATAAAATGGGCAGAAGTACAGTGGCACCAAATGTCAGAAACTATAACACTGCCACCAAATTTGAGCAATTAGAAGGCTTAAAACCCTAGCTTGATGAGTGCAAATAAATTCAGAAGTGGGCCCTTGTGCTTATTAAAAAAAAGCTCTTATTCTCTACAATATCAATCTGCCGTGAACATGCAAATATGCAGAACATTTTGAAATGGACTTGGCTACCAGTCTCACTGCACATGGAGCCAAGTCTGCTGAACCATTCACCCGCACCACAGCAAGCAACAGGGCAGCCTTCAACAAACTTAATCCACAGGACAAGTCCATCCAGACGGGGGGGAAATAAGCACTAGTGGCCTGCTTTTCACCAAAAGAGGAAAATGGAGGAGTTGGGCACAAACAGCACCAGAAATGCATGGGCTGACCTGAAAAAACTTACCAATCTAGAGGAAATGGTGGGGGGGAAGTCAGTTGGGAGAGGATGGAAACAGTTCAGCTGACACCAGTGCAGAGAGCTGTAAATGAAGTTTCCAAAGGCAACCTGAGTGCCAGATCTGTTCTGGGGAAAGCCGCTGACTGACTGTAGCCATAAAAAGCCAGCCACAGGCAGGGAAGGCTTGACATTAAATAGGCCCAGTTACCCCAGGAAACTAATTACATCCCTGCACAAAGACAAAATTACAATGCAATATGCTCAGTGTAACCAAGAATCTAGTGATCAAGAAATCTTACAAATTATTTTAAATAAATTAACTTGCAGTTAAGCTGCAGAAAAGGGAACAACACCTGGAAACCCACAGCTTCAAAGCAAAACACGGTATTAACAGGACACTATTCAATATTAAAATGGCAAAATATGACCTCCCCTGGTGTAAGTTTCTGCTTCTAAGTGTACCCCAAAAGCACTAACCCATTCTGTTCTCCCCAAAAAAGGAAGCAGATGGCCTGATTACCACTACTTTGCACCCTGTGTATTCATTTACTCTCATGCAAGGAGCGTAAATTGCTACCAAATCAGAACAGTACTGATTTACACCCAATTTTCATAAAAGTGAACCACCATGAGGGATGAGGCAATGGAGAAACAGGCTCCAAATCTTTTATATTTCAGAAGCTGGTCAATAACAGGACAAAAGCTTTGTCATAATCAGACCTGAAACTGTGCATGGCTCACTGTTCCTCCACTTCCCCTGTGGGCATCATTCTTGTCAGCAAAACTAGGCAAAAAGTCTCATTATAAATACATTGGGCATAAGGATGGAGTCAGTGCTGAGTGGAGGGATGGCCTGTCACTGTGCAGTCTCAAAATTTGCTTTCCTGAATGGCTGAGTTACTCTGCTAGATTTCCATACATTCAGATTGGCTATATGAGCACTTCTGATCACTTTCTTCCCCTTTAGGACAACTGGGGCTCACCTAGTATCTTGTAAGGAGTCTAGGAGGAAAAAAATAGCATAAATTGTATATAAATTAATGCAAACCAATGACAAAGATAAATAAAATGTTTAATACCTGTAATTTATTATATACATAATATGCAAAACTTTTATCTGCACTCAGCATATGTAAAAGTATACACTTTCTTGACAGCACCCAGAAAACAGTTATGTATGTTTTTACCTGATTTGTCACATTTTGTAAAAAGACTCTGTGCACAAATGAAACCCCCAAAGAAAATCATAGGCTAAAACAGAAAGCATTCAATTACACACTGACAATTCAATATTGCATCACACGCACCAGAATAAATAAAAGTCAAGTATATTCATCACAATTTAATCACCAGTCTCTCTCCATATATTTTCTCTCTCTGTTTTGGTCTCCTGCTGTATTGGGAAATATGCTTCAGATACTAATTAGGTTTCAAAATGAAAAAAAAAAGTTTTCCCGCACAATTTCGGGGTTTACACAAAAATAATTCCAGACTCCAGTGAAGAGATTTCATCTACTTTGAAAAATTTCTACTTTAAAGCACAGCACAGAATTGCACACTAAGGCTTCCTGTGATGCACTACCCTGACCGCCCGAGGACAGTGCTGTGGTGTATAATCACAGCTGAATTGTAAATACAAAACATTTTCAAAAAGTCTAATACAAAGTGCCCTTAATTTCTTTTAGTAATACAGGTAAAGAAATAGTTACTGTAATTGTGCAGTCGAAGCCTGACCTGGATTTTATGAAAACTAATCATTTCAGACTATCAAGTTTAAAGATCTGTCATCTGTGATAGCAGAAACAGACTAATCTGTACTTTTTTTTTATACTCCTACATTCATGAATAGATTTTTTTAGACCCAATTTAGTAAAAAAAAAAGGCACATCTTCAAACACTGAATTTAAATCTAAAAACCAAAATAAACGTTTAATTATGATGAACGTCACTAGCTTAACATGTAATCCTTATAAGCAGGAATAGGCAATGGGGGTGTTTTTTTGTTTGTTTTTTACTTTAAAGTCTTTTGAAGTCTCATCAGATATTGACTACATTAACAAAATAAAATTAATTATCTGGTAGAGAGTAAACAGATTTTTGGATATAAAATAATTTTTTAATACTTTCCTAGCTGATTTACAAGCAGTAAGAATGCAGTAAATGTACAAAGACATGTTAATTAAAATCTAGTAACTTGTACAAAGTTTAAAAAAAATTAGTAACCCATATTAGCTATGAGAAAGTAGGTCTTGACTGCAAAGAGTGAATTAAATTTCTATATGAAATATAAAAAAAATTAAACAATAATTATTTTATGAGGGAACAAATACAGCACAAGGTGTACATTGTTTGAGGAAGGCTGGCAATGGAGACAATATTCCAGTCATCTTCTACAAGACAAATGACAACACGGTGCTTTCAAGATAAAAGAGTTGAAATAATCTTGCAATAGTGGTTAATTACAGCATCTCTGCCAATTACAGAAGTAAAAAAAAGAATAATCAGGGCTTTATTTCACCTATTTTTATCTGAAAGGCAGATTTAGCTCTAAACTGAATGTTTCAGAAGTGTCATTTTCTAATACACACTTTAAAAAATGTCAGTGGATCAAACAGTGAATACGTTTTTCATTTTCAAAGTTTTTTTCAACAATTCAGATGATTGTTCGTGGCTAATATAGTTATCTGGGCTGACAAAGATCTAGAGGTTCAATTCAGTTTAAAAAAATGAACAGCCACTTGGTCATGGTCCCAACATTCATTGTCTTGAGTAGATAATTCTAGAAACTACAGCAAACAATTCAGCTGGTCCCATTAAGCAGAGCAAACATACAATGGCATGTAAATAATCAGCCAATCAGGTTACAGTATCGTGTGTGTGTGTGTGTGTGTGTGTGTGTGTGTGTGTGTGTGTGTGTGTGTGTGTATAGCAAGTACAATAGAGATGGATCAGTTTCTATGTTATGCAATATAACAGTTTTTTACAAAAATACAGAGGCGCACTGTTAATTACCTTCATTTGGGTATCTCTGTCAATTACTACTACACAAACCTGTAACCACTATCCAAAGGGTTCATTCGTTTTAGCAATGTGTTGAAAAGATGGAATGCTTCACCACTGCCAAAAACAGTTTATAATAAGGACAATGCCCCTTTTTTCCTTAGAGTGAGTCAGGTCACCTGCTGCCAATATTGGTCCTTCCACTTTGATGCCAGAATTGGTGTTTCTGGAGGCAGCAATGACAAGAAATGCTCTCTGGTAGGCTACGTCCTTTCCTGCCTTGTGTATCTACTCATTTTGCATGCAATTTCTCTTCTGCCACCTCCTCCTTATTCCTTGGCCAGTCTCTTCCACTTACCCCCAATAACCTTGTAACTCTTTGCCCATTGCTTCTAGCATTAGAGGTTAGCAACAGTTCAAGTATCTAATGGTAGAAGGACTACTAATGGAGAGCTAATGCTTGAAGCAGAGTAGAGCAGTGACTGGCTCTTTGATGAGACCACACACTATGTAGCATGCGGGATAAAAAGTAATGCATCATTAGATTAGGGCTGTGAACCCAGAGTGCAATCTCTGCAGATTTAGATGAACCGTGTGCCTATTGTTTACACGCTTATTTACTTAGAGGAAACTTATCTTTGTAGTGCATAGCTTGAAATAAAGGTGCAAAATGGGCATCAAAATAGAGGGCGGAACTCTCTTGATACACATTACATATACATTTTTGGTTCGCTAAAATTAAATCAGAAGTATTCACTAGTTGAATTCAGCATGACAACTGCAAAGTTATTTGCTATCTCAGAGGAACTGCAAATGCATCTTGCCTTGATCATAAAAAAAATCTGAAAATTCTGTATTTCACACAACTTCATTCTAATGTACTCTTCCAGACTTTGCAACTGCTTGCATAAATAACTGCTTCATATTTTATAAAAACCTGATTTTTAATGCAAGAGAAAACATAAAAGTGTACTATACACTCAACGTGTAAAAACAGATGAAACTGTAAAATCAATTTTAAGATTTGCAGGGCAGAAAAAAATTCCTAAGCATTTGCTTGAGCTAAAAAGCACTAGTTATATACAAACGCTGCAAATTCCTATTTTCCAAGAAAAATGTTTATTTGTGTTTTACTGAAATCAGTTGGCATTGACATTCCAGACATAAAAAATGCCAATGTAAACTTGGTCACACTGCTAAATGCAAGGTATAATGAATGACAAGCATTTTTTAGAAATCAAAAGGTTCTTCTGTTTAATTACTATTTTTGTTAAGACACAAGGTTCTCAAATCAGAAAAACATATTTTATTGCTTTAAACATTACTGGCAATGGCTGAAATTTACAACCAAGCTGTTTTGAACAGAAGATGATATTTCAATATTTTGAGGGATCCTAATCCAAGAGATTTAAGATACAAAGCAGTACTTTTATCTCTCAAAAGTAACTAAGGAACATAAATGGCATTCATCTTTTTTTCCCCCACATGTCAAACGAAGAATGCAAGTCTGATTTACTGGTGTATGGGCCCACAGAAATCTTGCAAGCCAGTGCATAGTTAGTCAATATTTCTGCTGGCATTTTGAACTAATTTAGTCAATGGAAACATTCATTAATAGCTTTTATTCCAAAAATCTGCATTAGTTTCTTTTTGTAAAAAATTAACCCTGGCAAGTATTAAAAATAAATATTTTAGGGTCAAACTAAAGCCTTGTTTTTCTATGCCCTCTCCTCCCTTTACATATTTTCTTGCTCACCAATAAGCAAATAAAAACAGAAGTTATACTATAAGAGGAGCTGAAATATTGAGGCAAAGGGGTGACCAGGATAGTAGAAAAACAGAACAAAACCACTGTAAATCAGTTAACGTGTCCTCAGCTTCTTTGCCTGCCTCTTACGTTTCAATTCCTCCTCTTCACGTCTCAGCTCTTCTAGGTCCTCTTGGACACCAAGTCTCAAACTGCCAAATAAGAGAAGATACTAAATCCTTTACACACTGCTACCCAGGAGACATTAATGTGTATAACTCCTGCTCTTCTTTTCATGTAGAAAAAGTAACTAACCCAAATTTAGAGTTTAACTTAAAGTATTAAATACCCCAAGTATTCAAATAATTGAAGTTTGGCATAAGATATTTTTCTTTTTAAATGAAAGCTGCATGGTACCCAGAATTTTAGGTTTGTTAGGTTAGAAAGATCTCTCTCCACTTGAAGGATGCACAACAAGCCTGGGATATTTGGTTAAAAGCATTTTGGGGTAGAGAGAAAAAGATATTTTGCACAGGTGCTTTACAGTTAATACAACTCTTCCCTTAGATTTTTAAGGGGAGCATCTAAACCTTCAAAAACAGTTGAACAGGGAGCCAAGTGATCAACACTGAAAAACCCTTGTTTCATGGTCCCAATCACAAAATCTAGTGAAGAGCAGCTGCTGTGTAGCATTCCAGTAATCGATTGGACAGTTGGTCCCCATAACTCTATATTACAGGCTGATTAACTTTGTGGGAAGAGTAGCTGTACCTGGGGAAGCAATCAAGACCTACTGACCAACCTTGGTGAGAAGTTGCAAGTATGCAATACTTAACACATCTTTTAAAGGACAACGTTAAGGCCCAATAATGGAAACAGGAAACGTGCGCAACTCTGTCTCCATGTTTGAGTCCCAGTACTCAGTAGCTGGGGTAAAACACTGATTAGATTTTATAACCGCACCACATTCACCTTCAAACCATGCAGATGATAAAAATCTACTACAGACTGTTGGCCTGTGTCATATATTGCCACTAAAGAGCTGCCCCAGATATGCATGACTGAAATTCAAAAATCTGCTTCATTTTTCATTATTTTATTATTACTATATTTTGCATTTCTGTGTCTGGACGATGTTTATATATGCATTTACTAGTCAATTCCTTTCCCCAGCTCTCAAGAATTAAAAACATTCTACAATATTTAAGTGATAAACCACAAGGCTTGTTAACATTTTTTGACTGGAACTATAAGACACTTATGGAAGACATTTGGCCTTAAGTTTTATGTAAGCCCGTTTTCACAAAGTTTATATTTAGGACCAAATTTCACCTGAAAAATGTCCATTTTAACTCAGCTGCATGACAAAGGTTCTAGTAGTAAGCAGAAGAAAATTCTTACTAACAAAACTTAAATCTAATTCATACCTCCTGGCTTCCTCTTTCTGTTGCTCTTTCCAGCTGCTCTCCATGTAACGTAAGGCATAATCACTTTCATCTTTATATCTGAAAGAAAATACTTATATCTAATCCAATATAATGAGAAACAAAAATTAGAGCTAATCAACACTAATACATATGGTTGAATTAAGAATAGGCAAGATTTTTTAAAATAAAAGATTATCCTGATAGATACCTTATTACATTTCTCCAAAAAATTAAACTCAAGTTTTAACCCGCTGAATAATAAGCATACTTTAACTTACTTAACCGAGTACTTGTTAACCCATGTTCAATAGTGAATTACAGAAAGCATGTCCTGTCCTATGCAGAACACCTGACACGGCTCATTCTGTTTTGTTTCTGTTGCAGTACTAACTATACCAGACCTGCTGTTGAAGGTCCAGGTGTCCATAACAGCATAATATGGAAAAGGCTGAAATCCTTCCTAGTATTCATTAGAAAATAAAAAATGTATCCATACGATTTAGTCTTTGAACCACTAGCCCAACACTGTAAAAGAAAAGCTCTTGACAATATGCCAGGTTTTTTTAATCTCTTATTTGAATAGTTTTGCTCTTTTCCTCACCTGGGACTTTGGACTGTTTAGTTACCCACCTTCCTTCCCATCCACAAAAAAAGACAAATGAAAGTCAAGTAGAAACAAAGTAGGCATCTGCTTCCTCCTTCACACAATTCAACAGTTTGAGGGGGTCACCTCTTGTGGTTGAACTGTCATGATATTTTAATGACAGCTATACTGATAGGTAAGACAGCTGTGAAAGAACAATTGCAAGCAGAAGAGGATAATACTTCTTCACAAATCTTCAGGTCAAAAATGTTCACTTGACACTATTCACACTAATTAATTCAGACAGTGGGTTATGCTTACATGGCAGCTCTATTAGGGTTGCCACACTGTTAAAGAAAATGTTGTTTTATCAAGAAAAACTGAGGCTTTTGAAATATCATTAAGTTTAAAAATACACCTCTACCCCGATATAACGCTGTCCTCGGGAGCCAAAAAAATCTTACTGTGTTATATCCAAATTCATGTTATATCGGGTCGCGTTATATCGGGGTAGAGGAGTATACCTTAAGAAAGGAGGCAGAGTATGAAACAAGGCAAATAAAAGGTTTAATTTCTGGGTCAGTGTGTCGCACATGTTAATTGCTCTATGAAACAAATATATCAGAGGTTTGACCCTCTGACAGAACAGTTAACATAAATTGAAGAGCTAGCTACAGAGCTTTACACTTGGGCAACAAGATACTATGATGTTGAATATAGAGCATAAATATTTAGAAGAGACTGTGAAATACTACAGGCTTCCATAGAAAGCATTAAGTACCACAGGGCTGGAAATACGTATTGTCCGTTATCACATACGGCGACTCGAAGAATTGATAATTTTGTAATTTATGTTTCATTACTACAAAATTTTATATCATTCTAGTTTTTTAATCAAAATGTCATGTAATACCAAGTCAAATACCTTACAGAAGTCTAAATATATTATGCAACACTATTACTATTATCAACCAAACTTGTAATCTCAAGAAAAAAAGAGATATCAAGTCAGTTTGATCTATCTTCCATAAAGCCATGTTGATTTGCATAACTGCATTCCCTCCTTTACGTGTTTGTTAATCGAGACCCATATCACCCACTCCAGTATCTTGCCTGGGACTCACATCAGGCTGCCAGGCCTATAATTACCCAGGACATCCCATTTACCCTTTTTTAAACTTGACACATCATCAGCTTTCTCCTCATCTTGGAACTTCCCCAGTGCTCTAAGACTTATTGAAAATCAACATTAACAGTCCAGTGAGCTCCTTAGCAAGCTTTTTAAAAAATCTTGGAGGGTAGTTATCTGGACCTGATGATTAAAAAATGTCTAACTTTAGTAGCTTCTGTTTAACACCTTCCAGAAATACTTGTGGAATGGAAAGCGCGTAATCACCATGTGATTAGATGATCTCATGTTTCCCCCCCAAATACAGAACAAGAATATTATTGAACCCTTCTGTCTTTTCTGATTATTGATCATTCTACCATTTCCATCTAGTAATAGACCAATAACATTGTCAGGATTCTTTTTGTTTCCAAAGTATTTTAAAAAGTCCTTCTTATTGTCCTTAATTCTGCTGGCTACAGATTTTTCCTTGTGTTCCTTTGCTTTCATTATCAATTTTCTATAATTCCTAACTTTCAATTTATATTCATCAATATAGTTGCCTTCACTTCCCCTCTAAATCAAATTGGTTTTTTTAACCACCATGACCTTCCACCTCAGTTGGTGGATTGTGGAGCATTTAGTAAGATGTTTTTAAATGATCCTCAATTATCATTCACATTTTTTCTGATTAAATTCTTCCTTCCAGCCGATTTGGCTCATAATTGTTTTCAGCTTTGTAAAGTTGGCTCTGTTAAAGCATCAAGTATATATATATACTACTGGTTTGGACTTTCTTCTGTTTGCACATTTTAAATGTGCTCAAGTAATGATCACTTGTAACTAAGCTACCATTAATTTTTAGTTCTGTGATCAGTTCTAGCCTGTTAGAAGAAGCTGTAATAAAGAATTCCCCTAAAGTGTTTAACAATTTACAGTTTCAGAAGAAAAGAGCTGGTCAAACAAAATTAATGCAGGACATGAAAATATTGTTACATCTTAATTTCTCTTACTTATTCCGATCATAGCCAAATATTTCTCGAATATGTTTTGATATTTCTTCCTGGGGTTGCCCTTCATCATCAATGAAATCATCCATTTCAGAATCATATTCTTCATCATCTTCTATTTGCCTTTTATAACTTATAGGTGGAAGAGAAGGCCTTGGAAGACCTAAACAGAAAGAGTAAAAATATTTACAACTTCTGTAACCCATTTGTCACAAAATAATCTTCACTACTGAAATTATTATTTTTATTATTTTTCTATTTATGCTCCTCCCCATTACTTCTCTCCTTTTATTTCTCCTTGATAAATAAATGATTTCACTGGACTCAGTGCAGGTATATCTATGATTTGGAGTACAATTTGCAGCTCTGGGCCGCAAGACTGAGTTTTTTAAAAAAAACAACTGATTTGGACATTCCAAGAGTCTCAGCAAGAGGAAATATTTCCTCTAAGCTCCACGTACAATCCAAGTTTCCCATCATTATAGTCAACTGCATCCCAGAGGAACTGCCAGAATGAAAGGTAAATGTATGCCTGCATACTTGCTCAACCGTGGAATTTCAAATACACTGGTTTGCAAAATTGCTATCCTATTTACAACTACAAAGAAATTTATTTTTTAAACTTCACTTCCCCACGCCAAAAAGGTACAGTAAATCCAGACAACACTTGCTACGCATACTTCACAGGTTTGTTGTGGGACCTACTGTTTATGAAGTGCTTTGAAATCCTTGAACAGATGGCACTATTAAAATTTAATTAATCACAATTTTAAATGGCACCTGGGCCTCAGGAATCCTTCATTTCTCTCCCCTTTGCTACTCACCCACCTATCCTTAAAAAGCAGCTCGTGTTTATAAAAGTTACCTGAAAAGAGCCAATTACATTTTTTTTGGTTAGTTGGACTCCTCCCTCCTTCCTTTCTATTTTTTAATTTTGTTCTCTCTCTTTCCCTGGAAAAGACCTCACCTACCCAAGGATCTTATTTTCTTGGGTGTAAGCGTTATGTGAAAAGGAAAGAAATATTGCAATGAGTGGCAAGGGGAGAGAAAAAGTCATACTGCTATTTAGTTGCACTCTTCAGAATGCAACTCTGGCTATCAGATACACTTAGAAAAATCTATCTACAATTCACTGGCAATTCCGATCAACTTCAACCTCAGAAATGTGGAACAAGTAATGCATGAAACATTTATAACACAAAACATTATTTGCTGAAAACAGCATACCTTGTGGATGAAACACTGGTCTATGCCCTGGAGAAGGTCTCGTTCCATTCATTGGTGCATTACTTGGTCTGGAGACTAGATTTTTAGATGAGATTGTTTCTGATACAACAGTGCACTTAGGTTTTGGAGGTGCAACTGAGCTGCTGCCTGGTCGCCCAGGTCCCACGCTTGAACTGAATGACTTTCCAGGTCCTGTCCTCACACTGCTCCCTGGCCGCGCAGGCTCACCCATCCCCGCACTGCTCCCCGGCCGCCCGGGTCCTCCCATCCCCGCACTGCTCCCCGGCCGCCCGGGCCCTCCCATCCCCGCACTGCTGGCCGGCCGCCCGGGCCCGCCCGTCCCCGCACTGCTGGCCGGCCGCCCGGGCCCGCCCGTCCGCACTGCTGGCCGGCCGCCCGGGCCCGCCCGTCCCCCCACTGCGGGCCGGCCGCCCCGGCCCGCCCGTCCGCACTGCTGGCGGCCGCCCGGGCCCGCCCGTCCCCGCACTGCTCCCTGGCCGCCCGGGCCCGCCCGTCCCCGCACTGCTCCCTGGCCTACCCGTTCCCGCACTGCTGGCCGGCCGGCCGGGCCCGCCCATCCCCGCACTGCTCCCCGGCCGCCCGGGCCCGCCCATCCCCGCACTGCTCCCCGGCCGCCCGGGCCCGCCCGTCCGCACTGCTGGCCGCCGCCCGGGCCCGCCCATCCCGCACTGCTGGCCGGCCGCCCGGGCCCGCCCGTCCCCGCACTGCTCCCCGGCCGCCCGGGCCCGCCCGTCCCCGCACTGCTCCCCGGCCCACCCATCCTCGCACTGCTGGCCGGCCGCCCGGGCCCGCCCATCCCCGCACTGCTCCCCGGCCGCCCGGGCCCGCCCATCCCCGCACTGCTCCCCGGCCGCCCGGGCCCGCCCATCCCCGCACTGCTCCCCGGCCGCCCAGAGCTGGAATTTTTAACAATTTCATGCTGAGGGGGTGCTGCACTACCCAGTTTTGTATGGACAGAAGTAGATTTTTTCAGACTAGGTTCTTTAGCAGATTGTAGTTTCTGAGCCCCATTAGTGGGTGCTTTTGAGCTTGGTGTATGTGCGCTTGACCCAAGTTTTCCTACTCCATTGACTGAAGATTTACTATGGATGCCACTCGATGAGCCTTTTAAAGGTCCATTTTGTGTAACTTTTGCTTTTTCCACTTGACTGGATTTGGAGGAAGATGATGACCTTGCATGTTTGTCGCTAAACACAGGCCCACTGGATTTCTTATCAGGACCACACTGAGAAGGAAAACTGCCTTTTGAAGAGGAACGTTTATCCACTGAGTTTTTGCTAAGTTTTGCATTTATAAACTCTTTATGAGAAAACACTTTATTTGAAGAACTTGATGCAGTTACATTCTTAATCTCTTTTTCAGGTTTTTTTTTCTCTTTCTGGATTTCCCCTTTTTTGTTTTTCCGGTCCAAAAATTCTTTTTCTCTCAATTCTTCTGCTGTTCTTGGCCTTTCTTCGGTCTTTTTCACTACTTTTATTTCTACTGGTTCATACTGCTTTTTTTCAGCCAGCCTCAGAAGATCTACAAAGTTCATAGGGGTAGGAGCACTTTTGGGTGGTGCCTTTGGTTTCACTGCAGCTTTGGATGGTTTCTCTTCATAGTCCTCTGGTTCATGCTCAGATTCAGTCTGACTGTATTCAAACAGCTCTGCCTCATCTTCTGTCATATATTCTGCATCTGTGCACTGATTGACATTTTCACAAGTCTGCCTCTTTTTAGGCTTCTCTTCAATAGGAATGCCATTATAGCCATAAAAGTTGTCCTTTGTCCGTGAAGCCATAGCTCTTGCTTTTCGGTCATGTTTCAGTTCAATACGCTTAGCTAGAAGTTCCTCCTTCTTCCTTTTTGCCTCTAGTTCTGTAAAAGAATATCAGGAAAAGATTTTTCAGTCACGTCTAATCTAAATTTCTGGAGATGAAGAATTCCAGAGGGATTAAGTAAATATTATGAAGAACATGGCTACCATTCAGTCTGAACAACAACAACTATAGGGAACATACACACAACTTTAAAACACCAATGGTTTGAATAAAGTCTATAGCCAAAAGATTTAAAATTAATCCAGATGGGGTTAGTGTGTCTAATTTTTAAAGGCACAATATTGTGATGTAAAGTCAGGAATCCTGGCTTTCTGTCACTTTCAGACACTGTTAAATACAGTTTTTTCAATATTAAAAGCTGTACAAAAGCTCAGAACAATTCCTCGTGCCTGCTCCTGGTTCATGCTATTAGTCCTTTCTGGCTGCTTTGACAGCGAGTGCGGAAGTGCTGCTGAGCAAACATTTGGATTCACAAAGGAGAATGTGCGCAGCCCTGAGGATCACTGCTCTACAGTGGGTTCTGACTCCACAGCAATTATGTAAGGACATTCCAAAGAATGGAGACCTATAACAATGATATTCAAAGGCACGTAAGGAGTAGGGTAAAAATGTCCCAAAGAGAGTCACTGAAGGAGCTCTTCTCCAGTAGGGAATACTCAGAACAACTTTAACAGGTACCTTTTCCTCTAATTTCTTCTTCTTTCCGTCTCAGAAAAGCTTGCACTGCTGCAGAATGGACACCTTTGACTTTTGGATCTTTTTTGGGAGGGCCTACTGCCAAACTGTATCTTTTCTGCAAAGAGAAAGCAAATTGGTCAGAAGAAAACAAAGGTTTTAATATATATAGCCATTTTTACTAAATGGGAAAATCACAATCAATGAGAAGTTTAGGCTGTCTACACTACGGACAGCTGTACCACTGCACCTGCGCCGCTGTAAAGTCTCCTATGCAGCCTCTCTATGTCGGCAGGAGTCGCTCGCCTGCCAACATCACGCTGGTCACGCTGGTGCTTTTCTCGGTGAAATGTATGTCAGTCACGAGTGTGTTTTTTCAGACCCCTGACCGACAAAAGTTTTGCTGACAAAAGTGCTAGTGTAGACAAAACCTTAGTAACAGGGATTTATCTGGCTTTAAATATGTTAACGATGAAAGGCAATATTCATTAAGCAACAGACTTCCAACAAGAAATGAGGCAGCTCAGCATTGCCCAGGAACAGGTCCTATGTACAAAATGAGCCATTCTGGGCATAAAATGGACAAGGAACCAGAAAGGAGGAAATGGACCAAAAGAGAGGACAGAAGAAAATCAGAAGGGATGAAGAGGAAAAAAAGTGAGAAAAGGAGGGAGATTGACAACATGTGCAATAGCTACACCAGTGGTCTAGTAGAAACAGCCATTAGAATGGACCCAGATGCAGCTCTACACTCAGTAGGGGAAAGGAGTACCACACACAACACACGAGCCTTTGTCTGGAGAGTGAGGCAATACACCTCACTCTTGGATGACTCCCCCTTTCCAGATCAAAAGAGTTTACAGGCTTCATTCAGCCTTCCTTGTCTGCCTGCATACAAACTGGAATCAATATAACTATGTTGGCTCTATTTTATACGATTAGTTATTTTTGATGTAAATCTGTGTGTGGACCCTACTGTCAGATTAAGAATAATTTATTTGGATGTAATTTAATTTGGTAAAAAATCAATTTACATTACATCCAAATAGGATACTCTTAATCCAAAATGTGTGACCACACAAAGATTTGCTCTGACATAATTAAAGGTGTGAAACTGATGTTATTTTAGTTCGAGGCTTACGGGTTACTATCACACAGAACTTCCAAGGAGTGGAAGAAGTAAAAAGGAGAAACTAGGGGATTACTGGAACGTCTTCCCTTATATAAAAGACACACTTCAAACTAAAAAGGTTTAGAGAAGAAAACAAAGGTGACAATGGATAAGCTAAGTGAAATAGGGGAAATTTGTTAAATCCAAAAGCAGCTGGGAGAACCCAAAGAAAAGAAAGGTAATTTTAGAGAGTGTATATCTTCCTTTCTGCTAATAAGCAAAAGCCGTTAGCTAACTGGACTGCTAGGTGAAACAAAATCACTCTGTAAAATTTTGAGATTTCCCTCATTTGAAAGAATTGCCTGGGGAAGTGAGCTGAAATCCTGCCATATATGAAACCGTAAGTATTCCTACAGCTGGCAGCATGCTGAAACACACCATCACCGGGGGGTGGCTAGTCTCATTCAACAAATATCACCACCAAGACACTTAATTTAAGAAATCATTGTACTGGGTAACATCTGGAAAAAGAAATCGATGGCCAAATACCTAGGAGGTAGAAAAACTGGTTAGCAGTGTAATTTTACTCATACTTAAGTATATGGCCAATTGGAGTTTTTTAGCTCTAATTTCTGATGAAGACTGCAACATACCAACACAATTGCTTTGAGTGTTCTATATAAAAATATGAGCATGTGTTAAAACAAATATGTTTACTAAGATTCAAGGTTCAGAGGATTATTTCTACTAAGCACTAAGACAAAACTGGTTCTTAGAACACCAGCTGCAAGGCTCCTGTAGCAGCTGTTTAAAAGTTGCCTTTTAGTAATTCCTGAAATTGCTAAAGCAAAACTAAAAAAACCACAATCTCATTTCAGTAGCAAAACCTGACATTCAGCATCAAGTTTACGAGCTTTCTACAACCTGAATGTATCTACTGATAGATATGTCTATGCATAAAATGTATCTTCACAATCTGAGAACTTCTTGCAAACCTCTTACTCCTTTGAGTAGCTCTTAACTCACACACACAACAATCCTTTGCACTTGCAATTGAAATCAGTGAGACTAATCATCTTAGTAACGACAACTAGAGAAAGTAAAGATTTCCAGGGTTGGGCCCTTCATTTGAAAGGCACCAATAGCAGTTTTGTTAGTAGTTCAACTTTCCTGTTGGGTACAAAATAAAATGTCCGGGGAACTAAACAGTTCCTGGAGCAGCCGGAGCCCCAGGGCCTTTAAATCGCCACCCGAGCCCTGCTGCTAGAGCCCCGGGGGTAGCAGCAGCAGGGCTCCAGAGGCGATTTAAAGGGCCCGTGGCTCCCTGCAGCAGCTGGAGCACCGGGCCCTTTAAAGCGCCGCCCAAGCCTCGCTGCCGGAGCCCAGGGGTTACCGTGTTATATCGAACCCATGTTATATCGGGTCGCCTTATATCAGGGTAGAGGTGTATTTACACATCATCAAGACTGATCTTTTTGTTGACAGTTTCAGACTGAAAGGACAAAGACTGGACTACCCTCTCATTCTTAGAAGAGATCCTTCCAGAACAAGGTTGACGCACACTGGTGAGCAGTTTAGAGAACCCTGCACTGCTACTACCTATTATATTATTGCTCTGTGGATGATTTCATTCCTAAAGCTGATAACACATTTCACCAACAGTAAATTCACATTTGAAAATTTATCATTCAATTTCTACAAATGATTTTAAAAAATAATGAATGTACAAAATAGAAATTTTGTTTAAGAGCTTTGTACAAGAGGACCTCTTGGCAAAAAATGCTTTACGTATAGCAGGGCCAAATGCAGAATGATCTATCACAATTAGAAAGGCTTATAAAGAAATTAAGGGTTAGAGAAGCATTTTTAAACACTGTATTACAATGCAGCAAAATACACTGCTTTCTGGTGAATAAGCGGCATTACAAGCAATCCCTCTCAACACCATTTGTGTGGGAACTTGTACAAGAGTATATAGTAATATTTTTAAAATGAGTGTTTCCCAGTCAAGGAAGCTTTCTAAATATCATTTCTATTTGATCTTGAAGATGCAGCTACCAAACACTGTTCAAATTATTTACAGTATTTCTCATGTTATGAATCACTAGTTCTGCTCCAAAAAGTATTTTCTTCAAACTCTCTCTGTAAGCATTGTGAAATGAGTAACCAGAACAGGTTTATAAGTTTAGCTCTATTTAAAAAATGAACAGTTGGTCTGAAGCACAAAGCTGTTCCAGAACCATCCACACAATGATTACTCTAAACTGTGAGCTACTCCAACATCAGTTTCCTGGAATGACAGACAAGATAAGCATGAACATCCTACTTTTTACCAAGTAAGCAGCAGCTACACCAATCAAGTTTCACACGGTTATCAGAAAGTTTGTCAAAGGAATGGAAAAACAGCCTTAGAAAAGAGCAGGTCAAGCTATTCTGGAACAGTGTGCTTCTCAAACTGTAAACACTGATTATCTCTCAGGGTAGCAACTGATATCAGCTCCATGGCTAAATATTGCTGAAGTGTACCACATTGGCTTTGCTTTCTCACAAAATACAAGATACATTTTCAAGGCTCATCTTCTGGGCACTGGAAGCGCCTTTCCTCAACTGTACATTGTGTCCCTTAAAGTATTGAAAAAATTATTCATCCCACTAATGAGCTTTATCCTTAGAAGATATTCTCTTCCTCACCATCCTCCTCCGAGGCTCCTTCGTGCTCAGAGCATGCTAATTTTTACCTCATCCTCCCTGAATTTTGCCCACAGCCAACCAACCCCTACTGGAAAACCTGTGTGTACCCCCAGGGTTACACATACTCATGGCTGAGAACTACTGAGGTAAACTATTCAAAAACCTCAAAGTTGATGTTCATTTGGAAAATTTCCTTGAACAGAGTCTTGCATGTCTTTGCTTACAGGGACAACTAAAAAAATCAGTCTGAACATTTTATACATGTTATTTTCATAAAACCAAAGATTACGGTAGCTAAAAATGATCACAGAAAAATATTTTTCTGCTTATGCATTTGACAACATTTATCAATAGCGAGTTTCACTGTTCCCTCCCATAGTCATTTCCCCTTGATTGTGTCTTCTACATAGCAATAGAGATTAATTAAAAAAAAAATGAAAAGTCAGATCCCTACATACATTTTGGTCACAAACTCTGCTGGACCCTAGAGCTCAGTTATGAAAGCAAATCAAGCTCAGAATAAAACAAAAATCTTCAGTCCAGACCAGCATTTTATATCACATCCTATGGCTTGCCCATTGTCATACAGAAGTTGGTCTAATACAGTGGTTCTTAACCTTTACTGCAGCCTGCACCCCTTTGGTTCTCAAAATATGTTCTCGCACTCCTTAACAAAAATCATTGAAGTAGGTCAGTTCTTTAAACTTAGATATATTTTTTTTATATTACAGTAATTGTTAAAAATTTATGTTAATAAATACATAGGTTTGATGAAACAAAGTAGTTGTACTTACGCGCCTGTGCTTAATTTGTGTTTTCGATGATTTACCTTCTAAAAATATCTGGCATGTCTCACACCCCCCAGAAAGGGCATCTCGCACCCCAAGGGGGTGCGTGCACCCCAGGTTAAGAACCACTGGTCTAATAGGATGGTATTTCTAGGCTCTGGTTTATGAGGTGAGATACAGTTATATGAACCCTGTATGGGCAGGTCTACATTACCCACTGGATCAGCAGGTAACAATTGATCTATCAGGGGGCGATTAATCAATCCCCAAGCACTTTCCTGTACTGTATTGTAGCTGAAGTTGCGTATCTTAAGTCAATCCCCGCCCCTAGAACAGACCAGCGCTAAGTGTGGACTGACTGTGGGTAGGCGTGTCATGTTTTTACTCTACATCAGGTCCCATCTTCGTATTTCATATGCAGAAATAACATGCCCAAAGTTTCCACTGCCCATGAGAGGAGGTAATACACATTCCAATGAGCACCAGTAAGTCTTTTCTCTTCAGCTGCTCACAGCCTTTTTCAAGTATACACTTTGGGTTATAAGCTCTGTTGGCTTGACTTGTTCATAGCTGTTTGTGCATTGGTGCTACTTCTCAGTCATAGAAAGAAATTTTATAGGGAAGGGGCTTTTATAATGATGCACTATAAACCATGTTACTGACATCCATGTTTCTGCAAATTCTGCTGGAGGCTACTTCTTCAGCATTTAACTTGCACTGCAGCCATTTAAAACCATCAGCACTAGTCCACATGGTTCAATTTATTCACTTACCACATATCTAAGTGTGGTTTACCATAAAATAACCTCTCTTCAATCAGTGCAGGTCTGGAGGAAAGTTGTTTCAGTTCTGGGTGACCTCCATGAGATTTAAGTCCTATTCTCTTTCAGGTTTCTAATTGCTGTGTTCTATAAATTCTCTATAATAAGGATTGGCCCTTCATCTGAAGTACAAGAGATCTCCCTTGTCAGTGGATTTCAATCTGGGGTCTGAAGACTATGTCTAAGGGGTCTGTGAAAGGTTTTCATTACCATAGAACAATGGTTTTCAACCTGGGGGCTCCACAGACTATGTCTAAGATTTCCAAAGGGGTCCACATCTCCATTTGAAATTTTTTAGGGGTCCGCAAATGAAAAAAGGTTGAAAACCTAAGCATTTCAGTTACCGATGAGAGGTTCCTCGCAGCAGCCAGAGAACAGAACTAGATAAAGGGGTGATTTTGGTTGTAACTATTCTCAAAGTGTGTGTTAAAATGTTTGTAATTTTATTTTGCATATACAATATTTTGCACTTTTATAGTATCTTCCATCTAAATATCTCAAAGTACTTTATCTTCATTAAGCCAAAGAACACCTCTGTGAAGCAGAGAAGTCTCCACTTATCACAAATGGGGAAATGGAGACAAGAGTTTAATCCTGCACCCATTGAAGTCAATGGTAAAACTCCCATTGATTAATATGGTGCATGATCAAGGTACTAATGCCCAAATCCTGAAAGGCATTTAGGTTCCGAACTTCCATTGGCATCGATGGAAGTTAAGCACCTAAATACTTTCGAGGATCTGGGCCTAAGTGACCTACCCAAGGTCACACTAGAAACCTGTGCTGGAGCTGAATACTGAAACCACTGCACAGCACAATATCTACAACACACAGGTAAATATGTACTTGCAGCTGCACCACAAGGGGCATATCACTTTTCTGCAGCTGCTATGGAAACTTTTGGCAATATCTGTCTAATAAGCTCATTACCCAGATGTATATACTCATGGTTGTATTTACTGATAACTTTACAAGGAGTTTTCTTTAAAAAAGCCAACATTTCCCTTCTTACCTTCTAATGGGAATACTCTCTGAATTAAACTACTACTTATAACACATTTTATTATTTCTGAACTTGATTTTCTATGGGGAGATGAACAGGTATACAATTTTACTGGGACATGATGCAATAATATCATTCACCATCATCATCATCCATGCAAATTCCAAAGGGACACAGCCTCCTTGCAGCTCGAATACCACTCCAATTGATCTCTAGCTAAGTCCTTAAGACAATCTGGCTGGATGTTCAGTCTATGACTGTCTTTGGCAATCTTATTGCGCCACTGAAGCTTTTGATGACCACCTAACCACCAGTCATGTAGCAGCATTAGTTGGCAAACAGGAGTTGTAATTTGTTATACTATCACTGTTTTTAACTAAACATTATTGACAAAAGTGCTTAATTTCTTTTGAAAAAAGTATTTTTCTTTTGATAATGACAAATTTAGTGAACTTTCACACAGATAACCTTTTATATAAATAAGTGATGGAGAACACCACTTTGGCTTCTAGCAAAGGGCAACTCCTTAGAGACTTAATGGGATGAAGCAATTATAAACCTTTTCTACTAAAAGCATATTTAAATTCGAACATATAGATAGAACCAACACCAGTTATGCAGCCAGAAAAGGATGTTGAATGACTGATCAAATGTTCTGGCTGATGAACTTGAAAGTAGTGTTTTTGTTCCAGTTCCAAGGAAGACTCCCCACCTTAATTTCTCCTCCTAAAATAACAATTTATGGTCCAAACTGGAGCCAAGCTGTTTCTATGCTAGACCCAATTACAGCCCCTCCTCTCTGAATTGTTGCCTGGAGTTCAAAAGTCTGGGATTCAGAGGCTCTAGATCAGGGGTGGGCAAACTACAGCCCGAAGGCCACATCCGGCCTATCAGACCATTTAATCTGTCCCTCAGCTCCCGCCGGGGAATGGAGTCAGAGGTCTGCCCTGCTCCGCACAGCTCCCAGGAAGCAGCCGGCATGATCCCCCCTCCGGCTCCTAATTAGTATGTGGAGGCTTGGCCAGGCAGCTATGCGCGCTGTCCTGTCCGCAGCCACCGCCCCTGCAGCTCCCATTGGCCGCAGTTCCCAGCCAACAGGAGCTGCAGAGATGGCACCTGCAGATGGGGCAGCGCGCAGAGCTGCCTGGCTGCGCCTCGGAGCAGGAGGGGGAACATGCTTCCAGGAACTGCTTGCAGGTAAGCGTCACTGGGAACCTGCACCTCTGACCACCCCACCCCCTCCGTGCCCCAATCCCCTGATCCTCCTCTTGCTCTCCGAACCCCTCAACCTGATCCCCCTCTTGTACCCCAAGACCCTCATCCCCAGCTCCACCTCAGAGCCCTGTAAAGTCTTGAAGCCAATGAATGATACATAGATGGGAAAGACTGCAGAGCAAGCTTGCCAGTGCCCTTAAATTGACCTGCTCAAATACCCAGCCTTTCCGCACTCCCTCAGTGACAACATTAAGCAACCAGTTTTGGTTTTCCAGTTTTAAAAATCTCATTGCCAATGACTTTATTCCACCCAAAAAACTATGTTGCAAGAACATTAAGGTTAAAGCAGAAGTCAGGAAAAGGCTACAGTGAAGTTGCACACTTTATCTATGACCCTAATGAGCACGCACTACAATACAGTCTAACTTAAAGACCACATACTAGTTCTAAAAAATACAAATATACTTTTCTACAAATCAGATGCATATGCACAGCACCCTGTTTTTTTTCATTGTCATGAAGTGGAACATATTGTCTTCATTAACACTCACATACTAAAAACTTATTTATAGTAAATAAGCCTTCCTTGAGTAAAATTCAGGGAATAAGTCAGTTAAGAAAGACACTAATCTAGCTGTGAATTTGTGGCATTTATATGCCAGGAAGTTTTGCTAATTACTCTGTATGGTACATTTAACATGATGTATAGATGATATTGCAGAGAATACACAGACAGGGGAGAGTTACCTAGCATATGAAACTATAACTTAATTGACTTTCCATAGTGTGAGTCCTTAGTTGTACAACTTCAACATTCTCGTCACATAATTTCTTACGTTTTTCTAAAAGAAAAAAATAAAACAAAATGTTCTTAACTGTCCTGCTGGTTTGCAAAGAACTCACAATAGCATGTGTAAATTCTATAATCCGGAATTATTCTGCTAGACCACACTAAACCACATTGTCCCTTACATTTGAAGTCAACAGCAGGTAGGGGTGCCTTAGATGTCTATCTTCAGAAGCCCACAAGAAATAGCCTCTCCTATACCTTAGCAGCTGCACCTAAAAGACCACACAGCAGAGTTCCCCCCCGCACACCTCACTGAGAATAGCAACCTTTCCTAAGCCCTTCCACACTACACAGATGGCCTTGCCTACAAGCAGAAGTTGCACTAATTTTACCTATATCAACACAGAGAGACAAGGAAGCCTCAACTCCTGTACACCTGAAATGCATTTTTTCACTCTACAATTAAGTTAACCATGCAAGTAAATCCTGCTGATCCAGCTTCCTTTGAAGACAATGGCTATGGCTAAACACCTATTAAAAGCAACAGGAGCAAGACTGGGCCCTTGAATAGTATAGAACCTCTGATATGGAAATGAGAGCTGTCTCAACAATGCATAGTAACAACATGCAACTATTTAGGATAGGAAGCAAATACAAGTATTCCATTAAAACTGCAGGAGAAAACCGAGTAGACAATTTTAAAGGTGCAAGACATCTATCTACTAACAAGACAGAAATAGATCCAGTGTTAGGGATAGAATACAACATACAAGCAAATTTTGTCTTGAATTACCTGTCAAGACAAAAGTTAAAGGTTCTGTTTTTCCTGCAATTGCTGATTCATCACTAATACCAAAAAGCAAATGCCTCCACCCTAGCCCAACGTCTACACCAAGATAAGTGAAGATATCAAATGTCACCAGGGAAACAGAACCTCAAAGCTCTGACTGAAGAATGGACACGACCACTAGAGTATTTAGCAACAGTAAATTTCCTTAGCTAGCTGGAGGGATCACTGCTGGAAAATGAGAAAAGTTCCTTGCCCCCGCCAAACAGATACACTGTGTTAGAAGTAATTTCAGCCCTTGCCAGTCAAGGGTAGCAGAGACAGGAGCAGGGAATCCAAACCACCTAACACAGTACTACCACCAGGCTACTTGCCCCTACCTGCTTTCAGACTTCACGTGTACCAATTAATTGGCTCATTTTATACACAAATCTACATTAATTCCACATAAAACTGATTTTATTCTGTTTGTTGTAAAAGCGAACAAAGGCTGACGTTAATTTGGTTTTAAATGTTTTACATAGAAAAAAAAGAAATTAATCCCAGCACACTGCAGTCTTCCACCTGCCACAGCTGCCTCCTTCATTTCACAGCGATCAAAGCTAGAAAAGATCTGGGGCTGCTTAGGAAGTGCGCTGCTCCCGGACGGTCTTTCTTTCTGCCTCTTTGTCCCACACTGGAAACAAACGTCAACTCTATTTTAAACGCAAGGGAAAGGATGATCCCACCTGGACCCCAGTAACTGCGGCTCCCTGCAAACATTTCACCGGAATGCGCGTCTCATTCCGGGCCGCCGGACAGAGCCGGCGGAGGACAAGCCCACTCCGCTCCCGCAGCGCTGGGAGCCGGGGCTGGAAAGGGCCCCGCCGCGCTGCTCCAGGGAACTGACAACAGACTCTTGGCTGGCAATGACAGCAAAGGCTCGGCCCGGCCCGTGGCCCCCCGCACCTCCCCAGCTCGCCCCCCCCGACCCAGCCCGGGGCCCCCCGCCCCCCTCCCGCCTCGCCCCACCTACCAGCTCAGGCCCCCCCAGCTCTCACGAAAGCCTCCCCCGGGGTTTTCCTCCTCAGCGCCCCCCCCGCGGCCTTTCCCCTGCCCCCCCCCGGGCTCTCACCGACACCGCGCTCAGCCCCTGCTGCTCAGACGCCACCATCAGGATCTCCCGGAAATCCATGTCTGCCCGGGGCTGGCTCCGGGAGGCGACGGGCCGGCGGCGAGACGGGCCCCAGACCTCCCAGCTGAGGAGGCTTCACTCCAGCTGCGACTCCCCCCTGACCACTTCCGGCCCCCCACAGCCGACGACTGCGCCGAGCCAACGTCTTATATGACCTCGTACACGTCACCACCTTCATATGTCACTTCCTGGGCAACGTCACATTCCTCCCGTGCCTGAGACACGTGTCATCAACAACACGTGACTCGGGTTCTACTGGCTCCACCTCTTCCCGGCGGGTGGGAGACGGAATCAGGGCTTTAGGCCCCGCCCCCCGGGTGCAGGGACGGGAGGGGATCAGGCCGGGGCTGTAGCCAGTCTCCAGGGTGGGATCAGAGCTCTGGCTCCGCCCCCAAGGAGCGGGGAGGGTGGGGGAATCAGGGTTACCACCAGGGTACAAGGAGGTGAGACTCAGCTAAACCAGGCCTGCACAACTTGTAAAGCAGCGAGGGAAAACAGCGGAGGGCCGAAACCTCCCGGCCCCGCAGAAACACCCCACCCCAGGGCCGTCCAGCTCTGCAGAAACAAACCCTCCTTCCCCAGTGCTGCCCCACCAAAACAGCTGTGGGCCAAAAAGGAAGGTTGGGGGTGGGGAGGTGATACTTTATTTTAAATCAACTGGGGGCTCCCAGCTGAAGAGGTGGCTGGGAGCCCTCAGGGTCAAATTAAAGGGCTAAGGGCTCCGGCGGCTGGGGGAACCCAGCAGGGCCGGCTCTAGGTTTTTTGCTGCCCCAAGCAAAAAAAAATTTGGCTGCCCCCCGTCCCAGCCCTGGGCTCCCCCCTGTACCCCCAATCCTGGGCTCTCCCCCTCACTGACCCACACCCCCTGCCGCCCCAGTGCTGGGCTTCCCCCTTTCCTCCCCATCAGTGCCCTCCCCCCACCCTGCTGCTGCCCCAGCCCTGGGCTCCCCCCCAGCAGTGCCCCCCCCACCTCCTGCCTCCCCAGCCCTGGGTCACTGGTAACGATCCCAGGGCAGGTCATTCAGCAGGAATTTTGGATGTGCACAAAACACAGACAGGATTGGTTCCCATATGGTTACAGAGCTGCTGTAAAGTGGAACAATTTTCAGCTTGTGTGATTGGAGGATATCTGGATGCATATTATAAGACTGTCCTCCATAAATGAGGAAAAGTTGAGGTGCCTTTATTATTCTTTTGTTCCACTCTTTCTTTCTATGGGGAATTTGCCAATGCAATATCACTGTCTTCCTTTTAAACAAACGAAAAGGCAATGGCTGTTGAAAATAGCAATTCCAGTGCTAATAAGCATTTCTTGCTCAATTTTATCCTGCTTTTTCTACAGCAAGTTACAGTGGATCAGTATATTTGATTTGAGAGAAATGAAGTAACAGCTGCCCAAACTGAGCTTGAACACTCCTGAATTTTGAGGTGTTCAAATCTGGAAGGCAGGTGCTGGGGGGGGGGCGCTGTGGGCTCCACGGGGGAGCATGGCAGCAATGTGTCTGGAGCTGCATGGAGCCAGCCACGCTGGTCTGAGGGGCACGGTTCGGGGGGGGGGGGTGGGAGAAGGGGTAGGGAGTCCCAGGGGGCAGTCAAGGGAGAGGGAGCAGGGGTGGTTGGATGGGGCAGAGGTTCAGGGGGGTAGTCAGGGGACAGGCAGCAGTAGGATAGGCATGGGAGTCCCAGGGGTTTATCAGGGGACAGGTCGGGGGTGGGGTCCTGGGGGAACGTTGGGGGGTCTCAGGAGGGGGCAGTTGGGAACAAAGAGAAGGGAGGCTTAGATAGGGGCTGGGGTCCCAAGGGGCAGTTGGGGCAGGGGTCTTGGGAGGCGGCAATCAGGGGACAAGGAGCAGCGGCATTTAGATAGGGGTGGGGATCCTGGGGGCAGTTGGGGCACGGGTCCGAGGAGGGGGCAAACAGTGGCCGCGGTGCCGGGATTCAAACGGCTCTGGGCTGCCTGCAGCCCCGGGGAGCCCTGAGCCCTTTAAATCCCAGCTGCGGCTGGGAATCTCTGCGGGCAGCCCAGAGCCCTCTGACTCCTGGCCGCGGCTGAGATTTAAAGGGCTCTGGGCTCCCCGTGGCTGCCGGCAGCCCAGAGCCCTTTGATTCCCGGCCGCGGCTGGGATTTAAAGGGCTCTGGGCTCCCCGTGGCTGCCGGCAGCCCAGAGCCCTTTGATTCCCGGCCGCGGCTGGGATTTAAAGGGCTCTGGGCTCCCCGCCGCATCGGGCAGCCCAGAGTCCTCTGATTCCCGGCCGCGGCTGGGATTTAAAGAGCTCTGGGCTCCCCGCAGCAGCGGGCAGCGCAGAGCCCTTTGAATCCCGGCCCCGGCTGAGATTTAAAGGGCTCTGGGCTCCCAGCTCCTACAGACAGCCCAGAGCCCTTTGATTCCTGGCCACTGCTGGGATTCAAAGGGCTCTGGGCTGCCCGCAGAGCGCCGTGTGGGGGGGATTTAGAATCCTCCGGCGGGCCACACAGTGAGGCTCCACGGGCCGCATGCGTCCCGCGGGCCGTATGTTGTGCAGGCCTGAGCTAAACAATCCATTCACCTCCCCAACCCCTGCTCTTAGGATGCAAGGGAGGGGAATCAGAGCTACACTCCCTTGCCCAGGATGCAGGGAATTGGGGAATCAGTGGTACCTGCTCCCCACCCTTCCCCCCAAAAAATGCAGGGAGGAGAGAATCAGGCCTCTATACCCTCTCTGATGCAGTCTGGAATAGTGGTGGGATTCAGAGCTGCACAACAAGCCCCAAATATTCCTACACTAATTAAAATTTTAAATTCCACGTACAAGTTCTAGAACATGTTGTAAACTACTCCCTTCTCAACCTGGCATCACCAGTCTTGCTAACTTGCAGTTTCATGGCGACTTCTGTGATACTTGTTTTTCTTGAAGCATCAGTTCCTGGAATCATGATTGTAACGGATTCTCAGTTTTCATTTTTTAAAAAGTAATTTTTAGCTCCTCTGGTTGCAGAGAAAACGTGACCACAAAAGAGTAAAAAGCCAGATGGTTAATGAAAAGAACCCAATTTTTGTTATTTTTTAAAAATCTCATAATTTTAAGATGATCTCATGATTTTTTGGGGTGCAGATTCATGCTTTTTGAATACTTGGAGTGGGCAATACTGCATCACAAAACTTCAAAAGGGCAAACATACACTTCAGGAAAGAGCGTGGTGGGCTGTGTGTGCCCTCTCCTTCCTCCCCTGTACATACATAAATTGGACTCCTAAAATACTTGGTAGCCTAACATTACTCAGAATTCTATATAGGAGCAAAATCTGTAGCCAAACTCTAACTGCAAACTTCATGAATGGGACAAAATCCCAACAAAAATCCCATATTTGCAGTTCTGCAAAAATTAGGAACTCTCATAAAGACTGTAAGGCAATTTATCTTTGGCTATCAAGATATGAAAAAGGGCACTCGGTTTCTGGTGCTGTGTCAACTAAAGCAGCAGGCACTCTGTGTACCAAAAATGGAAAACCTGATAACACATTCCATTTCCACATAGCAGCAGGTCTGAGCAATGCTCAGCTACAGAACAACAGAGAAAACATCTCAACCCAAACTCAAATGTTCCTCAGATCATTGACAAAACCCCAAAAGACAACACAAACCACTGAGAAGAACAAATTAGAGGTAATATTGAGTCTCATCAATACCCTTAACTCTACCATCTCCTCCACTCTCAACTCATTCTTTCCTACCAGATCCCAGCCCTGGCTTACACCTCAGATCCAATTCCTCTGGCCTGATTGCCTCTCAAAACAAAATGGAGACCTAGGAGATTTTTAGTGTATAAGATTGCCCTCTTCTCCTCCAGTTCTGTCATCTTTCTCACCCAACAGTCCTATTTCTCCTACCTCAAAACCCCAACACTTGTCTGCCAGTTTTCACTCCCTCCTTAAACTCTCCACCACCACTCACCCTCTCCATCCAGATTCTTGTTGACTGCAGGAAGATTGGACATTCTTCCTCTCCTCATCCCTTCCTTTTCCACATCCCTTCTTTTCAGTCACCAGGGTGAAGGGGTGTTTTTTAGGATGGGGGAATAAATTCCTGTTTGTACACATAGGAAAAGCAGTAAGAGGACAGAGAGAGTTTCAAGGCAAGGGAATTGTGAGGGCAGGAGCAAGGAAGGTGAACAACAGAAGGAGAGTGGGTCAAAGGGGAAAGTGGAGGAATTGGAAGTGAAGAATAGATGATCGGAGGTTAGTCATTTATTCTCCATTTCCAGTTCCTCCACTTTCTCCTCACAATTCCCTCACCTTGAAACTCTCTCTGTCCTCTTTCTGCTTTCCCTGTATGTATAAATAGGCATTTATTCCTACATCCTAAAAAACACCCCCTCACCTCATCCATCTCTCTTCTCCCTTTTACTTCTAATCTCAGTGGAAGTCTGGCTAGAAGTGCTGCATCAACATCCTTTCCTTTGACTTATTCCTAGATCCCCTTCACACTGGGTTCTAGCCCCTTCATTCCACTAAAGTCCACAACAACCTCCTCAGGGCTTGTGCTCCTTCCTTGACTTCACCAGTGGCTTTGATACAGTGGGATCACTTATCTTCAACATTCTGTCTTCCCTCAGAATTTATTATGCTGTTTTCTCCTGGTCCTCTTCCTATAGAATTCATCCAGTGTCTCTTTCACTAGAACTTCCTGGCTCATCTCCTCATTTATCATGCCCCTGCCCTCCCTTTCTAGATAGGTATAATGGGTTTGGTTATGACTCAGATTCCTGTGCAGTGGTCACCAACTGGTAGATCACGATCGACTGGTCGATAGTGGAGCATCTGACAGTCGATCTGAGTCTCAGTCTAGGGTTGCCAATCCTCCTGCAGCCAAACCAGGAGATCGGCTGCTAACAGACTGGTGGCACTGCGGGACTAAGGCAGACTCCCTGCCTCCCCTGTCCCCGTGCCGCTCCTGGACATGCACCCCAACCCCTGGCCCCAGCCCTGAGCCCCCCCCCATCCCCTCCTGCACGCCAACCCCTGGCCCCAGCCCTGAGGCCCCCCATGCCCCAACCCCCTCCCAGAGCCTGCACCCTGCACCCCAACCCGCTGTCCAAGTCCTCTCCCGGACCGAGCACCCTGTACACCCTCCTGCACCCCAACCTCCTGCCCCAGCCCTAAGCCCCCTCCTGCACCCTAACCCCCTGCCCCACCCCCTCACAGAGCCTGCACCCTGCACCCCAACCCGCTGTCCAAGCCCTCTCCCGGACCGAGCACCCTGCACACCCTCCTGCACCTCAACCTCCTGCCCCAGCCCTAAGCCCCGTCCTGCACCCAAACTCCCTCCCAAAGCCCACACCCTGAAACCCCTCCTGCACCCCAACCCCCTGCCCCAAGCTCAGGCCGGAGCCCCTCCCACACTCCAAACTCCTCGGCCCCAGCCCAGAGCCTGCACCCCAACCCCCTGTCCCAGCCTGGTGAAAGTGAGTGAGGGAGGAGAGAGCAAGTGACAGAGGGGAGAGGTTGAGGCTATTAGTCTGGGGCTTCTGTGTTTGCTTAGTTTAATCTTTTTTGCATTTGATAATTACATTTGGTCCCATACACTCTCTTAATTCTGCCAACTGTAATCCTGGGAATCAGTGCAGGAACTAGGGTAACCAGATAGCAAGTGTGAAAAATTGGGACAGGGGGTGGGGGCTATAGGTGCCTATATAAGACAAAGCCCCAAATATTGGGACTGTCCCAATAAAGTCGGGACATCTGGTCACCCTAGCAGGAAACTGATCTTTTCCTAGATCTAACAGGATAACAAAGGCCAGTCTTGGATACAAGTACTATGATTCCTTAGAGACCTGCATTTTTTTGACACTCAGTACCCAGTTGCCACTTTTTCTTGTGCATCATAATAGAGTGACATCCCCACCAACATTGTCTCTACACTAGTGGTGGTTAAAATGGTGTTGTGTCTGTGTGTCATCAGGTTGCTTGGTATAGACATTTCATAGGCCACTGATGAGTGACTTTGGGACATGTAAACATTCCCAGGCAGTGCCTGAGGGATGGATATCATTTCCATAAAATAAGAGTGATTTCAGAAATTTGAGCACATTTACACATCATCTTGTAGTCTGGCATCACCCAGTCTCTTCTCTGGCAGTAGTGTGACATAAGGGACTGGAAACTTGCTGCTGAGGATAACTACAACCCTTTATCTTCAGTCAGCTCCAGTACATCATTTAAGGAAGTCACTTCCTACATTTTGTCTAGTCCCATGAACTTCTCATATGTTTGACCACAATGTAAGGAATAATTCCAAAATAAACTCATCAGACTTTCCCAAAATAGCAAAGAGTCTTGTGGCACCTTATAGACTAACGGACATTTGGGAGCATGAGCTTTCGTGGGTGAATACCCACTTCGTCGGATGCATGACATGCTCATGCTCCCAAACGTCTGTTAGTCTATAAGGTGCCACAAGACTCTTTGCTGCTTTTACAGATCCAGACTAACACGGCTACCCCTCTGATACTTTCCCAAAATAGTGATTCAGTTCATGGAAGACAACACAGTATACCAACTCCAGAGTTTCTAAGCCTGCTTTCCTGTTATGACCTGGCATAAAAAAGGTAGGAGATTTTTCTTCTGATTTTGTGTTTTCCAAACTTTCTGATCTGACTGATCCATTGCCTAATTACCCTCAAACTTTCCACAATATAATTACAAAAAAAAAAAAAAACGTACTGAAGAGGAGAAATTTCAGTTAGATTGGTTCATTTTGGCTATAGCCACTGGACATTTTTCAAAGAAAATTTCACATTTTTTCTACTAGTTTATAAAGCTAGTTAATTGTTTTAAAAATTATGCATCTCAGTACAAGTTTTGAGCAAAAAAAATGTCCCCATGAAATCTTACCACGATTTGTCAACCAGTTCTAATTTTGGCAAAGTTAAAGGAAATTTCAAAAAACAGCTTTATAGTGAGAAGCTACTTACAACTACAACTGGTTGAAAAAAAAATGGACTTATTTTTCACCAAATGTTTTGCCCAAAAAATGTTTTCAATGAAAGTTTGAACCAGCTATATTTATTACAGTGACAGGCCCCAATCACACTTTTTATGTGCTATGTGACTGGCAGGGGCGGCTCTAGGTATTTTGCCGCCCCAAGCACAGCAGGCAGGCTGCCTTCGGCGGCTTGCCTGCGGGAGCTCTGCTGAAGCTGCGGGACCAGCGGACCCTCCACAGGCATGCCGCTGAAGGCAGCCTGCCTGCTGCCCTTGCGGCGACCGGCAGAGCACCCCCCGTGGCTTGCTGTCCCAGGCACGCGCTTGGCGTGCTGGTGCCTGGAGCCGCCCCTGGTGACTGGTGTCATTAACGTCAAGTTAAACACGTGTATAAGTGTTTACAGGACTGATGACTTAATTTACAGGTCAGCTACAGTTATCAGATTTCAAAGAGCTATATGTCTGTGTGGAACTTCAATATTTTGCTTTTTTTCAGACAGTATTTTGTATCAGTTATTCCGTCCCCATTTCATACAGCATACTTGGTGTAATAAATGGAATGTTTATTCCAGCAAAATCATCCTAATGTCCAATGGTAAGTTCTCAGGATCATAAATCACCTTAGATATTAGCACAGCTGGTGATCTATGCTCACGAGAAGCCCGAGATTTGAATAACATGTGTGTTGCAAATCAAGATTCAAGTAAATGAGCAGTGCCTGTCTGTTATGCTTGGCTCTAGCCCTTGATTTCATGGGCAATAAAACGCAACTACAATCTGTATTTAAAATGACATATTAAAATATAAACAGAAAAAGAGTAATTAGGGTGGCAATTGGCAGGAGATGGAGTGTCGTGGCAGGTTAGCTCAAAGGTGTGCCAAGAAATGCAAATTATGGTATCAAAAATCACAAACTAGTGAAACAGTGAGAGGACAAACAGTTCACAGATTAAAATGGAAGCTGAAATGTCACTAAATCATTACAAAAGTATGTATGCTTGAAATATGTACCTATTCTTAATAGCATCTATTGTGTAAATGCCACAAAATAAAGGGGAGGGGAACCCCCAAGGTTAAGATATTGAATAAAGGGAAAAGTGCCCAAAAATGGGGATGGGGTCAGTGGGAGAAGCATCATAAGGTTAAAAGCTGTGTCACTGTTTGATTCTGGTTGCTTGTCTGTATGTCATGCAAAATGTTACAGCTCTGTCTTGCTTCTTCCCTGGTTGTAGTAAATAAATAAAAAGGCAAAATAAGGCCTGGTCTACACTATGATTTTAGGTTGAATTTAGCAGCGTTACCTCGATTTAAGCCTGGACCCATCCACATGACGAAGCCCTTTTTTTTGACTTAAAGGGCTCTTTAAATCGATTTCTTTACTCCACCTCCGACGAGGAGATTAGCGCTGAAATCAGCCTTGCCGGGTTGAATTTGGGGTAGTGTGGACGCAATTCAACGGTATTGGCCTCCAGGAGCTATCCCAGAGTGCTCCATTGTGAGCGCTCTGGACGGCTCTCAACTCAGGTGCACTGGCCAGGTAGACAGGAAAAGGCCCGCAAACTTTTGAATTTCATTTCCTGTTTGGCCAGCGTGGCGAGCTGATCAGCGCAGGTGGCCATGCAGAGCTCATCAGCATGATGTGCACATTGCCGGGGCACACTGCCTGGCCCGTACTTTGTGTGAAGTCTATGTCCTCATCACTCTCGTCACCGCACTGCCGTTGCCTCCTCGCCTGCTTTTGCTTTTGCAGCTTCTAGTTCTGCGCTGAAAAAAAGCGCAAAACAATTGTCTGCCGTTGCTGTGACAGAGGGAGGGGTGACTGACAACATGGCTTACAGGGAATTAAAATCAACAAAAGGGGTTGCTTTGCATCAAGGAGAAACACAAACAACTGTCACACAGAATGGCCCCCTCAAGGATTGAACTCAAAACCCTGGGTTTAGCAGGCTGTTGATTTCACAAAACAAATCGGGTCAATTTCTTGTTTTGATCCACTCCATCTATCTTTTACATTTTAGGCCGGCAGCAGACGGCGCAGTACGACTGCTAGCCATCGTCATCTCCTGGGTGCTCAGCAGAAGATGCTGCATTACGATTGCTAGCCATCATCATCTCCTGACTGCTAGCCATCGTCATCTCCTGGGTGCTTGGCAGAAAATGGGAATGACCTGGCTGAGTCACTCCCATGTCTGCCCAGGCACCCCTGACTGACCTCACCAAGGTCCATTAAAAGAGCACCCAGGAATGCGAAGACAATGGCTACCAGTCGTAATGCACCGTCTGCTGCCAAAAGGCAATGAGCTGCTGCTGTGTAGCAATGCAGTTCCACGTCTGCCAGCACCCAGGAGACGTACGGTGACGGTGAGCTGAGCGGGCTCCATGCTTGCCGTGGTATGGCGTCTGCTCAGGTAAACCAGGAAAAAAGGCGCAAAACCATTGTCTGCCGTTGCTTTCACGGAGGGAGGGAGAATCATAGAATCATAGAATATCAGGGTTGGAAGGGACCTCAGGAGGTCATCTTAGTCCAACCCCCTGCTCAAAGCAGGACCAATTCCCAACTAAATCATCCCAGCCAGGGCTTTGTCAAGCCTGACCTTAAAAACCTCTAAGGAAGGAGATTCCACCACCTCCCTCGGTAACCCATTCCAGTGCTTCACCACTCTCTGAGTGAAAAAGTTTTTCCTAATATCCAACCTAAACCTCCCACACTGCAACTTGAGACCATTACTCCTTGTTCTGTCATCGGGTACCACTGAGAACAGTCTAGATCCATCCTCTTTGGAACCCCCTTTCAGGTAGTTGAAAGCAGCTATCAAATCCCCCCTCATCCTTCTCTTCTGCAGACTAAACAATCCCAGTTTCCTCAGCCTCTCCTCATAAGTCGTGTGCTCCAGTCCCCTAATAATTTTTGTTGCCCTCCGCTGGACTCTTTCCAATTTTTCCACATCCTTCTTGTAGTGTGGGGCCCAAAACTGGACACAGTACTCCAGATAAGGCCTCAACAATGTCAAATAGAGGGGAATGATCACATCCCTCAATCTGCTGGCAATGCCCCTATTTATACAGCCCAAAATGCCATTAGCCTTCTTGGCAACAAGGGCACACTGTTGACTCATATCCAGCTTCTCGTCCACTGTAACCTCTAGGTCCTTTTCTGCAGAACTGCTTCCTAGCCATTCGGTCCCTAGTCTGTAACAGTGAATGGGATTCTTCCATCCTAAGTGCAGGACTCTGCACTTGTCCTTGTTGAACCTCATCAGGTTTCTTTTGGCCCATTCCTCTAATTTATCTAGGTCCCTCTGTATCCTATCCCTACCCTCCAGCGTATCTACCACTCCTCCAAGTTTAGTGTCATCTGCAAACTTGCTGAGAGTGCAGTCCACACCATCCTCCAGATCATTAATGAAGATATTGAACAAAACCGGCCCCAGGACCGACCCTTGGGGCACTCCACTTGAAACCGGCTGCCAACTAGACATGGAGCCGTTGATCACTACTCGTTGAACCCGATGATCTAGCCAGCTTTCTATCCACCTTATAGTCCAATCATCCAGCCCATACTTCTTTAACTTGCTGGAAAGAATACTGTGGGAGACCATGTCAAAAGCTTTGCTAAAGTCAAGGAATAACACATCTACTGCTTTCCCCTCATCCACAGAGCCAGTTATCTCCTCATAGAAGGCAATTAGGTTAGTCAGGCATCACTTGCCCTTGGTGAATCCATGCTGACTGTTCCTGATCACTTTCCTCTCCTCTAAGTGCTTCAGAATTGATTCCTTGAGGACCTGCTCCATGATTTTTCCAGGGACTGAGGTGAGGCTGACTGGACTGTAGTTCCCCGGATCCTCCTTCTTCCCTTTTTTAAAGATGGGCACTACAGTAGCCTTTTTCCAGTCATCTGGGACCTCCCCCGTTCGCCATGAGTTTTCAAAGATAATGGCCAATGGCTCTGCAATCACATCTGCCAACTCCTTTAGCACCCTCGGATGCAGCGCATCCGGCCCCATGGACTTGTGCTCGTCCAGTTTTTCTAAATAGTCCTGAACCACTTCTTTCTCCACAGAGAGCTGGTCACCTTCTCCCCATACTGTGCTGCCCAGTGCAGCAGTCTGGGAGCTGACCTTGTTTGTGAAGACAGAGGCAAAAAAGGCATTGAGTACATTAGCTTTTTCCATATCCTCTGTCACTAGTTGCCTCCCTCATTCAGTAAGGGGCCCACACTTTCCTTGACTTTCTTCTTGTTGCTAACATACCTGAAGAAACCCTTCTTGTTACTCTTAACATCTCTTGCTAGCTGCAACTCCAAGTGTGATTTGGCTTTCCTGATTTCAGTCCTGCATGCCTGAGCAATATTTTTATACTCCTCCCTGGTCATTTGTCCAAGCTTCCACTTCTTGTAAGCTTCTTTTTTGTATTTAAGATCAGCAAGGATTACACGGTTAAGCCAAGCTGGTTGCCTGCCGTATTTACTATTCTTCCTACACATCGGGATGTTTTTTTCCTGCAACCTCAATAAGGATTCTTTAAAATACAGCCAGCTCTCCTGGACTCCTTTCCCCCTCGTGTTATTTTCCCAGGGGATCCTGCCCATCAGCTCCCTGAGGGAGTCAAAGTCTGCTTTTCTGAAGTCCAGGGTCTGTATTCTGCTGCTCTCCTTTCTTCGTTGTGTCAGAATCCTGAACTCGACCATCTCATGGTCACTGCCTCCCAGGTTCCCATCCACTTTCGCTTCCCCTACTAACTCTTCTCTGTTTGTGAGCAGCAGGTCAAGAAGAGCTCTGCCCCTAGTTGGTTCCTGAAGCACTTGGACCAGGAAATTGTCCCCTACACTTTCCAAAAACTTCCTGGATTGTCTGTGCACCCCTGTATTGCTCTCCCAGCAGATATCCGGGTGATTAAAGTCTCCCATGAGAACCAGGGCCTGCGATCTAGTAACTTCTGCTAGTTGCCTCGTCCACCTCATCCCCCTGGTCTGGTGGTCTATAGCAGACTCCCACCACGACATCACCCTTGTTGCTCACATTTCTAAACTTAGAAGGGAGGGAGAGGGGGGCCTGAGGACACGTACCCAGAACCACCTGCAACAATGTTTTTGCCCCATCTAGCATTGGGATCTCAACCCAGAATTCCAATGGGCAGCGGAGACTGCGGGAACTGTGGGATAGCTACCCACAGCTACCCACAGTGCAACGCTCTGGAAGTCGACACTAGCCTCAGTACCGTGGACGCAGTCCGCTGACTTAATGCACTTAGAGCATTTTGTGTGTGACACACACAATCGACTGTATAAAAACAATTTCTAAAAAACTGACTTCTATAAATTTGACCTAATTTTATAGTGTAGACATACCCTAAGTGAGAGTAAACATTAAAACCTAGGCAAAGTAAGAAGAGAGAAACTAAGGACTTGATCCTAAATCCAATCCTTTCAGCTGGCTCAGGGGTTCTCAAACTTCATTGCATTGCAACCCTCTTCTGACAAGAAAAATTACTACATGACCCCAGGAGAGGGGACTGAAACCTGAACCTGCCCAAGTCCCACCACCCAGCATGGGGGCACAAAGCCAAAGCCTGAGCCCTACCGCCCATGGCAGGGGGCCAAAGCAGAAGCCCAAGGGCTTCAGCTGCAGGCAGGGGGCCTGTAATCTGAGCCCCACCACCCAGGGCTGAAGCCCTCAGGCTTTGGCTTTGGCCTCGGGCGGTGGGGCTTGGGCTTCAGCCCTGGACTGGACCCCAGCAAGTCTAATATCAGCCCTGGCAACCCCATTAAAATGGGGTCATGACCCACTTTGGGGTCCCAACCCACAGTTTGAGAACCGCTGAACTAACTCCAGTGGGCTTTGGATCAGGCACTTACAGTGCCAAGCTTTCCAGTCTTGGTTTCACCTCATTATAGTTTAATCCTGCCAGAGTACTAGTGCAAAAGCAGATGGCGCCAGTGTCCTTGTTACAGCAGCAGCAGTAGAAAATAGTATGCCAAGCGATATTGCACAACCGCATGCTAAAAGAAGCATCTGTGAACCTTATTTGGTGCCAGCCTGTTGTTCTTATTGGCTGCTTGTCAGACAAGTTTGTACATGATGTTTTTTCTCCCCTAAAAGTCTCAGCATTGCGTTACTGAGCTTTAAACCCCAGAGGGCCTCAGCGCACAAGACTTTTTCACATGCAGGCGTTGAGATGAAGGTGAATAGTAAAAAGAGCATAAAAAGGATTGTATTATTTAATGTGGAATTAAAATCTTTTCACGATCATACGTTTCTTATCCAACTGTGAGTTTCCTGCATGCAATTGCAGATGGTTTTGGTGGCATCTGAAGCAAATCAGATGGATGGTGCGTTTTTCATATCACTCCTGAGCCAAAGTATATTCTTTCCAAACACATTTAGCTAAGTGTTTGGATTTTGTTCCCAAACGATGCTAGCAGCCTGGTTTTCAGAACTACTCCCATTGCTTTGTGCTCAGCTCTTCTGGAGATCAGGCTCCCAGCTACTTTTACAAATCTTTTAGATAAATGAAAACAAAATAGAATAAGATGCCTATTATTATTATTTAGATTACTGTCAAGCACTGCTCCAGTCCTAATAAAAGAAGTGCTGGAATGCGCTTCTGGTATGTCCGGTAAGTGATAGTGGTGTAAGTACCGGAACACCATTATTGTTCCCCCCAAAAGTGCCAGAACAGGAAACAATCCAATTAAGCAAACTCCCCCCACTATCGTATGACCACCTTTATTCTCAACCCACCCCACCCAGACAATAGGTACACCCTGCAGCATGCCTGAGTTCTGTTGGAGCAGGGCACGGAGTCAGTTCCAGAGTCGAGGACCCCTGACAATAATTGCCTTGACACCATCCTCTTTCATTTACATAGAAAGCAGTTAGTTCAAGAGCCTCCTTTGGTTGCAGCTGTGGCCATATCACACTGAAATAGAGAGGCTCTCACAGGTAACCAAGTCCTAACCCATGTAGGTGTAGGGCATTATAAGATTAAACCACTGCTTTAAACTCCACCAGGAAACTAATTGAAAGCCAGAGCAGATTGTGGCGCACCTGTGTAATATGCTCTCTCTGTGAAGAGCTGCCTAATAAATGGGCTGCTACATTCTACACTAGCTTCATCTTCCGAAAGTAGCCCCATGTTGAGTGTATTACAGGAGTGTAATCTCAAATGGAGTTTTCACCGCATGAGCCTTTACAGTGATAAATTGTTTTCAGTGCAGTCAACATAATAAAAACTAGAGGGTGTCATATTTAAAGCCAGTAGAATGAAATCTTGATTATGCGCAAGAAGGTCCTGATCTTGCAAAATGCTGAGCCTTTAAGTCAATGGAAGTTGAGGGTGGTCAGCACCTTGTGAGGTTGGGTCTGAAATGCAGAATAGGCATTCATTTGGATAAATGTGGTTTCAGTTAAGCGAGGGACTTAGGGGGCATATTCATTCAGATACATTTATTAGGTAGTTCAGCTTTGTATGGTCAAGATTTCACTATCGTCAGCTAAACTTTCTTCAACAGTAGATTCACCTCTATTTGGATTTATCCTCAGTTTCTTAGGAAACTTGTAATTTACATCTCTTCATATTATCTCTTCATATTGCACATTTGGTGTTGATTTGAAAAACAGAAGACCTTCAGCATATTAGTAAACAATACAGTCTTTTCTGAATTTGCTTCAGCAAAACTGTCTTGTTATCAGTGATGGCCTTATGCTGTAATATTCTACCATTTTATCCCCAATATAAGTTGTTTATAGGAGAAACTGTCCACTCTCAGTTTTGCTTTGATAATGCTAATTCCATTCACATAAAATTAATAGCACAAAGGAGGTCATAGAGTACAGTGAAATACTAAGATGTCTTCAGCCAGATCCTCAGCTGCCATAAATTAGCATAGCTCCATTGACTTCAGTGGATCTATGCCAATTTACAACAGATGAAGATCTAGCTCAGTACTATAGCTGCTATAGTCAACATGATAGCCATTACAGGGGCGTCAGACTGGAATTTGAGCTTTAATTCAGATTTCCTTGCTTTTGTGAGTTTAAATATTATTTTGAAGAGCTTTTTTGTGGAGTGTCATGTAATAGGAAGTTGATCTGACAGTTGGAGGTATTCCCACCCTTGTGAGTGAGCTTTTCAAGCAGGCTCACTGCAGTGTTAATGTACAGCTGAAGCGGACTGGGCCCTTGTCAGCTTTTGCAATCCATATGTTTCAACTTTTGAAATGCAGCCTTCAGGGCAACACAAATGACAGCATCAGTTAATTCAGTGTCTAAGGCTGTAATGATGCAGTGGTGCTCAGTGAGAGATAATTGGGCTTTGTACATTAATTTTCCTGTGAAACACTCATCCTCTGACAGTACTAAACTTGTAAGAAGTGAGTATTTAAACAGGATACAGCATACACTATTTAAACAAAGTCCAATGCAGGGAGGAGCCAGCAGAGAGTGACGCACAAGTGGTGCTGGCTGTAGGCCTGGGATGCTGGAACCATTTGAATAGTGGGATGTTGAGAGCCATTGAACCAAACTGTAAACCCTGTATGTGATGGAAACCACTTCAAGCCAGGGGTTGTGGCAGCACCCTCAGCTAGTGTTGCCGACTTTCCAGCTGCAGAAAACTGAACACCCTTGCCCTGGCCCCCTACCCCGCCCCTTCCCGAGGCCCTGCCCCTGCCACTTCTCCAAGCCTCTGCCCCCTGCTCACTCCATCCCCCCTCCCTCTGTCACTCGCTCTCCCCCACATACACTCACTCACTCACTCATTTTTACTGGGCTGGAGCAGAGGGATAGGGTGTGTGAAGGGGTACGGGGCTCTGGGCTGGGGCCAGAAATGAGGGGTTCAGGTTGCAGGGAGGGCTCTGGCCTGGAATGGAGGGTTCAAGTGCGGGGTGGCGAGGGCTCCGGCTAGGGGTGTGGGCTTTGGTGTGGGGCTGGGGATGAGGGGCTTGGGGTGCAGGAGGAGGATCCAGGCTGTGGCTGAGGGATTCAGAGGGGGGGGGGGGTTGGGCGGGAGTGTGGGTGCGGGAGGGGGCTCATGGCTGGGGCAGGGGGTTGGGGTGCAGGAGCGGGCTCTGGGAGAGAGTTTGAGTGCGGGAGGAGGCTCAGGACTGGGGCAGGGCGTTGGGGCATGGGAGGGGGTTTGGAGTGCAGGCTCTGGGTGGCACTTACCTCAGGCGGCTCCCCAGAAGCGTCCGGCATTTCTCTCCGGCTCCTAGGTGGAGGCGTGGCCAGGTGGCTCTGTACTGCCCCATCCACAGGCGCCACCCCTGCAGCTCCCATTGGCTGCGGTTCCCACCCAATGGGAGCTGCAGAGCCGGGTCATCGGTGCTGACTGCAGCCTCCAGGATCCCTTTTTGACCAGGCGTTCCGGTCGAAAAACTGACACCTGGCAACCCTACCCCCAGCACCGCTAGTTCCAGCACTTATGTGTAGGCCATTGTATCCCAACATACTTATGTCTTTCATATACTCTAGTAAAAATTGTCCCTGCCATTTTTGTTCATTACAAGAGACGTTTGTGTTTTGAAGCCAGTGAGAGCAGGTGCAGAAGCAGCTTAAGCAGGGACCTATGGACACTAATAATATTTTCTACAGTTTTGTCTGGATGTTTTTTCCCCTATGCTGTCTGGCTGTTCACTCCAACCCTTTCCCACCCCCATCTCACAGTTTCTTCTGCCCCAGAGCCTCATTCCACACCTGCCCTTCCTACTTACTCCTTTCTCCCCTCCCTACCCCACTTGGTTTAATGTCCCCTCCACCCTTCTTTCTATTGAGCTTATTCCCTCCCAGTGAAGCACCCACCTACCCAAGAAAAGAATCATGATACTAATTTGATGTTTGACACCATCTTTGTCCACTCTGCTGGTTTGTTCTACCCCTTTCCTACCTTGCATCTGTCCTGTCTATGTAGACTGTAAGCTCGTACAGTTAGGAGACACAATGGATACAATGGGGCCTGGATCTTGGTTGGTCCATACTAATAATAATGTACTCTGCTTGTAACTTTCTCTGTTCCCTCTGCTATTACTTATGCTGTCCAAGCTTGAGTAAGCTCTCCCCATTCTCAGCTTAGCTTCTCCTGCCGAATCCTGCATCCTAACTTGACTGCACAGGACTGAGCAAAGAGTGAAGAAAGGCAACGAAGAAGAAAGCCATTGCCTGAATGCAAATGTCTTTTGGAATGAAGAAAATCGGCAAGGACTATTTTTACTAAAGAACATGAAAAACATGTTATTTGGGGCTGTAATGGCCTATATACAATCTATAGCCATAACAGCCTGTGTTGTGATTCTATTAGATCTCACAAGGTTCAAGCCAGGTCAGTACAGGTTGAACCTCTCAGGTCTGTCACTTTGTGGTCCGGCATGATTTTATTTTATGTTTTTTATGCTTTATCTACTTATTTCCTTGTGCCAATACAGTAAAATGGTGTAACAAACTAACACTTTGTTTGAAGAGAGCGGGTAAGCCTTGGCTAGGCGGCGTTGCAAACGTTATTCCATTTATTTGCCTCAGCGAGATAAAAATAAAAAGAGACCCGCTCACTCCAATATTGACCTCCCGTGGTTCAGAAATTCTCCAATCCTAAGGGTGCTGGACTAGAGAGGTTCAACTTGTAGTTGGATGGGAGACCCCTACTGAGAAAAACAAGGAACTGCAAGAAGTGGTGGTGGCGAGTTTATCAAGTGACACTGTTCTGAGTGATCCAGTGCACTGGAATAGCATTGAGTGCACTGTGCAGATGCTTTGTCTTTCAGATGAGACCTGCTTGTGGACATGGCATTTCTCACAATCACTGGAGTTTTAGCCTCAGTGTTGACATTTTAGCTAAATTTCATCCTCAGTAATTACATTCTGCCTGCCTAACTTCTCCTGCCATTTCAGTTCAATTTGAGTTAAATGTCACTTCCTGTCCTAAGCATTATGTAGTTGCTGTGCACTCATTAAACAGTGACTACCTTTCACCCCAAATGTTGCTGCATTTGAATGGAGGGTGAGGGAACACTATATACACAGAAGCCTTCAGGGTGAAGGTGCTGTATGAATACAAGATATTATCATGAGCATAGAATTCCCTCTTTTAAGAAGCCTGATTATTCAGCAAAAATGAATAATGACCACAGTTAAATGGTTCTGAAAATGCTCATCAGCAGACCAGGCTCCCTCATTTTCCCAATCTGAATTCAAATCAGCACCACACTTATCTTGGGAGCAAAGACTACAGCTTTATTTACTCTTTTAAAAGAACGATATAAACAATGGCAGCATTAGTTGGAACACTGATCATTACTGTTGACTTTGCTCTCTGTAACGTCCCACTCCTAGGAAGAGCAACAGAGCACTTCAGTGGCAACAGTATCCCATACTTATGAAGAATTAACACAATGGCACCTGTCTCCTGAACATTTCTTCAATTGTCATTATGCACGATGACAGCCTTCAACACATCCCAGACAAAGGCTCCCTTGTGCAGCAAGCACCCACTCGAGATGTCCAAGAACATCGCTTGGCCAATGCTTCTGCTCAAGGCCAGATGCTGCCACGTCCCCACTGTCCCACGATTCTACTGTAGGCCAATGAGAGGCCGCATATGGGGATGATGCATCTCCATGTGCTCTGAACAATTCCCTGGTCCCTTTTGCTGTGAGTTGTGCCTCCAGAAGTTTTTGCATCGTGCACAATTGAGTACAGCACCAATGAGGAGGAAAGGCACTGAACTCACTTGTTATTTTACAGTGAAGTTGCACTCTCTTGTGTAAGGGAAGTCACTTGAGGTTGAATCATTTGAGTGAATTATGTAGGGTGGACATATAGTCTCTGGCGGCACAGAGGAGGTATTTGGAAGTGAGTTAAGGAAGGGGCTGTGACGTTGTGCAGTCTATATGGTTTTATAAAAATATGGTAATGAGTGAATATAGTGCAACTGGAATATGCTTCTTTTGTAAGGTATCATTACAAAGCTTATAATCTACTAAGTGTGATCATCCTATTTGTATAAATGTGCCACTCTTGTATCTGGGACTAGAAATATGAAATATAACTCTCAGGGCCTATTGTAATTATGCAAAGTGTGGGCCATTAATGGTGGTTTGGAATCTTAATGGCTCCCATCAACCAGGACAATTGACTGGGGCTCTGTTTGCAAGCAAGCCTTCCTGTGAGTCAGGCTGGGAGGAATGAAGGCTTGGGGTCTTACAGTGACATGTGATCATGTCACATGAACTGGAATCCATCTTTAACCTGGTGCTTTTCCAGTGGAGGCGGGTGGGTGGGTGGAAACCCAAAGGGACAAAGGATTCCCACCTTATGCAAAAGATATATAAATGGGTGGAACAGAACAGGAGGGGAGCCATCATGAAGAATCCCCTAGCTACCACCTGAGCTGGAACAAGAGCTGTACCAGGGGAAAGAATTGTGCCCAGGCCTCGAAGGTGTCCAGCCTGAGGAAAAAACGTACTGAAGCATCTCTGAGGGTGAGATTATCTGTATTCAGTTTGATTAGACATAGATTTGCGCATTTTATTTTATTTTGCTTGGTTACTTACTTTGTTCTGTCTGTTACTACTTGGAATCACTTAAATCCGACTTTCGGTATTTAATAAAATCACTTTTTACTTATTAATTAACTCAGAATATGTATTAATACCTGGGGGAGCAAACAACTGTGCATATCTCTCTATCAGTGTTATAGATGGCGAACAATTTATAAGTTTACCCTGCATAAGCTTTATACAGGGTAAAACAGATTTATTTGGGTTTTGGGGTTATTGGGAGTTGGGCATCTGGGTGTTAAAGACAAGCACGCTTCTGTTAGCTGCTTTCAGGTAAACCTGCAGTTTTGGGGCAAGTAATTCAGACCCTGGGTCTTTGTTGGAGCAGACAGGAGTGTCTGGCTCAGCAAGACAGGGTGCTGGAGTCCTGAGCTGTCAGGGAAAACAGGAGCAGAGATAATCTTGGCACATCAGTTGGCAGCTCCCAGGGGGGTTTCTGTGATCCAACCTGACACAGGGGCCAGGAAGACAGAAGCTACTGCCAAATTGCCGCCGCGGCGGAAACGCGCATGCCGCCCTAACGGCACACAGACGGCCCCCGCCGTCCGCAGCGGCAATTCAGTGTGCTGCTTGGGAGCAAAAACACACAGAGTGCCGCCCCTTGCAGATTGCTGCCCCAAGCACCTGCTTGGAATGCTGGTGCCTGGAGCCGGCCCTGATAGGGGTGCACAGTGTATACCCTTCCCCCAAGAGTAGCACAGAGTCCTCAGTTGCAAGTATCATCCATCAAACTGTCAGAGTGACAGTGGTGCACCAATTGCTGGACTGGGCAAAGGATTCCTTCCCACCCACATCTCTTAGATCAAGCCCATGTGCTCTGGCTAAGTTTCCAGCCATAAGTTACATAAGAATGGCTCTTACTGTTTGTCTCCAGGTAAGGTGACCAGATAGCAAGTGTGAAAAATCGGTACAGGAGGCGTGGGGTAATAGACGCTCCTATACAAAAGTCCTGAATACCAAGGCATCTGGTCACCCTACCTCCAGATTCATTTCTTCTGAATTGCTTTTGTGACAAGCACACTGCAGACAAATTATGATAACTCATTTATAGAGTAACACATTCTAAATTAAGGGTCAAATCGCAAGGTCCTTAGTCAGGCAAACCCCCAACAAAGGAAATGTGTCAAGATCAGGGCCACCAGTTTTTAGCCAGAAATACTCAATGATTTCAATCACACTTACAATATGCCCCCTCCTGAGCACCTGCAGTGTCCATTGGCTTCAATACCTCACTTTGTCAGGGTGAATATTTTAAGGCTGATTAGCTAAATGATGCTAATCTGAGAGTCACTAAATGAAATTAGAAGGAGTGAAACAACTGGATACACTTGATTCTTAAGACAAGAACACTGGACTGTGTTAGGAGACCTGGATTCTTGTCCTGTGTCTGCCACAGAACTGCTATGTGACCTTGGGCAAGTCACTTCACCCCTCAGTGCCTCTCCCACCCTTTGTCTATTTAGGTTATAAGCTCTTCAGAGCTTGGACTGTCTCTTAGTCTCTGTATGCACAATGCCTAACATGATGGGGTCCCAATCTCAGTTGTGACCTCCAGGTGCTACTGTAATACAAATAATAATAAAACAAGATAATAGTAGCAGTGTCACTGTGCCAGTTTCTTGACAATTCAGCTGTATGCTGGAAAAACTTCCTTTGATGGCTGGCTCCAGATACTCTTCTGCATTAGGTTGCATTTGGCACAGAAAAGGAAAGGTGCTATCAGGGAGCAAGTTATACCTCCCTGCTTCTCATGCACCAGCCCCAGATGACTGGCATAATTTAGAGCAGCTAATGGGCTGCTCTAATTTACACCAACTAGCTAAGGTCCATGGGGCTTTACATTACTTGTGAATTAGTGTAGCTCAGGTGCACTTTTCCTACCCACAACTCACCTCTTCCTGCCCCCTACGTATAGGGTTACCAGATAGCAACTGTGAAAAAACGGGACAGAGGGTGCGGGGGGGGGGGGGTAATAGGTGCCTATATAAGAAAAAGTCCCAAAAAAATGGGACTGTCCCTTTAAAAATAGGACAGATGGTCACCCTACCTACATAGAATGCAGATGGACATTTGCCATAGGGACTAGCTATGACACTTTATATTAGTTCAGAGTTCCCCCTTGCCAGGGGAATTCTTAGCTGGTCATTAGGGCCAGATTCTGCTACTTTGCACTTGCTTGAGTGGCCTGAAGAGGCCAGAACAGCAGGAGGGATTTTGAGCCCATTAGCTTCTCTATCTTCCACTTTTGCTAGATAATCTCATGATTTGTGTGGGAAGGAGGAATCTTCTAATGGGACAGCCATAGCAATAGAAACACTCTGACTGGGAACAATTCCAATTTCCAGTTATTTTATTGGCAATTGTGAGCCAGCAAAATTTGTTGATTCTGTACAGAAATAGAAACAAACATGAAATCTGCCTCAGGAAAGATAAACTGATTTAAATTCTCATTTGTCTATAGTTTCTGGGGCCTCTTAACAAATGTACAAGAGGGAAATCTCTGAAGGTCCATAGAATCTTAGCTCCTTTATTGTGCACTTCCTAATGCATACAGGAAGGAGCAGGACAGATGTTCCATCCATCCACACCTTGAAGAGTACAGCAGAAAGGTCCTTAGGAGGGAAGCATCCAATACTCTCCTGCCCTGTGGAATTCCTGAACTCTGCAGGATTGGGGCATTTCTGAAATTCCTCTCTGCTGCGCTGCTCAGGAACTCTTTGAGCAAAGGGAGCTTTTGCTATCTCTCTCTCCTACAGAGTTCCTTAGCTCCACAGGAGATGTGGAAGCTCCTCTATCTTTCCCCCAGCCCCCAGCAGATTTGCCCTAGCTACTTAAAGTTTTGGCATGAAAAAAAATGTTTTGTGTCAGATCCTGACTGTTAATAGGTCAGCTGCCTCCCAAGTGCCCCCTCATGGCCTGAGGTTGCTCTGCAGCAGCCCTGCCTCAGTTTCCCCACTTTTCAGGGCTCTCCCACTCAAGCTACCATAACAAACTCTTTGGTTCAACAACAGTTCTCCTTAGGCCTGGATTTATTAAAATAACAATAATACCCCAAATCAAGTTATCCAATCTCCAGCAAGTCCATGGCCCCGCTCCCCGCCCCCACTTCCCATTAGGAGTCTCCAAGGCCTTCTGTGGCTGGAACCTTTTCTTTAAAGACTCAGGGGTCCCTGCTAAAATCTACTCACTCTCAGCAGTCATTCCATGCCTTACTAAACCTCTGCTGAAATCTCACACACTAGCTTCATTCCCATCATCTCCCTCTATAGTTTGCTGCCTGCTGCTCTTTATAGGGGAATCAATTCCTCCATACTCAGCTGGTTTTACCAATTAAACTTCAAGTCACATCCCATCTCAGGGGTGGGCAGGTGGGTTAATTGACAGACCCATTCCAGGCCTCCAGCCCTTAAAGGAGCTGGGCACCCTGTTACACTTACAACATACTTTCTATCAGCTTCTGGGGGGTATTGAACAAAACCAAAAAGGACAAATAATGGTTGTAACAGCTTCCTCTTTAAGTTTAGATTACAAAGTACCCTGATTCTTGAACGATCTGTGATATGTGGCAGTCTGAAGGGCCCAAGTAATATCATTTTTCCCATTTAAGGATGAGAAAATAAAACCCATAAAGGTTCAGGACCAAAAATTCTCAAAGGGACGAGTTTTAGCTGCTTCAGATTCCTACATAAAGGAATCAAATTCTGGTGTCAATTAGCCTGGCCTAAATCTAGAGTAATTCTGCTGACTCCAGATTAGTACCTGTGTTATTAAGAGCAGAATTTCGCCCACTGCTTTGAAAAATGTCCTAAAATAAATTCATAGAATCATAGACGTTAAGGTCAGAAGGGACCATTATGATCATCTAGTCTGACCTCCTGCACAATGCAGGCTACAAAATCTCACCCACCCATTCCTGTATCAAACCTGTGTCTGAGCCATTGAAGTCCTCAAATCATGGTTTAAAGACTTCAAGGTGCAGAGACTTTTCCAGCAAGTGACCTGTGGCCCACACTGCAGAGGAAGGCGAAAAACCTCCAGGGCCTATGCCAATCTGCCCTGGAGGAAAACTCCTTCCTGACCCCAAATATGGCGATCAGCTTAACCCTGAGCATGTGGGCAAGACTCACCAGCCAGACACCCAGGAAAGAATTCTCTGTAGTAACTCAGATCCCACCCCATCTAACATCCCATCACAGGCCATTGGGCATATTTACTGCTAATAGTCAAAGACCAATCTCATTATTCCATCCCCTCCATAAGCTTATCAAGCTTAGTCTTGAAGCCAGATATGTCTTTTGCCCTCACTACTCCCCTTGAAAGGCTATTCCAGAACTTCACTCGCCTGATGGTTGGAAACCTTTGTCTAATTTCAAGTCTAAACTTCCTGATGGACAGTTTATATCTATTTGTTCTGTGTCCACATTGGTACTGAGTTTAAATAATTCCTCTCCCTCTCTGGTATTTATTCCTCTGATATCTTTGTAGAGAGCAATCATATCTCCCCTCAGCCTTCTTTTGGTTAGTCTAACCAAGCCAAGCTCTTTGAGTCTCCTTTCATAAGACACATTTTCCATACCTTGGATCATCCTAGTAGCCCTTCTCTGTACCTGTTCCAGTTTGAATTCATCCTTCTTAAACATGGGAGACCAGAACTGCACACACTATTCCAGATGAGGTCTCACCAGTGCCTTGTATAACGGTACTAACACTTCCTTATCTCTACTGGAAATACCTTGCCTGATGCGTCTCAAGACCGTATAAGTTTTTTTTCACTGCCATATCACATTGGCGTCTCATAGTCATCCTGTGATCAACCAATACTCCAAGGTCCTTCTCCTCCTCTGTTACTTCCAGCTGATGCAACCCCAGCTTATAACAATAATTCTTGTTATTAATCCCTAAATGCATGACCTTACACTTTTCAGTATTAAATTTCATCCTATTACTATTACTCCAGTTTACGAGGTCATCCAGATCTTCCTGTATGATATCCCGGTCCTTCTCTGTATTGGCAATACCTCCCAGCTTTGTGTCATCCACAAACTTTATTAGCACATTCCCACTTTTTGTGCCAAGGTCAGTAATAAAAAGATTAAATAAGATTGGCCCCAAAACTGATCCCTGAGGAACTCCACTAGTAACCTCCCTCCAGCCTGACAGTTCACCTTTCAGTATGACTTGTTGTAGTCTCCCTTTTAACCAGTTCCTTATCCAACTTTCAATTTTCATACTGATCCCCATCTTTTCCAGTTTAGCTAATAATTCCCCATGTGGAACCGTATCGAATGCCTTACTGAAATCGAGGTAAATTAGATCCACTGCATTTCCTTTGTCTAAAAAATCTGTTACCTTCTCAAAGAAGGAGATCAGGTTGGTTTGGCATGATCTACCTTTTGTAAAACCATGTTGTATTTTGTCCCAATTACTGTTGACCTCAATGTCCTTAACTACTTTCTCCTTCAAAATTTTTTCCAAGACCTTGCATACTACAGATGTCAAACTAACTGGCCTGTAGTTGCAGTTGTTTGGATGCATATTCATTTTTATTTGGAAAGTAATTAAAGGTTTGCAGGACATAGACACGCTCTGAAGGTAAAACTGAACAGTATGGCGTCACCAGTAACACCTCTGTCTGTACAATCTAGCTAACTGGGGTTCTTTGGGAAGATCCGGTTTCAACCTCTGTGGCAATTTCCAAGGCTTTGCTGACAAAGCCAGAGGCCAGTTCCTGATGCTGGCATCTAATGAGTGTAGCTGATCGCTCCAAGGAGTTTGATTAGCTATCACAGTGACATGTCTGTGTGTCCCATCAATGCCTGCTATTTTTCAACTGGATTTTTTTGGAGCTCTGTTCAATATTTGTTTGGCCAGTTTATTTGGCCACCCTGCTGAGTCACCGCCCAGAGTAACATGAACCAGGAGCAATGTTAAGCAACTAGAAGTGGAGAGACTGGGAGCAACAAGAAAAATATATTTGTTTTTCTCCAGTTAAACATGATTTGCCAGTCAGGATGCTCTTTTTCAACAGTCTCACCAGGAAAATCAGGTATTCATTAACCTAGCCCAGAGTATAACCACACCATGCAATCTAATCCTACATGTTACTCATACAAATCTCTCTCAATGCACAGCAATTATAGTTTATAGTCATGGAAACATTATAGAAGGAAGGAATCGACAGCAGTAGTTGGGGACAGTAGACAGAGACAGTGATGAGAGGCTGCCATGGGGAACTTCAGTAGTTTACGCCTGTAGGCAACAAAGAAACGGTAGGTTTTTGAGCTTGTCACAGTTCTGCAGAACAACCCCCTGTATCCGCGACACTGAGTGTAGGGGATCGGTGCTCCTTTAACCCCTGGCATTGCCCCCAGTGCAAGTTATAAACAGTCTCACGAGTCCTTTAAACTATGCCAGCTTGTAATGGGCTTGGTGGGGATCACCAGAGTGCAGCACATTCTGGCCATACTCTCTTCCATGTGCCCCCAACACAGGAACCAGGACGGAGGGGGGCATAGAACCAGCTATAGGAGCTCTATGCTAGGCAAAGATTCATCCATACTTGGGGAATCCTAAGCTGCCCACTGAGGTCTGCTTTTGAGCCCCTTTGCACCATTGGAGCTGCAGAAAGAAGTGAGAGCAGGAGCCAGAATCTGGTATTGTGCAGATAAACAGAAGACTTCTGTCCCCAGGACCGTCAATCTGGCACCTTGCATCAGCACTAAATTCATGCTACAACAAAGTGATCCAAAGCCAGTTGAAGTCAAAGGCCTTATATCCAGAAATCCAGAGTCTGTAGCTGTGTGAGAATGTAAATGACTGCTGCAGCTAGAACTGAAAAACAATCGAAGCTATGCCTCCAAATCACGGAACCATTCTCCCCTCATGTAACTGGCATTTGTCCCACTGCAGGCTGTCATGTGCTGCTGAACTGGCTAGCTGACATTGCACCTTTTAACTTTGCTTGCATCAGCTAAGAAATTTCTTTGTTTCTCTCCCAATGACAGGGAAGATGGTGATTGTCGAATGAGAGATGGGGGGAACTAGCTGCATCCTGCTGCTGCTGCTGCGGCTGCTTTTACAGCTGAGGCAGATAAACTCTTGTCTTTTGAAATAAAAGTTACTTGTACATCACATGGTTTTCAGAGTGAGTTGCAAATCTATGCAGTTAATCCCAGAGATCTCGGTTGAATTGCCCTACTTTGTGTGTGAGATTTAATTCAGCACCTAAAAAAGTATTAACTGACCTTTAGAAAAACCACCCTTTTTATCCCCTCCCCCAACTTGGTGCACTCTGACATTTCCTGGTTTGCTGAATATAACTCTTTATAATAAAATTCATCACTATGTGAGATCATGAAAAGCAGAAGTCTCTTTGCAGCCTGTGAAATTTCGGGTAGCTGTAATATCATAAAATGATGCATTATGGGATTACTTTAGTGAACCAAGAAGGGCTAATATCTTTCACCATTGGAACTGTAGCTTTTTAAGCCAAGAGATGGGATTTTAAATTTACCTGGCTTGTGTCTTTTCTCTCCTTCCCCCTATAAAGCAATCCTAACTCCCTGACTGCTTCTACGATTCACATAGCTACAGTGTGACCCCTGTTTTCACTTTCTTAGCCCTGCCCTGACTTCCTCCTGCCTTATTGCTACCCCCTGTGGATGTCTATGTCCTTTCCCATTTTTCCTCAAGTTGCTGCCTTAGTGTGCACCGCCCAACTATTATATCTTCAGCTTACCTCCCACTCAGATGCTCTGTGCACAGGGAATGAGTGAAGTCTGGGATCTGCTTCTTCATGGCACCTGCTAGGATAGTCACATTCTGCTTCCTGACTGCTCCAGAGGCCATGAAACAATGCACTGCCCCTTGCTTGGGGCATAAGATAGAGCTTGCTAAGTCCTGGAACCAGACAAAAATACCATTGCGGGGCTGAAGAAGCAGTGACCATTTTAATGTCCGGTATTTTGTGGTCATTTAATAGCAGGGCTATTATTAGGGCTGAACCTTTTATTAGGGCTAAAAATTGATGCTATATGCCATTGGGAAACTTAAAATTCCATCTTTTCATTGCCTTGTAGCATTTATTTTTAGACTTTGAGAGTTTGCAAGGAATAAAATCACATCATTCTGATTATCATCATACCCTTTCCCTCATCCTTTTCTGACCTGATTTTAGAAGCTGCTATCTTAAGAACTATTTGTAGCCAAAATCAGTGCTGTACAGCATCTAAAATACTGGAACCCCAATTTTCACACAGAAACAATTTTCTCCTTCCTACCCCAAGGAGCAGGGCAGTGGACAAACTGGTATTTGGGCTGCGCTGCTGTCTAGGATTACTCTTAAATATATTGTTGTTTTCTGGCCCACTTCACCCCATTGCTCTGTACACAACAATGTACAGTCACAACAAGCTTATGTATCAAAATATATGAGTCGTGACCTACCTGTGGGAACTTCAGAGAGATGGGGTGGAGAGCAGCTTGCAGTGGTTATACACTGTGGTATATACTACATTATAGTGGTCTATTTTCAGCAGCTGTGGTTGCTGTGTATTTCAATCCTGAGTCATCCCTGAATTTATAGCCACTGAAATGAAGCTGAAAAACATATTAATCAGGATCCTCTGAGTGGCTGAAATAGAATCTTCCATCAAGATTTATTTATAGATCAAGTAAACATAAACAACTCTAAGGCTTTATCTTTCTTATCATTTATTAAACACAGACCTCTTCAGATGAGGGTTTTTTTGTGGGACAGTAAATGTCTCAGGCCTGGTCTACACTGGGGGGGGGGGGTGTCGAACTAAGGTACGCAAGTTCAGCTACGCGAATAGCGTAGCTGAACTCGAACTACCTTAGTTCGAACTACTCACCCGTCCAGACGCCGCAGGATCGAAGTCCACGGCTCCCCCGTCGACTCCGCCACCGCCGTTCGCGGTGGTGGAGTTCCGGAGTCGACGGGAGCGCGTTTGGAGTTCGATATATCACGTCTAGATGAGACGCGATATATCGAACTCCGAGAAGTCGAACGCTACCCGCCGACCCGGGCAGGTAGTATAGACGTAGCCTCAGAGTCGCTCTGCTCTTTCCTGTGAAAACCTGTCACTATCTTTTAGTGTTTTCTAAGGTCAGTGTCACCATCCCTATCCGTAAGTCTAATGGGTAGCTCAAGCTGCCAGGTTCTGTACCCTCTGGGTCTGAGTCCCCTTTCACTTAAACCAGTTTTACTCCAGTCTGAGTCTGTTGAAATAAATGACTACTGTACAGTTGCTCCTGATTTACAGCACTGAAAGTGAGGAGAATCACCCTCACCCCCCCCGCCACCATTTTCTTTTCCCTTTTATAAGAGATTGGATCCAAGTCTACAGATTTCTCTGTAGTCTGTGAAGTGATGTCGTTTCTCACTTTACACAGGCTTTCTTTGTCAACTTTGTTCTCTGATGTCTATAAATCTAAAGGGGCTTTTTTGTGTGTGCTTGTTTGATTTCTTGTTTCTCATGCCCAAACTGTCTGATTGTCTTTGCTTTTACTGACCGTTTTTTCCAAATGTCTCCCATAAACCTTTTTACTGTTTCAGTTGCAAAGGACAATCGCATAATTGTACTAACTGAATGAATTTTCTCATAGATTTAGTTGAGTGGAGATAAATAATCTTAAACACTCTGCTAATTGCAATAGTATTGTGCTATGATTGGGAGCCTTAGGGAATTTATATTAAGACTCTCCAGTTGCGGTGAATGGCTACACTATATTGTCAAACATTCTTCCATTAAAAAAAACAACAACACAACCCTCTGTAAAAACTGCATTGCCAGTGCTTTTAAACAACAAAACAGGATATTACTGGGGATCACTAAAGTCATGGGAAAGTCCATATTCTGGCAGAAATCTCACTGAAGGAAAGGCCAAATCCTACAAATGCTGGCTGCACTACTTAGGGTATGTCTGCACTGCAATTGGAAGATGTGATTGCATTATGGGTAGACTTACCCGAGCTAGCTTTAATTGAGCTAGCTAAGGTACCAACAGCAGTGAAGCCACAGCAATACTGGCATAGTCCTGGGGCATAGATGTGGCCTTCACCAATATAAGGGCTTTTTCTGTTGGTGCAGGAACAGCCGGCCCCTGAACAATGTTAGCTACATTGGTGAAAGCACTCTTCCCTTGATATAACTGTCTACACTGGGGGTTTTGTCAGCACACCTACGTCAGTCAGGAGTGTGAGTTTTTCTCACATCACTGGCTGACAAGAGTTATTCCAATATAACGTTGTCTCTGTAACACAGGCACTAGTTTGCTGCACTGTGAGCCTGACCTAAAGCCCTCTGAAGTCAAAGAAAAGATTCCCATTAACTTTGATGGGCTGTGGATCAGGCCCTATCTCTGTAAATGCTTTAGCTCAGCAAAGGTCAAGGAGATGGAATTACGAAAATCCATTTTATAATATGTTTATTTCATTTCATATAGTCAGATTAATCTTCCCCCTATTCAGACGCACACATCTAGTGCACAGTACAGGGGCGGCTCTGTGTATTTTGCCGCCCCAAGCACGGCAGGCAGGTGGCTTTTGGCAGCATACTTGCAGGAGGTCCGTTGTTAATGTGGATTCGGCAGCATGCCTGCGGGAGGTCAGCCGGTCTGGTGCCTTTGGTGTCCCCGCCGCCGAATTGCCACCAAAGCCGCAGGACCAGAGGAGCTCCCGCAGGCGCATTGCAAAGGCAGCCTGACTCCGCCCTCATGGCGACTGTCAGGCCGCCCCCACCCCGCGTCTTGCCGCCCTAGGCACGCGCTTGCAGCGCTGGTGCCTGGAGCAGCCCCTGCACAGTATCAGCAAAGTAAATATTGTTATTATTTGTATTACAGTAGTGGCTAGTGGTGCCAACTGAGGTCAAGGTCCCATCATGCACACATATAGGAAGAGACAGACAGTAAGAAACAGAGCTGGAAAATAAACCTAGATGGCCTGAGTCCAAGTCCAGTGTCTTGACCACAAGACCATCCTTCCTTTTATACATGATATGAAGTCACAGTTACCAGTACAAATAAGAACAACAGTACGTTGTATAGAAAGGATCAATAATAAAAAGGGCTGGCTCTTGGATTTCTATATCAACTTCACTTCAGGCTGTTTATACAGTGATAATTACTGGATCTGCTACGGAAAACAAAGAACAAAGCCCTTGAGTATTACCCCGATAAGGGGACTCGTTGGAAGAGATTATGTACACGTTCCCCTAGATCCACGTTTCATAATCCTCTTGACATTTCACCTTTCAGAGTAATGAGAAAGGTCTTGAGGGAGAGACTTTAGCTGATGCAGCTTTTTTCTTTACAGTTCATATGTGGTCACAGGAAAAATAGCCATGTTCCATCAAATATAGTAAAAGCAAGCAAACAGCAACTCCAGTTAAAGTGATTCTTTAGTCCCATGAATTACTCTAATAAAAGCACCAGAGGTAATGTATTGGCCTTACTGGAAACTTCTCCTACCATGGTCTCTTGCAAGAGTAAAGCTGTTAGTCTGTAATTCTCCTCTTTCTTGTTTAAATCTAGATTCAGCTGTTTCATTGCTCATTATATATTGTCTATGGCTGGCCCTACCTCAAAAGACACCATAATAGAGGCCCAACTTCAATGTATACCCCAAATTAAGAAAAACAGTAAAAGAACTAAAAAAGAGCCACCGTGGCTTAACAACCATGTAAAAGAAGCAGTGAGAGATAAAAAGACTTCCTTTAAAAAGTGGAAGTCAAATCCTAGTGAGGCAAATAGAAAGGAGCACAAACACAGCCAACTTAAGTGCAAGAGTGTAATAAGAAAAGCCAAAGAGGAGTTTGAAGAACAGCTAGCCAAAAACTCCAAAGGTAATAACAAAATGTTTTTTAAGTACATCAGAAGCAGGAAGCCTGCTAAACAACCAGTGGGGCCCCTTGATGATCAAAATACAAAAGGAGCACTTAAAGACGATAAAGTCATTGCGGAGAAACTAAATGGATTCTTTGCTTCAGTCTTCATGGCTGAGGATGTTAGGGAGATTCCCAAACCTGAGCTGGCTTTTGTAGGTGACAAATCTGAGGAACTGTCACAGATTGAAGTGTCACTAGAGGAGGTTTTGGAATTAATTGATAAACTCAACATTAACAAGTCACCCGGACCAGATGGCATTCACCCAAGAGTTCTGAAAGAACTCAAATGTGAAGTTGCAGAACTATTAACTAAGGTTTGTAACCTGTCCTTTAAATCGGCTTCGGTACCCAATGACTGGAAGTTAGCTAATGTAACACCAATATTTAAAAAGGGCTCTAGGGCTGATCCCAGCAATTACAGACCAGTAAGTCTAATGTCGGTACTGGGCAAATTAGTTGAAACAATAGTAAAGAATAAAATTGTCAGACACGTAGAAAAACATAAACTCTTGAGCAATAGTCAACATGGTTTCTGTAAAGGGAAATTGTGTCTTACTAATCTATTAGAGTGCTTTGAAGGGGTCAACAAACATGTGGACAAGGGGGATCCGGTGGACATAGCGTACTTAGATTTCCAGAAAGCCTTTGACAAGGTCCCTCACCAAAGGCTCTTACGTAAAGGAAGCTGTCATGGGATAAAAGGGAAGGTCCTTTCATGGATTGAGAACTGGTTAAAGGACAGGGAACAAAGGGTAGGAATTAATGGTAAATTCTCAGAATGGAGAGGGGTAACTAGTGGTGTTCCCCAAGGGTCAGTCCTCGGACTAATCCTATTCAATTTATTCATAAATGATCTGGAGAAAGGGGTAAACATTGAGGTGGCAAAGTTTGCAGATGTTACTAAACTACTCAAGATAGTTAAGACCAAAGCAGATTGTGAAGAACTTCAAAAAGATCTCACAAAACTAAGTGATTGGGCAACAAAATGGCAAATGAAATTTAATGTGGATAAATGTAAAGTAATGCACGTTGGAAAAAATAACCCCAACTATACATACAACATGATGGGGGCTAATTTAGCTACAACGAGTCAGGAAAAAGATCTTGGAGTCATCGTGGATAGTTCTCTGAAGATGTCCATGCAGTGTGCAGAGGCGGTCAAAAAAGCAAACAGGATGTTAGGAATCATTAAAAAGGGGATAGAAAATAAGACTGAGAATAAATTATTGCCCTTATATAAATCCATGGTACACCCACATCTCGAATACTGTGTACAGATGTGGTCTCCTCACCTCAAAAAAGATATTCTAGCACTAGAAAAGGTTCAGAAAAGGGCAACTAAAATGATTAGGGGTTTAGAGAGGGTCCCATACGAGGAAAGATTAAAGAGGCTAGGACTCTTCAGCTTGGAAAAGAGAAGACTAAGGGGGGATATGATAGAGGTATATAAAATCATGAGTGATGTTGAGAAAGTGGATAAGGAAAAGTTATTTACTTATTCCCATAATACAAGAACTAGGGGTCACCAAATGAAATTAATAGGCAGCAGGTTTAAAACAAATAAAAGGAAGTTCTTCTTCACGCAGCGCACAGTCAACTTGTGGAACTCCTTACCTGAGGAGGTTGTGAAGGCTAGGACTATAACAATGTTTAAAAAGGGACTGGATAAATTCATGGTGGCTAAGTCCATAAATGGCTATTTAGCCAGGATGGGTAAGAATGGTGTCCCTAGCCTCTGTTCGTCAGAGGATGGAGATGGATGGCAGGAGAGAGATCACTTGATCGTTGCCTGTTAGGTTCACTCCCTCTGGGGCACCTGGCATTGGCCACTGTCAGTAGACAGATACTGGGCTAGATGGACCTTTGGTCTGACCCGGTACGGCCTTTCTTATGTTCTTATGTTCTTAAAATCTAGGTGATCTCTAATGACAAACAGGACTCCTTTGTGCTAAACAGAAAACATGTATCAGATGAAAAAAATGTAGATGCTTGCGCAGAAGAACACTTAAAATTACTACTAAAGTGTGTGTGCTTCGGGTATGTGGATCCTCACTTTCTTCAATTCCTGTCTTTCTTACCTCCTGGAGAAAAATGTAGAGAAAGCCAATGCAATTGCTCATATTTATGTGAAAGTTACACTGAAGAAATATGGAATATCACCTCACTGGTACATCAGCCCAGAATTCCTCTGCCCTCTCATAGCATCAGCCATATCTAGTTGGGATTTTAGAGCAGGAAGGCTCATTGTGGGGGATGGACTTCAAGTACACTTAAGGAGAAAAGAAAAATCTCATATATTTTAGTTCAAAATCCACTAAGCTTGGAGGAGTCTGGATTTCCCTGATATATGATGTCCACTATGGTTCTATGATTCATTGATTGCAAAGCCCAAAGCAACCACTGTTATCAGCTAGTCTTACCTCCTGTATAATGGAGGTCATACAACTTTCCCCAAATAATTCCTGTTTTCAGTAAAAAATACCTTTTAGAAAAACATGTAATCTTGATTTAAAAATTGTGTGATGGAAAATCCACCAAGCCCCTTGGTAAATGGTTCCAGTGCTTAATTACACTCATCCAGAATTTATTAGTTTTACATAGACAGATTTCCCACATCAATGTAACACTGTTTCTTACCTGACTCATTGTGCTGACCTGTCTTTTGTTTTGCTTGGCTTAAGGCCTTATATATATTGGAGATAAAGTCAGTGGGGGCAATTGTGTTTAGAAAACAGAGAGTGGCTTGTATCAGAAACTTCCGTTCTGGTTCAAACAAAGGACTTACAGTTTGTGTTTAAAAATAAAGGGAGGGATTAGCCCTTCTACTATGACCCAGTTAAGACTTGCATCCAACCTGGAAGAATCCCTGCAGCACAGGCACTGCATAGGGACACCTATAGCCAGGGGCCTACTGGGGGAGGAAGAGAGTGGGTCAGGAGATGGAAAGAGAGCCACTACCAGGATTCTGAGTTGTTCCAAGCTGCAGAGCAACCCACAGGCATTCCTTGAGAGGCTGCTATAAATTAATGCTCTAATTTATGCCAAGTGATGGAGTGGACCCCATAGCACAGAATTCTGGAGAAGCATAAAGCTGGCTTAAAGACACCTTTCTGTATTAGACTTCTGAGAGGCACAGTATAGAATTCCAGCCACTGTTTCTAAACTGTAAATATCTACAATAGTAAGCCTGGGGGATGATGTGTAGTTCCTTAGTTCTTTCTATTTCAACACTTGGCCCAACTGATCTCCAAGCTCCATTAGCTCCTAAGTTGCGCAGACCCTTGTGATCCCCATCCCTACACAATGAAAGTATGTTACAGTTATTGCGAATAATGGGCTGTAGTTCCCCTGCATTAAGAAGGGAATTTTGGGTCAAGTGCCATTCCTTTCCACAGCTGTGCTATGTGGCTCTGAGGTTATGTTAAAAATGCTGAGGGCATAGACTGAAGGAAAGTGGAAATAGTTCTACCAAGGTTCTAGGTTAGACATAGCTAATGTTGCTCAGTTTCCAACAAGTTCAGGCTGGATTTTGACAACAACTAATTGAGACTGTATCTGAGGTTGCATGCCCTGGCAGAACAATCATGGTGAGGGTGATTAGCCGCTGGAACAAACTCTGAAAGGAAGTGATGTATTCTCCATTTCTTGAAGTTTTCAAATCAAGACTGGGTGCCTTTCTGGAAGGTATGCATTAGTCAAACAAGTTATTGGAGTCCATACAGGAATTAGTGGATGAAATTCTATTGCCTATGTCATATAGGAGGTCAGACTAGATGATCTAATGTGCATGAAATGTGGGAGTGGCTGTAAGGTTGAGTCCCTCTGTGTTTTTAGAATCATACAAATAATCTCATCTTTTTTTAATCCAAAGAAATATACTGATAACTTTTACATTTTGTCATTTTTGTGTTGGTGAATAACAGTGGGGTTATTAGAAGCAATACCAAATGCTTGGCATGATGTTCATTTTGATCACACTTTTCTCCTATATCAGGTCAGTAACAGGGAGTGCAGTAACAGGGAGGTAGTAACAGAGATCTGATTTGCTTTTTTCCCCTAGTAGTATTTTGGCATTGGTCTCCTTTGGATCTCTGATGAGCTAGCTGGATATTTATGCCCCAAAATGTGAAACCATTCAGTGCTAACCAGAATGGACAGCAGTGTAGGAAGCAAAGGCCAGCGAATAGACATAATTAGTAGTTTTGAAACAATAAATTCAGAACTCAGGAAGCATGAAAACAAATTCATTATTGATTCAGTCGCTGCAATGTTTGATTCTGTCTGTACCATACAGAGAATGTTATCAGCACCAAGGTTATGTTCCCTGTTTTTTTTTAAACAGACAATTTACACTGTGGGGGAGGACAACAGTAGTAACTTGGTCATTGGACCATATCAGATCTATTTCAGCTCTGTTCTCATCTCTTTTGTTCTATGCCTCACACCATCTCACAGTGTGATGAAATTTATAGTTTTTAAATGAGGGTTACTAGAGATTTAATTAGAGAGAAAGGACAGTCTTGTGGTGAAGGCTCTGGGTGGGATTCAGGAAGACGGCGGGTCATGTTCCTGGCTCTGCCACTGAAGTGCTACATGAGGGTAAGTTATCAAATCTCTGTGCCTTGGGTCCTCATATTTAAAATAGGGGTAACTTTTCCTTTGGATGTCTCATCTATTTAGATTGAGAGATCTTCACTGGAAGGGCAGTCTGTTATTAGGGCCCAGAGCCTCTAACTGGATTTAGGCACCTGGGCCTACTTGGTTGTGCCTGTAGGTGCTATTGCAATACCAATAATAAGGCTCTATTTAACATTGATTAACCTGTTTTAGATTCTCATATAAGATTATGGTCAAAATTTTTACACTTGTGTGTCTAAAGCTAGGCACCAAAATCCATATTTAACTCTTAAAGAACTGGCCTAATTTTAAGAGGTAGTGAGAGCCCACGATTGAGCAGATTGATTCATGATCCTCCTCCTCCATAAAACTAGCCTGCTTCCTATAGATCTTAGCATAGTTTAAAAGGGGATCAGGGGATGGGATTAACAACCCAGCAGTGTTTCTGTGCAGAGCTTTCCCCTTGAACTTGCTTCACTACCAGTTTTTGGGAGGTGATCTCTGTCTGAGCCTCCATTTCAGCGGCTGTTGTTGGTCTCTTCCTATCAAGCCAGTTTTTCCTACTGCTTTGCTCATAGATTCCTAGATTTTTAGGATCAGAAGCAAATATTGTGTTCCTCTTGTATGACACAAGTGATAGAATTTCACCCAGTGAGTCTTGCTTCAAGGCAATAACTAACACCCCAGGAACATCACTTTTCTGCTAGAGCTACCCACAGGCCCTCACATGTGGCTCCTCCATTTCCTGTTCCAAGCATGATGGCATCTGTCTGCTGTGCTTCTACCACTGTTGGAGATCTTGAGCTCCCTTCTTCCACTAGGATCTCTCTGGCATAGGGCCACCTCAGGTTACAAGATCCAGTGGCTTTTGTCCTCAGAGGCAGTAAAGTTGTCAGCCCCATGTCAGATCAATTGCAGGCCCACCAGGGGAAAAACATTCCCATCAGCCAGTCCCATTTTTGGTGGGAACGGGTGGGGGGAGCAGTGTAGGGAGGGGTTGGACTGTGGGGGAAGCTGCAGACTTTTTTGCCTTCAGCTTGGCTCAAACACAGTCTATTCATTTATGTAAGACCAGAGCTAGCCTCGAGCTGTAGTGTCAAAGAAGTAGAGACAAAGTCATTTTCAATAAGGACCTTTCATTGCCTATGAGTCAGGAAGAAAAGACCCTTTTGGTTACTCTAATCTTTGTTGGATTTGAATCAGATTCTTAAAAAGGGCCAGCTGTCAGTACCCCCAGCACATGCATGTGGGAAATCTAGAATACGCCATATTATTAAATCAAAAAAAGCATTCTACCCCTTTAACCCCACAGCACTCTGTGCTTGTTCTGCTGCATTCACCTGCACCTGTGTATTAAGTGTGTAAAGTAACTTCTCTCGTCTGTCTGGCCAACCTGTTTCAGGAGCATCCAGTAAACGGCCATAGTGCTGGTCTGCTCTATGTGAAATTCTCTTCTGCCAGCCCTTAGCAAGCCAGAGAATTTACCAAAGACAGACCGCACTGTGTTTTTTACATTGCTTCCTGTTCCCCTTAGGCTTTATTTTTTTTCACACTTGGGGGCTTTTCCTGCTGACTTACGGCTTTTGTTACTTTTACCTCTATCTGCTAAAAATATTGCTGATTGTTCAGTTGTGGGCAACTGACAAAGGGGAATGCAGTTAGTTTTACAGTAGAGTCCGGAATTGTCTCCATGAGGCTTTCAGCTGTTCCCATAGGAACAGTACAGTGAGAAAAGAAAACAAAGCAGACGTTTCAGGTTTCAATTCTCATTTTTTATTTTTTATTCATGCCTTTCACAGATCCGTTTCTATAGTAACGGGGAGCTGTGACACCAGTGTAGATGGCCAATAGAGCCTAGCTCCAGTGTTATCCATTAGTTTAGTAGCATATGCAAGCTCAGAATTGTGGGACACCAGGGCAATGTCAGCACTAGGAAATGGTGGGGGGAAAGCCATTTTCAAACAAGCTGAATGTGAACACAGTGAGCTGGCTGGAGCGTGCCAGGCCACGGAATACACTACAGCAAATTCTAAAAGCAGACAGGTACATGCTTTCTGTTTCATGTTTTGACCAGCTTCAGCAAGCTATGTTCAAAATTCACTGGGGTGCAGGGAGAAGGGGAAAGCTGTGTTTAAAAAAAATTGCTTTCAAACATGGCTCCATTTCCCTAGTGCAGGTAGGCCAACAGGCACAGAGAAAAGAAGTGGTTTGCCCAGGGTCACACACAGCAAGCAGCAAATCTGGGAGTAATCTACATCTGATTCCTAGTCCAGTGCCCTCTTCCCCAGTACATGCTGCCTTCCCTCTTCATCCTCTCCAAAGCTGTGCACACCACCACATCCTTCCTCTATCTGTCCTCATTGGAAATTCCTCCTTGAGTTGAGGCACCTCAAAAAGTTTAGTGGATCAGTTTGGCCAGGCATCCAAAGGCTCTGGTGCTCACCTGAACATCTTGAGTCTATAAAACAAGGCTGGAAATCTCACAGGAGCAGGCTCTCATGAGACTTCAGGCACCTCTGGTCTCAGCTGCAGCCCGGAAGTAAGTGTCTTGGAATGACCTCAGGAAAGGTTTGGTTTCAGTTCAATTCCAAATGGGTGAAGATTTGAAGGTGAAGGAGCACGTTCACTTACCTGAATTGGTTCATCCTTCCTTATTCACTGTCCTGCAGTTCAATGGTGTGACAAGCAAAACACCACACAGCCCTCTAGCATGCCGACTAATGAAGATACAGGAACATGCCGAGTCCCAGGTTACTGGGAGCTTTTAATTAATGTGCTTAAACGCAGTATGAAAAGATAAAGAAGCAGGCTTATTGAATATGTATATCCACACACATCACTCTTGCAAATGGTTTCTAGAGTCTTAGGTGTTGTGACTGTCCCTCATGAATAACTTCATTCCCCACTTTTGCCCTCTTACTCTTCTCCCCCTTTGCCTGCTATTAAGAATGATTTTATTTGCCTTTATCTTTCATTTTACTTTTTATTTTGTTAATGATTCTTACAGGGCCTGATACAAAGCCCACTGAAGTCAGTGGGAGTTTCTCAGGTCCATAATGCCATTAGATGTACCCAGTGCTTTACAAAACTGAGGGCAGACAAAGAATGGAATGCCTGCCTAAGGGGTTTACAGACTAATGACACAAATGGGTACAGCTGGTACACAGCAATATCAAAATGAACAAGCACCATGTAGATAAACACAGCATTGTTTGGTCACAGCAGCATGGAACAGATGATTGTTCAGGAGCTTCTTAGTGGAGGTGAGGGTAGAGCAGTGGTTCTCAACCTATTTACCATTGTGGCCCACAATGTGTTATGGGGGCTGCATCCAATACTACCTGTATGGCCCTGAGGGATGTCACACGGGGTGCAGCTCTGTGCTGATTGGCCCACAAGTTGAGAACCGCTGGGGCAGAGAGATACATTGATTGGAAGAATGTTCCAGGGGTACAGTATGACGTGGAAAACAGTACAAAGCAGCGAGTAAGAGAGAAGAGCTATCCACAATAAGGTTGGTAAAAAAAAAAATCCATGAAAACTGGTGGGGGTTTTGCTTTGTTTTGAAAGCAAATTTGTTTTTTGACTAAATGAAAGTTCTCACAAAGAGCATTGGCTTTCTGCACAGAACTGACTTTTTGGTCAAAAACAAAACACCCAAATTTAGGGGTGAGGGTTGATGAAAAGTTGACATTTTCATTAAAATGTTCCGAGTGGTGGTGGGGAGACGAGAGGGGGAAATACCCATTTTCTGACCAGTTCTAATCAATGGTCAGGTTTGAGCAAGAGGGGCAAGGAAAGTAGAATGATAGAAACAGAGCTGGAAGGGACCTCAAGAGGTCATCTAGTCCAGAGGGCTAGAAATTGGCAATTTCCTCCAGGGATGAGCCGTCAAATTTGTTACAAGCCTAAGAATTTGCTCTCATCATCCTCTGGTAATTTTCATTTCTGTAGGGAAGCTATCTCCCCCATAAAGCAGGAAAACAATCCCTAGCCCATAAATATTCATACACCATGTATAAAGGTGATGAAATAGTCTTTGGTTAGTCCATGTTTCCTCTCTGTTCCTCTATTGCAACTATTCTCTGAATGCAAACTATTCTCTGAACACTTGTAAATAATAAATACATTTGCAAAACAAAACAAAACAAAAAGGATCAATTTGATCCTGAAAACAGCAAAAAGGGCTAAATTAATCACATAATGAATAGTTCAACCAGCTCTAGCTATCATCACTAAGTTGACAACATGTTTAAACATGCTAACGATAGCTGGTTGGGAAATTATTTTTTCCCTGTGAAAATTTTAGATTAAAAAAATAGAAAAAAAAACCTGTTTGATCAGAAACGGAAAATTTTAGACCAAGAGACAAAAAAATTCAGGTTGGCCCAAACATTGATGACAATGGGCTTTTTCTTTAAAAAACCCATGAAGAAATATCTTGACAGATTTTTTTTGAACAGCTGTAATACCAACATTTTTGCCTGACCAATTCTGAATAAAAAATGCAAGATAATAGTAATTAAAAATTAAGGTTCAGTACAAGCCAAAGTTAATTGCATTGCATCAAACTTAGCTGCGTGTATCGGAAAGGAGCCTGGAAATCCAAGCCCGAGAGGAAATGTGCACCACTGCAAATGATGTTACTGCAATGAAAGGTTATCTGATTATTTCCTTCTGTGCAGGGTCTGCAATTATTATATTGGTACCTAATATAGCAGGTGAATGGGTGTGCAAAGCACACTCCCAGTACAGCTCCCATGTCCCTAGGATGACCCTAAGGAATTGTTAATATTCCATTAGTAAGTGGGTAATGAGAATGTGTGCAATAAATAGCTCCTAAAAATCAATGGAAATGGAGCTTGTATAAAATCCGTGTATTGCTTGTTGCTGCTGGTGTATTTCTGTAGGAAACATATATTGACTGAATTTTTTTTTTTTGGTAGAATAGCTTGTATAAACTCATTTGACCTCACAGTGGCCTGAAAAGTACCTGTACTCCAACATCAAGATTTTCAAAAGTATCTGATGATTTCAGATGCTGTAATTTTTGGATGTCCAACTGAAGAAATCATAGAAGGGGGCTGTAGTGGCATGGCTGGAGCAGCGACCCCTTGTGGCCCTTCCAGAAGAAGTCTTGGTCTCTGCTGTCCACTGAGGTCTCTGGTGTTCACCAGCTAATTGTCCTTTCAGTCCTATGTCCTTCTGCAGGAGTTGGAAGGGGCTTAGCAAAAAGCAAAGCTAACTCACTATTGGTCTGCCCACCAATCCTCCCATGCAGGCCCTCTGCTGTTTCTTTTGAGCTTGGTTACCAAACAGTCCTTTATTAATGCATCGCTTGGTCCTTGGAGTCTAACTGCTCCTCCCCAGTGGCTGTTTTGGCTAGCAGGCCCATCTCCTCACATCTCTGCAGGTAATGCTCCCTTCAGGCAGAGAGGCAGAGCTCCGTTCTCCTTCATGGCAAGCCAGCCCTAACCTGAGCCAGGTTGTCTCCTTTTATTCCACTTCCAGGCTTGCCATTGGTTGCATGTATAGCAGGGATGAGGCTAACTGGGCCTATAGGCTCTCCTTAACCACTCCTCTCTGCCACATCATAGGGCCAGATTTTCAGAAACACCCTGCACAAATCAGGCCCCTCGAAGGTGTCTCAAGCCAGGCACCCAAAATCACTAGCCACTTTTGATAATCTTGAACTAAATATTTCTGTTGCTTTGACAGCCAATGTGTAACTTTCCTCAGTCTCAGTTTGTTTCCCCATCCACTTCTTCTTGTGTTTATTGACTCTGAACCTCGGGAAGCGTTGTTCTTCTGTGAGGACTAGAAAGGACTATCTTGGGCAGCACATTGTTTCATGCTGATATCTCCTGTTTTCTCTATGTGCTCTCATTCCCTCTGTCCTTACAACTGCAGTTTCTTTCCTCCAAAGGCTCAGATAGATTATTAGTGTTTCTGCACAATTCTGAGCAGATTTTTGTACAGTAGTTGTCCTGCTTTTATTCTGCTTTTCAACTTAAATGTTTAACTGCATGCAATCTTTATTCTTGAATATTGCTTGTCTGAGACAAGCCCAGCCTTCACCTCTGTTTGTCTTGGATAAACAGTACAGCAGTTAACAGGACTTGTTGAGAATCATGTGGTAACTGAATCACTCGTGTACGGATAATTCCCTACTATCTGTTGTAACTGTAGGTGCATTTTACACAGGGAAATGGGGCACAATTTTTTGAAGTTGTAGTCAATTAATCTTAGCTCCCCATTTGAGTATCAGTGGATTTATTTGGCATGGACTGGGTTTACTCTGTTTATTTTGAGAGATTTGCAATTCTTGTCAACCTCCACTGATTGGTTACATGTCTGTACTTGATTTGGAAGGGTAATACAAATATATCTGGTTTAAAATTTAGATTTTTGAACCACTTTTGGGCTGGAAAAGAAAGGTAAAAAAAAGTGAATTTCCTTTAATATTTTTTTGTGGGAGGGGGATAACTACTGGAACAAAATCTAATTAGTAAGCCTGCAGTCTTGATCAGGTTCAATTGTATTTATGTGATGGACTCTAATCTTACATATAAAGATAACGTTTTTAACACTCATGGCTGTGAAGAAAACCTTTCAAATGTGAACAGATACAGTTATCTTCCTGAAGCTGTAGACAACCTAAAGCATTGGTGTGAACTTGCATTGCCCCCAATTCATTTCATCATGGTGTTAAGTTGGAGTCTACACACGGCACATTATGGTTCAGTTTTAACTATTTTACTTTGATCATTTTAGCAGCTGGAATGGGGAAGAGGATGGGAGTAAAGCTTAGGGGGTGGAAATTGGGAAGGAAGAAAGGAGGAGAGACATAGGCAGGGAAGAGGGAGAGAAACAAAAAAGGGAAGAAACAGCACTGGTTCTAAAGATGAGCATATTTTCTCATTGAGTAACGCTGAAGTGATAAGAAGTTACTGAACATATAATAGATGAGGGTAACTAAGGGCCTGACAATTGCCTGTGTGGAGCGCATAGCAGGATCAGGGTCCAAATGTTTAGGTACTTCACAGGGTCATAGTCCACTCTTGATCCCATTCACATTGTCATCATGGGAGTTCTGCTAAAGTGAGATGAGGTAATTTCCAGATTTCTCTGGGCTTTGGAAAGGAATAGCTTATAGTTGCCCTCTAAAAGAGAAAGCACTAGATTTCGTTGTAGAATACAAGCATATTGATTGGTATAGAAACCGAAAAGAGTGTAATTGGACTCAAATGGAGATGGATATAATTAAAAATAAACATTTTCTATAATGTTTCCTTGGATAAATCCTGCGGGCCCTAGCATAGTAGCTGCATGAAAGTAGTCTGGATTTCAGTAACAAAGTGCTCCAAATAACTGATATGAGAAGTCAGGAAGGAGCAGACCAAGGAATGCCTGGCAGATGATTCTTTAAATAAAGCATCTCTAGTACTTACTAGATCACACATGTGTTTTTGCTTTCCTCAATGGTTTTGTTCCCAGGAGCTTTAGTATTAATAATAGATTTGAAAGTCTGAAACAGAATGTACACCCCTGGCGATGTTATCAGAAAACATAGCTTGTTCTAGCAGAACTTGGGGCTGCACACTAGGAAAGCTTATGGGACTTCCATGTTCTCAGAGGCACCTGGAGATCAGAGGTCTGTTGCTACTGCTTTAGCCTGGTAGCTAGGGACAATAGATACCACTGGATAAGAAGAATTTAGATTGCTGGATTCTTATTCTCCAGCCGCTAAGAGTTCAGTTACATAAATATTCCTAGCCCTTCATATTACTAAGATAGCCATTGTAATGTAATGTAATACATAAGCTCTTTGGGGCAGGGACCGTCCTTTTGTTCTAGGTTTGTGCAACACCTAGTACAATGGGTCTTGGTCCATGGAGCTCTGAGTGCTAAGGTAATATAAAGAATAGCATACTCTGAGACTGACAGGCACCATCATGGGCCTTATCCAGTGAAGTACTTTCATTGACTTCATAGTGCTTTGGATTAGGCCTTGTGTGCATGTAATTGGGAACCACCATTGACTATTACTAGCTCTCAGGTCAATGCTACCTGGATCCACTGACAGGATCCACTGACTCCCCCCGCATAGGAGTCCACCCAGGGGAGAAAAGTGGAAGGAAAAACTTCATTATCAGACCAAAAAACAAATTCTTAAGAGGTAGTTTCTCTCTCTTTTCATAACCCACAAACACTGTTCACCAGAGCCATTTCCATACTGTTACACACACACAAATCCCTGAAGTTCTGTTTTGCAAACCCTGACCCAGTAAGTGTACGATCACATGACTATGACTGAACTCTGTTCATGCTTACTGTGAGCATGTTTGTAAAGAAAAAAAATCAAAACTGCAATAAATTTCCTATTCAAAAATTCCCTAAAGCTGTACTTTAAACAAAATGTTTGTTTTCGTGTTGCTCATCACAATCTCTCCTGCATCAGTCGGAAAAGTAATCCTAGAGGGAGGAATCCAGTAACTGCAACAACAACAAAAAAGCTACTCCCACATTCCAAGACCAAGTTTATCTCCTCATCAGCTCATTACATCCTGTATTCCTTTTCTTTCCTTCACATACCAGCCAAAGTGACTCCAATGGTTGCCTGACATGCTGTTTCTCCAAATGGAGGGTGTTTGTGTGAAGATCTGTTCTGTGAGTGTTTTCATTATGATAAGCAGAGAACGTTAGTCTGGTGTTCCAAACCGTGATTTCCAGCATTGTACTGGACGTACGAGGAATGTTCATTTTACATTAGCACTTATTTTGATACCTTAGAAATAGACATTAAAGTGTTGGGAATAATGTATTAGGTGTCATGAAACTGGTGTGCTATTAATAATGTTGGGAAACAGTATAGTTTCATCTTATATTTAGATTGTAAACTCTTTGCAGCAGGGATCATCATTTCATTGTGCCTGGCACAATACTTCCCTGACCGGGACTTTTAGGCAACAACCCATATAGTTCTTGCAGGAAATTATCTTAAGATGATATGCCAGACCCATTGTACGTAATTCAACCAGATCATGTAATGCCTCATGCTAAATGAGATTAATTTTCACAGTACCGCCATGGGATTGGGTAGCCAAGACATTTCCCCAGTGTTCCCCATCACTTGCAATACGTTTCTTTGAGCTAGTTACTAAAATAATAAACCCATGTTACAATTTATACTATTACAAAGAACTATATTGAGTAGCTGCATGAATGGAGCAATACAATATTTGCTGGATCAGTCTTTAGCCACAGTTAATATCCAACAATCCAGACAAAGGTAAAAACCTCACAAGAAACAATTAAAAGATGTACAAATGGTGACCCTGGTAGGCCCTTTGAGTGTCGTACAGCAGTAAAAGCCAATACCAAAATGTACAAAAAATGGAATATCTATTCCCCTACTGTGTTGGGTAAGTAAAGGCTCAAACAAACAGATGAGTTCGGCTAAGAATCAAGGGCCAGATTTTTGACATTCCCAGTAGGCACCTACCTGCATCTTTAGGCATCTAAAAACCTTTAAAAATCTGGCCCCTAGTTCTGTTCCTTTGAAGAGGATAGCAAGAGTCAGTGGGGCTGGATTCAACCTTAATTGTGCAATGCTGTATATTGCAAAGAAATTTCTTCCTGATCTCTCTTCAGTTAGTGCCCTGAACAATGAGATTTGATTGCATTTACCTTAATATATAGCAACTTATCAAATTAACTAGCCTAATTAAAAATCTAGCTAAAGTATTCAACTACTTAACCACCCTTTGTAGCAGTGAGATCTATATATGATTTCATGCTGTGTGGAAAAGCATTTATTTTTGTTTACTTGATATTTACCTGTTACAAATTTCATTGCAGAGACATTTTGTCTCTTAGTACAGATTTCAGTTCATTCTCTCTACTTGCAGAGCCCATCTCTAATTGGTAGATAATGCAAGGTGATTTTGGAAGGGCACATTCATGGTTCTGTAAAAAGGAATGAAACATTCCTCAGTTATACCATGTGCTGGTTGGCAAAATGCTGCCCTCAGTCCTTCATTGGTATCAGTGGGTTTGCATGGATGTAACTGAGAACAGAATTTGGCACTGAACAGCAAATTTGTTACCTGCTGACCTTCTGCCCTCAGTTATACCTTTGCAAGCCTCTTGTAGAGTTTGCACAGGTTTGATGTGAAGATGGTTTTATGTCAGTGTGGTAGTCTAGATAATAAACACCCAGACTCCCATTCAGCAAGGCACATAAATAATCCCATCCTTATTAAGCAAAGCACTTAAACAAATTTGTGATGCCCATAAAACAACTTTCTGCAGTATGTACTGACTTCAAAAAAGTAGCGTCAGTGCTGAGCTGAGGCTATATGTAGAGTGAATCTGTTGATATGGGTTTGTTCCTGGCGTTTAGACAGTGAACATCAAACACTAAAGAGCCAGAGACTAGCTGGGAAGAATAGACTCAGTCACATACCCAGCAGTAAACAGCATCAAAACACCCTTGTCTCTTTAATAAGTAAGACTGAAGGAAGAGGGAGACTGGTTGTGAATTGAGAAAAGAAGTTGGAAGAGAGACGGAGGGAAAATGGGATGCTAGTAGGAGAGGCTATGAAATGTCAGTCAGAGTGAAGAGGAAAGAAACTAGGACCACAGAAATATGTAGGCAGGGTAGAAGTGGGGATTATAGAGAAATAATAGGGTGCATGAAAGGCATGTTGGAATTCATGTGGAAGGTGGATGTATAAGTAAGGAAGGGAAGAGAATTTTCAGGGTATTGGGTGAAGGAGATTAAACTAGGCAATTTGACCGAGGTTGAGGAGAGCAATGGGAAGATAAAGGGAGGACAGAGAGAGAGACATTTAAGAATGAAGAAATATTGTGCCTTGTTCATCATTGCCCTGTACCTTGTGTTGTCATATACACTTGTGTAAAGCGGGAAGAAAATACTACTGAAGTGAGCGGTGGCCATTCATATCAACTATGCATTTACTTTGCACAGGTTTAAATGGCAACATAAGGTGCAGGGCAGTAGGAAATCAGGTCCAGTCAAGTTAAGTGGAGGGGGAGAATGAAGGTAAAGCAATAAGTGGGACTCAGAATGCCCACTGAAGGCTAGTGCTGGTGAAGACCAGAGAAGCACAGATAGGTTTGGATCAAAACTTTTAGGGGGAGAGAGAGTACACATCTGCATGCAAGCAGGAAGGGATGTACAAAAGTACTATGAGCCACCTATGATGGGAAGATGGAGAGGGCAATACTTCTGCTATGGGACATCTTTGGACTCCCAAACTTTTTTTTTTTTTTTTTGGCAACTTTATCTGCTTGTTGAAGTCCAGGTCAACCATCTAATTCTTACTCAGAACACACACAATTTGCCAACTGTGATGCAGGTGTGTGTGACTCACCACACTGGCACCTCCTGCTAGCCATCTTGGGGATTAGCTTTGCAGGTCAGTATGCCCTCTCCTGATGTTGCTTCTCCCACCATCACAGAAGCTTTCTAAAACACATCACTCCAGGGCCCGTGGCATCCTCTTCATGGCACAGCCCTCCAACCATGTCACCATCTGTGCTCCCCCTTCCAGGGTTTAGTACTGCAGTCCAACTGTCCAGCCACTTCTCCAGTGGCAAGTGCAGGGGACCAGAGTGGTGGGTCTCAACCCAGGGACCCTGTAGCTGACAGTCACATATTGTATCCCCTCCAACGTCTCAGCACATTTCCCTGGGCCACTTCCTCACAGCCCCAGCACCTTCTTCACACTTACCTCAGGGCCTAGCAGTCAACCAGGACCTCCCTCTCACTCCCCCAGTCCCTGCCAGCAATTGCTCTGTCCATGGTACTAGCTTCTATCCACCTGTTAGGAGTCTAGGCCTCCCTCCTTGAGTTCCAGGCAGTGACTGACCCTGTTCTGCCCTGCAACCCTTCTTATATGAGCCTGCTGGGCCTGGATTGGTTGTTCCTCATAGCCTCTCTCATAGACTCATAGACTTAAGGTCAGAAGGGACCATTATGATCATCTAGTCTGACCTCCTGCACAATGCAGGCCACAGAATCTCACCCACCCACTCCTGTAACAAACCCTTAACCTATGTCTGAGTTATTGAAGTCCTCAAATCGTGGTTTAAAGACCTCAAAGTGCAGAGAATCCTCCAGCAAGTGACCCAGGCCCCACGCTGCAGAGGAAGGCGAGCTTCTCTTATTGGCTGCTTCCCATGCAGCCTCCCTAGGGCTATATTAACCCCTTACATGCCAGTGGGGGCGAACGCTGATCACACAATCCTTTACTATTTTCCAGTTTGGGTTCTATTAAATATATTTCCATTGCTGAAGCTTTTTGGCTGTAGCTGAAACTCCATCTTTCCATAGTCACCAACCCGGAGTCTTTCTAAACTACAGTAAATTATAAGAACTTATATTAAGAAAATTCACATGCTATTTCTGTTAAATGGAAGAGTCAGTTTTCTGGTCTGCTTTAAATGAGTAAGAAGGAAACCTGTTTGTATAAGAGAGCGGACCATTTATGACACATGGAAGATACATTATGTTGCAGTGGCTGTGATTGTACCATTGAGCATGGCTAACAACCTCTGACTTAACGGATGTTTACCAGGATTTATCGAAGGATTGTAATTGAAGATAGCAAAGGAGGAGTTACTAGTCTTGGCATTATCTCAGAAACACTGATGATAGTATCCTGAACATAATAGTATATTCACCATGTGGGAGGTAAAAACAGGAAGAGTAATTATTTAATTGGTGCTTATAGAGTTGATATTCCTGTTTATCAAATCTTGTTTTACATACTAATATCAGCAACATTGCCCAATCCTTATTATGCAGCTTTTAACCTTCTTCCGGCTTCTGATATTCCCCATTGGCCTCGCTCCATCTTGCCCTAAAATATTTCCTTAGTTGCACTTTGCTCTGCAAAATTCACTTACAATAACCTATCCTTTAATATGTCTATATTTAAATTGTGACCTCTTCTGGGTATGCATCCTGGCTTTCCTGATCTGTAGTTTGCCTAGCACACATTTGGTGCATATAATAAGAACTGATAACTTACTGATGGGCATATATCCATTGTGTAATTCAGTTGGTGGTCTAACACATAATGATTGATGGCGTTATTTTAATATCATTTTCCACTATGGTTTACTTGAAAGGATTCTCTCACATATGAGCTCCCTATTTTATATATATAAAGATTGGTAAACTATAAGCAGTTTGGAGAGTTGCGCAAAAACTGGCAAGATCTGGATCTACTTTTTTGTTGCCCTGTAGCAACTAGATGTGCCATATTCCAGGAGACTTCGGCACACTAGTAGCAGGTGGGTGAGCCCTTTAGGAAGTGGAATTTGGGAGTCTGAGCACAAAAACAGCAGGGTCCATCAGAATCCATGTCTAGAATAATTTTTTGCAGCACTATGGTTCCAAGATGTGCTGGATTCTAGAATTTTTTGGCACATAAGTAGCAACTGGACTGGACATTTTCTTTATTTGGGAGCTGGGTTGTGAAAATCAGCAGGCTTTTCTGGAAGAATCTGATTTTTACTCACATCTATTTGTGAGTGTATGTGTTTATGCATGTGTCTGTAAGTGTACCCATGTTTTTGTGTGAGAGTACGTGTGTGTATTTAAGCCTACTGTGGACATCAGAAGGGCAGGAGAGGAGGGGGAAGCAGAAAACTGCAAGCCTATTCCTCTCCCCTTATGAGCTGAGTCTATTCAGCTGCAGGTTGTGAGCCTACAGAGGAAGGCAGAAGGAGGGGCGACTGAGACAGAGCTGCCTGGGGTCCCACCCCCAACTCCTCTCTCTTCAGCCCATTGGCTCCGGCCTTTGTGATGTCATTGCGTTCTAAAGAAGAACCCAAAAAACAATCGGCATTGAGAAAAACAGATATATTTTTCCGATCCTATTTAAAGGGAAAGCGCCAGGCACCGGGACCCAGCCGCAGAGCCAGAGTCAGGGACTGCAGTTCAGCTTGAAGCCTACCGAGCAGACATGGTGTCGCCGGTCACAGTGGTGAGTGCACACGGTACTTTGCATGGATTGGAGATGAAACCGGAATCTAGTAACAATGAAAAACCCAACTTTTTTTTTTTTGAGAAGGGGAACCTGTATACATGGGGCGGAGTGTGGGTGGACGGGGACTGGCCCCATGCTGGATTGCGTGCAGGATCGCTGCCCCACCAGGGACCGGAGTAATGCGTTGGGGCTGCTGCCTTGGGTTAGTTAAATCGGAGTCTCCATCAGCTGGTTGGCTCTGGGGAGAGGGAGGGAGTTAGTAATAGGGGGCCAGAATCTGATTCCTTAGGCTCAAGGCTACCATCTTCTCCAGCCTGTGCTTTCCTCTGCTGGGATGTGGGGAGAGAATTACCACCGCCTTTAACAGGGGACGGGTGGGGGGAATCCTGCGAAAAAGTGCATCGGATGAAAACACCGTCCACGTGACTAGGAAGCGTGACTTTGTTGATTTCATTTCGCTGGTCTCGCCGGTTGGACGCTGTGATGGGGAAGTAGAGCCCTGCTCGGTCAGCTCCCCGCAGCAGCCTGAGCAGAGCCGCCCCATGATTTCTTTAAGGAGCAGCAGGCATTGTCCTATTGCTATTCGTGGTATGTTTGTGATTTATGTGACTGGGCGCGGGTCTGTCAAAATCCCTGTGCGCATTGCACATCTGGGAACCTCTGTGCAATGTGTGCGCTGTCTGCCCCTGTGGGAGGGATGTGCCAGGTGTATGGACCAGCTCTCTAGCAGCGTGCCTGGGTGTGCATCGTAGGTGTAATGCAGCCTTGTCCACTCACCAGGATAGAGGGATCCTCTGGGGAGTTAAAAAAAAAAAGTTGGTGTCCTCCCTTCACATTATAATCATTTATCTCGATGCATTCTTTTCTTCCTCTCGCCATTCAATCTGGACGAGTAGCTGCAACAGTGGTGGTGGAAGAGGGGATTAGACTCTGTGCCTGGGTTGGCTAATTATCATTACAATTTTGCAAGGCTGATGTCATATTTGTGTCTGTCTGTATGTTTAGGCTGTTCCAGTACTACAAAAATATCTCTCTGTGCCCAGTTAAAGTAAATAAAATATTCAGAAAACACTTGGTATTAGCCAGAAATGCCCACCAATATTTTTACATATTCCTTGTATTGTTTTTCATGCAATGTTCAGACCATTAGTGAAAAACAAGATACTTAGTGTACCAGATAAATTTCCAGTTATACAAGTATCAGTATAAAATATCAATACAACATTCATTGGAGAGGGTATCACACACCCCTTTCATAATGGGATATTCTATTTTACTGCACTTCGGTTCCTGTAGGATAATTTAAAAAATGCTGCATAGGTGAAAGACCTTTTTTTCCCCCCTAAAAAAAGAAAGCATTGTTAAATTTCAGTGTTTATTAACATTAAAGTATATTGTTCACGGGATCATGACTGTATTGTAAATTCTATACACTGATATATCCTCAACATCATATGTTTATCTGGCCTTTTGACGGGGGGGTAGGGAGGAAAGCAAAGAGCAGATTGCAACTTCACCTCATGTCAAAATATGAAAGAAAATGAATAATTATGTACATGGCAATATATGTTATAAATAGAAATAAAAATATTGCTAGGAATGGACAAAATTATTACACCCATGAAATTAAGAGCAAAATTTGACCCATAGTGTGTGTGTAAAAAAAAAAAAAATCTGAAAAACATTTCAAGGTCTGCCGTTGTAACTGGCTATTGCCCATCTTATTATTTATTACTAGCAGAAGCCAGTATTGAGATGCCTAGTTGTATTTTTCTCTTTCCATTTTCTTTTGGCAGTCAGTGTCCTCAAAATATACCTGGACCTGAAATACTGCTTGCAATTTTGCCAGAGACGGGATTGATGTATCTGTTCTTTTGCCACCTGAGTAATTTCAGGGGTTGAAAATTCTCTCTCTCCTGCTGAACATGATTCATAAAGGCTCAGGACTGAAGAAAAAAATAGGTAGCAGCTGTTATATGTAACTTTCCTTGCTGCCATCACTGTATTCAGAAATCTTGTGTATTCCATCAGACAGAGTTGCTGTGATAGATCTGTTATTTTCTGCCTTTCTGCTGAGATTCTCTAGTTCCTTTCCAGTGATGTGGGAACCCTTTCTAAGTATAATTGAGTTTCAGTTGTTTTAGTAATCAGCTTCTATTGCCCCCGTCTCCCCCCCCCCCAGTGGTCTGCTCCCCATTTTATTCTCTGGACCCCTTAGTTATGTCCATGTTCCTAGCTCTGCCTTGGTTTTCCAAGTCGTTTTGAGCTTTCCGTTCACCCAGGATGCTCTTTTTTGGTAAGTCCTTTCAGAAAGAGGCCACTTGGCTTATAATTTTCCTGTGGACTTTTGCCTTCACTTCTATGTCCATTTGTGGTTCTCATCAGCAGACTCAGTTGTCCAGATTATCAGATTTCTGACTTGACAGTACCTCTGCTTCTTCTTCCTTAGAGACCAGTGAGGGCTGTGTTGCCTCAAGTTCACCTCTAATATTGCTCTTTCTCAGCCGTAGCTGCTCCAGATGGAGTTAGACAGCTAGGTGCAGGCAACTCCTCTCTTCTTCCTTCACCAAGCCAGAAGCAGCACCATGGCTTTTGCTTTTTTTTTTTTTAATTACTATTATTGAGGCTTTCATCCTTTAAACTGATCAGAATGTCTATCTTTGAGACTTGGACCCCGTCTTCCTCTTGTCACAAGGCATCTTTGGACTTTATGCACACATTCATTGGTGCACCCAGTATCATATACGTGCATGCACATGTAGGGACATATCTTCCACTACCTTGCTTTAATTTAAATAGACAACCCCACATTTACCCTTACACTAATATACTAAAATAAATATATCTACCTAGTGTAATGGTTTGGATTTTCCTAACATAATCAGTATTTTCATGTACTTGAGTGGTTCACAATTCAGTTGAAAATGGGTAAAAACCAAATAACTCTTGAAACACCAGATTTTTTTGTAAAAATGAGTAAAAAAAAACAAAGGGCCTTGTCTATGTGGAATAGGAATACTACTACTTGCCTGTCTCACCGGGTAGTCAAGAAGCTTAATTAATATAATCCATACTAATACAATGTGCAAGACCACATGTAGAGGTTTGTGTATGAACTATTAGAGCTGGTTGTTTAGAACTGAAGTAACAGTGGCTATGGCTTTAAGATCTAGAGGTCCAGGTTCAGTCCCTACAGATTAGCCAATATAGGGTGTTATTACTTTAATGTGGAAAAGCACTTTGTGATCCCAGGATCAAAGAACCTCTGTGTACATCTTATGTGCCTTCATATGCTGTCCTCTTTCCAGGACACACACAGTTTATCTGAATGAGTTTAACTGACAAATCTATAGCTGCATCAGGAATAACTGTTAGTCAGCAGGTTAAACAGTCCCTTCACTACAGCACATTGCCCAGAGATATTAGGCATCAGCAATTGATATTGATTTGTCATCTTCCCATTTTCAAAGTACTCTGGCCAATGGCTCTCTTTGAAGTGATTCCCTTGTGCTTTACATCAAAGCTGGAAGTTCTTTGATCAAAACTCTTCAAAAGCAGTAGGTGCAAAGACTCTTTACCCCCATCTTTGCCAGGCCTGCACAATAGTTTGCTGCCTCACATTCCAGTGACTGGCCCTTGCAGTCAGTGCAACAGTAGTGAAGAGGTGAATAGGTCTTTAGAGCCTGAATTAAAATAACTTTGCAATATCATGAAAACATTGTAAATTTCTCTTTTTACACTCTTAAGGGGCAGCCTTTGAAGTTTGCTCTTAGTGCGTTTGTTCTAGAACATGTTTAAAACCAGACTCTGTAGGCTAGGTAAAGGTAATTGTGAGGGGGCGGCTGCCCCTCACTGGCAGAAAAGGGGTTAAAAGCAGCCCTAGGGAGGCTGTGCCGGAAGCAGCCAATTAGAAAGGGTCTGAGAGGAGTAGCCAGTCATGGCCTAGAAAGCCCATATAAGAAGGGCTGCAGGCAGAGCAGAGTTCAGTAACTGACTGGAATACAAGGGGAGAAGTCTCAGCATCTGGGACAATTCAGTGCTGTGAGCAGGGATGAGAGAGCTAGAGAGTTCCTGGCTGGCTGCTAGGACCGGCAGGTTGAGGCCCTGGGGTAAGGGCAGAAGAGGGTACTGGAACTGCATGGGAAGTGGCCCTGGGACAATGAACAGCAGTTGCCACTGAGGGAAGAGGCTGGGTGGAGATTGCAGGTCCCCTGCAAGGGGAGAACGCAGTGCGGCACAGCCGGAGGGCAGTGTCATGAAGAGGATGCTGTGGTCCTAGGAATAATGTGTGTCCAGGAGCAGAGATGACTGTGGGTGACACTCTACCAGAAAAGGGTGCAGAGCTAATTCCCAGGACCACTAGTAGTGGTGAGTTGTACCCTGTCACAATACTACACAGGTTTGTCCTAAAGGAATGTGACTTTACCTCAGTTTACATATTAGCAATAAACAAAACCATCAAGCTAAACCAGTGGAGGTTATCCTCAGACTGAACTTGAGAGGCAGAGAATGAACATGGCTCCTGCACCACAGAAGGCCACTGGTGGCTGAATCCCCAGGAGACCTTCCTGACTTTCAAGACAAAGACAATTCCTTTGGAGGAAGTATAAGGGACCGAGAGACTCCATCTTTATCTTACACTTGAGGAGACAAAGGAACCAAACACTTTGTGCTTGGTGTGTTGGTTCCTGATCAGAGGGTCTAGTGAGCCATGCTGGACAAAGACTGATTAGTGAGAAAACTACCTTGAGCACTGGCTGTAGCTTGTTAAGTTAGGTCTTAGCCATTAGAAAGTGTATTTTTACTTTTGTAACCATTCTCCCTTCTACTTGGGATCACTTAACCTTGCTAGATTTTCACTGTAATCCAACCCTGTGCTGTGTTTGAATGGTAAGGCTTGTTAACTTCAGCTAAAATGATAAGCTGTACTTTTGTCTCTTTAAAGGAGCAATGAACCTTGAGTGTTCCAGGAGAGGGCTGGTGGCTTCAGGGCAGATGGTTCTGGGGAAATTCAGAACTGGGGGTGTGTTGGGGTCACCTTGCAAGCACTAACCATGGCTAGTGGAGACCTGGGTGGGGCTGTTCTGGTGTAGGCCGGTGGTTGGGGCCAGAGTGCAGAACCAGGGCTGCGCAGCACACAGGCACAGGAAACTACAGGCTCATCTGTTGGCGATCAGGCTGTGAGCCACAGCAGCAGAGCATTTAAGGCACACAGGGCAGCTGGTAACACAGCCTCTCACGGGTCTGTGTTGAACCCCAAAATGTTGCACTGTGTGAAATTACATCTTAAAAGTGAATTGTGGAGCAGTAAATAGACTAGGGGCCTTCAGTTGTGTTTGCGCAATGATAAAGTCAAGCTTTTTTTAAAGTTGGTTTCTGCTTGTTTCCCCCTTGAAATATAGTCTTCATTCCCCTCCTTGTTTGCTGGAGAACTTCAGTAAAACCTTAGGACTGGAACAGTGATAACACATGAAGCTGTATCCAGAGCAGCAGCTGCTCCACTCTACAGTACAAGTGGAAAAGGAAACTGCCTAAAAGTCAATGTTGTGCTCCTCCACTGATCTTGTAAAAGTTGGTAGAAGAAAACAGTGAATCTTTATATTTCATAAGGGAGCAGCAAAGTCAAAACCAACTGCTTTGCTTTGCAGTTCACCTTTAACAGCCGCTTTTCACGTTCCTCTCTTTTCCCCACAGACTTGGGTAGTGCAGTATGCTGGGATAGCTGACTAGCAGACTGAAAAGTGGATGTGGGATATCCTGGGCATATACCACAAAGGCATTATTACCTGATACAAGACCAGAGTAGCACATGAAATTGCTTTTGGTTATAACGCAGATCATCTCTTGCCTGCCTGCAATATTGGCCTGGGTGGGGAAAAATATTTGAAAACAGCAGTTGATATGATTTTTCTCTTGTTTTCTAAGATGATCTGTGTGTACTTTCCAGATGCAGCAATTGTCTTTGGCTATTCAGGAGTATCGTTTTCTCCCAGTTTTTATTTTCCCTCATACTCCTACATGGAATGAAGCAATTTGTTAAAGAGGGAAGAATCCCCGAATGCAAAGAAGTTTAATTTCCACTGCCACCACAATTTATTGCTTAAAAAAATAACTCATGGAGGCTTGGTCCTGTAAATAGGACATTTTCTCATACATACTATGCATATCTTATATTCAAGTTATATTCTTAGATCACATAAGGGTATATGCTGCAAAATATATTATGGCATAGAGTCAGATTCCAAAGCCAGAAAGGACCATTGTGATCATTTAATCTGACCTCTTGCATAAAAGAGGCCATAGGAGCATGTTACAGATACATTACAAGCCATCTCTTCTAGAATCAAGTCTGGACCAGATCCTCAGCTGGTGTCAATCAGTGTAGCTCCTTTGACATCAATGAAGCCTCAGTTGGTGTAAAACAGCATAGAGCTGGCCCAGAAATGACTCATCTCTCTGCCAGGCCTACCCACTGTGTTCTTCGGTATTTTGACAATTCTGTTGTAACTGACCCTGTTGATGGAAGTTTCAGTACTTACTCTGGGATGCTGTTCCTCCCCACCCCCAATATCTCAAAGCAATTTCTTTGCCTCCATGGCATATACCACCTTCCAATCTTAGTAGGTAGCTCTTATAGTCTCTTTGGGTATCTCATATCCTCTTGGCCTTTACTTGCTTGTGGTACAGCAGCAGAGAGTTAGTTAATGGAGGACAGCCAAGATTTTGACCACGCTGGGCAGGTGGAGATTGGGCACATACTGAAGAGATGGACCACATAGATTGTGACCACTTGCTTTGTGAATTGGGGAGGAGAAGGCAGCATGCCAATTGCTCCACTGCAGATTATTACACTAATGGGAAGAGTTAGTAAGTTCTGCCCTTGTTTCTGGAAGGGACTAGTACAGCAATGATTAACACCACCCTTATGGTGGGTTTGTAAAACTGAAGGGAAAGCCAGCAACAAAACCCAGACTGAAGTGCTGTTTTCTTGGTCTAGGCTAAGATGGCCTAAGGGCCCCTTCTATTAGGAGAAAGCAGGAAAACTAATGTAATGCATTACATGGGGAGTGTTTGTTTAGTAAGTATTTGCTGATTAATTCTATTCTCACTCAGTAGCCACTGGCATCAGTCTCAATGAAAAGAATGCTTTTTTGAAACTGTATTGAAAGGGGTTTTGTCCTCTCCCACTTAAACAGTTTCCAGTATGGGTCTAGAGGGACTCATTACTGAGAGCCACTGTCAGCCCATGCCTTCTAGCAGCCTCAGAGCCCCTGCTGTCTCTGGGGCCAGGGTATTATTTAGGCTTGACCTCACCCACCCACTGATAGCCTTGCTAGCGTAGCTGTAGCCTTCTAGACAAAACACTGACTTTGTAGCCTGTGATTTTCAAATGATCTTTAAGAAGTTTGGATTCTAATGGGATTTAGGTGCCTAACTCCCTTAGACCTCTTAAAATCTAGTGCTGCTCAACTAGCAGCAGCAGTGGTAGACTCTGCAGAAGGTTTAGGCAGTTTAACCCTTGCCTGTACTGGTGTTTCCACCATCACTACCCCTGGTGGAGCATCACAGCTCTGATTGTTCCCTGGTCTTGACAAGGCTGAATTGGTTAGAAACCATTTTCAAGCATAGTAACACTATAACATGATGGGCCAGTTTGGGTCTGTGTATGTTGTATCAGGGTTAAAGAACAGGTTACAACTGTATTTGAAGCCATGTGATAGGCTATGTAGCAGGTAGTTGGTCTCTAGCTCTGTTTTGGGGACCATGTTCAAGTCATGCTCTACACCTGTGCTAGCAATAGTGGTGGAAATCATGGCTTGCTAATATTATTCATGCCTTAATAAGAACTAGTGCCTAAAGAAGCCAACTCAACCTGCACTCCCAGGGCTTCTGCTCTAGTCCATTTAGGTTCATATACTGCACCCATCTCTGTGGTAGTGGGAGTCTTCCATTGATGTGTCAAGCAACATGACTAGCATCTACCATTTGTGCTTCTCCTCTATCCTTTTACCTCTCCAAATGGCTGTACAGCAACATTGACTGCTTCTGCATAAAGAAATCAGTACCCTTAATTCTCCAATGACAGCATCTGTGGAGTTGGGTTGGTGGTGAATGTATAGTCCTAATTTTCCCCTAGGCCAGACAAGGCCATTGTGTATGGTTGTACTGTATGCATAGTGTAGTTTATGGTCTCTGCACACATGGAAGTTGTGCAGTTCTGCAACACTTGCCCTTTTGGGACTAAATCTTTAAAGGTGAAGAGTATCATGGGCTCCTAAAGTCAACTCCCATTGAAGGTGGGATGCTGGTATCCTTCAAACAGTGCTCTTTGTCCTCACAATCACATCACGAGCACTAAGTCACATGCTGAATAGCTTTTAAATTCCCCATGGGGCACCTTGAGCCAAAACCTACTTGTTTGCTCATGAGGTGTTTCATGATCTCTGCATGACTAAGGGAAGCAGGGTTCCCTTCCTGTGACCTGTTGGTACACACTGTTTGATTTCAAGGTCTGGAAAAAATAAGAACCAGGCAACACAAGACGGTTACTGAGAATTGCTGAGTATGTAGTGCTGCATATTTCATGGGACCCTCATTTAGACAGACTGCACATTGGGCTTGCATGAAGGAGGGCTCTTCAAATATTTCCCTGCCTGGTAACTTTTTTGAATGTTTAAATGGTCTTCCAAAGTGCCCCCAAATCATTTCATACTGTTAGTTGCAACCAAAACCACTTTGGGGCAAATGTTCATGCAGGTGTGAACATGGCACTTGTAATAGCAACACTTCTCATTCCACCTATAGGTGAAATAGGGCACTTACCACATAGGAAAACATCCCCACACTGGGAGCCACTGCAAACAGGGCTGTACCTTCTCCTAGGCTAGCAAAAGCATGAATGAGTTTGCCACTGAGCATGCACTTCTCTTTTGGGAAAGCAAGACAAATCCACTATGGTTTTTCTCCCCCACAGGATCCTGACAGTAAGTACCTGATGCTTCAGAAGAGCCAACTCCCTCGAGTGATGCCCCTAAATTAGTGCAATACAATACATGGGGAGGAAAGGCACATTCTTTTGTGAGCTTGGCTTGTGATCAGCCTGTGTCCTGATGAATATTTGTAGGTTGTTTTAACCAAAATTCCAGGCCCTTCTGTAGAGAACCTAGGATTTGTTTGCTTTGATTTAAAGGCAGTCATCTTCCTAGGCTACATCATTAGATCCCCTTCCTCACAAGAGGAAAGCAGTAAAGGAAAGACTCTTGGAAAAATCCATTGCAAGTCTAATGGTAACTGGATTACCACTGTAGAAGGCTAGATCTCATTACAGCTGAAACCTTGTCTTTGTAAACATACATGACAAAGACGGGAACTATAAAGTGTGTGATGGAGATAACATGTTGGGCCTATAAGTATTTAGATAGAAAGAGCTAGAAGCACTGTGCAGACTGGTTATTCAGCTTCCCATATGTCCTGGGTATCACCAGAGCCTTCCAAGCCAATGTCACTGTTGATCAGAGCCAGCTGACTTTCCCTTGTTTGTGCTTGTATGTACATGCCTGGTGTTAGTTTCTGTGCTTAGAGAATACACACTGTAGAAAAGTGTGTTTCAACCTGTGGTCCACACACTGTCTAAGAGGTCTGTGAACAGTTGTCATTACCATAGAACAATGGTTTTTTAACCTGGGGTCTGCAGACCATGTCTAAAATTTCTAAAGGGGTCAGCACCTCTGTTTGAAATTTTTTAGGGGTCTGCAAATGAAAAAAGGTTGAAGACGACGGCTGATACACAATCTTCTACAGCTGTAATATGTACTGAGAGATGATTGAAGTTGTGTAACCAAACAACTGCTGTTGCAAAGACAAAAACAGGGTTTCAACCTGCCTGGCTATGTCATAGGAGTGTCCCATTTTCCCATTTTTTTTTTTACAGGACATGTATTGATCCAGTGTTAAGGTTGAGAATTAAACACTAATCTCAGGATAAAAAACTAGTTGCGATGGGACACAATCTTATTTCCATCTTGTTTATGTCCTAATTCTGTTTCACTAGAGGTATTGATAAGTTTTTCCATTCATTCAATATACAATACAAACTAGATTTTTCTTATGCAGTAAGTTTACATAGTTACAGTAGTTTTCAGAATTGTCTTAAGAGTCAGAACAAAAAGCAAGACAAGTTTAAACAAAAATGCAGTAAGCTTTTTCTTGATAGGGCGCTAATTACTGCATGCTTCCCTTTTGTAACTTCAGTGACACAATTGTTTATGGATATACCTAAAGAGCCATTGTCACCCTAGCTGACCTGCTATTGAGCAAAGCTTCATGGGCTAGATTGGAGCTATGCCAGTTTTTATCATCTGAGCAGACAGCCTTATATGTCATGACTTTTTAAAAGACTAGTTATCACTTGCACACTTTTTGCTTATGAGAGTCATAACTTCCTCCCTCCCCACCCCCGTCTAGAGTGGCTCATGACTATGAGTGCCTACCTCAGGACAGATTGTCAAAAACAGGGCAGACACCACAAACTGGTGATGTGTTCTATAATTAAGTTTCACTAACTCAGTAACAAATGTGAAGCTCTGGATCACTTTAAGTCTTACCATGGAGTCACAGATGGGTCCACTTAGGCTCTCCGGTCTGTCTTGCCACCCAGGCAAGCTAGACTTAGTGATAGTCACTTACACATGAAGTATTCAGGTTGTTTCCAGTCCCAAGAGACCAGTCAGTCACTTACCGCAAGTAAATTTGTATCTTTAATCTCATACCAAAGACAGCACTTATAGCCAATCCTATAAATAGTTAAACTAACTAAAAGGTTTATTAAGAAAGAGAAATTAGTTATTTACAGGTTAAAGCAAGCATATACACAGTTACATTCAGTGGTACCTAAGGATGACAGATGTGGAAATCCAAGTTTAAAATGTCATTCAGGGGTAACCACTGGGGATCTCTGCCTTAGTTTAAGGTCTCCATCCAAGTGAGAGTTCAAACAGCAAAGAGATTAAAAATTTTCTTGTGACCCTGTTATATCTTTTACATTTGGCTTCCAGTCAATAAGACAAGCTCCCTTGCATGTAGCATTTCCAAGGTGTGATAGAGCCATTCACCAGTCCTTTGAATTGTGATGTCCCTTAGTAGCCTGTTTAATCTTGATAGGCCTCTGAATGGGTGCAGCGACAATCCCCATGGGCAGGTTCACATGTTCAGAGCAAACATTTTCAAAGTTATAAAGGAAAATTTACATATTTCCTTATGGCAGGAAATACAGACATTACAAGTGAGATTAATGCAGGCAGCAACTGGCAAGTTTCATAGAGTCTAAACACTAAATGCTTTCTTAAGACTAATATCTATTTTGAACAAAACTAACATACAGGAGAGCTGGTTTGGTTTCCAGCTATGAGTTTGTCAGTTCTTAGCTAACTGGCCAGAGCTGGCACTTGGTTTATCAGCCTTACACCCCTCATGACAAACTAGCCTTAGTTATGAACAACTGAAATTGGAGGGTTATAATTAGGGTGACCAGATATCCCATTTTTAAAGGGACAGTCCCATTTTTGGGGACTTTTTCTTATATAGGCACCTATTATCCCCCACCCCCTGTCCTGTTTTTTTCATAGTTGCTATCTGGTAACCCTAGTTATAATAGACGATGCATTTATACCTTAGTTAAAGGCTGTTGCTCCCGCTCCCACTGTGGTTACGTTTTAAGAAATCAGTGCTGATCACCACTGTCAACAATGCAGTGGAATTGAATTGCTTCATTTGCTCAAGTTTATCTTTAGTCACATGCCTATAAATCTAAAAAAACCCCCAAAACTACAAAGCACGTTTAAAGGATCTGGGTCTGAAGTCCTTAGACAAAACTCCCTTAGGATGGCTTTTCATATTCATTTGAAGTATCTATATCCAAAACAATACCCCAAGGGTCACCAGGGCATCAGTCACCATAAACTTTGCAGATAATTGCACAGGGCTGAGAGCCATCCATGTTCTATGGGAAAAATCCAGTTAGTTAATGAGAGCATGAAACCGTCCCATATCGGGGCTCTAATCCCGCTCGCCAGGTGGAATGATCTATGCTTTCCTCCTGGGAGTTGTATCTATTTGGCTAGAAGTAGCACTTTTGATAACCATTTGTTAAACACAGCGCCACTCATGTTTCCTGCAAGACTTTTCTACGTTGTCTCAACTATAAAGTATTTAGTCATTTAACGTTTAGTGACAAGTGAATGTAAGACAGCAGATAATGTCATTTAAGGAAAATCCCATAGAGAATGAGACCTCTTCTGTAGAAGTTTTAAAGCAGCCGATTGTGTTTAATAGGTGCCATTCTCAAAACACAGAAGGAGGTGCCATCCTGCCACCCAATAGTCTGGTGGTTAGGGTACTTACCTTGGATGTAGGAGAGTCAGGTTCCAATCCCCACTGGGGACATAAGTTCAAGTACCATATCACCCTGCTGCCACCTGAAAGCCTATATGCTGGTGGACAGGGCAATCCTCAAGGTCTCCTGTTGAAGCTGTTCTGCTTTGTATAAGTAGTTAAATGTTCATTGACACTGGGACTAGAACCCAGGTGACCCAGCTAACCATCAGGCTATAGAATCCCTTACTCTTCTCTAGGCCAATGAATATGCTACTTATACAAAGTTGAACATCTTCAACAGGATAGACTGAGAGCTCCCACCCCCATAATAGCCTATAGTGTGTGGCTAGGGCACTCACCAGAGAAGAGGAGCTGGTTCAAGTCTCCTCCAGAGTGGAGATTTGAATCTGTACCTCCAACATCCAGGTAAGTGGCTTAACCACTAGGTTATTTGGTATAAGAGGAGCATCTCTAACACCTCCTTTGTTTTGTGAATGTTTGAAATGTGGTGACAGTTGAAGTGAACTGTTTCAACATTGTCAAATTCTCTTTTGACCAAAACAATTACCTGACATCAAAACAATTTGTAACTTTGTATCTGACTCATCTGCATTTTTTCTTCAAACGATATGTTTTGGCTAAAACAGGTCACCCAGCTCTACCAGTTATGTCCTATTAAAAATCATGTGGCAATTTATTACAGTAAAAGGCCTGATGTCCCCATCCTCAGTGCTGTTATCCTGCTGCCTTGTACTCACATTGGACAGATGGAACAATGCATTCCCCCTCCCACCCCCATCTATTGCTTAAACTGCCATTAGCTAAAAAGCATTTCATTAATGACCGACTTCTAGATAACAAGTTTGACTGTTTAACCACTTTGATCATCGCTGCACCGACTACTGTACAAGCAGCCTTCATCAGTAAGTATCCAGGTAATCATGACAAAGCTGCTTCTGGGTGGTGAAGAGGAGGGAATTGATCATTAGCTGGAATAGCAGCTTGAAAGTGGCAGGTTGGCAGACTTCTTTTCATGTACAGCACATCCCCATTTAGTCAGATGCCTTGAAGAATTTAGGCACATTCAGACCGAAAGGGTTTTGTGATAATTGTGGAGAGTTTCTGGGTAAGTGATTCATATAGTGAAATACAACCTTGATTCAGATAAATGTTTGTTTCTCTTTGGACAAACAGAATGCAATTCTCCATTTACATTTAATGCCATGGGGCCAGATCCTCAGCTGGTATAAATGGACATAGCTCCATTGATGTCAGTGGTGCAAGTGCAGATTTATATCACCTGAGGATCTGCCCCATTGATGGCAGTAGTTACTGAGGTTTACACAGTTGTGAGATTAGACTTAGGCACATGAGGTTTAAATATCCTTGCAGTCTGGGCTTAAAACAATAAGGAATGTCAAAGCTGAGACAATTCATTACTAGGCAGATCATTTTCCCTCGGTGGGCTGTGATGTCCTCTTTCATTAAGACAGCAGATTAAATTACTTCCAAATCTGTAGTCTCAAAGGGTGAAGGGAAACTGGGCCAGCCATACCTTTAAATAAGAATTGGTGAAGCGGTGTATTGAGCCTTTTGTAGTGTTTGAATGTAGGAAGTCCCTCCACACACCACCCAGAGCCCAACTCTTCATGCAGACAGACTTTAAATCATGTGAAATCAGAATAACTTGGCATCAGGCACAGGGATTTCCAAAGGTAACAATATACATTCATGCTAATAGCAGGAAGCTCCAGGTGACCTATTGCCAAAGGTTATGGGTAACTTTCAGATCAAGAGATACAGCTGAACTTCTTTCAGTGTAGAATGGATTAAAGAGACAGAGGGACAGATCCTCAGCTGGTGTAGGTCCAGTGACTTCAGTAGAGCTATGGTGACTTAGTTGTGGGACTGGCACAATTTTCTGCCAGGATCAGTAATTATTTTGTTCCTTGTGCTTTTGTAATAAATGATAGAAGTGTGATCTAAGCCCAAAGCAGGGAGCTAGGCATTCCTAGATTCTAACTCTAGCTGTTACACTGATCCCTTGCGTGGTCTTGGGCAAGTTGTGTAACTTCTGTCTGTCTTCCCTTTATCTGTAAAGTGGGCATGATGAGGGCAGACTGTGTGGAACAACTAGCTGTTTGCAGGGCTGGTGCAAGGATGTTTCGCGCCCTAGGTGAAACTTCCACCTTGCACCCCTCCCCCACCCCTTGCGGCAGCTCCCCACCCTCCACCCTGAGGCGCCCCCCTTGCGGCAGCTCACCCCTGCTCCGCGCACGAGCACCCCAAGCATACCATCGCTGCTTCACTTCTCCTGCCTCCCAGGCTTGCGGCGCCTAAGCTGATTGGCGCCGCAAGCCTGGGAGGTGGGAGAAGTGAAGCAGCTCACCCTTGCGGGGCAGGGGTTAGCTGGGGTGGGGAGTTCCCCTGCGTGCTGCCCCCCGCTTACTTGCTGCAGGCGGCCCTCCCCGCACTCCCCTTCCCCAGCTCCCTCCGCCTAAATGCTGGCGGCGACCGGGGCGGCCGAAGATCCGGCCGCTGCGGTCACTGCTGAAGAAAATGGTGCCCCCCAAATCCCAGTGCCCTAGGTGACCGCCTAGGTTGCCTAAATGGTTGCACCGGCCCTGGCTGTTTGTAAAACGCTAATTATGTTAGGATTTGGAACATGCACATAGCTGCACCATCTCATGAGTGCAGACCCCTCTGTGCCCCTCTTAAAGTAGTTTAATACCCAGGCACATAATCATTAGAATTATTACCTGCAAAACCCACTGGGGTCCGTGGATTGTGCGTGTTCAAAACACTCGTTGCACTACATTATTGAAAGTGTTTGCACCTGCCAAGCTTGGCTACATTGGGAGGGGAAAGGGCGCATGAGAGGCCTGATGCTATGTCCACCGAAGTCAATGGCAAAATTCCCCACTGACTTCAGTGGTGTGAGATCAGACCCATGCAGAGACTAGTGTCTGAAAGTGACTTGTTCAAGTCACAGGAAGCCTGTGGCAGAGTCTGGAAATTAAAAATCTATATCCCCAATGCCATACTTTAACATCAAGACTGTCCTGCAAGCATGTCATAGTCAGGTCAAGAACAAAGACAGCTGCCATTTGTTCCTAATATTACATCTCACAGGGATACGCATCTATTGGGGCGCTTCAGTATTTTGCTCTCATTTTCTTCAGCACCACCGGCTTTCTGTGAGAAGAACGTGATCTGCAGTTAAAGCATCTATGCCTGTACTAAGTGTACTAATTCTGCTCTAAATTGGGAACAATGCAATCTGTGCTTCACTCCTAGTATGTTTTTCCTATAACAATGAATCACAGCTTGCTATTGACAGATTCTGCAGATCCAGACAGTACCCTGGTGCTAGCACCTTTACAGTAAATCTCCTTTTACAGCTGTCAGCTCTATAATGGCTTTCATCACCACTGAAATCCATTATCACCCTTCTTCCCTGTATATCACATATCTCCTTTAACTTGCAAAGTCCACAGTTGCCAGGCACAGTGTGTGTGTGAATTCATTGTGTTAATCTAGCAGAAGGAGTGTTCCTTCAGCAGCCCCAGAGTCCGGCTGAAGAAAGTTTCACAGAGATAAGAGACTGCTGGCTTTGCCAAGGGAAGAGAGTCTCCTTTAGAATCTTAAACAGGGCTGTGATATGCCATTAGCATACAGCTCAGCCATGTTAGTACTTCTGTAGTCTGTCTTATGGGAAACTGCTATGTGTGTGTTTGAATCACCATTTTCAGACTCAGATCACTTCCCATAGAATGTACACGGCAGGGACTTCCCTGTCTGGGATGGCCCCATTCCACACAGAAGGGCCTCTCTTCTGTTTCTTTTAGGAAGGAGCAGTTCTAACTTACACCAGTGGAGGATAGGACATCGTGGAGCACCTCTCTGCCCTGGTCCTTCCTAACCACTGCAACACACATTCCATGCTGGCCCTGCCAGAGGGGTAGGGAGCATACAGGTAGGGTAGGTACAGGAGCGTTCCCCTGCACAGTGGGGAAATTTGCTGCTTATACAGTGCAAATCAGACAGGAGCATCTGGTATAAATGTATGAAGGTGGCAAAATATAGCATTGCAGACTGGAAACTGAAATAGTGTATGTGTAGAACAGGCACTGCACAGTTAGTAGCAATACAACTATCACCACAGCATCGTGCTGTGTCCCATTGGTGAGACTGTAGTTTTTTCTTCATTGTAATAATTCTTTGCCTTCCTATTGACACTGCCAACAGATGCCAGTGAAGTGCCTATTGAAGTGGTTTATTTAATATATGCACCTGCTCTACTAGGAACATGGAGACCAAGTTATATGTGAAAAGAGTGATGACTGTTTCATGGTCACTAATAACTCAACAACCTAGAAATTAGTCACCTATATTCACCATTTTGATCCAGCAACCTAGAAATAGAGGCCTTATTCTCCCTTATGTTAAGGCCCCTTTTACACCATTTTGGCACTGTAAAGGGGCCTGAAAGAGGGCAGAAATGCTCCCTTGAGAATACCCCTGCAGAGAGCCTCCTCCGCTCCTGAAGAGGTAAAGGGCTCTACGATAGACCTGCTCCCAGACCCTGGCACGAGAGTGGCCAGAGTGCACTGCACTATAGACAATCTCCGCTTTCCAGAGCCCTGAGGAAGCAGAATGTAAGTTAGAGCAGCCTTGGGGACACATCTAGTTACACCGTGGGCCAGATAGAACCCTGCACAATTCAAGAATATGGTTAGTGCAAAGTGGCTTAAAGCCATTGTTGCTCTCTTGCTCCATCCATGCTCAAAGTACAGGATTACAGTTAGAAAGCAGGCTGTGAAGCTCGGTATCCCATTACCACTTTCTTGAGCCTTCCAGTCTTCTGCAAGGCAACATTTAAAATTACATGAAACCTAACGCTGCATTTTTTCCTTGATAATGTAAAATCTGTTCTTTTTGCAGAAGAATGTGATATAAATAATGATGTCTCATGAGAACATGTGCTTGTGACCTGAAAACCATCACCACACTCCTCCATGAAGATTTTTTTTTCTGTAGCAGTAGAAGTTTTTGATCTAGATTGGCTTGCCAGGCTAAATGTATTTTTTTTTCCTGATAATGAAATTATTTTGAGGGAAAATGCACAGCATCTTCCCTGTGATTATTGTAAGGCTGCAGTCTGGTAGATGGCTGCTTCTGGCTCTGCTGGAATTTATCATTTGCATTACATGAGCCCCCTGAGGTCTCAGTCAAGAACTCGGGTCCCTCTATGCTAAGCACCACACACACAGAGCAATAGTCCCTGCCCAAAAGAGCTTACAGCCAGCGTATGATGAGAAACAGGTGGATAAGCAGATAGAGGTGTGGGTGTGTGGAGCACACGGTAACAAGACAGTTATGGTTAGTGCAGTAAGCAGCAGTTACAGCATATCAGGTCTTTAAAAAAAAAGCTTGGAAATGGTTAAAGTTATCATAGCAGAGGTGAGTTTTTAAGGAGAGATTTGACAGAAGCTAATGTACTGGGTTTACAAAAATATAATCTACAAAGCAAGAACTCCTCCCATGCATAAGGGAAGGCATAGAAAAATGAAAGCAATTCCTCTCCCACAGCATTTCACACAACTTCATGGTCTGCTAAGGTAGGAGGATGCAGTCTTGCTAACACCACTTTCTGGTGCTCAGTTTCCTATAACTGGTTATTACCATTCAGAAAGTACTGATTTGTCATGAGCTCCCTTCCCCCTCCAGAGGTATCTGAAACAGCAACACATTTTAATTTTGCTGGCTACTGGAAACAGTACATTGTTGACCACATGCAATGAATACTACCTTGAAAACTGACGCCCAAAGGATTGCGAGGGATCAGGCGTTAGGTCAGCCCCCCTTCCAATCATATTTGTGCTGCTGGCTAAAAAGGGGTTTAAGAGCCCTGTTTACAGTAGTACATTAGTCCAATAAGTAGGATAACATGACATTTAGTGCAGATAACCAGGTTAAGTACAAAGTGAAATGTGTGTTTCTGATAATCCAGCTTTATGAATCATTAGCCGCAAAATTAAGGCTTTATAGCTGAGTCATGTTGGCTAGTACTTGAAGGCTTTCCTTCTCTCCCACTCAGGACTGCCCGGGGGTGGGGCAAGTGGGGCAATTTGCCCCAGGCCCCGGGCCCTGCAGGGGCCCCCATGAGAATATAGTATTGCAACTTTTTTTTTTATGGAAGGGCCCCCCGAAATTGCTTTGCCCCAGGCCCCCTGAATCCTCTGGGCAGCCCTGCTCCCACTAAATCGTGGACAAATACGATAGTTACTTTTGACATGGAAAAAAATGGAACTAGGCTGTTTAAATCCTCATGGCAGTTTCTATGTTGCCTAATGTGCTAGGTACACTGGTCCCTGTTAAACAGCCAGTTGTTGCCAAAAGTCACCATACATAGTTAGCTGAGATACCACTCCTTCTTCCCATGGGACAGGAAATAGTTGACAACTGTGGTACCTGACACGGTAACAAACACTGACTTAATGGTGACACCTAGATAATCCAATGCCTGGAGTCACTGCATAATGACAGTACAGCTGCAACTTCAAGAAATGGCAGTGAGGTGGTTAACAAAGCAAAAGCTGGTGCCAACTTGCATGCTATGTAATTATATAGGGTAATCTTAATGTGTCAAAATGGGGTGGGGTGGGAGTGTATTTGTTTAGGGCCAAAATGTGACCTTCTGTACTTTAAAGTGGTTGTACTCAGTGGGAGAAACTTCCTCTAGCTTCTAAACACTTGATTTTGATTCTATGCTTGAAATTTTGCATCTGGAAATAATTGCAGCTACAGTTTTACAGGCACAAATAACTACAGATACATTTTCTAAGTCAGATATGCAACTGCCTGATTACACCCACAAATAAGATGTTATATAAAATATGAACTTTTTTCTCAGTTAGGAAACTGTATGGCCAAATCATAGGTTGATTTGAACTTATTAAATCAAATATTTTCCCTTTCTCCCATATTTCTTCAATACAGTATAGTAACACTTTTCACTCCCCTGACACATCTAATGAATACCGGTTCCTTCCTTTTTGATTTAATTCTCCTCTAATAAATTAGATACCCAACAATCAATATCAACACAACTATCAGATTTTACCATGATGGTGCTAACACTTGAGCACTTTTATTTGCTTTGTGGAGTGGTGGCAGGGCACGTCCTGCATAGAGTCTAAGCAGCAATAGAATCTGCTACTCTTTCATACTAACTTCTGTTACTACAACTGTCCTATCCCTGATCCCTGTACAAGGAGACCTGTTAGTTATCTTCAGTTTTAGGCCTCTGGGCAATCCCTCAAAGCTTGTCTGACACCCATTGTCTCCTCCACTCCTCCTCTAATCCCATGTGGTATATATTCTGAATGGGGTCATTTTAAAAAGAGATTGAGACCTACCCTAGAGGAGTCCCTTTCAAAGATTCATTATTGATATGGTAGAATCACTGCATAAGTTTACCTGGGTGAGGAGAGGCACATCCTATGTAAGAAAGATATTGTTTGTGGTAGACCATGCCACCTGGTACCCTACCCATGAGAAGGTTGAAAAGTACCATGCATACCATCTTGGTTGGGTTTCTTGGATAAGGAGAGACAGCAGGCTCTTTTCCTGAGAAGTCTGAAGGCACAATGGTAGAAATTGACATCAGGTAACAGATGTTCACAACCACATTCCCCTTGGTCTTGCAATAAAGTAACAGGGATTAATTTCCCACTGGCGTCAGCAAGTGTTGCTGCTTTGATTTTTAAGGGAGTTGCATTTGTAGGTTCCCTAGAGCTGACTCTGGTTTATAATACTTGATTTGTGACATCACAATCAATTTCTTGCCTGCAGATTGGCACCCCCGCCTCACCCACCCACAGTATACTTAGCCTTTTCAATACCACCTGTCAACATTGCCAGGGCAGTGAGAGGCTGGTGTTTGGCAACACAAAATTGAAGTAGCTATTATTGCTGAGTTACACTGGGTTCCAACTGTGAGGTTGAGTGGGCCAGTCCTGTGGGCAGACATTGCACCGCCACAGGACAGTAGAAATTGTCTTAGTTAGTTTCCTCAGAGCTATGCTGCTAGAGATTCACTTCCCTCATGTGTTTGGCTGGGACAAGACATATGACTGGGACGGTTTTAGCTCTCTGTGTTCAGCCACAATGATTAATGCGGATCTTTGCCATACAGAGATGAAACTGAAAGTCAAAAGGATGGCAAAATTTTGCCTTGTAAATTAAGCAATTTTTTGAGACTCCCATTTCAGAGCATAGCGGTGAAGGAATTCCCATCCACTTTGATGTGGGTTCCCCCCCGCCCTTTAATGCCAATATGATTAATTCTCTCCCACCCCCTCTTCTCCCTACACCTCTATTGAGGTGCCGGGAAAGGAGATTTTCTGAGACCAAGGCTACTCCAGCAATACACTCAAGTTCAGCACCCAAGGATTCCAAGGGCCTGTGCTAAAGGTTTAATTGTAATCTTTTGGCAGATAGCCACAGTCTACTCTTTAGAAAAAGTCAAGCATTATTAGCTGCCAACTGCTTTGGTCAGTTGAGGAGCAAGGCTCTGAAGGGATGTGAAAGGCTTGTTTTGCTCAACTGGAGGTATTGCTACTGAGCCCACTGTAGGAAGAGAACACAAATCCCATTGGGGTGCAGGGTGAGGGGTCGATTTGTGACATTCCAGGGTGGAAAGTATTAAGCTAACAAAGTCTGCATTAGTGTCCAGTTGGCAGGGGACTCCCACAGATTACATAAAAACTTAAGAATGGCCATACTACATCAGGTCAATGGTCCATCTAGCCCAGTATCCTGTCTCTGACTGGGGCCAATGCCTGATGCTTCTGGCAGTTGGAAGCTTAGGGACACCCAGAGCATGTTGTGTTGCTGGACCATTGATGGACCTATCCTCCAGGAATTTATGTAATTCTTTTTAAACCCAGGCATGCTTTTGGCCTTAACATCCCTTGGAAAAAAGATCCACAGGTTGACTCTGCATTGTGTGATGAATTATTTCCATTTGTTTGTTTTAAACCTGCTGCCTATTAATTTCATCAGGTGACCTCTGGTTCATATGTTATGTAAAGGGGTAAATAACACTTCCCTGTTCACTTTCTTCACACCATTCATGCTTTTATAGACCTATATTGTATTCTCCCCCAGCTGTCCATTTTCTAAGGTGACCACTCCCAGTCTTTTTAATATTTCCTTGTATAGAAGCTGTTCCATAATCCTCCTCACTTTCGTTTTTGAGATGGGGCAACCAGAACAGTACACTATATCCAAGATGTGGATGTACCATGGATTTATACAGTAGCTTTATGATATTTTCTGTTTTATCTATCCCGTTCCTAATGGCTTCTAACATTGTTAGCTTTTTTGACTGCTGCTGCATGTTGTTTTCAGAGAACTATCCAGGATGATGCCAAGATTTTTCTTTAGTAACAGCTAATTTAGACCCCATCATTTTGTATGTATAGTTGGCATGTTTTCCACTGTGCATTACTTTGCATTTATCAACACTGAATTTCATCTGCCATTTTGTTGCTCAGTTTAGTGAGATCCCTTTGTAAATTTTCAGTCAGCTTTGGACTTATCTATCTTGAGTAAGTTAGTATTTTCTGCAAACTTTGCCCCTTCACCGAATCACCCTTTTTTCTAGATCATTTGTGAATGTCAAATTGCACTGGTCCCAGTACAGAATCTTGGGGGACCATGCTGGTTACTGCTGTCCACTGATCCATGAGAGGACCGTCCCTCTTATCCCATAACTCCTTACTTTGCTTAGGAGTCTTTGGTGAGGGACCTTGTTAAATGCTTTCTGAAAGTTCAAGTACACTGTATCCAGTGCATCACCCTTGTTCACATGCTTGTTGACTCCTTCAAAGAATACTAGTAGACTTGTAAAGGGAAATCATGCATTACCAAAGGTATGTTGATTCTTCCCCACCTAGGAGGATAGTTGAAATCCCCCATTATTATTGCACTTTCCTGCCTTTGCAGCCTCTCCAGTCTCAGAGTATTTCAGTCACCAGCCTGGTTGGTAGCTTATTCCTGCTGCTGTACTTTTATTGTTAAAGGAATTTCTATCCATAGAGGTTTTTTTGGTACCGTTAGATTCATTTCAGATGTTTTATTTTATTTAATTCAGCTTTCTTTCACAGATAATGCCATTCTACTAGTGTGACTTGCTTGGTCATTCCTATTTTATATATACACACCAAATGTACCTTGGTATTACCATATCCCATTGATTATCTTCATTCCACCAAGTATACACTGTGTCTATTCTATCAATATCCTTGTTTAATACCAGACATTCTAGTTCATCCATCTTAGTATTTAGACTTCTAGCATGTATGCATAAGCACTTGTACATTTTGCCAATATACTGTTGGTTGCATTCATGCATTATATTTAAATGGGACTTTTTTTTTTAAAACACGTGACTGACTGTTCCTCACTAGCTCCTACCTGTACTTTACCAACTTCTTTCCTGTCCTCTTTACTAAGATATAGAGTTCCTTCCTTAATAAATTCATCCCTAGGAGATATTTCTGCTCAAATCATGTGCTCCTCTGTATATTGGCTTTCTCCCAAACCTTAGTTTAAAAACTCCTCTACAAGCTTTAAGTTTACATGCGAGCAAACTGGTTCGGTTTTGGTTTGGAGGAGGCTATCTTTCCTGTATAGTCTCCTCCTTTCCCAAAAGTTTCCCAGTTCCTACACCTTCCTTTTATCCACTCTCTGAGATCCTGCTGTTCTGCCTGTCTTTTTGACCCTGTGAGTGGAACTGGAAGCATTTCAGACAAGGTTACCATGGAGGTCCTGGACTTTAATCTCTTACCTACCAGCTGAAATTTGACCTCAAGGACCTCTCTCCGACCTTTCCCTATGTCACTGGTACCTACATGTGCCACAATCACTGGCTCCTTCCCAGCACTGCACATAAGTCTGTCTAGATGTCTTGTGAGATCTGCAACCTTTGGACCTGACAGGCAATTTACTGTGCAGTTCTCCCAGTCATCACAAACCCTACTATCTATATTTCTCATTTAAATATGACAGAATGACAGTGTTTAATGGCACTGCTTCCTACCACAGGTGCAATTTGTAGGAGAGGTATTGTGCCCCATAGCAATGTTGGCATGAATGGTCAACGTTAAAAATCTAGTCACATGATGGCTGGCCTTCATTTAGGCATGTGCTAAATGGAGCCCTCTGGTGCTCTACTACAAAGCATCACAAGTTTCTTTCACTTCACTAAAAACAAGACTTGCTCTACAGCTGACCCAAGCACCAAGTCCAATTAGAGGTCACAAGCCACTGTGTTTGATCTGTACAGAACTCAGGCAGATATGTCACCCAGGGCGCCGGAACCTTTGTAGACGTGGGGGATGGGGCAGGTGACAACTGGCTAGTGGGGGGACAATTGAAAGGTTGTGGGGTGCATGTGACTGCCCCACACATTGCCTCCATCCCCCCAACTCACCTCAGCAGACAGTCTGCAAAGCAGGCAGCAGTGCTGGGAGTCCAGCAGCAGGGAAAGAGAAGTAGCTCCATGGGGGGCTGCTCAGTCGGCAGCCAGGCACCCTGTTTCCTCCCTCCCCTCACTGCACAGACACATGGAGAGTGCAGCTGCCAGGAGGAACGCTGCCTCCTCACTGCTGGGTGTCCCAGCCAGAGGCATCCTGAGAAACCTGGTGTGTGGGGAGGGGGGCAGGCCCCCATAGTTCCAGTGCTGCTGTCAGTGACCCACCATAGGAGCAGCCAGATGTAATGGATGGGATCATATCATCAACAATCACTTTCTCAGGTACAACCCGTGTAGCCATTCTCCCTTCCTGGTTTTATTAATTACCCTACAAGCTCTCTTTGCAGTAGCAGCGTGGGTGGGACAGTAATGTTAGCCCTTGCCACAACTGCTTGTCTGCATGTGGTACAAGGTTATAGTCATTGCACTGAACTCTTTAAAGGGGCAGGCGTCTCTCAGTTAGTCCGGCTTCTGGGACCTATTTTAGAGTCACCTCTACTGAATTGTGCATGCTTACAAACTTGTTCCTGTGGCAGGCCATGTGATCATGTATCAAGTGTTTTCCCAAGAGTATTTCAAAGGCATAAAGGCTCAGACTGATACATTGTGTTAACACATTATTTCATGTGAGTCTTTGTAAGCTGGGAGAATGAATCTGCTTGTTCAGCAGCAAAAGTAATCAGCCTCAGTCAGCAAGCTCTGTTGCTCAAGGGTTTGTTGTTGTGTTAAAGGGCAACCTGGGGCACAAGCTAGTCCTTTGAGCACAGGTGTGGAACTTGCCCTTCTCTCCTGACAAGGAAGGAGCTGTTCTTCCTCAGGCAGGTTCATTCCTGCACTGCAGCAGGGATGGAGGGGAGGTGACTTGAACCTCATCTCTTAACTGGTAGTTGGTTTGAGCCTGAGTGCGGGTTATTAACACCACTATTGCAATGGCTGCTTTGTGCTGCCGCTAGGTGCAGAATTGTCCAAGTGCAGGACTGTTTGATCCCTCATCTCCATCCTCTGGCCTTCCTCCAACCTGGCACCTGCCAATCTTAGAATGCCACCCTGTGCCAGACAAGGAGAGGCTTCTGCAGCAGCAGCCACAGAGCTGTTAGCCATGATAGTGCAGAACACACACACATTGCGGGAGTGAGTTTGCCCTATAGAATTTCCTCTATTCCCTTTTGAGAGCCTGATTGGACCTTGTGTCTCTAGCCTTGCCTTCTTACTACACCCTTCAAAGTCTCAGCTACAATTAACCCCTTACTTGGGAACAAGCAAAGCCTCTAAACCCTGTATCAGTCCATCCTACTGCAATTTAAAATCTAGAAGATGCTGGTATAAATGCCTTCTGCACCACATTTACTTGCAGTGGTATACAGCAATTGGTGCTAAAGGCAAAGCACGAGGCGTTTTCTGGAAGAGCATTTTCCCAGAGAGGATAAGAGGGAAGATTTCTCTCATTAAGAAGGAGAAATAAAAATAGGGGAATTTTAGGTACTCAGACGCAAAACAGGATTCAGCTGCTCAAACAGACTGAGCCAAAATGTTGGATCTAATCCCCCAGAAGACCATAAATTCCCTTGTTTTATCTGTTAATGATACATACACACATCCAACAGGTTTGTTACACCACAGAGAAATGAGCTGGTGAGTAACTGTGTGGGAAGGGGAGAGTCAGTGAGAAGCTGGAAGGACTGGCTTCCCAAGCTCATCTTCAGAGGCAGAGGGAGGAACAACAGTAAGTCAGCAGCTGGTAGAGTTCCTAGGTGCATGCCCAAAGGGTGATCCTCTCAGAGTGTGAGTCCCTACTGCTGCACATGTGACATGTTCCTATGGCTGGCCCTGCACAGAGAGGCCAACAGATGATTACCCCGATCTGCTTCAGGGAAAAGACCATTTACTACTGAGATCAGAAGAGTCCCCTTCCTCCCCCATGTTCTAGATTATTTCTCTGAAGCATCCAGTATTGACTAATGATGATGCTGTACTCCACTAGTTCTCAACCAGGGGTACATGTAGCCCTGTGGGTACGCAGAGGTCTTCCAGGGGGTACATCAACTCCTCTAGGTATTTGCCTAGTTTTATGACAGGCTACGTAAAAAGCACTAGCAAAGTCAGTACAAACTGCAATTTCATTCAGACAATGACTTGTTTATATTGCTCTATATTACTATACATTGAAATCTAAGTAAAATATTTATATTAAATTGATTTTATAATTATATGGTAAAAGCGAAAAGTAAACAATTTTTCAGTAATAGTGTGCTGCGACACTTGTCTTTTTGTAAGCAAGTAGTGAGGTGAAACTTGGGGGAATGCGAGAAAAATCAGACTCCCAAAAGGGGTACAGTAGTCTGGAATGGTTGAGAGCCACTGTTTTACTAAGTGGTAGATCTGGTAAGAAAACCAAATACAGTCTTCTCCCTTCTATCTGTGAAGAGAGCCTGACAGTTGCACATGCATTTTCATGACTCCCTCTTCATGCCATCACAAATCCAAGCCAACTGCCTTGCCCCAGGGCTACAACTTGAGACAAAATGGCTGACATTCATTCTAACAGTCACAGTAGTTTATGGAGACCAGAGAATGAAAAGCACAGCCATGACTTGGACTAGCAACAACATCCACCACAGAAAAGCTGCCAACCACTTAAAAATTTAGAGAGAGAGACACAGATAGAGACAGACACACACAGACAGACAGACACACAAATGTAATGAAAACAATTATCCCAGGAGGGCAGGGAAGTGTGGAATTTGCAGTGTGGGAGGACAAGGGCCAATAAAAACAGTTTAGCTTTGCAAAGACAACAGAATGTATAATAGTCTACTTGATTAAAAAGGCCACTCTGAAGGGTGAGTGGGGAAGTGCCCCAGCTTTTGTTGGTTTGTACAGAATGTTGTGCTAAAATGTTACTAACTGGAATATTTGGGATATTAAATTTTTATAAGCAAGTTTCCTAGTAAGCAGTGTTCTTAACCTGATGGTTATGACCCCCACATCCTTTAGCAGGTGGTCACTCACCTATTGTCTAGAAGAAGTTGCAAGCTGATTCCCTCCTCTTCTATTCAAACCAATTTCAGAGAAGTTACAGGTTGAAGTAACTTATCCAGTACTCCAGTTCAGTTACTGGGGGCTACCACAGGATTGTTCGCTACAAAACATTTTCTAGTGTTTTATCCATTTTTATAGCTTCCAAGTAGGTACCTTCTGCCACTTCCTTACATTTCACTGTTGGGAAGAGTTTCCCCCGGCTGTTCAGACTAAGGTTTCCCTGTCTTAATCTCAACCCATTACTCCTAGCTATATAGTCCTTGTACCACATTAAATCAGGTTTCCTCAAACTATAATAGAACCTGCCTTAGCCCCGCTGCGCCACTGGACTTTTAGTGGCCGGAGACGGAGATTGACTGGCAGAAGCTCCACGATCGACCAGTTAATCACGATCTACCAGTTGGTGACCACTGCTGTAGACTGTGGATTCCTGGGGGTCTGCAGATTATGTTGATAATTTCCAAAGGGGTCCACACCTCCCTTTGAAATTTTTTAGGATGGAAAAAAGGTTGAAAACCACTGCACTAGCGGATCCTTCAACATGTTTTACCTTCATATCTTGTTCATTGTTTACTTTAAAGAATATATTGACTCCAAGGGCAGTCATACCTTATACTAAGCATTCACTCTGCTGCCTGAGTGGGGTACACATTTCACAGGTGTTATCTGTCACCATTGAACTACAGCTACAAAGAGATGGATGATACCATATTTGAGTAAGAAGGAATAAACAAGAAAAAGGAGGAAAAAAATACTGAAACCCTATTAATTCCTGTCTCACAGGTGACTGAGGCATCTTAAAGTTCTGATCCTGCACAGAACTACTCACATTTTTAGCGTTACACACAGTTAGCCCCAGTTAGATCAATGGAATTATTCTCCTACATAAAATAAAGTACACACATACTTCTTTACAGGTAAGAGGCCTTGACTTCCTGCTAGCTTGCCCAAGTTTGGGAAGGTTTTATTAGATTTGGCTGCATATATATAGTTGTGATAATATTTTAACTATAATTGCACAGATATAGTGAAAGTGTGTTAGAGCAATTTAATTTTAAGGCCTCTAAAATCAAAGTAATTTGGAAGTCATGAGCACAGGAAACGTCCAGAATAATTGTGAATTGCATAATATATAGTTATGCAATTCAGCACATATGAATACAATTCCTCTGCAATTTTTTACGTTTTACATAGTAAGTTTCAGCTCAGAATAAAGTTGGCAATTGAGTTTATAAACCCCAGAAAAACAGCGTTTGAAAGAATAGTGAAGACAATAGAAGCTTATTTAAACTCATGACAGACATTTAAACTAATGTGTATATAGTCAGCAGTAGCAGCTTCTTACCTTACCAGCATCCAGACACAGCCATCATAGGTGACTCAGTTTCCCCTCACTCTTGAGTAGCTGGATGATTTGTTATGGTCTAGCCCTCTAGCCAAACAATGAGATCTCCCCTTTTGGAAGGGACAGAAATCCAAACACCTGACATTCTTGGCCAACACCAGGCAATAGCCTTCACCTGTGTGGACATAAGGTTGATTAATACCAATAGAAACTGGCCCTCCATAGGCAAAACAATTGCCCCTGCACTGATCTCAGTTGGCAATGAGTGAAGGGAGACTGAACATCTCAGTCATGTACCCAAAATGGGATTCTAGCTTTCAGTTTACATCTCAGCCCCTCTATAGCCTTTTACCACCAGGTACTTACCTCATCCTTCCCTAGGGTCCTTCTATAGCTTGCCTGTGTTTAGACTGTCTCAGCTCTGGTAGGAAAAGGGGGAACTATCTCCTTCTTACCTGCAGTAAGGCTGCTTCTTATATGCCCTGCCATTCCTTCCCAGGATGCCTTACTGTCCCACCCTACAGTCACCTGGTCCCTGACATCATCTCCCATTAGTCCCTGCAAACTACTTTCCCACACTGCACTTGTTTGGGGCTGAATCAGAACCAGGGCCGTAGTAGGTCAGCAGGTGTACTTAAAGAGTCACTCCTTGCTTTGTTACATAACTAGGGTTACCACCTCTCCAGATTTTGTCCCTTTTTAAGGTAGCTGACCTGGAAATCTGTAAGTGTGCTCAGCTGTCCAGTTTTATGGGCTCAGGATCATCCCAGATGCCCCTTTACTGTACCTCAAAAGTGGCGTCCTATACAGAACCCATTTAGAATAATGCTGGTCTAGAAGATGTAAAGGATGAACTATTAACAATGTGACATCATACTGCCTCTCTATTGGCAGAGGATTATCCTTAGGTAGGGGGCGTTATGACTACAAATTCCAGGTATGCTATACACCAGAGTAACTGAGATCAGAATCTGGCCAAAAGTGTTTGAAAAATTCCAAAACTAGTATTAAGATGAAGTTTATATAAACTATAAAACTTCATTAAATGAGTATTTAGGTTGCAAAATCAAGCACTCAAAAGTTAGGAAATACCAGTTTTAAGGTTGCATTGCAAACTTAATTTTGCCCTTTTGTGCATCTATACTGTGCACTGAAGGAGGCAGGGGCCCTGGGGAAAATAATGATTGTGTAATTACAGAGTATATGATAATGTGTATACACACAAGGGGGGCAGATTAAGATTGCACAGGTAACCTTAAATATTGTAACCTAAGTAATGTTCAGTTAATGTAGGGGTTTAAAATGCAATTTGCTAGATTTTTATAAAAGGTAAAGGTTAAAAACAAGTTTTCTTCTGTGCATTTGTAACCACTTCTCCATCATGCATCACAAACAGGGCTGGGCTTGAACCCTGACTTTTCAGCACAGATGTCTACTACTTAACCTACAGGAGGAGAAGGCTGTTATTCCAGAGGTGGAAAGGACTGCAGGGGCCTGATGCTGGGCCTGGAGGATGGCTGGGTACCCTGGCTTGTGAGTGTGTGTCTCCCTCTCTCCCCACTTCAAGCCAGGAGTTGAGAGCTTTTGCTTTGTATGGCATCCAGAGCAAGGAGGATGGGCTGCTGGGGCCATATGCTGGGTTTGAAGGAGTGGTTGGGGGGGAAACCCATCTCAGCAATCTCTCCCTCTTTCTCCTGCCCTGTTGTTACAGATGTTTGGTAGCTACTAGATGTTCCCAGTACAATGTCTTCTGTTTTGGTGACACATGTATCTGGCCTTAGAACATTCATGGCACCAAAATATTAAGAGGACAACGTTTTCCTGAGAAGCACAAGTGAAAGAAGGAAAATAATGATTTTCCACAGATCTTTAAATCTAAATAGAATTTCATGGGACAAAGAAAAGGCACTTCTCCATTCCCTATTTCAAAGGTTTGTGTCAAGCAACAGAGGAGTAAGAGCGTCTCTAAAACATTTCACAAGAATCTTTTATACTGGGAAGTGTTAGGCAACCCAAATATAGGAGTCGCTACCAGCTTCCCCTTACAATGTAAGAAGCTAATGTGCTGTGAGAGAATGAGTTATCTAGCCTGGTTGCTTATTAGAAAGAACATTTAAAATTTGTGTTGGCAATATAAATAATGTACTCAGAGGTGTTACAAAATCTCACTGCTAAGGAGCTGCTGCTATGTGGAGGAACTTTCCATTCAATGCAACAGCAGTTTTGAAAGCCTTATCTATTGTGACAAGCTCTAGTTTCCTAGGTTTGCTCATTTGCTGTGGTCCTATTGCTTCATCTTTTACCCATTACAGATATTGCATGTGAAGAGACTTTCCACCTCAGTATTCCAACTCTGCTTTACTCCATTGAATGCATGGGGAGTTTGGGCTTCAGGGACTTGGCATTGCACTAGGAAGATGATGTAACCACACACCAGAAGAGCCTGTCTTCTAGGGTCCTGAACCAAAGCACATTGAATCAATGGAAGGACTGCCATTGACTTCAGTGGGTTTTGCCTCAGGCCTTACAATCCTCTTTCCAGCAACAGAGGGCCTAATAAGTGGTGAAGAGGCCAACCCTCTTTTCTATACTTCTGGAGCAGAGGTTCTGTAACTGGGTTTTCAGCACTGTGACCCATAGAACATCACGTTACAGAGCAGTTCTGGCTTTGCTGGACTTCACAGCTGGAAACAAACTGTTCCTCTCTCATATTCACCCCAACATTCTGTTCTGTTGCATCAGTGATAGTCCATATTCTGACTGAACAAATGATCCCCAAACCATCAGTACTGGGGAGCTACCCACATCTAGCAGTGGCCATCGGGACAGTAAATAGAAACACTTGATCTAGGGCTTCCAGAAAATTAGGACTATTGAGAGCTGTAAATCCCTATGCGGTGGGCAGGAAGGCCAGTGCCTTCTGAGACAATTAGGGTACATGCTCACTGCACTGAATACAGCCTCCTTATTAACACTGCTTAGACACACACAATACAATCACCCCTGGCCATTTGAGAATACGTGACATTTGTAAAAACAAGGTGGAGTCCAGTGGCACCTTAAAGACTAAGATTTATTTGGGCATAAGCTTTTGTGGGTAAAAAACCCCACTTCATCAGATGCACAATGCATGATATTTGCGTTTCTCATTTGTGGGCCAGAACCTAGTCTCAGTGACATCCGTGTAAAGCCAGAGTAACTCCATTAGAGGAGATGAAAGCAAACGTAATTTGGGAGATTTTCCATAAGCCATCACATATCAGTGGATGGTTGTCTGTCTACTGTGGGGTACTTTGTTTTCAACTCCATCAATGACCCCTTCAAAACCATCCACCAATGGCTCTGCTGGAAGTTCTGCTGTGGGAGCTGGTCCTTCCCCAAGACTCCAGCAGCTGTCAGGCATGATTGCAGTAATAAACTGACAGCTGTGCCAGGTACTCTCCCTTTCCCCTGCCCAGCTGTGTACAGGATTGAAGATCCTTTTATCTCTTGGGTATAACATGGTTAGAGGGGAAAAAAACAAACAAACAAACCCTCATGTGTTTTTCCCTATGTGGTGTAAAGTGGAGAGAAACACTAGGCTATGGCAGCATAGCATAATGCTTCCCATCATACCACCCCACTGTTTAGAGATGGGCCCAAACTGGATCATACGCTCAGACTTGGAATAAGTTTGGATCTGGACTGAAAACTTTGCCCTGTGGGACCCTCTTTACGGTGGGCAGAGCCTGGAACACCAAATCCAGATGCTCACAAACATTGGGATAGCTCAGATCTGGACCCTGCAGCTCTGTCCCATATGCACTGTTTTACCATGTATAGCTCAGCTGCTGCTCTGCCTGCTGCACATTGCATCTGGGGTTACATAATGGGACCCTGACCTAGTCGTGGGCCCTAGCTACTACTGCAATGCTAATAACCATCATCGGCATCCGTTCAAAGAGAATTTGTGTTTATAGGGTGCGTCTATTTGATCCCAGGCTATAACTGATGCTGTGGCTCCCAGGCCACAAGATTGGGGAAGGGGATGCTAAAGAGGGTCTGCTCCAAAGCCTATTTAAGTTGCTGTAAATCTTTTCATTCACTTTAGCAAGCTTTGGCTCAGGGCCTCATCCCCCCCCCCCCCCCCACCAAGGCAGTAGAGCATTTAACACTCTAGTAATGAAGAAGAGAAACCTACTTCTTCCCCCACTTCCACTCAAAAGCAAAAAAAACCCTTATTTTTGGCACAGAGGTGCAGGGCAGCTCCTTGGCGGAACAGCTAATGGGAGTGAAGACTGTGTTAAAGTTCAAGCAGCTTTTGTCTGATGGGTAAATACTGCCAGTCGCAGGGGTTCTCTGAACTAGAAAGGAAGCAGCCTTTCAAACCCAAGGGGTGCATTCTACAATGGGGTTTATTATACTGTAGCCTCTAATGATCCTATTGATTTTTTTTAAATGACTTGTTTCTTTTAGGTGAAGAGTGAAGGCCCCAAGCTGGTGCCCTTTTTTAAAGCCACTTGTGTCTATTTCGTCCTCTGGCTGCCAACTTCCAGCCCTTCCTGGTTCAGTGCCCTCATCAAGTGTCTGCCCATCTTCTGCTTATGGGTTTTTCTGCTGGCACATGGAATCAATTTCTTAGTCGCACATCGAAGCGCCAGTAGGATCTTAGCAGGGTTAATATTCTCTGCAGTGGGGGATGCCTTCCTCATCTGGCAGGAGCAAGGCTACTTTGTTCATGGTAAGTGATGCACCAGTTCTGAAGGGATGTAATAGCAACCAATTAGCAATTTAGTGCTGAATTTCTTATGCAGAGGGTTTATATATTTTTCATTTTTATTTAATGTTTAACCCATTGTCATGGCAGTAGGAAGGACTCATCCCATGCATAAATCCCTTGCATTGAAATTAGAAGGGGCGCACCATGTCTGGATATGACCCCTGTCCTCCTCTGTACTCACATTCCAAGAGCCTGGGGTTGGCTGGTAGCCATGTCATGGGGCTGGCCCAGGATTGATTCTCAGCATCTGTCCTCATCCCCTGGACTGGCAAGACTTGGGAATGTGGCAGAGGCAGAATGACCTCATATCACTCAGCAGTTGGCTGGGCTCTGTGATGTGCACTCTCAAAGCCCCAGTGTAAAGCAGTGAACAAGGGAAGGGAAAAGTGGATCCTCAGCGTTCTAACAGGGAAGCATGTGAGTAGGGAGCAGGGTGTGGGCAGTGGTTAGAGTCCAGCACTTGGAACCAGAGCTAAGGTTAGAGTCAGGTGCCAAGGGAAACGTTAGAGCCAGAAACCAAGTCAGGAGGAGAAGCTGGAGTTAGAGTCTGGGGTAGGAGCAAAGACCTTTAGCAATGCAGGAACAGATGGTGGTCTGGGATTAGGAGAATAGGGACCAGAAACAGGCTGCAAGGCAGGAAACAGGAGTCAGGCACACAGGTAGGGTGTGGAGTAGCAGCCAACCAAGGATTCCTCTAGTCACTCAGACAACTTCCTATGCCTCTTTCTGGCTTAAGTAGTGCATCTGGGCCAATTAGTGGGGCTGGACATTAGACATCTCCCCTCAGATCAGGAGCTTTGTGGGCAGGGCTCCATGCAAGCTAGAGCTTCACTAGCCTCCTTCTCCAATCAATCATTCAGGTGAGCTGCTGGGTGGTGGCTGTGGTTGAGGCCTGTGATCCTCCAATGCCCCTCGGGCTAGAGGTAGGCGATAGAAACCACTAGGCCTTCCCCCAGTTGGAGATGTGCTGACTTGAGTCACAAGCTATCTTGAAAATGCAGGACTTTCAGCAAGCTTTGGTCAGGTCCCTCTCACTAAAGGCTCTTATGGAAACTAAGCATTCTTGGCATAAAAGGGAAGGTCATCTCATGGTTCAGTAACTGGTTAAAAGATAGGAAACAAAGGGCAGGAGTAAATGATGATTTTTCACAGTGGAGAGAGGTAAATAGCAGGGTCTCCCAAGGGTCTATACTGGACCACTGTTCAACATATTTATAAATTATCGGGGGGGGGGAGTAAACAGTGAGGTGGCAAAGTTTGCAGAGGATACTAAATTACTTAAGATAAGTTCAAAGTGGACAGTGAAGTGTCAAAAGGATCTCACAAAACAGAGTGACTGGGCAATAAAATAGCAGATGAAATTCAGTGTTGATAAATGCAAAGTAATGCACATTGGAACTCATAATCCCAACTATACATACAAAATGAGAGTCTAAATTAGCAGTTACCACTCAAAGATCTTGGAGTCATTGTGGATAGTTCTCTGCAAACATCCACTCAATGTGGAATAGCAGTCAAAAAAGCGAGCAGAATGTTAGGAACCATTAGGAAAGGGAGAGAAGACAGAAAATTAGGTTGTTGTATAAAGTCATTATACACCCACACCTTGAATACCATCTGTAAAAGAATTAGAAGGGGTGTGTGGGGGGGGAGGGGAGCAGAGAGATGGGCAATGAAAATTATTAGGAACATGGAATAGCTTCCATATGAAGAAAGATTTAAAAAAAAAAAAAAGAGATCAAGTGTTTATCCTAGGAAAGAGGCAGCTAAGGGGGTGGGCTATGATAGTCTATAAAATCATGAATGGTGTGGAGGAAGCAAATGTTATTTACCCCTTCACATAACATAAGAACTAGGGGTCACCCAATGAAATTGATAGGCAGCAGGTTTAACACATAAGGAAGTAATTCTTCACACAATTCACAGTCAACTTGTGGAACTCATTGCTGGGAATGTTGTGAGTTAAAAAAAAATCTGGAGGATAGGTCTGTCAAAGACTATTAGCTAAGATGGTCAGGGACACAACCCCATACACTGGGTGCCCCTAAACCTCTGACTGCCAGAAGCTGGGAGTGGGGATGATGGGGTGGATCACTCGATAAATTGCCCTGTTCTTTTCACTCCCTCTGTAGCATCTGGCACTGGTCACTGCCAGAAGACAGAATACTGGGCTAGATGGACCATTGGTCTGACCCAGTGTGGCTGTTCTTATGAATACCCATCAGACGATTTTCTTCAGGAGCTGCTGACAATTTTGTCTTGCCTCCTCAAATGTTTGAACTGAGGTTTTCAAAGCAGTCTGGGCTAGTGGTTGTCAACCTTTTCACAACCCTTTCCTATCAATGGCAAAAAACTACATTAACACAGACGTAAGCTTGCCTGGCTGAGTTGAGCAAAGCTCATTCGGAAAACCAGGAAATGCAGAGTTAATGTTGCCCATGCAACTGTGACTCTACCCTCTTTTAGGAATGCCCTAATACGCACTGTTAGCACAAGTTTACTCTGCCAACCCCGAGGCACACCAGATTTCAAAGGAATCCAACTAAACATGTAGATTTCAGAAGATTTAAAATGTGACCTTTAAAGAGAAATTGCTTCCTTAACCATTATGGCACCGCTGCACCACTATAATAGTGGGATCATCTTGAGACCAACTTCCCAAATATCTGGAATAGGTCAGTGATCCCATCCCACGCATTTAGCAATATGGGAAGTGTGGTTGCAACCCCTTGACACCTGTTTTAAGTGCCCACGTTGAGAACACACAGTCTAGGGGATTTGGACACATCTCCCATTAATTTCAATGGAATGGGTGTCTAATGCTCCTAGATGGCTTTGAAAATCTGCCTTCATATTGTTCCCCCCCCCTCCCCAAAAAACAGGCTGATGTCAAACATTTGCCACTTTGAGCCACCTCAGGAGTCTTTAATACTCTTTCCAGTGGTGACAGACAGTAGAGGAAGATTTGAGCTTTAGCCATTTTAAGACAAAATGTCATGCACCACTACAGTTAATCTTTGACCGATGCTAGAAAAAGTTAGTAAGTCGGTGCTGGTTGAGGGAAAAAAACCTTTAAATTCAAAGCGTTGACAGTATTCTTTGTGGAAATCTCCATAAAAGTACATTTAGTCTTAACAAACATTTCATTTCCATCTCCATAAATATGGCTGTCAATATGAAGACAGCTTTGGAGTTGGTCTCCTTTGGACTGCTGTTGGCAAGAGGAGTTTGTAAAAGACGTTTGTGACTTTATAGGACCAAAGTCCTGATGAGCTATTCTTGCTGTGCTGGTCTTGTTGCCTCATTTTTTACTATTACAGCCAACTAATAGGAAGCTGTTTTCTGACTAGCATCCCTACTGTGTCTAGCAGATATTTTGTAATTGAAAATGCATTTCACTTGATGACAGACATTTAAAACCAATGTGAAGTTTCTGGTCTCTGCTTATACTAGCCCTTTGTGCTGTTGGCTAGAGACCCACATTTTAGGTGAGGGGATGGAAGGCGTAACAAAAGGGAATTTCATTCACTCAGGGTGGGGGTGGGTTGCTTGCTCTCCACTGGGGAAGAGACAGAAAGGTAATGGAAGTCAGCCGCTTCCATTGCAGTTGGTCCAGAATGAAATGGAGAGTAAGAAAAGATGCAGAGCGAAAAGGCTGAATTAGCTGGAAATTTGGATTCCCAGATCACACTCTTGCACCTCCAAGGACTTAGTCTGAGCACATCTTGTAATGGCAATACACACATACTGGAAGGCTGTTGAATGTTTGCCTCCCCCCCCACACACACTTTAGTTAGGTGGGGTGGGGCCTCCTGGCACTTCCAAATGCCTGAATGAGCTCTCTTGGAAGCAGAGAGTTTTCTGTCTGTGACTAACCTCACAATTTATCACAAACCTCTTTCCCATCTCTGCTTCTCTCGACTACCATTTTCCTTAGCAACGCCATGCAAGACTCAGTGGAGTTACACTAGGAATCCATGTGATCCATTGTCTGTCTTTTCTATCAGACATGCACAGAATCCTGCGTCCATCTAGACCGGTGGTTCTCAACCAGGGGTCCGTGGGCAGGTTTCAGGGAGTCCACCAAGCATGGTGGTTGTTAGACTCGCTAGGGCCCAGGGCAGAAAGCCAAAGCCCTGCTGCGCAGGACCGCAGCCTGGGGCCCCAAGCTCCCCCAACCCCAGATTGAAGCCAAAGCCTGAGCAACTTAGTTTTGCAGTGCCCCTGTGGCGTGTGACCCCAGGCAATTGCCCTGCTTGCTACCCTTTGACGACAATCCTGGTTTTATATGCAGAAAAACAGTTGTGGCCCAGGTGGGCCATGGAGTTTTTAATAGCATGTTGGGGGGGAGGAGGGTGCTCAGAAACCCCTGAGAACCTCTTATCTAGACCTTCCCATCAGGCATGTTTGCTGACTGTATGTATTATATTCTTTGATTCTCTATCCCTGGCTTTTCCACATAAAGCCATTGAAACCTCTTGGAGAAGAAACCTCTCCTGACACCTATTCTAAAGTATCCTCACATCCCTTAACTTCCCCCTAAAACTGTGCATGAGACTGTTGTAGTATAAAAAGCTCGTCCTAGATCTTTGGTAAATTTCCCTACTTCTCATGTTTAGCGCATTAAGTCTTCCCTCCTGTTACCTGAATTAGTCCTGAGGCCATCATTTGGTCTCTCTCCTCCCCCCATTCCATTTCATCCTTCTCCTCTAGTGCCCTGTCTCATCTATCTAACCTTGTGTCCTACATGTGGGCTCTGCCTCTCCTCTCTCTACCAGTTCCATTCTGTGGATGCATCAGCAATCTGACCTGTAGATCAGCTGGACATAGCACAACAAGACACTCCCCAGTGCAGAGGAGGCAGTGCCACCTGGTTGAGTTGTGTTGGCTTATGAGCATGACAGACATGCAGAACAAACTTCTCACTGGTGGGTTTTCATTGCTAAGGAGCTCCTGTTCCCCTTTTACTAGGGCATCACTACATAATTTGCAGCCACTGGCCTGCTGGGGCACTCAGATTTCCAAATTCTTTTCAGTTTCATTTATGCATGAAAACATCTAGCCAAGTTAACAAATCTGTATGAACAGAATGGAACAGACTTTCAGTATATGTAGGTCTGTGGGCTGAGGGTGGGAGAAGGGAGCTGAAATTATTTTGGAGTCCATCATGAGAGACTGGCAAGACCAACTAGTAATCAGCACCTGCTGCAACACATGGTGACATTTCTTGTCAGATGGACTAGTGCAGAGGGATTAACATATGGACAGTTCCTTCCTACACCAACATCTGGGATTTCTCAAGGGTGTTTTTCTTCAAAGGGAAGCTTGTTTTGTTTTCTCAGATCAATTCCACTCTTGAATCATTTGGGTCCTGTAAGTAGCCATAAAAAAGTTGGCAGGTTTAACTGGTGTAATCCCTGAAATATGCTTGCTGCTTCCTTCCAGTTTATGATTCTGCTAGCAATGGGTGGAGGAGGTGATGTTCAGACCTGGGTCCAGCTTAGGCCCAGATTGGAGTTTCGGTTTGTGGCTAAACAAGGCCAGCATTTGGGTCTGAATTTGGAGGCGTTGCAATCCAAATATTGTGAGAGCAATTAGCAAAGATTTCATCTGGTCTGGGAAAAGGTTCCTTCCAGTTTTGGCACCACCCAGAAATTAAAAAACCAAAAAAAAACCCCCAAAACACACACCTCTTCAGGTGTGTACAGATCTGGGATCTCAGACCTGCCTTCCTCCACTCTGAAATTTAAAAAAAAAAAAAAAAAAAAGCAGCGCTCAGTCTGAAAGACTAGAGTTTTGTTTCTTTCTAGTTGATCTGTAGAGTTAGCAGAGGTGGTTGGCAGAGCAGAATTATCCTCACTGTGACTGTGGGTACTTCAGGACATATTCCTAGGGCAGGAACAATCTCACCAGGGTGGCCTCCTCTACAGATGTCACTATATTAAGGTTTTTGGTTTTTTTTTAAATAAAGGATGGGATTTTCAGAAGGGCTGAATGTTGGCCTACCTCTGCTTCCACTAATACCACTGGGAGCAGAACTGTGTGACTGTTTAATCTGATGTATTCATAAGTCTCCACCCACAGGTCCCTGACTGTGGTGGGCTACTGTTTTAGTTATTCCCATTAAAGCTCACACTTGCTCTGTCAATGTCTTTCTAGGTCTGCTGATGTTTGCCATCACACACATCCTGTACTCCTCCGCATTCGGGATGAAGCCTTTGGACCTGAAAGCCGGCTTTGTGATGACCCTTGTTTCCAGCTTCTGCTACACCTTCCTCTACTCCTACCTTTCAGGCCCCTTCACCTACCTGGTAGCTGTCTATATCGCTTTGATTGGCTTCATGGGGTGGCGCGCCATTGCTGGCGTGCAGCTGTGCAATGATCTCTGGACTTGGACCAAGCTTTCGGCCTGTATTGGCGCAGTGCTTTTCATGGTGTCAGATCTGACCATTGCAGTTAACAAGTTCTGCTTCCCGGTGCCCTACTCACGTGCCATCATCATGGCCACTTACTATGCAGCCCAGATGCTCATTGCACTCTCAGCTGTGGAGAGCAGGGATGAAGAGGACTTCAAAAGGAGGAATTAGACGGGACACCAGCAGGCTCATGAACTGCATGGATTATAACTGGGGTGCTGTAGCAGCATTAGTCGCTGAGGGATATCTCCATCTCTCAAGGTGCATTGATGATAGAGATTTTGCTTCTTTGAAGCATTATCTTTGGGTTTTTTTAATCTGACTCTCCTTGAATGTAATTTACTTCAGTGTGGAGACCACATTGGAGAATTTAGACTGCTCCTACAGTAGCTACTCATTGACCTTTTCCTCTCGGACACTTCAGGAGTCCTCTCTAAAACCACATTATATTTGTTAATCCTGAAAGTGGTTCTGAATGTTATGGAAGGAGAAGGCTAATTTAAAGAGACCATGAAAAGAGGCTAGGCAGGTTAAGAGTCTTGCCTTTGACCCTGGACACACACATGTCCAAATCCCAGCTAAGGTGATAGGGTGACCAGACAGCAAATGTGAAAAATCAGGACAGGCGGGGGTGGTGGTAATAGGAGCCTATATAAGAAAGGCCCAAAAATCTGGACTGTCCCTATAAAATTGGGACAGCTGGTCACCCTAGGTGACAATGAGTCCAGGTGGTGACTAGACTAGATCCCACTTGTGGGCATTACAAAGCCACCACACAGGGTGCAGCAACTGACAGCCTCTGCTCAAAGAAAGCCCAGGAGTAGCATAGCAGGAGGATAGGTAGTGCAGGTCAGGGCTGAAGTACATTGGTAAGAATTGGGTGGTGGGAAACTTGCACTGTACCTGATTCTAACCAGGACTCTTCTGAATTCCAAATTCATGCAACTTCCTATTTAAATGCTATTCAAAGTTTTTCTGCCCAATATGAATGCTGCTGAGCATTTAGTATGTGATACACTTTCAGCAGCAACTTCAGAATGCAACAACATTCTGAACTTTGAGAAAATGGGAAATGAAAGGCATTCTTTAAGCAGGCAGGGTTACGATGAAAGGATACATGCATGTAAGTTAATGAGCAGTTTTAGCAGGCAACTTTCAGCATTTGCTATGTTGGCCTAGGGTAGTCCTGTGGCCGTGGGCTAAGATACATGATGGAACAATGGATCTGTCTTTCAACATCAGACCGCACCCCATTACCAGTAGCTTTGTTGACTGAATTAATAAGCCAGGCAAACCTCCTGCACCTCCTCTGTAGGTGCTGAGAGCTCTTGAATCAGTGACAATGCTTGTGTCAACTCCAAAACAAAGGCAAAGTATTAAAACACAATGGGATATGGCATACTTTGATCACTGTGAAGTTACTCCAGACCCAAGTTTATGGATGCATCATTAGTGGTAATAGGCAATTGTTTTAACTGTGAGCTTGGCAGCTTTTCAGGGAAGCCTATTTATTCAATTAAGGCCAGTAGGCATCTCTATATTTGTATATGTCTACACACTTGACCCTATACATAGGTGCACAGTAGTATGGTATTAGTAGCCACTCTATGCAACCTGAGTTGGGGTATTCTGTGCTTTGCCCCACGCCTTGGGAGATGCATTCCACTAAGAAATCTATTTCTTCTGGGCTCACATTTGTCCATAATGTGGGAATTGGGAGACTGGAATTTGTCATTTAAGCATTTATCGCTCAGTATTTACAGCCGCTAAGTGAGAATACTCTGCATATTTGCACATAATATTTAATATGCCCCTTACTCAGGGTATTTGTTAGCATTGTCCCTTGCCTCTAAAGCCAGCTATGTAGAACAAGTATCTGTTTTTGACTAGTCAGTGGCAAAGCAGCAAGTTTGTGCCGCTTGACTTTGCAAAGCCCCCTTTGAGGCAAAGCTACCTGAAAAGAATGATTCTGTGCATTCAAACCAGCTCACCCCATTTCTCCTAACGTCCTGGAGCCTATAATAAAATCAGAACCATTAGAGATGGGAAAACCAATTTCCTACCAACCCAAACTATTTGGCCATCTTATCCTCCTCTCTGCCATAGCAAGAGTATCTCTTCCATTAGACTCTGTTAAGGATTCTGGTGAGGTATTTTTAATTTCACAGTTATAATGTTACTTTCCAATAGTTCCTTCCCTCCTGCATGCTGGTTTTAATTTATTGGGGGTTGCTCACAAGTGCTGAGCTGTTGCTGCCCTGGATTTTTCTTTGATACATGACAAATGGATGGAGAGGCATTGCCTATGGATATACACTGATAGTGCATCGAGGGGGCTTTCCTCCTCCTTTCCCAAATCTGATGGTGTCCCTTTAATGTTTATTTTGTGGCCCTTCCTCTCGTTGCTCAGACGGGTACTCACATGAGTAGTCCCACTGATTGTAATGAGACCACACAGGTGAATAACTGTTCCTAAATGTGAGTGAGGAGTTCACAAGTGGGCTCTGTCACAGGGTGCTCTACTCACCACAGGATGGCACCTCCTCCTGGTGGTTCTGAGGATTAGCTCTGCCAGACCAACACTTCTTCCCATGGTTGCAATCTACCTCTCTGTCTGCAGCCCCTCTTTCACTCCAGGGAGCTGCTGCTTCCTCTTTGTGATTCATCTGTCCAACCAGGTCATTAAGTGGCTTCTCTTTCCACCATAGTCTTTCAAAGTCTCCTTCCACAGCCAGTCCTCACACCCACTGTCCTCACAACATCACTTCACCAGTCTTCTTCTTCACTGCCCTTAGCGCTACCACTCTGCAGTGGTTGGTAGGGGAACCCAGACCCACCCTCTATTCAGGACTCCAGACCAGGGCCATATAGTGAATAGTTAAGGCCTAACTCTGTACCAACCTTACTGCTCTCACCCCTAGATTCCTTCCTACTGTGAGTCATCTTCTCCTCTACCTCAGGAAGTGGGATAACAGATTTTCTCCCTGCTACCTTCTTATACCAGCTCCAGTCTCCTGGCTTTGTAGAAGCCCCACCTGTCCTCTCACAGGTGATCTTCCTTCTAATTAGCTTCCTCCAGTCTAAATCTCCCGTTTGCAGCCTAATTTGGTTGATTAGGCTTGACTAGGCCTAATTCAACCCTTGCAGAGTTAGTGTGGGGAGTACATCTCATCACAGGCCCTATGCCCTGAGAGCTTTGTTTTTGCACCTGGCATTTCTGAGATTGATCCTGCAGGTTTCTTGAAGGCCAGTTGCAATGCTCTGACTGAGGACTTGTCTACAGGGCTGCAGCTGCACTGATGGAGTGCACGGTTGTAGCACTTAGTGAAGACACTACCTATGCTGACAGGAGAGTTCTCCCATCAGCGTAGGTACTCCAACTCCCCGAGAGGCAGGCTTCTCTCATCAATGTAGTGCTGTCTATACCAGCAGTTCAGCTGGTTTAACTGCATTGCTCAAGGGTATGGATTTTCCACACCACCGCATGACATAGTTATGCTGACATAAGTCTGTAGTGTAGACCAAGCCTCAGTTTCTGCTGCAGCCCTGATCACTTCACCCCCCTGGAATCCAGTAATAGACACTTTAGTTCACTTTAGTCCTATAGCCTTTGTTCTTTGGGGGTTCTCCCAGCACTGTTCAAAGGCAGCTCCTGTTTTCCCTGTTATTAAGATATTGAAAGTAAATGGCAGGTTTTTCAGGACCATATATGACACAAAGAGATGCTGTCAGCTCCAAATTTGTCCCCAATGTAGAGTTAATAATGGTATCCACAACTGGGTGTAAATGGGCCATTGCTTTCTGTGGAGCTTTGCCAATTTACACCAGCTGTAGATTTGTCCCACATTTTGCAAAGCCCTTGGGGCTAAAACCTGCTATCTAAGTAGCAAGACAATATTAGTAACTGAATAATCTGTGCATGAAGTCCATGAATTGAAGGAAAACGGTCTTTATCAGTGACTGGTTGCAAGGGTGAACATACCACCTGTGCCAGGGAAATACTAGATGGGTGACCATCTCCTAAGTGCAGCACCTCCACCTGACACCCTCTTCTCTAGTGTGTCTGTCTCAAAGGGAGATGCTGGGAGAGAGACAGGCACTAGTAGAACAAACCAGGTTGCAGTGTTAGTGTTTAATTAGAGAGCTACATGGGTGAGCACCCCAGAGTCTTTCAACCAGCCCCCCGATTTTATATTACACACAAACTCTTCGGAGCCAATCACACTGATGCGGTGGTATTGTTTTGGACTCTTACCCGAGAATGCTGCAGTTTAGGAAAATATAATTCCACTTTGATTTAACCTCCTATAAAATATGTGAGCCTCCATTCTCTGGTGCACCCAAGGAGTGCTTGGCACAGGCTGGAGAGGGGGCAAAGATCTCTTGAAGAGACTGTTGCACCTTGCCAAATCTGTAGCCCTCTGGCCATATGGTCAGGCTCTAGTGTAAGCTGAAGTGGCCTGAAAGCTATTCTAATCTATGGTAGTTGCCAGTGGTCCTGTGCAGTAGTTCTGGCAGCTGAGGGCTGCCATGATATAAGGGAACACTGATTATGCCTCCTGTGTGAGTGTTAGCAAGAGGACAGCTTCTGCACCTCTCCTTGGCTTGGTGATGCTCCCACAAACCTTCCTTCTCCTTGGCTCGTGCAAAGAGCGCTCCTTCCTGTGTTACAGTTTAGCTCACAGAGTAGCACTGAATCCACGGGATGACTGGCAGAGTAATGCACTATTCTACCTGAGCACGGCTGGCAGGACCAGTGGGCAGTATTAGCAGCAGTGCACGATAGGCTCCTGGCACTGAGACCACCCCACACTTTCTTTACTGAGTAGTTTTCACACCCATCAGTAGCACAATAGTACTATTTAGGCTTTTGACTTCCATTGAGTTCAATGAGGATCTGGACCTTCCTTCCAAAGACTCTTCATATTTTAGAAAACGTAAGTACCATTGCAAAAGGCTGGGTTAACAATAGTGCCCCTCCAGAAGTGTCTGCTGCTTTATAAACATACACCAGAAAGTTTAACTGCATTATTGAGGGGGAAAGCATTGTAAATAGCACAAGCCCCTGTAATCTCCTCCCTCTAATGCTGTTGCATAGTATTGCCAGTATTCAGTCACTCAAGGGATTGCTTCTGCTACAGTCACCAGCTATAGGAGGTGTCCAGCATCTCCATTCATCAGTTTTGCTTATCTCATGATCCCCAGCTTGGCCCCTGCATTGCTGCTCTTTGTGGATGAAGCCCTCTTCCTGCCATAGAGCCAGCTAGAGAAAATATGCATGTTCAGTGCTATAACCATCGGCTGGGGCCAGTGCGAGCAGGATGAGAGTGAATGGCTAATTTAAGATTTATTTAACTCTCTCTTGGACTATGTCACTTTGGCATATCTATTCTTATCTTCTTCAAGGATTTTTTTCCCCCTCTTGTAAGAAAGACTGACACGCTAAGTAAAGAGGCTAATGGCTACCTTCATTTAATGTTATAACCTCCCCCTCTCTGAGTTAGTAGGGTGTCACTTTCTTCACCTCCAGAGAGTATTATTCTTCAGTTTCCTGAAGCAGTTTTAATGATTTTTCTGTAATTTTTTTCATTTCAGTTTATTGTACTATCTGCCAATCTCAGGCCTTGATCCTGATGATGATTGCAAGGCGTTCAGTGGGCGTTAATAGGTGATCTGTCATTTTGACATGAGGGAGCTAATGTAATCTGAGCATGGGCACTGTAAAATGCACTGCGTTTGTTGTGGGCCTGTGCCGGAGAACTCCGAGAGAATCAGTCGAGGGTTGCCCGGGGTGTCACAGGCTCAGGCTGTTAGAGAGATTCACCCTGGTCTCTCACCTGTCTCCCTCTCCACATCCCTTTAATCCACATTACTTGAACAAAACCCTTTTTCCTGAGAGAGCCTTTCTTGCTGGGAAGAGGCCAGCTGCTATGAGCACAGATTTGACACAGCCAGCTCTAATTCTTCTGATTAAGCCTGGGAAACATTGACTAGTTGCTGGGGGAGGTGGGCGTCTGTGTTCGATACTGTTTCCTGGGACAAAAAACAGTTCAACCCTGGTGAAAGCAATCTGGGATTTGAAAGGTGGTGGCAAAGTAGGAATGGAGAGCACATAAATGTCCATCTGAGTTTTTTCCACTTCCTTCCTTACTCTCCCATTGTCTCTCTTTGCCTTTTACATTTGAAGGTATTGTTCTCCTTCCCTTCCCCCCACTCCAAACACATACACAGACTTTCCCTTTAGAAGCAAAATCTTTAAGGATTTTGTACTCAAAATTCTTGTGTGTAGTTAATTGAGGTTATATATACAATACAAACCATATCTTCCACTACTGTACTAGCCATTAAGTGCCAGCAGATCCACTAACTCCTTATTCAGGGAGACTAAGAATGTGTTGAGTCTACTTGATCTGCCTAGCCTTTACCATATATGGACCCAACTCTGAATGCCTTTGCTCACAAAAAGCTCCTCTTGAAGCCAATTGGCCTGATTTTCACCTCACACCATTTTTATACTCCTGTAACTCCATTGGGCTGGGCTGGACCATACCAATACCACTGAAGTCAGTGGAGCTACACTGGTGTAAAACTGGAGTGTAGAGGAGACTTCAGCAGAGCCACTCTTGATTTACACCAGCGTGAGATCAGAATTGGGTTAAGTGGGCCCTTAGTTATTTAATCGATGGTTTAGAAGAAGGACTCGAATCTTTCACTACCCGCCCCTTCTTTCTAACGTAGCTATTGGCCTTGGAGGGGAAAGTGGTCAAAACAGAGCCAATATAAAGCTCAGTGGCAGATGTCTCTTTCTCTAGTTTGGGTGCATGGGAGTGCCGACTTGCCTAGTTTTGGCAGAGAGAGAGAGACGCTCTTTTATCTGGAGAGGCAGCAGAGCTGAGTGGTCTGAGCCCAGGACAGGATGTCTACAACTCCTAAATTCTGAGCCTGGCTTTGACACCTATTCCTTTTGGGGCCTTGGTTAAGTCAGCTGGTCTGAAAGGATGTAATTCTCATTAAAGTCAATAGAGGTATGCCAGTTTACAGCAGTTGAGAACCTAACTCTCTGTGTCTGTTCCCCCGGCGCCCCCTCCCCCCATCTGTAAAATGCTTACCTACCTCACAGGGGTGGTGTGAGGATTAGTGCATGTTTGTAAAGTGCTTTGAAAGGTGTAAAGCACTAGATAAGTGCTAAGTATTATTATTATACTATAGTATTCAACATAAAAATGCTTCTAGGAACCTGCAGAAATTCACTTGAAAAAAGGTGACACGAATAAATGCCTTTTCATGTTTCAGTTAGATTTCGGCATCAGATGGAAAGCAAATGCAAAATAGTCATTTGCATTATCTATTAGGGGTGAGCCCAAGCTCTGGACCCAGACACACCCAGACTTCAAGGGAAGTGTATTTTTAACAAGTCTGAACTCGGATCCCAAAGTTGCAAATGGTCTTTAGTCTTTCTAAAAGTCAGAAGCAAACCCCCAAGATGTGAGCACTACATCCCAGTTTTGCAACTCAGGCTCATCTCTGAATGAGCAAGAATAAGCCTGATCCAGCCAAAACAGAATATCCTAATTCTAACTTGATTATTGCTGAAAATGTTGAAGTTGAAAATGCTGTGGTTCTGTTCACCTTTTCTCATGCAGAAAGTCAACTAGATTTTAAGGAATGAGTTACAAAAGAGCAACCAAGAGTCCTGTGGCACCTTAAAGACAAACAGATGTATTGGAGCATAAGCTTTCGTGGGTGAATTGCGTCTGACTAAGTGGGCATTCATCCACAAAAGCTTATGCTCCAATACATCTGTTAGTCTTTAAGGTGCCACAGGTCTCTTGGTTGCTTTTTACAGATCCAGATTAACACGGCTACCCCTCTGATACTTGAGTTACAAAAGAGAGATTTAATTTTCTTTGATCATAAACTTTATTGACTTTAAAGCCAGTGGAGAGCGAATGCCCATTTTGGAATTAATTCCTGTCTCACTGTATGTAGGATGTATAAGATTTTCCAGATGAGAATGTGTTTGTATAAACAGCTACTGGACTTAGAACAAACCTATGAACAGAATTATGGCTCCAAAATATGATTGGATCTCTCAAATAGAATAAATTGGCATAACTCTATTGATTTCAAATCAGGCTCCCAAACTGTAAATTATTTTTTCCAGTAGCACCCACAATGTGCTAGGTACTGTACAAACACAAATGAAGGATGAAGCGCTTATATTCTAAAAATGTGTGTACACCTGTGAAATGGACCATATTCTCAAGCAGTTAAACTTACATTATTATGAACTCAAAGGCAAATACAATGCAAATCTTTATTGTTTTAAATGTTTGATAGATATTTGTTTTCTTAGTTTGGAGGAAGTTCCATTGACGATGTATTTTTTTTCCTTTTAATGTAAAAATATAAAAATTATGTTTCTATACCTATAGATTAAAAAAATTTAAAAAGTGGCCAGTTGGCTGAAATGCCAAAATTTTTAGTGGCTTGTATTGTGTCGTGGTGACACCAAATTGCTGTAGAAATAAACTCATTAAAAGAAAAGGTGGATGAAGTACAGGGTTGATGTACTGTGGCTAGTGATAATTTGCTACTTCAAAACCCTTGCAACTAACTCTTTGAAAGAGGGGTTTTAGGGCCTGCTTCTGCTCCAATGATACATCAGTGGGAACAAGATCAGGGCCTAGGTTATATTCCTACTGGCACTAAAATAGAGAGACCATCAGGAAATTTAGCACCAATAAGGAAATCATTATCTTGGCAACCTAATTAAAAAACCAAAACCAAAACCAAAACCCTCCCACACTGGTTACTTTGTTGAATCAGGACAATTTAGAAATCCAGGGCCCAAACCTGCCATCCTTACTCAGGGCCTATGCAAAAATAGGCCTATTTTGTTTCCCAGATAGGACTGTTCATGGAGTACGGTGCTATTTTCTGTTGGGAAGGTTGGCAGAATCTTTCCCTCAGTGAAAAAATCCCATTGGGATAAGTGGTAGTTTTGTCTGGGTAAGGACTTCAGGATCAGGCTACAAGTCCTGACCTGTTAAACTCAATGACTCCTATATGAACTGAACCTCCTGTGTTCTGGTGAATTAAAGGCAAAACGTATTTAAAGATTTTAATACGCAAATCAAGTAGCTCCCCTCCTCCATTCACAGTCTTAGCACTTAGCCATGTTTTAAAGTTACTAGCACTTAACTAATCTCTTTTGCCATCAATTTAAAGGTCACCACATGCAGTATGGACACTTGATACTATCTTTGATGCATTTTAATGTATTTTTTCCTCTAATTTCTTGTATGTGTACCAGTAATTAAAATATTAATTTACTTGATATTTTTACTGCAGAGCTGAAACTACTTTTTGCTTGTTTACCTCTTCCCATGACAGTTTCATCTTGAAATACAGGTCCCGAGTCAACACTGTGCTACTTCAATCGAACCCAAGTATAACTCCAGTGGATGGAGCAGATCTTGAGCTAATGTCCAGTGTTGTAGTTCTATCCAGTGGAGCTATGCCATTCTACTCCAGCTGAGGATTTGGCCCAGTATTTTGTAGCCATATTTGATGCAGTGAAATAGCTAGTTTGGCCTCATTAACCATCCTTTCTATCACCTATGAACATGCCACATTTGGGGGAACCATTTTTTTTGGTACAACACAGCCCCAATATTGCACTGATTTATGTTTGTAAAGTTAAAGCATGCAAGCCCCATTTGATTCCAGGGGACTACTCAGATGCTTAAAAAGTTAAGCACATACATAACTCTTTGCAGGATCAAGGCCTAAAGACTTCCACGTTAACCCATGTGAAAATTCCCTGTCAATTTGGGAAAAAGCAGAAAAAAATTAACACTGAGATGTCTTCTTTTCTTCAAATCTCTTTTAAGCAAAATAAATCTTGTGAGCACCCTTCCAACGTCCTCCCTCCCTCAAATAAAGTGACCCATCATTGGGGAATGAACCACTGTCACACAGGAACTTTCCAAAGTAGCTGCCACATCATTTAGCATCATCAGAAGGTGCCATGCCTTTTCATTTGCAAACTGTTTTAAATATTTCCAGCCCCACTGGAATGGTATGTCCCCTTTCAGCTGGGCTCCCTTCCCACTCACCAGCACACTCCAGGTGGCACATGGAATGTAAAATACTCTCAGCCTGCAGAGAAAGTTGGAGCACATGACCGGTCAGCATCGTGTTTATCTCGCAACAATTTCCTGGAAAGATTAATGCTAAACTGGAAGAATAGGCACAAAATCAATTCAAGCAGTTCATCGGTATTATAATGCTTAATCTGGCTTTAGCCATACCAGCAGCAGCAGGTAGCTGCATATAATGAGATTAAAATGCCAGTGACTGAAGCCATCGTGTTTTTTTATTAGTTCTTAGGGCTGGAGCACACAAACACTGAAGCCAACCCAGGAGTAATTTCATTGAAATCTGTGGGGCTCTTCCCATCAATAGAGTTATACATGGGTTATACTAGTTGCAGGAACAGGCCTTTAGATATTAAACTTTCTTTGATTTGATTTTTTCAGCTCAATGATGATGATGGATGATGGGGCCAAATTTTCCACCACCACTCTTCTTCTATCTTCAGCTTCACAGATGTTTCATTTTTAACTTTCCTTTCCTGTCATAATATATATTTTGTTTTTTTTTTTTATATTTAGCCTTTTTTTTTTGTTAAGAAATAAAATATGTTATATATTATAGAGAGGAGGAGGACAAGCTCTTCTTGTTGTTGTCCTGGGTGTCCCTCCATGAGGATGCATGCACGCGCACGAGCAACCTGGAGTGGAGTTTGTTTATTTTGTTGCAGCAGCATCCATCATCCATCACGCCACCGCCTCCACCACCCTCTGTCTGGACTGAGAGGAGATCTAGACCCACCTCCTTCCAGTTCAGAAGTCTTGTGTAATACCTGTGTAATACCTGATGCTTTTTATTTTTTTATTTTTTTTTTTTTTTTTTTTTTTTTTTTATTTTTTTTTATTATTATTTTTATGGGCCTGGGGCTTTTGCCTTTTTTTTGAGCTTTTTTTTTTTCCTTTTTTTTGCCTTGCTTTCCTGGGCAGCTCCTTCCAGGGGTTATATAAGAAGAGCCAGACCTGCCTTGGGAGACCTTCTTCTTTCCTTCTTTCTCCTTCTTTCTCACTTTGTCTCTGGCTCACTGGAGAGGCCTACATCCTGTCCATGTCAGATCAGCTTTGCTTCAAAAAGCAGAGCTTAAAACTAAAAAAAAAAGATAAAAAAAACTGAGCAAAGAAGTAAAAGGCTCCTGCCTGTGCACCCTTTAGACCAGACAGACGCAGCATGAGCTGAGCTGTGAATACCCGCCAGCTGTTGTGGATGTATATATGGCCAGGGGCAGCATGCAAGCAAGAAGCAAGCTAGAGATAACGATAACAATAACTAACGTCTGTTAGTCTATAAGGTGCCACAGGATTCTTTGCTGCTTTTACAGATCCAGACTAACACGGCTACCCCTCTGACCCTTATGGAGTGCTTCCCTAGACATGGAGGGTCCCTTTCTCCCCCCAGTGCACTGGCATCAGCCATGGAGAGTGCTCCAGAGATTTCATTAGCTTTGGCTCCATCTACCAGAAATCAGGGGACAGCTTTGATCTCTCAAAAGACTGTCAAATGTAGGAGATCCCACTTCCCTGACAGACAGGCTAAGTCTCTACTTAGATGTGGGAGCAACAAGGAGACCTCATATCTCAAAGCAGGTACTGGTGAGACTCCTATCAGTCACAGTAGCAAGGCATCGGCACCACCAAGGAAGACTCCTTTCATGAAGCCACGGACCAAGAAACCCACCGCCAAACAGCAAACAGTGGTCTCGTCAGTACCAGAACTGGACAATTCCACCTGGAAGGACTCCTCAAAGAGCATGGACTCTTTGAAGAAATCATCTCACCTGATACCATCTACCATCACCCAGATTTCTCCAGAGTGAGTTTATCATCAGTACCATCTCCAGTATGACTGGAGGGCTTTCACCCATAGATGCAATCCTCAGTCTCATAGTGACTTCCAGGTTCCTCCTTCATGAGGACCATCATGTCCTGGAGTAACCCGACTGCCCCCTGCTGAGGGGTACTGGGAGGACTTTCCCACTGGCACCTGTGTACCAACTGGAACCAACATCCACTGGTACTGCTGCATCCTAAAATAAAGACTCCACCAGTACCATCATGATTGCTGGATTGGCTCCGGATATCAATCCGAGCCCCTGGTACTGACTCCTTTAGTTCCACCACTGAACATGGAAGAGGATACTTCTTATTCAGACGTATCCATTCAAGGCTCCATCACCTACCCATTCCACCCTATATTCCTCAAGGTGTTCCAAGGGGGCAAGATCCCAGGAACCAGCCAATGGGTGGCCCATCAGCCATGGCAAGAACACTCTGGGGGCCCTACTCCTTTTTCTTACGCCCTTCCCCAATGGGCTTTTTGGGGACCAAGTCTACAGATTACCCTCATACAAGAGCACTCACTAAGATTCTCGGCCTCCAACATTTCAGGGCCCTCCTCCTCATCCCACCAGAAGAACAGGAGCTGAGAATAGAGGAGGCGACATTACCACCTTCTTCATCCCTACATGAGGCAACCATTCTCTGCCATTCTATGCATATGATTTCAAAGTCTTATCCTGCGGACCCACCTTCACTTCCTTGCTAAAGTTTCATCAGCGTTCCATATCAATCAGGACATTCAACTAGTGGTCTTTTACTCCAAACCTCACTCTTTGAGGGAAGAGACCAGCCTCCATACTCTGCTTGTAAGAAGAGCTCTGACTTTCTACCTACCTTCAGGAATTCCACCAGACTCTTCAATTCCTCCGCCAAGAGGATGAGGGGTCACTTTATTTCCACCTAGATGCTATCTAAATGGGTTTCAGGTATATTCTTGCATGCTACGAATCCTTAGGAATGCACCCCCCTCCTGAAGTCACTGCTCATTCAACTAGGGTTCAATCCCACTTCCATAGCCTTACTTAGAAAGGTACCCATCAAGGTAATTTGTAAGGCAGCCAACTGGCCCTCTGTTCACATGTTCTTTCAACATTATGCCTGAGTATATATCTCCAGAGCAGCCTTTGGTGAAGCTGATTTATACTCTGTACTAAATTTGCCTCCTCAGCATCCTCCTGCTCATTGAAGAACTGCTCGGGGTGGGGGGGTGTCTCCTGACTTGGAGCTCTCACAGGGACAATAACTTGAAGGAGGAGGAGAGGTTGCCTACCTTGTAAAGCAACTGGAGTTCTTTGAGATGTTTTGTCCCTATTGGAGCTCCACCATCCACCTCCTTTCCCCTCTGCTTTGGGGTTCTACCAAGCTCTGAGGTTGAGAAGGAACTGGAGTGGCGTGGGTCCACTACTCCCTATACGCCCTCGTACTGGAGTACAAGGAAATGTATGGTGCAGGTGCAGACCCATGGACACTACTAACAAAAAGATCTCCACTCAGGAGTGCATGGGCACATATATATCCTCATGTGGTGCACTCATAGGGACAAAATGTCTTGAACACCAGTTACTGTACAAGATAAGTAACCTCTCCTTTTATGGTTAAGACTTTGGACTGGGCCTCAGGAGGTCTGGATGCTATTTCTGACTCGACTGCAGATTTCTTGTGTGATCGTGGGTGAGTCACAGTCTCTCTGGGCCTCAGTTCCCCATCTGTAAAATGGGGACAATAATACTTCCTTTCTTTGTCTTGTCTGTTTAGACTAGAGGGTAAGCTCTTAGGGATGGGGACGATCTCTTACTGTGTGGCTGTACAGTGTCTGGCACAACAAGGCCCGGAGCTTAGCTGGGGCCTCTAAGTACTGCAGTAAAGTAACAATGACTAATGCAGATACAGCCCAGTTCTCCTCCCATTGAAGTCAAAGCAGAACTCTCACTGACTGTGGCTCCTTTTATTTTTAAGAGACATTTTCATCCAATATTGGAAATATTGCCATTCACACACACTAGCATTTGGAAGCTGCCTATGTAGAAGGAAGTATTGAAACATCAAAACTGCCCTTGTACAGGCCCCACCTTTTGGCATTTGATTTCATTGATCACTATAGAAGATAGTGCAGTTGCTGTTTTGAGCCATGCATATCTAAGTCAAACTACACAGAAATGTTTGAATTATTCCGCATGCTGGACTGGATGAATTTGGATCCGGGTCTGCTGATTACATGATGTGCTTTGACTTCTGAAGACTTTCAGTCACTGAGTCCAGGAGGCTTTTATCATCTTTATCTTTAAGAAAAGAGAGAGATAGAGAGAGGGGGGGGCATCATTATAACCACTGACAACTGACTAACCATGTATTGTTTACTATGGTACTTTTGGAAAGCGCAGAGAGATTCCCCGATTAAAACACACCAGTACATAAATGCAAAATATTTTTTATCATGACTTTCATGGGACGCAAACATGGCAGTTGAGTGAGTTCCAGTTTCCATTAAAACCTCTTTCCTAGTTTCCCATAACTGTCTCAAATAAACCACTTTGGGGCTGAATTTTCTGGGCATTGTCTCAGTCCAAAGCTATTTCACCCCATAGAAATTTGAACAAAATGAACTCAGCAGCAGGGATTCAGGGTGCGGGCTCTGGGTGGGAGTTTGGGTGCAGGAGGGGGCTCCAGGCTGGGGCAGGAGTGTAGGAGGGGGCGTGGGGTGCAGGCTCTGGCCGGGAGGCACTTACCTCAGGCAGGATCCCTGCCTGCCCTGGCTCTACGCTGCTCCCCAAGGTGCCTGGCATGTCTGATCCCTAGGCAGAGGAGCCAATTGGTATCTGGCCAATGGGAGCTGTGGAGCTGGCACTGGGGGTGGGGGCAGCGCACAGAGATTCCCTGAACACCCCTCACCTGGGGCCACAGGGGCACATCGGCGAGACAGCACTTGTGGCTCCAGCCCCAGGGGCAGGGCGCCGAGGCTCAGGGACTGGTGTCCGGCCTGCGGCATGGAGACTTTCCGTGGGCTGGATGAAAAGAAGCAGTGGGTTGCATCTGGCCTGTGAGCCTGTGGGGCCGCCCTTAGCCCGAGGCCCTGGGCTGCAGTCCCTAAAGCCCCTGCATTAATCCGGCTCTGGCCAGGCTCATTACTGGTCAGCACAGAAATTATACTCCGAGGGTCTGCTCCATGAATAGTTAAGATCAGTGTGTTCACACGTGCATTTGAACGTTTTCTCTTCTTGGGTGCCACCCTTATCCTAGAGTGATCTGTAATGTTCGGAACACACAGGTAAAGACAACTGAAACTGAAACCCACAAGGGAAACCTACCAGCTCTAGATCCTAGTCCGGGCTGGACTTATAACTCAAACTAAGCTGCTGAAACTGTGGTGGGCTCTCTGGGCTGGAGTAAACTCCAAAAGGTAGGACAAGCTCCCAAGCTAAGTTCAATTGCCAGGCTGGAGCATCTGAGTCACACCAAACTTCCAAGCTGGAGTAAGCTTCTCAGCTCTGTCACACTCTCAGGTGGTGGTGAACTCCTGAGCTATATTAACACCCCCCAATCCCCCTAGCGCCCCCCCCATATATATATATATTCTGGCCAATCAGCCCCTTCCCCCTGCTCCCAAAATGGAATCTCACAGCCAGAGCAGACACTGTGACCTCTCCCATTTCCACTGAAAACTCCACAGACACCTAACCCTAGATAAGGATAATTAGAGGGAGAAACCAACCTTGCAATTGGACTCTACTTTCTAATCTCTCCTTCGGACTCATTAAGGAGTTTTAATACTATTTTAACACCTGACCTCAGGAGGAAACATTCATGAGAGGATGGAGTGTGAGGTGGGAGGCCTCCAGGATCGCTCCCTTCTCCCCCAATTAGAGAGACCAGCGTTATTTAGGAGGGCTATGTTCTTGGCCAGACTGACAGCTCTGAAGTCTCCTATATATTTGCAGAAGAGGTACGTCATGGGCAGCAGCAGTTTTAGGTTCTCTCACACTTCCCCACCAATGTGCTTCCTCATTGACCTGCAGTGACAGCCCCTCTGTGGGTTGTGGGGGAGGTTGGCCTCCACAGCACATTGACACCTTTTTTCTGCTGAGTCTCCTCAGGGGGCAGCTAACTAATGTGAACAGTGATGGTGGTTTCTGCACGGAATTATATCATTCTCCAAAATACTACTAAAACTAGTCGTGAGCTGCAAACAGCTTCTACTTTTCACCTAAGTGGAGCAAACGTTCTTTTCATTGTGAGGTCGGCAGTGGTCAGATTTAACTGAGCGAGTACTCCATGTGTGTATATTGTATACAGACACACTTATATATATAAAAAAATAAATACATCTAACTGAAAATAAAATTCTAATTTGAAATAGCAAATGGAGAGTAACCATCACTCTTTGCCATCGTACCAAGTTGAGTTACTGGTACTTTTCCATTAGCAATAGAGAAGAAAGAACTGAAACTTCAGAGTGATATCATCTGCACTTGTCAGCCAGCTGTGCGAAGCAACAGTCACCTACAAAAATAACACTGAAAGATCCATCCAAATATAGCCTCTCCTTATTGGTGTATCAATTTCTATGCCGGGTAACGTGTCTCTCAGCTTTCATTTAAGAGAGCAATGACATGCCATGAGGCATCAGGGCTTATGCTTGGAGAGAACAGAGCTCAAGAGAAAGCCACTTCAGCCCCATATTAAAATAAAGGCATTTGATTCCATAGTATAACTGAGACAAAGGCCATGGGATGGAGAAGTATTCATTTTAAATATTTCCTATTTGAGGCATCCCTTCAATTTTCTTAAATTCTCCCATGGTGATATATAGAAGTGTCAAGCTCACCATGGAGCACCCTCCTGGGAGAATTGCCACCTGTGCTGAAATGAGATTCAGCTGATTTTCATGGGTCTGATGTGTCCCTGTGAGGTCATTCTGCAGAGCAATTATATAGTCTCCAGATTCGGGGACCATGACACAATGATGCTGCATCTCCACGTTGTGGTGTTAGGGCCTAGTGCTGCAACATCACCACATGGAAATAGAATTATTTGGTCCCACAGGATAAATACAATGGGAACCCTCCCCTTCCCAGCCAAACTATCCTGCTGCAACCTAAGGTAAAAGCCCTATTGAGGTGGAGAGCATTCTCACCACCAGGGAAAACAGAGAAATGGCCAAAAGCTTCATGCCTTTCCCTTGAATTTTTCTCTACAACAGAAAATGAAGGGAAAACCCCATGAAAATGGCAAGATGCCATTCTCAGAGCACATAAGCAAATTGCTCCAAGGTGGAGGTTTGCCACGTGTGCAATGCAAATCTCCCAGAACTAGGCATATTTTGCCCTTGATCCATTGTGTGAATTCTTGAAGGAATACGATTCCATTCACCAAGCAAAAGTATGGCATTTCATACTGCTCTGCTACAGTACCTAAAAGGGGCTGATTCTGCCCTCAGTTGGCTGGATATAATTCCTATTGACTTCAGTGGCAGCTGCACCTGTTTTAACTTAAGGTAGAAGTAGGCCTATTTCCAGATATGAAAATATGTTCTTCAGACTGGGCCGGTTCTCCAGTGCCTTGCAATCTGGGAAGCCATTTACACCTACGCAAAGCAAGTGCAAAGTGGGTGTGAAACATTACCATTCTGATTTGGAAATGTTTTACATGTACTTTGCACCTGTGAAAATGCCCACACAGTGTGCAAAGCACAGCAGAATCAGGCCTCTTATCTGTCCCAGTGGTCTACCTGCCATGTAAATTCAAATCTGGAAAATAAAAATCTTGGGCTGGATTGTGCTCTTGGCTCTAGCAGAGTAAATCCAGAGTAACTCTACTGACTTCAAGTATTAGAGGGGTATCCGTGTTAGTCTGGATCTGTAAAAGCAGCGAAGAGTCTTGTGGCACCTTATAGACTAACAGACGTTTTGGAGCATGAGCTTTCGTGGGTGAATACCCACTTTGTCGGATGCATCTACTGACTTCATGTGCTAAACTTTGTCACGAGCTGCCAGTCCCTGCATGGGTGCAGAAAGGTCACGTGCACCAGAACATGATATTAAAATGTAGGGTACGAAAAACCCACACCCTGAGCGATGCAGCTATACCAACCTAACCCCCAGGGTAGACACAGTTAGGTCGGTGGAAGAATGCTTCCATTGACCTAGCTACCATTGCTCAGAGTCATGGTGTTCGCGCACGGATGGAAAACCCCACTTTCGTTGGTGTAGGATGCGTCTACACTATGGGGGTAGGCCAGGATAGCGACAGCACCGCAGGTATGCCGCTGTAGTCCCCATAGTGTACACATGGCTTTAATTTCTTTGTATGGAAACTGGCAAAATGATTTTTGCTCTTGGTCAGTTCTTTCGTGAACACTGCATAGAAATCTGTAGCTAACTACACCTGCTCTGCTGATGATCATAATGGGTCTGACTCAGCCCAGGGCCTACACCCATGGAAACTGGCATACAGTCCATGCAGTGCCCTGGCAGTGAACTCAACAGAGAGGGAAGGTTGAAGTGAGGAATGATGGGGGACAGCATAGCTCGGAAACCTATGGTGCTAAGTGAGGAGGGAATGGCCAGTGCCCATTCAGTGTGTTCCCTTAATAAATGCTGTTGGTGAAGCTCCCAGCATAACATAAAGCTATCCTGCCCTGGCAGGAAATCCCCACAGAGGGAGATAGCCTCTGTCCCCAAGTGGGGTGTGTGCAGGGGGTCAAGCTGGTGTAATTCATTGGGGCCAGGTGAAATTGGCTCACCCAGTGCAGTAAGCACACCTACGCTGAGAGATCATGGGAGTATATTGTGGTCAGAGATTTCAAATCAGCAGCTACATGGCTGGTGGAGAATCGTTGCCAAGGAAAGATGGAGGCTGAGAACTCAACTCACCATATACAGTCAACACGCAGCTGCATTTCTCCTTGCCCAGCTCGTTCTCAATGGCCACGGTGTAGTCTCCGCTGTCCTTGGAGCTGCAGGTGGGGATCATCAGCGTGCAGACGCCACTTGTTGAGTTGTACCAGAACTTAGAATTGGCCGTGATGTTCACGTTGCCTTTGTACAATGTCACCACCGGGCGGGGGTTGCCCAGGAAAGCACAACTCATGGTGCAGTCCTGGCCCCGGTGCACTGCATGGTTCTTCAGCGGAGCAATGAAGTGGGGGGCCTGGCGCCAGTCTCTCTCGTGATACTCCTTCAACTTGCCACTGAAGCGCTCTACAAGGAAACAAAGGGATCACCACTGCTTCCAAATGTGTAAACCAGCCGTGCATACCTCCAGAGAGATAGCCATACCCTGCTGGCCTCTGGGTTCTCCTTGCACACTGGTATGAATCACAAGTAGTGACTCCAATCAACTCAGTTACACTGGTGTAAAACTCAGGCCCCGAGCTTCTTTTTCCCAGCTAGGGAACACTAGGTGAAGAGCAGAGGGAACGAGTAGCATGTCTCAGTATGATTATTCTTAGCACTCCACCAGCCCTCTTCATTTATAAATACAAATCAGGAAGCAGCATGTTTGGTGGGGAGAGCAGGGGGCTGGGAGTCAAGACCTCTGGGTTCTATTTCCAACTTTAAACACTAACTTCTCATGCCACTGTAAACAAGTAACTTAACCTCTTTGTACCCCATCTGTAAAAAGGTGTCAGATTTTTCTGCTTCATGTAGATGTTGCGATGCATAATTTCTCTAGTTAATGTCATTACCTTGAAAAAAGGTGTGGGATCTTTGGATGACAAGGTATGTTAGAAATGAAAATCATGATAATAAATTATTACACATGATTGTCAACTGAAGTATGTAAACCTTTCTGGGGTGGAAGCATTACATCTCTGCATAGTTGGCACTGAGGGATTGGCAGTATGCAGAATGCTGCAGAGAGCCAAGGAGACTATTACAAATGGCAGTGTGCATTGCAGGATTGTGCTACATTTTTCAGCCATAACCAATAAAGCATTTTGAAAAAAAAACTTCCTTTTTTATATATCTACTTTTCCCACCAGTAGGAGCTCCAGCTGGGTAAAATTCCTTGATCCGAAAATTTAATATGAAAGGGCAAAATTCTGCTCTCAGTTACACCGACTTCATTCTCAGAGCACAGTTTGCTGCTTTTCTCATGACCCTTAGGCTGTGACAATAAAGCAAAGGCCGTCTACTTTTCTCTCCAAAATGTGCAAGTTGAAAACTGTCTGTCATTTTCAATGGGAGATAGGGAGTAGTTCTCTGCTGCAACTGTGTCCTGCTATCCTGCATAAAGAATGGTTATCAAGTGCTCTAAGGCACAGAAAACCTAATGGTTCTTTTATTGACCCCTGATTAACATGGTTCTAACTCCACTGTTAGTCCGTATTTACAGCAGTGTAAATGAGATTCAAATCAGGCCTGGAGTAGAACCAAGAAAAGAACACTATGATGGCCATAGTTGGAAGTTTTCTTTCTTGGTGACACCCTAAAACAATGGAAACACCATAAGAGAAGTGACATGATTGTGTCTAGATTATATGGCACAAGAAAGACTGCTGTTAAATACACATATGACTATAAACCATCTGTGTGGCATCTACAGTACTAACAAGATTGGAACTGTTATAGCAAAATGTGCACATGCTCCTTGGAAAATTTATCTGCAGCTGTCCAACCTGCCTGGTTGGTTTGTGCTAATGCCCTGCTTATTAAACTAGACATAGTCTTGCATGACAAAGTTTGGATCTGGATCCTAACTATCTCCAAGCGTCTGGATGTGGGGTTTTGGTTTGGCCCATTGTGGGGATACGGACCACTTATGATCCTGATATGAGCGTCCCTTGAGTGAGGGAATGTTCAGCTTTGGGGGTTTGTTTCGGGCCCATCTTTAATGAGGACATCATCTCATCCACTAAGCCTGAACACATCAGGTAAGAGTGGATGGAAACAAACTGGGGGGGGGGGGGAGAGGAAGAGAGGTAGAATGTTAAATAAGCACCACATCTAGTGGATATCACAAGTTTTAGGAACTTTTGCACCCTACAGCTTATATGTTTTTTACAAAAAAAAAAATTGTTATGCCTCACAGATTTTTTTGCTATTCATTTTGGGAACTGTCTGAATTCAGCCAGCGATGAATTGGAGGGCAACCTAGTAGTAAAAAACGAGAACTCACTCATGTCAAGACACAACTACTCTCTATTTACACATACACACTGAGAGAATATATTATCCTCATTATTATGCATATGACTCTAGGTAGCATCTAGAGGCCCCAGTGTGATTACATGCTCATAAATGAGATGAGAAAGCGTGGGAGAAAGGAGATATTTTTGTCTCCATTTTATAGATGGGGAACTGAAGAACAGAGAGGTTAAGGGACTTCTGTGACCAGGCTGGGAACTGAAGCCAGACTTCCTGGGTCCCAGTCTAGTGTTATCTATAAGAGCACCCTTTTCCCTCCCTGTACATGCATCTATTCTAATATTTACCTTTGTCTTTAGAGATGTGCCAGGGCTCCTTGGAATCCAGAGGGTCACTGTCTCCAATGTCGTTGCGGGCAATAACTCGGAAAAAGTATTTCCTCCCTGGGACCAGGGCCGTGACAGTGTACTTGTTACTGTAGACTTTCTCAGCTGCAGTGAACCAGGTGGCAGTTCTAGCGTCACGTTTCATGATGACGTAATGGGCATGCCCATCATCCATTATATCTGGGGTGTGATCCCATTTCAGAGTCACGGTGTTCGGCACTTCCTCAACCAGCCTCAGATTCTTTGGTGGCCGTGGGAAATCTAACAAATAGGAAACACCTTTAGGTATTTGTTTCTCTTATTTGGGAGCACCCCTCTATTTTTTTCTCTCAAAGCAAACCCTTTTCAACCCAGCTGCTGCCTTGTGAATTGCTTATGCATATCACTGTGCGTCTAGCAAATTCTGGTACTGCACATGCACTCCTAAATTTCATTCCCTTGGACCTTTCCAGACCAAAGAACCTGGAATCCCCGGCAGACTAATTGGCTCCCTGTCTAAACCCAGTTGTAGCCTGGAAGCTAGAGCTTTTGCTATACTGTACCTGCCACATGTACTTGGATGTCATAATGGGCTTCACCATAGTCGTTTCTAAGGAGGATCCTGTACACACCAGAATCAAAGCGCTTGGTGCTGTGGATGAGGAACTGGGAGTGGTTCTTGCCTTTGGTGATGATCTCTCTCCCTTTTGAGGGAATTCCATCTTTTTGCCAGGTCACAGTTGGTAGAGGGGAACCCTGTCCGAGATAAATGTGTAAAAATTAATGGTGGTCTTAACTTTCAGGATATAATAGATAACTCTGAACCTAAAATAACAGTGTCTTAGATGCAAGCAACTTGATATCACCCAAAATACTCCAAGGAGAGCACTCCCAGGGAATTTTGGCAGTAGAAATACAAGGGGAATGTATGCTCTCCTGGTATTAGGCCAGATGCTCAGCTGATGTAAATGGACATAACTCCACTGAAGCCAACTGAGCTTACTCCAGCTGCAGTTCTGACCCTTAGTTTTGTTTCAAGATGATGATGTTGCCAAGATTCTCAAACAGATTTTTAAAAAAATCACACTTCCCCCAGCATTACACTTGATGCAGTGGTCTCTACTGACTCAGCAGGAGGGATTCCAACATTACCTCGAGGCTAAAGTTTATCCCTGTTTAATCTTCTCCAAGCACTTTTTAAAAGCAGAGGAAAGGGCTGGTGCAATAGAGATAACACCTCAGCTCTAGACAGTGCACCAAGAGGTTACCCCAGGGGAAACTGCAGCTTCTCTACTGCAGTGAATTCAAGTTGGCATAGAACAGATGACCCCGCAGTCCTGCCTTAGGGCCAGCTCCTGCCATCCCTTCTGTGCCTGTGGTGATGACTCTCAGAGCTGAAGGGACAGGATTGAGCACTTAGTCCCTGTTGAGTCAAATCTCCCATTGATTTTTGTTGGAGCTGCGTCTGAGATAGGACAGAGCCAGGACTGCAAGATTCATCCCTTAGGGGACCAGATCCTGCTGTCAGTTAGTCTAGTGTAAATCAAGAACAACTGAATTGTAATCAGGAGTTAAATTAGGAGGAGAGGTGATGGTGTATAACTCTACTGGTGAGCCCTCTCTTCTGGGCTCCTGATTTGGCTGAGCAGCCTTCCCTCCTCCTTGGCCAGTGCAGGGAGAGCTCCCTGTTCTGTTCCAATCTACTATAACCACTGATTGTCACCAGTGAAGTTACTCTGGCTTTAGGGCCAAACCTGTGAGGTGCTGAGCACGTCCTGTGAGGTACAAGCACCCTGAGCACCCACTGACTTAACGACCCTCAGTAGAGTTCGAGGGTGCTCAAAGCTTTGTAGGTGCTTGGCCTTAGATGCCACAAACTGTAATGTTTCCTTTAATAAATACGTGGCCCATATTAAGTCCCCACTACAAAGCACGCCGTGCCTCTCAGCTCCTAACAGGGAACATTCTTGAGAGCTTTAATACAATACAATAAAATATCTCGAGACCATCACAGTGATGTAGCCATTGGAACAACTGGGAAAGGCTTGACTATGTAACAGCCACAAGTCGTATCCTGTGCAATTACTGAGTTGAAAAAAAAACAACCCATTCCTGGCCCCATGTGACAATCATGTGCACCCTTAATAACAACACTTCTTTATGCTGCTTGTAAAGCTTCGCTCTCTGGCATGGATTTGAGCAGAACAGATTACAGGATTCATAAAGCTCTGGTGAGTGTGGCATCTCAATCAGGTAACATTGCATTACCGTAATTAATGAAACAGAAGCAGGGGCGGCTCTAGGGATTTTGCCACCCAAGCACGGCAGGCAGACTGCCTCCTGCGGCTTGCCGCCCCAAGCACGCACTTGGCGTGCTGGGGCCTGGAGCCACCCCTGAATGGAAGTCACACACATTTTAATGCTAGGTCTCTCCTAGTAATTGTTAGTGCGTAATCTGGGTGGGTTGATATTAACTCCCTACCCATAGCCACACTACTGAAGGCTAGAGTGTGCAACCCTTTCTCATGCTGGTAGCTGCTTACTCCTGGGAATAGCCCCTCCAACTTCACCAGTGTGAGGAAGGCTTATAAAACCCAGCCCTACAAAGAGTCAGCATTTACACACTGCTTCACAGATCCAAAGTGCTGCCCGGCCATGAGGCCAAATCCTACTTGCCTTACTCGGGCAAACTGTCCCACTTAAGTCAGTGTGATTGTACTTGCGAGGAAGGCCAGCAGACGCATTTGTCCCTTAAAGGGCCAGATGATCCTTTTACATCTAGCCCTGAGGTATGTATGTGTACAACTTTAGAAGCCCAGGGGAAGGAACTGTGCCTCAGAGAGTCATAATGCCTTCTGTGTTCCCTCATTCTCATGGGAGTGAGTAATCAGCCATTAGTCTTGACCAGCAGCAGATTGCTTCACCTACTCCCACACTGGTTCAGCCGTGCTCGTGAGTACACTGATGTGGTTGAGCTAAGGATTTGACCATTTGCTTCCCTGCCCACCTGCAGTGTGGGGATATACTGGGTACTTATTCCCTGTGTCCTCCACTGCACCTACAGTGGAAATGTGAGGAGGCCACGGGGAATTTTAGTGGATGTTCCAATCATCTTGTGGGACCAGGCCCCACATCTGTGAAAGGAGGAAAATGGTGATAAAACTCTGACGCCAAACAAAACTTTCAGTGCAGACTTTCCCTGAGGTAGAGCAGGGCAGAAGGAAGCTCACAGTAAAAGCAGCATGAATGCAGAGGGCTGTCCCAGCGCGAACCACCATATGACTCTTCAGCTTGGCACTTAGATCAAACTTAGGAGGGGCTAAAACACAAAACACCACCACAACACAGAGAGAGAGAGAGAGAGAGAGAGAGAGAGAGAGAATAATTAAAATCTTAGAGGCCTCATATCTGAGCAAAGCCATTTCCCCTCTGTCGGCCTGCTGTTTTAAGCATTGTGCAGTGAAAACAGCATGATGGGAGAAAGAAAAGCAGTCATTGAAATTAGCTTCTGCAGAAGGTAGCTAAGAAATTAAGTTAGTAATTGCATCATAAAATGGGAATGGGATTGAGGATCTGGTCCTTTTACAGGTGGAAATGAAGCTACTCTTAATTATGTACAGATACTGCAGTGATGAGCTCATTAGTGCTAGAGGGAACCATACATACATACATACTGACAGGAAAGGAAACAATGTATATTTTTATTTTGAAGCTGCTGCAAATTAGTAGCCACTCCTAATTAGTAGCCACACCTTTACCATGCAATTTTTAAAGAAAGGCTGCGCCTCTGCTATCAAAGAAATTGAGAAATAAGAGTAAGTAAGTAATACACTTTAATGAGAGCTGCCCTTCTCTTCAAACCACCAAGGCAGTAATTAAATTGAACAGAAGCCAAAGCCTGGGTGAACAAGTGTTAGGATATGGTTGTTAGCGCAACACTGACACAGGTGCTCCTACTGAAGGTAATGGCACAACTTGTGTGAATAGGTGTTCATCAACGTGAGGATTGCAAAATCGAGCCTTGAATTACTACTGCACTGTTTGTCCTGTAATGTAAGGGGGCCATCACCATGTGCATTTAACACCACCACCTCCTGCCCTCTCAGGTTCCAGGGGCACGCAACTAGGTGAGGAATATTTATCCCTTGGCACTCAAGGTCTCAATCAGAAGACTCAATTATATTCTTTTAAACCAAGTTGCAAGGGGGAGGAAGTATTACCATTTAAAACTGAGAAAACTGATTGTGGGCCAAAAAAGTTATGCTGCTTGAGATCACCACTTTAACCGACTTAAAAATAACTGTCCGCCGCTTACTCCCGCTACACTGATAGCAGATCTGTTTCCCATCAAACTACATGTGCGCTTCATGACAGCACTGCATGTTCCTATTTCCTACCACAGTTTGTTTTGTTTTGGTCATACAGTAAATCTGAGGTTAGATTGGTGTTTCTCTTTTAGGAGGGGTAATAATTAGTATCAAGATTATTACTGCAATTCTGAAGTGAAGACCTAAAGGAAAAGCTGCTTTTAATAGATATTCTAATTTTGTGCTGTTCTGCTGGATGTAATCTTCTGACATTCCCCAGGTCAGTGCCAGATGTCTTTATTCCTGATGGAAATCACTGCAATGTAGCATGACTCATGAGTTCTGTATCTTACCTTGCTAGTCTTTCTACCTCTTCAGGCAGCTCTGCCCCCTGGGAACATCCCAGAGACAAGCAGTTTGAATTTCCTAACTAGCAAAGTAAAAACAAATTCACTACCCATGCGCGCTAACCAATAAAAGTCTGAATAGGGCTCTTATAATAGGGCTCCAAAGGGATACTAATGACAGGTCAGCTACCTCAGTTGTTATTCTCAAGATGTGATGGGCAATGTCTCCCCTTGACAATACAATTACCTCCATATTGTCTGTTTATCACAGTGCCACCTGATTGTTCATTTGAACCCAGGCTGTCACTCTTCGCTACCCAGTTGGAAAAACAGTAATCTGTGTCTGAGTACCAGTCTCTATGGCAGATGGGCACTACCAATACTATGATAGTATACTGATCAGTGGCAGGTAAGCTATCTACCCATCTCTCCCATCAGGAGACATTATTATCTACCCATCTAACAGCATCACTGGCAGCAGGGAGAATTCCCTGAGAATTGCCTCTGCAATCACATAGCTGACATGAGAGACTATTGATGACAGAAGAAGCTGCAGCCAATTGAGCTGTAGCTGGAGATTTCGGGAACTGCTGTGAAGGATTCTTATAGCTCAGCCCTAGCAGGAAGTGTGCCAGAATAGCTATCAGTCCAGCTCCAGGACTCTACAAAGAGTTTCTGTGGCCCAATGTCACTTGCCAACATCTTATCTGCAAACTCTAAGTGAAATTTACTTGAGGATATGAGATCCGTAGCACTGCGGGTGTCCCTTTATACTGGAATAAACCACTGCACAGAACAGAAAGAGCATTTGTTAATAGCCTTTTCTGGGAGAAATTCATTCATTTAATTTAATTCACCTTTATTATGAGTCTGAAAAGGCTAGACATGCTGGATTTTACTCTATATATTTGAGCTGGTTTTCTCTAAGCAAAATCAGATCCCTAACTGATCCTCTTTGCTGATGGGCAAAGCCCCTAGTGAAAATGTATTTGGCGTGAGCTTTTGTGGACATTACAAACCAGTCAAGTTGGCAGACTGTCAGGGAGGACAACTGGATTACATGCTAATGTTCATCTAGCCATTAACAAAAGCTTTATTACCTGCAAAGAGTACGAGCTTAATTAATAGTCACTCTGTGAAGCTTTGTGAACCATGGCTTTTAAAATAAACACACTGACTCATGAATGAATGAGTGACAGAAGTGACCTGCAGCCAGACAGGATATCCTGGAGATTACCTGGAGGGGGCATAGCTAGAACTCCTTTATGTAGCTCTGCTGGTTCTCCCACACCAGCTTCATTCACCGCTCGGATTCGGAAGAAATATTTCTGCCTCTCCTGTAAGCCTCCCACAGTGTAGCTGGTGCCGGAGATTGGGATTTTAGAGCATTTTGTCCATTCCTTGGTGTTCTCTGCGCGCATCTCGAGTATGTATCCTGAGGGCAAGTCTCCTTGATCTGGCTGCTCCCACGCCAAGGAAATGCTGGAGTTGGAAGAGTCAACCACATGGATCCCCTTCACCATTCCCGGAGGCTCTGAAACAGCAACAGCACACTGGTGATGAACGCAGTGTACCAAAACCAGGGATTCTCACCCTTATCTCTGCACCAACCCCATATTTCAGGCCTACATTTTCAAAAGCAATTTGTGATTTCAGCCAAATCCTTTTTTGGGGTGCCCAACTCGATACGCCTTAAAGGAACCTAATTTCAGCAAGTGCTGAGCACTGTCACAAGGTGCTGCTCCTGAGGTTTATGAGCACATTCCTATACCCTGTTCCCTGTAAGGCTGAGTTTTAGGGGCACATCACAGCATATGATGTGTCACTTCAGTAACAAGCAGTGCCTGAGCCCTGCCGCCCTGGCAGGGAAGGCCAAAGCCAAAGCCTGAGCCCCATCACCCCGGGTTGGGAGGGAGGTGTCAGAGCCAAAGCCCAAGGGCCTCAGCCCTGGCCTGTAACCTGAGCCCCGCCACCCAGAGCTGAAGATGTTGGGCTTTGTCCCTGGGCGGTGGGGTTCCGGCTTTGGTCCCAGGCCTCAGCAAGTCTAACACCAGCCCTGGCAGCCCCATTAAAATGGGCTCCCAACCCACTTTGGGGTCCTGACTCACCGTTTGAGAACCCCTGTAATAAATGTTCACAGTGGGCTACAAGGATTGGATGGGAATGTTCAAGAAGCGTCCTCTAGCTTCTTGTCTGAGATAATATGAATCTTTAAATATGAAGGGAGCTATATCTTTGGCTGTGACATTTTGTAGTGTGGCCCTCTGATATGAAGGAACCGAAAGGTTTTCTGATTTGGGGAGCTATTTAACCTAGTGCTCAACGTAGGTGGAAGAATGATCTCCCCTCTAGTTCTGCTGACTCTTATTTTCCCAGTGTTTTTTCTAAACTACTTACAGCTACTGACATCCCTTCCTGCAACAATTACAGAAGCTCCCCCCTTCCCTACGCAGTCTACACTGGGTACTGGGCAACCACTTGGTTTAAAAATGGGGTTGGTTACGTGGCTGTATGGAATGGATGTCACCCAGAGATGGTACATGGGCCTGCTGGCCCATTGTAATTGGTTACACAGCCCATTTCTGATCTCACTGAGGTTATAGGGAGTTTTGCTGTGACTTCAATGGGTGCAGGATTAGGCCCACATTTTTGCCAATGAAAAGACAGATTTGTAAACTAAGCTTTGGAAAATTTGCTCAATCATCTTTTACTAATTCTGTAGAAGTTTATCTTTCTTTTACCAAAGGTTCAAGGCGAGGGGGGGGGGGAGGGAGGAGGCGATTACCCCATGGAGCACAGTTTTGTGGTATGCTGAAGTCCATTAAACAGAAATGATTCACACTGGTATGAAACGACTCCATTATGACTTTTGGCAGAGTACAGATACCAGGAAGTGAATGAAACCCTCCCTAGTACAGAAAGCACCTAAGTTGCTACCATGCTTATCATGTTGATCTGGGCATGCTGTCTGCATATAATATGGGTCTTGTCATGGGAAACAGCTTTAAGAAAACTAGGGAATAAGTAATAAAAGAAACATACTGATGGGGTCCTTTGCAACAACAGAGTTTGAGGCTGCGCTGGGTTGTCCAGGCCCTGCACAGTTCACAGCTGTAACACGGAACTCATATTCTGTATCCTCCAGCAATCCATCCACTTTGAACTTGGTATCTAAAAATGGAAATGTTACAAGTATGTAGATGGTTCATAATTTTTAGGGAAAGTCCCTTCACACATAAAAGAATTCCCAAGTGAGTATCAAAACAAACAAATACATAAAAATTACCTTTGGCCTGAGACTAAGCACGAGACATTTCAGCTCAAAAACATTTTTGGGGAACATTATGAATGATGATGGTCTCCATGTATCCAATCATGCACCCCACTTGCACAATGGAACCCCAAGGATTCCAAGGGGGACTGCTTTGGCACACACAAATGTGCCTTAAATGTATAACACAGGAACCGATTTGGCCTTAACATGTATAACACAGGAACCGATTTGGCCTTAACATGTATAACATAGGAAAAATGTATAATTTGCCAGTATAGTTCCTTCTACTCAATTCAGGGCCAGGGTCTGATGCCTTCACTCATGTTAGGTAGTATTTGTTCCATGAGCAGTCCCATTGTACTAATCAATTTGAGTAAGACTATCAGAATCTGGCCACCAAAGACTCATCAGCTAGATCCTCCATTCAATTTGGTCAAAACCTCTGGAACCAAATATTTTGTCTTAAAATTAACACAGCTTCCACCCTTTACCACAATTAATTTTGGTCCTTCAATCAATCAATTGATTGCCATTTAATTAATAAGAAAATCCAAAATGCTGAATCAGATAGAAGAATCCAAGAAAGAATCATGATAATAAAAGATGACTAAGACCAAAAGTCTTGTTATTCAGATGTTGTTGAAATAAATGTTTCCATGTGTTATATAGGCTGCAATTTACATATATCATAAATGATCACCATAACAAGCTCAGTTACTTATTTAAATCAAGTTTGGTCAAAAACAAAGGAAGGTAGTATGGTTAATCAGGGAAACTTTTCAAATGTGTCTGCTTGAAATTAGGCACCAAAATCCATATGTGGGCACATAAATAAAAATGTCCTGATTTTCAGAGATGCTGAGTATCCAAAGCTCCCATTTGTTCTAATGTTCAGCACGTCTGAAAATCAGGCCATAGCTGTTTAGGTGCCTAAACGTAGATTTAGGTCCCAGACTTCAGGCAACCATGTTTGAAAATTTGGACTTTATTATCTATAGCTGGTCTTCAGAAACCATGTGCTATGTCTAGACAACATCGTCCCTTTGCTTGAGTGATCAGAACTTCAGCTTCTCCTCTCATGTCCTCTCTAGCTTTCATTTTGCCCTTTCATGGTGCAGGGAAGTGATATCTCACCTTGGACTAGTTCTTTGGTAACTGGGACCCAAAGGTTGCTGCCTTTCTTCCTTCTTTCCACAATGTACCCTTGTACTGGGGAGCCGCCGTTCTGTGCTGGAGGGTTCCAGGTGATGGTGACAGCTTCCTTAGTAACATCTGTAACTTGAGGTTGCGATGCCAGTCCAGGGGGCTCTAGACGGAGTTAGATTCAGCACAGAAGAATCAGAATCACCTATTGCTCCACTGCAAAACCTCTATTGGTAAGAACAACAGATAGCAAGGGGCCAGGAAGAGCGATCTAGACCTCTAAGGTCCTTCATTGCCAAAAACCCTATTCTAAAGCTTTTGCTTTGTTATCTATTTCCCCAGCTCATTTTTGGGATTCAGCAGTGGACAGTACTCATTAGTAAAGACCTGAAAATATCATTGCCTTACGTTTTGTTCCTAAGATAATACTGTGTATCTCCACTGACCTAGTGGTCTAAAAGCACAGGACTGCGACCCAGGAATTCCTGAGTTTTAATTCTAGGTCTGACATTGATTTTTGTGTGGACTTGAACAAGTTACTTACCCTCTCTGCCTCATTTCTCCCATCTATAAATTGGGGATACTAATACTTATTACCTACCTAATAAGGGTGCCGTACAGATTAGTTAGAAAATGTTTTGTAAAGTATTTTGAATATAAGAGGTGCCATATAAAAAGACAGTTACCTTTTCCGTAACTGGTGTTCTTCAAGAGGTGTTGCTCATGTCTATTCCATATTAGGTATGTGTGCTCGTCACATGCACCGGTGCCTGAAGTTTTCCCCTCAGCAGTATCCGTAGGGGACTGTCTCTGGTGCCCTCTGGAGTGGTGCCCACATGGCACGGAACAAGGGGCACCGCCGGCTCCCCCCACCCTCAGTTCCTTCTTGCTGGAAACTCTGAAAGTGGGGAAAGGAGGGCAGGTCATGGAATGGACATGAGCACCACATCTTGAAGAACACCAGTTACGGAAAAGGTACCTGTCTTTTCTTCTTCGAGTGCTTGCTCATGTCTATTCCGTATTAGGTGACTCCCAAACAGTACCCTTGGAGGTGGGTAGAAGTTCATTGACATGTAGATTGCAACACAGCTCTGCTGAACCCAGCGTCATCCCTGGCCTGCTCAGTGATGGCATAATGAGCGGTGAACGTGTGAATGGAGGACCACGTTGAGGCTCTACAGATTTCCTGGATAGGGATGTGTGCCAAGAAGGCCGCCAAAGACGCCTGCACTCCCGTCGAGTGGGCTCTGACAATTGGTGGCAGTGGAACCCCCGCCAGGTCATAACAGGTCCTTATTCACAAGGTAATCCAATTGCAAATCCTCTGTGAGGACAGCAGGTGACCCTTCATCCTATCTCCTGTAGCGATGAAGAGTTGAGTCAATTTTTGGAAAGGCTTGGTATGTTCTAAGTAGAAAGCCAAGGCCCTCCGGACGTACAGGGCATGAAGATGCCTCTCCTCACTGGTCTTGTGTGGTTTGGACAGAACACCGGGAGGAAGATGTACTGGTTCATACAGAAGGTGGAGACCACCTTTGGCAGGAAGGCTGGGTGGGGCCACAAGTGAAAATTATCTTTGTAGAAGACCATGTACAGAGCTTCTGAGGTCAAGGCTTTAATCTCAGAGACCCGTCTCGCTGACGACACCACCACCAGGAACTCAACCTTCCATGACAGATGGGAAAGGGAGCAGGAACCCAGTGGCTCAAAGGGCAGGCTAGTAAGCCTAGAGAGGACCAAGTTAAGATCCCACTGAAGGATGGGAGCCTGCACCTGTGGGAAGAGTCTCTCAAGCCCCCTCAGGAAATCTGACTATCATGTCATGGGAAAACACCGTCTGTCCTTGGATCGGCGGGTGAAAAGCAGAGATGGCTGTGAGATGCATTCTAATGGAAGAGTGTGCCAGGACCTGGTTCCTCAAATGGAGCAGGTAGTCCAGGACAGTGGACAGTATGAAGGAACGTGAGGGAGAGATGCCCCATTCGGATGCCCGATGGAAAAAACTCATCCACTTGGCCAGGTAAATCAGTCTAGTTAAGGGCTTCCTACTTTCCAGGAGAACCTGCTGGACTCCTTCTGAACAGGTCCGCAGCTTCCATGCTGAGAGGTGGAGGGATATGAGATTGGGGTGCAGGAGCCAACCTGTGGTCCTGTGACAGAAGGTCCGATCGGTTGGGCAGGGGCCAGGGAGGGGCTGCTGACAGGCTCATGAGTGTTCTGAACCATTGCTGGCGAGGCCACAATGAGGCAGTCATGATGACCTGCGCCTTGTCTCTCTTGACCTTTGCCAGGGCCCTGCTGATGAGTGGAATTGGAGGGAACGCGTACAACAGGTTTCCTGACCACAACAGGAGGAAGGCATAGGAGAGGGAGGCCTTGCTCAGACATTGCCGAGAACAAAACTGGTGGCTTTTTTTGTTCTGTCTGATAGAGAACAGGTCCACTTGGGGAGTTCCCCACCTTTGGAAGATCATGCCAGCTCCCTCTGGCTGGAGTGACCACTCATGGCGGGAGGAGAAGTCTCTGCTGAGCTGGTCTGCCAGTGTATTCCTGACACCAGGAAGGTAACAAGCTTCCAGGTGGATCTCATGGCTGATGCAGAAGTCCCATAGACTGAGTGCCTCCTGACAGAGAGTCAACGAGCACACTCCCCCTTGCCTGTTGATGTGGAACATCGAGGCTGTGCTGTCCATCAGGACTCGTACCACCTTGCCCAACAGGTGGGGTGTCAAGGTGTCACCCCCTGTCTGAACTTTAGGGTACATATGTGGGGACCTGCATGAGATAACCCCTAAGCTTATTTACCATCTTAGATCTAGTAGCTGCCACCACCAAATAGTTTAAACAAACGTTTATGGGAGAGTCATTTGTAAACTCCGTCTTCCCCCCAAATATTTCCCCAGTCTTTATCCCTCTTTTCCTGGCAGGATTGAGACTGATTCACCTCCCACCAATTCCTGGTGAGCCCAGATCCAAAAAACCCGTGGATCTTAAAACAAGGAAAAATCAATCAGGTTCTTAAAAGAAGACTTTTAATTAAAGAAAAAGGGTGAAAGGAATACCTCTGTGAGATTAGCATGCAAGCTACTCTCACAGACAACAGATTCAAAACACAGAGGATGTCCCTCTGGGCAAAAACTTAAAGTTACGCAAAAGAAACCCAATTTGATTCTCCCTCTTATGCAAAAGAAGTCACAAAATAAAATAAAAATAATCTAATACATTCCTTCTCTAAATACTTACTACTTTTAAGAAATGTTAGATGGCTGATTCCTGGATCCTTCATTCCAGCACAAACTTACTGAATAGAGAAAAGACTGATTTCCCTCCTCCCTCTTTGAAAGCATCCTGTCCCCCCATTGGTTCCTCTGGTCAAGTGTCAGCTAAGCTATGTGAACTTCTTAACCCTTTAAAGGTAAAAGAGGAATTAACCCTTAACTGTCTGTTTATGACATGGGGCAAGAAGACTCCTCATGACAGCCAGACTGCTTGGAGCTCTTTGACGTTTATGTGCAACTGCGATTAGTCCAGGGACCACATCCCCTGAGTCTGGAGGACACTGATATATGCCCCCAGCTGAGGTCCGAGGCATCTGACACCAAGTCAATGAAGTGAGGTGGGTTGTTGAATGGAACCCCTGCCAGGACTGTCCTGCAGTGTGTCCACCACCACAGTGAGGTAAGTATCACCTGGGGAATGGTAATGATCTTTTCCAGGGGGTCTCGGGACTGGGAATAGACCATCACCAGCCATTGTTGCAGGGCCCACATCCGGAGCCTGGCATGGCAGACTACGTAAGTGCACGCTGCCATGTGACCGAGGAGGCACAGACATACCCTGCTGTAATCAGAGGGAACACGGAGACTTCCACAATGAGGTTCGTCAATGTGTGGAATGTTTCTAGTGGCAGGAACGCCCTGGTGCAGGTTGAGTCGAGGATTGCTCCAACGAATTCTATTCACTGCACTGGCACTAACGTCGACTTTTTGTCATTCACCAGTAGGTCCAGAGAGCAGCACGTAGCTTGAAGCACCGCAACATCCCGTTGGACTTGAGACCTAGAGCTGCCCTTGACGAGCCACTCGTTGAGGTACGGGTAGATCTGGATACCCCGGTGCCTGAGATAAGCTGCTACCACCAACATGCACTTGGTAAACACTCTTGGTGCTGTTGCCAGGCAGAATGAGAGGACCGCAAACTGATAGTGGTGGAGGCCGACCGTAATCTGGAGGAAGCGTCTGTGTCCTTGAAAGATCGCTATTGGAAGTATGCGTCCTTCAAGTCGTGGCAGCATACCTGTCTCCTGGATCCAGGGAGGGGATAATAGTAGCCAGGGAAACCGTGCAGAACTTTAGCTTCTTTAGGTATCTATTGAGGTCTCGCAGGTCCAGGATGGGTCATAGACCACCCTTGGCCTTTGGGATTAAAAAGTACCGGAAATAGAACTCCTTGTTCCTGTACTCGAGAGGAACTTCTTCCACCGCACCCACTGTAGCAACCCCTTTACCTCCTGTGCGAGAAGACTCTCAAGAAGGGGTCCCTGAAGAGGGACAGGGAAGGCAGGTGGGCAGCGGGGTGTAGAAAGGAACTGGAGGGTATAATCCTGCTCCACTGTGCTGAGGACCCATCGGTCCAAGGTTATAGCTGACCAGACAGGGAGGAAGAGGGAAAGGCAGTTGGAGAACACAGGGAAGGATGGATCTGGGAAACAGTCTGGTAGGTCACCCTTGGGTGCACCCTCAAAACGACCATTTGGCCCCTGCTTATTCCGGGTCGAGCCCGACTGGGCAGAAGGTGGAGGCGGGTGGCTCACACGCCGCTTGTAGCCCTTGGCTCATTTATGGGGCTGGTTCTGCTGATGCTGGCTCCCCTGGACCTGTGTCTGCTGCAGTTTGAACTGCTTACATGCCGTGGCTGGGACGTAGAGATCCAGGGTCTTCAGGGTGGTGTGGGAGTCCTTGAGGCCATGCAACCTGCGGTCTGTTTGCTCTGCAAATAGAGCCCGGCTATCGAAGGGCAGGTCCTGCATAGTGGACAACCCAGAGAGGAGCAGCCAGGAGGCTCACTGCATGAAGATAGCGGAAGCCATGGTGCGGGCAGAAGCATAAGCAGTGTCTGACGCCGCCTGAAGGGCCACCCTGGCTGCAGTCGTGCCCTCATTGAGGATCACTCGGAATTCCTTGGAAGCCTCGGGGAGCGACCCTTCGAACTTGGCCATGGCTTGCCACATGTTGAAGTAATATCAGCCAAGAAGGGCTTGGTGGTTGGCTACTCTCAGCTGAAGGCTGGAAGACGAATAAACCTTACATCCAAAAAGATCCAGCCCCCTGGAGTCTTTATTTTTGAGGGTGGCCCCAGGTTGTCCCTGCCTCTCTTTGTGGTTAACCACCTTGACTACAAGGGAATTGGGGGCTGGGTGGCAGTATAAGTACTCATGCCCATTGGTTGGCATGAAGTACTTGTATTCAGCCCTTTTAGAGATAGGGGCCAGGGAAGAAGGGGTCTGCCACGGGGCATTAGTGATCTTGGAAAACCCTTCATGAAGGGGTAGAGCCACCCTGGCAGGAGCCGAGGAGCAGAGGACATTGAATAGAGTCTGAGGGCTCTTCCAAGTCCTCTGCCGGAAGCCCCAGGTTGGAAGTGACCTTCTTCAAAAGTTGCTGGGGCGCCTTGGCGTCATCCTGAGGAACTGGGTGAGGGGGCCCCGTGATAGCCTTGTCTGGCAATGACAAGGATGATGCTGGTGCTGCGGGAACCTACACATCCATTGGTGGTCCAGCAGCTTGCTCCCCTGGATCCTCCTGGACATGTAGGGGTCTTACCCCCTGAAGTCTCAAGCACCGGAGGGGGACGGGATACTGAGGCCTCTGGCCTCTCTGAGGCTCCCGACACCAACCGGGCAGCCTGGGAAGGTTGGGTCAACCCCCAAGGGTTCCATGGCACCGGCCACTGCGCTTGGGGCCATGGGACAGGTTTCAGTGTTGATAACATAGACAGCACCGTCAGTACCGGGGCTTGTCCTGCAGTCAGGGAACCTCACTCCGAGCCGAAGCTACCAATGGAGTGGTTGGTACCGGGCAACCAGGAACGGGCTCTTGTCTGACCGGTGCTGGTTGCTGCGTCCTGAAGCTGACCCATCCGAGCGAGACTGTCTTGGTTGGGCTCTTGGGGACTGATGGCATTTGGCAGATCTGCGTTGGATACCTGGCGATCCATGCCTCATGCTACTCGACTGGTACCGGGACATCGAACAGGAACGGGAGCTACTACTAGTCGGTTGCTGGGAGGATTGTCCTGAGTAGGGCGACCTTCTCTTTGGAGACAGGCGATGATGGCCCGGCGATCAGCGGTCTCTGGTGTCCGATCGGTCCCAGGATCAGTCCTGGGTCCTTGAAGACAGTTGGGGCCAGTCCCAGAATTCTTGCCGGATGATGTGTGCCTCAGAGGGTCTGTGCCAATCTACCAACAAAGTACACCTTGAGTCCCTGGATCGGTGCCCCCAATACGGGGACCGAAGAGGGCTCCGCTGAGCCTGCCTCTGCAGTCCTGAGGTGTGGCAGCTGTGGGCGGGCGAATGCTGGTGGGATGTCCCTCTCAATGGGGAATGGTACCACTGAGGCGGGGACACACGCATAGGTCCCAACGTGGGTTTTCCCTGAGACTGGGGTACCACAGAAGCCAATGAGGGTGGCACCGGGAGCGTCAGAATCTCCTGAGCTGCTTGAAGGGCTTTGGGCATCGACAACACCTGAGGCTGGCCGGGGCCTGCACCGCTATCTGGAGTCACAGGCACTGGGATGGGCTGCACCGCTCGACTTGATCTGGGGCTCGACTTCTTGAGGGGGATGTTAAGCTGCCTGACACAGGTCTTGCCTCTCCCCAGCCCTTTCCTTTCCCTTGCGGGAGGTAGGAGATCTTCCCATCACAGTCTTTTTCGGCTTCTTGACCAGAGCCATGGAGTGAGACGAGTGCTGGCTCGTGGACTGCGCTAGGGGAGCACTGTGCATGGAGACCATAGTGCTCTGTGTGGAGTCGGACCGCTGTTCCAATGCCAGAGTGAGTGCTGACTCCATTAGGAGCACTTTTAGATGGATATCACACTCCCTTTTCATCCTAGGTTTGAAGGACTTGCAGATATGGCAGTTGTCACTTACGTGCCCTTCGCCTAAGCACCTTAGGCAGCTGGTATGTGGATCAGTGATGGGCATAAGCCATTTGCAGTGATCGCAGAGCTTAAAGCCTGGGGACCATGGCATGCCCTGACCCCTGGCTGGGTCCCGTCTGAGACTAACGAAGAGTTTGAGAACTACTACTAAGGGCAACTAAGAAACTACTAACTATATACAACTATTTTACAGGATTTCAAAATTTGCAAGAACAGAGAACGGAACAGTGCTACCCAAAGCAGCGGACATTCCAGCACCGTCACTGGTGGCAAGAAGGAACTGAGGGGGGTGGGAGCCAGCAGCACCCCTTATACCGCGCCATGCGGGTGCCACTCCAGAGGGCACCAGAGCCAGTCCCCTACAGATACTGCTGAGGGAAAAACTTCAGGCACCGGTGCATGTGGTGAGCACACACACCTAATATGGAATGGACATGAGCAAACACTTGAAGAAGAATAACCAAGGTTGGAAGTTCCATCAGAGAACTGGCCAATTGTTTTTTTTAAATGTGGAAAAAAATTTTTAGTGAAATTTCACATTTTCAGTGAAAAATAAAAAATGGAAATATTTCATTCAAAAAATAAAATATTTATATTCTGAAATGCTGCCATAGTGCCTATTGGAAGCTGTAGTTCCAGCACCTCAGGCTCTCAATCTCTTGTGTTGGCTGAGCTTCGTGATTGGACTACATCTCCCATGATGCATTATGACTGTGAATGATAGCAAGTCAGATGGGTGTGGCACATCATTGGAGGTGTAGTTTGGCTGGGGATCCTGGCCCATAGAAGAGAATGGGAGCATGAGGTGCCTACATTACAAATCTCATGAGACACTAGAAAAGCATTTCAGAATTGAAATATTTCAGTTTTTGGCTAAAAAACTGTTTTTGAGTATTCATTTTTTTAATTAAAAATTTGCATAGAAAGTAGACACTTTAAAAAAAATAGTTTTGCCCCCTCTACTCTCCATTTTTGTCAAAAAATGGATTTGACAAAAAAATTTAAAATTTCAAGCAGCCCTACCATACACAACACTTCCCTTGTATAAAAAAAAACTAACAACATTGAATAGCAAATGGTGCAAAATCTCCCCCCGCCTTATTTTTGTTTTGGGTATCTCTCAGCTCTGAGAGGGTGATCTAAGACAACACAAATAAGGCAGGTATTCTGTTAAGTCTGGTAACCCACATTGGGCGAGTGTGGGTCTTAGCTCCCTCTAGCGGCTAGTCCATAGGAGCAGTTTTTGAATACCCTACTGCTTGCCGTCAAAGGACATTGTCCCTGGTTCAAACCCTGCTGTCAGACCAAGTAAGGGATGGTTATAGAGGGCCTGCCCTTCTTGGAGCTTTCAGCCCTGAAGTGCAGAAAGCCAAAAAAGAGACAATGCCCTCTTGAGGGGGGGAAGGAGCAAAAATAAAACCACATTAAAAATGGCAGCTCCGGCATGCTCAGGTGCTTACCAATAGGTTCTCCAGCAAAGATTTCTTCTGTCTCCAGTGGATCACTCAGACCTTCTGCATTGACAGCAATGATTCTGAACTGATAGGCTTTACCTTCCTCAACCTTATCAGTGGCAAATGTGGTGTGTTTGCTGTCAGTTTCCCCAATTTTGATCCATGACTTTTTCCCAGCCATCTTCTTTTCAATGATGAAGTGGGTCACTTGCTTTCCTCCATTGTCTCTGGGTGCTTTCCATTTCATTTTAATGCATTTCCCCGTACGCTCTAGCAATTCCACTTTACCCTGAGGTGGTTTTGGTTTGTCTGCAACATTGGGAGATAAATAGTGAGTGGATGGCCATTATTTAGAAGGCTATCTCCTCATTTGGTGTAAATCGGTGTTGGAGTTACACCAATTTACACCAGCTGATCTTCTGAGTCACATTCTGTCCCCCATGAAGGGACTTCTGAGCTTTGGATTCACAGTGGCCTCAGAATGCATTTTTACAACTCTACATATCTACAGAACCAGTGAATTGCTATAGATTTGTTCAGGACCTACCAACAACGTTGAGAAACATATTAGCAACAGCTGAACCACAATCATTCTTCAGCTTCAGCATAATGTTTCCACTGTCTTCTCTCACACACTTTTTTATTGTGAGCATTGCATAGTCACTGGCTTTTTCCATCACAACCTTCTCTTCCTCTGTCACCTCAATACCGTCCTTGAACCAGGTGACTTTTGGCAGTGGCTTTCCCTTGAATGGGACCTTGATGTATGCTGTATGCCCAGCCTTCACAGTCACTGGGTGTGCAGCCAAAAGCTCCAGCACAGATGGGTCAATGACAGGAACATCTTGGAAAAAAATGGAAAAGACACATGAATAACTGTAGCCACAAAAGTACTTTGGTGCTTTTAATGCATTAGTGAGCTCCCCTGCAATGGCGGCATTGTTCAGGGCCTTAACTCCCTCACCCTCAAATTTCTTTAATGGTAGAAGCCCTGATTTTATGAAGGTCCTGAAGGGCACCCAGTATATTCACTACATTTGGATTCAGATATTCCAGTTTTCCCAATTACTGTACAGAGACCTGTGTGGCTTGCCCAAGATGGTCCAGCTCAGCAGAAGAGGAGACAAGGGGTCTCCAGGGAGCATCAGTCTCAAGAATTCCCTGAGTTCCAGAGGGCTGAAGATTCCGTGGTGATTCTAAGCTCTGCAAGGCACATGGCTAAATCCCTGTGATGCTCCTGACCAAGGGCCAAATTCTCCTGAGTACTATGAAATTATGTATCCATTAAGTGCACACATAATTGCTTAAGCAACTGCAAACAACGAGTAATTATTCATGGAGTGATGTTCGATTGGAAGGAGGTCTCAAATGCGGTTCCATAGGGATTCTACATCTTGGCAGGGGGTTAGACGAGATGACCCTGGCAGTCCCTTCTAGCCCTTTGGTTCTATGAAACCAGTGAGACTACTTGCAGAGTAAGGTACTGCGGGAATAGTAAAGTATTGTGCACTATGAGTAAGTGTTGCAGAATAGGGCTTCCACTAGAGCTGGCTGGAAAACAGTATTTTCTGCCAATTTTTTTATAAAAAAGATTTCATAATTTTAAAAAATGTATTTTGTTGAAATTGTTCTGTTTGTCAATGAAAAACTGATCCCCCCGTGAAACAATTTCTGTTTTCATTTTTTGTGCACACAACCCTCAACTTTTAGAAACAAATTTTTTCCATGAAAAATGTCATTTATAAAAGGCCACTTTTTGTCGAAAAATCGTTTTTTGAACAAAAAAAGGCACTGTCTGTAACCCCACCCATTGTTCAATGTGGGTTTTTAGTTAAACAGAGTTCAGTGACATTTTTTTCAATCTGGAATGTTCATATGTTAATATCTAGTTTGTGATAAACTCTGCCTGATGTCTCAGTAGCAGGAGGAGCCCCCCTCATTTAGAGGACAGAGGCAGGCTGACTGCTGTGCTAAAAGTGAAGGGAGTTTGATGAGTTCAATTAGCGCCATCTGTCTGCCAAGAGTTAAGCAAAAAAATATTTTCCTACTAGAAGATTTTTCTTCTTGTTCCTACAGGAGCAATACTCAAAAAATGGTTCAGGCCACATTTTTCAAATTGCGATGCTTAAAAATAGGCCCCCTAAATCTAGCCACTTAAAATGATTTCCTGATTTACTCCCATTAAAGTGTGAGCAAATGCCCTTTTGTGTATCAAGAAATGGGGTTTTGCACAAACAAATGGATGAGCCTGCAAACGTGGCAGGCGCCAGGAAGGAGGCCTGTTAGAAATTTGATCTGACACCTGCAAGTGATTGATTGGTGAGTAGTGTTAAGTAAAGGAGGTAGTACCTGCAATGGCAATGGTGGCCTCACTTTCTGCCCCCTTGGCTCTGAACGTGTACTTCCCTTCATGTTCCTCTCCCATTTTGTCAATGATCAATTTGTGGACAGCTCCCTGCTTGACTATCTGGATCCCTGTCATATCCGTGATCTGAAAGGAAGATTACAGCAGCTTACAAAAGACCTAATCAGAGATTCTTGACTATAAGGGCCTGATTAGAACAAGGGACAAAGAGTCAGGAATCCTGGCTTGTATGCTTGTAAAATGCGTTGTGATTCTTGGCTGAAAAGAGTGTCAGTGTAGAGTGTTACGTATTCACTGTGAGGACCTGAATGATCGGTGCTTCTCACTGCGGGGAGCCACTCTGCCCATGAAATCTGACTGGGGCAGCACCTTGGTGTCCGGTGGATACATTGCCAAATTTGCTGATGACCTGGGGGGAGGGAGACCTGCTGACCCTGTGGGGAAGGATGTGATTCTGTGAGAGAGGGAGAGGCTGAGAAGGTTGGTTAGAAGGTGTGGGAAGGGAGTGATCCAATGACTTGTGGGGTGCTTGGCAGAGGAAGATAGTTGACAGACAAACAAACAAAGGGTGGGTGCCAAGCTAAAGGGCTTCAAAACATAAAGAAGACTGAGGTTCCATTTGAGTTGGGAAGACTTAAACCAGTTTGTCTGTCCTTATGCTAGGTTCCTTTCCAAGTTATCAACACTGGGCCAATTCCTGCAGTCCTAACTCAGGCAAAAATCCCACTAAGTTTTGCCAGCCCTTCATTTTTCTAATTACAATATAAACTCTTTACCTCTTTTCCGTCCTTCAGCCAAACTCCCTCTACCTTCTCATCATTGAGGACAACGCAGAGCTCTGCTGGGTTCCCAGTTGGAGCCTGAACATCAGACATGCCACTCTTGACTGTAGCAAATCTCTCTGAAAAAAAATCCCAGGGAGAATAAGGAATAAGTGAATAAGGACAATGAGTAAAAAGAACTTTGACTCACCGAGCGCTTCTGCACCAAAGCACAGAATTAGCAAGGGATTAACTTCATACACATAAAAGTGTTTGGTTCAGTTGGGATAAACAACTAGACACTTACTAGGATCAAATACTGGCTCCGGTCTCTAACTGATAAGTTCAACTTTATGAATTTATCAAGCTCAAAAGCACTGGCTGTTTATGTCATTCTAACAAGTGGCCTGTAGATGGCACTCATATATCAGTCTGTGTTGGCCTCTTCCCTCCCCCTGAAGACCAAGAACCAAATTCAACCTGACATGAACAGGCACATTCCACAAACCCAGGGCCAGGTTAAGGGATAGTCTCTCTAGGTACATGATGGCACAGGAATTTGAGTTTTCATTTTAAAACCATTCTCTTCATAGCCTTCATGGCTGCACAAAGATATGCTGAAAATGTGACCCATGTGTAACCCATGCAGTGACCTCTGCCTGAGTCTGCAGGGAGCCTGAAACAATAATCGCCACATTCATTTCAAAGGGCTGTTAACTCTGAAACACCATGATCTTGGGCGCGCGTGGGGGACGACGGGGGACCCATGCCAAACTACTCTGGTAGAAGACTGCTTTGCCAAGAGCTTTTGTTGCCACCCCACCCTGGCTCTGCTGAGGTGGTATTGGCAGAGTCTCCTTCCCCTGCACCCTGAGTCCTCTGCTCAGGTGGGTGGGGAAGAGTCCTTCCCTCTTTCAGAACAGACCACAGTTCACCTGGAGATGAGGAGCAGTGGTCTGTGGAAAGGGTGATGTGTCCAGACCAGCTGTTGTGTGGGTGTCCCTTGTCTTTGCCACCCCATGCAGGGGTGGAGCCCTGGTGCAGGGGCAGGGTTACAGTGGGGGTGGGGTCAAACCTCCCTCTCAGAGTATACCCAAGCCCCCAATTGGCCTTGTTTAAACCTGTGCTGCATTTGGTCTCTCCATCCTTCCCGGAATTATAAACACCGAGCTTCATCCTGAGCCTGTCCTTCCTGAAAGACAGGTCTGTGCATGGCCCCTGCCCTGCCACACCGTCTGGCTTTAAGCGGGGAAATGGGTGTTTATCCATTCATTTGGTGGGCCGGTTCTTCTAAGCTGGGCTTCTATGAGACAACACTTTTTATGGCAGGAAGGTCGGTATAAATCAAAGCCAATCTGCCTCCACCATTAGTCACCTGAATATGGTAAAGGCCACTAGAGCTCAGAAGGTGGCTCAGGAAAAATCTGACTCTGGTTTAAGCTGCAGTGCCAGGTGCATGCAACTGGGTTGTGGTGATTTTTCCCCCCTTTCTGGCTTTGTCTCTTTCCATTGAATTTTCTAGACAGCAGTTTATTCTACAGAACTAATAATAACATTACTATATTTGTTAATGTAACAATAATGATCATTAATATTTACGCCAGTGATCGCCTGAAACTGTGGCCTATGTACTACTAGTACTAAGTGGGAGGCAATCAGACACTGCGTGGGACACTTTAAAGCATCAGGATAAGACTCCCTTATGCTCACACTGATTAAAATCACAAAGACAATACACTGAATACTTGTGAGTTTCAGATGCCCGAATGCAAGGTCTTACGTTGAGATCTACTGCTTTACACTTATATAGCATCTTGGATCAAAGAAAAGCACTTAGCAGATAATGGTTATCTATTATCTCTGCTCTACAAATAGGGAAACAGATGCACTAGGAGGTGAAGTGATTTGCCCCATGTCAAACAGCAAGGACACTGTTGAGTGAGGAACAGAACCCAAATCACTTGATGCCAAGTCCCCTGCTGTAACCGCTAGACAACACAGCATCTCTGTAATGTAGATCAGTGCAGCACTATTAAAGTTTGTTTCTTTTCTCAATTCAAACCACTCTCTTGACCCAGTTGCCCTTACCTTCCACAGTTACATTGGCAGTGCTGTAGTACTCCGTTGGGTCATTATCTTGCATAGCAACCACTTTGTACTCTCCTGAGTCACTCAGCTCAGCATCGTCAATGATCAGCTCTGCCCTCTTCCCTTCATGTGTCATGCTGTATTTGTCAGACCTCTCAATCACCCTCCCATCCTTTATCCACTTCAGCGTAACATCTTTAGAGGTCAGCTCGCACTCCAGGCAAGCTTTCCCCTTCTCCTTGACTCGGACATTCTTCAGGTTGCTTACAAATTTAATTGGAATTCCTTGAGAAAGAGGAAGGGTAAAGAGGTCAGCAGTATGAAATTTCATATTTGGGGAATAATCTTAGAAATCAAGGCTAGAGAGGGTCTGTTAGCATCGCCTCAGCAGGGTATTAATATGTTGCTGTGGGGGAGAAAGATCCCAAGCTTGGAACTTTACTTCCAAGATGGCTGCCACTTCTGTATGTGACATATTTTCCCCAATGAGCATGCACTGCTGTCTGAGTAAAACCTTGGTGCCTCATGTAATAGTCTTTGGGTGGAGACCTAAACTGAAACGTGAGAGGCCAGCTCCTATTCCTTAACTCTGTAGTTCCACCGAAAAGGACTTGCTTAGTTGTTTTCAACCAGTCTTCTTCAAATACCTCCAAACCAATGATGCTGATTCTATTTGAAGCCCCTTGGTAATGACTGCAAAGAATTCTGGGACACATCTGAGAAGGGTAGGTTGAAAACCTTTCCTGAGGGCACGGAGTAGCATGGACAGGAATCACAGAGAGACTGGGAGGGTAAAGTACTGGGGCCACATGAGTAGGGCGATGGAGATAACTCTTTCACCAAAAACAATATTAGAAAGGAATCCAAGGTATTGTAGTGTTGGTTACGGTTACCACAATACTGGTGATAGCACTGATCTTACATTTGCACAAGATCCCTGAAGAGCTTTGCAGCCTTAAACTGATGCAAAGCATACACAGGGGATCATCTCCTCTTCTGCTGAAATACAGCAGATTCTGAGTGGAATACATGTTTTTTTTCTTTGCTCCGTTTTGATTGATCTCTATTTTCATGTAATCAATGTCTTATTGTGCTTTTGATGATAACCTCCTCCCTTTCCCATCAAATATCCCTATGCATTTGCCCTCTGTTTTTTAAATCAGATCAGTTTGACAATGATAAAGAGCTAAATGTCCATGAGGTAGGGACTGTGCCTTCTGAACCTATGGTAGCACTAATGAGAGGTTTCTTCTAAAATTCCCTACAGTCTATGGAACCCACAACAGAAGCATATGGTCTTTGTCCTCTTCAGTGACTGATCCACAAAAGCACCTGATGAGTCTGCTACTACTTTCAGCTAATGGAGTTAGTGGTGCTTTTTATCTCTGTAGGTCCCCCATTCAAATGCTGCTGTGAAGGGTTTGATTACGTACATACTGCTCAGGCATGCCATCCCTGCATCACTTACGTTCAATGAAGAGTGGCGCTTTCTGCACCAGATCCCCAGCCTGGGCGCTAAACTCTCCAATGTCACTGGGCCGAACATCCTTAATTTTCAATGTGTGGGTTAATCCATCGTCAGATGTGATGATCTCATATTTGTCGTCCCGCTTCAGCTCCTTCCCATTGAACTTCCAGGTGAAATTGGGCACTTTTTTGGACAGGCGGATTTCAAACACTGCTGTCTGCCTTTCTGTCACTTTCAATGGCTTCAGTTCTGCCAGGAACTTTAGGGGCTCATCTGTTAAGATGTTGACAGACAAACAGTCATGCTAACAGTTTAAATTTGTTCCTAAACGTAGGGGTTTTTCCTACACCGTGTTGGGCCAGATCCTCAGCTGGAGTAAATCAACATAGCCCCAATGAAGTCAATAGAGCTACATTGATTTGCACCACCTGAGAACTGGGCCCTACCATTTTGATTTCTTTTGCATGGAGATAACAGGGACAAATTCATCCTTAATATAAGCTGGCACACCTCTTATTAACTTCACAGAGACCTGCATCCACTTCTGCTATGGCTGATCATGGTCCCTGGGACTTAATAAAAGTTGAAAGTTTTCCTACAAAGCTGATCACCAGTGCACATACTGCTTCTTAGTCCAGTTCTTCTGCCTTACTCCTATTCTTTTTCTCCCCTTTATTCTAGTCACCGTAAAGCAAATGACCTCAGGTCAGTGCAGCCGAGATCCAGAAACCTTCCTCGAGTTTCATCTGGAGCCTTCTGCCACACAGAGAGACGGCAGTCAGGTCAGACACCCCAGAGGCTGCCATATCAGAAACGGAGCAGTTCCATGATCACTCTGTGGCCTAAGGGGAGGAGTTTGTCACCCTACTGGATACTCCGTGTCAAATCCATCTACTTGCATTTGCCACATAGTGTAATATTTTACTTTCATGAATAAAGAATGAGAACTGACAGCTCCAGGAGGACGTTATTCTTCCTGTGGTCCCCTTGAAAACAAGTAGCAAAATAAGATACTTCCCACCGTGAGTAACAGTGGCAGAACATATCCCCAGGAGATGGGCCAGCTACAACAGAAAGAGTTGGCAGATAAGGGGAGTAACAGGAGTACTGTGGGTAAGGAAGGCGACAGTCTTTATCCTGATGATTTGGGCTGTAATTTAAGGCAGCTTTGTTGCTGTATGCAAAATGGACAGGATCCATGATTTCCTGAGAAACTGCAACCACACACTTGTCCTGTAACAGCAAGGACTAACAACGGAGAAAGGTCTCCCATCTTCTCTGGGCCTGTACATTCCCCTCCATTCCCAGTGACTTTGTGTAAGCACGGTTCACTTCCATTAAAAGGACACTGCCAAGGTGTAAATGATAAAAAACATCTTTCCCTCTTTCACTCTGCTGACTCATATCCCAGCCAACCCCATTGACTTCAGTGGGGAATTTGGCCTATTGTGTATAATAACTGAGCTTCATGCTGAAATTTACCATCTCAGACGTACATCCCTTGATCGTATGTGCACAGTGGTTATTGTGAGGTTGATCATGACATGTACAGTAGTAGGTTTCTGTTTCAGGATAGAAAGACCAGTGAGTCATGGATGTTGCAAATAGATATAAGAAAAGATACATAGATTCCAGTTTGACTCACCAACCTTGACAATGTCCTTTTAAGTACGAAATCTTCAGTTTCATCACGACATATGCACTATCATGCATTTAAAAATAAAAGATTACCTATCACTTTCAGTTGTGCTGAGAGTTTCTTGTCAGCTACAATTAGACTGTAGGTGCCCCAGTCTTTTTCATTCACGTTTAAGATGTACAGCATATACTTTGTACCCATCTGCTTTATTTCATATTTTCCTAGGCAGTACTGAATACGCAAGGGATCATTACCCTGAAAAGGAGAACAGTGACATCTTTGACAATGCTGCACCTGTGAAAGGCTTTTCCAAGAGACACAGGTGCATGTGGAATATGTACAACACCACGTTTAAGAGGCTTGTCCAGCAGCTGAGCCAGCAATGGGGCTGCACTGTAAAAAACCTTACAATAATTGTCCTCAATCTACGTGCCCACTGGCAAGTTTCAGATAGAAATCAGTGATCAGCAATGATGCTTTGCCCAGGCAGGCCAGCCTTTCAGAGGCTGTAATAGGCTACTAGAAAAATACATCATGTAGTGCTGAGAGGGGTAATTATTGTGACCAAGAACATGGCATCTTTAACTCATAGTAACTCAGGGCTATATTCTGGTGTTCTTATTCCCATTATATCTGACTTTGTAAACTGTCTCATTGAAATCAGTGCACTGATTTGCAATGTAAAGTACCATTCAATGTGAGAAAGGACGCCAGAATCTGGCCCTTCATTTTTGCTTAGTCCTTAGTTGGCACTGGCTTCGCTGTGGTTTTATGCAGACTGTGTAAAACATCAGGAGTTAGTTGGCCTATCATGACTGCAGGCAAAATAAACGGAGGGTCAGCAGTTGGAGGGATTAGTAAAAATTAAAAAGAAAAGAAACCAAAATAGGGGAATCTGTGCTAGAGAGATTCTTTACCAAAGATGTAGCACCCCAGTGTCTTTACCTAAAGCAAAAGGAAGGAGTAGGACTAGTTGTACACCCCTCAAACAGACCCTGTCAGACAGGACACTGAATAATACAGAGCATTCTTACCACCTTTCCCCACCCACAAGTGAACGTGTAGCTAGAATAGCTAAGCCCTCAGTTAAGTAACACTGGCAGATTGAATCTCAGTACCTCCACCTATGTTAGTCAAACCAAAGGAAATATGGGAGGTTACCTTATACCATGTCATCTTAGTATTGGGGTCCCTCAGTTCCAGAATGGTGTCAAATATAGCTGTGGAATCCACTTTAGCTGAGACATCCTCAAGAGGTTTTAGAACTTTAACTGCCTGCAAGATCAGTTTATGAAGAAATATAACAGAAATCTGTATTACTTCCCACAACTCAAAGTAGACTAGATCTTTGTTCCCATTACTAATAGATTTTTTTACTATTATTTTTATTTCGTATTGGTTCTTGGAATTTGTGATACTCAAAAAGCAACAGTTTCCATCTTCTGGACATCTGGTAGTGTTTTTTGTGCATGTAGAGAGCAAGGATGGCCTTGGGATTAAGGCACTTGAATAGGAACACAGCAGAGCTGGGTTCAATTCCTGGCTCTGCCACAGACTCCCTGTATGACTTTGGGCATGCCATTTAATTTTTCTGTGTGTCAGCTCTCCATCTGCAAATGGGATGTTAGTATGTCCCTTGGCTCCCTTCTCTATTTGGATGGTAATGCTTTAGAGCAGGGTCTTTCTATGTTTTACAGCACCTAGCACAATAGGGCCCTGATCTTGGATAAAATCTCAAGGTGCTGTCATAATACAGATAATAAACAACAGTACGGAAAGCTTCTGGCTGAGCAAGTGGAGTCTTTTGTTACAATGAGAATTCTTCTTACAACACTCATTTTCTAAGGAGCTGAAGGCACATTCCCCTCACTGAATTTCAATGGGATTAGGACACCTAATAACTTTATGCCCCTTTGAAAATCCAAGCCAGAGGACCAGATTCAAAACTTGGATGTGGATCCAGTTTTGGATTTTGAACTGCCCTTTCCCTGCTAATTTGTTTGGATTTGGATTTTCTTCCAGGTCCATCTCTAATGAAACCCTTTTCTCCTTGATTTACAGCTGACTCTCTGTAAAGTGTTTAGCAATGCTGCCTCTGAAGGCCATTACTGTAGTGTGGTTTATGCGTAGGAGTGTTGTTCATTATAGACACAAAAATAGAAATGTATGTTCAAGGTGTTCTGAAAGCTGACGGCATTACTAACCTCAACCTCCACTTTCTTCTTCATCTCCTTTAGTTTCTTGAGGAGCCCACGGAAGTCGGTGAAGCCGTATTCCATGCAGACCTTCTCAAAGTCCTTTTTCGGCACCTTGGAGAGGATTTCAAGCATTTCCTTCTCATCAGTCACCTTCTTCGCTTTCTTCTTTGGAGCAGGAGGGCCCCTGTGCATAGACCCCATATAATTCAGGGTGTATTTCAAAGTGATGAAAGCTTCTCTCACCTCTACAGCTTTGGATGCAACAGGGCTCCTGCCTGTGGAAGCTGTAGGGCCAGACTTCCTATTGGTAGGATTCCAAACAAGAATGGGGCTCCCCGCTTGTGGGAAAAAGGGGCAGGAAATTAGTCTCCCCTACTGCTGGAAGGAGGGAGGGGAGAATTCCCCGGCACCGCTGTCATAGAATCTGCTGGGAGTTGCCTTCTCCTCTAGTGCTGAGACCAGAGGGCAAAAGCGGGCTGACCTGTGAGTTACTGACTCTGAACATGGCAGTCCCAAAGCCGGGAGCCATGAGCAGTTCCCTGCACTGCTTGTACTGTTGTTCTGCTCTGTAAAGTGGCTCTGTAGAAACGGCCTAGTGTCTCTCAGCGCCCACTCAGCTTTTTGAAATATAGAAATAAAAATAAAGAACTAATACATAAATCCCCCAGAGATAAAACTCCTCACCTTTTTTTAAGCAATTTTTTGAAATCCAATTTTTCTTGACCTGAAAAAAAATTAGAAAATCCCAAAGCAAACAACTGTATTCAGTCAGCTGAAGCATAATAATAAACAACAACACAAATAACACCATGAGGGATTCCTTGGCTTTGATGCCCTGCAGCAAGTCTCAAAAACTGCTGGACAGGCCTAAGACATGAAAACGCCATGCGGGGAGATTTGAGCACCATCCCAACCCTGTTCTACAGAGCAGTGCTTGACAGCAGCTGTCTACAAGTTTGCAGTATGAGGCATGGAATGGGCTGTCGATATGTAACTAGGTGGATCCACTGGTCAAACTGTGTAGTGGAGGGGAAATGCTGTTGCTCCTCTGTGGGCATGACCGTACAGACTTTTCTGAGGTAAGATGCCCCGTGGAAGTTACAGCTTTGTGGGAGACTATTGGTTCCTATTAGTGCCAGCTGTGTGTGCTTTGTCAGGGCTCTGGGGCTACTACATCTCGCTGCGTCTTGACAAGCCAACATAAGAATAAAATGGAGCTAACCAAAAGCCCCGTGTCACTCTTGGGGAAGGGAGGGACTAAGACAAGAAGAGTGCTGAACTCATTGCCAAACCCAGAACTCCCATATGGCAGTGCAAGATGTTTGCCATGCAAACGTTGGCTTTTCACAGGTATATGTCAGTAAGCATCACTTTCCCACCACCCGAAAATGATGGGAAAATTGTCATTGTTAATAATCAAAATGAACAAAGGGGGACTGTGACAAGTGTGTCTACAGAAAGGCTAACAAGGGTCCCAGTGCTGTGCACAGGAACACATCAGAGGTGAAGTGGAGGAGTTTAAAGGTGCACCTGATGGCCCAACTGGACAGTAGATACATTGGGATCCACCTGCTTTTTAGTGCTTGAGGTGAAATTTCCTCCAGTTCAGAGCACCCTCACAAGTCCTCTGCACCACCTCAAACCTTCTTAGACCTTGTGTGAACCCTCTGTGTGGGGTGAATCTCACTCCTGCTCTGAGAGGAAAGATGGTCCCGTGGTTAGAATACTAGCTACAAGCTCAGGAGAACCAATTTCAGTTTCTTGCTTCACTACAGACTTCCTGTGTGACCTTGGGCAGGTTACTTAGTCTCTGTGTGCCTCAGTTAATAGCATTTCCCTAACTCTTGTGCATATTGTGGGGATAAATGCACCATAGATTGTGAGGCACTCAGACAATATGGTAATGGGGAAGGGGGGAGATAAGTATCACAGATAGAAATTAGATAGCAAGAAAGCTGTGAAATATTAAAATGTCAAATATCCTGATTTGATTGCTAAATCTCGACTATTACAGTCATTACATCTTGCACAAATAAAAAGTAGTACGCCAGGGTAGTTTTTTCCTCACCTGGTAGTGAAAACTCACTTGGAAGTAAGCATTAGCATCATTCACTGACATTCCTAAACGGAGCTAATTGGATCCTTCCAAATCTCATTCTTAATTGTCTAGTTATTAATCAAGCTGGACCCCAGGCACTTACTTTCAGTCACAATCAAGGACACAGTGTAGATAATATCAGCATGGTCATTGGAAACGATGCACTTGTAGTTATCAGCATCATCCGCGGTGAGGGATTCCAGCTGGAAGAAGAAACACTTTCGTCCTCTTTGTCCATGTGTTAGTGGCTCAAATGTATTGAAGTGGACTCAGGAATTCCATTATGTATTTATTTTTAAACCCTATTTTTCCACTAGTTTATGAAATCATCTGTTGACAGTAGAAACCCTTCAGGGAGCACCTTGGAGCCCAATCCTGCAACCCCCTACTCAAGCGATTAAGGAAATTAAGGTCAAGCACTACAGACCTGATCCAAAGCCTACTGAAGTCAGTGGAGCTTAGGTGCCTAATGACTTTTAAGGATCTGGGGCAGGGAGTCTAAATTTACTCCAATAAGCTTTGGATCAGGCCCTATATTTAGAGATTCTTGCCCTGAAATGGGATATATTATCAGCAAAAACAGCTGAGTTTCTTCCCTGGTCTGTCCTTTAGGCTGGCCCTCTGCGCAGAGATGAATGTAACCCAAACCATGCGTGGACAGCATCCAACAAAGAACAGGACAGCTACCAGGCACTGGGTTTGAGGCCCATGGAATAGATGGGTTTTCATGAGGGAGCTTTGTGGAGGAGTACAGGGAAGGAGCTTGGGATGCATCAGCTGGCAGGCTGGTGAGCATAAAGGACTGCCTTGAAGATGACATGAATTAGGATAGGGTCAAGAACAGAGTGATGGGAGACATGCAGGAAGGTGGACATAAGGGCAGAACTTTTGTTGCAAATGACCTCAAATACGAAATAGGGCTGAAATGGGACATAAGTGATACTAAATAATGCCGGTGGACCATCATTTCCATTACAGTAGTGCCTGGCAACCCCAGTGAAAAATGACGGCCCCAGAGTGCTAGACCCTGTACAAATAAGTACCATAGAAAATGGTCTGTGCTCATGATCAAGGCCCTGTGCTCAGTACAGCGCTGAATGTCATCATCTATACATCAAAAGCAATCCCCGCAAATCCTACAGCAGGACTATGGCAAACTACAGAATCTTAGACCATTGCTGAAGAATGCTGTAGTGCTTTTTTATAGAGATAATGATAACACAATCAATTACAAGCCAAAAATAGTGAAAGACATGCATTACCTTTAGCACAAACTCCTTATTGATACTATCAAAAAACATTTTTGAACCTTCTTTTATTGGTATCCCACTTTCTCTTTTCCATGTTACACTGGGCTTGGGGTTACCTTTCACTTTAGCTCGAAATACTGCTTTGTCTCCTGAAATTCAAGGAGGAGAAATATTAGAGTGAGGAATTGAAAAGGAACAACATTTATCCATTATGTAGTTTCTCTACATTCACCTAAATTACTTGGGGTCATCTTAACAGTATAAGCACTTTTCCTTTTTGGAAAAGGTCAGATTAATGTAATTATATTGATTCCAGTGGAGTTATACTGGGGGTTATACTGGCTCATTAAAAGTGATCTGCACTTTTAGGAAAACGTAAAAATGGGATTGTCCCCTTTATGTGAAAGTTGGGCACTGAAGACTTGAAAAGTCTTTCTTTCTGTTTTACATTGGACATTCATATCTTGTATACTCCGCTTTTCCTGGAAGACACTATGGATGACTGGAGAACTTATTTATTTACATGTTTATTTACAAGGGTCATGTTCTGCTGGCCTTACTTAGGCAAAACTTCCCCAGATGGGAGGTTTGCCTGAGGAAGGCAGGCATGATTAATTGGCTCTCACTGAGGACTGATCTGCACCTTTGAAGTCAACAGGAGTTTTGCCATATACTTCAATGTGAGCAGGGCAAGGCCCTAAAAATAAAAGTTGATATATACCTGACCAAATGGATGAGTACACAGGGCAGGCATTTGCAAATGAAATCAGGTATTTGCATGCACAGTTACTAGGGCTGTTGATTAATCGCAGTTAACTCAAGCGATTGACTCAAAAAAATTAATGGTGATTAAAAAAATTAACTGCGAATAGTTACAGTTTTAATCGCACTGTTAAACAATAGAATACCAACTGAAATGTATAAAATATTTTGGATGTTTTTCTACATTTTCATATATATTGTATTCTGTGTTGTGACTGAAATCAAAGTGTATATTTTTGATTATAAATATTTGCACTGTAAAAATGATAAACAAAAGAAATAGTATTTTTCAATTCACCTCATACAAGTACTGTAGTGCAATCTCTGTCGTGAAAATGCAACTTACAAATGTAGATTTTTTTTGTTACATAACTGCACTCAAAAACAAAACAATGTAAAACTTCAGAGCCTACAAGTCCACTCAGTCCTATTTCTTTTTCAGCCAATCACTAAGAGACAAACAAGTTAGTTTACATCTACAGGAGATAATGCTGCCCTCTTCTTATTTACAATGTCATCAGAAAGTGAGAACAAGCATTTGCTTGGCATTTTGTAGCCAGCATTGCAAGGTATTTAGGTGGCAGATATGCTAAACAGAAGTCTTAAAAGAGCAACACTCTGATGCAGAAACTACAGAATCCAAACCACCAAAAAAGGAAAAAAAAAAAAACTTCTGATGGTGGCATCTGACTCAGATAATGAAAATGAACATGCATCGCTCCACACTGCTTTGCACTGTTGTTGAGCAGAACCCGTCATCAGCATGGACGCATGTCCCCTGGAATGGTGGTTGAAGCATGAAGGAACATATGAATCTTTAGTGCATCTGGCACATAAATATCTTGTGATGCCGGCTACAACAGTGCCATGCGAATGCCTGTTCTCACTTTCAGGTGACATTATAAATAAGAAGAAGGCAGCATTATCGCCTGCAAATGTAAACAAACTTGTTTGTCTGAGTGATTGGCTGAAGTAGGACTGAGTGGACTTGTAGCCTCTAAAATTGTACACTGTTTTATTTTTGAATGCAGGTTTTTTTTGTACATAATTCTACATTTGTAAGTTCAATTTTCATGATAAAGTGATTGCATTACAGTACTTGTATTATGTGAACTGAAAAATATTTTTTCTTTTGTTTTTTTGCAGTGCAAATACTTGTAATGAAAAATAAATATAAAGTGAGCACTGTACACATCATATTCTGTGTTGTAATTGAAATAAATTTATTTGAAAATGCAGAAAACATCCAAAAATATTTAAATAAATGGTATTTTATTAATGTTTACAGTGCGATTAATCGCAATTAATTTTTTAATCACGCGATTAATCGCGATTAATTTCTTTAATCGCTTGACAGCCCTAACAGTTACCCATTTTGTGTGTTCAACTACATGTTTTGCACATGCAATGCCCTGTTTGCATCCACATGTGCAGGTTTGGTGTGTCCACTTCAGACACCTGTTTTGAAATATTATATCTTTAGTGTCCTGGTAATGAGGTGACTTTTCAGTGGAATGGGGTGCTGCTTACCCTCAGGGGCTGTCAGTGGATGAGGCTTCTCCACAAATTCAGGGATGCTTTCTCCTAAAGGGATCTCAAAGGAGCGTGTCACCATGCTGAAGGACTCCACAGTGGTAGAAGATTTCCTAGAAACAACTGCCTCTATTAGAAGAAAAATATATTAGTCAGGAGGAACAGAAATGTGGCTTTTGAGGTGTTTATTTGTTGTGGGGAAGGGCTCCCCAATGTCCATTAATTATACTGAAAATTATTTAGATCATCTGAAACCCTGATAGAAGGATGGCTCAGTGCACAGGGCACTAGCCTGGGGACTTGAGAGACTTGAGATCCTGCTTCACCACAGACTTTCTGTGTGACTTTGGACAAGTCACTTAGTCTCTCTGAGACTAAGTTCCCCATCTGTAAAATGGGTATAATAGCACTTCCCTACCTCACAAGGGTTGTTGTGAAGATAAATACATCATCTATTGTGAGGCACGCATATACTATGAAAATGAAGGCTATTTAAGTACTTTAGATAGAAAACCTGCTTATCAAAAGATAAGTCCCTTGAAGAGGTTTCAATAACTGCAGTTGTCATGGACTTTGCACTGGGTTTTAGCCTCCTAAGCCCTGTTTTTTGCCTGTGATATCTAGACTGGTCCATGGACTGATTTGCATCAACCATCTTCTTCCATGCAGTCAGAAATGCAAGCATTACAAGGAAAGACCACTCTTTATGTTAGCCAGATTTATAATCTAAAAGCCATGACAACACCCTTTGAGGTTGTATCAGCTTCCAGAGACTGAAAAGATACTTGCCTCCCACAATCTTGGTGGTCTGAGACATATGTTGCATCTGGGAGCTGGAGACTTTAATGGAGTGATGTTGCTGGACCATGGTTTCCATTTGCATGACTCTGGTTGCCATGATGAAAATATCTTGATTTCTGCACCTCTCAGTATGTGTGCGAACTTTGGTGGGGAGAAAGGGGAGACAGAATGGAATTCAGAATAAAAAAAAAACATGCCTAGCTGATCCACTCAGACATAAGGCCTTCCAGTGCCATTTCTGCACTTGTATTTTTTCAGCAAATCAGGATAATGTTCTGTGGTGGACTATCACAGAACAACAATTTCAGCACTTATCAACCCAAGGGCTAAAAGGATAAGATTTTGAAAATATTCATTTCAGAAGGCTCCAAGATGCTGCCTTTTTGATCAAAATTAGTGAATGTAAGAATGACTATACTGGGTCAGACCAATGGTCCATCTAGCCCAGTGGTTCTCAACCAGGGGTATATGTACCCATGGGGCTACATGAACTCAGCTAGATATTTGCCTAGTTTTACGACAGGCTACATAAAAAGCACTAATTAAAATTTCGTACAATGAGCTGTTTATATTGCTCTATGTCCTATACACTGATATGTAAATACAATATTTATATACTTATATATTGAAAGTACAATATTTCAGTTGATTTATTTTATAATTTATAATTAAAATCAGCAATTTTTCAGAAATAGCGTGCTGTGACACTTTTGTATTTTTATATCTGATTTTGTAAGCAAGTAGATTTTAAGAGAGGTGAAATTTGGGGTACACAAGACAAATCAGACTCCTGAAAGGGGTACAGTAGTCTGGAAAGATTGAGAGCCACTGATCTAGCCCAATATTCTCTTTCTGACAGTGACCAGTGCCAGATGCCAGGGATTTGGAACAATCAAATTTTTGAATTGCTCCAGTCTGGCTCCGCTCCAGCTCCGGGCAAAAATCTACTGGTCTGCTCCAGCTCCGGGCTCCGCTCCAAAGCCCTGCCAGATACTTCAGAGGGAATGAACAAAACAGGGCAATTCTGAGTGATCCATCCCCTGTTGTTCAGTCCCACATTGTGGTAGTTGGAGGTTTAGGGACACCCAGAACCTGGGGTTGCGTCTCTGACCATGTTAGCTAATAGCCATTGATGGACCTATCCTCCACAAATTTATCTAATTATATTTTTAACCCAGATACAGGGGCGGCTCCAGACCCCAGCACGCCAAGCGCGTGCTTGGGGCGGCATGCCGCGGGGGGTGCTCCGCCGGTCGCCGGGAGGGCGGCAGGTGGCTCCGGTGGACCTCCCGCAGGCGTGGCTGCAGAAGGTCAGCTGGTCCCGCGGCTTCGGTGGAGCATCCGCAGGCACGTCCGCGGGACCAGCGACCGACAGAGCGCCCCCTGCGGCATGCCGCCGTGCTTGGGGCAGCGAAATGGCTAGAGCCGCCCCTGCCCAGATATACATTTGGTCTTCACAGCATCCTATGGAAAAAGTTCCACAGGATGACTGTGAGTTGTTCCTTTCATTTGTTTTAAACCTGCTGCCTATTAATTTCATCAAGTGACACCCCCCCCCAGGTACTCGTGTTACGTGAATGGGTAAATACAACTTCTTTATTCACTTTCTTCATATCATTCATAATTTTAGAGTCCTCTAGCATATCCCTCCTTATTCATCTCTTTTCTAAATTGAACAGTCCCAGTTTTTTCATCTCTCCTCAGACAAAAACTGTTCTACACCCCTCACCATTTTCATTGCCCGTCTCTGCACCTTTTCCATTTCTAATATATCCTCATTGAGTTGTGGCTATCATAACTGCACACAGTATTCAAGGTGTAGGTATACAATGGATTTATATAGTGGCATAATATTTTCTGTCCTATCATCTCTCCCTTTTCTAATGGTTCCTAACATTCTGTTCACTTTTTTGACTGCTGCTGCACATTGAGCGGATGTTTTCAGAGAACTATCCAGGAATCCTCCATGATTTCTTTCTTGAGCGGTAACAGCTAATTTAGACCCCATCATTTTGTATTTAAATTTGGGATTATGTTTTCCAATGTGAATTACTTTGCACTTATCAAAACTGAATTTCTCCTGCCATTTTGTTGCCCATCACCCAGTTTAGTGAGATCCCTTTGTAATTCTTCACCGTCGGCTTTGGACTTAACTATCTTGAGTAATTTAGTATCATCTGCAAATTTTGCTACCTTACTGTTCATCCCTTTTTCCAGATTATTTATGAATATGTTGAACAGTACAGTACAGGTCCATGGGGAACCCTGCTATTTACCTCTCTCCATTATGAAAACTGACCATTCATTCCTACCCTTTGTTTCCTATCTGTTAACCAGTTACTGATCCATGAGAGGACCTTCCCTCTTATCCCACAACTGCTTATTTTGCTTAAGAACTTTTGGTGAGGGACCTTGTCAAAGGCTTCCTGAAATATATTAACTGGATCACCCTTGTCCACATGCTTGTTGATACCCTCAAAGAATATTAATAGATTGGTGAGGCATGTTTTCCCTTGATAAAAGCCCTGTTGACTCTTCCCCAACATATTGTGCTTATGAGTCTGATAATTATGTACTTTACTATAGTTACAACCAATTTCCCTGGTACTGAAGTTAGGCTTATTGGTCTTTAATTGCCAGGATCACCTCTGGAGCCTTTTTTAAAAATAGGCACTATATGAGCTACTCTCCAGCCACCTGGTACAGAGGCTGATTTAAGCAATAGGCTACATACCACAGTTAGTAGTTTGGCAATTTCATATCTGAGTTTCTTCACAGCTCTTGGGTGAATACCATCTGGTCCTGGTGACTTATTACTGTTTAATTTATCAGTTTGTTCCCAAACCTCCTCTACTAACATCTCAGTCTGGGACAGTTCCTCAGATTTGTCACCTAAAAAGAAGGGCTCAGCTGTGGGGTCCTCTGTCACATCCTCTGCAGTAAAGACTGATGCAAAAAATTAATTTAGCTTCTCCACAACAGCCTTGTCCTTGAGTGCTCTTTTAGCACCTTGATTGTCCACTGGCCCCACTGACTCTTTGGCAGGCTTCCTGCTTCTGATATATTTACTTTTTTCTTGTTGTTAGTTTTTAATGTCTTTAGCCAGCTGTTCTTCAAATTCTTTCTTGGCCTGACTTCTCATACTTTTACACATGAGTTGCCAGAGCTTGTGCTCCTCTCTGTTCCCCTCACTAGGAGTGCTTTTAGCTATTTATTGTTTGAGGACTGGCTCCTCAACTGGTGTAAACCAGCGTAATTGGTGTTTTCAGCTAGATCGATTTACACCAGCTGAGGAGCTGGCTGTGACCATAAAATATACTGCACTGCATTAGCTCTGATCATTTATTAAAAGGTTTTAGGGTGTGTCCCTGCAACCTTCACTCATGTAACTAGCACTTACTAACCGGAGTCATCTCACTGAAGCCCACTCACTGAAACAAAGACCGTTCTGTGTAATTAGACACTTACACCCTCATTTTGCACCATGAAAGTCAATAGGAGCTTTGCCACTGGTGTGCACGGGAGCAGGAGCAGGCCCCTGATGCCTATTCATTCTATTTTACTCAGAGTTTTTTAATCCACTAATTTTAAAAAGTGAATCAGAGAAGGAGGGACAGAATTTCCCTAAGCAAGGCCCAGAGCAGGAAGTTCAACTCTGGGTGCATCCCACAGCTGGCAGCAGGGGACAGGCAGGTCCATATGCCTTGGGTGGAGCTGCAGGAAGCAGTGTGTCTCAGGCAGGCACATCACCTCTGAAAGGAGCATACCCACTGTGCTACCCTGGAACAGTGTGCAGTATTCACTTCCTCCTCAGCAGGGCCGGGGGAGGAGGCCAAACCCTCTTTCTGCTCCCGCTAGCAATACTCATACCAACAGCAGTGTTAGAACCCAGTAACCCTTGCACTAGTGCAATCACAATGGGTATTGGTCATGCCCACCCAGTGCACTGTAGGAGTGGAAAGGATGCTTGACTCTCCCTCTGCTTGCTCAAAGACTGGGTACCGTTAACACCTTAACATTTTGTTTCCCTAGTGCTAAAAGTCCACTTTGGGAACTGATATACAATGAAGACTAGAACATAGATCCATGAGTCCCTGACACACTCTTGTGGCATTAAAGAATCATGTCAGAGCAGAGAACCATCATCTGGAACCTGATCTCCTCTCACTCAGCTTTCCTGTAACAAGGACCTGGTCTGGTGTGGGTTGAGATTATGTTACACCTCCAGGGGATGCAGGGCAGAAGGCACAATCCATGGGGAAGGGGAACTTTAAGCTACCTTTATGACTGTGTGTGACCAGAGGCCAGGCTTATTGGTGATGTCGCCTAGCGATGAGGTCTTGGGCTCTCAATTTCCTCTCGGTCGCTGATGCTGCCTCTAGGCAACTAGTTGTGACCGAAGGCCAGGCTTATCGGTGGCATCGCCTAGTGGTTATGTTGTTGGGCACTCAAATTTCCTCCTCTCAGTCTCTGATGCCACCTGACGGCAACTCCTCTAGTAGTGGGATGGCCTACCTTTTGGTGGGCGGCAACTCAGCCCTCTGTCTGGGTCATCAATTCAAACCCTTTGGGTAGCATTGTCCAGTGAACTGTAGAGGGCCTTGCATCCTTACAACTGGGAAGGACCCTCACTCTATCACTTGGCCTGCGTAGGTGGCTTATCCTTGCCACGACGCTTTCAGCATGTCTATCTTCTCTTTACACCTGGGAGGGGTGGAAGTGAGGTTTATGCTCCTATCTGGGGGGTTGGAAGTGGAGTCCAGGCCTTCCACTCCACCAGGCTTTGACCCAGGGCACTATGAGAAGCAAACTATGACAGGCACCAGGGAGCGCCCCAAGACTGCCTTGCTGGGCCGCTTTCTACCATCCACCCCTCTGCAGGCTCAAAGTCCAACTTAAAGTAGCAGCGGGGGAAAAGGGTAACTGATCCTTCAGCCCAGCTGGGCGCTGCTGGTAGTCCCTTGTTCCCCAATGGAGGCTTCTGTGGCAGCTTGGGTCAGGAGCTGTCAGGGTATATATATTCTGTTCCCCCATCTGCCCCCATTGTCTGATTCCCTTTAAGATCCTTCCTCCAGTGGGAGCATGCTCTGATGGTTGGGGGGAAGGGGCAGGGTCCCTGCTGGGACCAGAACTGCTCCATAACCTCTTCAGTTCTAGTGTGGGATTTATATACCCCACCACAGCATGAGATTTTGGGCTGCCAGTGGGGACAAGATGGCTCCCTGCATAAATGAGAGCCTCTCCAGGGGTGTTCTAATTTATGGCGGCCTCCCATGGGCTGCCTCACAGTCCAAAATCTCCATAGCATCATGTGCTAAGAGTGAATCCCCATCCTATCACTGATATGCCCCCTCCCACCCTGTCCCCTAAACCAGGGTGTACAAGGGAGGCCAGTTTAGCATCCCTATGCCTGTACTGGAGGGAAGTCTCCCTTGGCTCCTTGTGGGTAGAGGATAGGTGAGGAGGTACAGTTCCAGTCCCGGTACATCCCCAGAGTTCCCTTGGTCCCTGTGGCTTTCTCTGTTCCACTCAGACTTCATCTTACTGATAAGATTTGGAAAAGTTGTGACTATCTGGAAACAATAAGCTTGCTAAGAGGGAGGTGAAGGAAGATTTCTGCTTTCACAGACCACCTTAAATGTCTTCCTTCCCCTCACCTCTCTTGTTCAAGGGGTCGCTTGCTAATGGAGTGGGGAGATCGGCTAATGTGGCCTGCATCTTGCAGGAGGTCAGACTAGATGATCATATTGGTCCCTTCTGATCTATGATTCTATGATTCTTCTCTCACCTTTCCTCCCTGGCATATGATATTTTTTGGCACAGGTGATGGTCATGGGTGGGACTGGGCAAAGGACAGGAGAGGGGAAATTCTTTCTAATACCAAACACACTGGGAAGAACCACATTTTGCTCTGACTTACACTGGAAGCCATAGGTGCCGACTTTTACTTTTTCACCCCCACTCCGTCCTGAGACCCACCACCACTCCGCTCCCTCCCCAAGACCCCCGCTGCTCTCCGCCTTCCCCCAACCCCTTCCTTGAGCCTACAAACAGCTGACTGGGGGGTGCCGCCCAACAGCTGTGGCTGGTGAGTGCTACAGCCCCAGAGCACTCAAGGTGTCAGCACCTATGCTGGAAGCAGGTGCTAATGGGAGAAATGTATTTATCACACTCCTTTGATCACCTCACCTGCTCCTCTGCCCCATAAGCCATACGGCTTGGGACTTACTCTAAGATTTCGAAACCTTAAGCAACTTCACACAGTTTCCATTGTTTAAAAATCAACCTCCACAGAAATGCTTCTTCCTCTCCTCCCAAATGTGGAATTGCCTCTCCCTCCAAATTACCCTTGCCTGAGCCAAAGAAGAAGCAAGTTTCAATCCTGGGCCAGCGACAACTTTTCTATACATAAAAATGTCATTGCTTAAGGTCTGCTACTTTGCACAGAGCTTTATACCATTAGAGATTACTTGCTTCCCTGTGGGACTAGCATGACCTTCAAAGGCCCAAAATATTGGACTTTAAAGATAAGGCATTTACTGTCATATATTGCTGCCCATCAACAGGGTCCAATTTGTACCTAGGTCTTTGAGCAAGAAAGAATACAAAATGACAGTGTAGGCAAATCTTTTCCCCTCAGGGGCAGAGATAAATCATAGAGAACATATATAAATTGGGTGACCCCACCACACAGAGGTGATTTTCACCTGTTCTTTCTTGTGTGATTACTACACCATATTTATTTTGATTGCATCTTATTAAATATCTGCAAGTAAAGTTGGGTCTTGAGAAATGGATGGTCAACACCATTAAAGTACACGTGACAAAGATTTGGTGTGAAGAATGGTAATTTTGTGCCAGTTGCTGAAGATCAAGATGGAAAAGGTTGTCTAGCCCATCCTCAAGCTAGTGTAGGATTATTCCCTATAGTGTATTTTCTACAGCGTTTTAAGACTAGTTTTAAATGCCTCCAGCAATGGTGCTTCAAGGTGGTATTTCATGAGGTTCATTGGTTTTTAACTGTCAATCCTCCCACCCCAAAACAGTGAACAAAACAAAAATTAAAATAAAGCTAAAAACATGTCAGAGAACACTTTTCCACCCCAGATACCCACAGAAAAGACACTTAGCGAATATCCAGTGATTTAACATTATAGGCAATATGTATTCATGTAAAGTTTACCTTTTCTTCAAGCTGTCACGATCCTGGTTGAGCCCTACTATGAGTTTTCAGACCATCAGTGGATCCTTCTGTATCTTTTGGCTGATGGGAAGCACTGTAGACAGTTGCAGTCTCAGGAAGACAGCTGGGTCCCTCAGCACAGGACAAATATGGATCTAAGCAGTTCAAACTTTAAATACATACTGGCCTCTTGTGGGCTATGTAGTTACATTCATTACACTGACTTCAGCAGTTTCACATGCTTGGAGGAATAGGATGATAAAATCTTAAGGGCAAGGATGACTATATAACAAGAATAACCTGTCTGAAGGTCAAAGAGATGGCTTCTTGCAGCTTTTCTCAAGATATATCAGGGTGTGATTTCAAGATCTTGACCAAGCTCAGGTACCTTTTTATATTCAACTTAACTGTTTTATTTTGTTTGTTTTCAAATATAAAACATTTGGGGTCAGATTTTCAAAAGAATTCAGCACCCAAGAGCTTCTGTTAAGGCACCTAAATAAGAGACCTGATTTTCAAAAAAGCTCAGCACTCATCGAACAACCTAAATGAAAAGGCCAGATTTTTAAAAAAAATGCTCAACACTTAGCAGTCTCTGTTGTTCACAAATCTGTCCACTTAAGTTTCCAAATGGGAACAGAGCTCTTTTGAAAATGGGTACTGAGCTTTTTTGAAAATCTACCCTTTTATATTCAGCAATCAACTCTAGATTCTGCCATCCTTCCATGTGGAGTAGTACTTTACTGAAGGAATAGTCCCGCTGAAATCAATGGAAGTTCTCACAGAACAGGGTACTTCTCAGCATGAGTAAAGGTAGCATGATCTGACCATTCAGCTCTTTCATTTTATTTGACATAAAGTAATACTAAAATAATAAATGCATAACAGTAACAACAACCACCACCTTAAATTTATATAGCACTTTCCATTCCAAAGGATCCAGACCTGACCTCTTGTTTGTGCCGTGGCTGAAGTAGCGACCACACATTGTTTATCTTCATTGGATGGCCATTCAAAGTGCAGTTAAACTGATTACCCTGGATTTATGCTAGGTGTAAATGAGAGCTGAGTCTGGCCCAGGATGACTCTGGGAAATAATCTACCATTACTTTTAAAAAGTATAGGAGCCTAGCAAAATGAAGACCTGAATGCAAAGAAATCTCCATCACTAGTTGGTTTCCAAAGGTCATCAGAGAGAAATGACTTGCATGCAAAACCTCCAAAGCTTTCAAATGGGAAGTTCATGGAATATACAACCATGTGTTGATTTCTAATATCCTAGCAGAAAGAGATGATAAAAAAAACCCAGTAAAGAAATATACAGAAACTGAAACAATGTGTATTTTTCCACAGAGCATAAAAGAGCCATATGCCGGGCATAATTTAACACCCACAGTAGTGTTTGCTGGATAAAAATGGGATTCAATTACTATAGAAGCTCAGCTCTGTAAATTTTCCCTCACTCCTCTGAAACCTGGTGTTCCCACTAACACAGATGCCTTTATCAAAATGGAGTAGCATGTAAACTGCATTGGTCCTGGTTTCAAATGTCTATGGTAGTATTTGTTGCTTGCTACTAATAAATCCCTCAAGACATGACTTTTCACATTCTGCCCCTTCAAAATTCCAGAGCAGAAACAAGCAACCAAGGTAGATAGAAACAGTTGAGATTAATGCCATCCCTTCATGTTTGTTTCACAATCCTATTTAAATACTGTTCTCCCCATCTTTTCCACTCCTACTACTTAGGGTTCTAGCCTGACTTTTTGTCTACACACACACACACACACACACACTCACTCTCTCGATTTGCATGAGCCGTGCTCAGCATAACATCTGACAAGTGCAGGGGCAAATGTGGCTCTAAGCCACTTTTCCATTCTACCAATCCTGGTGGTCGCTGGGAGCTGTCTACCAGGTAGAGGAGTCTACCAGCCAGGGAGGGGAGAGCCAGCTTTACCACTCCTGGGAGGCAAGGGGAATTCTCAGCTACCATGTTAGGACAGGGCAATGAGGATCCATCCCCTGGTGTATGGTCACACCCTGAAGCAAACGAACCAACCAACCACCCGAGGATAGTTAGCTGAAAAATATTGCAGATTTCTCTCTTTTTTTAAAAAAAAAGTTTCAGGTCATATTTAAAGGCAGGATGAGAATTAAAATTGTGAAATGCTCCACCCCCTGGGGACCCCTACTGTACGCATTATAGCTGTGGCTGCAAAGCTCTGCTTTTTCCTTGAATTATTTTCATGACAGCTGCAGGCCCCATTAAGTCACTACAGCAGCAGTCCTTTGTCTGTAGAGGACAGAGCAAAGCTCATGGAAAGATCTAATTAATTAAGCCCCCGCATACCCATGTGAGCTGTGGTAAGGATGATTTCCCCCATTCTGCAGAAGAGTAAACCAATAGGAGCACTAGGCACTCAGTACCTAAACATTCAGGCTACTTAATAAGGTGCCTGAATGCATATTTAGTTACCTATCTTTGAAAAATCTGGAACATTGTATAAAATCTAGATATAGAGCCCCAGTCACCTGACTCCCAAGTCCTCTGCTCTAACTACTCCAACACATTCCCTCCCCTTCTTCTCCCTCCTATATGGGCAATATAATAGGGTGACCAGACAGCAAGTGTAAAAAAATCGGGACGGGGGGATAATAGGTCCCTATATAAGAAAAAAAACCCCAAAATCTGGACTGTCCCTATAAAATCGGGACATCTGGTCACCCTACAATGTAAGAACCCCCACTACGCTACCCTTTCCTTTGCTCCACAGACATCTACCAATATACCAGAGCTTCTTCTCAATTCTTCCATCTGATTTTCGTATGCACAGTCCAGGGGCACACAATTTAAGTATGCAAAGGAGAAGGATTAGAGCAGGAGGGGCCGTGCAGGATTCTTTCCTTTTGATCCCCGGAGAGAAGTACTGCTGCAAAAAGCCTTTGCCTTATAAGAAGAAAGCAGAAGACATGCAGCTGCCACTGGGACCAGAGGAACTAAAGTCAGACATAATAATAAAACTTTGACTCAGGGAAGCATTACAGCTTCTCAAAGGAGAAATCTTTGTAATAAGACACATGCTGCTACAGGAATTCTCTGTCCCATGGACTCAAAGATGTGCTGAAGTTAAAGGGGAAGCAGAGGAAACTGATCACATCAGAAGGGGACTGGCAAGACACACTCTAGAGGGCAGGAACAATTCCCAGAAAATGGTGACAATGAACATTTTAGAATAATAATGGTGCAGTGTGGTTCCTTGTTTGCATTCTGAGAAGCCTGAGAGAGATGAGACAAAGAAAAGCAGCACCTGAGCAACATGGTTGGAGAGAACAAAGGACTGGAAGTCAGGATACTGGCATTCTATCCATCTTCAGGCTTTTTACAGCAGTCCATCAACATAATAGCTTTCTTTTAGATACTATAAGCCATATTGCCAGCACTGAAACTAACTTGCTGCATAGCTCTGAATAAGTCACTTAACCTCTCTTTGCTTCTCAGGTTTCCCCATCAAGAAAATGGACATAATGCTAAGTAGCCTTTGCAGGCCTTAAGGGTATGGCTACACAGACATTAAACACCTGTGGCCCGCCCAGGTCAGCTGACTCTGGCTTGCAGGGCTGGGGCTGCAGGGCTGTAAATTTATGATATAGATGTTTGGGTGTGGGCTGGAGCCTGAGCTCTGGGACCTTGGGATCAGGGAGGGTCCAGAGCCAAGGCTCCAGCCTAAGACCAAATGTCTACATAACAATTTTTAGCCCCGCAGCCCAAACCCAAGTCAGTTGACCTAGGCCAGCTGCAACTGTGCCGCAGGTCTTCTATTCCAGTGTAGATGTACCGTACATGGCCTGTGTAGGCCACCTACATGGAAGTGAACTTCACACCAAGCTGCTGAATTCCATTTGGAATGTGGCGTCTATTGTACTAATGTATCTGGAGTCTGTGAGGAAAGTGACCACCACCTTGTACCGCAGTATAATGCATTCAACTGTCTGGGGTAGAGGAAGAATCCCTTCCTGACCTCAGAAGGCAATCAGCGTGCACACTGAAGCATGAGGACTGTCAGCCCTTAGAATGCTTTGCCCTCACAAGTACAGCTGCAAATGTTACTTTCACTCACTTGCATTTCTAATTCTCTCTTGAATGCTGCGAAACTATTTTTCTCTCTGGGAATCCTGAGCTGCCCCTTATTACCATATACTCGCATTTACCATCACAAATGTCAGAAATTACACACATATATTTAGGATTGGCAGGGTAGGGAAGAGAGTTTAACCTCACAGAAAATATGCTTTAATTTTTTTCCAAGCAAAAATACAAAATATTAGTTTCACTTAAAAACACCAATAGTTATGATTAAGAAGTTGTAAATTTAACCTCTCATTTTCTGTTTAACATCTCTCCCTGATAAAATTGCCACCAGCCATAACATCAAAATCCCAGTTCTCAGGCTTACAACCCAATCCAGATTCAGACATGCACCTCATAAGACTGTCCATGTGCAAGTTACACTGTCCCTCTGCTCCCCCTCCTGTCTCTACCTGAAACTGCAGGGTACTGAATTGGATAAAGCTGCTGTTTTCTGACCTCTTCAATCCCAAGCATTTTACTCTAAATAAATATGTGAGGTGTAGGAATAAATCCCAAAATAACTGGAGCCACTTCACCACAGTATATTCACGAGCTATGGCCAAGATTTGCGAAAGCGTCTAGTGATTTTGGGTGCCCAACTTGACACACCCTAAAGGTGCCTGATTTTCAGGAAATGCTCAAACTGGGCACCTAAAAATTAAGGCATCCAAAGTTCATAGTTACTTTTGAAAATCTTGGCCAGAATTCGGAGTGCTCTTAGGTGACTGACAAGAGTATTTTGCGAATAGTTTGCCAGAACAAGAATAAATACAATACTTAGACCTTGATTCTAAATGTGCTTAAGGTCTACACGGGGGGGGGGGGGGGGAGGAGGGGCACGGATCGATCTAAGATATGCGACTTCAGCTACGCTATTTGAGTAGCTGAAGTCGAAGTATCTTAGTTCGACTTACCTGGCTGTCCTCACGGTGGCAAGTCGACCGCCGCGGCTCCCCATCGACTCCGCTTATTCCTCCTGCCAAGGTGGAGTACGGGTATCGATTCGGGGATCGATTTATCGCGTCTAGATGAGACGCGATAAATCGATCCCCGATAGATTGATTACTACCCGCTGATCCGGTGGGTAGTGTAGATGTGGCCTAAGAGTTAAGCTTGGTCTCAGTGTTCATATAACAACAACAATAATGGGAATATCTAGCTCTTACATAGCACTTCTCATCTGTTGATCTCAAAGCACTTAACAAAGGATGGGAAGCATCATCACTGTCATTCTATTGCTGGGGGGGGGACTGAAGCAAGAGGTGTGGTTTGCCCAAAGTCGAACTGCAAGTCAATGAGAGAGTGACAAGCTCAACACAGATCCCTCCTCACTACCAGTCGTGGTGTCCTATTCACAGCATGTTTCACCCAGTGAGGCATGGAACTGCTCACATGACAAGACAGAAGGAAGACTATAACTGATTATGCTGAGAAAAATAATTTTTGGTGTGTTATAAAACCACACACTGGACACAAGAATTTGTTGTGGTCCTACGGGAAACACTTTGCACTACAGACGCTAACTGAGGTCTCTGGTATAGGATCATCTGCTGAGCTTTGTGGAGAGGGGAGGTAAAAGTGTGCTAGGTCTGTGTTTTTTCACTAGATAAAGAGTCTCCAATAATGAAAGTGGTAGTGCCCACTATCAGCGTAGTTCCCCCGTCCTTAGCAGGGCAGTTAAAGATTTAAACCTATTAAGTAGCAGGAAAGAAGTAATCCCGCCCATTCTAAACACCATATAAGATCACATAAGGTCACAAGAGGTGAGACAAGATGATCTAATAGTCCCTTCAGTTCTTAAACTCTATAAACGGAGAGAGAAATATGTGAATGATGTTAATTATGGGATGGCCAAGCAATAAGTAGGTGGATTAGTGCCAAGTTGGTAAAACAAAATAACATCTCACAAGGCATTTGAACATTTTGAGCGTGAGTAACTAGAATGCTCTGTCTGTGGTGATGCAAAGCAGCTGTAAAGCCATTTGAACCAGTCAGTTAAGCCAGGTTTATGGCTGCTTTGTATCAATGAATGGATGCAAAGCCATGAGAATGCACTGGTGAAACTGGCTGTACATTTTCAAGAGCCCCTCAGAGCATGCTACTAATGCAAAATGGGAGTGAGCAGCAGGCTAGTCTTCCTTAAGTTGATGTCCATGGAGCTACACTGATTTACAGCAGCTGAGCATCTAAGCCTCTGTGTTGATCTTACGGACCACTATTTATAGTAGTTCCTACTTTGTTTGCTGTGGGATGATTCTCTACTAGGAATTCTCAGAAAAGAGACAAATGTTTCGATTCAGCTACTGTCCCATACCCACATCACTATCCTTCAGCAACAAATAGTCTTTATTTGACACATGGCATAAATCGTGCAAAAACATATTGTTTTCTTCACTTACTTGGTTTGACACTGAAGGGCACCAAACATCTTAAAACATTATTGGGGGGGGGCAGTTTCCACTTACAATGCCATTCAGACCATCAGTGGTGCTTGTTTCTAAGAAAGGGTCATTAGATGGGGGGTAATTAGATTTATAATGTCACTCTTATAAAAAGTTGGTAGCAAGGAGAGTTAGGATAGCTGGTAAGTTTTACATAAAACAGTCATGTTATGCTCAAAATGCTTAAGTTTATTGCTCTATTTAATGATGACCAGCAGTATTTTAAAAAAGAACGCCAGTTCACTTGGTTAGCGTATCACTGAAGCAAATATTTTAAATACAGCAATAAAATCAAGTGGTTTAAAGATAACACATTTTGCCACATTCATGCAAACCCTGCTGACAGGATTTTTACAGAGGCATGATACAAGGTAAACACAGGTACTGAACCAACAGAAGACATGTACTGAATTTTTGGGAAAGCTTTCCCCACAGTGACACAGTAAGTTGTATGCACAGCTCTTCAGGCCTGTGCAGAACATCAGTGGGAGCAGGATCAAGCCCTTATTATTCTCAGGGGCGGCTCCAGGCCTCAGCACACCAAGCACATGCTTGGTGCAGCATGCCGCGCGGGGTGCTCTGCCGGTCGCCGGGAGGGCGGCATGCCTGCGGAGGGTCTGCTGGTCCTGTGGCTCCGGTGGACCTCCCGCAGGCGTGCCTGCGGAGGGTCCGCTGGTCCCATGGTTTCAGTGGACCTCCCGCAGGCGTGCCTGCGGAGGGTCCGCTGGTCCCATGGCTTCAGTGAAGCCGCGGGACCAGCGGACCCTCCACAGGCATGCCTGCGGGAGGTCCACCGGAGCTGCGGGACCGGCGACCAGCAGAGCGCCCCCCATGGCATGCCGCTGTGCTTGGGGCGGCGAAATGTCTAGAGCCGCCCCTGATTATTCTGAATGCTGTTTGATCCCTTCTTGATCAACAAGTGCCATAAATTCTCAGAATTTTCAGCACTTCCTAGAAATGTTTAAAAAAAAATTGCAGATATCTTCAATTGCTCACTAGGGCCCTAGTTCGCAAAGCACTTCATTCACATAGTCAAGTCCATCCATGTTCAGTAAAGTGCTCAAGCACGTATGTAACGATGCACATACTTGGAGTCCTTTGCTGAATCGAGGCCTAGAACACAACCAAGATCAGCAGAGTCTCTATTGCCTAAAGGAACCACTGCTGCATGGATCAGGGGTTTTAGGAACCAGAGAGAGTGACAGTCTAAATTTATTTTCAAAGGCAAATCTCTAAACAGTGGCCAACATATTAAGGCTGAGATTTTTCAAAACTTCCTATAGGATTTGGATGCCCTTTTCCCATAAACTGTAATGGGAACTTGGCACTCAAATCAATTAAGGTATGTTTACACTGCAACCAGGAGGTGATTGCTGCTGCTTCGCTGCTACCTTTGATCTAGCATGTCCAAACATCCTGCAATCACACACTTAAGTGCAGCGGAGACATTCTCTCATGGCTTGTCTATACATAAAACACTGCAGCGTCACAGTGTAGCTCTTCAGTGAAGAGGGAGAGCTTCTCCCATTGGCACAGGTACTCCACATCTGAGAGGCAGTAGCTAGGTTCACGGGAGAATTCTCCCATTGAGCTAGTGCTGTCTATGGTGGGGTTTAGGTTGGTTTAACTGTGTCACTCGAGGGTGTAGAATTTTCACACCCCTGAGCAACGTAGTTATATCAACCTAACTTCCTGGTGCAGACCAGGCCTCAGCCAGCTTTGAAAAATCTCAATCTAACTTCATAGTGCACGAGTGACCTCCTTTACTATGTATTCATTAAAGAAGAGCTCAAGTCACAAAATTCAGAATCTGTGTTTAAAACACCCCAACTTTCATGGGAAATTGTATCATGGATTTTGGTCTGGCTCATAAAGAGAGTAGCTATTTGCCAAATTCAGATCTGGATCCAAGTTAAGATTTCATAATGCTCACAAAGATTCGGGGGATGCTTGAATTCAGGGTTTGGTTCAGTCTCATCTCTAATAGTCACCAAACTTTTCCATTCTTTTCTTGATTCCATAGTATATTGGAGATAAAGAAGTGGCAATTGCCTCATGTCAATGAATTGTTCCCCCCCCCTCCCCCGGCTCCCTTGGTTCTGCTACATTTTGTGGATTTTTCTTTTTTCACAAGCAAACATGAGGTGTGAAACATGATTTCAATATGAATCAACTTGAATCATTTAATGCAGAGGCTCAGAAGGTTTATGATATACACAGTATTCGGTAGTTTAAAATGTAAAAACAATCAGAAAAAGGCAAAAAGTTAATTTCAAGCTTAGTCAACATACGGTACATATTTCAGCATGACAGTTTCAAAGAGTTCCACACTGTATTTGGATCTATTAGCAATTAAATCATTTTTTAAAAATAGCAAACTCAAGACAGCTAGTGAATTTTTTTTGATTTTGTAACAAATGAGCTACTATTCTTATTTACAGTATAAATAAGCCATTTTTTTGGTGATTATGTTCTGCCACATATTTAAGACAAGCAGTATCTCAGCTCTTAAATGTTGATGCAAACAAGGGCATAAAAGAAAGCAATATCAAAGTAAAACAAATATGTATATATATATATATATATGTATATATATCTTCAACAAAGACTGCCAAGTTACCATGTGTCTCTTATCAGATCTATAATATAGCTGACTCCTCTCAAGAGTTCTCTTGGTTTTAACCACTAGGAATATCATGAATGCTTATTCTTCTGCTGCTCTAGAGAGCTGTTTTTCATACAAGCTCATGACATGGTGGACAAATTGATATTGTTCACAAGTCTGGATCATTCCTCCCCTGAAAAGGAAAGCAGAAGAAAAGGGGAGGGAAACAGTCCTTGTATTATACGTAAACAGTGTACTTAATGGTGAATGGCACAGCTAAAATGAAATGGCCTTTTGCTCCAAGAGCCTATTCCAAAGCCCACTGACTGAAGTCAATGGAAAAGCTGCCACTGACTGCGTTGGGTTTGGATCTGGCCCCAAATGCCTCTGCTAACCAGGAAATGAGAGGTATTCAGAACAGAAATCAGTTTTACCTTTGCTTTTCTCTCAGTGAGGCCCTAATTCGTTGACAATATCATCATTTATGATGTGTTACAGGAGTCATGCTAGGCACTGTATAAATACATAGACAGACAGTCCCTGCCCCAAAGAGCTTGCAGTCTAAATAGACAAGACAGGTGTGAGGGGAAACAAGTTAGGGGACTTGTTCAATGTCACCCAGCAGGTCAGTGGCAGAACTGGGAATAGAAGCCAGGTCTCCTAAATCCCAAACCAGTGCCCTATCAACTGGGCCTCACTGTTTCCCATGCAGTAAATGAGATTCCCCCCCCCCCCATCTCTGATGTCATAGGATGATGCATTCTGGAATACTTCCAGTGAACCAGGAAGTGCCAGCAGGATTTCAGACTACGCAAAGACATTTCAACAGAGAATAGCTCATATTCTGAGCTGACTGCCACCCACATCCTGATTAGTAAGGACTTTCGACATAGAAATCTGGGCTTCACTCAGCTTTCAGTCTAACTTTGCTGTTCTGCTTCAAAAGGTGAACTGAAAACCTGAAATGAAAACTGAGTTCACCTGAACCCATAATATAACTAGGCAAGAAGAGAAATGTGATTTGCTGTTCTATGCATCATGTAGTAAGTAATTATTATTTTAGCTAGTAGCATGGGTTGCACTGGTCTGGAAGGAGCATGGTAACTGCTTATTTGGCACATTCCTTCAGCAGTGGGTTCCCTAAGAGGTTAGTGAAAGCTGCTCCTTCTTGACCCAACGGAGAGCAGATGGTGTTCCCATCAAGTTGCCCATGTGACACAAAAGGTCTCACTGGCACCAGGAGGTAAATGTATCTGCTTCAGCTTCAGCAAAACTGGCCCAATGTTTTAAAAATACACCCATTGTAATCATAGGGCCAGGCTGTACGTAAGTGGCCTCCTCCCTTACTTCCCTGCGTAGTGGCTGGGCCCAATCCCAGTTCCTCTGCTCAAGCAGCTCAAGGAGTGCAATCACTGCATGAGGCAGATGCTCCAAAGTTGGCAGGAAGATGGTGGTGTCATGTGTCCCCCCACAACCCCTGCACCAGCTGGCAGGGGTGGAGAACACACACAGCACCCCTTCAAAGAAACCCCATAGCCAGCTGAGCATACCTATTTGTCAATCTGCTCTATTTAGAACAGCATCTTTGTTCATCTGTTTCAGAGTGTTTCTGTGCACTGCATTTCTGCCGCACACAGCACTGAAAATGTATCTCCATCAGGCTGTGACACACAAGGAATGTTAGTCATATCCGGTGATTACTCCCCATGCAATTCCATTAACAGCTAGGTTGGACCCTGACGTTGTGGCAACAGAAGCAGTGGGGTGGCCATCTAGTTTCAGACCACAGGAAATGATTTTCCTTTTATCTCATTCTCTGCTATGCTGCTGCTTCCTCCCTCCCCCTCCCCCACACATCATGAGTTCACTGTCCAAGCTTTGGCAAAGACTCGAGAATCTACATTTTCACCCTTCTTTGCCACAGAGACCTTTCAAATACAAGTTTTTTCACTGACAGAAGATACCCAACATCCCTGAACACTGGCTGAAGGGATGCAGGAAGCATCGCTCAGCCTTTCCTTTGCCACATCAACTATTTTTAGGACCAAATGCTGGACTCCTGTACAAAGTCCAATACACAGGCCCTGTGCAAGGGACCTAGGGAGAAGGACTCTTTGTCCCACTAACCTGACAGCAAGCTTAAAAACACCCCACTGGCTTTAATAGGAACTACTGCTGGGTAGTCACAGATCCATGGATGACATTACACCAAAGTATTTGTTCTTCCATGGAGCAGTGCTTAGCAGTAGCACACTGAGGTGTATATTTCCCCTACCCACCAGGGGTTCTAAGCAGTCTCTCTCCAGACAAACAACCAGTGTAGTGAAAGGCCATCTAGGGACTTCTGCAGCTATTGTGGCAAAAGGATTTATCCCTAAATGTCAAAAGAGAGCACTTCTTTTACAGATAGCAAAGGTCAAAAGTTCAGGAGGATGGCAACCGCATGACTCTTTTATCACATTTACCTTATAATGCCAGACTCCAGAATGGACCTGAGAAAGGTTTTCCCTGCCCGGTGTGGGTGTCTGTTATTTCATGTTAGTAAAATTAGCTTCCCCAAACCAGATATTGGACATTGGATATGACACTGACTATCTGAAGATGTTCCCTACTGTTCACAAGCAAGAGGAGGATTCTTAGTGCCAACGCTCATCATAGCGCTACTGATCTGCATGTCTTGTAGTGCTTTCCTACTTTCATCTCCCTTGCTCAAAATGTTCATTCCAACCTCTCATTCCTATACACCCCCATGTCCCTGGAGGCTCTTCCACCCCTGCTCAACCTGTTTTCTCTGCCTACTAACCTTGTACAATGGTGATTGGTCAAAGAAGTCACTATCTGCTATGCTCCTTTGCAATGGCTGCCTCCTTACATGTGCTGCTCCTGGGGCCACAATGAGACATGGGGGTAGGGGAGTGGTAGTGGCAGCAGACAGACATATGCATAGATGGTTTCAAAGGGGATGCTAGCCCCTTTCCCCATTCCCTGGAAGCAGCAGGACCTTGCTGGCCATCAGGTCTCTCTCACGTGATTCATAATGCTGTTTCCTATCCCATCCCACTAATGACCATAAGGGACAGAGGAGAGGCAGACCTCACAGCCTGATTTTTCCCAATGTATCAGGGGCTCCTGCAGGGCCTGGACTTGTTCCCCCTCTGATGAAGCAGTAGGTATTAGGCCCTGTTGTGCCCTCCTCTTCTTCTGAACTCTCATCCCTGCAGGCTATTATTAAAAAATAAACCTCTTGTAGCAAGCACATTGTTTGTCTGGACACCCTTCACTCTCATTTCTGTGGCTATCAGGCTGTGAAACGCATCCCCATGGTACTCTCAGACAGAAGTCAGTAGAGGGCATTTCAGATCCAGCGACTCTCTCTGTGCTAGGACAAACCAATACTCTATTCAATGTTTTTTTTTCTTTTGTGAACGTTCATTGTCTGGGTTGACCTTCACTGAAGCAGCCAAACCACCAACACCTCTGCAGGTCTCTGCCTATCAAGACCACAGCAGGGTGAAAAGCATTTCATTTTCTGCCTCCCACTGAGCAGAACTACTTGTCTGAAATAAGGTTCAGTGTGGGGTTGTGTTTTTCATTCATTTTTTAAAAAACTTTGGTATCTTTTTCATGACATTTCTTCCCCTCACTCCATTTATTATTATCGTTAGAGAGAGCATGGAGACACGTTTTGACAGAGCTTCAAACCAACGGGAGAAGAAAAATAATCTCTCTGGTGCAAAACTCAAGTCCGTCCACTTTGTAGTCAAAATCAAATGCAGCTGGCGTGATGAGAAACCCTTATATAGAAACCTTTTGATTGTGAAGAGCTTTGCATCTCCTTTCGCATGTCTGCAAACATCTCTTGCCTGTGCGTAAAGCAACATCCTCCAGCCTACACTATCGGCAGCTTCCATAATGCAGTGCTCTTCCACTGAGGCTTGCAATTCTAGCTAGACTACGTTCATTTTCTTCATCATTTGTGTTCCATCCTTACAGCTGTGTGCCTGTCTGTGATTCTGAGAGCAATGGGCCTCTCAGCCTTATTCTTTTAGCTATAACTGTGGGCCAGATCTGCAGTTAGTGTAAATGAGCAGTAGTTCCATTAAAATAAATCAGCTGTAACTCCATTAAAATCAAGGCAGCTATGCCAGCTGAAAATCTGGCCCCATTGTGACTTCTTGCGGTTGTCATCTGCTGCTGGGATTTGATCATTTTGGTAACACAGGCTAATTCCATAGCACAGATGAGAGGTGATATTTAAAATTCTCAATAGTATCTAAGGCCCAAATTCTTCAGAGGTGTTGAGGCACCTAACTCCCATTGATTTCACTGGGAGTTAGGCACCTAAATACCTTTGACATCTAGGCCCAAGTGACTTAGAAGCCTAAGTTGCACTAAAAGTCAATTGGACTTGATTCATAGCCATTACTTAGGCTCAGGTACTTTTGAAAATTTTACCCACTGACCTGAGGTTTATCTTTTTTTCCCCCTCATGTTTCTTTTCCCCCTCAAATATGTGGAAATATTTTTTTTTAAAGGAAGAAGATTCTCTTACCTGTCTAGCCGTAACTGGCAGGTTGTTCTCAGTATGTCAGTTATTCCCTCGTACTTCAACTGTTTACAACAAATGCTGGTGGCAATAAAGCAGCCAGTCCTCCCAATCCCTGCACTGGGGAGGACAAAGGGGGGAGGGTGTAGGCAAATAACCCAGAAAGAAAAATGTTAAAATTTCATTTATAATGTACAGAGGCTGCTGTCAAATGTGTGAAATAAACAGAATCCCCCATCATCCCAGGGGTGTGTGTATGGAAAAGTCATTACTAATTACTAATAAAAGACATTAGCTTCATTACAGCACTTTCCATCAGTAGATGTCCCAGTATTTTACAAAGGAGGTCAGTATCATTATCCCCCTTTTAAAAATGGGGAAACTGAGTTACAGAGAGGGGACACGACTTGCCCAAGGTCACCCAGTAGGCCAGAGCTGGGAGAAGAACCCAGGTCCCCAGAGTCACAGTTCAGTGCTTTAGCCACTAGGCTCAGCTACCTTTCCATAGTTGCCTAGGGAAGCTTTGCATGGCTCTAGTTAGCTTCAGTGGTGTACTGTACAAGATAGACCTAAAGTGGAAGACCACTTTACTATCCATCCACCATCACTGTAGCCTCTAAGCACTAAGGTGGTGTCTGTTGAAATCTCATGGATGGTAGTTTCACGCCCTTGACATGTTTCAAAGTATTAGATGTAGCTAATATTTCATGATTATGAAAAAAAAATAACAGGTACGCTCCCCAAAAGGCTGTATTCAGCAGCAAAGGAATTTCAGTGATGCACACTATAAAGAAAAAGAGATATGACCTCATGTTGGTGCATCATGCTACAAAACAGGGGATCAGAGTCTGAATCCCAAGCACGGTCCTCCATTTTGCACATGGGAGGATGGAAGGACAAGCATGCTTGAGGTACATGCCAGTGGTTGATCCACCGCTCAGTTTGGTTGGGAAGCAGCACATCTGATTGCGGCTGGGAGTGATGCCACTGCGGCAGGGGTCTGATGTAAAATGGGATGCAGGGCCTCAGTGAAACAGGGTTGAAAGACGCCTGCCATGACTCTGAACTTCGCCCCTTCCCTCACCAGCTAGGAGCTGGTTAGTTCACTGTTGATGGGGCAAGCCAAGTACAGAAACTTGGTGTCGGCTGAGAATGTCTCATGGTGGAACAGAGACGGCCTCTGTGTACAAGAGATTAGAAAATAAAGTGGGAGTAGGTACTTCACCCCCTCCCCTGAGAAGCAATTACTTACTAATGTGTGGAGTGGACAGTCACACACAGCAAACCATGTTGCAACCATGAGCATATTTTTTCAAGAGAACCTAGCCCTGCAAGTGCGGGGGATGACTCCAGGGCCCAGACTCCAGCCTGAGCCCTAATGTCTACCCAGCAATTTATAGCCCCACAGCCTGAGCCCTGTGAGCCTGAGTCAGCTGACACAGGCCAGCCAGGGGTGTTTTATTGCAGTGTAGACATACCCTAAATAACAGAGACACCAAAAAAAACAGTTACCTTTTCCGTAACTGGCATTCTTCGAGATGTATTGCTCATGTCTATTCTACAGTAGGTGTGCGTGCTCGCCACGTGCACCGGTGCCGGAAGTTTTTCCCCTAGCAGTACCCATAGGGGTCGCGCCCCCGCGACCCCTGGAGTGGTGCCTGCCTGGAGCAGTATAAGGGGCGCTGCGTGCTCCCCCCAACCTCAGTTCCTTCTTGCCAGACAATTCCGACAGAGGGGAAGGAGGGTGGGATGTGGAATAGACATGAGCAACACATCTCGAAGAACACCAGTTACGGAAAAGGTAACTGTTTTTTCTTCTTCGAGTGATTGCTCATGTGTATTCCACTATAGGTGATTCCAAGCTATATCTGTTGGAGGTGTTCACAAGTTCCCAGGATGGAGGACAGCCCTGCCGAACCTGGAGTCATCCCTGGTTTGGGAGATGATCGCACAGTGTGAGGTGAACATGTGAACCGACGATCACGTGGCGGCCCTACAAATATCCTGGATGGGGATGTGGGCCACGAAGGCAGCCGATGAGGCCTGTGCCAGGGTCAAGTGTGCCCTCACAATGGGCGGCGGGGGGACACCCGCCAGCTCATAACAGGAACGGATGCATGAAGTGATCCAATTGGAAAGCAGCTGAGTGGAAATCGGCTGTCCCCTCACGTGTTCAGCCGAGGTGGCAAACAGCTGTGAGAACTTTCTGAACAGCTTAGTTCGCTTGATGTAGAAAGCCAGAGCCTGCCGCATGTCGAGCGTGTGGAGGCGGCATTCCTCACTGGATGCGTGAGGCTTGGGGCAGAGGACTAGTAGAAAAATGTCCTGACCCATATGATAGGTGGAGACCACCTTTGAGAGGAACGCGGGGTGTAGGCGGAGCTGGACCTCGTCCTTATGAAGACCGTGTATGGCAGTTCAGAAGTCAGGGCCCTGAGCTCCGAGACTTGCCTGGCCGATGTATTAGCAACCAGGAAGGCCACCTTCCATGAGAGGTGAGACCAGGAGCACATGGCCAGTGGTTCAGACGGGGACCCCATGAGACGAGCCAACACCAGGTTTAGGTCCCACTGTGGAACTAGGGGTCTAGAATACGGGAAAAGAGGGTCTAGATCCTTAAGGAACCTGCTCATTGTAGCATGGGAAAACACCGTGTGTCCTTGCACCGGCGGATCGAAGGCTGATATGGCCACCAGGTGCACCTTGACAGACGAGGGCGCCAGGCCCTGGGCCCTCAGGTGGAGGAGGTAATCAAGGATAAGATGGATTGGGGCGGTCACTGGGGAGACCCCTTGGTCTGCCGCCCACCTAGAAAACCAGGACCACTTCGCCAAATAAGCGCGGCGACTGGAGGGCTGTCTGCTTTCGAGGAGGACATGCTGAACTTGCTCTGAGCACGTCCTTTCCTCTCTACCTAAACACTGAGCAGCCACGCTGTAAGGTGAAGAGCTGCCAGGTTGGGGTGGAGGATGCGGCCCTGGTCCTGTGAGAGCAGGTCTGGGCGGAGCAGCAACGGCCATGGCGGAGCTACCATCAGGCCCGTGAGGGTCCCATACCAATACTGCCTGGGCCACACCGGGGCAATCAGCAGAACTCGGGCCTTGTCAAACTTTATCTTCTCTAGGACCCTGCTGATTAGACGGAACAGGGGGAAGGCGTAGAGAAGCCGGCCTGACCAGGACAGAAGAAAGGCATCGGAGATAGTGCCCCTCCCCAGGCCCTCGCCGGAGCAGAACCGAGGGCATTGCTGGTTCTGCTGAGTCGTGAATTGGTCAACCTGGGGAGTTCCCCACCTTCGGAAGAGCCAGTGGGCCACTTCCAGGTGGAGGGACCACTTGTGTTGCGAGAAGTCCCCGCTCAAGCGATCTGTCCTCTCATTGAAGGCACCTGGTAAGTAGAAGGCCTTCAGGTGAATGTCGTGGGCTATACAGAAGTCCCACAGCCTGAGGGCTTCGAGGCAGAGGGCAGAGGAGCGGGCCCCACCTTGCCTGTTCTAGAACATCGAGGCCATGTTGTCCGTGAGGACCCTGACTACCTTGCCCTCCAGGTGCAAGCGGAAGACCATACACGCCAGCCGCACCGCTCTGAGCTCTTTGACTTTTAGGTGTAGGGTCAGGTCCTGAGCCGACCACAGGCCTTGGGTCTGAAAGCTCCCCACATGGGCCCCCCAACCCAGGTCTGACACATTGGACACCAGCTCCAACAACAGGGCTCTGTCCCTGAACGAGACCCCTTGGAGCATGTGGTTCGGGGTGGACCATCATCGCAGGGAGGTAATCACGGCTTCCAGCACGGTAAGGACCTTGTCCATCCTGTCCGTGGCCTGGGAGAAATTCGAGGCCAACCAGAGCTGGAGGGGCCTCATCCTGAGTCTGGCGTGATGGACCATGTACGTGCACGCCGACATATGACCCAAGAGCTGCAGGCAAACCCTGGCTGTTGTCACCGGGACCCTTGTGACCGAGTCGATGAGACCTTTCAGGGTCTCGAATCTGTTTGGCGGGAGGCCTTGGCCAACACTGCATCCAGGAGCACCCCGATAAACTCTATGCGTTGGACCGGGACTAACGTGGAGTTGGTGTTATATACCAGTAGGCCCAAGGTGGTGCACGTGGGGAGGAGGAGTGCCACGTGATCCCTCACCTGTGACCGGGAGGTGCCCTTGACAAGCCAATCGTCCAGATAGGGAAATATCTGTATCCCCCTGTGACGGTCCATCCCCTAGGGTCAGGTCAGCGTGGGCTATCTGTCACAGTTCGCAAAGCAGCCCTTCGGTGCAGGGCCGCTTGGCCTAGCGGCCAGAGTCTATAGTGCCTCCTCCGGTGCAGGGCGGCGTGGCCTAATGACCAAAGTCTATAGCGCCCCCTTTGGTGTAGGGCGGCGTGGCCCAACGGCCAGAGTCTATAAAACAACCAAAACACGCTGAGTTTCCCCGGGCGGCAGGTACCACTCTGCCACCCTCCCTGGGTCTGCGTTGGGGTTTCCCATGAGACGTCGGGTCCTCTGTGTTCAGCAGGTCCAGTTGTCTCCAGGATCTCCTCCAGTCGCCGGGGTGCAGGCGGGCCATGAACAGCTTCAATGCCCGGCGTAGTCAGAGGCTGTGGCTGGCCCTCCGCAGGAGCTTCCCAGGCAGGTCCTTCTCCTGCGGCCTCCCACCCAGAATGAGCTGGTCTCTCTCCCTTTATACTACTAGAGCACTTGGAGTATGCCCAGTCTTGCCAGGGAGGTGAGACTTCCGCTGTCAATACCTGGGGCTTAACCCTGTCTGGGCTAGTGCGGGGTAAGCGGACCCCGTCACACCCCCACTGTCTGAGGTAGGCCGTTACTACTGACATGCATTCTGTAAACACTCTGGCGGCAGTGGACAGCTCAAACAGTAGTACTGTAAATTGGTAATGATTTTGTCCCACCACAAAACAGAAGAAGTGCCTGTTCCCCTTGAATATGTAGATGTAGAAGTACACGTCCTGTAGATCGAGGGCAGCGTATCAGTTCCCGGGATCCAGGGAGGGGATGATGGAGGTCAGGGGGACCATGTGCTGGTTCAGACCCCGTAGGTCCAGTATGGGCCTGAGACCCCCTTTGGCCTTCGGGATAAAGAAATAATGGGAGTAGTACCCCTTGCCCATGAACTCCTCAGGCACCGCCTCTATCGCTCCTAGTCCTAGGAGCTGCTCCACCTCCTGCTCAAGCAGAGCTTCGTGTGAGGGGTCCCCTAGAAGAGATGGGAGTGGAGGGGTGGTTGGGTGGGGAGGAGGTAAACTGGAGGGTGTAACCCCGGGAGATGGTGTTGAGGACCCATCAGTCCAAAGTGAGCAGAGAGCATTCCGGAAGGAAAGCACACAACCAGTTGGAGAAGGGAAGCTTTATTGCACCCGAGTGTCCGGTCAAAATCACCTTTTCCCTGCCTTCTTGCCCTTGGAGGGTCCAGGCTGGGGGGCAGGCCGAGACTGCCTGTTAGGGCATCTCTTATAGTCCCGTTGCTTCTTATGGGCAGCCTTGGGAGGGCGGCTGGGGTCGGAATCTGCTGCGGCTTGAACTTAGGTTTTGCCGGAGCCGGGAAATAGAGACCAGGATCTAGAGCAGGGATAGGCAACCTATGGCATGTGTGCCAAAGGTGGCATGCAAGCTGATTTTCAGTGGCACTCACAGTGCCTGGATCCTGGCCACTGGTCCAGGGGGGCTCTGCATTTTAATTTAATTTTAAATGAAGCTTCTTAAACATTTAAAAAACCTTATTTACTTTACATACAACAATAGTTTAGTTATATATTATAGACTCATAGAAAGAGACCTTCTAAAAATGTTAAAATTTATGACTGGTATGTTAAACCTTAAATCAGAGTGAATAAATGAAGATTTGGCACAGCAGTTCTGAAAGGCTGCCGACCCCTGGTCTAAAGGGTCGTGCGGGAGCTCTTCGTACCATGCAGCCTTGTATCTGTTTCCTCTGTGAACAGAGCTTTGACGGGCGGACCTGTGATGGCGAGGCGTCGGTAATTGATGCCCGGGGCTGTGGTGCCTTGGCGGAGACTTGGAGCAGGAACCCAAGTGGGAACGGCATCGACGACCGTACTGTGACTGACTGTGGTACCCTCTCTGGGACAAGGACCGATGACGATGTCTGCCACGGTTCCATCGATGTCCGCTTTCTGAGGAGGACTGGTGCCGCGAGTCCAGGATGGACGGAACCCAGCCTGAGAGTCTGGTCAGAATCGAGGGTGATCCACGTGGACTCTGCCCCGAGCGGATGCTGGGCAGTGATCGGCATTGGGAATGTTCCCTCGACCGAAACCGGTACCGAGCTGAGGGTGACTCTGGAGATCCCAGCGGCGGCTTGCCGCTGGAGCATGGGGCCGACATAGGCAGCGCTCTGGGCACCAGCATGGACAAGACGTCCCGGGCCACCTGGAGGGCTTCGGGTGTGGACAGCATCCGGACATTTGGAGAGGCCTGTTCTGAAGGGGCTGGGCTACTCCATTCTACGAGAGCTGGAGGCCTAGGGCCCGGTGGGTATCGAGGGCTACCCGACATGGGCCTAGCCTCTGTCTCAGACTTCCCTCGGTGCTGCTGCAAATAGGGAGTCTTCTTGGCACTCTTGGTGTGCCCCGTGGATGGGGAGCGGTGCCGACTGGTCGATGGCACCGGCAGATCGCCGCGTACCGACACCCGGTACGGCATGCCGTGGTTGGGGTCAGCCCCAACTCCATCAGAATGGCTCGGAGCCGAATGTCCCTTTCTCTTTTGGTCCAAGGCTTAAACGATTTGCAAATCTTGCACCTCTCGCTGATATGGGTGTCTCCCAAACAGCACAAACAGTGTGTGTGGGTCACTTCTTGGCACAGAACGCTGACAAGAACTGCAGGACTTAAATCCCGGGGCTCGGGGCATGTTCCGGCCCAGGCTCACTGATTAGCTAAACGAACTACGCTAACTAACTACAGGTACTAAACGAACAAACAGTTCTGGGGACGAGCTCTAGCAAAGCTGGAGCAGAGCTGTTCCGACGCACCTTCACTGGCTGCAAGAAGGAACTGAGGGTGGGGGCAGCGCACAGCTCCCCTTATACCGTGCCAAACAGGCACCACTCCAGCGGTCGCGGGGGCGCTCTCTCCTACAGGTACTGCTAGGGGAAAAACTTCTGGCACGGGCTGAGCACGCACACCTATAGTGGAATACACATGAGCAATCACTCGAAGAAGAATAACCATTATTCCTTGGTCAGATTAAGTTTGAAACATTTCCCAGGCTTGCAAGTCTCAAGATGAGTTTTCATTCATACATGCTGTGACAAATATTGCCGAAATAATTTGACTAACAGCAATACACACAGTAAGTCTGATGCCACTTCCAAAGTCATTCAGATCTGGAATCTCACAATTCTCTGGATTTGTGCAGGATACAACAATTCACCATTAAAGAAACCACTGATTTTTCTCTTCCATTATCAATGCAAAGACATTTTTCTGTGTATCTGTTTCAGGCCCTGGTTAATGACTAGAGAGGATTTTGTTCTCACATATGCTATGCTATTGTGGCAAAGAGAAGCTGTGAACTCCTCTTACCACCTCCATGAAGAATGAGCAGCAAAGCTGACAACACTTCCGCATGTTAACTAATTAAGTGAGCAGTCTCAGGAATAATTACCCTACACAATCTCCAGAGAACCTCCATCCATTTAAACAGTGTTAAAGTCATAGCGCAAAGATACTGGCAACAACTGTTCAGGCAACAATTGGACTTACATATGGCTGGGGCTAGCAAAGTTCCAGCATGGTTTCCCTGACCACTAAAGACAGGTTTTTGATCACATTATTTAAATTTTCAGGGAGAAATTCCTGGCCAAGCTGATTAGGAAAATGGGCCTAGCAATAACTGTGCTTAAATGGTGTTAAGCTGTAGCAGGAACAGGGTTAAAATGACAAAATGTAGGCACTACAAAGGAAGAAGGATGATCTTACTTTTCAGGCATGGACCAGGACTAGGGCGATCTAGGTTCAATTTCTGGTGCTGTAAACTTCCTGTATGACCTTCGATAAGTCACTGTCTCTGTACCTCAATTCCCAACCTTCTACCTCCATGTTGCATCCTGTTTCCCATCCTTTGTCTGTCTTGTCTATTTAGAGGGGAAACTCTTCAGGGCAGGGACTGTCTCTTACTAGGTGTATGTACAACACCTACTTCACTGAGGCCCAGAGGTTGGTTGGCTCTAGGTGCTACACAGACACAAATAACCAATAATATACAGATCTTCTACAGTGCTTTTCAACCATAGATGTCAAAGCATTTTACAAAAGAAGGCAAGTAGCACCCCCTACTTTACAGACTGGAAAACTGAGCAAAGAGAGGTAAAGATACTTGCTCAAGTCACACAGTAGGTCAGTGGCAGAGGCAGGAATAGAAACCAGGTCTTCTGAGTCCAGTGCCTTACCCACAGGACTATGCTAGGAATGACAGCCTACCTTTAACATGTACTTCTTATTAAGAATACTTTCAGGATTAGGATCACGTTTGATTTTTTTTAAAAGGTTTACTATTTTGTATTTAAGAGGGCTGACAGTATTAGTATCTTTGCAGTGGTTACGCTCTTCTAGATCCTGAGAGCTGCTGAATACCTGCACCTTCCACTGAAGCCAATGGGAACTCTGGTATTCAGCACATCTTAGGGCGTGGGCTATGGTTTGGTACACTTCCTAATCTTGAATACATTCAGTTTACTCCATTCACAGAATATATTTTATCCAAAAGAGCATCTGAAAAAATCTGACACTGCTCTAGTCACCAGCTGTCATTTAAAATTCTCTAGAAGCCTGCTACCCTGTCTGTTAATACTTAGGTAAGAAAAATGACCAAACGTCCTGCATTTCCAAAAATCACCATTAGGCTACTGGAGATGGAAAGACAAAGCAGTAGGCGAGAGAGTAAAACAAGCATGCAAAGCAAAATATAAAGCTATGGACTGGGATCAGTATTGCCTGTGAAAGCTACCATGAGATTCCAGTGAGACACACATGGATTCACAGATTTTAAGGCCAAAGGGGAACATTATGATTATCATGAATCATTCTTGTAGCTCTTTTCAGAACCCTTTCCAATTTATTATATACAGAGGTTATAGCTCCCTATTCTACCTGATATTCTCCTGTTCATGCATCCCAGGATTGCATTTGCCCTCTTAACTACAGCACGGCAGTAGGCCCTCAAGTTCAACTGGTTATCTACTATGACCCAACAACTCCCAATTACTATTTGCATTTTTATGTTCAAAGATTTCCCTCCACTCAGTTTTACCCGTCATTATTTTTAACTTTGGGAAATTGACCTTTTTGAAGCACCAAGAATATAGATTATTGGTCAGGACTATCTTCTGTTTGCACATACCAAATGAAATTAGATCCTGATTACTTGCACCTGGGCACCATCAGTTGTTAGCTCAGTGATCAATTCCTATTTATGCATCAGCATGAGATCTATAGAATTTAGAATTTCCCCAAGTCAGTTGCAATACTTTTTGTGCTAGAAAACTGTAATTATAATTTTTAGAAACTCCACGGATATTTTACTAGTGGCTGCATGAGACCTCCAGCATATGTCTCCCAGACTGCATTTCCCTATGATCAAGCAGTTTTTCTTTTTACACATTATAAATAAACGTTTAAGGAGCTGCTCATCCTGTTTCCTTGCAATTGCATGAAGTTTTTCTTTTCTCTGCTATGTATTTAAGACACTCTGTCACAGAGCTCCATGGAGATCTAATGCAGCATTAACTTACCTGCAGTGGACAATGACTGGGACATTATTTTCTTCTGCACATTGCATGGCCTCTTCCACTTCCCGCACCAGTTGTAAGAGGGCTGGTGCTTGATCTGGTGTCTTTTGATCTGGCCAGGATGTATACCAGTAATGTCGCAGGTTTCTTACTTCACCACCTTTCTGTGATCCAGTTATACAGAAAATTAGTACACTACTGCAAACATTTTCAAAGATTCTTCATTAAAACTGATAAACTGACAATCTGTTTCTTTGGGCATATCTACACCAGTGAGTCTCAGAGCTTGTGTCGACAGACTTGGGCTCACAAGGCTTGTGCTACAGGGCTAAAAACAGCTGTGTAGATGTTCGGGATCAGGCTCTGAAGTCCAGGGAGGATGGTGGGGCTTCAGAACCTGAGCCAAAAAGTCTACACTGCTATTTTTAGTGCCGCAGCGCAAGCCCAAGTCTATAGAGCCATGCTCTGAGAATTGCTGCTGTGGGTTTCAAAATGCAGTGTAGACATACTCTGTGAGAACAACGGAAGTAAACCAAAGCTAAAGGAAAATGAGCATCCACACAAGAAGTCACAAACCACAGAAATTCTGATTTCAAGGATCACTACTGCACTTGAGCAAACTGTTAAAAAAAAAAATTCACTAAAAACCCTGCTAAACTCTCATGCTCTTTTTCGGAGTTCTCTTTCCCAGCTCCTCTATATTAGTGCCAAGAGTTGTGTGCAAAACAATGTCTCTTTTATACTAGTCTACAGCCATCTTAGGGTATGTCTACACAACGGGATTATTCCGATTTTACATAAACCGGTTTTTTAAAACAGATTGTATAAAGTCGAGTGCACGCGGTCACACTAAGCACATTATTTCAGCGGTGTGCGTCCATGTACCGAGGCTAGCGTTGATTTCCGGAGCATTGCACTGTGGGTAGCTATCCCGTAGCTATCCCATAGTTCCCGCAGTCTCCCCTGCCCATTGGAATTCTGGGTTGAGATCCCAATGCAAAAACAGTGTCACGGGTGATTCTGGGTAAATGTCGTCACTCAATCCTTCCTCCGTGACAGCAACAGCAGACAATCATTTTGCGCCCTTTTGCCCTGGATTGCCCTGGCAGTTGCCATGCTATGCATTCCCATTGTTGCCCAGGCGCCCCCAGCTGACCTCACCGAGGCCAGCCAGGAGCACTCACAGGATGATGAGGATGGTTTTCCACCATTTTGTACCATTTGCCATCAGGAAAGGAAGGGGAGGGGATGCTGCTGTTCAGCGCCGTAGCACCGCATCTACCAGCGGCATGCAGTAGACATATGGTGACATTGAAAAAAGGTGAGAAATGATTTTTTTCCCCTTTTCTTTCACGGGGAAGGGGGTAAATTGACGAGATATACCCTGAACCACCCGGGACAATGTTTTTGACCCTTCAGGCACTGGGAGCTCAGCCAAGAATGCAAATGCTTTTCAGAGACTGCGGGGACGGTGGGATAGCTGGAGTCCTCAGTCCCCCCTCCCTCCATGAGCGTCCATTTGATTCTTTGGCTTTCCGTTACGCTTGTCACGCAGCACTGGTGTTGAGTCCCTGCTCTGGCCTCTGTCTGGAGATTTTTTTCAAATGCTTTGGCATTTCGTCTTCTGGAACGGAGCTCTGATAGAACAGATTTGTCTCCCCATAAAGTGATCAGATCCGGTATCTCCCGTACAGTCCGTGCTGATCAGCGCGCCACACTGGGCAAACAGGAAATGAAATTCAAAAGTTTGCGGGGCTTTTCCTGTATACCTGGCCAGTGCATCCGAGTTCAGATGGCTTTCCAGAGCGGTCACAATGGTGCACTGTGGGATACCGCCCGGAGGCCAATACCGTCGAATTGCGGCCACACTAACCCTAATCTGACATGGCAATACTGATTTCAGCGCTACTCCCCTCGTCAGGGAGGAGTTGTCATGAATAGTTAGTAAAGGGTTAAAGCATAGTACCTGGTGGGCACCTGACTGGAGGACCAATCAGGGAAGAGATTTTGAAACTCCTAGGAGGGAACTTTTTCTCTCTTTTTGGGGGGGTCTTTGTCTTTGGCCGTTTGGAGTTCAAGAGACCAGACGAGTTAATCAAGTCCCTACAAGTTCCACCTTTCTGAACTAATTTCTTCTAGTCAAGATAGTGAGTATTAGAAAGATACTTTGTGTCCTTATCTAATAATCCTATGTTTGCAATTCTGTGTGTTTGTTATTGATTATTCTTAATTCTGCTTGTACTGGTTGTACTGAGAAAGAGAGAGGATTCTCTCCAGAACTTAGCAAGGTTATACCCTATGAGTGCCCAGCTTGGATTCATAGAGATTCTGTATTTTCTTTTTGTTCTCTTAATAAATTCTTTTCTTTTCTTTGGACTTGGTTAATTCCTTCCCTTGGGGAAATTAAGGGGAAGGGGAGGGGGAAGTGGGCTGCTTCCCTGTGTGTAGAGATTCAAGGCGTTTGAATCCAGGCACCTCTGTCTCCGGAGCAGGCTGGAGAGAGGGAAGAGGGGGGAGGGGGAAGGTTCCTCCTCTGTGAATTGATCTGTGTTCCCAAGGGGGGAACAGGGGTGTCCCGGCCCACGGAATTGACCGGGTGGTGGCAGCCGAAGGGGAGACCTACCCTAGGATTTTGGGGTGGGGGGAAGACATGCTGGTCCTCACTTTGAAACCGGCCAGTTTCAAGTGAGGGTGCAGACCAGGACAGGAGTACAGAAAAAGGTTTTAAGAGCCCTTTAAATCGATATAAAGGGCTTCGTTGTGTGGACAGGTCCAGCGTTAAATTGGTTTAACGCTGCTAAATTCGGTATAAACGCGTAGTGTAGACCAGGCCTCCCTCTCCTCCTGATAGATTCATTCAGTAAGACTACAGTGGTTTATAACACAATTGTTTTACTGAAGTATTTGATAGACTCTCCGATAGATTGACTCATTACCCTTGCTGTTCGTGTATTTTATATAAATAATAATATGCACACACACACAGCAAGACATTCAGAGGAAAGTGAGATTTGTGCCTCTAGTTATGGCCTCAAGTTTATCTTGAGGCACATTTCCATTTTCTTCAATGTCTGAATCATTATGAAATCACCAAACATGCCAGATGTGCTCGTTTATTCTGCATGCCTCCGTTTTTTAGTCATCAACACAATCCACCTTAGGCCTAAGTTTCAGAGGTGCTAAGTGGAGCTACCGATCCTCAAAGTCTTGGCCTTAGCCTTGTAGATACTGTCTGGAGCAGCCAGCATTCGGCTGAATAATTCTCTTCAAAAGACAGGAAAGTGTCCAAGGAAAGTAACCTTTAGCTTCCATAGACCTCCTTTAAACACTTGACTGAGTTTTAAGGAAGCAGTGGAGAGCAATTTTGGTTTAAGACTAAGAACTAGGAGTAACATTTTCAAAAATGCCTAAGGCCCAGATTTTTAAAAGGTGTTGCTCTGCTCAGCATGGCAATGCCTAATTAATTTAGTCTTATTTTCAAAAGTGACGGACACACTAAGGAACCTTAGCCTCACTGAAAGTCAATGGGATTGTAGGCTGAATGGCCATCCCTCCTTGTCACTCTCTGAGGGAGGGCACACCGCCTCGCTGCCATGTACCTGTAAAGATGAGCTCAAAAGGGGGAATTGGCTGTACCTAGTGCTCCAGCCCTCCAAGCAGGATGGCAGTCTGTGAGCCCCAGGCTGTCAGCCAGGGCAGGGCAGCAAACAGTTAGTAGGCTATGACCTGCAATCAGGGCAGAGTGGTTATGCAGTCTATGAGCCCCAGATAAAGGTGAGAACCAACAAAGTCTAGGGGCTAGGGCAGGGGTGAACAGTAGGGTACCACAGGCCTCCTGGCCTAAGATGGGGTTGCTGCCACCCCAAGGGTGGGGTTGTAGGGGATGTGGGCCCACCCAATTCGCCCACGTCCCAACCCAAGGCACCAACACTGGCAGAGTATTCTGCCACTGGGTCAGCAGGGATCTGCCCGCAACCTTGTACCCGGCTGACCTTGTATCCGGCCAACACTCAACCGGACAGTCGTCTAGTTCCCCTGGGCTACTTCCTACGTCCCTGGGGTTTGGTACCTCTATACCGTGGAGGTCATCTGTCATCTCAGAGAGCTCTGGCCAGTCTTTAGGTGGCAGCCCCAGCCCCCAGCAGCTCCTTGACATCTCGGTCAGCTGGTGGAGCTCTGGCCAGTCCTCAGGAGGTAGCCCCGGCAGCTCCTCTGCAGGCTCCAGCAGCAGGTGGGATGTGTCTGTCTCCTGTGGCGGCTCCAGCTCAACTTCTGCTTCCTGTTCTGCCTTTCTGCTTATGGCGGGGCAGACGTGGCTCCTCTGGTTCTGCCCACCAGAGGGCGTGTCATGGTCTCTCCCTGTCACTCTCTGAGAGAGGCCATGCCTCCTCGCTACAGGGACTTGAAACTCTAAAGTCACCTTTGAAAATGAGACTGAGGCTCTCAAGTCAGTTAGGATTTGCAAAGCTGAGCAGAGAAACACCTGAATACCTTTAAAATCTGTGCCTAAGTCCCATTGACTTTCAGTGGGATTTAGGCTCTTTAAGTCCAGATCCTCAAAGGTATTCAGGCTCCTACCTTCCACTGAAATCAATGGGAGTTAGTTGCCTAAATACCTTTGAGGATCTGGGCCCAGAATCACTTTTGAAAATGAGATGTAGGATTCCTTGAGAACCAAGCCATGGCAGTCAAGAGCACTAGTTTTAGAACTACATTTTGAAAACAGATTCAAAATATTATGAAAAACAGTGGTTCCAAAACACAAACGCAAGAAGAGAAACAAGAATACTTATGTGACGTTACTCTTCCAGGGGATAGGAAAAAAATAATCACTAGTTCAAGACGCATTTAGTTTTCTTTACAGTGTTACTGATTTTATACTTCCCAATCAGAGAACCCTGAATTACGTGACACTGTATACATTCATTCCTACTGAAAAGAAAATACTCTTTATCTATGCTTTGTTGAGATTCAGGAGGTGTGTGGTTAGGTTGAGAAGAAACAAGGTTTAATTGGTGGTTCAAAGCCCAGAATCATATTACTGCTAAAGCTGGGATAATCAATCAGTGGCTAGACCCTTGTTAGGTTCCTTTGAAAACAAAAAAGACTTCTTTCTCCCTTTTGCTTTATTCCTTTCTGAATTCCCAAAGCCTGCTAAGGCCTGACCCCTGTCCTGAAAGAATTATGATAAACCATCCTCAAACCTTGTTGCTGAGAAATGTACATCAGTCTCTGCAGTGCAGCTGGTGGATTGCATTAAATTTCTAATCAGTTTAGATGCTGCAACATCCTACCTCTAGCTAAGGGAGAATGTCCATGGCATTGGAGAATGTGACGCAATTAATGGCTTCTGTGGTTTTCATTACCATGCCATTTATTGTAAGTATACTCCAGAGTGACAGGCATTATTGCCATTATATGATAAAAGAACAGTCCCAGACAATGGCATCTCAATAAACAGCTCCTTTATTTCTCTTCTGGCAGCTTGGAACCATTCACCTACCAGCTTCGTTTTTTTAGTACTGCCCCACTGATGCTGAAAGCTGAAGTGTTGCTTAGTTGAATAACCAAGTGGGGATGTGACCTTAAAATGAATGGAGGGAACAGATTGTATGGAAAAGAAACTATGTGCTTGGAAACGTGTAATGCCAATCAAAGCTTCAGTGTCGTTTGTGTCAGCATAACATTCTCATTTCCTGAAGGGATATATATTATAAATTTAAACCGTTTTTAGTCCTCTCTCCTTTTATATCTGCTGTCTGCTCTTTCCACCCTTTTTCATCTGCCTTGGGGTGGCTGGTGTTATAAGACATGCATGACCCCAACCAACAATTTGGTTTTAAAATTCTATTTTTCCCCCTGTAGAATCCTATATAACTATATACATAAAAGGGGCCAGATTTACCCCTGCAATAAATGCACATCTGAGTAGAGCTAGCTGCAATCAGGATTGCCAAACAAAACCAATTTTTTTGAAATTTCTCACAAAGCAGAAATCCCCAAAAGAATTCACTGCCAGGATTCTCATGGCTTCTGGGCTCTCTTGTGCAGACCCAGGAGCCAAACCCCAGCTAGAGCCAGGATTCCCAGGACTTTCAGGCTCTCTACTCCATGGTAGGGAGTCTGGAAACTCTGATACCTCTGGCATGGCAGAGCTGCCCTGCAGTCGTGGACCCTGGTAAACCTGGAGTCCCCAGCCCAGGAGCAGTGCACATGAAGGAGCTTTCCCAGAGCTGTGACCACATACAGTATGCTTGGTGGGGATGCCCTGGAGCTTTGGACTTTGGAAGTCTGGGGCTCCCAGCCCCCCAAGCAGTCTGCCTGGTGATTCTTAACTGAAAACTTTTTGTGCTTTTGGTTTTTTTTGTGTTGAACTTTTCCATGCAAAACAGACAGCCACGTCTTGCAAAAAAATTTATTTGGCTGAAAACTCAATTTTCTGTAAAAAAAAACAAAACAGTTCTGATAGGAAAATTTCGATCAGCCCTGATCACTAGTATTAAACTGCTGCATTTACCAACAATTCTTGAATAACCGTGTCCACACTACACCCCAGCAGGGATTGTGAATTTCACTGAGATATTTTCAGTAGCTGAGTGAAATTAACTAAGGCCTCGTCTGTGAGACAAGGGGACTCAAATGGACTTTGGCTCAATTTTATTCTTTCTGTTGTGTCACGTTGTCTGAGACATGGTTGTATTTAAGGATTATGCAAGTCTGCACATTCATGGAAGTAATCTTTCCTTCCCCTTCCCACTTGTCTTAGAGTGTGATCTTCAACGCATCCTCTGCGCCAAATGCATGATTGACAGACTTTCCATGCTCTTGATCCAGACACAGGGTTTTGTATGCTGGCTCTCTGCATATTAGCACATGGCTGGTGAGACTCAAAGCTGCTTGTGTGAAAGGAGGCTTGTTCGCAGTTTGGGAAGCAATTCTGCTTTGTTATACTGAGTTCAGGGCTGGATCTGATAGATGAAAAGATGTGTGAAGATTATGCGAAGGAGACTTTTCCTATTTAAGTATATGTCTTGAGACCATGGAACCTAGTGAGTTGTTGCATAGGATGGTGATATCCTGGACCAGATAGCAATAGAGTATTTATAAAATAAGTATGTGCTGGAACTCAGTATTCAGAGGGTGGCATGGCTGTTATTCATTTGGAAATCTAAGTATTTTATTTCAAGCAGTTAACTGGAAGGATACCATAATTAGAAAAGTTAACACTGGGATGTAGTGGTGGAAAAGTGCTCAACAAGCTATCAGCAGTTTTATTCTGTTTACTGTAGCATATTTCCTTTAAGCAGTTTCAGTGCTAGTTCACCTAACTGCTTAATAGAATAATAAGGATGATACATATCAGAAAAGGTTTAGCCGCAGTGAGCAGTGGTGGAGTTACTGTACCATCAGCAACTGCTAAATAGATTGGTAGACACATTACTTAGGGAAACTGGGAGGAGGCAACACAGAGGCTAAAGGAGAAGAACAGATGGTCTAGGAGGGACAGGACATTAGATTGGGATTCCTGAGTTCCTTTCCCAGCTTTACTGCATATTCTCAGTGGCACAAAAGTCATCTTAGCTTTCTATATAACATTTTGCACCCAACAATTTGACAAACCCAACAGTATACAAGATGTTTAATAATGTTAATATGAAGACTAGAAGCACAGTTTAAGTTTTTCCAAGATTAACAGCTGCTAGAGATCTCTACACAACCTAGAAAATGTAAAACCTCACATAAGGCCAAATCCTCAGCTAGCGTAAATCAGTAAAGCTTCAGGGAAGCCAATCAAGCGAAGCCAATTTCCAGCCGAGGAACTGACTCACATTGCACGAAATTCCTTGTACTCCATACAACATCATCACAAAGTTCATGATGTTAACCTAAAGCCAATGTCTTTAGTATGACTTATAAAAGCCGGTTCAAAGTTAGGTAAGACACAATCCCCAAGCTAGCACGTCACAACAGAAGACACTTGCACAGAATCACTCACTGGTCTCTTCCAGTGAATGAACACATTCCTGTTACAAGTGGCCTGAAAGTCTTTAGACTGTACGCATTCAGTCTACATCTCCGACTGTTTTTATTATTGCATTGTTTACGTTTTTGGGATCCGATCAAGGGCGTCATGAATGCAGTAGCGACAAGTGATATTTGCACAGTGGATATGTTTTGTACTCAGTTCTCCATGAACAGTCCTGTTTAAGGCTTTGAATTTCTCTGCTATTGTAAACACATCTGAGCAATCTTACCTTCAGGGTGATGAGTCTTAATCGGTAATCATCTGCTTGTATGACCTGGTCAACTGTGATTTCTATTCCTTCATAGGTGACCTGTTCCTCTGGCCAGTACTCTGTACATTTCTGCATGCAACATAAAATATATTTAAGGAGACACCAATGGTGGTTCACTTCACTATGCAGAAACTGTGCCAAGTGTATGCTTAGATGAATCAGGATGCTGAATATTTCTGCAACAGGATGCAACTCAAATTTTTACTTTAAATATAGGGGCCAAAATTTCAGATAGTCTTCTCTGCAGTCACTCTGGTTAAAATCCAATGTCCAATTACCTCCCTCACTCACATGCATAAAACTTCGTTTGTGTGTGTGCAATGTGATGTATCTGCACATTTTTAAATTTCATTTGGGAAGCTGGTAAGAAATGTGGCAGTGTTTATTAATATTCTATTCATTTTTATTATCATAATGATTGATATTCATTAATAATCTGCTATTTGATCATTAATATTTCTGTGCTGTGCACGAACTGATATGGAAATGTACAGTACACCTTTTCTGTCTCTAATAAAGTACCATTGCTCTCTGCATCTGAAATTATAATCTGCATTTCTTTTCCCTACAAAAGGACATGACTGGAAATTACTTTGGAATATAGTGTGTTCAAAACCGCACTATAAAATGGAAAAAGATCTTGCATTGAAGCAAAGGAACTAAAAGGAAGAAAGTGTCAGAATACAGATTTTAGTTTTGCTAAATCACTTTGGCCAAATCCATGGGCTCATTCAGTGCAACTGATACAGTCTGAATAACTGAAGCTATAATCCACATTTAAGGATATATTGTGGCATTTGTGCCACAATGTTGCCTGAGAGGTAATGAAGAGCAACGCTTCCCAGGGAAAGTACTGGGAAAGATTGTCTCTCACCTATACAATTTCTCCTGGGGCTGCTCAGTGCACAATTTCTCCTGGGGCTGCTCAGTGCAGTAGGCCTTCTGCACATCAGCAGAGATTGCTCCCCTTGTAAGCCTATTCCAGAGACCACTGTGGAGGGGGGGGGGTCAATTCTGAACAAATGGCTCCCCAGGGATAAAACAGAGAGCAAGCAGCCCTCATGCTCTCCAGAGTACAGGGGCTGCTATTCTGGGAGGTCTTTGTGCACCCACATAAGTGAAGGGAGAGAGAATTCTTGCAAGCCGTCCCTTCTGCAAAGTCCAGCACAATCTGGCCCTTAACCGTAAAGTCTGTGAGCAAGTTAAAAAAAAAAAACTGCTGGAAGAGAAGGGCCAAGAACTAAAAAGTGTCTCGAAAAGCTGTTGGTCCAAATTCTCTTATGTGTAAATGGATGCTGCTCCACAAAGGAAACAGTTTTTTCTCTTAATTAGCCTCTCAGAGTTGGTAAGACAACTCCCACCTTTTCATGTTCTCTGTAGGTGTATATATATATATCCTCACTATATGTTCCATTCTATGCATCCGATGAAGTGGGTTCTAGCCCGCGAAAGCTTATGCTCAAATAAATGTGTTAGTCTCTAAGCTGCCATGAGTACTCCTGTTCTTTTCACAATGGAGCTGTGCCACTTCACACTAGAAACGACTATGGCCCATTGTGTCACTGTAAACGCAGACTGAATTTTTTCCCTCCTCCTAAATTGCAGAATCCATTGTAAAAAGCGTCAAATGCGCCAGCATCTATCAATAGCAGAGACGCTATGCTGCTGAAATGAGTGGAGTAGGATCGCCCACACATTTCTGTGGGCTGTCTGTCAGTTCGGATTAGACGTGACAGAGGGCTGGGATACTGAGCCGTTCATCCTCACGTTAGCAAAGCCACTGTGTATAGCAGAAGCACAAAGACTCCCTTACTAGCATCATGGCAGAACAAAGGTTTTAGTTCTGAATCTACACACTGTGGAGACCTGGTATTTATATATTAATATGTATTAGAAAAAAGGGAATATAGAAGACGTTAGCATGGAAGAGCTTACCCTATATTTATGTCTGAGTCTCACAGAATGATTGAATTTTTGATACAAAAGGTATCAGGAAAGACTCAATATCTCTGTATGTTAGATATACGCTGCAGCCAGTGTCACTACTGTGATGGTAGCATGGCTGTGCAATGTTTCCTGAGGCTGACATGGCAGGTGAGATAGTCTGTTGGTGTTGAATAATAGGAAACACTGATGAAAAGATTATTTTGCATTCTAGTGGTACAACCCAGATGTAAAAACAGTGGGAAAGCTTCAGAGCAGAGAAGACAATGAAGGACATGATTGCCTCTTGGTCTCTTCTTCCTTCTCAAGTGTATGGTCGTAAAATTTTCAAAAGGACCGAAGTGATCTGGAAGTCTAAATCCCATTTTCTAAAGTAACCTAGGAATTTAGGGCCAGATTTTTAAAGGTAATTGATTTAAATGGGAGTTAGGCACATAGGTACTCCCACTAGGCACCTTTCTGCATCTTCAGCTGCTTAAATCACCATTGTTTTGGGATCCTGTGGAATAATGTTATGATACTGGCCACAGAATCCCAAACCAGTGGTGATGCAAACTCTGGAAGCCTGGGACTTTGCAGATAGAATTGTATGGGATGGATTGGCAGAAATACATTAAATAACCACAGACCGTTAACTCTCATAAATACCAATTCTAGCAAGGGGTGATTCAAAAAAGTTTGGAACATCTTAATAGTTGCAATATTTTAACTGCATTTCCCCAAAATGCTAAACAACTGGGGCAGTCCTCCACATACAAATCATCTTTAACTGCTTCTAGTCATAACTAGCATTATAACATGACATAGTATGTTTAATGAAGCAGGGCCGGCTTAATGGAAAAAGGATGCAGAAGAGAAGCCAAAATAAATACAGGATAAAGAGGTTCAGTCTCCGTTACTCTATTGTTTATAGGTATTCATATACAAAAATTAATAGGGCTTGAACTTGGTGAGATGTTGCTTTTGAAACCTTCAGAAATGACTTCAAAAAAGGTAACTGCAATGCACTATAAACTTTGGTCACTGAACCAACTCATTTATTTCCATGGGTCTGGCACCTGTGCCTGAAATACCCGCTACGATAGAGGATCGAGACATAGCTCATACGTAATATCATTACCTCATTCATCTCTTCTATATTGGTAATCATGACAATGATGGGAGAACGCTCCTGCCACACCATTCTCCAGAAGTCACTGACAGTATTAACTATGGGTCCCTGAGTAGCAATATATACCTTTTCCTCTTCTCCATAGCCCTGCCAACAAAGCAACAATAAATCACTATCAAACCATGTGCGCGCACACACGCACATGCCTGGACACTTCAATCTTTACCCAGGGAAAGCTCTCATTGGCTACAATGGGATTATTGCCTGAGTAAAGACTGCAGTATCAGGTTAACAGTTATCAATCCAAGAGGTATTGTGCTCACTCACTCTCTCCCTCACGTACGTATGTACACACACACACACACACACACACACACACACAGGCAAGGTAGAAGGTGCAACTTCAGGTTAGACAAGCAGCAGGCAATACTACGGCAATGGGATGGATTCATGCTACAACAGCCTGGTGGTAACGCTGGGTCAAATCTTGCAGGCATAATTCCCATTGACTTTGCTGGGAGTTTTGCTTGCATCAGGCCAGTGAGGCAGGGAACTTCATGTCAAAAAATGCAAATATCTTGTTTTTATTGGACCAGGACCTTTACAGTTGCACTCTGAGGTTCTGTTTCCGATAATACAAAAACAAGAGAGAAAAAGAAACCAAAACAAGATGGTCTTTAGAAGCCAATGGACGTTGTGGTTATTCTTAAATGATTAGTTTCTAACAGTCTATGCAGATACATTGGACTGCTGAGCTCTTACCCTGATGTAGTTAGCATTGATATATGAGCTAAGAGGATCGTCCTGATCAGTTGAGGTAAGGCACACTCTGCTGTGAGGATCTACGATGTGTAAAGAGATAGTTAATAGTTATCAGTCAAGAGGAGAAAAAGGGTTTTAAGATCATTTTCTAACCTTTAGTAATACAGCTAATTACTCAGGCATATTCATTAGTAGCCACGACAGATACCTGCGATACTCTAAAGGGGGCACTGGGGAGTCTCTGATTGAAATGTGTGTATATATCACTGCATTTACTTTCAGTGTGCAACTATCAACAGATATTTGCATGCAAAAAATTAATTATCTTACTAAATTAATATTACTGCTCTAAGTAGAGGGGTAGTTCATCATTTATGATTGTAATAGCATTTCAATGATTCTTGGCGTTTGACTATGCTGTCTATGTCTAAGCTTTGAGATATTTAATTTTATGTCATGTATGCAAGCCCACGACATTACCGTAATTTCCTTTCGCATTAATTTCATTTTTTCATGCATTAAAGTATTATTTAGCAAACACTGTTAACAAGCAATAACTTCAGTGTGGCTTTCTGCCTGAGTAAGGACTGAGTAAAAACTGTGTTAGGACCTCAAGATTTGCCCCATTCAGTTTTATAAACTCTATCCCTAACCTTATTTTTTGGCCTTAAATTAAGGCCTTGTCTACACAGAATAATTGCATCATTTTCACTATACTGGTATAGTTAAAGCTATACAACCCCTGCTAGAGTGGATGCAGTTATATTGATATATCTTAGGGCTTGTCTATACATAAACCGCTACAGCAGCACCTCTGCATGGGTGCTGCTTTAGCACTTCAGGAGAACCCCTCCTGTCAGCATAGGTAATCCACCTCCCCAAGAGGTGGTGTCTAGGTCGACAGAAGAATTCTCCCATAAATGTAGTGCTCTCCATCCCAGGAGTTAAGTCAGTTTCACTGGATTTTTCACATCCCTGAATTATACTGACCTAATTTCCTAGAGTAGACCAGGCCTTATTCACTGGGGAATGAGCCATACCAACACAAACACTTTTATACCACTGTAAGTGCATCCACATCAGGAGGAGTTATACTGGTATAACTATTTTGGTAAAAAAAACCCAACCCTAACTCAGGGATGGCCAATCTGTGGTTCCGGAGCCACATGCGGCTCTTTATACGTTAATATGCGGCTCCTTGTATAGGCACCAACTCTGGGGCTGGAGCTACAGGCGCCAACTTTCCAATGTGCGGGAGGAGAGGGGAAGCTCACTGCTTAACCCCTGGCTCTGCCCCCACTCCATCCCTTCCCGCCCCCTCCCCTGAGCCTGCCATGCCCTCGTTCCTCCCACTCCCCTCCAGAGCCTCCTGAATGCCACAAAACAGCTGATCAGGAGGTGCGGGGAGGGAGGGAGGGAGGGAGAGGTGCTGATCAGTGGGGCTGCCGGTGGGTGGGAGGCGCTGGGAGCGGAGCGGGGAGGGGGCAGCTGATGCGAGGCTCCTGACATATTACTGTGGCTCTTTGGCAACGTACATTGGTAAATTCTGGCTCCTTCTCAGGCTCGGGTTGGCCACCACTGCCCTAACTGAAATAGTTATACCAGTACAAAAACAGTGTGCAGACCACGCCTAAGTTGACAGTGTTCCTTAAAATATTGTCATACACTTACACCACAAAGAAGCAAAACAATGTTAGTTATTTTTCTACAGTCTTTTTTAAGAGTGTTTTGAGCCTATACTAGGTTTTGAAGTACGATCTCACCAGGCTGAGATTTTTTAAATGAAAGTGATAGATAAGAATACCTAGTTCATAGACACAAATTTTCATCAGTAAATCTCAAAGTAGGTTAGTATCATTAGTGCCATTTTACAGATGGTGATACTGAGGTCTGGAGAGATGAAGTGACTTGCTCTAGTGGCAGAGCCAAGAATAGAACCCAGCTCACCCAAGGCCCATTGCAGTACTCTATTGCTAGGCCACACTGCCTCCCTAACAATAACACTTATTGAAAAGTCTTACAAAATTTAATAAGGAGTGAAAGCAATATGGCTCTATACAATTAAATAAGGTTGCCTAGAAATTTTGCTTAGAACCAAAAAGACTGAAAGAGAATGATATATAATAGCTTTCCTTTTTAGATTTTGACCCATCTATGGAGTTCCATAGCAAGGATAAAATTTTCTATTACATTCTGCAAGATAATCCAAAAAAATATAGAAAAATGATAATTTCCTATTAAATTCTGCGGGACTTTTCCATAAGAGAAGAGAAGAGGTTTCAGATTTTCTGTCAACATGCAAATTTAACAGTTTCTGAAACAGCCAAATTAATCTGCTTAGCTTGGCACATCTCCAAAATTAAACACATCCTCACCCCTTAAAAAGACTCCCCAAAACCATCTTCACCACCACCACCACCAACAAAATTGGGAATCTGCAAAAGAAATTTACTACAAAAGAAATATAAATTAACTGAATTAGAGCCTATTATCATGTTCCTCACTGACTACAATTAACTCTAGGGTTGCACATAAACTAATCATTATGTTAAGTGCCTGCTTACCTTTCAATGGTAACCGCCTCAAATACTTCTGGAGTACACAGCTGGGTAGGGAATTTTAAGTTTTTTATTTGTTCTTTAATTTTCAGGGTATACTTTTGGTTTCGATGTCACTTTTATAATGAAGTGCCTGCTGCTCCCTAATGTTAGATTGGAGGTCAGATTTGGCTGAGTCTGCCATTGGCAAATAGATCAGCATAGGTTTTGCTGTGTAACATGGTCAGCCGTTCCTTCCATAATTGCTTGGTGCAAGCGAACAGTTAGGAAGACCCCCGTGGTGACACAGACAGCATAGGCTGTGATTGGTTAATCTGGAAACTAAAGAGCCAGGAGATCCACATAGTCATGAACCCACTGGCCACCTCTTCAGCCCATCCCGTCGTGCCCCCAACGCTCTCTCTTCCATGGTACTGTGAAGAGAATGGCTAAAGAGCACAGCTTTATGGCAAGAAGGGAGTACACAATACCCCTGTGTGATGTACAGTTCCCCACCCCTACACTGGAACTGGGTGTGTTCCAGGGACAGAACTTAAATAATTCCAACAGAAGTGATTATGGTGTGTCCTTTGGTTTCCCATGTGGCAGCCTGCAATCCTCATCAACCAAGTGGCACTGGGTTATGTTTCATAGAGATGGATGGTTTTGAAATTCCTGATTTTTATTCCGGTCAGTGGAAACGTCTGCTTTCCTCTGGATAATTTCCTTGTTAACATTTACAGTCAGTCTAGAGTGGGAGCCAGTCCTCCCATCTAGATGGCTCACAGCAATGGAAATGAGTATTACCAGATTTTGTAAAACCGAGGTGGAGTTAGCATCAAGAGAACTAGCTGAGGAATGACCAAGTAGCTACTGAATGCACAGGGGAAAAGCTAACAGGAACCTGAATAAGAGCTATAGGCCAAGATTTTCAAAAGTGGCTAGCAATTTTGTATGCTTCCATTTTTGAGTGTTTAATTTGAGACACCTTAAAGAACTCCAATTTTCAAAAAAGTGCTGGACAGCCACCTTTGGAAATCAGGCTCCTTTAAGGTCTATCAGTTTGGGTGCCCAAACGGAGGCACTCAGAATCACTAGTCATTTTTGAAAATCATCGCTGTAATGTCCAAACTAACATAAAGCTTGAAAGAAATGACAAGGCACCCAACCGTTGGCATGTTTTAGGACCAAGGTTCTGAAATGTTTGGCTGAGTGTTTTTAACACTTCTGGTCCCAGCTGGAAATGTCAAAACATCACTAGAAGGGGTACATGGGATTTCTGACCAAGACTGGAAGTTTGAGAGTTGGAGGTTTCAGGAGAAAGCCTATTCTTGCCAGATTTCCACTCCAGGTTTGTAAACCAACATGATTTGCATAGTTGATCAGATTCTAATTTCTGGATACTTATCGGAGCCTAACTAGCACTCTGAACCATTTGGGCTTCCCTAACAAAGCTGCAACAGGGCTTGATGGCGGCATCTATCTGACAATGGCTTAGAGAAAAGAGAAGGATCTGTCAAAACATTAATATTCAGACACGACATCTTATAATCGCATCACTTTCCAAACTATCTTTAAGTGTGACAGAGGGGAACACGATAATGGCTATAAAATCAATCCCAAGCAAAATGTTTCTCAAAATTTCCATTCTTGGCTATAAGTAATAAAGCAACTTAAATTAAAAAAAAAAGAAAGAAAGAAAGATGTATTATATTTTCTTAAAGAGACTGGGCCAAATCCTGAGACCCTTATTCATTTTTCACTTGGGGCCTTATCCTGAGAAATGCTAAGCACATTAGGCCCAAATCCAGCACACACTGATGTAAGTGGGAATCTTGTCATTGATTTTAAAGGACACTGGACCAATGCTTCATTAAGAATTAAGTCAGAGTTGAGATGTTCAGTACCTTTTAAAATAAGGCGTATTGAGTGGCACGTTATGACCTAAGTAGTCCCACTCGTTTCTAAGGAAACACTCGGATAGTAAAATACTGCTCAGCATGAGTAAGGGTGTCAGAATTTAGCCCTTAAACATGAGTTTACCAGAGGAAACAAACTAAAACCCGAATAAAGGCATCAAGATTTTGGGCAAAATTTTCAAAAGCACCTAGGTAATTTAGGAGCTTAATTCCTATTTTCAAAAGTGACTTAGGAGCTTGAATCCCATTGGCTTTCCATAAGACTTAAGCACCTAAGTCTCTAATAAAAATGGGACATGAGTACTCTTGAAAATATTACTCTTGCTCAATGTTAGCTTTAGCCTAGCAGGAGTATCCTGGAGAGGATCTGTGAAAGGCATTCCATCAAAAGCAAGAAACTAAGCAAATACTGGATACAGAGACTTCACTAAACACTGCATCATCGAATTGCAGAATTACAAAATAGGTCTGGAACTTACTTGGGAGAATTGTTTTGTAGCGATTCTTCCGCACTAATCCTGGAATATCATATTCCTTTGGATCAACAAAGTTCATCGGGATTTCCTGTTGGAAGATGTACAATAGACTATATTAATAGATTCACAAGGGAAAAAAAACCATTACGTCTTGACTGTGGAGGAGTAGCAGAGATGAAGTCAATTGAGACATATGGTATAGTAGTTCTAGCAATTTACCACCAAAGCATGACTGATGGTTTCCTTTTTGTGTCAATGGTTTTCTTTTTTGAAATCATGAATATAAAAAAATGCTCTGGATGACTAATTCCGTGAGTGGCGCACAGTATGGCACTATTTCAGCTCCTAATATTATTAGAAGTGTATTGTGACTTGAGGCATAGATGTAAGCCAAGGATGGTGCGTAAGCTGCATCATCCCAGGAAGCACAGTACTTCAGACACGCCCCTCTGAGTCACAATTCTTTGCCTTCTTCCTCCTTGTTAAAACTGGGACAGTAATTTGCTGCTGGCCTGCATCTGCAAATTACAACACCCTCCATCACAGCTCAACTGCACTGGCCGGGTAGTATGGGGACGGGGGTGGAGACAAGGAACCACCCGGTTTTTGCCCTTTCTCATCCACCTTCTCTGAGAGGGGGGACAGTAAGTAGGTACTGTGTGTGCACCTACCTGTCCTACGCAAATAGACCCAAGGTCCAGGTAGCTCACACAGGGCTGTTGGGGGTGGGTTCTTACTCCCTTACACAGGTGTGCAGGCCAAGTCACTAACTGGCCCTTAGAGGGTGAGGTCTTCAGAGCAGGGCCCTGATCCTCAGTGGGCTCTACCCATGATATAAATATTACATAACAATAGTAATTTCTTAAAAAAGCTTTAACAGGGCTACTTCTTTATCAGAAAGAGCCACGGGGAGAAATAACTAGAGAATTTGCACTGGGTTATGGAGCCTTTCACATTTATATTACAGATTCAAATCTCAGAGCTCAGGCTGGTTACATTAGGAGCCATTTGATTGCTCTTCAGTGGGCTACAACATGTGAAATTAGTTGATCAATTCATAGTGGATGCGTAGCCATGTAAAGCAGCCGCAGGTGAGAGACCAAGGCGTGAATGTGATCACAGAGACTAAGCTCCCCTCAGACCCTGATTTTTCCCCCTCAGAACAGGACAGAGCAGGGGTGGGCAAACTTTTTGGCCTGAGGGCCACCTCTGGGTATGGAAATTGTATGGCGGGCCGTGAATGTTCATGAAATTGGGGGTTGGGGTGCGAGAGGGGATAAGGGCTCCAGCTGGGAGTGCAGGCTCTGGGGTGGGGCCGGGAGAGGGGTTGGGGGTACAGGAGGATGCTCTGGGCTGGCAATGAGGGGTTCGAGGGCAGGAGGGGGATCAGGGCTGGGGCAGGGGGTCAAGCTGTGGGAGGGGTCAGGGTGCAGGCTCTGGGCGGCGCTTACCTCACACAGCTCCTTGAAGCAGCGGCATGTTCCCCTCTCCAGCTCCTACATGGAGGGGCAGCCAGGCATTTCTGCATGCTGCCCCGTCCACATTCGCTGCCCCTGCAGCTCCCATTGGCCGCGGTTCCTGGCCAATGGGAGCTGCGGGGGCAGCGCTTGGGGCAGGGGCAGTGTGCAGAGCCCCCTGGCTGCCCCTACACATAGGGGCTGGAGGAGGGACATGCCCCGCTCCATGCAGCTCCTGGAAGCAGCGACAAGCCCCCAACCACGCTCCCCAGCTGGAGCGCCGGAGCAGGGCAAGCCCATGACCCCGCTCTCCAGAGGTGCTCCAGGGCCGGATTAAAACATTTGGAGGGCTGGATGCGGCCCCCGGGGCGTAGTTTGCCCACCCCTGGGATAGAGGCACGAAGGCAGAGCTTGCTCTGGTTCTGTGTTTAATATGTTCTGTGAGTAAACAAAAGGTAGAAGATTGTTAAAATTAAACACTGCATTTTCTACTCCAGGTGCTGTCAGCCTGCCTCTTACCCAAATTCATGGTGGAAAAAGCATTAGCAATCTTCCACTTTAGCAAGCACCCAACCAAAAAAATTAATAAATTGCTAGAATGGAAGTCATATTTTGTGGTGGATGCTACTTTGCATATGCAATTTTGCTGATCTTTGCTTTACCTAATTATTTTGTATTTAGCCATGTGTTTTCCTTGCTTTCCCTGTCCCTTATCATCAGTGATTTTGAGGAGATGATGTCCCAGAATATGCCAGAAAGGCCACATTTTTATATGCTTTTATTCAATTTAATTTTGAAAAAAAGCCCTCATAAATCAGTTCCTAGTGGGTCCCATAGGGAACTGAATGCAGAGGTCTAGGTGTTTACTTTGACAGATGGACAGATGAGCAAGTTAGAACTGGTAATGCAACTGACCCAGGGTCTCTTCTTGCAGTCAGTTTTATTAGCTAGAATTCTGTTTATAATGTATCCAAGAATTAGCTGTAAAAAGACTGAAAGAAAAATAATCATACGTTCTGTCTCCCCAATCCCTATTACAATCAACACTCTCTTAATCTGTCAAATGAAAGGAAAAATTGACAACTTGTAAGTCATTGTTGATAACAATTTTCCTCAAACATGGAAAAAGGAATTAAACCCCTTTTCTGTTCCAATAGGATACACTTGTCCTCGCCCTGATTATCTCCCACCTTTATTCCTACCATCTCCTTTTCTCTGGCCTCCTGGATGCCCACAGTACTAGTCAAAATGCAGCTGCTCAAATGCCTTCCTTGCTAGTCAGATTGACGGTCACCCAACTGTGCAAATCCTTTCACTAGCTCCCACCACTTGTATGCTGCACCAAGTTTAAACTTCTTGTCCTTGCCTTCTGAAGAGCCTATAAAATTCCACTCTGGATGACACCACCCATTTGTCTCTTACTACATCCATTCCCCACATCTCTACTCTGCTGATGATGCCATTTATGAATCTCATTCGTTTCTTTCTCTCCTTCCAGTCCCCATGATTTTTTCCACACTATCTCTGGTCTGTCAGCCAAGATGGCAGACATTATCAATGAAGTGTTCTCTTCCCGTTTCATCATGACACCCTCCACCTCATCTCTGCACTGAATATCCTCATCTGTGATATTCACAGGAAGGGCCACAAACAATGATAAAGAAGTAAGAATAGCAATTCCAAATCTACTCCCACCCCATGCTATTTCTTCCTCTAGTCACCTCAGTGCTTCTCTGTTTTCTCGGCTAGATTCTAATCTCTTTGGGACAAAAACTGTATGCACTGTGTGTCTTGTTTAGCGCTGAGCACACTTAACAAACAATAAATTGTTATACAACATTTCATGGAGCTAATTTCCACCTTTTTCAGATGTACAGTTTAGGGTCTTCCTCGGGTTTTACTTTGTATTTAGTCATTCATAACTCTCTTTGAGCCAGACCCTGAGGTTCTTCCTCAGGTTTTACTTACTCACTCACTAATCCAGCAAACTCTTGCTGAAGTCAAAGGGAATTTGCTTGCATGAGAAAAAACTAAGGCCAAGGCTATACCACATAGCCATATTGGTATAACTACCTCACTCAAGGGTGTGAAAAATCCACACCCTGAAGCAATGTAGTTATACCAACCTAATACCTCATGTATATAGCTCTCGGGGAGCTGGATTAACTACTCCAACAGAAGAAACTCTCCCATCATCGTAGTAACACAAGCCCTAAACCATACTGTTAAATCAGAATTCTCCACTCACTCACACTTGTACTATCCTTTTGCGCTCACTTTGCCCAGGTACAAATGGCAAGGTGCGTGACAGTGGAGAATCAAGCAGTTAGGACAGAAGCTTGGTTAAAATGCAGAGCAACTGAAAAGCCATTGTGCTAACTGCAATTAAACGTAGCCAGCCTGTTCACAAAGCTGCTCAAAAAATCCAATTCTACTTGTATATGATGCTTGTATTTCCACCAAAAGCAGAGTCAGAATGCTTCCCCAAAAATAAAAGTGTATACATGAAGTGAGGGAAAGATACTTTCAGATTCATACTGTCAATTGAAAAAACAGCTAATATCTAATGAACATTTTTTTAAGTGGATGATGAGGATAGTTAGTGCAAACTCTGTGGCATTTGTTAAGTGGGACAAACACCCTATGTTTCACCCTCTGGATAACTTTCAAACAATTCAGAAGAGCAGCTCTGTACAGAGTATCCACCAGGAATGTGGATATACTAGGCTGAAGTCATGCCTGGTGTAACCCTCTGGGATTCAAGAGTTATACCCAAAGCAAATTTGACTCTTTTTCTTTAGTCTAGTGCAAAACTGTGAAATTTTTGTTAAGAAGTAACATACTGAGAAAAAGGCTTCTGAAAACAAAGCTAGATCTTCATTACCAGGATTAGGACCGTAGTCTGCACATGAAAAGATAGCTGAAAGCCTTCAAATTCAGTCATTTCCAAGTGTAACAAATTTGGGGATTTAATAAAGTGCTTCACTGAAGGAACTGGAGTGGGTATTTATTTATTTTGGTCTTCCAGAAGAACTTATAGAAAATTCCAGTGAGAGTCACAGGAGGTGGCAATGTCCCATTTTTCAGATGCCACAAACTCTTCTCTCAACTTGAGAAGTCAAAATACTCACAAAAAACTCTGTCTGGAGTATGAAAGGGTCTAATGCTTTCTTGTGTAGCTCCTCTGCGGTAAGAATGTTCGATGCCATTTGTAGGTATTCTCGGGCTGATTGTTCTCTTGGTGACATGACATAGCCGAAGACTTGCTCGGAACAGCCTGGGGTACACATGTCCAGCGTGAGTGAAACATTTGAACCTCTCCTGCAAAACACAGCCCCAGGTGAAGACATCAGTTATGAAGGCTATATGAAACACTCTGCATTAATTAAAACATGTCTTTCCATTTGGCCTTTATCTGCTTTCCTTGAGACAATGGCGCTTTTGAGGGTGCAATGAAAATTTTGGAACTCTCAGAGCTCATCTAGACTAGAAACAACTGATGTTCCTGACAACAGGTACCAGCAATAGGTGCAGCTGAATGTGCTAAGACAGTTTAGCAGCAGGCATAGACAAATGTGAAGCACTGGTTCACTGCACTTGTTGCTGACTCCCACTGGTCAGGAATGGGTAATTTTTCTACTGTAGACAAGACCTCCAGCAACTAGTCAGACTATCGCCTGGTCTACACTGGGCGGGGAGGGCGGGAGGAGGGGGAAATCGATCAAAATTAAAAAAAACAACGAGTCCGGTGGCACCTTAAAGACTAACAGATTTATTTGGGCATAAGCTTTCGTGGGTAAAAAACCTCACTTCTTCAGAAGCGCGTAGTGAAAGTTACAGATGTAGGCATTATGTAATGACATATGATGGTGTGGCTGATGTGAATAACGTAGCTGAAGTCGACGTACTTAGATTGACTTACCGCAGTGTCCTCACTGCGGTAAGTCGATGGCTGACGCTGTCCCCTCGCCTGTGCCTCTCGCCCCTCACCCTGGTGGAGTACCGGAGTCGACGGGAGAGCGCTCGGCGGTCGATTTATTGCATCTAGACTAGACGTGATAAATCAACCCCTGCTGGACCGATCGCTGTCCAACATATACTCCTCTTTCGTTCCACTGTAAAGTTGCCCTTCCCCAGGCGTGAATCCCCTCCAGCAGAAACACAACTTCCCCAGCTGATGCAAGGAGTAAATTAATCCATAGTGGGTCTATTAGCTTACAATCCAAAGAAGGTTACTGACTTGCGGAATGGCCCATTTATAAAACAATTACTACTCAGTCAGATGTGTGACAATTTATTTTTGGAAAAGACCAGTCTGACAACAATGAAGAAATAAAGTATGGGAGAGCCTATCCGTAGAAAAGATGACAGAGAGCCTTATATCAGGATCAAAGAGATTTTATAATATACAGTTACCATTTTCGGAATCTAAACAAAATAAACATACAGATAAAAATAAGAGTCTGACCAAATACAAATAGGTTTTCTAAAGGCAACAAACACAGATTATGAATGAGATTTGGTAACACGTGTACTGAAAGTTGTTAATGATAAAACAAAAAGTCACTATATATATATCTCATAGTTGTGACTCTCCTGGAAACAAAGAGCAAATTAAATAATCATTCAGTCTAGAACTGATGTTTTAAAACAAAATACATTAATTTAATGCAGTGAAACTACCAATTTGGTCCATTCAGAACTTCTGAACTCTACACAACTTGTGCCAAATGCCTTGCTCTCCGTCAGAACTATCCTACCTTTCTTGCAATCCCACTGATTTAACTGTCAGAGTCGCTGGATCCGTCTCTGCTTTGATGTCCATCACACAGTCAAAGACCGGCGTCTCTGGCACAGGATCCAAATCTAGAAAATCATCGTCATTTTTATCCTCTGTCCACTCTGAGTATGTGAATGAAGGCTGGCGGCTCACAGACTGACGCCTGTCCTCTGGTAGGGGAAAGGGGGGATCCGGATGGGTTTTCACAAGATACCAAATCTGGAGGAAACAAACAGTTTAAAAACTATCTATGTATTTCCAGATCTTCTGTAAACTCTAAAGATAGATGCATCTTTTGAGCAATAATCTCATTCATTATACCCCAGCAAAATGGAATTGCACTAAAGAGAACAGGAGAGTTCAATACATGAGGAGCTTTCCTGTACAGATCACAAGAATACACCTTTTCCTATTCTAATCTTGCTTCCAGGCACAGAGGGTTCCCTGAGGCCTGTCAGGCTTCGCTCTGGAACACCGTAGAAGCATTCTGTGCTTGTGACGATTACATAGAAGCCAATGTGAAATCACTGTCCTTTTGTTTAATTGATCACCTTTCACAGAGTGTTAACAAAACTCTGTTAATCTACAGATTACAACCTTCCCTGATTTAGATGCTGCCCATCTGGGATTTGGTTGGGTTTATAACAAGTAAATACCAGTTTCCCAAATCTCAAATCTCTGATGATCTGGCACTGTATCCCAAATTCATATCCAAATTCACATTTGTTTTTCATGAAACCCCTGTTTCATAAAGCGCTTCATAAAACTTGCACCCATTCAGTTCAGTGATAAAACCTATTCTGCAATCTAATAATCTGATTTAAACAAGACAAACTGTAGAATAAATTGTTAAATTATGTGAAACAAATGTCTTAAATTAAGGATCGAGAATGACACAAATTTAAAAACGATTGTACCATAGGACCATTATGATCACCTAATCTGACCTCCTGCATAGTACAGACCGTAGAATTTCACCCATAATTCTTGCATCAAGCCTTTTCCTCTGAGCGATACTGACTGATGCACAGGCACCAATTATTGCTAATATGTTTTGTTAATGGAATTTCATTGCTCCTAAATTAAGCCTACTGCTTCGTTCCCCCAGTGCACTGACTTTCAGTGGGAGTTAGGCCCCTCTGAAAACCCCAGCCATGCTGGTTTACACAGATGCTGTGGCAGATTATATTGTTTGAGAACATTAGGTTGGATTTATTTCCAATTAGCAACAGGCCCTAGTGGCAAAGTCCGAGATCAGATCTGAATTTTGCCACAGTGCTGAGATGTTTGGATCTGGGGTCTTTGGCTGAGCCTGTCTCTACTGCACAAGGCTAGGAACAATCTAACTCAAACTAATTTGGGGCTAGGTCCTGCAAAGCACTGCGCTCCTCCTTTCACGTGCTGAATGCCCTCAACTCCTTTTGAGTCCAGTGGGAGTTTGAAAGCGCTCAGCATCTTGCAGGATAAAGCCTTTCTTGTTTTTTTAATTTTAAAGGGACACTGTCAAATGTGAAAGTCGTGCACTGTCAAAAAGTCAAGTTTCTTTCCTTAAGTTATAAACAGCGACCTAGAATATTAACTCAGAAAGGATTTTAAAAGCCAATTTTCTTGTCACTAGACATACTTGTCATTTATTTCTGGCATTTCTCTCAGCTTGAACAATGAAAATTAATGAAACAAGTTTTCACTTTTGTTTAGAGGCAGCTTCAATGTTAGGTTCCCATGCACTAGCACCGCACGGCAATGCTTGGGTTACAAATACTGAAAAGGAACAGGCATCTGTTTAAACAGATCTGTTTACACTGCAATTATTCAAAAGAAAAATTATGGAAACATTTCTATTGGCCTTATGTTTTAGAAAAACTTTGGGCCAAATATGAGTCGATGGTGCCCTTTGAAGTTTGGCTTGAAGCATGAACTTTAGAGATCTGAGCTCGTTATTATTTCCAAAATTCGCTTTTGGAACTTGCAAATGCCACAGTTCTATGGACCTCTATTGCTCCCATCAGTGTGTAATATTTGAGCACCTCCCAATCTTTAATGTATTTATCCTCACAACACTCCTGCGAGTAAGGTAGGGATATTATCCCTGTCTGTGAGATAGGGAACTCAGGCTCAGAGAGACTAAGCAACTTGCCCAAGGTCACATAGGGAAGTCAGAGACGGAGCAGGAAATAGAATTCAGATCTTCCATGTCCTAGGTTAGCACTTCAACCAATAGATCATCCTTCCTCTCTCAATTGACTGACAGCCCAGATTGTTATGCTGGGGTAGGGTCTGCTGTAAACTGAATATATTAATAAAAAATGCTCCAGCCTTAGGCAGAAAGGGCGGGGGGGATAGAAAGGAGCAAATTCACTGATGCACAGGGACTGAGGGGAGATGACTTCAGCCTCTACTAATCAAGGACAGTTGGAGGCTGCTATGCAGCCTGCTATGTGCACAGAGGCTGCAGTGCTTGGTGTGGAGTCGGACCGCTATTCCGGTGCCGGAGTGAGTGACGACTCCATTAGGAGCTCTCTTAGATGGATATCGTGCTCCTTCTTCATCCTAGGTTTAAAGGACTTGCAGATACGGCACTTGTCACGCATGTGCCCTTCACTTAAGCACCTTAGGCAGCTGGTATGTGGATTACTGATGTGCATAGGCCGTTTGCAGCGATCGCATGGCTTAAAGCCTGGAGACCAGGGCATGCCCCAACTGGGTTCCGTCTGGGACTAACCAAGAGTTCGAGAATGACTACTAAGAGTAACTAATAAACTACTAACTATATACAACTATATTACAGGTTTTCAAAATTCGCAAGAACAGAGAACAGAACAGCACTAGCCGAAGCAGCAGACGTTCCAGCACTGTCACTGGCGGCAAGAAGGAACTGAGGGTGGGGGAAGCCAGCAGTGCCCCTTATACTGCACCATGCAGGTGCCACTCTAGAGGGCACCAGAGCCAGTTCCCTACGGATACTGCCAAGGGAAAAACTTCTGGCACCAGCGCATGTGGCAAGCACACTCACCCTAATATGGAATGGACATGAGCAAGCACTTGAAGAACAGTATTTTTGAGGAGGGTTATTGTTAGGGAATAGGGGAGCCTCACCCATGCAGACCCCTAGCCTCTTCCAATCAGTCAGGCATATCTACCCTGTCCCCATGTGTCCCTACAGCCCCCTTCCGCCCATCCCCATGTGTCCCTGGCAAGGAGTCATCTCCCACACTCAGCAAGGCAGGATAAAGAGGTAGTGGATAAGATGACTGGGACAGAGAGGGCCCAGACAAATAAGGGAACCCGCACTGAAGCAGAACAGGCTGTGGTAGGGACTCAGACTCTGGAGGAGTGGGTGCTTGGGGATCTGGGTGGCAGATAAAAAGAGCTACAGGGGAGACTGGTAGCTACTGAGCAGACTCTGCAGAGATCCAAGGAGGCCCTGCAAATAACAGAGAGGAACTCAGAGTTCCAAAAGGACTAGGCCCGGTATGCTAAAGAAGAGAAGGAAAATATGTGTTTCCTCTTGCGGGGAGTAGAGCAAGAGAGGGATAACCTGCAGGTGCAGCTCAGGCAGGTGCAGGGCAGGAGGCATCCCAACCCCCAAGGGTTGCAGGCTTGAGGATGAGGGTGTGTGATGGGGCATCCACCCCACACTGGCATGTAGGGGGTTAATAGACTCCTAGGGAGGCTGCACGGGAAGCAGCCAATAGGAGAGAGGCTGTGTGGGGCAGTCAATCTGGGCCCAGCAGGCCCATATAAGAAGAGCCACAGGGCAGAGCAGGATCAGTCACTGCCTGGAGCATAAGGAGGGAGGACTGGTTCCTAGCAGGTGGACAGAAGCTGCCACCACGGACAGAACAGTTGCTGGCAGGGAACCGGGGAATGAGATGGAGCTCCTGGCTGACTGGTAGGACTGACATGCTGAGGCCCTGAGGTAAAGAAGGTTCTGGGGCTGTGGGGAAGTGGCCCAGGAAAATGTACTGAGAAGTTGGAGGGGACACAACACATGGCTGCCATCTACAGGGTCCCTGGGTCGGGACCTGGAGTAGTGGGCAGTCCCAGTTCCCCACTCACCATTGGGGAAGTGGCTGGACAGTTGTTCTAAACCCCACAAGGAGAGAGCACAGATGGTGACACAGCTGGAAGGCTGTGTCATGAAGAGGACACCCTGGAGTGACACAGGTCAGAGAGCAGATGTGACAGCAAGAGAAGCACCATTGGAAGAGGGCATACCAACCTGCGGAGCTAATCCCCAAGACGGCCAGCAGGGGGCACCAGCGTGGTGACTGAGCCCCATCACACAGCCTATTAAACCAGAGGCTCTGGATTGCTTTGGGCAACAGTACCTGTGTACCAGTCAGTGCCTGTCACCTCTGATGCCACTGTGCATGCTCTAACCCATTTGTGGAGCTGTGGCCCTCCATATGCTAACGAGCAGCCTAAACTCCAAAGTCACAAGCTTAACACTAAGGGCTCTCCACAGTGCCTTAAACCCATGTTGGAGGTGATGTGGAGCCAGCCCAATTCAGGAAGCCAAAATTCCTCTCTGAGGCCACCGGACCACCCACCGCTACAACTTTTTAGTTGCTCTCTGCTGCATACCTGTCCTGCTGCCCCCTCTGGGATGTCTCTGCCAGGGCATTTGTATGGAGCTACTCACAGGCTGCAGGCACTGCAGGAAGCAGGAACATGCCCTGTCACTGCACAGAGGCAGTGTGTGTGTGTGCGCGTGTCTGTAATTCACCATTGTGCAGAGGGCCCTGCACAAGGCCTAGGCAACTCTTAAGCACTATGGGCTCCTGTGCAGAGCTGACCAACCAGATAGGGGTGAGTTTGTCAGTGATTCAGTAGGCTGGAAACCCAAAGGAACACAGGACTTGCTTTAGAAACAAAGGCGCTTTCCTCTCGGCTGAAAAGGCATGTGGGGAATAAGGATCATGGAGACTGGAGGAAATTACATTACATTTAAAATTAAATAGAATTTTAAATAAATAAATAAATGATAAATTCATTAGTCAGGTTGGAAAATCGTAACCCTGGTTGTAAGTGCTAGAGGCTTTTGTGCTGGCCTGTTCTGGAGGGGTGAGCATCAGGGCACAATCTAGCCCTCAGGGTGTGAGGGAAGCCTACAGCACCAGTTACAAAAACCTCCGTCACGACTCACTAGGCTAGAGCTGGTCCCTGTCCACGGCTGGAAATCACTGTGTTCAGTAACATTCCATCACAGCCAGGACTCCCAGGAAAGGGCGTCATAACTGTCACAATGAATAAAGGCAGGTTTCCAAGCGTTATGAACTCTCTAATACTTCATGGGGATGAGCTGGGCTCTGGATTTCTGGCAATCTTTAATGTACACACAGAGCAGACAGGACCTCAGTTTCGAAGGTGTAATTTGTAAGACACCCCTCCCCCCCCCACACACACACTCAGGTGCCTGCACTCAGTTTATCTACCACCTTGCAGAAGGCGAAGAGCTGCGTAAACCTTGCTTCAAGAGAATCTAGGTGCCCCAATTTGTTGTTGTGCTATAGATGTGCTGCTACGAAGAGGCCGCAGGGCAGACATGAGGTGCCCTTCTCTGGGAATACCCCCAGCGCAGGGACCCTGTATGCCAGGTGCATAGTCAGCTTTGCCAGATCTTCGTTGCCTCCACAGGGCAAGCATCGGCTGGAGGTGGGAAGGTTGGATGGAGGGCAAGAGGAGGCATGTCAGGGGAGGACCTGCACTCTGGCAATATGACACCCCTGCCTACACCACTGAAGCAGGGGCATAAATTAGGGCAGCCCCTGAATACAGGATGCATAATTTGCCTCCCCTCTGTCTGTACTTTCACACTAGCATCAATACAGGGATAGATCAGGCCCCAGAATGTTAAAGATCCTCACGCTCTCCCTTTCTCAGGAGAACAGAATGTAGGATTCTCTCTTTGGTCAAAACTAATCTCATCATAAATGCACTTCTCTGTCTAGAAAACATCACCTTCTAGCCGTCTTCCTATGCAAATCCCTTCTAGGCAGAGACATGGTTAAAGAACCAGAAAAAGCAATCAAAAGAGCCTAGTTTGAGAGGAGACTGGGGGGAATAGAGAGAAACCAATTGATAAAACTGTCCATTCTCCTACAAGCTGGGGTTCTAGGAACACTGCCAAGCTCCACTGTTTGCATTATTTTCAAATTTCTTGGTAAGTAAGCTTATTATTTCCATGATGCTGTTCTGCAAATGCCTGTAACAGCAGATGTGTTCAAACTGTAAAACCCGTGTGACCTAGCATGAGAAGGAGTTGCATTAGGTAGAGCCGCTCTGTGACTTGTCTGTGTTTGTGGAGTGCTCTGAGCACACAGTGAAATACAGCCTTGTGCAGTAACCATGCACTGCCCATTATTCACAGCAGACTCGTAGGATTCCCATCTAGCCTATAGTAAGCCAGGAGACTCTGTTTTTAAATTGCTTTGTTACATGAAAGTCCCAGATCACATCAACACATTACAATGACTGCATTGGGCCAAATTCTGCTCTCCTTCACACAGGTATAAAGCAGGAGTAACTCTAAGCTTAAATGGAGTCACTCCTGATTCACAGCAGTAAAAATGAGAACAGATTTTTTGCCCATAGTGGACATTCACTTAGAGTTAACTCATGTGATATAAATGACTTGACTATAAAGGAGCCCCATGACATTCTAACACACCTACAAAGGGGCTAAATACATTTCCCTAGGGAAATCGCACCCTTGTTATTCTGATTTACCTCATAATGCAGCTTGGAGTGTTTCCCTGTAAAACTGCCTTAACTTCACACAGTTCATAGAGAAGATGAAAAGTCCAATTCTTGTACTTTAATAAGTGCAATTACACCACTCATCAGAAATTTATTATTTGATCACACAATACACCTGGCTAAACTGCAGCAGCATCAAAAAAGTAGAAAATTACACAGCCAGGCTAACCTCACTGCCCATACCAGTGATCAGAATAATGGAGGTATTAACACTAATTTACTGTGCTTTGTGCATGCTTTTAAAAAGCACATTCAGCCTGATACATTAAGCAGAACCCTTCAGCAGTATATTGTCCCAGAGTGAAACTGATGATGGTCTACACTGCATTACAATGCTTACTTACGCACACCACATGCATGTTAGCTGTTGTTACCTCCTGGGCAGTCAGAAGGTATATGACAGAAAGGGCACTAGATCACAGTCTTATCAGCATTTCCATATTTGTAAACTCTATTTTCAAGAATTTCATTCCCTATCTCCAACATAAAAATATACTGGGGCCTTGGCACCCTGAGGTGTGTGACTGGAGTCCCCTGAATCACAAAGACTTCTTCCTAGATTTCCCAGACAGCGCATGCTTTCATGCCAGCTGCACCATCAGTGGAGACGGGCAGGGTGCTCTCCCTCTGTTTCCAGCTGCCTGAGAACTAACAGAACATTAACAATAGGGGCCTGATTGATCTTGCTAAGCAGGTAGGGCCTCGGCCTACATACATAGGTGTATACAGTCCCAAATCTCTTCAGTGCTATAGAACAGCTCCTGTTGCCACGGGAGTTAATGGGTGCTTTGCACTTGACTGCTAAGGCAGTAAGATTAGATCCTTCTTTTGCTGGACTCCACCCTCCTGTTCAATGTAAGAATACATTCTCCACCTGCGCGTGGAGGAAATAAAGGGATCTGATGAATCACCATTCATCAAGGAAACCGAACAAGGGAAAGTGCACTCCACACTTTTGCTACATAAAGTGTGCAGTAATTATGTGGAAATAGCCCAAAGGTATTATTTTGAAATCAAACAACTCAGAGTAAATGAGACACCCTGTAAGAACACACTGCAAGAGGGTGTGAATCCATTTAGCGCTGTTCAGTAAGAACATTGGATTTCTAATACGGTAGCTTACCAGAGTTCCTATGAGTAACAATCCTAGTGAAACTAAAGACAGCAGGAAATATAACATCGCAATGCTTCCAACTCTGGTCAGGTCCTGTGAAACAACAGAAATGACAACAACTCACAGAGCGATTAAGGGATAGGACATAAGGGGACATGTGAGAAACTCTACCTATTGTTCCTGGTATTCATTTCTCAAGTTTTTTTATACTGCCATGTTTCTTTAGCATAAATTCTATGATCCAGAAACCTTGGGTTTTTTTTTTACACGTTATGTAAAGTGCTATGTCTATTTACAGCACTGGGAGCGAAATCCATGCCTATGCACAATGTGCTATCTGCAGGTCTTAACTTGGCAGTAAGTAGTGCATAGGCCTTGCGCTGGCCCTCAGCACAGGGGTGATTTTCACTCAATATGATAGTCAATAATAGGAACAAAATCCCAAACTCCCACTAACCTCTACAGGAGTTTTGCTTGAGTAAGGACTGCAGGATTTGGCCCAGTACGGAAGTGCAAAAAGATCAAAGGTGAAATCCTGGCCCCATTGAAGCAAGTGGGAGTTCTGCCACTTGCTTCAATAAAGCCAGGCCTTTAAAATTGGCTCATTAAGTACAGCTAAAGAGATCCATGTTGAAGAGTCACTTTCTTGAACTTCAGCAGATTGTTTCCGCTTTACCATTTTAAAGCTTTCTTTTGCAAAGGAATGGTGCTGTAATAAACAACAACCAATGATATGCATGAACATCTGTGCGAATGCAGATTGGTAGTATTTTTTTAAACTATTTATTTAGGAAGTTTCAACAGGTTTACAAATTCTTGCCGTGTAAATACCAGAAACAAAACAATCATTGCAAAAGTTAGCTTTTGTTTAGAGACATTATATGGGAATATAGTCATCAAATCTTTCTATTTAACAGGATGTTACCATATTACAAAGTAAGCATCATTACACTATCTATGTCCTTTCCAGTGATTTTATTAAATTGAGTGAAATCTCTATATACACATATTTAACAGACGAGGTATGTCTGCCAAATGTTTATATTAAAAAATTGGAAAGGTGTGCTGGGCTTTTTTGTGGGTCAATGTACTTTCAGACTTGTCTTATTGTGCTGCATTTTGAGAATCACACTCCTCCATACTGAACCTGCTTCATGTTTTCTTTTACTTCAAGTCATCTAAGTCAGGACATTTCTGGGCTGAACAATTGATTTGTGATTGACAAATTACACTGCAAATAACATGCAGATAATTTAATGCCTCCTGCTGCAGGAGGAGTACTGATTATGCACAATGAATCCAACTGAGAAAAAAAGTCATATAAAAAGCACTTGTCTATAATAAACGAAAGGACAGGTAATATCCAAGTTCACAAACACTGTTCAGGGAACACTGAAAGCAGTCTCCACTGTACTTTAAGCACCTGACATAAGCAGTCAGATCTCCTATACGCACTGCACAGCTACTACTGGAAAAGTTATGCACCACGACTCCAAACACTCACACGGTAAATATTTTTGCCTGATTTTCAAAGGTGCTGATCATTGTAGCCCCACAGGGAGGTGACTATATGGCAATTGGCTGTGTGATTGTAGCACAAGTTGACATGCCTTTGCTAGCTTTGGTATAGCCAGCATGGCTAAATATAGCAGCGAAGATGCATTGGCATGGACTTCAGCGTGGGCTGTACAAGCACACTAGGGACCCTGGGTACATACTCTCATTGTTAGCCTGTGCTTTAGCTATGCTACCTAATGTTAGTGCAGGTATACTAGCCCATGCTGCAATCACATCTCTGACTGCAGCGTAGACACACCCTAATGCTCTGTCTACATTAGAGACATTTGCACAGATGTAATTATACCGGTAACTCACCAGATTAAGTCACACTAGTGTAAACCCTGCATTAGAGTGGTGCCACACACGAGGAAAGTTTCATATAGTTCTGCCAATGCAAATGTTTCTAATGTAGACACAGACTAAAACTTTTAAAAAAAAGAAAATCAGGAGAATTACTTTTATTTATCATCAGGCTAATGATTTAAAACACATTTCTAATGAAATTACATAGGTTACACTCATCTTCTCCAGCGTGGATGCATGGGCGTAACCGAGGACAGAATCTGGCCCCCTATGTTTCTCAGTGAGTGCTGGAATTGAGCTGGTAAACTGTTCTGGTGAGTCTTGTGAGCCTCCATCAGCTTCTGCAGAATCTAAGATATTTTATTTGCCTTCAGAAATTGAGTTCTAGCCCTTCCCTTATGGTGAAGTAAACCTTACGGGCTTGAATTTGCACTGCTTTGCTCCTTATGTAATCTTTTATTCCTCTGTGAAGCAGGTGCAAAGGTCTACATTCTGATTTAATAGCAGGGCCAAAAAGATTTGGCCTTGGAAGACTAATTCAATATACATTTGTTTCAGGGGGGGAAGGCGGTGGGGGAGTTCTTCTCTATTCTAGAGCAGATACACAGTACAGCAATCACTATGTTTTAATACAGTACATCTCTTTTATACATTTAATACAAGAAGATACCAAAATTATTACCCAAGGCTATTGACCTTAGCCCTGCACTTAAATAGAGAAACAAGCAAACTTACCTCTCCTGGATCTGAGATGAACTGTTCAAATGGTGTTAGCAAGTAGGACAGCAGGTCAAAGGCATTCTGAGCTGTTGGGATTGTCCCAAAACCGCTGTACCATAACATCATGCAGAAAAGCTGTACAATCAGATAATACATAATAAGCATTCCTCATTAACCAAACATTCATTTTCATTTCAAGACTGCATAATTAACTAATTTAGTTCTCATTGATTTTATGTTGATCATCATTTTCACTTTAAGAAGTCAGGTATTTTCTATGCTTCAGCTTAACCAGAATAAAAAGACAGAGAGCCTGATGCTCAGCTGGTGTAACCCAGTGTAGCTCCCTTGAGCTCAAAAGAGGGACGCTGATTTACACCAGCAAAACTCTGGCTAAGAGAATTTATAAAGAGAGATAGCATTTTATTCTTGAATTCTTAAGGGAAGGCTATTAGAATGCATAAAATGCACAGCATTCTACAACACAACTCTTATAAATGTATAAAGCTATAGCTACATCAAGACAGATATACATACAGATACACACACATGTATGTTAATATGCAAAAAAATTAATTTCAAGCAGTTAATTTCAAGTATACCAAAGCTACTCATAACATGGCTGGCACCAAAAACAAGAAAATGAAGAGTTAAGCCACCTACATGTACATACGCTTTACTCCTCCACCCAGAGGCACAAACCTTATCATTACCATATCATATACCATGCACCTCAATCTACCTCCACCCACCCCCTTCTGTACGCACACTTAACCAGATTATCTTTCCCCAACATTATGGATGCTTGGTATAGCAGTTGGTTGTGTTGGGAGAAGGCAGTCCGGCAAAGGGGTGTTTGCAGAAGGGTGGTTAAAGGGGGCAATAGAAGGCTGGCATATGCAAAGGAGCAGAGTTAAGGTTGTGATGGGTGGCCTGTGATGCATAGTAGTTGTAGTAATGATGAGTGTAGCACTGACTTCAATGCAGCTATGCCAATTGACACCCGCTGGAAATTACACGACAATACACGACCGAAATCTCTAACAACAGTTTTAAAAACTAGGGTTTCATTTTGAGCTAGTTATAAAGTATGCTAGTGCCTTACCAATATCTGCAAGAGGGCGAACAAATATACACCGCCTCCGGTCGTTAATCCATTCCACCAGGCAGCCCAGCCATGCTGCAGAGTTCTCGGTGAGGCTTTCTGAGATTGTTCCTTCCCACTTTGCTGTCCTTGCTGTCCATCAGCTTCATCAATTGACTCCATCACTGTTGGCTTGGAGAGACCTTCAAATGCAAATTACATGAGCAGGGAATGAAAAGCAGTGTAACTCTGAAGCCGTCACGGAGGCTGTGAGGAATATTATTTTTGTAAAGATGCTGGTTACCTCTCAGTTCTGCATCAGTAAGTGCAGCTCAAGATTCAAGCGTCACACTCTATTAGTACAGCAGTATTCACTTACCTTCGTCAGAAAAAGTAAGCGTGGGAGGATAAATTATTTTTCTTTTATTTCTGTAGTAACAGAACCTGGGGCTTTGTTGTTAATAAATTCTCATTTACATTGCTGCATCTTTCTTCTCTTCTTTTTTTCCCTAAGGAGCCCTGGGTTTGATTCCCAGCTCTGGCCACTCACCTGCTGTATGATGCTGGGCAAATCATTTAATCTCTCTGCCTGTTTCCCCCTTACCCATTGCCAGTCTGGTCTATTTAGACTGCAAGATGTCGAGACAGAGACAGTCTCTTACTATATGTTTGTACAGTTCCTAGCACAACACAGACCTTGATCTTGGTAGCAACCTCTAGGTGTAGTAAAAGTAATAAATAGACGGGTCTGATTTTGCTCTGATGGCTGATTACTATTGGTGCAGTGCCATTGGTGTCAATGGAGTTACACCAATTTACACCAGCTGACTGTCTAACCACAGAATAGTAGCATTTTACCCCCACTGTGTATAGGTGTAATTGAATTCACAGGCTGCGAGGCAGCAAGAAGTCAGACCATTAACGTCAATGAAATTACACCTAATTTATACTGGTGTACATTAGAAGAGAATCAAGCCCAGAGATTGCCCTGTGACCAAGACCAAAGCCATGGCAACAAATCCTAAACCAAGCACACCAGCATAGGATAATGGCCACAGAAGGGTTATCTTTGTGGTTTGCTGAGGTAAGATTTCTTCAGGATGCATCATTGTTTGTCATTTATTTTTCTAAAGATCCAAAAAACTGTAAACTTGGGGACTGATCCTCAGCTGGTGTTCACTGGCCATAGCTCCACTAAAGTAAATAGAACAGTGGATTTACATCAGCTGAGGATCTGACCTTAAACACAGAAGATAAGACTTTATAGAAGCATGTTATCTCTCTACTTAAACAGAATACTGTGTGGATGGACAGAGCCATAAGCTTCTTATTCTCCCTTTTCCGGCTGTTCTTCTCCTATTCAACTGAAGGTCAGTGGTGCCCCTGTTCGAGAGAACAAGAGATGAGCCCAGATCAAAGGTACCCACAGTACAACACACTTCTGCAGATGCAGTGCTGTGGACACACGGTTTAAAAGGGGAAGCAGCACAGAGCAGAGTATGCACAGCAACGTGGGCACACACAACTGACATTGGTTTACTTACATCACAATGAATTCTACCAGTATAACTTCTGCATACAGCTAGGCCTAAGAAAAGTTTCCTCGAATAAGAGGAGTGCAGAGTCTGGTCCTATTGTATGCAGAGCTAATAGTAGCACTATAGTCAAGGTTATCTAAAATGCCTTCAATATAAGCCCAGTTGCTTATAATTATGCCAAACTTTAGCAGTTTACGTTGAAATTCTCCATGCTTGCTCTCAGCTTCAGGTTGATTTTTTAAATTTTATTTCAACAAAAAAAACAGCACAGTCATTTCCCAGGACATGACTAGGGAAAAAGAAATAGCTTTGCCAATAGTAAACAATTTTCTCTACCATTTGTTGAAGAGTTCTAGTTTCTCTCTGTTTTGGAGCAGGAACTTGAAATTTGGTAGGAGTAATCCTGAGATGCGAGATGCTTTCCCAGTGAAAGTATACTCAGATCTAGCTGAGTTATAAGCCTCTGAAAGTTTCCATTTGCACATGGTCAGTACATCTTATTACAGTTTGTACCTAAAATCTCTAAATATTCTATTTGCTCTGAGCATGCCCCCAGCCTCACTGACCCTTCATATGTATTGAGTAATTCTCCTAGACCCCACACACCTTCCTGCATGCCAACTGCACTAAGTATGCTCCTAGACCATAATGAGCCTCCTACATGGAAGTTACTTGGCTAGAGCTCTAGACAGGACACAGGCAAAGCAGCAGCAAAGCACCTTTTCCCTTTTTACAGAAGGAACAGCTGAGGAGTTGCACAAGGTCACTACTGGCAAAGTTGGAAATAGAATCCAGCCTCTAACATGGCAGACACGACTTTTCATTCACGTAGCTAATCTGCCTATCAGAATGAATGGCTCAAAGCTATGTGCTTGGCTGTGGTGTCCATGACCATGAGAACACAATCAGAGACAAGAACAGAACACAGGAATCCTGACTCCTAACATTCCATTGCTGTCTAGCAATATTGTGCAAGCAACTGGTAGTGTGTTACTTCCCCTTCAAGAAGCTAGACATATGAAAGATAATAGTGTACTACTGCCATTAGCTCCCCCCCCCTCCACACCTCAAGTGGTAGAGGTCTGTGCTATGCATCTAAAACTCATAGGCTCAAACCCTGCTGATGACTTATGTAGGGAGTCAATATGGTACCAGAGAATGGATATTTTTATTTTCCAGTTTTCTACATAAAAACCTAGGAAATTACATACAAAATGTATGTTAAAATAACATTATGACTTCAAAGTCAAAAAGTCAGATGTTCGGAAATTCCAGAATTAAGGCCAGCCTTATCTATGCAAAGAAGTTACACACTCTAATTAAAATCAGTTTTGAAAAAGTGTACCAAACGCAAATAAGCCAATGTAAGCGTCCATGCAAGCTTCTGTGCTGATTTAACTATATCCATTTTAAAACACACCTTAAATTAACCCAGTGCAAATCTGTGTGTTGACCAGGTGACGACAGTCTTTAATTACAGTCTCATTCCATTTGTTCTAGAGCAGTGGTTCTCAACCTGGGGTCTGGGGCCCCCTGGGGGGCCTCAAGCAGGCCTCAGGGGGTCTGCCAAGCAGGGCTAGCATTAGACTCACTGGAGTCCAGGGCGGAAAGCCAAAGCCCTACCGCATGGGTCTGAAGCCCAGGGCCCTGAACCCCATCACTCGGTGTTGAAGCTGAAGCCTGGGCAATGTAGCTTCGTGGGCGGCCCCCTGTGGTGTGGGGCCCAGGTAACTGCCCTGTTTGCTACCCGTAACTCTGCCCCAGGCTTTTATATGCAGAAAACCAGTTGTTATGGCACAGGTGGGCCATGGAGTTTTTATAGCATGTTGAGGGGGCCTCAGAAAGAAAAAGGCTGAGAACGCCTGTTTTACAGGACCCCTGCCTCATTCAGTGAGCAGAAAGAGCAGTGAATGAGTCAGAGAGCTGCAAAAAGAGAAAGGATGTCAGGGTTAAGGCACTGGACTGGGACTTGGGAATGCTGGTTTTATTCCTGGCTCTGCCACCGACTACCTATGTGATTTTCGACAAGACTATTATAATGCATGAATACAAAAGAGATGATTAAGGGTGCACAATCAATCTAACTGTGGCATTCCCTAATTACTTTGCCGGACTTTGAAACTTGATTGTTCTTTTGACATAGTTTGTGTGCAATGTTAGTAAAACATATTCCACCAAAACCTATTATTTTCATTTGGCTGTTTTTGGCAGCAATCCATAATCATCCTGGATTCCTGGTTCACACAGATTGTGGTTCAGATACTGTAAAACTTGGCTCACTGCCAAAGTCCTCTGGCAAAAAAATCATTTGAGTCACAGTCCAATGCCATTACAAGCAGTCCTATGCTTAAATCTAACCTACTGTCCCTGCAGTTTGCAAATAAAGGATTGCCAGTTTGGATCGGACCAATGGTTCACCTGGTCCATTATCCTGCTTCTGAAAGTGGCTTTCAGCATGAGATGTTTTTAGAGGAAGTAGCAAGAAACTCCGTAACGGATCCTCTCCCAATAGGAGATGTTTCTTCTTCACCTCACCAATCAGTGGTCAGTTTATGCCCTAACGCATATACCCAGAGGATTTCATTATTGCTCCCCCTATATTTGTAGCACGCTCTCCAAGCATGGATGTAGATAGACAGAAAAGATGATAGTTAGGAAAAAGAGAAAAAATATATAGTATTCGGAATCTTTAGAGTACTAGAATCCTGACTGCATGCTAAAGGGCAGCTATAGTAATGATGAGTGAGATAATGATGCCTCGGAGCAACAAACATATGTGCCATGATTCAGAGGATAAGTGTTTCAGATGTTCAGTGTTGGGCTTATATTAGTGTGTACAAATCAGCAGGGAACTCCCAGGGTCTGACATTCATCTTTTACATTAGTGGTTTCTGTGGAAGAAATACAAACCCTCCAGAGCCACACATGCTGTAGTTTCCATTTCATCAGGAACCTTGTGCCCTCTCCAGTGGATGGATGCTAATGCTCAAGAGATTAGTACAGTCCCATTTATAGTCAGATTTTACCATTTATTTTGGGAATAAAGACCCCTTCCCCTGCAAACAACAACAACAACGTTTCTAATGGTGGAAAAAATGTACTATACCAATAAAAATGTGAACACTTACACAATCATTACACATTTACTCATATCCAATATATTGTACATATGGGAATCTTATATCTGGGAAATCCTACAAAGGGATTTTTAATCAGTAAAATCCAAAAACCTAAAACTTCTGTGACTGTGATACTTCTCAGATCAATGGTGTACTGTATTTATGCAACATATAGACCCCCTAATAAAAACAGCATTTAGAAAGCAACATAAAGACAGTGTTTATATCAGGGCTGGTGTCCTGAGAGGGAGTGGAAGACTGGGTTTAAATTCCCCTTAAGACCTAAGCACATAGAAGAAAACCTTGCTTCCCATTCCATGAGCTGGAAAGCCTGTAAAGCAGCCAAAGACCAAGCAGAGGGACCAAGAAGACCAAATTGATCAAACAGGGGGAACTCCAATTCATGCTTCATACCACGGAAGTTCACTCTAGGACAGCGCTGAAGGAAGGACCTTTGTGGGAGAGCAAGAGGTACAGCCGGAGGATCCATGAACTAAACGGATCTACTTGCCGAAACCTCAGCATAGGAAGTGAGTAATGGGCCATGTCTGCTACTACTGCCCTGAGGCAGCTGCAGCCACCATACAGTGGCAGCTTGGCTGCACTGTGCCTTGACTCCCATTTGTCAATGGAAAGATTCCATGCCCTTCCCACACTCTACACAAGCCACTCATCCTGCTTTCTGGGAGACGGGGGTGCAAGGACGGAGGGAAATTTCCCCTACAGAGAGATGGCCAATAAAGCATTCTGAAGTATGAACATATTGGCAGTATTTTAATGCCAGGAACATTACTGATGTTTTAGATAAACATCCTAGACCCACTCAAGACACCTACATCTTCTGATGTTAACATTCAGCCACCAGTTGAAATCACCGTCACTGAGCTCCAGCTATCTGCTTGGTAAATCTGTGATAGAACAGAGAATACTCAGTACATTTACACTGTTTATAGTGGCCTGTCACTTATGGACACATGCATCTTCATTCTGTATGCAGGTGAGAGCCACTGGCACTATCCCTTTGCAACTCTAATGAAACCCCTTTCAAGTCTTCAAGTAACCAAGGGAGATGGCTGGGGATGAGGTTCAGTTCAATAAGCACACAGATGTCTGTCAGGTGTTGGCAACTTCAAGAATTTTTCCATAATGGAAGAGCAGCCTGAGCCAGACAGAGAAAGGTAAACGAGGCAAATAATCAGTGCTAGGAATGGATCTAGGAACATTAGAAGGATACTATCCAGAGATTGCATCATTCTCTCTTACCTCAAATGCAGTGAGGTGAGGAAGAATGGAAATGGGATAACTAACCTGCAAGCCAACGATCAACCTTGCCACCTTGAATCTCTCCATGGTCTGTAACGGGTGTGGGAAACTTGTGGTCTTCTTGGGATGGGGCATCAAAAGAGGACAGCTGTCATATTCATGTGTCACAAAGAGCTTTTTACATAGCAAATGGGTTCATTCCTGTCTCCCTTGGAATTTGACTGGTGGATCGCTATCTCACAGCTCAAGATAGCTAAATTAAATGTCCTTATACTGGTCCTATGCCCAGTGGGCAGGCCATTAAATAAGATATGCCCTGTTGTTGCTGTTTATACATGGGTCGGATTTGTCCAAGAAAAATCACTTCTTCTCATGGCCTTTGTGCTGCCTGCTCATTGTTTCAAGATCTAATAGGTAACACTGAGAAGTATGGCAGCACTATCTGATCTCTACTGTGGCCTTGATGCTGATAACTGACCTTTGGGTTCTCCAACTCTTTCCAAGTCTTCTCTAAACTACAGGCCACAATCCGGCATTGGCTGCTTCCATTCTGCTTCACCAGGGCACCACTGCATCTTTTTGACCAGCTGTCTTCAAAGTAGTCTGACATGGGTGTCTCCTTCAAGCAGCTGGATAAAATGTTGGCCAAGAGAAACAGGCCAGGGTTCTGAAAAGCATCTGTGTCAGAAGACAGAGTGACACAGTAAATAGGGTAAATAAGCCTCCCAAATGTAAGGGTACGTCTACACTACGGGACTATTCCGAATTTGCATAAACCGGTTTTGTAAAACAGATTGTATAAAATCGAGTGCGCGCGGCCACACTAAACACATTAAATCGGTGGTGTGTGTCCACGGTCCGAGGCTAGTATCGACTTCTGGAGCGTTGCACTGTCGGTAGCTATTCCATAGCTATCCCATAGTTCCCACAGCCTCCCCCGCCCCTTGGAATTTCCGGGTTGAGATCCCAGTGCCTGATGGGGCAAAAATCATTGTCGCGGGTGGTTCTGGGTAAAAGTCGTCAGTCACTCCTTCCTCTGGGAAAGCAACGGCAGACAAGCATTTCGCGGCTTTTTTCCCTGGATTGCCCTGGCAGATGCCATAGCATGGCAATCATGGAGCCTGTTTTGCCTTTTGTGACTGTCACCGTATGTGTACTAGATACGCCGCTGACAGAGGCGATTCAGCAGCGCTACACAGCAGCATGCTTTTGCATGACAGCAGAGATGGTTACCAGCCATACTGTACCATCTACCAATCCATAAATTGGTAAAAAGATGATCATGGTTACCAGTCCTTTTGCACTGCACCATCTGTTGCTGTCATAAGTGCCCCTGGCTGCTCTTAGCCAGGGACGCAAAAGCCAAACTTGGGAATGACTCCCTGAGTCAATCCCTCCTTTTTGGTATCTAAAAATAGAATCAGTCCTGCCTAGAATATGGGCAAGTGTACTAGAGAACCACTGTATCATAGAACCAAAGAGCACAGCTGCTCTGTGTCAGATCCAGCAGAAATTATGAGCTGTATGCTATTCACAGGGGGTGCTCCTGCAACAACCCCACCTGTTGATTCCGTTCTTCCCCCAGCCTTCCTGGGCTACTGTAGCATTGTCCCCCCACTTGCGTGATGAAGTAATAAAGAATGCAGGAATAAGACACCGTGACTTGTTAGTGAGAAATGAGTGGAAGGCAGCCTCCAGCTGCTATGATAGTCCAGACAGGACAGTAAGGAGTGTGGAGGAGAGGAGCCCAGCATCCCTCTGCTAGTCCAGGGGCAATTGAATCTTTTCTTTACACATGAAGGGTGGGGGCTGATGGAGCTCAGCCCCCTGTTGCTATGATGAGGATGGTTACCAGCCATACTGCACCATCTACCAGGAAAAATTAGGGCCAGGTGCCCTTGATCGACCTCACAGATGCTAGTCGGCATGGTTACCAGTCCTTTTGCACTGCCCCATGTGCCAATAGGCTGATGATGACAATGGATATCAGTCGTATTGCACCATCAGCCACCCATGGCGGGGGGGGGGGGAGCAAGGATGTTGGTGTTGAGTGCTGCAGCATCGCGTCTATCTGCAGCATTCAGTAAAGATAGGGTGACATGTAAAAGAGTCAAGAGAGGATTGTTTTCCCTTTCACTTCTGGGGGTGGGTGGGTGGTGCGTAAATTGCCAAGCTATGCCCTGACCCACCGCGGACACTGTGATTGACCCTAGAAGCATTTGGAGCTCAGCCAAGAATGCAAATGCTTTTCGGAGACTGCAGGAACTGTGGGATAGCTTGAGTCCTCCAGTCCATGAGCGTCCATTTGATTCTTTGGCTTTCCGTTATGCTTGTCACGCAGCAGTGCGCTGAGTCCCTGCTATGCCGTCTGTCTGGAGATTTTTTAAAAATGTTTTTTAATTCGTCTTCTGTAACGGAACGCTGATAGAACAGATTTGCCTGCCCTTACAGCGATCACGTCCGCATGGTCCATGCGGGAGCTCTTTCTTTATTTTGATTTTTAACTGCATCACCACACGTGCTGATCGGAGCTCCACGCTGGGCAAACAGGAAATATTCAAAAGTTCGCGGGGCTTTTCCTGTCTACCTGGCCACTGCATCCGAGTTCAGATTGCTGTCCAGAGCGGTCAGTGGTGCACTGTGGGATACCGCCCGGAGGCCAATACCGTCGATCTGCGGCCACACTAACCCTAATCCGATATGGTAATACCGATATTAGCGCTACTCCTCTCGTTAGGGAGGAGTACAGAAACCGGTTTAAAGAGCCCTTTATACCAATATAAAGGGCCTCTTAGTGTGGACGGGTGTGGCGTTAAATCGGTTTAATGCTCCTAAAACCGGTTTAAACGCGTAGTGTAGACCAGGCTTAAGACTCAGGGCGGGAGGGGAGGATTTACTCTGACTTAAATGAACTCGACTCAACATTTTAAATCCTCTCTGGAGCAAGCCCAAATTTTAGCATACACAGCACCCAAAAGCATGTGCTCAGTAAGCCTGTCATGTGAAACCACCAAGAGACCCGCTTCAGAAGATCAGACAGCTCGATTCAAACACTGAAAACAACTTGCACAAATTGGGACATACGGATTTATCCATCACTTTATGCTGTAAGTCATCAAAGCAATTCTTAAGCCAGTTTGATATTTAACTGAAAGCCAGTGGAGCTCCCCCAAGACTCCTCTGTGCAATTTATAATGTTAACTACAACACTTTGCTTCAGCTGGAGCCTAAAATAAAGGTGAGGGGACAGGATTTAAAGAAGAAATAAAATAGGACAATGATAATTATTTTAAACAAGAAGAGAAAGTTCCCCAAAAAGGAATCAATCTGTATACCAGGAAGTTGATTTTCAGAGGTGCTGAGTCCCCTGTGGTATTTGTTTTGAGACTAAATTCTGTTTATTTGACACGGTCCTCATTTTCAGTTTTCAATATACTGCACATTTTTGCCCTGAAAACACCTAATACCTCATAAAAGTTGGAGGGTGGAAGGAAACTGGAAGTTTTGATAGTTGTGTAGGGTACAGTTGAGACTTTCAATACTCAGTGAAACTGCTTGCATATTAGCTAGATGTTCCTGCTAAAATGATCAGTGCTGAAATAACTAACAATGTTGGGATTTAATCTACCACTTTTAGGTTTCAGGGTTAACACCCTAATTGAGGGGAATGGGGAAGGTTATATCTTTCAGAACCATTGCCTCAGGCTCTCTGCAAATTCAGGAAGATATCACTCAATCTGCTTAGACTTGGTTCCCCTTTTCCATGCCATCAGAAAGGGTTAGAAAGATTTTACCTTTTAAAATTAAAGTTCAGACTTATCACAAAATTCCACAGCTGCAGAATTGTGTTCTATCCTATATTCAAGGTTCCAGTGTCTTACAAAAATGCACCTATAGATAGAAAGTGCCCACTTACTTTTCCTCAGTCTACTGTTGGAGCAATATCTATCTCATCCCCTCCTCCCTTCTGGAAGGAAAACAAAAAACAGAAATCCCTTTTTAGCTCCAAAAATTAAGATTTCAAATGCTTGACCAGATGCTGGTGTGGTATATGACAACCCAGAGATACCTGTGCTCATCCTTAAAACTGCCTTCCTTGCTATTAAGTGACCGTATAAGTGGCAGTTTGGACGAAGCTAAATGACCCAGACTTAGCTTCATCCAAACTTAACTTGGTAGGTTTTTGTCCTCAGCATAGTCTACAGACTGTGGAAGAGGTTCAGTAGCACAGATGGCAAGTGATGTCTGGGGAGATGTAAAAATTGCAATGTAGCGAATAAGGATAGGCACAAAGATCAGATCTCAATCCACCTCTCAAATTTAGTGGTGCTAGAATTTGAGGCTGCTGTCTGAGGTCATCTCTAATGACTAGCAAAGAAAGAAAACGTCAAGAGAAACAAAAGCACGAATCAAAATGAACTGAGAGTCCTTTCAAGTAAACCATGCAGAGGGAATTCGCAGAGAGAAGTCACAGAACAATCAGAAGCCATTTAACAGGAGATCAAAAACCACATGAAAAAATTAAATAATAAGGAATTCTTACATTTTAATAAAGCCTTTCATTCTACAGAAGCCCAAATGAGTTTATTAAGTTAACTATGGGCTTTCAATTGGAAATGTGCAAGTGCAGCCAAGAAACAAGTTTGGACATATTGCTCTAGCTGTCTATACTGTAGGAATCAATTCCCACCTAGTGAAATGCAACCATCTCTGGGGTGGAATATGGCAGATGAGCAACAGGGCAGAAAGAAGCTGGCCAAAAAAAGGTACACTTTATTGAAGATGTGGTTAAGAGATTAAGAAAGAAGTCTAGATTTGAAAATAGCGAGAGCATCTGCTGGTGGCATGTTCCCACCCTCATTTTCTTCTGGTTTTATGTTGTCTCTTGCCCTCTTTCACTCATTTAGTTAAGTTTCTAACTCCTTCTCCTTCTGCTCTGTTCCATCTTTCCCTCATCTCTCTAATGGCTGCTTCTTGAAGCAACTAGTCCTGGAACCCACAAGGGGAGAGGCAATTCTTGACTTAGTCCTAAGTGGTGCACAGGATCTAGCTCAAGAGGTGAATATAGCTGAATGGCTTGGTAATAGCAACCATAGTGTAATTAAATTTAACATCCTTGTAAGGGGAAATATCAAAGAAACCCACTACAGTATCATTTAACTTCAGAAAGGGGATGTACCCAAAAATGAGGAGGCTAGTTAAATAAAAATTAAAGGGAACAGTCACAAGAATGAAATGCCTGCAAACTGCATGGAGACACCATAACTGAGGCTCAAACTATATGTTGTGACAAAGTTCCGACCTTGTCTCAGTGGGTCCTGAGCTTCCAAGCGGATTTACACTAGCCTCAGAGTCTCACTGTGACCCTCCATGTAGCTCTTCTTCTCTCTCCAGAGGCAAGAATCACAGCCTACTGAGCCATTTTCATCATAAGCCAGCAAGGGAGGTGGGAAGAAGCAACCCTCCCTCGCACAGTCTCTGTTGTCTCTCAGTGTCTGTGATTAATCGTGGAGAGTGTGGGGTGGGGGGAGGAGACCAGGCCCGCCCTCTACTCCAGGCTCCAGCCCAGGGACCCTAATAGTAGCAGCTATTGGTAGACATATTGCTACCAATAGCTGCTTTTGAAACAGGATGAAACAGGATGAGTAAAATTCCCTGGGCCACTTCCCCACAGCACCCTTACCTCTGGGCCTCCTTCCTTGTGCCAGACAGGGTTTGTACTATCAGTTTCTCCAGCAGCACAGCTTCCTCCTACAGCTCCTGACACACACACCTCACTGACTAACTGGGAGGCTTTTAACAAGTTCCAGAAAGTCTTTGACCGGCTTCAGGTATCCCTATCAACCTAGCTATCTCCACTGCTTTCTAGAAGGATCTTAATTGGCCACAGGTGTCTTGGTTAACCTGGAGCAACTGCCATTTGGTTACCCTGGTACCAAGGATTTGTTTAGCCTGGGGCTAACATACTTGTTCCTCACTACTTTCCTATACCATCTGGCCTTGCCCCGTCATACTGTATACTCCAAATTTAAAAAAAAACTCACCAAAACAAAACAGTCAGAGCACCAAAAAATGCCGCCATGACTAAACAACAGCGTAAAAGAGGCAGTTAGAGACAAAAAGACTTCTTTTAAAAATTAGAAGCCAAATCCTTACTGAGGATAATAGAAAGGAGCATAAATTCTGGACCCAGATTTCCTGAGACCCAGGGCTGTGCCTTAATCACCAGGACATCCTTCCTTTGCTCTGTCAATTTCTGTACAAACTCCGAGAACAAACCAACCATTCTGTGTTCCTCCTCTCTACTGTAAATAAGGTCTGCAGAAAAACAAACAGCCCCATCCATAATGGCCTATCCTAATCTCTGGAGGAACTGAATGGGAATCTTGCACCTGAGTGTTTGAGCCCAGTTAGCTGACTTTTTACTCAGCTGTTCCCAGCTCAACCGCTGAGTCACACACTCTCTCCACTTCATTTTCACACTGCTCCCACTCAGTCCACCTGCCATTTCATATGGGAAGGGTGGGAGGGGAGAAAAAGAGGCAAGTCAGAAGAAATATTCTCATTCACCCATGCCCATTCTTACGGTATGCCGGGTCACAAGCAAGAACAGGAGTCCAAGATGCCAGAGAGGGGTACTGAAAAAAAAAATCAGATGGCATGGCACACAGCCTCCCCCTCTTCTTCCAGTCCCAGACAACATGTTGCAGGCCTGAGCAGATTTCCAACCAGTCATTTTAATTGCTAGTGCTTGAGAGCCTATTCCAAAGGGAGGGCAGTCTGTCCATTAATTTCAATGAGCTTTGGCTCAGCCCTTGAGTTTGTCCCTGTGTTCTCTGCATCACATAAGCTCTCCACTATGCTGTAATTTTTCTACACTCCAAAACTTTTTGAGCCACTGTCTAGTAATTGACTGTTGCTGCATGAAGATGGCTTGATGACAGGTTAAAAATACCATCTTTGGGCAGATCACATCCCCACTAAGGTCAAGGGCGGCTCTAGCATTTCCGCTGCCCCAAGCAGGGCGGCACGCCGCGGGAGGCGCTCTAGCGGTCGCCGTCCCGCAGCTCCGGTGGACCTCCCCGCAGGCATGCCTGCAGATGCTCCACCAGAGCCGCGGGACCAGTGGACCCTCCGCAGGCACGTCTGCGGGAGGTCCACTGGAGCCGCGGTCCCAGCGGACCTTCCGCAGGCATGCCTGCGGGAGGTCCACCGGAGCTGCCTGCCGCCCTCCCGCTGGGACGCCGCGCTTGGCGCGCTGGGGTCTGGAGCCGGCCCTGACTAAGGTCATCTTTATGGAAAGGCACTCCTACAATAACTAAAATGTCCAAGTGCCCCCAGAATCCTTCTTCCAAAAATAAAGATAAGAATTCCATTAACAATTTTGTGGACACTTACGAGCCCGTAAAGAATCCAGCTCATTGACGAGGAAGAGCTAAACAGGTGTTAAAAACTAGTAAATGCTTATTTTAATCTGTAAAATAATTATGTGACTCTGAAGCAACACGGGGTCCAGATACACTGAGCAAGAAGATGCAAATTTACATATGAGACCAGAACTGCACATAGTATTCCAGATGAGGTCTCGCCAGTGCCTTGTATTGTGGTAATAACACTTCCCTGTTTCTACTGGCAATACCTCACTTGATGCATTCTAGGATTGCATAAGCCTTTTTCACAGATGCATCACACTGGTGGCTCACAATCATCCTGTGATTGACCAATATACCCAACTTTTTCTCCTCCTCTGACTCTTCCTACTGATAAGTCCCCAGTTTATACCAAAAATTCTTGTGGTTAGTCCCTGAGTGCATGGCCATGCACTTTGCACTCTTACTCCAGTTTTCAAGGTTGTCCAAATCTTCCTGTATGATATTCCAGTCCTCCTCCACATTGGGAATACTAGAAGAGCTCTGTATAATCTCGAAAGCTCATCTCTCTCAATTACAGAAGTTGGTCCAGTAAAAGATATTAACTTAGCCACCCGGTCTTTCGAATATCCTGGGACCAACACAGCTACGACAACATTGCAACCCAACTTTATGTCATCTGCAAATTTTATTAGCACACACCCACTTTTTTTGCTAAGATCATTAATGAAAATGTTAAATAAGATTGGTCCCAAGGCTGATCCCTCAGAAATTCCACTAGTAACGTCTCTCCAGCAGGACAGCTCACTTTTCCGCATGACCCTTTAACCAGTTCTTACCCGCCTTTCAATTCTTATATTAATCCCCATCTTCTCTAATTTAACTATTAATTTCCCATGTGGAATTGTATCAAATGCTTTCCAGAAATCCAGGTAGATTAGATTTACTGCATTTCCTTTGTCTAGAAAATCCGTTATCTTCTCAAAGAACAGATCAGGTTGGTCTAGTATGATCTATCTTTAGTAAAACCATGTTATATTTTATCCCAATTACCATTTACCATTTAACTACTCTCTTTTTCAAAATTTCTTCTAAGACTTCGTATGCAATTGAGGTCAAACTAATGGGCCTGTAGTTTCCTGGATCATTTTTTTCCATTCTTAAATGTAGGTACTATATTTGTAGGTCTCCAGTTATATGGCACAATCAAGATTTGATGGATTCATTTAAAATCCTTGCTATTGGTCTTACAATTTCTTGTGCCAGTTCCCTTAATATTCTTGGATGGAGATTAACCAGGCTCCCCAATTTGGTCCCATTAAGCTGTTTGAGTATGGCTTCTACCTCGGATGTGGTAATTTCTGTTTCCATATTCTTATTCCCATTAGCCACCCTGCTACTGTCCTGAAGCTCCTCATTACCTCATTAAAAACTGAGGCAAAGTATTCACTTAGATGTTGGGCCATACCTAGATTATCTTTAATCTTCACTCTGTCCTCAGTGTTTAGCAGTCCTATTTCTTTTTGCCTGGTTTTCTTTTTATTTATATAGCTAAAGACCCTTTTACTACTGATTTTACTTTCCTTTGCAAGGTCTGCTTGGCTTTCTGCAGGTCTCACTTTTTCTCTATACTTTCTGACCTCCAAGTGGTAGCTTTCCTTGCTGATCCATCCCTTCTTCCATTGCTTGTAGTCTTTCTGTTTTCTCTAAATAACCTCTTCAAGATGCTTGTTCAGTTTGGTCTGCAATCCTTCCCTATGAATTCCTTCCCTTGCTTGGGATGCAGGCCTCAGCTAGTTTCTGCAACTCTGACTTAAAATAATTCCAAGCCTCTTCCACATACAGATTTTTGAGTTCTTCAGCCCGGTCCATTCCCTAACTAATTTCCTTAATTGTTGAAAGTCTTCCCTTTTGAAATCAAGGACCCTAGTTGCAGACCTGTTTTTGTTTATCCTTCCATGATCACTTGAACCACCGTTGACCTCTGCAACCAGTTCTTCTATGAGGTCCTTGATACTTATCAATATCAAATCTAAAATATCATCACTTCTTATTGGTTTAGTGACTATTTGGTGAAGAAATCTGTCAGCTATATCCTCCAGGAATATAAGATCTCTACCATTATTAGCAGCACTTTTCCTCCAATCTATATCTAGGAAATTAAAGTCTCCCATAATCACACAATTCCCAGTAGCATTTATTTCACTGTCTTACTATGGGTGTATATGTAGTTCCTAGCACAGTGGGGCTCAAATCTTGGTTGAGCACACTTTAGAACTAATACTACTAATAAAAAATAGTGCTTTGCTCCAGGATGGAGTTTCTGTCATTTCCCTTGAAAGATTTCACAGCTCTATCAATTTCAATGTCAGGAATATTTTTTCCCAGGTATCTATACTAAAAGTTACCATTCTCTATTGCATCCTTTTACTCCTAGTTATTCCCTCTTTGTATCAACCTAACCTTTAAATCTTTGTATATTGTTGGGAACATAGAATTGTCAGACTGGATCAGACCACCTGCTTCATCTAGTCCGGGGTAGGCAACCTATGGCACAGGTGCCGAAGGTGGCACGCGAGCTGATTTTCAGCGGCACTCACACTGCCCGGGTCCTGGTCTGGGGAGATCTGCATTTTAAAAACCTTATTTACTTTACATACACCAATAGTTTAGTTATATATTATAGACTTATAGAAAGAGACCTTCTAAAAACGTTACAATGTATTACTGGCACGCGAAACCTTAAATTAGAGTGAATAAATGAAGACTCAGCACAGCACTGCTGAAAGGCTGCCGACCCCTGATCTAGTCCATTATCCTGTCCCCAACAGTGGTCAACACCAGCTGCTTCAGAGGAAGGTGCAAGAAACACTGTAGTAGACAATTATGGCAAAACCTGCCCCAAGGAAAGTTTCCAACTAACTTCCATTCCTTAGAGTTTGACTTATGCCCTGGAGCCTGAAGATTTCTATCCCTCCCAAAACTCTTGTTTATTTTTTTAATATTGTATACACTGGATATTTTCATTATCCATATAAAGGTCTGATCCTTTTTTTTAATCCTGCTGCGCTCCTTGGCCTAAGTGATGTCCTGTGACAATGAGTTCTACAAGTACAATGACTGGTGTGCATGTGTATTGCCTGCCTGTTCCTGTTTGTTTCCTGGTTCCTGCTCCCAGAATTCAGTGTTCCAGTGCATGTGTACGTAGCATTGGGTGTGTGCAGTTACTCAGGACCTGCTGCTACGTATCTGCCATTTGGACTGTTATGATTTGTTCAGACTGTTGCTGAATTAACTGGTTCATGGTTATTACATGTTTCGATTGATCACTTCCTTGCTTGTCTGCTTCTGTTTCCTCGTGTTTGGGGATTGCTGTCCTAGGGTGCTTCAGAGCATAACAACAGGCTAATAGTGCACTGTTCGTAAAAATATTGATTGATCCAATCTCTGTGTGGTAGTGTCAGCCTTAGCAACACCCCCTTATAGATCACCATGGCACTATTCACCCTGCCTCAGTTTCCACCCAGGAAAACTCTCTCAGGTAGTAGTCTCTCTGCTTCATTTGGCAGGGTGCTGGTAAAAAACTTAGACAACAGTTCCAAGTACAACATAAACAAAAAGATCTTCTCAGTTCTCCTGGGGCTCAGCTCTCAGTTCTTTCCTGGTGCTCTCTTACAGTGCACTCACTCTGGGCTTTCCCCATCTGGGAGTCTCCTTTCTCCCAGGGCCAGTCATAAGAGCCATCCTCCTTCCTGTAACTCTACAATGCCCTACAGTTCCCCACCAGACCACCCTTTTCCAGGACCTGCCAGAGGACCCAAGCACCTTTCAGCTGTTCCCTCTCCCCAGTTGAGCTCTCAATGACTTTTGTAGGCATCCCATGACCCCTTCCCAGCTGGGTCTAATAATTAAAAAAGGCCATCTAATCTCCAGCCATCACAAGTGAGGCTCGGTCTAACTCCCTGTAAAGAACCGGCTTGTGACACTGATGTAAATAAGACCAGTCCAAAGTAGGGCTGTCAAGCAATTAAAAAAATTAATCATGTTTAATCGTTCAATTAATTGCACTGTTAAACAATAACAGAATACCATTTATTTAAATATTTTTGGATTTTTTTTATATTTTCAAATATACTGATTTCAATTACAACACAGAATACAAAATGTACAGTTTTCACTTTATATTTGTTTTTATTATAAATATTTGCACTGTAAAAAAACAAAAGAAACAGTATTTTCCAATTCTCCCATTACAAGTACTGTAGTGTAATCTCTTTATCATAAAAGGTGAATTTACAAGTGTAGAACTGTTTATAAAAAAGCCTGCATTCAAAAATAAAACAATGTAAAACTTTAGAGCAGTGGTGGCAACCTGCGGCCCGTGGGCTGCACTCAGCTCTTCAGGGTAATCCACTGGCAGGCCATGAGACAGTTTGTTTACATTGACCGTACGCAGGCACAGCCACCTGCAGCTCCCAGTGGCCACGGTTTGCCAATCCCGGCCAACGGGAGCTCCGGAAAGCAGCACAGACTGCAGAGACATGCTGGCCGCCGCTTCCCGCAGCTCCCACTGGCCAGGAACAGCGAACCATGGCCACTGGGAGCTGCAGGTGGACATGCCTGCAGATGGTCAGTGTAAACAAACTGTCTCACAGCCCGCCAGCAGATTACCCTGCTGGTTGCTCACCACTGCTTTAGAACCTACAAATCCACTCAGTCCTACTTCTTGTTCAGCCAATTGCTCAGACAAACAAGTTTGTTTACATTTGCAGGAGATATTGTTGTCCGCTTCTTGTTTACAATGTCACTGGAAAGTGAGAACAGGCATTCGCATGGCACTGTCGTAGCTGGCATCGCAAGATATTTATGCACTAAAGATTCATATGTCCCTTCATGCTTCAGCCACCATTCCAGAGGACATGCGTCCATCCTGATGATGGATTCTGCTCAATCACGATTCAAAACAGTGTGGTCCAATCAATGCATGTTAATTTTCATCATCTGAGTCAGATGCCACCAGCAGAAGATTGATTTTCTTTTTTGGTGGTTCGGGTTCTGTAGTTTCCGCATCTGAGTGTTGCTCTTTTAAGACATCTGAAAGCATGCTCCACACCTCGTCCCTCTCAGATTTTGGAAGGCACTTCAGATTCTTAAACCTTGTGTCGAGTGCTGTATCTATCCTTAGAAATCTCACATTGGTACCTTCTTTGCGTTTTGTCAAATCTCCAGTGAAAGTGTTCTTAAAATGAACAACATGTGCTGGGTCATCATCTGTGACAGCTATAACATGAAATATATGGCAGAATGCGGGTAAAACAGAGCAGAAGGCATACAATTCTCCCCCAAGGAGTTCAATCACAAATTTAATTAATGCATTATTTTTTTAACAAGCGTCATCAGCATGGAAGCATGTCCTCTAGAATGGTGGCCGAACAGGAAGGGGCATACGACTGTTTAGCACACCTGGCACGTAAGTACCTTGCAAAGTGCCATGTGAATACCTGTTCTCACCTTCAGGTGACATTGTAAATAAGAAGCAGGCAGCATTATCTCCCATAAATGTAAACAAACTTGTTTGTCTTAGTGGTTGGCTGAACAAGAAGTAAGACTGAGTGGACTTGTAGGCTCTAAAGCAGTGTTTCTCAAACTGGGGTCACCGCTTGTGTAGGGAAAGCCCCGTCCGCAGGTCCGGCTGTGGTTCGCCGCTGCAGGCCAATGGGAGCTACGGGAAGTGGTGGACTGTAAGTCCCTCGGCCTGCGCCGCTTCCAGCAGCTCCCATTGGCCTGCAGCAGCGAACCACGGCCCTGCAGACGGGTCAGGTAAACAAACCAGCCTGGCCCACCGGGGGCTTTCCCTACACACAAGCGGCGACCCCTGTTTGAGACACACTGCCCTAAAGTTTTAGACTGTTTTGTTTTTGAGTGCAGTTATAGAACAAAAAAAATCTACATTTGTAAGTTGCACTTTCATGATAAAGAGCTTGCACTACACTACTTGTATGAGGTGAATTGAAAAATATTATTTCTTTTGTTTATCATTTTTACATTGCAAATATTTGTAATAAAAATAATATAAAGTGAGCACTGTACACTTTGTAGTCTATATTGTAATTTAAGTTGATATATTTGAAAATGTAGAAAAATATCCAAAAATATGTAATAAATTTAAATTGGTATTCTATTGTTTAACTGTGCGATCAATGGCGATTAATTTTTATTAGTTAATCATGTGAGTTAACTGCGATTAATCAACAGCCCTAGTCCAAAGGCTTCTCTGCTTTAGGTCTATTCATGGCCCCAAGGAGCTGTTCTGGTAGCCAGAACACAGAGGTTCTCTGGATAACACCTCACACACCAGGGCCAGATGGAAATATTCCCTTTACACAAAGGGATTTCCCAGGTAACCAGTTAAAAATGGCTTTCCAGCTGCCACAAAGCAAATGGAGTAGAAGACCAAATCTGGCCCCAACAGTAAAATCCTGAGACCTTCTACTCAGCCTTTGAAATCCAATGGGAGTTTTCCTGTTTAAAACTGAGTAAAGCACGTCAACATTTCACCCAATACTAATTAAGAGCAGTATCAGGTAACACAGTCTTGCAAAGATTTAATTTTGTTCTGTCATTTTCAAATGGCATTTATCTCATTTACAGCACAGAAGCAAATTACACAGCAAGTGTAAAAATATTCTGTTTCTAATTTGTTTAGCTGGGAGACTGCAAGAACCGAAGACGATAATGCTCCCCAAACTGTTGCTCTGTGCTTTCCAACAGGGAAGAGTCCTGACCAGGGGGAGGAACCCCACTAAAAGCTCTAGCCACACACACAAAGCAGACTGTCTTCTATTCATTACACTTCCCACTGGCTGAGACAGGAGGGTGAAATTAAATTGACTCATAGAGCAGGGCAGAGCACTTTAGCTTACAAGCAAGAGCTACTTGTATTTTTTCTTTTGAGGCACTGAAGAACATTAGTGTCACCATTCTAGACTCAAAGGACAGACAGTGGGACATATTTTTGCCCTCTGACACATCCATGCAACTCCACTCACTTCAGTGAAGTTACACAGGCATATATAAGGGCCATATATGTCCCCCTGAGCATATGACACAGAGGAGTTTGGAAAATAGGGAGCAATTTTTGTGAAAAACATTCAAAATGTTCATTTTTTATTTTGGTCACAGTTTTGTCGTGTTTAGAGCTGGTTGGAAAATTTCTACATACAGAATAGAATTGGAACTGATCCTTTTTACTTGTCAGTGAAATATAATTCTGTAAGTTACACTACACTGAGAGAATATTAAGGCTCCTAAGCTTAGATATGCAGCCATGCTGCCCCGCCCCCTGCACTCATAAGATGAAGATCAGGCCCATAATATTCTTCCTTTTGATGAGCCACTTCAATGAGAAACTAAAGAACTGGAGTAACATTTTACAAAGAGCTGAATGAGATTCTCACCAGCCTGAAATAACCCCCACAGGCATAATAGAATTAGGTTATCCAGAATATTTTACAGGGCAATAAATCACAGCAGGACAGTGGAATGACCCAAGAGGATTAAAACAAAATACAACTGCACTCAGCAAGGTCTTTTCTGCAAGGAACAGTGTTAAATGACAAGACAGTAAAATAAGCCAACACATCCAGAAAGGAAGCAGAATCCTCTGCTCCCCACTCAAGGTACATCCCATTTCAATAGGGCCTGGGTATGGCACTCCACTTCCAAAATGCGTTCTCATCCCTCTCTCTGTCAAGCTGCCATTCTCAGAGCCCTTTCCCTGCACACCTAGGCGACAGAAGGAGGAAGTAGAGTTAAGAATTAACCCTTTGTTCACTGTGAACAACTTGGGAAGTGAACTTGACAGAGGCTATTCTTCAAAGCCAAATGTTGCCATTAGATGTGCTCACATAGCTCCCTCTTGACTTCCATAGGAGTTATGCTTGCAGATCTAGAGGGCAGAATTAGGCACTCTTAAGGCTTCGTCTTCATTGCCAAAAAAGGTATGTTTTTACCAAGGCACAACTGATGCATGTTAGCCTCTCACTTTAATGTCCTAGTAGCAACAAGGCACTGTAGTCTTACCATGAGGTCAACCATAGATTGGGGGGTCAGGGGGACCATAGTGCTGACCTCATCTAGCTACCTCATGGTGCCTTGTCTACAACAGGATTTCACAGCAGGATTGCTAACACACGTTAGTTATACTGCTGCAAAAAAACATCCTTTTTTTGCAGTGAAGACATAGCCTAAGATGTGTGCGCGGTTTCCAAATCTTCATGTCTTGCATATCACATCACAATGAGATATTAAATGACCTGTTGGACCATCCCCTTTCCACTCACATACCAATTTAAGCCAAAAGGGTGAACTTGGAATCAAAATCATTACAGGGAGGCTTTCGGTCAGGCTTAGTATCAGAGGGGTAGCCGTGTTAGTCTGGTTCTGTAGAAGCAGCAAAGAATCTTGTGGCACCTTATAGACTAACAGACATTTTGCAGCATAAGCTTTCGTAGGTGAATACCCACTTCTTCGGATGCAAGTCAGGCTTAGGTCTCTCTTGATTCCATTCCTTTTGGGTGCAGAAGAAAAATACATTTCATGAAATTACTAAAACAGTAGGTGGTTTGGTTTTTTTAAATGAGATTTCTTGAGAATACAGTTTGTAGGTCATTGAGGAAAAAAGTGTCCAGACATTTCCTAGTTTTATTAATCAATGTTCTGAAACATCACTTGTGAAACTGCCTGACTTTTCATATTGAACCAGAACAACTCTGATTAATTTTCAGAGTAATTCATAACTTAGTATTATTGTTTGTATTTAGAGGGAAAACTGGGGAGGGGGGCTTTGGTAAAATATGGATAATGAATGCGTGTTATTTAGCACAATTAGCACTTCAAAAGAGAGTGTGCTTTCCCCCCCCCCCCCCATGGGAAAGTGAATCTATTCTGAGCTAATGCTGAGACTCTGGGCTCAGTATTGCTTTTTGTGCGGCTTACAAGCTTGAAAGTATGCTTGGGCTCTATTGACCCAAAGTGTTTCAGTTAGGATCCTCTGTCTGGCAACGTTACACTTAGGGTGTGTCTACACATGAAAATTAATCCAGAACAAACAAGGGTATGAATTTAAAACAGATGAACTATTCCTGATTAACTCCCTTGTGGATGCTCTTATTCCAATAAATTAAACTAATTCAGAATAAGAGTGTTCACACACTGAATTAATCAGGAATAGGTATTCCAGAATAACTCCCACTATAGACAAGCCCTAAAATGCCTTCACCATCACCTATTTTTTCCCCTAAAGGGATCATTTCAGGTTGTTTAGCAGATTGTACATCAAAAAACCCAAAAATATGTTTTCTGAAAGACAACACCCTAAACCTCTTATTGTTCTTCCATTGCAAACAATCCAGATTATCTGCAAAACTGCATCTGGTATTACAGGTCCTAACCCACACAGTCTTTCTGGGAGGGGAAGGATGTAGCTACCAGGGTCCCATGCCCCCAGACCTGGCTCCACCAAAGGTTGAGAATAACAGACACAGCTAGCCCCCACTAGGGCTGATGACACTAGATACTGCTGAATATGTCCTTCCTGGGCATGCCTAGTCCTTCTAAACGGGCCACTCCCCCTCACAAATTACACTGAGTGCTCCCACCCAGACGACATTCATAGTAGTTAATATCCATAGCCCATTTAGTAACAGAGTAAATTATTTAAATCAGCCTACCAGGTTGCCCATCTGTAACAAATTCATGCACATCATGCATGCTGTACAGACAGCATGGTCAGCAGCTACACCGTTCACAGACAGCACTCTGTGTGAAATGTTGAGCCTGGCTTACACCACTGTAAATCAGGAGTAATTCCACAAGTGAGGGGGCTATACTTGTGTGAGAGGAGTCAGGCCCTCATCAGGCTTTTTGCCCCAAAAGTATAGGCTTCTCCCACTTGAGGCTAAAGGAGAAACTCCACTAGCTGATACTAAAGGTAAGAGCAGAAGCTGTAAAACCCAGTCAGAAAACAGCAGTGATAGACTAGCCATTACATCATATACTGTGGGTCTGATTCACCTCCCACGCTGGTGGTCTGCTGTTATGACTCCATTGTTCTCACTGGAGTCTCTCCTGATTTATACCAGTGCAAGCAGAACAGAATCAAGCCCCATGTGTGCATATATAAAATGTACTTTGATTATTCAAATCCTGTAAGCAAGAGATTTATTCTTAATAGGATCTATTAATATTTACAGGTTTCAATGCAGGACATGTTGCTAAGGGCTGTCCTGTTTTTTTCCCCTTGGAAACCGTATCAGATTAGAGCATATGATATTTCTAACAGCTGGAGCCTCTTAAGTTAGTTTTGCTTAAAAAAGTTAAATAAAAATATTAAACGTAGTGTCAAATTACAGCTCTTAAAAAAAGCAAATGTAGACCCTTGGTGGGCAGAGGCAGTGAATATTAACTTGGATCACACCCACACATAATTAGCATTTGCCATCTTTCAATCAGAGCTCTGTTCAAAGCTTCTTTTGTCTTTGCACAAGGACCTTCCTTCCCTTTTCTGTTCAACAGCTCACAAAGAGTCCTTCTGATTATTGACCAACAATTAACTACAGTCTAATTTAAAAAAAATACATCTCTCTTTGTTACCCTGTTTTTTTTCAGTGAAGATTTTGGAATACATAGAAGTAATTTGTGGGTGCGCTGAGCTTTGTTAACAGACAATAAATGGCTTTCAGCTGTGTTGCTTTTCCCACACCAGTCTCAGCTAGCAACCTCTCTTTTTAATTCTGAAAATGGAAACACACAGAAAAGCTCTATAATTCTATAGCTAAAATAAAGAGCTATAGCTTTGACTGTCCACAAATCAGCTTCATGGAGACAAAATAATGGTACTGAGATTTGTCAACAATACAGATGTAGATTTAGATGCACAGGGCTAAGTTCTACTCTTAGAAGAGGATAGCCCAAAATAAAGGTAGGATCACTGGTATTAGTGACATCATAATAGAAATTGTAACAGCACTGCCTACCTGGTCTGGCTTTGTGCTAACCTCTACCTCCATTTCTCCTCCCACACTCTGAATCACCCAACCTCCCAGTCTGGTTTGGTTGCTGCAGTCACCTGCTACAATTACTGGGCCCTTTGACTATGTTACAAAAAAGAAAACACCAAAACAAGCTGGTCACAGCCCCTTCTTCCTCAGAGTCTCTCTTCTCAGCCCCATGCCACTCCCTGGTTCCTTGAACCACTCACTACTCTTTATCTATCAGCAACTCCCACTGCTTCCTGTGCAAAGTCTTTCTTTCCCCCATCACTCTTCACAGGCTTCTTTTATCTACACTCTGATTTAGCTACATGGCCTGCCTGTTATGTGATTTTGCTCAGTTTCTCCACCTGAGGAGGTAAGCTAAGTCTCCCACAGGTGAGGCTGAACCTATTTCTCTTTCAAGGGCCAGTTACCCTGTGAGAGAAATGAACAATAAAGATCCACTGTTTATTTTTTGTCAAAGTAAAAGTGCCATGGTCTGTTTCAGACTGCCAGAAGCAGGAAAAGTGAGATGCATCAGGGAAATACCAAGTCCTTTTGCTTAAGGCAAATGTAACATTGTCTTAAAGGCACCGCCTTTCACCTCAACAGACCCCAGCAGGCCTTACAAACTACATACATGTAGCACCACTAAAATGCAGCAGCCTCTGGATTACAGGGATGGCAACCAAAGGGCACACAGAACAGCATGGGATAAGGGAATTTCACCAATGAGTTTTGAGCAAACCCCAGCTCTTATGGAAGTGCCATAGGATCTTTAATGTCATGAAGAGAAGACCTAGGCCTAGATCCTCCAGACCACCACGGAAAGCACAGTGAAGTTCAGGAGGGAGATACAAAAGTAACCATTTCTACAGCACCATATAAACACATAACAACAGGTATGTGATTCCCAGCTCAGGGAGACATACTTATGCTAGCTCTCATTGAGCCAGTGTGCTCAAAACAGGCAACAGCTGTGGCAGCGCTCTAGCTTGATGACAGCTAGTGTGAATATGTCTCCTCAAGCTGGAAATCACACCCCCCAGCTTGAAACATACCCATACCGAGACATTCCCTGCTCTGAAGAGTTTACTATAATAACCATCAACTCCTAGAGTACCAATAGGATTTGATGGTATCCAGCACCTTGGAGGAGTTATCCAGCCTCCTGCAAGCTTGACACCTCCATCCTCACCGAGTCAAAATCCCAACTGACATCAGAGGATATTTTGCTTGAGTAAGAATGTCAGGATTTGGTCCCCCTCATTTGACCCATCTAGCATACATCCAGCTTCCGTAGGCAGGAGGCTTTTTTGTGCAAATGGGACAATGGTATTCAAACCCCAGCATAGACTTCACAAAGCAAAAACACTAGTTTCAAGGTCAGTCATCAACATACTGTATTTATATACCTATTGTCAAAACTGATGGAGCAGAAAAGAGCTTTAATAGAATATTTAGTCAGTTAATTAAATTTGGCGTGTTAATGGGTTTTTTTCCGTAACACTGTGGCACTGTTTCTATGAAAAGCAATGAAAAAAGGGTTCTATTTTAAAGTGCTAATAGCTTTCGTCTTTCAAAAAGAAACATATGTTTAATGAATAAATATGTTATAAAAAGAGGCGTGCACGCATGTGTTGGACGGGGGTATTCTGTTTGTTCTCACTTAAAGAGCTCAATAATGGCAATTGCCAAAGACGTGTAGCCTCTATTGTCAGGACAAAATAAAAATCATCTTGGTCATTCACTTCCAGGTGCAATTGCTATTTTTTAAAATAATAAATTCTCTGCTGCTAAAAATCTGAGTTGAAAATAAATTAAAACAAGGTATTTGGGACACTAGATAGTCACTTGCATATTGTGGAGACATATAAGAATCTGAACAGAATAGAATACAGTACCCAGGCACTTGGCTAGCACAGCAAGAGTTGCAGCATGTAGAAATTTGAATACAATAGAGTACAGTATACAGGCACTCAATATGGTGAGGGGTATGGTGCAAGAACCTGACTAGAATACACTATATAGGACATACCACAGTGGTGGGCACCGTATAAGAACCTGAACAGAGTAGGATACTGCTCACTGGCACTCAAATACCACAGTGATGAGTGTAATACAAAAACATGAATAGGACAGAATACGGTATAGAGAGGTTTCGATACTACACTGAGTGGCATGATAGCAGAACTTGACTAGAATAGAATATGCCATGGAACAAACACACCGCACAATAGATAAGCTTATCTATTTCCACATATGCAAATGTGACTGCAAAGGGATCATGGACTCGTTCATGAAATTAAGCTGCCACTTCCTGACTGCAGGAAATAAAAATGTGAAACCCTTAATGGAGGCTGCAAGGTTTCTTAGGAATTTTGATAATTTTTTCCTAAAATATCACATTTCCTGTGCGCAACATTTGACAAAGACTGAAACAAAGTGGTACGCAGAATCAGATTCTGTAGCGTTTACTGACTTCCCCAGGGCTCTGTCTTTTCAAGGTTCTTCTAGTCCAGTATCAGGGTCACATTCTCTCCCAAGAGCCATGGGAATTTTGGATGGCTTACGTGCCTGGTTGACCGCTCAGTCAGAACCTTATCTGTCCTGGGAAAGGTGCACCAAGGCAGATTTCTCCACCTGTTCTTCCGCTCAGTTACATGCCTTGCCTTACTGGGGTAAACTGTGGCTCAAAGGAGGAGATTGCTCTATCTTTGTGCTACAGGAGGAGCTCCCAAAGAGTGCATGCTGCAACGGGCAGTCTGTCAGCCAGGAAGTTAATGTGGCGTATGTATTCCCCCTCCATACCCTGTCAGCTGCTCTGGGACAGATGGCTTTATCCTGCCCCTTTTGGGCAGCTTAGCACCACCAATGGCACTATGCAGGCTCAGTGCCTGCACTCCCACTCCAGATTGTGGCTGGCCTCTGCTGTAAGTGGGGAAGGCTCCTTTCACCCACTTCCCAGCTTGTGCAGAACCAGACACATTCTGGCCTCCCACTGCTGACTGATATTTTTGATCAGCTTCTTCCCCATGAATGTATGTAGCAGATCCCGATTAGCAATAGTCACTGATCACGAGTGGGAGGAAGGAGATAAGAATCTGCACAAATATAGAGCAGTCTCTGGCTTCCTCCTCCTCTTCTTCTACAGCTGTGATACAATGAGGAAAATGTTCCATCATTAAAACCTCTCGTTCTTGGGGAGGCCTTCCCCTCCCACCCTCCTCTCAATACAATTTTTATTAATGTATCTTCCCATTGAGATTTTATCCTTCCCCACGCTGTAAGGTGCTGAGATCTCAAGAGGGAAAACATGAAATCACGAGCTGTCAATCTGTGAGAAAAGTGAAGAGAGATTACATTTCTCTGGGCTTAGGCCTTGTCAACATGAGGAAAATGCACCGGTCTAACTAAAGGGGTGATTTGAAACCAATAGTTAAACCGGTGCAAAAGTCTGAGTAGACGCTCTTATTTGGTTTAAAGCAGGCCCATTGCAGTTTATCTTAAATTGCTTAAGAATAGATTTAAGCTAAACTGAAATAAACCACTCCAAAATGAGAATAAGAGGCTCCAACCAGGGCTTTGCACCAGTTTAACTAACTTGGTTTAAAAATGATTTCAGTTAAATTGGTGCAACTGTCCCATGTAGACAAGACCCGAGTCTTAAAAATGACTAATATATTTTTAAGTCTAGTTTGGTACGCAGTTGTGTTCTTAGTTTCAGCATGTAATTAACCAGTTTGCCAGTCTATCAATAAATACATAACAGTGATGAATACTCACACAAATTAGGTGTGCTACATTTTAGTGCCTGGTCTAATAACCAGTGAAGTCAATGGGGGTCTGCCCATTATTTTCGATGGGCTTTGGATCAGGTCTTTTAGTGTGTGCAGCCGCATGCCTGAAAGACAGTCCACTGGCTACTTATTCGAAGTCTACAATGATCCTTCTACTAACATTTGGTGGTCACTGTTATGCTTTCACTAAACCAAGCACTACAAAAATGATGTGATCTGGTAAAAGAGAAAGAACAGGGCATGTGTTGGGAAAAAGTGACTATGGCAACAAACATAGAAGCAAAAGAAAAAAATGAGACAGGAAAAAGACAAGAGAAGATGGAGAGGCTCAGGAAAAAAAAGGAGGAATGAGGAAAAGAGGATAAGCTTAGTGATACAGAGCAGAGGAAGGGAAGGAAGAGAGGGGAAAATAATAGAAAAAAGACATTATAGAAGACAAGCATAGAGAGGAGGCATAACCAGAGCAGAAACTAAACACAGCAACAGACAATATCTCATATCACACAAAGCAAACATCAGCCAGAAGCGCAGCAAACAAGAACTTTCCTGCATCAACCCTGATCTCAGAGCCTCAGTAAGAAGCCCTGCCTCCATCTCCTATGTCTCTAGCAGCCCTTCACCTGAACACTTGTTCAAGGGAAGCTGGAGTTAACCCCTTGTATAGCAAGAACTATATAGGGCAGTGTTATTCTCCATTCAATGCTTGTATGCTTCACACGGGCAATTTGCATTAGAAATAATGGAATCAATTTCCCCTTTTTTCCCTGCATCCACCAATGGAAGTAAAAGATGTTGGGTAAAATTTTCCAAAGCCCCTAAATGACTTAGAAGACTAAGGGCTAATGGGATATAAGCCCCTACATAGCTTAGGTGCTTTTGAACATCCCACTAGGCGCATGCCTGAATCTTTAGGTGCCCAAATGCTTTTGAGAACCTGGCCATAAGTTCAATTTTCAAAAGTGACTTAGGCACTTAGAAGCCTTAAGTAACACTGAAGTCAACATGACACAGGTGCCTAAGTAGAGCTGGGCAATATTTTTTCCCAGCAAATAGTATATTCACCGAAAAATGCAAACGTTTCAGTCAAACAAAGCTATTTGTGAATTTGGATCAAATTCAGTGAATAGTTTCAGCCAAATAAAATGGGAAAAAAACAAAATTCTGAAAAAGTCAAAAATGTTTCATTTTAACATTTTCAAAATGAAATATTTTGACTTTTCATTTTGAAATGACATTTTGTTTCTAAAATTAGCTATATTTGGGCTTGGAAAGATTCATTTTTTATCTGTAAATGTCTGTAAGGGTTAATTTCACTGTCCACACACAAACCAAAAAAGATAGTTCCATTGATAATAATCAAAATTTCCAGATAGGCAAAATAACAAAAATGCTGCTTGAGAACTCCTTAGAATTTGATTTAAGGATCTTTACATTGTATATTTTGACGTGATGTTGACAATTTGTATTTTAAATGGTTAAACTTTTTAAATCTGAACTTTTACAGCCTTTAATGAATTATCTGACCTTCCCTCTACTTGACCATCCCATAATTTCCAGCAACTGTGTAAATTTAAATGAATAAAAATAAACATTGATATCATATATGGAAATTATAAAAAAGTTAAAACTTAATTCTGCCAAACCTAGTATATGTAATTTTTAACAAATAGGAAAAGGGTAAAAAAACACCCCCTGTTTCATTTGGACCAAAATCAATTTTTTTTCCAGTTTTTCATTTCACCAAAAAAAAAAAACCTGTCATTTCAGGTCCATCTGAAACAAACAAACAAAACAAAAATTCAGATTTTTCGGTTCAACCACCAAAAGAAAAAACAATTATTCACCCAGCTCTACTCCTTCATGCCTGTCTCTTTTGAAAATGGGTCAAAGGCTTCTAAGTCACTTTGGCACTTTTGAAATATTTACTTGCTATATGTTTTCATTTTCTTCAGCGGCATATCTACAAATGGGGCACATTCATGCAGAATATGTACTCTGTGTTGCCATTGCTAGGCACGGAGGCTTTATTAACGTCACTTACAAGAAAAGGACAAGGGTCTCTTTGCACAATATCAACTCCTATGTACATGTAAGCCACCCAGAATTGGGGATGATACAAATTCTATCACATTCCCACATAGGTGGACCATGGTGCTATTAAAGAGGTGACACATCTAAGCCCAATCATAGAATATCAGGGTTGGAAGGGACCTCAGGAGGTCATCTAGTCCAACTCCCTGCTCAAAGCAGGACCTAATCCCCAACTAAATCATCCCAGCCAGGGCTTTGTCAAGCCTGACCTTAAAAACCAATAAGGAAGGAGATTCCACCACCTCCCTAGGTAACCCATTCCAGTGCTTCACCACCCTCCTAGTGAAAAAGCTTTCACTAGATATGCCACGACATGGTGTACCCCGCTTTCTGGCTTGTGCTGTGTCCTGGATATCTTTTATCTTTATGACTGACCTTTCTGAAGATAAAGCTTTGCACTGGGAGACCCGTGGAGAGCCAGGAGACAGTGTCAAGGGTGCCCTATGAATGGCGAGAGAAACTTAGATGAGCTGGCCCCTGAAGAATCTCTGGAGAGCCGTGGCAGCCTGGATGCACAACAGAAAAGATTATTTTGCTGCATCTTTGCAGCCTTTCCCTGAGAGGTTGTCAAATATTGTTGGGTTTTTTGTTTTGTTTTATTTTTGAACACAGATCCTTCAGTCTTTACTGGCACCAATGAGAGTTTTGCCTGAGACATGACTACAAGATCAAGATTTTAAATACATTACCTCCTTCTGCTAACATCTAAAAAGTTCCCTGATAAGCGAGCATGTTTGCCTCAATTCCCTTTTTAGGATAAGGTTTACCTCTTCATGTATCTTTAATTGTACTATTGATATTCTTCAGTTTATGTACAAAGAATGTAAACAAAAGGAATAACGGGTGCAATCAGTGAATGTGAACATATAAACCCAATGTGCTGCTCATCAGCCTTCCACGTCAGTTCATTATAGCAACCACCGTGCTGTAACCCCTCTCCCGTAGACACAAGACAGCGTTATCAAACAGACAAGAGACCACTTACTCTTTTAATCAGTTTGGATAAGCTTGTAAAATACACAGCAAAAAATGTTAATGATTCCACTGTTGTGATGGGAAATAAGAGATAGAAGCAGGGTAGGAAGCACCTGCAGGAAAGAAAAGGACCATCTTCAACAAGTATATAGGGAGGATTCGAATACAGAAACTGTTAGTTGCTGTTCACCTTCTCACACAGCAGCAAGTTCTTAGTGCAGCTTGGAATCCGAAAGTGCAAAGACACCATTGGCAGTAAAATGCCAGCATTGCACAGAACAGGGCCAGCTCCAGACCCCAGCGCACCAAGCGCGCGCTTGGGGCGGCCTTTTGCCAGCAGGCGGAAGGTGGCTCCGGCGGACCTTCCGCAGTCATGCCTGCGGGAGGTCCACCGGAGCCACGGGACAGGTGGACCTGCCGCAGGCATGACTGCGGAGGGTCCGCTGGTACCGCGGCTCGGGTGGACCTCCCACAGGCATGATTGCGGATGCTCCACCAGAGCCGCGGAACCAGCGGAACCTCCGCAGACACGTCTGCAGGAGGTCCCGCGAGTCGCGGGACCGGCAACCGCCAGAGCGCGCCCCGCGGCGCGCCACCGTGCTTGGAGCGGCAGGATTCCTAGAGCCGCCCCTGGCACAGAACAAGCCAAGTTCACCCCTTTTTCCAAAGGAATTATTATAGTGACTCTAGAGGGTTTGCTGAAATTGTCTGACCATTGGTCTCCTTCTCAGTGGCAAGCTGTGAAAAGCTGGAGTCTCTTCATTGTGATCTAAAAGAAAATTATTATTTAAGGAAAAAAAAAGAAACCTGGATGGTTTGTCAGTAAAATGAATCCAATTCAGTGCAGAACACTGTGGCATTTTCAATGGTGTCTAAAGGAGTTAGGTGCCCAACTTCCATTGAATTTTAATGGGAGTTGGCACCCAGTTCCATTAGTCTCCTTTGGAAATCACAGCCGGTAGCACTATCCCTGGTATGTATGGTATGATGATGTTAGACATCAAACAAAGACAATATTTAAGTGTAATTCTTATACTGCCACTAATTAAGGGTTGGATAAACAATAAGAACACATAGGGGACATGTTCCTAAATTGGCATCAATGGAACTATGCCGGTCTACAATACCCAAGGATCAGGCCCATGAAGAATAAATAGTTTTATGGCAAAAAAACTAGAAATAAACTGATTAATGCCTGGGATAAAGAAAGAGAAGAAAACCGAGTCAATTCCCTTATCATTTACTGTTCTCTGAAAGGGGCTGTGCATAGAAAGGAGGGGGTACTTCATAATCTCTCCAACTCTTTTCACCAGTATACCACAGGGGAGGCTCTCATTCCCACACAGGAGCCTAAGATTCATGCACTAACCACTGTGCCACCACTTCTGCTTCAAAATCTTAACAAATGCACAATGTTCACTGTTGGCGTGTCATCCTCATGTTACAAACATTAAGCTTGCCAGCAGGAGTTATTCCTCTTGAGTCCTGATGCTCATTTTTGTTCTCATTAGAACTTCCACTAGTATCACATGGTATGCTATGGATGCTGCTCCTTCATGACTGGTTTTTACAAAAAAAAAAAAAAGAAGAAGAAGAAGATGATGATGGTGAAGTGCAAATCTTGCATTAAAGCAGGTTGATTTTCTTCTTCATGGCAAAAAAGTTTTTTCCATGGTTCTATTTGACTTCCATATGCAAACATATGGTTAGCCAAACTCCACTGATACGTTACTATGCAAACACATTTCACAAGCATGAACCTGTCTTTCTGAATGGCACATTCATTACAAATGCTGACTCTTGTTTACAATTGCCATAATGAAATCATGGAATGTGCATGTAATGAAAGCTCATTTTTAAATGAACAGTCCCTGTATTTGTATTCATCAAACTACAGAGTAATAAAAATGATTTTCCTTCCTCTTTGCTCCACCAAGCTGCAAGCATTCTTTCCAAAGTGTATTTTGCTATATTTTATTTCTGAAACAGAAATAGTGTAAGGACATAGGGCCAGATTGACAAATCCTTACTCACTGTACGCTGTTACTCATCCAAGAAATTCTGCTACGGTTAATAGGACTATCTGTGTGACCCCTTACTCCCATTGGTGATCACAATCTGGTCCACAGTGAGTAGAAAAATTAATTAGGACAAACAGAATCCACATATGGGGCACTTCTCTTCTTAGTTCAGGATAAAAAATTAACTTATGTCAAGTAAAAATGGAGGGGGAAACAAAACCTCATATGAACAGAAGGGTTTTCATGAAATTAAGACTTATTTTCATTTAACTATTCCTTATGCAGTTTTATGAGCCCCAAACCCGCAACACTATGCTGGTGAAAAAAGGAGAAAGTGAAATTGACTGGAACATAAAAATGAAACGGGCCAGTTTCATTTTATAGTCCAAGCTAAAAAAAATGCAAAAAGTAAACATACATCATAAATGGCTCAAAGGACTGGATAATTGATTTTTTAAAAATCTTTTTGTTTTAATAATCGAAGGTATTATAAGTAAGAAAGGAAAGCAGGAATATTTATTTTTAAATATGTGAGTTTTGTATAGGCAATGGTCCAAACTCATCCCTGGTGCAATTCAATTGATTTCAGTGTAGTTAACCAGACATGAATTTACACAGTGCTTTTAAGTATTATTTTGTCTGTTATAGGAGTTGAGTAGTGAGCAGAACTGTGTATACCACTCTCTGAAATTAACACAAAATAATCTAAGGATGTTTAGAACATACAACACCAAACCCTACAACCTTACTCAGCAAAACCAACAAAGATACCAACATTTAGACTGCAAGTTCTTTAAAGCAGTGACTGCCATTTGCTATACATTTGTATGGGACCTAGCACAATGGGGCCTCCACCTATTTGACGCTTCTAGGTGCTACCACAATATAAATGTTGAACAGTAATAATGTGAGGTTTTAGTGCCTAGACTTCCATTGGCTTCAAAAGGGCTTTGGATCAGGTCTTTACTGCACAAAGGCTGCAAAGCGCAGGCCTTAGCATGGTGATGTGAATTGACATTATGAGATACTTCCTTCCTGCCCTCACATGACCACTGAATACACTGATCTTCAACTGGCCAAGCTGTCACCTGATCCCAGTTTTCAGCAGAGAATGTGAGGACCCATCAGACATATCTGCATGAGAAATTATCTTCTTCTTGCTCAGGATTCTTATTTAAAAAAAGAGAGGTCAGCACCTCTTGCAAAAGATCACCTCTGAAATGAGATAAGCAGAATGTGGGTAGAATAATCCACTTACCTAACCAGCTTGTTCTCATAAGGGGAATTATTTTTCCCGCCAAACATCTTCCAGTATAGTATTTCATCACCCCCTTTTCCAGAAGCTTCATTTTCAACATGGAGTTATGTTCAGATTGCATATTCACATAGGTTGAAAGTACTTTTGTACCATAAAACAGCCATGGATTACTGAATACAAGGTAGCTCTGCCTACAGAGTACTATAAAAAGCTGATTAAATGAATTACAAAAGCATATTTATGATGCAACAGGAAGGCAAATATATCAGATTTCCAGCAAATAAAAGCAACCTTCTGTTTAATACTTTAAAAAAAAAAAAGATTTACTACACTAAGGGCCTGATTCAAAGCCCACTGACTTCAGTGGGCTCTCATCCTGCAAGGTGCTAAACACTTCTGATGAGGCACTGAGCACCCTCAGCTCCCATTGACTCCAATGCCACTTGAGAAATGCCAAACAACTAAACGACCGGGTCCTAAGTCATTTAATAACTGTTCAGAACAGTTAACAAGTAAGTCAAACAGTCTAAAAACCCACTGGATGCCCAGAAGTTCATTTAGGCTGGGATTTTCAAAGGAGGCCAGAGAATTATACATGCAGATCCCATCCAATTTCAATGGGATCTGGGTGCCTACATCCCTTATGCGCCTTTGAAAATCCCAGTATTAATATGAAAGATGAACAGACACTTCCTGAAATGTGGGACCAGTCACAGATTGATGATCTGTTAATGAATATTGTCCTTTAGTGGAAAAAAAAGCAACAAGGGCTCTTTCTGTGTTAACTGGGCTTTGGAAGTTGTGTACAACCTGCATTCATTTTCTTCCCTTTCCTGTCTACCTGTCTCCTTTATTCCGCAGTAAAATTAGGACAAATTCTCAAAAAGAATATTGTCGAAATTTTTTCCCTCCAGTATTGTAGTGTCATAGTGATGCAATGAACCATTAACCTCTGTACTTACCATCTGACATGCAGTGAGTGCCTTTAGTCACATGGTAAACGCTTGCAAAATCTCCTCCAGGACTCGTCTGATTGGCACACGGCCCTCTGAGATGATAGTTTATGTCCTTATGGGGTTTACACTCTAGAATCCTAAAAGAAAAAAAAGTAAAGTCTAAGTCTTTCAGGCATAAGTGGGATTTATTACATTATCAGGCATGAAAAGAAATATTATGGGGTGATAAATGGAATTTACCGACCTGTAACTGGAGGTTCTTTGAGATATGTAGTCCCTATCTGTATTCCACATGTGCCTGAAACCAGAATTTTCTAGCAAGTAGAGTCTGTTGGTCCACACCTATAGAGTTGTTCCCCTCATGCTTCAAAGCATGGGTGTAAAGTGTGGCATTGACCAACGGCTCTCCAGTTCCTCCTCTTACCATGAATCAGAGAGGATCCAGAAGAGATGGGAACTAAGGTAGGTAGTAGAATACAGTTAGGGGCCACACATCTCAAAGACCCTCTAGTTAAAAGTAAGTAACCTCTATTTCTTCTTCGAATGCTGGTCCCTGTGTGTGTGCCACATGTGGGTGACTAGTAAAGGGTATTCAAACAGGAGAGGGGCGTGAGGTGCAGTTGGTATAGAACTATGCAATGCTGCTGTCCCAACAGCTGCATCTGCAGAAGAGGCCTGGGCTAAGGCATAATGCTTGGTGAAGGTATGACTGGAGCTCCAATATAGGAACTTCTTGAAGTAAAGCTATTGAGGTTGCCTGTGCTCTAGTGGAATGTGCCCTCAGCACATCTGGGAAAAGCAGACACGCCAACTGATAACAAAAAGTGATACAGCCGGAGATCCACTTAGAGAGCCTCTGAGCAGATCACGTTTGTGCTGCAATTGCTCTGCTATAGCAACAAATATTGTAGGCATTTTCCTAATTGGTTTAGTTTTTTGCAGGTAGAACGCTAATGCTCATCTGACGTCCAGAGGATGAAGTTTCCTGTCGTCATTGGAACCATGAGGTTAAGGGGAAAATATCGTTAAATAAACAGACTGATCTATGTGAAACTCAGAAATTACCTTAGGGATGAATTTTGAGTGGAGGTAAAGGAAAACCTTCTCCTTATGAAATCTGATGTATAGCGGGTTGGCCATGAGTACTCCCAGTTCACTAACTAATCAGAAGACTAAAAACACTAGAAACTATATACAATTATATTTAAAGGTATGAAGACAGTGCAAAGACACTTTTGGACACAGAGGATTCTGACTCAGGCCAGGCATCAGTAAGAAGAAACTGTAGAGGCACCTGCCCTTATACCCTTGGTTCGAAGCATGAGAGCAACAACTGAGCAGGAGCAGACCAACAGATGCTATTTGCTAGAAATCTCTGGTCTCAAGTGTATGGAACACCTGCGTACCCACATGTGGAATATGCACAGGTAACAACAGCTGTGATGACAGTGCAGTATGGGCTTCAGTGCGGATAGTACAAGCCCAGCATGGACCCTGGGTATGAATTTGGCTCAGTAGCCTACTCTGAAGCCCACACTGCTCTGTTTTCACTGCTGTTGCTACCCGTGCTAGCTGGACTGGGGCTGGCTCAGGTAGGCTAGTCCATACACGGCTTTTCCTGAGCAGACATTCCCACAGTAGCAGGAAATCAGAAAGATATGCCAAGCTGCTATTGTTATGTGCCTGTAAGTATGAGATGACTCTTAAAATCAGAATGGAATTTTAAAGGCAGCCAGTGATTTTAAAAAACAGGGGCACAATGTCTTAAAACTCTTCTGTATGTACTTAACCATACTCATGTGAGTAGTTCTAACTACACATAGGAGAAAAGTTATTCATGGGCATAAGTGTTTGCAGGGTCAGGCTCCAAGTTAGACAAGAATTCAGCCTACTTTCTATTGTTGTATTAGAAGCCTCTGAGGATAAGTCACAGAGAACTGATTATTAAGGAATTGCAAGACTCAAGCATAGTGACAGCCAAATACTAAACTGTTTAGAGTACTTCACAGAAGCAGAACTACCTTCACCCAGTGCACTGTATTAGTACAAATTCATATTTTAAGATCTGAGCTGGGAGCTTCAACTCAGGCCAGGTCTATACCAAAAAGTTAGGTCAACCAGCAATGTCGCCCAGGGGTGTGAAAAATCCACAACCTTGAGTGACATAGTTAAACTGACCTGACCCTTGGCATAGCCAGCGGTAGGGTAAATGAAAGAATTCTTCTATTGACCTAGATCAGACGTGGAAAAACTACAGCCCGCCCGCGGGGCCGTCCTGCCCAGCCCCTGAGCTCCCGACTGGGGAGCCTAGTCTCTGGCCCCTCCCCTGCTGGCCCACCGCTCCCGCTGGGCAGCGTGGGGAGTACAGCTGGCTCCAGCCAGGTGTCACGGCTGCGAGCTCTTGCTGCTGGTAAGGGGCGGGAGGCGGGGGTAAGGGAGGCGGGGTCCTGGGGGCAGTCAGGGAGGAGGGGTGGTTGGATGGGGCGGAGGGTCGGGGGCGGTCAGGGTATGGCGAACAGGAGGTTTTGGATTGGGTGTCCGGGGGTGCCGGTCGGGGGCGGGGATGTGGATAGGGGTCGAGAGGGCACTCAGGGGACAGGGAGCGGGGGATGTTGGATAAGGGGGTGGGATCCCGGGAGGCAGTTAGGGGTAGGGGTCCTGGGAGGGGTGATCAGGGGATGAGGAGCAGAGGGCGGTTGGATAGGGGTGGGAGTCCTGGGGCTGTCAGGAGGCGGGGTGTGGATAGGGGTCAGGGCAGTCAGGGGACAGAGAGCAGGGGGGTTGGATGGGGGCAGGGGTCCTGGGAGGGGGCAGTCAGGGGACAAGGAGCAGGGGGGTTGGATGGGTTGGGGGTTCTGAGTGAGGCAATCAGGGGGCGGGAAGTGGGAGGGGGAAGATAGGGGGCAGGGGCCAGGCTTTTAGGGGAGGCACAGCCTTCCCTCCATACAGTTCAGCAACCCCGATGTGGCCCTCAGGCCAAAAAGTTTCCCCACCCCTGACCTAGATACTGCCTCTTGGGGACACTGATTAACTACAGCAACAGGAGAACCCCTCCCATCACTGTAATGAGTATCTACAATGAAGTGCTACAGTGCTGCAGCTGCAGAGGTTTAAGTGTAGACATAGGCCAGGTCTCTGCCTATGCACATACACAATTGTACATGCAGCCATCTGCGCACATGCTCTGGCCCTGCAGGAGTAGCTGAGAGATACTAACACCTGCAGGCACTGCTACATAGAATTTTAATACAAATCTAGCAAAGAGTAAACATTTCACAAAGTGAGAGGGCAGCGGAGAATTAGAAATTGCTACTCTTCTCCTTTCCTTTGCTGGAAAAAACAGAGAAATCTTCATTTCTGGAAGACAGTCATTGCACAGGCAACTTATGGAAACAGCCCTGTGGGGCTTATAATACATATCACCATCACCATCACCACTACTATGGCACAAGATGCTGTTGGGGAAATATTCTCCCACTTTTCCTTCGAAGCCCTGAATCAGCAAAGCACTTAAACACATGGTAAGTCCTACTGAAGTAAATGGGTTATAAGTGTGCGGTCAGGTGTGTTAGTGGATAGGAACTGTGCAGCAGGATCTCTCTAAACCACGCATCAGACCCCTTCTCTGCCTCAGTTTTCCCTTCGTGTCAGTCATTCACCAGCTCCCAATGCTGTCAGGTCCTTGCAATTATTTAGCACTCCAGTTAAGTCCAAAAGTTCACCCCTTCCAGGGGTTTAAGTCCAATATAAACTCCAAACCAAACTTTCTAACCCAGGATCTTCTACAGGGTACAACCCTCCCTCTGAAGGTCTGTCCTCTTTCACCTTGTCTTCAGCCACGCTGGGATCTATTCAGTTCCTTCTCCGGGGTTACTCCACCACCTCATGGTGTCAGGGCTGCCGGGGGGAGAAGGAGGGCAAGGGGGCAATTTGCCCCAGGCCCCAGGCCCTGCAGGGGCCCCACGAGCCCTGGCCCAGCAGCAGTCCGGGTCTTTGGCGGCATTTTGGCGGCGGGGGGCCCTTCAGTGCTGCCAAAGACGCAGAGCAACTGAAGGGCCCCCCGCCACCGAAATGCCACAGAAGACCCGGACCACCGCCAGGTGAGTACAAGTGCCGCAGCTCCCCCACTTTGGCCCAGGCCCCCTGAATCCTCTGGGCAGCCCTGCACGGTGTGGCAATATATAGGGAATCCACCTACACACTCTACTATGGGTTCCCAGCCCTGTCTGCCATGCAGCCTAAATTTCCCTCTCTTTCCCTCCAAGGGCCTCTATACACTCCATGCCTGGCTTCCTCACTGGCGCTTTCTTGACTGGCCCCAGGGGAGCTGGAACATTTTTTATAGTGTGGTGTTGATGATGGAAACCGTGTATTTGGTGTTTGTTATTACTACTTCAAGCCAGGGTGTGCGGCAGCACCCTCAGGTTCCAGTACCACTGACTGACCCAGACATTCTTGATGGAGTATTGACTACGAGGTCTGCTCTTCCTAGAGTCTCTCCCAGATATGCCCTCCTTTTGACCACAGACTACTCTTTTATCCCAGGAGGCCTGGTTTTTAGTCACATGCGCCCCATCATATGACCTTATGGTCAAAATATGGTGGAAAATGTTCGTGAAAAATTTTGTCCAAATTTCAGATTTTTCAAAAATTTTGACCAGATCAAACTATCTATCTATCTAAGAGGCATTATTATCTAGTGGCTAGGGCACAGCACTGGGACACAGGATACCTGGGTTCCATTCCTGGCTCTGCCACAGACCTGTGGTACTGCTTTGGGCAAGTCACTTCACCTCTCTGGGTCCCTGTTGCCCCATTTGCCTTGCCTATCTAAACTATCTCTTTGGGCAAGGACTGTCTCTTACTATGGGCCTGTACAGATTCTAGCACAATGGGGCCCTGATCTTGGTTTGGGCCTGTGGGTGCTACTGTAATTCAAATAACTGTAACCACGTATGGGTATTTATTAAGAGCAATTTCTCTGGCACTAGGCCCAGTAGTGTCTGAATGCATATTTTGTCACATATATGCATAGCTGAGCAAGAATTAGATGGAATTAATTTCCTTGATACAAGTTTGTTAGTTTTTTTTGATCACACATATTTTATCAAGGAAACAAAATCAAACTCAAATCATATGGCTTACGTGTGAAAATTTCCCTTTTCCAGCAACACCTCTGACAGAAAAAAAAAAGTTCATTCAGTAGTTAGTAATATACTCAAATGCTAAGCGTGATGCTCAAATCTTTCCTGAGGAACATTTATAGCAACCACTTTAGGTACTGATGTCACTCAGGATGGGCATCCCTATTGGCTATCTGTTTTAAAAACTTTAAAAATTATGACCAATATTGTTTTCCAGGCACAGAGATAAACATCCTGCTCAGTGAGCTGAACTCTCATCTAAAAAAAAAACCCCAAAACAAAACACTCAGAATAAAAAGCATTTGGTATGTGTCTGGTGCACATATGTGGCAGCATAGCATATTCCCTGCCTACACTGAAAGTGTGGGAGCACTTAGTCATCTAATGCGCATATTTGATTGGCACAATCCCTTTGCTTTCTCACATGGTGAGAAAGATGATCACCAATTTATTGTATTTTTACATCTTCATTACGTACTCATCAGTCAGAGCAGTTAAGGTGGCTATAACTACACTCATGTTAAGGTGGCTGTAACTACACATTGGTGGAAGCTGGACTGGTCTACAGTAAGGTCCCAGTTCAAGAAAGTACTTAAATGTGTGCTTAAATCCATCCTCTTTCCAGGGTAGCACTTAGACACATGCTTAATTTTAAGCATACACCGAAATCTCATTGACTTCAATTGGATTTAAGCATCTACTTAAGGGTGTCACAAATAGGGATATTTTCCTGTACTGGAGCCTAATTTAAATTCTGATCCAAAGCCCGTTTAAGTCAATGGGAATCCTTTCAGTAAGTTTGGTGGGTTTGGGCTCAGGCCCTCAGTTTGTTTGCTTTGAATGCCCTGCTCTCAGTTTTGTACAAAGCTACAGTGGCTGAATGTAGTGCTTGAAGTAAAACTATAGATTCACTGTAGATTTAGGTCCCAAGAATGCAACAGAATCCATATGGGTTGACAGACGTCTGTGCCTTTGCAGAGTCCCATTGAAGTCACTACGTATCAGACACATAACATGTCCTTTTTAAAGTCAATGGGGTCCCATACTTTGGTACAATGGAAGGGATGGCATAATGGGACGTGCATAAATAAAATTTGATGTGGCATCCCAACTAGGGTTACCAATTTTGTTTGGAGGTATTCCCGGAGGTTTCATCACATGACAGAATTAAAGATTAATCTTTAGGCCTGGAGATTCCAAGACAATCTTGGAGGGTTGGCATCCCTAATCTCAACAGGCTTAACACAGCCTTCATTCTTCCCATTTATATAAACTAAGTACCTTAATGTTTTAATGCACGTGTGACTTTTTCAGATGAGACTTTAAAACAGTAAGGTACTCTCGGCTTTGTATGAACATATGCTCCTGGACCATATTTCATAAAGTTTAGGGTCTAGGCCAAAAGATTCCTTTTGCTTGTTATCATTTTGATGTCATCTAGTTGTTATTGGCTGTGCCCGGAAGGCCTTATACTCAACTCAAAGGCATTTCTGTCTGTCTGTAATGGAGTAATTTTTCGAACACTGCATCTGATCAATTCTAAGATTTCAGGAAATGTTCTAGGCAACTGACTTGACGAAAAATGAAAAACTAAGGGGAAATGGGGGACACATAAAGTCCCTGCCACCTCTTTATCACACTAGAGATGTAAATAGCAGTTTAAAAAAGTAACCATGTAACCGATTAAAATTTTATCGGTTACACGGTAAAACATTTAACCGGGGAACTATGGGTGTGGGAGGGTTCTGTAGCACCCCCACATTTTATGCAGGGCCCCACTGCTGGCCCCCATGGCCGGGGTCCCAGCTGCCAGCAGCAATGGCCAGGGTCCCGTGCTGCACCTGGGACTCTGCTACCAGCCGCACACCCAGGGTCCCTCCTGGCTGCCGTCCCGGGCGGCAGTGGAGTCCTGGGCTCCAGCTAGCAGCAGAGTTTAATCGTTAACTGAAACGGATAAGACTGATGCTTATCGGTTAATCGGTTAAACTTCTAAATCCCTATATCACACAACAGCCTTAAGCACCTCTGCCTTTGTCTATAGAGTAGGGCAGTGGTCCTCAAACTTTGTACCTCGCACCCTCCCTCACCTCTGTCTGTGCCTCCCCCTGAACTGGGAGCAGGACCACGGCTCCAGGAGAAGGGTTGTGGACTGCGGAAAGGGGGCTGAGGCTGGGGCCACAGCTGGGAGCAGCCAGGGGCCAGCAGCCAGGGCCCTGAGGGCAGGGGCAGCAGTCAAGGCCAGGAGCAGAGCTGGGCCCCAGCTGCGCCCCCCCTGAACATTCCTCCGCACTCCCCTAGGGGGGCACGTCCCACAGTTTGGGGACCTCTGGACTAGGGGCTCACACACTTCAAAACCTGTGTAGGCCAAGTTCATTGCACATACTGGGGCTTCCTGCATCCCTCCATTCCTGCTGCCCTGTGTGCCACCCCTCTTTTTCAGGACTCCCTGCAACTCCCCCCAATCACCCGCCTTCCAGGACTTCTGTATGTCTCCCAGTCCACTTCCTCTCATATTCCCCATTCTGTGTGCCTCCATTCTCCCCGCGTGACAGAGTGCAGGTTGCGAACAGGTGAGCCAGCACGCTTATCACTTTGGGCCAGTCTCCACTGAGAACTTACACTGGCATAACTACATTTCTCAGCGGTGTAAGAAATCTACATCCCTGAGAGATGTAGCTATGTCGACCTAACCCTTGGTGTAGACTGTGCTGGGAGGTGGATCACCTAAACCGACAGGCACTGAAGCGCTACAGCGGTAGTGGTATTGGTGGAGGGAACTCAAATCAATGGCACGGTGAATGCACAGTTTCTTTGGGGCAAGACAGGAGCTAAGATGTGCCCTGTTACAGCCCCAAACACCAGCGGATATGTGTGCACTCCCATCCAATTTCCCCCATGCCCTCTGTGCCTCCCTTCCCCCATGCTACATTTCCCCAACCCCCCCCCCAACCATGGGTTCTGTGTGCCTCCACTATTCTTGCCCCACAGCAGGGGCTCTGCGTGAATCCCCATACCCTATTACCTCCCCCCCCCCCGGTCAGGGGCTCTGTCTGCCCCCATGCCCTCCTTCTCCCCCCACCACTGGCTTTGTGTGCCCCCCTTTTCCCCATGCCAGGATCCCCCAGAGAACCTCATCCAGGGGGCAGGGAGAATGGGGGACCCTGGTGCTTGCAATAAGACCAGCCTACACAAGCTAGGAGTGTGCACCGCCTGCGTAGGTATTATTTGTATGGTAAAAGGGCCCAGAGGCCCATTGTACAAACACACCACAAAATGTCAGTGCCCATCCTGAAGAGTTTATAGTCTGAGTGTAAAATGTGAGACAGCATGTGTAGAAAACAGACAGGGGGAGGACAAGGTTTTGGTGAGATGACTGGTCAGCAGGCTGTGTGCTGGCTGCTGTTCTCCACACACAGCTGCTGGCATTTCAGCTGTGCTCTATGTATATAATCTAAACAAGTACGTTGGATTCCACCACAATATGTCCTATACTATAATTGTAAAATACTGAGGGCCAGTTTGTTTGCAGCCCTTGCATGGGAATGCCGGATTGGAAGAGCGTCCAAGAAAGCTTCTTGCCAGCATGCTGTGCAAGAGCTACACACAATAGCAACCCCTATGCTACCTGCATTCTAAGGAGTACAGGGGACTGCTCACCCCTGTTCCTCCTTGGGCACAGAGGAGAAGGCAGAGCCATGAATGGAGCAGACTGCTTTCCCCTATTTACCTCCCCCCGCCACACACACATATTGCAAGGAGCAGAGGGAGGAAGACAGAGTACCCAAGCCACAATCTCTCCATTGTAGCTCCACACCTACAATGTGATTTGCAATCGAGCCCTTACTATCTGGTACAAATGAGGCTGATCTTTGAATCTTCAAGACTCTTTTAACATCATATGACTGAGACTGATTTTCTTTTCAATTGCTCACCAGAAGTTGCTTGTTTTGTGCCTTTAAGATTTTCCTTCTCTGGGCATGTGAATGCTCCGTGTGTGTCCCCTGGGGCCACTGATAATGGGTGTGCAGTGGAATCAGCAGGAGAGGAAATAAGGGGAGCCCTAACAGGGCCTCAGCTATGGAAGCAACAGAGTAAACACAGCAAGGGTACATCTTCACTAGTCTGTTGCACCTCCCGTTAATTGACTGCCTAAGCGTTAACTGACTGCCTAATAACTTGAGGTAGTTAACACATTTGTAAAGACCAATGTGGGTGCTTCCCCCCCCCATATTTGATCAAAGATACAAAGGTTACCAGGTTACCCAAGGGATTAGTTTAAGGTAAAAAACAAACAGCTTGGATCAAACGTGTGGAGGATCCATACCAGCCTTTACAAACATGTTAACTTCCTCAAGTTAATTGGCAATCAATTTACTGGAGGCACAAAAGTCTGGTATGATAAGCTCTAAGACAGATTCTAATTGCAGATGCAAGTTGTGTAAATCTAGAGTAATTCCAATGGAGAAATTCAATCTCAGGAACAATGGTTACTCCACATTTACACCGGTATAACTGAGATCAGAATCTGGGCCCTTGTTCTCATAGCCATGTGGAAGAGCTGTCTCAACCCAAGCAGCTCTGCTCTCAAGAGGATGGCGCAAAGTGTACAGTTACATTTTTGCAGGATTCTAACATAAGAAAAATAAGTGTGTGAGAGGAAATGAAACCTTCTGCTTCTGCTTCATGCTCCTACACAATGGACAAAATTCTTGCCACAGTGCCAGTTGGTACCAGAAGTCACAATATAATCCTCAAATAATACCTCTAATATCTAAGGGCTCTAGGATGGGCTCATCTAGCTGGGCCTTATATGAATATAGTGCATAAGGGCTGGGGAGCAAAATTATCACATCCCCCAGCCTGGGACTCTTATGAGGAATAATAAGATAGCTAGATCCACATAACTGCAGATCCAGTAGCCTTACCTCTTGCTCATCCTCAATGCCACACTCCACACTAGCCTGTCTAAAGGTGCTGTAGAGGTCAGGGCCCCATGCAGCTAATCACTTTTTCCTCACCTCATGTCACTCAGGGCAATTACTGGGCTTAAGCGGCATGGAGGGCCTTCAGCCCCAGGTTAATTTCACTCCTAATATGCAAAACTTCTGCAGTGCACCTGATGAAATTCAAGGTTGACACAAGTAGCTAAAAGTTTCTTTCATGGAAGCCCGAATATTGGCTATGATCGACAACAATATACAAGGGATAAAAACAGATCACATGCCCATTGTACAGAAGCTGCAATGCATGCCCATTAGTCCATGTACAGAAGCTGAAATCCTGTAATTCTATATTCAGTGTCTGGCCAGAGGTATTGCCAAAGCAGTCATGGAGTCATTTAGCATCAGTGAGTAATCTCCACCAACTGGCTAACGCTCAAATCTCTGAGCATCCTCTGAGCAGGCAAAGTAAGCTGTGGGAAGGGCTTTCCAGAGCAAACTAACCACACCCCCATAGAAGACTACCTTTTAAGGAAACCTGCCCATTTCTTACTTGCCTACCTACATTCTGCTAACAGGTATTTTCATACTGCTGTTCACAGCTGGGGCTACCTGCTATCTTATTCTTTGCAGGGACTCGCTATTGACAGGAGCCCAGGACCTGTTCATTACATCTTTAAATTCTACACAATGAGGGGCTTCCTCATGCAAAATCAACAAGTTGAAAGCACCTCTTCTTTCCCTGGGAGAGGGTGGCAATGATCACCATTATACTTTGGACTAGTTGCCTGATTCTTATGTAAATATCCTTCTGAAGACTCTATTGCCAGCATACATGATTGTGGGTGCATGATCCCTTGATTTTTACTTCCTATTGAAACAAGTGAACACAGTGACATCCCAACAGAGGGGCAGGAGTGTAGGTAGCCAACAGCCCTTCATGCTTCCAAAGAACATTAGCTGAGTTTAAGAGTTGCTAGTCAAGTTTATCCACGTAGCAACCGATCCTATCATGGTATGCCCATAGTGAAAAGGATATGCCATTCCTAAGTGAGTGCCTAGCTGGGGTAACTTGCTAAAATAAAAAAAATAAAAATAGCTTCCATGGCTAATGACCATCTCTGCCTGTCTTGGGGGCGGGGGAGGGGGCGGAGGGCTGTAAAACTGCCTGGGGAGGTATGATAGTCGTGAAGTGATACATTTTAATGGTGCCACTACTAACTTATTTCATCTCCAAGAAAGAGGCCAGTCATTACAATGGCCAGATTTTTCAAAAGAGTTCACTCCCTATGTAGGCAGCGAGATGAAATGATCAGGTATTCAAAAAGTGCTCAGCACCCAACAACTCCCATTGAAAACAGTGGTGACTGCTGGGTGTTGAGCCCTGTTGAAAAACTTAGGCTCTTCATTTAGGTGCCCGAATAGAAGCCAAGCTCTTTTGAAATACCAAAACCTCAACTATGCAGGAGGAATTTCTTCTACACTGATCAGTACAGTCATAGTTTAAGGCATTGGTTCTCAGACAGAGGTCCGAGGCCCCCTGGGGGGCCATGAGCATGTTTCAGGGGGTCTGCCAAGTATGGCTGACATCAGACTTGATAGGGCCCAGGGCAGAAAGCCAAAGCCCCACCGCATGGGACTGCAGCCGAGGCCCCAGAGCCCCACCACCAGGAGCTGAAGCTGAAGCCTGAGCAACTTAGCTTTGTGGTGCCCCTGTGGCATGGGGCCCCGGGGAATTGCCCTGCTTGCTACCCCCTAATGCCAGCCCCAGCTTTTATATGCAGAAAAACAGTTGTGACACAGGTGGGCTGTGGGGTTTTTATAGCATGTTGGGGGAGCCTCAAAAAGAAAAAGATTGAGAACCCCTGGTTTAAGGCATTCCATGGGCTTATAAGCATCTAAGGCCTTGTCTACACGTTAAATTTATTCCAGAATAAGGTAGGGTGTGAATTTAAAACTATCCCAGAATAACTTCCAAAGTGGATTAAAATATTTTTCAAGAATAACTCTATGCCGGGGTGGGCAAACTTTTTGGCCCAAGGGCCACATTGGGGTTCCAAAAGCGTATGGAGGGCTGGTGTCGTGCTATTCAATTGTTCCCTGTAGGAATGTGCTACTTACGATGTACTACTTACGACTGCCAGTCCTGGTGCTCTGAGCGGCATGGTAAGGGGCCAGGGAGCAGGGGAGTTGGATAGGGGGCAGGAGGTCCTGGGGGGGGAATCAGGGGACAGCAGGGGGTGTTGGATAGGTGTGGGAGTCCCGGGAGGCCTGTCAGGGGAAGGGGTGTGGATAGGGGTCAGGGCAGTCAGGGGACAGGGAACGGGGTGGTGGAGAGGGGTGGGATCCCGGGGGGCGGTTGGGGTGGGAGGTCGCGGGAGGGGGCTGTCAAGGGACAAGGAGGGGACGGGTGTTAGATGGGTCGGGAGTTCTGAGGGGGGCAGTCAGGGGCTGGGAAGTGGGAGGGGGAAGATAGGGGGCGGGGGCCAGGCTGTTTGGGGAGGCACAGCCTCCCCTACCCAGGTGTAGTGTATTCAATTGCTCACCGTAGGAATGTGCTACTTACCGTGTACTACTTACAGCTGCCAGTCCTGGTGCTCCGTAAGTAGCACATTCCTCCCAGGAGCAATTTAATACATTACACCTGGCGGCTCTCGTAGCCGCGCTGCCCAGTAGGAACTCGCAGCCCCGCAGCCCAGAGCACTGACAGCACAGCGAGCTGAGGCTACAAGGGAGGGGGAGGGGCTGGGCAGAACGGTCCCACAGGCCGGATGTGGCGCGCGGGCCGTAGTTTGCCCACCTCTGCTCTATGCATAGGCAAGCCATGAGGGGTGCAGAATATTTTCAGTAGAATGATTAAAATCCCATATCATGCAGAAAAAGGAAACCGAATTCTTGGTGATACAGGATGTCTGGAAAAAACTGGCTCAAATCATGATAAAACTATCCTTAAAGTACTAATTGTATATCAGAATAACACAGGGACAGATTTTCCTGCTAAGATTGCTGAGCAGAGAGGATCCTCCCTTAGAGTGGATGGCTCCCTTTCTGAGCAGAGTTGGGCTGCCACTGTTCCTGCATGACCCCCACCTTTCTATAGGGTCAGGAAATCCATGCGTGGGAATGGTGTGGGCTGCAGACAGCATTCACTCACCAGCCCAGTGGGGAATCTACTTAAAAGTAAATTGAGTTCTCCACATTATGCAAACCCCCTGTAGAAGGACTGAAAATGGCAGGCAGGCAGCTGCACTGACAGGGTGCTGAGGGAGGGCTGGGGACTCCAAAGCCAGTGAGAACGCACAGTGACAGTGTACAAATAAACCTGGGCTTTCAATGATTTCCATCAGATCCACGGGGACCTCACGGTATCAGCACCCATTCTGAGGCCACATGGGAGAGGGCAGTCACCACCTCACAAGCTGATTCAGAGGAAACGCCACAAAAATAATGTTGTGGTCTTTCATTCCCCAACTTCATCCCCGTCCAGAGGGTTTTCTATGGGAGAAGGCAAGCTAACCCCCGCACCCATGCATTAAAGAGCTACTTATATCTTACTCTGGGTCCGCTAATAGAATAAATGCTAGGTACCAGTTATACCGGGCACGAATCTGATCTCAGTTAAACCTGTGTAAATGTGGAGTAACTCTTCTGAATTCAAAGGAGTTATACCAGATTTATATGTGGAGTTCAGATCAGAATTTGACCTGTCGTTGAGGTCAGGGCAATAATTTCCTACTTAATTCCTACAATACTAAACAGGCACTAAACAGACTTACCAAGAATACAGTCATTATACCACATCTCCAGGATTTCCCCAGCTGAATCATCAGATGCCACAGCCCTCACCTAAGGCACGGAAGAAAAAAGGGGCGGGAGAGTGCTCTTTAGCAGAGATGAAAGAGAAATGTAAAGTAAAAGAGAATCTCCTATTATCTGAATCAAAATTCCTTTGTACAGTAACAAGAGGGAAAACTAAAAACAAAACTGGAAACCAATTTGCAAATTGCCAATAAATTTCCACCAGGCTAATTCACCAAGGAGCGTACTGCACCCCAGAGATCCCTTAATTAATAGTGTCACATTTGCAATGGGATAGTTAAGGTTGTACCAGCATTTCCATTATAAATCCCTAATTATACTTCAGCAAAACAGTTCATTACTTCCTGAAACGCGATATACACGATATACAGGATACAGGGTTTTAGTCCAGGAGGCAATGTCTTTATACAACATTAAAAAAAAAAAGTTGAAATTAATCTAGCTTCTGGTTCAGGTTTTTATTTTTCTGCGGATAGCACAAAGCAGAGGATTTTAAAATTGGTTTCTGACACTTTGAAATAATAATAAAATAATAATAATAATAATAACAGGCAACATTTGGCCCAATCTTGGAAGGCGCTGAGTGTCCTCCTTTCCCACTCTCTTCAAAGGGAAGTGAGGCTACTCAGCCATTCAGGGTGGGATTCACAAAGGAAATTAGGTGTCTAACTCCCATTGAAATCACAGTCAACGGCAAAACTCCTATTGGCATCAATGGAGAGGATCAGAGCATATACACGACATACCATTGAGACGTATGAAATATAAAGTCCATGTCATAGTAGGGGTCTTTTGCATTCATGGTGTGTTTTATACTGGACAAAAGTGGTACTGGGCTGTCTGTAATATTTATATGTGCTATACTCTTTTTACAAAAACACTATCGAGGTTCCAGCAAAATAAAGATTTTACAGTGTCAAATGCACAGGCAAGGGCTGAGCATGTAAGGTGCTGAGCACCCCAGCATCGTCCATAAGAATTTAGGGCACCCAGTCCCTTGCAGGAAATGGTAAGCACTTTACTGAACCGGGCTCCCAGCAAGCAATTAACTGCCTAAACACTTTAACCCATCAAGTATCCATCATTGTGCTCACGGCGGGCGGGGAGGGCAGCATGGCCAACACTTCAAATTGTTTATCAACATATCAACAGGACAAGGAAAGAACTCTATGGCCCAATCCTGCACCTCTGAAGTCAGTGACAGTTTTGCCAGTTTCTTATTTAAAGAAGAAGGCTGGTCCAGTGGCTGGGGCGGCTAGCCTAACACTCAAGAGTCCTGGGGTCAGGTCTGCCCTCTCCTACAGACTTCCTATGTGATGCTGGACAAGTTGCTTAGTCTCTCTGTACCTCAGCTATAAAATGGGGATAATAGTACTGCCCTACCTCACAGGGGTGTGGTAGGATAACTATAATAAAAAGTGTGTGATCCTCAGACAATACAGTAATGAGGACGTATCAATGAGAGAAGGGCTCAGCCCTACATATTCCTGGGTTTGAAGAGTGGATTCTTGCACATCCTTAGAACCCTTTGAAGTCAGCACCCAGTGACATTTGCAAGGCAGGATTGTTGCCTTCCTAGAGTGAAGATTATTGACTAAAAATCATATTATAAATCAAACTCTTCTTCCTTTCATTCCTTGATGCATGACAGGCTTTAAATTGTGGTTAGACTGACTCAACTCTTGGTTTGGGAAATTGTCTCTCCATAAATAGGCTTCCTGAAATTGACGAACTTTATAAACAGAATAAATTTATTTCAAGTAGCACCTCCAATCAGTAAGCAGGTTAAGATTTAGACATAACACTGCTCTACAGCCAAAATGCTTCTGAAATAAATGTAGTCAAACTTTACTAATTCTGGGTCACTGAGAACGAAAATGATGCTTTAAACTGTTGATTGGCTCTAGTTTTCAAGATATGCTATTGGGTCAGTATATACGACCCTTGACTTGGGAATGGCGGAGGATAAGTGAGTTATAAAGGGAAGGGATCTCAGTTTAAACCAGAAATGACTAAAATACATCTTTGACTGGATCTATGAATAAATCTATGACTGGGTTTGGACAGTACTTGCTTTTTAGGCAAAACAATGAATGATGCAATTTGAAGCTGGTATTGCGTCATACATGATATGAATTGCATCATGTTATTCCTAGAAGTCATGGATGATGCAATCATAACGAAGCTTTCATCACTCTACTGAACAAATTGCCCTATATCAGCTCTAGAAATCATACAGTGTCATGCTCTCTTATTTGTCAGTGTTTGATTTTGCAAAGGGACACATTTCTGTTTAGCCAAAGTGAGCAGAGATGCCTCGTACTTGCGTGAACAGTGCAGATAACTTCTGCTATGTTTGTGGTGAAGTGACTTTTGCATCACAAAAGCGCAGTATAACCACTATGGTTAAGAAAGCCTATCACCTTTATTTTGGCTGCAAAATTGGAGATCAGGACAAGAGGTGGGCCCCACACATATGCTGCAACACTTGTGCAACAAATCTTCGCCAGTGGTTGAACAGGAAAAGGAAATCTATGCCTTTTGCAGTGCCAATGATTTGGAGAGAGCCAACAGACCATACCAGCAATTGTTACTTCTGCATGGTGCCTCCAGCTGGGAAAGGTGTGTCAAAGAAGAAAAAGTGGACTGTGCATTATCCAAACATCAGCTATACGCCCAGTACCCCACAGAGAAGGACTGCCGGTTCCTGATGCACCAGAATCATTCTCACTTGAGTCAGACGAGGAAGAGGAAGAGGATGAAACTTCTGGTCCTGAACCATCAATGTCACAGGACCCACATTTTCTCCCATCCTCCTCCTCTGAACCACACCTCATAACACAAGGTGAACTGAATGACCTTGTCAGGGATTTGGAACTACCCAAGAGTAAGGCAGAGCTGTTGGGCTCCAGACTACAGCAGTGAAATCTCCTGGCAGGTGATGTTAGGGTTTCCATGTTCCGTGACCGTCAAAAAGATCTTGTCCCATTCTTCTTCATGGAAGGTGATCTTGTAGCCTGCAACAACATCGATGGCGTGATGGCAGCCCTCAACATTGTTCACGATCCAGATAAGTGGAGACTGTTCATTGATTCATCGAAGACGAGTCTTAAAGCTGTTTTACTGCATAATGGCAATGTTTTGCCATCAATTCCAGTTGGTCATGCAGTCCATATGAAGGAAACCTATGACAACATGAAACAACTTTTGAGGTGCATAAACTATGACCAACATCAGTGGCAGCTTTGTGGCGATTTGAAGGTTGTTGCTCTCTTGCTTGGTCTGCAGACTGGATACACAAAGTACTGCTGTTTTCTCTGCGAATGGGATAGTCGTGCAAGAGATTCCCACTACATCAAGAAAGATTGGCCACTCCGACAGTCATTGGAGCCTGGGAGGAAAAAAGTGTTCAGCATCCACCACTTGTTAAATCAAGGAAGATTTTGTTACCACCCTTACACATCAAGCTGGGTCTGATGAAGAACTTTGTCAAGGCCATTGACAAAACACAAGCAGCTTTCAAGTACCTACGTGGAAAATTTCCAAGGTTAAGTGAAGCTAAGATAAAGGAAGGTGTCTTTGTTGGTCCTCAGATTCGTGAACTTCTTCGAGATGATGCATTTGACCATGCACTGCGAGGCAAGGAAAAGACGGCATGGAAAGCCTTCCAGTTAGTGGCAATAAATTTTCTCGGAAACAACAAGGCAGACAACTACAGGTTGTTGGTGGAAAACCTCCTCAAGGCATACAAAAGCCTTGGTTGCAACATGTCACTAAAGAGACATTTTTTGCACTCTCATCTAGATTTTTTTCCACCGAACTGTGGAGCAGTGAGCGACGAGCACGGCGAGCGATTTCACCAGGACATTGCAACAATGGAGAAACGCTATCAGGGGAAATGGAGCCCATCAATGCTTGCAGACTATTGCTGGACAGTGACAAGAGATGCTCCATTTAATGAATACAAGAGACAAGCCAAGAAGCGCCGAGTAGACACTGAATAGGACTAAACTATGTACATAATAGTTTTTTGCCTTTTATTTCATAATAAATTTTAGTTAGATAACCCTTTTGCTGATTTTTAAAGTGTTACATAAACAGGACAGGTGAAATATTATCATGTAAAGCAACCATAAACACATGGAAAGACCTAGGTTTACAATTTATGATTAAAACTCTACTATCTACACAATATACATAGACATAAAATGTAAAAACTTAAATATCTTAGAAACAGTAGCCAATCAGTTGTTTTAATTGTCATATTTGAATTCAGCACATCAAAATACATAATAAATAGCACATTTTATCTCTGATGCAGACGACTTCTCAAAAATTGTAGACCAGTGTAATCAGATCTGTCAAATAGTCGCTAGTATTTGCATCAAATGGGCCAGATTCCTCTACCCTTAATCACGTTAAATTCTATCTTAAGTAACAAAAAAGCAACAAAGGATTTTTAACTGGTTTTTGACACTTTAAAATAAAAAGCAACATTTGGTCCAATCTTAGAAGGCATTGAGTGTCCTCCTTTCCCACTCTCTTCAGAGGGAAATGAGGGTGCTCAGTACCTCGCAGGATCAGCGCCTCAGGGTCGGATTCACAGACACTTAGACACCTAATGCCCACTGAAATCAAAGTCAATGGCAAAACTCTTATTGGTGTCAAGCAAGGAGCCCCACTGAAATCAATCAGTGCTAGACCCCCCTGAAATCAATTTGCAAAATAAGGTGCTACACCACATGAATAAGGATATCAGAATTGGATCCCTTAATTTGACTAATACAATATATAAAAATATCAGCATATCACTATTGTATCCATATAGTCTATTCACGTTACTGTGTTTTTTTTTAAATATTGATTAATTTTTCCAGGAAAACAGTAGCACCAGAAACAAAGTGAGCTGACTGCAATAAAAAAAAATACTGGCACTAGTTAGAAATCATATCACTACCTAACAATGGGATTTGCCAGTTGGCCACGTTTCAAGATCCTTTCAGACAGGGAAGTATCTAATACACATGGCAAGGCCCGGCATCTGCAAACTACCATTTGGGGCCTGATCTTGCTCCCATTCGTATCAATGGGAGTTTTACCGCAGAATTCAATGAGAACAGGGTCAAGCTTCATTTTGGGTCACTTTTGAAATTACCTTTATTACATTTAGTTAAGCTACTTAGAAGCTGAGACTTATTCTTGGACAAGTGCCAAAAAACCTTGCTAGAGTGAAGGACCAATGACAGTTTTAACATCCAATATCTTACAAATCACCAGGACTAGCAAGCAATGCTTTTACATCATCTAATGGCAGCACTAAATCTTAGCTTTCTAATGGTACAAGGATTAATCTCAAACTCTGGCAGTTTGTGAGATATCAGCTGCTAAAATCATGTAGCAATTGAAGTGAGAAAGAAAGTAAGATGACAATCATATCCAGTAAAATGCCATTTTAAAGGTCAACACTTCATGAATTGTCTTGGCTAGAATCACTTTTAGAGCCCACTACTGATACTTTCAGGTTCAATAAACTTTTCCAAACACTGGTTTGGGGCTTTGATCTCATGATCAGAACGGAAAAAGTCACATTCATACCCTCAAGTGGTAGAACAGGAAAGAAAGGCACAGAGAAAAATGTTGTTTGACTTTTCTGGTATAGCCATTAATCTCATTTCATCCCATCTCAAAGTCCCTCAAGAACTGGCTACTAAATCCATTTTTTCCCACTGGTTGGTGTTTTCCACATCTCAGTGAAGTCTCAGCTTCCCAGTTCATCATCATAGTCTGTAACAAAGATCAGTCTCAAAAATGTCAAACATAACAAAGAGGCAATAACAAGAGCAAAATTGGCCACAAACACTGCTACAACACCCACTCTCATACGCTCAGCATTTATCAGCCAAATCTGAGTAGGTGTGGCAAGCTATCACTGCTTCTACTCGTGCTGACATGAGATGCTGTTGGTTACCTGAGAAAAATTATCATAACTACTAAAGCTCACCAGCAGCACCTGTCCCTTCCTGCTACTCCTCGCCCACTGAATGAACCGTTGAAGGACAAGACCAACAGATGTCGTAATCCAATTAAGCACTAGAGAAACTGCACACTGCAGCACTTGTACAGCCAATTTCTAGCCCAAATTTTCTACTCTCCAGTTCAGAAATCAGGAAGACAGTTCAGTTTCAGAATTAGTGTCAGAGGGCATGGACATCACTCACAGTCTTTCTACAAAAAAACTGTAGTTAACTATACATCCACCTTCCTCCCCAAAAAACAGGCAGATAGCTGAAAAGTGTAAGCATCAGGCTGCTAAATAGCAACAGTTCTACTCTATGTGTATGAAAGTTTATCCATCAGCAGATGATATCACATTGGTGGCTGGATTTATGGTAGGTTGAAAGAAGAATCAGTTGAAGAGGTTGCTGATAAAATATTCGTGCATCATTTTTCTGTTATGCTAAACAGTAATGTTATACATTTGAAAAATGGAGCAGTTCTTCATGGCTTAGGTCACCTGTACAGTGCCCTGCATTATTTAGTCGTGTGTTCATGTTGCATCTTGCCACACCTCTGATTTACAACTATAATTGTAATTTTTTCTGAGGTTCTGAACTGCATACCTAATATCCACTCTTCTTCTTGACTTTGCCTATCTCAGTGTTTCTCAAACTCGGGTCACCGCTTGTGTAGGGAAAGCCCCTGGAGGGCCGGGCCAGACCAGTTTGTTTACCTGTCCCATCTGCAGGTCCGGCCGATCACGGCTCCCACTGGCCGCAGTTCACTGCTCCAGGCCAATGGGGGCTGCTGGAAGCGGTGTGGGCCGAGGGACGTATTGGCTGCTGCTTCCCGCAGCTCCCATTGGCCTGCAGCAGCGAACCGCGGCCAGTGGGAGCCGCAATCAGCCAGACTTGCGGACGGGGCAGGTAAACAAACCGGACTGGCCCGCCAGAGGCTTTCCATACACAAGCAGCGACCCCAGTTTGAGAAACACTGGCCTACCTACTTGCTTCTGCTGCTACCATCAGCTGCCACTAATTCTATGCTCTGCATAACAGAGACCTTTCATAGCTGAGCTGATTACTGTGGTTATGGACAATCTGCTGTGTGTGAGTCTCCAGAAGCCATGAATATAGGTACTTTTAAAGCATCTAGGTTCACACTGCCTCTTACTTGATGGGAACATCCATCTTTACTGAAACCATCTCCACTAGCTACTGCTGCTCATGTTGCTAATTGGAAAGGATTTGAGAGACAAAGAGGCTGCACTTTGTAATTCTGTTTGGGGGGAATTCTTAGATCCTCTATTTTCCTTACTCCAAAGTATTATCAGGATCTTTGCACTTTGTGAGAGTGAAAGAGATACATAGCTAGTGGAGAGGACAACTGGGGCTAGAGGGGGATAAGAGAAGAAGATGGAAGGGATGAGAGACATGGCCAGATGAGTGGAGAGATATAACTGTGGTAGCTGAAAAATAAAGATAGAAGAGAGTTGTAGTCAGAAAGGCCAGGAAATAGAGTCAGGAGATTTTTAGATACTTAGGTGGGAAAATCCAATTTTTTTTAAAAACTGTATTTGCAGGCACGAGTGAACAGTCTATATGTATTTCTGTATGGTCCATGTAGTAGTTTTGGAGAGGGACCAGATCCTGGTTCCTGGCTTCATTCAGTGCAAAGAACAAAGAACTGACCTAATAGGACCTAATGGGGATTCCCCTCCTGTAGGGAAATTTCTGAGTGGTATAAAACCAGCTCTATCTACCTGTTCCCCCATTTTGGTGTAGGAGGCATCCAGCTGGGCAGTTGGGGAGGTCTAGGTTGGATATTAGGAAAAACTATTTCAGTAGATGGGTGCTGAGGCACTGGAATGGGTTACCTAGGGAGGTGGTGGAACCTCCATCCTTAGAGGTTTTTAAGGCCCAGCTTGACAAAGCCCTGGCTGGGATGATTTAGTTGGTGTTGATCCTGCTTTAAGCAGGGGGTTGGACTAGATGACCTCCTGAGGTCTCTTCCAACCCTGATATTCTATAGCTGTAGTGCACTGCACTTTGGAAATTGCTAGCCACCAAGTTCCTGAGGGGATCACACATTTGGTTTCTCTGAGATATGCCAGGATCTGGTCTACCCCAGGTGGATTAGAGCCACTTTTCTTTCCCTGAACAGTTCAACCAGAGTCAGGGAGCTGGGCAATGAGATGTACATTTATTTGTATAAAGACAACTTCTTGATAACACATAGAATATTAAGGTTGGAAGGGATCTCAGGAGATCAGCTAGTTCAACCCCCACCCCAAGCAGGACCAATCCCCAACTAAATCCCCAAATGGCCCCCTCAAGGATTGAACTCACAACCCTGGGTTTAGCAGGCCAATGCTCAAACCACTGAGCTACCCCTCTCCCTGAATGCTGGTAACTGTCTCACCAGTGCAAAGAGGTAAGCCCAAATCCATTTCAGGCCCTTATCACAGGGCACAATTTTATGTTCAGACACAAAACTCGTAAGTAACATCAAAGCAATTTCCCTGACCAACACAGACTACTGAGGCATTTTCTTCACAGGCCTCCCACTCTTCACAGAGACTGATTCCCAGGTTTGCTCTCTTGAGAAGCTTTTTCCTAGCTCTATTTCTCTCTGGTCACAGACTGCTCCTACCTTAGCAGACCTGGGTTTTGGTCTTATGTTCCGCATCATCTGATCTTTGCAGCCTTCATCTTGGGAGGTGAGCTAAGTGTGACACAGGCGAAGCTGAGCCTTAGCTCCCTTAAAGGGCCAGTTCACCCTGTGATGCCCTGGATGCATCACTCCTCTATTTTTGTGTTAATATACCATTACCAAACCAATCAGCTACATATCACTTGTCTGTTTAAACATTTTTACAGAGATTTTTGTCTGACTGTGATATTCATGACTTACTCGCTTGGGCTGTGTCAAGGCCTTGTCCACAGAACAGGTAGACAGCATGAAAGCTTCTTCATATTACCTCCATGAACATGCCTTGAACCTGACCCGAAGGGGCCAGTTCTAGAGACGAGAGGTTAATTTAGTCTCCAAGCTTATCCGGTCCTTGGCCTTCTCTGCCAAGATGGAAGCAATTGGTGCCAATTGTAACCGGGGTATTTTGTGATGTCTCCACTGAAGAAGTGGACTGAGAGACCACACAGAATCCATCAGATGGTAACAAACTTTAGCCACTGACAATCTGAGCTGGATATACACCAGCAATTCGGAGGTGAAACATGCTGTAACTCATTACTAGTCGCTTGTTATCCAACCTTACTACACAATTGTACAGCAAGTTTAGGACTTGAAAGAGATAAAGGACAAAAATACATTACACTGCATGTGACTGGGAGGGACAGAATACAAAAGATGAACAAAATGCGTTATAGGCAGGCGTGTCAGAATTTGATTTTTAGTTTTTTAATGTTGATGGAAAATTTGATTTTTATATTTAACCTTTTTTTTGGATTTGTATCTATTTTAATTTAATTTAAGTTTCTGCAGGGTGTCAAATGATCTGGACGAGCCCATTACTATGGGGGGAGGCCACCCCTCTGCTGAATGGCTCCTGCTGGGGGCTATTCTCCGTCTCCTCTTGCAGCCCTGGCCAGGGGTCTCTGTTCTGCCCCACCAGGACCGCAGCCTCCCCCAACACCCCTCCAGCACCTTGTGCCTGCAGGAATCAGGTGTCAGTGGCCCCCCAACCATGCCTAAGGAATCCCCGCTGTCAGTGACCCTGCTGCCTAAGATAACTAATAGGAGAAGCCCAGGAGAGGAGTACATTTTAAGCCCCACTCCTCTCATTGGAGATAGGAGCCTAAGGCCTGGTCTACACTGGGGTGGGGGGAAAAATCGATCTAAGTTACTCAACTTCAGCTATGTGAATAATGTAGCTGAAGTCGACGTACTTAGATTGACTTACCGTGGTGTCTTCACTATGGTGAGTCGACAGCTGACGCTCCCCCATTGACTCTGCCTGCGCCTCTCACCCTGGTGGAGTACCGGAGTCAACGGGAGAGCGCTTGGCAGTCGATTTGGATGCAATAAATCGACCCCCGCTGGATTGATCGCTGCCCATGGATCCTGCGGGTAATGTAGACAAGCCTAAGTCTGGGCTGCAGGGAGATGCCTATCTCTGCTTGTGAAACCGGAAATGCTCTCCTGGAGTCAGGTGGCTTCGGCACTTCAGTCCTTTCTTGTGAGAATGAGTGAGGTGCCTGCCTCATGCTCCCCACCCCAAATGGCCAGAAGAGGAGGAGGTAGGTCCAGTAACATCACCCACCTTATAACTTTTAGCCAAGTGGTTAGAGCATTCACCTGGGATGTGAGACACCCAGGTTCAAGTTTCCTCTCTGCCTGAGGGAGAAAAATGATATGAATAGGAGTCATCTACTTCTCAGGAGAGTGTGGGACATTTTGATTGGGGGTGAGGGGAGGCTCCCTCAGTCTCTCCTCTTGAAGTTGTTCCATTGAGGACAGATAATGAAAAAGCAATTAGAGTAGGGGGACTAGACCCAGGATCTCTAACCTCAATGCCCAAACCACCAGCCTACAAAGCCATTCTCATGCTTTCTTTGGCCTAATGACTCTTTAACCTTCAACAGGCAAGATTATCAGACTATGCCATAGCTCAGTGGTTAGATCAGTGGCTCTCAACCTTTTCTAACCACTGCACCCCTTTCAGGAGTCTGATTTGTCTTGCGTACCCCCAAGTTTCATCTAATTTAAAAACTACTTGCTTACAAAATTGGACATAAAATACAGAAGTGTCACAACACACTAGTACTGAAAAACTGCTTAATTTGTCATTTCTACCCCATAATTTCTACCACATAATAATAAATAAATAAATTGGAATATAAAGATTGTACTTACATATCAGTGTACAGTATATAGAGCAGTATAAACAAGTCATTGTCTGTATGAAATTCTAGTTTGTACTGACTTCAGTAGTGCTTTTTATGTAGCCTGTTGTAAAACTAGGCAAATATCTAGATGAGTTGATGCCCCCCCAGAAGACCTCTGCATACCCCCAGGGGTACCTGTACCCCTGGTTGAGAACCACTGGGTTAGAGCACTCCTGTTTAAATCCTTTCTTACCTGCTGCTTAAGCAGGGAATTGAACCTCAGTTTATCACATCCCATGAGTGCTCCAAGCACAAGGCTAAAAGTTATAAGACCACTACTTCTACCTCCTCTTTTTCCAGCAGCCAGATTTTGACTGAGACCCAATGCAGTAGGCAGCCTATGAGCATGCCCATTGGCTCAGGCCCCACTGGATCAGGCAAACACTTGTCTTTCCCTAGTTCATGGCTTGGTCTGGGGCTTAGTTTGGGGGGGAGGGATAGCTCAGTGGTTTGAGCATTAGCCTGCTAAACCTAGGGTTGTGAGTTTAACCTTTGAGGGGGCCACTTAGGGATCTGGGGCAAACATTGGTCCTGCTAGTGAAGGCAGGAGGCTGAACTCAATGACCTTTCAACATCCCTTCCAGTTCTAGGAGGTTGGTATATCTCCAATTATTACCTTTTTTTTTAATTTTTATTACCTTAGTTGGGAGAGGGGCCCCCCAATGCATACAATCAGGCAGCAGTGTACATGCCAGGAGGCAGAAACTTAGGAGCCCAGGGAACATTTATTGCAAAAACTTTTAGGCGCTGAGTGAGTTTAGGCACCTATAGGGTTTGGCAGCAGCTGAACAGGAGTTTTGTGGATCGCAGTGGAGCCTAAAACCGTGACTTAAGTGGCTAAGTCTGGGGGTATGTCTGTACTCTTTGCTACTCACAACTAGATCACCACTGCTGTGACCGATGCAGTGGTGTCGATTTAGCGGGTCTGTCTGAGGAAGACCCACTAGGTTGATAGCAGAGCGCTCTCTGGTCGACTCCAGTACTCCAGCTCCCCAAGAAGAGTAAGGTAAGTCATCAGGAGAGCATCTCCCGTTGCCACAGCGCGGTGTAGACACTGCGAAGTTATGTCGACACCGAAGTTACATCAACTTCAATTACATCACTTACGTAACTGAAGCAGTGTAACTTAGATTGACATACAGCTAGTAAGTAGACCGGCCCCAGGGTTAGGTGCTTAGGCACATTTGCAGATCTGGGCTTAATAGAATAGTAGGGGGAAGATTTTCAAAGGCACAAGTGGATGGCTGCAGCACAATAAACTAAAGCTAAAGTAGTTATATGCTTTTCAGTCATGGGATTTGTCACAGCTATTAACGGAGCTCCCACAGCTTCACAACAAGGTAAAGTCACATCCACAGCTTCACGAAATTCATGGCTCTGCCAGAGTTTCATCTTGTAAACATTCGTGTTCTCTGATTTCCACGTTTAAAGGGGACTTAAACAAGCCAATTAGCTGGAACCATTCCACCTCCCTTGCTTGCCATTCTCAAAGTTAAAGAACAAGACACAATGGCCAGTAAGTGTAACAGAATGGTGGCAGTGATTTGTACTGACAGCAGTAAGGCTCAGCTTCTCGATGAGATGGAGAATCCCTGGCCCCAGGCTAGCAGAGTGCATTGTTACAGAAACAGAAAATTATAGAACAGATGTTATTGCAGTGCTGAATGGGAGATGCTATGCTAAAGAAAACAATATTCAACTAGTCAAGGCAAGTAAAGATGTACAAGAGAGAGGGAGCAAATCCTTCTTGTTTTAATAGTAAATCAGCTTTGCAAAACCATCAGGAAAATTTACTAGCCCAGGCACCAAACGACTCCCTTCATCAAAATGACAGACGATGCTGGAGGAAATATTAATTATATTTTACTTACCCACAAAAAAAATCGAGTGAGCAGAATTTTGTGAGGCTGCAGTACATTCAAACGCAGCTTTATGTATTCAGGAGCTAAGGTACAGCGGTAACCAACATTTCTGGCAAAACATCTTCTCTCCTGCAGGAGCTGATGGAACCAAGATGCTTGGGGTGCTATAAGCATCTTGGCTTGTCCAGTGGCCCTGATCCTGCAATAGAAGCAGGCAAGCAGAACCTGATGCCCACGGAGTCTCACTGCCATTAATGGGGTTCTGCACAGGTGTAGGGGTGTGCCTGCACGCATCTCATTGCAGGAACACAGGCTAAAGAGCCTGTATTTTGGTCCAAGTCTGAATGTCTACACAGCAATTTTTAGCCCTGCAGTCTGAGACCTTTGAGCCCGAGTCATCAGACCAGGGGCAGCCACAGCTATGCCACAGTCTTTTAATCCAGTGTAGACATACCCTTAATGAATACATTTGTCAGTAATTTTCGCATGAGCATACAGTTCAGTTGTAAAAATAATCCATGCATGGATTTAGTGCTAGTAAAAGGTGTCAGCCTGACAACCTTCTAATGAAGTCCTAGCTGTACCTACAGGGTGAGCTTCTCCCCCCGACCCTGCCACCATACCACAACCCTGATCGTGTGGCAGGGGAATCTTCCTCGAGTGGTAACAGGGATAGTTCAGTCTCTATAACCCATGGAGTTCTTGGCGTCTATGCTGAGTCTGTCAATTAATGCAAAGTGTGGACATGGGCTTTTGCGGAGGGAACTGCAATTGACACCCACCAGATACATCTCATTGAGGGGCCACCAAACATCTACTAGATGGGAACAATTTTCGTCCCTACTGAGCTGGGCTGGTAGAAAATCAAGAATCTGGATGGGAATCTTGCCACTGACATCAGTGGAGCTCGGATTTTACCCCTCAACTTAAAACAATATGTTTCATAGCACAAAGGGCCTCAATCAGTTCTGTAAATTTAGGGATTGTCCTGTGAATTTCAAGTAGGGTGGCAACCTTTGGAAAAGATTTACCTCTGTCCTGTGCTTGTAATATAACATCCTAGTCTATAATCCAATTCAGGTATGGCTTCAGTGCAGAGTTAACTCAGATGATCGGCAGCGGGTCCAAGCACCCAGGTTAGCCTGCCCCAGGGATGAGTAGCTGCACTGCAAAGCCCTAACTGAGTTATTGTGTCTTCACCCATGTGTGCTGCGAGGACTTCTGGGGGCACATCCCATGTTTCTTTGTGCTGCAGTAAGACAAGCCACTCCATGATTCTTTCCCAGTGGCCTGTGGTAGAACTTGTATATCCTTCTGAGCACACATGGGGAACTATGGGAAGGCACTGGAGGACCCATGTGTTGAGGGGTAAAATCCGAGCTCCACTGATGTCAGTGGCAAGATTCCCATCCAGATTCTGCCCATGAGCAGCACCCATGTGGTTTAGCCTGCACCCTCCCTGCAAATTCAGGTGAGAGGTTTTTGTGTGTGGACAGGAGAGGGATTAGGGGCAATGCCTGAGTTAGCTCTGCAGTGATGACATATACTCAGGCCACGCTACACTACAAAATTTGGGTGGCACAAGTTATGTCAGCACGAAGCCACCGCAGTTGGTATATTGCTTGTGCGCATGCTTACTTGGCTTCTTGTGTTGGCGCTGGGCATACTTACCAGGAGAGCTTGGGTCGATGCACAGTCCAGTACATATCCCAGTGTGCAACCGTCCATAGCAGTGTCTTTTGGGACGTTTTAGCAATTCATGATAGAGCAGAAATGAGTCATGCAGGAGTGACTGGAAGCAAGGGCTCAACTTCCTAGCATGTAATGGTCTTCATCCCAGAATGTCATCTATAGTCCATAATTTTTGCATCTTTTGGAAAAATTCCACGAACCCGTGCTGCCCTCCTTGCTGTCCACCATCTATGACAGAAGAATGGAGCCTGCACAGATCTGCATTACTGCTATACGCACTGCAAGCACAGGACCTCCAGTGTTTGCAGAGCCATAAGAAGAACCAAACGTGACAATTCCGTGGATGACAGACTGCTGTGGGACACAGTGAGAAACAATTCAAGGTTGTTGGTGGTGTTCACAAAACTGCAGATGGTGGAGCGCCTCTTCAGGGCCCGAGAAATGAGCACTGATCGTGGGATCGCATTGTAATGCAGGCTTGGGATGATGTGCAAGGCCACATTCCTGGATCAAGCTTGCCAGCCCTCCAGCGCAGGGACACCACAATGAGAGCTGCACTGACACTGAAGAAGCAAGTGGTGATTGCATGGTAGAAACTTGCAACGCCAGATTGCTACCAGTTAGTGGGAAATCATTTTGGAGTTGGAAAATCCACTGTGGGGGCCGTTGTCATGCAAATATTCAGGACATTAATCATCTCGTGCTACACAGGACTGTAACTCTCACCAACATGCTCAACATAGTGGATGGGTCTGCAACAGTGGGGTTCCCAAACTGTGGTGTAGCAACAGATGGCATGCATATCCCTATTTTGGCACCTGACCACCTTGCCAGAAAGTACTTCAACAGAAAGGACTGCTTTTCTATGGTTATGCAAGCATTGGCAAATCACCAAGGAAGGTGCATGACGTTCGCATCTTTAAAAACACAGGACTGTACAGAAAGATACAATCAGGGACTTTCTTTCCTGACCAGAAGATTACCCTTGGCAATGTTGAAATGCCAACAATGATCCTGGGGGACCCAGCGTAGCCTTTGCTCCCCTGGCTCATGAAGCTGTACACCAGTCACATTGGCAGCACCAAGGAAAGATTCAACTACCGGGTCAGCAAGTAGTGCTGAATGACAGTTGAATGAGCTTTTGGTAGACAGAAGGGATGCTGGCGTTGTTTACTCACAAGATTTGGATCTCAATTATAAAACATCCCAATGGTTATATCTGTCTGCTGTGTTCTGCACAATATCTGTGAAGCAAAGGAGGAAAGATTTCTGACAGGATGCAGGGTGGAGGTGGAGCAGCTGTCTGCTGAGTTTGAACAGCCAGACACAAGGGCTATTAGAAAAGCTCAATGCAGAGCTATATAGCTCAGGGAGGCTTTGAAAGAGCACTTTAACTGTGAGTCACAGTAATGTGTTGTGGTGTACTGTGCTTTACATGGCCCTGCTGTTTTGGGGGCTGTCACGAATTGTGTGGTGCTTGGTGTAAATCTATGAATATAACACTGACAATGCACCTATTAATTTTGAGGTGCTTGCTGCACATTTATGATTATTACACTGTCACTGATCCTATGAGTTGTGTCACACCGTACAGTAACAAGTATGTGGGTGCTTGCAGAATTGGTAGGCACTCTGCAGCATATGTTGTGAACTAATAAAGATGAATTATTTTCCAAATAATAGAATTTATTCACTAACAAAACCAGTTCAGAAAAATCCATGCTATTCAAAAGCAAATATATTAAAAATTTAATATATTAATGGAACAGAACCTGACAAGGGGAAAGAACATTCATGTCCATTTTACCTATACATACAGCAACCATGGTTTTCACAGGTCAGTGTATGAGAAGTTGTTGTTGTTGTCCATAATGTCCCCTGGAGTGGAGTGGTAGGGGGAGTGCAGTGGCCCTGATGCTATGTGGAATGTTATGGGGGGTGTAGGGAGGTGCTGCAAAGAAGTTCTCTATCGACTGCAAAGGGAGGCGAGCTGATGATTGTTGAACCTGTAGGTCCATAAGAGTCTGCAGCATCTGTGTTTGCTGCGGGAGAAGCCCCATTATGTCCTGATGCATCTCCCACTTCTTTTCCTGCTGGGACTTTGTCCTCTCTGCTCTTTCCTTTTCCATGCTGTCTGAAGTGTTTACCCTCCAGGCCCTTTGCTCATAGTCTGATGCAGCTCTGGCTTGCAGGATCTCATTGAACATGTCATCCCAAGTCCTCTTCCTTCTCCCTTCCTATCTGGCTCAGGCATTCCACAGGTGTTGAGGGGAAACCCCGCAAGGCCGCAACAGCAGAAGCTGCAGATAAACACAGGTGTCATTGTCAGTATGGTCACAATGGAAAGTGAAAGTTAAGATTCAGAACTCCCTTCACTTGCTCCCCTTAAGTTTTAAACTAGACATACTTATTGACACTTCTGCTTCGGACTGCTTGTGTATGGCACCACTCACAGCTCCAGCCGTGGTGAGTATAGCCCACCCAGGGATGAGGGAAATGAGGAAGGAATTGCTAGGTTGCCTGAAACTATGAGCACAGGACAATGGCTCTGAATGCTGGCACCACTTCCACAGGCAGTGGTGATTTTAGCTGATATCTCACTCCTCAGGGTAATAAAGACAGAGAGAGCACAGTTGCTGCTGATGTCCCAAAGCCGTGCAGGCGTGTATGCTGCTAGCCTGTTTACTGCAGTGATGCCTGCGGAAGTTATCACTGACTTGAGTGGGAAAGCGTCCTACCGCTGAGGAAGAAATAAGGCAGCCATCCCTCCAAACGTTCAGGAGAGGATTGCAGAGTACCTCCATGAAAGTTTCATTAAGATCTTCCAGGAGGATTCAAGGGACATCCCAGTGTACATAAACCAAGTGTTCTGCACGCCCTGCCCTCCCTTACCTAAGTGTACAGCAGAATGAAAGGCAGATAATGCTACTTCTCTTAGTTGTACCACCACCTCCTCTAGTACAAGTACATTAATGAAAAGTCGAAAGCTGTGACCTGTTAAGTTGGGGGCACCATCGCTCTAATGGGAAATACATTTACACACTTACCCGAGGGTCCTTCCACTGCATCGGGCTTGCCTATGCTTGACTGACTGGACTGCGGTGGAGTCTCAAACAGGTTCTGGCTCACAGCATATCTGGACCTCCTGGATGCAGGCCCTCCTCCTTCTCCTTTTCCTCCTTCACCTCCTCCTTGTTCTCACTGTTCACACCACCATGGCCATCTGCGGGGTGGTAGTGGGGTCTTCGTCAAGTATGGCATGCCACTCTTTGTAAAAGCAGGAGGTCTGTGGCTCAGCACTGGCTGCCTGGCCTTCTGATATGCCAGATGAAGTTCCTTTGCTTTCAAGCAGCCCTGCTGCTGGTCCCTGTTGTACCCCTTCTCCTGCATCCCCCGTGCAATCTGCTCGTAAATGTCCATGTTTCTACAGCTGCTCCATATTGTACTTGCACAGACTCTTCTCTCCATAGGCCCAGGAGATCCAGTATCTCCTCTCTACTCCATGTCAGAGCACATGTGAAGTGTGTAGCCAGCATGGTCAGTTAGGCAGTTGCACACAACAAACAAGAACTGCTAGATGTGCTCGCCAAGCTGGACAATCAAGAAAAGGCATTTAAAAATTTTATAGGGATTTAAAGTAGTGTGTGTGGGTGTGTGGGACTTCTGATATCTATGAGCCCTGAGCAGTGGAGTTCACAATTGTGACCACAGCGGTCAGTGCTGGACATTGTGGGACAGCTGCTTGAAGCCTGTTAGGCTCAACATAAGTAACACAGTGTCTACACTTGCACTGCATCAACCTTAGTACACCAACCATGGCTTAGTGCCACTTGGGGAGGTAGTTGTGACGGGTTTGGTCACAGAGATCCCGTTGGGGCTGTCACCTGATGTGCCGAACTGGCCTCTGAGTCCATTTCCCCTGCCAGCTTGGGACTCCAGAACCCTGCCTTGTTGAGCCAGACACGCTAGTCAGCTGCAAACACAGACCCAGGTCTTGTCCACGCCACCAAAGCTGCAAACCTGAACCAAAAACTGCTCAGCAGGTCATTTATCTCCAGCACCCAGACACCCAGTTCCCAATGGGATCCAAACCCCAAATAAATCCGTTTTACTGTGTATAATGCTTATAAACTCATAAATTGTTCGCTCTCTATAACACAGATAGAGAGATATGCACAACTGTTTGCTCCCCCAGGTATCACTTACTCTGGGTTAATTAATAAACAAAAGTGATTTTATTAAGTATAAAAAGTAGGATTTAAGTGGTTCCAAATAATAACAGACAGAACAAAGTAAGTTACTAAGCAAAATAAAACAAAATACGCAAGTCTAAGCCTAATACATTAAGAAATTGAATACAGGTAAATCTCACCCTTAGAGATGTTCCAACAAGCTTCTTTTACAAATTAGACTTCTTCCTAGTCTGGGCCCAATCCTTTCCCCTGGTAAAATCCTTGTTAGTTCCAGCTCAGGTGGTAACTAGGGGATTTCTCATTACTGGAAGCATTTGTTCTGTTCCATCCCCTTTTGTATCTTTGGCACAAGGTGGGAATCCTTTCTCTCTCTCTCTGGGTTCCCACCCCTCCTTCTAAATGGAAAAGCACCAGATTTAAGATGGATTCCAGTTCAAGTGATATGATCACATGTCACTGTAAGACCTCATTACCCACTCACTGGCACATAGGTATACAGGAAGGCTTACAAATAAACAGAGCCATTTACAACCAATTGTCCTAGTTAATGGGAGCCATCAAGATTCCAAGCCAACATTAATGGCCCCCACTTTGTATAATTACAATAGGACCTCAGAGTAATACTTTATATTTCTAGCTTCAGATACAAGAATGATACATTCATACAAATAGGATGACTACACTCACTAGATTATAAGCTTTGTAATGATACCTTACAAGAGACCTTTTACATAAAGCATATTCCAGTTACATTATATTCACACTTATAAACATATTTGTTATAAAGCATACGGAGTGCAACATCATAGTACTGTTACTGCATTGCTGTAATGGTTCACTTACATCAGTGGGAGAGTAATTTAAGTGTAGACCCGTGCACAATTAGATTGACACAAGGCAATTTACGTCGACCTGACTTTGTTGTGTAGACCATGCCTCAATCTTGCCCCTGCCCCTTTGGTTTAAAATATCTAAGCAAGGCATTGGTGTCACAATTGGTGGTGGGAAAGAACTGAAATGCTTATGAAAATTTACTAACAGCTCTAGCTGGAGTCAGGAATACTGTGAGATGGATTGATTTTGGCTTCCCCTGGCTCTGTTTGGCATTCGCAGACAGAGAAGGCACAGGAAACTGCCTTCCAGGAATCTGTAGAGATACTCTGTCCTGCCACTCCACTGTTTGAGAATATCTGGCTGCTGTTTTAGAGAAGAGATGATGTATTATTTGAAAAGCCTGATGTCCTACTGCTATAAGAAATCAGACCTGGATGGCTCTCCTTCCACACAGAAAGGAGAAAACGAACCCCTGGCATCAATAACAGGGATAGCAGCTCAAGGCTCTCAAAGTTTCCAGCTGCCTTTTAGAATTTGTTTTGTGTTTGCTGGATTGGCCCTCCCTTCGTGACCAGGAAGTTGATAAAAATGTGAGACACTTTCTAAGTTGTGGCTCCAAGTTACTCTATTCTGCAGCCCAGAAGAGTTTCTACAATTTCTGTTCTGACTGCTGCTCTGATGGAGGAATTGAAACAGCCTCTTGGTTACCCAGGGAAGCTACATGCCTAGCAGAGCATGTTCCTGTCTTCAGCCCAGAATTTGGGGCAAGGGTTGGGGCAGCTAGGAATAACTGGAAAAAGCAGGGCTATATAAGAAAAAGCTTCTTGTTCATCCTGAAGCATAGGTGGCTTTAGCATGGGTTCCTGGGTTCAATTTCACCCACAGAACATGCCGCGCCCTCAGGTTTGGCCCAGCAGTGGATGGCGTTGCAAACTGGTGCACAGAATCACAACGCCACTCATATTTGTCCCAGTCACCCCTCCGTGATGCCAGCCAAACCTCAGTGTGCTGCAACCCCAGGCACCAGGTTGCAAACCCGCTCACTCAAATTTGGCTGGCACACAGGGTCGCATTGCCACTTCTGTTTGGCGCCCACCATCGCTAGTGCAGGGAGTGACTTGCCCACTCTGGCTGGGCTCAGATCCCACTATTGCCGCAGCTGGCATCACTGCACCAGGCCCAAGGCAACCTGCCAGGCCAACAGCATGGCAGTAGGAGCGGGGCTGGGGATACTGCTCTCACCAGTAGTGGGGCCAGAGCTCAGAGAGAAGTGGGACTGGGAGCAGCCCCTGGCCACATGCAAGGCAGAGCCCCCATTCCCATGGGGAGAGTAGAGACCCCACAGTCCTGGGCCCTTTCTGACCCCCCTATACCCTTACCACTCCCCCTGCCTCCATTCTCTTAGCATAGTGCCCCCATCGAATCAGGAGGCTACATCTGCCCCCATCTTGAAGAGTCCAGGGAGGAGGCAAGACTTGGAGTGGGGTGTTCTATTAAAAGAGTTGTGGGAGAAGGAAAAAGGAGGCCTGAATTGGCAGAAACCCTGGAGAGGTGCAGGTTGTTCAAGGCCTAAAGATGCAGTAGAGGAAAGGACTGTGGGGAATGAAACACTGCATTGAGGTGGTAAAGATTGAGACCTGGAGAAAAACCAGAAGGAAGAAGTTTGCTCTGAAAGCAGCACTGTGGGTATGATGCCTGGTGCATGCACCTGTAGGGCTTCTAGAATAGAAGAATTAGCTATCTCCTAAAACTGGAAGGGACCTTGAAAGATCATTGAGTCCAGCCCCCTACCTTCACTAGCAGAACTGTACTGATTTTTGCCCCAGATCCCTAAGTGGCCCCCTCAAAGACTGAACTCACAACTCTGGGTTTAGCAGGCCAATGTTCAAACCACTGAACTATCCCTCCCCTGTCCACCTTCTAGGGAGGGTGATAGGAAGGCTCCCTGCACCAAGGTGTAAGACCAAAGTGAATGCTGAGCAAAGGACTGTGTTTTTCTGCTTACTTTGACCTTTTGCTGTCCCAGACAGGGTGGACTCTGATGTTGGGCTGGAGGGCCACACTCCCAACCACCAAAAATGGGCCTGCCTATACCTAGAGAGAGAAGCACAAACTCTCTACCAGCAGAGAATGATTGGAGATCAGTGAGCAGAAACTGAGGCATAAAATCACTTAAAACATTAAAGGTAAAACAAATACCTATCACTCGTAACAGAAGGATTTCCATATACTTGGGCCCAGTTCAGAAGTGAATAAGATTGATGTAAGCAAGTATATAATAAGCAACTACAGCCCTGATCCTACACAAATCTGCTTAATTCTAGCAATGTGACTGTCCCATTGGCTTGAATGAAACTACTTTGTGTGCTTACAATTAAACACATGCATAGGTCTTTGCAGGATAGGCTCTAAGGTGGTGTCTGGAACATGCTTAGAAGCAAAAGAGGGATTGCAGCAACAAGAACTCCCAAACAGAAGGTGCAACAAGGTATACGATAACTGGAGTTAATCAAATACTTCAGATGAAAAATGTCAATCAACATTTGGTCTCTTTTTAAAACAATTTTTTTTAAATTAAGAACATAAGAACATAAGAACATAAGAAAGGCCGTACCGGGTCAGACCAAAGGTCCATCTAGCCCAGTATCTGTCTACCGACAGTGGCCAATGCCAGGTGCCCCTGAGGGAGTGAACCTAACAGGCAATGATCAAATGATCTCTCTCCTGCCATCCATCTCCATCCTCTGACGAACAGAGGCTAGGGACACCATTCTTACCCATCCTGGCTAATAGCCATTTATGGACTTAGCCACCATGAATTTATCCAGTCCCCTTTTAAACATTGTTATAGTCCTAGCCTTCACAACCTCCTCAGGTAAGGAGTTCCACAAGTTGACTGTGCGCTGCGTGAAGAAGAACTTCCTTTTATTTGTTTTAAACCTGCTGCCTATTAATTTCATTTGGTGACCCCTAGTTCTTGTATGATGTGAATAAGTAAATAACTTTTCCTTATCCACTTTCTCAACATCACTCATGATTTTATATACCTCTATCATGTCCCCCCTTAGTCTTCTCTTTTCCAAACTGAAGAGTCCTAGCCTCTTTAATCTTTCCTCATATGGGACCTTCTCTAAACCCCTAATCATTTTAGTTGCTCTTTTCTGAATCTTTTCTAGTGCTAGAATATCTTTTTTGAGGTGAGGAGACCACATCTGTACACAGTATTCGAGATGCGGGCGTACCATGGATTTATATAAGGGCAATAATATATTCTCAGTCTTATTCTCTATCCCCTTTTTAATGATTCCTAACATCCTGTTTGCTTTTTTGACCGCCTCTGCACACTGCGTGGACATCTTCAGAGAACTATCCACGATAACTCCAAGATCTTTTTCCTGACTCGTTGTAGCCAAATTAGCCCCCATCATGTTGTATGTATAGTTGGGGTTATTTTTTCCAATGTGCATTACTTTACATTTATCCACATTAAATTTCATTTGCCATTTTGTTGCCCAATCACTTAGTTTTGTGAGATCTTTTTGAAGTTCTTCACAATCTGCTTTGGTCTTAACTATCTTGAGTAGTTTAGTATCATCTGCAAACTTTGCCACCTCACTGTTTACCCCTTTCTCCAGATCATTTATGAATAAATTGAATAGGATTGGTCCTAGGACTGACCCTTGCGGAACACCACTGGTTACCCCTCTCCATTCTGAGAATTTACCATTAATTCCTACCCTTTGTTCCCTGTCCTTTAACCAGTTCTCAATCCATGAAAGGACCTTTCCTTTTATCCCATGACAGCTTAATTTACGTAAGAGCCTTTGGTGAGGGACCTTGTCAAAGGCTTTCTGGAAATCTAAGTACACTATGTCCACCGGATCCCCCTTGTCCACATGTTTGTTGACCCTTCAAAGAACTCTAATAGATTAGTAAGACACGATTTCCCTTTACAGAAACCATGTTGACTATTGCTCAAGAGTTTATGTTTTTCTATGTGTCTGACAATTTTATTCTTTACTATTGTTTCAACTAATTTGCCCGGTACCGACGTTAGACTTACCGGTCTGTAATTGCCGGGATCACCCTAGAGCCCTTTTTAAATATTGGCGTTACATTAGCTAACTTCCAGTCATTGGGTACCAAGCCGATTTAAAGGACAGGTTACAAACCTTAGTTAATAGTTCCGCAACTTCACATTTGAGTTCTTTCAGAACTCTTGGGTGAATGCCATCTGGTCCCGTGACTTGTTAATGTTGAGTTTATCAATTAATTCCAAAACCTCTTCTACTGACACTTCAATCTGTGACAGTTCCTCAGATTTGTCACCTACAAAAGCCAGCTCAGGTTTGGGAATCTCCTAACATCCTCAGCCGTGAAGACTGAGGCAAAGAATCCATTTAGTTTCTCCGCAATGACTTTATCATCTTTAAGCGCTCCTTTTGTATTTTCATCGTCAAGGGCCCCACTGGTTGTTTAGCAGGCTTCCTGCTTCTGATGTACTAAAAAAACATTTTGTTATTACCCTTGGAGTTTTTGGCTAGCCGTTCTTCAAACTCCTCTTTGGCTTTTCTTATTACACTCTTGCACTTAAGTTGGCAGCGTTTGTGCTCCTTTCTATTTGCCTCACTAGGATTTGACTTCCACTTTTAAAGGAAGTCTTTTTATCTTTCACTGCTTCTTTTACATGGTGGTTAAGCCACGGTGGCTCTTTTAGTTCTTTTACAGTTTTTCTTAATTTGGGGTATACATTGAAGTTGGGCCTCTATTATGGTGTCTTTAAAAAGCGCCCACGCAACTTGCAGGGATTTCACTTTAGTCAATGTACCTTTTAACTTTTGTCTAACTAACCCCTCATTTTTGTATAGTTCCCCTTTTGAAATTAAAGGCCACAGTGTTGGGCAGTTGGGATGTTCTTCCCACCACAGGGATGTTGAATGCTATTGTATTATGGTCACTATTTCCAAGCGGTCCTGCTATAGTTACCTCTTGGACCAGCTCCTGCACTCCACTCAGGATTAAATCTAGAGTCGCCTTGCCCCTTGTGGGTTCCTACCAGCTGCTCCATGAAGCAGTCATTTAAAGTATCGAGAAATTTTATCTCTGCATTTCGTCCTGAAGTGAAATGTTCCCAGTCAATATGGGGATAATTGAAATCCCCCACTATTATTGGGTTCTTAATTTTGATAGCCTCTCTAATTTCCCTTAGCATTTCATCATCACTATTACTGTCCTGGTCAGGTGGTCGATAATAGATCCCTAATACTAGAGCATGAAATTTCTATCCATAGAGACTCTATGGAACCTGTGGATTCGCTTAAGATTTTTACTTCATTTGAATCTACACTTTCTTTAACATATAGTGCCACTCCTCCCCCTGCACGGCCTGTTCTGTCCTTCCGATATATTTTGTCACCCGGAATGATTGTGTCCCATTGATTGCTCTCAGTCCACCAGGTTTCTGTGATGCCTATTATATCAATATCCTCCTTTATCACAAGGCACTCTAGTTCACCCATCTTATTATTTAGACTTCTGGCATTTGTGTACAAGCACTTTAAAAACTTGTCCCTGTTTATTAGCCTGCCTTTTTCTGATGTGCCAGATTCTTTTTTATGTGACTGTTCATCATCTGATCCGGCCCTTACATTATATTTCTCATTCCTCTGCTCCTGACTATAACCTGGAGATTCTCTATCATCAGACTCTCCCCTAAGAGAAGTCTGTGTCCGATCCACACGCTTCTCTGCAGCAGTCGGCTTTCCCCCATCACCTAGTTTAAAAACTGCTCTACAACCTTTTTAATGTTTAGCGCCAGCAGTCTGGTTCCACTTTGATTTAGGTGGAGCCCATCTCTCCTGTATAGGCTCCTCCCATCCCAGAAGTTTCCCCAGTTCCTAATGAACGTGAACCCCTCCTCTCTACACCATCGTCTCATCCACGCATTGAGACTCTGAAGCTCTGCCTGCCTACCTGGCCCTGCGCGTGGAACTGGGAGCATTTCTGAAAATGCCACCATAGAGGTCCTGGATTTCAGTCTCTTCCCTAGCAGCCTAAATTTGGCTTCCAGGACATCTCTCCTACCCTTCCCTATGTCATTGGTACCTACATGTACCACGACCACCGGCTCCTCCCCAGCACTACACATAAGTCTATCTAGATGCCTCGAGAGATCCGCAACCTTCGCACCAGGCAGGCAAGTCACCATACGGTTCTCCCGGTCATCACAGACCCAGCTATCTACATTTCTAATAATCGAATCTCCCATTACTAACACCTGCCTTTTCCTAGAAACGGGAGTTCCCTCCCCCGGAGAGGCAACCTCAGTGCGAGAGGCAACCCCAGCACCATCTGGAAGGAGGGTCCCAACTACGGGAAGGTTTCCCTCTGCTCCCATTGACTGCTCTACTTCCCTGGGCCCTTCTTCCTCCTCAACAGCACAGGTGCTGTCTAAGCGGAGGTGGGACAATTCTACAGTGTCCCGGAAGGCCTCATCAACATACCTCTCTGCCTCTCTCAGCTCCTCCAATTCTGCCACCCTGGCCTCCAAAATCCGTACATGGTCTCTGAGGGCCAGGAGCTCCTTGCACCGACTGCACACATACGCAACCCGCCCACAGGGCAGGTAATCATACATGCTACACTCAGTGCAATAAACTGGATAGCCCCCACTCTGCTGCTGGGCTTCTGCCTGCATTGTCTCCTAGTTAGTGAAAGGCTGGTTTACAGAAAGTAGTTTGGTTTATAGGTTTAAGGATTTTAGGGGGGGCTACAGGGAAGGGGTTATGGCCGGCGAGGGGTTCCCACTCCCTTCCCACTCCCCTTCTAAACTCCCTTGCGAAACTCCCTGTTAGCAGCCCCTGTTCGCAAAGCTCCCTGGTCGCTTGTGCGCGGCTTTATAAAGCCCTGGCCTGGCCTGAGTGAATGCCCCGCCCACTGATTAAGGCTCAGCCAATTACCAGAGGCTTCGAGCTTTCAAACCTGCCTCCAACTGCCAGCCAGTTGGCAGGCAGTTTAAACCTTTAAACTTTTTAAAAAGTTGTCAAACTTTAAAAAACATTATTTTTGTAATAAAAAAAAATAATCAGTCGGTTGCCCTGCTAAAAGTTTAGGGTTTCGTTTGTGTTTTGGGTTGTTGTGCCCCCCACCTGTGAGTGTTTTGATGGGTCAGCATAGTCACATAGTGGGATTTTCCAAATATATATATATATATATATATATATATATATATATATATATATATATATCTTACTTTAGGACTCTTATTTATGAAATGTAAAGGGGAGTCGAATACTTCATTAAAAAAAAAGAATTGTTTAAAAGAATTCTGCAACAAATAGAAATACTGGACAGTTATTAAAGAATAGGACAAAAATGCTTTTTGACTTTGCCAAAAGCTGCAAATCACTTTCTAATCTTTAAACAGCTCTATTTAAAAATTCCCTATTAGTCCACATCTCCTTTCAGCCTCCCATTGGTGGCTTCTCCTGCAACATCCCTCTGCATGCCCCTCACTTCTACTCGTTCAACATTTATTTAAAAACAAATTTACATTCATGCTGACTTAAGGCTAGATTCTGCACCCGGCAGAACATCTTGCAGTTCACACATCCATTTGCAGGATGAATCTCTAACCCTTAGTGACATGTAACTTACACTACCATTCACATCACTTCTGATTTTGATCCCCTGAAGTTGAATAAAGGGGTTGGCATCTAGAAAAAGGAAATGCAAAACATGAAGCCTGGTTCTGATGTTACCTTGCTCTAAGTCTGCTGATTTCAATTTTACACACTAGGGATGTGCAAATATTATGGGCCTGCTTCTCCACTGCATTGACAACACAAGGTGTATTCATATCTGTGCAAACTGCAACCATTCTGACTGGAGAGTATTTTACAGTTGTGCAAAATGGTTAAATGAATATACATCATACAAAGCAGTGGAGATTTGGTCCCCAAATTTCTTGTATCTTGTTTAACAAAGTACAATGTACATGCCTCTTACAAGATATTTGTGTCTTGGTGGTCCTTTTTCTCATACTACTGGTATTTGGTATTACTGCTGGACTCTCCTGCAGTTCTTCTCTCGGTTTAAACATGACTGCCCCATCTGAGGAGGAGATTCTATTTATGGGCTTGTCTAAGCAAGGAAATTTACTGCTATAACAATATATACCACAGTAACTCAGTGTCACCACAGGGAGTTGTATTATTATAATTATACTGGTATAGTTTTGCTGGTAAATATTCCTGTGTAGACAAGGCCTAAGTTTCCCAGCAAGATATATCTGTCTTTCTGCCTCTCTTGGGGTAATAGGCAATTATGACTAGAATGGGAGGATTTTGGTCTTTGCTGACTTACAAATCGAAACATGCTTTGTAAAGTTTTTTTCTGCATTCACATCTCATGGTTGAGTCTAGTGTATAAACCCTAAGATGAAGGTGAAAGGAAATGGAAGCCCGAGATGTAATTCTTGCACTTTTAAAAATGGTTGACTCTAAACCCACTACCTACGTTGAACGTTCAGTGGAAAGTATTTAACATTGATTTTTTTCCTTTAACACTTAGCAATCTGCCATGTGTGGTGTTATTTTTGTACTCTATATTTAACATGAGTTACAACCTGCAGTAAGCTGTTTTCTTTTTCAGTTGTCATAGGCCCCCAATCTTGCAAAATGCTCCCGGTGCCTGCAAAGAGCCCCACTGATATTAACATCTGACTGTGTAGCGATCATCCACATGGAGCAGCCTGCAGGATCAGGGTGACAGTTGACATAGTTTCTTCATGATATGGGCAGTTTAGTAACTATGGGAAATTGCAATTCCACCCCGTGCCCCAACACACATCTGTTGCACCTGAAGTTTCACTTTTTGTAAAGGGAATTTCTTTGCCCTGGTGAAACAAACCCCTGTTATATTGTTAACCTTAAAAATCCATGTATCTTAGCTTGCTTTTTTACTATTTTTCCTAAGATGTAATACATGTTTAAAATAGTGGTCCAGATTCTGATCTTAGGCAAACCAGTGTAAACCTAGAATTTTTTTAAGGCAGTTTGTCTAACTGCATCAGTATAAATAAGATCAGAATCTGGCCCACCAAAGCTGACTTAGTTACTCTGTATTAACGCTAGTGTAACTGGCTGGAATTTAGCCCAATGGCATTGCACAGGTGGTAAGAGCTGCATCTGGCCTAATATCAATTTTTTTCCTCAAATCTAATACCTTTACTTGTGGAAATATGAGGACATCTTGTTGTTATTCTAAGACTTACTATTTCAGACAATGCTATAGTAGCATCTTATGCTTGCAGCACCAGGCTCTGGGACTTTAGGGAAATTATCTTCTATCCATTCCTTAAATGGTCTTAGCTTGCACCAAACTGCTGACTTGTTGTCATCCGAGTTGTGAATGCTGTTTAGTGCTTTCAGTGAAAGTTGATCTATTAGAAGTCCATGGGCCAAACTGAGAGTGCTAGTGTAAATCTAATGACATATAAAGGACACACTTGAGCGGTGGTAATAGGCAATGAGATTTAGACTGGTCTGTACCAGTGTGGTGTACCAGAGTATCAAAAGGGACTACAGACTGCATCACCTTGTTTAAATAGCATACTGGCTGTATATACCAGTGATACCAGCACAATTCCAGGGCAAGGCCATGTACGGCAGTTAGACCTAAAGAGGGTGTCTGTAAACGGTAATGTGTTCTGAAGATGCATTATATGCACTTCACATCACCCACTAGTAGTTTTAATAGTAGCTTTCAAAACAAATCACAGATCCTGTGGTATGTCAGAGTACAGCGTTTGCATGAGTATTAGACCATAAAAAGGATGTGCACTTCCACTATGTTCTAGGGGTACCAGCCCCATGTGCTGTGCTAGCCCCAAAGCACATTCTCACTTGCCTTTGGAAAAATGCCTTGAGTTTTGTTACAGTGCAATGACTAACTTGGCTATTCTGAAAGTGCTGGTTGTCTTCTGCTGTGCAACAGATCAGAATCAATCCATATTGCAAGAGTGTTGTTCATGCCCTTAGGGTGAGCCTGTTTCAGAACCAGGAGTTCCTGGTAATGTATATATCTGTGTCTGTGTAAATTTTTTGGTGAGGATAAATAAGGGTGTATACATACTATCTAAATGCTATAGTGATGGGTACACTAGAAATGTCTGAGATCAGGCTAGCAATGATCCTTCTATCAGAAGTAAATTAACCTAAGATGAATACAAAAAACAAATGTGTTAATGCCAGAATTCACTCCATTTAGAATATTAAATGTAATGGGCAAATTACTGCTATATCAGGTCTTATAAGAGTTACTCAAAATCACAGGGACAGGATTTGGCTGCATCCTGCATATCATTATGGGAACGTAAGTCTGAACTGGGACAAATGTGCTGCAAAAAACAAGTACTGAACTATTCTAACCCAATGAGTACTCTGCAGTGGGTGAGACTGCACGGTACTTTCTCAGTGACTCACAATACTGTTACCTCTTCTAGACATTATTATGTATTTGTAATGCAGTGGCATGTACAGGCCTCAGCTCAGGATCAGGGCCCCAATGTGGCAAGCCTTTTACATACATATAATAAAGACAGTCCCTGCCCCCAAAATCCTGCAGTTTGCATGGCAAAAAACAGATTACCAAACTTCTGAAAGACAGCAGATTACACATGCACAAATTGTCAAGGAAAACGGACCCTTTTTCACGTTGCTATCCTTATTTGATTTTGAATCAACACATTTAAAACAAACAAAACTGTTGCTTAATGCAAATTGGGGCTTGATGAGGGCAACTAGTCTGGTACCTTCCTCATGTCGTGTCCCACTGAAATAGGCCTAGAGGAAGAGTCAGTTACTGGTTTGTTTGACTTCCACTCGGGGATGCTGGAACAATTTGTATAGTGGGGGTGCTGAGGGCCATTGAACTAAACTGTAAATCCTGTATATGATGGAAACAAGCCAGGGAATGCAGCAGCACCACGAGCACCTATGCTTCCACCTGCATGTACCTTGCTGTAAGGGATTTCAAATATCTTGTAAAATGGAAACACTTCAAACCTAAAATCAAATTCCAGCAACAAAATGACGACTTATACTGAAGCCTGGTCTACACTAGGCGTTTAAACCGGTTTTAGGAGCGTAAAACTGATTTAACGCCACAACCGTCCACACTAGGAGGCACCTTATATCGATTTTAATGGCTCTTTAAACCGGTTTCTGTACTCCTCCCTAACGAGAGGAGTAACGCTAGTATCGGTATTAACATATCGGATTAGGGTTAGTGTGGACGCTGATCGACGGCATTGGCCTCCGGGAGCTATCCCACAGTGCACCAGTGACCGCTCTGGACCGCAATCTGAACTCGGATGCAGTGGTCAGGTAGACAGGAAAAGCCCCGCGAACTTTTGAATATTTCCTGTTTGCCCAGCGTGGAGCTCCGATCAGCACGGGTGGCGATGCAGTCTGAAATCAAAATAAAAAAAGAGCTCCAGCACGGACCATGCGGATGTGATCGCTGTAAGGGCAGGCAAATCCGTTCTATCAGCGCTCCGTTACAGAAGATGAAATTCAGAATCCTTTTTTAAAAATCTCCAGACAGATGCCATAGCAGGGACTCAGCGCACTGCAGCGTGACAAGCGTAACGGAAAGCCAAAGAATCAAATGGACGCTCATCGACTGGAGGACTGAAGCTATCCCACAGTTCCTGCAGCCTCCGAAAAGTATTTGCATTCTTGGTTGAGCTCCAAATGCTTCTAGGGTCAAACACAGTGTCCGCGGTGGGTCAGGGCATAGCTTGGCAATCTACTCACCCCCCACACACACCCCCAGAAGTGAAAGGGAAAACAATCCTCTGACTCTTTTACATGTCACCCTATCTTTACTGAATGCTGCAGATAGACACGATGCTGCAGCCGTCAACACCAACATCATCACACACACCCCTGCCATGGGTGGCTGATGGTACAAAAGGACTGGTAACCGTCCTCGTCATCAGCCTATTGGCACATGGGGCAGTAACCATGCTGACTAGCATCCGTCAGGTCGATCAAGGGCGCCTGGCCCTAATTTTTTCTGGTGGTGGATGGTGCAATATGGCTGGTAACCATCGTCATCATAGCAACAGGGGGCTGAGCTCCATCAGCCCCCACCCTTCATGTGTAAAGAAAAGATTCAGTTGCCCCTGGACTAGCAGAGGGATGCTGGGCTTCTCTCCTACACACTGCTTAATGTCCTGTCTGGACTATCATAGCAGCTGGAGGCTGCCTTCCACTCATTTCTCACTAACAAGTCACCATGTCTTATTCCTGCATTCTTTATTACTTCATCACACAAGTGGGGGGACAATGGTATGGTAGCCCAGGAAGGCTGGGGTAAGAACGGAATGAACAGGTGGTATTGTTACAGGAGCACCCCCTGTGAATAGCATACAGATAATAATTTCTGCAGGATCTGACACAGAGCAGCTGTGCTCTCTGGTTCTATGATACAGTGGTTATCTAGTACACTTGCCTATATTCTAGGCAGGACTGATTCTATTTTTAGATACCAAAAAGGAGGGATTGACTCAGGGAGTCATTCCCAATTTTGGCTTTTGCGCCCCTGGCTAAGAGCAGCCAGGGGCACTTATGACAGCAGCAAATGGTACAAAAGGACTGGTAGCCATGATCATCTTAGTTCCAATTTATGGAAGGGTTTGGATGGTGCAATATGGCTGGTAACCATCTCTGCTGTCATGCAAAAGCAAAAGCATGCTTCTGGGTAGCGCTGCTGAATTGCCTCTGTGAGCGGCATCTAGTACACATACGGTGAGAGTCACAAAAGGCAAAACAAGCTCCATGATTGCCATGCTATGGCATCTGCCAGGGCAATCCAGGGGAAAAAGGCGCGAAATGCTTGTCTGCCGTTGCTTTCCCAGAGGAAGGAGTGACTAACGACATTTACCCAGAACCACCCGCGACAATGATTTTTGCCCCATCAGGCACTGGGATCTCAACCCGGAAGTTCCAAGGGGCGGCGGGGGAGGCTGCAGGAACTATGGGATAGCTAGGGAATAGCTACCCACAGTGCAACGCTCCAGAAGCCGACGCTAGCCTTGGACCGCGGACGCACACCACCGAATTAATGTGCTTAGTGTGGCCGCGCGCAATCGATTTTATAAAATCTGTTTTACAAAACCGGTTTATGCAAATTCGGAATAGTCCCGTAGTGTAGACGTACCCTGAGTGTACCACAGGTTAAGTAAGGGACAAGTTTGACTCCCACATCACAGCCACAAACAAAAAGCAGTGGCAGAGTGTGAGCGAAGCTAAGCAGAATACAAAGGAGAAGTAAAGAGAGCCTACATAGTAGGATGAGAGGCTAAATAAAACAGGAAACCACTACGTTGACTTTAAGTGGAAGTTATGCTGTGAGGGTCAGGCCTGGCAAGGGGAGTTCTTGCACCCTCTTCTATATACTACATTAATCTAACTAATTCATTTCAACTGTGCCCCCTTAATCCAAGCCTCAATTATCTCCAGTGAACCAGTATCTCCAAACATTCAGATGCACACACCTGGATCCATTAAGCCAAGTGGTGGCACTGGAGTATAAACCAGGGCAAATTTTAGCCTACTGACATTAAGAGTTGCACTGGGGTTTTTAATTTCCTTTTGTTGTTTGATTGGTTTTGTTTTATTGTTTTTCTAAACCCTACTATTGGTTAACATTTCAAATCATCCAAAGTAGGTGGAAGGAAGGTCATTTTAAACTATATACAATCTTACGTCAAATGGGTTGTTGAAAGAAAGAACAGAGTGGGACAAAAAGAGTGGGGTGGGCTGTGATTTGTTTGGACATCTTTCACACTTATGGACATCTTTCCACTTATGCTGAAGATACAAAACTGATACAGCAACAGACCCGAGTTTTCAAGATGAATAAAAGTCCAGTGCAGCAAACCAGGACAAATATAGCCTTGTAACAGCTTGCTGTGACCAGTTTGGCAAGTCAAAAGCAATGCTGAGCACCTTGGCCTCAATACTTGCCTCCAACAGACTGGCTAGAGGAAAATCAGAGCAACTTAGCCAAACACTTTCCACAGCCAGGGGAATGAAGCCGAAGTCCACGAGTGGCTAATTGAGTCCCATGCTGTGCCTGTCTTCCAATGCACCTAAAGCCTCAGACAGAAGTTGTATCTTCCTGTCTCTTGCCATCCTTTTCTCTTTTCTCTGTGTACATTTGTCTTAAGAAGAGAGAGATTCAGACTAAAAGGAGCTAAGCTACCAGCAAAAAGCAACACTCACCCTCCTCCAACCTGAACATAACTTTAAAGTAGTGGTTTCTCCCTTTAAAAGACAGTACAAATGGGGAGAGTGGCAGGAACAAGCATTTGTTATAATGAAGAAAAATTGATTTTTCCCCCTTTTCTTTACATTTCTAACTAGTATAACTTATCACGTGTCCCTAGTATAGACAAGGCTTGACTTTCTCCATGATCAAATGATTAGGAAACCTCTAAGTTTTGACACACAATGGAATTTCGGACAGTTTGTCAATGTCATTCACCTCCAGGTCTAGATACACAGTAAATTCGCATTTCTCTTTTCTTTACCCATTTTTGCATAAATGTCTAAATTCCATTTTATAATGGAAGCAAGCCATCCCAGACACTGCATTTCAAGGCAATTATAGCACTTCCCAGGTGATTAAAGCTCCTTGACCTTCAGCCTTGTGCCTTACAAATACCAATGGACGTATGCTATAATCATCCAAAAATGCACTGCCTGTTGTGTCTTATTGCTTAAAAAGCTTGTTGAATGTCAATTGGGAGCATTGCACCTTTTATTGTCTACAGTAAGAGTAATACTGCTCATCTTAATCCTAAAAGAAGTTGCACAGCTAAAGCCCCACATCTGTATCAGTTTTATTCTCATTTACATTAAGCCCCCTTTGGACAGAAAGGGGCCTTAGTGTAAATGAGAATTAAATTTGTCAGGAATTGCAATCTGCCCTTTAGGCCAATTAGACCAGTTCTTGAATTCTGTGAACTAGTGTAACACAAATCTTGCAATGATTTAACTAAATTAAACTGGCTTTCTAAAACCAATGTAGTTAGTTTGGTGCAAGTCTCTGTGTGGACACTTACTTTGGAACAGAAGTTTCTATTTTAGCCAAGGAGAGGATTTTTTTTTCCAGTGACTTCTACAGGCTTTGGATCAGGCCCTGAAAATAGCAAGTAACTCTGCATTCAGATGGCCCATATGTTGCTTCTTTTTGAGTCTACTATTCCATTCAATATGATCTTAGACTTACTGAGTTGTTGTCTTAATTCCGCTGAGTAAAACAAAACTAAATCTACTGCAGAATTCTTAAACAGTTGAAGAACGGACATTGTAAGGAAAGAGTGCACAAACTAGCAATCTACACAGTGAATATTTCAGTAACTTTGCCAGAGACAAACTAGCAAAAAACCCACTGTTTTTATTCTTAATTTGAAGGCTTGCAAATCCTGTAAGGTGTTGCACTGAGGTCTGCTTATAGTAGAAATGTTTGAACGGTTGTAGCTACAACTCTGTGATGCCTACGAGCCCCTGTGCAGATGCACCGAACCTGTGCCACTCACCTCAGTTTCAAGTTGCCTCAGCCTGGGAGTGTGTCTTGGAGTCACTATGACAGCTCTAAAGCATCCCGAGAATCCCCTTACTCAAAGAGAAGCCTGCGCGAGTAGTTTTAACTCAGCTTTATGACTGCTTTGCACCTCCCCAGCAATGCAGAAGAGAGTAGTGGAGGATTAAGGCCTGCATTTTCAGAGCCAATTTTGCTCATTGTACATGCTATTTAATAAACAAAGACTGAAGGGAATACATTTATTTTGATCCCTTGAGATGTTATAAATCAAAATCACGGGTAGGAGGTTTCTTACTCATGATTGTAAGCCTCCAGTATGTGTAGCTCTTCACAGTGCAGGATCTGCCTGGAAAGTGCACTATATTATGATATGGAATTCTATTCTCAATTGATAAGATTAATTAACTCTAGTTCAGGAACAATTGATTTCACAAATAACAGTTTGAGAGAGAGAAACATGAAATTAAAAATAAATGTCTCTTACATGTCAAGACTGAGATAAGGCATATGCAGTAAACAAGCATTTTCAAATAAAACTGAATGACTTAAATGAGTTCAAGAGATTAATTCAAGTTAATTATTAAGGGCCCCTCTTGGTACATGATTTTGCAGAGGAATATGCTGCAGATCCCTAGGGATGGGACGACTCACATGCACACGGCATACTGCAATTCATTGTCATTTACACATCCTCAAGCTGCTCCACACCATGGAGAAGAAAGAGTTGTCATATCAGGTGTTGAAAGGAACTGGGCCAAGCCCCAGAGCAACTACGCCCTATTCCCTACTGGTGAAACAGCTGCACAGCAGTGCAAGTTATCCTGAGAACTTACTGCAGCTCCCAGTCTGGAAAAACAGCTCCTATACACTACAAAGCTATGGCACAGGAACTTGGAGGCATACAGTCAAGTGACACATACACATAACCACCATTCTCTTCTTTCTTGTCATGCATAGCTCTAGGACTTAGGTGTAAAAGCAGCACATTGCTGCTGAAGTGGATATGAGAAAGAAGCTTATGGACTGTTGGACTGCTGCATGTAATCAATGAGCCAGTATATTTTCTGCCAATTGTAACATAGCAGTATGTACCTAGCTAAGGTATTTCTAATAGATCTATTGAGGCCACCAGTTGTATTTACTTGTATCAGTGGCTGTACTGGTGCTTTGCCAACATGCACATTGTCTGAGGACAATTTCTGCCTGGTGTACAAGATGCAGCTACTTGGATCTGTGTGCTGAACTTCAAAATATCACCTGCACTGCCCCTTCTTGGGCATGACAAGAAATCAACAGGGAGGAAGGTTGATCTTGTGGCTGAGGCACTGGACTCTGATTCAGGCGTAGAATTGCTGACACCACCCAGAATTTTTTATGGGACCTCACGCAAATCACCCCTCTCTTCGCCTCAGACCCCATTTGTAAAAATGAGGATAAACATACTTCCTGTGTCCTGTCTGTGTAGGTTGTAAATTATTTAGGGCTCTCTCTTAACATGTGCCTGTACAGTGCCCTGCACAATGGGATACAGCTCTCCCTAAGGGCCTTTAGATGCTACTTAAAACACATGTATATAGTCACAGCAACACTACTGCAGGAGCAGATGATACATGGAGGAGAGCATGCAGGGGTTGTACAAACCCTCCACAGGCGTCTTCCATAGCTAGCACTTAACCCTCCTTTTGGCAAGCAACCGAGCTCTGGCACTTTGCAAAGTTAAGAAACATGAAGACTGGCTTTCTTTTATTTCTTTGTATTTTTTTTTAAATTCTGTCCAACAAAGTAGCCCTTGTCTTATGGAAATATAAGGGATTGGGCTCAAAGAAAGTAGAATAAAGTGCACCAGTGACATTTTAGCGAAGGATATGGCTTTATTTTAATTAGATGGAGAATATATATGTTTCATTTTAGACTAATAGTGTATCCATGAATGTGTGTGGCAGCTGTTTAAAGGCTAATACACTTTCTTGCTTCACCCGAATGACATCTAGCTTGCAGAACGCATTGTAACAAAGGAATGAACACTCTTTAAAAGTTTAGACCCTAAATTACTGGCAGTAATGCTTTATTCAGCCTGGACAGTGGATATCAACAAAAGATCAGTACTGAAAAAGATGACTTGTATTTCATTTTAGCAAAACAAAGTTGCACACTTGGGGTCCTAATGCTTGACTTTGCTTATATGTTTAGACTTACTGACATGAGTAGCACTCATCAGGTGCATATGTGTTTGGAGCATCAGGGTTGTGGGTTCCAATGTGGCCCCCAAGTAAGTCAATGGCAAATGCCCACTGATTGCAATTAGAGCACAATCAGACCCCTGAAGCATAAGTGGAAGTGACTCTAACTACATCTCTACCCCAACATAACATGAATTCAGCTATAAATTTGGTAAAGCAGCGCTCCAGGGGGGTGGGGCTGCACACTCTGGCAGATCAAAGCAAGCTCAATATAACGCAGTAGATTTTTTGGCTCCCGAGGACAGCGTTATATTGGGGTAGAGGTGTATAAACCTTTTAATCCCAGTGTTCTGATACAAATATATTTAAAAGTGCTGCACTCTATGATCATCTCTGCGTTCATAATGGGACATCAGAAAACAAGTGTAGGAAAAGTTAATTTTTTTATTCAAATATTATAACAAAGGACAAAATTCTGCCTTAAGTTATATATGCACAATTCCTGCTTTAGTCTATGATACTTCTGTGGGTATTAGAGATCTGAATGTAACCGTTAATGTATGATTCACGGAAGAAATATTTTCTCAAACTGTTTGATCTGAATGCAGAGCTCACACCAACAAATGCTGTCCCACTACACATGGCTATCATGAAACAAAGAGAAGGTATTGCTCACACACTTCTTTGAAATCTATCGTTTATTAATCTAACACATGCAAAGGGCCTAGATCCTCAGCTGCTGTCAATCAGAATCGCTCTACTCAAATCAATGTAAGGAATTTAATGTAGTAATAATCGTGTAATGCCAGAGCCCTAAAATATTGAGTTGTTCTTCTTTCCCAAATGCAATGTAAGAATTACCCCTCCACAGAAAGAGGAGATATATATTCTAAGATAACCATATGAAAAATCAGAGTTTTAATAACTGTTTAACTGTAAACAAGCCAACAAACTGGCTACACACCGTCATTGTTTTGTTCCACCCTCTGCTCTGTGCCACCAAAACCCTTCCAAACAAACCACCTCACAGACCTGCAGCTGCACAAAAGTCCCCAGCTTCCCAGGACTTCATTACCTACATCAGGGGTCTCAAACTCCTGGTCCATGGGCCATCTGCGGCCCGCGAGCCTCCCCAATGTGGCCCGCGGGGCTCCAGCAGTTTTGGGACCAGATCTCTCCCTTGGCCCCACCTGCCGGGGCCCAGGTGCTCCCCCCTCAGGGGCCCCAGCATCGCAGCAGAGCTAAGTGGCGTCTGCCTGCTTGCTCCAGTGGCTGCCAGCTCCTCCCTGTTGCCCAGGGGCGGGGCAGGGCTGTGCCTCCATGCACTGCCCCCACCCCCGCCCTGAGCACCCCTGCGGCCAATGGGACACTGCAGGTGGGGGGGCGCCTGGGGGCAGAAGCGCTCGGAGGCCCCCCAGCCCACCCCGCCTTGAAGCCCCAGGTAAGCACCGCAGCCCCCATCCCACATACCCCCTCCTGCCCCCAAACTCCCTCCCAGAGCCTGCACCCCATCCCCCCCCCACACTCAGCTCCCAAACTCCATCCCAGAGCCTGCACCTGACCCCCTCCCCCACCCAAACTCCCTCCCAGAGCCTGCACCCCAATCCCCTACTCCAGACCTCCTCCTTCACCCAAACTCCATCCTGGAGCCTTAGGCAGGTGTGGGGTGGAGTTTTGGGGGGGGCGTTTTCTGGGAGCATGAGTGACATTGGCCCACTGGGAGGATCTGAGGACTGGCACTGGCCCTAAGGTAAACTGAGTTTGAGACCCCAACCTACATTAACTATCCTGCTCTCAGCACTGCCATCTAGTAGAAAGTGATAGTCTACCATGGCGTTGGCTGTCACATCAGCTCGAAAGGCAGCATTATTCCAGGAAAGCATCGCAAAGCTGTTGCTATTGTTAATATTTTACTGCAGTGAGTAGTTATCAGGTTAACCACCCCGTATGTGATTCGAAACCAATTTCCCCCAAACCCTGGGTCCTGCCAGCTGCATTTTGTTCAACCAGCAAGATCCGTTAAACAACTAGATTAGCCTGGGTTTGTTTTGTATTTTTAACGCATTGCTTTTGATTTTTCTATTGAAAATACTCCCCACCACCACCCCCCTCAGCACATCGCAACAATACCCTAGCTCCTGCTCGCAGCTGGAAAGGTCGGGGGGGGGGGAGACCGGACTCCCCTAGGTATTCGTGCCTAGAGGATGTAAACAGAGATGGAGAAAATGGGTCTTATCGATCACTCGGAATCTATACGGCCGCCTTTAATGCTGCTTGCAGATTTACAGCCAGAAGCATGGAAATCGGAGCAACTGCCCTGCATCCCCGGGTTTCTCTCCCCCCCCCCCCCACAACAGGGTTCATTTATTTAGCGGCTGTTCACCCTCCAAGATGAAGCAAACGCACCCCCACTCCAGGTTCCTAGCCCTCCCTGGAGCCGAGGCTGCTGGTGCATCGCTCCCCGTGCAGCAGCAGGAGCAGCCAGCAGGAACCGGGACGCGGCGGGGGGAAAGGCATGCAGGGGAGCTGGGCGGCCACACACACACACACCCCGGACCAACGCGCACGAACCGAACCAACCCGTGCAGCACGATCCTGCCCCTCGCTCTAACCATCGAGCGCAAGCTGGTCCCGTCGCTCCTGGGAGCCGCCACCGCCGCGCTGCACAACCAGCCTCCTCTTGCCTCTCCCCCCCCAGCCCCACGCCGCCTTTCCCCAGCCTTGCTCCAGAGCTCCCCGCAGCGCTGCCGCGGCTATGCATGCTGCCCCCCAGCCCCCTCCTGCCGCCCCCCACCTGGCTCCATCCCTCCCGCCCGCCCCGCTCAGGTACGCAGGGCGCACAAAGAAAGAGCCCCCCTCACTCACGCTGCAGGAGAGCGCAGCCCAGCAGGCAGAGGAAGGCGACGTGAGGGCATGTGTGTGTCCTGCACACCGCACAGCCCCCTCCTCCCGTCCTCCCCGGCTCCATGCAGGCGGCGAAGCCCCCCACCCTGCCGCGCGCGGCCAGTCCCCCTAACACGGCGGAGCTCCACCCCCCATTGCAACCCCCGAGCCTGCACAGCCCCCAAACGCTGACTCGTCCCCCCCCGACCCCATCCCCCCAATGCAAAACTTCCCCAGCCCATTAGACGCTTCAAGGCACCCACGCACCCACACTCCACATTTTAAAGCCCCACTGTATAGCCCCACCCCACTACAAAGTACCAAGCACCCCCCCCGCCACAGGATAAGGCTCCATAACCCCACTACATGCTGCAAAAAAACCCCGGCCCCCTACACAATCAGAAGCCCTTTCAACACTGGGAAGCCTCCCTACACACTGCAGCCCCTCTACCTACTGCAAAGCACCCCAGTGCTGACTCTGCAGAGCTCCACCCCACTACCCAGGGCGCCCCAAGCCCCTCGACAGCCTGCAAAGCCCCAGCACACCGTGCAAAGCTCTCCAACCCACCCTGCATGCTGCAAAGCTACCTTCCCCTATGGAGGACAATGACAGCCAGCCAGGGGCCTGGGGGTTAGCTAGCCAGAGCACCCGCTAAAAGGAAGTTTTCCCCCTTCCTTGTTTGAGGTGGTTTCGCAGCAGGTGATGAATGTGGGGTGGTGCCCTCCCCCCCCCCAGAGCAGGTTTGTGGTGCAGGAATCACTCCCCCTGTCTATGCAGATGCCCCTGGGAAGAGCTGCAAGGCTGGCGGCAGCAGCAACAACAGCCGCCCACCACCCCCATTAAAGCTGTTCTCCCCCCATCCCTCTCGCTCTCTTTCTTTTCAGCTCACCGCCTTGATTGACAGGGAGCCTTTCAAAGGCCGCCCACACACGTTTTCCCTGAATCGGAGAGAGAGATGGCGAAGGAGAAAGCATGAATGAAATATTCAAGCTGCAGGAGCGCCCAGGAGCAAGGGGCGGCCAGAGAGAAAAAGACTCCAGCCCCCTAGGGAGCCAGAGCATCTGGAGCTCCCCCTTTCCAGCAGCAACAGCCTCTACTGCAGTAGTGTGTCCTGGTTCAGCACATACACAGGCGGGCACATACACGTAGACAAATGCGTACATAACACACAACGCAGACATGTTACACACACAGACAGACAAATGTAGATAATATAAAGATACCTGATGTAAATTACACACACTCACACAAAGAGAGACATGCATACATTACTAGCAGAGAGAGAGAGAAAGATACAAACACAGAGGGAGACAGACATATTCACAAATATTAGACAGCAGTTACACATACACTGTGGACAAAAAGATTACAGGTACACAAACAGAAACAAACGTTACACATTAAGGCCCCTGTTCTGCAAACAAATGAAATAGTGGAGTGCTATTTTGTGAGCCTTACTGAAGTCTATGAGGTTCTGCATAGTACAGCTGCCCACCAGTGCAGTATCTATTGCAGGATCCAAGTCTAAGATAAACACCCAGGACCAGATCCTCGTCTGATGTAAATCTGCTTAGCTTCAATGGAGCTACATCATTTAATACCAGCTGAGGATCTGGCCCATAATATCTGATCCGGAAGTTTTATCTAGACGTTATAGCATAGGCCATGAGGATGGGGTTCTTTCTCCATCTTTGAGATTTACAGAGGGTCCCTAGTATATGTCAGGGTTACGTTCTTGAAAAGGGCCACAGATACCGGAACGATGGATACCAGGGAATTTCCCCCCATAAGAAATAATGGAATGGGGGGGGGGGGGATGAGTTCACAATGTTGCCACACTTGCCTATGACAATGCTCTTTTCACCTAAACAGTGTGCCTTTTTACAATGACAGGTTATACAGTACAAATTTTACACATAAAACATTGAATAAAATAAGGTAGAACCCTACAAACACCATTCAAACACAGAACATTTTAATAAATAATACAAAACAGTGTCAATTAGGCATACAGTACCTTAGGTAGGGTTGCGGCTGGGTTTTCTTGGGCTGGCTTTCCGTAGCTGGCTTTTCAGTTGCAGAAGTCCTAAAAAAATATTTTATCGACATCTGCTCTCCTGCATGAATCTTTGAATGATAGATCTCTCTGTAGCAAGTCACTGCATCATTGAGAGCCCTGGAGACTTTGGCAGACTGTTCACGAAAAGGATCAGTGGTCTGTATGAGTTCCATCATCTCATACAGCAATCCAAAGACACGGGAGAGATTCTTTGTCGTCGGACTCCTGGATTCCTGCCCCACATTGTTGTCGTCATTCTTGCTTTCTTCGGATATCCGTTGTTGGTCCAGCTCAATCAGGTCCTCATTTGTCAGTTGCTCAGTGTGAGATTCCAACAACTCCTCTACATCTTTCTTCTCTACCTCCTCGAAGCCAACATTCTTCTCCAACTTGACAATTTCTTGCCAGAGAGCAGGAACGGCATCAAATCCCACAAAGCTGTGCACAACATCTGCCATGCATGGTGCTGAATGCCATTCATATATTACGAAGTGACCTCACAACATGTCAATGTTTTCTACGCCATTCAGAATGTTGTAGGACTTCCAAAACTCCTTTACATTGGACTTTCCTTCACCTGCTGTCTCCTTAATCAGCATGGAGAACATCCTCCATAGGTAATAAGCCGTGAATGTGGCCAATATACCCTGGTCCATAGACTGCAGCAACGGTGTGGTGTTGGGTGGCAAAAATAGGATCTTGACATTCAGGCAGAGAGCTTCATAGTACACTTTGTGGGCACTTGCATTATCCAGCAGAAGGAGAATCTTAAAGGCCAAATTTTCCTTCTGACAGTTACCCTTAAATTCAGGAACAGCATGGTCTACAAATCACTCACGGAAAATATTGCATGTCATCCAGGCAATGTTCAACTTCCAAATTATGGAGAGACAAGACTTGACTTAGCCCCTCATTGCTCTTGGGTTTTCACTGTGCTAGACAGGCAGGGGAAGGGATAGTTCAGTGATTTGAGCATTGGCCTGCTAATAAACCCAGGGTTGTTAGCTCAATCCTTGAGAGGGCCATTTAGGGATCTAGGGCAAAAATCTGTCTGGGGGTTGGACTAGATGACCTCCTGAGGTCTCTTCCAACCCTCATCATTCTATGACTCAACTTGTAATTGCCTTCTGCATTTCCCCCAAGTAGAAGGGTTAAGCGGTCTTTAGAGGCTTCTCACCATGAGAAATATAATTCTTCATTGGCATCTTCTTCCAATAAAGACCCATCTTATCTACATTAAAAGCTTGTTTTGGAGAGTAGCTGCTTCTCCTGTGAGTTTTACATTATGTAGATTGGCACGCTTCTGGAAACTGTGGAACCACCCATGACTAGCACTGAAGATCTCCTTTTCTGCTGTTGAGCTATCTCCCTCTCTTTCCTTTAAATTGTTATACAGGCTTTTGGCCTTCTCCTGAATCAAGCTTAAAGTCACAGGAGTTTTCTTTAGATGGAGGTCATCAATCCAATCAGCCAGCAAACATTCCATCTTCTCCACTGTACTGCTTCTGTGTTTTGTTGTCTTCATCTATGACAATTTCGTAGCACTCCTAGCGCTTTCACGAATTCAATCAGCACTCTTAAAAATTGTGCGTACCGCCATAGCAGGCAAGCTGAGAATACAAGCAATGTTGGCTGCACACTCACCTCTTTCAATATGCTTTATAACATCTAATTTCACTTCTAATGTTACACTTTTACGTTGCCTCTTAAACACAGGCCCACTCTTAACACTTTGAACTTGTTTTCCACTCATGATGGGTAGTACTCATGGCCTGCCCTACCTCTTCCCGCCCCTCCTCCACCCTCACCCTGTCTCTTCCTGTCTCCTCCACCCCCGCCCCATCTCTTTCCACCCAGTTCCGCCCCCTCCTCTGAGTGCGCCCCGTCCCTGCTCCTCCCCCTCCCTCCCAGTGCCTCCTGCATGCGCTGAACAGCTGACTGTGGCAGGCAGGAGACGCTGGGAGGGAGGGGGAAGAGTTGATGGCTGCCAGAGGACGGGAGGCGTTGGAGGGGGAAGAACCCACTGGACGCTGGCTGCCAGTGGGTTCTAAGCTCCACAGAAAAGCAACGCAAAAAGTGAAGAAAGTAAGTTGCAAACGACGGATACATGGATCGGGACCAACGTGAATCGGAACATGTTCTATTGATAAGCGATGGATAAGTGAAATGACGGATAAGGGGGAGCGGTATACCGGTGACCTCCTGTACTTGTTTTGTGACCCTAGGCAGCCACTTAACTACTGTATTTCTTCATTCAGCCATTTGTGAAAAGGATATAACAATGCTAGCTAAAGACTAACTTGCAGATCAGAACTTCCCCAAAGCTTTGGCATGCATAGTGTAGGATTCTGACTCAGGCATATCACTTATTTACCTAGGTTTAGGGATGTTAGGGGTGTTTTGGGGCTATGACTTCGATGGGTGTGGTCCATTGAAGTCAAGAGAGCTACACTAATTTAAACCAACAAAGGATCTGGCCCATGAGGTATAGGTAATATTTGTAAAGCACCCTAGGGTTAAAATTTAGCATTTTTATTTATGAATAATACTTATTTGGAATCCTTGAATGGAAACACTAGTAATGTTATTTACCTGTATCTCTCCTACAGTTTAAATTGAAGATAGCATTTTTTTCTTCCAAACGCTCATATAATGTTGTTGAGTGATCTTCCACATTGCACCCCAGAGGTAGCCGCATTCAGTGGTGTGTAAACTGATTCCTCCCTGTAGTCATATAGCGCCAGATTCTCAGCTGGTGTAAATCAGCTTAGCTCCACTGAAGTCAATATACACCAAATAATTTACATCAGCCAAGGTTCTGATCCATAGTTTATAAAGCAATTCGGGATTCATATAAAGACATATGCTAAAGTAATATATTATTATCATTAGTTTTTAAAGTTTTGCAGTACGTAGTCATTATCAAAGTACATCATAAAATGTTGACAAGCCCTTTACTATAACATGACAAATGCTTCACTATAATGTAGATGGGTCAATGTAATACTGTCCGGGTGTTATAAGGTTCTTATGTTCATGCTAACATTTCAGTATGACTCACCTACAGTACATATCACTGCCACAGCTGTTGTAGACCTTGCTCTGAGTCAGAAAGTGACTTTGTGACACAGGATTCTGGCAGTCAGTACAATCCTAGTGATTTTCCCACTGAAGAATGAATTGCTAGTTGGTATCTGCAGCATGAGTCAGGATTTGATATAGGGGGTGAAACTGGACTCATAGATGATAAGAAAGGCATGGGCTTTTACTAGTGGACTACTCCAATAATGTCCCAACTTAAATAACCTTCTTGAGCGGGACAGCTGATACTGGTGTATAATGCACTACTTGTACCCTGTTTAGAATCTTCACTTAATAAATAATTCCTATTAATGTTCTCCCACAGGAGCTTCCATATTGTTCAATATCTAATATGGCATGAAAACAACTTGGACTGACTCTAAAATGTGAGTCTGTTTGAGGTTCAGCCAATGTTAAAGGAAATTCTGGGCCCGATATGCTAGATGTTCTTTGCTGGGAATCTCTGTGGGGCATTAGTAGCATATATCAGGGGTTCTCAAAGTTCACTGCACCATGACCTCCTACTGACAACAAAAATTACTGCACATTCCCAGCAGGGCCTCTGACAGGGGAGGCAAAAGAGGCAGGGAAATTAAAGCACTGCCGCGGCAGCGCTTTAATGTGGGCTGGGTATGGGCCGGTGAGGGTTCTTACCAGTACGGATTACCGGCCCGTACCAGCTCACTTTCACCCCTGCATGAGGACCACAGTGCCTGGAGTTGAGGCTGAAGACCTTTTGTCAGCACATTCCAACTCTTAATTGTTGGACTCTTTATTGCTCTAGACGAGCCAGAACTAAAATGTGACCTGGCTGGAGGTCTGAGTCATGAGAAGAGGCAGACCATGGTGGGACTGCAGTGACCTTTGGTAGGAGATGCTAGACAGGAAAGAGCTGCTACGTTATGCCTGGCCAGGTAGGGGTGTAATTGCAGTGAGTGCGTGCTTCCACAGGCCCATGGGTGATCAGAGGGCCACATCTCTGGCTCACCTCCAATGGGAGGTCCCAGGGGAAAGCTAGCAGACTAAAGGCAATGGCATCTTCCACCTACCTTTTCCCCACTCTGCCGCGAGGGGGGGGTGCCTCAGGGCGGGGGCTCGGGAACGGGGGAGGGCGCAAGGTAGAAGTTTTGCCTAGGGCGCAAAACATCCTTGCACTGGCCCTGGGGGTCAAGAGAAGGATGCAGGGCGAGCTTTCTGCCCCAGGCAGGTAGAAGATCTGGTAGGAAATACCTGCAGAGATAGAAGCCTTAGAAGGGAGAGACTTTAGGTAGAGGCCGGGCAGAGAGATACTGGCTTTCAGGAACGGATTAATGGAGTGTGTGGAAGACTTGTGTTGTGTTAAATAAAGTGCTGAAGAAAGTGTAATAATGTTGCTGTTGTATGAAACTTTGTCTGTGGCTTCTAGTACCCTCCATATCTTCCCCCATGACCTCACTCTTCATTGTCACACATTGGGCCAAAACCTCAGCAGATGTAAATCAGGGTAGTTTCAAAGAAGTGAATAGTTATGATAAATTACACCAGTTGAGGATCTGGCCCGTCTTCCTTTTCTGTACTGCCATTCTCATACTGGCAACTATGCCAAGACAAGGAAAGGAAGGGAGACCCACAGTAGGTTGTATGAGGCAAAAACAAACTGAATTTGTAAGAGAAAATACGTCTTCATATGATGCATATAAATGCCACGAAAACTACAGAGACAAGGTGTGAAGGTATAAAAGTATCAGAGGGGTAGTCATGTTAGTCTGGATCTGTAAAAGCAGCAAAGAGTCCTGTGGCACCTTATAGATTAACAGACATTTTGGAGCATGAGCTTTTGTGGGTGAATACCCACTTCGTCGGATGCCACAGGACTCTTTGCTGCTTTTAGGTATAAAAGTGCATGGGTGAGACTTAAAACACTTATGGATGTGCTTGTTAATTTTGTAAATGTTTTATTTTTCTACTAGATCTGAAAAAATCATTCCCTTTTCAATGCAATATACATCCATTCAATTATCTAAATGCTTGATTATTAAAACCTAGTGTATCATATTTGCTTCAGGTTAAATATAAAATTAAAGGATTGTGTTGGAGGAGGGAACTTGAACTTTGTAGTTCTGTAAGGGGGAAAAGCTACTTAAACTAGTGGTTGGGAGTTTACAGTTTGCTTATTGCTATCTATAATGAAATGAGTAATATCTGACTATTGTAATAAAGTAAAATCCTTTGCTATTAAAATAGCTGGTACCTGCTTTTGGATATTACATAAACTAAAGAGACAATAAAGGGCACAATTCTGGTGACGGCAGCGTTTGCCCTGCAATATTGATGTACTCAGGGGAGTGTGTCACTCTGGCATTCACAGCAGCCAGACCACATGGAACTTCTTCCTCTTTCCTCCCACCAGCTTTTTATTTTGAATACAGAGTGCTGTAAAAGAAACATGAAGATTAATCATGTGCAGCTTTAGCCCCAGCGCTCTCAGGTCTCAGTGCCCACTGCTGCACATAGGCCCTGATCCCGCAATGACCTCCGTGCAGGTGGGTCTCTGCACTCCCATGGAGCCCCCTTCCCATCAATGGAGCTATGTGAAGGGTCAGAGCTCCGCCTGTGCAGCACTCATTGCAGGATGGGGCCTTTGGTTTGGAGGAACCATGCTCATTGGCAAGGAAGCTGGATTAGTTAAACTGCTTTTAAACAGGGTTTGCCTGGCAAGTGCACACCAAACCATCATTTTACAAACAGTGTCAAAACCTATGCTGCCAAGTGGCTCCCATCTGCATCACATCTACAGGTGTCTCTGGGGACTCTCTTACAACATGGTTGTTCCCTCACCTGGGTATTTCACAGTATCATTTGTAATGGAGATGGTACCTTAACAGTAGTCCAAAACTAATTGTGCTAACGTGGAAAGAAGCAACAGAAGGAAGTTTACCGTTATAAGCTACAAAGATGTTCCTGACATTACCGATGAAGTGAAGCAGGGCTGCTTTCCGCAGGCTGGCCGAGGGGTTTGGCTATCTCTATTAAATATAAAACACAACACATATCTGGGGGAAGGAAGTCTGATGACACTATTCCAGCTTTGTTCTCATGGTAACCATGATGTCATGAGGATACCATGGTTACCATGATATTCCTTATATTTCAAACATTTAAAAAAAAAAACAGGAGGAAAAAAACTTTTAAAAAAGTTGATGAGGTGACATCTTTACCCAGCATAAGAGAGCTGTAAATGGAAAAAACCAACCAGCATTTGTTTCTGTTTCACAGTTCACCTTGAGAGAGGACATTTTGAAAGAAAGAGCATTTCAGCTCATAATTACTGTTTACAGTACTATCCCTGTCAACATATAGTGTATATCCCTGAGCTTTCCCCTTTCTCAGCTTCTGTCACTGCCAGCAGCTTTTTGGGATGAGCACAGACTCCAAAAGGCTGAAGATCTTGTGGTTGTTTCTGAAACTTTAAAAGTTTTAATTTTCATGTGGGATAAAAACCTCAATCTGTGCAGAAGTGGAAAATAAAGCCATTAAAGCTTTAAAAGTCACCACGGGGTCTCTCACCTTCAGAGGAGGAAGGCATAGAAGATGGCTCTTGATTTCAGCCCTTAGGATGCTTCCCAGATGCAAAAATCCTAGTATGCTGCATTAGGCTGCTCAGGGGAAATCAAAACGGTGCTTTTGTTATTTCATTGGTGAGTCAGTGGACTTTCTAGCCCTGTTATCTGACACTTGCAGGGACACAACCCTGGATAACAAGAGAGAATGGGAGAACCCTTGGGTCCCTATTAACAGGCATCCCAGGGAAAGGATGTGTATGTTGAGGGAGGACACATGATGTAAAAATCATTTATATTTTTAAGCTGATAATAGGTAGAGGAGTTAGCGGTAGTCTGTGTAGACTAGGTTGGAGAACAAACAAATAAATAAAAAAATCACCACCTGCATTTTCAAAAGTACTAGTGATCTAGGGTGCCTCAATATTTAGGTGTCCAACTTGAGACTTCTTAAAGGAAGTCTGATTTTCTGAGGGCAGATGCTCAGCACGGTATGAACATCAGACTCATTTAACGTGTCTCAAGCCAGGTACTCAGAACTCAAGACAACTAAAATCACTAGATACTTTTGAAAAAATTGGCCAATGAGCCCAACGTCATTTCCCCTCCCCACCAACACACACATTTTTTGGGGTGGGGAGATGATGGAAGAGGGATTATTAGGGAGTTAAGGTTTGATAGACGATTTAAAAGATAATGACAGGTTTCAGAGTAGCAGACGTGTTAGTCGGTATCCGCAAAAAGAACAGGCGTACTTGTAGCACCTTAGAAACTAATATTTATTTGATCATCAGCTTTCATGGGCTACCGCCCACTTCATCGGATGCATAGAATGGAACATATAGTAAGGAGATATATATACACATACAGAGAACATGAATAATTACTCATCTTAATTAATTAGCCTCTTAGAGTTGGTAGGGAAACTCCACCTTTTCATGTTCTCTGTATGTGTATATATATCTCCTTACTATATATTCCATTCTATGCATCCGATGAAGTGAGCTGTAGTCCCCAAAAGCTTATGCTCAAATACATTTGTTAGTCTCTAAGGTGCCACAAGTACTCCTGTTCTTTTTAAAAGATAATGCCATTTAACTGATTCAAAACATTCAAGTTATATGCACTGTTAACCTATGTAACTGTTTGATCTTATCACTTCTATTGTGCTTCCTTCCGCTTTTTTTCCTGCTGTTTGTTAATGTCACTTGACATATTTTGCTTTTAATTACATTGTAATCTCCCGGGGTGAGGACTATATCATCCTATGTGTTTTGTACGGTACCTAGCACAACAGGGCCTCAATCCTAACTGAGCAGTATGAGCTTGTTATTACAGAAGATGTGCAAATATATCATTTCAAACCATAAATCACACTGGAAATGTCAGCTCTTTCTCCTTTTGTAGATACAATATGACCACACCAAACAAACAAACAAACAAAAAAGGCTTCAAAAACTCATCAAGCCAGCCAAAAATACAGGTGAAAATGGACGTTTTACCACTGACTTCATCCCTGGTGGTTAGAGTGCAGCCCCTTAATCCATTTTAGGCATCTAAATGAAGATTGCCAGAGTTAGGCTGTGCTGAACGCCCTCGCATTCATTGGCATCTGTGAGATCACTTCTATTAGGGTGCCTGGGGATTTAGGTGCTGCTTTCTAGGCCCAAGTTTGGAAGTGTCAACCTTGCAAATTTTTTCATAGTGCCCCGTAACCAGGCAACTGCCTTCTGAGCATCTCCACATGGCCAGAAGTGGACCCACAGCAACCTACCTGTTCTCTTCTTCACTACTTCGGGGCCCTTTACCACCCACATGCAGTCTCTCTTGTGGCTAGCCTCCCCCCAACGCACAGCTGGGGCCAGTTTAATCATAGAAACAGTTAAAAAATTCTTCTCAAAGTCCCACAAATAAAGTCCATCACCATAAACAACGATTCATACTCAGCTCTGTCTCTTCTACCTGATACAGAGCTCTTGTGTCCCAGTCTGCTCTTCACAGAGCCACTAGACCCAGCCCTTTCTATTTGGAGCTTTGGCTTCCTTCACCTGTCAGCATATCCAGCTGTTCCTTGCCTATGCTTGTTTTTTGCTACAGCAGCCTCATCATACAGACTATGACCGCCACTTTCTTCATTCATTTTTAGCCAAGTGTTTTGTTTGTTATAAATATCCTTTCACTCAGTCTACTTTCCATAAGGAAACACAGTCAGGTTTTTGTTTTTTTGTTGTTGTTTTTTTCTCAGTATTCCATTTCTTTGACATTCTCACTAGTCCCTCTAGGGAAAAATCTTTGATTCCAAGCCGATTCAATTTTTCATAAAGAAACTTTCATTCCACAGAATATTACCCTTAATGCCATAGAACAGAATCAACAGTTTCTTTGGTTTGTACACATTATACAGCCCGTCTTCATGTCTTTTTATTAAGTTTAACTTATTTAAGGCACAATGACCTGCTAACACTCTAAAAATGCCTACTTCACTTTTTCTGTCATGACTGTGGAGTAGAATATTATTTTTTTATTTTTGAGCATACATCTTAAAACTTTTGTCCTTTGTGACCACACTTTTAAATTCTTCTCTACTTAAGAGTATCTCAATATCCACCTCCTCGTTTTTTAGAGCTTGTTTTGCTGCTGTGTCAGCCCTCTCATTTCCAGATATTCTGATATGTGCTGGAATCCATGCAGTTATTACACAGATACCTGCATGCATTATTTCCGTAGTTAGGAACATTATTTTACTTATTATGTAATTTCTGCTTTCCCAAGTCCCTGTTATGATTGTCATAATGCCTGACAAGGAATCGGATAAAATTACAGCTGCAGCTGGTCACACATCTCTTAGCCATGTTAGTGCCAACCTTATCCCTGTTAGTTCAGCCATCATAATAGTCACATAATTCGATAGCCTTTTATATTTCTGGATTCCAAGACTAGGAACACAGAAAGCTGTTCCCAGTCTACGTGTGCTGTCATCTTTTGATCTGTCTGTATAGACTTGGTAAAGCTGGCCCCATTTCTCATAAAATTCAGAAATTTCATTTGGCTTAATGTGTTTTTTTCCCCTTCCCTTGTTTTTTTCATATAATTCCAAATCCACAAGTGGGGAAATAACTGTCCATCTGTAATTTTATTTCCCATGACTTAAATTGAAGAACTAACAATTTTTTCTTCTTTTTACGTATCTCCTTTACCCATTTTTTGACCCTGAAAGTATGAGGAAGTCCGTGGCAATCCATATATCTTTTGTCCACTAAGCTCCCAGCAAGTCTCATAAATCTGTTGTATACGTCTGTTTTCATGATTCCCTTTTACCTTTGCCCAAAAGATTAGATTTAATAGTTTAATAGGTGCTCCTCCAATGGCTAGTTGCAGAACACACACTGGTGTTATCTTTGCACCACATGCCAAATGCAGAGCTTGGGCCTGGAGCAGTTTCTAAAGTTGTTCTAAAGTTGTTTTCGAACCAAAGCCTTGGTATCCATAGTCTAAAACTGGTTTTATCAATGATCTATATGTCACCATCAATACCTTCTTATCTGCACCTCATTTGTTTCCAGCTACACTTTTAGGTAAGTTCATCTTCCTTGTACACTTTTGTATGACGGTATCTATTTGACTTGTCCAAGTTAACTTATTATCAAACACTACTCCTGGGAACATAAACTTTTGAACTATCTGAATTTTTTCAACATAAAGAAATAAGTGTCAGTCTTCCATAATTTTCATCCTGATTAAAAGCATTCCCTTAGTTTTTGCAAGTAAGAATTTAAATCCCCAATCATTGCCCCACTTGGAAATTCTCTAGAGTGTCTCATTTGTCTTTTCCTTGGCTACTTTAAGTCTTTTATGCTTAGTCCATATAGCACAGTCATACCTATTCCTGTCTGCACACTGAAAGATCATTTATCATAATGGAGAACAAAGGAGGGCTAATAATTCTCCTCTGTGGAGTGTTCCATTTGTAAGTACATAAGTTTTTGATAAAGTTTTTCCATTTTGACTTGTATACAGTAGCTGTGTCGCTTTAAAAGTCCCTTATCGCCCAAAACATTCTCCCTTTTATTTCAATTTTGGCTAGTTTATATAGGAGGCCTTCCCTCCATAGCATGTCATATGCTTGTTCAATGTCCAGGAGGACAGTTATAATAAAATTCTTAGTCCTTATGCTTGTTGTGCCTCCATTTCTAGTCTCACTAGGTGGCCAATTGTCCATCTTCCTTTTCTGAAACCACTTTATACCTCAGTTATTATATAATTTTCCTCCAAGTATTCCAGTAGTCTTACATTTATGAGTTTTTTCATGATTTTCCCTACACAAGGTGTGAGGGCAATAGGCCTCATAAGCATTAGGTCTTGTACATAGCTTGCCTGGTTTCCTTGTTGGTATCACCAGTGGTTGTTTACATTCTATGGGCAGAAGTCCATTTTCATATATATATAATCTTTGGACTTCCTTCTGACAAGTGTAATGAAATGTTTCAACTTATATTATCTTTACCTGGAGCTGTATTTTTCCTCCTTCTAAAGTCTGCAATAAGCTCCTGCACACTAAAATTTTTGTTTAACACATCATCAGTATATTCTGTCCAGCCATTTAATACTTCACAGTTTTCCTCAATAAACCTCCATTTTCCCCTCACAAAACTCATTGCTTTGATTAATATCACTACTGTTCTTTTGCTAAAATGTCTGCCTACCGTAAGTTGGAGACCTCAGTTTCATTGTTTATGATAAGACCAGGTATACATTTACTTTTCCTTCAAATTCCATTCATTCTTTGAATTTGCTGCTATATTTCTGAAAGCTTTGAATCTTTGTTAAATTTCCCACAGAAATTTCTCCAAGTTCCTTTTATTGTTTTTTTTAATAATACTTTGTGCCACCATCTTACTTACATATTTTATAACTCATTAAGTCTTTATTCCTCATTATGTATTTTGCTTGCTTGTATGCCTTATTTCTTTTCTTGATTGCTAATTTTCAATCCTCATTCCATGAGAGATCAGGATTTGTAAATTGGGGGCAGTTTTGTATATGGCCACATCAGCTGTTGCTGTAATTCCTTTTATTATTACGTTATTATTGAATTCTCCTAAGTTTCCATTTGTGTAGTTACTGCACAAATACACATCACATTCACTCTTGAAAAGGCCAAAAATTCAAGCTAGAAATTTGTTTTGTGTTTTTCACATTTCCTCTGCCTCATTACTCAGTAAGCATAGGGAGGTGATCACTTCCCATTTCATCTTCGTTATGAATTTCCCAGATGCATTTACTAGTTATATTATTTGTTGCAATTCCCAAATCCAAAACAGAAAAGGATCCATCCACTCAATTAAATCTAGGAGATGCTCCTATATTCAGGTTATGCATATCAATACATTATTCTAAACATTTACCATTTAGGTTAGTTTTCTTACTTCCCCAGAGCTCTTTGTGACTGTTAAAGTCTCAGCAAATTATGAATGGTTTTTTTGACATTAACTAGTTTTTCTAATTCTAAAATAACTATTTTTATATGGATTATAAACATTATTTATCTGTATATATGGGTATGTTCTGCATGGGAATCTCAGTAGCTTTATAGTCAAAATGTAGAATCTGCATATTCATTTTGACATAACTAAGTCCCTCTTTTATAAATATGCAGACCCTCCCACCCCCCGGTAACCTCTCAATTCCTCTGGCATATATTGTATTCAGTAGATTGAACACAAGTTTCCTTATAATCTATGTTTCTTGCATACATATTACCAGGGCCGGTGCAAGGATGTTTCACGCCCTAGGGGAAACTTCCACCTTGGGCACCCCCCCCCCCCGGCGCCCCCGCCCTAAGGCACCCTCCCCTACGGCAGCTCCCCCACTCCACCCTGAGGCGACCCCCTTGCAGCAGCTCCCCACCCCCCACCCTCCACCCTGAGGCACCCCCGCGCCCCAGCTCATCCCTGCTCTGCGCACGAGCACGAGCACCCGAAAGACGCCATGGCTGCTTCACTTCTCCCACCTCCCAGGCTTGCGGCGCCTAAGCTGATTGGCGCCGCAAGCCTGGGGGGCGGAAGAAGTGAAGCAGCTCACCCCTGCTCCACCTCCTCCCCGAGCACGACATGGCTGCTTCACTTCTCCCGCCTCCCAGGCTTGCGGCGCCTAAGCTGATTGGCGCCGCAAGCCTGGGGGGCGGGAGAAGTGAAGCAGCTCACCCCTGCTCCACCTCCTCCCCGAGCACGTCATGGCTGCTTCACTTCTCCCGCCTCCCAGGCTTGCAACGCCAATCAGCTTAAGGCGCCGCAGGCCTGGGAGGCGGGAGAAGTGAAGCAGCCACGGTGTGCTCGGGGAGGAGGTGGGGCAGGGGTGAGCTGGGGCGGGGAGTTCCCCTGCGTGCCGCCCCCCACCCAGGGGCGGCTCTAGGCACCAGCAAAACAAGCTGGTGCCTAGGGCGGCAAAATCTAGGGGGCAGCAGGCTGGGCCGGGGGGGGCGGCAGGCTGGGCTGGGGGACCTGCCGCAGTCATGACTGCGGGAGGTCCACCGGAGCCCCGGGATGACTGGACCTGCCGCAGGCATGACTGCGGAGGGGGCGCTCGTCCTGCGGCTCGGCTGGACCTCCCGCAGGCATCACTGCGGCAGCTCAAGCGGAGCCGCCGGACCCGCGAACCGTCCGCAGCCGCGGGAGGTCCAGCCGAGCCACGCGGGACCAGCGGTCCCTCTGCAGTCATGCCCGCGGGAGGTCCGCTGCTCCCGTGGGTCCGGGGCGCCTCCCGCGCATGACTGCTTGGGGCGGCCAAAAAGGTAGAGCCGCCCCTGCCCCCCCACTTACTTGCTTCAGGCGGCCCTCCCCGCGCTCCCCTGCCCCAGCTCCCTCCGCCTAAATGCCGGCGGCGACCAGGGCAGCTGAAGATCCGGCCGCCATGGTCGCTGATGAAGAAAATGGCGCCCCCCAAATCCCAGTGCCCTAGGCGACCGCCTAGGTCACCTAAATGGTTGCACCGGCCCTGCATATTACATCAGGCTTTTTTCCCATTTCAAAGGCGGCTTTCTTAAATTCCTGTCCATGCATTATTAAAATATGCACATTCCAGCTAATGATCATTTAGACCATGTTATTTAAGCTGTATCGTGTCCTTCATTTAAAATTGTGCGAATGTAGACTATTGAGAAGTTGTCTATTTTTAAATATTTTTCTGCTACTTTTGCTATGATTTTGATCCTTTCAAGTTTTTTTTCCCCGTCTGCAAGGGGCAGATAAATACATCTATAAGGAACACTATAAACTTCTTTTTTACCCACAAGCAATACATTATCTCCCATTCCTCTCATATTCTCCTTCCTGAGCAGAGATGTGGTCTCCTGCCCCTGTACTTTTCTCTTACTTGAGTATTTTGTCTTTTTCTATTTTCTTCAGTGGGTACCTTTTGGTAGCCTCCACAGTTTATTTTTTTTGAATAATTTTATTTTTTTGTATTTCTCTAGCTCATTCTGCTACTGCACATCCTTTATATGCTGCATTCTGATTTCTCCTGCAATTGCTGTATTTAAGTTCTGTTCCTTCTACACAGTTCTCATATGAGTGATTTCCAACATGTTTACTCTACCTCATTGTTCTCTTACAAATGGCTGCCACAGGTCCATACCTTTGAGAGTTATAGTACCTCACAAGGGGGCAATATATAGTTTAACCCACAAAGATTGATACCCCATGTGGATCCTATCCAGAAGTGTCCCATGTCTAAGTTTTATATGTACAGCCATAGATGTCTGGTTTTCTTCCTCTCTGCTACAACATACATGTTTAACAAACAATATATTTTCCTAAATTTTTTTAAATATCATCCTTAGACAATCCTAGCAGCGCTCTATACATAACCTCTCTTGCTTCCATCAGGAATTTAGGCACTTCACAAGTAACTGCAATATTCTCTAAGGTTACAGTTTTAAGAAAATGCTTCAGCTTGGTTCTTGTATGTACATTCTGTCAGTAGATCTCCACCTTTCATTCTCTTAGCTCATTGCATGCCACCAACACTTCACTTTATCCATTCTGCCATTTTCAGGGGGCTAATATCTCCTATTTTCCCATCTTCTGTCGCTGATTTGATAAATATAAAATGTTGACTTTTATCCTGTTTTTGTTTTCATTTCTATGCATTTCTTCTTCAAATCCTGATATAGCTAATCTTTTTCCCCCCACGATCTAAGACCATTACGCATCCTCTGCTGCTCCTCCTCCATAGCCAATGGCAACTTTCTCTTCTCACTTCCCTGTCTCCTTTGTTAATTTCAAAGTTCAGCTAGTGGTTGGGGCCAGCTGCAGCCTCCACCCATCCTGCTCCTTCAGCCCACCTCACCATCTTCAGCAAGACACCAGCATTCAGCCCAAATCAAACTCAGGACAGGACAGGACACACTTTCCCCTGTTCTGCTGGAGAAGGCAGCATTTATACTGCTGTCCTTCAGAGAGCTCCTCCCAATTGGCTGGGAGAGAGGGCACTTCTGCCTCACCCTAGAGCAGGGCTCCTGATCCTGGGCCCATAAAGGGACAATGTCCTGGGTTTTTCCCATCCAACTACTAATTCCCTGGGACTGCTTCCTCTCTTCTGGCTCTGGCCATTTACTGTCCCTTTGTTCATTCCAGTGTTTCTGGAACAGAGTCTTCTGGCCCCTTTTAGGCTTAAAGGGCCTCTGTATCCTGTTATATTCCCCAGAATTTAAAAATAAATAGCCAAATTAGATAGGATTTGGCAAAAAATAATTCCTCTGCCAGCTTTCTCCATACAAACAAATTTGTTGTCTGATAGCAATCACGAACATTTAAGAGAGGAGGTTGAGGGGTCAAAATCACAGTTATAATGGAAAGGCTGTCACTATGGAAAAGACCTCTGTATTATAAACAATGTCCATGCCAGCAAATAGCTAGAGGTGTTTCTAACAAATGCTTCCTTTGTAGAGAAGCAATCAGATGCCCTTCTGTAATGTTCACTGCACCCTAGCTGATTTTTCACATCTGCTGTATTCTTGCAAATATTAGTAAACAACAATTTTGAAATATGCATTGCTGTGAGGCAGATTCCATAGACACGTCAGACAGCTGAGTCTTAAACATCTGGGCATAGCTGGAGATGCTTTCCTGGTTATAACCATCCAGTATCCAAAAGCATTAGTCTTTTCCTAGTTCAGGATGGAAAAAAGAATGAATTTCAAAAACCACCCCTGGAACCAAAATGCAAGTGCCTCTCGGAGCAAGAGGCATCATGTTCATTTGGTCTATAAATCCAGTACAGCAATATTTTTATAAAAATCAGATCATTCCTATAGAAGCCAGAATTGTACAAAAGCATGGATTCAAGGGTGCAATAGTCACTCATTTGGGAAAGAGCCTCTCCAGTGATGTTACTCAAGCAGTCCACATGGCTTGGACAGATAAATAGAGTTCGGTATTGTGGATCACTCAGTGACCTCAGCTTCCACTATCAAATGTAGTGGGACAGTACCAAGTATAGAGACAACACTGCTTCCAATGGGATCAGTTTCTGGCAAGTAGAATGCCATTGCCAATGACAGGGGAGCTGATCTGATTGGGGCTCTGGGGTCAACACAATACACTGAACTTATTGTAATAGCTTATTTTCTGTAGAATAGAATTATCCCAGTCTGGGCAATGTCTTGGTGTCTCTTAAATGCCCCCAGTAAATAGAAAGAAGATCAAATTTTGCTCTGGCATCAGTGGGGTTGCAGGGAGAGAAAGCCAGTGCATAATTTAGTCTATTGTATACATATGAGTTAGTGTGGCAGGGTGAGTGACACAAATATATTTGGAGTCCTGTATTTGCAATAAAGCATTTAATTGATCAAGAAACTGAAGACCTATATGTTGTACATAGTAAGAAAAGATTGGCATAAGTTCTCCAACCTGTTTCTGTCTGGCACCTGAAACTGTCTTAGATCTTTCCCTTTGAATTCTGTTGGTTGCTATTCTGTCACAGTCTCGTTGTCACTCAGCATTATTGAACTGCCAATAGCAGGAGTGCCCTTTCTTTGTGACCGTGGTGTCAAAGCCCAGTTTTCCAAGACATGCTCAAAAGTTATACTGACTTCTGGTTTACAGATGCTTATGAATTCATGGTCTGCTTATTTACAAAATAATAACAATAAACAATAGAAGAGTAATAGGGGATTCAAAAGATAACTATTGCTTACCTTTGCCATAGCCCAGTCAAATGTTTACTAATGCAGTTGTATCATTTCTCCACTACCTGGCCTAAAATGCAGTGGTACAACTCACAGACTGTATGGTAACTGATCACTTTCTCACTGTGCTATTCAAAGAATACATGATACAATACTTCACTCATTCTGCAGGGCGCATTTCTTCATTTCCTCAGTCCTCATTATGTATACAAGTATCTTTACTTTTCAGTTATTATTAAAGATTATACAAAACCTTCCTGGCACAAATATCCATAATATACTATGACTTATTTTGGTTTAAGATTAAAAACATGTAGAATGTTAGTACAGAAGTGAAGGTCAGGAGCAGAACTCAGACCAACCAATGTGAGTACAGTAGGTCACTGTTATAACAGCATTTCCTTTCTTTAGCAGAGCAGATTGTCACTGAATTTAATATGTTTGCGTGAACAAAATGTTACATTCAGTAAAGTTTATACATAGTATACTGCAAGAAAGAGAACAGATTTTTATGATACCATGGACAGAATCATAGAATAATTATATTACTTACTGCTTGGATATTATAGAGTAGTAGACAAATACAGTTGTCTCAGTGGAGGGCATTGAAAAGCATAAGGCCTACAGTGCAATTAAAAGTACATAATTCAAAGACAGGCTGGAAAGCCACCTGCACTGAAATTAGAAGGCAAGCTTTTTCCTCAAGAAAAAACAGATTACTTAAGTGTGGCCAATAAAATACTCATGAAGAACACAGCAAACGTTTCACAGGATAATGTTCTCTGGTAGAACTATACTGTTTTTACTGTAAACCACTGTACTAATACCCTGGTTTGAAATTCTTCTTTTGTTATTTTCAAAACTACCATTTACTTGAACTGCACAATATGTAGCTTAAATCCTGCAACTCTTATTATATGTTATAAAACACTGAGCCAAATACAGGGACTTTGAGTGGGTTGGTCAAGTTAATCAGTACAGAATTTAACCTGACATTTGTGCTTTACCCTCATTTCATAAAGAAAGGCTCTACATGACTACAACCCACTAATAAGACTTACTAATCAAAATAAAATGAGGACTTGGTTGTCATGGACTGAGGGCACAAGAATTCAAAGGCAGGATTAAAATTTAGACATGTATGAATAAGAAGAATATCAGCTGCAGTTATTCTGGGTAAAAGTTATGAGGCAATTAATCTTCATGCTTCAGGGTACAGCCTGATCACCAGATGGGGTCAGGCAGAAAGTTTTGCATAACTGAGTGCATTATGGGACTGGAGGGGAGTGGCACAGGGGAGTTGTTTTTATTTCATGTATTGCTTTCCTTTGAAGTGTCCTGTATATGCCACAGCTGGATACTGGATTTGGGACTAGGTGGCCCATTGGACTGTTCCAGAATGGTAATAGCTGGGTCCCTGTAGTGAGGCAGAGGGGACTCCCTCCAGACTGGAGAGCAAGGGAGCGCTACACTCCCCTTGGTGAGTGGAGCCAAACCCACTCCGCCCCTTTGCCGGAAGAACCAGGATGGGGCTGGAAGTATAAAAGGAAGGCTCAGCAGCTCAGGTGGCCCAGAGCCAGTGGAGGAGACGAACACCTCTGCCTTGCTGCGGCACCCAGGAATGGAACCTGCGCTCTGGCTTGCCCTGCCTCCAGAGGAGACGAACACAGATGAGGTGTTGCTGGGACTAACCGGCTGTTTACCCCGAGGAGCCCGAGGACCTGTGGAGGCCAGAGGTACCAAACCCCAGGCAGGTAGGAAGTAGCCCAGGGGCAGCCGGCGACTGGCCGGCTACAGACTGACCGTGTCTCAGTTAGTGCCTTGCAGCGGGATCCCTGCTGACCCAGTGGCAGTCATAAAATCATGCAGACAGAACAAAGCAGAAAACAAGCGTGAGGGTTGTTAATGGTGGTGTCACAGATTCACAGGGTCTGGTCTATGCTGCAGCCTGTAACCAGTCCCTTGGAAGTGAACCCTTTGGGGTGCCAAACCCTAAACGATCACATAGGGCAGGCCCTTGGCCTCCAAAGGTATGTCAACACAGCAAAAAAAAAACCCTGCAGCTGGCCTGTGCCAGCCGACTCGGGCTCATAGGGCTTGGGCTGCAGGGCTATTTCATTGCTGTGTAGACTTCCGGGCTTGGGCTGGAGCCTAGGCTCTGGGACCCTCCCACCTCACACGGTCCTAGAGCCTGGGTGCCAGACTGAGCCTGGAAATCTACACAGCAATGAAACAGCCCCGCGAACCCGAGTCAGTTAGCACGGACCAGCTGCAGGTTTTTATTTGCTGTGTAGACAAACCCCAAGACTAGGCCTTTGGGCACCAGCAAAGCCTGTTTCTCTCCATGGCTCCCTGCAGTGAATCCAGCCAGGCCAGAGCCCCGCAGGAGGCTTGTACTATACCCCTGTAGAGCGCAGTGCTCTCAGTGAATATTTGCAGTGACACAAGCAGCCTTAACAATTTGTTAGTCACCGGACATACAGAAACTGGACATCCTTGAGTTAGCAAAGAGAGGCAAAAGTTATGCCATAATCTATTCTGGCCAAGCCGGAGCATGAGCCAGAGACGCTGTAATGGATTCCATCTCAGACACTCTCTCTCTCTCTCTCTCTCCTTTTTTTTTTATCTACTCAGGAGAAAGCAGAGCCAGCTTCCTCCAGAAGCCCACACTATCCCCTGCTGTCATGCCTTTATTCTTGAGCTGGGGTCTCTGTTCAGCTTCTTTGTTCAGAGGTGGGAGGAAATCCTCATTCCTCTTCATCATTGTTTGGCAGGTGTAAACGTTCTGGTCATTGGGGCTTTCCATTGTCTCTCTGTGATTCTGCACTGGTATGAGTCTCCTACAGAAGGTTCCAGTCAGCTCTTTAAAGGCCCTATTAATAGCAGCCCAGACTGCAAGGTGACACTCCGCATCTCATGTTTTGTGCTGCCCCCAAGATCAGACTTAACTCTTCTTCCCGATACCCCTGCGGAGTGGCAATGCAAACTGAAGGACACAGGAATCATAGAAGTATTACAATAAATTCCCACTTTGTCAGGTGGCAAATAAACCATATTCCAAAGAAGGACTGTATTCCAGGGAAGTGGAACTTGTTTAATTGCGAGTGGAAGCAATTTTTACTGCTTGATAAACTGTTGGGAGAAAAAATGGTTTCAGTTCAGTCCTTCCCCCCTTATGTGCTAAGAAAGCTCTCACTCCAGTTCTTTGGGTTCACCAAGGAGAATGGCTGCAAAAACTGGAAAGGCCCGAGTTTATATTCTTGATATTTCTAGAGATAAAACAAATGAAAAGTTTAAACCCTTTACCATTATCCAGGCTTTTTCATACATCATAAACCTACTTTGTTCCCCTTTGTAAGTAACTTTTAAGCAATGTTGCTGCATCTTTACTCAATCACAGAAGCATCTAACATACAGTACTCAAAAATGCAAATGCATTCTAATCTGCTGAGCACACAACAATCTGACAAAGGAAGGTTGCAGATATTTCAAAAGCTGCAGAGGTGGGGAGAACCCAGCTGGAACATCGGCATGTGTACTTATTCTTTTTAACAGAACATCACTAGCCATCATATACAGCCCCCAGCTAAAACCTCTCCAGCACATCATCAAAGATCTACAACCTATCCTGGAAAACGATCCCTCACTCTCACAGACCTTGGGAGGCAGACCAGTCCTCGCTAACAGAAAGCCCCCCAACCTGAAGCAAATACTCACCAGCAACTACATACCACACCACAGAAACACTAACCCAGGAACCAATCCCTGTGACAAACCCTGTTGCCTCCTCTGTCCCCATATCTACTCTAGAAACACCATCATTGGACCCAACCACATCATCAGGGGCTAATTCACTTGCACGTCTACTAATGTGATATATGCCATCATGTGCCAGCAATGCCCCTCTGCCATGTACATTGGCCAAACCGGACAGTCTCTACGTAAAAGAATAAATGGACACAAATCAGACATCAGGAATGGTAACATACAAAAGCTAGAAGGAGAACACTTCAGTCTCCCTGGACATTCTATAACAGACTTAAAAGTAGCCATATTTCAACAAAAGCACTTCAAAACCAGACTTCAAAGAGAAACTGCAGAGCTACAATTCATTTGCAAACTTAACACCTTCAATTTGGGCTTGAATAGGGACTGGGAGTGGCTCGCTCACTACAAAACCAATTTTCCATCACTTGGTATTAACACCTCCTCATGAATTATTGTAAGTGGACCACATCCACCCTGATTGAATTGGTCTTTTCTCCCTTCTCTTCATGTGCCAGTATATCTATGCCTGTATCTGTAATTTTCATGCCATGCATCTGAAGAAGTGGGTTTTTACCCACGAAAGCTTATGCCCAAATAAATCTGTTAGTCTTTAAGGTGCCACCGGACTCCTCGTTATTCTTTTTAAATTTCTCAAGTGGAAGCACATTCAGAAGCATACATAAAACAGCCGCATCCGGCCATGTTCTCATTTAATTTTCATCATGTGGATCATTATATATTTCATGTCTCTGCAGAAAGCTACAGTATCCTGCAACTGGCTATTTTATATTCGGTGCCTTTGTTAGACTTTTCCTTCCACCGCTAATAGGAAAGGAAATCTCTTTTTAGTGAAGGCACTTGACTGGGATGCTGGAACTTGGCTTGAGCTCCCCGTAGTGCCACAGCATTGCTATGTTACCATAAGCAAGTCACTTAATATCTCTGTCTCATTTCTGCAGATATAGAAAGGTGATGATGCTTTGCCTAACAGAGGTGTTGTGTGGATATATACATTAATATGTGTGTGGTGCTCAGATACTGTAGTGATGAATGCCACATGGGAACCTAGACAGATAAAGCAGTTTTCCCATTACTCAGAGCTCTCCGTGTGCCAAAGTCCAAAGCAGTGTTGCCAGCTCTCATGATTTTACCATGGGAATTCTGGGCATATAAGCAGGGGCAGCTCCTTTTGAAGTTGATTAGAGCTGTGTCCACTTACAGCTGGAGTGAATTTGGCTCTAAGGGTCTGTCTACACAGCCAAAAAAACCCGTTAGCAGTGAGTCTCAGGTACGTCTACACTGGAATAAAAGCCCCGGGGCACGGCCATGGCTGGATTGGGTCAGCTGACAGGAGCTCAGGCTGCAAAGCTAAAAATTGCTGTGTAGATGTTTGGCCTCAGGCTGGAGCCAAGTTCTGAGATCCTCCCCCCACATGAGGTCCCAGAGCTGGGGCTTCAGCCCAGTCCCCAATGTCTACACAGCAATTGTACAGCCTTGCACTCTGAGCCCAAGTCAGCTGAACCAGGCCAGCAGCGGGTGTGTAATTGCTGCGTGGGCGTAGCCTCGGAGCCCAGGTCAACTGACTTGGGCTTGAAGGGCTCGGGTTGCGGGGCTAAAAATAACAGCATTGACATTCAAGCTCGGGCTGAAGCCCAGGCTCTGAGACCCTCCCCTCTCCCCGGGTTTCAGAGCCCAGGATCCAGCTTATCCTGATCATCAACACTGCTATTTTTAGCCCATTGTGCAAGCCTCACGATCCCAGGTCAGTTGACCCAGGCTCTGAGACTCACTGCTGCAGGATTTCTTTTGCTGTGTAGACTCTTAGGGTACATCTACACGGCAATTAACACCTGCATCTGGCCCAAGTCAGCTGGTTCAGGCTGTGGGGCTGTAGAATTGCTGTTGGGTTCAGGATGGAGCCCAAACTCTGGGACCCTGCAAAGGGGGAGGGTCCCAAAGCGCAGGCTCCAGCCTGAGCCTGAAAATCTACAGAGCAATTTTTAGCCCCGCAGCCTGGGCCTGGCGAGCCTGCGTCAGTTGACTTGGGCCAGCCGCAGCCATGCTTTTGGTCTTTGATTCCAGGCTAGACCTACCTAAGGGCTTGATTATCCCCTGTCATGCACCTCCTGTAGTCAGTTGTAGCTGGGTGTGTTCAAATGATCATTGAGGAGATTTAGCTTTTGGGAAGCAGAAGGGTTAAGCGCTTTGGTTTGTTTTCTAAACCATCATTTGAAAGATCCCTTCCCTAGTTCTCATTTCTACACAGCCTCAGAAGAAGAGCCCACTCAATGCAATAGTGAAGCAGGCGTCAATTTGTACTTTAAAGTAGTTCTGCTAAGGTTGACAAGTTTGCAATGTGTTTTGCTCCCCTAGTTGTAATTTCAATGCTATAGGTCTTTGCTCGCTTATAAAGTGCAGAAACCTATATTTATTGACACAAATATCTCTGAAAGCAAGATGGCAACAAAAGGGCAACTTTTTAATTTCTGTGTAATGTTGCTCAGCAGTCAAGCAATCTAATCTCTCTTATTGATTCAGAGCAGTCACACATGTCACTAATGTATTACATGCACACACAAAAATAACACAAGAGATGCACTAGATTGCATTATTACTCACTTCCTACTTCTAACTTAAGGATGTGTTAGTAGGAGTGTTATACAAACTGTTGACACAGTATTAACAAGAAGAAATACAATACAATGTGTTGTAGGAGTATGGCGCAATACAGTTCTCCTGTGTGGGCTGGAAAAAGTATTTTTTAAAATATTCTGATTACACAGACTATACACTGTTAGCTCAGTTGTCTCCAGTTACAAATGTTCCAACACCCACCTAGCCCTATTATATGGTTCCTATCATGGGTGGCGTCATCATCTAATTGTTACAGCATTGGACAGGGAGTCAGAACTCCTGGCTTCTAGTCCTGGCTCTGACAATTACTTGCTGACTGTCTTAGGGCAGGTAATAGATTAACCTCTGTGTACCTCAATTTCCCCATCTGTAAATTGAGATAACAATACTTAACTCTGGTTTGCTTATTTATACTTAGAACTCAGTCCCACTCTCCAGAACTCAGTAACAGAGCTTGTCAAAAATTGGAATTTGCATCCCATGTGAAATTCCAATACTTAAAAATTTGTTTTAATCTAAAATCAGGATGAAAAGTCAAAATACTGAATTTTTTTGTAGAATGGAAATTTCCAATAAATATTGGTTTGGTAATGTCAATTGAACCAAATCATAAGATTTTGTTTTGTCTTAGTTTGATATTAATTAATGTCACCCTGAGCTGCTGCAGTGCCTCATGGGAGTTGTAATGCAGGTGCTGGACTACATTTCCCATGATGCATCATGTTGGTTCAACTAGTAACAACACCATTGTGAGTCCTGGGAGAAGTAGTCCAGCCAAAGAGCCCAATCCACAGAAGAGAATGGGTGCATGAGGCATGCAAGCTGTAACTTCCATGAGGCACTGCTCAAGAGAACAAATTAATGTTGAAGTGACTTGAAGCAACAAAACAATTAGATTTGGTTCAACAAACTGAAATGTTTCAATTTGGGTTGACCCAAAACAAAATATTCCATTTTGGTTTTCCTGATAGACAATTGAAACATTTTGGTAAAATCAAAATTTGTTGAGGGAACTTTCAGTGTTGTAGAAACTGCATTTTCCATTGAAAATGCATTTTGATGGAAAATTCCCGGCAGCTCTAATCAAGTAGCTTCATCATGTAATGATGAAAATGATTAACTACTCTGGGGTAGGCCTATGCAACAGCAGATTTTCAAAATACATCATGATCACATGTTCCTGTATCAAAGGGTAGGAGCAATGCTCAGATCACATAGCATCAGACGATCTGAGCAATTCCTTGGACTCTTATATGGCATAGTTGCTAGTGAAATCAATGAGGGACCCCACAGAATGAGTAAATAAAGTAAAAAAAAATACAAAATGTAAAAGAATATTATTAAAATAAATGCAGCACTATACAGAGGAAATGGTCATTTCTCAGGAGTGGAAGGATGGTTAAAGTACAGGTCCAAAAGTTTTGAGTTCTATCATTTGCTCTCTGGAAGACTCACACCCAAGTCACATGGATTCCAGAAATTTAAATTGTCAGCAGGCATAGAATCCTGGACCTTCAACTCCAAACCATGAGCCTTTCCTTTTGGAATAAAAGGAGCAATTCTGTTAGCTGTTATCAGTAGTAGGCTGTCATCTATTATATACGAGCGGGGGACACACTGCACTTAGTCAACATGTAGTCTATGGAGTACGCCAGCTTGCCCTCTTCTGCAGTGAGTTACTTCCCTGAACAGGTGCTCCCACAGACACAGGGGTGAGTGAATTGTACAAACCTCTGCCTGCATGAGTAAATGGCTTTCCTGGATAACCTTGGCCAAGTCACATGCAGGGAGATTTCCAAGGACCTCCTGTGACTGCACAGAGCATTTGGCAGCTGGTTTTGGCAGAAAACCAGGGGAAATTTGAAGGCAGAATGTGGGTAGTATCTATTTACCTGCAGCACATTGTTTAGCTTATAGATGTCCCAAGGTGCTAGATAAGGTCCAGACAGGTTGTGTTCTTTGGTAAAGGAAGTGAGGCAAAGCTGGGACCTGAGCAATTTCAAGAAGGCCTGTCATTCTGTATATTGTGACATGGGGTGCCCACGCTGTCTGGGTGCTCAGTCCTCAGCAAGGTACCCAGCCAATGGAGTTTTCCAAACCTCACTGCTGTTCTGCCTATATCTAAGGCTACGTCGTCACTAGAAATGCTGCACCGTGTGGACATACACTAAAGCAACAGGAGGGTTCTCCTGTCATTGTAGTTAATCCACCTCCCTGAGAGGTGGTAGCTAGGGCAACAGAAGAATTCTTCCATTGACTTAGCACTGTCTACACTGGGGTTAGGTTGACTTAACTATGTCATTCAGGGTGGTGGATTTTTCACACTCCTGAGCGACATAGCTGGGCCAATCTAACTTTTTAGTGTGGACCAGGCCTTAATGTCACATCCGCCACTCAAAGTCACTCAAGGCACTTCAGGAACCCTGTCATGAAGCAGCCATGGCCTGCTGGGTGAGGGATGGGAGAGGAGGGATGAGGGTACAGTAACCTCTCCTGAATTGCACATGAATAGTTAGAAAAGCCTTGAACAGAGATGGGAGGGAGGACAGAGATTTGGTCACTGTTTTTAAAGTGACAGTAAAACAAATGTTCACATTCCGTGCTTGAATGTTGCAGAAGTGGAATGGAAAGCAGGAAAGGGCAGTGTCTGCACACTAAACCAATAATATTCAGTAGCGCAGGCAGGTGCCAAGAGCCTTATGGTTGCTCATCTAAGGATAGAAGAGGGAATGTAGTGTCTTGGGTTTTTTTTAAGCTGATGTTTGGCTATTCAAGTTGCTTGAGCATTTGGTAGTCAGATTTTCTGAAAGCTCCCCATGCAGATTTCCTGAGTGCTCAAGACTCAGCTGAAATAACCACTAGACTAGATATAGAATCATAGAATCATAGAATTCAAGATCAGAAGGGACCATTATGATCATCTAGTCTGACCTCCTGCAAGATGCAGGCCACATAGCCGATCCACCCACTCCTTAGCAAGAGATATATATTAGCATATGCAAAGGAAAGGACCATCTGAATAGGTAGGAAGCTGCTGGCAGGGTGGTCACCATGACATCTCCTTGCCTTTTGATCCTGCTCTACCTTGCTCCAAAGTAGCCCAGATTTGCTGACATTCAATCACACTCAGCTATTCCGGAGGCTTTGGAGAAGGTGGATATTTCTTAATGGTTAATTTTTTTCTGGAGGGCTGGTTATTTTCCTCCTTTTTCCCGCCTTCTGCTGTAAGGTCTAATTTGTTGCTGCTGCATGCAGTGGAGGTTGCTGCTGGTCAAAGGTGCCTAGAGCTTTGAATGAGTATCTTTTCTGTCTGATTATATAAATATAAATAAATTAAATACACCATAAAAAAGACAGCTAGGCCTGTTCTCCCCTCATCTCCTACATATCTCTCTTCAAGGCACTAGATCTAAAGAACACTGTAAATATTTGACAGCAGGGATTGTGAATCCCAGGACTGGCACTGAACAGTCACAAATGGACTTTTAAATCTGCATAAGTAACCATTCCAAAATACACATTTAGAAAACAATAAACCCACTTTCCCAGTCTTCCTTTTACTAGCAAGAGGAAGAAGTGCCTCCAGTTGTTTTACAGCAGCCTCTTCTGCCTGGTTCACGGAATGGCCTCTCTGGAGGGGGCACAGTCTAGTCTTGTTAATTAAGGTATGTTTACACTGGAATGCAAGACCTGTGGCTGGCCCAGGTCAGTTGCCTCAGGCTTGTGGGATTAAAAATTGCAGTGTGAACATTAGGAGTTGGGCTGGAGCCCGGGTTCTGGGATCCTTCCCCCTTGTGGGGTCCTAAAGTCCAGGTTCCAGCCCGAGCCCCAGCATCTACAGAGCAATTTTACAGCCCCATGGGCCCGAATCAGCTGACCTGGGCCAGCCATGGGTGTTTAATTGCAGTGTAGACATGCCCTTAGAGGCCCACTGTATTAAATGATCTGTCAGAAACTCGAAACTGCTTTCACTGGGTTAGAGAAAGATGGTTTTGTGATTAAGGCAGTGGAGGGGCTTGAGAGAACTGAGTTAAATTTCATGCTCTGACATGCACATCTTGTATGACTAGAGCAAATTACTTAACCTCTCTGTGCCTCAGTTCCCCATCTGTAAAATGGGGATGTAATAGCCCCTTTCACCCATCCTTTGCCTTGTCTAGTTAGACTGTAAGCTCTTCTAGATGGAGATCGTCTCTTATTATATATGTGTAGGGCACTGGTTCGGGCCTCTAGAAAATAACTACAAATAATAATAATGATAGGAAAACCTGATTCCCAAAACCTAGGGAGCTAAGTTTGGGCCTCCTGGTTCTTTGCTTGTATTGACTCTAATTATTACATAGAATTTAAGATTTCTCTTTGTAAGGACAAAGACAAATTTTTATTGAAGGATACAAATACTTGCTTGAGAGATTGGAGCAGGTAAATAGGTTTGAATGCAGGCAAATACATCTGCTTCAGATAAAACCACAGAGGTAAGATATACAGTCTCATGTTGTATTACCCTCCGCGTACAGCTGTGTTTTGTCCTGCTTCAGCTTGTTGGAAGTTTTTGGATGGAGAGTGATGATGAACTGCCAGGTTCCAGTGATTTTGGGTTCTGAGTGTTGCTTTTTTCCAGTTTATTCCAGTCTGATTCTGCATGTCAAGAGCTGATGATAGCAAGGAAAAGGTAGACCATATATTATGCTGCCCTTTTTATATCTCTTGTTTGGTTGGTAAATGTAGTGCCTGATATAACAATATGAGTTTCCTGAAACTTGCTTAAAAGAAAGTTGGGATTTTACGGAAGACAAGATGTCTGCTCCTTCCAACCAATGCTCTCTATTCATTTACACGGAATGGGTCAGATTTGCCATTGCCCTGCACCATTTGTACTCTTATGTGCTGATGCAGAGTGTTTTTGAAAAGCTATCATTCTGATTCAGTAGCATTTTGCACTCTACACTGGTGTAAATGAATGTACGAGGTTGTACAGGGCTACAGAGAGGAAGGACCAATACCATGAGTTACGGTACTCATATATTTATTGTTTTACCATTTGTCCTTAGCTTGAAAATTCAATCTGCATACAGTAGGGCAAGGGGAATTGCAGTACCACTGCACTTCAGCAGATGTCACCATCCTTTCACCCAAAGAGGCATTATTCTCTGTGATATCTATCTGCTGCTGTTTTGTTCACTGTTGGATGACGGAATGATATAGTATCCAAGTTAAGAGTTGCAAATAATTCGTTTTGATTGGACAGGGGATACTATATGAAAAATATAAATAGTAATACCATACTTATTCAACTGCATCTTAAGCAAACAAACTAACTTACTAATCTTTCACGTATAGTCAGAACACGGTGTGAATGTCTGTTTGTTTGAAAATTGCCAACTAAATCAATATGACATTTACTGAGCTTTATTCCCTAATGATTTCTGGGTTTTATTTTCAACACTTCTTCTCTGGGAATTTACATGTTAAAATCCAAAGTGCACACAATGTCTGCAAGCCTGCATCAGGGAGGCAGCATTCTCACCTCTGTTGTGGAACTGAATCTGCAAAATGGCAGGAAAGGCTTTGAAAAGAAAAAGCTTGTGAAGGATGCAAACGCACCATCAAAATGTTAGCTGATTCGGGTGTTGAACCAATTTAGTGAGCAGGAGTCTTTCTCCTGGATGAGAGTTTTTGAAAGTGTAACCAGACTCATGCATTAATTATTATATTTATTGGTATGACAGTAGCATTTCAAAGCCCACCTGAGACTGGGACCCTTTTGCTCCAAGCACTGGATACTCTCATAGTGAGAAACAGTCCTTGGCTCAAAACGTTTACAGTCATAGGTCCTATTTCGGGAAACCACTTACACGCAGGCATAATTCCATCCGTGCTCGGGATTTCAGTGAGATTTAAGCATATATTTAAAGTTAAGCATGTGCTAAGTATTGTCCTGAATAGTGATGCTTTCCAAAATCAGGGCCTGAATACACAAGACAAACAAAGGGAGGGGGAAAGCTGAGGCACAGAGAAGTGATGTGACTTGCCCAGGGTCATCCAGCAGGTCAGTGGCAGAGCTGGGAATAAAACCCAGGTAGCCTGACTCCCAGTCCAAAACATTTCTGTTTTTGACTAAAGCCCATGTTCTGATCTGATACACCTGGGCATAAATCCAAAGTAACTCATCTGAAATCAATGGTGTTACTCTGACTCTACATTGATGTAACAGAGAGTAGAAGCTGGCCCTAAGATGATAACATGGAGGCAGTGAAAAGTGGACAGATACTATAATATCGTTTTTGGTAGTTTCCAGTACCAGTCTCTGTTCCTTCAGAATTTGAATCCTGTGGGTTGAACTAATTTCAGGTATATTTCCTGCCTCCCGAGCCATAACAAAAACCAGGCAGCTGTATTTGTTACTGTTTTGTAATATATTTTTCCAGGAAAACACAGCTTAGAGGTTCAGTTGAACTGAAATACCTAGGCATTGTTTGTTCCTTTTAATGTGCCTCAGTAGACAGTTGACCAGATCACAGGTCCTGCAACAGAGAATTTAGATATCTAAGTTCAGTACAGGTCAACATCTTATCAAATAAGATGTTTTGGAAATTGGAGCTTAAGAGTCATGTTCCATGAAAAGAAATGCAAAAAAATAGGTTGATAAAATGGGGAGGTGGTTGCATTTCAGTTATTGATTAAATACAATGCAAAACACATTTTGTTTGAGAAGAAGAAAGGGAGGTCACCTGACAGACACCATTTCGGCATTCAAAGCACATAAAATGGAGGTGAGAGTAGGAGTGTCATTTGGAGGTGAGCACTTATAAATGCATTAAATTCATAACACTCCTAAGCCACCCCATGTATTCAAACTGCAGGGAGGAAAAACCCTCTTATTTCAAGAGAAAGAGGGAATCCCTCTTCTGTTCCATGGATTTTATGTAATAATGAACAGACACAAAATCTATTTAATGTTTTCTGTAATGAATATGGTATGTGATTGAAAAAGGCAGTATTGTTTCAATTAATTACAACAATTGTCAATTATAGCACAATTTTAATTGAAATACAGAGAGAGCCAAATGAATGTCAAATATATTAATCGAGATCAACTTCATTGAAAAGAATAGTGAATGAATAATGATGAAACACCAAAAATAAAATGTCATGGTTTGGAAGTAACACATCTTAGCCCTTTTATGCAGGTTATCAGGATTACTTGATGTACTACTGAACTTTATGGTTAGTGGTGTGTTCATTATTGCTGGAATATAACTAGAGATTGGTCAAAATCTAAACCACTTATCCAAACTTCCCTGCCTTGATGCATTTGGGTCTGGGTCTGAACCATTTCAGTTCTGGTTTTGCAAAACAAAATGCAGAGGAACAAGGTTTAGCAAAATCAAAATGAAGTCTTTTTTGCCCCCCTGTAAATCAAAACCATGTGCTTGAAACCCCTATCCTCCCTAAAATCGGATAAAATGAGATCCAAGACCTGATCTGGTTTTACAAAACCCAACAGATGAAGTTTTCCAAACCAACATCAATAAATCATCCAATTTTGCATATCACTTATTACAGTAGAATAAGTACAGCTTCAAAGAATAATCTCATATCAAAGGCCATAATTCACTAGTGGTAAATGTGTGGATTTTCTTCACAGGACAACAGAGAGAACTATGCGGACCCTTCAAAGTTTGTTTGGGAAGGTGTTTGTGTCTGTGTGTGTGTAAAATTGTGTCACATATGAGCTCACAGCCCTGATGTCTGAAAGAGATCATGTACAAATGAATTTGGAAAAAAGGGTAAACAGTGAGGTAGCAAAATTTGCAGACAATACAAAACTATGCAAGGCAGTTAAGTCCAAAGCAGACTGACGAGTTACAAAGAGATCTCACTAAACTGGTGATTGGGCAACAAATAGCAGATGAAATTCAATATTGATAAATGCAAAGTAATGCACGTTGGAAAACATAATCCGAACTATGCATACAAAATTATGGGAGCTTAATTAGCCGTTGCCACTCAATCTTAGTGTCATTGTGGATTGTTCTCTGAAAACATCCACTCAATGTGCAGCAGCAGCCAAAAAAGCTAACAGAATGTTAGGAACCATTAGGAAAAGGATAAACTATAAGACAGAAAATATCATAATGCAACTATAGAAATCCATGGAATGCCCATACCTTGAATACTACATGCAGTTCTGGTTGCCCATCTCAAAAAAGATATTTTAGAATTGGAAAAGGTAAATGATTAAGGGTATGGAATAATTTCCATATGAAATAAGGAGACAGATCAACAGAGCCAGACGTGTACCCAGAAGCCTCCTACTGCAAGACAAACCCAAGAAAGAAACCAACAGGACTCCACTGGCCATCACATACAGTCCCCAGCTAAAACCCCTCCAGCGCATCATCAGGGATCTACAACCCATCCTGGAGAATGATCCCACACTTTCACAGGCCTTGGGTGGCAGGCCAGTCCTCGCCCACAGACAACCTGCCAACCTGAAGCATATTCTCACCAGTAACTGCACACCGCACCATAGTAACTCTAGCTCAGGAACCAACCCATGCAACAAACCTCGATGCCAACTCTGCCCACATATCTACACCAGCAACACCATCACAGGACCTAACCAGATCAGCCACACCATCACCGGTTCATTCACCTGCACGTCCACCAATGTAATAGATGCCATCATATGCCAGCAATGCCCCTCTGCTATGTACATCGGCCAAACTGGACAGTCTCTAAGGAAAAGGATAAATGGACACAAATCAGATATTAGGAATGGCAATATACAAAAACCTGTAGGAGAACACTTCAACCTCCCTGGCCACACAATAGCAGATCTTAAGGTGGCCATCCTGCAGCAAAAAAACTTCAGGACCAGACTTCAAAGAGAAACTGCTGAGCTCCAGTTCATCTGCAAATTTGACACCATCAGCTCAGGATTAAACAAAGACTGTGAATGGCTTGCCAATTACAGAACCAGTTTCTCCTCCCTTGGTTTTCACACCTCAACTGCTAGAACAGGGCCTCATCCTCCCTGATTGAACTAACCTCGTTATCTCTAGCTTGCTTCTTGCTTGCATATATAAACCTGTCCCTGGAAATTTCCACCACTTGCATCCGAAGAAGTGGGTATTCACCCACGAAAGCTCATGCTGCAAAACGTCTGTTAGTCTATAAGGTGCCACAGGATTCTTTGTTGCTTTTACAGATCCAGACTAACACGGCTACCCCTCTGATACTTGACACCATGCAAGGCACTGCATTTAGCCGTATGGAGTGGAAATCCATCAACCTCATGAAGAAACTTGCACAAATACAGACAGACATCATCTTCCTTTCCAAATGCAAACAGATGGACATCATACCAAATGGACTAAAGGTAAAAAATCCACTGCTATCTACATACTACACAGACCACAGTGAGAGATTATGCCATACTCTATCAAAGAAACTGAGGAACCACCTGATCAGCCTCCTATACAGCAAACAGGAAAACATCAAAAAAGAGCTCTCCAACCTGGAGACTCTCATCAATAACCAAACTTCCATACAAACGGACTTCACTAAAATAAGACAGGAGATCTACATCACTCACTTCACCTCTCTACAAAGGAAAAAGGACTGTAAGCTGTCTAAACTCCTACCTGCCACATGGGGCCACAACCGTGGTACCCCTAACCCACCCAGCAATATCGTCAATCTATCCAACCACACACTCAGCCCAGAAGAAACGTCTGTCCTATCTCGGGGACTCTCTTTTTGCCCTGCCACCCCCACCAACATGATACAGTTCTGCGGCGATCTGGAAGTCTACTTTCGCCGTCTCCGACTCAAAGAATACTTTCAGGACAACACTGAACAGCGCACTGATACACAGTTACCCTCCCACCAACAGCACAAAAAAAAGAAGAACTCCACATGGACTCCTCCTGAGGGTCGAAATGACAGTCTGGACCTATACATTGAATGCTTCCGCCGATGTGCACAGGCAGAAATTGTGGAAAAACAACATCGCTTGCCTCATAACCTAAGTCGTGCAGAACGCAATGCCATCCACAGCCTCAGAAACCATCCTGACATTATAATCAAAGAGGCTGATAAAGGAGGTGCTGTTGTCATCATGAACAGGTCTGACTACCAAAAGGAGGCCGCCAGACAACTCTCCAACACCAAATTCTACAGGCCACTGCCCTCAGATCCCACTGAGGAATACACTAAGGAACTGAACCATCTACTCAGGACACTCCCTACACTAACACCGGAACAAATCAACATACCCTTAGAGCCCCGACCAGGGCTGTTCTATCTACTGCCCAAAATCCACAAACCTGGAAATCCTGGACGCCCCATCATCTCGGGCATTGGAACTCTCACTGAAAGACTGTCTGGATATGTGGACTTTCTACTCAGACCCTATGCCACCAGCACTCCCAGCTATCTCCGTGACACCACTGATTTCCTGAGGAAACTACAATGCATTGGTGACCTTCCAGAAAACACCATCCTGGCCACCATGGATGTAGAGGCTCTCTACACCAACATCCCACACGCTGATGGAATACAAGCTGTCAGGAACAGTATCCCTGATGATGCCACAGCACAACTGGTTGCTGAGCTCTGTGCCTTTATCCTCAGACACAACTATTTCAAATTTGATGACAATATATATCTCCAGATCAGTGGCACCGCTATGGGCACCCGCATGGCCCCACAATATGCCAATATTTTTATGGCTGACCTGGAACAACGCTTCCTCAGCTCCCGTCCACTCACGCCCCTTCTCTACCTACGCTACATTGATGACATCTTCATCATCTGGACCCATGGGAAAGAGACTCTGGAAAAATTCCACCACGATTTCAACAGCTTCCACCCCACCATCAACCTCAGCCTGGACCAATCTACACGGGAGGTCCACTTCCTAGACACTACGGTGCAAATAATTGATGGACACATTAACACCACCCTATACCGAAAACCTACCGACCGCTATGCCTACCTTCATGCCTCCAGCTTCCATCCCGGGCACACCACAAGATCCATTGTCTACAGCCAAGCACTGAGGTACAACCGCATCTGCTCTAACCCCACAGACAGAGACCAACACCTACAAAATCTCCACCAAGCATTCTCAAAACTACAGTACCCACACGAGGAAATAAGGAGACAGATCAACAGAGCCAGACGTGTACCCAGAAGCCTCCTACTGCAAGACAAACCCAAGAAAGAAACCAACAGGACTCCACTGGCCATCACATACAGTCCCCAGCTAAAACCCTCCAGCGCATCATCAGGGATCTACAACCCATCCTGGAGAATGATCCCACACTTTCACAGGCCTTGGGTGGCAGGCCAGTCCTCGCCCACAGACAACCTGCCAACCTGAAGCATATTCTCACCAGTAACTGCACACCGTATAGTAACTCTAGCTCAGGAACCAACCCATGCAACAAACCTCGATGCCAACTCTGCCCACATATCTACACCAGCAACACCATCACAGGACCTAACCAGATCAGCCACACCATCACCGGTTCATTCACCTGCACGTCCACCAATGTAATAGATGCCATCATATGCCAGCAATGCCCCTCTGCTATGTACATCGGCCAAACTGGACAGTCTCTAAGGAAAAGGATAAATGGACACAAATCAGATATTAGGAATGGCAATATACAAAAACCTGTAGGAGAACACTTCAACCTCCCTGGCCACACAATAGCAGATCTTAAGGTGGCCATCCTGCAGCAAAAAAACTTCAGGACCAGACTTCAAAGAGAAACTGCTGAGCTCCAGTTCATCTGCAAATTTGACACCATCAGCTCAGGATTAAACAAAGACTGTGAATGGCTTGCCAATTACAGAACCAGTTTCTCCTCCCTTGGTTTTCACACCTCAACTGCTAGAACAGGGCCTCATCCTCCCTGATTGAACTAACCTCGTTATCTCTAGCTTGCTTCTTGCTTGCATATATAAACCTGCCCCTGGACATTTCCACCACTTGCATCCGAAGAAGTGGGTATTCACCCACGAAAGCTCATGCTGCAAAACGTCTGTTAGTCTATAAGGTGCCACAGGATTCTTTGCTGCTTCCACTGTTTTATTGCGACCTCTGTTGGGCGTATTGGTCAAGGGGTCCTTCCAGTTGTACCCTTCCCCACAACAGAGGATCTCCAGAAGGTGCACAGGGCCTTTCATTTATATAGATGGGCCAGGGGTGAAGTAGTGTTCATTCTGACAATTTACAAGTGTAGACGAGCGGACTCACCCCTGCGGTGCCTCCTGGGAATTAGCTCTTTTCCAGCCAGGAGTGCCCTCTGCAGGCCAGTGATCCACCTGTCCTCTTGGCCCATGTCCCTCCCTGGACCCCGGTGCTCTTTTAACTTGGGTGCTGCCCCCTGGCAGTCCCCCACCAATCTGGGTCTCCCTTCCCTGGGGAACCCCCAACCCACTACCCCCACTTCACCTCAGAATATGGCTACTGCCCAGTCACCATCTAACCCCACGCCCTGGGGCAGACTGCAGTATCAGCCAGTCATCATAGGCAAAGGGGTTTGGACCTGCTGCCTTTGCCTACCTCTTGGCTGCCCCCTGCCACCCCCAGTACCTTTTGGCCTTATGCTAGGCCACAGCCTGGGGCTTTCCAGGCAGGAGCTCCCCAGCTCCTCTGCCTTTCCCCAGCCCTGCCCCACTCCAGTACCCTATGTCTAGCTCCCTGCAGCCAGGCCCTTCTCCCTCTACAGGCAGAGGGAGACAGTCTGGGCTTCTGGCTCACTGCCTGTTATAGGGGCCAGCTGATCTCTTGATTGGGACCTGGCCACAGCTGGGCCTGCTTTCCCCCAATCAGCCCAGGCTTCTTGCCCCAGCCCCAGCCCTCTTCTGGGCTGTTTTAAGCCCCAAAGGGCAGGAGCGGGTAATCACTCCGCTACAACAAGCTATTCCTATTGTCTTAAACAAACAAAAATATCTGCTTTGCAGACTAATGCTGCGTCAATTACCCCCACATTGAAATAATCCACCAGAACAACATCTTGGCTTTAAAACAAAAGGCAATCCCACAAATAGGACTAATAGCAAGTACAGAATGTTATACAGTTGCTAGAATTAGTAAATGTGTCATTTTATATAAATAAAATATATGCAAGAGTCTGGAGTATAATCACTTTAACAAGGCAAGATAATGTACATTATTAGTATTAATTATACTAATTATTAGTATTTATTATACTAATTATACCTGGTGGCTGGTAGCAACACAGAGTGTTCTGCAGAAAATCCAATATATCTATTACAACTGCTGTAGTAAATTTTAGAGATGAATCTGATATAAAACTCACAGTTTGAATGTGTTTTTTAAATTTTTTTAACGTGTTGGAAGGGCGGTGTTGAAATCTGAATCTGAATTTTACAGCTCGGTCCTTTCAGTAGTTCAAAGTGTGCAAGCTGTTTCAATCCTTTCATTAATCACCACTCCCATTTTTAAATCCAATGCTTAGCTCAAAGAAATCATGGTTATTATTTTTTAGGGCAGGTCTACACTAAGGGTGGGGGTCGAACTAGGGTACGCAAGTTCAGCTACGTGAATAGCGTAGCTGAATTCGAAGTACCCTAGTTCGAACTACTCACCCGTCCAGACGCCGCGGAATCGAAGTCCGCGGCTCCAAGGTTGACTCTGCCACCGCCTTTTGCAGTGGTGGAGTACCGGAGTCGACCGCAGCGCTTCCGGAGTTCGAACTATCGCGTCCAGATTAGATGCGATAGTTCGAACTCCAAGAAGTCGAACTCACCGCGTCAACCCGGCTGGTAAGTGTAGACTAGCCCTCAGACATTCTTCAAACACAGATTCTGTTGTATTGGAGGAAAATGTTTACTAAATCAGAGCTGGATTCTGTAACCCTTACTTTACTTTAACTGCAGTCTCTCTGATTTCAGTGAGACTAGTTATGGAGTGAAATACTTATTCCACATGTGTAATGGTGGTTACACTGGGCCTTAGAAATTATGGATAATAAGGTATTTTCATTCTTTAGACATATTGAATAGATCACATCCAAGGATTAGATTTATTATCTTATTTGGCTTCATCGTTATATAACAATTCCCTCAGCACAGGCTTTCTCCCTTGCAGTGTCATGACACAGTTCATATGTTACATCAGCACCACCATATGATGTGAGGCCTGCAGCCATACCAACTTGACTGTCATCTTGTTAGCTTTCAGACTAGGCAGTGCCATTACTGTACTTAGAAGGGAATCAAACTGAGCTGTTGGCTTCACAGGTGGCAGCCTTCCCTGTGCGTCAGTACTCAAGGGAGCACAGGGACGGCTTCCTCCAGGCACCTCGTCCACACATTGTCCCAAATGGAGCATATAGGAGGCACACTAGCACTGCCCCAGTCTGTACTGGATTGTACAGACTATTCACTGCCCCTGTGTAGCAGGGATCTTGGCCAGGTACAATCACTCCCAAATCTCCTTTTTCCCTGCAACTCCCCACCAACTCTTACTTAGGGCATTAAACTAAATGGCACAGCCTGGCTCTAAAGGCCTGATTTTCAAAGGTGCTGAGTGTCTGGAGCTCCAGTTGACTTCAACTGTGGGTGCTCAGCACTTCTGAACATCAGCGCTAATCGAATAAGGGTATGTCTAGGCAGCATTTTTGGCTGGAGTCAACAGACTCAGGCTAAAGGGGCTCATGCTAGTGCTCTATAAATAGCTGTATAGGCAGTGCTTTGAAGTTGCAGCTTGGGCAGGAGATCAGGCTCTACCCGCTTGAACCTTTAACTTCAAAGTGCTGTCTGAACAGCTATTTTTAGAGCGCTAGTGTGAGCCCTGCCTGCCCAAGTCTGTCAGCCTAGGCTGGGAGGCTCATTCCAAAATGGTGTATAGACATACCCTAAGGTAGTAATGGGCCAAATCCTTACCTGGTGGTAATCAGCCACGTCAATGGAACTATGCTTGTTGACGCCAGCTGAGGATCTGGCCTGAAAATGGAAAATAAAGGAAAACTTTCACAGATATTCCATTTTCTGTTTTGAGAACTTTCTTGTTACCTTGCATGGGGAATTGTAATAACTAACATTGATCGACATAAAATGGATCTCAGCTGCTTGAAATCAAAGAGGACTGTTTTTCACTATTAAGAGCTTCTTTATTGTTGAGTTACAGTTCCCTTCAGCATCTCTATCCTCTCCTACAGGTGCAGATGATCACAGAACCTATTGCTGACCCACTCTGGGGCCGAAATTCCAAGAAATGCTCATTTTAGTTTTCTGGTTCAGATGGCAATGCATTCTACAATTAGTCTGTCAGCAAACAAAGACATTAATCTGGAGTTGTATAGTTCTTGCACTTCCTGATGTGACTCAGGAAACTGTAGCTCTAAGTAAAAAGTGTTTAACCTTTTTGTCAGAGGTTAAACATATAAAAGGGGAATGTCAAGCTTTTATTTTCCTGTTATTGTCACATTAAATGGAACAATGGAGTGCAATTGTTTTATGGACTTCATTGTAGAAGATAATTATATATCTATGATGTTCTTCCCACCTAACTGTTTTTTCTTGCCCTGTAACTGATTCAAAGCTGCAATTTATGGGCCTTGCTAATGTATGTGTTTCTTCAAAGCTGGCTATTCATGATGTATTATTATTATTAAGTAAGATTTTCAGTAGCATTTTGATTAAGAGAGCTGCTCAGAAGGTTTCAAAATTTGAAATTTGTGTTACATTTTATGAAAAAATCTCACCCAAAAACAAGGTGGAAAAAACCTTGTGAAAATTCCCCATTTTTCAGTCAGCTCTATTTATGACAATTAAGGATTTTTGTCTAAGAATTAATAGGGGTGAGAGCATAGGCGCTGACTTCCCCTCTGCCCGGTGGGTGCTCGACCCCCCTCCACCTCTGACCCCGCCTCTGCACCGCCTTCGCCCCACCCCCATTCCACCTCTTCCCCAAAGTCCCTGCCCCACCCTGCCTTTTCCTACCCCAACCCCGCCCTCTTCCCGCCCCCATTCCACCCCTTCCCCCAAGTCCCCGCCCCTGGCCTGCCTCTTCTCCACCTCCTCCCCTGAGCACACTTCATCCCTGCCCCTCCTCCTCCCTCCCAGAAAGTCCTAAGCACCACCAAACAGCTGTTAAGTGGCAAGGGGCAGGAAGCTCTGGGAGGGAGGGAGGAGGAGGACCAGGGATGTGGCATGTGGAGGAGCGGGGGAGGGGGAAGAAGGAGGTGAAGAGGGGGGAGCTTGGCTGCTGGTGGGTGTGGCGCACCCACTAATTTTTCCTGGTGGAGGCTCCAGCCCCAGAGCACCCACGGAGTCGACGCCTGTGGGTGAGTTATATTGGTTTGTTTATTATGTTTATCTCCTTTTTTGTATTCAGACACAACTATTTATCTATCTATCTACCTGTATTGTGGAAGCACCTAGGAGCCCACGTCATGGACTAGGGGCCCATTGTGCTAGGTGCTGTACAAACACAGAATAAAAACATGGCCCCTTCTGCCAAAGAACTTCCAGTCTAAGTAAAATAATGAGCTCCCTTTAGCTCAATCCTATTTTTTTTCACAGCTTTATCTCTGCACATTTTTAATAACTCCATATAGGTCAGACAGGATTTCTCTGTGTAATGCCAGACTTTTCTGATTGCACACTAAGTAGAGCCAGTAGAAACTTTTTGAATTTAGAAATGTCATCAAAATTTGAAAAGTAAAAACATTCTAAAAAGCTTGTGAAAAGTTTTGGTTTAATGTAATTTCTCCACCTACCCATACCGCTTGGTCAGCAATTTCAAAATCTGAAGGAAAAAAAGGGGGGGAAATGAAATTTTTTCATGTGAAATTTTCTATCCCCAGCATGAACACGCATGCATGCATGCACACACTAGCTTTACTGATAAGCTTATTCCTAGATTTCGCCCTTTCCCTCAGTGAGAGAATTCTGCCTGCTCTGGTATTTGCTGAGCTGGAACCTCTTACTTCATGCCCACTACTCAAATCTTGAGTCAATCCCGAGAGAAGTGACAGTGGGGAAGGGTTTGAGATCCTCCCTTTTATTTACCCCTTCATTCTCACTGGATCTCAGCAGCAACTGCTCTAGCATTTCCACGGAGATGGCAGAATGGAGTCACTGTGAGGGACCTGTAACAGCAATACAGCACTCAGCTGTCATCCATCATGGTATCTATTCCATTTGTACGTCTAGCACCTTTACCTCCCTTCATCCTTTCTCCACACTTCTTAAGGATTTTACTGACAGCGACTGTGATGAGTTTCGACACAGAGACTCCCTTGGGACTGTCACCTGATGTGCTGAAATTACCTCTGAGCCTGTTTTCCCTGCCAGCTTGGGACTCCAGAATCCTGCCTTGTTGAGCCAGACACACTACTCCTCTGCAACACAGACCCTGGGTCTGAACCATGCCCCCAAAGCTGCAGGCTTTAACTGAAAACCGCGCAGCAGGTTACCTATCTCCAGCACCCAGACACCCAGTTCTCAATGTGATCCAAACCCCAAATAAATCCGTTTTACTCTGTATAAAGCTTATACAGGGTAAACTCATTAATTGTTTGCCCTCTATATCACTGATAGAGAGATATGTTTGTTCCCCCAGGTATTAATCACTTACTCTGGGTTTACTAATAAACAAAAGTGATTTTATTAAGTATAAAAAGTAGGATTTAAGAGGTTTCAAGTAATAACAGACAGAACAAAGTAAGTCACCAAGTAAAATAAAGCAAAACATGCAAGTCTAAGCCTAATACATTAAGAAACTGATTACTGGTAATATCTCACCCTCAGAGATGTTCTAATAAACTTCTTTCACAGACTAGACTCCTTCCTAGTCTGGGCCCAATCCTTTCCCCTGGTACAGTCTTTGTTAGTTCCAGCAGACATCTTAGGTGGTAAGCAGGGATTTTCTCATGACTGGGACCCTCTTTGTCCTGCTCTACCCCTTTTTATAGCTTTGGCACAAGGCAGGAATCTTTTGTATCTCTGGGTCCCCACCCCTCCTTCTAAATGGAAAAGTACCAGATTTAAGATGGATTCTAGTATTATGTGATGTGGTCACATGTCACTGTAAGACCTCATTCTTCATTACCCACGAACTGGCCCACACATAAACAAGAAGGCTTGCGGGTAAATAAACCATTTACAACCAATTGTCCTAGTCAATGGGAGCCATCAGGATTCTAAACAACCATTAATGGCCCACACTTTGCATAATTACGATAGTACCTCAGAGTTAAACTTCTTAGTTCTAGGTTTAGATACAAGAATGATACATTCATACAAATAGGATGAATATATTCAGTAGGTTATAACCTTTGTAATGATACCTTACAAGAGACCTTTTGCATGAAGCATATTCCAGTTATATTATATTCACATTCATAAGCATATTTTCATAAAACATATGGAGTGCAATCTTCTCCCAAGGGGCAGGATCCAACTGCAGCTGAAGTCAATAGAAAGACTTGCATTGGCTTCAGGGGGAATGGGGTCAGGCCGCAAAAATCCCTTTTTCAAGTTTTTGGACAGTAGAACATTCCTGACTCTTAATGAAAACAGTGTTGTCCAGAATGGAAACATTATTCAAGAAAAGTATCTTCTTCCAGTATTTTACTTGTAATTACTCATATTAATGGGTTTACAGTGTTACCCACCTACTATTACCTACTATTTCTCCTCTGTCTACATACATGGTAGGCCTACTTTATTACTGAGATGTAGCTGACTCTTCCAGATAGCTAATTCTTAAAGGTCATATTTGTTTCCAATCCTGCTGTGTGTTCTTGACCTTGCCTGGATTTCATAAACCTTAGCAATGTCCTGTCTCTATTAGGCTCCACAACTCTACAGGTGAGTTGCTGAGTTATGTCACAACTATTCAACCACTAAAGTTAGTTCATCTAGATTTATTTTTAAGAGGCATCTTGTTCACATTTATGGCTGTATCTGAAAAACTTAATTTAATCCAATGGACAGCAGTGCACTTTGTTTTATCCTCTTTAGTGGCCTAGGAATGATAAATGCTATATATGGATCGGAGTGTCACTCGTTGTGTCATATCATCTTACATACATCCCTGATTTAGTGTCATCTTTCTGGTGCTATTGACCCTGAAGTTTACAGCATCCTAGTAATCTCTGAGGTTTCTTGTAAACTCTTGGCATATAGGTATCAAAGGGTTAATCTGTTAGGATCTGAAAGGCTAAAGTTAGGATCTGAAATCCATATTTAACAGGTAAATATGTAACCTGGATTTCAAAAGTGTTGATTATATAGATCTATTGAATTCAGTATTATTTGTAGGTGCTTGACACTTCTGAAAATCCAGCCAGTTTTATTTAGGTATCTAATTATGGCTTTAGGAGCCTGACTTTAGGCACCAGCATTTGAAAATTTTGAGTGAGGAGTCTCTTCCAAAAATAGGAAAGGAGACATCTTTTCATCTGTAACCAAGACAATTTATCTTTGTCAGATGGAAGAGAATCCTAGTGATTCAAGACAAGTTTGCAGGGATGAGCAAGTTACATAAGGGGAAAACAGAACCTTCATAAAAATAGTGCATAATAGTTTACAGCTTCCCTCTGAGGATCTCAAAGCACTTCACAAATCTAGCTATCTAGATACTTCCATAGTAATTGATGTCACTGAGCACCTCATAAATTTGAGGATAAGTTCATGAACATCACCCATTTGAGGTAAGGAAGTACTATTATCCATGTTTTACAGATGTAAGCAGAATCTGGATGAGCTCTCCCCTGACATCTAGTGGTGAGCTGTAGAAAAAGACTTCAGAAGGTGATCTCGTTTGCATGGACGCACCAATGCTGCCTAAGTGCTCAGCAGGATGGGACTGCTTGCCCAAATCACTTCTGGCTGCTGTTGGATCCCCAGTCTCCTTGTTATTGGGGTAGGAGTAATAAATGGTTGCTATCCTTGTTGTGTGAACTGAGGGCAGCAGAACTGTACCTGGCATACCCCAATAGAGGGACTCACCCTCAACTGAACAGCACTCACTAAGCAGGGGACATGGGTTCCAAAGTCCAATGAGTTGAGAGGGGGTGGGTATGGGTACTTGGTGGTGTGGGCCCTCTTTAAGGGTCCTAGACACTGTTTGACCCTTCCTCTCTCCATGGTATAATAAAAGAGCTAATTTAGACTCAATTGAGAGTCTTGTTACATTCTGCAGAGCTGAAATCACTGACATCTAGGTCTAAGTATTAGATATACTTTGGGATAGTGTCTCTATTGCAGGAAACTGTCCAGTGTGCACCAGCAGTGAGCCACCCCCTCCCCCACTAACAGCTGAAATCACTGAGAGCTGTGTTAAGTGTGGAGGGAGCCCTGAAGACATCTTGGTGAGCAGCTAGCAGGGTGGGTGGTGGAGATGCATGGCCAACAGAGAAGCTGGTGGAGAGGGCCAGAGCAGAGCCCTGAAGAGATGTGGCAATCGGCCATTGTGGTGACGAGTGAGTGCCCAAGCAGTGCAGCGTGTAAGGTGCCTCCTTACCATCACCACCCTGCCTTCCAGACAGGGTGGGAGGTGAACTCTGCGGATGAACCTCTGAACTCTGGGGCTGCACTGGCCGAGGGCAGCAACTGTGAGTGGGGTCCAGAGAAGGAATGGGAACATTAAAGGGACTTTTGGGTTGCTGGACTTAAGACCCTGAGGGGAAAAGGACACTGCCCAGCTTACTTACTCTCTTGCTCATGGTTTGTGTTTATGTCCCCTAGTTGTGGTGTTTCCCCAAATTAATGCTGAGTTACTTCCCTCTTTTAATTAAAAGATTTTCCTACACTCAGATTCTGTCTTGCAAGAGAGGAAGTATTGCCTCTTAGAGGCACCTAGGGAGTGGTGTGTAATTGTCCCAGGTGACTGGGTGGGCGCTTGAGCCAGTTTTGTGTTGTATTGTTGAAAAGGAACCCCTAGATACTGAACCCTGCCCTTGTTGCAGCTGGCTTCACCTGGCAGAAGGGTTACACAGAGGTGGGGGGAACTAAAGCTCAGAGAGTCTAAGCAACTTGTCTAAGGTCATACGGGAAGTCTGTAACCCAGTCAGGACCTGAACTCAGTCTTGGGAGGCTCAGTCCAGTGCCTTAATCATAAGACCACTTTCCCTCAGTGAGTTAAAGCTCAAAACAACCCCTGTCTGGTAAGTATTGTTATCCCCTCCATTTTAAAGATAAGAAAACTGAAATACAGAGAAGTTACATGAGTGGCCCAGGGTCACTCAGCAAGTCTATGAGAGAGCCAGGAATAGAGTATATGTTAACCACTAAGTACAGGTTGGCTCCTGAATCTCAGCTGCCTAGGGCCTCTATTCTGTCATATAATTAGATCATTGTTGCCTGGCTTGGGTTGGTCTGCAGCAGTCTAGGATCGTATATAAGTAGGCGGCTCCAGACACCAGTCCTGCACAGTTGGAAAGACATAGTCTTGCAGGGGGAAATGGGATAAAAAAAAACCCAGTAAGAACTATTTTTGAGAGGATATCCATGACATTCTGTTAATTTATTGTTGGCACATTCATAACCTCATCCAAAAAAATGCCTCAAGCACTTAGCAGAGCAGTTCGCATCTCTGCTGATGAATTGAAGGAAATTTGCACTAAAGAAAATGCATCATGTGAAGTTAAACCCATAATAGTGGACCAGCCAAAAACAACACCATGGAACAGGAATTCCTTTAATTTAACATAATCTAGAGTTCAGTGCAGGCCGAACAATAACATTAATAACTGCACAATTAATACCTATTTTAATAGCCAAAATTATGGCAGCAGACTTTTTTTAGAAAAAACCCACCCCAAAACAAGCCAAAATCTCTCTTAGCCTGGTCTCATTTTCTTGATTCAAAGGATTCATCTGTTAAACATTTATAAAATAAAAATCAGTGTAGTGGTATGACCTATACATCAGACTGTAGGCCTATGAATAATTCACATATTACAAAACAATTCAAAGCTGTCACCATGTCATCACTAGATTACAGGCACTGTGGAGTAGTTTTGATTTTCTGTTGCTCTTTTACATGCTTCAGCTGATGTAATTTTGTCTCCTCATGTTTGGCAAACTGGGACTGGCTGGGCTTTCATTAATTGCATCACTTTAACTGAAAGGACAAGAATAAACACCTGGAATCATGCTGTCAAAAATCTGTGTGTCACTCCTTGCATTTTTTCTTCTAAATCATAATTATAAAACCTTGGGGGACAAATTCTCACCCTTTGCAAAGCCTGAGTACATGGGCTTTGTGTGGGGGACGTACTACTGTTCAGGGCTTGGTAGTGATGGAATCCTACCCTCCAACTTGGAGCCAGTTAACAGAGCATCAATATATACTACAATTTTTGGATTACAGGCGTGGTCTTGGTCTACTATGTGCTCTTATGGAGGGCGGGGGACACTGAGGCGGTAGATCTGTGTAGTTTGCAGAACTGTGGGAGAAGCACTTGCACTTCCTCCCTCTTGCAGCTGCCTAATATGGACGGAGGTGATGCAGAATAGTGTCACATTGCACATGTATCTGGAGTCCCTCTACATAGCTTCTCTGTGGCCTGCCCCCATGGCAGCTCTGTCAATTTAAGGGTCTTGTATGCTGGCAGAAAGGGGCACAATTTGCCCCTAAACTGGATATTTTTGTGCACTTTTTAATCATTCCAGGCTTTTCCCATCTACAGTAACAAAGCTAGACATTGAACTGTCTTAACTTCCCAGGGTCTACTAAACTTGTTTCCTTCTCTTAGCTTTAAGATGCGCACCATCCTTTAAGCTACCCTCTCAAACAGCCCTTCACGTTCTCCTTCCCTCTCTCTAGGTATCCTTACTATACCATATTTGCTATTCCAGGTGGAATGGGAAGATCCTTGCCTGGAGGCCAAGCCTCATCTAACGCTGCTCTGCCTGAAGAATATCAGCATGTTAATGCCAGCTATAGAGGGGTGAAAAAAAATATTGAATTGACTGAATGAAGCAAATAGTAACAACACTCTGCTGTCCAAGTTCAACTGGGGGCAGGGGAGAGAGAGAGATGACAGTTTTACTATGTTCTAACTGCATGCACAAAAATAACCTGCTGTTGTGACATTGTGTTAGGATGTGATGAGTCTAGGTTGCAATGTGACCCAGCAACATTAACAACACAATGTCTAATGGGCTGCTGCTACTATGTAGTAGTCATTAATACTAACGGTGGTTCAGCTACCCTTTGGACTAGCATTTTAACCTGGCTCTGTTTAGCTGTTGTGGAATGAACAGGAATTTAAACTGCTCTGCTTGACTAATTCCTGACCTGAGAGTCTGTCATAGAATGGTAGAGAACTTACCAGTGATTCAGAATGGAGGCAGTGATGTCTCATCATTCAAATGGAAGAAGACATGCTGGGAATGATATAAAAGTTGGCAGCCTCACATACTGTACTTGAGGTATCCACAGGTAGTTTAGGGAAGCCAGTTATCCCACTGCTGGCTATCTCTAGTTCTATTTATGTTTGCACACTGTGGGTCTGGAGTTCTAAACTTCAGCAGGAACAAATTATTACTGATCTTCCCATTCAGTGGAAAGTGAAGCATTTTAACAAATAAGTATGCATGTTGTGTGATATACACTCACTACAATACATAGTGGATCCAAAGTTTTTCACAGAAATCCTCCTAAAAAAGTCATTAGGCAAACACAACCCAGTATGGTGGAATGCGTTTTTGTAAGGGTCAAGATATTAAGGAGACAAGGCTCTGAGGTTAAAGCCAGGGCATAAGGCATATTTGGTCCAGGTTACATGATATGGTATCTGGGAAAGGGGATGTTTCAATCTCAGAATTAGCCTTTGTCTCCATGTCAGTTAATGGGAAGTGATATTTATAGAAGCATGTGCTGGGACCCAACTTGATGCAGGTAAGCATTTCTGCAGGTGAGTCATACCACTGGTTTCAATGAGACTACTCACAGGCTTAAAGTTAAGCATGTGCTTGAGTGCTATGCTGGATGAAGACCCAGGCTCTTGCACTCCTTACAACAGTGTTGCCAATTCTCATGATTTCATTGTGAGTCTTGCGATATTTGGTGTTTTTCTTAAAACCCCAGCTCATGGAGATAGGCTTGCATGGGACCCTCAGCATTCATTCTGAAACGAAGAGTAAGTTTCCAGCCCTTGTGATTGTGGAGAAAAACTGGAAAATGTGAACCCAAAGGCTCAAAAAACAGAAGGGAAAAAAAATAAAACAAAGAAGAGGATCCGAAATGTATTTTTTAATAATCTTAGCTTGAAGCATGGGAGCAGTCCCACTGAAGTTAATACATGGAGAAGTTAATCAGAAGCTTAAATACTTTGCTGGATTGAGGCCAGAGGGCTCCGCACCTTGAAGGATTGAGCCCTGAAGGAGGACTGTGTTTGCCAAAAATACTTCTACTTCTTTCTGAGGTGCAACTGTAACCCCCACGCCTCCTGGGTGTGGTGTTCTGTCCCAGCTAGTGGCACTGAGACCACATAAAGAAAGAGAGAGAAAGCAATTAATGAGTTTGCTTTACAGGTTTAGCTAACACTTAGTTAGCTTTTAGCTCATGCAGTAGAGGCTGAGGCACTAAACTCCAGAAGTCCCAGGTTCAGTCCCACCCACTGATGCCGGGCATCTGTTGGTATTACACAACCACCACAGAAACAGCATTTTGTGAGCTGGGGAAGCAAGAGAAAGATGCATAAGGTCTGTAGCCAGGATTAGGGTGATGTCGAACGAATAGTGATCCAGCCAACATGCCATTTCATGTTGTTATCCTTCCTAGGAACGCACAGGAACAAATACATTTTGGGACAAGGACTGAAACCAAGGATGGCATATTTCAGGACCTTCTTCTATGTGAGCCAAAGCTTTCTGCCTCTTGTAGATAAAGCTGGCCAAAAAGAGTCCAATGTCTATTTGATTTTAACGGTATCTAGCTAAAAAGTAAACATGTAGGGTGGACTGCAGAAAGGTATTTAGATGCCTAGCTCAGGGTGGAGGAAGAGCTCAGCAGTTTGAGCATTGGCTTACTAGATCCAGCATTGTGAGTTCAGTCTTTCAGGGGGCTGCTTAGGGATCTGGGGCAAAATTAGTACATGGCCCTGCTAATGAAGGCAGGGAGCTGGACTCATTGACCTTTTGGAGTCCCTTCCAGTTCTGTGAGATAGGTATATAGATATATAGATATAAAAAATGGATATCTATATCCATATAGATATAAAAAAATACCTTTGTGAATGCCACCCATAGCTGATAGCTATCAGAGACCAGTCCTTCACTGGATCAACGATTTTCCTGGATCAAAAATGTGACTGCTTACAGAACAGAATACATGAGGCCTTGTACAGAAAGCAACTCTCTTTGAAGAAAAGTGGTCACTCATGCTGTTGTTATTTTGCAAAATCTCTATAGTCTGTAGCATAGTATGTGCCATAGAACACTGAAGGCCGCTTCAGCTAGCACTCCACCCAAGTTGAACTGGTATAGTCTCATTCTATTTGCAACGTCTGTACAGTCCTGATGTGCATCAATGCAGATCACTAAAGGGGTGTGTGTACTTTGCTAATGATGAATCCTGTGCTTTTCTTTTTCTTACTGCATGAACAGAATTACAAATATAATTAAACAGGAGAGAAAGGATGGTATTGTGGAACTGGATTGGGGACCAGGAGATCTGGACGCATTCCTTGCTCTGTCAGATACATCCTGTGTGATCTTGGATCTGTCTAGCTTTTCTGTTTTAGACTGTAAGCTCTTTGGTACAGGGCCTGTCTCTTACTATGTGTATGTACAGCACCTACATCTTCAGGTATTACCATTAAATAATATTAAAATAAAAGTAATAAGTTGTCAGGTGGGATAGGCATGCCCCCTTCTAGTTGTTCTTGCAACACATTTAATAGAGAGGAGGTATGTCTGCTGTGAAAAATAGGCATTTTAAATGATCCCTAATATTTCTTTTTTCTTTATCATAATAAATCTCTCCCAACTCCCAAATATAAAAAAGACTTGCTGGTGTAGAAGTTGAACTTTGATTCCTGGGGCTGGCTTCTCTGCTGCTGTAAATCAGTATAGTTTCACTGAAGTAAAATGTCAATGTAGAGGCTAATTAAATACACAGTACACTTGTCTTTTTACTTTAGTGTTAGAGGAAAAAGGAACTTTTTGGATAGCCAATGCCCCAGTATCTCAGTTGCAGTGACGTTTAATTGTGTTTCTTTGTAATTAGGAGTTTCCACATTTGGAAATCCTTTTGCATTGTCACATTCAAAGATGCCATAGTTAAATGTTGTTATACATATTCTTCATCTTAATTGTGTAAAACATAGTGACCCTCAGGTTTTATCTTAAGAAATTCAAGTTTCAATACAGCAAATCTCTGATGACGAGTGTGAGTTGATCTGGAGAAGAAAGGAAACAGATGTATCCTCTTATTCTTAACATAAATTGTTGGCGTTTATTTTTTTAGTGAACTGCAGTCATATCTCTCTCTCGATCGAGTGCAGAGGAAAAGAGTAATTAGCAAAGTATTAGTGTTATTATTATTTCCTGATATTAACTCTCCTGCTACTCATCCATCCTTTTTTCAGGCAGAGGAATGCAACTTGTGGATTTAGAATTCAAAATGGATTTTGTGGTGTTTGTTTTACAGAGTCAGTCCTTTTCTGTGCATAAACGTTGTACCGCTTTAACTATATTGGTATCGTTAAGGTGGAACAACCCACCCTAGAGTGGACACAGTTATAGCAATATAAAGGTGTCATACCTTTATAAGTACAGCTTATTCATGTATGGGAAGAGGAATAAATTATACCAGTGTAGGGCACTTTTATACCAGTATAAGTGCAACCATGCTAGTGGGGATTGTACTGATATAACTATTTGATTAAAAAAATACCCTTGACCAAAATAGTCATATTGGTACAGAATCTGTGCCTGGACCAAGTAGGGAACAGAAAACAGCTTGCCCAAGGACACACAAAGAATCAATAACACATTGAGGATTTGAACCTACAGGCTCTGTATATTAAACCAGGCCCTTAACCAGAAGGCCATACTTCCTTTGTAGTGCTGGCTAGTAGGACTAGTACTCCAATGTACTCCATCCCTCTTTGCTTGCACTGTCTCAGTAATACTGTCTTCACTTGCAATTTCCTGGTTAGGCTTAAGAAGCACACCACACCTTCAGACATCTGGTGAGAATAATCTAGATGGACACTCTGGAAGTAACTAGGAGGCTAGTAGCTATTTTTTTTAACTATTACATAATAGATGGGTTTTTGGCTGCATCAGTTATCCCTTGTGAAATGAAACTTTCAGCTTCCTCCACAATCATGATAATATTCAGTATGAGTCAAATTCAAACATTTGTGTTATTTCTCTTATATAAACATCCTGCAGTGTACCTTTTATCAGTATATTACAAAACTAGGCAGCTTAAGGTTTTTATGAGAGAATGTTGCTCCTATATATTTCATTCTTTTATAAATGCTAAGTTCCAAGATATATTGTGAAGAAAATCCTAGTGCAGCTACAGAGTTTTATTCAAGCATTTATCTGTTCAAAGTGACAAAAATAATTCAAGAGTCTGCTCAGTCCCTTTTCACAGTATCCTCCATCAAATTTCCCTTCACCTTCTACCATCACACTATAAACTTCAGTTTTAATTGTGATTAGCAGTTTATCACCTTCTCACACTGTATTATATATCATGCCAAATTTTGTTGTATAAAGTTGGTGGGCCAAATTCTGTTCTGAGTTGCACTGATGTAACTCAGCTAAAATCAATGTAGTTGTTTCATTGTAACTAGAAGCAGAATTTCCACTATCAGGACACTGCTATCCATGAAATATCCTGGGGTTATTCCTCTCTAGCAGACCCTGGATTGATAGGGAGAACAAAGGCAGAAGCTCCCTTACCTGAAAAGCAAATCATGCCTTTTCTGCAGCCACACACATGTTGTCATGTTCATATATTTATTGCAACTCATAATTTCCTACTCCAATCTCTGTTTTTCGCCCAAAGAAACCCTTATAGCAGAAAATAGGGAGGCAGCATGGTATACGTTGGAGTATTTATATAGATTTGCCCAAAAAGTAGGTTTTCCCCCCCTGTGACAGGCTGCTGTTAGCAACTACAAATTGAGCCCTTTGGAAGCAAACACGCTGATCAGTTAGGGTACATCTACATGGGAGTAAAAGACCCGTGGCCTGGTTGCGGCTGTCTTGGGTCAGCTGACTTGGGCTCATGGGGCTAAAAATTGTTGTGGAGATGTTCAGGCTTGGGCTGGAATCCACCCCTCTGAGGCCCTCCCCCCACTATGGTCCTAGAACTTGGGCTTTAGTCTGAGCCCAAACATCTACACACCAATTGTACAGCCCTGCAGCCTGAGTCAGCTGACCCAAACCAGTGGTGGGTGTTTAATTGGTGTGTAGACGTACCCTTAGAACACTCAAAGCACTGGATGTAGTTAGAGTAGGAGGGACTAAGGTAGTTTGGGTTTGGAAGAGTAGAAGAGATCACAAGCATGATGAACTAATAAGGCAATTAGCTCACCAGTTAGATAGCACTGAGAGGCAAACAAGCTGTATAAAAAGCTGAGCCAGGGAGCACAAAAAGATGAGGTTCTATATAACTGTTGTTATGTTATGATATACCTGGAGTATAAACAATAATAAAGATGCTTAGTGAAGATACTCTATATATGCTGGTTAATTCATCCAGAGGGCTTACCAACATGGGCTTCCAGTTCCAGGAGCTGAAGGAGGAACTCATTCACAACCCCTGACAGAAAATTTCAACTTTTCAATGAAATAACAAAAACCTCAAACCCAAAACATTTTTGGCCAAAAGCTGCTGAAAGCTGAAAAAAATGCTTTTCAAAGGAAAAATCAAAAAATTTTCAAGGAAGGAACATTTTCTGTGAATATTTTTGTTTAGTAAAAAAACCCCACTTTTTCTGTTGGAAAAAAGTGTCACTGGAAAATTTTTAACCAACCCTTTCTGATGACTGCCTGCATAGATAAACAAAATCAAATGCTCTGCATACCTACTGCAAAGAATCACACAAGCATCAGTGATTCAGAAACATATGCCCACTGGTACAGAGGGGGCAGTTGCCATTCTTTGGAGAAGTTCTGCTTGTTTTTCTGTGACATCTCTAACAGAGGCAGATCTCCAATTGCAGGTTGTGTTGCATTACGTTTGCTATATGTTATTGATGTTCATAGATTGCATAGTAGTAATACTGTGATAAATGGATAATGCAGCTCAGAAAGGCACCAAATTGCATCATCTTTGGTGCTTGAAAGTAAAAGTTCCCAAAGTAGGTGGGAAAGGATTATTACAATTCCCCACCACACTGAAATGATAAATCCTTGGAACGCTATCAACATAATTACTAAGAGGTGGTTAAACAAATATTTGTTCCAAGCAAAAAATATTTTAGACTTATCAGTAGCCTGATTTTTTAAAATGGTATTCTTGTCCTCATTAGGGCTTTCTGTTGTTTGCAAGTCATCAGATGAACTTCTCCAGTGTTAATAAAAATAAGTTTTGAGCTGTGTGGTAACTGTGGAACACACTACCGGATTAGGAAAGGGGATTTTCTGCCAAACTCTAGTCAATTCCTTTTGATATCAACTTGTGCTCTTCTTCCAACAGAATATTCTGTTACCATGATCAATGGGAAGGCTAGATAGAGGCTGGGACACTGGGAAATAGACAGAATTAAGGGCTGTGGGACAAACTTTCCTTCTGGAGAGGTTGCAGTGCTGTAACTGAGAAGAGACCTTAACCTGTAAAAGATTTTTGAGTTGATTTAAATAGAAAAAAGGCAAGCTTCTGATGCTGTTACTTGCCTGTAAGTCAATGATACAAGTTCCAGCTGATGCAAGACAGACTATATCCATTGAGAAGAGCTGGGATAGAACAGAGTTGTGACTAAAGCTGGTCAAAAACAGTTTAGGGGGAAATTTCAAAATTCTGAAACAGTTTTCATTTCATAGGCTCTAAATGGACCCCCTTTCTCTTCCTTCTTAATGCTTCCATGACAATTGCATTGATTTTTTTAATCAAATGTTTTATCAAAATCATGTTCGAAATCATTATTGGACATTTTCATTTAGCAAAAAAACAGGTTAAAAAATCTTGCTAATTATTTCATACACAATTTCAATTAAAATTTTATTTACAAAATTAACAAAAATGCCATGGAAACGTGCCTGAAAAACACAATATTATGTTAAAGTTGACTTTTTTGGTGTGTGTATATGAAAAGTTTCATTTTTTAAATAAGGCCATTGCGCATCAGAATTTATTTATTTATTGTAAAAAAAGTTTGACTAGCTTTAGTTGACCCATGTTGCTGGGATCTTCTTGAATCCAGGCATAAAAGCTCAGAACTGAGATCTATAACTATCCGTTTTTTTTAGTCGTAATTACTGAAATGAGGCATCAGTGGGAACTGAGGATTCTCCACACCTAGTAGGGTCTATTCCTTAAGGCCTAATTCAGGAAAGCCCTTACATATGGGCTCAGCTTTAATCACATGCTTATGCACTTTGCTGAATAGGAGTGCAAGTTAAGAGTGGCTATTCCGCCCTGCAGTTAGGTGTAGAATGAAGTTGCTCAGGTCACTCCTATCTCAGGCTATCATTACAACACATGTGCATCTTCTTTGCCCCTTGTGTATGAACAGCCAAGTATCCTTTTGACAGAGTGCCTAGTGATAGCTCTTTTTTGTCCCCTCATCTACAGATTTGTAGTGGTAGCTGGCAGAGAGAGAGAGAGAGAGAGAGAGAGAGAGTGTGTGTGTGTGTGTGTGTGTGTGTGTGTGTGTGTGAAGAATATAGTTCTCCCCCACGCTAAACAACTTAACAGTAGATCCGTTGGCAAAACCGGTTTTTACCAAATAAAGCACCAAAAAGAGAAGATGATAGACAAGCACTTTTCAGCGTGAATAGGTAGCTGAGCAGAAACGTTCCCAAAATCCACAGTGTGGAGAGTGGAAGTCTCTTTAAATTACAACTGAAATTTTAAGCTACCGGTATATGTGATCCCTTCCAAATAGAGAACAAAGCCCTGAAGTTACACGGTGTGTGAGATGATATGCTCTGAAGAACAGATTAATAGAAAACGAGACCGAAGCAGAGTAATGTTAACTTAGAACTGTGGTTGTCCAGTTATTTCATGCTGTGGGTCACTTCTTAAATAGCCATCCTGTTCTGGGTACTTCCCAGTCCCAGTCACACACTTTCCCTGAGAAAGCTCTCATAGTGCTTGTTTTCATGAAAAGATAATATAGGTGCAGTATTAAAGAGATAGACAACAGGGTCTAGTGGATAGGGCATTGCTCTAGGAGAAATGGGTTTTATCCCACTGTGTCACTGAACTGCAGTGTGACTTTGGGCAAGTCACTTCACCTCTGTTTCCTTTCTTGTGATTTGTCTCTTCTGACAGTAAGTTCTTTGGGGGCAAGGAATGTTTCTTTCTCTGTATTTATTACTTAGAACAATGGGGCCCAAATCTCAGAGGAGGCCTGGAGGTGTACTGTAACCAGGGCCGGCTCCAGACCCCAGCACGCCAAGCAGGCGCGTGGGGCGGCATTGTCCTGGCAGGGCGGCATTTGGCTCCGGCGGACCTTCCGCAGTCATGCCTGCGGGAGGTCCACCGGAGCCCCGGGACGAGCGGACTTGCCGCAGGCATGACTGCGGAGGGTCTCCTCTTCCCGCGGCTCCGCTTGAGCTCCCGCCGGCATGGCTGCGGCGGGTGCGCTGGTCCCGCGGCTCGGACGGAGCTCCCACAGGCATGCCTGCGGATGCTCCACCGGAGCCACGGGACCACGGGACGGTCCGCAGGCACTTCTGCCCCAGCCGCGGGACCGGGGAAGGGCAGCGCAGCGCGCCGCCCTGCTTGGGGCGGCGGAATTTCTAGAGCCGCCCCTGACTGTAACATGAATAATAATTACACAAAAATGATGTTAAGAGAATGTTATTTAGGTTGTGAAATCAAGCACCTGAAAATTAGGAAAAGCCAGATTTATGATGTTCATGCAACCTTAATTTGGCCTCTTGTGTGTATGCATTAGTACAGTCTTTAACTAGGTTAGCGCACACTTTGTAGCTTGTATGAGCAGAGCTCACCAGGGGCTTCTTGTGAATACCTCCATTTGTGACAAAGTCAGAGCAGACAGCCACCAGACTTGGAGAAGGCAGGTATATTAGCCCTAGAATGCTAAAGGTTCTTTTCTGGATGAGCTGAGAAGGGATTGCCTCAGGTCAATTAAGGACACCTGAGTCCAATTAAGGGCTGCCTGAGACCTTTAACCCCTCCCTCCAGGCTGGGGCAAGAGAAGGAGGAGAGGTGAGAGACAAGCTGCAGCAGGGAAAAGAAGCATCTTTGGGGTGGGATGGCTGAGCTCCTTTCTGTGGAGGACACAACTGAGTGAACAGTGTTTGGGGAAGAACTGGAACCCACATAATAGGACAACCCCCAAAGAGGGGGCAGGGAAAGGTATTCCCTTGTTGTGTTACAGGTTTGTTTCTTTGTTTTGGTTTGTCTGAGGAGTACTGCTTGGGCTTCCCCTGAGGCCCACCTTGTAGATATTGGAAAATAAAACCCCAGTGAGGAATAAAAACTCTCTGGAGTGGGATTGACTTACTCCAAGCTCCCTCCTCCCACATTGCTAGAGGGGAACATGCTGAGCCCGGCAAGGTGAAGGAAGTGCCTTGCCACACTTTTCTGACCTCTTCCTCCCACAACCTTCCTGTGTGCCCCTTCCTATCCCCCACTAGGTCAGAGTCATCCTGCAACACCCCAGTCTCCCCCCAGGCAGGGGTTCTGTGTGCTCCCCATTTCCTAGGTTGTTGGGGTTTTTTAACTGGTAAACAAATTGTATTCTGTGAAACTGTAATCACTGTTGGCTGCTGGTGGTTCCATGTGCTGAGCCCAATTCTTTCAGCTGGGACTATTCCTCATGCTGGTCAAGTTTAGACAGAATGTTTATAGGGAATATATCTCTTGCTCCTGCTATGAAAGGAAAGCATGTATAACGCAGCACAAAGTATCAAAACTGCAGCCTTTGGGCTGGCAGGAAATTTAATTTAGTACTTGGGATTCAATGCTCCTAAGATTAAATACCTTATTCAGACCAGGATGAATGCCTTGTGATTGCCTTATCAACTGAAACATGCTTGGGGGTGCCAGGCTCCAAGCAATAAAGGTTGTGATATACTACTGCATGCCACAAAGGTCTTACTATTCCTTCCTCCTCTTGCTGTGCTAGAAATAGTACAGCTAGAGTAGGAAACTAACCAAGCCCAGAGCTTACAGTGTCATTTGTGCCCATTTAGCTCAAGCACAAAAATCTCTTCCCTGAGAATCTGTCGAGACTCTAGGGTGACCAGATGTCCCAAGTTTATAGGGACAGTCCCGATAGTTGGGGCTTTTTTTTATATGGGCTCCTATTACCACTGCCCCCCCAGCCCCCTGTCCTGATTTTTCACACTTGCTATCTGGTCACCCTAAGAGAATCTAACAGTAGTGATGCAGGAAAGAGTGTGAGAGGCAAATGACACTGGTCCAAGCACAGAGCTTGTGGTGGAATTTTCCCTTCAGTGCACTGAATGTTAAGCCTATCCATTTACTTGGTTTTAAAATTATTTTGACTTTAATCAAGTGAATCTGGCTTTACAAGTCTGACAGACTTTTGAGAAGTGAGGGTTCTCCCCCACCCCCGATCGAATTAATATTTGGTTTTCCATGTGTGGTCTTGGAGATATACTCTTCCACAACAGAGAGAAAACCAAAGTCTTAACTATGATATTCTGATGTGCAATGCAGACCAGTGAGGTGCTGAGTCACCACCTGCCTTTCAATAGGGGGTGCCTCATAATGCTTTATTGCTGTAGCTCCCTGCCTGGGCCCCTCACAAACAGCATGCCGGTCACAACCTGAGCGTCTGTGTGTAACTGCAACCTGTCAGCATTGTCCAGTCACACTCGGAAGGTGACCCCATCACACTTCCAGTTCTGAATTTCCCACCAAAATGTGTTCTGAACTGTCCAGCTCTCTCCCGGACAGCTCAGATATTTTAGTTCCATTGCTCCTCAGTATCCAACAGTTAGATGCTTTTAAATGGAATTACCCACATAGTTCAGTTGAAACACAACACTGGATTAGTTTTGATAAAAGAATAAAACAAGTTTCTTTAACTACAAAGAGAGGTTTTAAGAGAGTACAAGTATAAGGCACTGAAGTCAGTAATGGTTACAAGAGAAATAAAGCTAAAACAATTTCTAGTACTTAAACTAGACTTGGTTCAAGGTGAAGCCCCTTACCGCATGTTCCAAGTAACACTGCTGACCAAATTCTCAGGCCTGGATTTGCTCCCAAAGTTTGTTTCTTTTTTTCTTAGGTGAAAGAGAGAGAGATGGATAGGGAGAGATACCTTGGAGTTTTTTTGCCCCTCATTTTATAGTCCAGCTCCCCTTTTGAAATGCATTTTCCTGAGGGTTACCCCTAGATAAAGTTAATGCCTGCTGTGACGTTGGAGCCATGGAGGCTTGTGGTCTAAGAGATTTCATGCTGCTGTTAGCGAAGATGCAGATCTGTTTGTTCCTGCTCCTGTTCCTTGCTGAAGAATGGCCACTTGATAGGTGATTGCCTGTCAACTTTGATGATGCATGGCTAGAGGCATCAGCTTGTCCTTTGTCTTTGTGAAACTCGTTTACCCAGTCTTGTCCGGTAAACACATTTCAGACCTAATTTCAGCTTATGTTTATAACTTTATATATAAAGTTGTTACACCCATTTCACCATGACACTATTGATCAGTGTTTTCAAATGATACCTCACAAGGCATATTTTGTACAAAGAGTATTACAATAGTGTGTAGGGTGGGAGTACAGGGTGCATTTGGTCACACTAACGACTTGTGGTCATTAAAGATTCATAGATTTTTAAGGGCAGAAGGGACCGTTTTCATCATCTAGTCTGACTTCCTGCATAACAAAAGATCTTATGCCATATCTCGTGAATAGTTAACATTATTTGTCTAAATTGGGAATTTCCAACTTGGGTAATTATTACATTCTCCCTAACTAAATCACACCTGCAGTGGATTTGGTATTCTTCCACATCTCCTGATCTATGTCTCTGCATTGGTAAACAGCTTCTATGTTGGACCTTAAAGGAGGCCTCATTTCAGTAACAGGTGATATAATCTCTATAAAACCCGCATGGACTTTAGAGTAGTCTAATAATAAGCCAAATTAGGGAAAGCTAGTCCACCCCACTTTGTAGATCTATAGAGAATTTTAGACCTCACCCTTTGTCTTTTATGTTTCCATACACATTTTAATAACACACTCTGCCATGTCTTTAATGTCATGTCAGGGGTACCAATAGGGATGCATTGAAACAAAAATAATTTTGGGAGTACGTTTATTTTGACCAAGGCTACCCTACCTACCCAAGAAATTTCATATTTGTTTCATTTTTCCAAGTCTTCTATTGTTTTATTTTACAGTGGAGAGTAATTTGCCTTAAAAAGATTTGTGTTGCTTCACAATGTTTCTTCCTAAATATTTTAAAGATTCCTTTACCCATTTAAATGTTTGTAACTGACGACAGTTTGGTGTGACCCATTCAGGAACATTAATTCCTAAAATTTCAGATTTATCTTAGTTTATTTTGAAGCCTGATAAATGTCCTAATTCCGAAGTCAATTGTTCTATCATTTTAATGAGACTTCTGGGTTCTGCAAATTTAATAAGACCTCGTCAGCATACAAAGCTATTTTGTGTTCTCATCCAGAAGACATTTTGATGCCCTTTAACAAGGGGCTGTTTTTCACATTTATTGTAAATGGCTCCATTGCCAAAGCAAACAACAGGGGAGATAAGGGGCAACCCTGTCTTGTACTCTGTAGACAAATTAAAAGGAGGGGATTGAAGGCCATTAACCAAAGCAGATGCTTGAGGATGAGTATATGGGGCCAATACGTCTGCTGATTTCCAAAACCAAATCTTACCAAAATCTGTCGGAGGTACTCCAACTCCAGCTGGCCAAAGGCTTTTCCAGCATCCAAAGAAAGCAGTGCACAGGAAGAATTACTAGAATTAACATTATAGATCAAATTCTGAGCTTTTCTGATATGGTCAGATTCATGCTTTCCAGCAAGGAACCCAGACTGGTCAGGGTGAACGTATTTGGGAAGGCGTTATTCAATCTGTTTTCTAGCACTTTGGCTTAAAATTTAGCATCGATGTTAATTAAAGAAATAGGTCTGTTTGCACAATTGGTAAGATCTTTTCCTTCTTTAGGAATGACCACAATTTTTGCTCCTTTCCGTGAATCTGGAATCTCATTCCCCTGCAATATATCATTAAACAATCCAGTTGCTGTTTGGATGTTCTGAAGTCTCTTCCTATTAGCTTGTGAGGTTGTGTATGTTCATTAAGTGAAGATAATGTTTATTAATAATATTGATAAAATTTTCTGTTTTCATGAGCTATAATATTCTTTAGAGTTATGCATAAAGGGAGCCAGGCATCATTTTTTTTTTTTGTTCTGAAGCTACTGAAAACTGAGTGCCTTCTGTTATAATTTAGAAGATCAATAAATAGTTCCCTTTGTTTAGTGACCCTGATTTTAAAAGAAAAAACCTCTTGTTTATGTGCTGCCTTGACCTACTAGCCTCTGTTGTTAATAAAAGTTCTTTCAGAGCACTCTGAGCAATCAAAGTCTTGAACAACTTTCAGTAACCAGTGAGAGCACTAGGCAGGAAAAAGAGAGGGTAGAAAAAGCCTTTTCTATTTTGCATGGGCAATGTGTACTTTCTGGGTATAAATTTCAGAGTGGGTAGGTAGGCAAGGCACTTCAGCTGGGCATGCAAATATACTCTGAATGGAAAGAAAAAAAAATCAGGAAACTTAGGTTAACCTATCAGTTATGAGGATTTATTAGCAATTTGGCAGTGAACTGTTTTCATGATCATGATCTGTACATGCTTCTGAACCGTTATTGCAAAACAGGAGGAAGGAGGAAGTTTAATAACTTTTTTTTACATATCTTTTAACAGCTGTGGGTAGGGGAGCATGAAGCATATATGGTTCTGTTTTTGAATGGAAAAAAACCTTCAGAAATTTTCATTGGACAGAGTTAAAAAACCCGAGAACACTGATTTGTGTGTGTTTCATACAAGACAAAACTGGCCATTTCATGAAAAGCCAAATTGTTGGGGTTGCAAAAAGGCTCAGAACTAAAATGTAGATAATTTATCTACATTTTTGAAAAATCATGTCCTCATTTTCAGACGCCATTGCTTGTTGTAGCTGGAGAGAAATAAATGAGTATTACAAACATTTTAATTATGGGAATAAGGACAGTCTGTTTAAGCTATGTTTTAGAGCAAGTGTCTATATTCGGAATAACATTTTCAAAGCAGACTGCCTAAAGTTAGGATCTTTAATCCATATTTAGGCATCTAAATAGAAATGACCTGATTTTTCAGAAGTGCTGAGCACCCACATATTCCACTGAATTCAACAAGGGTAGCAGGTGCTCAGCATCTTTGAAAATCAAGCCACTTATATTTGGATTTAGAGGTGGGATCTTCTTTCAAAAGTTCCTAAAAGTCAATGGCAGTTGGACTCCCAAGTTACTTAGGTCATTTTGAAAATGCCACCAGTAGTGGGGTGGATTGGCCACCCACACAGCTCAGAAACCTCCCATGGGTGTCCAGCTTTGGAAAATTTTGTCCTAGGTACTCTTTTTGTCAAGAAATACAACAACAAAACACAACTCACCATTGCTACCTCTCCACTGGAGCTGAACTTCAATAGTGTGAAATTTGTAGCAAAACCCTAGTGTTGGCAAGGCCAGAGGGGTTGATTCCTGCTTTCTTGAATACCTCAAGGCCCCAGTCCAACAAAGCACTTAAATGTGTTTAACTTTAAGTGCATGAGTAGTTCCACTGACTTCAACCTCATGTGCTTAAAATTAACTATGTGCTTAAGGGATTCGTTGGATCAGGGCTCAAGTGAGGATTTCAGACCTTTGTCAAGACTTTTCCACACTACTAGCTACTGAAATGTGAGATTCCTTCATTTGGGGAGTCAAGCAAGAAGGAAACTAATCCGCTGCAAGATTTATGGGCCACCTTGAGGGGAATCCACTTTGCAGTGACATCTTCCTTCTATCTTGTGATTTCCCCCCCCCTCCCCGATCCCCCGTCTGCCAAGCCAAATAAGTACTCTGCAGAAAATGTCAAACCCCATTTACAGGTTTCTTTGCTAATCCAGTAACCCCACAGTGATACAGCAAATGTAGGTGATGGGGAAGGAAAGCTTATTCTTGCATTACTGTGAGGCCATATACAAGTCATGGTTCCTAAAAGAGTAATTGCAGACACTGGATTTCTTGCTAAACTCTTGCTGATTTTATCTGACTGAATATGAAGCCAGTTCTCTCTGCCTTGTGTGACCTTCGGCAAAGAGGAAGCAAGAAAATCTTTTTTTTTTTTTTTTGCTTAAACAGAGCCTAGAGAAGGTAAAGCGTAACCACCAGTTCAATACCCTGAATACTCTGTTCCTTTCTATTTACACTGTAAATTGCAAGGGACATGCATTTTAGTTGCAAGTATATATTGATATTTGTGTTATAAATAAGCCTGGATTTTCTCACAGCTCTCATTGGAGCCATGCCATGACTTGAGACATTTGGGGACTTTTGCCTGTAAAAGTGTTGAGTGCCTATGGAGGAGGATGAGGATAGGAGTGATCATAACAACTTAATAGAGTTCATTGAGAGCTGGTTCACAAGGGAGATTGACAGAGCAACAGCTCAATGTCAACACTTTGGTGAGTCATCTAAGTACTGACAATGAGGTCAGTGGTGGCTCTGACCAATTCTGACAGAAGACCACACCAGTGCATTCTTGGGGATGTTGTTTCCGCTCACCTGTGAGATAAAGGACTTTTTTTTTTTAATCTTAGAGAGCCAGTTTCTGTTTACAGAGTTTAACTCCATTACAGCAGCTCCAATGTACAAAGTGTACCATAGTCGATGGACTTGTGTTATTTACAGCATAAGGGAAAAATAAAAACTATTAAGATCCTGGGCTGGGACTCAGGAAATCTGAGTTCAGTTTCCGGCTCTGCCACAAACTTCCCAAGTGACCTTGGGGAAATCACTTAATCACTCTCTGCCTCAGTTTCCCATCAATAAAATGGGAATAATAATGCTTCCTTTCTCTGTTTTGTCTATTCAAATGTTAGCTCCTCAGGACAAGTTCTGTCTCTTCCTCTCTTTGTGTTCAGTGCCTCACAACAATGGATGACTCTTCGAGATGCTACTGTAGTACAAATAAAACGACAATGATGACGAAGCTATATTTGGGGAACCAAGCATGGCTTGTGTGACTGCTTTTTATTACACTATGTTTCCTTAACTTTTCCATGACTCACCTCAGGACTTTTTCTGAAAGTTGCTATGACAGAAACCACAGTCCTAACTGTCACATATTTCCCATAGTTTAGTCTGGTTCCTGGTCTCAGAAATAATGACCTTTGAGCCCTGAAAGTACAAGTATAGTCCCATGGCTATGGGGAAAGTGGATGATGTATATAAGGTTACACTAGTAGTGCCTAGGGCCCCCAGACCCATTGTACTGCTCTTATTCTTTTTTTTTTCTGCAGAGCAACAGGTATATATGCCAGTCATGTAATTAACAAACCCCTTGAATTGGACATAGTTCTCTCCTTGCCTGTGTGCAAGTCCAAATGATATAAATCTCTGCTGTTGGATTTGCGCTGGGATCTCTGCTGAATACTCTGCATTCGTTCCACATGAACACCCCCATTGACGTCAGTGTGAGCTTTGCTTGGGCGTCAATTGTAGAATATGTAGCAGAGATCTGAACTGCAGATAAGAGGCTCCCCATCACCAGTACAGATCCGAGAGCTGAAATTTACCCCTAAGAGTATTCATCAAGAGTAGACTATCTGCCTCTTGACAGCTTTTATTTGAAAGTTTTAAGATTTTTATTTGAGTCCTGACATCTACACGATACGGTACTGTTGACAAGTAACCATGTGAGAGTGAGGTGTATTATTATTATTCATTATTTGTATTGTAGTAGTGCCAAGGGATCCCAGACCCATTGTGCTAGGCACTGTACAAACATATACAAAAAGTCAGTCCTTGCCTTGAAGAGCTTAGGGATTGTCTCCACTGCAGTGTTAGGCTGCCTCCAGCACAGATAATGGAAGCTATCTGGAGTGAGAGTGACCATATTGCAAAACAATAGCTGCATAGAATGGGGCAAGAAGCAATGGGCTTAAATTGCAGCAAGGGCCATTTTTGTTGGACATTAGGAAAAACTTCCTAACTGTCAGGGTAGTTAAACTCTGCAATAAATTGCCTATGGAGGTGATAGAATCTCCATCATTGGAGATTTTTAAGAGCAGGTCGGACAAACACCTGACCAGGATGTCTAGAATATACTTAATCCTGCCATGAGTGCAGAGAACTGGACTAGATGACCTCTCCAGTCCTATGATTCTACAGTATGTTCGCATTAGCAGCACAAAGTGGTTGTGTCCTCACTGCATTAGGAACTTGAGGGTCAGCAGCACTTGAGTTTCGACTCATCCCTCCCACCCCAACACACACTATTTCTGACTGGCAAGCTAGCTTGAGGTTAAAGCACCACTTAATTCAAGCTAGAAATTTTTGTGTGTGGATGTGAGTTGTGTTGGGGCAAAACTCGTTATACCTCCAGCCAGCATTGCAGTGAAGACAAGCCTACGTCCTAACAGACAGTGACTATCGTCTGTGGCCTGGTTTACACTTAAAACTTAGGTTGATATAGCTATAGAACGCAGGGGTGAGAAAAATCCACAGCCCTGAGCGATGTAGCTATGCTGAATTAACCCCTGCCGTAGATGCAGCTAGGTTGCCAGAAGAATGTTTTCATCGACCTAGCTCTCATCCCTGGGCGAGGCAAAGCTCACACAATGAATGAAAAACCCTGTGACGTTATCTGATTAAAATATAACCATGTAGATCATTGTTGCTACCACTGTTATATAATTGCAACAAATCTTGTACAAAGTATGTCAAGTAAGGTGTCTATGGAAATTTTATGATTATGCTATTTGTATGCATGTATCATTTTTGTATTGGAAGTTAGAAATATTAACTATGTACCTGTATTTCAAATGTTTACTCCTGTGGTAACACCCACAAGGTGTTTAGTCTGCACATCTTGAAGGGACTATTCAAGTTAAATGGCCCATCAAGGAACACTAAACTCACAATGGACCATGGAAGACGCCCATCCACACCTGAAGGACTTTCATGTGCACATTCTAACTAGAATCTGGGTATGACTAACAGGGGCGGCTCTAGGAATTTGGCCTCCCCAAGCACGGTGGCATGCCGCAGGGGGCCCGCTGCCGGTCCTGCGGCTCCGGGGGACCTCTTGCAGACGTGCCTGCGGAGGGTGCGCTGGGAGGGCAGCAGGCGGCTCCGGCAGACCTTCCGCAGTCATGACTGCGGAAGGTCCGCTGGAGCCGACTGCCGCCCTCCCGGTAAAATGCCGCCCCAAGCGCGCGCTTGGCACGCTGGGGTCTGGAGCCAGCCCTGATGACTAAGCAAAGCATGCATGGACAGGTGACTTGCCCATGTGACTCCAAACACCATCTTCTTACCTGTGATTTTCCACAGACTAGAACAATGGGTTTCTCTGGAAGGAAAAGGCCCTGGAAACATCTCTGTTTGGCCTCTTTCCTGCTCAGACCTCTGGACTATGAACTCCTGCTAATGGGAGCATACTAACCAAGGGATTGAGGACCTTCCAGTGATTTGGAAGCAACCAGAGACTTAACAGACCAGCAGTTTATTCCATCACTGCTACAAGCTTGATCCAAGAACTTTGCATTTGTTGTATGTATTTGATTAATTTAACCAATTTTAACTCACTTTTCTTTCTTTCTTTTTATAAATAAACCTTTAGATATTAGATACTAAAGGATTGGCAACAGTGTGATTTATTGGGTAAGATCTGAGTTATATATTGACTTGGGTATGTGGCTGGCCCTTTGGGATCAGAGGAACGCTTTGATTGATGAAATTAGTTTTAAGTAACCACTCATCAATAAGTCTAGTGTTTTTGACGGTGGCACGAGGACTGTAATACCTAAGGAGGCTGCATTTCTGACTTCTTATTAGCCAGTGCGGTGAGACAGGAGTTTACTTTTGTTGCTGGTTTGGTATATCTCATGGAAGAATAACCACCAGCTTTGGAGTGTGTCTGCCCTTTTCCCCAGCAGCTTGTATCTATATTTGGTATTTGGTTGTGACCCACGGAAGCATGGTGACAAATCCCTTCTGTTATAGTGCGGTAGCTATGCTGCTGTAGTCCCTGTAGTGTAGAAATGGCCTAAGTCAGATGGTGACATTAATACCAGGTTTTATTAAGAACAAATTGTTGCATGAGGAGAAAAGAAAGAATAAGACAAATGGGTCCACAAGCCACGTTTACATTCTTAATCAATTTCAGGGGGTTTCAGGTTTCCCCATCACCTTTCTCACCTTTCTAGATACTTACATAGCCCCCAAACCTCAGTTTCTGAGGGCCTTCCAAGTGTTTAAAAATAGAAAACAACAACATTTCAATGGCTCCCAAATACAGTGGACCTTTAATCCACTCTCTCAGATGCACCTTTCAGACAGACCTAGCTATCGGTGCAGATCTGCATCAGTAGTGCAGCATTGTTCCAGGGTCCTTCAGAAAAAAACAGCTTGGTAGTGTTGTTGAGGAGAGAACTAAAAATCAAAGCACCTTTAGCCCTTTAGGGTTTGATTTTCAGAAGTGCGGAGAACCTATAGTGCTTGGTAGCTGTGAAAACCAGGCCTGTGGTGTTTAGCAGGCTTCTAGGAATCATGGACTAATTCTTTTGAAAAATGAGCAGCTGCTTTTACAAAAGAGAAAATAAAACGGAATAGCCTCAGGACAGGCCACCTCCAGTCGAAAAGAACTACTACATTCCATTATTCGGGCTTTAGGTTTACTGTTAGCTTTTCCTTTTGGAAAAAAAATAAATCTGGCAAACTGCCTGTGAGCTATTTCTGGCAAGCTGCTCTCCATATAATTAAAAGCACCTGTGCTGACTTTCCCTTGTCCAAAAAACACTGTCTAGCCAGGGCAGCCCTTTGGCTCTAAGGGTTCAAATGCTGCAAGGCTTTTGTAATGGCAACAGCTCTGCTCAGAAATTAAAGGGGGTTCTTTTCCCTTTCACCATTTTTAACTAAATCTGCCTTGCCTAAACTATTCCTAATCCGGCAAAGAGTACAAAATATAAATGAATGCAGACCCCTGGCCATTTCAATCTCAAAGGCTTCTCAAAAAGCCAGGATTGCCAACCCACAGCTTTCAAAATGGGATTGGCTTAAAAATCAAGAGATTTTTCACAAGTAATACATGTATTGACCTTCTGATTTCTGATCCTTTAGAGTCCTGTTTTTCAAGCTTTTCTCTGCAACCACATGGGCTGGAATCTCATGGTATCTAAAACAAAACCTGAGGTTCTCACCTAATCACAACTCTAGGACTTGGTGCTTTAAGAGAAACACCAAATATTTTGAAAGTGATGACAAAATGGTGACAGCAGCATTAGCCTCTGTAGCCCTCAGTGCCCTCCTATGCAGGGGGGAGGAGAATTGGAGGATCTACTTAGCAGCCATTCCCCTGGTTTAGCCTGGCTCAATTACCAAACTCCTCTCTGAATACACATGGAGGGAGTCTCTATGAAACTAGATCCTGAAGAAGGGGCAGACTATGCCCCTAAACATTCAATAGCTTCCTAGCTGGGGAGTAAATTTTCCTCTCCTCCTTGTATTTTTCCTGTGGCTTGCAGTATTATTCACTAAGTATATGATTACATATTATTTGTGTCAATCCACAGTTTTGAGACCTTTGAGTAACTTACCCCAGCATCCTCCACAAGAATGTTAGAAATAAATGGCAGAGGAGATATATGTGTTGATCCTGGGAGGAAGGGAGGAATTATTGACTGAAGTTAAAGGGTTTAAGATAAGGAGGTAAATAATCTCTTGAAACAAGAAAAGGAAAATTCAAATTAGGCATTAGGAAGACACTCTTAACTGTGAGGTTAATCAGGCAATGGAATCTTTGAAAAGGCAGACTTGCAATATTTGGGCCAGATCCTCAGCCCATATAAACAAACATTTCCACCATTGAAGTTAATGAAGCTATGTGGATTTACACCATTTTGAGAATTTGTCCCTTTCATAGTAACAAAAGGCCTGTGACTCCACTGTCTTGTATCTTCTGTAGCCACTTACAACTATGCAGAGTGAATGTAAAATGCTACCACTCTTATCTGTTAGGGTATGGCTACACTTGCAGCCATACAGCGCTGCTGCGGGAGCGCGGCAACACTTTGAAGTGCGAGTGTAGTTGCGGCGCCAGCGCTGGGAGAGAGCTCTCCCAGTGCTGCAGATACTCCACCTCCCGTGGGGATTAGATTACAGCGCTGGGAGCCGCGCTCCCAGAGCTGAGGCAGTGTTTACACTGGCGCTTTACAGCGCTGTAACTTGCAGCGCTCAGGGGGGTCTTTTTTTCACACCCCTGAGCAAGAAAGTTGCAGTGCTGTAAAGCGCCAGTGTAGCCAAGGCCTCTTAGTGATTTACATCAATTTCACTCAGGTGTAAGTGACTGCACAAGGTGCAATGCTGTGGAGAATAAGGTCTACCACATTTATTTATTTATTTTATTATTTGTATTACGGTAGGAATCCCTGGATCAGTGCCACATTTGTGCTAGGCACTGTACAAGTGCATGACAGAGTTGGTCCATGCCTTGAAGAGCCTACAATCAAAGTGATATTACTCCAAGAGATATTGGTCCCATGTCAGTTCTTGCCATGTTACCTCTGTGGCTGTATCAGTGCTAAGATTTTTTTCTTAAAATTTCCCACCCCATCTGGTAGGAATCGTGGGTGTGCTACTATAGAGAAGACATTAGCACTTTTACCACCATGTTATTTCTGCTCAGAGCACGTCTACACAACATGGGCCAAATCCACTCCAATCAACGAGGCTACACCAATTTATATCACTTGAACACCTGGCCCCATGCTGTTAAAAATGCCAGTAATAATCAGGGTCTTATCTCCTTTAGCTCTCACCATTGGTACCATCACTGGAGCTGCACTGGTGGTAATACAGTGATGTGAAATTTGAAGAAAAAGTTCATTGTAGGCAAGATTTCTCTCTACAATACGTTATCCTGGTACTGCCAGTAACTGAATGTCTGAATAAGCTTTCAGGAAACGCTGTCCTTTTCTGCCCAAGTAGTCATGTCTGTAATCATGTATTAGAGAAAATATTCCTCCCTCTTCAGACAAGAATCGGATAAAGCTAGATTGTCTGCATTTGTTGAATGAAATGAACCTGCATCTTTTGTTGGCATTTATAGTTGGTGGTGCACAATCCTTTTAAAAATGTTTTATACAAAAAAAAAATGTCAGTGAGCTAGGAGAGAGAGGGTAGGAGAGATCCATGGATTCTTGTTCTCAGCTGCTGCTGTTCCTCCAGCTTCTCTCAAAAGGCCACAAACTTCCAGTGCCAGGGCTTGATCCAGCTCCCATTAAAGTAAACGAGAATCTTTCCCTTAACTTCAATGGGAGCTGGAGTTGGATGAGGCTCCAAGTCCTTTAGAGTTGATCCTCGGGCTTCTCACTGTCCTTCCCTCTCTTCAAGTGTTCTTCCTTTGCGGCCGTGTTAACTGACAAATTAGGTGAATTTTTGTCTGGTGCTCAGGAGCAGTTTAGATATGTAAGGACATCTCTTGGCCCCGTCTTAGTAGCTTGATCTGTTTGATTCACCACCAAGAAACATAGCTGAGCATAATGATTGCATAGCATATAGGGGTAAAGAATTTATGCTCCTGCGTTCCTCTGTTGCCAGTAAAAGCCACAGAACTTCTTTTCTGGTACTAGCAGAGGCTTCATTTTGCACTAAAAGCCCTGTGTGTAAATGACTGCTGCATCTGTAGTAGTGAAAACACATGAATTCTGCCACTGAGGGGGCCCAATATGTCCTTTACATATCCAAATTACTCATGAGCACCAAACAGAAATTCACCTGATTTGTCAGTTAGCATGACTGTGACATTATCTGATAAAATATGATCATGTAGATCATTGTTGCTACCACTGTTATATAATTGCAACAAATCTTGTACAAAGTATGTCAAGTAAGGTGTCTATGGAAAGGTGATAATTTGCTGAATATGATTATGCTATTTGTATGCATGTATTATTTTTGTATTTGAAGTTTATAAGCATTGGCTCTATACCTGTGTTTCAAGTATGTTAGTTCCTGTGGTAACGCCCACAAAGTATTTAGGTTGCAGATTTTGAAGGGCTATTCAAATTAAGTGGCTTATCAAGGAACACTTAACTCACATTGAACCATGGGAGACACCTATCTACACTTACTGAATGGACTTTCCTGTGAATGTTCCATTTGGAGTATAGATAATGGCTTCTGCTGTAACTAAGCGAAATCATGCATGGACATATGACTTACCCATGTGACCACAAACACCATCTTGCTACCTGTAATTTTCCACAAGGAGAACAATGGGTTTCTCTTCAATTGGCAGAAGCTGTAAAAGGTGCTGGAAACATCTCCGTTTTGCCTCTTTCCTGGTCAAATTTCTGGACTATGAACTTATACTAATAGGAGCATTCTAACCACGGGACTGAGGACCTTCCAATGATTTGGAAGCAACCGAAGACTTAACAGACCAGTAGTTTATTCCATCCCTGCTACAAGCCTGATCTAATAACTTTGCATTTTAACTCTCACCTTTCTTTCTTTTTATCTTTAATAAATAAACCTTTAGATTTTAGATACTAAAGGATTGGCAACAGCGTGATTTTTGGGTAAGATCTGAGTTATATATTGACCTGGGTATGTGGCTGGTCCTTTGGGATTAGAAGAACCTTTTATTTGATGAAATTGGTTTTAAATAACCACTCATCTTTAAATCTAGTGTTTTTGGGGATGATACAAGGACTGGAATGCCTAAGGAAACTGTTTTTCTGACTTCTTTTTAGCCAGTGTGGTGAAACAGGAGTTTACTTTTGTTGCTGGTTTGGTATATATTATGGGAGAATAACCACCAGTTTTGGGGTGTGTCTGCCCTATTTCTCTGCAGTTTGTCCTGAATTTGGTATTCTCAGTTATGACTGACGAAGGCATGGTGACAATGACCACACAGGGAAGAAAGCTTGTGGAGAAGGAAGGACAGTAAGGGGGACAAGGATGTAGGCTCTTGGATCACACTGATGTTTTTAGCATGCTAACTTGAGCAGAGCTATCCCATGTCTGTCTCCCCATGCTGGGAAGCACCCTCCTAGCAGCTGTGAAGACATAGCCTTATATAAAAGTTTCTGTACTCTGGAGGGAAAAGATGCTACCCAGAATAGAATCTTTTTTCTCATGTCAATTAAGATTGATACTAAAACCAATAAAAAAAATGTTACTTAATTCACAAAACTATAGGTTAATTATGATAAGAAACTCAAAATCTAGTACAGAAAAAATATCCATTGCAAAAGGAGGAAGCACATAATGTGTGTTTTATTTCCTGGATTAATTAGAAGTGTGCTGGAAACAGGCAAGAAATTAATTCTGCCAATGCCCCGTTATGAATTCCTGCGGTCATAATTGTAACAACAGCAATCACTGACACCATTTCCTATTTTTTGATCTGGAGAGATCAGGGGACAGATAACAGGATCCAGAGTCTTTCAATGATAAGACACTGACTTGACTGAGGCCCAGGGCAGTGGCGGCCAAAACTCAGTACTGTCTGATGGATCTTTGATGCCTGTCTGAAATGAGTTGGTGGGACTGGTATCCTCATTGCACTTGGAAGCCAATGACTGAACTAGGTGTGGAGAGTGAACTACCATATCAGCCTAGAATTGTTTTTTCCAATTCATGATTGAAATCCATTGTACGGGCACAGCAGAGAACCTTGCACTACCTCTGTCTGTACTCTGCCTGTTTTGTGGAAGTGCTCAGCACATCAGGAAACCCAGGTTATTTATGTACAATCATTTCTATGGTGCTTGCAACTAAAGCACCCAAGCACATATTTGGGTCAGATCACTGGTTCCAGTCTCTTTTAGACTGGAAATGCTGCAGAAGGAAGTTTTTTTTTAAAACAATAGTAGGGCTGTCAACATGAAATATATGGCAGAATGTGGGTAAAACAGAGCTGGGGACATACAGTTCTCGTCCCAAGGAGTTCAGTCACAAAAGTAATTAATGCATGGAAGCATGTCCTCTGGAATGGTGGCCAAAGCGTGAAGGGGCATATGAATGTTTAGCATATCTAGCATGTAAATACCTTGCAATGCCGGCTACAAAAGTGCCATGCAAATGCCTGTTCTCACTTTCCGGTGACATTGTAAATAAGGAGACGGCAGAATTATCTCCTATAAATGTAAATTAACTTGTTTGTCTTAGCGATTGGCTGAACAAGAAGTAGGACTGAGTAGACTTGTAAGCTCTGAAGTTTTACATTGTTTTGTTTTTGAGTGCAGGTAGGTAACAAAAAAATCATCTACATTTGTAAGTTGCACTTTCATGATAAAGAGATTGTAGTACATACTTGTATGAGGGTGAATTGAAAAATACTATTTCTTTTATCATATTTTTATAGTGCAAATATTTGTAATCAAAGTAATATACACTTTGATTTCAGTTATAACACAGAATACAATATATATGAAAATGTAGAAAAACATCCAAAATATGTAATAAATTTCAATTGATACTCTATTGTTTAGCGATGCAATTAAAACTGTGATGAATTGTGATTAATTTTTTTAAGTGCAATTAATTTTTTTGAGTTAATCACATGAGTTAACTGCGATTGACAGCCCTAAAAAATAGCCAATGTATTTAAATGTTTGTTGAATTGAGTGCCTCTGTGCCAAGCTTCAGGACAACTTTCATCTCTGTGCCTGTTGAGCTGCTCTTTTCCCTTCTCTACAATCACCCACAGGCGCAACCACTGAGGCGATATGCAATTGAAATAGTCTCCACTCCTGTGATTTTTTACTGTGCTCTTGATGTCCCCTGCAGTGTGGTTTCATTCTCCCACCCAATTCCTCTCAAACCTCCCCACTCCCCTGCAACTTTTTGGCTATGACTTCACTGCCAACTACTGGAACTATTTTTAAAAAAGGATATTTATTGAAATATTATCTAAAAATGCAAGCTGGGGTTTTCAAAGGGGCCTAAGGAAGTTAGGCATTCAGTTCCCACTGAAAGTCATGGCTGCTGAAAATCCCATCCTAAGAAATTAGCTGGCTAAACCTCCGTGTGCCTGGTAGGCTATCTAGCATTGTGGTGCCACAGTCAATAACAAAACGTCATTTCAAGTCAAGCAGGATGTGTAATAGTGAACAAAGGGGATTAGGGCCCATCACTGGAGATTAGTATCACAGATGCAGTGATTCAAATTCAAAAATCCAGAGTTCAGCCACGCTAGATGTAATGTGAACTGTTACTACTTTGATGTAAGATTTTGTTTTCCTATCAGTGATCTGTGTCACTGACCATTTTGTCATGTTGCTTTGCAGGAGTAATTTCCAAGATATCTGAAACCATTCCAATTCAGAAAAGACTGGTTTAGCGTAGCAAGTGACATCCAATATCCAGCAGGTAGCATCACTGGAATATTTTACTGATCTTAATCCATCTCAGTCTACATATATTAACATTCCAATGACTGAGTCTAGCTTTTTGGTCACACTCTGAGCTTCCTCAATCTTTTTACATCTTTACTATGCAAAAAACAAGTGATGCTGGGTTACAGCAGGTACAAGGTAATATTGATTAGATGCGGAATAGGCCAGTTGTGCTCGTTCATTTATTATTTTATTATTATTAAATTAATGGGTCCTGCTTTCTCCTTGCAATATTGCCAAACTCAAAACAGCTGTGAGTTTCTGGATCTTGGAATAATCCTTAGTTCAATAACCTGTGTGAAATGAGTTTGGTTTCAGGGGTCCACATCACAGCTAGCATCCCTTGTTGGCCGTTTCTACAGATAGGCCAAGGACTGAGCATGCAGAGTGACCTACTCAGAGGCCTTGGCTACACTGGCGCTTTACAGCGCTGCAAGTTTCTCGCTCGGGGTGTGAAAAAAACACCCCCCTGAGCGCTGCAAGATACAGTGCTGTAAAGTGCCAGTGTAAACATCTCCCAGCGCTGCACGTACTCCACCTCCCTGTGGGGATGAGCTTGCAGCGCTGGGAGCTGTGCTCCCAGCGCTGCGGCACTGTTTACACTGGCACTTTACAGCGCTGTGGCCACACTCACACTTCAAAGCTCCCACGGCAGCGCTTTGAAGTTTCGAGTGTAGCCAAGCCCTCAGCTCCAGAAGTGGCCCCTCCATAATCCAGTTGATCCATATTTGCAAGGCGACGTGAAGAAGCTTGCACTGCCTTTCCCCATGCTTGTACTGTTTGTTTGGACAAATAAAGGACTATAATTTTCAGGTTCAAGAAAGCACCTCAAATCTGTAACATGTAGAGAAGAAAATGGAAAGAGCAGGATTGGTTATTTTTATCCCAGATTAGAAGATGTTATGCTTCTAAACATAGAACATGTACTGAAGTAATGAACAAAAATATGCATAATTCCAGAATCCGAACTGCTGTCTATGATGGCAGAAGTAGGTTAAACTTAACTGGGGCAAATAGCAGCCACATTGAAGTCAGTAGGAGTTTTGCCATTGTCTTGAGTGAAGCCAGAATTTAACTTGTTAGGTAAAAAGCAAGTCCTACTCACCTCTCCAGCACCCGAGTTTGTGCGGAGTTGGTATAAGGCTCAGAGATCTGTCAGAGACCAGACAACAATTCGTTGATCAACGGGCTCACACCATCCTTAGCTTAAGAGCAAAGCTTCAGAGTAAGTGTGGCAAGTTTATTAGGGTTGAGCATCAATATTTATACACAGAAGTAAACAAAGTGATTAACAGATCATAATGGTCAAGCATAATCAAACAAGATTCTACAGGATAAAACAGGTTAAAATGTAAATTAGAAAAGACAAAGGAGGAGATGGCTACTTATTGGGAGAGGGGAGGTGTCAGGAGTAGTTTGCAGGTCAGAGCTTTGATTAAAAGTTTCAGATAGAGACATCAAGTCTGAGTTAAGTTTCAGTTCATAAAGAGTTCAAACTCAACATTCCTCCATTTGTAGCTATTGGGATAACTATTTACCAACAGCTACACCCCATTTTAAGGAGCCAAGGGCCGCTTGGCAATTTCAGCCTGGGCCAACTCGAAGAGAGTAAGGCCTTTGGCTGAAGTAGAAAAAGAATAAACTGACCCACATGAGTTTTAACCTCGTGGGAATATCTAATAAAAGCATTATCTTCATAAGCAGAAAATAAACTAAAAAGGCATAATAAAAAACATACAGTTGTCAGAATAAAAGGTCCTCTCATTTTTTCCGAGTCAATTTAAGTCTGATGTCTGAAAGAGGTAAGCTGGTCCACTGGTCAGAGGCAGTGTCCTCAGTGGTGGCAAGAGCTGCTGGTCCGTCACTGTGGTCCACTACGGCTGGCTTGACGTGGGAGTGGTGGATCCAGGATTTGCGTCCTTCCAGGAACACTGCAGTCTGGGTTGTTAAAAGAACCTGGTGGGGTCCAGTAAACCTCGGCTGGAGGGCGTCGCCACGAACGAACTTTTTGGCCCAGACGAAGTCCCCTGGTTGGAACGGGTGGATCTGTTCTTCCAGCGGCACGGTCTGGGAAAACTGCGAGGCTTTCCAAAGGGTACGGAGGTGAGCCTGTAGGGAGAGAAACTGGCACGCGGTCATATGATCCCCTCCCAATAGTGAAACATCAGCACGTGGTAGCACCCCGCCTTTGAAAGGGGGATGTCCATAGAGCAGTTCAAAGGGGGATAATCCCAATAAACGGGTTGGGCGAGTACGAAGGTGAAACAGGGCCAAGGGAAGTACCTGAGGCCACTTTAACCCTGTTTCCTGACAGTATTTAGCCAATGTAAGCTTAAGCTCCCTATTCATACGCTCAACTTTCCCGCTAGACTGGGGGTGGTAGGGTGTATGAAAGGAGTGTGAAATGCCCAGTCCTTGTTCTAAATGGCCAAGGACATTACCAGTAAAGTGGGGTCCGCGATCTGAATCAAGTATGAGAGGGATGCCAAAACGGGGTACAATGTCTCTAAGGAGGATCTTCGCCACTGTGGCAGCAGTACAATTAGCAGTAGGAAAAGCTTCGACCCATGAAGTCAGAGGGCAAACCAAAACAAGGAGGTGCTTTTTCCCAAAAGCCTTTGGCATATCTGCAAAGTCAATTTGAAGATGTTGAAATGGGGCAGCAGGCGGAGGTCTTCCACCCTTAATTTTGTTAAGAGGCGGAGCAGGTCCATTTCGCTGACATGTGCTGCATGCTTTCACTATTGACAGGCAGTAGGGTTGAATGCCTGGAGCATACCAAAAGCGAGCGATGGTGTCCACAAGGGCGTGCGTGCCGTAGTGACCCCCCTTATCATGGTGCCAGCGAACTGCCACGGGGTATGTGGAGCGAGGGAGGCAGGCTCGGCCATCCGGCATAAGCCAGGTCCCTTTGACCAGAGTGGCTCCGAGGCTCTCCCACGACTGTAGTTCAGCAGCGGGTACTGGTACAGGGTAAAAGCATACTTGCTATCAGTAAAAATGGTAACGGTCTTACCAGCGGCCAACTGGCAAGCTCGGGCCAGGGCATAGAGTTCGGCTTGGGCTCCCCAGTTGCCTGGCAGTGAGGGCCTCTTGAATGTCCCATTCAGAGGTGACTGCATAACCGGTGAAACGCTTGCCATCAACATAGAAGGAGCTTCCATCCGAGAAGAGGATGCAATCAGGGTTGTCCAGTGGCACGTCAAACAGGTTGTTCCTTATCTGTAAGATGCTATGAACTACTTTCACACAGTTGTGCTGATCCTGGAGGACTGGCAGGTCAGGAAGCAAGGTAGCTGGATTAAGGGGCCCACACCTTTTAAAAATTAGATTAGTGTCTTTTAGGAGTTCGGCCTCTAGCTGCTGCTGACGATGGGCCGAAAAGACTTGGGTTGTGCCCCTACGCAGAAGGGCTGACAAGGCATGAGAGGTCCAGACCGTGGTAAAATGACCCAGGGTCAGGCTCTTTGCCTTTGTGATCAGCAGGGCAGCTGCTGCCAGAGTCCGGGTGCAGGATGGGGTTCCCTGAGCGACAGGGTCGATCTGCTGGGAGTAAAAAGCAAGCGGGAAATGGTGGGGCCCGCTCAGCTGTGTAAGGACGCCACTAGCAATTCCGCCCCTCTCGTGGACAAAAAGGTGAAAGGGTTTGTTGTAATTGGGGGGGCGAAGAGACATGGAGGAGGCCACACTGTCCTTGAGTAACTGAAAGGCTTGGATCGTGTCTGGGGACCACTGCAAAGGGTCAGGAGCAAGGTTAGCAGTGAGTCGGTGGAGCGGTTTGCTCAACTCCCCGCAGGATGGCAACCAGGGGCGACAGAAGCCAATTAATTCTAAGAAACCTCGAAGTTGTTTCTTGGTGTTTGGCAGAGGGCAGTTTTGGATAGTCTTTATGCGGACTGGGTCCATTTGTCTCCCCTCTGGGGTTAACAGGAAGCCCAGATATCGGACCTTCTGTGAGACCCACTGAATCTTGTTAGGGTCTACCTTGTGGCCTCTGGTGTGTAGGTATAATAAAAGTGCCTTACCATCGATGCGGAGGGCGGCTTCTTCGCGGTTACCTAGTAGGATGTCATCTACGTATAGGACTAACATGGATCCCTGCGGACTGGTGAAGCCTTCCAAGTCGTGGCGGAGGCATTGGCTGAAAATCGTGGGGCTGTCTCTGTAGCCTTGAGGAAGTCGTTGCCAGACATAACTTTGTCCCTCCCAGGTGAAACCAAAGAGATATTGAGAGTCTGGGTGTACAGGAATGCTGAAAAAGGCTGATTTTAAGTCAATAACAGTGAACCATTCAGCATCCCAGGGGATTTGGCTGATGATAGTAGCTGGATCAGGAACTACTGCATGAAGAGGGACCACATACTGATTAATAACCCGTAGATCCTGTACAAAGCGCCAACGAATAGGGTCTCCGTCCTTTTAGGAGGCTTTTGACAGGCAGTATAGGGGTATTACAGGGAGTGCGCTGAGGCGGACTAGCTTTTGTGCAATGAATCCTCGACAATGGGGCGGATGCCTTCCCGAGCTTCCAGCGACAGGGGGTATTGGGGAACTGACGGGGGGGCTAAGGAGGGCTTCACTTGAATCCTTACTGGCTCTGCTGAAAGGAGCAGGCCAACATCAGTGTCAGAAATTCCCCAGAGGGTTGAAGGCAAGTCAGTGAGGTCAGGGGAGAGAGAGGGGTTTCCCAATTACCTGAGTTAGGGCCGAATCTCCTAACACTGTCATCAATAATCCTACCCCTTCAGGAGTGCAGGTTAAAGTAGCCTCAAGCTTACAGAGTAAATCCCAGCCCATCAAAGGGATCGGACAAGCTGGGGAAAAAAGAAAACGGTGAGAAAAACATTTATCAGCATAAATAACATTTAGAGGCAAAGTGAGTCCCAGAGACTGTGGATTGCCTTCCACCCCAGTTGCAGTTTTAACCTCAGAGGATAGCCAGAGAGAGGGGGCATGATTTAAAAGAGAGAAAGTAGCTCCAGTATCAATGAGGAAACAGACAGGCAGTCCCTGGACTGAAAGGGTTAGATGAGGCTCTTTGCTGGGAGGGGAGAAAGTGAGGAAGGAGCCGGCTAAAGACATTAAGGAAATAAGACCATCACATTGTTTGCCTTCGCCCCCCCCGGGGTACCGTCATTGAGAAGGCTGAGTTCGCTGCAGCTGCTGCTGTTGCCTGTAGTTGATCCAGGCCTGAGGAACGGGCTGGGCTGGTGGTGCAGGAGTGTATTCGTCCCTGGTGTAAGTATCTGCGGATGCGACCGGACCCTCTGGGCGTCCCCAGGGGCATTCACGTTTAAAGTGACCGGGTTGTCCGCACTGAAAACAATTTCCTGGTGGCTGGGGTTGCCAGGACCCTCTTCCCCGAGCACCCTGAAATCCCCTGCCACGGCCACGGCTTCTGCCTCCAATACCACCGCGAAAAGCTAAAGCCATCAACTTATATTCTTCCTTTTTCTCTTTCTTTTTACTACTTTCCCTTTCTTTCTCCCATGCAAAACTCCTCCTGAGGTGTGCCCCTCCAATTCCTCCTTGTCCCTCTGCAGAGATTCCAATCTGGAGTCCTGCAGATTCCCCTCTGCGCTCTGGAGAGAGCCCCCCTGCGGAGGAATAGGGGCAGGTGCAGTGGGGACTAACTGACGAGTTAAAACACGCCGTGGTTTACACCCTTCATCGAAATAACATGGAGGGGGTTCACTCTCGGGAGAATACCTGACTGCCATAATTTTTAAAGATTTCCACAGCTCTGCTGCTGTGTCCCAACAAAACCAGTAACATAACTGTCCCGGATGGTCTTTTTCGATCTGGCTCCTTACTCCTCTTAAGGCAGCCTGTTCGAAAGAGCCATACGAAGGCCACCTCATCTCCGGGTCGGCCAATACCGCGGTATACCCAGTCCAATTCCTTACATACAGTGTGTACAACTTCCTCCTAGACATTCCTGTCTGTACTGGGAGTTTCCCTTCATTCCATAACTTATTTACAATCCCCAGCGGACTCTCAAGAGGCACGCTAGTCCCTTGACCCATGGTGTCTGACAGGAGCCCTCCAACTGGCGTTTATCCTGCTGTCCAGTACATGACCCCTCAATATTGAATTGGCTGGGAGAAATCTCCCGTGGCGCCTGCCAATTTGTATATGAGTGGTCTGACCACTGGACAGAGGCACCGCACCAGAAGGAATCCTGGACGAGCCCCCAAATTGTTAGGTAAAAAGCAAGTCCTACTCACCTCTCCAGCACCCGAGTTTGTGCGGAGTTGGTATAAGGCTCAGAGATCTGTCAGAGACCAGACAACAATTCGTTGATCAACGGGCTCACACCATCCTTAGCTTAAGAGCAAAGCTTCAGAGTAAGTGTGGCAAGTTTATTAGGGTTGAGCATCAATATTTATACACAGAAGTAAACAAAGTGATTAACAGATCATAATGGTCAAGCATAATCAAACAAGATTCTACAGGATAAAACAGGTTAAAATGTAAATTAGAAAAGACAAAGGAGGAGATGGCTACTTATTGGGAGAGGGGAGGTGTCAGGAGTAGTTCGCAGGTCAGAGCTTTGATTAAAAGTTTCAGATAGAGACATCAAGTCTGAGTTAAGTTTCAGTTCATAAAGAGTTCAAACTCAACAAACTCATAGAGTTCTTGGTTCTTCAGTTCTTAGAGAGGACTAGGTTGTGTTGTGTGGAGGATTTAATAAAGTGAGAGACTTCTGGGTAGGAGGTTATTCTCTAGCTCTCTGCTGAAGCATATGACTATAGTTGAGCTCTGCATGCATAGAACATGTTGCAGGATTTAGGCCCATTTCCCCCATTTTGTAAAGTAAGCACTATTTGCATGATTATACCTTTGCAGGATTAGGTCCTATATTGTGTCCGGAAATCAATTTATCTGACACTGGGGACAAAACAACCACTGGTTAAAGGGGCAACATCAAGTTTAAATCTAACCAATTAAAAAAAAAAAAAAAGCTAAGTTCAAAATAGTTCAGGAACTACAGATGCCTCCAAGTTGGACAGTTTGGTTTTCATTCACATTTTCCTATTTCTTTCTTTAATTTTTTTTCTCTCCAGTTACTATGTAAAAAAACCCACACAAACCCAGGAAACTATCTATAAAGTGCACAAAGTAAACTGAAAAAAAAATAGAGATTCCCTCCCACCCTTAATTCCCTTCAGTCATAGTAATTTGGAGTATTACTTGTAACGACAGTAGGAAAAAATATTTCAAGTTGGCTATTTCTCTTTTACAACATACAACTTTACACAACACTTTTGGTAAGGAAGAAAAAAGAACTAAAAAACTCCTTGAAACCATGAGGGGAATTTGGATAGAAAGAATATAATCATCTAAACTGAAATGTAGCCAGGAATCTGGGATTAACATCGGTATTGTTGCAAAAAGTCAGATGGCCTCTTTTAAGTGGCTTTTAAGTGGCTAAGGACATTGGTTTTACAGTACATCAGAAAAATGGCACTTCCTGCATCACAGTATGCTCTTCCCTACATGCATTTTGGGAGAAAGGAAGGAGATTCATTGGCTCAAAAATTAGAATGCTATTTACCAATTGCCAACCCCTTCTTCCTGCAGCTCCTGGCTTTGGAGATCTTGCATCCCAGTATAGACTAGACTAAATCACATTTAGCTTCTGAGGTCTTTCAATAGCACTGCTTGTGGTGGTACAGCAGAAGGATGTGGCACCAGATCTGTTCTCTGTTCCTAGTGCTCAGTGCAGGAGCAGGATTTGGGACAAAAGTGACTTTGAGTGTATTCTAGCCCCTCCCTCCTTCTCTGTTTCCATGTCCCAACAAGCCACCTGAGTCAGCAGCTAATTCCATGCTGGAGGATGGTGTAAAGCCCCAGGGAGATCCCAGCACAAAGAGGGAAGACATCCATGTCTACATCTTTTCAAGAGGCTCAGTGTACTCCTTGCTGTGCACCATTTCTGCCCCACAAGCCTTTATCCCCCAGAGACTGCACAGAGACTGCACTTGTGACAGACTCTTCTTGTATCAAGTGTGCAATATTAGCGGGTGGAGAATACTTTTGTTCTCCCTGCTCTGACCCTGGCATCCTGTCAGTCTGACACCTGGTATTTACTCTATTGCATGATGTTATCTTAATTTAAGTACAGTGTTTATCTTGCCTATGATGAGCTCAGTCACATAGACTCTGGGCTGCAAGGTGTTACCTTCCATTAAAACAGGAAACATCTAAACAGAATATATTTGTCCTCCTTTTTCTCTTCTTTAGGGATAAAAGATTGATGTTACTTTTGTATAAAAATTACATTTTCCTTCCATTACCAAAGTCTGTACATACATAATAATTATACATACATAATCTAAAATACAATTATTTTTAAAAAAATCAATAGAAGAAAAGAGCATTAATTAATTCCTGGAGCAGTTAGTATGTTAATTTTCTTAGCTAGTTCCTATCCTAGCCTGTGACTTGGGTCTTCTCTTGCAGCACCAGTGCGAAGTACCTCTCAAGATCAGGCCCCTGCTTTAGTCAGGTACAGTTGTGCTGATGTAGAGGAGCCTGAGGCCATCCTTGAACTCAGGCCTCTGTTCAACAATGTGATTATAAGGATTTAGAAAGATTTTTCTCCTGAACCTTCTTGTCAGGGGGTTCTATGACTCCGTTGTAGAAATTAACTTCTGGGTGAAAGTAGAATACAAAGTTCAGTCCAGGAGCAATCCTTACTCTCTTTTTTAATCCTTTTACACATATATAATTTTTTAAAAGCCCTTGGTATAAACAAAAATGAAATTTGCAAGCTGTGAAGCAATAACAGTTTAGGTGCAGAGCATTTCCAGAGGGTTAATGACAAGCTGTTAAGAACCAATGGCCCTGAGGTACAGCCATGAGCCACTAATTCCCAGGAAATGACTTGTGCAGTGGTAGTTATTGCTGCTGTAGGATGAGTAGGTAGAAGAAACATTTTGAAAAAAACCCACATTTTGTTAATTTTTCTTTTCCATTTTCAGCATGTGATGTCCCTGATGGCAGTGTGAATCACAGCTCTTTGCAAACCAGACATTTCTAGAGATTCCTATGCTCAGGACACTGGCAAAGCACATTGTGAAACGCATGGGTTCTCATAGGTGCAGGAACTACGGGTGTGGGGGGTGCTGTAGCACCCCCGGGCTTGAAGTGGTTTCCATTATATATGGGTTTATAGTTTAGTTCAATAGGTCTCGGCACCCTCACTATAGACATTGTCCCAGCACCCCTGTAGGCTCTGATTCAGCAAAGCACTTAAGCATGTGCTTAATTCCATTCCTATTCACTTAAGCACATGCTTTTCTGAATCAGATTGTTTGCTGAATCAGTGCCATAGGGAGAAAGGATAGTTTTCTGGTGAAGGCAGGGGACTAGGTTATCAGAGTCCAGTGGCTGATCTATTATGTGAAATGTACAGGTAACTTAGACTCTCCCTCACTCTCTTTCCCAGTGTGTAAAATGGTGACTCTAATACTCATCTACCTCACAAGTCTTGTGAGACTTAATTTAATGATTGATTGCTGTGGCAGTCTTCTCTGTCGTATTATATCTGAGTGCTTTCTACAGTGCTTTGGCATCCTTGAATGGAGGGTGCTAAATAATTGCAAAGTATTATTATTTATTCTGTTTTATAACTAGTTTAGAATATGGTTTGATTATGGTAGCTATTTAAAAAAATTAATTTAAAACTATGAATATTTTTCATGAGGATTTTTACTGTTAACAGAGTTCAGGAAATACCTATTTACACAACAGAATGTGATGTTCTTTAATGCCTGTATTGACAAAATCCCACTTTTAACATTTATTTGGGGCTGAACTGTGATAAAGACATTGTTGTGTTGTCCCTGGAGCAGGCCAGAAGGGAGATTGTGACTAGGGGACTGGTAGTCACACTCCCTGTCTCCCTGCTGCTCCAGGGCGGGAACAGGCCTATATCTGGTGTAGTGTACACTCTCTGTTGTGCCGGCTTAGCTACATTGTTGGATGTGTTGAGAAGGAGGAGTCAAGGCTTCTCTCCCTCCTGCCCATGTGTGTGTGTGAGGGGGCAGAAGGGGAGATACGCAGCTCTGTGGAGCCTGCTACCTCTGCTACCACCGCAGAAATGCAATAGCGCAAGGGGGCATCTTACATCTCCTTGCGCATATGCAGGCTGGCCCACAATCTGCCCTTGGTTTTGTTTTTTTCCTACCGAAGGCACTGTCCTGATTCTCGTTTTGCTTACATCAGTGGAAATCAGGTCTGACACCTGATGTGAGCCCCAAACCAAGCCCTCTAAGTACAACATCCGGAATAGAATTAACCAGCTTGTAATGAGCCCACATGTGTCTCAAAGCTAGCACTCCTGCTCTCTTTGAAGATTTTTACAGTATCATTAGTGAAACACTCAAAGACCAAAGACAATACACACATACACAAAAGACATGCAGATAGCATTAAGGATCTGCCTTAAACTGACTAATGCAGGAAATTCAGATTTAAGACTGAAACTCTGTCTGAGCTTAAATGTTTATGGTATGCAGCATTATGGTATGTAAAAATCACTTGTGGTCTCCTGGGGAAAGCCAAAGAATGTTTCATGGGGAAGCAGATCTGCAAAATTAAATCAGTTCTTCCTTCCTGTTCGTTCTTTTTTCTTTTTGTTATTACTTTCTCTTTTGTTTTAATTGCATTTATATAGCAGCCATTTTTAAAAACCTCCATATGTCTATCTCAGCTCTTTTGTCCATGTCTATTTATCAGTATTTTTCTGCAGGATTGGAGTCTAAGGTTTATGCCGTTGTTTAGAAATCTATCCTTGTTTAAAAAAAAATTTGTTAGTCTCTAAGGTGCCACAAGTACCCTTGTTCAGTGAAACACTTAAGCTTTTGACCAAGTCCCATAGAAGTCAATGGGACTTAAACATGTGCTTAAAGCTTAAGTGCTTGGCTGAATAGGGATGGAGTTCAGGGCCGCCCAGAGAGGGGGCAAGTGGGGCAATTTGCCCCAGGCCCCGCAGGGGCCCCCACGAGAGTTTTTTGGGGGCCCTGGAGCGGGGAGGAGGCTTTAATCAGCACCTTCAGTATATGGATCTGGAATGAAGACATGGCTCCAGGGGATGTTGATTCAAGAGCTGAGTGCACATTTGAAAGTTTACCTTTGTATGCTATTGCTGCATAGGGAACTAGAAACTCTTTGCGGAGGGGAAAGTGGGATTTACCCCCATGGGCTGGTCTATGGAACCTGCCAATCTTGGAAGATTCACCAGAGGTCAAAGCCATCAGTGGAAATTTTTTTCTCTAGTCACAAGATTTCAGCCCTCACTGGAGCCTGTCAGCCAATAACACCAGACACCAGCCCTCTGAGAACTTCAACATAGCCTGGGGAAAATCCCCCTCTGATTGGCTGCCTTCCCTACTTCCTCACCTCCTGGAGAAAAGCACCCAATCCAGGCTTTCTGCAAGAAGCAGGCTTTGCTCTCTCCCTCTACCTTCAGGAGCTGAAAGCATTTTCATAGGAGAGGAGGGAGCAGAAAGACTCCAGCAGCTCAGCAGGATCCTGATCCCTCCTCCTCCCTCCACTCCTCTGAGCAATATGATGCCTCCTCATCTCCCCTCTCCTCTCCCTCTCTGCAAGGCTAGACCTGGGAAGGAGCAGAGGGGACCCTGCTGCAGTCCCTCCAGGCAAGGGACAAGGGAGTGTAAAACCCCAGGAGCAGCAGAAATGGGGGGTGGGGGAAGAAGTGAGGTGGAGGATGGAGGGCAGATATGGAGGCAGAATTGATGGGGTACAGGACAAGATTAATTTGGAGCTTGGGGGACAGAATTAATTGCTGGGCAGGGGATGGATAGAAATGGGGTTGAGATCTCTTGAAGTTAGAGGCCAAAATCACAACTGGGGAGACCTGACAACCCATGAGGGTGGGCAGGGGAGTTCAAAAATCCAGAGAGACCAAAAACCACAATGTAATCTCTTTTCTTAAAAAAATCTCATGATTTTTTAATCTTTGGGGCTGGCAATACTGAAGACTGTCTCTTCAGGTAAAAATAGTTCCTGGGATTCTGGTATGTACTGTATAGCGTATGTACTGTAGAACAGAGGTAGTCAATAGGAAGCCTGTGGGCCAAATCCAAACCGCAGATGCTTTTGAACAGACAGCCAAATCTTTTTATTTACTTATTGTCATTATTATTATTTTTGTATTATTTTCTCTGGAGTCTGGACGCTGACTATGCCTTGACCAAGAAATTTGTACCTTGATAAAAAATCATTACTCCTGCTGTACAGCATCTTTGTCAGGAAGAGTCTTTGGTGGATGTATTGGAGTAGGTTCTATTCCCTAGGCAGTATGAGTTTTTCTGATGGCCAGTGCCAGCTGCCTCCCATTGCCCGTGTTGAATGATAGTCATGAATGACATTGTCCCCTTTATGCTTGCTATAGGTCTCTTGCCTCAGTAGCTCACACTATTTCTGGTCATATGGACTATTTTAAACCAATGGGATTTGAAGAAAAAATTCAGAGGTTAATATCATCTCTGCAAATCTCCTCTAACCCATTTTCAGCAGATAATAACCAAATTGTTTACAGTTGTGATGAATTGGCAGGGAGACTGCAGGTCAGACCGTTTAAAGTGCATGATTAATGCAGTTTCGGTTGTCTCCACTATGCATGTGTATGTGCACTACATATTTATCTGTTTAGAAATAGGTGCTGGTGAGAACCCTGTTATAAATTTTATTAATTGGGCAACTTTGACAGTCTCACTTGCACTTTGCCCACTTATGCATCTATATCAAGACAACTTTCACTATTCCAAATCTCTCAACGGCTTCAGACCACAACTATTTATTATAAATTATCAACCTCTACAAAAATGTTTCCTATTTCCCAAATATGGAATTTCCCTCCTAAAATTGCACTGGTTTGTGGTCTAGGCTGGGCAATAGTTAGGCCTGGACCAGTGGCAGATATAAGGTTAGATATTTCATGATTCCACAGGACAAGAAATGTTGGGTGAAATCCAGACCTCATTGAAGTCAATGGGAGTTTTGCCATTTACTTCAAAGTTGTGGATTTAATTCATGGACTTTATACTATAGGAAAGAGGAGATTTCCAACTTTTCAATGGGACATATAGCACTTGCTTCTAGTCCTGGAAGTTCCCAAGATATCTGACCTTTATATCACTACATTATGTTTACAAAACTCTATTTAAAATAACTTTAGAGGTTATTAATATATTAGTTATATTTCCAGTCTCTCTCCAGAGCTTGTACAGTTGGACTCATGGGAGCAGATCCTCAAGATTCGGCTCAACTGAGCACAGGACTTGAAGGGGAGGGAAAGGTGTCACCCACCTTTCCACTCCTCTGATGTTGGGGCTCACCAGATACCCAAGCCATGTAAAACATCCAGAAGAGAGGGCAAGGTGGTGTATATGGAATAAAGGATGGTGCACTGTGGTATGAAGGTTTTTGGATAACCTGCACAGCTCTCTTGTAGAGCTGGGCAAAATTTTTCAACCATTTTTTGTTGTTGAAAAATGCAGTTTCATCAGAATCAATATATTTCACAAAAACAGGTTTATTTCTATTTTTTTTTTTTAATTTTTCAAGGAAAAAATTCAAAATTAAATTAAAATGTTTGGTTTTGGTGGAAAAAAATCAAAATGTTCTAGTATGTAATAGTTGTGTTTTTTTCAAAAATGTTTTGTGGATTTAGTTTTGGATTTTCCAACTAGCTCTACCTACTTGTTTCATAAGCACTTGTGAGTCATCCCAAACAGATGCTAACAAAACTTTGATATCATGCCACCCTATCATACATTCTCTTTCTCCTTCTCACTAGATGTGTGTGTATGATATTTCAGTGAGCCATTTTCAAATCTCAGATGTATCTGTTAAGAATAAACCTAATCTTAATTAGGCAATAAATCAGTTACTAGCATACTTTACAATTAAGGCCCCAATTTAGGGGCTTACCTTTAAGTATTTCCACTGAAATCAATGGGACTGCTCATGTGCTTAAAATTAAATATGTCCACCAGCCTTCACAGACTCAGTTGTCTATGTGCTAATTTAAAGACTCTAGAGATGAATATAATTCACAGGATCCAAAAGTTCCGCCTATTTGGGTGTCTGATAAATGAACAGCTAGGGAATGTGAGGACTTATAGTCAGTACATGGCTGGGACTACCAGAACAGGTGAACTGGGTTGAGACAGACAAGATTTGGGCACAGGGAGTTTTGGCACCCAGCAGTAGGAAGACATGTCGCCACTCAGTGCTCTCTGAAGGAAGGAGAAAAGGTTCGCTAATCTAGGCCTAGTTCCACAAAGGGACTTAGGTGTAGGGTGACCATCTTTTCCCAAAGGGTAAATGCGACAGTGCATGGGGCTGGCTTAAGGCCCCCCTCTCCTCCCTGCATGTGGGAATGGCTCAAGATACCTTGCCACCCACCCAAGTGGGGGTGACCTGGCCTGAGCAGCTCTCTCAAGCCCTCCCTCTCGCATACCCTACTTTTTGCCAAAACTATGCATTTGTCCAATTTGCTTTTGCCAACTGATAATCAGTTGGCAAGAGCAAGCAGGACAAATGTCCAGTTTTGCCAAAAAAGTCAGGACGGCTAGGACAGGGCTTAAAAAGGGGACTGTCTTGGCCAAAACGGGACATATGGTCACGCTACTTAGGCGTTGCAATACCTAACTCCTAGGTGCCCTGCCACCTAGTGGAATTCTCAGCCCCAAGTTAGGTACCCAGTCTTCCCATACAGTTCCTGGGGAGAGCTAGGTGCCGGACAGTATGACTTATGAGCTGCAGGAGTAATTTGCAGCTTATAATAGACATACCCATGCAGCTCTGATAGAGCTACCATGCTAAAAATAGAAGTGTAACTGTGGTGATGTGAGTGGTGGGAGGGGCAAGTCCCCTGCCATATGATCCCAACCAAGACCCTGGGTATGTATTCAGATATCTAGCTCATCCTGTCACTCACGCTGGCGCTGCTGAGACTGTACTTCTATTTTTAGTGTGCTAGTTCAATCAGAGTGGGCACAGGTATGTCTACTTGAGCTGGAAATTATGCCTTCCAGTTCCAGTGTAGATGTACCCTAGGAAAGGGATCCTCAGAAGACAGCAAGCAGAATCAGGGAGCAAATGCAGAGGGAAAGGGTCAGGGCTTATGGCCCAGATGTGCTTAGGTGCCAAACCTTATTGATCTGGGACTTACATGCCAGACTGATAGGCCGAAAATAGGCAAACCCTCTTCCACCGCACCCTGTTCAGGATTCTCAGCCATGAACCACCTCCTGGAGTTAAGCACCTAAGTCAGATCAGTCACTTAGGGCTTGTCAACACTGGCACGTTACAGCGCTGCAACTTTCTCACTCAGGGGTATGAAAAAACTCACCCCTGAGCACTGCAAGTTTCAGCCCTGTAACGTGCCAGTATAGACAGTGCACCAGCACAGTGAGCCTCACCCCTTGTGAGTGTGGTTTTTTAGAGCTCTGGGAGAGCTCTCTCTCAACACTGTTCCACAACTACACAAGCCATATTAAAATGCTGCTGTGGTAGCGCTTTAATATTGACAGTGAAAGACGTGCCCTAGGGTAATTCTTCATGAAAAACTAGAGAGAGAACGTGAGAGATCCCATCCCATTATAGTGGTTAAAGCACTCACCGGCATTCAAGTCCCTGCTATGTATGATTTGAAACAGGGCCTTAAACCCATGATATCTCCTCATCCCAGACCCAGTAAACACCCAATAAAATTAATATTACAGTCATCACAGGGACTCCCATTAATTTCAATATTAGTTGGAGTAATTATTCAAGGCTTGATCCTGGAAACTCTCATGTGAGAAATCCCATTGCTTCCAGCAGGACTATTCTCATATGACAGAGTTTGAGAGACTGGATTTTTAAACTGGGGTTATAGGATGCTAAACAATTTTTACACAATGGGTACATTTCAGGAGCAAGTGAAATGATCCCTTTATACAGGTCCCACTTCTGCAATCACATTTGCATGGGTGGACCCCCAGTCCCCAATTGACTTGAGTGGGACTCCATGTGGGCAATGGTAACCACCCATAGGAAGCTCCTTGAAGGATCAGGGCTACAGTTTTTGTGCATCTGGGCTTAGCCTTCAGATCTTTTCTCACACAAGTTGCTTCACTGAAGCCAAGGAGGCTATTTGCATGTGTTTGGTATACAGCAGGGGCGCTCAATTTTTTTTTTTTTTTTACTGGTGACCTCTTTCACATAGCAAACCTCTGAGTGTGACCCCACTCTTATAAATTAAAAACTTTTAAATCTATTTAACACCATTATAAATACTGGAGGCAAGCGAGATTTGGGGTGGAGGTTGACAACTTGCAACCCTCCATGTAATCACCTTGTGACCTCCTGAGGGGTCCCAATCCCCAGTTTGAGAACCCCTGGTATACCGGGTGGAGATCCTTTGTTCTCAGAATTGCTATACAAATGTAGGGTAATATTATGCTATTTAATTTTGATTTATATACTATTGCTTATTTGGATATTTCTGTGTTGTCCACATAAATTAAAACCAAACAAATATATAAATACCTTAAGATATCCTTAAGTGACTCAATAAAATCACTGCCCCTTTAATCTACCCTACAATGATTACTAATGCTAGCCTGGTTGTTATTAATTAAAAGCCTGATTAAATGCTTGTTTATATTCATAATATACTTGTATTCATAATATTTTTGTCTCTGCTATTTAAGCAATAGTTTGTATTTCAAAACACTCAATATCTAAACATATACTAAAAAGTGTTTTTTCTAAAGTACCTTAAAGTACTTTTCTAAAGTACTTATCTAGGTATTTCAAATCTGAGGGGAAACTCCCTCATTTTTACTAACACAAGATAATGACAGATCTATTTAGGCCCTAATCCTGCAAACACTTCTACATACACAAAACTTTGTGTGCATAGTCCCCTTGACTTCTATGGAATTGTAAAACTATGTAAAGTTATGCACATGCTTCGGTGTTTGAAAGATTTTACATTTTGTAAAAACAAGGTCTTGTAAAAACGTCGATCTTTTGATCATTAAAAAAGTCAATTAAAATTGATTGAATCCACTTAATCTTTCACCTGCAATGTTCCTAATTTAAGCATTACAACTCTGAAGCAGAGTTTAGAGCTTGAAAGTGAAATTAAGACCCAAACTGACTATAAACCAAAATGAAACTAACTTGTCTGTTTTCCTTATCCAAGGTCAATGAAATGTATAAAGTACATTAATCCTGAGAAGTAAGTTAGATTATAACAATGTTCATTTGCAATATCAGACATTTACAAAAGCGGTAACATAAAAAAAAAATACTAGCGTCAATTGAAAGGAATTATTTCAGTTAACTTCCTCGGGTGAAATGTGTTTCATTGAATCATTTCAGAGCACCAGTTTTTGTTCTGTCACCCATTCGTGTTTCCGCAGTTGAACAATGCTACATGATCATAAAGTATAAATCTAAAGGTTAATGGGGGGAGGAAAAGAAAACCTCGTTAATTAGCATACTCCAGAACTGACTAGTCCTGTTGAATCTCACCCGGTATGTGGGCTCATATCAACGCTTATGGGAAATCATGAGTATCACAAAGAATATTTACATGCCATTCGTCCCGATGGGCGCTCGTTTTAATCTGTTCTTTGAGTTCTGTGGCTAATCTTCCGCTCTAGAAATACTGTAGCAAGCCCCATGTGCTCTGAGAAGCAGAGATCTCGCTGTTTGTAGTACCAGAGAAACCCCCATTAAGAATGTCCTTTTTCAGAGACTGAAAGGGGGGGGGGGGGAGGAGAACATCCCTCTCCGGCTCCATTTCCAAGTCGATTGCAGAAAGAATGTGGGAGGGCTAGAAAAGTTTTGAGTGAGCCACTTCCTCGTCCAGCCCAGCTGGGAGACAGAAAGGGGGAATGTCAGATAGGGAAGGGGGGGAAGTGCAGCAACAACTTCCCTGCAGCAAAATGGCCTTTTAAACCCTTGACAACAGGAGGCGAATTCCTCCCCCTGGCAGCAGCGGAAGCGATGAGTGTTCAGAGGGGAGGTGACTGACTCCTCTCCCTCTCCCCAGAGCAGGAGGCGAGCTTCGCCGGGAGTCCTGCCTGCGCATCTCGCTCCACCCTGCCCAGGACTTGTCCCCGCTCCGAGCTCCCGCATTTTCAGCGCGCGGCGGGCAGAGCGGGCAGAGCGAGAGAGCAGCCGCCGCCGCCGGAGCGCAGAGAGAGCGAGCCGGGGGAGGGACCCCGCCGGGCGCCGCTGAGTGCTGGGGGCGCAGCCCTGCCATGTCCCCGGGGCAGCCGGAGTTGGGCTAAGCGGCTGTGCGCGCAGCGGGGAGAGCTCTTCGGGACCATGAAGCAGCCAGGGCAGCTCTTCCTCCGCCTGCTGCTCCTGCTCTGCCTCGCCAAGGTAAGGCGCCCTGAGAGAGCCGGGGACGGGCTGGAGGGTGGCCCTGCCGGATCCCCTCCCCATGCAACCGGCCCCTCACTCCCACCGGCCGCTGGCCCCTGCGTCCCGCCGTGCAACCTGCCCCAGGGAACTCCTCCCGCCTGTAACCTGTTCTCAGCTCACCTCCCCTCCGCGCCCCCTCCCTGTCACTGGGGCCGGCCGCTGGCCCTGGGACGTGGGCTCCGGGGCTTGCTCAGCAGCGCGCGCGCTCTCTCGGGGGTTCCTCCGGCGGTGCCCAGCCCCGGCTCCAGTGGAAAGCAGCTCCACAGGCGCCGGGGTCGGCGACCCGCCATATGGGCGGAGGGGCCATGTGGGGTTCTCGGGGCGCGCACTCCAGCGAGGGGAGGGTCAGAACAAGAGGGGCTGGGGGCTGCAGCGTTGCCACCTGCCTATGAGGCGGCTGGGAGGGGTGGGCGAGGTTGCAGAGCCGGGCAGGTGCGCTGCCAGGTCATCTGGGCGGGCCGCTGGAAGCTGGGTGTGTCTGGAGGCCAAGTGTGCTCTACTTGTTTCCTGTACTCAGACAGTGAAGGAACTAAAGTTCATCTTAAGGGCAAGGGTCTCAAAAATGACCAGTGATCTGGATGATTATTATTTTTCTGTTGAGGTGCTCCACTTCTGAAATACGTTAAAGGAGCCTGCCCTGCAGAGGACAAGTACTCAGGGCTTACTGAAAATCAGGCCTCTGCAGGGTGTTTCACATTGGGCACCTGACCAGTAAAGGATCCCAGAATCACTAGTTACCAGTTTTGACAGTCTTGGCCTGAAGATGAACTTTAGCTCATTCAGTGGGAACTACAGCCCAGTAAGCTTCCGAAGTAAACAGACTAAGTCCAAAAAAACCAGGAGTACTTGTGGCACCTTAAAGACTAACAAATTTATTTAAGCATGAGCTTTCGTGAGCTACAGCTCACTTCTTTGGATGCATAGAATGGAACACACAGACAGGAGATATTTATACATACAGAGAACATGAAAAGGTGGGAAGTATGCATACCAACAGGCAGAGTCTAATCAATTGCGATGAGCTATCGTTAGCAGGAGGAAAAAACTTTTTGAAGTGATAATTAAGATGGCTCATAGAAGGTGTGAGGAGAACTTAACATAGGGAAATAGATTCAATTCTGTCAGCAGCGAATCTGAAACTTTTAAAGTCTTGAACCAGACCAGGAAGGGGTTTGATTCTCTGCTTGCTTAGACAAGTTTCACACTTGGGAGTAAGTCCACTTAAATCAACAATTTAAAGCCGGGTAAGAGTGAGAATCCAGCCTGCAGTTTGGTTTCCAGCTGTTTCCAGCTATGGGAGACCCCCAGATATTATTTTAAAAAAAAAAGCCCACGGTGGAGTATTTCTTGCAAACTTTCATTTCTTTTAAGAATGCTCTTCCTACGGTTTACCATTGTGTTATGACCAGTTTGGTAAACTTATCACAGTCAATCAACATTAAACTGTTTATATCTCAGACATTAGAGAGATGCAGATTACCAGCCGTGTTAGCTCCTTTTAGAAGTTGGGAATTTTTAGTGAAATAGCCCACTTCCGTGGGAATTAGGCAACTCTGGAGTGTTGAATCCCAGAAATATGGAAGGCCTCTACCCATACTGTTTGTATATCCCTCTGAAATAGGGTGACCAGGCAGCAAGTGTGAAAAATTGGGACAGGGGGTGGGGAATAATAGGAGCCTATATAAGAAAAAGACCCCAAAATCGGGACTGTCCCTATAAAATCGGGACATCTGGTCACCCTACTCTGAAATTCCTTCCAATCATTGCCCCATATTTATTGCAAATATAATTTAGAGATCTAAAACTAATTTAGAGATGGGATCCAAGTATATCCCTTCCTAGATCTGAATACTCCTGAATATGGCAAAAGCTTGTATTTGTTGAGACTTGGGCAAGGGCTGTCTTTGGCCACCACCTTGCAATCTGACATGGGAACTGCATTGACTTCACCGCATTGAAATAGATAGGATACTACACCGGGATCTGCCTGCAGCATGCCCCATTGATTTCAGTGGGGCTCTACACTAGCACAGGGATCTGCTTACACTGATCATCTTTAAGGGCCTGGGCCTTAATGTATGTCCAATGTTTTAATAAAAATCTCTCCTTAAGTCATGACACCTTCCTAATTACGCTCTGATATACCTTCTCTTTTTCTTTCTGTCTTTAAAGGCCCAGTTCATGCAGAGTAATATATTTGTGACTTATTTTTGACACTTCTGTGAATGTCAAGAACTGTGCTAGAATGTTAAAAGTTAGTTACCTTAATTCCTTAGTTGTTGTTCTTGATCTTTTTGTAGTGTTTGAATGTTAAAAGCCAGTTCTTTTTAGGAAGAGGAGACAAAAACAGTGATGTCCATGCTTGAGAGACCTGTCTTTGCAGAATCAGGCCCTCAGCAAACTCTTGCTCATATGAGACATCCTAACTCACTTGATTTCAACAGGGCTACTCGCATGAGTAAATATAATTTTTGTGATATGGCTATTACGATTGTACAACCCAATTGACAGCAATGAGGAAACAATTTTTAAACTTGTTTCCTCATTGTTATAGCAAAGTCCATATTTGTGAGAATTAACAACTTTAAAATTACACTAAATATTTGACATTAGGAATTTGACAGCATAGACCCAGTTTTCAAAAGTGGGGACTATGACAGCATATTCCAACCCGGCATTTGGATGGCTGCATTGTCACTTGGGTGCATAAATGCGCTATAAAATACACCTAACAACCTGATCCTGTAGCTGTACCATACACAGAAATTGCACTGAAGTTATATCAGTAGGTTACCTATAGGATTGTGATGTAATTGTTGATTTGAGTTTCCAGATAAAGGACTGGGATGTCTTACTAGGGGCACAGTATTTGAAATTTGGGCTTGCTATGTGTAAACATAATTGGGTCAATTTAATATCCGGTGTAAATTGTTGAAGTCAATACTGTTACAGCAGGGATGAATTTGAACCATTTTTACATTGCATTGCACATATATAATAGCCATTGTTAACCATTATGGTTGAGTCTTGTTTAATATCTTTGGCCTAATAAACTGCATTGTGTACTAACTGTTTGCTAAATTTTGGCTTTATAACAACTCCAGTTTCAAGTCAACTTAATTTACACTTCAAATTTAAAAACAGTTTAAAAACAAGAGTTTAATAAAAATACATAGCAAATTGCTCTATAGCAAAGATCCAAAGTGAAGCTGATTTAGGGCTCAGGTAAACTTAAAAAAATAACTTGCATCTGAAGAAGTGGGTATTCACCCACGAAAGCTCATGCTGCAGAACGTCTGTTAGTCTATAAGGTGCCACAGGATTCTTTGTTGCTTTTAAAAAAATAAGAAAAATACAAGGCTTTCCCTGCTACATTAAATATTCTGTTTCTGGGGTGAATTGTTCATCTCAAAGTTTGATCAGCTCTTAAACCAACTGTATTAGGTAGATAGGCATAGGCAATGCTTAACTGTGGAGACTAAAAATTGATGCCTTATGAGATGTATTTTGGAGTGATCTGTTGCTGTAAAATATTGTTTTTGTTTGTTTTAAATTTGTGAAGTTACACGTGGGTATCCCTATCCCCCAAAGCAGGTGATTGTTTATGTCACTGAATAGTTGTGCAGAACTGCAGATGCTGGGAGAAGTTCTTTCATTCTTAACCCCAATACATGTTAAATGGTAGTCCTTCTGAATGTTCTAAACAATGAGCCAAGAACATTGATTCCTTCTGTAATACTTTGCAGATCAGAAAATGGTTTCCTCTTCACTGCATATAATGCATGCGTATGCTGCATGTTCTGAAGGCCTCTAACAGTCGGATTTTAGTCTCTGTGCCTGCTTTGCATCTAACAGTGTATGCGCACACACACAAAAATCCTCTTCTGCATCTTTGAGATCAGAATGGAGGCCCACAGTGTGGATATATTGCATCGCTATTAATAGTACTTCCGTAACTATGCTAGCTACGTGCACCCATGATCTCGAATTTTCATGCCATGTAAATGTTTTGGTTGGAATTACTAAATATGAGAAAGCAAGAGAGAATGCTAATGAATAAAATCTTGTTTGTTTATCATGGAAGGCTAGATTTTACTAATCCATATAATTTTAATTTGTACACTTCCTTCTTCCTTCTAGAATTGCAGTGTACTAAGGGGAAGCATTTCCACATCTGCTATGGGATGAAGGTTAGAAATTGTGGGTTTGAGTTCTAGTAACCTTAAAACCCACCTCTGTTTTAGTTAAATGCTTCCCAGTTTAACTATAGGAGGAGAAGACTGTTAAAATAAATTAATCTGTGTTTCCAAAATTGTGGTGTACGAACAACTGGTGGTCTGCAGAGACCTAGTTGATCAGATGGTGCTAGTTCTTTTCCTTGGTGTTCAGGTCCTTAATTGCAACTAAGGCCATGTCTCGACTAGAACTTATGTCGACAAAACTTTTGTTGCTCAGGAGTGTGAAAAAACCCACCCCCCGGAACGACATAAGTTTTGCTGGCATAAGTGGTATTGTGCACAATGCTAGGTCGGTGGGAGATGCTTTCCTGCCAACATAGCTACTGCCGCTTGCTGAGCTGGTTTTATGATGTCGACAGGAGAGCTCTCTCCCGCTGGCATAACGCGGCTACAACAGCGCTCTCACAGCTGCACGGCTGTATCAGTACGGCGGTGCCACTGTAAGCTTGTAAGTGTAGACCTGGCCTAAGAGCTTGAACACCTCTAAAGGTAACTGGAAATGAGGAGGAGCCAGCCTAGATGCCTCTACAAAGGAGGGACCACTGTTCTGAGGAGAGTAAACAGGAGCCCCGCTCAAGGAGTCGGGCTACCAGTAGGATTGAAGCAGTCCTCCTCCAGCAGGAGAAGATTGTGCAGGAGAGAAGGGCTTAGGGAATCAGGGAAGAAGATAATTTAGCATGCCCAGAGGAGAAGGGGGCAAAATGTGTTGGGGGAAATAGAGGATCTGACCTTTAGGAAATGTGTGCAGAAGGAGGGGAACAGAACAGATGTCCACCCATCAATTCTGCTAAGCTAGAGCCTGTACCAAGGCTCTGCTCTAAACATAGATAAATCCAGTTTTTCCCATATCCATTCAGGTACACTTGGACTGCTATGCCTATGTACCTACAGAGTGCATGGTCAGGGCTTTAGATGTTCCTCCAAGTCTCTTTGGTATTCACAATAAGATGGGGAAGAGGAGTGTGGCCCATATCTCAAATCAGATTAACAAGGCTCACTTTGGGAGAAAAACAAGTGGCCACCATATGGGATACATTGCATCTTCCCTAAACAACATAAAGAAAACACTACCCACTGATGTACCTAGTACCTACATGTTCTGTGTTGGCCTTTCCTATTTTACTTCTGTCTCTTTTTCGTTTGACATCTTGTTCCCTCCCCCCCGCCACATGCATGCTATTTTTTTGTCATGCAAAGCTGTTTCAAAACTGAAATAATTAAGAAAAAAATTCTAGCGTGACTTAAATTAGTTCCCAGCACTTGCATAGATATGCACATGGGCTGTGTGGTATCAAAGAGTATGTATGTGTGACACTGTTTTAGGCCTTAGGAAAGCTACGTTCTTTTTTAAACATGCTTTTTGTTTGGCCACTTGAAAGAGCTAATTTTTTTGTTGGTTGGTTGGTTTTGTGGTACATGGGAGCATGTCATCTGCAAAAACATAAAATTGTTCTCCATATTCTTTGCATAATATTGGGCTGGGATTTGGTCATGTGAAGAGTAATGAGGAAGAGGAAATGGTTTTGCCTGATCAGGCTATTGAAGCTGCAAAGGTTCTGATTCTGATCCTCCAGCTAACTAGGAAGGAAACACTTGAATGCAGGATCTTGAGCTGTATTTTGAATTAAATTCCATTTGGTGCAGCATTGCAAGTAGATACAATATGTCCATAGTGCCTTGTCAAAGGCTTTCTCTGTATTCAGAGAAGGTCAAGACATTTTCATATTATGGGTGTATATATTTCAAATCTCTTAGGTTATCTCAGCCTTCTGTCCCATGGCCCAGAGTGAAGGAAGCAGGTGACTAGCCATTTTCTTGGTCAGGGTTTTATAATCTGTGTCGAAAAGGCCGATGAGTCTGTATGAGACTTTCACTTGGTCTAATTCCTTGCCTCCTTTTGGCAATATTGCGATAGTTGTTGTCTGTCAGTTTGAAGAGTTATATTGAAGGTGGCCTTACTGTGAGTGCTCCCTGTAGGGGGTTATTTATCCAAAGCAAGTTTTGTAGAAATTCAGCCCCATATTTACTCATTAGGGCCTGTGGCCATGTGCATTTTTGAGGGACTTAGTGGAGTCTTCTAGTTCCTCTTCTTCCCCTGGTTCTATGAGATTTGTTGCTCATGCACAGTAAAATGTGTCGATTTGGTGGTTGAGAGAAAACTCTGGGGGTTTCTCCTGCTTATGCAAAGGTTTTCTGTTCTGTGAGATAATTTTTTGTTAAAGTACAACAAACTCATTGCTCTCCCAGGCCTCAGGGAGCTCTGCTGCTCTTCCTTGCACCGGCTTCTCTACGTAATTTTGAAATAGGAAGACCTGGTGTTTCGGGGGTTCCAGATCTGCTGGTGGGTGGCCTAATCTCCCAGTGAAAATAGAGGAAGCCTCCAGCATTTGCAACATTTAAAATTAGACTGGTGGTAATACTAGTTCATATAGAAAGGGGAACAATCCTGCACTGGCAGGGGTTTGGGTTCATTGACATGATCCGTCTTTGAGACCAATCTGTAGTTTCTATGGATACTTAGGCTACATCTATGCTATGGACTTTACAGAGGTGCAATTATACCACTGCTCCGCTGTTGCCGCTCTATGCTGGTGGGAGAGAGCTCTCCCGTCAGCATAATTAAACCACCCCCAACAAGTGACGGTAGCTATGTTGGCAGGAGAATGCCACAGACATAGCACTCTCCACACCGGCGCTTTTGTCTGTGAAACCTATGTCGGTCAGGGGTGTGGGTTTTTTCACACCCCTGAATGACAAAAGTTTTGCTGACAAAAGTGCTAGTGTTGACAAAGCCGAAATTTAAAAATCTCCTTCCTGTTTGCTGCAGCCAGGTGGAGTGCAATCAGTTAATCAGTTTAGGGGTACAGGTAACCATGCTCGATATCTTTGAGCAGATATCAAGGGACATATGGAGCAGGGTGAAAGTTAAGAGCGAGATGGACAACATACTTGGGGGTGACCCACTGCCAATCCCAGGGTAACGATGACACTTCTGAGCAGCTGGGGGGAGGAGGAGGAGGAGGCTGGCAGCAGCCAGCAGTTGCAGAAGGACAAGCAGAGGAGCGGTGTACGCGTGGCGGCTTTTTTTTTTGGGGAAATGTTTCTGGAGAGGAAGGGGGTTATGATGCATGCATCATGGCAGGCGTCTGGAATAGAAAATGTTGGGAGACTCTTTAGTGAAGAGATAGGAGATAAGATCACCCCTGCATCTGCATCTTCACAATTTTCCTTTGGGATAAAGAATGCAAGTGAGAACTTGCAAGTGAGAACTCCTCAGTGTGTAACAATTCATGGAGATAGATAGTGGATACATGCTGCCCGTGTTAAATGTTGTCATTTCTGTGTGTACAGTGACTTTGACTGGACTGCCCAGATTTCAACAGATATGCACCCTGAAGTGCAGGATTCATTAAACAGCAATCCAGACATGGCATATGCAAACTTTGTGACTACAGAATTCTTGGCTTTGAAAACAGTCTTTATTATAGCAGACAGCCTGTAGTTGAACCGAACAGGCCACTGCCTTAGATGATTCCACTGTGTGTGTGTGTGTGTGTGCGTGTGTGTGTGGGTGAGAGAGAGAGAGAATGAAGCTCATGATTTTAGTAGTTTCATTACAGCAGGACGAGTAGCTTGCATGAGCCATCAAGAAAAATGGACTCAAAACCCTACCAATGATTCTGTTACCATATCAGGCATACCCTGTCTTAAACACTCAAAACTGGTTCTGAAACCTGGTGTTTTCAGAATAATTGTCTTTGGCTGACAGTAAATTTCCATATGCATGATTGTAGCTTATTAATGTAAAAGCTGAACAGGAGTTGAACACTTGTGTGTGTGGAGGGGTGGGAGGTTTCTGTGATTACACTTGATTGCATTCTTTGGTGCTGCGGGAGTCTTTTAGACCTACAAAATGCTTCAGAATAGAAGGGGAGGTAAAATAACTGAACTTCTCTACTTGTCTAAGGACTGTTTAGGACTCTAGGCTTGTTTAGTTGTGTTTTTCCCGTGACAACAGACACAGGAATTCTAATATCTTACTGACACTGGCGAGCATGTACAAGTCTCAAAATTGCCTTTTACATCTCATTGTAGTTCAAGGAATTATTGAAAACACAAGGTTTCCTCTGTGTATAACACTCTTTCTTGGTCACACAGTGTTTTGCTGGTCCCCTCACAGGATTAGCGACTTTTTGTAATCCTTGATACAGTTTGCATGGCTCTTTCATAAAAAGCAGTCAGTGCCAATTAAAACTTGATTGATTTCTGTGCATAGTTCTGCTCTATGTGAGTGTTTGCAATTTTGTCATTCATGTTTTTTTTGTTGTTGTTGTTGTTTTTTTTAAGAAAATACTCTTTCCAAGAGAAACAAGATAAGCATATCGGTGTGCGCATTTATTGGCTTTCATGTTACTGTTGAAGGGTAAACTTCTAATGCATTGCACTGCATGTTAGGTGTGAGTTTCCGACTTTAAGAAACGTTGCACAAATATGACTGTGCAGTGCACAGAAATCTCATCCCGGAGCCTTTATAAAGTATGTCCACAAAGCTTTAAAATTGCATCAAGAGAAACAGTCACTGGGAGAGATCAGTCTCTGTAACTACTTCTTGGTGGAGTTGTGCAAATAAACTGTACAATACAGTTTTGTGCACCTGTGCTTGAGAGACAAAGCCAGCAGCACCTATCTGAGGTCTAAATCTGGCCTTTTTTAGATTTGTGCTTACAGAATCCCACCACATACACAGGTATTGTAGTGCCGTGGTGTAGAAATCTGAATAGAAAAATCTTAAAGCCCTTGAGAAACCATGCTATGTCTAACAAGGGTGAAGAAAACGTACTGGCATCTTGACATGACATAAAGGGAAACTTGAAGTCAGCAGCATGAAAATCTGAATTCTTCTAAATGACGCTTCTAAAAATTGTTAAAAGATTCCTTACAATGTAATTAGAGCTGATTGAAAAGTTTTGAATTTTCAAAATTTCAGTGAAAATGTTCTGTAGAAAGTTTTCATGCAAATTTTTTCCAGCTTTTTTAAACCAGTTTAGAGCAGTCAGTGTTTTTTGAAAATTTTAAGTTTTGCCTCACAACTTAGGTTTTGAAGACTTTTCACAAAACAATGTGTTTTTTCAACTAGCTGCATTATTAATATTAACAATGAAAATGGCCTGGATATTTTATAATTAACCAATTACAGATGAAATGTGTAAGTACAAACTGGATTAATAATTGAAACAGGCATATATGTGTCCAGTGGTGTTACCAGAGCTATTTGATAGGTTTTTATGATGAGCCATGGTTAAGTGCAGTAAAAATTTTAAATGCACCCTTGTTGAGAGATGGGGCTGTTAAATCTGGGATTGTATCTCTGTCTTGTTCTCTTCCTAACAATGCAGTACTTGTTGTTGTGATACATGTTAAGTAACCATTAAAGCCACACCAACACTTGTCAGTTATTTATTTATTTTTGAAGAAAACTCCTTTGCCTGTAGGTTATCAAGTATTTCCTGCAGATACTGTACCTCAAAACAAAGGAGCTGACAGGCAAAGGCAACAACAACGAAAACATGTTGAACATTTTTATATTGACCCTTCTGAATATAATGTCTTTTTTTTACTCACGCAATCACAGATTGCATATGAGAAAACCTGAAGCAATTTCATATTTAAGGTGCAACATCTGAACTCACTTGGTCCTCCAGTTTCATGGCACAATGTGTCACCATCTTAATGTCACCCATCTATTTCTTCCAATTCTAATTGTGTTTAGATATTGCCTGGTAGTGGTTAACCCAAACTATAAACCTGCTTTTTGAAATATAATTCTATTGGTTTGATGCAAAATTCAGTAACTGAGTCTTTTTTTAACCTGAGTCTTTCTTTGAGCCCCTCCTGGGAGCTCAGAGAAGTCTCACCTCCACAGAAGACTGCTCTTGTAGTCAAAGAGCAAAGATACAGTTCTCTCTGCTGTCCATCAAGACAAATCCATAACTTCAGAGTAAAGCAAGGGTGACATTCCCACTGCAATGGGCCAGCTTCTACAGCACTTTCAGCCTTGTCAGCTGAAGAACAAGGAGCTGTGTTATAAACTCAGATTTGGATCTCCTGCACAGTAACTTTTTGCACTATTATGAGGGTGTGGGACAAGCGCCTACTGCCAGTGCCATGAATGGGGAATTTGCTATTGACTTCAGGGGCAGCAAGATCAGGCCCCAATTGAAAGAACAAGTGATAGATTTTAAAAGTCAATACATGTGACTTTAAAAATGTTGATCTTAATAAAAAAACAATTAATGCATTAAACTTCATTTTGCAGTCATTTAGTTGACTAAAAAGAAGCTAGCAATTCACACTAGCAAATGTGAAACATAATACACACACACAAATATATATATATAGTTGGCAAAGTACTGACACCAGTTTGAGACTTTGTATGCTAAGCGTTAGCCAGCAGCAAATATTTGCAGGTTAATATAACTTCTGGAACCACCCTAAATGGTGCTAATTTCCCAGCAGTACAATGTAGAGCCACAGTATGTGGTTTAACTGGTATTTAGCTATTGTCTTTGAATCAATCTACATACTTTGTATGCATCTGTTGAACTATTTCCTGGTTTCAGAGTAGACGTACATGGTGCACCAGAAGACTAGTGCTGATAAGTATTTATTGTCTCAGAGTACAGTAGTATTATAAAGAGTATTCGGTCCTCTTCTCCTCTCCCCAAAAGATTACGGCCTGGTAAGAATAATTCCCTTTACAATTATAAAATTTAACAAATCTGCTCCACACAGTAAAAATGAAACTGTTTTGCTCTAGATTTGCAAAAGGCTGATCTGTCTATAAATTCCATTTCCTCCTCTAAAGCTCCTACAATGTATCCTTTTTGGCTCAGCCGAAGTGACTCTAAATCACCCAATATCACAAACAATTCTGGGCAATTGCCAAAGCAAACCCTACTCCGTACAAGGGCACAGATTCTGTGGGCTTTCCATACTAGTGTGAGGTTGAAGGTCACTTGTGCTAAAAGGGGCTCAGTCTTCCCCTTAAAAGTATACAAACACCAAAACCTCTAACCTCCATGTATATGCAGATGGAGCAATTAGCACTGCATACGAGCAATCAAAATCATACTTTTGGGCAAATCTAAAGCAGTTCAACTACACACACCCACTTGCAGAAACCTGATTCTTTTTCAGTCTCTGTTTGGGTCAATCGGTACATCATATGAGTGACAGTAAGAAGCACCAATCAAAGTGTGCCAAAGATTTTTTGTTGCAGCACACTCCTGATGCATCCTTGCCTATCTTCATTGCCACTTTCAGAGCTGGCCCCAGCAGCATGCTTCTTAGTGCTCCATCATGAGTGAAAACGGACAGATTTCAATATGAAACAAAAAGAGATTGGGGGCGGAGGGGGGGGTGCCAGAGACAAGATGTCTTGTGTGCCAAATATCATTTCTAACTGTTGCTGTGAGTTCTGTTTGTCTCCTTTGCCCCCAGAACTTCACATCATCGACTGAGATGATCTCTGACATAACCTGTTAATCTGAGACTTCCAACTTCAGGATGATTATTTGTCCCCAGTAATACAGAATCCTGTGGGAGAGGTAGGAGGCGTTATGCTCCCTAACTTAGCTTCCCTGATAGTAAAGGCTTCTTTTTTGATACCAGAAAAGACCTTCTAAGATTGGAAGTTTTGCTGCTCTACCTTCCAATGCAGCTAAAAGAACCATCCGAATCCCAGTTTGGCACACGAGGTTCCTAGTAACAGCTCTGAAGAGGTTTAGGAGTAGCAGTGGGCAAGAGCTCTGTCTCTCTGTAGAAACTCTGCTGGGGAAAACAAAGTTATTTTCCTGAAGCTAAAGAAGTGGTAGAGGGACCAGACGCTCCTTGGCAGTTCCTTAGTTATGCAAAACCATTGCTAGGCTTCTCTAATTAGACTGCTAAGAAGAGAATCTGCTGATCTGATGTCTCGTCTTTTGTCAGTTTAATATACTTCTTAATAACTTCTGGGCAGACCCTGATCCCGAGTTCACATTGTCAGCTCATGTGGCTAACATGCACAAACTCCCATGCACAGGGGTAAGCTACATATGGTCCCAACTCTCTGCTTGGCTCCTGAAGTCAACTCAGGTTGCAAATTGTACACAAAGCCAGGCAAAAGGAGCATGGCTTTGTTGTGGTATTGTTCCCCTCATCGTTCCTCCCTCCTTCACTTCCTCCTCTGGTGTGCAGCACCAGCTTGTCATGTTTAGTGACCTTTACACTGTAAGCATTTGGGGTAACTATTACAAATTGGCATCGTACCTAGCACAATGCGACCCCTATCTGATTGGAGCCACTGGGCACTGCTGTAATTCTTTTTCGGTTTCCTGCCAATTTTTAGGAAGTTAACATAAAAGTTGATGATGCGTTATATCCACAAATATTCTCTTCTGAGCATCCACAGGGTCATAAGTGACAGCTGGAGACACAAACTTTTCTGCAACTACTTCCTCTTTTTTATGAATAAAGTATTCCTTCTTTCTGGTCATGAATAGGTTGTAAATCAGACAAAAGCTGGGTTGTCTTTTTTCGTTTCTGAGTGAATTGATTAATTCTTGCCGCATTTATGTATAACAAAGGTCTTCCTTACAACAGGCACAGATGAAAGGTTGTTTCTCATACTGTAAGGGGAAATTCACCTCTGGGCAGAAGATAAGTCTGAAGTTGGGATCCACTTGTGTGTTTTGTTTGTTTGTTTGTTTTTTAAATGGCTTAAGTGTGACTTAAGTGGTGCACAGGCCTTGGGCTGCACAGCAGTTAATTTCACCCTACCACCTGGCCCCTAATCCTGCAATGCGTTAAGCCACAGTTACTTCAAGTGGAGTTGGTAGTGTTGCTGCCTGCATGCAAACCATTGCAGGATCAGGGCCTAACAGAGCACACTATAACCTTGAACCTGAAAAGGGCCCTTATGCCTGCGCAGATCTCTTCGAAAGATCAAGGTCAAAAATATTTCCTATTATATTGACGTAGTATGTTGGGATAATCAGCATGCTAATAAAAATGACTGCATTTAAATTGACATTATCAAGCTGTTTAGGCCCCACATTGTACATATCCTTAAGATTACAACCAGGTTTGTTTTAATGAATAATAATCTTTATGTTAACAAATGCTTTGTGTGTGTGTGTGGTTTTAACACTAACCTCTTCTTAAGTACCACATACAGATAACACTGCTTGTGGGTAATCTGTGGTTCATATGCACTTGCACAGTTGAGTGTGAAGGATGTAAAATAAAAATAGCAAATCTGGGGGGGGGGGAGTTACCCTCCACATTTTAGAAATGAAAAGGTCAGCATGAGAAATGTGTAGGGTTGTACTTCAGAAGGACCTGGAAAATAAACAGTTTTAAAGGTTTGTTAAATCTGGGGCTTAGACTCTTTCCTGTCTCCATGCTTAAGAAACTGAAGTCCAAGTAGAGTCTTCTATACCCAAGAGCCCTCAAAAGGAAATGGGGTGGAGCTAGAGAGAACACGCAAAGAGCCAGATATCTGCAACCTTTATACATTTCCAACATATGGGAGCTGCTGAAGCAGAGCTTGTGTGCACATTGTTTCATTACTGTAAGGTAAAGTTAAACTGTGAAATAAAAATTTAATCAATCCCTTTGCTTCTTGATGAGATCTTGTAAGAACATGGGGCCACTCCCTGAAATTAATGGAAGGCAAGTGTAAAGCTGTTGCTGTAAGGTCCTGATCCAAAGCCATTTAAGTCACTGGGAGTCTTTCCACTGACTTCAGTTGATACTGGACCTGGCCCTAATTGAAGATAGTGATGTTAACATATAAACCCTCTCCTCCAGGTGATAGAATGTTCTAACTCTCTTTCTTTTTTCCCCCACTCCTTTTTATGACTGGCAACAGTGATATGGCACGATGTCCCTAATTTGAGAACTATTTAAAACCAGTAGAAGGAAATACTAATTCATCCATCTTGCAGTCATCAGGTGGAGTTTGCTCTTGCATGAGGTCATCAATTTGGATACTGTAGCTGGATTTAAAAGGAATGCTATGTAGATTTATGACCAATGACCTTTGTAGTTTATATATGTGAAGATAAGTATAATAAATGTCACACGTTAGAGGGCATCAGCTGATCATCACAGTCCAGGAAGAAATATGACTCCACTGTCCATGTTCCGCACTACACAATAGAAAGGGTGCATTTTCTTCTTCCTCTAAAAGGGGAGTTGGCCACTGCAGAAGAGGGTCTATGGTAATTGATTATACTATGTTTTACTAATATGAAACGTAGCATCCAGAACCCCAAGTGAGGTGCCTACAATTCTACATTACTATTACACACAAAAAAAGATGGTAAAAGAACATTACTAAGGTTGCAAAGTTAAGCACTACAAAGGTTAGGAACTGCCAGAATTAATGTTCCATGTGTAACCTTTAATTTTGCCCCCTTGTACTAATGCATTATGATACAGTCTTTAATTATATGGTCACATACTATTTTTTCCATAAGATCCCTGTCCCTTTTAGTGCACAGAATGGATCATGCTCACTTAATGAGCAGCTATTACATATTTTGTTTTAGCCTCACTGTTCAGTGTGTGGCTCCAGGTGTTATTTATACTGCACGCTATTCAAACTATTCTGCTCTGAAGGCAGGAATATTAATTTCCTCATTGGCTTTTCTATGACACTTATGACTATAGTATCTGAGTGCTTCACAAATATTATCTTCTCAAAATTCTTGTGAGGTGGGAGGTGGTATTTTCTCCATGTCACAGATTGGAAACTGAGGCACAGAGAGATGAAGGTCAAAAGTATCCACTCATTTTGGGTGCTCAATATGAGAAACATATGACATAATTTTTTTCAGAGTCATTTGAACATGTAAAGCACGATATAATGCTAAGCACAGTTCCCATTTACTTCAGTTGCAGCTGAGAATTCTCAGCACTCATGCAAATCAGACCCCAGGGTATTAAGTGGGAAAATGAGGAACACACAGTTAGTGATCACCAATGAAAAATTTGGTTTACCCCAGGGGAATTCTGTGCCACTGTGCAAGCACGGAATTAGTGTCCCCCACAGTCCCTCTCCCCCAGCAGAATACTTGATGCTGACGCGGAGGCGAATGGAAGCCGTGAGATGGGTCAGACTGCAGTTAAACCCTTTGCCCACCAGGGGCTGATGAGGAGCAACCAGCCATGAAGACGTGCCAATATGGCTGAATGGGGAGTGGGGGACAGGGGCAAATGTGTCTGAATGGGAAAGCCTAGGGGTCAGCCAGGGTCTGCATGGGGTAGGTTCCCCAAATCCATAACAATCCCCCCGCAAAAAACCAAACAAATCCTATTCCATACTTCTCCCATCCACCCCCAACAACCCTCCAGGTACACTCCCAGGCTCCTTCCCAGCAATTACTTCCCTCTCCCTCAGCTCCTCCACTACCCCTGACTCCACCAAGCCTTTGCACTGCTTGTGAGGGGTGCGGGAAATACATTTCTGTATTGTAGTTTAAATGAATTATTACTGAAAGTTCTGTATTAATAAGCCTAGTAAGGAATCTATTTGTCAAAAAAAATGTCCTGAATCTTTTTTGTTGTCTGTATTGTTACAGACATACTTGCTGACAGATATTTTGAAATAAATGACCAAAATAATTGAAACTGGTGTGATTATGTTGTGTATATATATCAGGGGGGTAGCCGTGTTAGTCTGTATCCACAGAAACAACGAGGAGTCCGGTGGCACCTTAAAGACATACAGATTTATTTGGGCATAAGCTTTCGTGGGCTTTTTTACCTATGAAAACTTATGCCCAAATAAATCTGTTAATCTTTAAGGTGCCACCAGACTCCTCATTGTTTTTTATTATATTGTGTTATTTTGACAAGTAAAATATGCATAATTTTGCAGAATTTTATATTATTATGTGCAGAATTTTTAACTTTTTTTTGGCGTCATATAGGAACTCTGGCAGAGGCAGGGATGGAATCCAACTATACAGAGAGGTATTCAGCTTCCTTAACTTGAAATTTCTCTTCCTGCATCATTCGCTACTTACCTTCTAGCTTCTGAACAAATGAAGCCTGGGTCCTAGAGACAACAGCTTCCTTCACTACACAACTCGAATACACTCTCACATTTGGATGGATTTTCACTGGCCAAAAGCACATCCCTGACACAGAAGTCATCCCCCTGGTAAATTTCAAGTTCTTGCTCCAAAGCATGGAGGCACTTCACCTATTCACAGGGCCGCCCAGAGGATTCCGGGGGCCTGGGTTCTTTGGCAGCAGGGGGCCCTTCCATTCCGGGACCCGCCGCCGAAGTGCCCCGAAGACCCGCGGCAGGGCCCCTGCCGCCGAATTACCGCCGAAGCGGGACCCGCCGCCGAAGTGCAGCCCGGTCTTCGGCGGTAATTCGGAGGAGGCCCCGCGCTGGTCTTGGGCACTTCGGCGGCGGGTCCCGGAACGGAAGGGCCCCCCGCCGCCGAATTACCGCCGAAGACCGAGCTGAACTTGGCAGCGGGTCCCGCTCCGTCTTCGGCGGTAATTTGCCAGCAGGGGGTCCTTCCGCCCCGGAGCGGAAGGACCCGCCGCCGGTGAAGACCGGGAGCGAAGAAGCTCCTGCGCCCGGCCCTGCAAGAGTTTTCCGGGCCCCCCGGAGCGAGAGAGGGACCCCGCTCCAGGGGCCCCGAAAAACTCTCGTGGGGGCCCCTGTGGGGCTCGGGGCCTGGGGCAAATTGCCCCTCTTGCCCCCCCCCCTCTGGGCGGCCCTGCCTATTCAAAGAAAAGATTGCCAGTATTTTTAATAAGGACAAAGCATTTTCCCCTAGCTGTGTTCTCAGAAACAGCTGAACCGTTTTGGCTGATACTTAATAATAATTAATTAATTAATTAATAATTCAGTCCGAGGTGACACACAGCATGAAACATTTCAACCTGGACAGCTAGTTTGACAAGGTTCTAAGCAACAGAAATGGGAAGTATCAGGAAACCTTAATAATAAGTGATGCTTAATAAAGTTGGGTAGTATTAATGGATTAGAAACTTCAGTGCCTTCCCTCACCAGCAGGGCCGCCCAGAGGATTCAGGGGGCCCCCTGCTGCCAAAGACCCGGCACTTTGGCAGCGGCTCCCGGAGTGGAAGGATCCCCCTGCCGCTGAATTGCTGTTGAAACCCGGAGCGGAAGAAGCTCCGGGGGTCCGGGCCCCGCAAGAGTTTTCTGGGGCTCCCAAAGCGAGTGAAGGACCCTGCTCCAGGGGCCCCGAAAAACTCTCGTGGGGGGGCCCCTGCGGGGCCCTGGGCCTGGAGCAAATTGCCCCACTTGCCCCCACCTCTGGGCGGCCCTACTCACCAGGTTACCCCATGCAATCTCTCTTCCTACTTCTGTGTTTGCCACTGCTCTTCCTCCACAACAAGCTTCTCTATGGTTGTGATGATACTATATTTGGGTGTTCTCAATTTAGACCAGCGAGCCTGCAGCAGTGCTCTGCTGAAATCTCTAGTGCTCTGAAGAGAGGAAACCTCACAGCATGCAACTGTAATGGAGCAGTGACAAGACTCAGTACAAAGTTGCTGACACACTGCTAGAAATGAAAACTTTTTCTCCCTCATTCATTATGGGCTTGGGGTTGGAGAGAAGGATCTGAGAGTATCCCCAGAAGGAATCCAAGTGGGGAAGAGGAGCCTTAGTGGGAAGTCAAGAAAAAAGGAAGGGGCCTTTTTGTGAGTGGGCATCATAGAATCCTTCGGATTGGATGGTTCCTAGTCTAGCCCATCCCCTTGCACCATTGCAGGACTGACTGCATTATTCTTAACCCGTAATGACCATTGGATGTCAAATCTAGCTTTTAATAGCAGTTGAAGCAGATTCCACATATTCACGTAGCAGCTTGTCCCATTGCTTAGCTATTCTTTCCCATCCCATTTAACCTAAATATTTCCTGTTGCAGTTTAAAAACATACCTATTCAATAAAAATCCTTTTTTAATATATGGGTTCACAGTTATACTTCCATCAATCTACTTTTCTCCAGACTGAGGATGTCCAGTGTTCTTAAACCTCTTCCAGGGCTTTATATTTTATGTTTCTGTCCTGTGAATTTTTCTTCAATTTATCTGTATTTTTAATTTAAAAAAAAAGTGTCTGAAAGTACTGAACACAGTACACCAATTGATGCCCAACCAGTGTGAAGTGGTGTGGAATAATTACTTTACTTGTTTTACATGGTACTCTTATTGATAGAACCCAATGCCTGTTTTGCAACAGTATCTCATTGTTGACTCATTCAATTCATCATCCTTTTTGCCTCCCGGATGCTTCCCTGTAGAACCAATGTCTGGTTCAGTATTCTTCTATTTTGCATTTATATACTTGGCTATTCTTTAATATTTGTGCTTATCGAGGTGCACAATTTTTTTTTAATTCAGCAAATTTCTTTAATAATCGCAGTGTTGTATTTTTCTTTTAGCTCTGAATTTAATGACACACCCTCCATTTCCCCCCTCCAAATTACTGTTCAGAGATGGTGAGTGAGGTGGAACAAATACCTCAGTAGTTTAATGAAAATATTGGACTTAGAACTCAGTCTTGTAGGACATCACTCAGTGTTTCTTCCACCTTGCTGCTGAATTCTTTGTAATTAATATGTTCATTTTAAGTGTATTTGTCATATAATTGTGGTTTTTTCTAATCTGCATTTCTCTCTTTTTCTGGATGAGACTGTAAAGTGGAACCATAGCTAGTGCTTTTGTAAAATTGAGAGATACTATGTCACAGGAACATAGGAATTTCCCTACTGGATAAAACCTAGGTCCATCTAATCCAGTACACTGTCTCTAACGGTGGCATTCCTCTTCCATGGACATTCCTCTTCCATGTAGTTCTAGGAGAAAACTTGTGTTGAATATATAAGAGTAAGCATGGTCAACTGTCTTGTTGATATGAAATTAAAGAATAATTTTAGCACCACTAGCCAAGGCACATGGTGATATATGCTTGCCTGAATCTAGAGCAGGAGAATAGAAATGAGTCTTGTGTCCAAAATAATTTGTTTTAGTACTTGGGCTGTATTTGTTTAGCATCAAGTATTGTTTGAAAGAGGAATATTTTTGTTAAAGGAAAAAGAACTGTGCATTGAGATAAGCATCAAAAGAATAAAATATGACATGTATTTGGCTTAAAATATGCTTGTCAAAACTTAATGTATTTCTGGGGTTAGTATTTTCTTCTTTTATTAATATTATCAACGGGGTTTTTGTTTGCTTTTGTTAAGTCTACAGGAAAACAAAAAATATTATTAAATAAGTTGTTCCTGAAATACTAATTGAAAAGCATTGTTATATAAACCCTTTGTGTCTTCAGAGAAGCTTACTATAGTCACAGGGACTAAGCTCAGAAGTTGTTTTAAGGAGCTACCAGACTGAAAGGACCAATGTTTGTGTTATGTTTCATGTAAGGGGTTTCTTCAGCTAGGTAGAGAAACAGCATGTTGTTGCTTTCTCAGTCTTGAGCTCCTCTTGGTTCAACAGTTGGTGGTAAGCAGTCCTCCTTAACTGAGTTGCTCTCTTAGGGTAGGTCCATACTTACCGCGCGGGTCGACGCGGTGAGTTCAACTTCTCGGAGTTCGAACTATCGCGTCTAATCAAGACGTGATAGTTCGAACTCCCTACGCGCTCCGGTCGACTCTGGAACTCCATCACCGTGAACGGCGGTGGCGGAGTCAACCTTGGAGCCACGGAGTTCGACCCCGCCGCGTCTGGACAGGTAAGTCAGTCGAACTAAGGTAGTTTGACTTCAGCTACACTATTCGCGTAGCTGAAGTCGCGTACCTTAGTTCGACCCCCCCACCCCCCGTAGTGTAGACCAGGCCTTAATTTGGAGCACTCCCTCTTTAAAACCAGCCCTGTCTAAATCTCATCTCAGGGGTCAGATTGAGGCATGGGCACAATAGGCCCCGAGCTCCTGGCATCATATGACAACATTGGAATCTGTTTTAATTAAAAAAAATTCTAACCCTCATGGTTATTACATAGGCTATCTTGAAAATCCAACCTGAATGGAATTGATTCAGTTGTGTCTGCCTGAATCTGCAGACAGTCTGCTGTCTGTTCAGGCCTCAGGAGGATAACACTTGCCACCACTGTTGCTACTATGAGGAACAGCTATTAAGTTCAAGAGCCTCCATGCAGTGCTGTGGAGGGAGGAATTGTGTGGCATCAAGTGGCACTGTTGGAAGGATGATTTTAAAATTTTGACCATGCATTTTCTCATAAAATCTAAACTCTGCAACCAAGCTTGATGCCTCTGTTCCCAGTGGGCTAGCATAGAGGGATAGGCACTTTAAACTAATCTCAAACAGCTCCCCATCTGGCCAGTCCAGGAACAGCATTGAACCAACCTGCAGTAACAGTGTTTGGCCCTCTTTGTCCAGAAGTACTGGTCGGAACAACCAGGACAAATGATAGGCAAACTAGGGCAGAGGATCTCCCTCAGAAATTAAATGTAGTAATTTTTGTTTTGCATGGAGGTTGTGTATACTGAGGGCGTGTGGGCGTTTGATGATTTTTGTGAAAGCACATATTTAACAAAGGGATTCATGAGATTCTGTGAACTGAAGACTATTTCCGAGAGAAGCTTTGAAGATTTTGTCCGAAGATAAAAAGATTAAATGGGGGGGTGGTTTTGTACTAAATGATGCTTGCAAACAGAGCATATCATTTAGTACATGAAGGAAGGAGTACATGAAGGGGGAAGGAGCGTTTGTCCAAAGAACCCTGCCAGTGCTTCTGCACATCATCCACTGCATGATAAAGTGTGTTCACACATGCATTTGAAATGTCAACTGGAAGAAAAATTTTAAAGCAGAGCTGACCATCCATATACAGCAGCTATTTTTGTTTATACATTACACAACTGAGCATGGTATTGTGTGTTTTGAAGGAAAGATGTGGGGTTTACAATTGACATACCAAGTTATGTAGGCTTTTCCAATCCTTCTAAAAGTAAGAGAAGTTCCTTCTTTCTCTCCAGGGGTGAAATCTATTTTATAGAGTCACAGTTTAATTTACAGTGCATGGGGATGCTGTTCTTTTTTCCCTTTGCTTTTATCTAGCTAGGCGTAAGTGGATTCCACTGTTGTTGCAAAACAAACACACCCTCTGTTTCAGCACATATAGTTTTGAGGTGACTACAAAGTATGCTAATTAGAGCAATACTTTTCAAAGCCGATATGAGGTCAGGCTGTTACTATTTGTAAAAACCACAGAGCACATGTTGGAGTGTCTAGTCATGCGGAGTGCAAAAAAAAAAAAAGGGAAAAAAATTAGAAGGTAATGTTGCATAGTTAATATTTGTTGTATAAAACTTACCATACTCTTCTTCGGTGTGCTTTCTTGTTTTCTGTTAGAAAATAGAGTATGATGGTGCTTGAATTCTTTCTTTCCTTTTATTCTAACTGGTATGTGGTGTTTATGTCTCTTAGTAGGAATATATCACTTCTTCTGGAAATGCGATCATGAGTGGGCCTGCTAGCTTTGAATCTTGTGGTGCATATGTATTAGAATGGTGCTATGAAACATTGAGAATTAAAAAGTGACAGTGGGATATAGGCAGTGATGTGACCTGAATAAGATTAGAAGGGCAGGAGCTCATGTTGAGCACAGTTGTAGACATCTGCCAGTCAAGTTTCACTTCATTTTGGTACTAATAACTTTATTTTAGAATCACATAGAAATGTTCAGATTATCTTTTTGGACTCTGGCTTTTGTTGCAAATTGCTCTGAAACTGTAGGTTTTAAAGAATGAATAGTTATATAATATAGTTTTTTGCTGGAGGGAAAATTTTACCAAATAGCATACTTAAAATCTAATAGCGGTGATCTTGCAACAGTGCTGGCTATCATCTATGATACTGATTTTTTAAGTTCATTGGGACTCATGCCTTTGTCATGTACATAACTCTGTCAGTCACTGGGCAATGGAACTCACACAATGGGAACTATTCCCTAAATAATAATCGTTTCTACTATGTGGGTTGTCAGAGCTTTTGTTTAAATTAAGGTGTTAATTACAACTTCTGTGACACTTGAGATCTCCTTGGGGTTGATAAGAAGGAAGTTAATTGCCTGGACTTGCTTTCAGTATTTCTGATTTAAGGTTGTTCAAAGACTCATTTCAGAGGGTCTCAACTGTCTTCTGATGTATTGCTCTGTGTGACTTTAAAGGAATAGTGTATTGGTACTTGTTTGTCAAATCCACAGTTTTGACAGGAATGAGAGTTTTGGTGTATGGGATGGTGAGAATGGGAATTATTTTAGGATGGAAAAGAAAGCTGCATGAATCTTTTTTTCAAAGGTGAACATTTAAGTCAGAAGCTTAAAAATTATTTCTAACATTGCTTTCAATTAGACAACAGAATAATTTGTCAAAGGAAATGACTGAGGTACCAACACTAGAGGTTTTCAGCATCAGAGAGATAACTAATAGATTACAGAACAATCCAGTGCTTATACAAAGAAATATTTTCCATCCATCTCTCTTACGATGAATCACCCATGCTGCAATTAATATTTAGGCACAGTCTGGTTCCCAGAATAGAATTTTGGCTTAAAAGGTATTGGACATATCTGGATTAAAGGAAACCATTTGGTGAACTTTTATTAGCAGTATTTTAGTCCACTTCATACTATTGGGGCAGTAGGTTGTACATGTCACCATTGCAAGAAAGTGGTTTTTACAACCCCAGGGGATTTTTTCTTTTGCAACATAACCATTGCGCACAGGAGGGACTTTGTTCAATTTGTTTACACATCCTAGGCAATTGCCAAAAATGCTTTTATAGCCACGATCTGTTGAATGATAAATGCCAAGAAATGATAATCCATTGAAGCTGGAGGAATGCACTGCTTATGATTGTATTGATCTAGCATGGTCCTTATAGGTACCTAATCCTATATACATTAATAATATATACTCTTTTCATCATGGACTATGCATGTTTTGCACTCCATTAGTTCACTAGTTGTTAAAACAATTACTATGTATTGTGTACATACCATTTATTGATGTTAATTTTGAAGTTCATTGATGCAGTCCTGCCCAGCTTCTCTTGTTTACCCGTAGAACAGGTGATTTGTAGCAAGTCAGTGCTGGTTACCTGTTCAAATAGCAGCAATTATATTTTGTATGTGCTGGTAAATTTCCAGATAACAGGAAGGAATTTATAGTTTCATTCTTCTTGGTTAACAAAATACAACCAGTAAATCAGTCAATAAGAGCTAGTGAAAGTCCCAGTATCACCACTACTGTCAGAAATGCATAAGGTGTCAACGTCTCTTCTGGGCTGATGAAGAACAGATGCCAGAGAACAGTGTGGGGTGGATGGGAATGTTTTCTTAGCTAGAAATAGTATCAGTCATATAAAATCTTTATCTTCTAAAAATATGCAAAATCATAAAAGCTGTGCACTGGCAGATAAATTGGATCTTAGCTGAAGGGATTCTTTTTTGTTAGCAGTGCTGAGCAGGAATGAGCAATGAATACAGTGACCTGGACAGTTCATAAAATGGGGGAATCTGCCATTTAAGTCAGTCCTAATAATAACTAAAAGAGTCTCTCTCTCTCTCTCTCTCTCTCCCTTTTTTTTTCTTTTTAATTTCATCATCCTAATGTACACTGGTAAGTTTCTGAAAGTCTCTGTCTTGGTACACAAACTTAGTATTGTACTCTGTGCTATTTATAAACTGGGTGGGAGGGAAGAGGCTCTGGAGTAACTGATTCACAGACACAAAATATAGTGATAAACAGTGTTAACAATGTGGCTTACAGTGATAAAATCAGGGTCTAGGACACAGAATGAAACGCTGTTCTTAACTAGGATTGTTGCAAGGCTGCTTTCTCTCTGACCCACCCACTTCCTCAACTTATAAAAGCTGGGGTCCAGTGTCCTGTTTAGAGGGACATAAAGTCACATGCTAGGTGCCGACTCCGTGGGTGCTCCGGGCCTGGAGCCCCAACAAGGAAAAAGTGGTGGGTGCTGAGCACACACTGGCAACCCCCCATGAGCTCCCATCTTCTCCCACAGTGCCTCTCGCCCGCTGGCGGGCCTCGCCAATCAGCGCTTCCCCCTCTCTCCCTGTGCTTCCCACCCACCGCAATCAGCTGTTTCGCGCCATGCAGGAGGCTGGGGGGAGGAAAGGGAGGAGGAGTGAGGGCGTGGCACACTCAGGCCAGGGGCAGAACAGGGCAGGAGTGGAGTGGAGGCGGGAAGAGGTTGGGGGGCTTGGGAGAAGGGATAGTGTGGGGCGGAAAGAGGCAGAGCAGGGGTGGGGCCTTGGGGGAAGGGGAAGAGTGGGGGTAAAGAACTGGAGGAATGGTAACTTAAAAGCACAAAAGTGGTAGTGCTCTGTGCTGAGCATTCACCTGTTGATTAACTGGGTGCTTGTGGGGATATTGCTGCTGACAGGGGCGGCTCTACAAATCACGCTGCCCCAAAGCGCGCGGCGCGCCGCGCCCTTCCAGTCGCGGCGGGTCCCCCCCCCGCTTCCCGGGGCTCGCTCTCGCCCCGCGCGGCCCTGCGCGGCAGGTCGGGGGGGGACGGCGCGGACCCTGTCGCCAGTCATGCGCGGAGCTCGCGGGAGCGGGGGACGGGGGGACGAGCGCAGCGCGGCATGCGGCGGGCCCCGCCTCCGTCCCAGGCTGGGTGGACGCGCATGGCATGCGGCAGGCACACCACGCCCCAGCCGCCCCCTTCCCAGGGGCCGCCCCCCCCAGCTGCCCCCCCTGGTGCCTAGGCCCCCCCCCCTGGCTGCTGAGAGGGAAAGGGAGCAGAAGAATCAGGAGCTGATTTGTTGGGTCACTAGACCCATTTGTCTTGCTCAGGGCTGGCTGGCTGGTTTTGTGTGTGTGTGTGTGTGTGTGTGTGTAGGAATGTGAACCTGTCCCTCAGCCTCATTTGTAAATTAACATCTATGTGATAAAAGCTCATGTGAACTGAAGAGCATGATTTAAAAATTATTTTTTTTCTTCATAGGAACTACCTTTGTGGATCAAACCTTTTGATCCATCTACTCCATGCTACAGATCCAGAAATGGCAAATACATTATTTACTCTGTGGTTTTCCTAATGCTGTTTCAAGCAGATTGAGCCTACGTGTGCACTGCTGCACCATGCTGTATTTGCTGCCAAAGGCAGTGCTGTGTCATACCACGAGTAGAGGAATGCCATACATTAAAGCGGAGACTGCACAGCAGTATGGTACAAGATACACTGAGCAGGCACTCAGATATCATGGTAACAAGTTGGTAAACCTAGATAGATGGGACAGGACACATAATGGGGAGGGAAGTCCAAGGCCGAGAGACAATCTCGCCACCCTTATCATGTCAGAAATAGTATCATATTTTGCAAATAGTCTCATTAAAATCCAGAGGTCAATTTCTCTGCTAGTGTAAATTAGCACAGCTCTATTGACTTCAGTCAAGATGCACCAATTTCCACCACAGAGAATTTCTCTGCAAGTAATGGCACTGAGCTAGTCAACATGAATAAAGACAGCAGAACTGGGCCCTAAACTATTTTGAAAAAAAAATGTGTTTTATTGAAAAGTACCGTAAAGAGTTGTCAGTTATGTTTTTTGTTCCCATCTCTACATATAACCAAAGATAGTTCATCTACTTCCAAGAATAATGTATCTGCCACTTAACACTAAACAAAAACAGTGACAAAATCTAGAACTATGTACAGAAAGGGAAGTGGAAAAGAGGAAGGATACTCTCATGATTGCTTGTATTATGGTAGTGCCTAGAAGCTTCAGCTGACATCAGGGCCTTACTGTGCTAGGCTCTGTGTGTATATATAGTGAAGGACTGTCTTGCCAGAAAGAGTGTTACAATCTACTAGATGAGAGAACAGATGGATAGGGAAACAGGCAGAGAGAGTTGAAGTGACTTGCCCAAGGTCATGCATCAGGTCAGGTGCAAACCTCATACCAGGTCTCCTGACTCCCAGTCCAGTGTTATATCAGATGGACTGTGCTGCCTCCCGTTATATGAAGACAAATAGCAATTCAATGTGCAGGAGAGGAGAATGTGGAAGGTTTTAATAAAAGGTGTCTATGCATGAATTTAGGGTGAAACTTAGGGTAATGGTAGGATTTCCAAGCCTCATTCAATGAAACAAGCCTATGAAAACAAAATTAATAATACATTTAGAAGGTTCAGTTCTCAACTTAGCTAAAGATGATATATCATTATGTATTTAAAAAAAAGCTCTCTGGTTAACAAGAGTACATGTCCTTAGCTGGCAGGAAAATCCCACTTTTACTTTCTTCTGTTAGCAAGTCTGTAGGATTGGAGGGGACCATTGCTGCCTTCCCTGTTAAAGGACATCTTTTTCTTTTTAATGTCTGTGGGAAAGGAGAGTTGTCTGAATTGAGTCTTTGAGATGGTGTATTACAGAGAGTCACAGAAAATGTTCTATGTAAATGACTATCTGCCCTGATTAGATGTCTCAATAGAATCCATTGTCTTGATATTGCTATTATTGGAGATGGCTGGACACTGAAGTTTTTCAGACTGATGGTAAAATCATTTAGTGTTAGAGCCTCATTGCTAGGGTAATAGCACAGCTTTGAATTAAGGCATAGAATTGAGTTAAGGGGAGTAAAAGGTCTATTGCGCTGTACATTTTTGCCTGTCTTTCAGAGACTGTGCATCATTTTAGCATTCACAACAGAAGACGTTTGTGTCTTAGCCCTAGTTCTGTTCATCTTTTATTACTGTTTTTTTTAAATTCTCTCTTGTGGGGTAAAAACACGACAGCACCCACAACAGTTCTGTTTGAATGCTTTTTAAAATGAAGTTCAGCACATCAACCCCTCAATTTGCATCTTACTGTAGTTGCACCCAATCTGAGGGTTTCTCTACACTGGCACTTTACAGCGCTACAACTTTTTCGCTCAGGGGTGTGAAACACCTCCCCGCCCCCAGAGCACTGCAAGTTTCAGCACTGTAACGTGCCAATATAGACAGCGCAGTAGCGCTGGTAGCCACACCCCTTGTGGAGGTGGGGTTATTTTAGAGCGCTGGGAGAGCTCTCTCTCAGCGCTCTGCTGCTACTACACAAGCCATGTTAAAGCGCTGTCTCACACTTAAAACGTTGTCAGTGTAGACTAGCCCTGAGACAGTAGCAGGCTTTCTGTTCACCTTCCTTCCTCTGTGGAATATCTCACCCTCCAACCTTCGGGTCCCTAGGGACATAAATTATACATATTTAGCAACATTACAACACTCTCTGGTTTTCTCTGTAACTGTTCTTTTAGATTTGTTACCTTGCCTTTTGGACTGTAGACTTTCTCTGCAAAAGTCTGAATGATCTGAAGGAGTTTCCCTATAGCAGTAGGACGAAGTCTATACTTTGTTTGCTGAGATGATAAAGTGACGTCCCGTCTGCATCTCTCTGAAGGCTAGTCAATTAGCGTACGTCTTCGCTACCCACCAGATTGGCAGGTAGCGATCGATCTATCGGGGATCGATTTATCGCATGTAGTGTAGATGTGATAAATTGATCCCCGATCGCTCTCCTGTCAACTGCTGAACTCCAGCTTGGCGAGAGGTGGAAGCAAAGTCAAGGGGGAGCTGCGGCAATTGACCCTGGGTTGTGAGGACGCGAGGGAAGTCTATCTAAGATAGGTCGACTTCAGCTACGCTATTCTTGTATTCTTAGGTTGATCTCCCCCACGCCCTCCCCACCCCAATGTAGACCAGGCCCTAGAGCACTGTTTGTCTGTGATGCCTGTAGGCCCTCCAAGGGGAGTCCTTATTGAGTCCAAAATGTTCCCTGGGGCTCCAGCTACTCGGCACCTTATAATGCATCATATGATATCTAGGGTAAAATCTAGCTGCAAAGGTAACATTTTACACTATGAAATTCAACCCCATGCAGAGAGCCAGGGCAAAAACACATGCACTGCTTAGATCTCCCTGAAGCCTTTGTTTGAGGGCTTAAATTGGACTTAAGTGGTGCAGAGGCCTAGTCTGCCTCTCTGCACAGAGGTGAATTTGACCCATACATTTGTATTTCTTGCAGTTGCCTGAAAATATAGTTAATTGATTTTGTTGATTGTTCATTTTTTAAAAAGTCCAGCTTACTTAAAAAAAAAATCTGGCAGATAAATCAACTCTGAAGGCTTAGAATGATTAGTTGATGATGCTTGATTTTCACGTAGGCCTAACTTTCAGAAGAATGAGAATTTTCCAAGAAGCTGTATTGTGGGGGACGTGTGTGGGCGTGTTTTTGTAACACACGGTACTATCGTTCCCTAACAGAATCTTCAGCCAGGGAATAATGGCACAAAGTACGCTTCATTCCAAATTGATGTCACTTCTTAAAAAAAAACATAAAACCAGAACAAAAAAGCCCCAACAATAATGTATCCGGTCAAATTGGTTCCATTCTGACTTCAGGAAAGAAACTCTCAATGGGAAACATTGATCTGTACCTTGTTTACAGTTTGGTTAATGTGTATTACAGTTAATAACTAACTAGAATTAACCACTGTGCTCATTAGAACACACTGACCTTCGTTGCAGTTCTCTTCACTGAATTTTAAACAGCAAAAGGAAAAAAAACCCACCGACGGCCAACGGAATGTAAGAAAACCCCACCAAACCTCCCACCTCCAACCACCTCAAAATCTTTCTTACTTTTCCCCAAGTGCTTTGAAAACTAATAATTATTATCTTGCAGTACAGGGAATACCACATGTAACATGGGCTGCAAAGAAGCCCCCAACATATAGAACATTATAGAAATAGATTAATAAGACTCAGCAGGTGCTGTTCTGGATGGGTATTATTCATTCTAACATCCAGGATCAGATTGTGCGAACCTTAATGACTGTGTAATACTCATGTGGTAGTCCAATGGACTTCAGTGGAAGTGCTCGCATAAGTCAGTGGTACTCAGCATCGGTAATGGTGTCGTCAGGATTGCTCTTAAGCCCAGCAATAGCACTTTGGCCAATAGCTGCTCAGCGCTTATGCCTGCAGCTGCAATCGCTGCTGAGCCTGCCACCTTCCCAGCCTTGCTGCAGCCCTGTTCATGCCTTGCTTCTGCCCTGCTTGGTTTCTCACTCCTGGTGCCCAACCCTGGCTCTGACTCCTGGATCTTGCCTCCTGCTCTGACCACTGAGCCTGACTGCCCACATCTCGGTCTGTGACAAGCTGTGCTTATGATATCAGCATTGCTTACGTATGTTTAGTGAACTCCCCCCCCCCCCCTTTGGCTATATGAACACACATTCAAAAATCCTTTTTCACTTCTGGTGACCTAGGATTTTGAGAGATTCATTTTTTTTAGGAAAGGAAATGTAGCTGCAAAACGTAACATTAACTCGATGTTGCCTTTATAATAGATGAAGTTTTAGGCTCATTTCAGAAATGTCATCGCTTCTCTGAGTTCAAAGCCAGGTCCTTAATGTCACTTGATTTTTGTAGCATTTTTGTGGTTTATATAGATGTAACTTCAGTAGCAGTGTATGCTGCAGGGGCAGGGAAGTCATAGGCCAATTTATGTATCTTAGAGCTGTGTTCACCACACTCTGCCCTTACAGAACTGCTTGAGTAGGGCCCAGAGGTAGAAATCGATATGTTTCTACACACAAACTAGTGGAAAAACTGAGTAAGTTATTTGTCACTAGGATGACCATATGTCCGGATTTTATAGGGACAGTCCTGATTTTTGGACCTTTTTCTTATATAGGCTGCTATTACCCCCCCATCCCCGTCCTGATTTTTTTAAACTTGCTGTCTGGTCACCTTATTTGTCACTAAACTGTAACACTATGAATGCAAAGAGGTATTTTAATGCCACATTAAAGTGACGTAGTCTTTAAAACAACATTTCTTTCCTACTATTGTTAAAAGTAACTCCTAAAATGACTATAATTTAAAGTTATAAGAGAACAACAATTTTTATTTATCTGTGCATTTGACAACACTTTGTGTGTAGTCAGTTCTATGTTTTCCCCTGTATATTCAGTCAGTTGGTCCCCTTGTATGTGTTTCTCACTGGAACAAGGAAGTGAAAAAACCTCTAGACAAATAGTAGGATATGATCATGAAGCCAAACATACTGGCAGAGATTCATGGGTAGGCATAGAATCTGAAACTACTTTTAACAATTTTTTTTAAAAATGGACTGGATTTCAAGTTGACAGTGCAACTTTTAAGCTAAAATTCAAATTGCACTGGGCTTGCTCTGTCATGTGATTATGTATAGTAAAAGGCCCAGTTGTGATTCTGTACACAAGGGGGCACAGTTAAGGTTGCTACTGCAGCGACTTTAATGCTGAATCTCATGACTGTTGTGTAATTACAAGATCCTCCTTAAATTAATTTTTTTTCTTTTGCAAGTTCATTGGGTTATTTAAAAATGGGGGCGGGGCGGAGTATTTCATTAAGGCTTTTGCTTTAATTTAAAAGGCATATGACATTTTTGAATGTCTGAACCTCAGTTCAGCTTCTTTTCAAAACAATTTGTTGTCAATCTGAAAAGAACCACAAGATCTTTTAGCTCCTTCCACTCCCTCTTCAAACAGGGAGCCTGAAAGAAGTTGCTGCTCTTTTATCTCTGAATAGTCATAAATATCTGCTCTGTATTCTTATTTGAATTTATGCCATTATTTAACTACTTTGCAGATGAAAGCTGAAAAATTACATGTTTTATTGTAAAACAAAAAAGCTTTATTCATCATAAGAGCTAATATAAAGGGCAGATAGATGGTCTGTCTGTAGAACACCTTCATACTCTTCAGGTGTGAAATTTTCCTTTTTTCCAAGCCACCGATTGACCTCCTCTGACCCATGTATGAAATGTTGAGAACTGTACTTCAATTTAAGGAAAATAAGAGTTTAATAGGACATGCTTTCTCAGCCTTAACCGCGAATTACTTTTATGTTATTATCATAATTCAAATCCTCAGAACGTAGAAGCCAAAAAAAACCCTTTAAATAAGCTTTAAATAAGCTAAATTACTGTTAAAAATACACCATGTCAGGAAACTTTGTATAGAATTTAAAAGCAAAATGATTTACAGCATAAAAAGGAATGTACAGCATAAAGCTAAAATATTTTCTAAATTAATTAGAAGGCTTATGATAATACAGCGATCTATGGTTCAAGGTCCTTTTTTAGTAGAATAATTTTGGTAAAAGTTACCTGACTTGATTTATGTATTAAAATACTGCATTGTATCTAAATATTATTTCAGCAATAAAACCATACCATGAAACTCAGAGATTTTGGGGAGAAAGTTGGAGGAAGTTCCCTTGAGGTTCTCCACTTTTCTTGTCTTTTATTTTCTTCTCCCCACTTCCTTCTGAGACCTACGAGATTCATTAGTCTTCACGCCTTTCTCAATATGCTCTGTGACGCCAGCATAATCTGATGGGAGTATAACGAGACACTTCCCCTTAATGTGGAGTTGCTCATTTTCATCACAATGGATTGCACCCTCCATAGTTTTACAAAATACGGAGTTTTATTTTATGTATAAATCTGAAGTAATGTGGCTTGGCCAAGCCAGAAGCCAGAGACAATCACCCTATTCCCATTGCTAAACCCAGGGGAAGAGGCTCAGGAGAAGGAAATCTCTCTGTAAGGATCCTGTTGTTTGAATTCTTCCTGAATTGTTCCAATAGAGAGAATGTTGTTTTTGCATTGTGGGTGAAATTCTACATGTCAAAACTCACATTGACTTCAGGGGGCCAAGATTTTACCATATGGTTCTAAAACTAGGTTGTATATTTTTTTAATCTAGAACTCTAGATTGATAGCAGTTATCCTACTTCTTCCCAAACCACTGCATCAAGCCTTTAACTTTTTATTAGACGCTGAGATTTTGTACCCAATCGTGATGATTTCTGCCTCGGGTGAAGTTTTGTTTCAAACAAAAGAATGTAGCTCTAGTTATCCAGGGAAAAAAAAATCTACCGGAACCTCTTCTAGTTGTTGATAATAGGAAGTGTAATTGCGATACTAAGACTACTTTACATTTCCGACAACTGCCCCTGCCTTTTGCTCTACTTCTGCACTGAAGGAAATGGGGAGGATGTTTGCTGCTGTTAAAGGGATGCTTTGATCTGCTTCTCAACACTTCTAACATCTCTCTTGCTTTTTTTCTTTGACCCCATTCTACAATTCAGTTGTTCTCAAACCTGCTAGTCCAAGTCCTCTGAAGTACCACAACCACTTCCATTCCAATAAATAAATAAATCCTTGGAAACTGTTTTAGAAGTTAGAAGGACAATAGGGTCTGTTGCCCACTGAGCACTTTTTACTGGTTTCTGATTATATTTTTTTAACCCCTCCACCCAAAGGCCAGGTCCCTTGCTCTAAGCTTTCGCTGTTGGTGTAAACATGTAAACATTGTTGGTCATATTGATGTTGTTGATTTTGTTTGATAAAAAAATTATTGCAGACAATGAAACTTACATTTTTTCCCCTAAAAGTACTTTTCTTCTTTCTGACATAAGAAAAATGAAAACATTATGCATCATAATGCATTAGATGTTAAGGTCTAATGTGCATGAGAAGGCTGAGGTAAAGTTACTAAAAAAGTCATGCTACATTTCCACCTGCAGTCTTCAAGATCTGCTATAGTGGGCTAGTATTTTCCCTTCCCCATTAATATTCTTGTGCAGGAGGAAGTTGGCGTTTTATTTACAAACAAATAATGTATGGCTGTTGATCTAGGTAGTGTTTAGAGCAGTGGTTCCCAAACTTGTTCTGCTGCTTGTGCAGGGAAAGCCCCTGGTGGGCTGGGACGGTTTGTGTACCTGCTGCGTCTGCAGGTTCAGCCAATTGCGGCTCCCATTGGTCTGGAGCAGCGAACCGTGGCCTCTGGAGCAGCAAACCGTGGCCACTGGGAGCCGTGATCGGCCGAACCTGCAGATGCAGCAGGTACACAAACTGGCCCGGCCCGCCAGAGGCTTTCCCTGCACAAGCGGCCGAACAAATTTGGGAACCACTGGTTTAGAGCAATTATTTGAAGAACATAATGTATCTTTTCTGTTATTAATACAAAGTGGCTGTACCAGTAACAAACACAGGCCAACTAATCAAATATTTTGCATCACGTGGTTTCCAAATGGTCCTTTCATTTTACTGTTGTTGCTGGCTTGAAGGTTGTTTATACTTACTCTGAAAGACTAATCCTTCTCAGAAGCACCACATCCAGATCATAATATTTGTGGCAATAACCTAGACAAGAGGTGCGTGCAGCTGGAGCTGTGAATACTTGCCACCTCTTAATAAGGCTCACGCAATACGTCTACCCCATCAAAATAGCATTACTAGTGCTGACAGAGACAGTGTATTCTAGTAGAGTGAAGGGAGGTTCTTGGACTCGTATCTAAACTGAGTGACTCATTCACTGTTTGACTTTAGACAAGTTACTTGACCTCCTCTTGCCTTCAGCTAGATCATATAGGGAGGAGAGAGAAAAGTCGGTCAGAAAGTTAGTAACTGGTGGGTTACAGAAATGGTACTTCTGGGATTCTAGATCAGCAAGCTACATGCCCTCACCCTGCATGCAGCTGATAACGGTGTTGCAAACCATCTACCAAAGTTAGCAGCTTCACCTCCGTCACTCCCTATTGAAACTACTTAGGTCTTTGCTAAGGTACTTGGGTTATATCTAGCCATTGGCAAAAAGTAAACAAAGTATACTGTATTCTCTGTGTCTCATCACTTGGGTTAATATGAGTAGACTCTCGACTTTGCAGCTTTATTTTGTCTAGAAAGCATTTGTCTAGCTAGCACGATAGTACTAGGGACCTCTCTGCAGCTGAAACCAGAAACCAAATTTTTTGTTCTTAAACATTTTAATAAAGCATAGTGTGGTATCTTAGAAACTGGTTTAAAATTACAAGTGATCACTTTAAGTGTGAGGGATTTCCTCATCGTGCTTGCAGGCTGGAGGTCTTTGAGGGAAGCCATGTGATCTGGGTCATCTGAATCAGTCAGGAGACAGGGAAGTTTGGAAAGAACTAGCTTGAAAAAGCAAGGTGCGGTGAGTTGGGCCTGTCTGCCTTAGGGAACAGCCTGTTTTCTGTCTCTCTGTGTATCATTCTGAGAAATAAAGTAGTGTTACGTTGCAACATTCCGGCAAGAATATATTTTTTTATCTAACTTGTCAATGCATATGCTGTGAACATAACACAAACTGAAGTCAAGCATGGCTTTCTGCTCACTTGACAAAAGCCTGCATAATCAATGAGCTTCCACTGCTGCTTTCACAGGCCTGGCCTTCCAAATATTTGATGTCTGGAACAGATACTGTGCTTTTGGCAGAGCAAATCTAATTGATGCAGAGATAAAAAGGCTAGACATGGCTCCTGGAGCACTAGCAAAGTGTCCCGACTGTGTTTACTATCAGTAGAGCTGCACTAATGATGATAATGGTAGGAATTTCTCCCCCTAAATTTCACTAGTGTAGACAAGGCTAAAGATTTGCATTGTGACAGGTAACCCTGAAATAATAAAGAGGCAGAGCTTGAAGAGACATGGCATTTGTTATAGAAGAGACACAAGGATTTTACATCTCTGATGGTAGGTATTTCACACTCTGAAACAAAATCAGTTATCAGGGCACCATTGCCAATCACAAGCATTCAAAAAATAATGAGTTGGGCCCCCCAAATCAGAGTGGCATGAGATTTTTTTTAAAATGTAGTGCTTTTTATTTGCCTTTTGTTTCTCGGCTTTTGCATACACTTGCTTCACATTTTCAAGCTTCTCGCTGCAGCTACAAAGGCTAGAAAATGTTTTAAATGAAAGCTGAGATTCTCATGCAAACCTTTGATTCCAGCATCTGGGGCTTTAAGAAAATAGTAAATATCACAGGAGTTGTTGTAAAATCACAAGAGTTGGCAATGCTGCATATGTTGAAATATTGCAGCAGTAATGAAAGTTTTCTGCCCTTCTAAACCGATGATCAGAAAATGGTTTACGTTGAGTGTTCTGATCATGGAAAGCAGGTGTTAAGGGTTCATGTGTCCTTGAAGCTGCCACAATGAGATTAAAGGCAAAGATGAATTTCTTAGTTGTTCAGAAATAACACTTCTTCTGTGAAAATTTTGTAATATAATTTGGACATTATGGGCCTGATTTACATCTCCCACCAGTTTTATACCAGTGTAGCTCCATTAACTTCAATGGAGTCACTCCTGATTTTACATCAGCAGTCAGTCGGGAGTACAGACCGTGCAGCTCCAAGCTGGGGCAGAACATCTGCTTTACTAAGAAATCTCCTTGTTTTATTTTACTGATACAATATTATGCTTTCACTGAAATCAGTATCCTAGGATTTCTGGATTTGGCAAAATACTTTGCATTACTTATGTGCCTACCACTGCATTCTCTCTGGGTATGGAAGCAAATATTGCAGTCAGTGCCTGATTTTCAAGGACTTTCAAGAATCAAACACTTGCTAATAAAAATGAGGATGATTAACAATTTGAATAATTTACCAAATTTGTGGTGGATTCTCCATCACTTGAAAGTTTTAAATCAAGATTGTATCTCTCTAAAATAGATGCCCTAGCTCAACCAAAAGTTATGGGCTTGATACAGGAATCACTGGGTGAAATTCTGAGGTTTGTGTTAGGCGGGAGGTCAGACTTGGTTATTGTAATAGATTTTAAATCCTATGACTTGCATTAGCTTACCCATCAGATTTGCTGTTGAGCAGTTTTAAGATACTTATACTGCAGCGTTTTGCAAAATACACATTTTTCTTTTTTTAAATCACTTCTGATATTTGGCTGCCTAACAAAAAGTCAGAGGGACTAAGATTCTTTAGTATCATTCAACATACTTTCCATTCTTTTTTTGCTCTGCCACTGGCTCTCGGGTTGTTTTTTTTTTTGCTCCGCCGGCGACCCCCCCGATTTCCCCCTCCCCGTGTCCCAATATTTCATGTCTCTCATCTGCTCACCCTAATTGATGACACTTTTATAAACATTTTCCTCCAGTTGTTCCTCATGGCAAATGTTATATCTAGTTTTATCCAAGTTATTTCATTTCATGGGAGTCTAGCTCAGGGCCGGCTCCAGGTACCAGCGCAGGAAGCAGGTGGTTGGGGCGGTCAATGGAAAGGGGTGGCACATCTGGGTCTTCGTTGGCAATTTGGTGGCGGGTCCCTTGGTCTCTCTCGGAGGGAAGGACTGGCTGCCGAATTGCCGCTGAAGAATGAAGCAGTGCGGTAGAGCTGCTGCCGAAGTGCCGCCGATTGCAGCTTTATCTTTTTTCTTTCTTCGCCGTTTGGGGCGGCAAAAAAGCTGGAGCTGGCCCTGGTCTAGCTGAACATATGAAATAGAGCTGAGTGTAAATGGTGACTTTTTTTAAAATGTAAAATTTAAAATGAAAATTGTACATTTAATGTCAGGTGTTCTGTCTATTCCTGAAATTTCACTTTTCTCCAGAATTATATTGCATTGATCATTGTTTGTCCAGCCATATGCAGAAATATAAAAAACCCCACCTTTGCTTGAAATGTCATGCTTGTAATATTTTGAACAGCAATGGTAAAGCAAATAGCATTTGATGTGTTTTTTCTTGGGCGTTGGGGGAGGGCGAATAGGGTTAGGGAGAGAAATCATGCTGATCCTGGCCTCTTCTGGCTTTCTAAACTTCTGTTCCTCAATCTGATCCAAGCTGCACTCACACAAATAGTTGCATTCTGTGGTGAGAGGGAACTGCCTTACCCATACAGATTGCCAAGTCAGCAAGGGAAAATAAAATAAAATTAGTCAACATTTTTTTGCTAACATTGCAAAGGGCAACATATATGTAGGATGCAATTTAGATCAGGCAGGTAGAACACGGGCCCAGATCAAATTAGTAGCAATAGCAGGATTGGCAGAACAGGTGGAATTTAGATGAGACAGCACAACTACAGTTGCACACCAAGAACAGCACAATCAGGACAAGGAGATGAGCTCAGAATCCCACGTGCACCGCAAAGCAAGACATGGCTGGGAGTGATGATATCAATCATTTCAATAAAACAACCTCCGGTAGGAGCAGCAAGAGCAGAACTAGAAGCATCTCTACAGGTGGGCCTCAGCCGTGATCCTTTCCTGCTCTTGTAAAAGCATAGCCAAAGCATTAGTTAAGTTGGCCTGTAAGCTCATGAGTGTATAAATGTAATTATACACTGCACTAAGCGCAAGCTTTCTCTGCATGCTAGAGGAGAAAGCAATTTACGTGCTCCACACAGCCATTTGGGTTAACCCTGGCTACAATGTCCCCTTTTGTTTTAATTATGAAACTCGAGCTGAAATAAGCTCCTTGTCCCTTTTAAAAAAAATGTAAATAAAAATAATCTTTGCACTGTTTTCTAAGACTATAAGTGGAAATAAAATTTTAAAAGTGTAAAACTCCATCAGAAACACATAAAGGCATGCGGACAACTAGCTTTAATATAGCAACACATACATATCAATCAACCAGTGGGGAAAACACAAAATGCTTCAGGTAAGCATTGCAGAAGTTTGAATGCTTATCTGAAACCACGGAGCCCCTCCTACAGGCTCTGCTGCCCTCTGGAATTGCACAATTCCCCTTCTTGCAATAGAGCTTGTCCCTAACAACTCCCAAAGCCCTAGCTGGTATTTTCATTTTGGAGGGAAAGTCCGGGTGGCTTGCTACTCGCTTCTGGGTTCTTCAGTGAATGGCAAGGCTACTGTGTCTTTCAAGGAGTCTCCGGGTTAGTCCTGTCCTCTCCCTCCCCCAGTGCAATATAGTATTAGGAGTACTAGTGAGCTACTATGCCTAAGGGCTGGTCCACACTAGCTCTTTAAATCAAATTTAGCAGCGTTAAATCGAATTAAGCGTGCACCCGTCCACACCAGGAAGCCATTTAATTCGACATAGAGGGCTCCTTAGTTCGACTTCGGTACTCCACCTCGACAAGGGGAGTAGCGCTAAATTCGACATGGCTATGTCGAATTAGGCTAGGTGTGGATGCTAATCGATCTTAGTAGCTCCAGGAGCTATCCCACAGTGCAACACTCTGTTGACGCTCTGGACGCCAGTCGGAGCTTGGATGCTCTGACCAGCCACACAGGAAATGCCCCGGGAAAATTTGAATTCCTTTTCCTGTCTGGACAGTTTGAATCCCATGTCCTGGTTGCTCATCGGGGCGAGCTCAGCAGCACCGGCAACGATGCAGAGCTCTCCAGCAGAGGAGTCCATGCAATCTCAGAGTAGAAAGAGGGCCCCAGCATGGACTGACCGGGAAGTCTCAGATCTGATTGCTGTGTGGGGCGATGTGTCTGTGCTTTCGGAGCTGCGCTCCAGCAAACGGAATGCAAAGACCTTCGAGAAGGTCTCCAAAGCCATGACAGACAGAGGATACAGCCGGGATGCAATGCAGTGCCGCGTGAAAGTCAAGGAGCTGAGACAAGGTTACCAGAAAGTCAGAGCGGCAAACGGATGCTCCGGAGCCCAGCCCCAAACATGCCGCTTCTACGAGGCACTGCATGCCATTCTCGGTGGGTCTGCCACCACTGCCCCACCAGTGTGCGTGGACTCTGAGGATGGGATAGTGTCGACGGACTGTTCCTCGGAGATGTTCGCGGACGGGGAAGATGAGGAGGACAAGGCAGTCGACGGCGCTTTCCCCGACAGCCAGGATCTCTTCCTCACCCTCACTGAGATCCCCTACCAACCCTCCCCAGCCGTTACCACGGACCCTGAATCGGGAGAAGGATCAGTCCGTAAGTGCTTTAAACAAGTTAACATTTATTTATTAAAAGCAGCTAAGACCAACGAGTTAACATTTTTAAAGTAATTAAACAGGGAGAGACATTAGGAGAACAGAAGGTCTACATACAGGGGGATGGAACTTTTATCTTCATAAGATATCTCCAGGAAACTCTCCTGGAGGTAATCTGAAAGTCTATTGAGGAGGTTCCTTGGCAGAGCTAGCTTATCGTGTGCCCCGAGGTAGCACACTTTGCCTTTCCATGCTACAAGCTGGAACTCCGGGACCATTGCCCTCACGAGCATGGCAGAGTAGGCCCCTGGGTGGTGGTGGCTTTCTTCCAGCATGCGCGCTCTCTCTGCCCGTGAGACTCTCCTCAGGGTGATCTCTCTCGCACACTCCTGCATGAAATTAGAGTAATTGGGGTACTATTAGTAATGGGAGCGCTTAACTGTTCCTTTGCATAACAAGAAGCCTCACTTAACAGCCACGTGCTGCAGTCTACAGAGTGGCAGCATACAGGGATCTTTCCCAGTGAACAGCCGTGAGGGGGTGCAACAGGGGCCGAGTTTATGCTTTCAGGATTGCCTGCATCAAGAGGACAGAGCTGTACATTCACTTCTATGAATCCAAAAGTGTTTGGCTTACCATGCCTTGCTGCTACACGAATTCTTCTTTCCTGCAAAGGTTCTCTGATCTGCAGCCCAATACCCCAGGTAATGAAAGCGCATTCAGAGAAATCGAACTTTTCATTAGTGAGTGCGCATGAGACAGGTGCTGTGCATACTCTTGTTCACGGACACCGAGTAGACTGTTTCTTTGTTTAAAAAATGTATCGTAAGAAATTCACTAAGTTTTTGACATCACACAGGTGCAACTGTATCACGACCTGATGCACCATGCCCCTCACAGATGATGGCGCAAACTAGAAGGTGTACGAAAAAGACAAGGGACGAGATGTTTGCTGAACTTATGGGCTGCTCCAGAGCCGAGGCGGACCAGCAGAGCCAGTGGAGGGAGAACCTCAGTCAGCAGCACCGCTCACTCTGCGAACGGGAGGACAGGTGGCGTCAGGAGGACCAGCAGGCGACTCAAACGCTGCTTGGACTAATGAGGGAGCAAACGGACACGCTCAGGCGCCTTGTCGATGTTCTGCAGGACCGCAGGCAGGAAGACAGAGCCCCCCTGCACTGTGTCTGCAACCGCCCTCCCCCGCCACACACTCCAATACCCACCTCATCAAAAATAACAAGAAGGAGGGTCACCAGGGGCCGTGAAAACTGTCACTGCACCACAAGACAGTGTTAAATTACACAAAAGCTATCAGTTACTACATTTTGAAAAGTCCTTCCCTTACTGTGTTCTTGATTATTAAAAGTAGTTTTCTGTTACTTACTTTTTCCGTCATGGTTTTTTACACAACGCTGTGTTAGATGTCTTGGGTGGGTCGTTGGGTGGTTGAGGGGGTAGTGTAATGCATAGGACAGTCACCTTTAGCAGGGTACAGAGACGGGGGCTGGATCAGCAGCATGTCACACACACAGTGCAGTCAGTAGGCGGTTAGCTGGTATGGGAGGTGGTTTGCAGGTTTTCTGTCATTGGGGGTGGTACGTGCATTTGTAGCGGGGGAGAGGGGTTACAGATGTCATGCAACGGTCCCTGTAATGGACTGCAGAGCCACGCAGCAGAGGAATCTGTATCTGTCCTCCCCCGCAACAAGGCCACATAGCCCCCGCACACAGAGTCCAAAAAAGGAGGGATGGCAGGATCCGTTGAAACAACCAGTCCGGCACTGCTGACCGGTCTGGGAGCGGGAGCATGTCAAACCTCGACTTTAGAGGCGGTCTTTACATGACCACACACCCTACCCAGCACAGTGTGCGTCCCAGTTTCAACCCTTTAACGCAAAGTCATCAATAAAGACACCGTTGTAAAGCTACAGTGGAGCACGTACTTTAATTTTTAAACGTGTGTTAGAAGTTGGGGAAGCGGGGTGGACGGGATATGTAACTGCAGAGGCTAGTCAACAGTAACTTGGTAAAGAAACAGGGGCAGGTTCAGCTTCTCTGTGAAGAAACTGAACAGTCACAGTTCACGCTGCTCGCTGGTACTTGAAGAGTGCTTGCATAGGGCGTGACGAGCCAGGGCATTAGCGGGTACGCTGGGTCCCCTAAGATCAGTATGGGCATCTGCACATCCCAAGCGTTATTTTGTGGTCCGGGAAGAAACTACGTTCCTGCAGGCGTCTAAGCAGACCAGAGTTCCTGAAAACACGCGCGTCATGAACTGTGCCTGGCCACCCGACGTCCATGTTGGTAAAACGTCCCCCATGGTCCACCACTGCTCGCAGCACCATTGAAAATTAGCCAAATTTCTCAGCAGCTGACTGCGGAAGAGGTGGACGATAAGTTGCGAGGAGCTGACAGCGGCCACAACTGCAGCGGGCTCCATGCTCGCAGTGCTGTGGCGCCCGCGCTGTCACTGAGAAGAAAAGTGCACGAACAGATTGCCAGCTGGCGCTTTCAGGGAGGGATGCTGGGCGTGATTGACGGTTCAATGATGACAGTTACCCAAAACCACCCTCCACACAATTCCCCCCCCCCCAGCATGCATTGGTGGGAAATCCCAGCATTCCAATGGGCGGCGGGGAGTGCGGGAACTGTGGGATAGCTTCCCACAGTGCACCGCTTCCATAGTTGACGCTTTGCCCGTTACTGTGGACTCACACAGTCGAATTAGTGTATTTATTGTGGATACACAACTTCGACTTCATTAGGTCGATTCCAGAAATTCGAATTAAGATGAATCGAAATAGTCTTGTAGTGTAGACGTACCCTAAGTTACATCAGAGAACAGACCAGATCTGTTAGTGGACAAGCTTTAAAATTCTCATAAACCTTGCAAACAGTTGCTGGGGGAAATAAGTCATATGCTCCCCTGCCCCCACTCCCCACAAGAGACAACATGCAATGCAGACATCTCTTCTGGGAAAGTGAGTCAAAACAGCTTCCACTGACCCTACTGTTGTATGCATGGAATAGGCTTAGCTGATCAGAGAATTGGAAGAAATGCAACATGGGTAATCCCAGCTCCAGTTTCAAAATATGCTGTGGAAAGGTGTCTTGCAGTTTTTTGGATGTTCATTTAACTTGCAATAATTTGTGCTCAGCTTTGACAGTTTTTCGCTGACATGAAAATTTTGTAATATGAACAAACAATGCTGCATCTTTGCAAATGGTCAGCAAGCTCAAAAACAAGCAGACTTCAAGTGATTTACTTTCATAACTGATAGTTTGCATTGACATTTGATATCTTCAGGGAACAAAAATTATGGAAAACATAAAGAAATCCATGTCATCACTAGCTTCCATGTTTGCTCACTTTCTGTTACCATCTCTATTTGTGACTTGTCATATTTTAAAAGTTCATTAGTGCTCTTCTCATGTTACAGGGAATAGAAAAAAGTTACTAAATGGAAAGGGCAGAATAATATATACTGACTTATTTTCAGAGTCACTTTTTATTTCTAAAGGTAATGAGTTGCCTTTTTCTAAAGCCACAGATATAAATCTTTTACTTAAATAAACGTTTAAGAAATACAATAAGCCTTTTAAAAACAAAGTGTGGAAGGAAGGAAAGGTAATTTGTTGGCTCATTGTGTTGATGACATGTTAAGTACACAATCACAGAACAAGCAAGTTGAAAGGACCTGGTTAGGGGTCTAATTCAAACTTTATTCAAACATATCTTATTGCGTCCCTAGAAATCGGAACACTGCCGTCTGAAGGTCATGGTAGGATCTAGCTCTTCTAAATATCCTAAAAAATGTAATTCAATAGTTAGTTAGCAGAAAATAACTAATTTTAATTTAATATTCTTACCCTGCTTTATCCAGTAATCAGGCTTTCTTTTGCCAAAGTTGTCAGCTATTCAAATTTAAAATTTGTATTAAAGCTAATGTTAAAAAAAATTATATAATACATAGGCTAAGAAAAGTGCGTCTGTACAGTTGGGTATAGTGCTTAGATTATCCACAAATACAAAGTTTATTTTAAAAGTCATACGGTAGATATAATATATAATCAGCAATATTCCAAATTTAGGTGAATAAATTTAACAATACAGTTTAGATATTAGCCTCCAAGTATTCTGGTACATCACTCATGAAAAGTTGTACAGAGAGTACTAGTTGATTTTAATGTGGTGTGAACTGAATTTACCTTGCATAGTGCTCAAGTTTCCTTGGTGTGGTTATAGTCAGTGAACCAGCTATATAAAAACGGCACCTTCTTACTCAACAGATGTGCCTCCTGCACATATTGAGTAATTCCTTTCCCCCCTGTAGTCACAGTATTAAGTTCTTATTAATTACTTTCATTCCTGGCTGGAAGTTGAAGCTAGACAAATTCAGACTGTAAATGTAGAACAGTGAGGGTAATTAACCATGGGAATAATTTACCTAGGGTGACCAGACGTCGGGACTGTCTCGATATTTACTTGTTTGTCACATGTCCCGACCGCGAATTGTCCCGATATTTTGCCCTCTGGCACACAGGTGGAGGGGGCTTGTGCCCCCCTGCCCCAAGTCCACCCTGGCCCCGCCCTGACTCCGCCCCCTCCTTCCCCCATTGGACCTCTCCCCAAAACCCTGCCCTGGCCGTGCCCCCAGCCCCGCCAACTCACTGCCCTATTAGATCCCTCCCCAAAACCTGGCCCTGGCCCCGCCTCTTTCCCAAGCACACCACATTCCTCCTCCTCCACCCCTCCCTCCCTAATCACGTATGGCAGCGCAAGTGCTGGAGAGAGAGGGGAGAAGCAGGATGCAGCAGCCAGCTCGGGGAGGTGGAGGCAGAGCGAAGGTAAGCTGGTGCGGGGGGGGCGGGGCGTGGAGCTGCCGGTGGGTGCTCAGCCCCCACCAATTTTTCCTATGCTCTGGCGGCTCTTGGTTTTTTGTTTTGTTTTTTTTCTTTGCTGCCAGCTCTTGGGTTTTTTGTGGGGGGGTTTTGTTTTTTTTTCTCCGCCAGCAACCCCCTCCCCCGCCCACATCCTGATATGTCATGTCTCTCATCTGGTCACCCTAAATTTACCAAGGGTCATGGTAGATTCTCCATCACTTGCAATTTTTAAATCCGGATTGGATGTTTTTATAAAAGATACATTCTAGGAATTGGGGGAGGGGAGGGAGTTCTATGGCTTGTGTTATACAGGAGGTCAGACTACACAATTGAAATGGCCCCTTCTGGCCTTGGAATCTATGAATCCATGATGATGAGCCATTGCGGTTATAAGCGAATGAATTGGGAGGTTTTCCGGATTGTGTGTCAATAGAATTGCTAACTGACCTCAAATTGTAAAATCCCTATTACTCGTGAAAATCGACAGACCAGAAGAGTTGAATTTTGTAGCACAGACAGATTAAAATCAGCTTTTTTTGTAAACCGAGTCAATCTGATATGCAAATCACCAACTCACACTATATGTGGAAACATGATGTTATTTTTACAATCAAGTTTCAGAATTTGCACGTTAAAACATAACAGGCTATGGTTTACAATTGGAGAACAACATAATTTAGGCATACAATTCTCATTTATCATTGACCCCAGTTTTTCTTTCAGCATAGAAGTTTTCTGCTTTGCTCTAATTCTGACTGTGGGATCCTATGAAAGACTATAGCTCTTAATAGAAAAGCTGCATTCACGTTATATTAATATGTTTAAAGAAAAATGTTCTTATCTGTTTTTTGTCTTCGATGAAGAGGAGTTTATTTAGAATGTAGCAGAAAACCGCAAAGTTAGTGGAGCAAATAAAGGAGGAAGTGGTATAAAGATGTTACTTTTTCCTTAAAAAGGCTGCAAAAGGGCCTGGAAATTATGCTTACAAAGAACAAGAGAAACTGAATAGTGAAAGAATATCTTGATGCATTCTCCTACATATTAATAAATAGCTGGACAGGGGTTGAGCCAAAAGCACTCTGCAAGAACTCAGGTCATCATGACGGACTTTGGTGAGGACCTGCATTGACGGTGTATAGCAGTGGGGAGGAGAAGAAGGAAGCAATTCTGAAACAAACATAGAAGAGCAGTGTGTGTTCATTTGGGTAGTGTCATAGCCACAGAGATCAGGCAGGTTGTTCAAGGTTCAAAGTCTCCCATGTGTGGTCAGTTAATTAGTTATCAGATTACATCACACATTCTTCTGATTATTTTTAGAATAAAAACATTTATCATCTTCCTTGAAAACTTAAACTAAAAGTTGTATTCCTAGTGCTATCAGCCAAAAAGCATTGGATCCCTGCAATACAGATTCTGAGACCCTGTGGGATTTTTTTGGGGTTTCTTATCAGATGCCATAGAAACAACACTAATTTGCTTCAGTTTGCCAAAAACATTTCAATTGACAACAGTGTATGCATACTGCAGGCAGTATGCTACTGCCTCATTGGTACTTTTTCCTTCCTCGCAGTGGCTCCTGGCTGAGGCTGACATGTTTGATGGTTGTGTGTGTGGTTTTTTTTTTTTTTTTTTAAAGAAAAAGCTTTTAAGGATTAGAGTTCCTTTTGAACCTGGCTGATAGGATGATGTTTCTTGCAGGCCTGCAGGTACCAGGCTTGTTTGAGACACTCTGTGTATGTCTACACTGCGATGTAAGCCCAGGGTTAGTGGGACTCAAGTCAGCTGGCTCATGTTAGATGCTCAAGCCCAGGGTTCCCTACGCTGTATTTTAACCCTATGTTAAGACTTTTTTCCTAGCCTGTGATTGAACCTAGGGCTCTGGTGTCCACACCGCAGTGCACAGACATGAATCAAAATAACGCTATTCCAGAGTCCCTAGCCGCCGCCGCCCCCCCCCCAATGTGGCTGTTCTAGCCCTAGGACCATAGTGCATGGTGGGAAAACTTTACTGCCCACCTTGCACGTTACCAGAAAGCAGCTTGCTTTACAAAAGGCTTGATCAGTTCACTCTCCATTGCAAACCCAGACGGCTCTCTGATAGTGTGCTTGCAGATCGATGATCAGAAGGGAATGGGTTAATGCTGACCTGAGCTGTTGCCATTTGCAAAACGGGGGCGTGGCATCTGTTTTCAATAGAGTAGACTGCAGATTGTTGGGATAGAGAGGATTAAGGAGATTGTCCCATGGAATTGTGGGATACTTCTGGCTGACTCCTGGGACCCAAGTCAAGCGGGGATGCATCTACACTGCAGAGCAATAGGGCTTGGAGCCTGGTTTCAAGCTTGGACCCTGCAGGGTCTGAGCCCTTGGTTAGTGCAATTGCAGTGTAGACGCAAGGGGTGCTAGGGTTGAGTCCGGGCTCAAGCACTGAGTTATGTTGCAGTGTAGACATACCCATTGAGGCAGACTGTAGCGGGCAGCAGACATTCTAAAGCTAACCTCACATTTTGGCCTCTAGTCTCAAGACATCAGAACTCTTAGTGGTGCCACCTGGGTGGAGTTGTGAGCCATACGTGCAAGAGGAGGGTCAGAGAGAGAGAGAGAGAGAGAGGTCCATTACAGGCAGACTCTAGAAAAGGCACTGATTTCCTCACAATTGTTTGGACTCAGTATTTTAGGAGAGCGATTATTTTCCTAAGAAAGTTCTGGTATTTAACAAGACTTTCCCCCTCAGTAGCAGAAACCCAAAAGGGAGGATTGGGGGAAACACAGAGATAAGCAGAGAAAAATCTCAGATTTTTCAGCACAAGAACAAAGGGACTTGAGGATGCACCTGGACCTGCCACAAGGGAGTGACTGGCACTTCTGTTTTGTGAGAAACAATAATAGTAGTAGTGCAAGGGACAAAGCTGTGGATGGACCTGCACAACTCCATTATTTTTGTTTCAGTTTCAACCACTGAACATCTTCCTGAAGTGGTGGTAGATGTGACTCACAATGAAGTGTCTCTGGACACACAAAGGGAACAGGTGACTTTTTCTTTAATGTGGTTATTCTAGTCACAGCCAAGATTTGACTTAAACTCAATTGCAAGTAAATACCAAGGTTTTTTTTGTTTGTTTTTTTTCAACTTGCCTCTCTCCAGTTCAGAGAGGTTCCTGGCCCACTTCAAAGCATCTGCTTCAAAGTCTTCAGACAGATCACGAGCAGTTGCCAGCTTCAAGATGCTTACTGAAGTCTTAGTGTCTCAAGGATTCCAGTACTTTTTTTCCTATTACTTGTCTGAAGCAAAACAAAATGAGTGGCGGAAAAAAAGTGAACACTTCAAAATAAAGCATGTATGGCTACATTCATGGATATCTTAAACCAGTGTAAATAGAGTGGGAAATTGCTCACTGAGGATAGGATAGGAGAGGTGAGTTGTGGTTGAGCAAAGCAGGCAGTGTCGGGGGCTAGCCCAGTCCTGAAAGTAGGCAGTGCTGCTCTAAAAGAGTGAATGAAAAGTCTGCCCATGTAGCAGCTTCTTTAGGAATTGCAAGACTGGATCAGACCCAAAGCGCATCTAGTCCAATATTCTTTCTCTAACAGTGGCCAGGACCAGATGCTTTAGAGGAAGGTGTAGAAACCTCATGCTAGGCAGATGTGGGGAGCAGATTATCCCACATTAGCTCTCATCCTGATCTCTAATAGAGATTTTTATATGAAGCATGAGATTTAATAAACTTCCAGATTATTATTTCTTTTTTATAACCACTATTCTAACTCTGGATGTTCTTGGCATCCATATAAATGCCCAAAAACTCTTTGAATCTTGCTAAGTTCTTGGTTTCAGTGACTTCCTGTGGCAATGCATCTGTGGATGAAAAAGCGTTTCCTTTTTATCGGTTTTGAATTTGCTACCATTAAGTTTAATTGAATGTCTCTTTGCTGTTGTGTTGTGAGATGGCAAGAATGGGAACTGCTGCTGGCAGAGCACCTGTGGAATCCCATTGGGAGTTAAAATTGCCTTAACCCTAATGTAGCAAAAACCATTTGCTCTCTATAGGAGCAAATCCCCCCATAACAGGATGTGATGAGTTTCACTAGGGCAGATGGATGCACTTTCTGTCTCCTTGAACCAAATGTCCTAGATTTTGCCCATACAATTTGAAACATAAATAAATAAATTAATTAAAAATAAAAAAATTAAAAAGGGGCAGGGGATTTTCAAAAGTTCCCAGCATCAGCCTAAGTCAGCAATAAAAAGTCCATTAACTTCAGTGAGAGCAGAGTTAGATTAGTGTTTAACACTCTTGAAAATCCCACCTACTGTAGGTTTTAAAAAAACCAAACTGTAATAAAATAGCACCTTTGGGGCATGGAGTTTTTGTTTGTTTTTTATTCCTCGAAAGGAAAGCGGTCCAGAGATCTGTCATGTGCAAACCCTATATAGTGTGTTCTTGCCTTATTTCATTGTTTTGTTTTGAACTGCTGTCTCCTCTAAGACAGTGGCTCTAACAAGATGTGTGCTTAACATGACTTATCTGCCTATTTATATACTTATTTATTTAGCATTTGCCCCTTGTCCTTTGGGACCATGACCATGTGAAAATGTTTTTAAAGATTTTTTTTTAATTATAACCAAATACTGTAGATGCATGACAAACCAGACATCAAGGTGCCTGTAAAAAACACAAGTTTAGTACCCCAAGGAGGGAATTCAGTTAATAAAGTTAAAAAAAAAAAAGAGCCAAATATGTTGTTTTTTCTCCCCCTTTAACAATTATTAACGTTCTTATATAGCAATATGATAAGAGAGACTTTTTTCTCTCTGTGGCTGTAGCATGTAGATAAATGGGAATTGGAAATCCTGTGACATGCTGAGTGTCTGCTCCTCCAGTTGGACCTATGAAGATGTGGTGTCCTCTGCCATAGAGTAGCTTAGGCCATCTGCCATGGTCTGGCTCTGGGAAATGGCATTAAAGGGGAGCCTTTGATACACACACATGCAGAAGCCTGGCAGTGAGGCCATATATCTGAGATCCACTGGGTCTTGTCTTGTCTTCAAAAGGATTGATGCTGAGTTGGGATTGAAAGAGCAATGCCAGAGAGTGGAGAGTCACCTTTCTGCTTCCACACTCGTCTCTCATGTAGGCAAAGCTGGCAAAGCCATTCACTACAGAGTGGGGAATAGGGATGAGGATATATCTGAGAGGGACTCCTCCAAATGGCCAGATGTTAACACATTGGGTGAAAAAAGCAGAAGTTAGCTATATAAAAATGGAAAATTCAACTCAGCCTTAATAGAGCTGTGACTGGCACTTCCTTTAAACTGAGAGGAGATTTAACTTTTTGGAATAATCTTAAAGATGCAGGAGATCACTCAATTGTGGAAAATAGTGAGACCCTATTCCCCAGTAAATATATAGTTTTTAATGTCCAAAAACATGAAGTGAAACCATCAAATCCCCTGAATAATTAATTGTAACCTCCTTGATATTACAACTGGAGTTATGTATGAAACTTTATAAAAGGCAAAGAGAAAAAAAGTGTTAGGCTCCAAAGTGTCTGGCCCCTGATATAAAGCAAACTTCTCCAATGTGCTCTTCTGCATGTACTCTGGTCAGCAGCTGTTAAATGTAGATCTATGATTCAGATTAAGCAATAATTTATCAGCTGCCCTTGAATACCATAGCTCTGGCTGGTACAAATAGCAGGCTATTATTTCTTTTCTTTTCAACTAACTTGTAGGCATTATAACTTTTATTAGTCCTTCTTACATAAAGGTGGGAAATAAATGGTTAAACATAGCAATGCATTAATTTCAATGAACTATACAGTAAACACTATCCCCAACTGATGTGCAATGTACCAAATGGCCTGCGATAGAGGAACTTCACATTTATTCTTAAAGTTTGTCCACTGCCACTCAGTGGAACCATGGTGGAAGCTAAACAGAAAGAAAGGAGAACAACTTATACCTATTGTTTTTTTGTTACTCTGTCCCCATGCCAACACCCCTCCTACACGTAACACAGCCTGTTTTTTGTTTGACATTTACTTTATGTGTGTACGACGGTTAAATGGTTCCTGGCCAGGATGACCTGTAGTTGCTACTTTAATGACGACAGACCCCGGTTGTTGGCGGGATTGAACCGGGAACCTCTGGAGTTTAGTGTCTGACCCTCTACAGTAGGGGTCCCCAATGTGGCGCCCGCGAGTGCCCTGGTGCCCGCTGGGGCGTCTAAGTGCGCCCATGTACTCGCCAGCGGACGAGCATCCACCGAAATGTTGCCAACAAGCTGCGTCATCCAGAGGTGTTGCTGCCAAAATGCTGCCGATTTTTGGCAGTATTTCGGCAGCGATGCCTCTGGATGACACTGCTTGTCGGTGGCATTTTGGCAGCAACGCCTATTGATGTTGCCGCTTGTCAGGGGAATTTCGGTAGATGCTTGTCCGCCGCCATGGTCCTCCATGGCCCGTTGTCTGGCGCCCACCAGATGAAAAAGGTTGGGGACCATTGCTCTACAGCATGAGCTAAAATCTAACTGGCTGTTAGCTAAGGCTGTATAGCAGACTCATTTAACTCTCTCTCTGTAAGGCCTGGTCTACCCTAGTTGGTTATTTCAGAATTAGCCGAGTTGATTTTAAAAAAAATGATTCTGTCCACACGAACAAACCAGTTTTTTCGATTTAAAGGGCTCTTTAATCCTTGGCAAGTGGAGTAGCGCTTAAATAATGACAGAGGTATTGTGGATGCAATTCGATGTTATTGGCCTCTGGGAGCTATCCCAGAATGCTCCCTTGTGACCGCTCTTGACAGCACTCTCAACTCCGATGCACTAGCCAGGTGGGCAGGAAAAGCCCCGGGAACTTTTGAATTTCATTTCCTGTTTGGTCACCATCAGCACAGGTGACCATCAGCACAGTCCACCATCACAGGTGACCATGCAGAGTCCACCATCACAAGAGCTCACGCAGTCCTGGATTTACAGACAAGCTCCAGCATGGTCCGAACGGGAGGTACTGGATCTCATCGCATGTTGGGAAGACGATCTATTATGGCAGAACTACGTTCCAAAAAAAGGAAAGCAAATACGTACACTAAAGTCTCCAGGGCCATGACAGAAAGAGGCTACTCCAGGGACACCGAGCAGTGTCGTACAAAAATCAAGGATCTCAGGCAAGCATACCAAAAAGCCAGGGAGGCGAACGGGCGCTCTGGGTCACAGCCCCATACGTTCCGCTTCTACTGCGAGCTGCATACAGTTATGGGGGTGACGCCACCACTACCTCACCATCCGTGGACACCTGCAAGGGGGGAGTTGCACGGAGTGAGGAGGAAGAGTCATTGGAGGACAAAGAGAAGGAGGACAGTGCACAGGCGGCAAATGGAGAATCCATTTTTCTTCCTAGCCAGGAACCATTCTTAACGCTGGAGCTAATAGCCTCCCCCCACACCCAAGGTGGGCTCCTGGACAAAGACCGGAGAAGGTACTTCTGGTGAGTGAGAGCCTGATCGGAGCCACGCGGAGGGGAAACCCAGCTGTGCTGGACTGTTTGCATTTAGTTTAAAGGGCTCATCCCTGCTCAGAGCCTCATTGGAGCCACGCAGTGCGTGTATGTGTCAGGGTGTGTTGTGTGAAGCAATGATCCCAGAGAGCCCACAGGCCCTCCTTTTATATGGCAAACACACCAGGCATTGCTTGCTATGGAAAAGGGGGCCCAGCAGTTTGAAAGCGTTGAAATGAATGTAGAAGAAGCAGAACCCCGCATGCCCCTAAGCTGCCTGCAAGCTGAATTCTGTTGCCCGGCCATGTGTGATGGCTTACTCATAGCAAAGTGTCCCCTTTATTCTCTGAAATGTATCTTTTAAAATACTACCCTCCCTTTTTCTCCTCCCGCAGGTGCAAATGTTTCAACATGGCCCCTATCTACTCCGTCCCAGAGACTGGTTCAGATTAAAAGGCGGAAAAAACAAACTCTGGATGACATGTTCGCTGAGCTCATGCAGTCCTCCTGCACTGATAGGGCCCCACTGAACATGTGGAGGCAAACAATTGTGGAGTCCCGTAAAGCGTTACAGGAACACGAACAGAGGAGGGACATGCATGATGAGAGCAGGCAGGACGCTATGGTCAAGCTCATGGGGGGAGCAAACTAACATGCTCCACTCTATGGTGGATCTAATGCGGGGAAGGCAGCAAGACCACAGACTGCTGCTGCAGCCCCTGTATAACTGCCCTCCCTCCTCCCCAAGTTCCATAGCCTCCTCACCCAGATGCCCAAGAACGTGAGGGGGGAGGCTATGGGGACCCACACACTCAACCCCAGAGGATCGCCCAAGCACCAGAAACCTGGCATGTGCAAACTTTTTTGATTTGGTTTCTGGATTTTTCATTCCCTTCTCCTCCACCACCGTAACACCCCCCTCCCACACACACACACGGTCTACCTTCTGATTTCTCTCAATGTGTTGTGCAACAAATAATAAAGAACGTTTTTTAAACAATTTAGACTTTATTTCCTTTCATATATATAGGGTGTGGGTAACTTCAAGAGAAACAAACACAACTGTCACACCGTACCCTGGCCAGTCATGAAACTGGCTTTCAAAGCTTCTCTGATGCACAGCTTGCCCTGCTGCATTCTTCTAATCACCCTGTTGTCTGGCTCTGTGAAATTGGCCACCAGGAAAGTTGCCTCAACCTCCTACCCCGCCATAAACGTCTCCCCCTTACTCTCACAGAGATTGTGGCGCACACAACAAGCAGCAATTACAATTGTAATGTTGGTTGTGCTGAGATCTAACCGAGTCAGTAAACTGCGCCAGCGCGCTTTCAAATGTCCAAAGGCACATTCTATCACCATTCTGCACGTGCTCAGCCTATAGTTGAACTGCTCCTTACTGCTGTCCAGGCTGCCTGTGTACGGCTTCGTGAGCCATGGCATTAAGGGGTAGGCTGGGTCCCCAAGGATAACTATAGGCTTTTCAATATCCCCAACAGTAATTTTCTGGTCTGGGAAGTAAATCCCTTCCTGCAGCTGTTCAGCTGTCCTGCAGCAGACCAAAGTTCCTGAAGATGCGAGCGTCATGCACCTTTCCCGGCCATACCACGTTGATGTTGGTGAAACGTCCCTTGTGATCCACCAGTGCTTGCAGCACCTTGGAAAAGTACCTCTTGTGGTTTGTGTACTGGCTGCCACGGTGTGCCGGGGCCAAGATAGGGATATGCGTTCTGTCTATTGCCCCGCCGCAGTTAGGGAACCCCAGCACATTAAAGCAATCCACAGTGGTCTGCACATTTCCCAAAGTCACTACCCTTGATAGCAGCTGGTCAGTGACTGTGTTGGCTTCTTTCAGCACAGCAGCCCCTACAGTAGATTTGCCCACTCCAAACTGATTCTCAAGTGACCCGTAGCTGTCGGATGTTGCAAGCTTCCACAGTGCTATGGCCACTCGCTTTTCAACTGTGAGGGCTGCTCTCATTTTGGAGTCTTTGCGCTTCAGGGCAGGGGACAACAAGTCACAAAGTTCCAGGAAAGTGGCCCTACGCATACGAAAGTTTCGCAGCCACTGGAAATCATCCCAGACCCGCAACACTATGCGGTCCCACCAGTCTGCGCTTGTTTCCCGGGCCCAGATTCAGCATTCCACGGCATGAACCTGGCCCAGTGCCACCATGATCTCCCAATTGCCACATGCCGTGCTTCTAGGAATGTCTGTGTCCATGTCCTCATCAGTATAGTAATCGCACTGTCGTTGCTTCCTCGCCAGGTATTGCACATACTGCTGGATAATGCACGAGGTATTTACAATGGTCAAAACTGCAGCGGAGATCTGAGCCGTCTCCATGCTTGCTATGGTGCCTGCATGGGTAATCCTGGAAAAAGGGCGCGAAATGTAGGAGAGCTGTTTGGTTCAAGATGGCCAATAAAAGGTGGTAAATGGTTGTCTTCTGTAGCTTTCATGGAGGCGGGAAGCTCGCTAGAGCTGCAAGAGCGGGAGAGCAGAGTTTGCAGCAGAATTTGTGCGGCTCAGGTCACGATGGCCGAAAAACAGCGGGGAAGTGTTGCCTTCTGTAGCTTCCACGGGAGCCCAGGACAAACAGCATGGAGAAATTAGCTAGCGATGCAAGAGCAGGAGGGCAGAGTTTGCGGCGGAAGCTGTACTGCGTGGTTCACAGTAGCTGAAAAAAGGCAGGAAATGGTTAGATAAAAGAGTAGATAGAAAGACGAGAGGACATGCGAGGTGGATTCATAGTACCAGGAGACAGGCGATGCACTGTACTGCACCGTCTGCTGGCAGTATGGCGTCTGCCGTAGCTTTCACGGAGAGAGGAGCAAGTGACGGCACACGCCCAGAAACAGCCGCAAGAATGTTTTTGTCCCATCATGCACTGGGAGCTTAACCCAGAATTCCAATGGGAGGCGGGGACTGTGGGTACTGTGGGATAGCTTCCCACAGTGCACCGCTCTGACATTTGATGCTAGTCTTGGTACTGTGGACACAATCCACTGAATTCATGCGCTTTAGTGGGGACACACAATACCGAATGTATAAAATGGCTTCCAAAAATTCGAATAGAATAAGTTCAAATTAATTTCGTACTGTAGACGTACCCTCAGTGGTCTCAGTGCCACTAGATGAGACAGAACACCACATCCAGGAGGTGTGTGGGTTACACTACCACAATATAAATGTTAATGATATAATGGTCCACATTCAGACCTGGTATAAGCAGATGCAATTCCATGTGAGCTGCTCACTTCCAGTCTCAAGGCACACACCCACTGTGGCTGGGTTCTTTTTAAATCTATTAGCTAAAACCCATCAAAAATACACAGATTTCGTTATAGGATAAAATGGAGTTACATCAGCTTGGACCAGGTGTGAATTTGATTCACTGTACATCATGAGAAACTTTGGTCTTTTCATCCTTTGTATATAATGCCACGAGACTTAGGCCTGGTATAAGCAGATGCAACTCTATGGAATCATAAAGATTTGTAGGAGTTATTAACCTATAGCTTTTTTTAAAAAGAGAGAATTTTACACAAGAAGCAGGGGCACTGAAAAATGAAGTGATGAGCTGACACCTTAAACACAAAGAAGACATCAAAGAGGCAATATAAACACTCCTTTATAACAATCAAGGAAACTGTTTAGTTATTTTAAACTCTACCATATTGAAGGGTATTTTGGTAGTGGGAAAGTGTGGCCATTGTTACAAAAGGAGGAAATTGTAATGTTTTATTAAGGTCATTTCTGTGGAAGATCATCTGTTAGAAAACAATATTTTGCTCTACTTCAAGCCATGTAGCTAGGCTATGTACCTGTATTTCTTAAGTGATTAAATGCATCTGGTCTTATGCCTTGCATTTACACCAACACTTGCTGGTGTCTGGTGTAACTGCACACCTTGTCACAGGTACTGCTGATGTAATGTTAAAATAGTAAAGAAAGAAAATTCACAAATAGTATGGTCCATTTATGAAAATACATTGATCTCAAGCAGATGTTTAATAGGCCTTAAGACTGCTGATAGACACATTAAGGAATTATATTCTATGACAGGGGTCAGCAACCTTTCAGAAGTGGTGTGCCAAGTCTTTATTTATTCATTCTAATTTAAGGTTTCGCGTGCCAGTAATACATTTTAATGTTTTTAGAAGGTCTCTTTCTACAAGTCTATAATATATAACTAAACTGTTATATATAAAGTAAACAAGGTTTTTAAACTCTTTACGAAGCTTCATTTACAATTAAATTAAAATGCAGAGCCACCTGGACCGGTGGCCAGGACCCAGGGAGTGTGAGTGCTGCTGAAAATCAGTTTGCATGCCGCCTTTGGCACATGTGCCATAGGTTGCCTCTCCCTGTTCTATGGCATTTGTATGGCTAGAAGATCTGCACTGAATGCAATAACTTATTTTTACTAAAGGGGGAAAATAGTGGCATTTTGTCCACCGTAAATGTTAAAATATTGAGTGATCAGTGTAACAGAAATTTCAAAATTGGCAATGTCTTTGTGTTTAGGGAAAAATTGTCTGTTAAATCAGGATAAAATATGAAAAGGCTAAAGTATTTTCTCCTCAGATTATTTATCAATTTACTGTCTTCAAAGTGGGTAGCACATGAATTTGAATGTATGATGTAAGGAATATGCTGCAGAACAGATGGTCTCAGAAACCTGGAAAATAAATGCTTTGATCTGTTTGTCATGTTTCCCAATGTGGCACGGATATTTAAAGACAGCACTAATATTGATCACTTTCTTGAACCAAAAAAATTAAATATGCTGTAAATTAAATATGAAATCCTGATAAATCACATGGTCTTATTAGCTAATATCACAAACTTTACTAATTTTCACAAAATGCTCTGCATGTTGCAATGTTATATGCTCACAATGGTGTATAATAGATCAAAAAATGGTAAAGGATTTATTGAAAACTTTCCCATCAATATTTTGCTTAAAATGGCAATAGAGATCTTAGTCTAGGGCATTTCAAATTCTCAGAGGTTAATGATTGGCCAAGCCATCAGCTCTCTTCCCAACCATTCATCAGCTTTCTGTGGTTTTTTGGCCATTTATTGTTCATAGATGATTTTCTTTTGTTTTTCTATCTTTCTCTCTCCAGAGAAGTCATACCTTTTCAATAAAAACAGATAATTTTTCACTTCATTTCTGTTTGTAGTGTAATACACAGTAATTTCCTGTGTGCAATGTAAATTATGACAGCTCAATGTAAAATGTGTGGTATTGTTGTGTTTGATTAGATAAATTGGGCAAATTCTGATTCGTCTTTGTCACAAATATTTATGTAACTATACACAACAAACTGATTTTTGGCATCCCTAACAATAGGATTCTGATGGACTTGGTCAAAACTCACCAGTTCTCTGTTTGCCTAGCCATACTTTGTGAAGGCAGCTACTGAAACAAAAAGAGATAAGAAATGGCTTGTTAATTTTCAGTCTTCTTTCTGGAGTGGCACAGCTTTTCAGTGCTCACCTTTGAGTCTTTATACATCTAGAGTAACACAGCAGGATGCAAACTCCCAAGTTTGTCTTTAACTTTTTAAAACAAGGACAAATCCCCTTAGCTGCTGCGACTGTAGTTAAAATGCTCTACTGTTTTGTTTTGGCTAATGAGGACCAAACAGTTCTGCTTGGAAAGAGGGTGCTTTAGTAACCCTTCCATTGGTAGACATACCAAATACTATATAATCAAATGCTATGTAATCAAAAAGGACTGAGAACACAGCATTTACTTTACAAGGCCAGATATTCATTTGCTGGAAGAAACATGAAAGTAAAAGTTAATCGTACAGCAAACACATTTCCAAAGAGCTAAAAGGTTCCAGGTCATGGAAAGTGAATACTTTATTAAAAATGCACAAGCTCGTTATTTTGTAGAGTTCCCTAGACCTCTGCCTAGATCATGGCGTCTGGAGGCTGAGCAGAGTCTGTGACTTCATGGCACTCTATTCACAGTTAACTCCAGTTGAGCCAGGTGGCTTTCATCAGGCTTTCTGGTTAAGGCCTTGTCCACACTAGAGAAATTAGACTGGTTTGGTACCCTCCTACACCCAATCTCTCGCAAAGCACCTTGTGTACTCTCATGCTTGTCTCTAGCTGTTGAGGAGACAGCAACCAGAGGAACTTTGGGCACAGAGGGTGTGGGAGAGACTGCATTCCTCACAGCCGGGCCAGGTGAGGAGAGTCAGGACAGATAGAGTGGGACACATGGGCCTGCTGGGGCATCACAGACTAGGATTCAGAAGGGCTAGTGGGGGGACAGACTGAGGTGCGGGTTCAGGAGCTAGTGGGGTGACAGCATTGAGCAGGGGCTGAATGGGAGGAGGGCTGCAGTGCCACATGGGGATGAGGGAAGAGGGCTGAAGGGACACATGGTGACAGGGTAGGAGGTGCAGGGACAAGTGGGGACAGGGGCCGATGTGCCTGATTGAATGGGAGAGTCTAGGGGTCAGCTAGGGTCTGCATGGAGCTCCCCAACTCCCTAAAAATCCCTCTTTCCCCCAAAAAACCCGTGTTCCATACTTCTCCCACCCACACCAACAAGCCTCCAGGTTCACTCACCGGCTCCTTCCCTCTCCCTCAGCTCCTGTGTTACCCCTGACTCCCCCAAGTCTTTGCACTGCTTCTGAAGCGTGCAGGAAATATGTTTCTGTATTGTAGTTCAATTGGATTACTCAAAGTTCTGTATTAATATGCCTAGTAAGGAATCTATTTGTCAAAAAAACATGTCCTGAATCTTTTTTTGTGTGTGTCTGTATTGTTACAGACATACTTGCTGACAGGTATTTTTTAAATAAATTACTACAATAATTTAAACTGGTGTGATTATCTTGTGTTATTTTGACAAATAAAATATGCAGAATTTTAAAATATTGTGTGCAGAATTTTTAATTTTTTGGTACAGAATTCCTCCTAGAGTAATCAGTGATGGCTCTTAGAACTGACAGCTCGCTCAGGCCATACATTTCTTTTTGTACCTGAACCCCTATGAGGAAGACTAGGGTAACTTGATAACAGCAAAGGTAAGTTTTATTCCCCTCACTCATTCACACAGCTGACTTTCTTCCTTCCTTTCCTCACCTCTCTCCTCCCCTAGAGAATCTTGGGGATTGTAGTTCCTGGACTCAGAACTATGGGAACCACCTAGGAACCAACTTGCAAACACAAACTGGTGGTAGCTATCTGCACCTAACTAGATATAACACTTCTTTAGTTCACTGGCTGAGATTCACCTTTCTGCTACCTTCCCAGGCCTCATGAGCACATGTCCCCTTCCTTGCACATGCACACACTCATTTGGTTTGAGCATTGGCCTGCTAAACCCAGGGTTGTGAGTTCAATCCTTGAGGGGGCTATTTAGGGATCTGGGGCAAAAATCTGTCTGGGGATTGGTCCTGCTTTGAGCAGGGGGTTGGACTAGATGACCTCCTGAGGTCCCTTCCAACCCTGATATTCTATGATTTGCTCCCTGAAATGGTCTACTTGTGGCCAGGGGCGGCTCTACGTTTTTGGCCGCCCCAAGCAGTCATGCGCGGGAGGCGCCCCGGAGCCGCGGGAGCAGCGGACCTCCCGCGGGCATGACTGCAGAGGGACCGCTGGTCCCGCGTGGCTCGGCTGGACCTCCTGCGGCTGCGGATGGTTCGCGGATCCCGCGGCTCCGCTTGAGCTGCCGCAGTCATGCCTGCGGGAGGTCCAGCCGAGCCGCGGGATGAGCGCCCTGTCCGCAGTCATGCCTGCGGCAGGTCCAGTCGTCCCGGGGCTCCGGTGGACCTCCCGCAGGCATGACTGCGGCAGGTCCGCCGGCCCAGCCTCCCGCCCTCCCCGGCGGCAGGGGACGCCCCCTACATTTTGCCGCCCTAGGCACCAGCTTGTTTTGCTGGTGCCTAGAGCCGCCCCTGCTTGTGGTTCACCAACTGAATCTGAAATCTTTCTCCCATCACCACTGCAGTGTTCCCTCCCCATTCCCCCAGCAATATTCCCCCACCTGTGATACTCCTCCCCTCTAGTAATGCCCCTGATCTGGTAGCTGTGTTCTTTCTTCAGCAGGAGATGACTGCCACTCCATGTGAATCAGCGTGAGGCTGATCTAATTTAGACATAAGGTCACAAACTCCCACTGTTGCTAGCACTGGGTCACCTATGCTGGTGGTAGCGATATTGACAGCAATAATGTAGACTTGGCCTATTAAGTACCAGGGCCACCCGGGGGGGGGGAGCAAGTGGGGCAATTTGCCCCGGGCCCTGCAGAGGCCCCCATGAGAGTTTTTTGGGGCCCCTGGAGCAAGGTCCTTCACTCGCTCCAGGGGCCCCGGAAAACTGTCACGGGGCGGAAGGACCCCCCGCTGCCAAATTGCTGCTGAAGTGCCGGGTCCCGCTTCGGCGGTAATTCAGCGCAGGGGGGGATCCCTGCCGCGGGTCTTCAGGGCACTTCAGCAGCGGGTCCTGGAGTGGAAGGACCCCCCGCTGCCGAATTACCACCCAAGCAGGGACCCCCTGCCGCCGAAGATCCCAGGCCCCCTGAATCCTCTGGGCAGCCCTGTTAAGTACCTTGTCATCCAATTGCTGCCCAGACCCAGGTCTTATCAACATGATGCTTAAAACTATAGCAACATCTGATGACTCCATCTGTGGCGTTGTCATCACAGCTAAATTTTTGGTTTTTACTTATGGGTAATGAACACGGGTGAGCTATCCCGAGGTTAAAAACTCAGTGAAAACAAGGCATTCTAGTTCCACTGCAAGATAAGTAAGGCAAGGTCAAACCCAGCTATAACTTTGCCTGGGTTTGACGTTGCCTAGCTTACTCTGCAGTAGAACTAAAATGCCAGGTCCCCACAGTGTTTTTATCTCAGGATAGTTCATGCACTGTAGTTACTCTGAGGCTAAAAACGACACCTTTTTTAGCAGTGAAGACAAGGCTGAAGCTGCAGCTTCTATTATTTTTGTCACTGGTGAGCTGAACCTACATGTAAACAGAGCAATAAAAGCTAATATGGTTCAGAGTAATAAGCAGTACAGTGATTTTCTGTGTATTTTATAATACAATAGGCTGTAAAAGTTATGTGCATTGTTCCTGTTGCTAATTATACTCCTAGAAGTCATGCATTCTCTTCAAACCTGTTTTGCAGTTAGTCACATTTTGCCTAAAGGTTTCTTGGCATTATTAGGTAAATCTTTGAATGAATGAATGACTAGCTGTGTTTGCTAAAGATAGAATAGATACAGGGAAATGAGCTTTTAGACAATCGTTTATTTAACCCTTTTGCATAGGAGGAGGGGGAGAAGAGAGAGCACCAAACGAATGTGTAATTATCTTTTCTAGAAATGTAATGAAACTGCCATTACTGTGTAAGTCTGCATAATCATGTGTATGTTACACAGTGCATTGCTAGTCGTCATTTTAGCAGCAGAAGTGCAGTTACTACTACTTACCATTAATTCTCTTTCCTTTCCCCCACCGCACATTTTATACAAGTAAGCAGTATGCAGAGGATGGTGAAGGACAATTATTTGCTTAACTTCTTTAGTGTGGCTGAATCAACAGTATACATCATCAGACTTTTCTGTGTGTCATACTTCTTTGAAAATGAGCATATTTTTAAAGATTTATGATTGACTTCATGCACATAGGGAGTCTGGCATGCAATGCATTATGGTCTGTAATAGGTGTACATATAACATATTGTGATTTATAGAGGTTTTGTCAGCATGAATCTGGTATGTCTTCATTACTTGTGAGTAGTGAGGCAAGGGTGTGCTTCATTCATTATGCACATCATATAGAATTGAGGCAGTTTCTTCTCCACTCTGTCTTGTTCCATGCAAACTCTCAAAAAAGAATCTGGCACATCAGAAAAAGGCAGGCTAATAAACAGGGACAAGTTTTTAAAGTGCTTGTACACAAATGCCAGAAGTCTAAATAATAAGATGGGTGAACTAGAGTGCCTTATGATAAAGGAGGATATTGATATAATAGGCATCACAGAAACCTGGTGGACTGAGAGCAATCAATGGGACACAATCATTCCGGGGTACAAAATATATCGGAAGGACAGAACAGGCCGTGCAGGGGGAGGAGTGGCACTATATGTTAAAGAAAGTGTAGATTCAAATGAAGTAAAAATCTTAAGCGAATCCACAGGTTCCATAGAGTCTCTATGGATAGAAATTTCATGCTCTAGTAAAAATATAACAGTAGGGATCTATTATCGACCACCTGACCAGGACAGTAATAGTGATGATGAAATGCTAAGGGAAATTAGAGAGGCTATCAAAATTAAGAACCCAATAATAGTGGGGGATTTCAATTATCCCCATATTGACTGGGAACATTTCACTTCAGGACGAAATGCGGAGATAAAATTTCTCGATACTTTAAATGACTGCTTCATGGAGCAGCTGGTACGGGAACCCACAAGGGGAGAGGCGACTCTAGATTTAATCCTGAGTGGAGCGCAGGAGCTGGTCCAAGAGGTAACTATAGCAGGACCACTTGGAAATAGTGACCATAATACAATAGCATTCAACATCCCTGTGGTGGGAAGAACATCTCAACTGCCCAACACTGTGGCCTTTAATTTCAAAAGGGGGAACTATACAAAAATGAGGGGGTTAGTTAGACAAAAGTTAAAAGGTACAGTGACTAAAGTGAAATCCCTGCAAGTTGCGTGGGCCCTTTTTAAAGACACCATAATAGAGGCCCAACTTCAATGTATACCCCAAATTAAGAAAAACAGTAAAAGAACTAAAAAAGAGCCACTTTTACATTAACAACCATGTAAAAGAAGCAGTGAGAGATAAAAAGACTTCCTTTAAAAAGTGGAAGTCAAATCCTAGTGAGGCAAATAGAAAGGAGCACAAACACTGCCAACTTAAATGCAAGAGTGTAATAAGAAAAGCCAAAGAGGAGTTTGAAAAACGGCTAGCCAAAAACTCCAAAGGTAATAACAAAATGTTTTTTAAGTACATCAGAAGCAGGAAGCCTGCTAAACAACCAGTGGGGCCCCTTGATGATCAAAATTCAAAAGGAGCGCTTAAAGACGATAAAGTCATTGCGGAGAAACTAAATGGATTCTTTGCTTCAGTCTTCACGGCTGAGGATGTTAGGGAGATTCCCAAACCTGAGCTGGCTTTTGTAGGTGACAAATCTGAGGAACTGTCACAGATTGAAGTCTCACTAGAGGAGGTTTTGGAATTAATTGATAAACTCAACATTAACAAGTCACCGGGACCAGATGGCATTCACCCAAGAGTTCTGAAAGAACTCAAATGTGAAGTTGCGGAACTATTAACTAAGGTTTGTAACCTGTCCTTTAAATCGGCTTTGGTACCCAATGACTGGAAGTTAGCTAATGTAACGCCAATATTTAAAAAGGGCTCTAGGGGTGATCCCGGCAATTACAGACCGGTAAGTCTAACGTCGGTACCGGGCAAATTAGTTGAAACAATAGTAAAGAATAAAATTGTCAGACACAGAGAAAAACATAAACTCTTGAGCAATAGTCAACATGGTTTCTGTAAAGGGAAATCGTGTCTTACTAATCTATTAGAGTTCTTTTAAGTGGACAACAAACATGTGGACAAGGGGATCCGTGGACATAGTGTACTTAGATTTCAGAAAGCCTTTGACAAGGTCCCTCACCAAAGGCTCTTACGTAAATTAAGCTGTCATGGGATAAAAGGAAAGGTCCTTTCATGGATTGAGAACTGGTTAAAGGACAGGGAACAAAGGGTAGGAATTAATGGTAAATTCTCAGAATGGAGAGGGGTAACTAGTGGTGTTCCCCAAGGGTCAGTCCTAGGACCAATCCTATTCAATTTATTCATAAATGATCTGGAGAAAGGGGTAAACAGTGAGGTAGCAAAGTTTGCAGATGATACTAAACTACTCAAGATAGTTAAGACCAAAGCAGATTGTGAAGAACTTCAAAAAGATCTCACAAAACTAAGTGATTGGGCAACAAAATGGCAAATGAAATTTAATGTGGATAAATGTAAAGTAATGCACATTGGAAAAAATAACCCCAACTATACATACAACATGATGGGGGCTAATTTAGCTACAACGAGTCAGGAAAAAGATCTTGGAGTTATCGTGGATAGTTCTCTGAAGATGTCCACGCAGTGTGCAGAGGCGGTCAAAAAAGCAAACAGGATGTTAGGAATCATTAAAAAGGGGATAGAGAATAAGACTGAGAATATATTATTGCCCTTATATAAATCCATGGTACGCCCACATCTCGAATACTGTGTACAGATGTGGTCTCCTCACCTCAAAAAAGATATTCTAGCACTAGAAAAGGTTCAGAAAATGATTAGGGGTTTAGAGAGGGTCCCATATGAGGAAAGATTAAAGAGGCTAGGACTCTTCAGTTTGGAAAAGAGAAGACTAAGGGGGGACATGATAGAGGTATATAAAATCATGAGTGATGTTGAGAAAGTGGATAAGGAAAAGTTATTTACTTATTCCCATAATACAAGAACTAGGGGTCACCAAATGAAATTAATAGGCAGCAGGTTTAAAACAAATAAAAGGAAGTTCTTCTTCACGCAGCGCACAGTCAACTTGTGGAACTCCTTACCTGAGGAGGTTGTGAAGGCTAGGACTATAACAATGTTTAAAAGGGGACTGGATAAATTCATGGTGGCTAAGTCCATAAATGGCTATTAGCCAGGATGGGTAAGAATGGTGTCCCTAGCCTCTGTTCGTCAGAGGATGGAGATGGATGGCAGGAGAGAGATCACTTGATCGTTGCCTGTTAGGTTCACTCCCTCAGGGGCACCTGGCATTGGCCACTGTCGGTAGACAGATACTGGGCTAGATGGACCTTTGGTCTGACCTGGTACGGCCTTTCTTATGTTCTTATGTTCTCTCAGATCATATTCCAAATGCACCTACACATTTAAGTAAGGAGTTCTACTCAACTTGCCTATGCAGTATGCTAGTAGAAAGGTTGGGAGAAAAGTATTAAAAACTTACTGTAGAACTAGGGGAAAGCCTGTGCTGTCATTGGGGTGTACTTTATAAAGTGTGGAAAAGCCCAGAATGGCTTAGAACTTAAAAACTGGAAGGTAACAAGTCATGAGTCCCCGGGATGATTGAACGTGGTGATATTCTAAACAAGAAGAGCTCTCAGCCATGCTGCTAGCTATTTCCATTGCCTCACACTGATCCAACAGCTATTCTAGGCTTCAGAATGACAATCCTGGAATCCAATTATATAGAAAATAATAAACCAGCATGCATATGAGAAGAAATGTTTAAAAAAAATTTTTTTTTAATCGCTAGACCAATCAAAAGCCTACCGGCAAATTGGATGTTGTTTTTGTTTAAAAAAAAAAAAATCAAGTTTCTGCTGCCTCTTTTTGAGGTGTTAAAACTGTTTTTGTTTGGGTTTTTTAATAGTGTTATTTCTTAAATTGCAGTAGTTCTGTGTGGGTTTTTTTTGTTTGTTTGTTTGAAGAGAATATGCTTCAGGTTGGCAGGTTGTCTGTGGGCGAGGACTGGCCTGCCACCCAAGGCCTGTGAATGTGTGGGATCATTGTCCAGGATAGGTTGTAGATCCCTGATGATGCGTTGGAGGGGTTTTAGCTGGGGACTGTATGTGATGGCCAGTGGAGTCCTGTTGGTTTCTTTCTTGGGTTTGTCTTGCAGGAGGCGGCTTCTGGGTACACATCTGGCTCTGTTGATCTGTTTCCTTATTTCCTTGTGCGGGTATTGTAGTTTTGAGAATGCTTGGTGGAGATTTTGTAGGTGTTGGTCTCTGTCTGAGGGGTTAGAGCAGATGCGGTTGTACCTCAGTGCTTGGCTGTAGACAATGGATTGTGTGGTGTGCCCAGGATGGAAGCTGGAGGCATGAAGGTAGGCATAACGGTTGGTAGGTTTTCGGTATAGGGTGGTGTTAATGTGACCATCACTTATTTGAACCGTGGTTTCAAGGAAGTGGACCTCCTATAAACTGAGTGGCTCTTATTCTCCTAGGATCTGATCAGCGTTTAGTGATAAAGAGGGGAGTTATTTACATTATTTAACTCAACAATAGGCAGCAGCTGGAGATGAAGTAGAAATAGTTTTCACAATTGCAGTGCTTCCAAGATGAGGCTACTTTGAGGATAGTGTAGTAGAAGACAACAAATTGTATGTTCCAAAGAGTATAGCTGTGAGGATTGGGCCAAATGATGAGGGTGACCTTCCAGAGTTAACTACAAAACCCTGTGGGGGTCTTAAATTTAATTAGAGAATGAATTAAACAAGAAATTATCTCGCAGAAGAGTGTTGTTGAGGACTTACTAAAAGTAGAGCTCATCACAGGAAATTAAGGCTTGTGGCTGAAGACTGACAGATGATAGAATGATTGCTGTCTTGTATGTGAGAACTAACAAGCCACACAGCTAAAATTGATATTTTTTTTTTAATTTAATATACCTTTTCTATCTTTTTCTTTATAACAAACCAAACGTATTCTAGGTGCTAACATATAGAACAACTTGAACGAGTACAGAAGTATTATACACCAAAAATTAGAAAAGGCCAAGTCATTGACACTGTTCTTGGATTCTGACATATTATCGGCTATATTCCCAGCACACAGATTTTATGCTACCTATCCGAACAAAACAGAAGATTAATAAAATCAAAGTCAAAAGTGAAGAGTGTGGGCTGAGGAAGAGATAAAGAGGAAAGGGGATGGAAAGGGAGGCCTGTGGATTTATCTCTTGGCTTTCATCCAGGCCTCCTAGCAGCAATCTTTAGTCGCCCAGTTCTAGGATACTGTCCCAAGTAAGTGGACTCAGTGTATTCCAGGGTTTGCTTTCTATTGTATGTGATTGGCTCCTTTGCAGCCAGGTCTGTTCAGTCCATTATAGCAGCCTTTGTGCCTGCGGGTGGTGGTGGTGGTGGGGAGATAAACACTATTTTGGAGAGTCTGGGTAGACTATAAGAAGGTTTTCCTTTGGATTCCAAAATGTCCTGGATATGCATTTTTTAATAAGTTTTTTGAATAAATAGGTTTGGGATATTGCAGCCTCTTTCCGCAGATGCAGAGGAATGTGAGCAGAAAAGCAGAAACATTCCTGAAGTAAATTGGCTTTCCCACTCTCTAAATGTCAGGGACTGACATATTTTAGTTTTTGTGCTCTGTTCTTCCTTTTCAATATCCCGCTCTTCACTGATATCAATTGAGACCAGAAAGTCTTGTTGCTGCAGATGCACCTACAGCAAGGTACTGCCAAAGTGAGCTATTGCTTGCTCTGAATTGCAGCCACTGGTATTCTATTTTCTATTTTCCCTGAGGGGAAGTAGTCTCGAGTAAGGTAGATGAATGTAATAAAATTGCTCTTAATAACACTCAACCATTTCTAATTGTTCTCTTAATCCCAGATATATTTCAGCTAGGTTTTCTAGTCTGGCGAAACATAAAAATACACAGTGAAACTTGCCATTTTATGCTAAATAAGAGTAGTCTAATACACAGGTCTGCTAATTTTTAATATGTTTAACACATAAAATAAGAGATTGCCTTACTCCCTGAGGGCTTGATGTAAAACCTGTTGAAGTTAATGGAAGTCTCTCCATGTATTTAAGAGGGTTTTGGATCAAGCCACGTTATGTAGTAGCATTAAGTTACCTTACCAAAGCAATCTGTTGACCAATAAAGTAAATTGTATAGAAATACCAAAGAGGCTAGTTAGATGGTGTTTCCGATCTATCCAAATGACTGTGGAAATGTCATAAGGGCCGACTTTCTTTTTTAAATAAATGTTTTCTTTATTATTTTTACTTGTTTGGTTTTGTGTTTTATATTAATGTGTGATGCAGCATGCAAACTATTTAAATTAATATGATTATTACCAACCTCAGGACCAAGCACATATGTACATCTGATTCCTAGACTTAAAAGCTGAAATAACATCCAAACTTCTGGAGGTTTATCTGAGCTAAACCAAACCTACAAACCAGCTGAGGCTCCCTCACTATTGATTGGAAAGAAGAAAACCCAAGCAGAAATAAAACATGAACCCTAATTTCTCCACTAAAAGTTCACAGCTAGTTAGGACTGGAATCCTTTGTTGTTCTACAGCTGCTCCACCCATAGATCTGCCACAAAACCAGGCCCTATATTTAACCTCTCGCAGCAAACAAGTGGCTATTAAATTGACCACTTATAGCCATGTATACTGGCTCTGAAATGAAAGAAAACTCAAGTTATCAGTGAATTAGCTTTTCTTCAAGTCTCAATTTATTCATAGAGGCCAGTAGGGTGGTGGGGTGATGGCTAGGCCAATTGTTGTTCCTGTTGCTATTCAATTTCTTCTTGGGAGTGGAGGTGGAGCGGGGGGGGGGGGGGGTGGAAAGGGTGGCGACGTTCTGCCAGAGCACAAGAAGATGAATTTATTGAAGCAGTACAATGGGATCTGTTGTTTTCTGTTCCAAGTTATACTACATGTTTTGGACTTTAGCAGTCTGTTTGCCTTTTGCTAAAGTTTAAATCCATTAAATGAGATACAGTTGATTAAAGGCAAGACTGAATTATTTGAGGGTTTTAATTTCTTCCTCATTGGACTGTGACAATAAGGAAGTGTTCACTGAGGGTTTCTTCAAAACATCCTGGAGATATGCCTGAGAGACAAAGCTCAGATTGGGATGGGAATTTCTCCAAGTTTGAAGACCTTTGGATCTCCAATTTGTGCCATTGCTAAACACTTCAGATTTGTTTTGAAAAAGTTGATCAAATGTTTTATTTCAGAGAAAATTTGCATATAGGTTTAATGCAAAACAGTGCAATGTAGGATTTAGGATGCAGCAAATAAGTTGCTGCTAAGAAATTCTGAGGCCAAGCCAATAACGTATCAAACAAAAAAACCAACCAAACAAAAAGAAGTTGGCACATTCAGATAACCAGGTTGGTAATATGGAAACACTGGTCACTGTGAACAGAAATATAAAACAATTGGTCTGGACTCAAAAAGCTAGGCGAGGAAGTGTTAAATGTAGGTTTGATGCAGTGTAACTACTCGTAAAAGGATTGGGTGCAATTGCCAAAGAATCCTCTGCTTAGTGCACAGCTCATGTCAAAGACTCAACTAGTGGTATGTGCTGTTATATAAGGTACTTGTTTGTTAACTCTCATCTGGAATGCAGCACTGATCACAATACTGTGGGAACAATAATATTGCATTAGACAGGATGCAATGTGGGGCAGCAAAGATGATGATATATCTAAAGAATCTAAGTTATGAAGAAAGTTTAAAGGGACAAGTTGAGGTGATGTTAATGCTTCTGAAAGTGATTGCTAATATTCACACGGAGAAATTCAAATTGATAAACCTTTTCATTTGAATGCACACAGTACTTTGTGCATAGTTACTACTTTTGTTTCATGTATTTGTGATACTTAAGGACCTAGTGAAGTCATAATAGTCCAATTTTTTTTTTCATTTTTCTCTTTTGACAAAAGAAAAGTGGAGGGCGGGGGGAAATAGTAAAGTCTTAATGTATATTACTAGTTTGATAGATATCAATCATTTTGTAAACACCTAGAAGATAATGGCATTATAGGGCATAGCCAGAGTGGTTTTGTCAAAAATGAATCATGCCAAGCCAACCTAATTTCCTTCTTTGACGGGTTTACTGGCCTAGTGGATTGGAGGAAGTAGTACATTGATATATCTTGATTTTAGTAAGGTTTTCGATACAGTTCCACATGAGTCTCGTAAGCAAATTAGGGAAATGTGGCCTAGATGAAATTACTATAAGGTGAGTGCACAACTGGTTGAAAGATCATACTCCAAAGAGTAGTTATCAATGGTTCATTGTCAAACTGGGAGGGTATTTAGTGGGGTCCTGCTGGAGTCAGCCCTGAGTCTGATGCTATTCAATATTTTCATTAATGACTTGGAGAGTATGCATATAAATTTGTGGATGACACCAAGCTGGAAGGGATTGCAAGCACATTGACGGACAGGGTTAGAATTCAAATGGACCCTGACAAACTGGAAGATTGGTCTGAAATCAACAAGATGAAATGAAATAAAGATAATTACAAAGTACTTCACTTAGGAAGGAAAAATCAAATTCACAACTTCAAAATGGGACTATCTAGCTAGATGGTAGTACTGCTGAAAAAAGATCTGGGGGTATAGTGGATCACAAATTGAATATGAATCAACAATATGATGCTGGTGCAGAAAAGGCTAATATTCTGGTGTGTATTAACAGAAGAGTTGTATGTAAGACATGGGAGGTAATTGTTTGCTCTATTTGGTACTGGTGAGGCCTCAGCAGGAGTATGGTATCCAATTCTGGGTGCCACACTTTAGGAAAAAAGTAGAGAAATTGGAGAGAGTCCAGAAGAGGGCAACAAAAAAATGATTGGTCATGTTTTCTAAACCTTTTATGAGGAAAGCTTTAATAAAGGGCCTTCTGTTTAGTCTTGAGAAAAGAAGATTGAAGGCTGTTATCAGGTCCCCCTACAAATATGTTAAGGGCTGCTGTAAAGAGGATTGTAATCAATTGTTCTCCATACCTGCTGAAGGTAGGACAAGAAGTTATGAGGCTTAATCTTCAGTAAGGGAGTTTTAGGTTAGCTATTAGGAAAAACTTTTTCTAACCATAAGGGTAGTTAATCTCTGGAATAGGCTTCCAAAGTAGGTTCTGGAATCTCCCTTCATTATAGGTTTTTAAGAACGTGTTGAACATCTGTCAGGGGATGTTCTAGGTCAGGGGTCCCCAACGCGGTGCCTGCAGGCATCTAAATGCACCCGCGTCCTGGCTGGCAGTCAAGCATCCACTGAAATGCCACCGAAATTCAGTGGCATTTCGGCGGATGCATGACCACCGCCATGCCAGACATGGGGACCACAGTTCTAGGTTTACTTGGTCCTGTCTCCAGCACTGGAGGCTGGACTTTCGAGGTCCCTTCCAGCCCTACATTTTTATGTTTCTGTGATGTATGGCTAAATCAAGGTATGCATCTGCTTGTATCCAGTGCATTCTAGCAGAGTAATTCTAAGACATGTGCTTTCATAATGCATTAACTTGTCTGGCAGCCTGGGCCTGATAACTTTTAGTCATACAAATGTAGGTTTGGTGGTTTTATTGTGGCCTCTAGTGGCCTGTGGTCTGCATCACAGAAACATAAGTACATAGCAGGAAAATCTCCACATTGAAGGGACCGCCTGTATTTTTTGTCAGCTGGAAGGTTGTCTAGATGCTAAATGCAGGGAATAGGTCAAATTTTCTTCTTATCCAGCACTAGAGAATCAAGAATGGAACTGAGTAGGTTTTGTACAAAATGTCCCATGTAATAAACAGATAATAGTTTGCATTTGAACTTTTGAACAGGGAAAAAAATAAATGGAAAATATTAGGAGGAAAACTTGTTAAATATTTACAGGATAATATAACCCTGAGTTTATCAAGAACTGATCTTGCCAGGAAAACACGATTGCTTTTTTTGTTTGTTGTTGTTGATAGACTTGCAAAGTTAATGTATTGAGGGAATATAGGATTTCAGTGAAGTATTTTATATACTTCAAAAACATAAAAATTTTTATTGAGAGTTGGCTGAAGGATCATTAACAAATGGTAGAAGATGGCAACGCATCAAGTTAAGGGGAAGTTTTTATGATTGGGCTCAGAGGTCATTGCTAGGTCCAGTATTCATGCGGTGGTTGCAAAGCACTGAAATTTGCAAATGATGTTAAAGTGGGAAATTTTGTGTGGTGCCTACTTAGGACAAAGAGGAAAAAATAAAATAAAAAGGGACCAATTGTGAAATAAACCTGCAGCCAGACCAGGACTGCACACTTATCTGTCATGATTCACCCCTCCAACAGAGCCTGCAGTGATTCAGCCCTCAGGCATGCTGCAGCCGCCTATCTCTGGGAAAGGCCCATGGCAGATGACCCCCAGCTGCAGGTATTTCACTGACCCTGCCAGAGCTGCAAGTGTTGGAACAACACTACTTGGCCAGGAGTATTACAGACTCCCTAGGCTTCCAGTCTGCTCTTGAACTGGTGCCTGTTTCTGCCCCTAGCCTTGCCCAAGCCTTGTTCCAGCCTGCTTAGCCTTGTCTGTGCCCTACCCTGACCCTGCTCCAGCCCCGCACCCGCCTCCAGACTCTTGGACTGACTCCAACCGCTTCTGACCCACGGCCTGTCCCTGGACCCTGGTGTCAGCGCTGCTCTCAGCCCAGCCCCGACCCGATCTGGCTTCAACCACCTCTCCATCCATCAAGCCTGACCAACTAGCACCCGGAGTTTGACACCTATAGCAATATGGACAGAATACACAGGCTTTTATGTACCACCGTTTCAACTTGTTAAAGCAAGGGGGTGTCATGCCAGGGAGTCAGTGTTGTGTCTAGCATTACGCCTGAGCAATCTGAAGGCTGTCAGTGGAAGGTATTTCCTAGTCCTGAAGACAACACTGACATTGAGTTGGAGCACTAGAAAACTACAGACAATCTGATTTTGTTCTTGTTTTACATTTTACCTCATTGCTTCACAACTAGAAAAATGATTTTTTTTTTATATGTTGGAAGATTTTTTTCCCTTTTAATGTTATTGTTTTATATTTTCCCAAGTTAGGAATCTGTATATTCATTTGTAAGGGGTGTGACTCCAAAACTATAAACGACTTGTGATTAGAGATGTCACTTCTACTGTTGCTGAGCTACAACAGTCCATTGTGAAACAAGCCTATGATGGGAAATTTCCAAGAAGGTTCCTTATTTCTGTACTATGTTTTTAAAAACTGATCTGGACAATCAGGCTGCTACAGACCCCTTTGTGTATTTCATTTGTTGGCTGTATGGCAAATTCTGGCTTCTTTCTGTTGATCTTTACACCATTACAAATGTGCCATCGCTATGGGATCCTATTTACTTGTTCATTGTACACTCTCCCTTACAGGTAATGGAGGGTGTGCCTACCTGGGCTAACCCTGGGTGTCTATGCAGGAATTAGGGCCGGCTCCAGGCACCAGCGAAGGAAGCAGGTGCCTGGGGGCAGCCAATACAAAGGAGCGGCACTCCATCCGTTAGTGGGGCGGCAAGTCCGGGTCTTCAGCGGGAATTCGGCAGCAGGTCCCTCAGTCTCTCTCTTCCTCTTGGAACTGTTGCCAAAGTGCTGAGGAAGAGAGGAGTGAAGGACCCGCCACCGAACTGCCGTGTAAGAATGGAGCAGAGCGATCAGCGCCTTTTTTTTTTTTTTTCTTTTCCCCTCCTCCGCTTGGGGTGGCAGAAAACCTGGAGCCAGCCCTGGCAGGAATGTGCATTGTTTGTTTATTTTGGCAGTTGGCTCTGCAAACTTTAGTTTTATATATAATGACGTAATTCATGTACCTGACAAAATCATAAATAAAAGACAGAATTATCAAGTACCACTTTAAAGCCTGGTATTGCACAATTTAGTCACACCAGTTGTCCCACTGATGGTGTGTCTGCTTGGTGAAAATAAGGCAAGTGCAGTTTGGCCCTTAGTAAGTAGCTCTTTCAAATATTACTTGTAACTGTCAAACAAGCAAACTATTCTCTTTTGCAAACTGTTGCAAGACACAAACTCAACTGGACTGTCATTGAAAAGAGATCTTTTGTAAAAGTAGGTGGAGTATCAGGATGACTTTGATATATGAAAATGTATATAGTCTTTCTGCAAGATTAATTTAGCACTGTTTCTTTTTAAACTGTCTACAGAGTGGTGGTTTTTATTCATCTGGAGACTCAATGACAGGCTTGTTGCTTTAGAAAACTCCAGGACACTAGGAGGTGACACCATTGGCTAGTTGACTGGTTCTTCAAGGTCATATGCCACTGATATGTAAATAAATATATGTTTTTAGGAAACAACTTAAGTAATGTTGGGACTGGGGAAAGGCTTTTAAACAATAACTCATAATTTGGCATCTGTTAAAAAGTGGCTTTCCCCAGGTCTGTGTAGGAAGTAGGGAATGGGGAAACTCTGTAAAGGGTATATTTCTGTTTGGGGTTTTAATTGTAACTTAATGCTAGGGATCATGACATGTCACAACCCCAGAGGCAGTGAGTCAGCATGGCAAGAATAGATCCTGCTTCTGCTACTCCAGTAGGACAAGGAGCATGCAACACTATTCAGTCACCAGCTGGTGCTGTTGTGGATAGCATTAAAATTTCTCTTAATTCTTGGGAAAATTCTGGTTGTTAGCTGTGAAGCATTTCTGTTTAGCGGTTTAGCGTTATTGTCAGCCAAGTCTCTTCTAAATCTCTCTGGAAGAATCATGTTAATATGTTAATATGCATTATACAGACACAACCAAATAAAGCATTACCCGGTGCCAAATTGCTCTGTTGGGGAGTGGCCTTCTGCCTCCAAAGAGCCTTTCTGGGATTGAAGAGGAGGAGAGCATGGGTGAGGGAAACAGATGTAATGGGTGATTTCCCCTCCCCCCCATGACAGCTCGTCACATAATTTTAGCTACTTTTTTTTATGTTAGATCTGTTCTACAGAAACAGATATTCTGAAAGCTAACTGCTAGATCAGTCACCTGGTCTTCCAAAGGTTCAGTGGTAGGTACACTGGAGATTCACAGTCCTTTCTGGGTTTGTATTTTTTTTAATTAAAAAAACAAAATTTGGAGCTCCTGCTTATCTTTTTAATATTTACTCTGATCAGTAGCAAGCTTCCAATTGCAGTTCTCAAAGGCCAGCTATGTGTGTGGGTGTTTGTGGCAGGGGGGGCTACTAGACTGTCTCAAGTGTTCTTTTGGCTGAAGTAAAATTCCAGATCAGCCGCCTTCTGGGATGTGTATTGAAATCTAGACCACACTGCAAAGTTTAATCATTTCTCTGTATTTAGTGTAATGGGAGATTAGGGTGACCAGACAGCAAGTGTGAAAAATCAGGACAGGGGTGGGAAGTAATAGGAGCCTATATAAGAAAAAGACCCAAAAATCGGGACTGTCCCTATAAAATCAGGACATCTGGTCACCCTATGGGAGATGAATATGGATGCTAGTATAAGTTGGAAGGAATTTTTCCTATGCCCCCACTGAAAATTCACTGTAGGTTATTTCCTGATTTAATATCCAGTATTTCAAGGTTTACTACACGGCATTTCAAATATGAAGTTATACAGTAACTGAAGTTACTTCTGCTATTTCAAGTCCATGGCAATGTGATAAATAACTCTGTCGTCAAAGTAACCCCCCCCCCCAAAGAAAAATAAAAATTGTTCAAAGAGGCAAGGTTTGATTTTCAGATTCTTTCTTCTTCTGAAACCAAAACTACATTAGGTTATATGGAGTACAGCTTTCATTCGATCAAATCCACCAAAGTTTTGGGTGGGGTGGAGGCTGGGTGAATAAAAGGTTCATCTTTGGACTGATTTATAGTGTTAAGGTTATCAAATTAAGCCCTTTTATCCAGAAAGATAATTCTGCCATTGTTTTTCACACTGAACCCATTTTACAAACCTTGATAATGTTGATAACGAGGTGGGTCACCCTACGGTCACTCTTCTTGAAGTCACTGGATTCCTGGAGAGACCTAGAGTGGAAAAACACTGCCCTAAAAGGGGGATGCAGGGAAAAGATGGGGAGGATGAGGAAGGGCGGAGGCATAGCCTCTCAATACATTTGGTTGCAATTTTCTTTGGGGCCTACCTACAAGGCTAAGAGACAGGCATGTCTTACATATCCTTTTCAGCTAGGGGATGAAAACATGGTTGCAACACAAATTAGAAATCCATCATTTTTGTCACAAAAACTCATGGAAATATAAAAAATTGGTGATGTTTGATTCATGATTGGGGTTGGGGGCAGGGCATGTCTTAGGGGATAAGAGAATTTTACAAATGTCAGCGGTCAAATCTAAATACCCACAAAGTGAAAATAAATGCTTAATACCTAAAAATGCTCTGTGCAAGCAAAGGCCACCAGTGTTAGTGTATGAATGTAGTTTGCCTTTACTTTTTTCATAGCTTCTTTCTGTGGAGTTGCAATACTAATAGTGTGTGAGGCTTGAATGGTTTCAGTCGATTGTCTAATAATGAACACCAACTGACTGGATTTTTTTCTCCTAGTTTGTTTTTTCTTTGTTGTCCTTAGTGAAACTACTTTATTCCGGGTTAAAAGAGGGGGGAAAAACTAAAACTTTCACAGAAAGCAACTTAGCATGCTATTTCTAAAATTAGAGCCAGTTTCCCTAGAGATAAACCCATCAACACTCACTAAATGAGGAAGTCACTGTGGTCTGTTAAAGGGCATTTTATGGGTTGACCTTGCGTGTCTGCAAAGATATCAGAGGGGAAGTTTTGACGTTGGCGTTTGCTTAAAGTGTATTTTGAGTTCCACATTGAAATGAGTTAAAGTTTGTTGTTTTGTGGAGTTAGTGTGTATAGCATAAATACGTTTGATTAAGTGTATCACTGGTTATCAGCTGAAATAGGTTCAGCAGAATAACTCATAAAAGGCCTAGTGGAGGTCAGAAAACTGGAATTAATTAACTATTATCTTCAGTAGAACTGGACTATATAACTAAACATTGTTTCGTGGCATTTGGATAACTTGTTATATTAACTCCCCTCCCCCACAACCACAAGGCCCTGATTTTCAGAAGGGCAGAGTATCCACAACTACCACTGAAGTCAGTGGGAGCCATGGATTCTTAGTTCTTTTGAAAACCAGCAAATGGCTTTCAAATTCAAATCAGTATTCGCTGACTCCTCGCTCCCTACTCTGGGTTTAATCCTTCATCCACTGAATTAATCTCAGATGTTGCCCCTGACTAAAATGGGTACATGTTCCCTCAGCTCTGCCTGTCACAAACATAGTAGGGGTGAAATAGCATTTTGGTTTCTTTGAAGAAGTTTGGTTATTCTTTCGTATTTCTGTGTCTGAATTTCGCTGCTCTAAGAGTTGCATGCTGTGCATTAGCACCAGTCCCAGGAAAACCACAAGCCATTTGCCCGTAGGGGTTGTGCATATGTTGACCTGTAGATGCAAACATTCTAGACAATACACCTTTCTTTATTACCAAACTTAAATGACAACCTGCTGTTGCAATATCCTAATTATTTGATTGTGACTTTTTCAAAAAACTTTATTTTAACACTCTCACAGAAAAACTTTTTCTACACTTGAAATATTATTCTTTGGTGATAGGGTGTTGGAAAGAGTTGGGTGTGAAGAGAGTGCTCTTTCCATCAATTAAGTTTCTAGCTAGTTCACAGTTTGAGGGAATGTGTGTGTGGGGGGAGGGAGGGAGTAGCCTTATTATTTATTATAGGCCCTAGAAGCCCTAGTCATGGACTCGGGCCCTATTGTGTTAGGCACTGTCTAAGCACACAACAAATAAACCATCCCTACACCCAGGAGTCTACAATCCAAGCATAAGACAAGAGACATCAGATGGATACAGACAGACAGATGGGAGAGTACAAGGAAAGAATGAGACGATACAGACCAACATGATAGGCAGCGGTCTTGGCACACCGGTGGCCTAACTGTTGTCAAGTTATTTGTAGGCATGATGGAAAAAGAGAGTTTGCGGGAGGATAATGGGGTAGAAGACTTGCAGATATTTACAGGGAGTGCCTCCCAAGCTCGAAGGACAGCATAGGAGAAAGTATGAACATATGCATGTGTGAAAAGTCTTCATCTTTGATGGGGTGTGATGGATTTCCTGGTTTTACCTCTGAGTTGCTTAGGCTATGTCTACACTAGCACTTTTGTCGGTCAGGGTGTGAAAAAACCACCCTCCTGACTGACATAAGTTTTACCGACAGAAGTGGTGGTGTGGACAGTGCTATGTTGGTAGAAGACGCTTTCCCGCTGGCATAGCTACCGCCACTCGTTGGGGGTGCTTTAATTATGGCCGTGGGAGAGCTCTCCTGCCAGCAAAGAGTGGCTGCACGGGAGACCTTACAGCAGCGCAGTTGTAGTGGCACAGCTGTGCTGCTGTAAGGTCCATAGAGTAGACATAGCCTCACATACTGATCGTTGAGCCCACAAAGCAAAGCAACACAAGAATAAAGCTGCTTCTCAGAAGTCAGGTCAGGATTTTTTTATTTTTATTTTTTTAGTATCATTAATGTGCAGTCAAATGGCTTCCTACTCCTGTATTTACATGAACAAAACCACTTTGTTTTCATTTTGTTTTGGAAACTTGAGCGGGTAAAGCAGGTGTTATCCTGCTGGCAGGGTTTTTTCCCCCTTTCCGGGAACCTGGAGTTGTTAAAAGTGCCTCCCACTGAGTCGTTGTACATGTTGCCTAATCATTTTGCACAGGGGCTTAATATCACAAGTAGCCACAACTCTTGCTCAGTTTTTCATACCTATGTTTCCCCTTCTCAGAGAATTCTCTTCCATCAGCATCATTCCTCCCTTTTCTTTGTATCTCCTTCTGTTGTCTCTTTCCCTCTGCAGTCTTTTCTTTCATCATTTCAGGAAGACCCCAAAGAAGATTGCGAGGCTCCATTCCCAGTACAGCCACGCTACAATGGGTACCTGACAGTGTGGGCCAAATTCAGCTACAGCAACTCTACTTTGAACAGTGTGTGCTTGACAGTGACAACCCCACTTCAGAGTTCAGCCACTTTGATCAAGCTCGGAGAATTGCTACCTGCCACATGAAAAGATGTGGCCATTGAAACTACAATGAAAAGTTTGGTTATGCATCCCCCTATTTTTGTTTGGCTAAAATGATCAGTGTCTCTCATTTTACTGCATTTTCCACCTTTGGTTTCTAAAGGCTTATTTCTTGTTTTTGTCCCCCCCACCCATCCAATTGTTTTGTTAAAAAGAAGCTCCATATATGAACATATACATTTAAATACAATTGAAAAGGTAAGGGGAAATGTAGGGCTTCTAATGTATCAGATGTGAATATGAGGAAAATCAGGTGTTCAGCATGAATATCCTCTGAGATAATCAAATGTTTTGTATAAATACAGTCTCATTAAGTAACCATATGAAGCTAGGGAATGGTTCAGTTTAAGACTTGTTGTTACGACATTTAGGGCATGCCTACACATACAGTGCTGCAGCAGCGCAGCTGTAGTGCCACTGCAGCATGTCTGGTGAAGACGCCCTATGCCGATGGGAGAGAACTCTCCCTTAGGCAAAATAAACCCACCTCCACAAACAGCAGAAGTTCTGTCAGCAGGAGAAGCTCTCCCACCGACATAGTACTGTGCACATGAGCGCTTATGGCAGTGTAACTTATGTCGCTCAGGTGGGTGGTTTATTCATACCACTGAGCAATGGTAAGTTATGCCGACTTCAGCTGTAGTGTAGACATAGCCTCAGTTAGGCAAGATTGACTCTTATTGAAGTTCTGTGTTGAATTTTTGGGTGTTCTCTGGTGTGAAGGTTGTGGTGTTTTGGGAAGTTCAGTTTGTAAGATCTGTGGCTTTGTCTACACTACAAGCACCAGAGTATACACTTACTACAGTGATGAAAGGGTTTTTTCCATTACTGTAGAAAATCCACCTGGTAGCTAAGTTGATAGAAGTATTCTTCCATAGACCTAGCCGTATCTACACTGGGACATAGATCGGCTTAACTATGTCTCTGAGATGTGAATTTGTCACATCCCAAGCAATGTAACTAGGTTGACTTATGTTTTAGGTGTAGATCAGGCTAGTGTCTGTTTCTGGAAAGTTCGAAGGGCATTGTGAGATGAGGAGAAGCATGTGGTACTGAAGGGAACCACAAAACAATAAACTTTTTAGACTAAAAAAGGAGCAGTTCTTCATAAAACAAAAATTTGGGGTAGTTGCCTGTTTTGTTGTTTAAACAGTGTTTTCAAGTCACATTTTGGGTTAATGTTTAAATATATGTTTTAGCTGGGCGATAAATGTTCGGGGTAGAAGGAAGAGAGACAGGTATTGCAGGATCATTGCCATCTCTAGGGTGGGGTTTTGTTTGTGGGAAAGGAAGTAACTAAAGGGCAGATCATGGCTACGTCTATACTACCCGCCGTGTCGGGTAGCGTCGCGATTTTTGGATCGATCATATCGTCGCTCATCTCTAGACGCGATATCCGATCCCCGCCGCTGCTTCTATCGATTTCGAACTCCACGCCCCGCCGGCGGCGGCGGATGGGCGGAGAGCCGAGAGGGATCCGGACATCCGCCGGAGGTATGGATATAATTATCGATATAATATAAGATACTTCTATTCGTTATTCACGTAGCTGAAGTTGCGTATCTTCTTTTTGATTTTTTAGACCCCCGCCATGAATGGTGCTAAACTTTCAGGGAAGAATCTAAAAGAGCCCAGCTGGCTACGCTGCCATGTCCCCTCCAGTTTCACACAGCCTGAGTTCTGATGGTGGCAGAGGAGAAAGGGAGCTTCTTGTGTTAGTGGCACTCCCCTTCCTGGGGATCTGCGAACATGGAGGGGAGCTTGAAGGCCCTGTGACAGGCTCCATATGTTTGTGATTCATATTTGACATGGATCAGAACTTCGGGGGAAAAGTGTAATCATTAAAATATGGTGTCTTGACAGCATGTCCAAAGGTGGCTTATCACCAGAGTCAGGAAATGCAGGTACTCCAATGAGTGGTACGAAAGAGAGTGTGAATGCTAATCTCATGTGGAACTAAAAGATAATTTCCATATACTAAACGAGCAGTCTCAACCAGGGAGGAAAACAATTGCATAAAAGAGAGGTGTGTGCCAAATGGTTAAGGGACCAGACAACTTTTTGTGCACTGAATATTCATCCAGAATTACGTAAGAACAAACCATTTTCCCAAGCTTATTGAATAGTATGTGGATCATGTAATGGTGAACATTTACCAGAACAGGACAGAGGGGAATCTACATTCTGTGCTAATTTTATTGTGACAGGTGTTGGTGTCCAGAATTACCGACTTCCTTTCTGATACGATGATAAGTGAAGTCACATCTTTACTTTTATTCTCTGTGGTAAAACTAGTAGGCCAGCAGAGCTGATGGGAAAGAGCAGGAGGCCAAGTGGTCACTGCAGCCCAGACTAGCCCTCCGAGAGGTAGTGGTGCTAGAGAGAAAGAGATCACAAGTGCGTGAAGAAGTGAGATGAAACCTGAACCACAGAAGATGAATGTGCTATTTGCCTGAATCACTAATCTTTCTAAATGTGCATAGTATCTCATCTACATGAGGTTTTACATTAGTGCAAGGGTAGGTATGATTTCGTACAGGTCCGTAGCATCTCCTTACCATAATATGGGGTGAATCACATCAAAGTGAATGACCAGTCTGACCTTTATAAATCTGGCAGTAATGCTAGAGGGGAAGGTGCTTGCCAGCTGCTCAGTCCATTCAAAGACAGAGGCTGCCCTAGCCAATGCCAGGGACAGAGGTCTTTGGGAAGAAGCCTTCCTGTGCCTGGAGAATTCCCTCAAACTCTACGGCTAAGTCGGTTTGCCCCACACTAGAATGAATTACAAAACGCTGTTTGATTTTGAGATTTTTATGCAAATGAAGTAGAAGCAAGAAGTGAATAAATGACGCTATTTAGATTTTCCAATGTTTTTCTTCCTTTTCTTAAAGTCTTATTACACTCAATGTCTATGTGTACTTGTATGGACTGTTCATATGTATCTAGGCAAGTTACACAGCGTAAATAATTGTCTGTTTAATCCTTACATGTAATTGTTACAATATATTACCACTATGCAGCAAAGGAAACAGTCAGTTTGCATCAGTAGGTTATGAGGATCTGAAAAGTTCAGTTTGTTTTCTATGTGTATGTGCCTGCAGAACTCCATCTAGTGTTGGTCTTTAGATTCTCTTTAATGTGCATTTTCCAATCTATATTGTCTGCTGCCACCTAGTGATAGAAGAAAATAATTATGGGTCAGTTCCATTAAATCTGGTTTTCAAACTGGTGCATTTCCCCTTGGGTGGGAAGGGAGGTGCCAAGGTTATCACGTGAATACGAGGACCTGACTGTCTTACTAACTGAGCTGCAGCTCCAGCTGCTGCTGCCAGGCTAGAAGAGGTCGGAGGAGTTTGGGGCATAGCATCTCCCTGTGCAGCAGCAGCTTTAGGGGTTGGGGAGCATGTCAGCTCACTCTCCTCTGCAGAAGCAGCAAAGAATCCTGTGGCACCTTATGGACTAACAGACGTTTTTGCAGTGATGAGCTTTTGTGGTGAATACTTTCTTCTTGATACAAGTGGTGGAAGCAGAGGAGCAGCAGTATATATAAGCAAGAAAGCAAGCTAGAGATACGAGGTTAGTTCAATCCAGGGAGGAGGAGGCCCTGGTCACAGCAGTTGAGGTGTGAAAACCAAAACAGGAGAATGGTTCTCTGTTTGGAGTTGTCTTTTCTGAGTCTTTTTTTGAAGTTTTCTGATGTTGTCAAATTTGCAGATGAACTGGAGCTCAAAAAAAAAAAACTGTCTCTGTCCAGAAGTTTTTGCAAATTCCCATTTGCAAAAACAGGGGGAACAAAGACCTGTGAGCTCAGCACACCTGCAAGTTTCACCATCTCCTCCTGGTTTTTCACCTTAACACAAAATCAACAGAACAGGCCCCTCCCTTCCTTGGCTTGAACTCCTCTCATTATCTCTAACAGGCTTCTGCATGCTATATACTTGAACCCACCACTTGCTGCTGCTTTTCTTTTGCAGAAGTGGGTGCTCACCACCAACACCTATCTGCTGTGTATTCACCAATGCCCATGCTCCATCCACAGGATTCACAGGCTATCACTCCTCTGCAGAGGCTCATGTGCATGTGTCCCCTTGTGAGAATTCCTCCCTTCCTGCACAGGCTCTTGTGCATGCATGCTGGGGATTGTGTCCGGGCAAAAGGAGTCTGTGGCCTATGAGTGATTCTGGGGAGTCCCAGGGGTGGGAGCACAAGGAAAGGGGTGCAGCCCAACTGTCTATCACCCACCCAGAGCATATCCATGGAAAGAGGATGCTCACAAACTGGGGAGCAGCAGGGCACCCTGGCCAGGATGGACTCCTGGACCCCAGTGTCCAAAGAAACAGAATTTCTTAGAAAGATGGGGAGTATACATGGGACATGAAACTCCAAAGTGGAGTGCAGCAAAAAAAGCTTGGGAACCTCTGCATTAAATGTTTGCAGGTACTAAAACAGCGTAGTCAGAAATTGCAAAGCACCTCCTTGGATTTCCTTCTGCAAAAAAAAATTAAACACATGTTGACATTGCTATCTGAAAGGTTGCAGATTAGGTTCTTGGAGAATGCTTCTCAAGTCCAGACAATTATTATATGTCAACATATACAATAAAATAACTTCTTAAAACTGTTTCCAGTTTATCAATGAAATATTTTTCAAATCTGACTGAGTTCAGAGCGCTTTGGATCAGAAACACATGGAGTACTCCTCACTGAGACGTAATAGTAATGCTTATTGTATAGTATAAGGAGGATGGGAGAATCTTTTAAATCATAGATGGAAAAGACTTCTTAGCGCTAGACTTGTCCCTTCCAAGGGAAGGTGATTCCCTAAGACACATTTTCTAGTACCGGTATTTTGTCTGAGGTCCTGTAGGTTTCTTTTATAACTTTTTAGGTACAGTATAAAAAAATAAGATTAGTTGTGTATACCTATTTCTATAATTAAATATTGAAATATTATGATTGTTGTATTCCTTCCCACCTCTGCAATATAGCTGCAATCTTTTGAACAATTTTTTTTTCTGTTAAATAAGTATTTTCTAGCTACTATTTTTTATGTCCATAAATTTTGGATGTCCATTTTGCATATCAAAAGTTTTGATATCTACTAGCAAACACAGATTTGATCTGATTAACAGCTACAGAGAGAATATATAATTTTAAGATGTTTAATTTCTGTTTTCTACTTCCAACACTTAGTTATCTAACTCCTAGTATTTATTTTATTTTCAGATCGAACCTGCAGCTGCCTGTAAGTACCAATCTATTACTTTATTATGATTTTGTTTAGTATCCAAATTTCACAATGTGGACAGGTGCAAATGGATATAAACTGGCCATCAATGAGTTTAGGCTTGAAATTAGACAAAGGTTTCTAACTATCAGAGGACTGCAGTTCTTGAACCGGCTTCCAAGAGGAGCAATAGGGGCAAAACACCTAACTGGCTTCAAGACTGAGCTTGAAAGGTTTGCGGAGAGGAAGGTATGATGGGACTGCCTACAATGGTATGTAGCCGATCTGCAACTGCTAGCAGCAAATATCTCCAATGGCCGGTGATGGGACACTACAGTACAGTTAACTCAAAGTAAAAAAGTCTGATGTAAAAGCAGGGAACAGTAAAGTGGTATTTAAAGTGGTGGTGTTATAGTCTGAAGAAAACCCAATTAGCAATAACAAAAGTGATTACACATACATAAAGTGAAATGCCAGAATTATGTGTAGGTGTTTAACCATTTTTTTTGTAATTTGTCCTTATCTTATAGGCTTTGAAGATTGCAGCTCAGTAAATGTAAATGCAATGATGACAGAAATCCATATTGACACATTACCAGAAAACTTTACAATAATCAGTGTAACTTTTGCAAATGGAACACTGTTCCAGAATTCATCACTGAACAATTCAATAGGAGGTCTTTCACCTGGTGTACAATACATTATCAACATTCAAAATGGTACAGAAGCATGTTGCAAAAACATTACAACAAGTAAGTGACATGAGGTTGTTGTAGGAGGCAGTATCTTTTCATTTTATAGTTTTTCTTACCATTTTAAATCCTGTCTACACCAAAGAAAGCAAATGGCATAGCAGAGTGTTGCTCCACCTTGATTCCTGGCAGAGTAGTGAACCATGTTATGTCAAAGACCTATATCTGCTTAGTAGGGTTTGAAAACAGTTTGTGAACATGGGGCCTTACAATATTTCATGAATGCAGGTGCTGTCACCTAGTTGTAGACTCTTTACCTATGAAGGGTTACTTTTCTTTGCTTTCCTTTTCGTGGTTTCAGCTGGCCGCATGGACAAATGTATAGAGTTGGGCTAGTGCTATGAGTGTTCGGACTGTGACGTATATATGAAATACTTTGTGACAAATCTCTCCTGCAACTGCTTATATACTATAACAGGGTACGGCAACCTTTCAGAAGTGTTGTGCCGAGTCTTCATTTATTCACTCTAATTTAAGGTTTCTCATGCCAGTAACACATTTTAATGTTTTTAGAAGGTCTCTTTCTCCAAGTCTATAATACATAACTAAACTATTGTTGTATGTAAAGTAAATAGGGTTTTTAAAATGTTTAAGAAGCTTCTTTTAAAAATTAAATTAAAACGCAGAACTCCCCTGACTGGTGGCCAGGACCTGGGCAGAATGAGTGCCGCTGAAAATCAGCTCACGTGCCGCCTTCGGCATGCGTGCCATAGGTTCAAAAACAGTTTGTGAACATGGGGCCTGTACTATAATATATATGGTACTGTACCACATATCCAGATGGCTGATGGCCTTGTGTTCTAGTGCCCTCTCCTTACATTGTTGTACAGTCAGCAAGACCCCTTTTCCCGCAGTTGCAATAAGTATCTTTTAGAAAGAACAGCACGTTGATGGTAACAACCTTCAACACCCTGAGTGGTGTAGGCAGGAGAAATGAGGCAGCCCGACATCTGAGTGTTGGGGAGGTCAGTGCTGCTGCTCCTCAGTCCTGGCTGACCAAACCTAGGATGGAAAAGGGATTGAGTGGGTGAAGGGGTGAAGGGGATCATTGATCCACAACTAGGAAATGCCCAGTTGTGGATGAGGAAAGTTACTGCTAAGGCCTTCTGAGTCCTGACTGCCTCCTGGCTTAAGTAGACTAAATAAAATCAGCATTGTATGCACATAAATGAAAACCTACCCCAGCATTTTCTACCTGAATACATCTGTAAATCCTTAACGAGTTCTAAGGGTGCTGCCCTCTATCAGTTAATATTATCCTCCAGTTACATTATTGTGTCTTGTTGCTCCCTTTCTGTTTATCACGATGTTACTCAGGACTTCCCATACCCATCCTCCTATTCAAAACTGCCCTTTCCTTCTTAATGCTCACAATAGACTGTTCCCTGCTAAACTTACACCAGGCCTGGATTAGCTGATTGACACTAAAAGGAGGGGTTGTGGGAAGCACTGTGAAAATTCTGTTGGAAGCCGTGAATTAATGGAGTCTTGCGGTTAGCATCAGGTGTGTTTAAAGCAAAGAAATTCCGTTTGATACATTTCATTCTAATAAATCTGGCTGATCTGTCAGCACAACACTGAGTGACTCTAATGGCATATTTCGGAATGATGGTCTTTTATGTATATTCTTCTATTTGTTAGTATTGCAACCACTTGCCTGTCTGTATAACTGCCCATAGTGTTATATAATCTAGCTCCAGAATCTAACATTTATAAGGCACTTTTCCAATACAGAATATGGAATAATCTGGAAAAGTTACTTTTAAGATTTAGAAAAATAACTGTAGGGCAATATAGATGTACTTTGTATATAAGAAGGCTACATATCTTGTAAGGCCATGGCAGAAACAGAGAAACTTACCCTCACATATTTGTAAAATGGTGTGGTCAGAAGTGTTTTGGGCATCCCATATTTAAACTAGTAATTCCTTAATGGTTTCATATCAAAGATACAGAACTACATTGACTGGTACACTCCAGCTGCTTTGTACTTCTTTGCTGATGCATAACCAGAGTGGTGCACTCAGCCAAAACATACCGATTAATCTAACCCATAACGGCTAGAAGAATACCAGTTATAGTAAAAGAAGGAACCTTTTACATTAATAAGGCCATGAGGCAGAGTATGGGAAGTGCTCCGAGTTCAAGCATATGATAATCCATGTCATGACAAATCCTAGAATGGCATTAAGAACTTTCAGAGCGTACTCAGATACGTTCACAAGCAGAGCAGCTTGTCTTGCCATATCCATAATGACAAAAATGATATTTCATGCTCTACCCTATACAATTAATATTAGTATTCACTAGTCCTGGGGCTAAATAAAACCTGGTTGTCAGCGACAATTTTTTGGATCACTGTTACAGAATACTGTAGTAGGTCTTAAAAAAACCAACCCTATAATGTAAAACCACAGTTATATTATGTGAATTAATATTGGAGCTCTAATTGTTTTGTTTTCCTTTCAGCAAGTGTTCTTGCTGTACTAATAATACATATACTTTTTACCAGATAGAACCCAGTGCAGTTTCTGACATCAGAATTATAAATATCGGCACAGGAGAAGTAACCTTGACTTGGCAAAACAAGAATGATGAGGCTTCTCCAGTAAACTTATAGGATACTCTGTGCAGTTAATGAAAGTTTTTCTCCAAAAAACATCACTTCCCAAATCACAACTGCTACCATTATGGGATTCGAACCTGGTACCTTTTATGCAGTTATGGTCTTCGCACAAGCTGCAGGGACTGAAGGAGACCCCACTGCCACAGAGACCTGTATGAGTAAGTAGGGCCAGCATTTCTGCCACAGAGGGCCCTGGAAAGCTAAGTTACATGATTGGGCTTCAGCCCTGCACACTGGGGCTCGGGCTTCAGCTTTAGCCCTGCGCGCCGGGGCTCAGGCTTTGGCTCCTTAGTTTCTGCCCTGGGCCCCAGCGTGTCTTAACACCGGCCATGCGAGTGAGTCATTGAAACCTCTTTCAAGAAAACATTCTGAAATGATAATCTGTGGTTTCAACCTCTGTCACCTCATCACTTTGTCTGATTTATGAAATTTCTGCACATCTTTGACAGAAAACTCTACACATTTTAGTTGATCTACTTGTAACTGTTTAGTCTAAGGCCTTGTCTACGCTACAGGGAAAATCGATCTAAGCTATGCAATTTGGGTTATGTGAATAGCGTAACTCAAATTGACGTAGCTTAGAGCTACTTAACGCGGTGTCCACAGTACATGATGTCTCCTGTCAACTCCTCTTACTCTTCTCAATCCAGTGGAATACAGGAGTCAATGGGAAAGCGATCTGTGGTTGATTTAGTAGGTCTTCACTAGCCCCCCTAAATCGACTGCCGATGCATCAGTCGCCATGTGTCGATCCCCCGGTAAGTGTAGACAAGCCCTGAGATAAGTGATTTCTGCCAACGCAATACTGCTGCAGTTAGTAGTTCTGGGCTGCTTAGTAGCTTTAAGAGCATAACCTCTGGCCCACAGAATTAACAATAAAAGCTAGTGCTACAATAAATACAAGAGTATGTGTTACAATGGGGAATCATCCCACAGTCTTCATAGCCTTGTGTGTGTGTGTGTGTGTGTGCATGCACGAGAGAGAGAGAGAGAGAGAGAGAGAGAGAGCTCTTCAGCCATAAAGGTTTGGCCCTCTTGATCAAGGAATTTTCCCTGCATTGAGGGACTGTTTCCACTTGAATAAATGCCCAGAAGGGAGTGCTATATTTCACTGAAGTTGTCCAGCTTTGGCACTGTTCTTAAATATACTCATTCACGTTTGGTAAGTTCCAGAGGCATTTTAACCAGATGGTCTATATGGGATAGCACTTAGCACTTCTGAGCTGCTAAAGTCTGGATTGTTGGGTTTTTTGTAGTTGCTATGGTGGTTCTGAGGAAACATTCCTTTATATTTGGAGTCAGGGGAGCTAATGAGGATGTGTTTGTGTGCACTTGCACAGCTTGCTATTGCACATAAGCTGTGATTCAAGAGTCTTGTTTGTCCTGGCAAGAGTTTTATCCCACACTGAACAAGGCCACAGCATATGGATAAGGGACCCTTTCCCCTTTTTGCATTTCCAGCATGTGTATTTGTAGATTTTTGGAGGAAGACCAATTCATACAACTCAACAGACTCACTGAGAAGTAAGAAAGGCTTGTCTACACAGTGTTTTAGTCTGCGCCAGAGAGATCCACACTAGCATGTCACACATGCACTGTGTGGGCCCTGCTGACATGCACTCAGAGTTCCCTAGTGTAAGCTGATGTAGTACTCTGTGAAACTGGACTATGTTAACGTGCACTAGGGAACTTTTAGTGAGTGCCGCAGGGTCCACAGTTACCATGTGGCATGCTAATGTGGACTAAAATTTACATCCTAAGTGGGTATTCACCCACGAAAGCTCATGCTGCAGAACGTCTGTTAGTCTATAAGGTGCCACAGGATTCTTTGTTGCTTTTACGCATCCTTCTGGTGTGGACTAAAGCACCATGTAGACAAGCCCTGAGATGCACTAGATGCAACTCACCGCTGGCATGAATAGGAAGTCAGATATTTTCTTAATTTTTTTGTAAGGTAAATTCAGTTTTCTTTTGGTTAATTTATCAGTAATTTTAAAGCACTGTGTAAATTAAACAAAAAACCCCAAACCACCAAATTTATCTTACTTATTTATCTAAATATTTTAGAAGTCCCTGGTGATTTTGGAGACTAAGTACTTTTTTAATCTGTATTAAAATCATGCTATCATTGTAGTGCATCCATTCAAAGAATGTGAATATTTGAATATCTAATACTTTCTTTTTGATGTTTTGTTGAACACCTAACTCCATTGACTTCAGTGGACCCAGGATTTCACCCAAAAAAAGGACGTTCAAAGTAACTTAAATTCAAGTAATAAAATCCAGTAGACAATAGTTAATCTGAAATATGAGCTTCATTGGCAATTGTATCCCAGGTGAGCAAAACTTTGGTTTTGTCCAGGACAACTAAGAATAAAGAGTTAACTAGGAAATGTTTACTGGTACTGTCAGTAATTTCATTTCTTGTTTAAACAAACAAACCTGACTTCTGGCATGCTGTGCCCTGTTTAATGAAGTTCTGGTGTGACCTTCTTGGCCTTTTGAAAATCCTAGCAGTTAAAAATCTATAAGGGATATGCTTCAGTTATAAATGGATGACTTCTGTAGAGCCCTACACACCTACAGTTGTATGAATAGCAGAAGAAAATGCAGAGTATTTTAAAAAAAAAACAAGGCAGCTAAGCAAATCTATTCATTCCTCAGCATATTAAGATAGGAATTAAGTGAGATTCAGGGATATGCTGTTAGGTTTCCTGAGCTGTGCTGTGCTGATGCTTGGTACAATTAGAGATGATGTGTGCAGGAAAGGTAGCTTTCAACCACCTTTCTGTTTTCTTGAACATGAGCCTGCTAGGAGCTGAAACGGCACCCAATGTAACTCGCATCAGATCCACCTTTCCACTCCTGGCATTTCCCTTACGTTTTAGCAGTAATAGGAAATGGGAAGGCTGGAGCAGCCCAAAGGGCTGAGGATCTGGTCCTTTAATTGTAGTCTGGTCCAGTGATGATATGCTTTAATTTTAACTGAATGTGTGCTTCTGAAATTTGGAGAATTGACATCCCTGTGAAGTCCTCTGCCTATGCCGGGGTCTCAAACTCAATTTATCATAAGCCAATGCCAGTCTTCAAATCCCCCCAGCAGGCCAATAATGTCACTCATGCTGCCCAGATCCCGCACCCCCAAAACTCTGCCCCCCCAAAAAACTTTGCCTCCCACCTGCCTAAGGCTCGGGGACGGAGTTTGGGTGGGGGAGGAGGTCTGGAGTAGGGGATTGGGGTGCATTCTCTGGGAGGGTGTATGAGTGCAGAAGGGGTGAGAGGTTGGTCTCTGGGAGGGAGTTTGGGTGGGGGAAAGGGTCTGGGGGGGATGGAGTTTGGGTGCTGGATGCAGGCTCTGGGCTAGGGCAGCAGGTGGGGTTGCAGGCTCTGGGAGGGAGTTTGGGGGTGGGAGGGGGTGTGGGAATGGGGGTGCAGGCTCTGGGAGGGAGTTTGGGATCTGAGGGGTGTAGGGAGGGGGTGCAGTCTTGGGAAGGGAGTTTGGGGTGGGAGGGAGTATGTGGGAAAGGTGTGGGGTGCAGGCTCTGGAAGGCAGTTTGGGGCAGAGAGAGGGGGTGTGGGAAGGGGGGCAGGCTCTTGGAGGGGTGGGTGGTGCGGCACTTACCTGGGGGTCTATGGCAGGGCGGGCCGAGGGGCCTCCGCGCACTGCTGCCCCAAGCCACCGCCACCCCAAGTCACCGCCCCTGCAGTTTCCAATTGGGCACAGGGGCAGCGTGCGGATGCACAGCCCCACCCCAGGGCTGCAGGGAGGGGCCAGCAGATACGTGGAGTTAGCATGCAGATGCTGCTAAGCTCCGCCGCACTGCCAGGGCCACGGGCCATCGTAAATCGCCTGGGGGGGCACCTGGGGGTGGCAGATGGGGCCAAAGGAGAGACCCGGCCCCCAAACTGCTGGAGCCCCGCAGGCCACATTGGGGAGGTTCACGGGCCGCAGATGGCCCGCAGGTCGGGAGTTTGAGACCCCTGGCATCAGAAATGCAAAACTCTTCCTTCTCAATAAGCTTCAACCTTGAACTTTGCACTCTATCTCCTAAGGGGAAAGGAGCCAGTTCATTTTCCATTATTGTTCACTTGTTGGTCTCTCTGAACTACCACCAACAAAGATTCCAATTTCTCATGTCAGAAGCTGAAGGAAGTACCTGGGGGCAGGGCAACCATTTTAGACTTGTGGCACCTTAGAGATTAACAAATTTATTTGGGCATAAGCTTTCGTGGGCTACAACCCACTTCATCAGATGTATGAAGTAAAAAATACAGGCGCAGGTATCAATACATGAAAGGATGGGGGTTGCTTTACCAAGTGTTAGGTCAGTAGTTAGGTTAGGTCAGGTCACCTACTACAAGACCGGTCCAACAAAGAAAGTTACAGAACACCACTACCAGCTACCTACAGCCCCCAACTAAAACCTCACCAGCGCATCATCATGGATCTACAACCTATCCTGAAGGACGATCCCTCACTCTCACAGATCTTGGGAGACAGGCCAGTACTCGCTTCCAGACAGCCCCCAGCCTGAACCAGCAACTACACACCACACAACAAAAACACCAACCCAGGAACCAAACCCTGCTACAAACCCTGGTGACAACTCTATCCACATATCTGCTCAAGGGACACCATCATAGGACCTAATCACATCAGCCATACCATCTGGAGCTTATTCGCCTGCACATCTACCAATGTGATATGTGCCAGCAATGCCCCTCTGTCATGTTCATTGGCCAAACTGGACAGTCTCTATGCAAAAGAATAAATGGACACAAATCTGACATCAGGAATCATAACATTCAAAAACAAGTAGGAGAACACTTCAGTCTCTCTGGTCACTCAATAACAGACCTCAAAGTAGCAATTCTTCAACAACAAAAAACTTCAAAAACAGACTCCAACGTGAATCAGCAGAACTGCAGTTGGCAACCTTTCAGAAGTGGTGTGCCGAGTCTTCATTTATTCACTCTAATTTAAGGTTTCGTGTGCCAGTCATACATTTTAACATTTTCAGAAGGGCTCTTTCTATAAGTCTATAATATATAAACAAAGCTATTATTGTATATAAAGTAAATAAAGTTTTTAAAATATTTAAGAAGCTTCAATTAAAATTAAATTAAAATGCAGAGCCCCCCGGACCGGTGACCAGGATTTATTTTTTTAACCATATAGTAACTCTGCATATAATAACTCTGACCTTGCAATGGATATAGTGATGATAGATTAATCACAACAAACATCTCCTGCTATGATAGTATGGAGTACAGAAGATGTTTGTTATGGTCAAGTTGTACAATTCTTATTACAGCAATAGAAATTCACATGGTCTTGGATTCCTCCAGGATGGAGACATCTGTGAGACCGTAATTTGTCATAGTCATGAACTTTGTATTTTGCAGCTTGCTCATAACTGCAGTATGTGTTTCTTCTGGAGCAACAACGTCAATATTATTCACCTTAAGAACTCTTGAAAGATAGTCACGCTTAGCATGACAGACGTTGCACATGAAGTTGAGCTGGTCCCACAGTTCTCTGGCCTAATGACTGTCCCATTGGGAATAAACACTTACAGTTATTGGGTCACAGAGACAGCGCGCATGTGTTTCTGTAGTGCAGCGATTAGAGCACCCACCTGGGAGATCCAGGGTCCAGCCCCCATCAGAATATCCCACAGCTTAGTGACTAGAGCATTGCTCCTGAGAAGTGTCGGATACCCCATTCAAATCTTTTCTCCCACTTTCCCTGACTGGGGGGAATTGGACCTGGGTCTCCCACATGCCTGGTGAGTCCTCTAATCACTATGCTAAAAGTCGTAAGGTGGGCTCTGCTGCTGCCTCCTCTGGGTTTTGCAGTAGGCAACCTCAGAACATCAGGCCCTGCATGTGACTTGGACGGCCAAATGTCTATCTTCTCCTAGTTTGTGAATCACTGGGACTTAGGAAGGGCTAAGTATCTGGACACCTAGAGGGGGGCAGCAGTGTGCATGCTCAGAGACAGAAACTTAGGTGCCTAGGGAACTATTACCTTGAAAGTTTGAGCAGTTACAGGGGTTGGGCAGGAGTTTTGTGCATCATAAGGGAGCCAAAACTGAGACTTAGAAATGTAAAATAGGGACTTAAGCACCTAGCTCCTTTTTTGCATTGACCCCTAAGAGCCTGATCCAAGGCCTGTTGAAATTCATGAGAGTCTGTCCTCAAGCGCTATGAAAATAGCTGGTAGTACACACAGACTGAAGGCTCAAAGTCAGTTTTATAGAATCTCTGTACATAAATGGACTATGGCTAGCAACTCTTTTTTCATGCAGGTCACCAAACAGCCAGCAGGCTACAGTGGTTTACAGTCATGAGCCTGAGCTGAAATCATACTGGTGATGTAAAGGTGACAGGCACTGCCTTACATTACCATTTCCATACAATCCCCTCCCAGAGTTACATTTTTTTCTTAATGCAATTCTTTCTTCTGTGCTAAAGATAAACAACCTCTTTCTGTTTCTTAAACAGAGCCCAGTTCAGTTTTTAACATCCAGGTTACAAATGTCAGTGCACATGAATTAACTTTTACACACAGTTACAGGATATATATTAAAAATAAAACCTGACCTATTGGGAACCAGACCTTGAAAACCATGTGATGTAATTATTGACTTAGATCTTGGGACCTTTTACAACTTACAATATTTCCACTAGCAGTGGAAAATAAGACTGAAGGAGACCCAAATGCCACAAACATCTATATAAGAAAGTGACTGAGTCACACACAATCCTTTCAGCTGAATATGTGTTCTGAACTTTAGAGATCTGTCTGTTTACCTGGGCTTCTTAATTTAATACACATTCATGTACATTTGAGTTCAGGAGCTTGTAACTTTAATCTGGAACATTCATGGGGAGAAGAAAAGAAATCTAAAACCTAGGTGTGTTTACAATTAGCTTGGTCTCTAATTTAGTTATTTTTCAGGCAGCAGTACATGGGGCTGCTGGGAATAGAGAGTAAGTAATATCTTCTTTAAGGGTCAATTTCACTGCACCCACACATGGCCCATCTAAAATTTCATGATAAATTGGGATATCAGACTTTGATAGATCTACTGGACCAGACAACCCAGTGTGGCAATTCCTATGGAATGCAGGGGGTTGGAAATGTAAACTCCACTGCTAATACTTCAGAGTTAAGAGTGTAAGGCTAGTACAGCCAGCCCACAACTGCTATTCCTCAACAAATAATTGTCTCTTGTCTTCAATAGTGCCCACTCCAGTGTTTAACATCGAGGTTTCCAGTGTCAGTACACATGGAGTATCTTTAACGTGGGAGAACAAAGATGCTGCTGCTTCTGAGTACAGTTACAGGATACTCATTGAAAATGAACCTTCATCTACTAGGAACATGACATCCAATACCACAAAAGCTGTAATTACAGGCTTAAATCCCGGTACATTGTACCAATTCAAAATATTTCCACTTGCAGCAGATAAGACTGAAGGATACCCAAATTCGACGTTGATTTATACAAGTAAGTCATTCAGCCACATATAACTGTTTTTCTGAATTCGCACTCTGCCAATCAGTATTCTCACCTCAGCTTCTTTATTAAGAAGCACTTTCCAGTATCGTTTGAGTTTTAAGTATAGCATAACTACCCAATCTGAAGCATTTTTTTAAAGCTTTTCAACATCCTACATTTTCAAAAGTGACTGGTGATTCTTGTGGCCTCAATTTTTGCATTTTCAACATCTTGGTCATGCCCGATTTTCCAAAAGTTGGTGCTTACCTTAAAATGGCCTAATTTTCAGAAGTCTCCAGTAGGGCACTCAAAAGTTGAGGCGTCTGTGGCAGGGTGACGACTCACCAGCACGGCGCCTCCTGCTGGTCATCCAGGGAATTAGCTCTTTCCCGCCCAGAGGGCCCTCTGCCAGCTGATGTCCTTCCGAGACCTTGGTACCCTTTTCTCAAGGGTTCTGCCCGTCGCAGTACCCCCTCACTCTGAGTCTTCCCTCTCAGGGGGACCCCCACCCTCTATCCCCACCACTACTCAGTGGCTACTGTCAGTCATCGTCTTGCCCCCGCTCCCTGGGGCAGACTGCAGTCTGTAAACCACTCATCATCGGCAAGGGGGGTTGGACCAGCTGCCTCTGCCTATCTCTGGGCAGCCCCTCTGCAGCCGCAGCACCCTTTGTGGACCCTTAACTCGGCCTGCAGTCTGCGGCTTTGCTAGGCTGGAGCTCCCCAGCTCCCTCTGCCCTTCCCCAGCACTGCTCCACCCTAGGTACCCTCCTCAGCTTCTAGGCAGCCAGGTCCTTCTCCCTCAAGAAGCTAGAAGAAAGAGTGCCTTTTCAGCCTCTGGCCCTCAGCCCTCTTATAGGGCTAGCCGTGGCCTGACTGGGGAGTGGCCTCACCTATGTGTGCTTCCCCAATCAGCCTTTCTTTTCCCAGATGTAGCCCTCTCCAGGGCTGTTTTAACCCCTCTGGGCAGGAGCAGGGTGGCCACCCCGCTACGGTGTCCCACATCACTAGTTACTTTTGAAAATGTGGGCCAGTGTATTTAGGTGTGTTACCATATTTAGGATGACATGGTGCAAGTTTGAAAAAGAAGAGAATTCAGGAGTAAATTAATGTATTCTTTAAAACCCAGAGAAAGCTGAAATACTGATGCTGAACCAAGTATATCTAGACCATTTCTCACGGGAGTTGGTCCAACCTGTTGTGTTGGCTTAGTTTACATTTGATAGAGAGGTACACGTCTTACTTACTTACTTACCACGACTGGAAGAAATCTGTTTTCTCTTTGGTGGGTGACAGATTTCAGAACATATTTTCAGTATATATACAGCTCCTTAAATATCATTTACACGTACATCTCATAAACATAAAAATGATCAGCATGATCCTGGCTTTCATTTAAGACTTCATGTGATATTCTGTATGGATAAATACTCTGAAGGCAGTGTGTTAGACGTAGTGACTATCAGGCCAATTAAGAGTTGTTGGTACTCAACAGTGAACCCTTTGCCAGAAGACATCAATGGGACTCCGTGTCCCAGTGTCATCCGCACATTTTATAAGCATACTCTCCATCCAGTCAGCCAAGTCATTAATGAAAATGTTGAATACCACCAAACCCAGGACAGTCCTATGGGACCTCACTAGATATGTCCTCTCAGCTTCACAGCAAACCATTAATAACTGCTATTTAACTGGTCTTTCACCAAGTTGTGTACCCACCTTATAGTAAATTAATCTAGACAACGCATTTCCTAGTTTGCTTGTGAGACTATCCTATGGGACTGTGTCAAAAGCCTTACACAAAGCAACATGTATTATGTCTACTGTTCTCCTTCCTCCTCCCCCACCAATCCCTTAGACCGGTAACCCAGTGAAAGAAGTAAATTAGGTTGATTTAGCATGATCTGTTCTTAACAAATCCATGTTGGCTATTACCTTTTATCCTATTATCCTCTAGGTGTGTACAAATTTATTGTTTAGTAATGTATATCTTTCCAGGTATTAAAGTCAGACTAACTGGTCTATATTTCCCCAGGTCGTCTTTGTTCCCCTTTTTAAAGATAGGCACTTTATTCTGCCATTCTCTAGTCCATCTTTCATGAGCTCTTGAAGATAATCGCTAATGGTTCCAAGATTCCTTAAATACCCTAGTCTGAATTCTATCAGGCCCAGCCAACTTGAATACATCTACATTATTTAAATATCCTTTAACTTGTTCTTTCCCTTGTCTGGCTTGTGTTCCTCCCCCTTAGTGTTAAATTGTGACAAGATGCTTAAAACAATATTATCATTTTAGTGAAGACTGAAGCAAAGTTAGATGTTAACTTCTCAGCCTTCTTTATGTAGTCTGTTATCTCTTCTACCCTGCTAAATAGTGGGCCTACATTTTCCTTTGTCTTTCTCTTGCTATAATTTATTTATAGAACCTCTTCTTATCGCCTTTTATGTCTCGTGAAGTGTAACTCACCGAATCCCTTAGCCTTTTCGATTTCACTCCTACATGCTCATGCTATTCTTTTGTACTCATCCTCAGTAATTTGATCATGTTTTCACTTTTTGTAGGATTCCTTTATGATTTTAAGCTCATTAAAGGGCTCATGATGGAGCCCTATCAGTATCTTACTTTTCTTCCTATCTTTCCTTCACATCAGGATACTTTGCTGTTGCATCTTTAATCTTGTCTCTTTGGGAAACTGCCAGCTCTCCTGAGCTCCTTTTTTCCCTTAGATTTTCTTTCCATGGGGCCTTACCTACCAGTTCTCTGAGTGAGTAAAAATTTGTTTTTTTGAAGTCCATTGTCCTTTTTCTGCTGCTCTCTCCTCCTTTTCTTTAGAATCATGAAATCTATCATTTGAAGACCACCTTCAGTCTTCTACCTTCAGATTCCCAACCAACTCTGTTCTGCTTTTCAGTTTCAAGTCTAAAATAACAGGTTTCAGTGTTAGCCATGTTAGTCTGTATTAGCAAAAAAAAAAACCCAAAAAACGAGGAGTCCTTGTGGCACCTTAGAGACTAACAAATTTATTTGGGCATAAGCTTTCGTGGGCTAGAACCCACTTCATCAGATGTATGAAGTAAAAAAAACAGGAGCAGGTATCAATACATGAAAGGATGGGGGTTGCTTTACCAAGTGTTAGGTCAGTAGTTAGGTTAGGTCAGGCCACCTACTACAAGACAGGTCCAACAAAGAAAGTTACAGAACACCAATAGCTGTCACCTACAGCCCCCAACTAAAACCTCACCAGTGCATCATCATGGATCTACAACCTATCCTGAAGGACAATCCCTCACTCTCACAGACCTTGGGAGACAGGCCAGTACTCGCTTCCAGACAGCCCCCAACCTGAACCAGCAACTACACACCACACAACAAAAACACCAACCCAGGAACCAAACCCTGCTACAAACCCTGGTGCCAACTCTATCCACATATCTGTTCAAGGGACACCATCATAGGTCCTAATCACATCAGCCAGACCATCTGGGGCTTGTTCGCCTGCACATCTACCAATGTGATATGTGCCAGCAATGCCCCTCTGTCATGTACATTGGCCAAACTGGACAGTCTCTACGCAAAAGAATAAATGGACACAAATCTGACATCAGGAATCATAACATTCAAAAACCAGTAGGAGAACACTTCAATCTCTCTGGTCAATAACAGACCTCAAAGTAGCAATTCTTCAACAACAAAAAACTTCAAAAACAGACTCCAACGTGAATCTGCAGAACTGGAAAACGAGGAGTCCTTGTGGCACCTTAGAGATTAACAAATTTATTTGGGCATAAGCTTTCATGGGCTAGAACCCACTTCATCAGATGTATGAAGTAAAACATATAGGAGCAGGTATCAATACATGAAAGGATGAAAGCTTATGCCCAAATAAATGTGTTAATCTCTAAGTGCCACAAGTCTAAAATGGTTGCCCTGCCCCCAGTTACTTCCTTCAGCTTCTGACATGAGAAATTGTCCCCAGTACATTGCAAGAATTTATAGGATATTTTGTATTTTGCCTTGTTACTTTTCCAACAGATGTCTGAGTAGTTAAAGTCTCCATTACTTGTGTTTTAGTTATTTCTGTTGTTTGTTCTATAAATGCCTCATCTACCTCCTCATCCTGATTAGTGGTCTATAGTAGACCCCTAGCATGATATTGCCAGTTGTTTGTTCCCCTCTTTTATTGTCACCCAGAGACTTTCTACTGGTCTGCCTGTCACCTCCTTGTGGACCTCAGTACGAGTGTAAATATTCTTGATGTATAATGCAATGTCCCCTCCTTATGTTGTTACACTGTATGTACAAGCTAGTCTAGCCGGTCCTCCACAGTGGAGTAACCTGCACTGATATATAGGGATTCACAGCAGGTTGAACAACAGAAACTCATTATAGCAGTAGAATAAATTCACGTTCTCTGGACCATGAAAAAGGAAAGAACAAAATATGGGCCCGCCAGTCCAATGGGCCCATTGTAACTTTATCCCACATGATGTGAAAAATGCCGGTTTTATTTGTGTAAATATCAAAACAGTTCTTGGAAATTTACAAACCTATTTGTTTTATTGTCTAACAGTGATTCCACAAGTTAACTATGTTGCATACAAGAAATTGTTTTTTAAATGCAATTCTAATAACTTCATTATTTATTTCATCACATGCCCTCTTGCCCTGTATCATGGAAAGGATAAATAAATACATTTCCTGCCGTAGCAATAACAACAATAAATTTCCTGAAACCATGTTAGTCTACAACACTTTGAATAATGTATAACGTGGACAGGAAGCCAAATGATGCATTGTAACTGACTTACGACTAATCTGAATTAGGAAATGGACAGAGATACTTTTTCAGATTTATATTGCCAAATATAAGTACTATTTTTTTCTTAAATACTGTTTGTTTTTTTGGAAAGTATTCCTGGTCTGGTATCAATAAATGTATTTTTCCTCCAACAGCTCCCAGTCCCAATTTGTAGCATTCAAGTTATAAATCTTGGTACAAGACAATTAAATTTAACCTTGCAAAACAATGATATTGTTGCTTCTGAGTACACCCATAGGATTGGCATCATTTCAGAAAATGATACTTCTTATGCTACCAACCAAACATTCCAAACCACATATGTTGTAATTAAATGATTAGAGCCTGGTATTTTCGGTACATTTGAAATATTTCCTTTAGCAGCAGATAATAAGACTAAAGGACACCCAAACAGAACAAGCACATATACAAGCGCATATATTTGAAATGTCCATTTTTTAAAGGTACCTTTTCTCCCAATATCTCTATTAATAATGTTTAAGAATTTTGCTGGAGGGTGGTCCTACACGTTTTCCTAAATACTACTCTCTCTCTCTCTCTCTCTCTAAAAATGTATGTGTTTTTGTTTTTCCCCAAACAGAGCCCAGTCCAGTTTCTGACATCCAGGCCACAAATGTCAGCACAGAACAAGTGACCTTAACATGGAAAAACAATGACACTGCTGCTCCTAATTACACATATGTGATATCCACTGATGGGAATGGAATTTCGCCTACTCAGAACCAAACCTCCCAAAACAAAAATGCTGTAATTGGGAGACTACAGCCTGGTACCCTTTATAACTTCACAGTAGTTCCACTAGCAGCAGATAACATGACTAAAGGAGACCCAGAAGTCAAACACATCTATACAAGTAAGTAATAGAAAGATACAGTACATGTTGCTTACAATTAAATACACTCTTTCTTTTCTCTATTACCCCTTCCCCCAAGTTATGTGTATTAGTTTATGTAATAAAAATACTCCATATTGTCATCTTGTCTCCTCTTATGTGCTCCAGCCTTTACATTTCTGTTAGAGTAAAAGTTTGGCTGTGAAAGCATGTGAGATTATCAAATCACTGATTGGAAATTAGCTCATTTTTCATTCTGAATATTTCAGACATGGAACCAATGTCCTGTTCACCAGGGGGCCCATTACTGGCGTCTGGCCAAGCTCTGCTCAGCACAAACCTAAATGATACTGGTGCTCAGAGTATATCTAAACCTGGAGCTGGGGGGTGTGATTCCCAGCTCAAGAAGACATGCTTGCATGCTAAAAGCAGAGTGCAGCCATGGTGGTGAGAGTGGCAGGATGGACTAGGTTTCTTGAGTATGTGCCTATGGTCTTTAATGGGCATGTACTCAGGGTGGCTAGGCGATTCCTCTACCAGTGCTGCTATGGCTACACACTTCTTTAGTGTGCTAGCTCAATGAGAGCTAGTACACATATGTCTCTTTGAGCTGGGAATTACACTTCCAGCTCCCAGTGTAGACATCTGCTAAGACACATCTTTGTTCTTCTAATGCTGAGGCTGGTGGAGTACAGTTGAGTTCCACCATAACCTAGAGCAGCTTAAGGGTTGTGCTAAGGGCTAGATTTTCAAAGGTATTCAGGCACGTAAAGATGCAGATAGATGCCTAATGGGATTTTTTATGCACCTTATCTGCATCTTTAGGTGTCTAAATACCTTTGAACATTTAGCCCTAAATCCCTCTGGCAGTAGTGGCCCCTATGAAGCATTTTGCCAGCTGGGGATCACTCAAGTGTAGGACTTCAGGGCTGCCAGGAAAAGATTCAGGGGGCCTGGAGTCTTCGGCGGCGGGTCCCAGGATGGAAGGAGATAATGTGAAGATAATGATGAAAGAAAAAAGGGATATGTCCTAGAACAGGGGTTGGCAACCTTTCAGAAGTGGTGTGCCGAGTCTTCATTTATTCACTCTAATTTAAGGTTTCGTGTGCCAGTCATACATTTTAACATTTTCAGAAGGGCTCTTTCTATAAATCTATAATATATAAACAAAGCTATTATTGTATATAAAGTAAATAAAGTTTTTAAAATATTTAAGAAGCTTCAATTAAAATTAAATTAAAATGCAGAGCCCCCCGGACCGGTGACCAGGACGCAGGCAGTGTGAGTGCCACTGAAAATCAGCTTGTGTGCCGCCTTTGGCACGCGTGCCATACGTTGCCTACCTCTGTCCTAGAATAACACTGATTTTGTAAAATAATCCACCCAACCAAGTTTCTTCATTAGCAATATCAAATAAAGATTTATTTTTTTAACCATATAGTAACTCTGCATATAATAACTCTGACCTTGCAATGGATATAGTGATGATAGATTAATCACAACAAACATCTCCTGCTATGATAGTATGGAGTACAGAAGATGTTTGTTATGGTCAAGTTGTACAATTCTTATTACAGCAATAGAAATTCACATGGTCTTGGATTCCTCCAGGATGGAGACATCTGTGAGACCGTAATTTGTCATAGTCATGAACTTTGTATTTTGCAGCTTGCTCATAACTGCAGTATGTGTTTCTTCTGGAGCAACAACGTCAATATTATTCACCTTAAGAACTCTTGAAAGATAGTCACGCTTAGCATGACAGACGTTGCACATGAAGTTGAGCTGGTCCCACAGTTCTCTGGCCTAATGACTGTCCCATTGGGAATAAACACTTACAGTTATTGGGTCACAGAGACAGCGCGCATGTGTTTCTGTAGTGCAGCGATTAGAGCACCCACCTGGGAGATCCAGGGTCCAGCCCCCATCAGAATATCCCACAGCTTAGTGACTAGAGCATTGCTCCTGAGAAGTGTCGGATACCCCTATTCAAATCCTTTCTCCCACTTTCCCTGACCGGGGGGAATTGGACCTGGGTCTCCCACATGCCTGGTGAGTCCTCTAATCACTATGCTAAAAGTCGTAAGGTGGGCTCTGCTGCTGCCTCCTCTGGGTTTTGCAGTAGGCAACCTCAGAACATCAGGCCCTGCATGTGACTTGGACGGCCAAATGTCTATCTTCTCCTAGTTTGTGAATCACTGGGACTTAGGAAGGGCTAAGTATCTGGACACCTAGAGGGGGGCAGCAGTGTGCATGCTCAGAGACAGAAACTTAGGTGCCTAGGGAACTATTACCTTGAAAGTTTGAGCAGTTACAGGGGTTGGGCAGGAGTTTTGTGCATCATAAGGGAGCCAAAACTGAGACTTAGAAATGTAAAATAGGGACTTAAGCACCTAGCTCCTTTTTTGCATTGACCCCTAAGAGCCTGATCCAAGGCCTGTTGAAATTCATGAGTCTGTCCTCAAGCGCTATGAAAATAGCTGGTAGTACACACAGACTGAAGGCTCAAAGTCAGTTTTATAGAATCTCTGTACATAAATGGACTATGGCTAGCAACTCTTTTTTCATGCAGGTCACCAAACAGCCAGCAGGCTACAGTGGTTTACAATCATGAGCCTGAGCTGAAATCATACTGGTGATGTAAAGGTGACAGGCACTGCCTTACATTACCATTTCCATACAATCCCCTCCCAGAGTTACATTTTTTTCTTAATGCAATTCTTTCTTCTGCGCTAAAGATAAACAACCTCTTTCTGTTTCTTAAACAGAGCCCAGTCCAGTTTTTAACATCCAGGTTACAAATGTCAGTGCACATGAATTAACTTTTACATACAGTTACAGGATATATATTAAAAATAAAACCTGACCTATTGGGAACCAGACCTTGAAAACCATGTGATGTAATTATTGACTTAGATCTTGGGACCTTTTACAACTTCGCAATATTTCCACTAGCAGTGGAAAATAAGACTGAAGGAGACCCAAATGCCACAAACATCTATATAAGAAAGTGACTGAGTCACACACAATCCTTTCAGCTGAATATGTGTTCTGAACTTTAGAGATCTGTCTGTTTACCTGGGCTTCTTAATTTAATACACATTCATGTACATTTGAGTTCAGGAGCTTGTAACTTTAATCTGGAACATTCATGGGGAGAAGAAAAGAAATCTAAAACCTAGGTGTGTTTACAATTAGCTTGGTCTCTAATTTAGTTATTTTTCAGGCAGCAGTACATGGGGCTGCTGGGAATAGAGAGTAAGTAATATCTTCTTTAAGGGTCAATTTCACTGCACCCACACATGGCCCATCTAAAATTTCATGATAAATTGGGATATCAGACTTTGATAGATCTACTGGACCAGACAACCCAGTGTGGCAATTCCTATGGAATGCAGGGGGTTGGAAATGTAAACTCCACTGCTAATACTTCAGAGTTAAGAGTGTAAGGCTAGTACAGCCAGCCCACAACTGCTATTCCTCAACAAATAATTGTCTCTTGTCTTCAATAGTGCCCACTCCAGTGTTTAACATCGAGGTTTCCAGTGTCAGTACACATGGAGTATCTTTAACGTGGGAGAACAAAGATGCTGCTGCTTCTGAGTACAGTTACAGGATACTCATTGAAAATGAACCTTCATCTACTAGGAACATGACATCCAATACCACAAAAGCTGTAATTACAGGCTTAAATCCCGGTACATTGTACCAATTCAAAATATTTCCACTTGCAGCAGATAAGACTGAAGGATACCCAAATTCGACGTTGATTTATACAAGTAAGTCATTCAGCCACATATAACTGTTTTTCTGAATTCGCACTCTGCCAATCAGTATTCTCACCTCAGCTTCTTTATTAAGAAGCACTTTCCAGTATCGTTTGAGTTTTAAGTATAGCATAACTACCCAATCTGAAGCATTTTTTTAAAGCTTTTCAACATCCTACATTTTCAAAAGTGACTGGTGATTCTTGTGGCCTCAATTTTTGCATTTTCAACATCTTGGTCATGCCCGATTTTCCAAAAGTTGGTGCTTACCTTAAAATGGCCTAATTTTCAGAAGTCTCCAGTAGGGCACTCAAAAGTTGAGGCGTCTGTGGCAGGGTGACGACTCACCAGCACGGCGCCTCCTGCTGGTCATCCAGGGAATTAGCTCTTTCCCGCCCAGAGGGCCCTCTGCCAGCTGATGTCCTTCCGAGACCTTGGTACCCTTTTCTCAAGGGTTCTGCCCGTCGCAGTACCCCCTCACTCTGAGTCTTCCCTCTCAGGGGGACCCCCACCCTCTATCCCCACCACTACTCAGTGGCTACTGTCAGTCATCGTCTTGCCCCCGCTCCCTGGGGCAGACTGCAGTCTGTAAACCACTCATCATCGGCAAGGGGGGTTGGACCAGCTGCCTCTGCCTATCTCTGGGCAGCCCCTCTGCAGCCGCAGCACCCTTTGTGGACCCTTAACTCGGCCTGCAGTCTGCGGCTTTGCTAGGCTGGAGCTCCCCAGCTCCCTCTGCCCTTCCCCAGCACTGCTCCACCCTAGGTACCCTCCTCAGCTTCTAGGCAGCCAGGTCCTTCTCCCTCAAGAAGCTAGAAGAAAGAGTGCCTTTTCAGCCTCTGGCCCTCAGCCCTCTTATAGGGCTAGCCGTGGCCTGACTGGGGAGTGGCCTCACCTATGTGTGCTTCCCCAATCAGCCTTTCTTTTCCCAGATGTAGCCCTCTCCAGGGCTGTTTTAACCCCTCTGGGCAGGAGCAGGGTGGCCACCCCGCTACGGTGTCCCACATCACTAGTTACTTTTGAAAATGTGGGCCAGTGTATTTAGGTGTGTTACCATATTTAGGATGACATGGTGCAAGTTTGAAAAAGAAGAGAATTCAGGAGTAAATTAATGTATTCTTTAAAACCCAGAGAAAGCTGAAATACTGATGCTGAACCAAGTATATCTAGACCATTTCTCACGGGAGTTGGTCCAACCTGTTGTGTTGGCTTAGTTTACATTTGATAGAGAGGTACACGTCTTACTTACTTACTTACCACGACTGGAAGAAATCTGTTTTCTCTTTGGTGGGTGACAGATTTCAGAACATATTTTCAGTATATATACAGCTCCTTAAATATCATTTACACGTACATCTCATAAACATAAAAATGATCAGCATGATCCTGGCTTTCATTTAAGACTTCATGTGATATTCTGTATGGATAAATACTCTGAAGGCAGTGTGTTAGACGTAGTGACTATCAGGCCAATTAAGAGTTGTTGGTACTCAACAGTGAACCCTTTGCCAGAAGACATCAATGGGACTCCGTGTCCCAGTGTCATCCACACATTTTATAAGCATACTCTCCATCCAGTCAGCCAAGTCATTAATGAAAATGTTGAATACCACCAAACCCAGGACAGTCCTATGGGACCTCACTAGATATGTCCTCTCAGCTTCACAGCAAACCATTAATAACTGCTATTTAACTGGTCTTTCACCAAGTTGTGTACCCACCTTATAGTAAATTAATCTAGACAACGCATTTCCTAGTTTGCTTGTGAGACTATCCTATGGGACTGTGTCAAAAGCCTTACACAAAGCAACATGTATTATGTCTACTGTTCTCCTTCCTCCTCCCCCACCAATCCCTTAGACCGGTAACCCAGTGAAAGAAGTAAATTAGGTTGATTTAGCATGATCTGTTCTTAACAAATCCATGTTGGCTATTACCTTTTATCCTATTATCCTCTAGGTGTGTACAAATTTATTGTTTAGTAATGTATATCTTTCCAGGTATTAAAGTCAGACTAACTGGTCTATATTTCCCCAGGTCGTCTTTGTTCCCCTTTTTAAAGATAGGCACTTTATTCTGCCATTCTCTAGTCCATCTTTCATGAGCTCTTGAAGATAATCGCTAATGGTTCCAAGATTCCTTAAATACCCTAGTCTGAATTCTATCAGGCCCAGCCAACTTGAATACATCTACATTATTTAAATATCCTTTAACTTGTTCTTTCCCTTGTCTGGCTTGTGTTCCTCCCCCTTAGTGTTAAATTGTGACAAGATGCTTAAAACAATATTATCATTTTAGTGAAGACTGAAGCAAAGTTAGATGTTAACTTCTCAGCCTTCTTTATGTAGTCTGTTATCTCTTCTACCCTGCTAAATAGTGGGCCTATTTTCCTTTGTCTTTCTCTTGCTATAATTTATTTATAGAACCTCTTCTTATCGCCTTTTATGTCTCGTGAAGTGTAACTCACCGAATCCCTTAGCCTTTTCGATTTCACTCCTACATGCTCATGCTATTCTTTTGTACTCATCCTCAGTAATTTGATCATGTTTTCACTTTTTGTAGGATTCCTTTATGATTTTAAGCTCATTAAAGGGCTCATGATGGAGCCCTATCAGTATCTTACTTTTCTTCCTATCTTTCCTTCACATCAGGATACTTTGCTGTTGCATCTTTAATCTTGTCTCTTTGGGAAACTGCCAGCTCTCCTGAGCTCCTTTTTTCCCTTAGATTTTCTTTCCATGGGGCCTTACCTACCAGTTCTCTGAGTGAGTAAAAATTTGTTTTTTTGAAGTCCATTGTCCTTTTTCTGCTGCTCTCTCCTCCTTTTCTTTAGAATCATGAAATCTATCATTTGAAGACCACCTTCAGTCTTCTACCTTCAGATTCCCAACCAACTCTGTTCTGCTTTTCAGTTTCAAGTCTAAAATAACAGGTTTCAGTGTTAGCCATGTTAGTCTGTATTAGCAAAAAAAAACCAAAAAACGAGGAGTCCTTGTGGCACCTTAGAGACTAACAAATTTATTTGGGCATAAGCTTTCGTGGGCTAGAACCCACTTCATCAGATGTATGAAGTAAAAAAAACAGGAGCAGGTATCAATACATGAAAGGATGGGGGTTGCTTTACCAAGTGTTAGGTCAGTAGTTAGGTTAGGTCAGGCCACCTACTACAAGACAGGTCCAACAAAGAAAGTTACAGAACACCAATAGCTGTCACCTACAGCCCCCAACTAAAACCTCACCAGTGCATCATCATGGATCTACAACCTATCCTGAAGGACAATCCCTCACTCTCACAGACCTTGGGAGACAGGCCAGTACTCGCTTCCAGACAGCCCCCAACCTGAACCAGCAACTACACACCACACAACAAAAACACCAACCCAGGAACCAAACCCTGCTACAAACCCTGGTGCCAACTCTATCCACATATCTGTTCAAGGGACACCATCATAGGTCCTAATCACATCAGCCAGACCATCTGGGGCTTGTTCGCCTGCACATCTACCAATGTGATATGTGCCAGCAATGCCCCTCTGTCATGTACATTGGCCAAACTGGACAGTCTCTACGCAAAAGAATAAATGGACACAAATCTGACATCAGGAATCATAACATTCAAAAACCAGTAGGAGAACACTTCAATCTCTCTGGTCAATAACAGACCTCAAAGTAGCAATTCTTCAACAACAAAAAACTTCAAAACAGACTCCAACGTGAATCTGCAGAACTGGAAAACGAGGAGTCCTTGTGGCACCTTAGAGATTAACAAATTTATTTGGGCATAAGCTTTCATGGGCTAGAACCCACTTCATCAGATGTATGAAGTAAAACATATAGGAGCAGGTATCAATACATGAAAGGATGAAAGCTTATGCCCAAATAAATGTGTTAATCTCTAAGTGCCACAAGTCTAAAATGGTTGCCCTGCCCCCAGTTACTTCCTTCAGCTTCTGACATGAGAAATTGTCCCCAGTACATTGCAAGAATTTATAGGATATTTTGTATTTTGCCTTGTTACTTTTCCAACAGATGTCTGAGTAGTTAAAGTCTCCATTACTTGTGTTTTAGTTATTTCTGTTGTTTGTTCTATAAATGCCTCATCTACCTCCTCATCCTGATTAGTGGTCTATAGTAGACCCCTAGCATGATATTGCCAGTTGTTTGTTCCCCTCTTTTATTGTCACCCAGAGACTTTCTACTGGTCTGCCTGTCACCTCCTTGTGGACCTCAGTACGAGTGTAAATATTCTTGATGTATAATGCAATGTCCCCTCCTTATGTTGTTACACTGTATGTACAAGCTAGTCTAGCCGGTCCTCCACAGTGGAGTAACCTGCACTGATATATAGGGATTCACAGCAGGTTGAACAACAGAAACTCATTATAGCAGTAGAATAAATTCACGTTCTCTGGACCATGAAAAAGGAAAGAACAAAATATGGGCCCGCCAGTCCAATGGGCCCATTGTAACTTTATCCCACATGATGTGAAAAATGCCGGTTTTATTTGTGTAAATATCAAAACAGTTCTTGGAAATTTACAAACCTATTTGTTTTATTGTCTAACAGTGATTCCACAAGTTAACTATGTTGCATACAAGAAATTGTTTTTTAAATGCAATTCTAATAACTTCATTATTTATTTCATCACATGCCCTCTTGCCCTGTATCATGGAAAGGATAAATAAATACATTTCCTGCCGTAGCAATAACAACAATAAATTTCCTGAAACCATGTTAGTCTACAACACTGTGAATAATGTATAACGTGGACAAGAAGCCAAATGATGCATTGTAACTGACTTACGACTAATCTGAATTAGGAAATGGACAGAGATACTTTTTCAGATTTATATTGCCAAATATAAGTACTATTTTTTTCTTAAATACTGTTTGTTTTTTTGGAAAGTATTCCTGGTCTGGTATCAATAAATGTATTTTTCCTCCAACAGCTCCCAGTCCCAATTTGTAGCATTCAAGTTATAAATCTTGGTACAAGACAATTAAATTTAACCTTGCAAAACAATGATATTGTTGCTTCTGAGTACACCCATAGGATTGGCATCATTTCAGAAAATGATACTTCTTATGCTACCAACCAAACATTCCAAACCACATATGTTGTAATTAAATGATTAGAGCCTGGTATTTTCGGTACATTTGAAATATTTCCTTTAGCAGCAGATAATAAGACTAAAGGACACCCAAACAGAACAAGCACATATACAAGCGCATATATTTGAAATGTCCATTTTTTTAAAGGTACCTTTTCTCCCAATATCTCTATTAATAATGTTTAAGAATTTTGCTGGAGGGTGGTCCTACACGTTTTCCTAAATACTACTCTCTCTCTCTAAAAATGTATGTGTTTTTGTTTTTCCCCAAACAGAGCCCAGTCCAGTTTCTGACATCCAGGCCACAAATGTCAGCACAGAACAAGTGACCTTAACATGGAAAAACAATGACACTGCTGCTCCTAATTACACATATGTGATATCCACTGATGGGAATGGAATTTCGCCTACTCAGAACCAAACCTCCCAAAACAAAAATGCTGTAATTGGGAGACTACAGCCTGGTACCCTTTATAACTTCACAGTAGTTCCACTAGCAGCAGATAACATGACTAAAGGAGACCCAGAAGTCAAACACATCTATACAAGTAAGTAATAGAAAGATACAGTACATGTTGCTTACAATTAAATACACTCTTTCTTTTCTCTATTACCCCTTCCCCCAAGTTATGTGTATTAGTTTATGTAATAAAAATACTCCATATTGTCATCTTGTCTCCTCTTATGTGCTCCAGCCTTTACATTTCTGTTAGAGTAAAAGTTTGGCTGTGAAAGCATGTGAGATTATCAAATCACTGATTGGAAATTAGCTCATTTTTCATTCTGAATATTTCAGACGTGGAACCAATGTCCCGTTCACCAGGGGGCCCATTACTGGATATTTTTGTTGTTTTTTCTCTAAATGCCTTGCCTATCTCCTCATCCTGATTTAGTGGTCTGTACTAGACCTCCCAAAATGACATTGCTCCTTGTTTTGTTTTGTTTTTTCCTTCTTTTATCTTCACCCAGGAGGTTTGTCTGTCATCTCCTTCTGAACCTCAGTACAAGTATAAATATCCTTGATGTATAATGGAACACCACCTCCTTTTTTTGTTACACTGTATGTAAAAGCTAGTGTAGCAGATCTTCCACAGTGGAGTAACCTGCACTGATCTATAGGAATTCACAGCAGGTTAAACGGTAGAAACTCATTATAGCAAGCAATAGAATAAATTGACATATCTCTGGAACATGAAAATGAAAAGAACAACAATTGGGACCACTAGCCATTGTAATTTTATCACAGATAGATAGTGTGATCAAATGGACTTATACATTGATCCAGTCTCCTGGTTCCAAGGAGCAGCAGGGCTACTAGGGTCTTTTTGTAGTGCTTCTTTACCCGTGAGAAAAGAAGTCTAACACATTCCGTTAGTGCCTGGCCGAGTTTTACAGCTATCCCAGCGGCTTGGACACAGTCAAGCCCCCCTTCTTCTTGGTTATCCGCCAAGTCTTAGCTGTAAGTGGTGTCCTTGACTGGGGCCAGTCTCTTATCTTTAGCTTTCTTCAGTTAACTCATTCTGTTCTTTTTCCTCCCCTTGGCTGCTTTTAACCTGCGCATCCTGTGTCAGGACACCCAGCTGATGCAGCTCATACCGGAGAAGCATAATGGTGTTCCCGGCACTGTCCCAGACTCGGACCAGCCAGCGTAGGATGCCTTCTCCAGGCCCCTGCCGAAACAACTCACTCGCTTGTAGGTCCGAACGACCTCTGGTGCCACGGCACGGGCCTCTGCCTGCGCCGTGCACTCCAACGTCTTCCCGTCCAGGGCCCGCTGCCAGCGGAGCACCTCCTCGTCCTGGGCCCAAAGGGTGGTTAGGAGGAGCCACCCTAGCTCCCCCATCGCCCGCCGCTCCGTCCCAGACTGCCGGTTCGCCCGCAACCGCTGTAAGCTCTCAAGCAGCTGCTCGGACGTAACCCCAGCTGCCTGCTGGAATCCCGGCCAGTTGGCTGGAGCCGCCCAGCCTGCCAAGGTCCGCGCTACCGACCCCCAGCGTTCCGTCTGGGGCCACCCCGGTATGCGCTGTAGGGACAGCAACGGCTTCCCTACCTCCCCTACCTTCTGCCAAAGCGGCATCGTCTTCCAGAGCACCCTGCTCGCTGCGCCAAATGTTACGTACCAGGGAGGCCGGGGGGCCCTCCCAAGGTGCTCTGTAAGAACGAGGCCGACACACACTGTGAGTTATTGGCTTTAATGAAGGTAAAGTGACACATCTGCAACGGGGACCCCAAGCGTTGCTGTCACTGAGACGGGGACCCAGCGCCCTGTAGCTCGGCCTGGGGTGAAGTCCGAAAACAAACACAAAGCATGCTCATTTTATACAAACAGCAGCAAACCAGCTCATACATAATGCAATAGAAACTCTCCACCCTCCGGGGCTACCCCCCTGGCCAACAGCCAGGGGCTTGCCACGCAGCAGTCCCAGCCGGTCACGGCAGGTTAAAACTAGCATGCCGTGTCCTACAGTAACCGGAGGCTGAGAAAGCGGAACTGCCTAAGCTAAGCCGTAACAGAATCTTCCGTAGTTCCCTAGCCTCCTACATTATTACAGCAATAGAAATTCACATGGTCTTGGATTCCTCCAGGATGGAGACATCTGTGAGACCGTAATTTGTCATAGTCATGAACTTTGTATTTTGCAGCTTGCTCATAACTGCAGTATGTGTTTCTTCTGGAGCAACGACGTCAATATTATTCACCTTAAGAACTCTTGAAAGATAGTCACGCTTAGCATGACAGACGTTGCACATGAAGTTGAGCTGGTCCCACAGTTCTCTGGCCTAATGACTGTCCCATTGGGAATAAACACTTACAGTTATTGGGTCACAGAGACAGCGTGCATGTATTTCTGTAGTGCAGCGTTTAGAGCACCCACCTGGGAGATCCAGGGTCCAGCCCCCATCAGAATATCCCACAGCTTAGTGACTAGAGCATTGCTCCTGAGAAGTGTCAGATACCCCATTCAAATCTTTTCTCCCACTTTCCCTGACCGGGGGGAATTGGACCTGGGTCTCCCACATGCCTGGTGAGTCCTCTAATCACTATGCTAAAAGTCGTAAGGTGGGCTCTGCTGCTGCCTCCTCTGGGTTTTGCAGTAGACAACCTCAGAACATCAGGCCCTGCATGTGACTTGGACGGCCAAATGTCTATCTTCTCCTAGTTTGTGAATCACTGGGACTTAGGAAGGGCTAAGTATCTGGACACCTAGAGGGGGGCAGCAGTGTGCATGCTCAGAGACAGAAACTTAGGTGCCTAGGGAACTATTACCTTGAAAGTTTGAGCAGTTACAGGGGTTGGGCAGGAGTTTTGTGCATCATAAGGGAGCCAAAACTGAGACTTAGAAATGTAAAATAGGGACTTAAGCACCTAGCTCCTTTTTTGCATTGACCCCTAAGAGCCTGATCCAAGGCCTGTTGAAATTCATGAGAGTCTGTCCTCAAGCGCTATGAAAATAGCTGGTAGTACACACAGACTGAAGGCTCAAAGTCAGTTTTATAGAATCTCTGTACATAAATGGACTATGGCTAGCAACTCTTTTTTCATGCAGGTCACCAAACAGCCAGCAGGCTACAGTGGTTTACAATCATGAGCCTGAGCTGAAATCATACTGGTGATGTAAAGGTGACAGGCACTGCCTTACATTACCATTTCCATACAATCCCCTCCCAGAGTTACATTTTTTTCTTAATGCAATTCTTTCTTCTGCGCTAAAGATAAACAACCTCTTTCTGTTTCTTAAACAGAGCCCAGTCCAGTTTTTAACATCCAGGTTACAAATGTCAGTGCACATGAATTAACTTTTACATACAGTTACAGGATATATATTAAAAATAAAACCTGACCTATTGGGAACCAGACCTTGAAAACCATGTGATGTAATTATTGACTTAGATCTTGGGACCTTTTACAACTTCGCAATATTTCCACTAGCAGTGGAAAATAAGACTGAAGGAGACCCAAATGCCACAAACATCTATATAAGAAAGTGACTGAGTCACACACAATCCTTTCAGCTGAATATGTGTTCTGAACTTTAGAGATCTGTCTGTTTACCTGGGCTTCTTAATTTAATACACATTCATGTACATTTGAGTTCAGGAGCTTGTAACTTTAATCTGGAACATTCATGGGGAGAAGAAAAGAAATCTAAAACCTAGGTGTGTTTACAATTAGCTTGGTCTCTAATTTAGTTATTTTTCAGGCAGCAGTACATGGGGCTGCTGGGAATAGAGAGTAAGTAATATCTTCTTTAAGGGTCAATTTCACTGCACCCACACATGGCCCATCTAAAATTTCATGATAAATTGGGATATCAGACTTTGATAGATCTACTGGACCAGACAACCCAGTGTGGCAATTCCTATGGAATGCAGGGGGTTGGAAATGTAAACTCCACTGCTAATACTTCAGAGTTAAGAGTGTAAGGCTAGTACAGCCAGCCCACAACTGCTATTCCTCAACAAATAATTGTCTCTTGTCTTCAATAGTGCCCACTCCAGTGTTTAACATCGAGGTTTCCAGTGTCAGTACACATGGAGTATCTTTAACGTGGGAGAACAAAGATGCTGCTGCTTCTGAGTACAGTTACAGGATACTCATTGAAAATGAACCTTCATCTACTAGGAACATGACATCCAATACCACAAAAGCTGTAATTACAGGCTTAAATCCCGGTACATTGTACCAATTCAAAATATTTCCACTTGCAGCAGATAAGACTGAAGGATACCCAAATTCGACGTTGATTTATACAAGTAAGTCATTCAGCCACATATAACTGTTTTTCTGAATTCGCACTCTGCCAATCAGTATTCTCACCTCAGCTTCTTTATTAAGAAGCACTTTCCAGTATCGTTTGAGTTTTAAGTATAGCATAACTACCCAATCTGAAGCATTTTTTTAAAGCTTTTCAACATCCTACATTTTCAAAAGTGACTGGTGATTCTTGTGGCCTCAATTTTTGCATTTTCAACATCTTGGTCATGCCCGATTTTCCAAAAGTTGGTGCTTACCTTAAAATGGCCTAATTTTCAGAAGTCTCCAGTAGGGCACTCAAAAGTTGAGGCGTCTGTGGCAGGGTGACGACTCACCAGCACGGCGCCTCCTGCTGGTCATCCAGGGAATTAGCTCTTTCCCGCCCAGAGGGCCCTCTGCCAGCTGATGTCCTTCCGAGACCTTGGTACCCTTTTCTCAAGGGTTCTGCCCGTCGCAGTACCCCCTCACTCTGAGTCTTCCCTCTCAGGGGGACCCCCACCCTCTATCCCCACCACTACTCAGTGGCTACTGTCAGTCATCGTCTTGCCCCCGCTCCCTGGGGCAGACTGCAGTCTGTAAACCACTCATCATCGGCAAGGGGGGTTGGACCAGCTGCCTCTGCCTATCTCTGGGCAGCCCCTCTGCAGCCGCAGCACCCTTTGTGGACCCTTAACTCGGCCTGCAGTCTGCGGCTTTGCTAGGCTGGAGCTCCCCAGCTCCCTCTGCTCTTCCCCAGCACTGCTCCACCCTAGGTACCCTCCTCAGCTTCTAGGCAGCCAGGTCCTTCTCCCTCAAGAAGCTAGAAGAAAGAGTGCCTTTTCAGCCTCTGGCCCTCAGCCCTCTTATAGGGCTAGCCGTGGCCTGACTGGGGAGTGGCCTCACCTATGTGTGCTTCCCCAATCAGCCTTTCTTTTCCCAGATGTAGCCCTCTCCAGGGCTGTTTTAACCCCTCTGGGCAGGAGCAGGGTGGCCACCCCGCTACGGTGTCCCACATCACTAGTTACTTTTGAAAATGTGGGCCAGTGTATTTAGGTGTGTTACCATATTTAGGATGACATGGTGCAAGTTTGAAAAAGAAGAGAATTCAGGAGTAAATTAATGTATTCTTTAAAACCCAGAGAAAGCTGAAATACTGATGCTGAACCAAGTATATCTAGACCATTTCTCACGGGAGTTGGTCCAACCTGTTGTGTTGGCTTAGTTTACATTTGATAGAGAGGTACACGTCTTACTTACTTACTTACCACGACTGGAAGAAATCTGTTTTCTCTTTGGTGGGTGACAGATTTCAGAACATATTTTCAGTATATATACAGCTCCTTAAATATCATTTACACGTACATCTCATAAACATAAAAATGATCAGCATGATCCTGGCTTTCATTTAAGACTTCATGTGATATTCTGTATGGATAAATACTCTGAAGGCAGTGTGTTAGACGTAGTGACTATCAGGCCAATTAAGAGTTGTTGGTACTCAACAGTGAACCCTTTGCCAGAAGACATCAATGGGACTCCGTGTCCCAGTGTCATCCGCACATTTTATAAGCATACTCTCCATCCAGTCAGCCAAGTCATTAATGAAAATGTTGAATACCACCAAACCCAGGACAGTCCTATGGGACCTCACTAGATATGTCCTCTCAGCTTCACAGCAAACCATTAATAACTGCTATTTAACTGGTCTTTCACCAAGTTGTGTACCCACCTTATAGTAAATTAATCTAGACAACGCATTTCCTAGTTTGCTTGTGAGACTATCCTATGGGACTGTGTCAAAAGCCTTACACAAAGCAACATGTATTATGTCTACTGTTCTCCTTCCTCCTCCCCCACCAATCCCTTAGACCGGTAACCCAGTGAAAGAAGTAAATTAGGTTGATTTAGCATGATCTGTTCTTAACAAATCCATGTTGGCTATTACCTTTTATCCTATTATCCTCTAGGTGTGTACAAATTTATTGTTTAGTAATGTATATCTTTCCAGGTATTAAAGTCAGACTAACTGGTCTATATTTCCCCAGGTCGTCTTTGTTCCCCTTTTTAAAGATAGGCACTTTATTCTGCCATTCTCTAGTCCATCTTTCATGAGCTCTTGAAGATAATCGCTAATGGTTCCAAGATTCCTTAAATACCCTAGTCTGAATTCTATCAGGCCCAGCCAACTTGAATACATCTACATTATTTAAATATCCTTTAACTTGTTCTTTCCCTTGTCTGGCTTGTGTTCCTCCCCCTTAGTGTTAAATTGTGACAAGATGCTTAAAACAATATTATCATTTTAGTGAAGACTGAAGCAAAGTTAGATGTTAACTTCTCAGCCTTCTTTATGTAGTCTGTTATCTCTTCTACCCTGCTAAATAGTGGGCCTACATTTTCCTTTGTCTTTCTCTTGCTATAATTTATTTATAGAACCTCTTCTTATCGCCTTTTATGTCTCGTGAAGTGTAACTCACCGAATCCCTTAGCCTTTTCGATTTCACTCCTACATGCTCATGCTATTCTTTTGTACTCATCCTCAGTAATTTGATCATGTTTTCACTTTTTGTAGGATTCCTTTATGATTTTAAGCTCATTAAAGGGCTCATGATGGAGCCCTATCAGTATCTTACTTTTCTTCCTATCTTTCCTTCACATCAGGATACTTTGCTGTTGCATCTTTAATCTTGTCTCTTTGGGAAACTGCCAGCTCTCCTGAGCTCCTTTTTTCCCTTAGATTTTCTTTCCATGGGGCCTTACCTACCAGTTCTCTGAGTGAGTAAAAATTTGTTTTTTTGAAGTCCATTGTCCTTTTCTGCTGCTCTCTCCTCCTTTTCTTTAGAATCATGAAATCTATCATTTGAAGACCACCTTCAGTCTTCTACCTTCAGATTCCCAACCAACTCTGTTCTGCTTTTCAGTTTCAAGTCTAAAATAACAGGTTTCAGTGTTAGCCATGTTAGTCTGTATTAGCAAAAAAAAACCAAAAAACGAGGAGTCCTTGTGGCACCTTAGAGACTAACAAATTTATTTGGGCATAAGCTTTCGTGGGCTAGAACCCACTTCATCAGATGTATGAAGTAAAAAATACAGGAGCAGGTATCAATACATGAAAGGATGGGGGTTGCTTTACCAAGTGTTAGGTCAGTAGTTAGGTTAGGTCAGGCCACCTACTACAAGACAGGTCCAACAAAGAAAGTTACAGAACACCAATAGCTGTCACCTACAGCCCCAACTAAAACCTCACCAGTGCATCATCATGGATCTACAACCTATCCTGAAGGACAATCCCTCACTCTCACAGACCTTGGGAGACAGGCCAGTACTCGCTTCCAGACAGCCCCCAACCTGAACCAGCAACTACACACCACACAACAAAAACACCAACCCAGGAACCAAACCCTGCTACAAACCCTGGTGCCAACTCTATCCACATATCTGTTCAGGGACACCATCATAGGTCCTAATCACATCAGCCAGACCATCTGGGGCTTGTTCGCCTGCACATCTACCAATGTGATATGTGCCAGCAATGCCCCTCTGTCATGTACATTGGCCAAACTGGACAGTCTCTACGCAAAAGAATAAATGGACACAAATCTGACATCAGGAATCATAACATTCAAAAACCAGTAGGAGAACACTTCAATCTCTCTGGTCAATAACAGACCTCAAAGTAGCAATTCTTCAACAACAAAAAACTTCAAAACAGACTCCAACGTGAATCTGCAGAACTGGAAAACGAGGAGTCCTTGTGGCACCTTAGAGATTAACAAATTTATTTGGGCATAAGCTTTCATGGGCTAGAACCCACTTCATCAGATGTATGAAGTAAAACATATAGGAGCAGGTATCAATACATGAAAGGATGAAAGCTTATGCCCAAATAAATGTGTTAATCTCTAAGTGCCACAAGTCTAAAATGGTTGCCCTGCCCCAGTTACTTCCTTCAGCTTCTGACATGAGAAATTGTCCCCAGTACATTGCAAGAATTTATAGGATATTTTGTATTTTGCCTTGTTACTTTTCCAACAGATGTCTGAGTAGTTAAAGTCTCCATTACTTGTGTTTTAGTTATTTCTGTTGTTTGTTCTATAAATGCCTCATCTACCTCCTCATCCTGATTAGTGGTCTATAGTAGACCCCTAGCATGATATTGCCAGTTGTTTGTTCCCCTCTTTTATTGTCACCCAGAGACTTTCTACTGGTCTGCCTGTCACCTCCTTGTGGACCTCAGTACGAGTGTAAATATTCTTGATGTATAATGCAATGTCCCCTCCTTATGTTGTTACACTGTATGTACAAGCTAGTCTAGCCGGTCCTCCACAGTGGAGTAACCTGCACTGATATATAGGGATTCACAGCAGGTTGAACAACAGAAACTCATTATAGCAGTAGAATAAATTCACGTTCTCTGGACCATGAAAAAGGAAAGAACAAAATATGGGCCCGCCAGTCCAATGGGCCCATTGTAACTTTATCCCACATGATGTGAAAAATGCCGGTTTTATTTGTGTAAATATCAAAACAGTTCTTGGAAATTTACAAACCTATTTGTTTTATTGTCTAACAGTGATTCCACAAGTTAACTATGTTGCATACAAGAAATTGTTTTTTAAATGCAATTCTAATAACTTCATTATTTATTTCATCACATGCCCTCTTGCCCTGTATCATGGAAAGAATAAATAAATACATTTCCTGCCGTAGCAATAACAACAATAAATTTCCTGAAACCATGTTAGTCTACAACACTTTGAATAATGTATAACGTGGACAGGAAGCCAAATGATGCATTGTAACTGACTTACGACTAATCTGAATTAGGAAATGGACAGAGATACTTTTTCAGATTTATATTGCCAAATATAAGTACTATTTTTTTCTTAAATACTGTTTGTTTTTTTGGAAAGTATTCCTGGTCTGGTATCAATAAATGTATTTTTCCTCCAACAGCTCCCAGTCCCAATTTGTAGCATTCAAGTTATAAATCTTGGTACAAGACAATTAAATTTAACCTTGCAAAACAATGATATTGTTGCTTCTGAGTACACCCATAGGATTGGCATCATTTCAGAAAATGATACTTCTTATGCTACCAACCAAACATTCCAAACCACATATGTTGTAATTAAATGATTAGAGCCTGGTATTTTCGGTACATTTGAAATATTTCCTTTAGCAGCAGATAATAAGACTAAAGGACACCCAAACAGAACAAGCACATATACAAGCGCATATATTTGAAATGTCCATTTTTTTAAAGGTACCTTTTCTCCCAATATCTCTATTAATAATGTTTAAGAATTTTGCTGGAGGGTGGTCCTACACGTTTTCCTAAATACTACTCTCTCTCTCTCTAAAAATGTATGTGTTTTTGTTTTTCCCCAAACAGAGCCCAGTCCAGTTTCTGACATCCAGGCCACAAATGTCAGCACAGAACAAGTGACCTTAACATGGAAAAACAATGACACTGCTGCTCCTAATTACACATATGTGATATCCACTGATGGGAATGGAATTTCGCCTACTCAGAACCAAACCTCCCAAAACAAAAATGCTGTAATTGGGAGACTACAGCCTGGTACCCTTTATAACTTCACAGTAGTTCCACTAGCAGCAGATAACATGACTAAAGGAGACCCAGAAGTCAAACACATCTATACAAGTAAGTAATAGAAAGATACAGTACATGTTGCTTACAATTAAATACACTCTTTCTTTTCTCTATTACCCCTTCCCCCAAGTTATGTGTATTAGTTTATGTAATAAAAATACTCCATATTGTCATCTTGTCTCCTCTTATGTGCTCCAGCCTTTACATTTCTGTTAGAATAAAAGTTTGGCTGTGAAAGCATGTGAGATTATCAAATCACTGATTGGAAATTAGCTCATTTTTCATTCTGAATATTTCAGACGTGGAACCAATGTCCCGTTCACCAGGGGGCCCATTACTGGATATTTTTGTTGTTTTTTCTCTAAATGCCTTGCCTATCTCCTCATCCTGATTTAGTGGTCTGTACTAGACCTCCCAAAATGACATTGCTCCTTGTTTTGTTTTGTTTTTTCCTTCTTTTATCTTCACCCAGGAGGTTTGTCTGTCATCTCCTTCTGAACCTCAGTACAAGTATAAATATTCTTGATGTATAATGGAATACCACCTCCTTTTTTTGTTACACTGTATGTAAAAGCTAGTGTAGCAGATCTTCCACAGTGGAGTAACCTGCACTGATCTATAGGAATTCACAGCAGGTTAAACGGTAGAAACTCATTATAGCAAGCAATAGAATAAATTGACATATCTCTGGAACATGAAAATGAAAAGAACAACAATTGGGACCACTAGCCATTGTAATTTTATCACAGATAGATAGTGTGATCAAATGCCAATTTTATTTGTGTAAATGTCAAAACAGTAACTGGAAATTTACAACACTATTTGTTTATTTGTCCATTTTTTTTAAATGAACACCCCGCCCCATACATCTATTAATAATTTTTAAGAATTTTGCTGGAGGGAGGTCCTACATGTTTTCCTAAATACTACTCTCTATTTTAAAATGTATGTGTTTTTGTTTTTCCCCAAACAGAGCCCAGTCCAGTTTCTGACATCCAGGCCACAAATATCAGCACAGAACAAGTGACCTTAACGTGGGAAAACAATGACACTGCTGCTTCTAATTACACATATGTGATATACACTGATGGGAATGGAATTTCTCCTACTCGGAACCAAACCTCCCAAAACAAAATTGCGGTAATTGAGGAATTACAGCCTGGTACCCTTTATAACTTCACAGTAGTTCCACTAGCAGCGGATAACGTGACTGAAGGAGACCCAAAAGTCAAAGAGATCTGTACAGGTAAGTAATAGAAATACACAGAATATGTTGCTTACAATTAAATGCAGGCACTCTTTCTTTCCTCTGTTACTCCCCACAACCCCAATGTACATGTATTTGTTTATGTAATAAAAGTACTCCATATTGTCATCTTGCCTCCTGTTATGTGCTCCACCCTTTACATTTCTGTTAGAATAAACGTTTGGCTGTGAAAGCATGTGAGATCATCAAATCACTGATTGGAAATCAGCTCATTTTTCATTCTGAATCTTTCAGAAGTAGAACTAATGTCCTATTCATCATGGGCCAGTTGCTTGAGTCTGGCCAAGCTGTGTTCAGCACAGACCTAGAGAGAAGTAGTGCTAACAGTATACAGTATCTACACTTGTGGCTAAAGTTTGATTCCCAGCTCAAGGAGACACGCTTGCATGCTAAAAACAGAGCTTAGCCATGGTGGTGAAAGCAGCGGGATGGGCCAGCTATCCTGATTATGTGCCTAGGGTCTTCGATGGGCATATATACTCCAGGTGGCTAGGCCATTCCTCTACTAGTGCTGCCATGGCTACACACTTTTTTTAGTGTGCTAGCTCAATGAGAGCTAGTACAAGTATGTCTCCTTGAGCTGGAGATTACACTTCCAGCTCCCAGTGTAGACATCCGCTAAGACACATCTTCATTTCTCTAATTTTGAGGCTGGTGGAGGCCAGTTCAGCTCCACCATAACTTAGAGCAGCCTAATGGCTGCTCTAAGAGCCAGATTTTCAAAGGTATTCAAGCATGGAAAGATGAAGATTGGTGCCCAGTGGGACTTTAAAGGTGCATTTAAAAATCCCATTGGGCACATATCTGCATCTTTAGGTGTCTAAATACCCTTGAAAATCTGGCCCTAAATATCTCTGGCAGTAATGGTCTGTATGAAGCACTTTACCATAGGATCACTTGAGTACAAGATCTCTGTCATACTCCTACACTTGGAAGGAGTATGGGGGCAGGTGGGGCACTGGATGGGTGGCATAGAGACACCAGTTCAGTCCCCTCCAGGAATTTCCCTAAACCCAGATGGATCCAAAAATCCCCCATTAAGAACACTTTCCAGGTGCTGTACTAAGTACTGCAAAACAGCTAGAAGGGGTGCTGAAGGTCTCTCTCTCTCTCACACACACACTCTCTTACAGTCTGAATTTTCTTGTGAATATTTCACATGCTTGTATCTAGGCATATCTCAGTGATGAGGTGTTAGTGGTTTCCACATGCACAGTATGCAGGCACCCAAAAGTACATTATTGTGTAGATTGGCAAAAAAAATTGTTTGTTTGTTTTAGTTTACTTCAATCAGTAGAAAGAATCAATTAACTTGTAACCAATTTAACCTAAAATGGATCCTTTCTCTGTGATAGTCTTCTGAGGTTCCCAGAATTATAAATTAGTGTGTTACCCCCTCAGCCTCTGCAAGTGAGTTTTGCTACTGCTAAGCTGTGACACGATTCCCTGACACACCAGCTTATCTGTCTTGCCAGCAAACTCTTCAGGACTCTGCTAGTCTAAACCTTGTTTGGCAGGTAACAAATAGTGAACCTCAATTCCCGAGTTCTTTATAGAACAGTCATTCATTCATGAGGTGTCTAATGTTGCTTTTGGGTGGCATACATTCTTTGCAAGCTAGTTGCTTCTTCCTGCATTTTTAAACACAGTGTAAACTCGTAAACCTCAGAATGTTTGGCAGGTTGCCATAAAAAGAGAAATATGGACAGAGCACAAAAGCAAAATGTATACCATAAATCAGAGAAGAAAGGAATTATAGCACCATGGGAAGAAAGAAGACTGAGCATGTGGTATAGAGATGAGAGAGAACAGAAAAATAGCAGAAAACATAAAAGGAAAGAGGTGCTAGATAATATTTATTTAGTAATACAATAAATGTATGTGGTGCTTCCCAGGCAGATGAAAACCAGGGTTCCTGCCCTGTAGAGCTTAAGTGGATTAAACAGATAACCATCCAGTTTGTTCTACTAACCTCTTTTCTTTTGCAGAGCCTGCACCAGTGCCTTCATTTAACTGTACACCAGTGACTAAAGAGCCTAAGTTAACACTAAAGTGGGAGCGCCCTGCTGGTGACAGTACTGGCTTCAGCATTAACATATTCAATGATGCCTGGAGCAACAAAACACTGGTTTTGGCTGATAGCCTAGAAACAACTGTAACAAATTTAAATTATTCCACCTCCTACAGTGTTAGTATTATAACCCGTTCATGTGAGAAAGACAGCCTTCCAATGCGAATAACATGCGATACAAGTATCACTGGTAAGTGTAAAAAGTTTGGTGTGGGGTACAGGGCCAAAAAAACAAAAAGCAAAAAAACCCCTCTAAGCTGCAAAATGTGTAGCATTATACAGTACATGTGAATATTCAAGCTATGAGAGAGAGACCTTATCTTCATTCAAAGTTGTGTGTGAAAATTTATATATTAACTATGTAGAATTAGTATGATCAAAGATATGAACTTTTATTTCCTTACAGCATTTTTATATGGATGAGACACTATTTCTTTGTTGACTTACTTGATTTTAAAGCTGCTTCTTTAAGTGACATTTAAAATGTGCTGGGTAATGTGGGTTTATATGATGTTGCCCAATGTGCAAATTGCAGTAATGAGAGAAAATGGTGGGCTTTCTTTGTAGCTTTTTCTAGGTAGTTGGCGAAGATAGATATTTCAACATAAGGTATCTTTCTCCTTGATTCACCTTTTCCTTCCCACATGTTGAGATGCTAATTAATATTAATATTTCTCTGTCACAGACCCACCTGCTCCAATAGAAAAGCCTATTATTACGTCAATCACTCACAACTCCTTTAAAATTAAGTTCAGTGGGTTTGAGTCAAAAAATGGACCGCTAAAGGCCTATGCAATAGTAATCACAACAACTAAAGGTAAGATGTTAGGATGTTAGCTCCCAGATGTATTATTATTATATCAGACATCATGTGTATATCCATCGGGACAAAATTTTTAGATCTTAAACTAAGTGGAAGGGGAAGAGTTACTCCTGATATTTGCAGTTGCTGTTCAGAAACATAGAGTGAAATTCTGACTCAACTAAAGTCAATGGCAAAACTCTCATTGACTTCATAGGCCAGGATTTCACTCATAGACTTGACTGGACTGAATTATTCTAGTTCATAGGCCTTTCACAATGTTGGCACTGTTCTATCTGATCAGCTTCCTTATTGGTTTGCCAGTAACACCAACTGCAAAATTGTATAGTGTCTTTTTTTTTTTTTGTAGAATGATTCTAGGAGCTGGTAATTAACAACTTCTGAATTTTGGGGTGTTTTTCAAGGTTGTGAAGATTATTACAATAAAAATGTCAGAAAGTTGGGGGGGGATGAAGCACTGTTCAACCCTTTGTACTAGTAATATCCTATTGTCATTGGGGGGATTTTTATGGATGAAAGGCAGGACGAACATTGTCAGCATCATGCTAAGGAAAACTGAGGAAGCCATAAGGCTTCCTATGGAGAATTGCTATAAAACACATTATCTTTAAAACATCAAAAATCAAAGACAAATTTTACTTGGTTAACCACAGTGATAATTCATGAAATCAGCAAGCCTGTTCTTTGCAGGCTAAAATATGTTTCATTCCTGCAAATGAGGGCAGCTGAAATAAGTTGTTCCCCAATGCAGGATTGTATTGACATATAAACAGATATAATAACTGAACTTAGGGTGACCAGATGACAAAACCAAAATATTGGGACACGTGAGGGTGGGCAGGGCACTGCCGAAGCAAAAAAAAACAACCAAAAACCCAGAGCACTGCCAAAGCCAAATATCAGGACAAATGGCTTCCCGGCAATACATCTGTCGGGACGCAGTACAAACAGCTGAATATCGTGACAGTCCCGATTTTATCGGGACCACCCTACCTCAACTTGCCTTTTGTTTTAACAATGAGTATGCATCTCTCAGCAGCTTCCTTTGTAGATCTTCCTTCCATATTTTTTTAAAGTACACTTTCTTGTACAATAGTGATTACATCACTGATGATACCTGAATAGCTTCTTGTATTCCGGTATCCTCGGTTTGCCTTATTTGATGGCCCCAAAATTACATTGTTAATGTCAGTGTTTTATCGACATACTTGTATTTTTTTCAGATGCCTCTAACCACTAATAGTTAAAGCTAAATCACATGCAAAGCATGGGTCTATATTGTGTTTGTTCACTTGGGCAAGAAAATAGATGTTTCTAGTCATGACTGGTGGAAACTGAGAAAGGAGATACCAATTCGTCAGCGTCAGATGCTTTACTATAAGGGGAAAAGATTTTAGAAAATGGCTCATCCGCCTTGATAAAGTGTAACGTTAATGCTCCAACTGTATAACGCTCAATTGTCTGTAATCTTAGTACACTAAGTTTAGGGTGGGTTTGTGGTGTTTGGGTCAGTAATAGAAGTCATTTGTAACTTTTTCATCATTCTCTTCAGTGCAGAAACAGCATCAGCTGCTCTAATGTAAAGCAAGCAGGATTTCAGAGAAACTATTCTGCCTTGAGCCCTGATCCTGTACCATTAAAGGCAATGATTTCAGTGAGCCCTAAGTTCCCCTGTAGCATGCACATCATTTGTTTTTTAGCTGTTACAGTTTGCTAACAAAACAACCTTCCCTAGCTTTTCCTCAACCTCTTGTTAGATATTAATTTAATGCAATTTTCTTTAAAAGGGGGGGAGGGTATTTTTTTAAAATAATAAGTGCAGATGCCCGAGGGCAGCCTTGAGTGCAGGGCTAGAAGACCTCATGAGATCCCTTCCAGTCTGACACTTTTATGGTTCACTTCTGTGATATGCACAAATTCCTCTAACAGTGGCCGGCTACTTCCTCCTCACATAACACTGAACATTTAACTCTGTGTGTTTGCTATGAACTCATCTCTGGCAGCAAGCAATTTGAAATGCATTGTTACCTGATCATTTTTACATGCTTTAGTGACATAATCTGCTTCAAAATCCAGGAATTAATTCTTTCCTTGACAGCATCATAGGGCAGGGATTGGGAGAAAGAGCCTAATGTACTTAGACAACCTCGCTTCATGTTTTGTGATATAAGGTGTTTTTATACCATGTTACCCACTCCACCTTCATCCTTGAATTTACAACATTAGATTAAAAATTATGTTTAGAACGTTATCTTAAGCAATTTGACTTAGCGATTGCATGGCTTGATCGCATTAAGAGTCCAGTCAACCCAGGAACCATTTCTTCTGAGTCTTCTGAACTAGGAGCTGTTGATTCCCAAACAACTCCTATTTGGGCTATGTCGACCAGTTCTTTTAACAGCAAGAGGAGGCCAAAGCAGCCCTTACTTCTCAGGTTCTTGAGGTTTATGTGCTAAATCCTGGCATGCTAAGAGCCTGTCTTCACTACCAAATTGGGTCCTATTTGTTAACTCGACTCTTCAAGGTGATTTTCTGCCTCAGTATTAAGCACAGTTTTGCAGCTAGTGGAGACAGGGATGATGTAGTACCATGGCCTACCAGGTCTGGCTTTCATCTGGTTGCTGCTTTAGTTTCTCCTCCCTCAGTCTAGATCACCCATTCTCGGAGTCTGGTTTGGTTTCTGCAGTAGCTAGGGGTCCAAGTCACTGCAAAAGGCTAAGTCATGAAAGAAAAAGTCCACCCCTTCCAGGGTCTCCAGCTCCAAAACAAACATGAGTCTTCCACCTCAGTCTCAAGCTGGACAAAGCCCCTCCTTCTTGAAGATCTGTCTGTCTTCTTTCTTCAAAATCCAGACATGCTCTAGCCTGCCATCTTTCCTTCTCATCCCTCATCCTCTCCTGGGCTTCTCTGATTCTCTCCCTGCTCTCTACCAAGCACTGACTGCCAGGACTTTCTACCTGGAATCTCCCTTCACGTCTTTTGGTCCTCTACAAGTTTCTGTTTTAGCTCCACCCCAGAAGGCCTAATTTAGCCACATGACCTGCCTGTTATGTGACTTTGCTCATTTTCTTCACCTGGACAGGCGGGTAAGTGTGTCACAGGTGGGAGTGGATCCATCTCCTCTGAAAGGGTGATTCTTAAAGTCACCCAGTGACAGCCAAGTTGTGTTGAATGTCTTGTCAGCTGGCTTTGATAAACCTGTATGTGTCAACTGATCATGGTTAAACATGGCTTGTCCCATCTACACTGACTGCAAAGCTGTGTTAGTTAATGCGGCTCCTCAAGGTCGGGTTCTAACTTGATCAGATTTGTCTAGTGAAGACTATCCTAGAAGGATTTTCAGCCGTGTGCAGTGAAGTTTCACTACAGAAGACTTCAGCGCAGGTAGTTTTCTGCAAAGAAGTGTTTTGTATATCCAAAAGGTTATTGCTCTGGGGACAAAATAAATAAATTGTTCTACAGTGAAAAGAGTATCTGAAATTGTCCATATTGCCCTTTAATTTCAGGCAATATTCCACATTTGCTGGAATAGTCATAATCGTTAGTTAGTATTTTACTATTATTGCCCTTGAGCCAGTCCCTGTATTTTAAAATATAATTTTACAAAAACATTAGTTGATGTCTGTTGTATATATTTGTATTTTCAGAAGGCAATATACCTCCAAGTAGCAGCTTGAACTATACATACAATGACTTCAAGGAAAATAAAAGAAAAACATACATAACAAGTGTCATAACCGCTACGCAAATGAGAGCCTTTTCCTCCCGTTCAAATAGTTCAGAATATGTAATGGAAGTAGGAGATGCATCCAAATCGCATGCCTATTCCAATGGGCCGCTGGAACCACTTGGTTCATACCGGTATTTATCTTGTTGTTTGTTGTAATTTCCTTGTATACAATTGAAATCTAAGTAATCATTGGATCACCAGATCATAAATACTAACTGTCAGGCTTCAATTGTTAACTCAATCTAATGTGACTATTTTGTTTTCCTTCCCTCTCATCAGGGCGAGTGTTGCAGGTTTCACTAAAATTGAATTTAACAATGGTGAACTTATTGTTGAAGAGAGAAGCTATGTATCATTTACACCTTATTCTCAGGCAATTATATTACTCCAGGATCCAGGTAAAGCTAAAATAAAATGTTGCATTGAATGTTTTGCATATATTGGGCCCAACGGGGTTCTCATTTCAATTCTTGGCAAAACACCCATTGACTTCAATGAAAGGAGGCTTGGGTCTATTTATCTATAATATTGTAATATAATTGGTCTGTAGATTTACAACTGAGCAGTTCTACGAAAACTCTCTTATATGCATATATTACATAATCCCTAACAGAAAAAATAAGTGACAAAACAAACCTTAAACATGATATACTAAAATGAGAGTGGAAAGCTGCTGATACAATAAGACTTTGAGAGATAAGTAAAGTAGGGATTGAAATTATTGTGTTTTTGCACTCCCTGTAAATTAGAGATTGATATGTAGAAAAGAAATGGTGGAATCATGCTCCTATAATCCCAGTATTTCTTGTTTAGCCCCATTTTTACTGCTGTTCTTTATCAACACTTGATATTGGCATCACTTAAAGGTGTTTCATAGTTACAGAGAGGGGCTGGTGAGTAAGGTGCTAGCTAGGGACTTGAGAGACCCAAGTTCAATTCCTTGCTCTGTCATAGACTTCCTGTTCCTCTAGGCCAGATTTTCAGATGTGTTTAGGTGCCTAAAGATCCAGATAGGTACATAGGGGGTGTGACGGGTGCCACCTGGAACTGGGGTACCACTGAGCCAGCCTGGACTCCTTTACACTGTATTGCTGTGACAAGCTCTGAAGCCCCCTTGAGCACACATACAGGTAGGGACACGCTCAGCTGCAGTTACATACAGACACTGTGATCAGCTCTGCATGGGAAGACTTCAGCTAAGGAACTTCCCGGCTGCTCAGGCATGCCACCCCCTCTGGAGTGTAAACCCAAAATTATACCATTTTGCATTGCACAGGGATCTGTACAGCATAAGCTCATAAAATTCATTCCCTCTTTCAATGTAGAAAAGAATATACACAACAGCTTTCTGCCCCGAGTTATGATTTCCAGAAAGACAAAGCAAAAACTAATTTATTAACTACAAAAGATAGATTTTAAGTGATTATAAGGGATAGCAATCAAATCAAAGCAGATTACCTAGCAAATAAACAAAACACACAAACTAAGCTTAATATACTACATAGATCGGATATGAATAGCAAATTCTCATCCTAAATGATGATACCAGCAGGCTGCATGTTCTTAAGGGGCAAGCTGTGCAGGCTTACACTTAGAAATCCCAGGTGTTCCATTCACAGGCTAAAAATCCCTTTAGCCTGCGTCTAGCACTTCCCTCCCAGTTCAGCGTTTGTTCCTCAGGTGTTTCCAGGAGTGTCTTTGGAAAGGGAGTCAGTGAAGAACCACAATGATGTCACTGCCCTGCCTTAAATAGCCTTTGCATATGGCCGGAACCCTTTGTTTCAAAGCTTGGTTCCCACTCCAGTCAGTGGAAAAATAGTGGGATCCAAGATGGAGTCCAGCACCAGGTGACCTGGTTACACATCCCTGTAGTGTTACAGCAGCCATGAGTCGGAGGGTGTTTGTAGCATCCTCAGGAAGCCCCCTCCCACTGGTGGGCAATAAGCTTCTTCTAAGGTCTGTTGTTCTCTCCTTATGGCTTATTAACCTGAATGGGCCCTTCCCAGCCAGCCATGGAGGCTGAGAGCCTTTTGTCTAGTGGGCGTTCCCCATGTGTAAACACAATTTGTAATACAGATACATAGTCAATATTCCTAACTTCAGATATGAAAATGATACATGCATACAAATAGGATAATCATATTCAGTAAATTATAACCTTTTCAGTGATATCACACATGGCCTATCCAGCATAAAATACATTATGATTATATTAAAATAATATCATACTAATATCTCTATGAAGAATATGGGGTGCAGTGTCACAGTGGTATTTTTCAAAATTGCACCAGTGGGATAGATGCCTATCTGTCTTTAGGTACCTAAATACCTTTGAAAATATGGCCTCTCTGTGTGTAGCTATGGTGTAGCACCCAGCGCTGGTGCATTGTTTACATTGGCACTTTACAGCACTGACACTTGCTGTGCTCAGGGGGTTGTTTTTTCACACCCCTGAGTGAGACAGTTGCAGTGCTTAAAATTGCCAGTGTAGACAAGCCCTTGGTTTCCAATGCCAATTAGAAAATGACTATATTCTTAGTTGAGAGATGATGCAGAAATGCCAAGTTTTTATTCAATCAGACATTATAGGTCAGCTCATTTCATACGGGTGTCCTTTGCATATGAAATTTACTGCAGATAGTAGAAGTCTAAATTGTTAATGGTCGTAATTTTCACCTTGATACTTTCTTATATGACACTTGGATATACTTTCCTCTAAGCTGAGACCTGTCCTTCCTCTTATTGGGCACGGTTTGTGAAATGAATTGCAGGTTCAGATTTAAATAGATGCATCTCAAACTATCCGATTTGCTCCCTGAGTTGGATAGCTCAAAATGCAACTACTCAGGCTGTCCCTTGCAATCAAAATCCAGGTACAAAAATGGAGCCACCCTTCTGAAAATTGTGTCTGATTAAATAAAACTTGAGGAAGATGAATGGAACTATGGCAGTTTACACCAGCTGATAATCTGCCCCTTGATTGCTTTACACCATCTCTTCACTCCGAATATAGTATCTTCTTGATAGTTAATTATTGTTAACTGGAGTGGGAGGTAAAAATCAATTATTATCATTGCTTATGAGTCTGTAAACAGCATTGGATAATTCATTTTATTTTTGTAAAATCTTTAACCATATCCTTTTCTTGTTTCTTGACATTAGAAAGTCACATTAGCGTCGATTGTAGCCTGTTGATATGTTGATCATTGTTGATTTGATAGATAATTCATGAAAAGTTTCTGTTTTTATCCTCCCATAAGGTGTCATCACTGGAGCCGTTATTGGGTGTATTTTGGGTGCTGTGGCTATAGCTGCTGTAGTGGTATTCGTTTTCTGGAGACGGAGAAGGTAACACATATTAACTATTGCATTCAGTTCTGTAAAGAGAGCCACATTATTTCACCAATACAATAAAAATAATAATAAATAACTAGCCCTTCTATAATGCTTTTCATAATGAGGCAGAAGCCAGCACTATTCCTGTTTCATATACTTTAAAGAGCAATGTTTTAAAATAAGCTTTATAAATACAAAATGTTTATTTATATCACAGTAAACTCACTTAGATTATTTTGATGTGGAAACAAGGTCTTCATCATGACAGAGTATCACTGAGCAAATTCTGCTCTGTTACACTGGTGTAAATTCAGATTTACATGTATATTTGTGTAATTCAGATCAGAATTAGACTAATTGTCATGTATGTATAGTGCTCCATAGCACATTTGTAATTAGTATGTCAATGATCACATTAAGGTACTGTTAGCGTGTGTCAGCAGGGTGTACAGGGACAGGTAGAGTATGGCAAGTTAGTGCGGGGTAGATTTACATCCCAGCTTATTGCAAACTAGATGATTGTGTAGACAGGCCCTGAAGATATCTTATATAGGCTTTTTTTTTCCTCGATTGCCCACACTGGAACCCAACTTGTGGTCTGAGATTTCCTTTCTGGAGGTAATGGCAAGGCTAAGTGGAAAAGATGTAATGGAAAAGTGTTCAAAAGTTGTCCTAATAAATCTGTGAGAAAATACATAGACGCTGTGCTCCTCTAGAAAGCTGGGCTGTGCTGAGAGTGTCCCTAATTCCTGAGTCTTTTCCAGACAATCTGGAGTCCATCAAGGCTCTTTTTCTTCTCATGTTACCAGTTAAATTATGCAGAGCATACATTATAAAATGCCACTAAAAGACATGGAAGCCTTTTTTGATTTTCTTTTGCCTTCTTGTTCTGGTTGCTGTTCCTTCCCAGAAGCTTCCATCTTTGACCAACACTTGCTTCCTAAGTAGAAGATCCAGGAGAGAAGCTTTCTTTGAAGCTGTGAAGATCTTTTTATTCAAACAGCAAGGGTGTAAACACATTGTATAAACGTCTGACTTCTTAAATCATTATGTGGCATTTAGAGTCCTATTTCTAAGGCCTTTTCTACAATGAGATTTTAGCCCTGGTGCATATTCTTAGTGTAGACACAGCTTACATTGGTGCAATATGATTTTTACTAATGCGGTTGACCCTGGTTCCAAACTGGGAAAAGTTGAACCAGTGTAAACCAGGGATCTGCAATCGTACAGCTACACCAGTGTCTAAGATTGCCCTGTAGACAAGGGGGTCTGTTCCCTGTCGCCCGACTCCATTAGAACAGACTAACACTTGTCTATTGTTCATTCATGATTAAAGAATTTCTTATTAATGATTTTACTGCTCACTGTAAGTGTAGGGCATAAGGACAGCCACAGTTAGGGCTTCTTGCACAAGATCAGACGGTATATGAAAAACTATCATGAACCAGGCACAGAAAGAGCTTCTGCCAGGAATCTCATTTGTGTTCTACATACATTCTTCTAATCTCTTCCCACTCCTTCCCAACAGGAAAGATGGAAAAAATAGTGAGCTACCCTTTTCTCCGATTAGGTGAGTTAAATAATCTTTCAGCCACTATTTTCTGAGTTTACGTAAATATTGGCAAGACTTGTTCAGAACTCTGATAATGGTGTACTATACAATTTTCTGAGGTGGAGTTCCTGGTATTAGAGCTTGGAACACTTTTTATTTCCTTATGGAATTCAGGGAACCAAACATAACCTACTGCTGTCTAAAAATAATTATGTAGAGATTTTCAATGCTGCCAAATGGATTTGAACACCCGCTTCCCATGAAAATGAATGGGAATTAGATGACCAAGTCCCTTAGGTGGCTTTGCCTTGTATTCTTATGCATTGACAATATAATCCAGATTACAAAGTGCAGTGTGTAGAGGACCTGCCTGCACTATGTCTAAGCAAGATTGTCCACTGTAGCCTCAATGCTCCCCTGTGATAGGGCTACTTTGTGCTGAACCACCAGTGCAAAATAGCCTTAAAGCCAGGACAGGGGGATATAGGAGAGTCACCCCAGTAGAGGGGGAACCTCAAGTAGTGCAGAACTGGCATAAAATGTCTCAGACACCATGGAAGCCAAGGGCATCCCAGTGATTCCTAGCAGCCTTTGAGGCCATTGGCAGTCAGTCAAAGTTATACCAGGAGATTGACCTAATACACGACCAACCTAGGATCAGGGACTCACAAAGGTGACTTAATGCCACCTTTTTACATCCTCTTTCCTAAATTGCATTGAAACTCCTTCGCTGCAGTAGAGCATTGGAGCTATATGTCTAGTTGTCCTGGAGTGTTTGAGGTGTATAATAAAGCTTGTTAGAGTAATATAGTAAAAGTATAACTGCGCTGTGTCTAATAATTTTTTTTCTTTTTTCCTTTCCTCAAGACCCAAGAAGTAAGTAAATCACATTTCGTAAACATGAACGACTGCCATTAACTGAATTTACGGTTTTTTTAGCTAATAACAAATACTAATAAATGGTTTTGTTCGTTTTAGATCCAAGTCAATTAAAGTTGAAAACTTTGAGTCCTACTTTAAGAAACAGCAAGCTGACTCAAACTGTGGATTTGCTGAAGAGTATGAAGTATGTATTACCAGTTGTTATGAAGTTCAGTTATGTATTTTTACAGACAGGAGAAAAATAGCTTCTCTTTGGGAAGTAGCTAGGCATTGTTTAGAGGAGAGAGGTGACCAGTGTCAGAGACTGGGCGTATACAAAAATATGATTTTGTCACAGTAAAATTGTTCATAATTCATGGCACAGTCATGGTAAAAAATAGACAATTTCATGCTCTAGGCACTGCAGCCTTGTGCACTCTGCTGCCGTGCATTCACATTTTTAGCTCACTTTGATCTAGTCCTCTTTGTTAACCAGTGCTCATATTATGGGGGACCCTGACCCTGCCTGCTGCCTCTGTCCCCTTTCTACTCTGACTCCCCCCACCCCACAGACTCTTCTCCCCAGTGCAGAGCTCCTAGAAGGGGCACAGCTGGGTCTTTGCCCCTCTCATCCCCCGGATCCCCTGTTCTTCTGTTCTCTGTCCTCTTTACCCTTTGTGGGTTCCCCAGTCCCAATCCCACCAGCCCCCTTTCTCCCTGACTCATCCGCTCCCCAACTCCTTTTCCTGTCTCTCTCCTCAGCCCATTGCTGGAGGATGGGTGGGCAGGATGGAATGCAGCAGGCTTGAGCTTATTGCTGCCAAGTAGCTGGCTAGAGCACCAGGCTGTGCCGTTCTTCCTGCTGAGATGAAGGGGCTTCTCCAGTGCAAGGCATCGGAGCATGGGATCTGCCAGTGAAGTGTCAAGATTGGGCATCAGGTCCCAGCTACAGACTAGGGAGAGAGACAAGAAAGGGAGTCAGGGATTGAAGTAGGACAGGATAGAGATGGGGTTGGGGATCAGGCGAGCTGGGGGCAGAGAGGATCGGGGGGTTGAGGACTGGGGTACCTACAAGGGGGAAAGATGGCAGATAACAGGAGCTATCACCACAGGGGATGTGAGGGTGGCAAAGACCCAGCCCTTCTGGGTGCGCTGCACTGAAGAGAGGGTTTGTAGGGTGGGGTAAGGGGGAGTCAGAGTGGAAGCTGGGGACAGACGGGGCTCAGAGCAGGGCTAGAGAAGGCAGAGGGAGTGTTAGACGCAAGGGGAGGCAGGAGTAGAGGTGTTTGGGTGAGTGCAGAAGGCTCGGGGGAGTAGGGGGAGGGGCAGGAAGGCAGAGCAGGGTCAAAAGGCAGGTTGTAAGTGATAGTGGTGGATAGGGAAGGAGGCAGCTGATCAAAGTGAAGTAACAAACAGTTAATGCACAGCTACAAGGTCCATATAAATAGCAAAATTCCCATCTGCAACAACCCTTATCTGCCTTCTATTTGAAATACAAGAGAGACATTTCAGATTCTGTGGCACTAACCCTGTCTGGGGGCGTGTATGTAGCAATACTTAAGTTAAGTTAGCATGTAGCCTGGAGAAAGTCACTTACCAACTCTGTGCCTCTGTCTTCCCACTTGCAAAAAGGGTGGGTGGGCATAATACTAACATTGCTACCTTCCTTACTGGGGTTTTGGTACCTTAAATTGCTTTAGAGCTGTAAGTTGCTGTACAGATGCTAAATATTGTTTCCCTCACATCAATAAATATTTTTCTATAAAGGATATGTAAACTTGAAGATAACTAGAGAGACCCCCCAAACCAGGAAACAAGCCATTTGTCCACACAGTCACTTATAGAAAGGTATTGAATAGCTCAATTGTCTGCTAGTATACAGAATACTTTTCCCTCCTCCCTGAAGCCATTCACTGGCTTCCTGTCTCTTTCCATATCAAGTTCAAACTCCTTATTTTAACTTATAGGGCACTACATAGCTCTGCCCTGCCTTCCTTTCAGGTTGTGTATCCTCCTCCAGCTCCTCTAGTGCCGTATACTCCACCCTACCCCTCTTTCCTCAATGCCCTTTTCATTATCATCCCTCTTTCCTCCTCCTTGTGTCGACTCCAAACCAGCTCCACACCACTCCCTGTTCCTAAATCAGATCCTCTTCCTGTGCACATTTCTTCACCCTGCACAATTAGCATATGGCCTGACAGCTGTAGTTCATATTCATGACCCCAATTCAGCAAAGAAAGCCAATGGGACTTTAAATACCTGCTGACTGGTAAGCATATACTTAAGTGCTCTGCTGACTCAGGGCCTGAGTGAACATGCAGTCACTGTTAGTCACCCATATTTTAGAGCAAGTGCAAAAATCAATTTGTGGGACGCACATATTTATTAATCATCCTTCTCCTCCCTGTGAGGTTTGCTGCTCTCTCTCTTTTAAAAAGAAGAGTTCATTTTATTACCACTTCTCCAAGGCCTAATTCTTCCACTACTGTAGGGATGCCATATGTGTTAGCACTGCTAGATATCTCAGTGATTGGCTCTGCCCTGTCTTTAGACCAGTATCATCACTAAAAAAAATTGTTTATTTTGCTGTAGGAACTCAGGTCGGTGGGCATTAATCAGCCTAAATTTGCAGCTGAACTTACTGAGAACAGAGGGAAAAATAGGTACAATAATGTCTTGCCGTGTAAGTCACTTCTTTTGTTTTTGCATGTTGTGTTTGTAGTTGAAAGCTTCAGATTGGGTTAGTTTTGTAACTGAAGGTTTTCAATGATAGGAGGTGCTCACATGCTTCCAGGATGGATACTGGTGTGAGTTTCAAAATAAATAAACCTGTGATAAATATTGTTCAGTTTTCCATAAGCCACAATATTAACAAAATGTAAACAGCTTTCCACCAACACACATCTCGTGTGTCCATTTTGGTGGTTCATCTATGATGAAGCTCTACCCAACAAGCTGACAACCCTAAGTGTAAGACTCAAGACAATAGATGATTATAGACAGGCAGGGGAGTGTAAGGAAACAATGAGGCAATGGTGGTCAGCATGACAGGCAGTAGTCTCTGCACACGAGCAGCCTAACTGCTGTCAAGTTGGTTGTTGGCATCACAGCAAAGGGGGATTTGAAAGAGGATAATGAGGTTGCTTTGTGGATATTTACGGGGAGCTCCTCCCAAGAATGAGGAGCAGCATGGGAGAAAGCAGGGCCATCCGGCATATGCAGAATACCCAGCTCCATAGGGCACCATGAAATTTGAGGCAGCACCAGCTACAGTGGCCAGTCCTATCCCCTGCCCGCCCCCCCCGCGGGCTGTGCCCACTGCAAGGGGGCAGGGCCGTCCCTATAGGGGTGGGGGGTCCGGGACAACTCCCTCCACCCCACCTCTTAGTCTTCCCCCGCCCCGCCCCCATTCCACCTCTTCCCCCAGTGATGGACACAGCCCAGAGGATTAGCAGGGGGCCTGCGCCAGTAGCAGGGGTCTGGCCGACCACACACTCACCAGCAGTGTCAGGTAGTGAAGCAACCCAGCCCCAGCCCGCTCCACTCCGGCAGCTCCCAGCCGTGTCGCTCCGCTTCCCACTGCTGGTGAGTGCGGGGGGTGGTCCTTTCCCCAACCTCCCACCACCACCCAAGCGACACAGCTGGGGCCAGGGCAGGGCCGCCCAGAGGATTCAGGGGGCCTGGGGCAAAGCAATTTCGGGGGCTCCATCCATTAAAAAAAATTTGCAATACTATACAATACTATATTCTAGTGGGGCCCCTGCAGGGCCCGGGGCAAATTGCCCCACTTGCTCCCACCCCCCCGTATGGGCGGCCCTGGGAAAAATAAACCTTCCGCATCTCGGCACAAACCCAATTTTGAGAAAACTTCTTTACAGGGTATCACTGGTTCTCAGCATCAGCTAGTGCTAAAAGGCACTAAAGCTCATTAAAAGGGTTGGACAAATATTTTCCATCAAAACTTTTTTTGGATCGAAAACTAGGGGATTTAAAAAAGCAGAAAAAAATCACAGACAATGTCTGCTTTCCTGCAAAATTTGTTGTGGTTTTTTTTAATTGAAAAGCTGAAATTAATCTCCCAAAAGCTGAATATGGTTTGGGGTTTCAGAAGTGTGTGGCCAAATATTTGCTGCTTGCTGTGTTTGATTGTTTAAAGAAACAATAAAAAAATTCTGCTTAAAAAAAATCCAAAACTTTTGAACCACCTCAACTTATGACCAAACGCCTGAGCCCATCCAGTCAGAGATTTTTCCAGGTTTCTGATACTCTGCTGGCTTCCTTGACTCATATCTGTCTCCATAACTTTGGGTTCATTTAGCTTAGAACATAAGAATGGCCATACTGGGTCAAACCAAAGGTCCATCCAGCCCAGTATCCTGTCTACCAACAATGACCAATGCCAAGTGCCCCAGAGGGAGTGAACTTAACAGGTGGTGATCAAGTGATCTCTCTCCTGCCATCCATCTCCACCCTCTGACAAACAGAGGCTAAGGACACCATTCCTTACCCATCCTGGCTAATAGTTATTAATGGACTTAACCTCCATGCATTTATCTAATGGAAAAGCTAACAGCCTGGCTCTTCTGCAAGCCTCAAACTGCTTAATGAACTTTAGGGCAGGGAAGGCTGTGCCTCCCAAACAGCCTGGCCCTGCCCCCTATCTGACCCCCACCCACTTCCTGCCCACCGACTGCCCGCCCCCCTCAGAATCCCCGACCCATCCTGCTCCTTGTCCCCTCACCGTCCCCTAGAGACCCCCCCAACCACCACCCTGGGACCCCACCCCTGTCCCCTGACTGCCCTGACCCCTATCCCGCCCCCGCTGTGTCCTGACAGACCCCGGAACACCCACAATCCAACCCCATTCCCTGTCCCCTGATGGCTCCCCCGACTGTCCCTGAGACTCCCTGCCCCTTACCCACCCCCCCAGCCCCGGCCCGGCCCTTTACCCCCGGCTCCCCCCTCACCCAGAGCCTCAGTGCATCCAAGAGCATCCCTGGACAGCTGCAGCGTGGCTCTGGCGGGGCCCCTGAGCTCCCTGCTCAGAGCCGCGTGGTAAGGGGGCAGGGCTGCGAGCTCCAGCAGGGCCTGAGCTCCCTCCGCTCGGCTTGGAGCTCGCAGCTCTGCCCCCTTACCACATGGCTGTGAGCGGGGCAGAGCTCAAGGGCCCTGCCGGAGCCACACTGCACCGCTGTTCAGGGACGCTCCTGGATGCTCTGAGGCTCCGGGAGAGGGGTGGAGGCGGGGTCGGGCCGGGAGCCAGGGCCAGGGAGGGAGCCTCGGCTGTTCTCATGGGGGCCCCTGCGGAGCCTGGGGACTGGGGCAAATTGCCCCACTTGCCGCCCCCACCCCCCCGGGCGGCCCTGGGCCAGGGTGGGGGAAGTGGAGCAGGCTGGGGCCGGGTTGCTCCACTTTCCGCTACCAGTGAGTGCAGGGGGCAGTCCTTTCCCCAACCCCCCATCCGAGCTGAGGCCGGGTCGTTTCACTTCCTGCTGATGGCACTAGGCCCCTCAAAGCGGCCCCCACAGGTCCTGCCACTCCAGCCTCACAGGCCTTGAGCGCTGCCCAGACCCTTCATGGGGGGTGGGAGGAGCAGGTGCTCGGGCTACGTAGGGCACCATAATTCATAGGGACGTCCCTGGGGGAAAGCATTTATATACTTGTGGGTGTAAATTAAAGGACACTAAATTTCACGTTCTGTATTGTCATTTGAGCACTGTGCCCTATAAGCCTAGATTTATTCTATTTATTTCACATTTGTTGAAATCTTACAATGCGATCTATGTATTTTATTCTAAATTGATATATATGAATACTACTGTCTCCTAATGAAATAGTTTATATTTTATCACCCCTTATATACCCATTCTTCTGTGCTTTAAACTGTATGGCATTTGAAAACTGCCTGTCTTATGCACATGCACACATACTGTGTAGTCCTTATAAAAAATAATCAGTTTGATCAATATTCTGAAATTTAATTTTATTTTGCTGAACACTTATCTTTTATAGACATCATTCACTAAATCTATGCTAGATTATAAAACCTTCCTATTTCTAATTCCTATAGTAACATATATTCTAATTTTAAAAATGCATATTGATTTTGAAGCCTTTATTCAGGGCTCCTGTTTTAAACACATGTAGTATTTTGCAAAAAGTTTAAAATCCTAACAATCACTTTTTTGTTTGCAGATGACATTTCCCGTGTTAAACTTTCAATCCAAAACCATCCAACTGATGATTATATTAATGCAAATTATATGCCTGTAAGTATACTAAAATCATTAAAATTAAAAATTGGGTCTGTTTTGTGACAGACTTATCAAGTTATATGAAGCTTGAAAAATGTTGTTTTTATCTGATTATTTAAAATCATTATGTGGTTTTATTTTTATTTTAGGGATACAACTCCAAGAAAGAATTTATTGCTGCACAAGGCCCCTTACCCAACACTGTGCAAGACTTTTGGCGCATGATTTGGGAAAAAAATATCTATGCTATTGTTATGTTGACAAAATGTGTTGAACAAGGCAGGGTACGTTTTTGTTAAAACTGCATTTTCCTTTGAGATGCAAACCACTAATTCTAAGTAGTAAAAAATAACTCAGTTATGTTTATATAGCACCTGTTTATCCTGGGACTCCAAAGTCTTTAAAGATTAGAGACTATGCATGAAGTTTATTTCATCCACATTCATGTTCTCATTACTGTTTGGGGTCTAGCAGGAATCTTTTGCAGGGGCAGGGGGGTGGGAGTTCACCATTGCACAATTGGTTTAGATCAGTGGTTCCCAAACTTTAACAACCTGTGAACCCCTTTCACTAAAATGTCAAGTCTCGTGAACCCCCCTCCTAAAAATGAATATTTCCAGGGATTACTTGAGTATACACTGTAAAAGCAGTGATCTTGGAAATATGAAATTTGTTTTTATGACATGCCTATTACACACTATTTATTATTAATTATTTATCATTACAGTATTTTTATTACATTATGAAAACGGGTACACACTTCCAAGATCTCACTTTCGTAGCTTGTATCACTTTGAATAAGCCTGTTAAAAGACAAGGCTCGTATGTTTCATCAAGGAGTATCCGATGTGAAACAGCATGAAGGTATTTAAGCAGCCAACTCAAAGAGTTCCTCCTATACAATCATTCAGATCTTGAGCAGTCCAGGCAAACAACGCATGTTACAACAAAGCTTAAACCCGTTCTTCAAAATAATTTTAAAAACAACACTAGCTGTCTATTTCATTTTAAAAAGAGCAAAAAATATCCACCTCCCTTTCCATTTCTTATAAGGAGTATTGAAGTTTAAATTTCCTCAGTGTGATAGCTATGCTTGCTTTTATCTGCTTAGTTCTTGGAAGTCCAGGGGCTCCGGGCTGCTGGCCCGTGCTGCCCAGGGTCCCTAGGGACAGCTCTGTCCGCCATTAGGGAATTTTCCCCCAAGAACCCCCTGTAACATTACATGAACCCCCAGGGGTTCACGAACCCCAGTTTGGGAACCACTGGTTTAGATACATTATGGACTTTTTTGCCTTCCTCTGAAGCATCTGGCAATGGCCCTTGCTGGAAGCAGTATACTTGACTAGATGAACCAACAAATCTAAGCAATACTGCAAAAAAAAAAAAAGAAATGCAAGAGCATCAAAAATGCTAGAAAATACACCCCCAGTCCTCCAATTGGATTCACTCATGTGGCTCTGAACACAGGATTGTGGTTCAATAGTGTCTTAGACAGCAAAGCGTCAAGCAATTTTATCCCCTTCTTGAGAATGTTCTGGTTGCTCGGCTAACTACTCAGACAGAAATGCGAGAGCTGAAGCTACACAAGCACCCTTAACTTTGCTTAATTTGTATTTTTTGTGTCAACTTGTTTGTCCGTCTTTCACCGTACATGTTTAAATGTATTAACTTTCCATTTGGGCCTGATATGCTTCCATTGAAGTCAGTGGCAAAACACTCGGTGATTGCAGTGAGAGCAGGAGCCAAGTCTTCTTTTGTAAAAATGAAAGGAAAAAAAGTTCATCTGACTACCTAGCTAATCTCAATATCACACAGCTGAGACTGACTAAAAAGGCAATGACATGCACATGCTAAACAAAAAAGAATTGTTTTTTTATCACAAGGAATATAATGTACTTATTTATTCTGATAATGAAGGATAGCTGTACAGGCTTCAGTGCCCTACCACTCATTAACAACATAATCCCAGCAGCATTAAACAATCAGTCTGACAAGAACTCTGCAAAAAAGCTCCTTTCCCACCCCTTCGTCATTCCAGGAGACTGCCTTCAAACATCTGCAAAAAACATTTAAAAAAGGCATCTTTTGCAGTATTTACAGAAGGTCATAGAATCATAAGAATGGAGGCCTGGAAGGGACCTCAGTAGGTCATCTAGTCCAGTCCCCTGCACTAAAGACAGGACTACGTAGACCATCCTTGATGGGTGTTTGCGTAACCTGTTCTTAGAAACCTCCAGTGATGGAGATTCCATGACCTCCTTAGGTAATTTGTTCCAGTGCTTAACTACCCTTTCTCTTATTGTTTAAGTTGGTTTTTAAAAGTATATTTGAACCCAGGTAGATTCATGCTGTTGATTCATTTTCATTTTAAAAAACAAATCATGGGGAGAGAAATTTTCACAATGTGAGGAATTTTGAGCTGACTGGAACCTGGAATTCCTGTTCTGCAGGAAATCCTGAAATTTCAAAAAATCAGATCAGATCATTCTGCATTGGGAAATTTCATGGTTTCATTTCAAAGAATGGGAATTCTGAAATTTTATTTTGAGGAGATACAAATGAACAAAAATCGAATTTTGCTTTAACTTTTCAAAACAAAAAGTGATGAAACTTTGTCAGGTCCCCAGAGACCTATCAACCCTGCTATGCTCCCTGCTGAGGTCACCAGAGTTGGGTTATTTTGGAGCAAGGTGGGGACCAAGTATAAATGTAAGAAATACTACAATCTGTGTTGCATGTTAGAGAGAGAATATTTTGAAGCAGAGTCTCCCATTAGTGGATGGGATATTTACATGCACAAGTCCCATTAATAGTAAGAGGACAGGTGCATCAAGCAGAATAAGCCTCTATTGACTAGATATTCAGAGGTACTGAGCATCCATGACTCCTGTTGACTTCAGTGGGAGCTGTGAGTGCTCTGAACTCTTGGAATCAGGCCATCAATATCTAACAGATGACTAGGGTGACCAGACGTCCCGATTTTATCGGGACTGTCCCGATATTTGCTTGTTTGTCCCGCGTCCCGACCGATGTTCGGTCGGGACACGGGACAAACAAGCAATTTTGCCCTCCGATCCAGTGCATAGATGGAGCCCAGAGGGGCTTTCACCCCCCACTTCCCCCGACCATCCCCCTCCTTCCCCCATTGGACCCTTCCCCAAATCCCTGCCCTGGACCCGCCCCAACCCCGCCCCTCACTGCCCCATTGGATCCCTCCCCAACTCCCCGCCCTGGCCCCGCCTCTTCCCCAAGCACGCGGCATTCCTCCTCCCTCCCAGGTTTGCACACAGGCCATGGCCGGGGCTGGGAGCGCAGCACGGAGGCTGCTCCAGCCCTGCAGCCCATGGGGCAGCGCAGAGCAGGCAGGGCCTGGGTGGGGGGCGGAGACACGTGTGGGGCAGACACGCTCCTGCCAGGAGGGGCCGGGCCCGGCTGCCTGGTTCGCCCCCTGCCCGGGGGGGTCCCCAAGCTCCCTGCAGCCGGAGCGGGGCTGCCCGGGGCGAGTGTCCCGGGCGGGACAGAGTGGAGCAGCCTCTACTGTGGGGCTGGTGCAATGAAGCCCAGGAGCGGCTGGGCCGGGAGCTGCAAGAGGGGCCCGGAGCGTGGCTCGGCTGCACAGCTCGGAGTCCAGGCTGGGCCCAGGAGCGAGGGGATGGGGGAGCTGGGAGTGTATCGGGGGTCAGAGCTGAGAGTTGGGTGGAGACGGGGCTGTGCCACTGGTGGCGGGGGGCGCTCTGGCTTTTTTTTTTGCTCCCGCCCCGCATCCCGATATTTCATGTTTGTCATCTGGTCACCCTACAGATGACATTCATGTGGCCAAATTATAACTGCTTTGGCACAGGGTGCGCTGGGATGGGAAGATGGAGCAAGCTTTCTCCTCTCTCCAACCCTGCTAATTCCCAGTATGTTTGTATAGGAGGCAGCCATAGTTCATCTGCAGGCATTGAAAATCACAAGGGAGGTAACTAGTGCTGCTGGCAGCCCCAGAGAAAGGTGTCTGGACAGGGCAATAAAGTTGCATTAGTGATCAATGTAACCCATTTTGTCCATACCACAGAAAAATTTTATACACTAAAGCATAAGTAAGCAGTGAAAATCAGGAACGGAATTGTGTTTTGTATTGCTTTAAGCCTATTGTCATCTAGAATCTTTTATGAGGATATTATATTACCTTGTTTTCTGATTAATTTCCCAAAAGCTAATCATGATAATTATGGTTTACAACTATCTATTGAATGTCCTCAAGTCTAGGATGGACTGTAATTTAGGGGCTAAAAGGGGAAAATACACAATTTGTCCTTGCATTGCTTTTCCCCCGCCTTGCTTTTTCTGTGCACTCCATAAAAATCTCCTGTATTACTGCTGTACAGTATAGCTAACATTATCGCTTTCTTTTTAGACCAAATGTGAGGAATATTGGCCAGACAAAGGATCCAACTATTACGATGACATTACTGTAACGTTGGTCTCAGAGTATGTCCTTCCAGAATGGACAATAAGAGACTTCACAGTGGAAGGCGTGAGTAATTAATTGGGTGTATAACACTCTAATGTGCTTGTAGAAATATATCTACTGCATCTCTGGGAAGACAAACTTCACCATCCAAGTCAAATCAGAATGGGGAAAGCAATCATTCCTGCAGACTTCACAACAAAAGTAAAACTTAACTAAAGGAAAAAATTGTACAGCTTGTTTTAATTTGGGACATGATAGCACTAGCCTCCTTGCTGCTTAAGATCTGATTAAGGTGTTTCATGCTGTGTATCAGCAATAGGCCTCATGTGGGAGTCAGGGACTGAATGTGCACCTGCTGATTGGACCCATAATTTGACCTTTCAGTGCTGTATTATATAACCCTCTGATGGGCCTGCTAATGAATTGTCAGTATGGGACCTCATTTGTGATTAAGGGATCTCTGCATGAACATTTGTCTACAAGATCCAGTCACATTATGGGATCACTAGCAGCAGTGATGCAGAGCCCATGCTGTGATCCCGCAACCCATGCTGACATGAGAAGGCCTTACTCACACACTAAAGAGACCACAGTATAAAGGCAAAGGCAAAAGAGAAGAATTTCAAACCTTTATCTGGGCAAAGGGTTTCCTCAGCCCTAAAGAGAAAATTGAATAATGTATCCATAAAGTAGTGCACAGTTCACAGGAGGCAACTGTAATAATGCTGAACTAGCTGAAATATTTTCCTACCATAATTGTTTTGTGATGTTCTCTTGAGGCCTAATTTCGCATCTTCAATGTATGTTCTTTTAGAATGATGCAACTGAAAGCCACTCTGTACGCCAGTTCCATTTCACTTCCTGGCCTGACCATGGTGTTCCGGAGACAACAGACCTTCTTATTAACTTTAGACATCTGGTACAGGAAAACATTAGACAAAATCCCCCAGATTCTCCTACTCTGGTGCACTGCAGGTACAGTAATTCCACACTGGCTTCCTTTTAAGAGCAAGTTAAATATTTCAAGCACTAGAAAAAGCTCAACACCTTTACTATTTAAGTATGTGTATTGTCCATCCTGCCAAGCCATATGAAAGGGCCCTTTGCTGTACACATGAGAAATGCAGTTAAACAGCGTGAATGCCAAAATGCATTACCCTACCGTAAACAGTTCATTAAGGGGGTTTGTTGCTGTAGTCCTTTGGGGGATCTCTCATTGACTGGAAAATTCAGCACCAAAAATTGCCATATAAAGCACTTTATGTATAATTTTTATGGTTTTTGCGAGCCCAGAAGGAATCATACAGCCCTACTGACAATGTAATAAGAGCTCCTACAGACTGTAAGAGCCTTGATCCCAATGCCCACTGAAGTCAGTGGAAATCTTCCTAATAACTTCAGTGGCTTTGCATCAGGCCGTGGGTTGTATATAATTAAGAGAAAGTACACCTCTACCTCGATATAAGGCTGTCCTCGGGAGCCGAAAAACCTTACCCCGTTATAGGTGAAACCGAGTTATATCAAACTTGATTTGATCCGTGGGAGTGTGCAGCCCCGCCCCCCCAGAACGCTGCATTATATCCGAATTCATGTTGTATCAGGTGGCATTATAACGGGGTAGAGGTGTAATAGGTGAAAGGCCGTCACGCTTCCGTCTAACGTATAGTCATTTTACTGCAGTGCTGGTGTTGGCAGGACAGGTACTTTCATTGCAATTGACCACCTGATCCAGCAAATAGAAATGGAGAACGCCAGCGATGTGTATGGAGTAGTATATGATCTTCGAATGCATCGACCTTTAATGGTACAAACAGAGGTAAGGCTAATCTCTTCCATTTAATGTGCCTGAAGATAACTGTATAATAGCTCATGACAGGCAGTTTAAATATACAGCTCAGAAATATGTTCCATTCCAGAGGCTTTCTCCTGTTATTACCCAGGGAAACCCTAAAGAGGTACAGAGCCCCCTGCAATCATCAGGTTTCCACACATCCTGCTCTACCTCTTCCCGGTGAAAGCAGTTACAGCCATGGACCACAGTAATCCTCTTAGAGCTGCCACAAAGAGGATGGGGAGTTGGGAGTAAAGTGATTCCCTACAGTGAGCTGGGAGAGGCTGAGGGGGAAATTATTCCAGCTGGCAGCACCATCTTGGAGCACTACTGTTGGGCCTGTGTTACTTCTTTAAAGTTCTCCACAGTTAACTGTCAACCAGAGAGATCTAGCTCCATCTCTGCAGGGATAGGGAACTCGGCACATACTCCGCCTTCTCTTGCACAGGTCTGAAGTGAAAAATGGTGAAATCACAGACTCTGCTCCTTGGGCAAGGGGGAGGTATTTGGGCTGCCATGTAGTCACTGCCACAGCACTTGGGATCGAGAGCCTCTCTCAGAATTACTAGTGTGTGGCAGCATCTATTTATCAGTTTGTTTATTTTGTGGGTTCGGCAGCACTATCTGTATAGTCAGTTTCACTGCTTCTCCAGGCTGAATATTCCATGTGGTTTGTGTAGGTCTTTCATATATCAACAAAGGGTAGTAAAACCTTTGTATAAATAACCAGGAAAACAGGAATGTAAGAAACCAGAAAAATTGGCAGGGCGACTCTGGGACAGCTATGGTACCTGAAACTGTACTGGCAGGCACTTAAGGAGTTAATCTAGAGGGCCTCACTCCACCTGGAAATGATGCTGACTACCTGTGTCACTTTGAGTTACCTCCAATAAAACATTTCCCTCTGCTGGTACGTGTGCTTCTCTCAGCTCCTTTCTCCCATCTACACCCACATCATGACAGGAACAACTTTTTTTTTACTTTGTATAGATTAAGCTTGATGGGGTTGCTTTTTAAAGCAGCAAACAGTTAAAAGGACACTGTCAACTTGATTTTTTTTTTAAACCGACTAAAGGGTGCTCTGTCAGATTACTTAAAATTATATAGTATGTCTTCAATTTAATGGGCGGGGGGGGGAGGAGGTTGTTAGTCTGTAATTGATATTTAGAAGAGTCTTGTGTCTACCACTTCTGGCCTCTTCCCTTTCTTTCTCTGCACTCTCCTGCCTCTTTATGTTCAGTTTCTGCTTTGCTGCGGCTGTAACAAGCAGAAAAGACCCCACCTCTCCCAACCCTGGGGGCATTGATCATCAATAGAATGATTAATTGAATGACACACAAAGTATTGTCAAATGCCCCAAATAACCGTAGTAATTCTTTGGTATTACTTGCAAAAATAGTAGCTATGATCTTTTCAGATGGAAATCTGACTTCTGAAATAGTTTTGTGTACGCATTTGCTTCTGCCATTACCTTTAGTTTGTTTAACCCTCACCATGGGCTTTGTGAGAGGACATAAGAACCGTGGCATAGCCAAAATCCATGCAGGAAAAAATGCCCCTCGGCTTTGCTTCTCAAAGGATATCTGTATCTGCTGTCCTTCGTTCTAATCTCCTTCAAAGGATATGAACCTGTCTTTCCTGGATTGTGAGGCATACATTAAGGCCCTGATGGGTCCTACTGATTCCAAATGTGTGAACTATGTTGAAGTCACTAAGATGCCGTGGATCCTTCCATGTAGAGTCAGTTGCAGAACTGAGGCCTACATTTGGGGGAAGTAAAATCCTTTCAGAGTATATTTCTGCTTCTAGCCATATCAAAAATGTTACCTTCACCACAACGAGCTGTGGATTTTTGGGGCAACTGTTTTCTGTTACTTATACATGATCTGCAGGAATATTGGGTGCCGCAGTGCATCTGGCCAGTGTCTGAAAAGCACATTGTATATCCATGAACATAATTACCCTCACAATAATGTATTTGCTACAATCTATAATGCCCTTCATTATTTTTTCTTTTTTCATTAGGACCAGTATGTCTTCCTAAACCAGTGTGTTTTGGACATTATTAAATCCCAAAGAAACAAAAAATCAGACCTTATCTACCAAAACACAACAGCAATGGCAATCTATGAAAATTTTGGACCAACAGCAGGTTTTGAGAAGGCAAATGGCTACTATGCATAACCAGAGAGGGAAGAAATGTCACTAGGAGGCCATTACTGTCCTGCACACAGGAAAACGAAATGCACTGTTATTGTACTTGTGTGTACAGTATCTTTTATTATTTTTTCAGTCTTGTATATCTAATTTGAAGATGCCCTTGTAAAAATGTCATTTGGAGTTGTGGATTAGTATAAAAAGAAGCTGCAAGTTAACAGAGGAAATTGCTTTATCTTGGGAACTTCACAATACTCGTAGGCAAAACAACATTTGCAGTACAGACGGTGAAGTAGATGATAAATATTAAAAATAACAAATTACAAAGGCTCTTTTTTAATTACAGTTTTGTATGATTTCATATACAGATACCTGGCTTGTGGGCTGTGGAATATATTTTATAAAAGTCAGGAACATATTTTATCTGCTGTACCTGGTTACTTAGTTGATGGATATATGCTTCATTGTGATTTGTCCTTAGTGTTCCGTTTGATTTATAAGAAGGAGTACAAACACCTCCTACAAATGGGTGTTGATATTTGGAAATTGTGCCTTTTCTGGTTATTACTCTGTAGACAAAAATAATCAGAGCCCTATATTTTTGTACTGAGACTTTTAATTAGAATATAGATTTTAACTGTAGTAACATTGCTGGCGAGATGCTCCTAGATTTTGGTAGTGATCTTCCCCTTTTTGTATTCCACCACAACCTTCAGAGGCCTTATATCACAGTGCCTCAGTCTAGAGGAAAAGGAGGGTAAGGGTTGTGTGTCATTCTGAGCTTTAGTGTGTGTGTGTGTGTGTGTGTGTGTGTGTGTGTGTGTGTGTGTGTGTGTGTGTGTGTGTGTGTGTGTGTGAGAGAGAGAGAGTTGGGAGAGGGGAAGCAACTCCTCCCATTTCTGGCTGATATTTCTGTCTTATAGAGTTTATAAGGATTTATTTAAAGGTGCAATATGTGATTTATTGAATAATGATTGCTCTACTTAAAGAGAGCTTTACTCAGGTTGTCTCTTTTTTAATTATTTTTTTCTTTAAATATATAAATCTGTGAAAATTTCAGACTGAGAATTCACATGTCAAAGTGCTCCCGAACAGGTTCACTGGCTTTATTCTATTTAGCAAAAGTAAATGCACAAATATCTACTGTATATATCAATTACTAGAATCTGTTGTTTTAGCCTGTCAAAACTGAGATGTGTGTTTTATCTTGGTGCATCTCATAAATATAATTTAACTATTTTATAATTGTTTCCAATATGCTGCTGCTGCTATTTTAACTGATTCTTTAAAAAAAAAAAGTCTAGATATTAATATTACATGTCAAGGACTAATTTGGATTTATTTTGCTGGTACATTAATGTTAAACATATGAAGGCATTACCAATGAAGGACTTACTCGTTATTTTTAAGGGGTACTGGGTGTTTTTTTTTTCTTCTTTGGATCAGTGCACTGGTTGCATTGCAAAGTATGAAGTTCAGGAACATCTATAAAATAGCTGTTAAAGTCTTATGAAAGTTTAATAGCCAGCGTACCTGGGATTCTGCAGCATTTGAAAGCCAGTTTGTGTGACAAAGGTGACAACAACTGCTGCAAATTTTGGAAATGATTGTGGCACTACAATGGGTAGCTGGCTGCCCTGTAGAATCCACTGTTGAATGAAAAATCTCAGGCATCCTGGCTTCTATAGTCCCACATCTGTGAATTTAAGTACTGGCAACAGTAATTCTTATTCGATAATGGAAGTGTGTCATTTAAGCAAAACTGGAGGGAGACCCACACCATGGTTTGAGCAGGACTCATAATAGCCATTTGTTGTGTTTATTTTATTTTTTCTTCTTCTTATCTAAAATCAATCAAACCATCCCACCAGACTCCTTCTCAAATGGAAATCGCAATCGTAATTTTTTTTACCCTGCATCCTTTCTAAGGTGCCATTTGATCTCAACAAAATGCAATGCAACAACTTCTTCACTTAGCTTGGCAGCACAGATCAAACCAAAAAAATCCCTAAGGCTTCACTAGAGAGAAGGGCCGGCCCCTCTACATTGTTTGGGGGTGTGTGTGGTGTTTTTCATTTAAATACTACTACTCTCTGTGGTAGTGCAGTCTTAAGGTATCATGGAAGTGCATGGCTGGTCAGAAATCGTTATTTCTGGGACAGCCCAGAAGGTCATTGAGTCCAAGAATACTGCACTTGATTTAAAAAGTGCCTATCTTATGTAGCAGAGAAGAGCAGTGAATGCATTGTCTCTCATAGTGTTTGTGCTGTGGATTCTGCACCTGCGTTATATAGTGGCTGCATCTGCATTATATAGCAGCAGAACCTCAGAAAACTAGCTATAACTGTGACTGACTATTTCAGCCTAAACACCTATGATAGATTGTTGCAGTAGCAGGTGATTAAAAGTGGGATCCTAGATACAATTTGTTTCCATCAGGAAAACAATAGAATAAATATTTGTCAAGAGATTCCTGAGAAATAAATAAAAACTCTATCCAATCAAATCCTTATATGTCTTGGGAACCTGGAATCCATAAATCTGCTAAATCAGGAGAGAGTCTGATTTCCCCGCTTGTGAATTAAATGTGAGAAGAGCACAACAGATGAGATTACAGGGCCAGTCCTGCCTGACTAAAACAGTCACTATTCCCAATCAAGTCTATTTCCCATAGAGGCCAAAAGAATTTTCCATGAGCAAGGCATGCAGGCTTGGGCCCTATAGTTTTTAGTGGACAGAAAAAGTTGATTAATGCTTAAAGTGATGTATCCATGAAGTTGGGTGTTGTTCCACTGTGACTAACTAGGACAGGCCACATAGGAACTCCCACTGGAAGGAATGGGTCTTACAGGTAATGTTTTATCTTAGAGATTCCCTCTAACCAAGATGACTTGAATAGGATTCTAGCGTATGTTTCTCATCTACAAACTGATTTTCTATGTCTTTAGTTTCTTTTGATTCAGGACTAAAGGTTGCTCTTTATACTGTCTTCTTGCTCTTTATTCTGTTCATTCAGTGCTTATTGTTGGTGGTGCTTGCCTAAAGTAATCTGCTTCCCCAGCCTCAAAACTCTCCTGTGTTACAACACTGGGTTTTCTGACTGAGGTTGTTTGGGTTTTTTTCCTTCAATTTGGGACCCTTTTAAAAAGGGAAATGTTCACGTGAAATAAGGGTTGCTTTTAGTTGAATATTTTGATGTACAAATTTCAGTGTTTTCCATACAGCTGTACAGAAACTTGTAGCACATTGTCTTAATTTTTAATAGTTTGTTTTAAAGATATAAAGATAATTAAAAAGCATTAACTTAGAGTGGCTCTTTCCATTTTGTTTCTTTATTTTTTCCCTTTTTAACTTAAAATGAATTTTCCATGTCACCAATCTGGTTCTGGACGAGCTTAAAGTCAATAAACTAACTTAAGCCTCAATCCTGCACTGTGATGCATGGGGTCAGACCCACTTTGAAGTCAGTGGGGCTCTGTGAAGGGATAGGGGTCTGTTCATTACTTTGCAGGACCAGGGCCTAATGCTAACAGCTCAGGGGCAGCTACTGTGTTCTCTAAATCAGGCCCTAGGAGCTAGTTAAAGGAGTAAGGCCTCAATCCAAAACCCACTGAAGTGAATGGAAAAATTCCCATTGAAATTAATGGGCTTTGGTTCAGGGCCTAAGTATTTGTGGGATTCAAACACCTACTCCTATAATAATCGAAGGGGATAGGGTGGGGATAGTCCTCCTCATCCACTGAAATTAGTATTCTGCTTTCAACAGAAGTGCCTGAGAAGGGCTATAGAAATAACTGTATAAAGTGATTCCTCCGGCCTTGATTGTTGGGGGTGATTTGATTCTGAAGCTAAATAATGATAGATAAAATACCAACACCTGATCCGTTTCTTCTGAAATTCCCAGTTTCCTTCTCCTTCAGTTATGTTCATCATGAACAAGCAGGGCCACATATCCGCACGCTGGTCTGACATTGGCACTCGGTAAGTGCAACGTTCATCATGAGACTTATCAGCACAAAATCTTTCAATGGCCCATAATAACCCCATGAAAGTGACGGTTAGTGTGACAGGATGAATGATGTGAGATCACACACAGTAAGTTTCATATGAGCTCTTGTGGTAATTGCACAATCACTGTGTTTGAGAATAATATCAGAGAAGAAATAGTGACAAGTCCTCCGTTGTAGAATGCACAGCATGTGATTGGGATTGCAGGAGGCAGTGTGCTACTGAGAAACTTTTAAGAAAGGTTTGTTTTTTCTTAAATCACAAATGTATGTTGTTTAAAAATATATAACTAATAAATCAAACTGTTCTAGATGTCTTCAGAGAGCTTGGAGAATTTACAAAGCCAACCAGGAGTCACACATTGCCCATAGCTCCAAAAATAACATCTCTTTTAGCCATTTTTAGCCACGGTCAGTTTCCAAATTGTGGTAGGTGACAAGAAAGGCTAAAGTCAATCTGAAGCTTAGTCAGAGATGTTTCTAATCAATCTTTTGTTATTTCCTCTAGAAACATAATGGAAGCAGATTGTACCTCTTCACAAAATAGGCCTTATGTGAAAATGAATCTCAATGTGGTATCAGGAAGGCCATTCCCTCAAACAATGTCAAAGGCAGCAGATAAATCTAAGACCACTCCCCCAGTCTTGACTTCTGCTGTGATTCTGCTTGTGTGTATTGTTGAGGCTAATATTTGTAGGTCATGGGTTAAAGTAAGGCTAAAGGCAAAGGGAGAGTTCCCAGCCCTCTCCTTCTCCAGGGCTTGGGGAAGCTCACCTCCCTCTGGCTCTTCACTGTTAAGTGAGGTGAGAACAAATCCAGGCTGACGAATCCGATTTTTGATGCAATAGGAGCAACTGCTACCTGACTAGGGAGTTTCTGTGGCTCTAAGCCTTTCCTGCAAGGAGAAGAAGCAATCCCAACACCTCACTGAGAGGAGAAGAAGCTGGAGTGTCCCATCTGCCTCCTTTCTTCAACAGCACATCAGGGTGCCAAGAGCAGAATCTACCCCTTCCTGGCCCTTTTACTTAGCAGAACTCTATTCATCTGCGTGAGAAAGTAGCAATTTCTTCCATCTGCATTAGTGGGAGACGATCCAGGCAGATCCTGTGGGTTGGGGCGGGGTATGTGATTGGGCTAAAGTTATTAAACTGTGCACTTGAAGCTAAACCAGCACTATCACGTTGCTGGCAGAGGTGCAAAGGTTCTGAATTGGCTTTGACCAGTACGCTAAGTAACTTAATGGGCCAATTATTTCATAGACTATGTGGCTGGGTTGTCTGTGTGTTGTTTTTTTCATTTTTAATAATCTGCCTGTCTTTCTGCTCCCTGAGGTTATTCCTGTTCACAGCAATAATGCTATGCCAGACTACGTTGGCACAATGGAACCGGAATATTAACAGGACAGGTATAATGTACAGTTCCAGGAGACTAGCCAATATACACAATTGTTCTGTTGCTGTTGACTGTTCTCTAGCGTTGGCTTCATTATTAAAAATATCTTCATAGAGATGCCAAATTTACCTTTCTTAGGTCTATACAATTTACCTTCATTTTAATAATATTGTTTATTGCGTTATGTGGCTCAGAGAATGTGCAGAATTCAGTAACATTGTACGTGACTTCTTTTTTAAGAAAAGATCATTCTCTGAAACCCAGAAATCGCCCCTAACTTTCACACTAACTCTTAGGAGAGGGGCCTTGACCTGTACTCTATAGTTCAGTGGCCTCTGATTCTCTTGGACCCAACGGGTAATGCAATTCTGAAGTTGAAGGTCCTCTGCCAATAATGTTTGGTCACTTCCTCGCAGCTGTTCAGATCTAGGCACTGTGAACTCGTAGATCTGCTGAGATCGAGTCTTTTGGAGACAGATGCAGGCGCTCTCTAAAATGAGTTTTTAGTAAAGTTTTCTCCCCCCTCCCCACCCCACCCCACCCCAGAAAAGATTAACTCTTCAGCAAAAAAATCAAACCTCAAAATATTTCAATTTGGAAATGCTACCATAGTGCCTCATGGGAGTTGTAGTTCAGATACTGCATGCTCTCAGCCTCCTGTGTAGTCCTGTCTCCCTGCTCAGACATCTCCCACGATGTACCATGGTTCCACTCTCACCATAGGATGGATGGAGGCAATTGTATCATAGGGTATGTCTACACTACAAGAGTAGTTCGATTCAACTTAATTCGAATTTGTGGAATCGACCTTACGAAGTCGAATTTGTGTATCCACATTAAGGACACTAATTCGACTTTGTGATTCCACACTAATGGGGCCAGCGTCGACTTTGGAAGCGGTGCACTGTGGGAAGCTATCCCACAGTTCCCGCATTGGAATGCTGCCCATTGGAATGCTGGATAGAGCCCATTGGAATGCTGCCCATTGGAATGCTGGGTAGAGCCCCCAATGCCTGCTGGAGGAAAAAATGTGTCAAGGGTGGTTTTGGGTAACTGTCATCATTGAATCATCAATCACGCCCTCCCTCCCCGAAAGTGCCTGCGGGCAATCTGTTCATGCACTTTTCTGGTCAGTGACAGCGCAGACGCCACAGCACTGCGAGCATGGAGCTCGCTGCAGTTATGGCCGTTTTCACCTCCTCGCACCTTATCGTCCACCTCTTCCACAGTCAGCTGCTGAGAAATCGGGCTACTTTTCAATGGTGCTGCAAGCACTGGTGGAGCATAGGGGACGTTTTACCAACATCAACGTTGGGTGGCCAGGCAAGGTTCATGACGCGCGTGTTTTCAGGAACTGTGGTCTGTTTAGACATCTGCAGGAAGGTAGTTTCTTCCCGGACCACAAAATAACTGTTGGGGATGTGCAGATGCCTATAATGATCCTCAGGGACCCAGCCTACCCGCTAATGCCCTGGCTCATGAAGCCCTATACAGGCGCCTTGGACAGCGACAAGGAACTCTTCAAGTACCAGCGAGCAGCGTGACCTGTGACTGTTCAGTTTCTTTACAGAGAAGCTGAACCTGCCCCTGTTTCTTTACCTGGTTACTGTTGACTATCCTCTGCAGTTACATACCCCGTTCACCCCGTTTCCCCCACTTCCAACTCACGTGTAAAAATAAAATACATGTTCCATTGTTACTTAACAAAGGTTTCTTTATTAATGACTTTGCGTTAAAGGGTTGAAACTGGGACGCAGACTGTGCTGGGTAGGGTGTGCGGTGATGTAAATACCGCCTCTGAACTCGAGGAATGACAGGCTCCTGCTCCTAGAGCGGTCCGCAGTGCCGGACTGGTTGTTTCAACGGAGCCTGCCATCCCTCCTTTTTGGGATTCTGTGTGCGGGGGCTATGTGACCTTGTGGCGGAGGAGGACGGATACAGATTCCTCTGCTGCGTGACTCTGCGGTCCAGGACAAGGACCGCTGCATAAGATCTGTAACCGCCCTCCCCCGCTACAAAGTCACGTCCCCCCCCACCCACACAGAACCTGGAAACCACCTCCCATACCGACCAGGGTGCCTACTGACTGCACTGTGTGTGTGACCTGTTGCTGATCCTGCCCCCGTGTCTATACCCTGGTAAAGGTGACCGTCCTATGCAATTACCAACCCCCTTCCCCACCCCCACCCCATCAAACACAGTCTTCTGTTAAAAAAGCATGATGGAAACAGTAATTAACAGCAAAGTATTTTTAATAATTAACTAGACAGTTAGGGGATGAAACTGGGATTGGGGCTTGAGTGAGTCTGGAAGGGAAGGATTTCTCAAAATTTAGGGTATGAGAGCTTTTGGGTACTTGAGCACTCTGCTGGAGTGCAGTGACAGTTTTAACACCCCCCGGCGCCCCTCCTTCTGGTTATTTTGGGTGAGGGGGGTATGGGACTTTGTGGCGGGGGAGGGTGGTTGCAGATATACTGCAGGGGGGCTCTGTCCTCCTGCCTGCGGTCCTGCAGAACATGCACAAGGTGCCGGAGCATGTCCGTTTGCTCCCTCATTAGTCCAAGCCGCGTTTGAGTCGCCTGCTTGTCTTCCTCACGCCACCTCTCCTCCCGTTCGCTGTGTGAGCGCTGGTACAGAGAGAGGGTCTCCCTCCACTGGCTCTGCTGGTCTGCCTCGGCTTGGGAGCAGCCCATAAGTTCAGCGAACATCTCGTCCTGTGTCTTTTTCTTTCGCTGCCTAATCTTTACCAGCCTCTGTGAGGGGGATGCTGTGGCAGGTCTGGAGACAGTCGAAGCTGTGTGATGGGAAAAAGGGAGTGAATTCCTTGCAAAGATACATTTTTGTGAACAATGGACACAGTCTAGTCTGTGTCTGTGAACAAGAGCATGCCCGGCACCTATCTCGTGCGCACTCCTGCTGCAGGCAATCCGGAAAGCATAAACTCTGCCCCTGTTCCACCCCATTGCAGTGTCCCCCAACCCTTGGAATTCCGGGTTGAGATCCCAGTGCCTGATGGTGCAAATTTCATTGTCACGGGTGGTTCTGGGTACATGTAGTCACTCATCCCTTCCTCCGGGAAAGCAACGGCAGACAATCATTTCGAGCCCGTTTTCCCTAGATTGCTCTGGCAGACGCCACAGCGTGGCAACCATGGAGCCTGTTTTGCCTTTTGTGACTGTCATCGTATGTGTACTAGATGCCGCTGACAGAGGCGATTCAGCAGCGCTACACAGCAGCATGCTTTTGCTTTTGCATGACAGCAGAGATGGTTACCAGCTATACTGTACCATCGACCATACCATAAATTGGTAATAAGATGATCATGGTTACCAGTCCTTTTGCACTGCACCATTTGCTGGTGTCATAAGTGCCCCCGGCTGAGATCAGCCAGGGGCGCAAAAGCCAAAATTGGGAATGACTCCGAGTCAATCCCTCCTTTTTGGTATCTAAAAATAGAATCAGTCCTGCCTAGAATATGGGCAAGTGTATTAGAGAACCACTGTATCATAGAACCAGAGAGCCCAGCTGCTCTGTGTCAGATCCTGCAGAAATTATGAGTTGTATGCTATTCGCAGGGGGTGCTCCTGCAACAACCCCACCTGTTCATTCCGTTCTTCCCCCAGCCTTCCTGGGCTACCATAGCATTGTCCCCCAACTTGTGTGATGAAGTAATAAATAATGCAGGAATAAGACACAGTGACTTGTTAGTGAGAAATGAGTGGAAGGCAGCCTCCAGCTGCTATGATAGTCCAGACAGGACATTAAGCAGTGTGGAGAGGAGCCCAGCATCTCTCTGCTAGTCCAGGGGCAATTGAATCTTTTCTTTACCCATGAAGGGTGGGGGCTGATGGAGCTCAGCCCCCTGTTGCTATGATGAGGACAGTTGCCAGCCATACTGCACCATCTACCAGGAAAAATTAGGACCAGGCGCCCTTGATAGACCTAACAGATGCTAGTCGGCATGGTTACCAGTCCTTTTGCACTGTGCCAATAGGCTGCACTGTGCCAATAGGCTGATGATGACGATGGATATCAGCCATACTGTACCATCAGCCACCCATGGCGGGGGGGGGGGGGAGCAAGGATATTGGTGTTGAGTGCTGCAGCATCGCATCTATCTGCAGCATTCAGTAAAGATAGGGTGACATGTTAAAGAGTCAAGAGAGGATTGTTTTCCCTTTCACTTCTAGGGGTGGCTGGGGGGGTGCGTAAATTGCCGAGCTATGCCCTGACCCACCGCGGACACTGTGTTTGACCCTAGAAGCATTTGGAGCTCAGCCAAGACTGCAAATGCTTTTCGGAGACAGCAGGAACTGTGGGATAGCTTGCGTCCTCAGTCCCCCCTCCCTCCATGAGCGTCCATTTGATTCTTTGGCTTTCCGTTACGCTTGTCACACAGCAGCGTGCTGAGTCTCTGCTACGCCGTCTGTCTGGAGATGTTTTAGAAATACTTTGGACCAGGCGTAACATTACAGTAATTCCCCTAATTAGATGCAGGAGTCTACGAGCGAGATCACCCTGAGGACGGTCACTGAAGGAGCTAGAGAGTGCATGCTGCGTGAAAGCCGGCACAAACCAGGGGCCTATGCAGCCGTGCTCGGGGAGGCAATGCTCCCTGAGTACCTCATGAAAGCCTGGCACGGAAAGGTGTGCTACCACGGAGCACTCAATAAGGCAGCTCTCCCCAGGAACCTCCTGCGGAGGCTTTTCGATTACCTCCAGGAGAGCTTCGTGGAGATCTCCCAGGAGGATTTCTGTTCTATCCCCATATATATAGACCTCCTTTTCACATCGTTCAGATTCCTGTTCCATTAATAATACAAGTTTACATGTTTAAAGCACTTACCGACTGATCCTTCCCCTGATTCAGGGTCCGGGTTAACGGCCGGGGAGGGTTGGTAGGGGCTCTCCGTGAGGGTGATGAAGAGATCCTGGCTATCGGGGAAACCAGCGTTGTAAGCGCTGTCGCCTGCCTCGTCCTCCACAAACCCTTCCTCATCTTCCCCGTCTGCAAACATCGCCGAGGAACTGGCCGTCAACACTATCTCATCATCAGAGTCCACGGTCACTGGTGGGGCAGTGGTGGCAGGCTCCGGAGCGTCCGTTTGCCGCTTTGGTCTTCTGGTAGCCTTGTCTCAGGTCCTTGATTTTCAGGCGGCACTGCATTGCATCCCGGCTGGATCCTCTGTCTGTCATGGCTTTGGAGACCTTCTCGTAGGTCTTTGCATTCCGTTTTTTGGAGCGCAGCTCCTAAAGCACAGACTCCTCGCCCCACACACTGAGCAGATCCAAGACTTCCCGGTCAGTCTATGCTGGGGCCCTCTTTCTATTCAGAGATTGCCTGGACTCCTCTGCTGGAGAGCTCTGCATCGTTGCCGGTGCTGCTGAGCTCGCCCCGATGTCCAACCAGGAAATGAGATTCAAACTGGTCAGACAGGAAAAGGAATTCAAATTTTCCCTGGGCATTTCCTGTGTGGCTGATCAGAACATCCAAGCTCGGACTGCTGTCCAGCGCGTCAACAGAGTGGTGCAGTGTGGGATAGCTCCCGGAGCTACTAAGGTCGATTTCCGTCCACACCTAGCCTAATTCGACATGGCCATGTCGAATTTAGCGCTACTTCCCTCGTCGGGGAGGAGTACAGAATTCGAACTAAAGAGCCCTCTATGTCAAATTAAATGGCTTCCTGGTGTGGACGGGTGCACGGTTAATTCGAATTAACGCTGCTAAATTTGAATTAAAGTCCTAGTGTGGACCAGGCCATAGGAGATGGTCCAACTGGGGAGCCCAACCCATAGGGGAGAAAGAGGACTTAAAGAAACTGAACTACAACTGCCCTGAGGCGTGACAGGAATATTTTTAATCAGAAAACTGACCAGCCCTAGTTTTTAGCATTGCCAGTCTTACACGTAGCATGTAATTGGATTTTAGAGCACAGTTACCGACCCTTAGTTTTATTTAGTTTCCATTTAACGGACATCCATCTCCTAATCACTGACAGTAAAGTAGGAACATTAAATTGATTTCCTCTAATTGGGAAAAAAATACCCTTGCTTTTATTTAAAGCAAGAACGCTTTTGCTGCTTCTTCTCATTTCACCTCTAAGTCTCCAAGTGGTCATAGATGAAATGCTTCTCTGCTCAAAGGCATCCCTGACTTGGCAGTTCCAAAGTTTCACAGATCTTGTCCCCGTGTTTATATTCCCAGCATAATGGTAATGGTTTGTGTTCTCAATAAAGTTACTTTCCTTATGAAATACATGTGCACTGTGCATCTATGGGATGTAAATGAAGCTTTAAACTACCTGTGATTCATTTTTTGAATCAATTTTATCATATTACAGCAGGTCTATGGCTTGAAATTTCCAAGGTCAGAAGTGCACAGTGAAAACAGGTTTGCATTACACACACAATGGTAAAGGTGGGTCTAAAATGAGCAGCACTGAAGACCTATGCCTACCTGAAGAATATTTACTTTCTCTCCTGGAGGAAAAATAACCTGCTAAACTCCGTTTTAGCCTCCAGGTGGCATATGATACCATTATTCTTTCCAGAAATAGATCTTTCCAGATATTTTTCCTGTTACTCTACCAACATTCTTCTAGTAATCTCCCTTTGTGCCACATCCTAAATAACTACCCTCTTTCCAGGGGGTTTAACTCTTCAAATTCATAAAGATGGTTATGCCTCCTCTCCAGCCCAAAGTGGTTGATTCAACAAAGCATATAAGCACTTATTTGACTCATTGACTTCAATGGGATTTAAGCGTGTGCTTACAACTAAGAATGTGCTTAAGTGATTTACTTAATCCAAGTTTTAGTCAAGCTATTCACAAGTGTATGCATTTCAGTTCTCCAGCTTCCCATCACTTTTGTTGCTATTCTCTGAGCTCCCTCCAATTTGTCAATATCCTTCTGGTATGGTGGTACCTGTAAATAAAGAGATGGGCCTGAGCCACAAAGTTTGATGGGCTGTTTAGCTCCACCATTTCACTCAAGGCCATTATATAGTCGCAGTACAAGCCAGGCTCAAAGTGGGAATCCAGATCTCAACTTCCTCAGTTTTTGAAGGTGTTGGGTGTGAACCAAACCTGTGCTTTCATCTGTAGAATTAAAGCTCAATATTCAGATGGCTTGTAACTTACTACACTCGCTAATTGTAGGTTCGCTTTTACTCCATAATCAAAAATCCATCACAGGGACGCCAATGTCTGACACTCTATTTCCCCCTGCAGTTATTTCAGAGTAGCGTCTTGCTGAATTCTAGAGATTTTTGAAGTTGCATATGGTGTTAATCCCATGTAGCATCACAGATTTAACAGGATCACTGTCTCAGGGTGGTATGATTGCAGGCTGTCAAATGTGGCATTACTTCCAAGATATGAGAGTCCAAGGCATAGTAACACATAGGATGTTCTTTACCGCTTCCAATAGTTTGATTTTATCTGGAGTTGGAGGTTTGCCATTCAAATGTTGACCTAGAAACAGAAATTCTCTTGCTCACCATTGTGAAAGTTCCCGCAGAGCAAAAGCCATATATAATAAGTTGGGCCAAAATTTTCAAACTTAGATGCCTAAAGTTAGACGATCTAAATCAATATTTAAGCATCTGAAATAAATGTCTTAGTTTCTGAGCTCCCCCAGCTCCAGTTAAATTCCTAGGTATGGAATTGACTCTGAAAAAGCTTTAGGGTCATGGTCATGGAGGTTAATTGGCTGAACGTGAACTCCCAATGTAATGCTGTGGCAAAAAAGAGCCAATGCAATCCTGGGAAGCACAAACGGGAATCTAAAGCAGGAGTAGAGGTTATTTTACCTCTGTATTTGGCACTAGTGTGACCACTGCAGGAATACCATGTCCAGTTCTGGTGTCCACAATTCAGGAAGGGTGGTGATAAATTGGAGAGGGTTCAGAGAAGCGTCATGAGAATGATTAAAGGATTAGAAAAACCTACCTTTATAGTCATAGATTCAAAGAGCTCAATCTGTTTAGCCTAATAAAGAGCAGGTTAAGGGGTGACTTGATTGCCATCTAGAATATCAACATGGGGAACAAATATTTCAGTCTGTCAGAGAAAGGTGTAAAATGATCCAATGACTGGAAGCTGAAGCTAGACTGGAAGCTGAGAATGAAGCTTATTTCAGACTGGAAACGAGGTGTAAATTTTTAACAGTGAGGGTAGTTAACCATTGGAACCATATACCAAAGGTTATGGTGGATTCTATGTCAGTGACGATTGTTAAATCAGTCTTGGATGTTTTCTAAAAGCTTTGTTCTAGGAATTAGCTGGGGGGAGTTCTATGGCCTGTGCTATACAGGAGTCAGACTGAGATGATCACAATGGTCCCTTCAGGCCTTGGAACCTATGAATTAGGTGCCCTTGTTTGAAAAAGCCACCCTGAATGTATTTCTGGTCCTTATCAATATGCTACACAGCTGTTCCTAGCAATAATGGATTTATGGCACTCTTGAATGCAATAAAGATGACAAGTGTGTGTTCATGCTTCGGTAACTAAACAGTAAAGAAGCAATTTTAGAAAATAGATGTTACATTTTTATACACAATATCCACCTGTCTCAATTTTATTTTTGAGTAAAATTTGCATAACCCTCTAGAGAGGTTTTAATTGTTTTCTTAAAATATATGGAGCTATTTACTAGTTAGTTTGGCTGGTTTTGCCTGCTCAGGGCTAGCCCAGGATGAACGTGCAAGCTGCCGTGGCTTCACTGCGGTGGTCCCCAAGCTTGCTAGATTAGAGCTAGTGCAGGCATGTCTACTCGAGCTGCAGCCACACCCTCTGAATGCAGTATAGAGCTACCTTTAATGGTAATAGCACCTAGAGGCGCCATTGTGCTAGGTACTGTACAAACACATAGCAAGAGACAGTCTCTACCCGAAAGAGCTTACACTTAGGGTATGTCTACACTATGAAATTAGGTCATATAGAAGTCGATCTTTAGAAAGCGATTTTATATAGTCAATTGTGTATGTCCCCACTAAGCACATTAAGTCGGCGGAGTGTGTCTAGCATCGACTCAGGCAGCGGTGCACTGTGGGTAGCTATCCCACAGTCCCCGCAGTCTCTGCCCATTGGAATTCTGGGTTAAGCTCCCAATGCCTTATGGGGCAAAAACATTGTCACAGGTGGTTTTGGGTACCTGTCGTCAGTCTCTCCTTCCTCCCTCTCTGAAAGCAATAGCAGACAATCCTTTTGCGCCTTTTTTCCTGGGTTATACCCGTGCAGACGCCATAGCACGGCAAGCATGGAGCCCGCTCAGCTCGCCACTGCTGTTGTGAGCGTAGTAAACACCTCACACATTATCCTGCAGTGTGTGCAGAACCTGGCTAGGAGCTGCCAACACGAAGACAATTGTGAGGAGGACATGGACACAGACGTTTCTGAAAGCACAGGATGTGGCAATTGGGACATCATGGTGGCAGTGGGGCAGGTTGATACAGTGAAACGCCAATTCTGGGCCTGGCAAACAAGCACAGACTGGTGGGACCGCATAGTGTTGCAGGTATGGGATGATTCTCAGTGGCTGCGAAACTTTTGCATGCATAAGGCCACTTTCCTGGAACTTTGTGAGTGGCTTTCCCCTGCCCTGAAACGCAGGAATACTAAGGTGAGAGCTGCCCTGACAGTTGAGAAGCGAGTGGTGATAGCTCTGTGGAAGCTTGCAACACCTGACTGCTACCGGTCAGTTGGGAATCAATTTGGAGTGGACAAACCTACTGTGGGGGCTGTTGTGATCCAAGTAACCAAGGCAATCACTGACCTTCTGCTAGCAAGGGTAGTGACTCTGCAAAATGTGCAGGTCATAGTGGATGGCTTTGCTGCAATGGGATTCCTTAACTGTGGCGGGGCGATAGAACGCATATCCCTATCTTGGCACTGGACCACCTTGACAACCAGTACATAAACCGCATGGGGTACTTCTCAATGGTGCTGCAAGCACTGGTGGATCAGAAGGAATGTTTCACAGACATCAACGTGGGATGGCTGGGAAAGGTGCATGATGCTTACATCTTTAGGAACTCTGGGTTGTTCAAGCAGCTGCAAGAAGGAACTTACTTCCCAGACCAAAAAATTACCATTCGGGATGTTGAAATGCCAGTAGTTATCCTTGGGGACCCAGCCTACCCCTTAATGCCATGGCTCATGAAGCCGTACGCAGGCAGCCTGGACCGTAGTAAGGAGCAGTTCAACTATCGGCTGAGCAAGTGCAGAATGGTGGTAGCATGTGCCTTTGGACATTTAAAAGCTCACTGGTGCTGTTTGCTGACTAGGTTAGACCTCAGTGCAACCAACATTCCCATTGTTATTATGGAGCACACAGCAAGCAGCAATCTTTGTGAGAGTAAGGGGGAGACATTTATGGTGGGGTGGGAGGTTGAGGCAAATGGTGGCCGATTTTGAGCAGCCAGACACCAGGGCGATTAGAAGAGCACAGCTAGGTGTGCTGCGCATCAGAGAGGCTTTGAAAGCCAGTTTCATGACTGGCCAGGGTACGGTGTAACAGTTTTGTGTGTGTTTCTTCTTGATGCAAACCTGCCCCCATGGTTGATTTTAATTCCCTGTAAGCCAACCACCCTCCCTGCTTCGATCACAGCTGACAAAGGAAATAAAGTCATTATTGTTTTGAAACCATACATTCTTTATTAATTTTAAAAAAAAAGTGAGATAACTGACAAGGTAGCCAGGGTGGAGTGGGGGAGGAGGGCAGGACAAGGCCACATTGCTTATTGTAGCCACACTACAAATCAAAACTGTTTGAATGACAGCCTTCTGTTGCTTGGGCCATCCTCTGGAGTGGAGTGGCTGGGTGCCTGGAGCCTCCCCCCCCCCACATTCTTGGGTGTCTGGGTGAGGAGAATATGGAACGTGGGGAGGAGGGCCGGTGATTATACAGTGGATGCAGCAGCAATCTGTGTTCTTGTTGCCTTTCCTGCAGCTCCATCAGACACTCAATCATGTCCGTTTTCTCCATTAGCCTCAGCATCGCCCCCTACCTCTTCTCATCGCACTCACTTAATGCTTTCCTGGCCTCTATCACTGAATGCCCTATCAGTGCAGGAGAACTGCAAGAGCTCAGAAAACATGTCATCGCGAGTGCAGTTTTTTTGCCTTCTAATCTGCCATAACCTCTGGGACAGAGATGATAAGGGGAGGATAGAAACATTTGCACCTGTGGGGAGGTAAAAAGGGAGAGTAGAATTTAAGAAGATACATTTCTGGGAACAAAAAGGAGACTTTCACAGTGAATCAAGCAGTTCACAGCAGACAGCATGTGTGCTTTAGGTACAAGGTGGCATTTTGCTTTTTATATTGAGCGCCTGCCAGTATGGGGACACATCACACACGATTGGGCAACAGAATTTGGTTTCCAGGCAGCCATGGGAAGCCAAAGGGTATGCGGGTTTGGCTTCTTCTGCCTTCATAACATGTGGGAATGGTTTCAAACTGGAGCACCCTCCTTTCCAATAGCAAGCAAAGCCAGTTGGGTTTGCTGTTTAAAAGGAGGGCTGCAGTTTTTGGGTGGATGTGCAGCACACACCTTCCCCCCACCCCACTGCATGGCTGTTCCCTGGGATGATCCCTACACCCTTCCCCGCACCGTGTGGCTATTCTTGGGGATGGGTCCTTTTACTGTTCCCTTACAAAAATTCCCTTATTTCAACCAGGTGACCATGAATGATATCACTCTCCTGAGGCTAACATAGAAAGATATAGACTGAATGTTGCTTGAATGCGACCAAAACCCAGGACCATTCGCTGCCATGCTTTGTGCTGCAGTGATTCCAGACTACTGGCTTGGCGTGGTTAAGTGTCCTACCGTGGAGGACGAAATAAGGCAGCCCTCCCCAGAAACCTTCTGCAAAGGCTTTCAGAGTACCGCCAGGAGAGCTTCATGGAGATGTCCCTGGAGGATTCCTGCTCCATCCCCAGACACGTTAACAGACTTTTCCAGTAGCTGTACTGGCCGTGAATGCATCCCAAGTCTTCAGGGCAAATCAAACATTAAACACAATTGCTTTTAACCCCTGTAGTGTAGTTACAAATGTGCACTCACCAGAGGTGCATTCTCTGGCTTCAGGGTCGGGGAACCCGCCTTGGGAGGGTATTGGCTCCAGGGTGATGAAAAGGTCCTGGCTGCTGGGGAGAACAGATTCTCCGCTTACCTGCTGCGCATTCTCCTCATCATTATCCACAAAATCCTCCTCCCTGTTGCATGAGACTCCTCACTTTCAGGTATCCACAGACAATGGTGTGGTAGTGGTAGGGTCCCCCCCCCCTAGAATGCCATGCAGCTGATCATAGAAGTGACATGTATGGGGCTGTGACCCAGAGTGACTGTTTGCCTCCTTTGTCTTTTGGTAGGCTTGCCTGAGCTCCTTGACTTTCACACAACACTACTGTGTGTGCCTGTTATAGTCTCTCTCCACCATGCCCTGTGCAATTTTGGCGCATATATTAGCATTTCTTCTTTTTGATTGGCGTTCAGCCTGCACAGATTCTTCTCCCCATACAGCAATCAGATCCAGTGTCTCCCGTTCGGTCCATGCTGGAGCTCATTTGCAATTCTGGGGGGATTGCATGGTCACCTGTGCTGCTGAGCTCACCATGATGACCAAACAGGAAATGAAATTCAAAAGTTCCCGGGGCTTTTCCTGTCTACTTGGCTAGTGCATCGGAGTTGAACGTGCTCTCCAGAGCGGTCACATTGGAGCACTCTGGGATAGCTCCTGGAGGCCAATACCGTCGAATTGCATCTTCACTACCCCAAATTTGACCCAGCAAGGTCAATTTTAGTGCTACTCCCCTCACCGGGAAGGAGTACAGCAGTCAATTTTAAGAGCCCTTTAGGTTGATGGAACAGGGTTGGTTGTGTAGACACATTGCTTATAAAATCAACCTAATATGGCTAAATTTGACCTAATCTTGTAGTGTCGACCAGGGCTCAGAATAGAATCATAGAAAATCAGGGTTGGAAGGGACCTCAGGAGGTCATCTAGTCCAACCCCCGGCTCAAAGCAGGACTAATCCCCAGACAGATTTTTGCCCCAGATCCTTAAATGGTCCCCTCAAGGATTGAGCTCACAATCCTCACTTTAGTAGGCTAATGCTCAAACCACTGAGCTATCTCTCCCACAATAGACAAGGCAGACAAAGCAATACAACATACAAGCAGAAGATGAGTACCCGAGGCATGGAGGGTAGGTATACACTGTAATGCAAACCCAGGGTTGGTGGGATTCTAGTCAGCTGACCCATCTTAGAGAATCCAGAGCCTTCTAACCCCTACATTAAAATTTTTCTAAAAGAGGCTTAAAACTGGGGTTCTGGTGTCCACACTGCAGCATGCAATAGACCTGAAGCAAATCAATCCTATCCCACACTTCCTAGTACCTTCCCAAAATGTGGCCAGTCTAGCACTTTGGCCGTGGTGCACTATGGGAAAACTTGATAGCCCTCCCTGACCATGACAGAAATTTTGAACAGCCTGCCAAGCAACATGAAGGAGACCCCTTTTTCAAGAAGTTCTCTTGGTTGCACTTTCACTCTGATGGCAAGAAAGGTACAGAGCTTCCATGAGGTGCTGGTGAACATTTTGGTGGTGTTTTCTGACCCACCAAAGGTACCTGATAAAGCGTTGAATGGAACAGACGGAGGCAGAGGAGTTTCCTGGCATGGCGGACTTGCACTGGCTGATGCTGCTCAATACACTTGGTATAGCTGCTGAGATCCCCTCCGTACACTGGTGCTTCTTACAAGCTCAGACTGGTGGGCTCACATAATCAGGCAGACCTGAGATGACCTGCAGGGGGTTCAGTACTTTCACATGAAGAAAGCTACATTTCTGGAGCTTCGTCAGCAGCTTGACCCGAGCCTCCAGCATAAAGACACAGGCATGAGGCCACCCTTGCCAGCCCAGAAGCAGGTTGTGATAGCCACCTGGAAACTGGCTACCCCAGAGGGCTACAGCTCTGTTGCCAACTGTTTTGGTTTTGGAAAGTTGACTGTGGGCAAAGTGGTTGCCTCAGAAATCTCTGCCATCAGGCATGTGGTTTACCCCAAGGTGGTGGGCATAAAAGATATTCCTGAAGTAATTGCTAGCTCTGCGAGAATGGGGTTTCCTCACTGCGCTGGGGCCACTGATGGGACATGTGCCCATAGTTTGCCATCCTCAAGGAACTCATGAGTACATAAAACACAAAAGGTTTAACAGCCCCTCATGGACCACAGAGGTCCATTTACGAATGTTAGCATGGGCCGCACTGGGAAAGTTCATGATGCTGGGAGACGGGGGGGGGTTGCCAGTCAAGAGTCTACATTCATGGACAGGCTAGGACACTATTTCCATTAAATGATATTATCATAAATGGCATTACTGTCCCCCACCATTATTCTGGGGTTCCCCAAACACCCCCTTTTGCCTCAGCTTATGAAACCGTACCTGGATTTCAGAGACCCTGGCAAAAGACGGTTTAATTACACTCCCAGCAGGTGAAGAATGGCTGTTGAATGTGCTTTTGGCAGATTGAAATCTCATTATAGATGTCCATGGCCCCATTTGGATGCCCGTGTCATCAGTGCTGTATGGGTTACTGTGGCTTTTCCCCCTGACAGCGAGGGGCTGCTGAATAGGGATACTCAGCCAGGAAGTGTACCTACCTCAGCAAGAGCGGGATGCACCTGGGCAACAGAAGTCAGGGATGCTTTGTGCTCCCACATTATGGACTTGCATGACCCAGTTGAAGATGGGGAAGAGTACCTCTATGAATTTGCTTGTGGGAAGGATGAGGCTAATTGATTTGGGGGGAGGTCAGTGCTTGGGGTGGGAGGGCTTGATTGCCATGCAGTGTAAGTCTGAATGACACAACGGTTTATGAAACGGTGGGGCTGAGGGGAGATGATTCACAGTATGGATTCATATGAGGAAGTGAGTGAAGTGTATATTGCTGAATATATCTGTAGAGAGGAATAGTGTTTGGTTACTAATTCCTAATTGTGCCTGATCATGTGTTTTAGCTTTATTATTTCAGAACATGATTGTCTGATGAGATTCAGTGACAGCAAAAAACTTTCTTGATGACATAAAACTAAAAGGCTTTATTTATAAATGTATTAAAACAGGACAGCGTTCACCCATTGTCAGGCAGGCGAGCTGCCATTACAACACCCAAGCAGCGGTTACAAAAGAACAGTTCCAGAACAAAAAAAATAGAAGTGCATGAACAAGTGAAAACATGACATAACCCCCCTATCGCTGAGGTCCCCAGCTCCCCCCTTTCTCTTTTCCCGTCTTTCATCATTTTCTGTGCACTTGGCACTGGGGGAGGTATCCACAGGAGAGGGGGTCAAGATGGAGGGCTGCATGGGCTTTAATTTCCCTGCCCAGACGCTCATGGAGCCAGATCGTATGGGCCATCACAGGGCCGCCCAGAGGGGGGGGCAAGAGGGGCAATTTGCCCCAAGCCCCGGGTCCCGCCGGGGCCCCCACGAGAGTTTTTCAGGGGCCCTGGAGCGGGGTCCTTCACTCGCTCTGGGGGGCCCAGAAAACTCTTGAGGGGCCCGGGCCCCCGGAGCTTCTTCCGCTCCCAGTCTTTGCTGGCGGGGGGTCCTTCCGTTCCGGGGCGGAAGGACCCCCCACCGGCGAATTACCGCCGAAGTGGGACCCACCGCCAAAATGCAGCTGGGTCTTCGGCGGTAATTCGGCAGCGGGGGCCCCTTCCGTTCTGGGACCTGCCGCCGAAGTGCCCCGAAGACCCGCGGCGAGGACCCCTCGCTGCTGAATTTCCGCCGAAGACCCGGCTGCACTTCGGCGGCGGGTCCCGCTTCGGCGGCAGGGGGCCCCTGCCGCGGGTCTTCGGGGCACTTCGGCGGCGGGTCCCAGAACGGAAGGGGCCCCCCGCCGCTGAATTATGGCTGAAGCGGGGCCCCCCGCCGCTGAAGACCCCAGGCCCGCTGAATCCTCTGGGCGGCCCTGGGCCATTGACCCAGGCCTGGAGTTTTCCAAGCTGTTTCCAGACTGAGGGTACATCAGAGGGTGAGGGAGAAGCAGCAGGAGCTGGTAATCTTGCAGCCAGGATTGATATCAGCTGCTCAAACAGTTCACTCAGCTGAGCTCTGTCCTCCTCCTTTAGCTACCATTCCTATTCTAGGAACTGCGTAGCAAGTGTCTGCTCCTGTGCTGAAACCCAGTCCTCAGGCTTTGTGGTGAGCCTCGGCCTTTCCTCCTGCCCCTTGGCATGCCTTTTCTCCAGTCTTAAGTCCTTTTGTTTCTGGTACTGGACCTAATTGATGGCCCTCTCAAGAATTTCAACTATCAGTTCATCACAGAAACGCTTCCTCTTGGAAGAGTCCGTGACAGTACGTGGTCTGTGGTTTGTGCTGCACTACTAGCAAGCTATGGAGGGACAGCAGCTAGTAGAGGTTGCGGGGCCTGCAATAGGAGAAGACACACATGGTTATTGTCTCAAATAGTTCAATGGAAATGCACAAAATTCATTCTTGTGGACTTTCAAGGAAATAAAATGTTACATTTCAAAACTGAATTGCAATGTACTGTGAAAGGGATGCTTCAGTTCACAGAATCCCCCTGGACACAGCCTGGTTAATCACAATTAAAATAGTGCAGAGACAATGGTCAGTTAAAAAATCTAAGCTGTTTTTGTTTGACAAAAATTGCAGATCTACTTGAGTTGGAGGTGGAGGGGTGGAATGGCCAGTAGCTTTGCTACAAAAGTTAACTGAAATGGACTAGTTTTGAAAATGGATCACATTCCCCCCAAATACACACAGAGTTCACTGTTTCCAGATGGCTACGTAGACCGTTGCGTGATTACTGAGCAGCATACATAAAGGCGTGGCAATGTAATATTGTTGTTTTTAAAAAAAACAGGAATGGCCCTAGCAAAAATTTATGCCTTTCCGGTAAAAATACTCTTTAAAGATGTTCTTTACTTTGCCTTAATCAGTCGCCATTTTGAACTCCATGCGGTAAGGGGGAGGAGGGACACCAGGGAACTGGGATACAATCTGCCATTAGTGGATACATGCTGCTAGCCTGGACTTCTCCTAACTTTGCATTAGTTCTTAGAGCAGAAATTCCTCTCGTTGCTGTAGCAATAAACATAAAACTGGAGCCAGAAACTTACTGGGCTCAGGGACGGCTTCTGTCCCTTCTATGTCTGCTGCAGGCTTAGTAACAGGCCATTCCTTGGGAGAGAACAAACAACTCCTCTGAGTCAAGGACTTAGAATTTGTTCCTGATCCTGTTTCCAAGTGTGTTCTGGGAACAGATTCTGCCCCAGAATGACTTCATGGTTCTCACTCGGTGCCCACTACTGGCTCCCATCAAGCCCCATGCTGGAATCTGGGGCCAGCAGGGCACAATCCTAGTTGACCGGGTTATCATGCACCACAGTAGGCTCTGTGCTGGGCACAATACCTAGCATCCAGACAAACGCCTCATAAATCAGGCACAATGTCGGTGAGTTGCCCAAGGTGCAGTTCTGGGCCCTGGTCTTCTGGAACTCAATCCTGAGCCACTGAATCTGCTTCCTGAACTGGTCACTGGTCTGGTAAATTTGCAGAGCTTCCAGCTTCTTTGCTTTCCGCTGTTATGCCTGTTCATTCCTGGTACTTTTACTAAAGATCACAGTTTTGCTGGCCTTGCACCAGAGATTCTCCAAAATCAGGCCGTGCTCCCGTGACCATTAAGCAGTGCGCTTCGCAAAAGGCTTGTTCTGGTCAGTCTCCATTGCAAACACAGGAGGCTCTCTGATGGGGTGTTTGCAGCTCAGTGGTCAGAAGACAATGGAAAGGTTAACACTGACTCACTGAGCTGCTGCTGTATGCCAAGAAGGGAGATTTCTGTTTTTCAACTGAGTTGGCTGGAGATTCTTGGGCTAGAGAGGACAAAAGAAGTTGGCCCATGGGATTGTGGATTACTTTTGTCAGACTCCCAGGACCCAAGTCAAACAGCGCAGTGTTGACACTACAAAGCAATAGGGCGTGAACCCTGGGTCATGGCTTGACATGGGCACAGACCCTCTGCCCCTGCAGGTTCCTAGGACTCTAGGTCTGAGCCTGAGTCTGAGAGATTTGTGTGTAGATGGAAGGGGAGGTTGGGCTCAAGCCTGAGTCAGAGCTTACACTGCAGGATAGACATACCCAGAGAGATTAAGTGATTTACCCAAGGTCACACAGGAAGTCTATGGCATAGATGGGAATTTGAACTTAGATTTCCCCAAGTCCTAACTCAGTGCCAAACCATGAGCCCATCCTTCCTCCCCAAATCAAACCTCCACCTTTTACACACAATAAGGACTGTCAAACAGCTTTTGTTCTTCCTAAGGAAATTGGCATCTCCTTTGTTCAGTACAGTATCCTGATGAGCCCCTTCCCCAACCCCGGTGAGAAAAAGCCCTTCTATTGCATAATCCCCTCCCCTGTCTATTACTCAAAATTACAGGTTGGATTAAAATCACATTCTTCCTGCCTCTTGCTGGCAGTGCCCAGCCCAGGAGAGTTGCTGGACAATAGCCTGAGAAAGAAGACAATTGCAAACTAATGTACGTGTAAAAAAAAAAATGCAATCCAGTCATTTCTTTGACTCCTTTGCAAATAAAATGTTAAAAGTACTCAACTAGCTCTCTATTTTAGAACCACTTTAAATTGTTTGGTAAATGGCAGCTGAACAATATCTGTATTGCTGGATAATTTACCTTTCTGTTTTGCAGTTGCTGTAAGATCTTCTGGGAGTTACATGATTGATTTCTTCTAAACGCTTGTTTTGTCAGCAGTTTTAAGAAGCTATATATACAGTGTGGTATTCAATGATCGAAGAGGGGTTAGCTGAATAGGTCACTATATCAATGCTCATGACAGACACATTCCATTCCTGCCTCAGGTTTTGTATTTTTAATGCATGAGTGGAGTGCAGATCTTTTTTTATATATTGGCTACTCCAAGGCTCTGCTATATAGTTTTATTAATTAATATTTTCTTGTGCATCTACACATTGTTTTGTGAGGACTGCAGGAAGAAATCATTCCACTGGATCTCTACATGCTCTCTTAGTCTCATTTTACAGCAAAATTGACTTTGGATTCCGTCATTATTAAGGCATAAACTGACATCCAACTATTTAGATCATTTAATAGGCACTATTTATATATTTTCCTTTGTTTGCTGCATCAGCTGTATGGTAGCTAACTCGGAATTGCTGTGTTTAACCTTCTGTAATCTCCACCCACATCCCCAAAGTTCTTTTGCACGTCAGGGATGCAGTATAGATTATCAGTCTTAGACAAGTGGGAAAGGACGTGTAGGAAACGCTCTACTTAGGCCTTATTGCAGGCTTGGCTCCAGACATACCACACTAAAGATGGGGGAAGACACTTGCCCTGGGTTTTTATTTAATTTTACATCCTCTTTTTGACTTAATGTTTCATCATTTGTATTCAACCAGTTAAAAACGGTGGGCTGAATTCAGGATCAAAATGTATCACAGCATGTAAAACAGGTGGCATTATTGTTATTTATATTACAGTAGCACCTAAAGGTCTGAACTGAGACTGGGGTACCATTGTGCTAGGTGCTGTACATACACCTAATAAGAGACAGTCCTTGCTCCCTAAGAGCTTGCAGTCTAAACGGACAAGTCATACAAACGGAAGAGAGAGAAAGAAAGCTGTATTACACCCATGTTGCAGATGGAGAACTGAGACACAGAGACATTAAGGGACTCTATATAGTGTTAACCATCTAAGCTACTAAACTTAAGGTATTGTAAATTCCTGACTTTTCCATGCTAAGAGTAATTGATTAAATATAAAATACAGATGATAAATATATTGCATCTATAATACTGTAAGGTACAGTGTCCACAACTCTAATCTACGCACCATTCTGTCTTGGGAAGCTGTCGAGGTGTTTTACGAGCAAGGAAACGTAATTCAGCGTCTTTGAAAAAATGTCATGGTGAACGGTGTGCTACAGTGCTGTCAGTTTATCTTTATGTATGATAAGATAAAGTACATTTTATTGATCCACTAATACATAATTTGTGAGCATTGTGAGACATGCCGAGGGAGAGGCCGACATTTCTCTTGTAGCCCGTTCATGGTGTCTCAGCTGCTTTTTCAGCTTTACTTTACTAGGTCACTGTGATCTTTGCTCTATTGTTGGTTTGAATGTGGCTCGGGAAAGAGTAATTTCAAAAACCTGATGACCTTCATCTGATGGCTGTTCAGTGCCCTGTGTGAATAAGTTGGTGGAAACAGTTCAGATCCTGGTGGACAAATGGGCTTTTCATGAAAGCTACAAGCAGAGAGAAAGGATGGTTTTGTAGTTAAGTAGCTCTGGGTTGAATTTCTGGCTCTGTTACTTCCTGTATATCTTTGGACAAATGGCTTAAGCTCTGCCCCTCAGTTCCCTATTTGTAAGATTTGAAGGATAATTCTTTCCTCCCCCCACCCTTAGTTTGTTTGGTCTCTTCAGAATTTAAGCTTTTACTTTGTGTCTTGTGATAGACCCAGGCCAGTTGGGAACAGCAGAATAGCAGAAGGCTATTCTGAGAACACCTGACTCTAATTAACCTGTAACGAGTCAGGTGAGGCCATTCAGTTAATGTGACCACCTGACTCTAATTAAGGCCCTGCTGATACTATAAAAAGGGCTCACTCCAGTCAGGCAGGGGAGTCAGGGAGCCAGAGGAGAGGAAGTGCGGCTGAAGGGCTGGTTACTGTTAAAGGAGCCCTAAGGTAAGGGTGAAGAAAGGAGAAGCAGGAGAGCTGTGGGGAAGTGGCCCAGGGAAATGTAGCAACTCTGGCAGTGAAAGATTGGCTGCCAACAACTGCTACCATTAGGGTCCCTGGGCTGGAACCCGGAGTAGAGGGCGGGCCCGGGTTCCCCCCAACCCACCACTACAGGAACATCTCCTGGGAGGGGAAGTCAGGGCAGGAGGCTGAACAGAGACTGTGGGAGTTCTCTCACCAACCTCCTTGCAGCCTATGATGAAAAGGGCTTAGTAGACTGTAACCCTGGCCTTAGAGAGAGACGGGCTACGTGGAGGGTCACAGCGAGCCACTGAGGCTAGCATAAACCGCCTAGACATGCAGGACCCACAGGAGCAAGGAAAGAGCTCTGCCACAGTCTGTACAGTACCTAGCACTACAGGGCTTCTATGCGCTAGCATACTACACATAAGTCATAGAAAACACATTTGCTATTAATTGGCACCCTGCACTGCATCAATAAAGAGGCCAGGATATGAATGGGCAATGGAGACTGAACTATCCCCTCACCTTATCACTAGAGGTGGTCCCTTGACAACAGAGGTGAGGTAGATTAGGGGGATGGCATAGCGAAGTTTGTCCCAGTGAACCAATTTTATGGATGACAGGAATATTTCAGTCCCCAGAGCCACCAGTCTGGCACCTTAAATAAAAGGTAAGTCAGACACTTTTCAATGCTCCCAGTATATCTTCTTAAGTAAAACTGAACACAGAGGTCAGACCTGGATAAGATGGGGGACTGGTGAGAAAAACTTGGTGGCACTTGTTACTCAAGTCTGACCTTCAGCTGTACCTGACTGACTTATTTCTTGCCAACCAATCTCATTCTGATATCAGCCCTTTGTTCTCTCTGTGTGTTTGCAAACCAATCCTAATTTCTGGGCACACATTTGTTATTCATACGTGTTCACTACTTAATTTCTGTGAACAGATTCTCAGTCTAAGGGCTGCACATAAACTGTTCACTTTGCTTGTTCACAGTTCATTATTTGCAGGGTATGACAGGCGAAAAGTCACATGCTTTTGTTCCCACATGCTGACTTTGCCAACCTCACTGTGATGGAAGGTGTTTGCTGGTGGCGTCACTGAATGATCAGGCAGTTGGACTCTGTTCACCATGCCTCTACTTTTTCCCTGGGGCCACCTTCACATCCGGTGGCAGTCTGTCTTTTATTCAGTCTTAGAAATCCCTGAGGCGATGGGGTTCCTAGGAATATATGAGGTTTGGCTATTGGCCCCCATGAGTATCCAATCCCTGCAGGGTTCCAGAGGGTATTTGTCTTTTCCTTCCTTCCCCTGTGGGGTCGTGGGTGGGGGGGAGCATCTAGAAAGTGAGAGGTTTTGTGCCCTTATTAATGAGTGGTTGAGGTGCCTGGACTCCATCCCAGGGTTACGAAATGTCCAGCACCCAGGAGTGCTTTAAGGCTGCCACCCTGAACCACTTCCTACCACCCGCTCTCCTGTCAAAGTCTTACAGTCTGTCTCAAAGTAGTAAGAGAAAAGGTACTAGTTCAACCTTCAGCCCCCCTGGGCTCAGCAGGCAGGCTCTTCCTCTCCTGCAGTGCCCTTCCTCAGGAGCCCTCAGGGTAGGTCCCGCTCCCTGCCTTATCAGGCCCCTTCTGAGCTATCTCACTCCCTCTGAAACTCTACCTCCAGCTGGAGCATGCTCTACAAGTGTGGGTGGGCAGGGTCGTCTGAGCCTGGAGTTGCTCCTTTTAACATGCTCCATATGGTGACCTTAACGTCTACCCACACAGTTTCCTTGGCTTTGTGGGACTGAAGGTATGAATTATGCTAGCACTAATAATAGCTGTCACATAGGTATTACTGAAATAGATCAATGTGCATTTTATATAAGAATAATCTCTTTATGTAATATTTATTTTAAGGTAGAATTTTAATCTGAGCAGTTGTGGAAAGTATCTGCTTTTTTCTGAAGAGCACTGCTTTGAGCCATCCATCAAACACACATTTAGGTGCTTAGCTTTCCATTACATGGAGAAAAATTTGGAAAAGATTTTTTTGCTTCTAGCGAAGTTATCCCAACATGGTCTGACTGTGCATGGCTGGACAGGCTGCCATTCTACAGGTCTCTCTGAGGAAGGCAGATTTATTTAAAAAAGTGACCCATAAGAGACTGGCTAAAAAATTACTGGCTTCAAACAATATTAAGAGAAGTACTTCTTTGAATAATTTTTCTTTGCAACATGGCCAGTTGGTTCCCATTGAAACGTAACTATAATAACTCATCTATTACATACAGAGACCACTATGCTGTAACTTTTTTTAGACACCCTCAGAATCCATGTGAATGTGCAATACCTGGCTGTCTGGCAAACCTGTGTTAGTATTACTGGTAGATTAGGACAAAACATGCCATTGTAATGGTTTACTGGATTGCTAATTTAACACTGCTAACACTTCGTTTTGGGGGATTAGGACTTTGGTATTCAGTACCTTTTGGAAGAGGAAGGAGGTCTGATTGTTAAAGCATTGAATTATCTAGATTGAGTTCCCCCTCTCTACCTCAAACCTCTTATGTGAGGTTGGCCAAGTCATTCAAGCTCTCTTTGCCTCAGTTCCCCTTCTGCCTTTGTCACATCCTTTGTTTGGCTTCTTTATTTAGATTGTAAATGCCACAGACCAGGGATTGACCCTTATTATGTGAATTTACAACACCTAACTTAATGGTGCCTTGATCTCAGCTGGGGCCTCAGATGCTACGGTGATGGTGGTGATGATAATAATTGAATCTTGAGGACATTTTGTTACCAATGATATCGCCTTCCAACTGAGTATCTCAAACATTTGAGAACCATTAACTCGTTTTGATTTTACTGAATGATACAGAATCAAAACAAGTTTTCAATTTATATTTGACATCTTAAAATGTTCCGAGTGATGCGTTTTAAAACATTGAGTGATGTGATTAAGAGCTGCAAGCATCTTGCAATGTACAGCTGCTGCTGGTGAAAATATTAAACCTTTTCTGATGGAGTCTGCAGAATCTGCAGACCAAATTCTGTGCTGCCTCAAGATGCCGAAGTAAATGGAATTGCATAGGATAAAAATCAGTGCAGACTGTGGCCCTCTGTGTGTTCTCGCTGAAGGGAAAAATGGGTTGTATTTGTAATGCAGATCATCTCTGTAGAATTACAGAAATGTCAAGTTTTTTCTGCCAGAGACAGTCACTTGTCATTGGCTTCATTCTCCACGTATAAAATATTGCACCATCTGCAATATTGTACAGCACCTAGTTCAGTGGGGTCCTGACTCCGATCCATAGCTGGCACTGCAAATAATGTAATACCTAGGGTATGCCTTCACTGCACCATTAACTCAGGCTCTTCCCTGGGTGTTGCTCCTAATACCCTGCCTGTCTACATGCACACACAAACTTTTCACCTGAATATAGTGGTGCTTTACACCCAGGCAAGTTGATCTGGTTGGACTGTAGGCTAAAGCTCAGGTGCTGCTTTTGCTCAGGCTGGTAACCCAGCCAGTTTGCAATGAGGACATAGGCTAGGACACTTGAGTCCTGATCGTCCTCCAGTGGTTTCCCACAGTTCTCCCCATGTTCCCAGAAGAACAAACAACTTCTGCCACAGGCCTCTGGGAAAGAATCATGGAACGGCTCAGCTTATTGCAGTTCAAAGGACCACAGGCTATGCCCTCAGAAGTTTTAGCAACACACACAGATCAGTGCAGCACCAGTGAGGACACAGTAACTAAAGTGTGTGGGTTTTCACACCTAGCACAATGGGGTCCTAATCTCATTTGGGGACTGTAAACCTTACTGAATTACAAATAATAATTCATAAATAATCTGACCCCACCAGATAGAATAGCTCCTGGGTTCCGTATGCAGCTGATCCCTTCCACACACATCTTCCAACACACAGGGCTGAATGGAGATTTGCAGTATTGCTGATGCTGAGTTTGAAAGGCATCAGTAAATGCTAATAGGCTAGAAACCAATTCACTTCTAAAATGGGACTTGATTTGACTTTTCCCCCCATGCTGAGCTGCAGAAGTAGAATTGGAGTGTCTGTGGGGGATGAGGATGTGATATGTGTGACCATGAGTCAGTCCCGAGTGAAAAGAGGAGCAGTGAGCTTAACCTACCATCAGATCAGAATAGTTGGTGAGCCGCAGAATCATGGGCCTTTCTGCATCAGCAACTCCCTTTCCCTGCACCCATCAACAGGATTTACTCCACACTTTATTACATTTTCTAGGGAATCTTTAAAAATATATATTTTCCCTGCCTTAAGCAGAGCATTTTTGCTTTTAGCATTAATACTACTTTCTATTCAGTACCTTATATTTCAGCTTCATCCCCTTGAGTCTAATAGAGAAGTAGTTTAACAGAGATTTCCTTATTTCAAGAGTCGAGTTACTGCCTCAGTGTCATCCATTTTGGCATCTCAATCCTGACAATATTTATTCACTTTCTCTTTACATGGTTGCATTTTTCTTTTGCATCATGTGCTAAATCTTCCTAAATCGTAATGAGGGACTTGATTTTTATTAATCATTCTGACACCTCGTCTTCTATAGCTCTTCAGTTCTTAGAAGCAACTTTCAGAGAACCTATTTTTCCATACACTTTCTAATTCTACCTCTAGAGCAAGGCACCTATTTCTATAGTAATAGAGCCTGGAGACCCCAGCCAGGAACCAAGGATCCACTGTACTAGCACTGTACACACAGAACTAGAGCTGGTCAGAAGACAGAATTTCCATTCTGCCGGTAGCTCTGACCTTTCAATCTATTTATTTTATTTAATTTTTGGTTCCGAACTGGAAATTTCAAAATTTCCCATAGAACAAAAATTGGGAAAAAATTTTCTTTGGCACTATTGAAATGTTTTGTTTCAATAATGTCAAACTTCATTATAATACTTTATACAATATAAAGTCTAAATGAAATTAAAACAACAAAGTCAACATGAAATGTTTTTATCCTATTGAAATGAAACATTTCTATGTTGAAATGAATCAAAATTATTCATTTTAACTCTTTTCCATCAATTTGTTTGTGAAATCGACACATTCCCACGAAGCATTTAGATTTTAGCAAAACTGCATTGTCTGTTGGAAAACTGTTCCATGAGAAATGTTTCAGTCAACTCTACATACAACAAAAAGACAAAAGACTGCCCCAAAGAGCTTATAATCTAAATGTATAAAAAGGGCCGGCTCCAGGCTCCAGGCTCCAGGCACCAGCAAAGAAAGCAGGTGCTGGGGCAGCCATTGGAAAGGAGCATGTCTGGATCTTTGGCGGCAATTCGGCGGTGAGTCCCTCAGTCCCTCTCAGAGCAAAGGACCCACCACCAAATTGCCGCTGAAGAATGAAGTGGAGCAGTAGAGCTGCTGCCAAAGTGCCACCGATTGCGGCTTTTTTTTTTTCCCCTCCCTGGCCAGACTCAGAGGAACACAAGTTAGCAGGGAAATAACTATCATCAGCATAAGAAGCAACGGCTGTTGCTCATCGGCTACATAGCCATTGTCAAGGCTGACTTTCCATGTGTCCTGAGAGCAGTGGGCAAGCACCACTTGTGGATTTAGGGCCGCATCAAAGACAGGGCCGGCTCCAGGGTTTTTGTCGCCCCAAGCGGCAGGGGAAAAAAAGCCGCGATCGCGATCTGCGGCAATTCGACGTTTTCTTCTTCGGCGGCATTTCAGCAGCAGGTCCTTCCCTCCGAGAGGGACCCGCCGCGGAAGAGTCCGACTTGCTGCCCCTTCCCCTTGGCCGCCCCAAGCACCTGCTTGCTGAGCTGGTGCCTGGAGCTGCCCTGATCAAAGAAACAGGTGATTTTGTGAATCACAAAGCATTTCCCACTTTGAATGTGCACGTGGTGTGTCATGCTGTGTCTACAATAATGTAGTTGCCACCTCTGGAAACTGCATGGCTGAAATCCTGCCCTCTCCTTACTGCATTAGCCTCAAAGGGGAGTGTATAGTGTCCCAGAGAGATAGCAAGTTCATCTCCCACTTAGCTAGCACATGTGCTCCAACAACAGCATGCATCAGCTGGGGTACACACTGCTCTTTTATACAGCAGCAGCAAAGCAGGACATTCTTCAGCCTGCAGGATAGCTTTTGCACCGAACTGGCAGTGGCACTGTTCTGCTCCCACCTCTCACCTTGCATGACTACATTGGGGAAGGGTAGGATTTAGTCATAGATAGTCATGCACGAGGCCCAGAAGTGAAATGCCTACAATAAATCCAGTTGGACATCCGGGGCCGGCTCCAGGCACCAGCTCAGCAAGCAGGTGCTTGGGACAGCCAAGGGGAAGGGGCGGCACATCTGGAAATTTGGCGGCGGGTCCCTCGGTCCCTCTCGGAGGGAAGGACCTGCCGCCGAACTGCCGCCGAAGAAGAAAGTGGCACGGTGGAGCTGCCGCCAATCACGATCACGGGGTTGGTTTGTTTGTTTGTTTTTTCCCTGCTGCTTGGGGTGGCAAAAACCCTGGAGCCGGCCCTGTGGACAACCAACACAACCACTGTCCTAAGTGGAGGCCGGCGGTGACATGTATGTTGCATACACTCTTTCAACCTAGGTATCTGGAAGCTTTTCAGAACATGTGTTAGAATCACAGATTCACCTGGTGCTTTATTTCTCTGCTCACATTAGATGTGTTCAATGGCATACAGTGCAGTCAGGAAACTATTTATTGGTTTAGGACACCCAAAGGCATACTAGGCACTTCATGGAAGCCACAGAAAGATCTGCTTCCCGCTCCAAAGAATTTACAATCTAAAGCCCCAATCCAGTGATTTAGATTCACATGGGCAGACTGTGATTACAATGAGATTACTCACACACTTGAAGTCAAGCATGTGTTTAAGTATTTGCAGGTTCAGGGCTCTGGTTTCCTCCATTTGTGTGTTTCACACAAATAGGGGAGAGAAAAACATTTTAAATACAGGATTGTAAAAACACAGACCCTGGAAGTGGGATTCAGGGGCAAATGTAGTATCACCGACTATTATCAACTCATCTATGGAAATGCACTATATTTCAAAGTGCTGGTGGCCCTTTAACTCCATCAGCAAATCACTTGCATAGAGTCAAAGGTGCTAATAGCTGAGTTTTAAGTTTCCTTGATGGAAAGACAAGAGCTTCTACATGTAACAAAGTGAATTTTCCTTGATCACAAGAGTATCTGTCTGTACTATGATTGAATAGTCTGTTCTCTTGGCTGTCTGGAGTAAATTGTGTTGTTTTGATCAAAAGTGCAGTTTACTTGGGGTACAGGTAATTTAATTATTAGTGACAAACCTGACAAAAGTACTTTGATGTTACAGATTCAGGATGCCTAAGTATTAGCATGGGGTGGGAGTGGGGGAAATTGATTGAATATGTTACTAATTGAATAAATCAAAGATGATTCTGAAACACAACCAAGAGGCCAGAGAAATGCAAAGCTGATAGCAGTCTGGAGTGAGCACAGGCAGACTGGGAGAGGGTCATTAATTCTGTATAAACTAGACTCTGTGTGGTGAGAAGCCTGGGTAAGTAAGTCTTTTGAAACTGTGTTTAGATCTTGTTCCAGATCTTCCTGTGCTAAAACAATCTAAGAGCTTGATCCAACGAGGACTCTTTGACTTCACTGGGTTTGGATTCGGCCCTAAATCCCTGGAGATTTATGTACGTGTGCTAATTTGTTTAAGGAGTTTACTTTCTTGGTACATCTAGCATAAATCTTATATTTGTAAGGTGAAGGTGATCAGCACTGGCTGTAGCTGAGGCACTTGGTGGCACTGTCTGTGTCTATCAACCATAGTGTGCTACTACAAGTGAATAGTTCTGTATCAAGCTGGATGACTCCTGAGTGCCTGCAAAGCAAGGGGTTAAAATGCTGCCCCAGGTATCCAGAAACCCTTCAGTCACTGACAGCAATTAGGCTTGGGAACACAGGAGTTCCACGAGGGAGTTCCATGAGGGAACGTTGACAGGTTGACAATAGATGCCAGCTCCCCCTCAATAGAAAGCATGAGAGTTGGTTGTGGGCTGAAACTCACCTCCATATTTAGAGCAAAGAACTAGTCTCTCTCACTACTCTGGAAGCTGGGATACAGGAACCATGTTTAGTGTAGCTGTGAAATAAAGTGTGTTGCCGCAGTAAAAACCCTGTTGTTCTGATTCCTTCCCTTGATGACTGGCCAGTACACCAACGGTTGCCACCTTGTCAGTTCTGAGAAGGACGAGAGATGTCTCTGCTTGTGAACTAATGCTCACAGAGTCTCCCAAAGCCCTAACAGGACAAGGTGGCTGGACTTAGAGTCCAGTCAGTGCCCAGTGAGGTCTGACTACAGCAGAGGGGAAGGTAGAATGGACAATGGGGAGACAAAGGTGTCTGTGACTAATAAGAGCCAGAATACTTGACATGGTGTCTTTTATGCAGCATATTCTAAAGTGTTGTATTTAAAAAAACTGTTGTGATTAGTATACATTTGGAAGCATCTACATTATTCTGCAAACTCCATTTTGTTTTGTGATGGCCAGTTTGAGTATAGAAGTGTTCTGTGCCTTCACCTGGGCTTTGTAACCTCCATAATGAGCTGCAATGCACAGGAGGTGTCAGGAGAAATTCATGCACCTACCAAAGGGCTAACAATGGAAGGTTGTTAAACCTTAATGACCTTCCATTCAAATGGCTGCACTCTTGGACAAAGAACTGGCTACTATCCAGGGAAAACCACTCTCCTGGCTGGATTGGTAACCAAACAATGGATCACCTGACAGTGGACTTTGATCACTGGATGGGGGTTTGAGGTTGACGATGGAGGTCACCTTACAGAGGGGACGGGAAGCTATAAAAGGACGTGGTCTGCTCTGAGTAGCTTTCTCTCACTGACCAGAACCAGAAGGTAAGATGGAGTAGGGGAGGGGCTTGAGGAAAGTCCTGGACTCCCTGAACAGACACTGACCAAATCCCAAAGGGCTCTTGGAATGCTGAGGAAGCTGAGGCAGGGATTTGCATTCACCTATTTAGTGCATGCAACACCGTAATATCTCTTAACAAAACTACCACAGCCCACATATACAAGGCCATCAGGTGAGCACCTTCCCTTCTTTCCCTGAATCAGCCGCAGGATTTTTCTTCTCATCCTCGTTCTGCTGCCTTTCTCTCTTGCAGCTACTTTTGTGGAAAAGCTGAGTAGGAGAACACAATGGTAGAAAATTTCTAGCTGCTGAGTTGGCTCCAGCTGTGATGACCAAGGGGTAACAGATAGGCTGAATATTGTTATGGTCACACAGAGCGCTAATGTTCATAGGGAGAATTTATTTCATAAGACGGAAGCCACAACACCCAGCAGGAATTGCCTTTGGCAGCAGATGAAAGATGTGTGGTTGTAGAACAAAGAACTCAATTTTGCATGTAGGAAATTAAGAGATCAGCTGAGTAATGTGATGCAAGCTTGGGGAGTTGCGAGGGGGAACTTTTAACTTTTACAGTTGATGTATCTGGTGGCGATGCTGACAATGGAATGCGTGTGCTAACTGAAGTTTGGATACAATACAAGTAAGGAAGCCGGGCCAACAAATGAGCTGTGTTGACAATATTCTAATAACCCACTCATGAATCAGCACATTGGTGTTATTACAAGATACCAAAAGTTATTGTTCAGAAATAGCCCCAGGTGACATCAAACTGTTTGGCAACAGGAGCTTTGATAATAAGTGGGTCAAAGGAAAATTCCAAATGTAAACAAAAATATTTAGGTTAGTACTCTAATAAAAACTGCAGGAGCTAACAGTTTATTCCTCTCACTAGTTTATTCTTAAGGTGATGTGGGTGTGTATATAAGCAGAAATGCAGAGGTAAGCACCAAGAGTGTTCTTCACAGAATGATTTTAGGGGCCCAATCCAGCAAAGCATGTGCATAACTAAGGCACACATAATCTCACTGTGGTCACTGGGACTACTCAACTGCTTTAAATTAAGCATTTGCTTACGTGCTTTGCTGGTTCAGGGCCTATAACCAGAAATGGAAACAAGTTAACCAAAGCAAAAAATGGAGTAACAGAAGATTCCCAGCCTGGCGTCCTCCCCAGTCCTATGACCCAAGAGTGGAATAGTGCCTATTCCTAGGTGTCCTCCCTTTATTATCTCCCAAGCAGCTGACTTATTCAAGGGAGGAAGGGAAGTTGTGGTTGAGAATGTCCAGGGGAAATCTCCCCAGCTGGCTTTCTTACCCACTTCCCTTTCTCCTGGGAAAGCATAGCCAATCCCAGCTGCTGCAGGACTACTCTCCTACTCCCCCAAGGAGCACAGAGAGGTTATTGGATATGGGATGGGGGAAGAGGGAGCAGCCATTATCATTTTCAAATGAGGAAAAGAGCCCAGCAGCTGAAATGTGGGTCAGGTCCTCTCTCATGCTGTTACACCACACCTAGGGAGGGAGAGAAGAGAACCCCCTTGGAACTGCCTCCCCCCAGTGCTGGGAGGGGTGAAGAGCCCCCACGGCTGCAGGAGAAGCAGAGGTACACTAGGGCAAGGTTGGGCATGGGGGCTGGAGGAGTAGGCAGACTTATTGTGTGACTGGATGAGTAGAGTTGATATGGGACTGGGGCAGATGTGAGAACTAGGAAGCATCAAATTAACTGATTGGGGTTGGGGGGGTGCAAAGTTGATGTAGCGTATGGAGCACAAATTTAATTGATGTAGGAGTACGTAAGTAAAATCCATTTATTCATGTCTGAATATTGGTGACATCATAGCAGAATTTTAGGAAGCCTTTTAGCTCCATCGCTAGTGTCAGGCACTCAACAGCTGGTCTCTCAGTGATGCGAGAAGCTCATCCGTCTCCTTGCTGGTTGTCCCCTACTAAGGTGGCCTGCCAACCATTCCTTCCATGATAACTTTCTCAAGTTATCAAGATTGATTATCCAATCAAGATTCTTTCCATCTCTACACCTAGCGAAAGTACATAAGTTTCCACCTGTTGATTTCCACCAGCAGGGTCTGCTCTCCTATAATATTTCTAACATAAGCCTTTGTTGTCTTTTCCATACCAGAGATGTGCAAGAGTCTTGCCAGTACCATGTCTCAAAGTCTTCAGTTTTCTTCTTAGTGGTAGCATTAATTTCCCATGATTCACATTGATAGGTCAATATGGAAGAAATTAAGCTTTTCACCAGTCGAATCTTTGTACACTTTCAGACAATATACACCTTGAAATTGCAGTGTAGGAGTTCAGTGGCCAAAATCATATTTCTCACTGTAAAATGGCAACACTAATTGTCTCTCACACATTGGAAAAGTTCCAAAGTTAGAAGAGAGAGCTCAAAAATTATTTAATCCATTTTTAAAATAAATCTCATTATGTTTGTGCTAGTCTCATTTTTGGGTGTCTGACTCCTGATTTTTGAATTTCTGGGATTGGCAGTACTGTGGTGGTGCCTCTCTATTGTCCTCTGTGTGTCCTGAGGTGAGTCTCTGGTGCAGCAACATGCTAGATGGTCACACAAGCAAACAGATGCGGAGCTTGCACATATCTGCTCCAATGTGCAGCCATCAGATGTGAGACACAACTTTCCATTATGTTAAATATTAGCAGCAATTACATAAAGCCAAGATTTCCCTGACTGACTCTTTGGAACAGTCATTAAGATATCCAGCTCCCAACAAGTAACAGCTACTGCTGAATCTAAGGGCCAGCTGGATATTAACCAGAGAGGGAGGAGATACAATAAATCTTTGTATATAGAGAGCCTCAAAACACAGTGGCAATATTGCTGTTTAAACCAATATACCTGCCCGTGGTAAGGGAACACTTCTGTATACAGGTACCACAGAGGCTGCCAAGAGAATGTTTGTGTTGGGATTGAGAGGTTGGAAAATGTAAAGATAAATTGACAGAGCTGCCTCTGTCACAAATGAATGCTCCACGAACAATCCTGCCATTCCCAATAACCCACTGAAATGTGTACCAAATCTTGAAAAGATAAATAAATAATGGAGCTCCATTCATAGACCTAATGGCAGAAAAAAGATCAAGGGAATAGTCAGCAATGTGAAAATAATAAAAAATTATTGGCAGCTGCAAACCTTCGGAGGGGAGAAGCAGGAGCAAAACTGATGAAAAGCAGGAGTGGCTCTTAATTCATCAGACATTATTTCCTGCAGCACCAGGTTAAAAGAAATATGAAGCCACAGTAACAGCTCCCTGAGCTAACAGTGAGTCAGCAAAATGGGCAAGTTAACACGGGGAAAAAAAGAAACTGAGAGTCCACCCCACAGCAGCTTTTCAAGGGGTCTGATGATGAAAATCATCAAAGGATAAACCAGAGTCTAGATAGTCATAGGACTAGAAGGGACTTCCTGGGTCATCAGTCCAGTTCCCTGTTATCACAGGCAACCCTATCATATAATTCCATTCATAAATTTATCAAGTTCCATTTTAAAAGTAGTTAGGTGATTTGCCTCTCTAGCTGTTATTGGGAGGCTGTTCCAGAACCTCAAACTTCTGATGGATAGAAACCTTCTTTTAATTTCCAGCCTAAATTTAGTCATGGACAGTTTTCATCCATTTGTTCTTGTGCCAACATTGTCCTTTACCCTAAATAGCTCTTGTTCCTCCTTGATGTATTTACAGAGAGGGATCATATCCCCTTTCAGTCTTCATATTGCTAGGGCAAGCGAGCCAAGCTCTTTTAGTCTCCTCTTGTAAGATAGGCTCTCCATTCCCCTGATCATCCTAGTAGCCCTTCTCTGCTTCTGTTCTAGTTTTAATTCATCTTTCTAGAACTTGGGTGACCAGAATTGTACAGAATATTCCAAATGAGGTCTTCCCTTGTACAATGGCATTAATATTTCCTTATTTCTACTGGAACTTCCTTACCAGATATATACTAGGATGACATTTTTGCCTTTTTCATAGCCACATTGTATTGGTGGCATATAGTTATCCTGGAATCAACTAATACACCCAAGTCTTTTTCTATATAATTCATCCTGTATAACATTCCAATTCTCCTCCATTTTGACAATGCCTCCCATCTTCGTGTCATCAGCAAATTTCAGTAGCACACTCCTACTTTTTGTGCCAAGATCACTAATGAAAATATTAAACAAGATTGGCCCAAGACTGATCCTCGAGGAACTCCACCAGTAACCTCCCTCCAGCCCAATAATTCTCTTTTCATCCCAATCCATTATCTCCCCTGTAGCCTGCTCCTTAAAATTCTTGTACTAATCCCTATTTTCTCCAGTTTAACTAATAACATCCCATGTGGTACTGTATCATATGCTTTATTGATGCCTAGATAGATTAGATCTACCATGTTGCTCTTCTTTAAAAAAAACAATTATCTAATCAGAGAAAGATATCAAGTTTGTCTGGCATGAGCTACTTTTGGCAAACCGAAGTTTCATTTCATCTACTTCTCCGTTTACCTCTGTGTATTTAATAATTCTTTCCTTGAAAATTTGTTCTAAAGCCTGCATTCTGTTGAGGTCAGGCTAACTGGTCAGCGGTTGCCTGGATCATGAGAGCAGCTGAGATGGGACAAGTTGTGCTTTGCAGGGCACAATGCCAGCCTCACCTGCCTGGTTATGGTGATAAGGGGGGATGGGTGTGAGGCTCATTTTACTTATATATAAAAGTTGACCATATAGCAGCACTCTGATGCTGATCTCAATTACATTGTAAATCAGGTGCAACTTTATTGAGGTCAGTGGAACTGACGCCAATTAAAGTGAGAGGAATAGCTGGCCCTGGGACTTTATTTCTATTAAAAATAAGAAGTTTGTATTTGTATGGCTTTATACCGGAGTGTGATTTTTTTGCTTTCTGACACATTTTGCCTTCAGCAAATATTTTTCATCCTTCGTGCCCACAGTCTGGTCTGCTCTGAGCTCCATTTTTGCTCTCTGTAAATGACAGGTTGGTAGTTGCTGGGTAGAGGCCAGTGTTCAGCTAGAGATGTGAAGCAGGGCAGGGCTGAGATCCAGCCTAATGGAGTGTGGGTGATGGCGAAAGACTCAGAGATGATTAAATATGTCAACTGATCCTCAAGCAAGTGGAAAGAGAAGGGGTAGGGGGGAATTCATGAATAATAAAAATCTGAGGAGGAGCAATATAAATAATATATGATACATTTAATCCAAAAAGCAGCAAAGTCAGCATGGATAAAGTTTATTTTAACAAGTGTAAAGTGGGATGTGACATACTATTTATTCTAGAACATGGGTGTGCTGATATTTTTCATTTATTTATATGGCCTTCTTCCCTATAGTATCTAATTATTTTGGGTAGAAAGGCTATGTATGACTGAGCTGGGTATTGAAGCCAGTTCCTATGTCCCAGGCCTATGCTTTTTCCAGCAGATCAGCTCCCTCCTGCCACAACTCTTCTAATAACCCCTTTCTGCACTCAGAAACCTATGCTGTCATTTTGCTTGCAAGCACTTTCAGTTAAAATGGGTGTTATACTGATTTATAATGAAACGAAAACCAAGAGTTTTTAAACAAGGGACCATGGTGACACATACTTGGCTGTTCTGACCTTATACATAAAATGTACTCTCCTTCCAAGTAGCTGCAGATGCAATGTAAATTATTTATATATTTTAAGCGGTTGCCTCCCTGATGGATGGTTCTGCAGTTGCCTAGCAGAGGGCATGGTCCTTATGCTGCAGCATCTGATTGCTTTTTTTTTAAATAAAGTCTTTCTTTTTCACATTGTTAGTAGACCTGTTCATATCACTTCTTATATTAATAATGTTAGTGCCCCTGGGCTAAAATGTTGACCTCCCACCCTCAAAATTGCTTCAGATTGAATTCCAGTGCATTAATTTACTAGAAACACAGGTATCAAGAGAAGGTTATTATGCTGTCACAGAATGGTTCCTAAATTAGCCAGCACCTGCTGGAGTGCCAGGCTCAATGTGTATCAGGTAATATGTAATACATTCAATTTCCACTTTAGAAATTCCTGTTATGCCAAAAGCATAATTTGCTACATTATCAAAGATGTTACCTCTCTCTTCCCCTACCCTGTGCCTCACTGGGGAAAGCTAGGTTCTTAGTGTATGGAATCTGATCGTCAATTGCTAGAGAGGGTAAATCCATGAGGCCTAATTCTGTTTCGTGCAGATAGCTCCTGGGTTTTAGACACTGAGGGATCACCAGGGGTAAAAGTAAGTTAAAGGATTTAGCAGTACTCCGGAGTCCTGGGCAGGGGCGTGGCCTCAACCAGAAGAGGCAGGGCCTTGAAATCACCCATGGAGCTACCAGCTGCAGAGGCGGCTGGGAGCCCTGGGGCAATTTAAAGGGCCCGGGGCTCTGGCCACTGCTACCGTAGTGGAGCGCCAGGCCCTTTAAATCGCCAACGGAGCCCTGCCACCAGTACCCCGGGGCTCCGACAGCCAGGCTCTGGCAGTGCTTTAGAGGACCCGGGGCTCCCCACAGCTGCAGGAGCCTCTGGCCTTTTAAAGCACCATCTGAGCCTCACTGCCTGAGCCCCGGGGTAGCGGCGGCAAGGCTCCAGTGGTGATTTAAAGGGCCAGGGGCTCCTGCTGCTGTGGGGACCCCCGGTGTGGGAATATGTTGCTAACTTGGTGTTAGGGAGTGTGAGAAACTGACATGCAAGTTTCTAGGATGAGGCTAGTTCTTATCTGCTGGTAGGCAGTAAACAGGATAATAAATTAGAAAGTGGGACGGGATGACAATAACCCTATGAAGTCACAGCTGTGCTTGTTTGTACCTTGTTAACCAATTAGCAATTGCTTGATTGCTTGACCTTAATTGTATATAAGAGCATGCTGGAGAGAAATAAATGACTTTGCTGCCAATCACACAGATTGTTGAGCTTTGTTCATATACGCCTGCGATGCAACACCCCGGCCCTTTAAAGCACCGGCCGAGCCCCACTGCCGGAGCCCCAGGGTAGCAGCGGCAGAGAGCCCCGGGCCTTTTAAATCAGCAGCCTGGGGAAGCCGGTCAGGTCCACCATGGGGTACCAGCTCTTGCCGGTATGCCGTACCAGCCCATACCGGCTTACTTTCACCTCTGGCTCCAGACTTGCTTTGTGAGCTTGGATAAGACCTTGAGCTCACATCCTCAAAGGTATTTAGGCATCTAACTCCTATTGATTTAAATGGAAATTAGGAGCCTTAATCTCTTTGGCCTGATCCACAAAGGTAGTGAGGCACCTAAACTTAGGATCTAAGTCCCAGTTTAAGGCTCCACTGCGATCCACAAAACTCCCACCAAACCCTGTAGGTGCCTAAACAAACTCGTCACCTAAATGTTCAGGGTAAAAGCTTCCTGGGAACCTATCTTTCTGCCTTTGGGTCAGCATCTTGCTGCAGGCATCCAGGCCTCTGTGCCTCCTAAACTCCAGAGTAATCCAGGAACTGGGGGAAGATAGGTGTTTGCTCCCCTATCTTGTGTGCAGGGCCTAATCTAGTAGATGTGCTTAGGGGCCACTGACGGGATCAGGTTCCATTCAAAACCTGGAGGTGGCGTCGCCCACCTTATAATTTTCAGCCCAGGGGTTAGAGAACTCACCAGGGATGTAGAAGATCCTGATTAAATTTCCTCTTCTGCCTGAGGGGGAGAGAGGCTTTGAACAGGGGTCTCCTACCCATAAGTGCTGGAACTAGGGATGTGAGGAGGGAGGGGAGGGAGAAGGGTGTGCTGCAGCACCCCCTAACCTGAAGTGGTTTCCATTATATACAGGGTTTAATGGCTCTCAGCACACACACCCCATAAAAATTGTTCCAGCACCCCTGCTCCTACCTCTCAAGAGAGCACTCTACCCCCTGAGCTAAGGGATAGTCTGATCTGGGGCTCTCAATCTCTCCTGTTTAAGCTTTCTACTGTGGCTTAATAATGAAAGAGTGATCGGAGCTTTGGGACTGGACGCCGAGTCTCCCACCTCCCAGGTGCGTGCTATAACCACCCTGTTACAGAATCATTCTGTGTGTGTGTGTGTGTGTGTGTGTGTGTGTCTCTGTCCAATGGCTATTTAAGTATTTATCTGCAGTGGAACAGTCATTGGGCCAGAGAGAGAAACGGGGGGGGGCTAAATACCTTAGATGCCTGATAGAAAAATCAATAGATCATCTGTTACCACAGCAAGTGAAGTAAGTGTTTGTAAAGATTTTTGTTGTTGTTGTTTTCTTGAAAGTTACAATGAAGCACTAATTTGCATGGCCAGCAGTGTTCTGATTGCCAGCACCCCAAACCGAAAAGTACCTAGCACAATAGTGATAATAAACTGCCCTGTTAGCTTCCTAATTTAGTCAGATTTTTCTTTCTTTCCTTCTTCTGTTACCTTGATTTGCACAGGCTTTGCCTGTTTAAAAATAAATGGGACACACAAACATAACGGAGAAAAGGGAAATTGCTAAATTGTCTGTTACTAATTCATTAGAACCAAAGACACCTTGACTAAGTGTAGAAAGATCAGAATACACTATTAGCCAGTGCCTTTAAAATCTACAGCTATAGTTTGTGGGTGGTGAATGGGGGAGTTAACCAAACATTGTCTATTAAAAGCTCTCAGGGCATTTTTGGCCATTGTTCTGTGAGTCAGAGAAAATCCACACACCGTTTCCAGTTTCTAGCACAGTGTGCAGCTCTATTTTGGGAAAAAGCTGAACAAATAATGTCTGTCACTACTGTGAGATGCCAGCTCAATGTAACTGAATGCCTCTTCACGTCTTAAGGCCCAATCCAGAGAGGTACTGTGTAACCACAGTTCCCACTGAAGACAGTGTTTCTCAGTGTCAGGCCCATTCTGAAGCACATTTACTATCTGTCTTTAGCTTGGGAAAGTCTGTTTTTGAAACAGTTTGACTGCTCTGAAATATCTTGGCTCAAAGAGAAGTGAAGTTTGTAACGATCCTTCCAGTGTCCTGTAGTAAGTTCTCCTAGCAGGGACAAGTGAGGGGTCCTGAGAAGGAGCCATGGACATACCTTCTCACTGGAGAGCACTTCACTAAACCCTGGGGCCTTTGAGAGGGCCAGAAGATGTAAAACGAGACAAGAATTTGGAGAATCATCTCCAAAAATGAGACAGTAGTGAGAGGCAGTGTGGCCAAGTGGCTAGGGCCCTGGACTGGGGGTCAGAAGACCTGGATTCTAACCCTGGCTTGGCTACTGACAAGCTGTGTGACTACTCTTAGAGTCATGCACTGTAGGCCATGATCTGCTCTCTTAAAGGCACACCCACAACAACCCTGCAGGGTTTAGCTGAAGCATGGTGCTGATGCACTAAGAACTCGGAAGCAAAGACAACTGTAAATGAAACCTGCTAATTTAAACTTCATTTTCCAGGCTGAGGGAAATGCAAAAAAGAGTTAACAGTCAATACACAACGAAATGCAAAAAGAGGAAATGGCCACTATAGATGGTAAAGCTGGCATGAAGTGATGTGTCTCCATTGACTGAGTGGAGCTAAGCAACCTTGCATCAGCTGAAAATCTGCCTCTAAATTTTAAAAATGCTGTTATTTTTAACATTCTGAGGGGTCAGTAGTAACCATGGTTAAAACAAATATGCACCTAAAGATCAGAACACTGGACAGCAGCCTCTTCGCTAGTCTCCCTTCAAAGCAGGGGTGGGATCCAAAGGTCTCTGCCAGGAGAAAGCATGATGGGAAGGGGTTGGAGACCCAAGCTCTCATGACAGGTGAGGGAGAAGATGGAGGGAGTAGGACCAGGTGCTGACTATGTCAGGGGGGAAAGAGCAGGAGGCAAGTAGCAACTGAAGGAAGTGGTATAGACCACACAGGGCCGGCTCCAGACCCCAGCGCGCCAAGCGCGCGCTTGGGGCGGCATTTTGCCGGGAGGGCAGCAGGCGGCTCCGGCGGACCTCCCGCAGGCATGACTGCAGAGGGGCCGCTGGTCCCGCGGCTTCGGTGGAGCATCCACAGGCATGACTGCGGGAGGTCCACCAGAGCCGCGGGACCAGCAGACCCTCCGCAGGCACGTCTGCGAGAGGTCCCCCGGAGCCGCGGGACCAGCGACCACCAGAGCGCCCCGCATGGCGCGCTGCCCTGCTTGGGGCGGCGGAATTCCTAGAGCCGCCCCGAGACCACACCACTCCAAACTGCAAGTGAGGAGATGAAGCGGCTAGAGCCCTGATGTCTGTGCCTCTGCTGACTTCTCTATGAGGCTGTTGGATCCATGGGTGTTCACAGGAGCCCATAAAGAGACATCTTCTGCAGACAGGGTGACAGTCTCCCCGGTGCATAGACTTATGCACCAAACAGGTAAGATACTTGCCCTTCTATACTTCCCAGGCTTCATTTAAAGCAGCTGCTTCTAGCAAGCATCTGTCCTGCTCCTAATTGCAGGGGAGACATCATTGTGTAGTACTGTTTGTCTAATGCATTGTGAATGAGGCCTGTTTACCCAGCACACACACATACAACTTGGGGTACCTCCCATTTTATATTCTCCCTTAGGTTGGCAATGCTATTTCCAAAGTCCTGGTACTGAACGTTGTGTAGAGTAGCATTAAAAAAATCAACTCCCATGTTCTCCAAAGGATAACGGAAAGCCAGATCCTCAGCTGGAGCAAATCAGCATTGACTTCAATTGGACTATGCTAATTTACATAAACTGAGTATGTGACCCTTAATGCTTAGCCTGTTAATTAGCACCCTTTGGGTTCAGATTACAAATCCTAGGCCCCTGGATTCAGTTTGTGTGCTCCTAAAAAATAAGATGGTTATTATGTCATTTCATCTTTTCCCCCTGGTTTCCTAAGCACTGTATTGCAACCAGAGCCCCAAGAGAGCTGAACTCTGGCTCTTGTTCCCCAACAGGGGCCCAGTACAAGCCCTTAAAGAGAATAAAGGTTTCACTTGAAGGAGGAGAAAACTATGCAAAGAATCAAAGCAGAAGCTTAAAGGTACTGCCATATGAAAGGACAGAGCAGCTGTTGCTAATGGAAGTGCTGTTGACGCTGTTCTGCTGTAATCTTTTTTCTGTCACAAAATGCTCCCTTGTAAAAATTTCTCTCTATTTCAAGATGCAAAGTCCAAGCTTTCTCAGCTTTTCACACTAGGGGAAAGGGTGTGTTCTTACCATGTGCTAGCTAACGTGGTAACAGTCTAGTCAAGATATGGCAGTGGGTAGCTTACACACATGATAGCTGGTTAAGGTAAATGTTAAGGGGATGTCTAGGGTTATGTCTTCAGTTCCAGAAAGGTTACGTTTTTACAGTGAGGTAGCTATCACAAATTAGCTAATTTGCTTTAAACCCCTAATGCAGATAAGACACAGGCAATTTTTATCTTTAGGTAGCTAGTTGAGGTCAAAACACACCCACACACACCCACACCCCTTTGCCCACCTGAGGTTTACCTTGACTAGCTATGCTGAGGTAAAAACTACAGAGCTTTACCTCCACTGGCATTTTACTGCAAGATAGCTAATGTGAGTTTGCTATCTCATTACCAAAATGCACCTTTTTTGGCAGTGAAACCATAGCCTAGGGTATCTCTTGACCTGTTAATATATATGGGACTGTCTTGTCTTCACTAGGATGTTACCTTGTATTAGCTAACATCAGGTCAGAACATACCCTTTTCCCCTAGTGTAGATAAGGCATCAGGCTTCACAAGATATTTAAGCCAAGCCTGAATGCAACTTCACAAAATTTTCTATCACTTTGTGACATGGTGATACTACCATAGAACTTAAGTCCAGAGAATGCAGGGAATACAGGACCTCTTCCAGAAGACTCTAAAGACCAGATAGTGGCAGTGAGCCATTCTCCTGCACTGGGGGCACTGCAGAGTCACACCCATTGTGCATCAGTCTTTATTCCCCCAGCCCTCCTTTTCAGAGTTTGCTGTTGCTCATCAATCTCATTGGGTGGGAGTCTATAGAGGCAGTTCCCAAAGGCCAGAATTTTCTGGGAATTCATTGCCTATGCAGATCCACTCCTTCTCTTTCCCCCACTTCCTTGATACTATGATCCTGAGAGCTGTTGGGGCTGAGGCTCCTTTTCTGTCCGTGCACTGGGTGAGGTACATGACATGCCGAAACTGTATCTGCCACGGGCACACTCACCCAGTGGTGTGGATCTGCAGGAGCAATATGCTCAGAGAACTCCAGTTACTGTTAACCACTTTCTTTTCTTTGAACCGTCAGAGCACAAGGCAAAGTAAGCTACCAGAGAATAAGAGACTGGTGGCTTGACGAAGTTAGAAAGAAACTGATGTTTCAATGGTACACAGATCATGCCCACCCCAAATAGCTTCCTACCCTCCCCAAAAAATAATTTAGGGTTGTGTTCATTGTAATTTACTTCTTAACCCTGCTCCCTCGGTGTTACAACTGATATACCTCTTCTGTGTCAAACAGTGACTGCACTGGCATGGACTCATGAATCCAGAGCCTGCTGTGTATTGCCTTTTCATGCTGAGTTCATGAAGCACCTGCTTGACTGATTGAGTCCTTTATCTCTGTTACTGTTCAGAATTGCTCTCCATCCATTTTAACTAGATGAGTCAAGTGCAAGTTGTTTTCTAGGCAGGACATCTGTGCACAGCAGTAGTGTTGAGAGGGGCTGAATATTTGGAGAGTATCACCTTTGCATCAAGCAGTGTTTTCCTGCACTCTGATGCTGATTTTCTTCTTTACTGGCTGATGGCTGAGCCCACAGTCAAAGCCGATAGAGGAATAGTGTCCTGTGGAATGGCAGCTTTAGACCATTTTACTGGCTTATGAATCAGATCTTGTCTGGCCACTTTCCACTAGCACTGGATTGCCTGAGATTAAAATGAAAAGAAGGTTGCTTTGCCTAAGGCTCTAAAGGACCAACACAGCACTCATGCCTTGCTGTACAGTGAGTATATTAAGAGAATACTTATAATATTTTATAGTATTGTTGCTGCAATATTTAATGAAACATGCAGGTGCTGCAGTCTGTTTCATTCACTGCTTAATTGTGTGAGAATGTACGGTACTTAATAAATGACTTGCCATCACTAATGTTCCATTACTGTTGCAATGATCTAAGTTGAAATCCTGCATTTGTCTCCTCCTCTGATTAATTCCTTTGCTGCAAGATGTTGGTTTGCCATTAAAAAAAATACAGCTGCAAGATAATGATTTTAAAATGTTTTATTAAGCTTTAGCCTTTTATTATTAAAAACCAAAACCCCAGAATTACCTGTTTGCTAATATATTCTGCAATCTTCTAAAAACTGCTGATTAATTTTGCTTTTTGTAAAATGGATAACTTCTTTGAAGTTTGATACTGTGGGTGGTTTTGCGAGTTTGGTTTCCAGCAGAGCAAAAATAGGACAGAAGTAAGAAAGAAAATGCTTTTAATTTATGTGTTCTGTTTAAAGTGGCAAGATGCTGCATTGCACCTAAATTAGTTGCAAACCATTCTCCTTATGGAAGTGACTTCAAAAACTATTGCTTCCTAAGGAATTGATGGGCGCTCCAACGCCCTAGAACAGATTGAAGGAATGCAGCTTTTTAGACTGCAGTAGTTTTATAATATTTAAAGCTACAGCTAAACCTGAGAACACAGCAGACCTGCTGCTTCAAAATTGCTACTATTTGTATTAACTTTAACTCTAACAGCCTGCAATGCTCCTAAAAGCCAGTGGTTTTGGAAGCTGTGATTTATTGATAGCTCTTGGAATTAACCTTTTATCACCTCGCGTTGTAAAAAAGGAGATGCTCTGAATGTGGTTTTATTACTCTTTGGGGGAGCATAATTTATTTTTTTGTGCAAACATTTCTGTGAACAAATCACTGCTGAGAACAGTGCAGAGATGACCTAGAATTCCCACACAATCTCTAAACATCCTGAGCCAGCTCCTCAAATACTCTTGAGCTGTCCTTGACGCACCTGTGTGGGAGGTCCTGAGAGCTCCAGGAGGCAGCTCCCAGTGCAAATGAGAGCAGCCCTGAGGTCCCTGCACCAGGTACCCAGGAACAGGTGGCATGGGCCAGTTACAGTGGCTATAAACCTTCTGGGGAATCCACAGCTGGCTGTCTACACCACCTTTTTATCCCTTTTGTGCCATCAGAGCTGTTTAGAGGAGACAGAGCAGGGGACGGGATCTGGCTTTTGTATTTTTAAGGCGGGAGAACAGAGGAAAATGCAGTCTTATGCAAAGCTGCTAACTCTAGAATTAATAACAATGCTACCACTTGAGAAGGGGAAAAAAGGGAAAGATTGGGGGTCCCACCTACACTGTAATTCTTAGTTCTTACCATGTGTGGGGACGTGTTGTTGCAACGTGCTTCGGTCATGCAGTATAGGAAAACCATGGTTTAATAGTGCTCTCCAAACACGCAACGTCCTTGCTAAAGTCCAGCACCGTAGCCCAACATGGGGACATGATTAAAACATGATTTACTCCAGTCTGTCGCACAAGACCAAATAATTTTTCAACCATGTTGGAAAATTACTATGTTGTGCCCAATCCCTTGCCAGTAGTAGGGAGTGCAGTATGGAAGTGGTGCTGGGATATCTCTGGTATCGTAATGCTGTAGGTTGTCAGGAAACTACAGCCTATTTCTCTATAGGTTCAGAAATGACGGAGACAGCTGCATTTTGTCCAGGCAAGGTGAGATTGCCAAAGCAGCCAGACACCCTTTTGTTGCTGAGTATCTCCTTTCTCGGACCTTAGAAATGGCCAAAACTATGGGCTCCATTTTCTACACATTTCCACCCATACGCTTACTAATTAGCTGGAGTTTTCAAAAAAGCCAAAGACAATTACGCACCCAAATCCTATTGAATTTCAAGCTCCCTTAGGCACTTTCGAAGCCATAGCCTTCCTATGGGCAGGACTGTGCCTGTAACATAGTCATTTCTAATTTTGTAAACATGCGTTTTCTCATTTGTTCTTATCGCTCTATAATATTTGTCTGGACTCTTACCCTCCTCCCCCCGCTTATGTTTAAAGCTAAATGAACATGGGAAAACATTGTGTTTATCACTTTCCTCACTATGGGCCTGGTCCAAAGCCCGCTGAAGTCAATGAAATGTCTCCCACTGACATTCAAGATTTCTCTGAATGTTGTTATGAGCGTAAGGACTTTGGCATGGTGGGGATGAAGGCTTCTTTTGTGTTTGTACAGTATATTGTAGAGGCTCCTGGAAAGAAGTAATACTACTTGCCAGCGAAGGCAAAAGCTATTTTTTCTTTGTTAAGGTGCTGATTCTGCTACAAATGAAATGAGTGGGAGCTTTTCAAAGGATGTCGGTGAGCACCGGATCAGGCCCTTAGTATAGCAGTATTTTTGCTTATGATAGCACTCACAATGTGCTAGGTGTTTTCCAGCCACGCAAGAGGTCATTGTTCTGAGACGCTCACAGCTTGTGTTATTGCCTCATATTTTGGGGGTTGCTGAATGTTTCTAAGTCATGTGCTGTTTGAACCAGTGATGCCCTGGTTAATAATAGTGGAAAAAATAAAATCTGCGGGAGGGGAATAAAATGTCTGATCCATTAGAGAATATCCTTTAAGTTAAAGATGATTCCTGCCTCGCTTGCTCTCTCTCATCTGTACAAGCAAAAATACGCCTTTCCTTGATGTTTTGTTTTGTGCGCGCAGGATTTATAAATAGACGGTTTAAAACCAGTCATCTTTGAAAAACAAAACCCTCTGTGAAAATGTTTGGGGTTCTGTTTATTTATTTATTTTTTTTTTTTTTACAAAAATCCAAAAATGAAAATTGAAGAAATAGACTTTTCTCCCATTTCTCTTACTTCTTTTACCTTTTTCTCCCTTTTTGCTTCTCCCTGCCAACTTTTGGTGGTAAAATAAGAGCTGGAGGGAAAGGAAACAAGGCAGAGAAAATGGTGTATGGGGAGAAATAGAATTGATTTTTGGTTTTTTAATTGAAAAAGAAATTTAAAGGAAATTAAAATTTTTGTTTTGGGGAAAAGGACCGTTTTTCATTTAAAAGTGTTTTTGAACAAATAATTTTGACCAGCTCTAGTTTTGTATGCAAAGCTTCTGAAAGCACCCAGACATTTGTTAGGTGGGATATAAAATGATAATGATGACACCTCTCCTATTGTGTCCACACTAGACTATTTTATTTTCCAATTCCCCATTGTTGTTACTGCTGGTGCAGCTCCACTAGAGATAGCAATACTGGGAGCACTAATGTAAATCAGCTACTGATTTTGTAACCACTATGTTTTCCTATTCTGTTCAGAATAGGTCTAGATGGGACGGAGGTTAAAATGTCAGTAGCTTCTGGCACAGGATTCTTCATCAGTGGCAAATTTTAAATCAAGATTGGATATTTTCCTAACAGAGATATTCTAGTTCAAACAGAAATTAATTCAGGAAAGTCCTGTGGCTTGTGTTATACAGACAGTCAGATTAGATGATCAGAATGATCCCTTCTTTAACTTTATCTACCCTTGAGCTCCCACTAGTCAAAGTACAACCAGCACAACAACCATGGTAGCAAGCTCTTGTGGTCCTATCATGCACCTCACAATACTTGGAGTTTTTCTTAAAGATCCAGCTTCTGGAGTCATGTGAATATCAGAACCTCGGCTTTCATTTTAAACGAAAATTATATAGCACTCATTGGTTGTGGAGAACTGTTGGAAACATGAACAATGAAGACTCAAATACCAGAAGGCAAACAAAAATAACACAAAATGATTTTTTTTCTCATGATTTTCAGAGCCTGACTCTTTTTTTAATTCTTGCAGTTGACAATACAGCCATAAAGCTGTGGGGGGAAAACTCTAACGTAGACATGTCCTTAAAAAAGCTGGCTTTATCAGAGATTTATTTTAAGTTCATGTCTTTTAAAGTGTTTTATTGTTGTGTGTCAATTACAGTGGAACCCCTCCCCTGAGGTGTGGCTCCATTTTCCTCCCTGGTGCTTGCTAATTGGATTGGCTTCTCCCCCTCTCCTCACATGGGTTGGGTCCTGGGTTCTTTTTGTGATGCCTGGTGCCTCCACCCAAGGTTAATCATCACTGTGCCTGGGACACAAGGGATGCTGTCCCTTGGGAAGATGATTAATGTTACTATTGCCAGCCAGGAGTCTAAAACCCAGTATGCATGAAATTAATTCAGGATAAAGTACATCAACGCAAACCCCAAAAAAGAAATAACATACCAAAAATAATAGTATAACAAAGGGGATTTTACTCAGAGCAGGAAAATATGATATGGGAAAGGGTAAATATTAACTAATAAGTACTAAAGCATCAAAAAATCAACACAATTCCCACCTCTTAACACTCACAACTCTTCCCAACCCTCAGTCTTTCCCAGGTGCACGGTACGCTGAGGATGAGTCCTGAAACAAATGCTGCAGCATGGTGAACATGGGTCAGTTTAAACAAAAGAGCAAAACAAAAGGGGTCCTTTTACAGTGTCTTTGACCTTGAGGGGGCAGGGTCCCATCATTTTGTGCTTTGGGAACATTAAAAAGGCTCTTTTATCTAATATAGTTTTGTAATATGTTGGTTCAGAATGCAGTCTTGCAAATTATTTTGGTATTTAACAGAATGGAACTTTAAAATGGTCAAAGGAGATATCGACATTTAAAGAGTAACTCAACAGTAATCTTGTTTCATAAGGATTTTAATTCTTCAATTATGTATCTGTTTTATTTAAAAACATAATTCTATTAATATATGTGCAACAGATGATCTGTTAAGCTGTGTGTTGTAAATCTGTGACTAGCATATTATTGAGCTATAATTTGAAACATGTACTATCAATGCTCATTCAGAAGCCTGATGTGTTGTGAGTACAGTTCAGGAATAATACACAACACATGGAGCCAAACTATGAAACATGGAGTGTGTTTGTGTGATCCAAAAGCCCAGATTAATAACTGGAATAGTAACTGAAATATCACTTTTCAGTTTATACTGCCACCTTGACACATGGTGCATTTATTTTCCATTGTTAATAAATAGCCCTAATAGTATATTCTGTTGCTTTTCACAAACATATTGTGTGCAGCTATCAGAGTTGGCCACTAATTTTAAATTAGTTTTGAAATTCCCTCAGGGTTTGTGTGTATGTCTTAAATTGAAATTGGACCTGTCAAGAATGCCATTTATGTGGAAAAAAGTATCCCCCTGGTGCCCTTTTTAGACTGAAGCCTCATTAGTCACATTTAAGGCCGATCAAATATCCACTAAATCCAATGGGAGACCTTCCAACGACTAAAATGGGCTTTTGAATTAGGCCTTTAGACAGGTATTAAGATTTGATCCAAGATGACATATTGTGGCCCTCTGTGTGGGTATCACATCAGTAGAGTACCTCAGCTGGGGCCTAAAAGGGGAAGAAGCTTCCCAATGGTGTGGAGAAAACCTTGCTTGCTTTGACAAAGAAGTTTTACAATATGCTTTTAAAAAGAGAGAGCCAAGAATGATTCTTTCAACCCATGCACCTCACTGTACAATGGATCTTCTGCAATGCTAGCTGGGATTGCTCTCATCACATCTCTGCTCCCTCAGTTTGACTGCCAGCTAGGTATGCAGTGTGTTAGCTTGGCCCTTTGCAAAGCAAACTCCATGAATTCCAGCCACTTTTCTCTTCTTGTAAGGACAAAAAGAAGAGATTCTTTTAAATATGATCAACCAGACAAGAGAATTATTCACTCTCTAATCAGTACTGGGTTTACCAGGGCGCCAGGCCCAGAGTCAGAAGGAGCCCTGACCAGCCCGATCCCCTGGCCAGCTAAGCCAGCCAGGAAAGCTTCCCCCACCCCTGCTCTGCCTCTTCCCCAAAGCCTCTGCTCCTGCCCCGCCTCTTCCCACCCCTGCTCTGCTCCAGCCCTGCCCCCACTCCACCCTTTCCCCTGAGCAACATCCCAGGGCAGTGGCGGATTAATGATTTTGCCGCCCCAGGCCCTGAAATAATTGCCGCCCCCAGTCCCATATGAACTTGTTTTAGTTTTTTTACAAATTCATTTGAACTAAAATGAATCTAAATATCATTAAAATCATTGAACATTTACAAGTTTTATTATAAATAAAATTACAGGTACAGTGGACCCTCGCTTGAACGTGCGTCTGTGTAGCGTGATTTTGCTTATAGCGCAGACTTTTAAAAAGGCAGAATTTTAAAATATCATGCACAGAATTTGATGCAGAATTCCCTCAGGAATATGGGGTGCTGTACAGCTGTGATGGTGGGACTGTGAAGGGGGTGCTGAACAGTAGGGGATCTGTGGGTGGGGGAGCTGGGCATGGGGTATGGTGTGCAGGGTGCTGTGCAGTTGTGGTGGGAGGTCAGCGGGAGGGGTCTCTGGGCAGTGGGTGCTGGGCCTAGCAGGTCCGGGGGCATTGGGCATAGGAATCTGTGGGGGAGGTCTCTGGGTGAGGGGGCGCTGGGCATAAGGGCAGGGCACTGGGCAGGGGGGCAGTGTGGAAGGGGCACGCTGGCAGCGTAGGGCTAGGCGGACCAGTGTGCACCTAGCAGTTGTGGGTTTGTAAACAGTGCCCTTGTGCTGGGCTGAGTGGGGCCACTCCCACTGTGCTGCACCTCATTGCCACCAACCAGACCCTCACTCTGCAGACCACCCACATCACATGCCCTATTTCCCCAATGGGCGCCCACAAATACGTGTGGTGCCAGGCCCACAAAAAGTTTATCCGGCCCTGCCTCTAATAAATGCATAATAAATAATTTCCATTCAGAGGAGAGGAGGCTGAAAATCAAGCAAAGGCCAAGAACTTCCATGTTTTTGTATCCAGGCAGGTGTGGAAGGGCCATATAACTGCTGTACCCTATAATCCTTAACAAAGAGAACTCAGTTTATGTGCAGACACGCTATCCAATGCCAAGTCGGAGAAGTACTAAGGCAGCAAGAACAGGATGGAGCTTTATAGTGATTTTATCTGATATACAACAGAGATCGAGGATTGTATGGTTCAGACTCAGCAGGAGATTCTCTCTGAGGGAAACAGAATTCTCCTGTTCTTGAGCCAAGCCTCATGATGGAGAAGAACCAGAAGATTCTTGAAGAGATCAGGAAATCTTTTGCATATAAAAATGGATGAACAGAGTCTTCTAGTCCTGTGTCCTAGCAAGCTGAGGGCTTGATATGTGGAGAAAACATAACATCTTTTGGGGGAAAGGACCTGCAAAAAAGATTCTGACTACAATTCCAAATCAGAGCTGTGTCATTTTTAGAAATTTCTCCCTCCTCCTCCAAATATCATTGTGATTTCACACCCTTCAAATCTTACTTGTTGTCATAAACAGATAGTTAAGGGTTAATGTCTCTTTTACCTGTAAGGGGTTAAGAAGCTCAGTAAACCTGGCTGACACCTGACCAGAGGACCAATAAGGGGACAAGATACTTTCAAATCTTGGTGGAGGGAGTTCTTTGTTTTGTGCTCTTTGTTTTGGGGGTTGTTCGTTCTTGGGACTGAGAGGGACTAGACATCAATCCAGGCTCTCCAAATCTTTCTGAATCAGTCTCTCATGTTTTAAACTTGCAAGTAGCACAGGCAAGGCGTGTTAGTCTTATGTTTGTTTTTTCAACCTGTAAATGTTCCTTTTTTGCTGAGAGGATTTTACCTCTGTTTGCTGTAACTTTGAACGTAAGGCTAGAGGAGGAGTTCCTCTGGGTCATAAGAATCTGATTACCCTGTAAAATATTTTCCATCCCGATTTTACAGAGATGATTTTTACCTTTCTTTTTCTTTAATTAAAAGTTTTCTTTTTAAGAACCTGATTGATTTTTTTTTCTTTCTTGTTTTAAGATCCTAGGGAATTGGGTCTGGACTCACCAGGAGTTGGTGGGGGAAAGGAGAGGGGAATGGTTAATTTCTCCTTGTGTTAAGATCCAAGGGGTTGGATCGGTATCACCAGGGACTTGGTGGAAAAGCCTTAAGGCTATCCAGGGAGGGGAAAGTTTTGGGGGGACAGGGAGTGTGCCAGATGCTGGAATTCTGGCTGGTGGCAGTGTTACCGGATCTAAGCTTGTAATTAAGCTTAGAAGTGTCCATGCAGGTCCCCACATCTGTACCCTAAAGTTCAGAGTGGGGGAGGAACCTGACACTTGTCCAGCAAATGTGACAAAATGGCTACTTCCACAACAAATGTGTCAAACACTGAAGCCACCTTTTACACAGAGATGGACAAGTTCACCCAGAAAAGGGGGTTTTTTTTGAAGTAAAAAATCAATGCAACTTGATGATTTTTTTTTAAATGGCTACATTTTCAAGTTTGTCAGGAAATGCATAAAATAACGACAAAATCCTCTAATGTTGAATTGTTTTGCTTTATATAGAAACTATTTCTTCCATTTCTTTTAGAAATAGAAGTAAACAACAAGAAACCCAGTCAGTGATGCGTAAGATCGGGGAATATTAACTTGGAAAGCCCAGCCTGCTAAAACTTTTCATTATTACCTTCAGCGTTTCATTGTCTGTAGTTTACACATTTTCAGTTACAGCTCTGCTTCCCTTCGCTTCCTTCCTTTCTACATCTGCTGTCCGAGTGGATGGATGGATGATAATTTAATTAAATATGTCCCATATAGTTCATATTCTTTGTGATATTACTGTGACCCCTTTGGTCCAAGCAGTTGGTCCAGGAGTTCTCAAACTGGGGGTGGGGACCCCTCAGGGGGTTGTGATGTTATTACATGAGGAGTTGCGAGCTGTCAGCCTCCACCCCAAACTCCATTTTGCCTCCAGCATTTATAATGGTGTTCTGGGCCAATCAGAGGGGGGCCCAGGAGGGCCATTTGGCCTGGGCCTCAAGCTCAAAGGAGGGCCTCAAATTTAGACACTTGTTAATTTTTTGGCATTTGATAAGTTTCGCAACTTGTTTTTATACGCATCCCTATCGGACCAAAATGTGACACATACTCTCAGCTTAGAGCTGCAAATTTAAGCAAATAAGAGATGTGATTTGGTAAAAGACATACATTTTTGTTAACTGATACAGATTTTGTCATATTAAAGAATTAAACTGTTCATAAATATTAATAAAAATATATCGGTTCTGATGGCACAAGATTAGACTGCGACGAACATGTCCTCTCAGATCAGCTGATTATATAAACAAACCACTACTAGTGGCTGGTGCTGGATCAAGTGCATGTTGAAAGGGGCCTCGAAAGCTAGAAGTGGCCCGGGCCTCTCTGGACCTCTGAGAGGGCCTGATGGTGTTAAATATACAAAAACGTGTTTTTAATTTATAAGGGGAGGCACATTCAGAGTCTCGCTATGTGAAAGGGGTCACCAGTAAAAAAGTTTGAGAACCACCGAGTTAGTCAGTATTTGGGGCCTTGCTGGATTGTCTCTGTTAGGAGGCGAAATCAATGGTACAAGTCAGGTATTAATTTGGTCCAATCCCATTTATTTACAAAGGCTGTAAACAAAGTCCTGTTTCCCTGAACACAGTTGAAATAAACAGCAGTCCTGTGTCCCAAGGAGCTTGGTTCTTCTTCTCCCTCTCAGCACCACACTTACAACTGCTTCTGTAGCTGTCTGATGGCTTCCCCCACCAGTTCTCTACCTCTCTCTCATACACCCAGCTTGCCAAGCAATCCCCCATCTTTGGGGCGGAAATGTGTTCTTGCACATCTCTTCTGCTAATATACAGATATGAGTCTTGTAACATGTTGCATTGTTGGCATACAGTAAACCTTGCTTACCGCGAGCTTAGTTGTAATAAAACTTTACTTACGAGTGAGGCAGAGTGAAACTCTTAAACTTACTCCAACGGATGTCCATTCTCCTAGTGAAATTTCAGTTTACTCTGTTCCACTGTGTTAATCCCTTTGGAAATTTGAAAAATTATCACCTCCCCCATGAGTGTTAAATGCTGCACTCCTAAAAGATTATCACCTCCCCCTCCTCCTCTTCTGCTCTGGTTATAGAGAGGAGGTGGTGTGGGAAAAGTGATGTTGCCACTACTTCATGGGAGAAAAAAATAAACCCTGGCTCTTAGTCTTGGTAGAGTTATTTTCTTACGGCAGTGAAATTATGGGTAACTAGAGACCTCATTCACAAATGTCCACTGAAGCTTCAGGAGGTTAATAGAGGTCCTGGCAGCACTCCTGAAGGGAAATGCAAAGGATCTTTTGCCTCTCCAGTCAGAGTGAAACTCATACAATGAACTTTCCATGTTGTGCCGGGGGAGCCCATCACTATAAAAGTTTGTCTCCATGGAAAAGTTTTACTAGTTATACCAGTTAAAACGCTCTACTTTTACTGGTATAACTTCCCATGTGGACATTTTTATTCTGGTATGAGAACTTTTTTTCAGTTTATCTTAAAACCCTTTCCAAAGTGTCTCAAACTAGCTACCATTATAATTATGCCAGTAAATCTCCCTGTATAGACATACTCCCTTAGGGTATGTCTACACTATGAAATTAGGTCAATTTTGTAGAAGCTAATTTTTAGAAATTGATTTTATACAGTTGATTGCGTGTGTCCACACTAAGCGCATTAAGTCGGCGGAGTGCGTCCTCACTTCCATGGCTAGCATCGACTTACGGGGTGGTGCACTGTGGTAACTATCCCACAGTTCCTGCAGTCTCCACTGCCCATTGGAATTCTGGGTTAATCTCCCAATGCCTGATGGGGCAAAAACATTGTCGCAGGTGGTTTTGGGTACCTGTCATCAGTCATCCCTCCCTCCGTGAAAGCAACGGCAGACAATCATTTTGCGCCTTTTTTCCTGGGTTACCCATGCAGACGCCATACCACGGCAAGCATGGAGCCTGCTCAGCTCACCATCAACACTGCTGTTGTGGGCAAGTCTGCTGTAGGGGCTGCTGTGATCCAACTAGCCAATGCAATCACTGACGTTCTCAAGGGTGGTGACACTGGGAAATGTGCGGGCCTTTTTAGATTTTAGGTGCATCATATTCCTGTCCTTTGTCGCTGGTGAAGAAGTCTTGCAGCTGTACATTCCAGTCCGGTCGGCGCTGTAACACCTCATAGCACTTCTGTGGTTCACAAATGTAACAGCTCCAGGGCTCTTGCTCTTTTGCTTTGGCCGAGGTACTTTGCCCCACCTGGACCTCCAAGCATTCGACACAGAAGCACCTGCAGCAGCTGGCATTGCTACACAGCAGCAGCTCCTTGCCTTCGCAGCAGATCATGCAGTAAGATGGCTAACTGTCATCATCCACCGCTTCAACTGAAACTCTGCTCTCCTGTTCCCCAGCAACGAGCTCAGGGGATCTGTACTGGTCCTCCTGCGTGCTGCTGGCAGCAGACGGTGCAGTAGGACTGGTAACCATCCTCGTTGGACATGTAGCTTGGCTGGGGGTTCTGGGAACGTCTTCCCTGCCCAGCTCCTAGCAACCTCCAGGGCATGGTGTACAGTCCATCATTTCCCCTGCAACTCTGCTCTCCTGCTCCCCAGCAACGAGCTCGGAAGATCCATTCATGAAGCCGGGACAGTAGTAAGGAGCAGTTCAACTATAGGCTGAGCAAGTGCAGAATGGTGGTAGAATGTGCCTTTGGATGTTTACAAGCTCGCTGGAGCTGTTGGTCAGACCTCAGCGCAACCAACATTCCCATTGTTATTGCTGCTTGCTGTGTGCTCCATAATATCTGTGAGAGTAAGGGGGAGACGTTTATGGCGGGGTGGGAGGTTGAGGCAAATGGTGGCCGATTTTGAACAGCCAGACACCAGGGCGATTAGAAGAGCGCAGCAAGGCGCGCTGCACATCAGAGAGGCTTTAAAAACCAGTTTCATGACTGCCCAGGCTTTGATGTGATAGTTGGGTGTGTTTCTCCTTGATGCAAACCCACCCCCTTTGTTGATTTTAATTCCCTGTAAGCCAACCACCCTCCCCACTTCGAAATAAAGTAACTATTGTTTTGAAACCATGCATTCTTTCTTTATTAATTAAAAATATATGAGATAACAGACAAGGTAACCCGGGTGGGATGGGGGAGGAGGGAAGGACAAGGCCATATTGCTTATTGTAGTCACACTAAAAATCAAACTGTTTGAATGACAGCCTTCTGTTGCTTGGGCCATCCTCTGGAGTGGAGTGGCTGGGTGCCCGGAGCTGCTTGGGCGTCTGGGTGAAGAGGCTATGGAACATGGGGAGGAGGGTAGGCGGTTACACAGTGGATACAGCGAGGGTCTGTGCTCTTGTTGGCTTTCCTGCAGCCCCAACAGACACTTCATGATGTTTGTTTGCTCCCCCATTAGCCTCAGCATCGCGGCCTGCCTCCGCTCTTCATGCTCACTTTAATTCTTTTCTGGCCTCTGCCACTGAATGCCTCCAGGCATTAAGCTGTGCCCTATCAGTGCGGGAGGACTGTATGAGCTCGGAAATCATGTCATCGCAAGTGCATTTTTTTCACCTTCTAATCTCTGATAACCTCAGGGACAGAGATGATAGGGGAGCGCAGAAACATTCTACGCTCTACAATTCTGGGGGGACAGCATGGTCACCTGTGCTGCTGAGTTCACCACATTGACCAAACAAGAAATGAAATTCAAAAGTTCCCGGGACTTTTCCTGTGTACCTGGCTAGTGCATCAGAGTTCAAAGCGCTGTCCAGAGCAGTCACAATGGAGCACTCTGGGATAGCTCCCGGAGGCCAATACCATTGATTTGCATCCGCACTACCCCAAATTCGACCCAGCAAAGTTCATTTTAGCGCTACTCCCCTCGCCGGGGAGGAGTACAGAAGTCGATTTTAAGAGCCCTTTAGGTCAACAGAACGGGGTTGGTTGTGTGGACGCAGTCATTTTTAAATCGACCTAACATGGCTAAATTCGACCTAACCCCATAGTGTAGATCAGGCCTTAGTCAATAAATTTCAAAAAGTTCCCCTTATTGGGTACGTCTACACAACAGTTGGGAGCAAGCCTCCCAGCCCAGGTAGACAGATGCATGCTAGCAGGGTGCATGCTAAAAATAGAAGTGTGGACTTTGTGGCTTGGGCTTTTAAGCCTAGGGTGTATGGTGCTTTTGCTATTTTTATACCTAGTCTTATATTTTCACTTTGTGAATTTTCATGTGTAAAGATGAGAATTTTCACAAGCGGCTTCAGTAAATAGTGACTAGAAGGTGGGGTTTTCAGACAAAAAGACAAATTTCTAACTTTGTCTAAACAGCAATATTTTGCTAATAGGACACAGGCTGAAATTTTGCCAGTGAAGAATGAAATTTTAAGGTAAATTGGGGTGGTGAACAAAGGACAAAAAGGGGTAGGAGGTTTGTTTAGACTTGGTCTCTGACAAAAATGATTAAATTTGAATCTAGACTAAAAAAAAAATGTGTACACACTTGATTTCCTCCTCCTTCCCTCCCAGGCTTTGCCAGTGATGGGAGCTTTCTCACACAGCTCAAGCCTGTGAAATTCGATTTTCAGATTGAACATTTCAGTGTTTGGATTGTAACTGCTCATTCTTCATGCCCTTTTGTAATGTTGTGTTCACCTGAAAAATGCCAGCAAAGGTTAATTTAACTTTTTTTTAAATGGAAGATTTAGTTAACGTCTCACCCTCTTTACAAGACGTATTGCCCTTCTGGCTGAGGGACGAAGACGTGAAAGACTATGGTTAAGGAAAAATGATTTAATGCATTAACCTTTAGTCAAACGTCAGCTCCAATATGGAGAATCCAACCTTTCACCCCCCTGCACAAACATAATATCACATGGCTTGGATGGATATGTTCATGGCTCATTTGTTTTATTTCAATGCCTTCCCATCAGCTATCCAATTTCTCTCATTGTCATTTCTTCCCCGCCCCCCATTCCCTCCAAAAATCTTTTTCTTGGACATTCTGCTCCAAAAATGGTGATTCAATCTATGCTTATGTTCTCAAAGTGATCTAATTAAGGCCGGTGATGAGAGAGACAATTGCCGGGCATCTTACCAAGTTTTGATTCTGCTTTTCTCCTGGCTCTAGTGACAAGCATAGGTACGATATGACCACCCAATATGTATGGTCTTGTGTGTAAGGCACAGGACGGAAAGTTAAGAGGACTGGCTTCCACAAACTTCCTGTGTGATTTTGGGCAAGTCATTCATCTGTGTGTGCCTCAATTTCCTCATCCTTGTATACACTGTGGACTCTACCTGATTACAGCCCCTGGTGTAGATGCAGAAATGCAAACCCCTAGTAAGGACACGCTAAGCTGCTACTTGTGTCAGTGCTGCTTTTGCTTGCATCATACTGGGGTTAACCTGCATCTGTGCAAATCATGGCTTCTAGTGATTTATCCTGTCTACACTAGCCATTCGCATTGGTGCAGCTATAGCTTTGGCTGACTTACACCAACTGGTCTAGAATGGTCTGATCTCTTGAATTTTTTTTTAATTGTGATGTTTATCTCTCAAGAACAGTAAGTAAAAAAGAGATATCATGGAAATGCCTTTCTAATTTTTTTAATAGGATAGGATCATGCTGCGGTCATTTGCATGTATTTATTATATGCAACAAAGTTATTTTTTTTATGGTTTTGCTCCATAATTCTGTAAAGTATGTAGAAATCACTTGTGGCTTAAATCAGATGTTTTATGGTTGTTCTGTAATAGGCTGGTTCAGAGGTGTACATTTTTGTGTGAAAAAGAATGATCTGCAAAGTGTTTCACTTGCATCTTTTCCCTTCTACTGTTGAGCGGGTCTGGTTATGAAGGTGAGCAAGTGATTGTCACATACTCATAGGAGCCAGTCAGATTAAATTACAATTTGGCAGAGCTTTTATGGCAGGTCTGTTGGTGTATATATTTGCTACATTGACTAAAAAAAAGGCAGTTATCTGATTTGTATATTCATGCATGCAAATTCTAATCCTGGATATGAGCCTTAGTTTGCTTTGATTTATTTTTAGTATTTTTTACCTAACATTTAGAGTAGTGGAGGGCTATGCTGTGTATGTATGTGTGGCTAACCAGGAAATGAAAATACTCTATTTGGTGTATACTGAATAAAGCAGAGTGCTGCAGAAACCATCATCAGTTTGGCCAGCATTCTTTTGAGAATCTAGTAACCTATCTATACAATTTTTTTTATCAGCAAAATGGCTTTTGAATTAAATGGAAATTTTAATGAAAAAGTCAATTATTATCAAAAAATGTTGGGGTTTTGTCAAGCACTGAACACAGGAATGGTTCTGTTCTTTAAAGTGAAAAGTTTTGGTTGCTGAAAAAACTCTTGAAAGACTATGTAATTTTTCATTAGTTCTACTTAAAACACAAGGGGCTTGCTGAAAAGCTGTTGTAGAGGGCTGTAGCTCATACTGAGGTCAATGGAAAGATGCTAATTTAACCCAGCTGTAGATCTGGCTCTCTGCATGTACCTACAGAAAGGAAGAAAAAATGTTAAACCCAAAACAAATAAAAATAAAAAACACCTTGAGAAATTCAAAAACCAAAAATTTTTATTTTAAAAAATCAGTTAAGTGACCATGTAGTTACTTATCAGATAATTTACAAAACCAATGCACTTAAAAGCAAGGAAAGGATTAGTTAAAGGCATCCTATATTTGACACTGTCTGCAATGTTTCTGATCAAGTATAAAGAATGTGCATTTTACCACAGCACGGCAAGCCAACTCTTAAGTTTGACCCAAAATGCAGAGTGGTTTTCAGCAGAAATCTCACAATATAAAAAGAGCCAAAACCTTTTGAAAAAGAAACCTAAACTTTATGGGTCAGCATTTTACCTGGTTAAAATTGGTGCAGCTCCATTAAAATCAATGTAGCTACACCAGTTTATACCTGCTGAGTATCTGGCCCTAAATATATAGATTAATGACACTTGTTGATCACTCTCAAATGTGAGTCCCCATAAATACTTTATCTGACCACAAAAAGACCATATGTATTATGCAGAGAGTTTCTCATTTCCCCTTCAGCATAAATCTGGCAATTTGGAGCCAACATCAGTTGTCCAAGCCAAAGCTCTAGTGTGCTAAAATAGAACGGAAACTGGATGCAGCATTAATTATGGAGAAATTGCTGCCTCTCCACAGGCAACATAAAATGTTTGGTTTTATTTTCAATCCCATGATTTGTTTAAAAATAACAGTCATTTTTCTGCAAACCTCCAAGAGCCACTCTTTTTATTTTCCATCTGAGGGACGGGGGAGGCCTAGCTGATTACAGAATGGATTAGGCCACAGGGAAATAAGGCACTGCTTAATTTGTAATGAAAGAGGTGCCAGGGCTCAAGCTATTAGGTGCCAGGCCTCAAGCAATTTTTTAAAATTCATAACTGATGCAGCAAGCCCAGAGGTGCCAGGGCTATGAACTGCCCAGCCCAGAGGTGCTGGGCTTCGGCCCTGGCACAAATTAAGCACTGAAATAAGAAGTAAAATATAATTTTTAAAAAGGCTGACTGGCTGAGGGCAAACTGCTGAAAATATACAGCAATTTGGAGACGAGTCAATTAACTACTCAGGCCTTTGGTGGGAAGCGCATGCAGGCCTATCTAATTGGACCATATGTTGCTGCATTATAAAGTGGCTCTAGACATCAAAACTCTTAAACAGCTTCTGATTTTGTTTTAATGCTCAACTCATCTGTCAGGAGGGAATTCTACCCTGCTCCTCCAGTACTGCAGGTTCATGAAAAGGGCTTTACCTTCCTCTCAGGGATCCAGTACTGGTCGGGTCACTATTGGAGAGATGACATTAGATTTGATGGCCCACTTTCTGACCCAGTGTGGCAAATCCAGAAATGAAATAATAATAGTTAGCTCTTTACATCTTCAAAGCAAATTGAGAACATTGGAGTTGATCCTGCTCTGGGCTATGCCCGATTCCACCTGCAAAAGTTTCGTAGTGGCAGCCAGTCTTCTTTGAGAGAGATCTGTGATGGTGCACCCTCTGCTCTGCTGGGGCCTGACAGCCCCCAACATGGATGATACTGGATGAAGTGAGAAGGGGAAAGAAGCCACAGCACCCACAGGATGCCCGGAATCAGAGTATCCTCAGGTAACCAACACAAGCATGGCTTGAGAGATTGCTGATTGTAGTTTAAAACTTCACATCACTAATAAAACCCATAGGGGGAGTTTGGCATTGCAAACACAGCTAGCACTCCTCCCAGGGGAGCAACCCCAACTGGAGCAAGCTATGTGTGTGTACAGTTTGCACCAGTGGAGATGAATCAACTCCATTAACTAATTGATGGTTAGTCTCATCCCCATTTTACAGAGAGGCTAGTTAGCAAAGAGGTTGATGTCACATGGACAAGGCCATAGCAGGAGTCATTGTCAGAGCTAGGATTAGAAGAGAGCAGGACAGCTAAACCACACCTATGGATTCAACTAGCTCTTTGTCTTTTTCTTAGAGATGAGCCTGGGTTGCAAAATTCAGATTTAGATTCATCCAGATGTTGAATCAGCCTGGGAGTTCAGGTGTTTTTGCATTTGGGTTTCTGATTCAGCACTTTATGCAGAGATGACCTAGTTGTTAGTTTAAGATCAGGATTTGCATTGAGAATTCAAAACAAACTTCTCCAGCTCCAACTTTTGGAGAAGTTCATATAAGGGTCTCTGATTCAAAACCCATGCCTACTCCATAATTGGGGACACCAAAATAAAGCTAATATAACCTAACAAAAATACACTCAATAAACTGCCCATAAAAGCCAACCAATATATTTCCCCTACACATCAACAAAGCTATCAATCATACACACCCAAGTTCTCTCTCTCTCTCTCTCTCTCTCATTTTTTTTTAGTAAGCAGCCCTGTTAAATACAACAGCACATGCCATTCTGAAACCCTCGTGTCTGAGCATAGTGAATTAATCAATGGTGCTCATAAATCAATGCAGTTAATGTTGGGAAGCATATCTGAATTTCAACCTAGTCATAGGTGCAGATAGTATCCCTTTCATTGTTGGAACAAAATGAGACATCTAATCTCCCGACTTTCTCGTTTTCTAAATGGAATGGAGGGGAATGAACGAATGCTACTTAGGTTTTTTATTGTATAATATAAATTCCCCCCCCGAAGCACATTTATTTCTCGGGCTGAATCCAAGGAAATCTGAATCCTAGCTCTGAGTGACAAATACAGAATAATTGGTTAAATGCTCGTAACTAAGAAATGTGCTCTTCATTTATTTTGGCATAAAATGGATAAATGTTTCCACATCTTTTAAAATCACTTTAAAGATCTGTGTACAGAAGGAGGGGCTTGAGTCACACTGTTCAGAATCATTACAGAATCCTGACTTCCCCAAAAAGTCAGTCCCCATTTCACCTCATCTTTAGTATTAACAGACATAAGCACAACCACTGATGAGTTTTTAAAATGCATGTATTATGTATATTAGAGTTATAATACTGATCATACATCCATTGAGCTCAATGGAAAGACGTCAGTGGGCATTGCATTGGGCCCATGATCTTTTTCCTTCCTCTCTCACTACTGGCTCTCCATCATTTGTCTCCCTCCTTTTTGTTGTGATCTGGGGGAAAGATAGCTAATTTTGAAAACACTAGGCCAAATTTTTTCCTGGGTTGAATAGATGCAATACCCACCAATTTCAAAAGGAGTAGCACGTAGAACAATCAAGGGCAGAATTTTCATTAGTGGCTACTGGCCCAGAAAGTACATTAGCTTGCTTAGCCCACTGCTTCACCAAATACTTCAGTTTTTGTGCGGCAGAGCACCAGCTCACAACTGCCCTGATTTATCAGGAGGGCTGGACCCTCACCAACTTAGTATCCTTTTGTTAGCATGGGGGTAAAATTTCCAGAGTTTCAGGCTGGGAAGAGTGGCATGAATCCGGCGCTCCAGAAGATTCTAGAAACTTTCAAGGAGCGTTCAGCATGGAGTGGTTGGTGATGTATATGTGTCTGTAACAGGGTGGCTTGCCCCTTAAGGCCTGGGCTTGCCCCCTGCCCCCCGCTCACTGAATGAGTTATAGGTGGGAGAAATGAGGTGATTTTCCTGGAAAGAGCAGCAGGAAGTTTCAATAGGGAAGCTCAGGAAACTGTAAGGAGTGAGAGAGGCTCCTTTAGGAAAGATCCTGATTCCAGGGGAATTTGGAAGCTACAGCTAGAAGACTGAGCTCCAGGTAGGTAAAGCCTTGCGGGAGTGGGAGCTGAATCAGAGGAGGCAATGCAGACCCCTCACCATTGGAAGAAAAGGCTGGAGTGGACCCAGTTTAAAAGTGTTGTGAAGATTTTGCGTTTGTTTTGGGCTACTAGGGGAAGGATACTATTGAGTTCTGTTCATGGCAGACGTTGTTGCTAGCCTGAGTGGAACTGGTGAAGGGCAAATCAAAGGGACCACGGAGAAGACAGCCCAAGCCCCTGAGGGTTTCCTTAGCGAAGAGGGGAAGGTTTGAGGGCCTAGAGGGCCACTGGAGACTGTGCAAGATTAATAAACTAGAACCCCTCCCATCCAGAAGGGGTAATTTTGTTTGAAATACAGTGGGCTGTGCTGTTTTTAATGGGCCCTGAAGAGAGAGAAATGGACAGAGTGCTGCAGAGTGACTGCAGGCTACGACAGCGCTGTCAGGAGGCTGCTGATCCTGTTACAGTGTCACCCAGGGAGTTTCCTGTGTATGTAGGACCTGGGCTGTGATTGAGATAAGCACTTAAATGCATACTTAATTCCACAGCACTTGAAGTCAAGAAGACTTAAACAGCTGCTTTCCCTAATTGTAGCCCCCGGTGCATTCCTACAAAAAATATCTTGATTGAGAACTTCGAAAACTGAATTATTATTTTTTACTTTCTACTATTTTTCAGTGGTTGAAAATTCAAAGTTAAGGTGCAGCATTATCCTTGTGGATATGTTGCTTTATTACCAAAAGAAACCTGTGCACTACCAGAAACCGCAAAGAGAAATAGGTTACTGATTTCTGGGGGAGAGAGTTATGCAAGCTTTTATGTTCATTTGAAGTATATCTTTGAAGCTGCTTTTGCTCGAGCTTTGCTGGTGATACCATGCCTTGCTAGACTGGTCCTCTGCCCAGGAATGTTAAACATCAGTTTTCACTTCAGCTTTGTGCCCCTGAGTTTCCTTGTGGTGAACAGTGGTAGTATGACAATGCTGTACTTTGATAGCCATTGTTTTCAATAAAACATGCAAAAGCAGTTCTAGCATAACTTTCCCTGCCACAATTGTGATAAACTTAATAGGCCAGATCCTCAGCTGGTGTAAATAAGTGTAGCGGGCCCAACTGCACTAGTATTTTTAGTTTAAAATTAAACTTCTTTTCTCTGTTTATATCCTCTGCTTTATGGAGCAACAAATCACTAGCCCTGTTAGTCAAACTTGCAAGTCTCCTCTCTCTACAGCCTCATGCTAGAAACTCAGTTATTATGCTAAATTCAGCAATATTTCAGTCCTCAAAAGCAGGGTGTAACAAAGCTCCATTTTGAAACAAAAGATATGAATTAAGGCCATATCCTGATTCCAACTAATGTGGTAGTGTGCTGTACTGGTTGATCCTGAGGATGGTTGGGCCCAGTGTGCAACGGATCTGAGGAGGAAACCAGGGCCTGGAATTGCTCGTGGAGAGAAGGACCTCCTGTCACAGGGTTTTTTCTTCCCACCATAAGTGGTCCTACTCATCTCTGGTACAGTCTCTCAGTTCTGCTGGGGGAATGGCATTACTAAAGCCTTAGGGTCTGCAGTAATCTTCATGCAGTTCCCAGGTGGGGTCTTGGGGCAGAAGGGGAAACGGAAAAAATCTATTACACATTTTAGGATGTTCCTGGGAAATTCTTACACCTCTTCATATTACCATGGAAGGGGCCCGATTTTTGGATTGAAGGGCCCCTGTCTCAGTTCTATGGGCCTCCACAGAGGGAGGCAAAGAGATGAGGACTGAATCTCTTAATCACGACTTGTGAATGAGCTCTCCCCAGCTCCTTCCTGATGGCTTTGGGAATGGAAAGGAAATTCTTGGCTTAGTCAGATCCACTGCTAAGATGAGACACAAAATCAGGCCACGTGGCCTGTTCAGTCTCTCCTCAGCTGGCTATCTGTGTATTCAGCACTGTCCTGAACAGCATCCCTTGGTGCCTCGGCAGTATATATGGCAATCAGGCTGGGTTCTGTGTGACTCCATCCTTGAGGTGCCTCTGCCACATATGGCTCTCAGGTCAAATGATCTCTTGTGCAGATGTGAAATCCAGATGGCCCACGGAACTTTTCATAGCTCCTCACTGTGGAAGCTATTAGATCCCGGATTTGACCGTTGGTCACTATGAATAAGCTGGATCCTCTTATGGTGTGATCTAGTGCAGGTTCAATGAAATCAATGTAGATATGCTGATTTACATCAGGTGAAGATCTGAAGATCAATGAGCTTTTACACTTGATGGCCAGCTATCAGTAGTAGCTTCCATGCGTTCCACATTTAATGTGGAACATTGCAGAGTGGGATTTTCAAAAGTACCTGGCATTGGCCTAATGCTGCTCCCATTGAAGCCAATGAAAACATTCATGAGAAGCAAAGTTAGGTCAATACTGAATGTCTGAAAATCCTACCAGTAGAATTTTAAATCTATAGAAGTTATTAGTGAGTTTACCCAGAGACTTGTTTACTCTTTAACATATACACTTATTTTTAAAAGGCTTTTAAAAAAGGGATGAGCATAATCAGTCTTTTGTTAACAAAAATACACAGCTGCAGTTCATATTAGCACTGAATTTAATTAGAACATGGATTATTTTTCCTCACTGCCATTTGCACCTGCACTCAAGAAGTGTCTGAGATCTGGCAATACTGTGATGATTAAGATTTAGCAGACTAGAATCTCGAAGACTTGCACTGCACAGTAGTTGTGTGAGTTCTATTGATGCTAATGGGAGCAGTGGAGGTGAACCTCTGTGTGTCTCTTTGAACAATGTTGGAGTAGATGATTTTATGTGCCATATTGTACTTCCTTTATTTCTTGGATGGTTTCATTTCTGAACAACATTAACTTGTGTGTATTTCAATCTTTTACTGTGAGAAAACAGCAAAAATAAGCATTTTCCCTTATTTATTCGACAATTCCTATTCCTATAATGATCAGTATTGAAATCTTAATGTATTTCCTTTTTAACAGACCTCATTAACTATAATTTGCATAAAGGCCTACATCAGTTTCCCATAATTACTTTATTGGATTGATCTTGCTTTTCTAGTTCATTCCCTGAAGAAAGATGTTCCTCTGGTCAAAGCAGAGGTCCTGGATTGAGAACATCTGTGCTCTTTTTCCTGGTTCTGCCCCATATGATGGTGGTCAAGTCAAATAATCTGTCTGTGCCATAGTTTTCCTATCTTTAAATGACGGTGATAATATTTCCCCATCTCATACATTGGTTGCAACGTTTGACTGATGTTTCTAAAGTGTTTTGAGATCTCAGGTGTCATTAGAAACTAATTGACCCTTCTGTTTTCCAATTGCTACATTTATCCAAGTTTATTCCTTAATTAAAAATGTCTATCAGAATTTCAATCTGTCCTAAAAGCATTCAGAAGTTCTTTTTAAAATGGAATGGTTTGTACTGACAGCCAGTCTCTCTCCCGTATTACAGCTAAAATACATCACACCTCCTCAATACTCCTTTACATCACCCCTGAAATAGTCAAAATGCTGACAAATTCTAAATGTTCTTCTTTTACTTTAATATCCATTTGTCTACTATATAAGATCACTCAGTAATTCCAAGCACTTAGAGAGGATACTTTGCCTTTGGTCATTGCTTCTTGTTGTTAATCTTATATATTACTGCCATTCATTCAAAAATGTCAAAGTACTTTATAAAGAAAAGCCAAATTCTGTTCTCACTTACACCAACTGACTTCAGTGGGATTGCACAGGTATAACTTTAGGTGCAATTTGTTCTTAATTGTCACAACACCCCATTGCTACACATGAGTATTATACCAGTTTTACATGTGTAGAAACTGGCACAGAGAGGTGAGATCAAGGGCCAAACTTTCAAAAATGGCCTTTTAATTTTGAATGCCTCCATTTCTGACTGATTTTTATAGGTACAGAAGCATCTACCCACAGTTAATGGTGGCGGTGGGGGCTCAGTATCTCTAAAAATCAGTCCCTGGCTATCTAAAGTTGGGCACTTCAAAATTAGAGTCCACTTTTGAATATGTCACTTGACCATCAGGGCCGGCTCCAGACCCCAGCGCGCCAAGCGTGCGCTTGGGGCGACGTCCCGCGGGAGGGCAGCAGGTGGCTCCGGTGGACCTCCCACAGGCATGCCTGCGGGAGGGTCCGCTGGTCCCGCGGCTTCGGTGGAGCATCCGCAGGCATGCCTGCGGGAGGTCCACCAGAGCCGCGGGACCGGCAACCGCCAGAGCGCCCCCCGTGGCGTGCCGCCCTGCTTGGGGCGACGAAATTCCTAGAGCCGCCCCTGTTGACCACAGTCAGGCAGTGAGTTAGTAGCAAGACAGAGAATAGAACCCTGGGAAAACTGACTCCTGGGAACAGAACCTAAAAGTGTCCTGCTATATCAGGGGTAGACAACCTATGGCAAGCGTGCCGAAGGCGGCACATGAGCTGATTTTCAGTGGCACTCACACTGCCTGGGTCCTGGCCACTGGTCCCGGGGGCTTTGCATTTTAATTTAATTTTAAATGAAGCTTCTTAAACATTTTAAAAATCTTATTTACTTTACATACAACTATAGTTTAATTATATATTATAGACTTATAGAAAGAGACCTTCTAAAAACATTAATATGTATTATTGGCACGCAAAACCTTAAATCAGAGTGAATAAATGAAGACTCGGCACAGCACTTCTGAAAGGTTGCTGACCCCTGTGCTATATTCTAATTGCTACACACATTCTGACACTCTTTGGATTGTAAATGTTTTCTTGGCAAACCTAATGGCTTTCATTGTCATTCTCTTTGGATGACAACAGGATCGTAGCAAAAACATCAGTGGAGTCTGTTTCTAACAATGACAACCAGATGGTTTTAGATTCCATAAATAGTGTGGTCTGATTCTGCTCTCACTACTTGTAAATCAATAAAATTCATATTGGCAAATGAACTATAAGTGAAAATAAATCTTTTTAAATATATTTAGGGGCAGGCTCCCAACATGCATTATCTATATTATAGCTCTCTTAATTAAATGCCCAAAGGAGGATGAAACCTATTGGCTAATGTAAAATGCATACCAGCTAATGAAATGGAATCAATATCAGCAATGTTAAGTGACTATGTTATGGTCTCCATCAATTTGTGTTGCAATCATTTACCCTTCCACCTCTTAAAAGAATCTATGATTGAAAAGGCATGTCCATTGAAAGCCCAAGGATTTGTTTTTGAAAAGTTTCTATTCTTTAACAATTCCATGTGACAGCAACTAATTATATCTTTAGTAGCACTGGGATGTAGTTTTATCTTTTTATATTTCATAGATTTAGTTACATTAGCCCTCATTTATTCTGGAATAATACCATGCTCCCTCTCTCAAAGCAAGTTCTTAGGAGCTACGTTTTTTTTGTATTTGAGAGAGCTGTGTATTATGGGGTGAAATTTAACACTGTGCAGAAGGCCAGCACAAAACTTAAGCATCCCTTAAAATCTCTGTTTAAGCCTTCAAAAGAGGGTGTAAGTGGAACTTAAATGGTGCATAGGTCTTGACCTGGCCCCCTGCATAGGGTGAATTTCGTACTATAGTGAGTTTATAGTAGATTTTCCTGCAAGAAAAACAAGCAACAGTATGTATGCAAGATAATAAAGCAGGGTAAGAGATTACTTTATCTTATGTTGTCCAGCACCCTCCTTTTGACAAATCAGTAGGAATTTTGATTGCTCAGAAATTTTGAAAATCAGGCCCCAGGTGTTTAAAATTGAGGTACTCAAAATCATTGACTCCCTTCACAAAAGTTGGCTTTAGTTTCAAGTGGAGACAAGGACAAAGCCTCACTGCAGTTCTGGAGCCTTAAAGAAACTGCTACCATAAATAATTAACACAAATATTTTGCGGAATAGAATTCAGCATCCTAAACACCAGGCAATCTTTTCCATTATCTCAAGAATAAGGATGGTTACTAATAGTCAGAATATTTTCACGATGTGATGTTTTGGCAAAATGTGCTTGTCTTGTCAAATTGGTTTCCATGAAACTTTAGTTGTGAAGGTTTTGGGGGGAGGGGACACAGAGAGAGACACACACATGCTCGGTAATTGAGCAGCTAGGATGTGAGACTGGGATGTGGGAAAACTGGGTTCGAGTTCTTGCTCTGCTTGATTTGAATTGGTCTAGGATGAAATATCTGCTCTGAATCAGTTAGAGGAGGGACTTAAGCTTGGGTCTGCCACCTCTCAGTTCAGTTGCAGTAAAGTGGTCATGATAGGATTAACTGGGTCATCCTAAGTATTATGGGATGAAGCCATCCTCTACTCTTCCTTACTTCCTGTTTTTTTAAGTGGGAGTTTTCCCCCTCCCACTCTGTTGTGATCAGTTAAATGAAGCAGCAAGTTCCCACCCTGCAGTCCTGTGAGCAGAGTATTGTTTTAGTTGAACTGAGCAGTGCCTTTACAAAACCAATACCATAGATTGTCACTCTCACACACCCTCTCTGCCTACGACACAATTCTCTTTTCATTAAAATGTTGAAACATTTTTTGCGGGGGGTTCTTCCATTGTGGAATGAAAACACATTTTGAGACCTCAAAAGTTGCCACCACTCAGCCACTATATTCAGAAATAGATGTATGTCACTATTGGCTCAGTATCAGAGGTGCCAAATAAATTCAGCATGATGGGCCCCTAGATCTTTGGCACAAGTGTGTGCTCCACACCCATCTGTACATTAGCCTCAGCACACAGCTGTTTCCACAGTAGACAGCCAAAAACAAAAGCTTTCTGCTTCAGCACATGACATGTTCTGCCAAAGAGTAAATGTGAATGCTCTATGCATGGCTTACTGGCAATGCATTTAGCTGTAAAATGAGTGAAACTAAATTCAAAGTAGTTGTGAATTTTGGAGAGCAGTGTCTTCCAGTTTTCAAAGTAGACACCGAGCCCACAGTGAGCTCAGGTATCTGCTATTTAAGTGTAATTTTAGATACAGTAAAGGATAGTAGAGAATATCTAAGTACTGTTCAGAGCAGTGTGCTAGCAAAGAGCCTTAAGATGTCATGGCAGGGCTGCGGAAGAGCGTTAATGGAGGCAAGCATTACAGAAGACCAATGTATTGAGTGTTTTATTAAAGACTAGCAATAGCATAGTGTGGGCTTCAGGGATTAAACTATGTATCCTATGATTGCTCAGAGTTCAGAAAGGAAGTGCAGGAGTAAGCAGGAAGCTGAGATCTAGCTGGGAATAAGGCTTCCTAGCTGATGGGCAATATTTTATTATTATTATTATAGTGGTGAAAGTGTATTAGTTCATTTATGGGCAGGTAAGAAAACAAAGTCTGCACCCCACAGAGCTTAAAATCTAGCAAGTTAGCTCCAAGGGAGTGATTGTTAATGAATAAATAAGTGCTCCAGTAGTACACACAGATGCCCACTTTCATGTAGAGATTTTTTTTTATCAGTATTTAATTACCAATGCATACAGTTTTGTGTGCTAAATAAATTGGGTTACCTGATTAATTACTGTGTTTTTTGGCATTGCCCCCAGTTCAAATGGCAAGACAGCCGTTTCAAACCTCACTCTTGGATCCTAGAACTTATACTAGGGGGACTTTCTGGAACTACTTAAAAATACCACCCAAATTCAATATTTAAATAGGAATTTTTGAACAGACATTAACTATACTAATGTATAACCTTTATATCATCATGTACAAAGTATGTACAGCCAGAGTGTGTACAAAAGTACTAAGGCTTCAATACTCAAGTATGGAAACATGTTGGATACCTAATCTTGTTTGCTGTGGGAAGTAACTGGTCTGGCCTGGTCCCCTACTATTTTAGAAAGAGATGACTTCTTTGTGTCCTATTTTCTGCTAACTAGTTTGGCTCAGGCTGCGGGAAGAGATTATAATGCAGGGGTGGGAAGATTTGTTTTACAAACAAGGAAAGCTGGCTTGATCCCAGTAGCGGGGTTTCACCATGCAGAATAAAATGCTGGTAATGTATTAGCTTCAGATGTCCACTACCCTAGCTGCATTCATTTCCTTTTTACACACCAACTTGAACGCGTTTGTGGGTGACAGATTGTGGTGAGACCATGTACCTGTTGCCGGAGCTGAACTACAGGAATCAAAGGGTTCATTCACAATGTGGTTCAGTCTGAAATGAGGAATCTGCCGAGTAGTATTAGAGACAAAAATGTCTTGGGTTTTTTGCATCCTGCTCTGGGAAACCGCAGTTACAAAGAAACAAAAATAAAGAACAAAACCCTTCTTTCAGGTACCGGCTCTAGAACTCATCCAGGGGTGAGTGGCATCAATAAGAGTCAAGAAAAATCCCTTTGGCTTGTCTTTAGAAATAAGCAAGTGAGACAGTGACTTACACAGGGCCAGATCCTCAGATGGTGTAAAGCTGGCTTCAATTGAGCCATCCCTATTTACACCAGCTAAGAATCTGACCCCAAGGGTGCTGCTTTTTTCCTTTACTCAAAAGGGCTAGCAGAGGCATGCCTTCGCTTGAGGCAAGATTTGCACTAATGTTTTTAGGAGTCACCTGAAACACCCAGAGTTGATACTGGGGGGCCTGTAATGTTGTTCCGGTCTGTTTGTCTGTCTTGTCCGATGCACTTCTGTGAGGCCTTCCTCCTTTGTTTTGCTATTGCTTCTCTGTGGTGCTCCTACACGGCCGTCTCTGGGGCTGTCGCCACTCTTGGCTTTCAATGTTTAATTTCTGACTGAGGAATCCTTAAAAGAGCTTATTTTCCTTGTCCTCTCATGTGACTACGCACACTAGCCCCCCAAGGGCAGTTTTATCTTATAGTCAGTCATAAGAGTGTCAAGACCTCCTCCTTTTCCATGGGCAAACAAACATAGTGGGCTTGTTGACAGAGAGAATTGTGGGGATCTAAAAGGGCCCATAAAAGGGAAATTTGCCTCTGCATTTGATTTTTATCATTTCTACAGCTGTGCGTTTCACCCACTCAAACAACAGGATGCTGTGCAGAAAAGCATCTCCGGTGAACTGGAAGTGGTCCACAGCAAAAGCAAAGATGCACATTAGCCAGAAAGATCTGAATAGGCTCCTGACTGTTGTGGTTTGCAGCAGTTGTAGCAGAATGAGCAGGTGAGCAAGATTGGAAGGAGGAGAAGAACTGGACAAAAGAGAGAGGAGGAAAAGAAAATCCATCCTGTTCCAACTATGCCCCTGCTTTGCTTTGTTGAGAAGAGAAAAAGACACTTGAATAGACTGTAATCATGAGTCTTCTGCTCCATCCACAAAGTTCCCTGACAGTGCCCTGGCCTGAAGAGATCTCTGCACAGGGCTGGCCTTAGATTTCAAAGTCCATGATTGAATCAGACATGCAGGGGCCCAGATCTAGGGGGTGAGACTATTTGGTAGCAGAAGTTAAATGTTGCCTCTTTGACTCAAGTGGCTAGCCAATTTGTGGGGCCTTGTTGGGCTGTTTCTGTTAGGATGAGAACTCGACGACACAAGCAAAGTATATCCAAAAATGTACACAAACTCCAGCTTCCTCGAACACAGTAGAAACAAACACCACTAGGCAGTTTCCTTGCTCAGAAATCCTCTGAACCTGCTACTTCTGTGAGCTCCGTGCCCAAGAAGCTCTCCTCTGTCTCTTAGCTTCGTCTCAGGATCATGCTTACAATCCTCCAGGTTTTTTCTGCTTCCAGCACACACAGATGACAAACTGATATCCTAGCTGCTGCACTGGCAACTAGGGAAACATTTCCATCCACACAGTCTAGCTGTGACCTGCCATGAGGCCTAGTCCTTGGGTGGTAGCCTCCATTGTTTGCAACTGTCCTTATTACTTAAGAGTGCTTGATTGCTCCTGCGGAGCCTGAAGGAAAGTGCTTGGTGCACCCATTGGCTTTGATGAGGTCTGTGATTGCTTTTGGATCCAAGACTCACAGCTGGCAGCCACTAGCACCTTTCATTGTGGTGGATGCAGGAGAGTTTTGTGAAGTGAGGAAGGGGCAGGGTGTTTTTCGGTATTGGGGTAGCTAAGAGGAGTTCCTAAAGTGGGAGGCATTTTCATTTCACAGCTCATTTTACAAGGTATATGTTCCTGGGAGGAAAAGGAGGCAGGTTGTCATGGAGGCTGGTAAACTGAGGTCCCTGCAGAGAACAAAAGCTCTTTGCAGTCACATGTGAAGTGCTGGCCCTGGCCCTTGTTGCCTGGAAGCCGGACATGGCTTTCACTTCACTGAGTCTGTATAGTTTCAGATACTCATTCCTGCTTACACTTAGCTTTCTGCATTTAGGAATCTATAAAGTTTTTAAGCAATAACTGCCATCTCCCATATGCAGAAGACAAACTGATCCTTCCAGCTTGGTGTGCCAGGCAATAGCCCTCTTGACTTGAAAGAAAGGTCAGCATGTCCCTGACAATGCAGCCTTCTTGTGTCCCTCCCCATCTCCCATCAGAGCCATCCATGGTAGCCTCCACATGCTTTGCATGAAATGAAGCATCCATCCCTGGGAGTAGCTGATCTCACTGGGAATCTGTTTGATTCTGACACTTGGCTGCACTTTAACAGCACTAGATCTAATTTTAGAAGGTAAGTGTCAGGTTTGTGAAAAGGACAAAGGAAGATCACAGCATATATCAAGAAGATATTTGAGGTATCTGTCTCAAGCCAGTTTGAACAGTTCAAAAGCACAGCTCTTATTGTTCATCTCTAAATCATGCTGAATGGCAGCACAACTCAAGTTAAAACATCTAGAACTAATTTGTATAATAAATACCAACTACTGCCTGAAAAGGTGGTTGTTATGTTTGCGACAGTAGCGCCGTACAAATAGATATCAAAAGACACTCTCTGCCCCAAAGACCTGACAATCAAAATAGACAAGGCAGACGTAGGTGGGAGAATTGTTTATTGGCATTTTACAGAGGGGAACTGAGGCAGAGAGAGTAACTGACTTTCCTCAAGTCACACGGGAAGACAATGGTGGAGCCAGAAACTGAAATCAGATTTTCTGAATACCAATGCAGTGCTGTAACCGCACCACCATCCCTGCTCCCTGGAGTTTAGGGCAGAGTTAATTACATATGTCATCAACTAATTACACGCAGACTAACTTACTATAAGATTTTTTCCCGCTGTTTTAACTATAACATTCGACTATGCACACTTTACACGTACTTCTCAGACTGTCATATGCCTCTGCAATGACTTCACCCATGCAGATACATTCTTCTCACAGACATACAGACATGTATGTATTATCACATCTGCATCATTCTCTCACGTGTACAGTCTCTTGTCTTGCACAGTTATTGTCCTTACAATCACATTCTTTCACCTCACTCATATGTGCTCACAGTCACAATGCTCACATACACACTGAAATACACAGCAGGGAGCAAACCCTGTAGGGGGTAACTTTTCATTTTGGTGGGAAGATCTTGGATGTTATCAGTATTTATTTGGACTGCGGTAGCACATAAGGGCCCTCGTCATGGACCAGAACCCAGTTCCAATGTTCAGTAAAAATGCCAGTGCCATAAGCATTCCATTGGAAAATCATTTAAAAACCTTAATTCCGTTTTTTTTTAGTTCTTGCTTTATAATTTATACATCAAATACTATTTGTATGTGCCTATGCCCTTGATATGAATTGCAGTGCTATTTGTTAGAAAATCAATGTATATGAATGATCCAGGATTGTAATTTGTTTTTTAAAAGCCACTGCAGTTTTCTTGGATGTCATGCAATGTCTTGTAAGTGCCAGAAAATGCCACTTTCTTCTTCATTGAAAAGAACAGTGCTAAGGCCTAATCCAGGAAGGTGCTGAGCACCAGTGCTAGAAGCCCCTTAATTTCAACAGGAGTTGTCCATGTTGATTTATGCTCTTTATGATTTGTGCATGCACCTTCATCTATTTGGATGTCTTGGAACAGATGCTTCCTGAAGGAGGTTCTGCATCTCAGGTGAGCTGATTAACTCCTATCAATTATCAGGAGCTGTGTGTGGCTGTTTTAACCGCCTTTCATTACATATTTTTAAGCTTTTCTGTCTGGATTTATGGCTATACTTTGGGCTCAGATTGCAGCAGAACTCCCATTGGTGTCAGTAAGAGTTATACACAGGAATCCAGAGCAATGTGTGGCCATGAATAAATTCTCTTTGTATTCATTTCATGAAGGTGGGGTGTAATATAATTTAGAAAGGGTAACACTGCTTATCCAAACAGCTCAGGAGAGCTATAATGTTTTCAAAGCAGTAATCAGTTTTTCAGCATATAGGGTCTGATTTTATTCATGCACTGATTTTATGCTAGCATAACTACATTGGCTTCAATAGTGTTACTCTTGATTTAGACCCAGATTTAAGGGGGCACTGAGGCATGTGCTTAACTTTTAAGTCCTATTGACTTCAGTGGGATTTAAACCTGTGCTTAAAGCTAAGCATTTGCTTTCAGTGCTTTCCTGAATCAAGGCTTTTGACTGGTATATATGACAGGAGAATCAGGCCCACAATGTGGTTGGAATAAGACTGAATTATTTTAGAGAGAGAGAGAGACATTGTGAATGTGAGCACATCTCTCTCTCTCTCTCTCTCTCTCTCTCTCTCTCTCTCATACCACTACCTTTTTAGAGATTTCCAAAGATTGAAGGAAGGGGTAAATACAGCATATATCTCATGAATATCCCTTTCATCTCTCCAGACCTACAGTATCTGCCAGTATTCATTTTTGGATGTTAAATCTCCATTAAGTCTTTTTTCTTGTGCACACACAGAAGAGATTGATGTTTAAAGAAAATCCTAAGGTTTTTCAACCATCATCATTAGTGGTGATGGGCCATTTACTCCGGTTGCAAAGTTTCTGTAGGATTTCTACATGTCTGAACCAGATGATGTCTCTTCACAGGGGCTGAGTACAGCCAGCTTGACTGTTTTAGTGACTTGTACTAACAAGAGAATTAAACCTTTGGGGTTTCACAACACCCACCAACATTAGAATTTTTTTTTAGTCTTCTACTACTTCAGTGTTTTCCATGGCACAGAGCCTAATCCTGTTTGCTTTGTGTGGGCAAACTCCCACTGACTTCAATTAGAGTCTTGGCTATTGAAGGGTGTGTGTATGGGATCTGGTCCTATGACCTAATTACTACCAGTAGTGTGACAGTTCACAGTCTAGCCCTCTACGGCACCACAGATCAGTGACTTGGAATCCCTGGCACCCTGCCTTAGACAGACCATTGACCCTCCAGAAGGACTCCGTTTATTGTGGCAGCCATGTTTATCATGCCATGCATTATATAGACAGCTGGGTAGGTAATGATTTTCCCATCCCACAAAAGTCTGTGCAATTTCAAAAGTTTTTCCTGTTCCACAGTGGAATGAAACTGAGACCTTTTGAAGTTTTCATGAAAAATAAGTGAGACCGTAGCATAGCCAATAGCCTGGTGGTCAGCGTACTTGCCTGGTTTGGGAGACCCCCACGTTGAAGTCCCTGCTCCAAGTTTTCCTTTGTACTATTAGGGTTGGTGCTTCATGTGAGGTTTGGTCTGCCGCTTTTGGCTGAGGTTTGGCTGCCGCTTACAGTGAGTGATATTTCATGCCAGCTGTGGTAATAACTAGGCATGTGATCCAGATTCTCCACTGCCTTGTGTTTGGTATAGTCATTACCACTTGCACAAAGTGGGCTTAAAGTGTGACCAAATCAGGATTCTCCCCTGAAACTGGTGGTAACTGCACTTGTCCCACCAGCACACATCTACTCTGGCTCCATTAGTGCTGGAGGCAGCTCTTTCTGGAAGCCCTGCTTGTAGTTCCCAGCTTCTGTACACAAATTGTGACTCGCTTCCTGTGCACATGTGCTGAAGAGTGGAAAGAGGCTCCCTGCACCTTATACTCTCTCTAGCTCACCCAAATAGAAAGCAGGCATAATTTGGCCCCTAAAGTGTTGAAAGCTCAGGTTCCAGGGTGCACTACCAGTACTTTTAGCCTGTGAGGACAGCAGTCAGGGAGTGATCTCTCCATCAGTCCATTCCTAGGAGAACTGAGCAAACGGGATTAAAAAGAATATATGCAGATGCCCCTGAGGACATTCCTCACCAGATCATAACAACTGCAAAGCAGGTCAAATCTGGGGCTTACCTTATTTTTTAGATTGTATTCTGTGCACAGCACCCAGCATAATGGGGCCCCAATGATGACTGGGGCCTTTGGGTGCAGGGCCGGCTCTACAGTTTTCGCCGCCCCAAGCAGTGCACCGAATTGCTGCTGCGCTCGGTGAGGGCAGTCCCTGTGCCCTTAGGGTGGCAGGTGCGTTTCTGCGGCAGCGGCAATTCGGCGGCAGCTTCTATGTTTAGCTGAAGCTGCCCCGGACAGCTAAACATAGAAGCTGCCGCCAAATTGCCGCCACCGTGGAAATGCGCCTGCCGCCCTAAGGGCACACGGACTGCCCCCGCCGAGCGCAGCGGCAATTCGGTGCACTGCTTGGGGGCAAAACAAGGGAGACTGCCGCCCCTTGCACATTGCTGCCCCAAGCACCCGCTTGGAACGCTGGTGCCTGGAGCCGGCCCTGTTTGGGTGCTTCTGTAATATAAATGGTTAATAATAACCATCTGGCCATCTCCCTTTAAACTTCCATGGCTACAGCATAGGAGGAAAATTTTAAAAAAATGCTTTCAGTTTACACCCCAGCTGCTTTTTCCCTACATGCTCTTAGCTCTAAGTACCACGACATTGTCAGTAATCCTGGCAAAAGGGGCTGTTTGCTGGGGGGCAATGTAATTTTAAATACCCTTTTCAATCTCACAGGCTGGAAGACAAGCAATGCTTGGATATTAAAATATTTAGGCTCCGATATACTCAGAGGCCCCAGTCCTTAAATTCTTACCCAGGAAAAATGCCCAGTAACTTTAACTGTAGAATTCAGGACTGGGCCCAGAATGCATAGTGGGGATTCAGGTTTATTGGAAGACAGATAATTCTCTAGTTAGAAAGACCAGGAGTGAAATTTTAAGAGGAAATCTTTCATCTTGTTGTACAATTCAAAACCCAGGGCTGGATCCTCCACTGATGTAAACAGACTCCATCTACTCAGCAAGAGTTCTCCCATTCAGAAGCCCCATGCATATGTAAATCACTTTTGTGACATTCCCTCTTTGGGCTTTGAGGCCTGACACAGAGATCTGCATCTGACTGATAAAGGAGCACTGTGGAGATCCATGTTTCTCAGCTGTTGAAATACATAAAATCAAACGTACACAGAAAGGGATTTCTTTTCTTTTCCAGTTCTCAGCAGTTTAGTTGGCACTTCGTAGGTTCAGTACATGTACTTAATAGGGCTACCTCATGTGGACAAAGAGTACAGCCAGTTGGCTGCTACTGGGAAGAAATGGATGGGAGCCAGTAGCAAAAGTATTTGTCCAGATAGTTTCATTTCTAGTTTTGTGGGTTTTTTTAAAACCAAACTGATCATGATTCATGTGTTTCTTGTGTTTACATTAGAGTCCTTTTATGAAAGAAACAGGTCCCATAAATGCACCCATCTAGATGAGGTGTCGTGAATGACAGCTTTCTGCTTTGGTTGTAAATGGCCATAAATCAGATCATGTAATATTAACAATCAGACTCTCTCTGTATCTCTCACTTCTGTATAGGGTGACCAGACAGCAGATGTGAAAAATCGGGACGGGGTGGGGGTAATAGGAGCCTATATAAGAAAAAGACCCAAAAATTGGGACTGTCCCTATAAAATCAGGACATCTGGTCACCCTACTTCTGTATAGCACACTCAGTTTATCACAAATACATCTCCAAGCTCCAGACACGTAACGCTAGTTAGATCTTTTCTATGAGGAGAGCCCTGCTGTTTTCATCTTCTAATTGTCATGTCATTTCCAAAGCCCTTGGACCTTGTCTACAGTAGGAAAATGTTCACTGGTGTAAGTTACACCAGTGCAAGGCTCTAATGTAGATGTGCTGCACCAGTGTCTCTGAGAGATTTGCATTGGGGTGGCTTAATTCAGTAACTCACTGGAGTACGGTAGAGCAATGGAGTCCTGACAGCATTGGTGCTGTCCCTCTATGTTAGTGGTCTGGTCTGGTGAAACTATATCACTGTTACACCAATGCAAATTTCTCTTGGGTAGTCAGGGCCTAGGTCTCCACTGCCGTGCTCCTTGTATAGTCATTTCTACCAGTGCAAAATGAGGGTGAAGTGCATGTAAAACTAACATGCCAGAATAGTTGCATTTTTACAACAACTTTGCATTCATCTTGCACTACTATACATGGCTACTCAGGGCAAAGGGCAGTGGCGAATTAAGCTCCTGACTTGAAATTTACAAAGTTTTTAGTGTAATAATTCCAGACCAGGCAACCTGAAAATTCCAAACAGTGTCATACTCCTAGTTGATAGACCACAACCTTGGGTGTATTTAAAATGTAGTGGACATGTAGCAAAGTTAGATATTTCTAATATTTTCAGGCCAGATCCTCAGTTACTGTATATTGGTATAGATCATTGGAGTTTATGGCTGAGGTGCGAGACAGGCAGCTCCAAGACTGGTCCTCAGGCAAGCATTGGGCCACAGTCCTTAGAAGTAGAAAGTATTATTGTTTGTTATTACATGTCACTATCATCTCTGTAATTTTCATTAGGGCAGCCCAACCAACCCCTGGATATTTCTACATTTTTTTCCAATTGTCAATTTTAATCAATTTGTAAATGACCAGAACATGTGATAAAAACGGCAGTGTTTACTGATTTTTTAAGAAATAAACACTTTCTGCAGCTGCATCTTGCAACTGTCATTAATTTTGGTAGGCTTTTACACAGGCTTAGCACCTCTTGGGAATAGCCACCCCCAAATATCCAACTTTACCATTTTTTGGAAACAGCAGCTGGGGAAGTGAGTTTGGTTTGGTTCATTTTCTCCCAGCAGGTGTCACTATAGGGCAAAGAGGTGAAAATTAATAACAATGAAATATTTGTTTCAAAAACTGAAATCTAATGATAATTGCTGCAAAAATATGAGGAAAGTGAATAAGCATGAGTGTAGCAGGGGATTCTAGTAGCTACCTGCTGATTGAAGATCTGGAGATTTTCCTTCAGGAAATGAGTTGTTTGGTCTTTCAAACTAGCTTTGTTCCTCAGTTAAGTCATTTTATGGGCTGCATAAGAAATCTAAATGAGATTTGGGAGGTTGCAGAAAGGGGCTTCTTTCTTTAGAAATTTCTTATTTCTAATGCAGCTTCTTAGATATTATTTCCCTTCCAGCCCTGTCTAGCTAGTGGGACCAGGATGTGATCTAATGGGGGAGGTAGATTATCCCACATCTGCCTTCTCTGGGGTTCTTACACCTTCCCCTGAAGCATCTGGTTTTAGCCACTGTCTGAGATAGAATACTGGTTGCAATGGACCTCAGATCAGATCCAATATGGCAATTCCTCTGTTTTAAAGAGAGCAGTGTTAGACCCCGGACTTCAGTGGAACGATGCTGATTTCTACTAGCTGTGCATCTGGGTCTTTATCTTCAGGCCTTTTTATTTGCATACAGCACATCTCTTAGTGCCAAACGGGTTTATAATGATAATGAATCAAGGATAATTCAGTGAATGAGCCTCTAACCTCACCTTTCTGCAGACATACTTGTGGCACTGTAATGAAAACATCATTAAAAACCAGAAATAATCCAAACTTGAAAACATTTCAATTAATTATTTTGTTGACATTTTAAAATGTTGAGCAAAACAATTAAAGAGGAGGAAAATTGCAACAAAATTTTCAGGAATTGTTGTTCTTGTTTTTCAGGCAGCTCTAATTTAAAGACCAATCCAAAGAAGAACAAAGCTGGAACACCGATCAATTTTTTAAAAAGAGAGGGAGGCATCTGAGAGAAAGGAACAAGGGGGAAGGTGACAGATAAGGCCCTATTCCTGCCATGAGACCTGCCTATGTGACAGTGGGGCTCTCCAAGGGTACAGAGGACTGCCTGACTGGCTGTCACTGCAGGATCAGGCCTCAGAGGACAGCAGTGGACATAAGAGTTTTTAGGTATATAAGCCAGGCATTGATCTTTAAATATTGCTTAATAGTGTGAAGGAACAGGCTGAAACAGGTGCCAAAGAGGAGCAAGAGACAGGTAGCAGAAGATCCATTTGTCTTGCCCCAGCCGTCCCTCCATGACAGCATGGTAGGAAATCCTACAGGGTTATTGTGTACCACATTACATTGCCTGTGTGGACTCCCTGTATTTCATTCTCTGCCTGGTGGAAGAGTGCCAATTTCATTTCCTCTGAAGACTTCCATGTCCATGGGGAAGGAGTTGCAAAATCTGCCCCAATCATCTTAAAGTTGCTCAGAGGTGTCTCAGTTGATGAAACCCACTGAATGTTGACAAAATATTTTTCCTATCTGAATCCCTGCGGGTTGCAGCGTATTGTAACTAAGTACATTTATAGTGGTAAAAATCTAAATGTATCTTCTGGCTAATTTGATAAAGTTTTCAAAAAAGCTGTATATTATTTTATTGTTGTCACTTTAATTTTATTTTAAAACCCAGAGCATTCAATTTTAACCACACTTTACAGCCTATAAAGTGACTTTCTGTTCAAAGATCTGTTGCAATATACAGCCATCCAGAAAACAGGATGTTGTAGGTTTTGAGTACTAGAATGTTGCCATTTCATCTTACTCTGCATTGTTATTCATGGAAATAAAACCTGTAAGAGCATGTGCAGCCATATCTCCCATTTTATGTATTCATTTTTTATTTCAGCCACTAATCTGCTGTAGATTTCAGCCTTTAGCTTGGGGTTATTGGAATGGCATTGTCGCTGGATAACATCTGTTTCAGTTTTCATCCATCTAGAATGCAAGCATTAATCACTACAAATGGAATGTGAAATGGAAAGAAGAGTTAAATGCACATTTGATTCTGAACAGTCTCAGAAAAATGTCTTTCAAGATCTGTCCAAATGGAAAACTCCACTATGATATAGTGGGGTTTGCAACTGTGGCTAGAGTTGAAAGCCTATCACATTTTCATTAGAAATGTCTCCTTCCTGTAGTTTATATTATAACTGCCCTATAAATAAATGTCTACACTTTGAAAAAACAAACAAAAAAAAACCTAAAAAGCAAATTGTGTCTTTTGTTTTATTTAGGTTACTGGAGTGCAAAGAAAAAAAATAGTTCCTTGTTCCAGTCTCTTTGTGCCCTTAGCACATTCTGTGCTCCTGGTACTGTCCAATAGCTTTGCTTGTTCCATTAAAATGAAAATGTGCAGGTTATTGGCATGTGGCAAAGGATTTGCAAGGCCCTATGTGAAGTAAGATATGTGGGGCCCCTTCTAACTCTCTCCTGACCAATGACTACCCCCTCCCACTTTCGCACACTATGACAGCCCTCACCTCCTGGCTGCCAAGTGAATGCAAAGGCTGCTGGGGCATTCACAGACTAGCTGGCATTCAAAACAGCTGAAGCCAGGGATGCTGCACCAGATCACAGATGGGTGGGGAAGAAGAATGGCTGAGGAAGGTGGAGGGATTTAGGGGATCTGAGAAGTGGGTGGTCCATCAGTAGCTCTGTTACTGGGGCTGTCAGTTGTTTGGTACTGGAGCCCTGAATGCTTGAAGTCCTATGCTGCAAATGGATAACGTACCAGGCTCTTTTGGGGTCTGATGTAAATTTATCAAAGACTAGAGAAAATACTGGAGAAGACACGCCAGGGAACAACCCTACACTAGCAGAGTGAGGGACAAGAGTGCACATTTATAGATATATTTTTCCATCTCCAATTTCAGATTCTAGAATTCCATGACATTTGGAGTTTGATTAGAATTAACATTTTTCTATAATCCAGCTACTTTTACATTCTAAGGAGCAACAATAGTACTCAGTAATCATTTAAGGAGCAATAGGAGTGAAATATTGATAGACTTTTCAGCCTTCACTCCAGATTTATTTATTTTTGTAGATTTTAGTCTCTTATTTTTTTTTAAAAAACAAAACACCTACATTTAGTTCTAGTTTGCCCTTCGAAAGCAGTGTTTTGCTCTTACAGCTAGGTAAATTTGTAGTCATTGAGCTGAAATTTGTGTTAAAGACAAGAAGGAAAGCAAAAAGACTGCTGAAGCAGGGGTAGGCAAACCTATGGCACGCATGCCAAAGGCAGCACGCAAGCTGATTTTCAGTGGCACTCACACTGCCCGGATCCTGGCCACTGGTCCGGGGGGGCAGGGGAGGGCCTCTGCATTTTAATTTAATTTTAAATAAAGCTTCTTAAACATTTTAAAAACTTTACTTTACATACAACATTAAGTTAGTTATATATTATAGACTTATAGAAAGAGAACTTCTAAAAACGTTAAAATGTATTACTGGCATGCAAAACCTTAAATTAGAGTGAATAAATGAAGACTTGGCACAGCACTTCTGAAAGGTTGCCGATCCCTGGTCTAGAGTTTGATCCTGCCAATCCTTTACTCATGAGAATAATCCTTATTCGGGTAAAAAACAAATCTCTCTACTGAGGTCCATGTATTTGTATGATTAAGGGTTTCTAGGGTCAGGAGCCTAATTTTAGGGGTCTCACAACAGTTTGCAGATGAATATTTAGTCAGGATTGTGTTTCTCAGTTTTTGCATGTTCATTCTCCAGTTACACCCTGGTAGAAGGTATACACTACTGGAAACGAGAAGAATCAAAATCTTTTCTATGTAGTTTTAGGACCATGTTATTGCCTAGCTATCCAGCTCCTTTTGTTCAGTGAAGCTCACGTGTTTCTTTTATACCTCTGTTGGGGTCCACACAACTTTAGACATTCAGATATGCTGGGCTAAATGCTTAAATACAGCCAGTGGATGGACAGCTGTTTCCATTCTGTCCAGCCATGTGATTTATAACGTAGACAGTAAAAACTGTCAAATTCATACATTTCTTTTAATGAAATTGCCTTTCATCTAGGAAGGCTACTGTGGATGCCAAAATGCTTGATGTGACTATCTCATGTATCTCTTTGTGTTCCCTATAATCAAACTGCGGCAATTTTCTGATGGCATTGTATCTATCTAGTTGGTTTAGATAGAGCAGACAGTTTGCTGCTGAGAGGCACTCTGAGGGGGCGTGATTTGCAAATTTCTTAATGTTGCTTATATTGTGTGTGTGCGTGAATCTCACTAGTGAGGCAAATTTCTTCATAAATATGCACCTTGGGTGGTCCATGATAGCTGACTTCGGAAGGCCCCCAACACAACAGAATGCTGCATGGGGGTTAATGGTCAAATGCACATGGGGACTTTGTATCCCTGAGTCCTCCCCTGCAGGGGTCCTTTGTCAGAAACTCCCTCATAGAGTTTGCTGGGCCCTTTAACCGTTTCCTTCAAGTTTTACCCTAGGGAGGATACAATGTAGCCCTACATTTCCTGGGGATGTGGGATGAACTTACTTTTTTTCCTGGTGCTCTAAGTGTGCCCTCTATGTTGGAGAATCCATTCTGTGGCATGGCATGTCTGTCTTGTGAGATTATGGTTATTCTCCAGACTGAGAAAACAGCAAAAATCAGCTCACCCAGGTATACTTATTTCAGAGCTACATGATATAGTGGAGATTCCTAATCAAGCTCTTCAAGTCAGGTGATCCTCATACAAACGGGAGTAATTAGTCTCTAAAATTTCAGAGAAGGTTGCCCACAGACGTCCTCAAAGAAAGTAGAATATAAGTCCCCCAGAACAGTCAGTACTACATGATATGTTCATTTGAAAGGTGTTCTAATGGAGATAAGATTATATGGTTTCCTCAGTGTGTAATGTTGGTATGGCTCAATAAGTTCTGCAGACCGTCCAATTCATCTTTCCTTTTTTGTTGTTACTCATCTCCCCCTCACACACACACACCCATATGTTGCCTTTGTTAGAAACCCCGCTCAGTGCTTTAAACAGATTCCAACTACTGAAGAAAGCTATTGCTGGGTTTAATAAACCACTTTTGCCAGGCCACTGTGACAGTCTAGCATGTGAGTATTACCTAGAGCAATGTTTCCCCAGTTTTTGAAAGCTGACCCTACCTTCAAGAAAATAAAATCACTTGCACCACTTTGCAGCTTTGCCAGATGTTGTTATGACCTATATATCTTAATTTATGCATGTTCTGCAACCCTGGCTAGTCCTTCATGCCCCACATTCTAGAAAATGCTGCTGCAGCCCTTCATAATATAATACTTCCTCAGTTTTCTTACATTATTTTGATTAGTAGTGAAATAGTTAACAATATTGACATTTAAAATATTATTGTTGACCTCTGAGTTAGCATCTTTTCAAATTAACAGGGAGTTTATACCTCACAGATGTTGTTTCAGACTCTCTGCAAACTCAGGGCTTGTCTACACGGGGAAATTATATAAGTATAAATCACTATTTAAATCACTATAGTTATACTGGTATAACTTCCCATGGAATAAGAGGACCTTATTCCACTTTAGCTTGTCACTTTCAAAGCAGTTAAGCTAAATGGGGGGAAAAAAGCTATTCTTATTCCAGAATAAGAGTGCCCATGTGGAATTATAACAGTATGAATATAACAGTATAATTAGACCAGTGTAACTGGAAAAATCTCCCTTATAGACAAGCCCTCTGGTAGCCATCTCTGCATCATTTATACTCTACATTTGGAACGTTTTCTTTGCAACTTTGCAACCGTAGCAGGTCAAGACTTGCTTTTTTAAAAAAAATGAGATCTGAAATGCTGGAGAACAATTGAGAGGAGGTTCACCCTGCACTTTGAGTAAACTGACCTAGAATTTCCACCATTTCTTTCTTCCTCTAGAAGGTTCCTATCACACTTACTCCTCCCATCTTTTTGTTTAAAAAAAGGAAAATTGTACTGCTGCTATATCCAGCCCTAATGTTTTTTTCTGCTGAACTGTATCATGAATAAGGTTGTCTCTCTCACACTGTCCCAGGGACTGGCTCTACCAATATACATAATATATTATTGCAAGGCCCTAGCAGTTTCTTTTTCTGGAAACAGAATTCTCTAGCTGTTTTTCCTGTCTCTAAAAGCAACTCTTCCACATAGCAACTTCCTTGGGTTTCAGAGGCTGCTGTATTAGGGCATTTGTTATATGTGCTCCCTAGTACTTGGAGAAAATGACAACCCTGCAAAAGAGATTTGAAAAACAGAAAAAAAAATAGACTATCTACAATAAGTGATAGAAAGGGGCCTTTTAGTGAAACTCCTTATTATTAATTATATCAGAATAGCAGTGCCTAGAGGCCCAACCAAGATTGGGGTCCTATTGTTCTAGGTACTGCAAGTAAGAAATTATCATTGATCTAAAGAGCTCTCAATCTAAATAGACAAGAGATGGGAGTGTTATTATCTTCATTTTATAAATGAGGAACTTTGAAGCACACAGACATTAAGTGACTTGCCCAGGTTCACACAGGAAGACTGTGACAGAGCTGGGAATTGAACCTAGATGTCCTGAGTCCTATCTCCAGTCTGCATCTTTTGGCACCCTAAATCTCCACTCTGGCAGGAATGGTCCCTATGAAGCGCTTTGCCAGGGAGGGATCACTGGAGTGCAAGACCTTCTTACACAGAAAGTCTGCAGAAGAACCCGGAACTGAATCCAGATTTGCTGAATCCCAGTATGTTGCTTTACTTATAAGGCCATTCTTCCTCTCCGCTATGCTGTAAGTTTCTGTACAGACTAACAGAATACACTTTTTGAAACAATGTTCATGTTAATAGCATGAACCTCATTTGGTGGGATTCATGCAAGGAAGAAGAGGCGCACACGATGCATTCCATATTTAATGGAAAATAAGACATGGCAAATAAGAATTTGTTCTGGAAGAGTGTGTGTGTGTGTGTGTGTGTGTGTGTGTAGACAGACATATATGTACATTATATATGTATATATAAAGTTTTGCAAAATTGTCATGAAAATTTTCCAGCCTTGTCACAAAATCTACTTGCCCAGTCTTAGCGAGATCATGATTATAATAAGATAGAATCGCCAAATCCTCAGCAGCTTGTAAACTGACGTAGCTCCATTAAGGATCTGCCCTATGGTATTTTAGAGTCGGTCTACACTGCAAAAAAAGGTTAGTTTCTAAACCACATTAGCTAACTTAAGTTAAATAGCAGAGGAGACATGGCAGCTCTGTTTGTAACCCAGGTTAGCAGCTCAAGTTAAAGTCTATCACAGGGGTTGGCAACCTTTCAGAAGTGATGTGCCGAGTCTTCATTTATTAGGGTGACCAGACGTCCCGATTTTATCGGGACTGTCCCGATATTTGCTTGTTTGTCCCGCGTCCCGACCAACGTTAGGTCGGGATACTGGACAAACAAGCAAAGGCTCCGGAGCCCGAAGGGCTCGCGCCCTCCCCTGCCCCGACTCCGCCCCCGCCCTCTCCTTCCCCCATTGGATCCTTCCCCAAATCCTCGCCCCCATCCCCGCCCCCTCACTGCCCCATTGTCTCCCTCCCCAAATCCCCGCCTCTTTCCAAGCATGCCATGCCCAGGAGACTCAGGGGAGTGCGTGGCCGGGGTGAGTGTGAGTCTGGCCTGGCCCCGAGCAGGCGGGACTCGGGCGCGGTACCTGGAGGGAGAGTAGGGGGGCGGCCCGTGGGGCTAGGTGGCGGCTGTTCTCCCCACCTGGGCAGGGGACTCGGGAGCAGCGCTGCTGCAGCTCCCACTGCTGCGGGGGGAGGAAGTGGCCAAGCACGTGGCGCTCGGCGGCTGCGGCTTTGGTGCCCGGGCCCGAACCCCCCGAGCCCGGGCCTGCTGCGGGGCAGCGCGCACACTGCGCTCAGCCCCTGGCCAGTCGCGTCTGGGCTGGCTGCCCAGCTGGTGCAATCCCGTGGCGGAGGCATAGGCAGCCCAGTCCCGTTCTTTCCCCTGCAGGACCCGAGCGGGATGCGGGGGGCTGGGGCCTGCTGCCCCCACTCCGAGGCCGCCCACAGGATTGCACCAGCTGGGCAGCCAGCCCAGACGCGACTGGCCAGGGGCTGGGTGCGCGCTGGGTCCCCGCAGCAGGCCCGGGCTCGGGGGGTTCGTGGGCGCCAGAGCCGCAGCTGCCGAGCTTGGCCAGCGGCCGCTTCCTCCCCCCGCGGCAGTGGGAGCTGCAGCAGCGGCTGCTCCCGAGTCCTGCTGCCCAGGTGGGGAGAACAGCCGCTGCCTGGCCCCACAGGCCACCCCGTACTCTCCCTCCAGATACCGCGCCTGAGTCCTGCCTGCTCGGGGCCAGGCTGGACTCACACTCACCCCGGCCCCGTGCTCCCCTGAGTCTCCCGGGCCTCCCTCCAGCGCTTGCGGAGGGAGGAGGAATCGGGGGTGGGGGATTTTTTTTTTTTTCTCTGCCGCCATTTTTTCCCCCTCTGCCCCCGCCCCGCCCCCCCGCGTCCCGATATTTGACCTGGGTGATCTGGTCACCCTATCATTTATTCACTCTAATTTAAGGTTTCACGTGCCAGTCATACATTGTAACGTTTTTATAAGGTCTCTTTCTATGAGTCTATTATATATAACTAAACTATTGTTGTATGTAAAGTAAATAAGCTTTTTAAAATGTTTAAGAAGCTTCATTTGAAATTAAATTAAAATGCAAAGCCCCCTGGACTGGTGGCCAGAACCCGGGCAGTGTGAGTGCCACTGAAAATCAGCTCACGTGCCACAGGTTGTCTACCCCTGGTCTATCAGGAGCCAGGGGGTTGACCTCAAGTTAATATTCCAAATTACAAACTGAGATGCCATGTCTTCACTCCTATATTATTCTGAGTTAGCTGATGTGAGTTACAAACACACCTTTTGTTTGCAGAGTGGGCGTACATTTAATTGCCCATTGAAAATAATCTTTTCATGCCCTCGGTGAATAGAATTTTTCAAGACCAATATATATTTATAGGTTTACTCTGACTTTTACAGAACCCACATTGCAACGATGTTGCTGAGACCCTGTACTCAGTGACATTCCCAAGGAGCTTTCTGGCTGACTCAAAAACCACTGCATTTCACCTGGTTTTGCAGCAAAACTATATGGAGTTCTGAGTTTTGCTACAAGACCTAAGCTGGCTCAGATTTGCTCAGACCCTTGGCAAAGCTTAAAGAACCTTTTCATAAAGATGGGATGAACTTTGAGCTTGTGACCAAACCCCAGACCAGGTAAACTTCATTTAGTTTCTAATTTTGTACTGAAACTTTTGTACCACTCTTGCTGAAGGTTGCTTAAGGTTTTGTCACGCACGGTAAGGTTACGATTGCATATTTAAGTGTAATTATTTGCCTCCTGAAATAGGTTAATGAAAAGATTTTATTCTAATCTGTTCCTTGTAGCATTTAGCAAGCAGGGGATCCAGTGGAGAGTAATGGGAGGTGAGAAAGAACAGCAGTTGTGACAAACTTAATATAATGGAGTCCTGAAGCAACTCTTGTTCTGGGCAGCTTAGAGATCAATAAATGGCCTGAGATCTAGTCTCCTCCGAAGCTCATCTAATCAACCACTTCGCTCTAGCTATCCTGCAGTTACATTAAAGTAAATACAAATAATAGTACTTGGAACTTGTATGCTTCATGTACTTGAGCAATTAGTACAACTCCAGGTTCTTAGCAGCCAGGGAGATGGCTCTGTCATACAAAAGCTGTACATTCAAAGCTAGCAGAGAGTGTGTCTTGTCTTTGGTTGTCAGGGTCATGGGAGCTCAGCGGTGCAATCTGCCATATACTCCCTTTAGCATTGCAAACTCTTGTCATTTTATTGCATGTCTTGGAATATATGGTGTTGGATTCAAGAGTCTGCTTGAAATTCTCTGCATTTCTTTAAAAAATCTGTTTCTAGCCCTTGTGGTTGTGGGAAAAAGCTAGCAAAGGTGAAATGAGTGCATCCTAATGGGTGAGAAACCAGCAGTCAAATGAAAAGCAACCAAAGGGTTATTATTTTTTAAATTTCATTATTGTGAACACTTGGGGTTGCAGTGCTGCCCCTTTATGGTGCTGAGAGCAAGGAATGGAGGCACTCAGTACCAGGCAAGATTTAGCCCATTGGTCCTGGCATTTTAATATTTTTTTTAAATGTTGTCACAGCTACAGGGTAAGCTGCACCTTTGACTCCTCACTGGTTGCATTTAGTAGGTAAATGCAATGATGCAGAACAACTTTGTCAAAACAAAATATTATTGTATTTATCCACAGAAGCACAGTATTCAGAGAAAAGGATTAAAATAACAAAAGGCCTCATAGGAGTCAGAGAGTTTAAGGCCAGAGGGACCACCAGATCTAGTCTGACCTTCTGCATATCACAGGCCTATATGCATCTGTTTTACTTAAAGGTTAGCATTTATGTCAAAGCTTAGATAGGCCCCATTTATTCCAAGTACATCTGCTATTACGGACTGGGGTTCAGTCTGTTTCCCTGATGACTGTGCTTGAGCTCAGGTTTTTATCTGCTCAGCAGTTTCTTGTTTTAGTTTCCCTGCTTGAAGCCCCCCTCGCCTGTCCCATGCCAGTGGTTTTGGCCCAGTGTGATCAGTGCTAAACTTCAAAGGCATTGATAATTGTATTGTCTGCAGAGTACTGGTGACTGGGTTGTCTGATGCAGTGAGTTCCTGCAGGAGTTGATTCTTTTGAACCCATATAGTAAAGCAGCATGATAATAATTGAATAAACAAAAGTACACATAATATTAATAAAAATAACATCAATATCTCCTATGTTCTTCACAAATGTGCATGGTATTTGCCTGTAGATGTGATGGTAGAGGTAAACAGACTTCACTGAGAGCTACCACTGGGCTTCACAGAGGACTAATGGGGAGGAGAAGCTCAACCCCATGTGATGGGGTTTCTGGTGTGCCACAGCACCCTTATCTCCTCAGAAATTCACCAGTGCATCAGGTGTTCCACGACTTGAAAGCAATTTAGATGCTAGGCCTTATAGGTTCTTGCGTCCAATGGGTTAGGTCACTGATGCTTCGCTGAAATGAAAGGCTAATTTACGGAGGCCATCAGGAAAGGTCACAAATACCATAGGCCCAATGGCTTAATAGCTTAGAATTGCAGTTTACAATTGGGCTTAATCTGATACAAATCTGATACTCTCCCCTCTGGGAAGTGTCCAAAAGAAGGCTGAAGCTTCTCGGGCTTAGCAGGTCCCCTTTTGGTCCATTCTTCCATTAAAAGCAATTAGCAATCTCTCATCCCTGCAGGCCTCACTGGCATTGGTTCAGTGCCATGGTTCATCTAACTGGGGGCCCAGCACCCAGAGAGATCCACTAAACTCTTCCTTAAACTAATACTTGTGTCTGGGCCATGTTGGCTGCCACCACTTACTAAAGGTAAATGCCCCTTTCAGACCCTTATAGAGCTGCTGACTCTGTGCTCCTGATAGCCTTATTCAGGCCCTTTGCTAGTCAGCTTTCTAGCAGTGTGAACACTGCAACCAATCTCTGTTGCTTCCCATGGGTTCTTGGAAATCCTTGTTATTTCCTGCTGTTGTAGCAGCTTCTGTTTAGCTTGCTGGACTTCTTACCAGACTCCTAAGGCTCCAGCTGCTGGATCCCCAGAGAGCCAGCTCCCTTCCTGGGAGAGACGCTTTTTAAAGGGTTTTTTTTGGGGGGTGGGGGGAGAGGGCACTCACTGTATGGGCTAGGACAGGGGACTAGGTCTGCTCTCCTGTTGACAGTTGAAGCTCCAGTGATGGAGGAAGAAAAATATTGAGTCTATTGCTCAAGACCAGGCCAGGGAACTCCAGGGAGAGAAAATATCTTCAGACCTCAAAAGGTATAGTTGTTGTTTTTTTTAAATTAGTTTTTAAGGTACAGTGGTATTTTATCTGTTAAAGTCATTGAATGGAAATATACAGTTTTCTAGATAAATTTGCTCCCCTAGTGCCTGAATGACTGCCTGGCTCACAGCCTCACTTACAATCTAGTATGTGGAAATCATGCTGGGAGACCCAAACGTTTTCTGCTCTCAAAATGTCTCATTTACATTTTCTCGCAGGAGAAAATCAGCCTACAGTATATATCTTTGTTTAGAAGGTGTCCTCTCTTAGGAACCCATCTGATTTCAATGGCTTCTCCTCTGTCATGGAAGGCATGGAGAAAAGTCATTACATTTAATGAAAGTCAGCTTCTAAATGCTGACTTTAAAAAAGGGTGTCAGTGTAATCCGCTGGAGAATCAGGCCTATTGGCTCCAATAGTAAGCTTTCTGGTAGTCAACGAGTGCATGCTCCCTAGATATTTATTTTATTTATCTGGGTTTATTAAGCATCCATCCAATGCTCTGGGCACTACACAAAGACATTAATAAACAAAAGCATTCAGCGGCTAAAAAGACTCCAAGCAAACTCACACATATACAAGACTATTCCCCACAGTTTATTATAGATACATAAAACAGATGTTCTGCTTGACAACCTGAATCCCAACACCATTTCCCCTTCCTACCATACCTCTCTCAGCCTCTTGATCATGCCCCATTCATCCCTCTCTTTCCCTAGTTTTATCAACATTCAATCTGAGAAAATTAGAATGGATCCAGATCTGAGTTTCCCCAGGAGTCATGCAAAACAGCAAGAGCTGTTGCACTATTACAAAGGACCGAGAAAAACAACACATGGCAGTGGAGCAGTACAAGGCATCAGGCTTGAAAACTGTGGGACATTAGTAATGTTGTTTACCAAGCAATGGAGAAAATACTTACAGGATTCTACAGTGGCCATCAAATTCCACCCTATTTCAGAGTCAAGTATTAGGTAAATCCAGCCATCCCCAGAAAACTGTGGTTTGGGGTCTTTTTACTTGAGAGACTACCAATCTCCCTGTGCTTTACTGCACAGTTATGATCAGTGGAGATGCTCAAGATGGATTTCTATAGGTTCAAAAGGGAGGAACTCTTGGCTCTATGATTATCTCCCTCCACCAGTGAAAAACAGCCCTGTTCTATTGACCTTCATGGCACACGGCAAGGTGTATCCATTTGGGCTGATGGTGGGTTTTTATGGGGTGAGATCTGTGCTGCGGAAGGGAATTTTGTGTTCTGTTGGGGGCTGGGCACTGCTATTTAATTTTTTATTTTTGTGCTTGTAATTTGTGGCAGGGACCTTAGACAGGTGCCCCTGTATAAATCCTAAGAAATAATACAGGCCTCCCCCAAATGCAGATGGACCAGTAAGCCAGTTGCCCTTCAGCAGTTTTCTAGGCTGTAGAGAATATTATTGAAACTTTTATCTTTCTGAGCTCGTCTGAATCCCTGCGGCAATAGCAGGTTCTGTTCATGAGTGGCACCAACAATAATACAGCAGCCTCAAGATTAATTATAACAGCAAAGCAGATTCTTATCCTAATCTCTGCTGGAGGCAGAAGATGAATTTAAAGACTGAGTGCAAGAGGTGTGAGAGGTTACAGTAATTTAGTGTGCCTGAATAAAGATTCAGAAAAGATAAAGGGGTCAAAAATAAGAACGAACACATTTAATAATGATTGGAAGCAGCAGCAGACACAGAAATATGGCTTAGTGCTATTGTAAAGCTAGAGATGGATCAGATTTGTCAATCTCTGACCTGATTGACACATCAATCACATTAGCTCAGGTGACAATAACCAGATTAAATAGTTTGAAAATCAGAATGCTAGTCTAAAAAGACAGTAAAGTGATTAATAAATCAGAACTAAACTATACATATCTGGTTTGTTAATCAAGTAATTTATAAAGATAGTCCAAAATCGTAAGTTTATGAACACCTAACTGTAGGTGCTTCTTCTAATAGTACTTGCTTCAGACAGACTAATCTTGTTAGCATCTGCTCTAAAACTTTTCTGGAGCAGGAGGGGAAATAGACTGGGAAAAAAAGAGTCTTGTAAATCTGACCTCACGTGGAGATTTACCTTTTGTACTAGGGAAACAGCTAATCTAGGCTCATCCAAGAACGTGTTAATTATCCCTGTTGATTTTGATGTTGAAATCTAATCCAGCTATGCAGGGAGATCACATCCATATACTCTTTAGTCCATCGTTGTTTTATTAAAGCTGGTTTGAGTTCTAATTAACTCGAAATATACAGAGAACAAGAACCTCTGGAATGTTTTGGAATATCAAGCTCTTGCATTTTTATGTCATCTCTCCAATAAGGCTCTTGAAGTCTGGCCCAGATTGGGTCGCACTATTTATCAGATTCCAGGATCTCCTTTGCTGTCTAGCTATCCACTACCCCCTATATTTCCCTGAAAGGATGTCATTAAGCAATTATAATAATATTTTCCCTCTTACTGTGAGGGCAGGAGCACAATGCCCTCCAATCTACTCCAATGCCATGACTTAGTTAACCGGGTGGCCTGCTAGAGAGAATGAATGGTCAGCAAACCCTTTGATCCACCTGTTAACACCAGAGCCCTGCTGGCACCATTCTGCAGTACTTGTCATCTCCGATTGTTATAAGAAATGAAAATAGACCAATTGTATTTCATTTTCTCTCACTGGTCATCAGAAGAGAAACAAGAAAAAAAGGACCGATCCTGCTACCGTTAAAATTAATGGCAAAGCTCCCTTTGATTTTGGTGGGAGCAGGGTTGAGCTCTATGTTTGTGCAAACCATGTTAGAAGAACCAATCTAACCCTCAAACCAGAAGTCACTAGCATAAGCCCTAGCACACATGAGATTTGAAGACTGCGCTGGCCAGGGCACAGAGCAGGGAGAGAACACAAGAAACAAGAAGCACCTGCTGCCCATTCAGTCTCATTGAAGATACATAACAAGATACCTGTTTGTAATTCAGGAGAAGGAAAAAGGGTTTGGGAAGAGGGAGCTGAAATGGAGTCCTGTTGAGATTCAAGGAGCAGAGGTTAGAGTTTAATAGGGCTTGTAGGAAGGGGACATGATAAAATAATGCGAACATGATCAATGTATATAAAATAATGAATGGTACAGAGCAGGGGATTATTCCCCCCCTGCCGCCGGGGGGGGGCGGGAGGGTGGGCCGGCGGACCTGCCGCAGTCATGCCTGCGGGAGGTCCGACGACTGGACCTGCCGCAGGCATGACTGCGGACGGGGCGCTCGTCCCGCGGCTCGGCTGGACCTCCCGCAGGCATGTCTGCGGCAGCTCAAGCGGAGCCGCCGGACCCGCGAACCGTCCGCAGCCGCGGGAGGTCCAGCCGAGCCACGCGGGACCAGCGGTCCCTCTGCAGTCATGCCCGCGGGAGGTCCGCTGCTCCCGCGGCTCCGGGGCGCCTCCCGCGCATGACTGCTTGGGGCGGCCAAAAACGTAGAGCCGCCCCTGGTACAGAGAAATTAGATCATGAATGTCTGTTCTGCCAATTCCGTAACACAAGAACAAGGGGACAATCAATGAAATTAGAGGGTGACAAAATCAAAATGGATAAAAGGAAATACTGGTTCATATGCCATGTAATTTGACTGTGGAACTCATTGTCCCAAAAAGTCACTGAGGCAAAGAACTTAGCAAGGTTAAAAAAAGGGATTGGACATTTCTATGGATAGCAAGAGTATTCAGAGTTAGAATTGTTAATGCTAACACAAGAGATATTAAGTCATTAGAGATAGCTGAGACCTAATGTGATTGCCCCACAGCTGCCTACTGTAGGGCTCTTACACCTTTCTCTGAAGCATCTAGTGCTGACCACTGTCTGGGACAGGCTACTGGACCAGATAGACCTTGGATCTGATCCAGTCTGGCAATTCCTACATAAAACAGAACTCAGATTTTTCTATAGGGGCATATCAGAACCATCTCAGACTTCTGAACCTTTTGCAGTTAGGCCATTGTAATCAATTCATAATCAAGTAATGCTATCCTAGATGGTGATGGCCACTCTGGACCATTGCTGTGATTCAACCAGAAGAACCCTTAGATTACTTGCACAATCCACCTTCTCCAGGACTGCTCTGTTGAAGACCTGGAGCTTTGGGTAATGGCTACATTGCCAAGGCCTGTCAGTTATAGCACCATATTTTCTAAGTTGACCCCAAGCCAACACAAACATGTGTCACTCAGGTACCATTACAGGCACAAAACCTAGATGCGTGGAACCCTGGAAAAATAGATGAGATGTAGCAGTGAAGTTTAAACCAGACCTTAACATTACGTCATCCCCCAACTCAAAGGGCGAGTGTAAAAAGAAAACAAAAACAAGAACTGCCCTGTGGTACCATTTATGTGAGCACACAAGTTGGAAGAAGAGTTATTAATAATGAAACACTTAAGAAAAATGTCCTGTAGTTACCAGAGAAAGCGCAGTCAGAATTTGTCATCGCAAAGGGAAACACACACCAAGAGAGAGACGCACACAATATAGCAGTCTTTATTATCAAAACACAAGTGACTGTGGGATTCTGTTGCTTTTCATGATTGCACGTTGCCAGGTATGCTGTCTCCACAATGGTGCATTTATGCTATGCAGTATGACAAGAGAATCTCTGCAAAGCTGCATTCCCTATATTTGTCAGTTACTGTGTGGCTTGCTAAATAAAGCTCCAGTTTTCGTCAACATTCAGCTGGTGAAAATTTTCCTCTGCCTTTTGCCGCAAGAGGCCTCTCTGTCTCAGGAGGCTTCCAGGGGGTTGTTTGTGGGATTTTTTCTAACTTCCCCAGAGAACAACTCTAGCAACCTTGCAATTAAAGCCCTATTTAGCAATATCATTATTTTCCAAAATGAGCAAACGTGTTAGTTCTAGTATTCACTTTTGCTAGTGATCTCTGAAGAGGCACAATACCATTTGTTAACGAAGATGTCTCTGTCCAGGTATGGCATTAAACATTTTAGCCAGTGAATTCTGCATCAGGAAACATTTAAAGGTAAAATCATAATCTTTCTGTTTCATTAATTTTATATGTCTGTGTTTAAAAGTTATGGATAGTGAAATGATTAAATGACTCTTGGTTTTGGTCCATGATCAGCTATAAGCTTAAGGACAAATTACTTTCATTGCTGGCAAGACCCACTGTGGTGTCAGATCAATATGGTTATGACTGCAGAGGTCTTGTGTTAATTATAGTGGTATAAATATGGCATCAGAGCTATTGTTCTCAGATTCCATTTTAATAGGGAACAATATTTACATTTGGTTACTTTTACAGACTCTCTAATCCGCTTTTTAATTATACATACAAGTTTGTAGTGTGCTTACAGATGAGGACTGTGTCCACAATCATTTTTTTATTGTTCCAGATTGGGTACATTGTAAGATCAGAAAAGCATAAAATACAAGTCTTGTGTACAATCGGAAATAGATGGATGTTTGCATTTCACCCAAACAAGATCCAGGGTGTGTGTGTGGGAGGACAGTCTGAGGAAAGGAGCTGACGGAGTAGATAAGGACAAAAGGTACAGGGATCAGCAAGTAAGCCTGTGGGGAGAGTGTTTTAATCATGTATAAGATTAAATTTTAAGCAGATTAACTGAACGAATTGTGTGCTCTGTCTGTTTAAGCATGGGGCAGTGCACATCTGTGCCTCAGTTTCCCCTAACTTTAACATGGGAATAATACCACATCTCACAGGGCTGCTATGAGAATAAATTTGATCATGTTTGCAGAGTGCCAAGCATTGCATTCTCTTCTTTAGTTGCTGCACTTTAGCCAATAAGGGTGAAACTGAAGTCAAAACTCCCATTAACTTCAGTGGACCAGGATTTCATCCCAAGTCTGTCTTTTGTAGAACATGATGAGGTGTGTAGGAGGAGAGAGAAGACATTCCAAGCAATAGAAAAAAAGGGACCTCCTGCCTTGAACAAGTTAGGAGTGAGTGGGTTGGGGCCAGAGAAGAGAAGAAGCCTGACTGTACCATACAGAGTCCTCTTGGTATTTCCCCACACAATTTCCCTTGCAGCACTTCACTGAGATTACTAGGTACAAATACAAGTGTATAATAACAATTACCTAACTCGAAGAGGTTGGAGGGCTTATTTAATTAGTGTATAGAAAACAATTTGAGATCCTTGAAAGAAAGGGATAGTATAAGCACAATAAATTGTTGTTCCTTCTAAGATTTCATTTTGGATTTGTTCTCTGCATTTCCTATACAATACACAAAACTGCTATCTGTGCCTAAGGGCTTGATCCTGCTGCCTTTGAAGTCAATGGGAATGTTGCCATTGACTCCAATAGGTAAAACAATAACCCTTAAATTAGTATGCCATGTCTGCATGCATGCTTATGTTTGTTTGTTTGCAGGAGCATCCACAAATGTACAAATAAACCGGAAGGCACTGGCCCTGCCCTGAATAGTTTACAATGCACATAAAGATAGATCTGTCTTGTACTAAAACTACCAAGAAAGAGTTAAAATAGAGTCTGAATTGTCTTTCACTCCTGGAAAGGGTGGACCTCTTCACTCCCTTGCTATCAGGGTACCTGCTATTCAAAGCAGTGAGCATTATACTTTGCAGGGTAGAGCTCATAATTACCTCCAGGTAGTCTATATAAAGGTAAAAATGGAGATTGTACTCTGCTGTAGGCTCCTGCATGTATGTATAGTACAAGTCACAAGGTAGCCCTTTGTCAGGAGTAGAGCTCGCTGACATTTTTTCTGTGAATAGGAAATTTGCTGAAAAATATATTTTTCAGAGCATCAAAACTATTTGAGAATTTGGGTTGAATTCAGTGAAGAGTTTTGGTTGAAAAAAATTGAAAAAAAAATTCAAAAGTCAAAACATTTCAACTTTTCATATTAATATGGTATTTTATTTAGAAATGTAGCTACATTTTGAAAAGAAGGTGAAAAACATCCCAAAATGACTGGAAATGAAATTTAAAAACTGAAAAAAAATAATTCTGGGTTTTCATTCTTTTCATTTTGGTGAGAAAATCTGAAATGCTTCAGTTCAGGTTGGAACCAAACCAATTGCGGGGGGTGGATTTTTCAGTTTGGCCCAAACTAAAAATCAGTTATTCCCTCAGCTCTAGTCAGGAGAAGGCTCTAGTGATCACAGGTGTCTTTTACTAACATGGGGGTCATAGACCTGGTCACATGAGGTGGTTTTGATTCTCTGTAGTACATCTAGGGTCTGTTTTTTATATGAATGGGCCAAAGACTGGAAAGTGAGAGAGGATAGTTCTGGCTTTGGTTTATTCCTCCTGATGTCTGGAGCGATCATCTTAGATTCAGGTATCTTCTCCATGAAATTGGTTGGCAGCGCTTCAGACTGTAAAGCTTCCCAGGTAGTGAGAGGGCCATTAGGGTTGATTAAATGATTTTCCACTCATGAAGTTCTGCTGGTCATGATTTAGGCACTGTGATGACTGAGGAGAAAAATGATCTCTTTTCTCCAAGCAGGATTGTAGGCAGGCCTTGAGCTGAAGTTTGTTTCTTCTTGTGATTTCCATCATTAATGTTCACATTTCATTTGCTCCTTCTTTATCATCAGAGAACCATGGTGATTTGCAGGGGTGATGGGAAGAGGAGTGGTGTTTATATGTCTATGTAACTATAGCTGTGCTCTGTGTATGTTTCTAGGGTTTCACCAGATCTTCCACATGGCCAGTTGGTCATAGATTTCTTTGAGAAGATGGGATCTATGAGAAGTAGACCAGTATGGTACTCTGTCATCCTACTCTGAGGCTTGAGTTCTTATGTGTACCTACGTCCTTGACATAGGAGTGGTTTTTGCGTCCTCTGTATTCAGTGGAAATCCGACTAGGAATAGGGTATGCCCAGCTCTATTCATAAATTTGGATAATGCTTGTAGGAGACCTAGAGTGGATTCCAGTATGGATTTTTGGGCCATAGCATCAGAGGTGTCATAGAATGCTGAGGTCTCTCAAGACAATGAGCTTTGCTGACTTCCCTGCAAAATAAGTCAGTATCTCCATTTGTTCTTTAAGGAGTCTTTTGTGTCTGAAAGCCTGTAGATTAGTAATATGTCTGTTGACTCACAAGCTAAGTAACAGTATTTAAAAGGTTTTGTTGTTCCTGGGGATGCCCTGCTGCATTTAGGTCCCAGTTCAGTGAAACACACAAACATGCTTAACCTAAAAATGTAAGCCACCTCACTGACTTCAGTGGGGCTACTCATATGCTTAAACTTAAGCACGTGCTTAAGTGCTTTGCTGAATCAGGGTTCTACATTGGATGGAATAAAAATAGCCATTCTGTCACTACTCCTGTGTGTTCTCAGAGTGTGATTCACTGCATATCCTGAGGAGACCATGTGGGATAGCACTGGGCAGGCAGTGTCATTTGGCCAGTTTTCGGTGATGCTGCTACCAGGCTGTGTATGGCTTCTATGCGCAATGCACATAGCTTGAAGCTGTGTCTTCACCACTACGTCTGTTACAGGCTAATTACATGACCTCCACCGCCAGGGTTATTCTACAGGTTGAACCTCTCTAGTCCAGCACCCTCAAGACCTGATCGGTGCCTAACCAGAGAATTTGCCAAACCATGAGAGGTCAATATTGTAGCGAGTGGATCTCTTTTTATTTTTATCTCGCTGAGGCGAATAAATGGAACAACTCTTGCAACGCCGCCTAGCCAAGGCTTACTGGCTCTCTTCATAACAAAGTGTTAGTTTGTTACACAATTTTACTGTATTGGCACAAGGAAATAAGTAGCTAAAGCATAAAAAACAGAAAATAAAATCATGCCAGACCACGGATGTTGCCAGACCAGAGAGTGCCGGACTAGAGAGCTTCAAGCTGTACTATTTAAACTGGTTTCAAAGTGGTAGCCGTGTTAGTCTGTATCAGCAAGAAGAACGAGGAGTACTTGTGGCACCTTACGCCTGGTCTACACTACAAGTTTAGGTTGAATTTAGCAGCATTAAATCGAATTAGCCCTGCACCCGTCCATACAACGAAGCTATTTTTGTCGACATAAGGGGCTCCTAAAATTGATTTCTGTACTCCTCCCCGACGAGGGGAGTAGCACTGAAATTGACATTGCTGGTTCGAATTAGGGTTAGTGTGGACGCAATTCAACGGTATTGGCCTTCGGGAGCTATCCCACAGTGCACCATTGTGACCGCTCTGGACAGCAATCTGAACTCGGATGCACTGGCCAGGTAGACAGGAAAAGCCCCGCAAACTTTTGAATTTCATTTCCTGTTTGCCCAGCGTGGAGAGCTGATCAGCACAGGTGACCATATAGAGCTCATCAGCACTGTGACCCTGCAGTCCCAGAATCGAAAAAGAGCTCCAGCATGGACCGTACGGGAGGTACTGGATCTGATTGCTGTATGGGGAGACGAATCCGTGCTATCAGAACTCCGTTCCAAAAGTCAGAATGCCAAAACACCTATCCCAGCCTACCCCTTGCTCCCATGGCTCATGAAGCCTGGACAGTAGTAAGGAGCAGTCCAACTATAGGCTGAGCAAGTGCAGAATGGTGGTTCACTCTACTTCCCTGTAAGCCAACTGCCCTCCTCTCCCCACTTTGATCTCTGCTTGTAGAGGCAATAAAGTTGGTGTTGTTTCAAATTCATGCATTTTTTATTACTTCATCACACAAATGAGGGGATAACAGCCAAGGTAGCCCAGGAGGTGTGGGGGATGAGGGAAGCAACGGGTGGGGTTGTTGTATGGGCACCCAGAATGGCATGCAGCTCATCATTTCTGCGGGATGTCTGGGGCTCTAACCCGGAGCGGCCGCTTGTATCTGTGGTTCGTCAGTAGGCTTGCCTGATATTCTAGGCAGCACTCAATCTCCATTCGACAAAACTTAAAGAAGAGAATGACCTGGGAAATCATTCCCATTTTTGTCCAGGCGCCCCCGACCGACCTCACAGAGGCCGGCCAGGAGCCCCCATGACAGCAGCAGATGGTACAGTATGACTGGTAACCGTCATTGCCAACTTGCAAAGCAGCAGATGGTATGGTATGACTGGTCACCGTCTTTGCTAACTTGCAAAGGCAAGGAGCTGCTGCTGTGTAGGACTGGAGTACCGCGTCTGTCAGCAGCATCCAGTAGACATACGGTGACAGTGAAAAAAGGTTGAACGGGTTCCATGCTTGCCGTGCTATGGCGTCTGCTCGGGCAATCCAGGGAAAAGGGCGCAAAATGATTGTCTGCCATTGCTTTCACGGAGGGAGGGTTGACTGACGACATTTACCCATAACCACCCGTGACAAATTTTTGGCCCCATCAGGCATTGGGAGCTCAACCCAGGATTCCAATGGGCAGCGGGGACTGCAGGAACTGTGGGATAGCTACCACAGTGCACCACTCCGGAAGTCGATGCTAGCCATGGTACTATGGACGCACACCGCCGAATTAATGTGCTTAGTGTGGACGCATGGACTTGACTTTATACAATCTGTTCCCAAAAACCGACTTCTGTAAAACCAGAGTAATTTCGTAGTGTAGACATACCTTTAGAGATTAACAAATTTATTTGAGCATAAGCTTTTGTGGGCTAAAACCCACTTCATAAAACGGTGTGTAAATCAAAGGTAAATTATTGTTCATGGTAAGACCTTCACCATTAGCTTCTTTTTACTTTAGCCTGTGCCTCCCCCCTCCCCAGTTGTTTCAGATTTTAATTAAATGCCTCTTTTGGAGATTGATTGTCCAATAGGGGGTAGCATGTCCCTTGTCTGCGTAAGCCTGCTCCCATTTTCTGTTCTGCAGGCTTTGAACGTCTAAGAGAAAGAAAATCTCAAACTCTGGGGGAAGAGAGAGCAGAGGAAGGTTTATTGGAGTGCTTGAAACTCCACATTCTGTGAGTAATAAAGTCTGTGGCACTCTTGGGTAAATAGTTGCTATACATTTATCTGGTCCTGATGTCTTGTTTTTGTTTTTCAAGTAAAGTAATTCCCCCTCCCCTCCCCCATTCAGTTATCAAAGTGGGCAAACACAATGTTAAAATCCAATCCAGGATTCGATGATCCTTGCCCAGGTTTTATATGCTTCCTTTCCTCCCCCCCTTTTCTAATGTGGTTGGATAAGTCTTCTGGTATTTCCTGCTGCAGACTCCCTCAAACAGCTGTACAGCTTTCTAATGTAAATGCCTTTCTCCTTCGCGCTGTGTTTCTCTGCTGCTGCTGCTGCTCTCCCGCCGAATCGGCCCGAGAAGGGGCAGCTTCAGAGGCCGGCTTACGCGTAAATAGCCAATGTTTTGACCGAAGGAGTTGGAGCAAGGGAAGCAACAACGGCTTGCAAAAGGCAGGGGCTGCTTGCCACTGACAGCACAGCCCACCAGGCACCGAGCCGTGCCTGGGGGAGACTTGGTGACGGTGACAGTTCGGAGGAGGAGGAGGAGGAAGGAGAAACGTGCCTGGCCCCACAGAAGGATCTTTAAATCCAGGAGCGGGGGAGGGAGGCTGGCAGCCACAACCGAGCCGGGCATCATGTCAGACACCCGGTGGCGATGTGTTGAGAGGAACTTTTTACTATGGTGAGGAGGACGCAGTAAGGACATGGGAAATTTGCTCCACTGATCTCCGGCAGGATTTGGGGCAGTGGCTCTGTCGGTCCGAGCTGTCAGGGATTGCTCTCTGAGAAGGTAAGGCATCCTTTCTGCTGGCCGAAAATGTGTGTGTGTGTGTATTTGAGATTGCTGAGATTTCTTATGCCTTGTGAACTGGCAGATCTTCCTTCTCCCCGCGAACAATACCTGTACTATTGAAGATTAGATTTTACAGTCTCGCCGCTCTTTATTAATGCAGTAGTAATAACCGAATCCTGACCATGCTAACAGTTAAATCCTTGTGAACTCAACGTCACAGTCAGAGTCTGCGTTTCTAGAAATGCACCCACACAATGGAGCAGTCAGCATTCATTGGGATCTATTTCTTTGAAAATATGGGAATCCTCCTCAGACAGCAAATTAACATTTGGAAAGAAGCCTCAGGAATATTAATTTGTATAATACTTTACTTTTGAAATGCCTACCCATCCTTTGCTTGGGGCACAGGTACAAATATTTAAGTTGCACTTCACAAAAATCCAATAGACCATAATAATAGCGCCCATGTAGACAGCATATAACGTGCACCATGTATCCATTCCTCAGTGAATCAGACAAGAAATGCACCAATACTTGCTTTATGGTGCCATTATCTTCACACATTAAATGCATGTTGCACTTGTTTTTCTGTGGCATTTTTTTCATTCATAGTAACATAGCATCACTGCTGTCTTTTAAAAAAATAAAATTTCCACAGTTCCAAGCTTGCAATTAGAAGCCATACTTCTAAGAAAACGCTTGGTAAACTGAGGTTTCATTTCCTGTGGAGACTGAATTGTCATCCCTTACTCATGCAAAGATCCCCATTGAAATCACTAGGAATTTTGCCTGAGTCAAGATATACAGAAAACAAAAGAAAACAAAATATCATTGAAAGCTGGGACACTGTGTTAAGAAGAACATAATTACGGAACAACTCAGTCTTTTCTTTTTGTTTTAAATGAGATCTTATCTGACTGCACAATTATATGCATTTGCTTTTGTTTTCATTCATATGCCAGAGAATATAATTGTTCTTAGAATCAGTACCCCATGGTGGTTCTATTTGTATAAGCAGGAGACCATGGAATTTTCCTGTTTATCCAGATCACAGTTTTGTTACATCCTAGGAAAGGCTGTGTTTGTGCTGAAAGTGAAATTTGTACACATTCTAGCTGTCACTTCTGTATATAAAAGAGAATAGTTTCCTTTCTGAATGAGTTTACCCTAAAGGTCTACTGTTACAATAGCTCTTCATTTAAAATCAGGCTGTTTATACCCTGTTCTCTGACAACACAGGCTAGCTACCTACAAAATTATATCTATATATCTGTACACAAGGAGACAACGTGAAATACATTAGAAGAGCTTGGAATGCTCAACTAGTGAAATGATCAAAAATCTTTCAGATCTGAAATGCGTAGTGGCTAAATTTACTAACGCTTTGTGAAACGGCTCACCAAGGCCAGCACACACAGAGCACATTACTGTTTTTAAAGTGCATTTCTTGCACTTTGGGATTTAGCAGTGGGAACAGTGAAAAGTCAGAATAGTTCAGCTCTTTCTCCAACAACTAATCAATCAGGCACTCAGAGCACCTTTATACTAGAGCTAGAGGTGGATTTGAACAGACTCAATTTTGGCAAAAGGAATTGGGAGCTATTGTAAGTGACATAGTTTCCTTTAAAAATACATTATGTCTGGCTGGCGGGACCCATTTTCAATGCACTTCCTGTAATATGAAGGGTAGATAGATTATGGCTTTGATCCAAATATTTAAGCGTGTGTTTAAGTTTAAACCCAGCACTAGTCCCAGTGAAGTAAATGGTCTTAAAGTTAAACACGTGTTTAATAGTTTGGAGGATCAGGACCTATATTTGTCAATTGCTTTGAAGACTAAACTTGCTGTATAATCTGAAACTAGTAATTGAGGTCAGTGTGGGACTAGCAAATCGCTAACCTTTATCATCAACATATTCATGTCACCCAACTTGAATTCAACACTCTGGCCCATACATTTCATCCCAGTGCATAGGGCAAAGGGGAACAAAGCCGAAGAGGTTCACATAGTCACTATTCTCCCCTCTGTGGGGTGCCCTTCCCTCTCCCCCCCCCCATCTTTCTCCCTGATACACACATCCTCAGAAGGCATGACCAGGCAATGGAGAAGGGAAGTGCTGGGGAGAGCTGCCCTTTGCAGCTTATTTCCCTCACTCCCCACAGGTAGGCTTTTTCTCACCAAAATGCTCAGACATTAATGCTGCCCAGAGCAGAATGAGCTTTCCCTATAGGCTTGGTGAAACCCTGTCAGTTCACTGGGAGTGGGCAAGCAATGGCAGCCACGCTGCCGTTGTTGGTGAGAGGGACCCTGGAATGAATGTGAGGGTGGAGGATAATATCTGAACTGAGTCTGTAATCTGTGGGGTTTGCAATGTATTCCTGGCCTTTTGCTGGCTTGAGGCTACATCCCTGTGGTTCCCACATGGATTGCAAGGATAAACTCTGTCTGGTTCAGCAAAATAGGATTTAAACAGGCACCTTAATCTGGGTTTCATTTGGAGACTTGGAGACCTGAGTCCTGTGTAAATGTACTGAGATTATGGAATGATTTATTCAATGTGGGTTGCACAAACGTAGCTGAGGGAAGGATTTGCTTCTGTATTCTTTTTATGGCCTCTCCGTTTAATTTCCATATGTTTTATTGCAACACTGAATCACGAGTTGAGTGGGAGAGAGGGACCGAATTTCAGTTTCTATTACTAGGCTGTGTGTTTAACAGGGCGCGTTACTGGACAGAGCATAGGAGAGGATGAGTTTCTCTGAACAACCCTGAAAAAGCTTTTATGGTTTGGAATCTGCAGTACCTTCAGGCTAATGCCACATTCAGCCCCTGAATATACCCAGGGGGATCCGTTTGAAATCAGTACTACCTGTCCTGAAGAGCAGGACAGGATAGTATTTAGTCCTGCTTACTTTATATTATGCTACAGTATTTAGTTAGATCAGTCTGATTTAGCGTTTGACTGACTCATTGTCTAGGTGATCCATTCATTGCCCATTCAAGTCAATGAAAAGACTCCCATTGGCTTCAGTGGCTATTGGATCAGGCCCTCACTCTTCTAGGGCTAGATCCTGCCAAGCTCTGGAACTAGAACTAGGAGGCAGCACAGATTAAGCCGCTACCACGTATGCTGGGCATGGTGCTTACCGGCTTCTGATTCACCAAGCCAGTAGAAAGCTGTTCCAGCCACTGTATCTGCAATTTATAGTCACTGAGTTAAAGGGCAAGAAGCCTAGTTTGGAGTTTCTTCATTAGTGTTGCCTCTCTGCCTTGTGTGCATTACCACAGGATTTGCTCAGTGAAAACTGCTGTTTTTCATGGCTCCACTTTCCGTGGTGAGATGTCTCTTGCAGCACATTTCAGGTGTGCATACATTCCTGCAGTGGTTACTAAGGAGATTATAAAGGAAAACAAGATATATCTTAAGAAATGGCAGTTGGCAATCAGAATGTGTCTGTTTGGAAAGGAATTACGGTGGCCTGTTTTACCCTCGTGTCTCCAACTGAGGCTGTTCTTACGCATGGCTGGTGCTCTTTAGACTGCCTGTGCTGGGATTTGCATCGTAGTTTCCAGAATGCGTGACTCCTGACACTGAGCACACGCTGCTACAAGAAGGTACTAGACGTGAAGTTTGTAGTAACTTTTGTGGAGCAATGTGGTTGCTGTGTACCTAACTGAAATGCATGGGACTGCACTTAAATACCAGCCTCACCCAACCTCACCTACCAACATGTTCTTTCTGGCCATTTGACATTCCTCTGGATTTTTGTGGGAAAGTAAGAGGCTCAGAATGGTGTGGCTGAATTTCACCCTCTTCTCAGCACACTCTGGACAGCTGTTGAGCTAAGTTTCTTAGCACTTAAGGAATAGGGCTCAGCACTTCCAAACCTTCCCACGTTTTGTCTGTTGCTCTGTAGGATGAGCTCCTAAAGTGGAGACCCCAGAGAACAAAGTTCCACTAAGCAGAAACGCATGCTGCCTTGATTTTGCCATCTTGGTGTCCACTTTATAAACATTCCTAATTCTCGCTTCTGAATCTCTGTTAATCAGTTACTCTCCTGAAGTACAGTTTTCCTGACTGCAAAGTTTATTACCCACATTCTGCTGCCATGATGATAATTTGACACATTTTAGCATACTGTAAATTTCCAGCCAGCATTCTGACAAGGCTGTTTCAAATATTTCCGTAGGCTGCCATTTTGCAGATGGCAGGAGCCAAAAAGATGTATGGATGCAACATTTTTTTCCTCCCTGCCCAGCTTCCAAGTGAGAGAACATGCAAACAAAAAATCCTGAAATAACATATCCACAGTAAGAATGCTTCATTAAAGATGGATCCAGGGACCAAGACTTTATATCAGTTATTCCCACATACTGTCTGAAGGCCTTTTATAGTACTTTTATTTGGATCCAGATACTGACTGGTATGTTTGTTAATGTTGCCTCTACATGACTTCAGGCCTTCACAAAGGATGAAAGAGGATTTTTTTCCAAGGCAGAATTGCCAGGCTACTTGTTTAATTAGCAATGTGGATAAAGAGAAACTAAAAGGTACCCATTGTTCTGGAGATGGAGCTTTCCCTTTGGAGTGCTCTGAAATCTCAGAGTATTTGTGTTATGTTTGTATAGCTATAGTGGAGGTTGTGTCAATATTTCCATTATACTCCCTTTGGTTTGTGGGCTTTGTAATGTGGAGACAAAACTTTGCTCTGGGCTGAAAAACTAACATGTAAAAAGTCTTAGCTTGAGATTCTTTTTTTTTTCCAGTTATAAAATATAATATTCATGGTACAGCACCTTTGACGGGTGCAGGTTGTTCTTATGCAGTTTTTCGCTCTCTAAGATATGAAAATCTCTTGTGATTCTTTGCTATGAGCCAAGATCAATAACGTTTTCTTGGTGCTTAAAGGAGTCTTCTCAATTTTTATGAAATATATTCAAAACAAAACTCTGCCCTTTTGTAAATCAACTCTAGTGTAGTGACAGTTTTGCAGCAATTCAGTTTCCATTTGAATGATATAGTATCTGTGTTACTGAATAAAAGTCACACACTGCAATCTGCCCTGGAATGGGAGTGTTAAGACTGCAAATATTACGTAGCCTTAATTAGCATCGACAATCACTGGTACACTTATGGAGCTCAGTACTGATTAATTAAAGAGGAAGAATCAAATACATTTACTATAAAAATCCCCCCAAAGAAATAATAGTAATTAGATTATTTGCATCTTGTTAGTGCCTAGAAGTCTAAGCTGAGATTCAGACCCTGTTGTACTAGAAGATGTATTTACACATAGTAAGGCTATGTCTACACTACCACTTATGTCAGTATAGCTTATGTTGCTCAGGGATGTGAATAAGCCATACCGCGCCCCCCCCCCTCAGAGCAACATAAGTTACACCACCTTAAGCACCAGTGTGGACAGTGCTATGTTGGTGGGAGAGCTTCTCCCACCAAATACCTACCGCCACTTGTTGGGGATAGATTAAGTCGATGGGCGATCTCTCTTCCATAGGCTTAGAACGGCTACACTAGTGAGTTTACAATGGTACAGTTGCACTGCTGTAAGCTCTCTGGTGTGGCTATAGCCCAAGAGACAATCTCTGTCCTAAGAGCATACATAAATAGACAGACTAAAGGGAGCAAAAAGGAAGGATTATTATCTTTATTTTACAAGATGGGGAACCGAGCCACAGAACAATTAAATGACTTGTCCTAGGTCACACAGGAAGTATGGTGCAAAACTGGGAGCTGAATTCAGATCTCCGGAGTCCCAATCAATTGCCTTAACCATAAACCCATCCTTCTTCAATTAACTCTTCCCTTAATTAGCACCCTCCTCCCCAAATAAAGATACAGAAGGTGGTAACTGTCTGCGTAACTTCTGCATCAGAAGAGTCCTTGATTTAGAATGTGGCTAAAAGCAGCGATCAGCATGTGTGGTTTTGAGGAATGCATGTAAATAAAATCCTGAGATAACAATCTGAACGCTGTTAGCTGGTTATTTTTTCAGACTGAAAGTCAAGATTAATCTAAAAATATTTTTTACACCCACACTAATGCAGCACCAGTAGAAGCTCCGGTAGCTGCTGGGTTTTCTTCAATGCTACAAAGATGTCGTGATTTTTGTTACCTGTAGCTAAGTGCCAGTGAAAGCACACCAAAATAAATAAATAAATAAAATAAATCAGAAGCCAGTGTGGCAGCTCTTTTCTTTGATTGTAATGACACAAGCCTCTAGTCTCTTTGTAAACAATTTACACATCTCATTCACTAGAGTTAGGGAACTCTGCTGTACAGCATGATGTGGCTAGCTATTAGTCACTGTGGGAAATCTTGGCAAAATAGAAGGAACAATTTCTCCCTGTCTTGAAAATTTGTCTGGCACATACCCTGAATCGTTTTTCTAAGGAAGCGGGATGTGACCCTAAGGATCCAAAGCTTTTTAATATCTTAGCGAATGTGTTGCAATTCACTGAGAAAAGGCTGCTGAATGATCCATGGAATCCCTGGAAGTCTGATGTGAAATTACCATTGGAGTTACTACTGGACTAGTGGGTTCCTTTTGATAAGCTCCTGGCATAGGCACAAGTAGAACAGATATACATTTTATAAGATTAATCTCTCAGCTTTCTCTTGCCACGTTGTTTTAAAAGGAAACCCCACACTGTATTGTAAGTCTGTTACTGATATTAAGAACCTTTTCCCCCTCTTCACTGTGGAAAAAAAGTTTGTGACCTTTTTCTTTTATATGTGGATTTCTTTTGATTCTGTGAACTTTTTCTTTTAGATATGAGTCAAAGTCAATTCAGCTTTGAACCACATCAGCTTTAAAAAAAAAATCTCATAAAGGGGAAAATCCTTACTTGGTTTATGAAGGGTTTCTCCAAACACTGAATTCATCTCATTCTGGTTGGAGCATTAGCAGGCCAGGCCAATAATTTGAGCTGCATTCCTAACAGATTTCTACTATTGTCAGTCCAGAGAGGGACGTAGGTGTTCGGGGTTGGAAAAGCACAACATTTGTGTTTGTGATTCTGTTTATAATGGACCAGTTTTCCTGCCTGATGTAAATCTAGTTAACTTGGCCCACTGTATCTGTTTTACACTATTTATAATGCCCCTCATGATGGAGAAGAGACAGAATTTGATTGGAATGAATCTAAAAGGGGTTTGTTCAGTCAGGCTTGCTGGACACAGAGCCTCTGTCTACAATGTGATAAAAAGCCCATGGTACTGAGTCTCAGAGCCCAGGTCAGGTGATTCAGGCTTGCAGGGCTATCAGATAGCAGTGTTTCAGAGCCTGGGCTTCAGCCCGAGCCCAAATGTCTACACTGCTATTTTTAGCCCTTCAACCCGAGCCTGCAAGCGTGAGTCAGTTGACCTGTACTCAGACGTTGTGCTGTCGGCTTTTCTTTTGCAGTGTAGACATTCAGACAGATCCTGTAGTTCTTTCTGGTTCTCTAGCTCCCAGATGAAGAAAATACATCCTGCTCTGCCTAATATCACCACACACTGTCTCCCTAAATCCTGGCCTGGACTCATGGAAAGGTCTGTTGACTACACTATTATCATTATGTATTATTTATTTATATTGTGGTAGCACCTAGGAGCCCCAGTCATGAACCACGACTGTTCTAGGTGCTGTACAGACCCAGAACAAAAAATGGATCATGCATCTAATACAATTTATTTTGAATTAATGTTCAAGTTTTGGCTTTAACGCAAGGGAGGAAATGGATGGTTAATGAGTGTAGGTGTAGTGGCCCTGCTCTTCTGAGTGGTGAGCTGTTCTGGGATTTGAAGAGGCTCTTTCTGTGAAGAACCTTTCAGACCTTGGAAGGGCAGTGTGGGAGTGGATAGGGAATTGGGGTTCTGTTCCTGGCTTTGCCCTGGAGCCGTTGTGTGTTTTCGGGCATGTCACTTCAGCTTCCCATGCCTCTGTTTCTCCTCCCAGCCTTTGTCTGTCTTGTGTATTTAAACATAAGCTCTTTGGGGCTTGGCCTGTCTGATACTGTGTGCCTGTCCAGTACCTGGCACAATGGGCCCTCAGTCTCAGTTGAGGCCGTTAGGTGCTACCGTAACACACATTAATAAAAATAACCCCGTAAAGTTATCCCAAGACAGGATAATGACTGTCGATGAGATGAGAGGAGAGATTGTGCAACTGTTCCAATTTTGCCCTTTCTATGACCAGGTACATCTTCATGAGGGAGTATAAAGTGGATAGGAAGTAGATGAGAAAAGCAAGTGAGCAACGCTGTAAATACAACAAATGGATGGTATGACGCAGAAGCAATTTAACCAAAATAATCCCTGCAGTGCTTGAAATTTCCCTTCCCAGGAAAGCACAATATGTTGTTCTCTGCTATAAAGCTGTCCTCAAGTAATTGCATTGTGTTAACGTGCACCTCATTGTTATCTACAAGATGCATAGTTAATAGAGAGCCACTGCTAATTATTGGTAAAGTTCCCTCAACTGTTGAACAATGATAGCAATAAGGACATTTCCTCTTATGATGACAGGTATCAACGTATTGTGTCAAAAATGATACTTCCAATAGCAGTTCAAATATTACAAGCCAATGTTTTATTTCTTTATGAAAACACCAATTCACCGTGTATTAGAATGTCACTCGGATAGCTGCTTCCAGGCAAATGATCACTTTTCCCTACAGTGCTGTAAAGTTAGTTGCTTTAAAGATGGGCTGGGCTTCTGGGGAAGTTCTCATTTTGGGATTTTCACAGCCTTCTGTGGTGCAGAAACCAACTAGCATGGAGTTCGGTCTTACAAATCTTATTCACATGGAATGTCTCATTGACTTTAATGGGCTTTCTTCCCTAAGTAGGGACTACAAATGTGAATAAAGTTTTGCAGGACCTTTGAGCCCTTATAGTTTAATATCATGCAGTTAACTGGCATACAAACATATTACATATATCCATCCCCTTCTTGGCTTCTGTGTTTCACTGAATGATACTGTGGGTCAAATCTTGGCCATTGACTTCAGTGGAGCCAGGATATCACCCTGTATCTTTTGAAGGAAAACCACATTAACATCACATCATTAGTCAGAAATTACTCATACTGCAAAGATACACATTTTTATTTGTAGCCAAATTTGAATCCTTTCTTCAAATAAGTGCTTTGGAGGATAGGATTAAAATTCAAAATGATCTGGACAAACTGGAGAAATGGTCTGAAGTAAATAGGATGAAATTCAATAAGGACAAATGCAAAGAACTCCATTTAGGAAGGAACAATCAGTTGCACACATACAAAATGGGAAATGACTGCCTAGGAAGGAGTATTGCTGAAAGCGATCTGGGGGTCATAGTGGATCACAAGCTAAATATGAGTCAACAGTGTAATGCTGTTGCAAAAAAAGCAAACATAATTCTGGGATGTATTAGCAGGAGTATTGTAAGCAAGTCACGAGAAGTAATTCTTCTGCTCTACTCCATCTGATTAGGCCTCAACTGGAGTATTGTGTCCAGTTCTGGGCGACACATTTCAGGAAAGATGTGGACAAACTGAAGAAAGTCCAGAGAGGAGCAACAAAAATGATTAAAGGTTAGATAACATGACCTATGAGGAAAGATTGAAAAAAATGGGTTTGTTTAATCTGGAGAAAAAAGACTGAGAGGGGACATGATAACAGTTTTCAAGTACATAAAAGGTTGTTACAAGGAGGAGGGAGAAAAATTGATCTTCTTGACCTCTGAGGATCGGACAAGAAGCAATGGGCTTAAATTGCAGCAAGGGCGGTTTAGGTTGGACATTAGGAAAAACTTCCCAACTGTCAGAGTGGTTAAGCACTGGAATAAATTGCTTAGGGAGGTTGCGGAATCTCCATCATTGGGGATTTTTAAGAGCAGGTTGGACAAACACCTGTCAGGGATGGTCTAGATAATACTTAGTCGTGCCTTGAGTGCAGGGGACTGGACTAGATGACCCCTCGAGGTCCCTTCTGGTTCTATGATTCTATGTACTTAACTGAGGTCAATGTGAGCAAATGCAAGTGAGATGAAAATTGCCTTCTAACAGCTGTCTCAGTGTTGGAACTGAAGCCTTCTTAGCTCTATGTGGGGAACATTGTGCTGCTATTCTCTAGTTATCCCTTGGACATGTAACATTAAATTCAGAAATAGAATTTAAACCTCCTCCATGCTAACGTCTGAGTTGTCTACTCACTGAGCGGAAACAAGAAAGAAAGGTCACACTATTAAATACGTAGGCCCATTTTCAAGTGACAGGGTTTGAGAGAGGTAAAGTAGTAGCTCTGGAAAGAAAACAGTTTCCTTTTCTAAACATTTTTAATTTGCCATAATTATATTAAGTACTAAATTGAGAGGGCCTTTCCATGATGAGGGTAATGAATAGTTGTGCTGTATTACTGTAGCCAAGGCTGGAAAAGGAAGGAGAACATTGTGCTTTTCTCCAGCTGTGAAAGCATACCTGGACCAGTGTGGGACTTAATAATTTAGTTTTCCCGTTAATAAACTGCAACACTGATTCCCAAAAGATATCACATAGCTTTTGCTTTTAAAACTTTGTGCTCTGCCCTAGGGAGGTGGCAGGTTTTAAAGGGAAATCACCAGGCACTCAAAGTGAAAATGGCTTTGGAAATAGATCTAAAGGGTTAGATTATACCTTGAGGCACAGCCCAAAAGCAGAGGTGCTGCATATGCAGTGCTGTCCCAGGAATAGCTTCAGGAAGCACTTTGCCTCAGGGTATGGCTACACTTGAGAGTTGCAGTGCTGGTGGAGGCTTTCCAGCACTGCAATTAGTAACTGTCCACACCTGCAGGGCACATCCAGTGCTGCAACTCCCTGGCTGCAGTGCTGGCCGTACACCTGGGTCTGCTTGGGGAATAAGCATTGCAGCGCTGGTCATAAAGTGTGGCCACACACCAGCGCTGTTATTGGCCTCCAGGGTATTAGGAGATATCCCAGAATGATTTTAACTAAATTATTCCCTTTGTTTTGTTATGCAGCCTTTCTTTGTTTTGTTGTGAATGCGGCTCCGGCTCCGGGGGCTCCGGGAGCTGCTTATCTAAAAAAACAAACACAGCTCCTGTTTGCTGTGCTCAATCTGTGAACAATCAAATGAGATATCCCCCTCCCTGCGTGATTCACAGGGGTTGAGTGTTTGCTTTTTGCTTGACCAGCAGCGAGAAAGGGAGTCGGCAGCTGCTTATCTGGTCTGCAGGCTTTTGCAGTTAAAGAGTAAGGGGTCAGAAAAAGTTTCTGATTTTGCAAGTCAGTGCAACCCAGCACAGTGTTGGCTCCAAAAATCCACTCTTTCTCTCTCTCTCTCCCCCGCTCCCGGTCACACTCCACTCCACCCCACCCCCCTCTTTTGAAAAGCACGCCACTTGAACGCTGGGATTGCTGCCCATAATGCATCACTCCCAACAGCGCTGCAAATGTGGCCACACTGCAGTGCTGGTAGCTGTGAGTGTGGCCACACACCAGCGCTGATCCTGCACAGCTGGACGACCAGTGCTGTAACTCTCAAGTGTAGCCATACCCTCAGAGAGGCATCTCTGAGGCTCAGTTCCCTCCCTTCTTCCCCTTTCCTCCAGGGGAAGCTGTAATTTGCTGTTGAAAGTTACAACACCTTGACCCCCTATTCCAGCACAGCTGGTGGTATAGCCTTGGTTGGCTCCATTCATTTATCTTCTCCCTCACTCCCGGTCCCCAACCATCTGCTTTGTCTGGGAAACTAGGTAGGCACTGCAGGCCCGTGTAGCTGAACTCAAGGTCCAGGTAACTTACAAAGAGATGTAGGTGGAAAAAGAACCCCACCCATCCTTTATTCCCTTGTGTGGTTGCATAATCCAAATCACAATTTAGACCACAACTATATTTTTTTAAAATCACAGGTTATTGCATCCCAAATACACTTTTGTATTTCATGTTTAGTATAAATGGTAGGAACTCAGTTCTAAGTTTTTTGATGTAGGAACTGCTGCAAATGCAGCCTAGTTCTTCATGTTGTTAAAAATGTTTACTTGGGGGAAATTTCATTCAACCCTTTTTGAGCTTAAGTAGTCATTGGGAGCACATGGACTGCTCCTCTGTCTGTCAACCTTTGATACTTCTAGCGTGCAGATCACCACAGTATCTTCTCTCTGCATTACAGTAACTCCTCACTTAACGTCCTCCTGCTTAATGTTGTTTTGAAGTTACGTCGCTGCTCCATTAGGGAACATGCTCTTTAAAGTTGTGCAGTGCTCCCTTATAACGTCATTTGGCTGACTTTACAAGGGAGCATTGCACAAGTTCCTCTTCTCCGCCTCCTCCCCCTGCCTTCCTCCCTCCCAGTGCTTCCCCTGCCGCCAAACAGCTGTTTGGCGGCGCTTAGGACTTTCTGGGAGGGGGGAGGGAGGAAGCGGGGAAGCTGCCTCCCACCCCCACAGGCAGGCAGGGCCACCCAGAACGCAGGGGCTTTGAAGGGGAAAGCGCCGCTTCTCTCTGGCCGCTGGCTGCACAGCTGCCCCTGCTCCTCCCTGAGTCCTCCGGCCCGTGCTCGCAGGGCTGCATTCCGAAAGGGGCTTTAGAGCTGCAGGCCAGGGCCCTGGGGCCCCCTTAGCCCATGGCCCTGCAGCCCCTAAAGCCCCTGCATTCTGGGTGGCCCTGCCTGCCGGGGCTGGGGGAGGGTAGCTCCCAGAATTGCAGCTCCCAGAATCACAACCATGGGGGCGGTGCCGCACTGCACAAAGCCACCTGCACACCCCCTGCACCCAACAGGAGCTGCCCCAGGTAAGTGCTCTGCACCTCCTGCCTGCCTCAGCCCAGAGCCTCCTCCCGCACCCCCATCCTGAGCACCCTCCCGCACCCTAACTCCCTCCCAGACCCCGCACCCCCATCCTGAGCACCCTCCCGCACCCTAACTCCCTCCCAGACCCCGCACCCCACCCTGAGCCCCCTCCCACACCCTAACTCCCTCCCCAACCCCGCACCCCATCCTGAGCCCCCTCCCGCACCCTAACTCCCTCCCAGACCCCGCACCCCACCCTGAGCATCCTCCCGCACCCTAACTCCCTCCCAGACCCCGCACCCCACCCTGAGCGCCCTCCCGCACCCTAACTCCCTCAGAGTCCCCGCTCCCCACCCTTTGCCCCCCTCCCGCACCCTAACTCCATCCCAGACCCCCCACCCCACCCTGAGCCCCCTCCCACACCCTAACTCCCTCCCAGACCCCGCACCCCATCCTGAGCCCCTCCCACACCCTAACTCCCTCCCAGACCCCGCACCCCATCCTGAGCCCCTCCCACACCCTAACTCCCTCCCAGACCCCGCACCCCAAGCTGAGCGCCCTCCCGCACCCTAACTCCCTCCCAGACCCCGCACCCCAAGCTGAGCGCCCTCCCACACCCTAACTCCCTCCCAGACCCCCCACCCCACCCCGAGCCCCCTCCCACACCCTACCTCCCTCCCCCACCCCGCACCCCATCCTGAGCCCCCTCCCTCACCCTAACTCCCTCCCAGACCCCGCACCCCACCCTGAACACCCACCCACACCCTAACCCCCCCCCCGACCCCGCACCCCACCCTGAGCACCCTCCCGCACCCTAACTCCCTCCCAGACCCCGCACCCCACCCTGAGCGCCCTCCCGCACCCTAACTCCCTCCCAGCCCCCGCACCCCACCCTGAGCCCCTCCCACACCTAACTCCCTCCCAGACCCGCACCCCACCCTGAGCGCCTACCGCACACTAACTCCCTCCCAGACCCCGCACCCCACCCTGAGCGCCCTCCCGCATCCTAACTCCCTCCCTGACCCCGCACCCCACCCTGAGCCCCTCCCGCACCCTAACTCCCTCCCAGATCCCGCACCCCACCCTGAGCGCCTCCCGCACCCTAACTCCCTCCCAGACCCCGCACCCCACCCTGAGCCCCTCCCGCACCCTAACTCCCTCCCCAACCCCGCACCCCACCCTGAGCACCCTCCCGCACCCTAACTCCCTCCTAGACCCCGCACCCCACCCTGAGCACCCTCCTGCACCCTAACTCCCTCCTAGACCCCACACCCCCACCCTGAGCGCCCCCCCGCACCCTAACGCCCCCCCCGACCCCACACCCCACCCTGAGCGCCCTCCCGCACCCTAACTCCCTCCCAGACCCCGCACCCCCATCCTGAGCCCCCTCCTGCACCCTAGCTCCCTCCCAGACCCCGCACCCCCACCCTGAGCCCCCTCCCACACCCTAACTCCGTCCCAGACCCCGCACCTCCAGCCCTAAGCCTCAGGAGTAGAATGGAGAAAAAAGAATGAAAAATGGGGGAGAAAGCTCCCCCCATGGGGGGGGGCCCAAAATGAAGCTGAGCACAGGGCCCCACTAACTGTTAATCTGCCACTGGTGGTGGGAGGGGGAGGAGTGGGGAAGCGCTGCATCTCTGCTGTTCCCCCTCCCTCGCAGAAAGTCCCAAGTGCTTCCAATCAGCTGTTTGGCAGCAGGGAAGCACTGGGAGGAAGGGGGAGGAGCGAGGACACAGTGTGCTCCGGGGAGGAGGTGGAGTGGGGGTGGGAAGAGGTGGGCCTGGAATGGAGCAGGGACTGGAAGAGGCAGGCCTGGAGCATCTCCTGGCCAAGTAAGCACCTGTTCTTCTGGGAGGAAGCTGCTGCTGTGCAAGGTGCTTCCTAGCATCCTTGCCTGCCTCATTGTCTGCAGCGGGCTGTGCCTGTGTGGGGTAAGCCAGGGGCACCTCCCCACCACAGTACAGTACTGTACAGTATATAACGCCTTTTGTCTGCCTCCCCCCCCCAAATTTCCTTGGAACCTAACCCCTCGCATTTACATTAAATCTTATGGGAAAATTGGATCAGTTTAACATTGTTTCACTTAAAGTTGCATTTTTCAGGAACATAACTACAATGTTAAGTGAGGAGTTACTGGATTACAATGTTCTCCATGCCCATTCATTACTTGGCTTCTCTGCTAGGACTGCCATTAACTTGATCCATGGTGATTTTCATGATATGGACACTAGTTTTCTAGGAATTGTACTCAGGACACTCCCTTATTTCACACAGACTGCCACCAGACTGGATTTGAACCAGTCACCTAGAGGTGAAAGGCTCAGTAGTTCATTACTAATCTGCTGAGCATTTCAGTTCCCAGACTAAAAAAGTTTAAGCAATATAAATCTTCTCACCTAATTATTATGAGGTCCATATTGGCCCTGGATGAACTTCAAAAAGCTCAGAGGTTCAGTTCAGATAAGGACCAAAAGTTTGGTATCCTTGTCCTAAATTCTCTGGATTGCAATATTTGTATGGAAAGCTTGTAGTCATATGCTTGTCTGTGATACTTCTGAGATCTGCTTCTAGATGGGTTGGAAATATCCCAAGAATAGTTTTCCTCACCATATTTGGTAGATGTGGTCCCAGACGGAGTGAAGAGGGTAAGCCAGCAGCCTTGGATCTAGAAGATTTGTAATCAGTTCCTCCCTCTGCCACAGCTTCCTCTGTGACCTTGGGCAAATCACTTCCTCTTTCTATGCCTCAGTTCCCCATTTAAAAAAAAAAAAAAGAAAACAGATCTACCTCACTTGGGTGTTGTGAGAGTAAATCCACAAATACCTGAGAGATGCTCAGATACTGTGGTATTGGAAAGGCCGGGGCCATATATATAAACCTAAATTAGATTAGAGGTATTTGCCATTTAAAAGTAAGGAGGAAAAACAAGTTATTCAAATGTTTTGTTGGGTTGCTGACTTTCAGTGTTTTTGTGTGTGGACTGAGTGAAAGCTCAGGTCTCCTCTTGTTGCAGCTGATTCATCCATCCCTTAGTCTGCTCAAGATATTCACATCACAATACACTTGTTTGCGCTCTCTCTCTCTCTCAAGCTAGTGATAAAATCTTCAGGCACATAAATTCTGTTAAACTTGTGCGTAAAAACTAAATGGAGAATTAAATAAATACATTTCAAACTAGCTTTTATAACATTTCTTTAATGAGTTGAGGTGTAATTATAAATATATCTGGTGCCCTCAGGAGACCGAGATTTGTATTAAAGATTGGTTCATGGACAATTTCTAGTGCTGTCTGTAGACCTATCGCTGAGTGAGTGTATCCTGGGTACACTGCAGATGAGACACTCAATATTGTAAATAACAATAGCATTTATTATGAAGCACTGGAATGCATAATAGCAAATGAAACAATAAAAAGGTTAAAAAGCAGTTTTTCTGTGGCATAATTTTAAAATGGAACAGTTGAACAGAGGTAGTGGCGAATACATGTAGTGTTACAGGGCTAGATTGTTCAGCCATTTTAGCAGTACTCCCTCCTTGTCACTGAGTGCTTTGTCAGTTGTTTTGCAATGAGTTATATGCATTGCTTAATTGTGCCTGAGAATGGAGTTATAGAGCTCAGGATTGTACTCTATTTATATGCTTTCCCTGTAAATGAATGAGAACCAATAGAAAGGCTAGAACTCCCATATTTGAACTGGTGTTTCTCAAAAGTAATATAATAGCTTTTAAAACTGGCAGAGGCTATTACAATCATCTTGTTTCACTGCCTGCATAACATAGGCCATAGAATTTCACCCAGCATGTCCTGCATAAAACTCAATAATTTGTGGTTGAACTAAACCATCTGTTTTAGGAACACATCCTACTTTAATTCCGCATCACATGGTAATATGTTCCAGTGGTTAATTATCCCCACGATTAAAAATGTGCACGTTATTTCCAGTTTAGCCTTTTCTAGCTTTAATTTTCAGCCATGGGATATTTGACTGCTAGTTTAAAGAGCCCATTACTATCTAACAACTTTTTCCCCGTGTATGTATTTATAGACCATGATCATGTTGCCTGTTAACATTCTGTTCAATAAGCTAAATACGTTGAACTCCTTAAGTCTTTCCTTGTAAAGTGTTTCACCGATCTTGAATTATTCTTGTAGCTTTTCTCTGAACCCTCTCCAATTTTTCAACATGGTTTTTAAAGAGTGAACATCACACAGTATTTTGGCCATGGACTTGTCAATGCCACATATCGAGATAATATCATCTTCTTATTCCTGCTGGGTATTCTCCCATGTATGCACCCAAGGACTGTGTTAGCCCTTTTTATCCATGGTATCATATGAGGAGGTCCAATTCAGTTGTTTATCTACCAAGAGCTGTAAGTCAGAGCCTTTGCAGAAGACTGAGGTACCTTCCTGGAAAGGGGCTGGACAGTTGGTTTGTTCTGAGGCAATACAAGTTTTTTATTTTCTGTACTCTCTTTCATTTACTGTTCTTCCAGCACTTTAATTATCTGCTGACAGTCTGCAGGCAATAAAAAGATCAAGAAAAAAGTTCTGTCCTACAAATTGTGGCATTTGAATATTCCATTTTTAAACCAAACACGCCTTGCTTGCGAGGAAGGTGCCAGCCTTCCGCAGCTTCGGTAAAAGACTGGTAAATGGTTCAAATGAATGCAAATAAGGCTTGCAGCATGTTTCATAAGTAGCTTCTTACTTATGTGCTGCAATGGTGCCTGCTTGTTGCATTTATCCCCAGTAGAAAGTGGAAAGCAATTAAGAGTGACCACAATAACAAAAAAGAAGTGAGCAAATGTTTGTGCTTGGAAAATAAGGCATTAAGGCATTTAAATAATCCCTAGCATTAACTCTATTCTCTGTAGTTTACAGGTTGCCGTGAATTCATAATTTTCCATGCCGTCTTTCCAGAAAGCTCCCTTATTCCCAAAGTACAGTATTTCAATAGAATTAAAAGCTGCATCCCTATTTTTCTCCCCAAATATCCCTATTTATAGCTCTGAAATGTTGGCAGATATGTAAGCCTAAGTCTGAAACTACCATTATGTTTTCCTTTCAAATCCAAATGGCTGTTAATGATACAGAAATTATGGCACTGGAGACAGGGTTAGAGCTCAGTTATAGCACCAGCTATGCTGACAGGGTTGAAAATAGTAGGAGCTGGAACTGATGGAGATGATAATGTGCCATGTCCATCCAGAAGGGCAGGACAAACAGCTGGAACTGTGAGTTGCAGGCAGGGAGACATGCCTTACGTGGTAAAGGTGGGAGTGGTTTAGGTTTGGATTGTTTGTGACCGTTTTGCACATACTATTGAAGTGAACATAATGAGAGTTCTGTTTTTCTATATATAAAAAAAGCAACTATACATTCTGCAGCATGGGGCCTGGGTCACTTGCTGGAAGATTCTCTGCAGCTTGAGGTCTTCAAACCACAATTTGAGGACTTCAGTAGCTCAGACATAGGTTAAGGGTTTGTTACAGGAGTGGGTGGGTGAGATTCTGTGGCCTGCATTGTGCAGGAGGTCAGACTAGATGATCATAATGGTCCCTTCTGACCTTAAAGTCTATGAGTCTATGAGTCTATTTCAGTTGGAATGCCTTTTATTTTAGAGTAAGGGGAAAGAACAAAAGTAAAGTCTTTGTGAAGGAGCAGTCAGCTCAATAACATGTGGCCTCACAAAATGGCAGCTGCCTCAGCCAAGAGAAGATTCCTAGGCCTTTAGAGGTGTAGTACACAGAAAACAAAATGACAGCAGGTACAAAGCTACATTCACCACAAAGGTGCTGGGGGAAAACAGGAGACGTACATATTGTATGTGGTTCCAAACAATCCTCAAAATGCAGCTGAGCAGAAGCTCTTTCCAAAATGGGAAACAGCATACATAATCCTGAGATAAATGTGTCATGTTTCCTAGAGATTGCTTAGCCTTGAGAGATGTCATTAAGTGTAAATTCAATGGGGAGAATCTCCACATTTAGCAGTCAAGGATTTTGTGTCGCTATTAATTGGTGTCGGAGGGAAGCCAGGTCTACTCAAAATGGATTGCTTTCAAAATGTGCCAGTTTGCTATTTCAATGACTTTATCCAAAGCACTCCTGGGTAGCTCAGTGGGTTTTTTTTTTTCCAGTGGTAGCATCATATGTGCTGGGGCTCTGCACCTGTCAGTTCTGGCAGTGGCTGCTGGATTATAAAACACCGAAATATACAATAGTTAGAATGATGCCCCATCCGTGTTAGGCTTGAAAAAGCAGTCCCAGCGTCTTGGCATCCCAGGGGGACTAGTATTCACATTCAGGGCTGCTTTACTAGTCATTCATATCTAAATGGTTTAAAAGTCCATCCTACTGCTACAAAATAAGTAAGTATGTGTGTGTTTATTAAATGAACATGTTAGTCATCATTATCCAACAAATGTTTGATAGGGATAGGGCACTTACAAAGACTTAATGGAAAATGCGTAAAGATTCGAAGTTAAAATGTTTGTTTGTTTATTTATTTGTTTTTAAAGCATCCTGTTCTAAAGACAGCTTGGTTTTAGAGCAGTGGCTCTTAGCCTTTCCAGACTATTGTACCCCTTTCAGGAGTCTGATTTGTTTTTTGTACTCCCAAGTTTCACCTCGCTTAAAAACTACTTGCTTACAAAATCAGACATAATACAAAAGTGTCACAGCACACTAGTACTAAAAAATTGCTGACTTTCTCATTTTTACCATATAATTATAAAATAAATCAACTGGAATATAAATATTGTACCTATATTTCAGTGATAGTGTATAGAGCAGTGTAAAACAAGTCACTTTCTGTATGAAATTTTAGTTTGCACTGACTTCACGGGTGCTTTTTATGCAGCCTGTTGTAAAACTAGGCAAATACCCAGTTGAGTTGATGTACCCGTGGTTGAGAACCACTGTTTTAGGGGACCCACATCATCCCCTCTTGCATAAGGGAGCCTGTAAGAGGATTCCCTTGATTGTCCCATAGTCTGTTTCCACTTCCTCATGATATGCTGCTCCCCACAAAATATAGTTGATCCCTCACCAGAGAGCTTCAGTAGGCCAGGGCTACCTCATCTTCTCCCTAGTCACAGTTGCCCCCAGAAATGCAAATATAGTATAATGAGTGGGACTGGTGAAAGAGGGTCTGGTTTCAGGAGGACCTAGTTGGTAAGTGACATCTCTAGAGCTCAGGAATGCAAGTTGGGGGCCAGGATGCTATGGAATAAATGCAGGCCTCTCTGCATACAACACTGACCTCTAGGCATGCTCAATAAAGATCTCTTTCCTACAGTGCTGCCTGCCTTGCTAATGAAACTCCAGGCTGTATTTTCTTTTCATGGGAACTTCTGTGGCTTGTCCCCTTCCCCAACACAAACTTTAGATCCATAGAACTGGGAAAATGGGGTACAGTGCTGCAGGGACCATTATTACCAACCTCCAGTTTTCCTAACCCTCCATGATTTTTTCATTGGTTCTTAATGTGTCTTTGCTGAATTGTAAACATTAAAGCATTTATCAGGCACTCCTACATTCCTAAACGTAGTCCAAGAGAATAATTCCTCCTGCCTTCTCTTATAAAAGTGCTCTTTTATCTGATACAATATTTAGATAACCATGCAAACATCAGAAACTGTTCTGACTACCACAGTAAAGGAATTTAGACTAGTGTCATGGCATTTAATGTTTTTAAATTATTATTTTCCATTCAGACTTTTTTAGCAAATGGTGATTTTTTTTTTCTCTGTGTTTATATCTCTGAGTTTGTGAGAAACTGCCATGGTCAGTGCCAGTTCTGGAAAACCTGCCAGTTAAGCCTGAATAACTTGTCAGTCCCAATTTCACAGGGAAAAGAGAGGTTAATGAAACTCGAAGAATGTTTCAGTACCTCTGCTCTGCTGTAATAAATCTAGATAAAAAGCACAAATACTGTTAATTCAGAATTATGTTAACTTTCAGCAAACCACAGCCTCTCACTCTTTTCTCACAACTCTCTCCCTTTGTGTTGTCTCAAACCTTCCCAGCAGATAGACTTGAGAGTTTGTCTCAGTCACTCCTAATGAGGTTTGGGAAATGCAATGTCTTTAGACCTCAGGGGGGAAAACTTTCTGAAGGTAGCCTCTCCTGTCTGGAGGTGATGTACCTGCTAGATTCCCAAATCCCTCCCTAACTGCATGGTTAGACATACAGCATGTGCAGTACCTTCATAAGTGCCTTGATTCACCCATTCTCCACCTCAGATTTGTCCACTTTTCCTGTCATCTGTAATGTGACAAGTCTTGCACAACACTCTATGACATGCACAGTGGCCTCTGTTCTTCAGAGTAGCTTTGGGTGAATTGGCTACTCAGGTTTCTATGCCAAGAGCAGCCTTGCGTATCCTAGTATGGGTTCAGGCCCCAAATGCACAATAAGTCAGAAACATCAGATAACTTAGCCCAGTTCCAACCAGACGAATTCATTGACTAATTATTCTTGTTGAGTATATTCAACTACAATGGCTCCTATTTCACAATGGAAGGAGAGGAATAGGGATAGTGGGGATTATTAATTCCCACTTGCAAGGGAGTCTGGATTTGTTTCTTTCCCATTTCTAGAAAGCTTCCTCAAAGCACATGGGACAAGATTGAGATGTACATTGAGGAAATGACAAAATTAGTTTTATTATTTTGGTCTTTTGCTGTGGTAGAAATTCATTAACGTCCGAATGTTGCTCTTACTTATACCAGTTACAGGAATGCTTTCTCTGCATATATGTAAATAGTTAGTTAATCAATTAGGTGGCAGTGGGTTTTGTAGGACCAATACATCTTGTTATTTGTACTGTGAATGGGTTTCTCTGGCTGCACTTTACAGTACTCTTAACAACACCCATACAATCCTGTTGACATCAGCGGGGAGAAATGGGTATAAATGAGGGCAGAATTTGACTGAAGGTTTCCCCCTCACTAAGTGTCAATACTGTTATCTTCCAGCCTGAAGTAAATCAGGAGAATTAGGGCTTGTCTAAATGGGAAAATTTACCAGAATAACTGTATTATAATTATGCTGCTATAAATGCCCGTATGGACACTCTTGTTCTGGAATTTTGCTTATGTTGCTTTGGAAGCAGCATAAACTAAACTAGAAAAAGGCACTTCTATTCTGGAATTAGTGCCCACAGGGAGTTATACTGCTATAGTTATATACAGTATAATTATACTGGTATACTTCTGCCAATAAATTTCTCTGTGTAGACAAAGCCTTCCATATATCGGAGCATGGAGAACACTGAATTGTTGGTGGTTGGGCTGCAAACAATAGTCTAATCTGTCTTTTGTCTAAAAAACACTTAGGTCGCCTACTTTGTACGTCTTGCATTTTCTTCTTCCCTTCCTGTTGTGCAGTCTGTACTGTTTTAATACTTGCAACATTCCATCCTAGGGGTAGCTGATTTCAGTGCTGGGTGTGTATGTAATTTGTTAGGTACTTTTGAATTCTTCAGGATGTAAGAGGCTGTCTTGCTTATCTGCCTAAAATTATCATGTGAATGACTGAGAGAGTTGAAATATCTCTGATTCAAATTATGTAATAAAGCTGATCTCCAGCAAGTAGCTTTAATCTGCAGGGCTGACCTGCATTCAGCGAGCAGAGCACAGAATACTGATCTTGGCACAGTACCACAGAGAAGTTAGTTCTACATGGATTAACTGTCATTGAACAATTCTTCCAATATAATCATCCCCCACCTGTTTCTTCTTCTTTGTCCAAAAAGCACATAGTGTACAGTGGTGACTTCAGTTATTTCTACTGCAGTCAGCAATAGCGCTACCCTAAGTGAATGCAGGTTAACATTGCTGATTCTCAAAGTTTGCAAGAGATATAATGAACTTTGGGGGATCTTAGTTTTAATTGACCTAGCTGTCCTCCAGCAGCAGGGGAAGAGCTGCCAATCTCCACAGTTATCGAGGATATTTCAAGGAAAGGGCCCTTCTCCATTTGTGTTTGACTTTTTGCCTTCCAATCATGTTCCAAGGTGGCAATGAAGTGTAGAATCTTCTTGGGTATTGCATTTTCTGGAGGTGTCCATATGAATCCCTTTACCTTTAATAGGATATAGGCGGTGTATAGATTCTGTGCTACAGTACGTATTAATCATCATAGGGATTCATTATTATTATTATTTATTCGTAGTGCCTAGAGGCCCCGAACACAGCCCACATTTTGCTAGGTGCTGTACACACACATAATGAAAAGATAGTTGCTGCCAGAGTGATCACTGATGGCACAGAAGCCATTTCTGTGGCATCCCTGCATGGGTTCTCTGCCCACATTCCCCCCTTATGTGGGGCAAAAGTGGTGCCACGACCTGTCAGAAATTAAATGAATCCAGCTTGTAACCCATAATCAATGGAAGTTTAACGGGAGAGGCCCCTCTAAAACCATTAAATACAATCTGCTATAACAGGCAACAGAGTTCATATTATTCATTTAATTTTGAACAGCCTTGTTAAGAAGAGATCTAGTTAGGATTTAGAATTAAAAACAATAGAACACAGACACTTATGCTTAAAAAACCACCTTAAAGAATATGAGTTACACCAGGAACGTGTAGCGTCAGGGTTGAGACAGTGTCCTAGACATAGAACCAACGGGATAGAAGGGACTGCAAGGGTCATCTCGTCCAACCCCCTGTCATTAAAACATGCGTTATGCACAGGAGTAGTGTGTTTTAATGAAACCTCTGTAATTCACACTTAGCTAACTTGCACAACCCCCCCAAGCATCTCTTCCCCACTTCTCAGCCAAATTTTAATAGCAAAGGGCACTAGTCCAGGCTTCAAGGCTGTTACAAAATACACTACAGAGAATTTAGCAGTATTTTGTGAAGTATTCACTGTTGCCAACTTTTGAAATTGTATTGCAAGTCTCATGATAATTGGGGTCTTTCTTTAAAACCTATCTCCTGGAGTCATGGGATTACATGAGGGTCTCAGCTTTCATGGGGAAAAAATAAAATGAAAAAGAAAAAATAAATTTCTGATGCTCATAGATGAAAATGTGATTTTACTGTAAACTAATGGCTTGAAATTCAGCAGGCAATGAAGATGAACCCCACATTTATTAGTTTTAAAAAAATCTCATTTTGAACCCAATCTCTTGGTTTTTGAGGCCTTGTCTCATGATTTTTGATTCCTTGGAGTTGGCGATATTGTCCTAAACAACTAAAGCTAGACTTAACAAATACATGAGGAAAGTACATTTCACAGTGCCCTGTCACAGCTGTTTTAATTGTTTGTTTACAGACTCACTGATTTGCAACATCTGGTCATACATGATCTCTGTCTCCCAGTCATCAATGTGAATTAGTAAGGGTCCCTTACGTTGCTTTTGAGTTGGAGGAGGGTGGGGAGAAAAGGAGGAAGCTTCTGAAACCCAGAAAAAATTTTGTGTGTTTTTCTATGCTGAGATTGTCAAAGGAGCCTAAGGGAGTTAGGCACTAGCAATGAATGTCAGTGGGATTTGAGTGCCTGATTTAGGCTCTCATGAAAAATCCCAGTCCTGATCAATTAATAGAAAGTATCTGACTAGATTTAAATCCTTTTTTGGAGGAGAGGAGAGAAAATATAGATTCTTAAGCACGTTCTTAATTGTAAGCTCATGAGTAACCCCATCCCTGTTTGTTAAAGCATTGATTGCAATGAGATGTAAGCACACATTCAAAGTGAAGCATGTGTTTAAATGCTTTGCTGAATCAGGCTATAGTGATCAGGCTGACAGCTTGCATGCCAACTTTGGTAAAGTCCATAGCTAAACTGGTGGCCAATTGTGGCCATTTTGACTACTCAGACTACTTATGCAGCTGTGCCTGATTGTACACAGAAGGCATCACCAATCCCATCCAACCCCATTTGACTGTCTAGCTGTTGCCTTTTTTATCATCCTCCGCTGTGAGCTTTCTGGGGATCAGTATATGCAGAGTCTAAGGCAATGAGACCCTGATCGGTGACAGGGACTTCTAGGCACAACTGCAATATAGAGTAATAATAATAATAATAATTGCATGAATTATCGACCATTCTTATCCAGGCAGACCAAGGGGATGGGCAGGAGTCGGGGGATGTACTCAAAAAGGAACGAGTCACTCTGTATTTGGCGATAGCTGGAATGAGTGATAAGCATTTTCATTGTCTGTATGATTGTATCAGCACTTTCCTTAATTCAGGTGCTGTTAAAGTATTTTCTGTGAGTTTTGGGCTATACTGTTTTATTCAGGGAATGGGCAACTTCTGCTGTTGTATTTCACAAGCCTTTCATAGATGTCCTTCTCTGCTTAGGGGAAAGCATCTTTATCTGTCAAATACCTTGGTACTATCCTGTGCTGTGATTATTTGTGTTGACACAGCAGACCTGTGGCGGGTAGGGAGGTTCTCTACTACTTTTGTTGGTGGCAGCATTAAAAAAGGAAGGTGTGTAAATTATTATAGCCTAGAGGTGCAGTCATTTACACTGCTATGAGTTGGGCTGTTTTGATATGTCCACTTTTATAGCTTTTTGTAGATATATCGTATTGTTGTTCCCAACATTCCCTGGGCAGAGGAAGGAGACTGCCAAGTTCACATCCAAGCGGATGTGCTGGAGCAACTTAGTGCTGGCTGCAACCGTAAAACTTTAAAAAAAAATCTCTCTCTTCCTCCCCCCCGTGTCTCCTCTGACAAGCTCCTCTGCCGTAGTAGGGGGTGTCCTTCATTCTGGGCCAGATTGTCAGCTGCACTGAGTTACCCCATGGGGCAGCAGATAGGAGAGAAGCCAGTTAGAGACTCCCAGCTTCTCCACCTGGCCCTGGTACAGGTTAGAATAGCCTGAGAGTTGCTTTAATCTGTGCCAGCTGGCAGTGGTTCCCCAGGGACTGTCCAGTAGGTGAGGAAAGTGCTATGACTGCATCTCTTTCTCACAAGTAACATGATTGTCCTCAGCTACAATATATCCCCGCACCAGCGGCTGTAAAGGAAGGTGACATAGGCTATTCTGGCTGTGTACCTGCTGGGGGAGACTGGAGATAGGCACAGATTCCATCCCTTCAGCCATACAAAGGGGACAGGCCAGGGTAGAGTATATGCGTCTCTACTTCTACATCTTTGGCAGTACAGAGATGGGACTGAACTCTGTATTTCATAACCCAGCAGTGAGTTCCCATGGAATGCATGCAGGCGCGCACACAGCAGAGGAGATAGCGCTCCCTGGGGCTAGATAGTTGATGCTGTAGGAAAATAAGTATTACAGGAAAACATGACCTGTAACCCCAAAGGAGTATTTGGGGCCAGAGCCTCAGCTGACATAAGTCTGGGAAAGTCCATCACTTCAATGGAGCTGTGTTGATTTAAACCACCTGAGGCTGTTTCTGAGTACGCCACCACACCTTTCATGTGTGGAGAGCGATCACGTTCAGAAAGACAAGTTGCTTTATTTTATCCACTTTTTCCCATTTAACAAATAGAATTGACTCAGCGCTTATAATATTGGAGGCTGAGCTGCATTCAAAATACGATTCTTTTCCTAGTAAGTTGTAATTTGGGGGATCTGGCTCATCCATATGAATGACTCTGTTGTGCAGAACAAGGTCATTCTGCTCTATATCTCTGCCTTCTTTCTGTCTAACCAGACACCATGTCCCCCTGGCATTTTGTTCAATGCCTGTGAAATCATTTTCAGTTCACTTCATATTTAGGTTATATGTTTCCCCTGTTACTGGTGTGTAGGGCATATAGAAACATCAATGGTCTGTTTTGTGCTCTAAAAAATGCAGTAAATTGTGTTATCATTGTTGATTGCATATTGTGGAAGATAATATCATGCCCAGCTCTTCTATAGCATATGTTATGGCTAGAGGCCCTAAACCTCACAGGCCCTATACTTCCACTAAGTGTTCTGGTTGTACTCAGTCAGGCACATTTTCATATATATTAGCACTGTAATATTCAACATAGAATATAAATACTACATTTATCTATGTGATATAGCACAATACATATTGTATTCTGTAGTACAATTGGAAGTATAAATGCATGTGTATGTGTATAGAGACACATTACTTGTATGAAGAAGAACATTCCATCTTGAAAGTTCAACTGACTCCTGCACCCGCATGCAGCATTGTTGAGTTCATGGGGTCCACACTGTGCTAGAGGTCGGCCCCGGTGTATTAATTCACAGGAATGGAGTCTAAGGGCTGGTCTACACTGGAAACTTACGTTGGTATAGCTATGTTTCTCAAGAGTGTGAAAAATCCACACCCCTGAGAGATGTAGTTACATGAACTTAACTCCAGGTGTACACAGTGCTAGGTGGATGGAAGAATTCTTCCGTTGACCTACCTGCCACCTCTTGGGGACATGGATTAACTACTGCAATGGGAGAACACATCTTGTCGCTGTTGTGAGCGTCTATGCTGAAGCACTACAGTGGCACAGCTGCCTTGGTGCAGCTGAAGCGTTTTAAGTGTAGACATAGCCTAAATATGTATAAAATGCCATGGGCTAGATCACCCCCTTCCCAGGAAAACTTCCAAAAGGAGGTATGAGAGGGAACCTTTTGCCCCGTAAGTCATTCTCTCTGTAGATATGGGGTTTGTCCTTCCCGAAGAACAGGTTGGGTGTGTAGTCCCAACAACACAGACATCAAAGTCTACTGGAGCCTAAAGCCGTCTTGTGTGGATGCCCTTAGAGCAGGTAGGAAATTTTTTCAACAAGATGTTGGTTTTTTTGGTTGGAAAATGCTGATCTGTTGAAACTGAAACTGTTCACAGAAATGTGTCAGTTTGACAAAACCTTGATTGGGAAGGTTTCTCATGTCCAGAATGATTGTTGATGGGGATTTGTTTTTTGGCAGGGAGTGGGGAGGAGAGGAGAGGAAAGAGAGAGAGACTCTGTAGCCTATTGGCTATAGGGCACTTACCTGGGACGTGGGAGAGCCAGGTTTAAATCCCTGCTCTTAATCAGGCAGACTTGAACCTGGGTCTCCCACATCTCTGGTGAGTCTACTTTTTGTTCCAATGCAGAATGAAAACATTCTGGGGCATTGCCAGCCTATCGAGGGACGTGATCATCCCCCTCTATTCGACATTGATGAGGCCTCATGTGGAATACTGTGTCCAGCTTGGGGCCCCACACTACAAGAAGGATGTGGAAAAATTGGAAGAGTCTTGTGGAGGGCAACAACAATGATTGGGGGGATGGAGCACATGACTTATGAGGAGAGGCTGAAGGAACTGGGATTGTTTAGTCTGCAGAAGAGAAGGATGAGGGGGGATTTGATAGCTGCTTTCAACTACCTGAAAGGAGGTTCCAAAGAGGATGGATCTAGACTGTTCTCAGTAGTAGCAGATGACAGAAGAAGGAATAATGGTCTCAAGTTGCAGTGGGGGAGGTTTAGGTTGGATATTAGGAAAAACTTTTTCACTCAGAGAGTGGTGAAGCACTGGAATGGGTTACCTAGGGAGGTGGTGGAATCTCCTTTCTTAGAGGTTTTTAAGGTCAGGCTTGACAAAGCCCTGGCTGGGATGATTTAATTGAGAACTGGTCCTGCTTTGAGCAGGGGGTTGGACTAGATGACTGCCTGAGGTCCCTTCCAATCCTGATATTCTATGATTCTATGAAATGTTGAAACCTTGAATTTTTCCCAAATCAGACTTCTTGTTTTCCGGCCAGCTCTAGATGTTTTTTGCATTTATACCAGCTCTGATGCCCCCTGCCACCTGCACCCTGGCAGCTTGACTCCTTTGGCAGCTGGCCTCTGCCCTCCCCAGCTCCCACCTGTGTACTCCAGCACGCCACGGACAGGAGAATTATGCCTCTGGTGTGAGCTCATTGTGGGAAAGGGCCCCAGCACCCTCTTTCTTTCTAGCTTAGCTATCCAGGGAAAGCCACAATTCTGTCCTCTCTGTGTAGCCTTGCATAAGTCATTTTAATGTATCTCTTATTTCCTCTTCTGCAAGTTAGAGGCAATACTTCCCTGCATCACTGGAGTGTTGTGGGATTAATTACTGTGTGTAAGATGCTTTGAAGATCTAAAGTGCTATATTCAGTAAAAGCCAAGTGGGAGCCGCGATCGGCTGGACCTGCGGACGTGGCAGGTAAACAAACTGGCCCAGCCCTCCAGGGGCTTTTCCTGCACAAGCAGCAGCCCTAGTTTGGGAAACACTGCTCTAGAAAGATCCTAGGAGAGAGCGTGTATTAAAAGGAAAAGCATTTTGAAAAATAAAAATAAATAGGGCCTACCCTTCCTGACTAGGGTCTCATTTGGCTAGTAGGTATGGAGCAGAGGAGAGGTTTGAAGTGTACCATATGGGTCAGATATGGGCCCAATCTGTACATATGGAGTAGATATGTGCAAAATCCAGGTTTGGTCCCAGAGCCCAGCTTTCTCAAAGAGTGGAGGTGTTTTGATATTAGGTCGGTTAGCTCAGCCCGCTATGGAGACAAGTTCTAGTTTGGATCTTGAGATATGGTTTAGCCAATCTCTGCTACTGAGATTGTGGTGCATCAGCACATCTAAAGAGGACCCTTGCAGGCATTTTCTGCTGGTCTCTAGATCAGAAATCCTCAAATTCTGGTCCATGGACCACTGGGGAAGAGCATTTTCTAGTGGTTGCTAGAGAGCTAGCTAGTTGCATTGTGTTTGTTCTCTGCCTTGTTTCCAGCTGCTAAACTCAATAAAAAAGAATTAAAATACATTAAATATTTTCCTATTATTATTCTTCAGTGTAATCAGCTGTCATAGGGATGTTCTGCAATCATGAATGGGAGGGATGGTGACCTGTGCGGTGATGACAGAAGGGGAGATTCTCTCATGGGCCATCTCTCTATGGAAGCTACTAAATTGGAGATCCTCTGCCCCAGAGAGTACACAGTCCAAGCAGACTGCATGGCGTAGCCTGGTTGAAGTGACCAATGCAACACGAAGGCGGCCAATGCAAATTGGATAAAGCATATCTCCAAACAAATTGGTCTTTATCCTTTAGACAGACAAAAGCTTTGAGGAAATGTCAAATTCTTTATAAATATCATGCAGTGCATAGCTGGTTGTTCCCTGCATTTTGCTGGCCTGGCGGGTGTTATCTATTCAACAAGAGAATAGATGTAAAAAAAAAGAATACTATCGCTGTTGTGCTCCTGTTCTTAAAAGTAACCATCTGCACATCCCCAAGCCCCGAAGGAATGGGTTGTCATTATCTTCCACACATCGCAAGTGCGTCTAAAATGTGTCCACTCAGCACCCTGGGAAATCCTGGAATATTCCATAACTGCCAAGCACACAAATGCAGTCCGAGAGCTGGCAAATTTGTATGAATAATTCTACAGTTCTGTAATGTGGGCTGGAAATAGCAAGGCTAGCTCCTTACAAAGGCCACAAATCCATCATTTTGAAATGTCAGGCCTTTGTTGCTTAAAATAGGCTGTTTGTCTTCTTTTCCATGCATGCTACGCAAGAAGTTTATTTTTCTTTAGAGCACACAGTGTAATTGCCACCAGGGACAAGAGGATGGGTGGTTAAAGAGCTAGAAGGAGCCAGCTCACAGGGGTTGGGCTCAATAAGGACTAAATGCTCCTTCCCACCCACATGTGGACAAAAGAAGCCTTAGATGCAATCAGATTGTTGTGGTAGAGTGGGCCACTGGGGTATGTCCATACTGCAGTTAAAAACCCACAGCTAGCCTGTGTCAGCTGACTCCGGCTCTCAGGGCTCAGGTTGCAGGGCTATACAATTGCTGGGTAGATGTTTGGGCCTGAACTCTGGGACTCTGTGATGGGGGGAGGGGGAGGTTCCAGAGCACAGGCACCAGCCAAAGCCCGAATATCTACACTGCAATTTTGCAGTCTGAGCCCCCGCGAGCCTGAGTCAGCTGACACAGGCCAGAAGTGAGTGCGTAATTGCAGTGTAGACATACCCTGAGAGAATGCTCAGGAAGCTCCACTCACCTGGCCTGGGATGGAATTCTGCTCCACGGTGTCGCTATGCAGTGCAGTATCGTAGGGTTATGGGTGTGGCAAGGATTTTGGGGGGTGGGGGGTGGGGGGAGCAACTGCTATGCAGCTCCACAAGCCTAAGAGCCCTTTATTGGGGCTGTGCAGGGGTTGGAGCCGCTACTATAGCCCAGGGACAGCAGTAGTGTCATTCTAAATAACTGGATTTGTAGAGTGGATTCTTGCTTCTTGCAGGGCTCCTCTGTGTAGCCCACATTTATCTGGATTATGCGTGAGAACGTGGTGTGGTCTACATCAGCATAAGCTGAGCTTCTGTAAATGCCCTCAGTTGAAGACTCCTTTCAGGGACTTAAAATAACTTGACTGTGAGCAGTTTCTGGATCTGGATTGTGTTGGCTGGCGGGCAGGGAGTGGTGTCAATGTGTGTTATAGGAAAGATTGTCCCAGAGAAGGAAGGAATCCTAGGTTAAGGTCCAGATTCAGTGAAGCACTTAAACATGTGCTTTATGTCCATGGAAATTAAGCAGGTGCTTAAAATTAAACATGTGCTTAAGTGCTTTGCTGAATTGGGGCCTTAGTGTCCTGGCGCATCATTAAATCTGGAGAGGACTCTGCAGCACTGGTAGTGGAGTCTGCAGGTGCTACAAGGCCATTTCAATAGGTGGTGTTGTCCGCAGCAAGAGAGGCCCCTGAGCAGAGAGGCACTAGTGGGGAAATATTGACTGTAAAGACAGAGAAAGGTTTCAGTAGCATGGTGTAAATGCCTCTTCTGTGTCCTGTCAATTAATTTCTTAATCTAGAATCATTCGCAGAGTTTGTTTATAGACCATATAAGTAAAGTGGGATTACTTGTATGAGTAAACTGTTCACCAATGTCAGTAAAGGGGTCACAGTCTGGCCTCAACTGACAGCTGCCCTGGGTTAGTTTCGTTGTATGTCTCTGTCACGTTTCTTCTGGAGAATGTACTGTGTGAACCGGAAGGTTTTTAACCTGTCAAAACTTGAGTTCAGTGTTTGTGCTTCTTTTGTGACTGTCACATCAGCATACAGAGTGTCACATTTTATGCTGCTTTAAGTGTCATTAATGCCACCGAGTATTGCAGAAGAAACATACAACACCAAACGCTGATCTTGGTAGCTAAGTAGGGGAAGGGCAGATTTTCATCTCTAATTCAAGCATGTACACATGTCTTTTGTAGATTTGTGATCTTCCGGATTTTGTTAATTGATTTAATTTAAGAACAGTGGGTGGGGGCAGGCGGGAAGGTTTTCTGTTCTCCTTTCCCTTGCTCTTTCAGGCAAGCTCCATGAATTTTCACCCATGTGCCACTCCCTTGGAAAGATGGCCAACCCCTATTTCCATTGAAAATGTATATTTCCTGACCTTTGAGAGAGGGCAGAATATCAGCTCTGTGCTATTCTTTAAACCACTGGGCAAAGTAAAGAAGCTGTGTCATTTTAAATGACAGGGTATCCAACACCTAGAGGAGGGTGAGAGAGGCCACTTCGACTGAATTTGAAATGTCATTTTCAGAAACATTGTTCAAGTCCCCATTTCAAATATCTGCATGTATTTCCAATTACTGGAATTTGAACAGAGGGCTCTATTTCCAGAGTGGGGTGTGTGTGTGTGTGTGTGTGTTGGGGCGGGGGAACAAATATTTCTGGGAAAAGGCTAAATAAAACAACATCATGTCACAGAGAGATTTTCTGAGTACTGTTTGGCCTGCAAAAAGAGGACCTTTTTCTATCAAATACAATTAATAGAGTTTGTTGGAGACTGACCTTTTTTCCGTGTGCAAACAATATGAAAACTACATTTAGATGGACCTTAATTTGCTTAATGTGTGTTAATTAGTGAAGTACTATGTTGATTTTGATATGAATTCATTGGCTAGATAGATATTACTTATTATGCATGTTGCAGTAGTGCTCAGCAACCGCCTATGAAATCAGGGTCCTGTTCTGCTAGGTAGACACAGTCCTTAGTTTACAGTCTCAACTGTAATCCTCCAATCCAATCTGCATGAGCAGATGCCTGTGCAGAGTCCTATTGAATTCTATTGTAAGGTGTAAGGGCCCATTCACATAGATCAGTGTGCATGATCAGAGCCTAAGAGATTAAAAGATCTATGCTATAGTGAGGAAAAATACCACACATATTGCAAATATGTTTCTGAGGAAAAGAGCCAGCATACTTGAGGTAATTAATATACTGCACTATAATTTCTAACCCCTTGATTTTTACATTTTTTCTTCCCCCTAGCTTTGAGATGGGAATTCACTGCTTCACCATTTGCTCATTTGTTTTTAGAGCTGTACAGCGTTTTAGCTATCTGACACATCTTGTTTGATTCAGCTCAGAGCTACACTTCTACAGCCTTGCATAGACTCTCTGAAAGTGTGTATGTTTGCAGGCCTTTCTGTAGTGCTCATCATCATAGTATTTGAGTGCCTGGTCTTATGGAAGATGATCCTCACATATGATGCTGTTAGAGAACAATTTCGGGAAAAGTGCTCCTTTCTGTGGCAGGGTTCAGGAACAGACAAATTACTTTGGGGACTGTGAGTGCTGCAGCCTGGCAGATTCTCTAGGGGAAAATGCCACCAACAGTTGGGGCTTGATCCAAAACCAATTGAAGTCAATGGAAAGACTGCTGCATCAGTCAGCCCCAGTGCATTGCAGTTAACCACAGTAGCAGAATTTTATGCATATGCGTTGTGTGACTGGTACCTGATAGGGAGTTGTATGTGTGATAGGATCTATAGAAGCAAATTCTCATACAGAGCAGGGAAAGCTCAGTGCTATTGTAATTTGAAAAGATTCTGTTTTACCAACAGCTTGAATTTCCTCATTTTTCTAAGGTCAGGCTGAATCATTGTAAATTTCACTAGAACATGCAGTAACATTGACTGATAAGCTCAGAACATCCCATTGCTGATGTAATGTGAGCTGATTTACAATTAATCAAATGACAAGGTTTTCACTGGACTACTAATGGATAATGATGGAGCATCTCCATAGTGCTCTTGTCTAGATAGGAAGCAATAAGTTGAGCCCACTGAGGGCAGGGCCTCCCAGAGGATTCAGGGGGCCTGGGGCAAAGCAATTTCGGGGGGCCCTTCCATAAGAAAAAGTTGCAATACTATAGAGTACTATATTCTCGTGGGGGCCCCTGCAGAGCCCGGGGCCTTGGGCAAATTGCCCCACTTGCCCCCCCCCCGCCCGCGGGCAGCCCTGGCTGAGGGAAAAACTCTCTGATCTTATTTTTTTAAAATCTGCATTGATTTTGTTTTAAATAGCTTCCTTTTTTACCTCAGCAACTAGCAAGTAGAAAGTCAGTCCTGCCGGGCTGAAGCAGGCTGGTGTAGTCTGAGTTGTTGCTCATCAACTCAGCCTTGCAGAACACCCAGGAAAACGTATGACTTCACTCCATCTGGCTTACTGCCCCATCCTCAGTGTGGCACAGACTGAGTTAAGGAACTAAGCCACTTGCTATCCCATTTGACCCTCACTGTTCAGCCAAACACTGATTGAAAACATGACTCTAAATCTGGGTTAAAGGCAAGGCCAGTGGACATAGGCCCTAGAATATGATACTTTTGAAACTCCGAGGCCAGAATTTTCAGAAAGGTTTGGCCCCTGTGCTCAGGAGCCAGATTTTTGGCTGAGCGCTGCATGTTGAGTACTCTTTTGAAAACCTGGCCATTCGCATTGCAAGGGGAACTACAGGGTGCTCAGCAGTTTTGAAAATCTGGCCCTCATTAAGGTGCCTTAGTGGGAGCTGAGTTCTGCTGAGAATCTGGTCCCATTTGTGGGCATGGAGCCCTTGAAAATCAGGCCCACGGAGCATACTTTTACCACTTTATTTATGCTCAGACCTCAACATAAGTGTGCTTTCTTTTGCTCTGTTATCGCAGTCCTATTGTGGTTACAGTAGCCAACCCTCCAGGATTGCCCTGGAGTCTCCAGGAATTACAGATTAATCTTTAATTAGAGATTATGTCATGTGATTAAATCTCCAGGAATACCTCCAGCCAAAATTGACAACTCTAGTTGTGGTCTGTATTACTGAAATCTTGTCAAAAGTAAATTTACTTTTGTTTGATCTGCATTATCAAACAAAACCCTCTGTTATTTCTCAACCCCTTCTTTGGGGCTTCTCAGCACCTGCTGTCTCCAGACTGCAAGCTCCTTGGGGCAGAGACTGTCCTCATTTTGTGTCCTGTATAGCATCAAGCATATTGTTAGGGCATAAAAATAGAATAAAAAGAAAAAAGATTGGAACCCCAATTTAATATGTGTGTTTACACAGTGAATGGTGCATTTGGACTCTTCCAGGACCCAGGCTTCCAGGACAGGAGAGCTCAGTGAGTGAAAATACTGTGTTTCAGATGTATAGGTCTTAAAGGTACTAAGGAGGGAGAGCTGATTTGTTCCCGCCACCTCCCTCAAAATGGAGGTAAATTGAAGCACTCACATACTATGGTGATGGACTCGCTATAAGAACCTTGATGGACAGTTTGACCTCTTGTGCTAGAACTGCAACCCTGTTAATTATACATATGGGCTTGAGCCCCAGAGTTTGGGTACAGATCCAAACTTCCTCTGAAGGCTGAGGGTATTTAGCGGTGGTACAGACTGGTCCCTGGTTAATTAGCAGTCAACGTGTGTATTGTCACATCAGCAGCAAGAGATCCCATATGAAGATGTACTGCAAAGCTTGAATTGTCTATTCCCTGCACACGTGAAATATGAAGCCATCGAGAAAGGAACTCCTGGGGAAATGATTAATGGAAACCTTGGAAATCTGACAGCTATACCACTGAGCCTGTCTGTACTGAGAAATGAAAGGTCTGGCATCAGCAGAGCTATACTCGACTTGGAAGCTTGAGAGAGCATTGCTGCCCCTGCTTTGCTCTCTCTGTCTTCCTCTTCCTTATTGGCAGCTCTCAGTGTCACCATAAGATGGCTCTAGGAAACACAGACAGCTGGTGAATTGCTGAGCGAAGAGTAGTTTCCCCATGATATCTGGAGGAGCATCTCTGTTAAATGAGATCTACTTTAATAAACATTCAGGGGTCAGACATGTTGAAATGCATTAAGTAGTGACATCAAAAATACTTGATTTTTTTTTCTCTCTTCAAAAGTCGGAAGTAAGTGTTTGGAGCCTGATATTGCTATGGAGAGCTTTGAGATACACCTTTGATAATCCTCAGGTGCCAGACATCATATTAAATCCCAGATGCCTATGTGGTTCCCAACCAGAATGCTTTTCCTGTATACTCCTCATTTTGTTCAGGAATGCTTAAGCTTCCAGCCCAGTGGCTGTTGCCTGTAGCACGTTGTGATGCCACCCAGGAAATCTGAGCACAGGAGCAATGCTGAGACTTCTGTTTCCAGTCTAGGCAGTAGCTGGCAAAACTACAGATGAGACTCTTTCCATTTCTTGGAGTGGGGGACATTTTGCAGAATGCTCACCCCATGTCTTCCTAATAGCTGATCTTGGTGGTACCTTAGCAGCAGGCAGGTAAGCTTGTTAGTATGCAGGAGGTGGAGAGGACAAGGCCTTATTCAGGGGGAAATGAAGTCCCAGAATAATAGGGATGGTGAATTAAATTTGCACTCCCCTTGTCTCTTGTTCTTTAAGAGCTAGTTGTCTGACCCTTACTCTCTTTCAGGCACACTTACTCATGCAAGCAATTCCCCTGAAGTTAACGGAACCACTCATGTGCACAAGTTGTCCAGCAGTGTGAATAAGTATTGCACAGTCAAGTCCTAAAACATCAGGGGCTGGGATAAGTGTGTTCTGCTGCTGCAGGGATCGGGGACGGGATATACTGCATTGCTCAGTATTAACCCCTCCAGCCAATTAAGCAACAGAATTAACTGGAAGGAGTCCCATTCAGGGTACATCTACACTACAAACTTAAGGTGACCTGTGTTAGGTCGACATACAGCCACTGCAGTAATTCCTTTGGAGGTGCATGTCCACACTGGCCTCCTTCGGTCGGCAGAGTGTGTCCTCACCAGGAGTACTCCCACTAACCTAAGGGGACAGTGTAGGAAGCAGAGAACCCAGTCTCAGCTCCGCTGGCAGCTCCCTGGCTGGGAGCCCGGCTGCCCCACAGGCTTCTGGGATCCCGGTTGGCTGTTCCCTCCACCCTGCCCCCCACAGCTCCCCACTGGGAGCTGGGTCCAGCCACCCAGCTCTCCAGGGGAACGGGGGGCAGCTAGGTTCTTATCAATTTCTTATCAATTTCACACTCTGCTGAAAGCCAATTTAAATAACTCTACCAAAGACACTGCTTTGGGCCCTACACCTCTCGTGGAGATGCAGTTATTATGTTGGGATAATAGGGCACTTACATTGGCGGGACAAGATTGTACTGTAGACAGACATCAGTAGGTTGCTGTAATGCAGCTTATGTCAACCTAACTGTGTAGTGTAGACCAGGCCTCAGTCTTTCTCAGACGGTAGCTGCAACATGGGGTCTTGAAAGTAGATGTTAAAATTCAAAATATTTTGCCATAACAAGGTGCACAATTCTTGCAAAAGAAAAACCGGGGGCTGGGGAGAGGGTGGACAGAGAAATTGAGGCTCCTTGCCCAAAGAACAGTTTCTATAATGGTAAATGGTAAATAGAGGAGGCCCTGAGGATGCCAATGCTGAACAAAACAGTTCATCTACCAAAGTAAAGGGGAAACATGAGTGTTCCCTGCCCCCATACATATTTTATTTTATTACTAGCATAAAGAAAAGCAATCAGCCACTGTTTCCATTTCTTGTGCTTCATTTCCATTCATTACACTTGGTTGCGTAATCCAGTCAGTGCCTGAGAACTAGGTAGAGATGGTTTTCAAGAAGCAGCCGTTAGCATTTCGAGATAGACAGCTTCCTCTGCGGCACTTAAGACTGAACCATTTACTCAGAAAGTGAGGTCCTTTGACATGAGAGCAGCGTCTTTTGGGAATAGCATTTTAGCAAAGAAAATAATTTTTACTTGAGGTTTTATCAATGTTTTTTCTCTATGTGTATGTGAGGTGGAGTGGAGTGGGAGGGGGAAAGCAGAAGCCTCAAAAGAAGCTCACAAATTTCTGGGTTGAAATAGCACTGATCAGCACTGAACAGAGAAGCTGTGTTCAGATAAACTCCCCAAAGTTTGGATACTAAACCTAACCTAGTATGGCTGAAAAATCAGGTCCTGAGCTTGCTCCCAGTTGAAATCAATGGCAAAATTCCCACTGAAATCATCATCAGCAGGATCAGGTGCTTTGGCTCTGGATGCCCAGTTAACAGTGTACAAAATGCCACTGCTAGGAATCGGTCTGGTGATGGCACCTTACTACAGTTCTGGCTCATTTACATTTTGCTGATGGAGAGTCAGATCCTGAATTTACCATAAGATGACTATCTTGCTCTCCTAAGTTCTTCTGGATCCTGATCAAAATTCTCCCTTGTGCACGCATGTCAGCTGCAGCCATCTGAAAGCTGCCCCTTGTCCTTACCACCACCACATAGATGAAGTAAAATGCTCCCTTTTCATCTTTTAAATCAACACCACACAAGGCTCACTCATGTTCTCCTTCTTCCCCTCTCCCCCCGCCATCCCCGTCATTAGCTTGGTTCTGCAGGCTGTAGTCCATATTGTACCATTGGAATTTTTAAACTGAACTCCCCACAGAAGTCAATGAAGAGTTTGGCTTAAAAATCAATGACCCAATATAGCCCAAAGTAAAACCATTATACATCTTTCCTAAATTACCTGGGGATGTCTTAGTAATGATCAGATTCTTACAGAGGTTGAGGGAAGTAATTGCTGTCATTCAGGGGATGGTTTGTGGGAGGGAAAAGTGCTGATTCATAGAAATCTGCTGTGCTAGGTTTAGAAGAACAGCCATTGTGAATTTGAGCTGTCCATGTTCTGAAACACAGTTTGCTTTGCACTACTTTGTGAGTTTTGATTTGATCTGTACTGACATAGCTAAGTGGCTCATACCTAAACTCCCATTAAAAATGCTCACTTGTCTTATGCTTGTTATTGGTTTATGGAACAGCTACTGATAATCAAAGGAAAAAGCATTGCATGCTCAGTTATTTTCCCTCTTGGTTTATGCTCATTTACCAGACAAGGCAGCATACATACTATATACATACTATACTGTAGAGAAACATACTAATATCTGTATGCGATAAGAGACAGAGGTCAGATATCAGCATTTTGCAATGGCTTCTTGGAATGGATGGCTTAATTGGAAGAAGAAATTTATATTAGAAAATATGATTTACAAAGACTTGAGAGTTTTGAGTTTTACGTCCGTTCTAATGGAATATTCAAGGGGAAGTTTCAGTGTCATTCTAATCCTTTCAATTTCATTCTGTATATTTGTTTTTGTTTGTTTTCTGCCATGCAGTTGTCAGTTTCAGCTACTTAACAGAGCTCTACTGACATAGATTACTATTAGTATAGGGGATTATTACTCTTATTTATTTATACTGTGGTAGTGCCTACAAGCCCTGATCTGGAATCTAAACTTCATTGTACTAGGTACTGTATAACACCTAGTTTAAAAAAAAAAAAAAAAGACCGCCCTTACCCCAAAGAGTTTGCAATCTTAGCACATGATGAGAGACAACAGGTGAATAACACAAACAAATGGGGGGAAGGAGCAGGGTAACCCAGAAACATTCATGGTTAATAGAATAAGCAGCAGTCATAGCACACCACCTCTCTAGCTATAGAGTGAAAAAGGCTTGTGAGTAGCAGAGAAATGGATGATAATTTCTAGGAAATGTTTTTTCGAGGTGAAACAGCCTTCAGCAGAATGTCTGCCTTTTTTAGTTTAGAAAGTATTTTTAGCTACTTTTTGCAAAGCCAGAGCCAAACTCTGCTAATCTATGATCACATGAGGCTTCTTCTATACACAGAGATTATAATTGGCTGTGAAATATATATATAAGGATTTTGCGTGATAAGCTCTAGAACAGGGGTCTGCAACCCGCGGCTCCTGAGCCGCATGCGGCTCTTCAGCCTCCTTGTTGTGGCTCCCTTCAGCCTTGACAAAAGGAAAAAAAAAGAATAACGGTTATTTATTTATTTAATTTTTATTTATATATTATTTTATTTTTGTTTATTTTGTTGCACAGTTATCTTGGAGTTTGAGGTGATACTTTAACATCGAATTTTTAAAAGTTTTTATAATTTGTCAATTAAAATATGCGTCACATCCACGTCTATAGCCCTCGCCTTTACCTGCAGGCGGCTTCTTGAGTGTGCGACCCCCGCGGTAAGCTAACCATGAATACATCCCAAAAAAGAAAAATCTCAGAAGAAAATAGAGAGTTTAATTCTGCATGGACAGATTCCTTTGCCTTCACTGCCAACGACGCTGGCTTACCTGTGTGCTTGATATGTGGCGAGAAATTAGCAAACAACAAAAAATGTAACATTGAAAGACATTTTCAAAACAAGCACTCAGCATTTTCTGAAAAGTACCCAACTGAAGATGGGCGAAAGAGAGCGATTTCGGAACTACTATGGAAAGTTGAGCAGAGCAAACATACTTTCAAGAAGTGGATCAACTCTCCAAACTCAACTACAGCTGCTAGTTTTGTGGCAGCTCATGAGATTGTAAGGAGGGGGAAGCCATTCACAGACGGGGAATACATGAAATGTCTCTCTCTGCAAAGACCGTCAAGGACAGGACCATTAAAATGGCAACAAACATCACCAGTAAGCAAATTGATGACATCAATTCAGCTCAAGCATATTCAATTGCCTGTGATGAGTCAAGTGATGTAAACGATATTGAGCAGACAGCACTGTTATGCAGATATGTGAACTCTGATGGGCCGCAGGAAGAACTGATTGAACTCATATCGCTAAAGGGCCAAACGCGGGGACAGGACATTTGTGAGGCTGTTTTGAGTTGTCTAAAAGCCAAAGGAATAAACACCACTCACCTGGTGTCAGTGTCTACTGATGGTGCACCCAGTATGAGAGGAGCACAGAAGGGCTTTGTGAATTTACTTCAAAAGTCGCTGGATTGAGAGCTGATGACGTTTCACTGCATTTTGCACCAAGAAGCACTGTGCGCTCAAACATTTCCACCTGAATGTGTGGAAGTGATGAACCTCGTTATTAAGATAGTGAACAAAATAATTGAAAACGGGTTAAACCACCGACAGTTTTGTTCATGGTTAGATGAAGTCGAGAGCGCATATTTGGATCTCCTGCTGCACAACAGAGTTCGGTGGCTGTCAAGGGGAGACGTGCTGAAGCGCTTCGCTGCTTGTCTTGAACATGTGAAAACCTTCTTGGAAAGCAAAGGCCTTAGCTATCCCGAACTGGGAGACCTCGATTGGCTGGAAAAGTTTTATTTCATGGTGGATATGACAAGTCACTTAAACACGCTGAATAAAAATCTCCAGGGAAAGGGAAGCACGGCCCTGCAGTTGCTGGAGGATGTTCTGGCGTTTGAGCGCAAGATGACAGTGTTTGCCAGAGATGTACAGAGAGGTACGCTCTCTCACTTCCCCTCCCTGAGAGAGTTCAAAGAAGAGAACAATCACATAAATTGTGATTATTTACACCGTGCAATTATGGCAATGCAAGCTGCATTTGGAGAAAGATTCAGCGAGTTCAGAAAGGAAAAAAACACTCTGTCCTTTCCTGTCACACCGCTGGACATCGACCCATCCCTGCTGAACATATCCACATTCACAGGGATAAGTCAGCCCGATCTTGAAATTGAACTGGCCGACATAGCGGATAAAGACTTATGGGTGTCCAAGTTCAAAAGCCTGACAGCGGATCTCGAAGAAGTCGCCCGTCAGAAGGCCACTCTCGCTAAAGAGCACAAATGGAATGATATTGAAAACCTCCCCAAACCCGACAAACTTGTTTTTGAAACATGGAGTGCCGTTCCCGACACGTATATGAACATGAAAAAGTATGCATTTGGAGTCCTGTCCATCTTTGGCTCAACATACTTATGCGAGCAAGTTTTCTCGAGCATGAACTTCATAAAGTCCAAATATCGCTCCTGCCTCACAATGAGAGCCTACAGTCCTGTGTGAAGATTAAAGTCACATCTTACAGCCCTGACATAGGGAAGATCAGCATCGAGCTTCAGAAACAGAAGTCACATTAAACAGGTGAGAACACTAGCATTTAATAGGCTATTATTATTCAGAAAAAAACATTTATTTCAGACCCGGAGCTGATGTCGTTTTTTATTGTATGTTCAGGTGCTTCGGTTGATTGCTGGCCGAGAAAGAAACCCGAAGAGGATGAGAGCACACTGAAATGGACTTGTCAAAAAACGTTCCTAATTTTATGTTTACTTTTTTAAAACTGCTAAGCTGCAGCTATATGTTTTTTTATATTAAAGTGGGCTACGTTTTATTTTAATTTTACACAAATACGGGAAGGACTCAAAAAGACCTGCATAGTTCAGTGTTTAATTTATTTCAAAGTAGGCCTACACATGCACACTGCACTTCTGTTTGTTGTATTCTATTGTTGTAACAGGTAAAATTAAAAAAAGATTAAAACTTTTAAAAGTTTATAAGCAGTGTTATGTTTTGCGGCTCCAGACTATTTTTCTTTAGTGGAAGAGGGGGCAAAATGGCTCTTTTGATAGTAAAGGTTGCCGACCCCTGCTCTAGAAAATTATATTCCTTTGAATTGAAATGTGGCCTATTCCCTAACTATTACACACATGGGACCAGATATTGCAAGCTGATTGACAAAGGCATTCAGGAAAGCACCTAACCATGTGTTTAGCTCCCATGGAAGACAAGGGGATTTAAGCATGTGCCTGAAGTTAAGCATGTGCTTTACATACTTTCCTCAACCAGCACTTAGCCTGTGGGACTAGTTCAGGTTCTGTAGCTCAATTTTTAAAATAAATTCTTTACATTTTTATTTTTCATTTATTTAATATCTTTATGCATATGAATATAGTATTTCATATGAGTGACAGAGAAATGATGTCACAATTAGTATTATTCTTATTTATTATTGATGAAGTGGGTATTCACCCATGAAAGCTCATGCTCCAATACATCTGTTAGTCTATAAGGTGCCACAGGACTCTTTGTTGCTTATTTATTACTGTTTTTCTCTTACCTGGACAAATAGTCATGACTTCATGCTGTTACAATTAAGTTCATTCATTTTTATAGGGAAATTTAAAATATTTCAGGTGTTGATGTTTAGAATTTTAAATTAAAATACAAATTCTACAACTCAGCAGCATGTTCAGGTTTCTCAGAGATAGATAGTGCTTTATAGATTGTGTGACCAAATTCTGCTATTACATAATTGAAAATTCAAAGTAATGCTATTGAATTCAGTGGCCTTTCTCTGGTGTTACAGCTGAGTAGAATTTGGTCCAAAAAGTACTAGGTTTGGGATTTCCCAAGAAGCCTAAGTGAATTGAGAAGGAATTTGGGCACCTAACTCTTATGTTCATTAGAAAATCTCAGCTCTAGTACAGTCAGCCATGATCTTAAAGGAAGGTGTCCAAAACCTCCACTGCCTTTTCTTGGCATGACAGTGTGTTTTTCCGGCCAGCCTGAAAGCAAACCTGTTTCTTACCTTGGAACCGTGCAGTTCATTTTTAGTTATTCAGCTGGCACCCACGAGTAGTCTTTGGTGTTGAGCTTTCATTTCAGAGGTATACTAGCAGGCAGATCCAAATTTAGGTCTCTGCCTTCAAATGGAACACAAGGTCTAGGTTGCAGCCTTTAGGATATCTAGACACCATCTGCCAACGACAAACTTTACTGGCCACTGTATGCATCACTGTTGCTTCCATAGACCTAAATATACAAGGCTGCTGACTGTTTTGTTATTAATGTAATCAATATAGGCTGTTATAATGCCTGAGGCACAGTCCTTAATGAATCTGTGGTGATGTCCAAACCGAAGCAGAAAGCAGCAGCTTTCAGTCAGGGACAACATGCAAGTAAAATCCTTCATTGTCATCAAAGCCCTGCATATTTTTGCCCCAGCCATGCTCACTTCCTTACGTTCTGCCTGCTCCTCTTGCCCAACTGCTTCTTTCATCTGCTTTTCGTTATTCTCAGCTTCATGACTTCTATGATGATGCCTTTGTGTATGGAACAAGATTCCAGTCCTCTTCTCTGTTCTCCTTCATATCCCTTTAAAACCCACCTCTTTTAAAGAATCCCAACAATCCCTCCACTCTCTCTTAACCTGCAGTGTTTTCATGTGGTTTATCTAGTGTTTATTTGCCTTGTGTTATATAGTTTATAAGGTTGTCAGAGCAGGGACAAGGGGCACAAAGGGAATATAATCTGGTGTCATCTGGCTGGGTGAGAATTCCTCCAGCAAAAGGAAGTTCTCAACTGGTATAAGGCTGGTACAGCTGGCTCTTATGCCAGCTAGGGTTGCCAACTGTCTAATCACACAAAACCAAACATCCTTGCCCCACCTCCTGCCCCACCCCTTCCCCGAGGCCCCACCTCTGCCCTGCCCATTCTCCGAGGCCCCACCCCACTCACTCCACCCCCCCTCCATTGCTCGCTCTCACACACCCTCACTCACTTTCACCGGGCTGGGGCAGGGAGCTGGGGTGCAAGCTCTGGGAGGGAGTTAGGGTTCAGGAGGGGGCTCAGGGCTGAGGCAGGGGGTTGGGGTGCAGGAAGGGGTGAGGAGTGTGGGCTTCGGCCAGGCAGCACTTAACTTGGGCAGCTCCCGGGTGATGGTGCAACAGGGCTAAGGCAGGCTCCCTGCCTGCCTTGCCCCGCGCCACTCCTGGAAGTAGCCGGCTCGTCCCTGTGGCCTTGGGGGGGTGGGAGCAGGGGGCTCCGCATGCTGCCCCTGCCTGGAGGCACTGCCCCCACAGCTCCCATTGGCTGCAGTTCCCAGCTAATGGGAGCTGCGGTGTTGGTGCTCGGGGCACAGGCAGTGCACAGAAGCCCTTGCCCCCCCGAGGGGGCCACAGGGACGTGTTGGCCGCTATCGGGAGTGGCGCAGGGCCAGAGCAGGCAGGGAGCTTGCCTTAGCTCTGCTGTGCTGCCAGAATTTTAGCAGCCTAAAATCTCCCGGGTTGACTTCAGTAGCCTCTGGGAGATAGAGCCCAATTCTGAGAGACTCCCGGCGAAACTGGGAGGGTTGGCAGTCCTAATTGCCAACCTGGTATAGGGGAAGTGTCCTAGGAGGAGGAAGCATAACAGGTTAAGAAGAGAGTGGAGTGGAGCTCTCCTATGGCAGTTCTCAACTGGTGTGGACCATAGCCAGCTGTTGTAAGTTAGAACAGCACTGAGGCTACTCTAACTCACATCATGTGAGAGGTTGGACAGCTTGAGAATCAGGGAGCCACAACGGGCTCCCTTGTGTCCCCAACTCTCTGCACCAAAGATATTCCAGTGCAGTTGATAATCAGGCCCCAGAGCTGGATTGATTGGGAAGGGATGAAAGTGAATGGCCCTGGGCAGAGACATATGTAGTGTGTTATGTATACAGCTCTGGAGGCCAAATGTCCCCTTGTATATGTTTTAGAGCAGGGGTCTGCAACCCGCGGCTCCTGAGCCGCATGCGGCTCTTCAGCCTCCTTGTTGTGGCTCCCTTCAGCCTTGACAAAAGGAAAAAAAAAGAATAACGGTTATTTATTAATTTAATTTTTATTTATATATTATTTTATTTTTGTTTATTTTGTTGCACGGTTATCTTGGAGTTCGAGGTGATACTTTAACATCCAATTTTTAAAAGTTTTTATAATTTGTCAATTAAAATATGCGTCACATCCACGTCTATAGCCCTCGCCTTTACCTGCAGGCGGCTTCTTGAGTGTGCGACCCCCACGGTAAGCTAACCATGAATACATCCCAAAAAAGAAAAATCTCAGAAGAAAATAGAGAGTTTAATTCTGCATGGACAGATTCCTTTGCCTTCACTGCCAACGACGCTGGCTTACCTGTGTGCTTGATATGTGGCGAGAAATTAGCAAACAACAAAAAATGTAACGTTGAAAGACATTTTCAAAACAAGCACTCAGCATTTTCTGAAAAGTACCCAACTGAAGATGGGCGAAAGAGAGCGATTTCGGAACTACTATGGAAAGTTGAGCAGAGCAAACATACTTTCAAGAAGTGGATCAACTCTCCAAACTCAACTACAGCTGCTAGTTTTGTGGCAGCTCATGAGATCGTAAGGAGGGGGAAGCCGTTCACAGATGGAGAATACATGAAAGAATCGTTCATAAAAATATCAGAGCATCTATTCTCCGAATTCAAAAACAAACAGGAAATTATTCAGAAAATTAAAGAAATGCCTCTCTCTGCAAAGACCGTCAAGGACAGGACCATTAAAATGGCAACAAACATCACCAGTAAGCAAATTGATGACATCAATTCAGCTCAAGCATATTCAATTGCCTGTGATGAGTCAAGTGATGTAAACGATATTGAGCAGACAGCACTGTTATGCAGATATGTGAACTCTGATGGGCCGCAGGAAGAACTGATTGAACTCATATCGCTAAAGGGCCAAACGCGGGGACAGGACATTTGTGAGGCTGTTTTGAGTTGTCTAAAAGCCAAAGGAATAAACACCACTCACCTGGTGTCAGTGTCTACTGATGGTGCACCCAGTATGAGAGGAGCACAGAAGGGCTTTGTGAATTTACTTCAAAAGTCGCTGGATCGAGAGCTGATGACGTTTCACTGCATCTTGCACCAAGAAGCACTGTGCGCTCAAACATTCCCCCCTGAATGTGTGGAAGTGATGAACCTCGTTATTAAGATAGTGAACAAAATAATTGCAAACGGGTTAAACCACCGACAGTTTTGTTCATGGTTAGATGAAGTCGAGAGCGCATATTTGGATCTCCTGCTGCACAACAGAGTTCGGTGGCTGTCAAGGGGAGACGTGCTGAAACGCTTCGCTGCTTGTCTTGAACATGTGAAAACCTTCTTGGAAAGCAAAGGCCTTAGCTATCCCGAACTGGGAGACCTCGATTGGCTGGAAAAGTTTTATTTCATGGTGGATATGACAAGTCACTTAAACACGCTGAATAAAAATCTCCAGGGAAAGGGAAGCACGGCCCTGCAGTTGCTGGAGGATGTTCTGGCGTTTGAGCGCAAGATGACAGTGTTTGCCAGAGATGTACAGAGAGGTACGCTCTCTCACTTCTCCCTGAGAGAGTTCAAAGAAGAGAACAATCACATAAATTGTGATTATTTACACCGTGCAATTATGGCAATGCAAGCTGCATTTGGAGAAAGATTCAGCGAGTTCAGAAAGGAAAAAAACACTCTGTCCTTTCCTGTCACACCGCTGGACATCGACCCATCCCTGCTGAACATATCCGCATTCACAGGGATAAGTCAGCCCGATCTTGAAATTGAACTGGCCGACATAGCGGATAAAGACTTATGGGTGTCCAAGTTCAAAAGCCTGACAGCGGATCTCGAAGAAGTCGCCCGTCAGAAGGCCACTCTCGCTAAAGAGCACAAATGGAATGATATTGAAAACCTCCCCAAACCCGACAAACTTGTTTTTGAAACATGGAGTGCCGTTCCCGACACGTATATGAACATGAAAAAGTATGCATTTGGAGTCCTGTCCATCTTTGGCTCAACATACTTATGCGAGCAAGTTTTCTCGAGCATGAACTTCATAAAGTCCAAATATCGCTCCTGCCTCACAAATGAGAGCCTACAGTCCTGTGTGAAGATTAAAGTCACATCTTACAGCCCTGACATAGGGAAGATCAGCATCGAGCTTCAGAAACAGAAGTCACATTAAACAGGTGAGAACACTAGCATTTAATAGGCTATTATTATTCAGAAAAAAACATTTATTTCAGACCCGGAGCTGATGTCGTTTTTTATTGTATGTTCAGGTGCTTCGGTTGATTGCTGGCCGAGAAAGAAACCCGAAGAGGATGAGAGCACACTGAAATGGACTTGTCAAAAAACGTTCCTAATTTTATGTTTACTTTTTTAAAACTGCTAAGCTGCAGCTATATGTTTTTTTATATTAAAGTGGGCTACGTTTTATTTTAATTTTACACAAATACGGGAAGGACTCAAAAAGACCTGCATAGTTCAGTGTTTAATTTATTTCAAAGTAGGCCTACACATGCACACTGCACTTCTGTTTGTTGTATTCTATTGTTGTAACAGGTAAAATTAAAAAAAGATTAAAACTTTTAAAAGTTTATAAGCAGTGTTATGTTTTGCGGCTCCAGACTATTTTTCTTTAGTGGAAGAGGGGGCAAAATGGCTCTTTTGATAGTAAAGGTTGCCGACCCCTGCTCTAGAAAATTATATTCCTTTGAATTGAAATGTGGCCTATTCCCTAACTATTACACACATGGGACCAGATATTGCAAGCTGATTGACAAAGGCATTCAGGAAAGCACCTAACCATGTGTTTAGCTCCCATGGAAGACAAGGGGATTTAAGCATGTGCCTGAAGTTAAGCATGTGCTTTACATACTTTCCTCAACCAGCACTTAGCCTGTGGGACTAGTTCAGGTTCTGTAGCTCAATTTTTAAAATAAATTCTTTACATTTTTATTTTTCATTTATTTAATATCTTTATGCATATGAATATAGTATTTCATATGAGTGACAGAGAAATGATGTCACAATTAGTATTATTCTTATTTATTATTGATGAAGTGGGTATTCACCCATGAAAGCTCATGCTCCAATACATCTGTTAGTCTATAAGGTGCCACAGGACTCTTTGTTGCTTATTTATTACTGTTTTTCTCTTACCTGGACAAATAGTCATGACTTCATGGTGTTACAATTAAGTTCATTCATTTTTATAGGGAAATTTAAAATATTTCAGGTGTTGATGTTTAGAATTTTAAATTAAAATACAAATTCTACAACTCAACAGCATGTTCAGGTTTCTCAGAGACAGATAGTGCTTTGTAGATTGTGTGACCAAATTCTGCTATTACATAATTGAAAATTCAAAGTAATGCTATTGAATTCAGTGGCCTTTCTCTGGTGTTACAGCTGAGTAGAATTTGGTCCAAAAAGTACTAGGTTTGGGATTTCCCAAGAAGCCTAAGTGAATTGAGAAGGAATTCGGGCACCTAACTCTTATGTTCATTAGAAAATCTCAGCTCTAGTACAGTCAGCCATGATCTTAAAGGAAGGTGTCCAAAACCTCCACTGCCTTTTCTTGGCATGACAGTGTGTTTTTCCAGCCAGCCTGAAAGCAAACCTGTTTCTTACCTTGGAACCGTGCAGTTCATTTTTAGTTATTCAGCTGGCACCCACGAGTAGTCTTTGGTGTTGAGCTTTCATTTCAGAGGTATACTAGCAGGCAGATCCAAATTTAGGTCTCTGCCTTCAAATGGAACACAAGGTCTAGGATGCAGCCTTTAGGATATCTAGACACCATCTGCCAACGACAAACTTTACTGGCCACTGTATGCATCACTGTTGCTTCCATAGACCTAAATATACAAGGCTGCTGACTGTTTTGTTATTAATGTAATCAATATAGGCTGTTATAATGCCTGAGGCACAGTCCTTAATGAATCTGTGATGATGATGTCCAAACCGAAGCAGAAAGCAGCAGCTTTCAGTCAGGGACAACATGCAAGTAAAATCCTTCATTGTCATCAAAGCCCTGCATATTTTTGCCCCAGCCATGCTCACTTCCTTACGTTCTGCCTGCTCCTCTTGCCCAACTGCTTCTTTCATCTGCTTTTCGTTATTCTCAGCTTCATGACTTCTATGATGATGCCTCTGTGTATGGAACAAGATTCCAGTCCTCTTCTCTGTTCTCCTTCATATCCCTTTAAAACCCACCTCTTTTAAAGAATCCCAACAATCCCTCCACTCTCTCTTAACCTGCAGTGTTTTCATGTGGTTTATCTAGTGTTTATTTGCCTTGTGTTATATAGTTTATAAGGTTGTCAGAGCAGGGACAAGGGGCACAAAGGGAATATAATCTGGTGTCATCTGGCTGGGTGAGAATTCCTCCAGCAAAAGGAAGTTCTCAACTGGTATAAGGCTGGTACAGCTGGCTCTTATGCCAGCTAGGGTTGCCAACTGTCTAATCACACAAAACCAAACATCCTTGCCCCACCTCCTGCCCCGCCCCTTCCCCGAGGCCCCACCTCTGCCCTGCCCATTCTCCGAGGCCCCACCCCACTCACTCCACCCCCCCTCCATTGCTCGCTCTCACACACCCTCACTCACTTTCACCGGGCTGGGGCAGGGAGCTGGGGTGCAAGCTCTGGGAGGGAGTTAGGGTTCAGGAGGGGGCTCAGGGCTGAGGCAGGGGGTTGGGGTGCAGGAAGGGGTGAGGAGTGTGGGCTTCGGCCAGGCAGCACTTAACTTGGGCAGCTCCCGGGTGATGGTGCAACAGGGCTAAGGCAGGCTCCCTGCCTGCCTTGCCCTGCGCCACTCCTGGAAGTAGCCGGCACGTCCCTGTGGCCTTGGGGGGGTGGGAGCAGGGGGCTCCGCATGCTGCCCCTGCCTGGAGGCACTGCCCCCACAGCTCCCATTGGCTGCAGTTCCCAGCTAATGGGAGCTGCGGTGTTGGTGCTCGGGGCACAGGCAGTGCACAGAGGCCCTTGCCCCCCCGAGGGGGCCACAGGGACGTGTTGGCCGCTATCAGGAGTGGCGCAGGGCCAGAGCAGGCAGGGAGCTTGCCTTAGCTCTGCTGTGCTGCCAGAATTTTAGCAGCCTAAAATCTCCCGGGTTGACTTCAGTAGCCTCTGGGAGATAGAGCCCAATTCTGAGAGACTCCCGGCGAAACTGGGAGGGTTGGCAGTCCTAATTGCCAACCTGGTATAGGGGAAGTGTCCTAGGAGGAGGAAGCATAACAGGTTAAGAAGAGAGTGAGGTGGAGCTCTCCTATGGCAGTTCTCAACTGGTGTGGACCATAGCCAGCTGTTGTAAGTTAGAACAGCACTGAGGCTACTCTAACTCACATCATGTGAGAGGTTGGACAGCTTGAGAATCAGGGAGCCACAACGGGCTCCCTTGTGTCCCCAACTCTCTGCACCAAAGATATTCCAGTGCAGTTGATAATCAGGCCCCAGAGCTGGATTGATTGGGAAGGGATGAAAGTGAATGGCCCTGGGCAGAGACATATGTAGTGTGTTATGTATACAGCTCTGGAGGCCAAATGTCCCCTTGTATATGTTTTAGAGTCACTGAATGATTTGATATGATTTTTTTCTAAAGATTAACATCAGTTAAACTATTACAAGGTATTTTTATGACTCTTTGCACCTTTGGCATCAATATCTAACAGCTGGGTGAGAGTCACTGCGTTCAAAAATTAACTCCCACTTAAAGCACGACTCTAACAGCAGCTCTATAAGCTTGTAGCCTACTTACATTGTCATTGTGTTACCTTCAGAAACACTTGAAGGTAAATGCATTACCCCAGGTCTGTATTTGTAGGCATATATGGATACAGTATTTTTTTTTTCAGATTTTTAGTAGCTAATGTTTGGCTAATAAAATAAAACTGAGCAACACTATTGTATTTTTATCAGTTGCCTGATTTATTCAGTCCATATCTAATTCCAATAGAAGAGCAACATGTCAAGGGTTCTGGGTAGGGCTGTCGATTAATTGCAGTTAACTCACATGATTAATTCAAAAAAATTAATTGTGATTAAAAAAATTAATTGTGATCAATCGCACTATTAAACAATAGAATATCAATTGAAATGTATTAAATATTTTTAGATGTTTTTCTACATTTTCAAATATATTGATTTCAATGACAACACAGAATACAAAGTGTACAGTGCTCACTTTATATCATTGTTATTGAAAATATTTGCACTGTAAAAATTATAAACAAAAGAAATAGTATTTTTAAATTCACCGCATACACGTCCTGTAGTGCAATTGCTTTATCATGAAAGTGCAACTTACAAACTTTTTTTTGTTACATAACTGCACTCAAAAACAAAACATTGTAAAACTTTAGAGCCTACAAATCCGCTCAGTCCTACATCTTGTTCAGCCAATCGCTAAGAGAAACAAGTTTGCTTACATTTACGGGAGATAATGCTGCCCGCTTTTTATTTACAATGTCACTTGAAAGCGAGAACAGACGTTCGCATCGCACTTTTGTAGCCGGCATTGAAAGGTATTTACGCACCAGATATGCTAAACATTCATATGCCCCTTCATGCTTCGGACACCATTTCAGAGGACGTGCTTCCATGTGAAGACGCTCATTAAAAAAAAGTACTGTATGTGTTAATTAAATTTGTGGCAGAACTCCTTGGAGGGAGAACTGTATGTCTCCTGTTCTGTTTTACATGCATTCTGCCAGATATTTCATGTTATAGCAGTCTTGTATTATAACCCAGCATATGTTGTTCATTTTACGAACACTTTCACTGCAGATTTGACAAAATGCAAAGCAGCTATCAATGTGAGATTTTTAAAGATAGCTACATCACTCGACCCAAGGTTTAAGAATCTGAAGTGCCTTCCAAAATCTGAAGGGACAAGGTGTGGAGCATGCTTTCAGAAGTCTTAAAAGAGCAACACTCCAATGCAGAAACTACAGAACCCGAACCACCAAAAAATAAAATCAGCGTTCTGCTGGTGGCATCTGACTTAGATGATGAAAGTGAACATGCGTTGATCTGCACTGCTCTGGATCGTTATAGAATAGAACCCATCATCAGCATGGACGCATGTCCTCTGGAATGGTGGTTGAAGCACGAAAGGACATATGAATCTTTAGTGCATCTGGCATGTAACTATCTTGCGACACTGTCTACAACAGTGCCATGCGAACGCCTGTTCTCACTTTCAGGGCATAGTAAACAAGAAGCGGGCAGCATTATCTTCAGCAAATGTAAACAAACTTGTTTGTGTGAGCGATTGGCTGAACAAGAAGTAGGATTGATTGGACTTGTAGGCTCTAAAGTTTTACATTGTTTTATTTTTTAATGCAGTTATCTTTTGTACATAATTCTATATTTGTAAGTTCAACTTTGATGATAAAGAGATTCCACTACAACACTTGTATTAGATGAATTGAAAAACACTATTTCTTTTGTTTTTAGAGTGCAAATATTTGTAATAAAAATAAATATAAAGTGAGCACTGTACACTTTGTATTCTGTGTTGTAATTGAAATCAATATATTTGAAAATGTAGAAAACATCCAAAAATATTTAAATAAATGGTATTCTATTATTTTTTAACAGCGCGATTAATTTTTTTAATCACTTGACAGACCTAGTTCTGGGATTCCATATGATTCTCTTAGACAATGGGACCCAAAGGCTTGGAATCTTGAATGTTAGAAGTATTCTTATTCACCAGTCACCAAACACGAGAGGCAGGTTGTGTTTATTTTAGATAGTATGGACATGTTTCTACGAGTTTCAGGGAGCATCACTGGTGAAGGCTGTGTGAGCACTTTGTACTCTAGAAGTTATCACTTCCTCACTTACATTATCCTTTGCAATTCCAAATTCTTTAAAAAATATTCTGTGCCACATTCCCTGTAAGCAGCTTTGACTTCTGAGATGGCTGTGTTATCAACCATAAGAAAATAATTATAAAAATTAGGATAAATGCCCTTTTTTAAGAGCTAGCAGATATACTTCATTTCACAGGCTGCTACATGGTACATGGATTGCCTTCTTCCGGAGGCCCTGTTTGTGAGGCTTTCATAGACTTCAATGGCTTGGAGTCATGGAATTAAACAGAATAAAGCCACCTCTAAAGTTTATCAGGGTCTTGTACTAGTACTTGTACTTGTCTCCTTTGCTGAGTGCTCAGTTACCAATAGTGCATGCATGCAGCCAATCTCTCTCTTCTATATGGCTGACAAAATGAAAGTCTGGTATATGTAGGTGCTTATCTAGACTTTCAGAACTGGAACCTTCCTTATCAATATTACAGATTTAGAAACTTCAGTCATGGGTGGCCTCATGTCTAGCTAGCTAAACTCTTTTACCTCACAATTCTCTCTCCATTTCTCTCTCATGATTTATGGAGAAATATATGATAGAGTGCTCTGCTCACTGCTCAATGGCATCTCCTCCTGGCTACTGTGGGGATTAGCAATGCCTGGCCAACACCCCTTCCTGTGGTTGCACTCCACCTCTCTCTCTCTCTGTCTGCAACCCTCTCTCACTCCAAGAGCTGCTGCTTTCTCTTCGTGACTCGGCCGTCCAGTCAGGCCACTAAGTGGTTTCCTTTTCCGGGGTGGTCTTTCAAGGTTCTTTCCACAAGCAGCATTAGGCAGTTCTCAACCCCACTGCCCTGATAGTCTTGCTCCAGCAGTGACTCCAACAGACTTCATATCCACTGCCCTTAGCAATGCCACTCTGCAATGATTGGTAGGGGAACCCAGGCCCACCCTCTATTCTGCGTTCCAGTCCAGGGCCCTTTGGTGAACAGTTAAGGACTGCATCTGTACCAAACTGACTCCTCTTACCCCTGGACTCCTTCCTACCGTGCAGCTTCTCCCCTTACTTTCAGGTGTGAGACTGCCAGCTTTCTCCCTGCTACACATTGTTGCCGGCCTTCTGGCTTTATAGAAGCCCTGCCTGTTGCCTCAAAGATGAGCTTCCTTCTAATTAGCTCTGTCCACACAGCCTAAATCTGCCCCATTTGCAGCTTAATTGGCTGATTGGGCCCTCTTGGCCTAATTCAGCTGTTGCCGGGCCGGTGCGGGGCGTACACTCCATCACAAAGTATATTATTGAGCTCTGCTAGGGTGGGATTTTGGAAATTCCGACAAATACAGTGTAACAAACAATTAGCATCTTTCAGACTTCTTGTGCATCATGCATATGTTTGTGCACATACCTTTGTTTTTGCAACAGTTCTTCACATGACTTTTCTAACATACAGGCATAACCAGAAAGCACTGAAATATTATTTGGAGCTTGCTTCAGAGGGTCAGGAGTCTGTGGGAGGAGGAGGATAGTATTTACTTAAGTGATTTCCAGCACAAAATGCAATTTTATGGTGGAATTATGTTGCCGTAAAATGAGCTGCTGCCACAGATACTATATATATTAACAGTTTCAGGTTGTTAGGATAGTGCTTCCCGGGTTGCTTTAGAATAGCTGGCTTACACAGGCAGATTACAGTTTTGTGGGACCCTGGGCCAGAGCAAGTGGGGGCCCCTCCTTACCCCTTCTGCCTGCAGTCCCTCCCCAGCACTCCTGCCAGGGAAATGGGGTGAGGGGATGGGGGCTTGCCCTGCCCCCCCCCACCCGGGTGGGACTCCTGCTGGGGAGCAGGGTCGGGCTGCGGGGGCTTACCCAGCTCCCTGGCAGGAGCGCCAGGCAGGCAGAACAGGTCAGGGTGCCCATTTTTCCGGGTCCCCCTCCCATTGGCCAGGACCCCTGGGCACAGGCCCCATTGCCCCAGTGGCTAATCCTCCACTGCTGGCTTAGACCTTATACATGTTAGTATGCTACTGCATTTTGTGTTTTCATTCCCTCCCCGCAGTTTCTTTTTAGTTACTTAACACCAGCAATTGCCATGTTTCATGGAGAATGTGAACAGCGTAATGATGCTGAAAGGAATCTTGTTCAAGGATGCATAAAATAGTAGGAGGCAGTTCAGAGGGTGGTGAGCTTCAGAGGCAATTTGAAACTTGACTTTAAAGAAAAGATGCAGCCTCCTTTTGTGTGGTTGTTCAGTGCTATTTTGTTCCAATGGCGAGAAATATTCATTGTCTGGTACAACTGTGTATTGGAATTCAAACTTGTGAGTTTGTTTTTTTTACTGGACTTGGCATTTTTTTTAGTGATTTCTGTTCTGAATAAAAATAGTCATTGGGTTGGGATCAGGGTGGATCAGGAGGCTGCTAAATGTCTTTAATTTCTAGGTCATTAATTTAAATCCCAACCCAGTTTAGTAGGGACCACAAAGAACCATACTTTGGCTGTTTGCTGGCCAGCATTCAATGAACTGGTATCCTCAGGCTCCTGCCTAGGTGCCAGGTATCCACATCACACGGACCACCAGCAAAATTGGCACTGATTGGTACTGCTGGCAAGCATCATGAAAAATGTGATTAATTTGTGACAGGGCAGGCATTAGGAAGGGAGTGGGTGGATTCCAGAGGGCCTACACACAATAAAAGGAGCCTCTGGTAGCTGTATCCGGACAAAGGCCAGGAATTGGAAACTACTTATCTCTTTGGTGCAGACTGTCACTGACTATATATTTGTACATCATCTGCTTTAATCAGGACTTGACCTGGCTCTCTTGTAGTCACTACTATAATATAAAAGTTAAATAATAATATTTCCATCCTTCTCTAATTCCAGTTTCAAAATCATGGGCCTTTGGGGTTTTTACTGTTTAAATGCAACAAGTTTTATTTTTGTTATGCAGTGAGGTTGTTGGAGCTTTAAAGCATGATGGAGACAGATTGGTTTTGACAGTCATTTGCGCTTCCATGCATTTGTTTAACAAGATGACGGCTGTCAGGATGTAGGAACATTGAAGTGGCAGCGGAGTGGGGGTGGAACAAATGATCAGTGGCTTGAGCGTCGAGCGATCCAAAGATGCAGTGCTCTCCGAGCAGGTGGGGGTGTGGTGTCTCCTTCCCAGTAGAGCCAATTGAATTCTATGTTCCCCACTTTCTCCTTTCAGATACCTCTCTCAGGCCTCTCCATCCTTCAGCACCTCAGTATCTTTTAAACCCTGGCTGGCTCCCTGCATTGTCTCTCTTCTCCTTGCTTGCAGCAGCTCTAGAGTCACTAGCTTTAGTCCACACTCCCTCCCCTTCCCACAGAGCTGCAGATTGTTAAATGGCCTTCTGGGTGAAAAAACAATAGAGTACTTACACCCCAGACCTGTCCCTGGCATTTGTGGGAACTGTGAATAAACCATAGGAAAAATCACCATGACAGGTTTTCAACTTTAGGGACATACGTTTCCATTGTCTGGGTTTTCTTTGCACTGTAAAGGGCCAGAACTTATCCTTTCTCTTCAGTTAAAGTTGAGATTTTGGGGGAGAATGCTTCCCCCTCAGTTAGATACTGACCTTACATTGATCGATCTCACAACCTTGATTCTGATGCACATGGCTGTCAGCAAGAGTTTCAGAAATATCTATGTGCAGGAAAAATGTCAATTTCTAGTAGACTTTTATCCAGCAATCAGATGTGTATCACAGTGTAAACTTTCCAGATTTTTCATTGAGCAAAAGGAGGGTAGGCAGGCATTGAAATGGATATACTGTTAATATGTATGTTTCTACAGTTCACTACATTTCTGTTTCATTGAGGTTTCTCTTGTCAGATATTTGTAATAGCCCTGCCATTTGTTAAGCAAGCAAAGAAATCTTGACTTCAATTTTTATTGCCAATACTTAATTTTACACAGGTCCTTTTGTGAGAGAAGTTTAGGTATGAATGATATTATTTAGATATCATTTCAGATGGCCCCTACAATTCCACTGCTACTGTTAGGGAACCATTATGTCATGCTGCTTAAATCTGTCTCAGAAGCTGTTAATGTGGTGGTCTATTTCAAAATTGCAGAGAGGAGCACAAGCTCATCAGAAAATTTTAATGGTGATGATTTCAACAAAAGCTGTCAGTGTAGAGAGACTGATGTTTTAAATGTCTTATCAAATTAGTAATAACTATCAGGGATTCTCTACCATGCTGCCCAAAGGAACAGTCTTTCATAAATGAAGCAATTAAGTGCAGCACCTTCTGCACTGATCTAATGCAGACCTTTCTCGTTGTCCTATTAGTTAACTATTATGCCTACAAGTCATGTTTTATATGCTTTCTGCTTGCAAATCGGCAAGGTGTCTGAAGCGAAGATGGGCAAATGTGATCAGGATTTATGGTAAGTGTCTACTGCAGATTTCAAATATGCTGGGTCGAATGAATTGTGATTTCACTGCTGTAGAAGTGGGATAAACCAGGAATATTTCCAGATACAATACAGTAAACAAACATTGAAATGTCAAAATATTTCGGAGAGTGGACATGTTTAAAAAGAAACAGCGAATACTAAAATGGTATCATATCTCAACTCATTAAAGGCTATGAGATGGTTTTGCTACAAGCCCTGAGCAAAGGGCAGCATGTAGTTGCACCACGGCAAGAACAGACTGGAACCAGATTGTGGTTCCTTGATTTCCCCCTGTGCTCTGGAAAGGAAGACCTATACTTGGCATGGATCACTTCCCCCCAGTGCCCTGGCTCAACAGCAATGTTAGCTGACACGTTGGGGGAGGAGGGAGCCAGAGTCAAGGCCATACGCCAGTGGTGGGCAGGGCCACCCAGAGGATTCAGGGGGCCTGGAGCAAAGCGGGGGAGCTGAGGCACTTGTACTCACCCGGCGGCAGTCCGGGGCTTTGGCGGCATTTTGGCGGCAGGGGGCCCTTTAGTTGCTCCGCGTCTTCGGCAGCACCGAAGGGCCCCCACCGCCACCGAAATGCCGCCGAAGACCTGGAGTGACTGAAGGGCCCCCTGCTGCCAAAGACCTGGAGTGACTGAAGGGCCCCCCGCCGCCGAAATGCTGCCGAAGATCCGGACCGCCGCCAAGTCAGGGCTTGTGGGGCCCGAAGCCTGGGGCAAATTGCCCCACTTGTCCCCTCCCGGGCGGCCCTGGTGGTGGGCAACCTGCAGCCTACCCCATCAAGGTAATCCACTGGCAGGCTGCCAGACAGTTTGTTTACATTTGCACAGCCCCCTGCAGCTCCCAGTGGCCACGGTTCGTCATACCTTCTATAGCAGCCCACTGAGCTGCTTTGCCAGTCCTGTTTGAGGCAGGTAAAACTCAGAACCTTGAATTCTGAACTTAGTAGGTAACTAAAGGAACTGATTTTCAGCTACAGTGTTTTGTTATAAAATATACTAATTTGCAAATGAATCTACATGTTTTTATGTTTTCTGCTCATTATTTGTGACCATATACAGTTTTTCTTGTTAACTAGCTACTGTAAAGGATTTTGAAGGGCCATAATAGAATGTTTTATTTTTATTTCTATCCATTGTACTTAATTTTAAAGGCATTTCAGTCCCCTTCCAATATAGTGGGCCTGATTCTCACTTACACTGAGACCACTTTGTACTATTCTGGCTGTGCAAAGGGGCGTTACGGTGGGAGTAAATTACCTTTACATTCGCTTTAAGTCCTCTTTGCACTGCCAGAGTGGCACAAGACATCCTAAATGAGAATTAGACCCCATAGATTTTCTTTATCTGATAGGGCAAGAGCTACTATAATTGCTATTATACTGTACTTTAAAATTAGAGCAATTGTTTAAAATGTTCATAAAATTACTCTCTTGCTCTAAATCTTAATGGTCACCTTTAAAAAAATAAAATGTGGACATTTTTACATTAAAAATAACCCATGAGGATATGATTTGTTTCTCTGTTGCATTTACCCATGTTCAGCTGATCTGACTATCTTTCTTTTTATGGTGATGGGGTTGATCTTTATGCTGTCAGGTCCATGGCTCATGCAGGCGCTCTGGGGATGACTTAAGGCTTTTCACGTTGGTTTCTGTTTGCCGTCTTAGTCTTATCAGCATGTTTTATTCCCTCTGGATGTATCCAGGAATGCAAATACCAGACTTGCTCCCTGAACAAGTTTGTAGCAGCAGCCAAAGCCTTGAGCCTTGTGCGCAAGTAAATTTTCTCCTCACCCATTTATAGCATGCCAAACGTTACCGCTCTCCAAATGTCTCCTCCTGAAAAGCACAATTAGCATGCAGAGGGGCTCAATGATATTTCATTTTATAAGGTTTTTTTCCCTGCAGTTTTGTTTCCAGCACAACAGTATTTTAATTGAATTTCTTTTAATATATAAAGACGGTTTACTCTTTTTCTTCCAGGCCCAGTTACAGTAGAAAATACTGTCCTTCCAACACTAAGCATTCAAAAAATCATGAGTCAGGATCCTCAAAATCATGAGATTGTCATAAAAATCTGGGGATTTAAAAAAAAAAAGATTTTTCATTTTCATTCCAGTTTCTGAGCCTTTAGAGCTCACTCCATTCATGTTTTCAGGCTTTTCTGTGCAAACATTAGGGCTATAAACTTACTTTTTCTTTCAAATGAAAGCTGAGATGCTCACCTAATCACATGACTCCAGGAGCCCTGGCCTTAGGAAGAACATCAAATATCATGCGACTCGCAATAAAATCGTGAGAATCAACAATGCTGTAAATGTATAACAGTGATGGCCCTTATATTACATTTCAACACCCCAATCTTAGAATACTTTTAACTAGGAAAAACAAGAGACTATATCTTTAAAGCAGGGTGCATAAACACAGACCAACATCCATATTTCTTTAAATGGAAGCAGCCTGGTTTTCAGAAGTGCTGAGCTCTTGCAATTCCCACTGAAGTCAATAGGAGCTTTGAAAATCAGACCACTTTTATTTAGGTGGGTTAAGTGTGGGTTTAGAATCCTAAATTGGAGCAACTAGCTTTGCAATTTTGACTGTGGTATCTTTTCATTCCAGTTTCCTTACAAACTACAGTCTTCAAGGTTATATTCATTTAAGACTTGATCTTTGCACCCCTTGAAGTCAATAGTGAAAATCCTATTTGACTTCAGTGGTCCAGGATCAGGTCTTTTCTGTAGATTTACCATAGTCCCTCATTTTTAAAGGTCACTTTATTACAGTACTCAACCATGTCATTCATTAAGATGGGAAATACGTTGTTGGCTGGTGGATTATAATCTATTCTGCTTATTCGGCGAAGGGAGGTAGGTGGAGTAGTTTATTTATATAATTGTGTTTTTAAAATGTGGCAGGGTGCACCAGGAACAAAAAATAGGCACTCTGCTTTGTGCAATGCTTGTACAAACTGGAGGGAAATAAAATAAAACATAATAAAAGTCATAGACTTTTCCAGCCAACACAGCAGTACTCATCATAATACATCAGAAACAGGAGACTAAAAGTAAATCAAAGCCTCTGTAATGACTTGGGAAGGGGAGGGGAGGGTTGAACACACTCGTGATTCTGGGCCTTGATGGAGCAGAAACTGAAGGTAAGAAAGTACCCTTCAGAAAGGAGTTTAGGAAGAAAGTACTTTAGGCAAAGAACAGACTGTTGCAGAGACCAGTGGATGCATAACCACTAACCTATTAAAAAAAAGTTAGTTTGGAAAAGTGTTGGAGGGTATAAATGCAAGACAGATAGATGGACGGCCCTCGAGGAGGTTCCTGTGCTTTGTCTACAATCAATTATTTGTTCCATTCTGTTTTTTTGTGGTACAAATCTAAAGCCCATTCATATCACTGGGAGTCATTCTATCAACTTCAATGGGCTTTGGTTTAGGAGCTATACTATTATCCCAGGGTCCATGCAGAATGTAGGAATTGCAGATTAATCTTGTAGATCCCAATTCAACTGTCCATAATAGCATGCACTTAAAATTAAGCACATACTTCTGAACAGGGATGGACATGAGTGTACGCTTAAATATTTTGCTGAATTGTAGCCCCAGACAAGTTGCAGAGATGGTGTTTGTCTTAGGTCATTTCCTAATGAACAACTTCAATGAGTTGTTCAGAAGAAGAAACTTCCCTGGCTTTTTATGCCAGTAATTATGCTGTTATGTTTTTAAAGCTAACAGACATTCTGTCACACTATTCTTGTACTATGTAAATTTTTCAAGTTTTTAATTCAAAGACATTTTCAGGGACTGTCCGATTTAATAAAAAGCTTTGATCTCTCTTTATTGCCCTCTATCTCTGAGGTGAACATTTTTCAGCTCAGAACATTTTGTTTTGAACAGTGATGTTCCTTTTAATTTAAGCAATGACACTGGCCCTGAGATTTGGTTTTTTTTCCTCATATGATCTAAATACACACAGATGTTTTTTCTGATTCCTAAAAATTATCATGGTCTTCTTGAGGAACTTGTGAAACATTTGCATATTAATCAAAACTCAACAGCCGTACCTCTTCCCTGTTCTAGTTATCTCCAAGCTAGTACTACAATTCTTTATTAAGTCAAGAATTCTCAGATGTGCTCATAGAATGGATCACATTTAACCATGGAGGTTGTCTCATGGACCACTTTCTCTCCCATTTGTGGTTGCATGCTCCACCTCCTTTTTCCGTTCATGACAGTATTGCATCCTATTGACAATTACTGGAATTGTTTACGTAGGAAAGCGTTTACTTAATATGTTTATAGAATTCTCTTAATGTGATTTAGCAGCTGAAGATAAGGTGAAGCCAGCACCATGTGATGAGCTAGCCAGGGGTCAGCAACCTCTGGCACGTGGCTCGCCAGGGTTAGCACCCTGGTGGGCCGGGCCTGTTTGTTTACCTGCTGTGTCGGCAGGTTCGGCCGACCGCAGCTCCCACTGGCCACGGTTCGCTGTCCCAGGCCAATGGGGGCTACAGGAAGCTGTGCGGGCCGAGGGATGTGCTGGCCGCGGCTTCCTGCCACCCCCATTGGCCTGGGACGGTGAACCGCGGCCAGTGGGAGCCGCGATCGGCCAAACCTGCCGATGCGGCAGGTAAACAAACTGGCCCAGCCCGCCAGCCTGCTTACCCTGGCGAGCTGCGTGCCAGAGATTGCCGACCCCTGAGCTAAACCCTTACAAACCACTAGTTGCTCGGCTGATCACCAACGATCCACAGGTCACAGTTTGAGCATCTTTGTATTAAATTCGTTGCCTACCCGTTATCCATTGTAAAATGCAAGACTCTTTTTTTGCCCTGGAAGTTCCATCATATTGTTCCAATTTATTTTTCTGATCTGTTACTTCGTACAGTTTAACAAAAGTTATGATGCTCTATCCTTGTGCCTTCCCAGCCTTTTGGCCAGAAAACAGTAGTTTGAGAATTCAGGGTCCCACCCTTCAGAATAGAATAGGAAAGATTTATTGAATTGTACTTGGCTCACAACAATGAAAACTTCTGGAGCACCTTATCAGACAGAGACATCTTAAGATATTTTTAAAGTTTTATACATTCTGCAGAGTCAGTGATTCTTTAGAAGCCCGTGACAACAAGTATATCTTTACATTAGACCTAAACAAGGAGCTGGGGATGTTCACGTTTCCTTTTGAAGTTGGCAAGACAGCTAAAGGCTGAGGCCTCTAGTTATAGCCAATGGCTGACCCCAATCGACTTAAATGGGAACAAGACCAAGCCCCAAATTCATGTCTTAGATAGGGATAATGTTGCCAACTCTTGCAATTTTATTGCGATTCCCACAATATTTGGTGATTACTTTAAAGCCCCAGCTTTAGGATTCACGGGGTCACTCATGATTGCAGAGAAAAACTGGAAACTTTTAAATTTTCATAGGCTTAAATAATCAAAATGGGAATGAAAAAACTCAAAATGTATTATTGTAAAAAACTCTTGATTTTTTTAAGCCAATTTTGTTAGCTTTTGGGGTCTGACTCATGGATTTGTGAACATTGTGGTTTGGCATTCAGGTAGGCATATGGGGATCCTGTTGAAGTAATTGGGAGTCACACATGCAAGCACAGAAATGGTCTTATAAGAGGAACCACTCAAAATTATTTTGATCTTCTCCCAAAAGGAAATTATGCCTGGGGTGCTCTGCAGCTGCTTGGTGTACAGATTGCAATGTTACTCTCTCTTTCCCTTAAAAAGTCTTCAATAATAAGGCGGAAAATGTAAGTAACCAACTAATCATGAAGTCCAGAAGATACTACTTGCTGAGCGATGATGCACAGTGTTTCTTTTCTAGATTAAAAGGTAACTTGCTTGCAAAAGAAAATTGTACTTCAAAAACAGGGTCTAAATGTGCATCCAAAATCTTCCAGAACTTGGCATGCCAAGAACTGTAAGAATAGATTCTCTCTGTAGAAGTCTGAAAATCCTTGCAGGCAGGAAATGGGGCTGATGAACTAAGGATAGGAGTTGTTACAGAAAACAGGATCTAGAAAGCTGTCAGGAGCGCAGGCTAAAGCTATCTCACTCATCTGGATAAGAAAAGGGCCCAATTCTGAAAACCATCGCCACAAAGAATTTCCATTGGCTTCAATGGGAGTTCCATATCCCAAGGGCATGCAGAATTGAATGCACAGATGTCCTTCCAAGAGACTGGGTTCTTGCCTTAGTACCAGTATGTTAGGTTTTCACAACATGGTATGAATATTTTGTGATTTTATTTACCCTGCAGAATTAACTGTTGCTGTTGTCACTGCAGCCCTAAAAGCGATACAGCAGCATCGTTTGTGTCTCTGCTCAGACCTTCATGATTTTTCCCTTTTTGTCTTGAGTCTTATCTGTGTGCTGCTTAAAAGGTCCCTATGAGCCAGGCCTTCTATACATAGCTGTAGCAGCATCTGGACACTCTGGAATCTCCTCAGGAAGTGAGGCAACACAATTAGTGAGCTACAGGGAAGCAATTATACCCCAAATCTTTCCTTAGTGCTTCTGTTAGCAGCGTGTTTCATGTCACATCTAGTCTGGTGGCTCTCAACTGATACCCAGGAATGTTCACTTTGTCTTGCTCCCCCTCTCATTGCTTGCCTTCCACTTGCCATAGAATCTTCCGGACCTCTTCCCCATGGCCCTGTCACAACATTCCCCATTTCAGCCTCTTTCAAATGTGAAAAAGGTCTCCGTTCAGATCAAGGGCCAGACCAATTTAGTTTTTAAAATGATCCTATCTATCATAGGTGATAGAAAATTGGTAACTTTTTTTTTTGGTTCTTGCCAACATGCCCCCATCTCCCTCACAATAAATAATCATGTGATGTATTACAATATAACTTTTTTTTACACTGGGTCTTTCATTAGAGCAGTATCCCCAAATGCTTTAAATATCAAGTTAAAATACATAATGCATGTATACAGGTCTCTCTGGATCCTCAGCTAGTGTAAATCAGTGTCGCTCTGTTGAAAGAGGTATGCTGATTTATGGAACTTGAGGATCTCTCTCTGAACAGAGTTTAGTAATAAATAGCAAAGGGGAGAAATTATGAGGTATATGCAAATGGGAAAAGATGTTTCAAGCTGTGGTTTAAAATGAATGATGAATCACTGGGGCATTCATAAGGCAGTTCCCAATGGCAGGAGCAGCAGAGGAGAGCACATTTTCACCAGTGATGACCCACGGTGTGAATGAACAGTGAAGATACACTGATGAATAGACAGAGTGAGAGGGGAGTGCGGGGGGTACCATTTTCTTCAAATTCAAGAGAAATATTAAAGCACCTGGATGCTGAGAATCTGTATGCTAAGTTTCAACCTGGGAGGAGCTTTTCATGAGAGGCAGAGATGTTATAAATCTCTGAAAATAAGGGTTTAGAATGGAAGTCCTGACACAGCCCTAAATATAGCTTTGCAAATAAAATGCTATTAATTCCCCTCCACAACTATCTGTATAATAATAATTCTAGTGGTAGTAGCAGTGCTATTAAATCATTCATCATTTTCACAAAGGGGAAAGAGAGTTCCAGTTTTCAGGGGGAAGACAGCAACAATGTATAGCTCTGTGGGGGTTTGAGAAGTTTTTAGAAAATGTTCATTTAAGTTTGAGCCCCTCTCCCCAGGATTCTTACTCTGTTGCTTTTTATAGTTGTAACCAGGACAAAAGTAAAAGATCTGTTTTTTTTTGTCTAAATAAATCTATCAAAACATGCTGACATGATCTTAACGGAGATAAACATCCTTCTCGGCGTTTAAATATGGTGTGGGTTGAGAGAAAAGGCACTCTACAAGAGCTAAATATCAACAATATATTTGAGATTTAAAAGGATGCTATTTTGATCACATACTCTGTTAACAGAACTCCGTGTGGGTTCAGCTTTGCTTTGACTTTGCATGCTGAATCGGCAGTCGTTTTAGATTTCACAGATAAGGTTTGCGGATTTCAGCAAAATGTGTAGGGTTTTGATCCTGCAAACACTTATGCATGTGCTTAATTTTATGCACACAAGTATTCCCATTTACTTCATTGGGATTACTCAGTAATAACGCTAAGCATGTGTCTAAATCTTTGCAGGATCAGGGCCTAAAAGTCATTAACAAGCTGTTGATTTTCATCTTTGAATTTAAGTGAAACAGAATAAATAATACCTCAGATGTGGCATCTCATGAAGATCTATTAACTGAATTTGCTTGTGCAAAACTCTGTTGAGCCTGATCCTCCACTCTATTAGTTAGATTTTTTCCATGGTGTTCTTGGATTTAATGAAGTTAAACTGGCATAAAATTGATGTAACCGGGTAGCAAATCAGGCCCACTGTTGACAATTTAACCTACTCATATCTCTGTATATAGATTGGTCAGATCTTCAGCTGATTTAAATCAGCATAGCTTCATTGAAGTCAGTGTAGCTATGGAAGAGGATGAGAGAAAGAACAAACGACATGTGTGATAGATGTTAGTCATATCTCTTATACATAGAGCCCTACCAAATTCGCGGCCATGAAAAATGCACCATGGACCGTGAAATCTGATCTCCCCCATGAAATCTGTTCTTTTGTGTACTTTTACCCTATACTATGCAGACTTCACGGGGGAGACCAGTTTTTCCTCAAACTGGAGGTCCCAACCCAAAAGGGGGCCGTGTGGGGCGGGCTCACAAGGGTTATTGTAGTGGGTCACAAAATTGCCACCCTTACTTCTGCTCTGCCTTCAGAACTGGGTGACCAGAGAGTGGCAGCTGCTGGCCAAGGGCCCAGCTCTGAGGACAGCAACACAGAAGTAAGGATGGCAATACCATAACATGCCACCCTTCTGTGCTGCTGCTGCTGGCGGTGCCGCTGCCTTCAGAGCTGTAAGCAATGCATCCCTCTGATAGAGTTTAATTAAAAAAAACATTGATTTTTATACATTTTTCTCCAATATATATCTATATAATTTGTTCTAGGTTTGTCATGTTTGGTGCCATTATATTCATGGGAGAATGGGCTTTCACATGACAGGGGAGGGATAGCTCAGTGGTTTGAGCATTGGCCTGCTAAACCCAGCGTTGTGAGTTCAATCCTTGAGGAGGCCATTTAGGGATCTGGGGCAAAAATTGGTCCTGCTAGTGAAGGCAGGGGGCTGGACTCAATGACCTTTCAAGGTCCCTTCCAGTTCTAGGAGATTGGTATATCTCCAATTATTACCTATTACCCAACTTTACCCATTTCTGACAACATTGTATGATCAACATTTCCACCAACCGAAGGACTGGGAGCTGGGTGGCAGCAAGTCCCCCCTGCCATGCCATAGAGGGTGGCCCCAATGAAATTGAAGCAGATTCTTCCTTTAAGAGGTGCTTGTAATGACTAGAGTTGTAACTCTGAATGTAACCAATGCTGTTTGGATTAAGCTGAAGTCACTTCAGTTAAGAATGAGTCATAATAAGCAAACATTCTGCTATTCAGAGGAAATGACTCCTTCCTTTTACATTCCATCCACACAAAACCAAAAAGCCACATCATCAACCGGGAAGAAAGTGCATGCAGTCACGAAGCAAACAAGGTATCAAAAGGGGTCTAAGTTAATCATCTTCATATATTGCCTGTGGGAGTACAGAAAGCAAGTCATCTGCAGCAGCAGGCAGTTTTGGACTTCTGTATACAATGGGTCCGTCTTGATGCGTTTGTAAGCTTGAGTGCGCCATAATTAGTGTCGTAGCTTTTATTATTCACTGTCCTGCAAAGAATGGGATCAGTACCTGAGAGATCTGAATAGAACAACTGTCATCTAAAACAAAGTTTGATAGGGTTTGTAGAGTGAAAGTTCACAGCATCTTTCCAGCCAAATATATCTGGAGGTCTACAGTAGCCCAGACAATTGTAAGCGCGCCTGGTTCGTGAGATTTAACCACCTGGTGAGCCACAGGGTAACTGTCCACAAAGCGTTGGTATACTACACATATATTCGTGTGTAGAATATGTACTACAAACTGCTGCTGTGTTTTGGTTTCAGTTAATTTGCCAAACACTTTCTCTTTTCTCTTTGCATCGGTATTGATGGGTGTGAATTTTCCAATTGTATCTAGCAAGGTAGCTTTTAGTCAACAAATCAAGGATATTGCCATTGGGCTTGTTTATTTTAGCAACTGATTTTCCTCACTACAGTTAAGCAGAGGAGTTCCTGGTAATTTTAAACACAAACACCAGGTATGTTTTTTCCCTATATTTGGTAATGAGACCTCTTCCTAGGCCTGCCTCAAAGAAGCAGAGGGTGAGAGTGTCAAGCCTCATCTGTGTTAGAAAATTACCAGTATAATATCCATTGACAGAGTTTAATCCCATGTATCCAACTCCAGTCGAGTGTGTTCAAACAGTTAGAGATGCAGTAGTATGAATTACCAGGAACTTCTGCCCTGTTGGCCTGATTCAGAGTCCACTGAAGTCAATGGGAACCTTTCTGTTGACTTCAGTGAGCATTGGAACAGGCTCTTTGTCCGTGCTGGCGTAGCACTCCATCGGTTGTGGCTCATTGACCTCTGGGTATGTATGCCAAAGTTGCTGGCACCACTCTGAGGCCCAGGTTCTGGGCAGTTTTCACATGGGCTTGTGGGATACCTCCAGACTAGATTTACAATCCTCATGTTGGCAGGGGCCATACAGATTGAGGAAGGTGATACAGTCACTATGTGAAGAACTATTTCCTTGTAGCCTGGTAAAAGAGGTGGCTTTAGTGTCGGTGGTTTTTCTTTCTGGATTAGACCAGTTATCAACAGACATAGTAAAGAAGACTGTGAGGGGGAGCATGATATACCTACATAACAGAGGTCTGAAATATTAAGCCACACTTTAGCCTCGCAATACCTTTCACCATCGCCAGGGACTTTTTTTGGCTCATGAGGTACGTTTAAAACTAAAGCTCAACTTCTTAACTGTGAGCATTGTGATAGACCCAGGCCAGTTGTGAACAGCAGAGTAGTGGAAGGGAGATATACTGGCCACTGGATAAGCAGTTTTCTGTTCCCTGAGTGACCAGAGCAGGGGCTGCTCCAGTCTAATGAGAACACCTGACTCCAATTAACCTGCTAAGAGTCAGGTGAGGCTGTTAAGCACCTGACTCTAATTAAGGCCCCTCTGATGCTATAAAAGGGCTCATTCCAGTCAGGCCAAGGGGGAGCCAGAGGAGAGGAAGTGTGTGTGTGTGTGTGTGTGTGTGTGTGTGTGTGTGTGTGTGTGTGTGTGTGTGTGTGTGAGAGAGAGAGAGAGAGAGGAACTGGGAGCAAGAGGTGTGCAAGAAGCTGCGAGTGAGTAGGCATAGTGCTGGAGGACTGGGAAGTACAAGTGTTATCAGACATCAGGAGGAAGGTCCGGTGGTGAGGACAAAGAAGGTGTTGGGAGGAGGCCATGGGGAATTAGCCCAGGGAATTGTAGCTATCGCGCAACCATACCAGGAGGCACTCTAGAGAGCTGCAGTCCACAGGGCCCTGGGCTGGAACCTGGAGTAGAGAGTGGGCCTGGGTTCCCCCCAAGCCTCCCAACTCCTGATCAAACACAGGAGGAATTGACCTGGACTGTGGCTTCTACCAGAGGGGAAGGTCTCTGGGCTGTTTTCTGACCTACAGGGTGAATCTGTGAGGCGAGCAAATCCACCAATAAGCGCAGGACCCACCAAGGTAGAGGAGGAACTTTGTCACAGCATGTTACTGTTCCAGGGCAGCCCTCAGCTGTGACTTGGAAGCACCTTTCACAGTGATTTTTCCACATCTAACAGCTTACAGCAACTGTTTGTTTAAATTCGTCATTCTGTGCAAAACGTTGTGGGAATGTCCACTTATTTTCTGAAATGCCAGGCTTTTCATTTTAGAGCTATCATTTCACTGTGTATACACAACCACTTGTGCATTTGGAAATGCCCACCATGTATATATGGATATTTCTCAGAAAGGTTTCACTTATGCTTTGCACTGCTTTCATTTTTAAAGGGCAAGTCATGCAGTAAGCATATAGGGTCAAAATCATGCCTAATGTAAGCTCTGTTTAACTCAGGGCTTGGCTATACTTGCAGCTGTGCAGTGCTGGGAGTTAAAGCTGTCTTTGTACAGCTGTGTAGGGAAAGTGCTGGAGTGTGGCCACACTGACAGCTACCAGCGCTGCAGTGTGGACACATTTGCAGCATTTGCAGCGGTGTTGGGAGTGGTGCATTATGGGCAGCTATCCCAGCATTCTAGTGGCTGCAATGTGCTTTTCAAAAGAGGAGGGTGGGGTGGAGTGGAGTGTGACAGGGAGCGTGAAGGAGAGAGAGTGAGTGGATTTTTGGAGTCGACGATGTCAGCTCCCTGCCTTGCAAATTCCAACCACTTCCCCGACCCCTCATTTACTCTTAAATGCAAATAGCCTTCAGACCAGATAAGCAGCTGCTCCGACGGACTCCCTTCTCCCCCATCCCCCGCCGTGCTGTTTCTCTCCTCAAGCAAACACTAGCTGTGGACATTCATCCCCCTGCCTGCCTCATTCACAGCAAACAGTAGCTGTGTTTGTTTTTTAGATAAGCAGCTCCGGGAGCCCCGAGTTCACAACAAAACAAAGAGAGGCATCATAACAAAACAAAGAGAGTTCTTTAATTAAAAGCATTATGGGAAAATTCCGGAGGTCAGTTACAGCATAGTAAGATTAATCACTGTTTACACTGGCACTCCAGTGCTGCAGCACCAGCGCTGCAGTTGTTATTCCCCAGGCAGAGGTGGAGTACAGCCAGCGCTGTAGCCAGGGAGATACAGCGCTGTATGTGCCTTGCAAGTGTGGACGGTGAGTGAGTTGCAGCGCTGCAAAGCCACCACCAGCGCTGCAACTCTCCAGTGTAGCCAAGCCCTCAGGCATTAGTCCAGTGCTTTACTGTAAGACTGTTTCTCAAACTGGGGTCGCTGCTTGTGTAGGGGAAAGTGCCTGGCGGGGCGGGCCGGTTTGTTTACCTGCCGCGTCCGCAGGTCCAGCCGATCGTGGCTCCCACTGGCTGCAGTTCGCCGCTGCAGGCCAATGGGAGCTGCTGGAAGTGGTGGGCAGTATGTCCCTCGGCCCACGCCGCTTCCAGCAGCTCCCATTGGCCTGGAGCAATGAACCGTGGCCAGTGGGAGCCGCGATCGGCCGGACCTGCAGACGTGGCAGGTAAACAAATCGGCCTGGTCCACCAGGGGCTTTCCCTACACAAGCAGAGACCCCAGTATGAGAAACACTGCTATAAGATATACACATCTGTGGTCAATTATGACTTCTTCTGTTATGATAGAAACTAAATTTCCCCTTTAAAAAGAAGTGGTTGTCCTCATTTTGTTCATCTTGGAATTACCGTGATAATGTGGGTTTGGTTTTATTGCTTCATGTGCATGTGGTTTCAAGCCGATGGACTACTTGTTTGTGAAACCAAGGGTGCAATTAGTTCATTGTTAACACAGTGCCACAGCTACAGTTCATCATAAGAGTAAAAGGTATAAAAAAACTATTAGATCATTAAATCCATCTCCTCACAAGGGCAAAATAGATCCTGGTAGAGGATGTTCCCAGCATTAAACTAACATACTATTGATCTTAACCAAAAGGCCACTACTTCAGAATTTCTCATGTTTGTTTACAGCCCAAACATGTCCACTTTTGGAAAAAATGGCATAATCCAAATTTAGCCCGTTTTGAGTTTTTTAATGTGACAAAATGTTGCCTTTAATCAGTTTTGAATTTTCTCAGGTGTTTTATTTACACACACTGGTAATACAAATGGTTTATTTAGAAAAGTTTACATGGCGTTGTATTTCGGTGAGGACAAGTGCTTAGGACATGTCTGAAAAGAGTTGGTTTAGAAATGTCAGAGTTATAAGTGCTTGACAACTACATACTCTGCAAGCTCAATAGTTTCCTACTAAACTATTAATAGTGTTCTAAGAGGCAGAGCTCTGTGCTTATTTCAGACCTTCCATATTCAAATAAATCTGAATTGTGCTGTGCTGTATACACACTAGAACTTTCAAATGAACACATGCAGTGGGCTGAATTCTGCGCTCAAATGTATGATTGGGCCCCAATCTTGAAAACACACACTTGAGTACTTTACTCATGTGAATAGGCCCATTAGGCTTAATCCTACAAGGTGCTGAGCACTCCGACTCTGACCCAGAAATGCATTTACTTTGTGTGTTAATTTACATTGAGTAAATGTGCTTTACTTTAAGTAAGTCTGTACTTTAAGTAGATGGACTCTCCATTGACTTCAATGGAATTGTATCAGGTCCTTTGATGTCAATGAGAATTTTACCATTGACTTGAATGGGAGCAAAGTTAAGCTGATGCTGAGTTCTTTTGAAAATCCCACCCTTCATGTAGGGCCATCTACATATAAGAGTAATTTATGAGTTATGACTCAAAAATGTGAGTAATCACATGAGTCACGCTACTCATGAGTATTAATGGAAGAGTAAGGATTTCGTGATCATGAGCAGCAAAACCCAGAAGGTTTTGACAGGTATAGTCCTACAGTTTAATAAACTCGTCTAGATGCCACCTCTAAAATGTCTTATTGTTGCAATCACCTTCCTATGTGCAAACTGTCCTGCTGTCAATTTAGATAATAATGTAGTATTTTTCAGAATATATATTTCAGGCTATTATCTGGGATGCATTTTATATGGACGGGTAACATGTATGCTTTGAAACAGATGTACTAGATATCAGTATGTGATATAGATCTTTTGCTGCTTTTCTCTCTCCATTTACTGCAGGGTTATACATCTTTATTAATTATACTATCATTGAGAGCTCCCATTTCCCCCCCTCCTCCTGCCATCCAAACCCAAAGTTACTGCAAGAGAATTCAGAGCTTTTGCTTTGTTTGCTTGTTTCCCAGTCACCCTTAATGGTTACAGATTGATCATTTCCTCCTAAATGGAGCCTTTGAGAAGTGCTGATGTGATTTATGTGCCTTCTGCGCACTGCTGTGAGAAGCTAGCCATTTGTGCCTAATGACCCTCTAGGCACTATGCCCATGAGATCTCGGTCGGTGTATTAGGATGGAAGGCACTGGGATGAAGGTAATTAGAATGGGATTTAAGGCGATATGTCAGGTATCTATGAGATTGGGTTTACAACTAAGGACGGCAGTACGTTATTCCTTCAGTTTAACCGATGGATTGATTCATTAATTGGTTCAGTGCCTATGAAAAGGGCTGACAGACAGTCCTCAAGATTGGAGTTCTCAATTTATTCACAGAATAGGTACAGTACTGGCAGCAGTGGTGTAAGCTTTTCCCCACCCTGCCTTGCTAACAAGCCTCAGGGCTTGTCTACACTTCAAATGTACAGTGGCACATCTGTGCCACTGCAGCACTTCAATGTAGATGCTATCTACACTGATGGGTGGGTTTCTCACATCGCTGTAGTTAATCTACCTCTCTGAGGGGCGGTAGGTAGGTCAATGGAAGAATTCTTCTGCCAACTTAGCGTTGTCTACACCAGGAGTTAGGTTGGCATAACTACACTGCTAAGGGGTGTGGATTTTTCACACCCCTCAGCAACAAAGTTATACTGGCCTAATTTTCTAGTGTAGACCAGGCTTCGTACTGGAAGGCTCACCCTAGGAATGAGAATACAGGTCGTGGATTTGTTATTAAGGCACTAGGACTTAGCTTCTGCTCCACTGAAGTTATTGGGAGTTTTGCCACTGAGCTCAACATAAGTAGGATCAGGTCCTAGTTGTGAATTGGTAGTTCTATCATATTGGTTTTTGTCCCAGTTCCAGTCTCTCTTGCTCCCTCCCTTCCCCCCTGCTCTTCATCCAATCTTAATCTCCATCCACCTGCTGGCTTCCAGGCCTCCTTCCCCAGATCTCCTTGTTTATCCAGTCCCAGTCTACCTCCAACTCCCAGTCTCAGTCCATTTCCTCCTCCTGCTGGCCCCCAATCTCAATCTCCCACTCCAGGCTCCTTGTCCTAATCTGCTCTCCTCTGTTGTCCCTCTGCATTCTAATCAAGAAGTTTCCTCCTCCACTGATACCTGGGCCCAACACAGGGTCATTGAGAGCACTGGAGAGACGGGATCCATGCTGTCAGTTCCAGCGCCTGGACCCAGCACAACCCACAGTGGCTGGTGTACCTTGGCTGAAATTTTCCAGAAATAGTCATCCCAAAGCATGGAAAATGTTAGCACAAATAGTTCAAGTCTGGCAAGGTTTAAACAACTGATAACAGGCCTTATATTGGGAAGTGTTGGGCAACCTTAATAATAGGCGGTGCTACCAGTTGCGCCTATAACTATCATGTCCCTCTCATCCTACCCAACAAGAGTGCCAAATAGCACCCATTACAGGGGTGTTTTTTGAGGACACCTGTCCTTTAGACACTGGACTGATACATTTATTCATTTAGTGTCTGTTGTCATAGCCCTGTCTGAGACGTTATCACAGTAAATGTATTTATAGGTTTAAAAGTGCATTTCTCAGTGTGTCCAACAGTAGCTTGCACTAATTAGTGTTGCCTTAAATGGCAATTTGTTTGTGTTACAATTTGTTTTGTGTGCACGAAAGGACAACCTCTTATTAAAAAGGCACCATATTTTTTGTTGTTAACTGACCCTCCCAGCCCCTAGTACAGTAGAGATAATAACAGGCACCAGTTATTTGGGAGGAGGAGGAAAGTGATATAGTTGCAAAACAAACAAACAAAAAAGGGTTGTACCCAGAGATGAATGCTGCTATATCTTTTTTAAGTTACTGGGTGGCATCTGTTTATCTAACAGCAGCAGCTGTGGAATAGAGCAGACATCACCCCTTTTCAAGAAATCACTCAAGTTAAACGCAGGTCGGCCTGTGTGTCTTTTATGCTTCTGTTGCTCCAATCTTCTGGGACTCTTCTGGGAGCATTGTATTTGCAAAGTAACCTGCTGGTGGGTTTTTTTTTGTTTTGTTTTGTTTTGTTTTTTTCTTTTTCCAGAAGAATATGGTGGTAATTAACCGAATGAGGCTATAAGATGAGACAACCAAAATGCTTTTGGGTCATATCTTCCTTTTGGTTGCATTGCATATAAGCGGAAGTCACTCCAGTGGAATCAAAGGTGTTACTCTAGGTTTACATCCTTGTAACTAGGAGCAGAATTCGGGTCAATAGACCAGATGGAAGATTTGGACCAGCAGCTTGAACACCACAAATGTTGGGGATGTTGGGCTCTCAGGTTGTGGTTTGAGCACATCCCTAACTGTTAGATTTGTATCTGAAGCCTCCACAAACAACTGTCACCTGACTAGAGAGAGAGTGGTCTCAAACCTGAGCCCTGCTTTGGCCCCTGTGTGTCACTCTGGTGGTGCAAAGGCTGTCTTAAACAGTGTAGCCAGTGGTACGGTACCCCCTCTCTGATTATTTTCATAGGAGGTGCATTGGAAAGAAGCACAGCACATATGGTGTGAGGACATGGCTGGAGTACATTGCATCCAGTAGTCCCTGGCTGATGTGCAGGCCCATGGAAAATGTTGCAGATGGGCCGTAATTTAGAGTAGTGGTTCCCAAAGTGGGTTCCATGAACTCCTGAGGGTCCACCATGGCTTATGTGGGGGTCTGACCCTTGAGCCAAGGCCAGAACAGTGTTTACTGAATGGAAGACCCCATTTTGTTCTCAGTATGGCATCCTCCGCATAGCGTGACCTCTTGTGTGGGGGTGTTCTGGTAGTATCAGAAATGACGGGGGTACAGGACATTTAGTAAGATGCCAAAGGGGCCCTTGGGGAAAATTTTGGGAACCCTTGGTTTAGAGCACCATCAAGACGGGGGCTGAATTCGCCTTTGGCTAATGCCAGAATCTGGCTGGGGGACTTCTGCTGCACTCAAAATTAAGCCCTGTGTATATATTCCCAGTATATATGCACAAGGGATGGTGTATTTGTTCAGGTCTGAGGCTGCTCCTGTCAGAGAGTGTTTCACATTAAGGGTTTAGCAAAGTCTGGCCTGCAGACTGTGGGTGTTATGTTTTTCCTATGTTTCTTCTTGTGGTCTCAGATCTGTGCTGGAAGCACAGTGCTTTCTTCTTACCCATGCTTCTGTTACGAGTTCTGTGTCAGGCTCTATGGAACAGAAAGCCAGAGAAGAAAAGTGAGGCAAGATTTTGAACCTAATGCTGCCTTCCTGGCTATGTTTTCTTGATGCTAATATTCCTCTAGATGTAGGAGACTTCTTGGTGCTGCCATCTGACCCACCACGGCTGCCGCCTCCTTCTTTTATTGTGCTGATAGTTTTCCCAATTGCTCTCCAGTTCACTCCTCTCATTCTCCTAGACTGAGCAGATCCATTTTTTTCGTATTGTTGCACAAAGCAATGTGAGATGCTGGGGCACAGAAGGGGAGCAATGGGCAGGCTGACTGGAGGAAGAGCTCCTGTAATGTCTCTTGGCGTGTCATGGTTTCAGATAGGCGGAAAGAAGCTAGAGGGGAGAGGAGATGGGAAATAAAAAGCTGGGAAGACTCCCTTTTAGCTTGTCTAGGAAAACTCACTGTGTTTTAAAAATGATTGTGAGGAATAATTAGCCAGCCCACAATTGATGGGTCATCATAGACAAAAAACCTCATTGTCAGCTAGTCATGGTTAACCCCTAGTCTTAAGAGTTTAACCCAAACTATTATTTAGATAATGGTAGAGTTTAGAGGCCTTGACTGAGATCAGAGCCATACTGTGCTATACATATACATATATTAAGAGATAGTCCCTGCCCCAAAGACCTTACAGAGATTAAGTTACTTGCCCAAGGTCACACAGCAGGTTAGTGGCAGAGCCAAGAATAGAACTAGAAGTATCTTTACTCTCAATCCAGTACATTATTCACAAGACCACAGTGCCTCTGTGACTAGCTGGCATCATGCTAGGTGGACTCCTCCCAGTCATGTTTGAATGTAAAATGCCCTGGTGAAGATAAGCCCACAATGGCTGGAGATGAGAGGAGGCTGAGAGAGAAGAAACAGGAGGGAAATGTTTCCTACTTGCTTTAAGCATCTACTGTGCTATTTTCCAGTGTGTGCTATTGGTGGAACTGTCAATGCTACGATGGGAAAAAGAGTCAGAGAGTGAGTGTTGTGGGAGTTCACTTAATTCCGATGTTTAATGTACATTATATATTGTATTTACATTTGAATAATACCTGTGGAAAAAATGTTGTTTTTTCCTCAAACAGATGGCCCTTGTCATTTTAAGAATCATCTTTCTCTCTCTGCAGTTCCTATGAAACTTGCTGTGGACATTTACATTTAATAATTGTTATGCTACCTGAATATAGATAGTCCCAGGGAATGTGTATGGTGAGTGAGATGGTCATTTTGTAAGGGAAGTGGCCTCTTGGTTGATGTGAAGAAAACAGATTAGTTTAGGTCTGAGACTAGCTGATATAACATACTGAGTCACTAAATCATGGACCTAAATCATCTAAATCCACACCATCATGGATTTTATCTATATGGCTATCTACTATATATAACTTGTGTGTTACAAAACACATTAAAAGTGTAAAAGCAGAGGACCCAATGGTTTTATTGTTTATGTATTTTAAAAACTGTTTACATCCTAAACTCTGTTCAAGGAATGCTGCATGTGATCTATTTTCCCCATCTACCCTTTTAAGAATTACTGTATTTTTAAAGATGAAAGAGAGTTAATATATGTATCCACTCCCCACATGCTGTTAGATTCATCTCATGCAACACTTCCTCTTTCTTAAATGCAGAAATAAAGGCAGATTTTGTCACCCTTGCTCACATTGACACCTTACTCATCATATAGTCTCCTTGATATCAATGGGACTACTCATGGAGAATGGGAATGAGGTTATCATAATCTGGCCCGTTTTATGAAATCATTGGTTTTTCGGTGTGTTTTCTGTGGAATCACAGGACATATTCAACCAATGTCAGCCAAGCATCCTTCAGATCTTCTGGCATAAATCAACATTGACTTCAATAAAGTTATGCCAGTTTACATCAGCTGAAGATCTGGCCCTGTGTTGTTATCTTAGCTGTGTGTATTTAAATGCTTTTGGGAAAGAGATCTAAAGGCATATCCTCAGCTGGCATACGTTGTCATAGTGACAACTTATATTAGCTGAAGTTCTGCCTGCTGATCATTTGCAAAGATGCTGAGATATGTTCACCCCGACAGTCTCTTACTTCCTAGTTTCCTTTAAATACATTTCCAGCCTGTGCTCTGAGGAAAATCTAAGTCCTGTGATGAGAGTAAATTAAGATGTTTGAAGCTCAGCTCTTAAGACTAGACAAATAAACATGGTATTTGAGTTTAGACTGTGTCCTATGTGGCTTATAATTATTACCTGATTTGCTTTAACAGAAAGGCCCAAGTTAATCAGCTGCCACAACATTAGACTAAGTTGTACATTTTGATCTTTTTCTACAAGCAAAGCTACTCCTGTTTATGAATACTCCACATTGATAAAGCAAACTTGATGCACTGACTCAGTAAAATGCCAGGAAGATATGTGACTTTGAAGTTAGAGTCCTGATTTGTATGAATGTCATCTAAGGACAGTGAGGTGAGGGGAGGTGGGAGAGGAGGAGGGAAGCCCTTTTTTTCATCTTGAAAGCCTCCTTATGGTGGATTTGCTGGGGACCAGATACTCAGTGAAGCTCACAGATGTCTCAGGATCAAAGAGGAGCCTTTGCCAGCTCAGTAACTAGAGTGTTATTGATAACAATTCCAGACGGAGACGGGGGTATTAAGAGTAGCATGCTGTTTGAGCTGGCAGAAGTTAGGATCATAAAGTTGTAGCTTTCTCTGTGGAGAACGTACAGCCAGCATTATTCATAGACTTAATTGGTTTTATTCTTTAAACCTAATTCCTATGAAACTAATGCAAAAACCTTTCATTGACACCCTATGCTTCATAATATCAACAGTTGGGATTAGGGACTACTAAATCCTGAGAGGTGATGGGCTGCTCCAACTCCCATGACTGAAAAGTAAAAGGCAAACGAGGTGTCAGCTGGAGCTAAACAGTAAAGGAGATGGGATAATATAAACACTTTAGCTTCACTCCCTTTGCCAGTCCACATCAGTGAGTTTTTCATCTACCAGCTAGGATGCAGCAGCTAATGGGAGCACTAAGAATTTGAATATTTCCAGCCTGGATTTCCATTATTCCTCAATAGTTCACCTCCATCTGGAGTGGCTCATGGCAGGGTAATTTCCTATCTCATATGGGTTCCTAGAGTAACTGTAGTGTTGCCTGAGAATCGGCATTAAGAAGTTGCAAGGGAGAGATTGTTTTCAGTCAGGGTTTGGCTGTTGTTTACCTCTAGTATGTCAAAATTTATTTTAATACATGTTCATAAGCTAAAACCTACCCCTCTTTTTACTGTACCTTACTGATTAATGTTCTGTAGCATTGCAAGAATCTTTCACTATAAGAAAAGAAAAATTGTGACACTTAACCCCCAGCCAAGTATTTTGCATTTTGTGACACTGTATATGTGTATAAACATAGTGGTAAACATTCTCATTCTTGTATATTTTTAGCTTGTTGTAGACCACACAGCTCTTCCCTTTGGTATATATTTTTCTGACAAACCGGAATTAAATTCTATTTTTTATTTTTAAATCAGTTTTGTACAAAACTATAATGGCATGTGAGGGAGTACAAAGCAGGGGTCCAATGCTGCAAACCGTTGCTCAAACGAGTAGCTTCATTAACTTCAAAGTGGCTACTTGTATGAGTAAAGCTTTGCTGACTTGAAAATGAGAGTATTTGTCTTGTGGTAAATAAAGTCTTCTTACCGCAAGACTGCATTGCAAGAAGAGGATAATTTCCTGTCTTACAGTGAGTATGTATCATTGTGTATTGAAATACACATGGTCACTCACATTTGATTAGCTTGGGCTGGATCCTGCTTTTTTTGAAGTCAATTCGAGTTTTGCCATTAACTTCAGTGGGAGTGGGAACTGGCTCCTGTGTTTTGAAATCACCAGTTTCAATTATATGTCAAATTAGACTAAACTTCAAGTCTGCTTATTTTTATGAGCAGTGGTTCAAATATTGTTAAATAATTAATGAAATATATCAGTGACTTGCAAATATATGATGGGTGTAAAAAACGAGGATGGAAAGAATTATTTACGGTGATGCCTAGGGTATAACTAGGAAAAATAAAATGAAATTAAGAAAAGAAATCTGTAGACTGAATTTCCGGAAGAATTCCCAGAGAGATGTGTAAGCCTGAGGAATTCTTTCTCAAAGGCATTGATAGAATCCCCAGTACATGGGATGCTTAAAACTAGACTGCACAAAGCACTATAAAATATATTCCAAAGAACCATGTTACTCTGGTAGAGGGTGGATGAGATGATCTAATAAGTCTTTTCCATTTCTAATTTCTGTTGGTTAGTCAGTATGTATTGGGTGTGAGCAAAGTAGTTGAGGTAAAAATCAGAACCAGCTTGATATTTTGCTCAAAACTTAGACTTTCTGTATTTATCCTTTTTTTTTTTTTTTTTTTGAAAATATGCAGTAACTTGCCCCAACCTCACATCACTGCCCCCATCCTCACTGTACTGAGGCATTTGTTAGGTAGCCTGTTCTAATCATAGACGATTAGGGTTGGTAGAGACCTCAGGAAATCATCTAGTCCAACCCCCTGCTTAAAGCAGGACCACCCCCAACTAAATCATCCCAGCCAGGGCTTTGTCAAGCCGAGCCTTAAAAGCCTCTAAGGAAGGAGATTCCACCACCTCCCTAGGTAACCTATTCTAGTGCTTCACCACCCTCTTAGTGAAATAGTTTTTCCTAAAATCCAACCTAGACCTCCCCCACTGCAACTTGAGACCATTACTCCTTTTTCTGTCATCTGTCATCACTGAGAACAGACTAGCACCATTCAGGTCTTTTTCAGCAGATGACCCCTAACTTATTGCCATTTGTGTCTTATGATAGGTTATGAACTCAGGTGGTATGTTAATTCACTGTCCTGGCCAGTATGTTATTGTGATCAACATTTCACGAATCACTGGCCTCTTCTTCTATTATCATATTTTTTGTCAAAGTATCGAGGACTTCATTCTTCCCTCATTTTCTGCTAGATTTATGCACCTATGGAAGTGGTCTCTGCTTTCACTGGCAGCAGTTGCTTTAGCTTTCCAGTCTTCCATATTCTGTGAGTTTATGTCAATTATTTACCATGCATCTGCCACCAAAAAGGCACCAGATGCAGTACATAAAATAAAGAATCATAATCAGGTTCAGTGGCTGAGGTATAGGGTTCTCAACATCAGCTGTCCCCACCCTTTCCCATCTGTGCAGAAGAATAGGCAGAAACAAGAGAAGATAAATGGTCATGAACAAAATTACTCATACTAGGACTTCAGTTCTCAAAATAGCCACACTCAGGGAAGGGAGTTTCACTGAGGACAGCCTGCCACCGAGAAAGCCTGACCTAGATTGAACCTCAGAAAAATGAGCAAGATCAACCTCACAGATCTATATTACTTTGGTGGGATATAGGGTGAAAAGCAATCCTGCGAGTACCTCGTGGATCAGTTTTTGATTTAACAAAATGTTCCCACCTCATCATCTCTAGTGACTTTAACACTTTTCATAAAAGGAGTGGGTTTGTTTGTCATGGATTGTCTTTCCAAGTTTACTTATTTTACCTGCTGCAGCTTCTTGAGCTTCAGAAAAGAGGCTGTGAACAAAGTACTCTCCTGAGGAACTTGCACAAAGTTATCCTATAGGCAGACATTCTGAGGAAACAAGTCGGTGAATAAAACTAAGTTAAGTCAGGATTTAATCCTCCAGGAATCAAATTTTGAATCCTGAGCTAATAGCCGTTAAGATTTGAGTCAGGACTTTGAGAGTTTTCAGTGGGCCTAGAAGAAAGATCTTTTGAATGATTTTTTTATGCTGGGTACTAAACAGTAGTTAATTAAAGCTGGCAATGAGGGGGTTTCAAGAAGCTAACATTTAGATGACAGGCAATCTGATTCCCATCCTGAGTTAGAAGAGAGAGGTCATTGTGTGGTGAAGAACAAGTAGTGGAACTGATCCAGGTGTTTTTAAGGGAGAAGATGTATCTTGTGCTTACAACTACAAAGGGGCGAGTGTCCTTTCAGGAGTTCCTATTCTCACCTCTTCCAATACGTTTATTTAGTTTTTCCCAATACATGTAATAGTAGAAGGCACCTGGACAATTGGTGTTTGCTATCCTGAAGGTCATGTCTCATGCCTTTTGGACCATGAAAGCCAAGCGTGGTATTTTCAAAGCTGCCTAAAGGAACTGGATTCCCAGTTCCCAAAGCCACCTAAGGGATTTGGGCATCCAGTTCTTAGAAATTCCCACCCTAAGAGCCAAATCCTGCTTTTCTTCCTTATGCCTCTAGTCTTATTTACTGTGAGCAAGAAACTCCAGCACTGAGAGTAGATGAAGATCTCATAATAACACTACTCTATATTAAAGATTATTTTAGTAGTAATACTGTTGCAATAGCACCTGGAGGCCTCAACCAAAATTGGGGCCCTATTGTGCTAGCTGCTGTACATACACATAATAAAAGTTCCTGCCCTGGAGAGCTTACAGTTTCAGTTGCCCAAATCAGATAATGGGTGGGAGGAATGAATATTTTTCCCTATTTTACAAATGAAGGAGATCAAAGACTGATAGAATGAGGAATTGAATCTAGAATTCCTGAGGACTAAGCCAGTGACTTAACCACAAGGCTATCCTTCCAGCCCTTTGGAAAGGGTACTATGTTAGTGTGTCAGATGCGCCTCTTCTTCCTTTATCGCCCCCCACCAGCAAAAAAAAACTTCAGTCAGAAAATGGGGGAACCCCTTTGAAAGAGGAGTTTCCCTGCCATACCCACTGCCCCAAATCAACAGGCGAACAAATTCAAAAGAACCTATGAGATATTAAAAGAATCATCAGAGCCAAAGTCTTGAAGTCAACTAGGCTTGTGCAATGTGGCGCTTTTGGGTGAAAGGTAAAACTCAGCCATTGACTTTGGGAATCAAGCCCATTTCCATTCTATTCTGTTCTTTACAAGTTCTTATTCCACACGCATCACCATAATATCTGAGTGCCTTCCAGTAGTGAATTAAGAATTGTGAGTATCCTCTGTTGTGTGGTTTGTTGTCTCTCTCATCCTGGTCTCAAGGGAAGAAGTGTGTGTGCAATTTTAGTTGGTAGGGATTTTTTTTTTTTTTTTTTAGTTCTTGTGGGAGTTTTTTTTCCACTGTCTCGGACTGGCCCCTGAGAAACTGCTGTCTCCTGCACAGACAAATTTACTCTCATCGTAGAAAGTTCTCTTCTGCTACAGAAGTAGTTATCAGCCACAGACTCCACCAGAGATCCTGGTGCCAGGCCAGGAGTGCCTTGGAAATAAGAACCAATACCTTGAAGCAATACTTTTACTGCCTGGCAGTACTGCTACCAAAACAGGCTACCAAAAATGCATTCAGATGTTTGCTATCTATTGATCTTTGAGCCACCCAGACTTGGGTGAACCATCAAGAATTATGCCAGAAGGAGGAAGTGTATATTCTAGTTCTGAAGGAAGCACAGATGGTGCGGGGTGAGAGAGGAAGGTGAGAAGTTGGCAGCATTTATTATCACAATAAAATCCTTGCATACCTTAGTTGGGAGTTGGGAAATGTAATAAAAACTCATGGTATTCCTGACACTTCCGTGAAGTGAGTCAAGCATTGGCAGGGCTGTAGACTAACTGTCTTAGATCTCTCTATGATAACCCTACTGTAAAAGTAAAGCAACTTACTGTCTGTTCTTTTGATAGGCTTAACCATTATATTGCTTTGGATCATGGCTTAAGCCCTCTTGTACCTAGGGTAACCAGATAGCAAGTGTGAAAAATCGGGACGGGGGTGGGGGGTAATTGGCACCTATATTTGAAAAAGACCCAAATATTGGGACTGTCCTAATAAAATTTCACATAATTTGGAAATGACTGTGGAGTTTTTCATGTGAAGGGGGGCTTGGTATGGCATCTTCAATTGACTTAATACTCTGGAAGTTCACAGTCCTTCTGGAAAAAAAAGATGAGATTGGACACTGAACACTTTTTATCTTTTCTTTGTCTTTTTAGTATCACTAATTTAGAATTGAAGCATGGTTTTGAATGGAACCCATCTTAACACATGCAGACTAGTAGACTGCTTTGTGGACAATTAGCAGCCATTGTGTATCTGTTTGTGATACAGGTATTTAGCTCAGAAGCCACCTTTAATTCCCTAATACACTGGGAAGCCTGCAAGGAGTTTGGAACTTTGGTATGGATCCTTCCTAAAGCTTCCTGTACCACAGGGGTAGGCAAGCTATGGCACGAAGGCGGCACGCAAGCTGATTTTCAGTGGCACTCACACTGCCTGGATCCTGGCCACTGGTCCGGAGGGCTCTGCATTTTATTTAATTTTAAATGAAGCTTCTTAAACATTTTAAAAACATTATTTACTTTACATACAACAATAGTTTAGTTATATATTATAGACTTATAGAAAGAGACCTTCTAAGAACGTTAAAATGTATTGCTGGCATGCGAAACCTTAAATTAGAGTGAATGAATAAAGACTCGGCACACCACTTCTGAAAGTGCTGACCCCTGCTCTACCACTAAGTCAGATGGGCAGCTTCCTTGGTTCACACCCGCTGCTGTTCTCCCTGCTTTGGCTGCTGGTGAAAACTTGGAAGATTTTCTTCTTTTTCATGAGCAAGATCTCCCAAGCTGTTTGGCAAGATGATAAGCCTCGACCGAACGCATTTGGCTCTCACTATTAAAAATCTGCCCACTCTTGCACAATGCCAAAGCAAGAGCAGGCATATATTACAATAGCACATCTAAAAATACCATACTCCTGCTTGCTCTGCTCATAGCTGCAAAAGTACACCACTCGCAACAAAGCGATTCAAAAAGGAATGCTGTGTTCCTTGCCCTTATCCCAGCAGCTGCCACCTACCTATAGAATTCCAACCCAGCTTCCACCTTCATATTAATTCATGTATTTCCTCTCTTTAATGCAAGAGTAAATAATCCAAGAGCCAACCTTCACCGCACAGTCAATTGTTGCCTCTCAACAGCAGTCCCATTGGACCACTAGCAGAGTCAGTTCAATGGCTTGACAGCATCTCTGGTATCTCTAACATCATTTTCTCAGATTCACAGGAAGGTTTTCTTGGCAGAAGAGTTCATAGCAGGAATGTCTTTGCATAAAGCATAACTCTTTGTAATACATGCTACGTTGCATTTTTTTTAAACGGTATGTTTTGTGGAAAATGCTCTCTATTTTAAAGAACTGCCTATTTGGTTTAGAATTAGAAACCCAAACAAATACTCCCTCAGATGATATCCGTCTGTCTATAGCAACAGACTGTATAAACCTCCATGGACGGGATAGAACATCAGTCCTCTCTTAAATAGCCCCCATTCATTACTAAACACAAAGGGACAGATCCAAGGCTGATGTAAATAGGCGTACACCTCTACCCCAATATAACGCGACCTGATATAACATGAATTCAGATATAACGTGGTAAAGCAGCGCTCGGGGGCAGGGGGGCTGCGCACTCTGGCGGATCAAAGCAAGTTCAATATAACGCAGTTTCACCTATAATGTGGTAAGATTTTTGGCTCCTGAGGACAGCGTTATATCGGGGTAGAGGTGTAGTTCCATTCAGGTCAGTGCCCAGTGCCACAGATACCTGGTGGGTTTTTTCCAGCAATGACTACTTAAAAGCTCTCACCAATGACCTTCCTTCAACCAGGTTCCCATTATTGAATGACTTTCCATTATATTCTAAATAATACCTATCTCTAATGGGTTATTTTTGTCGGTGTTGTTTTTTTTGGGGGGTGGGGGGAGAAAAGCATTGTGGATCTGAAAATATATTAAAGCCATAGGCTTTGTTTAATAGTAAACAAACTAAGGAGTGTCTGGCTTTGATTACTCACTGCCGGGTGCATGAGAGATCTAACATTTGGTCTGTTGTGGTGCTGGCATCATTTTAAAATATTCTACACAGCTTTTGTCTGTCTAAACAAGCATATAGCTTGATGAAACACAAGGGTGTTAGGAGAGAGAAGGTTGTTTGCTTTTGATAGGAGTTCCTGGCTTTCTGTTTTAATAACAATAGTTCAGCCTCTTGTAGATTGATCAGATTGAATGGTTTGATCTTTAAGCATTATGCTTCAGAAGCAGAACACTGTAACATGAATGCCTGTTCCATTCATCAGGTCAGCACAGGCTGGGTTGAAAACCCTGACCACAGAGTAAACTGTTAACGTAGTCTGTTAAGTACCCACTTTTAAAAAACTCAATGTACATAAATATCAGTGTCATGTTAGAAGGCATCAAAATAACTGACGCACAGTCTGTTGGCTTCAAAGACATATGGTCTTGTATATTGAAGGATAAACATCAAAAGGGTTTGGGTAAGTACCTCAAAGTCTGGATGCTTTGTAGATTCTCTGGAAACTGCTAAATATGGATTAAAAACTCTTAGCAAAATAGGCTTTTTTGCAGTATTTCATCCCCTTGAGGCTCTGTTTTTGGTCAGAGTCCAGAAGTCCAGAATTGTGCAAAAACGTAAAGTAATTAACCAAACATTTCAGAACCATCCAATAGGTCTGAGTCTAAAATTGGGCAAGGGATTCCACAAAAGTACAGGATCTGCCTATGCAGAACAGCTAACAGGGAAGGGGTTTTGGACTCTCAGTGATCTCTGCCACAGTCTGTCCACTGGATTTGAGTCCATGGCTGGATTTATATTTTTTTTTCAAGGAATTTGGTGTTGAATTAGCCACCAGAGGGAGCCTATCCAGTTGTTGGAGTCCAATGGAAACAGATTGAAATTGACAGAGTAAACAGTAGTGTTCAAATGTCATTCAGTGGTTCATATTGGCTTTTACATAAATGGAAGCTCAAATGAAAGTCAGACGTTGCTTAGTTTTACTTTTTTATTAAAGGAAACAAAAATACTTTTGCCCACTTTTTTTCTTGTCATGGGAAATAGACGTGCATAAGACCTATGGGTACAATTTTCAAAAATCCTTCAGCATTCTAGAAGCCTAAGTGCCATTTTTCAAAAGTGATTTAAACAGTAAGGAGCTAAGTCCCATTGATTTTCAATGAGGTTTAGGCTCCTAAGAACGTGCATCAGTTTTGAAAATGGCATTTAGCCTCCTAAGTCACTGAAGCACTTTTTAAGCAAGAAAATAAAGCTACAATAATTTAAAGTCTCACGTTGTGGTATTAACCTAGATTCTCCATGGAGTTTGCTTTTGCATTTTAGTATTTAATGTATGTTTGATGATGATTTATCTGTATAAAGGCTGTGGATAAACTTTGATTGTTGTCTTTAGTAGAAAAATGAGCCTGATTCTCCATGTCCAAGTCATTTACACCTTTGTAGAGTGGGCAAAAAATGAGTGTAAAACATTGCTGTTCAGTTTTGGTATCTTTTTACATCCGCTTTGCGTGGAGCAAGGTGCAAGGCAGTGGAGAGTCAGGCCACAGGAATTCATTCTCAGTATAAATAATAGAATCACAGAAATGTAGGGCTGGAAGGGGCCGCGAGAGGTCATCTAGTCCAGCCCCCTGCACTGAGGCAGGACCAAAGTATGTCATTTAGTACATAATTTGGGCATTTCACTATAATGAAGCACATGTTTCACAAAGCAATATTTCCTCACTAAGGCTCCAATTCAGGAAAACATGCCTATTGAGGAAAGCACTTACGGACATGCTTAACTTTAGACACATGCTAAGTCCCACTGACGTCAATGGGATTTAAGCACATATGTTTAAATGCTTTCTTGAAAAGCAGTCAGTTTATGCAGATGCTTACATGCTCTCCTGAATTGGAGCCTAGAGGGCCGATCCTGCAAACATTCTAAAGGACTTAGTTTTTACAACCACACTCACAGTAGTAAACACTAAGCCTGTTAGAAAGTGTTTGTGGGATCAAGCCGTAAGTAAGCCAGAGACATCCAGAGACAAGTGATTTATTAGCTTTAACAAGGTGTTTAGACAAGGTGGTGAAACTCCTTTGGCCACTCTCCTGAATCCATCTCCATCATTGTCCAATACACCTTCTGGGCTCTGACCCTTCTCTGTTGCCTTCTGATAACTCTTGTTATTATCACACTAGTTCTCCTTACACTCCTGCATGGCTGCAGGGCTCCTTGTTTCTCAGAACTGCAAGATATACTGGCTGTAATTCCCTCATTTTTCATGAAGTCTCTTAGGTATCTATCTCTGCATCACCAAACCTGCACCTCTCTAGTCTGATACTTTTACACTAATTGCGCAATATACCTGTCATTATCATTACTTCTTTATCCTGTTACCACAGTGTTTCTCTGTGTATGTGCAGTGGAGTTCCTTTGAAGGCTAGTAGGCTATGGCACTTCTGACAGATTGGCTATGTAATGAAATGGAAATGTGTTGCATGCATTAATACATAGTGGGGAGAATGTCAGTGTTATGAACTAATTCATGACAACATAAATTAGCACAGAACTGAATGATCGTGCTCGTTAAGAATTGCAACTGTAGAGCTGTGCTACCTTTGTTGTATCAGGTGTGGTTATATGATGGGCACTGTTTTTAATGTAGTAGTTATTATAGTTAGCAATTGAGATCACTCTGATTTAGAAAGTTTCCTTTTTTGACATAGGCTAAATTGTTAACAGACAACTTTACCTGTATATTGCAAAGCCTAGTCAAAAATGCACTCTGTGCCAAGCAGCAATCATGGTTCACTATTGTGCATATCCTGCTTCCATGGCCATATTCATTTATAAGTGAGGAAAGGGTAATATTTGGAAGAAATTAATTTTTAGACGCATGTAGGACCCTGAGCATCCAGGTTTAGCATAATAATGAAAGGATGATATATTGCCAAGCTGCCTGGTCTCACCCATGTTATTGCTTCAGACATGAAGCAGCAAGGTTTTCCATATGTAGCATTCAGCTTCTTTTCACTGATCCTTCTTTTCATTATTATTTTTATTATACATCCATGGTGGCATAGCACAGTGCAATGAATAGTAATCTCAGTGGCTGGAAATGTATTATAATACTTCTAGATCCTGATTCTGAACTCATTGTCCCTGGTGCAAAATCAGGAGTAACTCCAGTGAAGCCAATGGAGGTAGACTGTTGTAAAACTGATGTGAGAGGAGAATCAGGCCCCTAATAATTAATTAATTCCATCCACAGGAACTAGACTGCAAGGGTGAAATTCTGGCTCCACTGAAGTCAATTCCAAAACTCCAATTGATTTCAGTGGGGTCAGTATTGCACCCCAAGTTGTCTGTGTGAAGCTATATATCAAATACGAAGTGGTATCATATATAATAATAAACTGCAAAGTCATCTGGTAGATAGATTAGATATGGAACTCATGGTGGTGATTATCAGCGTGAGACTAAAATGGCTGCGCTATTCACAAGTAGCAAAGTCACCGAGTGTGTTATGCAGGTTGTCCTAAATGATTGCAGATAAAGGCCCATATTTTTTTGAAAAAATGAAAGTTTGGTTTCTGAAACACAGTTCTGCAGAAGGGGGTGAAATCTGAGACAACTTTTTGGTGGAATGGTAGGGTAAGCAGGACCCTGGTTATAAAGTGTAAGTGTCCTTACAAGAAGCAATTTTAAAAATAGCCCAATGAAGTTTGGCTGTTTGTTTGGGGTTTTTTTTAATCCAACTTTGGGCTGAGAATAGTACAAGAAGGTCCAACTAACTGTTGAGCTGCTGGTTCCTTTGTCATTATAGAATGTGGAGTCCTGAATGTGTGCAGTTAATGGAGAGTTTGGAAGCAGCAGTAAGATGCAGCAAGGGTTACAGCGCAAAGCAGCTATGCCCAAGTCTGCTTGCTTCTCAATCAATAGAAAAGCAGGGTTGAATTCAGGTTCTTTTTGTTTGTATGCATGTGGTGCTGTGGTCACCAAAAAATTCAAAGCTTGAGTCACTTTTGCCTTTGTGGTATTTTAGAAGGATATTTCACGGCATTTAGAAGAGTCACTTATTTTAAAAGCTAAAAATACACCATTGAGACTGTACTAACTGAAGACTTAAGGTTCAAGGGCCCAATCCTGCAAACCCTTATTGGTGTAAACAGTCTTTATTGATGCAAGTTGTCCTATTGACTACTGTGAGACTATGCACGTGAGGAAAGACTGTGCAGGACTGGGCCCGAAACCAGGGCCGCCCAGAGGATTCCGGGGGCCCGGGGTCTTCGGCGGCGGGGGGCCCTTCCGTTCCAGGACCCGCCGCCAAAGGGCCCCGAAGACCGGTGGCGCCCCCCCCCCCCCCCGCCACCGAATTACCGCCGAAGCTGGACCCGCCGCCAAAGTGCAGCCCAGTCTTCGGCAGTAATTCGGTGGGGGCGGGGGGGCCTGCCACGGGTCTTCGGGGCACTTTGGCGGCGGGTCCCGGAACGGAAGGGCCGCCTGCCGCCAAATTACCACCGAAGACCGAGCTGCACTTCGGCGGCGGGTCCCGCTCCGTCTTTGGCGGTAATTCGCCAGCGGGGGGGTCCTTCTGCCCCGGAGCAGAAGGACCCCCCGCCGGCGAAGACCGGGAGCAGAAGAAGCTCCTGCGCCCGGCCCCGCGAGAGTTTTCCGCCCCCCCACCCCCGAGCGAGTGAAGGACCCCGCTCCAGGGGCCCCGAAAAACTCTGGTGGGGGCCCCTGTGGGGCTCGGGCCTGGGGCAAATTGCCCCTCTTGCCCCCCCCTCTGGGCGGCCCTGCCCGAAACTGCTGATGTTACTGAACTGGGTGTGGGCTCAAGAATCAGCAAATTTGAACCATTGAATGGTGGTGTCTTCTCTTTTTTTCTTACAGTGGTCAATGTGCCTTTGAAAGTATGTTCACTGGCATTGAGTCTAGAAGTACAAGAAAAGGAACCATATCGGGGTGCATAAATCAAAGTTTGAAACTCAGTTGTTTTCTTGTCCTAAATTTCTAAAAGGCCTACTGACCTGCAGTCAGGTCAGTCTACTTGAAGACCTGTTTCCATATCGTTTGCTGATGGAGTAATTTATAAGCAAAAAATGCACAGTGCTTCTATGTGTTTCGCTAAATCAGTATTTTATATTAGTAAAGTCAGTGTTTAACATTAGTCATTTTCACTGTTCATTTGGGGGGGGGCTTGATTCGATTAAATCAATGAAAAGATTACTTTGAAGGACTTTGGATCAGGCCCTTGATCAAGTTGTTTCTTAATTTTTGGAATGGCAAACAATGTAACAAAACATATAAAGAAAAGCATCCGATGTAAACATGCATATGGCAGGGGAATGCAGAAATCCCTTGTAGAATAAAAGAAGCTGGTACAATGGTACTCTACCGAAACAGGCCCTAATCAAACTAAGAAATAAAATTAATAGTAATAATAATATTCTGTACGTAAAGAGCCTCCAAGATCAGTGTTAAAATTTAATCTACATGGACTGTATCCAAGCAAACCACCACTCACTCAAAGTCAGAAGTCTAATCTAATGTTATAAACTGGGAGACTGCACCCACGTACAGACTAATCAGAAGTTGGTTTCAATTTTGGTTTTAACACTGAACCATTTTGTGTGGGAAAGGAAGCACATCTAACTAGCAAAGGCTGTATTTCTTCATAAACCTAACATTGGAGGATTTCTTCTCATTTTATTATGTCTGAGACAGCCGAGGTGGGTGTCATCATTTGCTAATAAGGCTCCCCTGGTTCTCCTTTTCAGATTAGAAATCATTGTATCACACCTAGCCAGGGCCAGATGTGTCATAAAGACAAGACTCGTGGTTGCCTAGGTCAGCAGAACATTCCCAAACTGTTTGTGAGAGTGACTGCAGGCTGCTAGGGGGTGATATATATGGATCTGATTAAGGGCAGGCAGGGGACTCCTAGAGATGCCTCTGCATTCAGCCAACCAAAAATTCCTCACCTTTTCACAGGAACTCCTGACTAAAGAACTGCTTGTTTTTGGTTATGCTGAAAGAAGAACAACAAACCCTGAATATCCTCAATAACCACTTGGAGACTGATTTTCCTAGAGGCTGAGCACCCATAGCACCCCCTGGTTAAAGTGGAGCTGTGGGAGCTCAGAACTTAAGAAAATCATCTCATGTGACACTCGTGCCTGGAAACCCATGTGGATTCTCTTGCACTCAGCAGGCCTAGGGGGAAAGTCAGCAGGGATTCCCCATCAATGATTCCTCTGGATTCCTGGGACCACTGCTGAGCAGCAAAACCAGATGGCCTCTCTGCCTCCTCTCCCACTGCTCCACTTGGTGACTTACAGCCATCAGGGAGTGGCAGGTCGGCATCAGGAAAGAGCAGGCAGGACAGAAGGTGAGTAGAAAAAACATGCTTCAGCCCCATAATCTCCCAGGCACCCAACCCAGCAAGCTGCCCCAAAATCCTCCAGCCGTCTCACCACACATGCACTCAGCTTCTCAAGCACCCCCTGCACCTCCCCCCCACACACACTCACAGAGTTACCCCAGGACCGACCAGGCATCCCATCTCCCTAACAGCACAGCATCCCAGCACTCATGTAGCTGACTCTGGAATTTCTCATCAACAACTTGAGTTTCCCCAAGCATCTCCTCCAGCTGCTTCCCTCACCTTCCCTGGAAATGGGGTTCCTGTGTTTGTGAGGAGGGGGCTGTCCCATCTGTTACTTCTGGGGAATAACAAGGAGCCTGCTGAGCCCATTTGCTCCTAGGGCTTGAGGTGGGTAGGGAAGGGGGTGGGTGGGCCCCTTTGTCTCAGCTCTGCCACTGCTTGTGGAGGAGATTGGAGGAGAATGAACTGTCATTCATCCATGAGAAATTTCATACCTGGAGCTGCCCGGAGCCCAAGGGCTTTGTGCAGCCCTTACTCCTGTGAGCATTGGCATAACTATCCTGTAGGTGTAAGCACCACTTGTGGGAACAGGAGTAGCATGACTGAGACCTAGAAATTAAAGCTAGTCAAACAGTTTTATGATGTCTACATGGAACCTGACTGACAGGGCTGCTTGCTGGTGATGAGTCCTGTGCCACCAGGGGAATGACTTTCACACAGATTTGTGGAATGGAGAATCAGAATACAGGGTATATTTGAAAAAGTTTATATTTGAAAAAAGGAGCAGATTAGTAATAGTAATTAAATGGGTCAAATACTGCTGATTTGCAACAGATCTTACACAGGAAAAACTCCCATTGAAATTTCATGGCTGTTCAAAAGTGGCAATTTATTATTAATTATTATTATTATTAACCTTACAGTAGCACCTACAGGCCCCATCCAAGATTTGGTCCCTATCATGCTAGGTATTGTACATGCACATAATGAGAGACAATCCTTGCCTTGAAGAACTTACATACTCAATAGGCAAGATGGACAAAGGCTGGGAGAAAAGTGTTGTTATCCCCATATTCCTGGGGAACTGAGGCTTAGAGAAATAGTGTCCAAGGTTACGCAGGAAGTCTATGGCACACCCAAGAATTAAACCAAGACTCCTTGTCTAGTATGTTAATAACAAGATCTCCATCTTAAGTTGTCGGGGGTGCAACAATCACTCTGCTTTGCCTTAAAGTGCTCTATAGGCTCCAAGAGAAATGACTCCGGTTGCCAAATTGTGAGAAGAATTTTGTTTTTGTTCTCCTTGCCGTACCTACCACAGCTCACTGCTGCAGCACACTGGTTGGATTGTTTTAGCAACTCTGCAGTTACCTGAGTGGTATTTTTTTGTGGCTTAGTTATGGTCTGGCTCTGTTTCTGTACCTTCCAGAAAGGTTTCAGAGAGTGGTGGGGCCAATGTCCCTGAACTGAAAATTCCCACCTGTCTCTTGTGTGTCTGTCAAGGAAAGAGTGGAGAAAGCCAAATTGAAACAAACCAACCCACTTCTACATCAATTTCATCTTATTATCTAAGGGCCATATCTCCAGATGGTATAAATTGGTGTAGCTACACCAGCTGAGGATCTGGCCTTAAATTTCTCCTTTGTGCTATCAAAACACTCCAACTATCTACATCAGTGTGAGATTTCTGGATATACTTATAGTTTAGAACTATACAGGATGGTACAAGATGAAATTTTCTTGATTGTTATTCAAAAAATGGCTACATGTATTTTTAGTTGAACTGTAAAATCCTGCCTTGATTTAATAATTGTATTGAGCTGTGGGGGCCCCAATCCTGCAACTGGTAGCATGTGGGATATAGTGCTGTACCAGCCTGGAGCCCCAGTAAAGCCAGTGGGGCTCGGCTCGGGCACAGCAATCCACGCACACTTTATCCACTGCAGGATCAAGGCCTAATTCTTCATGGATAATAGGGCCGGATTTCCAATTAGACACAGTAGGTACGTGCCTAGGGTCACCGGCGTTCTAGGGGCGCCTTACCTCTCTAAAAGTGTGTGCAACACAACGGTCAGTTGTAGGCAGCGAGGCGCTGAAGATGCTGTGCCTAGGGGCATGTAAGGTGTAAATCCGGCCCTGTGGATAAGGCCAAAAATGCTGCCAGCCCCTTTCCTTTCACATGTCAGTAGGCCCATATTTCCCTGCTCTGACATCACTACATTCTTCACTCCATCTTTATAAGATTCATAAACTCACACAGAGCAACTCGATTTGGGAATGGGAGACTATGGCCCTGATCCTGCAAACACTTGTGCATTTGCTTAACATTAAGCATGTGAGCACTGGTAGATTTCAGTGGCCTTGATGGTCACCTGATGCAGTTCTTGCTGCAGTACAGGTTGTCGTTGTCCTAGAATGGCATAATGCCAACTCTGCACATCAACAAATGGCTTGTACAAGCTGAGGATGTAGTGAGTGTGTGATGGAGAAGACAACTAGTCTAAGGAGTGATATTGCAATGAGTAGCACCTTCACCTCTTTTCTCCCTTCACCTTTCATGCAACTTAGGTCAGCAGAAGGCAAAAGAGTAGACCTAGTCTCCTCTCCTGGAGAAATAGGTCGAAGGGGGGAGAAACGTTTTACACGGGTCTGCCTCACGTAGAGATTTGGCTTTCTAGGGACCCACCAGCAGGGGCCTGAAGCAACCTGAGGGCTGGGTGAAAAGATGAGCCTACCAGAGGAGCTGGCTGGTGGTGGTATACTTTGACTCCCAATCTAGAAGTCCCTTCTGTGCAGTACTCCCATCTGTAGGGTCCATCATGGTAGAGGAGTGACAGAAATCCGCTGGAATGAATATAAAAGAGAATTCTCTATTGAGACTGCTGGACACAGACAGGACCCTGTAGTGCTCTCTGGCTTTCTACTTCCCAAACTAAAGAGAGACTCTATTGCCTAATGTCATTAAACAGGATCCACAGGGGTTTCCTGACACTCTAGGGGAGCATGTCCACTGCACGGAAATATCTCTATTCCTTCCCACATGAGAGTAGCTGATGTCCCAAGGAGTGCTAGCATGGGCTGCAGTGGTGAGAAATCCTCATTGTGCTTTGTTGCAAAGCTGTCCATGATAGAGTGCCCCATCTAGGAGTTACATGGGGAGTAAACACATGTGAGTCCAACTATCCCCCACCCTAGCAGGTGTTGTAGAGGGCTGGTGCTCCATCCTCCGACTGAGGCCTCTGGAGTCTCATCTGTTCTCGGGGTCCCCTGCAAAACCACAGAACAGCCCGCAGTAAGTAAATGGGGTGAAACAAAAGAAAGGAAAAGAAAAAACCTGCAGGAGAAACCCTGGGAATATCACTGTCTACTTCAGAGGCCACTGAGGTTCCACTATAAGTCAGTCCTCTTTCCCCCTCTGCTCAGGAGTCCTGCACCAGGTATCCACTAATAGGGGCTCTGCAGTCTGTCACTCTTCTCTTCAGGGCTGGAGAGGCTCAACAGCCTGTTCCCTTCCTCGGGTTCCCTCTCTTTTAACTCCTCCTTCAGTCCTGCCATGATTTGCCGGTGTGGAGGGGCAGGGCTGTTCCAGCCCAAAGCAGCTCCTTAACCCCTTCCATCCTAGTGAGGAGTTTATATATTTCGTTACATACATGGGGCAGGCCACAGTCTGGCTGCAAATTAAGTCCTGTCTAGCTCTTGATTGTGTTGCTTCTGTGGTTGCCAGCCACGCAGTGTGAGTCTAACTACTTCAAGTATGGATAGGGATTGTGCCTTTTTATTTTCTGAACCTTGGACAATTACATAATTTATTAATAACCAAGTGCAAGCGTGGTAATAATTTACAAATGTCTGAGGGTAGGTCTGCAGTGCAGGCAAAGGTGTGACTGCAGTGCAGTAGCACAGGTGACCACACGGGACGTACAAGCCCACCCAGGAGTCCGGATATGTACTCAAGCATCTAGCCTGTGCAGTCTCCTGCACCATCACAGCTTCACTGCTATTGTTATTTCAGCTAGGTAGATCAAAGCTAGCTTGGATATGTCTACAAGTGCTGCACTCACCCCTCTGATCACAGTGTAGACATACCCAGAGTCTTCACATGCCCTCTTCTGTACTCTGAGTGAATAGGTACAGGCTCTGAACCCCCTAGACTAAGGATCATGCGTGTTTGTATGGTTTCCTGTCAAGGGGCAGTCATTAGACTCTAGGAGGTGTTTTTTCGTGCAGCTTTCCATGTGAACATAGCCTCCCACATGGATTTCAGCAGCATCCCCAGGCAAGAGTCTCTGAGATTGCTGAAAATTCTGATTTGATGAAAGATCTTCTTGTCTCAACAGGTACTATGGTTTCATCAAACCATGTACTGACAAGCATATGGGATGATGTTTATATGCTCACTTTACTTCTTGTTTGCACAGTGCTTTGAAGATATAAAATATCATAGGAATGCTAGCTTTATTTATTTATTATTTTATTTATTTATTATTACAATTATCTTACTCTCCCCTAGTTTTGAACAGCGGTTATTCATGAGAAATCTGTGCAACAAGTGGGAGTTTTTCAAACTTTTTCTGGTCAGATTGTGTCCAATCACATGATGCCAGGTGTCTCAATGTAACCTTGCTATGATGCAAAAGCAAATAGGCTGGTGTATGACAACTGGAGAAGCCAGCAGGTATTTACAGAAGAGCCAGCAATACAAATACAACATCCACCCACCATACAAAGAATAATAAACAAAAATAATAATTGATGATAATAAGGCCTTTTGGCTGATTGCAGATGTCGTGTAATTGCGGGGCCGGTTGCTAGAATCCTCCATGGAGATGCAGGATTATTTTTGCTGTTTTACTCTGATATCGGTTCAGGTAAGTTCTCTTAGTTCCAACATTCAGGCCTATCTCTGAGGTAGAGGGAACATGCTCTACAGGGAAAACCTTAGGAACAACCACATTCAAACAAAAGCTTACGTTTACATTTTATTTTTGTTAATTAGGTTAGTGATAAAGGGAAACCCCAGGCAGGGGGAAATTTGAACCGCTTCCAGTGTCTGATGCGTTAAGAGCAGGGTGAGATGTAAAAACACTTGCTTTCTGAAGGAATCTGTGTATATATTGCTAAGGGAGATAATGAATAATATCTATTTTACTATTTTTGAAGATATAATAATAATACATTAGTGGGTCTATGTTGAAAGCTATGGCATTGGTGTTTTCTCCTGAGATATGTGCACGTTATGCACTATAATTGTCTGACCCGCTTGATGCTTGGAAAACTGTCCTTTAGAAGATGTTTTCCAAGCTGCTTGGCAAATGGCACTTGCACCTTTTCTCAGTGTAGATCAACTGACAGGTTTCTTTCTTCAGTCCTTCATTCCTTTCTATTTTCTTCTTTTCCTTTTATCTTTTCTTCTTTCCCTCTCACCCCCTGTCAGGACTGAATCCCCACTCTGGCACTTCGAGTGCAGAAGGTGGCGGCCTGCAAGGATTCTAAAAAATAATACTTATCACTCCAGGCTTGTATTAAACTCCCAAGGTTACAGCTTTTCTCTGACCTTGGCTTGGTAAACACAGCCACCACCCAAATGCAAAAAACCCCTTGGACTCAGGAAGGAACACTTGGGAATTCTTCCCTGTAGGGTACCCTCAAGCCACCCCGCTCCCCAGGGAAGAGCTGAGAAAAAAAACAAAGGAAATTAGCTGTTGCTACCAGCTAATCAAACAACATGCACAAACCTCTTGGTCCTGCTTTGTGCATGGGGTTAGACTAGATGACCTCCTGAGGTCCCTTCCAACCCTGATAGTCTGACACCAAAAATCCAATCCTGTTCCTAAAAAAGGTAAATTTTATTAAAAACAAAAGGGAAGAAAATAACCTGGAATTTGGGCTTTTGCTAGATTTTAAAAGAGCAATTCCAAAAATTAAGCACCCAAAATAGCTTTCTTGGGGGTTTAGCTTAAAAGTTACAAGCAAACAAAAGCATCTTGGGTTAGCACATAGGAGATCCACAAGCCAAAATAAAGAAATAAACCTGATCACGTTTATCTAAACGTTCCCTATCCAAATGATTCCTTCTAGGTATGAAAGATAATTTTTCATACCTGGTTCAAACCTTACATGGCATTACTGCTTATAGCATTGCTGCTCCATGTCCCTGCAGCCCAGAGAGACGGCAGACAAAGGGAAAGTTTCTGTCCCAATTTTAAAAAGTTCTAGTCTTCCCATTGGCTCTTTTGGTCAGGTGCCCTTTTCTTTGCCTGGGGGACTTTTTTAACTCTTTACAGGTAAAACAAGCAGAGAACAGCTACACCAAGAGGGATTTTACAGCTAACTGACTGGCTGGGTGTCCATCAAAGGGAGTTACCCCCCCCCTCATTTATCACACCCCCATATTTTTTTATCTTCAGTTATTCTTTCTCACCCACCCTTCCTTTCTTTACTTCCATTCCTTCCCCTTTAAAATCAGATGCAGCACCATGGTAATAAGCCAGGTTCTTTGGACATTTCTAATGTTGTGTTTGAAAACTTGACTGGCAGATACTGCGTATGAGGGATTTATAAATACCCTAGTAGCTGTATGTTGTAATTAGCTTCATTAATTGATACTGTCATTAAGCTAATATGTTATAGATGGTTGGCCTTGTGACTGCCCTCTGCTTCTAAATAATTTGGGTAAATTTCCAGCTGTCAATATGGGATAGAGAGGTTATTTTTTAAGTAGCTTATGCCTGATTCTGGGATTTTTTTACTCAGACAAAAGTTCCACTGTCCCTTTGCCCTGGTTCTTCCCCAAATCTATGAGCTGCCCCCACTCGTATCACTGGGAGTTTTGCCAATGACTTCAAGGAAAGCAGAATCAGAATAAGCCCACACCTTGTGTACACACAAAGTGTACGGCTTTAACTTTAAAGTTGTAGTTAACGAGGACAACCCCCCTAATGTGGATGCAGTTATACCACAATAAATGTTCTTATACTGGTATAGCTTATTCCCGTATGGGAAAAGGGAATAAGTTCTACCGGTATAAGGTACCATTGTATCAGCATAACTACATCCACACTCGGGGTTGTAATGGTATAACTACATTTGGTCAAAAATCACACCCCTGACCAACATAGTTATACAGCTACAAAAACTGTATGTAGATCATGTCTTAGGTCACTTCTACCCGTACAGCGCTGCAGCATGTCTGAAGAGCTCTCCCATCGGCATAATAAAATCACCTCTGCGAATGGCAGAAGCTATGTCAGAGGGAGAAGCTGTCCTGCCGACATAGCGCTGTGCACATGAGCATGTACGTTGATGTAATTTACGTTGCTCGGTGTGGCGGGTTATTCACACCCCTGAGTAACATAAGTTATGACATTTTGGAAGGTGTGGTGTGATGGAGAAGAAAAGACAGGGCATTTGGATGACTACAATCCTGTCCTATTGGAGATGCATTTTACTGTGTTGCTGATGGTACTGGGATCAGCTGATTGGTTTGTTGAAATAATTATATTGAGTGGCTGGTGAGGAAAATAATGTTTACAGAACCTAATGGATTCCACTTGTTGAGTTAGTGACACCTCTATTCTATTCAATTCATATATACGTACTGTTACTATCATTTCAAGGCTGCATTTCTGGACCTGTCTTACCACATTTCGCTAGAACGTCAAGACAGCCAAGGTCATGGCTGAGCAATGCGTTTTCACTTTCCAAACTGTAAACAAATTACTTTGCCACACACTGTATTGCTCTCTCCCCATTAGAAATACTTCTTTACATTTGCTTACCAAGCTTCTTTCCTTCTCTCAACACCAGGCATTTTAAAAAGAATTATTTGTGCTCATTTCCATATTCAAATCTTGGATCTTCACAAATAAAGATCATCTTTGCTGTTGACTCGTGATGATGATATTTTCTAGACATTGTATATGTGTCATTATGTTTCTTGGGGTGTGGTCTGATAGTCAGAGCAGGGTACTGGGAGTCAGAACTGCTCAAAGCCATTGACTTCAAGCAAGGCATTTGTAGCAGGTTTGTAACCCTACAATCCAGCTCACTAAGGCTCAGTGCATAACAGAGTGAGTCTGGTCTCTGCTGCTTCCTCTGTGCTTCAGGGGGGAAGTGATCTGTTGCAGCTCGTTTGCTGGTTCAGATAACTTTCCCCTCTGACCTGGCTCCAGTCACAGGCTGGCAGTTGAGGTATGGAGCTATGGTTCTGCCCACCCCTTGCTCATTCTTGCATATTCCGCACCTGTCTTTTTGAGGATGGGAGTAGCAGGCTGGGAGGTGCTGCTCTCCCTCCTTGCAGATTCTGGCAATGTGGGTGGCCCATGCAAGGAGTAAAGGAGTCCCTTAAATTCCTTGATCTGCCCCTTACGTGCAGTTGAGTTCGCAATCTGGACCCATAAAATGGGATTTTCAAAAGTGCTCAGTGTTGGCCTAACTCTGCTTCCTTTAAATCATTTGGAGCAGAGTAGGGGAACAGTGGGGCATTTTTGGAAATCTCATTCTTAATCCCTCATTGCTGCAGTTTATCAATCTGTAAAATGGATATTATAGCAATAATATGTACCTAAATCCTATCATTAATGTCTATAAAAGCACATTGCCAGCCTCAGAGGAAAGGGCCTATTAGTGCAAAGCACTGCCATTATTGTTACAATACATGCGACGGTATATCCAGAGCTTTCCTTAAGGATAAGAGTTGGCTGCATTATTATTCTTGCTGAGAATCTAGAGGATGAAGATAAAATTAAAGTATCATCTTGTTCAGCTTTCTCTGGCTTCACCCAAGCTATCAGCACAATGGACTTGCCATTTCTTTGGTGTGTATGTGTACTGCTGCCCTCTGCTGAACGGAATCAGGCCTGTTTAGGTATCGGAGGCTATTATAACCCCAGTAATAGGACAGGGACTGCTATTTACTGTATACTTGTACAGTGACTAGCACTATCACTGAAACCAAGTTGTTTGTTATGGGGTTTTGTAAAAATAATATTTAGAGGCATATGATATGTCAGAGTGGACAGAGCACTGGACTAGTACTCAGGAGGCATTAATTCTGTACTTGCCACTAACTACTGTGATGGGAATGATAAATAATTAAGGGAGATTCTTTTAGCTCAGGTAGTAGAGGTCTGTGTTTATGCTATATGTATGCAGAGAAGACAGTATGTAATGTTAGCGCTTAATCCTATGTTCCCACAGACTCTGGGTTAGACCCTCTGGCACTCTGAATATGATTATGGTCTGTGGGGACTGCTTCACACCAGGGTTATTTATTCTTTCCTTCCTTCCCTTTTCTCTCCAAAACCCATCATGTCGTGTTTTTTTTAATCTTTGTGCCTATAAATACATACATACGTGTGTGTGTGTACTGTATATATAAACTCTAAATTGTGCTGAGTTTGGAACTGTTAAACAACAGCATCTCTATAGTCTGCTTTTGTAATATAGACCAAATTGTCCCCAGAATGAACTGTCAGCTTCGCCCTCCCCAGCCCCATTAAAACATTATAGATCTTTTTGGTATGGTTCCCTTTTGGTCCAAATTATATGAGTGCAACTATAATGGCTCGATCCTCAGCTGGTGTAAATCAGCATCGCTCTATTGGAGTTCTTGGAACTAGTCCAGTTTACAGCAGTGCAGGATCTAGCCTTAGATCACTGTTGTTATATTTATTTGATGTGCTTTGTTCCTGCTAAAAGTGATAGTGCAGCAGCCACAACCGTCCCCTATTTTGTAATCTTAATGTCCTTTTCCTGCAATAGAGAAAAGATTAGGCAGGCAACCCATCCGGTGGCTGTAGTGTGACTCCACTTCAAACTGTCTGTCATCTTTCACCAGTTCCCCCTACTGCTTCCTCTTCACTGTGGAGATAATGGAAGAGTTTCCTGTGAGCTCATATCTCTTTCTGATAAATGGCTGAGATCTGTATTGAAAAGCATTGTCTAGCTGCTCTTGCGTTGTGATAAAGGAATTCTGTAACTGTCTGCATTGTGTTTTGCTTCCTTTCAACCAGAGTATAGCTGAAAGGGTCAGGACCGTATCCTTGGCTGGGCCAAGGCTCTGCTCAGAACTGCTGAGGAAGTTCGGGAGGCAAAGATAATTTTTCAAACCCCCTTTGCGTTTTTCCTAGCCCCTGGAGGTGATGGAGGCTAATCTGTCCCATGGCATAAATTATGACCTGCTACAGTGGCCCCTACAGGCCTCTTGGGGATTGCAGGAGCACAGCACGCTCCAGCCACACTCTCTGCCTCCACTGGCATGTGCCCCTCTGATTGGGGAAGTGGCATGGATGACATAGTGCATGCTATGCTGCATGAGCCAGGGATTCCTCCCAGATAATCCTCAACTGCCTGCATAGGGAAGCTCTGTGGTCCCTACACCCAAAGATTCCAAGGTGTAGGGTTTGTATGATTGCAAAAATTGGTACTATTCAGTTTTTTTGCTTAAATCCTTCCATTTAATTATATAAAAATCCTGGGCCAGTATAGCTCGACTCTAATCTTTAAAGTGATATCAAAGCTCCTCCCACTAAATCTAGCATTGCGTTCAGCTTTGTGGGTTTTTTTAAGGAGTTGTATTGCCAGCTTTCTGCCTGAGAGACCGGGGGCCAGATTCTGCTCTTGCTTACATTGGTGTCAGTCAGAAGTAACTCCACTGAAGCCTATAGAGTTACCCCAGTATAAGAGTGGTGTAAGTGAGTACCTGATCCAGGCCCTAGGTATCGGATGTTTCCAGATAGCCATTGAAATATATTGGATACTGTTAAGAAGAGAGTTTGTAATCTGTGCAGAGCATATTTATGTCACTTGAGAACCTTCCTTTCTCATCTAAATGAATTCAGCAGCAAAATGTGCAGTGCATTATAATTGCATTATTTCTGTGATCCTCCCAGGCTTTTGCTTATGGTTGATAAGTAACACAATGACTTATCTCATCCAGCTCCATGAAGTAGCAGCCTGATAGCAGGCGCACAAGGATGCACGCTCACAGGATGCTCTCCTGGAGTAACTGAGCAGACAGCAATAGTGCTATTGTGATAACTATTTGGATAGCTAGAAAACTCGCTGTGCTCTCAGCAAAGTCAAGTACGTGTGTGAGCTACACCTGGAAATCTCCTTTTGGCCCTCCCTGGGGAGTAGGGGGAGAAATCACCACAGAGGGAATCTTTCCCTAGCTCTGACTGCTGCATAGCTGAGCTTTGGATCTGCTCTGAATAGGCTGGTGTGGAGGGAGTGATTGAGTGGGCACGGGGTGGGGCCAGTACATCCAAGTTTATGTAGATCCATGCAGCAGCCTCAAAACACTGGAACAGGGCAAGTGCCAGTATGCTGCAGAGGGCCTGTACTGGGGCTGAGGATGCCAGCCCCCTGACCTCTGCAGAATTCCATGCACAGAGCTCGGTTCCTCCGGATTTGGATAATACAGGATGAATTCCACCCTAAATGTGCTTTGCAGGTTGTAGGGAATAACTGCCTTTCTCCCCTAGAAAATGTCATTTTAAATCTGTAACTGAAACAACTGCAGTGTGGTCCTTTAGCCCCTGGGATGGGAAAATGTGATGCTTTAGTGACGCTTATGAAAAATATATACGTGTTAATCTCCATTTGAATCTGATGGATGGTCACCACTTCAAAGTAAGTGTAGTTGGCGTGCCAGACATAAACTACTACTTTACAAGGGGTGCTTGTATACAACAGAGTCCAGAAATCTGAGACGCTAGACCAGGGACTTATAAGGATCTTTTCAAAAATAGATGCACTTCCTTCAAATGTATTTGGCCTGGCTTATCCAACCCTCCCTGTTAAGACCCCTGATGTTTAGATTGCCTGTTTGGATATGAAAGAGGAGACAAGAAAGCAAGAGACTGGAATTCTCACCGCCATTGGAACAGCTTACCAAGAGACATGGTGGATTCTCTATCTCCCAGAATCTCTCAAACAAAGGTTGAATGTCTTTCTAAATGAGTTACTCTAGTTCAACCACAATTTATTTGACTTGATATAGGAACTATTAGTTGAAATTCTATGGCCTATGTTCTGCAGGAGGTCAGACTATACTTAGACTATATGCTCCTTGGGGCAGGGGCCATGTTTTTGTTCTGTTTGTACAGGGCCCGGATAATCTTCATCCTAGAATATTAAGGGAATTGGTGAGGGATATTGCTAGCCCGTTAGCGATAATCTTTAATAAATCCCTAAATTCGGGGATTGTACCGACTGACTGGAGATTAGCTAATGTAGTTCCTATATTCAAGAAGGGGAAAAAAAGTGACCCGGGGAACTATAGGCCTGTTAGTCTAACATCTGTAGTATGCAAAGTCATGGAAAAAATCTTAAAAGAGAGAGTGGTTCCGGAGCATGAGGCCGATGGCAACTGGGATAGATTACAGCATGGATTTACGAAAGGTAGATCGTGCCAAACCAACCTGATCTCCTTCTTTGAGAAAGTAACAGATTTTTTAGACAAGGGAAATGCGGTGGATCTAATATATCTGGATTTCAGTAAGGCGTTTGATACGGTACCGCATGAAGAATTACTGGTTAAATTGGAAAAGATGGGGATCGAAATGAAAATCCAGAGGTGGATAAGGAGCTGGTTAAAAGGGAGACTGCAGAGGGTAGTATTGAAGGGGGAACTGTCCGGTTGGAGGGGGGTTACCAGTGGAGTTCCTCAAGGCTCGGTTTTGGGTCCGATTTTATTCAATCTATTTATTGCTGACCTGGGAACCAAGAGTAGGAGTGGGCTGATAAAGTTTGCGGATGACACCAAGTTGGGGGGTATTGCCAATTCGGAAGAGGATCGGGATATTCTCCAGGAGATTTAGATGACCTTGTAAACTGGAGTATTAGTAACAGGATGAAATTCAATAGTGAGAAGTGTAAGGTTATGCATTTAGGGATGTCTAACAAGAACTTTAGTTATAAGCTGGGGACGCACCAGTTGGAAGTAACGGAGGAGGAGAAGGACCTAGGAGTCCTGGTTGATCGTAGGATGACTATGAGTAGGCAATGTGATGTGGCCGTTAAAAAAGCTAATGCGGTCTTGGGTTGGATTAGGCGAGGTATTTCTAGTAGGGATAAGGAGGTGCTAGTCCCGTTATATAAGGCGTTGGTGAGACCTCATTTGGAGTATTGTGTGCAGTTTTGGTCTCCCATGTTTAAGAAGGATGAATTCAAACTAGAACGGGTACAAAGAAGGGCCACTAGAATGATCCGAGGAATGGAAGGCCTTTCATATGAAAGGAGACTTGAGGAGCTCGGTTTGTTTTCCTTAACCAAAAGAAGGATAAGAGGAGATATGATTACACTCTTTAAATATATCAGAGGGATAAATACCAGGGAAGGAGAGGAATTATTTCAGCTCAGTGCTAATGTGGACACGAGGACAAATGGATATAAACTGTCAGTCAGGAAATTCAGGCTTGAAATTAGACGAAGGTTTCTAACCATCAGGGGAGTGCAATACTGGAACAGCCTACCGAGGGAAACAGTGGGGGCGAAGGACCTCCATGACTTTAAGATTAAGCTAGATAAGTTTATGGAGGGGATGGTATGATAGGATAACGGGCTTAGTCAATAGGTCAATTAAGTGCCACACTGGCAAATAGTACAATGGGTCAATGGTATGATATAACCTTTTCCAGAGGGTTTGGCTGGAGAGTCTTGCCCGCATGCTCGGGGTTCAGCTGACCGCCATATTTGGGGTCGGGAAGGAATTTTCCTCCAGGGAAGATTGGCAATGGCCCTGGAGGTTTTTCGCCTTCCTCCGAAGCATGGGGCAGGGGTCGCTTGCTAAGGAGTGGGTGGATCAGCTTATGTGGCCTGCATCTTGCAGGAGGTCAGACTAGATGATCATAATGGTCCCTTCTGATCTTGAATTCTATGATTCTATGATTCTATGGGGCCCTGATTCATGACTGGGGCTTCTAGGCACTACTGCAATATAAATAATAATGAAAAACGAGACGGTCGAGAGGTGATCATAGTGGTCTCTTCTGGCCACGAAATCTATGAAATAACTCATCATTAATGGAGAAATGGTCTGAAGTTGATAGGGTGAAATTCAATAAGGACAAATGCAAAGTACTCCCTTTAGGAAGGAACAATCAGTTGCACATATACAAAATGGGAAATGACTGCCTAGGAAGGAGTACTGTGGAAAGAGATCTGGGAGTCATAGTGGCTCACAAGCTAAATATGCGTGAACAGTGTAACACTGTTGCCAAAATAAAAAAGCAAACATGATTCTGGGTTTATTAGCGGGAGAATTGTAAGTAAAGCATGAGAAATAATTCTTATGCTCTACTCTGCGCTGATTAGGCCTCAACTGGCCTATTGTGTCCAGTTCTGGGCACCACATTTCAGGAAAGATGAGGACAAGTTGGAGAAAGTTCAGAGAACAGGAATAAAAATGATTAAAGGTCTAGAAAACATGACCTATGAGGAAAGAATTGGGTTTGTTTAGTCTGGAGAAGAGAAGACTGAGAGTGGACATGAAAACAGTTTGTAAGTACATAAAAGGTTGTTACAAGGAGGCGGGAGAAGAATTGTTCTTCTTAACCTCAGAGGATAGGACAAGCAATGGGCTTAAATTGCAGCAAGGGCGGTTTAGGTTGGACATTAGGAAAAACTTCCTAACTGTCAGGGTGGTTAAGCAATGGAATAAATTGCCTAGAAAGGTTGTGGAGTCTCCATCTTGAAGATTTTTAAGAGCACATTAGACAAACACCTGTCTGGGATGGTCTAAGACAGAGGTCGGCAACCTTTGAGAAGTGGTGTGCCAACTCTTCATTAATTTAAGGTTTTGTGTGCCAGTAAAGGGTTTCACGTGCCAGACCGGCAGTGTGGGCAGCAGACGGAACCCCAGACCGGCAGCAGGCTGAGCGGCTCAGCCTGCTGCCAGTCTGGGGTTCTGTCCGCCGGCCCCGCTCATCCCACTGCCGGCCCGGGTTCTGGCCATCCAAGCAGGCTGAACGGGGCTGGCAAGGAGCCGGCGGCCGAAACCCCAGACTGGCAGCAGGCTGGGCGGCTCATCCCACTGCTGGTCTGGGGTTCTATAATCCAGGCCGGCAGCAGGCTGAGCGGGGCCGGTGGCCAGGACCCCGGCTGGCAGCAGCGTGCCACTAAAAATCAGCCCACGTGCTGCCTTTGGCATGCATGCCGCAAGTAGCCAACCCCTGGTCTACGATAATACTTAGTCCTGCCATGAGTGTGAGGTCCCTTTCAGTCTTACGATTCTATGAAGTGAGGTGTATGGATGAAATATACAGGACATTTAAATAGACTACATCATAGCACCACTTTGAGGGGAGATTTATAATTAAAAATTTGCTGTTGTCTCAGCTGCTTTGACTTTGATATGAAAGGGAGTTCCTGAGAAGAAAACCTGGTGGAAAATACATCCACAAGAGATAACTTGCAATATTTTCAGATCAAGCCAAAGTCCCTGTGAATGATCCTGAATTGATCTATGCCCTGGGAAATCTTTGTGAGACTGCATAGCACTTGTGCTTTCTTTTTTTTCCAACGTTGTCCCCATGATATTTTTAGCATTCCTGCTGTGTGTTTGCACTGTACTGCCGCCTTGCTGCCTTTGGGCCTGAACCTACAAACTGTGAACGCCTTCGAATCCCAGTGCAGTCAACAGGATTTGAGAGTCCACATCTGACCTTTTCTGAATATAAACTTCTTACAAGGGAAGAGAGCTTTACAAACAACAACTAGGATGGTGCTAGGAAGACACTATTAAGCATGTAAACCGGTCTTAAAATGAGATTGGTGTTTCCCAGTAATGGTGTGCTGCAAGCCTAGATTTGAGGCATAATCTCTCGTGTATTTAATTATACGAAAGCAACGGTGGGTATTGCAGAAAGCCATCAGTGAGGCTTGCAGTACTCTGTTTTCATTAAGTGCCATTAAAGCATAAAGTAAGGTCCTTCCTTTAAGAGGGGATAATTTCTTATTATGTTGTTTAGATAGCAATGTGTAACAGTAATTATGTTGTTCATATATTCTTTTAAAGAAAAATGCAAGACAAAAATGACCCTGAAGTTGTGGGCTCCTTGAAAATGACATAACTGTGTGATGGAAAAAGTTAGTTCTGTTATGGGGTTAAGAGCTCAATGGGTTTAAGATAAAGCAACTTTGTTAATTTGTCATTCCTGGGTTATTTTAAAAAATATTTCCATATGACTTATGTATCTGCTATTTCCCAGCCAGCACTTGACCTATACTCTATATTAATCAGGGGCCCAGTCCTACTGGGGGCTCTGCTCATTCAACCTCCACGGAAGTCAATGAGAATTGAAGAGCTACTAACAGAGGGCCTGATCCAGCAAACTCTTACTCACTCGTGTAGTCCTAATGGCGTGCAGTCTTGGGCCCAGAATTATGACCACAGAGAGAAAACTTCTAAACAAAGTCAATGAACAGATGCTACCAATCACTATTCTAAGAGCCTGCCAGCCACAACTCAGCCAAATAGGAGAGCATTTCCCACAAATGACAGAGCCCAATTCTGTTCTCAGTTGCCCTGTTGCAAATCTGCATTGATAGCAGTGGAGTTACTCCAGATTTGTACCAGCGTGAATGAGAACAGAATTAGGCCCGCAAAAGCCAGTCTTTTCGAGGAGATGGATGTGAGCGGGTCTAAGGCTTCTATACAATGCAAACATAGACTATATCCAAGGCATTCAGTAAATCTATGCAAAACCACAAGTGAAATGTCTTCTGAAAGGAGCAGTAATATCACAATCAAGATTTCAAATGTATTTCTCATCTGAGAATTGACCATGTGAAAATGGGATTGTGGGTCCCACTCCCACGTTATTATCGCTCAATGTTTGTGTCTCAATGATTTCCAGATGACACAAGTTCAATTTGCAAATTGCAAGTATTTTTGCAAATTGCCAGCTTGGCAGACTCAACTTTGGCTGGGCTCTTTTCTTCCCATGCATCATCATCAGCACTAATAACAACTATTCTTAAAGCCAAATTCTGCCTTCAGTGACATCTGTATCACATCGTTGTCTTCAATGGGTTTGCACTGGTGTTAAAATTAGAAACTTAGGCTATGTCTGCACTGCAAGTGGAGGAATAATTGCAGTTCAGGTCAGCATACCCATGCTAGCTTTAGTCTAGCTAACAAAGCTGAAAATAGCAGTGAAGATGCCAGCTAGCAATGGGGATATGTAATCAGGATTATAAACAGGCTTGTACAACCTGCACTGGAGCCCTTACCACTGTGTCTTCACTGCTACTTTTATCAATTTTAGCTAGATTAAAGCTAGTATGGGTAAATTTACCAAAGCTACAACCATACCTCTGATTGCAGTGTAGACATACCCTTAATAAACAATTCTGTTGATGTTGCACATGGAGAAATAAACTCCAGCTCACTTTTTAAATTGCATTGGCCCTGCAGCAGAACAGGAACAACAATAAATAATAGGAACCCCCCATAAATGTATTATAGTTACCATGGGCCAGATTGTGATACCTTCACTCACATTGAATAGTACCTTACCCTATGAGTTCTATTCTAATCTGTGTAGCTTCTTAAACGATGGATATCCCATTAAAGTCAATGGAATATTTGAGGAGTAAGGTACAGTAACTCCTCACTTAACGTCATCCCGGTTAACATTGTTTTGTTGTTATGTTGCTGATCAGTTAGGGAACATGCTCATTTAAAGTTGTGCAATGCTCCCTTCTAACGTCGTTTGGCAGCCGCCTGCTTTGTCTACTGCTTGCAGGAAGAGTGGCCCATTGCAGCTAGCTGGTGGGGGTTGGAACCAAAGTGGACCGGCAGCTCCCCTATCAGCTCCCCGCTCCCCTAAATTCCATGAGCTGCAGTTGCCCAGCAGGCTAGCAATTGGCAGTTCAGCTGTCCCTCCCCTGACTGCCATGTGCTGCTCCTGCCCTCTGCCTTGGAGCTGCTCCCAGAGAGTCCTGCTTGCTGGGAAGCGGGGGGGCTAATGTCAGGGTGTCCACCTCCCCCTGCTCCTGTAGCCCCCTTACCCCTTCTCCATATAGAGTAGAGAAGGGACACTGACTGACAGGGACAGAGAGAGCTTGGGGCGGCAGCTGCTGCCTCAACTTCCTGATCCACTTAAAAAGACAATGCACTTAAGAGTGGGTCAGCTTACTTAAAGGGGCAGTGTGCATCTCTCTCTCTCCCCTACACACAAGGTGTGTGTCTGGCTCTGTCTGCTATGCTGTCTCCCCTCCCTCGTGTTCGTGCTGCCTTGTGTGAGAGGCCACATTAACAACAATGTGTTAACCCTTGAGGGCTCAGCCGAGTGCTAGTTCATCATTTAGCAGTAAGGCATTCCTTGGGAAATATCCCTCCCTCTTCCACGCTCTAACTTCACCACCTCAATCAGACATCACAATCATCATAGCTGTGAACAGTATTAAATTGTTTGTTTAAAACATATACTGTGTGTATATCTATATAATATATAGTTTTTTGTCTGGTGAAAAAAATTTCCCTGGAACCTAACCCCCCCCTATTTACATTAATTCTTATGGGGAAATTGGATTCACTTAACATCGTTTCGCTTAAAGTCACATTTTTCAGGAACATAACTACAACGTTAAGCGAGGAGTTACTGTACTACTCAGCATGAGTAAGCGTATCATAGTCTGGCCCTAAATTAAGACAAGTGTGATACATTCAGAGAGCATTTCTTTACGTTCTTTTGAACTGTCTCTCAATATATGTTTCTGCAGTTGACAAAATGGGGCCCAAATTTCAGTTGAGGTACTACCATAATACAAATAATAAGATCTTTTCAGTAGGAAGGTCCTATTTTTATATTCAACGGCTCTTTAAAAGGATTGCTGCTAAAAGACAGTGGACACTACCGATAATTGTTAGTGTGCGTAACAAATGCAGGGCATTGGCGACTGTAAAAGAGGTAGTCTCCAATGGATGTGTATATTGAATCGTGGATAATTGTTGGAAGGGTCAATGTGTCAAAGTGGATGTAGTTTACCAGCTACCCAGCTCATTAATACTGTTAATCAGGTTCAGAAACTTGCTAATTATTCAATAAATCCACCCAAGATGAAAAGGGCAAAGCTGGACTAAATAAATATTTAGTCACCAGTAACTGCACACCGCACCATAGTAACTCTAGCTCAGGAACCAACCCATGCAACAAACCTCGATGCCAACTCTGCCCACATATCTACACCAGCAACACCATCACAGGACCTAACCAGATCAGCCACACCATCACCGGTTCATTCACCTGCACGTCCACCAATGTAATATATGCCATCATATGCCAGCAATGCCCCTCTGCTATGTACATCGGCCAAACTGGACAGTCTCTAAGGAAAAGGATAAATGGACACAAATCAGATATTAGGAATGGCAATATACAAAAACCTGTAGGAGAACACTTCAACCTCCCTGGCCACACAATAGCAGATCTTAAGGTGGCCATCCTGCAGCAAAAAAACTTCAGGACCAGACTTCAAAGAGAAACTGCTGAGCTCCAGTTCATCTGCAAATTTGACACCATCAGCTCAGGATTAAACAAAGACTGTGAATGGCTTGCCAATTACAGAACCAGTTTCTTCTCCCTTGGTTTTCACACCTCAACTGCTAGAACAGGGCCTCATCCTCCCTGATTGAACTAACCTCGTTATCTCTAGCTTGCTTCTTGCTTGCATATTTATACCTGCCCCTGGAAATTTCCACCACTTGCATCCGAAGAAGTGGGTATTCACCCACGAAAGCTCATGCTGCAAAACGTCTGTTAGTCTATAAGGTGCCACAGGATTCTTTGTTGCTTTTACAGATCCAGACTAACACGGCTACCCCTCTGATACTTAAATAAATATTGAGTGTCACATTTACATCACGTACTTCAAATAATAATTTCCCCAGTGGAATGAATTATCAACAATGGTGCTGACATGAAAAAGTCAAATGGAAAAAAAGGTTTTGACGACATTTTTTGAGTCATGCATTCAGTGCTTTGCACTTTGGACCTGCTCCTGTGCCCCTGGAAATCATCAGCAAAGCGCCTATTTATTTAATTGGTGCAGGATCAAGCCCTTCAACTCTTATATCATTTTTATATTCAGTTACTAACTTCAGAAAGCACATATGGGTCTGAATCCTGCACTCACTGAAGTCGGTGGGAGTGTTGCAATGCAAGAGTAATGACCCTTTATAAACAGATTGCATTAGGTCATTTGCACTGTCCATATGAATCCTTGTGTTATACTTCTCTGTCATTTGAATTTAAGAAAATAAAAAAGCAAAACACATGTTATTAGCCAAACAAGTCGATAGAGGCACAGCTCCAGGTCCCGCGTGTTTGAGCTTCATCTGCCCTAATCAGTTAGCAGAGTCTTTAAGCTACTCTCAAGAACATATCTGGAAAATAGTTTCAGGTAACACAGGCATAGGTGTGCATAGACACAATGTTTTAAAAAGTGGTTGCTGAAAATTGCTCAAGACCAGGTCATGATTATCTAGTCTCAAGAATGGTTTACAATGACCATTTAATATAGGTATTTCTCATCTATGCTGGCCAGCATAACTATATTACCTAAAACCATTTTCAGGTTTATTTATTCAAATGCACTTTAAAAAGGTGAGTAATTTTGCAATGTGTCTAGTGTCTTTCCCAGAGTCCCTTAGGCTCCATCCCACGTTAAATTGTCTCTCTTTTAAAGCTGAACAGTAATTCACAGTAAACAACTTATTCAAAACACTTTCCTCTTTTTTTTTTCTTATTTGCAGAGTACCCATAAGCAAAACATTTTTCTTAAGTGTATTAATTATTCAAATGTATTTGATTAATAGCTTTTCAAAAAATTACTTTTTTGATGGGTCACAAATGTACTATATAGTTTGGTTGTGTTTGATATGATATGGTTTCTGTGCCTTGATTGGATGGACATGCTGGCTTTAGCAGTACTGGAATTTGCCTTTTTTGAACATTTCTACCAGTAAAGTGTATTGCGGAAAGCAAGGATGGCAGGAGCATACATATATTCAAAACAAATTCATTTAAAAAAAATCGAAAGATTATTTTTGTTATTCACCCAACTCTAATCCCTTGATAAACTCAGCCTTTCATCTTTTCCAGTGTTTTGCTAGTTACAGCTAGGTTTTTAAGTGAATACATTTATCCGTATCCTAATACAGCATAAATAGATTCTTCAGAAAAATAAAATCTAATTTTTCCAGACATCTTAATTTGAAATATCATACAGTACAGAACTGATTATCCAAAAGTCTTCATGGGACTCCGACAACTTTCACAGTCCCCGGGGTTCAGATAATTGAGGCCCAACAAGCTTTGAAATCCATGTGCCTGCTTCCCTAACTCTGCGTGCAGATTCCAGATCATACAGGCCAGTTCACTGAGTTATAGTCAGAAAGCAGATTTCCCCAAGGCCAGATAGCTCTGTATTCCATTGTTGTGGAATTTAGGACTTCTCAAGAGTCAGACTTCAGCCTTGGGAGACTTATCTGACCTTTGGGTAACCAAAAGTTTCAATTTAACTGGAGTCTCGATAATCTATGTTTGACTGAAATTAAGATACTGGGCATGATTCACCGTTGCCCATCATCTTGCATAATCATTTACAGGAATGCAAAGCTGGTGTTAAACTCTACCATTCTTCATTTGTAGCACATTACACCCACTTACTTTGCACTAGGGCAAATAACTACAGTAAGTGCGGTGAAACAATGAATTAGTTTACAGCTGTTTAAAAAAACACCCCACACATTTATGCCGTACTGACAGTTCCGGGCATAACCATATTACTGGAAACTGTTTTCAAGAATCCATAAAAATGTGTAAAGTTGTAGCAGACCGCTTGGGATCATATTTGCATTATTCATCCAATAGCAATATGGATTTTCTTAGTTGTTTGTGTTATTTTGGTGGTTCATATATCCTCTTCTTTGGGGGGCATTAGTAATTTACATTTTGATTATTAAAATTGCATATATTTAAAGTAAAAGTCAAGTTAAGATCACTGATTAACTTATGCCAAACAGTAGCCTATGGATAAGGGATGAGTAGAATGAATAAATATTCAGATACATGATTTATACTGAGAGTGGTTTGATTGTCAACATTTTTAGTTGTGTTCTGGTCAATATATAACATAGAACTAAAGAATTAGGAATCTGATTCAGGAAAGCAGTTAAGCACATGGTTAACATGAATCATGTTTTGGGACTTAAAATTAAGCATATGCTGAAGTGCTTTCTTGAACAGGAATGCTTTCCTGAATCAGGGCCTGAATGAGATTAATAAAAAGCTCAATTTGCCAAAAATAAATGCAGGATGTAGAACAAAGATAATAGAGAAAGTTGTTACCGACGTCAAATGAAAGGTATCTATAAACCACTTTGCCATTCTGGAGTAGTTTGTTAGACAGGCTGTATTGTCAGTGATATTCTAAAGGGCAGAACTCTGCAGATGAACACTTTTATGAGAAGTGATTAATGCAGATGTACTAGCTTTAATTGTGATAAGTGAGGTATGGTTTCTGCAGTTAGCAAGAGGACAACCAGTAAAATTGCTAAGTCAGGAATGTGCCCCATAATGAAAGGGAAAAATGTAATGTGCTTTGTTAAATTAATGGGCTTCTGTATAATCAATTTACATGTTGAAAGGTCAGAGGAAATGAAAAAGTGGATGTAAAAGCCCTGGAGCATTTATTTCAATGACCCGTCCAAACCAGCTCTCTTTCTCAGAAAGGGTAAACAATAAACTCCCAGTGTAATGTTCACTGAGGAAATGGCAACTAACTCAAGGCAAAATAAAGGATGATCATATAGTTAATATTTACTGTAAATACATTAGATCCCTTTAAAATAAGGTCAGCTGCTGTGTTCTTCATCCCTTTCATCCCACCCGCTTAAGGTCAGACTGTAATTAATACTTAAAATGGGATGCCACATGGGCGGTCTTCAGCGTGATTCACTTTTGGCTGATTTTTACAGATTTCTATCATCACATTCATAAAACTGATTGCATTAGGCTGCTCTCCTGACCTAGTCAGAAACATGTCAAAAGTAAATGAGCATAGGATTTATCCCTGATTTTCTTTTCATCAAAAGATGTTTCCTGATGACACTACTTCAAGCCACTGGATCCCTGTTCTGCATAGGATTCAGGGCTGCCCAGAGGATTCAGGGGGCTTGCGGTCTTTGGCAGCGGGGGGCCCCTGCTGCCGAATTGCTGCCGAAGACCCACCCCGGGACTCGCCGCCGAAGTGCCAGAAGGACCCCCCGCTGTGGGTCTTTGGGGCACTTCGGTGGTGGGTCCCGGGGCGGAAGGACCTCCTGCCGCCAAATTGCCGACGACGACCCGGAGTGGAAGAAGCTCCGGGGGCCCGGGCCCTGTGAGAGTTTTCCTGGGCCCCCGGAGTGAGTGAAGGACCCTGCTCCAGGGGCCCTGAAAAACTCTCATGGGGGGGCCCCTGTGGGGCCTGGGGCAAATTGCCCCTCTTGTCCCCCCTGGGCGGCCTTGATAGGATGACTAGGAAGGTGTGTGGTACCAAATGTCATAGGAGTAAGAGTTGTGAGGTTATTTCTATCCTCTTCTTCCTCTTCCTGCTTCACATCATTAAAGCTGGATTTAAAATGTCTGTGCTAAGGGAAAGAGGGTCAGGGACTAAAAGTTGTCTGAATGAACAGAAAGTAGGACGCAACAAGTGGAAAGACAGCTTGAAAAGCAGTATGTTTCCCAGCATGAAACCAGAAATAAGACTACTGCTACAATGATAAATCAAAGGAAAGGGAAAGCTATTCTGTCATCTAAAGCCAAGTCCCATATTGCTTTGGTATCAGTTTAGTGCCTACTAATAGTAAATGTTTATCCAATCATAGAATCTCAGGGTTGGAAGGGACCTCAGGAGGTGATCTAGTCCAACCCCCTGCTCAAAGCAGGACCAATCCTCAGGCAGATTTTTACCCCAGAGCCCTAAATGGCCCCCTCAAGAACTGAACTTACAATGCTGGGTTTAGTAGGTCAATGCTCAAACTGCTGAGCTATCCCTCCCCCCGTGCAGAGGTGATTCATAAGATGTTCTTCAGGGTCAAGCCATACTAGACATGAACAGTTTCCAAGTGTCTCTAGCCAACTATCTGATGACTGAGCTAATTCCCAAAGAATATTATACATCTATTAAAAAACGAGGAGTTGTTACAACCTGAGCTGTAACATTGAGCCTGTTACACATGAACATGGTAGGTCATATGTAATGACCATGCAATTACATTGTGGTTTTGCTTTCTGATATATGAATGTTAGCAATAATTACAAGTATCTGCAAAGTTTATTACCTGAATGAAAATAATCTCAGTGTAAATAGAATGGGCCAGTTCCCCAGTTGAGGTCAGTTGTCATGGAATGGAGCTATGCTGATTGACACCAGCTGAAGGCCTGGTTTTCTGTAATTAATTGACCTGGATTCTAGTAGTATAATATGTATTAAGAGGAACTCCTAAATTGTGATAACTTGTGAGGAAGGTAGTCCATTGCTGTCAGAAGAGGAGTGTTGATCAAAAGACATTCTCAAAGATTCGGTTCTTCTTGGTTGTTTATAAATTTCCCTCAGTTGGAATGACTCTGAACATCCAAGCTGGGAAAAAGCAGTTTTACTTGTACAATCCAGTGTGTTGGTATGTGACAGTGTCACGGGGTGCACGGCTGGCCCCTCTTCTTTGGGGCCCGGTTGCCCTCCCAAATAAGTCCAGGGAGACTTCAGTTCTGTGCAACACCTGTGTCCTTTGTTCTTTAAGCATTTTCCCACCACCAGTGTCCAGCTATATACAATCCTTACAGGTTTCTCCCCTCCCACAGGCTGGGAGGTTCCTTTCCAGCCTTTGTAAATTTGCCTATCAAGCTGGCCGGTGTTGCCAATTGCCAGGCAGACATAAAGCTTTTCAACCAGCCTCACTCTACCCCGCTTGATTGGGGCTGGCATGGCAGTGGCTGATTAAGCGTGTTTGCAGCAGCACCATGTCACAGACAGCAAATAGACAAATCTCACATATATGCAAGAATTTAGATCCCAAGCTTGAAAAATCAACAAGTTTCATCTCCTTGGTATGCATCTCATACTGTATGCAAGCTTAGGTGTCAAGCTGGCATGTTCTGACTTGCACCCACCCTGCTGCAGCTTGTGTTGAAATTTGTTATAAAACTTTATTTGTTCAGGTCTCCAAAGTATGGTACAGAATTACAAAAGGCTATGTGTAATCTGCAATATGCTGGATTTCTTTTTTCTGCCATCAGGTGTGTACTTTGCCATAGTCCCACCCAAACAGGTGGATTAATTGAGGAGAATTTGCCTGGGAAGGAAGAATTCACTGTACTACACCTTCCTTGTTATTGAGCTGTGATTAGGTGGGCATTTCTCCAATTTTCTATCCTGTAGCTAGACATATATTTTAGGAATAGCATCCTGAAGTGGAATTTGGGGACATTTAACATTGGTCACACTGCTACAGCTGATGTAAATTGGCTATTTTAAAGTCATAACAGCTATGAGGATTTACACCAGCTGGGGATATAGCTCGCTGTTTTCTGGTCTGTGAATATTCTGAATCTTCACTCTGGTGGGTCTATAATAGCAGAAATGCATAAGCTAACAATCTGCCCTGCTTTTTTGAACATGGGAATTTTGCCTCCTAGAGTTAATTGAATCAGGAAATGTCATCTTCTTTACATTTCATCTTCCTTTTCAATGCAGATTCTAGAGATTGAGTTACTATTGTGAATACAAAATAGTTTAATTTAATATCTGAGAAAATTTAATCACCAGAAAAAGAGAACGTTGCCTGAAACAAGCCTCGAATAAAATCAAATACTTCCCTTTCACTAACGCAGTTGGGAAAGGCTATGCCAGACCTTTAATTAACTATTTATAGAGATGTGCATAGTTCCAATCTATTTTAAACCCTGTAAATGACAGTAAGCAAACCAATCTACCCACCAGTTAGCACAAAGTATGGACAGCATGTCTGTGCAGTGTCTAGCTGCTTGGTAATTACGTATCAGCAACCCAGAAAGTGTGAAGACAGAGCTGCGTAGCTTGATGCTAAAAGCTGAAACCTTCTGCCATCTTCCTCCATAGTGCAGAAGGCACCACGTGCATCACGGAGGGCCCCACTGCACATGTGTATGCCCTTGTTTATCTATTATAAATATAACAGTCATTGTGGCCACTCAAAATGGGTCTGCTGCTCAGAGATGCTGAGCTTTGACCGCTCCCATTCAGTTCAAGGGCAACTGGGGGCATTCAGCACCTCTGAACAGCCTATACAGTATTCTTACTTGTTTGCTTCTTCATTGGTTTGTACCTACTGGTGAACTCATTTATGGACTAAAAACAGCACCTGGCACACCAGGTCCTGTCATGTTCACGGCTTTCATTGCCTTCTATTTTATAAGAGTTTGGTTCAGTGGGTTTATTTGGTGACTGGGGTGTTTCCTCTTGTTCAAGCCCTGGACATTGGGAACCAAGTACACAGCTCCCATTACATTTTATGTTGACTCTCTTAAAGAGCTGCTGGCACCTAATGGGCAACCTTGAAAACGATTCTGTCTAGGAGAAGTGCTGTCAATATTCTCTGTATTTCTCTTCCCTCATCTTTATGGTCAAGAACACGATGGAAAGCTGGAGATTCATAGCTTCCAAGGCCAGAAGGGACTAATATGATCATCTAGTCTGGTCTTCTGTATAACAGAGACCATAGAACTTTCCCAAAACAATTCCTAGAATGTATTTTTTAGAAAAACATCCAATCTTGGTTTGGAAATTGCCAGTGATAGAGAATCTACTATGACCTTTGATTAAATTATTCCACTGGTTAATTACCCTCCCAGTCAAAAATTGATATCATCTTTCCAGTCTGAATTTGTCTAGTGTCAACTTGCAGCCATTGGATCGTGTTCAACCTTTCTTTGCTAGATTGAAGAGCCCATTTTTAAATATTTGTTCCAATGTAGATATAGACGGTAATCAAGTCACCCTTAACCTTCCTTTTGTTAAGCTAAATAGATTGAGCTCTTCGTCTAGCACTTAACATGTTTTCTGATCCTTTAACCATTCTTGTGGCTCTTCTTTGAACCTTCTCCAGTGTATCAGTATCCTTCTTGAATTGTGGGCATCAGAACTGGAAACAGTATTCCTGCAGTGGTCGCACTAGTGCCAAACACTGAAGTAAAATAACCTCTCTGCTCTTCTTTGAGATTCCCCTATTTATGCATCCTAGGATCCCATTAGCTCTTTTGGCTACAGTTTCAAATTGGGAGTTGATGTTCTGCTGATTATCCACCATGACCCACAAATCTTTTTCAGAGACACTGTTTCCAAGGATAGAGTCCACCATCATGTAAGTATGGCCCAGGTTCTTTGTTCTTAGATGTATACATTTGCATTTAGCTATATTTAAATACATATTAGCTGCTTGCATGCAGTTTAACAAACGATCCAGATCACTCTGTATCACTGACCTGTCTTCTTCATTATTTACTACTCTCCCAATTTTTGTGTCATCTGCAAACTTTTATCAGTGATGATTTTATGTTTTCTTGATTAAAAAATGGCAAACAGCATAGGACCAAGAACTGATCCCTGCGGGACCCGTTGAAAACATTCATGCTTGATGACGATTCCCCATTTACAATTACATTTTGAGACCTATCAGTTAGCCAGTTTTTAACCCATTTAATTTCTGCCATGTTAATTTTTCTAGTTTTTTAATCAAATGTTGTGTGATACCAAGTCAATGCCTTACAGAAGCCAAGTATACTACGTCAACAATATTACCTTTATCAACCAAACTTGTAATCTCATTAAAAAATCAAGTTAGATTTACAGGATCTATTTTTCATAAGCCCATGCTGATTTGCATTAATTACATTACTCCCTTTTAATGATTAATCAAGTCCCGTATCAGTTGCTCCATTATCTTTCTCAGGAGCTATGTCAGTCTGACAGGCCTATAGTTTCTTGGGTCATTCCATTTACCATTTTAAAAAAATTGGCACAACATTAGCTTTCTTCCAGTCTTCTGGTATTTCCCCAGTGCTCAAAGACTTATTGAAAATCAACATTAACAGACCAGCAAGCTATCAGCCAGCTCTTTTAAAACTCTTGGGTTCAAGTTATGTGGACCTGCTGATTTAAAAAGTTCTGACTTTAGTAGCTTCTGTTTAACATCCTCCAAAAATATTAGTGGAATGGAAAGAGTGTTATCATCACCATCTGATAAGACTATACCATCTGTTGTTTACCCAAATACAGAACAGAAATATTTATTGCACACTTCTGGCTTTTTTGTATTATTATTGATAATTCTACTATTTCCACCTAGTAATGGACAATGCCATGGTCAGGATTCTTTTTGTTACCAATATATTTTAAAAACTCCTTTTTATTGTCTTTCAGTCTGCTGACCATAGATTTTTTCCTTGTGTCCCTTTGCTTTCCTTATCAGCTTTCTACAATTACTGACTTCTGATTTATATTACTTACTTTCAACTTCCCCTTTCTTCCATTTGTTGCTTCTACTTCCCCTCTAACTAGGTCGGTTTTTTAAACCAAGACAGCCTTCTTCCTCAATTGTGGAGTTCTGATTTTTGGACATCTAGTAAGGTGTTCTTAAATGATTCCCAGTTATCATTCACATTTGTGATAAATTCTTCATAACAGCTGATTTGGCTCATAATCGTTTCCAGCTTTGTGAAATTAGCCCTAGTAAAGCACTGTGTGTGTGTGTGTGTATGTCTTTATTCTGCTTACACATTTATAAATGTGATCAAATCATGATCTCTTGTACCTAAGCTACCATTAATTTTTAGTTCTGTGATCAGTTCCTCTTTATCTGTTCGGATGAGGCCTAATAAAGAATTTCCCCATGTTGGCTGCAACTATTTTTGAGTAAGGAAATTGTCATCTGTAATATTAGCAAATTTCAAGAATGTTTTAGATGACCTGACCTACAAAATACGGTAGAGGACTCTTTAATCTACCAAAGACATGACAAGTCCCAATGTCTAGAAACTAAAGCTGGATACATTAAGGCTAGAGATAGGGTGTACATTTTAACAGTGAGGATAATTAACCATTAGAAAAGCTTACTTAGGCATGTGGTGGATTCTCCATCACTTGGAGTCTTTTAATCAAGTTTAGATATCTTTCCAAAATATGTGCTCTAGTTCAACTAAAAGTTATGGGTTTGATGCAGGAATTACTGTGTTAAATTCCTCGCCCTGTATTACACAAGCAATCAGGCTGTGTTCATAAGGGTCCTATTTGGCCTTAAAATCTATGAACCTGATCTAGATTTTGAAACCCACTCTCCATATTTTCAAATCTAGGGGGTTGTTTCAGCTTGGAGTAAGCTCCAAAATACATATCTAGATCTGGGCTAGGATTTCAAAATAATTCCACTCCCCATAAAACCAATAGCAATAATGTAATGTCCGAATCCAAGGTGTTTGGTTCAGGCCCATCTTTAACAAAAACAAGAGTGCTCTTGCTTGGACGTTCACTTCTGATGTTGTATATTCTTTAGCTGAAATCCTAGGGCCAAATTCAGGCCCCAGTTGATTTTTGGGTCCAGATGGTCATACATCAGTGCTGCAAAGGCAACATTAATATGAGCCTGTGTTCTGAATTGGTTACAGTCTAAACATAGCCCCCACTCCCATCTCATATAGATTATTCTGGACAGTGGCAGGAGTAAATTATGTAAGACATGCCAAGTCAGGGACTGTGTGTGCTAATCGACATTGACCCATACCTCTTGGACCCAGTCCCTGCCCTGTCTCAGGAGACCAGCTGATTTTATGAGATTTTGGTCATCTGGAGTGGTGGAAATCTTACAGGATCACTTGTTCTTGTGAAATTGCACCTACATCCAACTTAGAACCACAAAACTGGCCTCTTCCCATGTTGGCTCTGACTTGGAACCAAAACAATAGAGATGGGTTTAGTTTTGGAGATTGAAATCCAGCCACTCTCCTTGAAATTCAAAGGGCTTCACACCTGGTATTCCCCTTTTGACCTCTCTCAAGTAGCAATGGGTTTGGAATGTCATCTGGGGGAAGCAAAGTGAGTTCCATACGTGAAAGTTTTTCTCATGGGCAAAATCTGCTCTGGATCTATGGGTGCTAAGCACCTCATACATGGAGGAACCAGTGCAATACTGCTGTTGGATGGGCAGAATTTGGGAACTCATGCAAGAGGCGCACATCCTGAGCATGGCACAAGGTACAAGTCTGCAGGGGCTTCCTGTGCCGTTTTGAGGAGGAGTGAAAATGAGGCCTAGGGACAAATGAGTGGAAGGTTCTTGGCCAGAAGATCAGCAAAATCAGCTGACATGAATATTCCTCAGTTCTCCTTATGCATCGTCCTGGATTTTCAAAAGCAGAAAACTAAATTCGCCTCCTAAATCCAAATGTAGGCACCTAAATTAGAGCCTGATTTTCAAATGTGCTCAACACCCAGTAGTTCCCACTCAATCAGTTCTGAAAATTTTGTCTCTGGTGCCTGCAAGTGGGTATTACCCTGAGGTCTCAGGAGCGCTATATAACTCAAGACAGAAACAGGCAGGAGAGCTATAAAAAACTTACATGTACAGTATATAATCCCAACTATCTAAAGGAATTTGAATTACACCAAACAATAAAGTGTACACACACACACAAAATTGTTTCATGTGATTTTTCTACTGCATTGTGCACTGAACTTGGGAATGGAGTAAAATTCGCTGCCTCTACCAAGTTAAGTCTGCATAGCTCAGCCCATTGCTAAGGAAGCATCATGGGAACCAAACTCTTCACATTCTTGAGAAATGAAATCTAGAGGTACACTACACTACACTACACTACAATTAGACACCTGTGGGTGTCCCATGCGAGCTGACTCAGGCTAATAGGACTTGGGCTAAGGGGCTGTTTAATTGCAATGTAGACGTTCAGGCTCTCGCTGCAGTACGGGTTCTAGGATCCTGCAAGATAGGAGGGTCCCAGAGCTCGGGCTGCAGCTGAAACCTGAATGTCTATACTACAATTAAACAGCCCCTTAGCCTGAGCTCTGCAAGCCTGAGTCAGGTGGCACAGGCCAGCCACAGGTTTTTAATCGCAGTGTAGACATACTCTGAGAGACCAACTCCACATCTGTTTTCTATACTATACTATATCTATAAAAATAAGGAAGAAGTGAATCTGGCACAGAGAGTTTCTACACCTTAGGGTCCAACATAGAAAAGGCCCTGTCACCTGTCAAATTTAAGTTGCAATGATGAACATAAGAATGGCCATACTGGGTCAGACGAAAGGTCCATCCAGTCCAGTATTCTGTCTGCTGACAGTGGCCAATGCCAGGTGCCCCAGAGGGAGTGAACCTAACAGGTAATGATCAAGTGATCTCTCTCCTGCCATCCTTCTCCACCCTCTGACAAACAGAGGCTAGGGACACCATTCCTTACCCATCCTGGCTAATAGCCATTAATGAACTTAACCTCCATGAATTTATCTATTCTCTTTTAAACCTTGTTATAGTCCTAGCCTTCACAACCTCCTCAGGCAAGGAGTTCCACAGGCTGACTGTGCACTGTGTAAAGAAGAACTTCCTTTTGTTTTAAAACTGCTGCCCATTAATTTAATTTGGTGGCCCCTAGTTCTGATATTATGGGAACAAGTAAATAACTTTTCCTTATTCACTTTCTCCACATCACTCATGATTTTATATACTTCTATCATATCCCCCCTTCGTCTCCTCTTTCCCACTGAGGGTCACTAAAAGGTGGATGGTGCATGAGGACAGATGCTTATCAGGATGAGGCTCAAGGGTGAAGTCTCAAATAGAGCCAGGGACTACAAACTACACCCTTAAGAGCTTTGTAAACCAACAGTGGCAATGTGAAGCCAATCCATTACTTGAAAGGAGGCCAGCAGAGAGAATGCGTGGTATGTGAATAGGATCACATGTGTTCAAAGCAGTGGACAAATGTGCTGCTGCATTCTGAACAAGTAGGCAATGGAGATGCTCTGCGTCAGGGAGCCCTATTTAGAGGGAATAACAGGAATCAATCTTCAGAGTCACAAGGACATGTGTTCTTGTTGCAAGGTTATGATGTGATAAATAAGGGTACAGCCTGTACAAACTGTACACTGGGGAAAACCTGTTAGTACACTGTCACCCAGTGGCTTCCCACAGCTTACAGGGACATCAATGTTCCTTGCTGCAAACAAGTCCCCTCAGTAAGTATGATGAAGAAAGAAAGAGAGAGTAACTTCATAATAATGAGACTTTTTCTGTGACTCAGTGATGTGAAATAATAAATGAAGACCACAGTAGTGTATAAAAGATGTGCTACTATGTCATCATAGATACAGTAGACAAATACTTTGAAAGTAAATGTATTCCGCCTGACCTAAGCAAATACAGAGCACTATCCTGCTCCTATTGGAGTCTGTAGGAGTTATGCCATTGATTTCAATGGAGCAAGCCCACCGCTTTGGAATCAAGTCTCTTGTGTTATTGCTGAGATGCACATTCTCAGCTTTCTATTTAAAAAATCAAAGAGAAACTCTGCAGTGAAAATTGGGACTAGTGATAAGAGACAGATGGAAAATAGAGTCAAAGCTTGTAACTTATTCCCTAGCCCTCTTTCCGTGGGGTGAACATTATGTTTCTGAATGGTTTCTTGTAGCTATTTTTGATAAAATTGGCCTGTCTGGGCCAATGCTATTTGGGGAGAAAATCCCAAGGGTCTGCTTTTGCTTATGGCATCTTAAAAGCAAATCCAAAGTTCAGACAGCCTTTCTGGGAATAGAGACAGAAAATATCTGTGTGAGTATTCTAAAAAGAGTTATTTAAGCCAGTGTTATTTTTAAATATTTTTCCATGAGATAAGTGAATAGTTGTATTTTCCTTTTCTTTTTATTTAAATTAACTTTGAATTTTATGTTACTCCCCAAGTACTGTATAGTCACAACGTAGAAATTTACACAACTATTCTCTCAATCTGAATTGGCCCCAAACTGAACCGCTGGCTCAGCACCCTCTCAAACCTGTGGAGCAGTTTGGATCTGGACTTTGTGGCTCAGGCCCATCTAAGATTGAGCTGTCCATTCCCCAAAAGTAAATCCTGGGACTGATTCTCCACTGCCTTCATTGCTACCCGTGCAAAGTAGTCACAATGAAATGCTGCTACTGTGACTCCTTAGCATTTTACATCCGCTTTGCATAGGGGTAAATAACAATATTTAGCAGTTTTAGAGAACTTTGAATGCTCAAAGCATTGTACAGACCTTAATTCACCTTCTGTGAGGTGAGTGACATTATCTCCATTTTACAGATGGGGAAACTAAAGGCAAGAAAGGTGAAGTGATTTGCCAAGGTCACAGAATGAGTCAGGGGTAGAGATGGGATTAGAACTCAAGATGAACACTGAACTCATTCTTCTGGATGACACTACCCTAGCTTCTGTAAAAATGCATATAATAGTGCATATTAAATTAGGTTCACATGCCCTAAAATTGATCTATGGGGAAGAAAGGAAACATCTTTCATACTGTGACACTCCCCAGGATTGTGAGACACCTCGTCACCATCTGCCCTAAGTGTTAAGAAAGTGTGGTCTGTGCATCAGCTCCCTTAAACCACCAGCCTCAGGCAACACAAGCACTGCCTTCCAGGCCTCACTCTCTCTATAGGGGAGCATTAGGCCCAAGTCCTCCCAACGTTCCCTTTAGTGTCCAGCCCCTTATCCACTGAACTGGCACAGAATTACCAGGCCTGCTGCTCCCTGAAAGGAACAGTACACCACGGTTTATTACTTATCCCTTGGAACAAAACTCTGTTAAACGCACACCTCTCAGATATATTTATAGTGCAAACAAGAATAAACTGATTATCAAAAACCAGAGGTTCACATGATAGTGAGTATGAATAGTGGAAGCAAATGGTAACATATAAAGAACAAGCTTTCTAGAGACTAAACTTTAACTAACAAGTGTAGCTAGCTGTCTAAAGAAGCTTATCTCACCCAAAGTTCTCACCAGCATTTTCAATGAAACCTGGATGTGACCCCCTTTTTCATGAAGCAAACTCACTCTGTTTACTTCCTAGCTGAAGGATGCCAGAATGTCTTCTATGTCCACCAAATATACATGAGCAGACCTCTGATGTGCACACCTTCCCCCACCCCCCGCCCGCCCCTCCACTGTTTACTTCGTCCTGTGACCTATTTCTCTTTGAAGTTTTCGCAATCCTTCATTAGTACACCTCTACCCCGATATAACACGGTCCTCGGGAGACAAAAAATCTCACCGTGTTATAGGTGAAACCGTGTTATATCAAACTTGCTTTGGCCCCCCTGTTCCTTGTTCCCTGACCGCCTCCTCCAGAGACCCCTGTCCCTAATCACCCCCAGGATCCCACCCCCGACCCAGCCCCCCTGTCCCCTGACTGCTCCGACCCCTATCCATCCCCCAACCCCACCCCCTGACATGCACTCACCGGCAGCGGCGGGAAGCGGAGCTGCCCGGCCCCAGTCCACTCCATTCCGCCAGCTGCCAGCCGCGGCACTCCGCTTCCTGCTGCCGGTGAGTGCGGGGAGGTTAGGGAAAGGATGCCCCCCCACACTCACCTGCCCCTCGGGAAGCAGAGTGCTGCAGCTGGGAGGTGGCATAGTGGAGCAGGCTGGGGCTGCGTCACTCCGCTTCCCGCCACCAGTGAGTGTGGAGGCCATCCTTTCCCCAACCTCCCCACGCTCACCGGCAGCAGGAAGCGGAGCAGCCCAGCCCCAGCCAGCTCCACTCTGCCAGCTCCCAGCCATGGTGCTCCACTTCCCGCCGGGCAGGTGAGTGCAGGACCTTTCCCCAGCCGCCCCCCAGTGACACAGCTGGGGCCGAGGCAAGGAAAGTGGAGCGGGCTGGGGCCACATCGCTCTGCTTCCCGACGCAGGTGAGTGCGGAGAGGTTGGGGAAAGGACGCCCCCCCATACTCACCTGCAGCGGGAAGCGGAGCGCTGCGGCTGGAAGCTAGCAGAGTGGAGCAGGCTGGGGCCGGGCTGCTCCACTTCCGCCGTTGCTGGTGACTGTGGGGGGGATCCCTTCCCCCAAACCCCCTCCCCCGAGCAACACGGCTGGGACCGGGGTGAGGGAAGCAGAGTGGGCTGCTCCCAGCCCCCTGCTAATCCCCCGGGCCACTCTGGGACTTCAGGGCCCCCAAAAGTGTCCTCCCACAGCTCCTGCCCCCCAGACCCTTGGGGGGAGCCCCTGACCACCCCCAAGACCCTCTGCCCCTTATTGAACCCCTCGGCCCCGGCCTGGCCTGGCACCCTTAACATGCTGCTCAGAACAGTGTGTCAGAGCTTTACCACCTTGTATGCGAACCCGCCTTATATCGGGTCGCGTTATATCGGGGTAGAGGTGTATTCGATTCAGACTGGTGAGAGGAGACCCATTGTGAACCGTACAATACCTAACTGACATGTAAAACAGCTGGATAGATTAACATTTCTTGTCTGAAAGAAAACCTGCTTTTTATCTCTTCTGGTGACCAGTCCCTAGACATAGACCTTAAGAACATAATTTTCAGTGTATATACATAACTCCTTACAGAACATCCATACATGCATTTTGCAATTACAATGACAGTTATAACCCATGTGACACTGACTTTTATTTGAGACCTCACATGACACTCTTTGGTGAACTAGGTTGTAGATGCCAGACCCAGAAGATCCCTGTAACTCTCATGCACCCCCTCTGGTGCCCCTTATCAGCTGGCACTAATAGATTCCTGGCTCACACTTACCTTTTGGCAGTGTAAGTGCTATTTAACTCAGAAGACATTATTATTGTAATTGCTTCCTATATGGATCAACATAGCAGGTGCCAGAGATGCAGCCCTAGCAAAATACAAGAGGATGTTTTCTCACGTTCCACTAGATTCTTGCCCCTGACCCTGCCTGCTTTATACTGCCTCAGTAGTGAAAAGCTCCCCTGAAGGGGCAGTTGAGGCTTCTCCTATCAGAGATGGAGTGGGGAGGGTTTCAGCTGGAGGGAGGCGGTTTTCCCAGGAGCAGGGTGGAATGCACAGCATCCCCCATGACTCTCAGCCAGTACAGTGGTCCATGTGGTATCACTTCAGCCAGTGTAATTTAAAGAGCCCCTAGGCTGCTTTAAATTATGCTGGGAGCTGGTTCTGCTGTGTTATCCTCAGCTGCACCAAAAAGCTGGCCTGTTATTTCTTCATAGTACGAAGAGATGGGCAAACTTACAGGCCATTTTTCAGGAAACAGTGCCTTGAAATTCCAGTGGGTCTCCCCCAAGCTCTCTTTCCTGTGCAATAATTCATCCTGTGAGAGAAAATATACCATGTATTCCCTTCTGCAAAGCCTGAAGGCTAAGTTAACTCCCATCACTGCTCGCACATCAGAGGGAGCATAAAGCCTACAAATCAGGAAGATAATCATAATACTCAATTGTGATGGGTAAAAAAGAACTGCTTGTCAGAAAGGTATCAAAGAAACCTTTAATTCTAGTCAGGATAATCTGTGCTTCAGAGGAGTGGTGGTAAATAGCACAGCACTACCCAGCTTTTGTACTGAGATGTAGGGAGGCTTTCAGGAAGATAAATGCTATTCTGTAGCCCAACAGAGGGGAAAAGCTTACCCCTATCGATCAAACTTTGAAGCTGATCTAATGGCCATTTGAAAGAAAATGTGATGCTGCTCAAATGTGCTGTTTGAAGAAATCGGGCAGGAGGGACTGGCTTTTCGGTGCTAGTTCCCTGTGCAGCTCAAGTTACTCATATCAGGATCCTGGCAGCTGATCTTCCTGCAGTCACTGAGACTCTGATCTCAGTGACTGCAGCCAAAAGCCAGAACCTTCTTTTTAAAAAAGGTAGCAAAGCAATTCAGTGTTCTGCTCTTGCTAGGTCCAGAAAGTAACCATTAACTAGGAAGTATCTTCAGAGCTTCATAAAGGCATGGATGTTACACTGGCTGGATCCATGAACGGGAGTTTGTAGCAGTGTCACTCCACTTTCCCACAGTTCATTGATGGCCAAGAGTGAGAAGAACAGGAATTTGGCTGTTCCTACTAATATAGCAGTTTGTTTGAAGAGCTCTCTGGCACTCTAAAAATGGAATCGGCACTCTGTTTAGGTAGCTCTGAAGAAGCAGAGTCATCTGCGTGTGAAACTTTGGTTTCTTGTGTCTTGGCACTAACTGTTATTATTTCTGTCCCTTCCTTGTAGAAAACCCCTACTGCTCATGCCATGAAGGAGGAGAATTTTCTTCGTCGCAGGTTCTCTCTCTGTCCTGCTTCTTCCACCCCTCAGAAAATTGACCCTCGCAAGCTGACACGGAATCTGTTCTTCGGGGCTGATAATGAGATCTACCCACTCAGCCCAGGTCAGTGTTTGCTACATGGCTTCAGAATGTGCCACATGCTGCTCTCAACCTATCTTCAATCATCTCAAATCTCAGTGCAGCACATATGCACAAACAAACAGTACCACACCTACTGAACTAATCCTCTGGGTGGGTGAGTGTAATGGATTTTATTAGAGCATCTGCAAGAAACAAAGAGAAACAGCTTTATATGGAAGCATGAGCAGGAGATCAAACTCGTTCAGCAAAGGAGGCCCCCAATCCTCCCCCCAATGAGGTATTGAGTGGTTCCTGTCAAATGCTATGAGCCTTCCGCTTCCATTGATTTAAGTGGGGAATGAAGGGCATTCATGCCTCAGAGATGGGGCTCAGAGCTAGTTGAACACTGAATGGCCTAAAATTTAAGAAGTGATTTTGGGTATCTCTGTTTTGGGGTGCCCAATTTGAGGAACCTAAAATGGATCACCCTAAAAAGCAGATCCTTTTAAGGCATCACATGGGCACCCAAAAATTGAGGAACCCAATATTTCCAGCCCCTTTTGCAAATTGTGATTAGTACTTTTAAGTCACTTGACCCTATGGTGCACAATAAACATTACAAATGCAAATTCTCTTTCACCAATGATCATAAATATCTTCAGCAGTTTTCCCGGCAATATGCTCAGCTGCAGTAAGTATAACACCAGCTTCAAGAGTTCACAATACTTCCTTCAGGTTTAGTCTAAAATTGCTAGAAAACATCTGCTCTATAGGAAATGAAAGTCATGATATTGTTTTGGTATTTGCTGTGTGTAATAAATACTCAATCAAAATGTTTCTCTGATTGCAATCTGCAAACAGTGCTTCAGAATCCAGTTTGTAAACATGTGCTTTAACCTTAGATGAGGGAGCAATCATATTTTTGCAAAGTAATACTTTGTGGTTGTCATTTCTGTACTTACTAATCAAGTCTAGTAGCACCTCAGTAAGTTGTCAGCACATTGATATTTCAAGAGAAAAGGATACAGCACCTGCACAAAGAAAGGTGATATTTAGTATTTATATAGCACCCAAAAAGGTACTCGAGGCTAGATCCACAAAGGAATCTATCTAACTGCCTCTTTAGGCACCTAAGTCCAACATTTAGGCACCAATGACATTCACAAAACCACTGCTCAGCTATCACCTCCCCAAGTAGGTGGCTAAACGCCATAGACATCTATGTTTCTGCCAGTGGGCATATGCAAAGCTACCTGAATCCTGATGCCACCAAGCTGTTTAGTGCCCTGTTGGGATTACCAAACTAGGCATTTTCTTGCCTATCTTGCTGGCATGCCTACCTAACACAAAAGACATCAGGGATGAGCAGATGAGGACTCTGGGAGGCTGTCTGGCATGAGTGTAAGTGCCTAGTGTACGCACCTGAGATATGGGAGATACCCAAATTTGAATCCCTGATTTGGAGCAGGGACTCAAACCTGATTCTCCCACATCACTGGTGAATGCCCTAACCACTGGGATATACAGTCAATCTTGCCCTACTTTTCTCTTTGGCCTAATGAATATTTAATTATTCATACTCAATGGAACAGTTTCAACAGGAGAGATTGAGACCTACCCCAGAATAGCCTGTAGCTCTGGCACTCTCCCGGGACGAGCAGACCTAAATTCAAGTTCTTGCTCCAAATCAGAAAGAGCAGAGGTTTTAAAACAGGCTATCTATGTCACAGGTAATTGCCCTAGCAACAGGGCTATAAAGGCATGGGAAAGGGGCGGGGGTCTGACTGACTCCCAAGTAGAGGGAGACACCTTCCTCTGGCCCAGAATTAGGCACTCAACTCCCTTTATCCCAGCCCTTCTCTGTGGCATTGTTTACTGGCTAGCTTAGGCAACTCCATGCTCAGCTTTCTGGCTTCTGATTCCCTTTCTTAGGCACCTAATTGTCTCCATGGAGAGCCTGGGCACCTAACTCAGGGCTGTGAATTCTACTGGGCAGCAGGCACCTAAGAAACCCCTTAGTAAATCTCACCCTCAGTGCTTCACAAACAGAGAACAAGGTCAGATCTGAAACCAAAGAGCTGACAAGCGAGGGTCAATCATAGGCCTGGCTGAAATGCTGAATTTTTGGTTTGGGGCAAATTTCAACATTTTCAACAACAAAAGTAATTACAGTTCAGAACACAAATAACTATTATCAAAATTCCTTTAAATTGGGATTTCCTGAACAAAAAAATCAATTTTGGAAAATTTGTTCAGGATTTTAGAATGTTGTTTCAGAGTTTCAAAATTTCATTTCAGATTTTATTTCATTTCTTTTGTTCTCTTACATTTTTATTTTTACATTATTTCATGGCCTGTCAGTAGTGCTAGCTTAGGGTTAACGGTATATGTCACAACTATGTAGGGTTGTTAGTAGTACCACTGACATGTCATATTATGCTATAATGTTCTATTGTAAAATTCATTAAGGGCAGCTGCGACTTTGTACCAATTGAAACATCTTATCTTCTGTAGATCGAAATGTCTCCTGTTTGTGTTGTAATGAAACAGTTTAACGGGCAGCTGCCCTTAATGAGTTTAAAAGTAACATAAAAATAATAGGATTTTAACTATCATGTCATTCTGACATGCAAGATGTACTAGTGCATATTATACACTACTACAACTCTCATGTCATGAAATAATGTAAAAATATAAATGTGAAAAAATTCCAAAAGAAATTTTGAAATCCAAAATGAAATTCCAAAATCCCAGTAATTTTCTAAAACATTTTTTCCAGTTCAAATTTTCTGTCACTCTATCCTTTTTAAAATATTTAGATTTTTGATTAAACTAGCATTTTTTATTGAAAAAAATGTGTTGACAACAAATTTCTATCCAGCTCCAGGCAATAATTTAAAGATTTTTGGGTGTCCAGTTTGAGACAGGTTGGGCCTGATTTTGAGCAGTGCTGACCAATTGAAAATTAGTCCACAAGCTTCTCAACCTGAACATTTAAACTTTGAGACACCTAATATGTTTGCCAACTTTCAAAAGTTTTACTGCAGACAACTACAACTCCGTATAGATATGTGGCAGGGCAAAAAGCCTTTGCAGTAGACTACTTTGTCATTGCTAAGCCAGCCCAGGAGCTGGGCTAGCGTTTAGAGTTTGGGAAGCCTATTTGTCAACTTTAGGAAACTTAAATTTTGAAGAGCATGGGCAAAGAGTTTTCCTGCTGTCATCAGCTTCCTCTGCTGCAGGGTAAATGGAGATCAGCTGCTTGTCATGGGGTCCATGCAGAATAATTACCAACAGTCTCAAAAATTCAATTAGCTCATCTGTGAGGTGTTGAGTGCTCTTTAATACCCACATAAACCAAAAAGAGCTGAGGGTTTGCAGCAGATGCTCAGCACATCCTGGGTTGAGTCCCCTCTTACCACAGGCTTTGATTCTTTATTGGCCTTCTACATTGTTTCTCCTTGCTTCTTGTAGATGGAGCAGTCTAATTAGCCTGGCCTAAACCCACTGGGTGTGTATAACAAGTGCAGTGTGCTGGATTAGAGCTTTTGTGGTCTTTCTCTGCTTAGCTAGAGGAACCTGGGACATTGGTATAAGTGATGAAAACAGCCACCCCCCTTTCATCCCCTCCGTCCTCAACTTAGGAGTGTGGGCCAGAGATACAATTTAAAAAAGCACAAATTAGTACAAGTCATTGTTCTAACTAAGAGTTCTGGGGGTGGAGGAGTCTTATGTTTGTCCTCTTTCCTGAGATTTTTATCCCATTTATTTTTCCTTCCAGCTCATTCTATCTCCAAAACACTTCTTAAGTTTGCCTTGTATTTCTTTGAAAGAACAGACTCTATTCTGTCATCTCCTGTATTTGCTTTCTCCCTACCCCCAATTCTTTCTTCCCCACCTCTCTCCCCCATGGTGTGTTATAGCTTCCTCTTAACTCCTTTTCTTCTACTCCCCTTTTTCCTACTGTATCTCATTCTATCTCCTTTCCAAAGGTCAATATGGTGTCTCTCCTCACTGGGAATCACCTTTCTAGTTCCCCTCCTCCCCTGGGCTCTGATAGATGCTGCTACTCCTGTGAAGAAGTCTGGGTTTCCCTTCTCTCTGTCCACTGTGAAGGCTTTTTCACTGATCACTCTCTTCCCCCTTCCCAAGTTTGTGTCCAGATGCTGTATTATCAGCTCAGAGAAGGAACTAAGGTAAGTTGTAGGCAGCCCCGTTACGGGCTAGGAAGGAGCTTGCAGTGGCCCCGCACCCTCAGTAGAAGTTCAGCTATTTCTCACACAGAATCAAGTCAGTCATTGTTGCTCTCTACCACAGCTGGGACAACAGGTTTCACAAGCCCAAAAACTAGCCCTGGGTGGCTTTGGGACATGTAAATAAATATAGTTAAAAGTTAGTAACAGACTTTACACTCCTGTCAAACTATATTAGGAAGGTTCTCTGAAGTGAGGAAACTAGTACTGTTGTTGTTTTGTTTTTTAAGGGGGCGATCAACTGAAACAGCTCTTCTGGCTCTTTGCCTACTGTTACATAGAACACTTCTGATTACTGTAGCTGACATAATTTAGAGGAAGATCTGTTTCTCTGTATACCCAAGGTACACAAACTGGAGAATCGGTTTCATTAGTTTCCCTTGTTTATGTTTTTTTGCCCACATAGCAATAAGGAAGAGAAACCATTTTTAGAAGAAAGTAGGATGTGGTTGGAAGACCACAGAATTTGGCAGGGGGAGTAGCACTTTTAACCTTTTTTTTTTTTATTGGCTACACTTCAGGTGGATGTTCTCTCCTTAAATCAGAGCTTAGAGTAGCCCCGGCACATATAGGTCCCCCCAACACTGGAGATCCACACCTCAGATGCAATGGGCCCTGCCTAAGAGCACATACCTGCAGGTGTAAAGGGCCAAAGGTTCATATGAGTATAGTCCCCTGGTATTTCCAGCATTCTGGGTAACACTTTCCTCCAGAAAACACAGACTCTATTTGCAGTGGAAGTTTATTGCTGTGTGTAGGGAAGCATTATCTAAAGTTGTATCAGTTTGAGTGTTACCTAAATAAGTCCTCATAGAAAGAAAACTAAGGGAAAAATTTAAAAACCTTGCACCTTTCAAGTGAATGCATCCAAAGCTCCCTTTAAGGTGAAAGGAGAGGCAAATTGGGTTTGTGCCCTTTTTAACTTCTTTGTCATGTACAAAGAAGGCTTGAAAATAGTTCATATAAAAAAATCAGTCCTCTCTTTGACAGAGAACTTTGGAGAGGACTGGAGAGCTAGTGGGATAATGACATCACAAGCAACAATGAAAGGTTAGTAATTGAGAAAGGGATTTTTAGTCTGGCTGTTGAAAACCCTGAGTTTTTTCTTTAATTTTGTGAACACCTATTTAACAGAAACACCTGACGAACACTTGGATGAAAAGCTTTTTCTGATAGATTCACACCTGCCCACCCTCTCAATTGCAGGCTAAGAGAACTCCCACTCCAAACCACTAAGAATTCCTTCTGCAGAATCAGAGAAAACAAGACTTGGTATAGAATTTTTTTTTAAGTCCCTGAATGCTTTTCAGACTTTAAATATGAGACAGGCATCAAACCACCAACGAGCACTTTGAATTATTAGTTACAAAGGAACAAGAGGATTAGTACAGGCAGAAACGTGGAAGCAGCATTACCTACAGAATGAACTTTGTACAACTTAAAGCGAGTCCCCCTTGGAAACAAGCCATTTATGCCTATGTGAGTTGCTGAACAAGGATGAGGGCCTTACAAAAGCTTCTGTAAGGAGCCTAAAGATACTTTAAGAAATGCCTAGATACCTAAGTAGGTTAGGTGCTTAATATCTATTGACTTTTAATGGGAGTTAAGCACTTAACCTACTTAAGCACTTTTGTAAATCCCAGGTGTCTATGTGCATCTTTTGGTTCCTAAATACCTTTGTAAATCTGGCCCAAGATCCATACACACAACTAAATTTCAGCCTAATATCTACTTCATGCAGTTTTAACTCATTGTGATCACTCTAGCTGGGCATCGGTGTAAGTTTTGCTCCATACTGTCTGGTTAGTTATAGCCTGTGTTTTTCTGTGTGGTTATTCATATGCTATCCCTGAAAGATTATGAAGCAGCAATTCTCCTATTGTATTAAGCTAGTCAGTGCGCTCCTTATCCCCCACTTATTTAGCTTCATGTTAAGAGAAAGTGACCCTAGTAGTTATCAGTCATGCTTATTAGATTGTCACGTACTAAGGGAGAAGTAAATTGAGCCTGTGGGTCAAGACATGGTAGTAAGCCTCAAGGGAAAAAAAAGCTGCTACTTTTCCAAAAAGGATCAGGATATTTATAACAACTGTATAGAAGAACAAACAGAAAGTATCAATAACTCAAATGCATAACATATGGTATATAACCAGACTGTATTATTACAGGCTTTCTCCAGGATGTTTTTAGCACTCAGAAAAATGGGATTTCATTACTCTTTCAATAAGATCAATTAATCTTCCTTCTGGACCCATTGCTATTACTGAGCTCAAAGCTTTTGCTTTATCCTTTTATAGGAGCCTTTCCCAGCATGCTGTCTGTCTTAGTAGCTGGCCCTTTAAATCTGTGTGGGAATGAGCTGTAGCTCTAATATAGTCATTTTGTGCTTGGGGTGGGGGAAGGAACTCCTGCTTTTTAAAAAGCTGGTAAGTGTTTGGCTTTTTATGTATTTGCTTGTTTTTCTTTTTCTGGAGTGATAATATGCTTTCTGCTGTAGAGGTGGTTTATCTTTTGGGGTCTGCTTCTTTTTTCACGTTTTGTGTTTGATACTGGGAAACTTCCAAAGATCCTTTGAATCTGCCATCAAAAGAAGGGCTTTCTGTTGCTCTGCAGTGTTACAAGAAGCCTGCTTGAGATCATTTGTTAAAGTCACCTGAAAAACTGATATCTTCCTGTGTGAAGTTCTGTGCAATTAATGAAGAGCATAAGGACACAATATAACCTAGATGCTGACACACAGAAGCATTTGATTCATGCTGATAAATGCTATTTAGTAGGGTGAACAAGAGGAAAGTATTCAGCTGTGGGAGAATTCCAGACTGCAGAGCTAAGTACAGCAACTGCATAGATGTGTGAATGCATTTTAACTTCCACCCAGTCTGGGAGGCCTGTATGGATGTGGGGAGGAAAGTGCCAGCAAAGGTACCAAGGGCAGGGGATCAGTGGGAGTTCTGGCTCCCATTTGCATGGTTGAGCTCGGTGTACTCTTCCCCCTGCCCCCCTGCGTGGCTTTTTTCTGTGTAAGCTGAGGGTGTGAGGTTTTGGAGTACCCTATCTGCAGGGTTGGACAGGGGTATATGAAAACTTCAAAGGAAGATCTCCAAGCTATGGTAGACTGAGTATAAATTTCCCCCAAAATCTATGTGTGGTTAGGGGGCTAACCCAACTGAGGTCCACAAAGGCATCAGTGAGGTCAGGAGGCACAGGATTTGGAGATTTCATTTGGGTTGGGGACTGACCTGTGGCTATGTTCTAGCATAATATACTGCCAGCTGCCCCCTCCCTATTTCACTTCAGTGTTGTAAAGAGGCCTTGAACAAGGAGTTTGGTTTTGATTGGCTGACTGTGACAAAATATATATTGGGTCACCACAAGTGACATTTCCCTGCAAGAGTTGTTTCATTATGAAGAGATGAGGATATGCCATTCCCAGAGGTGAATCTTTTAATTTTGCTCTGGCACACACATTACACCAATGTTGATTTGAGTTTTCTCCGTTAGTAAATGTACAATAGGTATGTAAATAAAATCATAAAAAACCATATTCAGCCAATTTGCAAAATACAGTTATATTTTCACAGAAATTATGATGGTTACAAACGAAGTCTATAGGATCTGTGGTTTGCTGTTACGTGAATTAAGAACAAGAAACATGGGTAAACTACAGATACAAAAACGTTTTAGTGTTTTGTCTTTTGCTCATTTCACAACAAAAATAAATATGAAGGCACTATTTGGACACAGCTAGCTCCCAATAATCATGTTTATTAACTGTCTGCAAACATACAAGGCCTAAATCAGTGCATACTGCTGCTCTGGGTAGTTTCTGGTGGTTCTAAAACAGAAAACAGTGCTTGCAAATTACTTATGCCTTTATGCTATTGTCAGTTGAAGCAGCTAGTTGAGCTGTGAGACTCATACAGCAGCAATGTGGCTTGGTGCACTTCAATGGAATTTGGAAAACTCTGTGGCTAGAATATCTTCACCTTCACCTTCTTTGTGTTAATTCCAAAATTCCATCATAGAAATGCCAGCCCTCAGTTTGACCATGTTTGTGGGAACATGCAAAATGGTTCCCAGTGTTGTATGTTGTTCCGACAACTTTGTAGCTATAAGGACAACACCTTTGCTTCAAAAGACTTTCACACAAATAATTTGATGGCTTATTGAACTAACCAGTATTTTGAAACATTACTTTAAATGTTAATGCTGTATTCATTTTATTTAGAAAAGAGCTACAGAGGGCAGAGGAAGGATTTTTCTGAAGTAGGGCATTTCATTTTTCTCTAATCAGTGAAAAGATACAGGAGTTGCTAGTTTGCAGTGCATCTTGTTTTCTTTCAGCTTACTTGAGATCATGCACAGAAATCTCTGATGTAAATCAGAGGGTCAAATATTTGAGTGTTTCTGTGATCAGACTTAACTGCAAGTGTAATGCATAAGAAATACTCTTAATGAAATGACATACTCAGTTGACATAATGCATTGCACTTGTGTACTTTGACTCTGAAATTGTAAAATAAGTAAAGAAGTTGCTATTTATTATAATTTTTAATTGAGCCATTGCTGCTACTGTTAGTACTAATTGCGAACGATACCTATACTTAAGCATATCTAAGGGTTTGTATAAGACCCTGTTTTGCACAGAAGGGAAGTTTCTTCATTAGTTTCTGCATTGAATTGCTTCATAACTAGGTGCTGCCTGCCTCCCCATAAAGGGATTTTTATAGTCTGTAATCCGGACACAGCCATAGCACCGAACATCTTTGTAGAGGGAAAACTTGGATAAAGGGGTGTGTGCAGAAGGGCCAGTAACAGGGTTTCATAGTCAGAGGTTTTCAGGTCAGTGGAGACCATTAGATCATCTAGTCTGACCTGCATAACACCACAGAATTTCATCCCAATTTACCCTGCACTGAGCTCAGTAAGAATTTGTGTTTGACTAAAATGTATCTTCTAGGATGGCACCCACTCTTGATCTGAAGACATCAAGGGATGGAGAATCCATTATTTCCCTTGGTAGCTTGTTCTAATGATTGATCACCCTTACTGTTAAATGAGGCACACACCTTTCTAATTTGAATTTTTCTGGCTTCAGCTTCCCATCATCGGTTCTTGTTCTCTGCTGGATTAAAAGAGCCTGTTACGACCCAGTATTTTGTCCATGTTGAGGTATTTACCCACCATAATCAAGCCACATCTCAGTCTTCCTTCGAATAAGCTAAGCTGATTGAGCTCTTTAACTAATACTGTAAGGCATTTTCTACAGCCCTTGAATCACTTTTTGTCTCTTTTCTGTGCCCCCTCCAATTTTTCAACATCCTGTTTAAATGCAGGCACCAGAACTGAATACAGTATTCCAATACTGGTTTCGCCACTGTGATAATCAGAGGTAAAATCATCTCTCTGCTCTTATTCATTACTCCTGTTTATACATCCAAGGATCACATTGGGAGCTCACATTCAGTTATTTAGCCAAGTCCTTGGTAAAGTTGAAAATAAAGTGGAAAGTTTGTTTATGAAATTTGTGGATGACACCAAGATGGAAGGGGTTGTAAGCACTGAGGAGGGAAGGATTAGAATTCAAAATGATCTTGACAAATTGGATAATTGGTCTGAAATTAACTTCAATAAAGACAAGTGCAAAGTACTTCACTTGGGAAGGAAAAATCAAATGCAAAACAGGGAATAACTGGGTAGGCAGTAGTACTGCTGAAAAGGACCTAAGGTTTATAATGGATCATATAATGAACATGAACCAACAATGTGGTGCAATGGTGAAAAAGGCCAATAGCATTCTTGGGCATATTAATAGGAGTGTTATATGTAAAACCAAGAGGTAAGTCATGCTCTACTCAGTACTTCGCCAAGGCTATCCAGTGCTGTGTCCAGTTCGGGGCACCATGCTTTAAGAAAAACGTAGAGTAAATTGGAGATAGTCAGAGGACAGCAACAGAAATGCTAAAAGGTTTAGAAAACCTGACCTTTGAGGAAAAGTTACAAAAACTGGGCATGTTTTGTCTTGAGAAAAGAAGACTGAGGGGGGAACCTGATAAATCTTAAAATACGTTAAGGGGTGTTATAAGGAGGATGGTAATCACTTGTTCTCGATGTCCAAGGAAGGTAGGACAAGAAGTAATGGGTTTAATCTACAGCAAGGGAGATTTAGGTTAGATATTTGGAAAATCTAACTACAAGGAATCCTTGTCATTGGAGATTAAGATCAGGTTGGGTGAACACTTGTTAGGAAAGGTCTAGATATACTTGATTCAGCCTCAGAACAGGGGGGCTGGACCAGAAGGCCTCTCAAAGTCCTTTCCAGCCCTGCTTTTCTATGATTCTATGACTTAAATCCTTTTCAGAGTCGCTGTTTTCCAGGACACAGCCCCCTATTTGATAGATATGGCCAGTATTCCTTGTTCCTAGATGAATTAAAATGGATTTTGCTTGAATCCAGATTGCTCTGTAGGACTGCTCTGTCCTCAAACTTTATGAGGAATGATTTTTAGATTTATCCTGATTGTTGGTGAAAATATTAATGAGTGTTGGGCCTAGTACTGATTCCTACAGAGCCCCCTAGAAACACCTCCATTCAGAGATGACTCCCCATTGACAACTACTTTTTGAGACTGGTCAGTTAGCTGTTTTTTAATCCATTTAATATTTGCTTTAAAAAGTGAGCCCTAGACAGTATCAATAATCAGCATGTCATACAGTACTCGGTCAAAGTATATTGTATCTCTTCTGTAGAGAGATTGTTATAGCACATCCAGATGCTCAAATACTGCAGCAGTGAAAGTAGTGTATTAAGCAATGTGACTACGCATCTATTTTTCGGTGTTTGTTTTCTCATCCTCCCCCACCCCCAGGGATAGAAGCAAGTGCAATGGATTGTCTTGTTTAGGTTTGTTTATTTAAAAATACGTGTTGCTATTATGTGTATGTTAGAGAAGGCAAGGTCAAAGAAATGAGCCTTGCACTTGGAGTAGAAGGTGGTGAAGTTTGTGATTGTCCTGAGTTCCCGGTGGAGTTCATTCCACAGTCTGAGAACTGCCCCCCTTGAAAGTTCTGCCTACTGCATGCACAAGCTTTACCCATGCACTGCTACAGACTAGAGACTGAATGACTAGGCAGCAGTTCTGCAGAAAAGGGCCTAGGGATTACAGTGGATGAGAAGCTGGATATGAGTCAACAGTGTGCCCTTGTTGCCAAGAAGGCTAGCGGCATTTTGAGCTGTATAAATAGGGGCATTGCCAGCAGATCGAGGGACGTGATCATTTCCCTCTATTTGACATTGGTGAGGCCTCATCTGGAGTACTGTGTCCAGTTTTGGGTCCCACACTACAAGAAGGATGTCAAAATTGGAGAGAGTCCAGTGGAGGGGAACAAAAATTATTAGGGGGCTGGAGCACATGACTTATGAGGAGAGGCTGAGGGTACTGGGATTGTTTAGTCTGCAGAAGAGAAGAATGAGGGGGGATTTGATAGCTGCTTTCAACTACCTCAAAGGGAGTTCCAAAGAGGATGGATCTAGACTGTTCTCGGTGGTACCAGATGACAGAACAAGGAGTCATGGTCTCAAGTTGCGGTAGGAGAGGTTTAGATTGGATATTAGGAAAAACTTTTTCACTAGGAGGGTGGTGAAGCACTGGAATGGGTTACCTGGGGAGGTCGTGGAATCTCCTTCCTTAGGGGGTTTTTAAGGTCAGGCTTGACAAAGCCCTGGTTGGGATGATTTAGTTGGTCCTGCTTTGAGCAGGGGGTTGGACTAAATGACCTCCTGAGGTCCCTTCCAACCCTGATATTCTATGATTCTATATTGTAGAGTTACATTGTGGCTGAGGAGCAGAGCTGTTGACCATGGTATTTGTTCCACATCTTAGGAAACCTTCTAGATAGCCTGAACCCAATGCCATTGAGCACTTTGAAGATAAGGACCAAGTTCTTTAAATTGCTTAGAAATTCTATGGGAAACAACTGCAGAGAGCAGAGGATGCATGTGATGTGTTTGTGGTAGCCTGTGTTGCTGAGGAGGTGCCCTGCAGTGTTCTGTACTATCTAGAGCTTCCCAAATGCTGAAGCCTTCGTGCCCAAGTTTATAATGTGGCTGTAGTCCAGCTGAGGGGTGACAAAGGCGTGAATAATTGAGGTCGGGTCATTGCCCATGAGGATGGGATGGAGTCTCTTAGCCAACTGGAGATGGCAAGAAAACATGACTTGTAGCTGCTGCTATGTGAGAACTTAGCATCAGCAAGGAATCCAAGAGTACTCTTAAATTATGGATCTAATTATAGCACAGCTATAGCTCTGTTATTGTTGCAGTTAAGACCTGCTTTCTATTTAAAGCTCAACTCTCTAAGTGCTCTGAAGTCCAATGATTACTTGAATTGCTTTGAAATTTGGCATGTCTCATGGGGTTGTGGGGCTATATTGGTGATTCAAATTTGGGGTCATTTGACCACAAGTTTCCCAAAATACAGCGCCTGGCAGGGGGTGGGGGAAGAGACCACTTTTCTTAATGTTGACCCATTCTGGCAATGTTTATTTGTGCACAAACAGTGATCAAACCAAGGTTCAGATCATTGCACCAGTATCTCCAGTGCTCAGGAGTTACCCCCAAAACAGTGCATAGCACCCACCAGCCCTTTGGGGGAATCAAATTAAAATGTTATTTGAAAGAGTTTCTTTTTAACTTAGGTGCCTGAGAAGGCCCACGCACCCATTGGATTATACTGTGCATGTGCAGAAAGAGGCTAACTATTTGTAAAATAACTTCTCCGTCACAGGATCTGTGAGGCTCCCAGGGTATATTATGGTTCTCTAATCCAAGTGCTATCCAGGCACCAACCCAATTTGCCTCTGTCAAAGTGTTGTTTTTTTTACTATTTTTGGGAAATATCTGAGTACAGCAGAGTATTCAGAAAGTTCTGAAATGATTTTTTTTTTTTAAGAAAAACTGCACATGCTTTCTATGAATGTGACTGGGATGGAAGAGTAGGTGGGAATGAGAGACAAGAGTTGGGGGATAAGGTGATGGGAATGGGAGGGCCCTTCCATTTTAGAAGGAAAATGCCGTTCTTTGACAGTCTCTTAGATCCGTGGCTCTCAACTTTTCCAGACTACCGTACCCCTTTTAGGAGTCTGATTTGTCTTTTGTACCCAAAACATAGTTGCTTACAAAATCAGACATAAAAATACACACATGTCACAGCGCACTATTACTGAAAAATTGCTGACTTTCTCATTTCTAACATAATTATAAAATCAATTGGAATATAAATATTGTATTACATTTCAGTGTATAATATATAGAGCAGTATAAAGAAGTCATTGTCTGTATGAAATGTTAGTTTGTACTGACATCACTAGAGCTTTTTATGTAGCCTGTTGTAAAACTAGGCAAGTATCTAGATGAGTTGATGTACCCCTGGGGGTGCATGTACCCCTGGTTGAGAACCACTGTCTTAGATGGTATCAGAGATGGTTATCACTGTCCTTTTGGGGAAAAGAGAAGTTAGTTGAGATGGGCTGGAGCTAGGATTGCCAACAGTCCATTATTATTATTATAAGAGACATCCCTTATTTTTTCATCTCTGTACAACAAGATGGGGAGTTGCTGAGTGCTGCAAAAAGCAGCAAGAAATACCCTTGGCAAATGTAGGTGAGCACTGCTTATTATTATTATTATCATCATCAATAATAATAAATAATATCTGGAGGAGAGTGGGGTGGGTTGGGGGTGGCAGGGATGCTAAGAAATCAGTCCCTTATTTTTTAAATGCAATGTTGGCAACCCTAGGGAGCTGTTGCTGCTGCTGGTACAGTCCAATCCCGTTGCATCTCAGGTGGTGGTTGGGCTGGGGCTGATAGTGGTAGCAGTGTCATCTGGCTCCCCTTCTCTGGCCTGGTCTGGTCAAGACCTCTCTCAGGATCAGGATGACAAAGGTGTGGGGTTCCAGTAAATGGTAACGTGCTTTACCCTCATGACTGCCACGTTCCACTAGACTCCGTCTGTTCTGTTTTCTTCCCCAAATCTTTCTTTAAGGACCCACAGAGGGAAGGACGGATGGAATAGCCCATCCCCTCATTATTTTGTCTACCAATTAGGCCTAACATCCAACGAATCAAAATTGGTTCATTAATTTCTGGTTCCATATCATCTGCTTTTCCCGTAATCCTTGGGAATTTCAGCATAATCCTTTAATTATATCAGCATGACCTTTTTGTTTGGACTCATCTAGTCTCTCTGTCTGGTTCTCTTATGCCTGTTTATAACACTTGTTATTGAAAGCAACTTGACTTTCTGTTACATTAACCTGCAGTAACAAATGTTAATATATTGTGAACTTTCCTATACTTTTTACAACAAGGGGAAATTTGTAGGCCCAAGTATCAACACTCCTGTAAGGTCAGCAAGTGGTATGTCCCAGCTTTAGAACAGGCTGATGGTTGCAGAGATGTGTCACTTGAGGTGACCTGAGATCTAATTTATCATGTACAGCCAGTCAAAACCCAGCTCCTTATGTGATTATTTACTTACTATATAATTAATTAGTAACTTACATTTTTATCACAATCACTAATTTGATAACATGTCTAACAACTTTATCTTGCAGTGCTCTATTTTAAAACAGCTTTGGCCTTTGTTCAGTGATGTGTAGTCACTATATGCAGGGCATGCATTGCATGCCCCAGGAACAGCTTTGCCTGTGGGACAACTCCATCCAGCCTCCCATTGCATGGACAAAATGGCATCCTCCACACAACATGACCTTACACGCAGTGTATGTATGAGGTCGTGCTGTGTGGAGGATGCCATTTTGCATGCAAGTGTAGAATTGCAGGCATGACTAAATATGAAATGGCATGACACTGCCTTTGAATAAGGAACTGGGAACTAGGAATAAGGAGCTAGTATCACAGCTAAGGAACTGTGAATAAGGAACCAACTTCAGCTTTGTCTGATGCCTGTGTTTGAATTTAGTGCATTATTGTGATCTGTGGTATTGTGCATGATGTGATATGCTCCATGGTAGCATATTGAACTCAAAGGCATATGACAGGAAAGTGGTGCACATGACAAACTAAGCACAGAGGCAGCTGGGTCCATCAGAGAATGAAGTGGCTATTCTGGCCTCCTTTTCTGAAGGGAAAAGAGGATTGTTAAGAGGAAGGATGAGTTTATAGTTAAGGAATTATACTGGTAGTCTGAGATCTGGATTCAGTTCCTGGCTGTGTCACTAGTTTCCTGGGGTAAGTCACTTAACCTCTCTGTGTTTCTGTTTCCCATGTATAAAATAGAGATAAATCCCCCTACCCTTTCCCTATCTTCTCCTTTCTCTGTAGGCATTTGCTTTCTTAGGTCAGTTCCTCTGCACTGCACAGCAGGAGAAGCATAGGGACTCGTGTCTGAAATCACAGGGGCACTTAACCATGATGCTGGAAGCTGAAGGTGCTCAGTTCAGTGATATTCTGAGTCCAGAGAGCCTTTTTGCAAATGTAAAATTAAATTTGAGACATTTATACTATTAACTAAGGTGACGAGGCTCTGAATTGCTGATCAGTGACTGTAATCAGCAGTTTTCTACACAGAACCTCAACAATACTAACCAGTGAGATCCTATCGACTTTACAGTCACAACTCTGATCATTTATCAGATTGTTCTCTCACCCATTTTATAATGAATGTGTTAACAGAAAAAATATCATAAGAAACTTAATTTCCTCCACAAGTTTCTGCCTGCCTGCTTTTCTCATTGCATTTGGCTTCTTAAATGGCTGTTACATGCATTTTTAAGACTTTACCTCTTACTGACATGCCAAGTTTGCACTTGATTCAGTTGTACAGTTATTTAATATATCTCTTGTTTCATTGGCCCAAGCCAAGAATGGTACTAGTGGTACTATATATAGGACTACTTGTCCAATTTCTATGATTCTCATCACCCTGGTATCGGAGCTCTTCTAAACATTAATTAATGTATCCACAGCACCCCATCAGGTAGGAAAGTACTATCCGTATTTTACAGATGGAGGAACTGAGGCACAGAGGTGATAAGACTTACTTAAAGTCACACAGGACATCTGTGGCAGAGCAAAGAATAAAGCTTCAAGTCCTGACTTCCAGTCCACTGCACAAAATGCTCTAAGTGAAATTCTGGTCCCATTGAAGTTAGTGGCAAAACTTTCATTGGCTTCAGTAGTGCTGCACCAGGATTTCCCCGTGTTTTTTATGCGTCTCTGAGACTTGTCTACACTTCAGTAGCGTTTGGAAATTTCTCTATGAACACGTCTGGTGGTAATACATTGTCACTGAGTTTTGGCCAACAGGTTTAGTGGTTATTTACTGTATCAAGCATTGTGAACCCCCTAAGCACTAATAATTTTGAAAACAAAGTTACTTTGGACTTGGGAAAGAACAGTGTCAAGACAAATAAAAATCTAGTCTAATAGAATGGGTTTTTCAATAGGGGTTATAAGTTTTCCTTTAGTGTAAGGACATCATTACAATTTACCAAAAATACAGAATTTGTGTAGATAATGACATTGTATTGTCCTGAATAGAATTACATATTTTATAACATTAAAATATTCAACATGTATGAAATATATGTACTCTGCTTTGAAAATATAAAGCCTTACATAAATGCTAACTATTATTGTTAATATTTCTTATTGTATCCAATAACCTCTTGGTCAGGGGATCTTAACAGTTGATTCCAGAAAACCTGTAATCTTTTATTGTTTCATTGTTTAATTACATCTAGATACAGTTCTCATTCTATAAGATTTTATAATTAAGGTTAATATTTGTTGAAAAGAATGTACACTGTCAAATACATTTAGGTATGGGGTCATGCATTGAGCAAGGAGGATACAACAAAATATTGAAAAGCTTCTTATTAATTCACCAGGGGGTTATTTTGTGCACTAAATGAGGCAGAAGGCCAGTGGAAAAATAGTATGTGAACATATAGTTAAAGACCATCTCATAATGAATAGGGAGCCAAATTAAGAGTGCACAGGCAGCCTTAATTCTGGCGTTTCTTACTCTTTGAGCGTTTGACTTTGCAACCTTAACACTCACTTTTTAGTGTTTTTAATGTAGTTTTTAAATAGTAACAATTGAAAAGACCAAACATTTTGAATAGTGCCCTTTGTTATCTGAAACTCTTGCAGCAAATCTGTAACATGTTTTCTGAAGTTAATTTACATATGGACTAGATTATTTAAAGCAGCACTGTCTTCCTGGAGCTGCCCTATTGTGTCTGTCGCCTATAACAATTTCTCCTGCTCTGTGTTAGCAGAGGTCTTTTTAGAGTAATTGCTTGGAGTAGCCATGACTTTCCACAGAAATTCTCAGTTTCTTGTTTATACTGCTCTGTTGCAGGAAAAGACATGGAAGGAAACAGCCTGTCAGCACTGAAGGATGAGGCTCCACAGACTCCAGTCTCCATTAGTAAGGTACTGTGGGGTTGTGGGGCTTGTTCTTAGTCTCATTTGCATCTCTTTGCAGTGTGGGTTATTAATCAATTGTTCCATTTTAAAACTCCTTCAGAGAGCATCTTTGGCAGTACATACGGGTAATGCTGTGTGCATGTGTATGATATGAAAGTAGGATGAACAGGTGTCCCGATTTTATAGAGACAGTCCTGATTTTTTGGGTCTTTTTCTCATATAGGCTCCTATTACCGCCCACCCCCTGTCCTGATTTTTCACATTTGCTGTCTGGTCACCCTATATGAAAGAGAGCATGCTTAGAAGGATACAGATGAATCAACGCCTTCTTGTATGCCTGTACAGCACCTAGCACAATAGGACCATGATTGTTTGGGGTCTTTGAGAGGCAAGGGGGCTACTATAATGTAGATAATAATAATGATCACGATAAGGTTTCTATTTAAGAGACATCCCCTGAAACAACATTTCTGGTCAGGGAGGAGAGCCTAAAGCTTAGTTGTTGGGAGCTGAGACTTTTTTGTTGTTGTTGTTGTTCAGCATTCCCCACAATGGAACCTCTGGGCATTAGTGCAGTACAAATAATTAATAAGAGCCAAAATCCCAGATCAAAACATTGCATCTGTATCACAAGCCAAGCTGAAAACCTGGATCTGAACACTCCTGAATGTGGAGTTCAAAATCAGGATCCAAACCTAAAAAAATTCTGCCTGTTGGGATTGACTCAATGTCGCTATAGGATCAACCTGTGAACCTGGATCTGGATTTGAAATTGGGACATGGGATTTTGGTTTGGGCAGATCTCTACTTAATTTTGTTTCCGAAGAATAGCTAGACATAGGAACAGAAGCCTCTTAATAATTTTAACTTAATATATTCGGATACGAAGCTATAAAATGAAATCATGTTTTTCATTGGAAATTGAAATACAGCACAAAGGAAACAGCTGGAAGTTGAAGTGATTTCCTATCATACAGAGCACATTTTCGTGTATCTTTAAATGCATTTGGCTTGCCCAGGGCTTGTGACTCCCCTATAAGTGTGGGCAGAAGATTGTAAACACTTCCATAGTGGAAGGCAGGCTAATAAACAGGGACACGTTTTTAAAGTGCTTGTACACAAATGCCAGAAGTCTAAATAATAAGATGGGTGAACTAGAGTGCCTTGTGATAAAGGAGGATATTGATATAATAGGCATCACAGAAACCTGGTGGAGTGAGAGCAATCAATGGGACACAATCATTCCGGGGTACAAAATATATCGGAAGGACAGAAGAGGTCATGCAGGGGGAGGAGTGGCACTATATGTGAAAGAAAGTGTAGATTCAAATGAAGTAAAAATCTTAAGCGAATCCACATGTTCCATAGAATCTCTATGGATAGAAATTTCATGCTCTAGTAAAAATATAACATTAGGGATCTATTATCGACCACCTGACCAGGACAGTAATAGTGATGATGAAATGCTAAGGGAAATTAGAGAGGCTATCAAAATTAAGAACCCAATAATAGTGGGGGATTTCAATTATCCCCATATTGACTGGGAACATTTCACTTCAGGACGAAATGCAGAGATAAAATTTCTCGATACTTTAAATGACTGCTTCATGGAGTAGCTAGTACGGGAACCCACAAGGGGAGAGGCAACTCTAGATTTAATCCTGAGTGGAGCGCAGGAGCTGGTCCAAGAGGTAACTATAACAGGACCGCTTAGAAATAGTGACCATAATACAATAGCATTCAACATCCCTGTGGTGGGAAGAACACCTCAACTGCCCAGCACTGTGGCATTTAATTTCAAAAGGGGGAACTATACAAAAATGAGGGGGTTAGTTAGACAAAAGTTAAAAGGTACAGTGACTAAAGTGAAATCCCTGCAAATTGCATGGGTCCTTTTTAAAGACCCCATAATAGAGGCCCAACTTCAATGTATACCCCAAATTAAGAAAAACAGTAAAAGAACTAAAAAAAGAGCCACCGTGGCTTAACAACCATGTAAAAGAAGCAGTGAGAGATAAAGACTTCCTTTAAAAAGTGGAAGTCAAATCCTAGTGAGGCAAATAGAAAGGAGCACAAACACTGCCAACTTAAGTGCAAGAGTGTAATAAGAAAAGCCAAAGAGGAGTTTGAAGAATGGCTAGCCAAAAACTCCAAAGGTAATAACAAAATATTTAAGTACATCAGAAGCAGGAAGCCTGCTAAACAACCAGTGGGGCCCCTTGATGATCGAAATACAAAAGGAGCACTTAAAGACGATAAAGTCATTGCGGAGAAACTAAATGGATTCTTTGCTTCAGTCTTCATGGCTGAGGATGTTAGGGAGATTCCCAAACCTGAGCCGGCTTTTGTAGATGACAAATCTGAGGAACTGTCACAGATTGAAGTGTCACTAGAGGAGGTTTTGGAATTAATTGATAAACTCAACATTAACAAATCACCAGGACCAGATGGCATACACCCAAGAGTTCTGAAAGAACTCAAACGTGAAGTTGCGGAACTATTAACTAAGGTTTGTAACCTGTCCTTTAAATCGGCATCGGTACCCAATGACTGGAAGTTAGCTAATGTAACACCAATATTTAAAAGGGGCTCTAGGGGTGATCCCGGCAATTACAGACCAGTAACTCTAATGTCGGTACCGGGCAAATTAGTTGAAACAATAGTAAAGAATAAAATTGTCAGACACATAGAAAAACATAAACTCTTGAGCAATAGTCAACATGGTTTCTGTAAAGGGAAATCGTGTCTTACTAATCTATTAGAGTTCTTTGAAGGGGTCAACAAACATGTGGACAAGGGGGATCCGGTGGACATAGTGTACTTAGATTTCCAGAAAGCCTTTGACAAGGTCCCTCACCAAAGGCTCTTATGTAAAGGAAGCTGTCATGGGATAAAAGGGAAGGTCCTTTCATGGATTGAGAACTGGTTAAAGGACAGGGAACAAAGGGTAGGAATTCATGTTAAATTCTCAGAATGGAGAGGGGTAACTAGTGGTGTTCCCCAAGGATCAGTCCTCGGACCAATCCTATTCAGTTTATTCATAAATGATCTGGAGAAAGGGGTAAACAGTGAGGTGGCAAAGTTTGCAGATGATACTAAACTACTCAAGATAGTTAAGACCAAAGCAGATTGTGAAGAACTTCAAAAAGATCTCACAAAACTAAGTGATTGGGCAACAAAATGGCAAATGAAATTTAATGTGGATAAATGTGAAGTAATGCACATTGGAAAAAATAACCCCAACTATACATACAATATGATGGGGGGCTAATTTAGCTACGAGTCAGGAAAAAGATCTTGGCGTCATCGTGGATAGTTCTCTGAAGATGTCCACGCAGTGTGCAGAGGCGGTCAAAAAAGCAAACAGGATGCTAGGAATCATTAAAAAGGGGATAGAGAATAAGACTGAGACTATATTATTGCCCTTATATAAATCCATGGTACGCCCACATCTCGAATACTGTGTACAGATGTGGTCTCCTCACCTCAAAAAAGATATTCTAGCACTAGAAAAGGTTCAGAAAAGGGCAACTAAAATGATTAGGGGTTTGGAGAGGGTCCCATACGAGGAAAGATTAAAGAGGCTAGGACTCTTCAGCTTGGAAAAGAGAAGACTAAGGGGGGATATGATAGGTATATAAAATCATGAGTGATGTTGAGAAAGTGGATAAGGAAAAGTTATGTACTTATTCCCATAATACAAGAACTAGGGGGTCACCAAATGAAATTAATAGGCAGCAGGTTTAAAACAAATAAAAGGAAGAAGTTCTTCACGCAGCGCACAGTCAACTTGTGGAACTCCTTACCTGAGGAGGTTGTGAAGGCTAGGACTATAACAATGTTTAAAAGGGGACTGGATAAATTCATGGTGGCTAAGTCCATAAATGGCTATTAGCTAGGATGGGTAAGAATGGTGTCCTTAGCCTCTGTTCATCAGAGGATGGAGATGGATGGCAGGAGAGAGATCACTTGATCATTGCCTGTTGGGTTCACTCCCTCTGGGGCACCTGCCATTGGCCATTGTCGGTAGACAGATACTGGGCTAGATGGACCTTTGGTCTGACCCGGTACGGCCGTTCTTATGTTAATCCTGACCAAGAAGCAGCAGGAAGAGATGCTGTTGTGGAAAAGCCCTGGGGACAGTAACCTTTCTTAGTACAAAATGGCTTTGTGTGCATGTGTATATGCTATTGCTGTAACTAGACAAGCTGAGATCCAGTCCAACCTCTGCTTCTCAGCTGAGTTCCTAATTTGAACCCAGGCTCCCAGATAGCTTGATAGTGCCAAAAAGAGGTCCAGTGATTTGTCCACAGTCACCTGATCACTACGGTCTGAACCCAGGGCCCTCTTTAAACCCAGTCGTCTTGGAGACTCAACTAGACTGTGATATTAAACCCATGATTTAGGAAAGTGATGGGGATGCTTAGCTGATTTTTATCTGTGGTTAGGCCATTCATGCTAGTCAAGGGACTGGCCTACAGATAATGGGCAACAGAATGGCATGTAAATCAGAGTTTGATTTCTCAGTTACATTCCTGTGCTTCCCTCCTCTCCCCCACTGAAATGCATTTATTGATGTTGCAGGGATTTGAGTATTGCCCTGCTGTACATTTCTAGGTTGAGTGCTTGCTTTCTGACTTACCTTCCTATAGGTGTGCCTAGGTAAGGGGTGAAGGCTGCAGAGCACTCTGACACCCAGAGGGCTTTCGCTGCTTACCAAGCAGACTTTTGATGGGTTATTCTTTCCTATACGCTGTTAGGGGAATTTATCACCTAATAATTAGATAGAGATGAGCGAAACGGAAACCTTATCCAGCCCCTTGCCACAGCTTGGAGGCTGAGATGATATGGAACCTAGGTCAGACCCAGGCCTGGTTCTGCTTTTGCCAAACCAGGGCCCTGATCCTGTATTGGGAGGTAGGCAGGTGAATTCCTTCACCCACACAGAGAGAGCTCCTTTTGAAGTGCATCCGGGCCCCTGTAACTTAGATGCTGAGGGTTTGCGAAAATCAAAACCTGGCCACCTCTGCTCATCCCCGATATTGGAAATTGGTGATTGAACTTGCTAGACTTGGAGAGATGTAGTTAGTTTCCTGTTTCATTTCCTACCTAAATGATGTAAGCAGACTGACTCTCCATTACTAAGAGAGACAAGGTGGGTGAGGTATTATCTTTTATTTGATCAACTTCTGTTGATGGAAAAAGAGACACTTCTGAGTTTACACAGAGCTCTTCTTCAGGTCTGGGAAATGTCACAGCTAAATACAAGTTGGAACAGATTGACTAACATAACTAGTTAACACATTTCAAGGGACTGTTAAAGGTGAGGTGATCTGTTAATGTCCCTCTAGACCAAGGGTAGGCAACCTATGGCACATGTGCCAAAAGCGGCACGCGAGCTGATTTTCAGTGGCACTCTCACTGCCCAGGTCCTGGCCACCGGTCCAGGGGACTCTGCATTTTAATTTAATTTTAAATGAAGCTTCTTAAACATTTTAAAAACCTTATGTACTTTACATACAACAATAGTTTAGTTATATATGATAGATTTATAGAAAGAGACCTTCTAAAAACATTAAAATGTATTACTGGCATGCGAAACCTTAAATTAGAGTGAATAAATGAGGACTCGGCACAGAACTTCTGAAAGGTTGCCGACCCCTGCTCTAGACAAAGAGGGAAAAGGCAGCTGGGGGGGTGGTAGTGGGTTATAGACTGTTGTAATAAGCAGTAAATCTAGTCTCTCTATTCAGTTCATGATTTTTAGTGTCTAGTAAAGTTATGAATTTAAGCTCCCAGGCTCGTCTTTTGAAATTATTGTGCAGGTTTCCTCTGAGGATGAGGACTGACAGGTCAGATGTAGAGTGATTGCTTTGTGAAAAGTGTTCACCCACGGGTGATATGGTGTCTTTTCTCACTTTCCTGTGTGAATTCCACACTGCATCCATGTCCATTACTAAGATGTTTGTGTAGCGTTGTTTAGAAACTGTGTGTCAAATGAATTGTAGCTCTTAATTGTCAAAGTGCCTAGAGCTGGGAATAGGCATCTTTTTTTAATATTTAAGTTTAAAATAGTGCTTCCACCTATGGTGAGTCAGAGAGCTTATTTAATTAGGTCATATCTGGATCAGTAATAAACAAACACTTTTTTTATAACCCAAATTGTAACTTTCATGGATTTACAGTAATTATACTAAATAAACACAAATAGTGGGGAGTTTGGATAGGAGTAGAGAGACCAACAATAAGCCAGTTGTATCCCTTGGGCAACCCTATTGGTCAGAGGGGGCAAATTTAACCAGGTTTGTAGATGTGAGACATGCTGATATTTTCTGACCATTGCAATCATGATAAAATACACACCTGAAGTGTCAGTCCTCATCAGCCATTCAGATCACTTCCTCCACTCTTCGGAAGGGCTGAATGCATGAACAGGATGTCTGGGGAAGTTTAGGGATGAGGTTAAAATCGTGTTCAAAGCAGTTTACGACAAGTCTTGAGACTCTGTCACAATGGGTCTCAAACAATTGCTTTTAGTAGCAGCTCACCAGCCTTTTTGTACTAAAGTTGCCTGCCAGCAAATTGACTGGCATCCACATTGGGCAGCTGCTCACCTGCCTTTCTGGATAAAATAGAAGGATTGGACATGGTGTAGAAAGGGGCTGTTGCTGTATACCAGTGTTGGGATTATGCCAGAGCGCACCTAGCTATGGCATGGTAGCTCAAGAAAGGAGCCTGTTAATTCCTTCTTCTTTAAAGTGAATTCCCTGCTGGTGAAAAGTGCCAGCCTGACAGCATTGTAGGCAGGCCAGTGGAACGGGTACAGCAGCAAGCAAGCTTCTCCAGCTGCCCCATAATTGTGCCTCTGGGCTGTCGCAAAAGTGCATTCTCTAGGAGTTAGATTCAGTCTCCAATTCTTGGCCTCTCTGAGTTGGCCAGCCGGTTAGTGCAAATCTGATGTGGACACCTGTCTGTTTGGAACTGCCCTGAGACCACATTAACATAGGCTATGGTCAGCAGTCAGATGGTCCTGCTTTTCAGCCACTGCTGATCTGGGCTTGCTTTATTCCTATGACTTTAACTTAGACATGAAAGGCTGTGTGTCGTTACCAACCCATTAAGTCCCCTACTTCTCCGTCACAACACTTCTCAGACAGAATTCAGAGTCAAGGATGAAATCGGTTGTGTAGGACTGGAGTAAATTAAAGCAGTCATCCCACCCTACCTCAATTCTGGCAGTGCAGGAGAGGGAGCATTCTTAGGCTCTTTCCTAGGAAAAACCTTAGTATTGGTCAGAGAACATGAGGCTGTGAATACTTGGCTTTATTTTGCACCAGCAGGTTTAACTGGCTTTATTACAAATATGTGCATCTTCAGCTTAGTTACTGTGACACGTGTACTTTTCCAAAGCTTGTTGACCTTTTCACTGGCTCCTGCGAAGGAGAAGAAAGATGGCTTCGTGGTTAGGGCGCTCAACCGGGTCTTGGGAGATATGGCTTTGGTTTCCATCTCTGCCACAGGTGGCCTGTGTGACCTCAAGCGAGTTACTTGGGCTCTCTGTCTCTGTTCCTCATTTGTAAAATGGAGGTTTCACTACATTTCTCCCACTCATTTTCTTGTCTGTTTAGATAGTGAGTTAGTTGGGGAAAGAACTGCTTCTTTCCAGGTGTTTCAACAATGTTCAGCACAATGGGGCCCTGATCTCAGATGGGGCGTCTATGCTCTATTATAAACAATAAGAGCAGGAAAAACAAGAGGCATCACTTTCTTTTTACATGATATCTTCTTCTTCTTAATTCTAATTATTCAAAACATTTTTAACATCTTTCCCATCGTCACCTAGGGCCTTTTAACTTTGCTGTCCACTGGCAATTAGGGTTGCCAGTTTTGGTTGGACGTATTCCTGGAGGTTTCATCACGTGATATAATCGTTTAATTAAAGATTAATCTTTATTGGGGGCCCCCTAAACTTTAATTCCTGGAGACTCCAGGACAATCCTGGACTATCGGTGATCCTACTGGCAATGCTCACAACTGGCAGTGACAGAAATCTGTTGAGATCCCATGATTTGCTTGCAAAGACCTAAAATGTTGCTCATTCTAAGGGATTAACCATAAAATCTTGAAGTTGGATTTCAGTGCTAGTTTCCTTTTCCTGTTAAGTCACCATGTGAGTGTCATAATTACAGATACAATTAATATAGGACATGAGTTCAGATGTCGCATATACCGTGATGTATTAAAGGGGCTGGCAGCAAAGCTAAAAAGCTTAGCAGAGCAGGAGTGAGGGGTTTTTGTATGTTGAGAGTTTGCTATGTATTGGTTTCATTGCTTGATTTGTAGTCAGAAAGATGAGTTGAAACTTTTGCTAGAAGCCTCATCCACTGGCTTTATTTTAATTGCAATACAATTACCAATAGAGTGTGTTTATGATATATCAGTTTGGCTTTAACAGAGCCACTACAAATCCCACATTGTCTTAAATCAGTCTTTTGAGTTCCAAGTGGCAGCGTGCCTTTAACTTTTCTGAGTTAATTAAAGCCACGTTTATGCTTAAAAGTGCTATAAAAGATCAGTCACAAGTCTGGCAACTTACAAAGTTTTTGCCATTTATCCAGTGAACCAAGAAATCAGGACCAGACTCGGCTGGCAGAAAGATCTGATAGATGCGGGATCCAGGAACAAAACGTTCTTTGTGCTCCCTGAGCATCGTTTAAAAGAGAAGAGTCCAAGCATTCCAAACATCGCTCTTGCCAGGACACAGTTCTTGTTGACATTTTATTGCAATAGTTCACATGCAAAAGTGGGCAGTGTGTGTGCACAATTTGATATATACTCTGTAATATAGCTTCCTCCATCAATATTTGAGTATATTCTCTCCTGCTGTCCTTTCATCAGCATTTTGCCACAAGAGGTGACAATGAGCCAATCCAGTGTCACAAGCAATTTAGGAAACCAGCTCCCTCTGGAGGAGGCAGGTGATGTGAGTCATTGTGGGCTCTCTCACTTACCTGGACACGAGAAATCAGGTGTGAAGTCTCAAGGACTGAAAGCTGAACGAAACAGGACAAAACATGGGAAGAACCCTTGAGTTTTATTCCTCCCCAGCATCCACATCCTTTTCTCCTATATATGAAATTTCCATGCCCAGGTGAGGGAAATAACTTACTCCTTCAGATTCCGCCTGGTACAGTGTGTGACATTTTAATACGACATGCACGTTGTAACTGTTACATTAACAGTCATCCAGGAGAGCTTTCTCAGTTGAACTAATTGTACATACGGAGCGGCATTGTATTCTATTAGTAGTCATTCTTTGTTTCAGCGGTGCCTTGGGGCACCACTCTCTTTGTGCTATCCACTGTACAAACACAGAGGAACAGACAGTTCCTACTTCAGAGATGTTCCAGTCTGAATGGACAGGACAGGCAAGGGAAAGGGGGTCTAGCATATAAACAAAGTGATTAATGAGAATATCATGTTAATGCCACAATTTAAAAAAAAATTAGGGGTGGGGTTGAATGGAAAGGGGCGTAGCTAAATGAAAAACCTAGGGACAGGATGATATTTGAAATGAGGGGGATGAGAGAGGAGGTGGAGGCATGGAGTGAGGTTGAGCTGAGAATATGAGGGAGAGGATTGGAGCACACAGCCAATCGGCACAAGGCAGAGAATGTCCCACTCTGGTGCCATCAGTGTCCATCAGTCCATGCTTAAATCGCTCCTGTGGCTCCTCTGCCAGTTTCAGTCTCAGTGCAGTGTCTTTCTTGTGGAGTGGATGATGACCGCTGCAGAATTGAATAATGAATATCATGTGGGGTGATTAAGACTTGGTCAAGAAAGGGGAATGGTTTTCAGATGAAACTTGAAAAAAGAGGTGAGTCAAGGTGGAGCAATGCAAGAAGGACTCTAGATGGCAGAAGTTGTAGGGGAGAAATCTGAGTGGGAAGACTGAGTTAGAAGGCAGAGACTAAATCTGGTGCAAGACAAGGAGCAGGGCCAAGAAGAAGGAAGAGACTGTGCCCATGAGGGGGGCTGGAGCAAGTTTATGGAAGGTTCAGAAAGCAAGCAAAGCCATTTTTAAGTGGCTCCTGAAATAAATGGAGAGCCAGTGGAGGTTTTTGAGGAGGAGTTCTGTGTGTAGTGCTTCTCTGTTTCTCTGGGAAGGTGAGCTGCTTGATTCTGCACATATGGAGGTGTAGTCTGCTTGGACTCTGGCAAGCCATTGGGGAGGGGGTTAGAAGTTAGAAGGGAGCTGAAGACCTGGAGGAAGATTTTGCTAGTGTTGAATGCAGGGGCAGTTGCAGGAATAGTGGTAAGGAAGTTGTCAGAAGGGAAGAAAAGGGCTGGGTGGGGGAGGGGTGAGTCAGGGATGGCTTGTGGATTACTGAGAACAAAGGCAAACAGGAGGCCTGCATTGGGGTGGAAAACAAAGGAAATCCAAGTGGTTTAGGAAGTTTCTCTGGTTTGTTAGAAGCAATTAAAAGCCACAGATTGACTTAGTGAAGCTATGCAAAGAAAGTGGAGAGGGACGAGTCAATGAAGTGGGGAAAAGTAATGTTAAAAATCATGAATATAAAAATAGTCGCTAAAGTAACTGAGCAGAATAAGTGTTGAGGCTAATATGGACATACCTGAAAACGATTCATGTGGTAGAAAGCACACCTGGATTCTCTGCAAGCCCAGTGGAAGCAGTGATATGTGATTGTGAACACTTTAGGTGAAACCCTAATGCTACTGAAATCTACAGAATTTTTGCCATTGATTTCAATTTTGCTGTAAGTGTCCAAGGCAAAGGGAAGTCATACATGTGGAAAGCAAGAGAACACCAGTACATTATCTAGATGCACCCAGCTATTAATATTCCTAAGCACTTTGCTGAATGGAAATAATTTTCTATTTAAAAACAATAAAAACTCCATATTCAGCCACAATAGCACTATCATGTAACCCGGGGTTAATGATGATCATACTTCCATACTCTCTTGTATCTGAGGGAGGGCAGCAGAATTACTAAAATTAAAAGGATTTTGAATAAGGTTTTGACAAAGCATGTTTCCAACCCTAACTTCAACATCCCCTCAATGCCTGCTTTCTTGATGTGCTCAAGTAATTTGATAACTCAACCTGGAAACCAAAGCTACACTGAGCAGAGCAGAAAGCATTTTTTTTGCTTGAGAATTCTATTCAGAACTCAGTCCGATTCAGTATCGCAAGGTAGCTAACTTCCCAGTGGTGCTTGTAATACAATTAGATATTGTCTTAGGCCCATACTTAACAATAAATTAACTTTTTTTTATGCCTAAAAGTGCAACCCGTCCCCCGGAATGAATTGACACTACAGGAATGCCCCAGTGTCGGTGACCCTCCTTTATAATAATTGCTTTAGTACTTTGGTGTAATAGGGAAAAGTGTTTAACTAAATTGTTGTAGGATTTAATGCTTTGGGCTGTTATTGTGGAACACATTTGAAACTTTTAATTATGATCTTTCTGAGATATTACCGCCACTTCATCTTATTTATTTTTTATCGACTTTTCTATTGTGCTCAGCACTGTAGTATCTGAGTACTTCTCTCTCTCTCTCTCTCTCTCTCGTGAATTTATCCTTACTATCACCATGAAGTATGTTAGACTAAGAAGCTGAGACATGGATTAAGTGACCTGCTCAAGGCCACACAGGAAGGTTATGGCAGGGCTGGCACTGGAATGCAGATGATTTGAGTCCTAGGCCAGTGTAAACATGAGACAATTCTTCCTTTTTAAAGGGCCGGATCCAAAGCTCATTTAGGTCAATGGGAGTCTTTTCATTGACTCCAGTGGTATTTGGATCAGGCCCTTAAATAGCCTTCATATAAAATAGTAGCTATGGTAAATGGAAAACACCGATTAAGTGCTGTTGAGGATGATGTGGCTATTCCATATTTTCTAAGAGAAACCCTCCATCTGATATTAGATTAAGGGCTCCCAAGCTATTTCATGGTGTAGGTCACTTTTGAAGTGTTGCTGTCTCTTTGATCACCTCCCCTCCTATTTACAATGGCAACAGAGCCAAATTCCTATTGGTGTAGGTAATCCACTTCCCAGAGAGGCAGTAGTGATGTTAATGGAAGAATTCTTCCGCCAATCTAGCACTGTCTACATTGGGACTTAGGTCAGTTTAGCTATGCCCCTCCTGGGTGGGGACTTTTCACCCCCAGAGTGACATAGTTATGCTGACCTAATTTTCTCATGTTGACCAGGCTGAAGTGTTCTTTGTACTTGTGTTTCACTTCCCTCAATGTTTGGCTCATAACTGCATCTCAAGAACATGGCATTTTCCATGCTGACTGGTGCAAAATAAATATATACAATTCTTCTGACAATTTTTAGAGGCTAATTATCTGGACTTATTAAAAACCATAATGTTATAATCCCAGATAATTCTCTCCCAAAAAGCCTTCTGGAACTTAGAGAAGTTCCCTCATTTAAAAAAAAAAGTGACAGTGTAGCTCTCAGATATGTAATACTGGCCTTTGAAATGTGACACAGACTCTAAGGGCAGAATTCTCTCTGTACGGATATGTCTACAGACCCCTGTAAATGCTACAGCCACTTTCTGTTGTGTAGATACCGACAGAAGAACCTTTTCCATCACTAGTAAAATTCTCCTCTCCAAGGGGCAGTAGCTAGGTCAATTCTTCCATTGACCTAGCAGTGTCTACACTAGGGCTTACGTTGGCTTAACTACATCACACAGGGCATGACATTTTTCACAGCCTTGAATGATCTAGTTATGCACACCTAAGTTTTTTAGTAGAGGTCGTTGTTGTAAATCCTGTGTCTGTCAGAAGGTGGTCCATGTCGGGAGGCAATATAGAACATGCAGGAGACTGCATTGCAGCTAGAGAGTGAGAACATGGCCTTCCAGAAAAATTAAAACACTGAATAGTTGTGCGGAGGCAGAAACTGAAAATTACACAGGAATTGTCTCTGAGCAAGGTTAATTAATAAAAATGCTTGTAATATTATTGGTCAAACCTATTTATAGAAAAAAGGTATTTTATATACTACTCAAGTTTTCATTTCTAAGTGTTGTGTGTAGTATTTATTTATTTATTTATTAATATTATTACTATTATTATTTGTTTTTCAAGTGGAAGAATACCAGCAACAAGTATTTAAGAACCTATAATAGGTTATACAGTGTTCCTGTCCATATTGTTAACTGCAAATTTTGCACTTATTTTCCACACTCTATAGAAAGTAGTTACTGGTTAGGAATTTGCATTTCAAATACTCCAGATGGGTGTCAAACCCCTCGCGTTTTAGTTACTGCAGCAGTTCTCAAAATGTAATCTGCAGACCATTTGCCAGTGGCTGAGCACATGGTTCTAACACTCCTTGTTTCCATTAGCTAAACCACAGGAAAAGGAGCAATAAAATATTCAAGTTCTTCCATAATGCTCCTTCTCAATGTAAGTCATGGGCTGTAGTTGCTAAAGTGTGTTCATGCAGTGGAGAGAAGTAGGTGCGTGCAATCCTAACCTGAAGGAGAGACTTTGTGCGTAAGCAAGCAGTTTCTGTCCTCTTAGATTCCTTGAGGACTGAAATTCTGCTGAACACAAAGACTATTGAAAACATGTGGTGTTAAAATTGATGCTCATCAGGAAAGGCCAATTTTTACTTCAGGATGTTAGATGTCCTAAAATTTGTGATCCAAGAAGGGACAAGATGTTTTCAAAGACAGGAGTGAGATTAATGGGATTGTTTACAGATAGTAATCTGCAGTAGGAAATTGTGTAGAAACATGGGGGGAGGGGGAAATTCTAAGTAATTGTAAGTGTAAAAGGAAGTTCACAGATTACACTACAAACATGCCCTTCCTGAGTGAGTTTGTCTAATGTTGTGTTGATGAAGTCTATAGTCTGCCTTCAGTGGATTCTTGGAAGACGTAATCAACTTTTCATTAAAGCATTTCACTTAATCATTTTAACATTAACACATTCCTCCTCTTTTCTTTTTCAGACTGAGTATAAGCTTTGCAATGGGTCTGATAAAGAGTGTGCGTCTCCCACAGCCAAATTTACTAAGAAGGAGACATTGAAGGTATGTACAAAACAATAGGGGTTGCCTTGGGCTGCAGTTGTCACCAAGCTATTTCCTTTTAGAAAATATCGATAGTTTTAAAAAAAAAAAAAACTCCTTGTAAACTACTTCTCCTTTTACTTCAGAGTGTTATTTCCCATGACCCATCAAGCTGCTCACTCTTTTTTGGTCATTGCAGGTTCAGAGCTATTTGTTCCTGTATCCAGTCTTGCATGTGAGAGTTGTTAATATCCTGTAATTAGAACAAAACAACACAATCCCCATGCATCCAAACAGTTATCTATGTATCACAGAGCCCTTTGACCAACAGAAGGATTGTAATCCATTTTAGCTCTTATTAGTAACACACACAGTGTGCTCTAACACCATCTAGTTAGTTCTCATCACTGTCTCAAAGCAATAGGTCAGCTGGTGCACCACTGCACAGGTGTGTCACACCCTGAGTGCCTGACATGTTGATTTAAAGCAAGTGGCCAAGTTTATATCTGGTGTGATACAAAGGTTTCAATTTGTGTACATGAGGGATGACTTTCCAGGAGATTTAGTCTAGGTGAAAATGTGATTATATACATCTCAATTCCAATCTGCTTCTGCATAGCTTCTCACAGGGATTCCCTAGTCTGCCTCCATTGCTCTTTAGGCAGGGAGACAGCAGATTGTGTAACCTTTGTAACTGACAGAACTAAGTTTTTAATAAGAAAAACCATTAAATCAAGAACTCTTGTAGAATTTTGCTATCAATGAAGATACTTGATATCCTGGCTGCTGTCTGTGTTCCCTTATACTTTTGTCACTAGAACATACAATTTTGTTGATTTCTAGGGAACCCCTGTGAGGCCTGGTAAGTTTCATGAGGGCTCCATCTGCACAATAAATTGCTTTTCCAGATACATTTATGTAAGCAGTTCCCTCCCTTCTCTAAGTAAAGTATGCAGTAAAGGACATGTTTACAGCTGCTATTTTCTCCATTCTGAAACAGGTACAGAAGAAGAATTACAGACAGGAGAAGAAAAGAGCCACCAAGCAACTCTTCAGCGCTCTAAAGGATCCCAGTGTGGTGATTATGGCAGACTGGCTGAAGGTATTTAATGCAAAACATCACTTATGAGGGTTGAGGGATAAATAAATGGTTGAGAAAATCCTGTAGCATTTTGGATTTTATGCAGTAGTACCAAGAGCATCATCCTTCGAGTGAGCGGAGAAGACTTGCTCACTTTCACTCAGTCAACCTCACTGGAATTGGAACAAAGACATTTCAGATCCTCTCTCAAGTACTTGCTTCACTTAGTTCTGTCCTGAGTTGTAGTTTAAAAAGTAATCACATCTTCTCTGAAAGTTCTCTCAATCCAGGAGAGTTCTTTTGTTGGGTCCCAAATAGGCACAGAACTGTAAGGTGATAGAAAAAGAAAATCAAATGTCCAGGTTTTCACATGCAGACAGGAATCACATTGAACCAAGGAAGGGGAGAAGAGAATTCCTGTAGCTAATTGAAAAGTAGTGTTGGATTCCATTCTAGTTCTCGGACAAAAGGAGCCAGAACTTCAAGGGAAGGACCATCAAGATTTTTCATTGATGTTTGAAGTTTGTAGCAGTTTCTTTTGATTTTAGATTGACACAGAATAAACTTTGGACCTGTTGACAAATGTGACAAGACTTATGGATATTGACAGTTTATCACTGAGCCCTGAAAGTTATACACCTCAGAACAAATATTTGATTGAAATTGTGGGGTGTGGATGCGGGAGACTAGCAAATACGTCCATGTTTGTGTAGCATTGCTGACTTATCATAGGGACATCTTGTTCTGTACATTGATTCCTGGCACTGTAGGTGACCATCTTCTGTCCAATAAAAGATATTACTTCACCCACCTTGTCTCTCTAGTATTCTGGAGCCAACACAGCTACAACAACACTTCAAACTGTCAGTTGCTCTTTCCATGATAAACCCCCAATTTCAGACATTTATAAAACAAAGGTGGGTGGTAGGTGTTGTTTTTTTGTTTGTTTTGTTTTTTTAATTATGGACTTTGAGACAATAGGATTTATTTATATTTGTTACAAATGTAAAAACTGGTGTTCATGGTCAGCAGTGGATTCTAGGCGACTGGAGGCAGCATAGCCTACTAGAGAACTAAAATTAATAATGTCTTTGTACAGCATTTAGGATTTATATTATTATTTGTCTTCCTGTGCAAAAAGTTTTGTCCTGAAGAGTTTGAAGCTGTTAAAACAGCTTCAGCTCAGTGACAAGCCATATATTATGTATTATCACAGCAGCAACACCAACAAAAGGGTTGCATATGGAGATTCAGCCCATGTGTGGTGTTGGGCAAGGAGAGCTAGGTCTCACTTGGGCACTCTCTTACACTCAAAATGGCTAAAGCCAAATCTGTTGACCTGCAACACATGATATCCGGCTTCATGCGTTGCCTACGAGAGAGAATTTACATTGAGCATGACTGAAAAGTAAACCAGTCAGAGAAGATGCTTTACAAAATGAGGATATTTAATTAAACCTATTAATTGTGGTTTCCCACAGCGGACCATTAAAGTAACGTCGAAGGCCCCTTAGCCTAGACATAACCTTTTAAATACTTACTGTCCTAATTGAAATGTCCACCAGCATTGTCATCAAATCATTCTCGTGTGGTCGACAACTAAAAGATAAGTGTCTATGTAATAAAAGGGGGCTGTGAACTCACAAAATGGTAAGGGCTAGATTCTGATATCCTGACTCATATGGAATATCTTCTTCCATGAATACGCCTACTGAAGTTGACGAGACTACTGAAGGAGTACAGTGCTAGGCAGCATAAATAAAGGAATCAAAATCTGTCTTTGAGAGAGGGGCGCATGCTGAGCATATTGCACTGCATTAAAATATTTTATTTAAGAATTTAAAAAAAACCCAACAAAAATACCCAAACTATCTCTGCTTATTTCCCTCCCAGATCCGTGGGACTCTGAAAAGCTGGACCAAGCTGTGGTGTGTTCTGAAACCAGGAGTGCTGCTGATTTATAAAACACCAAAGGTCGGTCAGTGGGTGGGCACCATCCTGCTCCATTCCTGCGAGCTGATTGAGAGACCCTCCAAAAAGGATGGCTTCTGTTTTAAACTCTTCCACCCCTTGGATCAGTCCATCTGGGCTGTGAAGGTAAGAATCATGCTGAGCTGAGAAACCTTCCTGCCCCCGGCCCTCCCCCCAAAAATAATTCTCTGAGGCAGAGAGGGATATACTCAGGGGAGGAGAATCAGGGTTCCCAGCAGTATGCAAGGGCAGCTTTGGTTCTTCCTAGTAGAACAGTTTACATTATTTAAGGCAAATTAGGAACTTGATTAAATTAAATTTGATTTTAATACCAGATCAAAAGAATGTGGAGCCATTGAGGTGGGCTATATAAGTGTAATTCATAGTGCATAGATACATGACTGAAATTAAAGAAAGGGGAAAAGATTGTCTGAATACAGGGAAAAGCTCCTCGACAGTCAGATGTGAATAATCTGCTGAATGTGGGAGGGTTCGTTAGAATTTAAAGTGCTGTACAGTGCAGAACAAGAAACAATCTGCCCTGGCAAAGCGAGGTGGAATGAATGAAATGATCGGTCTTTTCCAACTCTAATGTTCTATGATTGATGGGAAGTCTGGTCTTGTGGTTACAGCATTGGCCTGGGCCTGGGGAGATCTGTGTTCAAAACCTGGCTTTTCCATAAACTTCTTTTGTGTGACTTTAATCCTTTTGTGCCTCAGTTCCCCACCTGTAAAATGGGGTTAATGATACTTCCTTTCTCCCATCCGTAGTCCCTCTTGCCTATTGAAACTGCAAACTCTTTGGGACAGTGTACAGTGCCTAGCACAACAGGATCTTGATCTCAGTTGGGGCTTCTAGGTGCCACTATATTACCAATAATTGATTCCCCCCCTCTGAAAGATGCAGATCCTGCAATTTATATTTTTTAACTAGTAGCTGAAAGGCTGTGCTTTCACATAGGTATAATTCATAAAGTCATGGGGAGGCTGAGAGCCAAAAAATGGCTGAGAACTTAAAAACTGGATGGTAGCAGACCAGGAATACCAGTGATGACTGACCCTGTTGATATTCTAAACAAAAAGAGCTCTCATCCATGCTCATTGCTGTTCCCATCACTTCAGGCTGACTCGGCAGATACCCTAGGCTGCAAAGTGATGTTTGGGATTATTAAGTAGGGGTTCTGTTGGGAGACTTGTGTGGGTGGTGAATGAGGGATACATGCTATGGTGAGGGGCTCTATGTGTTTGGGGTTATTGCGTGTGCTGGTTGTGTTGATTTGTGTCTAAGAGGGTTTGTGCTGAGAGGCTTGGTTTTTTTTATGTGGTTTTTTTTATGTGGGTGTCAGTTTTGGGCCAAGTAATCCACCATCTGTTGAGTCTCCCTCATATAACCAATGAAATTGTTGCATACAAATTAGCTGTAGAGTAAGGGTGGTGATTGGTTGAGTTACATGTGATCTCCCTATGATCTTCAACTCTTGACTTAGCATAGATGCATGCCTTACTGTACCTGTACACCACACAGGTATAATTAATTAAGTCAAACGCACTGAACTTTTAAAAACTGGACAGTAGCAGTGTGCAAAACTCAGTGATGAGTCAGCCTGGTGATATTCTGAACAAAAAGAGCTCTCAACCATGCATATAGCTGTTTCCATCCCTTTTTGCTGACTCTGGAGACGTTTAGGCATCAGCGTGATATGCAGAGTGCCATTTCTGGAATCTTACAATATCAATAACTCAAAGTTTTAAAGAACTATATTTATTTCTCTAAGGTTGGATGAAACCGCATTTGCCATTAGCTGTGATTAAGGAGGATGCCCCCACTGCTTACGGACAGTAACATCTATCTGTTGCCCTGAAGAAAAAGCACTTAGCTACTCATACTCTGTTTCACTATTAAAAATAGCATCTGTGCAGAGTTATTACAGATATAAATTCCCTAAGAAATATTACCAGTCTAAACAAGGCATTGCTGATTATGGTGTCACTGCAGGGAGGCCAGCATAGCAGAGATGCCTGGAAGGATTCATGTGCCAGGGCCGATGGCATTTGTTACTCTGGCACCAAAGGGTCTGGCAAAAATGGGAGAACAGATGTATGAGGCCAGATTCTGATAGCCTTACTCACATTGAATTGTGCTGTGCTTCATGGGTAGTCCCTTTGAAGTCAAAGGAACTACTTGTAAAATAAAGTTGTGCTAAAACTGGGTAACGGGTATATGAATCCAGCTCGTGGAGGAACATTAAATGGACCTCAGCAACAAAGAGTAAGAGCTACTGTTTCCTTACAAGGTTTTTAGCCTCGCCTCGGTCTGTCTCTTTGATGCTTTTCTTTGCACTAGACACTCTTGTCCCAAAGGTGTATGAGGGGTTACAGTTTAAAAGCCAAGTGGTAAGTGTTCAGCCTTCAAGTTTCTGTTCATCTGATTCATGTCCTGCACCCAAGAAAGCTGACATTCATTTGCTGTCCATCACCACAACAATTCCTTGTGAGCAGAGGTCAATTGAATTCACCTGAAAAGTGCAGTGAGAATGAACGATTAGATGACTGATTAGAAAGTAGTAAGGTTTTGAAATTGGAAGCATCCTGTGATGTCAGAATGCCTTTTCCTTCAGCAGGACTGACCCAAAAGAAAGGAGTCAGATAAAATACATATATTCTATTTTGCATATTAAAAAGTGTAAGGATTTTCCTGAACACTGTTATGGAAAACCAAGTATCTCATGATTTTCTTGGTTTTAAAGTAGTTCATTTGAATATCTTGAGCTGGATATTAGGGAAGCTGCATTTGAAATGTGTATTAGGAACCTCCCAGGTTGGATTGTTGTGTGACACAGCCACTTTGGGCCACAAGATGAACAGCAGCAAAAGGCCTCCTCTAATGAACTGCTTGATGTCAAAGGAGCTGTTTGCACTCTGACAGCAGTCAAATGCTGAAGCTGCCAGAAATACTGTTTTGTTTTATGTCACTTCACTGCATACTTTTAAGGCAACCAGTGGAGCATTTACTAGTGTAAATTGGTTTTTGTCTAATCGTGCAAAGAGAGCCCGTTTCTCATGAATTATAGATGGGTTCTTTGTTCCAGCCCAAGTTAAAATTATTACCTATAATACTGGAACCAAGATGTGGCCAAGAATTCCCACAGCCTGTTAAAACAAGATGACAGATCCTGAAACGTAGGGATTGTCTAGACTAGAATTTATGGTTGGGTTTTAACTCTAGTTAATTGATTGCCAGTTAACACAATTGTCAATGCCAGTCTGGATGCTCCATGAACATTTGTTTAATGACACAAATATTTGTGGTTACCCGAGGGCTCGGCCATAAGCTCTAGAACAGGGGTAGGCAACCTATGGCACAGGTGCCAAAGGCGGCATGTGAGCTGATTTTTCAGTGGCACTCACACTGCCTGGGTCCTGGCCACCGGTCCGGGGGGCTCTGCATATTAATTTAATTGAAGCTTCTTAAACATTTTAAAAACCTTATTTATTTTACATACAACAATAGTTTAATTATATATTATAGACTTATAGAAAGAGACCTTCTAAAAACGTTAACATGTATTACTGGCACGCAAAACCTAAAATTAGAGTGAATAAATGAAGACTCGGCACAGCACTTCTGAAAGGTTGCTGACCCCTGCTCTAGAACAAATGTTTGTGGATCTGTCTAGACTAGCATTTATAGTCGTGTTCATCAACTCAGTTTAATGGGCAATCATTTCATTTAAACTAAAACAGAATCTCAAACTCTAAGGTGCCTGTCAATTGATTACCAGTGTATTTAAGATGAAGGATCACTGAATTTAGTAACTTCAGTAATACTACAAGGAGTCCGGTGGCACCTTTAAAGACTAACAGATTTATTTGGGCATAAGCTTTCGTGGGTAAAAACACTTCTTCAGATGCAACAGTAATACTATTAAAGTGGGCACCTTCTAAATGTTAGTGTAATCCATACTTTAAGAGCACCACCTGATTTGCATTAACTTAGATAAAGATGACTGGCTTCCCCACTATAAATTAGAATCATTTGCCTGGATAGAGAGTTCACTTCATTTTACGTGGCTCACCAGGCTTGTGAGCCTAAATAGCTTCTCTAAGTTAGCTGCTTTTAGTCTAGGATGTGATCATTCCTGCTTCATAATGAGAACAGATTGGGCATTTTTATTTCATGCTTTTGAAAGGTGCTAAATTAACAGCACTAAGATCTTAAGTTCTCTATCAACAGCACAGGCAGTGACTGAGAGACCTTCCCCACATTTATCCTGGCAATATCTTTAAACCACTTTATAATGGGAATGCAGTTTGGATCTGTGCCGATTCAGGCTACTGCAGAGTATCAGTTAATGCCAGTACGGTGATTATTTTGGGGTTGTGTATGAGGGCACTGTATAGCAGTCAGATGGTTAGGTTTGTGGTAATGTATTGGATCATCCTGTTGTGCTGAAACACCTTTTTTTAGATTTTTTTTTCATTTGAGTTATCTTAACTAGATGGACAACACAGTGTGGGAATGTTTATTTGTTTCAATTACTCGGGCACCCGTCTATGGCAGCAAATAATCCAGTGTAGGTACCAGTGAAATTGAAATCAATAAATAAAATAACAAATATACCCATTGTTTCGAACGTGCCCCCACAGACCCCTTATATTTTATTTTTAAAGTGACTGAAGTGATGGAGCATCTATCACTTCCCTTGGGAAACGTTTTTACAATCCGCTAATATCATTTAGATCATACTGTTAGGCGCACTTTCCTAATATCCAGCCCAAACTTTTTTGCTCCTTTTCATCCATGTGGATGATACTTCTCTAGCATACTTTTAATGTCTGTCTTTTGTGATAAAAGCAAAAATAAAGTTAAAAATTACATACTAAATGTCTGTAGCTTCAACGTATGCGTCGACTTACTACTTTTTTTAGTTTTCATGATTCTTCCTGAGTCCTGACTCTCTGACATGGTAACGTAAATCCAGTCCTTTTTTAGAACCACAAACATATCTTTTCAGATGGTGCCCTGAAGATGAGCGACCCAAAGACTTCCCTGTATTAATTGTATTACAGTAGCTGCCGCTGAGGCTGGGGCCCATTGTGCTAGGCATTGTACATTAATGGTAAGAGACAGTCATTGCCCTGATGTGCTTACAGTCTAAATAGGCAAGACAGAAAAAAGGTGGGAGAAAGGAAGGATTGTTATCCCTATTTTACAGAGAGGAAACTTCACTCTGTAGAATTGTTAAGGGGTTGGGCGGGGGGGGGGTGGTGGTAAGAATGGCCTCAGTGTCATGATCCTTTTACCCACGTGTGACTACTAAATCTGTCTCTTACAGACATTATTTAGTCACTGTAATATTTTTCCACTTGCATAAAGATCTCTCGAAACGTTGTGCCATCTACTCTTCTTTTAAATGTCAGTACCCTGGATCTGCACCATCTGTTCATGGGCTCCCCCCTTTAAGGCAGGTTTCAATCTGTGCATTGAAAATCCATGCTATGGTGTTATCAATAATTCTCCAATGTTTCATTCAGCTGAAAGCTCCTGAAAGGGAAAAATGCCACAAGGAATGCTGCCTGATTGCATTTATGTCAACAATAATGTCTTGAGCTGCTGGGCTGTGGATCACTTATGAAATCCCAGCTTTGCCAGTCCTGCATATCAAATCTCCATACAGATGGTTTTGGTTTCTAAATCTCAAGCATCTCATGAAAGGAGTGTTTCTTGGCTCTCCCTGTTTTGATGAGTAATAAAGACCTGTAGTTTCCCTGGCAAAGGAAGACGGTAAATGAAGCCTCTGCAGAGCCTGGAAATCCCAGAGATTAGAAATTTGGGTCAGAGAGAATGAATGCAAACTACTGGACATGTTGTCAAATCCATGTCCAAATCCACACGTCTCCCATCTTCTGACTTCCCATTCCCAGCCCTACAAACAAGGCTTAAAAATAAATAAATAAATAAAAAGGTAACTTTGCACAATCCATCTGCCAGACATTCATGCACAGGAGCTATTGAGAGTAGCAGGCAATGATGAAGAATTCTAGTATGAGTTTGGGGCTTAGGGGGTCCCCCTTAACTCACTGAAAAAAGTCAGATCCTCCTGCCCACCGCACTAAATATAATTTTTGAGATAAAAATTGGTGCAGTATGGTGCACCGAGAAAACAGAAAACCATTTGTAGGAGAGGGTGGGATATGGATATGAAGATATGAAGTCTTACATCAGGCAGGAGATGCCTGCAGAGATGGAAAAAGCTACCTTACATCGATGTGCTAAAACATTTTTCAAATGCTGTGTTCACAGCTTTCTGTCAATTAAAGGTACAACTTTGAATGGGGCCTTGGAGAGAGCTGTTTTAGGTCAACTGCAGGGTGGAATAAATCCGTGCAGAAGTCCGTGATGTCTCCTACACAGTGACTAATTTATTTGTCATTCTTGTTCTCAAAGGGAATTCTGCTTATGTTGTTTCTTTGCAATGTGATTTATCCTGCAGTGCATTGGTGGGGAAGGGAGGGAAGAGAGGACTAAGGGTGTCACTTTGGAAATAGAAAACCAGAAGGAGAGAGGCTCCTCCTTCTCCATAGCGAGGTTGTGTCCTGCTGCATATCGGTGGAGGGCAGAGGTAGCCTCCAACCCCAACCCCTTGCACACCTGTGTGTCAATCAGGCATAGCTGTTGCTCTTTGATGTACATCACAGATGGGAGAATGCCACACTCCCTGAAGGGGTGTAACAGTAAATGTACTCTTCCCTTTGCACCAGGGAAACCTGAGCCGGAGTCTGCCTTTGAGAATTTTTTATGCACCTTCCCAAGGAGGATCAATGCTGGTCAGTGTCTGCCCCCTAGCTGCAGACTGCAAAGTAAAAAAACAAACAAACAAACAAAAAAACCCTCCCCGTGTCCTTGAAGTAATTCTCTTCTTAGAACCCCTAAGGTAGGCGTTTCTAGAGAAATTGCACTACAGAACACCTAGTTACAGTGAAGCCTTCAGGCCCTCTCCTAGCTCACCTTTCAGAGCACCATATCCTCAGGGCCGGTGCAAGGATGTTTCACGCCCTAGGCAAAACTTCCACCTTGCGCCCCACACCGCCGCCCTGAGGCATCCCCCCCCCTTTGCAGCAGCTCCTCCCCTCTGCCCTGAGGCACTCCTCCCCCCCCCCCCCGCCCCAGCTCACCTCTGCTCTGCACACAAGCACCCCAAGCACACCTTCACTGCTCCCACCTCCCAGGCTTGAGGCACCTAAGCTCATTGGTGCCGCAAGCCTGGGAGGCGGGAGAAGTGAAGCAGCCACGGCGTGCTTGGGGAGGAGGCAGGGCAGGGGTGAGCTGAGGCGGGGAGTTCCCCTGTGTGCCAGCCTCCCCACCCTTACTTGCTGCAGGCGGCCCTCCACACGCTCCCCTGCCCCAGCTCACTCCGCCTAAATGCCGGCAGCGACCGGGGCGGCCAAAGATCCGGCCGCCACAGTCGCTGCCGAAGAAAATGGCGCCCCCCCAAATCCCAGCACCCTTGGCGACTGCTTAGGTCACCTAAATGGTTGCACCAGCCCTGCATATCCTTCTTTTTTTCAGATGTGGCCTTTCAGAAAAGCTGCCACTGAAATGTCCCGAATGTATCCCGCCGTGTCAGCCACATGAAGCCAGTGAAGGATCCCGGTTAGAGCTGCACTGGGCCATTCCAATCCCCATCTGCTGACTTCCAAGCTTATCCACCTCTAACACTGGCAGAAAGAGAGATGGAAGGCACTCAGAAGCCAACAGAGGGAAGGGATAACACACAGTGATTTTCCAGGCATTAGCAGGACTAACTAAATAATTTAAGAGCAAACTGGCTTACATGGTAGCAGCCTGCTGGAAAGGCTGATGCCACCATCTGAGGTGTGAGTGCCACCTGCTGTTCTTGCAGGAATGGAGAAAGCTGAGGCTTTTTGCCACTGGTGTTGCAATACTGCAGATGGACTCAGCAGCGAGCGCTGTGCTGAAACGTCTTGTGTAAGAGATGCAGTAATTGCACGTTTTTCTCTTCCATTTCTCTGTACGCTTGTTCACAAGCTAAAGGAACAAAATCTCTTCAGTTCTGGGGGTATACATCTACATTTCTAGTGGTACTGACAATAAATCAGTCTTTGGGCTGAGCCAGACTTGTGTCAACATCTTATTACTACTTTGGAGCGGTGGCTGGAATATTCTGTCTACTGATGGATCTCTCTAAATTACTCCATCTGTTCCTCTTCTTCCCCCTCACAGATACGCTCGGCCCATGTAAGGGAAAAATTCACAGAACTGTTACAGCCTCCTCCTTGCCTTACCTTTTTCTTGTTTGTGTGTGACTCCTAGGGTCCAAAGGGAGAGAATGTTGGTTCCATCACTCAGCCTCTTCCCAGCAGCTACTTGATCTTCAGAGCAGCCTCGGAATCAGATGGTGAGTTCTGATCTGCCTCTCCTCTCTCTTCACTTCTTTTCCACAGATATAATGTTCATCATGAATCCAAAATAAGAGTTTGATCATGGGAGCTCGAGTGCCTTCTCTGGTGTCTCTTTCCTATTTGGGAAAATAAAGGTTGTGAATGGATAGGGGGAAGGATCTTTGTGGCTAAGGTTTTATGCTTGGACACAGCAAGGCAGGACAGAGCCAGGGATGGGACGTGGGTTTGATTCCTGGTTCTGCCATAGACTCTCCACGTGACTTCAGGCAACTCATTTACAATCTGTGCCTGTTCAAATGGGGATAACTTTTTTTTCCCCCTATTCTTGTCTATGTAGATTGTAAGATCTCTAGGGCAGAGGCACTCTTATTATGTGTTTTGGTGCCCTGTTGTGTTATGCACTTTACACCGTCTGGTCTTTATAGGTTCTACTGTAATATAAATAATAATTTGCCTCTCCAATGTTTAAAGGAAGAAAAATAGATTTGACGTGACTGATTCAGTGAGGGATCCAGCTTGAACTCTAATTCACGTGTGCATTTATTCTTCTAGGCATGTCTTCCAAATTTTGTTTTGTACTAAGTCATATAATTAGTTAGAAATATTTGCTCAAATATAAATCCATCTGTATCGACACACAGTAACAAAATACAGATTTATTTGAGTTACTAGCATTATGTATCATGATATCTTGGATGTGTCATCTTTACTTCCCAGAATAGAAGGTGGGAAGTTGTATGTACTACAACAAAATTACAAACGTATAAAAGGTTTGTACACTACATTGTGACTCGACTGAAGGTGCAACTTCCTCCAGTCTAGATGCTGCTGAGAACCATACTTGGGGTTTTCAAAGATGTTTAAGGGAATTAAATGCTCAACTCTCATTGACTTTCACCTTTGTTCATGTAGGGTGGGATTTTCAGTCTACTGCACCTGGCCAACCTGGAAGCCCATGGATAGTATTTGGCTTAGGAAACCTAGGCACAGGTGTGAATCTGAGTGTTTCACACCAAGGGCCAGCAGAGCTCAGGTGGGTCACAAACATGCTCCACCTACTGCTGAGTGGTGGTGGCTCACTGAACAGCCACCTGTCTGGACTGATTGGAAGTGTGTCTGGGAACAAGATACACTCTTGCAGATGGAGGGAAAGTGCTGGGTCAGCAGACGTGTAGAAGATGGAAGGGAGGTGAACACCAAATTTGGGATCAGGAAGGGATTATCCCCTGCCTAAGATTGGCAGATATCTTGAAATTTCCCTTTCATTGGAGCTCTGAGAAGTAAGCATATGTTGGTTTCATGGGGCCATGCTCCAAATGCTCAATTTCCTGAGTGCAGAAAACTTGGTCATACATTCATCCTCTTTCTGTAGATAGTCCTTGAAATAAGACAGAGGGGAATTTGTAGGACATCCACCTGAATCCTCCTTTAGGCATGGGCCCAAAGAAGAAAATGTGTTGGTGAGGAGAGGTCTCTCCACTCATCCTTCCCCCTAAGTACTGTTCCAGGGATATAAATGTGATCAGCACAGATAGTCGCCAATGGATCCACATCTGCCTTTCTTCTAGAATCCACAAAACTAAGGGAGGTATATGTAGGTCAATGTATGATAAACATGCCAGCTTGCTATGTGAAAATCTCTCTAACTCTGTAATGACTACAGAAAAGCAGTGGTTTGTAAGTAGATAAGAAGATTAAAAACATGTTTTCATTTCAGTTGACCTTCAAAGTACTGTAATTCTTGGCCATATCAAATTAACCCCTGCTGCTGCTCATAGACATTTTCTGCCTGCCCTAAAGGGGCACCCAGGTGGCCATCCATGCACCTTGGGCCTGATTTAAAATCTACTCAAGTAAATGGATGCCTTTTCATTTATTTCAGTGGGCTTCAGCTCAACAGTCCTTTGGCTAAAAGTTTGTTTCAGTTAAGTTTCACCCAGCCCAATAGGTGTCAAATGAAGCACAGGGGCTGCTGAATGCATTTCTGGTTGTGTGCATGGAACATGGTTAAGTGCACCAGCAAATCAAAGAGAAGGCATTCCAGAGATCTGGTTTATTTCTTTTGTTTTTAATTTGGGTCTGTGCCTGCTGTCCTATCTTCCATTGGGAAAATAGGGTTATGCATGGTGGGAGAAAAGGCATTTTTGATGGGGAGAAGTGCTTTTTCACTGCTGTGAAATTAGGTGGAATTTGTGTAAAGCCAAAAGAGTGCAGGTTTTATTTTGAATATGGTTGGTTCCTCCCTTATTCTACCACTTTATAGTATATCTTATTTGTGAAAGGAAATACAGACTTCTACCTCACTCTAAATATCTCCTATGTAGAAACAGCTATGTTGATTATCATACACACACCTTTTTTTAGCTTTCAAATATGCTTACCAAAAAATACAAGCATTTCAAATCTGTCAGCCCATCTGATAGAGGAAACAAACAGAACTATTCCTCAGGCTTTTGAGGCAATTGAATGACTTCAATAACTATCTATCCAAGCCTTAAAAGCTGCTATTTCCTTAGAGATCAATGTTACTTGCCATTCCATTAACTTAATTAGAAGATGTGCAGTGCGAACAGTATGGTCTCTGTGGCATGTGCTTGTTTTAAAGGAAAATTGCTGTTTGACAGGGCACTACCTCTTAGCATTTTAGTCGTCTTCTAAAAAGACTTCAAACTGGAAAAAGCTTTTCAACATCTGACACAAATTTTAGGGCCAAGCTGGCAAAGGGTGGTGCCTGCATGCCATCTTTATGATCCCCTTATCACTAGGGCTCCTGTGGGCTACATGTGTAAGTTAGAGCAGCCCTGAGTCTGCTCTAACTTACACCATCTAGTAATGGCCTCCGAGAAGCTGGGAATCTCCAGACTAGAGCACTGCTCCAGTTGTGCCCTATTCCTCTGGCACACCCACAATATGCCCTGATATATTGTAGGCCAGAGGGATAAAAGGGACAGAATGCCCCTCCCTGAGGAGTTTTCAGTGTTTAGAATCCTTTCTAAGCTTTCTGCCAAATGAATTATTATGAATTTGTGATAACCAAGAGATTAAAGTAGTGGGTTATTGTGGCATATCTTTAAGTCCAAAGCTAAGTAAAGGACCCTTAGGAAGCAGATCTACACCATTCAGGTGAAATCACAGCTAGTACCTGAGATTTTTGCCTCTTCACTTGCAACAGGTGCATGTGACCTGGAGAAAAGCTAATGTGATCTCTTACTTTAAAAATGGGATCAAGGGAAAAAGCAAGAACCCAGAGACCTGAAATATGACCTCTCCATTCAGAGAGTCTAGAAACAGTGATTCAGGATGAAAGATGAGAATGCTCTTGTACGGCTACAAGAATAATCAAGGGCACTCAGCACAGATTTGGAAAAGTGGAAGTCATGCCTAACAAATTTCATCAACTTCTCCAAGGAGGTGTCAATAAGAGTTGGCAGAGGTGAAGCCACAGGCATAATCTGTGTCATTAGCCTTCGTGAAGGCTTTTGATGCAATATCACACCAAAAGATGTTAGCATGAAACATTTAATGAGTAGGGTAATGATTGTGGAAATTTCAATTAGATAAAATATTGGCTTGGTAGCTGAAGTCAGTGAACAGTGATAAATAGGTATGGATTGAGAAGGAGATATATAAATAACCAAAGGCATCGCTGTTAAGATCCATACTCTGTATTGATCATTCGGAAAATGTAATACACAACACTGCATTAACATTGGCAGATGACATGAAACTGGTATAGTCAGTGTCACAAAGGAAGGGAATGATTGCATGTAGAGAGTCCTGAATAAAATGGGGCAAAGTAGGCAGACAGTGGAGAAATGTTCATTTCAATATGGATTGAGTTTTAAAAAAGGCAAGGAGGATTGTGCTTAAATCATTGTAAGCTATGGGACAGTGGTCAAATGGTGACAGATTTAAAATATAAAGGGGTATGAACTTGAAGGTAAGAAAAGACCAGGCCATAAGGTGGTTTAGGAGACGCTTGCATACAAACAGTTTTTGTTTTAATGCATTGGACAACTACAGATAAAAGCCAGTCAAGAAGGTAGGCACTTGAAGAGAGCAAAATAAGTTAGGGAGATGAATAGACCCAGATGGCCTCTTTCCCATTGCATAACATTAGTATATGTTTACAGTGTGTCCATGGATCATGAATCAGTCTCCATGCAGCCTTGACTACGTGCTTCTCAACACAGCTCTCGTGCTAATAACTAGTGAGAACATTTGGTAATGTTAATGGTAATTCATGAGGAATTCCTACTTTCTAGAGTACTGAGTTACATGATCGGTTTAGCGAACAGTCCAGACATTCAGCTACATCACAATCAGCAGCTTGGTGTCCTATTTTTCCTTTTACAATTTCAGAATACATTTTTCTGCTGCACCATCTGTGACAGACTGTTGGTAGGATTTAAGGCCCTAGCTTATGGACAGCCCATGGAAGTGCCACTAATCTACAGTAAATTTCACATTCCATAAAGTCTGGTAGCAATCTGACTGCCTTGTTTTCTCACATATGGTTGTATTTGGAGACCTCTGGAAGGTCAAAACAGCCCACAAGGCTCAACATCTACAAATATAGAGTCTTCCTTTTGACATTTCCAGTAAAGGAATTCTATGTTCTGGAGGCTAGCTATTATGTAAATAAGCTACACAGTGAAGATTTCTTCTTGTGAGTGACTTTAGTGTATTGATAAAAGTTGTCATAACATGGCCCAATCCCCCTCTCTGTACAGACTGTTGAGTGGACCCAAACACTGGATCCTGCATGTCTCTAAGGCTCCTGAGTCTGGGTAGAGCCAGGTCACTGTTCCTAACTGTGTAAACAATAGACAGTTGTCAGATAACAGTACATTGCTGGCTGATTGTTAGAGGCATCAATCAAATAGGTGTGAGGAACAAGGCCAGAAACTGGATGACTTTAACCACCCAAGAAGTGTGATATTCTCCTCATGATGCACTCCCTGGAGTATTGTATGGCCATTTGGTAATAGGACTTCTAAATAAAATCAGGAAAAGGGATTCAGCCTAGCCATCCTGTGTCCCCAGTTTTGTGGATGGGGTGGGGAGGGGAAGTGTTCCCAGACTGAAACTTTAGTGCATAGCAATAAGCTGCAGGCTAGAGCAGATTTTTCATTGGAGTTGATGATGAGCACTGAGAGAACCTGTTATCCCATTTGTTATCATATAATGCAAAACATGAAGACCTAGGGTCATCTTGATTGTGTGACTGATAGTAGCTGATTGTTTGTGAAGGACTTCAGAGGTGAAAAGATGCTAATATTCTAACTGCATGACCTTCCTATAAAATATCTGATTAGCCTGGTTATAGATCTGTTGAATGACTAGGACATGCCTACTGTGTTTTGTGACCAAGAGTTGAATAGAGCTAGAGGGCTGTTCAGGATGATATTGGGTTTTTGTTTTGTGTTTTTTAATCATTCATTCCCCCTATTAAAAAAAAAACCCAGTGATTATTTGAGCTGCTTGCTCACTCCCATCCAAACGTATAGCCCCAGGCTTTGAGAGCTGTAGCATCAGCTCTCCTCTGATATGAGCAGTGCATCCTGGGCTATGTCTAGAGCATCTTTACAGGGGACGGTAGTGATCTGAATATACGTGGCTGTATTTCATTACTTGTCTCAAATGGACATTAAGAGTTAGTCTGGATACCACGCCTACTGAGCCAAAAGGCATGGGGAAATGTATAGAATATTTCGCATCAAATTTAAATTGTGGTATTGCAGGGAAAGGCAATAAATGCAAGCCCATGTTACCTTCCTTAGGCCCAATTACTAGGGGGAGTAGTTTGGAATACAAATAAAACCATAACTGTACCCAATATCCTTTGTTTTCAGTTTTTATTTTGTTTAAAATTTCCCAGGTATTTCTCAGTGTCTATTACAAATATTTTAAAATGGGTGAAAATCAGTGCAAAATATTAATTTCCCAGTTTTCTGGGTAAATATCAGCATTAATACTGGGGGACAGGAGGGCAGAAAAAAGCAACAAATAAAGAAAAATAAGGTGTACTGAAACTAAAAGCAGTTTAATGCTGTGGTTTATTTCATGAATAGTCCATTAACAGTATGTACACGTATATGTACATCTTCCACTACATTGTGTTACTTTAACAGCTTATTTTAACACAAAGACGTCTACCTAATGCAATGGACTGGATTTGCTCAACATAATCAGCATTTTCAGGCGTGGTCCAAAATTCATGTGAAAATCCAGTAAAAACTGAATAGCTTTTTTTAAAAACCCAAGAATTTTTCAGTAAAAACTGAAAACAAAGGGCCTTTGCTGTACTGCAATATGTTTAACCGTTTTTTTTTTTTCAAGCTCTTTTTTTTATTGCAATTAATTAATCGTGACTGTTTTTACTGCAACCATTGCAGAATTATGCACACGAGTGCCAGAGATGGAGTGTAAGTAAGGTCAGTGCCAGAAGTCCAGGGAGATTCCTCTTCTTTCATCTTTGTGCTTTGTAATCCTCCAGGACTTCTCTTAGGTTGCAAATGACTGTTCTGGAATTTCAAAAGTGAATTAGTGTCTATCCAAAATATACTTGTTGCAGTCTTAGATTTGCCATCGTGTTTTTAGAGTTTAACACTTTAGTTTTGGGAATTATTTTTCTTCTCTCAGGAATGGATTTTTGTTCCATTTATTGCCCACTATCAGATCTGGTTACAATTTTGAAAAACCATTTTATCCAAAAATGGCAAATTCTTCATGACATTGTGTTGCTAGTTTTGATCAGTTCTACCTGCAGTGTACATATACAGCTATGGTAGCTGTCTTTTGGGTGAGGTGGAGTGGGGTGGAGGGTGGGTTCAGGTGTGAATGAAAAGGGTATGTGAATGGTCTGTGTTTATAATACCTGGTGGCAGAGGTGGGCTTAGGGGTGGCTGTCCAGAGCAGTGAAGTGTGTGCAGGTGGCAGGGCCGTCTGGAGGAGGGGCAAGTGGGGCAATTTGCCTCAGGCCCCCACGAGAATATAGTATTCTATAGTATTGCAACTTTTTTTTAATGGAATGCGCCCCTGAAATTGCTTTGCCCCAGGCCCCCTGAATCCTCTGGGCGACCCTGGCAGGTGGTTGGGTAGCTGGGAGGTCAGTTGGTTTTACAGATAGTACAGGGCAATGGTTGGAACTCTCACAGGGGTCAGTAGCTGGAAGAGCCAATCCAAGGGGCCAAGACAGTGGGTTGGGGAGGCGAGGTGACAAGGCAACCAGCAGGCAACAACGTGTTGCTCAGACAGCTCCCTCTTCCTGTTGGGGTCTTTATATAGTCCAGGCACCCAATGAGAGTGCTGTCTGTCCAGCCAATCAGGGGCCTGGGGTGTGGCTGCTACAGGGCTGTAGGCCTTTAGCGCTAAGGCTGTTGGTCAGTGGCAGTGTTTCAGTGCATTAATGTGGTGCTAAGGATGCCACTTGGGGACCTGGTTGGCCAGGGTTCAAAAGTGGGGTCCTGATGGTTTTACTGAATTTTAGCTCCATCCATCCTTTCTAACTGGTCCTGCAATCAGGGTCTTTCCCAGCGCCCTTTGACAAAATACCCATTGACTTCAATGAAAGTAAAATCAAGCTCAGAACACTTACAAGACTCTTGAGAGAGTTCTTGGGAAAGAGTCTTTTGCTCCAGAGAAGGGACAATATGGGTATTTTTGAAGCAACATATACTTTTTGCATAATTTCTATCATAAAGGAGGAGTTGTATTACAAGGACTTTAATAATTTTCACTTAAACCTTATGAAAAATGTTGCCAACTACTGTAGTTGGAGAAGACAGTCTTTCATCTTAGCCTGTGCTTAGAACAAAGCACTGTCCACTGCAAATACAATAGAGCATATTTTATTTATTGACTTTAGAAAACTTTTATTGCACTGTTGCATGTTACAATTTTAAAAGCACCAAATCTTGAAGTAGACCTCTCTAGCCTTTAAGCACTGTCACGGTCTGAGCCTTATTATCTACCATGGCCCAGCTTTTCTTAAGGAATCAATTCATGGCCTTCAACCCTGTGTGTGTGTGTGTGTGTGTATATGTGTGTATATATGTGTGTGTGTGTGTGTATATGTATATATGTGTATATATATAATCTTCCACACATAACTACACTAAAAGAATATTATTAAGGTTGCAAAGTCAAACACTAGAAAATTAGCAAATGCCAGAATTAAAGTTGCCTGTGTAGTCTTAATTTGGGCCCCATGTGCATATGCACTATCATTCTGTCTTTAATTACATGATCACATACTGTTTTTCCATATTTCAATGTGAGATGGCTTGGACCCAGTACCTGAAAACAGGTCAATGCAAAGAAACCTTTCATTTTCATTGCCCATGTGCGCACACACAAAAGTAGTAATATCACTTCCATGTGACAGATTCTGTTCAGCTCTTCAGTAATAAAACAGGTTTAACTAGCCTGCAAGTCCTACAAACTATAGATTGTATGTTTTCAGTGTAATGCGCTGAAATTAGCGCACAGTTGTGGTTAATTTACAGAGAATGGACCCTTTCTTCTTTGCAGAGGAAAAGCCGCATCTCACTTCTAACTATGTGATGGGTATTTGAGTCTAGATTCACACCACCACCCGATGGACAAGGGGCCATGCTATAGCTTTTATCCTGATTGGTCTCTCTTGAATGCACTTTTAGCTTAAAGTGAATAAGTGGCCATTCTTTGAATATTATTGATATGCTTTGTGTGCGAGTAACAAGTTTGAATGCTAACGCAGGATGGGCTATTATAGTAGATACTCTTTTGAGTTGGGTTTAAGAATGACATTGTTAGGTGTTTCTGCATTTGAGTATTAAGACAAAGATTTTCAGAAATGGTTGGCTAAATTCATGCTTGTAGGCCAGATTTCTAAAGGTACAGAGAGGCACCTAGTGGGATCTACAGAAATGTCTAAATACCTTTTTGTAAATCTGTGTGTTAAATCCTTAAAGCCATGTCGTCTTGTAATGTGTCTTAAGCACGTGCTTGACTTCACACTTTACATGCATTAGAGGTTTTTTTTCTGAGTTGGGGCCTAAATAAGTGTCATTGACATAGTGGGAGCTTCTGATTTGTAAACCAGACCACATTCAAGGTCTATATTTGAATGTAGGCTCCTAGCTTTTTAACTCTATTTTTGAAAATCTTGGCATGAACAAAATGCACAATAAATATAGCATGTGCAGTGTTTCCTAATGCAAACCGCAGTTTCCATCCCATAAGACTGAAGAATAAAAGATTAAATTGCAGTGCATTTTCCTCACATGGAGTAAGCTGAATTGATTGTCATCTTGATGAGTCAGGTGTGTGTGTGTGGGGGCAGTGTAGTTATGCTCAGAACACCCATTAACACTAATGAGTTATCCTTGTAAATCCTCCATGTGGCGCAAAGAGAATAAATCTCTGCATGTAAAGCCTTTGATATGCAATACTTGTAATTGATTTCATATTATTTTGTATTTTACAGCAGTCCTGACCCTGCCTGAGCATTTATTAAACATTATGCATGGTGTTATTAAACAGCAAGCCAGTGCTGAAGGAATTTCAAGGATGAAATAAGACAAAATTACTGAGCTCTGATGTTTTACAGTTTGGTATTAATCTAGAATTCAAGATCTTCATTCCTTTCTTTCTCTCACTACTCTTCTGTAGCCTTTTACAAAAGTGATTCATCAAAACATAGAAACCTTGTAGAGTTATAAGTATTTCTTTCTATACAAATGACCCAGACCTTTTTGAGCTCTATTTGCTGTCCTCCTAGGGCTTGGTTTCTGTTCAAGTCAATGGAAATTTTGCCCAGTGGAGATTCGGCTTATGAAAGCTGTTGAAGTCAATGAGATTTAAGTGTGTTCTTGAAATTAAGCATCTGCTTTCCTGCATGGCAGTGCATCCTGAGAGTGGGATTTGATCCATTGTAAAATTAAACGTGAAATTCATGTGTTACAGTATTTTCCACTGCTATTGCTATGTCCTCCTTTGTTTTCTTTACAGCTTCTCAGATACATTTTTAATTATTCTGTAATGTAATTTGAGATGCATAAAAAGCTCTCTGTTGTACATGTTAAAAATTACTGAGTGCCTCTCTTGGTACCTCAGTTCTTGAATGCGCTGCAGATTTGCCCGGTGTCCTAGCCTCTGTGACCTCTTGTTGATGTCACCCAGAACTCTCAGCTGCTGTGTTACCATTTTGGCTCAGGAAGAGCGAGCTTTGCTGCTGCTAACTGTGTCAGCTCCCTGGTGCACCAGCTTGTCCACTTGGCCAGCAAACTCTTCAGGACTCCACCAATCCAAACCTTGCCTTGCAGTGAACAATCTGTTACCCCTTCAATTCCAGAGTTTCCCACTGATGGCTTTCTGCAGTGTCCAGTCTGTCTCACTGGACGTTCTCAAAAGTTGTGTGCTGTCTCCAATGCCTGTTAGGTTAACTGAAGCCCCACACTTCCTTTGAATATAACAGCACTGAGATGGTTTTGTAATAAAACAAGAAAAAGTTTAACAAAGAACATAGGTTTAAGTGATTTCAAGGAAGAGTGGAAAAGAGACGAAAAGTTGCGAACAAAACAGGCTTTTTAGAGACTAAAACTTGAGCAAATTACAATCTTTGTCTAAGTGGGTTTCTCAACAATAGTCAGTTCACAGAGCCTTCAGCCCCCTTGGCTGAAGGATCCACCTCTACGACTTCAAGAGCTGTGGCCTCTTGTGTCCCTCAGGTGATGGATGCCAAAAATGGCTTTCTGTTTCTATTTCCCAGAGCCCATGGTCTCTGTACCCCAGGAAGACTTCCTGGCTCCTGAAACAATCTCCATCCCCCATTGTGATCGTGAAGTGGTCATCTCTCCCACTTGCTAGTTGGATTGCTTTGTTTACCTTATCTATAAATGTGCTTCCATTGTTTCTGGCCTCACCTTGCTAAATTTACACTGAAAAGACAGTGAAGCAGGGGAAACAGCTTTTCTTTGCCTAGAATAGGCTGGGCTCATGCCCTGATTTCCAAACACATTTTAAGAACGTATTTCTAGCAGACATCTATTATTCTTTGTATACCACCCATACATATACGTGCAATAATATTAATGACCAGTGTGTTACCAGTTTGCATATGATACCTTTTGTGACAGCTTTTCGATATAGTTTCTAACAGTGAGTTGGAGCAATGAATGTGTTAGGCCTGATGTGAGTTATAGTATGGTGTGACCTCTGTCAGTCAGGGGTGGTTCCAGGCCCCAGCATGCCAAGCGCATGCTTGGGGCGGCAAGCCACAGGGGGCGCTGTGCCTGATGTCTTTAAAGTACTCTGCCTGATGTCTCTACTGGTGAAAACTAATTAGAACTCTTGACTCTCAAATGAGAAGCTTTTGAGAAACCTTAGATGAACATTTTTGCTGTCATCTCTGACCTCCTATGCTTAGACAAGTCCTGTTGTTCTACAGGCCGATGTTGGTTGGATGCTCTGGAACTTGCCCTGCGTTGCTCCAGTCTCTTCCGACTCAGCGCCTCCAAACAGGGGAAGGATGGAGACCTGAACTGCTCTTCTGATTCTTCACATGCTGGGCTGTATAACCTGTTGCACACGGCCACCATCTCTGACCAGGAGCTCTTCCAGTAAGACTGTGCTTTTAGCTATTGTACATGTAAAGGTGTTGGTTGGTTCATACACATGACTCATTTTAACCATATTATTTTTTTCAGAATACGCACTAGCCACCATTGGCTTGGTGAGGGCTATAGTCTAACTTGTCTCTGTCTAGGTTCTTATACCACACTAATATCTGGGTATCTTTTGGGAGAGATGGGGAATAGCTCTCTTTTGGGTGCTGTTCTATAGCCTACAAACTATGAAAGGCTTGGTTAGAGTTCCAGCTGTGTGAATGTGCATAACAAAGGACCCGTTTTGCCTTAGTTGGGCCAAACTTCTGTTGAAGCTGATGGAGGTAGGCAGGGTTGTCCTTACCCATATGCAAAGTACACAGCTGGGTAGGGCACCAGGAAACTTGGGGCACTCAGACACTTGGGGCACCAAATTTCCTGGTGCCCAGCACAGCTGCGTGCTGCTCCAGCTCCTACCCTGCCCCCACTCCACCCCTTCCCCAAAGCCCCTGCCCTGCTCCGTCCCCGCCCTGCCTCTTCCTGCCCCAGCCCTGCCTCTTCCTGCCCATGAGGAGTGCAGCAGGGCTGGACCTGCACTCACAGCAGTGGGAAGTGCAGGGCCCCGATCCTAGCCGTGCCACCAGTGAGTGCTGGGGGCTGGTTCCCCCTTGTCCTCCAGCCAGCCCCCCATACCCTTGTGGAGGCCTGGGACCCCCCCCCACCAGCCATGGGGGAGGGGGGCTGTGTAGGGCCCCAGAATAGCTAGGGATGGCCCTGGGGGTAGGGGTGGGGATAGGCTTTATAGAGGTTATCAATCTACCAGTGAGTCCAGCCAACAAATGGAGTATGCTAACTGGACCTACTCGCTCTAGCATCTGGCCACCAATTGGTAGATATGGCCGTGAGTCTGATTTTGCTTATAGTGAGGTACTCTCAGTGCTAATAGTAGTACTGTGTTATACTCAGGAGAGCACACATGCTCCATGGCTATAGTTTCATAACTGCTGTCTCCACTGAGTTGGTGGGTTCGTGGTTTCCTGCCTCTTCCCCAAATGCATCATAAGATAAAATTTACATTAAAAAAACACTGCAACCATTTTCCTATCCACACTTGTAATATTACAGTAGCATCTCATAGCACTTCACTTTAAAGACTGTTGGAGTAAACACAGAGGGTTTTCTCTGTGCCTTACAGCTAGATAGGTTGCCTTAAAAATCTCTCTGGTCTAGCGGATAGGATTCTGGGCATAAAGCCAGCCTGGTTCTGCCTCTGAGTTGTCGAGTGACCTTGGGCAAGTCATTTTGCCTTCCTGTGTGTTTGTCTTGTCCCTACCCTTTGTCTCTCTTTTCTGTTAAGACTGTGAGCTTTTGGGGGCAGGGATTGTCTCTTGCTATGTGTACATGCAGCAACTAGCAACATGTTGGCCTGTAGACAATACCACACTATGAATATAAGAATATTATAACAATCGGAGAATCCAGTTCCTTTTCAGAATGTGAAAGTAATCACAAGGCAGGACACAGACTTGTCTGAAGCTCGGTGACCCAAAGCAGCAATGTATGTGTAGTTCTCTTGTTTTGCAGGCCTGTTGTATTTTCAGCACTTCATGCATTCCATTGTTCTTCAGCGCTGAGCGGAACTTCCTTTGATACCCAGCTATAATTTGCACCATAAAAAATGATCATTTGTTCTGAGTGGTTTTTGTTTGTTTGTTTGGGTTTTTTTTTGTTCTTTCAAGGTATAACATGGGGTGGGACAGAGCAGCAGGAAATTGGATGTGTTACTAGGACTTGCAGATTTAATTGTGCGTATATGTGTTTATCTTACGGGTCTGTCCTTTGATGTTGATGTCTCAGATCTCCTATTCTCTTTTTAGGAATAAGTACACAAATAATAGTGCCTGCACTGAGAGGTTTTTAGTTGGTAGTGAACCAATGAGTATTGTATAGCTAGCCTTTAAATGGGGATGGGTTGGCTGTAAGGTTTAAGTACAAAGAAATACTGATATATATATATATATATATAATTGTGGTAGAGAGTTTGTGCCTTCTTTCAGACGTGTGCATATGCCAATCTTGTGTGAGACTAAAATCAGATACAATGTGCTGGTAATGGAAATACTATTGGCACTTACTACAGTTTTGGCTGAGGGTGTGTTTGTGCTTGTTTGTTCGTATAATACTAGTCCTTAGGGGCTTCAACCAGGGGCAGCTCTAGGGATTTTGCCGCCCCAAGCACTGCAGGCACGCTGCCTCCGGTGGTTTGCCTGTGGAGGGTCCGCTGGTCCCGCGGCTTTGGCGGACCTGCGGCAGGTCCGCCGAAGCCGCAGGACCAGCGGACCCTCCACAGGCAAACCACCGGAGGCAGCCTGCCTGCCGCCCCCGCGGCGCCGGCAGAGCGCCCGCCGTGGCTTGCCGCCCCAAGCACGCGCTTGGCATGCTGGAGCCTGGAGCTGCCCCTGGCTTCAACCAGAGTTTGGGTCCTATTGTGCTAGGTGCTGTACAGATGAGTAAAAGAGACTGGCCCCACCCTAGATAGTTCACAGTCCATATGCTACCCCTTCTCTTGAGGGGCACCATTATTATGTCATGCCACAAATAAATCCACTACTGTGTCTGTCTGGATCAGAAAGGAGAATGGTGCCTTGGGAATGTGCATTCAGACCTACAGTTGCAGTTAATAGAAAGTATAGGATAAAGAAGAGACTGCGTTAAGCTTCGAACTCAAACATAAATCGTGCATGTACAACAGCTACTCTATTCTCTGCTCACTGGCTGAATTTTAAAGGCCCTACTTGGGCCTCCTGATTTACAGAACTCAGCAGCTTCCCATAGGGCCAGAATTTCAAAAGAGCTCAGCCCCTAGGCCATACTCGTGGGTGCCAAACCCTCTTCAGAGCCTGGCGCACAGTGTAGATTGTTGTCAGTTCTGGTGCGTTGTGTGGCTCTACCATAGGATTCAGTTTTTCTCAATTTTTTGAGCTTTGGAGAATTTGGCAGCTACATAACGAGGGTAAAAATTCCCCAGAGCAGCAGCGGTGCAAAATGGGGTGGGTAGGGGAGTAAGTGGAAAACCAGCTATCCAAGTGTTGAGGAGATTCTTGGTTTGCCACTCACAGGGACTCATTCATTCTAATTAAATGCCTTCCCTTCAGGGAATCCTGCCCAATTAAGTTGGCACGCTGTTATTAGGGGGCCAGTTAATTACATTTAACTGTATCTTCAAATTAGTCAAACTACTCTGCCAAAAAATAAAATGGAGACAGATGTTCTATATTTGAGGGGGCATTCCTCCCCTTGTGGGGAAAATCTTCTCTTGAGCCAATGCTGTGTTTTTCCATTGGCTGTTTCTGTTCCTGTCTTGGTGGGAAAGAAATAGAGGAGACAACAATAACAAAAATCAATCTATGTAATAATCGGAAAGAGGGTGAACTTTCAAAGCACCTAGCAGGGTCACAGCCTCTCGACTTCCCTGGAAATAAGTAGGAAATTGGTGGCTATAACCCTGCAGAAGTCCGTTTTGATGTTAAGCATGAGGCTTTAAGAGGCATAGAGACTTCTGTTTCTATGCGTAAGCCTGTCTGTTTGTTGTTGCTTCCCCCACCCCCATTTGTGTGCCTTCTCTAACTGTGGTTTGTTCTGTTTGACACCTTGATTGTAAATTCTCTGGGACAGGCACTGTTTACTTTATGTACAATGATGCCTTGACCCTTGCTTGGGGTTCCCAGGCGCTGCCATAGTAGAAATCATGAACAATGCTATGCTGCTCAGATGCACATACTGCTCTTTGATACAGTACACGTGGATGGAGGGCAGTAACGTAGCCCTGAAACAAAGGGCTTACTCTTGTTTGAGTGAGCAAAGGTCTCCTGCTGCCTTTAAACACTGTTATTACATCTCTGCACTGGGATTTGATCCAAAACCCATGAAAGCCAACAGGAGTCTTTCCATTGATTTCAAAGGATTTTGAATCAGACCCATAATTTGGCTTTTGATTTTAATGTATGTAATTACTGATTTTTAAGTTTTCCTGTTTGAACTGGTGTGGCTCCATTTCATTCTCCCCATCTGTCAAGTTTAATATTCACTCTGAATAGCATGTGTCTTCCTTTGTGCTCCTCAGAGTAGCGCTATAGCTCTGAGTATATTGAGGTCTGATGTGTAGCAGGCTGGTTTGGTAATTACTGCAGAGTTAATATTTGGGGAATTTCAGATGAATTAACTCCCCCCTGTTCCACTGCTCTGGAATAACTAAGATATCAGAAAAGTGTCATTGCAGAAGGATTTTTTTGGTTAGGAAAGAGAAGTACAAAAGGAGTAAGACTTGCCCCAGCAGAAAGTTTAAATCCTCTCACAAATTAAAGGAAGATCATAATTAACAGAAGTTGGGCTTTTTACAAATGCTGTTAAATTAAGCATGTGCTATTTCTCAAACATTGACACTGGCCCACATTGTGAACCTTTCTCTCAAGTACACACCCCCCAAGGAGAAGATTTTCACAAGGGAAGGGAGCATAACTACCATATGCAGAACACTGACAAATTGTGCTGATTGTTGACCCCAAAGAAAATAAATCAAGCCTGAATTGTCATCAACAAACAAATGACCTGCCAAACTAGCAAGTATCTATGCTGTGAGATTATGGGATAATCTCTTGCCTCCTTTCTCTCCCCACCCCCTGCCTTTTTTTCTTTTTCTTTTTATGGTCTTAAATTCACATATGCACTAAACTCAACTTCACATTAATTTTTCAGTTGTCATGCTTGGTAGTCATTGTCTGACACACAACACAGAGGCCCGATCCTGGCACTGAAGTCATTGGAGCTGCATAGTTTATAATATCAGAGCATCAGTGCTGGAATGTAATAGCCATTAATCCTCTGGCCCTAAACCTATTATCATATTGATTATTGCAAAAAACTATCATTTAAATATAGAGATTAGAAAAACCGCTCCCACGTGTATAAGACGCAACTGGCCAGACTTTCAAAAGAGCACAATGGATTGAGTACTGGGCTGTTTTAGAAATCTGAGTAGAAGTGTTGCCATGGATACTGCTGGGCGCTGAGCACTTTTTGAAAATCTGGCCCTTATATGGGACCCTAAATGGGAACTGAAAATCTGACACCAATTCTGGCTTCTGAGCATTTAAAAATGAGAGAGAGAAGCAAGTTCTCAAAGTAATATAGAATCAAAATATCAATGTCTCCAAAGAGAGGCGGGGGGGGGGGGGAGAAACCCATCATGGAGCCATTTAAAACTAGACAAAGAATTCTAATATACTGAAGAGAGAGATCCTGCTTTTGTCTGGGAGACAGACTAGGTGACCTAATGAGTCTCTCCGATCTCCATTTTCTTTGATTCTCTGAAATACGTTGGTAATGCAGAAAATCTTTTGTTACTATAAGTGAGCGCCTTGTGTATTTAAACTATGCATAGAGTTTGTATGCCTGCTAGGATTCACAAGATGAAACCTAATAAGCTGTGTGTATGCTAGTAAAATTGTATAGTTCAAGAGATCATGATCTCTACTGTCAGTATCACCTACTGATTAAAATTAGGACAGTCATTGATATTGCACTCTGGGATAATTCCCAAGGTTATAAAACCAGACACTGCATGGAGGCTTCATAGGAGACTGTGACATTCCAGAGTGCAAGCCAGGCTAGTGAGGGACTCTGGCACCCCTGCTCTGCAACCTTGGTGCCTTACAATGCCTTACAGCAGTAGCTCCATCCTGGGCCTGCTCACAAACAGACTTCCAGCATGGAAGCCACACCCTGAGTGTCTGTGTGTAACTGCAGCCTGCCAGCCACACTTCGCTTACACTCTGGCTTTTACCAACCTTGGTTACTCCTGTAGGGTGACCTGACATGCTCCCAGTCCCAGATCCTCCCCCCCCCCCCCCCCAAAAAAAAAAATGGTGGTCTGTACTGGCTAGCCCTCTCCTGGACAGTCCAGAGATATTGGGTCCATTGTCCGTTTAAGGGAACAATACACAGCTTGCCACCTTAAATGGAATTACCCAGACAACTTAACTAACCCAGTGTGTTTTCAATTAAAGAATAAAACACGTTTATTTAACTACAAAGAGGTTTTAAGTGAGTACAAACAATGATGCATAAAAGTTAGAAATGGTTACAAGAAAAATAAATATAAAATGCTTCCTAGTGCCTAACTTAACAAACTATACTTGATTCAAAGTACAGTTCTTACCAAAGTACCATGCTTCCAACAGCATTACCGACCAACTTTTTCAGGTCAGGGCCCCTCCCCCAAAGTCCAGGGGACTTTTGTCCTCTTAAGTGCAAAGAGGGAGATGGACAGGGCCAGAGATAATGTGGGGTGTTTGCCCCTCACTTGTATACTTCACTCCCCCTCATAAAGTTCTTTTCAGTTGAGAGCAAGTAGATGTCTGTTGAGGAAAGATGCTTCATGCTGTTTTCTTGCTGAGATGTAGATTTTTCTTTGTCTCCTTTCTTTTCTCTCTTGCGTTCTGGAGACTGTTTACAGTTTATATGCAAATTGGGGTAACCACAAACAACCTTTTGTTTAGACCTGCTTGACCACTTGTGCCTAATTGGGGTTTGAGATTGAACTACGTGAGTTTGCGCATGTCCCTTTAACATTATACAGGGTGGATTTTATAACTTTTTTCATACAATGTTGCTACATACATGTCACCTATATTATTGACCAGTGACTTACTAGTTTTCAAATGATACCTCACAAGGCATATTTTGTACAAAGATTATTACATGAGTGTGTAGGGTGTGGATGCAGGGGTGCATTTGGTCACAGAGACATGGGCCATATGATCACAATAAAACAGTTCTTGTGTTTGCAGTCTAAATTCCATAGAGACCCAGAATATCACTACTAGCTGGAAGGAACATAGCTGTAGCAACATAGATTTATCTGACTTGCAGTCTTATAACCCCTTGAAAGGGGGAGGGGAACATTGGATTCATGAACAGAAAAGAAAACTCTGTGAGATGTGGTAGGATTGCCTTAATTGACTGAGTGTTAGGCCCCTTCCTTGCCATATTTTAAATTAACTAAACTTAAAGTAATAGTGTTTCTTATCTATGAAAAACTAAGTATTAATATGGAAAATAACTGAGCACTAGGCACTAAGTTTTACTTTGAAACATAGGAACTGCCACTCTGGGTCAGACCAGTGGCCCATCTAGTTTAGTATCCTGTCTGACATTGACTAGTACTAGCTTCTTCAAAGGAAGGGGCAAGAAACCCTGCCGTTCATAAGATAACCTGCCCCAAAGAATTTCCTCCTAACCCTCTTTATTTGTAGGTTGGATTATGCCCTGAAGTAGGAAGGCTTGTATCGTTTCCAACTCCTGTTTTTTGTTTACTACTATAACTCTGGATATTCTTGTTTTCCACATAAATGTCCAATCCTTGTTCTGAATGCCACTAATCTCTTGGACTCAACAATATCTGGTGGGTTCCATGGGTTAATTGTGCATCAGAGAAGCGGGGGGGGTATTTCCTTTTATTAGTATTCAATTTGCCATTGAATGTTCCCTTGACCTTTATTGTTTTGACTTAGCATCTTCCTCTATTGAAATAGAGTAGTAGCGGTGGTGGTGATGATGATGAAAATAATGTATACCTTTATACCATCCTTTGCCTTAGCCAGTAGCACATAACATGTGGCAGGTTCTTATGCAGGCAAAAATCTCTCTTCTCTGAGACACACTGCAGATCTCTGTCTGAAGAAGCAGTCACTGCATTCATTCTGTATGTCGAGTTTTAATTGAAGACAATAGGAGTTTCTTATGCGGACAAATGCACATATGCAGTGGAGCTCCACAGTGTGGACTGAGAGGAGACTTGTGACCTAAATGTTTTACCGCTTCCATGGTATAGACCCAACCACTCAGCAAGTTGTTGTCCTTTGCTTTTTCTGGTTGCAAGCTTTATTTTGCATCCTGAGGGCTTTTTTCATATTGGCTAAAATGCTTTTCATCATCTGGCTTCATAAATCAAACTGAGGCAATGTAACAAACCATGTATTTCAGTTTTAATGAATCAGCCCTGGAAAATCACCACGTGGAAAATGATGCTTTTTCGGACAAGTCTGAGAGAGACAACATAGAGGAGTCTGAGAATGAAACTCAGGAGAACAGCCGGAAGACGAATGAAAGCGAGAGTGACCAGTCTGAAATCCACGGGGATATCTCCCGGGAAAGGAAAGGGACGACCTATATGGAACAGATCTATGAGGAATTTGGGGAGGTAAAAAAATGTTCTGAACTCTATCTATTCCACTGAAATGTCTTTGGGTTCATATTGTTCATCTCTCCATTGTATTCAGCCTCCTGGACGCAGGACAGTCGAAAACTGCTCTGTGGGTTCAGATATTTTACAGGTAATGCTATCTGAAGATTTCTGTCAAATTATGTTGAATTGTCCTTATTCAGCAATCATGTGTGTTATGAACAGCAGCTCCACTATTTAGCCCTTTGGCATGTTTCCAGGATCAGTGAGCACTTCAACTGGGCATTGCATTAAGGAGCTATATAGCATTGCCACAGCTCATTACAGTGCAGGAGGGGAGTTATCATTCCAAGCCTGTATCCTGACTAACTAGGAGGCTTCAGTCCATTGCCTGGTGCAAAATGAGATACTTTCTTTCTTATTCATGTTGCACAAAATGAACCTTTTTGTATGTCCTAAAGAACATCTGAGCCACTTGGTCTCCTATGTGAAACTGCCATTTAGGAATCAATTTTTCACACCGTTTACCATTAGAATGCATTCATGTCCAACACGAGCACTTTTGTTGGCTTTGGTCTCTGTGACTTCTTTGATGAAGATAATGTTAGAGCAGCTTTGTTACAGCAATGGAGTTGACAGCATTGGGTGAGAGTCAGCTGGAGGAGGCTGGCAGCCAGAAGTGTTACTCTGGATTTACACCAGGAAAGCTGAGATGGGAATGTTGCCCACTGTTTAAACAATGAAAGTAGACTCCTGTTGATGCATCACAGAGAAGCATTTTGCTCTAGAGATGTCTGCCCTGGGGATTTACTCTGATTTCAGCCATCATTGGCCAGATAGCACTGTAGCTGCAGCAGTCCAAACCTTTAGCATAGATGGGGTAAATAGCTACAAGCCGTGACTTGCACCAGTGCAGTTTAATCCTGGTTTCTTGCAAACATAAGCTACACAGGTAACACCACTATTTGCACCTATCTATATTAGTAGGTTGCATCAGTGCAGCTACACTGGTGGTCAGAATCATGACAAACTCCCAGTGTAGACAAGGCCTCTGTCTCCTGGCTTGAGACATGCCACGCTTGTTTATGGCTAAGGAGGTGTGACTGGAAGGGGAGGGGGGGAAAAGGTTGTTCAGGAGCAGCCATTCTTCTGTTTGGTCACTACTTCTGCTGTGTCTTGCTCACTTCAAATCCTAATGTACAGCAAGCAATTACTACACAAAGTATTATGACTTCAGAGTAAGAATATGCAGCAGGAGCAAAGAGAAATTAGCTCTGTCCATGGAAATCGGTATTTAGACCATTTCTAAAATGTGTGTGTCACATGATAGAGTGTCATGAAGGTGTTAGCAGGGTAGATAATTTGGCACTTCTTGAAGTGGATTTTTGACCCAATTTACTGTAATTGCTCAATTCACTGGTGGAGAGTTCACCTGCCCAAAGTATGTGGTGCCCTTTTTAATTTTAAATGTCTACCAAAGCTATAGCACAAGTACAATGGAATAAACTTTGATTGTATGGATGGGTATCTTTCATGCTGAGTGTAGCCTAAAATGAGACAAATTCTGGCAGCAGATCTACTGTGCAGGCAGATTTGGCACCCAGTATGCCCTCAAATAGTTCACATGCTGCTTTGATAATTGGGTGCTGTTTTTCATATTTCTGTTTAGAGAGAGTGCTTGATCTTCTTCTTTTTTCCAGCTGGACTTGCACCTGAGACAGGTGCAAGGGACCTAGGTGTAATATCTCAACTAGATTGGGCCACTGATGAGTAAAGTACACCCCTCCCTTCAATACTGCACTTCATTATCAGCGCTGGTATGGGATGGGTCTGAGATTGTCATAACTATAAAGGGAAGGGAGCAGCCCTCCTGTGTACAATACTATAAAATCCCTCATGGCCAGAGACACCAAAATCCTTTTACCTGTAAAGGGTTGAGAAGCTCAGGAAACCTGGCTGACACCTGACCCAAAGGACCAATAAGGGGACAAGATACTTTCAAATCTTGGTGGGGGGAAGGCTTTTGTTTGTGCTCTTTGTTTTGGCTGTTGTTCGCTCTTGGGACTAAGAGGGACCAGACATCAATCCAGGCACTCCAAATCTTTCTGAACCAGTCTCTCGTATTTCAAACTTGTAAGTAACAGCCAGGCAAGGCGTGTTAGTCTTATTTTTGTTTTCTCAACTTGTAAATGTTCCTTTTTGCTGAGAGGATTTTAGCTCTGTTTGCTGTAACTTTGAACCTAAGGCTAGAGGGGGTTCCTCTGGGCTATATGAATCTGATTACCCTGTAAAGTATTTTCCATCCTGATTTTACAGAGATGATTTTTACCTTTCTTTCTTTAATTAAAAGCTTTCTTTTTAAGAACCTGATTGATTTTTTCCTTGTTTTAAGATCCAAGGGGATTGGATCTGGACTCACCAGGAACTTGGTGAAAAAGTCTCTCAAGGCTACCCAGGGAGGGGAAGGTTTTAGAAGGAAAGGGAGTGTTCCAGACTGAGGAATCTGGATGGTGGCAGCGAAACCAGATCTAAGCTGGTAGTTAAGCTTGGAAGTGTTTAGGGTACAGATGTGGGGACCTGCATAAAGTTCAGAGTGGGGGAGGAACCTTGACAGAGAGATTGAGCCAATATATAGCCAATTTACAACACAATCCTCCTGAAATATATGCATGCTTTCTACCCTACAAAGGATGTGTAAACCTTTGATATTATGGCCTAAATTCTATAATTTTTTTTTGGTTATGTAAATTTTCAGCAAAGTTATGGAAGCTCAGTTGAGGGGTATGTATATATGCACTTCTACATAACTTTGCCTTAACTAAGCTTTCATGTTTGTGCTAGAAATCTGCAGCACAAAACCAGTTGCAGGAATAAATTCATGCTTGCAAAATTTTGTCCCATAATATAAAAAAAAATTACCCATCTTTATAAGATGGACTGGCAGCAAAAAGAACTTAATTTGGAAAGCTTTGAGATAAGACGTATGAAAGCTTCTCTCCCCTACTCCCTTCCTCCCCACCCCCCATGACTCACTCTCAGGCTAAGTCTTTGTATATCAAGTCCAATCTGGAATTAATTTGTATTGCCAAGATATACACACCTGAAAAGCTGGGTAAATAAAAAACAAGCTGACAGACCCAGAATTATGAAGTCCTAGCTAGCGCTGCTGAAATAAGTTAACTAGTGGTTTCCATTTCTTCTCTAAGGCTTAAGCTGCATGAATCTCTGTCACCAGAAAGATGGTAACATAAAAATCAGTGGAATAAAAAGGGCTTTACTGTTCCTCATTCCTAAATTTTCCAAAATACTACTTTTCACTTTTTCCAAACCTTGCTCTAATGCAAGAGGTGAGGTGACTTACTAAAATAACGTGTTACAAAGCTAGTTTCAGATGCTGCACTCGGATCTGTTGCGTGCATCCTCAAATTCTGTTTTCATGGCATTCATCAATGCATAATTCCTCCCAAGGCATGTTAGGTCATGTGCTTCCCTGTATCTAGCGCTAGATTTGGGGCAACTCTTGGGAAAGAACCGATGCTTGATCTGATGGGTAAATTTCCGCGTACAGAATGTAGGAAGGAGGGATTGATAGGCTGTATAGTAGCATTCAGTACAGAGAGCTTGGTAATGCATTATGGGGGGCAGGAGCAAATGCCAGCGTAAGTGGCTGATTGGCATCCAGAAGGTGTGGGAGCAGAGTCTCGGCTGCTGGTGTGTATATTAGCTCTACTGACTTACACCATCTGAGAAGCTGGCTGTTGCAGGGTGTAAAAACACATTGTCCCCCAGAACTAAATTGCATTTTCAGAAATGGACCTATTTCATCTGTAGAAATCTTTTGCCTGGGGCTCTAAAAGCAGCAGAAATCCTGATGAGATAAATAGACCATTATGTTCCCTTTCTTCATTTAACTCTAATGCATAGGCTGGCCTTTGGATACCAGCTCCGATAACTAATATCAGTGTTAAACTTCACAGTGTAACTTTTAATCCTGCTGCTTGGGGGGCTGTGCATCCTGTTCAGTGATACCCCATGCAATTCCATTGAAATCAAGGGAAATACCCAAGTGACTGAAACCAGTACATGGTCCCTGACTTCTGATGGTGAAAGGTGCTGGACAGGGAGTCCTGCAGGCTATAGTTCTTTATTAATTCCACATGACTGCCTCAACAGGGGCCATGGCAGTGTAAGCTGTGTCATGCCTGCCCCACTAGTATGTTTCGATTGTGAAGGGCCGCTTCCACTCTCCATTGTCTGTTCAGCCATTGGTCCCTCTGCTAAGATTGTCAATAAGATGGTGGGTTTTGCCGTTTTTGTTGTTTGTTTGTTTTTTCTGTCAAGAGTGAGAATACCACTCATTCTATGCAACTACACCATTACACACTGTAATGACTTTCGCTCCCTGTTGACCTAAGGCAGGTTTGAATTGTTGACATGGAGGATTTTACCATTCTCAATTCCCTTGGGCCATCCAGGCATATTCGTTTTGCTTTAACCATCGCCTTCTGTGCTGACTTTTTCTTCTTTCATTTAGACGGGTGAATCCTCTCAAACAGAAACAGTCTCGGAAGAAAACAAGAGCTTGATGTGGATTCTGTTGAAACAGCTGCGGCCTGGCATGGACTTGTCCCGAGTGGTTCTGCCCACCTTCATCCTGGAGCCACGTTCTTTCCTCAACAAACTCTCTGATTATTACTACCATGCTGACCTACTTTCCCAGTAAGCAGCACTTATGGCAGGCTTAGCAGGGATGTGTTTCCCAGCTGTGTGAACATGTGTGCGAGCATTAATCTGGTTCTGGCTGGGCCATTTGTACACTTGAGAAGCCTCCCAAATAATGCATGAGTCTCTAGTTTGATCTGTGTAGCTGTAAATTAGTTCAGGAGTCAACATCAGTGACCTTTTAAAAACAGACTGTTCCCAGTGGAAACGAGGGATGTCGGGGGAAGTAAGGAAAACGGGGAAACTCTAGACAAAGCTTCTTATGCACCCTTCCCTCAAGTACGGGCTGGAATGGACAGAGATGCTGTTACTTATTATAAGCCTGCAATAATAGTACTACTCCACCTTCTGGTGTACCTGTGGAAAGAGATTTGTAGGACAAAGTTTACAGGAGAATATGTTTAAGCAAACCTGCCACCACCTGAAACCAATATAATTTGTGGCACTTGGAGATAAATAGGGGTTCTTCTAACTCCAATGAACAGAGTAGTTTTTTGGAGGGTAGAGTGGAAAATACTAAATATTTTGAATGGGCATGCTTGGTATGTTGTAACAAATTGAAAATATGCAATATTCATGTATAACATCCCATGGATGGCTTGTGCTTTATTATTCTGTTGCCTTCAGCTTTTCTTAAAATCCCGGGGCATTTTCAAGCTTATTTGTCGAGATCCAGTTACACCGTTTGTAAGATGCAGCTTGCTAGGTGACTGTGTTTACCCAGGCTATTACTGATGGCTAGGTAAACCTCAGGAAAGTCGGAGGTTTTATTCAGATAGGCATCTTGAAGTCTGGATGTTGCTTCTCAGTTCTGTATCAGGTTGGAAATACGCTGAGGAATGGAAATACACTGAGGAAAGTTTCATCACATGATCACTTCCTGACCCATTTAAAGCTGGGAGGATTTAAAGGGGTCAGGCAAGAGCTAAACTTCTGATTCTCCAAAGAAGTTAGAGGTGTTGGTTGATTTTGAGCAATAGGACTGGACCAGTTACTATCTTACGACCTCTACGCAATTTCAGATCAAGTGGCAACCCTAAAGCCAGATTATTGCCCTAAAGATGAGATTATTGCATGGGGATTTTTAGTGGGGCACGTACATGCCAGTCACTTCCAAGAAATCCCACAGTTTGTGTGTGTGACTTGCGTACACCACTAAGAAACCAGTATCCACTGGGTGATGTACTTTCCCCTTCAATAGAAGCAGCACAGTGTTTGTCAAGACATGTAGGGCCTGGTTCATCGCTGCATTACTTCAGTTTTATGCTGGTGCAATGCTGAAAAATCAATGGCATTAGACTGGAGTCACACAGTGGTGAATCAGACACGTAAACAGTACAAAAATCATTTTGAGTAAACATCCCGTGTCCCTTCTCCTACAGAGCTGCACTCGAAGAAGATCCATACAGTCGAATCAAGCAAGTTTTAAGATGGTATTTGTCAGGCTTTTATAAGAAGCCAAAGGTAAGACCTTGTAGATATAGTAAACCTTGTAGATATAGTAAACATTCAAACTTATTGCTTGTATAGTTTGGATTTATTTTCTTGCCTTTCTCTTGATAATTCATTTCTTCTTTTGTTGTTCTTAGCATTTTACTAATTTTAAAACCGAATTTACGTGGGACATGGAGGGAGGGGGCCAAGGGAATAGCAGCAGTTTATCAGAAATGGGCTCAGAGCTCTTGCAATGGACAAAGGAAGCTAGGGCTGGTTGTGTGCCACAGAGAACACTCTGTTAATTGGGGTCAACACTTCTGATATTGCACCATAAGGAGTCTTTTTTCTCTTAAGTTCTAACAACATATTATTAGGTCTCTGTATCTGCATGTACCTACTGTGTGTAGTAATAACAATGTACTGTAACTTTTTTCATCAGTAGATTTCAATGTCCAAGTTAGCAGAGGCTATAGATCAGTCTGTGGATCAGGTGGAAGTGGTTAGAGTAGACAGAGGGTGAGAGTCAGACGTGCTGGTGTTCTGTCACTGACTTTGCCATTTGATTTGCTGTAGAACCTTGAGAAAGTCACTTGATAGCTCTTTCTGTTCTTCCCCCATTTGTAAGATTGGATAATCAATTTTCCTTGGTAGTAACTTTTGGGTCCTGGGGCCATGTCCATACCAAGAAGAACACAGCTCCCAGGCATGCATTCCATGCTGTAATATTCCCATAGCTGTGCGTGCATGAGACTTGTGTCTTTATTTTACAGGGAATAAAAAAGCCATATAACCCCATTTTGGGAGAGACCTTTCGCTGCTGTTGGTTTCACCCGCAAACAAACAGTCACACGTTTTACATCGCGGAACAGGTAAATAACTTGGTTTACAATCCAGACTTTTGTAAGCACAAGAACTGCTTGAACTGATGTGTGAGCAACAGTGTTTCTTACTCCTTCTCTGAGACTGAGTTTTTTGCACAGGGATATAGAATGAGTTATGGCCATAAACTAGTCTTTTTTTTTTTCCCCTCTCCAGATATCTTTAGCTTGCCATTTGCTTCACCATATGCTTTTTAGAGATTCTCACAGCTAAAATCCTTCTATACTGTTTGTTAATATGATGAGTGGAACTGGAAAAAGAACAAGTTGTAACGGGAATCTAGTTTGTGGCACCAGAGGCTCAGAAATGTAAACCCAGGGCCAGGCTGCTGCCATTCAAACAGTAGAAGTTCAACATGTAACCTTCCAGGCTGTTTAATAAAGCCTCTTTTCCTGCCTGCCACATCACTCACTTCTGATTGATGGAATACTGTTCAAGTTAGTGTGGTTTGTGTCTACACAGAGTATGAATCACCAGGGCTGCCCAGAGGATTCAGGGGGCCTGGGGCAAAGGAATTTCAGGGGCCCCTTCCATAAAAAAAGTTGCAATACTATAGAATACGATATTCTCGTGGGAGCTCCCGTGGGGCCTGGGGCAAATTGCCCCACTTGCCCCCACCCCCCTCTGGGCAGCCCTGTGAATCACATTGGATCAAATTCTACACTGATTTACACCAGTCCAGCCCCACTGACATCAGCAGGTGTAAATGGGGGGAATTGTTCCTTTATTCTTCATGGATGAAAGACAGTCAGTATGGAAGTGATTTTAGCCCTTTAGGATATAGGCTGCTAGGCTGTCCCCCCCACCACCACCTTTGTGCCCCCCCCCCCAAAAAAAAAAGAACTTCCAAAGGATTTTGAATCCCCAATCGAACTGGGCATCTAAATCCCCTAACTTGCTTTAAACTTTAATTTTTTTTCTCTACTTAATTGAAGCATTTTCTCATAAGCAAGAACTAAATCTCTAACCTTTTTGCTACTACGTGCCTGTTGTGGAGGTTATTTAGACAATGGCATGAATACACAAGAAAAAACCTCAATGTTCTGAATTGTGCTGCAGTGCGTAGCTGCACTATTTCCAATTGCCCACTTCATTTTCAGTGGTCTCCAGCAACATATGTGAACCCCTTATGCTTAACAATCTGTTTCACCTTGGGTTTAACTTGGATGCTCAGGTTACCTTCTCCATACCGGAGGAAGAGCACTGTGATGACACTCAAAAGCTTGTCCCTTCCACCAACATAAATTGGTCCAATAAATATTCCCTTACATACCTTGCCTCTTTCATATCCTGGGACCAACATGGCTATAAAACTGCAAACAGCATTATTTCTAGGCATTTTGGAGCAGAGGGGATATCCATTTTAAAATCTAGAATTTAAAGTAATGTCATGTACTACATCTGTCCCTGAGCCCCCCCTGCCAAATTTTGTGGTCCTATGATCATACTTGCCTATTCTACAAATATTTCTTCTTTGCTGGTGATATGAAAAAGACTTGCACAAACAGGGAGAAACTACTAGACACACAAGGCCAGATTTTCAAAAGCATTCAGCACATTGGATGCTGACTGCTTTGAAAATCTGGCTGTGAGTGTTCTAATGGGAGCTGCTGCGTGCTGAGCTCTCTTGCAAATACCTTGCACTGCACCCATTAAAAATCTGGCCCACACTGATCTCGCATACAAAACGTAGAGAAACAAAATAGAGGGGGAAATATTTTTCCCCCATCTCTCATTTGTAGTCCTCCATGGGACTACTTGGAGCGCTGCTCCATTAATCGGCTAGATAAGTACATGAAGCACTTACTTCAGGCCCATGGACTACGTAAGAATTTCTTTTAAAGCCCTAAAGAACTTTTTGTAGCTCTAGAGCCACAGTTTGGGTATCATTGCTTTAGATTCACTAGGTGTAGTGGGAGGGGGATAATACGGTGGGAACCTCCTCCTTCTCACCACAAGCCAAAAAAGAATGCTAATTCTTCCCTAGGGCAGATCAGAGAGTCCCAAGAATGTGCCTGTTCTAGACATCTGGTTTAAAATGTCCATCTGCAAACACTCACTGTTGCATCATTTAAGGCTGGTACTCACCTTTCACTCTGAATAGAATGCAGAGAGCACTGTTAATGATGGAGGAAGCTGAGAGTTTCACTTCTTTCCTTGTAGGTATCTCATCACCCACCAGTGTCAGCCTTTCACGTCAGTAATAGGAAGGATGGTTTCTGCATTTCTGGCAGCATTCTAGCCAAGTCCAAGTTTTATGGTAAGATATCAAACCCAAACACCCTTAAGGTTACATGCTGGTTTCTTTTGCTTCCTCTGATGGACGACTTACTCATGCCAGTGTACAGTGAAGATTAAGAGCAGAGAAAATGCCCAGTTAAAGTCTGTCAGCAGCATAGCCTAAAATGTCATCAATGCTCCACTGGATTTTCCAGTTACCTCCTCCAAGCAGGGCAAGATGGATACTTTCTGGGGAACCTGTCATCTACAAAAACAGATGTTCTATGGTGTCTCTTGGCAAAAATTCAAATCATTCAATTGTGTTGCCCACACAGGGAACGATAGGTAGAAGTCCGAATTCTGCTCTCAGTCACACACATGACAAGCCCATTTGCTTCAGCAAGGTTGTACATGTAAAGTGAGTACAGAACTTAGCCCACAACACAATACTTCACAACTCAAATGATTCTTCAAGATGAGACTGGCAGTGAGATCTCAGCTGAGATTTTTTTCACATCTGCATTTTTCAAATAGAGCTGTAGGACTGTAAGGGTCTGATTTCTCCAGAATTTAAGGTTCTTAGGGATTTGTGGGTGCTCAGTTGTGCACTTGCTTTACATGTGCAATTACCGTGATTGTACTCACAAATCAGGCTTTTTACATATACCCATTAGTGCACACAAAATACCTGACTTGTGTACACTTGTAAATACACAACTGATTCTGATCTCAACTTTCTAAGAGTGGGGCCCTAAAGTTCCACAACAGAATCTACAGATCTGCAGATATTCGTATGTAAAAGCACACTGCTACTTTGGGGCCTAAAGATAATGGAATTATTTAAACTAGCTTGTCATATGACACAACATCCATCAAGTAGTTACACTGGCTGGAATTTGTGACCAGTCACTGCTGTCCTTACAGTGTTTATGGCAGGTTTGTTCAGGATCATACATAATTAGAAGAACTTGTATAATAAAGACTTTAGAAAAAATCCACTGAGCTCTAAATGGCATAAGAACATAGGAATTGCCTTACCACGGCAGACCAACAGTCTGCCAAGTCCCGTTTCCTCTCTCTGGCAGTAGCTAGTACCTGTTGCTTCAAAGGAAGGTGCAAGAATCTCTGTAGTGGAGTATTTTAAAATAGGCTTCCACTCCCATTAATTAGTGGCTGGTTTATGCCCTGAATCAATAGGGTTTATTTATTTCATTTAATTAGTGATCCTACATTAAATTGAAGTCTCATTTTTAAGAACTGGAAAATGAGTGAATTAGCATAGACGTTTGTTTTACAAATATTCTTGTATGCTAACCTGTACTCCTATATCTATAGGTAACTCACTTTCTGCGTTATTGGATGGGAAAGCCAAGCTTACATTTCTAAACAGGGATGAAGACTACATCATTACAATGCCATATGCCCATTGTAAAGGTAGGATGTGAACTGAGTTCAAATATTATGTCTGAAGAAAGCATGCAGAATAATATTATGGAATCCTAATGACTCTGGGGTCAGTTCTGTGGTAGTTCTGCTCTCTCACGTGTCCCACGTGAAGTCAGTGGACACTGTTATGACTATCAATGCATTTAATCAAGCCCTGTACTGGTGACAGGATTACACAACACTCATTTGTTACAGAGGTATGGCAACTCTCACTAAAGTAATTTGAAGTTGCCAAGCATGGCTAACGGCAGAATTAGTCTGTTGCATGTTTCTATCTACACTATGCAGAAATTAGTAATGCAGAATATGTTGTGTGCACTATTTGTGAGGTGACAATGAACATTTTCTCTTTTTACACTTCCTGGCTTTTAAGTATTTATCATTGAAATTTTGATGTTAAAATACAAAGCTTAAATTAATGCCCTTCTCTGGCTTTTTAAGAAAGACTTGAGGATTTTTTTATGATTATTTATTAACTTCTCTACTTATTTCACCCTGAATCCATTTTTGTGTAGGTGAATGTTTGTGAAATTGGAATTCCACAGTACAATAGCGGCCCAAACCCACAGTGAGGTTACTATTCAATATTGTGTGTAAATAGTATGGATCAGAGAAGAGCTGTGAGAAAGATTAAAGGATTAGAAAACATGCTTTACAGTGATAGACTCAAGGAGCTCCATCTATTTAGCTTAACAGAAAGAAGGGGAAGGGGTGACTTGATTGCTTTCTGTAAGCATCTACATGAGCAACAAATATTTAATAATGGGCTCTTCAATCTAGCAGAGAAAGGTCTATCATAATCTAATGGCCAGAAGGTGAAGCTAGACAAATTCAGACTGGAAAAAAGCATAATTTTTTTAACGGCGAGAGTAAGTAACAATTGGAACAATTTACCAAAGGGTTGTGGTGGGATTTTCTATCAGTCACAATTTTACAGTCAGGCTTGGATGTTTTTCTAGATCTGCTCTAGGAATTATTCGGGAGAAGTTCTGTGGCCTGTGTTACGGAGGGGTGAGACTAGATGAGCACAAGGATCCCTTCTGGCCTCGGAATCTATGAATGTATAAGAATGTCTGCATTTAGAAACCAGCCCATTGCCTCTGCAAACATCACATCCTATTGTTTTGTTTTAGGAATTTTATACGGTACCATGACAATGGAACTTGGAGGGAAAGTTACTATTGAATGTGAGAGAAGCAACCACAGGGCAGAGCTGGAGTTCAAACTAAAGGTAATAGACACAATGCCCTTGATCTGTCTCAGGCTCTCCGGTTCTTTCTTATCAGTGCCAGACATCTGGGAATCACACACAGAATCTTATCATGGGAAGTTCCTAGTGAGGGAGGAAGTGTAGCCTTGTGATTTAAGGCACAGGGCCAGCAGTCAGGAGACTTGGGTTTTACATCCAATTCTGTCACTGATTTGCTGTGTGACCTGGGTCAAGTTACTTAGGGTACTTCTACATTGCAGCTGGGACAGTGCTTCCCAGTGCAGGCCGGCAGCATGTCTAACATGCTCACCATAGCAATGCAGTAGCAGCAGCATGGGTATTCAGGCAGTTAGCCTGAGCTGCTGCTCTGTGCTGCCACAGCTACGCTGCTGGTTTTAGCATGTGAGCTCAAGCAGAGCTAGTGCATGTGTGTCTACCCATGCTGGGAAGCGCACTCCCCACTGAAGTGTAGCCATACCCTTAGGGCCAGATTCTATTTTTGTGGATGCAGTTATTTGTGCTTGCAGTTTAAGTCACCTGTGAAATCAAAGTTTGTGGCTTGCAGGCAACACTGGGGACTCTTGTAGGCATCCTAACACAAGTGGGCATTCAGAAAGGATTAAAGGAGAGGGCAGTGGCCTGTCACTTTTCAGGGACACTGAAATAACTTCAAAAAAAAAAGCATCAGTTCATTTCCTATTCTGATGAGCAATCTCTGCCTAGCTGCAAACTAAATACAAAGGAATAGAGTTGTGATGGCAGCAAGTCTCACAAGGTGGGGTAGATCCCTTAGGGCAGAGCTGGTGCGTTGTTACAGATTTCCAGCCAATGCTGAATCCATTACAAATTCTCCCTGCAGGACTCAGGGAAAGATGATGTTTTACTGTTTTCAACTTGTATTGGCATAGCTACACAGTTCACTGCAGCTTCCTCAAATACCTTTTCAGCAGTGGGGCTGCCATTGGGTTTCAAACCAGTGGATTTTTGCATCAGTCCCATGGAAAGACTGAAGTTAAAGTCTTTCCATTGACTTCAGTGGGCTTTGCATCAGGCACTCTACATATAAAATTGAACTCCAAGTACCTGATGTAACTTAATGCTTATGACTCTGAAATGATTCAGTGTGTAAGTAGACCCTGCCTTTACTGGCTTAAAAATTGTCTGCCATGGCCCAAATCTGGTTTGGGGAGGTCACTGTAGCTTGCTTGTCAGATATTTACATATACTATACTATGGCTATTTCTTAGAGCCTTAGCCACATTTGCAATAGACTTATGAGTAATTAAAGATGTGATTTGTGCCCTTGTTAATTTGGGTGCTTGCCTGTTCTCTGGTGGATCACATATGTTCGTTCCTGCCATACTAATTACCAAAGAATCCTTTTTCATGGATGATGCAGTAATGAATGTTTTACAGTATAAAATAATCCTGTGTAGCTCCAACTTGCAAACAATGTTGAAAAGCAGCAGTTAGAACTGATGAAGAAATATCATTGGGTGGTGGAAATGGAGCAGCTGATCACTCTGTTGCCTTCATTTCCTGTGTTAACTAGGTGCAATGCAAAAAGGAATTTTCTATTGTTCTGAGGAATCTTTGGAAATACCCTTTTGCATTACCCACCTAAGCCTTGTCTACACTGAGGATTTGTGCCTATTACAGCCATTGGTGGCCAGACACTGATATAGTTGCTCTGGTTCAAAACCCTGTTATAAACAGGGAAAACCACTATTTGTATTGCTGCTGTTTACACCTGCTTGACACGGGGCTTAAGCTGCACTATTGCAAACTTAATTTTGGAGGAGTTTACTTGGTCTGCACTAGGAATTTACACTGGCGAGTGAAGCTAGATCAGGCTCTAGACACCAATGGATTAAATTGGGGCAAATTCCCAGCATAGACATTGTTGGATGTTAATATACCTGAAAGTCTGTCCCCCTTCCCTTGTGTCTGCTGCAGTGACTTCAGTATCAGAGGCAGATAGGATGGGACACACTGGTAAATGTATAAATGCTGGAATTCTTGTCTTTCCTCCCAGTGACAGAGGAAATCTAGCAAGTTTTCAGCTTTGTTCTTACATACTGTTTGTTTTTTGGCTCTCCTCCAGTTTTATCCAGACAGATTGTATTTTTTTCCCCCTCAACAGCCCTTCTTTGGTGGCAGCACAAGCATTAATCAAATCTCTGGGAAGATTAAATCAGGAGAAGAAGTGTTAGCAAGCCTTGATGGACACTGGGTAACGCATCTTAATCTGCACTGCTAACTTTTTTTTTTTAAATAACTGTATGTGGTCATGGGGAGGAGGGAGGATTACAGTTTGAAAACTTTGAGAGCATTTTGTTGTTTTCTCATTGTTTGAAATGGAGCCTGGTTCCAAACTAACATCTCTGCCTTACCCCACATCATTCATAGTTAACAGCGGAGGATGGAGTTCAATGGGCCATAAAACAGGTCCTGGCTACCTCTGGTAACCTAGTCAGGCTTCAGTGCAGGTGACTATAGTCTGAGTACCTGGACTTCTAGGAGCCCATTGGAGTCTTTCCAATGACTTCAGTGATTTTGGATCAGCTCAGAGCAGATGTTGATGGCAGCAGACAAGAGCTGGCAAATTGCCAGCCCTAAACCAATCAGGATACTTGTCTGGCCTCCATTACCAGCATCTCTGAATGCCTCACAATCTGTAATGCATTTATCCTCACCACACCCCTCTGAGATAGGGTAGTGCTATTATCCCCATGTCACAGATGGGGAACTGAGGGAGAGAGAGACTGACTTGGCAATGGTCACGCCAGAGTCTGTAGAGGAATTGAACCCAGATCGCCAGAGACCTAGGCTAGCACCCCAACCACTGGACCATCCTTCCCCTCAAATGCAATGTTAAGCAGTATTTGAAATTTAGTCCGAATGTATTCACTCTTCACCATGGGGCGAGGTGTGTGTTTTCAATTCCAACTCTAATCACCACTGTGTGCGCCTCTGCAATTTTGAGTAGTGCTGGATTATAGATTACATTCTCCATGCTGTTTTCTGTGAATGCTGTTGATTACATTACATAACACAGTCATGCTGTCCTAGACTCTAATGCCATCCACTTGCATGCCACTCGGCTTCCTGCCTTTGTAATTGGGTTTTGTCAACCCTGAAACGATTTGTTCCTCCCTTGCCTTTTGCAAGGAACAATTTGCACAATGTGTTATGTAAACTCCATGGCTTCAAAAGAGCAAATCTGCAAAATGCCCTTTGGTTTTGGGTGATGTGTGTGTATGTTGGGGTGGCATGGGGGAAGGGGATGTTATTGTTGAGGAAATAAGAATATCAGCCTATTCTCCGAGCTCTGCCTGCTTTCCTCCAGCATTATGCAAAATCTGTCTCTTGTCCATCCACCTCATAATTTAAAGAAGCCACTGCTGATTCCATGCTTTGGAGCACAATCCCCAGGAGACAAGGAGAGGAGCTGGTTCTGGGTCAAGAAGCAAATCCCAAAGCTTCCCTAGGCTCTAGGGTATGATGTACAAGTGGAAGCTGTCAGCACCTGCCACATGTTAGAAGATATGCACCTGTTTTTTTTAATGGACTTGTAGATACAGCTCTTATAAACCTGCCATTCAGACTGTTAGTGGCTGCCTCCTCCAAGCTCCACAGCTGGAGAGTATCTTGGGGATCTATTATCCTGACTTGGGACTAACTCCTCTGGTCTTCCCCGACCAGGGGATTGGTTCCCAGACTGAGATCTTCTCACCTGAGAAGGGCTATGGAAGAGATTAGGGTTCTGGAAGGAATCTGAAGGTGAGGAGGAGGCTGGGGGAGTTAGCGTGGGGTGAAAGAGGAACTGTGACAGAAAGTGGCTGGAAGCTTTGCATAAGGTGGGTGTGAAGCTGAGCCTAGGAGGCAGGTTATAGGTGTACCAAGGTCCATTGTGTGGGAAGGAAAGCAGCTGGAAGGCAGGTGGATAGACCGTGATGGGTGAAATAACTATCCATGATCTAAACATGGCCTGGACAATATTCACACCTTGTTCAGATGGCTGAACGGCATCAACCTTCATGCTGTTCAGCAAATGCAGTAATATATAATTCACTCCAGCCTAGTGGATGTCAGGCTGTTCACTATGTGCTGTGTAAATTACCAGTCTGGTTCATTTTGTTTGGGGTGTTGCTTTGTCTGTAGGCCTGCCTACGAAATCACTTCATTAGGCAGAGACACTAAGACATCACCTAATCAGTCTCTAAGCAGTGGAGCTCTATTAGTAGTTAGTTTCCAAATAAATTGACAGGGAATGTGGATGAAAGGCTGGTGGTGGCATCTGAAGAACAGAGTCCCCCTTTCACATGGTGCATTTCCTATTTCTATTAAAATTGCACTGTGCGGTTTTGTAGTTTCTGCTGTGCAACTTTCTTGGGGTTTCAGCAGTGATGGTAGGGAGAAAGTGTTGGTAAGGAAGGAGAGGAAATTCCCTGATGTTGAGCTTTGGCTCCTGTAACTGTGTTCAGATGCTAAACTGAGGGGGCCATGTTAGCACCTATATAAATAGTCTTGTGGGGATGAACATGTGGTCAGCTGGTGAATGTGGTTCCTTCTCTTCTGCCCTCTGATGAACTCAGCCAGTGTTTCTTATTTTCAATAAACTCCCTGCTCCACTTGGATAGTTTTCAGAAAACATTTAGTGAACCTGTCTGGAGATGGGGAGGAAACTGACCTTTGAACTAACTCCCACTCCCCAGTCTGGCACCAATCTTCTGCCAATGTTCCTCAAGATTTGCCTGTGTGTTCCTGCAGTCACTAACCCTTGCCTTTCATTTTCCCTCTCAGGATGGGGAGGTGTATATAAATGACCTGAAAAATGGGAACACTGAAATATTCTGGAACCCAACCAGTGAAGTGCGGAGGCAGAGACTGAAACGCCACATTGTGCTATTTGAAGAGCAAACAGACTTTGAATCAGAGAGGTGGGTAGGTTGCTGGAAACCAGCCTGCTGAGTGCTGAGCTTCCTGCTGGTCTTCATTCAGTTGGAACTACATAAGAGGGCACTGAGACTCCAGCAAGATGCTGGAAGAATTATGTCCTTGCTTAACCTGTGCATATTTCCCTGCTTTATGTTGTCTTTTCCTTGTGTATTAGCAGTGATGTATTATTTCTGAGGAGTATTAATGATAGCATGACCAAGTCATAGATTTCAGAAATGATAGAGGCCACTCTTTTGTCAAGTAAAATAAGATAATTTTTTCAGGACTCCAGAGAACATGAAAAGAAATGTTATAACCATGGGAACTGAATACCAAGGGATAGGATAGATTCTTCATCTGGAGTTCTTTAAATCAAGTTTGGATATCATTTTTTAAAAGAAGTGCTCTGCTTCAACCACAAATTGTTAGACTAGAGACAGGAATCTCTGGCCTCCTGCATAACACAGGCCATAGAATTTCACACAGACTGTGTGATCACAGTGGCCCCTTCTGGCTTTGAAAATCTAAGAGACATTAGAGGCGTAAGCCCCAAAATCATCAATTGACCTCCACCAATGGGGCACCATTTTTCATCCAAAACCCAGCATTTAACATGCTGATCAGGAAACTGCCTACCTGAATTACACAGGCAAATGGGGCAGCATGCAAACGAATGCCCCTATGCACTTTGCAGACATGTCAGGAAATGCCATCTGTACATCAAGGCCTCCATTGCAGTGGAATATCTGTGAAATGAAAGTATTGTACCAATAAGGTCCACACGTGCAGCTTATATTTAGTGCTATAAATACTGAATAAATAAAGCTGACTTCAAAAGAACATAGACTTTTACCAAAAAAAAAAATTGTGAAAGATAATTTGCCTGCACCCCAAAACAAAGAAAATATCTCAGAATTTGGAGCCAATAGTTTGTAGTTTTTATTTACCAGGGTATCACCAAAGCTGCCTAGCTGGCTGACTCCCTTCAGCATGCCAAAGGCTAATATGTGCAACATGTTGTATTTGGGGGCAGGAGGAACGGCTGTTATGGTGGTGGCTGCATGAATGAATTACAGTCTAATACTGAATCAGCTATTCATCTCACAGCCCTGAATATAACCTGCCCATGTGAAAGCTTTGCAGTCCGTGACACATATCCTGTTGTGCAGCAGAGTATGAAAAGCCCCAGATTGTGTAGAATCTGCAGCTCTCTGAGGGGATGGAGAAAACTGGCCTTGTCAAAAAATTCACTTTTCCTGCTGCTTCTGGGCCTTCATGCCTTTATTCTGAGGCTCAGATTTTTAAAGCTATTTAGGTGCTGCCATGACTGTCAACTCCCAGGAGCCTAAATCTCTTCCTAAAATGAAGTTAGGCAATGCTGAGCACACTGGTGCCTACATAGCTTTAAAAATCTGGGCCTAACTCTTCAATACATTGATGTGTAGTGCAGTTACACCAGTAATACTCCTGGTATAACAGAGTGGAGGCCATGGTCCAAAACCTAATTTTTGCAAGACATCAAAAGGCGGAGACTATTGGACACAGGCTCACACCTATTACTATTCATATTATAGTGGTGCTTAGCTGGGTTGGCTCCAGCTTTTTTGCCACCCCAAGCAGCGAAGCAAAAAAAGAAATAATAATAAAAATAAAGCCCATTGGTAGCAGCTCAAAGAGAGAGAGAGAGGGACTGAGGGACCCGCCACCGAAGACCCAGATGTGCTGCCCCTTTCCATTGGCCGCCCCAAGCACCTGCTTCCTTCGCTCCTGCCTGGAGCCAGCCCTGGTGCCTAGAGGCCCCATTGTTCTGTACAACTGCACTATACAAATGCAGAGTGTGAGAGAGTCTCTGCACCAAAGGCGCACAGAGGCGAAATGATTTGCCCAAGGTTGCACAGCAGGTTAGTGGCCAAACCAGGAGTAGAACCCTGGTCTTCTAGCTCCCAGGTCAGGACCGCACCCACTCCACTCTGTTACCCTTATCTGCAGTGACTGCAATAGACTCCCTAACAAGAAAAACAAGGTAGAGGGTACAGCTGCTCACCTCTCCACTGATGTGATTCCCTGCTCTTTGTGCTTTAAACTCGCTTCTTATTGCTATCTGGTTCAGATCTAACTCTGGACGTTCTTCTCTCTGATATCAGAAGAATGGGCAGTTTTCCCTGTAAAAGGTCCTAAAAAGCTGGAGGCCATTTCCTTTTCTCACTGACTTATTGGAACAAGAGTAATGGTAGCATTATTTTTAGAACAATGCCATCTTCCCATCTCAGCTGCTGGGAGTCCTAGGATACAGGAAGACTTTGGTCAGTAACTCAGCAAGAGCAATGCACCCTGTGCTTCTAGTATCAGAGGAGATATCAAAGAGAAACTGCTTAGCTTCGGTTCATCTGCAAATTTGACACCATCAGCTCAGGATTAAACAAAGACTGTGAATGGCTTGCCAACTACAAAACCAGTTTCTCCTCCCTTGGTGTTCACACCTCAACTGTTAGAAGAGGGCCTCATCTTCCCTGATTGAACTGACCTTGTTATCTCTAGCCTGATTCTTGCTTGCATATTTATACCTGCCTCTGGAAATTTCCACTACATGCATCCGACGAAGTGGGTATTCACCCATGAAAGCTCATGCTCCAAAACGTCTGTTAGTCTATAAGGTGCCACAGGACTCTGCTGCTTTTACAGATCCAGACTAACATGGCTACCCCTCTGATACTAGTTACTCTAAGAAATACTTATATGTTCATTGGAAAACTTGCTATGCAAATCTTCTGTACAAATGAGCAGACCACCCCAGCACCTCTTCTTAGCCAGTGTCAAACAGAAATCTACAATACAGAGGGTGAAACCCAGGGCTGAGTTGCCACTGACAGGCAGAATGGTCCCAGGGATGAAACACTAGGCTGGGACATTGGAGTCCTGGATTCATTTTCTGGCTCTGCTACTGACCTGCTGGGTGACTTTGGGCAAGTCACTTCCCCTCTCTGTGCCTCCAGCCCTTTGTATAGTCTGTGTAGATTACAAGCTCTGTGTACAGCACCTTGCTCACTGAGGACCCAGACAAAGGCCCTGATCCAACAAAACCTTGAGGAGTGTTTGTTGTTTAGCTAATCTGGTGCAAACCCATCAATCCCCGAGATGGGCCCTTGTAATTGAGCAGCTTCTAGCAGACAGACAACTGGCATCTTTCAGCTGTGTGCTGCTCTGTCTCCGCTGAATCCTGGGTGCTCTAACCATAGGATTCAGATTTCAAGAGTTCTGCCTTATGTTCCCCCTCCTGTCCACAGAATTCTAAGGATGCTCACATCTTCCTCATGGTTGTCTGAAAGTCCTACTTGCTCTCAATACAGCATATGAACTGCACATCAAGCAGCAAATAGAAAACCTAACACTGCACATCTGGCTAGTCCAGGTGTTTGCAGTGTGCCATCACCTGTGTAACTGAGGACTGTTCCAGAACACAGATGCTGTGTCATTTGAGGATCTCGGGGAGCTTTACAAACCTAAATTAAAGAACACCCTCAGTTTAAAATAGACTCATCTCAGAAAAAGAGGCCATGTCTATACTAGAAAGTTTGGTGACAGAACTTTTTGCTAGCTTACACCTGTCACCGTTGCTAAAATGGTGGCGCACCTGCATGCTTGGCTGCTTTTGCTGGTCTTGCATGTCCTCGTGGCAAGAGCTTGTGTTGACCCAAAAAAAAAAAAAAACCCAACAGAACAATGGGTAGCTTCACATATTGCACCTGCCCTGGAAGCCTTTAGGCCAATTTTTGTGCTTGTAGAATCACTCTCCTGCATGTGTGTGTAGTATTAAAACAAACAAACAAACAAACCTTTCCCTCACCTGTTGTTATGTGAAAGACCCACATAGAGAGGAAACAGTAAAAGTCTAATCACTAGATTATTCCCTGCCGTTTTTGGATGGCTAAAATGGATAAACTATTATCTGTCTGACCAGAGTGTGTTAAGTGTTGTTCAGCCCTTTACTAATGTTTGTTTCAAGCTTATAGTGCAACAGAATTATTTATTAGATTCCAGTGGAAAGAGAGGCACAATTTGACTTGTGTTTCCAAGGTGAAGGGAATAATGTGGGAGGGGAGGGAGATGTCAATAAAACATCAAGGGCCAAATCTTGTATGTTAGAAGCCCTCTGCACAGGAAAATATATGCATGCAATCGGACACCTACATTTGTGCCTTCAGTTTATGGTGTTTGCAAGTGCAAATCAGCGAATTACATATTTGTCTATTTAGACCATCTGCATAGACATTTTCATGTGTGAATATCCAATTTGCATATACAGCTGCAGTCCTTTTCATGTGCATTTTTCCCCACATGAGCTCCTAGAATTTAGTCTTGGTTGCAAGGCTGCTCTGACTCAAAACTCCATCTCCTAGGCTTAAATGATTAAAAGGGCCAGTTCAGCAAAAGGTTTTCCTTTTTTACTGTGGTCACCTTTTAAACTTACCACTGGCCCCAGACAACTATGCATTACTACTGTACTACACATTACTGCCATCTTCAGTGTTCAGGTGATCTTACCTGAGGAGAAGATGGACAGTTCTTAAGGTAGTCATTATACACTGTGTTCATTTTCATCCTCCTGATAAAAGTCCATTTTAAGCCAAAGCTCAGGCTGACTAAACCTATTATAATTCTCCTAGTGCCTCTCAGTGGACTAGACAAACATTTTTTTAAGGCTCCAGCTGTCTGAGTGTGGTGCTGGTTTTGAGGCAGTTGTATTTGATTCCCTGTTTGTTTCTAGACTCTGGCAGCATGTAACAAGTGCAATAAACAAAGGAGATCAACACAAGGCAACTCAGGAGAAATTTGTATTGGAAGAAGAGCAGAGAAACGCTTCACGGGAGCGGAAGGAGAATGGCATGGAGTGGAAGCCGCTGCTCTTCCGACACGATGCTGCTACCAATGAATGGCACTACAAATACGAAGAGTGAGTGACTCGAAGCATGTATAGTGATACGTGTGGCTATAATGGGTTAAGTGCAGACATTGCTTCTTGGGGTCCAGTCAGAAATAGAAGTGCAGCAGGCCAGTGTATGCTGTATGCATGTAGCACCTTCTATTTCTATCTCTATCTGATGCTTGGGAACCTGGTCCTGCTCTTGACTAGATTGCACCTTCCCAGCACCATGACTAGGCAACTTTCCTCCTGAATTCTCCCCAGTGAGTACTTGAATGTGCAGTCCTTTAAAATGAAAGTAGATAGATCAGTGGAATATCTCCTGTGTATTGGTCCAAATCGAGGACAGACCTGTAGTGACAAGAAGGTGTGTTACCAGCTGCAGGAGGTTCAGCAGCTTCTGTGATCTGAGTTGTCAGTCTCCTGAAGACACATCCATATTGCAAAACCCCCACCACAGTTGATTCTCATGAGCACCCTTGTTAGCAGCCTTGGCAAAGAAAAGAAACCAAGGACTTAGAAAACCTGAAGACTTCCCTGTCTTCCTGCTCTAGGTTTGTTACCTCTGTGTCTGGCTCAGGGCTGAGACACACAGATGGGCCAGGATGGAAGCAACTTCTGTTCATAAATGCCTAATTGCCCTTACCTTGGTTCTGTGGGTACACCAGTTAAGCCCATGGCTAAATATTTGCTCCTGTATGTTTGGAATTCATGCATTGCTTTTAATAAACCTGCAGCAGTTCTGTGTTTTAATATTTTCTTTTTGCTTCCAAAGTTTAAGGCCCTGGGACCCTTTAAATGACATTGCCCAGTTTGAGAAAGATGGGATACTACAAACCATGGAGAGGCACCTATCCACAAGGATGTCGTCCCACAAAACCATGTGTATAAACAACCAAGTTATACGACACAAGGTAACCAGCACTCAGCCAGAAAGCCCCTCTCTGGGAAATATTTTTCTTTGGATCTTCCTTCATATACCTGTATTTCTTTGATCAAGTGCTCAGCTTTGATTTGCCATGTTTTCTTAGACACCACAAAATCCAAGGGCTGCCTCTGACATTAGAGGCTTGTTTCTCTGGCTGTACTTTGCCTCTGATAATTCCCTGGTGCCTTCTCCAGGTGCTAATCTGCTAATATTTTTGGTAAGAGGCTGGTTGGGTGAGTTCCTGTTTGAGGGATCATTGTAATTGTGCTGGGATTTGTTGTAATACTAATTACATGCTAGGACAGCTGGAGCCTGGTATAGGTAACACTTCTTATTTAATCCAAAATAAAATCAGAATCCTTGATTAATTGACACTGTGTGATTTGTATTAGATAATATCTTTCCCACTACCAATTTTAAAACCTTGGATTCTTTTCTTATGTTGGGTGATGAATGGGGTTGAACTGAACTTCACTGTTCAATATTTACAAAGCACTTTTTTAGGCTGGATGTGATCTTGGGGTCTGAGCAGAGGACTGAGGCCCTGAAACTCAAATTCTAATCCTGACTCTATCACTTACTTCCTTCTGGATAAGCCTGGCAATCTGTCTATCCACTTTCCCCATTTGTAAAAGGGAACAATATCTACCTCCCTGCTTTATTCTTGTTAGTTATTTATGGTTTATAAAGTGCTTCTGAAAGGTGAAGAGCTATATAGAAGTGCTAAATACTAGTTAGATACAGCCTATACCAAAATCCTGAATCTGGATCTCGATACATAGCTCACGCCTTTTTATAATGGCCTGAATCTGAACACCTCTGAAATTTGGGGAAGTTTAGATTTGGATCGGGATTTCAAACTCTGTGTTCACTGGTGTCTGGCTATATAGCTTTGGTTCTCCTATTCTAGAGAGATGGGGTAGAATTTTCGAAAGCGTGTGGGAAATGAGAACACGAGTACCTGTGACTCCTAATGGACTTGTGCTCCTAAAATCTCTTTGGTGCCTTTGAAAATCTCCCTCATGAGATTTGGATCCAGATCTAGGCTATTGGTGTGGGCCCATCCCTGTTATGCACTAGTAACATAATTCAGAGCCAGCAAGAGAACCACAAAATTCAGGAGGCCAAATTAATCCCTGGTAAAAGCCTGTTGAAGTTACACCAGGGGATGAATTTGGCCTGCTGGATTTTGTGGTTACTGACAAATCTTAGCTTTGGGGAATCTTTGGTGGGGGGTCTCTCTCTCTCAAAATCAGATATTTAGGATCTGATCCTGAAAGGTTCTGAGTAGATGTTCAGTCCCCCTCATGATCAAACCCTTAGACTCCAGAGAATTTTCCCTACCAGACTGGATAACACTTAGTCAAATTGTTGTCAGATTTTTGACAGTGTTCCTTTTAATAACTCCCACTGATTTAGAGATCTGCGAAAGACTGCAGGCGTCGTAAAACCAGTGACCAACCATCCAACCATAGCCAAAACACTGAGAGCAGCTGTTCAACACCAGAGTCTGTGCAGGAGCTGTCGGACGATGATGGCAAGTATTTGGCAAACATTGTGCCAGATTTAATACCTTTGCTCAAATTTTAGCACCTTATTGCTTTGAGGAGCTAAGGTATTTCCCAGTCTGATTACAGGTGTCAGAATCTGGCCCATTGACTTCCTTTGACATTGTTTTACTGATAGCGTATTAGAAATACCTCTCACTCGCCTTTTCTGTCTTCTGTCCTGTCCTTCCTCACTAGTAGTAACACACATGTCAGTGACAGGCTGTAGCGCTTCTGAGGGCTTCCCAAGGGCTGACTTAGCAATATCAATCATTTCTGTGGCATGAAACGTTGTAGAAAAATGTGCACTGTGACCACTCAATACCATTAGATTTAGGACGAGAGCAGGCCTACTTTTCCACTACTCCATTCTCTCTCCACCCCCTGTTGGGTTTGTTGAAGGGGCTAGCAAAGTGCCCTTGAAGATGAGAGCAGGGAAGGAGGGTTGCAAACCACTATATAGTTGCACTGACCCTACAAAGGAGGAAGCTGGGGATATTTGTGGGGGAGGGGTTCTGTGTGCTGAGAGGATACCAGTCTGACTTCATATCAGCCTCACGCCGGGGCTTGGTTTTCATGATGAAAATTCCACTCAGCATTAAGGTCCATGTTAGCGGTGCCCTTTATTTGAAGGTACTTCACTGCATACAGCTGCTCACTTGCTGGGGGATTTTGGGGCATGTGTCCGAGGTCTCCCCATCGCCAGAGATGTGTGGTAAAACTGGTTGTCCCTGCAATGTTTTGTCGCAGGTTTTGAAAGTCCATGTACTCGGTGCGGAAAGGAAATGAATCACCTGAAGGAAATCCACATGACTGTCTTATCCCTACAGAAAGCCCAGCACGACATACACAGGTAACGATTTGCATTCATTAGCAGCATGATCTCAATAGGACCAAAATAACCTCTGGTGTTGAACTCCTCTGAGCCGGCCTTTGGAGTCTGGTTAATTCAGAGGGGTGCAGTTTCAAGATATAACAATAAGTATCATATTAAAATCCAAAAAAGCCTTAGCAAGCCTTCACATAAAACACTGAGAGGATCTTCTCTTAGTCCCATCCGGGAGCATTACAGATCTTCCAGCTTGTAAAGCTGCTGCATAGATGCAGACTTCTGGGGAGCTCACCAGGGTACTGGCTAGAAGTCTGATTGCTAGCTGGCCATAGAAGGCCCTAATCGTCAAGGAATCCAACATGCCTACATTTGACTTGCAGCCCCAAGTAGGGATGAAGCTGCACAGTGATCTTGCTGCTCTGCTTTCACTGTTTCTCCTCTGACAGCCTCAGTCATTGCAGGAGAAACAGAGGCCCGAGGGCCTATAATTGGATCTCGGCAGATTCAGTTCAGGCTTTTAATAAGGTCTCTGTTTTAGACCATGTTTGAGAGATTGGTGATCACACCTGGTTACTGCACTGGCAAACTGGAGCTGCACCTTCTGAAATGGCCATGTTTGCAGCCAGGGGTCCATTATGGCTTTTATACTCTGACTTGCCTTGGGGTCAGGGTGCTGCCACTCCATCCCTGCAGGAGTATAAGGAAATGGAGCTCCCAGGGATGCAGGGGGAACATGGCTGCTGCTACATCTATATAGGGGGCTGCATTCATTCTCCTGTGTACCAGGGGTTGATCCTGGGTCCAATAAAGTCCACTGTAAAGTTCCCATTTACTTCACTGGGATAGGAACAGGCACCAGGTCAGCAGAGTCTCTGGGTGCAGAAGTGGGTGGAGTCATAGGTGCTGATTCCATGGGTGCTCTGGGGCTGGAGAACCCATGGAAAAAAAATAGTGGCTGCTCAACACCCACCAGTAGCCCCAGGGATCAGCATCTCCTCTCTCTCCCCTCCCCGGACCCCGTGCCTCCTGCCAGCTGTGATCAGCTGTTTTAATGGCGTTCAGGAGGTGCTGGGGGTGAGGGGGAGGAGCGGGGGCAGGAAGAGGTGGGTGAAGGGGGAGGAATGGGGCAGGGGCAGGAAGGGTGGGTGGGGGTGGGAGCTTGAGGGAAGGGGTGGAGCGGGGGTTGTGCGGAGGGGGGAGGGTCGAGCCCTCTCCCCCCTGGAACTAGGGAAGTTGGCGCCTCTGGGTGAGGCCATAGGCTTACTGCCTCATTCCCATGTTTGGGGTGGCTGGTAGGGAGCCAGTTGCTGCATTCAGAAGAGGCCAGGGAATGGGATTATCTCTGGGTGGAGGGGATCCAAGAATGAGGAGATGTCTTGTGCCCTCCTGCCTTTCCCAGCCTCTTGCCATCTGGCTTTGAAGGCTGATTCTGTCCATCAGAATGGTTCCAAAAAGTACTGCTCAGAGGGAGAAGTGTGAGGGTTAGTGACAATTCAGACACTCTTTGGGAAGCTAATTCTATTTTAGGCTGTTTGATAAGACTAGTAAAGATTTTTCCAATGGCAATACTCCTCCTGATGACTTTGGAAAGCTAATAAGTTTGTTTAGGCTTGAATAAAATGCAGCAGATTGTGTTATTTCAGTAGACAAGGCCAAGAAACCTGTTCTCTCGAATTACTAAATCCTGGCAAGTACACAGAACTTAGTGTCTTACGAGTTGTCAATTCCTGAATTTTGCACTGCACTCTGTTCTTTGCTGCCTTTTTCACTCCTAGTGCTAGGTTTTCAAGTAACCTGGCCCCAATTGAGGGCACTGAGCCTCAGAAGTGCTCGGCACCCAGCAGTTCCCATTGTGAGCGGGCCAGATTTTCTGAACAGCCCCGCACTCACCATGCTGAGATCGCTTGAAAACCCACCCATTTATTTTGGTGTCTAAGCTAGACCTGGGCTGTTCCACAATGAGGGCTGCATTTTCCAGGTGTTGAGCCCTTCTGAAAACTCTGTTCCTACTGTTTCTGTTGCATGGGAATCAACCCTTTTATAGTCATTTGTTCGAATTACAAGTAGCACCATGAGACCCTACCTGACATCAGGTTCCATTGTGCTGGGTTCTTGCATGCACATAGTGAGACAATCCCTGTCCCAAGGGGCTGATGGTCTATATAGAAAAGATAAAGGATAGGAGAAAAGAATATTCATATTATTCCTTTGTTAAGAGAGAAGCATGTGGGCCCAATCCTGTACTCATCAAACAGGCTTGTAAATTTAAGCCATGGGGAGTCTTGCCTGTGTAGGATCTCCAGGACTGGGAACGGTAGCTGAGAGTTCACGTGTGTCCGGGGTGGAGTAGGGCGGGGAAGAATATCTGTAAAATTCTTTCCTACATGCAAATGGATTTATTACTACTTGTTGTTTCAGAAACCTCACTGCTCTGAACAAAAAATCTTTCTACAGGAAGGCCTCTTCCGAAAACCTCCTCCTGGACTCTCGCTGTTGGTTTCTCATTTGTGTCTTTCTTACATGTCAACTGTTCATTAATTATGTCTTCAAATAAAAGCACTACGTTTGGCAGCAATAAAAGTTACTGGCTGCAGGAGGGGGACACTCATGCAAGGAGCCCATCGAGGCACCAAGCACTTTAAAACCAACGCAGCAGAGATGGAAGAAAGAGACAGGCTAAAAGGGGACCCAGGGAACCAGCAGAGTTCAGTTCCTTCAGATTGTCATTTGCCTTTGTACGTGTCCATCTTCAAGGACCTCTTTACCTGTACGGGCCTTAATGCTAAAGCCAAATGTAGCTTTAATTGTGCAATTTGTTTTCTATGTCATTTTCTTGTCATTTTCTGATGCAATCAATAATTACCAAGCAGTATTGGTGCCCCAATAATGGCAAACATCCACATGGTTTTAGAATGGTTCCATTGGCTTGCTTTATAGCTCTAAGGGTTGGGGGAGGTGGGAAGGGCTCTTATTGCCAATTTTCAAGATGTCTATTGGGTACATTCAGTTATGGGATGGGAACAACAGACGACGGTCCAAAAATCCAACCACTTGGTTATCGGTCAGTTTCTCCTAGGATCTTGCTGTTGACACACATGCGCACACACACAGTTGGACCTGAAAATGTGCATCACACTCCACTGCACAGAGATTGTAAATATGCACGATTGCCGTCTTCAGGAAAAGGGAATCATTCAGTAAAGCTCCTCATTCTGTTACAGAGCCGATAATGTCCTGAACTAGACCCACTGAGTCAAATGTCAGACATGCTTGTTTATAAATCTTGGTCACTTTTTTTTTTTGGCGCTATATGGCTGTTTTTATATTATAACAACACACAAATTGTATAGAAGTCCTCTAAAATTTCTCATTGCCCCCTTGGAGAGGGAGCAAATATGTGTTTGATCGTAGGCACATCTATTATTAAAGGTCAGGAAGGGTAAGGGTTTTGCCACTGCGTTGTTAACTCTGTTAACAGTCTTCCTATTTTACACCATTTTTTAAAAGATTTGCAATATTCTCTGTAGATTGCAGTCAGTACTAAGCCTTTCTTTTCTGGCCTGAAGTAGTTCCAATTGGTAAGTACTGCTATATATACAGCCTTAAAATACTTAGTGGTGGTGCCAGACTGGCAAACTTTAAATGTAAATGTTTCCAAATTTTTAACTACATTCCTTGTCATGTTCCCCAGTTAGGGGAAACCTGTTCGTGCTTGATATGTTGAAATAAAATTACACAACTTTCAATGACAATTTCTTTGGATTATTTGTGTTTGGGATTTTTCTTATTTTGTAGCAGTTAACTCCATGCAATGCATGAGTTATGTCGTGCTTTCCCAATAGATAGTATACAGTAATAGATGTACAGTTGGCTACCATATGAACACAGAAGAGGAAAGCATTCCATGCTAAGTTCTGAGTGACACAATGAGTTGTCTTCCTCCCTGAAAGAGGAGCAACAGTTCATGGATGGTGTTCATAGAAATGTTTGGCGGATGTTCTCTATCTTGCATGGAATGGGAATAGCAAAATTCTATGATCTGATATTTGTCTGACTCTCAGATTAGGCCATGCTTTTCAAATGTAACAGGTGAATTTTGGATGTCTGTCTTGCTCAAAACACCTTAAAGATCCACCGTAGTTGTCACCTTCTTGAAAAATGCTTTCAAAGGGAGAAAATACCTGGTACTAAAGGGCTCTTTCATCTAGCAGAGAAAGGCATACCAAGAACCAATGGCTGGAAGCTGAAGTCAGACAAACTCAAATTAGAAATTATACACAAATTCTAAGTGATTTAATGTTATGAATAAATTACTATGGGAAGTGGTGGACTCTCAATCTCTTTAAATCAAGACTAGAGCCTTTCTGGAGGGTATGCTTTAGCCAAACACAAGTTATTGGGTCCAATACAGGGGGTAACTGAAATTCTATGTCCTGTGACATACAAGAGGTCAGACTAGTTGATGTGAATGATCCCTTCTTGCCTTAATATCCATGAGGGAGGCCAGCTTTCAGAGGGCAGGAACTCAGCGCTTTCCAAAAATCAAGCATCTATAAGGCCTTGTCTACACTGCCACTTTACAACTCTGCAATTTTCTCACTCGGGTGTGAAAAAACACCCCTGAGCACTGCAAGTTTCAGCACTGTAACTTGCCAGTGTAGACAGGGCACCAGCACTGGTGGCTACTCCCCTCATGGAGGTAGGGGTTTTTTTTGTTTTTTTTTTACAGCTGTGGCAGTGCTTTAATATTTAATGTTTAAAGACATACACTAATTGTTTCAGTCTTGCCTGAATGATTCCCAAGGTCACTAGTCACTCTTGAAAATCTTGGCCTTAGCTGCTTCACAGACAGGTGTAGTTCCAGCGTCCACTTTCTAAACAATGTTGTTCATTCCAAACAACCTGCCTCCAAGCTCTTCATTTTCAGCAGCAGGCACTTATCTGGCCTCTCCCATCTGTCAATGCTGTTTGTGCCCTTTTCTTATGTTTTCATAGTTTTGTGTTTATCTCCTTTCCAGACCTTGCATTAGATTAGCGAGGAATGTGCTGATAGAAACCTGTTCTCTGTTGCAGGAGTGTTATGTCTTCAGGATATGATTATGACGTAAGTTTTGGAAAAGAATGTCAAGAACAGCCTGAACCAAAGAGCAGGGGTGCTGATTGGGAAGCCATTAGCGGGTGCTGAGTAAGCAAATGCTTGAAGTTGTTAGAACTCTTCCACTTTAAGAAACAATATACACCCTCAAGGAATTCCATTAGAACCTATTATTAATTTTTATTAGTCCCAGTAGCAGTAATATAAAGGTTCTTGCAAAGAAATTTGCAGTGCAACCAATGAAGTGTTACCTACATACACCAATTTCACGTCACCAGGGGATGTGGGGGGAAGTCTCCCAAATCTATCACTGTTTCCCACATGGGATCAACATTTTGTTTTTGTTTTTAAACTGAAATAAACAGAAAAAACACCATACATCCTGCTAAAATGGCAGCTGGATTAAAATCAACAAGCAACTGCTGTAGATGGAAATCAGAAAGGGAACATTCATATGGGCATGGGAGATTAGCCATTTTTAGTAAATAGCATAGATGGAAAATACCTGTCATGATCATCCATGAGGATCCAATGCAGGTCCTTCTAGTAAAAGTACAAGCCCCTTCCATACAAACTATAGGAGAAACACCTTTATCCTTAAATCTCAGGATGTTACTGTTTCTGGGGCTAACCACTGTAGGCAGACATGATCGGAGTAAAGCCATGACATTATATTACACTACTTATTCCACCTTCAGAGAGGATAATCCCTCGAATTAAATGGCAAAATGGACACAGTTGAAACCATGTCTTGCCTACCACTTTTCCTGCGATTCACAATTGCCTGATATGCCCAGAGGAAATGCTTAAAATGAAAAGTAATATTAGGGCATTTTAGTGTACTTTTATCTTCTCATGCAGTTTAGAACTGGGAAGCAGCTCATCCATAATAAAAGTTTTGCAGGCCAAATCCTACCATCAATAACAGCTGTGAAGTCCCCTTGTTTTCAAGTGCAATGTACAAGTGCAACTGCTTGGAATTTAATAAACAATTATGATAATGTGCAAAAAGGACTAAAAGAATACAGCTCTGTCCTCTAGTGGGGTTGGCTCTGCATAAGTGTTTGCAAAATGTGTGGCCTTAGGGCTTGAGCCATTTCTCATTAAATTTAATAGGAGTTGCATTAGGCCTTTAATTTGTAAAGAGGAGATTAAAAGTGTATAAGGAAGAGAAGAACTGTGGTCCAATGGTTAGGGCACAAACCCAGGATTTAGGAAACTAGAGTTCAAGTCCCTGCTTTACCACAAATGTTGAATGATTTTAGCTAAGTCACTCAGCCTCTTTCCTCCCTTCCAGCTGTAAAAATGGTGAATTGTGAGGTATTCAAATCCTTCAGAAATGGGAGCCATATAAGTATCTTAAACAAGTGGTCATATGGAGTCCTGTACTCTAATGACCCTGTTTATGGGTGGGCATAGGTCTCTCCCACAGACATCACAGTTGCATGAGCCATAGGTAAGGGGACTAACATTCATTGGGGGTGTTTTGGTGGGCTAACTCTCAGGGCCAAAAGAAAGGGGAAGGGTCGATGGGAAATCAGGACCCAGAGACTGACAGTCCGCAGGAACAATGGGGAGAGGCCAATGCTCCAGGTCAGCCTGATTGACAGGGCAGGCAGGCTAATCAGGAGGCCAGGGGCATCCTGTCCTCCATGTCAGCTGGAATTGCCTGAGTCAGACAGAGTGGGGCTAAGCTAAGCTAGGGAGCAGAGCTTGCCAGATCCAGAGGCAGGGTTCGCTCCAGAGGTTTTGCTGCCCCAAGCAGCCAAAAAGAAGCCACTGTGATCGCGATCTGCGGCAATTCAGCGGGAGGTCCTTCGCTCCAAGCGGGAGTGAGGGACCCTCTGCCGAATTGCCGCCGAATAACTGGATGTGCCGCCCCTCTCCGGAGTGGCCACCCCAAGCACCTGCTTGCTAAGCTGGTGCCTGGAGCGGGCCCTGTCCAGAGGGGCCAGAGAAGCAGGTCACTGCTGGAAGCAGAGTCACAGAAGCAGCCCGCAGAGCAGACCTGTCTTTGGAGGAGAGCTGTAGCAACCAAGGCTAGAGAAGCAGCCCAGGGAGCTGGAAGCAGAGCAGCAGCAGCAGCCGTGCTGAGGCAGAGTGGAGCTGGAGCAGTCCGGAGCCAGGTGTGGAGAGCAAGGGGGACCCTGGGCAGTGGGCCCAGCAGAGGGAGATGCCCCAGCCAAGCTGCCCTGCAGGCCTGACTTGGAGGGGGATTGTAACCCTGATGGGGCGGGGGCAATGCTGGAAAGAAGGGTCCTGCCACCTAGAGCCTGAGAGCATGTGGCCACCACCAGAGCAAGTGTCCAACCCACAGCATCCCTGCAGCACAGCCAGGGCCTGAGAAGGAGGCTTGGGCCTACAAGGAACAGACTGAACTGCCCTGACATTCCAGAGACACTGTTTGTAATGTTCCCTGCCACAGAGCAGGGTGATGTGTTTTCCTTTTAACTTTTCCCATTTTTCCTTATTCCCTTTAAAATTAATTGCTGATTAGATAAATTGTATTTGATTTAAACTGTATGTAATGATCAGTGGGTCAGGGAAGTGTCCAGTGCAGAGAGAGTAACGCAGAACCCCCCCAGGAATCTGGGGCCCAGCCTTGTTGGGGTTACAAGAACTCTGCCAGACATGAGAGTGGAAGGGGAGTCCTCAAGGGCAGGGAGGCCTCTGGGTAAAGGAAGTGGGAGCGAGGACTCAAATCCTTCCGCTAGCCCATTTCACCGGGGTAGTGCAGAAGCCAGGAAAGTTCCCCGCAATAGCGGGACCATTCCCCCATTTACACATAGCAAGGTAATGTGAGATCAATATACCTTTGCCTCTCTGGTTTGGTACTTGCTATCTGACAAAAGTAGCTAGTATTTAGTATCTGGTGAATTTTTTTTTAAGTGAATATGCTCCAACCTTAAAGGTCAGGGGTCAAATTCACTGCAGCTATAAGCAGCTGTAACCCTGGGCTTTAGTGCCACAAAATCTGGATTTGGGGCATTTTTTCCCCCTAGTGAAAAGACCTCAGCAACAGTATTGTGACTTAATTTCTGGACGCATCTACACTAGGGAAAAGTAGCCGTGTTCATTTCAACCAGCTACCCTGAAGTGAAACTAAAATGTGTCCTATCTACACTAGGATTTTACAGATAAACAATCTTCTTTTAACACTTTTTTTTTCTTTTCCTAAAGTGTGGACATGGCATTGGTGGCCCAGTTAACTCAACTGCAGCATGCTTTTTTTACACTATCATCGTTTTGAGTCAGGGACTGCATCTGTCTACACGTGCATTCAACATGTAGCATGATGATGCCCCTATTCTGATTAGGGTTGTGGGCTTATCGGTAGTTACGATGGGCTGCATTAAAGGCAGTGTATAATTCAGCATATACCACCCTGCTCATTTAGCCTGTTTTCTCAGCAGCTAGGATGACTTATTGGTCTGTTTAACAAAGAAGGATTTCTGATGTTGGGGAAAAATGCTCCCTGCACCCTGTGTTCTTGGGCTAGCAGTACCCATGGGTGCCATTTTTATGCCAGGAGTGTATTATATTAGCCAGGATATCTATAGTGGAAAAAGGGGAAGGCAATTTTAACTTGAGACCTCTGCTCAGGAGCTAGGAATGAGGGGGGGAGGGAGGGAGAGGGGCTGTCTATAAATGAAGGCAGCCAAGGAGGGAATCCTTAATTTTGCCTGTTTGCTGCGGTTACAAAGGAGGGGGTAGGCCAGAAAGAAAATCACTTAACGGATTCAGAGAAAAGCAGGGGGGGAGGCTGGAGTCCCTGGGGCTAGAGGCAGGGGCAGAGGAGCAGGACGGGCTCCACCCCGCCGGCCCAGCGCCCTTCTGGCGGGGAGGTTCTAAGGGAACTAATTGCATCAGGAGCAGTAGCGGGAGAGGCGCAGGCTCCGCCCAGGACATGACCCATCCCTGGAGCCGGGCGGCCGCTACCGCTTCCCGTGATTCCAGCCCCGGCAGGCAGCTCGCCGGGACGCGCTATGGGAGCCGGGCGCTTCTTCCTCCTCCTGCTGCTGCTGGGGGTGAGTGCGGGGCAGCGCGGGGGGCGGCTCCGCCTGTGTCCTGTCCCTTGGGGGCCGTGCTGATCGCCGGGCACCACAGCTCTGCAGGGGGGCTGCCCGCAAGCAGCAGCGGGGGAACGCCCAGCCCCCTGCCTCGGCCCATTGCCGGGCTGGCTGAGCTCCCGGGATCGTTCCCTCCGCCTGCCCGCGGGCTCTGGGCGCCGGGGGTGGGACGCTGCTTGGGGGGCGGAAAAGGGGGTTTGGTTGGGGGGAAGGAGGAATCTTCTGCGGCCAAGTGTTTCCCGGCTGCCGGTGCAGTCTGTCCTGTGTTTGGGGCGGGGATGGTCTCTCTTGCTTTAAGAAAAACTTTTCAAATCTATTGAATAACAGAAACTAAATCTCTGAAATGCTGAGCCGAGCCATGCCATGGGGAGGGTTGCCAATTTTGGTGAGATCTAATAGCTGAGGTTTCATCACATGACATAATCTGTAATTAAAGATGAATCATTAATTTCTGGAGATTCCAGGACTATCCTGGAGTGTTAGTTGGCAACTTTAGTCATGTGGCACGTGGGCTTGGTTTTATAGAGGACCAGGAGAGACGATCAAAGTTTTAGTTTTTTTTTTCTGAATCACAGCAAAGGTGTGTCTGGCACTGGCTTGATTGCTAATCAGAGGAGATCAAACAAGAAATTGGCTTCTCCTAATCCTGGCCTGGCCCTTAATCACAAATGTTCAGACCATTCCCCAGTCAATTCTCAGCTGCAGAAGACATCAGTGATGTGTGCTAGCCTGCCAGGACATGATGCATGCCCTCCCAGCTCCAGGAACTGGCCAGAGTCACACTTCTCCCTTTTCAGAAATCAGGCACATCTGAGTCACAGAAGCAATGTGGGCTCAGACCAGCAACCCCCTAAATTTGGTCTCAACCTGCCCCTGGTTCCACTGTGCTGCAGTCTGGAATGCCAAACTGGCCCTTTCCTGCGTGTCTGTAGCTGTTGCAGTGATAAAAGAACTTCTAAGTTCTCTTGATCCTGCATGTTTCTGAAAGGAAAGCTCTTTCAGAGAAAGAGGGAGTGTGATAAAGCATTTTTCAGTGGAAGGGGGTCAGGGATGGATGATCCCTGTTTTTTGTTTTAAATGTAAACTCCCTAAATTCTGTTTTTACAGTTCCTACTACAATTTAGCTTGGCCTTGCTATGCTGCTTGTATTTGCTGTAATTAGGGGTTCTCAGACTGGGGGTGGGGACCCCTCAGGGGGTCGCAAGGTTATTACATGGTGGGTCGTGAGCTGTCAGCCTCCACCCCAAACCCTGCTTTGCCTCCAGCATTTATAATGGTGTTAAATACATTAAAAAGTGTTTTTAATTTATAAGGGGGGTCGCACTGAGAGGCTTGCTATGTGAAAGGGGTCACCAGTACAAAAGTTTGAGAACCACTGCTGTAGAGGCTCCAAGTAGGGATCGGGAACTCCTTTTGCTCTGCTCTGTATCACATACACATAACAAAAGGAAGGTCTGTGCCCAAAGAGCTTACAATCTAAATATGTGACGAGACAAATACATGCATACAACAGACAGATGGAGGAGCACAAGGTGACAGGGAGACACAATCTTTCTATCAAACTAGCTACTGTCTCCTAAGGAGGTGGATTAACTACCCTTCCTGTAGGAAGTGTCCTATACTGAAGTGTAGACCAGCCCCAAGACACAGACTGAGTCCAGTGTTCTATAGGAAGGCTGTGTTGGAGCAGGGAATTAAACCCAGTCTCCTGAATCCTGGGCTAGAACACTTAACTCCTGGGCCATCCTTCCTCTTGAAAATCAAAATCATGAGTCATTGACAAATTGCTCAACAAATTGCTCAGTGCCTCGATTTACCTAACTGTAAAGTAGGGATTCATATTTGTCTCCTGGCTTAGGATGTTGAAAGGATTTTTAATTAATGTGTTTTTTAAAGTCAACATGTAGATCCTCAGGAGAAAGGTACTACTGAAGTGTGTATTTATTATTTATTTTATTTAGTAACAAATTTAATTTTCTTTTGCTAGGGCTCCAATTTCTGAGTATGTGTTATGGGCCTGAGATGTGGGAGTACTGTATAATTAGTACAAAAAGGCAGGGAGAAGTGTTATAGGTCACTTGTAAAGAGGAGAGAATTGGGGGTTTGCGGCTTTTTTGCTGCTGTATGTTGTGTGAAGGTGGCCTGAAAGTTGTGATATGGTTTTTTCTCTTGTAATTCTCTGCCTTGTTTTTTCACACTGGAAATTGAGGTCCTTGGTAGGCTGGAAGACTGGGGAACTAAAGCAATGGTAATATGAACTAATAGAGAGATGTGGAGTTCTAATCACACCGTCAGACACTTTCATTTTGCTTTTGTTTAACATTTATTTAATGCTGTTGCGCCTTCTGCTGAGGTAACAGAGCACACAATAGACATGCTCTCAGGCCTGCCCAGTGGTCCTGCAAAATCAAGCAAGACCAAACTTGATATTCCTGGCTCTTCCAGAGTTGGGGGAGGGGAGGAAATCTTAAAACCCCAGAACTCCTTTCAGGCTTCCTTTATAGGCCGTTTAAAAAAAAAAAAATCTTTTGCAGGTCACCTTTAAGCATTCTTGCAAAAACAAAGCCCACCTTGAGATTACAGTGTGGTGGGTTTTGGTGGTGGTTTTTTTAATGTATTCTGTTACTTACTTTGCTCATGTCCCTATCATGCTGTTTCACCCTTACTGAACCGCTGCAGGTACGCATGACTTGAAAACTTAGCAAGAGGGAATTTGTGTTTCCTCTATTTCTTGTTGAAGTCTTTAGAATAACCCAATATGTTCATAGGCCTCTCACTGAGAATGTACAATGTCATGGAGGGGGTTTGTTCATTCAACATATTGCCATGTATTTTCCATAGGTTGAATCATCAGCAATATCTGAGAGTAGAGCAGAGCCAAGCAGCCACAGCTGTGGTGATGGAGAATATCTGCATCAAGGCTACTGCTGTAAATACTGTCCTGCTGGTAAGCACTTAATGTCTGTAGTTCACTTGGCTAACAAAGCATTTTTCAGAGATGATGTGTGTACTGGTTGTATTTGTGCTGTAAGATAAAAACAATGAGAGAACAATACATGTTGCAAAAGCCAGTGAGGGCCATTTTATGCTGTTCGTCGTCCTATTCAGCGATGCAGCTCACTTCAGAATGGTGTCCAGCCTTTCACAAAATAGGGTGTGGCTGGGTGATCTTGGCAGTCGGTCAGGAAACGTGGGCATGCTATAAAAGGCAGAGCCTAAGTCAATACTGAAGGAAGCTGTTACAGCTTTGCAGGGTGGATAAAAATCAATGATTTTTTTTAATTTAAAAAATTGGATTTTTTTTATTTAAATACGATTTTTTATAGGTTTTTTCTTCAAAAAACATTATCTAAAGATAGTTTTAATTAAGATACATTATAGCTCAAAGATCTCTCATCATGGAATAAGGATTATAAATTCTAATTCTGTAGTATGAGACAATATATTCATGTAATGTTTAAGAAAAGTTTTGTAAATGAGTTCCAATAGTTCATGGATTAGGGACTCAATTTTATGGGGTTCCACAAACTTCTGTATAGATTACTTAGGTTAATTTTTCTATCTACCCAATGGGACTCTGTGCTCAGTCTAGAAGATCCCATCAGAGATGCTTAGTTTTGCAGTTCTCAAACTCTGGATTTATGTCAGAGGTAACATGCTTGTTAACAGCAAATAAATAACTAAATAATATATAGAGGTGAGAACTAACAGACCTCGACTCTATTGTCCCTCTGCAAATTTGTGTACACAGAGTCAATCCCTTACCTCTCTCTAAAAGTGCAAAGTTTCAAAAAGCTCAGTGAATAAAAGATTGTTGGGGGCAGAATAGATCTGGACAAGGAGAAGAAATCTGGAGATAAATGTGAGAAGCGAGGGACATGTGCTTGTTTTGTTAAAATATTATATGTTTGCTGTTGAAGAAAAAAATCCAGAATACTTAATGTTACTGTTTTAGTTAAATAAAACAATTTAGATGTGTCTGTCTGTCTGATGTTCTCCTCCTAATACAACATGGCAAGAAAATCCTCCAAATACTAATGATTAACCTGTTGACTTCATAAATATCTGCTTCAATTATCTTTGGGAAATGAAATAACCAAACAATCATTTGTTTTCTGATATAGCTGTAAAACTAATCTGAAAAGTTTTGAAAATAAATCACTGTTTAAAAATGTACAGTGTGTACCTTCTAAAAATGAAACCTACATCTGTCTCTGAGTTGTGCAGAATGTGTATTAAGGTTATAACAACCAATAAGAATACACTTTTATGAAGAAAACCATGATTAAATCGAGTCTTCCTGACTAGTTATTTAAATCAAATCCACCCTGCAGCTTTGTTTGAACTCTTGAAAACTGAACCAATGTGCTGACCACGTTTTATTCCCCCAGCATCACCTAATTGTAATAATGCTTGTCAGATACAAACACTCAATACCAACACTCAGCAGAAATGTTATGTATTTTAAAACTACATGCAAAACTTCCTTTATTTTGTAAACTATTTGCATGTCCATCTTGGAGATGAGTGTAAAATTCATTAATTCTTTATAGGGCCATTTTCACTTGGCTTTGTGCCAAGGAGCATTCTATCCTCAATTTGTTATAATCTCATGAGGTTTGTTCTGTGGCTTTCTAAATCTTGTGAGTGAATTTAGTACTCACATCAAATTCACCCTTATGCAGAGACCTTGAACAAGGCAATGTGACTTGAACTCTGTTTTTAAGGACTTAGGCCCTGATTGTGCAATTGATAGCAGATGAGCACAGCGGCCTATCTGAGTGCTCTCAACATGGTATGAACTGCAAGACTGGAACCACAAGTAGGATTTAAGTGCAGTGTAGGCCTCGTGTGCGGTGGATTTCACTCAATGTGAGGGGCTAATTACACTGGTTTCAGAGAGAGACAGCATTAGCCAGAGCTGTATGAGCTTCCCTACACACTACCTACCACATCAGTCTCACCTGAGGCACTTTCACTAATCTATTCCTAGCCTGTTCTGAGCACAAACCATTGTGCTGAACTATGATAAACTACTTATTAACAAATAGGGATGTGAATATGTCCAAATAGAACTAAGAAAAACATTGAAACAGTTATTTTATTGCTAAAACCTTGCATTTAAAAATAAAATACAGGCATCTTTGTAAGTAGAGCATATCAGAAAGATGACAAAAAAACAGGGAAGTATTATTGATGGAAATTTTTGTAAAACATTTTTCCCTCTATCTATAGAGGAGGAAAACCCCCAAGCCTATTGGCCTCTTATTACTAGTTATTTACTTGTTTTTCTAATGTTATCTGGCCACTGACATCTAAGTGTTCTTCCTGGTTTTGTTGCGTATACTTAATCTCATTCAGCTCCACTCCTTGCAAAGGAGTGGCTGAAAGGAGTCATGTTGCGGTATGCTTGAATCCAGTTAACTGTATCCTAATACTACTTGAGATATACAGCTATACTGTTGAATTTCTGCTTCTCCCTTTATACAGGCACTTATGTTAGTAAACACTGCAAGGTTCCACATACTGAAGGAATTTGTTACCCTTGCACAAATGGAGAGGATTATACTGCTTATGCAAATGGCCTAGACGAATGCATACGATGTAAACTGTGCAAAGAAGGTATAGTACAAAGCTTGGGCTGATCTGTAAATACATTTGGGTTGCTGTGGGCAAAATCTTTGATATTCTTTGTTCTGCAGAAAAATCTGTTGCCTCAGTCCCCTTGCTCATTTTCATAGATTTAAGAACACTTACTTTTTAAAAAATAACTTATGCTTGGTAGAAAAGAAATCACAAATTCAGTTTGATTACATATGTAACTTGTATGATTCTTCTTTTTCTCAGATCAAGAAACTGTGAGCACCTGCACTTCGACGAGCAATACTGAATGTCAGTGCAAGCCAGGCTATTTCTGTCCTACTCCAGGCTGTGAGATGTGTTACAGATGCAAGTCAAAGTATGTACAATAACTGATTTAGGCAATTGTCTTCCATATAGTACAGTAAAAAGTAGAACCTAGCTCCTCTAAATGCTTACCCACGTTTACCTTTTGACATGTGAATAATCCCATTGAAGTCAATGGGGCTGCTCATGTGTTTGAAGTTAAACGCACACCTGAGTGTTTGCAGGATCAGTGCCTAGAACTGTATGTATATAAGTATTGCTGTCCTGTTTGATGCTTCTGCCTGGACACAAATGTTCCCAACATTTTTTCTGATTCCTTCACCTGCCACATTTGAATAGGCTTTGGGGGGACTACCAGTTAGGACAGCTAATGTCAGTAGAGCGACCCAGAATTTTATAACATGGGGCCAGCTATTGAAGGAGGCTAATTATGTACGTGATTAGTTAACACTTCATCTCAGTATTTTTTTCCTTTTTGAATAAATATTTGTGTACATTAATCTCTCCCCGTGGACTTCTAAGTTTTTGCTGTGGTGCCACATAATCTTCTAGCATCCTTTATTCTTCATCTGTTTTTCAAGTACTTTTTCTTAGTGACTGGTGAGAACAGACTACTTTGTTTTTTAATTTGCATATTCTGTCCATGTATATAAATTATTCCTATGAGAGTAGGAGTGAGCATGAGTACAGATTTTATTTTGTAATATAATTATATTTTTATCATCAATTTTAGGTGCCCAGAAGGGAAAGAAATTGTACAAAAATGCAATGCTACAGTTGACCTGGAGTGTGGCCATCCTCTCATAGGTACAGTATAAACTATGCTTAGGGAGGTCTGATGGCTTTCTGACTCTTTGTAGATAATTCAGAAGCAGATTATAAAAGCGAGGCTTTGAAATCCCACTTTTAAGTGTTTGAGCCTACGTAATTCATACTGGCAGCCGCTAGATGGAGACAAAGACTCTCCAAGTGTGGATTGTGTAACCAACCAATATTTGTGGTAATATTTAAACTAGTACAGGGGACTTGTCTTGGTGGAAAGGATTACATAGTGGACATGCCTTTCCAAGGTGTCACATTAACACAGTTTAAAGCTATAGGTAGTATGCCCTTCAAATACTCAGTTAAATATTAAAACCTGAAAAATATCTGTATTGTGGCATAAATCTGAAAATCTTTTCCCCTGTAGAGCCTGTAGATTCCCTTCTACTAGCTTTTAATTTCCACTGACACAGACCAGCACCTAGATACTCTAATGATGTATTAATATCTGAGGCCTGGTCTACACTAGGACTTTAAGTCGAATTTAGCAGCGTTAATTCGAACTAACCGCTCAACCGTCCACACCAGGAAGCCATTTAATTCGAACTAGAGGGCTCTTTAGTTCGAATTTGGTACTCCACCCCGACAGGTGGAGTAGCGCTAAATTCGACATGGCTAGCTCGAATTAGGCTAGGTGTGGATGCTAATCGAACTTAGTAGCTCCGGGAGCTATCCCACACTGCACCACTCAGTTGACGCTCTGGACAGCAGTCCGAGCTTGGATGCTCTGACCAGCCACACAGGAAACGACCCGGGAAAAGTTGAATTCCTTTTCCTGTCTGGGCACTTTGAATCTGACGTCCTGGTAGGACATCGGGGCGAGCTCCGCAGCACCTGCAACGATGCAGAGCTCTCCAGCAGAGGAGTCCGGGCAATCCAAGAATAGAAAGAGGTCCCCAGCATGGACTGACCGGGAAGTCATGGATCTGATCGCTGTGTGGGGCGAGGAGTCTGTGCTCTCGGAGCTGCGCTCCAACAAGCGGAATGCAAAGACCTTCGAGAAGGTCTCCCAAGCCATGACGCAGAAAGGATACAGCCGGGATGCGATGCAGTGCCGCGTGAAAGTCAAGGACCTGAGACAAGGTTACCAAAAAGTCGGAGCGGCAAAGGGACGCTCCGGAGCACAGCCCCAGACATGCCGCTTCTACGAGGCACTGCATGCCATTCTCGGTGGGTCTGCCACCACTGCCCCACCAGTGACCGTGGACTCTGAGGATGGCATAGTGTACCTGGACAGTTCCTCGGCGATGTTCGCCGATGGGGAAGATGAGGAAGGGTTTGTGGAGGATGGCGCAGGCGACAGCGAACACAATACCGCTTGCCCTGACAGCCAGGATCTCTTCATCACCCTCACAGAGATCCCCTACCAACCCTCCCCGGCCGTTAACCCGGACTCAGAATCAGGGGAAGGATCAGGCGGTAAGTGCTATAAACATGGAAACATTTATTTTTTAAAAAACAGGTATAGAAAAAATAGAAATACTATATAAAAAATTTTAAATGTCAAACTATATAAAAAGTAGGTCCACACATATAGGGATAGAACAATAATCCTCTTGGGACAGTTCAACAAAGCTCTCAGAGAGCTGCTCGAAAAGCCTCCGCAGGAGGTTCCTGGGGAGAGGTGCCTTATTGGGTGCTCCGTGGAAGCACACTCTTCCGCGCCAGGACATCCTAATGTAGAGAGGAACCATCGCCTCCACCAGCATTGCTGCATATGGTCCTGGTCTGTGCAGGGCTTCCCTTAGCATCCGCTCTCTCTGACTCCGAGTGACCCGCCTCAGGGTGATGTCGTTCTGGACAGGCTGCATCTAAGTAGGGCAATTAGTGTATTGTTACTACTGTTAATGGTTTAAAATTAGGTTGCATAACAACGACCCTCGCTTAACAGCCACGTGCTGGAGGCCACAGAGAACAAGCATACATTGATCTTTCCCGTGCACTGGCGGGAGGGGCTGGAAAAGGCTCAGCCTTTCTGCTTTCCAGATTGCCTTTAGCAGGAGAGCACAGCTATCCACTAACTGATAAGCATTATCTACTTTAAGGCTTACCAGGACTGTCTGCAAGACGGATTCAGCTGTCTCTCCCCGCTTGTCCGCTCTCCTGTGCAATGGCGCCGCCAATGAGAGCGTATTCCGAAATCTCGAAATTGTCCTGAGATCTCATGGAACTTGGTGCCCTGTATGATCTTGTTCAGAGAAACTGACTACACTGTGTTCACTGTTAGCAAACATGTATCTGTTCAAGGAAATCACTTACTGTTTCCCATCACACAGCTTCTGCTCTTTCCCGAACTGCCCCGGCATCCCCCTCGCAGAGGCTGGCTCAGATTAGGCAGCGAAAGAAAAAGACTCGGGACGAGATGTTCGCGGAACTGATGGCCTGCTCCAGAGCCGAGGCGGCCCAGCAGAGCCAGTGGAGGGAGACCCTCTCTCAGCAGCAGCGCTCACACAGCGAACGGGAGGACAGGTGGTGGCAGGAAGACCAGCAGGCGACTCAAACGCTGCTTGGGCTAACGAGGGAGCAAACGGACACGCTCCGGCGCCTTGTTGATGTTCTGCAGGACCGCAGGCAGGAGGAGAGAGCCCCCCTGCACTGTATCTGCAACCACCCTCCAACGCCAAGAAGTCCTGTTTCCCCCCTCACCGAAAATTACAAGACGGAGGGGCGGTAGGGGCCGTGAGAACTGTCACTGCACCACAGCTGAGCGCTAATGTACCACACACCTTTGACGCTATAACTGTGTAGAAGCGCTTCCCCTACAGGATCACCCAGTCCCAAATCCAAGTTTCATCACCCCACTATGTAGTAGATTAATAAAAGCTGTTTGCTGTTGTTCACTCTTTCAGTCACGTCTTTCGTGTCAGAAGACTGTGTGTATGTGGGGGGGGGGGGGGGGCAGGGGATTTATAATTGCACGGGATAGCCTACATTAGCAGGGTACAGACTATCGGGGGCAGGATCAACTGCAGGGCACACACAGACTGCAGTCAGTAGTCACCAAGGTCACTCTGTGTGGTGTATGCTGCCCCGGGTCATTCTGTGATGTTTACGCTTGTCCACGGTCCTAGCGCCTGCCACCCCCTAATGTTAAGGCATGCTGCCCTTACCATGCACTTCCACCGTAGGCGCGATCCTCTCCGCTGCCCTGAGCCCCAAGAAGAGCCCTCATCCACGGACAGATACTCACCCTTCCCCCACACCCCTCACCCCTTCCTACACCCAAACCCAGAGCCTGCATCCAAATCCCTATCCAAAGACGGCACCACTCGCCCCTTCCTGCAAACCCACCCCTACATGCACAACCACTTGAAACCGTCCCCCACCCCAGAGACCTATGTAGGAGCAGGAGGCTGTCCGTCCTGTATTGTACAAGCGGTCTGTACATCAGTGCACACCGTACTCAGCACAGTATGCGTCCATGTTTCAAACCCTGAACAGAAATGCAAAGTAAAAGAAAGATTTATTAACAATAACTGTTCCATTTAATTTGTTTTAAAACGTGTTTGGGAAGTGGAGGAAACTTGGAGAAAGGGGTATGTAACCGCAGATCTCACTCAACACATAGAGACACAGGCCCAGGATCAGCTTCTCTTAAAATCAAGTGGAGAGTCATAGGTTACCCTGCTCTACGAGGAAACTTGCTTTCAAAGCCTCCCGGATACACAGCGCTTCCCGCTGGGATATTCTTTCGGCACGGGTGTCTGGCTGAGCGGAAACAGCAGCCAGGCGATTTGCCTCAACCTCCGGCCAAAAAGGTCTCGCCCTTGCTCTCACAGACATTGTGGAGCACACAGCAAGCAGCAATAACTACGGGGATATTCTTTTCGCTGATGTCCGAGCGAGTCAGTAAGCTCCGCCACCTCCCCTTAAGACGTCCGAAAGCACACTCCACCACCATTCTGCACTTGCTCAGCCGGTAGTTGAAGAGTTCCTTCTCACTGTCCAAGGCGCCTGTATAGGGCTTCATGAGCCAGGGCATTAGCGGGTAGGCTGGGTCCCCGAGGGTCACTGTAGGCATCTGCACATCCCCAACCGTTATTTTGTGGTCCGGGAAGAAAGTTCCTGCCTGGAGGCGTCTAAACAGACCAGAGTTCCTGAACACACGCGTGTCATGAACCTTGCCCGCCCACCCGACGAAGATGTTGGTAAAACGTCCCCTATGGTCCACCAGTGCTTGCAGCACCATTGAAAAGTAGCCCTTTCGGTTAATATACTGGCTGGCCTGGTGGGCTGGTGCCAGGATAGGGATGTGAGTCCCATCTATAGCCCCACCGCAGTTTGGGAATCCCATCGCGGCGAAGCCATCTATGACGACCTGGACGTTTCCGAGAGTCACTACCTTTGAGAGCAGTTGCTCAACGATTGCGTGGGCTACTTGAATCACAGCAACCCCCACGGTAGATTTGCCCACGCCAAAGTGGTTCGCTACTGACCGGTAGCTGTCTGGCGTGGTAAGTTTCCAGAGGGCTATGGCCACTCGCTTCTGCACACTCAGGGCTGCTTGCATCCGTGTGTCCTGGCGCTTCAGGGCAGGGGCCAGCAAGTCACACAGTTCAAGGAAAGTGCCCTTACGCATCCTGAAGTTTCGCAGCCACTCTGTTTCATCCCAGACCTGCAGCACTATGCGGTCCCACCAGTCCGTGCTTGTTTCCCGGGCCCAGAATCGCTGTTCCACACCATGAACTTGACCCATTGCCACCATGATCTCCACTGCGCGGCGTACCCTGCTTTCTGAGAGGTCTGCGCCACTCTCCTCACCGCGCTGCCAGAGCCTCCTCGCCCGATTTCTCAGCAGCTGACTGTGCAAGAGGTGGACGATAAGGTGCGAGGAGTTGACAACGGCCATAAGTGCGGCGATGATCGCAGCGGGCTCCATGCTCGCAGTGCTGTGGCGTCCGCGCTATAACCGACCAGAAAAGTGCGCGAACAGATTTCCCGCCGGCGCTTTCAGGGAGGGAGGGCGTGGTTGACGGTTCGATGACGACAGTTACCCAAAACCACCCTCGATGCATTTTTTTACCCCAGCAGACATTGGGAGCTCTACCCAGCATTCCAATGGGCAGCGGGGACTGCGGGAACTGTGGGATAGCTTCCCACAGTGCACCGCTTCGAAAGTCGATGCCGGCCCTGTTAATGTGGATTCAGAAATTCGAATTAGTGTCTTTACTGTGGATACACAAATTCGACTTCATAAGGTCGAATCCACAAATTCGACTTAAGTAGATTCGAAATAGTCTTGTAGTGTAGACAAGGCCTGAGAGATGGTGGCTTTCTTGAGGCAGAGACTATAAGTGTCACTGTAACAAACTGCTATTTCACAGGCATTTGTCTCCATTGTTGTGTGTAGCATCAACATTCTTACACTGCAAAATCAACTGTCTTATGGGTGGCTTTAGTATTTCACGCTTGCTTGCTTTTTTTGCAGGGACTGCAACTACTGCAGGTTGGATTGCTGGGGTCATCGTTGTGTTCATTGCTTTTGTGGCTGGGTGCCTTTTATTTAAGAAAAGGATATCATATAATAAAACAAATAAAGGTAATTAAAATTCCTTTCTATGGATAACGTGAGATACACAGACTCAAGTTTCCAAAGCTAAATGAAGTAAAAACGGAGGTTGTCTTTATGGCTTCTGCCCGCCCTCTCTCAAAGTCTCTGCACTGCTCCTGGAAACGACTGACATATCCCTGTGGCCCCTGGGGAGGGGGTCTCCATGCGCTGCCCTCATCCCAAGAGCTGACTCTGCAGCTCCATTGGTCAGGAACTGTGGCCAATGGGAGCTTCGGGAGCGGTGCCTGTGGGCAGCGGTGCATGGAGACCCACTGGGGTGTGTCAGTCGCTTTTGGGAGCCCCCAAGGTAAGTGCTGACTCCCTGACATCCTCCTGCACCCCTGCTCCACCTAGAGCCTGCACCCCATACCCAAACTCCCTCCCAAGCCCGCACCCCCTCCAGCACCCAAACTCCCTTCCAGATCCCAACCCTACACCCCTCCTGCACCCCAACTCTCTGCCCCAGCCTAGAACCCACACCCAAACTCCCTCCCAGAGCTTGCACCCCACAGCCCCTCCTGCACTCCAACCCCCATCCTAGAGGCTGCATCCCAACTCCCTTCCAGAGCCTGACCCTGCACCCCCTCCCACACCCCAACTCCCTGCCCTAGCCTGGTGAAAATGAGTGAGGGTGGTGGAGATCAAGCGACGGAGGGAGGGGTGCTGGAGTGAGCAGGGGGCGAGGCCTTGGGCAGGACAGGGGTGTGGTCTCGAGAGAGACAGGGCAAGGATCTTTGGGTTTGTGCAATTAGATAGTTGGCAACCCTACTGGGCAGGCATGTGGAAGCCCTGGCGTGCCAGAAGAGCGCGTCCAGCCAGCGCAACCGGCAGCTCACTGGGCACTAGCCAGCACAGGTGCAGCACCACCCAAATGTCAGGCGGACCGCGTCCGCGCAGGCGTGGCTTGTGCATGCTTGGGGGTCCATTGACTGTTCTGCCCTGAGACCCGGAACTGCTGTCAGCGGGCCTGCTTCCATCCTTGCTGCATCTACAGCAGGAGTTTTGCTTGGCCTAATTGTGTTGCACAGGGCATGACATTTTTCACACCCCTGAGTGATATAGCTAGGTTGACCTAAGTTTTAGGTGTAAACCAGGTCTCTGACTAACTTTTGGAACTGAGGCCTAAAATTTTTTAAAGATCATAGACTCTGAATAGATTAAGTGGAACTAGACCCCAAATGGAACTGTTGGTTAATATCTATCTAGCATGTACAGTATGCCCCATCCATTCGTGCTCTAGTAGATTTGGCCAGAAGGGAGTCCTTCAGTTCCTTGAACTTGTCAGTCTACTCTACAGCTTACCTACATTTAAACTGCTGGTTGAGATTGAGAATCTGTGTCAGAGAGTTATGCAGTGTAAGCAATGTACTAATTCAGCTATATTTAAACAATATAACTTTAATAGAGAGAGTTTAATTTATATTCTTCGTGTGTTTCAGAAAATAAAGATGCAGAAAAAGATGTGGTAAGTTTCCTTTGGACACATGCCTGTATCTTTTACCTGTATGTTAATTGCATAAAAATTAGTTTCAATTTTTAATTAAAAAGATCTGTTTAACTATAGATGACGCACACCTTAGTCTCTTTCTCTGCCCTGATTGCTGTTGTATGAAGTGAAGAAAAGTGTCCCAATATACAAAAACCCAAAACTTTTAGGTCATCTAGTTCACCTCCTGTTAATGTTGAATTGTTTTCTACAATATAATGTATTCTTTAGTGTCTTGTTTAGTTTTAAATGCCTCATATGATGGAGCTTCCAGTACTTCCCTTGGAAGAATATTGTAGAGCTCTAATATGGCTCTGTCAGGAAGATTTTCCTGATTATGAAATGAATGAAAAAGTTAAATTAACTACATACCATTATTTCTAGTTATAGCCTCTTGTGATATCCTAAATAGTTCTGCTTACATATTAGCGTTTACACTCTTCAAATGTATATCGATAGTTATATCCTTCCCTCCACACCCAACCATTAGTCAATGCTTAGTTTCTTTCTCTCACATTAAATGTAACTTGTGTTCTTACATGAGTAGTTTTCATTTGAGGTTGATAGAACTCATGAAGTGACCAAGATTTTTACCCTTAATCTCTGCTCGTAAGTCAGTCTCTGTATGTTGGTGTTTGGAGACCCTATTTGTATTGTGACAAATATTATTAGCCCCATCATTTTTGCTGCTCTCCTTGGAACCCTGCAATTGTAAATGTCACTGTGATATTGAGATGCCAAGAACTGCACATGTTACTTAAAGACAACCTGCTTAAGGAAAATTGTAATTCATAGGGAATTGTGGCACAATCTTTAGTTTCTCCATTAGGTATGTAAGGAGCTCCAATTTTTATATTTGGATTAAAGTTTAATACTAGATATCATTGGAAGGCACAGATAAGACCACCTTGACTACCTTTTTAATAAAGACTTACTTAAATAATAGTAAGTAGAGACATAGTTCAAAGATATTTGTTTATTAACTGCTGTTCCTAGGACAAGTGTTTTGGTTTGTTGTTTTTTTAAACCCACAACCCTCAATTCTGCAAGATGCCTTAGGAAAGTCGGTCAGTTTAAACTGTGGGTGAAACTTGAGGTCCATAGTAAGTGACTCAACTATCTGAGCACCCAGTTGTGTTTTGTCATTGTTTTTGTTCTGAACTTGCAGGGTTATTTTGTGTGTTCTGTAAAGGCTTAGCAAAGAAATAGGTTACAATAAAGATGCAGAAAGAGTACAGTCAGGTTAACCTGGGGCAGTGGTAAGAGCTGGGGAACTATTCTGCTCATGTTCTCACGGGCACAGAGCCGATCTCTCTGACTATTTCACTGCTGATCATTTTAACGATGTTTACATTTTTAAATGCAATTGTTAAACTTCAGAGTTAATACCAAATGTAGCTAGCTCCCCTCCCTGCCCTTCAGCCCACTTGGTATGGGGTTGGTTACATGGTTGGAGAGTGAAGTTTAGTGCTAAAATAAATAAAATAAATCAATCATATTTTCAATAGATGTGGTGCTCCCCTTGCCTAACTACAGAAACTCACATGTAACTTCTTTGCTAGTCTGTAAAGGTCTAGTGATTAAAGCTGCTCCTGTTTGTCACTTGTTAACACTAGCTTCTGAATTTTTATATTTGATGGCTTGCTTGCAATGAAGCACTATGAATGAAATGTTCTTCCAGTGCAAGGTTCTTGAGAGCTTGCCTACAAAGCGATGTATGCTTTAATAAAGCACTCTTAATTAGCACTCTTTAATAAATCACTCTTATCCCTTACAGGAGTCTGAGGATAGCACTGAAATTTTCTTTGCACCTGAAATGGAGAATGCTAACACTAGTGCACCCATTTTAGAGATCCAAAACTCTGTTCAGAGTCCACTAGTTTTAGCAGTTAATAGTCCTGATTCTGCACTAAGAAATGAATTGCCTGAGGATACCAGTGTTGTATTTTCTGAGAGAAGTGGCCTACTAATAAATGGTGAAAACAACTCATGGGAAGAGTCTTACCACAGGGCTGCAGGATATTCAGCACCAGTAAAGCCTCCAGACAAGCCCAATTTTGTCTTTTACCCTGGACAGTCAAATGGTGGGATGTCCGTATCTCAGATGGTAAGTGGGAAATGCTCAGCGTGTCATGAAATTTGTTGTGTAATCTTATGGAAGCAATGTAATAGCCTCTTCTTTTTGACATCTAGAACATCCTAGCTTGCAGAATGAATTGGTAATAAAATAGACCCCACCACCACCCAGAAGGATATGAAAGATGCTTTTGCATTATCTTTATTTTTAAAAGGGAGGTATGGAAAAATTTGTATGTTTGCTGAAGTGATATCAGAAATTTCTGTAACTCATCCAGTCAACCTAGAAACATTGTTTAATTAAGTGTCTGTTATTCTCTTCTTTCCACTGCTCAGTACCAACATGGAAGATAGGTTTTTTTTGTTAATACTATGACTGAAATACTGCTGCATCCCTTATTAGCTAGTGGAAGAGCTGGATTTTCTGGCTGGGCAGTTTTGTTTACATTTTATTCAGGTTTTTGAACTTGAGTTTATTCTGTGAAACTTTTGAATTCTCATACCTACCTTTATAGATACTGTGAAATCAAATCACCACATCAAGGATAGCGATTGTAAATGAGCAAAGTATGTTTTGTTCTGTTTGAATAAACATAGATGTTTATCTTGCAGGTCAGGGATTCTGAAGCCAGGCCTCATATAATAGTGAAAGAGCTTTCTCAAGAAGGTGAGTAGTTCAAGTAGCACACCTTATTAGGGATCTAAAATTGGTAAGAGTCTGCAGAGTACTGGGCAAAATGTGACTTTCTGTCTTGAGTTCATTGTACATAATTATGGGACATCTGAATGAGAAAATAGATGTTAATTTCTTTAAATGATTACAAACATTTTGTCCTGCTTACTATATCAGCACTTCTGCAGATTGCTGCATTTTATTTATTTTCGTCCTTTTAAGAAATTGCTTTAAAAACAAAACACCTCCCCTCTCATCCCACACACATTTCATAGCAATTAATTATATCTACATAAGGACATAGCTTTTTCATAATGTATTCATGGAGGCATGCAACATATGACTAGAAGTTACGTTATGGGTCATAGAGTCCAGTTCCCTGCTATCACCGGCAACCACCATCATATATTCATGTTGTTAAAGATCACTGTTCAGAGTGTGTCAATAACTTTAGGAACAGTTGCTTTTTAGAGCTAACCATGCTCTAGTAAAAAATCTATTTTATGTACCAGCAGTGTAATCTGTAGCATGTCGTGTAAGGGCAACAGATTTTTGTACAGCAACTTTACCATTCAAACAAATAAAATGCCAGGATGTATCAGATACCAGTAAATATACCAGAGAACTGGTATATTGTGTGGCACTGAAGGAAGTAAACCATGTTCTGATTGAGAGTACTGGTGATATCAGACTTACCTTGGCAGACCAAATCTGCTGATAGTTGTGTAGATGGATGGGTAAAATTAATTGCTAAGAGTGGTCAGCCATCAAAAGTGAACAAGGACCTTAAAACTACAGTGAAATCTGTACAAAGGCCATTTTCAATAGACTACCTCCCATTTTAAGAGACCACTTTGAAGTATGCATATTGATATCTTTGAGCTTTTTAAAAGATTATTTTGAATAGGAAACCAATTGGTTACCTGTTCCTTGGGTATTCACTTAGGACAGGCTTCACCATTTCTGTTGAACTGAATCTTTTTATTGTATTGACCTTCAATAGTATACACAGGTTTTTGTTTTTAACCTAAAACAGTTCTGGTTATGCTAATCAGATTCCATAAAATATATGGGTACAACTTGATTTTAAAATCATACTCTCTGCTCCTATCCTACACTTGGGGCCTGTTTACAAAGTGCAGCAATGTGCTCCAGAGGGGTGTGAGTTCTAAAGTGCAGCTGTTTCACACTAACTGGCCCATGTAGACCCTCGTGGCACACACTAAAAGTCCCTAATGCACATCAACATAGTGCAATCTGACCCACACTAAGGAACTTTAAGTGCATGCCAGCAGGATCTACATGGGCCAGTTAGCATGCAATATGGTGGTGCGCAGAGCAATTCATACCCCATTGCTGCACAGTGCCATACTATGTAGACAAGACCTACGTTGTATATTAAAGGAATAAAATTATTCCATTTAGAACAAATTAGTTATGATTTTATTATGGCATAAGAAAATTTCAGGGTTTAGATGTTTCCTGAAGTCTATGTAATGGTGCATTTCATCTTCTACAGATAGCTACCATACGAAGTAAAACATACCTCTCTATTTGTATTCCCAATTTATCAGTAGCTGGTTGAACAGATACAGTATAGGCCAGCAATGCAGTGTGAGACTAAATGGAGTATATTGCTGAAATACTCTCTTGTTGTGTGCCAGGGAATGTTAAACTACAAAGGGGAAAGGTAGTAAAATGGCAGATGAACTGGATTTATCTGAGAACCTATACAAGTGTACGTAGGCATCTATAGAAATGGTCATTTTAAAATATTCACTGATGCTTTTTTTTTTTCCCCAGCATTAATTGAAAGTTTTTATTATTTTATAAAAGAAGTGCCACCACGCGACTGGAACACGTTTATGAGAACTCATCTAACAGATAATGAAATTGCTAAAACAACGTTTGAACATCCAAAAAATATTGAAGAGCAATATTATCAGATGCTAATCATTTGGAGAAACAAATTTGGAAATGAGGCTTCCGTTATTAAATTATTAGATAGCCTATGGAATATAGGCCTGAGAAGGTCTCATGAAAACATAGTAAACCATTTAATAAGTAAGGATATTATAACTATACTAGAGGCCAAAAACTAATGAGTGTACTATTATCAACAAAAAACCCAAAACCAAAAGAATCTGTAAACTCTATAGCTAAATAAATGGAGCTATACACCTATCTCATAGAGCTGGAAGGGACCCTGAATGATCATCGAGTCCAGTCCCCTGCCTTCGCTAGCAGGACCAAGTACTGATTTTGCCTCAGATCCCTAAGTGAACTCACAGCCCTGGGTTTAGCAGGCCAATGCTCAAATCACTGAGCTATCCCTCCCCCCCACCCCCAATATGTTTCTATACGCAACTTTACTTTAGTGCATGGTGCCAATTTTTTTTATTGTTGATTTAAGAAAACTTGAAAATATCAGCATAAAAACTACTGGTAAAACAAGTAGAGAAATGAGTTCAGATATCTTCACTGCAACTCATGTTGTCTAGAATAGGTGAGTCTCAAATGTCTCTTGCAGGCTCTATTTGTCATTAGTTAAACGTGACAAGGATTCAAGTAGCTGTTCACTGAGAGTGTGTCCTGAGCTGTAAGACATTAAATAAAGTTGGGTACCCTTTTCATGTTCAGTTGAGGAAAGAATATAAGTGTACGTTAAATTATATAATAAACTTTGAACGCTGTTATGTCTTGGGAAATGAGAAGTGTAAGGGGAACCTCACAGTAACTGGATGGAGTGATATTTGTTGGTGTTGAAGGTTTTGAAACATATTGGTATTTTATCTGCACTGATAAACAGGACCAAACAGAATCTTAAGTTATTTTTTTATATGCAGTGAAGAATGTACTTATGAGAACACTGTAATGTGAAGAGATTCACAGAGTTTTAGGCCAGAAGTGAACATTAGACCATCTAGTCTGATCTCCTGTATAACTCAGGTAATTAAATTTCACCCAGTTACCTTTGTATTGAGCCCATTAACTTGTGTTTGGCTACAGTGTATCTTCAAAAAACAATCCAGTCTTGAAATGAAGACAGCAGGAGATGAAGAATTCACCATATCCCTTGATAATTTGTTCCAAAGGCTAATTGCGCTCACTGTTAGGAATTTATGCCTTATTTCTAATTTGAATTTATCTAGCTTTAGCTTCTAGACATGATTCATCTAGTAGAGAAAGGCAAAATAAGAAAGTACTTGGTATTTCTCCCCCTGAAGGTACTTGGATACTGGAATCAAGTATCTCATCTTCTTGATAAGAAAGAGCTCAAGTCTTCCACTGTAAAGCATTTTCTCTAGCCCTTGAATATTTTTTGTGGCTCTTTTCTGTAACTTTTCCAGTTTTTCAAGATCCTTTTTAAAGTGTGCACATGAGAACTACATGCAGTATTTTGCAGTCTCACCGGCGCTGTATACAGAGGTAAAATCACCTCTCTACTCTACTCCCTATCCTGTTTATGCTTCCAAAGATTACAGTGGCCCTTTGCCACAGCATCACACAGGGAGATCATGTTCAGTTGTTTCTTTACTGTGGCCCTTAAATCCTTTTCATAGTAACTGATTTCCAGGAAGACCGTTCCCCATTCTGTAGATATTGTCTGCATTCCTTGTTCCTAGATGTAGAAATTTGGATTTGCAAAGTGCATTTTGTTTGAATGGGCTCAGCTAACCAATAAACAGTTAAAGCAATAAATACATACAACAGTCTATAAATCTTTTTTTTAACAGTACATTTAAATGCTGTATTTTTATTGTCCAATCTATATGTACTTTATATATTTTGCTATTAAAAGATTTTCACTCTTTTAAATGTGCTGTCATTTATGAATGAATATTCTATCTCTAATTTTGAATGTTTTTTTAGTAATTGGGAACTGTGCTTTTAAAAATAATGCAATTAGTAGTAGTAGAGCAATTCTGTTTTCTGGGGCTAAATATCTTGAGGTAGCCAGATTAATCATCTACTTTTTCCTGTCCTTGGACTGAACTGAAGAAGTGGTTAGTGACTATTTTGTGGTTTTGGGATTGTGTGTAATATCTCACATCCTTCAGTGATGACTTTTTTTGTTGATTAAATTAACAAATTCTTTACCAAGGCCTCTTTTAGGCCTGTCTGCGTTAGTGTTTTAGCCACTGGTTTAGCTGCACCAATGTATGTATCTGTGCCAGTGCAAAATTATTTTACTAATGCTGCAAGATTTCATAAGCTTCTTAATGCTTCTAGGATTCCTTTTTCAGCCCACAGGGAGAAAGCATGTTACCAGATAGACCAGAATTTAATGCACTTCAGGTTTCAGTCCATTTATTAACTTTCGCTTTGCTGAAGTACTATAATATTGAGGAATTGTTACACTATTAAGGGGTAAATAAAGCAAGACAAATCTGAATTCAATCACTGCGTCCTTGCATACTGTACTGGTATAAAGTAGTACAAATGATGTAGTAACATCATCCAATAAATAGATTCCTTTGCTATCTAGGCAATTGCCACAAATGTAACCCTTGGGTATATGTACACATCATAGTACATATGATACTCTGGTTAGAGCTGTGGTCCTTGGCCTGTGGGTGGCTTGCAGCCCAATCAACATACAGCTGCAGCCTATGGGACATCCTCAGGGACATACAGGTAGTGTATATTGTGTGGATGCACAACACACACAGAGCTGCATATGTGGCCCACAATTGTAAATAGGGTGAGAACCACTGGTTTAGAGGTTTATAAATGCTTCCCTCCACTAGCTTGCTTATCATGATGCTTTGGCTAGAGCTGAAACTAAGTAACATCAGCACTGTTGAAACAATGGCCTACTCCTTACTTTGATTACCAAGGCAGAAAAGTATAGGTAGGGTAGGGAAAGCAATTTTTTTTACTGTTGGCTAGGAATCATACCCTCTTTTTAGATAAAGCTGAAACTAAACTAGAGTCCTTGTGCACGTTTTCTTGATGCGCTGGAAGAAGAGAGTAGATAAATACAAATCTGGATTTGAATAAACTTTTCACAGAAGGACAGGGAAGTTGTCATTCTAGAACAGAGTAGTCTCTATCTTGCTAGCAATGACCCTGGCAGGCTCGATCCCTCAGAGTGCAGCAAAACCTGCTGCACTGCATCTAACTCCTCTGTATTTTAATTATGGTGCATCTATCCATTTGACTTCGAGCTGTATTAATTTGCAGCTATGTAATATGAACCCAGGCTTTCAGCTTGGATCTGCAGAATTGAAGTATTCCTGCAGTGCTAGGGCTGCCTACAACAGTGCTCTTCTGTGCACAAACTATCTAGAGTCAGCCAAGTGCCTTCTACAATTCAGCCTCTACCAGCTCTTATCTTAAGCTCCTTACGGCAACTGTGTCATTATTATAGCAACCATGATGGCATGGGTAAATTGAATTAATAGAAACTAGAATTCTCTGTGGTGCCAACTCTTGTGTGATTTTTATCCCAACTCTTATGATAGTTGGTGTTTTCCTTAAAACCTCCGCTCCTGGAGTCATCTGATTCAGAGAGACTCCCATCTTCCGTTTTAAAATACATGCACGTAGGGTGACCAGACGTCCCGCTTTTATCAGGACTGTCCCGATATTTGCTTGTTTGTCCCGCGTCCCGACAGATGTTCAAACAAACGTTTGTTCAAACGGACAAACAAACAATTTTGCCCTTCGCTCCGGCGCACAGGTGGAGCCCGGAAGGGCTTTCGCCCCCACCCCCGACCTGACTTCTCCTTCCCCCATTAGATCCCTCCCCAAATCCCTGCCCCCAGCCTCGCCCCCTCACGGCCCCATTGGATCCCGAGCGGGGCCTGGGGAGGAGACGCTCCCGTGCAGCAGCCTGGGCACACGGGCCATGGCCAGATGGGGCCGGGAGCGCTGCAGTGCTCCAGCCCTGCAGCCCATGGGGCAGCGCGGTAGGTCCGGGGGCAGCGCGGCCGGGGGGCGTGGGCCGCCGGAGACATGCGGCAGAGGGGGGCTGTGGGGGTGAGACTTGTCCCAGGTGGGGCGGCCGGCGGACAGGGGCGAGGAGCCGGTCAGGGACCCTGAACCCATAAACTTCCCCGTCACTGCCAGGAAGGAGCCGCTGGAGTACAGCCGAGTGGGAGAGGTGCGGGGCTCCCCACCGGCAGCGGGACATGCCACATGTGCCTGGGGCGGGCTGGGGGGCAGGAGGCTCCGCGGGGAGGGCAGCGCGCGCTGCCGGGGTGCTGTGTGCGATCCCGTGGTGCGGCCCCTGTGAAACTGCTGTTGGGTTTTTTTTGTTGGTTTTTTTTCCCCGCCGCCTTTTTTTTTTTTTTTTTTGCTCTCCCCCTCGCGTCCCGATATTTCATCCCTCTGATCTGGTCACCCTACATGCACGTTTCTAGCTTTCGTGGTTGCAGAGAGAAGCTGCCTTGCACATGTGACCTGAGGGTGCCTTAAGGCTCAGCAGCCAGAAGGCAAATATAGGGAACCCACGATTTATTATTTACAACTCATTATTTTATGCCAATATCAAGGTTTGGGGGCTGAGGAGGGGGGTAGGGTGACCAGATGTCCCAATTGTATAGGGAAAATTCCAATTTTTGGGTCTTTTTCTTTATATAGTCTCCCATTACCTCCCACCCCATCCGTTTTTCACACTTGCTGTCTGGTCACCCTAGGGAGGGGATCTGACCAGGGCTGGTGCAACCATTTAGGCGACCTAGGCGGTTGCCTAGGGCACTGGGATTTGGGGGGGGCGCCATTTTCTTTGGCAGCGGCCGGATCTTCGGCTGCCCTGGTCGCCACTGGCATTTAGGCAAGATGGAGCTGGGGCAGGGGAGCATGGGGAGGGCCACCTGCAGCAAATAAGGGTGGGGCGACAGGCAGAGGAACTCCCTGCCCCGCCGCCTCCTCCCCGAGCACGCTGTGGCTGCTTCACTTCTCCCGCCTCTCAGGCTTGCAGCGCCAATCAGCTTAGGCGCCGCAAGCCTGGGAGGCGGGAGAAGTGAAGCAGTGATGGCGTGCTCGGGGTGCTCGTGCTTGTGCGTGGAGCAGGGGTGAGCTGGGGCTGGGGGACTGCCTGAGGGTGGGGAGCTGCCGCAAGGGGGGAGCCTCAGGGTGGGGGTGCAGGGTGGGGCGCAAGGTGGAAGTTTCACCTAGGGCGCGAAACATCCTTGCACGGGCCCTGGGTCTGATTCATGGTGTTCAGCATGCCAAGGGGTGGCAGCACGGCTCACCCTGCAGAGAGCATGGCCTCCTGTACTGGGGTGTGTGCAGGTCCCTCCCCATTAGCTCAGTCGGGCGGGGAAACAGAGCAGGGGAGGCTCTCATGCTTTAACTCTTGCAGGGATGGGGGAGCACAGTAACCCTTGCCAGCTCTGTTTGCGGGGACCAAGCAGAGGGAGGGGGAGGAGCCCCACAAGCCCCGCCTCCCAGGGCTGGGCCAGGGAGGGAAGGAGCTCGCAAGCCCCGCCCCGGGAAGGGGGGGTGGCAGCTAGCCAGGACAGGAAAGGTCAATCCCATTCGCGCACGCGCACTAAGCTCTAGTACCGCCGGCTGGGCCGCCTCCGTCACGTGACTCTGGCGGCTTCGGAGGCGCGTTCCTCCCTGTTGCCCGGTTACCCTGCGGTCACCGGAAGTGGCGTAGAGAGGCGGAGCGATGGTTTTCCGTCCGGACGTGGTCTTGCATCAGCCTGTGAGAGGAGTCGGCTAGACGCGGCGGAGCGAAGTAGGAGGCGGGAGCAGGATGGCGGCAGCCGGCGGGGAGCCCAGTAAGTGCCGGGTCCCGGGCTCGGGCGGGCGCGGCCCCTTTAAGGTCGCTCCAGGTGCAGGGCAGTGGGGGTGTCGTGTCTCGGTGTCCCGTCGGGCAGGTCCGCCGTGCCATGGCAACGGGTCACCGCGTCCTCGCGCCTGGTGCCCTGCCAGAGCCGTGTGTCCCGGCGTCCTTGCCGCCCGGTGCTGGGGCTGCACAGTGATGTCATAGTGCCCTGCTGCTGCAACGTGCCGTGATGTCATTGCACCCGTAGCCGGGTGTAATGATGTCAGCGCCGCCTCCTGTCACCGTGGCTCATGATGTCACAGCCTCCTGGTGCAGCAGGGTGTCATGATGGGCCATCGTGTTGTGCCACCAGTGCCCGGCTCTGGGTCATCCCGAGGCGTAACTTTGCCCTAATGTGCCGTGGCAGCTCTGTGTTGTCCTAGCCCCGAATCAAAACGTTGCTGTGCTGGGATGTCACCTTGCTCCTGCAGTACCTGGAATGCCCTGTTATAAACTGGGGTGAGCCTACAAAGGCCGGGACCGTGGCAGGTATTCTAGCCGTGGTTTGTGACATCAGATGTTTACTTTTTTTCTAATATGTCAGGAAGGGGTAGTATGAATTGTGTGCTGTTTCAGGATCTCTAAGACCTAGTTTAGCTCTTGTGAAGGTCACTCGGGTATCTTCCTGCCATATAAATCAGCAGTAGTGAGTTACAAAGGCTTGTTAGTTGTTGGGACTGAGAAATATAAAGATACTGGATTTAAAGATACAGCTTTCAAAGGCACGAATGGCATTTAGTTACCTAACTAACCTAGGTGCCTAGCTGTTGTTGTTTGTGCCTTTGAAATTGCACCTTGGAAGGTTAGAGAAGATGCTATTGTGTAACAAGTCATATGGATCCTAAGCTTCTGAGGCAAGTGTGTTGGGTTAGTGGTAGCACAATGAGATGACTTATTATTGTACAAGGCAAAACTTGGGATACCAGCAATACAAGCCTGAAGTACCATTACTGATATGTAAGTGGCTGGGAAACCCTGTCATATAAGTTAAATATCCTTACATTCCCATGTTGTCCCTTCTCCTTTGTCTCCTAAAGTTGCTTTCTTTCCTGTTCATTAATCATAGTACTGTATGTCAATGGGACAGACTCTTCCAATGATGGGTTCTACAGGTTATAAGAATCAGTGCAATATGGGGTTTGGTTCGAGGCATAAACTTGGCACACATGATTATGTTTAAAAGCGAAGGAGTGACAGTCTGCATTCCAGACCCCTTACATAAGACCTGTTCTACAGAATATATCCTACACTCTCCCTATGTGAGCTATATTGTGGTACTTTTTGTGCCCCTTACGTTTCAGGAAGCCTCCTCTCCAAGAGAAGGTTTTAAATAAAAATGTTTGGTTTTGTAAGAAGAATTTTTTTTTCAGCCAACATTACCAAAAAGTCTTGCATAGTAGGATTGCCTAAGCTTAAATATGGGGCATGGATATGCAGGACATTGCTAATTAATATGGGAGCAACAGCTCAGGTTCTCTTGGAGTAATTGAAGGTGTTCTATCTGGGGAGCATCTGGTATCCTTCTGAAAACACCAAGTTTTTTTTAAAAAGCAGGGTTTATTTTAGTAGAACAATTCAGAGTTTTGTGCTTTTAAGTTATTATTTACTATGTATATTGTAGTGCAGCCCCATTGTGCAAGGCACTGTACAAACATAAAACAAAGTGATGGCCCCTGCACACTTAAAAATATTACCAGTAGTTCTGTTTTACAAGTAAGAATAATATTCTCATATGTACCAAGTGGCTGCCAGTAGGCCTCTTCTTTTTCTGATTTATTTTCAGTAGCTTAAAAAAGAAGAATTGAAATATCAAGGCATGAGCTTTCTTGAAAACTTTTGGTTCAGTTTATTATAAGGTCTACCAGTATTACTTATTGCTTAAAAGTCCACTGTTGAGTTCTTTAAAATTTAAGTTTTGTTTACTTCAGAATATATATTTGCATAGTCTAATATTATTAAACATTTTTTCATGAATTTTTGTTTTGAATTTAAGTATTCTCCTCCAGTGTTCCACCAAAGTACTGTAACTTCAGGTAAGTCTATGCTGCACATGCCTTTTGGTGGTGTCTAGAATACATACACTACTTGCCAACCTAGCACGGGTATAAATAGCAGTGTAGATGGTGAGGCACTGCTTAGGCAAATGGAGTATGGGCATGCCTGAGACCTGTGGGTATGTACTCAGCTGTATCCCTACATGACTCTCTAAAGCCCAAGCAGTGCCTCTCTATCTATGGGCCTATTTTTAGTGGTGTAGTGTTCCGCTACCTCCCCACTGCTGGAGCCCTTTCTGCTGCAGGAAGCTGCTAGGGACTTTTCCTACCACAGGGAAAGGTGCATGGAGTGAGGGAGCTGCGGGAGACTTTCTCCACAGCCTCCTCTCTGCCAGAGCCTTTCATCGATGCATGTAACTACACACTGCAGTGTGTACGTGGTCAGCTTTTCACTGTGGCATGTAACTGCACATATCCTACAGGCCGCTGTAAGTGGTGTGCAGTGTAGAGGTAACCTTTGTATTAGTTCATGAGAATTGGAAAGTGAAACTGACTAAAAAACAAAAATAAAACTTACGTTAGCTCCTGCTTTTTTGAGCCTTCCATTTTACAATCCCTATTGGCAGAAAACAGTTTATGCCCCCAATATACATCATTTACATTGAAATATCGTCTGTTTGTCTGAATGAATTTCTATACCCTCCATTCTATTTGTGTACATTCTTTAATCCAGCAGTTGCAAAATTGTTATGAAAATGTAGTAAGCCAGACACACAGTCTACTCGTCCACTTTTACCATATGGCTGAGGATAATGGGAGGGAAGAGGGGGAAATGACTTGCCTCTGATGAGCAGCATTTTTGCAAGACTCCTGTAATCCTTTCAGTGACCAAGATGAGTAATATGCAAAATGTAAACAGGCAGCGGAAATGGTGAACAAGTAATCTGAAGTGGTGTTAGTAATACAGCAAAGTGTCTTTTATTGTATATAAAATAAGAGTTTTATGAATCTGTGTGAATATTTGTAATCATTTCCTATTGCCCATGCCTTTGCAGACAGCAACCTTCTCTGTAGCAACCTTCTCTATAGCAGAGATTCTCAAACTGTGTCTATTTGACTTGTACAAATCACTGACATTGTTAGAGGAACTCCATTGAATGTGCTGAGCCCAAAATAGCTGGTACTCCACTGAAGTAAGGGATCCCCATATATTTGTGGGTGGGTACTCTTTTCCTCTCTAATGTCCTTTCCGTCCCTGCTGTGCTGACAATGCTTTTGACAGCAGAAAGGCCTGAGAAAGAGAAAATACACTTTGTGGGATTCTTGTCTTACAAAAGTGAGAAACTGATGACACTGGTATTTAAGTAAAGCTATCTAACTAATGGATTGCTTAACAAGATTTCAAGGTAGTTGTTTTTAATCTTTCATGTAAATGGTATGTAGAAACTAATATATCTTAGTCATCGGCTTTGTGTCTTATTTCAACATTCCATACAAGGTCACAATGTCATATAGCATTAGGTGGCATAATTTTCCATATATGGAAAGTAGAACACATTGACAATTATATCACATGGAGGGTTCATACAACTATATTAATTAGCATACCAAAAAGTAGCGCTTTATTAGTCTCTGCAATGAAGCAAGTGGTGCTAAACTTTTTAACATTGGGGAAATTTCAAATTTGCTACATGTTAATAGTTAGAAAAATAAGAATTTGTAAAAAGTTATGTTGTGTCTCAACTACTGATGTTCAAAGTATATATTTAAAAAGAGAGAGCTACCATTGGGTGACTTAACAAGTAATCTGAAGTGGTGTTAGTAATACAGCAAATTATACTTTTACAAATACTATTTTTAAAGTGCCAATCACCCTAAAGAATGCATAAGAGAACCAGACCTTTGTGGAGGAAAAAGATCATTACTCAGACTTACCAAGTCTCCTTAAATTAGTTAAAGTTCATACCTGCAATAATACTTGTCAAAAAGAGTGCTGCCTCCGAGGTTTTTTTGAGATGTATGTATGTTGTTTTCCTGATCTTTCATACACACAATAAATATATCATGGGGCTCATCTGGCGATTCAGATTTCAAACAGATTGACCAGTTACCATCTTACATTAATGAATGTTTCATTTTGTAAGCATCTACTAGAGATAAGAATAAATATTCCAATATTTATAAACATGAACCATTTAGAGAGAAATTTAGTTTATTGGCCAATCTTAATCCCATTTATAAGATTGCACATATTGTCTACTTAAAACTACACACATCCATTTTTCTTTTTACTTCTTATCCACCATGGATAATACTGCATTGACTTAAATTTGAGGGCAATTTTTTTAATGCATTGAGCTGACTCTGAGAGAGAGAGAGTGAAGTATGCAAAGCAACTGTTGTGACTGTGATTTTTTTTTTGTCACCGGTTCTGTTCATTACACTAAACTTTAAACATTTGGCATTAAATCCTGTGTATATTTTAAAGGGTCAAATACACTTGTTATCTCACTAGCATTTATACATCATCCCTTTATATTACTGTCTTCTCGAAAGGTTGCTTGTTGTAAATAGACAGTACATACAGTATTAGATATGGTTTTAGAAGTGTAATTGACTAATATTTTCCTCTTGGTTTTATAATTCTAACTGCCTCTGTTCTGCATTGCTTCCGGTCATTCGCAGGGACCAAATGAGCAGATGAAATATTCCATTAAAGCGAAACAATTATTTCATTCCCCATAGGGAATGGGCCACACACAAAATCTCAGTCTCAGCTGATAATACTTGCACACATCTGGAAGAATCCCACCTCCAGAGTTCCTACACCCACTTGTAACTATTGCTTTTCCCTTCAAAAGCTGTGCTGTGGCAATAAGCTTAGTGCTACAGAAGCTATATGGAAACTTCCCTTGTAGAACAAGATTACCATACTGTCTTAGAAGTAAAAAATTGGTTTAGTGGCCTGGAACATGGGATTTGGAGACAGGAACTCATGTGTTCTAATCCTGGCACTGAGACCAACTCATTGTATGATCCCGAGTATATATTGATTTTTCCTTTTCCCTTACGTACCTCACGAGACAGTTCATTAATGTTTGTACAGTGTTTTGAACATGGAAAGCACTACAAAGTCTAAATTGTTAGGGAAAGATTTAAAGCTGTGTATTAATGTGAGTGCTAGCACAGATTTTGTAAACGCCACTGAGCAAATCGCAATGCTTTCTATACAGCAGTGGTTCTCAAACTTTTTTCTTTTTTCCATGGACCACTTGAAAATTGCTGAAGGTCTCAGCGAACCACTTAATGATCTTTCCAAATGTGGTTTGTACCATTAGCTAACTATTGTAAAGCACTTTGGATAAAAGCACTATATAAAAATAACTTAATGATAAATGTTTTTTTGTTCTACAAATAAAAGCACACAACTCGTATTTTAATATCAGTAGTCTTCCCTTTCTAATGCGATGGATGTGCCCTCTTTCCTCCACCTCAGCAGCTCCTGAGCTGGGCCTGGGAAGGAGGGCTGGGGGGGTCTCTCCACTGCCATAGCAGCCACAGAACTGAGGCTGGGAAGGAGGGCCATCTCTCCCTGGCAGCTGCAGCCTTGGAGCTGGGGAACGTCGCTTCTTTCTGTGGCTGCCGCAGCCCTGCACATCCCAAATTCTACCCACTCCCTCTTCTCACCCCACTGCCCCCTCCCACCTACCCTCTATTTCCCCCAAGGCCACCACCTCACTTTACATATGGGTCTTCTCCAGGGTCCAGGCACCTAATTAGAGGAGCCACACCTGCGCGGCTCCACTAATTAGGTGGGTGGCCCTTCATTCTCTTGTGTGCGGCCACTCAGGCATGCAATTTATAGGGAATTGTCTGTGGACCACCTGAATGGAGCTTGTGGATCACTGGTGGTCCATGCACCATAGTTTGAGAACCTCTGCTATATGGTACCTTATTGTGAGTGTCCCTCTCAAACCACAGAACTTCTCCCTTTGTAAATGTGCTATGCTCTTTTAAGTATAAGAGTTACTTAGTGCTTGTAAAATAAACTATATAAAACAAAGCCTGTTTTACATTTGCATGATGGAAGATGAGCTGAGTAAGTCATAGGAAAGAATGGGGGTACATGTGGGGTAGTCTACCATGTCTTCTGTCAATTACTATAACTCCTGTTCATTTTAATGCACAGGGCCGGCTCCAGGCACCAGCACAGGAAGCAGGTGCTTGGGGCGGCCAAGGGAAAGGGGCGACGTGTCTGGGTCTTTGGCGGCTCTTCGGCAATTCAGCGGCTAGTCCCTCCCGGAGGGAAGGACTGGCCACCGAATTGCCGCCGAAGAATGATGCGGTGCGGTAGAAAAAGCTGTAGCCGGCCCTGTTAATGCATATTACATACACATTTGAGGAAAGAAACTGATGCGGGGGACATACAGGTAGTAGCACTGATAGCTGTAATTTAACATTCTGCAAACGCTTGTCAGTCAGAGCAAGTAGGGGAAAGTGAGCATCAAATTAGGACCTCACATCTAAGCCCCAGTCCTGCAGAGATTTAAGTATACTTTTATAGATTTAAGTACAACCTTTATATGTTGTGAGTAACTCCATTGTCATTAATATGACTACTCATGGTGCATAAAGTTAATCATTCATGTGTAAATCTTTGTGGGACGAGGGCTTTAGTGGACTAAGAGGGTGAAGTGTTGATTAAGCCCACTAGGCATGGAAGATCCTCTATAACTGTTATAAATTGTATTTTTGTTTTCCTGCAAAAGACCTGGGTCTGTGCCTTTGTCTCTGAGCCATGATTTCCCCCTGAAATTTACCATGGAAAAACAATAGTCTTAATAATATATATATTTATTTATATTTTTAAAGACCATTTATAACAACCTTTTCTGGTTGTTCATTACATTTGACAAAATATTTTCCCTCAAATTTGCTGTCAATTTCTAGTATACATCTGGTTGTTTCAATGATATTATTTGCCCTACTAGCTTTGGGTATATTTTTGGTCACAATATGCCTTTTTTACTTTAGTTCTGACCATATGTCCTGTGCCTCTGTCTTTGCAGCTTCCAACTACAGTTTCATTCTGAGCATTAGTGAAGAGGAAGCCAGGCTGAAGGCTTTGGACAAGTACCTCAGCACTCGTAGTTATATCCAGGGGTTCACATTTTCACATGCAGATGTGGAAGTATTCAGACAGTTTTCAAGGCCACCTATGGACCAGCATTTCCATGTTGTTCGGTGGTACAGGCACATAGAAGCAATCTATGGTGGCAGCAATGAAAAAATTGAACCTTGTAAACTTCAAACAAGTGAGTAGTGACATGGACTTGGTGGGAAAGTTACAGATTAGTAGACACTTTGTTTATATATTTATTTTGATTGCAGAGAACCTCAACAGTTGCCCATCCATGCAATGAGTGATTTTACACAATATTAAATTTCACAATATCAAAACAATATTTAAATCCCATACAACAAGCTGCACACGCTCTACTAATCAAACCACCAGCAAGTATACAAATAAACCCTTCAATCTCCCCTTATCCTCAAATGGTCAAGGAAGAAAAGGATGGCCTTTGGAGAGTGTCCACAAGTATGACAAATCTGGGCTCTGGCAGACTAAGGGGGAAAGCAAATTCCAGCGTTAGAATCATAGGACTGGAAGGGACCTCAAGAGGTCATCTAGTCCAGTCCCCTGCACTCATGGCAGGACTAAGTATTATCTAGAGCATCCCTGACAGGTGTTTGTCTAACCTGCTCTTAAAAATCTCCAGTGATCTTTCTGGGTTCAGAAGTTTAGCTGACTGGTCTGTAATTCCCTCGGTTGTCCTTATTTCCCTTTTTATATATTGGCACTATATTTGCCCTTTCTCAGTCTTCTGGAATCTCTCCAGTCTTCCAAGACTTTTCAAAGATAATCGCTAATGACTCAGATATCTCCTCAGTCAGCTCCTTGAGTATTCTAGGATGCATTTCATCAGATCCTGGTGACTTGAAGACATCTAACTTGTCAAAGTAATTTTTAACTTTTTCTTTCCCTATTTTAGCCTCTAATGCTAGCTCATTTTCACTGGCATTCACTATGTTAGATGTCCAATCACCACCAACCTTCTTGGTGAAAACTGAAACTAAGAAGTCATTAAGCACCTCTGCCATTTCCACATTTTCTGTTATTGTTTTTCCTCCTCATTGAATAGGAAGGGGACCCTGTCCTTGGTCTTCCTCTTACTTCTGATGTATTTGTAGAATGTTTTCTTGTTACCCTTTATGTCTCTAGCTAGTTGAGAGCACCTTGCCAACAGTTCCCCCCACCTTTATATCACGGAAGTTAGGTGTCTCTGCAGATCACAACTGTGGAAGAGGTGGTCCCTTGGATAATTAGGTGCCATAGAGTTTAGGAGTTAAAAGGGGAAACCAAGCATCTTGAACTCCACCTGGAAACCCACAGCCAATTCGTACAGTTCCAGTGGCACTATGTTATGTGCTTCTGGTATGAGGCTTCACTTAAACAGATGCTGAAGTTTCCAGATGTTTTCAAGGTGTAGCTCCATGTAGAATGTATTACAGTAACCTAGTTTCAAGATGGCAAAATCATGGATAAATGTGGCAAGGTCCATGGTAGAATAAATGTGGCTGTTTCTGTCAGATGGACAGAAAATTGGGTTCCATTAGTATACTGAAGATATCATAGCACTTGGCTCCTTACAAAATCTCCTAGTAACCTTATATTGACATAAATAAGAACAAAATGGAACCCGTCAACACCTCGTGCGACAGGGCCCTTGGAGCTCACAATTGCTATCACTACCATCTGAGTCCTTCCAAATTAAAAGGAGTAAAAACACTCCAGAGTGACTCCATCTGTTCCTGCTAGGTGATCGGAGATGTGTCACTAGCAGTGTAACACACACTCCAGATTACATCATTAGCAAATGACCACAAAGTTCTACACTGGGTGTAGCTAGTAATGTGGCATAATTGATGGACCCAGAGGTATTTGAAATAGTGAAGCTATTTCCTTATTTGTTTTGTTTGATAGTTTCTCTGGTTACAGAAATCAATTATCAGTGTTTTTAATAATAATAAAAAACCTAACCATTAGGTATAAGACATTGTCATAGATCCACAGGATCAGTGCTATGTCTCAAGCTTTGGATCAGTCTCTTGGAGGAACCCCTTCAATGTGCTAGCCCGCAGGGGCTCTCACTCTTCCTTAAGGGTAGGCCATACAGCCTCACGATTTCCTGAGACTGAACTGTTGGGGCTTCAGTGCTTCTGCATCACACCTCTGATGCATCACATCCTACTGAACAAGTCCAACTGAGATAGACTCTGGGTTAGGGACTTGAATGTTTTTCAGGGACTAATGCACATCACACAGTATTTTCAGTGACACTCAAACAGTGGTTTCAAAACAGTAGGGTTTATTAGTCAACTGGATGCACAGCTCTGGAAGTCCTTAGGTTAGCATAGAAATATAAAGACTAAACCATAGTCCATTCTGGTCAGCCCAGCACAATTCACCAGTCAAGCTGTAGTGAACTCCATTTTCAGGCTCTATATTTCTCTCTGACTGACTTCCTTCCTTAGTCTGTTCCCAGATGAGCGAGCTCCCAAACTTCTTCCAGAGCCCACACTTGTCCTTCCCCCGTCACACCTCTTAGTACTTTGTTCTTGAGCTGGGGCTCTGCTCAGGAGAAGTGGGGAAACCCTCCTCGGTTGTTAGTTGCTGGGTGTCAATGTCCTGGTGATTGGGTTTTCCATTGTTTTTTGTGGGTTTTCCATTGATGTCGATCAGCGTTGGCCAATGTTTGTATTAACCCATTCAGTCCACTCAGACAGCTAAACAACATGCCACCTGCCCCCTTTGTCTCCTAGTCTTCCTTGAGAGCAAATGTAATCCTTTTCCCCCGCATTGGATAGCAATGCAAAGTAAGGGGGAAACAGGCTTATATAAGAGTCATAGAATAGGATTTTTTGGTAATATTTTTTGTCAGAGATGTATACAGTTTTTGTTTTGACTGTGTGAGGGTCCACTCAATTGGAGCCATTCAATTTTTTTTACAAAGAGTTACAGAAATATAGATTTTTATATATTGTACAAGTTTATAGTAATGTAAACTGTGTTATAAACCGGGTAAATGATAATTTCTGAAAAGAATGTAGCTTTTCCTTGGTAATTAAACAATTACTGTTCATGTGAGGAAATTGGAACTGGTTAATCCAGGTTATTGTGTAACCTCTTGGGAGTTTGTCATTCTTCTCTGATGCTTTCCTATGCGCCAGCTGCCCTTAAACAAATGCTTTATAGTGAGGTCCCTGCTCAAGAAGTCCTGTAATAGTTATTATATTATTAATAGTACTTAGCTCTTGTACAATGCTTTTCAATAGCTGCATGTTAACACCCTGTCTTTTTTGATCAAGGTTATTGAGAAGGTGGTGTTGAATTAACCCCGGTAGCATCCTGTCATCATATGTGTTGTGCATGCCTACCAGTCTGGTATTAGTTGTTAGTCTGGCACAGACAAGTTTGGTTTTGTTGGCTGATTTCCACCTACCAACAGACACAATGAAGGTTCCTGGGCTGATTTGTTGGCTCGGGCAGTAGTCTTTGATAGCACTAACTATAAGGCTTTGTTGATTCACCCAGAGTTTTATGGGTGGCGATAGGATAGCCCTTCCATAGGTTTGTGCCTTTCTGTCTGAGAAATCTTACAGGGAGGTAATGAATCTGCCTTCTCCCAAGGTCTCCTGTTAAAGATGTATGTCTGGCTACTGGTGAGATAGTGAGATATTATGTCTTACAGTGTCCAATAGGCAGATAAGGAGATGCAGCGCTGCATCTCCTTTTCATAGAACTTGGATATTGCTGTTTGTTATTGTCCTAGTGTCTAACAGAGATAGGGATGTGGATGAGAACAAACTCGCTTAGGCTCAACCTAGAGAAGACCAAAGTGATGGGAAGAAGCATATAGATGAATGGGCTGGGACTGGGACTGTACATTGATCTCTTATTGGAAGTGTATGTTTGAACTTTGCCATTATAGTCTATATATATCATTGCTCCTGGATCATGAGCTGACAGCTTTGGCACATAGGATCTTTTTTTCTTCTATGATTAATTTGGCTGTTGCGTTCACCACAGTAATCCATGTTATTGTAACCTTTGTAAATCTAAGAGTAAACACTTGTCTTCTGGTATTTGGTCTTATTTATGGATAGGCAGGTTTTGTACTTGAGGTATATGTTAACTTGCATCTCATTTACAGTAAAATACTTAGAACTAATGATATAGCTCAGTGTACAGAATACAGATGAAATATTTTATCATTGTCTGGTCTATTAAATTAAGCCTCTCTTTTCTAGTTACCCAATTGTTCAAAAGGATAGTGGGGATTATATATAAACTGATTATATATAATAACTTTTTGCAATTGATTTTTGTGGTTCTCAGTTGCAATACACACAGGAAAATGTTTCCAGGGAAACTGAGTGAATGATGGGCATGCTAAGAGACAAAACTTGAAAGCCATTTTGACAATACAAGTTACAAACAATTGGATAATATTTTAGTTGCAAGTAAATTGCATCCCATACAAATTCTTAACAGTACTGAAGTAAATGGGGTGAGAAAACTTCTTGTATCTCTGTTTTCTGTTTTGCTGTTTAACTTGCATCAAAACTGGAAGAATATGTGTTAACTTAATATTCACACCTCATATCACTGAAATACAGCCCCAGGTGGTATGGAGAGTGGCAGCCAGATGCACAGTACACTGCAACTTCTTGGAGGGGATGATACTCTTCTGCTACTTGTTTTTTAAGCACATCAGAGGTGTAATACCTAAGATTGTAAAAATTTTAGAAACATAATGGAAAAGAGAGAGTCTGGTTCTGCTCAGTGCTTATGTGTAGGTGGGCAAGGAAAAGGGAGTACGTGAGATCTTCTAATCCCTCTAGTTCCCCAGCGCAAGCAGCAGGGCACCCTTCCTGCCTCACAAATACTAAGAGTTGTGCCCAGCTATTACCCCAGCACTCCAGTGGGCATACACTACATCCTCAAAGAATCATGGTCAGCTGTTTAGAGGTGTGTCCATGCCTCCCGCTTGGCATGCTGCAAGCTAGGACATATGATATGCTTCTTTTTAAAGGAGTCTTAAATATTCCCTGGCAGTGCATTATGGTGCTTTGGCCTGAACCATCCTGCTATCTAAAAGCAAGATAGCTCTGTATTAGACCTGCTCAGAAAAATGTCTACTGAATTTTTCTGTTGGAAAATGCAAGTTCATTGAAATTTGAAATGTTACATGAGAACACGTAATATTGGCATTTTGGTGTGTTTCTACTTTTTTGTTTCATTTTCATTTTGTTTTGACTTTTATACTTACAATTATTTTATATATTTGAATATCATATTTTATATTTTGTATTTTGACATTAAAACATTGAAACATTTCCATAATTGTACTAGAAATTTCAAATTTTCATTCTGATTTGAAATGAAAACAGATTACTAAAATTTGGCGATTCCTACCAGCGGCGGCTCCAGGCACCAGCACTCCAAGCACGTGCCTGGGGCGGCAAAAAAGCTAGAGCCTCTCTTGATTCCCACAGTATGGAAATTCCATTTTCTGACCCACTCTACACAATATTAGGACTGTAGCTAGTGGTACACTGGTCTTCATCCTCTCTCTGGCCCCCTCCTCCTCACTTCTTCCTCAAAACATAGTGCCCTCAGGTAAGGGCTGGATTTTGCCTCATAATTTATCATACTTCTTCTTTTACCATAATGATTCAGCTCCCTGCAATAAATACTTCAAAGACCAGATTGTGCCTTCTACTGAATGTGCTCCACTTGGATATGTATTTGTAATAAATGAAGGTGTTCAGAGAAGCAATGTGTGATAAAAGGGCAAAGTTCTTTCTAAGCTATGCGGTCTGCCCTTTTCTCTTTCTCCCACTAAATGTCTGTTCTTTGATACTGGCTCTGGACTTTGTGGAAACTTTTCTAAATATTGCATGAGTTTTAAGATATGCAGTCTTATTAAGGTCAGTGGTGTTACAAAGATAAACTGTTACAGATCTTTTTGAAAACAGTTACCTCAATGATTGACTATATTTCAAAATCTTTGTACATGCTTTCATGCACACTGTACTGCATTTTTTTCCTGTGTTTTAGATTTTAATTTGAAAAGGGATATAAACTGATGGCAAGCAAGAGAGTAGAAAATAAACTTGTGTGGAATTGAATACATCCCTTATACCAACTCTATGGGAAGGTCTATGTAATATGATTAGTTTGGGCTATTTTGAATGGAACTGTTTCTGTACATGTATAAAAACACTTTTTTTTCCTTTTAAGATAATTTAAGGCAGATGTTTGTGAAAACGTGTGGAAAATCCTTTACTATCCATGTCTGTTATGATGCTCTTTAAAGATTTTTGAGGTTGTCTTTACGTTCTTTTCTAGGTAAAGGCAAACGTACACAGCCCCACTGGTCTTCTCCAGAAGGAACAAAACAGTCTAAACTCTGCCTCTACAACAGCCTCACTCGCAACAAGGTGAATGAAGGGAAAAACTGCAGGGTTTTCTGTAGAGATACAAATATAATTGACTGACATTTTTTTAAATCGTTTTCATATCTGTTCACGAGTTTGTGACATATTAAAATAGATGTATTATTTTTCTGAATCTTATTAAATATGTGCCAAAGACACCTAGTTTAGTCAAATGTGTCTGTAAACGTAAAAAGTGCTATGATATTCCAGGTATAATATATGACTTCAGCCTTCCATCACCCAAGAGCCCATAACATAACATACACAAAACCAAACCAAATTGGAATTTGTCTTGTTAGGGCTTGTCCACATGAGAAAGTTTTACCAGTATTGATATAACAGCTCCATCTGGACACTGTTGTTCTAGTATGAGTAGCTTTTTTGTTTGTTAGGTTTTAAGCTAAACAAACATTCTTTAGCACCATAAGCTAAATTTTAAAAAAGCCACTCTTTTATATGGGAATAAGAGCATCTAAACTGAGAGTTATACTAGTGTAACTATATTGATCTAAACTCTCACCTCAGGTTATACCGAAAAAAGTCTCCATGTAAACTAGGCCTCGCTCTCCCCTTTGCATATATGGGTAATATCTGCTAAGGGTTAAATGAAGATCTGACCCATCTGGCTGTCTAGACTTTGATATCACATTTTGTAGACTGCAGCTAATGGAAAAAAGACAAATTATGTTATTTCTTTTCTGTGGTGAAGTTAGCATTCTTTTCTTACAGTAAAACTGAGAGTGTAATTGTGTTATAATCGAGATTCATATAATCACATTTGCTTGACATGCCTGTGCTCCTGATGTTGCTGCTCTGAGACCACATGTCTTCAATTTCTTCTGCTCACTGTACCTTCCTTTCCATTTAAGGATGTATTTCAGCCCCAGAATGGCAAAAAAGTGACATGGTATTGCTGTGGCCCAACAGTATATGATGCTTCTCACATGGGACATGCCAGGTACCACAGAGTTTCTGCCTTGGATAAAAAGCTAACAGTTTATGTTGTAAGCAACTAAATAACAAAGCTGAAAATCCTAGGAATATGTCAAGCCAACTACAGTGAGTTAGACATACTGCTAGACAACAACTCGGGTACTCTAAGGTGGAAAAAGAAAATTACCATTTATATTTATCATGCAATGAAAAGCCTGTTTGTAGTGGGGGAAAAGTTAATGTTGTTATGGGAACTTCAGCTGGGAATTTACTGACACTATGGGTTTTAAAATCTCATTCAGTGCTGCATTAACATAGTTCTTGCATATAATAGATGTGTATATGAGGTATCCGCTAAGTAAAAGTAAGTTCTTCCTTTTGAATTTTTTTTAGGTCATACATCTCATTTGATATCCTGAGAAGAGTGTTGAGGGATTACTTTAAATATGATGTCTTCTACTGTATAAATATTACAGATATTGATGATAAGGTAAGGTGTCTTTAAAGGTGCATCTAAACAACAATAAGTTGACCAAGTCCAGGGATTCAGAGTCAGTATGCATATAGTGTGTTTTTATCAATTTGGTAAGGCTAGACACCTAGACTAGTAACTTCAATTGCACTATGTAACCTGATTCTAATCTCTGTGACAAAGACATTGATTTTCAGTCACTGGATTAATTCAGTTTTAGTATACTGGCTACTCTTTAGCAAAACCTCTAGTAATTTAGATCCATGCTGCTTTTGTGTATAAGTAGGCTTGGCAGAATTCAGTGTTTGTATATAATTTCAGTGAATAGTATCTGTTTATTTTTAAACATTTTTCCCTTTTTTTATCAAATTTTAAATTTTCACAGATGTACAGAATTGTGAGTTTGAAGCATTTTAAATGTTTTTATTTATTTTTAATTTTCAGTTGTGGGAAGGGGCAAGCCAGACAATGACAGGTGGTCAGACAAGAATTATTTAATGATAGTAAATGTTGAAATTCAGAAAGTTGAAGCTTTATAGCCATTAAAACCAAAATTATCAACTTCAGATGTCAAAATATATAAAAGTAAATACTCTTAACTCAAACTCTAAGTTCTCAAGCAGCACTTTTCTTACTTTGCCTATCTTTAAAAAACTTTTATTATCATGGATGGAAATATTTTGTGTCAGTTTCCTTGTGCATGGTGAAATCAACCAGTACCAACATCTACTGATTTAAAAATCTAATCCTTCCAAGATGATATGTAAGTGAATGTGGTTATAGACAATTAAGATTATCTGTCCTTTTTACAAAGGAAACTTATTTTATTGGTTATTAATGCATTTAATTTCATGATTACTTTATTTGATGTGCTTCAGTGGTGTTAATTAGATATGTAATTCTTGTAGTATGTTGAATTTAGAAGGGTAGTAAGTATGTGGTAGGAAAATACATTGGTATTTGGACTTAGCCTTTTTTAGAAATATGTTTTAATATTCTTGCCTTGTAGATCATCAAGAGAGCAAGACAAAATTATCTTTTTGAACAATATAGAGAGAAGAAGCCACCTGCAGTCCAACTATTTGAAGATGTTCAAGTTGCTTCAAAGGTGAGCTCTTAGTTTTCCTCTGCTAGTAACTTAGGCTCTGATTCAGTAAGGTACTTTAAGCATGTGGGGAGTGCCATTGACCTATGTAGGACTGCTCGTGTGCTTAAAATTAGGCAATTGCTTAGAGTACCTTGCTGAATCAGGGCCATCCACAGGAAAACTTCTGATACTGTATTACTGGAAATAAACAGCCATCTTCACATCTGTAGAATTTGTGACCATTTTTTAAATACACACAAGACTTTTCTGATGCATTAGGCATAAAATTGCATGTGCAAAATGTATGCCTAATTTTGTCCCCAGACAACTAATCTGCATGTATGTATGTACTATTTTGAGGAAAATTCAGATGTTTGCTGCAATATTAGTTGAGCTTCTGACAAATAAAACACAAATTTAAGGAAAGGCCACGTATGAAAAGTATCTATGTAGACTTTCTTTATGCAGTAAGTTGGAACATGAATTATGCTGCCTACTGTGCCATTGACAGCATCGAGCTTTGGTGCTACAATTTAGGGAATGCAGTGGGTTAAGGATGAGTTTTTGGCCTTTTTGTATGTCATGAATTGGAAAAAAGATAAGTGATTCTCAACCTTATGAGTTGAAGCACAAAGCTGGGGGGAGGGGCTGCGTTTTATGTATGTCACCGACTTGTCACTTAACTTTTTTGTGCTTAAAATTATCCCATCTATAAAATGGGGCTTATCATGCTTATTCACCTTTGTAGAGACCATTGAGATTAAGGGCATGTACTAAATAGTGGTTATTTTTAATCTTTACAACATTGTAACTATCTACAAGGAACCCGTATTGTGATACAGCTGTTAATTCAGATTTAGACAGTCAAATGTGAATGGAATTTTATATTCCATATCCTTTTGGACCGTTAAAACTGGTGGCCTTATTATTGCTCCTTTACTGCTGTTGAGCAGTACATTATTCTCTGAGTAGTCTCATAGATTTCAATCTGACTGCATGTGGGGAACATACTACTCATCTCAAGTAAGAAATTATGTGCTTAGAACATATTTTACATGAGGAATAGATAGCTGTTGAATAAGCTGCGCTTGCAGCACAACAGAACATGAAGAAAGTGCTTATAGTTCTGTCATCCAGTTAAAGTTATTGGATAGATTTTTTTTTTCTTTTTACTGAACATTATTTCATGAACATTTCTTAATGTAGCCTTTTTCAGCTATGTTAAATGACACCACTGATCCAGATAAAAAGCAGATGCTGGAAAGAATTCAGAGTGCAGTAAAGTCTGCTGTGGAATATCTAGAAGAAGCTGTGCAAAAGAAACTTCCCGGAGAAGAGATCAACAAACATGCTGAGGTCAATATGAATGGATTTTAAATCTCATTGGCTTGTAACAGTTTTCTGAAACATTTTATAAATGGTTTGAGAATTTCCCAATACTTAACATTCAACACGGTAAAACTGTATCACTGAGCTCAGTTAGTTTTCGTATGCCACTCAGAGCAGCCTCAGACATTGCAGAACCTCCCTATGATCTTTTTTGATAGCTGCTATTTCCAGTTTTCCGTAAAGGATTTTCTCCCCTACAATAGTGGACTCGTATATCTTTAGCCTTCTTTCATGGAATTTCTGTCTTGGGAAGGGATTCACGCCATAACTGGTTGTACATACAGATCTGTCCACAGTGCAAATGCAAATATCTTTGACAGTTTTATTGCTGTGCTGCTCAAGTATTTTATGCCTCTTGTTTACCGAATTGATGTTTCCAAATTATTTCAGAAATATCTGTCCTCTGGATGAGGGCCTGAGCCAAAGCCCATTAAAATAAATGGAAAGATTCCTGTTGACTTCATTGTCCTTTGGATAAGCCCCAGTAAACACAATAGATATTGTAACTAATTTCTCTTAGTAATTAGAGTCCTGGATGGTATTGCCTCTCTTTCAAGCTGTTTGGTGCAATAACTATTGGGGGCACAGACTGTGTGCTCCCTGCCTTTGTGAAATGAATCCTTTTTAGTCCAACTTACGTAAAGTTCATCCAGCCACTAAAAGATGGGTGCCTTTATAAATGTTTTTGTTTTTAAAAACAAATCTATTATGTCACCGGAGTAGGCATTCTTTTTAAGCTGATTCTATATATCTGGTCTCAAAATGTATGGTGTAATTAGAGTGTTAATGGAAAACCTAAAGAGAAAATAGCCTGAATGATATTTAGGGTGCACTTCTTTTTACTGAATTATCTTTATTCATTTACATGATATTTCTCTTGATCTTCAGCAAAATACAAATCCCTCAGCACTTCTCTGTATCTTTTATCAGAACACCATTGAGACTCTCCAGATATAAATTATGTACCCATCTTCTATTCACTCCAAGCACATGGAAGGCTACATGGCTGCAAAGAATTATAGGTGCAAGAATATTCATGCCCAGGCAAATTAACAGTGTGAAAACATATTTTCTGTTAAACGGCATTACAGTCTAGGCTCATAAATAAGACTTTTTCTAGATTTGTATTGCACTGAACTGTTATGTATATAATTTCCTTTTCATAGAAATTGTTGGAAGAAGCAAAAGATGTGCTGTCCGAGTGGCTAGACACCAAGTTTGGCAGTCAGGTGACTGACAACTCCATATTCTCTAACCTCCCAAAGTTCTGGGAAGAGGAGTATCATAAAGATATGGAAGCCCTCAATGTAAGTAAACAAGCTGTTCCATCTTCTGAACTTTGTATGTGCCAAGCATGTGTATTGCTGGCTGCACCCTTAGAAGGCCCTGAAGTAAAATTCAGTAACTCAATTGTAATTGAAGGCCTTAGCCCACCACCTTATTGATGATCTTTAACTTGCAATGAACCGGTGGCTATTAAATCAGCACCTTAAGACCCTGCTGTCCTCTTCTCATCATGTTAACAATAGTTTCAGCCATCTGGAGATCAGGCACTTTGTACTGCATATCTACACTCCATCCCTTCCCCTTGACATGAACTGGGCAAACACATCGGGGTGGGTGTCTCGTTCCCTTACTCATTAATAAGGTCTATTTTCCTTCCTCCAATGTTGCTAATTTCTGCCTTTCCCCATGCTGTTGTCCCAGGCTGAGTCTGGAATTTGAGGTACAGTACATGGCTGGGGTCACTAACTGCACCACCAGGGGCCCTGCTAACAAACATCAGCATTTAGCATGACAGTCCACCATCACTGGGTGCCTAAGAAATTCTAACTAACTCGATGGTGGCAATAAACAAGCCCACCCTGAGAATTTTGTATCTGAATGCTGTTGCCTATATGGAGGTTCAGATAACTGAAAGCTATTTTTCTACGTGGCAGGTAGCTTAGAAACATGGCGGAGAATAATCCCTGCACAGCCATAGATGCCACAAATTGAACAATTTTCATCTCCTGCAGCAGCCAGACCTTTAGTAACTTGGCTGATGGGATAAGAAGTAGCTCTTTCAAGTCCCAGAGTAGGAAACTAGGCATTAGAACGTCTGTGTTCCTTTGAGCAAGTCACTTAACTGCCTCAGTTTTTCCATCTTATAAAATAGGTATTACCTGTCTCACAAGGATGACACGGTTTAATTGAGATTCTGGCGTGAAAAGTGGTATGAAATGCAGTATATAGAAATGCCTATTTATCTTTATCTATAGGTGTTACCTCCTGATGTCTTAACTCGGGTCAGTGAATATGTACCGGAAATTGTGGCATTTGTTCAAAAGATTGTGGATAATGGTTATGGGTAAGTGCCATTCTGGGTTATGGGTTCTGTGCAACATTACAGAATTATCGCTGCAATTATTGTGTAACCAAGCAAAGCTCTAATACTGAAATAATAGTTCTACAATATACAGTGGAGCCATTTTACTCTGTTTCTATAAGCAATGGTACAAAAGACTGCATTCAAGCAGTGTTTCTTTGGGATAAAAATAATCAGCTTGTTCCTTCACATCCAAGAAATAATCTCAAACCTAATTTAAATATTTTTTTGTTACCGTGGTTTTCATGTTCTTTTACAAATGGAGACTTCACATCATAAAAATATAGGGTGAAGTTACAGCCCCATTTAATCAATGGTAAAACTCTGACTGTAACAGGACCAGGATTTTACCCATAGTGTTAGGCAACAATTTTCAGAAATGGAAGTGTAAAATAGGCCACTAAATCTTCATTTAGGCACTTAAGTAGAAGTGGCTTGATTTTTTTCACATGTGCAGATCTGCTTCTCCCACTGACTTCCCCAACTCTTGCTGTTGCTTAGTACCTTTTGAAAATCAAGCCACTTCTATATAGGTGCCTAAATATCCAGGCATCCTGACTTAACATTTTTTCTGTTTGTAGCTTAAGCAGGTACAGATTTAAGCAGGTATGATAGGATTTTCATCACAAAAACATCTTACCTCAGAACAGTTTAAAAAGCAATTTTTTTTTCTAGAACAGCAGGGAAAATTCATACACTATGGCTCAAACTGCCATTGGGTGTCTAATATACATGTGCTCAAAACCTGTATTTGTGCCTATGCTCAAGCCATAGGTCTGCTGGAAAATTGGCCCTGTGCTCTGATTGCTGCACACTCGTAGTGGTTTTGAAACGGAGAAGGAGGGAAAAAATTCTAAGGATGACCCATTAAAGCCAATGCAAAATAAATTGGCTAAATAGAGGAGGACAAAATTGATTGGGTCCATTAAAAGATACTATCTTACCTACCTTGTCTCTCATTTATCCAAAGAGTTCAGCATTGCTCGAAAGCTTGTCTCTGTCTGTTCCACCAACAGAAGTTGGTCCAATAAAAGGAATCTCACCCACGTTCTCTCTCAAATATCCTGGGACCAACACAGTTATAACAACACTGCAAACAACCTGGAAAATAAATGTAATTGTTACATTATTGCAGACAATCAAAAGATGGGAGGAAATGTTAACATTTATAAAGGAGAAATATCTAATAGTGTCTTTTTTTATCTTGCTAAAATATTTATTTAACAAATTAATTTTAATTGGCTTTCCTATTTAACTTGGCTTTTTATAGTTTTTACCTAAAGTTTTTACCATGCACTTTAACAACTTAAGACCAAATTCTGTCATCCTTACTCATGTTGAACATACTCCTCAAGTAGTCCTGCTGAAGATTGTATAGGGTGGATAGAGATGCTTATTGCTGAGTTTTAATTTTATATTGATAGAGCTTTTGTTAAATTCTTTTAACCTTCTAGTTATGTATCAAATGGGTCTGTCTACTTTGATACAATGAAGTTTGATGCCACTGAGAAACACTCCTATGCTAAGTTGGTTCCTGAAGCTGTAGGTGATCAGAAAGCTCTTCAGGAGGGTGAAGGTAATAAAATCAATAATCACTTAAGTTACTATCAACATGCACAACATCAGTCATTCCTATTGACGTGGTTCAGGCCCATTAGCATAATGGAAAATTTTTTTAGTCTCCACATTGCACTTCTTTTATTTTTGGAGTCACAAATGAGTAGAGTTGGGCTGGAAACCATTTTCCTGTCTTGCAAACAATTTTAAGATTTTGAAACAAATTTATGTCCCAAGTCAGGACAAGAAGTCAATCTCAAAACATATTATGAACCAAAAATCTGAAAGAAAAAAAAATCAGTTTACATCAGTCAAAACATTTCAATTTCGACCCCTTTTTATATTCTAAAAAATTATTCTAGCTTAAATTTTTAAACAAAAAGTCATTTTGAATTGGGAAACCAGAATCTTTCATTCTGTGTTGAAATAGGGTGTTTCAACAACTGAAACTTTTTTCCAACAATTTTGAGTCTAGAAATTTGTCAAAATTGACTCTTTCCTGCAAAAAGTTTTGGTTTCAACTAATCAGAATTTTTTGATGTAAAAATATTTAGTTGAACAATTCCCGATCAGCTCTACAAATTAACTGTTTTCCTGAAATCAGTGACCAGCAATGGGGTTGGATCAGCTCTTGTTACAACTTGCCTGCTTCAAATGTAAATTACTTTTATATATTGAGAACTGTCGTTAGCATTGTAAATATTCATGTTACTGTGCTGAGCTAAATGGGTGCAGCCCTCCTTTTTAATTAAAACTTGTGGTAGAAGGTAATGCCAAAATTTGCAACAAAGCACGATGCCCATGAGGAAATTAATAATTCTATTTTCAGTGCAAGGTTTTAATGGTCTTCAATAGATAGTACATGGAGTCACACATTGAATGATAAGGATAAAAAGAAATATTGAATAGCTACACATTCAGTGATTACCATCCATCCTGTGTCATCTCCTGAATGAGACAGAGATGCTATGGAAAAAATAGTATGTGATCATGTAATGAAAGAACATAATGCATATGCAAAAGGGACCTGAATTAAGATTGCACAGGCCTTTATTCTGGCATTTTCTAACTTCCGACTGCTTGAATTTGCAACCTTAACATTTTGTGTGTGTGTGTGTGTGTTGGGGGTTGTAATGCTGTGATTATGCATGCTGAGAATGAGTAGCAGTTGAATCACATATTTCAGGGCTTAAGAAGCTTCACAACTGACACTTTTGTTGGTAGTCTCAGGAGCAACGAAGGATTAATCAAAAAGCAAAGGATTACTATTGTCAATTGTAAATTTTTAATGTGGTGGTGGGGGGGGGGTTGTTTTTTGTTTTTTTGCATTGAAAGTTACAACAGAGCCAGGAGTAGGTAACGCTAATGTTTAAAGAAAGTGTAAATGTGTACAAAGTTTTCTCCATTGACAGGTGATCTCAGTATCTCAGCTGATCGTTTGAGTGAGAAACGTTCCCCGAATGATTTTGCTTTGTGGAAATCCTCCAAACCAGGAGAGCCCTCATGGGACTCCCCTTGGGGAAAGGTAAGGATCAGTATGTTCAAACCACCAGGGGCAGCTCTAGACACCAGCGCGCCAAGCAGGCGCTTGGGGCGGCCGTTTCCCGGGGGGGCGGCATTTGGCTCCGGTGGAGCTCCCGCCGGCATGCCTGCGGCAGGTCCACCGGAGCCCGGGACGAGCGGACCTGCCGCAGGCATGACTGCGGCGGGTCCTGTCTTCCCGCGGCTCCGGTTGAGCTCCCGCAGGCATGACTGCGGCAGGTCCGTTTGTCCCGGGCTCCGGTGGACCTGCCGCGGGCATGCCGGCAGGAGCTCAACCGGAGCCGCGGGAAGAGGGGACCCGCCGCGGGACCGGGGAAGGGCGGCGCAGCGCTCCGCGCTGCTTGGGGCAGCCCGATTTCTAGAGCCGCCCCTGCAAACCACACACGTAATACAGAAGCTAATCATTCTACAACTTATGAATATCCTTTGTACTAGCCTGTACAACAAATGATCCAGCCTCATCTTGCATTTAATGAAGTCTAGATTGCAATAATACTTTATTCAGTAGCGTTGCTGTGTTCATTTAATAATATCCTATACAGTGTAGTTAGCCAGTTATTAGCCACTTCTCAAATAGAAGTCTGTGTGCAGAAATTTTGTCCGTTAAATCAATATTATCAATGTACCTCTAGACATGGGGATCTGTCTACCTTGTCCACTTTCCCATTATTAACCTTCCAAAGTTTCAGTTTGGTATTCTGTGCTCAAATCAAAATGCCTGTTGGAATGAATGGGGAGAAGGTTCCACTCATTTGAAAGTAGGTTGCATAAGAATGAATGCCTCATTTTAAGGCAAGGGTTCCAAGACTTACAACCCCTTGAATAAATGCAAATTTCCCTTGTGATGTTAAGAAAGACAAAACCATTACCTCAATGCAATACTTTATTTTGAAAGTATTAGAGGGCCCAGGACTGTGTTCTGTATATTCACCTGCTCATAGATGCATTTGGCATGTATGATTTATCACAGTATGGGAGATTTTGAAGTTCAACACTATTCTTGTATCATATCAAGGATGATAATTAAAAAATTGTTTTCCCTCATACACCTCTACCCTGATATAACATGGTCATGGGGAGCCAAAAATCCCTACTGCGTTATAAGTGAAACTCTGTTATATCAGGGTAGCGGTGGCAGGGCTGCAGAAATGATTTAAAGAGCCAGGGGTTCCGGCCGCAGGGAGCCCCAGGCCCTTTAAATTGCCAGCCCAGCCGCGCTGCCGCAGTCCTGGGGTAGCGGTGGCAGGGCTCCAGCGGTGATTTAAAGGGCCCGGGGCTCCCCACAGCAGCCAGAGCGCCGGGCCCTTTAAATCGCCGGCACGCCTCGCTGCCGCAGCCCTGGGGTAGCAGCGACAGGGCTCCAGCGGTGATTTAAAGGGCCCAGGGCTCCCCACAGCAGCCCATGGCCCTTTAAATTGCCAGTGTGCCCCGCTGCCAGAGCCCTGGTGTAGCGGCGGCAGGGCTCCAGCAGTGATTTAAAGGGCCCTGGGCTCCCCGCAGCAGCCAGAGCCCTGGACCCTTTAAAGCACTGCTGGAGCCCCGCTCCTACCGTGCTATATGCGAACCCGTGTTATATCGGGTCGTGTTATAGCAGGGTAGAGGTGTACTTCTGTTTCATTTTAATTTATTTTTATTTATTAGTGGACACACCAATGAGGGAATGAAACAGACAAAGGTGTGGGTAGAAAGTAGTTTCTCCTAAAAAGGGTTTCTTTAGAAAAATAACAAAAAATATTTAATCTGTACTCAAGTTACTTGTGTATCTCTAAACAGGGCCGTCCAGGTTGGCACATTGAATGCTCTGCTATGGCTGGATCTATTCTGGGAGAGTCGATGGACATTCATGGAGGGGGATTTGATCTTCGATTCCCCCACCATGACAATGAATTGGCACAGTCTGAGGTAGGTGACATGTTCACCATCTGTCTTTAGTTTCTATTATACAAAAATTATACCAGAAAAGCCCAGAAACCCCAAACTCTTAAAGTACAGTTTCCCTTATCTGGTGACTATCAACAAAATAATGAAGTTGATCATATCCAATGTGGTGATAAATGCACAAAGGAAAAAAACTGAAAAACAGATTTTTTTTTAAATTTTTCCTCCTTTTTCTTTGGTTACTGTAATCTTGGGTATTTATAACTACAGTAGTTACAAATTGTCAGAAAAACAGTTCTCACTCTCAGGTTGGGTGCAGCAAGTCATGTGGTACATGCACAGAATCCGATGCCGCAGCTGGATCTGCACAAGTGGGAGTCTGCATCTGTTTGGAGTCCACTGAAGTCAGTGGAGCTCCAGGCAGATGCATGTGCCCATGCAGATCCAATTGTAGAATTGGGGGCATAATCTGAACAGTATTTTTGCTCTAAAAGAGTAACATTTTATGATTCCTGATCATGTTTAGGAAATGTGCCTTCACAAAATCCTTTTTGTATCATCATGGTGCTTTTGTTTTGTTACATTTTTTCCTGTTCAGAAACCGTATGCGTGTGGTGGACGTATGTTGTGGTTTGGGTTTTTTTGTTTTTGTTTTTTTTAAACAAACTTATCCTTTCTGTTTGTGGTTTTGCTGCAGGCATACTTTGAAAATGATCACTGGGTTCGATATTTTTTGCACACTGGTCATTTAACAATTGCTGGCTGTAAAATGTCTAAATCTTTAAAAAACTTCATTACTATCAAAGATGCGCTGAAGAAACATACAGGTAAAATCTTATTTGTGGAAGAAACACTTTTTATGAAGCATGTAAAATGTATTTTTAAAGAAAATTAAGCCAAGAAAAGTAGCAATTAAAAAAAAAAGCCATAAATTGAACATTATTTCTTGTACTGTATACATTTTCTGATTAAAATGGGAATTGGCAAGTTTGGGTTGTTTAGTATTTGTGGGGGGCTTTTTTGGTTTTTTTTGTAATTGAATTTGTGCTTAACAATTCTTTTTAGTTCATACTACAGTCGTTGAGGAATACTGAGCATTGGAATCAATTTCAAGCAAAATCAATTTTGTGGGTAATAGAGGATGGTTAAGGCACTAGCCTAGGACTTAGGAGACCTGGGTTCAAGTTCCTACTCCACCACGTATTTCCCATGTGATCTTGGGCAAGTCTCTTAGGTCCAGATTTTTCAAAGGCATTTAACCTCTTAAAAATGGAGATAGACACCCAGTGGATTTTAAAAAGTGCCTTTGAAAATCCCACTAAGCACTTATCTGCTTCTTTCAGCAGCTAAGTACCTTTACAAATCTGGCCCTGAGCTTCTCTGTTCCTTGGTTCTAGATGTGTAAAGTGGAGACAACAGTATTTCCATACCTCACAGCAACATTGTGAGGATAAGTACATTCAAGATGGTGCGTTGCTCAGATACTATCATTTTGAGGCCATATAAATATATTAGATAATGATTTTCCATCTGCATCTTAAAATTCCTAATAGCACGACAGTTACGGCTGGCTTTCCTGATGCACTCTTGGAAGGATACGCTGGATTATTCAAACAACACCATGGAATCAGCTATTCAGTATGAGAAATTCCTGAATGTAAGCAAGCTTTCCTCTCTTCTTCCTTATTCTTTAAAGTTTGTGCTATTCTATACCCCAATAATGTAAACCAGTCCCAAAAGGAGCTAAGTGCACTCAACTCCACTGAACTCAGTGGAAACTCAGAGCTCAGAACACTTCTAAGGACGGGGCCCATTTTTATATTACTGTAGTGAATGTGATGACCTTTTTTGTGTGTTATGGAAAATCAAAAAAAAAAAAAGTAGCACATTATCCAGTATAACTACATTAAAGTTATAAATTATTTACATTTGTTTGAGTTAAGGCTGCTTCTCTCTATCTATAATTCTTCATGCAGTAATCTGAGACCCCTCATAATTGTGTGGGCTGGAAAACAAAACCAACCAAACAGCTTCCAGAAATGCTGTCTTAGTGAAATACATTAGCTATTGCCTCTTTTTACATATATTTCTGACATATTTCCTTTTGTGCCAATAATACCTAAAGTAGTGAGAAAAATGTGAAGAGATAATTAGCTATCCAGGTGACACAAGAATCATACATGTTGTGCTGAATATATCTGGTGTCTTTTATTAAAAAAAAAAAAAAAAATAGTACCACTGCCAGTATCTGCTCCTTGTCGCTACTTACACACATCTCAGAACCTCCACACAGTTATGCACAATGGAAATGTCTTCTTGAGTCAGGCCAGTTACTGACAAAAAGACTAGTGCATGTCAGGGCTGAGGTGCATTTGCAGAGCTGTCTGGAAAAACTTGCATGGCACCTGCGCGCTGTGAGCAACTCAGATCACTCCAGTTAAGCCTGGCCTTTTCATGACTGGTAACTTGACACCCTGTTTTGTCTTTTAAAGTGTGGTGTGCAATTAGTTTTGGTCTATCAATTACTGCTAATGACAGTCAGTTTATTGTGGTGATAGTAAAAGCATTAAGCAATACACATTACTTACTGCATCAACACTAGAATGAATTGTTGCTTCAGGGAAATACACAAGTCTAAAGAAGGAAAGTCATTATGTAGTAGAATCAGAAACACAGCAAAAAGACTTTTTCTTCCAGAAAACACAATTCATATTTCCACAACCTGAAATACAGTAAGCAAAGGAGAGATTCATAACAAATGTAAGTTATCATTACCTCATTTTGTTCACAACTGACAAGATTGTTAGAGGGACTCCAAACTAAAAAGATCATAGTTTAAAGACATTAAATTGCAAATGGTTTGTTGTTAGGTCACAACCTTGACAAAAAGCAGCTTAACGCTCATAATATGATACACTTATTTTGCGTTATCCACTGTATTTTTTTTATTTTGGGAGGTATGTAGCAGCAGATCCTTGCTGAAATTGTATCTAGGCACAAGTATTAAAATGGCTAACTGAAAATTTACTTTGGTATAGTAAGCATAGGTTGTGTCTGACTTATGCTGATTTCAAACTGTATCCTTATTTTTTAGGAGTTCTTTTTAAATGTAAAGGATATCCTTCGGGCTCCTGTTGATTTGATAGGCCAGTTTCAAAAATGGGAATTTCGAGAAACAGAGCTGAGTAAAAGGTGAGTGAGCTACGTTTAATTTCTATGAGAATAGCCATTTATATGCATACTTAAGGTTCCCATTTTTCTAACTGGCATTTTCTTTTCTTGAAAACTGATTTAATAATAATACTTTATGCTCTTACTGCACCTTCCACTGAGAATCTCAAAGCACTTTACAAGCTGATGATGAATTTAACCTTGCAACAGCTTTATGAGGTATTTTTCAGCATATAATACATGGAATTAATCACATTGCTTCTATTGACATTAATGCCACTTGGGTGCCTAATTTTTGAACGCCACTTTGTATGTGTGTGCTGAAAGGGAACTTCTTTCTGTTTTGAATCTCCTCTAGGTTATATGGCTATCAGTTTCTTAAGTATACACCTATCTGAGAAGCGGCAGATCACGCTGATGTAATGTGTTTCAACTGTAGTAATAAAATAATACTTGGCACTTACAACACCTTTGAAAATGCAAAGTGCTGTGGGGAAACTGAGACAAATGGAAGTTATGTGACTTGCCCAAAATCAGAGAGCAAAGAAAAGAACTCAGAAGTTTCTGACTTTTGACCTTCCCCTCAATCCAGTAAAACAAAATAGTGATATTGACATCATGGTCTCTTTCCATTTAGATAATCCTCCTTCACATTTTAATGAAATCCCACTTTAGTGGCTGTAATTTAAACAACTTTGTGCATGATTCTTTTTAAAGTCAAAGCAACATATAGTTAACCGTGTCCTTGGGAATTACCAGAGTCATTGTGTCCCCAGTGCTGGAAAGATGGGTACCTGTTTCTCAGTAGCAGATAATGCTGCTTCTGAATTTTCAACTTTGTATAGCAGGCAGGTGGGGCAAATTGACTATTAAAGAGAAGAAAATCAAAACAGAAAATGTGGAGTAATGGATAGTGAGACAGGAAAGAACTAGACACAGGAGGGAGAAAAAGGATAGGAACAGGAAAAAGAGAAGTAGTGAGAGAAGAGAACATTTCCTTCCTCCTTTTTCTTGTCTTTCTCTACCTCCTTTTCTTTCTCCTTTCCCTTCTCTTTCGAGTAGATAATGCCTTTTGGATCTTAAGTTAAAAAAAACCTACTTCCTTAAATCTCTCTTTTGTCTGACACTGAAATGGGGGACACATACCATATGTATTACAAATCAATTCATGAAGAGTTTAAACAGTGTTTCCATGGAAATATTCATGATTAAGGCTGCATGTCTGTCACGGATTCCGAGACATACCACGACCTCCGTGACTTCTGCAGCAGCCAGTGTGGCTGACCTCAGGGACACCCAAGCAGCTGGCCCTGTGGTCAGCTGTTCAGGAGGCCCCAGGAACAGCAACACCAGCTCCTGCTGGAGCAGCCCCACAGCCAGCCGTTTCAGCTGCTGTTGGAGCAGCCCCAGGGTCAGCCGCACCAGTCGCTGCTTGGGGAGCTGACCCTGGGGACCACCTGAGCAGCGGCCCTGGGGGCAGCCAGAGCAGCTGCTGCTCGGTGGCTCCTGGACCCAGGGGCTAACCGAGCAGTGGCTGGTGCAGCTGGACCCGGGGGCTGCTGCTCCAGCTGCTGCTCAGCGGCCCCTGATTGCTGGCCCAGGAACCACCCGAGCCAGGGGCTAGTACCACTGGCCCTGCAGACTGCCTGAGCAGCAGCCAGAGGGGCTGGCCCCAGGGGCCCTGCCAGAGAAGCAATACCCCAGAGCAGCAGCGCCCCAGGGGCCCCGAGCTAAGATTTAGTCAAGGGTATTTATAGTAAAGGTCATGGACAGGTCACAGGCTGTGGATTTTTGTTTATTGCCCGTGACCTGTCCGTGACTTTTACTAAAAATACCCATAACTAAATCATAGCCTTATTCATGATACCTGCTTGGAATGGCTTCATAACATGTAGCTTCAGAACAAGTTTCCCCAAATTAGTGGCATTGCATAGGAATTTATTTAACACAACGCTCAGCTGGCACATAGTGAGAGTAAACACCACTATAATGAAGCAGTGAAAAAGGGAAGAGACTGAACAAGTGAATTGTACTGCTTCTGCAAAACATACAGAAAAGTGAGCTCTGACGTTATGCTAGGTCTTATTTGTCCTGTCAGCTATTACTTGTCAGATAACTCACCCTCCCTGAGACTTTGGCAGCAGTATAGAAGCAATATTTTATTATGCAGGTAAAATATTTTAACAAAATCACCTATATAGTGGACGCCAACACCTGTCTCTTAATCATCTGTTTTTCCTTCTTCAGATATCAACTCCGACCAAAGAAAGGGAAATCCTTCCCCACCTTTGCCCCTCTTATGGGAGCACAGGAATTTTGACATAAATGTTATAATGACAGTATAAATTGTAAACTTGTCTGCTTTTCTCTGATTTAGTTTTTACGACAAGAAGGCAGCCATTCATGAAGCACTGTGTGACAACATTGACACTCGCACTGTCTTGGAAGAAATGCGATCTTTAGTCAGCCAGAGCAATTCCTATATTGCTGCTAAAAAAACTGCCAGGCAAATGCCAAATAGACTGCTGCTAGAAAGTATTAGTTCTTATCTCACTCAGATGTTAAAGGTAAGTGATAGTGAGATTTTACATTAAATTAAAAAATAGTTGCCATCACACTATGCAGCTGCTACAGCAATATTTTCCAAACATGTATGGATCAGTACAGTCAATCTGGAGATCTTGCAGGATTCTTAAGAGCCAGTTGCTTAAAAACAAAATCATAACATTTGATGTATTGGCGGGGGGAACTACAGTTCTTTATCATTTTGTTTTACATTCATTTGCATTTGGTGAATGGCAGAAAAACCAGTACATGGAAAATTGGATAGTTGACAGTGAAGTTGTGCAATCAACATCACTAAGGCAACATTTGACTGTCAACTATTTAAGATGCTTTAAGAATAAAGAGCACTCTCCTCATAGGATGCCGGAATATGGACCAGATGAGCCTTGTGGCCTCTTCAAACATCAGTATGTCTGATTTCAGTTAGCCTACTTCTATTGAATGAATGTGTCTTTAATTTCCTTTTCCTTCACTAGATCTTTGGTGCCATAGAAAATGATGAAGCTCTTGGATTCCCTGTTGGAGGAAATGGCCAAAACATAAATGTAAGTGGAGAACAGAGTACATTCTACTAACTTATTCTGACTACATATAGTACTTGCTAAAGTATGTCTCATTACAAGTACTACATGTATAAATATTTTTATAAATAAAAAACACAAAATTACACTGATTAGGCTCATTGACGTGCACCAGAAACTAGGAGGGAGGCAGTTGGATTTTGATTTCAGTCTCACTTTCTGATCCCTTTGTAACGCATAATGGTTAGTTAATGGATAGTTAAAGGAGCAACATTTATCTGGCTTCTATAGGCAGCCTTGTTCTGTTCATCTAGCAGTACTATTGCAGTGAGGTATTTCTGCTGAGAGCAATTAGGACATACCTTCTGGGGGATGCTGATGAAGTTCTGTCATGTAGGAGCAATCTTTGGGGGCAATAGGGAAGTAACACTCCGGAGTGAGGGGAGGCCAGTGATTGTGGTCTTTGCACTGAAGCAAACTCTAACCTGAAAAATGGCACTATATCTTTCAAGTGTTTTTCCTTTAGCTTGACATCTGATGCCAGTATTTCGAAACATGGTCACATGAGACCATTCAGATTTAAGTGAAATACATTTAGAAAGGTATTTTCTGTTTCCCCCAAAGAATAGCAATGAAAACATTAGCAGAATAGTCTTGCTTTGTATAAAATAACAAAACAAAACTACGCCGCCCATTATAGCTCACCAAGAAAAAAAACTTCCTTTGTTGGAGTTGAGGCAGATGAATGATGAATACCCAGACTGTGTCTCTGTCTAGCTAGGTATTTATATGATCCCCATTGCTGTAGTATTGAGTGCTATAGCAGTGGTCTAAATAAATATTTACTAGGAGTTCTGAACCTTTTTCTCTTTTTTCCAAGACTTTATGGGAGAGAGGGCTGTGTGAAGAAAATGGTACTGTTCCATGTTAGAAATCATGAATATTGGTTTTCTGATTTAGTTCAGAATTAGCAAACACCATTATCTCAAATTCCAGCAGAAAAGCCAGGACCTTGTTAGTAATCTTTCATAAGTGAGATTAAAAACTTATTTTTTTAAACAGTCCTCACAGTGCTAAAAGCAAATGTGCCTTGTAGAAGGACTGGCATTAGTGCAGAACAACAAACAAAGCCTTCTGCTGTTAAATACTGCCAAGGTTAGTAGTCATTGAAATAGGTTGATCTTGGAAGGATTTTAACATCTGTTTGTAAAATCCATGTAATTCTTTATATCTCGTCTTTTGTAAATCAAACACTCTGTCAATTTTAAATATGAAAAATGAATGTCATCAGCCAAGCACACATGAACAAGCCTATAGTCTGTTTTTTAATGAAATAGACTTTCATTTCCAGCATCCATTATATTACTAATGATTTGATTTTGACAGTGTCCGCCTTAAATTTGCTACTTTCCTTGAATCTTTTGGCAGCCTTCCTTCAAGGGTGTTTTTGTTCTTCTTAGCAAAGTTATCCAGCTGAATGTCCAATTACTTCATTTGGGACCTGATCCATAGCCTGTTGAAGTCACTGAGAGTCTTTCCATTGATTTCAGTGGGCTTTTGTTCAAGCCCACATTCTTCTCCTCCATGACTGAGCATGAGGGGATGAGTAAAAACTGAAACAGGCACTCTCTCAACAAAGTCGTAATCTTTGTTTGAAAACTTTAAAAATTATGACTAGTATATATCCAATGCTAACCCATTCCAGTTCAGTAATTCATTCAAAATCCATCCTTGCCACTTTGCAATCTGAAAAACCCAGATTCTAGAAGACTTAGGTTTTCAAGTGAATTTAGTGATTTTGACAGGTTCGCTACTCTGGAAACCAAACTCCTCCGTCAGTATCCACAGAAGAGAATAGCGCAAAAGTAGTGGCAGTGTATGGTTCCCCATACCACCCTGCTTGTGTGCCTTAAGCTAGCTTCAGTGAGGAAAAGATAGTGGGAACAGGAGTGTTGTTCATTCTCCATGGCTTGCACCATTCATGGTCTTTCTGCTGAGACTGCCAGCAATTGTGATAGTGGTTTTTGTAGTGTGGATTCTTGTTCATGAGGATCTGGACTGAGCCCATCAACTCATTTCACGTAGGCATTTCCACCTTTTAACTGGGTAGGAGCCCTAACACAAAGATGTTGAGACTCCCCCAAGACCTTTTCCACTCATTTCCAAGAACTCCATTCATCTCCAGTCTCATCACTTAGGTTCATTTATTTGGCATACAGCAAAGCTACACTGAGTTGATCAGACTTAAGTGTAGGGACTGAATATAGAGTGCACCAAACATCCAAAGTTAAACAGCAAACCTCTTCCTTTATATACAGGACTACAAAAGGTTTAACAGATGGGAGAAACATTTGAATGGAAGACATATCGTGGAAAATAAATGTGCTCACATTTTTGTCTCTTTTTTTTCCTACCCTTTAAGAAATGAAACATTCAGGATAATTCTCTTAAACTTTTGGATTCTGCACTTGGGATTTCTAGAGAACTGCCCAGGTGCAGTGCTGTTGTGCGAACAGCAACAGTTCTTGTTCCCCAGATAGAGCACTGGTCTTCACTAGCCTTGCAAGCAGGAGTCTTCCTGTGTTTGGTGGGTTTTTTTTGTTTTTTTTGCAAGTGGTATTATCTGAGTTTATTTAATATTACTTTCTTGCCATAGCAGAGCCTAATGATGCAAGTGATCTCTCTTTCTTGGAGACACTCAAAGAAAATAAATACTGTATGTATAACCTAAGGTCTGAGAGAAACTTCAGCTCAAGTGCATAATAAACATTGTGTGTGTCTCTTACAAGAATGATACAGAATGTTAAACATGAAGTGCAGTTCCTCAGCTGATTTTAAATAGTCATAGCTCTGTTGAAGTCAATGGTGGTAGCTATGTCAGTTTTCACCAGTTGAGGATCTTCCCTGAAGAGTTAGCTTCTACTTTATATTATATCCCTTTTAGCTACAGGGAAGAACAGGGCAGAGTTTGGCCCCATAAGTGCATACATATGAAACAGTTAAGGAAAATGGCTTGAATTTAAATTATTAACTAATTATAGAAATATTTTGTTCTACAGCTTGAGTCTACAGTGATGCCATACCTACAAGTGTTGTCTGATTTCAGAGAAGGAGTGCGACAAATTGCCAGAGAAAAGAGAGGTAAGGGTTAACTTTTCTAACATTATTGTAACTGATTTCAATGGGGGGGGGGGAAGAAAAAATTAAATGTCATTTTTTGATTATCTGATTTACATAAATAGCGTCTCTGCTTTGAGAATAAAAATGGCATATTTGTCTATACATATACACACTTATCTATATACAAAAGTAAACCAGAGTTAGTTTGAATCTTTAAATCTTTGCCAGGTGTCCTTTTAATTTATGATTATCTTTTTCTGATGCTTTTCGATATGTTCATGTTAACCTGTTGTTAAAGTATTCAGAATTTCATATCATTGGGAGAGGGAACATGAGGAGTGTGAATGTTCTGTTTCCTGTAGTGCCCACAGTGTGCTAGTTGATTGCAAACATAAAAGAAGATGTAGTCCCTGTCCTGAAGGGCTTACGCGCTCTAAAAAGTGTAAATTGTAATTATTTCTTTTATTGGAACCCTCAACCAGTTTGAGTACAAACAGGCTGAGTTGTTTGTTTGTGGTTTGATAGCATAGTCTGATCACAAATCCCCAGATAGCATTTTGTGATCTCTCTGGAGTATTGATAGGGAGTTTGCTGAAGGTTGTTGTGGACTTTTTTCTTCTCCTTGGAAGCTTTGATGCTGCTTTGCGTATTTGCAGCAGAGCTGTGTTGTGTTACAAATGCTGTTCTATTAATTTCTCTATGCTTTCGCTTGTTGATGAGCTCCTAATGGATTCCTTGTTGTTCTGCTTACTATTCCCCATGGGTTTTTATGCATCTTCAACATATATTTAATACTGATTTTCTTGAAACTAATTTCATGACTGAGAGAGAGAGTCTTGAAGGCAAAATAGGAACTATTGATTAAGTTTTTTTAATAAAATGGCTTGGATTGAGTAGATTGATAATAGTTAGCAAGGAATTCTAATTCTGTTCCCATACTGAAAAGTATTAGCCAGAACAAACAGAATAAATATCTTACAAACACAAAAATGCTTCCATTGATGTGATCATTCAGATATAATCAACAAACTTATGTTGGCCTAGTTGATCTTAAAAATAGTCTTACTGGTTTCAAGTTTTATATATTTACTTTAATTTTGATTATTTTTTTTGAAGTTTGTTCTTCAGTTCACAAGATGAGTTTGAGTGCCTTTTACTATTGAAAACATACATAAAATTTATTTTTTCTTTATGCAAAAAAACCTCACGAGTTGAGGTCAACTGATTCACACTCTAATAGTTGTGAGGTTTGAATATCTAGGGCAGGGGCGGGCAAACGTTTTGGCCTGGGGGCCACATCGGGTTTCCGAAATTGTATGGAGGGCCAGTTAGGGGAGTCTGTGCCTCCCCAAACAGCCAGGCGTGGCCCTGCCCCCTATGTGACCCCACACACACTTCTTGCCCCCTGACAGCCCCCCCGAGACCCCCGCCCCATCCAACCACCCCTTCTCCCTGTCACCTGACCGCCCCTGGAACACCTGCCCCTGACTGCCCCCTGGCACTCCATCCATCCCCTCCTCTCCTTCCTGACTGCCCCGACCCCATCCACACCCCCGCTCCCTGACCACCACCCTGAACTCCCCTGCCCTCTATCCAACCCGCCCTGCTCCCTGCCCCCTTACCCCGCTGCCTGGAGCACCAGCGGCTGGCAGTGCTACAGCCACGCCTCCCAGAGCACCAGGACAGGTAGCCGCGCTGCCCGGCTGGAGCCAGCCATGCCACCACGCAGCACAGAGCACCAGGTCAGGCCAGCTCTGCAGCTGCACTGCCTGGCAAGAGCTAGCAGCCCCGCCACCCAGAACATTGCGCCGGCGGCGGGGCGAACTGAAGCTGCAGGGGAGGGAGAACAGTGGGGGAGGGGCTGGGGACTAACAGGGCTGGGGACTAGCCTCCCTGGCCAGGAGCTCAGGGGCCAGGCAAGACAGTCCTGCGGGCCGTAGTTTGCCCCCCTCTGCTCAAGGGGCTGCTGGTAGTATATTTTCAGGAGAAGAAACCCAGTTCTGGAACTCATTTACCTTGTTGATCCAACAGAACTCAGATTTATTAATCTTACAGGGCTTCTGCCTGAAATAGGTCTTTTAAAATGGTTTCGATTAGTGGTTGGGAGTGTTGCCTCTGAGTTTATACTTTTTTTTTTTTAATTGAGGTTGTAAATTAAGGGAATGTCTTCTTTTTTTTATAGCCAATTGCTGGCAGGATAATGTTAATATGAATAATTGTGTTCTAATTTTGAAAATGCACCCAGAGGCTTACGTTAATAGGTATGAGTCTTTTATAAAACTAACTATAAAAATAAATGTAACTTTTTTGCCAGTAAGGCAAGCCACAAAGCATTCCACAACCCAAGCACCTGTAATCTGGGAATCTTGTCAGAGGACCAGAGGGAGCTATAACAAAGTGTGTATTCAAACATTATTGAATAAACTCTGTCTTCAACCAGAATGGCCTAATTGTAGGACATTCAAACATCATGTGAAAAGAAGTCTTTATCCATTTCACAAGACTGGCAGACATCTGAATCTGAAACCTGCATTATTCGTTCTTAGTGGAATCTTGATTAACCTCTGAATGTTTCTATTGATGATGATAAATGGGGAAAGAAAAATACCGATGGTGTTGTCTGCTAGTGTACAGTGGGCAGAAATTACTCTAAATAAAATGATTTTCATAATTTCCAGGAAACGTGGTGGGTTTTTAACTCATCCCATTGTGTCAAGTAACTTCACATCATGTGCCTTTAGGTTTTGTTTCAGTACTTGGGCAACTGCAAAGTTCCTGTATCTCTCCCTCTTAAAGCATACACATTATAGCAGATTTGCAGATCTGTGTCACAGGGGTTCTTAATGCTGAAGAATGCTTGACTTTTTGCTTGTCCTCTATATTTTTAACTTCATTCTTATTTCTTGGATCCCCGCTAAGTCTATTACCTTACTGTAAAGTCTTCCATTACTGAAATCTTGGTATTAGGGAATCTGTTGCAGTGTATTACTAGATAGTGGCGGTCTCCCTTTTCTACAGCCAGAACAGAGTTGGGAGAACCTACTCCATTTTCCTAATATATCAGATAGATAGACTAAAAGTAGAACTACGCCTCCATCCTTTTTACTGTACATCCTCTATCTTCACTATTGGCTATAATGTATATTGCTCATTTAATCTTTCAGGGTGACTTATGAATTAACCCTCTTCTCTTCCCCCCTCTTCTCTCCCCCACCCCCCAAAAAAACCCCAAACAAACAAACAAAAAACTTATTTTACTAGTTCCTGCCCCCAGTTCTGTTTGGCTTTTGAAACCCATTACCTTGAAGTTCACAGCAGATGTGACGAATGGGCTAGGAGCATCCTAATCAACAATGTGCACCTGGGCAGTGTTACTGAGACAGGGCCAAATCTGGTTTTCCTATCCATTCCCTTCTGTGGACAACATCAATCTTTGGTGACAGTGACAATTTACAGTTGGTGCGACTGAGATCCATAAACAAGTTCCCCACTGTCAGTTAAAGCCTCTTGCTGGGGTGGTGCTAAAATAGAGAATTGGCACAGTTCAGCCGTAAGGTAGTGCCTGGAGCCACTGTGCTGACACTTCTAGAGGCACCAGTTGATAACCTCCTCTTATAAATTATGAATTTCTCATGTATAAATTCCTCATTCTCCTCTACCCTGAAGGATTTCTTCTGCTTCTTATATTTAATTATTCATAGGTTCAGGCCGGTAAATATTTATAACTCAAGCAGACATTGTTTTTCTTTATCCTGGGTAGGTGGGCACAGCTGACCAAATTCATCTTTGGTGTAAGTCTAACAAAGTCAATGAGTGAGACCAGAGATGAGTTTAGCCCATTATCTGTTAATACTGAAAGGTGATGATGATATCTCGTGCACGGAATTAATATGATAGATCTACTGACTGTATAATAAAAACAAACAATTCACTGGAGATAGACTGCAGACTAATGCAAACAGTTCTTTTTAAAATGGAACATTTTCATATGCATACAAAGGCCAGGGTTGATTCCAGCTCCTCAAGCAAAGAACAGATGAGACACAGGTTCATAACACCAAGCAAAGGCAAAGACTCTGATTTTAGTAGTTTAGACAGTGAGGGGGTGTGCATCTGCACCTATATGTGTCAGTGAATAATTGAAGAAAATAGACCCTCTAAAATAATAGCTTACATTATCCCAATTAGATACTTTGATTCCCTTATCTAAGCCTCATAATGGATGCTGAAGACTTTCCCTGATACACTTCTACCTCGATACAACGCTGTCCTCGGGAGCTAAAAAATCTTACTGCGTTATAGGTGAAACCGCATTATATCGAACTTGTTTTGATCCACTGGAGTGCACAGCCCTGCCCCCCCAGAGCACTACTTTACCACATTATATCCGAATTTGTGTTATATCAGGTCATGTTATATTGAGGTAGAGGTGTATGTGCAAGGTATTGAGAATTATCATCAAATGTTAGTGTTTCTTATACAATATAGCCACTAAGAACTACTTGGAAGTGTTGTTCAGTATATTGAACCTACTGAAACATGGGTGCAAGAACAATTTACTGGGGGTGGAGAAGAACCTACTTATTAAAAACTCAAGATATAAGTTGATCCAAGTAATCTTGTCACCATCAGCCTCCTCTAGGAAAAAATGCTTACTATGAATCAAACAAGGATACTAAATTTGGATTGCCAGCAACATAAATACATCCAGAAGCTCTAATTTCTGTACTTGCTCTTGGTGTTGTGTGAACCACTTCTGTTGCTTCTCAAGTAACCAATGTATTTCCCTCTTTTCATCACTTTCTTTTATCTCTGAGTAAATACATGTAGGTTTTTTCCTCTCTTTACTTATGTCTTTGATCGGTACCTATTTTTGTATGAGTGATAAATCTGAGACCCTGATCACTTGTGGCCATTAACATCCAATGGCACTTCTGCAAGAAAACAGATGTTAGCCATGCTGTCCTAGTCAATTTCCAATTCAGCTAAATCACATTCTCCTAAAATCAATCAGTGCTTTTGCAAGTGGCTGACTTGGAGAAGGCTAGAGTGAAATGGATAATGAACAGAAAAGCACTTTGGGAAAGATTTTCCATAGAAGTGGCCAATGCCTTTATTTAGCACAGCTTTGAAAATGTGTGATATTAGAAGGATACAGGAAAATAGCTTCTCCACTGTCCTGTTGTGTGTAGGTGGGATAGATGTTATTCAGTAGGGCAGTGGTTCCTGATTTCGCCTGTTAGAAATCCTCAGGCAACAGGTAGATGGACTGGCACTTCCCTACATACCCTCATGCCATGCCTTGGCAGAGTTCACTGGATTTAAGGCCAGAAAGGACCATTCTGATCATTTAGTCTGACCTTCTGCATAACACAGGATAGGATTCCACCAAGTAGTTTCTGCATCAAGCCCATACCATTGTTTATCTTTTAAAAAGATAGCCAGTCTTGATTTAAAGACTTCAAATGATGGAGAATCTGTCCAATCTCTAGATACATTGTTCTAATGGTTAATTACCCTCACTGTTAAAAAATGTGCACCCTATTTCTACTCTGAATTTGTCTAGCTTCAGCTTCCTTGCTGTATCCTTTCTAATTTCTGTCTACTTTCTCTTTTCATCATCTCTCTCTGTTCCACTCATCCCCTCCTTTCTTGTGATGTCCTTTTCTTTACTTCTTACAATTTTATTCACTTCTACTTTTTTCCTTGGGGAAGCTTTTAGTGTGTATTTTCCCTGCCAACTCATTCTGCCACTCACCAGCAAGCTACAAACTAATTGGGGCAGGAGACATCTTTTGATAGCTTTGTGTTGCTGGGACACCTGCTTTTGCAGCAGAGCTATGTTATAAGAGCAGAGACAAGCACAACGCTTAGTGTGACAGACCGCTTCCTATATCTGTAGTACTGTACACAACCTACTCCTGTGGCTATTTTTATTAGGGGACCACATATCACAAGAGCAGGGAGGTTTCAAGTATTTTCCTAGAGCGTTAATCACAGCAGTAAACTCACAAAGAGCTGTCAAGTGGCTCCAGGCAGGGTGCAGCTTTTCCAGCTGCCTTGAACCCTTACTTGTCCACTCCACTCTGCCCCGCACCATCATAGACTAGGTTAAGAAATGCCATCCAGGTTAGGAAATGCTGCTTTAGGGAACATTGCTGTGAGAAATTCTGAAACTGCAATTCAGTATAGGAAATAGAGCTACCAAGAAATGCTACTGTGAAATAAGGCCACGTTTTCATTCATTTAGCAATCAGCCTGAAAGAGAGAGTAGACAGGAAGCAGTGGTAATGACAAAAGGCGCTTAATATCTAGAGATTTTTAATATACAAAAAGCTAAAATAAAGTTCTGTGAAGTCGCATTTGTTCTTGTCAGTTCTGGTTTCTTTCAGTAGTGATTGCACTTTCCTGTTTTGTGAGCCAAAACTAAAACTCGGGCAATCCTGCCAGAAAAAAACATGCTTTTAATCTAACCTCCAAAATGTTGTGTTAGGAACTAAATGTCTATAAATATTTGCTAAAGTCTTATCTGAATTAGTGAATCAATATTAAACATTAAGCTGCCTGTCTTTGAAATTTCTTTCCCCCTCCATTGCTAGATTCTTCAGCAGGGTTTCTTTAGAGGATTTGACTAAGCACTTGGAAGTAGACATTAGGGGAGCCTTCATATATGTTTCATTAGGTGGGGCTGGAGATTCAAAATATATTTGAACAAAAATGTTATTTCAGGCTCCAACAATTAAGATTTCTTTATTAAAAATCTTTTAAATTCAAACTAAAGCATGTTAAATTATTTCCCCTGACTGACATGATCAACTGATAATGGCTACGTAGGTGATCTGCTTCAAGTCTTTACAACGTATATTACAGACACTCCCCAACTTATGCAAGTGTTTCGTTCCGGAACGCCTTGCGTAAGTCGAATTTTGCGTTAAGTCAAGGACGTATACCTGACAATTATGCACCAAAAAAAAACAAACCCAAACCCCACTTACGGAACTTTTTCCATAAATGCGGGTTTGCATAAGTCAGGTTTGCGTAACCCGAGGCGCGTCTGTACTGTTAACCCATCCTTCCTTCCCCACCTGTTATATTTGTTTCATCCATCTGTTATGTCATGTCATTAGGGTATAATGTAAACTGTTTGGGGTTGGGGCTGTCGTTGTATTGCATGTAAGCTGCACCTAGTAAAACAGGGCCCCGATCCTTGACTGGGGCTTTGCAGCACTACAAATAATAATGGTATCAGACATTTAGGCAAAACATAGCCTCAGTTTCACCCCTGTGTAGTTGAGTTAGCCCTCTGTGAAAGAGACTTACAGTCATGACGTCCAATTGTTTTACATAACTTGCAGTGATTTTTTTTAAATTATACTTATTGACATTCTAGAAGATAATTAGATGTAACTGGCAAAAAAATAGTGATTATAGCTTTTTGTGTATAAAGTATTCAAATTATAGCTCCACTTTCACAAAATTGTTTAAATGGTTAATCAAGTGAAGGAAGAAATGGTTTTGATAATTTTGATGAGAAAGGAAATGAGGGGACATGATTAAACTATATGCTGTACTGAAAGGTACAGAGGAAGTCTCTTGATTTCTGAACTCAAGAGTAAGGAGACACTCAATGCAATTATAAGGTGGCAAATTCAAAACTAATAAAAGGATTATATTTTTTACACAATGAATAAATAGACTGTAGAACTCACCGCCACAAGAAGTCGTTGAGGCCAACAGTTTAGCAAGATTTAAAAAGAGACTGGGCAATTTATATGGATATCAAGAAGATCTAAAGTCATTATATCAACAACATTTTGGAAAGGATATTGAACTTCATGCTTCTGAGCTTAAGTCAGTCTAACTATTAGAGACCTGGATGAGACCTAATGTGAGGGGGCAGATTTTCCCATGAGTGCCTACTGTGAGGTTCTTCCACATTTCTCTGAAACATCTGGTTTTGGCCACTGTCTGATACAGTATACTGGACTAGATGGACCTCACATCTCTACTATAGCAATTCCTATGTTCCTTTTTACAGGAACAAGTCGGACACCAAAAGTGCTATTTTTCATCCTTGTATGGAATGTTGAAGTCATTAGTAGCATGCTAAAGTAATTTTAAGAGATAAATTCACAAGGTACAAGAGGCTAAATTCACAAAATACTGTGTCTCTTTTTCTTAAAACGCTGAGATGAGGAATTGTATTCAGGGCTAGAAATAATGCATTGTAATGCCACGTGATTAGAGGTCTGTTTAACAGCAACTGTGAGACTCCTGGGCCTCTAAGCAGTTACATCACAGAGCTTGAGATATCTTGTTTTTTTGGCATACTAGCAGCATCTTGGGAGGGGGTGACAAATTCCAGGTCTATCTAGAAGAAACATGCTTCTCTGTCACACTGGGTCAAGAGATTACAAGTTGTTTCTTTCTCTGGCTCAGTATAACCTTACTTACATCTATCACTTAAAAAAAAAAAAGAAAAGGAAAGGAAAAAAGAAACTGGTCTAACTGTAGTAATTTTTTATTTGCATTATATAACTACATAGCAGTGTGGAAGAGAAGTAAATTTTCATTTTAAATTTGTCAGAACTTTTAATTTTTCTGTGCATTGTAGTAACTGAAGTACTGCAGTTGAGTGATGCTCTTCGAGATGACATTCTTCCTGAGCTTGGGGTTCGATTTGAAGATCATGAAGGTAACAAACTGTCTGTCTGTATTGTAAATTGTAGCTGTTGCTAAAATTTGGTGAATTCTTTTCTTAAGATATTGAAAAATGTCAATATGATCAAGAATGATCAGAAATCCTTGTCAGACTTACTGAATGCACAGAGGTTTAACAGATTTAGTTTTTAAACTTTTAAAAGCATTCAGATAAAATGTATATTTGCATCTCCTTGTATGGTGCTTAGCTCCTCAGTCATTTTTAAATGGTCATTTGGTGGTATTTGCATTTAACTTAGTAATACAATTTGAAGAGACTATTGCAGGATGTGTTTCGAGAATCGTTTGTGATATCAGATATGTATGTGTTGGAACTGCTATGTGTTTATTTTGCTTTGTTTCTCCAGGACTCCCAACTGTGGTCAAATTGGTAGATAGGGAGACCTTACTAAAAGAAAGAGAAGAAAAGAAAAAGGTTTTAAATTCTTTTATGTTAAACTAGTTTGTGTATTATAATATTTTGCACATGTAAAGTAAAACACATGTACTTACTGACATTACATATTTCCTTGCTGATTTGTAAAAAAATGACAATTTTAATACAAACAACATGGAAAATAACACACCCAAACTGATAGCAAAACTCAAGTGGCACTTGAGAAAAGGAATTTGAGATAATTGCTTGAAAGTATGCTTTGGAGGATTTAAATACCTTTTAAAGTTTCAAAAGCCTTTATACAGTTATGATGTGCTGAATATGACCTATTGATGCTTTTGTCTCCTTGGTAGAATAATTCCTATAAGTAAATTATTCTGATATATTTGTCAATATAAAGCAAAGGTAAATATTTTCATATAGTTAGCAGTACTGATTTGACATCTGCTGATAAAAACAGAATGAAATTGCTAAGTCTTCATTAACGTAGCACTGAATGAGGCAGGATTCCTGTGGGGAAAAAAATAGCATGTGATCGTAAGACTGAATTGTAATGCACACCCACAAGGTGACTGAATTAATGCTGCAAACGAACCTTAATTCTAGTATTTCCTAACTTTTGAGTTAATAGTCTTTTGATGTAATTTTTTGTGTATAACTTCTATGTTTTAAAATAAAGTGGGGGGGGAGGCAATTCCATCATTTGGAGTCATACTGACTAGATCTGGTTTGGAAAATTTTTGTTGTGTTTTTTCCATGGAAAATTTTTGACTCTTTGGCAAAAATATCAGAAATGGAAAGTGTTTTTTTCAGCCAAAAATTTGAGTACATTGATTAGGAAATGTCATAGTGCCACATGGGAGTTGCAGTTCAGGTCCTTGTGCCCTAATTCTTTTCTGTGGGCTGGGCTCCCTGGCTAGACTATACATCTCCCCTGCTGAAGTATGCTCAGTACTGAAAGAATCTTTGGAGAATTTAGCTGTCAGACTCTAACAAGTCTGAGCTTGGCTAAACTGAGATTTTTCAGAGATTCATAACTTGGCCAGATTTGGACATTTTTTTCCATGGGAATAGCAAAAGGCTCATCCCTGATACAAAGATGATCCTCCTCCCAAATTTCAAAGCCTTTTTTCAAAGCATGCCAGAGCATGGCACACTAGAGCTTCTCAATTACAATTGTAAAGATTATTTAATATGGGCCTAATAATGTATTGATCCCTAATCTCTTTCTGAGTAATGGCTGAAACACTTCTGTTGAAACTTCCCAAAAATATTCCGGCTGAGGCAGAAACCAGGCAGGGAAAATTTCAGCGTGAAGAGTTGGTTTGATAAAGGTATAAGCAACTGAAAACAGGGTCTTATAATAGATGCATTGAGCAACCATAATTATAGGTGTCATTACCAGCTTTGCCTATAATCAAATATCTAAAACATAGAGCTACTCAGTTGACATTAGTAATAAATAACCTAATGCAATGGTTTAATTTTGATTAAGTAATGCTGTTTTTCAATTTGACATTTTATAGATTGAAGAGGAGAAAAAAAGAAAGAAGGAAGAAGCATCTAGGAAAAAACAAGAACAGGAGGTAAATATTCAAGTATCTTTTTAATTTACATTAAAATGGGCATTATGTTTTTGAAGATGTGCATTAATGGCTATATTCTTATGCAGGGAACAATACACTGTTGGCTAAATTTTCAGCCCAGCCTTAGCTGGCCCTCAATTTTGTTTTTTTAATTTAATTTAATATTTTTTTTGAGTGAAAATTAATGGGGTGGGCAGTTTTTTGCCCACAGTTATTTGTGCCTACAAGTTAGGTCACTTAGATGTTCACGTCTCTGATGGCACCATAAAAAAAACTTACCACAAAATCTGAATCATAGAATCATAGATTATTAGGATTGGAAGGGACCTCAGGAGATCATCTAGTCCAACCCCCTGCTCAAAGCAGGACCAATCCCCAAATGGCCCCCTCAAGGATTGAACTCACAACCTTGGGTTTAGCAGGCTAATGCTCAAACTACTGAGCAGAGGTGGTAGGTACTTCTTAAAATATCTTGTAGCACATTTTTAGTGCATAGCTGTGAGTAGGATACATCCTGCACAACCGTTTTAGAGCTCTGGCAGTTAAGGAACATTTCACTTAGAGAGGCTTCTGCCTGTGTCGTTTACATTTTCTTCCCTCTCTTTATTATTGTATAGATATGCATGAAAACAGCATCTTTTTCCTTAAGAGTCCATTTGTTCCTGCTGCTTATGCTTCACCTGAAGTCTAACTCTATAACAATGTTTAAAAGGGGACTGGATAAATTCATGGTGGCTAAGTCCATAAATGGCTATTAGCCAGGATGGGTAAGAATGGTGTCCCTAGCCTCTGTTCGTCAGAGGATGGAGATGGATGGCAGGAGAGAGATCATTTGATCATTGCCTGTTAGGTTCACTCCCTCAGGGGCACCTGGCATTGGCCACTGTCGGTAGACAGATACTGGGCTAGATGGACCTTTGGTCTGACCCGGTATGGCCTTTCTTATGTTCTTATGTTCTTATGTTCTCTCTGTGAAGACACATTCATCTCCATAGCATCTAATTGTGATTAGCACAAACACTTAAGACTTCAGGTGAGGAATAAGCACCAGGAGCCAGATGCTCTCTTGAAGAGCAAAGCTCCTATTTCCATGCAAATCGCACTAATAATACAATACAGGAAAGTAAACCTTCAAAGTATGATCTACAGGGAAAATTGTAAATAGAATGTTTCCTTTTCATGAATCTCCAAGCATATTTATCCATTCTTTTTTAAATTGTTCATGACTTCATTGCTTTTAATGATTTTGAGAGGCCACCATTTTCATTAAAACCAAAGTTTAATTTTCCTTTAATATGGTTTAGTTATTTTGGGCCCTGATCCTGCTATGACCTGCATGGAGCCCTATTCAAATCAATGGGATTTCTGCTTGGGCATAGGGAAACATCTGCAATGAGCTCATTGCCAAATAGCTTACTTATTATGTTTGTACCTAAAATACAACAAGAGCTCAAATTAAACAAAAAGTACATGTGGCTTCTGCACCACATAAGCTGGCTATTCTGAGCTGTTGTAGGGGAAAAGAGCACTTTGTTTTGTTTTGTTTTTTGTCTTAATTGGATCCTAACTGAGTAATTGTTGCAACAAAGTACTAAGTTAATTACTTATTCCCCCAGACAGATAGGTTCAAGATTTATATAGAGTTGTCCCTCACTGATGATTCCTCTCTCTCCACAAAATGGACAAGTGTGATGTGGGTCTCCTTGATTTGCAATTTAGATCTTCTGTGCATCAATTCATGTACACTCAGGGACAGCTTTTCAGAAAAGGACAAGTGACAGTGTAATTCATTAGGATGCTAATTAACTGTAAAGTTGTAATGCATATTTTATATTGCAGGCAGCAAAACTGGCAAAGATGAAGATTCCACCACATGCAATGTTTAAATCAGAGCTTGACAAATACTCTAAGTTCGATGAAAATGTAAGAAATATGGGGAAATTTTCTTTATGCTAATTGAAAAGTAAGAACGTAATAACTGACTAAAGTGCCTGATCATTTCCCCACTGAAGTCAATAGAGCATTATCAGTTAATTTCATGGGAGCAGATTTATGCTCTTAAGTGTTCACTGAATTGTATAACACTGATGTCCTGTGTAAGGGTGTATGTAAGAGCCATAACTTTTAGGGGGGTTCCATAACATGTCTTTGTCTTCCTGGCCATCCTGCTACTGGGGAAGACTTCTATGACTTTTGAGATAGAAATTTTAAGGATTAAATTGCAGAAACTTTTGGTTGGGAGGCAAAGATTGTGCACACACCCTGTCTCCCCCCTCCTCCCACTCCAAAACCTGGCAGATTCAGGGGGTCTGTTGGAGACCCAGACCATTTGCATGGAGACTGTGGGCCTCTGTCCGCTGTGCCCCCTCTCCCTCTCTCTGACAGCACAGCTCCATAGGACCATGCTAACAGGTTCTCTCTGCCCATTCCCTGAAGGGTGAAGGCCGGTGCTATCTGGGAAAGGTAACTGTATTACCTTTTCTGAGTAGCAGCTGCTGGACCAGCACTAAGACAACATACATTGCCCCCCAGTGTGAACCCTTGAGTGCCCTCTACGGGCAAGCAGGAGTAGTGCTATATAGGTAGCTGAGCCCCTGCCATGCAGAAGTGTAACGAGCACATGGATGACCCCCTGTTCGCAAATCATGGGGAGATAAGATCTGGGCTGAAACTTAACAGCCGTCTTAGTATGATGTGGAATATTTTATTGCATTTGCTTTAAAATCTGGGGTTTAATAATAAGCTGATATGTATTGAATAGTGGCCTAAAACTCCTGATTTACACAAGCCCTCTACTATGGTGCTATGTTCATTCATTTAGAATGTTTTATATTAATTATGCTGTTACTCCCTTCTATTAATAATGCATAATTCTGGTGGAAAGAGATGATAAAATCTAGTCATGAATTTATCAGATTGACCAAAGGCAAACAAAGTATCTGGATGAAAATTTCTAAGATATTAGTGTTCTTATTATTCCAGGGATTTCCTACCCATGATACAGAAGGTAAAGAACTCAGCAAAGGACAAATGAAGAAACTGAAGAAACTTTATGAAGCACAGGAAAAACTTCACAAGGAGTATCTACAAATGGTTCAGAATGGAACTGCAAATTGAGAACAAAACCAGGACATTCTTCTTTTTTAAAATAAAGGCGAGAGCTGGGTTATTATAGGAACAGTAAAGAGCATATATTGATGCTCGTATTGTGTTTACATGTTCTACTGTGGACAAGCTAAAACTACTTGTTTACGTGGATTAATATATCATCTAGTTTAGAGTGTCAATAAAATTTTATTATTAAAAATAAAAAGACCCTGTAGGATGTTTGTGTCACAATCATTATAGATTGAACACTTCTCTTGGGGAAGACACTGTTCAGTCAGCAAATCCACATAGGTTTCTTGCTCGTTATAACCTCTTCAGGCCCCTGGGTAATTTCTCATGCATGTCGCTCTTTAGCTAACTAATATCCAGTGTAGCTTGTGCTTTGGAATAGTTAATGTCATAACAAGTAGAACTGAGACCTACAGCAAAGCTGATGAATTTGTCCCACAGCAAGAACAGTAAATATTTCTCAAATGATTTCAATGACATTACGTAGGCAGGAAGTACCATAAATAGTTCAGGTATGATGCTTCTGTTGCTGTTTTTCAAAAGCCCAATTATAGACAAATCTGTGGTATAAGCTAACAGTCATTTCCATAAGTTGGACTGTCACAGCCCTCACTTGGCCAAACAGGGCAAGAATGTCCCTCCCTGCTTGGCCCAGCTCAGCTTGACTTCAGTCATGTAGATGAGTGTAGGGGCCAATCATCTCTTTACTGTGGGTGGGGAGACAATGGACAGGGCCAGAGAGTGGGAAGAGGCCTGCTCTCTTTTTCCCGCACCCCTCACTGGCCAGAGGAACAAAGGTGCTCCACATAACAGGGTGAAATAACTCTCAACCTCCTCTGAGCAACATGGAAGTTAGGGGAAAATTGTGAATGTTACAATTCACTGTCTGGTTTGCTCCTGGGACAGTGCAGTTATGCACTCTACTGAACTAAAGACATCTAACACTGTTAAACACTGCAAATTCTGAACAGATGACTGAGTCTTTAAAGACTCACCCTATATTGTTTACTTTCAGTCCTGTGTTCCATCTTATGTGAATTCTATAGCTCAGACAAGATGTTCAAAAGTGACTAGTGATTAGGTGCCTCAATTTTTGGGTGGTCAACCTGAGCCATCTTAAAGGGTTCTGATTTTTAGAGATTGAGAATTTAGCATTCTGAGAATGCAAATTTCAAGTTGTGTACGCACTGTCACCTCAGAGGTTGAGAGGGGAGCACTTTGACAAAGGTACAGTTGTCTGCTGATTTGGGATGCAGCTTGAGGAGCCCTAAGAGTTCAGTATAAATATCCAACAGAACAAGGTTCAAGGAGGAGATCTTGAATGTAAGTAGGGCCCAGTTTGCTCAACTTAAGGTCAATCTAAAGAATGCAGGTTTTGGATAATATGACCATGGCTGCACACCATGCAAGCCAATGTACTGTTGCATTTTGAACAAGCAGCAAGTGATGGAAATACCCTGCTGTGACCTGTTGAGAGGAAATTACAATACTCAGTCCTCACTGTTGCAATGATATATGTTGCTGTTTGGCTGTCAACAGGGGATTGCTCAAGTGAAACACACTGCTACCATGTCTGGCTCTCAGCTTTCCATAAAATAATACCCGCAATGTATTAACTTTACTCACTACCTATAAACAAGTCCCCTCCATAGGGAGTAAGCTTTATAGGGTGTGCCTCCTCATCCAGCAACTTCTACCCAGTAGAAAGGCTTTTGTCTTCCCAGGGCCGTGGATGAAGAAACTCTGATGTACCCAGCTTGCAGCATCATCTGCGCATTTCTCCATGCCTGAAGCTGAACTTGAACAATGCAGAGTAAGAGAGAGACAATTGTGTTGATGCTATTTTAGTCCATATTTAGACATTATCTTGGTAAATCTCCTATGTTGTTACATGGATTACAGGATAGCTCGAGGGATGCTGAATTTTTCAGTATTTTGAGGCACATGTCCACTATTACTGATTGATTCCATCTTCTAGGAATGCCTTGTACTATTGAAAGGCAGTGCCAGACATTTCAGCAACGTCCCTTAGTTACTACTACTACATCTTATGCATGGTCCATTGTGTCAAATTTTGCTGAGAAGCTCTATGTGACTGGCTGCTATTTACAACCAGCATATCATTCATGCTGCCACAAAATTAATCTCTCCCATACAAGGCAATGGTCCTAGGCCATCATCATGGGGTCATCGCTTGTGAAGGGTGCTGGGTTTTACAGGTTTCCAGCAGCAATGGCAGAAGCCCAGTAAAGAAAGGTGAATCTAGACAGATGTTGCCTAGTTTATGCACAGCAAACAAATGTCAACAAGAGTATTGGGTTACCTTAAATTTATACTATCATATATAGATAATCATGATGAGAAACACCTTGTCAAGCATTGCTAAACATATCTTGCTGAGGAACCTATTGTCCTTATAACAGTGTACACTGTTAGAAACGTCTGTACTCGAACATTACCCCTTTAAAATTATTTATGAAAGCATTTTATGTTTGTTTCTAGCTGTCTACCAAATGGCAGTAAGGAAGGCCTTAATGCTCATTAAGGTGACAGTGCTTCAGGTTCATCACTGCCACTTAGTATGTATGTGATGTGACATTAGGCTAAGGCCATTGACTTAGTGATGATCAAAGCACACACAAGAATACAAGTAAAATTTTATGATTTGTTTATTGCTAGATCCTGAACAATATTGTTATCCAAAAAAAATGAGTTCCAAATATCTAGGGCTGTACTAGTATAATTGATTGGTAGTAACACTAGTTGCTTTCATATTTCTCCAGAGTATACACTGTATAGAAAATCCAAACATAATGGTTTCCTAGAGTTTGGCTTTATTGATAACTGAAGTAAAACAAGACTCAGCCTGTACTTTCCCTCTCAGCTTGGGTGTTGCTAGTGTTTCCCTGCAAGACCACTGTCCCTTCTGTATCAAAGAAATGCTCCTAGCCCTCATATATATATCTAAATGGGACACATCTGTTCCAGCCCCAAGGTGACTCTGCAAAGTATCTCCACATGTTTATGCAGGATCACTTGAAGGAAGGACCTTGCTTCCCCCATGCAGAGTCCTAGAATGTGCCAGCATGTTACAAAAGGTTAGGCAGCTGTCAGTACAATAATTCATATATAATGGGGTCTCAGCTTGAGAGAGAGGACTAAAAAACCACCCAAGGAGAAAAAGTACTTGAAATGTACTAGTTTGCTTAACATTTGTAGGAGTACAAGTATTACAAGATTCTGTCCTCCTCAATACTTAGGCTGTGGACAGACGGTCTAACAACCAATCTAAAATGGAATTTAAAGGATGGGTAGTAGCATTTACAGGAGTAACTGCTTTATTGTTAAATACACCCTTGCACATCAATCAAATTCATTCTTTCCACAAGGAATGCAGTATTAGAACAAAATCTGAATAACAGCCATAGACATGTTATTGAAATAGAAATAAACAGCCTGATTCTGCACTCACTAAAGCCTACATGGAAAGACTCTTATTGACTTCAGTGGGAACAAGCTCTGGCATAAAATAATGTATTTGAAAAATGCTTTTAGCAGAGTATTGAGGATACTTCTCCAGGGCTTTTATGAATAACAGCTATAAAAATCTAGAAGAATCATAAACAGCCCTGAGTCATAAAACAACTGAAATTTTAAATGTGAATGCCTGAACACCTGGGATCTCTCCAGATCCTCCTTTCTGTACAGTACTGTATCATTAGAGATTTGCAGGGAGTCAGAGAAACATGTGGCCTCATTCTGTTTTTACTTATGCCAGTGAGAACTGAGAGTAAATCAAATGACACGAATGGAAATACCCTGGAGTAAAGCCAGTGAAATGGAGAAGAGAATTAGGCCCATACACTTGTTAGTGGCACACACACACACACACACACCCCAGATTGACTGTGTCCGCGTTAAACTGAATTCTCTTTCCCAAGCTTACAGGATTCATGCAGTAGTTCAGCTCTTTGAATTTAATTTCCTCATTAGCCTCATTGTCTAACTACAGTATTACATTAAGTATTAACTGTAGTTTCATCAATTATTGCTGTATCTTTAAATCCCTAGAGTAACTGAATTCATCCAAGATACCTATCTAATCAGTAATTATATTATGTGGTAACTGACTCTGGAGATTAATTACTAAAACCTCAGGCTTAATCAAGAGGATTGAGTGATTGAATCAGTTCTTTCTGTAAAAGAAGTGCCCAGTTAGAGGCCCACAGATGTTTAAGGTTTAAATATTTTTGCCACACGATGAAGGGTTACTATAAACTCTAAAAGCAGCAAAGAATCCTGTGGCACCTTATAGACTAACAGACGTTTTGCAGCATGAGCTTTCGTGGGTGAATACCCACTTCTTCGGATGCAAGTCTATAAGGTGCCACAGGATTCTTTGCTGCTTTTACAGAACCAGACTAACACGGCTACCCCTCTGATATATAAACTCTAAATGATTCCCATAAAGCCAAAACTGCATTGTTCCTTGTGTGTTACTTATGCCTTGTCTACACTGCCACTTTACAGTGCTGAAACTTTCTCGCTCAGAGGTGTGAAAAAACACCCCCCCCCCCCAGCACTTCAAGTTTCAGGGCTGTAAAGTGGCAGCGTAGCCACTCCCCTCACTGGAGTGGTTTTTTTTATAGCACTGGGAGAGCTCTCTCCCAGCCCTGGTGCAGTGACTACACAGTCATGTTAAAGCGCTGCCACGGCATCGCTTTAACATTGCTAATGAAGACGTACCCTTACTTAATACCATTACTTTTAGCACTTTATGCTTGCAAAGCACTATACAAACATGAGCCAATTAATTTTCACAATGGGAAAGAATCATACCTGTATTTACAGACTGACAGACAGACAGAAAGCTTGAAGCCTAAATTTTCAAGTGACTATTGATTTTGGGTGCCCAACCTGAAACACCTTAAAGAAGACTCCTTTTCAGAGATTGGGAGCTCAGCACTTTCTGAAAATTGGACACACATAGGATGTTTTAAGTTGCTTTAGATGCCTTTAATTTTGTGTGTTCAATTTTTAGACTCTTACAGCCTGATCTTCAGAGGAACTGATCACTGACAGCTCCTAATGAAATCAATGGAAATAATAAATAAATAAATAAATAATAAGAGATATACCAATCTCCTAGAACTGGAAGGGACCTTGAAAGGTCATCTAGTCCAGCCCCCTGCCTTCACTAGCAGGACCAATTTTTGCCCCAGATTCCTAAGTGGCCCCCTCAAGGATTGAACTCACAACCCTGGGTTTAACAGGCCAATGCTCAAACCACTGAGCTATCCCTCCCCCCTTTAGGCACAGGTATTCAGCACCTCTAAAAAGCATTTGCAAACTGTTCAATACTTGACACTCAGTGTCATATTCAGGCCTTCTGGACTGATTTCCAACATGACTCTCCCTCACTTAAAGTAAAGCTGTGGATCATCAGCACTTCTGACTTGCACACCCTTAGTGAGCTCACCATGCTCACACAGGAAGTCTGCAACAGAGCTTGCCTTAACCATTATCCTTCCTGTCTATCTTTATGATCATACACATTCAGGTGGTGCAGCAAAAGGCAGGTGTCTATTTGTATAAGGTTATCTTAACACGTGGCTTGACAGAAATGGATCACTGAAATGCATTAAAATTGCACTAAAAACAAGTAATGTCCAAATGTTAAATATCAAATTTTAAATACCAGATCCTGAAGACTCTTAGGGCTTGTCTACACTACCACGCGGGGTCAAGCTAAGATACGCAACTTCAGCTACGTGAATAGTATAGCTGAAGTCAACGTACTTAGCTCTACTTACTGTGGTGTCTTCACTGCGGTAAGTCGACAGCTGATGCTCTCCCACCAACTCTGCTTGCGCTTCTCATTCTGGTGAAGTACCAGAGTTGACGGGAGAGCCCTCAGCAGCGGTCGGTTTATTGCATCTATACTAGACATGATAAATTGATCAACATTGGATCCATCGCTGCCACCGATCCAGCTGGTAGTGTAGATAAGCCCTAAATCACATAATTATAATCCCATAGAAGTCTGTGCTCCCACTGGGGTACTGCATAGGTGGTACTCACTATAGGGCAGCAGTAAGGGTTTACGGCATCAACCTCAGAAGCTGTGGTAACTAAATGATACTGATTCACTATACCGTATTTTTCCTAGCACAGCATCAAGAGAGGCTTCAGACTCGTGCAGGCCTATACAACAGGAGCGCTGTGTGCAGGCACATTGCTGCATACAGTTAACTCAGGAAGTGCAAGGGGGGAGCTACGCACACCTACCACAGCTAAGCGAGGGGGCTAGGCAAGCGCTTGCTCAGAAGGGAGTTAGACGCAGTGGTTTCCCCAGGAATTGAAATTAGGGGGGGTGTTCGAATTTACAGGGGGGGTGTCAGGACCAATGAGATATGTAAAAGAGATATGAATAAAGTAAATGTTTTGTTAGGATTATGCAAATTTAACATAAGAATAATGCAAGTTACACCAAAACACATAACAGGTCTAGATTTCTAAAAAAAATATACATTTAAAAAAAAAGTATTTAATTTAAATTGACTTTTGAAAAGTAAGCCATCATAGGGTAAGAGGGAAGATCCTCTCATGGATCAGTAACTGGTTAAAAGATGGGAAACAAAGGGTAGGAATAAATTATCAGTTTTCAGAATGGAGAGAGATAAATAGTGGTATCCTTGAGGGGTCAGTACTGGGACCAGTCCTATTCAACATATTCATCTGGAAAAATGGGTAAACAGTGAGGTGGCAAAATTTGCAGATGATACAAAATTATTCAAGATAGTTAAGTCCCAGGCAGACTGCGAAGATCTACAAAGGGATCTCACAACACTGGGTGACTGGGCAACAAAATGGCAAATTAAAGTCAATGCTGATAAATGCAAAGTAATGCACATTGGAAAGCAATCTCAACTATACATACAAAATGATGGCATCTGAATTAGCTGTTAACACTCAAGGAAGAGATCTTGGAGTCATTGTGGATAGATCTCTGGGCTTGGCTACACTTACAAATTTGCAGCAGCACAGCAGTGTGAAAACACACCTCTGCGCGCAGCTGCAAATCTCGCAAAGCCGCCAGTAATCAAGCCAGCCCAGCGGCTGGGAGCCGCTCCAGCGCTGTCGTTTTTCCCACCACAGGAGCTGGAGTGAGGGAGGGAGCGCTGAGTTTTCTTTCAGCTGCACTTTTGACTACAGCGCTAAGCTTCAAGCGCGCGCGATGCCGCTGCGAGCAGCTACAGCTAAAAGAAAACATCCACTCCATGTGCAGCAACAGTCACAAAAGCAAACAATGTTGGGAATCATTAAGAAAGGGATAGATAATAAGACAGAAAATATCATATTGCCTCTATATAAATCCATGGTACGTGCACACCTTGAATAGTATGTGTAGATCTGGTCACACATCCTAAAATATATATATTGAAATTGGAAAAGGTACAGAGATGGGCAACTAAAATGATGAGGGGTATGAAACAGGAGGAGAGATTAAAGTGACTGGGAATTTTCAGCTTAGAAAAGAGATGACTAATGGGGATATGATAGAGGTCAACAAAATCTTGACTGGTGTGAAGAAAGTGAATAAGGAAATTTTATTTAATCCTTCACATAACACAAGAACTAGCAGTCACCCAATGAAATTAATAGGCAGCAGATTTTAAAAAAACAAAAGGAAGTATTTCCTCACACAATATAAAGTCAACCCAGGGAACTCTTTGCCAGGGGATGCTGTGAAGACCAAAACTATAACAGGATTTTAAAAAGAACTAGATAAATTCCTGGAGAACAGGTCCATCTGTGGCTATTAGCCAAGGATGAGAGGGATGCAATGCCATGCTCTGAGTGTCCCTAGCCTGTTTTCCAGAAGCTGGGAATGGGCAACAGGGGATGGATCACTTGATGATTCCCTGTTCTATTAATTCCCTCTGAAGCACCTGGCCTTGACCACTGTTGTAAGACAGGGTACTGGGCTATATGGACCATGGGTCTGACCCAGTATGACCATTCTTATGTAAAAATTAATTATAATAAAAATGTTTAGTACAGAAACTCCCCAACATAATGACCTCTCAAGATAGCAACAATGTGAGATAACAACCTTGGCAAATACTGCATTTTAAAAATCTTGGCCTACTGGGAAACATATTTATATAAGTTTCCATTCCCAGTCACAAATCTAGCATTCTGGAGCAAAGTGACTAAAATATAGTCCAACAAACAAATGTTTATTTAACATGCCCCTCACTTTTCCCTCCACCGCACTCCACTCACCGGTGATGTCCTTGGTCAGTGGAGACTCAGAGTTCAGAGGTGCTTTCACGTGAGTACACCTTCCAGGTGGGGGACAAAAAGGCACAGTTTGCTCTGGCCACGGCTGTTCGTTGTGCCATGGTTCACTTTACCACTCTGTTGCCAATGGCCCTGCACAGTCACCTTCTGCTGTCACCTACCACTGTGACCTCTGCGAGTTGGTCTCTTGAGGTTCCACCAGCTCTCAGTGATTTCAGCTGAGCTCTCAGTGCGGGAACCTTGCTGCTAGTGCAGTCTGGGCTGTCTCTTACACAAAAACACTGTACCCACAGGAACACTGTCCCACAACAGGACTAAGCAGATTGTCAGTGATTTCAGCTGCAGTGGTCACTTAACAGAACAAAAGACTATCTATAGAGCCTAATCAGCTCTGTCTTTAAACAGTGGAGAGGGACAGGTCCCCACCCTCTCTCTTGATGCCTTAAAATCATCACAGACTAAGTACAGTTCTACTGCCCTTTACTCATACAATAAGAACAACATTTCATCCCCCCTTCCCCCCACATTCAAGTGGTTTGTAACCCAACCCCAGCCAAAATCTATCACTTGGACAACACAGCTCTGTTTGCTGGATACCTAGGTAGATTAGGTGTGAATGTAAATATAATCTGGCCCTGAAGCCTTAGCCCCCAGCTCATCACTAGCTGTCAGGGAGAACTCATTTAGACTTTGCTTACAAATCATCATTTGAAATTATTAGGTTGGCAAACATCAACTAAATGAATGCACTGACATCATAAAAAACAGCTGTATAAGGAAGCAAGGAAGCTAGTCTATGTTCATACTTTTTCAGATACACATATTTTATCAGCAAAGAATCCTGTGGCACCTTATAGACTAACAGACGTTTTGCAGCATGAGCTTTCGTGGGTGAATACCCACTTCTTCGGATGCAAGTAGTGGAAATTTCCAGGGGCAGGTATATATATGCAAGCAAGAAGCAAGCTAGAGATAACAAGGTTAGTTCAATCAGGGAGGATGAGGCTGTGAATGGCTTGCCAACTACAGAACCAGTTTCTCCTCCCTTGGTTTTCACACCTCTACTGGTAGAACAGGGCCTCATCCTCCCTGATTGAACTAACCTCGTTATCTCTAGCTTGCTTCTTGCTTGCATATATATACCTGCCCCTGGAAATTTCCACTACTTGCATCCGAAGAAGTGGGTATTCACCCACGAAAGCTCATGCTGCAAAACGTCTGTTAGTCTATAAGGTGCCACAGGATTCTTTGCTGCTTTTACTGATCCAGATTAACACGGCTACCCCTCTGATACTTGACATATTTTACCATACACTGTATAAGCTTTTAAAGTGTGTATTAATGTTTCAGTTTAAATTCAGATTTCCAAACAGTCACTAAATTGGTATGTAACTAGCTCACAAAACTTGGGGGGGTGTTGGGAAAATTCAGGGGGGGGTGTAGGGAAATCACTGGTTAGACGTTGTAGCCCCTCAGGCTGATGGACTCCAGCCACTGAAGACACGGAGTCAGGCCACAAACATTGAGGGCAATAAAATAACACATGTGGGGCCTTATTTCACCTGGGTTTTCCTGAACCCTTCTCCTTGCAATCATTGGGGACAGAAATGTACTCGGGGTGAGTCACAGCCAAGGACAAACAAACACCCACCACAGCAGAGCTGCAATTGACAACCACTTCCGCACCCCCACCATTTCCTCGCGTCTGTCCCTTTAAATACCCAGGCGCACGCTCTCAACTCCCCCGGAGCCAGTGCTCCCGCTCCGTACACACGGACGCGCGCGCGCGCAGCCGCGAGCGCGCACCCCCCCATCCCCTTTCTCCCGCCCACACCAAGCTGCCCTCGCGCCTTGATTGGCTAAGCACTCCTGCGCCGGATAGTCAACATGGCCCGCGTGCAGGGCCGTGGCTCCTTGCGGGCCAATCGAGGTGGGTTTTATTGTGCGGGCTGCCTGAGCGTCGCCCAATGGGAAGCGGCCTTCTTGACGGCGGCGCAGCCCGACTGGGTCTGCCTGAGAGGAGCTTGAGCGCCGCTGGTGGGGCCGTGAGGAGACGCGAGGCCCGGGCAGGTGAGGCCGGTGGGGCCGGGCTGAGCGCCTTGTCCTTTCCCGGCAGTAGCTAGGTGGGAGGCCCCTTGCCTGGGGGCGAGGCCCGCCCTCCCTGTTTGCGGTTGGGGCGGCGGAGGCGGCCTCCCTAGCCAGGGGTGGGGCTCCGGGAGTGGCGTGGGAGGCCCGGGGCTCCCCCCTGGAGTCGGACGGGCCTAGCTCCGAGCGGGCAACGGTGCGCGGAGCTTCTGTCGCTGGCCCGGGAAAGTTCGGCTTCGCGAGGCGGCTGTGGCGGGCGTCTCAGTGATTGTAGGCCTGGCGTGAGGGTCCCCGGCCCCGCGCGCCTCCGCTCTGCTCCCCTGCGGGGAGGCCGGGCACGGGGGCGCTCCTTCCCCACCGCTCTGTTCACCTCGCTGCCACTTCGTCTCTTCTCCGGGTGCCCTGGGCAGGGACTTCACTTCTTCTACTCCCCTGCCCCGTTTACACGCTGCTGCCTCTCCCCAGGCATGCTGAGTGCGTAAGAGTCTTATTACCCTACTCAGTTGCTAGCTGCATTTCATATCCTCAAGCGGGCTGGGCCTGGCACGTTGACACATTCACAGCAGAAGGACAGAGGAAAAGGTATAGAGATACTAGGGGAAGGAGAAAACAGTTAAATTATCCAAATCACCTTGACTTATTGCCTGCTGTGTGGCAAGAGTAGGCCTTTAAAGGGAGTTTAAATATGGGCAAAGGAGGTTATGTGAACCAGCTTAAGGAATTTTTGTCCATTCCCTGTTTTTATTCCTCTTAAGTTTCCACAGCAGGAATATAAAGTTGATAGTAGGTTGCTGCCTACAAAGTTATGTATAAAAGGTCTGACACAGACGTTATAACTTTTTTTTGTGGTTTGGCTTACTCATGAATTGGGCCCTAACAAATTCACAGTCCATTTTGGTCAATTTCAGGGTCATAGGATTTTAAAAATAGTAAATTTCATGATTATAGTTATTTAAATCTGAAATTTCATGGTATTGTAATTGCAGGGGTCCTGACCCAAAAAGGAGTTGTGGTGGTGGGATGGCAAGGTTATTGTAGGAGGGCTTGTGGTACTGCTACTCTTACTTCTGCACTGTGCAGGCAGTGCGTTCAGAGCTGGGCAGCTGGAGTGTGGGAGCCCAGCGCTGAAGGAAGAGCCAGCAGCAGCACAGGAGTAAGGATGGCACGGGTATGGCATTGCTATCTTTACTTCTGCAGAGCTGGGCCCTCAGTCAGCAGCCACTCAGCTCTGAAGGCAGCAGCACAGAAGTAAGGGTGACACAGGTATGGCATTGCTATGGTTGGGTGCTGACAGCCCACAGCTGCCACTCTCCAGCTGCTCAGCCCTGAAGACAGCACAGAAGTATGGGTGGCAATACCACGATCCCCCTTAAAATAAGCTTATGACCCCTTTCTCCCTCCCCCCGGCAACTCCTTTTTGGGTCAGGACCCTCCCTCACTTTGAGACACACTGGTCTCCCCCATGAGATTGGCATAGTATAGGGTAAAAGTGCACACAAGACCACTTTTTATGGTCTGTGATGTGTTTTGTTTTTAGGGTAGGCTGGGGGAGGCGGTGCTAGCGCACGGGGCCCAGAGTGGTTGCTAGGGATGGCTCAGATGCCTAAGGGCCAACCAAGACTCAGGGCTTATTGAGCTAGATCGGGGCGGCTAAACTTTTTGGCCCGAGGGCCACATTGGGTTTCTGAAATTGTATGAAGGGCTGGTTAGGGGAGGCTGTGTGTGCCCCCCTCCCCCCAACAGCCAGGTGTGGCCCAGCCCCTACCCTCTATCTGACCCCCCCACACACACTTCTCGCCCTCTGACTCTTGCCCCATCCAACCCATCTCCCCCAGGACCCCTGCCCCATCCACATCCCTCTGCTCCCTATCCCCTGACTGCCCTGGACCCCCTGTCCCTGACTGCCCCCTGCTGCCCCATCCAACCTCTCCCCTCATTCCTGACTTCTCCCATGTATGCTTTGGCTTTTTGGCTGCTTTTGCCCTACTGGCTGGAGTCTCTGGGGCTGACTCTTATACAGCCCACATGGTGAGGTGGGAGAGGGGAGACCCCACCTGAGTCCCAGTGCACCCAGAGTGAGAGGGTTCTCTCCTGCACAATTCTGGATCCAGTGGCTAACTGAGTGGAGGGGTGGTCTGGTCCTGACGTGGCCTCATTTTACCACTCTCTTCCCAGTGCAGCAGGCTCAGTTTCTTCCTCTGTGTATTGGTTTACATGCAACTGTAAGGACTAGAAATCATTTTTTAAACAAAATGAAAGCTTTCTTTTTCAAAATGCATTCCCTCTTGTGGGATGGTGCCTCCTGACATTCAGCTTGCAGGACCTTTTTCAAAGCTGTGCCTGTTAGGGGTGAACAAGCCCTCCCTTCTGGGGCTGAACCTTTGTTTTTGGGCTCTACATGGGATGAGACCCTCCCCTACCCCCCAATTATTTCCATTCCTATGCTGCTTCAACTAACCTATATCGTGTCTGGTTTGCACCAGGCAGACTTTAATTACACCATGTTTCCCAGGACTAGTGAGGTGGGTGGATTTTTTTATTTTGTTCTTCTTTGTTTTAATATTCTGTCACTAATAGCATAATTTGAAGATAATGGTTTGCTTGAGGTAACTGAGACTACAACTTGTCCTGCAAAGCTTATTGGTGGTGATGCCCAAGAAATAACTCTTGAGTCTAAGCTCCAATATTTGAGTGCCAACCGTTACAAAACTGTAAACAGAGCTTACTTATAATGGAAATAATTATGGCAGTAAACATGGAGACTCCGTGATATCACTTACTTTCTCATTGAAATGCACTCTGATTGGTTGTCTGACTTGCATTTGAAAACACCTGGCTCTATCATACTTAACTCTTCCAGAATTCACAGGCAATTCTGTGATCTCTGTAGGAAGAGCTTGTTCTAAAAGTTGTACTATTTTTTGTGTCCTGTCCTTCTCTTCATTTTTCTCTAACTGGAAGAGCTCTGTTTGAAAGTCCCCCTTCAATAAGTGTTGAAACACTGGGAAAGTTCCAGAAGACTAGAATAATGCTAGTATTCCAGATTTTAAATAGAGTAAACAGGATGACCTGGGTAATTACAGGTAGGGCAATGAGTCTGTCATGTAGGTCACAGATTCCATGACTTTCCGTGACCTCCATGACTTCTGCAGCAGCCGGTGTTGGCTCAAAGCACAGCAGTTTAGGTGTATGGGATGGGGCGGGGGTGTGTGTGCAGTTCCTGGCCAATGGGAGCAGCATAGCTGGTGCTTTTGGCGGGACCAGTGCGTGGAGCCCCATGCTCTGTCTACCACCTAGGAGCTGCAGCCAGGACACCTGGAGCCAGGTAGGGAGCCCCTGCCAGCCCTGGCAACTGCCTTCAGCACCAGCAGGGGTCCCAGGCCATGGTCTGTCCCCCCACACCCTCCAGCACCAGCAGGGTCCTGGGCCAGTGCCCCTGGACTACACACACACATCCTCGCTCCTCTCAAAGCACCCGCAGCCCCCCGCCCAAGTTTTCGTTAGGGGTATATAGTAAAAGTCATGGACAGGTCACGGGCCATGAATTTTTGTTTACTGCCCGTGACTTGTCCATGACTTTTACTAAAAATACCCATGACTAAAATGTAGCCTTAATTATAGTCCAGTCAGTCTGACATTGATCCTTGGGAACATAATGGAGCAGCTGATATAAAACTCAGTTAATGGAGAATTTGAGGATGGTAATGTAATTAATGCAAATCAATATGGATTTATGGAAAATAGTCTATCAAACTAACTTGATACCTTTTTTTCTAATGAGATTACAAGTTTGGTTGATAAAGATAATAGTGTTAATGTAATACTTAGACTTAGGACCACATGACACTGTGATTTTAAAAACTAGAATGATATAAAATTAACATGCACACATTAAATGAATTCGAAGATGGCTAACTAATAGGTCTCAAAATTTAATTATAAATGGGAAATATCATCAGACGGGTATGTTTCTATTGGGTCTTGCAGAAATCAGTGCTTGGCCCTACTGCACTATTTAACTCTTTTATTAATGACCTGGAAGAAAACGTAAAATCACAAGTGTGCAGATAACACACGTACTGGGGGAGTGGTAAATAATGAAGAGGAAAGGTCACTGATACAGAGTCATCTGGATCGTTTGCTTGAGCACAGCTTCTCAATGTCTGTTTAATATGGTTAAATGTCAATGTATACATCTAGGAACAAAGAATATAGGCTATACTGACAGGATGGCATGCTCTGTCTTGGGAAGCAGTGACCCTGAAAAAAGACTTGGGGGGTGGGAGGGTGTTGGTAGATAAGTAACTTAACATGACCTCCTGCAGTGCTTGGAGGTATAGACATGGGAATCTTGAATAGGAATAAAGAGGTTATTTTATGTCTGTTTGGCACTGGTACAACTGCTGTTGGAATAGTGTGTCCAGCTCTGGTGCTTGAAATTCAAGAAGGACATTGATAAACTGGAGAGAGTTCAGAGAAGAGCCATGAGAATGGTTCAAGGATTAGAAAACACACCTTTTAGTGACTGAGATATTGAGTCTGTCTTTGTAGCTTAACAACGAGAAGGTTAAGGGGTGACTTGATTGTAGTCTGTGAGTATCTACACAGAAAATAAGTATTTAATGATGGACTCTTCAGTCTAGCATAGCAGTTCTCAAACTGTGGGTTGGGACCCCATAATGGGTCACAACCCTGTTTTAATTGGGTTGGCAGGACTGGCGTTAGACTTGCTGGGGCCTGAGACCAAAGCCCCAGGGCTTCAGCAGTGGGTGGTGTTCAGGTCACAGGCCCCCCACCTGGGGCTGAAGTCCTTGGTCTTTGGCTTTGGACACCTCCCTCCCCTGTCCTGGATGGTGGGGCTCAGGTGAGCTCAGGCTTCGGTCCCCCTTCCTGGGATCATGTAGTAATTTTTGTTGTCAGAAGAGGGTCGTGGTGCAATTAAGTTTGAGAACCCCTGGGAGCAGAGAAAGGTATAATGCAATGCAATGACTGGAATTTGAAACTAGAACAATTCAGATTGGAAATAAGGCATACATTTTTAGTGGTGAGATTAACTAATCATTGAAACAATTTACCAATGGAAGTGGTGGGTTCTCCATCACAAATAATTATTAAATCATGATTGAAAGTTTTTCTAAAAAATAGGCTGTAGGAATTTTTTTGGAAATTCTGTGGCCTGTGTTATATCAGAGATCAGACTAGCTGGTCACATTCCTTCTGGCCTTGGATTCTGTGAATGTCCCAAACTTCTAAATTCTGACACCTCAAATTTCTAGGAGATACGTAAGTACTTGATACTAGAATATTGCAGCAGCAGTTGGTGTCTTGATGTTAATTTATTATACCTATCATGTAGGAGATTGGCCTTCCTCAGAGCTTCCTTGACACATGGCAATAGTCAAACTGGGCCTTAGGCCCCAATCCACAAAGGTACTTAGGCACCTATATCCCAGCCTTTGACTCCTAAGTCACAATTGTAGGCTCTACTGTGATAAAACTCCATCTGACTTCTGTAGGTGCCTAAATTTTCAGGGTAAACATTCTCTAGGTGCAGAAGTTTCTGCCTCTGGACATGTGCATTGCTGCCTCACTTTAGGTTTCCTGAACCTAAACCCCAGATCAGTGCACGAACCAGGGGAAGATAGGCATTCTCCCACCTATCTCCCATGTGGGGCTTGATCAGGTAGGTGTGCTCAGAGGTTGCATACCAGATCAGGTTTAATTCAAAATCTGTCTGCTGGAGAAGGAAGAGGGAGGTTGTGCCCACCTTAACTTCTAGCTCATTGGTTAGAACACATAACTGGAATGTGGGAGACCTGGGTTCAGCTCACACACGCCCCCTCTCCCCTGCCTCATGAAGGGAGAGGATATGAATAAGAGTCTCCTACCTCTCAGGAGAGTCCTCTAATCACTGAGCTATGGGATATTCTGATGTAGGGCTCTCTAAATCTCTCCTGTTGAAGCTTGGGATGAATATGCAAATAGTCATTGGGTCAGAGAGACTGAGAATAAGACTGGTGTTTAGGGCCAGGTATGAGGTTTAGTGTGGGGGCAAGAGATAGAAGATGATGCTGTAAATACTGCATGCTCTCTGTCCTCTCAAGTTAGGAAAGAGTATGGGAGGAAAAGACTAGGAAGTGGAAAAAGGGGAAATCTTGATAATTAAAACTTCCGAGTCAGGAGTATTTCAGCTCTTTAGTTGTACTGCCCTTTGTCATGTTTGTATTTGAGAATATATATGTGCACTCCTGTTTGGGACAGGAGGTAAATGAGATGACTAAGTACTGGGTAACATAAGAGGAAAAATTCCTGTTTTAGAAAAGGTGCGGGGAACCTAAATGGAGGTCATCAAATAGAACTATCTTACTGATACATAACCTAGGCTTTAACACCTGTTTTTAGTATATAGCTCAGGTTTTATGATGCCATAGGAACAGATTACAGGCTGAAATACTTACTTTTAAGGGATGTAAAGAGCTATTTAGCAATTTAAAAACAAATACTCCATGAGTTCACATCCTAGAACAGCTGCTCATAAACTTACATTCAGATGTGATGCTCGGTGTGACCAGTCCGGTGAAAGATGTACAGTACATAAGATCCTGCTTATGGCTGTTAACTGTTCCTTAGCAGATCCTGCAGCTATTATTGCAAGCATCTTGAGGTTTTAATCAGATTTTGATAATTTTATATGAGAACAGTATTTTGTGTCCTAAACATTTTATATTTTAATTTGTAGGTGGATACAAGCATACAGATGGCAGATAATAGGTAAGTCAGAATGCTCTCAATATCTGTTCTAAACAGAAATTGTTTGCTACTTACCCATCTTCAGAGCTCGCCAGTATCTTAGTGAGTGGTTCTTTCATGAAACTTGGCAAATCAAAAATAGAGAAGGCTAGCCAGAACATTAATGCTTTATCCCACAAAAAGGGAAGATGAATTGGTGCATAGGAAGCTAAGAATGTTGCACAAATGGTCATGTGTAAAATCACTCTGTTCTTAGTATTGTCTACTTCTGAGGGCATTCTGCGCACAATATTTAAAAAATTCTGCCAATTTTATTTGTCATATAAATGTGGATGCTCCAGCATGGCATTGGGGAGCACAGGCCACTGGCTGCACAGAGGTGGAAGATCACTGTGCAGCCTCCACCCACCCAGACTCAGCGGTGAGGCTGAACCCAACCCTTACATAGTGCAAGGACAGGGCCAGCCCTACAGAAACACCCCAGGGCCCCTCCAGGTGTGGGCAGGCAGGCTCAGCAAGGCAGGATCCAAGTGTGGAGGGTCTTAGTGTGGGGGGGATTCAGGTGTGTGTTGAGAGGATTCGGGGGGGGGGTGCAGGCGACTCAGTGGAAGATCTGAGTGTGGAGGGGGATCTGGGTGCACAGGGGCTTGTTGGAGGGTTCTGGGGGTAACAGTAATGGGATTCTGTAGTGGGGTCCAGGTGAAGGTGCGGGGGGTCTGGGAGAGGGGGGGAAGAACTTAGTAGGGGAGTCTGGGTGTCGGGAGCTCAGTGGAGGGCCCAGATGCTGGGAAGAGTGGGGATGAGGATCCAGGTGCAGCTAGTTGGGGCTCGGTGGGGTGGGGATCTGGGTGCGGATGGCTCGTCAGGGTGGTCCAGGTGCAGGGAAAGTGGGGCTCATTGTGGAGGCGTTTCTGAGTGCAGGAGGGTGGGGGTGAGGCTCAGCAGGAGGGTCTGGGTATGAAGGGGTCTGGATGCATGGGGGTTGGGCGGATGGGGGAACAGCTCACTGTACAGGGATCCCACTCCCTGCAGCTGAGGAGCGATGAGTGCAGGAAGCAGGGGAGTTTGCAGAGCTTACTACAGCTTGGGAGAAATCTGGGGGTGGGTCTGACCCAGCCTCGGATGCTGTGCAGGGGAAGAGGAAGTCCCCTCCTCCCCAGCCCAGCCGGGAATAGCAGATGAGCCCAGCGCAGGGTAGGAGCCATCCGCTGGGTCTTCCCCAGTCCTGCCCCCTGCCCCACGGTGATTTACCTCTTTGCCGACTGCCCTGGGCACCTGAAACTTACTGCAGGGGAGGGTTGCATGACCACTCTTGTGGCTTCCCTTTGTTTCCACATCAGAAAGTCTTTTTTTCTGCAGGGAAGCAAAGAAATCTGCAGGGAACATAAATTCTGTGCATGTTCTGTGGTGCAGAATTCCTCCAGGAGTAATTGTCTTGACTCTGAATGAAATATATTACAGTTATCTTAAAATAACTTCCTTGTTATCTAAATGTCCATCTAAAGTTTATCAACATAATAGTTTAAGTGGTATAAGCACTTTTCAGTTTGCTGGTAAGCTAGTCTTATTTTTTTAAGAAGAGCAAGGTGAGCACAAACTGAAATTGCAACTTTTTTTTTCTAATTTGTTAAAAGTAACTGCTTTTATTGCGATTCAGAAAAAATCCCTCTTGATCTGAGGTTTTACAGGGATAGGGAAATAATCTGAGTTTTGAGGCCCTGTGCTGTATTTAATTCTTCTGGATTGTATACTTTTGTAGAGTCCCAACATTGCTCCTGCCTCATTGGGAGAGAGTCCCCAGTGTAATTACTCCCTTTTGTACTAAGATGTTGCTTATATTTTAAGTTCCTCAGGGGAAAGAACATATCATGACCTTGATCTTGTACAAAGCTGGACATGATGCACAAAACATTATTCCTACACATGAAGGACTTCGCTTCCACCAAAATCTAATGTTCTAAAACTAAGTTTGTGAACTAGAGTTTAGTAAAAATACACTGGTCTCTGAAACAAAATTCACATACTGATAGCAAAGGTTCAGCTTTAACTAACTTGCCCTAGCAGCTCTCCTTTTACCATCTTTAGGGCAAATCTGATTCTCAGATTTCTCTTATTCTGTGGTAATCAGAGTGGCTTCTTTGACTATTTAATTAGAAATATATTCCTTACATCTGAGTAGGGAAATAATATAAAACACTGCATCTGGCATATTTTTTTTTTTACTTTCATAGGTGCTAGTGTATCAAGGCCTTACTTAACTTGCGATATTGTGGAATCTGCAATTTCCACAATATTAGGCTTCCACTGCAGTTTTGACAGTAGGAGCACCAGGTGGCCAACAGCGGAAAAGTAATGGACCACAAATAATAAGGTCCATTATTACGTTTTTGAAATTACCCATGGGTTGTCTGCAACTCAGCCACAATTTTTTGATAATCATCCTGCAGTTCAGGTAGGGCCTTGCATATTGTGCATTACAAGTATACGGACACATTGCCCTGAAGAATTTACAGTCTAGTTAAGAAACAATAGTTTATGAAAAATTGTAAAAATACATGTTTTCTTGCATTTGAATTTAGAGATTATTTGTTCAATGGATTCACAGACTGGTCTGTGAACCACCAGTGGCTTGGGGAGCACTTGCTGACCAGCTACATAGTGCTGGGCCCTTTTTATCTACAGCAGCTAAATTGAGTAAAAGATGGCTAAAAATACTTCCCTTTCTCTGTATCACTTTTCTATGTAAGTAATTGCTGTAGCTGCAACAAGGTTGTTATGCTGTTGTGAATGAGTGAGCGTAAATTGTAGTGGAGATGGTTCACAGATTTACCTTCTAATAAAATATGGTTCACTCTGTTAAAGTTAAGGAACCATTGACAAAGCCCAGTCTGCCCTGCAGGTATCAAGAGACATACCTATTTACATTTGATCTCTTCAAGTCCAAATTATGTTGCTGGGGAAGCTTTTATAGCCAGCACATCTCCCAGAACTTGATTTTAATGGGTTCATATGATTTTTTCCTTCTAAATGTAAACCCTGATTGTTCCTGAATTTCAGGTTATCCAAATTTCAATAAACAAATCCCCAAATATGTTTATCTGAAATTCTTGTTCTTTTCGGGTGTTCTGATTTGATTCCTATGCTGAGAGAGGCTTTGAATGATTAGTTTTACCTATATTTCTCCTTCCAAACTCTTTAAATAGTGAGGTATCTCTCCACTCTTAGATGAAAATCAAATAAGCCTTGCTCAAATACCTTGTGTCACAACATCCTCGTGGCCAAGGGAGGATGGATGCAGCTCCAGGGTCACTCAGTCGATGTGAGAGCCTTCCAAACAGGGTTAGGTGTTGACTCTACAGCTCCCTCAGCTTCTTACTTTCATGAGAGAAAACAATTAGCTTGATATCCAAACTCTGATATCCAGGTCTCAGACAACTGAACTCAAGGTACTGATGACAACAGATGTCTTTTAATGGGATCTACATATTTTTAACATTCTTTAAAAATAGCATTCTTTTATATGTAATATAAAATACTTTCAGTGATTTCATAATTAGATGTAGTAGCAAATATTGAGACGGTGTTACCTTTTGGTGTGTAAATCTAACTTTGGCTTCTTTAGTAAAGCAGAAGATGCTGCATCAGATTCTGTGGAAGCTGCTAAACATGCAAGTGATAAAAAAGGTAAGTGTGAATTCTAAGTAGCTGTATACGGTTATACTAATAGTGGTAAGCCTCCTGTTTCTCTTGTATGCTTAAATCCTTTTCTATACAACTACAAAAATGTTTACATCCAAAATGGTGTATGCATGTCTCTCTTTAAGGCTCTAGTAGTGACCCGTAGTTAAGGCTGAGAGGCCATTTCTAAGTTTTGACCAAATCAGTTGATCCAATTTTGTTCAAATGTGAAAACCCTTATCTTTGATCAGAACACTTTGCAACTAAATAAAATGATAAAATAGAAACTTCAGACTTGGCTTGTAAAGCTCTGGCAAGTTTCTTCAGAGTTTGAAGATCATTAGTTGCATATCTGTAAACATTTTAAAATGTTCAGTCTTTTGTGCACATCACATCTACAAATACATTAGAAGCAAGAGGAAGACCAAGGACAGTGTAGGCCCATTACTCAATGTGGGGGCGGGGCACAATAACAGAAAATGTGAAAATGGCAGGGGTGCTTAATCACTTCTTCGCTTCAGTTTTCACCAAAAAGGTTGTTGGTGGTTGGATGTCTAACATAGTGAATGCCAGTGAAAATGAGCTAGGATCAGAGGCTAAAATAGAGAAAGAACAAGTTAAAAATTACTTCAAGTTAGAGGTCTTCAAGTCACCAGGGCCTGATGAAATGCATCCTAGAATACTCAAGGAGCTGACTGAGGCGATATCTGAGCTATTAGCAATTATCTTTGAAAAGTCATGGAACACAGGAGAGATTCCAGAAGACTGGCACTATATTTGCCCTGTTCCAATCTATAAAAAGGGAAATAAGGACAGCCCGGGGAATAAGGACAACCCAGGGAATTACAGGCCAATCACCTTAACTTCTGTACCCAGAAAGATAATAGAGCAAATAATTAAGCAATCAATTTGCAAACATCCAGAAGATAATAAGGTGATAAGTAACAGTCAGTATAGTATATCTAACATAGTGTGTATATATAACAGTCAGACGTGGTATAGCTTGACTTTAGTCTCACATGACCTTTTCATAAACAATCTAGGGAAATGCAACCTAGATGGAGCTATTATAAGGTGAGTGCAAAACTGGTTGGAAAACCATTCCCAGAGAATAGTTATCAATGGTTCACAGTCATGCTGGAAGGGCATTATGAGTGGGGTCTCGCAGGGATCTGTTCCATCTCCAGCTCTGCTAATATCGTCATCAATGATTTAGATAATGGCATAGAGAGTACAGTTATAAAGTTTGCAGACAATACCAAGCTGGAAGGGGTTTCAAGTGCTTTGGAGGATAGGATTAAAATTCAAAATGATCTGGACAAACTGGAGAAATGGTCTGAAGAAAATAGGATGAAATTCAATAAGGACAAATGCGAAATACTCCATTTAGGAAGGAACAATCAGTTGTGTACACACAAAATTGGAAATGACTGCCTACGAAAGAGTACTGCACAAAGGGATCTGGGGGTCATAGTGGACCACAAGCTAAATAAGTCAACAGTGTAACACTGTTCCCTCCCCCCCCCCCCCCCAAAATGAACATGGTTCTGGGATGTCTTAGCAGGAGAGTTGTAATCAAGACACGAGAAGTAATTCTTCCGCTCTACTCCAAGTTGATTAGCCCTCAACTGGAGTACTGTGTCCAATTCTGGGTGCCACATTTCAGGAAAGATGGGGGCAAATTGAAGAAAGTCCACAGAAGAGCAACAAAAATGATGAAAGGTCTAGAAAAATATAACCGATGAGGGAAGATTGGAAAAATTCGGTTTGTTTGGCCTGGAAAAGAGGGGACATAATAGTTTTCAAGTACATAAAAGGTTGTTCTTAACCGCTGAGGTTAGGACAAGAAGCAGTGGGCTTAAATTGCAGCAAGGGAGGTTTAGGCTGGACATTAGGAAAAACTTCCTAACTGTCAAGGTGGCTAAGCCCTGGAATAAATTGCCTAGGGAGGTTGTGGAATCTCCATCAGTGGAGATTTTTAAGAGCAGGTTAGACAATCATCTGTCAGGGATGCCCCAGGTAATACTTAGTCCTGCCATGACTGCAGGGGACTGGATGAGAAGACTTCTCGATATTTCTGCCAGTCCTATCATTAGTTCTTCACTATATGGGATTTTGAACATGCTTGAAATCTGTTCGCCAAAGAATGTCCTTTGTTGGTGAAGACAGGAAAAAAACTTAGGCTGAATCTTTCAACAGATTCTAAAATTCAAATTAAAGACTTCATCATCTGTGCTCACACAGTGGGATGCATTAAGGTTGCACAGGCAACCTTAATACTGGCATTGCATAATCTGGGTGCTTGACTTTGCAATCTTAAATTTCTTTCATAGGTGTTTTTGGTAAATTTAGAAATACATTGGAGCCAGCACCAAGCACCTAAAATGCTTTCAAAACTGTATTTTAAAAAAAGCAGCTTTTATGCTTAAAGGCCAGCATGCTTAAACCCCATGCTTCATATCAGGCTACCAGTCCCTACTATTAAATTGTATCAAAAATCTTTCCAAGGCTTTGGCAGTCTTAAACTATATGTGAAGCTTATTAAATTTGAGCAGGCCACGAGAGAGAGAGAGAGAGATAAAAAGCATAGATTTTTCTACTAAGAGTATCTTGGTGCTTCCCATGGCAGAATTTAACTTTGGGAGCAGTGCAATAGATCTGAACTCCCACAGTGGGACATGGGAAAACAGGATCTTTCAGGTAATTGGCTCCCACACCATCTGAAGAGTCTGGTAAATTGTAACCAGAATCTTGAATTGTATTTGAAAATGAATAATGGCCAGTACAGTGCTCATAGCAGCTTGCCAAGCTCAAAAGCTAGGCTGCTACATTCTGCATTACTCACAGCTTTTGACCATTTTAAAGGGCAGCCCCAGTTAGTTTGCAACCTGGCCAAAAATATAACACAGTAGTTTTCTGTGTTCTTCCCACTCCCACCTCCTGTTTAAGACTAGTTCAAGCTCTTGAGCCAGGTTTAAATGGAGGGTAGAAGAACGTGCAAGTCCCAGATGCTCTTCAGGGAAAATTATGAATCCACCATGCCCCATCACTCCTGCTGTGAACCTTGATTGCAAAGGTTGGCCATACTTCTCAACTGGAAAAGATGCAGTTGGCATCCTCATGTCATTCTCAGATGCAAACTAAGGAAATGTGGTCTACATGAAATAACTATAAGGTGGGTGCACAACTGTTGGATAGAACATACTCAAAGATTAGTTATCAATGGTTTCCTGTCAAATTGGGACGGCATATCTAGTGGGGTCCCAAAGGGGTCAGTTGTGGGTCTGGAACGAAGTCATTAATGAAAATACTGAATAGATAATGGAAAGGAGAATATGCCTATAAAATTTTCAGATTACATCAACTAAGAAGGGTTGCAAGCACTTTGGAGGATATGATTAGAATTCAAAAGGACCTTGACAAATTAGAGAATTGGTCTGAATTCCCCAAGATTAAATTCAATAAATAGAAGTACAAAGTACTTCACTTAGCAAGAAAAAAAATTCAATTGCACAAATACAAAATGGGGAATAAAGTGGTGGTACTGCTGAAAAGAATCTGGGAGTTATAGTGGATCACAAATTGAATGAAAATCAACAATGTGATGCAGCTGTGAAAAAAAACTAATCATTCTGGGGTATGCAAGACATTGGAGGTAATTGTCCCACTCTACTTGGCACTGGTGAGGCCTCATCTGGAGTACTGTGTCCAATTCTGGGTGCCAGATCTTAGGAAATATGTGGAAAAAGTGTACAGAGTCTGGAGGAGAGCAAGAGAAAATCTAAAAGGTGTAGAAAACCTGATGCATGAGGAAAAGTTTGAGGGGGGGGGCAGAACCCTTGGCATTTTTAGTCTTTAGAAAAGACTGATAAGTATTCAGATATATTAAGTACTGTTAAAGAAGACAATGATCAATTTTCCCCCATGTTTACTGAAGGTAGAATAAAAAGTAATTGGCTTAATCTGCAGGAAGCGAGATTTAAATTAGGAAAAAGTTCTGTGTGTAAGAATAGTTAAGCTCTGCAATAGGCTCCAAAGGGAGGTTGTGGAATCCCCATAATTGGAAGTTTCTAAAAAGTTGTACAAACACCGGTCAGGGATGATGTAGGTTTACTTGGTCCTGCCACAGCACAGGGGACTAGACTTGATGACCTCTCAAGGTTCCTTCTGTGCTACGTTTCTATGATTCTGGGATTCTCCGTATGCATTTTCCTGCCCATCAATATCACTTCTCTCTTTCTGGTTTGAGCCTGAACCAATTTTGCTGCTGTTGAAAGTCCAGTACAGTGGTGATTATAGTTATGATCCAGAGGTTCAATAATATTGCTTAATGGTGCTACCAAAATATTAAATATAGCACCAAATCAATCCAAACGTATTCAGATTTGTATTAAGAATGTTTTTATTTTCATAGAAAAGCTAGCAGATCAAGTGATGCAAAATCCACAAGTCTTGGCAGCTCTGCAGGAGCGACTTGACAGTTCGTCTCATACTCCTTCAAGCTATATTGAAACGTAAGTACAATGCATATCTCACTTTCAGCAAGACCGAAAAAATAACAGACCAGAGTTACTATTTAGTCAGAAAATGGAAATGTCAGAGTATGGTGTGTTGCTGCTTTAATAGATGGTGCAATGGCCACCACTGTAGAGAGGAGGACCCAAATTGCTCTAGATCAGTTCCATAAACTACTAATCTAAGATTGCATCCTGATAGGAGAGTAGTTCAGTTTAGTGGTAAGTTAAAACTGAACACTATTCAGACTTTATGTCCATCTTCAATTCCCCTTAACTGGGATATGGATGACTTCTCTGAGATTGCTTCTGTCATTATCTCTCTTCACTGGATTATGCTTGGGTTTTAGAACTGGGTTCTCTAGGGTCAGTACTAGAGATATAAAATGAAGGATTCAACACTTCTGAAACATTCTCTTCTGCATGAGAGTGTGAGAACAGGCTAATCTGTTCAGGGAAGCTTTTGGAGGTTTGGTTCATATCTGGGAATTTGGCCTTGTTTTGTCAATATATACATTTATATGTTTCAGAGTACAGCCCATGAATACATGCTTTTCTTTACAAAATACACAATTATTTTCCATAGAAGGGTTGACATAATTGTAATTGCACAAACTTAGATGTGAAAAAAGAAGTTACTTTCTGCCATCTGAAATATATGGGGGGGCTGGTGGTCTAGGGCAGGGGTCGTCAGCCTTTTAGAAGTGGTGGTGTGCTAAGTCTTCATATATTCACTCTAATTTAAGGTTTCGCGTGCCAGTCATACATTTTAACGTTTTTAGAAGGTCTCTTTTTATAAGTCTATAATATATAACTAAATTGTATGTAAAGTAAATAAGGTTTTTAAAATGTTTAAGAAGCTTCATTTAAAATTAAATTAAAATGCAGATCTTCCCGGACTGGTAGCCAGGACCCGGGCAATGTGAGTGCCACTGAAAATCAGCTCATGTGCCACCTTTGGCACGCGTGCCATAGGTTGCCTACCCCTGGTTTAGGGGATGGAAGATAATAGCAGGGATCTCAAACTCTATTTACCTTAGGGTCAGTGCCAGTCCTCAAATCCTCCTAGCGGGCCAATGTCACTGAAGATGGTGTTCAGAAAAGAAAACATTTATATTGTATTTTTTATTTCTAATTTCTTAGAAATAATAAAACTGTCATACAACTTTATACAATTCTTCCTCTGCCAGAGAGTTTTTAGTTTCAGAGGGGTAGCTGTGTTAGTCTGTATCAGCAAAAACAGTGAGGGGTACTTGTGGCACCTTAGAGATTAAAACATTTATTTGGGCATAAGCTTTCGCGGGTTTTAGCCCACGAAAACTTATGCCCAAATAAATTTGTTAATCTAAGGTGCCACAAGTACTCCTCAGTTTTTAGTGTTTGCCAAACACCTGGCAATGCTTCAGTTCTGTCAGTTTGTTGATGTTTGGCCTCAGTGACTGAGCAGTTGAAACCTTCAAGATTGCAGCAAGGTGTGCTTCAGATAATTGTTTGGTATTTTGACTTGTTTATATTCATTGTGGGGGAAAAAATGATGCTGCCTCCATGGCTGACTCTGCCCGGCAACTAATGATGATATCTCTGTCCCTCTCCCTCAGAGAATGGGAGCTATGGCGGGGCGGTGCCTGTAGCGAACATTGCCAGCAGCGTGGCTGCCTGCATCTCTCCTCCGCCAGCTGCAGTGGGGAGGTTCTTGGGCTGCAGATGGCCCTCGGGCCAGGAGTTTCAGACCCCTGATAATAGTATCAAGGACAACATGGATAAGAGAAGATTCTTATAAAGCTTTGAAATGCCCTGTTAAAAAAGGAACGTGTGGGGGGATGTTAAGGCTAAACCAACCCTTCCTATGACTAAATAGTATAGCTATAATATCAGGATAATGCACAATGACTATTAGATGTGAAGATGCTAACTTTCTAGACTTACAGAGCTGTTTATTTCTAGGTTACCAAAAGCAGTAAAAAGAAGAATTGATGCCTTGAAACAACTCCAGGTGAAGTGTGCCCATATAGAAGCTAAATTTTATGAAGAAGTTCATGATTTAGAGAGAAAATATGCAGCCCTCTATCAACCTCTCTTCGATAAGGTAGGAAGACTATAAAGATCTTTTCAAAACTGCTGTTTTCTCAAACTTCCTTTGTTTGGAGGTAAATAGAGAAGAGTAAAATAAAAACAAATAGAAACAAATTATCTCTCCTTTCTCTTTCCCCCTCCTCCCCCCGCCCCAGCTGCCTTAAAGAGAAGCTTGGATTACCAATCTAGAACTCTAGCCCTGTTCTTTTCTCATCCTGTCAGATGTTCCATATTGTAAAAACTGTACTTCCAGTGATAAAGGCTGGGGTTAATTACTCCTTTCGTAACTCTAAAGAGGGGAACTGTTGGAGAGCTGTGTAAAGCACACTCTTCTATTCCTCTTGATTGTATTAACTCCTCCAAGATTTATGGACAGTTTTCCTATTTACAGGATTCTATAGCTGGTGCAATAGCATATCCAAAGCATGTTCTTGATATCACTACTCTAGCACCAGTCAGTCAGTTAGGTCTTCTGCAAGGCCTGGCACTCAGACTAGTTGACTATATATTAAAATATAAACAAAACCTCACAAAGGAATGAAACGGGCCAACAAAACAAGGCAATACCTTGAAAATCCCTGAACTTTTTGCTGGGTGTAAAAGAAGGTATATAGTGAGTCTGTATCCTATACCTGGGCTCTTGGGTTTATTAGAACTGCACTAGATAGTACATTTTAGCAACTTTTCTAGATCCCAGCCTCCTCACTTTAAAAATTGTTTCAAAAACCGTAACACACAAACAAAACTATTGATGCTATGACAATATTCATAAGCCACGCTTTCTTTTGTTTACATTCAATAATGAGAAAATAGCAAAAACCTTTCTGGAGGTGGAGGGTGGTGTACATTTTCTCAAATGTAGACATCTACACAAAGTAGACAAAGATTCTTCTCTTTGACAGAAGAATTCCTTTAATTGGTAGAGAACATTCTTTAGTACAACAGATTGTTTGTTCTTAATGTCAACTCTTGGTTCTTACCTAAATTTTAGCTTTAACATTCACCGTGTTAGATATAAATAATAATGAATTCTTTGAAGACAATTTCATCCTCTGTCTGTTCATGTCTTCATTTTCTTTGCATAGCTAATGCATTTTTCTGTGTAATCGATAGGATTGTAATTGGACTTCTCTTGTATGTGAAAAGTGTATTTGTGGCCTGCTGCGAACTCCTACAATTGATACCCGTGACTCTGAATTTCCTGACATTGACCATATAAAAAACACTGCAGTTTTTGATAGTGCGACAGATTCTCAGATGGCGCACAGCTTCTTTACTCTGGAGCATTGGCAGAATCTGGCCCCAGGAGGCTCATACTAGTGTAGGGGAATCTTCTGGTGACATAGAGCTAGTATACTGGTTTTGCACTAGCTCTCCTTGCTGCTGGCCAAGTGTGTGTGGCTGGTGCTTTACTAAGCCCTGCTGGTCTCTGGCTGCATTTTCAGCCTCTTGATGGTGTTGGCAGCCTGTGTAACTCAGCCATTAGGCTACTCCAAAGTTAAGTTGAGGACTTGTCTGGTGCAGAGCCAGTGAAAAAGTGAACCATATACCATATTTGCAGTCTCCATCTTTCCTCCATTGCTGTGATCCTCTGCTGTGGCTGAGGATTTCTCTTTTGTACAGAACTTTTTTTGCTTCCCTGTGTGTAAGGGTCTCTAGCAAAAGTGCAGCTAATGCCTGGTCTATAGTAGAAAATTAAGTGACGGTTATACTGACCTAGGGGTGTGAAAATTCAACACCTCTGAGCTATGCAGTTAAACCAACCTAACCCCCATTGTAGACAGTGCTAAGTCGACAGGAGAAGCCTTTCCGTCAGCATAGGTAGTATCTTCACAGAAATGCTATAGCAGCAGAGTGGTTTATTTGCAGACATACCCTGACTGCTATACAAGAGTAGGAACAATAAAACTGTATTTGACAACTGTTTTTATAGCCAAAGTATGTGAGCTAAGTTATTTTTGCTGACATTCAGTGGTATCTATTTGAAATTGTAGTAAAGTACAAAACAGACAATTGTGACTTCCACTTTTTTGATTTCACTTTAAACATAAGTAACTCTAGTCCTGTTTAGTTCATTTATGTTGCAACTTACTGTTAATACATGTGGTAACCACCCTAATAAGTTGTCTGTTAGCTTCATGCTCTTACCCTAATAATTGGGGATACTTATCTATCCTATTAGTAAGTCAATTGTTTTCCTTGTTTTTTTTTTTAAGGATTGTTTTGCAAGCTGGAAGTCATTACGAGAGAATTAGTTTTTGTATTTTGCCAGAGGCAGTAATTTTGCCCAACCTTTCATAGCAGCCCAGGGAATTGTTCAGAGTAACCTTAATTACTGCTTTAATATTTTCTCCCTTAAATGTATAATTCTCTTGTGCAGAGAAGGGACTTTGTCATTGGTGAGGCTGAACCTACAGATGCAGAGTCAGAGTGGCACAGTGAAAATGAGGAAGAAGAAAAACTAGCTGTGAGTAAAAACAAGCTAATCATTAGTTTGAAAATTTGATAAAGGACTAATTTTGTTTATATAGCCTGAAAGATACTGTCTTAAATCTAATCTTTTTGAAATCTAGATTTCTTATAGAACTCTTGTAATAAGCACAAGCCTGGACTGAACACAATGACATATAGGACTTGTCTACACGAACAGTTAGTTCTTGGCAAGTTGGGGTGTGAATTTAATCTACCCCATTCTAGTCCGCCATGGACATTTAGTTCACAGCAAGCTAGAGTAAGAATCTATGCCACGCTAGCTTTCCACGGACCAATTATCTGTGTGGACCTTGCTGACATGTATTAACAGTTTAATTCTCTTTGATATCATCCTTTTTCAAGAGGACCAGATCAAAGTATATTATCAAACGAGTTAATGCGTGTCAGCAGGGTCCACACAGATAGTTGGTCCATGGAAAGCTAGTGTGGCATAGATTCTTACTCTAGCTTGCTGTGAACTAAATGTTTACATAGACAAACCCAAACTTTATTCAGTGTTCTAAAATTATAATCCAGTTTACTTTTAATTTTTCACTTAAGCAAAAATACCTAAGATAAGAAGACCTAGCTCCTGTCCCTTCCTGTTGTTTAAGTTAAGGGCCAGTGTTGGCACAGGAACAAATAGATAGAAACTGGCCAACAGTAAAATCAGGTTTGAAATTAGACAAAGGTTTCTAACCATCAGAGGAGTGGAATTCTGGAATAGCCTTCTAAAGGGAGTTGTGGAGGGGAAAAACTTAATCTATTGTAAGACTGAAGGTGATAAGTCTGTGGAGGGGATGGTATGATGAGATTGCGAACAGCCATCATGGATTGCCCATATGCCATTGTAGACAGTGTCTCCAGCAGTTGGAGACAAGACACCAGATTGGGAGGGCTCTGAGTTACTACAGGTAACTTTACCAGATGTGTGTCTGTCCTGGATTTTGACCACATGTTCAGGGTATAGCTGAGTGTCACATTTGGGTTTCGGAAGGAATTTTTCCCCAAGTCACATTGGAAGAGACCTTGGGTTTTTTCGCCTCCCTCTGTAGCTTGGAGCACTGGTCACTTGCTGGTTTGAACTAAAGTAAATGATGGGTTCTCTGTAACTTTGAAGTCTTTAAATGAAGATTTGAGGACTTCAGTAACTCATCCAGAGGTTGTGTCCCTACTACAGGAGTGGATGGGTGAGGTTCTGTAGCCTGCAATGTGCAAGAAGTCAGGCTGGATGATCATGGTGGTCACTTCTGGCCTCAAATTTGCCATTTAAAATTAAATTTCAGAAACTTACTGAATTTGACAGTATATTGCCATCAACCAATACTGTTTAACGGTTGTTTGTTCCTTATCATTTGCACTGTTCGTAACCTGTTGACAGTATCTTTCTGCTAATGGGTTCCATTCCAGTGCTACATAAATCACCAAAGTAATAGAAGGCTGGCTCACTGACTGGCTGGCTGTTCTTTATTTTGGGGGACATAACTAGCTTTTAGTGCTATGAATATAGATTTGACAAATAAATATCTCAGACTTCGGGAAAGTGTATTGTAAAGCAAGTTTTATTCCAGTAAGGATCCAGCAGACAGCATGCTTTTTATATATTCTGGGTGTAGTAGAAAATACTGAGTTTTAAGAAGGGCTTTCTATAGCTTCAGCACATGCCATTTATATTTAATGAGTTTTAGGGACTCTCAAAGCTCAAAACCTTTGAGGGGAAGAAACTTCTTTTTAAATTTAAAGAAGTTTGTCGTGCTTTTCACTCATACATACACACACTTTTCCTTTCTTCCTGAGTTGTTCTCCATTTTCTTTAGTCATTCTTATCTCTATGCAAAATTAATACTACCCTCAGTCTATATTTACTACTCATTGTATTTGATGGTAATCCACAGTACTACCACAGGCACAAATGACAAGGTTTCTAAATCTATGGGATGAGTGGCAGCAGTTTATGAAGTTACTGGCATGTGTTGAGGACCATTTTTTGGTAACTTCCAGCAGTCCTCAAGCAATTGAAGTTTGTAATGCTTTCTGAGACTTTCTGTTTACCTATTCTTATGTATATACACAAGTTCAGTTAATCTTATGAACTGCTATAAATATTGCCCAAACACGATCCTTTGGTAACTGTAATAAATTGCTGTTCTCTGCTCTTGACTCATCACTCAAATAGTAGATCTTGTTGGAGGCAATTCTAAGTGCTTCTGGTGATGCTACCTTTGCTACTGAAAAGCAGCAGAATTCTCCATGATCAGGAACTGGATTTGCTGTGTTGTAGGATGAGGACATAGTAGCAGGGACATGTATTAGCACAATCTCATGCTGAATTTTAGTTCAGTATTAAATTTTTTTCTCAACTTACAATGAGCAGCTTTCATATATCTTTTAATATATTTGAAGACTGTGGAGTTGTGCCCCAAAGAGAAGAACCTGGATAGCATAATCTGTAGGTACTTTTCATTATTACATCAGCCATAAATTTGCCAGATGTTTCCTAGAAGACTTGGAAAGACCGTCTCTGCCCCACAAGCTACCAATTTAAATTTTAGATAGAGCACAGTGAAAATGAGAAACAGAGGATTGGTCTGTTTCTTGCCCTGTAGAACAGTACACCTCTACCCCAATATAACGCGGTCCTTGGGAGCCAAAAATCTCAGTGTTATAGTTACATCTGGGTAGGGAGAGGAACCGCTTTTACTGCTCCTTGCCCCAGCTTCTCTCTTCCCCCTCTTCCCCGCAATCAGCTGTTTGGCCCAGCAAGCCTGGAAGGGGGTGGGGAGTGGAGCGGTGTACTCAGGGGAGGAGGCAGAGTTGAGCTGGAGCAGGGAGCGGTTCCTCTGTGCCCCCCCCAGCTCACCTCCACTCCATCTCCTCCCACGAGCGTGCCGCAGCTCGCCTTCCCCCCTTCCCCCCACCCCCCAGGCTTGCCGCACCAATCAGCTGTTTTGTGCAGCAAGCCTGGGAGGGAGGAGAAGTGGAGCTGAGCAGCGCGCTTGTGGGAGGAGACAGAGGTGAGCTGGGGCAGGGGGGCTGCAGCAAGTAAGGGTGGGTAGAGGAACCGCTCCCCACCCCAGCTCACCTCTGCCGCCTCCTCCCACAAGCACGCCGCTCAGCTCCACTTCTCCTCCCTCCCAGGCTTGCTGCGCAAAACAGCTGATTGGCGTGGCAAGCCTGAGAGAGAGGGGGAGAAGCAGAGCTGCGGTGTGCTCATGAGAGGAGGCGGAGCGGAGGGGAGCTGCGGTGGGGGGCCCCAGGGAGGGCCACAGCAAGTAATGGGGGCGCGCAGAGGAACCGCTTGCGGTAACGCAAATTCAGATATAATGCGGTAAAGCAGCCCCATCCCCCAGAGCACTGCTTTACCGCATTATATCCAAATTCACGTTATATCGGACTGCATTATATTCGGGTAGAGGTGTACATCTACTTAGTTTAGGCATGTACCTGTCTTTAGGTTTTATTATTTTAGTGTATTTTAAAAAATCCTGAGTATAGCAAATGAAATTGGAAAGTTATCTGTTTGTATCTTTTAGTCAAGAATTCCATGGAAATTGAAAGCACTTTAAACTAGTGCCAAACTACCAGCAGTTGTACATACTTTAAAATTTACAAATATGGAAAGACAGTTGTAAATAAACTTCGGGTCTGTTTGATTTGATTTGTAAGTGGAATTGACTATCTTGGTTTAAAACCATCTCTAAACATGAACTTTCAAGTCACGATTTTCAGGAATCTGACAGCATTTTAAGCATCTGCAGTAGGACCTCAGAGTTACAAACACCTCGGGAATGGAGGTTGTTCGTAACTCTGAAATGTTCGTAACTCTGAACAAAACATTGTAGTTCTTTGAAAAGTTTACAACTAAATGTTGATTTAATACACCTTTGAAACTTTACTATGCAGAAGAAAAATGCTGCTTTACCTTTTTTAGTAGTTTAAAACAGTACTGTACTGTATTTGCTGTGTGTGTGCGCGCGCGCTGCTGCCTGATTGCTTACTTTTGGTTCCAAATGAGTTAGTTGTGTGATTGACTGGTCAGTTCGTAACTCTGGTAGTCGTAACTCTGAGGTTCTATTGTACTTTTTATACTAAGTGAGGAAGGCTTTTAATTAGGAAGAGTTTGTGCTTTTCTTAAACATTTCTATGTTTACTTCATAGGGAGACCTCAAAAACAAAGTAGTAATAGAAGAGAAAGAAGCAGCAGCCGCAGCAGAAGAGTCAAATCCCAAAGGAATTCCAGACTTCTGGTTTACAATCTTTAGAAATGTAGATATGCTAAGTGAATTAGTTCAGGTAAGCTAATTCCATTTGAAAAAGCTAACTTCACCTGCTTTTTCCCCCCAGTTACTAGATGATACTTGAGGAAGACATGAGTAACCAAGAGCTTGCAGTTCTTGAGAATCCTTTACCTGTGGTGGGAAGAACACCTCAACAGCACAACACTGTGGCATTTAATTTCAAAAGGGGGAACTATACAAAAATGAGGGGGTTAGTTAGACAAAAGTTAAAAGGTACAGTGACTAAAGTGAAATCCCTGCAAGTTGCATGGGCCCTTTTTAAAGACACCATAATAGAGGCCCAACTTCAATGTATACCCCAAATTAAGAAAAACAGTAAAAGAACTAAAAAAGAGTCCCCGTGGCTTAACAACCATGTAAAAGAAGCAGTGAGAGAGAGACTTCCTTTAAAAGGTGGAAGTCAAATCCTAGTGAGGCAAATAGAAAGGAGCACAAACACTGCCAGCTTAAGTGCAAGAGTGTAATAAGAAAAGCCAAAGAGGAGTTTGAAGAACGGCTAGCCAAAAACTCTAAAGGTAATAACAATGTTTAAGTACATCAGAAGCAGGAAGCCTGCTAAACAACCACTGGGGCCCCTTGACGATCGAAATACAAAAGGAGCGCTTAAAGACGATAAAGTCATTGCGGAGAAACTAAATGGATTCTTTGCTTCAGTCTTCACGGCTGAGGATGTTAGGGAGATTCCCAAACCTGAGCCGGCTTTTGTAGGTGACAAATCTGAGGAACTCACAGATTGAGGTGTTACTAGAGGAGGTTTTGGAATTAATTGATAAACTCAACATTAACAAGTCACCGGGACCAGATGGCATTCACTCAAGAGTTCTGAAAGAACTCAAATGTGAAGTTGCAGAACTATTAACTAAGGTTTGTAACCTGTCCTTTAAATCGGCTTTGGTACCCAATGACTGGAAGTTAGCTAATGTAACGCCAATATTTAAAAATGGCTCTAGAGGTGATCCCGGCAATTACAGACCGGTAAGTCTAATGTCTGTACCGGGCAAATTAGTCGAAACAATAGTTAAGAATAAAATTGTCAGACACATAGAAAAACATAAACTGTTGAGCAATAGTCAACATGGTTTCTGTAAAGGGAAATCGTGTCTTACTAATCTATTAGAATTCTTTGAAGGGGTCAACAAACATGTGGACAAGGGGGATCCGGTGGACATAGTGTACTTAGATTTCCAGAAAGCCTTTGACAAGGTCCCTCACCAAAGGCTCTTACGTAAATTAAGCTGTCATGGGATAAAAGGAAAGGTCCTTTCATGGATTGAGAACTGGTTAAAGGACAGGGAACAAAGGGTAGGAATTAATGGTAAATTCTCAGAATGGAGAGGGGTAACTAGTGGTGTTCCCCAAGGGTCAGTCCTAGGATCAATCCTATTCAATTTATTCATAAATGATCTGGAGAAAGGGGTAAACAGTGAGGTGGCAAAGTTTGCAGATGATACTAAACTGCTCAAGATAGTTAAGACCAAAGCAGATTGTGAAGAACTTCAAAAAGATCTCACAAAATGGCAAATGAAATTTAATGTGGATAAATGTGAAGTAATGCACATTGGAAAAAATAACCCCAACTATACATACAACAAGATGGGGGCTAATTTAGCTACAATGGGTCAGGAAAAAGATCTTGGAGTCATCGTGGATAGTTCTCTGAAGATGTCCACGCAGTGTGCAGAGGCGGTCAAAAAAGCAAACCGGATGCTAGGAATCATTAAAAAGGGGATAGAGAATAAGACTGAGACTATATTATTGCCCTTATATAAATCCATGGTACGCCCACATCTCGAATACTGTGTACAGATGTGGTCTCCTCACCTCAAAAAAGATATTCTAGCACTAGAAAAGGTTCAGAAAAGGGCAACTAAAATGATTAGGGGTTTGGAGAGGGTCCCATACGAGGAAAGATTAAAGAGGCTAGGACTCTTCAGCTTGGAAAAGAGAAGACTAAGGGGGGATATGATAGCGGTATATAAAATCATGAGTGATGTCGAGAAAGTGGATAAGGAAAAGTTATTTACTTATTCCCATAATACAAGAACTAGGGGTCACCAAATGAAATTAATAGGCAGCAGGTTTAAAATGAATAAAAGGAAGTTCTTCTTCACGCAGTGCACAGTCAACTTGTGGAACTCCTTACCTGTGGAGATTGTGAAGGCTAGGACTATAACAATGTTTAAAAGGGGACTGGATAAATTCATGGTGGCTAAGTCCATAAATGGCTATTAGCTAGGATGGGTAAGAATGGTGTCCCTAGCCTCTGTTCGTCAGAGGATGGAGATGGATGGCTGGAGAGAGATCACTTGATCATTGCCTGTTAGGTTCACTCCCTCTGGGGCACCTGCCATTGGCCACTGTCGGTAGACAGATACTGGGCTAGATGGACCTTTGGTCTGACCCGGTACGGCCGTTCTTATGTTCATATGGTCTTTATCAAATAAAACACTTGAAGATAGTTTGTAGTTTGCTTGCTTGTTACTAAGTGAAAGTTTTTGATAAATAAGATCTAAGCTGTTTGGAAACTGGTATTGCAATTAGTTCTGCATCCATTAGCGCATATATTCACATTCTACTCTCAAAACAATTATTCCCATATGTTTTTGCTACTTTATTTCATACATGTTTAGGTAGTTGTATAATTTAAGGATCTTGAGCGAGTACTTAAACTGGCTGTACCTGTATTGGACTGGACTTATATATTTGCTACATTTTGTTGCATTCTGCCCTTATATAATTTATCCTATTAACTTTCTGTTAATATTTTGGAATAATCCCCTAAAACTAGTCATTTTTATACATCTGTCATGTCATGTCTCTGCTTAGCAGTGGAGTAGTAATTGGAGTTTTCATCTCCCAGTAAGTTTAATTTTCAGTCACATGCTACCCCAGGAGATGGCAACTTGAACTTCAAAGATAAGATGACAGATTTCAACAAACGAGAATTTGGCAAATGACAGTTTTAAAGTAATTTCAAAGAACTTGGATCTGAATTTCCAATTTATCACAAACTGTAGGTTCTGCATAGTTCATTGCTCTGAAGTGAGCAAGTTTAGATGAGAATTTGCTTTTCAAAATACTGCCTACTCAAACTTTTTTTCTTTTCTGTTTAGGAATATGATGAACCAATCTTAAAACACCTGCAGGATATTAAAGTGAAATTTTCTGAACCTGGACAGCCTATGGTAAGTATTGTCTGATTTATTTATTTATTTTTAAATAGTACACTATAGTGATGGGCAATGGTTCAATGTGTTTTTGATCCCTCCCTGCCTACAACCATCAGTGTGAAAACATGGGGCATACTTTTCTGACCAAAGATGCCAAGCTTCGGGTTCTGAGCACCGATTTTTAGTTGTTGCCCTTTATTGTCTTGTACTCTAGCCTATCTAATTTTTTATATTGAAAAACTGAAACAGCTACTTATGCAATATTTAATACTTGGACAAATTAGTGAACATTATTCAAAAAGAATCATGTGTACTGTTCATCACATTAGAAAAACTATACCTTCCCCAAATAAAATGGAAATCAACATGACTTAAGTTCTGTTAATCTAAAGCAGTAATGAAAAATATGGTACAGATGCAAAAATACAGAAAGCTTGAACAAAAGATTTCATTTTTTTTAACTGCACTTAGTAACCATTTTTTTTTCCAGATAAATATACCCTTAGAGTTAATATCAACACAGCAGCTGAGATAAGCGATTCCTAGCTCAAATAGACGTACACACACTAGCTAAGCTCATGTAATGCCTAAAATAGCTGGGTGGCCACAGCAGTTTAGTAGCCCATTTAAATAGTCCCACTCAACCTCCTGCATTCATACTTGTGTGGTTAGCCTGAGCTGCCACCCATAGCTGCATGGCTGCACTGCTATTTGTCATTTCTAGCCCAAGCAGAGCTAGCATGCTTAAGTCTACCTGAGCTGGGAATTATACCTCTGAGCTGATGTGTAGATGTGTACTTTGACAAACCATTTATTTATTTATTTATTTTTAATAAAAACAAAGTCAGACTTCTAATGTAATGTAATCTTATCTGTGCAAGGAAAAAGCTAAACTACTAGTGGAGTTTATAAATGAGCACACAAAGGGAATCATTTGGCACTTAGCTGCAGAAATTAACTTAAATCAGTTATGTCTGGCTCATCATGATTGAACTTTAAAACATCTAGGTTATCAGGAAGCCGAAGTATTGGCAAGTACACCAGAAAGTATTCATGGACTTCAACTGTAAATCTACAGTTTTTGAGACAGTTTATAATAGAAGTCATTGCCTTGACAGTAGGTCATGACAATCCTCTTTTGAATCAAGCGAAGTGGCCTGCACTGCTTGCCTGAAAGATATTTGTCGTGGACATCTGCAAGGCAGCAACATTTGCAAAACATAATTGCTTGCATTCAGTTTCCATAAGGAAATCCCATTTTGGTGCCTTAACACCCCATAACTTGTTTTTGTATTTGTTTGGACTCCTGTACTATTATCACTGCTCTTAAATGGAAAAAAACCTTAAGAGCTTAGAGCTGGCTGTGTTTTGTTAGGTAGCTGAGACATGGGGTCCTGTCAGAATATTTTTAGAAAAATCAAATTTACAAGTGATCTTGTTTTCTCTCAGCTACCACAGAGTAAACGTCTTTCTGATTCCTATGCCTTAATACATTACTGTTGTTTGAAAATGCTACACTAGGATGTTTGTCCAATAAATTACTCCATTGGGTTTTTAAATCCATGCAAACTGACTTTAGTCTAATTTTTTTCCTCAAATATTTTAACTTCTACTCACAGCCTCTCTTCACACTTCATTGTGTGACTGTTTATATTGTTGAATGTTGTGACAGTGCAGTTGTCCATGATAAAAGGTATGTGTACACACCAGACTTGCTTCACTACAGGACAAGTAGGAAAAAAGATGGTTTCCCAAAAGCTTTAATAGTTGGAGAATAATTTGATGTAGTATTCCTTCCCAAACTTCCTTCTGTGAGGTGCCCCAGGCTCTGTAAAATAAAACAATAACTCAGACTAATTGAGGGAGTAAAATATAAGGGAAGGAGCAATAATTGAGGCAGACAACGCTAATAACTTTAGTGAGAGACGTAAAGTGCTCTCAAAGCAGGGAGAATGGTCCAAGATGCATGCCAAGTAAGAGTGAGTTTGTCACAAAGGGGCGTACAATACCACATGCACAATGATCTGTTGCCTGCCAACCTAAGATACAACCACGAGATCACAAAGTTGGTGGGTTGTGTTTGAGCACAGAAGCAAACTAGACAACCCTTTAAAGGATTCTCATTTGTTTATGCAAATTTCTTAAAGTGTAGTTCAGAGAATGTTAATAAAAACTGTTCTGTTCTGTAGATAATATCATACTGTCACTCAGCTTAATTTTCTGTGGTTTAAAATAGCTTAAACAAAATTGCAATAACACGTGGTTTTTAGGGCTGGTCAGATTTTACCAATGGATTTCTTTTCTTGCCTTTTGCACTGTTCGTAACCTGTTGACAGTATCTTCCTGGTAATGGGTTCCATTCCAGTGCTACATTAAATCCAATAATAGAAGACTGACAAACTCAATGTCTCTTCTAGATTTGGGGACAAACTTAATAAAAAGACACTGAAACTCTTACCCACTTTACAAAAAAACTGCTCTTTGGTCTTTTATAATAGTGACTTTCTGAAAAAGACTCACCAGTTTGTAACAGGAACAGCATTGTGTGTGTGTAACTTTAGTACTTGGGACTTCTTATTGCAGAAAGTACTCACTGCCTAAGTATGTTCTGAATTATCAGATTCTAATAAAACAGTTTCTCTGCTTCAGACGCAATAAGCTGCAAATAATGGAATCTTAATTAATTTTTGTTTTTGACCAAATGTGACTTTAGCATAGTTGCTGCAGTTCAAGAAAAGCAGTTTTAAAGGAATATAATCAAACCTTGATACTGAGGAGTCATGTTCATACTATAACTTGTTCTGTTCAGTTTATTTTAAATGTCAGATACATCTTGCCCACAAATTACCTCAATAAACCTTAATGTTCAGTATTTAGCAAAATTAGTCACATTTTGTAGGGGAGATAGTTAAGACTAGAAGACCATCAGGATCCTGTAGCTAGGTGCTATGCTCTCAAGCTACAGTGATTCACTTTCAGAATATTACTTCAGTAAGTGGTTTTCTGAAGAAACATTGGAGAAGGTTTCAAACTATAAATATGTCAGAGCATTTAATATATTGCTCTGAGCTATCATTCTGGAGAGATGTAATGATGCCATACAAAATAGTATTGCTCTAACTTCATTCTTATTTTTTTTATATCTGGCTTTCTTAATTCTGTAATTCTGAAAACTAACTTTTTTTCTGGGGGAGGGAAGGGTGTTGTTGGCATTCCATTGTTGTCTAATTCCATTTCAGTTCTGCTTCTAGTTGCACAACACTGCCAGCCCTGCAAATGTTTTCACAAATCAACTATAGTAAAGATTTTTGTCAGCCAGATGATGGCCATCAGTTATCCTGTGTAACATGAGTTGCATTCAGTGGGGTTGTATAGGTGTTCATTGCAATTTTTTTAAAAATTAATTAAATTTCTAAATAAAATACAAAAATGTTTCATTTTGAAATGAACAGGGTTTTTTAAGATTCCATTTCTTCATTCCCATTTTTTTCAGCCACAAGTATTAAATGAATTCAACCTGAATTTCTGGATTGTTTGTGTCCCCCCATGAGGAATTTCCTGGCAAATTCACTACTTGTCAACATTTTTTTTGCCCAACTCTAGTCATCACTAGTGATAGATAGTCAAGTTTGACTTTCAGAGCCCAGGCTGAGTTTGTATAAACTCTTCAGAGTTTACAAGTCTCCCCCTCTCCTTTTTAGTTTTACAGACTCAGTAAGATGCAACCCCTGTTGCTCTTAAAAAGCGGATCAAAGTATAACCACCATGAGTACAAAAATAACCAGTGGATCTGTGTCTAGTTTCTAGTCTCCCTTTCTATCCTCCCCTGGTCTAGCAAGACTACTCCATTTCTTCCCCCCAAGCAGCCTTTGTATGCATTAACAACGCTCGCAAATGAACAACTAGCTGGTGCCAATGGGAGTCTATTCAGTTATCTCGCTAAAAAGATGATCCTGGAAATGCAGCAGACAAGCTAGGGCAGGTGTAGGCAACCTATGGCATGCGTGCCGAACACATCACGTGAGCTGATTTTCAGTGGCACTCACACTGCCCGAGTCCTGGCCACCGGTCCGGAGGGTTCTGCATTTTAATTTAATTTTAAATGAAGCTTCTTAAACATTTTAAAAACCTTATTTATTTTACATACAACAATAGTTTAGTTATATATTATAGACTTATAGAAAGACCTTCTAAAACATTAAAATGTATTATCGGCACACGAAACCTTAAATTAGAGTGAATAAATGAAGACTCTTGCCGACCCCTGAGCTAGATTGTGGAGAGAAAAGAGGACTCTTCATATCTTCAAAGAACTACACTAGCTTGCTTTTTAAAAAGAAAGTGTATAACTTGATCTGAATGTTGTGACATGGTTGAGGAGGAAAAGCTTCCATGGAAAATAAACTATCCACTCTTGGGCTTAACCCAGAGCATGGAGCCCAGCACTCCCAAAAGCACTCTCTCCATCTCCAAAACTGCCAATCTTATAGCCCTTCCCCAGAGCACCTGTGCAAGAGGAGGAATTGCAGAGGTAACTTTAGATAAAGTTTTAAATATATTAGCGCTTCTGAGTTACCCGAACATGGGGAAGAAACTAAGGTTTACTTGCCTTTTTGCTCATGCATAACTTAAACAACTTTATTTTTAATTTCTAAACTGGTGCATGTTTAATTTTGAATGGCATAGCCTTGTACATTTTGGCTCTAGAAAGCTATGTAAGTTTAAAATTCATGTTTTGTACAGGAGCTTGCATGTTTCCTATGGAACCTTTCAGTTATTTATTTTCAATAACTTAATGAGACAAAATGCATATTTTTCGGGTAAAGGTTAAAAATCAGCAGTACTTCCACCCTTTAATTTTATTTAAATTATATGTTGACACAGAACACCTAAGAATCTTAAGAAATGCTAAAGTGAAGAGTTCAGCTAAAAAACATTTGTAGATGCCATGAGGAAGAAAAACTAACTTTAAAGAAGCAATTCAGTTCACTTTTAAGATTCTAAACCATTAACAGACTATGTGTAATCTTAATTAAACATGAGTTTGTGAAGTCACCAGCTCTTGCCAGATGAGCACAGAAGAACTTTTTGAAGTCTTCCCATGTGGTGGTGTAATTTAGAATCTTAAACTATTTTTGTAACTTTTAAAAATTCAATTCTTTAGTCTTGTGTGTGATATCAAAGATTCAGAAGGACTAGCTGCATTCTTTTGAACTGGTTTCAAACCTAGTTCAGTAAAATAAAATGAAATTGGGTCTCTTTCAAATGCAAACTTAAAAGCTGTAAGACAAAGATAATTTGTAAAAGCTTCATTAAAACAACTTGACTGATGTAGTTTGACTATTATCCAAGCCTATTTCTGTTAATTATTGTACTTTAAAAAATCATTACTGTAGTCAGTAGATATGTATTTAACACATGCTCTTTCAATTTCCTCTTACCTGTATTTGTTCAGAATTTGGTTGTCCTACTGGGTTTGTTTTTTGTTTTATTTATTTGTTAAATCAGGTATAATTTAAAACAATAATGGAACTTTCTTTTAGTCTTTCTCATTAGAGTTCCACTTCGAGCCCAATGACTACTTTACTAATTCAGTCCTGACAAAAACCTACAAGATGAAGTCAGAGCCAGACAAGACTGATCCCTTTTCATTTGAAGGCCCTGAAATAGTTGATTGTGAGGGGTAAGGAAAATCTGTTTTTTAAAAATATTTTTGGAGCCTCTAGTCTGTATTCTCCAGGACTCTTTTCTTTAGCTTGGTAATGGTTGATACTAGGAAAGTCTTGTGGATGAAAGCATGAAACTGGTAGTATAGATGGTGAACTCTAACAGTTTTATTCTGTGCAGATGGAATATAATATGCATTTAAAACTGTGCCTCTCCAGTTCAAGGGATTAGTAGTGAGGATACAAGTCTTTCAAATTCAGTCCAGGTAGGTAGTGGTTAAAAGTTGTTTTGGTTCAAAGTTAATGGCTGGTCTCAGTCTAGTCCTTATTGGGCATTTGCCTGCCTCAAAACCCTACCATCACAATTGGCATTAAATTAGCATTCTTGAAGTTCAGCAAAAAAAATTTCAATAGTCACTTATAGGCCTGGCAGAATTTGATTTTTATATATTAAAAAAAAATGGATATTAGTATTTATTTTTAAACATCTTTTCCTGATTCTTATTAATTTAAAATTTTGGTTTTTGTAAATTATGGGGGGATCAGACAATGTGGGGGACCAGACAATAAGTTATCGACAGTAGATGCGAAGATTCAAAACGTTAAATCTTTATAACCATCAATGCAAAAATTATCATCATTGTCAAAATACACAAATTAAAAAACCTAAATCCAACTGAGTTCTCAAGCAGCATTTTCTTTCTTTGGCTATCTGTAAATTTATCAGTGGCAATATTCTTTTTGTTGGTTTGCGTGTGCAGCAAAATTACATTTTTATTGGTAAATGTCAATCCGGCCAAACCTAGTCATGTATATGAGCTATCCTCTAAGTCTTCTTAAGAGATGGTTCCTGGAATATTGAGGTATGTTGACAAGCATGCTGAAACCAAGGCACCCTGCCAACGTGCCTCAAATGTTCAGAATATTGCAAGCAAACATTGTATTTGGAAACAGTTGATGCAGGGTCCCCTGGTGAAAATAAGAGAAAGTAGGAGGGACACTTGCTGCCCTAACCACTGGCATATACATGGGAGGTGGAAGATCCTGGGTCCAGGCCCCCAGCTCCAACTACTTTCATTATTTATTCAGAGTGCAACATTTTCAACAGGGAGCTGTGTCATATCAGAATATCCCGTAGCTCAATGGCTAGAGCACTCTCGTGAGAGGTGGGAGACCCCTCTGTTCAGATCCTTTCTCCCACTCTGGTAGAAAGTGGGGAATTGAAGTGGGGCTCTCACATCCCAGATGAGTGCTCTTATCTGCTGGACTAAAAGTTATAAGATTATCCTGCAGCTGGATTTTGAATGGGGCCCAGTTTGGTAGGTGACATCTGAGCTTGCCTACTGGATCAGGTCCTACACATGACTTAAGCAGCTGAACACCTGTCTTCCCCTGTTTGTGAATCATTCTGGGACTTAGGCAGGAGATGGGTGTCTAGATACCTAAAGGAAGACAGCAGTGTGCATGCTCATAGGCAGGAATATATGCAGTAGGGAACTTTTGACTCTGAAAAATGTAGGCATTGAATCAGCTTAGGTGCCTACAGGATTTCATGGCCATTTTGTGGATCGCAGTGGAGCCAAAACTGGAACGTGGTGGGAGACTAGGTGTCTAAGGCTACGTCTACACTACCTAGGGATCAACGCTGCTGCGATCGGTGCACTGGGGGTTGATTTAGTAGATCTAGTGAAGACCTGCTAAATTGACGGCAGAGCACTCTCCAGTTGACTCCAGTACTCCACCAGGAACGAAGAGAGTGCATGGTAAGTTGACGGGAGAGCGTCTCCAATCAACCCAGTGCAGTGTAGACATCACAGTAAGTCGACTTAAGCTACATCGACTCCAGCTACATGATTCACGTAGCTGGAGTAGTGTAACTTGCTCAACTTACCACGGTAGTGTAGACATAGCCAAAGTCGGTTTTAGATGCCTAAGTATATTCATGGATGCCATGCTTAGTTACTGGGATCAGTAGAGCAAGAAAGCAATTGTTCGTTGACCCCATCCATGTAATAGCTAATTATCAAATTGTTCTGAGACATCATCTGTGGAACAAGATGTTTTTGGCCACTGAACTGTTGGCTGAGTGTGCCAAGCAGCCTTCTTTAATTAAGGGTTTGTTTCAGTTAGGACAGAACTTTCAGCTCATTCAGTGGCACCCGTAGTCATGACTAAACTTCGTCTAGATATAGTCTCAGTTGAGGTGCAGTGAGAACCAAGTCAGGTGACATTCTGGCAGCAAGGACCTGAACAGCAAGCAGTTTCTCGTTTAGTATACGTTGGGCTCAATTCTTTGGTTGTTTAGTCCAAGCTGTGCTTTGCACACCACTAGGCCAGGGGACGGTAAAGATGGCTGTCTCCTTCACAGTACCCTGATTCTTAGGGTATTGGGACTCTGATCCCTGGTATGAGCAGATATTGAACTGTCTTTTAACTTATGCTTGGCTGCCTGCAGCTCAAAGAGGATGTGCCAGGAGCGTAGTGACACTGGCCACTTCCCCACCTTAGGGATTCCCTGACAAAAAGGAAATCTTACCTGGCCAGATGCAGAAAGTTTATAGCGTCTTGTCATTGACAGAATTGTGCAAAAGGGTGTTAACAGATCATTTGGCTCCTGCATTTAAGAAAATGTTGGTTTGTACATTAAACATTAGTCCTTGTAACTACAACATTAAGTTCAATATGTTCAAAATAGGTTTAGCATTTTGTAAAGCAGTCTCAATTTTCTTCAACTGCAAACAATCTGCCTTGATTTTTTTTATTGCACTAAATGTCTTATTTCCTCTCTTCCCGCAAATGTCTTTTTGCATTAAAGCCTTTATTCCTTGTGCTGTCTTTAGATGTACTATTGAATGGAAGAAAGGAAAAAATGTTACAGTTAAAACAATCAAGAAGAAGCAGAAACACAAGGGTCGAGGCACAGTTCGAACAATTACCAAACAAGTACCCAATGACTCTTTTTTTAACTTCTTCAACCCCATAAAAGGTAAGCTTGTTTGAGCAGCAAAATGATCTGGATATTTGCATAGTTACCCAAACCCTGTTTTATAAAAGTAGTTTCTTCACCTTGGCTATATTTAGGCTATCATCTGTAACTCTGCTTTTATGATGTGACTGTTGTAGCATATAAACATCTTCAAATGAGTGGCTAAATCAGTCCTAAGCAGTGGGATCTATATTGGGAGAGTTTTAGAGTAGTGAAACAGATGGGGTGTTGTCACTCTACTTTTGACAGTGTAGATATCTGGAGCCCGAAACAACTGCTATTTATCAGCCCGAAAAAGCTGTTTGCTAATAACTAAACTCAGATTTTGCCTTGACTATAACTGTTAAATGAGTTAATCTAGCTATAATCAGCTAATTCTACAGGGAACTATTAGATGAAGAAGAACAGTATAGACAGGACTCCTTTTGTTAGCATATCGTGACTGTCCCATGTTTTGAATATTACTATTTTAAGGATAGTTTACTTTTTACCACAAGGTGGCTCCATACTTCTATTCTAGATGTAATGTGTGAAGATTTCACATCCAGTCTCGGTTCAATAGGCTGATCTTGCTTAAGCCTTCAGGGTGAACAGGATGTAACTACTGTAATTATGTTAGGGTTTGCTGTAGTGCCTATCACTGTATCCAAATGCTAATCTGACCAAATTAAGCAAAATTGCTAGTGAACTTCAAGAGGCCTTGTGCTCTTTTCCTTTTTCTGGTTATTAAGCCCTGTTTGCACCAGGGGTTTTTCTGCAGTTATGTTTATCTGCCCTAGAGAGAGAGAATACATACCTATGATTGCCATATCTTTAAAGAATTTTAGTGTAATATGTTCCTTTTTAGTCTCTAGTTGATATTTTAGAACACCTATTTGTATACCTTGAAACCTCTGTAGTAATAGGAGTAATAATAATATCTTACTCTTGTATGGCGCTTTTCATCAGTGTATCACATTATGTAGGATGTAAATAGAAATGCCACCAAAAATTATTTTATTTTCATATAAACATCCACTTTCTGCAAATAAGACAATCACAAGCTGCCTGAGTTGTAGCTGGATTTGGGATGATGGGGGATATAAATATAGTGGTCTAGATTCTTTGGCATGCCAGAGCTCCATAACCTGGAAAACGGTGCGGATTTTGCATTATGCTACTTTTCTACTTTGACCCTGTGGGTATCCAAAGACCACATTGGCCTCTGTTGCAATTTAGAGGAGCCACAGAGGTGCTAAAATTATGCTGGCTGGAATGGTGCTTTGGAGACCATTTTGCTGACCCCAGGGTTGCTGGAACACACTCCAGCTACGTCACCACATGTCCCAAACTTGCCTCTGGAGCAGAATCAACTGGTGGAGAGCTAGCTGGCTTTATCTCTAGGGGATTTCCCTATGATAGGAGTATTTCCAGTGGCTCATTTAGGATAACTTAAGTTTCACTTGTGCTATTATGATTCAAAGAGAATTTAGTTTGGGGTGCCGGTTTGGCCACTACATTCTGTTACATATGTCATTCAAGATGGTTTGAACTGTGTTAGCATAGAGAAATTCCTTCTGCAAGTTATACCAGTGTGTATTCTGTCTGTCTGGAGTAAATATGTGGCTTCTTCAAATGCCTCCTAAATCTTGGTGCTGGCAAACTGATACTGATGAGCTGTAAGGTCAAAGAAAATGGCACACATTTTGCTTAGTACAGTGTGTGCATAATTCTCTCATACATTCTCCTAATGCCGCAGACTGCTTAAGTTGGAAGGTATTAAAAAAAAAAAAAGTAGACTTGTTAATAGTTTAAACTATACTTAACTAGATTGTAAACAGGAGTCCAACTATTTGAGATTGGTCTACGATGGCAGCCTCCAACCTTTTCTTTAAATATGTGAGTTTGAGAAGTGTTTATCATGTGAACTTCATAGATGATGCACTGATCAAAATGATCATAGCTTTTTTTTTTTGTAGATATGTATGGTTTTGTAAAGTGTCTGGTTAACTCCCTTGGAAGCACCAGCACATGTTGTATAGTCTCTGCAAGCCTTTCATAATTAGGCTTGGATTGGATTTTTGTCAATGCATATGGATTTCATAGTAAACACACAAACTGATGAAAACATTTATTTCCACTGATTGAAATTTACAAATAGGCAAAGTAAAAAAAGATGCTTGAACTTCTTAGCATTTGATTTCAAGGATGTTTAATATATATTTTCATATGTGATGTTGATCCCTGTAATTTTGTGCCACTGAAAATCTAAATCGATAAAATTTTGGGGGAATAAAGCTTAAAAATCAACACCTTCAATTATACAAAGAAAATTAAACTTGAATTCTGTCAAGACTGTTCATAATACATAGTTCATATCTGGAGTAGAAAATACTTGCACATGGGATGTGTGTAAATATATTATGGCTGTTGATTTAATCACAGTTAACTCTCACAATTAACTCTAATCATGATTTTAAAAAAATTGATCGGTTTTAATCGCACTTTTTCTACATTTTCAAATACATTGATTTCAATTACAGCACAGAATACAAAGTGTACAGTGCTCACTTTATATTTTCATTACAAATAATTGCACTGTAAAAATGATAAAAGTAGTATTTTTCAGTTCACCTCATACAAGTACTGTAGTGCAGTCTTTGTTTTGTTTTTGAGTGCAGTTATGCTACCAAAAAAAAATCTACATTTGTAAGTTGCACTTTCACAACAATGTAAAACTTCACAGCCTACAAGTCCACTCAGTCCTACTTCTTATTCAGCTAATTGCTAAGACAAATAAATTTGTTTACATTTACGGGAGATAATGCTGCCCGCTTCTTGTTTTTGTCACCTGAAAGTGAGAACAGGCATTCGCATGGCACTGTTGTAGCTGGCATCACAAGATATTTACATGCCAGATGCTCTAAAGATTCATATGTCCCTTCATGCTTTAACCACCATTCCAAGGGACATGTATCCATGCTGATGACTGGTTCTGCTCGATAACGATCCAAAGCAGTACAAACCAACGTATGTTCACTTTAATCATCTGAGTCAGATGCCACCAGCAGAAGGTTGATTTTCTTTTTTGGTGGTTCAGGTTCTCTAGTTTCCGCATCAGAGTGTTGCTCTTTTAAGACTTCTGAAAGCATGCTCCCCACCTTGTCCCTCTCAGATTTTTGGAAGGCACTTCAGATTTTAAACCTTGGGTCAAGTGCTGTAGTAATCTTTAGAAATCTCACCTTGGTACTTTCTTTGCATTTTGTCAAATTTGCTGTGAAAATGTTCTTAAAACGAATAACATATGCTGGGTCATCTGAGACTGCTATAACATGAAATATATGGCAGAATGCAGGTAAAACAGAGCAGGAAACATACTATTCTCCCCCGAGGAGTTCAGTCAAAATTTAATTAACGCATAATTTTTTTTAATGAGCATCATCAGCATGGAAGCAGGGTGCAGAGCTACAAGGGGAAAGGGGGATGGCTGAGTGGGGGCACAGACACATGGATATGAGGGAGGGGGACTGGCTGAGGGGATGCTGGGACACACGGGGATAGGCGCAGATGTGCCTGACTGAATGGGAGAGGCTAGGGGTCAGCCAGGGTCTGCATTGGGGATGATCCCTCCCTGCCCGCCCCCCCCCCCCCCCAAAAAAAAAACTATTTCATACTTTTCCCACCCATACCCAACAACCCTGGCTCCTTCCCAGCAGTTACTTCTCTCTCCCTCAGCTCCTCCATTACCCCTGACTCCCCCAAGCCTTTGCACTGCTTCTGAGGGGTGCAGGAAATACTGCTCTCTACTGTAGTTTAAATTATTACTCAGTTCTATATTAATATGCCTAGTAAGGAATCTATTTGTCAAAAAAACATTTCCTGAATCTTTTTTGTTGTCTGTGTTCTTACAGACATACTTGCTGACAGGTATTTTGAAATAATTTACCAAAATAATTGAAACTGGTATGATTACATTGCATATTTTATCAAAAACAGAATTGTAAAATGTGTGCAGAATTTTTCATTTTTGGCGCAGAATTCCCCCAGGAGTACAGCCTGCTGTGCACTCCATAATGTTTGAGGCTATGGGTGAAAAGTTTCCCCTGGTGTCAGGTGATCCACCTCCACGCTATACAGCTGATTTTGAGCAGCCAGAAACCAGGGCTGTTAAAGGGGCACAATTGGAGGCTATTTGAACCAGGGAGGCTTTGAGGCACCATTTTGACAAAGAGCTCCAATAATGTCTTTCTGTACAGCACTCTACCATGCCTTAACTTGCTGCCTTGCATGAAAACTTTAATTCCTAACCATGATTTGTACTCAGCAAATGATCAGATTGCCACTGTGTAGTAATTCCATCAGCAACCACCATGTGTAGGAGACAAATAAAGATTGGTTATCTTTCAGAGTATGTTTTTATTAAATACTAATTAACACATGCACAAACGGCTTGGTGGGAAGGGAGAAACAAATGAAGGGCAGTATAACACATGCACAAACGGCTTGGTGGGAAGGGAGAAACAAATGAAGCTGTGTGCAGTTGCTATAATTTTGGAAGCTGTCCAAAGGGGTGAACAGGATACCGAGACAGGTTGGGAAGTTGCAAGGAATGTGTGAGAGGAGTTGGAGAGGGCATGGAAAGTAGTTCTCTATCGGCTGCAGGGGGTGCTGAGCAAACATGAATTCTGCCTGAAGTTTGACTAAGGACTTCAACATCTCCATTTTCTCCTCCATAACTTTTATCATCTGCTCCTGGCCCATTAACATTCACTCCTGGCTCTCCTTTCTGTCCTGCCTGGCTATTTATTTTATAATTTACTTTTAACGTCTTTCTCCACGCCCTGCGTTCTTGTTTTTCGGCTTCCGAGAATTTGAGCACCTCTCAAAACACGGCCTCCTTGCTCCTACTTTGTTGCTTCCTTATCTGTCGGCAAAGCAGGAGAGTTTTGTCGGCGGAGCATTGTAGTGTGTACACTTCCACTGTTTTGTCAACAAAAGCTGACTTTTGTCGACAAAACTCTATAGTATAGACAAGGGCTTAGACTGAAACTGAATTGTTTTCCTTTCGGTAATGCTAACAATACCTAGCACTTGCAGCCTTTACAATTCTAATGTAACAAACACTAATCCACACAACACTTCTATGAGTAGATAACTTTTCATAGCCCATCCTGCAAGCTTGAGCAAACAGATGGACTGGGTTTTTCAGTGTTACATGATTTTTTTTTTCCTCTTTCTCTCTTTGTAGTGTCTGGGGATGGAGAGTCATTGGTAAGTCTCACTTTAACAAGATTTGAAATCTCTTACGATATGTTCGTCCTAAAGCTCCCCTTCCTAGGCTTTACTCAAATGCACACATCAGTGATCACACACAGATTTCTCTATTAGTCTGACTTTTGCCCAATAAGAAATCTGAGCTACAGCTTGATTTAAAATAACATACTTACATCATTGGCCCCAGCACTTCTGTATTACAACAGCCCTTCTTGGTAAGAGATCAAGTTGGCCACAGGATATCCCTGAACCATGATGAACAGCATTTATGTCCGCAAAGTGTTGCGTTTCCAGTAGTAATTCTCTAAAATCCGATTGACTTGCTTTACAGGATGAAGATTCAGAGTTTACTTTAGCCACAGACTTTGAAATTGGGCACTTCTTCCGTGAAAGGATAGTCCCTCGTGCTGTGCTTTATTTCACTGGGGAAGCAATAGAGGATGATGATAACGTATGTATATTGCTCGCCTATCTTGTATGTCTTTCTCTACATAAAAGCTGCCTATTATTCTTGTGGCTGAAATAGTAAATACCATTACTTTCTTGAGTGAAATAAATGAAAAAGCAGATACACTGAACTTGCTGAATAGGGTCACATTGCCCTTTTTTGTTAAACCTTCCATTGACTGCCTGGGACTTCTGAAATCAGGGAGAGGGTTCTTTTGGACAAGGCAACAACCACAGTATCTTTATTGTTGTAGCCCACAGAACTGAACCAGGCCGTGACTCTGCTTGCTGAGCTGTAGCAACACATTTGATTGGACTCTGAAGCAATATAGCATCTAGAATTTGGTTTTCTTGAGTGGGCAACTTCACACTTTTTTGGAGGAAACAGGAGATACAGCATTTAAAACACTAGCTCAAGGCAGAAGAGAAGGCTTCTGGACTAAGGAAGGATTGGCCTTTCTTTAAAGATGTGTGTATTTCTAAACTATATTGCCTTTACCAGTTTGGTTTAGGCAAATAATTTTAAATACTGCTTTGAAATGAGAATTTTTTTTGTAGTATCTTGTCTTCAAACAAAGCCAAATTAAAAAACAATGTAAAATCACTTATGCTGAATACCCCGATGAATGCAGCAGAAAAGAACACCAGTATACTGCTTAAACTTGCATTAGTATAAATATACTAGTCACAAGATGGTAATAGCATCCTTTATTCGTAAATTTCTTGCTCTTAAGTTTATCCTTAATGCTGCTTCAATGTTCAGTTTGTTTTAAAAAATGTACATTACCCAAGAAGCGCATTCATTATTTGTATTTATTCCATGAGTTCAATTTGTAAATTAAAAGTAGGGCTTATGGCTCCTCCTTTACTTACTTACTTATATTCTCTCTGTCTATATAATTTCTGATTATACCCCAGTCACTGTCTTGCTGAGCTGAGGCAAGTTGTGAGTGAAACTGCATATCTTACTAGTAGACACATGTCTGAAAAGCTATATTGCAGGATTTGGTGTCACCCTTTTTCTTGATATAAGATTAAATGGTAATTGTCATGGAGGCAGCATTGTTTAGAGGCTACAATGAGTGGGAGAATGGGATAAACTGGGAGTTGGGAGACATTGATTATAGACTTCGGATGTTGTCACCAACTCTGTGTAGGATTTGAAGTAATTCTGTGTATCCCCTTCCACACCTGTAAAATGGGGTTAGTGCTTTAGAAGGTAAATAAAATGTTTTGAGATTATTTGAAGAGTACTCTAAGTGCTTGCATTTGCTATGCCTATTGTAGCTAATTGCATAAAACATTCTGCAAACCTAAACGTTTTATTTTTGTTTTAGTTTGAAGAAGGAGAGGAAGGAGAAGAGGAGGTGAGATGCCTATTGTGTCGACTGTAGATCACTAATCCATAGTCTCCTTTCTGAAATAGAAATATCTAGCCCCATATAGGACAAACGGCTGTGTGTATTTCATAGTGCCATGTTCATACTCCTCTACAAAATAGTCGTCATAGCTTAACGTTAAGCAGCTGTAAAATCTATACAGATTCTAATTTTTGCCGTAAGTATATTCCATAAAAGCACACATTCCAATTATGTCCAGTATCTCAGAGCTGTATTATCAAAATACAGTTGCAACTCTTTAATATTTGACAAAGGAGTAATTGATTGTCACGTCCATTTTTTTAACCATGACTTAAATGTTGAAATTGTTTTGTGGGCATATGTGAAGATTGCATTGCACTGAAAAATCTTTTGTGTACCGGTTTACCAAGTTAAACCTTGGGCTGTAAGGAAGGCTAATGGGAAACACAATCGTAGTTACACGCTGGGGAGACACACTGGACAAGACTTGTGAACAGTCTGTTTTAACTGTTCCAGGGATGAGGCTTGGTCCTCTCGGAAATTAAATACATTCTTTTAATTAAGAATTGTTATAAAGGGTTTAATTAGGTTCACAGGCAGTTTTGCATTATGGCAACCACTGTGATCAATTTTTTCCAGTGTTACCAGAGCACAAACATAGTGATGATAAGCTCTGTACAAAATCTCTGCACTAAAATGAATATAAAAGCAACATTGGACAAATCAGTGCCTTTGACAGATATTAATGATTTGCTTTTTTGCCCCTTTCACCATGATGTGCTTGAGAATCTTTTTTTCATGAAAATGCCATGGTAATATGACCTAATCAAGTACTGGAATGCAGTACATCACCAATTCTTAGACTGGTGGCCTCCTTTTCCCCTGCTTCCACAAGAGTCCCAGTTTTTTGCAGTGAAAAGCTTTAACTCTTGTAAAAGCAGATGAGAAAGAGCTAGCCTATCTGCCTCCATCAGGATACAACAACTTGAGGTTAGACATGTGCAAGAGGAGGAACCGAAAGGATCCAGGTGTAGTAAAGAAGCATGTGCGTGGGGTACATGACTGTTCAAAGAAACAGATGAGATAAGGGTTGAAATGAAGAAACAAAATCAGACAGATACACTAGCTGTTTTTTCCCAGAAGTACAAAACTCAGAATTGTGTTGCAGGCACTTTAAAAAAATAAATAAATAAATAAATAAAAAATCTGTGCAATTGCAGTACTTCCACAGGAATGTTGAATTCAGATCCACACTGACATTTGAGACTTTCTGGACCAGATGACTGGTTGTCTCGTCCAATCCAAGTAGATTTATTTTCCACAGCTGACACACACAGGAATGCAATAGAAGGCACTGTATAGTTGGCTTTGTGCACCGTAAGCAGTTGCTTTAATCTGATTTTTAATTCCTGTTAATCTCTCTTCCTTTTATCACAGGAATTGGAAGGTGAAGAGGAGGGAGAGGAAGAGGAGGATACAGAGAGTGAGCCTAAGGTTAGTTTTTTGTTTGGGCATATATACTTATAGTACATTAGAATTGTACAAAGTGTAACCATGAACAACGTATCAGTATACTATGTTATCATTCTCTTCATTCCTGTTCTTCTTCACTTTTTGTATTGTGAAGGGAATTAATTTCTGAACTGCAGGTTTTCTTAAATATTCTCCTTAAGTTATAAATTGCATAAATAATAGTATTTATTAGACCTGTTAACTTACCTACATTGGGGAGCAGATGTGATTGATGTTTACCACTTTCCTATGTAAAATTAAAGGTGAATATTTAAATATTTGCAAAGAAACCAATTTACAGGATGTGTAGGTAGAAATCTTATACCAGTTTGAAGTCTAGTTTTAGAATGAATTAATGTTTCTGTGACAAGTCTGTTTGCTAGCTCCATCTATTTTTCTCCTATAGTAACTCTGCTCCTTTCTTTGTGGTTGCCTTGCTGAATCCCACACACTGCCATCATGTCATTGTGTTTAACCAGAAGAAAAGCTGAGAGCTAGTACAAAATATAAGGCTTAGTTTAAAACTCAGTAAGATATGGGCACTGCTCCCCCTTTTACCTAGTTTTCAGCCATAATTCAGTCACCCGGACAGTTAGCAACTAAAGGTAATGAAAAGGGGGAGGAGACTGTTCTATTCATTTTGCTATTAAAGTAGCATCTTTCCATTTCTTTAATGGCAATAAGTATATAAAACTTCCAATTTGAGATCATGGGACTGATACACCAGGCCTTGCAGAATTTATCACAATATGCACATTATACTATTAAATGCTTTTAGCCTCCGTGCCAGGAATCAATCCGGTCTCTTGTAATAAGTATTAAAAGAAGTCTGTACTCTTGATGAAATATTTCTTTGAACAGGGAAAGAATAGTACTTGCGGAAACAATATTTCACACTCTGTTTTCATGGCTCTTCTGAATAGAGTAGCTGGAGGGCAATGATGGGTGAGCTGAGAATTAAAAATCATTAGTACTGGAGTAGTGGTGTCAAAGATACTTCAGGGGAGAATCATACCAGTCACTGTATTCTTAATTACAGTGGCCATACACATTTGCAGTGCTGTAGATCTGTATTCAATAGCATGCCCTGTGGAGTGTGGTATTCTGCAGAACCATGTCTTAAGCTATCTCGGAACATTGTGGTTGTTGCCTCCTGTATAATTTTGTACATTTCACTTTCTTTCATGCTGACAGTTCCTTTCAATTTTTTTTCCATTTAGGTGTAATTTAAGTCTGTTTATCATTCATACATTTCTAGGTAAGGTGGAATTCCATTCATACCTAACTTCCAATGTGTAGCACATGCAATGTGGTTTGTTTATAGCTACCTTTCTGGTTTTAAAATAAAAATTAGGCGAAACTGAGGTTTTAGGTCTCATTTGCAGTTCAGAAAAGTGTAGAGAGAAATATCTGTGGCTGGATACCCATGAATGGTATCCTAAGAATAGATTTGTATCTAGATTATCTCCTTGCCTCCCTGTTGCAAGTTTATGCTTGCTTTGTAGCACTCCAAGGTAACATTATATACTGAACATACAACATTCTCAGGACACAAGTTATACCTCTGAGACTTGTCACAAAGATATTTTCCTTTGTATCTGGGTTTATACTGTGTCTTTTTAGTGTGACTTTTAGTTGGTTTTCATTGATTGCAAGTGTGTTGTAAACACAGATTTAACACTCTCCTCTAGTTTAATCCTTCTCAACTCTGGTTGAAACTCTCCTCATGAGTCACTGACTTATTCTGAATCTAAGTATTTTATCTATAATCAATCTCTGCTGTCTCTGACAGCTACCCACTTCTCCAAGAGATCATCTTCTTTCTTGGGCTTCCATGATTCTTTACTTTCCTGGTTCACTTATCCTTCTTTTGGTGTCGCTTTCATTGGATCCTCTTTCTCCTGTTCTCCGGTGCTCCCTTCTGCCCCCTCGCCCTGAGTGATCTTGTCTGCTCACATGGGATTTTTCTCTCATCTACCTGTTCCCCCTCTTTCCTAAGGCTTGTGCCTTTCTGTTTTTGTTTCCTCATAGCTGCCCTGCTGCTTTCCAAAACACATGACAAACTGGACTCGTTCCTCCTACCGTTCTCCCCACACCCTGGATTTGACTATGATTTATAACTCCACTGTACTTACTATCACTCAGCTTCGAGACTGAACTTATCTTGTGATTTGTTCTCTACAAATCTAATTGCTTTCAAAACCAACCCCTACCCCCACTGCCAAAACTCATTCATATTGTATTCTCACACTCACCTGGACTCCTCAACTCTCATCTCCCCATCAGTCGCTCCCCGTCTTTCAGAATAAAACATAAAAGATTGGCAAGGCTCCAATCCTGTCAGTACAAAAAATTTATCTTCCATTTCTCCCATCTTATCCCCTTCACTTGGCCAACTCTTCTTGCTGCCTTCCTTTTTGTTCACTCTCTGTTCTCTATGCCTGGGAAGGCATTACCATTTCTGTGCACCAAGAATCCTTGCTCTCCTTCAGCTCTCTCCTCCTAAATCCACTTTTTGCCTGATTGTCCACTGACGTCCATTCCTGTCTACTCCTCCCTTCTTACATTGCTCATTTGCTATATAAATATCAGAATATGCTTGATTTTCTTGCTTTGATTTGCTTTTTTTGTTGCCTACTCACATGTCCTAAGTTTGTCTAGTTTAGATTGTAAAGTGTTCAGGCAGAACCATGTCACTTTAACTTGTGTAAAGCAGTGTGCAAAGGGTTGGTGTTGTATAAAGGTGTTAGATTTAGAAAGGCTGTATAAGTAGCCAATTAGTTGTCTTGTAACTGGTACAGTGTGCGCCTTGGAGGACCCTTGTCAGCTTACTGGTTGAAGGAGTGAGTATGATGTCACTGAGGGGAGAAGGATAGCTCACTGGCTAAATTCAGATAACAAGCATAGTTCTATCAGTACTCCAGGGCTGAAGTCTCCCCTCCTGAGAGGATGACAGTTGATGCTTCAGAATACTCCATCTTCAAAGCAACCTTGGCAGAAGCCTCCATTACTAAGCAGCAAACCTGTTTTGATGACCTGTGAAAGATGTCTTCCATATATAGGATGAACAGAACCTTCAAGAACTCCCATACTCTAGCACAGTTCCTCACATACACTTCACTGTGAAGTTACTTACAGTTTGTTTGATGCTGTGATGCTTGCTTTTCCTCCGTTCCTTAGGATCATACCTGGGGTGATTTATTGAGGGATAATAGGATCATCCAAGATTTGACATCTTGAGGTGATGTCTGAGCTATGGGGATGGTGGGGAGCTAGTTAACTCTTCTAATGCATAGTCTGGCTTCCAATGATTGATTAAATGCCTGGTTTTCTCCTTGCTGTGCCTGACTCTGACAACAAGTATTTAGTGCTCACTACCTTTTGTTGACCCCACAATAGTTTGGTGGCCAGGTTGCTGTTAAGTGTACAGAAATAAGTGGATGACCAGCTATCAGATATGCATGTCAGTCTAGAATGTGGAACAAAATGATTACTCCATTGTATTACACTGGATGCTTTCCAGAAGCAGATTGGTAAAAATTTAGAGAGGAGGAGTGGAATATTATTTGAATCAACCAACAACATATATTGGTTTTGAGACAGGATAACATTAAACGGTGGTGGAAAGATGAATGACAGCATCTACAGTCAGTAATATCTTTTGAATAAACCTATTCCTAATATGAATCAAAGGATTGGGAATCGAGGCATTGACATTAACTAGCAGAACTTTATAATTAATGAGCAGAGACATTACTTAAAATATTTGCTGGACTTTAAACGCTTTTAAACTACACCCTTTCAGAACACTGAACTGATAAATTTAATCTGCAATGCTTTGGGGATTTACAGAAGCCGGGAAAGCAGTTTGAGCAGGGAAGTTTGCAGTGTCTTGGATCTGTCTTGTTCTTTCCTCTCCTCCCCAACACACTGCAAATTTGGAGCTACAAGTACAGCAGAGGACCACTCCTTGAACATAGAGCTCGGTGACTAACTCAGTCCTGATCTACAGTACACAGCTAGGCCAACGTATGGCAGCTTATATCAACCGAACTATGTCAGTGTATTGGCTACAGCCTTGCTCTTGCCGAAGTAAGTGCCCTACACCACCATAACTCAAACCCTACGTCTCTCATGTTGGTGTAGTTAGGGCTAAGCGGTGTCTCTGTAGACAGTACATTATTTACATTGGTTGCTGGCTGTCATTCTTGTCAATTTCACTGCTCTATGCAACTTCTGGTTAATTGCAATGTTTTACTGGAAATCAATCCCATCCCATTAACATCTGTATTAATAGGATTTGGATATTGGCAGCAGTGTGCCACTTATTAGCAACCTATCCTGGAAGAAAGGTGCCACCTGCAGGCAGGTTTTCAAGGCTGCAGCCAGGGAAGGAAGGTGCTAGGATTTATCTCCTCTGACTGCTGCCTCACAAACCTCCCTGTGACCAGTGCTCAGCACATGCCAGCACTGATTCCTCCTGGTGCTACTGTCCAGCAAACCTGTCTGCATGTAGTGACCACGTAGGAGGTAAGGGGCTGCAGACTTGGAAGGGAGGCTCAGGGCAGACCAGTAGCAGGAAGAAGAGCTGCAATTTGTAACAGCTTCTCAATTTGAGAGTACTGTTAGATTTCTAGGCTGCTACTGGATTCCCAGGCAACTGTATCTGTAACGAAAATCACTTTCCGTCTGCACCTGACAAGGCAAGTGCAACTTAGATGGTTTTATGTGAACCTTAGTACAGCTATCCATGCCTCTGTCATTTCAAGGCTAGACTAGTGTAATGTTCTCTGTGTGGGGCTATACACTGAGACCATTTGGAAAGTGAAACTTGGAGAATATCTCTGTCAGTTTGCTGAACAGAGCCTTAGCTCAGGAGCAAACCACTGGCTGCACTGGTGGAGTTCAAAGAGGAAGGGAAAGCTCTAAATACTTTTGGTCCTGGTTCTTTAAGAGATCACTCTGCTCCCTATGACACTTCAAAAGATGTAGATAGTGCTCAAGTTAAACCAACCCTCCATTCCCCCACATTTGGGTGTGGGTCCCTCCTGGCAGGGTGTTCTCTATGAAAAGGGGGATTGTCTTGGAACCTCCTCGTCTGGGAGACCCACATCTGTTAACCACCTGCATATGCGCGCTCGCTCTCTCTCTCTCTCTCGCTTATTTTTCCATCTGTGCTTGGAGACTGGGTTTAGTGAGGGAGGCAAATAAAGCAATTTACTGTGTGAAATACTGGGGTTTAGATAATTAATATTTCAATTGCATTTAACAGGTAAAATTTTCAAAAGCGCCTTATCTACTTTTTAAAATGGGACTTAAGCTCCTAAGAGCCTAAGAGAGTTCACTGAAAGATAGTGAGATTTAGGTGCTTTTGACATCCTTGTCCAAAGCACTGTATTCCTGTATATTGAAAAACAACTATCCTAGAGATATACAAACAGATTTTCAATGTGATGGTATAGCATGTAGAACAATATCTACGTTTTAACATGTGAAACTTACTACAGAGGGAACTTTTCAATATGTATGCAATTTCATGTATCCTGTTGAAATTAAGCAACAGCATTTTTTTGTAAATGTCTTTATTGCTGTAAAGTGGTACAAAACATGGATAATTTTTATTAGAAAATGTAATACACAAGGGTTTTGTCTTCATGAATAAAACTGAAATAAAATAGTTGTTTGTTTTTCCTCTTGGAAGCAGTACCATCAATACTTTATATTTCCTTTCCTACCTGCTTAAAGGCTGTTGTATTAAAAAGATCTAAAGTAGGATTAAAATATAGTTTCTAAACCATTATAATGTTGTAAACAATCTTTAATTAATCAGTTACTCATTTAAGTGTTTGGGTTAAATTTAGCCAAAGTTTGCAATTCTGATAGTATTAATGACATAATCTATCTTGCTCTTAACTGATGTTTCTGCTGTCTATTTGAAATGGAAACTGCCATCAGTTGACTTGATATTTATCTCAACTACAAAGCAGTTGTTTCATGAAATAGCAAAGAATCCTGTGGCACCTTATAGACTAACAGATGTTAGTCTATAAGGTGTTATATGTTAGTCTATAAGGTGCCACAGGATTCTTTGCTGCTTCTACAGAACCAGACTAACACGGCTACCCCTCTGATACTTGGTTTCATGAAATGTTCTTTATTTCAAAAATAGGCTTTTTTGATGGCTAGGAAGTTGTTCATGTTCTCCCTCTTATCCACATCTAATCAAACAGTAGTACCATGTGATTACAAGTAGTATCTGTCAAATAGACTTTTTAAAAAACAAAACATTTCTTTGCTGCTGTGTTGAGTGTATGAGGATTCCTTCTTGACAGGATAGTCACCTGATGATTAAGGCTATATTAATGCAGATTAATTAACTTTGGTGTCCTTTGGAAACCCAGACAGTTAGGAAGAGGCACTTGGGCACCTGATGATGAATAATGAATGTACATGTATTCTCTATGCTTGCTTTTTTACAATATGAAATGTTCAGGTTTGGAATCGTTAACAAGTATAAATCATTTTACAGTCAAAGTGGTGTCTTTTCTTGAAAGATGTCTTCCTTATAGCTATTTTCCTTCCTACTGTAGAGTTCAACAAAGGCATGTTTGTGTGTGGTTAAAAACCACAAAAAAACAATAAAAACACAAACCCCGTATCTATAGTAGATGCGGGTAATGAGAGAAACAAATAAAGGGAAGTATGTGCTTAGATTAAAATATCCTGCTACATTGTGTGGTAGTGTGAACTGTAAAGCTACGGAGTTGGAGCATTTAATAAATACACCTTTCTTGTTGGGGTTCTCCCACCCCCCCCCAAGGTTGTTTCACTCCCTATGCTGTTGTAGGGCTATAGGTCTTTTACTTTCTGAACATTCTTATAAATCAGATTAACATTTGGCAAGAAGTGCCTGAATGAGTGTTAAACAGTTGAGTAGTTATTGGCTAGTGATGCAGAAGGCATCTGAGGGGAACACAACCTGTTAAATACATTCCATCATCTCCAACAGAGCGTCCAAGACTTGAAAAAACAAGGAATTGATTTTTTTTCAAAAATGGTGAGCACCCTGCATCTCCCATTGACACCAGCACTTTTGAAAACTAGGCCACTTATTTAGGAGCCTATGTGTGGACTTGAGAATTTTTGTTTTTGAAACTCTTCTGTGTTGCCAGAAGCGGGCGACAGGGAATGGATCACTTGATGATTACCTGTTCTGTTCATTCCCTCTGGGGCTCCTGGCGTTAGCCACAGTCAGAAGATAGGGTAATGGGCTAGATGGACCTTTGGTCTGACCCACTTTGGCAGTTCTTGTATTCTATCTACCATTTAAGAACATAAGTATAATAGAATAATCTGTGAAGTGCTGAGCAACTGTATGTCAATGGGAATTGTAGTTAAGCACCTCGTGATTTAGCCCATGTTTACCTGTAGCTTGCCTCCCCAGTAGATACTTTGTGGCGGTAATCTATTTAGTTGCCTATAAAGGATGCATGACCAAATTGCACTGAGTGAACTACCATTGTAGGATTCTTCCTTTAACTTTTTTCTTTTTCCTTTCCAAACAGAAAGATTCCAGCCAACCTGCTGAGTGCAAACAACAATAATAAGGAAATACCACTTCAGAGTGATATTTGAACAACTTGTAACAAATATATTTGGATACCTGGCCTGCAGTTCAGGATATTCCATTGCTGCAGCACAATCTTATTAACAATGCTTAAAATTAATTTGTTTTCAAGTGCATGATTTTCACTAACTTTTTTTTCTTATTTTTTGCTTAACTTGTACAGTGGTATCTTCACTGCATTTGGGAAATATGAGGTTTAAATAAAGCACACTCTACAGCCTTTGGTACACTGTAGCTAAATAATTGTCTGTAGGCTTTCTGATGAGCCTTTTGCCCTATTCATAGGGACCTAGTCCAAACTACAAAGTAAAGACTATCCATTTTCTTGGTAAACATTGAAATTGTGGAATAGCACATGTGCTGAGAAGCTAAATTAACAAATTAAATTAAATTTATGATAGCTAAAACAAATACAACAGTATGACTTTTGCTAGTAGTTCTCCTTTTAATATAAAATTTTCCTGCAACCTACAAATCAGACTAGTGCTTGAGCAGCTTCAAATATATTTATTATCTCAGTAAAGCCAATTAAATTGAAGTAATTCATTAATGGGGATGTCATTCGAGATTTATGTCGTTGTTCATCTTTCTATTTATTTATTCATGTTTGTAAGTACTTTGACTGAATTAGTGCTTTTTTAATAGTTTTTAATATACTTGAAAATATTTTCCTGTTTGCATAAAATATGGGTATTTGTACAAGGAAAATTTGATTTGGTCTCTCTGAAGGTAGTAGACAGAAGAAATGAACATGTTTCAAAATGACAGCTCTTTTGGGGGAAAAATCATAACATATAGGCCAAATTATTGCTGTTGATGGAAATGAGTTGCAGCCAAAGAACCAGAAAATTTCCAGTAGTCTTATTGCTTAAAAGCATGGGAGGGGCTTTCATTCTGAACATATAAATTAACAAAATTTAACTCAGTAAATCCGAAGTTCTGTTTTACTTGCAACATTCAAATTACTCTGTTCCACAGTTTCTTCTTTTGTTTAAAACTCTGAAGTCTTCAAAGCTACCTTATGTTGTGCAGAATTTCAGGTGCACATTTCTAGTTTAAGCATCCAATGCCAACCTCTGGCAGCAGTTGAATAGCAGCTGTATCAACACTGTGACCAGGCATGTAGAGAGTGCTCCAGCCTTACCTTACACATTTGTAACTTAATACAGTGTTTTCAATTTGTACAGACTAGTTAAATATTCTATTAAAGTTGTGAAACATGGAAAGTGATGGCTGTCTTGTTCATTTTTCCTGTATTAACTGAACACACCCATTTGATTTCCTATTTTACATGCTTCTGTATGCAGTATGAAAAGAGATGTGCCAGAAATTTATGACCACCTAATGCAAGAATACAGTTGGTATAAAGTGTTCAGCTTCCTACTCTAAATCCAAATATTTAGAGATGGTTTGAGGCTATTTCTAATGGGCGTTACCCAGGTGTAACTACATTTGAAGTACAGATAACATCATATTTATAACTTCAGATACAAAAATGATACATGCTATTGTAAGGGTTCTATATTTTGTCTTGCTCATTTTCATAATCAAACTTGCTCAGTTTGCAGATTTTTTTTTCTTAATTGCCAAACTCTCACTTTGGGCTCTGACATGCCAGCTGAATATTTTCTTCCAGTCACCAGCAGGAAAGACTCTGGAGGGCTAGTTATTCTCTCATCATCACCTGTCCACTCCCACTATAGACTGAGGTTGCATGGGTGCCAGAGGACACAATTTGATCCACAATAACTTTATTACCAGTGATGCATGAGATGGAAACCCAGCTTGATAGTCCACCACAGCCCAAGATAAGTTCTACTGGGCTAGTAGTGAAGTGTTTACTTGCAAAAGTGAGCAAACTTGATGCACATGAGGAAAAATGAATAAGGAACCATGCAATAGCATTGTTTCTTGCTTATTCATCATGGTTGAAATGTACTTCTGTGTTAAAAATTAGTGAGAGATATTAGGGAGTTCTTTTAAGAAGGATTTATTAGATGGCTCCCAAAAAACCTCATGATTCCACTATCAAGGTAGGACAACTTTGGATAAAAGCCTATCCTGATAGAGTGGCAAAGTGAAGGTTGCAATTAGAAACAGCAATGTAAAATTAAAGTTATGAAATATTGAAAAGGACGTTTAAATACTTTGTCCTTATCTCTGCCAGCCCTGGAATTTCCTCTAATATCTTTAAGTATGCTAGGAACAAAAGAAATCCTGAAATGGTTTAGGCCATTACTAGATCGAGATGGTAAAATTGTTCATGCTAAACACAAGTATGGGTTTTTTTTTTTTTTAATGTTCTGGTTGGCAAGAAGCAGGATGATGTACTCATACAGGTAAGGAAGTAATTTTGATCTGTCAGTAATAAGATGTTAAATATCTGCTAGGAACAAACATTACACACTGTAATCCAGTCACCTCAATCATTTTATCAACAAAAATATTTTTTTAAGACTGACCTCTAAGTCTCTAGAAGGCATTTTTCCCCAGTCCTCAAATTGTTTGTGGTTTTCTTCTGCACCATCTTTTAAAAAATATAGACCAATGTACACAGTATTCTACTATCTGTCTCACCCATGTCCTCTCCAGAGGTGTAAAAATCACCTCCCTCCTCCTGTACATGCATCCAAAGAATTGAATTAGCATTTTGTCTCAGTTGCATAGAGCTCATACAGAGTTACTTGTCCACTCTGCAAGGATTTTAGGGGTCAGTCCCTGCTTTCCAGGATCCAGGGCTCCATTCTGTAGGTATGGCCTGCACTCCTAGTTCCTAGATACAGAACTCTGCATTTTGCTGAATTAAAAACAAAAAAGGGGGGGGGGGGGAATCATGGCTTATGCTGTGATCCAGATCCCTCTGTATGACTCCCCTGTCCTTTGTCATTCACAATTTATCAGCAGTGATTTTATATTCCTCTGAAGATCATTGATCAAAATTTTGAATAGCATCAGAACCCCACTAGAAACACTCCCATTCGATGATTCCCATTCTACTTTGAGATGTCAGTTAGCCTGCTCCCAAGCCATTTGTGCGCTTAAATTAGCACTGTACAAGATCAGTAATCAGAATGTTGTATTTGAGTATTGCACCTTCTAATGGCTAAGTATATTACAGCAACACAGTTACCTTTAGCAAAACTTGTAATTTCAATAAATGAAGTCCAGGTTTGACAAAACCTAAAGCCATATTAACTTGCATTACCTGTATTCTTTTCCTTTAGTTCTTTATTAACTGAATCCTGTAGCGGCCCTTCCATTATTTTGCCCGGGATTGAGGTCAATATAGCCAACCTATGGTTACCCAGGTCATCGCACTTGCCCCTTTTGAATACTGGCACACTTGAGTCTTCAGGAATTTCCTGGGTGTTCTAAGATTTATTTAACATTATCAAGTCTCAGACAACTCTTAGGATTCTTGTGTGCAAGTTTTTCGGGTCTGCAGATTTAAAAAGCACCTTTTATAGGGGGAAATAGGGTACTAAAGGGATTAAGGTCCACCAGAAAAGGGTCCTAATAAGTCAGTGGCTGGAAATTGAAGTCATTCAAATTTTTTAAGTGAGGGTGTTTAATCAATGGAACATACTACCAAGGGAAACTGGATTCTCCAGCTTGTGTTCAGATCAAGACAGATGCCTTTCTGGAAGATAGGCTTCAGTCAAACACCTGTTGTTTGGTTCAATTCAAGGGTAACTGAAATGTAGTGGCCTCTGAGGTACAGGAGGTCAGACTAGCTATAAAGAACCATTCTGGCCTTGAACTCTTTGGGGAAAAATTTTTTAACATGGGATACACTAAGTTTGAGAAGGAAAGAGAAATGGAATTTTACCATTGTTTGTAGTACATTACATATACTGAATTCCATTCTAAAATGTTTGCAGCCTCTAATCCTTGAAAAGCCTAAATTTAGGGCCAAAACTAATTATGCTTGTTCTCAGTGAAAGACTGGACCTTTTTGGAAAACTTGTACTTGATATTGTGCTGCTTTTCCTGAGTTATTTGGGGTGAGAGGAATGTAACTCAGCTGGCTAACAGCTGCAAGCATAGAGTAGGCTAGTCCTCGGAGGACCAATTCTCCCATCTAATATTGAAACACATGGCCAAAGTGCTACAGCATGCAACTGGCTGAGTATATTCAGTAGGGAATAATTTTAGTAGAGCCTTTGCCCCCATCTACTGTCCTGTCCATCAGCAGGAGTCTGGGCAAGGATTTGGGGATTCCTTGAGGCAGCTGGGGCAACTTCGGGCGTGAAATCCAAGACAAAAATCTCAAATGGGCAAAACATTAAATATACTACAGGGAATAATCCTGCAGTGGTGGAGACAGGGCCATGAACTATTGTACTTGACTTATGAGGTTTTTGCTATCTGTGTGAGGAATTGCTAGACCAGATCAGACCTTCGGTCCAAGTCCAGTCAGAAGGGAGAGCTACAACTTTGAACACACCTTATAAACATTTTCAATAAAAACAAAGTGGATGAAGAAAAATCTCCTGTTGCAGCATCTTGGTACATTTGCTTATTGAATTCTAAACTTCTATTCAACAAAAATAAGTAATCATCTGTGTAGCTGTAGATTGCCACTGCAGGGACTAGGGTTCTGCCTTATCCCCAAGTCATTTTAAAGTAGCTTACCTACTACGGCCAAATAGCGAGCTATGTGCACAGCCAACTATGGCAGTAAAAATATCATTTTCACTGGACATGGAACTTTGTTTAAATTAGTCTCAGTGGGGCTAGGGCCAGGGGTCAGAGGCATGTTCCATTAACTTTAACCAGATAATAGTGAAGCAAAAAAACTTAAGATTCAAGAAAAAGATTCAGTAGGGAATTTAAAAAAAAAATCCCAGGTACAGGAGCTAGACTAAATTTACATTTGTAGCTATACCACCTATCCTGGTAGGAAGAGCACTTCAAATTTTTAAGAATAATCGAAACACTGGACTCGAGAGATCTTCATTTAAATAGTGCTGCTATAGGTGTTCCCTCCTGTGGGAGAGGACCATTCTAATTCAGGCCAATTCCATGCAAGGAATTGAACATAGAGAACCGTAACCTTGACAATGACCCTGTACTAGGTAGGGAGCTAGGGCAGTGTGGATGGCTGGGATCACGTGTATGGTGGCAGGCTTTGTTGCTGAGTAAACAAGTTTATACTTCAAGATATTAGCAGAGTATCGACTGCCTGAGGCTATGATGAATTTTCTCATAGGTATGTTATGTAATTGTCTGTTAAAGTGTGGTACATCTTTGTCTGAAGCACCTTGTCTCTTTTCTTGTTGCAGACAGGGTATCTGCCTAGATGCACCATTGGTCTGAACAGATAAAAACAAACATTTTAGCTGTCTAGGTGAGTCCACAACCATGGAGCAGTGAATTCAGATCAACCATTTAAATGCAAATATGCCATGTAAATTACAAAATGTAAACAGACATTGGAGAAGTTGAGACCTTCCGACTCCACAACCACATTGCTCACAAAGTTTAACTAGAAATTAAAGTGACATGGACAGACCTTGAAAATAAATTGGAGAACCTTAGCATTCCTAGATGCTTTATCTTTGTAACATTAATAGTGCACTAAGAGCAGTCTTTCTACTTGCTATTGTCACACGCCATGCTGTGATCCCAAATAGTTCTAGCCTCACAGGCCAGGGGAAGGCATCCCAAAGTTAGTCCCAAAAGGCAGTGCTGTTCACTCACATGGGACAAGTGGCCAACCCCCGCCCCCCACAAGTTATTGCTAATGAAGCTTTTTGCAAAGAGTGAGCTGTTCATTTACTGCCAGATTTCTTTGTAGTCCAATTTTCTACTCTGCTGCTTCACCTCTCTCCTACACAAGAAAATTACTCTCCACCCACCAGCATGTTCACCTCTTACACAACTCATATTACGCTAGGGTTTTTACCGTGGGAATCTGTACAGCTTGTGATGCCAAACCCAGACTAATAAAAGCACCCCAAGCATGGGCTTCAGTTCTCAGCTTGACTGTATGTAACACACTATTTCTTAGGAACTGTTGACAATTTTTCTCTGCAAAAGACTATCAAACAATATTTGCTTTCTTAAAATGCCCCATCCTCAGCTGTATCCGCTTCGCTCCCTGCCCAGGCTCCCAACAAAAGTTAAGCACAAAGGAATCCTGAAAGATCCTGCCTTTGTAGTCTAGGAAAGGTGCAAGTGATTATGCAACACCAATCAAAACAATTGGCCCATCTTGGGCCCAGTCATAACCTTTCAAAAGGTACCACTGTAGGCAGAGTGCATCACACAGCCAAAAGAACTACTTTTGCAAAAGGAGAATGTAGCCTGATGCTAGCACATGGAGCTCCATCTCTCTTCCCGCGATTGGCAATAGGGATGCTACCATTAAATAGGTGCTCTCCTTGGGCTTGCTATGTGCATTTTAACATTTGTGCAACAGTAATACCTCTCAAAAGGGCTGCAGATGCCCTATTTCATTAAGTACTAAGCTTTATTTGGGTACGGCTCTTGCCATTTGGCTTATATGCTATGCTTTGTAGCAGATGGTCTCGTTTTATGGAATGTGTGTGAGAGATGGGTTAGAGCACAGAACCCGCCCCCTCCCCCCCAGGAGCTGCCACCCGACGTGCCAAGACTACTTTTGCCCCTGCTTTCCCTGTCTTGCTGAGCCAGACACTCCCATCTGCTCCAACAAAGACCCAGGGTCTGAATTACTTGCCCCAAAGCTGCAGGCTTGATTGAAAGCAGCCTACAGAAGTGTTCCTGGCTTTAACACTCAGCTGCCCAACTCCCAGTGGGGTCTAAACCCAAATAAATCCATTTTACCCTGTATAAAGCTTATGCAGGGTAAACTCATAAATTGTTCGCTCTCTATAACACTGATAGAGAGATATACACAGCTGTTTGCCCCCCCCCCCCAGGTACTAACACATACTCTGGGTTAATTAATAAGTAAAAAGTGATTTAAATCCTACTCTCTGTATTTAATAAAAGTGATTCCAAGTAGTAACAAAGTAAGCCACCAAGCAAAATAAAATATTTCACCCTTAGAGATGCTTTAGTAAGTTTTTCCTCAGACTGGACACCTTCCAGGCCTGGGCACAATTCTTTCCCCTGGTACAGCTCTTGTTCCAGCTCAGGTGGTAGCTAGGGGAAGCTCCATGATGGCTCCTCCTGGTTTGTTCTGTTCCACCCATTTATATATCTTTTGCATAAGGCGGGAAGCTTTTGTCCCTCCCTGGGTTCCCACCCCTTTCTTCTCAGTGGCAAGACACCAGGTAAAAGATGGATTCCAGGTCAGGTGACATGATGGAGGGGCTAATCAAAGTTATTGACAAAACTTAATGATGGAATGTACCCCACTGCATTAGGAGCATGAATTTATACAGGGAAATGTCTAGCTAAAAAAAAGGGCAAATGGGGCCTGGTTGACTTGGTCTAGACATTTTAATGCAATGCAAAGCAAAGCCAATTAAGTTATACCTGCCTCTGACATTACCTTACTTCTTCAAAAAGGTTTAAAAAAACCAAACCAAATGCATTGTTTTCAATCTCAGCCTTATACCCAAATGCACTACTGCGTAGAATAAAATAGGGCAAACAGCAGCACCTTGAGAAAAAGATGTTTTTTCTCTACACAAGCAAATTGAATCATTATTAGGACGAGTGGCTGTTAATAACAGTGGCACCTGAGCGGGTTCTGAGTGCAGGTCAGCTGTAAATGTACACAAGGCCTACCTGTGCCTGCAGTACTGTTTAAGCTAACTGTTGTTTGAAACCGGCTCGGCTCAGGGTTTAGAAAGGCTGGTGTCAGGAAGGTAACTTCTGAGCCATGCAGCAGGATGATTGCTAAAAGCATAGTCTTCTGCGTTTCATGACCTTTGCAGTTCTTTTCTAGTTTTAAGTTCGTGGTTAAACTCCATGTTGTTTTGCATGGTGTTCAGCAATTATCAAGAATTCACTTTATACCACTCACCAAAAACAGAAGATGGACAAAAGCGTGACAGGTGCCCCTTGGAACTGGGGTACCACTGAGCCCCACAAGCCTGGGGGTCCCTCACACACTGTGCTGCTGTGACAAGCTGCAAAGCCCTCCAGCCTGCACTTTCACCAGCATTCACACAGCTAGGGACTCACCCAGTTACAGTTATATGCAGACTCTCTAACCACCAGCTTCCCAGCCTAAGACCCGAGAGCAGTACCATCCTGCCCTGGTCAAATCTGGCCAGTAGATAGGTTTAATGTGAAGAGAACAATGCACACTTGTGGTAACCAAACTGAGATTTTCCCCAAGCACTCAACACTCACTAGTTTAGATTAAAACAAAAACAAATGTATTACCTACAAAAGATAGCTTTTAAGTGATTATAAGGGATAGCAAACAGCTCAAAGCAGATTACCTAGCAAATAAACAAAAATCACAACCTAAGCTTAATATACTAAATAGATTGGATCTGAATTAGCAGGTGCTCACCCTGAGACATGATACAAGCAGGCTGCAGCATCTTCAAGGGCAAGTTGTTCTTGCTTTACAGCTTAGAAGCCTCAGGCATTTCATACACAGGCTAGAAATCCCTTTAGCCTGGGTCCAGCACATCCCCCATTTCAGTCTTTGTTTCCAGGAGTCTTCTTGCACAGGGAGTGAAGAACCACAAATGATGTCGAGTAAACTGTGGCTGTTTCTGAGATGCTGAAGTTAAGCAAAAACTGTTCATATTTTCATAATGTTGGCATGTAAAGGCTAAGGATTTGGCTTTCTGCCCCAGTGAGAAGAAGAGGGGAGTGATTATGAATTATTTCATGCTCTACTTTGCTTCATACTGGTTTCAAAGACTTTGTCAAGACAACAGTGATTCCATTAATGTTCTGAAGGGATTTTTTACAAGCAGAAAGGGCAAGAATGAGGTTGGTGCACACAATAAAATGGAGGAAATCCTGACTTGTGGTTTTCCATTGTGTTTGACTATACCCAGGCCACATCCACACCAGCAAAACAAAAAACCTAGAGTGCCGGGTTTGTTGGACTCATGGCCAGGCTCACACAAAGGTTCTCCGGTTCTTCGCACTTGTAAATCATATACTGAAACTGATGGAATCTCAGCTTGCTAAACTATTGGGATGTTAGAATAGGTTGTGGTAATTTTACCTTACCCCTTCCTTCCCTGGGGAATGCTGGACCACAGGCCTGGAGCCAGCAGCAAAAGCTCACAGCATGCCCATTGATGATCTTTATGCAAACCCTAAAGTCTGGGGGGGTGGATGAATTAGCCCAGGAATTGGAATTGCAAGAATGTTAGACTCCTTATTTTAGTAGTCTGACATGGAGTTGAGTTAGGGTGGATAATTGTGTCAGGTGGACTCCAATAAAAACGGGTAATACTTCTGCTGTGCCTTTCATCTGAGCAGCACAAGTCACATTGCAAGCATTAATTAAAAGCTTCACCAGAAGCAGCTAAGTATTACCTGCATTTTACTGATTGGGAAACTGAGGCAGGGAGAGTACAGGTTGTGCCCAAGGCCACATGTTGAGTCAGTGGCGGTGCTGGATTCCCTGCTCCGTCTGGTAGCAAATGCCAGGGGCTTTCTTTAGGCAGGATGTGTGTCATTTCTGCTCATGTTAATTTAGCTGCTGGGCCACTGCATTTGACAGCATGTTAATGTCTTAAAAGAAAGCAGTTGCCATTAAATGTGCCTCTCTCAATAAATTTATGTTACATGGCCCTGTATTAGGGAGGAAAAGGTCTGCTCAGTATTTTTCGCTGTACAGTTGAGGTTGTACCAAGCGTCTGGGTCACTCAGTTACATTACACAAGGAGACCTGGTTAGATGCGATTACAGAACACGTGAGCCTGATTCTCACTTATTTCATTCCTTCACTTGTGGGCAAGGAAAGTGCAGGGCTGGGGGAAGGTGCCTTTAGATCACCCTTCTGCTCTGGGTTCTGTGGCTCTCCTGCCTGGCTCCCTGTGTAAATTCAAACAGCCTCAGAACGATTCTAACCTACTTTGCTTCCCAGGACTCCCACTGTGTTCTGGGAAGCACAGAATAGCTGTAGCACAATATAATCTAACCCTGTCCCTGACCAGCCCTCTGCACACAGGCACTTAAATTGTTCGCTGGTGTAAGTTGACTGCAATGGAGCTACATTGTACATCTGCTGAGGAGCTGGCCCAGGGTATTCTCAGGGGGACTCAGTGTAAGGCCCCTTTGCAGTGTTAGAGCATAACATAACTGGCTCCACTGTGTACGAATTCACCCACTAAAACCTTCAGCCACGCAGAACTTGGCCTTCTCGGACAAGCACAGTTCTGCATAAGTCAAACTACCAAAACACAAAACTAACCTAGTGCTCGCTAGCTGGGTCTGGGCTCTACGCCAGCAAAGCCCTTTGGATGCACAGCTTTTCCTGCATGTGTGCCTGGAGCCTTTCATCGCTATTCTGTGCACCAACATCAGCAGCACTGCCAGTAGATGTGATGGCCCCTTAGCCTTGGCAGTGGAAAGATGTATGTGTGGAGATGAGCAACTTAGCCCAAAGTGGACACTGGTGGGTGGGAGCAGGCAGCTCCATCCCCCTTTTCCCACAGTGGTGGAGGTGCCACCCTGCCTGTCAGGGTGGAGAATGGCTGACCCTGCTCAACCAGCAGGTTGTGTTGCTTGAGAGCAAGAAGCCTGAAAACTACATTTAACCGGGAGTCTAATTTCAAAGCCAACACTGATTAAAAAGTTGGACTAAGGCAAAGCAAACCTACACCTTAATTGTGATGAGCTTTCTCATCTTCCCTGCAAGCTGCACAAGGTGCCGCCTCTTCACCGTCAGCTTGACTCCAATTTGCTTTAATGAAGCGAGACAATGAAATAATTTCAATGTCTGATTGAGGTGGGGGAGAGGGAAGCCCCACCTTTAAACTGTGTTCCTAGCCCAACAGGGAGCTCTGTGTGTGCAGGCTGTGGTTAGGCCTTTGGGGGCAGGGAATTGTTCCCCTTCAAGAAGCAGCAAGCTGTACAAGCGCTCCAGCCTCCCGCAGCACAGAGACCCTGAGCCCTCACCACTTATACCTGGCTGAGCTGGTGCCATCGCTATTGACCAAACTGGTCAAGTGACTAGTGATTTTGGGTGTCTACCCTGAGTCTCCTTAGAAGGGCCTAATTTCAGAGCGTAGCTGCTCAGCACTTCCTGAAAATCAGGCCCCTCTTTGATGGCTCAAATTGGACATACCTAATCACTAGGCCCGCTTGAATATCTTGGCTTCAGGATCTGCCAATCGCACTATTCATAATGATGGTGCCAGTTACTCTGATACAAGCTGTTACCCTTATGGCAGGTGTCACCAGGCGGTGCTGTTACACATAATCTGCCATATTCTTTTTTCTTAGGGCTGGTCTACACTACCAGTTACGTCAGCCGAGCTACCTCGCTCAGATGTGAAAACGTCACTCCCCTGAGCAATGTAGTTAATCAGAGGGAGGGACAGTAGTGCCAGAATGGGACAATAGGCACTGACGTGTAGTTTTCCCTGGGATGCTCCACCCCACTCTGCCCCAAGGCCCAACCCGCCCCACTCTGTCTCTTCTCCTGAGGCCCCACCTTTGCTCCGCCTCATCCTGTCCCAGCGCCACCTCTCCCCTGAGGACCTGCCCTCGCTCCTCCCCTACCTGCCCACACTCTACCCCATCTCAAATAGTTGTGAGGACACCGGATAGTGAGTATTTGTGATCAACCCATGCTTTAACCAATAACATGGGAAAAGGTACTTGCATAACAAATATATTTCAGGCAAACAGACACTCCATGAGTGAAAAAGCGGGTATATTCATTAAAAACATTACACATTGTGCATATATTCACTCAGCAATAATTAGCCTTGAAAAACCATGGCTTTCTAATTATGCCTTACTTGGGCAAGGAAAGTCAAGCCCTGTCATGATATTTTATCATAGGCTTTCTTAAAAAGGAAATGTTTATTAATGAAAACAAAGATTTCCACACCGCATGCATCCCAGCTTTGTCTCCCTGGTTCCTTCTTTGCTACACCCAGGCTGGAATGCTCTACAACTGACAGCTCTAGTGGCTGAAAAAATGTACTTTAAGTAATCATAGCTACAATTCCTGAGGCTGAGAATTTTGCCTAGCTAATCCATGTAGATTATACTCATTACCACCTGAGCACTCAGGCTGTGTCCCCTAGCACGGGCTGACTAGTGATAGACAGGAAGATTTGGCTTCATAATTTTAATCCAAAGCCTTCTTTGAGTGGCTGAAGTTTTTCTTTCAAAGCATTGTAGCACATTTTTAAAACTACAGCTTTAAAAAACCAATATTCTGTCCTGTAACTTCAAACCAGCAGAACTAAGAACTCTTCCTTATGTGTCTTGGGCCTGGTTGTTTCTGACCCTAATAGAGGTACAGTGTGTTACCTTTTTAAGACCAAACATGAGGGGGCAATGTACTCCCTCGTGTCAATTTGTTCCTTGCTTGTGTATCTCTGAAGCACAGCATCTTGTCTCTGTTAGGCCCTACTGCACAGATTCTCCCTTGCATTACAGCTGAAGGTAGGGTGACCAGATGTCCCGATTTTATAGGGACAATCATGATTTTTGGGTCTTTTTCTTATATAGGATCCTATTACCCCCCCCCACACACACACACACACACCCCTTGGCCCGATTTTTCACACTTGCTGCCTGGTCACCCTAGCTGAAGGGTCTCCTAATGTGTGTGGTGTCTCTGCTGACATTAAAGTCTATGTAAAGTCTAGGACCTGCCCTCACTGCAGTCCTGGTGCGTGTGTAGGGGGCATGGTTGAGCTTCCCTGCACTTCCACAATCCCTGACTGGCATAATTTACCCAGCAGAGCTTCAGACCAGCACACAGCTCTCAGAGTCTGAAGAAGATTGAAACAGGACACAGTGGCCTCACTTCACTAATGCAGGAGGAAGGGGAGTGCTGCTAACCAAAATCAGGGAGAGGAGAGGGAGCTGGCCCGCTGCTTCAGCTGCAGAAGAGAAGTGGCTCCCCCTTCAAACCATGCAGCTGTGCCAGAGTCAAGAAAGCACAAAGGTGGCTTAAAGTTCCTTTTGCATCCCTGCAGCCCACTTCTCAGGCTGTGCTGTATGCTCCTGGGCTGCCGTTGAGGTACCCTGCTTGCATCCATGTTCCCAAACCAAATGAAGCCTTCTAGAACACAGTGCATCACAATTAGGGTGAGGACCCCAACTGGGGTAAAACAGGGCTGCACCCTGGACATTTATAGAGCTACACTGAGTTACACCAGCTGACAATCTGCTTCTTTCCCTTAAAATATTCCTGCAGTCCTGCCCGTAGTTTGCCCCTGGCAGACTAACTGACACTGTTACTATTTTATCTGGTAAAATATATATAATCAGCTGGTAGAAAAACGATCCCATCACTCATTGAGTGAGGCCACTCCTAGCTGTATATTTATTAAAATCCGTGACATTTATCATCTCAGAACTTCAGCCAGTGACTGTTCTCCTGCACTGGGATTTTTTTTCCCCACACCCTGTATTGCTATTAAATATGTCGTCACTTTATGCCATCCTATTCTTGGAAATAAAAGGAGTCTTTGCTGGAATGCCTCACCCTCAGTGTGCCAATGGCAGTTCCTTCACAGAAGCTACTGCACAGGGCCTGAGTCGCCTCCCTTTGAGGCCAGGGGTGGATTTGCCCTCAACTTCAGTGGGGTTGGGCACAAGGCACAGCCACTTTGGACATCCCAGGATTTATTAGACCATGAAGCTGCACAGCACTGGCAGCCAATCGTGAATATAAAATATGCTGGAGAAATAGGTCTTCCTGTAACATACCAAAATACCTCTTCCGAGAGAGCCAGATGCCACAAGTTCCCTTTCTGTGCATTTATCCCAGGGCAGAATCTGGCCCTTAGTAACAAAGATTTTCGTTGTATCACATGTACTCATTGGCTTAAAATGTATATGAGCCTGAAGCTATTCTGACAGCACAATCCCCATCTGAGAGGGGTCCTCATCCAGTGAATAGGGCACTGGACAGAATCAGGGGATCCAGGTTCTATTCCCAGGTCTGCCACTCTATTGTTCTGTGACCTTAGGGGAGTCACTTGGCCTCGTGTGCTTCTGTTTCCCCATCTGTCCTTAGTGTGCCAGGTCTATCTAGGCTGTAAATTCTTTGCACTAAGAACTGGCTCTTACAATGTGTTTGTACAGGGCCTAGCACAGTGGAGCTCTGATGAAAGTCAGGGGGTCAGTAATTTGATTCCCACTTCATCCAGATGCATATCACTGGTTCTCAGTAAATCATCTTTGAAAGAGGCTGCACATAAAACAACTAAGTTTTACATTGCCAATATGAGCCATAGATTAGCATTAGAGCAGAGCCAGAAAAATCAGGTACAAGGTACTTTGATTGAAATAACTGAGTCACATGCTATACAAACACAGCTTCAGTAGTATCAGAAACTGTTCTGTGGGTGGGCTGAGTCATACAGATCCTGCCACTTGGACTTTGAATTTTGTGCCAGATGGAGGAGCAGGGTTTCTTTTAAAACATCATCATGAAATCAAACCTGCTTTTCATATCTGATTGGAAGCAAATTCAGAGCTGAGCCAGATGCAACAGCTGAAATCCCAATGCCTCCCAACCTTGAAGTTCAGTTCTGGGGTCTTGATCCTGTTTCAAGCTTTACAACTGTCCCTGGCTGAAATCCAGATCCCATCAAAGTCAATGCAAAAACGCCAATTGACCTCACTGGGGCCAGGACTTCAACCCTAGCTAGAATGGGTCAAATTAAAGCAACAGCTGTACAAATAACGATGCCTACAAATCCGAGCACCGATAAACTTTGACGGAGTTCAGATCTGAATCTTTATAGCTGAGGCCCATCTTTAATTTTAAAATGCCGGACACAAGAAGGATTCCTATACGAATTTTTAAACGGGACTAATGAAAGAGGTGCCAGAGAAGAGAGAGGGGCTGAGTCTGCAACGAAAGTTTCAGTGTGGGGGATTATTTTACTGGAACTGATTTGCCCATGTGTTGAACGAATTCCACGTGGTTGCCTGCCAGGGAGCGGTTGAATGAGTGGGAAGACATTGGTGGAACAATGAACTCAGTTCAAGGAGACTTTCTCCACACTGCCTGCCATTTACATGTTTCCTTAAAAATGCACCCCCTCTGGTGTCTGTGAGTAGTAGGTACTAGCTGCTCAGTAAACGGCTACCTGCTGGTTGGGGTTTGAGCTTGAGGTCTGAGCAGCACCATCCAGTCCTGAACCAGTTGCAGATTCATTGCTCCATAGCATGATGTTATACAGCTCTCTCCTTTCTCCCAGGGTTAGGCTCATTTATTTCCTCATTTCTCTGTGATGAAATATCTTTTATGATTCAAGCTAATCTGAGGAAATAGCTTTCTTATAAACCTTTGCCTATCAGTATTAAGTTCTTCTTAATCAGAGTTACTCTATTGCCTTTCTCTGGGTTTGGAAACTGGGCAGAACAAGGCCCAGACCACCTTTTATTTATGGCCACTGATTTCATATTTGGTGAGCATCTGCCTTAGTTCTCCTCATTGTGTTGTGGTGAGATGGTCTGCTAGGGTGGGGAATAATTCTGTGCAAGGATCTGAAGCCATCTAGCTTGTTGTTGCTTTTAGTTTGTGGCACATTTGTTGCTGTTTTAACTGCTGCTCTAGCATTTTGAGAACGCAGCATCATGGTTTAGCTATCCGATTCTGCTGCGTTGATGAGCTGCTGAATTTTGAATAGATGGATTATCATTTTATTTTACAGAGTCCAGAAGTGAGAGGGCATCTCCCATTACAAATAAATAGCCAAGAGTCCCTGCCCTGGAAAGGTTACAATCCAAAGGAAACGTGGACAACACGTCAGTTTGGGGGAGAAGAGACAGTGGACGCAGTAACAAGATTGTGTGGTCTCTCCACAAAACCACGCATACAGCATTGATGGAGCTGCCGGAGGGGGGGGGGGGGAATGGGAAGTCCTCAGCTGATGTAAACTGGTGTGGCTGTGTGAAAAAAAATCTATTAAATAAATAGATGTCTTAGAAAAGAGGAGGAAACATTTTTGGCATTGACTCAACTGTGGTCATTTTGCAGAGGTGGCCACTGCTTAATGGCTGCTAGGTAGGTGAGAGCGTTCCCTGTGGCTGCTCTCCAGCTGTGGAGAGCACCTGCTTCCTTTGGGTGAGACACCAGGCGGTGAGTTGGGAAGGCAAGTTGGCTTGGCTCCTGGAATTACACGATGGTCTGTGCACAGGAAACCAAAGGGACTGTCACCACCTGGCAAAACTGCCCTGTGCCAGTAAATGGGAAAATCCTGAGACCACCTCCTGGAGTGCTGGTGGCTTTCCATGACTAACCCCTAGCCCAAGGGCAAGAACTGCACTGAATGGCTGTACAAATGGCATGAATCATCAAGCATTCTCTGGTGTGGGTGTGTATTATTTCTCCTTGGCAACACAACGGTGTGTGTATTGCTTTCTGAATTTTCCTGTTCTCCACCCAGGGCTCCAGACTTGACCTTTGATGGTGTTTCATTCTGCCTAGTTTTGCAATGGGATGTGTGTGTGTGAGAGAGAAAGGAGATCTGAGGTTGAAAGGAGCTGAGGGTCAGCAATGCAATGTGAGATGCACGAGGAAAATGTCTGTGGAGAACTCACCTAACTCACCCCAGGAAAACTTCACCTAATGCATGGAGCTCCATTCAGCAATGGCGTGACACTGATTTACACCAATTGAGGATGTCTGACACATTGAGTATAAAGATTGCTACAGATACACTCTTTTCCTTTCAAGGAAGAGTACCTCTTGCTGCTGAAGAGAAACCATTTTAGGTTATGGGGTCTCATGTAAGGGATGCTTTGGCACTATTGCACATCTAAGGCTCTAGCAGCTGATGCATTAAAGTGAGCCTCCCAACTCAACAATAATTCTTGTAATAAATGAATGGAGTCACACTGTCTGTGTGAAAATTCTGGATGGACATGCCATTGTTATGGATGGTGTACAGAGCTTCCAGGAAAGCAGCATATTCATCAGTCTCAGATTTGCAATGATCTTTCTTCCCAGATTTCTGCTACAGTGGAGCCCAGTACAAGATGAATATTTCCAGGCCTATCGGGCAAAAAATGTATCCTGCTGCTGACATTTCCCATGATGTTGATTATTTATTATTGCTGGTATTCTGATAATGTCTATGGTAGATCCCAATCAAGATCAGACTCCTAATGTACTAGGCACTGTACATCCACAAAAAGAGACAGCCCATGCCCCACAGAGCTAGCAACTCATTCATTTTTGTCTATGAAGATCTTATACCTATCCTTAACACATCTCATTGTGCCTGTGTGACCCAGCGTACCTTGTTCAAAAGACTACACTGGAGCTGCCAGATTGGAATAACAGGGATGTTGCAGGACAGGACTGAAATCCACGGGAAGAGCTGTGTGGGGAAAATTTGAATGCTGCCTGCCTATAGCAGGTCTAGCTCCAGCCACTGCCATGAATATCCATGAGCTCCCATATAACCTAGCGCATCTTAAATGCCATTAGACCAGATTGTTTCATATATCAGCTTTCAGCAGTCTAAGTCCATTTTCTACTGGACAGGTCCATACACACACACACCCCCAAACACCCTCCCCACCCCATCACTGTCTCAGCAGAGAAGGCAAAGGCTGTATTAATGTGGAGACTGAATTACCCTTTCCCCAGCAGAGGTGGTCCCTCCAGCACAGGGTATGTGGGGCAGTGTGAGAAGCTTGCACTGTATCTTGCCATGTACACTTCATTGTCTAAGGGTGTCCATCTGGCATCTTCCATCAGCACTAAAAAGAGCATTTAAATAATGCCAAAGACCACACAAAGGAATGGTTTAACACAAGGGCGCCCTGTGAGTAGAGTGCCAGCTGAGCAGCATCTTATTTGAGAGGAGGGAACACAGAAGAGTCAGAGATCTTCCTGAAAGCCAATTCGAAGTGACTAGGAATAGCAATGCCGACCAAGTCACTTAGGACCAGATTCTGCCACCCTTACTCACACTGAATGGCACCTTGCTCTGCTGCTAGTCCCATTGACTTCTGTTCTATTCAGGTTCTTACACTGTGCCCATTACCATGGTATCTGAGCATCTTCCAATAGTATTCTAAACAACATGAATCTGTTACCTATGGTTCCTTCTTTTGTTGCAAATGGGATTCTGCTTGTCACATTAGGTAGTATTCACTATAAGGACATTGAAATCTGGCTGCTAGAAACTAGAGTAGATGCCATGGAAACAGGTTAGTAAGGCTCTATTTGTACTGCAGGGGTTCTTGGAGTCAGGGGCTTGGCATTTCTTCCTTCCTAGCCCCAGTGATAGGAAATGCAATCTGGGTCCATTCTTTCAGTCACCTCCCCCTCTCTCCTAACCCTCCATTGAGAACAACCATAAATGCCTGGGGAAACCTGCTTGCTAATCACAGCATCTGGCTGTATTTCCTAGTGCTAGAGGCATAGTGGGGATGGGCAAGCCCTGATGAAGTACCCTGATATTTGGACACCTAATTGTGATGCATCAGGCTGCCCCTCAGGCCAGAGGACTGGCCTCTGAGTTTTCATCATTGGAATTGCTGCCTTAGGCCTTGGCTACATGGAAGCATTTATTTCTGTACAACTTGAGAGGCAAATGTAAACCAATAGTTCTACTCGTATCGCCCCCCGTTCCCATGTGGTTATTCTTATTCTGGTATAAGGGGGCCATTTTCCAGTTTACCTTATATCACTTGGGGAGGGGGTAAACTTTAAGCTAAATCACACAAAGCCACTCTAATGCCTGAATAAGAGTGTCCACATAGGGTGTTATACAGGTCTCAATATCACTATATCAGCATCACTGGTAAAATGTTCCAGAAAAGGCCTTCCTTACTAATAGGGACATATGAAGCTGTCCAGAATAAATAAGCAACTCATTGAATGAGTCTGATTTTTGTCTGATGAAGAGAGACCTGCTTTATCTTTACGGGGGAGGGCTCTGTGGAAGGATCCCCCACTACTCAAACCTTCCTTCTTGTGTTTATTAGTTAGAGCATTTAAGTGGGTTCAGCAAAGGACAACCTGGGGGACCTTGGGTTTAAAGCATAAGAGAAGCAGAGGAATTAATGAGTCACCAGAGATAAGATGTCAGCATCCTTCTCTTATCAGCTTGCATAGTACTAAGATATGTAAAAAGGTGAGGTCCACAACGTGATGTGCCTTTAAAATTCCAGAGGCATGTGACCAGTGGGGAAATGAGCCACACCCCATTGAAATCAATTAAAAGACTCCCATTAACTTCAGTGGGCTTCGGATCAGGCCTTGGGAGAGCTGTATTCAGTCACGGGAAGGTGACATCTTGAACTGCTATATTAAATGACTAGCCTTCTCTTATCCATTCAATGACACTTTTTTGCCAATCTGACCAAGCCAACGCCCATTGAGAACTTCCAGTTATACTACAAGTCAGTTCAGAAAGATAGCATAGTTACATAAACTGCAGGTGATAAAACAGCTGTGCGGCCACATGAAAAGCATTTGGGTGTTGCCACATATTCTGCATTACTGATATAACTGTAGAGAAATCACCTCCAGGAAGGGTAAGTTGGACTGTATAGAGCAACTTATCTTGACTCTCCAAAGGTCTTTTGAGATGCAATTAAGTGATACAGAAATGTGTGTATATACATGTACCCCAATGCATGTTCCCCTGCTATTACAGCTACCACTAACCCTCTCAATAAAATGTGTCTCTTCAGTGAGACACAAACTGCTCAAAGATCAAAAGGATTTGGCATTTCCTGAGCACTGAAACACTTGAATCACATGGACCCAGCCTTCTTAGCTGGCTCAGTACCTCTTCCATCCGGCCTTCATACCCACCCCACCCATAGCACACATCTTCCTTAATTCCTGCTGGAATGGCAGGTTTAGCTATAGATTATTAGTTTCCCATAGGTATTTCCCAATGTGGCCAGTCCCTTCCGTTTTATGACTGATCATTTTTACAATAAGGATGACTGAATGAGAATGCTACTTACTCATTCTAGTCACATGCCACAGGTGCTTAACTCATTCCGCTCTTCTTGGATATTCTTTGTTCCACCATCCACTAATGATAACTGAGCAGCTAAGCAGAAGACTATATATTAATGCTTTCTGATCCTCAGGGAATCGACAAGTAAACAAGTAGTTGGAGTTTCAAGGCTTTATTCTAGTGAGGACTTTGATACAGTATCACATTTGCCTTCAGATCAACCTCTCTAGTTATGGTCTTTCCAACATAAACCTGACTCCTTCCCTGGATAATCCTATCAGAGTCACCCAGGTACACACTGCTTAGAGTTTTATATTAGGTTTCCATCAGAGACAGAAATTACTGGTATTACCATAGCATCTAGGGTCCTTAGTCCTAGACTAGGGCTCAGCTGTGCTAAATGCTGTACAAATACTGAACAAAAAGACAGCCCTTATAGACAGATCTTACAGACTAAGTACATTGTACCTCTTTTGAAAAAAAAATCCATTGCTTTTGGGTTGTTAATCTGCACTTTTGTGACATGAAGGGAAAACTGTTGGAGTATTCACAGATTAAAGAGCAAGGAGATGTCTTAACATTTTTGTATTATACTTCCAATAAGCTCAATTAGAGGAAAAGGTGCATTATATGTACATTTTATGTGTTTACTGATTTGAGGCCCAATCATGCATTTCTGACTTCCCAACGCCCACTGAAGTCAATGGAAGCACAATAAATAAATAAAATCAGTAGATCTGAAAGCCTGGGTCCTTGATTTGTATTACTTCAGTGCCGCAAGATCACCTTTTCCCCCTCTTTCTTACGAACAATTAGTCACCACTGAGGAATCATTTTTTCATTCATCAATGGTTTTAGGCCGTACGCACATTTCCTAATTAGCTGCAGTGAGAGTCAGGTTTAAATGAGTAGTGTTTGAAAGAGGTCAAGGTTAAAACTAAAAACTTTTCTGTAGGACAAAACTGTTAATGCATCAGCCCCAATGACACAGCCAGAAATGGGAGGTTTTTACTATGGAGTGGGAGAATTAGTGAGAAAAATCGCCCACATATAAAGCTGCAGCTCATGGTAAGTGTGACCTTCGAAACCAGAAAAGGGTAATGTTGAGACTCGGTACTTTAGTGCATGCAGTTGATGTTTTCCCCACCCACTTACAGCCTTAATTGATGGACATTGAGAAATGACTTTAGTTTAGATCCACATGAGTACAAGGGACCAGATTCTGCTGTCAGTCACAGCAGTGTAAACCTGGAGTAATTGCACCGGCTTCAGGGGGATTAGTCTTGATTTACACCAGGGTACCTGAGCAGAACCTGACCTAAGGTTATTTTTCTAATATGCCCATTTCCTCTGTTTTTATTGCCTTCCTGCTTTATCACGGATTAAAGGACACAATCTTTTTCCATTCATAAAAATGCCTGGCAGGCTTTATACACCCTTTTATACACTCAGAGTAGATTTCCTAGACATCCTAACTAGAAGGTGATTTTTCCTGGGAACATTTCTCACTGTCTCAGAGAATACTTTCCCAAGTGTCTCACTGGTGAGTCTTGCCCACATGCTCAGGGTCTAACTGATCGCCATATTTGAGGTCAGGAAGGAATTTTCCCCCATATCAGATTGGCAGAGATCCTGGAGGTTTTTTGCCTTCCTCTGCAGCCTGGGGCCTGGGTCTCTTCCAGGTTTAAACTAGTGTAAATGGTGAATTCTCTGTAACTTGAAGTCTTTAAGTCACGATTTGAGGACTTTAGTAACTTAGCGAGAGGTTAGGGGTCTATTACAGGAGAGGAGGCGGGGTGAGGTTTTGTGACCTGCAATGTGCAGGAGGTCAGACTAGATCAGAGATTCTCAAACGTATTTGATCGTGCCTCCTTTCTTTGTGTTTGTAGTCATTTACACCTTCCCCAAACCCCAAGTACACATACTGCCACTGGCTCTCAAGGCAGAGTGGAGAGCAGCAGCTGCTGGCTGGCTGCCCAGCTCTGAAGGCAGCACCATGCCAGCAGCAGCACAGAAGTAAGGTTGGATGGTGATGTGAAAACTGATATTTGTCACTATCACTTTTCACAGCAGACTTAGTGCCCCATTGCCACCCTTACTTCTGTGCTGCTGCCGCCATCCCAGGGCTGACAAGTGGAGCCCTGCTACCTACTGGTGAGGGATTGCAGGGGTCGGAGGAGGAGAGAGCCTGAGTGGTGGGGCTCTCTGGCTGTCAGCCCCAGAGCGGTGGGGTTCCTGCTGTCTCCTTTATCCCCACCTGCCGGGCATGTACAAGCCCCAGCCACCTGGGGCTGACAGCCAAAGCAGTTCTTAAAAAAAGCACACAGCTCACGCCTCCCTTGAGAGGCGCACCCCATAGTTTGAGAACCACTGGACTAGATGATCATGATGGTCCCTTCTGACAAAGTCTATGAAACTTTCCTAGAGTGAAAAATTGTTATTTTTGTTGGGACTGGGTGGTTGTGCTCCATATTGTTTCCCAGGCAGCCTCAGGTCCCGAAGTGGCCAGGAAAGGATCTTGAGCCACAAAGTTCAGATCTGGATCAGAATTTTTTGAAAGCTTAGAGGTGTTCAGTGCTAGGGTTTTGGTATGGGGTATGCCAGCCTGCCCGCCACCAAATTTGAATCAAGATCTGAAGTTCCCCAATATTTGTTTTGAGAATGGGAAATAGGGAGGTATCTGTTCTGGGGTTTGGAGACAGGTCTGTCTCTAAATGCAGCAGGATGGTGCTACGTAAGAATTTCACAAGCAGAAAGTCTGTCTTGATTTTTTTACATAAACCATTTCATACAAGATTCAGCCAGGCTCTTTTGGATCTCGAATCATTCACATTCAATCATCAAGTTGCTGTGGCTGTCTAACAGTTATTTCCCCTTTCTTACAAAAAAAAAAGTGACCTCTGCCTTTCAGGACTTGTTCCCACTGTCCCTTCCTCACCTTAGATGATTCAGCCCATATATAGTAAGGTTCTGCTGAGACATATCCCATGGACTGTGAGAAAGTGAATAACCTCAGCACTGAGGATAACTACATTTTTCAGCCCTTAAATTACTAAGGATTACATCAGAACAATTAGGATCACCCAGCAGAACTGAAGCCAGTACATGTTTGGAGATGCTTTTTGTATTATTTACCAAGGTGGGGCCAGGTGTTCGGAAAGAATTCGAATAACTGAAGGAGGAAAGAGAAGGGGCTAACCTGTTCGAGTTGCACTGTCAGTAAATATTAGCATAGTAAATGCAAAGCAGCCAAACCTGCATTACCCACCTACAGTCTGAAACAAAAGACAAAGGATAGGAGCAATCATATATGGCACCTGGACTTTGTAAATGCCAGATGCCAGAGCTACTGCTCAAATTTATTAAGTTCACCTAACTCTGATTTGTTGAGCGGGGGGAAAAAAAATCCAAATTTGGGAGTGATGGGGGAAACAAACAGAAAAATGTTGCATTTACCTCTCCTCCCACCTCAGTCAGCTCCATTCCTGAGCTTCTACAGCACCTTAGAATCTGGTTTGGACTGTATACTTTCTGCCACTGGCTGGACAGCTGCTAAAGTTGATCCACTGGATGCAACGGCTGTTCTACACAGCAGCAAATATGTTGATTACCCTAGTGTGACTTGAGAAACTAACAGCTTCACTCCATCATTCCCTTCATGTTGCCAGTTAGTTTGACTGGCATCTATAGCTGTTCCTTCTACTAATGGAGACTTCAGTTGCTTTGGTTTTTAGCTAAAATGACTGGTTTGAGGATTATAACTGTTGCCATTAAAGTTCCTTAAAGCAGCTTGGAAACTGTAGCCAGCTAATGGGCATGAAGATTGTACATTAAAGTAAGAGGAAAGCATCAGACTTTGGAGAAGAGGGGGACAGGGGCGGCTCTACCTTTTTGGCCGCCCCAAGCAGTCATGCGTGGGAGGCGCCCCGGAGCCGCGGGAGCAGCGGACCTCCCGCGGGCATGACTGCAGAGGGACCGCTGGTCCCGCATGGCTCGGCTGGACCTCCCGCGGCTGCGGACGGTTCGCGGGTCCGGCGGCTCCGCTTGAGCTGCCGCAGTCATGCCTGCGGGAGGTCCAGCCGAGTCGCGGGACGAGCGCCCCCTCCGCAGTCATGCCTGCGGCAGGTCCGGTCGTCCCGGGGCTCCGGTGGACCTCCCGCAGTCATGACTGCGGCAGGTCCCCCGGCCCAGCCTGCCGCCCCCTAGATTTTGCCGCCCTAGGCACCAGCTTGTTTTGCTGGTGCCTAGAGCCGCCCCTGGACAGGGGAATTTGAAATCTGTTCTTTACACATGGCACACCATCATGTCCTGTACATAAGAGAGAAGTACAGTGGCAGCAGCATAATGAAAATTAAATAGGGTACCATCCCTATGGCCTGTCATCTTGCAACATCTGGTCTATGCAGACAAAGGAAACAGAGACAGAATATACCTCTGCACTTCCTGGTTCTGGCCACAACTGGAAGTGGACATTTTGAGAGATTTTTCCTTTGCTATCTCTAGCCAGAAGCAGGAAATCCTGGAAATCTCACAGGATCACCAGATCCTGTGAGATGTCCACCCCAATTTTGCAGAATCCAGGAAGCTGGAATAATTTTTCAAGGGGTTGAATAAGTGCCCAGGTTTTGAGGCATTTATTTGAGAGCTTATCTTGAAGTTCACCCATGGCTAATAAAAACTGATAGCTAACTTTATAACTTTCACAGAATCATAGAAGATTAGGGTTGGAAGAGACTTCAGGAGGTCATCTAGTCCAACCCCCTGCTCAAAGCAGGACCAATCCCAACTAAATCATCCCAGCCAGGGCTTTGTCAAGCCAGGCCTTAAAAACCTCTAAGGATGGAGATTCCACCATCTCCCTAGGTAACCCATTCCAGTGCTTCACCACCCTTCTAGTGAAATACTTTTCCCCAATATCCAACCTAGACCTCCCCCACTGCAACTTGAGGCCATTGCTCCTTGTTCTGTCATCTGCCACCACTGAGAACAGCTGAGCTCCATCCTCTTTGGAACCCCCCTTCAGCTAGTTGAAGGCTGCTATCAAATCCCCCTCCCCTTCACTCTTCTCTTCTGCAGACTAAATAAGCCCAGTTCCCTCTGCCTCTCCTCATAAGTCATGTGCCCCAGCCCCCTAATCATTTTTGTTGCCCTCTGCTGGACTCTCTCCCATTTGTCCACATCCTTTCTGTAGTAGGGGACCCTAAACTAGACGCAATACTCCAGATGTGACCTCACCAGTGCTGAATAGAGGGGAATAATCACTTCCCTCAATCTGCTGACAATGCTCCTACTAATGCAGCCCAATATGCTGTTAGCCTTCTTGGCAACAAGGGCTCACTGTTGACTCATATCCAGCTTCTCATCCACTGTAATCCCTAGGCCCTTTTCTACAGAACTACTACTTAGCCAGTCAATCCTCAGCCTGTAGTATTGCAGGGATTCCTCTGTCCTAAGTGCAGGACTCTTCACTTGTCCTTGTTGAACCTCATCAGATTTCTTTTGGCCCAATCCTCCAATTTGTCTAGGTCACTCTGGACCCTGTCCCTACCCTCCAGCATATCTACTTCTCCCCCCAGTTTAGTGTCATCTTCAAACTTGCTGAGGGTGCAATCCATCCCATCATCCAGATCATTAATGAAGATGTTGAACAAAACCAGCCCCAGGACCAACCCCTGGGGCACTCAATGGCTTGATCAAGCCGTTGATCACTACATGTTGAACCCAACAATCTAGCCAGCTTTTTATCCACCATATAGTCCATTCATGCAATCCACACTTCTTTAACTTGCTGGGAAGAATACTGTGGGCAGACTGTTTGGGGTCTTTAATTTAGCATGTGTGGTCAACTCATTACTACATTGCCCAGGTTTTACAGTAATTTCCAGCAAATGCTGTAGCTGTAACCCTGGACAGCACACCACGGTCATAAACAGTTAGCAGTCTGTAGAAAAACAATTGGCATGATTTTCAACCAATGTGAACTAAATATGCAGTCAAGGGCAAAGCCGGCACTGAAGTCACAGATGTTTATTACTGTTCCTGTAAAATAAATGTACCCAAATATTTATACTGAATAAACATGGCCTTGGAGACTAAACATATTGGGATGTCACTTTAAAATAGTGAGCTACAGTTAAATCATTTTCTGATCTCATTAAACAAGAGTAAGTTTTCAATGTATTCTGTCGGGCTGCAAACAAACAATACCTTGTTCATCTTAGGAAAGCATTAGTAAGACTATGGGGTTTGTATGGCATGTTCCAAGCAGAAGGAAAGTCAGGTTTTTTGTTTTTATTAGGATAAACAGGGAGTCAGTGGCCCATTCCATGGGGAAGCAGCATAATCCAGCTCTGTCATCTCTGAAGGCTGTGGTTGTGGTCAGGTTGAAAAATTTAATCAAAAGCTATAGCCGCATGTCAGAATTATTAAGCAACATCATGAAGAAGATCTAGCTATATGCCTAAGAAAGGGATAGCTTACTGGAAATGGCTCATTTCTTCCCAACCCTACCTCACTGTTGAATTACAGTGTAGCAGTTTACGGTATATAATAGTCACACATCTGGTTAGCTTTGCTGAGACATTTAAAAAACTGTTTAGGAACAAAATCTACATCAGGTAAATATTAATATATTAAGCAATACGATCTACTTTATATTGCTGATTAATGCATTGATGTGTATGGAGTGAGAACTTCTCAGAGACTGGGCAAATAAACTGCTGTCATTTCCCTTTTCATGATGCCAAAAATCAGACTTTTGCAATGTATAAATCCAAAAAGATTCAGTCCACAAGTATTTAAATCATTGTATTCATTAAATAAATATTAAGTATCGCCTACCTCACCTGCTAGCAGTCTTTCAGATGAGTTGTGAAGGGGAAGATCTATGAGAAAAATATAATTGAACATATTTAGATATATTCTGGAATGGGTTTTTCCTTAATTAACTTCAAATTAAAAAAAGAAAGACTTCTATTTACTAGCAAACATTCACAACTCTCACAGAAATCATCCTGTCTATATTACATCTACTTATATTGTTTTGAACATAAAAGCCTTAGGAGGTCAGCCATCATACTCTGATCTGCATTTCTCTCTCTTTATGTGTATATACAGAGAGAGAATCTTTTATTGGACCAGCTTCTGTTGAGGAAAAGAGACAGCCTCTCTAGCTATACAGAACTCTTCTTCAGGTCTGGAAAAGGCACTCAGTGTCATAGCTGCATTCAAGGTGGAACGGATTGTTTAGCATAAGTAGTTAAAACATATTGTAAGAGACCATTCAAGTTGAAGAGGCCAGTTAATAGCTTGCAGTGGTGGTGCAGCTGGGTTGGTTCCAGGATTTTTGAGAGACAAGATGGGTGAGGTAATATCTTTTACGGGACCAACTTCTGTTTGTGAGAGAGAAAAGCTTTCAACCTTGCACAGAGCTCTTCAGAAGAAGATGGTCCAATAAAAGATACTACCTCACCCATCTTGTCTTGCTAGTTAATAGCTTGGCAGTCATAGGACAAAAAGGGCAGTTGGGAGTTTATAGATTGTTATAAAAAGCCATAAATCCAGTGTCTGTATTAAGACCATGGCTTTTAGTATCTAGCAAGGTTATGAATTTAAGCCCCAGGCCTGACCCATCCGAGGGGTCAGATATGGAGTGATCATTTGGGGAAAAATGGTCGTCCATGGGTGATAAGGTGTCTTTGTCTTTTATCATTTTTCTGAGAGTTCACTCAAGACTGTACTGAATGGCTTGTTATTGGGGCATCTAGTGCACTGGATGAGGTGTGTACATACACACACAAGTTTATTTATGCTACACTGGCCATGTGAACCAGGGAATAAATACCTTTGTTTCTGCAAGAATGGAATAAACTGAAAACTAGGGAATAAACTGCATTCACTTTGCACCTTAAACCTTCTCACTTGCACTGTTCCCACTAACCTAACTCAGATGAGACTTCTGTAATTCCAAACCTGTGAGCAGTTCCCTCCTGCCTCCCCTACAACTGCACTTTAAAAAAAAAAAAATGGGGATGAGGGGAAAACTGGGCCTGATTCTCCATTTACTTACACCAATGACAATCAGGAGTAACTCCAGTGCAATCAATTGTGTTCCACTAGGTACAAAACTAATGAGAGGAAATCCAGCTCCTTTGTCTTAAATAGGCAGAAGATTAGGTGAAAGCAAAGATTAAAAATTACCCTGGTAGAAACTGCAGGCCCTGAGGAATATGCGTAACTTCTAGAGCAGTCAATGGGGGTTATTTGTATGGGATGGGAAGGAGAGTCAGGGCCACTGAAGCCCAGACCCTCAAAGGCATTTAGGTGCCCAATTCCCATTAAAATCAGTGGCTAAATACTGAGTTTGATGTTCTTGGCCCAAGTATTTTTAGTGAGGTGTGGATCAGAAATCCCTACAAATCAATGCAATGCTGTATCCCATTAGAGAGTTGGGAATCACAGCTGAATGGTACGTAGCCTGTGGGAAGATCTTCAGCTGTTGCAAATTGTTATAGCTCCGTAGACAAGGTATACCAGCTGAGGGTCTGCCTCTTAGGGCTAAAATATATCAGGTTACAAAACAGCAGCCTTGAACTCACATTCCGGTCAGTAGAAAAATCTATTTTTTGTGCTATTTCCCGCCCCCCGTATAGCTGGTTCGCTTTACTTACTACGATTCATGGTAACTAAGGCAACCAGGTAGTGCAGGCAGAAGGATGAAAAAATGAGTATCAACATAAGTGTTTAAAACTCTAAAACTATTACAAAAATACCTTTCCTCTAATATCCATTAAATAGATAAGATACGTGATAGAGTGGGGAGTTAAAGTTTTTATGGGCAGTTGTATGAGATGACCTACATAACACACTTTTGCTTTCATCGTTCATGAACAATGCATCCACATCAAATTCACCCCAGTAAAAGCTTGATACCAAACTACACTCCCATGCATATCAATGGGATTTTCCCCATTGACTTCTGTAGACGATGGTTTGGGTCCCAGTATATAACCAACAATTTTAAATCCTGCTGTTCTGCAGAACAAAAATTGCTTTAGAAGATAGTTTCAGGAAATTCTAAAATGTGTGAGGGTCAAAGCCAATGGTGACTTACTATTTAATTTATGAGATAACAGAGAAGTTATTTTTTAAAAAAAGCACGTGTTAAACTAGGGGAGGCACACATGGAAACAAAATTATATATTATTGAATGAATGTCTGTATGTTTCACAATGCCTTCTGCTGAAAAGTAAACTTTTGCCAACAGTTACCATGCTTCTTACTTGTTACCACAGCTATTTCCTAATCTAAGTACAGTATAGGGGCAAACTGCTACAGTTCAGATCACATTTGCCAAGAGTTCTAAAATACAGCAGTTTCCCACTATACTTGGAATACAGAATAATGCTGAATGTAGCTAATGCTGTCTATTTAATGGCAACTATTGTACTTACATTATAGGAATCTATATACTGTAGACGTAGAGGCTTGATAGGATGGATGGTTGAAGGTAAGACTAATAAACCCAGCTCAGTCTTGTAAAGAAACAAATTCCCATATCAAGTTTACAGGCCCTGAATGATGAATAGAAAAGTAGGCAACAATGGGCTTCTTTCCTCAGCCAAAAAGCAGCCTTGCATTTCCCGTATCCAGTCCAGCAGTGATGATCTGAACTGCTGTTATCCCAAACTTACTGTTATCTGAAATAAGGTCATGTCCTCTGACATTAAAAACTCCCTCAATTATCCAAATCTATTCAAATCCCCCATGACATTTGGAAAAATCCAGATTGTACTGTATTTCTGTACCAGTTAATGATAAGTAGCTGCATTGTATTTTCTACCCCAAGCACTGAAAATGAAATTAACATTACGTTGTTACAAACAAAAGCCTTTTTATTAAAAAAAAAAAAAGCTAACACAGCCTGATATTTTAACCTCTTATTAAAATATATGGCAGTAATTAGCATAACTTTTTTTCCATTTTCCAATCATTTAAATCTATGACAAACAGGTACTGCACCTATTAATGTTACGTGAATGCAAAGTCACATAGCAGGGTTACGGCTGTTATTTATTTTGAAATAATTGATTATTGTTTCCTATTTTCTTTCAAATTGTTGAGTTCTCTGTTGCTCTTGCTGAGGCATGTATCACTAAGATTTATTCAGACTGTGTTAAACTGTACAATCTGTTATGGTTCTAACAGAGTCCATGCCATCAGGAGTGTTTTTTTTTTTTTTACATCTAGTCTTAAAAAATAGAAGTTTTTATATTCATTTTATGAAACATTTTTCAATGCCAAAGCCACACTGATATTTTAGGAACAATAATTTCCAATATGCCTTCTCATGTGTGCCTGTTACTTCTGCCTATAAGCTTTGTGTTAGTGGACATGACAATAATATATAAAAATAAAAGCGTTCTTGTAATTTACATTGATTGCAAACTAGGACCCCAGTCCCGCAAAGACTTCTGTGCAACCTTATGCACTGTAAACCCACTGGAGTCTCATTTCAAGATCAGGGCCTAGCACATTTTCTACTGAGCAGATCTGTCAATTCTGAGCCAAAATCTGCTATGGTTAGTGCTGCAAAAAGCCACCGTTTCTACTGAACAAGCACATGGAGGCCTGGTCTACACTAGAAAATTAAGTTGGGCATAACTGAATCGCTCATAACTACACCCCGATTGGTGTAGTTAAGACAGCCTAAGTCCACGTGTAGCCAGTGCTAGGTCGACGGAAGAATTCTTCTGTCGACCTAGCTACTGCCTCTCAGGGAGGTGGAATATCAGTGTCGACGGGAGAATCCCTCCCATCGGCAATGGTAGTGTCTACACTGAAGGGCTACATTGGTGCAGCAGAGCAGCTGTGCTGCCATAGTGTTTTAAGTATAGAGTAGCACTTTCACAGACACAAAACTCATGTATTTAAAAATGCTTAAAGTTCCTGTTACTAAATCATTTCTAATCGAAGGCACTTCACACAACTAATTATATACATCACAACACGCTTGTGAGTTAAATAAAAGTATTATTTTACTATTGTCTACTTCATACAATGAGATAGAGCAGTTAAGTGACTTATGCAAATTCACAAAGAGATGGGATAGACACTCACTCTAGTCCTATGCTTGGACTTCTGAATGTTAAGCAAGAGTCAAATAACCTTGGACAAATTGAATAGAGCTTCTTTTTAGCTAAGGTGTCTGTCACGTCTGTCCTAACAGCTTTTATTGTTCACTTTTCATTTTAGCAATGCCAACAAGATGACAACATGCTGCTTGTAGAGGTATCATTATATATACACATTTCCAGTTGGGTGAGGCCCTGCCTTTTTAAAATGACAAACCCATGGGAAACAACTCCATTAAGAAAACAGAAAGGCAGTACTGAGCATGCATCTGGCAGAAGTGAGTTTCATTGAAAACCAAGTACATTTTCTATTTTTAGAAATCTGAAGTAGGGTGTGTGCAAACATGTACATTCCTGCAGGCCGATGTTCTTTGAACCTTTCTCCCAGGTGCTCCTTTTCCCACTGCTGACGATGTCTTTTTTTCAGGCTGCTCTTCTCTTCTTGGAGCAATGTCCCATTTCCTGTGTGCAAGGCTAATTCCCTTTCCTACTTCACAGCCATTCTTAAAACTGCCTTGTGCTTAGCTGTCCAGCTTTGATCTCCTCCCACTTGGAGTCGGCACCCATTCCTCCCATCCTCCTTAATAAGCTGTGCTGTAGCTTTACAAAGTAGACTATGAACTCCTGTTGGGCAGAAGCCTGGACATTTTATGGGTTTTGATAGTGCCTTGTACAACTAGTGTTGCTACATGAGTTAAGTTATGTTTACATAGTTTTCTATCGTGGCACAGAGGTTAATTAGTATTAGAGCGTTATTCTCAGCACTGAAACAAAGGAACAACAATAAACTTGTGCATACTTTGTTTCCTCCTGAACCGTCTACAGTAGAAGAGTATTCTGGATGTTTCATCCATGAAAGATGTTTCATCTTTGAAGGCAGAAGCACTGTAACATTTGATTTCAGGGACAGAATGAATATCTGCTAAAACATGTATTGATGTGCAGCGGACATGTATTCCCTATTGTGGGTCTGATTGTACTGCCCTTACTCATGTTTAAAATCAGTGGAACTATTTGCGTAGTAAGGGACTACTCACTTGAGTAAAGGTAGAAGAATCAGCACCGCTGGGGTGAAATTCACCCTTATGCAGAGGGACAGCACAAGCACCATTTAATCATTTAACAGGTCTGACTACCAAAAGGAGGCCGCCAGACAACTCTCCAATACCAAATTCTACAGGCCACTTCCCTCAGATCCCACTGAGGAATACGCTAAGAAACTGCACCATCTACTCAGGACACTCCCTACACTAACACCGGAACAAATCAACACACCCTTAGAGCCCTGACTAGGGTTATTCTATCTACTACCCAAGATCCACAAACCCGGAAATCCTGGATGCCCCATCATCTCGGGCATTGGCACTCTCACTGAAGGACTGTCTGGATATGTGGACTCTCTACTCAGACCCTATGCCACCAGCACTTCCAGCTATCTCCGTGACACCACTGATTTCCTGAGGAAACTACAATGCATTGGTGACCTTCCAGAAAACACCATCCTAGCCACCATGGATGTAGAGGCTCTCTACACAAACATCCCACACACTGATGGAATACAAGCTGTCAGGAACAGTATCCCTGATGATGCCACAGCACAACTGGTTGCTGAGCTCTGTGCTTTTATCCTCACACACAACTATTTCAAATTTGATGACAATATATATCTCCAGATCAGTGGCACCGCTATGGGCACCCGCATGGCCCCACAATATGCCAACATTTTTATGGCTGACCTGGAACAACGCTTCCTCAGTTCTCGTCCACTCATGCCCCTTCTCTACCTACGCTACATTGATGACATCTTCATCATCTGGACCCATGGGAAGGAGAGACTCTGGAAAAATTCCACCACGATTTCAACAGCTTCCACCCCACCATCAGTCTCAGCCTAGACCAATCTACATGGGAGATCCACTTCCTAGACACCATGGTGCAAATAAGTGATGGTCACATTACCACCACCCTATACTGAAAACCTACCGACCGCTATGCCTACCTTCATGCTTCCAGCTTCCATCCAGCTTCCATCCCGGGCACACCACAAGATCCATTGTCTACAGCCAAGCACTGAGGTACAACTGCATCTGCTCTAACCCCTCAGGCAGAGACCAACACCTACAAAATCTCCACCAAGCATTCTCAAAACTACAATACCTGCACGAGGAAATAAGGAAACAGATCAACAGAGCCAGACGTGTACCCAGAAGCCTCCTACTGCAAGACAAACCCAAGAAAGAAACCAACAGGACTCCACTGGCCATCACATACAGTCCCCAGCTAAAACCCCTCCAACGCATCATCAGGGATTTACAACCCATCCTGGACAATGATCCCACACTTTCACAGGCCTTGGGTGGCAGGCCAGTCCTCGCCCACAGATAACCTGCCAACCTGAAGCATATTCTCACCAGTAACTGCACACTGCACCATAGTAACTCTAACTCAGGAACCAATCCATGTAACAAACCTCGATGCCAACTCTGCCCACATATCTACACCAACAATACCATCACAGGACCTAACCAGATCAGTCACACCATCACCAGTTCATTCACCTGCATGTCCACCAATGTAATATAGCCATCATATGCCAGCAATGCCCCTCTGCTATGTACATCGGCCAAACTGGACAGTCTCTATGGAAAAAGGATAAATGGACACAAATCAGATATTAGGAATGGCAATATACAAAAACCTGTAGGAGAACACTTCAATCTCCCTGGCCACACAATAGCAGATCTTAAGATGGCCATCCTGTAGCAAAAAAACTTCAGGACCAGACTTCAAAGAGAAACTGCTGAGCTTCAGTTCATCTGCAAATTTGACACCATCAGCTCAGGATTAAAAAAAGTCTGTGAATGGCTTGCCAACTACAAAACCAGTTTCTCCTCCCTTGGTTTTCACACCTCAGTTGCTAGAAGAGGGCCTCATCCTCCCTGATTGAACTAACCTCATTATCTCTAGCCTGCTTCTTGCTTGCATATATATACCTGCCCCTGGAAATGTCCACTACATGCATCCGACGAAGTGGGTATTCACCCACGAAAGCTCATGCTCCAAAACGTCTGTTAGTCTATAAGGTGCCACAGGACTCTTTGCTGCTTTTACAGATCCAGACTAACACGGCTACCCCTCTGATATTTAACTCCTGATATTCTATTGAGAGGCCTTAGAAGTCGCATTGTGCCGGGGACCAGCACAACATCAGAGGTGAATTTTCTACAGACATCAAAAAGAAGCTGGTATTTACTTTGGGGAGTTCACTTACATAGGAAAGGGTTTGGTAGCTGCAACAAGTGGATGCTTAAGGTGAAATCCTGGCCCCACTGAATCAATGAGAGTTTTGACGTATTCAGTGGAACCAGGAGTCACACAGGACACATTCACTTTTTTAACTAACCCTGAAAGCATTTACTCTAAAATGTAAAGAAACATAGCTCATTCAAAAAGCTAGGGGGTATGTGTGGAAAGAAAAGCTGTGCAGGCTGCATAACTGATTAAACATTATTTCTGAAACGGCTATAAAGTACTTGTTTCAAATTTTCACCTTGATCCTGGCCCCACTTCAGGACAGCAGTGATATTTGGTACACCCCATTATCTTCAATGGAACTTACGCACATGTTTAACTGTAACACGTTTGCTTAAGTGCTTTCCTGAACTGGGGCCTCTTTGAGGTGCTGATCACCCCAAATGGGAAATTCCCTCACTAAGGAAAATCCTATGCTTAACTTTGATTTACTGTTTATGGCGTTGTTTAAAATGTAAAAGGTGAAGCAGGTAACAAAACCAAAGCATGTTTGTATTTTGTGAAAAGCCTTTTGGTAAGCAGTCACATGCAGCCAGTGACAGATTGTGTGCAGTAGATCCCAGATATATGTAGAACTGATTTGATTTCAGCAGGATTTGGGGAATGCAACAGGTCCAGACATTGTCTGATATTGGCCCATTCATATGATAGCTACAGCATTAATACAGTGCATTATATGCTTTTATTTTAATATGCAAAATCGTTCACATTTAACTTAAAACAGTCACTGATCAAATGACAGACTATGGATCAAAGACCATGGAAGCCTATTGTGTAATGGAGGACTACTGGCATGCTGTTTGATGTCCTATTAATGTTAAGAGAAGGGAGATGTTAGTTAGGATAAATAATACTAACAATTAAGGAATTTAAATAAATATTACATTAAGGAAAACAAATAAGCAAACACTAAAGTAACGCTAAGTGTCTAAACGAAAAACCTACCAGCCAAACAACCGGAGGAAAGTCAGAACTGCAATTGCTAACGCATCACTTGTCATCACTCACACACTGCCATTTGTGCCTTGAGTTTTTGTGTAAATGTTTATTCCATCTATTAGAATAACTGGTCCCAATGAGTGAGAGGAGGATAAGGATCTTGGGTCAGTTTAAAACTTCTTGTGCTTTCCATTGGTAGCTCATACACACTTCCTCACTGTTGTGCGCTTGCCTGCTCTACTTTTTTGTACTGGAAATAAATGAAATGTTGACAAGAATCACAGTACCACATAAAGCGATGAAGGGGGCCAATGTAGTAGGAAAGAAATATACAAGTCTGTTCATGAAGTCAGAAAAAATGATGTTGATTCCCTTTTGCAATGACTGAACCAAGACCTATGTTTTAGGTGTTGGGGTGTTTTGGGGTTTTTTTTGGTGGGGGGGAAGTCTGCTGTGTAAAACCCTCCAATCCTTCTCCCCATTGCTTATATAATATGAAAGAAAAAATGTTACATATTTTACTGCCATTTAAGATTAGCCATGTCAAATTTTAGCCAAGGCTTGGAAACAGCCACAACAGGCCCATAAGCCATGTTGTTGTATCAATGGATCTATTATTACCGTTTTTGTCAGATTGCTAGCTTTCATTAAAAAACAAAAACAAAACAAAAAACAAAAACTTAAATCTCTAGATTTTAGGGTTGCAAAGAAACCTCAGAAGAGCTGGTATGTTGGCAGAGAGTCTGAAATAGTAGCTCTCAGAGGTATGGGCTGCCCCATTCATCAACCAGGAATTAATTCAGGCAGGCCCTGGCCTGTGTTATGTAGGAGGTCAGACTACATAATCACAAGGGTCCTTTCTGACTTTATAATCTAGGAATCTCACTCAGTGAGGTGGTGTTAACTCACATCCCCAATGATGGTAATTCACTCTCCACATTGTTAACAAATTTCATTCCTCATGTAAGGGTTTATCTGCATACAAAAGATATACTAGTTTAACTATACTGAAGTGGTGCAACCCACCCTCCTCGAAGCACAGACATAGTTATATCAATATAAAGGTGCTTTATACTTGCTATTGCTATACCTGTAGAGCAGGGGTTCTCAAACTGGGGGTCGGGACTCCTCAGGGGGTCACGAGGTTATTACATGGGGGTGTGTGTGTCGCGAGCTGTCAGCCTCCATCCTAAACCCCACTTTGCCTCCAGCATTTATAATGGTGTTAAATATAAGAAGTGTTTTTAATTTATAAAGGACGAGAGGGGGGTTGCACTCAGAGGCTTGGTATGTGAAAGGGATCACCAGTACAAAAGTTTGAGAACCACTGCTGTAGAGCCACACAGGCAGGAGAATAAGCTGCACCATGTCAGGCACCTCTATCCCAATATAACTATGTCCGCACGAGGGGTGGTAATGATATATTTTTTTATTTTTTTTAAATCAACAATCACACCCCTAACCAACATAGTTCTACTGGTATAAAATCTGTACCTAGACCAGGCCTAAGAAAGAAGAGGGAAGATCACAGACCTGCAAAATTTACTGTTAGTGACTTCTCCTTTTGGTGCTATACCACTACTTATTTTGTTTCCCCAGCTGAGAAGGATCCAAGCTCAAAGAGCCTTGCAGACCTCCAGGGCAGGGTACATACCATTCCCACTGAGGGAAAGCCCAGCTCAAGGAGTGCAGTGGAACCAAGCAGCAACAATCATATTTTGAACATCTGCACATTCAGGAGCGGCGCGAGTTATATGGGCCCATGGTGCCTGTGCTCCAGGAATATTCAGGACCCGGGGGTCCAGCTCCACCAACGTTCGTGGCCGGGTCTCTCCCCAGCCCTGCCTGCCACCCCCCGTGTGCCTCCCTCGGAGCATCTCCCGGCCCCAACTGCTGCCCCGGGGTGATTTAAAAGGGCCTGAGTGCCCCTGGCCACCGCCAGCAGTGCAGTGGGGCTAAGGCAGCTTACTGCCCAGCCTCGCTCCGTGCCACTCCCAGAAATGGCCAGAATGGTCCTATGGCCCCGGGGGGCGGGTGTCTCCACGTGCTGCCCCTGTCCCAAGCGCCGACTCTGCAGCTCCCATTGGCTGGGAACTGCAGCCAATGGGAGCTGCAGGGGCGGTGCCTGTGGGCAGTGGCATGCGGAGACCCTCTGCACGCCCCCCCGCGCCTAGGTGTGGCTGCCAGAGGGGTGTGCAGGTCGCTTTCGGGAGCTGCCCAAAGTAAGCATCACACCCCTCACCCTCTCCCACACCCTGCCTCAGCCCAGAGCCCACACCCAAACTCTCTCCCAGAACCAGCCCCTCGCACCCTCTCCGGCACCCCAACCCCCACCCAGATCCTGCACCCAAACTCCCTCCTAGAGCTCACACCCCTCACCCCTCCTGCACCATAACCCCTTGCTCCAGCCCAGAGCCCACACTCAAACCCCCTCCCAGAACCTGCACCGCTCCTGCACCCAAACCCCCTCCCAGAGCCTTAGGCAGGTGTGTGGGGAGGGGGAGGGGCAGGACAATGTCCCTTTTAATCAGGCCGCTCAGAATATCTTAATAAGTAATGATCATGATTAATACTTGGCATCTACACAACTGTTCACATTCAAAGTGTTTTACCAACTTGTGCCTGTTAGAGGATGGAAAATTGCCAAAGGATAGACACTTCAATAGGAAATGGACAATTCAATTTTTTTGGGGGGTGGTCCAAAATAAATAAAAACACAAAACATTTCCTTTTTTGGACCCCCTCTACTCTGCATTTCTGATGCACCCATCACCCTATCATTTAGGTAATAAATCTTAACTAATTGTACAATTGAACAACCTTCCTAATTGTAAAGAAGTTGTTTGTTTTTACAGTTAAAAACGCTATTTGTTCTAAAAACTACTGAATTTGCCCCCAGAAACACCTGCCAAAAGCAAATTTCACATGAAACAGAAAAAAAAAAACAAAAAAAAACCCCAAACACCTCTCCCCAAACCACCAGGTGAAAATGGAGCTTTTTGCACAAAAGCTGATCTATAGCCTTCATCCTGCAATCCACTGTGTGTGGGTGGACTGGGAGAGTTTCATACAGAGTTCAGCGGACTTTTCCAGTATGATGAATTATAGGATCCAGGGCTTGGATTATCAAAGTGCTGTAGGTGATAAGAGCTTCCAATGTGAAAAAGTGTCCTGTATTCTTTAATGTAGCTTAATAGAGGAAGCCTACATAGCATGGTGATGGGCACTTCAGAAATGCAGAGAGCTGAAATAGGTTAGGTAGGTGAGTGGAGGGCTGCCCTGGACATATGGGAGGATTGGGGGTGTTTGTACATTTCATGGCCAGGAAAGGCAGAAGCAGCCTGGGACCGTTCTCCTTTTGCCTCTCCTGGCATGCAAGCTGGGGAGGGTCCCAGAACCTGGCTGCCAAGAGGACAGAAATCAGGAACCTCAGTCCACAGGGTTTCCAGCAGGACAGAGAGCCGCTCTGGTGACGTTTAGGGTTAAGGGGCCTCCCCATCCCCCAGCATCCGGCCTGAGCGCTCAGGCCAGCCTGGAAGTGGCTTGAAGCCTTGAGAAAGTTCCAAAGGCCGCTGCTGCCGGGCTGAGTCACGCTATGGGCTGGGCAGCAACTGCATTCCTGAGCAGTGTCACTGCTTGGGGGCAGGCAAGGGGAATAGAGGGAGAGAAAGGAGACAGGTGAGGGGCTAGGTAGATAGAGGGGATGGGGAGGGAAGACGTGGGCAGGCGAGGGGGGGGACACAGGAAGAGAGAAGATGCTTGGGGTGGGTTGCCAGTTTTGGTTGGATGTATTCTTGGAGTTTTCATCACATTACAATCTTGAATTAAGGATTAATCTTTAATTCCTGGAGACTCCAGGACTATCCTGGAGGGCTGGCAACTCTGGGGGGGGGGGGAATAGGGGAGACCTGAGACAGATGGGAGGTTGGGGGAAGGGCACAGGCAGAAGGAATGGGGGGAGAGGCAAGGGAGTGGAGCAGAGCGGGAGCTGGGGAGAGGCAGGCTGGGACAGGGGTGGAAAGGAGAGCGGGGCATGAAAGAGGCTGAAGTGGGAGGGGGCGGGGATGCAGGAGGCTGTGTGAGATGAACCGGCTTGGAACTGGAGCTGGAGCGGGGTGAGGTGCAGGCGGAGCCTGGGGCCAGTGGGGGAGGAGATGCCGGATACTCAGGCGCGGCTCGGGGAGGGCCAGGGCCGGGCAGGGGAGGCCGGGGGTGGGTGACAGCAGGGCTGGGGAGGGAGGGGGACCGGAAGAGCGAGGCGCTGACTCACCGCAATAAATTGTTCCCCATCCAGCGCCCGTCGCCCATTGCAGCTGGAGGAGGCGCCGGAGCAGGAGCAGCTGCAGAGTTCTCCGGCTCGCAGCGCGTGGCAGAGGGAGCCCGGGGCTGCGCCTGGCGCGGAGGATGAAGATGCCGGGCGAGGTGATCCGGGAGGGCGAGCTGGAGAAGCGCAGCGACAGCCTCTTCCAGTTCTGGAAGAAGAAGCTGGTGGTGCTGACCAAGGACAGCCTGAGCCTCTTCCCGGACGGGCACAAGCGCGCCCGGGGCAAGGAGCTGGGCTTCCACTCCATCCTCAAGGTGGACTGCGTGGAGCGCACGGGCAAGTACATCTACTTCACCATCGTCACCACGGACCGCAAGGAGATCGACTTCCGCTGCCCGGACCAGAGCTGCTGGAACGCCTCCATCACCATGGCGCTCATCGACTTCCAGAACAAGCGGGCCATCCAGGACTTCAAGAGCCGCCAGGAGCTGGAGCAGGCGGCGGGCAGCCAGGAGCGGCGCCTGGCCCGGGCGCCCTGAGCAGCCCGCGGCCCGGCAGGACGGACGGCGAAAGGTGAGGGGGGGGGGTCCGGGGAGCGCCCCCCACCCTGCCAGCGCGGGCCGAGGGGAGCCGAGCGCGCCCCAAGGCCCCGCGGGGTTTGCAAAAGACACGCGTGGGCTGCGGCGCTGCGCCCTTAGCCCGTCTCCATTGAGCTCCAGCGGCGGGAGAGCAGAGCTCGCAACGTGCTCAGCGTCTGTTCAGTGTCCGGGAGGCATTGCTCCACGCCGGTTCCAGACCGGCGCTGCTCCCGGGCTTTAAACAGCGGCTGAGAGCACGTGGCTCATGCTGCCTTTTCACTGGGACTCCCACGGGGGGACTCGGATCGGCCGGCTCTGCCCGTAGCACTCGGACTGAACCGGCACCCCCTGACTTTAGGCTTAACCCCATCCCCGTCTTTTGCCTTGGCTAAAAACGTAGCCCTGGCGCCTGCAAGCAGACGCGCTGATTGAATTAGCAGAGCCGGTCCGTACTGGAGGGGTTGAATGGACGTGGCTCCACAGCGGCCCCTGCTGGGCCGTGCAATTTAATGGTTCCCGGAAAGCCCCAATATGCCGTTGGCTTCTTATGAAAATCACTAGGATAGTCTTAAAGCAGAGGTAGGCAACCTATGGCAGGCGTGCCGAAGGCGGCACTCACACTGCCGGAGTCCTGGCCACCGCTCCGGAGGGCTCTGCATTTTAATTTAATTTTAAATGAAGCTTCTTAAACATTTTAAAAATCTTATTTACTTGACATACAATAGTTTAGTTATATATTATAGACTTATAGAAAGAGACCTTCTAAAAACATTAAATTAGAGTGAATAAATGAAGACTCGGCACACCACGTCTGAAAGGTTGGTGACGCCTGTCTTAAAGCCACTTTAGCATCTGTGAGCCTGGAATAAGAAGTGACTTCCTAGTAACTAGTGTGGCAAATATCTCAATTTTTAAGAGGATAAAGGCAGCAATAATGGGAATGGGAGAACTGCTGTTGGGGTGCTGCCTTCCTCTACTCTCTCACTTGGGCTGGCGACCTCCTTCTGTGGGTCTGACACTGCCTGGTTCTCCCTGGGAAGACTCTCCCATCATGTGCTCGAGGCAGTGCCGGACTTGGGTTTTAATGCTTGAATTGGGGAGGGGGCTTGGAGGGTCCAGGCCATCTTACTGCTTTGAGGGGCTACCTCACTTGTCTTATTCAAAGCATGGGGTGGGCTGTGTTTGCCTGTTTCAGGCTTTCATTAATCATCCCCTTATGCCCCCTCCCCCCATAATTCAAGCAGTGGGCATGGACTTTTCATGCTGCAGCTTTTGACTGGAAAGTAGTACTAGCCTTTAGATTGGCACCAATGCTGCTCCTTAAGCCATTGTGGCCAGCAGAGAACGCTGAAGAGTTGTAGACTTGGCGCTCCATTTTGGAGGCTGAGCTTTTTGCCGTTTTGTGAGTGTTACCTACCAGGGATCTCTGGATGATACTGTGCATGGTTACTAACTAGCAAGATCAATGTAATAATTATGCCACTTAGTTGAGGAAATGTGGACAGACACTTAATGGGGGCTTCTTTAAGGAACTCTATATAGGCTGGGTTTTTTAAATACGAGTGCCAAACTCCCTTAGGCTCTTACCCCACAAGAATACTGCTGTATTGTTCCACTTCTGACTTATTTTCTGTTGCTCTTTTTAGAATGCACCGCATCAGATCGAGTGTCTTGGACTGAAATGGGACAGGGTACCAATGAAGGAAAGCAAAGAAGGTGGCTGGGAACAGTTGGGTTTCCTCCAAGTCTGAGGCTGCTGAGCAAAGAGCCCTGAGCTTCGCCTGAGATGCATTTTAAAAACCAAAGACTCTTTCAAAAGGACTTCTGGTGAAGCTTCAAGAAGTTTCTTAGTGGCACAGCTTTGCAAACTATTCTTATCTATTTATGAGATGCAAAGAATATTCAGCGCCCATTGGTGCAAAACAAACCCAATTTAAATTATTTGTGGTATCTATATTTGTATTTATTTTGATGAATGTCTTTAAGCAGATGTCTTAATATTGCTTTTGCATTAATGTGTCCATTCCAAATAAATTACTTGAAATGTTCACATTTTATTACTATACACTATAGTGCAGTATGTTTTTTGGTGCAGGTTGCAGAAGAATAGTTCATAGACACCATCTGTAAATAGGGCTACACTAATCTATCCAAACACTTTTTTTGTTAATAAAAATACTAGTATGCTTTGATAACAGAAAGCTGATATGTCTGTAGGAAAGAGCCTGTTTCAGTTGGTCTCCAATCAGAAAATCAGTTGCATCTAAATTAGGAATTGCTATACTGTATCAGACCTGGCCCTTCTAATCCAGAATTCAATAGTTAGGATTAGTTGCGTTTGAGGAAGGTGCAAGAACCCCTGCAGACACCAGTTACAGAATAAAAGTGCCTTGCAGAATGCTTCCTCTAATACCCCCTGCTTGCTTAGTGCAGAAGAAGAGGGATAGCTGAACTGGTTCAGGATAAAATAAAGACCAACATATAGAATGAAGGTTCATATAACAAGTTCCCTGTTATTTCACATCTCCATGCATCTTTGCAGTTTCTAGATCCAGCCAGGATCAGCCATGCTGAATGGGAGGGGCTGTTCTCATGGGGTTTCCAGCCTAACCAGAGGCAGGAAGTGCTGTACATCTTACCAGTTTCTTCTTAGGACACTTTGCAGAGCCAAGGGGTTGGAGAAATAGCTGAACTTTTTGGTACTGTGCTTGGGAAAATCAGGTCTTATGAGACATTGCTAATTAATCTACATTTCCTTGAGAGTAATTCTGCAACATACAGCTATCCTTTCTCTACAGCTAGAAAGGGGACGTACAAGGACAAATGCATTTGGCACTGAAACTGAGTTGCAAGTCTCTTCCTGTGTAGTGTTTCTTACTAATGGTCTGAAACTGAAATCCTTACTCAGGTAAAGTTCCCACTGACTTCCACAGAGTCTTGGTTGAGGGAGACAAGAGAGTATTGGTGGAAACTACAAAGATTATACTGAGAACAGCATGTAGGAGGGTTAATTAAGGGCTGATTAAAGCATAGTTCTAATAAGGAGCTAGTGGAGGGTGTGGCTCAAAAGGGAAGTGCTTGCTCACCCAAGAACTGGGAAATGCCATGGCTATAAACTACTAATGAGGTTTTGTAAGTTATGGATTAGCTGCTTCTTTCCCACAGGATGAAATAGGCTTCAGCTATCAGTTGTTTGGACCATCTTGAAGAAAGTCTTGGTTCTGATTCCCTATGTATGGCTGGTAGGAAGAAATGCTCTGCATTGAGGGGTTTGTGCCTTAAAGCAGAAGGATACAGTACTTAGTTTCCTGAACATGAAGGTTTTTCAGTTACCTGTACTGCATTTCCTGGAACACTCTCCCTAAAGAGGGGTGAGTTTCCCTTTTTTTTTTTTTTTTCCAGGTGGGGTTAAAGCATGACTTAAATACGGATTTGGGTAGCTAACTTTAGGACACCATGTCTGAAAAATCTGGATGACATGCCTTTACTTCCATTCTACAGTGTAAGAGATGATAGACCCTCCCCTGTATGTGGGGGTGACTGAAATGCGGTTGCTGGAACTTCCGTAACTATTAGCGTTTGATGTTGTATTGCTCAGAGGCCTAAATGGGGATCTGAGTTTCATTGTCCTAGGCACTGTTAAAACAATCTGAGCTAGTCAGTGCCTCCCCTTTACTACTATAGAGAGAGGGCTGCATCCTGATTGGGTTAATTGACTTCAATGGAACTATGCTGATTTACATCAGCGGAGGATGGGGTCCTTTCTCTTGTAATAGTGTTGAGCCCAGATGTCTGCAAACTATCAATGGTGTGGAATATCATCATATACTAAGGCTTTGTAAACTGCTCCAATAGCAAAAGTTATTGTATATGCTGCTGAAATGCAAAGTGCTGGCTTAAAGCTAGTTTTATTTTCGGTCTGGGGTGATGGAGGTAAAAGTCTTGATATATAATCTATATATAAACATTGTACATTTTAGATTTTGTGGATAAAGTAGATTTACATGTAGCCTGGATTACTGAGCTTTCTCCTCATTCTGAGGTACTTTATTCTTAAAAATATACAAAAACAGAGCTATATTGACAACCAGTTGCAAATAACCAAAGGCTGAGACTCCAAACATCTTGTACAAAATTCCACCTAGTGTTGGGCCCACTGTCCGTGTCAGTGGAGGAACAGATGCACATATCCCAAGCATGGCACCTATAGAAGAGGGGAGAGGAAAAAGTGCATACATAAGCAACAGATTAATTCTAATTACACAGGTTTAATGATAATTCATTGAACAGACATAGCTTACATGGACCCTGTGTGTCCAGAAGTGTGTAACTTCCACTGTGAGCCATCACAACTCTCCACTGCAGTATTCACCCAAGAGGAATACTGTAGTCAAGGGCAATCGGATTCTGCACTGTTCAAGAAATAATTCAGTGCCCAATACGGGGAGCTAGGCTCTGATTCTGGAAGTAGTGCTCCTTAGTTAGGCTTGCAACTGGGAACATTTATTTAATTAAGCGTGTGGTAATTTAATACTCTGGGTCTTGCAAACCTTGGAAGATCAGACTTTTCTAATACAATAATTAGATGAGGCAGCTACCAGTGCATCTCCACCTTACTATAAAAACCCATCACAGTTTGTCCTCAAGCTCAGGATACAGGCTGTTAAGCCTTTGCAGTTTAGCAACTTGGCTCTAACTAGTCTTTTTCAACAGAACAGATGATGCCCTAGAAAAACCTCCTCACAAATAAAGATTGCTTCAATATGAATGAACACATGCTGGATACCATTATCCAGCTCCACCAGATTCTTGTGCCATGCTGGGAGCTTAAAGGGAGCAGGAGCCACAGACCATGAGAAAGCACTTACTACTTGGCAAAGTAGGGCCACTTGCATGCAGATGAATGGACATGGAATATTATAGCACGTGTGGTATGGTGCAGGCATATTATTCTGCTATTCATATAGGAAAACCAGTATAGCACCAAAATGAAAAGTCTTAGAACAGGACAGCAGAGAAGAAGAGAGATAAGCTTAGACTTTGGTCACAAAGTGGGGGGGTTTGGGGCCCATTTTAGATATTGATATGATTGTTTCACTGCTTGCACAGGTGAGAGAGAACTCTGGATATAGACATTTTGACTTTACATAAAGATCCTGCTGCCAGGTATGGCACCATGCATGGAGGCCTGCCTAGCTAAATGGGAGCACAAATGCACTACTTGATTCTACTAGTTATAAAGTGATGGAGGACCATGTAACTGGAACAGAACTGAGTCCAAAAATCTTTAGGGGAGTGTGAATTAGAGGAAATCTGACCAGTCCTCAGTCTAATGCAGATCCAAGCCTGCTGTACTTCTATTCAGAATGCTAGTTTGAGAAGGGAGCCAGTAGGAGGGGGAGTAATGTGTGTGTGTGTCTTGGAAAAATCTTTCTGCCAGATCTTCTGGGTACTGCTCCCCATCAATGAGCTGGGTGGATCCCCAAAATTGACCTCTCCCCAGTGGGAGCAATTATGCAGCCACCAAGCTTTCTGGGCAGGTTCTACAATTTTTCCCCCCTCCAGGCATTTGAACTAAACTAATTACTATATACAGCAGCCAAACTGGCTCCCAACAGTTGAGCTGGCACTTTGTAGTGTGTGGATGTTTAATCAGATATCCATCCTCTAAACAGGCCCAGGCTCCAGCTCTGCACCTCTGAAAGGTTTATTTTGCTGAAAGATAATTTCTGTTTCCTAAAGAACCAGCTAGATCCTGCAGTATGAGCCACCACTGATCTTTAGGCAGTTTGAAATCTGAATTTTGCAGCATGGGACTATAGGGATAGTCTACAGTGGCAATGCTAAAGTGCTGCCACAGCAGCACTTCAATGTGCCTTAATCATATCATATATCAGGATTGGAAAGGACCTCAAGAGGTCATCTAGTCCAACCCCATGCTCAAAGTAGGACCAATCTCTAGGCAGATTTTTGCCCCAGATCCCTAAATGGCCCCCTCAAGGATTGAACTTACAACTTTGGGTTTAGCAGGCCAATGCTCAAACCACTGAGCTATCCCTCCCCTGCTCCTAGTGCTGGGGCACTGTTTACACTGGTGCTTTACAGCACTTCAACTTTCTGTGTTCAGGAGGGTGTTTTTTCACACCCCTGAGTGAGAAAGTTGCAGCACTGTTAATTGCCAGTGTAGACAAGCCTATTTGGGAAGGGCAGGGACGCTTTAATGTTTTGTGACAGTGGAAAAGAAAATCCACAGTGGACAACCGGCTTCCACTAACTTCTATCCAGTCTTCCAGCTCTTTGATAGGAGCACCTCCTGCCAATCTAGTTTTGAGCCCAAACACAACTCTGCCAATGCACCTCAGTCCTGACCTGCTACAGTCCCCTGCCATTGTAGTCCTGGGCCCATGCACAGCTCTCCAAATGCACACAATATTTGCTTGCAACACTCCCTAATGTGCTAGTTCTGGGCTCCATACAACCTTTGCAAGTGCACCTTTGTCCTAAGTTGCAGTACCACCCTTTCCACTGTCCTTCAGCAGAGACTGCCAATCTTGCTGAATTGGGGGTGGGGGTGACTTAATAACGTACGCAAACAAACAAGGACTACGAAGCAGCCACTAAACTCATGCTCACTTGTGACCAAAGTTAGCCTCTGGGCTTTGAAAGAGGAGCATGCTCCATTTTTCCTCACAAAAGCCTTTTGAGAGCAGCCTGGATGATTTCCAGATTTGCTCTGTGTTTAAATGCCATTTACTGTCCCTCCTCCACTGCCCTCCCTCAGACATTTCTTGAAGACTTGAAACTCCTGATGTTCATTCACACAGAATCGAGTCCTGGAAAGTTCTGTCCTTAGCTCACTGTGAACTAAATACATTTTAGCAAACAAATTAAATTCTAACCAAGATTCAATGGCTCTAAGTGCTCACAGTGTATGTGGGGTAGATTTCAGCCTTAAATTAATCAGGCTAACAATGGGACATTGTCATCCAGAAAAATCCCAAAGTGCTTTACAACCTTTGACAGACTGTACAAACTTTGAGTTAAACTTCAACTGGGCTCTGTATAGGCACTTGCCCATAAAGCTTTAGCCGGAATGAGGAATGCAGGATAGAATCTGACTGGTCCAATTACGGATCTCCCAAAAGAGCACAACTCCACAGATATTTGTGGAGTGGAGCCATGGGGGCAGGGCTTAAGAGCGTAGAAGCATCACTTACAGATAGGTACTAGCTCATTTTAATATGCCCCATTCCACACAAAAAGGCGCTCTACTTCTAGCAAGAATAATTTGGACAGAGATGGTGGGGGCCAAGCAAGGCTCACCAGAACATTGCTGTGGCAGCACAAATGTGTGCATACGTTTTCTGGCCACATCTGAAGGAAATAAATATACATGCCCACCATTGAACCACAGCCTCGTCTATGGCGAAATACAACAACTCTTTTAACAGCGCATGGAAACATCACAAAATAGTTTAAGCACAATTATTACAACCAGCTGCAACCAAAGCTGTAGCTGCTCCTCTGAGGGGTGTATGGATTATGGTGGCTGGCTCTGTGGGTGACCATCAGCAGTTTCGCTGTCTCTTCGCATAGAACAGTGAGGCTGTCAGGCAGAAGTCTTTGTTTTGTCCATGGTGGATAGGACAATAAGATTGCTTGGCAAAACCCAGGAGTCTGCTGGGCTTAGCAGCTTCTCAGTTGTTGGTACAATATGTATGGCACTGCATCCTGGGAGAACTCTTTCATTGAAGGAAGGCATGGACATTCAGATGATGAAGACTTTTTCAGGACTTTGACCCTTCCTCTCCAATAGGGTGGTGGCCAGACACTCCCTTTATTATAATACACAGAAATCATGACCCCTTTTAAGTTTCATGTCTATGGTGCCTCTCTGCCCGAACAGGGCCCCTCATTTGCAAGAATATGCTACCATGTTTCAATACTGAGCATTTATGGTTTATCGTGGTGTCCCATAGCCTGGTTTTGCATGAAAAGAAGCACCTGAGTAACAGGAAAGCTATGTGGACCTTTCCTTGTTGGATCCAGCCATATGGCTGGGTATTTGCAAGTGGAAGTGCAGGCAGCAAGAGCCTGAATGAATACGAGGAACGTACAGTCATAAATGGAGTGTTTGGTCAATATTATGGGCAAGCTAGTCCTCTGTTCATTCTGTACCTGCTCATCCTGGTTTCCGACATAAATTACATGCAATTGTTTGAACAGGAGTTCTCAGGGAATGGCACGTTTCTCAGAAATGTGCCTTACTGTAAAATGAAAACTGCACAACCACACTACAGCCGTGTGGCAAGGGCGCTATGAAGTGTGACAACCTTAAAATATGACTCAGCTCATTAGCTGTCCTATATTGTAGCTCTTCCTTTTATCCTAGCCCCTTTAAGGGCCAAATCTATTCATCTCAATCTTATGATCCTAAATCCGAAGTCCCCAAACTGGGGGGCACGCCCACCTAGGGGCGGCACAGAGGAATGTTCAGGGGGTTCCGCTCCTGGTCCCACCCGCAGCTGTGACCCTAGCCTCAGCCCCCTCATGCCTGTCCACGTCCCCCACTCCCAGAGCCATGACCCTGCTCCAGGGGAGGAGGGCGCAAACATGGGTAAGGGGGGAAATGAGGTAAAAAGTTTTGGAACCACTGTCCTAAGTGCAGAGGGCTGACACAAGGCCTTGTGATTCACCTAAGCCTTAAGCATAAGTAAAGCTTTGCACAGATCCTCTGCAGCAAGGTGGATTTTAATCTAAGTAAAGGCTGCAGGATTCTGCCTCTTGTTATGCTGTCAATTGATGCTGGTCGCTGGCTCACTGCAGGCCTCCTTGTAAGTCTAGGCCTGCTTCTTCTGACCAGCGTTCATTGGTTGGCAGAGATGCAGGACTAATACAGGTTACGCTTTGTTCTTAGTCAAATTACGCCTGATGGGATGTGCTGGGAACTCGGCATTCTTCCCACAACGCTCTAAGTCGTGGTTGGCAGCACAGCATCAGCACAGCAGCGTTTATGCACATGCCAGCTCACAGCTTGAAACCTCAGGCTTTAAAAGTCACAAGGCCCAGACTCTGAGCTGGAAGATCGTCTAATTAAAAAAAAAATCTAGTCTTTTCACAAGTCTTACCAGTGTCAGAAGGAGGGACGGACTTGGTGAGAATGCTGTCCGTAATGATGCCCATAGTGCAGAGTGCAAATACCATGGGGAGGGCAATGATGCAATAATGGAACACGTTGGTCATCAGCGCCTACATGACAGAACAAAATATACCACGTCTATTAGAAAACCAGCTCCTGGGCAGCACAAAGGATAACGTCACACTGATGAGATACAATCCTACCTGGATTTTCAAAAATACATAGTGTACTAGACTCCTGGTTGGTGTTCAGTGATGAAGCTCTGATGCAGCAGAACAGATTTGCACCAATAGACGATCCAGCCCATTCAAATCACTTCTGTTAAATTTGTTTTTACTGCATTATTATAAACATTCAGTATATGTAAGAAACTATAACCCGTACATTAAGGTAGAACCTCATCTAGTTTTGCTTTGCTAATTCACAAAGCGTGACAATTCCCACAATCCCCCCTCGTTCCCCCAGGCTGTCTGCTCTACCTCTCAGGAAAACTTTAATAGCAGGGGCCTGTAGTGCAGTCTCATTAAGTCTTCATTACTTATACAAAACAGGCTACAGCACCCATTATAATGCATCATCATAAATAATTAAAACTAAGCTTTGCTTGTCAAAATAAATGAACACAGTACATTATGTAATACTGTACCCTTGGGATCACTAATCCTGTTTGTCAGTATTCTTGCTAATGAATTCACTGAATTCAGTAATCTGGAACAGGTCTCCCAGTCATAAGGACACGTTAATGAACATAATTAGTGAATGTAACAATTTTCTTATTGCACATGTTCTGAGCAGAGACGTCATTTCAGCAGTTTATTACTTAAACAAAAGTACAAGAATAAACTTCTTATGCAGTGGGGCTAAACCAGCTCTGAATTCATTCACAATCCCTACTGGTCAAATGAATGGATTTCTTTGGAGTACAGAAAGGAAATTAATGCCCCTCCTCCCTTGCTCTGTACTGGAAATCTCTTATCCTATGTTTACTTTTGAGGTGTGTTTCTTTTACTGTCATCTGGAGATCGTTTATATCCTTTGTTAAGCTGGAAGTTTTACTCATTGTCTCATCCTGCATGGATTTTCCATTCATAAAATCCAGTCAGCGTCTCTTGGTTACAGAGGGAAAACAAGCCCAGAAACATACCTAACTCATGACCTGCTCATTCTGAGGTTTAAATCATTTTCTTGACTGGATTAAAAAGTATGTATATATTAAACCCCTTTCTGGAGACAAAGGTAGATAGGAGCCTTGATTTCCGTGGGACCTTTGCCTAAGTTTTGGGTCAGGACTACAGGATATAGCCTTGGTACACAAAATATTCAGACCAGTGGATGGATGATAAGAGCTCCTTTGCTAGAGCAAATGCTTCCAGAGCTCATGCAGGGATCTCAGGAGAGAACGCAGCTTTAACACACCCCTGACCTCTGGGAATTATCTGCCATCTGGGCAGTGTGGAGGCAGCAGAACCATGGCTCCCTGAATTAGACGGGCCCTTCAATAACAAACAACAAAAGTGGGGAATGACTGTTAAAAGCAGAGGGAGTGCTGGGGAGAGTGCTTCCCCCTGCTGAGGCCCTGTAGGAATCAGGGTTGGAAGGCCCCAGTATGAACATGACTGCCAAACCCAGAATTTATTTTTCAGATAGGGATGGTTGTGCCTGGGGTCCCAGGAGGGAGGCTCAAAGGCAGATGGATGGGAAACAGGAGAGAAGGGGCAGGGCAAGTCAAAAACATGCACCCCGTAGAGGAAAACATCCCTCATGTGATTGCCAAACCTTTCTGCAGCCCCACCCAGACCCTGTTAATTCATAAGTCTTCCCACACCTGCAAATGAGAAGCATCATCTCCTCTGACCACTGATTGCCCATCCCGGCTGTTCAAAATCCCCACATCTCCCAGCTGACCCACCCCTGCCCCATCTTCAACCCCCAGGGAATATTCACCCACCATCTAGACTCCTTTCAAGCTGCAAAATTATCCTCTGAGGCCATGGAAAGTCCCACCGATCACCTCCTGTGTTAGATGCCAAAACTCTTCTAGGGGGGTGTTTAGGTTTCTTTTTCAAACAGCTACTCTCTCTACTTGCTTTCACTCTTGAGGAAAAGGCTTTGTTTTGCAGATGTGGCATCCATTGGCAGGCCAACAATAGCAAGTACATAGTAGGAGGAAAAAATTAAGTTGATCTATCTTTAATGCTCATGCTTGGAAGGGAGGGAGAAGGAATTAAAGTCATAAACATTTTATGACCCCAGATCTGTAATCTGAGTACTGAGGTCAGCCAGGGCCCTCCTGACACTGCAACAAGCTGCCTCAACAAGGCTCATCCCTGCCGGGACCTCCATTATGAAAAGCCACCCCACACGCTGATGTTTTCTTGGCAGCCCTTTGAACAGAGGACTTTTGAAATAAGCTCTCCTGGGTGGAAAGGACTGCAGCTGTATTTTCCTATGAATAGTTGTCCTAGGAAGTCATTCCTGACCCTTGTCTCTCAGGCCCATGCCGTCAGGATGTCCCCAAGCCCCCTGGGCATGTCCTAACTGCCAGCTCTGAAGTGAATTCACAGCGGAGTTCCTTCACAAAGTTAGTAAGAACTTCTTTGGGCGGGATTTCTTCCAACCGTGGCTCATTAATCCACAGTTATATGTGCTGCCCTGCAACAACACTGTGATCTATGCAGAGGAAACTTAAATTATGCTCTTTAAATTACTCCCTTTTTATCCTTCCTCATTATTATTAATAAAAACATGCCCAGTAAGCTCATGTATCCTACTCCTACTGCTTTGGATGGGTTTCAAGTCTTTTCAATGACACCTCATCTAACAAATTCACAAAACAAAGAGTGTGAATGAGAGATGCCGTCTTGCTTGGCTCATGATGTTCTCATTACTGCCTTCGCTCATTTCTCAATCTTCTGAGGTAATTAAAGTCTGGAGCATTGACAGAAATACTGAAATGTTTCAGTGAACCTGCTCCATCACTCCTGAGGCAGCAAGACTAAGGAGGGTAATTGGGCTCCACTCAGGTTCTGCATCTCAGGCGGTGCCATTGAAGTTCATCCATTAGGCTTGTTTCAGGCCAGCTGTGTGTGTGTGTGATGATGAATGGCATGCTGGACTCATGGCATCACAGTATGCAACCCCACGTAGGACCCGTATTGTGCTCATGATTTTGGTTCCTCAGTTCTCTGGCTGGTAGGGTTTAGGAAGAATTGCTAAGACAGGCCATTCTATCTGGATTGAGCAGGGAGAAGGTGATTTGCGCCCCTTTGGTATGACCCAATTTGGTGCTTATGCAGCCTCTGTGTGGAAGCACAGGTCAGCACAAAGCAATCAGGTGATTTGGCACAAGGTCACCCAACTGAAACAATGGTTTACTTTCTCAGATTAAAACTCCAGACCTTCCCGGCTCCTAGCTTTGTGTTCTAACTTGTATAGGAACACAGTGTTGCCTAGTAGCTCGAGTATGGGTCTGGAAGTCAGGAAAACTAGGTTGCTATTCCTTACTCTGGCATGGATTTGATATGTCCTCTTGGAAAAGTCACTTAACCTCTGGGTGCCCACAAACAAAGTTACAGTGTAACAGATATGTGAATAAGACCTGTCATTTTTGCCACTGTAACACAGCCATTTCATTGCAACATACACAATAATCAAATACTAGTTAGAGGGTTCAAGGCCAAACTATTCAGTGAATTTCTAAAGGCCGACAGCTGAATCTATTGTCATTTTTCTCTGTCATCCTCGTTCAAGACTTCATGCACCCTGGAGTCTTGGCAGTTCTTGGCAGTTCAAGACCAAGGTACACAAAAATTGTTCTCTACGTCATTCCAAAAAGGCACTAAACTCGATTGTTAAAAACAACCAACCAAGACGACCAACCCCTAATATCACCAGCAAACTTTTGTCAAAGTGTGGGTTTTTTCCCTGTAACTTTCACTTACTTTCAGAGAAGTTCAGGAAACATAACCAAGCAAAAACTGAGGGTAAGATTTTCAAAAGCACCAAGTTACTGAGGCCTGTTCTAAACATGGTTTTGTACTGGTCTGACTCTTTGGGTTAGGTGTGTGAGGAGTGTATTGTGGGGTTTTGTTACTGTTGTTTTTGTTTACCAAAAGAGTTATACCAGTACAACTCCAAGTGTGGTCACAGTTAGGGCTTCTCTACATTACAGTGCCTTGGTTGGTATACCTATGCTGGCATAGTCTCCTAGTGTAGACACAGCATAAGCCAGCAGTAGTTCTGCCACCACAGTAATGTTCCTGAATGGCATTAGCTAAGCTGACTGAAGCACTCTTCTGTCAGCACAGTTGTTTTTGCACTAGGGATTTTGCTATGGAACAGCAGGGATGGGTGGGTGTGTGAGTGCGTGTGGTGTCAGTAAACTCTGTTGGGTAGATGAGGCCTTCCAGCAGTATGAAGTTTTCTTATACTAATACAGCTTATTCCCTTTCCCATATAGGAAGCACCTTTATACCACTCTAAATGCATCTACGAGGGGGTTGTACTGATTTAACGGCACCAGTATAGGTTGAGAGTATAACTTGTGTGTAGACAAGCGCTTTAGGAACACAAGTTTCACTGAAAGTCAACAAACTTTTTGACCTAAGTCACTAAGGGCTTGTCTATGATACAAAGCCATATTGCTTTACTTCATTAAAGTAGTACAACCTCTCTAATGTGGGAATGGTTATATTGGTAAAAAAGTGCTTTATGTCAGAATAGCCATGCATGTATGGGAAGGGGGATAACTATGCTGATAAGTCATACTAAACATACTAATATAACTGCATCCACATGAGAACTGTTACCCGTATAGCTATATTGGTTTAAAAACACATACACACACACACACACACACACTCCTCACCAATATATTTATACCTGCATAACTTTTAAATGCAGGCCAGGCCTAAGGTTCTTTTAAAAATCCCACCCATTGTCTTACCATAGCAAGGCCCACTCCACTGAAGGCTAAGACACTCAACATGATCAGGGTCCTCTCTGTAAAGCGACTAGTTAGTCTTCCAATTACCAGACCCTGGACAACCTAGAAAAAGAGCAAACACACATATATGTTAAGTACTATATGAAATATCTTATAGGGCAAGCTATAGGGGTGGAGCTGTTGCTAGTGTTTCAAGCAAGGGTCTGGGAGTCAGGACTGCTGTACTGTATTCCCAGCCATCACTGATGTGTTGAGTGACCTCAGGTGAGCTACTGACTGCCTATGCCTCAGTTTTCCCATCTGTAAAATGGGAATAAGTGTACATCACTATCTCAGTGGGTGGTTGCAAGACACATTTCGTTAGTGTATGTAAAGCACTTGGACCTGAAAGGCACTTGTGATTCAAAGTGCTGTATTATGAAATTCATTCTAGATGAAATTTACCCCGTGCAGAGGACCAGCACAAAACCTATGTGTCATTTAAGACCTCTATGTAGGGTTTAAATGGATTTAAATGTTTTGTATTCCAATCATAAAGCTACACAAATCTGCCAGAAAGATATATGATATCCTCTAGGGTGTGGATTTTCCCATTAAATTGTGTTCTTATTAGAACTGGTCAAAACTTTAAAATGATTTTTTTTAATGTAAAATGCCTTTTATACCAACATGAACATTTTTATGAAATATAATTCATTTTGGTTGAAATTTTTCTTTTTGATATATGTTGCCATTTTTTCCCTGAAATTTTCATTCTGATGGGGGGAGGAGGAACACACTTGACTTTCCTTCTCTTCCTGTGTTTTTTATAAGTATAAAAAAGTATCCCTATGGGTTTTAAAACTGGAAAAAAGTGAGAGAGTAGGTTATTCTCCACCCTGAGTGGGAGGGAAAAAATTTAAACAATTTTTTTAATAAAAAATTAAAACCCTCATGAAATATTTCAAACACAATGAAAAAATATGTCTTTTGACTCTTTTCATAAGATATACTTACCTTTTCCCATCCAGCTCTAGTAACTATGATTTTATTTTGCTCCTTCCCCCCCGCCTGAGAGTGAGTAAATACTATAAATATAAACTAGGAATACCAAATAGATCATCTTCCTATACAGTGATTCTGAGTGCTCAGTACACTCCTCAAGACAGTGTAATAGACATTTTAATTTAGGGACAGGCATGATAGAAACATCTGTGGAATACTGGAAAAAGTAATGAATTTTTAACAAAAAAATGAAGCGACACTAGCAGCAGTTACTCCCAGCCTTTGTCTTGCCTATAATGATGATAAGCTCTTTGGGGCGCAGGTAGTGTCTACACTGAAGCGCTACAGCAGCGTCACTGAAGTGGTGCAGTTTTGCTGCTGTAGCCTTTTAAGTGTAGACACGCCCATAGTAAAATGCCTAAAACTATGAGGCCTTGATCTTGGCTGAGACCACAAAGCACTACTGGAAGGTAAAGACTGCAACATTCAATAACTATATTAAAAAGAATGTTGAGGTTGCCAAGTCAAGCACTCTAAAGTGAGGAAATACTAGAACTAAGGTTGCCCATGTAACCTTAATTCAGCCCCCTTGTGTGTATACATTATGATACAAGCTTTAATTACATGATCACATGCTATTTTTTCCATAGGGCACCTGTTTCACTGAATGCACATAAGGGCCCTTTGCTGGGGATTAATCAGGATTAGGTAGTGAAAGAGACTGTTGGACCCCTGATTCATTTGTTCAGAAGTGAAGAAGACCAGGGCTAGCAGGAAGGGAAAGGATAATCTCATGGTGAAGACAGCTGAATGCCTCCTTGGAGAATTTGGTTCTCTCTGCTTCTGGATTTGCAAAATTGCTGAGCACTCACAGCTACAATCGAAGCTGAGCTCTGAACATATAAAATCCTATAAAAATGCTAAATACTCTGAAAATTCAGGCTCTTGGGCCAAGCCCCACAAAGGTATTTATGGAAGTTAAGAGCCTAAATACCTTTCTGGCTCAGAGCCATGGTGCATGAAAACTAGTGAACATTTTGGCCTTAATTTCTCTATACTTCAGTTCCCCACCTGTAAAGTGATGATAACAACAGCATCTATTCTCACAAGGGTGTTGAGAAGATAAATTCATTGACGTTTGTGAAGCACTCAGAGGTTATGGCAAGAGCACCACAGGTATGACCACGAGGAGATTAATTATTGTGTATTCAGTGCTGGGTTTGTTGATGTGCAATAAATGAAGACTGGGGTCACCCACTGAATGTGAAGGATAGAAAAAAATATTGAATAACTGGCCTTCACTGAATGAGGCAGGGATCCTGTGGACAAATAGTATGTGATCATATAATTAATGACCTGGCACATTTTGGATGCAACTAGGTTAACTAAAGAGTGTCATGTGAGGTCTCAAATAAAAGCCAGTGTCACACTGGTCATCAATATTATTGCAAAATGTATGTATAGATATTGTGTAAGGATTTATGTACAGAAACAGAAAATTACATTTTTAAAGTCATTGTCTAGGGCAGGGGTTGGCAACCTTTCAGCAGTGGTGTGCCGAGTCTTCATTTATTCACTCTAATTTAAGGTTTTGTGTGCCAGTCATACATTTTAATGTTTTTAGACGGTCTCTTTCTATAAGTCAATAATATATAACTAAACTATTGTTGTATGTAAAGTAAATAAGGTATTTAAAATGTTTAAGAAACTTCATTTAAAATTAAATTAAAATGCAGAGCCCCCGGACCGGTGACCAGGACCCGGGCAGTGCGAGTGCCACTGAAAATCAGCTCGCGTGCCGCCTTTGGCACGCATGCCATAGGTTGCCTACCCCTGGTCTAGGGACTGGTCACCAGCAAGGGTGTAAAAATAGGTTTTCTGTCAGACAAGAAATGTTAATCTATCCAGCTGTTTACATGTATATTAAGTATTGTATGGTTCACAACGGGTCGCCTCTCACAAGGCTAAATTGGATGATAATCCAGATTGTAAAAACTTCAGAGAGAGAATAGTAACAGGAAGAACCAAACAATGTGGGGGGCATGGGTGACTCATGAACCACTGGCTTGGGGATGCTAGCTCCCAGCCCCACCCCTTCCACCTGAGCCCCCGCTCCTTCCATACCCCCCCACCACAGCCCAGAGCCCCCCCTCCCACTGCAGCTACCAGCCCCCACCCCAGGCTAGTGCCCCCAGCTCCGGAGCAGCAGGAGGGTGGGTGGTGCAGCCCCAACCCAAGCCGGGGCCACTACACAGAGGGAGCTGCAGAGCGGGAAACAAGAGCGGGCCTGGGCATGGAGCATGGGCAGGGACAAACCTGGCTGTTTGGGGAGGCACAGCCTCCCCCAGACTATGATACCTGCTGCCCATGGCCAAGGGGGGGAGGAAGGGAGACCCCCTATCTTGAGGTGCACATCAAAGGTTTGCTCTAGTGTATTTGGGGGACAAAGACAACACCCTGGCATCCTTCACTGAAGAAGTAAATTGCATCTACTTCATGGAAGAGAGGACTCATGCAGGCCTAGCTGAAAACCCTGGGGAGAGCTTTGGATAAGATAGGCTTCTTTGGACAGGAGGGTAACTTGTCAGTAAATTTTAGTCTTTAGGAAGCATGTATATAACCATGTATTTCCAATCTTCTTACTCACTCTTGCTTGAATCTCTGTTCATTGATAATGACCTTATTCTTGCTTTCACTAGAAACATACCTAAGTGCTGTGGTATTAAGTAAAGTGGTGATCCTGAGTGCAATCTTACAAGCTGGCGTGTGCTGTTCTCCTGGGAGCAGCAGGCCTGGTAATTCTGAGAACGTTCAGTGGGTAAAGGGGTGGGCACTACAGGGAATGCTCCCGAGGACTCAGGGGTTGGTGTGTGCCTGTTGCTAATGTGTACAGATAGAGGGAGGCCTGGAAGGCAGTGCTTGTGTTGCCTGAGGCTGGTGGTTTCAGGGAGCTGATCCACAGCAACCACAGACAGGACTTCCTCACGCTATGGGCAAGTGATGGTGATGTGCTTCACAACCTGGGCTACCCTTGGGGAGCGTCACAGCATTACCTGGCACCCTCAAGCCCAAGGTAGAGAATCAAAAAACTGAAAAGAAGAGAAAACAACAAATGGGGGGGGGGCAGGGCAGGGCAGGGGTGGAGGGAGAGAGAAAAAAGCACATCCATGATCATACCCTCAGTTCAGGTAAATCAACACCTGCACAATTACTTCGATGTACACCAGCTAAGGACCTAGGGTGCTCAAACTCTCTCTCTCTCTCTCTAATATATGAAATTTTCTCACTAAAAGTTGTCTGGGGCTACTGTGGTCTCTGTCCTTTGGAGCAGTCAGGAACAGGGGTTAAGCAGGAGGGAGTGAGCAGAAATACTTAGGCCTGGTCTACACTACGCGTTTAAACCGGTTTTAGGAGCGTTAAACCGATTTAACGCCACACCCGTCCACACTAAGAGGCCCTTTATATCGATATGAAGGGCTCTTTAAACCGGTTTCTGTACTCCTCCCCAATGAGAGGAGTAGCGCTAATATCGGTATTACCATATCGGATTAGGGTTAGTGTGGCCGCAAATCGACGGTATTGGTCTCCGGGCGGTATCCCACAGTGCACCACTGACCGCTCTGGACAGCAATCAGAACTCGGATGCAGTGGCCAGGTAGACAGGAAAAGCCCCGCGAACTTTTGAATATCATTTCATGTTTGCCCAGCGTGGAGCTCCGATCAGCACGGGTGGCGATGCAGTCCGAAATCAAAATCCAAAAAGAGCTCCAGCATGGACCATATGGATGTGATCGCTGTATGGGCAGGCAAATCTGTTCTATCAGAGCTCCATTACAGAAGATGAAATTCCAAAGCATTTTTTAAAAATCTACAGACAGAGGCCACAGCAGGGTCTCAGCACGCTGCTGCGTGACAAATGTAACGGAAAGCCAAAGAATCAAATGGACGCTGAGGGAGGGAGGGAGGGGGGAACTGAGGACTCAAGCTATCCCACAGTTCCTGCAGTCTCCGAAAAGCATTTGCATTCTTGGCTGAGCTCCCAATGCCTGTAGCGTCAAACACATTGTCCGGGGTGGTTCAGGGCATAGCTCGTCAATTTACCCCCCTCACCCACCCCCAGAAGTAAAAGGGAAAAAAATCCTCTCTTGACTCTTTTAAATGTCACCCTATGTTTACTAAATGCTGCTGATAGACGCAATGCTGCAGCAGTCAATGGTAGCATCCTCGCTCCCCCTCATGGGTGGCTGATGGTACAATATGGCTGATATCCGTCGTCATCATCAGCCTTGTGGCAGATGGTGCAGTACAAAAGGACTGGTATCCATCCTCATCATCAGCCCATGAGTGCTCCTGGCTGGCCTCCGGTGAGGTCGGCTGGGGGTGCCTGGGTAAAAAACTCCTGATCATTCCTAGTAGATGGTACAGAACGGCTGGTAACCATCTTCATCATAGCAACAGGGGGCTGAGCTCCATCAGCCCCCGCCTTTCATGTGTAAAGAAAAGATTCTGTTCTTCCTGGACTATCATAGCAGCGGGATGCTGGGCTCCTCTCCCCCACACTGCTTAATGTCCTGTCTGGACTGCCATAGCAGCTGGAGGCTGCCTTCCCCTCATTTTATCTCACTAACAAGTCACTGTTTCTTATTCCTGCATTCTTTATTACTTCATCACACAAATGGGGGACACTGCAACTGTAGCCCAGGAAGGCTGGGGGAGGAGGGAATCAACAGGTGGGGTTGTTGCAGGGACACCCCCTGTGAATGGCATACAGCTCATCATTTCTGCGGGATCTGACACAGAGCAGCTGTGCTCTCTGGTTCTCTGATACACTGGTTCTCTAGTACACTTGCCCCATATTCTAGGCAGGACTGATTCTATTTTTAGATACCATAAAGGAGGGATTGACTTGGGGAGTCATTCCCATTTTTGTCTTTTGCGCCCCCGGCCGATCTCAGCCAGGGGCACCTATGACAGCAGCAGATGGTACAGCACAAAAGAACTGGTAACCATCATCTCATTGCCAATTTACAATGGCATGGTAGATAGTACAGAACGGCTGATAACCATCTCTGCTATCATGCAAAAGCAAATAAATGCTGCTGTGTAGCACTGCTGAATCGCCTCTGTCAGCTGCATCTAGTACACATATGGTGACAGTGACAAGAGGCAAAACAGGCTCCATGGTTGCCATGATATGGTGTCTGCCAGGGCAATCCAGGGAAAAAGGGCACGAAATGATTGTCTGCCGTTGCTTTCCCGGAGGAAGGAATGACTGATGACATTTACCCAGAACCACCCGCGACAATGATTTTTGCCCCATCAGGCACTGGGATCTCAACCCAGAATTCCAAGGGGCGGGGGAGACTGCGGGAACTATGGGATAGCTACGGAATAGCTACCCACAGTGCAACGCTCCAGAAATCGATGCTAGCCTCAGACCGTGGACGCACACCACCGATTTAATGTGCTTAGTGTGGCCGCGTGCACTCGATTTTATACAATCTGTTTTACTAAACCGGTTTATGTAAAATCGGAATAATCCCGTAGTGTAGACGTACCCTTAGCATACCCTGGCCCTCTCAGCAATGGGAGGATGGGAAAAGTGGTGAAATAGCTGCATCCATTCTAGTTACCAGAGGCTGATGAGAATGTTGCATTGGAGCTGCAGCAAGCCACAGAATAAATACTGTGTGACACCCTAATATTGGCCTGCAAGGCTATGTCAATGTATGGGGTGATTGTCAGAATAGCTGGGTGGGCCAGCTGAGGTGGGAGCAGTCTGTCAGAACTACCAGGTAGCTGGGAATTCTCCAACAAGGCAGCACCACTGAGCAGACTAACGTTGCAGCTTTGATTAGGAACCTTCTTTGGTATCATCTGGTTAGGCCCTTGCTTGTGGGCTCTGGTTGATTGGCATGGACCTATCACAGGACTTGCAGGGAATGACATCAGTGCTCACCAGCTCAGGCATAGGGATGACTCACTAGTGAGGCCAACTGCACATCATGCTGTGCAATGGCAGGAGGTGGTTAGTGGGGTGATCATAGTGCTACAAGCAATTTGTGGTTCCATTCAATGGAGGGAGGAGAAGTGGCTGAGTAACGCTTCTCTAGGCTTACCTTTTTAAAAGTGTGCAGTCATTAGCCTGTTTGAAACATTCCAGTCTAACTAATCAAATCTCAAGGAGAGGAATGCCATGAAGGCCTGTTACTGCTGGAGTGAACCTGCACCTTTGCTGAGTCATAGCTGCTCACCCAACAGGTATTGTAATGAGATCTGGAGTGGAGATGAGCCCCTCCCAAGGCTCAGTTTGATCTCTGTGTGACTGACTCAGCCACAGTGAGTTTCTAATACCGTATTTGAAATCTGAGCTACTTACCTTTTCACATTGATCAATGCAAGTCTGAATTTTCTCAGACCTGAACTGAGTGTGTGTCTTTATTTAATTGGGTTACACCATACAAATCCAGCCCATTCCCTGCCTCATTTTGTCTCTTCCTCATCTCTCTACTGCTGTGGTGACCGGAGCTAAATGCTTGACAAGGATTAAAAGGCTATCCTGTCCCAAAGTCTCCCACTACTAAATGGAACCTGGGACATCCCTCACAATGACAATATGCTATTTACCGTCCTGCAGAGAGTGGGTCTATATTGCAGTCTTTGTGCAAAAAAAATGTTTCACTGATTGCAGAAGGGCGTTTAGTATTAAACCTAGATTTCCCAGGCTTGGATGGATGTTGGTAATACCACTTAGCACTAATAGAGCAGATCTTAAGATGCTACAACTTAAAAGTGCAGCACAAAAGTTAATCAATAAATTCTTAAACAATGCATACGCCTGCGTGGTCTGCTGCTTGCCACATAAGTCAGCCCATGATTTCCCACTACTAGGAAGTTAGTCAATTAAGAGAATAACTTCACTAAAGGTACGAATTACATTAGTAGCACATGCTCCTACCATGGCCCTGCTTTTCGTATTTGTTTTTAACTTTGTGCTGGTATTGTGAAAATGGCAGTATAAATAAAGGTGGTTTTTTTAAATTTTTGCTTGCAGAAAACAGAAAAATGGCAGTGGACCTAGTCTGAGGTTTTCCACTTGAAACAGGCTTACCCCTGACATGAAAAGTTTACCATGAAGTTTGATACTTACATGGTTTTAAAGTAAAGCTCAGACCAATTAAGCTGTAGCCCTCACCACCTCATTTCACATTAATACCAAATGTATTCTAAGTTTAGAGCCAATGTTCAGATCCCTAAACCACCATATTTCAGACCCATTTAAGGGGCAAATCTAACCCCATTTCAAATGTATGTCTAGTGCTAAAGTGAAGACCCTGTAAGTGGCAAGCCTTAGGTCACTTAGGGTAAGTCTACACTGCAGTTAAATACTGGCGGCTGGCCTGGGTCAGCTGACTTGGGCTTGGGTTACCCTTTCACAGGGTTCCAGAGCCCAGGCTCCAGCCTGAGCCCAAACATCTATACTGCAATTACACAGCCCCATAGCTGGAGCCCTGTGAGCCCAAGTCACTTACGCAGGCCAGCCATGGGGGTTTAACTGCAGCGCAGACATACCCTAAAATATCAAACGCTAGACTCCACATTAGACTCCACTTAAGTGGAGAAAGTCACTTGATTCTCTTCAAGAGCAATCCTAGTTCAACTGGCAAGTCTCAGAACTCTCAAGCCCCAGGTCACTTCACTGGCCTGGCGTTTGACGCTTAGGTACGTTTTGCTTAGGCAAAGACAACCCTGCGGCAGCGAGTCTCGGAGCTTGGGTCTACAGACTCAGGCTCGCACTACGGCACTAGGAACAGCTGTGTAGAGGTCTGGGCTGGAGCTTGGGGGACAGGGTTGGGCTTCAGAGCCGAAGCTCTAGCCTGAGCCCAAATGTCCACACCGCCGTTTTTAGCATAGTAATGCGAGCCTGTGGCTGTAGACCCGAGCTCTGGGACTCACTGCTGCGGTTTTAAAATGCAGAGTAGACTTACCCTAACTAGTCAGAGGATTTCCGATAGAAACACATTTCTGCAGTAAAGTGCAAATTTTAGACTAGGGGGCAGTGTGCTCTACTGGAAAGAGCACTGGACTAGGGCCCAGGAGACCTGGGTTCTATTCCCAGCTTTGCTGCTGAGTGGCCTTGGGCAAGTCCTTTCAGTCGTTGGGTTTAGAGTGGGAGTGGTGGCCTGTGATACACAGGCAGTCAGACTATGGTGGTCCCTTCTGACCTCAGATTCTATTATGTCACTTCTCTGTGCCTCAGTTTTCCCTGTAAAGTGGGGATAATGATCCTGACCACCTTTGTAAAGCAGTAGGAGATGGGTAGTGTTGTTCAAAGTAGCTGTTCAAGTCCCAGACTGTCAAAGCCGCATACTTTGGATGACTTATGCCAACTTGACACCATTCCTCTTCAATACAAAACAGATGTCACGAGGCAAACCTCACATCACTTACACTGCAAACTTCACCCATTTAACAGCCTTATAGTTTTTCCCCCCTCTGACCTTGCTTACATGCTCTTTGCCTCTCCAGTCTCCCATGTGCCCATTTCCAATCCATCTCTTGAGTCAGGTTACACAGCTCATAGCTGGGGAGTGGGAGAGTATTTCCAGTGATTGGCTAGGGAATTGTTTCCACTGAGAATTCTGACTTGATCTGCCTTACAGCTGGAGGAAATCTGTCCTGATTTGCAAACTAATGCAGCCTCTCAATCTCTAAAATGAGTGGGTTAGACCCTGAGCTGGTGGAAATAGGAGTAGCTCCCTTTATTTCAGTGGCAGCTACACCAATTTATATCAGCTAAGGATTTGGCTTAGTGACATCCACATGTCAGCCAGCTGAGAACTCTCTTGTGCTCTAAAGTTCAGCATTACCATTATATATTTGTTGTCCATTTCTAAGTAAATTCATGCCTGCAGTTGTCCTGTGCACACTGCAGTTATCTGATTTATGTGTGCAGTTATTTGCACATGCAGGCTTTTTTTGGGGAGAGGGCTTGTGTTTATCTACAACAGGGGTGTGCAAACTACGGCCTGCAGGCCGGATCCGGCCTCTAAGGGCTTTGGATCTGGCCAACGGGATTGCCCCCCGTGGCGCCGTGGGCCCCACGCTGCTCTCAGAAGTGGCTGGCACCATGTCCCTGCAACCCCTGAGCCAGGGGGGCAGAGGGCTCCATGCGTTGCCCTTGCCTCCAGGCACCGACCCCCCGCAGCTCCCATTGGCTGGGAACAGGGTACCTGGAGGCACAGCAAGGGCAGCGTATGTGGAGCCCTCCGCCCTCCCTCCCGCAGGGGCCGCAGCGCTTCCTGGAGCAGTGCAGGGCCAGGGACAGTGCAGGCATGCAGGGAGCCTGCCCTGGCCCCGGTACCCTGGAGCCGCTTTAAGTAAGTGGCGCCAGGCCGGAGCCCAAACCCCTCCTGCACCCCACCCCCCTGCCCTGAGCTCCCTGCTGCACCCTGCACCCCAACCCCTTGCCCTGAGCCCCCCCGCACCCCAACTCCCTGTCCTGAGCCCCCTCGTACATCCTGCACCCTTCATGCACCCCAACCCCCTTCTCTGAGCCCCCTCATGCACCCCAAACCCCTCCTCTGCCCCAACCCCTTGCCCTGAGCCCCCCCTGCACCCCAACTCCCTGTCCTGAGCCTCCTCGTACATCCTGCACTCCCTCCTGCACCCCAACCCCCTGCCCTGGCCCTGCATACAATTTCCCCACCCAGATGTGGCCCTCGGCCCAAAAAGTTTGCTCACCCCGATCTACACCCATAGTTTTGCAAACATAGTCACTCTGCAAAAACAATTGGTGCAGTTTTAGAGGCTGGGCTGAAGCTCCTTAAAAACTCAGCCCTTGTTGCACCGATAAGTCTCCAAGGGTACGTCGGCGGGTAGCGATTGATTTATCGGGGATCATATATTGTGTCTCATCTAGACACGATATATCGATCCCCAAACACTCTCCCCGTTGACTCCAGAACTCCACCAGAGCGCACAGCGGTAGCGGAGTCGACGGGGGAGCCGCAGCCATCGATCCCGTGCCGTGAGGACGGGAGGTAAGTCGAGATAAGATATGTCGACTTCAGCTATGGGAATACCGTAGCTGAACTTGCATATCTTACATCGACCCCCTTCCCCCCCTGCCCCCGGAGTAGACCAGGCTTAAGAAAAGCCTTGATGGTACTGAAAAAGCAGCAGTGGAACGTGAGTGTTCTTTCTGTCTTCGTGTTCTGAGCTTCTTCCTTGCATGTAGTCTCTGTTTCAAAGAGCATGCCTTGGGCTGTCTATCATGGGCTTATTCTTACCCACATGGTGCTGACCTTTGTCCTTTGAAGTACTGTGAAAAGAGATCTTGCAGAAATCTGGTCTGTCATCAGGGAACAAAAGAGGAAGGAAATAGTTTGCAAGTGAAATTACAAGAGCCGCCCATGGCTGTGTACACATGCCACAGGTAAAACAGCTTGATCTGTTCTTCTTGAAAGACAGATAAGCCGCTGAACCGCCAGTGGAAATATTGATCTGGAAACTCCCAGCAAATACTTTTAAGCAGTGAAATCTCTCTCTAACCTCCATGCTCCATTTGCAATTTAAACATTTATCCACAGTACAACAGTTGTTGGGTGAAAGAGAGAATGACTCTTTAGTCCAGTGGTTAGGGCACCCAACTGGCAGGTGGGAGACCCAAGATAGGTAGACACAGCAAGCAGCTGCCCAAAGCAGCGTGTCACAGCACAGGATGACAAACTTGGGCTTGTAGTGCTACAGGTAGTGTGACCAGATGTCCCGATTTTATAGGGATAGTCCCGATTTTTGGGTCTTTTTCTTATATAGGCTCCTATTACCCCCGACCCCATCCCGATTTTTCACATTTGCTGTCTGGTCACCCTAGCTACAGGCCAGTGCTAAAAATAGCTGAGTAGACATTCAGACTCTGCATCTTTAGCCCACCCCCCCTCTACACTTCAGAGCCTGAGCCTGAATGTCTACCTACCTTCCCCCGCCCCCAGCACAAGCCCGAGGCTGAAGCTCCGGGACTCAGTGCTGCTCGCTGTGTAGATGCACCCCCAGAGTCCAGTCCCTCTGCTCCAGTCACTCTTCCATTATCTATCCGCAGTGGAACAGTTTCAACAGGAGAGACTCAGAGAGCTCTGCATCAGACTATCCCATAGCCCAGTGGTTAGGTGGCATGGATGAGCATTCATGTCGCACGCCCTGTCAGCACCTGGGGATGCTAACGATCCAACCAAGAGACCAAATTCAGTGATGAATCCTGGTCATGCGCCACCTGAGGCACGTTGTGCATGTGCTAAGAAGTGCTTAGAGCACTCCCCTGCCAGGCGGAGACCCTTGTTCAGATCCTTTTTGCCCCTCTGACAGAGAGGCAAGGCATTGAACCTGGGTCTCCCACATCCCAGGTGAGTGCTCCAACTCCTGGGCAAAAAGTATAAGGACAGCACCACCATCACCACCTCCTGTGGCCATTTTGCGTGGAGCAAGGCAGGCGCCCAAATGGATTCTCACAAGAAATACCTTGGGTGCGTAAGGCACCTGACTGCAGGAGAGGAGTTCCCATTCCGGGATCACTATGCAGAGATAGGCCCTACAGCCTAGACTTGGGTACCAATCTCTGGGCAGGGCTTAGGACACGCCCTTCTCGTTGCCATCGTCCCTGTGGCTAGCTTAGGCAGCTCCCCAGCTAGTGTGCTGTCTTTTTGTGGATGCCTATCCTCTCCCCATTTATTGTATAGGGAGCCTAGGTGCCTAACTCAGCTTTGGGGGTTACAGTGTTGGTCCTGTGGTTTTCCAGGTGCCTAAAAGGGAGGTACTATGGCTGGGGTTTCCAACTGTCTAATCGCACAAACCCAAACATCCTTCCCCACCCCGTCCCCAAGGCTACACCCCTTCTTCAAGGCCCTGCTCCCCACTCACTCCAGTCCCTCTCCTTCCGTCGCTTGCTTTCCCCCACCCTCAGCTGGGGCAGGGGGTTGGGGTGTGGGCTCTGGGCTGGGGCAGAAGGGTTTGGAGCGTGGAAGGGGGCTCCAGGCTGAGCCTGAGGTGGGGGGTTGGGCGGCAGGAGGGGGTGCGGACTCTGGGAGGGAGTGTGTGTAGGGGACGGGGTTCAGGGCTGGACAGGGATGCAGGGGGTTGGGGCGCAGGAGGAGGTTCGGGGTGCAGGTTCCGGCCAGATGGCATTTACCTCGGGTGGCTTCCAGAAGTGGCGGCATGTCCGGCAGTGGCTCCTAGGCTCAGGAGTGGCCAGATGGCTCTGCCCCTGCCTGCAGGCACCTCTCCCGCAGCTCCCATTGGCCGCAGTTCCCTGTTCCCAGCCAATGGGAGCAGCAAAATCGGAGCTCGGGGCAGGGGCAGCATGCGGAGACCCCCTGGCCACCCCTGTGTCTCGGAGCTGCTGCTGTCGTGGGACATGCCGGTTGTACAGGAGCAGCACAGAGCTAGGGCAGGTAGGGAGCCTGCCTTAGTCCTACTGCGCTGCCAGATTTTTAGCAGCCTAAAATCTCCTGGGTTAGTTTCAGTAGTCTCCAGGAGATCGAGCCCGATTCCAGGAGACTCCCAGCCAAACTGGGAGGGTTAGCAACCCTAACTATGACGCTCACTGTTGCAATACCTAAGTCCCTTTGTGGATCTCATCCAGAGCATTTAGAGAAAAAGGATTTTAAAACAACAGACTCTAAGTCAGGGATTGGCAACCTCTGGCATGTGGCTTGCCAGGGCAAGCACACTGGCGGGCCGGGCCAGTTTGTTTACCTGCTGCGTCAGCAGGTTCGGCCAATCGGTTTGTCATCCCAGGCCAATGGGGGCGGTGGGAAGCCGCGACCAGCACATCCCTCGCCCACGCCGCTTCCCACTGTCCCCATTGGCCTGGGACAGCAAACCGCGGCCAGTGGGAGCCGCGATCGGCCGAACCTGCTGATAACTGGCCCGGCCTGCCAGGATGCTTACCCTGCTGAGCTGCGTGCAGAGGTTGCCAACCCCTGGTCTAACTGTATGTCTACTTTTCCTAAAGGGTTAGGGTTACTATCCCCATGGTAACCTGGGCAGGCCTAGCTTCTTCAGACAGTTTGGTGGTTGCCTGCATCTTAGTCTGGTTCCTACAAATTCTCCATATTAACTAAACCACTATGCTCATACAGTAGACATCCCAGTAATCAGGTCAGCATAGAGTATACAGAAGTTATTCCAGAACAGCTCCAGTTCTGTCAGCAGATCAAGGGGAGAACTGTACAATCACAGATTTCATCCATGTGCACTCTACAGAAGATCAGCAGGTACCATGTAATCTATAAAACACTGAACATCCACTGGATGTACATGCGACTCATTCACAAACCAGATCAGCAGCCGCAGGACAACAACAACAACAAAAGAGGAAAATGTGGCTTTGGAAAGCCTTCCGCCCCTTGAATTTCAGGGCCTGTACAAAGCCCTTAGAATGTGGGAAGGTAAAGCCTACTTTTTTATTTTATCAGCTGGTCACAACTTTCTGTCACAAACACCTTTTGATTTGAACCCGCTACTTAATGTTTGTGAGACTGAGGGAAGCATATAAAGATGCTGGAGGGTGGTGGGAAGATACACACACTGAGTCCCAAACTGCTGACAATAGCATCTTGCCTGAAAGAATACAGAATATTTTATATTTTGCAAGCTCCAGTGCGTCATTCATCTTTTCTATTGGCTTAAATTCTTCAGACCGGGGAAACTGAAGAACTTTGTGTTTGTTGTCTTTCATCAGGTAGATTTTCCCCAGGCTTACCTGGCTATAATTAAAAACCCAATCCTTTAATCATCTGTTTGTTGCCAGAAGAGAAAGCTAGAGGGACAGACAGAGTATATATAATGTAAATCTTTCCTCCCAGAGACAGTCTCTCGAATAATCCAGTAACAAGATTGCAGTTGAAGATATAATTTGTTTGACAAGAAGAGATAAATTTAGTCAAGGGACCAGACTGTCTGTGTGTGTAAATGTTTTTCCCCCTTTAATTTTAAAATCACATCTGGTGCTTAGATATCAGTTACTTGCCAGCAACTCCAGGTGCTTCATTTGCTTAATCCTTGTGCAGAATGTTCCCAGCAGATACTATGCTACAAGCTTTCCAGCACCGTGCCTTAGACCAGAGGTTCTCAACCTTTTTCTTTCTGACCCCCCCTTCCCCCGCCAACATGCTATAAAAACTCCACAGCCCACCTGTGCCAACGTAACTGGGTTTCTGCATATAAAAGCCAGGGACAGCATTAGGGGGTAGCAAGCAGGGCAATTGCCTGGGGCCTCATGCCACGGGGGTCACCACGAAGCTACATTGCTCAGACTTCGGCTTCAGCCCCGGATGGCGGGGCTCAGAGCCTGGGCTTCAACCCCATGCAGCAGGACTTTGGTTTCTGCCCTGGGCCCCAGCAAGTCTAATGTTGGCCATGCTTGGTGACCCCCCTGAAACCTACTCGCAGCCCCCCAGGGGGCCTCAGACCCCTGGTTGAGAACCACTACCCTAGGCTTTTTCCATTTACTGATGTTTACAACTCTATAGAAAATTAGAGCCTAATAGCTTTCCTATCAGGCCAGCTTCAACTGATTGTGCAGTGTAAAATGACGTTCTGGAGAGAAAGGGGATAAAACTTACACCTCCCAGTAAAAATTCTCATAGGAGTCACGTCTACGCTACAGACTTGTGCTGGCATAGCCGTTTCGGTCAGGCACATGACTCATGATAGACATAGCTGTGCCAGCAAAAGCCCCTGCGGTAGATGTAGTTATATCAGCAAAAAAGTGTGCTTTTACTAGTAAAGCTTAATTTGCTCGGTGGGGTGGGGAGAGGGCTGGAATATGCTATGCAGCAAAAACTGCATCCCCACTAGAAGCACTTTGCCGGTATAGTATAAAGCACACCTAGTGTAGACGGGGGCTCAGTAAATGTACTTTGAAGGAGGTTTTGTTCACATCTTTTCTGTGATGAGACCACTCTGAAATTAGAACCATTTTACACAGTCCTGGCTGAGAATGATTGTGTGTTCCTGAAGGAACTCCAAGCCCTTGACTGAATAGCCTACAGTCATCAGCGCTCTATGCCTGCTGTAACATATTGTAGGTTTTAGGGAATCTCCTACTCCCTGAGTAGCGTGGAGGTGGCTGCTTGCAAAACTCTTGACCTCATTTCATTATCTTCAATCAGAAGTTCCCTTTTGGTTTTATATTGGCATAACCATAAGTAATTACACATCATCATGATACAACAACTTACTTATTACTCTAGACCCCTGGCTTTCTTCCATTAAGCTACCCACGCTACTTTCACCTAATTGCCAGACCTCAGCAATTCCAGTTTTGGTCATATCCAGTTCCTGAGTGGCTGCTTCATCTCCCAGTCAAATAATTCTTTGTTTTTGTTGCCTTTAAGACACTGCATTCCAGAACCCTCTTCTCATTTTCTGATCTTATTTCACTCTCCCTTTTCCCAGACCTCAACTTTCTCCCCTTTTCCCCTGTTACTTCGCTTTATTTTACAGCTGCACAGCACTTTCCAATATCCTGTGCTATTAAACTGTGATCTTTGCTTAACTGGGAACAGATGTATCTGAAAATAAGTTCTAAGCAGCCATTAAAAAAAAAAAGGTTAAAACAACCCAACTTACCCTTGCTGTTAGAAACCATGATCCAAAGCCCAGTGAAGCCAATGGAAAGACTTTTTCAATGGGAGATTGAGCAGGCCCACATAATGCTCTTTATTTGTAGATGTCAACATGCTTCACAAAAGAAGGTAAATATCATTACCTTCATTTCAAAGGTGGGGCGACTGAAACACAGAACATTTAAGCAACTTGCCCAAGGTCAAAATGTGGGTCAGTGGCATTGCTTGGAACAGAATTTGACGTCTCCTCCTGTCCAGTGCCCTATCCACTACTCCACATTACTGAGGTTTTCTGGAGAGGACATTCCTGGGCTAGATCCTCAACTGGTGGAGCATCAAGTTACACGGGCTAAGGTTCTGGCTCTTGTAGCTAGACATGAAGGAAAAGAGGACGAGATAATTTGATACCTTAACTTATTTGTTGAGCCAATTAATGATACACAAGCTTCGTGACAAAGAGGTCTCTCTGAGGGTGTTGCCAAAGAGGTCTCTCTGATGGGTGTTGCTCTACGAGACGTTTCGTTTTGATCAGATTGCAAGTACTGGATTGGGGCAGATTCCCCCATTAAGTTTTAGAAGACACCTTTTTAAAATAAATCTATTTTGTTAACATTTTAAAGAAAAACTCGGAATGAAGATGCACCAGAGCCCTGGGCTATGGAATAAGAAAAGAGGCCCCATACATTAGAGATGATTTAAGGTACTATTGTATAGCGAGACAGTTGGATTTAAAAATGTGGTCTGGAAGTGTCGCTTCTTAATGAGACAAGAGAAGCAGTGGGTCTCACAATAGAGTATCACTGAAGACGATGCTGGAATGAGACTTTTTGACCCTAGCCATGTGGCATGTGACACAAACACAGCTGGTAACACTCATCTGACCCATTTCCAGCAAACACAGGTTGAGTTCAGACTGCTGCCTTTCTGCTTTGCAACCCGGGCTAAACTGCACTTGCCTAAGTAGTTTATATCAGCGCATTGTGGGAAAATCATGACAGCTATCCTATAGTGCCTCCGCCTGGGAGACAGTGCCCAGAGGACATGCTCCAGCACAAGCTGGGCCCGTGCACTCTGGGATATTCTACAGCACAGAGAGAAGGGGAAGGAAGGAAGTCTAGCCAAACTGGTTACACAGGCTCACATGGTGTTGGGAGGGAATTCCCTTCTATATGGCAAAAGAAAAAGTGTGCCAAAGCAATTACAAGATGACAGCAGCGTGCCAGACAATGGTTACTAACCAAGTATGAACCACGTGGGACTGTGAGGACACAATCTGTGGTCAGAGCCAATCATGCCACCAACTGGATACAAGCAGCATTAAAACTTACAGTGTAAGGCCTCCGCTGAAGTTTTGTTCATTGGTAGAACAAATATGCCAAGGGGCAAAGCGAGTCAGACCATCGCAGGTGAGGGAGGCTCCCTGGCTGCAGTTATGCCGCACAAGTTGTGTGTGTGCGGGGGGAGCCTGGACTCACAGGGCTGTTGAAGGGATGCACCACTCTTGCATAGCAGGGAACCCAGCACTACAGAGGCTTCCTGGGCACCAGGAAGCAGTTGAAGATATGACAAGATACTGATCAAGGCTTTAAATCTGTTTACTAAATGGCAGGGATGGAGGGGTGCTAGTACAGTGTTCCCACTGCCGCGGGGCTTCATCAGGCTCCAAGGACTAGCTCTGCATCTGCTCTACAACCTGGGAAGGAGAATTCTGTTCTCCCCTGGGCTGGGCCCTGGGTCTCTGGATGTGGCCCCAGGCCCTATGGGTACGTCTACACAGTGTTTTCAAACCTGCAGCGGTGAGTCTGAGAGTCTGGGTCTACACACTTGGGCTTGCGCTACGGCTCTACAAACTGCTGTGCAAAGATACGGGCTCGGAGTCTGAAGACCAGGGTGGGGGATGGCTTTCAGAGTCCAAGCTCCAGCCTGACCTGTCACTTCAGAGTGCTGACTACACAGCTGTTTTTAGAGAGTGTTAGACCAAACTCCGCTGGCCCAACTCTGTAGACCTGGGCTCTGAGACTTGCTGAGGCAGGTTTTGAAACGTAGTGTCGGCATACCCTACGTGGCCATGCTGTGAGACAGTGGCACTAAATCCAGTTTGGATCTTTGGATCTGTTCTTTGAAGCAGCATTACAGTATTCAGGGAGGCTCTCATTCATACTGACTAGTCAGCTGTTCACTAACTGCTCTGTAACATTCACTGTCACTGCTTGAACAATCTGCCTACACAAAGGTGAGCCGTCTTACCTACCAGCTGGTCAGCTTTGTGCTTGTCTAGACAAACTGGGAATCACACCGCCCAGTTCAAATGCAGACATACCCTGAGTGGCTCTGCATTGCTCTTTTAGAAGTAGGCAGCATGAGAAATATTTTCTGTCAAATATTGTCCCCCCAGATTGACACAAGGCTATTTTAAAATCTCCTTTCCAAATGCTTTAGGCCTGTGCTTGAACTGGATGAGTGATGCCGGGGGGGAGGATTATTTATGCCTCCACTTCTCACTTGCTGCAAGCTAAAAAAGGGAGAAATGTTTGAGGAAGAAAAAGAGCGTAAACAGTTGGAGTATAATACCTTGGGGTTGGGGGAGGGGAAGGAAGAGGACCCTATCAGTTTTTGAAAGGATTGGGGGCAATAACCTTCACTCTCTGTGGGAGGGTGAAGGGGGGCAGAATCATCCTTTTTTGTGTGGGAGAAAAATATCAGTATTGCCAACCATAAGGATTCAAAAACCAGGGTCACACCTACAAAGTAATGAGATTTGCTTAAAAATCATGGGTTTAACATTATATAATTCTTTTTATTTGCCTTCCAGATTTTGAGCAGGAGGGATCATGTTTTGAAGCTTTTCACTGCAGCCAGGAAAGTTAGAAACTACTTTAAAAAAAATCCAAAAAACCATAACCCTGAGGTTCTCCTGCAATCACAGGACTCCAGAAGCTGGGGCTTTAAGAAGGGCCTCAGATATCATGAGACTCACGATAAAATTGCAAGAATTGGTAATGCTGCATCTGATTGCATTTTTGGGACTGGGTGGGTGAATAAGGGCCATATCGTCACTTGCTTCCCTCCCGCAAATCTGAACCCTTTTCTAGCCCCTGCGTGTGTGGAATGTGTACTAAGAACACAGGCAAACAACAAATGCTGTTCTCTTCCCAGCAGACCAGCTGCTTTATTGTTTCAGAAACACAATGGGTGTGTGTTTGGCTTTCCTTATAACTAAACCATTTTGTTTTGAATATACACAGAGAGATTTAAAGTAAACACTGCTTGATTCCCCCCTCATTCATTTCTGCAATGTCAGCATCTACCTTTCTACTCTATCCCTTGAAAATGAACAACGCACAGGACCATAGATCCTACATCTGTTTAAAAGGGTGTCTCCTGCATCATCTTTAATCTGCAGAGCTCCTCAAAGCAAGTTAGACGGACATTTTATAGAGAGCAAAATAAGGAAACGAGAAATCTAATCTGTAGCTGAGGATCAAACCGATGTGGTTCATTGAAAAGTACATTACATTTGTTATGAATAAGGCTTTAATTTTCTCAATGAAGTAGGGAGTCCATTCATCAGCATTCATCCATTTAGATGAGATGGAATTCACTTGCACCTTAATCACACGCATATCAGTATCAACCAACATTATACCACAGAAACAAAGGTATCTGAAATGCCAATCTAAAGAAAGGTGTAGGTACTGTGATGGAGCAAGGCCGGATGGCTCCAGGAAAGTATTGAGGAGCAGGTATGTTAGGTAGCTCCAGGCTAAGCAAATCCCTAGTACCATGGGAACCAAAATGGCAGTTGCTCCAGGCTAATCAAGGCACCTGGGGCCAATTAAGAACTTTCTAGAAGGCACCAGAGAGAGCTACATTCATTGGAGCACCTGCAGCCAATCAGGACAGGCTAATCAAGGCACCTGGTATAAAAAGGGGAGCTCACTCTAGTCTAGGGAGGAGGAGCCAGAGGAAAGAAGTGCGCATGAGGAGCTGGGAGCAAGAGACACAAGGAACTAAGAACTGAGAGGGGGTACTATTGGAGGATTGAGGAAAACACCATACAATCAAGCAGCATCAGACACCAGGAGGATCCTGTGGTGAGGATAAAGAAGGTGTTTGAAGGAGGCTATGGGGAAGTAGCCCAGGGAGCTGTAGCGGTCAAGCAGCAGTTACAAGTAGCACTATAGAGACTGCTGCAATTCACAGGGCCCTGGGCTGGAACCCGGAGTAGAGGGCGGGCCCGGGTTCCCCCCTAGCCCCGCTACTCCTAATCAGACATAGGAGTAGTTGATCCAGTCTATGGGTTTCATCCAAGGGGAAAACCACTGAGGGGAAGAAATCCGCCAATAAGCGCAGGACCTACTAGAGGAGAGGAGGAACTTTGCCACAGTACACAAACAAAAGGGCTCTGCTGGACAGACTTAGCACACCTGCAATAAACTCAGTAGAAAGTAATTAAAAAATCAACTCCATTATGGCCACTGTCTACATCAGATACCTTTGGACTCTTATTTAAAGACCTGATCTGAACAGAAAACACAATTCTTGCTAAGTATCAGCATATTTTAGGCCAGATTCTCAGGTGGTAGAGCTACACAGATTTACATCAGCTGAAGATTTGGTCCTGCTTACCTAAAACTTGTAAAAGTGAGCTACAAAGTAAAAAAATCAAACGTGAATTGTTCCTAGATTTATGAATAGGATTCTCTTACTAATCAGGCTGGTGGAGGGGTGGGGTTGGGAAAGCACAGGAACCAGTTTTAACATTATTTGCTTGCTTCCCTAGAGAATTTTCTTGGTGCTTTTGGCTCAATGCCAATATCCCACAATTGGACATCACAAAAAACTGAAGTCTCACTGCAGCCCCTAAAACCCATGGTATTTGTGATGTGCAGAATGATGCATTCAAGGATACATTCAGTGAAGCAGCATAGTTCCATTTCATGGATGGAAAAAGAATTACCAAAAAGGCTAATTGAACATAATTTCTGTTAAAAAATTAACATCTGCAAACACTTAGCAGGTATAGAGTTTACTAATAGACATGGTCTTATTGGCTTTGGTGGGACTATGCCTGATTATTAAGCACTATAGCCAGCAGTAATTGTTTGCAGGACCAGATCCTTGGTTAGCATAGAAATCCCATTGTTATCAGTATTAGAAATACGGTGGCACCTAAAGACCCCAACCAAGACTGAAGCCCAATTATCTTAAGCACCATATAGACACACAGTGATAGACAGTCCTCCCTGCCAAAGGGCTTGCAATCTAAATAGACAAAAGAACTGTCATTGCTATTTTACACTATCACCATTTTAAAGCTAGGGAAACTGAGGCACAGATCAATTAAGTGACTTGTCCAAAGTCACACACAAACTCTGTGGGAGAGCCAGGATATGCACTCTGATTTCCTAAGCCCCAGTTCAAGGCTTTAAACCCAAGACAATAATTTAGGGTAGAACTTAACTCTCATTTTTACCTATAAACCTTATTTTATAAACTATATTTCTGCAGTTGCTTAAGTCTCTTCCTCTCTCCTGAGAAAACTTTGGTACAGTACAGTACCTTCTGATTTTGTCTTCTTTACCAACTAGCATAGCTGAATCTTCCCACTTCCTCACTCTCCTCTCCTATTGGCTGTATTCCATTGACAATTTCTTCCTCATTACAGTTTTTGTAATGCATTAGTCAGTCGTGCACATTTCCACAGAGTGGATAGGATTCCTTTCTCAGTATTCAAGGCCTCTATAAAAATACTAGGTCAGATCATCCACTAGCATAAGCTGGCAGAGCTCAGCTGAAGTAAATGGAGCTGTGCCAATTTATACCAGCTAAGGATGTGGCCCATTGAGTTTAGAGCAAGAGCCACACTTTTGCTGTGCAGGCTAGGACAACATGTTAGTTCAACACTGGGCTGCATCCATGGCCTAAAACTCAATGACAAAAGTCGTCAAGAGGAAGAACGTTTTCCAGAGACACTCCATTCTCGACTACTATCCGAAAGTGTGGAAGAAATGCTTATTTATAATTATTTTCTAGGTTCCAGACAAATAATCTAGTCAGTGCAATCCACAGCCAAGAATTACATTTCACAAGTATTACCCAAATGGTTTTAATGGTAATCCTCTGCCTGAAGCAATCCTAGTTTACTGCAGCAGAAAGAGTGATTAAGTGCATGATTAGATACTAGCTAGGAAGCAGGTGGGACTTTCTTCAGCTCACCTGGTGGATCAGTTGCCTGGAGCTTTTGCAGGTCTTGGCAAAGTCTTGACTGCTATGGGCTGTGTGTCTTAGGGCTAGTCTACACTAGAAGCGCTATATTGGCGCAGCTGCACTGATGGTGCTCTATGCCAATGGGAGAGCACTCTCCCATTAGCATCGTTACTCCATCTCCACTAGAGGTGGATGCTGTGTTGGCAGGAAAGCATCTCCCGCCAACATAGAGCCAGTGTGGACTGCACTTAGGTCACTGAACTGGCGTCGCTCGGGGTATTTTTTCCACACCGCGAGCGACATACATTAAATCAACATAAGTGATAGCGTAGACCTGCCCATATGCACTAATTGAATCTAGCTAAAAAGTGGAGGTTCTCCTGAGAGCACTTGGCTGCCACATGACAGATACAGCAGGTCTGATTATATTGTCATGTCCACTTACCATTTGAAGGACACCGAAATATGACATCAGATATCCAGTCTGTGCTGCCTCCAGCCCAAAGAAATTCATAGAGATGATGGAAAACATAATCAGGAACAAACCTACAGAGTGTATTAAAAAGAAAATATATTTAATGGGTATTGGAATATATTTACACTGCAAGTAAAGGGCCACACCCTGCTTAATCACCACTGATGTAAAGACAGTGGAGTTGCTCTGCAATAACACTGAATGCAGACAAGCAGACAAATATACTTTGGGTTTTTTAAAAAATCTTTAACCATTTCAACTATTACCTTTAAAAATGTGACTTAGAAGAAGTTAGATACAATCGTGCTGATTAGTGGAAGCAGTTCACATGGTTTTATTAGGCCAGACATGCTAACCTTTAGGATAGCACAAGAAAACAATTTTTTTTGTTCAGACAAGATTGTAACCAGGGGATAATTCCTCATTCCTTTTGCCTAACTTCAGATTTTCACCATTGGATTTGGGGTCTCAGAAACAGCCTAGAGACAGGAGATTAAATACAGTGGTTTCACTGTGCACAGGGTGAATGACTTCATTGGCACGTGGAGTTTCTGTCTCTCATGCATCTCTAATGTTGTCTGCACAGAGAGGCAGTCAAGGAAGCATGGACGGCCTCAGCTCACAGTGGGCCTGCTTTTCAATTACTGTATTTTACACACACACACACCCATCTACAGACCAGTACATAATAAGTAGATATTTGCCACAAAATAAGAGTACAGCAAAAGATGTCTGAGGATGACAGTTTGCTGACAAACGACTCACTAACTCAGCTACAGCAGAAGGATTTTGCCCACACTTCCTGTGATGCTGAGAAGCATTATAATTATAGGTCTATAATGCTGTACACTCACAGGGGTTCACTTTGTCCACCTGTTACAAGCATACAACTAGATTATTTTCACTTGTAGCTTTAGAGGCATTCAGACAGGGAAATATATTTTTCAATGGAAGTCCACAAAAACGAGATGTTTACTAAAGGCTATTTTGTACAGCGCGTACTGTCACACGTATTAGAACAGTTCCTCAGTGGGTGTAAATCAGTGGAACTACAGTACACCAATTCACTCCAAATGAACATCTGGCCTATTGACCGCATCAATTCATAACTTTTCCTGTGCTCTGTCTTGGCTGACCAACAAAACTAAGATGGCTGCTAAGTTCCATCCACTGTCCACCTTATACTGCTTGCGATGTAAAGCTAGACCAGGGGTAGGCAACCTATGGCACCTATGGCTGATTTTCAGTGGCACTCAAATTGCCCAGGTCCTGGTCACTGGTCCAGGGCGGGGGCTCCTGCATTTTAATTTAATTTTAAATGAAGCTTCTTAAACATTTTAAAAACCTTATTTACTTTACATACAACTATAGTTTGGTTCTATATTATAGACTTATAGAAAGAGACCTTCTAAAAACGTTACAATGTATGACTGGCACGCGAAACCTTAAATTAGAGTGAATAAATGAAGACACGGCACAGCACTGCTGAAAGATTGCCAGCCCCTGAGCTAGAGAATGTATTTAACAGCTATTGGCTAGCATATGTTCACTATGGCCAGAATTTTCAGAGGAGTTGAGCACTCAGTCAGGGCCAGACTTCCAGAAGACATTGTTTAAAACTTAAAAACCTGACCTTTATGTAGGTGTCTAAATGGAGCTGAACTGCTTTGAAAATCTGGACAGAACTGTGGCTACTGAGCCCTTGAAAATCTGCCTGTGACCTCTTTTGAAAGCCTGGTCCAAGAAGAACGAGTGATGAGCCTTGCACAGTAGAAAGTGTATACATGGCTTAGGAGAGTCAACAGAAACTGGGAAATGTGGGATCACATTTTAAAAAGGGGCTACGTAGGTTCCTAAGTTCCATTTTCAAATGTGATTTGGGCACTTAGGAAACTAAGTCCCATTGGCTTTCCGTGAGATTTAAGCCTGTGACATGTGGTTTGGGATGTCTCAATTTTGGGGTTCCTAATTTCACACACCTTAAAAGGGCCTGAATTTCAGCAAGTGCTGAGTATTCACCCTCTGAAAATCAGGCCCTTGTAAGGGGTTTCAGGTTGGGTACCCAAAAACGGAAGCACCAAAAATCAGTAGTCACTTCTTAAAAACTTGGCCTAAGTTCCTAAGTCCATTTTGGAAAGGTATTTGGACTCTTACGTAATGACCTACAGCTAAATTTTCAATGGTATTTAGGTGCCTAAACATGCAGATAGGCAAATAGTGGGATTTTCAGAAGTGCTGTAGTCCCCTTGATTTCAAAAGGAGTTAGGTGCCCAGGTGCTTTACAAAATCCTACTGGGGCCTATCTGCACCCTTAGGCACCAAAATATCTTTGAAAATCTGGACCCTAAGACACTTTTGAACATTTTACCCTTGGTCTGTTGTGCTGTCTCTCTCTCTTTTACTTATTACATTTTAATGGGGCATTTTTCCCCCCACTTAAGTTGAGAATGAAGCACTGTCATGTAGTAAAATACCCCACCTTGTTCTTAGAGTGGCAGATATTCCCAGTATTAGAGGTACCCAAACTATATCAGCCCATCTGTCCATCACCACCCTGCCTTAAATGTACCTCACTTAGGAAGGTACTTATTATCCCACATAAGTTAATTTTAGTGAGTAACCACTGCCGACTTGCCTCTATATATATTACAAACTTGTTTACAATGTAAATAAAAGGTCTGTAATTTAGACGAATTAACTAATGTAATTATATGGTTGCAGTAGTGAGATGAAGGTAGATGAGAGTTTAGCCTCAAGCAGTGAGGTGCAAATAAGTGGACAACAGCCAAATCACCTCAGGCTGTAATCACCAGGTCAGTAACTTGAGAGACCTGAAAAGTGAAGTCAGGTGTTGCCAGAGATTTAATAGGTGGAGCTCTTCTGTCTCAACCAGCTACTTTCCCAGTGTGGCACTGTGCTTCTGGAGAGACAGTCTTTCTGATGAAATGCAAGATAAGACCCTAGCCACTCAGGATTGTTAAACGTTCCCATGACATTTTTTTTTAAGTGTTAGAATATTAGCCACTGTGTCCTGTCCAAATCCCATCTTAATTAATTACATTTTGCCTACCTAACAGTTCCCCTTTAGTTTTTGAATGGCATTGTTATTGTTTGTTTTCCCCTGTAAATATGGTACATTGCTGCTTGTGCAGAATGGCTGCCATGTTCCACCCCATAGGATGATGCATTTCAGCAGTGGGTTACTAATACCGAGATATAAAGTGCATCTTGGGATTCTTTTGGAAGAAAGTTGCTACATGTGGTACATATGAGGTATGGCCCCACAATATGCCAATATTTTTATGGCCGACCTGGAACAACGCTTCCTCAGCTCCCGTCCACTCACGCCCCTTCTCTACCTATGCTACATTGATGACATCTTCATCATCTGGACCCATGGGAAGGAGACTCTGGAAAAATTCCACCATGATTTCAACAGCTTCCACCCCTCCATCAACCTCAGCCTGGACCTATCTACACGGGAGGTCCACTTCCTAGACACCACGGTGCAAATAAGTGGTGGTCACATTAACACCACCCTATACTGAAAACCTACCGACCGCTATGCCTACCTTCATGCCTCCAGCTTCCATCCCGGGCACACCACAAGATCCATTGTCTACAGCCAAGCACTGAGGTACAACCGTATCTGCTCTAACCCCGCAGACAGAGACCAACACCTAGAAAATCTCCACCAAGCATTCTCAAGACTACAGTACCCACACAAGGAAATAAGGAAACAGATCAACAGAGCCAGATGTGTACCCAGGAGCCTCCTACTGCAAGACAAACCCAAGAAAGAAACCAACAGGACTCCACTGGCCATCACATACAGTCCCCAGCTCAAACCCCTCCAACACATCATCAGGGATCTACAACCCATCCTGGACAATGATCCCACACTTTCACAGGCCTTGGGTGGCAGGCCAGTCCTCGCCCACAGACAACCTGCCAACCTGATGCATATTCTCACCAGCAACTGCACACCGCACCATAGTAACTCTAGCTCAGGAACCAACCCATTCAACAAACCTCGATGCCAACTCCTGCCCACATATCTACACCAGCAACACCATCACAGGACCTAACCAGATCAGCCACACCATCACCGGTTCATTCACCTGCACGTCCACCAATGTAATATATGCCATCATATGCCAGCAATGCCCCTCTGCTATGTACATCGGCCAAACCGGACAGTCTCTAAGGAAAAGGATAAATGGACACAAATCTGACATTAGTAATGGCAATATACAAAAACCTGTAGGAGAACACTTCAACCTCCCTGGCCACACAATAGCAGATTTTAAGGTGGCCATCCTACAGCAAAAAAACTTTAGGACCAGACTTCAAAGAGAAACTGCTGAGCTCCAGTTCATCTGCAAATTTAACACCATCAGCTCAGGACTAAACAAAGACTGTGAATGGCTTGCCAATTACAGAACCAGTTTCTCCTCCCTTGGTTTTCACACCTCAGCTGCTGGAACAGGGCCTCATCCTCCCTGATTGATCTAACCTTGTTATCTGTAGCTTGCTTCTTGCTTGCTTATATATACACCTGCCCCTGGAAATTTCCACTGCTTGCATCCGAAGAAGTGGGTATTCACCCACGAAAGCTCATGCTGCAAAACGTCTGTTAGTCTATAAGGTGCCACAGGATTCTTTGCTGCTTCATGAGGCATTATGTTGCGGAATGCACAGAAGACATAGCCTCAGGGTTACACAGTGACATTTTAAAAGTTAAAAATAATACCATGAGCCGACACCTTGAAAATAGGAACCCCCTTAAAACTATCACTTTACAGTCCTGCCTGTTTTGTAAAACACACTAATTCTATGAATTTTCCATTAGGCGAGTGTAGTTATAGGCAAGTAACATTTTTGAAAGAGTTAAGGGAATTGCATTTTTCCTTTGGCCTTACTTGCATACTGTTCTTTTCTCCAGCGGGTTTTCTTTGGACAGTGGTGTTAGGTTGCACAGAATTCAGCATCTCCAGTCAATGCCAAGTGCATGCAAAAAGAGAAATGCAGAACTCCCTTATTTAGAAATCCTTCACAGATTCCTATAGAAGACAGTGAGTCTTGTTTCTTATATTGTCAGGACACTTTCCATGGAACAGTAAAAACATTTTATCAAGCCCAGACAGGCTGAAATGCCATCTCTCTCTTTCAGCCACTCCTAGTAAATCTGCTTTGATATGCAAGCTAAGTTTAATGTTACTTAGACATCAAGAATCATTTTTAAAAGGGCCTCCTCCTTTTTTGAGAGTTTGGAAAAGTTGTGCACACATCCACCTAACACAGTTCCTGTATACATAAATTGGTACTTGCCCAGTATCCTTAGGCACACAAAAGTGAATCCTTGAAATTGCATGGTCCAAAGGGATGGTACTGATCATTTGCACAATTAGCAAAAATAACCCTTAAGAGTTTCCAAGTGAAAAAGGCACACCAGATTACTGAGTTCATCCCTTCCTGGGTTCAAGGCCCTGTCCCCTACAAAAGATTGTGATCACTGCATTAGATTCTGCCCCTCTCCTTATGTCGCAAGTAGTAGGATGAGCAGATTCTTTGTACATGCAGCGGAGGGCCAGCAGCTTCCTGACACAACATACTGGAGGAGAAAGGGTTGTACCATTCAGTGAGGAGGGGGAATATTCATTAATAAGCAGCACAGCTGAACAGAACACAACGCCATCCACAGCTTCAGAAACAACTCTGACATCATAATAAAAAATGCTGACAAAGGAGGTTCTGTTATCATCGTGAATAGGTCGGAATATGAACAAGAGGCTGCTAGGCAACTCTCTGACACCACACTCTACAGGCCATTACCCTCTGATCCCATTCAGGGTTACCAAAAGAAACAACACCATCATCTCAAGAAACTCCCTGAAGCAGCACAGGAACAATCTACACAGACACACCCCTAGAGGCCCAGGGGTATTCTATCTGCTACCCAAGATCCATAAACCTGGGAATCCTGGACACCCCGTCATCTCAGGCATTGGCACCCTGACAGCAGGATTGTCTGGCTATGTAGACTCTCTTCTCAGGCCCTATGCTACCAGCACTCCCAGCTATCTTCAAGACACCACTGACTTCCTGAGGAAACTACAATCCATCGGTGATCTTCCAGAAAACACCATCCTGGGCACTATGGATGTAGAAGCCCTCTACACCTACATTCGAAACAAAGATGGACTACAAGCCATCAGGAACAGTATCCCCGATAACGTCACGGCAAACCTGGTGGCTGAACTTTGTGACTTTGTCCTCACCCACAACTATTTCAAAATTTGGAGACAATTTGTACCTTCAAGTCAGCGAGATGGCTATGGGTACCCGCATGGCTCCACAGTATGCCAACGTTTTTATGGCTGATTTAGAACAACGCTTCCTCAGCTCTCGTCCTCTAACGCTGCTACTCTACTTGCGCTACATTGATGACATCATCATCATCTGGACCCATGGGAAAGAAGCCCTTGAGGAATTCCACCAGGATTTCAACAATTTCCACCCTACCATCAACCTCAGCCTGGAACAGTCCACACAAGAGATCCACTTCCTAGACACTACAGTGCTAATAAGCAATGGTCACATAAACACCATCCTATACCGGAAACCTACTGACCTCCAGCTTTCATCCAGACCACACCACATAATCCATTGTCTACAGCCAAGCTCTAAGATACAACCGCATTTACTCAAATCCCTCAGACAGAGACAAACACCTACAGGATCTCTATCAAGCATTCTTACAACCCACCTGCTGAAGTGAAGAAACAGATTGACAGAGCCAGAAAGGTACCCGGAAGTCACCTACTACAGGACAGGCCCAACAAAGAAAGTAACAGAACATCACTAGCTGTGTCACCTACAGCCCCCAACTAAAACCTCACCAGTGCATCATCAAGGATCTACAACCTATCCTGAAGGATGATCCCTCACTCTCACAGACTTTGGGAGACAGGCCAGTCCTTGCTTACAGACAGCCCCCAACCTGCAGCAAATACTTACTAGCAACTACACACCACACAACAAAAACACTAACCCTATCCCTGCAACAAACCCCGTTGCCAACTCTGTCCGCATATCTATTCAAGGGACACCATCATAGGACCTAACCACATCAGCCACCCCATCAGGGGCTCGTTCACCTGCACATCTACCAATGTGATATATGCCATCATGTGCCAGCAATGCCCCTCTGCCATGCACATTAGCCAAATCGGACAGTCTCTAGGCAAAAGAATAAATGGACACAAATCAGATGTCAAGAATTATAACATTCAAAAACCAGTCGGTGAACACTTCAATCTCCCTGGACACAATAACAGACTTAAAAGTGGCAATTCTTTAACAAAAAAACTTCAAAAAACAGACTCCAATGAGAAGCTGGAGAACTGGAATTAATTTGCAAACTGGACACCATCAAATTAGGCGTGAATAAAGACTGGGAGTGACCAGCCACACAGGAAATGCCCAGGGAAAATTTGACACGCTCCGGCGCCTTGTGGATGTTCTGCAGGACCGCAGGTAGGAGGACAGAGCCCCCTGCACTGTATCTGCAACCGCCCTCCCCCGCCACAAAGTCCCAAACCCCCCTCACCCAAAGTGACAAGAAGGAGGGGTGACAGGGGCCGTGAAAACTGTCACTGCACCCCTGCAGAGTGCACAAATACAAGAAGGCTCTCATTCCCTAAATGTTGAGAAATCCTTCCCTTCCTGGCTCACCGAAGCCCCAATCCCAGTTTCATCCCCTAACTGTGTAGTTGATTATTAAAAGTAGTTTGCTGTTAATTACTATTTCCATCAAGTTTTTCTACAGAAGACTGTCTGTGAAGCGGGGGGGAAGGGGGTTGTTAATTGCATAGGACAATCACCTTTACCAGGGTACAGACACGGAGGCAGGATCAACAGCAGGTCACACACATAGTGCAGTCAGTAGGCACCCTGGTCGGTCTGGGAGGTGTTTTCCATGTTCTGTGTGGGTGGGGGGTACGTGACTTTGTGGCATGGGAGGGCAGTTACAGAAATTATGCAGCGGTCCTTGTCCCGGACCACAGAGCCACGCAGCAGGGGAATCTGTAACCGTCCTCCCTCGCCACAAGGTCACGTAGCCCCCGCACACAGAGTCCCGAAAAGGAGGGATGGCAGGCTCCGTTGAAACAACCAGTCCGGCACTGCAGACCGCTCTAGGAGCAGGAGCCTATCATTCCTCGAGTGTAGAAGCGCTGTTAACATCACTGCACACCCTACCCACCACAGTCTGCGTCCCTGTTTCAACCCTTTAATGCGAATTCATTAATAAAGAAAACGTTGTTAATTAACAATGTTCCATTAACTTTATTTTTAAACGTGTGTTGGAAGGGGGGAAACGTGGCAGAAGAAAGTCAACAGTAACTGAAGCAGGGGCAGGTTCAGCTTCTCTGTAAAGAAACTGAACAGTCACAGGTCACGCTGCTCGCTGAGGAACCTAGCTTTCAAAGCCTCCCGGATGCACAGCGCTTCCGACTGGGCTCTTCTAATTGCACGGCTGTCTGGCTGAGCGTAATCAGCAGCCAGGCGATTTGCCTCAACCTCCCATCCTGCCATAAAGGTGGTCTCCTTGCTCTCACAGAGATCGTGGAGCACACAGCAAGCTGCAATAACAATGGGGATATTGGTTTCGCTGAGATCCGAGCGAGTCAGTAAGCTTCTCCATCTCCCCTTGAGACGTCCGAAAGCACGTTGAATGATAACAGTTACCCAAGACCACCCTCGACACATTTTTCCCCCCAGCATGCATTGTGGGGAAATCCCAAAATTCAAATGGGCAGCGGGGACTGCGGGAACTGTGGGATAGCTTCCCACAGTGCACCGCTTCCAATGTCGACGCTTGCCCCGTTAGTGTGGACTCACAAAGTCGAATTAGTGTCCTTAGTGTGGACACACAAATTCGTCTTTGTAAGGTCGATTCCACAAATTTGAATTAAGTTAAATCGAACTAATCTGGTAGTGTAGACATACCCTAAGGTGCCACAAGGATTCCTCATTGTTTTTGCTGAAACAGACGAACACGGCTACCACTCTGAAAACAGTTGCATAGTAGGGGAAGTCATAAAAGCTGTCAGCTCCCCTATATGTATATATAAATGAATGCAGCCAGTCATGAATGAATGCTGGTCCAGCAATCTCTTTTCTCATTGTTGAAAATGTATCATCATTTTCTTATTACTTTATTTGTATTGCAGCAACGTCTAGAGGCCCCAACTGAGATCAAAGTCCCATTTTGCTAGGTGCTGCACAAACAGTCTAGTCCAGTCTCTGAGCTGAAGAACTTTACAGACTAAATAGAGAAAACAAACAAAGGATGGGAGAGATAAAAGTTTCCTTATTCCCATTTTACAGCTGGGGAACTGGGGTAGAGATGATACAAGATTTGCCCAAGGTCACACAGAAAACCCATGGCAGGAAATTCGTTATAAATTCAACTTCAAATTTGGACCCTATATAACTGTGAGTGGCCTGTGTTGGAATATGCAACACTGACTATGAAATAGCTCCAGCAGAAAAAATAAATAGTCCTGCTTCCTTTCTCCTTCACCAATGACCAAACATAAAGGGCTTTCAGATACACATGAAAAGCAAATCTACTGGATTTATACTTGTTATTTTAAATACTACGATGATCCCAGAGAATTACCTGTAGGGAGTCCGGAAAAGACCTTGATTAAGAACACTTCCTTTACTCCCGGAAGCTTCAGCAGGCGTAGGATTTCTTTGAGACTAAACACACTGGACTGTGATGTGCCTGTGAAAATGATGGACAGAATAATAGTCTATTTGCAAGGACTAGAAGCGGGAAACAAGAAATGATACGTTATCTTATTACACTCACAGTCAGCTCTCTACAGAGAAGACTTCTGCCTTCTTCTCTGCATCATGGTTCTCCATTGCCTGTTTGGGTTTGGTTCTATGTGCATGGAACCCCACTAGCATCAGGGGCACGTTGGTGTGCAGAGCAAAAGCAGAATACCCAATAGACATCTGCAGTGTGGGTCAGAGACAGGCAGAGCTGATGGGAGAGGATAATGCTGCATATGATTAAAAAACCTATAGCCCTTTCCCTTTTAGCATTCCCTCCAGTCCTTATAATTGGTCACACAGTAGGACATTCTCATGACATTTCCACCTTCTCACCCGTCCCAAATCTTTTTTTATTTTAGCTTCACATAGATTTTCCAAGTTGTATCACAACTGATACAACTTGGAAAATGTGTGTGAAGATTGCACATAGAACCAAAGTCTGAAAGACGGTGCACCATAAAATACCACACAGAAATAAATTACAAGGTCTGACATCTTTAAAGAAAAGATAACCCAGGCCAGATCTGCAGCTCGTATAAATCAGCCTTAAGCCATCAAAGTCACTGATTTACAGCAGCTGAAACTCCACCCTTGACAATATTGGCCAAGATGCTGTCCACTCAATCCACCGTGCACAGAACTCCCATTCCAGTCAAGGGGAGTTCCGAATGTGAATGTCTTGCACATTGGGCCTTTTACGCACAATAATCCCCTTGCTCAAGCCACTTATGTACAATAGGGAATCGGTGCTCAGGATGGAGCTTCAGGCTGAGCTGTAAATTTTCTTGGTTTAGTGGCCTTTGTGTTATCTGAAGAGTTTACTGGAATGTAATCCATATGGTTAAAATTATTGTTTTTGCATTAGTGGGTTTTAAAAAAATCCTCTGTTGAGAGTTTCTGTGATTTGGCACAGCGGACTAGTGAATGCATAGGACTGGGCATTAAGTAGAGAAAACTTTAAGTTTAATGGGGTAGTGGACGCTGAGTGAATGTCAGTGGAGAATTGAGCACTTCTGGGGTACAGCTATGGCAATTTCCTGCAATATCCTGGACAAACCTTACTGAATTAAGTTAAACCTTATTAAATTATGTTTAAGTATCTTAGAAGTTCATTGCAGTCACAAGTGCAAATGTTTATGTATAATTGTGGGATTGTATGCCATATCGCTAGGGGGAAACATGAGTACAGTAAACCCAAGAAGTGTTATGAGTGTCAAAGGACTCTTTAAAATGGGATGGGCAAACTTTTTGGCCACATCTGGGTATGGAAATTGTATGGAGGGCCATGAATGCTCACAAAATTGGGGCTGGGATGAAGGAGGGGGTGAGGGCTCTGGTTGGGGGTGCGGGCTCTGGGGTGGGGCCAGAAATGAGGAGTTCAGGGTGCAGAAGGGAGGTGTTTAGGGTGTAGGAGGGTGCTCCAGGCTGGGACTGACAGGTTTGGAGTCTGGGAGGGGGCTCTGGGCTGGGGCAGGAGATTGGGGCACAGGTGGGTGTGAAGGCTCTGGCTGGGGGTGCAGGAGGTTGCTCCAGGTTGGAATCAAGGGGCTTGAGGTGCAAGAGGGGGCCAGGGGTGCAGGCTCCAGGAGGCACTTACCTCAAGCAGCTCCTGGAAGCAGTGGCATGTCCCCCACTCCAGCTCCTACATGGAGGCACAGACAGGTGGCTCTGCGCACTGCCCCATCCACAGGCACCGCCCCTGCAGCTCCCAATGGCCACAGTTCCCAGCCAATGGGAGCTGCAGGGGTGGTGCCTGGGGCAGGGGCAGCGTACAGAGCCCTCTGGCTGCCCGTACGCATAGGAGCTGGAGGGGGGAAATGCCCCTGCTTCTGGGAGCTGCAGCATGCGCGTGCAGAGTGGTCCCCAACCCCTGGCTGGAGCATGGGAGCAGGGAAGACCCAGACCCCGCTTCCCATCAGAAGCTCGAGGGCTGGATTAAATCAACTGGAGGGCCAGGTGTGGCCTGTGGGCCATACTTTGCCCACCCCTGCTTTAAAACAATCTGCCAGATAAGAATGAACTTTCAGTCAAGTGGGTTTCTTAGGAAATACTTGGGAGGAGGGGAATACAAATTACCACAACTGGACCCAACCTTTCGAAGCTACGCCCTGAGGAGAAATCCATTGTCTGCTGATTACCTGTTTCCAGAGTCCCAGGGATACAGGCCCAAACCGTATAAAGGAGCAAATCACAGATTCATGAGGGTTCTTGTTCTGCCCTAGTAACTACAGGAAAACCAGTGTTGGGTTTGAGGGACGGACTCCTACCAGACTCCTTGGGGTGAACTCTGGTAAGCTTATTAGTATGCGTGTAGAGTGTTGTTATTTTAAGAATAAATGTGCTTACTTAGTGGCCTCATGACTGTGGGCAATTACACAGTTTATAGCCTCTGAAGAGAAAACAAAGCAGACCGCTTAGGGAGCCTGCGTGCTGGGGAATAGTCAGAGAACAGTGCAGCTTGGAAAAACCCTGGTCAGGAGGGAGGGAGAAACATGGGTCTCCGCCCAAGCAGAGGGTGACAACTAAGGAGTCAGGACTCTGAAAGTGGGTGCCCTTGCTGGACTATGAGGGAGAAATCACAGGTGCCGTTGCCCTGAACTGTTCAAGCAGCCAAGTTGCACAGCAGATGATAATGGAACAAGCTTAGGCCTCTGGAAATCTGAGTTCAAGTAGTGAATGGGTCCCAAGTTAACACCAGTTATATGGTTTCATCATCAACATCACAAAAAAACCCTTCTCATTTGATACATGCTTGGCACCATGGGCAACATCTTCTCAGATGAGGATGAGGGATCAGCACTCAGCATTTAAAACTGCCCAGCTACATTCCTATAGCGATGAAAAGTTGCCAGAAAGGGTAAACACTCACGCTGCTGTGTAGCTTGTCCTTCTGACTTTGGTTTGGTGTGAGCAGGGATACACGTCATTACTATCATTGCACTTATGAGACTTGCCACTACCGCAAGATACGACGGAAAGTACATGCTGTGAACAGAAAGAGCAATTAAGATATACATACAATGGACTGAATTACAAACACTGTGATCCTACAAGCACTTAGGCATGTGCCTAACTTTACTCATATGAATAATAGGAATAGTCCCAATGAAGTCATGGTGAGTAAGGCTATGCATGTGCTTAAGTGTTTTCGGGACTGAGGCCTTATATGAGTGCTCATGATCTGACCATGTAATTCCTTCAAAGATGGATTTTACTGCAAGCCATGTTACAGTAATGTATTAATAACAGGCATTAACACAGTGCTTTTTTAATTTGTAAAGCTCAAAAAAAATTGCTTTCTTAGCAAAGCTGCTTAGAGATTCTCCAATGGAACAACTGAATTGTTAATTATGATCAACCCAATCCCACAGTGGGCCAAAATCTGTCACCTTTATTAACACTGAGTAGTGCCTTATTCTGGAAGGATCCCACCTGATTTCAGTGGGAATCATCCAGGAGGAAGATCCTACTCAGTAAGAGTAATAGTGGCAGAATCTAGTCCAATGAGTACACAGAAGCTTAGACACTAGATATGCAAAACCACTAGATAGGATCCATGTAAGATGACAAACATAATTTTAAAAAACCCCAAATCCTCTTTTATCTTAGGGTAACCACTTTGTCACTCACTGACCAGAAACAGGTATAGACTAGCACCTTTGATTGGTACCCTATCATCTCTTAAGATGCTCACAACCAAAAGGCTTCCAGTGAGTGAAATAAAGCAAAACTATTTTCCACCCAACCACCAATGACACAAGTTATTGTTATTTTGAATCTGCCTGTATATTGCTGGGATGTGGGATGTTGTTAACAGATCAGGGACTGCTCCCCAGCGGTTCTCACAACAAATGTTTTGGTGGCCTCAGAGTGTGGCCACCAACTCTTGCTGAAGGCCACTCTGACATTTTCCCCTAAAATACTTACCGTATATACTCGTTCATAAGCTGAATTTTTTTAGTAAAAAAGTGAAGCATCAGAGAAGGGGGTCGGCTTATGAACAGGCAGAAAGAGGGAGAGGTGGGATACAGCCCCTCCCCCCCAACAGAGGGGGCAAGGAGAGGCAGCACAGCCAGCAGAGCCAGCAGGGAAGAGGCGGGGCCAGAGTCTCTCCGCTTCTGGACATGCTGCTCTTCCCCCAGCCTCTGAAGCAGCTGCAGCTCCAGGGCTGGCAGGCTGCAGCCGTGCCGCTCGGCCCTGCCCCCCAGAGCAGGCTGTGGCCACGCCGCCTGGCCCGCCGGAGCAAGCCCAGCCTGCTGGAACATGCTGCAGCCGTGCTGCCCAGTCTGACCCGCCGGAGCAGGCTGCGACCATGCTGCCCAGCCTGCTGGAGCAGCCCCAGCCAGGCCAGAGACATCCTCCCCTGGCCCGCCCCAGATAAGGTTGGAAGGGATGGGATGGGGAGAGTGTGGGGGTCCCGGGCTAGGGGTGGGGTCATGTGGGGGGTGGTCACAAGGGTTACTCCCCTGACCCCCAGCTTCTCCCCCCGAAAAAATGTCCCCACCAGTTGCTGTCCCGGCCCATCAGGGTAAGAAACTGGTGCACTGGGACACTTTGTTTACTTAGGTTTACCTCTGTGCCTGTGGACGCTCGACGTAAACAAACCATCTCAGTCCGCCAGTGGCTTATCCTGATGGCCCGGGAGCCAAAGTTTGCTGACGCCTAAATTATAGGGTCAGCTTCTGAAAGGGTCATAAAAATTTTCCATTTTTACTTATCCATCCAGCGGGTAGTGTAGACATACCCTAAGTCAAAACTGGATGTCTTTCTAAAACATATGCTGTAACCCAACCACAAGATGTAGGCTTGATGCAAGAATTTCATCCAGTAATTCCATGGCCTGTGTCATACATGTGGTCAGTGTCACTAGATGATCACCATGATCCCTTCTGGCCTTGGAGACTAGGAAAACAGAGCTTAACTGACGCAATGGCATTGTGCTGGCCCTCTGAACAGGAGTGACTGTCACCCTAGATCACTTTTCAGGTTCTGTAATAGTCTACATAGACTTACACATGAATTGTACGAAGTGAGACTCATCCATAATAACTGGCATATTCTGCAAACAGGAGCCAAAACGACATGTGGTAGCTGTAATTTGCAAAGCATGCCTTTTTATCATGGTGTAGATAAAAGATTATTGAGTGCCATCCTAATGCCTAGTTATTGCTGATGTCATGAGATATCAGCAATAACCATGAGCTCCCTCACTGAATAACAATGAGCCGTACTAATTGTATAAGTCTCAGGTCTCTTTCTAGACAGATAAAAGTGTGACCTGAATAATTCTGAGAGCTTGCAGTGTTATTATTAAAATTAAAATATGAAACAGTCAAGGATTCAAATGAATACATTGAGAACAACATCAAAGAACAAATTCTACATAAGCATTACTGTAGATAGCAACTGCACAAATAAAATAAATCTTTTAGTTCACTATTTATTAATTATATCAGCCTTAAATAACATATTCATGTAAACAGATATACCACAGAGTGTTACAACTGACTTTATGATGTCAACCAGTCAAGGGCGGCTCCAGGCCCCAGCACGCCAAGCGCGTGCTTGGGGCGGCAAGCTGCGGGGGGCACTCTGCCGGCGCCGCAAGGGCGGCAGGCAGGCTGCCCTCCGCGGCTTGCCTGCGGAGGGTCCACTGGTCCCGCGGCTTCGGCGGACCTCCCGCAGGCGTGCCTGCGGAGGGTCTGCTGGTCTCGCGGTTTCGGAGGACCTCCCAGAGGCACGCCTGCAGGAGGTCCGCCGAAGCTATGGGACCAGTGGACCGTCTGCAGGCAAGCCGCGGAAGGCAGCCTACCTGCCCTGCTTGGGGCGGCAAAATTCCTAGAGCCGCCCCTGCAACCAGTTCTCTGGGACCACAAAATCAATCATTTGCTGTGTTAAGATTTTAGCAAGAGATTTTATAAGCTCCTGTTTGCCAATATTCCATTTTCAAGTTCCAAACAAAGATTCAAGGCAGGTACCAGTCAGTAAAAATGGAGGATTTCCCTCTGAAAACCAAGTAAACAAAGTACTAAACCAACTCAAGCACCAAATCTACCACCAATTCTTTGCCATGATTATGGGGTGAAACACCCGCCCAAAACAAAAACAAACCCCTAGAGATTTTACACACTGGCGTCCCCCACCCCCTCAAAAAGTGACTTGCCTGAAGCAAATGAGTAAGTGGAATTGTACAAGGCTAAACTCAATGATTTCAGAGTACTGTAGCAAAAACTGAAAAGTCATTCAGGAAAATATAAAGCTCAGGAGTAAGATTATCCAAAAGTACCTAAGTCACTAAGATGCCTCTGAAAATATCACCCTCAAACCATAACTTCTTTTTGGTACTTTAATTTTTAATTTTCCAAGTATCTTTGCTCCTTTAAGCTAACTATGTAGCTAACATATTTCTTTAGCGCATTACAATGCACCTCACATTCTTTTTCTTATATAAAGTAAGCTTTTTTAAAAAAAGAGGAAGTAAGTTCAATGCCCATGAAGACTGGCACCTCGACAGATCAAGAGACTGAACTCTTTATGTAGTTATATTGATTTTAATTAATAAATCAACAGATTTCTAAATTTTCAGAAAATTCATTTTATAAGCACTGTAATTTTGAGGAGGATAGGCTGCGTTCTTCATACATAACATAACATGAATTCAGCTTTGACTATGGAGCCATGACAGGCACCTCCATCATTAGATATACTGAAAGAGATCAGCTTTGCAAGCTTCCCCTACCCATACCATTAACACAACCCTGGCCCAAAGGAACCTGGTGATGACTTCTAGAGGAGAAAGGAGGAGAGCAGTCTCAGAGCCCATTCAACCTTTGGCTTCTCCAATGAAGCCAACAACACTGATACCAATTGTAGTGATTGGCCATTAGAAGCCAGGCTGAGATCCACAAACTCATTTCACATAAGTCACAAAACAGCCATCAGAGGATAACTACCTACAGTTTTTACCAGACGGAGTGGTCTTTAAACTGGTGACCCAGAGATGAAAGACTTAGGAATTAGGTAACAAGATACTTAAGTGCCTAAAAGTAAGCACTTAAATAAGTGGGCTAATTTTTTGATGTACTATGAATCTACTGATCTCATTGGGAACTGCAGCTGTTCCATACTTCTGAAAAGTTAGGCCCCTTATTTAGGTGCCTCAATAGGGATTTGGGTGCCTAAATCCACACATTTGAAAAAGTTGGGGATAGTTCCTTTCACCACTGTTTTGTACCCGCAGAATCAGAGTTGACATTTCAGTTCCAAACAGCTTATTCTCTAGGGTTCTGATCCTGCTCCATAGAAGTCAATGGAAGTTTTGCCACTGACTTCAGTGTAGCTGGATCGGGTTATTTCAATTTACCTTAACTCTATTTCTATATGAGAACATTCCAATGAGCACACTGTAAATATGTGGGCTGATACAGTAGATAGTTTAGACCAGGGATCAGCAAGATTTTTCAGAACTGGACCTCATTTTAACATAGGGATTGTCTGCCAGGCCACCTCCCCTTCCATTCCATGATTGCACAGTCTGTCGCTCCTTCCGATTCACAATCCAATAGCACCCCTGTGTCAACTTCTGCAATTGGTTTAATGGAAAAATGAGACCAGGAACATAATGTATTTATAGCTGTGTTTTGTTGCAATTTAGTAACTGGAGATAAATTTGAGAACAGCACCATGTGACATGCCAGTGCTCCATGAACCATCAAGGGCCCATTTTGGGTACCTCTGGATCAAAAAGATAAACATGAGTGACAACTCTCTTTGTGGCCAGAACGCTGGGTCTGCTCACAACAACTATGAAAATAAGAAACAAAACACAAGGTAAAGTTCTGGCTGTAGCCTTAGATTTTTCCAGAATGAATTTTTCGGCTCCCTAGTAAATTCAGCACTTGGTGGATGTTCTGCATTTCAATCAAGCCTTTGACTTGGAAGGGAAACGGTCACAGGATGGCATTTGCTGTGTACTCGGGGAAGTAAATATTGACCCTTCTCAGCTTCCCCAGCCACCTGGCACAGTTTTCATCCCTGTGAAAGGTTCCATTCTCTCTTAGCAGTGCAAGGGTAACGACTGCTATTTCATTGTGCTTGAACATTTTGTGATGATTGCTCTGTGGATTATGTAGGTGAAGACTGGAGGCAGCTGAGCAGATTATGGAAATACCATTCTACCAAGACATAACTGACTATTTACACTGCTAGGTGACAAGGCAGAGTGTGAAACAGACCATGAATATTGGGTGTGTGCACTTATTCCTGGAAGCATTGTACATAAAACCCATGAGACTGAACTGACAAACAGTCTTTGCAAACATACCAGGACTGAAGTCCTGGGGTCAAATTGTCTGTTGGCAGAAATGGGCAAAATTCCACTGGGCGGTGCACATTTACACCAGTAGATAATTTGGCCCCTGGAATTAAACAACACATGTTAGGTAAGTAACTAAGATGCAATTACTATTACTTGTAGACTAAGACTATGCTTTATAATTTTTCTGTTGGCTATGACCAGACCCTCACCCTGTGAGGGTAAAAATGCTGTAGAAAAGAGCCCTATATCAGTGGAGGATGGACTAGATGTTCTAGTAAGTCTTTTCCACCTCTGTTTTCTGTAATTTTATGAAGTTTCTAGCTGCCTTTGGAGACTTGATTCTTTCTGGCCATTTGCAAATAATCCAGTGAAAGTCTCAGCGCCTGTCTCTGCACCCTTGATCCTTTGTGGGTCACCTGTCGGAAGCTTTGAGGACAGGTGGTTTTAGCAAGCTCCTTGAGGAATGGTGATTAAGTCAGGGAAGCCTTTTCCCTTCACTTCAGCTACATCATGTTGTGAAAAACTCAGACAGATATTACAAGCCCTATTGGCCTACCAGTTTGAAGTGTTCTGGACTTGAAAACTGGAGTTGGGCCTAACAGAGGACACATTATTCGCTCCTTCATGAACCTCCTCAGGAGAAGGTGGGAGGCCTGCAGCCATCAGTGGAGTCTCTGTCCAGTGGCTGGACTCATTGAACATTTGCCCCTTATGTTACCGCTGCCTACATTTGAGCCAGGAGGATTCTTGGGATTTGCATGATGAGTTCTACCAGGTCAGCTCAAAAGATGCCTCACCCTGGTTGAGTCAATAGGAGCAGCGCTGAGCTGGTCTCAAGTGGAACAATACTTAATGAGGGGACTTGAAGGCCAACAGTCCATAAAACAATGGTTACAGCACAACAAAACCGGTCTTTTTTCTTGCCTGAGACAGGTCGGCATTTTGATCTCAAATGCACTATTTTCCCTCCTCTGCTGTATCTGCAACTGCGAGAGAGGAGGAGGACGATGGAAAGGAGAACCTTCTGGAAGGAGACCCCCCAAAAATGTCTGAATACACCAGTTCCTCCTCCATTTGACGCAGTGCTCTGTGTTTAGAAACCAGATCCATCAAGTTCTATCTTGCCTTCGCAGTGTCCTACGTGGATTCTGGGTTGGAATCCTACATCACAACCTGGGATGACGTCTTTTAATAAACTGCAGCGCCTGAGTCATAATAATTTCAACATGGGGTTAGAGGTGGGCGTGAGGTACAAGACATACGCTGAGAGGCTGTGCAGTAACTAACCGGGGGGCGGGAGGGGGGAGCGCCTTTTTAAGGCATGTACGACACACTGTTTATATTTTGTGTAAACCACTGAAGCTAAGTCATCCTGCTGTAAACATTTATATTACATGACTAGTTTCGCAGCCTGGGGCCGTTCATAATGCCCCACAGGTGGGAGGAAATGGTTTTCCATCTGGAAGGTCTGTCCTTATACAAGCTCGAAAACAGAAGTGACGACGGGATGGACTATCAAGGAGTAATGTCATGGTAAAAGGATTAAAGCCAAAAGAAAATATTATCAATCAATGCTGGATGGAAACGGTTGAATTCCTTCCCATCTAATGCCTCAGCAGCATCTGTAAACATTTTAAGATAACAGTAAATCCTAAAATACACCGAGTTTCCGGGATGATGCAGTGAAGGGCATGTACTGTATACTATCCCTCAAGGAATCAAATGGATTGTAGACTAAAGTTTAGTCTTTCCCTTTCAATAGCTTCAACATCAAAAATATGTCGATGAGGAAAGCATGCATGTTGCTCACTGAAGACTGGTCCATGTAAATTCAGTCACTTTCTGTTTAATATTCCAACAGCTGCTCCTGGCTCTGAATGCAAAGTGCTGTGGATAATCTGTGCATTACTGCAAAATAGTTCATTTCTTTGTAGAAGGTTGCCGTTCCCATTTATCATTTGAGGATTCAGTGATCAAGGCATGTCTCTCCAGAAAATGGAATTGTTTTTATTTTCTTTCCTTTTTTCTTAATACAGTCAAAGCTGAGTGTGGAAAAAGTACAAATTGTTTTTTAGTGACTCACTCCTACTTCAAAACAATGCTGAATAAAGCTCATATTCATAGCAGCTCCAAATTCCTTGAAGTGCTCTAAGAAGCCTTAACTACTCCTTTGATTGTGTTCCAGCACTATCTGCTCAAACACTTAAGCCTTGAGCAAGGGGACAGCTCTAGGTGAAAGAGTTTCACTGAATACAAATCCACTCTGCTAAAAGCCAAGAGAAAAAAAGCACTGTAACAATGTCACAATTTTGTCATTCTCCAAGTAATATGTCCGTGTTCTTTGCAAAACAGAGGGGATGGACCAGCCCTTCATTAATGGAAGACCAAGCATATGCCTAATGACTCCATGATGAGTGAAAACTACAGTAACTAGCATGTGTGGAGGATGAGAAACTAAGGTTTAATTCAAGAGGATGTTATTTTAGCTACTCTGCCAATATTTGGTCCATGTAGCTCAACTTTAACCTGAAAGATCAGCCCAGCAGTGCTAAAATTCCTGTGACAGACAAATGAACTGACAAAAAGTGTCACTCAAAGCCTAAACCTAAAGCCCCAGTTTTTTGTTAAGGGGAAAAAATGCAGTTGGCCTCTTTTTGTTTTTAAAAATTTCACTCAACGTCTGGGACTATCGTGTAAATATATTGTTACAACGTGGCTTCTGCACACAGAGGTGGTGGGGGGAGGGGGAAAACCAATCTGGCTGCCAGAAAGATTCATGCTAATGTGTGCATACAGGTCAGCCAGTTGCACTCGCACCAATTTTATTCATGCTTCTCAAACGGCCAACTTTTCCCCTTAGGTGGGATTATGCAGTGGAAATTCTGACACTCTCACTTGGCTGTCCCCATGGGGAGAATTTCACACAAAAGCAAGACTAGAAAATGGCATGTGTTCTCCTCTTGACCTCCCCATCTAAGCAAATGCTCCTGTTAGAATGGCAAGCAGACAGAGTGGGGATTAATGCTAGTTAAAGCAGCATTAAGTCCCATGCAGAGCCTTGGGGGGAGGGGGCTTGCTACAGAAAGGGATCTCCCTTCTAACTCACATCACAAAGTTGTGGTGGTGGACCTGTCACAAAGGCAGGGGGCATTTAACTTCTAATGGCCTTACCCCCACTGCATTATTGCAGCCCACTTTTCAGATGCTGCCCAAGAGTAGGGTTCCTTTGATTTTTTCATCACAACTCCTCCATAGACATGTCCCCGTTAGCTCTCTCAGTCACATGCGCTATGTTTGAACGCCAATCCAGAGTTACAATGCATAGCTCTGTCCAGTCATCAGAAGCAGGAGGGAGTGATGGGATTTGTTAATTGCGCCTCACCTGATGTGACTAGAAAATATTTACAGCATGTCAATTTGGCACATTTGTTCTTCTGTTGAAGAACAAAACAAAACAAAACCAGAAGAGGGTTGTTGGCTTGGGGCATTTGTGGCTTTCACTTGAGTGAATGGAGTAAAAGCCTTTTCATTGCACATGAAGGGAACCAGATCACTTCCAAGACTGGCTCTGATGAAATCTAGCACCCACCCATATACCACGAGCTACCCACAGTCCTCAGGTGAATATCTACCGTATTTTCCGGCGTATAAGACGACTTTTTATACTAAAAAACAACCCCCAAAAATCGGGGGTCGTCTTATACGCCGGGTATAAACATACTGTAGCTTCGGCTACATACAGAACGTCCCTATTATTACCTTTTAGCCCGCTGGATGTGCCCTAATACAGTACTGTAGCTTCGGCTACATACAGAACGTCCCTGTGCTGATACTGTATGTACCGCGCTGAGCCAATCACGGCAAGCGGTGTCATCTATTAATGCATACAAAGCCTGCTCGGATTGGCTGAGTCAGAGAGGCGGGCTATTACAACCTTTGCCAATCCGAGCAGGCTTTGTATGCATTAATAGAATACACCGCTTGCCGGGATTGGCTCAGCGCGGTACATACAGTATCAGCACAGGGGCGTTCTGTATGTAGCCGAAGCTACAGTACTGTATTAGGGCACATCCAGCGGGCTAAAAGGTAATAATAGGGACGTTCTGTATGTAGCCGAAGCTACAGTACTGTATTACCGCACATCCAGCGGCCTAAAAGATTAGGGACGTTCTGTAAGTGGGTGTACAACAAATGGCTGGTAGAAAAGACCCCATCATGGCTCCAGCAAGAAGAAGGAAATTTGAAGCCAGTTTCAAGCTGAAAGTTGTAAACTTTGCCAAGGAACATAATAACTGTGCTGCTGCAAGTCAATATGGAGTAACAGAAAAGATGGTCCGAGACTGGAAAGCTAATGAAGATGCATTAAAGAGTATGCCAAGGAGTAAGTGTGCATTAAGAGGAGGCACCCCACATTGGTCAGAACTTGAAAAGCACGTAGCAGACATGGTGCAAAATGGTTATGTAGTGACACGAAACAAAATACGTATGTTTGCACTTCAGTGGGCCAAATCTAACCCAGATCACAGCAAAGGATTTAAGGCCACTGTATCCTGGTGTACTAGGTTCTTGGAAAGGCATAATCTGGTACTGAGGCAAAAGACCAGAATTGCACAAAAATTACCTGCAGATCTCGACGGCAAAGTAAGTCTTTTCCATCGATATGTAATACAACAGCACAAGAAACATGGCTATGCGTTAAGTCAGATCGGAAATATGGATGAAACTCCTATGAATTTCGATATGGTTGGAAATAAAACTGTTAATCCAAAAGGTGCAAAAACAGTGTTAATTAAAACAACAGGACGTGAGAAGTTCAGTTTTACAGTGGTACTAGCATGTACAGCTGATGGCGCCAAACTAAGACCAATGATTATTTTTAAAAGAAAAACAATGCCGAAAATCAAGTTCCCTGTTGGAGTTTTTGTACATGTGAATGAAAAAGGCTGGATGGATGAAGAAGGGGTAAAGCTATGGCTTGATAATGTATGGAGTAGGCGACCAGGTGGTCTTCGTCAAGAACGTAGCCTACTGGTGTGGGATATGTTCAGGGCTCATTTAAATACCAGCACAAAGAAAAGGCTGGCAAGAATAAACACAGATGCGGCAGTTATTCCTGCAGGATTGACATCATTGGTACAGCCACTGGATGTGTGCCTAAACAAATCATTTAAAGATCGCATTCGAGAACAGTGGAAAGAGTGGATGGTTAGCGGCGAAAAGTCATTCACAAAAGGAGGAAACATGCGTGCGCCACAATTGGATGTTTTGTGTAACTTTGTCATAAAAGCCTGGAATGATATTGATGCAGAAACAGTAATCAAGTCTTTCAAGAAGTGTGGCATATCAAATTCTTTGGATGGTATGGAGGACGACTTCTTGTGGCAAGATGAAGGGGAAGCCGAAGCTGAAGCCACACCATCTGATTCGGAATTAGATCCATATGATGACTGTCTTACAAATGTACCACAAGATGTCACTGATGAACTGATGATGTCAGAGGATGAACATGATGAGGATTTTGAAGGATTTTAAGTACCGGTAAGTCAAAACCATTTTAATTAAAATTATTTAAATCAAATCTGATGTTATTAAATGGTGTTGCCTCGGAAGGGGGGGTAGTCTTATACGGCGAGTATAGGCCAAAACGTATGTTTTAACTGGAAAATTAGGGGGTCGTCTTATAGGCCCAGTCGCCTTATACGCCGGAAAATATGGTACACAATTGCTTATTTCTGGTGGCAGCCGTATTCTGGCTCACTCAGGATATTTATTTGACCGAAAGACAGCCCATGTCATTTTGCAGTCACCATTTGTTCATAACCCTAGGCAATCTGACACTATCATCATTCAATATTGATTTTACAGTAGAATCCAAAGGCCCAGATCAGGATCAAGGCCCCATTATGCTAGGCACTGAACAAACACAGAGGTAGACATGAGCCTTGACCAAGAGTCTTAAAATCTAAGCTTGGCAGCCTCTGTTCATAAGAGCCTAGACCTGGAACAGGATGGGTGTTACAGATCAGCACTGTAGTGTGCTGGGAAAGAGACAGGATTCGAACACTGGATGCTGTAAGTTAGAACTGAAGTGGAGTTGCAGAACTGGGGCAGGAATGGAACAGTTTCACTTCAACTATACCCATTCCAGCTGTTGTGTTCCTGTTTCTCTGCAACATGCTGTTATGGCCCTGAAGGGCGAAATGTACAGTGATCTTTTCAAAACAGCTGTCATCTCTGAGTAGGCATAGCTGCAGAAATTAAAGCACCATTCTCTGTTTTAAGACAGACATTTCTTTATAATGGGGACTACTTGCAGTAAGGTTTTCTGTTGGTTCGTTCTTATAATTGCTGTTCCTGTGGCGATTTTTTTGTTACCCTTGCATAGGCTGTGTCAGCATAGCTAGGCTGGTATAGCCCCCAGTGTAGATGAAGTATATGCCAACAGGAATTTTTCTGCCAGTGGAGGAATGCCACCTCCCCAAATCACATTAATTAAGTGTTCTTCTCTCAGGAGAGCTGTGTCTACTCTGGGGTTTTTGTTGGCGTGGTTATGTTGCTGGGGGGGAGGTGGCTTTTTTGCATGTCTGGTTGAGATAGCTATGTCTGTATAAATTTTAACTGTGTTAGACCATGCCAAAGTGAAATCCCAAAGGATTGTCATTGTCCCAGAGAGTGAATCTGTGCTGTTCCTCATCTCTGCTCCAAGCTCAAACCTGAGGCTGGACCTGCCTTATTGGTCTGATGATGTCGGTAAGACACACATGAATCTGATGCTTGGCGATTTTCATCTTGATGCTCTGCACTGGCTGCCAAACTCTGCCCTCGTGCAGCTTCCTGCAGAAGGAAAATAGCCTTGCTTCATTTACTGCACGTACAGTGACCTAACGTGAGACAGTGGGGCTAGAGCAGAGGAAGGGTTCCAGAACCCTTTGCATAATACGTGTTGGTTTGGTCTGGTGAGAAAGGGAAAGAAAGTCTATCTGAAATATTCCATAAAAGGGGGTTTATACTGTGCACATCACTATAGTATCTGAGCACCTTCTGCATAAAATCATTAGCAAGGACCAACTCCTTAGTAGATGTCATTGGGTTTCTGACACTTGGGGTCAAACCTCTACTGGGGGTAGGAGTTTTGGTTTAATTTGGGATTAAAGGGTGTGGGGGGGCACAAGCAGGGGAGAGTGCTAAAATCTTGACACAAATGGTGAATTTCCATTTTCAATCTTTTTTTCAGTGCTTGTTGTTGCAAAGACAGGTGTGAAAATGTAAACAGACTTGCTAGGTTGAAAGCTTGTCCCTAATCTTTTCATAAAGATCACAGGTTATTTAAGGTCACTTCCCTGCACTCACCCTCCCTTCCACCCCAGATCTTGCCTTTGGGTCTATGTAGCTCATGCCTGGAGATCGCTAGATCCTTGGGTGGGCTCAAAGCTGTTACAGTTGGAAATGGCATTCCACCATATTACTGCCCATCTTCAAACCCCAAATTACTTGTGCGATTGTCCAAATAAAGCTTATATGTACAGACCCCAGCACAAGTATCTGGCATCCTCTCTACCTGTAGCAGGAGGAGGCATGCAAATCGATATAGGTATATCTAAACACACCTTGTGCCCTACAGAATCCTTTTGTTAATCCTCCCAAGATTGCATGGGCCAGTCCTGTAAGTGATGGTGTGATCACAGTACATGGGCCTTCCCGACACAGATCCCAGCAACTACTAGACGTATTTCCCTTCCAAGAGCATGGTGCAGTCACAGTCCTCTTGCTACCCTGCTCTTTCCGTATGGTGGTGGAATCCATAGAGCAGTTCACTGTGGTAGATTTCCCCCCACCCCACCCCCTGTGAGCTGAATAGAGTGCAGTGTATAAAATGTAGTCCAGTCCCATTAAGGAGGATAAAACATTCAAAGATTGTCCTCTGAGGTCAGAGGGGAGGGATAGCTCAGTGGTTTGAGCATTGACCTCCTAAACCCAGGGTTGTGAGTTCAGCCCTTAAGGGGGCCATTTAGGGATCTGGGGCAAAAAATCTGTCTGGGGATTGGTCTTGCTCTAAGCAGGTGGTTGGACTAGATGATCTCCTGAGGTCCCTTCTAACCCTGATCTTCTATGAACACAGTGCACTAGATCACAACTAAGGTGTTTTAACAGGGCTGTATCCTTAGCTGCCCTCAGGGGCAGCTTTCAGCATCCTTTGTGCCATCAGCAGAAAAAGGTCTTAGCATGAGCCAAGACTGGGTCCACTGTGTCTGAGTAACTGTACAGAACATTATATTTCAGTACAGGATATTAAATTAATACACTGGCGCTTGCATAGGGCCTTTCATCAGAGGCTCTCTCTCCGTGGAGGATAGTCTGCATGAATTGATATGAACAGCTGAGTATCTTAGGGGTGGCATGGTAGTGAGGCTGTGTGCCTTCCACAAGCATTTGCTAGAAAGGAAATCAAAACAATAAAAAGAGGTGGATATAATTGGTTTCTTCTGTAGCAAAGAGCCTGAGTATAACACATCCTCTGCTTCTCTGCCAAATGAATGAAATATTTGTGGCATGCTTGGGAGAATGCTATCCCCCAAGGCAGCTGAGAGCAGCGTGTCTTTGCCAACCCATTTACTGCTTGAATCCAAAGCAGGGCTCTTCAGAGGAACTCTGCTAATTGCAGGAAGAGGCATATCAGTTACACTTGAATAAGATGTGGGTGGATTGCACATTTTCCCCATAATCCAGTGTCATTAATCTTGAGTGTCAATTATTTTCATGCACACTGTGCTGGTAAAAGACCACATTTCAGAAAATGATACTTTGCTAATTCAAAGCTGGCACTTGCCTGTGTTATTACTGCTTTTCCCGCTGGTGTGTCTTAGGCAGTTCCGCTTGTTTCTTTATCTATGCACAGAAGAACACCTGCACATTTAAATTCATTTACAACAAACGGAAGAATAAACTTCCCTCCCTAAGACATTTTACCCAGCTGGCTGACCAAAGGCCTCCCTCTACTCTGTTATAGCTGCTTGCTTCATCCTGCATGTATGGAAGACAGAGAGACCAAGCAAGGACCAAGGCAGGCAGGTCTTGTGGTTAAGACACTGAAAACGGGGGACTCAACATCTGGGTTCAATTTCTAAGTCTGCCACAGGCCTCTTGTGTGACTTTAGGCAAGTCACCCAGTCTCTCTGGATACGTCCCCACAGGGATAAAAGACCAGCCGCAGCTGACTCAGACTTGCGGGGGCTTGGGCTGTGGGACTACAGAATCTGTGTAAACATTCACAGGGTCCCAGAACTCAGGCTCCAGCCCAAGCCTGAATGTCTACCCAGTGATTTTTCAGCCCCGGAGCCAGAGCTCGAGTCAGCTGACCTGGGCTAACTGTGGGTTTACCATCACTGTGTAGACATAGCCTCTTTGTTCCAGTTCCCCACTGATTAAACGGAGTGTTTCTATACTCCCACCCTTTGTTTGTCTTGCCCATGCACACTGTAGGCTTTTGCGGTATGGAGTGTTTTTAAGTGTTTATACAGTACCGAGCACAATGGGTCCCTCTGCTTGGTGGTTCTGTAGATGCTACAATGAACAATAATAATGTTGATGTCAAAAGAAGACCTGCTGCATTCCAAGGTAATATATATTGATCTGGAATTCTAACTTTGATTATTTTTACTCTCCAACTCTTACAGTTATTAAAATTCAAATTCCCGGTGCATCTTTCCCAGCAGACATTTTATTTGTATTAATAAAGCGTACCCGTATCAGGCTGTGTGTAACCAAAAAATCCAACACAGTTGTTGTGTCACCTCAGGTGTTGCTTTTGGCTCAATTCATAGGGAGATTGTAAGGCTTAACTGGTCAGTATTTATAATGTGCTTTGAGATCATTAGATGCTATAGAAATGCAAATCATTATTACTATTTAGCTATACATATTTTATATGCAGGAACATGTCTGACTGGAATGGTTTGTCATATTATCTGTGTGATGTCAGTTCCATAGTGGATGATATGCAAATATGGAGAGATTTTTTTTATTATTATTATTAAGTAACAATCTCACAAACTATTCTCACAAGTTAGCCATATGGCACATTATTCAGATAGTCTGGGTGTGCCATTGTGTAAGCACTCCCACGTACTGCCTGGTTAGAAGGTAAGCTATCACTTATCCAGTGACTCAGAACTGAACACATAATGATTAATTATGTTACAACATGTCTGACTTCATAAAATGCTGTAAATGGTAAAAGATCGACTAATGAGGTCAAACTTTTGTTAACCATCACAGACCTTGTAAAAGTAATGTGCTCCAGAGAAAGGGTTCTTACTGACTACGTAATATCAGCAGGGAAGGAAACTGGTTGAGTGTTTGCTACAGTGATTTGGACTATATTCAGTACAAAGCAAGATGCAGCTCACAACAAGGGTATGGATTTTACACCAGCTAAATCAACCCGAGACATAGATTATCCAGCATCTACCTACTGCAGGATTTCTTGACCTTTACTCTGCAGTATCTGATAATGGTCCCTTTTGTTAACAAGATACCAGACTAGATGGACCCCAAGTCTGATTCAATATGGCAGTTCTTATGTTCTTACGTAAAATTAGGTGCTCTTCCCCTACCATAGGCCCCCAAGGCTAATAAAGGTACACAGTGAAGCCACTGCATGTCCCTCTTTGAATTTGCTCTCTCAACAGGACTCCATTCAAGTGAATAAAATTTCCCGACTATGTTTTCTCTTTTAAAAAAAAAAGGAACAAAATCAGTGTACTTTACACTAAGATAGCTATCAGAATATAAAATGCTAGTGGAGACAAGGCACAGGTAGTTTGACCTTGATGTAGTTAGTTGAGGTCATTCTTATACCCCCCACACTTGGGGATGACCTCAATCAGCTACGTCAAGGTAAAACTACCAGTGCCTTGTCTCCATTAGGATTTTGCAGTGAGATTGTTAATTTGTTATAAAAACCTTTTGTGCAGCAAAAAAATAGCATTAGAAGTATTTTCAGCAGGTGTCTCCATTTCAGTTTTACCTCAGAAGCAGGCATTTGCATAAGAAGAGTGAGTCATTTAATTTAAACAAGCAGAAGAGTGCAACCATTAATTGAGGTGTGGGATTTGCCTGCTTGGACAGGTTCTTTATGTTCTAGCCACAAGGGTCCCTTCTGTTGCTATATTTACAGAACTTTTCCAATTAGGTATTTTGTTTGTCTGATTCCATAGTGATGATGGCTACTGCATGTGAAATACATTCAAAAACCAGATTGTTTTGCATTTGATATTTGTGAGTTTAGCCAACTGGCAATTCAGCATTACTATTTCCCCAGTTGGTAGCATAAACACTCTCTATTTAATGAAAAACTAAGAATCTCAACCAGACTCTTTTCCTTTTTGCCATCTTATTACAATAGTAAAACAATGAAATTAGATAGATAGATAGATAGATAATTAATTACGCACAGTTAACACACACAAAGCAAAACAAATTAACTAGATTAAAAAAATAGTCACAATTAATCACAGTTTTAATAGCCTCAAAGTCCACTCAGTCCTACTTCTTGTTTGTCTTAAGGATGGACTGAACAAATTTATTTACATTCACAAGAGATTATGTGCCTGCTTCTTATTTACAATGTCACCTGAAAGTGAAAGTATTTATGTGCCAGATATGCTAAATATTCATAGGCCCCTTCATGCCCCCTCATGCTTTGCCCTATAGGCTCTACAGTTATTCACAGCTATGTAAAAAAAAACCAAACAATTCTACATTTGTAAGTTGCACTTTCCCAATAAAGAGACTGCGCTACAGTACTTGTATGAGGTGAATTGAAAAATGCTATTTCTTTTCTTTATCTTTTTATAGTGCCAATATTTGTAATAAAAATAATATAAAGTGAGCACTGTACACTTTGTATTATGTGTTGTAATTGAAATCAATATATTTGACAATGTAGAAAAACATCCAAAAATATTTATAATACATTTAAATTGTTATTCTATTATCATTTAACAGTGTGATTAAAACTGTGATTATTGTGACTTTTTTTTAAATCTTGTGATTAATTGTGATTTTTTAAATCGTTTGACAGCCCTGAGAGAGATAGAGATAGACACACACACACACACACACACACACACACACACACACACACACACACACACACACTGAAGTTACCTTGTACATCTTGTTAGGGGTCCTTTGAGAAGAAATTAAGTAAAGTCCACAGCAATCAAAGGTGTGATTGCAGAATTGCTGCATGTTGTTGCTGTATTTTTAAGTGGATTTCAGTGCTGCCATGGAAACTAAAATCCTCTAGGCACAGAACAGACACAGAGTGACACAGAGTGGGCAATGGCATTACAATCTTTCCTTCAATCATACCATCAATGCACCTTAACTCTCAGCTGGAGGTACAATTTCTAGGAGGAAAGAGGCTCACTCATTCTCTGTGGCCTATTTAGTCCTTGACCCTTCTACTGAGACAACCCCATCAAGGACACCACTTAGTATAATTTGCATTATGCCGTACTACCATATACACTAGGACTTGTCAGTCTATTTCATCTTAATAGAGAGACCGCCTCATGGACAACCTCCCCTCCCATTCTGAGGAGCTACCTCCTGTCCCATTCATGATCAAATGACTTTCCCATGGCAACAACAATTGCTTATATGGAAAAATGTTCGCAAAGTGTTTTTGGTTGTTTTTAACTGTAATTTAGCAGCTGGAAAAAAGGAGGGGTGAGCACTATGTGACCACCCTGTTCTCCACCCAGCACAGTTTGGAAGCCTCTGATGGACATATCTATAGGGTCCACAATAAAGAAATCAGCCTCGTGTAGCTTTGGTTTTCACTGTATTTATCAGACTTGCATTTCAATCAATCAGTTATTTCAAGAGCCAGAGACCTAACATATCAACTCTGGAATTATATTTCTTTGCCACACATCTATCACATGGTTTTACTTTACAAGGGTAGAAGCTAGAACTAACCATATAAACCAGTGACTGGCCATTATTTTTGAACCTAGGGATAGAATGATGATGACAGATTGATGATTGTGAATGATGATATCTTGTGAACTCTCCAATTTCAGCCATTTTTAGAGTTTGTTTTTTTTTTAAAAAAGGCTGGTGCACCAACTGTGCCTGAAAAATGCAAATGAGCTGATCAGGCACTTACATACCTGTTTGCCCACACATTCACTATAGTTTTAAACACGGGTTTTTTTCTGGGCACAGTGAGTGAAATTGCTCCTTTTGTCAGCATGCATGTATTTGAAAACTTGGACTCTAGAGTTTTGCCAAGAGCTTGGAGCAAGTACAGCTGAACAGAATGGAAGAGAGAAGGGGTAGCGAAGTAATACAAGGATGTCAGGGCCAATGTTTTCTCTAATTTTTAACGTCCGTGTGCAGAATGAATTTTGTTATGTGCACCAATATGGAGGTGATGTGTGGCAGGGGTGGGGCCGAGAGGTTTAGCGTGTGGGAGGGGGCTCAGGGCTTGGGCAGGGGGCTGGGGTGTGGGGGGGTGAGGGCTCTGGCTGGAGGTGCGGGCTCTGGGGTGGGGCCAGGGATGAGGGGTTTGGGGTGTGGAAGGGAGCTCAGGGCTGGGGCAGAGAGAGTTGGGGTGTGAGGGCTCTGGCTTGAGGTGTGGGCTCTGGAGTGGAGTCAGAGATTATGGTTTTGGGGTGCAGGCTGCCCTGGGGATGCAGCGTGGAGAGAGGACTCCCCCCAGCCTTCTCTTGCCATAGCAGCCCGGAGCCGGGGGAGAGGCGCCTCTCCCTGGCTGGGGTAGCTCCAGGGCCAGGGCCAGCCACCAGGGGAGAGGCATCTCTCCCTGCCTGCACAGCCTTTGATAGCCTGCTGTTCGGCCACACATCTTACAGTGAACTTAGGACAGGGTTCTCCAGGACTGCTTCCCCACACCAATTTAATGTGATAAGATCTAGGAAGAGCATGTGATGGAGCCCACACTATCCAATCCTATATTGATATTTTCAGGGAAACTCTGTTCCTCCAAGCAATAAACACAAAAATCCTTGTACAATGTTTTTCTTTCTTAGCTATACTAGGTACTTATAAACCCCCCACTACTGTAGTATAATCACAGAAATGTAGGGCTGGAAGGGACCTTGAGAGGTCATTTAGTATAGCCTCTGCACTGAGGCAGGACCAAGTAAACCTTAGACGATCCTTAACAGGCTCAATCCAACCTGTTCTTAAAACCTCCAACAATGGGATTCCACAACCTCTCTTGAAAGCCTATTCCAGAGTTGAACTACCTTCTAGTTAGAAAGTTTCTTCTAATATCTAACATAAATCTCCTTTGCTGCAGATTAAGGCTACAACTTCTTGTCTTACCTTGGGCAGACAGAACAATTGATGATCATCTTTATAATAGCTTGTAACCAGGGCCGGCTCCAGACCCCAGCGCGCCAAGCACGTGCTTGGGGCGGCATTTTGCCGGCAGGCGGCTCTGGCGGACCTCCCGCAGGCATGACTGCGGAAGGTCCGCCGGAGCCGCCTGCCGCCCTCCCAGCGCACCCTCCACAGGCACGTCTACAAGAGGTCCCCCAGAGCCGCGGGACTGGCAGCGCGCCCCCTGCAGCATGCCGCTGTGCTTGGGGCGGCCAAATTCCTAGAGCCGCCCCTGCTTGTAACATATTTTAAGTACCTGAGCACATCTCAACCTTTCATGTCTTTATCTTCACAGCAGTCCTGTGAAGTAGAAAGTGCTATTATTCCCCATTTTACAGATAGGGAATTGAGGCACAAAGAGGCTAAGTAATTTGCCCAAGGTCAAACAGGAAGTCTCTAGATCGACAAAGTCCTAGGCTAGTGCCCTAACCTGCCTTCCTCTCTGTTCCTTTCTTCCCTTCATTAAAATCCATTTTAGATTCTGACCCAGCCACAAAGCTAATGAGATATACGGGCAGTGCATACATTTAATGGTTAAAGCCTTGTAACACATTTGCAATGTAAAGTCTGCAGGCGGCAGTTAAGGGGAGTCATTCTTAATAAGGCTCCCCTTGCAGAGTTCCTCATTCATTCTCTTAGGGGTGGGGTTGAAGAATGAGCTGGTTGAGGCCTGCTCACAAATCTAAAATGATCCCAAGGGAACCGTATGGACCCGTGAAATCAGTTGGAGGTTCTGTGCCCCTGCATCTCACAATTCTCTGCTTCCTGCCTGAGCTAGTCCTACAAATATTAAGAGGATGTGCTAAAACTGCCTTAGGACCCTCTCCAGTCCTTATGAATACTGCTCCTCCATGCATTTCTGGGAGACAAGGCGTCACCACGGTCAGAAGACACTGTGTGCGCGAGAGGCTCAGCAGCTTGAAGGACCTGGCCTGAAGTCAATTGGAGCTGAGGGTGCTCAAGTACTTTACAAGATTTGGTGCTGTGTCAGCAGACTAGACGGTCTATTGGGAAGGAGCCAAAAAACAGCAGACACCAGGGCCGGCTCTAGGTTTTTTGCTGCCCCAAGTGAAAAAAAAACAAAACAAACCTCCGGGAGTGCAACTGCCGAAGCAAAATAATAAAAGTGTGTCCAGAATGCCGTCCCTGAAATTGTGCTGCCCCAAGCACATGCTGGGTTTGCTGGTGCCTAGAGCTGGCCCTGGCAGACACTGGAGTCATATACAGTGGGTGTGATATTACTCAGTATCAGGAAGGTACTAGAACTTATCACAGCAGTTCCTATTTAATAAATCATCAGTTAGCAGCAGGAGACGAGGTGTCTAGGAGATAGGTACAATGGTATAAGTTTAATATCAACGAGTTTATCTCTAGATTTAATCATAGCTAGTATTTAAACCGGCTTCAGACAAAGGTGGTTCTGTACAAACCAAACATCAATTAAATGAAAATAAACAGCATTTCCAGATACGGGGGACAAGCTCTATATTTTAGATGGCCTTAAAGCAAAATGCCACAGCATTTGGAGCAACAAGTTACACAATAGGCTATTTTTCCATTGCTTTAAGTTAGCGTGATGTTTGTATTTAATTCACTTCATAGATCTATTGCTCGTTAAGTGGAAACACTATAAAAATGAGCCTTAAAGAATAATCACCACCTGGCAACAAAACTTAATCCAGAGGAATATGAAAAACAGTTGCCGACAGGTTCAACCTGCAGTGGGCCAGATGCCAAACACGGAAACAGAACGAAGTTACAAAGGTACACTGGTGGGACAGGCAAGCTAAAGATGGAACTCTGTCAGATGCACAGCAGAACTGATCCTGTAATAAGACCAAAAGAAAAAAGCACCTCCTGTAGGTCAGAGCTAATGTGACTAAGAGACTTTTACAATTCACGGGAATGATGTGGCTGTGGTGTACTGGGGAGGTGTGGGGGGGAATATGGGGATAGCTGATCCCCATTCTTCATTGCTCTGGCCAGCTATGTTGGCACAAAGGGGCTGTAAGGCAGATGAAAGGCCTTCCTCAGGGGATTTCCATAGCACAGCTGACTCCTAACACCTGGCACAGAGCCAGCGCTGCAGTGCCGCCAGGGCAGTCCCGGGCGCAAGATGCAGCTCAGGTAGCTTGGGGGAAGAAGCAGCATGCGAGGGGCAGGAGGAGGCGTAGGCAGGGCAGACTTGTACCCTGGCAATTCTGTAACTCAGCAAGGCCCCACAGGGGCTACTGAAGCAGGGTCACAACTTAAGCTACCCTAGCTTATGCCACGCACTTCACTGGCCTCCACAACCCCTGAATAGGAGAGGTGCAAGCTGCCTCCCTCTCTGTCCCTGCATGGCACATGAATCTGTCTTCCCATCACTGAGAAACTTTAACACCCCCCCCCCCAAACTCAGGGGCTGAATCCACCAGACATCCCAGTCATTGCTGCTGGTTGCAAGAAAAAGAACCAACGGGAGTGACTGGTCAGGATATGCCTCGACATGTCTAGCTCCCCTTCTCTGATTGGTCCAGACTCCCCAGCAACATTATCTTGGTCTGAGGAATGAGGATATAATTGTAAAGTTCAAAGAGACAAGAAAACCCTTTTTAGTCTGTTGCTGCACAGCAATATCTTTGAAACGGAAATGAAACAATTCCAAGAGATAAGGCGACGGAGGAAATTAAACACACCACTACAGCTATTCTTTAGTAATATATCGCCACAGCAATAAAAGCTCTGCTTCAGACATTTCACATTGCATTCAAGAAAAGGTGTTATCCCTCTCAACAAGGCGGCATATTTAATTTATGGCTCCCCATCAAAGTTTGTAGCTTTCTCCCACTGTAGTACCCACAGTAATATTGTTCCCTAAGGCTACAGAATATTATCCAATGGCTAGGTGGTAGGGTTGCAAGATCCAATTCAGTTTTGGTATCTAATTTAACAATGAAGTTTAGGTATGAATAATCCTGGTCCTAGATACTATGGAGACGAGCACCACAGAAATACCCATAAATAAAATGTGAATTATTAATAAAATGTATACCAAAAAGTGGGGTAAGATTTTTTTGTCGTTTAGTCAGTTCAGTCCCATTCAAAGGTGCTGGCTTATTTGACTTCTGTGGAGGGGGGGCAGGCCCAGCACCTAAACAACAATGACCTCCTCTGCAGATGGAGAGGGGAAGGGACACAAAGACACAGATTAACTAATGGAGAAATAAAACATAGACTGAGACGAGGTCAGACATGTAATAAAAGCCTGTCAGTGGGTGACACCAAGCAGAGAACCCCTTGAAAGGTACTAGGCACCTTTGTAAGGGTGGATGGACGGGGCAACAAAAACAACTCCCCTCCCTCCCCCACCCAAGGAGCAACTAAATGGCAGGTGACAAATAATAATTAAAAAAAACAACCAGGAATAGGAGCAAGGTCACACGTTCCAAACAGGGATCCAGGGGAGACACTAAGCAGAGTCTCTTGAAAGTTATTTGCCTTTTTCAATCCCAGAATGGTGGTTGGAGCTCACCAGCACAACAGAGGCTTACTCCCTCAAATGAGGGAGAGGCCAGAGAGCCCTGGAGTTAACCGATTACAGGCGACCAAATGACAGAACCTACCGGCATAGGGTGCAAGTCACAGGATCAAAATGAGGTATCTAGAGAGAGACACCAAGCAGAGAACCCGTTGAAAAGCACTGGCTTTGCAGCCTTGCAGAGCTAGGCCCTCGGTTTCTCCACACAGGAAGTATAGAGAATGGTTAGTGACAGCGTATGTTACTCCACACTGCCTCATTAATATTGGACCTCTTTCTGCTGAGACTGCCAACAAGGATGCCAGTTAGTGCCAACAGTGGTAACGGCTTTGTGCTATGGACACTTGGCCAGTAGGAAGTGGACTAAACCTTCATGGTACAGGTCACTGAGCAGCCTATGGACAATGAAATCTTTTCACATCTATTCACCTGGCAGGCTGGATTTGAAGTGGGCATCTAGAAGTGAGAGGCGAATAAACAGTTTCTTTACCTATCCTTAATTAAACTAAATAGCAGGCTCATCTCAATATTTGGAGTGGTTTTTGATGATTTAGTGGGTTGTTTTAATTATGGTCTCAGATTGCAGAACGGTACAAACTTAAATAACTAGAGAGAGAGGCAAGAAACCAATTCTCACTCTAGTAACGCAAAACTGACAATGTTTCTAATTATAGTATGGTTGCATGAAGTTTGAATTATCCAACTAGAAGACAGTAAATACTTTAGGCCGACTCGTGTTATTTTTTTCCCCTTCACAGTGTCATTCAGTGAATTTCTCTCACTCTCTCTCCATTATACGGCAGTTAGGAAGCGGACATACGGATGAAGGAGTCCCTGGTCATGAATAATGAGAGGGAGAATTTTCTAGAACAAGGCAGTAATGTGAAAGGTCTTTCTTCTTATGGGGTGATATTTGCATCCCTAAGTGATGACATAATAAGACTGCGAACAAAAAAAGCTTTATATCCTTATGCTGCTTTTGAAATCTCTCAGAGCTGACTCAGTTCCTCACTTGTAATTTGGTGAAAGGAGTTTAAAACCTATTTGCATCAGGCTGACTGACTTCTAGTTGTGTGTTGTTGTGTTTTTTTTTAATGTCCAATGCAAATAAAAAGACACAGCCTACATCAATATTAATAATGCTATTTTACAGTGCCTTCTGGTCCAAAGTATCCCGAAACACTTTACAGACCAACAGAATCACTTCACCCACCCCTGAAATGCAGCCACCCCCATACAGGCCTTCATACAACCCAGTGTTTAAATATATTTAATCCATTGGGACTACTCATATGCTTAAAGTTAGGCACATGTACCATGATGAATTGGGACCAGGGTGGAAAGTAGCAGCTTAAGAACTAATAGAACACAACCATATAGATCAGAGATCAAAGGATGTAGAAGATAATAGGAACTATAGGAACAGATCCCCAACATTATATTATGCTGAGCCAGGGTTTTATTAGGCTTTTAGGGCTTGATCTGCTGCCCACTGAAGTCAGTGGAAAGTCTCCGATGGGCTAAGTGGATTTTGGATCAAGCCCTTATTCTGCACAAGCTAAGCCCAGTCGTATTTCACTCCACTTGGCTGTTATTTCCTTACATTTTTCTGTTTTCTAACTTTGCTTTATTTAGGCCACTGTGGATTTAATTGGCTGTTAGTTCTGGCTTGCAGCACCAGTTCCATCTTGCTAAAAAAGGAAAACCAAACTAAGGATTCAAACAAGTCTGTGCAGGGACAGAGGTACTCATGTGTCACAGCAGATGCTAAGACGCTGCCTGTGCATGATTGGGGCACAACAAGGAAAACTTAAAGACCAGAGGCACTGCAGACAACACCCAAACACAAACTGCATGGCAAGAGGAGGTCAAGTTGCCTTTGGAGCACATTTTCTTCTCCCCACATCCAGTGGCAGGAACAAACTGTGGGAAAATTCCTCAGGGAATTTTAAGTATTGCTGCATGATTCACTCAGCTTCTACTGGCCTGGCAGCAAAGCAGATACCAAACTGGGATGCAACAATGTCCACACAAAACAAGTTGTGCTACTGCTATACGGCCAGGCAACCGGATGCAACCAACACATTGGCTGCTACTTTGACAGTCGTTATAGCTATTAAAGCTGTTGGTGTAAAATTACGATGATCCACCATTACACTGAGACATTTCAACCGTATAAAAATACAACATACTCCTTTAGCTTTTAATATGCATGTATCTCACAGCCAGGAGAGACAGCTTACGGCATAAAGCCTCCTTTCAGCTGGACCTTCTCAAAATAGTATTTGGAACCATGTATAGCATACGTGTATTGCTGGCTGTTATTTAAAATAACAAAACAGAGAGTTGAGCACTCACTTAAAGGGGCACAACCAGGTAGTCTGGCCTCCAGTTTGTTTGTTTTTTTACAGTGGCCAGGGAGTTGTGCAGCTCTGAAGCAGACGTCATAAAGGCGATGGCCTCTGAGTCAAAACCGGCCGCCTAAGCCGATGGGCATTTGCTCATTTCTGTGGGAATTGGGAAGCCATGTCTCACTGGTGTAGGAAGTTAAGAGCTTGGCAGCGATAGAGATTGAGGTCTCCCGAAACCATGGTTACGTAAGCATCTGCATCGGCTGGGTTTCAACATGCGTTGCTGATCCAGAAATAATTTCCTGTTTGATTTGATAGTACTAGCAGGAATCCACAGCATAGCAGGAACAATTGCGCCACTTCATGCTGCATCCAGCTAGTCATCAGCTTTCAAGGGAAGAAAAGTTAGTCATTTCTTTTTGGCAGGTAGGCATAACTGCCTGGGAGGAAAAGGGAACTAGAATGATGCCGTAAGTCCTCTCCTGCCCCCTCAAAGAAAATCTCTGTAATAAGCCTGGCAGAGAGCACCTACCGCCTGTAGTCTTCGTCCTTTGGGTCCCGCCTTTCATTGAACAGCTTCCACTAACCCACACACTTGTACTGTTGCCTATGGCATAGAAGCAAGAGCTAGATGGCTAAACAGGATGCAAAGCCAGCATATAAAGTCCGAGGTCAAATCAGCATCTCACTCTGCCAGCATTCAGGGGGCTTTGAAGGAGCTGGGGGGAGAACTCCCCTCCTGCACAAGCAGTGGAGGGCTGCCATAAGTGGCTTTTTGCTGTCATGCTCACATCCCCCGGCAAAGGGCATGCTGGGGTGGGAGAGCGAGCCTCCATAGTGCTCACTGGGGTGGGGCCAGGCAGCCCAAGAAAGGCTGCTGTAAATCTGACCACTCCCTGGGGCTCTTCTGATTTATGCCAGGGGCTGTTTTCAGTCCCCAGCTGGCTCAGAATCAGTGCAGCACAAGCCTGGTTGCAAACACTTTTGTCTTGCCCCACCTCCCCCAGGGCTGGGCCTTTCATGCTGCCCCTACCAGGAGGCACAGCCCAGGCTCTGTCTCAGAGATTTTACTGTATGGCCTTTCTGAGGGTCACTTGCAAACTGAAGATTTACTGGAGTTCACTCTAGAAACCTCACTTGAAGTACAACAGGGATTTAACTTCTGCCCACTCCATAGCCTGGAGCATCAATATCCTTTTGAGCAAGAAAACAAGACAGGAATCTCCTTCATGAAACAAAAGTAATCATCTGTGGATCTCAGAGCAGTTTGCAGAGGTGGGTAAACATTTCACAGATGAAACAGAACTGCAGAGAACTGACTTTCTCCAAGTCTCACAGTGAAACACTGGCAGAGAACCCAGCCCTCTGACTTTGAGGATAGAGCCCTTTGCACTACACCAGTGGTTCTCAGCTAGGGGTCCGAGGTTCCGTGAGCAGGTTTCAGGGGGGCCACCAAGCAGGGCCAGCGTTAGGCTCGCTGGGGCCCAGGGCAGAAAGCCAAAGCCCTACTGCATGGGGCTGAAACCCCCGGGGCTGCAGCCGAAGCCTGAGCAAAGTATCCTTTGCAGGGCCCCCCTTGGCAAGGGGCCCCAGGCACTCGCCCTGCTTGCTACCCTCTAACACCAGCCCCAGCTTTTACATACAGAAAAACAGTTGTGGCAAAGCTGGGCATGGAGTTTTTATAGCATGCTGGGGAGGGGCTCAGAAAGAAAGGTTGCGAACCCCTGCACTACACCACATTGCCTGAAGACATTCCAGTAACTTACAGATTGGTCCACAGAGGGTGTACTCCCCCGTGGAGACTTGCTGCTCAGGTCTACCCCAGGAACAGAGACGGTCACTTTTGAGATGCTCCCTGCATCAGCTGGCTCAGAAGCAGAGACCCATCAGCCAAGAAAAACTTAGCTACTCTTCTGTCTGTCCCTTTTTTCTTTCCAAACCCAAGACTCTCCTTTAAAATTAAAGATGTATACATCTTAGATTCAGAGATTTTTAAGGCCAGAAGGGACCATTATGACCATCTAGTCTGACCTCCTGCATACAGTAGGCCAAAGAACCTCATCCAATAATTTTTGCACCAAGCCTATAAGTTCTGTTTGAGTTACACCATCTCCTTTAGAAAGACATCCCATCTTGATGTAAAGACAGTAAGTGATGGAGAATTCACCATGTCCTGTAGGGAACTCAGACAGAGTGAAACACCACCAACAGGGAAGTGAAATGGTAAGTCCCAAATTGCTACAATGCACATCAAAGGATGTTCATTCTGCTCAGAGTGAAGTTTCATCCACTCCAAATGGGCTCCAAAGTTAATAGGCTTATAATGCAAAGCGCATCATCTACTTGGCAGATGTGGAGTAATGTGTTCCCAACCAGGTTACCGCACCTGCCTTCCTTCAGCCAGAAGAGAGGATGAAAGGAGTCCCCCTACTGCGGCTCTGGGACAGTGGAGAGATGCAGGAGATAAAGAGAAGCCTCCTCTCCCCTGACTCGGAGCTCCCCTCCATAGCGTCGGGGGGAGAAGAGAAGTCCCACAGGCTGGCAGAGCTGCAGCATGGCTCCCACAACATGCATATTTTATAAGCGAGGCAAAATGGACAGTGTGAAAGGTGCATAAGTGCCAGTTTTAGGAGAAGAGACGTAATTCTTGCCATCCTAATGGCTCTATGGCTCTTCTTGGCTCTGTGCAGCTGCAGAAAGCAGCTGGGCTGGTTTTCAGCCTCCCCAGCTTCATGGGGAGCTAAGGTAGGGGGGGAATTAAAAGGAGATGGTGGTTGCTGTTGCTCAGCTGACTCAACTTGGTAGCTGCTGCTGCTCCCACAGCCTAGTAGAGTGAAGATGGATAGCTACTCCTGATACAGTGCAACTCTGCCTACAGGGTATATTAACAAAAGCACAAATGGGAGTTCAGTGCCCAAATCCCACTGAGTTCCAGTACTGCCAGTTGTGCTTTTCAAATCAACCCCTGTCTATTCTTGCATGAAAACAGTTGTCTGAACACAGTTAAAATAAGATGCCTAGTAAACTATGTTCTAGTGCAGCATAGAGGCCTACTGTAGGCAGGCCAAACACACAGGATCCTGGGGAAAAAGTAGCTTCTAAGAGTACGTCTGACTAGAGATGTACACCCAGGAGTATCTGTACACCCAGGAGTGCTTTGGTGAGCAGGTCATAAACTGAACCCAGCACCAAATTTTGCCGCTGGTTCTTATCTCAAATGAGCTGAAGCAGAACTCTGGATTCAAACATCAAAAACTTTTGAATGTTCAAAATCTGGATCCAAGTTCTGAGATTTGGGCTTTACTGTACTTTCAACAGAATTCGGCCCAACCACGCTGATCCTTTAAACTGAGTGTTTAAACACAGTTCCCCCACAAGAGCAGAGGGGGCCAAAATGAAATGGATCATTTCTTTGTAAGTAGATTCCATTGTCTAATATCGACTTTGCACCAGGAGCTAGTGAAAAGTTACAGGAAAATAAATGATGATCTATACTGCAAAACTCTGTTACAAGAATGAAAATTAACTATTGCTAATGCACCAGGTGATGAGAGAATCTGCTGAATCAATGCAGCTAGGGATCTAGTTCAAGCTTGTAGCTCACCTACTATCTCAAACATCCTTTATTTTGTCCCACTGTACCTCAAAGTATTAAATCTGGGTCAGATCCTCAGTTAGTGTCAAATGGCATAGCTCTATTGAGGTCAGTAGGATTGCCACCCGTCCAGTTTTCACCTGGGCAGTCCAGGTGCCAGCTGTGTCCGGGTGCCATTTGACAAGCCCTGATGTCCGTTTTTTTTAATCTGGGGGTGGGGTGGGGAGAAGAGGCAAAGCTGGGGCCGGGCCTTAGGGGAAGAGGTGGAGCAGGGAGAGAGGTCTGGTTACCAGCCATTAGAAAGGTGGCAACCCCTATGAATCAGTGGATACACCTGCCTGAGGATCTGGTGCTGTGACTAAGTATTTCACCTTTGAAATAGCTTCCTTTGAAATGAGATATTTGCCATGTGCACCCACTTTCCTATGGTGTAAGGTGTTTTTTAATATATATTTTAAGTAAACTTTCACGAAAGAAACATGTAACATAATACACAACCCATGAAGAGGCTACTGAACCTCTTACAGGAGGGATAGTGCCCTACAGTAACAAACAATGGGCTTGCACCTATAGAAAGTGCTATAACACTGACGAGTCTGAGCTACAGCTATAGGTGGCCCTAACGTGTCCTATAAAAGTTGCCATGTGGCAATCAATATGGCTGTGTCCTTGTCTGAAAGGGCCATAAGACACTCAAATGCAGCTACCTCAAAGATGTGGATGAACCATTAACTGATAGATAAGGTCTTCTCTGCATCCTGTTTTTTTAGGATTTAAATGGGAGACCTAGGGCTATATAGCGCTTGGATGTGCTGACGTGGCAAACTAGAGCTTTAACTTCAATTCAACATCAAAGAAAAATACCCTGCCTCAAGCAAAGGGCAAAACTCTGCTCTCAGATCTGCCTGTTGGATCTTGACTCCACTATTCAGCTCTGTATCAGAGCCACAACACCCACCAGATGTAAAACTCTTGCTACGTTGGATACAAACGAATAGCAGGGATGTGATATCTGTACATTGACCTCTTCCTTTTGTACCATTCGGCATGTTTAATAAGGCAAACAATCTGGTGCCTGCTGTAAAACTTCACCCACAGCTCATTCGTTTTCCTTTCTTCTGCATTTTAGATTTTTCTCAAATAAATAAAGTCACATTTAGCAAATAAAAGTTAGCCTAACTGCCATAAAACTGCTCCTGTCAGAGGCTAGTCAGGCATTCCAGAAAGCTTGCAGTGCCTGACTAAATATTTGCACTCAAATGGCTCATTTCCAAAGTCCAAAAATAGATAATGATTCAGGGCTAAAAAATGTCCAGGTCTGTCTATTTGTTTCACCACCCATTTAGCGTTACATTTTAAATCCTTAGTAGTGTACTATTCACACAGCACTGCTCCTGGCTAGCAGGCAAAATGCTGTCGTGTACCTACATAAAAGCAGACTTATAGGTATTTAGTGCAATGGCCTTTGATCTGCAGATGAGGATCCGACTTTATTCTTTTTGGTGGATTTAATGGCAATCTGACCCTGGGTCCTGTTACACTGATTAAGTTAGGGCTCTCTAGTGACTGGACTGCTGAATTCAGTTTTTTATTGTTCTTTTAGTTTCACGTTTCTCAATGCACTCAGCTGGGCATCAAGACTCCCCTCTGATCTAGAATTAGTTCAAATTGGCACAAGTTACTGAATGCAGCCTCTCAATTGGGCATTTGCAAATGCATGTATTTGCATGCACCAGGCTGTGTGACTGCAAATTTTGCAGATGCATTTGCTGAAGCCCTTTGGCCATTTTAGCTCCATGGCTACCTGGTCCATTCATCATTATGTGCCAAATGTTCTGAGACCAAGGACTATTTCTAGTTATTGTATTAGATAACGATCGGCATCTGATCCCTGTCCAGGAAAATCCAAGCCCCTGCAGGTGTACAGGAAAGTCTTCACAGAGTCTTTGAGACCTGCAGACTGCAAATGGAAAAGTTTGTTGTGCAATATCCAGGTGAAAAACATAAGTGATACAACTTTTGGAAATATAGACAAATTATACTTGAGCAATTGGACACAAAAGTTCACACAGAATTATGCAATAAGAACACACCTGGGAGTGGTGTCAAGCATGAGACTGAGCATCATCAATCATGAGACAGGGTACATCTACAAAGCAAAAAAACCCCATGGCAGGGAGTCTCAGAGTCCAGGTCAACTGACTCAGGTTAGCAGGGCTTGCACTGAGGGGATAAAAATTGCAGTGTAGACATTTGGGATCAGATGAGCCCAGGCTCTGGGACTCTCCACCTCGGTGGGTTTCAGAGCTTGGGCTCAAGCCTGAGCAGAAACATCTACCCTGCTATTTTTAGCTCCACAGTGCAAGCCTAAATCAGATGACCCAGGCTGAGATTCCTTGCTGCACATCTTGTTCTACTGTGTATAGACGTACTCTACATGTCATCAACCACAAGGTGTGGACATATTAATAGTACAGACTCCTTGAAATGTATTGAAGGTTTTCCTCAAATGATTTCAATTTTTCTTTTCAACCAACAACTGCTTTTAGAAGTAGGTATCCTTCTACCACGAAAAGTAAATCCTGGTAGATTGGGGGTATTTCCAGCATCTTATTAGGAAGGATTTGCCATAAAGGATCAGCCCATCCATTATCTTACATCATCTGATGGTGGTCAGCACATGATATTTCAGAGGTTAACACAAAAAAGGGGGAGGGGACACCACAAACAACTCATGACACACTTAATCTGTTGCACAATTCTGCATGTTGGGAAGATTCCTTCCTGACCCCTGCAGAAAATAAGGTTCAGCTCTGAAGCATGAGACTCTCTTTCTCTTACTTGCTCAGCTTTTAAAGACAAATGTTTTTAGTGGCACAACTCCTTTTTAAATCCAGACACAGTGTTTGCCTCTCTCATCTCCTATAGCATGAAATTCCACAGTATTTTTGTTGTTGCTATTGTTTCTTTAAAACATACACTGCAAGTTTTTCTAAAGCTTATGGATTGTTTCATTCCCGACACCACAAATTTGTTTACCTAGGGCTTGATCTGAAGTGCACTGAAGTCAAAGGAAACATGCCCATTGACTTCAATGAGCTTTGGATCAGGCCCCTAGGTAACAAGGGGGGAAGGGATAACTCAGTGGTTTGAGCATTGGCCTGCTAAATCCAGGGTTGTGAGTTCAATCCTTGAGGAGGCCACTGAGTGATCTGGGGCAAAAATCAGTACTTGGTCCTGCTAGTGAAGGCAGGGGGGTGGACTTGATGACCTTTCAAGGTTCCTTCCAGTTCTAGGAGATTGGTATATCTCCTATTATTAAGAAAAAACAGTCAAATCTAATAAAAATGAAACAGAGCACACACAAAAGGCCTGAAAGCCACATTCTGTACTGACAATCTCAATCCAAATGTTTTTGTCTAGGACATCAGAAAACAATGGAATATGTTCTGGGAATGTGAAAGCTAATACTGTATACAGATCACAAAGGAATATACATGTAAAAAACCACTCAAATCAGACATTAAGTAATACTATATGTAAGAGAGACAAAAACTGTATGTTGGCCAACATTTTCCAAAGTAGTTTTCAGATTTTGGGTGCTTAACTTGAGACATCTTAAAGGGGTCTGAGTGCCAGAAAGTACTGAGCACTCACCATTTGAAAATCAAGCCCCCATAAGGTGTCTTAACTTGGGCATCCAGAAATGGAGGCACTTATAATCAATTACTAGTCACTTTTGAAAACCCGGGGCACTGCTTTTATTTATGTAGGGCACAGAGATGCACTATGCTTTACAAGTCTATAAAATGAAAGGTTCTCATTCTAATCAATTTACAGTCTAACACATGCACTCCCCTATCCTAGCTCCAACGTGATGGGATGAGGTGCTATGACCCAATAACTCCTTAGTGACCAGATGTCCTGATTTTTTAGGGACAGTCTCGATTTTTGGGTCTTTTTCTTAAATAGGCTCCTATTACCTCCTCACCCCCATCCCAATTTTTCACATTTGCTGTCTGGTCACCCTACCTTAATGCCAGCTGGCAAGTGTGTTACAGGAATGTCCTGATTCTGGTACGTGCATTCTGGTTCACCAAGAATATCATGTGAGGTCTTAAATGAAAGCCAGGATCACACTGGCCAGTAATAGCATTGTGGAATGTATGTACAGATACTATGTAAGGAGTTAGTATATCTGCGCCCCCCCAGGACTTTAAAATATGTTTTAAAGTCTGGTGTTAAGACAGAGTTGACAAATTGGTTTCCTGTCAGACAAAAGATGTTTATTCGGTCTCCGTGGAGAGGTAAATTAAGCATTGTAAACTAACACAATGGATACTATTGAAGTCAACTGAGAGATGTGAAATCAACAAGGAAGCAGCACACAGGAAATTTAAGCCACCAGTGGTTAAGCCTGCCCCTGAGTACAGGCAATGAACTTTGGGGATAGAAGTAGAAGGTAAAGAAGATACACCCCTTTTATCCTGCTCCTAGGAAATAAATGGGTGGTGCATTTACATTCATGAAAATGGGATCTCAGCTAACCTTGGTGGCTATTTATACAAAAGATGTTGGGTGAAATAAACTTCTTTAGACAGGAAGTTATCCTGATACTTACGTTTACTCTCTAGAAAGTGTGTTATGATTTTGTTTTGTATGTAGCCTGTTGTTTCCAATATTCTAACTCACTATCACTTGAATCTTTCATAAGAAACTTATTTTTGTTTTCACCATAAATATATCTCCGTGCGATGGTGTCATGCAAAGTGCTGATCCTGGGTTGACTCATCTTGGTTTGTGTGTACTGTATTTCGTTGGGGGACAGCAAACCTGGTATTTGTGTGAGCGTTCAGTGGATAAGAGGTTGCACACTACAGGGAATGCCTCAAAGCAGTGGGTTTCAAACTTTTTAAGCTGTGTGTCCCATTCCAAATAATGTAGTCTACCATGTACCCCCATCTGAGATAGGGTCGTAATACATCTATGATTAGACTGCCAAGTCTGACTAAATAAAACGTGTTGTCCACCATTACAGGATTTTTCTTGCATACCCCCGATGAGAGCTCGTGTACCCCAAGGGATACGCGTATCCCAGTTTGAAGAGCACTGCCTCAAAGGAACTTGGGTACTGGGGTACAGCTATTGTTAGTCTGCAAGGCAAAGTGAGGGCTGGCAAAGCCCAGAGAAGACTGCCTGGGAGGCTCACAGGCGGGCGGTGTCAGGGCGCTGATACCCAGTTATGCACAAACAAGTCTTCCTCATGTGGGAGGGAGGGGGATGAGAAGTAAACTCAGTCCAGTGACCCGAGAACCATCACCAATGCAGACACTGACAGCGAGGGGAGGACATGAGTATAAAGCTACTGTATGTATCCAAAATGGAAAGACTGGTGAAGGAAGGGTTCACAGAGAAGTGGGTTTTGCAGAGAGATACGGAGGAGGGAGGAGATGCTTGCAGCACTGAAGCAATTCCAAATGTGGGAGAGGGATGGCCACGGGGGTAATGGTACCTTATGCAAAGTTGGGATTTGCTGCCTTCATAATCACTCCATACCCATCCTTCCACCAAGCCACTGCCAGCAACTCAGGCAATCCCTTCTTTGTGCCAGTCTCTTCCCCAATGTCCCTGTCCCTTCCATCTCAGGCAGGTGCATTTAAATTCCCAGTTGTGTCCAGAAGCCTGTATACTGGCTTAGAGGTGGAAGAGAATGAGAATAACCTCACTGCTATTCAAGCAAAGCCCTTGGATATGTGGCTTCTTAGGCAGCCGCCCCCTTAGACCAGTGGTCCTCAAACTTTTTATATTGGCAAACCCTTTCATGCAACAAGCCTCTGAGTGCAACCCCCCTTATGAATTACATTTTAAAAAATATTTAACACTATTTTAAATGCAGGAGGCAAAGCGGGATTGGGAATGGAGCTGGGGAGGGGATCCCAAGCTGACAGCCCCACCAGGTGTGAGGCTGACAGCTCACAACCCCCACGTAATAATCTTGTGACCCCACTGAGGGCAGGTCACGACCCCCAGTTTGAAGACCCCTGCCTTAGACTATGCTAAACCCAAATCTACACAAGCCAGGAAACAAAATTTAACCTGAAACTGCACCCTATTCCATTGTGCCTTTTCCCTCATTCACGAGATATCAGGTTGCTTGCAGTTTGAAGACCCTCTGCACATTGGGGTAATGATCAGTGCTAAAACACCAGCCATTCCCGATACACTAGAGGACAGAGGGTAAGGAGTGATATCCTGCCCTTACTTTCATCAGCAGCATATGGAGGCGTGGTGAGGTTTAATGTATAGTTCAAGAGCCTCCTTCCTAAGGCAGGGCAGGATCGTTCAAGGCAAGCCAGGGAGTGCTGGAAACAGAACAGTATGCTTCTGCAAGGGAGCACGGCACAGTAGCAGGTCTGCTAGCCAGCTGAGGGCCTGGTCACACACCCTACCTGCAGGGCCAGTGCAACCATTTAGGCGACCTAGGCAGTCGCCTAGGGCGCTAGGATTTGGGGGGCGCCATTTTCTTCGGCAGCAACCGCGGCGGCTGGATCTTCGGCCGCCCCGGTCGCCGCCGGCATTTAGGCGGAGGGAGCTGGGACAGGGGAGCGCGGGGAGGGCCGCCTGCAGCAAGTACGGGGTGGGGGCGGCATGCAGAGGAACTCCCCGCCCCAGCTCACCCCTGCCCCACCTCCTCCCCGAGCACGCCGTGGCTATTTCACTTCTCCCGCCTCCCAGGCTTGCGGCGCCTAAGTTGATTGGCGCTGCAAGCCTGGGAGGCGGGAAAAATGAAGCAGCGACAGCATGCTCGGGGAGGAGGCAGGGCAGGGGTGAGCTGCTTCACTTCTCCTGCCTCCCAGGCTTGCAGCGCCAATCAGCCACAGCGTGCTCGGGGAGGAGGCGGGTCAGGGGTGAGCTGGGGTGGGGGGTGCCTCAGGGCGGGGAGCTGCTGCGGGGGGGCGCCTCAGGGCGGAGGGGGGGCGCCTCAGGGCGGGGGTGCGGGGAGGGCGCAAGGTGGAAGTTTCACCTAGGGCGCGAAACATCCTTGCACCGGCCCTGCCTACCTGGATCCCACTTCCTTGGGGCCATGTGCCTGAGACCACAGTAGCTGAGTTAGGTGGGATTCCTGTCTTGTTGCTATGTGAATGCACTGTGACTGGTGGAAGAGAGGAGACTCCTATATCTTCTTTCCCACCAGTGCACCAGCTCAGCTTAGGGCAGGGTTTGGCCACAGCAGGAGTGAAAGGGTTTTGCAATACAAATGCTGCACTGAATCAGTCTCTCCTTACACCTCAAAGCACATTTTTTTTCCTCCTGTTGTTGTGGCATGTCATTATTCAGGTAAAAGACAAGCTTCAACAGGCACCACACGCTCTGGTGATCATGGAGACAAGCAATTCAGAAACCTCTTTGGCCCCCAAAGGCAAAGAAAGTATTCACGGTCTGGATGTTTCACATACCTTTGGTATACACAGTTTTTAGAGGCTGTATTGGTGTATTGGCCAACAAGAATGTTTCATAAGGGAATTGTGATGAAACAAAAACCTGCGCTGACCCCTTCAAGCTGAATGCAGTTCATACTAAGGGTCACACAGTTCTCATTTTCTTATCCAAATACTACTGTGGCTTTAGCCTGGGAACAGAAGTGGACTAAAAGGAAAGGAAGAATTGGATGGCAGCAGGGAGGCTAAAACCCAGGGCTCCAATGTTAAATGTTCAACAAGGAGGACTCCCAATTCAACTTCTCTCCTTCCCTCTCAGGCAGTAAATATTGTATTACGGTAGCATGGAGAAGCCCCAACTGAGAACAAGGTCCCATTTTTCTAGGCACTGCATACACGCATAGTAAAAGGCCATCCCTGCACCAAAAAGTTCACAGTTAAATACACAACGGAAGTATTATTAGCCCCATTTACAAGTAGGGAATGCAGGCAGAGATTAAGTGACTTTCCCAAGGTCACACAGGAAGCCTGTGGCAGAGGTGGGCCCTGATCCAAGATCTCCCAAGTCCTAGTGCAGGGCCTAAGTCACAAGGCCATTCCTTCCTCGCTGTTTTGCCTTAACAAAGAAACAGTATTTCCCCCTCCATTTGAGCCCTAGCAACACTGCCAGAGTTGCAGTCCAGTCATGAAGTTTTCCATTAGTGAGAAGGTCAGATGTAGCTCTAGTGAGTAATGAGCAGACACTGGGGAATATTGCACAGCCTGCATATCGAGGGTTAAATAGTACTCTCTGATATTTGCATGCTATTCCCATCAACTTTCAGACCAGAATCGAGCCAGGAGTATTTTGGTCTTTCCATATAATCCTTGGGAATTACATTTTTATTATTTCCAGGTTTCTAGCTCTTTCCATTGCAACAAGGCTTCACAACTGCTGCCTTATCGACATAGCTTTCAAGAAAACTATCTCCAGACAAATACCCGAGTGTGACCCATAACCTCCAAGAGATGCTCCATTTTCAAAGCCTAGGTCTGGAGCTGCTTAAATATCATAATTACTCCACAAAAGCACCCTATGAAACACACTGTCTGTTGGCTGCAGGGTAGGCACTAAAATAAGGTTGCTACACTCACCCTCCATCTGCTCACTTTCTGAATGCAAGCGTAACACCCCCCATTCTGCAAAGCAGGACTTTCCTGTCCAGTGGCATAGGCTGGAAAAGATTAAGGGTTTTCCTTTCCCTTCACTCCCTGGCACATTTCTCTCCATTTCCCAGTCTTCCTTCCCCTGATATAATTACAATGCAGCACCTTTACCCCAGACAGAGGTTAGGTCGATGGTACACAGGTTCTTTAGCTACACAGAGCCTGCGATGAAGTGATACGGACTGCACTCACTGACAACTCAGCCTTTTACATTCCAGGGGCTGAGAGCCAGGCTGGGATCTCCCATGCTGCTGACTGGTATTGCACCATTTGAATGATTTCAGATACACTTAGGTAGGTAACATATTGCTATTGGATTCGCAGATCTGGAAAGCATTACATACTCTCTGTGCTAGTTTTCAAGAATACGAGGGATGGAAAAACTCAAACTGATCTATATGATGACACCAGTCCTCAAACATACCCACACCCTGGTGTGTCCCATTTCTGAAGCCTGGGCGGCAGAAGAGAGCCAGCCACATAAGGAAACAGTTGGCCTGCTCTCTTCTTCTTGCCCACTGAGGTTGGCTCCCACCAGACAGCAGCTTCTTCTTAGCTAACATCGCATCACCATGTTGTGCCCAAAAGAACCCGCACAATGTCTGGGTTCCGCTTGGCAGATGCGGGCCAGCCAGGTTGGTATTTCCACTCAAACCTGTTACCCAGACCAAGAGCGGCAGTGTGAACACAAGACAGGGTACCTGGGACTCCTGAGCTCTAATCACAGTGTGAACACTAGTTCCCTCTGTGGCCCCGGGCTGTTAAAAAGCTCAGCTGACGACCTCCCGCCCGAGATGAGCCTATACCCGACCCTGCAACTGAACTTTGGACAGAATGTGGGGGGTTGAAACCCAGAACAACATCCAAAGGTTGCAACTCCATCTCTGCTCTGTCTCCCTTGCCTACACCCCCTTAATTTTTCCTCCCCTCACCAGCTGTTGTCTCAAATGGGATTACCTGATAGCATTTGATGCCTCTTTGGGGTGCAGTCTGAAAGACACGGTATGAAATAAAGCTGAACTGTATTGCACAGTATCAAAGACATGGATGGGACTGTAAAAAACACCAGGGTGGGATTGTTAAAGAAATAGGCATGGTGTTGCCATGATTGTGAGCTCTCTTCCTAGGAAAGGTGCTGTGGTTCTGCAGTCACTGCATCTGGGTCTTCCATTGCATGAACTGAAACAGCCCCACCAAGGAGCTAGGTTTTTAGTGAATGAATGAAGCAGTCTCTTATCTTGCACTTAGCCTCATTCATGCTGGGTAGCTCCCTGGAAAGAGGAAACATTTATCTGAAATGCCAGAGTTATCAAACAGGGGGTATGGCTACACTTACGGTTTGCAGCGCTGGTCATCCAGCTGTGTAGGAGCAGCGCTGGTGTGTGGCCACACTCACAGCTACCAGCGCTGGTGTGTGGCCACATTTGCAGCATTAGCAGCGCTGCTGGGAGTGATGCATTATGGGCAGCTATCCCAGCATTCAAGTGGCCGCAACATGCTTTTCAAAAGAGGGGAGTGGAGTGGGGTCTAGTGTGACAGGGAGTGGGGGGAGAGAGAGAGGGGATTTTTAGAGCCAACACTGTGTGTTTAGCTTCCTGACTTGAAAAATCAGAACATGTTTCCAACCCCTTAGTCTTAACTCTTAATTGCAAACAGCCTGCAGCCAACACGACTCCCCGCTGTTTCATTCACTCCCTGCCTGCCTCTCATTTGATTGTTTACAGCCAGGTACAGATGATCACAGCAAACAGGAGCTCTGTTTGTTTTTTAGATAAGCGGCAACGGCAACGGAGCTCTGCACGGAGCTCGTTCACAACAAAACAAAGAGAGGCTGCATAACAAAACAAAGAGAGTAATTTATAAAAGCATTCTGGGATACATCCTTATACCCTGGAGGCCAATCACAGCGCTGGTGTGTGGCCACACTTGATGACCAGCGCTGCAGCACCAGCGCTGGAATCCTTATTCCCCATGCTGAGTGAGGTGTACGGCCAGCGCTGCAGCCAGGGAGTTGCAGCGCTGGAAGTGCCCTGCAGGTGTGGCCACTTACTAATTGCAGCGCTGGTGGAGGCTTTCCAGCGCTGCAAATCGCCAGTGTAGCCATACCCAGGGAGGGGTGGCTGTCAGCAGGTGTTGTGGACTACAGAGGAGAAGGCAGGAAATCCCCTCAGACTCAGCACAGCCAGGCTGGCAACTCTAATATGTGGCCTCCTCTACACTAGGAAATTAGGTTGGTACAACTAGGTAGCTCAGGGGGTGAAAAATCCACACTCTAGAGTAACAGTTATACTGATCTAATCCTCAGTTTAGACAGCAGTAGGTCGACAAGAGGCCTCTCTCTGCCCATGACTACATTCAAAGCTGCTTTCATCAGACACAAGTCTTGCCTCATGGTTATAGATGTTGATACTTTAAACCATTTCAGTGTACTATTATTCCCATGCTAATAAGCAAAGGCTTCGAAAACAAGGACATTTACCGCCCCCTAAAGAAGCCAGCCCCCACGTCTCCCTCTCCTACCCCAAGAGGCCAGAGCTGACGCTACTCATGTTTTCTTTCCCCAAAAGGCTAGGACTAATGCTGCCCTCAAAGTCATATTGAGACCACAGCCTCTAAGATTCAAATCATCACCAGGCAAAATGAACAGAGAAAGGAAAGAGACTTGCACTTTGGTGCAAATTGCTTTAACCCTTAGGATCCTGGTTTGCCCTGACTGCCAGCCAAATAAATGCTGTGGAGGAGAGACCGCATGCATCTGCAGTCTCTGAAGAGTTAACTCAGCTCCAAAGGAGTCTCTATTTCAACTCCCATCATAGTTCCACTTGACAAACAGCCCATTATTCACTCCCCCTTTCCTGTGCAGTGGCAGGGAGCAGGAACTACCATGACAAGCCTGCGCTGAGATTCCAGTACAATACAATTTATTGGCAGACTGGACATCAGCCACAAGGAACTCACCCTCCACAGTTGCTTGACAAAGAACAAAGGAATGTTTGTGCCAGCTGTCACCAACGCAAGCTGCTTCGCTAATCAACATCATCATCCCAGGCTGAGAAATACCAGGGTTCCTATTGGAAGTGAGCAAGAGAGATTCCAGCCGCCAGAATGGTCACTATTGTCTAGAAATAGAGTGCAGACCCATGACCCTTTGCCATGTTCCAATTCTTGCTTCCCATCTTCACCCCTTTAAACCACCCACAGACTTTCCATTCCTCCACCACAAGCGAGAAGCAACGAGAAATTTCACAAAACTCCCCACAGGAACATTACGGGAAAGAAATATGATTCTTTACTGCTGGCAAACACCCTCCTTCTTCCCCCCTTGAGGAAGAAGAAGAATAGCATGGCAAAAAAAAAAAGGCAAGCCAAAACCCCACTGCAATAACATTTAATAAGAGACCAAAGGGGTTTGGCCAGGAACATCCTGAATTCAACAGAATAATTGTTCCAAGACATTTAGGTCTAAAAACAAGTCACTAAGATTAAGAAACCTCTCCCTCTCTGTAAAGAGCAGGCCAAGCCAGGGTCACGAAGCAAAGGTTTCATTATGATCTTGTTAAAAGAGAGACTGGTTGCCATGAATTACAGTCCCAGAAGAAGGGATGAAGTCTATGTAATTGCACTACCCAGGCTCAGCCTTCCACCTTTGGAAACTATTCCCACCTCATTCCTTCATACTAACTTAATAGCCCCATAAAACAAAATATTATGCTACCGAACCGCCCTGTTCCATCTAGGCGTTTGTATCCTGGCTTTACCCAGTTCTAATCCAGTTGGCGGGTGAACAGAAGAAGACAGTAGCAAAAAATAAATACAAAAAAATGAAAACAATTCCAAGGAACGTAAAGCCTGACTGCTCGTCGTAATTAAAGACCCTGGCCCAAAGCCTCAGCTCGTGTAAATCTTCCTTGCTCCAATGAAGCTACGCTGATTTATACCAGCTGAGGGTCTGGCCTTCCCATGGCACTGTTTTAAAGACCACTATCTCTTAGCTAAAGTTTGGTTTGCGTAACTACCTTCTAAAAGCAACCCCTGTCCTGTCCCATGTTTCCAGTGGATAGAACATCCTTCAGTTCCTGTTGCAAACTGTTGTACCACGTTGCTGGCTGCTGCTAAATGGCAGCCATGCTTCACCTGTTTGTATATTGTTTGTATGCAGGTGGGTGGAAAGGGCTATGCTGTGAGGTGAGAATCCCCAGCAAAGTGATACAGTAGCACATCCCTTAAGTGACAAGAGATCCATCCAGATGCTACCGGAAAGCCACCACCAGTTCTAACCATCACAGCTCCTTGGCTACAGCTTCATGCAGTTTAGGTGATAAGCAAACAAGTTTAGCATTTTGCAGAGGAGCAAAGACAGGGCTTCTGACTCCAGTTTAGGACTGGAGAGGGAGGTGGGTCAGGAAGCGGGACCCTGTGTCAAGCTCCTTGTCAGACTTTGAACAAGTCACTCAGTTTCTCTGTGCCTCTATTTCCCCATCTGCAAAATGGGGATAAAATATTTCCCTATCTCAGAGGGGTGTTGTGAGGACAAATTGATTAATGTTTGCAAAGTGCTTTGAGAAGCACAGACTGAAGTTGCTATAGGAGTATAAAGCATAATGGACTAGATCCTCAGCATTGATTACACTGGACCTACCCCAAATTATACCAGTTGAGGAATAGGGCCAATTATTTCCATCTTCCTCCCTAGCACACAAATATTTAACCACCAGAAATATGAATAATATTGTAAACAGCAAAAAGAGAACATTGGTGAGCTTTGAGGAGGGAAATGCATAAAACTCGTTACATTCTTCTTCTGTGATATCACAACAAAGCATGTTCCTTAATGGCAAGGGGACTGTATTCATTTTTCTCTAGAAAATGAAAGCTTGTGAAAGCTTAAGTGATTATGCCAATAAAAATACAACTGGAGCGTTCTCTTACCAACATGGAATGTTAGGAGGACACAGTGTACTAGAACTGTTTAGCACATGTCACAGCCTCACTGCCAGAGCAACAAATGAAGAGGTTCGGGGTATGGTTAGGAACCAATTGGTGGGATTTAATTGTACTGATGCATTTCCATGGTAATGGATGGCTGTGTTGATTTGTAATGGGACATGGAGCCTTGCACCTCAAAGCTGATGGTTGAAACATGGTCGAGGTCTGTAGTGATTTTTAGAAGGCTGTTTGGTGGTCTTAGTTCTGTTGCTACTGAAGAAGTGTTCACATTGCAAAATTCACCACTACAGTTAGCAGGGACAATGATTGAATTAGCATAGAGGCAGGACTACTCCCTCATCCTCAGAGCACAAATCATCATAGAATCAGAACTGGAAGGGACCTCGAGAGGTCATCTAGTCCAGCCCCCTGCACTCATGGCAGGACTATTATCTAGACCATCCCTGGCAGGTGTTTGTCTGACCTGCTCTTAAAAACCTCCAATGACAGTCTCCACAACCTCCCTAGGCAATTTGTTACAGTGCTTAATGTCCAACTTAAACATCCCTTGCTGAAATTTCAGACCACTGCTTCTTGTCCTGTCCTCAGAGGTAAAGGAAAACAATCGTTTTCCCACCTCCTTGTAACAATATTTTATATACTTGAAAACAGTTATGTCCCCTCTCAGTCTTCTCTTCTCCAGAATAAACAAACCCAATATTTTCAATCCGGGTCAGGAGTGAGGCACAGGGTGGAAAAGTTTATACTTCATGCTTATAGCCTGTGATGTAGCTAGCCTGTGAATAAATAGTGCACATTCTCCAGCACTAAACCTTTTGTTTAAAAATCAGACTATCATTCCTAGTGTCATGGACCATACGGCCTTGGATAAGGTTCTTGCTAGTATGTTCCCACACAGATGCCGAGAAGCGGCCAGCTACCAAGGAAGACTTGTTAGCCAAAGCTGCCCTCCATAGGATAGAGGTGAAACAACAACTTCGAGAGTTTTCCTTAAGAGCTGAAATCAAAGCGGAGTGATTTTACCAGAACTGGCTCCAGTTCACCTTTGCTAGTGTAAGGGCTTGTCTACACAGGGAGTTATTCATTATTAACTCCCAGTAGTTTCATAGATTCTAAGGCCAGAAGGGACCACTGTGATCATCCAGTCTGATCTCCTGTATAACACAGAATTTAGGACTCCCCCAAAATAATTCCTGTTTGAACTACAGTATCTCTTTTAGAAAAACACCCAGTCTTGATTTTAAAATTGCCAGTGATGGAGAATCCACTACAACCCTTACTAAATGGTTCCAATTGTTAATTACACTCGCGGTTACAAATGTATACCGTATTTCCAGTCTGAATTTGTTTCACTTCAACTTCCAGCCACTGGATCTTCTTAAACCTCAAACTCCTAGGCCAAAGGGCCCATTATCGAATATTTGTTCCCCACGTAGGTACTGAAGACTCTAATCAAGTCAACCCTTAACATTCTCTTTGTTAAGATACATAGAGATTGAGCACCCTGCACCTATCACTATAAAGCATGGTTTCCAATCCTTCAATCATTCTTCTGGCTCTTCTCGGAACCATCTCCAATTTCTCAACATACTTCTTAAACTGTGGATACCAGAACTGTACACAGTATTCAGCAGCGGTTGCACCAGTGCCAAATATAGAGGTAAAATAACTCCTCCACTCCTACTCAGGAGTCCCTTGTTTATACATCCAAGGATCACTTTAGCCCTTTTGGCCACAGTTTTGCTCTGGGAGCACTCGTATACCTGAATAAGCATGTCCACCCATGGAGTTAACCAGGGGAAGTTAATCAGATATAACCATGTGTAGATAAGTCCAAAGTTTTCAAAAAATAAGGGCCAAGGATTTTCCAAAGTGACTAGTGATTCTGAGTGACCAACATGAGACACATTTCAGAGGCCTGCTATTCAGACAGTGCTCTCTGCACATCAGACCCCTTTAAAGTGTCTCAGGTTGGGCACCCAAGATCTGAAAAAAGTTGCTTTTTAAAGTCTTGCCCTGGAAGATTCAAATCTTTGAATTAAGAGCAAAATGAGCAGAGAAGACAGTCTAACTGAGGCAACACATGACAGTTAATAGTAGGGACAGGCATTGCAGAATTTGCCTCTCAGAGTCCAAAAGGGATGAGGAGTCTGAAGTCAGAGCAGAGAACCCTGGAAGTCACCCCTTTCCCGGGACATCCCATACTGGCAAGAGAGCCTGAGTAGTCCAGCAATCTTTTCAAAACATTGGCGCCCTCTAGTGTGCATTACCGGCAAAACATCGTATGGCAAAAGTGTGTTCCAATCCCTTCCCTTTTTAAGTACACCTCTTCTGTACTGTAGTATGTGGACTAGTAGCTGGTATATTATTAGGGGACATTTTCAAACCAGTGGCTGATAGTGCTGAATGAAAGGCATCACAGATCAGAAAACGTCTTTGACAAACAGACAAAATGTAGCATCAAAGCACAAGATGGAAAGGTGCTTGTATAGTAAGTGGTGGGAGCCACAGAGGTATCTAGTTAAACAAGTCCAGCAATGTTCCCACACACACACTTGCAGTGACATGAAAATGATGGGCTGAGAGATACCCAAAGGAAAATGAAAAAACCACAATCCTGCCAATTTCCCCTAAAGGAAGGTTCCATCCAAATTTGGCATTCTGTTTATATAAGTGCACACATGACCTATAATCATGATTAAAGCAGAGAATCTATGACAATTTTTGCTTTTTGGCAATTAATGCTTGTGGAAAGACAAAATGAGCACACTGAGTGAGAAAATCCACTTATGAGCATGCAAAAGTATCACATATCCACATCCAGTGATAACTATTTGCCCTTTCAAATCCAGACAACCCCTGAATTAGAGGTTTTCCCAATTTTCATTAATTGAACTGTATAACTGCTGAACAATGGATCATCCTAAATCATAGCTTCAAATACGTAGCATTGAATTATAGGCAAAGATCACAAAGAATTAAGATAAATCCTTTCAGGGTTGAAGTTGTGAGGATGCAAAAACCACAACTGAGGTTCTTTTCAAAGCCATTTAACATAAGAACAGCCATACTGGGTCAGACCCTCCATCTAGCCCAGTATCCTGTCTTCTGACAGTGGCTAATGTCAGATGCTTCAGGCTGTGGCTACACTTGCATTTCAAAGCGCTGCCGCGGCAGCGCGCTGAGCGCGCAGTGTAGTCAGCGCGCCGCAGCGGGAGCTCTCTCCCAGCCTCCACCCCCCTGTCCCCCATGAAGGGCGGGCGCGGAGCGCGCTGGGCGCGCGCTGCGCTGGGGCTTTGACTACACTACTGGCACACAGCGCCGCAGCATGCAGCGGCAGTGCTTTCAGTGTGTGCTGCACCCTGCGTGCCAGCTGCTGCAGCCAGCCTCAGAGTGAATGAACAGAACAGGGCAATTACTGAGTGATCCATCCCCTGTTGTCCAAGTATCTGGCAGTCAGAGGCTTATGGACATTCAGTGCATGGGGTTGTATCCCTGACCATCTTGGCTAATACCCACTGATGGACTTATTCTCCACAAACTTTTCAAATTCTTTTTTGAACACAGTTATAATTTTGGCCTTCACAACATCCCCTAGCAACAAGTTCCACAGATTGACTGTGCCATTTAAATGAAATGAATGCTACCAATATGTAGATACAGAACAGAGATTTTAGCAGCATTTTCACTGCACTGTAGAATATCAAACATGATGTTTTCTACTGCTTTGTCATCCTACAATGACATGATCACACTTGACAAGTTTGGGTTACACTCACGCATCCTTGTTTTGGAGAGGGGAGACTGCCTCATTTGTCGTACTCCCCCTCTCCAGGCCCCTTTAAGCTCTGCTCTCCTCCCTAAGGTCCCACATTACATTAAGCGTCCCTCTAAGAATGTTGTGATTTGTGAGCCTCACCCTGCTTGAGATTTAAAGCTATAACAACACTGTTTTTAAATAGCACTTAATACCCTGTAAAGTTGCTCCACAACGCACACAGCCCTCAATGCTTAGGGAGTTTCGGGGACAAGCCTAGAGCTGGACTTGGATTGCTTGTAGCTTTTTAATAACTCCTGCTTGTAAAGCAACTGAGACATATTAGCCCAGCTTGCAGAAATGGGGATTTACAAGAAGGCTTATTTAAAACAAGCAATAGTGACACACAGTGGCACAGATGACAAAGTGATTGATCCTTGGCCCTTAATAATATATCTTTGTGCCTTCAGGGCTGCACAAAGGGGCTGAGTATTTCCCCAGCAGGGGGTTATCCTGGAGTGGTGTAGAGCTGCCAACCCTTCCTGACCCTTGGTACAGGGACCATCGGGGCCGCTGGGCATGGAAGGCATTCCAGGGAGGGGAGGTGCCAGATTTGGAGTGCACTGCCTTCTGCTGATCCCTGTGAAATGGCCCATACGGAACCATTATAGCCAATGCAAGTTAGAGCAGCCACAGGGTTTCTCTAACTTGTGCCAGGGGCTGACTTAGCCCCAGGATCAGTCAGCGGCAGCTGAAAATTGCACCCAAAGAATAAGGAAAGAGTTTTATGTTTTTACATTATCAACTGAGGGGAGAACAAAATACCCCTCAGCAGCTGAATCAATTGTTATAACTGCAAGACAGAAGTAAAAAACAACTCAACCACTCACCCAAATTTTGTGCTGAGTGTCCCACCCAGGGATGATCCAATGATTACTCCTATTCCAAAGCAAAGTCCAAGTTTCCCTAATGCATCTGCACGCTCAGCAGGAGTAGTCAGATCTGTAATGACCATCTGAGCACCTACACAGATATTTGAAGAAACTTGATAAGGAACATTGAACTAAAAGAAACATACTCCGGAGTCTGAATGATAAATCTATTTCTTGAGGTGACCATGCACAAATGCAAATGGCAGAGCTCTTCCAGAGGTCAGGCCTTGTAACACTGAGCCAGATCCTCATGCAATGCCCCACTGAATGGGAACTGACCCCAGGCCCTCTTCATCTAAAAGCACAAACTTCTACTATTTGCACTAAAAGTCTGAGGGCCAGATCAACAAAGAAACTTAGGATATGTCTACAGCTGACTTGGGCTCATGGGCTGTTTAATTGCAGTGTAAAAGTTCTGGCTCAGAGCCAGGGGCAGCTCTAGCCATTTCGCCGCCCCAAGCACGGCGGCACGCTGCGAGGGGCGCTCTGCCGGTCGCCAGTCCCGCGGCTCCGGTGGACCTCCCGCAGACGTGCCTGTAGAGGGTCCGATGGTCCCGCGGCTCCAGTGGACCTCCTGCAGGCACGTCTGCGGGAGGTCCACCGGAGCTGCCTGCCGCCCTCCCGGCGACCGGCAGAGCACCCCCCGTGGCTTGCCTCCCCAAGCACGTGCTTGGCGTGCTGGGGCCTGGAGCCGCCCCTGCTCAGAGCCCAAGCTTTGGAACCTTCTCACAACGCAAGGTCCTAGAGCCCAGAATCCAGCCTGAACCTGGACATCTACCCTGCAATTAAATAGCCCCGCAGCCCGAGTCAGCTGAAACGGGCCAGCTGTGGGTTTTTAACTGCAGTGTAAACATACCCTTAAGCTCTTAAAACCCTTTGTGGGTTCAGCCCAGTAGTCAGGAGAAGAAGACTCAGAACCTCTTATGTGGACCAACTGCTAACGGGGTGAAGAACAGCTATGTGTAATCCACATTTACACAGTGCGGCTTCGTTACCTAAACTAGTGATACTCCATCAGCAAGACAGATTTACACCAGCTGAGCATCTGGCCTGGTAGTTTTTACTGGACACAAACAGCTGGAGCAAAAAAGAATGGAATGGTGCGAATGAAAGCCATTGTAATGCAGCTTGCCAGGTCTGAGGTGCTCACTAATGCTGACGTGCAATTTGCTAGGCTGTGTGTGACTGCATGTTGCTAAAAAATTATTCTGGGACAGTTCTTACTTGAGTGAATGCAGCTGAGAAATTTGAAATAGTGCACTGCAGTGAAGGACATGTGCAGTTTATTTTATTGATACAGTTTATTCCATTGGAATGAATTCTGATCTGCTAAACAGACACAGCTCCTAACTCTGTAATAAAATCAGGGCATGGAAAAACCCACTCACTCACTGCAAGTTGCAATGAGTGGGGCCAGGGAGCTTTTGACCTCCTGTTTGGGTAGAGGGGGAAGAAAGGAACAGAGCTGCTCAAGTGCTGCTGTTCCTTTAACAGCAAGACTGGGAGGGAGCAGAGATGCTCAGGCATCTAGTTCTTTTTCTGAGAGGGTGTGGGCTGGAGGAGCTATGCTTTTAACAGAATTAGTGGTAGGCAGGAAGCAAAATAGCCTGTGAGCCGCTGCTCCTTAAAAATTGTGGGGGTGGGGGGAGACTCTAAAAGAATAGGGCCCAGCTGGCTGAAAATGCTGGGAAGCTGAGAGCTTTATGCACATTCAGGAAAGCAGTGGAAATGGCGGCTGCACAAGGAAATGTGCCCTGTAAAGGCGTTCATTGATGGGGGTGAATTGGTTCATTGGGGGGAATGAAGATCCATGGCTTTGAAGGGCATAGTAAAGTAGCTTAGTGCTCAAGCAAGTGGATATCAGTGAAACTTTTCAAGCCCAAGTAAAAATGATCAACTACGCTTTGCACTTCTATAGCACCTTTCATATGAGGGCCTCAGGACCCTTCACAGCCGTGAACAAATTAAGCTTCACAACACCATGGTGCGGTGCGGTGTGGTGAGGCCAGGAGGTCAGCATTGTCATCTGCCATTTACAAACGGGAAAACTGAAGCACAGAGAGACTAAGCTGCGATGCTGTGTAAATGAAAGAGGACCATTTGTATCATTGTTGTTGCCACTGTTATATAATTGCAAGAAAACTTGCACAAACTATGGGGTTAAGGAAAAAGTTATGATTTGCTAAGTACGATTATCCTGTTTATAGGCATGTATCATCTTTGTATCTAAAGACTACTGGCTATCTCCAACATGTGTGTTGTTCCTAGGTGACACCCTCCAAATAGATTTGCATCAGGACTAGACACCTATGTGTTGATGGCCCATTAAAGACACTCAGCTCACAAGGGCCACTGAAGAAATTCATCCCGCCCAGTAAGCCTTTCCAAGTGGATGCCTCAGAAAGAATATGGGCAATGGCTGCCCCTGTGAGCAGGGGCGGCTCTACAAATTTGGCCGCCCCAAGCAATGATGCCCGGGAGGCGCCCCCGAGCCGCGGGAGCAGCGGACCTGCCGCGGGCATGACTGCGGAGGGTCCGCTGGTCGCGCGGCTCAGCTGGACCTCCCGCAGCTGCGGGCGGTACGCTGGTCTGGCGGCTCCGGTTGAGCTGCCGCAGTCATGCCTGCGGGAGGTCCAGCTGAGCCGCGGGACCAGCGAACCATCCGCAGTCATGCCTGCGGCAGGTCCGGTCGTCCCCGGGCTCCGGTGGACCTCCCGCAGGCATGACTGCGGCAGGTCCACCGGCCCAGCCTGCCGCCCCGCTGGGAAAGGGCCGCCCCAGGCGGCTGCTTGCCCCGCTGGGCTCTAGAGCCGCCCCTGCCTGTGAGTCAGCAAAGCATGTAAGGACATGTGACCCTGGACTCCATCTTGGGCCAGTAACTTTCTATGAACCTGAGCTGTGGGCTTTGTTTGGGACAATAAATTTCCATGCACATGGCAAAGGATATAAAAGACCTCCGAGAGACCTCCATTGTGCCTCTTTCCTGATCTAATTCTCCGGACTGTGGATTTACAACTAAAAGGAGCATCTTGAACTATGGTCTGAGGACCTTCCAATCTTTTGGACGTTACCAGAGAGACTTTACAAACCAGCAGCCTATTCCATCACTGCTACAAACCTGATATCAGGACTTTGCAATCATTTGTATGTATGGGATCTATTAACCATTTATAACTCTCTTCTTTTATGAATGAATCTTTAGTTAGTTTACCGACAATGTGATATTTGGGTAAGATCTGAGATTCAGAATGACCTGGGGATACGTGTCTGATCCTTTGGGATGCGTAAGAACCTCACACATGGTGAAATTGGTTTTCAGTAACCTCTCACTATATTAGGCTGGGTTGTCTGGATGAGAGCCATGGGCTGGAAAGGGAACTGTGTTTGTCTTCTGGTTAACCAGTCTGGTACTGCAGAAGCTCTTTTGTTACTGGCTTGGTGAATCCAATTATAGAATAAACCACCATTTGTGGGGTGGGGATTGTCTGCCCTATTTCTTGCAGTCTGCCCTGAGTGTGGCATTCTCAGTGTGGTCTATCCCAGGCACCCGATCACATAAGTGACTTGCTCTAGCTCACACAGCAAATCAGTGGCAAAGCTGGGAATAGAATTTAGTTGTCCTGCATCCCAACCACCTCCTCTAACCATTAAACACAGCGCCTCATGTCCTTAAAACCCAACTACTTAGAGACTGATTCTGCAACACTTATTAGTCCTACCGACTTTAACCTCCTCGTGTGAGGAAGAATTGCAGGGTCAGGCCCTATAAACGGATTGGAAAATACTGACCCCAATATTTGGGTCATCTTCTCATGACATTACCTGGTAGCCCATGCATAAACACGGATGGAATTCTGGACAGGAAGAGAAGTGGGATGCTGGTGGAGACGGACAGTAGCAGAAAGAAGGCAGATCCAGAGAGATATGAAAGAATTAACGCAGCTCGGGTGCCACACTGGTCAGCAAACCTAGCATATAAATTACGCATCATTTTAGAAATGGAACTGTTTTAGCAATTGTAAATACAATACATCCAGGCTGGCAATGCTATGCTGTCATCCATCCCACCCCACAACATTGATCAGATTTTTCACTTTTGAAAACCTGGCCCCAATTGTGGGTACTGCGCACTTGAAAATGTGGCCCTGTGCGAAGTCTGAAGCTTTGTCTGGACTGGGATTTAGCATTGTGGTGTTAAGCCCTTCCAGCTAACATAGTACCTAATGCATTCTAAAATTCTGTGCTAGCATTTTTCAAATATGTTGGTTAAAATGTTTTAAATCTAACCACACATCTTTAAATCCTGGTCTAGACAAATCCTGAGAGTGCTGTAGAAACAGTTATTCGTGACTAGACATAAAAGTCACCACAAGCTAGGCACTGCTAGGCTGTTTAAAGGGTTCTATTAATATTCATTTTGTTTGGGTTTTCTACTATGGTTATCAACAATTGTGATGTGGCATAAAAATTAGTTATGTTAAACTAAGGAAGCAGAGAATAGAGTATGGCTTGGCCTAAAAAAAAAAAGACATCAATTTCTCTAAGGAATGATTTTAAACTGATTTACATTAAACCAGTGCAATTTGGGTGTGTTGACAAGCCCTCAGTAAATTTGGGCTTTTGCTGTTTGTAATCCCAGGAGACCAGTTCATGAGATGATCTGGAGTTTTTTTAAAGAAAAAAATTTAGCAGCTTCAGTGCTTGCAACTTCACGTTAGTTTAAGCAAAGTCATCCAGTTACAAGGAAAACTGACTCATTCTCATACTCTGAGGTCTGCAAAAATGTGGTTAGTGGATTTGTTGTGAATCTCTATTTCCTCATTTTTGCATTTTAACTAACATATGGCATTCCCCTTTATACATATCTACTTTGACATTGAGATGAACAGTTCTCACGGTACCACCCTGGGGAAAGTTTCAATCTCAGATTTGCATAGCAAATTTTGCTTTCAGCCCAGCTACTTTGATTTACACCAGTTATAGAAGTCTAATTAGGATCAGATCCTTATTAGACTTCTATATTCTGTTCCTGTCATCCCTGCATGCATCTCCCATTGCCATCAGTAGGTATTCCACCCACAGAGAAAGAACAGAGCTTCAGAAGTAAGACCCACTTCTCACAGATCCAGATCAAAATTAGTTTCCTCCAGCTCGGTACATTTATAGGGAAAAAAAAATCACTTGAATTATGCCACTTACACCACCTCAGATTTGTAGACAAGAAGGAATTCATTTCTGGGCTGTATTGGTAGGGAAACTGACTATTATTATTAATAATAATTATTTCTATCCTGTTAGCACCTGTTAGCCCTACTGTGCTAATCAAAAGATAGCCCCTGCCTTGGAGAGCTGGCACTGCAAACAGATGGACCGAAAAGCAATCTTCCCAAGGTCACTGGGAAGTGGCAGAGACAGGAATGTAACCCAAGTCTCCTGCATCCCAGTCCAGTGCCCGACCCACTGGACTACTCTACCTCTCCTTTTGTGCATCTCTGAACAGGGATAATCGATTATCTGCTATCTCATCTCTATTAGGTTTTCCAAGGCCATCTCCTCTTCTGTTTGGAGCTGGAGTATGTATCCCATATCAGCAATTTCCTGCAACTGCTCAGAGGCAGAAGCACAGGCAGATCCTCAAGTCTCCCCCCGCCTTCCTTTTGCTAGGGCTGTTTGAACTGTAAATATAGAGTCCTTCTGATTCTGATCACACTGACACCAGTGCAAATCGGGAGCAACTGCACTAAAGTCATTTGCTGTGACATAGTGCAATGCCTGTGTAAATAAGATTCGAATCAGGCACAGAAATTCTATGATTTCCACTAGAACTATTTCTTAGTAGCACTAGGTAATAACAAAAAGCAAAACAGAAAAAGCCAAGTTACACTCATCTTCTGGGTTTCCCAGTCCTGCTCATGTTCATAAAGTTACTCCTTTGCTTGATTTGCAGGACTAAGGCATTAGATTGCAAGCTCTGCAGGGTCAAAATGTTTTGGCTAAGCACACTGTCTGGGTCCAAATAATCAAATTTAGAGAAGTAACTAATACAAAAGCCATTTATTTGTTACAATATTTTTAATTAATATTTATTTCTCTGTAGCCTGTTTAGTAAATCCAGATGGCTTCTTAAAATATTTCTCAAGATTCAGAACTAAGAATAAAGTAGATTTATTTAAAAAAATAAATAACTCTGATCTTCCCTGGGAATGGAAGGTTCACAAGAATGGTTCTTATTTACCTTCCAAAAATAGGACCTCCCAGAAGTTGTAGAACGCCAAAGGTTGTCTGGAGGTAGCCAAATCCAACTGAATCCAATCCCAGGCTCTTCGCCAAGTACTAAATAAAGTGAAGAAAAAGTGAAGTATGTTACATTTCTGAATGTTAAAGAGCTTAATAAGTACAGGACTACTACAGTAATAAGTGATCATGTGCTTCCGTGCAAAATAAAGCAACAGTGCTTGCCCATAGATACAATATAACATGAGGAATATAAAGATTATTTGATAATCAAAAGTCTCTGGCCCGGTTCATCAGCCAGCCTACGTCAACAGGGCTCTACTGAAGTCACCAATTTACATCAGCAGTGGACATAGCTCTCTATTTTTACACTATTGCATGCAGTGTTGTTGTAGCTGTGTCGGTCCCAGGATATTAGAGAGATAAGGTGGGTGAGGTGATATCTTTATTGGACCAACTTCTGTTGGGGAGAGAGAGAAGCTTTCGAGCTACACCGAGCTCTTCAGGTCTGGGAAAGGTACTCAGGGCATAGCTACACTTGCAAGTTAGAGTGCATTAAAGCAGCTCCAGGCACCTTAACTCCCGACCCGTCCACACTGGCAAGGCACTTAGAGCGCCTGGACTCTGCAGCTGGAGTGCTCCTGGTAATCCACCTCCACGAGAAGCATAATGCTTGTTGTGCCCCGGCTGAAACGCCCCAGCATCAGTGTGAATGAGGTGTTGCATTACTGTGCTTTGATCAGCCTCTGGAAACGTCCCATAATCCCCTTAAATCAAGTGGCCACTCTTGTCATTGTTTTGGAATCGGCCATAGGAATGCAGATATCCGCATTCAAAGCTCCGTTTCTGACAGCCAGCATGCGTATCTACTCTGGGATAAAGCAAGCCATTGGTGTGGAATATTGCTTGCTGTGAATGCGAGAGAGAGAGGCGGAGGTGAGGGGGGTCTGAACTTAAAAGACAGCATGCTGACACACTCAGCACCCCAAAAACCCACTCTCTCTCCCCCCACATACACGCAACACACTCCCTGTCACACTCCACCCCACCCTCCGCATTTGAAAAGCATGTTGCAGCCACTTGAACGCTGGGATAGCTACCACAATGCACTGCTCTTTGTGGCGTTGCAAGAGCTGCTAATGTGGCCATGCCAGCGTGCTTCCAGCTGAGTCTGTAAACACTCCGCAGCGTTTTCCCTGCTGCGCTCTCCGAAGGCTGGTTTAACTCCCAGCAGTCTACATCTGCAAGTGTAGCCATGCCCTCAGAAACAGGATCTAACAGATAGTTTAGCATAAGTAGCTAGCACATATTTTAATGGGTCATTCAAGGTGAAGTGGCCGGTTAACATCCCTATAGTCATAGGACAAAAAGGGAGAAGGGATCAGTTGTTGTAATAAGCCATAAATCCAGTGCCTATATTAAGATCATGATTATTAGTGTCTAGCACAGAGATATTTATTTAAGCTCCCGGTGTTGTGCAAGGTTCCTCCCTTTGAGAAAGAGGATGTTCCCCCCCATGGGGGATATGGTGTTTTTGTCTTTTATCATTTTTCAGTGCGAGTTCATTGAGAGCATAGTGATTGCCTGGTTTCACCCACGTTATTGTAAAAAGCTATAAATAAGGTGCACCCAGCGCACTACATGCCCCAATAATGACGATCTGTAACACATTAACTCCCATGACTACAGGGGTGTTAACAGGCCACTTCACCTTGAGCTGTTCCTTGAAATATGTGTTAACTACTTATGCTAAACAATCTGTTCAGCTTGTATTTAGCTGTGACACTCTGAGTATCTTTCCCAGACCTAAGAGCTCTGTGTAGCTGGAAAGCTTGTCTCTCTCACCAAGAGATGTTGATCCAATAAAAAAATATTACCTCACCCACCTAGTCTCTCTGTTTTTACATTGGCATTTTGAGGCAGACAAGGAAGTTCTTAACCACTCAGCTAATTTAACTTTACCCCTCGTTTGCCTTTGGATATGACGTGCACATCACTCTAAGCACCACACAGGAGGATTTTGTGGATCATGTCATCATGCCACCCTGTTTAATCAAGCAAGCTGCATTAAACAAAATGGCACCTGTACTCCCAGTCCCCTCCACATCCCAAAGCTGGAAGCACCCTAAAAAACCGTGTGCCCAAAGGACAGATGCTTCAGACTCAGGCTTTTGCTTTGTAATGTTTAATGTGAACATAACATTCTGAAGCTTCCAAAGCACTTAATACCCCCTGTGCACAGAGTCGCCAGCACTGTAAATCTGACACTTTCACCAGCACTAAATACACCAAGCACATTTTGTAAATGAGAGCGCCACCTTGCATTGCCATATGGAGTACCCTGGAACACCTGATACTGTGCACTGGATAAAATTCATTTGCCTAAAAACGTCCATATGTAGAAACTCACACAAACTACCGCAAGCAGCTTCCTTCTTGTAGCCCAGCCTATACACTTCTTGTAGCCAGCCAACACTTAATACTCCAATGTTAGTTCACCATCCTTGGGTATTTAGAGGGACAATATAAATGCAAGACATTTTATTTTCTGGATAGTTTTACTCACTATTTATTACAGCCAGTATTTGAGAATACTGCCACTGAACGAGTAAAGCAAATAATATATCTAGCGCAGAGATTTCTGTGGGTTTACTCTTTGTATTGGAGACAGCTTGGTGAATAGTCAGCATTTCTTCTGTACGGAAAGTTAGTTTTACTTCTCTCAGAGCCCAGCATGATTACATCAGTCGCCCACAGACAAGCACTAAGAGACCATGCCACAGCGCAGCCACTGGTGGATTGGTTTATGAAAGAGGGGCACAGAGTGGATTGTCTCTGGAGACGTGGAGATGGGAGAGAGCTCTCATAGCAGGCGAGAGAAGAAAAATGAGGACAAGAAAAATAAGAGGAAGACCTCAGAGCTGTGAGTGGAGTGGAAACTACATTTTTACTTGATAATATCCCTTTAAAATGACCTGCAACTAGATTACTGCAGCATCCTCCAGTCTGGCTTTGACACCTGCAACTCTGTGCCCTCTGAAAATGCTGCTACAGAGATCGTCTTCTTGACTGTTCTGATCACACCAACACCACTTTTGAGACACGCCCTTGACTCCCCCTCCTCCACTGCATCCAACACAAATGTCTTGGCCTTCCACGCAGACACCTTCACAATTCAGCCCTGCCATAACTAATCCGTCCTATTATCTTAATGCAACCTCAATCCCCACCTCTACTTGGACAACAGGGCCAGTTGCAATCTTCCACAAACGCTTTTGGTCTCTCTACCACGTAGCCTCTTATAGGTGGGGAGAGTGCCCTGCCAAAATCTGCAAAGCCACTATTGTATTGACCTTCAAATCCCTCCTTAAAACTCACCTCTTGCATGGTGTCTATAGAAAGCTGACACCCGAGAACCACTAGACAAGTGGCACGTTGTGATTACAGGCTCCTGATTGGCTTATTACACAGACATACTGTGCACAAAGCAGTCTGTGCTAAGATAGTCTATTATTGTTACACTATGCTCCCTCCCCGAGCCTGCATGTTAGTTCACCTACCTACTACAGCTTGTGTTTCAGATCATAAACTCTTTGGGGCAGGGACTGCACTTTGTGTTTGCACAGGGCCCAGCACAACGCAGCACACGTCTGATGGAGGCCTCTAGGCACTACTGCAATATAAATAATAGTCATCTGTCTACCGTGCTTAATTGGTAATGAAAGAGGTGCCAGGGCTCAAGCAATTTCATAATTGACGCGGCAAGCCGAAAGGTCCTGGGGATATGAATTGCCAAGCCTAGAGGTACCAGGGCTCAGCCTGGCAAGCTCTGGCACAAATTAAGTACCGTCTGCCTGTCATTACTTATGTGCATCTATTCACCCCAAGTACATAGAGTGCCATGTGAAAGGCCACTACATTCACTTACATCTGACTTTCTCCCCTCTTTCCTGGTAGAAAGTCGCCTCTAATGTTGCTGAAAAACTGAATAGTCTGTGTTGAAAGAAAGTGGTCTGTTCTATTAAAGCAGACTCAAATGGTACTCACTGGAATGATCCCAATCTGCATGAACAAGCAGGTCAGGTCCATGGCTGTAATCAAATAGGTGAGCCGGATCACCTGTTGCCTTTGGATCATATTTTCTGGCTTGTTCTGGTCCTGCAAGATCGCTCTCTTGAATTTCAGCTCCTGTTTCTCTCCTCCAGAGCTGGCCCCTTCATTCATGTTGGCCGGGGAATGGCTTATAACACACTGCCCAGGCTGAAATGTAACCTGAAAGGGAACTTCCAGCTAGGAACAGGAGCTCATTTACATGCAAGGTGCAAAAGTCACATTTGCAATTTGAGGCTTAAGTGCATGAAAGCTGCTGAGTCACTGTGTTTTGCTGAGTATTATTTTTTTATTTCAGTTTTACAAATGGAGATCTTTTGCGTTATCTTTGATCCAGGCATTAGAGTGGATCACTTTAATGACAAGAAATCTCATTCATGTTTCTTGCTCTAGATTTAACCATTGGATTAAACAGAACTGTCGTAGTGTTAAAGAAGAAGGCCATCTTTAGAATCCCAGCAGAGCTGCTGTTGTACTCAGTACCAAAGGGCTAAAATTATGGAGCACAACAATCTCTCACTTTGTAATTTTTACTGCATCAGCACCTTACGGGTATGTTGCAGGGGTGGGCAAACTACAGCCCATGGGCCGAATCTGGCCCATCAGGCTTTGGATCGGGCCCACGGGATTGCCAATGGGAGCTCTAGGGGAAGGTACCCACAGGCGAGGACAGTGCACGGAGCCCTCTGCCCTCCCTCCCGCAGGGGCCGCAGGGACATGGTGCCGGCCACTTCCGGGAGTGGTGCGGGGCCAGGACAGGCAGGCAGGGAACCTGCCCTGGCCCCACTGTGCGCCGCTGTCACCCTGGAGCCGCTCCAGGTAAGCGGCGCCAGGCCGGAGTCCATACCCCAAACCCCTCCTGCACCCCAACCCCCTGCCCTGAGCCCCTTTGTACGCCCCACACCCCTCCTCTGCCCCAACCCCTTGCCCTGAGCCCCTTCCTGCACCCCACACCCCCTCCCACACCCCACACTCCCTCCCGCACCTCAACCCTCTGCCCCAGCCCTACATTCATGGACCTGCATGCAATTTCCCCATGCAGATGTGGCCCTCAGGCCAAAAAGTTTGCCCACCCTGGTATGTTGAGTCACTGCTTTTTTTCAACCAACTGTTTTGGCTTCTCGGGCTGGCTCTTCAAAAAACAAAAAATGGCAAGCCAAAATAAACATGATTAGTACTGATTTTAAAAAGGGGGAAATGAAACATGATGTGGAATCATATTCAAGCCTTGAGTCTTTGTGCTACTTTTAATGGATCTGTGCAGACACTGGGCCAACCCCTGCTCTCTCACTCATAGATATCGAAGGTAACCTGCAGCTACACCTAAAGCAGAACCGGACCCTATGGCTCTAAAAGGGAATGTAAAGGGCAAACCTGTGATCCTTAGAGAAGACACCGAGCCAACAACTCAGAACTTTGACTCCAATGAGAAAGTGCATTTACTGCATGCTTTTAAGGTTTCAAATGGGTGATCAGCTGCTGGTGCTGTTTTACTGACATAGTCATGGCTGGGCCCATTTATTGCAGTTAGTAGATTGGCCTATGCCATGTGTGCTTGTTATTATTTAATATTTATATTTCCATGGGGTCCAGAGGCCCAGATTTGGGATCCATTCATAAATTTTAAGGCCAGAAGGGATCACTATGATCTACTAGTTCAGCCTTACTGCAGGGTGCAGCCCCCAGTGGGGCATAAAGGACTGGCTGAAGGGACAAGGTGGAAGTCACATCTGAGATGAGGACTAACACCACATGAGGGGATTGCAAGGCAGGTGATTGTTTCATTTTCCTGACGGTGGTTCAAATTTTCAAAAGTTTAAGAAACACTGGTCTAGTCTGACCTTCTACAGAACACAGACCACAGAACTTCAGCCAGTGATCGTGCATCAAGCCAGGTCCCCACTGTGGTAGGAGCTGCACAAGCACACAACCTGCAAACACTCACATGTGACTTCACTACACTGAAGTCAGTGAAACCAGTCCCGGATTGCCAACCCCGAGTGTTTAAAATTCACGAGTCAGGTCTCCAAAAGCCCAGAAGATTGGCTTTAAAAAAAATCATGCAATTTAAAAAACAATACGATTTTGGCCTCTCTTTATTTACCTGCTGATTTCTGAACCTGTAGGGTCACACTTTGTAGCTTTTTTCTGCAATAAAGGCTGGAAATTGACCTAATTCACCTGACTCCAGGAGCTGAGGCTCTAAGAAAAATACCAAATTTTGCAAGACTCATGATAAACAGTGACAATGGCACATCTGTAAAATGACCTGTGTGTGTTTGCAGGGTTGAGAGATAGCTCAGTGGTTCAAGCAGTGGCCTGCTAAACAAAGATCTGGGGCAAAAATCTGTTTTGGAATTGGTCCTACTTTGAGCAGGGGGTTGGATTAGTGACCTCCTGCGGTCCCTTCCAACCCTGATGGTCTATGATTCCATAGACATTGTCATGGTCCTTGTAACTCTGTGGGGGAGGCAGATTGTAAACATTCTTGAGCAGGGACCATCTTTTTGTTCTGTATTTGTACAGACCCCCGCACAATTGGGCCCTGGCCCATGACGGGGTCTTAGCCGGCACTGCCACAATACAAATAAATAAAGGGGATGCGTGGAGGTTTCATGTTACACAGGGAGGTGCTACCATAGTCAGAGAGTTCAGAGCAACACCATATTTTGCCAAATGAGCTGCAGCATGAAGAGCTGAAAGCCACACAGAGAAGACACATGGTTATTGATTTGACTCTGATTTGATTTGACTCTGATATTGTAAATGCCGTGCTCAAGTCAAATCAAACCCCTATAAAACCAGGGTCACATTTGTCACTAAAGAGGATGAATTTACTTACAGGCTGATGGTTTTGTGGAAGATTGGTGCTAAACATTCAACTCATGTAAGCATGAAAGAATGGGTTCTTCAGCTGCTGAATTTCCTGGGAGAGAGCAGCAAACAGTGTAAAACAAAACTTCCTGGTTGGGTGTATGATGGGACAGGGGACTGTGAACAAATTATAACACTCAATATAAGAGTAAAATTAACAACAAAACTCTGTCTTAGAGATTTTGAGACAATCAGAAATCCAGTCCTGACAACGAACATGTAATTACTTAATGCTTACAGAGTGCTGACCTGCACTTAAAAATCTTCAGTGAGTTGATCGATCAGCATGTTTAAATTGGAGCTGAAAACAGCCTATGTAAAGGCTCCCAAAGGAATTTAGTCACACACCGCACTACTTCTCCCAGTGCTCCATACTGCACTGCGAAAAGGAGTCTCTATGCAGTGTCCCTAAGTGCACTTTGGCTGGACCTGATGTTTACTGGCACTAAGAAAGGAACTGAGATGAGAGGCCAGTTTTCATGTCTAGCCTGTGGATCAACGTACCGAAGGGACAAAACTCTAAAAAGGGTACACGGCCTAAAGTTAAGCTCTGAGGCCCAGATTTTCAATATTCAAAACTGCTAATTTTGGATAAGCCAATGAGTTGAGAAGCAGCTGCTTTGTCTGGCATGTTCTTCTTTGAAGTCAGAGTAAGTTACAATGCAAAATTCATCAAAAGCTACTGCTTATCAGTATGATTTCACACCTCCACTAGGAGGCAGTGTGGATGTGCTCAGCAGGGTTCAGCTTTTTGAGAGGTATCAGACTGGCCTCTGTTCCATAGGATCTTCGCTGATATCTTCCACAGATCTCCAGATAATGCAGCTCATTGCGATCATTCCCACTTTACAAATGGGAAGCCTCCAGCCCCACAAGGACACGTGACTAGATGGTTTGTGCTCTCTTTCCAGTAGCTTTACAAGGGAAGGGAGCATCCTGCCCTGAGCCTCCATATCTAACACTATTACAGCCATCTTTCCTAGAACATTTTGTCAGTAGATGGAACACTTCACCCAGGGAGTACATTACAAATAGGGAGATGGCAGAGATAACAATCCTACAGTTCCTTAATGGAGAAGGCCCTGACCACCTTGCCAGTTAAACAAGCACACCCAGCTTCTCCTGAAGTGCAACAGCAAAATCAGTTTTTGCTGAAAACAGGAGGAAAGATGAGTGGGGAAAGGAGGGAGCAGATCTTGGGGTAGAGATATGGGGTTGAGAGCATAGGCGTGCACAGCACATTTCATTAGGGTGTGCACCCAGGGAATTTTTTTTTTAAAGCGAACATCATAAAGGTTGGGGGTGCGGGAGGGAGTGCCCTGTGCACGAAGGGGCTCAAGGCAAGGGATTGAGGCGGAGGAGGTGTGTGGGGTGTATGAGGGGGCTCAGGGCAGGGGGTTGGGGTACAGGAGGGATGTGGGGTGCAACAGGGGGCTCAGGGCAGGGAGTTGGGGTGCAAGAGGTGTGTGAGGTGCAGGCAGGGGGCTTAGGGCAGGGAGTTGGGGTACATGGAGGTTCATAAACATTAAACAAACAAAAAAAACCCACGTATTTGGGCCTGAATTTTTTCATCGCAATTCTTATTTTTTAGAACTAGGTCATTTTTCAACAGGAAATAACAACAAACAAAAACCCACAACCCCCCCCAAACTAATTCAAACATTTTCAACCAGCTCTGGGTTTTATTATGAGCATGAACATGCATACAGAGACACATACATGGTCTTGCAAGCCATTTTCCTTCCATTCCTTTTTTCTTCAGTAGCACCTCACACCACTTTTGTCTCATGTGGGTGGGTTTTGTTATATTCCCTGACAGTACTTCCATAATCTAGTTATCCTGAATTATCAGACAGTGCTCCTAGCACCCTGGTGGCAAAAAAGTGGCTTGGGAAAGGCTGCAATATTATTAACATTGTTATAAGAAGACTCTGCAGAACTAAAGAAGCCATAGTAGGTGCTGACTGTGGAGAAAAGGTTCCTCTTTCTTCAACATGGTCAGAGATGACCCATTCTCATAGATCTTAAGGCCAGAAGGGACCATTATGATTTATCTAGTCTGACCGACACCCTGTTATAACACAGGCCATACAAAAAAAAAAGGATGGAGAATCCACCACTTCCCTTGGTAGTTTGTTCCAACAGCGTTAATCATTCGAGTTAACACAAATTGCACAAGGAAATTTCATGGAGTACAGTTAACTAAGTACAAGAGAAATTGTTTTTTCACCTGAATTTTTGGTGGTGAAGCTTTTCGCCCTGATAATGCAAACACACACATGCTTTCCTGCGAATAGCCCTATTGAAGTCAGTAAGTGTTTGCAAGATTGAGGTTTCATTAACCTATCTACCTTAACATTTCCAGCTTCCTATATGTTACATCCTATTTTTAAAATGCTACCCCTTTGAAATCAGATGCCCTGCTAATGGGCCACACTGCATGATTACTAACTTGTTTCCAGGGCAAAATTCTTCTTACCAAGTCTGGAATGATGGGTATGCACCATCCAAAACCAGTGGTCATCTATTGTGCATGCTAACTAGATCCAGTATATAGCTCAAATCAGCAGAACCTCTGTTATATTTAACCCAGACTTCCTTGCACATGACAATATTCAATCATCAAAGAACTAATTGTATTAATTGAAAAAGATGGAGTGAGTGAGGGAGATTAAATTAAATCATTTAAAAGACAGAGACAAAAAAGCCTCAGTATCTCTCTTCCCATTCTCTATATGGCTGTAATCCTGACCCTGGAACTGCTACTTTTTGGTGGAACTTATGGGCAAAGGGCAAACTTCACCATTGGCATCAGAAAGCCCCATTCCACTGAAGTCCAAGTAGCCTGGCACACACTTATGCCAGTGGTGAATTTGGTTCCTCAACGTAGTTGAGAGCCAACAGCAGTTTGAGAAAAATATGTTTGGCTGAAACTTGCAGACTCAGATGTACCATTGGGCCAAATTCTACTCTTGGTTACCTAGCTGTAAACTTCCACCGAAGCCAATGACACTTTAAAATGGAAATCTTGTTAATTAACTCTTTGATCCTTGGTAGTAGTAACATTAGTGAAGAATTGGCATTGAAGTAGCATAACAGTTTTATCTGAAAGCACTTTGCTAGAGTTAGTAGACTAGATAATTGTTGATAGCATGTGATAACTAATCTGTCACACTTAAAAAAAAATTAGGGCTATCAAGTAATTACAAAAAATGAATCGTGATTAATCATGCGATTAAAAAAATTAATCGCATGATTAATCGCACTGTTAAACAATAATAGAATACCATTTACAAATGTCAAATTATGTACAAAAATAATTGCATTAAAAAATAAAACAATGTAAAACTTTACTACCTACAAGTCCACTAGGGTGACCAGATGTCCTGATTTTATAGGGACAGTCCCGATTTTTGGGTCTTTTTCTTATAGCTCCTATTACCCTCCACCCCCATCCCGATTTTTCACACTTGCTGTCTGGTCACCTTAAAGTCCACTCAGTCCTACTTCAGCCAATCACTCAGACAAACAAGTTTGGTTATATTTGTAGGAGATAATGCTGCCTGCTTCTTGTTTACGTCACCTGAAAGTGAGAACAGACATTCACATGGCACTGTTGTAACCGGTGTTGCAAGATATTTACGTGCCAGATGTGCTAAAGATTCATATGTCCCGTCATGCTTCAAACCCCATTCCAGAGGACATAGACTCATAGACTTTAAGGTCAGAAGGGACCATTATGATCATCTAGTCTGACCTCCTGCACAACGCAGGCCACACAATCTCACCCATCCACTTCTATAACAAACCCCTAACCTATGTCTGAGTTATTGAAGTCCTCAAATTGTGGTTTGAAGACCTTAAGCTGCAGAGAATCCTCCAGCATGCATCCATGCTGATGATGGGTTCTGCTCGATAACGATCCAAAGCAGAGCAGACCGATGCATGTTCACTTTCATCATCTGAGTCAGATGCCACTAGCAGAAGGTTGATTTTCTTTTTTGGTGGTTCAAGTTCTATAGTTTCCGCATCTGAGTGAGGCTCTTTTAAGACCTCTGAAAGCATGCTCCACACCTCGTCCCTCTCAGATTTTGGACAGAACTTCAGATTCTTAAACCTTGAGTCGAGTGCTGTAGCTATTTTTAGAAATCTCACATTGGTACCTTCTTTGCATTTTGTCAAATCTGCAGTGACAGTGTTTGTAAATCAAACATGTGCTGGGTCATCATCCGAGACTGCTATAACATGCAATATATGGCAGAATGCGGGTAAAACAGAGCAGGGGACAAACATCATCAGCATGGACATGGGCGGCGAGTTCTATGGGCCCATAGTGCCCAGACACCACGGGCCTGGCTCCAGCACTGTCTGAGGCCCGGTCTCTCCCTCGGCCCTGCCTTCCGCCCCCGGGCGCTTCCCCCCACCCCTGTGTCCCCTGGGCCATTTAAAACAGCCTGGGCCCCCCACTCACCACCAGCAGTGCAAGGGAGCTGAGAGGCTTCCTGCCTACTCGCTCCACGTGTCTGCTGGCTCCTGGGTGGGATGGGTCTGTGTCCTGCCCCCAGCGTCCCTGTGGCCAATGGGAAGCTTCGGGGGCAGCAGCACAGAGGCCCTCCGGCCCACCCTGCCTAGGAGCCCCAGGTAAGTGCCGCAGCCCTCCACCCCCTCCAAAAGCCCGCACCCCCACCCCACTCCAACCCACAAACTCCCTCCCAGAGCCTGCACCCCTTCCCGCACCAAACTCCCTCCCAGAGCCTGCACTCCAGATCCCCTCCCCCACCAAAACTCCCTCCCAGAGCCCAACCTCTCACCCATCCTGCACCCCAATCCCCTGCCCCAGCCCAGGGCCTGCACCCAAGACCTCCTCCCCCAACCCAAACTCCTTCCCAGAGCCTTAGGCAGGTGGGGGGTGGAATTTGGGGGGGCGGGCTCTGGGCATTTTGGGCACCACCAAAATGTCTACAAACCTGCTGCCCCAAGCACGGAAGCATGTTCTCCGGAATGGTGGCTGAAGCACGAAGGGGCATACGAATGTTTATCATATCTGGCTAAATACCTTGCAACACTTGCTACAAAAGTGCCATGCAAACACCTGTTCTCACTTTCAGGTAACATTGTAAATAAGAAGCAGGCAGCATTATCTCCCATGAAAGTAAACAAACTTATTTGTCTTAGCGATTGGCTGAACAAGAAATACGACTGAGTGGACTTGTAGGCGCTAAAGTTTTTCATTGTTTTGTCTTTGAGTGCAGTTATGTAACAAAAAAAATCTACATTTGTTACACTTACAAGTTACACTTTCACAATAGAGACTGCACTACAGTACTTGTATGAGGTGAATTGAAAAATACTATTTATTTTGTTTATCATTTTTACAGTGCAAAAATTTGTAATAAAAATATAAAGTTAGCACTGTACACTTTGTATTCTGTGTTGTAATTGAAATCAATATATTTGAAAATGTAGAAAACATCCAAAAATATTTAAATAAGTGGTATTTATACTATTATTAACCATGTGATTAATTGTGTGATTAACTTTTTAAATTGCAATTAATTTTTTGAGTTAATCTCGTGAGTTAACTGCGATTAATCAACAGCCCTAAAAAAATGAAAACTCATTCATTTAAAAAGCAGGAATAAATCGACTGCTAGAGCAAATGGAAAAGGACTTCTTAGTACAGACCAGATACACTACAGAGGGTGCGATGGGTTGAGGTGGTGAAGGTGGAGGGAAGGAAAAGACAGGAGACAAATCTGTTGTGAATACTATGCTGATTGTGCTGACTGCCATCCCTCATTGTATTCACTGATTAAAGTGATCTAAGATGCATTTTACAGTGTTGATGAATGACTTCTCTATCTAATGCCACCTCCCTGATGTTTGTTTACCTGGCAATTGCTGGAAGAACACACAGAGTGGGAAAGCAGAGCACATCTTCAAAACAAGAGTTTTCACAGCTTAATGACTCTTTTTATTATTCAGGCAGAATTTCCCACTGAAGTCTCTGGTTGTGAGAATCAAGGCTTTCTATAAGAGTGTATTGGGGGTATGGGAATCTGTCCACAGCAAAGCTACTGCTTGGAAATCAAATGTTAGTTTAAAAAAGGTCGGGGGGGGGGGGGGTTTCTTTAGATTCTTAAATAAATTAATTGTGAAGAATCTGTAAACAGTCTCCACTGTTCAGCAGTAGATAGCAATTTTTATTAAGTAGTTTAAGGTTCCTTTTTCAATTTAACATGTATAGGAACTATTCAACCTTATCTCTAGCATCGCTGAGCAGGTTGGGTGAAATCCACCCCTCTCTGCAGAGGGCCAGAAAAAAGGCTGATGGACCACTAAATACAGGGAATACATGGAATGTGAAAACAGCTTAAAAGCTGTTTTCCCTTCTGGCTGTCCTGTCCCTGCACCATTTAAGACCTCAAAATAGAGCAAGGACCAATAATCAAGGAACTATTATATTAGTAAAAAGAACAGGAGTACTTGTACTCCTGTTCTTTTTGCCGATACAGACTAACATGGCTGCTACTCTGAAACCTATTATATTAGTATGTTGCTTAAACACTGTCAAATCTACAGTTTAGATGTAAAAAGATTTAATGAAGACAATTATATTGTTACTTATCCTCAAGATTCTGCCTCCTTAAATCCCTTGTGATAGCATCCAGGAAGGGACAAGAGGGAGAAAGATCCCAAAACAAAACTCAATGTGTATGCTAAACTGCTGTAATGATGTTAACTACTAAAAGGAGGTATTTAACCCTGGGGTCCTTCAAAGCCATGAGCTCTTGCCTGGTCTGATACACATCCTAAGAATAGCAGCAGAAAGGAAATGGTCCTCTGCATTTCTCTCTGGGGACATAGTAGAGACAGCTTCCTCATCAAAAAACTTTCTCCTAACAAGCATCCAAGAATGCTGTGAGAGTGAGCTCTTGTTACTCAACACTTTAAATTAGTGCCCCCATCTTTGACTGAAATGGTCTCATTTGTAATCTGGTGAAAGATTTATATAGTTGAGCAAACAAGAGGGTATATGGTTAGATATTGCCAGAATTATGTCCCTTGTTTGTTGACTGATTTATTCCTTTGTCTAATTGTGTTAAAAAAAAAAAGCAGCTCACTAATGAATGGAAAAAGAACTCACATGGCCAGCAGAAAAGCCATGTTTAGTTTACAAAAAAACACAGGCTTTAGGGATTTTCATAAAAAACTACAGAGACAGTCCAAATCGGCAATTAAATCAGACTCCCAGTGGCTGCAGATTTCTTTTGGCTCTTTCTATGTGGGTATTCAATTGCAAAGAGCAATTATTTATAATTTGTTCTTATACAATACTGGTGTGCTTACTCTGCCTTGCACATTTTTTGTAAAATGGAAACGACTATGGTTCATTCTTTTGGTAAGTCCTTTGTTACATTGCATATTAAACTGCAAATCACATTGTGTCTCAGCTATGACTGATTATTATTAACGTTTTAATGGGAGAGCCCCAAAACCCAATCTGAGACTGGGGCTCCATTGGGGGCTGAACAAAACACATCATGAGAGAGAGTCCCCGGCCCAAAGAGTTTACAATCTAGACAAGAACAAAGGGTGGGAGAAACGAAGGACTGTCACCCTCATTTTACAGATGGGGAACTAAGGATTTTGTGACTTGCCCAAGCTCACACATGAAGTCTGTAGCTCAGCTGGGAAGTGAACTCAGATCTTCTTCCAAGTCCCAGTCCAAAGCCTAACCAAAAGACCATCCTTCCTTTCTAGTAATCTTCTGAATAAATGCAGTTGAAATATACCATTTTTGCATGCTTAAAATTGGCATCTTGATATACTTAAGGGTCAAGAGATCATGACAGTTGTCCCAGAATTTGCATAAATTATTTGGAACAGTATAAATGGCCTGAATTCATTCTTTAATTGAACAGGGTTATGCCAGCCATGAATTGGATCACACAGAATAAATATCAATCTGCTTTACATCAGTGTGACCTCATTGGCTTCAGCAAGACTTCACTAGGGCCAGATTCTGATACCCTTACTTATAACTTACTCTGTGCATAGTTCAATTATAATCAATGGGACAACTTGCTAGGTAAGGAACCCAGCAGGAGGAAATGTGGCAGGGCTTCTGGCCCTAGTGTTGCATTGGCGTATATGAGACCTGTGCTTGGCCTGATGTATCTTTGCAACAACAAAATACTTTGGAACCCATTTTCAATAATGACATTTGGTACAATCTCAACTGCAGCGAGAAACAAAAATCACCAAGCATGGCTGTTGTCATATTCAACAATGATATCATGGCATCATGTGTGTTCTCATGTGGTTGTATATAGTTCAATCTGTGAAGAGCAAGATTGTGAACAGATGTCACATAGGAATGTGCAGGCTCCCACTGAAGACTTGGGATGGTGCTTGGTCCTTTTTCCAATCAGTTCTTTGTGTTTGTTGTCCTCAAAGTGTTTCCAGCCTTTACTGATGGTTGCTCTCCATTCCGGCCTGTCCTTGGCTGTGTCTTCAAAGTTATCAATATTTATGCTGCAATAGATGCGATTTGGCTTGTGGTGTCTGATTTGTTTTTGTTGACCATCCCCTAGTGCTTTCTGATTTTCAACTCGTTATAGACAACTTTTTTCAGGAATCTATCACCCATTCTGATAACATGACTTGTCCGTCTAAGTTGATCTTTGAAGATTATTGCCTCGATGCTGGCTGGTTTTGTTAATTTGTGAGATTTTGTCTTGCCAGTGGACCTTTAGAACAGAGCAGTGACAATGCATGTGAAAAATTTCAAGTTGCTTAATGTGGCTATGGTAAACCGTCCACGTATGAAAAGGATGTTATCACTGCTGCATAGTACATGATCTTTTGTTACCTGTTGATGGTGTGCTGGTTGAGTATCCTATGGTGGAGGCTTCCAAAGGCTGACTTACTTCTTGTATTCAATTTGATATTTCTTGAGCCAGGGTCAGAGAAATATCACTTTAGATGGTACTGCCAAGATATGCTAAGTGATGGATGCTCTTTAGTTCTTCTATACCATCAATGGTGATGTTTGGCTCCGTAGTAAAGTTTGATGGACCTGGTTGGAAAAGGGCTTCACAGTTTTTTTCCAGGCTGATGGTGAGAGTCCAAACTGTTTAGTTGTCTCTGAGAATCTGTCAAAGACAAGCTGTAGGTCACTTTCACTATGACCACAATCATCTGCAAAAAGGGTTTTTCATATGAGTTCCTCAAAAACTTTTGTCTGTGCAATAAGCCTTTGGAGACTGAAGAGTTTTCCATCAGTTCTGTACCTTATGTAGATGCCTTTTAGAAGGTTGTCCATTGCATAATTCAAAATAGCTGCAAAGAAGAGACCAAAAAGAGCCAGTGCCAGTCCACAGCCTTGTTAAACCATTTCTCATACCTAATGGGGTAAAACAAGGGCACCATCTGAGAGTACTTTACCAGTCATATCTTTGTGGAATTAACATATGATGTTATCAAATTTGGTGGGGCAGCCTAACTTTTCAAGAATTTTCCAGAGGCCATTTCTTAGCACAATGCTAAACTTATTGTTTTTTAGACTAACAAAGACAGGATACAGGTCCATGTTTCGTTCAATACATTTTTCCTGAATCTGTCTCACAATAAAAATCATTTGCGTGGCTCTGACCTGATCTAAATCCACACTGGATTTCTGGTACAAATTGCTCTGATACCATTTTGACAAACCAACTGAGCAAAATATAGGCAAAGATTTTACCACCTATAGATAACAGGGAGATACCCTCGTAGGTACCACGGTCAGATTTGTTGCCTTTATTTTAACTATGATTGCATCTTTGAAGTCCTGTGGAATTTCCTTGGCTTCTCAGATGTCCTTAAATATTTCATGTAGATAACTGAGAGTTTTGGGACTTGAAAGTTTAAAGATTTCAGCTGGTGTGCTGAAATTTACCTGACAATTTGTTTGATAGCTTTTTGCACTTCCTCGGTGATAATTGGCTGATTTCTTCATATGGGGTGCTGGGTCGGTTCCTCGTCTAGCACCTGTGGGCTGACAATAGAGGAGTGGTTGAGTAGCTCAGTAAAGTGCTTTCAGTGGTGCCTCTCTTTTCATTGATTTAGATGCACTCGAACTCTTCAATGGAGCTTGTCCCAATTTTGATTGACCATAAACAGCCTACAGGGAATCATAAAACATCTTTGTATTGTTAGCAGTGTGATGCTGTATTTCTTCTGCTTTCGTTACCCACCAATTATCCTGTAGGACACAAAGCCATCTCTGAGCCTGTGCTTGCAGGTAGTTGGATTTATTTTTGATGTTGATTCTTTGTCATTTTCCCAAGACATACACGTCATTCTTTTCCTTGAGAATCTTTTTTTATTTCATCGTCGTTTTCATCAAACTAGCCCTGGTGCTATCTTTGATTTTTGCCTAGCATTTCTACTGAGGCTTGAAGGGTGGCTGATGTGAATATATTCCACTTTTTGAGTATGTTACTGGGTGATGATGTAATGCTGTTTTCCCTCCAGTTTTATTGAAGAAATGGATGCCTCAGCTTTACTATATTCAATTTTAATGTAATGTGTTCAGCACTGTTTCACTAAGGGGCAACAGCATGTAAATTAAAAATGGCTCTGATCATCTGTGATCAGTCCAACAGTTTGCCCCTCACATTGCTTTTGTGATCTTCATGTCCCGGAGGTCCCTTTGCTGTATAATGACAGAGTCAATCAAGTGACTATGCTGGATCTTGGATACATCCAAGAGATTTTATATTTGTTGGTTTGCCCGAAGCTTGGGTTGGTAGTTTGCTGGAGTAGAAGGAGACCATTGCTGGTCATTCTTCCAATTCCATTGGTCATTATTACACCACTCCACACCTCATGGTCTTTTCCAATTCTGCTGTTAAAGTCTGCCAGAAGTATGAGCTTGTCTTCACTGGGTATAGATTTGATTATGTCATCCAGTCAGAACAGAACTATTCTTTGTTTCTTCCATCCTGTTTGTGATTGAAGCATAAGAACTGTCACAAACTGTAATTTTCCAATGGGAATTCGCAGAGACATTAGGTATTCATTTTGCCCACAGATAAGTCTTTCAGTGATTCAGGAGGCTGTTTCCAATAGCTAAACCACTGCCGTAAATCTTGTTTTCCTATGCTGGTTTCCCTTTCCAAAAGGCAGTTATAGCCACCTCCTAGTTCCTTTATGGAGCCTTCATGTGCAAGTCTGGTTTTGCTGGAGGCAGCTATATTGGTTCTGTACCTTGCACATTCCCTTGCAATTAATGCTGTACATCTTGCAGGTCTCGATGTGTTATCTGTGTCCCCTAGGGTCCATATGTTCCATGTCACCACAATAAGACTCATTTTTCTTAGCAAGACAACTTGTGTGAATGATCTAACAGCAAGGTAAATTGGCCAGATTATAGTTGGGATGGCAATATTTTGGCCACCTTTTCTAGCCCATTTCTTTTCTAGGTGAATTGTGCTGTTCTGAAAAATGGCTGATCAATCACTTGGGGTTTGCTGAATATCCTTGCTATCTGGGAGTCAAGATGAATGACCAGAGTCCCAGGTCATCTGCATATAGGTTTGTGAATTTGAGTCAGTGTTCATCTACACCAGTCACTTCACCACACATGCCGATTGCCACTGGACTTTCTTTCTATGATGCATGAATGCCTGTGCACAAAGATTTTTAAGTGAGAAGACTATTGCATGGAGGCAATCTCACTCGCTCAGCTGCTGAAGTTAAAGAGGGAGTGGCATGAAGGGTCGTGACACCAGGGAACTTCATTAGCTGCTGTGGATAGCCATTGATGTGTTTGTGTCCTGACAAGCCTTATATATTCCATGTAACATTGTTTTGCAGAGAGAAACAAACAAAATAAATCACACAAACAAGTAGTACAAGATGAAACTACTGAATTAGCTTTAAAAGGGGTTTGAATCTAAGATGTATGTATCTTTTAATAGGAGGACTAGGTAGCTTTAATTAGATGCCAACAAAATAATTAGCTCAGTGTTTCTGTTTTGCATACTATGCCAGATATTGCTCTCATTTGCTCTGGTGTGAAATGGGGTTAATTCATTTTCTTACTCCAGATTTAAATGTGTTGGTCTCTACTGTATTTAACTTTTCTCTCTTCTGTTTATAGTCCTGATCCTGTACATGTTTATGTATGTGTGTAAATTAACATGGGTCTACTCATGTGTGTAGTGTCATACAGAAGCATTTGCATGTACAGTCTCAGGTAGGTTGATCGAAGGCCATTTAGGGCTTTATAGATCATAAACTCCACCAGGAGTCTGATGGGAGGTCAGTGCAGATCCTGGAGCACTGGTCTCAAATGCTCTCAGTAAAATGACTCATTCAATAAACGACCCACTGTGGTCTGCACCACTTTTGGTGTCCGAATGGTTTCAAGGCATAGCCCCTTGTAGACCACATTGTCGTAGTCTAATCGAGAGTTAACAAAAGCACGGATAACAGTGGCAAAGTCCTCATTTGAAAGGGAATGTTGCAGCCTCGTAGCTAGTCACTGGTGGCAAAAAGCTGACCAAGTTACTGCTAAATATAGTCAAACAGCAGCTGGGATGGGGGGGGGGTCTAAAATCCCCAATAAACTACAACCACTAGTAACTAAGGTACTCTTTCAATCAATGGGACTGATATTTCCTCTGCTATCTCCTCTGGCTGCTTTCCCCAGCCCCTCAGTCTTGCTGGGTTGAGCTTCAGCCAGTTCACTCTCATCCATACCCCAATCTCAACTAGATGCTGGTTGAAGCCATGGGGTCTGGAATACACACACAACATACTGAAAGCCCAGTTTTTATGATCGAAGTCTAAAGAAGTGTAAGATGTATGTATTTTGTGACTAAAGCTGATCTGTAATTAAAATAAAACCTAAAAAATTTTCCTTCAATATACAAATATTTCATTGGACTAATATTATACAGCCCCTCTCTGGAATTGTAGCAATGTCTGGAATGCAAAAGCTGTTTATCATTTAAATAGCATTTAAACCATTATGATCATTTATAAGAGAATTGTAAATGATCTGGGCTGTATGAAGCCCCTTGTTGTGGTTTGCTGCAGGAATGCTTTAGATTTTCTCTGCACACACTTCATTTTGCAAACAATGGGAGTTTGAGACATTTTCTGCCAGTCTTGAGCCTCCCGTGTTTACCAAAATATTTTCCTATATCAGAATCAAACAATTGCTTGATTTCATAACATTCAAGCATTTAAGAGACCACCAGCAAAACAATATAAACAAGAATTTCTCTGTCAGTTAGTGGTCCAAATACTCTATGCAGAGCACAAACTATGGAAGTATCCTCAATGTTTTTGATAATATGTTTCTGAAAAAAGTCATTAAAGAACTGCAAAGTGTGTTGCTGTAAAACCTTGTGCATCCAAGGTCACCTTGGGGTGAAATTAACTCCCCTGCATAAAGCCTGAATAAATGGGCCCTGTGTAAGGGAGCTTAGTCAGGGGCTGGGGACAATGGAACCCAGTCCTCCAACCCACAACCAGGGTCAGCTATGCAATCCTTCTGCTGTCACCACCCTTAGTCCAGCTCAGGGGCTGGAACAGTCAATTCTACATGCCCTGAAACAGGGATGCTTTTGGCCTGACTTATACAAGTCCCACTATAGAGTTCCCCTGCATGCCAGATCCACAGCACATATCCCATCCATACTGCAGAACAGCCACTGGGGCCTTCCAAAAACCCTTTTATGATGGGTGAATTTTGCCTCTTTCTCCACTCTTTTGAGCTAAAGGATTAATTCCCTTAGCTAGAAGCTTTAGTAGACTCATTAACTGCTTATGTGGACCAGCCTCTAGAGCAGGGATGGGCACACTTTTTTGGACTGAGGGCCACATCTGGGTATGGAAATTGTATGGCAGGCCATGAAAGCTCATGAAATTGGGGTTGGTGCAGGAGGGGGTGAGGGGTCTGGCTGGGGGTGTGGGCTCTAGGGTGGGGCCAGAAATGAGGAGTTCAGGGTGCAGGAGGGAGGTCCAGGCTGGGGAAGGAGACTGGGGTGCAGGAGGGGGCTGGTGGTGCAGGATCTGGCTTGGGGCTGGGGATGAAGGGCTTGGGGTGTAGGAGGGTGCTCCAGGCTGGGAGTGAGGGATTCAGAGTGTGGGAAGGGGCTCTGGGCTGGGGCATGGGATTGTGGCACCGGGGGGTATGAGGGCTCCAGCTGGGGTGCAGGCTCTGGGCTGGGGATGAGGGGTTTGGGGTGTAGGGGGGTGCTCTGGGCTGGGATCAAGGGGTTCAGAGGGCGGGAGGGGGATCAGGGCTGGGGCAGGGGGTTGGGGCACAGGAGGGATTCAGGGGTGCAGGCTCCAGGTAGCGCTTATCTCAAGCAGCTCCTGGAAGCAGTGGCATGTCCCACCTCCAGGTCCTACACAGAGGCGCAGCCAGGCGGCTCTGCACACTGCTCCGTCCACAGGTGCTACACCCCTGCAGCTCCCATTGGCTGCAGTTCCCAGCCAATGGGAACTGTGGGGGTGGCGCTTGGGTTGGAGGCAGCATATGGAGCCCCCTGCCTGCCCCCTACATGTAGGAGCTGGAGGGGGAACATGCTGCTGCTTCCTGGAGCTGTGCACAGCCGCGGCACGCACACACGGAGCGGCCCCCGAGCCTGCTCCCCGGCTGGAGCGTGGGAGTGGGGCAAGCCCCAGACTGCTCCCCAGCGGGAGTTCGAGGGCCAGATTAAATCGGCTGGTGGGCCGGATGTGGCCCGCAGGCCGTAGATTGCCCACCCATGCTCTAGAGAGGGTAAGAGAGACCCACACCCACTTACTGTGGGTTATAAAAGCATTCAAACATTTGTGTTGTAGGAAGAACACACACAAAATAGGACTTTCAAAGATATCTGAGCAGAAGGATTTGTTAGCCCCAAATAAAGTTGGCTACAGCAACTGGAAGGGCTTGTAACTCAGAATATTGGTTATATCGGAGATGTGCCAATTGCTTTTTACTATGATACGTGTTTATGGAAGGATTTTACTGTTCCTAATGCCTAATTCAAGGAAACTCCCAGGGCCACGTTCTAGGCTGGTATAATGGAATGGCGCATACATATGATAGGGCTGAACTTGCAACTTTCAGTACATCTTGGCATTTATTTACTTTTTTCCACCATGGACAGAGTGGAAATGACACAGATACCGCGAAGTTGTCATTTAAATCTCCAATTCAGCCATTCCTCTTCTGGCACAAACACAAATCTTTGTATCAAAGACATAAAAATCAAAATGTAGTGTAATATATACTTCCCAGAAATTAAACAAGTCCTGCAAAGTCCAGTCCAAATTGTGCTAGCTTTTTACAAATAACCCCACAACAGCCAGGCCTGGTCCTACAACTTTTGCAAATACCTTAGCTACAAAAAGAGTGCTGCATGCAAAGAGCACTGTGCAAGTAGTATTAATGTAGCTCACTTTTCCGGCAGCCTTCAGGATAGCAATAGAATTGGCTTCATTAAGCTGCCTAAAAGAGGGAGCTCAAATGCAAACACTACCAACCTTTTAAAGTATGACTCTGTTCTGGACAGTTACACTGCAAAAATGACACCACCTTACTCCACAGATCAGCTCCTTGCATCTGTTCAGATTCTCAGCTGCTGAGTTTAAAGAAAAAAATAAGGTTTTAGGAATTCTCACTCCTGTTAGCCCAGCAGAACCAGCACAACTATGAAAATGAGCTGAATTCTTTTCCTTCTTGTGCGTTAACAATAGAATTGCTTGCTAAATTCCAATCAGTAACACACATGCCAACCCACTGACAGCTCAGGTGACATTGGGGGCATAGTATGAAGACAGCAGGGCTGCACAGATTTGACCTGCAGAACTTTTGCTTAATGTTGATGATGCAATAAAAGGAAAGAATCCAGCTTATGTTTGCAGGGCTGGCAGTTAGAAAAATATTTAGTTATATTTTCAAACTATATATATTTGATCTGGAAATCACAATAAACATAAAACCTCAGGATGTTATTTTTTACACAATCATTTTCAAACTAGAACTCACTTTGAGTAGGCAACTATTAGTTTAAATTACCTCAGCTGTTTTATATTATGGCTCCAGCGTACCAAGAATGACCAGTTATCTCATTTTTATTTAAAGAACCACCCAATCTGAAAGATCTGGATCCAGATCCAAAGTTTCCTAAAGATCCCAGGGTGGAGTCCTGGCCCCATTGATGTTCTGGGAGTTTTGCCATTGACTTCAATAGAATCATCTTTGCTTTTATTTTTATTTAAAAAACATCCAGTGCAGTAATGCTGAGTGACGAAATAAAGGATCCAGGAAAGTAGAAGTTTGTGCTAAAGCTCTTTCTACTATGTCACCTTAAAGTTCTTAATCTACTATTGTGTGTGTGCGTGTGCATGTGCGAGAGAGAGAGAAAATCAGTGAGAGGTGTGTCTTTCTTTATAAAGGACTAGTGTGTGTGTTACAGTCCACTCTAGTCCAGATTCTGTCACCCTTATTCACACTGAGCAGTGCCCTTCTTCTTAAACTGCCTCAAGTGAATCAATGGGACTACTTGCAGAAGATGAATAAAAGGTCCTGTATGTTTGTGTGGGGAAAACTACTTTCTGTGGAACAGAAGGGCATCTGCAATCCTGTATAGGAGAGTGGCAAGAATGCGTGCCTTTCATCTCATGTCTGCATGAAGGGAGATTACATCTTTGTGCTTGATCCTGTAGTTCTTACTCTGGCAAAAACCCCATTTGAAGTCCAGGGGCTAAAAACCTGGAGTTAGCATGCCATGAAATTTACATTGGCAAGAGGCTGTGCAGAAAATGGCACAACAGCTGGGGAGATGTGTAATATGGGCCACAGCAGAAGAAAATATACATTTGTCTAACATTTTCCCAGTACAGACAAAGCCTTAGGTTTCTCCTGGATTCCACTGCCTACTTGAGAGGCCTTACATATACATGCCTCATCCGGGTTACACTCACCAGCACTTCTGAAGAGGGCCCAAGGACCTCAAAACTGAGCCCTTTAAATCTTCGCCTAATCCCAGATGTGTGACAGGCAGACAGCAATAATATTTGTGGGTTTAAAACAGTGACTCGTTGCATTAGTTTAATGTAGTAGTATTTGTGGCTTCATAGTATCCTCTCTCTCCCTCTCTCTGTTTTAACTAGGAATATGGTGATTTCACTTTTCTTAGAACCAGTTGGAAACCTCTTGAGCTGGCTTATTAAAAAAAACTGTTGTTGTTTTAGATGGCAGGTATAATTGCTCAGTTTACATGATGTCTCACATACACAGCATGGTTTCTGTTCCCAGAATAGACAGATACTGGAGTTTGTAGTGTGTAATAGACCAATGCATGTATAGTATTGTCAGAAATATAAAGGGAAGGGTACAATCTTTATGTATGCAGTAATATAAAATCCCTCTTGGCCTTACCTACAGGTAAGAATCCCCTTACCTGTAAAGGGGTTAATCAGTTCAATTAACCTAGTTGGCACCTGACCAGAAGTGAGGCGGGAACCCTGACAAGTATATATAACAGAATGTATTGTGGAGAGGTGATAGGCTTATCCCAGTTAAGGTTTTAACCAGATTTCATTATAAAACCGCATTTTACCACCCCACACCCCAAATTTTAGCTTGGTACATGGCTTGGCCTGAAAATTGCCAGACTTGCTCCGCAGGCCAAAGGGAATGTGCTTGCAGAGTCTGAAGAAAATTCAAACTGCTTATATATAATTAAAATATTATCCGGCTTATTTGTCTCCCCCTAGCTTAGGAATGGCTCCTTGTTACATGTTTAAGAGGGTGACCCTTCCAACTCCCACGGGACCATGGAAATACAATTTTACCTTTTCAATACGTACAGTGTATCCATGTACTCCTCTGATGAGATCTAAGGATATCCTCTAGTAGTTACATGCTGACACCAGTGGGAATTGTACAAGGGATTGGAAGAGGAGTATAAGCCAAGGAGACTCTCCAGAATTTTAATATGCAGGAGGAACACTGACTGTGAATGAATAGAGATGAGAAATACACTGGAAGCCTGCCAAGTCTCTGAGACTAACTTTTGGCATGCGTTGGAAATATTGTGAAGCAAATGTACCCCTTTGCCGTTCTTGACAACCAGCTGATATGGTGCCACTGTCACACTGGGAAAGGGTAACTTATTGCAGCACAGCTAATATAATTTGCATCCAGAATTCCACCTCTAAGTCTCCTCTTGCTTTCTAGATGTGCTGGTCAGATAAAAATGGCTGCATTTAAATGTGTTCAAAGACAAACCTGGTGCCACCTGAAAGGGAAAGGAAAGTGAAACTGATTGTCCCTAGGTGGGGTCTGAAGAGAAAGTCAGGATTGTAATAGAGACTCGGAGGTGACTATTACAATGTTCTCTCTCTACTCTGCACTGCTACTCAGAGCAGCAAAGGAGGAGAATCCCCTTTAAGGTTCTTTGGACATCAGAGGGCGCCATCGCCCCACAGATACGTGACATCATCCACCGGCTCTAAAAAAAAATCTGTGCCCTGGAGCAGTCCTTTCTCTTTTCTGCTTCAGAAACCGACTGGAACCAGTCCAGGCGCTCAAAGGGGCTGTGTGATAAGAGAAATCTCAGACTCAGTGTGGGGATTCAAGAAGGAGAAGCTCTCTGATACCCCAGTCAACATGCAGCTTCTGTAAACTCTAGGACCAAGAACAAGGTTCTCAAACTTCATTGCACCGTGACCCCCTTCTGACAACAAAAATTACTACAAGACCCCAGGAGGGGGGACTGAAGCCTGAGCCCGCCTGAGCCCCGCTACTCTGGGTGGGGGACCAAGAGGGGGTCAATTTCAAAGCCTGGTGGGGTCAAAACTGAAGGCCAAGGGCTTTGGCTTTAACCTCAGGTGGTGGGGCTCAGGGTTTGGCCCTGGGCCCCATCAAGTCTAATACCAGCCCTGGTGACCCCATTAAAACAGGGTTGCGACCCACTTTGGGGTCCCGACCGACAGTTTGAGAACTGCTGAGCCAGAACAAACAGAGCAGGGTGAAAGGTGATCACTTGCTCCCTATTTTTTCCTTCAGGCTGCTGCACTGGTAGAAATCACAACAGGAACATAATCCTTGGAGGCTCCTTGTACCAATCCTTAGCACAGATTCTTTGATAGGAATGATAAACAATAATAAATAAATAAATACCGGTAATATTAATATCGTAACAAAGGAAAACTACATAATTTGCCTTAGAATTACCTAAAAACAAAGGCTATGAAGCACATCCTGTCACTTACCACCACAGCCCAGCTAACCATAATCCTTCGCACAGAATGTTCCCCCTCTTATTCTGGCACCAAATTTTGTCACCACCTGTGTAAGATAACCCATCTAAACCACCTGACCAGGATAGACGGTGACACCGATAGATGCTGTTTGACAAGGGAAATAAACAGCTCGTGGCTATAATTCTATCCTTGCATGCAAACTGCACACAGCTTACACTTTTTTATTAGTTTTGTGACTAAACAAAGGACTTCAGACTCCAGGCACTAAAATAAAATGGACCTTTTGTGATATCTGATTTAAGTTTTTGCATATCTCTGCCCTCCAGAATATTTATCAGGAATCCTCTTCACACACATTCCCCTCGGGAAGCTTCATGTCTCTCTCTCTCTTTTTTGGGGGGGGGGCGAGGGGAGGGTTTGAGGAGGGAGGGAAAGGTAGGCCAAAATTTTGTTTTCCTTGAGTGTGGCAGTTAAGAGTGCCGGGAATCCAGGCTGAGATTTTACTCCTGCATTTGACAGTATTTTTCTCAGCAGCAAATCCCTTTTAAACAAGGTCAAGTGCAGGATATCTTTAAAACCTGACAGAATGTCAGAACCCACTATAAGCCTGGGATGGAACAGAGCCAAAGCACATCATGCCTGCTCAGTTTACAAGCCCTGCTCTGAGCTCACACTTCTGGTCAAAAAAATAATGTAAAACCAGAAGCAGCAGCCATTTTTGCTCTTCTGAGTATAACCTCCAAGAACAAGATGCCCCACCTCTCAGTAAATACTGGCACTGGGAGCCATGATGTCTGAAAAGGTAGGCAGGAAAAGCTATCAAATATTAGTCTATGTTACAGAGCCGTAACTAGATATTTTTGCACCCAAGGCAAGAATATAAAATTGTGCCCTCCCCCGGGGCGGCTCTTTGGCAGCAATTCGGTGGCGGGTCCCTCTCAGAGGGAAGGGCCTGCCACCGAATTGCCGCCGAAGAATGAATGAAGCGGTGGCGGTAGAGCCTGTGATTTTGGGGGGGTCAACTCATGATTTTTGACTGTTTAGGCTGGTAATGTTGCTTCCAAGATGGTCTTTGGTTCCAGTCCAGTTCCAATCCAGAGAGAGACTCACAGGTTAAGAGAGGACGGAGGTGCTGGATATCAGTAGTGGCCACTAGTGATCAGCATGTGTCCTGAGAATGCTGGGAGTTCAGGTTTGCAGGGCAGGATCAGGAGTGGCAGGCTTGTAGAAATGTTGGTGGTGCCCAGAACCTGCCCCTGCCCAAATTCCATCCCCCCCAAGGCTCTGGGAGGGAGTTTGGGTGAGGGGGGAGGTCTGGGGTGCAGGCCTTAGACTGGGGCAGGGGATTGGGGGGCAGGCTCTGGTAGGGAGTTTGGGGATGGGAGGGGCTGCAGGTTCTGGGAGAGAGTTTGGGGATGGGAAGTGTGCAGACGGATGGGGTGCAGGGGTGAGGGCTGTGGCTGCAGATGAGGGGTTTGGAGTGTGGAGGGACTCCGGGTCAGAGTAGGGGTGAGGGCTCTGCCTGGGGCTGGGAATGGGAGTTTTGGGGTTTGGGAGGGGCTCAGGGCTGGGGGAGAGAGTAGGAGTGTGGGGGTGAGGTTTCTGGCTGAGATGGGGATAAGGTGTTTGGGGTGCTGGAGGGGCTCAGGCAGAGGGTTGAGGGTGTGGTGGGGGTGTGTGAAAGCTCTGTCTGGGGGTGTGGGCTCTGGGGTAAGGCAGGGCTGGAAATGAGTTTGGGATGCAGGCAGGCTGCTCCGGGACAGAGAGGAGGACTCCCCCCAGCCCTTTCCCTGCCAGCAGCAGCAAACTCTGGGGGAGCAGCTCCCCCTTTTGAGCACCCCCCAGCAGCATGCTCACCCCCACCACTGTCACTGCATGTACTCCTAGGGCCCCTCTCAGGTCCAGGAATCTCCCTCGTCTCCCCCGTGGTGGGTGCCAGGGGGTGCTGCGTGCGCCTCCTCCCCTGCTGTTGCCCCTGACTGTAGCCTCACTGGGGGTGAGGGATGGGGCTACCTCCTTGCCCAGCATGGGGCAGGAGCGGTGACTGCGGGAAGGGGGACCCCCTGTGCTGCTGGAGGGTCCCATTGAAAAATGAAAGGGTCTGAGGGGGAAGGGCAGGCTCAGAGTCAGTCTGCCCTGGAAGTGAGATGGGGGCACTAGGACCCTGCGGCAGCAGTAGCTGCAGGGAGGAAGCATGGAGCTGCTCTGCTCCAGGCCGGGAAGGAGGGGAAAGCAAGTCGGGGCCGGGGGACACTCGGGGGAGGCCCGGGGGGGGAGAGATCACCTGGGTTATAAATATCTCTGTGCCAGCCAGTGGCTTCCCCCCCCCTTTTCTCCACCACTTTCTGCACCCCTTGGCTTTGTATGCCTGAGGCAAGTGCCTCACTCGCCTCACCCTTGTTACGGCACTGCTATGTTAATCAGCTGTATGGACACCAAGCGGACGTGGCAGGAGTATAATTTAAAGACAGGCAACATAGTCCAACGTGAAGGGCACTGCGTTAGCAACCAGGAGCCCTGGATTCTATTCCTAGCTCTGCCACTGACTTGCTGTTAGTGCTTTGGCATGTCACTTCACCTATTTCCACTCCTGCCCTTTGCTTGTCTTGTCTATTTGCTCTGTGAGCAGGCACTGTCTCTCACTATAAGAATTTACAGTGATTAGCAAAATGCGGCCCTGATCTCAGTTAGAGCTTCTAAATACACCTAAAATACAATAAATAAGCAGCTTAATTGACACAACAGATGACATGAAAAATCTCCACCAGAACTGGCACAAGACTTTGAGTTACTAGCACATCAGGCATAAACAAGGTGTTTTACTTAAACTTTAGAATATGCTTCCTCCTACAGTTCTTCCAAAAAAGAACACCTTCTTGGTGCAAGAAAAATAGAGAGCCAAAGTGAACATTAAAAATCAGAATTTAAAAATAGGTATTAGTGAGAGGATTGACAAAGAGCAGTAATGGTTAGAGTCAATTATCATTTTCACCCCAGAAGATAGTAGGAAAAAAGCAACAAATCCACTTTGAACAGAATTCAAAAAATTATATATGTATATTTTAAAGTGACATCTTGGCATGTTGGTGAGGACGGACACAAATGGAGGACTGAACCAGATTAATAATTAATGGAGTATTTCATCTCCAGTCAAAGATGACTACATAGGAAGTCAACAAAAAGTGCCGTCCTCCATAGTAAACAAGTCCAAGGCATTGCTTATAAATTATTATTTTCTATCATGCTTTCTAATTCACAACATATACCAGTAAGGTATGCTGAATATACAGAAAAAAACAAGCTACACAGAGAATCCTGGAATTTATTAAAGATTCTAAGCAGTGAGGAGCTGCCAAAATCTTAACAACGGGTTCCCTATAAAAAGTTCTGATTTAACAACGGGTTCCCTATAAAAAGTTCTGATTTAAGGGATGTGCGACAGCATGTATTTTTTGTACCAATAGGGTTACCATACGTCCATATTTTCCCAGGAGGTGATTAAGAACCGAAAAGCCTGACATGTCCAGGAAAATACAGATGTATTTTAACCCTACCTAAAGTTCTTTTTAAAAAAGATGGGGCTGAACTAGAAATGAGCTCCGTTTCACATGTGTGGGTGGTGATCAGGGACAGTCTCAATTTTTGGGTCTTTTTCTTATATAGGCTCCTATTACCCCTCACCCCCGTCCCGATTTTTCACACTTGCTGTCTGGTCACTCTAGGGTGTGCACATGTGTGGGTCCCAGCTGCTCCCTGCCCCCCCCCCATTGAAGCAGGTGTGCAGGGTTACTGCCCTGGGAACTGCAGGGCACCAGTGGATGTGGGGCTGGCTGCAGATAGGGGCGTGGGGCAGGGCTAGCTGGAGGCAGGGAGTGACACAGGCTGGCTGTGGGCAGGTGATGCAGATGGGCGGGCTGCGGGTGGCTGTGGGCAGGGGGTGGCTGCGGGCGGCTGCGGGCAGGGGCTGGCTGGGGGCAGGGGGCGGCTGTGGGCAGGGGCTGGCTGCGGGTGGCTGTGCGCAGGGGTGGGGCAAGGGCGGCTGCGGGCAGGGGATGGCTGCGGGCAGGGGGCGGCTGCGGGCAGGGGCGGCTGCGGGTGGGGTGGGGCAAGGCGGCTGCGGGCAGGGGTGGCTGCGGGCAGGGGCGGCTGTGGGCAGGGGCGGCTGTGGGTGGCTGTGGGCAGGGGTGGGGCAGGGGCGGCTGTGGGCAGGGGCTGGCTGGGGGCAGGGGCTGGCTGGGGCGGCTGGGGGCAGGCTGGCTGGGGTGGGGGCAGGCAGGGGCTGGCTGGGGCGGCTGGGGGCAGGGGCGGGCAGGGGTGGCTGGGGGCAGGGGTGGCTGGGGTGGGGCAGGGGCTGGCAGGGGTGGCTGGGGCAGGGGCTGGCTGGGGGCTGCGGGTGGCTGGGGGCAGGGGCGGGCAGGGGGTGGCTGGGGGCAGGGGCTGGCTGGGGGCAGGGGGTGGCAGGGGGGTGGCTGTGGCAGGGAAGGCGGGGGAGGGGCGCAGATACTCACACGGGGGGGGGGGGCTGGGAACAGCAGGACGCAGCCGGGGACTCACCAGGCAGCAGCAGCAGGAGCCCCAGGGCCAGAGGTCCAAAGAGCAGGAGCAGCAACAGGGCCAGGAGGCAGCTCACATGGCTCTCGCAGTGCAGCGCAGCGCCCCCCGGCGGCCGGGTGGAGGAATTACAGGCTTCCCAGGCAGAGCCCATCAAAGCTTCCCTCGCAGGGAAGCTAGTTAACAAGCGGTTTTAAAACCGCTTCTAAATTTAACAACGGGTTCGCGCGAACCGGTGCAAACGGGCTCCAGCTCACCCCTGATTCTAAGGTAATGGCTGGAGGCCAGGTTCCAAGAGCATTATTGGACTTAACAATCATTCCTATCTATTAAAAGTCCTGTATCTAACAGAAAAGATATTACTAAGAAGGGGGAGCCTACTAAGGCCAAAGCTGCATTAGTGGACTGTGCAACAGACTAGACTAGATTCACTAGCTGCTTTGCTCTGCTCTAATGATGTAAACCAGCTTAACTAACCAGTTAATAATAAAGAGCGAAGAGGTTTCTTAGTGGGTTCAAACAGAATTAAATATCAGGGCTGATCTTAAAAAGGAAATCATTTGCCATAAAAAAAGTGTTTATAATTAATGGAATGAAAAACTTCATCAGGCTTGAAATTTTTCCTATGGATTTTTCCAATTTTTCAACAAAGCAATCTGAAACAAACAAAATGCATCAATTCAAATCAAATGGCATCAAAAAGGAAAGGTGGGTTTTCCTCCTCCCCCACTTTAAAACCAAACTAAAATGTTTTGATTCCATATAACCCAAATAAAAATATTTCATTTTTTAATTTTCATCGCAAAATCAGAAAGTTTTGAGTATGAAAGGTTTTGTATAATTCCAAATGCATTTTTTTTTGTTGAAAAACCTTTGATAAGTTTTTGACCACCTCTACCAAATATTTTACTTGTATTTGAACTTTGGTTATGCCTGGTTTCTTTAAGCAGATCAAGAAAGACAGAGGGGTACAATGAAATGTTATTAGTGTAAATGTATAACTGAAAATTATTCCTGTACATATGCATAATGCGAAACAAGTATATGATAGACAAACAACTAATATTTATTATTCCATTAGCGGATATAATCATTTCAAATTAAGGTATCGTGTGTAGGGTTATTTCATATTTGGAGTTTTCATATACAATGCATTTTGGATAAATACAGTAACTTTACACTTAATAGGGACCCTTGAAAAGTAGCTTGAAGCATAAGCCTTTTAGGGTTGTCTACATGGCAAAGAAAAACCCACGGCTAGCTCTTGCCAGCCGACTCAGGCTCACACTGCGTGAGTCAGTGCTGTGTAGGCTTCTGGGCTTGGACTGGAGCCCAAGGTCTGGGACCCTCCTTCACAGGGTCCCAGAGCCCAGGGTGCATCCTGCGTCAAGAAGTCTACACAGCGACTAAACAGCCCTGCAGTCTGTAACCCACGAGCCCAGCTCGGCTGGCACATGCCAGCCCTGGATTTTGCTTTGCTGTGTAGACATACTGTTAAACTTGACAGTCTAAAGACTTGTTTCTTTATTTGACTGTGCTTCCAGGACTAGACCATTCATGTCTAAGAGGACGACTTTTGGAATCTCCACAAGGAGGAAGACTGTTTGGTTCTTTTGTGACAATATATCATAGTGATCTCTTCATCTTACTCATACAAACATACTGTCAAAATGGCCACTGAGGAGGTTAAAGTGCAGTTTTAGTAATGAAAAGCGACTGTTAAAATAACAGGATCTGGGTTCTATATTTGTTGTCTCAATGACTTCTCATCAATTTTGCTTGATTTACAATGTAAAGAGTTTTTTTCCCCTAACTGGCAGCCCAGAAATCTCAACATGGGTTTTGACAAACTGGGTTCTTTCTCACGCAGAAATAGTCATAAGTAACAACAAGTTATGCGTTCTCAACTGTTTTGATGCATGAGGCAGAAAAGAGCCCAGCTCTCTCTCCCATAGCCCTGCAGAGCCAACACAGCTAACAGGAGTAAAAGACAGTTTAAAAAAGTATTTTTGTCCCCAGTTTAGGACTCTGAATACACCCAGGGTGCAGGTCTTTGGGATAAAAATGTGCCATTCCTCTCTAGATGTTGTTCAGACCATCACTGCACTTTAATTATTCTAAGTAGTATGAATACTTTCTTCTCCTGAAACAGAGAGAATAGAAATTTCTAAACGATATGCTGTGGTTCACCCAAAATTTAAGGGCTTAATGGCAGGAAATTTCTGGATAAAATTCTATGGCCTATGTTACACAAACAGTTGGACTAGATCAACCTTTCCAGACTACTGTACCCCTTTCAGGAGTCTGATTTGTCTTGCGTACCCCCAAGTTTCACCTCGCTTAAAAACTACTTGCTTACAAAATCAGACATAAAATACAGAAGTGTCAGAGCACATGATTACTTAAAAATTGCTGACTTTCTCATTTTTACCACACAATTATAAAATAAATCAATTGGAATATAAATATTGTACCTACATTGAAATGTAGTATATAGAGCAATATAAACAAGTGATTGTTTGTATGAAATTCTAGTTTGTACTGACTTCACTAGTGCCTTTTATGTAGCCTGTTGTAAAATTTGGCAAATATCTAGATGAGTTGATGTACTTCCAGGAAGCCCTCTGCTTACCCCCAGGCATATGTGTATCCCTCTTTGAGAATCACTGGGCTAGATGATCATAATCATGCTTTCTGGCCTTACAGTCTATGAATTCAGTAAACTACATTTACATTCATGAGAAAATTATGGGCATGTCAGGTCAGCCAGGATGTTCTCCTTCTCCTGGAGGAAGATAAGAATGGGCACAGTTAGTGCCAGCAGAGCTGGGTACCATGGCCGAGAGTATCACAGTGAAGTCACTGATACTCTCATTACTCTCGTCTCAATGCACAAGTTACAATGCAAGACATGACAAAAGGATGTGAGGAGTGGGGTTAGGGAAGGTAATTATCTTATTGCAGGTGTGCATCCACCACCAGAGCCTTTGGATCTGGACTCCAGCCATACAATTGTTCCAGCTGACAGGTGAGATGGGAGGTGAAGAGACTGCCCCCACAGGCCCAATCATTGGGCAATCCATGAATATACTTTCCCTCCATGGCTCTAAATATCAGCATCCCTGAAGTAACATGTAAATCACTACTGTGTTAGATAACCCTGGAAAGTTTTCTTTGTTGGCTGAAATTTGGGTTTGGAGAGAAAATTCCCAGATCTTCTAAATGCCAGCAATGGTTGTCTGCACAGTGTGTGTTGATTCCTTCAGATGTATTAAACCGTGGGCACAGAAAACAACAATGGAGTTACAGCACCCTCCCATCGGACTCCTGAATGAATCTGCTAAGTGTTCTAGCATGTTCATGTGGCTTCCCTCCAAGACCCCCTGTCTTGGACTGACTTGAATACCACCTTCTTGTTCCAAGTCTGAATACGTAGTTGTCAGCACTGCTCGAGTTCTTCTCTGGTCTGAAGAAATAGAGGGATTTTTCTCCCTGTACTTTATCCATTCACACCAAACACCCCTTTCCAACTTACAGATGGTGCAGGCAGCCTGGGAAGATCGGACAGAAGCAGAGAGGAGGCCTAGGAGTCTGCTAATCTCTCTCTGACACCAAATCCATATGCAACACCTCATTGTTTCCTTATTTTTCACACCTTGGAAGACAAAAGTCTTAGCAGTCCTTGGGAGGAATCAGCAGACAAGCCCAGAAATGTTAACTCCTGTGTTGTCTTTTGCTTTTCACACAACAAGGTAATATGTAGAAATCATACAGACACAGTGAGGTTCCAAATAACATGTTTACTAAATATACAGAAGGTCTAGTTACATATACACCTGCTGCTGTGCCTGGTTTTTCAAATATAGAATACAGAGACCTTTAGAGGTCTCACAAACTGTTTAAAGAGACACTATCCCATTCCTATACACTACATTTTGGAAATGCATCAGGAGAGACTGCTTGTAAACTGTAACTAATCCTCTAGTACTGAGCTAACTTACAACACCTCTTATAATTTTCCTTACCTGTGCAAATATACTGGGCAACCCCAGGCTAGTACCATCACCACTTTTATGATTTATTTTTTTTGTGAAGCACCATAAGGCTAATATTAGAAAGAATTATAGCAAGTGAACTGCTTGCCTTTGTTGTCTCTGCTGGATTGTAAAAACTTCAGAGCCTACTTCAACCAAAAATACCAGGTATATGTCTTTGAGACCGAAGCACACTATCTAATTTCTTTGGAAAAGAATCCTTTCAAGAGATGCCCTTACCCTTGACATAGGTCACCAACAGTATATGTAATTCTGTCAGGTGATCCTGTTTTCTTTCCTAGCAGAAACAGGTTGCTGAGAAAGGTCTATAATGGAGGTAGCACCTGCTGAATGTCCCTCTCTCGCTGTAGAGCAAATTAGCCTCTGCCTTAGTGAAGCTAATTGGAAGGAAAAATTCTGGTAAGGGGTTTCTGAGAAACAGGGCTCATAAATCAATCTTTTCTCAAGTCTTGGGGGGTGGAGTGTGGGGAGAGAATGAATCCTGCCCCCTTTTGCCAGTGGACTAATTATGAAAAGGGTACCCATATAATGCTCATCTGTAGGCTGAGGCTGAATTGGCTTCAATCAACCCATTCATGAAGCTCCCCTGAAAGGTTGCTAAGTAAAGGGAAATAATATTGGGTTCATCTGTTGCCACTAAAGGCCTTGTTGGTGAGCGACCTCTGCTTCTTCCTTCCCTATCAAAAACCTTTCTGACACCTCCATGTTGTCTAATGAGGTGTACTGTTCGTTCCAAAGAACCAAGATAGCCTTTGTATGAACAGTTCACTGAACAGCTTCTCTTCGGCCTGCAAATGGAATATGTTCTTCTTGGGGTCAATTTCAATGAGAAAAACCCATGAAGTAACATTTCCCCCAATACTACTGCTAGCTGATTCCACTCCAGTTTACTTAAGAGTTCAAGCATATCTGACAAGACCAGAACACCTTCAGACATCTTTTAAAAATTACCTTTGAATGCCTTCTGGGAACTATCCTACCCTTTTTGTGATCCTTACAAGACTGATCCATATGTACCATGAGTTGGTCATGTTCTTGTGGGATTCCTATATTATCCTGGAAAAGTTGCCTGTGTCTTCATCTGTGTCTTGCACAACCAAATCGTAAAGAAAGTTGCTACATGGAAATGAGGGGTCTTCAGTGTGAAGACTTTAATTGCTTTAGCTTCTTTATGTTAAACAACTGCTGGCCTTTATCACTGAGCAGGGTCAGTCCCTTGGCTATCAGAAAATGCTGAATTCAAGGGGTCAAATTGCCTTTAGCCTCCTTTTGCTCCTCATCCTGAGGCCTGGTCTACACAGGGGGCGGGGGAAGGCGGGAGAGATCAACCTAAGATATACAACTTCAGCTATGAGAATAGCGTAACTGAACTCGACGCATCTTAGATCGAATTAAAATTACTTATTTCACGTCCTTGCGGTGGGCCGCAGCTCCCCCATCAACTTTGCTTCCGCCTCTCGCCGAGCTGGAGATCAGCAGTCAACGGGAGAGTGATCGGGGATTGATTTATCGTGTCTACACTACACGCGATAAATCGATCCCCGAGAGATCAATCGCTACCTGCCAATCCGGCAGGTAGTGTAGACGGACCCTGAGGAATAGCATTGCATACGTCCTTGGCAGGCTCTGTGCTGCTTGAATCACATCTGTGACCCTTACTGGACTTGGATGTTGACTATTTCTCTTTACGTAGGAGTCTAGGGCCACTGGAAGCTGTGATTAGCTGAACCTGTGGACGCGGCAGGTAAACAAACCAACTCGGCCCACCGGGGCTTACCCTGAACAAGTCTTCCAACTACCTGAAAGGGGCTTCCAAAGAGAATGGATTGTAAACTGTCCTCAGTGGTACCAGATGACAGAACAAGGAGTAATGGTCCCAAATTGTAGTGGGGGAGGTTTAGGTTGGACATTAGGAAAAACTTTTTCACTAGGAGGGTGGTGAAGCACTGGAATGGGTTACCTAGGGAGGTGGTGGAATCCCCGTCCTTAGAGGTTTTTAAGGTCAGGCTTGACAAAGCCCTGGCTGGGATGATTTAGTTGGGAATTGGTCCTGCTTTGAGCAGGGGGTTGGACTAGATGACCTCCTGAGGTCCCTTCCAACCCTGATATTCTGTGATTCTAAGTCATGCCCTAGTTTGGGAACTACTGGTCCTAGAGCACATGAAAACTGAATCGTCTTCTGCCACATTAGAAGAATGCTCCCCATTATCAGGGTTGAGAGGAAACAGTTGACTGTTTCTTGCTCTGTACCTGTTTGTTGGATAGAGACAGCACTTCAAGTCTCAGTCAAATCAACACTTTTCACAAACACCACATTCACATGCAATTAAACAAACATTCATCCCCCTCACTCTTCTTATGAAAGCAGGGGGGGAAAAAAGAAGAAGAGAGCGAGCCAGTCAGAGGCACAGGCTTCATCCAGGCACTAGCACTGTGCAGGAGTGAGATGAGAGCTCCCTAACCTGCAAACCACCGTAAAGTTGATCTTTTCCCTTGTTTGCCACTGTGGAGAGGACTGGAGCATTAAAGAAAGCCCATTATGGTATGAGCACCTTGTAAAATTCTCTTCCCCCACCCCCATCACAACAAAAAGCAATGATTGGCAGACAATGTAAGGCACAAGTCAGCTGATTCCTGGCAACACAATAGTAAGATTAGCTCATCTATAGCAGACAAACATGTATGTATTATATGGGTTTTAAAGTTAAGACAGGCAAAAAAGCTGTGGTTTTCATATGCAGTGTTTCTACTCTGTAATGCAAAAACATATCTAGTAACTTATTACTTCCAAGTGACTATAAAAAGCCTTTTAAAAAACATCCTTTACCTTGTTTTGAAATCGGCATATATCTAGCTTTGTTTTGTACTAGTTTTTCCTGATAACGTCTTGTCCCTTATACTGACATCTAGATTTCTTCAAACCCCTTTCTTTTATACCCACTTGCCTTTTTAAAAAGTCCAAATTAAACAAATCTAAGCATCGCCTCCCCAGGAAACCCAGCGACTCCATTCTTTGACTGCTCCTAAATGTTAAAAAGGCAAAAAAAAAAAAAAAAAAGGCAATCACACAGCAGTAGCAGCAGCACCAGCCACCGCAGCCTGCAAACAAAGGGGGCAGGGAACTGCTTGCAGGCTGGGTGTCACGTTACTCAACCTCCTTCTCTTTAAATCTCAACCCCCGCCCCTCCCAATCGCCCCTATATAACTCAGACTGACAGGTCCTGAGTACCAATGGCAGGGATCTTGCCACTTTTGGCGCCCGGCCACAGTTTCTCCTTCAGCCAATGGGAAGCGGAGATCGAGGTATTACACCCAAGGGGCCAGCGGAGCCTCCACCAATGGCAGCAGTGTTATTAAAGAGAAATACTATTATGCTAATAGATGTTTTGCTCTAACTTGGTGAGGGCTTTAAAAGCGAGGCAGCCCCAGGCTCACCAGCAGACTGCAGAGGTTCCGAGGCTGGGTGCGTTGCCTGCACGTAGAGCGGGGACGGGTGGAAATCACAGCCCTTTTCTCCCCAGGAGCACCGCGTTTGGGTCCCTGCCTTGCCTGGGCAAAGCAGCAGCGGGACCATCATGTCCAACGTGCACCTCTCCAGCGCCTCGGCTCTGGAGCGCTTGGCCGCCCGCAGGACTTTCCCCTTGCACGCCCGCACGGGGGTCTGCCGGAACCTCTTTGGCCCGGTGGATCACGAAGAGCTGAGCCGGGAGCTGAAGAGCAAACTACGGGAGATCAGCGAGGATGACCAGAGGCGGTGGGACTACAACTTCCAGACCGACACCCCGCTGGACGGCCCGGGCAGGCTGCAGTGGGAAGAGGTGGAGGGAGGCTCGGTGCCCGCTTTCTATCGAGAGACACTGCAGGTCGGGAGGTGCCGCTTCCCGGTGCTGCTGGTCAGGTCCAAGCCACCTCTGGGGGACCTGGATACTCCTCCGGGGGTTAACCCCAGGGACTCTCACCAGGAGCCGGGGGTGTCTGCGTCCTCCTCCCTCAGCCCCCAGGGTAAGACGGCCGCCTTGGAAAGCACTATCGCGGGGGGCAAGGAGCGGCTCAACCAGGAGAACCGATCCGATCAGCTCAACAACCACTCAGGGATTACAATCAAACCCCTACCCTGCGCGCCAGCGGCGCTCAAAAGGGTCTCGCCCTCCAGCGCAGCCTACATCACAGGTAAGGCAGGGGCACGGCCCAGGCTCGCAGCCCGGGGCTCTCGGCGCTTAAATGCCCCCGCCTGCCCCGGCGCGTTAAAGGGCCCCGGGCATCGCTCGCTCTGCGGAGAGGCTGGCGGCGCAGCGCGCTGGGGAAACGCTTACACAGCACATTGCGCGCTGCAGGCCGGCGAAGTCAATAAACCCGACCCAGCTGCAACCCTCTCCCGAGGCAGAGAGGGGGAGTCACGAGCCGCCAGGCCGCCTCCTCCCGGGTGTGCTGTTGTGCGGGTGCCCGGGCAGGGCGGGTCCCGGCTGGTGCCGCCCCACGGTCGTGTGTCCGTCCCGCGGGGGCCGCCCCTGGGGTAGGCGGTGGCCGGTGTCTGTGTGTAACGCCCCGCTCCTGGGTTTGGTCCCTAGATTTCTTTGTCAAGCGGAAAAGGCTGGGGGACGCCAAAGCGGCCTGCGACCATCCCGGCGGGTGTCCCGCCTCTGCGCCCGCCGAGCAGACTCCCCGGAAGCGGCTGCGGTGAACCAGGTGAGCGCCCTCCCCGGGGACCAGAGCGAGCGGCCGCCTCCTCCCAAAACCCAGCCGCAGGCGGAGGAGGAGGGCGGCGGCCGCTGCTGCGGGGCGGGGGGAAGGGCAGTGGCCAGCCTGGCGCTGCGACGCGGGGCCCCACTGACCGGCTCCCCGCGGGGCGTGCGCGCTGCGAACAAAACAGCTGGGGGGCGATTCCCGTTGGAGGGCGGGCGGCCGGGCCAGGCTGCTGCCCCGCTCTGCCAACGCAAGGGAAGCCACTTCCCGGCGTGAGCCAGGGCCGCCCAGCCCCTCTGCAAGCCCCCCCGCCCCCCAAGGTGCTGAGTGAGATCAGGCCGGGGAAGGAGCTGGTTTCGCTGACTCATTCGCCGAGATGCAGGGGGGACGGGGCGGGGTCTGCCGACTTACTTTGTGGCCGCCGGGGGCTCTGTCTGCTGGGAGCGGCAGCCGCGGTTGCTTTCAGTGCGTGTTCACGACATTCATATGGCTGCTTCCCTCCCCCCTCTTTTCTCCTCAGATTTTGCACTATGACACCTAAGGGAGATTTTGCTTCGTCTCTGGAGGCGCGGAGCCTAGCGGCTGTTCTGCCCACACTTCGGCAAGGGGCAACTCTCACGCGATCTGGACCAAGGAGGATTAAGATCTGCGTTCCCTACACCCTCTCCCCCACAAGGAACTGCATGCAGTGAGAGTGGCTCTGACTACAGCCACGGACGGAGCAGTGTTAATTTACAACTGTGCAATGTATTGCGTTTTATATATAAATGTATTATGCCTAATGTGAGTACACTGGCCAGAAGTGTAAAGCTTTAAAGTCATTTATATAAAATGTTTAATCTTTGCTGATCTCAGTGCAAAAAATGTATATTTGTACAAATTTTTTAAAGAGTTATACTAACTTATCTTTTCTATTTATGTCAAATGTGGATAATGTTGGTTGATACCCAATAGTCTTGTTTTTTTTCTTTTGGTTAAGCCAAAGGGCACTATATTTGCTTTTTATTTACAAAATGTGTAAATTTATTTTTATAGGGTTTTTTTTTGCATTCACAAAATGTAGCTATAAATCAATTTTTAGTTTTTACTTGAAGACAAATCTGTTTCAATGGTTCCTGAGCCGGTCTGTACCACTGCCATTGCAAATAATGCCACAGTTCAAATAAAAAAAGGAGTCCAAAATCTATTGATGTTAATTAGTATTAAAGAAAAATTTAGTGGAACACAACTGACAGGAAATGCCATAGGTTGCAAACGTTAGAAAACACCTGTATAAACTTAGTTACTCCTTAGAACTGAAACTGTCTCTCAATTCCACTAACTCCTTCATTCTCACACTCCATAGTTGCTGGGGTAAAGGAACACTACAAACCAAGGACAATTTCCATATCTTTGTAAAGTAAGGTACTCAAATAACATAAGGATTGTAGTATAAAGAAACACTGGAGCAAAATGTGCAACACACCACCAGCCAATGTTTAAAAAAAATAAACACATTGCTCCTCATCCTTTACATATTGCATACCAGAATAGATTTTTCTAGTGGTGAAGATTGTTAGAAGGATAATTCTCTTCCCCCATATATTGTAAGTAGTACACAATTGATTAGCTGTCAGTGGTATGGAGGAGTTTAACTTCCCCTAAAACAGTAGGGTTGTAGCCACTGCAGGAGTTAGCATGAACCAATTATCTGATTCCCATAATTTAAAATATACTACATTAGCAAGAAGTTACAATCCTTTAAACCTGGCTTTCATAATTCATGTAGATATAACATTTACTTACAGTTCAAGACAAAGCTCTGGCCCATTTAATCCAGAAGACTGAATTTGTGTTCAATACAATGCCTTTTAACATTGTTTAATGCTTGTTTTTGGTGGGGAGGGATATTTATTTTGTAAAGCATCTTGCCATTCATATAAAATTAGCTCCAATGGCTACTGTTTTTTAAACTCATTTACTCTGCAGTTAAATCTGCCCAAAGTGAAACTGTAGGATGACAAGTATCAGAGGGGTAGCCGTGTTAGTCTGGTTCTGTAGAAGCAGCAAAGAATCCTGTGGCACCTTATAGACTAACAGATGTTTTGCAGCATGAGCTAAGAACTTTGATCTGTTCTGAAGTACTGCATACCAGGCAGATGCATAGAACAGATGGAGCAAGCTCCAGTTCCAAAAAAAATCAATTTACTATACAGCTCTCAAATACCTAGAAGACCAAGAAGCAAAGCTCTATCTACAAGGCACAAAGTTTTGATCTATTTTTTTGAACCACCGTGTTCTAGTACTGCAATACCAGGCTGATAAATCAATTTAATATACAGTCCTCAAATAAAGGACATATCAGATATTAAACTGATAAGAACAGATTTAAATTTTATTAGAGAATGTTTATAATAAACGATACAAAGTGTTTGATGATTGTGGGGATGTTATATATACATAGTCTGTCATGTCCCCGGTACATCACTCATACAAACAGGTTACAGATAGTCATGGGCATGAATAAGCAGGCTGAGTAATGGGGTTTGGAGTACAGTTTGGTGGGTTGTGATGTGCTCTGTGTAAATGTCTCTGGAAGACCATTGGGTATTCACCCACGAAAGCTCATGCTGCAAAACATCTGTTAGTCTATAAGGTGCCACAGGATTCTTTGCTGCTTCTGTAGGATGACACTGTCAGGCACTTCAGGTTCCACTGGCGTGTGCCAAGCTTTGACACACCCACACACTATTTGCAAGTTGAATGGTCTGATTAAAAAAATCTTCCAGTGACCCGTTATTTACAGATCAGTGGAATGATAAACCATAGTGGCTCCTCTGCTGTGTCAATGCATAAGGGAGCTCTTAATCTTTGACACAATAGACAGAGCTTTTCTGCTCTTGTTCAGAAAAGTTTATATATATTTAAAAAGTGTTACACTGCACTTTCTGGCATCACAGTATTATGTGCATCAAAAGACCACATGCAAAACTGCTTCTTGCCCAGCAATATATGTTTGTAAACTTCAAAAACAAAAAAACCCTTAACTTGCTTGTATTTAATTTCCTGTTTTATTGGAACACAAAACATCTTAACTGCAAGGAAGTGCTTCCTGGTATGGCAATTTAAATCGAGAATATGTGCTTATGAGTAAGCTATAAATCCAGGAAAATATAGTTTGTAATAGAAATGGTAACATACAATCGTGCTGTTAACTATATCATAGGGTCTAGTTATAAAAAACCCATACATCAACATTTTAGTATTAATATTTTACTTTTTTTGTGTCACAATAATGGACAAATATCACAACCTATTGTCAGTTAAGTACACTAGGTCTGCAGCCCTGATAAGACTGAAAACATGGGGGACTATTACCGAAATAACCCCACTTTAAAATCTATACATGGAAATTATTCACAATCCAGACAGGCACAGAGCATTATATGTATAGGGTATGAAGGAAGGTTGTAAAGGTCTAAAAAGTGTTCCAAGCATAGTATCCGGTGACTTACATATATATATATATATATATATATATATATATATATAATCGGTAATAATCGGATTTAAAGAAAAATTAGTGTGTGTGTGTGTATGTGTGTGTATATATATATATATATTGTGTGTGTGTGTGTGTGTGTGTGTGTGTATATATATACACACACACACACATACACACACACTAATTTTTCTTTAAATCCGATTTACCACTTTTGAATGGCTGGATATTATTTTCAGGATTTTCTGCACTTGCATAACTTGAAGACATATACACACAAGTTGTAGCTCATAGTGAAATTAGGTAAACAAGACAAAAATAGTTTGAATGTGTGTGTGGTCGGTCAGTACTTTTCCTAGTAAACGTTTGGTAATTTTTTTAAACTGTCAATATCGGTGCACGCAAACACAATAGCATAGAAGAGGCTGCAAAGGCAGCGTTTGAACGCTGTAAACTACCAGGGACCTGACCGAGTTGGCGGCCAAATACCAGCCAGGGTTCCAGCAGCTTTAACTCACACGTAGGGATGAGGAATCAGCCCACATTGCCCATCTAAAATCTCTTGCCCGTGTGGTTTAACGCAGGCTCTTAAGGTAACGCTTACATGGAGTTTTAGCAGCTGAATTTCCTTTGGTTTTTACAGTAATTTCTGAGGTTGGATTATATTAGCCTTTATGTACCTATAAAATACTCATAAATGGTTTAGTGACCTTTTCGACTCCTCCCGGCCCTCTAAACATCGCTGTAGTTTAATCTGGCGAATTGAAATCTCTGTCCTCCCCCTCTCCCCAATTTAAATCCAGCTGCTGATTTATACCGCTGAGCTGAATCTTGCGGTTCCCAAATTAATGTCTCGGCGCTAGCTGAGAGAGGCGCAGTCTTAAATCCTGGGCTAACCTTAGGCGGGGAGAAAAGTGACTGGCGGCGAGGGAAGCTTTAGCTGAGCTGATCCACTGTGTGGGGATCTGGGGAAGCACAGGAGGATTTGGAGACAGGGCAAAGCCCGGGAAAAAAGCAAGAGATCCAGGGGCCGAGAGCGGAGAGAATCCGGGACTGGGGCAGAAGGATCCGGGTTGCTCAGTCAGGATAAGGAGACGTCCCCGATTCCTTCCTTCCCCCAGCCCCTGTTTAGCCCTGGCTTCCGTTCAAACACTCCTCTTTTCCCTCCCTTTGCTCCTGCAAAATCCCCAAATAACACAAGCGCCGCGGCCCGTCTGGCTGAGGACTGCGGTTTCACATGCTTTGCAGCCTCCTGCAATGCACTCCTGCAGCAGTTGTGCAGACAAGTCCGATTCCTATGAGCTATCAAAACCATCATTTCTCGATGCCAGGGAGGAGGAATAAAGCTTCCAGCGGCCAGCACATTTTGCCTGAAAGGCAATCACCTTCATTTTTTTTTCAACTGTCTCCCTACATTGCTTTATTGCATTGATTCAGAGACAATCCTACATCCATGCAGAGAGACTATGGGTACAGTAAAGTCACATACGTAACAGGAGCCCAGCTTGGATTTTCCCTTCTCAACTCCTTACCCTTGGGGTTCAGGTGTGGGGTGGGGGCTGCTGACCTTTATTTCAAAGGCAATCGCCCGAGCCTCCGCGAGCTCTGTCTGCTCTGCCAGGGTTGAAGTTTATGAAAAGCTTCGCACCATAAAAGTAACACTGATTACCTCAAAACGATATGATCACTTCATCAGAACTAGATTTATTTTATGGTGCCTGCATCAATGGGCCCCGATCAAAACGATTTTCCCCTTTGAAGAGAAAAAAATAGCTTTTCCCTTTCTTATTAAATGCCAACAATACACGGAGGGAGGCAGCTGGATCCTCCAGGATTTATGGGCTTTTCTCTTGCTTTCATGGAAGCAGGTGCCTTTGGGACTTCCATTGTCTCAGCGTCTTACTAATAAAGGACCTTCTGAAATGAAAGATCCATACTCTCTGTAGCCTTCAAAGACCTCGGATGGCGGAGCCACAGTTTGCACAAAGGTGCAAAAACCCACCCCGAGGCAGAAAACATTGGCGTTTATTTATTTTTTATTAAACGCTCATTTTCTTCACCCCAAAGCGATTGTTTCGAAGGACTGCTAACAGGAAGCGCTGGGGAAAGTTTGGAGCGCTAGAATGGGAGAGTCACAATGAGCGTGTCCGCTCACTTTTACAGAAGCCACCAAAGAGCGTTTCTCCGCGCACACACAATTGATTCTAGTCAGTCTCTTTGTTTCTATGAATCTTCTCCTCGACTCCCCCCGCACCCCCAACACCATGCAATTTTAATTTCTCGGCAGGGCCTGTAACCCACCAGACAGAGTGGCCCTCTATTTGAATGACTTGGTCTTGCGTTTGTGGTAAAATAAAATAATTTATTGTAGTTTTTGCTCCCCCCACTTCTTATCTTTTGGAAGGTGTGGAGCCCTGCTTCTCCTTTAGAATCCCCTGCTCCACCCAGCTTGGCACTGCCTCCTCCTTATTCCCATCACAAAGCACACTGCCCCTATTCTTCTGGCCTTTGTAGCCATATGGCAAATCCATGTAGACACAGCCAACATCCATTTATTCAGGCACATAATGTCCCGCAACAGGGAACAATTGGAACTTTGTTTGCTTCTATTATTGATGCGAATGGGCAGAGAGAGAGAAAAAAATCATTTAACTATAAGAGATATCCAGCTAATTATGAGCCATATGTGCCTATCGTTTCAAAGCAATCCAATGAAGTTCATTTTAAATCTAGACTACTTTATTAGGTACAGAAGACAGATGTCCCAACAGTACATGCATCAGAGGAAACCATGTAAAGAAGTTCTTGAAATATTTAACTGGAGCTCATTCACTGTGAGAGGGACTTTAAAGTGCCCTTTATTACCAGGATACGTAGGGGAAATTGAGGGAAGATTTCTAATCCTCATTGCCAAACAGTTACTCTTCAAACCATTCCAGCGTGGATTCTAGGATAGAGATTTTTTTTAAACAAACATGAGGCGTTTCATAAAATTGCTTCTGCAATGCAAATCCTGCCCGAAGTCAGATGCTTATTTGAGCTGTCTCGAACCTAGACCGCAGAGCAAAGCAACCCAAATAACTCGCTTAGCTTTCCAATTCAGAGGGCTACATGCTTCCTAGAATGGTGGTACACTTTTACTAGTAGGCGAACTGTGAGTGAGGGTTTATTCTTTTCAGATCTCGGCGATTCGATCATTGAGAGTACCCTGAAAGGGAAACGGCACTGCAGGAAAATTAAAGGGAAACTCGTTAGAGGAAATTCTTTATGAAATGCAATTATTGGCAGGCTCTCCACCCCCGGATACCGTTCTTTCACCCATCAAGCCAACTATCCAGGTTAAAGGATTAGCGTTATCAATTAGTAATTAAAATATTTCAGTTAGAGGAACTCACAATATGGTTGGCTCTAGAAAGCTTCCTTTTACATCAAAACTATTGGAGAGGTTTAATTGTTTTCCCCCAAACCTTGTTGTATTTATATCACTTTAAAAAAAAAGCCATTTCCCCACCTTTAAGCAAATAATCGTCTCTCTTCAATGAGCAGGAAACATCCAGTATAAATAACATGACAAAACATTTCAATTTTTAAAGAATAACTTCCAACATTTAAGAACCAAGATAGATAATTTCTTCGTAAGCATCTAATTCACACCAAATGTATCATCTGCCTTGGTGACAGATTTCTTAGCATGCTGATTGCGTTAAAAAGCTGAGGCAAGAGGGAAATTTAATGATCAGGTGAAGAAAAAGAAATAGGTATAGAGGAAAACTGTTGTGCTGTCTACATGTAAAGAAGTAATTAGGTGACCGCAGCTGGACTTGCTTGAATGAAGTAGTCAGCTTTTGCTGCACTCCCACAGAATATAGGGTAAACACCAGATGTTTCTTCACTGGCCCCATTCCTGCAAAACTGAGGTTGTGTTTCTTTCCCAAAATTTAAATATAAATACAAAATGGCAATAAAGATGATCCCTAAGGATATGATAATATCTGTTAATTTCTACTCTTCCTCTGTGTGAGCATATATCAAGGTGGCTCCTCCATTCACAGACACAAATAGTAATATGTAAAGGCCTGATCCACCCCCTATTGAGATAATTGGAGAGATTCCCAATGAAGAGTCTCCCACACAGAAAACAATGGCTAGGTAGGTAACTGGTGTTTAGACTTAGGAAAGCTCTGTTCTATTCCACACCCTGCCAGTGACCAGCTGTGTGACCTCAGACAAGTCACCTCACCTCTTTTCCCTCCTATTGTCTATTTAGATTGTAAGCTCTCTTTGGGGAAGGGTCCACCTTTTACAGTTCCTAGCAAAATGGAGCCCCACTCTCATTTTGAGGGGGCATAGGCACGACTGTAATACAAATAAATAGTACTAATTACTTCAATGGACATTGACTCGGGCCCTAAAAGAAAAGGAGTTAATACAAAGCAGTGGTGTTTAGGTGATGCTTTCTGCTATGCCCACACTATTTTTAAGGTTGCCTGACACTTCCCATAAGAAGATCCTGTTTTATGTTGCTTTTGACTTTATCAAACTGTTTGAGCTGAATTTTTCCATGCTGTGTGTCTTGTCTGAGTCTGAATATTTTTGGGAAAGTTCAACCCAAACAAATTAGCCATTCCCAAGAATGAGCTAGGGAAAAAAATGTTGTTTTGCCCATCTTAAAAAAAATCTGTATAACTGTTCTTTGAAAAGTTCTACCAGCCTCATGTTTTGAGGAAAGGTCTTGAAATTTGGTAGGTGGATGGCCTTTGTGTCAGGAATATGCTTTTTGCTGGTGAAAATCCACCCACATTTGGCCAACTTAAAAGCCTTTGATCACATTTTTCATATGTTCAATAGACTTCTTAGATTTTAGTAGCTAAATGCCCTAAAGATTACATCTACACCAAGCTTGCTCCAACCCCAGGACGAACAGGACTTTCCCTGAAATTGCTGCTCTGGGCTGCTATAAACTGTGCCATGTCTGGGCACCAGAACTGAGAGCAGGGAGATTGTCTCCCCTGTGCTTTCAACTGGGCCCAGGCAGCACTAGAGGAAGAAGCTGCCTGATTCAAATGCATAGGGGACAAAAGCTGAACCTGGGGTGAGTCAGGAGTAGAAGATTGGGACAAGGAGCCTGGTGGGGGAGGCTGGAAACTGGGACTAGAGAGTGGGGGCATGTCTCAATTGAAGAAACTGGGACTGGGAATTGGGATCTGGGAGGAGGACTGCGACTGGCTGGATAAGTAGACTGGGCCCGGACTGCAGAACAGGGAGGGAAATGAGGTAGAGGGACTGGGACCCCATAGGTTGAGGGGAAACAGATTGGATAAGGAGCCAGGTGGGGAGACTGTGTCATAGGTGGGTCATTTCATCTCTTTATGTCTCTGTTTCTCCTCCCACTCTCTTCTACCTGTAAGCTCTTTGGGAGAGGGAACTGTCTCCCAAACACATGTAAGGACAGGAGTTAGCACACTGGGGCCCTGATTTTGTTTGGGTCTCTGAGTGCTACCATAATACAAATAATAAACAACCCCCAACATGTGGGGGCCATGAGGAGACAGAGGAAAAGGGTTGGGCCAAGCATGAAGAAGCTGAGAAGATTTGGGACATTAAAGAAACTATAAAGTATTGCTCATGTTTGGTATGTGTGTGGATAACACCATTCTCTGCATGGGTGATTGGATGATGCATCTACAAGCCATTCATTTTATTATATATTATATAACACCCCCTCTCCCCCAAATTTACAGCCGCATGCCAGTGCCTGGTTTGACTGACTGGGTGGGGGAATAATGCCTTTTGGATCATGCCGGGATCTTTATATATATTAACATGAACTGGATGTTTTACATGGTTTCTTCAGCAAACTAGTTGGTTTAATGCAGCATAAGGCAGGATAGGCACTGTTCTACTTGAAGCACTAAACAGAAACAAGTTAGTATTCAAATACGACTATGGCTAGCATATTTTTAGTATTGCGTAGCCCTACATCACGGACAGGGATTTCTTCCCCCTCAAGTAACTATGGCAAGCCAAAATGGTGCTATAGATTGTCCCTTCCCCCATCAAAGTTATAACGGGTATCCTGATTCTGAAAACTCTCTCTCATGCAAGTAGTCCCAGGGCTCTTTTTTCTAAATTAACTAGATTTCTACTTGTCAGAATCCCTTTTAAATGGTTTTAACATTTTGGCCAGCCATTGTGGAATGGGACAAACTATGTCTGAGACTACTACTGGTGCACAAACCTAGTCTCAAATACAGTTTAAGCATGTTATAAATGTAAAATAATTGAAAAAAGTTTGAATATCTTCCCCTCCTCCCCAATCTATACTCAAGTCCTTTCTGCACAAGGAAATGGATCCAGATTTCAACTACAGGCCTCAAGTATGGCTGAAAATGGTTTGGCCATTAACGCAGACAAAGCCAAACTAGAGTTGGTCAGTACAATTCTGATGAATTTTTTTTTTGGGTTGGAATTTACTGATTTGTTAAAATCCAAATGTTCCACAACGACCATTCGATTTTGATGAATTTCCTATGAAACCAGTCTAGTTTCTTGCCAGCTCACCCACCCAGCTTCTTGGCAATCCACTTGAGGGGCTTCTGGGGAGTCCGGTGTTCTAGAGCCCACATCCCCAGGACTTCCAGCAGGATTGCCCCTAAATCAGGGACCTCAGAGCTGTCCCTTTCACTGAGAATTTCAAAAATGTTGGTCTTCATTCCTAATCAGAGCTAAACCAAATGTCAAAATACTGAAATCTTCCTTGAAACGGAATGACTATTATCCATAAACTCTAAGCCAAACTGTTTTCAACACCCACTGCATAACCCTGCTTGATCCCACATTCCACAAGGGATCTAGCCTTCTTTTTGTGACAGGACCAAACTACTTGCAGCACCTGTTAAACATTAGTGGCCAGACTTTTCAACCCTGACAGCTGGCAGAGAGGGTGCAATAGGACCTGTATTTGACACCTGTTGCCAAACATGAGTCATTTTTCTAGTCTGGCCAGCTTAGCTGTGTTGCAATCATTTTAACCCACACCAGGAAACTTGTTTCAGGGCATATTATTTCTATCTCAATTTAAAATCTTTCATTATTTGTATTACAGTAGCAACCAGAGAGCCCAACTGAGATTAGCTACATGTAGTAAGAGACAATCCCTGCTCTAAATAGATAAGGCAGGCAAAGAGTGGGGAAAAAGGAAGTATCATTATCCCTATTTTAGAGATGGGGAACCGAGGCATGAAAGTTGAGTAACTTGCCCCGGTCACACAGGTAGACTCTGGCAAATGCAGGAATTGAACCTAAATCTCTCGAATCTCAGTCGAGTTTCTTAAACACAACACCATCTGTCCTCTCTGTTGAGGCTGTTGTATAGTCCAGACAGTGAGTTATTCTAATAAACATGCTGCTCTCTGGCCATAGAGAACGATGTCCCTCATCCAAACAAGTGAGGATCCAAAGTACACTGCAAAAGGTTACTGAACCATGGAACACGTTCCTGCAAGAAGGGCTCAGCTAAAGAACTCAGACATCATTAAAAGTTGGACAAATGTAGTGAAAACCCAAGAAAATTAATGGCTGGAACAATGCATGCCTGATGCTGATGGAAGCCCTGCTTTGACTGAATTCATTGGGAAAACTATTAAAGGATGGTTAGTTTTTTAATAAAAATTATGCTACAAAATGCTACATGATGCCTTGTGTTGTCTCTTAAATAAGATATATCTGCTTCTGAAAAGCTACTTACATCAGTTGAGGATCTGACCCCATATGTCTACATATTGGTTCCATAATAAATAATTGCTCTTAGTGCAGCTGTGTGAGAGAGAGGAGCAGGGGAGGAGGAATATTTTTTTATCTAGACTTTCTGGATTTGAAAAAAAGTCCTCTCATTTGTGCAAGATTATAATAAGAGAAAGCCTCTGACTTTTTAACTGTACATTTACTGTGTGTTAAACCAAAACTAAGGTGAGAGAGATGATAAATTGAGGGTGAGATTATGTATTAGGGCAGCTTTCAAGAGATATGATTCTATAGCATTTGGGCTTGAGCTGCTGCTTTGCAGCTCTGATTCAGCTGGTACAATTCTACAGCAGTCAAACAGCCTGTCTTGGGCGTGATTCTCCTCTGCAAGTCTGATTCTGCAGCATGAGCTACTTTCCATGGACCTGATCTTTTAGCTGTTTTCTGTGTGGTTCAGCAGCTCTTTAAATTGGCATGCCCCACTGTCCAAGGGTCCAGAGAAAAGGAAGGTAACTAAAACGAGGTTGGAAAAATGTGTAAGTGTGAGCAGGCAACCAACACTTTCTGGTTCAGTGGAACTCAAGTTACACTAGTGGATGTTGCATTCGCATTGGAAAATGGGTGTATGTAGATTTAAAGGAGTCTATCAGGTCTGAAAGGCCTAATTCTGATCTCTCAGATAAATCAGGAGTATTTCCACTGAAGTCTTATTACAGTGCTTTAATGGGATCAAAATCAAATCAACTGATTAGAGCACGACTTGGAGTCCAGAGACTGGGGACCAAACCCTCATCTCCGTACACTGTAAATCTAGAATAAATCTCAAGTCAATCATTTATGCTGGTGTAATCAAGAGTGGAATTTAGTCCCTGGATTTTAACTAGAGCTTTGCAACTAACTGATTTTTGGGACAACCTGAAATTGAAATTTTTCAAAATTTTCAGCAAATCAAAACAGTAGGGCTGTAGATTAATCGCAGTTAATCGCACTGTTAAACAATAGAATACCAATTAAAATTTATTAAATATTTTTGGATGTTTTTCTACATTTTTAAACATTGATTTCAATTATAACAGAATACAAAGTGTACAGTGCTCACTTTATTTTTTATTATAAATATTTGCACTGTAAAAATGAAACAAAAGAAATAGTATTTTTCAATTCACCTCAAACAAGTATTATAGTGCAATCTCTTTATTGTGAAAGTGTAACTTACAAATGTAAATTTTTTGTTACATAACTGCACTCAAAAACAAAACAATGTAAAACTTTAGAGTCTATAAGTCCACTTAGTCCTACTTCTTGTTCAGCAAATCGCTAAGACAAACAAGCTTGTTTACATTTACGGGAGATATTGCTGCCTGCTTCTTATATACATCACCTGAAAGTGAGAACAGGCATTCGCATGGCACTTTTGTAGCTGGCACTGCAAACTATTTACATGCCACATATGCTAAACATTCATACGCCCCTTCATGCTCTGGTCACCATTCCAGAGGACATGCTTCCATGCTGATTATGCTCATTAAAAAAATAATGCATTAATTAAATTTGTGACTGAACTCCTTGGGGGAGAATTGTATGTCTCCCGTTCTGTTTTACCTGCATTTTGCCATACATTTCATGTTACAGCAGTGTCGGATGATGACCCAGCACATAGAATCATAGGATTGGAAGGGACCTCAAGAGGTCAGCTAGTGCAGTCCCCTGCACTCATGGCAGGACTAAATATTATCTAAACCATCCATGACAGGTGTTTGTCTAACCCGCTCTCCAATGATGGAGATTCCACAATCTCCCTATGCAATTTATTCCAGTGCTTAACCACCCTGACAGTTAGAAAGCTTTTCCTGATGTCCAACCTAAAACTCCCTTGCTACAATTTAAGCCCATTGCTTCCTGTCCTAGCCTCAGTGGTTAAGAAGAACAATTGTTCTCCCTTCTTCTTGTAACAACCTTTTATGTACTTGTTCATTTTAAGAACACTGTCATTGCAGATTTGACAAAATGCAAAGAAGGTACCAATGTGAGATTTCTAAAAATAGCTACAGCACTCAACCCAAGGTTTAAGAATCTGAAGGCTGTCCAAAATCTGAGAGGGATGAGGTGTGAAGCATACTCTCAGAAGTCTTAAAAGAGCAACACTCAGATGCAGAAACTACAGAATTCAAACCACCAAAAAAGAAAATCATCTTTCTGCTAGTGGCATCTGATTCAGAGATGAAAATGAACATACGTTGGTTAGCTATCAAGCAGAACCCATCATCAGCATGGACGCATGTCCTCTGGAATGGTGGTTGAAGCATGAAGGGATATATTAATCTTTAGTGCATCTGGCACGTAAATTTCTTGCGACACAGGCTACAACAGTGCCATGTGAATGTCTGTTCTCATTTTCAGGTGATAATGTAAACAAGAAGTAGGCATCATCATCTCCTGCAAATTGTAATCAAACTTGCTTGTCTGAGCAATTAGCTGAAGTATGACTGAGTGGACTTGTAGGCTCTAAGGTTTTACACTCTTTTATTTTTGAATGCAGTTTTTTTTACATAATACTACATTTGCAAGTTCAACTTTCATGATAAAGAGATTGCATTACAGTACTTGTATTAGGTGAATTGAAAAATACTATTTATTTTGTTTTTTACAGTGCAAATATTTGTAATAAAAATATATAGTGAGCATTGTACACTCTGTATTCTGTGTTGTAATTGAAATAAATATATTTGAAAATGTAGAAAACATCCAAAAATATATAAATAAATAGTATTCTATTACTGTTTAACAGCACATTTTTTAATCGCACGATTAATCATGATTTTTTTTAATTGCGGCAGCCCTTCAAAATAGTAAAATAAATTGTTCAACCCAAGCCCAAAAATTTCATTTAGATTTCAAGCAATTTAATACTAAAATACAAATGAATAGAATGGAAGGAAATTTTGAAACAAAAAGTAGTTTTGAATCAAAAAATTGAAATGTTTCATTTTGAAAAAGTCGATATCAAAATATTTTGACTTTTGTTAAAAAAAGTTTCTTTTCAGAATGAATAATTCAGCAAAAACCATTTTAGTGTTGCCACATCTGCATTTTTCATTGAAAAAAAAAGTTTTGGTCCATGAATTTAACTCAGCTCTAGTTCTAACCCCAGCTCTGACTTTCTGTATGATCTTGGACATGTCACTTTTCAATGGCCGGGATTACATTCAGAGGAACTTTGTCAAAATAAATAGATATACCCCAGATTTATGTTGCTGGAAGGAACATCAGAATCTGACACTTTGTGCCTCAATTTCCCAGTCTGTAAAATAGAGGTAATAATACTTAGTGACTTCATATGGGTGTTGTGAGGTTTAATTCATTAATATTCCCAAAGTGTTTTGAGATCCTCAGATGGAAGGTACTGCAGTATGTAAGTGCAAAGTATTTTTCTGCAGTGCTTGTTGCTCTTTGCAGATGTGTTTTTGAGCTGTTCCTTGTAGGTGTGATGCTTCGGCGTTTGAGTTGAAGACCTTGGTCAGAAATAACCCAAGAGAACAGGCAAAGAGAATGTTTATATGTAGGCTTGGAAGAATTAGATATTTATCTGTCAGTGTTGATTTCACTGTGTGTACGAAAGCCAAAACAAATATTTCCATCAATAAACAACAACATTTACAGATAGGAAAAGTAAGAAAAACGCTGCTTGAGAACTTATCAGTGTTTGATTTAATGCTATTTACTTTGTATATTTTGACATATGATGTTGACAATTTGTGTTTTATCATTTATAATGCTTTAACTTTTTGAATCTCAATGTCTGGTCATTAAATTATTGGCACCCTGCATAAGTTCCCACAACTGTGAAAATTTAAAATAAATAAAAACAAATTAAAAAAAGCTTAAAACTGATAATTTTGTGCATTTAAAAAGATGATAGAAAAATGCTTAAAAATAAATGGCTATTTTCCATTGAAGTTATAAAAACTGATTTTTCTGCCAACCCTATTTGTATGATATAGTGCAAATGCACAAACAAACTACATTTAAAAGAATATTAAGGTTGCAAAGTCAAGCACTTAAAAGTTAGGAAATGCCAGAATTAAGGTTGTCCATGAAACCTTAATTTCTCCTTCTGTGCATATGCATTCTGACAGTCTTTAATTTTCACGGGGACAGCAAAACATACACCCTTGACACAAAGGCCACTCCCCCACCACCAAACTTAAAGTCTCTGCTCCAAAGCATGAGTGCACCTGAGCTTTTCAATGAAAACATCACCAGAATTTTTTTTAACATGGGCACAACATTTTTCACTAGCCTCATTATTGGAAACATTTAAACTATTTTGCAGATATAAAGAAACAAATATCAGTCTGAGGCAGACACTCTAAATATAAAATTTCAGCGCAAATGGCTGAAATTTGGCAAATTTATAAGCAGCTGAAAACAGGGTTTTATGATGCGAAATGATGGGCAGCCTTCATGGTAGGCAGAGTTAGCAGCCCCACCTATAGTGGAAAGAGAGACCGTGCTCTGGCAAAGATGTCTTGTCAAACAAAATTTGTTGCAATTTAAATTAAGTGCAAATAACAGGGTGGGGTTTGTTTTTGTTTTGTTTTGCTTTTTGGAGTTTTCTGTGGCAGCTCTGAAAATGTACTATGAAAATCCCTTTAACCACCACATCAAATACACAAATCTTTTCATGGATTCGATAGAAGTTGGTGAGGAGGAAATGAAGACAGAAAAAAATGATTAAATATAAAAGCACAATCCATATTCAGTGAAATATCCTGCCAAGGACGGAGGAAGCCCAATAGGAAAAAATAAACATTTCAAGTTATTTTTCTATGACAAATAAATACAGAGTTGGAGGATGATTATTGGTTGAAGGGAAATATTGTGAAATGGCAGAGAATGGAAAGTTTTTCCTGACCCTAGGAAATATAATGGCAGATAAAGAGATTGACCATTTTGGGAGGAGGATGCCTTCATTTCTCTACGTGACTGTAGATTATTTCGGCTTCAGAAGACAAGAATGTCCCTTTAACATCTGACCTGGCCTTTATTTTAGAGAAGCACTTCACGGTTCAGAAAAGACAGACAATTTTCTAATTCCCAGCTCTGCTGGAGGCTGAGGCAGCAACTTCCAGACAGGACACCTGCTAACACTAGAGAAATGGCATTATTATGTCTACAAGTTTACAAATCTGAGGATCAAAAAGCCTTTGCTGCTGCCGCTACTACACAGGCCAAGGACAACGACTTCTTCACAACAGAGTTTCAGAGGTTTTTCCCCCTTCCCCCCTTCAAGAAATGGTCTCTTTTCACTTTCAGTTGCAGCAGATCGGTTTCCACGTGAAGAAGTCAATCGTCAAAGAGTTTTCTAAGTTTCATTGGTGTGTAGCAGAAAAGGGATTAGACTTGGGGCCTTTTTACTGGCCAGCCTTTAAGCAAATAAATGTTCTTGAGTTCTTAGAGAGAGAATTGTAACTTAAAATAAGGAGTATACAGGATTCTCCCAAACCCCAAATTAAATAGTAAAACCAATGCAAAATATTTCAGTAAAGATTTGGGGGAACATAAGGTTAAATCTTTGTTTGCTGTACTTCTGCTTTTAATTATTTCTGTTAATTATTCGTGAGGACACAGATATTTAGACATGAAAATGATATATATCACTAATATTGAATGGCATTTGAACATTCATTTTTAACATGTCTATTCAATGAAGGCCTGATTCTCAACCACTAGCAGCAATGACGATGATGAAGAGGGGGAGGGGTTACACTCAAGGGCAACGTATTTTAATACTATGATTCAAAATCTTATTACATAGCAATAACCTCACTAAACAACAGTCCCTTTGGGCCAAATCCTTACCCCAGTGAAGTAAAAGTACATTTTATTTCCTCTTAGTGGAATCAATGGCATTTTTCTTAAATCCAACCCATTGCCATAAATCACTGTAGCAGGAGTTTATTAGTACCCAAACGATGACAGTAGAACCAAATAACATTTTGCACTTTTGTTACACCTTGAATCCAAAGTGCTTTACAAACTCTCTACCCCTGGTCCTGCAAACATGTGCACAGGTGTTTACCTTTAAGCCTGAGTAGTCATTGGGACTACTCATACATACACAGGTGTTTGAGTGTTTGGAGGATGGGGATCTAATTAAGTCAGCTCCCATTTGAACCAGATAAGTATTATCCCATTTTCAGATTGGAGACCAGACTGGAGAATTTGGAGAAGTTAAAGTTTGGATCTACTACACAATGTAAGCATTGGAAAACTGAACATCACAGTGCCTAACTTTTAAGAGCCTAAAAATGCACAGGAACAACATTGATCCACAAAGCCTAGTTCGGCACCCAGGTTCCCTAGACAATGAATGGGGGGAGATAGGTACCTAAGAAAGCATTTTATTGAGTGAAAATAAATTTATAGCTCAGTGGTTAGGGCACCCACCTGGGAGGTAGGAGACCCCAGGTCTAGTCCCTCTGCTCCATTTCTTTATTCACAATGGAACACCCTGAACAAGAGCGATTCAGGGAGCCCTGCAAGAGAATATCTCAGTGGTTAGAACACTCTCCTGAGAGAATTTGAACAGGGGGGGGGGTCTCACCTTTCTCCCCCTTTGCCTGAGGGGATAGTTGAACCTGGGTTTCCCACATTCCAAATGAGTGCTCTGATCATCGAGCTAAGAGTGGTAAGATGGGCACCATCATCACCTTCTCCTCCCCACCGCAGATTTTGAATGAGGCACAATTTGGTAGATGGCCTCTGAACAGGTCTACTGGATTGGGCCCCACACACAAGTTAGGCAGGCGAATGCCCATCTTCCTCTGGTTCATGAATTGCTTTGGGGCTTAAACAGGAGATGGGCATCTATCCCATAGGCTCCTAGAGAAATTTTACTCTGACAACTTAGTCTCAGAGAGTTTAGGCAGCTGTCAGTTTCACAGGAGTTTTATGGCTCATGGTGTAGCCAAAACTGGGATTTAGGCACCTAAACCATGTAGTTATACTGACATAAATTGGTAGCGTAGACCAAGCCTTAGTCTCTGCCATAATTTAGTTTTTTTTCCACTAGCATCTTTGGACCAGTTCTCTTCTCATTTAGGGCCTGATTCAAAGCCTCCTGAAGTCAATTGAAAGACAAAGGTTTCGGATCAGGCCCTTATACTGGTATAAATCAAGCACAGCTCTGTTGAAGCCAGTGCAATTACACTGGCATAAAGGAGGACCTGACCCTTCTGTTTCTAATCCGGTGGACAAGGATGGCGGAGATTCTCCAAGACAGAAAGGCTCAGATCCTCAAAGAGATGTAGATGCCTAACTCCCACTGATTTCAATATAAGTTAGGTGCCTAAATATTTTTGAAGACCTGGGCCTAAGCGATTTTGGGGGCCCAAACTGAGATTCTGAAAATTTACACCCCTTTTAAAAGTACATGCTGAACACTCACCCTCTGTGAATCACACTGCTTTAAAGTGTCTCACATGGAGCATTCAAAAACGGAAGCACCCCAAATCTTGAAAATCTCAGTTATGTATCCAAAGCAGTGGTTATCAAATTAGCTGGTTATCCTTCCCTTTTCTTAGCAAGAGGAAAGGAACGATCCTGTATCTTGGAAGAATTTTTTAGTTAAAGAGCCAGATCATTTATTTTCATTGAGAACCTAATTTTGTAGAACAACAACAACAACAAACAAATTAAGCAAAAAAAGCTTCACTGTCCCCATCCCAGGAAGGTGAATTCTTCATGGATGCTTGCCTTGCTTCCAAGAGCCTGGGTTGGGCTGGGTTCTCTTTGGTTCCCAACCACAACCATCCACAACAATTCAGGGAGACGATTTTTTTTTGTGGTGGGGGAGCTAAAAAGGGAAGGGGGGGGGAAATAAGCAGATCTCATGTGCAGATTTTAATCTGGTCACTTCCCTGTCAAACTAATCCCTGCCTGACTCGGATCGGACTTTAAGAAATGTGCCTGGAAACCAAAAAGCAAACTTCATTTGAATGAAGCACACACTCCGGAGCCCCCATCTGCAAAGGGCCGCAATTAAATGCAAAGAGAGGGGGGAGAGAAAAAATTAGCATTTTCCGCGGCCATCTGGCATGAGGAGCAGGCGATGGGGAACAAAAGGAGATTTAGGCAAAGGGGAGAGGCGAGTGTGCCATGGCATTGACCTGCAAATGAGCCTTTGTGAGCGAATTAAAGCTTCCCGGACCCCCCGGGACACCCCAAAACAGGCACCATTACAAACCATCCGGACAAAAACCCACTCATCAAAATTGTCTGCGATTGGGGGGAGGGAGGAAACGCCAACCATTTAAATATGCACCCCCCCACATACACACTAAACCTCTCTGTAATAGGCGGTTAATAGTGGGTTGGCTGAAATGAGCTCTAAGGTTCTGATGAACCTGCTACAATTTCTAGCCTGGAGTCTTCCCCTCTCCCCCAGGGAAATACACTGGGATATTGCTGGGGTTTAGGAATTAATTTCATTTTTACGAGAGGAAAAATATAACCCATCCCAGGCCTAATTTATAGCCCCACCACCACACAATACAAACGGGGGGAGACAGAGGACGGTTGGTGATATATTAGCCTCCAGATGCTGTTTATTAAAGTTTTTATCTGTTGTGGGGAGTAGTGGTGGCTTGAAAGTGTATTTCTAAAGCAAACAAGAGTCATTTTCCTAGGACAATGCGTGCACGTTTGTAAAAGCAACTGGAGGGAGCTAGGAAAAAACAAAGGGGGGTGGTGGTGGTTCATATTCCAAAGAGAGGTCTGAAACACTCAGGGCTGGCAAAGAACTGCCCCACCGCCATGGCTCCTGCCTGCAAGCTAAAAGAAACCTGGGAGGATTTCAAAAGTTAAATCAACGCTCCTGACACTTGGTAAGGTGCAAGGAAGAAAAATCATTTCAAAACAGACCCTCTCCCCAGAGATGAAGGGGGCCAGAAGAGGGAAACTTGTAAATACAACATGTTTCTTTATTATCCTCCTCTCCCTGGGGAATAGCTCCCATTATAACCCATCAGCTATATATACTCAGCTGCTGTTACTCTGGGGCTGCAGCAGGTAGATTAAAGAACAGGAGGGGGGGAGGGGAGGAAGAAGCGCTGTCTGTCTCCAGATCGGGCTGAGAAACAAAAGCAAATAGCAACAGCAGGCAATTTACTCCTGCAAGCAATTCAAGAGGAGCCTTCCTTAGAAATCATCAGTCACTCAGAGGGGCCTTGAGATGCAGCTACCAGCACTGATTCGAGCACACAGAGGAAATAAAAAGTGACAGCTCTGGCGTCCCCCCTCCGCATTCCTCGATAAAATAAAGATCTCGAGAAAGTCAGAAATTTGCAGGGCAGGAACAAGCAGCCTCCGTAAAACGGAGTAGATAGTAACCAGGCCTCCTCCGCTTGTGAAGCAGGAGGTTTGGATTTAGCCAATCCGAATCCCCCGCCTTATTGCAATTCCCAGCCTCATGGAAATGCTCGCCGGTGATTACTAGTCAGGCAGGTTCCTCACCCGGAGCACCGAGCGCTCTTACACCCAGCCAGCTTGCCACAGCCCCCGGGGAGTCCGCCACCCCCCGACTGAGATGGGCCTGGGCTCTGCATGTCTCTTGCTCGCTCTGCAGGTGGGAGCGCACAGTCACTGCCTCTCCGGCTCTCTCCGCCACCCCCTCCCCCGGGGCCATGCGTGGAGCTCCCAGGTGCCGCTCTCCCTGGGTTTGTTTGCAGTCAATATTCATGTGTTTCTGTCACCAGGGTGGCTCTTTTCACAGTGATCAGCCGGGCAGAAGGCTGAATGACAGGAGACTCGTGGCTCAGCTGCTCTAGGAGGGGGAAAGGCAAGGGGATGGAGTCGAGTCCCCAAACTCCTCTGCCTTGGGGTGTGTGTACACGCGTGGGGTGTAAACTACTCCAGGCAGCAGCTCAGACCAATTGCAGGCTGATCAGAGCTGGGCTTTGCCTGTCCTTAAACTCCAGGGCCATACTCCTCTACCCCAAATTTTCTAATAGGAGGGACCATAAGAGAGAATCTCAGCTTTCATTTAAAAACAGATTTCTATCCCCCTATAAAGAGACTTCAAAACATAACTGGTAAACCCATCAGCAAGGCTTAAAGCCTGGCATTGATTTTTCCTAAGAGGTCACATTGTACCCTCCTCTGCTCCCCCCCCCCAGGGCTAGACTTAGGGGTACAGAAAAAACATTGCTAAAGGTTTCTTGATTTTTATGAAGACCCCAGGTCTAATTTCACAGCTGACATTTCCCATTCCCCCTTAAAGAAATGTGTCCGCAACTTGCTTAATTTCTCATAGACATGTTAGAAGTAGGTCTGGAGGAAGCATTTGAAGAAGAGGATAGTGATCTTATGGGATCAACACAAAGAGGGTATTTCAGGTGTCTGCAGCAGTGTGGAAGAAAGCAGAGAGATAGTTAAGAGAGACATGGACAAATCTGAGGTGGAGGCTGATGACCCTGCTGGAGTGGAGATGGTGAGTGGCAAAATATTTGAATAACTTGAATTTATCTAGCGCCTTTCATACCTATTAGTTAAACCTCACGACGCTCCTATTTCACAGACGGGGAGACTGAAGCATGAATAAAGTTAAGGCGCACAGTGGCAATGTGGAAAGCTATTGTACTTTTATGCTTCAGGTTATTATTGCAAGTTAAAAAGTAATTCTTTCAGTTACAGATGCTGAAAGGGATGCTGATAAACATGGTTAAATATGCAAGTCCAGCTATTTATTATTTACCATTTCTTTCTTTAGAAGTGTACAGTGTAAAACCAAAGGCCCATCCCGGTGCTACAGATACCTCCCTCTTGTGCTGCAACTTTGTTTTGTTGTTTAAATTTTACAAAAATAAATCTCCATACTTGTGATTTTCAGTCTAAGTAGAAATAAAAATCACAAACACTCTTTCCGCAGAGGTGAATAAATTATAAACAAGGACAAAGAGGATACAATTGACCAATGTCTCCAAGCCAGTGTTTGCTAGGGAATTACTATTCCAGTCTTTGAAATCAATTAATACATAATTAGATTCCTCAAGAAAGGACAAACAAGAGCTGCCATTCACCCCCTCCTTCTCCCACATGCATCCCAAAGAGAGACCCGGTCTTTAGCACAAACCAGACAGACAGCATTCTCCAGCAGTAAAAACATATTCTGGCTTTGGGTGTTCATTTAACAAACAGATCCTTGAACCTTGCTTCTGTTTTCAGTTTATTTCAAACATGTGTCTTTGTCTTCAGTTCATTAAAACATGTCTCTTTTGAGATCTATTTTTACATTTCAAGAATCCAGTATTGTACTTTTGTGGTGGCAGATGGCTCTAGACATCCAAGCATAAGCTCTCTTTCCTGCTTTTCCTTTCTGAATCCCTTTCTGTACTACACTTGAAACCATGTTAATAGCGCCCTTGTTTGCAGTGTCCAAAACTAGATCTCAATTGAGGAACATGGTAAATGTAGGGTTTGGTCCTTTCTCTACACTAAACTCAAAATATTTTAACCACAGTGAGCACCACTGCTTGTTGTGTAACTGAGTCACACAACCTGGTACTTTTCATAATGAGGATGGGACCTTAACTGTCTTTACACCACATCCTTGGGTTTACTTCATGTTAATATAATATAGGTCTAGGATGGTTTGGTTAGCTGTTAGCTTTTCTCTTGAGGGATTGGCAGCCTAAGTAACCTTGCTGAGCTATAGCAGGGGGAAAGTAGTAGTCACTTTCTAAGAGGGTGCAGCAAGGTCTATGGAACGCCTGAAGGGATTTTGACTATGTTGGACATAGGATAATTTTCTTGTGTAAAAAACCCCGATTCTAAGGGCATGAGAAAATATATTGTCAGTACAAGACAAATGTTAAGGGTTGTTAAACACAGCAGTAGCAGCTACCCACTTATTGGATCACCTTATTGAAGCATTGGCTTAGATGCCCTGTCCATGCTAGTGGTTGATGAACTAGCAACAGACACATCAAAGATCAGTTATCAAACATGGATCTGAGAAGACTATTTTCCAGCATGGTGGTTAGCATAATTTATCTGTCAAATATGTACCAGATTCCCCCCCTCCCCCCACAACAGTCATGTGACAAGCTATAGACTAACCCACTGGGTAATCTGGTTTGTAACACAGCCTGTAACCAGTTAGACAGTTTAAAAACAGTTTCAAATAGAATGACAGAGCCCTAATGTTGACTACATCTTATTAAATAGCAAGTACTATACAAGAGGGCAAGAAGTATAGTAAAACTGACAAAGAAGTGACTTAGGGACTTTAGACAGGTGAATCTGGATCCTTTATAACAATAAGGAAATGTTCAAAGCTGTGTATTTATGGTTGAATAATAATTGAGGCAGAAGGGGTAGAACAGATACAGCAGTCTCTTTGAACTCCAGTGTTCCAAGGTTCTGTATAGTTATATCAAGTTTAACATGGTTCATTGTTTATCCTGCGTTACTTGTAGTAACTAACAGGGGCTGAATAGCAAACACTAAAGATAAACTGTACAGGTGGAAGTGCTCCTCAAAGCTTTTCTTTTGACTTCTGTTCCCAATACAGATTGGAAATCTGAATCCAGCCTGCTTGCACTCCTGCCCAGAGTAAATACAGGTGACAGAATGATCCCATCTTTGCTGTAAATACCATCAGTAACAACCTGATAGCATTTACCTGTTCAGTCTTGCAGGGTAGATGGGCCCAAACCCTGTTTGAACCATGCTTCCAGCTCTACATTTCTAGGATTCTATGCTCCTGAATGGTGGAATAGTGTAAACTGTATTTTAGCTACATCAGGAGAAGAGTATTATAAACCAGACCCGCACCATGGTAGGAATTACAGTATCAATGGGACTCGTGGTAGGACACCATCTCCAAAGGAATTAAATTTCTGTCTCACTCTGTGTCAGACACCAGGATATCTGGAGACTGAAGATTTCTGTTTAACCACAGGACAGGATAGGACAGCAATAGTACAAGCTAATGAAGTCTCCATGTTCATTCACTCCTTGTCCTCCTGTGTCAGAAATTATTCCCATTTCAGAAATCATAATGAGTCCATGGCATCATTACTTTCCTTTCTAATATGAGAGTGAGCAGGATAGACAGAAGAGCCTAACTGAGGGATAGATTATGGTAGGATCCATGGGTCTGAAGCCCGGATTAGAAAGGGCCCTTGAATCCACAAAGAAAGATTTGGAGAGGTGGAGAAGAGGGTGAGGGAGTTACACGAGAGAACTAGAGAGCAGGAATTAGCATTGATAGGGCAGGCAGAGTCTTTGGTTTGTTTGGTGAGGGAGAAGAGAAAGAGGACTCTTTGGCTGGATCTAAAACCCATTAGTCTTAATTTACCACTAAGAATGCCCACTCCCTTCCCTTACTCCTTGCCATCTTCCCTCTTTTATTTCTTTCCTTGTTCCTTTTAAAATGTTTGTTTAGACTTACCTAGTTCTAGCTCTTTCATTGCTGCAAGCTGCGTTTGCTTGGAGAAAAGAGTGCCAAAATGGAGGCCAGGCAATTTATACATTAAGACACTCCCACAATTATTATTAATTAGGGGGAACACCTGGAGCCTTCTACAGAGCGCAGCCAGAAAATCTGAGTTGTCTTCTGGAGAGAGAGATCCCGACTAACATTTTTTTCACTGCATATAGGAAATAAAGAATAGATAAGGGCTGGATAGAACATAATAAAGAAAAACAGACAAGTGCAATAGAAATGATGTCACCGGTATTGGTTTTTTTAGGCCTTAATTCTGCAAGATGGATTTGTGCAGGGTCCCACTAATGTCAGTGGGGCTCTGTGCAGATAGAGGGGTTTGCCCACATGGAGCAGCTTGCAGGACTGGGGCCTCAGATCATTAACTGTTTGGGGCAGGTCCTATTTTGTATCTGTAAAGCACCTGCCCCACTTCGACTGCTAGATGTATAGATAATAGCTGGGGTCTATAGTAATAACTTTTAATTGTATTATCCTGTCTGGTTTTATTTTGATCACTCTACTTGCATGTAATAGCCACAATTTATAACAGAGCACACAAGAACTGGACACAATATTGTTGTTTAGCACTCCTCATTCTCCATCACTCAAGGCAGTTCGATAGACTCTCTAGAGTGTTACTATACATGCCATGCAGGGACAGTGGTGATGTCATCAATTGCATTCTAAGTCAAATATGTAAGTGTAAACCTATCTACAGAAACTGGGATTCAATCCTCCATAATAATATTCTTAGAAAGGAGAACCTATTTAAAGGAACATGTTTATTCACAAATATTTTCAATGCAGTTAAAGAAAACAAAGAAATCCCCTTTTCAATTCTTAGCTAAAATAAAAAGGATGAATTGTGTTATGAGTGATCATCATAATTATGTCACAAGGTACAACCATCATAGAAAATTAAAGATAAAATATATAGATTATGGTTTATAGGGCCAAATGTGACCCTTACAAAAACTGTTACAGACTAATGTTCTTCAGATTAAAAATATTTCATTTCTATTTTAAATTGAAATCTACCAGATTCATCACTGAGATGGGGAAGCATCAGACAATTATCAGTGCTGTTCTGGGGTCCACAAAAACACAATGTTGTATGTGCTCCCTCTACTGGCTCTGCAATAGCAGCTAACTAAAAATATACATGGAGTCACACTGACATCTGATGATGTAGAAGCCCCGTGTTTGGAGAGAAGACAATAATGCCATCTGAATTTGAAAGCAAACACCCCCTCCCCAAATGCTAACATGAGCTTTGTTCAGAAGACAGGGGGAAATGGAACATTTGCAGCATGGAAAAGCACAAACTCAGTAAGGAAAACATTACAATTTTTTCTGGTTTTACAGACAAAGAAAAGAAAAACAAAATTATACCCACCCCCAATCCTGTGTTCAGACAGCTGCTCCTGCACAGAGCTCCAAGCAAGTATTTATTTAATATTATTTGTTTTGTAGTAGCACCTAGAGGCTACAATCAAGACTGGAGCCTCATTATGTTAGGCACTGTATATACACAGAGTGAGAGACAGTCCCTGCCCCTAAGAACTTGCAATTTAAGCATACAAGACTGGCAAAGCTTGTGAGGGGAAACAGAAGAACAGAGAGAGAGAGAAAGTGACTTTGTTAAGATCACAGAGCAGCTCAGTGCCAGGAATAATAATAGAACCCAGATATCCTGCTTCTCAATCTAGTGCCCTATCAACTAACTAGACCATGCCGCTTCTCAATGAGTTCTATGCGCTGCCCTGCAGTCCCTCCATGTACTGTCAATTGCAGAACTAGGGACCTAAATGTCTGAGAAAAAAGTTTAAGTTCTGTTGTTACCAGTGGCCATTTTAGACTTGACTGCCCGGTCAGCCAACACCACCTTTGATTATGAGCAAGGCAAAAAAGTAGCTGATCTGCAAATAGAACAGTTCTTTTATTAAGGATCTTCCAGTTATCTTCCAGGATAAGTTGTGCATCAGGCAAAAACAGAGAAAAAGAAATAATCAGTCAGCCTCTCAACTGAGCCACAATGCCTAAAAACACCTATATAATACTACAGGTTAAGTGATCCTTTCGGTGCTGGAAGATATAATTTTTATTTCAATGCATAGCTGAATACAGCGGATTTTAATAACAGTTACAAGATGCTGAAGGGAATGGCTGGTGCCATTAGAATGGGAAAAATAAAAGTTCTTGTGCCGCCTATGTTCTCATAGTAGTTGGATTTTTCTGCTGAAATGATCAGCAGTGAAATGGTTAATGTTAACACTACATTTTCACCACTGCTCTTCAGAATTAACTCACCACTGAGATAAGGGGGCAAGTCTGCATTAATATTAAAACTACTGCTTGAGATTTTCAAAGCAGTCCAGGGGACTTAGCCACATTCTATAGTTAGTGAAGAATGTGTGGCTAAGACCTCTGTACTACTTTGAAATTTCAACCATTTCTTTCTGTCTGCCTTCAGCAGACTCAAGACAGCACTGCATTGGTTCACACTCACTTCACATTTGGAATGTCACATTCAAATTACAGGGCTAGAAATACCCCACTCTCTTTTTTTTAATGGATTATGGGAGGCCTAAATTTGGCAGAAACTACTGGTACCACCAGAGAGGTTCAGGAGTAAAGAAAAAAATAATTGGACTCCTCGCATTGGGGTATCTGAGGACAGACGTATCTGAGGACTTTAATTTGCCATAGATCAAGTAGAATATTTAAGCATCTGCTAATTAAAAGAGAAAGGAATTAGTAACCCTTATGGAGGATCCATTTTTATATAAATATGTGTTGAAGGCAACTCATAGACTTTAAGGCCGGAAGGGACCATCATGATCATCTAGTCTGACCTCCTGCACATTGCAGGCCACAGAAGCTCACCAACCTCCTCATGTCATAGACCCCTGGCCTCTGGCTGAGTTACTGAAGTCCCCAAATTAAGATTTAAAGACTTACAGAGAATCCGCCATTTAAACCTGCAAGTGACCCAGGGCCCCAGGCTGCAGAGGAAGGCAAAAAAACCCCAGGGTCTCTCTCTGCCAGTCTGACCTGGGGGGGAAATTCCTTCCCAACCCCAAATATGGCGGTCGGTTAGACCCTGAGCATGTGGGCAAGACCCACCAGCCAGACACCTGGGAAGGAATTTGTTATAGTAACTCAGAGCCCTCCCCATCTAGTGTCCCATCATTGGCCGTCGGAGATATTTGCTGCTAGCAGTCGCAGATCGGCTACATGCCATTATAGCTAGGGAGACTTGTCATGCCTAAACTACAGAATTTAAACTAAATTTAGTTATTTAGAAAAGATAAGTGATGTGACTTAGAAATGAATGTAATGCTAAGGATATATGGGAAATAGGTTAGGAGGATAGGTTAGAGGACTGCACTGTCCCCAGGCAAAGGCAGGTCTACGTGATTGGGGATTCCATACTGAGAAGGTTGGACAGGCCTGTGACCAGGGCCGATCCGGAGAACAGAAGGGTGTGCTGTCTACCGGGCGCTAAAATACGGGATGTGGACCTGAGGTTGAAAAGGATCCTAAGAGGAGCAGGTAAGAACCCTTTGATCATCCTTCATGTAGGAACGAATGACACGGCTAGATTCTCGCTAGAGAGGATCAAGGGAGACTATGCCAGGTTGGGTAAGACGCTCAAGGAAATTGAGGCTCAGGTGATCTTCAGTGGGATCCTACCTGTCCCTAGGGAAGGGCGCCAAAGGGGTGACAGGATCGTGATGATTAATAGTTGGCTGAGGGAGTGGTGTTACAAGGAGGGCTTTGGGATGTATGGGCACTGGGAGGCTTTTGGGGACAGACAACTGTTCTCACGGGATGGGCTCCACCTAAGTAGGGAAGGAAGTAGACTTCTAGGAGGGAGGCTGGCTCATCTGATTAAAAGAGCTTTAAACTAGACACTGGGGGGAGACGGTTGGGAGAGGTCCAGGTGCTCTCCACGCCAAATTTATACATTGGGAGTGAGAACAACAGGATAACAACAGATATAGCCGGAGAGGGACGGTTAGGTGTAAGGAAGGGGGGGGGGAACGGATACTAGATCGACAGGTCATACTGGTAGTACTGTGTCCCTACCAAGTTGGGTGAAAAGGGTGAGAGGAGCCAAACAGCAAAAATTAGGATGTTTGTTCACCAATGCGAGAAGCTTAGGTAACAAAATGGAGGAACTGGAACTCCTGGTCCGGGAATTGAAACCGGATATCGTAGGAATAACCGAAACATGGTGGAATGGTAGCCATGACTGGAGTACAGGTATGGAAGGGTATGTGCTGTTTAGGAAAGACCGATGCAAAGGTAAAGGTTGGGGAGTAGCATTGTATGTTAATGAGGTGAAATGTAATGAAATAACTAGCAATGCAATGGATAATATGGAGTCTGTTTGGGCAATGGTCACATTGGGGAAGAAAACTACTAGAGCCTCACCTGGGATAGTGATTGGGGTGTGCTATAGACCGCCGGGATCTAGCCTGGATATGGATAAAGAGCTCTTTAATGTTTTTAAGGAGGTAAATACTAATAGGAACTGTTTGATCATGGGGGATTTTAACTTCCCGGATATAGATTGGGAAACAAATGCTAGTAATAATAATAGGGCTCAGCTTTTCCTAGACGTGATAGCTGATGAATTCCTTCATCAAGTAGTTGCTGAACCGACAAGGGGGGATGCCATTTTAGATCTGATTTTGGTGAGTAACGAGGTCCTTGTTGAGGAAATAGTTGTAGGGGACAACCTTGGCTCGAGTGATCATGAGCTAATTCGTTTCAAAATAAATGGGAGGATAATCAAAATTGCATCTGAGACTAAGGTACACAATTTCAAAAGGGCTAACTTTACTAAATTAAGGCGACTAGTTAGGGAAGTGGATTGGACTAACATATTTAGGGATCTAAAGGCAGATGATGCCTGGGGTTACTTCAGGTTGAAGTTGCAGGAGTTGTCAGAGGCATGTATCCCGAGAAAGGGAAAACGGCTCGTAGGTAGCAGTTTTAGACCGAGCTGGATGAGCAAGCGTCTTAGAGGGGTGATTAAGAAAAAACAGAAAGCGTACAAGGAGTGGAAAATGGGAGGGATCAGCAAAGAAACCTACCTTATTGAGGTCAGAGGGTGTAGGGAAGCAGTGAGAAAGGCAAAGAGCCGGGTGGAGATGGACCTAGCGAAGGGGATTAAAACCAATAGCAAAAGGTTTTTTAGCCATATAAATAGGAAGAAAACCAAGAAGGAAGAAGTGGGACTGCTTAAAACTTTAAATGGAGTGGAGATTAGGGATTATCTTGGAATGGCACAATATCTGAACAAATATTTTGCCTCGGTCTTTAATGAGGCTAATGAAGGGCTAAGGAATAGTGATAGAGGGACTGATGGGAATGAAGATATAGGGGTAGACATTACAGTATCTGAGGTAGAAGCCAAACTTGAACAGATAAATGGAAGTAAATCGGGGGGCCCGGATAATCTTCATCCTAGAATATTAAGGGAATTGGCGAGTGAAATTGCAAGCCCGTTAGCGATGATTTTTAATAAATCTCTAAACTCGGGGGTTGTACCGTTTGACTGGAGATTAGCTAATATAGTTCCTATATTCAAGAAGGGGAAAAAAAGTGACCCGGGTAACTACAGGCCTGTTAGTTTAACATCTGTAGTATGCAAAGTCATGGAAAAAATTTTAAAGGAGAGAGTGGTTACGGAGCTTGAGGCCGATGGCAACTGGGACAAATTACAGCATGGATTTATGAAAGGTAGATCGTGCCAAACCAACCTGATCTCCTTCTTTGAGAAAGTAACAGATTTTTTAGATAAGGGAAATGCGGTGGATCTAATATATCTTGATTTCAGTAAGGCGTTTGATACGGTACCGCACGAGGAATTACTGGTTAAATTGTAAAAGTTTGGGATCGAAATGACAATCCAGAGGTGGATAAGGAGCTGGTTAAAGGGGAGACTGCAGAGGGTTGTATTGAAGGGGGAACTGTCGGGTTGGAGGGGGGTTACCAGTGGAGTTCCTCAAGGTTCGGTTTTGGGTCCAATTTTATTCAATCTATTTATCGCTGACCTGGGAACCAAGAGTAGGAGTGGGCTGATAAAGTTTGCGGATGACACCAAGTTGGGAGGTATTGCAAATTCGGAAAAGGATCGGGATATCCTCCAGGGAGATTTGGATGACCTTGTAAACTGGAGTATTAGTAACAGGATGAAATTCAATAGTGAGAAGTGTAAGGTTATGCATTTAGGGATGACTAACAAGAACTTTAGTTATAAGCTGGGGATGCACCAGTTGGAAGTAACGGAGGAGGAGAAGGACCTAGGAGTCCTGGTTGATCGTAGGATGACTATGAGTAGGCAATGTGATGTGGCCGTTAAAAAAGCTAATGCGGTCTTGGGATGCATTAGGCGAGGTATTTCTAGTAGGGATAAGGAGGTGCTAGTCCCGTTATATAAGGCGTTGGTAAGACCTCATTTGGAGTATTGTGTGCAGTTTTGGTCTCCCATGTTTAAGAAGGATGAATTCAAACTGGAACGGGTACAAAGAAGGGCCACTAGAATGATCCGAGGAATGGAAAGCCTGTTGTATGAAAGGAGACTTGAGGAGCTCGGTTTGTTTTCCTTAACCAAAAGAAGGATAAGAGGAGATATGATTGAACTCTTTAAATATATCAGAGGGATAAATACCAGGGAAGGAGAGGAATTATTTCAGCTCAGTGCTAATGTGGACACGAGGACAAACGGATATAAATTGTCAGTCGGGAAATTTAGGCTTGAAATTAGACGAAGGTTTCTAACCATCAGAGGAGTGCAATTCTGGAACAGCCTACCGAAGGAAACAGTGGGGGCGAAGGACCTCCATGACTTTAAGATTAAGCTAGATAAGTTTATGGAGGAGATGGTATGATAGGATAACGGGCTTAGTCAATAGGTCAATTAAGTGCCACACTGGTAATTAGTACAATGGGTCAACGATAGAATATTGTTAGCCTTTTTCCAGAGGGTATGGCTGGAGAGTCTTGCCCGCATGCTCGGGGTTCAGCTGACCGCCATATTTGGGGTCGGGAAGGAATTTTCCTCCAGGGTAGATTGGCAGTGGCCCTGGAGGTTTTTCGCCTTCCTCCGAAGCATGGGGCAGGGGTCGCTTGCTTAAGGAGTGGGTGGATCGGCTTATGTGGTCTGCATCTTGCAGGAGGTCAGACTAGATGATCATAATGGTCCCTTCTGATCTTGAATTCTATGATTCTATGAAATAATTATCACAATTTAATAAGATTCTACGTTTTGATCGTTGGATGGATTTTGGATACAAATACAGGAACTTCTTAGACCCATTTTGTTAAAATGAAGGCTACATTAGACAATATTTATTAGTAAACGGTGTTACAGATGAAATTTGGCTAACGTTTAAGACAGATAGTAGAGTTGATCCAGGGCGAGTATATACCATTTTGTGAAATCAAACACAAAATTATAAAACTAGCGTGGATCTGTGGTGACTTAAGTGAATTATGAATGAAAAGAAAATAACAAAACAGAGTAAAAACCAGTGACACTGATAATAAAAGAAAATGAAAAGAGAGGATTTCAAAAGGGTATTTAAAGAACAAAGTGGAAAAATAAAGCTGAAATAATTGCAAAATCTATTAAGATAAACAATAAGAGATTCTTTAAACATATTAGAGGACTGAAAAATACCAGAGAATGAGTGAGGCCAATAGCAGGATTGCTGAGGACTAATTGGTTATTTACAAAGAAATGGTGGAAAAATGAAGGCCTAGATTTTCAGAAGTGACCAGTGATTTTGGTTGCCTCATTTGGGACTCCTCAAATTGGCCTGATTTTCAGAGGGTACACTTTCTAAAAATTGGTTGTCTCATGCTGGGTTCCCAAAAATTGAAACACCCCAAATCACTAGTCACTTCTGAAAATCTTGACCTAAATTGTATCTGTGCATCTGGATATGAAAAGGAGAAATATTAATCATATGTTTATGACATCAGCGTTTCTGAGTCCTAACGACAGTGACTTGGAGGAACCTGCAGTTACTGAACCAGTGGGAAGCAAGTTTCTGGAGATGGTAAAGCACCAGATAGTGATGGATTATATACTCATCATGATAGGAGATTAAGGATCAAATAGTTGCACCATTAACTACAATACTGTTCCAATATTTAGAAAGACGGAAGTTCTATGAAAAAGACCAAACTATCACCCTGCTCCTGTCCTGCAGCCTGGCCTAGCTTTGCTCTGCAGTTGCTGAGACATAGTCTAATCCTCACCAACAGTCTCACTCTCAGCAACAGCTCATGATATCTCACTCACGTGACTGCCAAACCCTTGCCTAAGGGCAGAGTCTGTGATTCTACCATACACACTACACTAGGTTACTGGGGGATGACATCAGGGATAGCAGTGCTTCTTTGACATCCCAGAGTGTGGCTTTCTCCTAAGGAAACTGAATGAACTGCACTGCCTGGGGCAAACATCCCTGGCTGACAGCTCCCAAGGACCACTGAGACAAGGAAACTGCCATTGTGAACAACGATGCATTTTCACAAATTAAATGAGCCCCCCACCCCCATGGCACTGACACTAAAAGGTGCATTCTATTTCTCCTCTTTCATACTAAGTTACCTGTTGTTATCTGTGACTAGCAAACAGATGTTCCTCCTTCAGACAAGTGCTAAACTAGCAGCAGCAGGAAAGGTCATGTATTTTATTTTGCTGACAATGCATTATCTCTGGGGCACTAATGTGTTTATTACCTTTTCCATGGTAGTACTTGCGGCTGCATACAGATGAGCTGGCCAATGAAACTCTAACTAAGCACAAAGGTTAACAGCGGGTCATTGTCTATACATGTCAGGAATCAGCATTTTCTCTGTATGTTTAGTTAGGGCAAGTGATTTTAATGTAAACACAGGCCCACATTCCAGAGGAGCCTATTACATTGAAACTATTTATTACATGGGTTTACAAAATAGAGTACATCCAAAGCAAAGACTTCAGTGAGCAAAATAACAACGGAAAATTTGCTGCCAGTTTTCCTGATTAAAGTGTCACACACTGTTCCCTCAGTCCTACATTCTTACCTTAGACAAAACTCCCACTTAATGCAGGGAATCCAGAACTAAGCTCTAGCTGACTGTGTGATTTAGAATTTCACAGAGGTTCAAATCACTCTGCTACTATCCCTGACCATCCCACCACAGTGGGTTTTGGCCAGTGGAGCTAAATAGCTGTTGATCCATTGGCTATGCTCCTGCTGCACCCCACCACTATCATATAGCTGCACAGAGACTTCTGCTGCAGATTCCCCTCACACCACCACCACCCCGCCAGTTGTTTTTTTTTAACACAACACAAATTAGCCTGTGAAACTTAATGCTACGTTATGCTACTGAGACCAAGAGTTTAGCAGGAGTCTAAAAGGCACTGGATATGGATAATGAGAACATTTGCAGTTACAGGACATCAGATAGGAGTATTAAACAAAAAGTACGGAAGGAACATAATCCAACCTCGAACAGAGAGAGAATCATCACAAAAATTCTCTATGAGCAGTTTAGTCCATAATCTCATCCAGTGGGGTTTCTTGCACCTGCTGCTGAAGCATCTGGCACTGACCACTGTCTGAGCCAGGATACTGAAGTGGATGGCCCACTGGTCTGAACCAACATGGCAACTCCTATACTCCTACATACAGCATGTCCATGACGCGAAACCGTCCCACACACCAGAACTGGAGACTTCTGTTGACCTTTCATAGGCTGCAGGACATGGCCATAAGGCATTGTAATTGTTCATGTTAAGAAGCCCATCAGTGCAATAGAGTTTTAACTGTTAAATATTGTCAGCAGTTTTAGACTGTATCCCGCATTAGGGCCCAGTTCTCCAAAACCCTTACTTGTATGAACAATCTCAGTAGGATCGCTTTAAGTAGGTAACATTAGTAGGGTTGGTACCTTTCATGGTCTGTGTTGGTTTGAAGAACAGTATACTACAGTGATCCTCCATGACTTCTGGATACAGGGAACCCCTGGAAAATGAGGAGCCAGATTCATCATTGGTGTAAGCCCATGGACTCACACTAAAGACTAAGCCGGTGTATTCATCTCATGATGGTATCTCAACCAGTATGATACACATAAGTGCATGATATACATAAATCCATGTCACACAATCCCTGTCTATGCTTTTTGGGGAGTGCAATCTACCCAAGTGCTTCCATGGAATGCTTTGAGGTGACCTATTTTCATTCAGTGCTATAGCTTACCTCTACATTTTGCTAATACAATTTTGTACTTTTTTTAGTCAGTCTTGAAGATTTATTTGACACCCCCCCCCCGCAGATAATTTATTTCATTTTGGTTCTTAGGCTAATTTTGTTGCCACAAAACAACTAACCCCAAACCTTTTTTTTCAGTTGGCTTTATACATAACCCACTGACGATGATAACTAGCCACAGCAGATGTAAGGGCTAAGTCCTACCCTTTATTCTGAATTTCCTGTCTTTTATAAGTTTAAGCCAGGCCCTTGAGGATATTTTAATGCAGAATGAAGAGTTTTAACTGTCTCGTTTTCATGTGCATGCACATGAATTATATTTCAGTATATAATTGGTTTGCAGAGTAGGAAATTCCTTGTTGGCCAATAATGGGAGAGCCCAGAGTGGGAGGGTGGGGAAAAACTTCAGTAATTTCATTACAGGCATTAGCTTCATCTAAAGATAAAATTTGTTAGAAAGTGCATCTGAAGCTTCATTAATGAATATATATATATACACACACTGAACACAAAAGACTAGCTTAAACTAACATGGAAGTTCATGCTATTCATAACAGATTTCATCTTTTATAATTACAATACAGTATAATTTACAGTTTTGGCTGCATACTTTCTAAAACATACTTTCTAAAGACACTTGCTCTGGCTCTCTAGTTTTCAAATCAGCTGTCTCTTTGCTTGGATCATTCAGCTAGAATTGTGTGATGACCCATATTTCCATCCCTAAGGGTGTCCTACAGGGACAGTTATTTTTAAGGGAAATGCCCTGATTTGTTTCAGTTTCCATACAGTTAAGTTATTGCTTCTCCATGTGTTGTAATCAAGGCTCTGTGCACTTTACAGCAAGCTGGTCTTTAATTCTGCAGTGGGTTTTCAATGAGTTAGAGATGAAAATAAAGAATAAAATAATTTACAGTAGTGCTATTATTACTTTTGATATTAAATCCAGTGTCCTACCTTGTCTACCCCCATTTTCAGTTTTCCACATACCACACATTTTTGTATTATCAGTACCTAACTAGATTTGCAGACGTTGCCAGATAGAGGTTGGAGGCATTGGGCAAGCCATGGCAGGAAGTTTCAGTTTGTGGCATCAACACATTATTTCTGCTATATGATCAGAAGTGAAATAGTTAATGTTGATACTTACATTGATTCACTGATATTGCTGAGATAGAAGAGTAAATAAATACCTTTCACCACCAACAAAACAGAGTACCAGTTCAGGTATTTGAGGTAGGGGCTGCTGAATGAATCAGAGGGGGCTGGGGGGAAGACCTAAAGATGCACAACAGCATTAACAAATAAAATTGTTTTATTTTCCATTTTTTTCCCATTTTAAAAAACAATGTTGTATGGCACTGGCATTAACAGTAAAATTATATCCTTACCACAGACGTGTGTTGGGTAACAAATACATTGGTAATCGTTGAAAACAGTGTCATGGGCGGCCAGTGACCCAGCCACTGGGGGAAGCTAGTCCCACGGCCCCTCCCCTTCTGCCTCCCGTCCCCCACAGGAGCCCAGAGCACCCCCACCTTGGTCCCTGGCCCCACTGTCAGGTGGTGAGGTCCCTGCCCCAGCACCCCTAGCCCCAGTGCGCTGGGCACCCGCGTTCCCAGGCCCAGGCAGCACAGCTGCAGTGTTCCCAGTCCCTGTGCACCGGGTGGCCAGTGCCGGGCAGCACGGTCAGAGCGCCTGGTGGGTAGCGCAGCCCCAGCCGCCCTGAGTCCCTGTGGGAGGTAGGCTGGCGAGCCCCAGCCAGCCTGGGCCAGCCAGGACAGAGTGCTGGGAACTGCAGGGGGGGCCTGGCTTGGGGGAGGAGTGTGGGCAGGGCTGCCCAGAGGATTCAGGGGGCCTGGGGTCTTCGGCGGCGGGGGGCCCCTGCTTCGGTGGTAATTTGGTGGCGGGGGGTCCTTCCGCTCCGGGACCCACCGCCAAAGTGCCCCAAAGACCCTCGGCGGGGGCCCCCCACCGCTGAATTACTACAGAAGACCCGGCACTTTGGCAGCGGGTCCTGCTTTGGCGGTAATTTGGCGGCGGCGGGGGGGGGGTCCTTCCGCTCAAAGGACCCCCCCCCACCGCTGGAGACCCGGAGCGGAAGAAGCTCCGGGGGCCCGGGCCCCGTGAGAGTTTTCCGGGCCCCCCGGAGTGAGTGAAGGACCCCGCTCCAGGGTCCCCAAAAAACTCTCGTGGGGGCCCCTGCAGGGCCCGGGGCAAATTGCCCCACTTGCCCTTCCCCCCTGGGTGGCCCTGAGTGTGGGCAGGGGCCCCGCTAGTCTGTTTGGGGAGGCACAGCCTTCCCCTGCCTATGATACCCGCCGCCCATGTTCAGTGTTGTTGTAGCCGTGTCGGCTCCAGGATATTAGAGAGACAAAGTGGGTGAGGTAACATCTTTTATTGGACCAACTGCTGTTGGTGAAAAAGAAAAGCTTTCAAGCTTACACAGAGCTGTATTCCCTTCATCTCAAAGTGTCTTTTTTCTTTCTTACCCAGGCCAGTCTGCACTTGAAAGTGATTCCTATTGGATGGGATACCAGTTCATTCAGATAGTTCACCTAAGGTTATGCATTGCAGGTCTCAAACTTTAGACAGGTCTATATAGCAGTGAAAGAAGAAGATTAGTGGTCACTGTGGGAGTTGGATTGAGTGCAGTAGTGTAACACCGACAGATCTCTGGTTGTTAGCAGTTGAGATTGAACCTGGGACCTCTGAAGCTAAATGCATGAGCCTCTACTGCATGAGCTAAAAGCCACATGCCTCCTAGTTAAGGGTGTAGAGCAGACTCACTAATCTCTCTCTAAGGCCTGGTCTACACTAGGCGTTTAAATCGGTTTTTTAGGAAAAAAAAACCGATTTATGGCTCAAATCCCACACTAGCAGGCACCCTATATTTTTTTTTAATGGCTCTTAAACGGTTTCTGTACTCCTCTCCCTAACGAGAGAATGTGCTCATTGTCGGTGGTAACAACATATCGGGTTAGGGTTAGTGTGGGCGGCCGGTATTTGCCCTGGGGAGCTGCACTCCACAGTGAGTGACTGACTCTGGAGCCTCGGAATCTCGAATGCGGGTGAAGCAGTGGTCAGAAAAACAAAAAAACTTTTGAACTTTTGATGTTTTCCTGTGCCCAGAGCGTGGCTCAGGACGGGTGGCGGAAATCAAAAATCAAAAATCAAAATAAAAGAGCTCCGATGGGACCATGCGGATGTGATCAGCACTGTAGGGCAGCTCCGTCCGTTCTATCGCTCCGTTAGAATCTCCGTTAGAATCCTTTTTAAAAATCTCCACTCAGGACGCATAGCAGGGACTCAGCGCAGCGCAGCGAAAAGCGTAAAACGAAGAAAAATGGAAAAATGGATGTGGATGGACTGGGACTGACCCTATCCACAGTTCCTGCAGCCTCTGCATTGTTTCTCTTGCTGGCTCTTGGCTGACTGACAATCAAGCACAAGGTCCAGGGCATAGGGCATGAAGCACCACCCTACCCCACCCCCACCCCCCCACCCCAGAAACCCCACAAACAATCTTTTGAATTACTTTACATGTTTACCTATCTTTACTGAATGCTGCAGATAGGCGAGAGTGCAGCACTCCTCAACATCCCATCATTGCCCCATGTCAAAAACTGATAATCATCAAAATCATCCTCAATCATCATCAATCATCATCAAATGCAAAATCAATCAAATCTATCCTCTGAAATCAGCTGAAGCAGCTGGGAAAAAGAGCTAGTGGCCGTCCTCGTCATCAGCCTTTTGGCCCCTAATTTCTGGTGGATGGATGGTGATGGATGGTGCAACATGGCATCCTCATCATCCTGCATCCAGGGGGGCTCTCCATCAGCCCCCCCCACCAGTTGTGTTGTAAAGAATTAGTTTGCCTGCTGCTCTTCTGGTGGATGCTGGGCTGTCTGGACTACACTGCTTAATGTCCTGTGCTGTCTCACTATTCATTCAGGACACTGCAGTCCAGCATTCTTATTCTTTCAGTCAGTGTGTCTTATTCCATTCATCTGTATTAATTCATCTACAAGAAGGGAAACAAGGAAAATTAGCAAGAAAGGCTGGGAACTGGGAATCAACAGGGGGGGGGGTTAGGCAAGCACCACCCCTGGAGGTTGCACACAGAGCACCAGGTACTCTAGCACACAGCCCACAGTTGGCTCAGACACATTCTATTTATTATTTAGAGGAGGGATTTTATTTTTTCAGATCAAGAAGGATTTTTTATTTCAGGGTCATTGGCAATTTTTTTAACTATTGGCTGCGATCCAATGGCCATTAACACAACAGCCAATGGGCTAACAGGCTTGGTACAGGCTGGTGGGAGTAACAATGCTGACAAGCACACTTGGGCTGATAAATGGTGGGCAGGGGCAGCAAATGGTAAATGGTACATGGTATTTAGGGAAGGTTTGTAGTTTCATTCTCAGTTGGGTAAAGGTTGCTGATTTGCAATGTGCAAGCATGCTTCTGCTGTGTGTGGGCTTGTCAAGCAAAAATGCTGCTGAATCGCCTAGCTCATGGCTGTGACAACTCTGTGGCGGCATGCAATGAGAGCATCTGCCACAAAACAAGCTCCATGATTGCCATTGTGCCAAAGCTGCTGGCAGCTGCCCAGCAAGAAAAAGGAAAAAGGAGTGACTGTGCCTTGCACCCAGAGACACAAATCGACCAGAACACGCCCTGGAGACATTTACCCACGGGGGAGTTTGGGAGGGACAGGATCGGGGGAAATAGCGCACCCGCGGAGGAGGCAGGCGGGGAAACTGGGGAACTATGGGGAAGGCTAGCCGATAATGCAGGAACACCTCTAGCACAGTGCAACGCTTGAGCCTCGGACCATGGATTTACACAATTTAATGTTTTTAGTTATTGTGAATAACTCTAAGTGATCTCAGTGCCACTAGATGGGACAGAGCACCACAGCCAGGAGGTGTGTGGGTTATAAACTTCCCCTAGCTGAGGCAGGGCGACCCAGGCTTCATGGACTTTGCAGAATATCTCAATGTGCTTTGGAATTTTTCTATTATTAGCTAAAGTGCAGTGCTATGCAACAGAAACTGGTGATAGGAATCAAAATGATTAATACTTAATACAGGCGAGGCTCATCTTACGCTGGGGTTACGTTCCGCTGTCAGCACGTAAAGCAAAAATCGCGTATAGTCAAAATTACATTGAGTGTAATGGCGGGCGGAATTGACCGCACTACAGGTACAGTATTTAAATTGTTATTTTTCTCTTTTTTTTGTTTTTGCCGACCATGCAAAGCTGAATTTGCACATGTTAAATGCACGTAAGATGAGACTCGCCTGTAGTTAAGCACAATGCACAGCTGGAAAATGTGCCAATGGTATTTCAATGCAATTTCTCAGACTACAGATTATTTTTGTTGCAGATGCTAATTGTAGTAACACAATTATATATGGTTCATACTTCGCTGGACTTGAAAGTTTCCTTAAGAAGCAATGCAAGTTTTGCAAATCTAGAAAGAACATCGTTGAGACTTGTTGAGCTGCTCAGCATAAACTCAAAAAGAACAGGAGTACTTGTGGCAGCTTAGAGACTAACAAATTTATTTCAGCATAAGCTTTCGTGGGCTACAGCTCACTTCTTCGGATGCATAGAATGGAACACACAGACAGAAGATATTTATACATACAGAGAACCTGAAAAGGTGGAAGTACCCATACCAACTAAGAGGCCAATCAATTGAGATGAGCTATCAGCAGCAGGAGAAAAAAAAACAACCTTAGCTTAAGCTGAAATAAATTTGTTAGTCTCTAAGGTGCCACAAGTACTCCTGTTCTTTTTGCGGATGCAGACTAACACGGCTGCTACTCTGAAATCAGCATAAACTGTAGCACACCAGCCATTCAAATAAAGATATTGTTTGGCACATACAGTACCCATATGGATCTTTCAAAACCATTCTTCTGCTTGGGAGCTCCTATGAAACATGAAAGTTGGTCATTTGAGTTTGTTTTATATGATTCTGGAAGATCCTTTTGTGAGGTTTGCTTTTTGTTTGTTTTTACTTCTTGAATTTGTTGCCTCTGAACTGGAAAAGAAATCTGATTAAGGACCTGCACTTTGCTTAATCTTCTAAAGACGACTCCAGCGGCAATTACCTTTAAAAATCCCAAGCGATATCTGTGCTTTCTTTGTGTGCTGATGGCTTTTAGTTTGGCCACTTACAGATGTGTAGATCTCAAACAGACCTTTAGAAGCACCAGCCAGCCAGGATATGCACAAACAAAATGACAAAGCTGTCCACCACTGTGGACATATTCTGTGCCAATAAGCAACTCCTTCTATGAGTGGCCGAACTGATCCATCTCTCTCTGACAGTCCCATTGTCTAACCTGACTGTTGACTGAAGCTTTAAAGCTATGCAGTGGATAAAAACTTACAATCAACCATGTCCAATGACTGACTCACTCATGTGACGTTTCCCCCATGTACATAAAGGCATAATTGACACTTTGCACCTTGCAGATGTTTTGCAATTCATTTGGTTCCCACAATGATATCAGAAAATAAGTCTTGTGAACTGGCAATAACTGTTTTTCCTCTGAACACGTTCTCATCTCTAAAACGTATTTAGATGCAAATTGCATCCTGCCTCATGTCATTGCTTGTCCCTCCACCCCCCATTAAACAGACTGTGCTCTTGACTTTTTGGTGTAAATAGAAAAACAAGAACATTCAGGCTTTGTAAAAATAAAATTGTGTGTCTGGCTTTTAAAAAAGAAGTCTGCCCCCTATGTATATATCTCAATGCCTTCTCCTGCCTTCTGTGCATGGCAGTCTGTTTTATTCTCCCTAATTGAATTTGCCTTTCCCATCCTTCAGTGATCCATGTCCCTCAGACAACCTAAAAAATAAACTCTTCTACTTAGAATCCATTTGCTGTGCTCTCAGTTAAAGCCGATGCTATATACAACCGGCCATATTTCATCTGCATGTGAGAAGTGGTCCACTCAAGTGAACAGAAGCATGCTCTAGTAAGGACTGATTAGAGCACTGGGAACTTCTGAGATCAAATCCCAGTTCTGCCACTGACTACCCATGAGACCTTAGGTAAATCATTTAATTTCCTTGTGTGTCAGTTTTCCTGCCTGTATGATGGGGTGATGACACTTCCTTACCTACCTCACAGAGATGTCCTGAGTAACGTCTGTGCAGCACTTTGAAGGTAGAGTGTGCTAAGAATTGTGCAATCTTCACAGGCAGCTTATGAGGGTTTGTATGGCCTTGACTGAGAGAGAAAGAGTGCACACACAGAAACACTCTTTGGAATTGGATTTACAGCAGAAATGGTCGAGCTTGATTTTTGCAAGGGCAGTCTTGAATCTAGAATACACCATTATTCCTTCTCTCAAAGGTTCCAGCTTGGGGCAGCCTACTCCTCCAGCCATAAGAGCTAGCTCAGTGGATCTCAACCTTTCCAGACTAGCGGACCCCTCTCAGGAGTCTGATTTGTCTTGCGTACCCCCAAGTAACACAGCACTTAAAAACTTAGAAAATCAGACATAAAAAACCGAAAGTGTCACAGCACACTAGTACTGAAAAATTGCTTACTTTCATTTTTATCATACAATTATACAATAAAACAACTGGAATATAAATATTGCACTTACATTTCAGTGTACTGTATATAGAGCAGTATAAACAAGTCATTGTCTGTATGAAATTTTAGTTTGTACTAATTTTGCTAGTGCTTTTTATGTAGCCTATTGTAAAACTAAGCAAATATTTAGATTAGTTAATGTATCCCCTGCAAGATCTCTGCATATCCCCAGGGGTACACATACCCCTGGTTGAGAACCACTGAGCTAGAGGCCAGCAATACCACCCCTGGGCTAGCCAGAGGGGGCCACTCAAGAGCAAAGCAAAGCACTCCACTAAAAATGAGCATCCTGCCTGGAGACTAGGGATGGAGGCTATCCTCAAACTCAGATGCCCCACAATGCACTACTGACAGACTGAAAACTCAGCCCATTGGATTAAGAGTTTTGCAATAAATAGCACAGATTGTGATTTCTTGTTCTTTGCCTGATGCACCTGGTTCTCATCTCTGTCACTTTCTCAACAGCTGATCTGAAGCTGTTAGGATGATAAATGTAGAAATAAGAATGACAGACATGTAACATACTGTTAAAGCCCCCCCAGTTTACCTGTGAGTTTCAGGATTTGTCTGACTCAGGAAAATAGCTGATCTTTCCTTTCCCACAGGAGACATAAACATGTTTCCATTGGCAATAGATATTTTTGTACTACGAACCTAGATGAGAATTTGTACTAAAGCTGAAGTAAATTTTAAATGATTTCTTTAGAGAGATTCCCTTCCACACTGATGCCTGAGTCTTCTTTATTTGGCTCTCAAATTCCTCTTGTTAAAAATCACAAAAACCTTACTCAGATCAGCAGTTGGCCTCCTTTGGAAGTAGCTGATATACATGACCCTCCGCACTATCTTAGGTGCCAAAGTTTAAGTCAACTTGATTGACACTCTCCCTAAGCATACTAGGCTTAAAAGTGGACCAGGGACTCTTGATAACATTACACAAAACAAAAGAGCAGGGCAAGTGTTGTGCTCTTAGCAGCAGCATCCTCTGGTCAGTGAACAGGGACAACAGCCATTCCAGTCTTGTTTTTCTTTAAGCAGAGCAAAGAGGCTCATTCTAATTCAGAAATCCCATGGTGTGTCTTGTTAGATAGCTGATTGCTCTACACTCGTTTTTATTTTTTTGTAAGTGAATTTAGGGCTAGCAAAAGGTGCTCGATTGACAGCGCTGGTCACTGAGGTCCTTTGTGTATTGCATGTATAGAACATAGGCAGCTGCGCTGCAGTGTAAGCTCCCCTTTTGTCCACCCCACCCTACCCTCAATACATATGGAGAAAGTTTAAGGACCACAATGCCTTATCAGGAATGCTTGAAAACCCCCCCACCCGCAAATTACCAATGCAAGTTCCTTGTGAGAAACACCTACCTGATTCTGCAACAGCAAGGGCTAATGTTACCAGGGTTTCAAACAGACATCTAGAATTTGCAGGCAGGAGCGGCTCTATGTTTTTTTGCTGCCCCAAGCACGGCAGTCAGGCGGCCTTTGGCAGCATTTCTGTGGGAGGTCCGCCCCAGTCAGGCAGATTCGGCGGCATTTCTGCAGATGATCTGCTGGTCCCGCGCCTTTGGCGTAACCACTGCTGAATTGCCGCTGAAACCGCGGGACCTGCGGACCTCCCGCAGAAATGTTGCTGAAGGCTGCCTGACTGCCACCCTCACAGTGACCGGCAGGCCTCCCCCCGCGGCTTGCCGCCCCAGGCACGCGCTTGCTGCGCTGGTGCCTGGAGCTGCTCCTGCTTTCAGGTACAATATCAGTCAGAAGAGACAATTAAACTTGTATCTTCCTGTATCACATGTGTCTACCTAAGCCTTTTTCTCACCACGAGGAATTCCTTGCAGACAGAACCATGCCCTTATTAGGCTATATGCTCCATATTCCTGCTAGCACAGGATTGTTCCCTAGACTAAAGGCAGGGGCGGCTCCAGGCACCAGCACGCCAAGCGCGTGCTTGGGGCGGCAAGCCACAGGGGGGCGCTCTGCCGGTCGCTGCAAGGGCGGCAGGCAGGCTGCCTTTGGCGTCTTGCCTGGGAGGGTCCGCTGGTCCCGCGGCTTCGGCGGACTTCCTGCAGGCACGCCTGCAGGCGGTCCGCCGAAGCCACGGGACCAGCAGACCCTCCGCAGGCAAGACACCGAAGGCAGCCTGCCTGCCGTGCTAGGGGCGGCAAAATGCCTAGAGCCACCCTGACTAAAGGGCTCTTTAACCTAGCGGAGAAAGGCATAACCAGAATCAGAATCAATGGCTGGGGTTAAAGACAGTCAAACTCAAACTAGAAATAAGGCATAAATTTTTGGCAGCAAGAGTGTAACTGATGGATTCTCAGTCTCTTGTTGTCCTCAAATCAAGACTGAATGCTTTTCTGGAGAATATGGTTCAGACAAACACAAGTTATGTGTTAGTCAATCACAAATTGTTGGTCTCAATACAGGGTTAACTGAAATAAGTTCTATGGCCTACGTTATACAGGAAGATCAGACTAATTGGGCCCTTCTGGTCTTGGAATCTATTGAAATCTTGTGAAACAAGTTTAACTAGAGTGGGACCAGATAGATACACCATCTTCACCATGGCAACTCTTTATCTGGAGGGGATAAATGGAACATCTATTCTAGTTCACCTTTAGTCACTGAAGTTCTAGAGGTGCTGAGGGAGCTTTGATCTGTGGTTTGCAAGTCAGCCCCATGCTCCTCATGGCTAGTAAAATCAAATTCGGGGGAAGATGCTTGGTCTGGTGGTGGTGGAGATTGCTAATATCTCCCTTTCAGATAAAGGGAGAGGGTGCCAGTTCCACACAAAGAAGCATATGTTAGGTTCATGGGAAAAAAATTAGTGATCTTGCCAGTTATCTTTTCTCTAATCTTAGAGATAATTATGGGCAGAGCATCTTGGGTGATATACGAAGTTCTCCGATATTCTTCACTCCCCCACATCAATCTGGCATTCATTCTGGGATTACCCTGATCTTGCTGGGTGATCGTCTCTTCCTAGTGACGGACAGAGGTCAGATGTCCATACTAATTTGATACCGGATGGTTTATTGCTGTCTCCTTTATATTCACTGGAAGAGGAAGAATGCAGCAGGTTTCCAGTCTAAGGATCTTCCTTCTCTGTTGCACTAAGCGAGACCAAAATGGATCTTCTTTTATAATCAGACCCAACTACATTTTGTGCCATGCACAAAGGTCCATGTTGAGGGCAGTGCAGAGCCGCCCTGCCACAGGGGCACTAGGGGGAGGGATTGTGCCTCAAGAAGATTGTCCAATAAGCACGCCTCTGCCATGTTAATTATATGGGAAAGTGCTAAGGGAAGAGGGCTAGGATCATATCTCTGTCCCTGACTGGGTGAGTTGCTCCCTGCTGGTGCACAGAAGTGGCAGTCCCTGTGCACTCCTGAGTACATGGACTACGATTGTCCCTGGCCCTTGAACAAGACACATAGGAGGCAGGAAAGGCTACTTGCTCCTTTCCCTACACTGCTCATCTGCCCAAGTGCCTGGGAGGAGTGAGGAAGGTTGGCCTTTGGGTTAAGGCATTAGACTAGTCTTTGGGAGAGCTGGCTTCTATCCCTGGCTGTGCCACAAGGTTTACTGTGTGATTTTGGGCAAGCCATGTAATTTCTCTGTGACTCCTGTAACATGGGGTTAGTGATAATTCCTTTGTCTACCTTTCCTGTTTAGACTGTAAAGTTGTAGGGGTAAGTACCGTCTCTTATTATGTGTGCCTTTCAAAATGGAGTCTTCATTCTTAGCTGAGACTGCTCAGTGCTACTGCAATAGGAATAATTAATAATGATGATAATAGCCCCTCTCCGTTTTGTTAAGGTTGCAGTAATTGGGAGTTGAGAAGAATGAAAAATGAGTTTGTAGGTTACAGAAAACTTTTACAGTTTAAAGAACAGCAGCAATTTGTGGTACATTTGTTAAAAAAACCTCTGGGGCTGGATATTGATCTCTCTCACACTGGTTAACCCCCGCAGAGCCACTCTTGACATATGCGGGTTTAAGTGAGATCAGAATTAGTCTCTCGGACACTGGTATGGTTCAGAGAGATCAGGGCACTAAAAAGTGGCAAAAGCATTGCAGTCATTGGGGGAAAAAAACATTTACAAGAATCCTGACATTTTCTTCCTGTTCTTCACTGAAATTGCAACAAAAAGTGCCATTAAAAATCAAAATTTGGAAAATTTCAACCAGTTCTAAACTATGGTAAAACACAATACTAGGCCTAAGCAGCAACATTTATATTGGGAATTGGATTCTGAATCTTCCAGTGTTTGAGGGTGATTGGAACCAGGGTTTGGTTCATCCCACTGTGTTTCACTTAACACAGGTTTCCATCAAAGTCGAGGCTGACTCTGCTCCTACCAATTTGATCAAGGAAGGCTCTGTTTTGACTCACCTTTCACTGCTTATGCACCATCAGGTCCTCAGCTCAGATTGGAACTGTGATAATGTACGGAACCCTCTTTCTCTCGCGTTCACACACCCAGAAAGCCGAGGCAGTTCGAAGGATGGACGGATGGGGACACACACACACACACACACCAGAAGTCAAGGCAGTGGGAAGGAGAAGACTCTGCTCATTAATTCCTTTCTAGTATCTGGCTACCATCCAGCAGATATTACTGTACTTGGGTAACCCACTGGTAAGTTTGTTTTCCAGGTTCCCTGCTGTGCCCAATCCACAGAGGACCCAAGTTTGTTACAGTCTCAGCTAGGGAGTCTTGGTTCTTTAGCTCAAGCGGTAGCAGTAGGTCCCAGTTGAATCCCTGGTGTGTTGCCCAATATGGAAGCCATGACCCCCCCCACAGACATGCCCCAGGCCCCAGGCCCTCCGGGGACACCCACGAGAATATCGTATTCTATAGTATTGTAACTTTTTTTTATGGAAGGGGCCCCCAAAATTGCTTTGCCCCAGGCCCCCTGAATCATCTAGGCGGCCCTGCTTATCTCTATCCCCTTAGCGTAACATTCTGATACAATCTTTACTTTCATGATCACATGCCATTTCTGAACCACCACAATATTTCCCTAGCTGTATACTTTGTGAGCCTAAAAAAGAAAGAAAAAAAGGAGTGCAAAAGGTATTGCATGTGTGCAACACGCAATGTCCAAGAGTCCTAACTTGATCAAATTAAAACCAGATCTCTCTGGAATACTCAGAGGCATTTCCCATCAAAGAAGGCTGTCCCCACGCCACAGTCTAACTTTCTGCCTCCCAACTCTTATGGCTGCAGAGTTGTTCTAAACAAGATTGCAAAGATTTTTCCTTATCAGGAAAAGTGCTTGGTTTTTTTTTTTTTTGGTGCCCACCTCATATTAAGAATTTGACTGAAACGTTTTGGCCCAAACTTTAAAAAATAAAACAAAATAAGCCTTTATGCAAGTAAACAAATGTGAACATCTCACTTTGAAAGGCAAAAGCTTTAGAAATTTATGAATGACTGAAAATAGGGAATTAAAATGGAATCAGTATGCACACGGCTGCCACTCTTGCTGTACTATCTATATAGAGGATGGAGATAACTATCCTTTAACACCAATGTAGAGAACCTCTCTCTTCCATTGTTAGGTTTCTAATAATACTGCCCTGACTTTGTCACTTTGCTTTACTATGCACTGTCTTAAACAGAGACAGATAGTATAGAATATTTTTTTAAAGTCACTCAGGCCCTGATTCAGGAAAGCACGTAATTTCATATGCTTACCTTTAAGATAGGCTTAGGTTCCACTGACATCAAGTTAAACATGAGCTTAAGTGCTTTCTTGAATCAAGGCCCCCATCGCCGACGGTTACATTTTTAAAAAAACAAATACATTCAGTTTGCCATATGAAATAAGTAGTGGAGTCCATCTGGATTTAAGATGATGTTACTTGGAGTCTACTTAATTGGGGCAAGTTAGGGACAGCTGATGATGGTAATGCAACTAATCTGCAGCAATATAAAGGAAAGTGTGGGACACCGGGCTCTTATTGACAGCAAAAGCTTTCACTTGCTATTGCTAATGTTGTTGGCAAACCTTTCTGGAGTACTTTGCTAAAACTGGATTTTCATAGGGCAGGGTCATGTATTATTTATGGTGCTTGCATTTGATGATAACCTAAATGTTGGTTATTTAAGTAACCAAAGGAGAACAGCGTTAAAAAAACGCTATTGTGAAGAAGCTAAAAAAACAGAAAGAAGGGAGGTGGGGAATCTGTGTCAAACACAGTCACTAATCATTAGAAATCTGGAGACCTCATAGTCAGTGAACTGACCTGGTTTCACAGGAAACTGATGAAAATACATCATATCGGCTTTTATTTTTGATTGGGATAAAAAGCGCAAGTCCCTAATAAATACAGCAAATAAACAAATGATAGTTTTTAAAATAAGCCCCCTCAGTGTCTCATGGAAATGCTGGCTTTCACAAAGGCTTGTCCAACCACAACCTAAATAATTCAAAGCATTGTCATTAGGCAGCAGCAAGGTCCTCGTTCTAAAAAGGCACTTGCCTTATCACTCACAGCAGATGCTTCAGTCAACCATTGGATATTGAAAACATAAATAATGAAACAAAATTTGGAGACAATAGTATCTGGGCTGGGGACAAAATACTCACGGATATTGTCAGTCTCTGAGTAACCAAGCAGCAAAAGCCCAAGTGACAACAATAGCAAGGAAAAGAATAGAGACAAGTGAGGAGGCCTGAATCTGAATAAGGCCTAGAGCTGCACATGCTGCTGTTACCGTAGAAACTAACCTCTCCCCTGAAGAGGTTTGCTGGGGCATTGTTTGTGGGACACAAGATGTGTCATACACCAGATGGTCGTGTGCTGTATAACTCAGTTATCTGAGAGGACAGAGTAAAGGAATGTGCACTACAGATCTCTTCAGAAGGCAGAGCAGGGCACCATCTGTTCTTTCAGATTGAAGGCACTTTTTTTCCCCCCAAGAAAGGGGGAGACCAAATTTAAAATGATTCACTATTCAGGAAAAAAAAAATTCCTGGTACAGTCACCATATTTGACTTTCATTTAGCTAATTTTATCCTTGGGTTTTATGTCAGGGGAATTGCATTTTTACGCATGGGAGAGCGGCAATTATTTCTCTCTCTCAGGAGTCTATCATTTATAAATAAAACCCTCTGGAGACCTCATCACTCCTTTACTATCTGAAACCCTCAAAACAATTTTAGCCATATGTTCTTTAAAGTCTCTCTTCTGCTCCCTTTAGTTATGTACCAATGTTTATACAACACGGGGGGGAAATAATTCTTCCTTTCCAGGAATTGTTCTATATTTCAGCCAGGAGCGGGCAGGGTGCGGGAGGGTGGAGGCACAAAAAAAAAATCAGAATCGTTTGGGTGACTGATGGAGGAAGGAAATTTTAATTAGGGTATGCGTAATATGTAATACCAAGCAGCGATGACTAACATGTCCGGTAGGTAAGGTGCAAATAGGCGTGGGCAGAAGAATAATCCCACACGGGCCTGCTCCAAAGTCCACTGAAGTCAATGGAAAGAATCACTGACTTCAATGGGCTAAGGATCAGGCCCCTGTGAACTCATGGGAGTGGGGAAACCAGAAGGAAAATTAAGATTCAGTACTTAAAATGTGCTTTCATGTTACAGTAAGGCTGAGAGCTTCAGTGCAAAGAAGTCGGGACAGTGGAAAGTTGTAAGAAACCTGAATTTGGCTCCATATTCATATAATATGGGGCATTTTTGCCCTCTGACACACTCAGTAGGAGTTAGTCACACACAAGTCATCCAAGAGTGAAATTTAGCTCTCAGTATTTTGTAATACTCTGTTAAAAATCCCATGCAGCAGATCCTGCTCTCTTCTCAGATTCTGTGTTGTTCTGATTCTGTGTTGAGTTCAGGACTGAAAAGGGCAGGGAAAAGGGACTTAAAACCACTTTTCTGCCTCCCAGTTCTGACCCCAGTCCTTGGGCTGCTGTAAATTACACCATTTTACAAAGTCCTCCAGAGCTGTTATGCCAGCATAGAATAGTTGTGGTGCAGTTCTGAGGATGAGGTCTCAACAACAGAGTGGAGCGTGTGGAATCCTGGAAGGAGAGGATCTTTTACTCTCTCGGTCCCCAAAGAGATCCCCAGCACACAGCTTGTGGGTGGAACCTTTAACTTACAAAAAGTGAATTATATTTTCTCCTGGACATTCTCTGCCTGAAGGCTGCAATCACTTACATTTTAGGTGTTTCTGGTGTATATATATATATATATAAGCAACCCATCCATAAATGGGCCTCCCCCCAAATATGGAAAAAATTGGGATAATAAAATGCCTGCTGGATTGCACATTGAAATAACAGACACCTTTGAAACCACTGAAATAAACATGTTTAAAATCTTTGAAATAATGACTGCAGGTGCATGCAGGCTGGGACAGTTATGAATCTGGAGCTGCACGCAGGCAGTTATAGGAAGACTTCTGGGTTTGAATAAATGTACATTTGGGTGATTCGGATTTCAAAATATAGCAACTGTGATTAATAACCCAGCAGAATATAATCAGGGCCCAGGAGAGAAAAAAACAGCTTCCTACATCTGGATAACTGCTGCACGTCCTTTCCCCGGACACTGCCTGAGCAGCTGGGTTGTGTACACTGGAGATCTCCAGGGGTGGGAGAGGGAGGAATCCACAGCCAGCCTTAAGACTGCAGTAGTCGCTGTAAAACTTCCTACTCCCCTCACTCTGAACAGGGAAAGAGCTACTGGATCTACACAGAAGTGGATCCGCTGGTCATACCCACATGCTTCTTCTGGGCTGCCCCCATATCCCTGCTGCATGGTGGTGAGCAGGGAGCCCTGGCAGAGGTAGGACTCATGGTGGACAAGGGATGTACAACCCCTATATTCCTCCTGACCAGCTTGATCATGCTGGCTCCGCTGCAGGCAAAGCCTTTGGGGACAGGGTTTGGGCCTCAGGGCATGCGTGTTTAATTACCAACAAGGAATGTCCTGGGCATGACAAAATGGAGCTGAACATCAAGATTCACTGAAATCAGTTGGAGTCCTTCCATTGACTTCAATGGGTTTTTGATCAGGCCCCATGTGATACCAGGCCCAATGTGTGCTAGTGGCCCAAAATGTCTTTATTTCTCAGCTATTTTTTTTTAACAAATGCCCCTCACTGAGGACTATGCACATGTGAAGTTTTAAAACAGAACCATTCTTGTGTTACTCAAGCCCCCAAAAAAACAACAAAAATAGTGTGAACAATTTTTAAATCATGGAAGTCTCCTATTGCTTGCCTCAAACTGAGCAGATAAAAAAAAAGATGTATTTTTACCAAACATTAAAAAACAAAAGCACCTTTGGTCTGAGAACATGAGCTTGAAAAACTTCAGCCCCAAAGAAAATGTACTAAGAACTTTCCAAGTACTTCAAAGTCAGATGTACTATGGAAAGACCATCTCAGCCCTACCTACAACATTCCCTACAGAAGTGAAACATCTCAGTTTAAGGAAGCAGTAAAGCTCATGCTTAAATCCATCTGTGTTCAGCAAAGCACTTATGCACTTGCTTAACTTCAATCTGACTCTAAAGGCCTAGTTCACCCCAAGTTTCATGTGTTGCTAATGCTTGAAAGTTGTGGAACTGATCTCAATACTATAGTAGTATCAACTCATCATTTCTACTAACTTCTTTTTCACTAACCACTAACTTCCAATAATTAATATCCTCAACTTCTACTTTGCTTATGTCTGGGAAATGTGGGCATTTCAGTATCTAAAATGTCTATGTACTCACTATGGGCCGAATCATAGAATATTGGGGTTGGCAGGGACCTCAGGAGGTCATCTAGTCCAACCCCCCTGCTCAAAGCAGGACCAATTCCCAACTAAATCATCCCAGCCAGGGCTTTGTCAAGCCTGATTGTAAAAACCTCTAAGGAAGGAGATTCCACCACCTCCCTAGGTAATCCATTCCAGTGCTTCACCACTCTCCTAGTGAAAAAGTTTTTCCTAATATCCAACCTAAACCTCCCGCACTGCAACTTGAGACCATTACTACTTGTTCTGTCATCTGGTACCACTGAGAACAGTCTAGATCCATTTTCTTTGGAACCCCCTTTCAGGTAGTTGAAAGCAGCTATCAAAACCTCCCTCATTCTTCTCTTCTGCAGACTAAACAATCCCAGTTCCCTCAGCCTCTCCTCATAAATCATGTGTTCCAGCCCCCTAATCACTTTTGTTGCCCTCTGCTGGACTCCTTCCAATTTTTCCACATCCTTCTTGTAGCATGGGGCCCAAAACTGGACACAGTACTCCAGATGCGGCCTCACCAATGTTGAATAGAGGGGAAGGATCACGTCCCTCGATCTGCTGGCAATGCACCTACTTATACAGCCCGAAATGCCATTAGACTTCTTGGCAACAAGGGCACACTGTCGACTCATATCCAGCTTCTCATCCACTGTAACCCCTAGGTCCTTTTCTGCAGAACTGCTGCCTAGCCATTCGGTCCCTATTCTGTAGCAATGCATGGGATTCTTCTGTCCTAAGTGCAGGACTTTGCACTTGTCCTTGTTGAACCTCATCATCAGGGCCAGTTTTAGGACGATTCTCTGGAATCAGGCCCCGTGCCTTAGGTTCCTTTTTAATTTTTAATTATTTTTTTTACATACCCGGCGGTGGTCCAGGTCTTTGGTGGCACTTCGGCGGCGGGGAGTCCTTCACTCGCTCCGGGTCTTTGGCAGTATTTCGGCGGCAGGGGGCGTGTCTTTCAGTGCCGTGGAAGACCCGGACCACCGCTGGGTATTCGAATTGAGCCCCGCAGTTCCTAAAGCCAGCCCTGCTCATCAGGTTTCTTTTGGCCCAATCCTCTAATTTGTCTAGGTCTCTCTGTATCCTATTCCTACCCTCCAGCATATCTACCACTCCTCCCAGTTTAGTGTCATCTGCAAACTTGCTGAGTGCAGCCCACGCCATCCTCCAGATCATTAATGAAGATATTGAACAAGACTGGCCCCAGGACCAACCCTTGGGGCACTCCGTTTGATACCGGCTGCCAACTAGACATGGAGCCATTGATCACTAATCCTGGACCCTTGATACACTAGCTGGCTGGGTTGCATGCTGGGGATGTCCACATGCGCTAAAGGGGACAGAACGCTCTTTCTAGGTTGTAGAGAGATAGAGGAGACGCTGCATGGTTGCAACTGCCCCTGTGGCATTCTGCTGCTCCTTTCCATGAGAGTGACCGACTCTGAAGCTGTGTAGGTAGTGAAAAATTCCTGAGATTTATCTACCCGATAGCTTCTACCAGTTACCATTACATGATTTATCTGCACTACAGCTTCCGTTAACTACCTCAACACTACAGCCAGGCTACACTACCTATCTGCACTACAGTTATACCTGCTACCATTGCGCCGCAGCCACATTACACGGCCTATCTAAACTACAGCTTCCATTAGCTACCACTGGTGGAGAATTACAGCTACGAGGTTTGCTAGTGCAGAGGTAGCCTAGGTGTGTACTTCAGAACTGCTGCTGTCTGCTCTACTTTGGGCTCCATCTAATGCCTGTGAATCTGCCATATTCCTGAGGGCAGGGGAGCCTCCTGCACAATTATTTGATTTCCATGCATGCTTTTATGCATGTGCCATTTCTATGCATGGCTGCTGTGCTCACCTGGACCCATACAACTTGGCAAGTCTTCAGCCAGCTATTTATGATTACTGTACATGCGTGCAGGTTAAGCATTTTCTTCTACTTAAACGCTATGCATTACACCACCCAGATAAGCCAGGACGAGAAGGAATATTTTGAATTAACACTTACAAAAATCACCATGGGGAAAGAACATCTATGAGGTGATAAAAAAAAAAGAGAAATGGGATGTAGCGCCAAAGAGCCCTAGTCATAGACCAGGACACAGACACCCACTTTTCATTGTGCCGGGGAGTACTCAACCCCTGGCTCTGCCATTGGCCCCTCCCCTATCCCACCCCTTCCCCCAAGGCCCCACCCCACCCTACCTCTTCCCGCCCCCACCCCCTTCCTGCCCAGTTCTGCCCCCTTCCCCGAGTGCACTGCATCATCACTCCTCCCTCCAGCCTCCTGCACACTGCGAAACAGCTGATTGCAGCGGGCAGGAGGGAGGGGGAAGCACTGAACAGTGGGGCCCACTGGCAGGCAGGAGATGCTGGAGGGAGGGGGAGGTGCTCATAAGGGGCCTGCCGGTGGGTGTTCAGCACCCACCATTTTTTCCCTGTGGGTGCTGCAGCCCCAGAGCACCCACAGAGTTGGCACCTATAGACCAGGGCTTTGTTGTGCTGGGTTCTGCTGCACAGGCACAGAACAAAAAGGTGGCCCCTGCCCCACAGGGTTTGCAGTCTAAGTATAGGACACCAGACAACAGAAGGATACAGCCAGACAGGGGAGTACAAGAAAACAATGAGACAATATTGGTCAGCTTGATGGGCAGTGGTCTCTGCACACCAGCAACCTAACTGCTGTCAAGTTTTTTGTAGGCATCACAGGAGAGTTTTAAGGAGGGCAGTGATTGGCTGTGTAGCTTAAGGGCCACAAGAAAAAACTGGGTCACACTTTATATGGAGAATACATTTATAGATAGTTTAATAAAGGATAACAGATTTCTTAATAAACAGCTATCTATAGTAATAGATGGTAGAATCCTACAGATTGCTCTTAATCATGGTTTAGAACCATCTATAGCACTTTCTACTCATGTGCTTAGGGACAACTATAACACTGCTCATGTTTATATCAGCTATTTCTTATTTATTAACTCTTTCTAAATCATTTATCTGTGTACCCTTAATATAAATAGGCTTAGTAGAATTCAATTTTTACTTTTTTATACTTTTGATAGATACTGTTGATGTTGATATGTCAGCATTTTAAAATTTTAATCAATTCAAATTTTCACAACTGTGCAAAATTACGGATTTTAAGCTTTTTTTATTTTTATTTATTTAAATTTTCAGTTACTGGAAATTGTGAAGAGAAGCCAGACAATGAGGGGTTGGGGGGGGGTGGGAGAGTGAGACAATTATTAAATGACAGTAAATGTTGAGATTCAAAAAGTTTAAGCTTTATAATTGTTAAAACACAAATTGTCAACATCACATGTCAAAATATATAAAGAAAATGTCCTCAAATCAAACTCTAATAAGTTCTCAAGCAGCATTTTACTTACTTTGCCTATCTGTAAATTTCAATGATCATTGATGTAAATATTTTGTCAGTTTGCTTGTGTATGGTGAAATTTACTCACATTTGCCAATAAAAATATATTATTTTCAAGCCTAAATGTAAAGTGGGGCTAAACTGAATGGCTTTTCCCCCCAGCAACTTCTTTGTAACACCATCCACAAGATGGTCAGTGTCCAACTCCCCTCCCAAATAAAAACAATGTGCAGAGCAGTTGTTAAGTCGATTTGAATAGGCTATTTAATAATAATAAAACTTGTTCCATTATAATGAATAAAACTGACAAATAACGTCTAGGGGAATGATAGAAAGTTTGTTTTCAGGGCAAAACCCAAAAGATAGATATCAACATTTTTGTTTCTGGAAGCTAGACCAAATAAATGAACGTACAAAAAAACCTGCTGAATACCAGCAGCTTTTAGAGCTGCCACATATTGATATGATAAACTATTAGGAATAGAAAACAGCTACAAAATATTTCAGCACAAGTGGCTTTAAAAAAACTAGGCAAAATGTGGAGACAATAGACGCTTAGTTATATTTATGCATATGGTAAATTATGGCAAGGAAATTACTAAAGACTCTTATTATTCACCCCTAAAAGATTTGCTGCTCTCTGTTCCAAGCAAAGCCTGTGGAAGATTGCAGATCCTACTCCTGCACCTGGCTGAGTGATTTACCAGAAACTTGACAGGGTCGTGAAAGCTTTATTTTCTTTGTTCCATGGGTGCCTGCCATGGAGAGCCAAGGCTGGATTAACTGATTCTAAATCCCTGGGCAGTTTGCCAGAGCAATGCTAACGCTGAAGAAAATGGAACTTCCCGGAATGATTTCAGGACCAGCTCTATGTATTTGTTCCTCCTATGTTCAAAAACCATGGGAAGGGAGTATAATGCCTCATGTCACGCTGGTAAACTTTTCCCCAGTGTGGGAGTTATGTGAGCATTCTGCCCACCTTGGACAATGCTTTTTCTTTGGGCCAGTTCTTCTTCTCTGGCAGCACTCCATCACTAGTAATATAGGTGTCTTCACACTGAAGAACATACTGTATTAGGATAATGTGCATGGAGAAGTCCAACAACATGCCTATCCAGCGCCTCCATTTTCTTTCTTGCTAGCATAGCCATTTTGATTCAGGAACTCCTAGCACTGCCATGTCATTCATAGTGCTCCAAGATGGGTTAAACCTTGTTGTTGGTTGAGTTAAAACCTTGTTTAACCTTGTTAAAACTGATGTGTGAACAGATCTTTCAGTTAAGATAGTTGTAAGAGACAGTTGAGGGTCACAGCTTAAACAAGGCATAATGCAGTCTGCCCAGGAACTAGCACCATGTAGGCAGGGGGTTCCACTGGGGATTTTTCTGCCCAGGTGGGCTGGTGTGTCTATGAGTGTGGAAAAATCTAGTGGGGAAGGGCAGACTAGAAACAGAGAGATTGAGGGGGAGCAAGAAAGCTAAGCAGGAGCCTGTAATCATGGTGTGATCTTGGGAGCAGCCTAAAGAGAGCTTTTGGCTAAAGAAGCTTGGGGCTGTAAGCAAAGCAGCTATCCTGATTTTGGACCTTCAGGACTTCATACATTCCTTGTAAATAAACAAGACTTCAATAAAGAAAATGCCAGACTCCATCGTCAATTTCTACTCCCAACTGGAACATCCCCAGGGCCCTGAACTGTGCCTAGTCACTTGTGTCAAAAAGGGGTAAGAATCACCATTCTGGATCAAACGTATCGGCCATCTAGATGAGTGTCTTCCACCAGATGCTTCAGAGGCAGGTGCAAGAAATTCTGCAGTAGACAGTGAGGGGCTAACCTCCCGCAATGGAAAGTTTCTTCCTAACGCCCAGCAGACAGAGTGTGGCCTATGCTCTGAAGTATGCAGGTTTGCATTCCTTCCAAACCTCTATTTTTCGGGGGTTATTTTAGTATTTGCTATTCTTCCTCTGCATAGTCTTGTTGCTTGTGTAAGTGGCTAATCCCTTTTTGAATCTAAGTCTCAATGATATCCTGGGGCAATGAGTTGCACGTTGAGAGTTATGTGAAAAAGTATTTTAATCAGTTTTGAATTTGCCTCCTTTCATGTGCAATGACTGTCCCCTAGTCACAGCTGCCATGTTTTATGCAGCTCAATGTGTGAGATTTTATGCTCATAATTTAATGAGTAAATGTGCATGGTGGGATTTTCAAAAGCACCTAGGCACCAAACTCACAATGCATTGGTGACCTTCCAGAAAACACCATCCTGGCCACCATGGATGTAGAGGCTCTCTACACAAACATCCCACACACTGATGGAATACAAGCTGTCAGGAACAGTATCCCTGATGATGCCACAGCACAACTGGTTGCTGAGCTCTGTGCCTTTATCCTCACACACAACTATTTCAAATTTAATGACAATATATATCTCCAGATCAGTGGCACCGCTATGGGCACCCGCATGGCTCCACAATATGCCAATATTTTTATGGCCGACCTGGAACAACGCTTCCTCAGCTCCCGTCCAGTCACGCCCCTTCTCTACCTACGCTACATCGATGACATCTTCATCATCTGGACCCATGGGAAAGAGACTCTGGAAAAATTCCACCATGATTTCAACAGCTTCCACCCCTCCATCAACCTCAGCCTGGACCTATCCACACGGGAGGTCCACTTCCTAGACACTACGGTGCAAATAAGTGGTGGTCACATTAACACCACCCTATACCGAAAACCTACCGACCGCTATGCCTACCTTCATGCCTCCAGCTTCCATCCTGGGCACACCACAAGATCCATTGTCTACAGCCAAGCACTGAGGTACAACCGTATCTGCTCTAACCCCGCAGACAGAGACCAACACCTAGAAAATCTCCACCAAGCATTCTCAAGACTACAGTACCCACACGAGGAAATAAGGAAACAGATCAACAGAGCCAGATGTGTACCCAGAAGCCTCCTACTGCAAGACAAACCCAAGAAAGAAACCAACAGGACTCCACTGGCCATCACATACAGTCCCCAGCTCAAACCCCTCCAACGCATCATCAGGGATATACAACCCATCCTGGACAATGATCCCACACTTTCACAGGCCTTGGGTGGCAGGCCAGTCCTCGCCCACAGACAACCTGCCAACCTGAAGCATATTCTCACCAACAACTGCACACGCACCATAGTAACTCTAGCTCAGGAACCAACCCATGCAACAAACCTCGATGCCAACTCTGCCCACATATCTACACCAGCAACACCATCACAGGACCCAACCAGATCAGCCACACCATCACCGGTTCATTCACCTGCATGTCCACCAATGTAATATATGCCATCATATGCCAGCAATGCCCCTCTGCTATGTACATCGGCCAAACTGGACAGTCTCTAAGGAAAAGGATAAATGGACACAAATCAGACATTAGGAATGGCAATTTACAAAAACCTGTAGGAGAACACTTCAACCTCCCTGGCCACACAATAGCAGATTTTAAGGTGGCCATCCTACAGCAAAAAAACTTTAGGACCAGACTTCAAAGAGAAACTGCTGAGCTCCAGTTCATCTGCAAATTTAACACCATCAGCTTAGGACTAAACAAAGACTGTGAATGGCTTGCCAATTACAGAACCAGTTTCTCCTCCCTTGGTTTTCACACCTCAGCTGCTGGAACAGGGCCTCATCCTCCCTGATTGATCTAACCTCGTTATCTCTAGCTTGCTTCTTGCTTGCTTATATATACTCACCTGCCCCTGGAAATTTCCACTGCTTGCATCCGAAGAAGTGGGTATTCACCCACGAAAGCTCATGCTGCAAAACGTCTGTTAGTCTATAAGGTGCCACAGGATTCTTTGCTGCTTCTACAAACTCACATTGATTTCATTTGGTAGACTTGAAGGAAGCGATGTAAGATCAGGGAGGCTGGGGAGAAGCTGGAGGGTCTAGTACTCAAGGTTAGGGCTGAATAGGTGGATCAGGGATTTTAACAATAGGGCGGTTGGACATTCCTTTTGCTTAGTGCTCATGTTTCCTGGGAAGAGAAGGTTCCTAAGGTTATGTACCCATATAGGCAAGGTGCTGATTAGATCGTCTCACTGATTTGGAGGGAGACTGCCTGATTCTGGATGAATTTTTAAGCAGTTTTAAAAATACCTCCCTTTTGTGCTGAAGGATTTTGTTGTGTGTACTCCAGCATTTATAGAGTCCAAGGCCAGACGGGACCATTGTGATCATCTAGTCTGACCTCCTGCATAACACAGGCCACAGAACTTCCTCAAAACAATTCCTAGAGCATACTTTTTTAGAAAACATGCAATCCTGATTTAAAACTTATTACTGATGGAGAGTCCACCACAACCGTTGATAAATTGTTCCAGTGGTTAATTACTCTCACTGTTAAAAATGTATGCCTTATTTCTGGTCTGAATTGGTCTAGCTTCGACTTCCAGCCACTGGATAATGTTATAGCTTTCTCTGCTAGACTGAAGAGCCCGTTATTAAATATTTGTTCCCCATGTAGAAACTTACAGACTGTAATCAAGTCACCCCTTAATCTTTGTTAAGATAAATAGACTGAGCTCCTTGAGTCTATCCCCATAAGACATGTTTTTTCATCCTTTAATAATTCTTGTGGCCATAAGCACCAACTCCATGGGTGTGCTGGGGCTCAAGCACCCATGGACTGTGGCCCCACCCGTGCTCTGCCCTGACCCCACTCAGCCTCTTTCCCCATGGCCCCACCCATGCTGCGCCTCTTCCCTCTGAGGCCTCCTGCCACTTGCTCCTCTCCACCCCCTCCCATTACTTGTCCTTAAGGCAGGAGGGGACAGAAAGGAGCGAGCAGTGGGCAGACGGGCCCTCGGGGGTGGAGAGGTGCAAGCGGTAGGCGGGTGGGGAAAGTCTTGGGGGAGAGGGCAGAGAGGAGCAGGCAGGAGGCACTCAGGGGAGGGGGCAGAGAGGACTCAAGAGAGGGAGTGGAAAGGCGCAAGCAGCGGGTGGGCCAGGGGTGGGGGGCGGAGCAGGGGTGGGGTCTTTGGGGGAAAAGGCCGAGCAGAAGCGAGGCCTCAGGGCACAGCGGAGTGGAGCCCTCATTCACAAAAACAAAAGTCAGCGCCATGGGCGGCGGGTGGAACCCCCTTAGGGGAGGCTAGCCCCTGGCTCTATCCCTTCTGCCTGCCCCTCTGCCCCCGCAGCTGAAGCCCTGAGACCTACTGCCCCTCCTCTGTGGCTAGGGCCACAAGTCCCCCTCCCCCACACCCCGGAGGAGTACCGAGCGCCCCCACCCCTCAGCTGGAGAAGCCCTGGGCCAGCTGAAGTCCTGAGCCTCCCAGCCCCACCCGGAGGTGCCCCGAGTGCCCCCCAACTGGAGGAACTCCGGGTCAGCTGCAGCTGTACCACAACTCCCCTCCCCAGCAGGGCCAGATTAACCTTTTGTGGGCCCGGCGCCAAACATATCTGTGGGCCCCCATGGGGGCAAAGGAACATGGCATGGGGAGGTTGGTTCCCAGAGCAAGGGGCCAGCCAGGGGCAATGGGGCATAGCATGGTGGGGCCGGCCCTGCTCCACCCAGCCCAGTGCAAGGGCACTGTATACAAACCAGCAGTTGCCAGACGCACACTGGCCTGCCTAGCCCTGTGCTGCCAGCGTGCCCCTTCCCCTTGGGGGTGGGACCATACCGTGCCACACAGCCCCCGACTCCCTGTGCCCAGTGTCCCCTGGAACTTCTATGCCCAGCAGCCCCCCAAACAGACCCTTCACCACAAATGCACAGCAGCCTGCACCCCCCCACCGCTGCCCAGCATCCCCCCCACACAGCCGCACCATTACTGCCCGATGCACTTTCCCACAGCCCACTACCACAACTACACAGCACCCAGGGCCGCCCCACAACATTTTGGCACCTGAGGTGGTGAGCTCAAATGACGCTCCCATTCCCCCTCGCTTGGGCCAAAACTTTGAAAGGTCTCAATTCTGCCTTATTCCTGTTCTACTCCTCTCATGGTACTGCTCTGCTACCTACCCCAATAAAGTAGAATGAACAACTTAAAATGCCTTGTTCAAAAATTTTAAGTAACACTTAACTTTATAACGCCTGAACAGCAAATGTAACTTTTCTTGTCTGCAAAGTAAACACTGGCATTTTTATCTGTTTGAATAATCAAAATGGTGCTTTCCATGTCTTCTTGGTTGCAAAGATTTGAACTGCTTCCTGTTGAAGGTCCACAGTCTGGGCCAGCTCATGCTCTGTTGAGATGGTTGCAAGGCAGACCAGCTTCTCCTGTGTCATTGTGGAGAGTAGATGTGTTTTTATTAACTTCAGCTTGGAGAGGCTGCATTCTCCAATGGCAACTGTTACAGGATGTGTTAGAAGTATGCGCAGAGCAACAAAAGCATTTGGAAAGAGAGTGGTCATCTTATTGGTGCACGCATATTCCAAAATAGCCTTTGGAGTTGATCCTGCTGAAATGTATCTTGAAAGGGCTTTCAGTTCATCACCTAAATCACTTGCATCAATATTGTGCATGTCATCATGTGTCAACACTGTCTCTAGTGCCCTGCATTGCTGGTAGGATGACCAGACAGCAAATTTGAAAAATTGGGACGGGGGATGCGGAGGTGTGTGTGTAATAGGAGCCTATATAAGAAAAAGACCCCAAAATTGGGACTGTCCCTATAAAATTGGGTCATCTGGTCACCCTAATTGCTGGTATAGGTCTTCTTCAGGTATAGTGAGGAGTTTTGGAATATCATACCACATCCCAAATATACTGCTGTGTTTCTTGAGCTGCATGAAGCATTCTTCAACTGACTGTAGTGCACAAACTAGCACCTGGTTAAAGAATTCAACTTTGATATTGTTTGAGGTCTCTTATGGGATTATCCCATGCCTCGTAATCAAAATGTCTTCTTCTTCAGCTGATTATTCACTATGATCCTCAAATCTTTTTCAGAGTCACTGCTTCCCAGGATAGAGTCCACCATTCTGTAAGCATGGCCTACATTCTTTATTCCTAGATGTATACATTTATAGTTAGCCATATTAAAACACATATTGTTTGCTTATGCCCAGTTTACCAAGCAATCCAGATCACTCTGAATCAGTGACCTGCCCTCTTCGTTATTTACGACTCCCCCAGTTTTGGTATCATCTGCAACCTTTATCAGTGATGATTTTGTGATTTCTTCTCGGTTACTGGTAAAAATATTAAATAGTGTAGGGCCAAGAACCGATGCCTGCAGAATCCACTGGAAACACATCTGCTTGATGACCATTCTCCATTTACAGTTACATTTTTGGGACCCATTGGTTAGCCAATTTTTAATCAATTTAATGCGTGCCATGTTAATTTTATATCGTTTTAGCTTTTTAATCAAAACGTCATATGGTACCAAGTCAAATGCCTTACAGAAGTCTATTACGTCAACACTGTTACTTTTATCAATCAAACTTGGAATTTCATAAAAAAGATATCAAGTTAATTTGAGAGAATCTATTTTCCCATGTTCATTTTGATAGACTTGAATGGACCAATGTGAGATCAGGGAGGCTGGTAGGAAAATCTCTCTGCTTCTAATTGCCATAGCTTGAGAGTGCTGAAGGTCCATGAGGGTGATGTGATCTAATAGTCTGAACACAGGAATGGGAGCCATATACTGTATCTCTTTGAATCAGAGAATTCAGATCTCTCTGTGACCTTGGGGAAGTCATGTAAGGCCAGATCCAATTTCTATTAAATCTATGGAAAGACACTTATCATCATAGGTGCTAACTCCGTGGGTAGTCCAGCCCTGCAGCACGAATGGAGGAAAATTAGCGGGTGCTTAGCACCCACCGGCAATCAAGCTCCACTTCCTCCCACCCACACCTGCTGCTGGCCTCTGCTGATCAACTCCTCCCCCTCCCTCCAAGTGCCTCCTGCATGCTGTGGAACAGCTGTTCAGCGGCATGCAGGAGGCACTGGGAGGGAGATGGAGGAGCAGGGATGGGGTGTGCTCAGGGGAGGGGGTGAGAAGAGGTGGGGTGGGGGGTAGGGCAGGCCCAGGGCTGGCGTGGGAGTGGGCAGAGGCAGGGGTGGGGGTTGAGCACCCCTGGGGAAAATTAGAAGCCAGTGCCTGTGGTCATAGGCCTTGAAACTGCAAAGACTTACACACATGCTTAATTTACACTTGTGTATAGTCTCATTGAAGTCAGTGGGACTACTCAGGTGTAATAAATTAAGCACATGTTTAAATTTTTGCAGATTTGGGGTCACAGACAGGAATTGGATCAGGCCCTTAGTCTCTGCATCTTTTTTCCCCTCATACCACCCTCCATCAGTAAACTGGGAATAATAATACTTATCTACCTCAGCAAGGGATATGAGCATTAGTTAGTTTAAAATTATTTTCAGTTTATATATTCCTGAAAAAACTCCTCCTTTATTCTCCCCTTTTTGTTTGTTTTGAAGAAGCAATTTGCTTGCCCCAAACTTTCCAGCAAGATGGGGTGGGGATGGAGGCGTTGGAATATCTCCATCTTCCTTAGAACTGATGATGCTTGCTAACAACAACAGGTATTAACTGGCTGCAGTATAATGACTATTTAATCTGCTGACTAATACATCGAGTTATTTCTGCTGCTTCTAGTGCTTGAACACTGCATTTGCCCATTAATGTATTTTAAATGGGCCCAGTTTATAATGGGGGAAACTTTTCAGGTGAAAATATCCAGATTTTGTTCTTTTTTGTGATTCTTCTGTCAAAGGGAAGGGGAACAAATTGTCATCTTGGCAGAAGCACTTCTAACTCTGCAACTACCAAATCTCAAAATAATACGGACTTTGCATGGAGCAAGGCCCTGCATTGCCCTTTGCTTTATTATTATTTGTCTTACAGTAGTGCCTAAAAGCCCCCAAATCAGGACCTCATTTTGCTAAACACTGAATAACCCTATAGTAAGAAACGGTCTCTGCTCTGAAGGGCTTACAGTCTAAGCAGACAAGATAGAGGGTGGAAGGGAAACAGAGGTGAACAACAAAAGGACTTGCCCCAAAAATCACACAGTGGCCAAGCCAAGAATAGAACCCAGGTGTCCAGAGTCAAAGTATAGTCCCCCCCGTCTGCTACATTATACTGTTCTTACCTTTTCAAGGGAAACAAAACCCAAACCACTCTTTTCTGTCATGTACAAACTTTGAGTTGCTTTAAAAAATGGGGTAGAACAGTATACAACCAAGGCCCTGTCTACACTAGAGCAGCTTTCCATGGAACATTTACTTCCCCAAACTATTTTAAAACGTGTTGTGTTCACTTACAAAAAGTGCTCCAAATAGTTGACAAGGGCACTAACTACCATTCCAATAATGCTTCAACGGGGCTCAATAATGATTGAGCCTCCTCTGTTTCAGTGCCAGTACAGAGACGGATTGGCTGCCACAGTTCAACTAGTCCTCTGCTAAGTCCAAAGCTGATTGCAAAGAGCTACAAAAGGATGTCACAAACTGGGTGACTGGGCAACAAAATGGCTGATGAAATTCAGCGTTGAGAAATGCAAAGGAATGCACATTGGACAACATAATCCTAACTATACATGCAAAATGATGGGGTCTAAATTAGCTGTTACCACTCAAGAATGAGATTTTGGAGTCATTATGGATAGTTCTCTGAAAACATCTGCTCAATATGCAGCAGCAATTAAAATAGCTAACAGAGTGTTAGGAACCATTAGGAAAGGGATAGATAATATGACAGAAAGTATCATAATGCCACTATATACATCTGTGGAATGCCCACACCTTGAATACTGCATGAAGTTCTGGTCATCCCATCTGAAAAAGATATATCAGAAATGGAAAAGGTAGAGAGAAGGGCAACAAAAATGATTCAGGGTATGGAACAGTATCTATCTGAGGAGAGGTTAAAAAAACTGGGACTACTGAGCTTGGAAAAGAGATGACTAAAGGGGGGGTAGAGATTCATAAAAAATCATGAATGGTGTGGAGAAAGCCAATAAGGAAGTGTTATTTACCCCTTCACATAACACAAGAGCCAGCAGTCACCCAATGAAATTAATGGGCAGCAGGTTTAAAACAAACAAAAGAAAGTACAACACAGTCAACCTGTGCAATTCATTGCCAGGGGATGTTGTGAAGGCCAAAACTATAACTGGATTAAAAAAAGAATTAGATAAATTCATGGAAAATAGCTCCATCAATGGCTATTGGCCAAGAGAGTCAAGGATGCAACCCCAGGCTCTGGGTGTCCTTAAGTCTCTGATTGCCAGATGCTGGGCCTGGATGACAGGGGATTGATCACTTGATGATTGCCCTGTTCTACTCATTTCCTTTGAAGCATCTGGCATTAGCTACTGTTGGAAGACAGGATACTGGGCTAGATGGACCATTGGTGTGACCCAGTATGGCTATTCTTACTACTGTCCCATAATGCACCAGTGGTCTTGAAAATCTTCCAGCATGCATTGCTTCTTGAAACTGAGCTGGAAATGTGGGATAAGAACCCACAGGGCTTTTCAGCTAAAATGGTTTAAGACAGAGCTAGTGTAGCCATGAGGCAAATCTGCAAGTATTCTTAACACAATGCACTTTGGCTAGCATGAATGCAACAAACTGTTTTTGCTTAAACCAACTTTATACAATTAATTCAACCACAGTCATTACCGCTCGCTAGTTGTAGATAAGGACCCAGAGTCCCTTACAACCACAAGCTGTTCAGCCCCATCTATTATGGGAGTTGGTTATAACAAGACAGCAGCCAACAGAGTTCAAACATAGGGCAGAAGACTCTGCAATGTCTCTACACTCATTCCCCTCTTATTTTTAAAAACCACTCATTGGAAATACTTTAAAAAAATCAAGCTAACAAAGAGCAGGAAAGATATATGAGCAAGGGAAGTGGTGGATTCTCCAGTTCTTCATGTCTTCAGTTTAAGACTGAATGCCATTCTGGAAGACAACCGTTAGTCAAATGTGTTATTGGGCTTAATGCAGGGGTAACTGGGTGAAATGTAATGGCCTGTGACATACAAGAGGTCAGACAAGCTGATATGATGGTCCCTTCTGGCCTTAAACTCTATGAATTTATGAAACATGGTTCGGTTTTGTAATTTATGAAGGATCAAACCATGTTTTAACCACATTGGGTGCTACTTAGTTGTAACTGAATCTGCAAAAAGTGCATTTTTCTATAGCGTATCTAAGATTATATCAACAAATTAACTGATGAGGACTATGGCATGCCTTGGCATCCAGAAATACAAGAGGAAAGTGTGATATAGTGTTATAGATCTAAACCTGCTTTTTCTTGTATCAAAGGTCTCTTATAGGTAGCACAGTTTATATATGTAACCCTTCTGCCAGGTGGAGTTGGCAGCAACCAGGGCCGGGTTCAGTATCTAAGGGTTCCTTTTCAACAATACAACACAGAACCAGCTCGAGCCTCCACCCAGTAACCTGGAAAAATTACACACCACTCCTGGGTGCCTCTCAGAAGCAATACTTCCCCACTTGCAAGCATAGAGTCCGAGTCTAGAAAATAAACTTTTAATGAAATGAGGGAAGTCACCCAACATTAATTAGGGATATGCCGCAAGAAGGTTTCATAATCATAAAACTGTGAGCAAGACACCCACCCCAGAGGGCATGGGGCAATGTCTTCTGCCTCATGTTCTAAAGTTCTACAACCAACAATTCCTTTTCTGTGCCCCTCTCTGCTCCCTCACCATACCTCACTCATGGTGGTTGTCCTTGGTCAGTGAGGACCCAGGGTTCAGAGATGCAGCTGTGTGAGTTCACTTCCCACCTGGGGAAGAAGGCACCTTGCTTGCTCTGCCATCTGAGCACTTACTCTGGCTGGCCACTGCAACAGCTGTGGTCCCAATCTGCTGGCCGCCTCACCAGCTGCTGTTCCACTTCCTGGTCACCTTCTGCCACCTGCCTCTCTGCAGGTCAGTCTCTTGAGGTTCTACCCAGCTCTTCATGGCTACACTTGCAGATTTGCAGCGCTGCAGCAGGGTGTGAAAAAACACCCCCTCCAGCGCTGCAAGTTGTGGCGCTGCAAAGCGCCAGTGTGATCAGAGCCCCAGCGCTGGGAGCACGGCTCCCAGCGCTGTACGTTAATCCCCATAGGGAGGTGGAGTACGGACAGCGCTGGGAGAACAAAGATACAAAGATAGATGGTTTATATCATAAAGAGGTCCTTCTGAAGGAATAACAAAAAAATCAGATGTGGGGAAAATGGAGGCGAAATTGGACATGATTCTCTTTTACACTAAGCCTCTTTACTTGCCTCTGGTAATGTCAAAAAGGCCACTTTATGGCCTCTTTACACTGGCAGAGCAATCTTTCAAGAATGACCAGGACCCTAAATGTCAGTGGTTATTTGAGCCCATGCTTCCTTTGGAAAAGATATCAGTCTTCCTCCTGGAAGGACACTTTCTCCTGCAGAATGAAGAGTTAAGTCAGAAAGGATTTAGGAGCTGGTACCATGTTTCTGAAAGGAATAACTGAATCCAGATCTGGAATAGCTAGTTGTAGACCTGAGAAATAACCACTACAAGGTTTGAAATCTTTTAGGAACAGAGTTTAGAACAGGATTTTGGTGAAGGTGGTTTCTGAAATGTATACATTCACATATCAATGTGTAAAGTGTTTGCTTTTGGATCCTTTGGCATGAAATGTGTTGTGTTCAATGTTATTAGTACTGAGGTTTACCTGCTAGAAAGAAAATGAAGATATGATCTTGGGAGGTCTGGGTGCTGATGGCAGAGCTTTCTTGGTGGAAGCCCTGTGGCTCTGGAAATATGTGTAAATATGAATCTGGTTGCTTTTAGAAAGAGCTACAGGACACATCTCTTTGCCTGTATCTTCTCAACAGATTAAATCCTGTTTTCACAGCTCTCTAATTAAGATGCAGGCAGAACAGGTCGATGGAGGTTGGTCACTCTTACTGAGATCTTGTGTTTCAAATAAGGCACCCACACACCATGGTGACAGACCCAGAAAAAATATTAGTCTTTCTGGAATGTACCAAGTTTGTGGAGTTTAGAACAAATCAAAGTCATAGTACTCCCGTCCTGTATTTTATTAGGAAATTAACAGTCAGATTAATAACCTGAAATTACACAGTGAACTTCATTAAAAAACAAATTCAAAATCATCACAATTATTTTTGATTTCTATAAAACATAATGCCCCGAAATAGTCCCTGTTTACAACTGTAAATTTCTACACCCTTAAAATGATCTACTGTATAGCAGCAAGACTGAATAATTTTAACAATCGGTATAAGGAGATACAGTATGCTTTGCTCTATAATTCAACTGAGTTCAGACATGTTAGAAGATTAAATGTTTAAAACAAAGCCCAGACCTATTACCTATGCTACCCTGTGAGCTCAATTCAATCGATATGCACAAGTATTTCATGTTACTCATATGTTAAAGTGTGGTGAGGTTAACTGCTATGTAATATTAAGTGGCTATGGGGCCTCAGTTTTGCAATACAGTCCAATTCCTTTCAAATATACAGGACTAAATATTCAGATCTTGGATTTTTATATCTATTGCTACAACAGTAGAAGAGTTTGTGACCTACCCCATCTGCCCTCCTCTTCATTTACCTGCAATAAACCTAGTCATTAATTTGGCCTAAATATTTGCTTTGTAATCACCAGTTTTCGGTCACTCTCTCAACCAGGGTGAACTTCATCAATGTTTAGAGAGCCAATACAAAACTTGTGCACCATTTAAGACCTACTGAAGCCTTTGAAGTGGACAGGCTTTATGTTGGCTTTTGGTAAGGGGCGAATTTCACTCTAAGTCACCTAAGTCCAAATCCTGCTCACCTCACTCATGTGAGTAGTCACACTGGGCCAAATTCTGCTCTCATTAATACAAAAATAAATGTGGAGGAACTCCACTAACTTTACTGGCATAAATAAGGGCAGAATTTGGCCCACTGACTTCAGTAGGGACTACTTGTATGAGTGTGACAAGTAGGATTTGGAGCCTGAATGACCAAGTCAATGTGAGTCTTTAGTTTTAATGGCCTTGGTCCCCTAAATTAGGGCCTAAGCCTTTGGGGGTTTTGAGTGTCTCCTGTTGGGAGCTGAGTGTTTTGAGTCCCTGATTCAGGAAAGCACTTAGGCACATGCTTAAATCTATCCCTAGTCAGGAAAAACATGCTTAAGGACTTAATGTATGTGCTTACATGCTGTACCGACTAGAGATGCATTTCTGAACTGGGGCCTCGGTTCCTATGGGAGTTGTGGATGCTCAATAACTGGCGGATTCAAGCACTTGACCAACAAGATCCAGTTGCTTTAGACTTTTGCATGTATTTACTTGTAACATTTTTGGAAGTAATGCTACAAAAATTAGACATAGAAAAAATATAAAAGCAGTGAACACTCATTTTAAAAAGATCTTTCTGGACAAGCACATTTAGATAGTTGTGTTAACATTTATATATAAACTCTTTGGCAGCAGTTTCTAGAAAGCAGAATTATTTTTTTCATTGACGTATTTTATCCTTCTCCCATGAAAACTTCATATCTTAAAAAAATCTATAGCACTTTCCTCTATAAACAGTATGGTTTCAGATTAACCACTACTTCTTCCCTGAAGAAAAACAGATTAAAAAGAAAATCTAGTCATTATCTGGTAAGTGTTTATGTAACAGAGAAAAGAAAATAATTCACTGTGCGGTTTGTCATTCTCTAGAATGTCAGTGGTATGTTTATACAATAAAATCAACATAAGTTACCCCATTTTGCTTTAAAATCTAACTAGTAAAACTATATTGCTATCAGTAGATTCATAAACAGAATGCACACATTGCTATCTAAGTTCAAGTATTACTATATTTCCTTTAAAAAGAGCCATAAATTCCTTGCAATTTTGCCTGTCTTCTATGTTGTTTTGGTCTTGCAGTGCCATGATGAATTGCACTCGACTGTTCTTGAACAAAATAAAAATGGAATTTAAGAATGTACTGTGTTAAAACAACACAGCACAGAGGCCTTGAGGTGTGTTAGCTTGATAAATCTTCATCTGATCTGACTGACTGTCTTTGGAAGGAGTGTTTCAGAGGCGAGAAACATTGGTACAGTAGTCATGTGCGTTCCATATGGCTGATAAATTTAACTCTTTCCAGATTCACAACCTTCAGTTCCATTTAAAAAGGGAAAAAACAACCACCTGTATTTCTACCATATCAGGATATGTCATCTTGGATTCTTCTTGGTACTGTCAGTTGTTCATAAGTAGGGAGGGTGTTGTTAGGGAGGAAGAAATCTGAGTTAATGGTGTTGCTTCTCTGAGATGATCCGTTACTGCTTTGGCCATCCTGCTGATTGGAAACCAGGTGATGCAGCATATCTGTAATGAGGTTTAATTTCTGGTCCATTTGCATTACCTACAAAAACAAAGTGAAACATCTTTCAGTGTCAGAATTTGAGAAAGTAATAAGAAGACATGGCACAAGAATGACGTATTAAAAATAGCTTTTTCATAATTAGCACTGGCACGACTCCCTCCTATACATGCAAACTTCTGTTACTAAGAGAAAACCAAGATACTGAATACATTCATTATGGTAGGAGCATATCCAAGTTTTAGAGAGGCTTGTTAATATTCTAGCTAGGAATGTACAAGTGCTAGAGGAATTGGGCTTTTAAAGAGCAAGATCCACGTGTCAAAAGGGAACCGGGAAGCAGAACTTAGTGCTGAAGAGAATAATTATAAGTGTTTTTTTTTAAAGAGCATAAAGACAAACTTCTAAAATGTCTATCTGTGCTAACTGCTTTAACATGCAAATTCCTACTTTACTTGGAATGATCTTTTTGTCAGACACAACTGGTGACTGAAACTTGTATTGTGTTCTTTGGGACAGAGTCCCAATGGCATAATGACCCCTTGATGTGACCCCAGGCCACAAAATGCCAAGCAGACAGACCCCTCCCTGTCTGAGGGGAAACCCCTGCTGGTGCAAATGCATGGCAGCCAGGTCCTATGTCTGTGCCCACTCCCAGTCCAACTTAGTAGGTTTATTGGGGTATGTGCGTGGGGTGTTGTGGAGTCTGCTTTGCCAAACTGATCTTCCATTGGCGTTGGGTCCATTAAAGGCCCTTTGTCAAGGGTGCATTTTAGAGCAGCCCCATAGCTGCTCTAAATTACACTGGGGCCAGGGCTAGCCTCAGAATCAGGGAGAAGTAACTAGCTCCCTACTGCCTCTCCCCCCACCTCATAGTTCCACTGTACCTAGCCCTCTAAATTTCTTCTACTTTTATTTCAAACTATTTTAAAAAGAGAATCTGCTGTTTTGAGAAATATAATGTCAGGATTATTAAGAGCTAGACTGTGGATTTACCATAAGCCTGGAATATAATTTGAGCATGTCTGTGCTGCCCCAGGAGAAGACCTGGAACTGAACTGCATCTTAAGGTATGTCTACACTGCAATTAAAAACCCCTGGCTGGCCTGTGCCAACTGACTTGGGCTCGCAGGGCTCGGGCTAAGGGGCTGTTTAATTGTGATGTAGACATTTGGGCTCAGGGTGAAGCTCTAGGATCCTGCAAGGTTAAAGGATCCCAGAGCCCCTTAAACAGCCCCGTAGCCCAAGCCCCATGATTGCGAGTCAGCTGGCATGGGCCGACTGTAGGTGTCTAATTGCAGCATAGACGTATCCTCACAGAGATACAGTTTGAGAGTCTGGTTTCCCCCTTGCTTCAGTGAGAAAGTAATCTGTAGTAGCCCTTTACCTGGCATAAAATACTTCCCTCTCTGTTTCAAATCAGCTATACTGGCTGTGCATTGAGGGGGCAAATTCAAAGCTACACCCACCCCCAGCTCATCTACATAAGCAGCAGAGTAATCGTCCTATAGAGGCTGCTGTCCCGCAACACAAGTAGCCTGCTTAGAGCAGCAAGAAACAAACCACAATATTGCCCTGTCTTGGATTTAGCGATCATAGCAGTTCTAAGATCTCAAGAAGAGAAACAATTATACACAAAAAGATGTAGCAGATTTTACAAAAAAAAAAAGAAAAAATAACGATGAATGATGACAGAAAAATTATTGCTCAGAATATCTGCTGGAAAGTAGTAAAAGGTATTTAAACCAGCACAAGTAGGAGAAATCTATGTATTTCTGGCTATCATCCAAGTAGTAAACAGGATGGTAAAAGACAGCAAGACTGAGTAAAACACCAATATACCTGGATAATTTCAAAAGAGACTACAATGTTTTCCCACTGTAGAGAAAGTGCTGTTTTGATCAAATGCTTTGTACAACTAGTGGGGAAGCAGATATAGAAAATTCAAAAATATGAGGTGCCAGGGAATTATACTTTGCAGCTGTTTTTGAAAACATTAGTCAATGCATTCTAGTTGGTACAGGAAAGGCTGGCTGGAAATGGCTGTCGAAAGATGAGATTCTTAAAATGAGTAAGTTCAAGAACACATAGTGAACAACTTCTAGAAGGAAGCAGAGATGGAAAATGGTCAAGTTTTACTAAGCTTTGGTTTCATTCTATTAAATACTGGTACATTCCCTCAGAGAAAGGTGTATCTTTTCTGAAATGCATCCACTGTGGACGGTCCATTGAGGATGCTTCTGGGCATAACAATTGTCCTGCAGACTATCTCAATCCCGCATCCCCCACTGCCTGAATATCACCTGTAGGATATTTCTATCACTTTCCCTGGCCCATTTGATTAAACTCTGAAGAAAAGCTACAGTCTAATTGCAATCTTGAGATACTAAGGGACAACTATTTCTATAAACAGAAATGTAATTTACTTAATTATCCTAATACTTTCAGAGAAGAACTGTGCACAGACGTCTTCTCTCTCCTCCTCCATACTCCCTGCCCCTCAAATAGGGATTTCAACAGAGGAAACTCTGACCAAAAATGTACAGAACAATATATATTGATGGTGCTCTTGCAATGGTGAGCTATTCAACACGACAGTGGATTGGACTGAGGTTCTTCAACAGCTGTGCATGCCGGTGATGAAGATACGGAAGAGTAAGTGAGATATGAATACCCTTGCTCGGAAATCAATTCCCAGAGATAACTTTCTCTAAGGAACCAAGGTTAGCTGCTGCATCTGTGCAGTGCAGGAGGCCCACAGAAGCAGATGAAAAGCTAATTATTATTGAGCTGAGTCATATGAGATTAAAAATAAAGGCCTTACTCCATGCCCCTGCTTATCTGTGTAAACCTTTAGAACCACAGGACAGAGTTTCTACAATGAGGTGGGGCTAGTTGGTTTTATTTATTGGCCTTTAATCTGTTCTATTTTTAAATAAAGAAAAAAATTTCCTAAGTGTATTTAGTGTCCATGAAAGGCTTGATCCAAAGCCCATTGAAGTCAATGGCAGTCTTTGGAAGTCATAACTTTCCACTGACTTCCATGGGCTTTGGATTAGACCCATAAACAGCTGGGTTGACCGCTCCAGAGGCTCGCCCCTTCCTTCAGAGATTGCAGGGAATGGGGAGATTTAAGTTTCCCTGTGCTGCTCCACTCATGTGGATCATCCCTGTCAATCTTTACCCTCTGTTGAGTCTGCCAATGGGTGTCTTCCATTAGGAACTTGGCTAAGACCAACAATATATTTCATGAAAGCTAAAGAACAGCCATCGGAAGGCAAAAGTTTTGTGTTGCCACTAGCCTTTGATGTATTGGAACCAGTGGCCCTGTGGCGAAAGACTCGCATGCTAACATTCCTCAGTCTTCCTGTTTTCATCCAAATATTAATCCATAATGTATCTCTCTAAACTAATATTCATTTGCTTCCATCAAAGATAATTGCACTAGTTACAAAAATAACACAGTGAAATAAGAGTAACAGTACCATACTTATGAAACTGGATTTAAATACATTTAACATATCTTATATAGAAATGTAAGATTTCCCCTTGAACCATGCTTTCAAACACATTTACTTGATTAGAAATTAACTATGGTGCCAAAAAGTGTAATAAAAGCAAAGCAAACAGAAAAACTGCTGATGTTAGTGTAATCTCAACTCCTCTGGACAACTCTGATCTTTTTACTTAAAACAGCAAACGGTGCTAATAAAACAGAAAAATAACTCACACTGATTTTGTTTCTTTTACGTAAACACCAAAGAAAGTGCTATTGGCAGACTTGAGTTTTATAGAAAAAGAATATGCAAAGTGTATGTGATCAGATGCTCTAGATGCAACTCATTTTCACTGTTTGTAAGTTTGCATTCTCGAGAGTTGCTGGGAGCCGGCAAGCAGTGGTTTGAAATCTTTTTTTGGAAATTACACACCAACATTATTCACACATAGGAGTTTCTATGGATGAAAGCAGCATTCCCCCCACAAGAATAAATGCCCTCTCCTTAAAAAAGGTGTGTGCCCAAGATTCATAAATTGACTTCAATCGAGTTAAGCAGATTTATACCATTTTAGGATCTAGCTCATAGAAACAAATCTAAATCTTCATGAAGATGCATTAAACTGAAATACTACCAAAATAGCTTCGCTTGAAGACTGACGGTTCAGAGAGCAAATCTGGGATCACTCATCATGAGCAAATGTTACAACTGTATTTACTCTCTCACTCGGAAGAAGTTATAGGGGTGTGTGATTCACCATGAATCACAGAGTACTCTTCACCATGAACCACAAGGTACTCTTATGGCATGTTTTCAGAAAAAGCTGTTTAGTTCTACATAGAAAAAAAATTACATGCCAATTTTCAAAAAGGTACCAAAAAGCATTCCAGGAGGTGTTAGTGAACAAGACAGAAATTATTCTTGTTGAGAAGGGGGAAGAAAAAAAGTCAAGAGTAATTTGTCTTTTAAAATTCAATAGACCTTTATACTCTTTGCATTTTAAAGATTCTATAATTTTAAGCATCCATGGCAAACTTACAGTCAAATTCAGAAAATGAATTATAACAATGAAGCTGATAATAGTCTAGCGTGAAAGCCTCACTCCCACTCTGGCTCCTTGATGCTAGGTAAAAAGGTTGCAGTGACAAAAAGGGGGCTGTAATAGTCCCAGTGGCAGCTGGATGAGGATTCCCTGATGCAGCCACCACGGAAGGCTGCCTTCTGAGGACCCAGCTGCAAGCCCTGATGTAGGGAATGAGCTGGGGGAGGGGCTGGGGCAGGAGAAGTATTTTGGGGAGCAGTGCTGTCAGCTGTGGAGAGTTAGGGCAGTGCTGTGACTCACAGGGATAACTTAGACAGGTCCCCAGGTTTCCTATATTATGCTGAGGGCCATTTCAGTCCCTGGAACAGCTCAGAATCGGGAGGGTGAAAATGGATTAAACCTGCTTTAGCTCCTCCTCCCCTTTGCTCTGAGTTCTGTCTCTCTTAGAGGCACAGCATAGAATGACCCCTAAAATTTTTATTTAAAACAATTACTTTCGCAAAAAATTAAAGCTATTCCTCTGTAGGATTTAGGACAAAAATGCTGGGGCATAATTATCTATGTCCTTAACACAGTTGAATGATGCAACAGGCACCTGGGATTGACACAACAGAAATGTTCAGCATACACAGTATGTGCATAATGCTATTCAGTTAAATCAAGTGACTGCATTTGTGCTTAGAACAGGAACACAGGAAAGGTGTAAACAGACATACAGAAGTAGCAGAATGTAGGCTACACATTGCTAAATGAACACTTGGATCTTAATACCAAATATCTGATGGTTTCTAGCCATCAGGACTAGCGTCCTGATTCTGCAACCCTTACTTATCTTGAGCAGTAATTATTTTGTGAAAGTAGTCACTGAGGTCTTGTCTACACCATGCAGCTTTTAGAGACAAGGCTGTATTGACACAGCCTTGTCGCTAAAAGTCAGCATCTCTTAACACTCTTTTTTGGTACTTTGTTGGCACTTTTGCCGACAAAATACTTCCAGCCCCGCGAGCGGCGTTAGCTTTGTCGGCAGGAGAGCGCTCTTGCCGACAAAGCCGCATTCACACTGCCACTTGATTTGGCAAAACCTTTGTCTTTTGTGGGGGGGCTTTTTTAAGTACCCGTGAAAGACAAAAGTTTTGTCTACACTGCGAAATTGTCAACAAGTCCTGAGTTTAATGGGACTACTCATGTAAGTACTAGTCAATGTGTTTAAGAGTTGTGGGAGAGGTCCATAGGTGCTTATACTCCCTTATGGCTTCTTATTGAAAAGGACCTTACTGTTCTTTTTTGTTCTCACAGCCATGATTTACTTCTAATTCTTTGGTCCTCTGAGGAGAAACTCCACTGTCAGTTGCTCCTTTCTGTGTCACTGCAGAATCCTCTCTCCATTCTTCACTCAATACCACATTCTGGAATAATCCAACATTTTCTCTGACAAAAAACAAACTTTTCAGTTCACTTTGGGAATCACACAATCGTTTTCAGATGGGCAAGATTCTCAATTGAAGGGAAGATTGCAACAGCAAGACTTGCAGGATTCCTTAAATTAGTTTATGTAAGCACATGTGGAAAGGATCCTGCATCAAACTGTGAAGCTTTCTATATTGCCCTTTGGAAAAGGATTGGTATGTCTGAAGCTAAACTACTTTTTGCAAGCCATTGTTCTAACTGGCTAAATTATTTTGTGGTATCAGATGTCTAGTCTATTACATATTTTATGTAGGTTTCTTGATAATAAATGGAGAAGTACCAAAGACCCAGTTCTCTAGTTCCTTTCTTATCTATATCACTGTTTGTAGTATCTGAGCACATAAAGAAGCTTGTGTTTAATTCTGTATTTGCTCCCATCCAAATGACCATGGAAACATGGGTTTCCAGAACAGTTTTTTGATTATATCAGGGGTAGGAAATGGAAAAGGAACAGAAATCTTGGTAGCACATTAATTTTGTTGCTTCTACTCTACCTGTGGCAGCTAGTGGTAGAAATCGGATTTAATTTGTTTAATGGGTTCAGTATTATTATAGAGGTTTTTATTGATCAGTTGTGGTTCCAAGACATCAGAAACCTTCTTTATTCCAGTTACAGGACTCAAGATTCCTGAGAATTGGTGCCCTCTTATCAGAGCTCCTGATTTAGATTTGTTTACTTTGTAGTCAGAGATTAGGCTGAATGCTTGCAGTTGGCTAAGGCCAGTCACTGAGGCATTTATAGGAGAATATCATCTGCAAGAAGAGAGGTTTTCTTCTCCAGACCATCTGTACTTTCCCCTGAGAGTTGTCCAAAGAAGGGTGGTCTGTGTGGGGTGGGTGAGTCAGACCAAAGCGGAAACCCTCTCCCATGATGCACAAATCTCCAGCCTTAGAAAAAGAAAAACCTGAACATTTGAGCAAAAATTAGAAAGTTTTATGGGCTTTATGTAACATGTTTCTTTGCTACTCAATAAAAATAATAGTCACCAGAGCAACTGCCACATAAAAATGCTACTTTCGAAAAAAAAAGCACCTTCAGACATAAAGACACTTGCTGCATACCATGTTGGGTTTTATAAAACTCACAAGGCCTAAAGGTAACCCTCCTGCACTAAGCTGTCAGTGTCAATCTCTCCCTCACTTTGAGGATACTAACAGTTTTGTCAGTAAAGGGAGACTGGCGTTGCTCCAGTCTCGCTCCACAATTTTATAGCTCTAAAATAGGAATGCCTGAATGCAGGTTTTTTTTATCGGTAACTGTTAAATCACTGCTACCAAGTCTCCATTAATCAGTGCATGACAACGTGTGTTTTCAAGTGTGCAACGGTAAGTGTGGAGTGGAAAGAAACTTCCAACTCACCAGGTGTGGATCAGAGCTCAAACACAACTTGGATTACTGTGAGGTATTTTCTGTACATATAAGCCAAGCATTGGCTCTGGTTCCTAGGGATTTCTCTGGATAACAGGCTGAACTGCTGAGCTGTTAAAAAGGACTTGACTTGATACTATAAATTCCTCACGCACTGTAAGGAAATTAAGTTTTGTCACATACTTTTCTTAACTTTGGCACAAAGTTAACAAATTGATAAACCAGTTTCTGAGAACCAACACCTGATTTTCTTGGATGGTACCACACGCTATATCCAACACCAACATCTGGCCATTTGATCAATGGCTGTAGGGCTCTTAGCATTTTAAAATAATGTTTTCTTGACTTAGTTGTACTGTTCAGCTTCTACAGTAAAATCCTCAAGGCTCCAGATACTCAAGCTACATGTAAAGAGCAAATAGACAGGGTAATATTTTAAAATGAGATGTTTATTTTTATTAAAATTGTGGGAGGAGTAGGACAAAGGAAATCTTAGTAAGATGGGTTTTAGTCATGTGAAATACTATTGAAAAATAAGAGTAGCTGATTCTGATCTCACTTACTAAAGTCTAAATATATCTAAGGTACTTTACATGGCCCCCATCACCACAGTACTGGAGTGCTTCACAATCTTTAATGTGTTTATCCTCAACTCTTCTGCCAGGTATATAAGCACTGTCCTCTCCATTTTACACATGGGAAACTTAGGCACAGAGAGACTAAGTAAAAACTTGCCCATGGTCACACAGGAAGTCTATGGCAAAGCAGGGTCTTGAACCAAGATCTCCTAAGGGTCCCCCAATCTAGGCTTATGCCCTAACCACAATTCTTACTTTCTAAATACTGAACTGAATGAAACCAATGGAGTTAGCTCTGTGTCTATCACTGATATGATCTCTTACACTTACATTTCTTTACTAAATAAAAATGCCTCATAGTTTTGACCTTGAAGGTTTTATGTGAACAAAAGTCACAACTGCTTGAGGCCTTTATTCAGAAACCCTAAGGGAAAAACAAACTCCACAAGTTTATGCTAAATAATCCAATCCTTATTTGTTACGTAGTAGTAATTTAGCACAGTTTATTGAATGTGGACATATTTGTGCAATATTTTTGGGAGAGGATAGAGAGCTATTTTAATGCTATTTTTCAGAGAGCCATATGAGCTTCCCCTTTAATTTTGTTCAGCTACTTGACAAATAATAAAAGACCTGCTCTGACAAATTAAACACACAAAATCACTTGGAAAAAACAATTAAATGCCGTGCCCTCAGAATCTGTGACTTGCATGGAAACCAGCACTGAACATGGGTAGCATGTTTGAATGACTGCACCTTTTAAATGCTGATCTCTTCAATTTCCATGAGGTAAGCAACTCATGAGGAAAGCTCGAGGAATGACATGTGCTCTTCCCCATGATGCACAATCAGATAAAGCACTTTATACACTACGAGAATAAGGAATATTGTACAATTGAATAGAAGTCCTTCATTGATCTTTTCTGGCCACTCACACAAATGTCATCTACACTCCTTTATGTGCGCATGTTTCTGACAATATTTAGAATGGCAAACACATCTAACTGTTAAAGGAGACTGTGATGTTACACTCCATATTCTTTATGGAAATATGCTTATAATATGGATATGGCATAACTGAGATATACTTTATGCAATATGTGTAATGTAAGGTATCATTGAAAAGGTTATGATTTACTGAATGTGATTATCCAATTTGTATGCCTGTATCATTTCTGTATCTGAAGTTAGGAATATTGTCCATGTAGCTGTATTTCAAATGTGTTACTTTGGGTGACACCCACAACTAGCCCTTCAGGTACAACAATGAAAAGCCAGACAGGGCTGATGGCCCATCAGCAAAGACAGTGGTCTGTGAAAGAGTTTAGTCTTCCTATAGATGCCCATACAGCCTGCGAGTAATGGCTGCTACGACCCTGCCAAGACATGTGACTGAGCCACCTGATACTGGGCCCCTCCCCCCACCCCATTAGAATGCCAGTGTTTTTCCACTTGAAGACAAAGGATTCCTGCCATACACAAAAGCTATATAAGGCAGGGAAGTGACATCATTGTGGTTCTCCTCTTCATCCTTGCCCAAAGAGACTGGGGAAACACCTGGAAGCAAGAACTCAACTGTGGGAGACATTACAGTTCTGCTTGGAATGAAAGAGACATGGGGAAGAATAAGGACTAGTGACAGGATAGCCAGGGTGGGAGAAAGAGAACAGAAATAATAAAAATGGGGAAGAAAGCAGGTAGAAAAGTGAGAAGAGAAAGAAACCGGAATGGAGAAAAGGGAAAATAATAAAAACAGAGGACAGAAGAAGAAAAAGAAGGGAATTAAGGAATGGGAAATAGAAAGAAAAAGCAAGACTAAAATCAGTAGTATGGTTAATAGGTTCCTATGAATCTGATTGATCCCTTCTGCAGAGATGAGGATGGGAAAGGGTGAGCATGCTGTGGCAATAAAGAGGGCACAGCTCTGCACTGGGGAGGAGACAGGTGAACTGGCATAGGTTGGGGATCCTGATGAAAAATGGGTGGGGGAACCAGGAGACCTCAGGGACCATGAAGACAGTGCATCACCATGCACCAATGTGAGGCCCTGGCATAAAGATGCAAATATTGCAATCTTGCCTCACAGCACAATTTGGTAAAGCAGATTGGAAAAATGGGCATTTCCTCACCTATTCCACCAAAATTTCAACAAAAGCTAATAAATATGTGTTTTTGCTGACATTTAAATTTCAACTTTGTTGAAAAGCTGGAAGATATCTGGTTTTGATAAAACACTGACATTCCAAATTTTTGTGAAAATATTTGGCTTATTGAAAACCCAATTTTCTGTTGAAAAACAGTTTAGATAATTTTTTTGACTATCCCTTAATTGGAGTTTGGGGGAGGGAATCCCTCTGACATCAGCCGATACTGGCCTTGGTGGTCTCACAGCCCCAAACAAATGCCCAAAATGTGTGTTATGCTCACAAAGTTAATGGGCAATCAAAGGATTACAACCATGCAATTAAAATTTGTGACTGAGTTTTTGTTGTAGATAAATCAGATGTGACTTAAAATACATGGAAATTCTCAGGCTAGGACACTGTCCCAAATCTGCAGTCTTTGGACTGAGCACAAGCCTCAAGATGCAGCCTACTCTATTGAGAAATAAAAAAAAATCTCTGACCTTTGTAAACCCTTTCCTCTGACACACGTCATAACCAGAAGATTGAAAACAGATAGACTGTAGATAGAATGTAGAGCTAGGATTTAAAGTGCTGCTTTTCCTGCTCATGAAGTCAGGGAATGTTAAAAACTCAGAATATGGGATTTTTAGTGGAATTTGTGCTCCTAAATTACTTAGATACTTTTGAAAAACTCACCTTTTGTCTACAGAGATATAGCAATTGTCATACTGAAACAGACCAATGGTTGACAGAATGTAGTGTCCTGTTTCCAACAATAGCCTTTATCAGATCCTGCCAAGGAAGAGAAAATTCCCCTCCACTGCCAATAGAAAATCTAGGCTTTTTCTGTTATTTACTGTACAGACTGTACCTCTGTATTCACACCCTATACACTATTGTAATAATCTTTGCACAAAGTATACCTTGTAAGGTATCATTTGAAAACTCATAATTTGCCGATAAAATATGGGTGGCAACACTGTATGTGAAGTTATAAGATGGTGGTATGGTTGTGGTAACACATATTCCAAACTGAGGTTTGCAAACAGGTCTGTCTCAAACAAAGGAACTTGTGCTCTGCTTAATTTGCATTTAAGCAGTAAACGGAGTCATTAAGCAGGAAGGGAAACAAAGGAAACTCAAACAGGTGAGGGAAAAAGTAGCAGGGAACATCCTTTCACATAGACTCTGTCTCCTGAATCTCAGCTGCAAATGTTTTTCAAGAGCGGCACTGACTCTATAAAAAGGAGGGACCAACACCCCAAAGCACCCCTCTCTCTCTGCCGGCCCATCGCACTGACAGCACCTGAAGCGACAAAGGAAGCAGTCGTTGGGTACTGGGAGAAGGGGTCCTGACCTAAAAAGTTTGGTCTGTAAAATATTAAGGAATAGCCTCTCCTTGACCAATCGCATCTTCCCTTCCAAATGTGGACCTTACCTTTAAAACTGAGAGATCATCATCTTTATGATAAGGGAATGACAACAAAACCACTCCCAATTTACGTATAGACAATATAATCTCGCATCTATCAAGTGCCTTTCATTTCAAAGTGCTTTACAAACTATACATCACTGAAAAGCAGCTGTGCATAGGGTGTCAGCGAGGGCTGAGCATAACAGGATGGGAGAAAGGAAATATTAGCCAGGGAAAATGGAAGACTTTTCTTTGGAGAAATGCACCACGGGACCCTCAGTGTCTACAGACAGCAACTAGATTCTCAGTTTTTAAAGACCTGATTTGAATGACTGGCCCACAGCTAATTGCATGGAACTCAATGTAGGTAGCTCTTATGAAAGGCAGAGTCAATCCTGTGTGATTTAACACACATGTACAGGCACGTATATCTCTGCACGGGAAGGGATATACAATGGACTGGGTCTAGCTATGATATTTATTTCCACTGGTTATGAATTGGCCCCTAATTTCATGGAAGATGGAAAAAATAATAATAGATAGCACATTTCATCTTTAAAGCAATGAACTAACGTTAACTAATTTATCCTCATGCTGCCACTGTGAGGTAGCTCAGTGTCATTATTCCTGTCTCAAAGACAGGAACATTTAGCAAAGCAGTTAATGGCCTGATTTGCAGGAGTGCTGAGCACTCACAACTCCCAGTGAGCTAATCAAATGAAACCTTAAAAAAATAGGTCCCCTGAGTTCACCTCAAAGATCCCAAGGACCGTTTCCATAGGAGCAGGGTGGGGAGTTTTGCCCTGGTTTCCTTGGGCAGTATTTCTGCTCTGCTGCCTGTGTGCAAAGCGTTGCGCACTGGCTGTCACATCTGAATAGGAGTTGTGTGTGCTCAGAACATGTGAGAAGTCACATTATAAATAACTAGCTCAAGGCCACAGAATCAGTCAGTGACAGAGGAAAGATTAGAATTTAGCAATTCTTGGTTTCCAGTCATATGCTCAGACCACTGGACTACATCTCTCTTTCACATGTCTTGCTGACTTTGGATATTAGACAGCAGCATTTTCCCAGTTGCTGCTCTCCATTGTGAATGTGGAACAGAGGACTATGTAGCTATTTTAGGGTTAAACAAGCAAAAGACTTGAATTAGAATAAAGAAACCTCCAAAAACTCTCCAACTTACAAAAAAAATTGACTTCTTTCCAAAGTGGACTGTTACGCTTCTTGCATCCTGGCTCTTATTCCAATGTGATACTAGGACTATGACTAATAAACCCCTGCCTGAATACTGCTGATAATTTCACTGTTGAGTAGCTATCCTGGTTCTGGTTCACCATAGCATGCACTGAAGTTGCCAAGATTTTATTAAAAAAAGCAAAGAACGAGATACACACTCACAGGTCCCTAATGTTATAAATACATTTTTCAGTCAATGCATTTAGCTTCTATGCTGTTACAAGACATTTCCCACCCTAACCCCCAAAAGTTATTTTTCAGATGCCTGCAAAGACTGTGGTTCTCTATTTCTGTCTCTGACACACACACGTGTCTTAATTTAAAACAGGTTTGAAACTGCTGCTATTTATTTTAAGCAAACGTGCCATGTATCACATTGGGTTAGGTCAGCTTTGCTTATGTTATGTTTCACACTTTGCCCAGATGAGGCAGCCATATTCCTTTTCAAAGGAGGGGAAGGTGAGGGACATTGACATTTTGTGCATTGCATAAGAGGCTCCAAATCTGGCTTACAATGGAAACTCAGTTGCAACCTTAACTATGGTACCACCAGCACCGCTCCATAAAACAAAATAAAACAGAGAGGAAAAAAGAACAAACTCAGCTAATCAATAAGCAATTAATTTGTTGCAAGAACACTCTCCATAGCTTTAGACACTTGTCGCTTTCATAGATTCCTGGATTCCAAGGCCAGAAGGGAGCACTGTGATCATCTAGCCTGACCTCCTGTATAGCACAGGACATAGAACTTCCCCACAATAATTCCCAGAGCATCTTTAAAAAAAATCCAATCTTGATTTAAAAATTGCCAATGATGGCAACTCCTGATAAATTGTTCCAACAGTTAATTACCCTCATTGTTAAAAACGTACGCCTTATTTCCAGTCTGAATTTGTTTAGCTGCAACTTCCAGCCATTTGTTCTGTAAACTCAAAGGAAGGTAGAATTTAAACAGCTCAATCTATGTAAACCCGGAAGTGTCCATTCTCACTGGGCAGGGTTGTAGCATGTCTCCCCAATGCTATCCCCTTGGAAATTGCAAGAAAAGTGTGGTGGGGTGTACTACCCATTCAAGGGACAATCTGGACCTTACAGTCAAAACAGCCTGGGTGCAATCAAGGAGCACACTGCCTGTCCTGTGCCTGGGGACATATGTATAAACAAGAAAAGGAAGCTGAGCAAGAGAAAGTTCCTTAAGAGCTCCCTTAGGCTCCAGGACACTAGCGTGACCTGACCCTTAAAGACTTTGTTTTTAAGTTTGGCTGCTCTGACTCCAGGTTCTGAGGAAGGGCATTATGAATTTGATTAAGCCGCTCCTTCCCTGACCTGAAGCTTGAGAGAGAGAGCGAGAGAGAGTGCCTGCCTACCTCTGAGAATAATAGGAGAGCTGGAAACTCCCGGAGAGTCTGTTTGATGACCTTTTTAAAGGGGACTTTTTTTTCTTTTTCTTTTTAACTACTTAGCTTACCTCCCTCTTGTCAGATCTGGGTCAGGGAGACACCCCTAATCTTCCAGTTCCCGTCTCAACTGCAGGAAATGTCATGGGGGACAAGATTTTCAAAAGTGACTAGTGGTTTTGAGTGCTTGGGTGCTCAGCTTGAGACACTGTGAAGGGGCCTGGTTTTCAGAAAGGATTGAGCTCCTGCTTTCAGGAAATCAGGACCCTTTAAGATGTCTCAAGTTGGGCACCCAAAAATCACTAGTCACTTTTGACAGCTTTGGCTGCTGCCACTGTGACGGTAACAAGAGGGATCACACTCAGTTCTTTTCCATATGTTTTGTCTGGCTGAATGCATGTCTTGAGGGCGAGGGTGGGTAACACCAAAATACCGGGTAGGGGGAGAAGATGGGTGTTATGCAGCATGGGAGCAGGTGCTGCTGGTACAGGATGAGAGGGAGGGGACTGGATCTCCCAGTGTGGAACCCAGACCCCATAGTTGGGGGGAAAGGGCTGTGAGGATAAATCCATTAAATGTTTGTAAGGTGCACTGAGATCCCTGCGTGGGAGGTGCTGTAGGAATACAGAGTATAATCATTAGATTATTGCAGGTGGGAAAAAAAAGACCATTGACATTTTACATTTTTCTTTCAGCATAAAACATCAAGGATGACTTCAGTGGGTTTTCCAAAAAGACTTTCTGCCCGTTTATTTTTTAGCATCTGTGATCTACTCATTATTTGCAATTTGATAGTTATTAAATGGGTAAAAAGACAAAAGCTCTTTTATACCCTAAATCAGCACACAAAATTAATAACCATAAGATGACTTATGAGCAATCAAAAGAGAGAGAGACAGAGAGAAAAAACCCAATTAGAATAACAGCTAGTTTTGAGATTCCCTGAGGGGCACTGGTGATTGAACTAACACCAACAGAGAATCTGTGTTTGATGTGGTCACAAATTTGTTTTCAAAAGAAAATTTTTTAAAAGGGTTCTTTCAAGACAAATTTTTGCAAAGCAAGCTCAGCGACATAATTGGACCAGAAATACTTTGATAAATATTATGATGATGAAGATGTCATTTATGAGCTGGTAGCATAGGAAGGTTAGCAATCCCAGTGACAAAGTGACAAGCACACACTCCTTTTGAACACACACAAATTACATTGCATGTAAAGAGGCTTCCTGTATTCTTTGCTATTGCATTCACTTTTACAAACAAACAGATGCAAGACAAAACACTGCAGTGGGAAATCTCGGTGCAATTAAAGGAAACCACATAGAATTCCAAAGGCACATTTTTTTCTTACCTGCCTGCACAAAGTTCAGAGGTGAAATTTGTGATAAAATGTCTGGAAGCAAGTTCTACTCCCCCGCCTCCTAACTGCTAACACCTTTACTGAAATGGTATTGCTGGAAGATTGGTAGAAATTCCATGCTTGAATAATAATAGCAACATGAATAGTCTACCAATCACCTGATCAGGATGGTAGTGATGACTGTGAAATGCTCAGGGAGATTAGAGAGGCTACAAAAATAGAAAACCCAATAATAATGGGGGATTTCAACTATCCCCATACTGACTGGGAACATGTCACCTCAGAATGGGATGCAGAGATAAAATTTCTAGACTCCACTAATGACTGCTTCTTGGAGCAGCTAGTCCTGGAACCCATAGGGGGAGAGGAAATTCTTGGTTTAGTCCTAAGTGGCACACAGGATCTGGTCCCAGAGGTGAATAGAGTTGAATCGCTCAGTAATAACAACCATAATGTAATTGCATTTAACATCCTTGTAGAGAGGAAAATACCAAAGAGACTCACCACTGCAGCATTTAACTTCAAAAAGGGGAACTACACAAAAATGAGGAAGCTAGTTAAACAGAAATTAAAAGGAACAGTCACAAGAGTGAAATGCCTGCAAGCTGCATGGAAACTTTTAAAAATCATCATAATAGAGGCTCAAACTAAATGCGTACCCCAAGTTTTTTTTTAAAAAGTAAGAGGTCCCAAAAAATGCCATCATGGCTAAACAACAGAGTAAAAGAGGCCTTTAGAGACAAAAATGCATCCTTTAAAAACTGGAAGTCAAATCCTGCGGAAGAAAATAGAAAGGAGCATAAACTCTGGCAAGTCAAGTGTAAACGTCTTATTTGGCAGAAGATTCTGCTCTATTTTACATCTCATCCAAAAGATGTCACCTTCACCAACACAGTGTCCCTTAACTCCATGCTGGACATTGGTTCATTACTGACTCGGGGGTAAAGTATCACTTACTGAATCAACGCCAGCAAGCAGCATCCTGAACTTCCTGGAAGTGTCTCTTTCATGTTCTCACACAGCCAAACTTCTTAGCTTGTAAGATCTGAGAGGATCACAGCACAAAACTGGCTGAGCTGCAGGCAGTTCTTATTTTTCCTTCACATGTTTTCCTTGACAAATTGAAAAGGGGTTACTATGAAAGTTAATCATTTCATTTCCCTTCTAATCTCTGCTTCTGCACATTTATGCAGGCATTAAAAAAGTAAAGTCAAGTAAGCTTAAAGTTGAAGAAGAGGCTGAAGCAAATGGAAGTTTGATTTAAATCATAGTAGTCCCTTTCTCAATTTCAAAAAATTGACATGGCCTGTGAATAAGTGTCATTCTCCAGGGTAGCATTTTTATATGACTGCTTCATATAGATAAAACTTTGACTTCTACATGTTTGGGGTCCAATATTGCAATGTGCAGAACACTTCTTCTAAGGTGTCCTCCACTCTCACTGAATTGAATTATTAAGATGTATGCATTCAAGAAAAGCTAACTACATGTGAAAACACAGTGGGTCTTGAATGTGATTTGACCTCTCAACCGTGTCATCACTTTGGATGCATTACTTCCCTACACAGCCCTCTCCTTTCAGTGCAGGTTTCTTCTTTTGAACAACAGTCCTTGATTTTCAGCTTGTTATAGAATTTGCTAATATCTGTTGCCTATTTCTTCAGAATGTTTTAGGCCATCTGCAGGCTAAATTACCAGTAACAGTTCATGAACTGCCAATCAAAGCTGAGTCTATACCTCCTGTGCACAGCGGTGATTGCACAATACTAGAGGTCAAAACAAGGTTTCTCTCCCCGTGTATTGTAATCACGGCCTATTTACAATTCTATGGATAATTTCATTATTGCAAGAGGCTTGTATATCAGAGCTGGACAAAGAAGCTTTCCATGTGTAGAAAATGACTTGAACTTGACCTTTGCCAACAGTCCCACAGCCTGCAAGTACTTTTGTTTGTACAGTGAGCACCTGTACTAATTACGCACTTCACTAACTTGAGGTCACTGCTTATGACAAAGGTTTATATCAGCCACCAAAGGGGACAGACATCAGCAGCCATTCCAACCCCCCCCCACCCCCAATAAAAAATAAACCATCCCAACCAAACCTCTAACCAAGCAAACTCAACAACGTCCTAAACATCAAAGTATCTATAGCTAAAGTTTGCCTATCTAAAGATTGCAATATCCCACTGCAAGGCAGGTTGAGACTGTGTCTTTAGAGACTCTAAGGCTATGTCTACACTACGCAGCTTTTAGCGACACAGCTGTTCTGCTACAGCCGTGCTGCTAAAAGGTGCGCAGTGTAGCAGCTGTTTGTCCGCAGGAGAGAGCTCTCCTGCCGACAAAAACCCTCCATCCTCAACGAGCAGCGTTAGCTTTGTTGGCTGGAGAGCACTCCTACCGACAAAGCACTGCTCACACTGGCGCTTGTCGTTGGCAAAACTTTTGTCTTTTGGGGGCGTTTGTGTTTTTTTAACACCTCTGAACAACAAAAGTTTTCTTTCACTTGCCTAAATGACGGGTGAAGATTAAAGGAGTAATTAGATGTTATTGTCAAAATCTAAAGTTTAGTATTATTTTTGGATTAAAAATCAAATAATCCTTTTAACTTTCATGTTGACTACTTTTTTCATAGCATATCAGCATACTGTAAAGCCCTGCCCCAGCAAAGCTCGTAAACATGTGAGTAATGCCAAATGATATTATTTCACTCACTGTGTGATTCATGGGGACCTCTCGTGCACCTATTGTTACACGTGCTTAATGTCAGCACTGACCCTATGACTGAGGCTCCCGGGCATTATGATAAAACAAATAATAAATAATAATAAACTTGTGACTATTGCCTGTATGGAGTTCCATATTTGAAGTCCTCTCCAGCCACTGCAACATTCTTCAATTTTCCCCATTAGCCTCCCCGCTTTTCAGGTGACACTAGTCAACACTACTACTCTCCTTGGCTAAACAAGCCATTGTTAGTTCTGGGCCTCTCCCTTGCCTATTGCTTGCACCTATCCTCAGCCTTACTCTGCAACTGCTTCCTAGTGAGTTGAGCATTAGGCCCACTTTTAGTACTTCTTAGAATGGTCCATTCCGAAGACACACCATAGCCCCCGACAGTAATGACAATTTCATATTGCTGTCGCTAATATTTGTTAAACAATTCTTTCGTCAGGGGTACAAGGAGAACAGTGATTCCTTTTTACACTATTAGAAAAATTGCAATGTACAGAAAAGCACAACCACTTTATATGACATTTTTATTTCATTCTTTTGTTATTTAAAATTGCAGATTTCATTTTTTATAATAGCATGTGGTCCATAAATATGCTGTAAAAGAGCAAAACAAACCTGGCTGAATAAATTCTAAGCTGCTAAAGTTTCAGATAGAAAATTACAAGGTCTTTAGAATGTACTGTCAAATTAATAAGTGTAAGGTTATTTGAAGTATAATTTTCAAAATTTGTTTGCGATGTGTTTAAACACACACTCCTGAGACTATATGTAAAAGCTCCAAACTGCAGAACAATAATTGGCTTGTGAATTAGGACTGTAAATTGCCTATTTTCCGAATGTGACAGACATCAGGAATATACATGATTGAGTCAGCAATTACTAAGATACATTCATACAGTACAGGCCACTCATGACTCAAAACCACCATTTATCTCTTCCTGAGAGAACGGTTTCTTGGCAAAGCTCCTTTGAAAACAATTTTTTTTTCCAAAACAACTGACCATTCCAGCAGGCTATGAATACCACTATAATTTGGACTATTTTTCATATCAAGCAGACTGTGTGTGCTAGTTTTCAGTTAATTAAAGAAGCCTTTTTTTCCCTCCAGATTTCTAAGCTCTGTTTGCAGCAGGGTAGGTACTGCAATGAACCAGTTCTAAAATAGTGCCAATCATGGACTGAACTGTACAAAGACAGAAAAAATAACCCAGATGTGTAAATAAAAACAAAATCTGGAGTAATGTTGTAAGTCTAGCTTACATAACATCATGTTCAGCTGCTCTGCCAAACTACTAGCTTTTGTTTGTAATAAAAATAACTATCTTGGGTTCAATTTCCTTTCATACTCAAAAATCTGCAACAGCTCAGAGCTGTCTATTAGAAATCCAACTCGATGTATTACTGTTAAACATTATAGGTATTACAGCAGAAGCTGGAGGGTGCATCTGTGATCAGGGCCCTATTGTGCTAGGTACTGTACATACCCACAGTAAGAGACTATCTCTGCCTGGATAAAACTTACAGTAGATCAGACAGAGAAGGGATGTAAGAAAGGTAGTATTTTATTTCCCATTTTACAGAACTTGCCCACAGTCACATAGGAAATCTGTAGCAGAACTGAGAGTTGAACCCAGATTTCTTAAATCCAAGTTCAGTGCCCTTAACCATCGAGACAATCTTTCCTCTCTAACCTTACAGTCACTTACTGCAAGAGATGAACTCCGCAAACACTATCAGTTATAAATGAAATACTCGGGGGCCAAATTCTGCCCTAAGATATGCCCACAACGGGCCTGGACACAGCAAGGGAAGAACCTAGTGATGGCTCTGTCAAAACATCTGAGTTAATATACAAATAGATGCTTGTGGGTCACTGCTCAAGGTTTTAGAAAAATCAAAACTGATAACACTTTGCCTCTGTTCCTTTTTTTTTGGCTTCCTTTGGCGAATGAAATCTAGATTCCACTATTTCTCACGAGAATTTGTGCTGTAAACAGCCACAGCAACTATGGACTATGTGATACTTAGGAAAAAAATCAACATTGAAGTACTCTTATAATGGATTTCTCCAAACAACTGACATGTCCATCATCACCGTTTAGATGTCCCTTGTTATTTGGGAAACATCAGTGTAAAATGTCTCTTGCTCTGGGCAGAAATAGTCTGGATCCCAAATGAAATAGTCATACCCTTCCAAACAAACCAAAAAGTGGTTAGTGAGGGAAAAAAGGTTAAACTATACAGCAGAAGTTGGAGGGAGAGGGGAAAGAGAAAAACAACAAGAAATTCATACTGGTTGTTAAGCCAATTCTCACTCCATTTCCTTCCATCTCTCTCTTCCACCCACCAGCCGTATCATTCAGTATGAAGTATAAGTGCATGCGTGTGTCTCTCAGTGAGCATGTACCTATCATAAGGGGAACTGGTCGCATTACCTACACTTGGGGTTGCCCGATGCTTCCCATTATAAGACTCTGTTTTAATTGCTTTTAACTTTGCCAAGCTTTACCAGATCTGGCTGATACTTTTCCATTCTGGTTGTCTGCTTCAGACTGTTGGTGGTGATTTTTTTTTAAAAAAGTTTAATCTAAAATGGTTCTGCGATTTCTGAGCATGAAGTTAAGGAAAAATACATCATTTTGCCTATGTTAAAAGAATTCTTATAACCATAGTGATTTTCTTACTGAGCATGTGAGAACTGCAATTTGTCAGAGGCTTACAATTTGATCAAATATGGATTTTTTTACAGGAGAACGGGAAAAGACACACTCCTGATGTCAAGGTGACTCCCTGTGACATTTCAAGTCTCTGCTATAGCATGGAGCCGATAGAGTTTCTCTATGAAACATTTGTAATTTTTTTTTCAAAGTTGGGAAAACATTTTCTTTTACCGACATTCTCAGAATTAGCTGAACTCTTTTAGCTGAAACTTTCCAAAAAATTTCAGCTTTAAGCAGACACTCAGAATAGAAAAATTCAGGTCAAACAATTAAAGTTATAAGCAACTAAAAATAGGGTCTTATTGTGGGAAGTGTCGGGCAACCTTAACTATAGGTTTGACCATATGGGCCACCTATAATGCACACACACACACTCCACATACAAACAGCATACGCTCTTCATGCATTTACACATAGACACATATACTATATGATACAAAGGATGAGGGGAATCCAATTTAGTGCGAATTGGATTAACTTCCAGTTATATACACTCACTCTTCATGGATTGATCATGCTTTACATTGGTGCAGCTGAGGCTGAGCAGCACAGAGTGTTACTTGGGGATAGGGAGTGAAAAATGATGGCCCCAAAGGTTTGTTATGGCAGTCAGGTATCATTGGGGTGCTGGGAAATCCCAGCCATGTCCTCTATGCAGGCTTTAGCAGGAGTGGCACAGGGGCTTTGTATTACCTGGGGATACCTCCACAAAGAGGTGATTCTCTACTGGCTTCGGGGCTGCTTTGTGTTGGCAGTGTGGAAAAAGTGACCCAAACATGGCAGAGAATCTGGGCCACTATGCTACCCCCTTTATATTTTACATCATTTGGATCAAGAGAACAGACATTTCCTCTAAACACACAGAACATCATTCTCTCTGTCTGTGTGCGTACATATTATGTACACATACAAACAGTCAAATGTATCCTGTTACCTCAGTGATAGTGATAGGCTTGTAATAAATTGCAAAATGCATTTGTAATATGCCTTTGGCCACATCACTTGCCCTCTGCCCACTAACCCACGTTCCCAAGTTCAACTCCTAACGTTCCAAACCACTGCCCTGCTTTAAATAGCTGCCAGTTTGCTTTTTAAGTCACCTTGTCTCAGAAATGTCATCATTCTCCCACTGTGTTGCTAGTCTGATGCCCAGGATGAGCAACATTCAATCTTGGAGTGATGACTAGTTTAAGGTACAATATCTTGTGAACCTGCAGAACTAGAAACGGGAGCTTTATACGTTACTGGAAAGAGAAGCAATCCCAGCTTTCCAATGGGGGCCGAGATGAGGGGACGTCACAGTACTTGCGTCTAGCCCTAGAAGGTATCAAGATATTTGACTTTAAAAGCAGTGATGTGTGTATACAGGAAAGGTATTTTAATTAGTTTTTATAGAGTTCTAAAAATTTAGTCAGTTTTTCCATTGATTATAGGACCATGAAGACTATATGATTCCACGGCATAAAGATTTTATTGGCACTCATTTGGGATAGCCTGCAAACATAACAAATCCCCAAACATATTTCCAAAGAAGACAACATGTTTCATTATTTGCCTTCAATATAACACCATTGGTTAGCTCCACAGAAGATACTATGGTTATTACCAGAGCTGGCTGGAAAATAGAACTTCCATCCACAGGAAATGTCAACATTTTGAAATTTCTTTTCATCCTGTCAAAATCTCAAAAGATCCTGTGGAGTGGAAATTCCCCACTCTTTTGATTCAGAAGCATCTAAATGATGTTATCAAAACATTTCATTTTGATAATGCTGAAATGTTTTGTTTTGCTAATGTCAGAATATTATTAAAATCTAAATGAATGAAACAAAACAAAGTCTAAATTAAATGTTCTTAAATGAGTGAAATGAAATGAGAAACTCAACACAAATTGTTTTGAAAATTTGCCAAAAATGTTTGAAAATCGACACATTCCCATGAAATGTTTTGATTTTGAGAAAATAGCATTCTCCAATGGAGAACGGTTGTGTTGAAAGTTTTTCAACCAACTGTGGTTATGATGTGTAATTAAACAACTAGGGCTCTTTTAGTTTTTTAAAATAAAGTAATCCCAAAAAATCTAAAACGACCAATTCTTGTTCCTGTCTTGCCATCAGGACGCCTCATCTATGATTTTGACATTACAAGAGTCTGCTCATTTGGGAATCACTATCTGAGGGAGTTGGCCTGTGAAGAAATGCCTGCCATCAGGGCTATCACTTTTAAAATCTTTTACAAAGCTGGAGAATTTCCTGTTTCTGTTATTTCGTCCAGCTGGCTCTTTCTAGCAGGAATCCCTGGAGAGGGGTTTGTTTCACCCTGCACAGAATTGTAACTACTGATGCTGTGAATAATGTGCCTGGAAATAAAACAGGAGTGATCCCTGAGCAGAGAAATATACCTCTCCACTCTGAATTCCACCATGGGTAATGGAGTAACATGACCTGCTTGCGGTTCCCCCAAAGCATACTATGTTTTGGATCAGCTGTCTGAGTGTATGTCTACATTGAAAATGCTACAACGGCACAGCTGCAGCTGCACTGCTGAAGTGCTTCAGTGTAGACACTACCTCTGCTGAGTAGAGGGGTTTGACCATCAGGGCAGAAAATCCACCTCCCTGCGAGGTGGTAGCTATGTGAACAGAAACATTCTTCCATCGACCTACCACTGTTTACACCAGGAGCTAAGTCAGCATAGCGACATCTCTCAGGGCCACGGATTTTTCACACCCCTGAGAGACGTAGCTATGCTGATGTAAGTTCCCAGTGTAGACCAGCCCTGAGGATGTTATTAGCTAGAATGGATGATACTTTCTATTCCTAGCTACAAAGAGGCCTGATTCTGCATCAGGAAAGTCAGTGAAATCTATGGCAAAACTCCCAAAGGGAGCAGGATCAGGATCCAAAAGTGCTCTCTCTTATCCAAAACATAGTTACTCTTGGGGCCAATCCTAAGGGTCTGCAACTCAGGTCACAGCTGACCTTTGAGGCCTTTGATACTGGGAGTCTATTAATGTCAATGCTAAAATCAGTTTTTTGTTTTCTTTGGTTAAAAAAAGGCAGGCTTTCCAGGCCTTTTAGAAGGGAAATGTAAATCAGCATGAAGCAACTATTAGGACTGAAAGTTTCCATGTTTGATTTGAGGGACGCAAAGATCATCTTGAAGACCACCTCAAAATCTTAAGGACAATATGCATATATTGGTCTGATCACAGGGGAATACAGGGGCAGAGAAAAGTCCTGCAGGCCCACCCCAAATTGTAAGGGCAATGCTTTGTACGGAGAGCAGGAACTATGGCTGAACACTTATCCCTAATTGTCTTCATGGGGGATGTGGCAAATTCTGGCTCAGCCAGGGTATCATTGGACAAAAGGCCATGCTTGCTTAATCTCCACAACCTGATAATGTGGAAATCCCAAAGGTAACCTTGACCCTTTTATGGTATACGCTCCTCAGGGACTCCATATTCTTGATAGCACTGATCTTCAATGCTTAACAAACATCATCAGCAAGGGTCTCATCCATAACTGCATCCTGATGAGACTAACACATGATCAGCAAGACCATGCCAAGGGCTGTTTTAATTTAAAGAAACATTATTTTCGTATGTTCATTACATAATAAATATGGCTGTGTGGTGAGATTTTCAGAAGCATGAGGAGAACTGACTTTCAAGGGGATTTGGGCATCTACTTCCCATTTGTGCCTTTGAAAGTCTTCCCCACAGATTCCAATGTGTTTTATATATTTTAAATATCTACTTATAATTTAATGCATCTTTAGAGAGTTGTTACAGCTAAGAAACCCAGTGTCATGCTGGTGATAGATATAACTTCAAGCCACAGAGTTAGGATTGGCACACAGACCTAAATCACATCTTTCCCAATATTCACAAGCCTTCACATTCATGATTCTGGTTTGATTCCATTGGCCTGATGTGGGAAGTGAAGTTGCTGATCTGGACCAGGATCTGAAACATACTGAAGTCTAGAGAGATTCCAACTGGTTTTCTGGTTTAGTGTGGGTCCATCTCTAGTTTTTTCCACATTGTTGCTAGAGGCTCCCAGTCCTTTCAAACTCACAAGCCATTTGTCATGCTTCACATTCCATTAGGTAGCTTTGGAAAGGCCAAAGCTGGATCCAAAATGGTAAACATTGGAGCTGTAATTCTCTACTAGTTAGGCACCACTGGTGGGTAGCAGCACTGGTAGAAGCTGTAGTGTCAACAAGACTCAGGCATTTTTACCACCTTGTCGTCAAACCGTATTTGGAGCTGTGGTAAAGGTGGTTAAAAGGCCCATGCTCTCTCTTCACTAGTGGAGCTGAACTGGTGGTGAATTACATGTCTTAATTCCCCAAAATGTGTAAATGTTTTGCCTCCTCCCTAGGTATTCAAACAAGACTCACTGGTTGCTTCTTTGCCCTGTGGCTCCCCATTACTCTTCTCCATGTGGCAGTCATTACCACTCTTTCCCTCCCACTAGCATGGCAAGGTTTGCAGCAACCTTCTACAAGACCCCAGTGTCACTGCAACTCTGCGGATTGGCTGGCAAGTGGAGTAGGGCAATTAATCACTATAGGCTGGTGGGCCAAAACACTGGTCACTGCATTGAACAAAACTCCCAACAGTGGGCAAATTTTAGCCCCTTTCTTCAATATTTTCATAATTTAACAAAACAGTTCAGTGTCAGTTCAACTCAACCTAAATCTTTTCACAGACTCTACATTGCGATAAAATCCCCTGCAGCGCTGTGTTTCAGAGCCTGGGTCAGCTGATTCGGGCTCGCAGGTCTTGGACTGCAGGACTGAAAACAGCAGGATAGATGTTTGAGCCCAGGCTGGAAACCAGGCTCTGAGACACACTTCCTTTGCTGGGTCTCAGAGGCCGGGGTCCAGCCTGAGCATCGACACTGCAGTTGTGTAGCCTCTCAGCCTGAGCCCACATGCCTGAGTTAGCTGGCCCAGACCAGCTGTGGACATGACATGGCATGCATCTTTTATTGCAAAGTGGAGAATACCTTTCCTGAATCCCTGGATTTGCTGCCTAATTTTTCCTACAGCCTCCCCGCATTAAGGCTTCTGTCCCTGTTTCTTGCAAGGTATCTCCTCAATAGACCTTCCACCTGGCTGGTGCAGTGAGTTCTTCCTGCATCCATTCCCTGCCACTGCATCTCCATCTCTAGTCTCAGATCTCGATATATCATTGGTTAAGTCCTGGATTCTAGACTAGCTAATTCTTTACCCATGGAAATTATGCAATTGCTTCTGACATTGTCTGATTTTTTTCCACAAAAGTTCCTGGTTGAAAACAAAACAAATAGTACATTTTCATCATATACAATTTGTTACTAATATTTTCCTTGCAATAGTTGCCATGGCTGTTTTTATACTAAAATAAAGGCCCAAACATTTACAGCCAGCACTCAAAGTCAACTAATAATTTATTTGAACCATATTGCAAAGCTCAGGAGGATTTCTGAACGAAACATTTAGTGAATAGACTGATGGCCAAATACTGCCTTGGAGCCCTGCCACTGTAATACTGAAGATGCAGGGAGCTCTCTCAGTGACCAAGCCATAAACTGAAAAAAAGTCAATCAGATGATAGTAAAGTCCTTTAAATCTAAGCTAGGAAGGATACAGTAGGTTAGGAAACTTCTAGCCTTAATATTTCCTCACCTTGTCAATGGTTCCTTGCTATGACTGAATATTTAACATTTACCACTTGAAAAGAACAAAATCCAGACTTTATTTTTAATCCATATGACCATAAAAAGATAAGGCAAAATTTTAATTTTCTGTACAACATGGGAATCTCCATTTTCTGCCCATAGCCTTTAGTATATACAAACTGCCATGGGTTCATTTAGAGTTACAGTATGTGCATGTGTAGACTTCAAGATCAAGGTCTTAATGGTAAATCAAAAGAGGAAAGCATGCAAATAATTTCAGAACTTTATTTGAAAAAAATATATTTGGGAAGCTAAACGAACAAGACACATTTCAGGGCTGAGAACGATGCCTTGCCAAATGTAAGCTAGAATATATATCAAATTTTAAACCCCTTTTCAGAAGCAAACCGATCTAAAGTGTACAGAGAAACAATCTTAAAACCTGGCTTTTATTTGGTTAATGAAAAAAAAAATCCAGAATGTTGCAAAAAATTGAACTAGTCTGTGATTGAAAAGAAAAATCCCTAACACCATTTTGTAGCTAAAAGAAAATGAATTCAAATAGGAGTACAATGTGAAAATACAGACCTTCCCATTTACTCATCCCCTCATGGTGCAGAACAATTTGCTTCCAAAACTGCAATAGACTGGAGTTTCTAGCACCCTGTGGCTTTGGCTGGACCGAGAGCACTGGGTTAGCCTTGATTTGAACTTGCTGTTTACAATACACTGTAAACTCTTCCTTGCAGCAGGCTTACAATGAGAACTGTGTGAAAAAATTCTCACATCTAGCCAAAATCAGCAAAGAGCAACACACTTTCATTTTTCCATTTCTTCATACAATATCTTTTTCCAGAGCAAAAGTGGAGAATTTAATTTTCAACAAATATGTAGAAGTTTGCTATTTTTACCCAAACAATAGAATTTTGCCTCATTTGCCATAAAATGTTGATTGGCAAAAATTATTAAATTTTGCCCTGGGTAAAATTTCCAAAAAATGGTGAGATTGGATGCCAGAATAGTTAGTTTCTCATGCAGCCCTAATTACCACATTCAGCTGAATCCTCTCATCTCTTCAGAACTTTGAAAAATTCTATGCGATCTGCCAAGCTGAGAATGTGTGGGTTTGTTTTTTTTAAGCTTTTAGTTTTGTAATTGACTGTTTCAGCTTGTGAATGTCAAAAGGTTTGGAAGCTAGGTTCAATAAGCAACCAAACAGAATTTTTTCTGGAGCTCATCTGAACCTCCAGAGCCTGCAAAATTGGGCTCAATATATCAGGAAGTCTGGCTTTCTTATGGCATTTCAGCACTTCTAGATTCTACTTAGAAACAGAAGCACAGATATAAGTTAAAAGAAAATTAAAAAAAAAAGTTCTATTTTTTTTCCAACCCTCTAAAAAGTTTCTAGGTCAGGGTTGACTAATATTTCAACTGACTGATCCATCCCTATGTTATTTTGCACATTTAGGCCTCCCACCTGGCAAAGACTTATTCATATGCTTAACTTCACACACTGTGAGTAGTCCCCATTGACTTCAGTGGGACTTCTTGTAGTCCCTGAAGTTTAGTACATGCAGAAGTTATTGCAGGATCTGGGCTTTAGTGCATATTCTATCTAAGGGTCTGAAAACAGCTTCACACATATGAAGCTCTTGTGGATAAGATACTCGACTATGGGTCAGAGGATCTCAGTTCAGTCCCTGACTGTGACATAGACTTCAGTGGGACCTTGGGCGAATCACTTAGGAGGAGATTTTCAAAAGCATGTAAGGGATTTAGGAGTACAGGGCCTTTCTAGCTATCTAGACAGTCATAAACATTAAGGAGCTAAGCCCCACAAATAGAGATGATGAATTTGAAGAAGTTCAGTTCTGTATCTACACTGTATGATTCTGCCCCATCTCTCCTTTTACTATTTATTATTTTTACTGCAGTGGCACCTACGAGCCTCAGTCACAGACCAGAACCCCTGGGTGCTAAGTGCTGTATAAACACAGAACAAAAAGATGGTCCCTGCTCCAAAAAACGTACAATTTACTCACGACACTTTTGCGAGATTGGGGATATTATTTGTATTCTACAGATGGGCTAACTGAAGCACTACAAAGTTTAATGATTTAGCCAGATTCACACAGCATGAGTGAGTGGAAATACAACTCTAGCTGGACGGACTCCCAGTCCCGGGCAGGCCAACACTGCACAATGTAGTACTAGACAATTTTAGCATTTGATTATTTACAGCCATTGGAATTCCTTAGATCTGTCACGTCAAATCCCTTTACCATGATAAAATTATAGATTAATTAGTTGTTCAGGAATGTGTGGAAAGAAATTTAGTTTCCTTTGGTTAAGCACACCAATGGAGCGATTCTGTAAGAAGATGCAGACACTTAGGGTATGTCTATACTGCAATTTAACACCTCTGGCTGGGCTGCATCAGGTGAGTCAGGCTCATGGGGCTCAGGCTGCAGGGCTGTAAACTTGCGGTGTAGATGTTTAGGCTTGGACTGGAGCCTGGGCTCTGGGACCCTCCCCTCTTGCAGGGTCCCAGAGCTTGGACTCCAGCCTGAACCCAAACGTCTACACTGCAAGTTTACAGCCCTGTAGCCTGAGCCCCATGAGCCCAAGTCAGCTGACCCAGGCCAGCTGTGGGTGTTTAATTGCAGTGCCCTTAGGCTTTGTCATCACTGCACAAAAAATAAAAGTCTTCTTAACTCAGAAACAACAAGGTGTCCGGTGGCACCTTAAAGACTAACAGATTTATTTGGGCATAAGCTGAAGAAGTGGGTTTTTTACCCATGAAAGCTTATGCCCAAATAAATCTGTTAGTCTTTAAGGTGCCACCGGACTCCTTGTTGTTTTTGTGGATACAGACTAACACGGCTACCCCTGATTCTTAACTCAGGTTAGCTAACCTGCATTAGCTAACTTGGATTAAAATAGAGGTGAAGACATGGCAACTTGGCTTTCAACTCAGGTTGGCAGCTCGAGTTAAAGGCAGAAGGACAGTAGTTTTCATACGTTTTGTATTGGTGACCCCTTTCACACAGCAAGCCTCTGAGTGTGACCCCTCTTATAAATTAAAAATGGGGGAGGGGGCATTTAATGTAATGGGGGCTCAGGGCTGTCTGCCCCATGGAGCGGACAGCTCACAACCTCCATGTAACCACTTTGCGACCCCCTGAGGGGTCACGACCCCAAGTTTGAGAACCCCACAGGAGAACCTGGGGTTGAACTTGGGGAAAACCCTTGGGGAACAAATTCTGCCTTCATTTCCATGGTTGCAACCGAAATGAAATTAGCTGCATGCAGAATTTAGCGGTTAATGTCTTCATGTTGTTTAGTACAAACCTAATAAAATATCACGTGTTAAATGCTTGTTACTGAATATTTCTGTTAGCATATCATCTCTTCAAGTATCAGTGACTAAACAATTAAGGTAGCACAGTAATGTTTTCACCGTATGACTCTGTTGTCTAAACAAATATGAAATATGAAAGAACTGGATCTCGGCTCAGGTTGTTGTATAACAGGAACACTGGTGAAGCATTTTCCAAAACGGAGTTATTTATCAAACCAGAGAACTCTCTTTATTTTTCCTCTCTGTGCACACTTACAAACCTGACCCAACTTGTTTCCAGAGAATCTGGGACTGTTGTTGCCAAACAATGACTGCAGTCATTTTTTAAAGCCACACACTGAAATGGGGGAGAGGGAGAGGGAGAGGCTCTTTGTTTGCAAGTGAGAACAACTGTGTCCAAACATGTCTCTTCAGAGTATTTTTAAGTTACAAAAGTGATAAAAGAGAAAACTGTACAGTGATTTCCTTTGCTTGCACTGCCCTCTTCTCTAGGAACTTTCTTTGCTGCTGGTCCCATTGTGGATGAGTTAACTCTTCAGAAAAGAGCTGTCCCAAACCTCAGTCCAGATCAGCAAACTGAACACATACCTTTTCTTCAGTTTTATAACATTTGGTGAATTCCCCCCACCCTTGGCTTCCAAAAGATCTTCTGTCTTCACATTAAATAGATGGGGTGACTCGGTGTATATGACAATCTTTGCTGGCTTGGCTGCTGTCTTCAAATTTTATGGATTGCATGGCTTCCCAGCGAAAGGGGAGGGACAATACTTTTTTGGGGGCCTCTCCAATCCAGAGAGACTCTGAAACTCATGAGCTGTGAGAACTGCTGCTGGCTAAAAGCCAGCACAGAGACTGTTAGATCAAAAAATCTCTTAATGGACTATCACCAAAGCTCTGAATCAGAGAGAGAGAGCTAGGAAGCTAAAAAGATTTGGCTGGGTTGGCAGTGGAGAGGGAAAGACGGGATGTATTAAAAAAAAAGGGAGGGGGGGGTGAATCTCAAAGGCATCAGAGAGTATGTATCATTCAATATGCAACGGCTTTTCCAACCCAAAAAAAGAGATAAAACAAACCTCATTGTTCTTTTACACACAAACTAAAAAAATTTAAAAACCTCTTGCCAAAACCTTGCTGCTCAGTTTAAGTCTGGGTGTAACATGTTCATACTGGATCAACCCAGGAATGTGGGTCCTGTCCATTCTTGTTTACCTTTAAGAAAAACCCCAAACATCACTTGTGAGTGAATTTTCAAGCTTGCGACCACTGTAACACATGATACAAATGCATACATCTGATCAATCTTTTTACAGGCAACAGAGAGAAAAGGGGGTGGGGGGGAGAGAGAAAGAGAGAGATTGGTTTTGTCTGTGCATGTTCTGTAAATGATCTTGATTTAACCCTCCTGTGATAGATACTGGATCAGTTCATACAGTATGTTGGCCACTTCTCAGAGAAAAAAAAATGTGCATAAACTGTATAGGTCCCTTGCTGCTAAGCCCAGCAATGAAGCTGATTATGTGTCTTGCTATGTTATTCTAATTTTTAAGCCAAACCCCCAGATTTTATTCTTCCTTAGGAACGTACCAGAAGGTCAATATTTCAAGAAGAAACAAACTGAAAGAAGCAATTGGAATATATACTGTAGTAAGCTCTGGGTACAAAGCTGTGGAGCCACAGACTTTTGTAGCATTTTGCTACTTATAATGGCACACATCAAACAAATACCCAGGATTTATTTATGTAATGAGAGCACCAGGGTTTTTTCCAGGGTTGTGTTAGGCTGTATTATCAGACCTGTTAGATTGGGAATTAATTGGATGCACAAGCTGTATTATGCCTCTGTTTTAGTGCAACAGTATTTGAGGGCTGAATGGCTCAGGAAATTGGTAATGGGTGGGTGAAACTTTTCATTTCTAAGGTGCTTGTTTCAATCTAGCCCAGGTAAGTACATCTAAAAATTATCCTCATCTGATGGCTGTTCAATGGCTTATCTATGTAATGAGTTTGGTAGTCTAAGTCCAGTAACCAGTGGACAGGTGCCAACATCACAATTTGCACTAATTAGAATCTGAAAGACATGGAGTGTGAACTATCCTCTTAGCCTTAGAGTTGGTCCCTCCAACTTTGGGTTGAGGAACATTGGTAGGATAGGGAGGGGAAGCTTGAATTAACAGAATAACGTTAATTCTCCCCTGCCATTCATGACCACACTGACCAGTTGTTTCCATGGACCAGTAATATATGGAAAGTAGATAGGCCAAGACCTTTTAAAAAAGTGACTAGTTATTTTTGATGCCTTCAGTTTTGAATACCTAACTTGAGACACTTTAAGGAGGCCTGATTTTCAGAAGGTGCTGAGCACCCACCTTGGAAAAATCAAGCCCCTTTAAAGTATCTCAAGTTGAAAACCCCAAAATGGAGGCACCCAAAATCACTAGCCATTTTTCAAAATATTGACCATAATGTTCTTCCTTTCTTTTAATGCAATTTGGCATTTGCAAACGAGCAAAACAGCCCACTCAAAAGACCAGCCATCTGCCTGCCGTGAGTGCTTCACAAACTACAAGTGGTCTATAGACCACAGTTTGGGCTTCAGAGCCATATTCCCTTAATAGTGGACTGTGGGTACTAAGAAATCCCTTTTCTGGATGCATGACTCCCCCTCTCTCCTTCTCACAAGGACACTTCATCTTAGAGTCAACAAAAGAAAAAAAAAAGAAAAATAGATACTGTATATTTTGAGGAGTAATCGTAACTGCACATAGATTATTTTTCTTAAAAAAAAAAATATTCAGAGGCCCAGAGAAAGGAGACAGTTATTTTTATATGTAAAAAGAAACCTTAAAAAAGGTTTTAACATTTTGCTGGCAGACCTAATGTGAGCTAAGTTAGAGTTCAAAACTATGTATGTTAATCTTAGGTGGGCATATGAAAGCTTGCACAACACTAGATATCCTTTCAATATGCCTCAGGTAGTTGCCAATATTTTTATATAAACATTAGATATTAAATAGTGTAAAAGAACAGTCAAGCATTTCAAAATATACCAAATGTTTCCTGAAGCACTGTTCCTCAGACAGAGAAAAATAGCTACCTCATCATCGAGGAACCCGATACAGTTCTGACAATGTATGTCTCAGTACCTGGGGAGTTTCAGAGCGTTGGGGAATGTTAAGAGCACACTCAATACAACAAAACAAAACCCTACCTCCTGCTTCCATTTGCTTCAGCGCTTCTAAATCAAATACAATTTTTCATTTGCATTTATTTTCTCTACTAATATATAAACAAACAAATATGGAACATTTTCTCCTGGGTGCACATAATAGATATTCCTTTGGGGCCTTTCATATTTAGGGAAAGATTGCACCTGGCCTCTGCAAGCCTTCGCCACAAGCACAGGAGGCGGGACTAATAGTAATCCCACATTTAGAAAGTACAAAAAATGTGAAGATTACAGTTGTCCAAAACACTAGTCTGTCCAAAGGAGCTGGTATGAGAGTATTGGCCTGGCCCCCTCTACACTGGTCAACAGAATTTAGCTGGACAGTAAGTGGATAGTAAACCCACCCCAATGACCTTCCCACATGCAGCCCAGAGCGTTCGGGGACACTGTGCTAATGTAAGACACAATGCTAATGGAGCACCTCTTTGGACAGTGCGTCTCCATATTTCCCAAACATGGTTCCTTGACTAAAAAGGCTCAAAAGACCCCATAACCGTCCCGAATTTTGCGTTTACTGGAACAAGTCATACAACATCTCCAAATTAACAGATGTGGCCAGCATGGTGTTAGTTTTACAGATGATAAATCGCTGATCCCAAAACTAACTTCTGTTTTTTTGTGGTGATTTCCAGTTCTGAAAGCCTGTCTATGGCCTCTTGACAAGTTCTTCAGATGCAGGAGTGATGGTGAAAGCTTTAAAATCTTTTCAGATTTTTTTTACATTGATTTTATTCATGATGTGTTGTTCATTTCTCCTCATACGCTTTGTATTTAATTTCATTACTATGGACACTCTTCAGTAAACAGATTATACAGTCATGGCTTGGTACAAGAGGATCCAGAATTTGTTGTGATTCAAAGACTAGAAAAAAAGTCTAAGGGAGCTAATTTCTAACACTTGAAATCTTCTTGAAATGGCATTTGTTTGTTGAGGTTTATTTAACACACGATTCAGAGAAATGTTCATATATTTCACCAAGCAAGATGTCCTACGTATTTATGCTTTTAGTGAATATACCACTGTGTAGACTGGGACTTAGCCCTGGTCTACACTACGAGTTTAAGTCGAATTTAGCAGCATTAAATTGATTTAACCCTGCACCCATCCACACGACAAAGCCAGGAAAGAGGCCAGGAAAGAATTGCTGTGTCTGCTTAACGGCAAAAGTATCATGCCTCACTAGCGATCCTGCCCGAGCCAGGTTGCTGTGTCACATGCACCCTGCGCTGTGTCAGCCCTGGGCGGGGGCATTACCGCTTTGTGAGCAGTAAGGCCATAGATATAGACCTTGCATTATGTAGCTTCTGTAGCTAGAGAAAACATTCCTGTGCATTCGGCAAAGTCTGTGGCAAAAAAAGAGAAGCCCCATAGTGTAGTGGTTATCACATTCACCTAACACACAAAAGCCCTGTAGTGTAGTGGTGATCACATTCACCTAATATGTGACATGTCCCCGGTTTGAAACCAGATGGAAACAGTTCACTGTTCCTTTTTCTGACTCCCCTCCTACATTTTTAGTCTTAGAACAGACCACGCTGTGAAATTTTACTTTGAATTATATCAATTATAAGTTGAATAGTATGGAAGCTCTCTCTAAGTTATAGTCCCAGGGTTCCTTACCCTTTCAGCTGCTCTGATAAATTAACATTTTTGTTAAGGATGGGGGAAATGTTCATGAAGCCCTTTATAGGGACTAAATGCTATCTAGGACTCTGAAATTATCTTAACGTGGCCCATAGAATGCAATCCTTTGTTCTGGATTTGTCATTCCACAAGTTGAACTGCTCCTTACTACTGTCCAGGCTTCATGAGCCATGGGAGCAAGGGGCAGGCAAGGGTAGGTGTGACCGCACGGTGCTGCTGACTGAGCGAGCAGCCTGAGGCAGAAGCCTCCAGCTCGCATGATATTCCAGGCAGGACTGAATCTCCATGAGACGACACTTAAAGAAGAGAATGACCTGGAGTCACTCCCATTCAGTGCTCTAAGAGGAGGACAGCCATGTCTGTCCAGGCACCCCTGATCGACCTCACTAATGTCTGCCAGCAGAGCAGGACTGAGCAGGACCCCGGCTGGCAGGAGCCGACGGACGGAGCCCCAGACTGAGGTGCTCAGCCCGCTGCTGGTCTGGGGCTCCGTCCGCTGGTCCCGCTCAGCCCACTGTCTGCCTGGGGTTCCGATCATCCAGGCAGGCAGCAGGCTGAGCGGGTCCGGCGGACAGGACCCCGGAAAAAAGGCGCGAAACGATTCTCTGCCATTGCTTTCACCCACAACAAAGTTTTTGCCCCATCAGGCATTGGGAGCTTAACCCAGAATTCCAATGGGCAGCGGAGACTGCAGGAACTGTGGGATAGCTACCACAGTGCACCGCTCTGTAAGTCGATGCTAGCTGCGGTAGTGAGGACGCACTCCGCCGACATAATGAGCTTAGTGTGGACATATGCAATAGACTGTATAAAATCGAATTCTAAAAAACCGACTTCTATAAAATCGACCTAATTTCGTAGTGTGGACATACCCTTGGTGAGTATTTTTGCATTAAATAATATAAGTACTTGGAAATAGCCCCTAAGTTCCCTTTTCATATAGTTAAGGGCTGGAATTTATGAAGGGAATTATTCAAATAGGTATTAGCCTCTAGCTAATCTTCTCCCAAAGCCTAAAGAAGGCAATAGCCACATGCAAGCATGAGCCAGCTGTCACTTCCACTGACCATTTCAATTGGGCTAGCAGGAAATTCATTCTCCTTTTTATAAGGACTTTTTAACTGACCAGTTTAGGGCCTGATTAAGCTTCCATTGATTTTGAAGGGAGTTGGATTGTTTTTCATTCAGAAAATACCTCTGAACGAAAAACAAAAATGACTTGCACAGTTATCATTAGAAAGGTGGAAAAATGTACTAATACACCTGCTTAAAATAATGTATATTCAGTAACAGGGACTAACATGCACATTACATCAGCATATGGAGTTTTTGAAGGAAGCAGCCTATAGCTCAGAACTCACTCAGGTGCCACACAATAGTCAAATGCAAGGATACTTTAATTTGTTGTTAATTAATAGGTACCACCCCCATAAATCATGATTCATAAGTGGAGTTACAAAATGTACTGGGCCCACAGAAATGCACATTTTTCCTTTTCAACCCTTCTTAATGTTTGATTTTGTAAGTGTGCACATCAGATGTATTAATAACTGGTCTAGCCCTCTTCTGGATAAGTTCATTTCCTATGGAGGCACTGAGCCAAACTCTTCTTAAGGAGATAGGAATTCTATTCCCAATAGCAGTGAAATTATTATAGCGGGATTTCATTTGCATCAACCAGCACCATTAATGTGCAGTACAACACAAAACAAAATCAGGGTAATTCTGGGTTGGATTCTGAGCTAATGTAAATCTCTGTGGCTCCACTGAGTAAATGGAGTTATGCCAATTTACACTAGCTGAGGATTTAAGCCCCTATTGTTTAGTAAGATCAATAACTTTCAAAGGAGTCATCTAGTTTCGAAGACACTACTCTGTCTTGTTAGAAAAGGGGTAAGGTGAATAAAGGTACCATAGCTTTTAACATAATTCAGTTTCAATTAATAGAAGTCACGGTGGTTTGCCTTGTGTCACTCAAAATATTACTATACTGATTTTTTTCATACAAAAATGTTACACTGTTCAAGAAACAAACAAATCCTTTGTAAATGCTGGCATCACATATCCAGAACTCATGTAACAATGGTTTACAGTTACTTCTATTTACTTTATAATTCTTACAATGAATGGATTTATACCAACAATGCCAGTAAAAAGCAGCAAGATAAATAGCGTTTTCATCATCTTTAACTTCTCCAATGTCTGACAGTTATTTCAAATGAGGGTTAGTTACTTGAAAACTAGCAAGACAACATGAAAATGTAAAGATTTATTACTTCCACAAAGTGCTTCTCAAGTCATAACGACTTGGTTTTCAGTGGGAAAAGTTCAGACGTAATCCCTGACAACTTGGAAGTTTAATTGCTGACTTTACCAGACTCTTCAAATGTCTTTTGGTTTGTGCCAAGCAATGAAAATTATTTATGAATTATCAAGTTTCAAGAATATGTTGTCTCAGTACAGTATGTGCAATGTGAAATCCTGGTATTATAACCACATGAATCAAGTTTTAACTTTTATAGATATATATTAATGGGATATATATATAATTTAAACTTAAAACGTACTGAATGACAAATATGTTTTAAAACAAAAACTGATTAAAATCTTTAAGTGGTATAAAACTTAGAAAAAAATGTAAACCAATTAGGTGAGATGGTTGTTCAGTACTTTGAGAACTAAATTTAAAATTTTATTACAAAAAAATTATGCTTAGTGACTGTTAAAGTTGCGTCAGGACCAGGGGCGGCTCTAGGAATCCCGCCGCCCCAAGCAGGGTGGCGCGCCGCGGGGCGCGCTCTGGCGGTCGCCGGTCCTGCGGCTCCGGGGGACCTCTGGCAGACATGCCTGTGGGAGGTCCACTGGTCCCGCAGCTCCGGTGGAGCATCCGCTGACATGACTGCGGGAGGTCCACCGAAGCCGCAGTACCAGCGGACTCTCCGCAGGCATGACTGCGGAAGGTCCACCGGAGCCGGCTGCCGCCCTGCCGGCAAAATGCCACCCCAAGCGCGCACTTGGCGCGCTGGGGTCTGGAGCCGGCCCTGGTCAGGACACACCCCATCCATCTAAATCCTTAAAGCAGGGAAATAAGACATTATCGGGAAAGACTTACTGATTCCTTTCCACAACATAAACACTGTTCATAACACTCAAATACTCCACAAGGCTTTCACTTTCATCTCTAACACATCCCAAAAGCAATATGTATCCCATGTTAATCAAACTTTTACTCTAATGAAAAATCTTAACAATAACCTTTATATCATATAGATATACAGATCTGCTCTGACTGTCACACACCTCAGGTGTTAGGAAAGTTAAAAATAACTTTATTATATTATTTTACTTATATTACCAAGGACACTGTTAAGGTTTTGTTGTCAAATAAAATTTGGCAGTTTGAGTTTGGTGCACATATTATGCCATTGAGGTGAAATATTGCCAATACACTTTATAGGCAAACACTACAAATGTATGACTGATATTCTAGGACTCAAGTAAATGAGGAGCAACAATGTATCCAAGGAACAGTTCCAAGTGTTTTAGCTTTCTTGCAAAAGGGTTACAAAGAAAAGTCGGAGACTCCCCAGTAAAATTTGTAAAAATGCCTATTTTTCAATACTTATTATGAACTTTACAGAATTTAAAACTGTACAAATAATAGAATCATAGGACCACAGGGTTAGCAGAGACCACAAAGGTCATCTAGTCTAATCCGCTGCCAAGATGCAGCATTTGTTGTGTCTAAACCATCCAAGACAGGTGACTATCCAGCCTCCATTTGAAAACCTCCAGTGAAGGAACTTCCATGACCTCCCTAGACAGTCTGTTCCATTGCCCTACTGCTCTTACAGGTAGGAAGTTTTTCCTGAGATTTAATCTAAATCGGCTGTGCTGTAGTTTGAACCCATTGCCTCTTGTCCTGCCCTCAGTGGCAAGAGAGAACAACTTTTCTCCATCTTTTTTGTGGCAGCCTTTCAAATATTTGAAGACCACTATCATGTCCCCTCTTAATCTCCTCTTTTCCAAACTAAACATACCCAGTTCTTTCAGCCTTTGCTCCTATGGCTTGCATTCCTTCCCTTTGATCATCCTTGACACTCACCTCTAGATCCTTTCCAGTTTCTCTACATTCTTTCTATACACTGGTAACCAAAACTGCACACGGTACTCCAGCTGTGTCTTAACTAGTGCTGAAGAGTGATATTATCACCTCTGGTGACTTGCATGATATACCTCTGCTAATGCAACCTAAAATTGCATTTGCAATAAACAAAAGTTCCATAATTAGCCAAGGATTACAATCCACATTTCATTTTATTAAAACTCAGACACCATTCTTTCCATCGTCAAACAGAAACTCTGTAATGCAAACTCACCCATGGTATAGTTACTGCTGTACCATAATATTAAAATATATCCAACACAGTAAGTGAAAATAATAGTCATTACCAGAGGACCCTAAATTCATTTTCAAGGTACACCACTAACTTGAAATTTTGCAGTTTACATATGTAGAAATGGTTTTCACTTCTATCACTGCCCCTAAATCTTGCTGAAAATTGTGTGATTTTACAACCACATTATCCTATTTTAAAAATGGTTTTCTCTCCTTTTTGCTGTGTGAGACCCATGCAAGCAACTAACTAACTGACTATATTCCATGGAAACAATGAAACAGACTAGAGACAAAGTTCTGACAAATAATGCACAAGTTAAAAGGATAGAGAAAATAACGTTTTACTCTGATCTTTCAGTTATAACAGGAATTCTCAAACCTTTCATTGTGTGGACCATGTCCTAATAGAGAGATTGTCTTGTGAACAACCTTGGTTCCAGTTACATGATCACATTTCAATCATGTGTCAGCAACAACAATTGCTCACATGGAAAATTAACATTAGGAAAGTAATGTGCTCTTTTACTGAAATTTAGCAGCTGCAAACAAGGAGGCCGGCCAGCCCCATGTGACTAGCCAGCTCTGTAGACCATCAGTTGGTTGTATAGGACTATAGCTTTACAGACCAACAATGGTGTGCTCCAGCCTCAGCTCAGATGTCTATACTGCAGTTTTATAGACCCACAGCTGCAAGCTCAAGTCAGCTGCCATGGGCCAGCTGTGGATGTTTTATTGCAGTGTAGACATACCTTTAGATGCTACTTGTAACAATAGACAGAAGTGTGATTTTTAAATTGACGTAAAAGTGCACAGAAAACAAATGTAGCAATGCGTGTATTTTCATATTGCTTTTCATCAAGTGTTCTCATGTTGTAGACTCTCCACCACTGGAGATTCTTAGGAGCAGATTAGACAAACACCTGTCAGGGATGGTCTGGATAATACTTGATCCTGCCATGAGTGCAGGGGACTGGACGAGATGACCTCTCAAGATCCCTTCCAGTCCCAGGATCCTATGAACCACACCGAATCTGAAATATAACCTACATACAGTATGCATATTACCTCTCTCTTTTAGGGGGAAAGTCATCCCCATTCCCTCTTTAAGTCCCACTTAAGCCCTTAAAATGCATAATAAGAAAACACTACATTCTGTGTAGGTGGGAAGCGAGAGTTCTTCCTCTTCCTGCTCGTCCTGTATGAAACAAAATAAAGACAGATTTTCCAAAAATAAGTGCTTTTAAGAGGGAGGACTTCAAAATGTCCCAGGCTATGACAAAAAGGAACATACTGGGCCTGCTTCTCCATTGCCCTGCATCTTGTGTAGTCATTACATCAATGCAAACTGAGTGCAAAATGGGTTGAAATGCTATTGAATCAGAGTAGCATTTTACTCCCACTTTTTTACTGGTGTAAATGGCTGTGCAAGGTGTAGGGCAATGGAGAATCAGTCCTACTGCACCAGTGAGAGTAACAACACAGCTGAAATCAGTGGTGGTTACCCTTGGGTAAAGCTGATTTAAGTGTGATCAAAATCAGGCCCTTCATCCTTAACTAGGAAAACTGTTTTTGAGGCAGAATAGTTTTCATTTATTTTCTAAAACAGTGTGTTCATAATGACTTAGCATTGTACATTCCTACTGTTTTAATACAAGAAATGGCTCTGAACCAAACCCTGGAGCTCAACAGCTCCAAAAATGGGTACAGCTCAGATAAAGAATCAAACTTTGCTGCTAGCTCTTGCCTACAATGGGCCAGATCAAACAGCCAGCTCTGAACACCCCCAAATTCTGGAAAAGTCCAGTTCTAACTTGTGTGTCTCAGGGTCATCTTTAATTTATGAAGTTTGTTTTAAAACTATATTTAACATGCTACAGAGTCTCAGACAGGACTTGATCCAAAGCCTGACTGAAGCCAATGGGAGTCTCTCTCTTGACTTAAGTGTGTTTTGGATCACACTTTTTGTCATTGAGAGGTTGGATGGATTAATCTGCCTGGGCATCAATCCCTGATCTTTCTGCTGGGCCTGACAATAATGATGGTTTGGGGTTTTTGTGGGGACTGGACCAAAACCATCAAGTTCATCTCAGATAGGCCAATGGTTCTCAAACTTTTCCATATTATCACCCTATGTTACAAGAGAAAACATTTCAGGATCCCCGTTCCATCTAGTGATAAAGATGGGGGGAAGAGAGCAGTCATGACCCCTTGTTTAGGAACCCATGACATAGGCATTCTAACAGTATATCAGTTTTTGACATAACACCTGGCATATTAGACTGTGTGTGAGATCAGGGGAAAAAAAGCCCCAATAGCCTGAAACATATGAGAGAGTGCAATCATACAAGGTAAAAGAATTAGTGATGACTCGTTACATAAATGCACTGGGATATTCTTGAGATCAAGAACTCAGCAGTATTGAAGAAAACGTTCTTGCATTTCATTTGGTCCTTTTTTTACAATCTACAGCAAGCTGGGTTTGGCAATGAATCAATACAATTGAATTAAGGTTCTGATGTCATGATGAATCACCCAGGTCAGTAATGAATCACCGCTCTGTAACAAACCACTATCAGAAATATCACATTAGATGTCACATACCAGAAACCTAACCATAGCTCCTGGCAAACATTGCATAAGACTGTGTTTTCTTAGGTTCCAGCAGCTGTAATGTTTAGGAAGGTTTACTTTTTCCTCCATTTAGGGATTCAGTTAAGCCTTATAAACATAAAAGAATTAAACAATTGTATTAATTACTAGAAAAAGAGGAGGATCTAAATCTTTATTTTATTAGTGAATAGATTCTAAATGTCATCTGACAGTTCATATGAATATGTAGCAAGTGTCTTGGAAATAAAAAGGCAAGTTTATGTATTCTGAAGGATTTCTTTCTTTCCTTACTAGAGCACCCAAAAATCCTGTGCTGGGGTTGGAGACTCACAGTTCTGCTAGCTTCATATAACTTGACAAAAATTTCTTGACTTCTCCTATTTCTTCCTGGAATTACTGCTTCATTCTGACAAAACTGCCTTGAATCTGTATATGTAAAACTTCTATGATGTCTATTTGTTCACTTCCATTCTATTTCTGTTTGATAACAATGCAGACCCAGAGCAGCATACGAGTAAAACTCCTTCTATCCTTTCCCTCTAACTCTCCCCTGACAATCTGAAGTATTAGCAGGATTCACTGAGCCGCATCTTGCAAACTGGAGTGACTGATCTTTGCTGGGCACTATTGCAGCTCAAGATTTGTAGGCCCTTTATTATGTAGTTTATAATACACTTTCACCGTCCCCCAGACCAGAAGGGACAGATGCAAAATCCTCTTCCTTCTCTGTAGAAGAAATGACAGCTATGACTTTAGGAAATGAGCTTCCCAGCACACTTCACTTCACTTCAGACACTAGCTTTCTTTGTGATGGCGACACCTGAAATTGCAAAGCTTCTATTTGATTTACACCGTAGTCATTCCAGTTATCGTAAAGCAAAGTGCAGTGATTCTACACAAGCAAACAAGCAACCAGTAGCAGTTCCATGTGGCAACATATGGCTCTTAGTTTCGGAAAGCAAGCTCTAGCATTATAACCCTCATGAGAGAAATCAGTCTGGCAGTCCCGAGTACCATTTCATATCATTACAGGGTTAAGGACATACTAAGTGGGTCTCATGATCTATAGAAATCTGACTAAGTGGACGTAGACATAAACATAATGGTAACAAAATACTTTTGGTGGAAATGTGACAGCTTCAAGCTACCCATGTTTCTGCATGATTATGATCTTAGAAGGAAACATCTGCTTGTCAAGTGAGCCTTTTCCAGGAAAAGCAGTTTTTTCCAGATATATGGAAGTAATATGGTAATTCAGTGGTGTAATTAACATAATTAATATAAGCAGCATTCATTGCAGTAAATCACGCTTCTGGTTACATTCATAAATGCAGGAGTTTCACTTCTAGATATGGACTTTATAGTTTTATGAATTCATTTGTTTCATCTCATTAAACAAAGTTGTTCCCGGTGAATAAGAGAGAATTAGCTCAAACAAGTGAAGGATGATGACTTCAAACAGAGCATATTTTTAAAAGTCTATGAGGAAAGACTTTATCTAAATTCATAATATTTAATAATACTTTACTCTTACAATGCCAGATTCCTGGCCTCCCAGGTAGCAGCACGTCTTTGGCTTGCCACCTGCATCAACCGACCAGGTGGGCATTCCTTTGGTGCAGGGGAATCATCAGGGGGTGCAGAGTTGGCAGAGCTGATTGTACATAGAGCTGATCCTACAAAAACTCTGTTTCGTTGGAATTTGCTGATTCAGGTGACATCAAAATGTTTCGTGGAGCTGGTTCTATTTTGCCAAAGTTCTGATGGAAACCTGCCTGCTTTCCTCCCAGCTTGCGTGTTTGACTTTGGTAGGCTATCTGGCAGGCTGCTGGACAGCCCTGGGCCTCCCAGGTCCACATTTCAGGGGCAGCCCACCAGGCAGACTGCCTCAGATAATAACAGGGACCTCAGGTCTTTCAGCGTCCGTGATTCTGAGTAGAATGCAACTAAATTTCAAAATATCAAAATCCTCCACAAAATGAAATTATCTTTCTCCTCCCAACTCTAGCTGTGTTCCACCACACACCACCTGTATACCAGGAGTGTGTCAGTGGGGCGAAGGTGTGGCCAGAACCAAGTGAGTCCCTGTTGGGCAAAAGATGCCTTTTGCAGTCAGACATAATTTAGAGCAGCTCTGAGCCTGCCCTAAATAATCCCAGAGCTGACCTAGCCCTAGGGAAAGTGGGAGAGCAAAGGTGGCTTAAACCCACTTTTCCCTCACTTCCAACTATGCCAAGTGAAGTTCTAAGCACCGGTGAAGAACTGGTTCATATGGTATAACTTTTCATGTGAGGATCTCAGCGCGCTTTACAAATGTTAGTTAACTGAGCTTCACATAATTCCTGTGAGGTGTGTATTAGTACACCATTTATCAGTGTGTATACTGAGACACAGCGATTAAGCTGACTCGCCGAAGGTTACAAAGTATTTCAGTGACATAACCAGAAACAGAACCTAGGAATTCTGATAAATGGTCCCACCTCTTATCACTTGGCCATGTTTCCTCATTATAACACTGTGTCATAGAAAAACAGTGTGATGCTGGTGAACTGGGTCTGATTCTTCCACATTATTATTATTAGCATTTAAGTAGCATCTACAGAAACCGAGCAAGATCGGGGTCCTGCTATTCAAGGCGCTGTACAAGCACGTTGTATGAGATGGTCTCTGCTCTTAAACGTACATAGACAAGACAGACAAAGGAGGGAGGCGAAACAGAACAGAGAGATGAAGTGACTTGCCCAAGGTCACACATCAAGTCCCTGGCAGAACTAGGAATAGAACCCAGGTCCCAGTCCAGTACTTTTCCACTAGACCATGCCCTCTCTCCAGATAAACAGCTGCACCTGTTAATTCACTTGCTGGGACATTAAGAAATGTAACAGCCAACTCACCATTCTGTAACCAGAGTGCACTTTTTCCTACAACGATAGCTACTGAGCCAAATTCACTAGCAGCACAAATGCAAGCAGAATGACTTATATTGGTTTATGTTAGTGTAATTAGTGGTGAAAGTCCTTTGGGACACAAACTGAGCCTGGGGATCCAAGGTGTGCTGGAGGAAAGCAGCAACATTTGCATTTGTGGGACATGGAGAGCTGTCATGATCAAAGCAACAGGAAATGTGGGCAAAGCTAGTACAAAAGGGGGTTTGACCAAAGAGGCCGTGTGGCTTTGTGAGGAAGCTCCTACTGATAGGCATGTCAGACTAAGTTAAAGCTCTTCTGCCCACAATACCCAACCCAGTGTAAACTCAACTGGGCAAAGCCAGAAGCACCTCCCTCTCTCCAGTGTTTTGTGACTGCAAGGTTCACTGCGGAGGTGGGAAGTGCACTTTGTACCCCCCTCACCAATTGTGCTGAATTTGGGCTGCTATATGCAGCATTTAGTATTAAGCTGAATCTGAATATTTGGCCTGTATGTTCTTCCTTCCCCTTCCAGTCCATGGTATCTATATCACATTTTCATAAAAATATTCAGCAGATGTAGGAATGTGTGTGTAAAATTCCAGCCCTTTAAAGGTTAGAAAAAAAATCTTACAATTAAAGTATTATTTTTAGGGCTGTCGATTAATCACAGTTAACTCACATGATTAACTCCAAAAAATTAATCGTGATTAATCGCAGTTTTAATCGCACTGCTAAACAATAGAATACCAATTGAAATTTATTAAATAGTTTTAGATTTTTTTTACATTTTCAAATATATTGATTTCAATTACAACACAGAATACAAAGTGTACAGTGCTCACTTTATATTACTTTTGATTACAAATATTTGCACTGTAAAAATAACAAAAGAAATAGTATTTTTCAATTCACCTCATACAAGTACTGAAGTGCAATCTCTTTATCGGGAAAGTGCAACTTACAAATGCAGATTTTTTTATTACATAACTGCATTCAAAAACAAAACAATACAAAACTTTAGAGCCTACAAGTCCACTCAGTCCTACTTCTTATTCAGCCAATCACTAAGAGAAACAAGTTTATTTACATTTATGGGAGACAATGCTGCCCACTTCTTATTTATGTCACCTGAAAGTGAGAATAGGCATTCGCGTGGCACTGTTGTAACTGGTGTTGCAAGATATTTTTGTGCCAGATATGCTAAACATTCATATGCCTCTTCATGCTTTGACCACCATTCCAGAGGACATGCTTCCATGCTGATGATGCTTGTTAAAAATAAAAACATTAATTAAATTTGTGACTGAACTCCTTGGAGGAGAATTGTATGTCTCCTGTTAAAAGGTTTTATCTGCATTCTGCCACATATTTTGTATTATGGTAGTCTCAGGTGACGACCCAGCATATGTTGTTTGATTTAAGAACACTTTCACTGCAGATTTGACAAAACACAAAGAAGGTTCCAATATCAGATTTCTAAAGATAGCTACAGCATTCGACCCAAAGTTTAAGAATCTGAAGTGTTTTCCAAAATCTGAGAGAGACGAGGTGTGGAGCATGCTTTCAGAAGTCTTAAAAGAGCAACTCTCTGATGCAGAAACTACAGAACTTGAACTACCAAAAAAGAAAATCAACCTTCTGCTGGTGGCATCTGACTCAGATAATGAAAATGAACATGCATTGGGTCTGCACTGCTTTGGATCGTTATCGAGAAGACTCCGCCATCAGCACGGACACGTCCTCTGGAATGGTGGTTGAAGCATGAAGGGATATATGAATTTTTAGTGCATATGGCAAGTAAATATCTTGCGACGCCAGCTACAACAATGCCATGCAAACGCCTGCAGGAAGGATAATTTCACCATAAAAACAATTGCCAAGTTTGATTCTCCAAACTGAGCAACGGGAACAAAATTAAACAGGATCCAATAATGTTGCTTTTCAAAATACTTTATTAACCAAAAGTATTATTACTTTAACTATGTTGATAATGTTTTTTACAGAATGTTATTTTTATTCTGACTGTCCCTTTAATAACTCTTAGACATAACTATTTCAAAGAAAGCACACACGTCCAGGATGCTTGCACTAGCTGTCTCTGCTAGTACTAGTAAAAAGTCTGCATCTTTACTTCATCATATGCTGATAGTAAACTTACTGCCTTTTCTAATATCCCACTGAGAGTGATCTGTAGAACGAGTTACAAGACTTTGCAGAAGAGTCACTTGCTATCTTACCTGAGAGGATTTTTCTTCCCTTTGTTACTCAGGGTTGCTATCTAGGTATCATCATGTTAGAGCCCTGGATAGTCTTACAGCAGTAGCAATCAAAGGCACTTTCTTCTGTCTGCACCTGCTTAGAAGATTGCAGCTATACTTTTTGCATGAGGACTGTGCCGCAGGCAATAGAACAGTTGCTATCTCCAGGGTGTATAGGTGCAATGTGTTCTAATTGTGGGCTGGTCTACACTAAGGGGGAAAATCGATATAAGATACGCAACTTCAGCTACGTGAATAACGTAGCTGAAGTCGAAGTATCTTATATCGATCACTTACCCGTCCTCACGGCGCGGGATCGATGTCCGGGGCTCTCCATGTCGACTCCGCCACCGCCGTTCGCGGTGGTGGAGTTCCGGAATCGATAGGAGCGCGTTCGGGGATCGATATATCGTGTCTAGATGAGACGCGATATATCGATCCCTGAAAAATCGATCGCTACCCGCCGATACGGCGGGTAGTGAAGACGTAGCCTAAGACTACACCTTTAGACCACTTGGAAGCTTTTACTAGTGCTGGAAACAGCTGCATGCTTATTGAGAAGTATTTCATGCATGAAACATTTTGTGGATACGTTTTAAGGTATTGAGTTTGATTTATAAAGTTCTGAATGGCTACAGTACCTCAGAGCAATGAGCAGTTCTTTGCTTTTTCTGGCCTGTGATTAAAAATAATAGGACAAAAATTTTCCTGTGACCTCCATGTCTCCCAATCCTTTGCAGCCACAAAGGATTGAGAGACATTTGAGTCATGGCAAGAAACTTGGGTAATCTGTGGATGATGGATCGGAGATTTGGTGCTGCAATGGCTCATGTTGAAGTGGGGGGCTAGGTGCTAGTTGAAGGGCTCTAGAGGCCACCAAAGCATGGTGGGGGTGGGGGGTATGGCTCTCCCCTGATGTAATGGGTTCTCTCTTTGGGATGGGGGAGGACAGTTTTTGATAATTAATGTTGTTGGCAGCAAGGGTCAGAAAGGGGTATGTTTGCACAAAGAGCCACTTTACCTCCCCTTCTCCTGAGTTATGCTGAACTCTCCTCAGCCAGAGCAGAAGATCAGGGCCTTAAAGTTCTCTTGTGGTGCAGTGAAATTTTGTTAGCTGCATGAAGAAACTGGACTGGATTAAAAAAACAGTAATGGAAAAATTTCCCTTCAAATCTGTACAAGTTAAACCTGCAGCTGTTTTTTTGGTGAGCATTTAGTCATGTCAGAAGGTGAAGACTGGCTTTTCTGCCTGCAATCCATCTAATTCTATCCAGCAGAAAATATACAAGCCCCAGGGAGTTCTAGGATCAGAAAAAAAACAAAGCTTTCCAAAAAAAATCCTTTTCCTTTGAGGTGATCTTGGGCTTCATGTAATCCCTTTTGGGGGTCCCAAATTCCATAGTGACCTAGCAGGATATTCTGTGGAACTCTACTGAGCAGATGTCTTTAAGGGATCAATGTGTGAAACTGAATCCCACCAGCCACAAAACTTGCCTTGAGGTCCAGTTGACTATTTCAGTGACGCTTCATGGAAGCAAAAGAAGCCTTATTGGCAGCAGGGTGTATTTTCAGTCTCTGCGACTTGCATTTTAGATTCAAAGGAACGCTACAATATACAGAGCAAATATCCTTCATGAGATACCACAAACTGTCTCTCACTGCAGCAACCTTCTATCATCTTACAGGAAGTGCCCTGTGGGCAGACCAAGGAGACTGTTTTATAGATGCAGCATATAAAGAACAACCAAACATCTACACACACCACATAAGGAACTGCATTTCTCTCCAGTTCAGTTCTCTCCTAGGAAAACAGTCTGCTGGAAGGATCCTGAAAGGGAGCTTCTGAAAGAGCAGAGTAGAAGCCAAGAGGATGGGCCAGGTGGTGAAATGCCACCCACGAGACCGGAAGCAGCAGATACCAAAAAGGAGATTTATTTTATTTTCTTCCCATCTTGTGTAATATTTTTCTCCCTTCCAGGTGTGTTTGTGGTGAGGGAGGAAGAGAAACCACATGGGAGATTTGTGCCTCAGGTACAAAATTTCACTATATTTTGCTAAATTGTCTCCCTAGGCCTAATGCAAATTTCACAGATACTGGTGTTTGAATAAAAATAAACAAAACCCAGTGAAGTGTAAAAGGGGAAATCCATTAGCGCTGTGCCACATTCAGCACATCAGGACCCCGGGGTTTGTGTGAATCTTTTCTTTGGGTTGGCTTTATGGGGGCTGCTTTGGACCCATGTGTTATCTGGGAGCTGAGCGTCACTTTGTGCCCATGCAAAACCAGAAATCAGCCCAAGTTTGAGTGAAACTGGGCCCAGGTTTGCTTGGCAGGCTGGAGAAACGCAACAAAGCTTTCCATGCACCTGGACTGGGCTTTGAGTTTGTAATGAAACTGAAAACGAGCCAAGTTTCTCCTGACTTTGTTGCCAGGCTTTTGCCCAGATCTACAATTAGGTGCTTTGTAAGACACCACATTTTTTTCCTTTAAAAATGAGCAATTAGAAAAAAATGTTTGATTTTTGAGGGGAGGGGTAAATGTAAAAAAAAAGGAACAATGATGGTTTCTGTCCAAGAGTAAGAGGCAAAATTGGAGCATATGAGTAAATATCACCACAATGGGCCCAGTAGTTATAAGGATAGACTGATAGCTTCAAATGTAGGACATTCTTAAAAAAAAAAAGATAGAAGACAGAATAATTGTTGTTTGTCTTGGCTGGCTAGCACAAACTCCCCACCTGCATTTGATTCTACTCAGTCTCCGACTCCTCCCTCACTTTGGAGCCATGGAAATACAGGAAGTCAGGAGGGGAACAGAGACAGAACACTTTGTACTAGCAGCCAGACCACTGTTTAACTTTTTCAGCCAAAAAACAAATATGAATATGGAAAGACTTTATGGCTAGATACATCAACGTTCTCAGCCATTCTGAAAACCCTTCTACTGTCGCTCATTTGAGGTTTTCAACCTGTGGACTTCTGCAATTATTAATCCTGTATTTGTTTCCTAGTGCGATTATTGAGCATTTAGCAAATTACATAGCTCCATTGTTAAAGGAAACTATCTACTTTGCATCCTGCAGGACTCTGTAGTATTCATTTGGATACTGTCCTAATTATCTCTTCATTTTCACTACTCATTACTAATGAAACACACAAGAATTCTGTGCTCTTCATAGCAATAGAATCTGGGTCCAGTCCAGTAGAAATACACTGACTCTGAGCTTCCAAACACACATAGGAAAGGACAGACATACAATAGCCAGCAAAACTCCTATGGAAAAGGTAGCTAGAGTTGTGCAGAATGTTTCGTATGCAAAGTGAAATCACTGAATTTTGTCCAACTGGCAAAACACAGAAAAGGAAAAATAAACCTTTCATGCCAGTCTGCTTTTGCACATTCCCTTCACCCTAAGTGCCAAGCAGCTTTCAGCAGCACAACCTCTTTGCACAGAAGTTAGGTCCACAACAGGGGAAGAGGTCAAAGGGTAAATTCCACTTGTTGCAAAACCTCTTTGCGAGCTTAGGCTTCTCCACATGACCAGGGCCATTCAGCTTCGCGGGGGAAGAGGGGATCACACGGGCAATGCAGGAGAAAAAGGCAAAGAAAGCAAGTGAAGGGATGAGAGATCTCCTATAAAGCTTTAAAGTTGTCAGCTGCAGAAGCGTAACCTGTGAGCCCAACAGCTTGATGTGTCTTCCATAGCTACTGTCCAGATAGGCCCTCAACAAGATCCTAAAGATTAACATTTCTGGGCTTTGGGGACAGGGAAAAGGCTTGATCTGAATTTCACGGCCAGTTCCTCCATCTATACCAGACTAAACTGCTGAGCCTGAAGACTCCAACTCTGGTTGTTCACAATCTGGATTTAGCTTGGAATTTTGCAGTTTGAGGCCAAATGGATACAGAGATTTCCTATGAGGGGAATCTTCCAAGGCAACAAAGGTTATTACAGAGGACTAGTAAGGAAACAGGAAAGGTTTATTCTCAGTGAGTGAAGTAGTACTGTAATGTGTTTGGGGAGGGAAGGAAGGGGGAACAGGAAAAAGAAGTTCTCACCGTTTTGTGTGAGTGGGAGAGACAGAGTGATTGGGGACTGTCTGCTACTTTTTCAAAACCTATTTTTATCCTTGTTTTGGAAACAAATCCAAAAATGAGAGGAGAAAAATGCTAGTAAAAGTAAGTCATGCAAATAAAGACTCAACAGCAGAAGCAAAGCCTAAGTGTATTGGGTCTGGCAGTACCCCAAAAACAATGCTGTGAGGAACAAACAGGGTAGCAGCAACGACTCCTTCAGGCCTAACAAAACCTCAAATACAAAAATACATCCTCTTATTGAGATTTATCACATAATGAGACATCAGAATCTTTAGAGGCAAAACATGCAGTGCAGCTAATGGGGCTAAAGCTGTTGGAGAAAGCAGAGGTGATGAAACAGAAGACATTAAAGAGTCAGGCATCATGGATTACTTAACAATAGGAAAAAATCCCTCTGCCTTCATAACCAGAGCATCACAGAGATTCACTCTAGCATTCTGCTCTCACCTAAGGCTTGGGGTTGGCAGGAGAAAGAGACAGTTATATAGAGAGCAAAACCTGTCTTCTAGTTTTGGCAAGGACACCAGAAAAATCAAGTTGTGCCAGGTTCCCTCTGGGATGCCACTTTGAACTGGGGTACCACTGACGCCTCTGATTCACCAGTCTGGGCTCATTCTCAGCACTGTGCCGCTGTGATAAGTGGCAGACTGCTCCCAGTCTTACACTCCCACCAGCATTTGCACAGGCAGGGACACACCCAGCTGCAGTTACATGCAGGCTGACCAGCCACTGCATGAACCAACTGGGGGGAAGTGCTGGTCCCAGGCTAACAGTTATTTTTGCTTGGGGTGGCCAATGGAGAGGGGCGGCACATCCGGCTCTTCAGCGGCGGGTCCCTCACTCCTTCTGGGAGCGAAGGACCAGACACTGAATTGCTGCTGAAGACTGAACCTGCGGTGGTAGTGCTACAGATTGCGATCACGGCTTTTTTTCCCCCCCCTTTTTGCTGCTTGGGGTGGCAAAAATCCTGGAGCCGGCCCTGCGTACGAGTCCCTCTGGTCCCTCCAGTTCATCCGGGTACTCAGCTGCTGGCAGCTCCAGCTCTCCCTCCAGCTCCGGCTCCTCCAGTCCCTCTGGGTACTCAGCAGCGGGCAGTCCTGGCAGCCCCAGTCCTGCCTCCAGGTCAGGTTTCCTCTGGTCCAGGGCCTCCCCAGGTGCGGCAGCAGGGTCTGAAGGGAGCAGCCCACAGTCTGCGTCTGTCTCCCTCCCTGGTGCTGCCCTGGCTGAGCTAAGGGACCCGCCCTTTGTACTTCCTGTTCCATCCCTCCCCTTCCGGGGGGTGGAGTAAGCTTGGCCTGGCCCCGCCCACTCAGGCTGAGAGAACGGCTCTTTACCCTCAGGTTCAGAGGGAAGCCACCCTGGCTCCCTACACAGGGGATGTTGTGAAGGCAAAAAGTATAAGTGGGTTCAAAAAAGAATTAGATAAATTCACGGAGGATAGGTCCATCAGTGGGTATTAGTCAAGATAATCACCCATGCTCCAGGTGTCCCTAAACCTATGATTGCCAGAAGCTTGAACTGGACAATAGGAGATGGATCACTCAATGATTGCCCTGTTCTGTTCATTCTCTTTGAAGCATATATCACTGGCCACCATCAGACGACAGGATACTGGGCTAGATGGACCACTGGTCTGACCCAGTATGGCCATTCTTATGTTCTTATTATATACACACCACAGATGTAGCCAGTTTACAATCCCACCTCCCTTCATTCCAGCAACCTCAGGGGTTTGAGCATTGGCCTGCTAAACCCAGCGTTGTGAGTTCAATCCTTGAGGAGACCACTTAGGGATCTGGGGCAAAAATTGGTCCTGCTAGTGAAGGCAGGGGGCTGGACTTGATGACCTTTCAAGGTCCCTTCCAGTTCTAGGAGATTGGTATATCTCCAATTATTACCTTTACCTTTGTAACACCTTACTATCTACAAGGATCTGGCTTCCAGGGCTGTGAACATCTTAAACCCTTTGGTGAACAGAACAACTGTGAAAGTTAAAGGAACAGACATTTTATAGATAAGTTGTTTAAAAAAAGAAAAAGAGGGGTAAAAAAAAGGGAAAGACGTCTCCTGTTTTCTCAAACTCCCTAAAACATCTTGTCTGATTCAAAGCAAGTTTTTTTGGGGAAAAAAAGGTCTTATGGCAAGGGACTGCATATGCAAAATGTCATGTGGATTGATTTCTGAGGGAGAAATTTAAAGGGAGTTGGGGTAGGGTTGGATGGGGAAAATTGGGTTTATAATGGAAAACTTTGTCACAGCCTTCACTGTAGAGAGACTGTGGCTTCCCCATAATAGGGCATTTCCAATTTAAATTCCATTGCCTCTCAACCTGCTAATTGTGTTTCAAATTGCCCTACATGGTGCCAGAGGCAGTAATAAAAGTAAACAAAATTATGATAATAATACAAGTTTGGTTTTGTGGGGGTCTCCATAGTTGGGTGGCACCTAAATAAAACCATCTAAAGTGCCAGCAGTCAATCTGAGGTTTGGTTTTGGATTCATTTTTTTTGTTTGGGTTGGCTTTCAAGCAAGTCTAAAAATGGGTGGGGTGGGGTATGAGAACACAGAACCCTCTTATTCCTGTGGGATGGCTGTGTTTTATGGTGCTCTCCCTTTCCATTTGTGGTTAGTTTCTCCTTTGGGCTATTAACTATGATCAAGAGAGCAGACACCTCACCCACTTTGAAACTCTTCAGTGTGCGTGTGGCAGGGAGGGGGCTTGGCTTGGTTTGGCTTAGGAATTAGCGCAGGAGTGGAAAAAAAATAAGGGTTCTCTTCCCAGTTGGTGAATTTGCTAGTGAATTGCTGTGTGACCTGGGACAAGTTGTTTCTCTATCTGTAAAACAGAAACTTTTAGTGAGGCATAAAGTTTGTTGAGATCTTTTTATGAAAGGTGTGATATTAAGTTAGAGTATAAAAGCATCTCCTTCATGCCCTATTTACACCAAAGATCATTCCAACAAATAAACTTACTGCCTCTGAAGAGCCCAATATCTTGCTTTACACAGCAAGTAACAGCAACTGTAAACAACCAAAGATATTAATTTGAATCACCAGTATGTTGTGAGTTGCAGTATTCTTGCTCAAATAGATGGGGTCATTCAGGGAGTTTAGGAATATTGTGGCATTCTTACTATAGGCAAACTTGAAAAGGGTGTTCTGTTTTGTGTTTTTCCCTCGCTGCAAATAAACACTGTGCACAGTCATGCCCAAACCTTTCAGGTAGCTGTGCACAGAATTCTTGGGTAAAAATGTTTTTGTTACAGTGCCTATGTGACTTAAGTGTCCAAGTCCCCTAGATTTTCAATGTGACTCAGGTGCTTTTGACAATTTTACCCTCCTCAGGGGCAGCTCTAGCTTTTTTGACGTCCCAAGTATGGCAGTCAGGCAGCCTTCGGCGGCTTGCCTGTGGGAGGTCCCCAGTCCCGTGGATTCGGCAGCTTGCCTGCGGGAGGTCCGCCGGTCCTGCAGTTTTGGCGTACCCACTGCCAAATTGCCACCAAATCCGTGGGACCGGTGGACCTCCCACAGGCAAGCTGCTGAAGGCTGCCTGACTGCCACCCTCGCAGGGATTGGCAGGGCGTCCCCCGTGGCTTGCCGCCACAGGCACGCGGTTGGAGTGCTGGTGCCTGGAGCCGCCGCTGACCCTTCTGTCTATTTTGCACAAAGACTGTGCAAGGGTTTCCCCTACTCCTTGAACTTCTCTACATTTGGAATTTTTCCCTGAAAGTTTCCACTGTTGCCCCCACCAGTTCAGCTCCACCAATGGCAGCAATGGTTGCAAGTCAGTGGAGACAAGGTGCCTGCAGCTGCCAGCATTTTAAGCACCAAATGCCACATACACCTGTTCTGGGCAGGGTTGGATGACACGATGCTTGAAATGCCAGTCAACTTTCCTGGAGCCCTGTCTATATTCATGCTGTCAACAGTGGAGCTACCCTGGTGTGAGCAAAGTGGGATTTTTTTTTTATAGAGAAAACAGGTTAGTGTAGGCAGATCTTCAATGGATGTCATTTGGCATACCTCCATAATGATCTGGCCCACAGTTTCCAGATCTTTATTGGGGATGCATATTTGTTTAACTCATTTCTCCTCCCTCCACTATTGTGGATTTGCTGTGCACCAGTTTGATTCTGGCCTCCATCCCAGAGCTGGCTGCACATCATGAGTGTTGTACATATCTAGGCCCCAGTCCTATCATCAGATCCATGAAGGCAGAGCCCTGTGCCTGTACAGAGCCCCACTGAAGTTGATAGCGCTCTGCATGGGCGTAAGGCTATATCTGGGGCTATCGTTTGCAAAGCACACAGGGATATCTCTGGATGAAAGAAACATTTAAGTTACTACTTTTATATTTTAACAGCTATGTTTGATTGCCTTAACAAGACAACCAGTGAAATGAAATCCATGGCTTCCGGATATTTTAGGATGGGAATGAGGAGGGATGAATCCAGATGGAACACCTAGGGCACGGACCCTTAATGGACTGGGTAAACAGCAGAAGTGAGGCAGTTGCGAGGTTTATAGCTGACTTTATTCATTTGCCCTAAATATCTTATTTTGTGATTTGTGCTGATTCTTCACTTTGTGGGATTAGTTACAGTTCACTGTAAGTTCTAACTGTATTTCCATGTAGTGTGTTAAGGCCTGATTCAAAAGTAGTTATATTTGATAAAAAACAGATGTTCTTAAAAGAGACTCTCTCCTTCACAGTACAAAACATTATTCTTATAAATTTTGTAAGGTACATACAATTTCTAAGCACAGCATCTCCCTGCATGACATACAACATTATTATATTTTACCCTGTTGAGGGACTTTTAAGTCCTGGGGTCATCACCTCTCTGCTTTATGAGAAACGGAGAAGCACATGGTTCTAATTTTATCTTCAACCCTGCCCTCATGCTCACATGTATGTTTACAATACGGTTCATCGGTTGACCCTTCACTCCATTTAAAATATTAGCTAACATTTTTCAATCCCAATCAGGGCTGTTCATGGTGATTAGCTTTTCGACCAGTTGTTTTCCTTACTGAATTTCGACATGTGCAGCTTAGCCAAAAGCCCTTTACTGGTTTTCTAGTTTGGAAACAGCAACAAACACCACCATATTTAGCACTGATATTTCTGCTCTTGTTATTACACTGTGCACTTCACAGCCTTCCTTACAAAATATCACCAGACTTTTAGGGAGACGGGAAGTGTTATTTAGTGGTTATAGATGCACACTGGGAGCCAGCAGATCTAGATTCAATTCCTGGCTGCTGCTGCATCACTGAGAGACTTCAGGCAAGTCAATGGGGGGAAGGAGGGAGGTCAGATTACACTTTGGGGGTGGTGCAGAGCTGCACAGCCTACTGGAAATGTTCCAAGAAGGACTTTGGCTGAGGGAGACACTATTCCGTCCAGAGCACCAGGATCCCAGAGAGAAATGTGCATGCTCCTTCATCAGGATGGTAGCATGCTCCCCTTTCAGTGTCTAGCCAGTTCACTGTCCAGTGGGAGGGGACATGTCCACACCTCCTCCTCCATATGCCCTTTGGCCTGTGCTCCGGCATGTGCTCAGAGGGAGCAGTCTTTGCACTTTGGGGAGCCAAGGGTCTGCAACTGTTCCTGGCCTTCATGTGCTGCTGAGAAGTGGGAAACTCCTGGACACCTCCTCCTCCTCTGCACAACTATCAGTCATAACCTAGCCCTTAATCTGTACCTCATCTTCAAGGTGGGACTACACCTACCTGACTACAGGGCTGGTGTGAGGCTTAATTAATTAAAGCTTTGAGCTCCTCAGAGGGAAGGTGCTTAGAAATGCCAAATGCCACCCTGCTATTTTGTATAGTCTTATTTATGGAGGAGGCCTCAAAATGGATACATTGTAAGTCAAGCTGGTCCAAAACCAACCAACCAACCAACCAAACCCACAATTCAACACAAAACCTTTTAGTCCTTTTTAATTTTTTGGAGAATATTTTGAAATTAAGGATTTCTTAAAAGAAAAAAGCAGATTTTAAAAATATATTTTTGGACCCCTCTCCCCGAAAATGTGAGGAAATGTTCCCCTTCTCTCCGTGGTTTACTCCCCTCCCTTTTTCCATTAGAAAAGTGGGGGAAAAGTTTTTTTTAAAAAAGGTTAAGTGAGAGAAAGAAAACTACTTTCAGAGAACACAGCACTTTCATTTTTAAGTGGTAAGCATTAAAAGAACACGTTATATCACTTTTTAGCTCTCTTTCTCTTTAAACACGGGAAAGTAACACTGACATTTTTCCAGTTGAAAAAAATAATTAAAAAGTAAGTGAAAGAGGCTTATTTAAGCCATCTTTTCTTTGATGTTTTAATCTCCCTGTCCCCCGTTATGTTTTAATCCCCATTGGAAAAAAAGGGGATAGGAAAGAAAGTAAAAAGGTAGGAGAAAGTATCTTTTCCCTCTCACTTTTGTTTCACTTTTGATTTCCCTCCACATTTTTCCAGTGGCCAAAAAAAGAAAAAAAAAAAGAAAACATTTTAAAGGAAGGTAAAGTGTAATTTTCCCCATTGTGGGCATCACAGATACAATCATGTTATAACTTGGCAAATAACTCTGTTTTAATAACATCCCCTGTACTCTCAAACTAATTTATAAGCGTCCAATCCTGCAAACTTTGTCGAACTGAGTAGTCCTAGTGAAGTTAATGGGATTACTCATATGAGCTGGTGTTGGAGGATCATACCCTAAAATCTGAATTATTTCTATACTCATAGAATTCATTTAATTTAATTGTTTACCTTTTTCCTCTTGCCTGCAATTGCCAAAAACATCCACATCTTGCCAAAATGCTTGGCAATCTTGTGTCTGAGGAGTTGATGCCAATGAAACTGCTACTGGAGTAGCACTAATGTCCAGCATTGCTGGCTCCTTTCCTTAAAGCAATTAAGATATCATGCCACCTCTGCCTTCCACCATCTCTGACTTTATGATCCTGAACATGGAGTGCGGTATAAAATCAGTCAAAGCCAATATCAACAAGGAGGCTACCAGTTGCCATGTTTGCAATTTACTAATCACGTGGCCTTACTCTGACTTCATGCGGAGAATAGATGTATATATCATTCCAGAGATAGCTACAAACTGGAACATATTACTAACCTCCATATGAAACTATTTCCAAAAGCCTTTAATGCAACACTTTACATTGTTTATTTTGTGGTTTGTGCACAATTTTAAGATGCATCAGCTTGTTGGAATTGTGCCATTTAGTCATACATGATAAAGCTGCATTTTTCTCTTCAATTGCTGGGTAAAAAGCTAGAGTGAAAGAAGATGCACAGGTAAGGTTTACTGGTGCAAAAACCAAATTCTGATAGATTAGTCTGATGCTAAAAGATGTGGGATCTCCTGCCTCTCATTTTCACCAATACATGGTGAAAGCTTATTACTGGAAGCTTTTGTTTAGTGCCCGCATTGCTTTTTATTCCGATATTTCTTGTGACAGTGAAGAGCAGATACATTTGCCACACGGTATTCTGTCTATAGACTGTCCCGAATGAGAAAAATGGTACTAGTTGTATCTGCTTTAGACAAAAGGAGGATTCAAATATGGGCATACAAATTCCTTTTCTTTAACCATTGATAGAAACAGTATAATAACAATGCATTGAATTTACACAGCACCTTGTATCTACGTCTCACAAAATTCTTTACAAACATAAATGTACTCTCATAACACATTGGGGGCAGAAGGGCAGAAAAGGAGGGTGTATTATTGTCCATGTTTTACAGATGGGGAAAATGAGACAGAAACTGTCTCAAGATCACATTCAGTCAGTTACAGTGCAAGGAGAAGATCCCAGGTATCCTGACTCCTAATTATGTGTTTTATCCATACCAGCTTACTTTCTTCTCCTGGATCATAAATTAACACACAGTTTATGCTTCACACAATATTTTTCAGTTGAGGGTAGTGTACAGGAATGGCTCTGAGCTGTGGAAAGTGGTTGGGAAAACTACATCAAATTCTATTAATATCAAGGCCTCTTTTTATGCCTGAAGAGCTTTCTGCCTTCTGCTGCTGGTGCCAATCTACTCTTGGCAGCTGGAAGAATGCCAAGCTCTTGAGTGTCTCATGCCAACCTAACGGATAACATTTCTTGTGTAGGAGTACACAAGGCAATACATTGCTTTTGTGGGTGATTAAATGCTGGAGCAAAGAGGAATATCTTGTGAATATACTTCCATGGCCATGAAAATTACTGCCACAGTAAACTGCAGCAGGCCCAGTGTTTTGACCTCGTAGGGGTAATGGGTTAAATCAATCCCATGGTTTCAGGAAATCTATGGACCAAGTTCACTGGTGACACACAAAGGAGTCAAAAGGATGGTGCCTTGTTATCATGGTGACTGGTGCACAATAGATGAAAAGTGTAAGATCTAATAGAGAATGAAGCTGGTTTATTTTACAGGCTCCTGTTGGTTGCTTTTCCTACCTTTCTGCCCCTTGTTGTGTAAATTACTCCAGCTTACACTCATGCAGACTTACTCACATGTAACACCAACATTTACATCTGCTCTGAATTTGACACCAGGTGTTTCAAACCTGATCCCTATAATTGTAAACCCAAACTAGACCTGTAGGGATTTCTTTGGATTAGCCCTAGACACAGAGTGCTTCCGAAGGGATGGGCAGTCAGGAGCAGGTTTACATTTGTTGGTATGACTAAGGGTACGTCTACACTACGGGACTATTCCGAATTTGCATAAACCGGTTTTGTAAAACAGATTTTATAAAATCGAGTGTGCGCGGCCACACTAAACACATTAAATCGGTGGTGTGCATCCACGGTCCGAGGCTAGCGTCGATTTCTGGAGCATTGCACTGTGGGTAGCTACTCCGTAGCTATCCCATAGTTCCCGCAGCCTCCCCCGCCCCTTTGAATTTCCGGGTTGAGATCCCAGTGCCTGATGCGGCAAAAATCATTGTCGCGGGTGGTTCTGGGTAAATGTCGTCAGTCACTCCTTCCGCTGGGAAAGCAACGGCAGACAAGCATTTCATGCCTTTTTTCCCTGGATTGCCCTGGAAGATGCCATAGCATGGCAATCATGGAGCCTGTTTAGCCTTTTGTGACTGTCACCGTATGTGTACTAGATGCTGGTCACAGAGGCGATTCAGCAGCGCTACACAGCAGCATGCTTTTGCTTTTGCATGATAGCAGGGATGGTTATCAGCCATATTGTACCATCTACCATACCATAAATTGGTAATAAGATGATTGTGGCTACCAGTCCTTTTGCACTGTTCCATTTGCTGCTGTCATAAGTGCCCCTGGCTGCTCTTAGCCAGGGGCGCAAAAGCCAAAATTGGGAATGACTCCCTGAGTCAATCCCTCCTTTTTGGTATCTAAAAATAGAATCAGTCCTGCCTAGAATATGGGCAAGTGTACTAGAGAACCACTGTATAATAGAACCAAAGAGCACAGCTGCTCTGTGTCAGATCCTGCAGAAATTATGAGCTGTATTCTATTCACAGGGGGTGCTCCTGCAACAACCCCACCTGTTGATTCCGTTCTTCCCTCAGCCTTCCTGGGCTACCGTAGCATTGTCCCCCCACTTGTGTGATGAAGTAATAAAGAATGCAGGAATAAGACACAGTGATTTGTTAGTGAGATATGAGTGGAAGGCAGCCTCCAGCTGCTATGATAGTCCAGACAGGACAGTAAGGAGTGTGTAGGAGAGGAGCCCAGCATCCCTCTGCTAGTTCAGGGCACTTGAATCTTTTCTTTACACATGAAGGGTGGGGGCTGATGGAGCTCAGCCCCCTGTTTCTATGACGATGATGGTTATCAGCCATATTGCACCATCTACCATGAAAAATTAGGACCAGGCGCCCTTGATCGACCTAACAGATGCTGGTCATCATGGTTACCAGTCCTTGTGCACTGCCCCTTTGCCAATAGGCTGATGACGAGGACGGATACCAGTCGTATTGTACCATCAGTCAGCCATAGCGTGGGGGGAGCAAGGATGTTGGTGTTGAGTGCTGCACCATCGCGTCTATCTGCAGCATTCATTAAAGATAGGGTGACATGTAAAAGAGTCAAGAGAGGATTGTTTTCCTTTCACTTCTGGGGGTGGGTGGGGTGCGTAAATTGCCGAGCTATGCCCTGACCCACCGCGACACTGTTTTTGACCCTAGAAGCATTTGGAGCTCAGCCAAGAATGCAAATGCTTTTCAGAGACTGCAGGAACTGTGGGATAGCTTGAGTCCTCCAGTCCATGAGCGTCCATTTGATTCTTTGGCTTTCCGTTACGCTTGTCACGCAGCAGTGCGCTGAGTCCCTGCTATGGCATCTGTCTGGAGATATTTAAAAAATGATTTTGAATGTCGTCTTCTGTAACGGAGCGCTGATAGAACAGATTTGCCTGCCCTTACAGCAATCACTGATTAACTGCATCACCACCCGTGCTGATCAGAGCTCCACGCTGGGTAAACAGGAAATATTCAAAAGTTCGCGGGGCTTTTCCTGTCTACCTGGCCACTGCATCCGAGTTCAGAATGCTGTCCAGAGCGGTCACTGGTGCACTGTGGGATACCGCCCGGAGGCCAATACCGTCGATCAGCGGCCACACTAACCCTAATCCGATATGGTAATATCGATACTAGCGTTACTCCTCTCGTTAGGAGGAGTACAGAAACCGGTTTAAAGAGCCATTAAAATCGATATAAGGTGCCTCCTAGTGTGGACGGTTGTGGCGTTAAATCGGTTTTACGCTCCTAAAACCGGTTTAAACGCGTAGTGTAGACCAGGCCTAAGATCCAGGGGGGAAACAGGACTTGGAGGCAGTTCAAATAGGATATAGCAAGAGGCTCTTACAGGGGGGAGGGGAAGCTGTGTTTGTTTTGAGGCTTTCTGTATAGGGAAGAAACTGCAGTATCACCAGTGTGGGTCAGATCAGCCTCTTGTTGAGAAGGCAGGGCAGGTATCACTGCAGAGATGAGAACACCAGTGCAGATTACTTGAACTTGCGTATGCTGTGATCAAGAACTCTGGGTCAGAACCTGAGCGGGTGTAAATTGCTCTAGCTCCATTAAGGCAAAAGAGCTACACCAGTTTACACCAGCCAAGGCTCTTTCCCTTTGTTTTAATATCCTCCTGGTTTCATCTACTCTTGTCTGTCTACCTCTTAGCTCTAGAACACCTCACCTCTGGTCCTAAAACCTGGCAAGCAGAGGAAGCGCATGAGGCTAGAGAACTTTAGGACTACTTCATTGTTTCTTAGTGGTGGCAGGAAAGCATGGGTAGGGAGAGGAGTTCAATAGAAATACAATAGTAGCTCCTGTAAGGCTCCATCCACTTTGCTACAGTATGCAGCTGGATAAAGGTAATAACTGGAGATATACCAATCTCCTAGAACTGGAAGGGACCTTGAAAGGTCATCAAGTCCAGCCCCCTGCCTTCACTAGCAGGACCAATTTTTGCCCCAGATCCCTAAGTGGCCCCCTCAAGGATTGAGCTCACAACCCTGGGTTTAGCAGGCCAATGCTCAAACCACTGAGCTATCCCTCCCCCTTCAGATGTAGCTGTATTTTCAAATGAACTACATTTTAGACAACGCAGTATGGCTAGGGAACTGGACTGGGACTCAGGGGACTAGTTCTTTCACTGACATGCTGTGTAACTTTGGGCATGTTTTCACCCCTCTGTGCCTGCTTCCCCTCCCACCCTTTGTCTGTTTTGTTTATTTCATTGATGAGCTCTTCTGTACGGGACCTGTGTCTTACTCTGTGTTGGTAAAGAGCTTAGTGTGATGAGGATTGGGCCTCTGGGTGCTACCATAATACAAATAATTACCGTTAACAAATAAAAAGCATCAATATGTATTTCACTTTAAAATAAGAAGCACTTTGTTGACCATCTCACTTATGCAGAGAAAAACAGTTTTTATGTATTTCAAAATCAATGAGAACATCATGCCTAAACTAACTTAGAAGGAGCTGGTTTGAACCTTTAGACCACTGTAATAAACATACCAAGAAATGGTTAAGTACCATATATTACACACACATGAAGCTATTGTTGAACTTCAGAAAACAAGATAGCTGGCCATTCACTCCATTAAAATGGTTTGAAAATATTAACTCTATTGAGGGTGATTTATTTGTATCTGATCTGGGGAAGGAAAGGAACTTGACAAAGTGAAAATGTACTTTCAGACTCTGAATGTAGCAGATGTTGTTTTGGTCACTTCCAGCTGGCTGTGAATTTAAAGCCCCAGAACTGTGGTTTAGTATATGGTACAAGTGTTGGCTGAATTTATGTTGGAAAAAAAAGAAGAAGCTTGCATGCAGAACCTGGCATGCATTGTTAAAAAAAAACCCATGTCTGTCTTCAATTATTTTCCATTACAGCATTGTCTGTATATAATTGTTCCATGTTTTCCATTATAGAGTGCCAAATGAACCAGTATGTTAGAGTATAGAATGTACAAATTCCATTGGTAATGCTGTCCTGTCTCAGTAAACAACATGTAACACAAATCTCACATGACCTGTATGACGTTCACATAGAATTAATCTGGATTTTTCAAATGTACAACATTATTTACCATAACTTCCAACAACAACTGAGACAAATGGCCAAGCAACATACCCAGGCAATGGAAGCTTTGACTCTGATTTTAATAGGAGCAGGACTGGGCCATAACTTGTCACTCAAGAAGCTCTGGTACATCTGGAACCTGAACTTGTACATGCAAACAGACACTTGCTTATGTAAAACAGACAGCAGCATACCTAACTGCTCCTTTTTGTGCATGAAAACAGGCATTCTGCGCAGTCAGTGCATGTGCATTTTCTGCAGTCCCATATTTGAAGACTTGGCCCTAAATGTAATTTCAAACTAAGCCGAAATCATAGCGAGTGTCTCCAAAATACACAGGAATTGGAGCATAAACAGCCCCCCCTCGCCCTTGCCATAAGGCACCCCCTTACTCCCTTGTGTTGGCTACTTGAACCACAGACAGCAGTGTGGGGCAGAGAGCAGCCTCTGTCGGGCTGTTACGTCACCTCGCACAAGCAGGCAGGATGGAGCAGGCAGTGGGTAGAGCCTTGGGTACATAGCTATGCCAGTGGACCAAGGAAAGTACACTATGCCAGGGATGGACTTGGACTTGATACAGGATATTTTTCTCCTTGGAGCAAGGGGGAATCTGGAAGGCAGATTTCGACTCTGTCAGCTACAGGCTGCTCCTTGCTTGGGGCTCATGGCAAAGCCAGTGTAGTTGCAAAACAATTTCGTTTTCAAAATCTGTAATTAACCAACTACACCTCTACCCTGATATAACGCGACCCAATATAACACGAATTAGGATATAACGCGGTAAAGCAGTGCTCCGAGGGGGCAGGGCTGCGCACTCGGCGGATCAAAGCAGGTTCGATATAACGCAGTTTCACCTATATCGCGGTAAGATTTTTTGGCTCCCGAGGACAGCGTTATATTGGGGTAGAGGTGTAATTCATTTAATCAGAAAGTTAAATATATGGCCAAGAACAATTACAGCGTACAAACAAAGTAGTTAATGTACCTTGATTCTAATAATATATGTATAAACATCATTGCCTAAGGGGTAACAGTAAGTAAATCAGGCATGTAGTTAACTATTTGGGTTTGTGAATTAGTGGTACCCACACTGGAAACAGTGTGATTACACTATATGTGCAATGTAACTATGCTGTAATTATGCTTCCCTCATTATATGACCAAACCATCAAGATGTGCACGTTTAGACAAAGCAAATTATGATTTTAGTGTTAGAAACCTTGTCCTACCTTATCTGTTTCTCTTTTTTTTGGCCAAAAGTTTCTCTCACTAGTCTAAATTCTAGATTGTAAACTTTTTGGTACTGCCAGCTCATTTCAAGATGTTGATGCTTGAATGTATTCACACACTGAAACATGATGTGACCTAGTAATAGAAACTAAACCAAAGTTATCACCAGAAAGGTATGATTAGGGCACTTAACCTTAATGAGGTGAGCAATGACCAACCCAGACTGACCCCAGTCAGATAAGTAATTTTAGGCAGAAGTTTCAAAAAGGTGGGGGAGTTGTGATTTTCTATGGAAAATACTCAGCTCATATCAGAGCCATTTGTTAATTGAATTTGGCAGAAGTTCCTTGTTTCTTTACATTATCAGCACATTCAGAAACCAAAGCTGGATCAGCTAATGGTAATGGAGCAAAATGGTCATACATAATTCTTTCAATGGGATTTCTTTTTAAAGCTGCTGTTGTATGGAACCAGAGCAATAGCAGCACATTTCTCTGGTAAACACATGTTTTCAGTACAGCTGTTGCTACTTGTTTACTCTGAAAAAAAATGCAGTGAATAATTTGGAACACAGGAACTGTAACATACCGTACATTTATAGCTGAATGCTCTGTATAAAGTTGGTTATTTCATCAGAGCAGTGCCAATAACACGTGCTTGTTCTGAAATCACGTCTCATGAGGGATAGAACAGCAGGTTTTATATTCACCCACCAAACAACAGCTTTTCAAATATTATATGCAAGTGAAGAGGCTACTTATAGCAAGAGATCAACCAATATTGTAAGCTCTTTGAGTGCGCGTTTGTACAACATCTAGCACAACCGGGCCCCAATCTCGACTGGGGAGTTTGGGTGCTATTACAATAATTAAACTGGAACCATTTATCCAAATATATTTGATTTTAGGAATCTGACTACAAATCATACCCACTGCTGCTACTGTATTGCAAAGTCAAATCAAAATGCACCACTGGGCTTTGCCCATCTCCACTACTGATTAAAGGGCCAAATTTGCCACCTTTACTTGTGTTGAGTAGCACTGTAAGGTGGTGGCCTCTCTCACCAACCCATGGAAGAAGCAGTGCCACATCTGAGTTCATTTCAGGACCTTGTCTCAGAAAATGTTCTATTATTCAATCACAAACACAAAAAAACAAAAATTTCCTCGGCCAACATGGGCTTCTCTTTCAAAGGCTTTCCCCTTGCCTCTCCTAGTCCCCAGAAAGAGGACATACCCTTACCTTAAATCCCTTGCAGCATTATATGACTGGCCTTAAGCCTTTTCTGGCTGCTAAATCCTATCACAAGCACCTTTCTCTGTGAGAAGGTCCACTGACTTCAAGTGAAGCTGCCCATGAGTGCTCAGCACCTCTAAAGGTCAGGACATTTTATTTGGATTGAGGCACCTAATCTTAGGCCCCCAAGTTTGAACAGTTTGGCTATACTGTAGATTTTTCCATATAAAACTTTTTTCAAAGCATTGGTTATTCAGAAAAAGTAAGAACTCAAGGGAAATGCACTAAATTTTCTCCTTGCATGTCTGTGTCCATATAGACATAGTTTGGCCCACAACAGAAGTTTACGGTTCGGCCTCAGTGCTGCAAAAGGAACTATATAGACGGACACCTATGCCTGGGCATAGACCCATTGTCTTTACTGAGGCTCCACTCAGACATAGGGATCTGTCTATAAAGTTCTCCACAAAATCAAGGCATAGGTGGCAGCATTCAGAATCGAGCTCTCCTCAAGTTCTCCAAGTATAAGATAGCTGTTAAAATATAGTTTAACATCTTTTCTCAGGTAGAAGACAATATGACCCATTGGGAAGACCTTATATACCAAAATAAAGCCATTGTCATGGCTTACTGCACTGAAAAAAAGTTCAAGGGTGAATTGAAGACAATAGGGGTTTTGCCATTGACTTGAGTGTGTGTGTGTGTGTGTGTGGGAAATCAGGATTTTACTCCAGATGTTTATACATGATCCACAACCATCACCACAACATTTGTACCCTTTAGTGATGTCCGAAGTGGGAAGAAGAAAAATAAATAGCTTATGAAATGCCCCAATGAATTTCATGCCTTTCCATGAGGAGCATGATTTACACATGTTACAAAATCAGCAAGCACACAAAATGACTTTTGCTGATACGGAGAAGCTACATCTGTACTATTCCCATGTCACATCTTACCCCAAGTCTAGGATTCCAAAGTAACATTGGATCAGAAAACCGAAATAAGGAGCAGGGGGCTGCCCTCAGCTATGTGGCCTGGAGAGGAGCAAGAATTAGGGCCCACATTATTCCTGTAATTTTAAACATGCTGATGTTCTTCCATGCCTTCTCTGCACATGGGGCTCCATCGGATAACTGAGGAGTAGCAACTCTCTGCAGCATGCCTCTTTAGAAATCCATAGGATATCTAAATAAAAATCCATCTGGGACTTACAGTGTTAACTGCCAGGGGGAGTCCCCTCTGTGGCGTCTTCTGCACAGTGATATGCACATCAAATGGGAGCATGATGGTTCAGAAACAAGTCATGCTTCTCAGCATGAAGGCTTTAATATTGTAGGGGAAAGCCCCTAACTCCCCAAAGGATCTTGAGCACAAACTCTCCACTTCTTCCACAAGGCCAGTCACCCCTCCCGCCTGAAGGGGAGAATATCGCCGAAGAACTGTAGATATTTTAATTTGATTTTTTCCATCCCCTTCTGTGTATTTTTCCAGTGTAGCATGGAGCCCAGAGGATTAGAAAAAAGTCAGATCTGAGTCTTCTGAACTGCGGTTGTATTTTCAATGGTGACATATACTGTGTTCTACCTCTGCATTTAATTAATACTACAATACAAATCCTCTCACTTGTTACTGTATTTGTGTAATGTGCAAATTCAACATGAATGGTTATTTGAGAGAATCTAATCTAATACATTTCCAAAGAACATCAGGTTTTAATTTAAAAAAAAAAAATCGCTCTCTAGTATACAGCCCAGATGAGTAAGGCCTGGTCGACACTAAAAAGTTAGGTTGACCCATCTATGTTGCTCAGGGGTGTGAAAAATTCACACCCCTGAGCAACATAAGGAAGCCAACCTAACCGCCAGTGTAGGCAGTGCTAGGTCAATGGAAGAATTCTGTTCACCTAGCTACTGCCTCTCTGGGAGGTGGAGTACCTACCCATCAGCTTAGGTAGTGTCTACAATGAAATGCTACAGCGGCGCAGCAGTAGGGTTGCCAATAGAGTGACCAGATAGCAAGTGTGAAAAATCAGAACAGTGAGTGGGGGGTAATAGGAGCCTATATAAGAAAAAGCCCCAAATATCAGGACTGTCCCTATAAAATCAGGACATCTGCTCACCCTAGTTGCCAACTTTCTAATTCCAGAAAACGGAACACCTTCGCCCTGCCCGTTGCCTCATCCCTTCCCTGAGGCCCTGCCCCTACCTCGCCCCTTCCCAAGGCTCCATCCCCGCTCACTCCATTCCCACTCCCTGCATTGCTTGCTCTCCTCCACCCTCGCTCACATGCTCATTTTCACTGCAAGGCCCAAACACGCATATTTACTGTTTTGACAGATGTATTATGCAAGTTCAGGTTTTATTTGTTACAGGATGCTAGAGGTGGCAGCAAAATAGACAAAAAGGGTAATTTTTTAAATAATAAAATTTCAGAAAGGTTTTCATGATTCTTTCACTCCCATCTTCCCATTTTTTGTAACCAGCTCCATGTTTTTTGTTCACTAAAGTTATGGTAAATTTATGTATTTAGGACCAGACATTATCACAGCTGCAATGGTTCCATTAAAGGTCCACTCCAAATACAAATCCATAAAGCACAACCACAGAAATGCACACCTGTCCAGATACCTATATAATTAAATCTGTAGAAACTGACACCCACACCTACATGCAGATACACACGTGTATTTATGTGTACACATCTAGCATGCACTAACACATATACTTCCACTTTATTTATTATTACAATTGTTGTTTAGTGCCTAGAGACCCCAACTAAGATCAGGGCTCCAGGGTGGTAGGCGCTGGACATACACAAAAAAAGAGAGTCTGCAACAAAGAGTTTATAATGTAGCTAGACAAAGGTGGGGAGAAATGTATGATACATCAGCTCTTCTGCAATTACTAGTCAACGACATTCACTTTTTAAGAAATAATACATTCTTTTAGTTCCCTTCTTTTTTAAAAATGTGTTCTGAAATGAATACACATATACTTTATGTCATCAATTTTTTTGTGCGTAAGCCAGAAAAAGGAATAAAAGTCAGAGTTAGGCTGTAAATTTTATTCACACAGGTATACACACATGCGGCAATACACACACCTCCCTACACAAAGACACACAGTCTTTACACACATACAGTGCATGCATGCACACACTTACTCACACAGAAAAACTTTTTCATACACTTTTCCAGGGGCTGCCTGAATCACCCAACCAGCAAGGGAGCAGGGTGGGCTGGAGGGGAAAAGTTGGGGTGGGTGTGGAGGAGAGAGGATAGGGAGGGAAAGAGGTCAAGGAAAGAGCAAGGTGGGGGTAAGAGGGGGCAGTGAAGGAGAGAGGAGGGGGTATGTGGGATGGATGGGGATGCAGGAGGCTACAGGTGCATGAAGATGTGGGGGGCACAGGGGTATATAGGAGCATAATGGGAGTGAAGCCACGTATGGCGGTGAATGGGGTGCAGGGCTGTGGGGGTTGAAGGACATGTAGGTGGTGACTCTGGGAGATGGAGAGGATGGGTGGGAGAGTGTTGTAAGAGGTACAGGGCTGGGATGGGTAGGTGTAGGGGGGCAGGATGGGATGGGACAGGGAGGGATGCAGTGAGGGGGATAGGGGTGGGGGGATGGGACGAGGAGGGATGCAGTGAGTGGGGGATGGGGCTGCAGCCCCATTCCCAGCACTTGGAGATGGGGATACACATAACTCCAACTCCCGGGTGCTGGCAATGGGGCAACGGACCACAATTCGCCGCAGGGCACGCGCCGCAGCTCGAGCCCAGCCACGCGAGGAGAAGAGGGACGGCTGGGCAACAGTGGGAGAGGCATGCACCACACGACCCCTCTCAACAGCCACCTGCTGAGCGCTTGAGTGGTGCTACTTCCTCCCCTGCCCTGACCCAGGCAATAGGAGCTGCACCTGAGGGTGGGGCAGCACACAGCCCTCCCCAGCGGACCCTAAGGCTCGGAGCTGGACATGCCGGCTGCTTCATGACCCAGGAGCCACATGGTCCGTGGTGCAGTGGCTAGCAGGGAGCCTGTCAGCCCCACTGTGGCGCCCTACAAACTGGACATTCAATGGCCTGGTCAGCGGTGCTGACCGGAGCTGCCAGGATCCCTTTTGGACCGGGTGCTCCAGTCCCACACACCTGGTCACCCTACGCAGGAGAAGCACTGCAGCTTTGCCACTATAGCATTTCAAGTGTAGACTAGCCCGGTGACAACGCATATGAGTCAGTATTACTGAAATTTAGAGTGAAGAGTTGCAGAATTGTGCCCAGGTTCACACTTTTCCTTTCCTGTGGCCAGGATACGAAGTGGTTCAGAAGAAATACACAATTGGAAAATCTTCTATAAAGCCCATAAACTCAGGCTTTGCATAATCAGGTATTTGTATCTAAATGATAGGACACCTTCCTTAAATATAATTACAGAGAGAAAGGAAGCTTTATGGACAGTTCTGGTAGCTAAGAGGAAAGGGTAGCAGGTGATTGGACAAAGATCAGGTTATGGGTATTTGTTACTGGAGGTGGGGAGTTCTGGAGCATTTGAGGGATCAAGTTGGGGTTTTCTCAGGGGCATGCACAGTGGTTTGTTAGCGGAGACTTGGGCTGTAGGGACTTTGTGGTGTTTTGGCAGCTGGTGTCACTGAACAGCGACATGTGAGATTTGGTGGCTGGGGTTTGGATTGGGGCTCCTGTCCTGAGTACATTTTGATGCCATTGGTGATGCTGACAGTGGGGGAAACCTAAAGCTAGGCTTTGTAAGCCAGTTTCCAAGGTTCAGTGTCTTGAAGCAGAACGAATCATATTTAAACACAATAATTTGATAGAGCTTTTCAAACCCAAGGTTTCAAACCCTTCAATCTCTCTCTTTCTCTCCTCCTCCACCCCCAGACTTGAACTGCACTCATAGAAGTCAGATATGTGGTTGTGAAAAACTGGGCCTTAATGTTTAAATATTAACCATAAACATTTCCCCACTCTACTTTTAAACCAGTACGAAAGCAGCCTTTCATCAAGAGGCCAGGAGATCAGAAATACTAATTGTAACTGAAAGCTAAAGCGGGTATGGGACCAATCCACAAAATTCAAATCTGTTACCAAACTTCAAAGATCGCGAAGGTTCAGAACCCCAATTTTGGTTCAGTTAATTAAATAGCTAGACAAGAAGTTTGGGGGTGTTCAGATTTGGGGTTGTGATTTGAGCTCCTCAGGGGACGTTGATACAACCCGTTCAGCTGTGAAGTACGGATCCAAATATCAAAGTGTGGAGAGAAGGGTTTCAATTCTGGGGTAATGCTTCAGGTCCATGTCTATCAAAACCCAAAACATATACAGTTGTACATGATGATGAACATTTCTTACCAGGACATCCTTTTGGACTCAGCAACATGAGTGCAGTTTTCTTTTCAGGAGAAAATCGAGTCATGTAAGTTATGGCTATAGCTCTGCTCTGTGCTGGAGCTCTGGTTTAATTCATTTTTAGCATTACGTGGTTTATTGGGAGGTATCTTAACCATGAAGAATTTGCTAAATTAACAAGGCAAACAGAACAGATTGTATTAAAATTTGGTGTTCCTGGGAAAACTAGCTACAGAATACTTATACTGCTCAGGCCCAAATTCATTGTGGATTTACGCTAGTGTAAATCAGAGAATTTGGCTCCCTGACCTTATTGAAACAGGTAATTATAGTTGAAATATTAACTGATCTTAGAATAATATTTTTGCTGCTAGGGATTTATTTCAGTATAAAAGTTTATGGAACAATCATATTCTTTGCCCTTTAAGACCGATACCGACATATGTAAACACCATTGGGGTTGGTGTGCCATAGCTTAATCCAATCTCTCTAAAACTGGCTAAAACAATGGAAATATCTTTCTAAAACCATTGTGGGTTATATCCAATATAGTTAAAAACATCTGACTGCAACCACAAATATGCTGGTATTTAGCTGTGCTATAAAAACATTTTTATGTCAAATATAACTGGGACTAATACAGTAAACTGCTAGTACAGTTAACCCTTGGAATGAATTATATTTAGAAGCTTGAACGTTAAGGTACTCTGATTGTTTTTATTTTCTTATGAATAGCACAAAATGTACCTAAGGTATAAAATATTAATTACCGCTTATTTCTGAGACACCTTTCAGCCAGAGTACCATCAACACTCAGACTTTATACAGTACTGTAACTACCAGCTATGGACCTCACCCATCACTCCTTATACAGGCAGTCCCCCCAGTAGCTTCAAAGGGAATTTTGCCTGAGCTGAGTGTGTAGAATTGTACCCTATATGAACAGAGATCTTTTGGTCCATCGCTGAAATGCAGCTGAATCTGGGGTGGATGGAGGAAGCTTTTAAACAGCATAAAGTAACATCACACACCAAATAGGAGAGAAGGAGAAGGCTGTCTTATCTAGCTGAGATAACATGGGCATTTTTAGGTTGCATAATGTAAATATCCTGGAATGTAGCCAGAACACTACTGGGTCTTTACTGTAGTAATTAAATAAAAAATTAAGCAGAACATTCATCTAGTAAATTCTTCAATCAGCTTTAGCTTTAATAGCCCTCCTCTAGCTGAAAAGTGCTCTGGTGTTTTTAATCTCAAATGGTCAGAAGCTTGGCTTGGCATCCTGAATAAGGGCTTCCACTAACACAGTACTCCTGAGCACTGTCCTTGGGCCGTGGTTCAGTACTGACTCAGAAGAAAGAGTACCATTTGCTGTAATTTGGTCTAGGACAACATTTTTCAGTAAACATAGTGCATACAATTGCTATGCAATGTGCATAATTTTTAATATATATTTTTATATAAAAGTGGTATCAGAGTGGAATTTTATTTTATATGTATATAAAAACCTAGGGTAAACATTTCAGCTGTGCCTAGGTGATTTAGGAGCCAAAATTCCATCATCAAAAGTGATTTAGAGATCTGGGTGCTTAAGTCTCACTGAAGTCAAAATTGCTTTGGAAAATAGGCCTTAGACTTCTAAGTACTTAGGCGTGAAAATGTTGTCCCTAATTTTTATTTTTTTCAGAGTAAAGGAAAATCTAAGAGGCAGATTGTGGAACTCTTAGGCCTGGTCTACACTAGGAGTTTATGTCGAATTTAGCAGCGTTAATTCGACTTAACCGTGCACCCGTCCACACCAGGAAGCTAATTAGTTCGACCTAGAGGGCTCTTTAGTTCGAATTCTGTACTCCTCCCCAACGAGGGGAGTAGCGCTAAATTCGACATGGCCATGTCGAATTAGGTTAGGTGTGGACGGAAATCGACCTTAGTAGCTCTGGGAGCTATCCCACAGTGCACCACTCTGTTGACGCTCTGGACAGCAGTCCGAGCTTGGATGTTCTGACCAGCCACACAGGAAATGCCCAGGGAAAATTTGACACGCTCCGTCTCCTTGTGGATCTCCTGCAGGACCGCAGGCAGGAGGACAGAGCCCCCCTGCACTGTATCTGCAATCGCCCTCCCCCGCCACAAAGTCCCAACCCCCCCTCACCCAAAGTGACAAGAAGGAGGGGCGACAGGGGCCGTGAAAACTGTCACTGCACCCTTGCAGAGTGCACAAATACAAGAAGGCTCTCATTCCCTAAATGTTGAGAAGTTCTTCCCTTCCTGGCTCACCGAAGCCCCAATCCCAGTTTCATCCCCTAACTGTGTAGTTGATTATTAAAAGTAGTTTGCTGTTAATTACTATTTCCGTCAAGTTTTTCTACAGAAGACTGTCTGTGAAGGGGGGGGGAAAGGGGGTTATTAATTGCATAGGACAGTCACCTTTACCAGGGTACAGACACGGGGGCAGGATCAACAGCAGGTCACACACACAGTGCAGTCAGTAGGCACCCTGGTCGGTCTGGGAGGTGTTTTCCATGTTCTGTGTGGGTGCGGGGGTACGTGACTTTGTGGCATGGGAGGGCGGTTACAGAACTTATGCAGCGGTCCTTGTCCCGGACCACAGAGCCACGCAGCAGGGGAATCTGTAACAGTCCTCCCCCGCCACAAGGTCACGTAGCCCCCCGCACACAGAGTCCCGAAAAGGAGGGATGGCAGGCGCCGTTGAAACAACCAGTCCGGCACTGCAGACCACTCTAGGAGCAGGAGCCTATCATTCCTCGAATGTAGAAGCGGTGTTAACATCACTGCACACCCTACCCACCACAGTCTGCGTCCCTGTTTCAACCCTTTAACGTGAATTCATTAATAAAGAAAACGTTGTTAATTAACAATGTTCCATTAACTTTATTTTTAAACGTGTGTTGGAAGGGGGGAAACGTGGTGAACGGGGTATGTAACCGCAGAAGAAAGTCAACAGTAACTGAAGCAGGGGCAGGTTCAGCATCTCTGTAAAGAAACTGAACAGTCACAGGTTACCCTGCTCCCTGAGGAACCTAGCTTTCAAAGCCTCCCAGATGCACAGCACTTCCCGCTGGGCTCTTCTAATTGCACGGCTGTCTGGCTGAGCGTAATCAGTAGCCAGGCGATTTGCCTCAACCTCCCATCCCGCCATAAAGGTCTCCCCCTTGCTCTCACAGAGATTGTGGAGCACACAGCAAGCTGCAATAACAATGGGGATATTGGTTTCGCTGAGATCCGAGCGAGTCAGTAAGCTCCTCCATCTCCCCTTGAGACGTCTGAAAGCATGTTGAATGATGACAGTTACCCAAGACCACCCTCGACACATTTTTCCCCCCAGCATGCATTGTGGGGAAATCCCAGAATTCAAATGGGCAGCGGGGACTGCGGGAACTGTGGGATAGCTTCCCACAGTGCACCGCTTCCAATGTCGACGCTTGCCCCGTTAGTGTGGACTCACAAAGTCGAATTAGTGTCCTTAGTGTGGACACACAAATTCGACTTTGTAAGGTTGATTCCACAAATTCGAATTAAGTTAAATCGAACTAATCTGGTAGTGTAGACATACCCTTAGTCTGAACACAACGGTTTCAAATTAATTAATACTCAGTGTTTAGCAGCACTTGCATCCATCTTCAAACTCTATTCAGCTACTGCAGTATTGGAAAAGGTCAATTATATAACCTGGAAAAACAGCAATTTATCGTAAGTAGTAGCGTGGCTTCGTTAGTGGTTTGAGTATGGGAGTGGGAAGCTACACTCCTCCTGAGCATCAGTCGCAGGTTTGCCACTGACTGGTTGTGTGACCTTGAGCAAAGCACTTAACTTCATTTCTCAGTGCATCAGTTCCTCATGTATAAAACAAGACTAGTCATACTAACTCACAGAGGTGTTGTGAAGATTTAATTAGTTAATATCTATAGTGCCTTGAAGTTGTAACATGCTGTGTAGGTGCATGCCAAATGTCACCAACTGTAAATGAGCAGAGATACTTGTCATGCTCTCAGTATCAAAATTTGCTGGGCATCTGAGTTTCTCCTCAGAAGGAAGAGGAGGAGACCTGTTGAACATATCATTGGAAACAGAAATGGAATAGATTTGTCTAAATAAGAATTCTTGGTTTTGGCCTTTCAGTAATAGAGTCTTTTTATTTGTAAATATCTATAGTGCCTTGAAGTTGTAACATGCTGTGTAGGTGCATGCCAAATGTCACCAACTGTAAATGAGCAGAGATACTTGTCATGCTCTCAGTATCAAAATCAGCCGCTACAACATGAAGTATTTGCAGAAGTATGTACTGTTATAATATTTCTTGGAAGGAAAGTGATTAAAATACTGTCCACTACCATAAAATAAATGTCAATTTCACACTTCTAAAGTGAATCAAGGGGAGTGCTACAGACTGAAGCAGTAGTCAATTTAACAGTTATATATATGCAGAAACAGTGCAAATCAGATAACCTTCTCCAGCTGCTTGAAAATACAAGCTTTCCAAGTTTTTCTGGACATTCACTGTTAATACATCAATAACTTAATCCACTGAATGCTTACATTAATTTATAAATAGCAGTGGCATCTGTTTCTGTACTATTAAAAAGTAGCTAGTGGTTTTTAAAAATGTGTTTATTTGCACACATGCTCCACTTGTCTTCATGTCCGTAGTTTAAACGCTGTTTTAATTTTTTTTATATGATCATATATAGGACTCAGTCATGCAAGGTCTTGAGCACTCTGGCACTGATCCAGCAGAGCCCTTACATAAGCATGGCTCCGAGTCAACAAACCACCATCTATGCAAGCACTTAAGCACATTTTAAAGTTCCACTGACTTTAATGGGAATTAATTTCATGCGTAAGTACTTTGCTGAATCAGGGGCCATGGGCTTGATCATGCACTATACAAACCAATGGAAGCTTGCCTGATGATTTTAATGGGAGCAGGATCAAGCCCCATGTGCTTAAATTTAAACATCTGAGTGGTCTAATTGAAGACCATTGTTGACTGGGCCAGAGTGAGGCAGGATTGAATCTATGGGGCCCTGGTCCATGACTGAGGTTCCTAGGTGCTAAGATAATATCAATAATAAAATAATAAGAAGTAGGCCATTTACAAGGGCGTAGCATTGAAATAACCTAGAATATTGTCAAGCTGGAAAATATATTATTAAAAAAATACAAGGAATAGTTGAGTTTTCTTTGTATCAAAATCTTTTCAACCGTTTCCTTGGTTGATGAGCTTGTAATTAGGAGATCAGTCTTGGGGACGGTGTTTTAGTTGCGTGGACGATATTCTGCATGTATTTAGCATTTGTGAAATAAACAAAAATTGAGGTCTTTCAGTTTTCTAATCCCTTTATGTCCTTTCTGCATCTATTTTGGGATGGCCAGCTAATACTTCAGAATGCTGTTGTCGGTCTATGTCAGTTTTTGCATAACTAAACTATTCCTGATCTTTACCCTTTCCACTTGTATGAGGCTCACAGGTCCTCTCATTTCCCAGTTGCATTTTTATTATAAAACTAAACACATCCAGAGTATGTGGTTTTGGTACAAATGCAACTGCAGCTTATCAACAGTTTCACTAAGTTTCATTGGCTTTTCAGGGAAACTTGGGCTGGAGAATCATTTCTCACTTAAAATTCTTGAAACTGGTGGCTTCACAAGGGTTTGATGTGAAACCAGCTGAAACTTGGAGGTTTCCTCTCTCTCACTTTTGCTTTGAGTATGGTGCATTCAAATATGAAACTTAGTGTGTGTGTGTGGAGGGGGGGGGGGTTCATGACCTCCTTGGAAATTAAATCTACTGAATTTCACATAATTTCAGTCCTGAGTAGCTGTTGTTCAATTTTTATATAAAAGCAGTCGCAATTCAGGATGATCTGAATTTACAATCAAGGTACAATAAGATAAATAAGTGTTGATTGTTAACAATGGAGTGACTTGTTTGCCACATAACTTCAAAAATCCATAAGGAAAGATATCTGGGGAAGGTGTACCTCTTTTAACTCCCTTTAAATGTAGGAGAACAAGAACTTTAAGTAGACTAGAAAAAAATATGTATTTTACTTAAAAAATAGGAACTGAAATTGAAAAATAGATGCTAAACTAGTATGAGATCAGAATCAGGCCCATATGTACTCTGTGTACAGAATACCATTCTCTTGACAAAAGTAAATGGAAGGGAGATGAATGATTGATGATATGAATTTGTCTGATTTTCAAAGATATATCAGTAGTTTACCAGTAATCTCTGGCCCCACCCTGCCTTGTAAGAGGTGCTTGGCACCTGGGAGGGTCAGACCTTTTATTTCCAGATATTTGGGGAACAGTGCAAGAGGACACTTCAAAGGTCCCCTCTGGATGGCAGTGCTGATTGGTGATCAGTCAATGGGGCATAATGATTTATAATTCTAATCAGATCACTAAAGAACATCAAGTGGGAAATACTAATACTTCCTTTACGCAGTGCACATTTAACCTATTTATTCTATTTTAAACAATAAAGAAAGTTAAATTGTATCAAAATGAAAAGCCTGTCAAGCTCTTCTGATAACTCTATCACCTTTCCTACTTCTCTTGTCTCCCTAAAATGAACACTGCCAGCTTGCCAGTGTGAAATTACTGGCTAGGATATGGCTAAAAAAAAAAAATCAGTCTTGTAAATAATATCGTTAGGGCCAAGTGTTGTCCTCAGTTATATGCACACATCTCTCCCTTACTTAAAGCCCTGATTTTGCAAAGCACTTCAGTACACATCCTTCTGCAGTCAGTAAAGAACTTAAGCTCATGCTTTATCTTAAGCATATTCAAGTGTTCTGAACAATGATGGATTTCAGCTTGTGCTTGAACTGAGCAGATATGTCAGTACTTTGCTGAATTGGGGCTGCAAGTAGGAGCCGTTTTCCACATTTTACTTGTACTGCAAGGTTTCTTTTTTTCTGTGTATGTATTTTAAGTTTTTCCCAATTCCTTGGTTCCATAAAATCCACAGCCCTCTGCTGGCTCTGCAGAGAATTTTATAAGCAGAGTGGAATTTTAAAAGTTGAAGACCACTTGCCCAGTATTATATCTAAATCTCCCTTCTTGGACACCATGTACATAAAGTAAGCTGCAGGCCAGAGAAATACTTCTCATGCTTTTTTTTACTGGAGCACACAAAGATTCCAAGATTTTATTAATTCAGTTACATCCGCGCTCTCAAACCTTTAGGCAGTAGAGAGTGAGCTATTTCTCTTTTGGTTTCTTGTAAGGAATTCACACTAGACTCACTGATAAATCATTTTCCCTGTACTACTAGTACAGGAAATTAACTATAAATGAGCTATGAAAACAAATCATTCTGTTACAATTTTCCATTGATATTAGTTTACAATTTTAGCATATTCAGGCAAAGCAATATAGATAAAACAAGCTTACATCATATTAACATACTGATCCTTCAGTTATGTGCTTTCCTGTTTTAACAGACACTAATCGTAAGACATTTCTTGTTTGTTTTGCTTAGCATACATTTTAGCTGAAAACATCCTTACAATTACAGCACTGTGCTAGTGACATTATAGTTAAGACTATAAAAACAATTTTATTTTGAGAATGCTGTTTGCTGGTGCTTACAGCTTCAAGGAAGAAAAGACAAAATTAAAAAAAACAAACCCTTTTCTCATATTTTTATCCAAAAGGTGAATTGATTTTGAAAGTTTGGTAAAATTCTGGTTGGCCATTTTTGATGGCCAACCAGGAAGTTTTTCACCAGGTAGGGATGTTTTAATAATTTCTTCCCTTTGTTAAAAAACAAAACAAAACAAAACAAAACAAACACTGATACTTGCCAAGGACTTAAGTCCTCAGTGAGGACTAGTTCTTTTAATGTGTTTGAAGTAATTGCTTAAAACACATACTCTAAATGTGGAATATATATTTGCCTCAAAATATTTTTAAACAACACAGAAAGATACTTGTAGATGCCTTTTCCATGTCTACTAAGCTACTTCAGTAAAGTCTTACAGCAGTGAAAACTGAAGGTCAGTTTACATGACATGGAGTTACTGAATGAACATTCATATTGTATATTTGCGACTGAGTGTGTGGGGGTTTTTTTTGTTTATATATAAAAATCCCAGATATAGTGCTGGGATCTGAATACAATAAACACACATCCAAGTGTCTGTATGTAGGTACTCATTATGGGTTATAGTTAGGCTAATACACCACTTGTGCATTCACATGAGAGCTTCCTGGATTGAGGCATCAGGCCCAGGGGGTCAGAGCAGAGATTGTGCCTCAGATGCTCCCGCACTGAGCAAGTAGGGAAGGTTGGAGCCATAGCTCCATTGCCTGAGCAAAGCAGCTGATGCCATGAGATGGTATTGAGGAACTTGAGGGTGGGGAGAGAATAAGCTGAACCACAAAAAGAGATGATGCAAAGTACTTCCCGCCCAGTCAGTACAAATATGGAACCTTGAAGGCCATAGTGCCTGTGAAGTATAATGCCTCCATTGGCTTCACCTGAGGGAGGTGCTACTCTGTACCATACCTAGCTACAGGCTGGGGCTTAGCACCCACAATCCCTTACATATGTATTTATCTCTTTCTGTATCACAGTACAGCTTGTTAGTTAAACACTCTGGGTCTAATTCTGTGCTGAGATTGCATGGGTGTAAGTCGGAACAGAATTTGGCTCTCTGAATTTTTCTGGCATTTTGATTGTTAATAAATAGAACTGGTTGAGAAACCAACATTATTCCCATGAAACATTTTGCAGGGAAAATGCCTGCTCAAAATCTTTCAGTTGAAATTCTTTTGGTTTTTCATGGGAAATTTTGAAATGAAATTTTCTGGGTGAAATACTGACCCTTTTAAAGTTTGTGGCAAAGCTCCCGTTGACTTCAGTGGGGCCAGGGCTGCACCCTTTATTTCATTCGAAAATGTTTCATTCAGGTATTTTTCCATTTTCAGTTTTTGAATTCCTCCTTCCCCACACCCACACCCCTTTCTATCCCCTTTCTACTCCCTACCCCTCTTTTTTAATTGAAAAAGGGTGGGGTTTAAAAACTGAGAAGGTGGAGAAAAACTCATTTTTCAAATTTTCTTACTGTTTCCCAGCTTTTTGGAGTGTAAACGGGTGGGGGAGAGAGAAAAGGAGGTTTAAAAAAATAGAAAAGGGAAGAGACCCAAAAATCTAAAACTCAATTTTTTTGTTTCCAAAAACTGAAATGAAATGACTTTTTAAGTCAAAACAAAACAAAATTTTCATTTCATTCTGAAATGAACTATTTTTGTTTGGCATTTTCCTGTTGGAAAAATCATAATATTTTTTTGAAACCATCATTTTCTCCACAGAAAATTTCAATGAAATCTCATGTTCCAATAAGCAAATATTTTGGTTGAAAAATTTTGACCAGCTCTACTAATAAAGGACCTTTTGTGGTTAGCAGACAGAGTTACCTGCCAGTAGATCAAATTCTTCTATTAGGTACGATTGTAACTTTGTGAGGAGCTGCAAAATCACATTGAAACAGAATTTGTCCCAATGGGAGGATAATTCTCCTGCTACTAATGAGTAATAAGAACACAACCTGTAGTAAACAAAACCCAATATCAAGGTAGTAGTAGAATAATACTGTGTTACTGCTCTAGCTGTTTGTCCCACGTCCCAACCGATCTTTGGTCGGGACACAGTTTGTCCTGATATTTCACTCCGCCGGCAGCATTTGGCTTTTTTTTTTTCCTCTGCCAGCGGGGACCCCCCCCCATATTTTCTTCCTCTCATCTGGTCACCTTCTCAACATATAATATTGGAATGAAATACAATGTAATTAATCAACCAACCACACAAAACAAAAAACCTGAAGCATGAGATTTCTTGGATAGAATTCTAGTATCATTTCTTAGATTTTGTTTTTAAACACAACAAATTGTTATTCAACAAATACCTTTCTAACAAACCCTATCATAAACTGTTTTCATTCAAACAGGTTTAAAATGAAATTCTTGCCTATTTATTTGGTCAGATATAGGGAAAACTCAGAAACTGTATGTACTGTTCAAAAAAGAGCTTAGTAGTGAAACAAAACCCTATTTTTTTTCCAGTCAGTACTGTTTGTGCAGTTACCTCATGACATCTATTTGGATTCAATCCAAGGGGAAAAAGGCCAAATACAGTTTTAGCATTTGCCTGCTACAGCATAAACATAGTTATTAGTTAACAGATCTTTCCTGGCAGTCTTTATCTAATCCACAACATCAAAGTGTATGATATTCATGAAATAATTAAAACAAACACTATACACATTTAGCATTTTGTGTACATTTTTTCCAGCAGCCTAGGAGTCTTCAAGAATTAGAATATGCTCTTTTAGGCCCTGATCCAAGGCCCCTGGAAATCAAAGGAATTCAGCTAGAGTGGCACACAAGGAGAAGCTGCATATTAGATGTAGCACTGAGGGCTTGTCTAGATGAACAGTTAGTGCACAGCAAACTGGGTTGTAAAGCTACACAGAATTAATGTGCTGTGCACTAACTGTCTGTGTGGACCTTGCTGCTCAGCATTAAAAGTTCCCTAGTACATATTGATCTACTCCCATATCAAAGCAGGGCCGCCCAGAGGATTCCGGGGGCCCGGGGTCTTCGGCGGTGGGAGGCCCCTGCTTCGGCGGTAAGTCGGCGGCGGGGGGTCCTTCCGTTCTGGGACCCGCTGCCAAAGTGCCCCAAAGACCCACGGCAGGGACCCCCCGCCGCCGAATTACCACCGAAGCGGGACCTGCCGCCGAAGTGCAGCCCCCACCACGGGTCTTCGGGGCACTTCGGCGGCAGGTCCCGGAATGGAAGGACCCCCCCGCTGCCAAATTACCGCCGAAGACCCGGCAACGGGTCCCGCTTTGGCGGTAATTCGGCGGCGGGGGGTCCTTCTGTCCCGGAGCGGAAGGACCCCCCACCAGCGAAGACCGGGAGCGAAGAAGCTCCGGGGGCCCGGGCCCCGCGAGAGTTTTCTGGGGCCCCCGGAGCGAGTGAAGGACCCTGCTCCAGGGACCCTGAAAAACTCACGTGGGGGCCCCTGCTGGGCCCGGGGCCTGGGGCAAATTGCCCCACTTGCCCCCCCCCCCGGGCGACTCTGTATCAAAGTATTACAAAGAGGTCAATCTGCATTAGGGAACTTTTAGTGCATGGTTGCAGGGTTCACACAGACAGGTAGTGCCAAACATGCTGTGTGCTACAGCTATACACCCAGTTTGCTTTTCACTAAATGTTCATCTAGACAAGCCCTGAGGCTTGGTAGGAGATAATGGATGTTGTTGAGTTAAGATTCTAAAAGGTTTTATATTAATGGAGGAGGAAAAAAGAATCAACACCACTTGATAAAGAACTGCAATGGTGGCCACAGATTTTAATCTGATACAGATCACTTGCAATATAAGGGTATAAAGTAAATCTGCTCTGTGACCTAGGGCACTCTTCATTTCTCTGTGCCTCTGTTTCCTCTCTCACCCTTTGGCCGCCTTGTTTGTTTAGATTGTAAGCTCTTTGGGGCAGAAACTGGCTCTTATGTGTTTGTACAGTACCTAGCACAATGGGGCACTGATCACAGAAATGCAGGGCTGGACGGGACCTAGAGGGGTCATCAATTCTAGCCCCTACACTGAGGCAGGAGTAAACCTACACCATCCCTGACAGGTGTTTGTCCAACCTGTTCTTAAAAACCTCCTATGATGGGGATTCGACACCCTCCTTTGGAAGCTATTCCAGAACTTAACTATCCTTGTAGTTAGTTAGAAAGTTTTTCCTAATATCTAACTTAAATCTCCCTTGCTGCAGATTAAGACCATTATTTCTTCTACATCCTACCCCAGTGGACATGGGGAACAATTGCTCACCATCTGTTTATAGCAGCCCTTAACATATTTGAAGACAGTTATCAGGTTTCCCCTTGGTCTTCTTTTCTCAAGACTAAACATGCCCAGTTTTTTTTTAACCTTTCCTCATAGGTCAGGTTTTCTAAACCTTTTGCCATTTTTGTTACTCTCCTCCGCACACTCTCCAATTTGTCTACATCTTTTGTAAAGTGTGGCTCCCAGAACTGAGCACAGAACTCCAGATGAGGCCCACTAGTGCTGAGTAGAGTGGGACAAGTACCCTTTTTGTCTTACATACAACATGCCTGTTAATACACCCCAGAATGGTATTAGCCTTTTTTGCCACTGCATCACATTGTTGATTCAGATTCAATTTATGATCGATTATAATTCCCAAATCCTTTTCAGCAGTAGCACCACCTAGCTAGTTATTCCCCATTTTGTAGTTGTGCATTTGATTTTTCCTTCCTAAGTAAAGTACTTTGCATCTGTCTTTGTTGAATTTAATCTTGTCTATTTCAGACCAATTCTCCAATTTGTCCAGGTCATCTTGAATTCTGATCCTGTCCTCCAAAGTGCATATATCCCCTCCCAACTTGGAGTCATCCACAGATTTTATAAGTACACTCTCAACTCTGTTATCCAAGTCATTAAGCAAAATATTGACTAGTAACAGACATAGAACTAAACCCTGTGGGACCACACTAGGGACACCCTCCCAGTTTGACAGTGAGCCACTGATAACTACTCTCTCTCAAATTTGTGCACCCTCCTTATAGTAATCTAATCTAGATCACATTTCCCTCATTTGCATGAAAGTGTCAGGTTGGACTGTATCAAAAGCCTTACTAAAATCAAACAAAAAGAACAGGAGTACTTGTGGCACCTTAGAGACTAACAACTTTCTTTGAGCATAAACTTTTGTGGGCTTGATATATCATGATTTATCAAGATATATCATGTCTAATTCTTCCCCCAATCCACTAGGCCAGTAACCCTGTCAAAGAAGGAAATTAGGTTGTTTTGGCATCAATTATTCTTGACACGTCCATACTGGCTATTCCTCATAACCTTGTTATCCTCTAGGTGCTTACAAATGGATTAAGAATTTTTTCCAGTATCTTTCCAAGTATCAAAGTTAGTCTGACAGGCCTACAACTCCCCAGGTCCTTTTTGTTTCCCTTTTTAAAGACAGATACTATTTTTAACCTTCTCCAGGCTGTGGGACCTTACTCATCCTTCAAAAGTTATCAAAGATAATTGCTCAGAGCTCTGATCTGAGGCCCCTTCCTGCTATGGAAGTGCAAAACATAAATAACACGAAGTGAGGTGACTATTAAGAATAGTTTGGGACAAGCGATCACTATTTAATAAGGTTTCACATTTCAATCACTGGAGGTATTCTGGATACAAATAAAGGAAAATTCAACTTGTAAAATGCTCAATTTGATAAAAGGAGGAACACATGAAGTGAAATACCATGACAATGTTTATTAGCAAGTGGTGTCATAGTTGGCTCAGGGGAGGTACATACCATTATGCAGAATGAAATGTAAAACATAAAAACCAGTGCAGAGCACTGATAAGTTGGTTAAGTTAATTGTAAGTGAAAATAGAGTTCTAAAAAGTTAGCGGGAGCAAAAAGCTGCAGTATTGTTAGAATTTTATCAGAAGAAGCAAAGGGAACGTAAAGAGGGTAGTCAAAGAGAAAAAAGAAAAATGAAGCACAGGTAGCCAAGCATACTAAGCTAGAAACAAAGACCTTTAAACATATTGGAAGACTGCAAAATAAAATGAATTCAGTGGGGTTATTAAGGGCCAGATCCAAAGCACGTTGAAGTCAGTGACAAGACTTCTATTGACTTCATTAGGCTTTGGATCAGACACTAACAGAGCAATGAAGGAATAGCTGGTTACTGAAAAAGGAACAGAAGAAAACCTAAATGATTTCTTTACATCTGTATTTGATATAGGGGATATGGACTACATCCATGAAGGTTATGTTTGTGGGTACTAATAAGGACAAACTGGAGGAGCCTGGGATTACTGAAAACAGCTATAATGAAATATTTGGATAAAAGGAAGGACGATTATGAGTAGTGATTTACAGCTAGAGGCAATGCATACAATTGTGTGTGTTCACCTACTCATTGTGAGGTTTATTTGTAATGATACTTTAAGGTTCAAAGTTGGCATGTGTAACTTCAGTTCATACTGTGTGTATTATCGAATAAGCATCTTTAGATAAAAATTAAATAAAGACAATATATTAAAACACACATTTCTTCTAAAACAAAAAAATAGGATCTTGGGATCCAACTGATCACCAGATTTGGTGCTGGGAAGGAATTCTCGCCCAAATCAGATTGTCTGGGACTATGTTTTTTCCCCTCCACCTTCCTCTCCAGCATGGGGCATAGATCGCCTCCGAGGATCATCTGGGTATATCCCACCTAATCATTTTCCTGCCATTGCTGGGCCTTGGGCATTGGGGGCACTTGGGTCTCTCTTGTTCTCCAAACTGTGGCACACAGCTTAAGTCTCTTGAGCACTGAAATGCTTGAGTCTAAGTAAAATCTTTGGGCTTAATATAGAGGTAGCCAGATAAAATGTAATAGTCTGTGATATACAAACTGGCCAGTAGCTCAGACTAATGACTCCTTTTGGTCTTAAACTCTAAGAAATTATGAAATCTTCTTGGAAAGATTCTGCAAAAGTAAATGGCACTTTTAGCTGTTACTTTAAGAAATACTTTTATTGTACATTTCTAGCTTGTAAGGAAACAGATCTCATACTTCATAAAGCAAGCCAGGGCAGGTTTTGTAATGAGATAGCAAGTAACTGGAGTGAAGCTTTTCTTTTGCGTGTTTTGGTCTCTCTCTCTCTTTTAACTAGTCATGTGAACAATAGTCAAACAGACATTTCTGAATATGAAGTATCACGTATGGATCTAGTCCAGGTCAGATTATCGGTTTGGACACTTCGTAATAATAGCAAGTATAGACATGTCTGAACAAAATTCTCTAAATCTTTAAATGTGAGTATACTCCTTGGGACTATAGTAATTTTCCTCCAATACATTGGCAACTACACTTCCTTGCCTTAGGCAACAAATCTTTAGGAATTATAAAGTCTATTCTCAGTGTGTCATTTCACAGATTGCCATTTTACAACCCGTCCCCTCACACTATGCCATTCCTTTGGTCTATCAGAATATTGTCATATTTGGACTGGTGAGTAATACAGAAGGGAATCGGGGTTAATTTTTTGTGACTAATTTCCCTTTTACGTCTAAAAAAAGTGTCCCTCTCCCATTTGAAGGGGTTGTGGACGAGGGCTGGCCTCCATCCAGATGTTTATATTTTGTACAACCAATGGCATTCTCCATGATGGATGTTAACGTTGCTCTTTGGAAAAGCCACCTGGATATTCTCTTTTGTTTTCCTCAAGTCAACAATTGACCATTCATACACCATGAACAATCCAAGAGATATTTTAATCCATGATTCCAAGTTGATAGCTACTGTTAAAAGTCTTCCACCAGAGAATGCTAAAAAAAACCCATGACTCAGACACAAGGCACTGCCTTCAGAAATCAGTCCTCCTGGGCACTGGACTAGACACAAGGACGGTACCAGTGCCAGCATTTTAGTTGCTACTGAAAATACAAATTAATTATTTTCCTTCCCCTTGGCCAGGGAACACACACTTTAACTATTCCCAATGCAGATCTAGTACAGGAAAATGCTGTACTCTAAAGCCACTGAGACCCAGCTTATTCCTTAGGTCTACAATAATTATCCTCCTATACATTTCCATTTACGGAATCATAGACGTTTGAGTCTGACAAAAGACACATTTGGTCATCTAATCCACCCACTAGCAAGTGCATGATTGTTCCCTACAGTACATTCTCCAGTGCTTTGTTCAGTGTCATTTTAAATACCTGAAGAGATTGAGCTTCTGGGTTTCCACCATTTCCTCTGGAAGACTAGTTCTAATATTTCACAGCTGTTTACCTATTCTGCAACATGTAGCCCCTACCAACATGTGCCTATTTAAACTGAAGTAAATGACCGGATGATCATTATGCCCAAATAATAGCATCTCTTGTGTTGATTGAGCAGCTTTCAGAACCTTAGAAGAATTGTCAAACCATGCACAGGTATGGATTATTGCTGTTATAAATGGAACTACTGAGACTAATTATCCCTCTTTCCTTAAAATATTTTTGTCCCACCTTAAATCTTCTATTCTCTCTTTAGGTGACATTTTGCATAAATCCAGTCAACACACCAGGGGTTATTATAAAAGAATATTATAGTAATTGAGAAACAAAGTTCAAGTGACAGTCAATTAAAAGAAATGACACTTCTGTATGAAAATTTTTACCTGCTACTATTACAAATAACACCTACGTTTGCTACAAAACAAAGTGGTTTGAGAAAATACATTTTTCCATTTATCAATTGAGTTCTTTTGTGCATCTGGCAGCACTTTGTCTCTGATTCAGCAAAAACACTCATGCACACACTTAAATGTGACTAGTATCATTATGCTTAAATGCTTTGCTGAATCAGGCCTTTGTGTACAAACAGTTTCAGTGTTCCTCTGCATAGTCAGTTAGGCTTAAACACCTGATTGCAGGACTGGGGCCTTTCTCTGAAATCTGTAACAAATAGGAACATGTATGTGATTGAAAAACCCCAAAATTGGCAGGGGAGCTCTGGGGCAAGTGTGGTCCCTGAAAACACTTATATTATCTCATAATTCAAAGCACTATAGAATCACATCACAAGGGATGTAAACAAAACACACGACATCATTGACCAGCAATCTTCCTCCCCATTTCACAGTCTCCACACAGCTTTGAGAAGTGCACCTACTGCATCCCAGCCAGTCAACCACAACATCATACCACAGTCATGTCTGATACCAATCCCTGCAAAACTTGCTTTGGCAATCTTCTTCCACTTGTCCAACCCACAAGTCCCACCAACACTCAAGTTTTCTTTGTTTGATCATCTTTCTATCCCGAATTACTCCAGTTATGCAGCTAATGTACAGTGTTGACTGCAGCATTTCAATTCAAAGGCAGACAGCCTCTTAATGTGCTGGTCTCAAAAATAGCAAGATGCTGAAGGCAATAAACTGCAGCTATTTCATTTTACACTTCATGGTAATACCTATGCTTCTCCAAATGTGACTGAGTGTTGCTAGAGCAGCAGTTAGGAGCTGAATTCTATGTCGGCTCTCTAAGGGATGTTTAGCATACCTTGTAGTCATACCAGCCAGGTATCTGAAGTTCTCACACACTCCAATCCCTCCTCAGATTTAGGTAGAAATATCTTTGCCTTTTCAACTGATTTAGAGATATCACCATTTTCTTTGTCTTTTCATATGATATCTTTAGATCTAAATTCTCTGCTTCCACCACTATTCCTTCTAGCAACTTTTTTTTGCACCTTGTCTTGCAATGAGCCACTCAGGTATTTCAGACCCTGAAAATACGTTTGGCTTTAAACAAACAAAAACAAACAAACAAACAAGCAAAACCTGATTAATTTCAAGCTGATAGTGTCCATTCAATATCTCTCTGTGGGGAGGAGAAAAGAAGGCATTTGGCTAGCTGGGAGTTAGAAGTAGGGTGACCATATGTCCTGATTTTATAGGGACAGTCCTGATTTTTGGGTCTTTTTCTTATATAGGCTCCTATTACCCCCCACCCCATCCCGATTTTTCACATTTGCTGTCTGGTCACCCTAGTGAGAAGCAAGAAGACGACTATACTGGGGTTTTTTCATACTGTCATTCTTTGACTTGTAATGATTTTGTACTGAAATTAACTTTCCCCAATAAACACCTAGTATCTGATACTAGAGGGCTTCTCAATTTACCAGATAAAGGCATAACAAAAACCAATGACTGTAAGTTGAACTGAAGAAAGTTCAGATGGGAAATAAATGCATATATACAGGGTAATTAACCACTAGAACAGATTACCAAAATGTGCAGATTTGAAGCTGCTCTGTAATAACTGATGAATACAGTCTACTGACCTGATGATTGTCAGAAAAACAAGTTAAAAAAAAAAGAATGGCACAAGATAAACCATTTATCAGCAAACACTTGAGAGTTGTTAAGAGACAATGTCAAAGTGCTGCCAAAGAGGAAGACAGGGAGTAAGGGACTCACTGCCAAATTGCCGCTGAAGATTGAAGCGGACTGATTGAGCTGCCGCCGAAGTACTGCTGTCGCTGAGCAGGACGTGCCGCCTGAACAACGGATGGAGTGCCACCCCTTTCTATTGGCCGACCCAGGCACCTGCTTCCTTCGCTGGTGCCTGGAGCTGGCCCTGCATCAGGGGATGGTAAGCCTTTAGGTAAGACAGATATGCAGCTGGACTGTCTTTGTTGTTTTAAAATCCTTTTTCCCTAAACACACAGTTCCTACTGTTAAAATAAACAGTACTTTGGTTTTAAGAAGGCTGTTTTGTCATTGTACACCACTGGTCACAGATGCCTCAAGGGAAGAACCCAGGTGTCTGAACGCAAATGGACTTGCAGGCTGAGAATGGTCCATACACAGGGTACTGTAGCCCAGGTCTAAGAGTGGGAGAATTGTGGAATTTCACCCAAGGAGACATGAGGGCATGAGGTCTGACACTCAGAGAGAGAAAATGGGGGACAGAGGTGCAGCTAGCTCTCCAACCATGACACAAGGGAGATGATAAATTCTCCATCACTTGCAGATTTTAAATCAAAGTGGGATGTCTTTCTAAAAGATACGGTTAAATGACATAGTAAGTTGCTGGGCTCAGCGCAGCTTAGGTGTTCATAATGGATCTTTCTGGCCTTAACATCTATGAAACACCTGCTTTGAATTCTTACAGATGATTTAATATTTATTTTTTTTAAATCTAAAAAACATTTGTCACCTTTGCCTCTCCCTCTACCCAGCCTCTATGTGCTTACCCAGCCAAAACAGGCATTTGCCTTCTCTAGTCCAAAGCCACCAAAAATCAAGAAATAGCATTTAAAAATCCTTTTATATTTTGCCATTTGCATTTTACTGGTTTGGAAATGGGACAATGATGTAGTATGTGCTTAGGCTAGCAAGACGCAGTGCATGCTGTTACAATCCCATATAGACTGGCCAATCACCCACCAAAATGCTGTCAGCTCAATCCATTTTATAAAATGCTACTGTATTTCTACAAGGAAAAACAAACAACAATGCCACCAAGCTGCACACCGACCCCCAGCAGTTAAGCTGGTAAAACTAATAACACCAAAACCCAAGCCACGAGAATGAGAGACTGAGTTTTTGTCATAACTTCTCCAGACCTCATTCTACTCCAGAACTGCTGATTTCTTAGAAACGGATTGTATAAAATAGACCTTTATAGCTTTAAAGGTGGGGAGGGGGGTCTCTCCAGTGAGATTTTAATGAACAGACATTAAGGCGTGGACTATAAATAAGTCACTCGGAGGACTGGTATGTATGCACAGTAGTGTAACATTCCTGTTGATTTTATTTCCTGTGATTACAGTCCCTCAGTGGAATGACAGTTAATATTTACTAGGCTAGGGCTAGCTTGGTAACAAACCCCAAGCAAGGTAAAGGCTCTCTATGTTCACTTCACTCACAAGCTTAAAGCACAGAAACAAGGCAGAGCTGAACTAGAGCGGCATATTAAGCACTTAAACATTTTTTTTTTAGAAGAAACCTAACAAAAGTTTAATAATAAGTCAAAATATGAAATGCTCACTCATGTGCGGTTCAGTTATGTATGGCTAGAGTTGTTTTGTAAATAAAAAATTCCCTCCCACCCCTCCTCTCCATGAGTTAGGTGTTTTTGGTTTTCCTTTCAATGTTTCAACATGTGGGTTTGGTGCTCAGAACAACTCTCTCTGGTAACAGGACTAACTCTTGTGCTTTGCCAATGGGGGTTGAAAGAATTTGCCTACAGAGGCTAAGAACTTTCTCCCACAGGAATTTTGTTTTAAAATTAAAATTTCAGAAAAGTTACAAATGTTATTATATAGGAATCCAATTCTTAGGCCCAAGCCAGTGGATCAAAGCGGTTGAAAGACCTGTGGCTCTGGGCCCTACAGGATTCCCCCAGGTCACCCTCCTGCACTCCTGCTGTCTGGTATCAAGTGGTGGAGATGGGAGCATGATGAATATATCTTTATGTTTTGGTGATCCCTGGTTGCTGCAGTTGCGTCTTGGGCTTGTTGGAACCCAGGTGAAAGCTACAGCAACATAAAGCTGTTCTCATTCACTTTGGTGAGTGGCCACACAATCAGGGGAACACCCAATGGAGGCAGAAAAAACACCTTTGCTCTCCTCCCCTCTATCCTATGCCGGATGCCAAAGTATCTGGACACTGTCTACAGAAACACCCAAATCAAACAACAAACTACAGTTGCAGAGATCTATGTATCATCTTGCTGGGGGCGACGGTGCAGCCCCAGTGCATTTGGCAGTCGCTTCTCCAATTAATTGCTATTCCATATTCTTGGGGAAATTAAAGTAAAAAAAAAAAATAGCAGACTTTGAGAAAACACAGGTAAAATGGATAAAGAAGTGGATGCATGTTTGCTACAGGACACTACAGGTCGCTTTGCAAAACATGGCCTCCAATTTTGTGCATTCAATCCTGTGTTCACTGTTATTAATGCCAACACTGGGGTAAGTCTTGGATTTAGCACTTTATCACCTGATGAATTACTACTGTACATTAATGATGAGGATGCCTAGCCACTGTGCAAACAAGTGCAGCATATTCTGCTGTTTATGCCTGCTATTGGTATGGTAAATTACACCACAGTTGGGAAGTGGCCTTCAGTGCACACAATACATTATATGGGCCCAATTCTCCATGGTGCTCAGTACCCTTAATTCCTATGTCCAAAATAGGAACAGAGGGTGACTAGCACTTTGCAGAAAGTCCTCACAAGACTGCACCCTTTACACAATCTCAGAACAAATCCTATTCCAAGTGACATCGGGATACTTTTCACCATTAACTTGATATACAATAACCTTGACTTCAAAAGTGTGAATTGCTTGCCAGTCCAGGTTTGTAAACCCTTTAAAGAAAGCATTAACAGCAACAACATTTCCCTGATGCATAGCTCTTTTCATGCATAGATCTCAAAGCACTTTACAAAAGACACTACGTATCATTATCCCAATTTTACAGATTGGGGCACAGAGAAGGGAAGTGACTTTCCCAATGCCAAACAGCAGGTCAGAGCAAGGCCAAAAATGGATCAATGTCTAATGTCTTTAGACATCAGTCTCTGCCACAGCCAAACAAGCTTCTTTGGCAGCAAGGCGATAAGCTCTGAGAGTCTCACTCATTAATACTACATACACTAGGCTAGAGGTTTCTTTTCATCTTCTGCTATTGAATCATAGAATATCAGGGTTGGAAGGGACCTCAGGAGGTCATCTAGTCCAACCCCCTGCTCAAAGCAGGGCCAATTCCCAACTAAATCATCCCAGCCAGGGCTTTGTCATGCCTGACTTTAAAAACCAATAAGGAAGGAGATTCCACCACCTCCCTAGGTAACCCATTCCAGTGCTTCACCACTCTCCTAGTGAAAAAGTTTTTCCTAATATCCAACCTAAACCTCTCCCACTGCAACTTGAAACCATTACTCCTTGTTCTGTCATCAGGTACCACTGAGAACAGTCTAGATCCATCCTCTTTGGAACCCCCTTTCAAGTAGTTGAAAGCAGCTATCAAATCTCTCCTCATTCTTCTCTTCTGCAGACTAAACACTCCCAGTTCCCTCAGCCTCTCCTCATAAGTCATGTGCTCCAGCCCCCTAATCATTTTTGTTGCCCTCCGCTGGACTCTTTCCAATTTGTCCACATCCTTCTTGTAGTGTGGGGCCCAAAACTGGACACAGTACTCCAGATATCAGAGAGGTAGCCGTGTTAGTCTGGTTCTGTAAAAACAGCAAAGAATCCTGTGGCACCTTATAGACTAACAGACGTTTTGCAGCATGAGCTTTCGTGGGTGAATGCATCCGACGAAGTGGGCATTCACCCACGAAAGCTCATGCTGCAAAATGTCTGTTAGTCTATAAGGTGCCACAGGATTCTTTGCTGCTTTTACAGTACTCCAGATGAGGCCTCACCAATGTCAAATAGAGGGGAATGATCACATCCCTCGATCTGCTGGCAATGCCCCTACTTATACAGCCCAAAATGCCATTAGCCTTCCTGTCAACAAGGGCACACTGTCGACTCATATCCAGCTTCTCATCCACTGTAACCCCTAGGTCCTGTTAAATAAATCTGTTTACATTTATTTATTGCTTATGATCCTGCGCCAGTTGGATGATGGGGTGCAGGCTCCAGGAGGGAGTTTGGGTGCAGAAGGGATGAGAGGTTGGGCTCTGGGAGGGAGTTTGAGTTGCAGGCTCTGGGATGGAGTTTGGGTGCTGGGTGCTGGCTCTGGGCTGGGGCAGGGGGTGGGGGTGTAGGAGGGGATGGAGTTGCAGGCTCTGGGAGGGAGTTTGGGTGCAGAAGGGATGAGAGGTTGGGCTCTGGGAGGGAGTTTGAGTTGCAGGCTCTGGGATGGAGTTTGGGTGCTGGGTGCTGGCTCTGGGCTGGGGCAGGGGGTGGGGGTGTAGGAGGGGATGGAGTTGCAGGCTCTGGGAGGGAGTTTGGGGGCTGGGTGTGTGGGGGAAGGGGTACAGACTCTGGGAGGGAGTTTGGGGGCTGGGTGTGTGTGTGGGAAGGGGGTGCAGGCTCTGGGAGGGAGTTTGGGGGTGGGAGAGGGTGGTGGGAAGAGGGAGGGGGTGCAGGCTCTGGGAGGGAGTTTGGAGCCAGGAGGGGGTATGTGGGGAGAGGGTGGGGGTGCAGGCTCTGGGAGGGGGTTGGGAGCAGCAGGGGGTATGTGGGGAGAGTGTGGGGGTTCAGGCTCTGGGAGGGGGTTGGGGTGTGCGGCGCTTACCTGTGGCTCCAAGGCGGGGTGGGCCAGGGGGCCTCCGTGCGCTGCTGCCCCCAGGCATCACCCTCACAGCTTCCCATTGGCTGCAGGGGTGCTCGGGGCGGGGGCAGTGTGCGGAGGCACAGCCCCACCCCACCCCAGGGCCTCAGGGTGGGGCTGGCAGCCACATGGAGCGAGCGCGCAGGAAGGCGCTCAGCTCCGTAGGGCCCCGGGCCATTTTAAATTGCCTGGGGGACTCACGGGGCAGCGAGTGCCCGGGGGCCGCAGGCGGGGCCAAGGGAGAGACCCGGCCCCAAAATTGCTGGAGCCCCGCGGGCCACATTGGGGAGGTTCTCAGTCCGCAGATGGCCCGCGGGCCGGGAGTTTGAGACCTCTGCTCTAGCCACTTCATAGTAGTTAGGACTAGTCTGTGATGAGCCATGCCTAGCCTGCTGGAGGGTGCTGGGGTAGGAACTGCATAAGAAGCCACCACTCAAGGCTTCCCACGATAGCAATCCTTGAGCTCTGGAACTACAAGGACTGCTCATTACTTCCCCCCCTGTCTCCTGGGAAAAACTTTACCTGATGCAGGAAGTGGGAGGCAGGGAGAAGGCAAGATCATCACTGTCACCACCCTCCTTACTGGTTCAAGGACCTGGGTTGGAGCAGCGGGGGAAGAATCCATGCCACATGAATGGCTAGTGCAAAAGGCACAGTGTCCTTTGTGCCTGCTTGAGTTACAATCTCTACAACTGTTCATCCTGGGGTGGTTCAGCCCTGCATAAGGGGCAGTGCAGGGCTGAACTGCCCCTTATGCAGGGCTGTGGAATAAGTACTCCAAATTTAGCCCATATTATATAACTAGATACCCCCTATTTACTAACTGATCTGCCATATAACATAAAAATAATCCTGGCCACAGAAACATGAGAGATAAAGGATCATAACTGGAGAAAACTGAAAGTCATTACACAAAACCAGATTTAATTCATAATAAAATGATCTCTTCATCTGACTAAAAGTGCCTGCCTTGGTTTCTTTATTGGTCTCTTTGATGTCAGTAAATGTGCACTATATTAGAAGAATTCAGAACAAAATAGACATTTTCTCTTTGATGAAACCATGACTCATAATCAACAGGGGAGGTCAGCATGAGGACATGATGGTATTGAGGTTACACTTATTGGTTATTGTGCTGAAAATTAGCCTGATCTTCTGACACAGTTTAACAAGAAATCATTAAGGCTGGCAATGAAAATAAATTTTAGAAGTACTGCTTTCTACTGATCCCCCCAAAATGTTACATCACAGTAGCACCCGATGGGATGTGTGTGTGTGTGTCTCTCTCTCTCATGCAAATGCTCCTTCTAAAATTAATTAATTGTAGATAAAATGTTTATGTTTCACTTGTTGCCTTACCCCATGAAAGAAGGCCAAGAATCTAAGGGGCAGGTTCTTGCCTGCAAATATATTCTGACAAACCCAGAGCACACCCGTACTATACAGTAGTTGACTATGTGCCACTCTGGTGCTGCTAAGGGGCTGCTCAGGATGCCTCTAGGATGGCTGGCTCTACATCTTTCTTTGCCACCTCAACCCTGGGGTACAGAGCATGCTAAGGGGTAGAGGGGGGGGGGATGGTCAGACATAATGGTGACCTCTAGCTGGAGCAACAGCTCCTCATGGGCCGTTACACACAAAAATTAGAGCAGATGCCAAGTGTCTCTAACTTATGAAGGGGCTGAACCAACCCATGACTGACCTGGGGTTGGGAAGCACAGCAGTGGCTTACAGCCACCTTTCCCCCCTCATTGGGTCTTGCCACATCATCTAGCAGAGCTTGGCTGACCCCAGGATCAGGGCCTTAGAGTGCATTGCCCCTGCTCTTTCGCCACTGTGCAGCTGGTAAAAGCAAAGCCAGGTCTTATGAAAGATTTTGTTGTTACACCATGAAGAAGTGTCCTTCTGAGTTGACCTCTCATCTGTCAGGTAATGTTTGCATGTGGTAGTTTATTGCACACCTCACTATACTTGCTGCTGATTGCACCTTACTGACTGAAGAAACAGCGTTTGGACTTCACACCCTTCCTAGTGTAAACACGACCTGTCTACTCCTAAAGTAAACATTCTTTATATTATAATAATGGTTTCTTGACCCTCAGCTCTTAGGTCAGGAATTTTAAAAGAACTATAAGATGAGGAAGGATTTTTCTCACCAGAAGGCCTCAGAGAATGTAGGCTCATGCTGTTTCCAGGATCCTGCTTATATGTTCTGTTCCATTTCTTTCCCAGAGCTGTTTTTGGGCTTTGCAAAAAGACTTTCTCCCACAAATATCCAAAGCATTCAATATCCCCCCAGCACTTTGAAAATAGCTTATCTACATAAGGGGATGGGCTAACAGTTTATCAAACACTTCAAGCTAGGCTGGACCAGGAGTGTGTGGAGGCAAAATATTCACTTTCTTTACAGTGATCACAGTTGTTTTTTTCCAAAAGCACATTAGAAGGTTAACATTACAGCAAAGAGAAAACAAAATTCTATTTCTTTTCACATATCTCCACTGAATAAAATAAAATGCTACACACGGTTACATTCCTGCACTGCTCCCATGCAACAGTTTTAAATGTGACTTGACTGAGATGTGTTGATTTTATTCTTGATATGATGTTTTTGTTATACATTAAACCTTGGGAAGCCCATATGGTTTTAGGCACAGGGCTTGCGTCCAAGTTCAATATATAAGCATTTAACACCATGAATTAGCTACTGTGCCTTTAGGAACATTACTAAATCAAGTTCCCTAAAAATGAGGGTTCTGGGTCCAAATGATAGATGAGCCTCTGACTCCCTGTGATATTTGGGCAAGTCACTTCATCTCGTTATAGCTGAGGAGGGATGAAAAACAGGCAAAAGGCAGGATATGTTACTGAAATCCTGGTGCTGAATCTGAGCTATCATTTCCTGAGTAAATATGTTTCAAAATAAGAAGGTAGCTGAGGTTTTGCTAAAATGACTACACTATCCATATCATTGGCTTATTTATTTATTTTTAGTAAGAGTGAGAGTCAAGCCATTTTCTCTTGTGAAATTGGTCCGGTGACATTCAATTGGTCAATTAACTCCGGTTCACTAAAAATAGCAGGGTAGATGTTCGGGCTCAGGCAGGAGTCTGGGCTCTGAGACTCTCCTCTCTCACCAGGTTTCAGAGCTCAGGCTCCAGACTGAGGCCTGGTCTACACTACGCGTTTAAACCGGTTTTAGGAGCATAAAACCGATTTAATGCTGCACCCGTCCACACCAAGAGGCCCTTTATATCGATATAAAGGGCTCTTTAAACCGGTTTCTGTACTCCTCCCTAACGAGAGGAGTAGTGCTAGTATCGGAATTACCATATCGGATTAGGGTTAGTGTGGCCGCAAATCGACGGTATTGGCCTCCGGGAGCTATCCCACAGTGCACCACTGACCGCTCTGGACCGCAATCTGAACTCGGATGCAGTGGTCAGGTAGACAGGAAAAGCTCCGCGAACTTTTGTATATTTCCTGTTTGCCCAGCGTGGAGCTCCGATCAGCACGGGTGGCGATGCAGTCCGAAATCAAAATAAAAAAAGAGCCCCAGCATGGACCATGCGGATGTGATCGCAGTAAGGGCAGGCAAATCCGTTCTATCAGCACTCCGTTATAGAAGACGAAATTCAGAATCATTTTTAAAAATTCTCCAGACAGATGCCATAGCAGGGACTCAGCGCACTGCAGCGTGACAAGCGTAACGGAAAGCCAAAGAATCAAATGGACGCTCATGGACTGGAGGACTCAAGCTATCCCACAGTTCCTGCAGTCTCCGAAAAGCATTTGCATTCTTGGCTGAGCTCCAAGTGCCTCTAGGGTCAAACAAACACTGTCCATGGTGGTTCAGGGCATAGCTCGGCAATGTACACCCCCCCACCCACCCCAGAAGTAAAAGGGAAAAAATCCTCTCGTGACTATTTAACATGTCACCCTATCTTTACTGAATGCTGCAGATAGACGCAATGCTGCAGCAGTCAACACCAACATCCTTGCTCCCACCTCCCCCGCTATGGGTGGCTGATGGTGCAATATGACTGGTATCCGTCCTCATCATCATGAGCTTTTTGGCACGTGGTGCAGTGCAAAAGGACTGGTAACCATGCAGACTAGCATCTGTCAGGTCCCCCAATGCCATGTGCACCTAATTTTTCATGGTAGATAGTGCAGTATGGTTGATAACCGTCTTCATCATAGCAACAGAGGGCTGAGCTTCATCAGCCCCCACCCTTCATGTGTAAAGAAAAGATTCAATTGCCCCTGGACTAGCAGAGGGATGCTGGGCTCCTCTCCTCCACACTCCTTAATGTCCTCTGGACTATCATAGCAGCTGGAGGCTGCCTTCCATTCATTTATCACTAACAAGTCACTGTGTCTTATTCCTGCATTCTTTATTACTTCATCACACAAGTGGGAGGACACTGCTATGGTAGCCCAGGAAGGCTGTGGGAAGAACGGAATCAACAGGTGGGGTTGTTGCAGGAGCACCCCCTGTGAATGGCATACAGCTCATCATTCCTGCAGGATCTGACACAGAGCAGCTGTGCTCTCTGGTTCTATGATACAGTGGTTCTCTAGTACACTTGCCCATATTCTAGGCAGGACTGATTCTGTTTTTTGATACCATAAAGGAGGGATTGACTCAGGGAGTCATTCCCAATTTTGGCTTTTGCGCCCCTGGCTAAGAGCAGCCAGGGGCACTTATGACAGCAACAGATGGTGCAGTGCAAAAGGACTGGTAGCCATGCTCATCTTTTTACCAATTTATGGATTGGTAGATGGTACAGTATGGTTGGTAACCATCTCTGCTGTCATGCAAAAACAAAAGCATGCTGCTGTGTAGCTGCTGAATTGCCTCTGTCAGCGGCATCTAGCACACATACGGTGACAGTCACAAAAGGCAAAACAGGCTCCATGATTGCCATGCTATGGCATCTGCCAGGGCAATCCAGGGAAAAAAGCCGCGAAATGCTTGTCTGCCGTTGCTTTCCCGGAGGAAGGAGTGACTGACGACATTTACCCAGAACCACCCGCGACAACGATTTTTGCCCCATCAGGCACTGGGATCTCAACCCGGAAATTGCAAGGGGCGGGGGAGGCTGCGGGAACTATGGGATAGCTAGGGAATAGCTACCCACAGTGCAATGCTCCAGAAATCGACGCTAGCCTCGGACTGCGGACGCACACCACCGAATTAATGTGCTTAGTGTGGCCGCGCGCACTCGATTTTATAAAATCTGTTTTACAAAACTGGTTTATGCAAATTCAGAATAGTCCCGTAGTGTAGACGTACCCTGAGCATCTATACTGCAATTTTTAACCCAGCAGTCATTTTAAACCCATTTTAAACCCAATTTTAACCCAATTTTTAGCCCAAGCCCTGCGAGCCGCAGTCAAGTGACCCGGGCTCTGAGACTCAGAACCACAGGTTTTTCTTTGCAGTGTAGACATATCCTAAGTGGTTAGTGTGCTAGCCTAAAAGTCAGGATACCTGGATTCAACTCCCTGCTCCAGTACAGATTTCCTGTGGGACACTGGGCAAGTCACTTGGTCTCTCTGCCTCCATTCCCAGTGTTGCGAGGATAATTATATCAAAGGTTGTGAGGTGCTCAGTTACTACAGTAACGGGGGCCATAGAAGTACCTTAGATAGATCGAAGCTAGGTCCCCATCTTCCAGTGGGATTTATGGATCTAAGTCTGTTCGACTCCTTTGGAAATTCCAGCTCTAATGCATAAGAATGATATTTATGGCCTTCCTATTTCTTATTTTATATATTTTCTATCATTGTGTGATTTGCTTCTGGTCTAGAAGCATTAAAATCCCTTCTTCCCCAGAATTCAGAAGCTGTACGTGAAAGGCCATTATCCAATAGTCTTTGTATATAAAAAAAGCCTACTCTGCAAAATGCCGGTAAAACTGGTTACGTTTTTCTCCATCTGACCGGCTGTTGTCATCTTGCTGGTGAGCATATTTGATTTTCCTGGCATGAAGAAATATGAAGGCTCTAAGCACAGAATCAGTGTTCTGCTTCCCCAAAGACAAAATAATACAAACCTTTCCATGTATGCATCCATTCTGGATTCTGTTGTATAGATTATAACAGGTATTGAAAAAAGTGACTAAAAGAAGGTAGCTATCCATCACAAGAGGGGAACTTTTACATATCAGCATTGATTTATGTCTCTCTTTTACAAGAAATTATTTTAATCCCATATCAAGGCTGCATACACTTTGGTATAACTGGAAATATTTTCGATACATTATAATTTACTGAACAGCAGAAACCAGAATTCACATAAATAACGCTGCTAAATAATGCACTGCTTTCCCATGTTGTGAAATACCAAGTTACCTGGGATTACAGAATCTGACCTTTAAACTCTAAAGAAACATCAGCAACTTTTAATACCCATCTTATAGAGCACCCAAAAAACCTAATTCCAAGGCTCTGGAAACACAAAAAGCTTCTGTCTTTAAATAATTTGTCAGCATCTGATAGATGCAAAGTTAGAGAGAAAAACACAGAAGTCTTTGGTCACAGAGACAGTTCTTGTACATTTACTGTGTTTTCATTTGCTGTGGCAAAGAACTCTGGGCTGAATAACCATTTACCACAAGACAGATGCACCTGTAGCAACTCAGAACCTGGAAACCAATCCTTTAAAAATCAACTTCAATTAACATGCCTCTATGTCACCTGGGGCACCTCTGAGGAGAAAGAAGTGGATATGAAAGTGTGTTTGTTTTACTTTGACATGCCATGCAATAAGAAATTTCATTCAGTATTTATTTAAGGATTGCAGTAGTAAGTCCAGAATTTGTGGCAGATGAATGAATGTTTTCACAGTGCTGTTGTTACTGAAGTCGTAAAGTTTCACTTATGATTGAATGTTCAAACTGGTGAAACCCCATGTCTCTTTACTGCTCACAGATGTGTCAGAAAGAAATTTACTAAATGTCTGTTTTTTATGACTGTTCTGCTGATCTCTTCTGTTGACCTTCCAAAGGCAAGTTAGAGATATCAGGGAATGCATCTTCCAGATATTCACATTAAAGCACATAATTCATGAAACATAAAACATACTACAACAAACTATAATAAAACAGTCTAAAAATGTAAAAAGAAAGGGAACGTCCTTTTGAAAGGAAAGCTTGATTTTCTCTCTCTCAAATTTTATTAATCCAATTTTGGAAAGAAATATGTGTAAGCATACAAAATACGTTCAGAGAACTATCACCTCAGATTCAGTTAATTTCAAACATAAATGATTTCTACTAAGAGATTTTATCCAGAGAATTTAAAAACAAAAACTACTAAGTCTACAAAGAAAAAGATGTTTATTTGCCCATATTTTATCTGTATGGAAATCACCAATATCTCATGGCATCAAGGTCAAAACCAAGACCTACTTGTACATCTAGGACAAATAACCTTTCTACTGCACAACCGTTTACTCCTAATAGTTTTCTAGGAGTTCAAGATCAATCATTCAGACAGAATGTCCAAGGTTATGTTTTTATAAATCTCTGCAATTAATGGCTACTGTATTCCCGCTGCCCCCCAAATATTCTAGGTTGTTTGTATCCATCTTTCTATAATATAAAGTTTAGGACAACTTTATATACTTTACATGAGGATTCAAAAAAGAAGCATCATGCATACTTATGACATTATATAGATAATGCAAAAAATTTACTTGTTTTTTAAGTCCTCCATGTCCTTCACCAATAAACTATCAGATTAATCCTAGAGGACCCAATCCTGCAAACACTTATGCACACAAGCAGTCACAGTGAAAGGTAGTGTGGTTTGGAGGAATGAGTGCTGGCCTAGGAATCAGGGTGTCCTGAATTTGTACTTTGGGGCTCTGCCAATGACTTGCTGTGTGGTCTTGGGCAAGTAAAATAGAGATAAATAATGCTTACTAACTAATGTTGTGAGGATTAAATAGTTCAAAGCACTGTACAGACATTAACATGGAAAGCACTGTATAAATGCTAAGGGTTATTATTCCCATTGACTTGAATAGGACTATTAGTTTAAATAAGGATTAAAGGGTCAGATCCTCAATTTTTGGCTCTGGTAATTTTTTTTTTACACAAAAAAACCCACTTTTTTTTTTACCAGTTTATCCTTATAATTCCTCCACACATTTGTCAATATTAGAGTGTCATCTTAATTTCTGAGGCAACCATAAGCTTTGATTGTAAACTGTTCAGGGCAGGGACTGCATCGTAATATGTATTTGCACAGCACAATGGGTGGCCCTGTTCCTGACCGGAACAAGTGTGTGGGCAATACTATAATATATTTATTATTACACATTATTATTATGTATTTATTAGTTTATTTGTTATGTATTTATCAGGTACTGAAACTGAGTTTAGTGGGGCCAAGATTTCACTCATTAATTTTAACAGGTGAATAGCCTCTGGAATAGGGAAGACAAAAACATTTTTATTTAGGTGGTGTTACAGGTGCCAAGACACACATTGGCTTCATTTTCTCCATTTCCAGAAGAATGTTTCTTTTGCTGTTTTTAGGGTGTTTTTATTTTTTTGGTAACTTCTTTAGCTGTTGCAATGAGGATATTTAATTTGCTGGTTTTATCTGCTGACATATAAAGCAGTGAAAAGGCCCTTTTTCTGATAAACCCTATGTAACAAAGATTCATATTTAATGTGATTAAGGAGCTGAGAGATCGAACAGATGGCATCTTTCAGGACCCATTATTTTAATCAAAGTCACTAGAGTCTATCCTCTATCCAATGACACTGGCAAAGTGCTTTATATTAAGCATCCCCATACAATATAACATTTTACTTTTGTATATACAGTAGTTGAGAATATGCCCCTTTGTAGAGGAGTTTGGATTGATAAATTATACACAAGATTGAATAAAAAATATTTTGTGGGTTTGTTCAGCATGGAAGGTATTCTAGATTCACCACATAGTACTTACATAATCAATGCCTTGTTTTCATAATACATCTTGTTCAGATTCTGGTGAACCTAAATTAATTATTGATGTAACCAAAGTGGGCTTTTCTGTGATCTAACACACAGTGATGTTTAAACACCTGCAAAAGAAACTCTGTTGCTTTGTATTCTCTAATGCCATGAACATTTCTCTCTTTATCATCTGAAAGGAGTTTAATTTCTTATCAAAGCAGCTGCTATCAAGGGATGTAATCTGCTTTAATATATTAAATGTGTTATAACATAACTTTTTCCTTTGACATGAATGAGATTTCTTGGCTCAAAAGGGTTGAGGCCATGTAATGTATATTGCCTCCCTTATGAAACTTCTGCCCCAAACTTATTCAACATATGTTTTTGCATTTGTTATGGTTCACTTTACTCTAGAATTATTTCTTGAACTGGATTATTTCTCATGTTATCAAATTAAATAGATATGTATTTCATTACTTGTGTTCTTCAGTTGAAACAAACCCCTTTTATTCACATGCTGTTTACCAGATAACACTACAGATGCTATAAATCTTTTTGTTTTTTAAATCACTTACCAGCTGTTAGTAAAGTTATTCATATTGATCCAACAGAAAGAATTCAATGTTAACCATATCTAGGTCAAATAGTATTTGTATACAGATAGCATATGACCATAGCTGACTTATCTAATGGTATATCTGCTTCCTTGCTCCAAGTGCACTTACTATCGTTTAAATAAAACAGCTGTGAAATACATCAACTGTTACGAGATGAAATCCACTATATCATATAAGAAAAAAAAAACCTGAAGCAGTTCAGCATTAACTGATTTTGACATAAATTGCATGTGGCATGTACCATCTGGCTTGCCCAAGAAACCTAAGCAAAGCCAGGACTGTGCCACCTCCTTCCGTGACTTGAGTATAATGAGAGGGAAGCAAGATCAAGCAACAGAGATTTGCTGCAGGTAATGGTATTGGCACATAAAAAATGGCAGCTGTCAGAAGGATTCAGAACTTGTTTCAAAGGCACAGTGACATGACCATGGCTAATGAAACATTTTGTAATGCAAAGGAAGGTACAGGACAAACAGTAAATCATTGGTCTTCTGAGAGGTAACTGTCCACTGGAAAAAATGTAATTTCCAACAGAGTCTAAAAGAGATGAATATAAGTATTCCATATAAATCCATATCTAAAGAGCACACTGCTTTGGTAGTAACTTTTTTTGTTATTGTTCTGTGCTTTTAGGATCCAATCCTGCCCCACCAAACTCTTTAATGAGAACCAGAGCAAGCCCTTATTTGCCCTAGTAAGTTGCTTTCTGACCCAAGCATTGTACAGCCTCATAGCAGCCAGTACTTTCAAATGATCTTGTATTTTCTTGCAGGGCTGCCCAGAGGATTCAGGGGGCCTGGGGCAGGGCCGGGTCTTCGGCAGCAATTCAGTGGCGGGTCCCTCTTGGAGGGAAGGACCCGCCGCCGAATTGCAGCTGAAGAATGAACTAAGAAGAATGAACTAAGAGCAGCCTAAGTGCCACCGTTTGCGGCTTTTTTTTTCTCCCGCCGCTTGCGGTGCTTGTACTCACCAGGCGGCGCTCCGAGGCATCGGCAGCACTTCAGCGGCGGGTCCTTCACTTGCTCTGAGTCTTCTGCTGCACTGAAAGCCCCGCCGCCGAAGAGGCGAAGCAAGTGAAGGGTCCACTGCTGAAGTGCTGCCGAAAACCCAGAGCCGCTCGCGGGGCCCCTGTGGGGCCCAGGACAAATTGCCCCACTTGCCCCGCCCCGCCCCGCCCCACCCCCGGCGGCCCTGCTTTCTTGTATAAAACATATCATTGCTTTGATAAATGTAGCTTGCTAAAGTCACTTCATGAAGATTTCAAAATGGAAAAAGACACTAATATTATTGATTTTTACACCCTCCAAAACAAACGTCCAAGAATCCACTGAACGGAATCCATTTTAAGAAGACAACTACTATATTTATTTAAATGTTAAAAATACCTCCATATATATATCACATCACACCTCTCTCCACCCCCAGTTCTGGCTGGCCATGTGACTGGTTATGATTCTTCATTAGTGACTGTGGGAGTTCATAGTTTTCCTAGATTCTTGCACAACACAAGCCATAGAATTTCACTTAGTGATTTCCTGTCCCTCAAGCTCTTTCCAGAGGGTTTCTCCACAGTAGTGGGTAATCTGGGCTCATATTATTTCTGAATCTTTTGACTCTAGACTTTTTCCAGTAATCAAATATTGAACAATTTGCATGTTTGCTTTTTTAAATTCCCCCTGTGCAAAATTCAGCCAAAAAATAGATCAACAAAAATATACTTGGAAATAGAGGTGATTAAAAATCAGAATTTCCACCCTATAAGAAATTCTGATATTTCAACATGGGTTTTCATCTCAAACTGGGATGAAAAGTTGAAATATTGAAACTTTTTGTGGCATGAAAAATTCAAAAAAATTTCAATTTTAAAATGTCAAAATATTACATTTATGTTGATATGATATTAAACTGTGTCCACCTGACCACCACCAGCACCTCAAAGGAAGAGAAGTTCAGGCACCTCAGGCCCCCATGCTCTCAAATAGGACAGGCTCCCCCAGGGGCGGCTCTACATATTCCGCCGCCCCAAGCAGTCATGCATGGGAGACGCCCCGGAGCCCCGGGAGCAGCGGACCTCCCGCGGGCTTGACTGGTGAGGGTACGCTAGTCGCGCGGCTTGGCTGGACCTCCCGCAGCTGCGGGCGGTTCGCTGGTCCGGCGGCTGCGGTTGAGCGGTTGACCCGTGGGACCAGCGAACCGTCCGCAGTCACGCCTGCGGGAGGTCCACTGGAGCCGCAGGAGGAGCGCCCCCCCCGCAGGCATGACTGCGGAGGGGGCGCTCCTCCCGCGGCTCGTGACTGCGGTAGCTCAACCGCAGCCACCGGACCAGCGAACCGCCCGCAGCTGCGGGAGGTCCAGCCGAATCTGCCCTGCCGGCAAGTGCCGCCCACGCGCTGGGGTCTGTAGCCGGCCCTGGGCTCCCCAGCCGGACTACATGTCCCAGGATGCAATGAGGTCTCCTCTCTGGCTGAGCCACCACTGTGCATCAGAGTTCCCTGATCATAGAGCCTCATGGGAGATGTAGTCCAGTTAGGGAGTCTGGCCCGTAGGTGAGACCAGGGGCTTGATGCGCCTAAACTACAACAAGGCACCATAACAGCTCAGGCAGACAAATTAATGTCAAACCAACCCAAAATGAAAAAAATCAATTTGATTTGGTCACAGACATTTTGATTCAATCTGACCCAAAACAGACATTCTGTTTCAATTTTTCTGATGGAAAAAACTTAACATTTCAGCACAACTGATGTTTTCCTGTGGAAAATTTGGATTTTGCAGAAACCACATTTTCTGCCAATCCCCCCCACCCCCGAACCCTCCCTTAACAACATTGTGACAGAAAATTCCTAACCAGCTCTACTTTGCAATAATCAACATCAACTATGTGTGTGCAAAATAAAAATTGAACCAATCCAGGTCTTAATAAAAGGTTTTTGTTGTTGTTTGTTTTTTGTTTTAAATCATCATTCAATTCTGTCCACCAGTGCAGGATTCAGATTACTGTTGTGTTGATTACATAGGTGCTACAGCATGTGATCATAATACCGTCTGGTTTACTTCTTCTGGTCCTAGTGTAGCAAGGTCACGATCCTGAGCAGGGCCGGCTCCAGGCACCAGCTTATCAAGCAGGTGCTTGGGGCAGCCACTCCGGAGCGGGGTGGCACTTTCAAGTATTCTGTGGCAATTCGGCGGAGGGTCCCTCACTCCCGCTCGGAGCGAAGGACCTCTCGCTGAATTGCCACAGATCGTGATTGCGGCTTTTCTTTCTTTCTTTTTTTTTTTGGCTGCTTGGGGCGGCAAAACCCCTGGAGCCGGCCCTGATCCTCAGCCATTACATCAATGAGAGTTTTGCCATTGATTTTGATGGGAACTTATGTGGGGCACAAAGTGCATAAGCATGTGCTTAAGTCCCACTGCAGTCAGAAGGTCTCAGGAACATGCTTGTGCTAACAGAGAACTGCTGAATCAGGACCTTGGTGAGCTGTTGTGCAAGAAACAGCTGTGCCATTTCATGTAGCATCTTCTGTTCATTGCACACCTGGAGAGTCTCACAGTTATGATTAATTTCATTATAAAGTCTGCATTGGCTCCTTTTTTCCAAGCCAGAAACCATCTTTCAAAGAGTTGAAAAGAGACAAATAAAATGTATCTGACATAATATTTCAGAGGAAAAATTAAGCATTATTGCACCTCCTTAATATTTGTGTATCAGCTTATTCTTCATGTAAATGTAGTTACCCCATTTAAGCAAAATAAATATGTGGTATTAGAAAGACTGGGAGAAATGCCGGATGATATGAAAATCCAAGCATCAGTGCTTTCAAAGGAAAACAATGAGAAGACAGGTCACATTTTGCTGAGGAAAAGATGACAGCTATTAATATCATATTAAATGCTAATACTTCCATCTTCAAAATGACAGAGCTGTGCTAACGAATTCTCTAAGTATATGCAGTTTTGTTAGCTTGTTGAAAAATATTCTTTTTCTTCTCTCACTGTCTTTTTTGTACCGTTTTACCTTGAAGCTTCTATGTTTTTTGATAAAAACAAAAGAAAGATGCAGGTTTCATTGCAAAATGGTAACTATGGAATTCACAAAGATTTGTTTAAGGCAAAATGTTACCATTTTCACTACAGAGAATTGTGTTAATCATCAGGAATTCAAATGACTCAGTTGTGCAATTCTACATATTTAGTATAGTTGTTGACTACAACACCTTTTTCCTTCTCCATTCTCAACTCTTGCACTCTCCTGCAGTACTGCAGCCTGCCTGAGCACTCACACTTTCCCTTGGACACATCCAGCCTAACGTTGCCTTTCAAGAAAAAGTCTGTCAAGTAACACACTACGTCTTGTCTCTGTTCTCTTACCTCAGAATAAGTCCGCCTCTACATTCATAATACACACATACTAGGTGTGCAGCAACAAAAGCTTAGTAACATCCCAGGTCTTGACAAATGGTGCTTCACTCGCCTCTATTTCATATTCATCTCCAATTGCTGTTAATCATTTGGATTACAGGAGCATAGAGAGAGTCAGCTGAGATCAGGGCACCATTGCCCTGGACTTGAAGAGCTTACAGTCTAATAGACAAGGCAGGCAAAGAGTGGGCTAAAGGAAATATCACCATTCCCATTTTACGGATGGAGAATTGACGCACAGAGGTATTCACTGACTTACTCAAAATCACACAGGGGAGATTGTGGTAGAGATGGGCACAGAACCCAAATCTCTCAGTGCCTAAACCATTCCACCATCCTTCCTTTCATGTGCAAGTGGCAGCAGCTTTCCCATTTTTGTTATTGTTTTCCGTCTAAGAGTATGTCTAGACCACAATTTATGGTGTAATTGTGGTCAAACTCATGTTAGCTTTAATCTAGCTAATGTAGGTAACAACAGCAGTTAGACATGGTGGCACTGACCGGGGGGATGGGCTAGCAATGCAAGGATGTACCCAAGGGCCTGAGAGGCTTGTACTGGAGCAGTTAGCCCATGCTGAAGCCTGTACCCCTGTGTTATTGCTATTGTTAACTGCGATAGCTAGATTTGAGCTATGGAAGGCAGGCATTCCCACACTACAATTACACCTTAATTTGTGGTGCAGACATACCGTCAGGCTGTCAGTGGCCTTCAGAGTAACTTTCTGTATTAGGGATCCAGTCTCCTGACTAGGCTCAGCTAGTAAGGATCTGGGACTTTTTTCATAGCAGCAAATGAGAAAATAAAACTTGCCTACTTTGCAGACTTTTCAAAAGCATTTACAGCTCTAATCATACCCTGTTTCCCCTAATCTGCACTGCCATATGAGATTTATCAGTGACTTCCTAAACGCTATACAACAGTGCCGACTGCTGAAAAGGAGTAAAGGGCTGGAAGGAAACTTCGTGAGTCCTGTGTAAATGAATGGGACACATGGGACTTCACTACTTTTCAGCAGTCAGTACCATAATATGTAACTTATTGGCACATAAAGAAAACTTCTAAAGTTCTTAGTCCTGATTTCTCTGTGGTGCTTTGAATCTCTGGGAATCTGAAGTTTTCATACTGGCAGATTGTCCAGTCCTCACCCCTGGAGAGAAGGGAGCTGAAATTTTCTAGTGTTACATGGATTTCAAGACACGTGGTTGAAGTCCTTCGCTTTCACACACCGAATAGCATTCATACATTAACTCACAAAATGGGATGTTAATTGTGACCCAAATTTCCCCATAAAAATGGAAGCTTCCTCAAAGTACTATAGTCACATTGTCTTTAGGCCCAAAAAAAGAGAGATTAAAATTCAGATCAGGGCATTGATTCAGCAAGATACTTAAGCACATAGCTAACTTTAAGCAAGAGAGCAGTCCCATTGCAGGAGTCAGCATTCACTTGTGCTTAAAGTTAAGCATGCGCTTAAGTAACTTACTGATATAGGGCCAAGTGTGTAATATTCAACTTGAAAGCAGCCATTTTCTAACAATGCATTGCACAATAAGCAAGTGACCCCAAATGTGCTACTGTTCCAGACAGCGCTTTCAGAGGAACACAAAATGGAGACGTAGTCTGCTATGCTGAAGGTTGGCGCAGAACCCAGCATGCTAAAGCAGCCTAATTAAGAAGGTGTGAAATGTTGCAGAGTATTTCCATGCAGACTCACAAATACATATCCAACAATTCTATTATATGCTAGTTTCTCGTCCTCCTTCATTGTCAATTTTGTCCTTTGTGCGTGTTTTATTTTTCCTTATTTCAGGAAAGTTTTTAAAGAGAAAATGGCGTTTGTTGGTTTTAAACTAAGAGTTAAAAACAACTCCTCATGCTCAGTTCCTGCTGCCTTACAGAGCAGATTCAAAGAACTTAATTCCCTTTCCCCCCATGTGCATGTAACTCCTCTTGCCATTAATGAGAGTTATACACATGAAGGCAAAGAGAAATCAATCTCCTAAATGGATGACTGGTTTTTGAGGGCTAGTGCACTGGGCCATAATCATTAATAAAGAGGAAAAAACCTAGCAATTTTACTTAACTGGATTGTTCTAAAGGTACCTAAAACCGCAGAACATGGTACATTTCTTTTTATCGCTTTGCTTTTTCATTCCGTTTCAGCTCACCATTCTTTGAAGATACTATCTGGCTGGTTATAATGAGGCACAAGGACTCTGAATCATGATGTGTATAGTCTACAGCACTTACTAAGGAAATGTGCTGCTTGACACAGTCCAAGAGGACCATGACAGGTTCAAGGCATTTCCAACGATAGCATTCTTTGTCCCACTGCCTTACTTTTTAAAATCTCCTGAAGGGAAAAAAAATAAAAAGAAAAAAGGCACCACCCTTACTTGCCTTTCCCCTTCCCCCACACTTCTGGTGCTGGAACATTTCCTTCTTTATCTCACTCAGCCTTCACAGGCTATGTTACAAAAACATAGGAATTGCCACATCTGATCAGGCCATTGGTCCATCCAGTCCAGTATCCTTTTTTTTTTTTTTACAGTATCCAGTATTACATGCTTCAGACCACAATATACGAAACCCCATAAAGTACAATTATAGAATCACCTGCCTATAGCATCTAGTAAGAAACTTCCCCTATCAGTTAGTGATTGGCATATGCCCTAATGTAAAATTATAGATATATGTAGAATTCTAAGGAGGGCTAGACATTTATTTGGGTAATGAGAACATCCACTGCAACTTTAGATGGAATATAGCAGGGGTCGGCAACCTTTCAGAAGTGTTGTGTCGAGTCTTCATTTATTCACTCTACTTTAAGGTTTCGCGTGCCAGTCATACATGTTAACGTTTTCAGAAGGTCTCTTTCTATAAGTCTATAATATATAACTAAACTATTGCTATATGTAAAGTAAATAGTTTTTAAAATGTTTAAGAAGCTTCATTTAAAATTAAATTAAAATGCAGAGCCCCCTGGACTGGTGGCCAGGACCCGTGCAGTGTGAGTGCCACCGAAAATCAGCTCGTGTGCCGCCTTCAACACGCGTGCCATAGGTTGCCTACCCCTGGAATATATTATAAGCAGGGTTGGAAGTGTTGCCTATTATTAAGGTTGCTGAATGCTTCCCATTATAAGATCCTGTTTTCAGATGTGTATAAAACTTGGCCAAACTTTTACCATTTGAGCTGAACTTTTCTATGCCTGGTATCTGTCTCAGGTTGACTTGATTTGGAAAACTTCAGTTGTTTCTGAGAACAAGGCTAGGGGAAATCATGTTGTTTTGCCATATTCAAAAATTCTGGTGACCTTTCGTGGCTTGCTTTTTGGAGCAGGGACTTGAAATTTGGCAGAGAAGTGGCTGTGGGTCAGGGATGTGACTTTTGCCATCTCTATGAAAGTGAACTCAAATTTGGCCAAACTTTGCAGTTCACACATGCTCAGTAGAGACTTCTTAGATTTTAGCAGCTAGATTCCCAGAAGAGTCCGTCTGCACTAAGCATGCTTCAGCCTGGAGCCAAGCAGAACACTCCCTGCAATCGCACCTCTGGGTTGCCACAGACCATATGGACTCAAGGCACCTGAACTGAGAGCAGGGCACCTGTTTCTTTTGTGCTCTTAACAACTCCCATGTTGGACCTACGCAGCCTGGAGGAGAAAGTTGCCTTATTTGAATGCAGAAGGGACAAGAGCTGGACGCGTAGAGGAGGTGGAAGACATAGACTGGGACAAGGAGCCTGAGACTGGAGGCTGGCGGGAATAGAGAGGAGGGAAGCTGGGACAGGGAGTTGGGGTAGGTGGAAGACTGGCACTGGCTGGACAAGAACACTAGGACTGGAATGAGAAGCCAGAGGAGTGGAGACTTGGACTAGGTAGGTGAGAAGAATGGGACTGGGAACGGGAAGTGACAGGTCTTAGACAGAGGAAGGTTGGAGGGGATGGGGAAGAAGAGGTCAAGTTTGGGGAAGAACAGGCATAAGATTCTTTGCCCACTAGAGCACACACCCTTTCAGTGCATGGAAAGGAACTCATGATTCCTGAGTCTCACCACTGCTCTATTTTCCCCAAATATCTGTGAAACCTAAAGGCAAGGTGTCCCATTCCCTGTAGTGCTGGGCCACATAGAGAATGACAATATACTACAGCTATCAGTTACTTCATTAGCACGAGTGACAGATTTGTGCAGGAGATCTAAAGATTCCAACCCTTATGATAACCATAGGTGTGTCAATATAATGCCACGAGATGAAATTTTTGTTGACTCAGTTTGACTTATTAAAAAATCTAGAAAATAAAACACTAAAGAACTAGGTTAAAAGACCATTACCAAGGTTACAAAGTCAAATACTCAAAAATTAGAATTAATGTTGCCTTTGCAACCTTAAAATGGCTCCTTTGTGTGTATGCATTATAATATGGTCTTCAATTGTATATCACATACTATTTTTTCCATAGGATCCATGCCTTTTCTAGTGTACAGAATGAACTTTCTCCGGGAGTGAATCAGGGCTGCGTAGTGAAGCAAACTGCTGTCTGTCACACACCAGTTCATTTCTACTGAAGTTGGAATGTGTGTAGAAACTGAGGCTGGGGATTGCAGTAAGAAAAAGGATGCTATAATGGTTAAGTCAGTAGAATGCTGCTCTGGAGAACTGTATTGTATCCCTGCCTCTGCCACAGAGTTTCTATGCGACACTTAAGTCACTTGAATCAAGCTTTTCACAGGTGAGCATTAATTATATGTTGCTCATTTTCTGAGTGTCTGACTTGAGATCCGAGGTTCTGATTTGCAGAAGGGCCAAGCACTCACAGTTTCTCACAACTATAATGGGGATAATAATGCCCTCTCTTCTCACAGGAATATTACAAAAATAAATTTGTTAGTATTTGTGAATCACTCACATACTATAGTGACGAGTGCCATAGAAAAGCTCGTAAGGAAACTAACAATTCTATCATCAGAGAGGGGTTTGAATAGTGTGCAGTAAATAAAGCATGGGGCCACACACTGAACAATGAAGAGAAAAAAATATATAACAGCTGCTCATTAAGTGAGAACAATCCATTCTGTGCACTGAATTAGGCAAGCGTCCTGTGGGAAAAAATAATACGGTCATTTAACTTGAGACTGTAAGATAACACATACTCACAAGCAGGGGTGGCTCTAGCAATTTCGCCGCCACAAGCACGGCGGCACGCCGCGGGGGGCGCTCTGGCGGTCGCCGGTCCCGCGGCTCCGGTGGACCTCCTGCAGACGTTCCTGCGGAGGGTCCACTGGTCCCGTGGCTCCGGTGGAGCATCCGCAGGCATGCCTGCAGCTGGTCCACCGGAGCCGCGGGAGGTCCACCGGAGCCGCCTGCCGCCCTCCCGGCGGCATGCCGCTCCAAGTGCACGCTTGGCGCGCTGGGGTCTAGAGCCAGCCCTGCTCACAAGGGAGCCAAATGAAGATTACACAGACAACCTTAATTCTGGTGTTTCCTAACTTTTACATGTTTGATTTTACAGCCTTCATAATGTTCTTTTAGTGTAGGTGGAATGTGTGTAATATACAAATATGTACATATAGCTACATGCATATATATAAATAAAAGGGTCTAACATAATATACCTAATATTCTGGTGGATGCCCTCATTATCTAAATAAATGTCTAGCCCTTTTAAAATCCTAGTTACTTCTTGGTTGCAATAATATACTTGGCAATGAGTTCCACAGGTTAATTATGAATTCTGTAAAAAAAGATTTTCCTTTTACTCTTTTTATATTTATTGCCTTGAGTTTCATTGGCTGTTACTGTCATCTGGTATTAGGAGAGAGGATAAGTAAGTGCATCCAATTCATTTTCTCTATGCCATTCATTATTTTATGTAACTGTATCATGTTCCATCTTTATCGCTTCTGTAAACTAAACAGTCCTAATCTTTACAGTTGCTGGTCAAATGGAAGGTTTTCCTTGCATTAAGTCATATTTGTAGCCCATTTCTGTTACCCTCGCTGTTTCTGCTATATCTGTCATGGGATAGGGTGAGAGTATTCCAAATGAGGGATATAAGGGATTTATACAACAGAATCATATTTTCATTATTATTCTTTATCCCTTCATTAAGCATCCCAAGATTTTGTTAGTGTTTATGACCGCTGCAGTGATTCGCAGAGGTTCTCACTGGGCTCTGCACAAGGATGTGCAAGGTTAATTAATTCAGAAGCCAGCAATGTATATGAGTAGTTCGAATTAATCCTTCTAACATGCTTAGTTGCTACAGTGTATTTATATTTTGTGGATCAACTTTTTTTTTTTTTAAGGAAGTGAAGATGCAAAATTCTACAGTGTAAAATTATTTTTCCCTTCCAAAATTACCCCTAAACCTGTAACAATTAAAAGGGAGGTGAAGTGATATAATGCAATTATTAAAAAGCTTTTCTTCTCTAAAGTAACAGATTTTTTTTATTAATAACTCATAAGCTATAAAATCATCTTAACAAAACACACACACACCCATCACAACAACTTAGCTTCTGGGTATTAACCGTAATCCACTTTGCAAAATTAAGAAGGAAATGTTCTTTCAACAGGTAATACCAAGTTCTTTTACCTAATATTGTTTAAACAAGTCTATTGAGCCTGGAGGCAGCACTATAGCACCTGGAAGTAGCACTGTAAGAGCCAAATTTTGCTCTTTGGTGCCTACGTTATTCCCTTTGGCATGTGCATCCAAAGACAGAATTTGGCCCTAAATGCAATACAGTCCAGGCATTTTCAAATGTTAACAGAAAGATTGTCTTGCAGACACTTTCCCTCTCATTTATAATCACGTGGACTATCTACCTTTCCACTAGTGGGCGCTTACCACTCCATTTGTAACTGCTCCAATTGCAAGTGTAGATCAATATAATTTTAGGAAAGTATTTAATGTACTTTTAGCTTGTTTTAATGCAGTTTACCTAGAAGTAAGGGCCCAGCACAATGTGACCAGCTAGCTCTCTACAGACCCACAGACCACTGTATAGGAACTATTGTGTTAAATCATGCAGAACAAGGCTGCACAAAAGATGCAAACCAATGGCTAAAATGACTCTACCTGAGAAAATTATCAGAATCACTGTCTAATTAGATTCCACTAGAGAGCCAGGGACCCACCAAATTTATTCAAGAATTCAAAAAGAGGGGGTGGGTAGCATGTTAAGGGAAAGCAGGGAGAAAGATTTATAATAAATTAGTTTCGAGAGGGTCTTGTTTGGCCTATTGAGACTCATAAATTCTAGGCCTTGTGTAATTTTTGTTTTGTTTGGTTTTTGCCCAGCAAGAGAAGTGGACTAAGAGCCATCATTAGTACACAGAATTAGGAATATACTGTGTGCAAAACCACACGTTTCCATGTAGCTCTGTTAAATGTAGGCACGAGGCAGTTTTCATCTGAAAAAATCTGCCTTTTCCAGAGCAGAAAAATGCACAAAATACTGGTGAAAATTCCACTTACTTTCTACTGCTATTGTTTGTGAATTCAGATAATCTTTTCTACCGCCGTGGCAAGAGCTTTATGTAAGACAAGTGTAGCTTGCCCCAGAAACTAAATAACTGCTTTTCCCCCCCACAGGAAGTCTGAGCATCAAAGTTTGCAATATTAGATCAAAATAATTAATTCCTTCATCCTGTTCTGACCAGCATATTTTTATATGCTAGAACTGTAACCAAAATATTAAACTGAGATACAATATAGTTGCAAAACAGCCCTCGAGATGTAATGCATAGAAGAAAATAATGGAAATCAGAACACAGTTCTTTGCTGTAAAAATATTTTTTTAAACTGCTGACAATGCACACTGCAAAATACTGCTAGAGAACTTTCATTGTTGTTAGCAATGTCATAAATCAGAAAGATTCTTAGAAACAACTCTGTGGTTACTCCAGGTGAGGATAGTGAACAATAGCCTATTGTTTCTAGAGGAGGATTATTTGACACCTCTTAACATCACCTCATATATTTACCAACCTAGACTCTACATTTAATTTCATATTTGTTGCCTAGTTTCAGAGGACAAAACTAGTACTCTCTCTCTCTCTCTCTCTCTCTCTCTCTCACACACACACACACACACACACACACATCACCAGAATAAATGCAACAGTCACTCACATTGACGGTTGGCATGACATGTAAAGACAAGTAACATCTTCCTATCATATGTGAATTTTAAATAGATTAACTATTCCTGATTAACTCCATGTGTAGACACTCTTATTCTACAATACAAGTGTCTGTTTATTCTGAATTAGCTTAATCTCAGGAATAATTCATCAGGTAGTGTTATTCCAGAGTAACTGCCTGTGTAGACAAGTCCTTAGTGGAATACAACAAATCTATGGGAAATTTGGAAACGGGTCCCAAGACTCCCAGCTCCTCGCTCAAATCACTACCGAGCACAACCTTTATGCCTACGTGCAGATCTAGGAATAACTAAATGGAATAGCAATCATTTATCACTATTTTCCTCACACTGGTTCTAATTGAATAGATTAAGGTTGTCAGAACAGGGCTTATGCCTTCCAAGCTCCCTTGAACATTTTTATTACTCTACGATATATCACCATGCAAGATGAGATTTATTTTCTAGCAACATCTTTATTTTCAGGCAGAAGAGAGCAAGGTTGATCTTATATTTACAGGAATAACCATTTGAAATCCCTTAGCTATCAGAATCATCCCAACTGCCTGTCACAGAGCTATATTGTATCAAGATATTTTTCATGGATAGACTCTCTCATCATGTACCTGTGGAAGTTCAAAGCTCAAATGTAATCAACTTGACTAAGTGAAGACATAAAAGGTCCACTCAGAAGGAAGCAGTTGGTATGGATGGCCCTGGCCTCTTGCAGATTCCCTGATAGCCACGTGGATACATGGAGATCTTCAGGGTTTGTGGGATATTTCCTTCCCTTTAGCCCTTTTCCAAGATATTCACCATATGAGGGAGGGTATTCTGGCCTCCAGAGCCTTTCCCGCCATTGATTTCTATGGAGATTTTTCCTGCATCAGGATTCTCTCTGAGACTGGGAATGGGTGGGATTTTAGAGACAAAAACTTGATTTCATTGTTGAAAGTGCTATTCACCCCCTCCCTGCAGACTTAATGCACCTAGCCTGGTTATCTTCTGACTGAATACAGATCACTCATTATATAAGAAACCTGAAACATCTTGGCACTGTTCCAGATGCTAAACAAAAAGGGGCTGTAAACTTTAACCAACCTGCCTTCCTAAGTCTGGCTACAGAGCCTGATTTTCTGAAATTAAATCTTCTTGTCCCTCCCTCCTCACAAGAAAACAGTGCATTCCTGGATGGTCTCTAGGCTTAAAGACTTGCACGAGCCAAATAAGGTTCTCCTCTTCCTCTCCCCTGGTCCCCCTCGCAAAAAAGGGTAACATCCGAGGGCATCAGACAGAAGTTTAAACCCTCAGCAAGCAATCAACTTGCCTTAGGCAAGAAGGAAAGAATAAACTTGAGAAGGAGAAGAGGAAGAGAAAAAGAAAACACATGGAAAGATACAATGTTATATTTTTGAAAGAGAAAGAGAGAAGGAAAAAAAGTCACTAGGAAAGTCAGTGGTAGGTCATCTGATCATAGCACTTTTTTGGGCATGCTCAATACTTAATTGTTATATACCACAGTGTTAGATACCATGGTGATAGGTGCATTAGTAGTACCGGAGACATGCAGATTGATATAGTGCGATTAATTAATTTCTTTGAGTTAATCGCGTGAGTTAACTGCGATTAACTGACAGCCCTGATTAATCGCACTGTTAAACAATAGAATACCAATTGAAATTTATTAAATATTTTGGATGTTTTTCTACATTTTCAAATATAATGATTTCTATTACAACACAGAATACAAAGTGTACAGTACTCACTTTATATTATTTTTAATTACAAATATTTGCACTGTAAAAATGATAAACAAAAGAAATAGTATTTTTCAATTCACCTCATGCAAGTACTATAGTGAAATCTCTATCCTGAAAGTGTAACTTAAAATATAGATTTTTTTTTGTTACATAACTGCACTCAAAAATTAAAAAAATGTAAAACTTTTGAGCCTATAAATCCACTCAGTCCTACTTCTTGTTCAGCCAATCGCAAAGACAAATAAGTTTGTTTATATTTATGGGAGATACTGCTGCCTGCTTCTTATTTACAATGTCACCAGAAAGTGAGAACAGGCGTTTGCATGGCACTTGTGTAGCTAGCATTGCAAGGTATTTACGTGCCAGATATGCTAAACATTAGTATGCCCTTCATGCTTCAGCCACCACTCCAGAGGACATGCTTCTATGCTGATGATGCTCATTAAAAAATAATGCATTAATTAAATTTGTGACTGAACTTCTTGGAAGACAACTGTATGTCCCCTGCTCTGTTTTACCCACATTCTGCCATATATTTCATGTTATAGCAGTCTCGAATGATGACCCAGCACATGTTGTTTGATTTACGAACACTGTCACTACAGATTTAACAAAATGCGAAGAAGGTACCACTGTGAGATTTCTAAAAATAGTTACAGCACTCACCCCAACATTTAAGAATCTGAAGTGCCATCCAAAATCTGAGAGGGACGAGGTGTGGAGCATGCTTCCAGAAGTCTTAAAAGAGCAACACTCAGATGCGAAAACTACAGAACTTGAACCACCAAAAAAGAAAATCAACCTTCTGCTAGTGGCATCTGACTCAGATGATGAAAGTGAACATGCATCGGTCTGCTCTGCTTTGGATCGTTATCAAGCAGAACCCATCATCAGCATGGACGCATGTCCTCTGGAATGGGGTTTGAAGAATGACGGGACATATGAATCTTTAGCACATCTGGCATGTAAATATCTTGCAACACCGGTTACAACAGTGCCATGTGAATGCCTGTTCTCACTTTCAGGTGATATTGTAAACAAGAAGCGGGCAGCATTATCTCCTGCAAATGTAACCAAATTTGATTGTCTGAGCAAGTGGCTGACCAAGAAATAGGACTGAGTGGACTGGTAGGCCCTAAAGTTTTACACAGTTTTATTTTTTGTACATAATTCAACATTTGTAAGTTCAACTTTCATGATAAAGAGATTGCACTACAGTACTTATATTAGGTGAATTGAAAGTACTATTTCTTTTGTTTTTTAGAGTGAAAATATTTGTAATAAAAATAAATATAAAGTGAGCACTGTACACTTTGTATTCTGTGTTGTAATTGAAATCAATATATTTGAAAATGTAGAAAACATCCAAAAATATTGAAATAAACGGCATTCTGTTATTTTTTAACAGTGAGATTAATCGCGATTAATTTTTTAATCACTTGACAGCCTATATCTATATATATAAAACCACACACACACAAGTTCTCCATTTATGATGCTCAAATATTATGGTGATGACACTTATAAATACTTGTAATAAGCAAATAAAAATGTGTTAGCCAAAGTATTCTTTTATGCAGGCCTACACCATGTGCTTGCACATGAAAGGCAAGAAATAATACTGCAGTACTAGGAGCAATGTCAGATTCCTCCTCTGCCTCAGTCCTTAAAATGTGACTAGTATCATTCACCTCACATGTTAAAGAAGGGAGGGTCAGAAGGAAGGAAAAAATCTAGGTCCTTTTTTTTTCCTGTTTAAAAATATAGGAAGCTGTCTCTTTTCTGTGTTTGTTGAGCACCTATAACAATGGGGCCCTAAGTTTGATCCCATGGCATTACCATAATATATTTATTACTACTACTAACTTTAGGTAGTTTTGGGCACTAGTCTACGTCTGCTCTTCTTCCTGCTTCTACAGAAATAAAGCTGGGAGTGCTTTTAACATAGATTTTCAGAAGATTAGCTGTTTTTAGATCACACAATAGCCATGGCAAGATCTTCTGTTGTGTGTCTGAGAGAGAGAGCACCCGTGTGTGTAGGAGTTGTGACACTCTCCTTCTCATAATACACCCATAGCCTGATTTTCAGTGGTGCTGAGCACCCAGCGGTACCATGGACGTAAATGGGAATTGCAGGGACTCAGCAACTCTAAAAATCAGGTAAACAGTGAAAGGGAAGGGAAGGGAAAGGAAGGGGAGTGGTGGAGCCAGAGTATCCCATCTCTCCTCCCCGTCCTTTGGCAGCACTACAGGCTGACAAAGAGTGGAGGAAGTTGAGATAGGTGGAGCAAGGCACCTCAGCAGAACAATATGACTGCATTTAAATGGCTTTCTGCTCTCTCCACAAACAACGGTCTCCTGCTCCCAGCTCAAACTGCAACACAGTAGCTGGGCAGGTTAGCCTGAGACCTGAAAGCAAAACTGGCCAGTCTCTTTTCACTGTCCAAACGCCAAAGATAATTGTAAAAAGTAAATGAAGATTTTAAAACTCCTTTTGGTTTTAATTATCTACTATATAGGCTGTAATATAAGTAACCATGTTTGTTTTTAAACACGTACATTACTTTTAACTTGACAGTATCCCTTTAACCATTTTTTAAAAAGTTTGGTTATATTTTGCTTAACTTTTGGGTGGAGCTTCTTGATCCTGTGCCCAGTTACATACAGCACAAAATGTTAGACTAAATTATAGGTACATAGTATGCCAAGAAAATCAACACACTATACTTTGCCTAGGCTCCCTCAAAGAAAACATGTACATTGTGCCATTATTCAGGTTTAGAATAGCTGGCTCTCCAAGTCATAACACTACTGTACTCTGGCACAAGGTGACTGTGAGTACCCTTAGTAGCAAAGGCACCAGCTAGCTCATGGACTGTAAGTGCCATTATGTTCTCTTTATAACATGTGCAACTCACATCACAAAGAAGCACAGAAGGGAAGGTGGAAACAAACTGGATATCTGAAAATGACCCTCATTATTATTCAACACAGAATGCTCACAGAGTCCTGATGTTAAGTTGCAAAGTGGGGGGAAGAGGAAACCCCTTGTCAGTAGCAGAGACAGTATCTTGAGAATTGGCAGAAGCTGCTTATCAGCACTAGTAGCTACTTGTGCTGAGCTCCTGTATTTATCTCTGCTATTCTATTTGGTTAACCTTTTCTGGACAGTTAGAATGCCTTTATCACACAAGCGGAACATCTAACACTGTTCTGCTACCAAGACACTGACTACCATAAGGACAAGATACTTCAGGGCAGGAAAAGACCACTTGGCCCAACCAAGGAGTCTTCTTTGTGTTTATCTCCATACCACCTTCATTTATGTCAGTTTTCCTCAATCATTTCAAGGAAATATTTAGCTGGGTCAAACAGCTATGTACTAAATCCTTCCAGTAGATTTCTATTTCATAAACAGTGTCCCGTGTCTTCAGAGTAAAATATTCACATTGTTCCTATAATTTTCTAATTATTATACTGTGTTCCCTGGGTTTTAAATCTTTCACAAGTGTGAACAGTATAAATCTTGTACCTTAGAACTTCTTACTTTTCTTATACATTTTTGAAGAGATAATATGAATTACTCTGATGTCTGAATGTTGTCAGGAGAGAAAGATTGACCTCTAAGACTTTTCCACCCAAAACAATTTGAAATTAAAATGATCCTGGCTGCCAAAAGATCCACTCCTTCCATGACAATAATTTCCTACAGAAGAAACAGTGATCAAAACATTACAAAATACTTTTTGCAAGTATTGCCATATGTGCAATATGGTACTTCTTTGGATTTACATTTTGTCTCATTTACCTCTATCGATACATTTTGGTAAGCTTGTTTCCTTCTTTAAAAATATTGCAGTAATGCTAGAAGTTGATGATGCCATGGAATTTTCTATAATGATTCCTGAATCCCTTTCCCTTGTTGATAATTTTCTTGTTCTTTAGAACCACGTGGAGATTGTATGTCCTACCAGGTATTTATCTGGTATGGCAATCTGGAAAATATCCATGTTTCAAGTGCTAACGTGTCTGTTTTGATTTGCTGCCGCTGGTCATACATTGTTTTATTTTATGTTTAATAGTCTAGGAACCCACAGAATCCAGATCTTTCTGGGCTGGAGGCACAACTTTTTATTAGAATGTCCAAATTGTGGCACCACCAGGAAACTTGCTAGGCACTGTCCAAAGACATAATAAGAGACAGTCCCTGCTTATAGGGAAGAGTGTGAAGAGTTTACAGTCTAAATGGATAAGAGAAAAGGTGAAAGTGGAAACAGAAGCACAGAGAAGTGAAGTGACTTGCTTAAGGTCAAATAAGAAGGGCCCGACCAAATTCATGGCCATGAAAAATGCATCACAGACTGTGAAATCTGGTCTCCCTCCATGAAATCTGGTCTTTTGGTGTGCTTTTATCCCATACTATACTGATTTCATGGGGGGAGACCAGTGTTTCTCAAATTGGGGGTCCTGACCCAAAAGGGAGTTGCGGGCAGAGGGGTGTCACAAGGTCATTTTAGAATGGTTGCAGTATTGCCACCCTTACTTCTGCGCTGCCTTCAGAGCTGGGCAGCCGGAGAGCAGCGGTTGCTGGCCAGGCGCCCAGCTCTGAAGGCAGCGCCCCAGCATCAGCAGTGCAGAAGTAAGGGTGGCAATACCATGCCATGCCACCCTTACTTCTGTGCTGGATCTGGCAGTGGCTCCACCTTCACAGCTGGGCTCCCAAGCAGCAGCCACAGCTCTCTGGCTGCCCTGCTCTGACGGCAGCACCGCTGCCAGCAGCAGCGCAGAAGTAAGGGTAGCAGCAGTACCGCAACCCCCCCCCCCCATACTAACTTTGCGACCCCCCAACTCCTTTTTGAGTCAGGACTCCTATACTTACAATGTCCTGAAACTCATATTTAAACAGCTGAAACCATGAAATTTATGATTTTTAAAATCCTATAACTGTGAAATTAACCTACACATAGACAGTCAGTGGCAGAGCCTGGAAAAGAACCCAGGCTCTGTTAGAGTATATTCTCTGTTTCCACATCCTTATAAATGGGTTGAAACTTTCCACTGTGGGGGACAGATTCTCTGTTACACAGTTGCAGTGGCAGAAAGAAGCCATAGAGCTAGAAAATCTGGCCATCAGGAGAACCACTTGGATAGAGGGATATCCTGGGTGGTGAAGAGCTGCCAAAATGGATACCTCTCTCTCAGGCTCTGGCACAGAAAGTAAGGCCAGGGGAAGGGAGCATGGCCAGAGAAGTTCTGTGTTCTGGCTCTTCATGGCTTCTGGCATAGCTCCTGAGGGCCATAGACAAATGAGTAAGTTAGGGCAGCTGTGGGGGAGTATACCATGACATATGGAAGTACCTACAGTCCAAGTAGAGAATAGAGTATAAGGGGGAGAAGGTGAGTATTAGACAGAGAGTTTCAAAGCTGCTTAGGGGATTTGAGCCCCAATCAGTGTGAGGACCCCCATTGACTTCAATGGGACTCTCCCCAGCACAAAGTTAAGCACATCTTTTGCAGGATCAGAGCCTTGGACAGCTAATTCCCATTAATTTTAATTAACTCCCATTAATTAGGGTGTATCAGTCCCTTACCTGAAGAAGAGCTCTGTGTACTTCGAAAGCTGCTCTCTCTCACCAGCAGAAAATGGTCCAGTAAATGATATTACCTCACCCACCTTAGCTCTCTAAATCCCTTAGGCAGCTTTGAAAATCTCAACCCTAATGTTGATAGAGTGCATGGAAAATAGAGAGCTAAATCTTATTAATCTTCTCCTCCTCCTCCCTCCCCCTTTCCCGTTCAGCGCTGAGGTAATTACCCTCAATCAGGTGTCTCAACAGCTTAGCAGAGGAGTGCAGGGACAGACAATCCAGGCTTTGATGCATGATAGGTGGTGCTGGTAGCACCTATTATTATTATGGTTGCCTGACACTTCCCATTAAGTTGTTTAAAATTACTTATAATTTGTTAATTTGTTAACCGTCTACACTGAAAATCTGTATGCCAGTTATCTGCCTCAGGCCATTTTTTCCTCAGGAAATTTTCAGATCAAACAGTCCAGCTCTTCCTGAGAATGAAGCTAGGGAAAAAATAGATTGTTTTGTCTTGTTAAAGAATTCTTGGTAACTTTTTCTTTGACAAGATCTTATGCACCCATGGTTTGTAGCAGAGCAACTTTTGTGTCAGGGATATGCCTTGTGAGGTCTCTGAAAATCCACTCAAATTTGGCCAAGTTATAAGTTTTTTTTGGGGGAAAATCACAATGTGCACATGCTCAGTACAGAATTGCTAAACCTTTGCAGTTAAAAACCTTTGAGGATTCCACCTGTAGTGGGCATGCTCCAGCCTAGAGATGAGCAGGACTTTCCCTGCAATTGCAGCTCTGAGCTGCTGGAGGCTGGGCCAGGACTAGGTCCAGCATCTGAACTGAGAACAAAAAGCCTGTGCTCTTAGCATGGAGGAAGAAACTACCTGAGTAGAATGCAATGGGGACAAGAGCTGGAGTGGGGGAGGAGGAGATGAGTAAATTGAGACAAGGGGAGCAGGAGGAAGAAACTCAAATTGGAGGCTGGTGAGGGATGGGAAGAGGTAAACTGGGACTGGAAGTTGGGGATGGGGATGGGATTAGTTGGGCACGGACACTGGGAGCTGTGTGTGTGAGTGGACTGGGAGCCAGTGGGAGGGAGAGGGGAGACTGAGATTGGATGACCACTGGGGGAGGAGTCTGGGACTCAGAACCAGTGGGGTGGTGGGAAGACAGTGTGTGTGTGGGGGGGAAGACTGATCTGACAAGGAGCCCAGATGCAGGAAAAGAGCTGGGATTGGCTGGGCAAAGAAATTGGGAAAAGGAGCCATGGAGGGGGGAGATTAGGACAAGGAACCAGGGACAGGATGGAGAGGAGAGACAGATCAGAGAAGAAGACTGGAGAGGGAGACTGGGACTAGAAGCCAGTGCACAGAATGGGCAGTGAGTGCTTTTTTAAAGTGCAATTATTCAATATTTTGTTTTCTCAATATGTGGCCACATGCCACTGCTTCATTAACTAAACACCTTCCAGCTTCTGTAACAAATGAACCAAGGTTCTACAGACAGCAGGCTATTTCCCTGTACAACCCTGATTCTCTCTCAAAGCAGGTCCATTCTGTGCACTAGAAGAGGCATGGATCCTGTGGGGAAAAAAAATTGTTTGTGCTCATGTAATTAAAGACTATCATCATACACATGCACAAGTTTACCAAATTAAGGTTTCCTGGGTAACCTTAATTCTGGCATTTCCTAACTTCTGAGTGTTTAACTTTGCAATCTCAATAATATTTGTTTAACATAGTTTGTGTGTGTGTAATAATATATATCTAGGCACTCAGTAGACTATATACACAGAATTTGCTTGAAACCTAATTTATTTACAGTTATCATGGCACTATGCAGTAACATTGGCGTTGTCAAGAGTTTCTTCCTCCACCCCCATTTACCCACAGAGGCGGGGTGGGGTGGACAAGCCAATCCTTTAGTCGTCAAAATCAGTGAAGCATGCGTTAACAACAGCTACACATGGGTAGTAAATGGGTGGGTTTTTATTACTGCAGCAGTCTCATGACTAACTAACAGATGGCCTGCGTTCCTCATTGATAATACATGTGAAAGGGATCAAGAAAAAAAGAAGTTATTTGTTTTGGGTTTAACACAAAATAATATACACCAGACCGAGCCGCATACAATTTTCCTGGATTTATCCCAACTTCTTTTCTTTATAAAAAAAGCCATGATAAAGGTCTCTATTTCAAAGCCTGATTTGTTGATCCTTGCTTTAGTTGTACCTCCAAATCTAAACCTAAATTGTACAGCCAGCGATTGCACACAGGAATTCTGGTGACCAGCTGTGGAGGAGTCACTGCTTTTTTTTGTTCTTTAATGTAGCTCCTTTAATTTAACTAGGCATTTTCCCCTTCATCTAGATGAAATGAAACTGATTTACTCTATCCTGCCTCTAGCACCTGATCACAAATCCCCAATATTCAAGGGTTCTACCCTTCAGTCAGATTCAGGATGTTTGAGAGATCAGGGTTTGTAAGTCAGTATCTTGGATCAGTCCATCAACACTCTGGCCAGCCAGGCTGAGTATCTCTGCCTCCTCCCACTTTTCTATGCTTCCCATATTTAGTTTACTGTTTTAGCAGGGCTGGGTACCATTTGATCTTAGAACCTGGCAAAAGCAATGCAGTCTGAGGTGAGCATGAAAGAGGAGAGTCACTGGCAAAGGGCCAGCGTCATTGTGAACAAACTCTGCTCTGAACAAAGGGACTGATTATTGTGGACCAACCATCCCCAAGGTATTTTCCTGTAAATTTCCTCTGGTTAGAACTTTGCAGAAAGTATAATGGAGGAAAAGAAACACCTCTTCACACACAAAGCCTGGGATTACAAAAATCCCTGTCTCCACAATTGATTGACAGCAAATTTCAAATATGATCAAGCAAGAAGCTCTACCTCACTGCAAGCTGACTTCTCTATTGCTTTTTACTTGTCCAGTGTACCTCATTTGGGGGGTTTGTCTCCCATGAGCATTGCTGCACATTTGCATCTGCAGCCTTTTCTGCAGTAGGATTTTACAGGCTCATAATTCCCAATAGGTGCAGCTCCACCAGTGGCAGCTGTTGGGTTTAGACATTTTTACATTGGTACCAGCAGTAGAACTGCACTCATTGGGAATTACAGCTCCAAATATCCAAGTGAAGACAAGACCTGTGAGGGCTGAACTCTATGGTGACTGGAGAGAAAATGCCACTAAATAATTGTATATGCAGGAAGATGCAGCGAAGAGTGGGAATGGCAGGGGGTGTGAAGGAGCTGGAATGAATGGTGGCTCCATAATGAAAAGATAAATGAAAACCAAAGAAACTTTTTAAGAATAGTCTTTGTTCCCATCATTGCAGGGCTAAAGGCCAGCCCCATCTTCAGATGTTCGGGGAAAAGGGCTATACACACATTCATGTGAACGCATACACAAATATCATTTCTACTATTGCTTAATAACTTTTTTATTGTAGGTCAGCCTTTTAGAGTATTTATCTTGCTTGGGGCATTTTCACTTTGGAGACACAATGTATTTATTCACTCCTTTTGCAGTACTGGACAAGGGGCAATATTTATTAGGTGTAGCTTCTGACAAAGCCTTCAGTATTGTTAATCACATCAGCTTCCTTGATATATTAAAGCTATTAGGATTTAATTGGGTTAAGATGCAGATGTTACTAAGTGAATTACCGCCTATCTGTTTAATGGAAATCAAGAGTTGCATTAAGTGGAGTCATTTGCTGAAAGAGAGAAAAAGAGAGAGAGGGAAACCAAAGCAAATCCAAGAGTAACAGATGGTCCTAGACTTTTTACTAGTAACTTCCTTACTGTCTGCTTAAATATATAAATAGCATTTTTCAAACGCATATATAACACCTCTCCTAGCCACCCCCTCTACATGAGAGTGGGGGAACTATGTTTGGAGGTCAGTTCCCAGATGGCTTAAAAGCTTCTGTGTAATATAGTTTCAGTATGTTTATATTGGCTGGATTCGACTGTTATGGGTTTTTATAAACTCTTCTCAGGTATTGAATGTTTTTTAAAATTAATGGAACACTGTTATGCCCCAGTCCACACTGATCAATACCATCATGTGAGGCTGAAGTGGCTTTAAGAGAAAGGGTGGGACTAAGTGAGAGGAAGGATGGTTTGTAGTTAAGGCACTGTATTGGGATTCAGGTGATTCAAGTTAAATTCCTGGCTCTGCCCGACTTCCTGTGTGACCTTGGGCAAGTTAAATTCCTGGCTCTGCCAGACTTCCTGTGTGACCTTAGGCACAGTCACTTGATCTCTCTGGACCTTAGTTTTCCCTCTGTAAAATTTCAGTCATATATTTAGAACAAATTTAGAACATATTTAGAACAAATATATTTAGACTGTAAGACTCTCTCCTGCTATGTATTTGTACAGCACTGAGCACAGTGGGCCCTGACTTCAGGTGAGCCCTTTAGTCACTATTGTATCACAAATAATAAACAACAACAAATCGCTTCTCCTCACATAGTTCCACCAAGCCCAGTAATAAAATCATTTTACGTAATAGACAGAAACTAATATCTTGGTCTGTAAAATAAAGGAGTTTGCAAAGCAATTCTGACTACGTCTGTGTCATATTTTTATAAATGAATACAGGTCTTTGATTTGCACATACAACGATAAACTGTGGCTATGGCACAAGCTCTGTGAATGGGGCAGTGTGTTGTTATGCTGACTCAGGAGCAGCGATGGAAGTAGTTTATGACTCTCTTGCCCTCCCCTTCCCTAGGTGAAATACACCCTGCAACAGCTCTATTCCTGGCATTAAGTCTAAACCCATTCCCCACCTCTGGCTGAATGGGGGAGCAGTTGCACTACAGGGGTTGCCTCCCCGTGTTTTTCTAATCACAATATAGTTAGCTGACACAAAAGAGTAAAGTGGGGAAGAAAGGAGATATATTTTCCCTTTGCCTGTACTTTTCATGCAGCCGAAAGGACTCAGAACTAAAATGTTTCCTCTTGACTTTAATGTACATTCCTCCCTGATACCAATTTCAAATTAATATAAAGATCAATTATTTTAATTCTAATGAGGTTGTTCTGTCAACAAACAAGGACATTGGGCCAAAATCAGTCCAGATGCATCTGATTTCACTGCAGTTGCACCTTCTTACACCAGAGTCGAATTTAGCCCATTGTATTAAAATATGTATTGATTTTTTTATCTACCACAATTTAGTGCTATAAAAAAATTAAATAAAGCTGGAAGAGGGTCTTATGGTTTCTTATCTAGCTTTGAGGGAAAAAGCCTTTCTTGTAATTTTTTTTATAATACTTTTTTTCTATTTTCTTTTGTGTAGAGTACCTACTCCAGTCAACTGCACCACATGCTCTGTATGCAAAGTCACTGTGCATCTCCACTCCACATCAGATGTAAACGGCCTACACGCAAGAATGGTGTGGGCTGAGTTTCAAGTCTTGCTTTCATCATAAGTTTATCTTTGAAATGCTAGACAAAACAGGATTTGTGTGGTTTAACGGAAGATCAGTCATCTCAATTTGCAGACCTTATATCCACTCACATCCCTACTCAAATATAAACACAAAAACAGATTCCCAGAAGAGCAGCTAATTTGAAGACTGTTTATTGGATTATTTGTTTGATCGGCAGATAAATTCCTGATGGTTCCTCCTTCAAACCTTGCTATTCATGAGTTACCCAACAGGATTTTAAAAAAAAAATAAACACACACAGAGCTTGTTACATATTTTTTTTCTTGAATTTCTACTTACTTTGAAGTAAGTATACAGGTATTTGAATCACAAGTGACAGAACTTAAAGCCTGTATATAACAACTCATTCATTATTGCTAGTCCCAAACATTCAAAAGTTATGAGTCAGGCCCCCTCAAATCAGAGTTGGCTTAAAACCAGAATTTTTAAAAATACATTTTGTATTTTTTATTTACCTTCTGGTTTTTGAGGCTTCAGGATAGATTTGAATTATGTTTTCCATCTTTTCTCTGCAACCATGAGAAACTTGGGGTGAAAACCTGGCACCTCACAAAAATGACGAAACTCCCATTAACAACAATGAGTTTCGGATTTCACCTTTGCTTTTTTAATTTTAAAACATGAAAACTGAGGATCTCACATAATCCCATGACTCTAAGAGCCAAGGCTTTAAGAAAAAACATCAAATATTATGAGACTTGGCAACGCTGCTCATTTCTTTTGTGACCATCACAGTAGTACCTAGGCACAACTTTTAATGAAGTATTAGTGAAAATAACATTTATTTAAAAAAATAAAATTCAATTATTCATCTTATTTATTTGTATTGTAGTAGGATCTACGAGCCTCACTCAGTTATTGGAGGCTCATTGTGCAAGGCATGGAAAATAACTTATTACCTCAAAACTAAACATACCCAGTTTTTTTTTAACCTTTCTTCATAAATTCAGATTTTCTAAGCTTTTTATCATGTTTGTTGCTCTCTTTTGCACTCTCAAATTTATCCACATCTTTCTTAAAGTCAGAATTGGACACAGTACTCCAGTTGAGACCTCACCAATGCCGAGTAGAGCGGTGCAATTACCTCCCAGGTCTTACATTACACGTTCCTGTTAATACATGCCAGAACAATATTAGCTTTTTTTGTATCACATTGTTGACTCATATTCAATTTATGATCCACTATAACCCCCAGATCCTTTTCAGCAATACTACTTATTACCTAGCCAGTTATGTCCCATTTTGTAGTTGTGCATTTGATTTTTCCTTCTAAAGTATAATACTTTGCACTTGTCTTTATTGTCTTTGCACTTGTTGTCTTTGTTGATTTCAAACCAATTCTCCAGTTTATCGAGATAATTTTGAATTCTACTCCTGTCCTCCAAACTGCTTGCAATTCCTCTGAGCTTGGTGTCATCTGCAAATTTTATGTAAAAGGGAGATGTGATTTTAGTCCTGTTTATAGAAAACAGGTATCTCACATCACATAATACAGCACCAAAACTGCTACCCTACTCTTGTACCGTAGTCTCTGGACAGAGGCCAAAGATTGAAGGGGTAGTGATTAATCTCTTATACAGCTATTTTTTTTTAAACTCCTCATTCGTTCTGTGTGTGGTTGCAAAAAAACTGTATAGTGGATCAGTCAATACTTGCTAGTAGCTGTAACGGTATTATTGATTTGATAGGTCTTTCTAAATTAAGGTTCCAAACAGATCATTTTTAGTTCTATTTCTGGGCAGCTAGAAGATAGATTGTCAGATCTATATCTGCATGCTGCAGGATGCCAATATTTAACAGTTGTCTGAACTGGCTAGTACAAACATAGATTCAACTTGCAAAATGCTGGACATTTCCTTCTGTGCCACTCTTTGCTGTCCAGGAAAATAGAAGCCATGGCATTTAAAAAAAATAATTATTACAGTATTAACATCAACTTTTCAGCATTAATATTCAATTAAAAATCACTTCATCATTTGCTCTATTGCTGCTGCATACCAGTGTGAAAGACAGTCATCGTCTGCCAGGCAGGTTCAAAGACTTGCCTTTTAAGGGTGTGCTGCTTTTTATGGTACAGCGGGAAGTAGAGTAAACATTCCCAAAAGGAGTACAGGGTGCTGTGTTGCTGCACATTTAAAAGGCACTATGAATGGTTATGTGTTAAGGAAGGCAGACATTTCAAGGAAAACGGAAAGGTGAGCAACATGTGAAGGATTCTTTTCAGGTGCACAGTTGTCAACATTAAAACCAGCATTTGCCAATAGATTGAGGAGTATCTGAGATACCAGAGTTTTCTCCTGTATTTAAAATGGGAAATTACTGTATTAGGTGCATGGAATAGTACCTTTTGGGAAATGTGGTCTTTTTTAATGATGATCATTGTCAGAACATATTGGCTTAGAAAAATGACAGCTCAATTAATATTGCAGCTTCCCTCTCAGACAAGCACCCAACATGAAAAAAATTACTGCATATCACTTCCTCACATGCTAGCCCTACGAGCCTTATTATTTCCTATGCCTAGAGTGACCAGATAGCAACTGTGAAAAAATGGGACAGGGGGTGGTGGTGGAGGGGTAATAGGCGCCTATATAAGAAAAAGTTCCCCAAAACGGGACTGTCCCTATAAAAACTGGACATCTGGTCACCCTACCTATGCCTCTGCACCGCGGACTTTGAAGGCATGAATCATACCCACACAGGAGCATATCAGAATCAATATCAAATGCTGCCAACTTTTGTCTGTGAACTGGCATTACAAAGAATGGAGATGAAGGTATTAATGGCAATAATCTTGTTCAGATGAATACAGGAACATCTATGGTTTCTTGCCATAAATGTATCCGATAAAAACAAAGAAGAAACAGACTCTTCAATACACATGGCATTAGTGGTATTAGCTTACCTAGTAACACTAAAAATAAAATAAAATAAACAATACAGGTTCTGCTCAGGTTGATCTCATCATATACACACAAGGAAGCAGTTTTCCTCTTCTGGACTTTTTTTTTTCTTTTGCTATTTACACACATCGACTTTGGCCACTTTCAATGTCCAACATCAGTGTGCACAACCAGAGGTTCTAATACTGAGAGAAAGACACACAGGCTCAGTGAAGTACTTTCATGGATAATTATCACAACACATATACATTACTGAGCAAGCTGGGATCACACAATACAGTGGAAAAAATGAATTTCAATATTATATGACTATAAAAGGGTTCAGTGATTCAGCCCTCCCTGATCAGGGAAGATTCAAATTTTGGATCACCATGACTGTATTATGTGGTGATTAAAGGCCTGCTTCAAATCCCATCAAGTCAAGGGAAAGACTCCAATTGACTTCAATGGACTTTGGCACAAGTCCTAAATCTTTTTGCACTGGATGTATACTTGGATTTTGTATTACCAGTGGCATGATTTATCATTTACCTTGTGATACTATAGAACATCAACTTTAATAAATGCCCACTGGATGGGCTGCTTAGGGGAATTTGGTGCAAGTGCAGTTGGAATTGAATAGAACTATATAGAAATTTGAGCATAAGCCTATTAATCATGGTATCAAAACAGAAACTATTCAGTAAAAAGAGAGTTTGGAAAAGAAACTATGTTAAGGGCTGATTAGTGTGTTATGTATTGGGCGGGATGTGTGTAGGGGGGAAGATTTCATCTTTGGAAAATAGGAGGGGACAGATGGGGGATGTTGACTCTGCTGATTACAGTTCAGTGTCTAATTTCTGTTCATTGATGTCAGAGAGGAATTAAACACTCTAAACATAAAAAAGGCAAACAAAAATATCCCCCACCTTTTGAATTAAGTATGATGGATGAGCTGAACCTAAAGCAAGCTTTTGATGGGAAAACTAGAATTTAGCAAAGAATGATAGTCCCAGGGATTTCCTCAGCACTGGATTGTTTCACATGATGCTAAATGTTTGCAGTGACGAAGCACAGGAAACAAAAGTTGTTCATTTTGAATTTATTTTAAGAGTGGGGAATGATGGAATATGTTCTTGGAACATAACATTTAAAATTGTATAGATGCCCTGTGTTTGGAAGTAAGAAAATATTGTCAGCATTTGGGCCTGATCCTTTGATATGCTACATAGTCACAACCTCCAACTGACTACAGTGAAACTAACATAAGGTGCTCAGCCCCTGACAGGATTGGCCACTTGATGTGCAAGAGGTGCTTCATGTAGAAAACATTTTTTTAAGTGCTACTATTGTAAGTGCATAATAGCAGCATAGGTAATGATTATGTTGATAATACTATACAGACTTCTATAGTGTGTTTTTTACAAGTGTCCAAAGTATCTTCCAAACATTCAATAATTAAACCTTGCAGCACTCCTGACAGGTAGATATAGGATAATACGTCATTTACCATTGAGAAGTAGCTACCACTGGGGTAAAACCCAGCAACTATTTATTAGTGCAAAGCAAAATTATAAAACAGTTTAGGGCAGGAAGTGAGGGAAAAAATGAATCAAATTTCAAACACAGTGAAAAGACAGTAGGAAGACTCTAATATACCAGAGTTCAAATTTACCCAGGACATGAAGTACACCTGTATTATTATGAAAGGGCACATACATTCGATAATGATGAAAAGTGGCCAGAACTTCAATTTTACATCCTGTCCAAAGAGGCACTAAGAGGATTTTTTTTTAAAAAGCATGTTCTGTCTTAAATATGTAATCAAATCCTTGCAGATTACATATTTTATCAGTTAGATACTTCTCTCAGTATGTAGCTACAGAAATTCATATTCCTTATCCAGTCTAGCAGGCTTTTAAACAGTAACAGATGTAAAAACCCAAAGTTAAGTATGAAATCTGCATAACGGGGAACTATTTGATGAAGGGCCAAACAGCAAAATCCAGGCAAAGGAAAAATAGTAGCAGTCAGCAACTGGATCTTAGGTTCCATCCATATTAAGGATCAAACTGAGTGAAGGAACCAGGCTTAAAGCTAGGAACTGGTTTAGCTGGAACTAATACATCTAGTATGGCTCATTTCTAAACTGGTGATCAAACCACAGTAGAAACCAATTTAGCCAGAGCAGCGTTTAGACAAATGTTAAATATGATTTTCAGTCTCAGTTTAAAGCCTAGTGTACAAAAGGCCGTTGAAGTATCACTGCTCTTGTTGAACATAAGTAAATTCCATACTTAGCTAACGTATTGAGAGCAGGTCATGTACTTGCAATGGATTCTTCATGGGGAATCTATACATTTAACAATCAAACACCTTTTTAGAGAACTAGGCATTATAAAATGAAGGAGAATGGGAGACATGGTTCCAATTTGTACAGAAGTGCATATCACCACCACCAAGGTATCAAAATACTGCTGCACATTTGTCCATTGGGTAGTAACATGTAGGAACAACTTCTCAAAGAGTTTTACCTTTAAGGAACAGTTCTATTTTCCATCATACCAATGGGCAACTGAATAAACCACTGTATGATTCTTTTTATTAAGAGAATTTATAAATATTTGAAGGATTATAAACTACTTCCCATGACAAATTTATTTTCAATTTGACTTGTGCATCTACAACAAGGCTTCCACTTATTTACAGCAGTTCCCATTTAAGTCTTTACAACTTTATTTTTAGAAATAGATAACAGTACCATATTATTCACAGTATTCTTTATACTTATAAAAGGTGTTGTAATGATTTTAACGGGGACCATGCTAACTATTCAATGGGATTGATGATTTCAGTGAAAGCAATTATTCATGTTTGCACAGAGAAGTGTACACCCAGAAAACTGCTTTGGATTGTAGTAGTAATTCTTAAGCAAGCCGAATCTAATTTTACTATAGCAATGATTACAGCAAAGATCTTATGTGGGAGAAGTGTATTTTAATTTCTCGTGAACATGGATTGTGATATTCTGCTCTTCACACAGGCAGAACTTTTGACCTCAGTGGGAGTTTTGGCACATAGGTAGAGTAGAATATCAGAATCCAGGACTGCTAAATTTTGCCCAAGCTCTATGGTCCAGCTGATCTTCCAGGATAACATGTTTTGACATCAAAACATCTATGGGAAGTTAAGTAATGTGTCCAGCTGTAACCAAAAAAAAAAGAAAATGAAGTTTGGGCCTACCATATTTAAAATAATGATAAGAAAATGGTTGGATGGGATTATATTAATTTTAGTATCAGCAATTATCATGACAGTCACAAGACAAACAAGTCACATTGTGGAGAGAAGAAAGGACAAATAAAGGTTCCCGAGTGTGCTGTAGATTTTCTCCTGCATCAGACTCAACACACTCTGAGAGTTAAACCATTGGCATGTGGTGTGTTCTGCAGTTCGATCAACAGTGGCACATAAAACAGCTGTGCAGTTCTGGAAAACTGTTTTTGATTTTGCATTTGATAGTCAGCCAGCAGCAGCCAGATTTCATGGGTTGGGGGCTGGATGTCAGGGGGGCTGGACATTCACAGATGTTACAGGATGAAAAGAAAGGTCTGGCCACTGCAAATAAATTGATTTGTTCTTGCTACATTCCGGCTCAGCCACATCCTCTGAGGTGCAAGTTAGAGGAACAGATGGGCAGGGTGTGGTTTTTGATTTAGCTTCATCTTTCAAAGAACAAGGCACTCGACACTGACTCTTATGCAGCAGAGAACAATGGCTGAACTAAAATGTGTTCTGACTACATACTGGATAGTGAGTGTTGTAGCTCTTATTATAGGCCACTCAGGTAGTGACACCCATATTTAAGGTTGGCTGATGCTATTATAAGACTCTGTTTTCAGTTACGTGTAACTTTGACAAATTTAAAGTGTTTGGGGTGATTTTTTTGTACCTTTTCTTCTTTAATTTGGCCCCCTTGTGCATATGCATTATGATACATATGATCACATACTATATTTTCCACAGGACCCTACCTCGTTCAGTACACAGATACATGTGATATTTTATACAGAAATATTAAGAGGCGTTTGTTTTCCCCTTCAAGATCTAATGAGAGGTGCCAAATTCCACCACTGGAAGAAAAAAATGTTCCTCTTTCAGTGGAAACAAAGGTGTGTTTCATGTGAAAATTAAAAGGTAGTTTTTGCTGGCAGGAACCACCCTCCTCCCCCAAACTGTTCCTAATTTCTAGAAAACAGTGCATGAAAATTCAGAATTTTTCTGAGAGGGCAGAATTTTTCTATAACATGCCATGATTGCTGGAAAAAATAGTGACGTTTAACTCTGGATAAAACCCACTTATTAATAAAACACAGAAATGTTTCTCTTTCACATACCATTGTTTGTGAAGTGGCCACTGCTAGCTATGATACATGTAGATCTAGAATAGATTTGCTTCTTTCACTATTACAGACAAGTGTAAATGCTTTGCCAACAGTGATGGGAAGGCCTAGAAAGATCCAATAATGAAGGAAGTGGTTCCTAAGGTGAGCAGGAGCTTTGAAAAAAGCAAGCTACCTGGGGTGAAATCCTGGCCCTGCTGAAGTCTATCGGAGTTTTGCCATTGATTTCAATGGGGCAATGATGTCACCCCTGATCCTCCGGCTATTGTTATGCTGTGTGCAAGTAGTAACTTTGAATAACTGTTCTGCTGGCAGAGACTGATAAATGGATGCATCTGAAATCCCTTGGTCCCCTCCTGCTGGTGCAAAGAAGCTGAAAACTACCCCCTGAGAATTTGCTTGGCATGGGGAATCCTCATTTGCGGTACAGCCAGCTTATATGCCACTCCCTGTTCGTGGCCAGACCAGGAGTGTGTGAGCAAGCTATGCTGGAGGGGATAGTCAGTTTATATGCCCAGCTGGAGGACAGCCTATAGGGACCATTGGAACAACCTGAGAATCAAAGAGCCGTAACGAGCTTCGCGACAGCCTATACCAGCCATTGCCTCCACTGTGTTCGTGTGCAGCAGAGAATCTGGGTCTGAATCTCTTTACAAAAGCATTTTAGTTACTTATGAAACAGACGTACTAGATGGAGTGTTTATCCACCCTACATAGGAAATATCACATTTCCCCGTCATACTGTTTAAATATGAATACATAGGACAATAGTAAATGAAACAATGAATTCACACTACTGGGGTTCTTTTGGGTAACACTGATCACTCCTTTGGCTCCTGAACCACTGAGGTCCGAGTATCACTGTTTAAATAATTAATTACTATTTGTCCATCCTTACAAATCAGTACACCTTGAATTTATAACTGTTATATCAAGTCATAGAAGTATAAAAATACTGCCTATTTAATTTTTGAATATCTGGGTTAAAATTTAGCCTTGTTTTTAAGCATCAGATGCTAGTTTCTTTGTAGTTTATTAGGTCATCTGTGGTTTTGGAGATGCACGTTATCTAATCAATACAGCTAGTCCTATGTGCAAAAACTTTATCTGAAAGTAGCTGTGAGACAAAAAAAAATTCATTTGGACAGTGCAAATATTCTGTTGAATACAGTAATATCTGTGTCAATACATTGACTATGCACAAATCAAATTTCTACTGCAGCTGCGGAAGGTCTAAAGTTACTTTTTGTTACTCTAGTCCAGTGGTTCCCAAACTTTAACAACCTGTGAACCCCTTTCACTAAAATGTCAAGTCTCGTGAATCCCCTCCTAAAAATGAATATTTCCAGGGATATTCTCCTTGACCTGGGTATAAATGATAAAAGCAGTGATCTTGGAAACATAAATGTTGTTTTTATGACATGCTTATTACACACTATTTATTAATTATCATTTATCGTGACAGTATTTTTATTACATTATGAAAATGGCAACACACTTTCAAGCTCTCACTTTCATAGCTTGTGTCACTTTGAATAAGCCTGTTATAAGACAAGGCTCCTAGGTTTCATCAAGGAGTATCAGATGTGAAACAGCATGAAGGTATTTAAGAAGCCAACTCAAAGAGTTCTCCTACCTACACAAGCATTCAGGTCTTGAGCAGTCCAGGCAAACAATGCACATTACAACAAAGCTTAAACTTGTTCTTCATAATAATTTTAAAAACAACACTAGCTGTCTATTTAATTTTAAAAACAGCAAAAAATATCCACCTCCCTTTCCATTTCTTATAAGGAGTCTTGAAGTTTAAATCTCCTCAGTGTGATAGAGATGCTTGCTTTGATCTGCTTAGCTCTTGGAAGTCCAGGAGCTCTGCACTGCTGACCTCGTGCTGCCCAGGGTCCCTAGGGACAGCTCTGTCCACCATTAGGGAATTTTTTCCCAAGAACCCCCTGCAACATTTTGCGAACCCCAGATTTCAAAACAAAATGGAATCCTTACATAATACTGTCTACAAAAATAAAGATCCAGGGTAAAATTTTCAAAAGCATCTACGGAGCCTAAGTCATTTTTGAAAATAGGACAAATGTTCCGAAGTCCTACTGACTTTCAGTGAAACAGAACTCTGAAACAGAACAAAGGCACAAGTGGTAACTAATTTTCAACAACAGCTAGACACCTGCCATTTGTGCCTTTGATAATCACCCCTTAAGTGCCTAAGTCACTTTTGTAAAGGTCACTTAGTCTTCTATGTCATTTAGGCGGTTTTGAAATTTTTATTCCAACTGTAACATGAGACCAATATATTTAGGTTTCTATTGGTTAATAACCTAGTGCAAGATAGTAACTTAGTTAGTTAATAACATAGTAAAAGCATCCAGATTGATTATTTTAGATTGGTTAATAATTAAATCACACAGTGTTTTAATATCATGCGCTGCAAAGAGCTGCAGGGGACATTTTAAAGAGTCACTTGTGGCTTGCGAGCCTCAGTCTGAGTATCACTGATTTAGAAAGTGGATTTCTGTTCCCTGAACCAGCTACAACTCAAAATCCTTTTATTGTACATTTCCAAACACCAGCACACAGAATCTACTTTATCTTTTGGTCAAAGGCTAGTTGCCAAAGTGAGAAACATTCAATGTTTGCCACGTTCAACATTTTTAATCCACCTCAAGGATACAACATACGGTAAGTAGAATGCCAGCTTTTTGAGAAATGAGCTCCATTTGTGTGTATAATTTCCAAGTACAGACCCTTGAATGAGCACTGCACAGCACCTAAATGTGCAAAATCTGTTTGGGTGCCTATGCAACCTTACATTCACCTAACCATTGCTTAGTATGCACCTCTTCATGCATCATCTCTGAATCCGACCCCTAACTCTTCAATCCATTATTTTCTTTAAAACACCATATACTAACACTATGTAGAAGTAAATCTCTGAGCATGATCATTTACATGTACGTGGTGCATGATGGAGAACTATGTGAGAAACAAACAAATCATTGGTGAATCTCCAGATTAGGTGTTGCCCAAGCAACTCGGAAGTTTGGATGCCTTGACCAAACCTCTTTGGTCTGCAAAAGTGGACTGGAAATTAAAGCAAAACCAAGTTCTCTCATGAGATAATTAGTCTATCTTGTTTCCAGTTATGCTAGAAGTGCCATGGGAGCTTCTTTTCTCAAGATACTTCACAAATTGTACTTCCAGTCTTAACCAAACCAGCAAACTGAACAAGTGAGTGAAAATGACCATAAAATTAAAAGAACCTTTGCAAATCTTAAAAAAGATTTACTATGAAAGATGGGTGAAAGCTTCAATCAATAATTCTCTTAACTCTCTGCCTATCCTTAAAACAAACATAGGCAACTCTATATTTCTGAATTTGACATAAATCTCTACCTTTCTGTCTAGCTCATCAAGTGCAGCTAGCATCGAAATAAAGGGCTGCAGCAAAGCACTTAACTATTAATTTGTGATTACAGAACAGCTTTTTCTCCCCTGGCTTGATGTCACTTGAAAGGAAAAACTCCATTTGTCATAAAGAATGAAAACCAGGACAGAACAACATTTGCTCCCTCTCTCTCTAAGGAATAGTAGGTGGAGTTATATAAACAACAGAGCAATCAATGATCAAAGAGAAATCTTGGGACTGTAATATACCAGAGTATTAAAGGAACAGAGCCTTTTATCTATCATGGAGGAAGGAAGGAAGTAGAGCATTGAGACATGTGTAATACATACCATTAAAAATAAAAAACCAAGTGAGTAACAAAAGAGACTGAGATCAATTAAAAAGTCTGATTTCTTCATCTGTGCTGTTAAAATGATCATGAAGAAAATGCAACTTTCAGTGTTAAAATTATTTTCCATCACTTGGAAAAGCCAGGCATGTTACTCCATTTTAAGCCATAAATTTTTCCTGAATACTATGAAACACAGTGCTGTTCAGTAATGGACCATCTCTATCCACTACCACTACTAACTCAGACCTACCTTGTCTTCCACTCTGTTCAGCCTTGCACCAATCGTGTTAGTCCCTCGGTCTTTGCTTTTTTCTGTGGAGCAAGGCATATTTTCAAATGAATACTCAGTGTTATAACAATATAGCATTAAGCCACAACATGGTGTGTTTAACTAGCCCACCAGTGCAGAATAATTGAACACCTTTGCTAGGATGATTAGTTTTATTTCATAAAACTAGCTTTTGTTTCTTTTATAGCATTAGCTGAAGCCAAGGTTTTTAATAGCTCTTTAGTCTAGAGCACTTTCAACCTTCACTTTATGCTTTAAACCGAGAGAATTAAACGGTTCCTAATTTAGTTTATGTTTCTAATTCCAGCTGAAAAAACAACCTGGAACAATGTAAAGCTCTACAGCCACCTTGATAATGTTCATGGAGGATGTTTTATCTGCATTTTTTCTAGAAATTTAAAATGAAATGACATTAACAAATAGCTCTCAGCGGCCAATCAGATGATATCAATCTATGTGCAACCACATCTCAAAACAAATAACTACTATTAATATTTTGCACTTCTATTATGATTTCCATTCAAAGCTCTATATGAATATTGTTGATTTCAGCTCCATAACACCCCTCTGAATATAATCCCCATTGAAGTAATTGAGGCAACATTTTAAAAATCCGGATGCCTAATATTAGGCGGCTACATTAGGTGGCTACATAAAAATCACCTAGTTTTCAGGAAGCTGGAACTGGCTGACAATTTTTGAAATGTTGATAAGTAATTAAAAGTATTTTTCATCTATATTTTCACAAAAATATGTTGTAATCAGCTTTATTCCAGACATCTCTCTTACATTTTGAGGTTTATTTGTAGCCTGTTATTTAGTGTAGTATAATGATTAAAGCAGGGGGAGAGGATCAGGACTTCTGATTTATGGTGCTGCCTTGGGCAAGTCCACTAAACCTTTCTATGCTTCAGCTCCCATATGTGTAAAATAAAGAAAGATATATCACACATCACCATAGTACCTGAGCACCTTACAAATTCTTGTGGTTCTTAGTCATATACTTATGGAGCAGACATTTTTTAATTCAAACATGTCACTGATTACAGGAATTAAAATTTATTATCTTACCTGAGAGAGAAATAAAAAGAGATGGCTTCCCTATAGATTGGTCCAACCTGTAAACAGAAAGAAATGGTATTGTTCGAAACAAAAGATAACTCTTCCTCAGATTTAAACAGAATATTCACTTTCTTTGGTTGAAAAACCTCTTCTCCAAATAATAGGTTGCAACGTTCAAGTAATTCTGCTTTGCAGCACAAATGAACAACATCGTTTGATCCAAAGTTGGCCTTGGTAGTTAAGAAAATATCAGCCCTAAGTGGGTGTCTCAGTGCTTCAGCTAGTTTATAGATTCTAGCAATGACCACTGCTTTTCATGGTGATCAGTATTGTCTAATAGTTTTCTGATGCTTGCATTGTTGTATCCATCTGTAGTATCTTTTCTTAGGTGATAAGATCCTTGGGGCAGGCACTGTCTTCTTATTCTGTTTGTATAGTGCCTAGCACAGTGGGGATACTGGTCTATAGTTGGGGTCTGTAGTCACTAAAGCAATACAAAGAACCAAGTTCTGATCAATGGTTCTTAATGATTTACATATTTTTTTTAATTCTCAAAATAGAAACCTTTACTGTGAATTACATCAAACAGTATTTCTCTAATTGTGCAGTCCTAAGTGCCATTTACAATCCTTTAAATCTTCTCCTCCCCACCTGATTGCACTGCTTATTAGAATCCTCTTCACAGACATTTACCATTTAGGATAGTGAACTTAATGCCATACCTTCTTTGCAACTCTTTGATTCGTACCATCAAGTTGAGATGACCCTGAGAATACTGTTCAATAACATCTCGTACATCATAAGGTTTTCTAGCTTGCTGCAAAACAAAACCAAAACATGAAGAGCCTGACAAATACCACAGCAAACACAAAGACAGGCCAGTGATTTGCCTCAATAACAGATTATTCAGACAACTCACACCAATGATTTTCTACCCTATTACATGCATGAGAGAATATTAAGACTTTCCAGTTTTTTGGGTGTTTTTACCACGCCCAGGACCTTACAAATTTATTGTGGTTCATTAAAAATCTCTGTTTCTCTCTTTTTCCCCCTCCATACTGTAGGGATATGTAATTTTGGACAGGTTAATGAGGAATTGAGAAGTCAAAGAAGAGTGTTTGCATTTTGCTCTGAGGTTTGTGGTTATCTTTGGCTCTTCTGGAAGTAAGCTTCATGGTCACAGGCCAGTTGCCATAAACTCTCTCTCTTGCACAAACAGATTTCACTCTTCTGAGCCAATAACCAGAAGGCCAGCAATTTCACACCAGCCCATGCTAAAAGTACCGAGCCACTGGTGTCACCGAGGCCTGCCCCTTAACATCAGCCCAGTGTATTAATGTTGCTATACTAGTGACCTTACGGAGCACTGTGCCTTGACATCAGCCCAGCAAGCAACGTATGTTGAACTAGAGACCTCCCTGAAACCTGGGCCTTCGCATCAACCCAGTATTTTAGATTAGCTGTTGCATAAACGTTCCTTTAGGTCTGTAAGCAGCCAAACACAGAAAACAGGATATGCTGTCCAAGTAATCTTGACACAAGTCCAGCAATATATATTCATAGATCCAAAATCAGATGGGACCACTGTGATCATCTTGCCTCCTATATGACATACACTGTGGGACTACCCCCAAAATAAGGCCTAGCGGATATCTTTTAGAAAAACATCCAATTATGATATACACCTCTACCTCGATATAACGCTGTCCTTGGGAGCCAAAAAATCTTACCGCGTTATAGGTGAAACCGCGTTATATCGAACTTGCTTTGATCCACCAGAGTGCGCAGCCCCGCCCCCCCCGGAGCACTGCTTTACCACGTTATATCCGAATTTGTGTTAGATTGGGTTATGTTATATCAGGGTAGAGGTGTAACAATTTTCAGTGATGGAGAATCCACCACAACCCTTGGTAAATTGTTCCAATGATTAATTACCTTCACTGTTAAAAATGTATGCCTCATTTCCAGTCTGAAATCATCTAGCTTCAACTTCCAGCTACTGGGTCATGGTATACCTTTCTCTGCTAGACCGATGAGCCCATTATTAAATATTTGTTCCCCATGTAGGTATTTATAGACTGTAATTAAGTCAGCCATTAACTTCCTGTTGTTAAGCTAAATAGATTGAGCTCCTGGAGCCTAGCACTATAAGGCATGTTTTCTAATCCTTTAATCATTCTCGTGGCTCTTCTCTGAACCCTCTCCAATTTATCAACAATCTTCTTGAATTATTGACAGCAGAATGGACACAGTATTTCAGCACCCATCACACCAGTTCCAAATACAGAGGTGAAATAATCTCTCTACCCCTACTCAAGATTCCCCTGTTTACACATCCAAGAATTACATTAGCCCTTTTGGCCACATCATCACACTAGAACTCATGTTCAGCTGATTATCCACCACAATCCCTAAATCTTTTTCAGAGTCACTGCTTCCCAGGCTAGAGTCCCGCAGTGTATAAGTATGGCCTACATTCTTTGTTCCTAGATGTACACATTTATATTTAGCTGTATTAAAACACATATTGTTTGCTTGCGCCCTGTTTACCAAGTGAACCAGATTGCTCTGTATCAGTGACTTGTCCTGTTCATTATTTACCACTCCCCCAATTTTTGTGTCATCTGCAAACTTTATCAGTGATGATTTTATATTTTCTTCGATGTCATTGATAAAAATGTTAAACAGGGTAGGCCAAAGAACCAATCGCTGCAGGACCTTAATAGAAACATACCCACTCAATGATGATGGCACATTTTGAGACCTATCAGTTAGCCAGCTTTAAAACTATTGAATGTATGCCATGTTAATTTTATATTTTTTTAGTTTTTTTAATCAAAATGTCATACGTTACCAGAAGTCTAAATATATTACATCAGCACTATCATCTTTATCATCCAAATTTATAATCTACCAAAAAAAAATTATCAAGTTAGTTTGACAGGATTTATTTTCCATAAACCCATTTTGATTGGCATTAACTATATTACCCTCACTTAATTCTTTATTCATCGAGTCCTGTATCAGCCGCTCCATTATCTTGCCCAGGATCAATGTCAGACTGACAGGCCTATGATTACCTGAATCATCCTGTTTACCCTTTTTAATATTGGCACAACATCAGCTTTCTTCTAGTGTTCTGGAACTTCCCCAGTATTCCAAGACTTAATGAAAATTAAATGGATGTTGTCTCCATACATATGGAGGTGATACCCATGGAAAACATTCATTTATTCTGCTCCTTTTCGGCACTTCATCTGCCTTCTAACCGCTAATTCTTTTCCCCTGGGGTTTATTCCAAACCCCCATTTTCCTTTACACAGCTGCCATTTGACCGTACCAATATCAAAAGCCCACTAATTTAAATTTCTATCAGTCTGCACAGTATGAAGAGATGGGCTCTCATGATTCAGCAATATTACCCCAAATTGTCATAAAGTCATTCTCCTTAATAGTATTAGTAACGTGGCCTGGGCTTGTGTGAAATGTTTCTGCTCCATATACACATTAGGCAGTTCTTGTTTTCAAGCTTGTTTACCATGTATACATTTTCTGTTAGGCTGCATAACACAGCCTTTACTGTTTCTTTCAAGCGAGAATCCAACAGGCCTACCCTTGGGAATCAGACCCAAGGCATGTGCATGGAATAGGGAAACAATGGTAGAGTTTATTTTTTTTAAAGTTGCAGTTTAAATAGCATCCATTTTCAAAGCTTCAAGTAAGATTTATTGAGTAATGGTGAAGTTCCGCAACTCTTAAATAGTTCTCAAAAGTTCCAGTATGCTGCAACGCAATGAACAAATCCCCTGGTAAAAGAAACATGGTTGCACTAATCTATAAAGAGTCACTACAGTGATGAATGCTGGAGGCCCATAAATAAACAATGCCTATAAATAAATAATGCATTAAAATACAATAAACCCTCACTGATATGTTTCATACTCCAATTCAGTGTTTCCCAAACTTTTGAAAGCTGATCCTCTTTCAGAAAAATGAAGTCAGTTGTGCTCTCCCTGCCAACACACATACACTTTCCATGTGCTCTTAAAAGATACACCTCTTAATGTACAAAACTGCCACACGCCTCCAGTTATTCCTCCATACACTCCCTTCTGATGAAATAGTGGCATAGATCTTCCTCTCCTTTCTTATGTGCTTTGATCAGCCACAAAATATTTTACAATGTTGACTTTTAAGGTATCACTGCTAGCATCTGACTTAGCAACCATTCAAATGAATGGGGCAATACACACTTTAGAGCTATTGTTTCAGGCTCTCTGCAAACTCAGGCTGAGACCTCTGCTTTGGTTATGTTCATTTCACATTCTGAAAGCTTTCCTTACACCCTAACATCAAAGACTTCATTTTTAAACCACAGGAAAGCTTAAGACAATTTGCAGCCCCCCAGCTGGTACTTTGGGTCCTCTTAGAGGAGTACAAAGCACATTTGGGGGGACACCACCCTAATTACTACCAACCTGTTTTGGAGAAAATTGACTCCGCTTGTTCTCAGCCACCAAATAAGAACACAGTATTTTAATACAGTGGTACACCCAATGTGTACAGTCTTCTTGAGGACCATCACAACAGCCTTCTTAAAGAAGAAATACACTCAAACAGCTGAAGTTTTTAAGAGCTGATATTGGAAATAGAGTGAGCTTTTCTGGAGAGAGAACTGATTTCCAGACTTCTCAAGTGTCTCTCAGGTGCAAGTTTTGCTACAGAACAGTTCTTAGGTTTTCTCTGCTGCAATTCACCCCTATGCAGAGGGCAGCACAAGGCCTATGCACTGATTCACTTCCACTTAAGCTCTAGTTCGAGGCTTTAAGGAAGACTTCAGTACTGTATAGGGCTTGGGCTGGACTGCTAGTTCACCCATAAGTACTCTTAGCTATCTTCAGAGTCAGACATCTTCAGCAGACTCATGTTCTACTTCTAGCAGGTTTAGCAGTTTCCCTTACCCTCTTGAATTTTTTCTCTCTTAGCCCATAAACTTATCAAATTACTAGAGTTAATCACCTCATTTTTAAATCTCTCTCTTAACATACTTACTTTTTTCAGTTCAATCACATTATTAAGGGAATTGTAGTTCAGTTTGTCAGATACCCCAAAGCAGATCACAAACTCATGTATTTTTGGGTCACGTCAGAATTGTGGAAGTAGCAGGGATGAGTATATTGACACACCTGAGCATGGACAGAGGGATGGAAGAATTCACAGAAAACCTGACTCTTTAAAAAAATCCTTTAGTTAGGATACATCTACATTGCAATAAAGACCCGCAGCAAGGCCATGACTGGCCCAGGTCAGCTGACTCGGGCTGCAGGACTAAAATTTGCAGTGTAGATGTTTGGACTCAGGCTGGAGGGGGGTGGTCTCAGAGCCTAGAGCCTAATCTGACCTTGAGCACCTACACTGCAATTTTCAGCCCAGCAGGCCAAGCCCTGCAAGCCCGAGTCAACTGACTTGGACTCTGAGACTTGATGCCAAGGGCTTTTTATTGCAGTGTAGACGTACCCTTAGATTCCACAAAGAAAGGGGCAAGTTCCTCAGCTGGTATAAATTTGCATACCACCAATTTGCACTAGCCAATAATCTTGCCCATGGACTGATATTGTGAACACGATACTACCAAAAAAATTGAATACACGACTGTGACCTTACGGAATAGAGTCTAGTAAAATAAGGCTGAAAACTCTAAACTCAGAACTACTTAGCTACAAGACAAGCCTAATTTAACAGAAATGAAAACAATAGGCTTGGTCTTGCATTCCTTGCACTCATAGGGATGGGATGTGGAGGCCTGATAACAAAATGAGTAGGTACGTTATAGCCTGCTTTTTAAGTTACCCTGCTGCTTCTCTCAGCTAAGGAATAATAAAGTCGGAGGCCTGGAGAGCTTAGATTGTGTGCATAAAGTTAAGGTGCATTACTAGGTAGGAATGTGTATTTAAGAGTCAGAGCTGATTATCTTGTGCTTACTTTATCTAATTAGGATGGGCATGTGAAAAATTGACACAGTAAATGATCTTTCAGGAGGAAATGCTTATCATGATTATAACTTAGTACTTGGAAGGTTTGTTAGCTTGGTTGACAAAAGAGAATTTGCAAGTTGGAACAGAATAACCAGGCCCGACCATATTGGAAAAGCAAATATATAAGCCAGTTCCAATAGCTTTCAATGACATTGCCTGTTTCATCCCTTTGCTAATTAGGAGCATTACTGATGATGATGATGATGATAATCTAAATGGGTTAGTGTGACAGAATACACCCTGTATTTACACTCAACACAGTACTGTAATAATCTTTGTACAAAGTATGCTTTGTAAGGTATCATTTGAAAACTCATAATTTGCTGGTCAGCATTGTCCTGGTAAAAATGTGTGTGACAACATTGTGAAGTTATAAGATTTCCCTGTATGGTATTATTAACACATGTTCCACAGCCCTGTCCAAACAGAAGTTGGCAAACAGGTCTGTCCTAAACAAAGGGATGTGTGCTCTGCTTAATTTGCATTTGAACAGTAAACAGAGTCATCCAGAAGGAAAGGAAGACAAAGGAAATTCAAACAGGTGAAAAAAACCAGCAGGAAATATCCTTCCATATAAACACTTTGCATCCTGGGTCTCAGCTGGAAATGTTTTTCAAGAGAGGGACTGAAGCTATAAAAAAGAGGGGAAAAACCCCCAAGGCACCTCCCTCTATCTCCCTGCCTATCACATTCACTCCACCTGAAGAGATAAAGGAAGCAGGCACTGGACTCTGGGGGAAGGGTCCTGACCTAAGAGTTTGGTCAGTGATTTGCTGGAGAATGTAGTGAGAAATTTTGCTTCAATCTAATAGGTTTGTTAAGTTAGGCATTAGTGAACAACTTATCTTTATTTTTCCTGTAACCATTTCTGACTTTTATGCCTCATTGCTTGTACTCACTTAAAATCTCTCTCTTTGTAGTTAATAAACTTATTTTCCTGTTTTATCTAATCAGGTGTGTTCAAGTTGAAGTGTCTGGATAACTGCATTTGGGGTAACAAGTTGTGTGAATATTATTCCCTTAAAGGAGTAACAGACTGAATGTATTCGTACTGCCCAGGAGAGGGCTTGGCAGTACAGGACATACATTTCTGGGGGAAAATCTAGGAGTGGAAGTGTATTGGGGTCACCTTGTGGTAATTTTTAAGGCTGGTAAGAGCCAAGTTGTGGCTAGCTGGGAGTAATTTACATGCCGGAGGCTGTCTGTGAGCAGCAAGGCATTGTAAAGGGCACCCCAGGTTACAGGGCAGGGGTGACAGAGCTACTTATTAGTCTGGATTGTACCCTGGTATGCCATAGTGAGGAAGGATTTTTGCATCAAATATAGAGTTTTCAGAAGGCACAAGAGTGAAAGACAAACATTAAATATAGGCACAGCTGTGTATTATTGTTCCTTATTAGCTGAATGTGCAGCAGCTGCATGCACAGAGCAGTTCTCCAGGAGTCAAACAAGGGAGAGGGAAGCGAATGCTAAGGAAATTTCTGGGAAGCACAACCGAACAGTACAAATGTGTGCAACAGCCTTTGAAGTACAAGTTGCTTTGAACTATTTTGTTTTCCAGAGACCTCACAGTGATTATAGAAGATTACATACACAATTCCTGATTGATAGCAAGGTAACTGAATTACATATAAAATACAGTCCAGGAAGTAGTAAGACTTTGAATTATAAGGCTATAAATACATCAAGAGCTTCTGGTGACATCATTATAAACCACAACAGAGACACTAGTTCCTCATGTCATCACTGGACCCCCAAGCTGCATTTTTAGCTTTGTACACTATGTACAGCAGATTTTTAATTTTCGATTCTACAGTGCATGAATGAAAGATATTTTTGCAGAAAACTAATTTAGTCAACAGAAAACTTACCTGGAATGAAATAGATTTTTAAAAAAAAAATTAGACTGAGGACTCAGGGATCATGTTCTGCTCTCCTGTACTGTTTGTGTGCATTAGATTTGTGCCAGTGCACATAAATTTGAGTCCAGGAGTTTAAAAGCTTTCACAATTGTAATAGGATGTAAAAATGTTGTTATGCTAGTGAATTAATTAAATAGGACATTCAAGAATGGTACTCTGCTTTAAAAGTAAATTATAGGGTGGATAAACTAGGCTGTACTAGAAGTGATTTGTTCCTGATGCATAAAATTCACTCTTGTGCAGAGGGGTAGAGTAAGACATAAGGCACCATCCACGATCCTTTTAATCCCTCAAAATACCATTGTCTACTAGATTCTATAGAACCTTTCCTCAACAGTGATGTATTCACCCCCTGTGGAGACAGTACAGCACCTAAATGGTGCTAAGGGGTGAAAAAATTTCTACACAATTTTAAACAATCCTACACTTTATGAGTGAATAATATCCTTGTTATAGAGTTCTACAGAATGGTTTTAAAACGTCTATGGAAAGAATATTACTCTCTGTAGTGGTGCCTAATGATGCCATTATATTTAGAGTTGTGTTATAAAATGGCCTCAGAATTGTGCATACATTTCGGCTTTACTCAAAAGTGGTCTTTTAGTGTAATATTTCACTTTTACTTTTCACACCATTAGAAATGTCTGTGTAGTCTCCATTTGGTTTCTCATTATAACTTTTTAACAAGAAGTGTTTGAAACTGGGCTCTGGTTGACATTTGTCTTTGGCAGTCCAACCATCCATTGTTGACTGATACTTTTTTCAAAAACAACACATAGCTATACAGAATTTGATAGACAGGTGTATCCTGAATACATCTGGTGCAGTTTAAGAACCTTGCTGCATTGAGATCTATTTTGGATAAATTTGGGACATTTTCTTTATTCTTCCAACATCATACTTATGGATGCACCCTTAAAAAAATAAATATTTAGGCACTGATCTTGCAAACACTTAACTTTAAGCACAAGTAATCCCATTAAGCTGAGCTGAGGTTTTTTGGTTTTCTAACATTTTTATTTTCAACAACAAAAAAACCCATACATTTTCCATGGAAAGCAGACACTTTTGGCAGAAAAATTTCAAAAAAAAAATTCTATAAACATTTTTTGACAACTCTAATTCTAAACATGCTTACCATGTTAGCTTTCAAGAGTGCCATCATTCAATACTGGATTAATTTAAACATTGGGTTGGACTGGTTAATAGAAACTGTAGAGTCAATAGCTGGTACATATTTTAACTCTAAACATTTTATTCCCTTAAGACTCCTCTTTGTGGGCATACAATAGAACAAAGTAGATTTGCAATATACTGTACATTCAAAGGAAGAATGTCTGATTTCTCCCAATTTGGTGGGAAGTTTTCAAAAGCACTTGATAAATTTAGGAGCATAACTCCCATTGAAATTCAATGGTATTTGTGGTCTTTAAGTCATGTTGGGTTTTTTGAAAATTTTACCTTAAATACCTTAGAACTTTTTTGAAAACTGACTTCTAACTTTGTAACTGCAAATAAAACTTTACTGGAAGATTCTGCAGCATATCATTAGCATACAGGACTGCTTGCATCCGAAGAAGTGGGTATTCACCCACGAAAGCTCATGCTGCAAAATGTCTGTTAGTCTATAAGGTGCCACAGGATTCTTTGCTGCTTCTACAGAACCAGACTAACACGGCTACCCCTCTGATACATTAGCATATAGTACGGCCTTGAGGTATATTTCATTTAGATGTAAACTTACAACTTTTGAATGGCTAAGACTAATTGTTCAAGAATAATTACAAATGCTGGGAAAGATAGAGAACATCCTTATGGGATTTGGATAGATGGCCTTGAACATGTTTTCTTGCAGATGGCAAAACATACAGCAGAATGGAGGAGCCAGTTTAGCAAATTGAGTGCCAAGCACAAACAAGTTTTAAGTGTGAAGGGAATAGTCCCATTATATCAGTCCAATGGTTTTTCAGCTTCTATCTATCAAGTGATCTGCTGCAGGGGACTTTAGTTTACTCTCCAGGTGGATAATGTTGTACAAGGTATTCAGGCATTTTCAAAATCTGTTTTTGACAAACCCCATGTGGGAAGTAGATATAAGATGTGGATCTATTGTTTCTAAGTCTCTTAGTTAATACCATGACTAATCTTTGACACCAGTATGAACCCCCTTCAAATTTCAAGTCCCTGCCCCAAAACACGGAGGAACTGGATTTTTCTCAACTAAACGGTTGTAAGAATTATTTTTAATACGGCAAAACACCAAATATCTTAATCTTGGTCTCAGAAACAGCTAAACCATTTAAGTTGAAACTTTCCACAAAAATGTGACCTGTGGCAAAAACTCAGCATATAAAGAAAGTTTCAACCTGAACAGTTAAGGTTGGGTAAAGTTATAAGCAACTGGAGACAGGGCCTTATAGTAGGAAGTGTCAGACAAGTCTAACCATAAGCAGCACTACCAGCTACACCAATAATAGAAAATATTCCAGATGAGATTTTGTTTTCAAAATCATTAAACACAACCTATGTAGTAAAACAGCTTGATAATGTTTATAAATTTCAGTGATGAAATGAGGGCCCAGGTTTTGTGGTTGCAGGAAATAAATGTCTCATTTCATTTCTTATTAACAAATGGTGCTTCTAAGGATTGATAATAATTGTTGACCAACTACTTTTCAATAGTCCCCATCCCCTTTTAAATATTTAAAGGGAAGGAGTAACAAACTCATTTTAGATGGAGTGGATTGAAGGTGGGAAATGTATTGTTATGATTATTAATAATGGTGCCTAAGTCACTTCTGAAAATGGGACTTACGCTCCTAAGCCACTGAAGCACTTTTCAAAATTTTACCTTTTATGCCTATTGTGCAAGGATTTTCAAATTTATTAATTGAATGTATTACTATATATTTATTAATTAGAGTAGCAAGTACAATGAATGGAGCTAAGCTCATTTACAGCATTTCAGGCCTTATATTTTTCAATGTAAAACTAAATCATATAGGGGGAGATTTGCAAAAGGGCCAAAGGAATATAAAGGCACAAAGCCCACTGACTTCCATTAGTGAATTACTGATACAAGCTACACTGATATAAGCGATTCTAAATCAAACAGAGTGTTGATACAGGGGTTTTTATTGGGTTAACTAAATCGGTTTAAATAACCCCACAGCTTTGACAGACAGGTGCAACTTTTTATGTTGACCAGGCCAAAGTTAATTAGCCACTGTTAAATGCTTATGTATCCAAAATACCAGCAACTGAAATGAGACAGAAGAAATGTCAATGTAGGCTATAGGCATAGAGATAACTGATTATCTCATGAACTTCGAAGGGTTTTTTTTTACCTCTATAGGAGGGGCAAAAGAAACGAAGCAGAAACCTTGCAGTATGCTAACAAATTTCCATCTCTGCCCCTTATCAGGACTTCATTAACATTGAGTATGAGATAGAAAACAAGGTTAAAGTAGTATTTTAATCTCTAAGCCTACTGAGTCAGCATGACAGTAACACACAACTCAGAATTAATGAAGACATATGAGAATGTTTGCATTGCAAGAAGGAGATGGAGATAACAGCAGGTGAAAGGTCAAGTCCATTAGCAGAAAACAACATTTTAATTCAGGCTGCATTTCAGCAGGTTAGCCTATTCCCAGTGTGTCCACAGTGGACTAACCTGATGCTAAACAACCACCCTATTCAAGGAGGAAGAGAATAGTGGGCGTGACTCATCATTACTGATATGAATTGTGCTAGTCTCTTTTTCTTACATTTATAAAAGAAACAATAAGCCAGGAGTATAAAAGGGCTTATTTAGAAAACTAGCCCTCTGTTCAAAACGTACCTGAAATTTTTTCTTTGCCACAAAGTACTGCATCCGTCGTATCACCTTAATGGCAGCACGGTGGTGTTCTCGCAGCCTGTAGGAAAAATGAGACGAGTGAGTTCGGTGAAAGAGATCATCTCCAGCCATATAATAAGGATAATAACCTTCATTAAGTGCTTCAGTGACAAGTGACTGTTTATGTAAGAAGCAACAATTCCTTCTGTGGATACAACATACCATTATTGGGACCACACATACCAAAAAAAAAGCTTTTAAAATCTGGAATTTTATCTCTACAGTTTATGTAGGATGCAGTGTATTGCACAATATTAAGTGGTGACCATATGAATCTCTGCCTGTGTCAGGTGAGCCCCCTCCCATCTCTCTTGCTTTCTCTTTCTCTCAAAAGCCCCAGACATGAGCATTTAGAACTTTAGCTCTCAGGTTTCTTTTTTATATAAAAGCACCCTAGTATCGTAGCCTATAGTATAGCTTTTTCTTTCCAGATCTTTTGCAAGTTTTCCTTCACTTGCACTAATTTGTACTTTTAGGAAAACCATCACTGCATGAATGGTACTATAGCAGTATATGAAACATTAACAATAAGTAACATATGGAAGTCCCCTATAAACACAAATAGAATAGAATCAAGAAATGCTAAGTACTTCATAATAACTGATTACCATAAAGCTTTTGCTTTTCACAACACATAGTATTAAACATTATACTTTATTTAATACAGATTATAAACATGACAGGTTTTTCTTTATACTTTTAATTATATTTTAAAATATTTTAAATGTGATAAATATATTTTCTTAAAATTATAATCAGATAAGATATGTTTATGATTTATGCAAATTATTTCTTTTTTATTGTCATTCTTCAGCTATAACAAATGAAAAACACTTAGTGTTATAGACACTTACCCACTATAAATACATCATTTTAAACTGGGCTACTTTGACTTTTATCCCAGTAGCATTCAATACTTCTACTAACTACTAAAGGGTACAAGCAGTAGAGCAGTGCTGACCTTACTTAGATTTTCCAAATGTATTTTCTTTGTAATTTATTATCAGTAATGGTTGTTTATAAAGCCATATTTACACACATGAAGACTCCATTTGCTGCTAAATAGTGCATTCTGTTTATATTGAGCTGACAGCCTTTGTACCCTCCCTGGGATGGGAATCTCTCACAACAAGGTCCTTTACATGTTTAGGTCTCTTGCAGAACACAGCTCAGCAGTATGGTCAGCCCTACACATAATCTGATTTTTCCTGAGTAGCCACACATTTCCTCCAGCAAACAGTTTTTCCACGGTGTAATTGGTGAAATTCCACCTTCTGGGCAATATTGCAAATGTTCACAAATTTGCTCCTCTCCCTATCTGGAAAACCAACCATTTTCATACAGAATGGTCTTACTCTGCACTTTTTCCAATTCTTATATATGTTTTTTGAGGTGGGGCAACCAGAACTGCACACAGTATTCAAGGTGTGGGTGCACCATGGATTTATATAGTGGCATTATGATATTTTCTGTCTTATTATTTACCACTTTCCTAATGCTTCCTAATATTCTGTTAGGTTTTTTGACTACGGTTGTATATTGAACAGATATTTTCAGGAAAACTATCCACAATGACTCCAAGATCTCTCTTGAGTGGTAACAGCTAATTTTGACCCCATCATTTTGTATGCATAATTGTGATTATGTTTTCCAATGTGCTTTATTTTGCATTGGAAAAACATTGAATTTCATCTGCCATTTTGTTGCCCAGTCACCCAGTTTAATGAGATCCCTTTGTATCTCTTTGCCGTCTGCTTTGGACTTAACTATCTTAAGTAATTTTGGATCATCTGAAAATTTTGCCACCTCACACTTCACCCCCTTTTCCAAACCATTTATGACTATGTTCAATAGCACTGGACCCAGTACAGATCTTTGGGGTGCTCTGCTATTTACCTCTCTCTCCATTGTGAAAACTGACCATTTATTCCTACTCTTTGTTTCCTGTCTTTTAACCAGTTACTGATCCATGAGAGGACCTTCCCTCTTATCCCATGCCTGCTTATTTTGCTTAAGAGTCTTTGGTGAGGGACCTTGTCAAAGGCTTTCTTAAAGTCCAAGTACACTATAGTAAATCGATCACCATTGTCCCCATTTGTTGGCCCCCTCAAAGAATTCTAATAGATAGGCGAAGCATGATTTCCCTTTACAAAAGTGGTTCTTCCCTAACATACTGTGTTTATTTATGAGTCTGATAACTGTGTTCTTTACTATATTTTCAATCAATTTGCCTGGTACTGAAATTAGGTTTACTGGCCTGTAATTGCCAGGATTATCTCTGGAGACAGGTAGCATAGCACAGTTAGTAGTTCTGCAATTTCATATCTGAGTTCCTTCAGAACTCTTGGGTGAATACCATCTGGTTCTGGTGATGGATTGCTGTTCCATTTAACAGTTAAAATAGCTTTCCCCAGAAAAACACTAGTTTTTAACCTGGTAAAAATTGCCTCTTGTTTTCATAACCCCTTCTCCATCCCACCACATAAGGTTTTCCAATGCATCCGTTTTCAATCACTCTTTGTTTAATGCTAATGTTTACTTCTCTGAAAGGAAAACAGAAAATTCACACATTTCTTTTATTCTTCTACACCACAACCCCTTTAGAAACTCCCACATAACACTTGTTGTTTTGCTAACATTGAAAAAAGTCCCTGCATACAAGGCTCTCCTACTTCCCAGAGATTAAATGTTTTTGGAGTGAAAGAAAGGAATAAGGATTTTAATTAGTAGCCAAGGTTATGATTCTTGGTTGTTTGATGTCTTCTGCAAACTGGTAACAAATGCTTTAGTAAATGTAGAGTTTAAACATTAACTCGCAATATTTGATTGTATAACCATTTGTGACATACCTGTAGTCTCTAGGCAGACAGTGGATGTATTAACAAATCTATAATTTCAGGGACTTCTTCCTATGTGCATATTTGCCAACCAGCTGTACAGTACATTTTCATTCTCTAAGCAATATTTTCATGAAAATCTGACCACTTTTAGCTGGGAGCTGAGCACTCTTGAAAACCTAGCCCCTAAATTTCACAGGTTTGGACTTGCTTAGCTTTAGAAAAAAGTTTTATAAATATTTCATGGGTAGGATCAGGGGGAGGGAGAGCTGAGTTATATATATATAAAAAGACATTCTCCTTTTGTAAGTATATTTACATAAAACCATGCATTAGACTCTAGGACATACTGTTATGAACTTAACGGATATCTCTGAGGTAACCTGCAAGTAAATATGAGTGCTCCTAATAATCAAGAGAAGTAGTCAACACATCATTATCTTAAAATTAAGCTTAAACATTTTTATGCCTGTAAAATCCAGACCCACAGAGAATCACTGACTGTGGCTTCAGGTGACATCCCAGCATGCATTATGCTGGACAGAAGCCAGGTAAGGCTTTTTTTCCCCTTTCCCAGCAATGTTTCACAGTTATTTCACTCTCTCTCTTTCTCTGAACTCTCCTCCCCCTCCTTCTTTATTTAAGTGAATTTAATGTTGCTAAAAGACAACCCTAATGGCTCAAGTGTTCTTTCCACATGGAAAGCTTGCAATACACCGTAGGCTTGTTGTCGGGATCATCTCAGGAGGTGGGAAGGTTATTATAGTTCTAATGTCCATTTGGTTTTCGGCCATAATATTGGGACTGTCCATTGGTTTCAGTTGTGACAATTGTCTTGGATCTGAACCAAGAATTTATTTCACATAGCTGACTGAGCAACCATCAGCAGGCTAATGATTTTCAGTCACTGTAAATCTAATTTGAAATGAATTGGTTTCATGCTGTAGAGATGAAAGACTCTGTATCCCTTTAATAATCCTGTGAACCATCTTTGTAAATAAGTTTAATGTTCCTAATTTAAAAGGCTACAATAAAAAAAACCCCCCACACACATTAGAAAAAAGCACAATAGTCTCAGTATTGTCCACCCAAGTGGTCAAAAAATTAAGTCCATTCCGCAAAAATAATTAGACTGGCTTAAAAATCATGAGATTAAAATAAATAAATAAAATAAATGTTGGTTCCTTCTGACTTTCAGAGTCTTTATGGGTGCACTTGCTTTATGTTTTCAAGCCTCTCTCTGCAACCATGAGGGCCAGAAACCTTTTATTTTTTTTTTAAATGAAAGCTGAGATTCTCATGCAATGTCATGATTTCAGCAACTGGGGCTTTAATGAAATTGCAAGAGTTGGCAACAAAAAGGAACGTCATTGGCAATTACAGATCTGTTTAACATAGTCCCTGATATTGCAAACTTTTATTCACATGCTTAACTTTACAGAGGTGAATAATCCCACTGACTGTAGCTGACTAACTTGAACTTCAATGGAACTGCTCACCTCTGTAAAGTTAAGCATATGCCTAAATGTTTGCAGGATTTGGGCTTTAGATTGTATGCTGCTTACACAGACATTCTTCTTTCTCTGTGCTTTGTAGATCTAGGGGCATATTATCAGCACTCAGTTAAAATAAAAAAATAAAAAATAATCAGGGTTTTCTGTCCCATGTCAGGCACTAATGTTTTTTTCATTATAAAAATCACATAAAAACACAGGACATTTAAAAACCAAAACAAATGAAAATGTCACCCATGTTTCAACAGAGCTGACAATTGTGTACAACGTCCGCATGCGCAGATTATGATAGTGGAAAGCAAGTGCATAACAATGACAGGCACACTTGTTATTCTTTAAAGGATTTATGCTTATCAGTGAAAACCATGTGCGCATTTTGCTGAGATAGATCAGAATCAGTTTACCCTTGACAAATAGTTGATGAACAATATGTTACACCACATTCGGTCATGTCAATTTGACTGTAATCCTTTAAATGTAATGGAAGCACAGCTGCATTCAATAATATATATTCTGACACTCACAAACACTGTACACAGATCACATGAGATTTTCAGTGGGCTTTAATACATGGAACGGAGCTCTGGAACAACAAATATAACACTGGAATTTTTAATGTCATGGGAATTATGCTGAATTGACCGGGGTATATATCCTTACAGGGGCAGTTTTAATAATCCTTTGAGAGCTGACAGCAATACTAGGTCAGTAGGGCCAATGGTTTATCACAAACCAAGAGCATTTATATTCTGACATTTATAGACAAGGCTTTTTATTTGCACTCTAACATCAAGTAAAAATGTATGGCTGTTGGAGGCACTCCTTATAATATCAGAGTCAGGGGTGAGAAAAACCTAAAACAAAACTTTGTGAGTCAAGCATCCATATCACACATGAGATGAAATTCATACCATAGAATCTCTGCTCTTGGGCTTTCTTCATTATTTCTTTCTTTTCCTCTTTTGCAATTAATTTACTCAGCTATAACGGAAAGTTCCACTTGGAGGAACAATAAACTCTTCACGAGCCAATCAGAATTCTGAAGCTGAAATGATATCCTTACCCTTTTAGTAAAACATCAGGGCTGCAGATCTTTAGATAATCCTACAGCATATGCTGATTCACTAGTGGGACATTTATAATGCTCAACAAATACTGTAGTGGAGCCACTTGCTCTAAGAGAGATCAAACATGTCTTTGACCAAATGATCTTTTTTATAACATAGTTCCCTAGAATTTCAATGCATTTACAAAGGTATGTCCCCATCCTGTAATCCTAAATTTACACAGACCAACAGTGAAATTAATGGGATTCTGCACAGATGCAAGAGTCCACACCAGCAGTTCAGATTGCATATTTGGGGACTGAGGCTCCAGTACTGCAAATAAGCCAGTGGAACTCCCCATGAGATGTTGCTTTGCAGGATCAAGGTCTAAAAAAGAATCTCCATGAAGATGTCTTTTTTGAATGGAATCTCTACGTGGGTTTCTTAAATGCAGGAAGAAAACAAGCTAAATGGTTTGCTTATTTTTGTACTCCAAGAAAAATGCAACATTTTTTCTGGAAAAAAGGAAAATTTCAAAAGGTTGTTAGTCCACAACAGGGTACACAACACTGGCATTAAAAATGAACAATTTGAGAATTATTTAATGCTATGGAATTGGCCACTGCATATGTGCAGTGTTTTACTAATTTAACAATATGCATCATAATTAAGATACAGAAAATTATCTACATAATGAATTTAAAAAGCTACAATTCATTAGGTACCTGCTGTAATATGTTCTTAGAAATGACAACTAAATATGTAGTAAACTGGTAAAATATATACAATTTTCAATGTTTCTCAAGAGATTTCTTTCCTTTTTTTGTTCCTATCTAAAATAGGTTGTCATACCCCACTCAGGAAAAAAAAGCCAGGAAATTCCAAAATTAAAGTTGTCACTCCATCCCAAGCGCACGTCAATGTGGTTTCCTTGTTTGTTTGTTTTTCATAATAACATGGGCTCAGGGATGGATTGGCAGCCTAAACTTTGAATTTCCTGCCTTTTGTTGATTTGTGTCACTGTCTTCATGACACAGGGTTGGAACACATTCTCTGATTTTGCATTGCTTGTCTGTTTATTTTTAAAAAGTTGCATAATTCACTAAGAGGCAGCATTTATTATATTTAAAAAATCTTCCTTAATTTCATATACATTCTTTAGTCATTGCATTAAATAGTGGCTCATATGCTCATTTCAGGAAAATGCTTCACATACTGATTTAGTACTAATGTAAATATTATAGCAATGAGGCAAAGGAAAGGTGGTGCTAATTTCCTGTTGATACTGTTTGTATTTTTTGTTCACTTGCACAATATATTATCATCAGGACCATCATGTTTGCCACAGTCCTTCCAAGGTACACTGACACTGATATTATCTGAGGTTAAAGCTCAACATTGTCTATTCTGAATGAGCTCTATGAGAACTCTGAAGCTTAGCAGGAGAGAGTCACAGATTTATAACTTGTACAAAATGCCCATTTTTCTATAAATCTATCACTGAGTTGAAGTTGAGCTCAGTTTTCAAGCATGTTTAAATTCTCTGCAGTCTTCTTGGATTTTGACCTTAGACAGAAATAAAGCACTAAGAACGAAGTCTGAAGTGGGTTGGCTTGAAGTTTTTGGCACTAATCTTTATTTAGACTTGAACTTTATCTTTAACACATCAGATTTTAATAATACACTTTGCAAGTGAACTGGCCATTTTCCACACAGGCACAGAAAATTGTTCCTTGTAACAAAATCTGGTGGAAGAGATTCCGAATACCTACATTAAGCCATTTCATTAGTGCATTAAGTCTAATGAAATCTTTCATCGTTTGTTCTCTAGAGGCTTTCAGTATAGAATTTGCTATGGGCCAAGGTTATTCTTGTCTTTTCACACATTCTGTCATTCCTTGCACATTATGCTTGAGGGAGCTGCTCATTACTGAGCAACGTTTTAAATGTGATGGGTTGAAATGGATTAAGTTGCATCTTCATACATTATATAACAGGAAATGCTTGACCACAGTACTAGAGACTGAAATCAGAGTAACTGGCTATTGAAAACAATGTGTGCTACCCAGCTTTCTTTTATTTTTATTTTTTATTATTATTATTCATTGTTGGAACTTGGCAACCATTATTTACTTCAGATATTTAAGAAAGACTTTTGTAAGAAACTTTATGATTTACTGAGAGCGCTCAGCAAAAGAACCTCACCCATAAATGATTCATTAAAACATCTTAAGGATGTATTACTGAAAGCTGCCCCTAAGTGTTGGAAAAGTACAATGACATTGTCAGGACAATATGGGTCCAAAATTTAGAATGAATGAAAATAGGCTTGACCAAATCTTAAGATTAAATGAAATGTTTCTATAGTCTTTTCAAATGTATGGAAACTGCTTATTTTTAAAGGAATAACTTTCCCTCTAGTGTTTGCAACCCAAACATTCCAGCCTCCTGCTAATATGGGATTAGAAACTGACTGCAAACACAAATGAAATTGATTAGTTTATTTTTTCAATGATCACATCGGGTTAAATGCACTGTTTATTTTTTGCATAAGTTGTGACAAGATTTTTAAAATTCTTTCAGTTTTAATAATCAACAGTGTTATTACTAATTAGATTAGGGGAAGTAATTTTGTCATGTATAAAGTATTTATTTAACTTAGCCTTTTTCTCTTTGCAAACTGTCCATGAACAACTTACGATTTTCTCAAACGTATTCGTTATTCTAAATACTGAATCATTCAGTATTACCATTAAATATTTCTGTGATGAATTCCTGGTTTGTAGTTTGCATATGAGTAGTTTGTTGCACATACCTAATGTTAGAAATATGGCCAGTTTTGATTAGATTTATAGATTGCATAACATTGTTTTTGTTCCCTGATTAGGGGAAGGTAATGGTTTGGCTTTCAATGTGAATACTATAAATTACAAATTCAAAATTCAAGCTCTCCAAGAATACTCTGCTATATTCCCTTCAAACTCAATCTTTTGATTATCATTTCCACCAATAAATTATTTGGCTATACTATTCACTGAATGTGAACATAGCCAAAGGATATTAGTTAAAAATTTGAATTAATATTTGTGGGATTTTCTCCAGTATTCTCTCAGTTCCATTAGTAACAGATAAAGAAATCTGTTTTTTTAAATATATGAATTTTAAACCCAACAGTATCCCTTCAATGCACTCCTATTTCTATTTGACACCAGCCTTCACTTCTGCTCCCTTAAAAACCAAACCAAACCAAACCTAACATGGATTTAAGTCAGAAATCACCTATGTAATTTATCAATCTCCATCCCCCTTTGCTTTAGAGACAAAATTGTTAGCTTGATTTGTGGTTTCTTAACAGATGTTTGGACAAAGTAACACTGCATACATGAAATATACAGTATAATGTCTTTTGAAATCTAATAAAGAAATGCGTTTAATGTGTTTGGTTAATAATAAAAACAGAGTACTTGCTAATAAAAAGCATTTTCAGAAGAGAACAAAAATTTGTAGAGCATCTTTCACACTGAAGGTTATACAATGATTTATATGGTATTAATGATAGTTGGTGACTATGACAGTGATTCAGGAGAACATAACTATTTAGAACAGAATTTAAGATTTACTTAACTCAATGCCACTTAAGCATATGCCTGAATGCTGTCTAGAACAGGATGGTAAAGCACATGCTGAAGTGCTTTTCTGAATCTACGCCTAGACATGATTTAGCTGGGGATTGGTCCTGCTTTAAGCAGGGGATTGGACTAGATAACCTCCTGAGGTCTCTTCCAACCCTGATATTCTATGATTCTATGCAAATGTAGCCAGTATGAGCTCAGCAATAGGTAAGGTGAAGCACAATAGGTATTTGTTGGCCAGGACATTGTGGACCTTGGTTTAATGTCTCAAGACTGAAGCATAATCTCTCTTTACAATGCAGCATCTCATTTATACTGCAGAACACTGACAGAATTGGGTAAGGAACTCAAGTCCTGGTCATTTACAGTTGGATCTTCCAAGAACCAAGTTCTGAGAAATATTTTCATGGCACTGAGAGTTTGGGCAAGGGCTTGCACACAATAAATCCTCCTGATGACTATTCTCAACTATAGTGTTCTGTGGGTTCTTCTGCCTCTTCCCAGGTTCTTGTGGATCCCCCTCAGCTGTCCCTCTATTATTACAGCACACCCTCAAAGTCCTAGCTTACAATCATCATCTCCTAGCTAAAAGAGAATAGAACAGCAATCCTATCAGAGCTCATTGTTATAGTTCTTTAGTTGGTCAGTGGGGGACACATTTATACAGAATGCAAAATATTTTAAAACAGCTCTGCCTTCATTAGTTCTTGTATATTTAATGAAGGAAAGCTGACTATTTTAAGTGCTGATGAGGTGCAAACACCATAGTTAAGGTCATGTACAGTCTTTCAAGGCAAACCCTCTGCTGGAGTAAATGGATGCAGCTTCAGTGATTTCATTGGAGTTCCACCCAATTACACCAGGAGAGAACAGTGGCCCCTTCTGTGAATGCTTGGGCTGGAAATCTGGTGAGAGCAGACTCTCTCGTGAGATTTCTTGTACTTCCTGAACAGTCTCTGATATATAGTTTGACACTGCTGCTTCCACTCCTGGCACCAGCATTTGCTAAGTTGCACAAAACAAACTAAAAGTTGAAAAGAAAATAATCATTTTTTTTAACTCCACAGAGTTAGGGTTTGGGGTAAAGATATGAACCAGATCTTATTTGATCAGAGATAATAGGGGATAAGTGGTAAAGAAGTATAGCTTGCACCTATCTGGCATCCAGTGGATGTGCAAAATGAGTGCAACTTACATATCAAGGGAGTAGAAGGTAGGTAGCAGAAAAATTAATAGGAAGGTACCAGCATAAGAGAAAGCAGCCGTCCATTTCGTACTTGTTCTATACTCCCTGGTTTGATGCTCCACCTATGGCCTTGGCCCACTTGTACTGAATATCCTTTGAATGCCAAATTGGTGCAAGTTACACAACTTTACTACACAATATGTAGCTTCTATGACAACCTAGCTCTCTGTTGAATTTGTCCCTGAGATTTCCATGAGCATTGTACCCACTCACCCCAAGTCTGAATTTAGCCCATTGTGTTTAATCTTAAATTGGATGGTCTAGAACACCTTCCATACACTGAAGACATTACTAGAGCTCTGCAAATCTGCGGATATCTGCTTTATATCCGTGAACCATGTTTGTGGACCGCGAATCAGATGCGGATAGAAATTTTGTATCCACGCAGGGCTCTACACGTTACATAAACTATTTAACTGAAACCCGTAATATACAGTCAATGCTGACCTTATCGCACCAAAATCTTGAACCAAACTCATCAAGAGGGCTTTGGATGTTTGCTTTTGCTGCATACTGTAGTTTATTTTAACCATTCCCCTCCCCCCATCTTAATGAAGACTTTCCATGAAATGCTACTTCCAGTTAAAAATCTTATTTAACCTTTCTTGCTTTGCAACAAAAGGAGGATTTTTTTATTGTATTAACAGTGAAAGTAGTTCACTGGGGAATTGTGCTAGGTCAAAACAATACTGCATTGCTTCTTATTAAATTACACATAATGGCTGCAGTTAGGGCCTCCTTCAATTTTCTTCCTCCTGTCCCAATAATTTTTTTTCTTCTTTTAGTTGTGGTGAATAGAGAAGCAAAGGGATTTCCTACTTCATACAAAGAAATGACAGGCAAGGAGACAGATTCATTGGTACACGCTAGCTTCTTTGTGCTGCTTCAGCAAGGCACAGCAGTTGAAGGCTTGACTATACCCAGCAGTTCCAGACAAATGAAACTACCGTACTCATAAAATTATGATCGACTATGATCTTGCCACCCTGCCTCACAGCCAGCTTTGCACTTACAATGAGAGGAGTCTAAGAGGAAAAACATCAGAAAACAAATGACCATCACCTTAAATGGTCACAGTCACCTTAAAAAAAAAAAAAAAGGAAAGGGACACGGATAATACTATTTCAAGGGTTCTCAACCTTCTCCACACGCACAATGAAGCATTGGGATCCCTTCTCCCATTTAGCCATAAAAAAGGGAAAGTGGTTGCAACCCTATTGAAGCCTCTCTGCGACCCCTAGGCTGAGAACCCATGTGCTATTTCATGGCTGTGTGAAATATGTCCTGTGTTTTGTTGTTGTTTTTTTAAAACCCACCATACAAGGCCAAAATCTGCACTGATTTACATCTTGTGCAATGTCAGAATTCAGTGAGATTGCATGGGTTATTAGGTTAGTACAGCTTTTGGCACACTGTCTCTATGGGAGTTTTGGATATTGCTTACACAGAATGAACGATAAATGTGTCGCCTTGCAGCTACACTTTTTGGTGGGTGTATCCACTGAGGAAAAAAAAGCAATAGAGGACAATAAAATAAATCTCTTGCAAACAAGTGTTTTAGTTTGTGAAAGCTGAAACAACAAGTACCTTAAAAGCCAGGTTAGATGGGACTGTGATATCGGGGCTTTGTTTCCAATTTTAATACCATCATAAGAGCAAAAGATAGTTAGAATCATAGCTCAAAACCAAAACTTTTAAAACTGGAAGCGCTTTTCAAAGATTTGTTGCTTTATAATGGTGGAGAAACACATGGGATTTCAACTTGTGGAGAACAGCCTTTCCCTATAAATCACAGAGTAATCTGAAACCAAGAAACAGCACAGGGGCTCACATTTATGGATTTAAAACAGATGAAGAAAAAACTTGCTCTTAACCCTTTCCTTATAATTTCTTCCATGTACAAAATGCACACTAATACACAAGGTCTGAATGAAAATTAACATGGTAAAAAATTAAGATTAATACAATCCTGAAAATGCTTAAAACCTCAGCTGTTTGATTAGCTTCCCTTAGGTTACAAGCAAAGAATTGTCCTAATGCAGAGTATTGTAAAATAGTTAGAGCATAATCCACTATTCGGACTGTTCTTTCATCAACTTTTATTTAAGCAGTTTATCTTGTGGAGATTAGGATCTCTTTTATAAAGAATGAACAGCAAATGCAAGCCTCTGGTTTTGAATGTCAGGCCATATTTCACTGGGAAAGCTCTAACTAGAAGCCTGTCATCTCACCATAAGGTTATAAGCTACTTAATCAGGCAAAAGGAGAACTAATACCAACACATTAGCAATAATTTCTCCAAAGAAATGTGTAATAGCACTTGCATAATATAAGGAGGGCTTATTTATTGTCTTTTAGGGCCTCCACCTAGTACCCTGGTGTTTATTTTGGCTTTTCATTCGGTCCTTCCCCATAGTGTATTTGATGAAAGAATACAACGCTGCTTATTGGAAAGAAGTACTTAAATGGATGATGTCCACATACGGAAAAACATAACAAAATAAACTTAATTGAAATATCAGCACTGCAAAGAAACTTCAGTTTAAATGGTGTCAGCACCATACTCACTCAGATTCAGTGCCTGAGTCCTAAAAAAATAAGTGCTGGATTGGAGGGGCACGATGTAAGATTTTTGAAAATTGGCTCTTATTAAAATTCCAATATTTTTAGCATGAATAATCATTGGTTTACTGTACAATGATCGGAAGTGCTGGGAAGCTGTTCCAGCTCCCCCTGCCCACCAAAGTGCTGGAATGGCATTCTGTAGTGTTCCAATGTGACTTGAGCTCTGCTTACATTCATTTTTAGGTACAATCACATGATGAAATGTAGAAATGGACCAGGACTAAAATAAAGCATGATACTCTGTCAAGACAAGCTTCTGTACCAACAAAGCATCCTGCAGGGAATGGGGAAACCCTAACCAACCAACCTAGTGCCTCAGAAAGGGCAGCTGAAGAGAAGGATAAGAAAGATACAGATAATATTTTTTGGCTAGCTCTAACATAACTCCCTCCATGTACACATGTTGACAGTGCTCATCAATTTTAATCAAACCTTTGTCCCTTTATTAGCCCTGATTTAAGGAAAGCTTAATGTGCTTTTTAATCCTTCTCTGTTGATGAAGTAGATGAGCACATGTTTGTGTGCTTTCCTGATAAGGGATGTTTTTCTGATCTGAAGCTTGAACACAGAATGATGTTCACATGTCTAAACATCTCTGATATTACATACCTGATCTTATCAAAAGAGTAGAGTAGAATAAATTGATTAGTGTGAGCTATTGTGTGTGTTATAGTAGCACCCAAAGGTCCCAGTTGTGACTGAGACCACACGCTCTGATGATCACAGGGCAGACATATAGGCAGACATAGTCCTCGCTCCCAAGACTATACAGTCTGAAGTCTTTTGAGACAGTTCTGTAAAATTTGCGCTTCCTTTGTAAGTGCTAATTTAGCAAACTGCGGGTAAGGAGAGAGGTTTAAATAAATTAGCATAAAAATATGACTCTTGACACACCAAATAATGCTTCAGCAGGTTTTTCAACTAGCATAAAAATCATCATGTACTTTATCAGAGAAGAACTCAGACCTAAACTCTGGATTTGAACACATCCAGACTTTAGGGAAGTTTGGATCCAGATCCAAAAAGTCAAGGGGAGTACCCATGTACTAAAAGCTCTGCACGTGCTGAAGTCATTGCATGATCAGGGTCTAAACTTGTATTCACGAAGCTTTTATGGCAGCAAAGCTGAGTATTCACTTGAGCAAAATTTCAGGCATAAACTTATATACTGGGTCGAAACTTTTTTTTTTTTAAATTGGCCCCAAATGTCTAATTTTCCCTGTGTAATCGAATGGTTGAAGAATATGCTGTGTTAATGCCAGGGCCAACCGGGGGGGGGCCAAATTTGCCCCAGGCCCCCACGAGAATGCTCCGGCTCTGGCCCCATCTCCGCCTTCCCCCATCCCCTGGTGCCTCAGCGCATCACGTCCAGGAGCGGCCCTGGACAGAGCTAAAGGGGTGTGGCTCCAGCGGGGCCTGAGCTCCTCCCCGCTCAGAGCCACATGGTAAGGGGGTGGGGCTGCGAGCTCCGGTCCTGCTGGAGCCATGCCGCTGCAGCGCTGTCCAGGGGCCAGGGCAGCTCCTGGACACGGTGCACTGAGGCTCCAAGAGAGGGGAGAGGTGGGGGTAAACCAGGAGCAGCCCTGGACAGAACTAAAGCAGCGTGGCTTGGGTGGGGCCTGAGCTCCTCCCTGCTCAGGCCGACTGGCAGGAGCTTAGGCCCTCCTGGAGCCACACTGCTGTAGTGCTGTCCAGGGCTGCTCCTGGACGCTGCGCGCTGAGGCTCCAGGAGAGAGGGGAGGCGGGAGTAAGCAGCATGGCAGGGCGCTGGGGGGTTGGATAAGGGGCAAGGAGTCCTGGGGATAGTCAGTGGACAGGGAGGGGGCAGAGGTTCTGGGGGGGCGGTCAGAGGACGGGGAATGGGGGGTTGGATCATAGTCATTCTGGGGCTCTGTCAGGACTCAGCGGGGGGAGGGTGGATAGGGGTCGGGGCAGTCAGGGGACAGGGAACAGGGGGGTTGGTGGGAGGTGGTGTCCCAGGGTGGTGGTTGGGGAGGAGGCCTTGGGGGGCCAGTGAGTGGACAAGGAGCAGGATGGGTCAGGGATTCTGAGGGAGACAGTCAGGGGGCAGGAAGTGGATATGGGTCAGATAGGGGGCAGGGCCAGGCTGTTTGGGGAGGCACAGCCTTCCCTACCCTAAAGCTCATTCAGCAGTTTGAGGCTTGCAGACAGCTATTTAACACAAAGAGCCAAGCTGTTATCTTTTCCATGGGGGAGGGATCACATGAGAAGAGCAATATCCTACACAACCTACCTCCTTCCCAACCCTACCAAGGGAGACCCCCCCTTCCCTGCATTCCCCGAGGCTCCAGAGGGGTTAATTCAGTAGTTCTCAAACGTTTGCACTGGTGACCCCTTTCACATATCAAACCTCTGAGTGTGACCCCCCCTTATAAATGAAAAACACTTTTAAAATATATTTAACACTATTATAAATGCTGGAGGCAAAGCAGGGTTTGAGGTGGAGGCTGACAGCTCATGACCCCCAGTAATAACCTTGTGACTCCCTGAGGGGTCCCGACCCCCAGTTTGAGAACCCCTGGATTAATTTAATTTTAGCACCCTGTGTCCATTCACATGGATGTGCTATTTTGAGCATTTCAGTTTTCACAATATAAGCTCATCCCAGATTCTGGAACAAGCTCAAATTCTCAGTTTGTGGAGTATGTACATAAGCTATACTAAAGACAAACCCACAGTAACCGTCTCCAGTTTGTGAGGGACCCCATGGAGCCAGTCTCTAGGAAACAGATACATTCATAGAGGTTAAGTCCATTAATGGCTATTAGCCAGGATGGGTAAAGAATGGTGTCCCTAGCCTCTGTTTGTCAGAGGGTGGAGATGGATGGCAGGAGAGAGATCACTTAATCATTATCTGTTAGGTTCACTCCCTCTGGGGCACTTGGCATTGGCCACTGTCAGTAGACAGGATAATGGGGTGGATGGAGCTTTGGTCTGACCCAGTATGGCCATTCTTATGTTCTTATGTTCTAAGCTAAATGAACTCAAAGTTATGGAGACAAATATGAGTCAAGGAAGCCAGCAGAGTATAAGAAACCTGGAAAAATCTCTGACTGGATGGGCTCAGGCGTTTGGTCACAAGCTGAGGTGGTTCAAAAGTTTTGGATTTTTTTTAAGCAGAATTTTTTTTTATTGTTTCTTTAAACAAACACAGCAAGCAGCAAATATTTGGCCACACACTTCTGAAACCCCAAACCATGTTCAGGTTTTGGCAGACTAATTTCAGCTTTTCAATTAAAAAAAACACAACAAATTTTGAAGGAAAGCAGACATTGTCCGTGATTTTTTTTCTGCTTTTTAAAAACCTCTAGTTTTCTATCAAAAAAAAGTTTTGACGGAAAATATTTGTCCAACCGTTTTAATGAGCTTTAGTGCCTTTTAGCACTAGCTGATGCTGAGAACCAGTGATACCTTGTAAAGGTGACTTGAAAAGAAGTTTTCTCAAAACTGGGTTTGTGCCGAGATGCAGAAGGTTTTTAAATGTTTATTTTCCCCAGGGCTGTCTGTTGGGGGGGGTGGGGGGGAGGGGCAAGTGGGGCAATTTGCCTCGGGCCCTGCAGGGGCCCCCACGAGAATATAGTATTCTATAGTATCACAACTTTTTTTTATGGAAGGGGCCCATGAAATTGCTTTGCCCCAGGCCCCCTGAATCCTCTGGGCGACCCTGGTTAATGCTACTGCAAAAAGAGAGGGGAAACTTCGGGAGCTGATACGCTGGAAACAGAAGCTGACTAGGGCTAACTATTCTGGTATGTGAACTCTATTTCATTCTGCGGCTTTAAGCACATGTTTAGTTCAAACAATGTATTTTAGGCCTATAAGTTGTTCTCTAGTAAGTTTTATATGGAAACTGGCATCATTTTAATTACTGTCTCTTCTGTAACCACTCTCCCTCTCAAATCAGATGCTCCCCAGAACTGAGTGTGTAAAAACCCTATATATCTTAGACTGTAAGTTTCTCTGACAGGAAAAGTGTTGTACTCAATGTTTGAAAGGTGCTGTGTAACTATGTGATCGGTATACAATAAATCATCATTAATACCAATGATAATTAACTTGTAACAGGGCAACATAGTGAAATATTTCTTAAAAATTGGTATACTTAATGACTTTACATTTTCACAATCAGCATTTCCACAAAACCTAATGCAGTGCTCAGGAAGGCCCTATCCAATACCCATTGTTGTCAATGGGAGTCTTTCTATTGACTCTTTTGGTCAATGCAGGATGGGGCTTTTCATCTTGAGACAATGTACTTGTAATATTATTTTTCAGTGGTATATATACATGAGGAAAGCTGATGTTCAAAGAAATAATTCAACTAACATTTTTCTTGGCCGTCTCAGTTTCTGGGTATGAAAATTAAACCATCTCTTTTGCCTAAAAAAAGTCACTGTAGCTCAGGATGGAGGCACATCAGCTGAGAAACATGGGGAGGCTTGCACTGGTAGCATTCATGCTACACTTGTTGTGTGAATCAACAGAAGACTTCTTACTCAGGATTATCAACATGCACTTTTCATTAACACATAATATACTGCAAAATATTACATAGACCTGGAGTGACACTTTAGTTGGCATTTTGTTTTACTCTTTTCATGTGCCAGGTAGATATATCCATGACTACAACCAGGTTTGTCCAGGTTGCCTTAACCAAAAAAAGCAAGACCCCGACACAAATAACTATACCAAATATCCAACTAGTACAAATTGGCATAGCTTATTTGACTTCAATAGGCAGGCCAAGATGGCAGATGAAATCTCCACTCTTTTGAGCAACACTGCATCTGACTCTTTTTTCCTCTGCCCCTCCATGTTACTGTTCTTTATTATCCAGCGTTTCCCCATCAGCCCTTCTCTCTGATTTTGACTCTAGGTGCTTTCTCTTTTCAATCTCTCGCACTCATCCTCAGTGACCTCAACTTGCTAGTAAATATTTAAATAAATAGTAAATATACAGAGTTTTGATGCTGATATATGATTTTAAATTTAGTTTTTCTGACACAAGTATTTTATTTGAATCCTTATTATTGTAGCACTATTATCCTTTGGCATTAGAGCCAATGGGAGAGGTTCCAGTAAGACTGAAAAATATAGGCCTGGAATATAATTGGCTTTACCCTGTCAGGTTACAGGGTCACAGTACAAGTCAGATGTGCATTTCTTTTCCCAGGAGTGGGATGATATATCTGGAGAGAGTGAGAAAGCAAGCGGAATGTACATAAGCCATGGATGAAATGGCTTCAGAAGAGTCAGATACATAGGGGACATTTGCCTTTCCCTGCATACCCTTTTAATTTTCATTACTCTTCCACCTGGTTTCTTAAACTTACTGTCACTCAATTAATTTATGGAGGCCATTAGTCAGGGTATGCATAATGCTATAGATATTTCTTGCACATTAGTAATGATCAGTGACTCACCTTCCCCATGTTGGAAAGTGGTATTATTCTTGCTAGAGTGGATTGTATGTTTTTCTTTTTTTTCCTGATTATTCAGATTTCACATAATGTACACATGTACGAGCTGCAGGAGGAGTATTAAAGGAAAACTATGGTTCCCATCTGTCCTACTATTCGTAAGATTGTCCTACCTTTTGGGGAAAACTGCTTATGAGCAATTCATGGACCTTAAAATTTTCTTTTGAGGCCCATGAAATGTTCCTATGTTGAGACTATGTGAAGAACCATGAACATGTCATAATATTTTGATGCAATTTCATCATGTTGTGAGCAAATGAATTATGTTACTAATGGTTTAAATACAAATGGGCAAACCAGTTAGGATAAAAGAAGAGCCAACCTGAAACATCAACTCGCTTTCAAACCAAAAATTGACCAAATGGCTCATGAAACTGAGCAATGGCCTTTCACCTTTAGGCTGCAGCAGCAATTTGGATGCCACCCAGACTCATAATAACTGGAAGTTGCTACAAACCGATGGTTGGTAGGTGCCTTATGCAAAAAGAACTGTCAGAGTTCTTAATGGACTGAAAAACACATCACCAGAAAGGGTGCTAATTGGCAACCTGGTTGGCTGTCTCAGAAATCAAGGACTGAATGACAATGTCCTTAGGTCAGAGTTATATGAGCCTTCCAGGCAAGCTTACTCTGCTGCTGCTGCTCATTTTGGGTTCAATTCATCTTTGTGCCAACACAAGATCAATACATTAATTCCATCCCGTTGAAAATAGGTCTTAATGTGAGGGTGAATTGCACCCTCTGTGGATAAATAGAGAACTTCAGCCTCTAGCACCTCTCAGAAGTGCTATAGAGGCCAGATTTTTAAAGGGGGATTCTGAAAAGCTCGTTTGTAAATCCCACTAGGTGCCTAAACACCTTTAAAAACCGGACACTACATTCATACAGAAATAATTTGAAATAACCTCAAACCAAACCAGAAACCAATACATTTTTAGTTCTGAGACGTTTCAGATAACTTTCTTCAAGCTAATTTTTGTTTGTGTGCAAGCCAAGACTTGAAGTTCAAGTGCTGAAATGCCACAAGAAAGACTGTTCCTATGGAATTTCCAGCCCTAGTCAAAGGCAGGAAGAACCAGAAAATTCATGTGAAACCCTGTTCCCACAAGACTTCCAGCCCAAGTTTGCAAACTCAAGAGGTTTGGATGATTCTGAAAGACTCCATACCTTAGGATGTTTACTGGAAGCTTTGAATGTTTGCCTATCACTAGTCCCATTGCAGGTTTAAAGGTCAGTAAATGGCATGGTTCGGTATGTCCTGCAACTGGCCTGCCTACACCAGATCTGATTTTTCATTTATTTATATAATTTATTCAGAGTGCAAGTTTAAATATGCCTCAGCTTATTCTCCCCTCCTCCCTTTCCTTTTCCCCTAGTTTCACCATGCTCGTCTCACGGAATGTATGTGTATAAAAATAAAGTAACAGTAAAGAGGGGCAAAAGATGACTTGTATAATTATGTGGTTACACTATATTTGTGTTTTAGTGTGAATTTATTTTACTAGTCTAACAGGAGAAAAGTTCTTGAAGTGCTCTCTCCCTTCACTGCAGACAGGATTGAAAAACGTCTAAAGTGCTGCCTTACCAAACAAAGATACAGAGCCCTGAGGAGGATGGCTTGTGTGCAGCCAGGCCTGGAATCAGGAAAGCACTTAAGCACATGCTTAAATGCTTTCCTGAATCTGGGGCCAACTGGATGCCCTGGTGTCACATGTATTGGACAAGCATTGCAGTGGAACAGACACAGTCAATTGTGTAAGGTTCAGCTTCAGATATTGTATGTTGATAAATGACAGCATTAAAGTGCCATACAGTAATAAGTAGTATTCCAGGCAACTAATGCCACAACTGAAGCCAGCTATTTAGAGTACAAAGAACTGTTTGAGAACTGTATTTTTATTCTCCTCAATAGGCATGATAGTTAAAATAAAGTCCTGCAAAAGTTCAGTTCTGATCTCAACAGTTGGTATTTCCATATGGTACACACAGTTAGCAGCATAGGTAGACTACTTACAGACCAGATTTTCCCCTCTCCCTTCTTACTAGCCTAATGGCCTCTAATTTCCTACCCAATTATGGCCTGTTCCATAAAAGTTAATCAAAATTTATAAATATGCTTTTACCATGTTAGTTTTCTAAAATAAATAAAATAAAAATAAATAAAATCATCAAGACAAGACTATCTGTTTGGTTTTTAGTATAAAATATATTGATTATTTTCACCAAAGAGACATGTAGACCTTTCAAATAAAAGTGGATTTTTTTTCTTTCATATAAAAAGTTACAGTTAATATTTCACTGTTCACAGTTTTAACTGGAAATCAATTGACTTCCCCTTCACTGTGCATATACCTTTCCTTGATTAGTGTATGGTTGCTTGCACTGAGCTGTTATTTTGTTCGTTTTTAACAATAACAGTATATTGGCCTATTTGTTTTGAAGAGAAAAAGCAGACAAGTAATAGATGCAATTTTGCAGAATTAGGCCAAATTCTGGGCTAACTTCATACTCTTTTTAAAGTCTGAAATGCTTGTACAGTGTGTGTGTGTGTGTGTCTGTGTCTGTGTAAGTAAAACCACTGCATACATATTTTGTAGCCTTTCAGTTTAAAAATATTCTTTAACATCTGCTATATTACATCCCCAGTTACTAAGAGAGCCTTAAATTAAGGCACTGAGATTTCATACTGAAGTATAAACATTATTCATCCTGTCTTTGTAACACAACCTCCCACTCCCCAAGTGGATGACTGGCAGCAAGGATGGAAAACCTGGGACTTTTGGATCTAAAAGCATGATCCTGTATCATCTGAGTTAAAGGATACAGCAGGTCTGTTAGCCCAAGCCAGTAGCTGATTCATAAATCTCTAAGCCACTAGAGAGGGATGAAGAGTCACACTGTGTACATGTGGATGATGCCTGCATTGCAATAAGTATATTTATATAGAACCAATGAAACTTGCAAAGTCCTGACCCAGCATGCCCTGGGCTGAAAAGAAAACCTGGGATGGATTCCCTAGGGGTAATCTCTTTAATGGTTTAATAGAATTTTCTATGGTACTTCTCACAACAACTTCAACAAATTTTACTTCCCGGCACCTCTGTGGGCTAGGGAAGTATCGTTATTCCCATTTTACAGATGAGGATTGTAAGGTACTGAGAAATTAATTTACTCATAGAAAGTATGTGACAGAGCCAAGATAAGAACCCAGATTCCCATAAAATTATCTAAACAGATTTGGTTGTTTCAAAGTCCTAGTCAAGAATCTGGAGGGATGTCCACAGGATACTATGCCCAGTACTCTAAATAATATGCCACTTATCAGTTTATGCAACAGAGTGTGTAGTAATGAAAATCTAGCCAAATGAAAGAAAAAATGGGGAAGGGTTTGCTGGTATTAAATTCAATAAGAACTCTTCCTTCTCTTAAGACTTTTCTGTAAACAATTTACAGTGGTAATGAATTTTTGACAAAACAATTATTCTGATCAGTGTGATCAAGACATGGTTAAGGAAGTTCTTGGAACTAGATCGGTCTTTCGAGAAGAGATCTGAGTTGTCTGAGGTGGTGTTAGCTGAACATTAACTGAACAGCTGGTGTGGCCGAGGAGGAAAACAAATCCATTGAAATATATCAATAATACAAACCACCTTCCAGTCAAAAAATGAACTTGCAGGATGCTTGGAGTGGGCTTGCATTTTGTTTTCCACACATCCTGAAGCAAGTGCTAAACCACTTGTGCTAGCCAGCTCTTAAACAGAGCAGAAAGGCAGGGAAATCCTGGCAGAAAGGAGACTTTCTAAAATGATTTCTCACTTCTATCCATTCAGTGAAGATGAGTTAGTGTTCTCTCCCAACCCTGATCTTATGGAAGTCAATAGGAGTTTTGACATTAACTTAAATTGGATAGAATATCACCTATTATCTTCAGGTACCTGGATGACTCTCTCAACTTCTGCAGAGAGTGTCTAACAACAAAATCTGAATATTTCCAAACAAATCAGAACTGCTGGTTTAAATACTTCCAGAGCATCCCACCCCGAAAATTGAGCATAATTAAATGCGGTGGTCCCTAACTTTGTTCAATACATTGTCAAAAACATTTTTTTTACAAAGTTTGTATTTAAATCTGTATTTGTAAAAGTTATAATATCCTTGAATACTCTGCCCACTTAACAGGCAATTTTTCCTGGGTCTCTCTATCATAATAAGAATCTCATTAGTCTGGAACAGACTGCTGGGTTGGTCATCGAAAAGTCTATTCCAGACTAATGGATTGACTATGCATGCAAAAATGTTTTTCCATTTATACTCCTTACGCTGTCCCCTGAAGAAACACATGGCCAGAAGGATGACACTTGAAGACTAACCAGTAGGAAAAAGCACATATACAGGTGCATGAGTATTTCCTGACCATGTCTCATATGGTCACATTGTTGCTAAGGTCAATGAAAGTATATTCTGAAACCAAGACAAAAAATGACACTTTCCCCAGTATACAATCAACTGATGTCTCAAATGAGTGACCACATATTTATGCCTTTTCTGCTCAAAGCAGTATTTCAGGAGCTGAGCAATTTTCTTCCTTAAAGACCAGAAAAAGAGAGAAGTGTGCTATAAGGGAAGAAAGTGCTATGTAGTGGGAGCCAGTGACTGGGAGTCAGGAGGCACAGGCTCTATTTCTAACTCTGACAACAAAATTTCCAGAACACTTTTAGATATCAGACTGTCTACTCCCTCCCACCCCCCACCACACCAATAATCTCCGTAGGTGTGAATTGTTAACCTTTTAATGATAATCCCTAGCATGAGCTCCAAAATGATGAGGCAGAGAATGCAAAATCTATTTAAAAATGAGTTCAGACAGAAGCTTTTTATACATTTGCTAATTTGTCTTTTCATAATTTCCTGATACATCTCTTATGATAGTCACTCAGTATTTTACTTTAGTGACTTACTCTTTGTATTTAATGTACGGTAGTTACTTTAGTCTCCTATGAGCTCATGAAATTATATGGATTTTTTTTCCTGTAATTACAGTGTTCCCATGCAAACAATTAACAACTTTTTCTAACAAGATTCTGCTTTTATAAAAATGAACAAGATTGTCACTGGCAGGAGAACAGCATTGTTAGGCTCACCAAGATGTAAAATAAATAAATAATGGGTGAAGCCTATGTTCATTAGCCCAAAGCTGAACTAATATATAGCTGACACTGAATGAAAGTAACAATAGTTCAGCCATGTGTTTTTATTCTGTAGATGTTCACGCAGAATTTACTGTACCCACTTTTCTCAAACATTAATAGCTTGAAGATTCTGTTGAACAATTTACTTTTTATACAACTTGTATTGAATTAAGATTACCTGAATGAGTAGTTTGACAGAACTTCACATTTTCACAAATGCACAAGTAATAGAATACAACCTTGCTACAACCCTTGTTCAATTCTTTAACAGGCTACAAATATGCGGTTGGAATGTATAACTATTCTGCTACTAAGGGTATAAAGGATAACAATGGTAACAAAAGACACTGTTAATTCCTAACATTAAGCATTACTTTGCTTTTATAAAAGATCTTCCTTTAAGACTTTATTGCCAAGAGTAACAATGTGATGTTATGCACACAGAAAATTTTTATAAAAGCAGCAAAGAGTCCTGTGGCACCTTATAGACTAACAGACATGCATCCGACGAAGTGGGTATTCACCCATGAAAGCTCATGCTCCAAAACGTCTGTTAGTCTATAAGGTGCTACAGGACTCTTCGCTGCTTTTACAGATCCAGACTAACACGGCTACCCCTCTGATACAAACATTTTATAGTTTGAGTAACTCTTCTAGGCCACTAAACAGGACTAAACATTTAAAAGTTTACTAACCCCAAGTGTTCAAATATCATGAATCAGGCCCTCCCCACCCCATGAGATTGGCTTAAAAACCATGAGATTTTAAAATATATATTTATGGGGGTTGGGGGAGGAATGGTGGTGGTATTTGCTTTCTGGCTTTTAAGACATTAGGGTACACTCTGGTTACATTTGCAGGCTTTTCTCCACTATCATTTTATTAAATGAAAGCTGAAATTTTCACATAATTACTTGTCTGTAGGAAATGGGGCTTTAACTGAACTATCAAAATCATAATATTTGTGATAAAATCATAAGAGTTGGCAATACTAATTAGTTAGAAACACAGGGCCAAATCCAGTCATCTGTCATATGGGTGTGGTTGGTTAGGAGAAAGGGGACAGGGTACCTCTTCCTTCCTTCCCTACCACCTAGTAGACCTAAGTAGCAGCAAGGCAGGACATACCCCCACTGCTCCACTGGGTCCTTCTATTGCACCATCACTACAAGGGGGCAAAGTCTGCCATTTAGCAAGTATAGCCTGATGTGGTTTGCAGCCGTATGTGGCCAGCATTACATATACTCCTTCGCAAAGTAGCTTCTTGATACAGACAGGGCACCCTATGTCATCTGGTCCAGGGCCAGCAGGATGACTTTGGGCCCTGGCATATAGCTGACACCATTGCTCTCTCCTGTAAAGCATGGCTCTCAATATAGGGCAGGATTCTGCCCACATTCAATTGGCTCATGTTGTAATGCACTTCTCACTAACCAGGGCTTTTAGTCCTGTAGCACATTTCATACAGGGTTGTGCATGCAGGCTAGAGTTTTTACCCATATTTCCTAGAACTAACTTTTTACTTCAAATGGACATGCCAACTTCTGTTGACTTTGAGCTAATTAAAGATTGCTGTATTTAAATTAGGAGAGTTCATATCAGATTCAGCAACACAGTTTGCATCACAATTTAACCACTAAGGCCCTGATCCTGCAAACACAAAATCTTAACTTTATGCATCTGACTAGTCCCAGCTGACAATACTTCATGTGAGTAAAGTAAAGCATGTGCATAAATGGTTGCAGGATTGGGACCTAAACTTTTTTTCCTCCCAGTTACTCAAATAGAAGGAAATAATTAGCTTATTAAAGCAAAGCTTTAGAAGAATTTTGATATTTAAAACTAAATGCAGGGCTACTACCCTAATTATTAGTTGAACAGCATATTAGCAAACAGATGATCAAAGTCTGACCACTGATCTTCACTCCCCAAAACAATTTTTTAAGAATTATCTACATTCCACCAAACCCAGCCAAGTTGAGGTTAGCTTGTCACTGATTAGATGAAAGTATACAAGCTTTCAGCATATTGCAATTTAAATGCTCGAGGATATACAAAGCCGATGCCAAGAAGACATCCGTCCCAATCAAGGCAGTATCAAGAACTGCTCTACTTCTCCTGGGAGTTATGAGTTACTTTGTTTAAGAAAAAAATTGCCCAAATAGCTTTTCAAAATGAACATCACACACAAACACACACTTTACATCAGGGGTAGGCAACCTATGGCACTCATGCTGAAGGCAGCATGCGAGCTGATTTTCAGTGGTACTCACACTGTCCGGGTCCTGGCCACCGGTCCGGGGGGCTCTGCATTTTAATTTAATTTTAAATTAAGCTTCTTAAACATTTTAAAAACCTTATTTACTTTACATACAACAATAGTTTAGTTCTATATTATAGACTTATAGAAAGAGACCTTCTAAAAACGTTAAAATGTATTACTGGCACGCGAAACCTTAAATTAGAGTGAATAAATGAAGACTCGGCACAGCACTTCTGAAAGGTTGCTGACCCCTGCTTTACATCCATCTGTCCATCCAAGTGTCCGAAAGGCCTGAACCAAAGTGCTATAAGTGAAACAGCTCAGCCGCGGGACTATTTCTCATATGAATCCAGATTTCACAGATGAATCTTTAATAGATTGAAGCTAAGTATTCCTGAACACTGGCAAGTCTGGATTCAGATCAGAACTTTGTGTTTCAAACCCATTTTTAAACAACCTATAGTGAGTCTGTACATTTACCAAATGTTGATTTTAATCCATTCCAGTTTTCTTTGGAATACTAGGGTGTGAGAATATGTTTTTATCAGTATTCCTGCATTTTGCATATAGAAAAATATTTTTCCACTTCTATTGCAGTAAATAATACTATTTTATTTTATTCCAGCTATCATGTTGATTGCCTTCTGCATAATACTTTTAATTGGGGAGAGGTAGGTGTCCTTTCAAGAAGTTTATAGAGTTGAATTGATAAAGCTGGTTCCCTGTAGTTCAGTTTTAGTATTATATACAGCTACTGGTACAATACAGAGCAAGATTTTGTACTGGGGAAAAGGAGGGATAAAATAAAAGATTCTAATTTTGACCGGGCTTGGGGCCTTACCTCTTTCTACCAAATCTAAATTATTCTGCAGTTTGCAGGACTTAGTCTTGTTAAGCCTTGGCCAAGGGTCCTCTATGGTGGTGGTTTCATGCAAATTTAGTGTCATAACAAAGACTTTAGTGGCCAGTAGTCATTGAATATATTAGAAAACAGAGGCTTTCATTAAAATCTTTCATTAAAACTACTGTTGACCTTATGAGAACAATTATTAGTCAATGAAAAACTTGTCCAAGCCCCACAGTTCATATAATTATTTATGTTCATTAGCAAACTAAAATATCATCAGGGGTTAATGTTATTAAAATCAATCAATACTTTAATATTGATGCTTTACAGGGTGACACAAATATGTTAGCTAAGAGGCTGATTAAAAAAGTATATTAAATTTTTTGATTGAACTAATTATTACTGGTCACTGACCAAAGACTCAACAAGGCATCTTTGCTTTGTTAGTGGAGTTGGAAATTTTGTTTAGAACACATAGAGTTAAAAAGTAACCGCTAGGTCTTATTTGGATGATTGTGGAGCACCAAATTTAAATCCAAGAGAGATTATGAGAAAATTTGCTGCAGGCTGTCAGACTTCATTAAGTTAATGGAACTGGTAAATTGGCTCATTTCCAGCACATTGTAGAAAGAAAAGTGTTTTCAGCCAAAGAGCGAAGGTGATCCAGTTTCGCTTTGGCAGCTCAGGGAGATTATTAGCTATAAATAATGGCTGCACTGAAATGACTTATATGGGACTGCTTGATTAAACTGAAGGAAAGGGGGGGGATGAATTATGCAGGCTCCTTGTTGATTTTAGCTGAGAAAAGTTATTTCTATACATTTTTCTTTAAAAGCATTACTAATTAAAAAAATTAATATCTTCATAAAAAGCTTTGCTACTATTTAATTTACCTATAGAAATGAGAAAAAACCAACCTGATATGGACTTAGAATCACACAGAGAAAATGGATTTGAATATTGATTATTAAACCTATATGTTGAGACATCTAGTCATGCACCCTAGAGATAATCTTTTTCTAGTTTGTAGTATTGATGATACTGCTTCTGGAATATTGCACAGAGTTCTAAATGCCTCAGTAGCAGAAAGATGTCAATAAACTGGAGGGAATCCAGAGAGGAACAATTATTAAAGTATTTGAGGGACTTTTTATGAGGCAATATTTAATCTTCAAATCTTACATGCATCTTTAACAGCTGGTCTGTGTTTGAGAATAAGGCAAAATGAATAAATTTAGTTGATTCAAGGAGATATAATTAAGAAGACTAATATAAAAAGCAAGGAAATTTTAGGCTGAATAGGCCTATGAAAACATACCTAACAGTGAGATCTATTAGATGGTGGAATAGTTTCCCAGAGGAAAAAGTGGAAGCTCCACTGCTTGAGTGATTAATACTAGACAAAACACTCAAGATTATACTGCAGAGAACTTCCTGCTTTGGCAAAGAGATGGACATGATCGCTTAATAGGGCTTTTACATTTCTAGTTTCTGAATCTAAGAACTGCCTTCAGGTGGACAGTACACTGGATATTTTTACTTGCTTTTAATGTAGCCTGTTGTAAAACTAGGCAACTATCTTGGTGATTTGATGCACCCCCTGAAAGACCTCTGTGTGCCTGCAGCAGAACGCGTACTCCTGGTTCAGAATGACTGCTTTAGTGTGTGAGTAGGTGTGAGTGACAGAGGCAGAGAGAGAGAGATGGGGATACCTGTAATCTTAAAACAAGAATAAAATCACCAACTCATTTCCCATAGGCCACTTGTCAGCTGCCTGATAGTGACTTTTGCTTCATACTGACCCAGGCCAGATTCAAACCAGTTACCTACATATTACCAATTCCCTCAGGCATCCAGCCCCACTGGGTATGTAGGCAGTTCAATATCTGTGCATGTCTGGTTTTACTTTAGGTTTACTGATGACTGATTTGTGAATTCTGCCAAAAAAAGTAAATATCAGGTCCCCTGCTTATGAATGAAACCTTTATTCTGCTATAGGATTTCTGAAAATAAGAGGCTGCCCGCAGTAACCAGCTGAGCTAAATGTGAAAAAAGATATATAAGTGCACTAACATACAACACTTTCAACAGAGTCCTGGAAGAGGAATTTATCCAAGACTGTAAGAATGTCAATCATGTTCTGATGCTGCTGAGGTACCACTTCAAAGAGTTAAGTCAGGTATTTAAGCATGCCTAATACAGAGTTCTGGAAATGCGACAACTGACATGATTGTCAAGAAAGAGTGAAAAAGAAAGTTAAAAGAAAAAAATCTTTCAAGTATACTTTATCTCCTGCAGGCAGCAATATGCAATGTGGAAACGTCTCCAGAGGAATAGTCACTAGGAAAGATTTGAACTCGGCTACTCCAAAACATGATCCATGAAAATGACACCAATTTATGCTGTTTACAGTATGCACAATACACTCATGTAGAAAAATAATAGTCCTCTGTGTCCTTAAGGAAAACATACATGAACACCATACTAAAACAGCTGGTTAGAAGGGAAAAATGAAGCTTATTGCTTAATCCCCATTGAGGAGAGAAGCAAAAAAATAAATAAAATAAAAATGAAAACCCCACTACAATCAGCCACCCCACAACATTGTAAAAATTTATAATTAATTTGTCACAGATTGAAAAGTATACTTAAAAATGGTGTATTGACTGTCAAACCATTTGAATCTTTTTTTTCCCTTAATCTTTCAGGCCCTTTCACTTGCTAACCAATACAGAGAAGATAGACTGGTAATATTTTACTTTAATAGTCATAATGTTGAACAGTTAAGCATGCAAAAATGATAGGTGTTGTGCAGAGATTTGATTTCTTGGTTCTTATCTCTAGTTCCTACAGAACAATGCAAGAAAATAATTTTTCCTATCACTTAGGGTGACCGGACAGCAATTGTGAAAAATTGGGACAGGAGGTGGGGGGTAATAGGAAGGTATATAGGTATATATAGGTATATAAGAAAAAGACCCCAAAATCGGGACATCTGGTCACCCTGCTATACCTCCCACTTGTCCTTTTTCAAGTATGATGTTTCATTAATTCTCTCCTTATGCAAACTTATATCCTTAACAATAGATTTGGGGTTCATACAGCCATATCACTGAGATCTCCCTAAGTAATTAAGAGAGGGTCCTATTCAGGAAAATACACATGCTTCCTGAGGCAAGAAAGCCCCAGTAGAGCACAGATGGCACTGAGTTATCTCAGAGTCCTGACATCATTCCCTGAATGACTATCTGCAAAAGTGCTCCATGTAAGCTAGAAAGCTTGTCTCTCACCAACACAAGTTGGTCCAATAAAAGATATTACCTCACCGTCCTTGTCTGTAATAATTCCCTAAAACATATATAGTAGTTGGGGAAGCAGAGTCTGTCAACCCTGGCCAGAGAAGAAAGGACGCTCTTTAAGATGGTATGTAAGCCCAACATTAGCTGTTCATGGCACTTTCAAAAGCAGAAGCAAACGACTCAGATTAAGAAGCAGCCTTTGCTGCTGCAGAAGTAATAGATCCACATGGCCTCTAAAGGTTAGCAGCCACAGCAGCAGTTGGAGGCTGAAGAGAGCCCAAAGGAATGAGTTAAATACTAGCACTACAGTATTTAAGTAAACAGGGCAGCCATAAATTACACTGAGAAACAGCTAGGTGAGATGGAAGATGAACATACTAAAATGACAATTTTGAGCTCTTGACCCTTCAGCACCTGCCTAACTTCAAGTAGATGAGTAGTCCCACTTAAATCAATTGATCGGGGTGAATTTAAGCATGTGCTTAACTACTTTGTTGAATCAGCCTAAGACAGCATGCCTGAAGCGGCTTCCACAAGACAATCAGTTCAAGGTACACACAAAACTTCCAGGTCTGAAGGCCAGGTGTTCTATAGAAAATAAAATCCAGTTGAAGGGATTGTTATTTATTATATCCAAGTTATAATTCTTTCATTTGCAAAAAGTTTAATTAAACAATTTCACTGAATTAATTTATATATTAATCTATAACCATGTATGTAATAGTACTGCACACGAGTTGTTTCCTATTTGGATATATTAAAAGGACTATCTTCAAATACTTTTCTATTTTGAGTCTCTTCTGTTTGCAGTTGTGGAAGCCTTTAAACAACATTTATTTCCACATTGATTTCACCCATTTCCAACTGGCAAGCATTAACTTTCCCCTGCCCCATGCATTTCTAAGTAAAACAGGAGTCAACGTGGTTTGTTTTTGTTTATTCACTTTCTTTTGCATTAGTATCAAGAATGACACCAACAATGCACTATAAAAAGTCATGCTCGTTAACTACTACTACGGGGGCCATGGAGGGAACACAAAAAACCTAACAACCAGGCCCGCTGACAGCAATTCTGGGCCCCAGGACAGAACAGTCAACGGAGCAAGCTGCTGCTGGCTGTGCTGCTGGTGCCCAGCAAGCTGCCAGATGCGCTTCTGGGCACGCTCTTTCGGCATGGCCAGGGCTTCCACATGCCCGCCTGGCTGCCTTCGCCACCGCCGGTGCCACCCTGCGCACGCCTAGGAGCCCTGCGGCCCACCTGGGCAATTGAAAAGGACCTGGGGCTTTTAAATCACCCAGGCCCCTGGGAAATTGCCCCCTTTGCCTGCCTTCCCCCGCCCCGTCGGTGGGCCTGCTAACAACAAAATACATTTTCTTTTCTTAGTGACAAACTAGTGATTACATACAGATATATGAAATATATATATATATATATTAGATATAGATATCTATAGTTATAGATAGAGATAGATGGCATGAAATTTTAACCTGGGCTATTTACACTCTCTCTAAGTCAAATCCATAATTCAAAAGGATAATTTTAGTTCTCAGGTGCTTTTTTTGTTTTGTTTTTTAAACACGTGTAATTTTAGTTAGAAAATGTGACTGTAGAAGAGTGCCCCAGTTAAGAGCTACGCTGAAATCCTAGCCAGTGGCAAAACGCATTGACTTCAGTAGGACTAGGATTTCACTTATGGACTTTCAATAACTGTCCTTGTGTGTGAAAATCTCTCCCGATAATTGTATTATTATTAAAGCTAATATATAAAAAAAAAACCAGAATTTCCATTGCATGGGAAATTCTGATATTTTTTACATTTCTTTTCATCCAGATTTAGGATGAAAAGCCAAAATATTGAAATTTTTCATGGAATGAAGAGTTCCCAAAAATTTTAATTCAGAAATGTCAAAACAATTTATTTGTGGGTCAGTTACTGTGGTGCCTCATGCTCCCCTGTGGGCTAGGCTCCCTGGCCAATCTACATCTCTAATGAAGCACTGTGGCTCAGCTAGAGGGTAGACAGCAGTATATCATAAGAGATGTAGTCTAGCCAGGCAATCAAGCCTGATCTACACATAAAACTTAGATTGCTCTAGCTATGCCGCTCAGGGATGTGAAAAATTCACACCTCTGAGAGATGTAAGTAAGCCCACCTAAGGCCCAGTGTAGACACTACTAAGGCCAGGTCACCACTACCACTTATGTCAGCAAAATTTACCTTGCTCCAGAGTGTGAAAAACACACCCCAAGCAACATAGCTTCACCCGCATAAGTGATAGTGCTGTGCAAGACAGCTCCCGCCAACATAACTACTGATGCTCGTCGGGGGCGGTTTAATTAAGAGCTCTCTCCCGTCTGCACAGAGCGCCTACATGAGAGATCTGTGCCGCTGTAAGGTCTCTAGTGTAGACATAGACTTACTTGACAGAAGAATTCTTCCATCGACCTAGCTACTGTCTCTCACCTACAACTCCCAAATGGACAAGTTTTTGTCAAACCAACACAAAATATTTTGTTTAGTTTTTCCCAATGGAAAATTTAAAAATTTTGGTGAAAAAGGATGTTTTTCTATGGAAAGTTTTGATTTTGTGGATACCACACTTTCATTACAAACTGCTCCAGTCAGTTTCCATATATCCTTTAATTCCATTCGCAATTTTTATTTTTTTTAAAGACACAACACTGAACAAGAATATGAAACTTTAACAAACTACGCCTGGTGGTATCTTTACAGCATTAAATAACTTGTCTGCTTTACTAATTGCATTTTAAATAAAACAACACAGATTGAGAGTTCATTAAAGGCCATGGGAGATGCATTTTAAAAGTTGTGCATACACTCTTCCATACAAGATTGGAAATTTGGAGGAGACTTTCCATGAGACTTAAAGCAGACTCAATTCTTTTCTAGGATTATACATAGAGAACCTTTCACTTTATCACAGAATTGAGTTCTTTGATATGCATGTAGCTAAAGATACTTAAAATTAAAGGGGAAATACAAGACTGTAAGAAATGGATATTTTATGATGGATTTTTTCCTAAAACATTTGCTATTATTAAACAGAAAAACCCCGCTCTAACAATATATAGAAACATGGTAAAATCATAGCATGAAAATTGTTTTCATGCTGCCAGGAAATTTTGCAGCACAGGAACACCTATCTTCAAGAAAATATAATATAGTGCACACATGGGGCTTAAATATTTTTACTTACATTCCACTACAACCTTTAATATTCAGCATTTTTTAAAGGAACCATACAGGACTAAAGAGAGGTCAATAAACCAATTACTTTGGGCAACGGTGAAAAATAAGTACTAGTAAAGTAATTAATACCCTTTTTATTGTTTCCACATCATAGAGTGTTAATAAATTGGGCCTTTGTCACTATCCAGTAATTTCTTTACAACCAGTTTCTTCGTCCAAATCCAACATCTTATTTATGGGTCCCTGTTAATACATTTTTTAAAAAAAGGCCCAATGGCAGTCTAATTAGATTTGCATTTCAACTGTAAAGTCACAAACTCGATTTTCATCTCAGTTCAGAAGCCCAGTTTTCTGATATTCGTAATGAGCAATACTTTTATTTAAAGGATCTGATCCTTTCAGGAATTTCTGGTTGCTTACTAGTTATGTGAAGAGGGTCTTTCATGAGTTCCCACATATAGCATTTAAATGTTGTGCAGTTGCACACGCGCACACCCATACACTAATGACGAACAATAGCATTCGGTTAAACCCAGGATTGCTAGAACCTAAAACTCATCCCCCTTCCAGACTTTTCAGTTTTTGGTTGCAGCATGCTAGCTATTCACCCCCACCCCTCTTTAATATTTGTGTTAATTTAATGCTTTTGAAGTGTGCTGGTTTGACTGCTCCATATTTCCACCGAATTTCTGGCCTTCCTGTAGGGATGGTACATAAGGGTGTCAGTCAATGACAACTTTTTTGGACACTTGTGCAAACGATACTAGTATTTATATGGAACATAACCATTCAAGTCCTTTTATGCCATCCAACCAGAAAAAAAAAAGAAAGGCTATTTCCCAGTAGTTAATACGTTTAAGAGGGAAAAGCTTAAGCGCATCTTTTTTGCCCCAAAGTATGTGAAAATATTTTGCTAGTGATATGGTAGATGAGTGGGGTAGGAAAAGATGACACCCTTCCCCCCACTTACAATGATGGATAAACACATCTTCTCTGTGAAAGAGAATCAGGTTAACAATGTGAACATTTTTCTGTGAGAAGGAAATCACAGCAATAGGAGGAGCTCTTTAACTGAGAACAATTCAAGCAAAGTTAAAATCTTTTAAAAGGAGAACTTATTCTATGACAATAACCAGGCTCCCCCACCTCAGTTGTGACAGAGGAGACTCGCATACTTCAGCTTTAACCAAGGTCACTGTTAATGAGGCACCACAGCAATCGGCAGTTAGGAGGCACTGACCCAGTAGCGTAACTAGGGTAATGAGAAACCTTCCCACCTCAGGCTAATCAAGCAAACAAAGCCACAACACGCCTGGTTTCCTCCAGCCCAAATAAGGGAAACTCAAGGTTTCCCTTCAATCCATGTCTCCTGCACTGCACAATAATCTGTGTGGAAATATAATCTGAACCAAATCAATGGTGCGCACCAATAAATCCCCCACCTGGGTAAGGAATGGTGTCCTTAGCCTCTGTTTGTCAGAGGGTGGAGATGGATGGCAGGGTTACCTGTTAGGCTCACTCCCTTTGGGGCACCTGGCATTGGCCACTGTCGGCAGAAAGGATACTAGGCTGGATGGATCTTTGGTCTGACCCAGTATGGCCATTCTTATGTTCTGTTCCTTGTGGACTCAGATGTATATTCAGAATTCTATCGTTTCATGACCCACATACTCAGATACTGTAACTAAGCATACACCCAAGATGGATTAGTATACAGGCAATCCAGAGTTGCGTGCACACATCTTCAGTGCTCTTAAAGTCAACAGGAGTTGCTCCAGTATCTCAGGGCAGATTATGACACATTGAATTTTCTGGTTCTTTCCCCCATCACTATTAGATCCCCTCCCTCCCTCCCCCGCCATATTTCAACTGTTTCAGAGCAATTCCAGGTGAAGAGAATCAAGGGTTAAGTGCCAAACATGCTAAGTCTGTGCCACAACTCTACCCCTGCTCAGCTCAGGGGCCAATAAAGCCATTACCTGGGGAACCTGGATCAGGAAGAGGATCTGAAACCACAGAGTTCCACCTGGGAGATGATTTGCCAATGTATTAAGTGCAGACAAATCCAAAGTTCTTTGTTTAACAAACCCAGCTGCAAGGCAGGAACCTCTTGCCAATAACATGGAGGTAGCGAATTGCAAAGTCAGATATAAGGCAGCATTATATTTCCAAAATCATACCTCTAATTCAAATCTCCAAGTTAATGTTTGTAAAAAGCCTTGAAGAGGAAAAGTGCTATATACACAAAGTTCATAGTACAATTATTAAAACCAACACTTCATGAAAAGAGATTAATTATGCTATTACTGTACTCCTCACACATGTGAGGTTTCCATAAAAACAGAAATTTTGGCCCCAAATCAGCCAAGCAGTTAAACACATGCCAAACATTTAAGTATATGAGTAGTCCCACTGAAGTTAAAGAGACCATTTACTTGCTTAAAGTTAGGATCAATAGGCTCAGATCCATAAAGGTACTTAGGTGGCTAAATCCCAGATTTAGATGCCTATATCCCAGTTTCAGGTGCCACAGCAATTCACAAAACCTCTGCTCAGCTGCCACAGAACCCTATAGGTGCCTAGATTCACTTGGTGTCTAAGTTTTCAAGGTGAATGTTCCCTAGGTGCCTATGTTTCTGTCTCTGGGCATACATACTGTTGTCTCACTCTAGGCATCCAATGCTTAGCTCCCATCAAAGCCCCAGTGTGATCCATGAACAAGGGAAAGATAGGCATTTGCCTGTCAATCTTCCCTACAGGACCCAATCCAGTAGGTGCCTTCAGAGGCCACCTACTGGATCAGATCCCATTTGAAAACTGAGGGGATGGTGGCCATCTGATAACTTTTAATCCACATGGTTAGAGCACTGAGCTGGGATGTGAGAGACCCAAGTTCAATTCCCCATCTCAAGCAGAGACGGATAAAGAATTTGAACAGGGGTCCTCCACAGCTTTCAAGAGAGTGCTTTAACCACTTGGCTAAAAGTTCCTCCCCCTCCACTCCTTTGCATGAAGGGAATCAGGTGCCTAACTCATTCTCACAAGAAGTGGCTTAGGTACCTAAACTATCTGACTCCTGAAGAGGGGTTCCCAGCTGTGGACCACTAGCAGAGATAGGCATCTCTTTGCAGCCCAGACTTGAATTAGGCACCTATTTCTGTGACAGGGACAGGGCTGTGTCTTGCTTAGGTGGCTCCTTGCCTAATGTTCTGGCTTTCGTGGATCCCATTCTCAGGATTTGTGCATCATGTTGTTCTTGTGATTTCCTAAGCACTTAAGTCCCTTTGTGGATCCAGGCCATACTTAAGTGCTTTATTGAATCAGGGCTTTGGTCTTTATCACTGGAAGTCCTATATATGCTAAAATTCATAAACTGTTGAGTAACAATGACGAGGAATAATTTGTTTTAATTACAATTCCTTCAATGAAAAATGCAACCTCACTATGTATTAGATGAATTCACACCAGTGACTCAGAATTTAAAGAAATACAAAGTTCTCCAGACTGAATCCTGCAGTAATTCAGATAGTAAGTACAATTTCTGATGTGACGTAATTGTACCTATTTTATCACTGGTTTGAAACCACAGATAATTCAATCAACACTTACCCTGGTTGCTTTGATTAAACATGAAATGTAAAACCAATCTGCACTTGATAATATGTTCTGTATTCCATATTTTTGCACGAGATATTTCTTATTGTTCATTTTTATTTATTGCTTTTGTACTCTTCATTCTATATAGAAGGACTTAGATTCATCTTCGGCTGTACAGTTTATATTCAAGGCAGAAAACAAATCAGAAGCCAAAAAGCACTCAAGATAAGACCTTTCACTAAACAATGCAAAGAAGCTGCCTTTCTCCCATAACAAGGACCATAACAGAGAAAAAAGGAGGAGGTTCTTTTTAATAATTTATATTTAATTTCCATCTCAAGAAACAGACTAACTGAATTTTCTTTTCTGGAATAGGTTACAATGTAATGTATGGCCAAACGGATTCATTACAACAGGGGGAAGGGAAAACTTCTCAAAACACTTCCCTCCTTGTTATGAGCCTGCATACATTATATCAAGATGCACAGTGATCTCTCTCTCACAGAGGCACTAATTAGTGCTAGTAGTTAATTTATACACCTCAGAGTTTGAAAGTTTCTGTATTTCCACATAAGTAAAGTTAGAATTTTTTAACAACCATATAGCCTGCAAACTAGTGACTACACAAATGGTGGCTTTTTGGCAGCCAAAGGGTCCTTATCATTTGTGTAAAATTGGTTCTGCTTTACAGGCTTCTGCTGATTAGCCCAGCAATAAGTCTTTATAAAATAATTATGGGGAAAGGCACCGATTTTAGTGGTAATAGAGTGTCATTTTAGATAAGTAAACCCTGACATGGTTCTTTGCTTCATATATCACCAAAAAACTAAAAAAAGAAATTATCTGGAAATTTGATACTTTGAAAGAAAAAATCCAGATTAAAGGAACTTTTCAAAGCAAGTAAATCACAGGCTTTGTTGGAATAAAAGCTGTAACTGATATTTATTAATATTATTTTAACTGATAGACCACATAATTAACACTGTTTAATTAAAACAACCAAGTACATTACGGAGGTTAGTAGGCGACTTGTGCGTGCAATGTTTAACAGTTATGTAAAACACCTTTACAACTTCATAGTCATTTGTGTAAAAGCCACTGGTACATTTTCCTTACATTTAATAATATTCGCTTGCCACTTTTGTATTCCAATTTGACATTCTCTTACACACATATCTATATGTACGTTCCTTATAGTCAGTGCTGTGAGAACTCCCCATCTGGTCTGCAAACTGTAGAATTTCCTTTCCCATCTATCTCAGAAATATAGTCCCATGACCCAAGGGTCACCATCTGCTCAGTTACACTGGCACAATGCCTAGTATGCTCGAGGTAATGCCACCGTCCTTTCCTCCAATTGTAAACTCCCAACAAGGCAGACATCTACCAGAGTGTTTGCACACAATGAGGCAGCTCCCAGTGAGATTATAGTTAAGACACCACAGAAATTCCCTTCATCTACAGTAGCCTAGGATGTGGGAATGACCAAAGACACACGCAGTCTCTCTTGATCAAAGGTCATTCTTAGGAACAAAGCAGTCAGTGCCGATGTGTCCAAGATAGCATAATATAACATACACACACACAATTGTGTCCAGCATGTGTGGTTCCCCTGATTCCTCTCTTAATGATCTTTGCTTCACTCAGTATTCATTTGCGTACAATCTTCTATTCTCAGGATGCCCTAGAGCAGAACAAATTATACTAAACATAAGTGAAATCAAACAAAGTTTTCATTGAGAACTATTCATAATGTTTACAAACAAGCCTCTTGTGTTAAGTTTCTCAGCTATAATTGGCAGGTCCAATTTTACATGAGAGATGATTTTTTTTAAGTATACCTATGCACTGCAATAATGAAAAACATCTCATCTCAATGCAAGATTTCTCTAAGACTAAAAGAAGCACAGGGACCAACTAAACTTTTTCCACGGAAATAAATACAAAATCCCACCAAATTAAACATGATTTAAGTGCTATCAAATCTACAAATATTTGACTATTGTAATTTTTTCAGCTGAGTTTTCCTGCATATTAAAAAACTCTGTTAATGAGTGTTTCCGAGTTTCTACAATATTTATTACTAATAATGTTATGTTCCAAATTCTTCTCCAATATTTTAAATCTGGAGTTACTTAATTGGTGTAAGTGGAATTACTCCAGACTTATACTACTGCATCTAAAATTTGTCCTTAAGCTTATTGCAGCAAAAACAAACAATATTTTCCCCTGGTTTCAGTTAATGCTTTTGAGTTGACTTTCAACTTTTCAAGGTATATCTGGATTATTCTTTAATTTAAATTGTGGTACCTAGTATGTATATGCTACCCAGGACTGAGGGAAGCAGGGACACACGTTATAGCTAGCTGGTTGTAGGGAAGGAAGACGCCGTAAAAGGTATATAATATGGTGCATAGTAGCAACACTAATCAGACGAACAATGTCTAAATGGATACATGAATTCTGTAGCATGTCTATTAATGAGATAAGAAGTAGGCCTGTACACAATTTAATCCCTGTAACATCATGCCATTCTTCCCCACCATTCAGAAATATCGGACATGGTTCTTGTTTCTGCATTGGTCTGTAGCTCACCTGTTAGATAAGCAAGTGTTATGAAATAGCAGTGAGTTGAAGACTACTGATAGGACAACATTGAAATGGGCCTTCTTGTATAATCTTATGTATTTCATAGAAATTTTAAACAAGAACAAAATATACATATCCTTTTCTTGAGGTCTTAGACTCAGAATCATCTTACAACCACACAAAACACTTTGTTCAGGTGAAGATAAAGTTGCAAGCACACTTCAATGTCTTGAATACATACTACCTCTCAATAAAGTTAGAGCTAACCCCTCCCTCCCCAAATGTTATTAGAATCCAGGAAATGCAGAATTAAGGTTGCATTTCTCAATCAAGGCATCAAAATTTTAAGGAAATTCCCTGAAAAGGGCGGAGTTAAGTTTTGTTGCTGTTTTTTTAATGGTCTTAAGGCCTGTTCGAGAGGAGGCTTGTTCTCAGTCTCCCAAAAGACATACAAGAGAGGAAGTCAGAACTAGCAGACTTTAGTGGTACTTGTGGGCTTAGGGAGAAGGGGAGAATGCCCCCTTCATCCAACATTTTCAATAAATGCAGCCAGTGAAGTCACAATGCCTAGAAGAGATTAGCTTCTGGATGAAGAATAACTGGCTTACCTTCAGGCCAGGCAAGGCTAAAGTAATGCTAGTTGGAAGGGGAAGATGCTTTGAGGAGATCACCAGGATACAGTCCTCCCTTCTCATAGAGGTTGTCTCTCCCCTGTTAGTCAAAGTAGAGCCTCAGGGCCTTGTTTGACTCTTCTAACACTAATGCTAAAAACCCCAACTTTCTTCCACCTTCAACTTTGTAGGAAACTCCATTTCTTCCTCACTGATGAGGATTTGGACACAGTGATCCATGTGTTTGAAACCTCCAAACTAGATTACTGTAGCTCACCACATATGGAGCTGAATGTGTAAGAAACATGGAGACTCCAGCTTGTGTTGCATACTGCTGCCTGCATTTCAGTGATTACAACGGAAATTAAGCCTTCAACTGCCGGAAGCTGGGACTGGATGACAGAGGTTAAATTACTCGAATTTGCCCTGTTCCATTGATTCCCTCTAAATCATCTGGCACTGGCCACTGATGTTGGGTTAGATGGACCATTGGTCTGACCAAGTATGGCCATTCTTATGTTATGTAAGCACCTAACCTGCTAAAGTGGGAAAATTTTGAAAATCTCATTAGGTGCTTATCTGCAGTTTTAGGTGCCTAACTACTTTTGAAAATCTAGTCAAAAGGGTCTATATTCAGGGAACTGAAGACTTGCTACCTGGGTTGGAATGTGGACTACCAACCAGAGACTCAGAAATGGAATAAAGGAGACAGCTGAAGAATATGTATTTGCAACAACAATGAAGCATAAGGATTAAAATGTGATTCTCACCTGGAAAACCACCATGAAAATGGCACCTCTGTACTCATCAGATCTCTTTCTTTTGTGTATTTGGAGTCACATCTGCTGAGCTTGCTGACTAAAGTACATTTTTACCCCCCTTTTTTTTGGTGTAGCATCACTGGCATCAAGAAAATTATTTGTTAATTAGAACTTCAGTAAACAAATTTAAGGAGTAAAATTATTGAAGGTGGGGGGTTAAGAACATAAGAACTGCCACACTAGATCAGACCAATAGTCTATCTAACCCACTATACTGTCTCTGACAGTGGCCAGTAGCTGAGCATCAGGGGGAGCGTACAGAATATGGAAATTTTGGAGAGTTCCACCCATGTTCCTCTCCCAGCTTCTGGCAGGCAGTGGTTTAGGGTCACTCCAAGCATGGAGTTCCATCCCTGCCATCTTAGCTAATAGCCATCGATGGACCTATCCTCCATAAACTTATCTAGTTCTTTTTTGAACCCTGTTATACTTTTGGCCATCACAACGTCCCATGGCAATGAGTTCCACAGGTTAATTGTGCATTGTGTGAAAAAAATACTTCCTCTTGTTTGCATTAAACTTGCTGTGTATTAATTTCCTCAGGTGACCTCTGGCCATCGTATTGTAGAAAAGGATAAATAACACTTTTCTATTCACTTTTTTCACACCATTCATGATTTTATAGACCTCTATCATATTCCGCGCCCCCCCCAATCATCTAAGATGAACAGCCCTAATCTTTTTAGTCTCTCATTATATGGAAGCCATTATCCCTTTGATCATCTTTGTTGCCCTTCTCTGAACCGTTTCCAGTTCCACTACATCATTTTTGAGATGGAGCAACCAGAATGGGACACAGCATTTTAGGTGCAGGCACACCATGGATTTATATAGGGGCATTATGATATTTTCTGATTTATTTTCTACTCCTTTCCTAATAGTTTCTAATATTGTTAAACTTTTTTACTCCTGCTGCTCACTGCGCTGAAGTTTTCAGAGACTTATCCACAATGACTCCTCAATCTCTTTCTAGAGTGCTAACAGCTAATTTAGACCCCATCATCAGATATGTGTAGTTATTTTTCCCAATGTGCATTACTTTGCACTTATCAGTGTGAAATTTCATCTGCTATTTTGTCACCCAGTCACCCACTTTTTGTGAGATCCCTGTGTAACACTTGCAACTTTCTTAACTAATTTCTGCACTACTACTTAAGACGGGCAGTCCTCAGACTTACAACACAATTGGTTCCTGAAAATCGCATCTTAAGTCGAAAACGTCGTAACTCCATTTTCCCATAGGAACAATGTCAGAACGAGTGTCATAAAGTTGACACTGGCATCACAAAGTCGAAACACGACAATTTATAAACATCATAAGTGCCATTCATTGTAACTTGAACATTGTAAAGTCGAGGACTGCCTGTACTTAATTTGTGTCACTTTGGGCATAAATTGAAAACAATGGGGCTGTATGACTATAAATAAAGGTCTAATCTGGCTTCCTGATTGTTTTTTATGCTTAACAATTTTAGGAGGGAAACATCTGAGATTTTCATACAAGGCTGGATTGGACGAATATTAACATTGTGCAGATATTTGAAGAAAATGGAAGGGGAAGCTTCAAATTTACTTTGAAAGATTTAAATTAAACGGAATGCTTAGGACCAACACACTGAGTAGAATTTATGAAGAGAGGCCATGTGGGTTTACTTCATACAATGCCATTAATTAACATTCTGTAAATGTGGGCTGGTTCCATGCCACCTTCCATTGCGCAGATGTGGGATAATGACTGCTCTCTACTGTATGTTTCTCTTGAAAATTTGTTAAAGGATTAACACATTAAAAGATGACCATACTGCATAGAAATTGTCTATCAAGTTTTTTTTTTGTTTGACCTAGTATGACTGTAGACTAGCCCAGCAGTATTTGTTGGATAATACATCTAATCTAGGAGTATGAGAATAGACTGATTGCTGATCAATACAAATGTCCTAAATCTGAAGCTTCACATATTAAATAACGGTCAGAAATGTCATATTAAATAATGGTGCAATTCTTAAGAAATAACTAGTGATTTAAAACATCTCTAAGGAATCAGTGGAACAGATGAAAACCAGCCTGTAGCAGTGTATCCAGCAAATGAGTCACTCCTCCTAAATCAAACCTGATGGTAAAATTAATTTTGCCAATTAATTTTAAAACTTCAGGAAATTAATTTTGTATTTATGAAAAGCACTAAATTACATTCTAAAATATCTAAAAATAGACACTGGAAAATAAAACAGACAAAAGGCAGCTTTCCAAAGTGTTTTACTAACATCTCTGACTCTTACATAAATGGGCAAAACTATCGTGTTTATGTTTGGTATTTTGTTCTTCAAAAATGTGAGGAAAATCACTTTGCTTTTTCCTTTGCAATGTTTATTTAATACAACTTTCCCAAGGAGACTTCTGGAAGAATTTCTAAAGGATTTTGGGAAGATTACAAAATAATCCTGGAGAGGGTTGCCTCTGAAGCAGTACTTAAATCCAGATTATGACTGAAGAAGGGCAGGAAGAGACCCTGGTTACCTCGTATTGGCTCAGAGTCCAACTTCTTAGGAACTAAAGCTGAACGTTTTGAAATTTTACCAGAAATTCCAGGAATTGTAAGGAAGTAAAAGACTATAGCCCAGATTTTGCTCTCAGTTAAACAATAGCAGAATTTGGCCAATTCCTTCTACCCAATCAAAATTCCATTTAGCAAATTGTAAATTTTTGTGAATTTAAAGTGTGAGCAGAGAGATAAAAGGAGATGTTTGAAAGAAAGGTTTTAAACGGGGGCTTTCCCTGCTGCTGATGGGGTTCATTAAGTTATGCCCTATTGGGGATGAATTTTATCCATGGCTAATAGAACATTTTGAGGGATACAATTAGAAACACTCTAAATAAGTAAATAAACATACTTCTCAAGATCTTGTGCATGTACTAAGTAGCAGTTATTAAAGAAAATTCAGGGTAGCCTATCTGCCAAGCACTATATAACACCTTTATCTCCACATATGCTTCTGTCATTTTTATTAAGCCTATATACCATCAAGATTATATTGATGTATTTTAATTATTATAGCCCTGATATAAAGCCCACTGAAGTCATTGGGGATCCTTCAATGGATTCAGCTCTAACTCCTGTTCACACTCCAGTAGGATAATGGACGGAGGAAAAAGTTTATTTATTTTAAACTGAATGAAAAGATCGATTAATGTAAAATTGTGAAAGAGAAAATATTTCTTTTTCTTTAGCTGTTTAAATCTTTCCCCATTCTCATTCACTTTAATCATATGTAGGAGGGGGGAAAAAACCTGATCCACATTCTCAGTTGGCATAAGCTGGTATAACTCCATCATAGTTGATAGAGCTATGCCCTTTTATCCCAGCTGAAGATCTGGCCCATGGCATTGAAATGAGCGATGTAAAAGTGAAGCTATTACCATGCAGATATGACAGTAATGTAATATATTGCAAAGTATCCATTTTTTTGTTGATTAGCTACAATCTTCCTCTTTTCCTCTAATACTGAAATCTTTTTCTAACTCATGAGGGGGGAAAATGCTAATTATGTTTGTTTAAAATAAAAGTTATTCAGTTGTTAGGGAATAAGAGGTTTTCCAGTGCTGCATTTTTCCAATATTGCATTGAAAAGGAGACTTTCTACCCATAATTTTCCTCCAATTATCCTATGTTATAAGAGTAGAAGAAATATTGTAAATTACAGCCATTGGCTTTACAGCTTAATTTATTACTGAGCAGTGATGAGCACTGCTTTGGAAATGGCAGCCTGTGAAACTGTAAAACTAGGCAACTATGAATTAATCCATTTTCTCCTCCCTGAAGGCAATTAGAGATAACACCAGCAGACTTCTTTGTGACCTAGTGAGATTTATAGCCTACCATGTTAGGACTCTGGTTGAGCCAGCAAGATTAAGATCAACAAAGCACCTGGTAGATTGCCATCAGTTAAGACAGACTTGACCAGTAGCTCCAGGCTAAAATGTGCATAAGAAGAAAGAGTATTATGACGCTGTAGTCTTCATTTTTCTCACAGATGGAATACATTTGAAATGTACCCATCTGTAACCAAACAACACTAGTGTTTATAGATCTAATCTATGGACAATACTGTAACCAGAATGGAGGCTGTTCCCAAACTGTCAGAATAGTATTCTCATTAACATATAATGGGTGGTCTCCAATGTATTCTCCAGTTGATGAGGCCTCATGCAATTTGTAAGTCTTTGTTTTGTGCTATCTTTTACAAGAGCAATCATTAGCAACAGAATGGGTCATTGAAGTACATCATGAACCCTCGCAATTCAGGGTAAAATCTCTGCCAATTTACTACACTATGAGGACTTTGTGACAAAACAAAAAGCCTATGTCTCTTCGCCACTCATAAATATTTTATAATTTTTAAGGACAACAGCCTACAAGGTGAAAGTTCAGGTCCCTAGTAGGCAATGAGACATTTGTCAAACAATAAAACGGTAAGCTATCCTTTGTTTTACAACAACGCTGAGAACAACTAAACTAGATTGTTGGAAGCGTGGGGGGTTAACAATGTTCCACTGTACTAAAATTATTTATGCAAGTTAGTCAAGGTTTGGCATATAAGCCATACATAATAGTCTACAGGCACATACTTTATGGCACAATATTACTGTTTGGAAAGTGAAACTTATTTTCCAAAATGAACACCTTTCAAACTTAAGAAATATTTATTTCATCCTCTCCCACTGCAGGAAAGCAGTGTGGCCTACTGATCAGAGCACAGGACTGGGAACCCAAACTACTGCCTTCAAAGGCCAACTCTGTCACTGAGTTACATAACTTTGGTCAAATCATTTTACTCGCTGTCTCTGTGATTCACCATTTGGTAAAACAGGGATAACTACAATTGACTGGTTTCAGAGTAACAGCCATGTCAGTCTATAGCCGCAAAAAGAACAGGAGTACTTGTGGCACCATAGAGCCTAACAAATGTATTTAAGCATAAGGTTTCGTGGGCTCAAATAAATTTGTTAGTCTCTAAGGTTGAACAAGTACTCCTGTTCTTTTTACAATTGACTACTACACAAGAGTCTTACAGCCCATGCTTACCATCCCACAGTGCCCAATGTAACTACTGGATAAGTAAATGATTTGCCACAACTTTGTACCTGCCAACCACTATTTTTCATTTTGCAGAATATGAAATTAAACCTACTAATAAATTTAACAATATTTAATTATAGATTTAGACTTTTTTATTATTAAAAGCCATATTATTTCTCATTTCATTAATAACTCAGACCAAAATTCAATTTGTGATTCTGAAGGAGACATTTCATTATTAATCTTTAAAATTAAAATATTATATACCTGTATATTACCATATATATGGCAGAGATGAAAGTCATTTTTTTAAATTCCAGAGTACTTGTCTGCAGCCTACCATTTTAGTGAGAGCAACCTTCCATTTACATGTCAAAATATCAGATTCTCTTTATTAATCCTTAATATGTTTGGATGGTTAGATTTGTATCCACAGTTACATGTGGGCACAAATATGAAGGCAAAAAAGTGTGTCCACCAATAAAAACTGTCTTATATATTATTTGTTCTGTGATTGCATCAAGAGTCCCAATTCAGGATTGGGCTCCATTGTGCTAGGCAATAAACAAAGAGACAGTATGGTCCTTAATTATGGGGTTTCATTAAAAACATTAACTGGAGTTTAATGAAAAATTTCTACTGCATATAAATATTTTCTCTCAGTTAAATCAACATCCTATAAATTCAAGTGTCATATATTTTGTGCTGCAAAATGAAGTGCAAAGTGTAGTCCCCAGCATGCCTCTTTTGCATGAAAGTTCAACATCAGTGTGAGCTTCTGTCCCTTAAATACCCAATGGTATTTGCACCAAACTGCTGAGAGCAAGATTTTCAAAAGCAGGTGCTTAAATCAGGCTCCTAGGCTCAAATTTTCAGTCACTCAAATAAACGGACTGATTTTCAAAAGTGCTGAGCATGACCCAGTAGCTCCTAATGTCATGGCAAAGAGAAAAAAAATTGCACTAAAAGTATAGTCAGCATCCTGAACAGAGATAGGTGTCAGCATGTTAGGCACCTGCAACATTAATGCATGGGTGATGCCCTCCACAGCACTTGATTGAATACAAGCATTTGACAGTATTCCATGAGCAACAGATATGAGTGCAGAGTATAACACTGTTGTTGCTGCTTATATGCCTCCATTTTGAATCTTCATTAAGCCCAATTGCATATCCTTATGGCGATCTTTTCAACATGGAGTAAATTCTAGTTAGAACACATTACTTTTCCCCCTGGAACTCTGATCTTACTCCCATCATATCAAATCCCTCCAGTGTAACAACAACTCACGATGAAATTTAAAAAGGTCTCTAAACATATCAAGCTGTTGTAACCCACACACCTTCTGGGTGTGGTGTTCTGTCCCATCTAGTGGCACCAAGACCACTTGGAGAGTGTTACATGAGTCTGGTTTACAATCTTAGCTAACAGCCAGTTAGCTTTCAGCTCATGCTGTAGAGGCTCATGCACTAAGCTCCAGAGGTCCCTGGTTCACTCCTGCCTAACAACAACCAGGGGTTGTCAGCATTACACTGTTATATCTACATCCTCTACAGAGTCCAGCTGAAGAATGAAACAAATAGCTCTTCTGCTGAGGCAACTTCCCCCCAAACCCTATAGTCCAGAAACTAGCCTGCTGGCATTTTCTACTTTACAATTGCTGAAAAGACAGGTATAATTCTTATCCCACTTTTAAGCAATTCTCTGACAGGAAATAAGTGCATATTTTGTTACACATCTTCAAGAACATAGAGGGAATGCTCAAACCTTATTCCCTTATTACAAACTCTAATTCCATCCACTTGGATGCCCTCTTAACTGTTTCTTGAATGACCCCAGGGTTTCAGTCTTAACCTTCATGGCAATCAGTTCCAAACATTTACTACTCCTGGGTTTAAAAGCACTGCTAAGTTCCATCTGTTCTTAATTTTCTTTTTAAAAAGTTTTCTCACACACTATTGTCCTCTGACCTTTGTTGGTGAAAAGAAACACAAGAGCTTTTTTTGGTGTCAATATTGCTTAGGCTTACGCTTGTGAGAGGGTGTGGCAGGCTGGCACAAAGTATATCTTCCCAGCCAGAAAGCCTAATTAATGGAAAATTAGCTGATATGAAAAGCTTGTGGGATTTCCTGAAGGAGAAATGTGTGCATTTTCTGTGTGTGTCCTTCATTAGGAAATTGGACTATATATACATCAAAAATAAATGCATGATGATAAACCTACAATTTCTCTTGTCTACCAGAGGTAGATCCTGGACCAATTCTAGTGCTCTCTTCTGCCTCTACACATGTTATAAATGGTGTGTGCAGGGGGCAGGGCTGGGAGTGGAAGGAGGCACAGCAGGGGAATATAGAGTGTGCCTGTAGATCTGAGTATCAGGGGACTCTGGGCAGTTTTGCAGCCCATAGGCAGCCCTGGGGAGGCTGTAGTAAAACTTATGCTGTTTTGCTTCCCGCAGAGGCCAGAACTTACCCCCACTCCCTCAGGCTGTATCTTTTGTCCTGTGCGCTCCTTAGAACATGCCTCTGCATTCTAACTAACCCAGCTGGTGTAGCTGCCCTTTGGAAAGTTCCTTGCTCTAACGTGTGCTGGATACTAGTCCAATCTTTGACCGGCTCCAGGAATCAGGAGGCTGCCAAGGTGGCATTAAGCTGCTTTGGCACTCCCCGCCCACTTTCTCACACACTCCTCTATTCATGTGCCAAGCACACTTTACTGACATTTTCAATAGAGCAAACTAGGTATGTCCAAAGTCAATATAGGTGCTGTGCCACACAATATATGCTCTATGTTGAACTTCCATTCTCCATCAGAGGGTTACCTTGTCCACGCTTAAATACAACAAAAACTGCAGCTAGATCACTAGGCAAAGCCAACATGACAATCATTCATTTATTTCCTTTTCTGCTTTTCCATATAATGTTTAGAAATGGCCCCTCTCTTCCTATGACTCACTCTTTGAATACATAAACACACACTTCTCATCGGGGCAAGAGAGCCTCCTGGCCCATTGGGAAAGAAATTTATGAAAGTAATATCAATCAACAACAACAGAAAAGGAAACCGTGTTCAATCTTGCTTCAGTGACTTCTTGGCACTGCGCTCTGATTGCAGCACCGACAGTAAACAGCAGTGTGTTTGTGTGCAAATAGCATTCTACTGAATGATGTCTGCACCTGTGTAAACTGACATCAATATCTTTTTATTCGGTTTATTTAAGGAGTTCACAAGAAACACCTGCACCAGGTCAGGCGCAGATGACACTTCTTATTGATTTGAAAGAAAGCAGGGGGAAGTGGAGGGGTGAGAGTTCCCTGGACACTTTATTCAGCTTCACATATTTCTCATGGGTCTAAAAGAAGCTGAGATGTTACTTTAATTCTGACCCTCATTTTGTAAGCTAGTAACCACCAATAAAATACAATAAAATAGAATTTAGAACACTGTAAAAAATTAAGTAATAACATTTCTGGGGGCTGGCCTTGAGAAACAGGGGTGGCTCTAGGCACCAGCAAAACAAGCTGGTGCCTAGGGCGGCAAAAGGCTGGGGCCCCAGCTCATCCTGCCGCTGCGAGCCGAGGAGCGGCCCGTCCCCTGCAGCCGTGGGGGGGCCCAGGCTGGGCCGGCGGACCTGCCGCAGTCATGCCTGCGGGAGGTCCACCGGAGCCCCGGGACGACTGGACCTGCCGCAGGCATGACTGCGGAGGGGGCGCTCGTCCTGCGGCTCGGCTGGACCTCCCGCAGGTATGACTGCGGCAGCTCAAGCGGAGCCGCCGGACCCGCGAAGCGTCCGCAGCCGCGGGAGGTCCAGCCAAGCCACGCGGGACCAGCGGTCCCTCTGCAGTCATGCCCGCGGGAGGTCCACTGCTCCCGCGGCTCCGGGGCGCCTCCCGCGCATGACTGCTTGGGGCGGCCAAAAAGGTAGAGCCGCCCCTGTTGAGAAAACAGGTATTAACCTTGCCCCTTGCCATAATCTCTGAGAGAGTGCCCCCTACAGCTCTCTCATGTCAGCCACAGAGGGGAGACAACATGAGGCTGCTGGGATGGAACAGCTGACAGGAAGACTAGAGGAGGGCTCCCCATTCCTTCCTGACACCCACTGTGATCTTTCCTCTTCCTTCTCATTGCAGTCAGGTTACGCTGACTTTTCAGTAGCCAGCTTCAGGGAACCCTGGAGACGCTGCCTCAAAAGTGGCAGCTACTTGGCGGCCTTCTTTTGCTTACCTCCTGCTGCTATCCTCAGAGAGTGCTGTCTTGGACATCATAGCTAGATGATTTTAATTCCCTTATTAAACTTAACAACAACAACAAAAATACAGATATTAGGTAATTACTGTGTTTGGTTTTGGTTTTTGTTCAAAAAGCAAAGTGAGGAAGGCTCCTTTTAAAGGGTTTTTGGAAGTATCTGAATGCCAGGAGCTTGTTCTTTCAACTGCAGTAGAAGTGGAAATGTAGAATTCAGTTATTAATAACATTGGGAAGAGGAAAAAATAATTTCTGTACTCATTAACAAGTGACATGCAGACTAACAGCTGACTTTTAGTGACTAGGTTATACATACTCCCTCCCAGCTTAGCCAGTTAAGAAGCTGAAGACATTATAATTTAATTCCTCATGAAACAATATTTTTCATTTTCATATAGTGTCGATAAGATATAGAACCACTAGATGATTTACATAGTCAACTAGAAGCCAAAGTAGGGAGAAAAAAACAGAGAAGATTTAATGCAAGAAAAGTGTTTTTGAGGGAACTCAGGGTGGAAGGAGAGTGTTCCAGATGGATGAGGCAAGCAGAAGTGAATGATTTACCACCTATGGAGAGTTCCTGGGCAGGAGACAGGGAAGAGACCAGAACTGGAGGAACAAAATGAGCTGGCAGTGGAGAAAGTGAAGGAAGCCAGACAGTTGCTCTGATGCTACACTGTTGAGCATATGAGAATTAGATAGAACAGAAAACAAGCAGGATGCAGCAAGCTCATGGAGACTGCTGACAATAAGGAGGGAAATTTGGAAACTCAAAATTAATACCAAAAAAAAAAAAAAATGGTTGGGCACAGTGAAGCCAGCTCACTGTGCCTGAGGGAATAGCATTTTAGGAAACAATGGATGAGGTTTTTTGTTTTTTTTTTTAAATTCTTCCTGGGACATGAATAACCTTGTTTCATTGCAATGAAACAATTGTTACAAACTCTTCAGGTGCTCATCACAAACTGTTCCAAATGTGCTGTCTTGTGTTAAAATTTTATGATTTCTGAGAATTCATGGAGAGAGTCCAGTAAGTCAAGGCAGGCAAAACACAACAAAAGGCAATTGGAAAACCACCCTCCCCACCCCCCTCCTTTTTTTTTTGCCAAACTCAATAATGGGCCCATTTTGCTGAAATATGTGTCACATTTAACAATTGATTGGCCCTACATAATCTCTCTTTTCTAGTGACAATGAGCCTTTTCTTTGAGTAAAAGGTGGCTGACATTCAAATACCAAATTTTATTTGTGTGAAATATGAATTTTTTCTTTTTTACAATACAAAAATAACCATTTCAGAACATTAAGCAGGTACTGAAGTCAATGGGGCCTCCATTACAACTACTACACCTCTACCTCGATATAACGCTGTCCTCGGGAGCCAAAAATTCTTACCGCGTTATAGGTGAAACTGTGTTATATCAAACTTGATTTGATCCACCAGAGTGCACAGTTCCCCCCACCCCCTCCCGGGAGCACTGCTTTACTTCGTTATATCCAAATTTGTGTTATATCGGGTGGCATTATAATGGCGTAGAGGTGTATATTCTCCTGTTTACAATTTATAGATTCATAGATTTTAAGACCAGGAGAGGGGGCATGGTGAGCATCTTGTCAAACCTCCTGAATAGCACAAACCACAGAATTTCACTTATCAGAGGGGTAGCCATGTTAGTCTGGATCTGTAAAAGCAGCAAAGAGTCTTGTGGCACCTTATAGACTAACAGGTGTTTTGTAGCATGAGCTTTCATGGGGGAATACCCACTTCATTGGATGCATGTAGTGGAAATTTCCAGGGGCAGGTATACATATGCAAGCAAGAAGCAGGCTAGAGATAATGGGGTTAGTTCAATCAGGGAGGATGAGGCCCTCTTCTAGCAGCTGAGGTGTGAAAACCAAGAGAGGAAAAACTGGTTTTGTAGTTGGCAAGCCATTCACAGTCTTTGTTTAATCCTGAGCTGATGGTGTCAAATTTGCAGATGAACTGAAGCTCAACAGTTTCTCTTTGAAGTCTGGTCCTGAAGTTGTTTTGCTGCAGGATGGCCACCTTAAGATCTGCTATTGTGTGGCCAGGGAGGTTGAATTGTTCTCCTACAGGTTTTTGTATATTGCCATTCCTAATATCTGATTTGTGTCCATTTATCCTTTTCCTAATTCACTTAGGGCAGGTCTACACTAAAGGCGGGGGTCAAACTAGGGTACGCAAGTTCAGCTACATGAATAGCGTAGCTGAACTCAAAGTACCCTATTTTGAACTACTTACCCGCCCAGACGCCGCGGGATCGAAGTCCGCAGCTCCAAGGTCGACTCCGCCACCGCTGTTTGCAGTGGTGGAGTTCCGGAGTCGACCGGAGCGCGCGGGGAGTTCGAACTATCGCGTCTAGATTAGACGCGATAGTTCAAACTCCAAGAAGTCAAACTCACCGCGTCGACCCGGCAGGTAAGTGTAGACTAGCCCTTAGTGATTCTAGTATCAAGCCCAGTAACTTATGGGTGAACTAGCATGTCTTTTAGAAAGATGTTTAATCTTAGAATATCAGGATTGGAAGGGACCTCAGGAGAGCGTCTAGTCCAACCCCCTGCTCAAAGCAGGACAAATCCCTAGACATTTTTTTTTTATGACCCCTGTTCCCTAAATGGCCCCTTCAAGGATTGAACTCACAACCCTGGGTTTAGGGGGCCAATGCTCAAACCACTGAGCTAAAGACTTTCAGTGATTGAAAATCCACCACAAGCCTTGGTAAAGTGTTTTAATGGTTAATTTCTCTTCATGTTCAAAAAAAGTATACATTATTTCCAGTTTGATTTTGTCTAGATTCAGCTTCCAGACTTTGGATCTTGTTATGCTTTTATCTGCTAAATTAAAGAGCCGCCTACTCTCAGCTATCTTCTCCCTGTGTAGGTATTTCTAGACTGCAACCAAGTCATCTAAATAGATTGAGCTCCTTAAGTCTCTCTCTATAAGGCATATTTTTCATCCCTTGAATTAATCTTATGTCTCTTCTCTAAATCCCCTCCAATTTTTCCTTTTTGAAATCTGGACACCAGAACTAGGCACAATATTCCAACAGAGGCCTCACCAGCACTGTATACAAAGATAATTCCCTGCTTATGCTTGATAGTCCCCTGATTATACATCCAAGGATCACATTAGCACTCTTGGCCACAGCACTGCAGTGGGAGCCCATACTCAGTTAGCCAACATGGCTTCTATATCTTTTACATTCATTGCTTTCCAGAATACAGTCCTTTTACTTGCAAGTATGGTCTATGTTTTTTTCTAGACTCATAACTTAGTTCTTATAGTCCCTAAAACTCTAATCCTTTGTCGCCATTACAAAATTAGAAAAAATGGTGGGAGATGCCCAAGCAACTGCCTCCTAAATCATTGAGAAAAGCCACATGGCATTCTAATGATCTCTTTTTGGAGAAGGAAATGACATAAGGAAGTCAAATGGAAAAGGTTCTTATTTAACTTTAGGCTATTTGTGGAATGCTAGAAAAAACAACACAAAATCATAATAAACAAAGTAACTTTATAAACTAAAACCTCTAGTTTTTTTTTTTGTTTCTAACAGCCATTTGATGTTTCTTATGGGAAAGCCCAAAGTTGTCACACATTCTTATCAGATATTCAAAGATACCAAACATTCTGGTATCAGAGGGGTAGCCGTGTTAGTCTGGTTCTGTAGAAGCAGCAAAGAATCCTGTGGCACCTTATAGACTAACAGACGTTTTGCAGCATGAGCTTTTGTGGGTGAAGTGGGTATTCACCCACGAAAGCTCATGCTGCAAAACGTCTGTTAGTCTATAAGGTGCCACAGGATTCTTTGCTGCTTCTACAAACATTCTGGAACATACATAGTCCAGCACCAATTCTTTAATGAGTGGATGATTATTTGATGGGACTTCCACCCATTGCATCGGTGGTATGTTTTGACAGTAATTCGCTGGGACAGCAAAGTACTGTATGTGTTTCAAAGTCAGCTCATATAAGAATCATTTTTACTTGTGAATTAAAATTGCCTACGGATCCTTTCCCATGAGCCGACACATTTGGAGTGGTTTGATGTTCTTTAAAAACATATATTTTTGTAGAAGCTGGTGGCCATTCAGAATGCCGGGCCTGAGCCCAGTTCCACATAATTAGACCATCTCCCTGTTGAGGAAATGTTAATTAGCTGAGATGACAATCTGAAGAACGTCACAATTAAAAGCTCTCTTCTCAAGCTTTCACATACAAATCCTTTTGCGCCTTTGTCAGTTTTAACACATTTTATTGGAAAGTTCAATCTAACCCAGATGTTTGCTGACAGAAATTTTGCAGGTGATGACAGGATTCCACTAACTCAATACATATGATTTTAGTTAATGTGAATTTCTGAGAATGTTTATTCTATGCTCCTAGACCTATATCCTAAAGTACTGCTGTGAAAATCCTCTCCATTGAAGCATAAGAATGAAACAACGGTATGTGCATGGACTGTATAGACCTATTTACCTGCATTCAGGAGTATGCTACACAGTATATTCCCTCAGAAAGTTTTTAACAAACATTAATTTCACGGAAAGCTACTGAAGCATTATCTGATGGCATATGAAATAAACTGGTAGTCTCAGGGCCACCATAAAGGTATTTAGGTGCCTAAAGATACCGATAAGGTGTCTAGTGGGATTTTCAAAAGCATCTTAACAAGTTAGGCGCTTAACTCCCATTGAAAGTCAATGGCAGTTAGGTGACTAACTCACTTGGGTACAGTTTTGTAAATCCTTTATTCCTAGTGGATATGAGTTTAGATCACATAGAGCACCACAGCTAGCACACTTACTTGCACTCTCAGGAGACAGGCTAAGGGCTGAATGGGTGTAGAAACTGAACTACCTTCTCACCCCCTAGAGATGGTTCCTCTAGTTAAGGGCTGAGGTATGGTCAGTTTGGCAAAGCTGGCAATGATATATCTGTTCTATGGATAAACAGAGGGCTACATCCTCCACGGGAGTTACTTTCATGAGGATTAAATTCCCCATCTATTTTCTTTTTAAAGGTCACTAGTATACTTATTGCAGCAACACCAGATAGCAGTGAACATCCAGATCTGCTCTGTAAGGAGGTGAAGAAACTCTATTCAAGAGCCAGACAATATTATAAAGCAGGGTTCCAAGAGACCTTGGATGGCTTGTCTCAAGCGAGTCAAAGTGGTGAGTGGTTTAGTGCAATCCTTCATGGTGGTTTGATGCTCCAAAGTAGGAGGGGAAAGTGGGAAGGGCAGGAAGAGCTTTTGAAATCAAAAGGGTCCTTATGCCCTTCTCTTAGCCATTTCTAATTCAACTTTATAAATAAATGATTTGCTTTTTTAAATTTATCATTAAATCTTTTAAACTACTATGGATTACTTTTGCCAAATTTAAAAGGAGATTTCTTCATTTTACAAGTATTTTCTTGCACACTGCATGTGTTTTCCCCTTTAGAAATAAATGTTGTCTCATCACAACAAGACATGATGGGTTGTGTATCATGATCCAGTAATGACCCACTTTGGTTGTGAATGGCACAAGGTCAGAATACCCAGGCATGTCATTATTAGACCATAATACACTCCCTGTCAAGTCCCATTGCTTAAATGAATGATGGAAACACGAGTAAAAAGCCAATTTAAACATGTTACTTAAACAAGCAAGAAAAGTAAAATATGAAAGTAAACACACTATATCAGAGAACCCTTAATTTCATGTGTGATAGACCAGAAGAGATCCTGGAAGATTTTTCTTACATAAAGTGATTTTTTTTTGTTGCCTGCTTTTAAAAAATACTGTATGTTAACCACAAAAAAATCACCCTAAGGAAATTTTGTACATAAATATCTACATTGAAATAGCATTAATAATCTGGCTTGATTCAGAAAAAGAAACAGGAAATTCAGAGCTGAGTTTGAAACTCTATCCTTAACCAGCCTTATTGTGTCTTTGGACTGCTGTAAATATGATATCCAAAATGACAAACGGAATAGGGTTGGCTAATGATTCAGTTCTACTTTTCAGTCAGAATTTCCTTGCTTCTCTCAGTCTAACATTGCTTTTATGTCATTTACTTTAGATTTCATTTTTCTCCAATTGTGCTTACCTTCTGGGTCATACTCTCTCACAGTCATTAAAATTTAGCAGTCTCACTCCTTTACAACAATCCTTTGATTTACAGAGGATAGCTCTTCAATACAAAACCGTCTCAGAGAAATGGAGGGTGATTTGAAAAGTAACAATTTCATAACCCCAGAAGTTTTTGATATTTGCCTGTGTCAACATTCTGTTCAACCTGTTTGATGAGGAGTCTCTTCAAATGGATGGAAACTATGGGCTTGTCCATACTTTGGGGCAATGAGCATTATGAGAGTGTGATTTCTACAGAGCACTAATGTGTTGTGCGTTAATTGGTCCATGTAGACCGTGCTGGTGCGCTTTAATATAGTACAGTTTCTAACAGCATTACATTAAAGCGCACTAGGGAACATTTAGTGTGCACCAGCAATGTCTATGTGGACCAATTCATGAAAACTCTTCAGAGCACTTTAGAAATCATACCCCCTTAGTACGTATTACTGTACTGTGCAGACAAACCCTACAGGCAACTATCCAACAAATACTATGCTTAGCGTAATCTCTCTTTCACTCCTTGTAATCAACTGCAACTTAGTTAAATGTGGGGTTAAAGCTCTCAGGTGAAGAAAATGTATCCTTCCCCTTTATGCATATAGTCTTGCTAAGTCTTGGGATTTTATTGCTATCTTGCAATATTTGGAATTTTTAGTAATGCCTCAGTTTTTGGAGTCATGGGATGATGTGACAAACTCAGCAATTCACAAAGTAAGTTTCTAACTTTTCTAGCTTTTCTCCAAAATCATGTAGGCTAAAAAAGTTACCTTTTTTAAATATAAAAGCTGAGAGGTCATGTAATCACCTGAGACCAGGAGCTGGGACTCTAAGGAAAACAACTAACTTTGTAATATTTGCAATAAAAACTTGAGAGTTGGCAACACTGGTTTGCAAGTCGTGACCTAGAACCATAGCATTTTGGATATAGTGCCCCAGACATCACATAGAAATTACGAGAAGTGAAGTTGTCAGTAAATTACATTGAGACATCTGTTCAAGTAATAACAGAAAATTGTATTATTTGTCCACAAGTTTGGTTCCCCATAGCGTTAACAATCTAGACATACAACCTGAATAGATAACTTACTGTACAAACAAAAGGAAGGGAGGAAAGAGGGAATTGGAATCAATAAATTCAATGTGATCACTGCTTGTTGTAGGAGTCTTAGTTGTTCTATGGTTTGTATTGTTTTGTTTCATAATTAATTTTTTCACTCTTCTAGCTGAACACTGTTTGGAAGAGAGGACTAAGGAGGAAAGAGATTTAAGGAGAGACTTGGAGGATTTCAGAAGTGACTGTTTAGTCACTTAGAACTCATTTGTTTTAAAATAATTCTACCTCAAACCATTTGAAACATTAAACCTCAATGAGTAGTATATGGGTATGTCTTCACAGCACAGTTAGTCTAACTCAGGTGCAAGGGGTCGCACAGCACAACCCTACCCGTGGAACTGTTATCACTGACTCCACACTTGCACATGGGTGTCTGGCGCCATATCCCATGGTTCTTTGTGCTGAGAAGCTCTATGATTCCCTCCCAGTTAATTGTGACAATTGCAGGAGAACTTGTCTGTCCTTCAAGGTTAATTGTGTGGAGGGCATTGCTTGCAACCCCTCTACAGAGTTGGTGGATTCTAGTCCGAGTTAAAGTGCAGCATGGGCTCTAACCCATACCCCCAGCCAGGTAAGCTAGCCCAGACTTACAGCATCTCCAAAGCTCAGTCAGAAGGTTTTCTGTGTGGATAGAAGGGAAGGCCGGGCTAAAACCCATGTAGGAGCCTGGGTTAACTGTACAGTGAAGACATACCCAGTATGTGCCAAGTTTCAAACACAGCTGGTTTTGTGATAGCTATGTGACAGGTTGGATCACCCTTTGGGTGCTGCCACCTGATGTGCCCAGACTACCTCTGCTCCTGTTTTCCCTGCCAGCTCAGGACTCCAGCACCCTGTCTTGCTGAGCCAGACACTCCTGTCTGCTCCAACAAAGACCCAGCGTCTGAATTATTTGCCCCAAAACTGCAGGTTTACCTGAAAGCAGCTAACAGAAATGTTCTTGTCTTTAACACCCAACTCCCAATGGGGTCTAAACCCAAATAAATCCGTTTTACCCTGTATAAAGCTTATGCAAGGTGAACTCATAAATTGTTCGCCCTCTATAACACTGATAGGGAGATATGCACAGTTGTTTGTTCCCCCAGGTATTAACACATACTCTGAGTTAATTAATAAGTAAAAAGTGATGTTATTAAATACAGAAAGTAGGATTTAAGTGGTTCCAAGTAGTAACAGATAGAACAAAGTAAGTCACCAAGCAAAATAAAATAAAATGCGCAAATCTATGTCTAATCAAACTGAATACAGATAATCTCACTGGTTCCAGAATGCCCCCTTTTACAGACTAATCTCCTTTTAGCCTGGGTCCAGCAATCACTCACACCCCTTGCAGTCTATGTCCTTCGTTCCAGTTCCTTTCAGTATCCTGAGGGGTGTGGGGTGTGGAGAGGCTCTCTCTTTAGCCAACTGAAGACCAAATGGAAGGGTCTCCCAAGGGTTTAAATAGACTCTCTCTTTTGGGTAGACATCCCTCCCTCCCCCTGTGTAGAATCCAGTCACAAAATGGAGATTCGGAATCACATGGGCAAGTCACATGCCCATGCATGACTCAGGACTTGCAGGTAGCAGCCATTACCCACATGCTACTTTGAACGTCCTCAGGTAGTCTTCTTATGTGTATTGGAGTATTCCAAGCTCTTTTGTCTGTTAAGTGCTTCCTGATTGAGCACTTAACTTGCACATTCCTTTCCCAAAAAGTGACCAAATGTTCTAACTAAGGCTACTTAGAAATCAAGCAAGTATACAGCCAATGTTCATAACTTTGAACACACAAATGATACCTGCATACAACTAGAATGAACATAACGAATAGATCATAACCTTTACACAGATGTGTTACATGGCATATGTAGCAAAACCCTATTCCAGCTATATCATACATACATTTATAAAGCCTTATGGGGTACACTGTCACAAGCTATATACAAAAGACTGTAGTTAGTTGTTTTACAGTAGGAAGTATATTCCCCCCACTCCACACTTTCCTATTGTTAGAGAAACTGCTCAAATTTTTAAACAGTAACTTTTGGACAAAGACACAAAATTTCAGCCCCCAGAAGGTCTGTTTCAAAATATGTAGAGACTGATTTGTAAGTGTAACTGTAGTGGGCATCATCATGCATCACTAAAAAAACATTTCCAGCCAGGGATACTTTACAAATCAAGTAACAATTTCTCACTTCTTTAGCACTAAACATATTGCTCTTCTCACAATGCATTAGAGCAGCCTAATCTAAATTAAAAATATCCCTATTCCTGCCTCAGGAAATAAATTGCTTGTTCAGTTAGTTTCTGCAGAGTTTAAATATATCATTAGTATGAAAATGATCCCTTTTTATGAGGTGGTGTTATTTCATGGGATAAACTTAATGTTTAGGAATGTGTATATCATATACTGAAATTATATAGAACATATAATGAAACACATATGAAATTACAGTGCCACTGCAATTAAGGCTCTGACAGACTCTCCTTTATAAACTTACATTTTCAAGGGGTTATAACTCTAGGATGAATCCTGGAAAATGCATTTGAATCCTGAGGATTTTGTCTGGAACAAATGCTTTTTTCCCCTCATACAGAAAACAAACAAAAAACTCTAAACAACTTTAGGAAGCTTTGTGCTCCTAGATTTGAAAAGATAGTTGTGATTTTAAAATTAGATTTTTCTTGTCCTTGTTTTCATTGGCTGTTAAGGCTAGACAGCTAATTTACAATCTGCAATAAAGAAGGGGTAGCATGTAACTGCACTGCTCCAGGAGAAGACCAGGGAGGGAGCTCTGTGACTGTGACTTAAGCTCCTTGCTTACTCCAGAGGAAAAGTAATCGAATATTGCCCTATACAAGTACCAGTTTATGTCACTCTCTGCTCCAACTCAGCTGGGACAGCTAACTGACCGGGAGAGGTGAGGGTGGAGTCAAGCAGGGCTGCCCGGGGCGAGGGGGCAAGTGGGGCAATTTGCTCCAGGCCCTGGGCCCCACAGGGGCCCCCACGAGAATTTTTTGGGACCCCTGGAGTGGGGTCCTTCACTCGCTCTGGGGGCCCCGGAAAACTCACGGGGCCCAGGCCCCCAGAGTGTCTTCCGCTCGGGGTCTTCGGCGGCAATTCAGCGGCGGGGGGTCCTTCCACTCCGGGACCCGCCTCCAAAGTACCCTGAAGACCCACGGTGGGGGGTCCTTCCGCCCCGGGACCCGCTGCCGAAGTGCCGGGTCTTCAGCGGCAATTCGGCAGCGGAGGTCCTTCCGCTCTGGGACCCGCTGCCGAAGTGCCAGGTCTTTGGTGGCAATTCGGTGGGGGGGGCCCGCCGCCAAAGACCCCAGACTCCCTGAATCCTCTGGGCGGCCCTGGAGTCAAGGCTCTGAGCATTCCCAACCACTGCCTGTCAACACCTCCCCAACATCTATGGGAGACGGGAGCAGTGGACACCACAGAGGCTGGTCTCCCTTACCACACCCTACGGTTTTCCATGATGCCAGTATTCCATGCTGAAGAGTCAGGAAGTGCCTATGGAGGGCAGACCACGATCTTGCACTGAATTTATAAAGAGAATAAATTTATCCTTCCCAAATTGTTTAAAATATTATGATTGGATGACTTGAATAATAACCTGAATACTATTTATATGCACACATACTTCTAAATATGTTTTACTGTGAAAAACTGAGATACAAAGTAGAGAGAAAAACATGCAGACATAGGGGCTGGAAGTAGGGGTGCTGCTGCACTCCCTGGCTTGAAGTGGTTTCCATCATATACAGGGTTTACAGTTTGGTTCACTGGCTCTCAGAACTCCCACTATACAAATTGTTCCAGCGTCCCTGAATGAAATGTTTAAGGATCATGAGTATAAGTAGTGTAGTTCTGTTTTTTGGGCATAGATTTTTCCCCATCTTGTGTGATCACCCAGAATGTGCAGATTGCTCCATTGCTGGAAAGGATACAGTTCTACCAACAGTACGTAGATCTTGTAGAAGCTGCAACTTTATATGTCTCTTTCAGTGTTCAGGTAAAAATTAATACTTAAAACAACAGGCTATCCTGGAATTACTGCAAGTAAGTCCTTAGGGGAAAGAACGCATAATAGTAAATTGTGAGACAGATTTCTGTGCATTGTCTACAACAAACATATTTGTTCAAGAAATATATAATTGGAACAAAACCCTGCAAGCCTTATGCCAAAGAAAAGACTATTTATGCCTTAGTACACTGGAGAACTTGTTCGTGCTTACGTAAAGATTGCCCCCATAATGCTGCCAAGGTCAGTGTCTGCATGAATTTATTTGCATCAGAAGTGAATGATGCCTGGGGGCAGTTTAAACTTGTGCAAAAGCCATTTAATTTTTTCCTCCTTATTTTATGGTCAAGTTCAACATCTAAATGTTGTTTCCAAGTTTGTAGTATTCCAGTATACCATACTCCGAGAGCCAAAAACATCCTATAGCATCTCCTTTCTCATAGGAGTAGGATATCTCAAATGTATAAAAAGGTATTCAGATAATACTCTGATGGGAACTGACTGATAGACACATAACTACACATGACCCCTTGCAAAGTGGATAATAAGATAGCATAGTCTTGTTCCAGGTATTCTAATGTATTTTTAAGGAGCCAAGCCTGTGTTCCTTATTCAAGCAAAGCCTCACAAGCTGAAGTCAAGGAGTGTTTTAAGGACCTACATCAACAAAGTTCTTAAGCAGCCCTCTCGACTCACCAAAGGATTCAATATACATGCTTAAGTGCTTTGCTGATTCAGGGCTTAAGTGAATAAAAAGTGGAGTGATTCAGGTTCTCTGTGCAATCTGATTTTACACAAGGAGTAAATTCCTTCACAGCAGGCCATACACCGTTTTTTCCCTTCCAGAAATTACCAGAAACAAGATATTGCCACAGTAAAATCCCACCTATATGAGTCACTGTAGAAATCAAATGTGGTTCTGCTGATTAAACATAAGTTACAATTGTGACCACATAAGCAACAAATCACTTTTAAAGCGGCAAAGAATTAATATCCATTCAGTACATTGTGACCTGCTGGATCTTTTAAAAAAGGAATATTTTTCAAAGTTATAGATGTACAGATCCCACACTCCATAATAAGCTTAACTAACTACAATTTAACATTTTATTAAGTTACTGTGTCATATAATAACTTCATTTAGAAGATTTGGAGTTTTCTTCAAAATTTTCCAAAAATAAAGTCCTACTTCCACTGACAGTTTATAATCAAATTTCAAGGATGTATAAATGGAAATTGTTAGTGGGCTTACTGTTTTCAGTATAGAATCTTGTTTAAAGCTTTATATTAAATTATACTACATTGTGATGAAAGTTTGTTTGTGAGATTCAAAGATACTAAGTTCAGTTTTACATCCGGAATCTAATATTGTTAATTCGTGTTTTTATTCCATTTTTACTTTTGATTATAATATTTAGAGCATTTGTCTCTAGTGAGAAAACAAGCTTCCTTACTAAGTACTCTCACAAACAATTAATATGGGTGGCTGGAGGAGGGGAGAGAGAGGATATCCGTTTTCTGTTTTGCCAATAGCTGTCAAGTCTAAATAAAAAAAAGAATTAGAAACATTTTTGCCTGAAATCTGCTGATACTTGATCAAGTAAGGGCTGATCCTGGAAACATACACCCAGGGTAACCAGGGAACTTTAGGAAAGTACAGCTCTGCTTGTAGACACTGCAGGGAGTAGTAAAAAGGCTCCTGCACGGCTCTGAGTCAGCAGGGGGAAGGCACCAACTGAGATCGCCTGAGGAGAGGGCAACCTCCAGGCAGGAGGTGCTGGGAAGCAGAAAGACAGTCCCTCAGGGGGCGGGGCTGTGCCCAGCTGAAACTGGGGGCTTGTATCGAATATCACGTATGTCGGTATAACTTATGTCACTCAGGAGTGTGAATAAGCCACCCCCCTGAGCGACATAAATTACACTGACCTAAGCACTGGTGTGGATTGTGCTATGTCGACGGGAGTGGTTTTATTATGCTGATGGGAGAGCTCTTCCGCCAGCATACAGTGTCTTCACCAGCTGTAGCGCTTCTAGACTAGCCCTTGGATGAAGACTGTAGGAGTCTGTGTTTTATTTGAATTATATTATTTTATTTGAAAGACTGCTATAATTTTCTTCATGAAATTAGTTCCACTGAGTTCAATGGACTACTCCCAAGAGTGCAGTTACTCTCATGTTTAAGTGTTTGCAGGATGGGGCTTTAAATGGTGAGGTACAAGATAATAGTAATAGTAATTTAGGTGTCCTTGATTCTTGTATGTTTCCAGAGGAGAAATGATCAGAGCATTAACTCTCTGCAAGTCTATCTCCCTGATCCCTTCTGACCCAATCTAAAATTCTCCTTGAACTCATATCTTCCATGTAGACACATTTAAACATTTTCAGATTAAAACTGTAAGATTTCAAAGACAAAGTAATTTCACAAAAATTGCTATTTTGTTTAAAAAATCCATGGACAGCATATTTCAACAGAAATTTTTCTACTAGTTCTACTGAACAGGTGAGGGCTTTTGCAAATCTCGCATCTATGGCCTTCCAGAGCTTGGGAAGCCCATATGATTGCTTTGATTTCAGATATTTAGTGCTGGATATGACCCCTAAATTTTAATTGGGAACTGGTGTATTTTTCCAACTAAGCCAATTTCTAAATAGGCCTGTGCAAAAGCATACACACTTTTGCACATGTTCAACCTAGCCACAGAAAAACCCTGGTGCAGTCACAAATCAAGATTTGTGAAAGCACATAGCTAAGCATGCTACAAGAGCACCTGATTCTGTTAGATTGGAGGAGTGTACTTCTATGCTGTCTTGAAAACCTGGCCCATAAATAACCAACCCATAAAGCTAGGTAATTTTGTCCACGGTGAGGATTGTAATAAAGATAGAAAGTGCGTGGGGCAGATCTTCAGCTGATATAAAATGTAGAGCTGAGAGAAAAAAATGTTTCCCATCCCACAAAAGTTTTTGAAATTTTGAACTTTTTCCCCCATCTCAAAAGTCAAAATCTCCAAAGTTTCTGTGAACCAATAATCCAAAATTTTTTTGATCATGTCAATCAAACCTTTCATTTTAAAAATTTCAAAGTGTTGCATTTAGACTTTTAACCTTTTCATTTTTAAACCCCTTTCAAAGTATAAATTAACTAAAATTTTGAAACCAAAGATTATTTCAAATGAAAAAAAATTAAACTTTTTATTTAGAAAATGTCAAAATGGGGCATTTTAATGATTTTGAAATGTTTTTTTCAAATATTTTGACTCAGGAGATTCAACAAAACCGACACTTTGTAATGAACAGCTTCAGTTTCAAAAAACTGATATTTTCCAAAGAAAAAATATTTTTTCAGAAAATTCTCAACCAGCTCTAGTAAATTAGCATTGCTTGATTTACATCAGGCTCAGGATCTGGCCTTAGGTTTTCTATGTTCCAGAATATTCCTGCATATCAGATTCTGCCAAGTTTTCAATTTCATAGTTTTGTAAAAATGAATAGAGCCTGACAGGTAATTCGCTTTTCAAAATTCTTTATATATCACAGATATTCGTGCAGCTGATGTCATTTGTGATTCTCAGCTAGTAAATACACATTCATACTCTATTTCATAAGAACAAGACCCTCTGTCAGAATATGAAGCAAAGAAGAAAAAAAAAAGCAATTTCAGACAAGTTGAAAATATGGCCAAAAGATGTCAGGGCAAAACAAAGTACAAATTAAAACACATTTTAGATAAGAAAACTGCAACTAAATTAAAAAAGTTAATCTAAACAAATAAATCAACTAATTACAATTGAAGAACAGACCTAATTATTTCAGAATTAAATTAACAAAGGAACCGATTCAAAGTGATTATAGGTGGTACAATTTCATGGTGGTTGTTTGTTTGTTTTTCATTCTCTGGCTACTGAATGAACACACCATTTTGACATCAAAATGCAAAATCCAATCTTTTTAATTATAATTTTTTCCCTAATCTCTTCATTGTCTGCAGAGCATCCTGGAAAAGGACCAACAGCAACGTTTGCCCGTATTGTTGTACTTTGATATCTTGTGCACTCTGCAATTATTTAGATGGTTTTAAAAAAAAAAGAGGACTGTGAAATGCATTGTGCAACCACAGATGACATCATGTTAACCCCTGTTACTGGGTTCCACCCTCGGGTCAAATGCCTATGAGTCAGTGTCTAGCACAGATGAATGATGTCATCCTCACACCACCTCTTTAGCAAAAAAATGTGGTGGTGCCTTTCATTGTCTGGTCTTAACAGACCCTATGTTACTAACTGAAGTTCCAAAGATTAAAAAAAGAATGAACCTGAACATAAAAAGACAGGAAATGAGCACATCACACTAACACCGCTGAAATATGTTCTAAGAAAAAGATGAAGGTGGATCATGTACAAGCAAGCATATATTGCAGTCAAGAATGATTTACATTTTATAAAACAAACCAACACATACAATGTACCAGAGCAACCAATCAAGCAGCCAATGAACCAACAATCTAATAGAACAGTTCTTTAGCCAACAAGTAAATATACCAGTGCAGAGGGTGTAATGTCTCTCATAGGTTTATGACAGCTTAGATTGATAGGTGAGATTGATTTGTGCAAGTGAAAATTTTTGCATAGTGAAACCTGACGATATTGAAAATCTGTGTATAGCTAAAAGAAGGAAAGTCCCATGTTGCCTCAGTATGTTGCAATGTGCAAATAATCATTTTGATTACAGTGAATTTCTTCTGTGGGGGAAAAAAACTCTCCCTAAGGAAAGTTCACTGTAATTTACATAATCAACTAATTAATCATTTTCTCTAAATATATCTGAGGCCTAAAGAGCTAGAAGGGTGAAATTTACTCCTGGATTCAGAATATGCAGGCTGGCCCTGATTCAGCACTTAAGGATGGGTTTAAGGCCTAACACACTGAGGGATCTTAATACATATTTGGTGCTGGTGTGGTCCAGGTGCAGAGGGCTGATAAGAGTCCCTCCACCTTTTTCAACTCCACTGGAGGAGGCTTCACATGGAGAGGTTGTGCAGGGGAATCTCTGCACTTTCCACATATCCAGAGGAAGTACAATGCAACTCCTGAATGGACCAGCATATAAACAAGGTTTTGGACAGGCTGGGGTCACAGGATCCCCACTACCCAGATCCAGGGATGCCCTGACTGGAGATGCAAAAGTGGCAGCAGCTGCTATTCCAACCTGCAAGGTTTTGTGTGGTGGGGTGGGGGAACTGAATCCTGAATGCTGAATCTTCTTTCTACTTATGCCTAGGGTGACCAGATGTCCGTTTTTGGAGGACTTTTTCTTTTATAGGTGCTTATTACCCCCCACCCCGTCCCATTTTTTCACAGTTGCTATCTAGTCACCCTACTCATGCCAAGAGCTTCATCCATTTTATTTCCCATTATAAAGATATAATTTTGGACTTCTGGCTCCTTTTTTTTTTAATATTTACACAGGATTTCTGAGGGTTTTAAAAAAAACCAACCCTTTAAATCACTTTAAACCATAATCTGACACCTTCAAATTCACCAACAGATAGATAATCAACTGTTACTGTGAGGAAACAGGAATCATTGTTATAACATGGTTTACAGAGACTTCTAAGCTGCTCTCTCAACACCAAAAAGTATTTCCCTCCTTGTTGTTACTCTATATTCTGATTACAAAAAATACCATTAAAACAATCCCTCTCTCAAAGGAGTTTCAGTAGGGGTGAAATATTTACAACCAGGAATATAAAGTATCAAATTCCATTTTTGTCTGACAATGTGGGCAGCTAATACATTCAAATAAATACATAAATGTCTGGTTTCATTCAAATTTTTCTTTTCTTTTTGGTCCAGCTGCATTTTTTGGCATACAGAAAACAAGCCTCCTCTTTTGGGTTCCATTTACATTATAACAATCCTCTTTCTTGATATTTCTCCCCCCCCCCCCCCTGCACTCTCGCCCACCACCTCAAACTAAAGTACAAAGCAATACAGAAGTCAGTTTAAACTTGAGTAAACAGAAATCAACTGTCTTTATTTTTCCACTGTTACTTTTCTCCTCACACCATCAAATTATTTTCTTTCTGCCTTGGTCCTTACCAATTACCAACAAAAAAAAAACAAAAACAAAACCCCACCACCAAAGAGGGCAATCTGTCTCAACCTGTCCTCCCATTTTCACTTTCTCTGCCATCCTCACCATGCCCTTCCTCCTATGTTACCCTCTCCATCTTCACTACAGTCTCTGGCTCAGTGGTATCTCTCCATCTCTTTACCTCTGATCCTATCTCTTCTGAACCCAAGTTTCAATCTCTCATGCTGAGGGCCTTTCCCTCAGTCTTCAAATGTGCAACCATTTACCCTGACATCTCTAGATCCTATCCATCTCCAAATCTGATGAGCAAGCTTCCACACCACATGCCTTGACTGCTTCTACATCTGTCCTGGAGTCCCTCCAGTTGGGCGTCTGTCCACTTTGTCAGTGTGTGTGAGAGACAGAACTCTAGGGACTTGCTACTGTCAACTAGAGAAGAGCTCCTTTAACTGTTGCAGTAGAAATCTGTATTTTTATTATAGCTAAAGGACCATGTTTGTATTTCCACCATCAAAAGTGTGTGCATATGTTTAGCTAGCAATTTTGCCAGCTGTTTATAGCACATGGATTCATTAGTGATTATTTATGTTTATAATACACATTTAACAAAGCACCTACCTTAAGTTGCAGGTGCCTGTGCCTTTGCCATAAATTACAAAGTCACATAAAAATAATGGGACCTGTGGCTGCACCTCATCCCCAACCCCCAAAATAATTAACTAGAGATTAAACATAAACCCAAACAATACACTCCCACCTTACCACAAGTACTAGGCTTTGAAGTGCCGGCTCCCTGCTCCAAAGCCTGAGTAAACAGATGGGCCCTGCAGCCCAACACACCAGGGCTACTGAAGACTAAGGGGAGGAATATGTTCCAGTAACTTCCTGGCAGCTCCCTTCCTTCAGTACCAAGTGAGCTCCAGGCAGCTCAAGTGTTTGTCATGACCACAGCTGTGGCAATATGGTATGAGGAGAAGTTTTCTTTGGCCTGGCTGTTGGATTTGAACTCCTGTGAACCTGAGATGCTCAGGATAAGCGTGTATGGGAGGGGAGAGACTACTGCATTGGCTCTCTGTGTATGCGCATGCACATGCACTAGACAGAGGGGGGGCGGGTGCCCTGAAGGAGCTGGCCCAAGAATAGTATAAATAGCTTGCTAAGTGTTACCAAAACAAATTCTCCATTAGTTTAAGTAGTAGAGATTGATGTTTTTGAAACTGAAGGATGAGCATTCTAGTCCCAGTGCCCCAAGTGTGTGTTATGCATGATTTACTAGTAATTCTGTCTTTTGTCTGTACCCATGAATTACACCCCCCACACACACACACACACTCATTGGAAGACATCCTTGCTAAGGTTATCAATGACTTCCTCCTGGCTTAGGTGCAAGGCTGCTTCTTTATTCTAAAAAGTCCTGCACCTTCTATGATAAATGCACCCTCTGCACTTAACACACTTGGGTCTGGCTGTTGCAATCAACTGTATACTCTTTGGGGGCAGAGACCATGTCTTTATGCACTATATGGCACCGAAGACACTGTCAGCACTTAACAAACAGAGTGACAATAATGTAAACCTACTTTCCCAAGTTTGTGACATCTGTGATCCCAGATCCAAGTACTTCCCTGTGGGAGTTCACAAGATGAGTTACTTATTACAAGGCTCTTCTCACTAGTACATTTAATCTTCTCAAAATCCTACTGGCCAGTACTGAGAAATATTGGCTGCAGGTCTTGTCTACATTAAAGTTCCCACCACTGGTAACAAACTTCAAGGGAAGAAAGGTTAATATAGGCAAGGATTTAGCACACTTAATATCTCAAACCTTAATATAATTTCAATATTAAGAATAAAGTGATATATTTCAAACTATGGCTAGCTCTTCTATAATCTTGTTTGTTGTTTTTTTATGGTAAACTCCATTGTGACATTCAGGCCTAAAAATGCCACTTGTATTTTTCTGCAAATGAGCATAGACCTGAACTATGCAAGCACTGAAAAATTCTACTGTGCACTTTGAACCTAATTGCTAGCCAGGAACTTTAATGCTGGTTTAGAAGCAGACAGAGATGTATAAATAAGACTATTGTTTCTAAAGAGTAAAGCTTAAATATTGCTATATGGCAGTTAAAGTGGAGTATAATAGACTATTGTTTCTATGAATAGGTTCTCCCAAGCACCAATCAACACCTTATCGTTAACATTAATCACTAGGATATCTTCTTCAAGATCAAACAAACAGTTCTGGAGAGTTCAAACTTTGACTTCAGAAAAGTTTCAGTGTAATAACAGATTAGATTTAAACATGTGCAACTGTATCCACGTACAATGGAATTCATTTTAATGATTAAATGTTACATAACACTATTTAAAGATTTAGAGAGACTTCCTTGAAACAAATGTGATAAAATGACAATGAAAAACCATATCAGGCAATGTATCAATGGCCCTATTCTTATCATAGGTTACAGAGAATCATAATGCCATTTCTATAACAGTTAATTCTTAGAAGTGTTTTGTTTACCAGTAAGAAGCTGGCAATATTATTGTAGAAATACAGTTAACTCTTTCCTTAGGAAAGATTTGTAATAAACATCTTAAACTACTGTTTGCAGTGTTGTTGTAGCCATGTTGGTTCCAGGATATTAGAGAGACAAGGTGGGTGAAGTAATATTTTTTATTGGACCAACTTCTGTTGGTGAGAGAGAGAAGCTTTTTCTCTGACATTCTGAGTACCTTTCCCAGACCTAAAGAAGAGTTCTGTGTAAGCTCAAAAGCTTGTCTCTCTCACTAACAGAAGTTGGACCAATAAAAGATATTTCCTTGCCCACCTTGTCTTATCTTAAACCATTAAAAGTTAGAAGGTTGTGATTTCTTTTTCTGCTTTAGAAAGATGGGAATTGCCATACTGGATCAGATCAGTATCCAGTCTCTGATAGCAGACACCGGATGCTTCAGAACAAGAAACTCTGCAGTAGGCAGTTATGGGATAGCTTGCTCCAAAGAACAATCTCCTCCTAACCCCCAAGAGTTAAAAGTTGATTTATGCCCTAAAGCACGAAGTTTTATATCCCTTTCAAAGTTCTTGGGTTGTTTGTTCTTTAAAATTTTCCTATTACAACCGTTTAATTTTGTTCCCCATACAAATGTTGAACCCATTTTTTAATCTGGCTAAATTCTTTTCTCAAATACCTTGTAACAAATCAGTTCCTGGGTCTAATTCTGTACTGTGCAATCAGCTTTGCATTTTGTAACACACTCATATGCAATAGTTATGCTGTGAAGTCTCCAGCAGCAAATTCTCTGGTCTAATTTCCATTAATTGTGAACATTGTATAAATTATGTCACATTTTGATTTTTGCCTTAGGGGAGATGTTTTAAAAAATGGACAGTATCAGCCCATCTGAAGTCAGTGGCTGCTTTAGGGCAATGCTGAGCACCTTTAAAAATACCACCATATATATATATATATATATATATATATATATATATATATATATATATATATATATATATATATATATATATGTTTGTGTGTGTGTGTGTGTGTTTTCTCCCATCCCCCCATATTAAAGCTTTTGGACCAGACTGTTCTGTGCATTAATGTGGTACAAAAATACATAGCCAATAGGGAGGATCATCCCAATGCACAGAAGATTCTCCAGTACAGAAGCGTTCCTATGCCAAGCCCCACTCACTGTGGCCAGAGGTAAAGGGGTTAGGGTTCCCCTATGCCCTGCCAATACCCAGCTGCTGTAACAGCCCCTCAGAACCATTGGCAGCTGGCGCGTATGACAGCAGCCCAACCCTGTCCCCCCTGCTGTGTTAAAAAGTGTCTCATCTCATAGAAAAGATTCTAACTGCCTTGTTTGGTCATCAGCACACTTTGAAGAGAAATAGTCACAGCAGGAGAGTACATAAAAATTCTGCCTGCCAAACAGACATGTTTAGCCGCCGGCCCTAAGTAAGGGGCCAGCCCTAACAGTGGCACCAGCAGAGTTTCCTCATCCCAAGGCGAATCTCTGCAAATGTCTGAAGAGTGCAAGCTTAAATCACATTCCGCAAGCATTTGTGCAAAGACCTCTGGCTGCAAGTGATCACAAACCAGCTGTGGATACACCCCAAGTGAATTCATTATTAAATTAAACAAAATACAGAATTTCCCCCCTCCCCCACTATTCACACAGCTCGATCGGTTGCCCATGTCTGTGAGAGTATAGTAGTTCCTGGCTGTCTGCACTGGCTCCCTCAGCCTCTTGTTCTTAATTGCATCCTCACTGCTGCTGCAGTCATTTGGAAAGGGACACAGCTGCAACCCCCTAGCAGGCATTAGCCATAAGGGATATTATCTCCCTGCAGGTTCAGGCATCTGCAGACTTGGAGCAGTACCTTAATATCTTCAATTGTTAACAAAAGAGGAAAGATGGTTAGTGATTCAGCCACAGGACTAGGAGTCAGGCTGGGATTCTATTCCTGTCTCATAGTATATTTATTTTATTTTTTTATTACAAATATTTGCCGTGTAAAATATATAGATTTCAATTCACCTAATAGAAGTGCTGCAGTGCAATCTCTTTATCATGAAAGTGCAACTTACAAATGTACAATTATGTACCAAAAAACTGCATTCAGAAATAAAACAATGTAAAATTTTAGAGCCTGCAAGTCCACTCAGTCCTACTTCTTGTTCAGCCAATCGCTTAGACAGACAAGTTCGTTTACATTTGCAAGAGATAATGCTGCCCACTTCTTGCTTACAATGTCACCTGAAAGTGAAAGCAGACACTCACATGGCACTGTTGTAGTAACTGGGCAAGTGACTTTACCTCTCCATGATGCATGGGAAATAATGCTTACCTACCTCTGTCACTGCAAAGATCTGAGATGTGCAGATGAAAGAGTGCTATATTAGTGCAAAATGTGGTTATAAATAGAAAATGCATCCCCATGGGAAGGCATTTTATAAGGACAGAGAGTTAGCAGTAGCTCTAACCAGTACTCCACATTTTGAAGGTCATCAAGACCCCAATATTTTGTCCAACTAACTTCAAAACATCTTTGGTACAATGTCTCTTCCTCCAGCAGCCAGTTCTAGCAGTAACAAAAGCAGGATAAAACTAGTGTTAGAGCAAGAATGTCTTGAAATAATATATGTCAGCACTACAGCAGAACTCACTGGAGATTCACTCACTATGTTAAAAAGGGAAAGGTAGACACAGACTGGTGAAATATGAATTTAAGTTCTAAAACAACTCTGGAGGAATCTCCTGAAAATCCACTCTGGTAGCTTGTCTGGGAGCACAAGCAATGACCATCCTGAAAGCTGAGACTTTTGCATAAAGTAAATAATTAAAGATCTTTCAGCTCTGGTAGCTGCTTAAATTTACTGGATAAAATTGCTCAAGATCCCCAGTTAAACATTGCTAGAATGAGAACCATAGGGTGTTTTAAAAAGTATTTTTAAAAGAAAAATACCGCTACTTTTTGTTCCTGAATTTTTCTGGAAGTAAAATGAACAGAATTATCTTAATCTTCTCTCAAAAATACACAACTCTTTTCTCTGAGATAACTGTGCTAAATTATCTTGGATAAAGCGGGCCTGAGTCCATCTGTCAGGCACAATAGAACATAAAGCTGTTTGCAGTTCTGGGCATTTTCCCATGTAAATGAAAGAGTCTGGAGAAACTGTTGAAGACCTGCAACTACAGTGAGATATAATCCTGGGGAGGCCAAACTTCTGGCTATAGCACATATCTGATAAAGCAGTTAATATTTTCAGGGTGTAGGACATGATCTCTTTGCATGATTGAATTACTCTGATAACGAAATTAGGTCATTTTCTGGAATTTAAGCACAAGGCAGGGCCGGGCCTTATTTTGAAGTCCAGTTTTGTTATCTCAAAGTAGTGGCAAAATCTTAATGGTTGAACTTTCTTTGTTCAGCAGAATCTGCTATGGAATTGGCTCATTTGGACTGCACGCCTCCTGATGAATTCCCATATCAGCAGGGGCGGCTCTAGGCACCAGCAAAACAAGCTGGTGCCTAGGGCGGCAAAATCTAGGGGGCGGCAAAAGGCTGGGGTCCCAGCTCATCCTGCCGCTGCGAGCCGAGGAGCGGCCCGTCCCCTGCTGCCGGGGGGGGCGGTCATGCCTGCGGCAGGTCCACCGGAGCCCCGGGACGACGACTGGACCTGCCGCAGGCATGACTGCGGAGGGGGTGCTCGTCCCGCGGCTCGGCTGGACCTCCCGCAGGCATGACTGCGGCAGCTCAAGCGGAGCCGCCGGACCCGCGAACCATCCGCAGCCGCGGAAGGTCCAGCCGAGCCACGCGGGACCAGCGGTCCCTCTGCAGTCATGCCCGCGGGAGGTCTGCTGCTCCCACGGCTCCGGGGCACCTCCCGCGCATGACTGCTTGGGGCGGCCAAAAAGGTAGAGCTGCCCCTGCATATCAGAGGTTGTTTTTTTTTTAAAAAAAAGGTCTTGTAACAATTAACTGGCCAAGTGACAGGGGCACTGTGTCTAGGTGAAGGAAATTAGTTAAGGACTAACACTATTACTTGCTTTGAAAATCCTATCTAGGAAACAATAATTTGTCTTGCTCTTTAGATCCTATGGGCTGAATTTTCTGGCCAGCTACATTCATGTTGTGCTGCTCAAGTGGTGCAAAGTGGGTGGGAAATCTCTGCTGGCAAACAGCTGGTAGAATCAGCTTAACTGACTCCTGTGCCAGCCGTTCTCACCCCGGTGCAGAAGTTGGGTTAGGGAAGGAGGGAGCAGGATGGAGCACTAATTCTCCATTAGCATGAAGTAATCTGGGAACCTTATACCAGTGGTGTACGTCAGAGCTGCTCCTCGGCAGCTCCAAATTATGTGGGGACCAGGCAGATCAGTTCAACTGATCAGATCAGATCAACTGACTCCCTGTGCCTCTCCTTGCCAGTTTCTGAATGAAATTCAGCTGAAAGGTGAGAATTTGGCCCTATTGATTTAAGGTCAGAATCTTTGCAGGCATAAATTGGCTAGATGTGCCCATTTACACCAGCTGAAAAATTGGCTGCAAGATTTGCCAAAGTTTAGTTTGGAGAAGCAAGGAAACCAGGCTGAACTGGGAAGCCACTAACAAAAATGAAATAACCATGCACAAATTGCACATTGCAGGGAAACAACCTAGGTACAAAAGGCATGAAGTTGATAGCTGACAACATTAACTGTGATTAAACCTTTGACTAAACTTTGATTAAACCTAGCCTCTGTTTGCCAGAAGCTGGGAATGGGCGACAAGATGGATCACTTGATGATTACCTGTTTTGTTCATTCCCTCTGGGGCACCTGGCATTGGTGGCTGCTGTTGTAAGACAGGGTACTGGCAGGGGCGGCTCTAGCAATTGCGCCGCCCCAAGCAGGGCAGCATGCCGCGGGGGGCGCTCTGGCGGTCGCCGGTCCCGCGGCTCCGGTGGACCTCCTGCAGACGTGCCTGCGGAGGGTCCGCTGGTCCCATAGCTCTGGTGGCACGCCTGCGGGAGGTCCACCGGAGCTGCCTGCCGCCCTCCTGGCGGCATGCCGCCCCAAGCGCGCGCTTGGCGTGCTGGGGTCTAGAGCCGGCCCTGGGTACTGGGCAAGATAGACCTTTGGTCTGACCCAGTATGGCTGTTCTTATATTCTGTTCTTTGTCAGTAATAGTTTTTATTGGTGAAAGCATGATAAAGTGATGTTCTGTAATCAACAGGAGGCAAACTCTGGTAGGCAAATTGTGAGGACAAACTGTTGCTATGGTGGAAGGAAAATTAGGTTGTGTAAATGAATATTCTGTAAAGGAAAGGCCTCTTTTGAGAATATGCTTGGCATGGTTCTGGTCTAGGCAGCTTCTGTGTTTGATTCAGACTAAGGCACAATAGAGGGAACTGCTCAACAGACACACACAACTTACTTTAAAATCTTACTAGGGAAAGCTCTTAAACTTCATAAAAAGAAAAAAAAATCTTTCTTTCCTTGACTCCCATTTCACAAGAGGTCTTCCAAATCCAACTCCATATATTCCCCATTATTCTTTCCTTTGTTCCCCAAAAGGCAGGAGATGGCAATAGACAGTCTTCTGGCTAAGTGCCGGCCATGACTCTGTTTGGATCCCGTCAAGCAGTTGGCAAGAGGAGTTGTACAAACATGACATGGATAGCTCCTCCTTTCAAAGGAAAGAGTGTGTGATGCTGATGCAGCTAACCCATCTTCGCTTATGCCCAGGACCAAGCACGTCTTTGTTATATATTTCTTCTTTGCAGGGGGTCTCAGTCAAAGCCATAAGCAGTTTGGGTCCTAATGCAGTACTGCTATTATACTTCTTGTTAAGGAAATCTGGGTTGAATGAGTGCAAGTACTGTATATATAACCACTAGAGTCAGATTATGATCCCTTTATTCACATTGGTGAGAAGCTGCTCACATGGGTAGTACCACTGACTCCAGTGGGATTACTTGTGTGAGTAACTTCTCTCAAGTATGAGTAAGGGGTTCACAATCTGGCCCTGTGTGTTTGCAGAGTGCCTAGCATAACCAGTCCCACCATAATACAAATTAAATAACTACATAATAATAATTTAATTGGCTCTGCAGCTAGCAGGAATACAGACTCATTTTTTGTTAGAAAACACATAGTGAACAGAGTTGAAACATAAGTTACAAAGTCACTATTCTGGGCACTGTCTTTGCCTCTTGAAAAAAAGCCTTGAGACACTTTTAAGGACAACAAGTGGTCAGAACTTCCCTTTCAAGTCTCATGCACAAGATGACACCTTCAGTAGCAAAGTGCCCTTTAATACCATGTCTGAGCACTGGTCTAATAGTGACTCACAGGGAAAAGTGCCTCCTACTGAACCATAGAGGTTTTCCATCCAGGTCTCCACTCAGCATGACCCTGTTTAGCTTGTCAAATCTGTCAAGATCACTATCTGAAGAAAGTTTGGGTGAAAGTATTTTCCATATATCTGTAAACCAAAAAAAAAAAAAGTGGCTATTTTTGAAGGCACTTTGCCACTGCCTGCAAGGTGAATCCAAAACTGAACAACAGCATGTCGTAATTTTACATTGCTTTAACAATGACACTCTCCGGTGACATTGTCACAATTAGCCAAGTCTGTTAATGTAGGTTTTCTTTTTTTTAAAAAAGTTACTGTGCATATAAAGGGAGGGTATGAGATTAGGTGTGCTTGCTGCCAGAATTTGGAGCCATTTATGCTGTGTGAAAATGGAGCTGCCATGTTATCTTCTCTGTCCTTGGCAGCATAGAGAGATGAAAAAGGGAGTTGGGGCTGGCAACAGAGACTTGTGTTGAAAGGAGCCTGATGCCAGGAGGGTGAAAGGTCCTGGCAACTAAGAAGTGGAAGTAGAGTGACTACCTACATTTCAAGAAAATAAAGGAGCAGTGTATGAAAAATATGGGACCAAGTTTATTCTTAAGGGACTCCAGTCCACAAGATTTTATTCATGATGCAAAGTCACACACTGGTATCAGTGCATAATCCTTTGCATAAGTATGTTTTGAAATAGCACTTTTAAATCTTTTCTTCACTGGACTAGGATTGCAGGATATCAGGCACCAAATAGGAGAGGTCCCGTCACATACGGGACAGCTGGCCTCCCTCAGTGAGAAAGGGTTATGAGATAATGGTGGGTTCTGGCACGAGACAGAAGGGGAGATTTGGTGAAAGGGGGACTAGAAGCATCGCAAGATACACAAAGGGAGCCCACTGACAGCACGCATTGTATCTAGGTCTACCCTTTCCTTACAGTTACTATTGGCAGACTATCTGCTTACCTTTAATCTTGCCAAGTTCTGGCTGAGCTTTTTATTTCCCTCCCCTAATTATGCACCATCACCCTTTTAGGAATTGAACAGTTTTTATTAAGTTGCTCTTTATCTGTTCGGGTGAGTTAGTGGTTGATTCATTTAAAAAATAAACTCCTCTTACTGTTATAATTGATTTTGTGCTCACACACATTTTCCCATCCTACTTAATCCTTCTGTTCCTTGCCGTAATTAAGATCCTGATTTTCAGCCCAGAATAAACTCAACATCTCTTTTTTGTGCCTACTGTTTTGCAGGCACAAACAATAAATATGAGCAATTCTACACTCACAATGAGTCGCAGGTGTAACTGATGTCATTTAGACATCTGACTACTGGAATATGCTAACATAACAGCATGAACTGCATCTACATAAATGGCATCAATTGCATCCAAAGCTATCTGTGACTACAGTTTGTGGGAACAAAAAGTGGCCTTTAAAAAAAAAATTGGCCCCAGTCCTTTTAAATCTGTTGGCATTTCTCCATTCTGCTTGAGCAGCCAGCACATGTGGAAACTGGCTTTCCTGAGATTTCACAATATCCTTTATTAAATTAAATTTAAATATGAACATTTTAGTCCAGGGGATTACTATTCTAATGGCAACCATGCCTGTATTCATTTGTCTAGTGATCTCTTCTCAGAAAGTTTCAGGATTTGGATGTAAATACTTAAAAGGGGTTTTGAGAAGAAGCAAAGTACATTTATTCATCCTCAGTACTATGGGTACTCATGCATAGCCTTGCACTATTTTTCATGTGGCTGTAGCAACTTGTATCACATGAACTGACCTGGTAAAGTACACACACATCTTGTTCCTCTGTATTTGTTGCAAGCAAGACTGCACTTTGATAGAATGCCTTGAACAAGTGCATATCCTTTTAGTTACACAAGTGAAAGCTTCTATTTCACTGTTTATTCTCAATGAAAGGGTGAGCAGTCAAGTCAAGCAGTAGGCAAGGCAGCAGATGTGCACAAAGCACCCATCTGACAATGGCCAGGATTCCCACTGAGATTTCTGAGTAGAGAATAATTGTACATTCTTTTGCCAGGAACCAAGGGTAAAAAAATCACATTTACGTGTGCAAGCCTTTGCCCCTCAACATGTGCACTAGGCTGCATGAGGGTGACTGATGAAGGTCAGCTTGACATTTGGTTCCAAATATAAAGGGTGTTGGTTGAAATTTTGAATGTAATAAAACTAAAAAGTAATATTTGTTTGCAATTAGTCTTATTAGTTTAATTAGATTTGTGATTTAGAGAAATAAAAACACAGATTATTTCAGAATCTGATTTAAGAATACAGGAATCATACATTGAATATTTCTAAATGTTGGTTTTTAAAATGTTCTACATGTGGAAAAAGCACTCAAATTAATATAAAATGTTAATACTTAATTTCACACTGTGCTGTTTTCATGTAGTGATCCTTTCTGGGTTCTTTCTAATGTTGCCCCTTCTGCCTTTCTCAATTTTTTCTCCTTGAAGAATTCTCAACCTGATCTTCCATCTTTTGTGTTTTCTGCCTTTCTTTTCCATTTCCAGTTTTTTTTCCTGATCTATGTTCTATTGTCTCTGCTTTTATCTCAGCATCCCCACACCCCCACCACTCCAAACTTATACCATTCACAGATTCTTGTGTTATTCTGTTCTGTTAGCAACCCAGTGACATTCAATAGGATCTTACTTTCACAGCTGGGATTTTAGTAAATTTTGCTGTTCAATTCACATACAAAATGCAGAAAATCAACAAAGGACCATAGGGGAAAAGATTCTTGCATTCCAACACATACACACACTGCAGTCTACAGAGTTCACAACTGTACCCAAGTAACACATTTATGTGATTCAAATACTGTTGAATGGGAGCATCGGTAATACTTTTTAGTTTATCAATAACTATAAGACAGACTGAATCTAGACTTTAAGATAAGTATATATATATCTTCTTGCTCCACTTCTCAAGTTGGTTATGGAATATCAGTAAGCAAGTACTACATTTCAAGGAAAATGGAATGTTTATGTGGCTATCTTCTGCTTCTGTGATATCTGATATGAAACAGTTCAAGTACTTACTATCAATAAACAAAGAATATTCTGCACTTCAATAGCACCTTCTCAAAGCACTTGAGAAACATTAATGAAGCATCAGCTCCTCTCTGAGGTAGGTATGCATTATTAGCCCCATCTCACAGATGGGGAAAAATCAAGGCCAGCAGAGGTGAAAAGTCACTTGCACAAAGGCATGCAGCAACTCAGTAGCAAGATCAGGAACAGATCACAGAATTCCTGACTCCCAGTCTTGTGACCCAACAATCAGACCATGCTTCCTTTAAAAATACAGTATATATACGTATACAAATGTAACTTGCAGGGTAGGGAAAACAAAGGCAAGAGTGTTTCCTGTTTTAAAAATCCACTTGCTCATTTCACAATTTTGCAGGATGGCAAGAGGCAAACGGATAACCTGTGCTCTTGTGACTTTGACCCTACCAAAATCTAACTCTTCAGAACACTGGAGATGGTTATGTGATGATTAGTCATGTGCACTGGCATATTAAGAATGGGTATTTTTTTTGGATAGCATGAGGGAAAAGCAGCAATGAACAAGTTCCCTGACACTAACCAGCTGCCAAGCCCTCCCCAAAGTCTTCCTGAAAGACCACTAACCCAGACGTGCCAGACCCAGCTGCTAGTTCCCCACACGGTTCTCCCAACAAATACTATAAGAACATAAGAACGGCCATAATGGGTCAGACCAAAGGTCCATCCAGCCCAGTATCCTGTCTACTGACAGTGACCAATGCCAGGTGTCCCAGAGGGAGTGAACCTAACAGGTAATGATCAAGTGATCTCTCTCCTGTCATCCATCTCCACCCTCTGACAAACAGAGGCTAGAGACACCATTCCTTACCCATCCTGGCTAATAGCCATTAATAGACTTAACCTCCATTAATGTATCTAGTTCTCTTTTAAACTCTGTTATAGTCCTAGCCTTCACAACCTCCTCAGGCAAGGAGTTACACAGGTTGACTGTGTGCTGTGTGAAGAAGAACTTCCTTTTATTTGTTTTAAACCTGCTGCCCATTAATTTCATTTGGTGGCCCCTACTTCTTATATTATGAGAACAAGTAAATAACTTGTTCCTCATTCACTTTCTCCACACGACTCATGATTTTATATACCTCTATCATATCCCCCCTTAGTCTCCTCTTTTCCAAGCTTTTCCAAGTCCTAGCCTCTTTAATCTCTCCTCATATGGGACCCGTTCCAAACCCCTAATCATTTTAGTTGCCTTTTTCTGAACCTTTTCTAATGCCAGTATATCTTTTTTGAGATGAGGAGACCACGTCTGTACTCAGTATTCAAGATGTGGGCGTACAATGGATTTATATAAGGGCAATAAGATATTCTCCGTCTTATTCTCTATCGCTTTTTTAACGATTCCTGACATCCTGTTCGCTTTTTTGACTGCTGCTGCACACTGTGTGGATGTCTTCAGAGAACTATCCATGATGACTCCAAGATCTCTTTCCTGATTATGATGGGGGCTAATTTATCTACAACTATTGTATATATAGTTGGGGTTATTTTTTCCAATGTGCATTACTTTACATTTATCCACATTAAATTTCATTTGCCATTTTTTTGCCCAATCACTTAGTTTTGTGAGATCTTTTTGAAGTTCTTCACAGTCTGCTTTGGTCTTAACTATCCTGAGCAGTTTAGTATCATCTGTAAACTTTGCCACCTCACTGTTTACCCCTTTCTCCAGATCATTTATGAATAAGTTGAATAGGATTGGTCCTAGGACTGACCCTTGGGGAACACCACTAGTTACCCCTCTCCATTCTGAAAATGTACCATTTATTCCTACCCTTTGTTCCCTATCTTTTAACCAGTTCTCAATCCATGAAAGGATCTTCCCTCTTATCCCATGACAACTTAATTTATGTAAGAGCCTTTAGCGAGGGACCTTGTCAAAAGGCTTTCTGGAAATCTAAATACACTATGTCCACTGGAAACTCCTTGTCCACATGTTTGTTGACCTCTTCAAAGAACTCTAATAGATTAGTAAGACATGATTTCCCTTTACAGAAACCATGCTGACTTTTGCCCAACAATTTATGTTCCTCTGTGCCTGACAATTTTATTCTTTACTATTGTTTCAACTAATTTGCCCAGTACTGATGTTAGACTTACCGTTCTGTAATTGCTGGGATCACCTCTAGAGCCCTTTTAAAATATTGCCATTACATTAGCTATCTTCCAGTCATTGGGTACAGAAGCTGATTTAAAGGACAGATTACAAACCATAGTTAATAGTTCCGCAATTTCACATTTGAGTTATTTCAGAGCTCTTGGGTGAATGCCATCTGCTCCTGGTGACTTGTTAATGTTGAGTTTATCAATTAATTCCAAAACCTCCTCTAGTGACACCTCAATCTGTGACAATTCCTCAGATTTGTCACCTACAAAGGATGGCTCAGGTTTGGGAATCTCCCTAACATCCTCAGCCGTGAAGACTGAAGCAAAGAATCCATTTAGTTTCTCCACAATGACTTTACCGTCTTTAAGTGCCCCTTTTGTATCTCGATCATCCAGGGGTGTCATGTACCATGCTGTTCCTTTCCTGCCATACGCTCGCCCCAAACCCAAAGCACTGCTAAGTTGCTGGTTCCCGCCTGCTCCACTCAGCCTGACAAATACGATCTCCCATATGCTGGCTCCTTTCCTTGCCCCTTCCCAAACAAAATCTCTACCCCATGCTGCCATCAGCTAGTTTCTTTCTGCTCCCTGTTGCCCTGGAGATGTGCCTGTACCACACACACCCAACACTCGGCTGAAATTGTCAAATGGATGGATTTCCCATGGTTTGCAATGGAAATCATCAATCTGCTCAGGCTCACTTGAAAGGTGAACATGGCCTGAATTTCAGTTGCCAGGAAGGGGACATGCTCCTCTGCTCCACCAACTCACAGGTCTCAGAGTACTTGCCATCCTGCTGGGAAGTAGAGTGTTCTATGGGTTAAGCAATGGAGAATAAGTAACAATGCCATGTAAAGTGATTTAAAAACCATAAATCATATCTTTCCAAGGTGTACTGTACAAAAATTTAAATAGTTTGGCCCTAAAAGTCCAGGTACTATGCTGTAATTGCTTAAGGGAAAGTAACAGCACACTTTGGATAGCAAAGCAACAAAATATGTAATTAAGAAATTGGCTGAATATTTGGGGTTATTTTTATTTTGTTTTTTGGCTAGATCTCATGTTGCACAGAATAAAATGCATCCTTGTAAAAATCCTCAAAGGAATCAAAGCAGCGGCTGACCCAATGGAAGATTCACAGGGATGTCTGGATTTGTGCCCTTAAATATGTTTGAAGACCCCTTTCTCTCCCAATCAATCAATCAATCTCCACCAGGACCTCAGATACTGAAATGCTATAAATAGCTCCATATGCTTTTATAAAAATTTCTAATTCAGCTTATCATGAAGCTGGCACATTTGGAAACTTGGACAATGAATGAAAAAGCTCAAATATGAGTTTGATATACAGTATATACCCCTCTCCACCCTCTCCACCCTCCAAACACAGAAAAACCAAAGCTGATGGAAGCTTGACTGAAGCTGAATTAAGAGGGAACTCAAAGCTTCACAGCATGGGATGGTTTATTAGCAGCCCCAAGACAAATGCCACAAAGCAGTTTTACTCACTAAGAGTGAGGAGCCCTATCATGGAGTCTTTCAATTCCCCAAGAATTGCTTTTTAACTCTCCCTCCACAGTGGGATAAACAGGAGAAAGAATTATTCTTAGATGATGTTAGATAGTTGGTAACTTGTAGTGTTAGTCCCACTGGACTTGTTCTGACTCCTGTTCAATTTATCCCCTTGGCAATCAGAATGGATTAACCTGAAGTATCTTTTATTTAAAAAAATACAGCATTTAACCCCTCCCAAATATATATGATTAATTAAATGACCAAATGATCATTCCTGGATTTAGTGGTAATCTCTCCCTACATGCTAGCGCTGAACCCACCCAATCAACTTATCTTCCTACAGTCTGAGAGCACAAAAATAATTAAAAGCTCCTTCAGGTTACTAAAGGTTCCCAGCTGTCTAAGTTAGTGAGCCAGAAAAGCAATCTCTCCTGCTAGATCATTCAGTGAATTAATATTCACTGCTCAACTTCAATTACCATCTTTCTAGTAGGGGGGAAGAAAGGGTTAATTTTTTTTTAACTGATCAAAGGCAATTGGAGAACTTCCCTCAAAGGGCAAGTTACTAAACATTCCTCAGCCTGCCTGGTGCCCTTATTGCACAAAATGGTATTTAGATATGTCCACAATCCTTACACATTAATGGGAGTTCTGAATGTGTGGGGGCAGCAGAATTTGATCTCAAACTGTGTACAAGAACTTTCATCCCTGGCCTTGAGACAAATCACTCCCCACCTATTGTGCCACCATCTTTTTGTGGTGCTATAATATGGTCAACAGTGACACATTGGGATAAAAAATAAATAACTCACTTCGGTTATAAAATGTTTTAGTTGTAACCAGTGGCTCCCCAGAAGCTGAAGTAGTCTCAAAACTCCTATGGACATATGGAAGCTCTACAACTCCTTACAAAATCAATCTGAAGAGACTGTTACACTTAAATGACAAAATATCATAACAAATAACAAAATTATACAATGGACCCTCCCCTCACTTTTTTTATGCCTGAAAACTTCTCCTGCTTCTATGGTATCAAAATTCTTTAGAGGGAACTGAGATCTCTTGCTCCCGGTGATGGATAACATACAGCAAAATGAAATCCTGATATATTAAAATGTTATCACAGGAATGTTGGACATAAAAAAAATTAGCACAGTACTTCATATAATAAGTAGTATACCTATACATACCCCATTCCTTCTTGCTATATGAAATAGGTACAGATACAAAATATGGACATACCAATGGAATATAACTTGCTGTAACGGAGCAGAATTTGGCACACAATATATAAAAAACTATATACTTATGTTTTACACCTCTATTTATTAAAGAAAGAAAACAAAAGGAACAAAACAGTGTTTGGTTTTATGCTGCTCACATTGTATTGCCATCCAATGACTCCTACGCTGCGATAATCAAGGTCAGGGAACTTCAACCCACATTCACATGAGGGACTTTAGGAACTTGGCCTACCCAGTAGAGGTAGCTGTATAATGCTACATTGTCAAGTGTCACATAGTCATAAGAGTATTTTTGCACCTAGTCGTCTGTCTTTCCAACTAATTTTTCACCTGCAAAGCACCAGATAAATGAGTCAAGACTAGCTCTTTGCTTTGTTCCAATAGATTTCCACTGGCCGAATGTGATGAAAAAATACCTAAAATGGTGGAAATCCTGTGAATATCTGATGAACTGTTTCCCCCTCTGTCCTGCTCAAATTCTTACACCATTTCCCTCACCAGAGTATCAGAGTTATCTCAAGCAAGTAATGTTAAGTAATTCAAAGTGGTAAACAGGGATTTGTGAAACTAACATCAAAAAGTAGCATGTGACTAAACTGGATACAGGGCACTAGATGTCAAAATGTATCATACCAAAAATGAAATAAATAACTTGTTTCTTCAATACAGGACCATAAAAGTAAGATAAGTGCAGATATATACTTTTAGAATCACTGGGAAAGTTATTGAACAAATAACAAATACAGGTGGAATTATACATGTATATAGCATATCCTATACCCCAAGCTCCCAAAGTCAATGTGCTTGAGGAAGGAGGTCTCTCACCCCATGGTGCTTTATCCTAGTGTCGATGGGAGATAATTGGCAATTTTGTTGGCACTTTCAGAAAGAGAGGCTCAAGACTGAATAGGCTTGGAGATTGAAACACTAGAGGTAGCTCCTCCAACTCAGAAATGAGGCACAAGTGGTGGAGAATGTGCACAGAGATAAACTGGTGCTGCCTCTGGGCAAATGGTGGCAAAGAAAGGACCATCCAGAACCTTTTACTTGTGCCTAATTATTCCCATGAAAAATTGTATCAACAAACAAAAGGGGAGGGGAAAATATTTTTTTCAACTGTGTGAGAGTGTGGACTCCTGATCCACACATCTAGATATATATTAATGTGCATGCCACATTCTTTGTAGACAAACGGCTCACTTGAGAGAAACATCTATAAAAATAGGGATGCTTCTTTCTGACTTTCCAAAGCATCAGTGAAAACTATACTGGAACCCATGAACTTTTAGGTCAAGAACATCATAGCGGCAAAGACTTGTCACTGGGAGGAGAGGATTAAGACATGATAGACTGAACAGGCTGAATTAGCCCCATATTGTAGTCTATGGAAGCCTTTAACACTCCAAAGCTATCATTCCTTTTTTTTTCCCTATGAAGACATGGACTTTATTTTCCAGCAGCACCACCTCACTATCTCCTTTGTTGTTCCCAGCACTTCATTTGTTCATGCACTTATTTGCGAGCAATCCGCCTGCCCACCTCTCTCTCTCTCTCTCACAAACACACACACCACCTTCAATTTTGAAGAATTGAGGCTCTATTTAGAATTACTCCAAGACTCACATTAAAGTGCAAGTCTGCTGCCTGTAGTCCACATCACCACCAAACTTTAATTCTACTGGGGGCTATTAGTTCAATTAGTTTTAATTATTGCATGAACCTTTTTATTTAGTCCAAGTTGTTACTTCAAGGCATTTAGAGGAGCTATTTTAAACAGTCTCTGCTGAAAAGTTAGCACGTTTCTAAGTTTCGAGTAACAGATTACCTAAGATATGACAAAGCAATAGAGTGTACTACTCATGTGGTCAAATGCAATCCTCCCCCTCTCCTCCCCCCCACAAGAAAGACAAAAAAAGCAGAGTTCATAAATTGAATTTCATTTCTTGAGATGTGTGGTCTTCCATTTTTATGACTCACTGTAATTGCTTCTCTCTCCAAACTGTGATTTCTTCTGGTAATGTAGCAGTGGAACTGATCAGTTAAATGAAGCATGAACTGCAGCCTGCAGAGAACTGGATTAAAAACTGCTGAGTTTTCAACATGATCCTTAATCAGGATTTTTTTTTTTTTTTTGTGGTGTGGGGACGGATGGGGTGGAAAATGTAAAATTAAGATGGAAGAAAGATCATTTTTTTAAATAGTGGTATTTTCTTCTTTTTTATATTTCTATTCTATAAATCATAACATCACAATGCAGCAAAATTTACAGCTATTAAAAGACAACTGCCTACAATAATGGATCAATACTAATTTTTCATGTGTTCATGCAGGAACATGTCACAAAGGTTGCCTAGAAGACTTCTGCAAGGAAACCATGCAAGAACAACAACAACCACCTGTCTGTGTCTCCCTTTCTCTTGCAACAGTCATCACATACATTCTCAGACAAGCCTGAGATGCTAAACTCCTAATTATTTGATTTTTGCTTTGTATAGTCCTGGAATGAATCAGGGTCACCCAGAGGATTCAGGGGGCCTGGGGCAAAGAAATTTTGGGGTCCCCTTCCATAAGAAAAAGCTGCAATACTATAGGATACTATATTCTCGTGGGGGGCCCCTGCAGGGCCCGGGGTCTGGGGCAAATTGCCCCACTTGCTGCCCACTCTGGGTGGCCCTGGAATGAATATTTTAAAAGTACAAGGAGATATCCTTAAACTCTGCCTTTGAGACATTTGAATAAAGTCAATTTCTTAAATGCCTTGTAGGGTGAGAGGAATGAGTACAAAGAAAGAAATGAAGAAAAAATAGGAAATATTATGTTGCTGCGCGTATATGCTATAAATTGACTTCCTTTGAGTAGTAACACATTTCCCTAGTTCATGTGGAGAAGCCATTTTCACTACTCTTTACAGTCCTTTTAAAAAATTAATCCTGTGCTCTGCAAGGTTCATTAACCCTGTTTACACAGAAAAGTTGGGTCAGTCTGACATGCCAGTACATATGTTTCATTTTCTTCTGGAGCCATAATGCTGCATTCAAGTGTTTTTCAGATAACTTCCTGTTCTCCCCTCTGTCCGGGAGCACTCATTAATATTATCAAGGGTTGGACTCTGAGGATTTTTTTTCCCCCCCACACAACTGACTTTGGTTAGTTTTACACAAAACCCCAAATCCTATTGAAATGCTGCATGTGTATTTCTTTCTCTGCATCTAGATTAGTTTTACAAACCACAAACTTTCATCCAAGAAGTGAGCTTCTCAAAACATTTTTTTTAAAAACAACATTTTTCAGTGAAAACCAACAAAATCATCATAAAAAGCAGCATGCGTCTGATGAAGTGGGTATTCACCCACAAAAGCTTATGCTCCAATACATTTGTTAGTCTATAAGGTGCCACAAGACTCTTTGTTGCTTTTTACAGATCCAGACTAACACGGCTACCCCTCTGATACTTAAAATCATCATAGAAAATTGTCATATTTTTCAATGAATACACAGGACTTAACAGCCAAAAACTACTAGTAAAAAGTTTTCAGTTTCCAGTAAATATTTTTTCGATTTGATTTTTAATAATAGAAAATTTCAACTGAAAACCAAAACAGTTCACCAAAAACATTTTGTGATAATTTTTTTATAGGAAATTAAAAAACAAACCACATTTCCCCCCAAAACTGCCAGAAAAAAAACAAAACAAAAGTTCATTACAAGTAACTCTTGTTGTTCTGCAACAGTTCTTCTGTGCATTCCCAGCTGTGGTGTCAAATCCAGAAATGATATGAAAAAGCCATGTTCAATGTGGGATGCATGAGAAATCTCGTGTGAGGGCGACATCATTACTCTAAGCTATATAAGGCCTGGTCTACACTAAGGGGTGGGGGAAGCTAAGTCAATCTAAGTTACGCAACTTCAGCTACGAAAATAGCGTACTTAGCACTAATTACTGCGGTGTCTTCACTGCGGTAGGTTGACTGCTGCCACTCCCATTGACTTCGCCTACGCTTCTCACTCCGGTGGAGTATCAGAGTCAACAGGAGAATGCTCGGTGGTTGATTTATCACGTCTTCACTAGACACAATAAATCAACCCCCACTGGATCGATCGCTCCGGAGGTAAGTGTAGACATGCCACAACCGCCTCATTTCCTGCTCCTAACTACTGAGTCCTGATGTTATATAGCATTGCAACGTATAGCGGAAGGTGAGTGGGTAGTTTAAATATACAGAGGTGGCTCTCAAAGAACAACAGCTACTGGTAAGTAACCTCTTTTTCTTCTTTGAAGGTCTCTGTGTGTTCCCACTTGTGGAAGATCAGTAAGCAGTGTTTCACCAGGTGGAAGGTGGGTGAGTTCTTAGTTAAATATGGACTATTGCACTGCTTTCCCAAACTAGGCATTGGAGCATGATGCTAAATACAAAGAGGGGTGCTTGGTGAAAGTGTTCAATTAACTCCAAATTGTTGGTTTGCCTAAGGCAGGGCACTAATGCCGTGGAGGCTCTCAAGGAGTGGGTCTATACACCCAGGAGTACTGGTATCCTAGCTAAATATAACAATGTTTTATACACCTAACCCAGTTTCTCTCTTTTGAGAATGGGTTTCCGGTGCCATCTCTCCCCACATACTACAAATAATCTCCTGGATTTTCTAAAGGGTTTGGTCTTCTCCAGGTAAAAACAAAGTACATACACCGTTTTTACATCTAGGGTTTGTACACAAGTTTCCCCTAGAGTGGAATAGGGTGTGAAGAAAACATTGAGGCGGGGGAAATCTGAGACCATCATAAGCATGAAGTTTATGATTAGGGCCTCATGGTGACTTTCTCCTTGTGGACCACAGTATAAGGTAGAGTAACCATCAAAACATGAAGCTCACTCACCCTTCTAGAAGATGAAATTGCTGTCAGGAAGGCTGTTTAGATTGAAAAATGCTTGTGAGGGGCTTTAGCAAGAGGCTTGCAAAGAGGGCCCTCCAGCTTTGCTAATACAAGACTTGGGGCCAATGAATCTGGAAGCTCCCTAATGTGTGTGCACATGAGGGACGGGAGATATATTTAACATACCCTTAAGGAACCTGGAGACTGGAAGGTAAGAAAACATGGTTTTGTCTTTAAAATAATTGTTATGAGCAAATATTGCTGCCACTTAGACTTGACGAGGCTAAAGCTAAACCTTTAGATTTAAATGTAGAAGGTTATTTAGCAATGTAGGGACCCCAGCTTGAGACAGAATGAGTCCTTACTAGCGGCCCAGACAGAAAACCATTTCCAATTCTGTTTATAGCATTTCAGGGTGAAGCCCTTCCTGGATTGCAAGAAAATGTCTTGGACTCTGCAAGAGCAAAACCAATCAATACTAGCCAACAGATAATCCTCCACACTGCAGAATGGAGTGCTTCTGGGTAATGATGTGACTGAGCTGGCGGAATTCCTCCAAAGTCATCACTGAAGGAGTTGAAGGTGCGTTGAAGTGATGCTGAAATGGACTGGAAGAGTTGGTACTGGTGCAGAGTCTAGCATGGGAACAGCATGTAGTGTGGTATTTAGACTTGACAGTAGACCCCCATTCAGGCATGGAGAGATAGAACAGGTTATGGGGATTCAAACTGGCAAGGAGTCTAAGTTAATGTCAGGGTGCCATACCCCACAAATGGGAATGTACAGAGGCCACAAAGAATGACACACATTTTTCAGCCCACTCACCTCAATAGGTTGCGATTGTAAAACAGTATAAAAAATTAGGATACAAAAAATAATTCTGTTTAAATGTTAGCATAGCAGCTTTACATTCATCAAGTCCTTATGTTAAAGTTCCTTAGCAAAGTAAAAAGCTCAATTGTAATCTGAAAAAGGGCATTTAAAGAATCTAGAAAAATCCCATTTGTGACATTGCAGTACGGCTCAATGTCTTGATCTTGCTAAAGTTCACTGAAGTTTATGAGTGGGAAATGGGACAGTCAATCTCTCTTCATAGACAACTTGATTGTGATAATCAGAGAAAAGAGTAGGATATGGGTAGGCAATCAGGTACAATTCTGCTCCACATTAGACTTGTTTTAATTAAGTCAGCTATGATCTCATAACAGTATAATTTGAGGTTGGTGTTGAGGAGAAAGACTTATATTGAAGGCTAGTTTGGCCGCCCTCTGTAAAGAATGTGACTCATGTGAGTGGGAGAAACAAATGTAGTGAGATCTACATTTTTCTGTGCACACACAAAATAGAAGATTTGTATATGAGAGAGAGAGAGGGGAAAAAGCACATACTTTTTATTTACTTACAATTGTAAGGAAATGCTGAACAGGAAATGACCAACATCTCTGTCTCTTTTAATACAATCCCAGATGCTACCCACCCATATCAACAAGTGGGGGAAATTGATGGGGCATGTGATAAAAGGACAGTCCCAGTAGCATGGGAGGGAGACACTTGCCAAGGGACAATAGGTAGCTCCTTCCCTGGGAGTTTCTGGCATTCATTGGCCAGCATTCCCCAGCTCCCAGGATTTAGTCCAGTGCAGGGGTCATGTGGAGTCTCTTTCAGCTCTGTTCCAGCAGCCCCACCCTGCAGATCTAGACGATTGCCTGTTTAGGGGGGATCAGGAAGGGATTTTCTTTCTCATGTGCCAATTGGCAGGGGACCAGGGAATTTTTTGCCTTCCTTGTAGCACCTTCAAGCCACGGTGAGTTAAGTAGGAATGTGTGTGGTACCTAACTAAAGTACTGGGGCCCTGGTGTTTATTCATTGCAACTTGTCGCCAGTTTCCAGTGCAGTTGTGAGAATAATATGAATGGTTCCCAGAGGTAAAAGACTTGGGCATTTGGTGATGGGCCTTGGGCTCAGGTGATAGAGTGAGACTTTGTGGCCTTTGTGGGCCATGGTCTGACCTTGTGGCCCTTGTGGGCCGAGGTCCCCACTCTGGTGCACCCTCTGCCCCAGGGCCGGTGCAACCATTTAGGCAACCTAGGCGGTCAGCTAGGGCGCTGGGATTTGGGGGGCGCCATTTTCTTCGGCAGCGACCGTGGCGGCAGGATCTTTGGGAGGAGGGCCGCCTGCAGCAAGTAAGGGGGGGGCAGCACGCAGGGGAACTCCCCACCCCAGCTCACCCCTGCCCTGCCTCCTCCCCGAGCATGCCGTAGCTGCTTCACTTCTCCTGCCTCTCAGGCTTGCGGCGCCAATCAGCTTAGGCACCGCAAGCCTGGGAGGCGGGAGAAGTGAAGCAGCAACGGCGTGCTCAGGGTGCTGGTACTCGTGCTCGTGCGCGGAGCAGGGGTGAACTGGGGCGGGGTGCCTCAGGGCAGAGGGTGGGGGTGGGAGCTGCCACAAGGGGGGGCGCCTCAGGGCGGAGGGGGGAGCTGCTGTGGGGGGGGGGAATCTCAGGGCAGGGGCGCGGGGGGAGGCCACAAGGTGGAAGTTTCGCCTAGGGCGCGAAACATCCTTGCACCAGCCCTGCTCTGCCCTCCCTGCAGGGGAGGGTGCTAAGACTCAGAGAGGGCAGAGTGCTGGGGGGCAGGCTGAGGAGAGCCACCAGGTGTTCTGGGTTATTAGGTAAGGAGCCCTGTAACCATGGTGCTAGTTACAGGTTATATGGTAAGAAGCCCTGTACCCCCCCACACTGGAACTTATTAAATGCCTGGTATAGGAGAGTCTGGGTGATGGCTGGGTAATGTCCCTCTCCTGTGTTAAAGTTTAATAAAAGTTGCTGCTTGCCACTTAATTCCATGAATGTGTTGGCCCTCATTTTGCCACTGTGTTCACACTAATTCCATGACTGATCTCTGTATGCTTCACTCCTCCTCTGCTCATAAATGTCTAGTTGTCCCTTTAATCGAGTGGATGTACTTATTTGCTTCCTTGACCTGACTTGATAATGTATAGTACACCATGCTGTACGTTTACTGTGGCGTATACACAATCATTTGTACTCTGTTCATTATTTTCATATTCTGCCCCACAGCAGTGTAAATTATTCTGCTTACTCTATTGTGCAGGAGACCCCAATATACAGAAATTCTGAATATTACTCTGTGCTTATTTCAGATCACTCAGCTCTGACAAGAACAGCCTTCCTCAAAACACACTGACTCTTCCTAGATAGTCTGTTTTCAAGGCAATATAGCTTTTGCAATACCCAACAGAACACAGTGTTCTAAGTAGCTAGGCAGACTTGCACTAGTGCCTCGTACAAGTCCACTGGCACCAGGTGAATTCAGATACATCAGAATATAGTTTATAGTAAAGTAGAACATAATTCCTGAATTATTTAATTGGATTGTGAAGGGCAGACTGCAACTCTGGCTGTAATGAATTTCTATGTACCTGTTTAATATGAAAAAATTCCATCATTATAAGAAGTTTCTACTGTAGAGTGAAACTGTATCATTTAGAATTTTATTCTGTCATTGACAGAACTCAGTATTTCTTGCCTTCTACCTCTGCCTCTATTTTTAAATGTAAATATTCACCGGTCTCTAGCTTCAGTGTTTATTGCTTACAATAACCCCTTGAGGGTCCCTTTCTTAACAAACATGCCACATAACTATTTCATTGGGAATATATATTTCATTTTGCACCAAGAGTAGTTATTTTGCTGCACATTTATTCACTCTATATCAAATTGCTTTTGTTTAAAAAAATTACTTATACAGGTTAAAATGTTCAAAAATGCTCTGAAGTTTCTAAGTCACTTTTGAAAATGGGATGAAGGCTCTTAAATCATGTAGGGTAAAATGTCAAAACTGCTTAAGTGACTTAAGAGCCTTCATCCCATTTTCAAAAGTGACTTAGGAGTAGAGCTGGTTAAAAATTGGAATTTCTCATTCCACAGGACATTCCAAAATTCTGAAACAAAAATTGTTCTGTTTTGGAACAACAAGTAGAAATTTTGAAATTTCCTGGAGAAGGGAGAAACTAGGGGAAAAAGTCAAAATAATCAAAATATTTTATTTTGAAACTTTCACAATGAAATTGAGCCTGGGAGCCAAAGTTCTGAGGCTCCCAGCTGGGCTGTGGCTCCTGGGGCTTCAAGGCTCCTAACTCCCCTATCAGCTCCAGTGGAGCGATGGGGAACTGGAAGCCTAAAAGCTGTAAGGAGCTGAGCTGGGACCTTGAGAACTTGGGAGCTGACAGGGAGCCTGGATGCCCTAAGCACCTCAACGTGAGGGTGTCCTGGAGCTGCAGACGCTGAAAGTCCTGGGGTTCCTGACTCCAAGGCAGCCCCCACATACAGGGGCTCCCACAGTGCTGCAGACTCTGGAAGCCTACACTCCCCATTAGCCCAACAGGTAAGCTGGCAGGAAACCAGGCAGGATTCTGATGGAACCCTGCCTGTGTGTCATCAGAAGTTCATCTAAACTGATCTGTTTCCATCGAAAACCCATTTTATTGGAAAATTCCCAACCAGCTCTATTTAGGAATCTGAAAGTTTGTCTATACATGGGGCTATTCAGGAATAAGTATTCCCAATTAACTTCATGTGTGGGTACCCTTATTTTGGAATAAGTGTGTCCACAAATAGAGTTGGCCAGGAACAATTAATAAGGAACAACTCCATGTGTATGCAAGCCCAAAGTGTGCTAAACTAATCAGGAACAAGGCATTCTTATTCCAGAATACATGGAGTTATTCAGGAATAGCTGTTCCTGAATAGCTGGCATTGGATAACTCCATGTCTAGACAAGCCCTAATAAAAACTATACAGTAACGTGTTACCTCAACCTAGTTATCTCCTGATAATGCAATGAATAACACAAAGCACATACTAATGAACCGGCTGAGATGCACTATATTTGTTCTTCTGCTATTTTTGCTTCAATTTAAGTAAGATAGACAAATTACTTTCTTTTTTGAAATGTAAGAATCATTAAAAATGAAAAACTGTAAACTGATCAAAATCACATTTATCTGGCCACTGAAATACAGCTCTCAGAAACTAGGTAAACAATTATTACTTTGGTATCTTTGGTCTTGGGACGAAATATATCTTTTTTGACAACATTTATTGTTGTAAACTCATGGTGCATTAAAAAAAGCCAACTTTTAATGAGTGCCTAGGGACTACTTAACCTATCTGAAATCTGGTTTTCCTGAGGTAGAATCAATACTGGCAGCTGCCGCATTAACATTTAGGTAGGAGCCCTGTTCTTTTTTCAGGTAATAAAATAAGGAATTTGTTCATCTTGTTAGTGAGACTCAACTACTGGGTAATCAATCACAGAACACGCTGAAAATTGTGTTTTCAGCAAGGTGCAAATCTGTCAGAGTCCATAACTATTATATAATGATTTTCACTAATATCTATAAGTATTGAATTTAAATGTAATATGTCAGGGCTGGTTGGTGCAGTGGGTTTAATGACATCCTTGGCTTCTACCTCTGGGGACCTAGGTTCAAATCTGGACAGGTCAGACATTACTATGGGTTTTTGAAAGCGTTACATTACCCTGTGGACCTTCATCCAAAACCACAATACTATTTGGCATGACTGGAAGCGTGTGTGCAGGAAAGACCTATGGCTGGAATATCAAAGATAAAGCAGGTGTGCATTGATGTGTGAGGGAAACTTGCCCAAACCATACCTGTCTCAAGCCATTGTTGTCAGTTTTTCATGAGCACATAAAAATGTGATCTCGTAAATTACCTTCAGCAGGTGTCCTTTAATTTCAAAGGACCACACCTAATTGAATGATAAAAGGACAATTTACCTCTTACTGACAGGAAAATGTTCTTATCACACAGATCCTGGATCCAAGCTGGATCATTAAGTTTTTTTATGGAAGTTGCAAACATTTTTTAAGAATGTGAATTTGTTTTTAAGTGTTTTTGTTTATTTTGTTTTTAAATTATGGGACTACTCAGTAAGTGTTTGCAGGTTTGGGTCTAAATATCTGTTAATGAGGTGTAATATTAATAGAAATGGGGATTTCATATTTTAAATGCTTAGAAAAACACCAAATCGTTTTTGTTAAAATAAAAATTTCAGCTAAGATTGATAATGTTAAATGTAACTAAATGTTTTTGTTAGAGACTCTGATTTAGGGCAAAGGAATCTATATTATATGTAACCTCATATAGTATTACACACAAAAATCTACATTAAGATAAAGTTACGGTTGCAAAGTAAACATTCAAAAGTTAGGAAATGACTGTGAAACCTTCATGCATCCTCTTTGTGCACATGCATTATGATATAATTATTAATTACATGATCGCATACTATTTTTTCACAGAATTCCTGCCTCATTCTGTGCTCAGGGTGGATGATACTTAATATTTTGTTTTACCCTCATCATTCAGTGTGGGGCCCCCTCCCTTACTTCCTGCACACTATTCAGACCCTGCTCTGAAGGCAGAATTATTCAATTCCTCATGGGCTTTTTCTATGGCACTCACCACAATAGTATCAGAATGCTTTAAAAGCATTAATGAATATTTTTTTAAAAGCCTGATGAGGTGAGCTGGTATCATTATCCCCATTTTCCAGATGGTGAATGGAGGGACAGGGATTAAGGTCAAAACTCATCTATTAATTTTGGATGCGCAAGTCGAAATGCATAGGGCTTATTTTTTCAGAGTACTTAGCATTCTATAGCCATTTATATGTTTAAAGCCCAGCTCTCACTGGCTTCAAACACAGCTGAAAGTGCTCAACACTTCTGCAAATTCAGACACCGTCTCAAGCTGGACACCCAGAAAATGGGCAGCATTCAACCAGGGGTGCTGGAACTAGGAGTGCTGGGGGTGCAACAGCACCCCCTGGCTTGAAGTGGTTTCCATCATATGCAGGGTTTACAGCAGGGGTTGGCAACCTTTCAGAAGTGCTGTGCCGATTCTTCATTTAGTCACTCTGATTTAAGGTTTCGCGTGCCAGTCATACATTTTAATGTTTTTAGAAGGTCTCTTTCTCTAAGTCTATAATATATAACTAAACTATTGTTGTATGTAAAGTAAATAAGGTTTTTAAAATGTTTAAAAAGCTTCATTTAAAATTAAATTAAAATGCAGAGCCCCCCAGAGCAATGGCCAGGGCCTGGGCAGTGTGAGTGCCACTGAAAATCAGCTTGTGTGCCGCCTTCAGCACCTGTGCCATAGGTTGCCTACCCCTGGTTTACAGTTTTGTTCAATGGCTTTCAGCACCTCCACTATAAAAATTGTTCCAGCGCCCCTGTATTCAACCTGTTTTGAGTGCTTGACTTTGCAACCATAACGTACTTTTAATGTTGTTGTGTGTGTGTGTACTGTCCTAAAGCATATGCTTGTTCAAACGGAAACAGTATACTGTAATAGTAAATTTATATTTTTATGTTCTATTATATGAATAAATGTACTCCTACTATCTAAGAATTTAGATTTGGGTAATTTTATCGAACAAAATAAACCCAAGTTCTATTTAATGCACTATGGTACTAAAATTCTCTCTTTTTAAAAGCATAAAATAAATAAAGGAGTATATTTTCAGGTCAATAATATTTCAAATAATATGACAAAAGAGATCAAAGGACTTTTGATAACTGTATCGAAAATACAGATTGTTCTTTACCGGGCTCTGATTTCTTTAATATGAAAGTCTGGTTTAAAAAATATATATAATAAAAGCCACATCTGCCATATTTTGTTTGGGAATTTGAAAGCATCTCTCTATTTCTATATTGGTTAATATAGCTTAAGTAATAAAATATGGGCAAAGATGTGATTGCATTATAGGCAATACTTTAAGAGGAATTACACAAAAATGAAAATAATCATTACAGGCAACAATTTGACTGGCTAACAATATGATTTATTGAAAGCTTTCTAAAGGGGGGGTTGGAATGTAGTGCTGACCAAACAGAATATGAGGAACTAAGTAATGAGTGGGGGATTTTCACAAAATGAAAGCCTGTATTTACATTCATTTAATCTAAAATAGGTTTATGTGCAGAATCCTGGCAATTAATTCACTGCTAATTTCAAAATCTCATTAATCCTTGCTTTCTATGAAAATCCTCTAAAGACTAAATTCTTTATTCAGTCATTAATTTTATTGTATTCAATTAGGATGCAACCTCATGGGCACTCTGTACATGTGCAATTTAAAAAAACCCAAACTTTTAATCAGATTAATTAAATCTATTCACTAGTGATAATGCCTAAATTTTTTATACTTTCAGTATAATTGCTATTTCTGTGTTTTACAAAAGCATATTTTTGGCTCTCCATTTCTCTTAGCTAGGTCTGGATTTCACATTTATGATTTGATTTTTTTTCCAGTCCATACTATTACTCTAAATGAATGCCTATAAAAACAGAGATGAATTTAGATTACCCTCCTCATTATTATAAACCAGAACTACCTCCTCAACTTAGTCCTTGAATAATTTCCAATAGATAATATCTGCAGAAACTGCCAAGATTCTCTTAAGGCAATATTCATAAAAATGTCAGTGTTAAGCAATTTTGACTTCTGAACTTCCACAAGCTACTATGGTTCAACTGTGACTGAGCCAACAGTCTCTCTTCACTGCACCTGAAAAAATTGGACACACTCTTTTTGCAACACCTCGAATAAGGCTGAGGTCCGAAGTCTTCCGACACTCACTATCGTGCCCACTCTATTACAGTTAGCCTACTTGACATGAAAATAAACCGTGCTCACAGTACTCAAAAGGGAAAACTTTCTAGTGTTAACACCGCCCTCCTCAAACTAATTGATCTCAAAGGCAAATAATCTCAGGGTACATCTACAGTGCAATCAGAGGTGGGTGATTGTGGCTTGTGTAGGCTTAGCTAGCTTTAATCTAGCTAAAAAGAGCAGTGAAGATGCACTGGCACAGTTCCCAGTGCAGGCTGTACAAGCCTGTCTGGAACCCTGGGTATGTACTCATGTTGCTAGACCACACCAGGATCTGTGCTACCATATCTTGAGTGCTATTTTTAGCTATGCTAGCTAAATTAAAGCTAGTACGGGCATGCCTACCTGAGCTGCAATCACACCTCTGACTGCAGTGCAGGCATACCCTGAGCAGTAGCACCAATTCAGATTCTTCTTGGGGTGGGGGCAGAGGGCCAAATTACAGTCCTCCTCCACCCTCCCACCAGCAGGTACCATATTCCCATTTCCACTTATCCCCTCCCCTCCTCCTAAATAGGAGCTTCAGAAAGGGAAGTCAGGCACTAAAGAGCTAATCTGATGCTCTTCCTTCTCCCTATATGCCTTCACATCTTCCAAGACCCTAAGGACTGGGGGATCCACTCATGTGAGCTTTAGTTTGTCTACAGGAAAGGAAGGGGTAACATTCCCCCATTGATGCCCTGAGCCAAAATTAGCTAGGAAGCTCCTGACATCCCATTCTATTTCAAATGTTAATATCTTTGGAATATAGATAATCAACTAAATTCTGGGCCTGGACACTAGATCTTAACTAGATGATGAATGCAAACTTTCCTTCTCTTTTTACATTTTGCTACATAGTGGCTAAAAACAATAATAAAAAAAGACTGATAGGTGAACACCTCTACTATTGTAAATTAGGAACCCCTTAATCTGATTTTATTTAAATTGGGCAGAGTGTTTACCTCAGCAATCAGACTTATAATGGAAACATTCTCCTGCACTTCCCCATACATTAATCTCTTCATTTCATGTCTCTTCTTGGACTCCCAGATTCTTAACTGCTGTTTGTTTTAATGACTTCCAGTCACGCTTTTTTTTTTAATTTATTTTTTTAACTATTCACTCAGATTGCCTCCCAGTATGCCATGCAAATAATGGTCCTCATCTGGGTCTGTCTGCTTTCTTTCCCACCTCACCATCCAATGAAATAGAGAAGCAAAATGCACATACCCTTCCCAGTCCTCTGAAAAACTGCTTATTGTTTATCTATTAAATAGGACTTCTGTCAGGAATTCATAGATTCCAAGGTCAGACAGGACCACTGCAATAATCTAGTCTGACTTCTTGTATAACAGAGGCCATAGAACTTCCCCCAAATAATTCCTAGAGCATCTCTTTTAGAAAAACATCCAATCTTGATTTAAAAATTGCCAATGATGGAGAATCCACCATGATCTGTGGTGAACTGTTCCAATGGTTAATTACCCTCACTGTTAAAAATGTATGCCTTATTTCCAGTCTGAACTTGGTTAGCTTCAACTTCCAGCCATTGGATCATGTTATACCGTTCTCTGACAGACTGAGGCACCCTTCATTTCTCTGTCACAATCCCACTTCCGTTCTTTCATTTTTAAGAGCAAGCTTCTTATTTTAATGTACTTCAGCAAACCAAACAGAAGCTCAAATATGGGTGAGTTTATTTAAAGCACAACTATTTTCTGGTCATTTTTTTTCTTTAAGTACAACAAAAACTGGACTTAGAGGCAGTTACTTGAAGTATCACTGTAAGTAAGTTCTGTGGCCAAATTCAAAAAATGATCTTTGAAGTCTGCAGCTGCTGGAATCTGGAATGGAATGCGTCTTTTCATTAGACTGGTGCCAAATTAGAAATGCCTGCTCATCCAAATGAACCATGATTGCAGTACTTTAAAAATATCTGCTGCTTGTGTGTTCAGTGTTCTCAGCATGCCAGGGGATGTGACAAGCCTAGTCACCCTCCATCTTCGACAGTTTTGTGTGAAAGTGAAATCTGAAGAGTCCAAGATCTGTAACTTGATGCGCAAACCCTTACTACACTCCTGCGGTCAGACTTGAGGCTTTCTTCCCCGAAAGGTCCAACATAGTCGGTTTAAGAGAGATTTATTGGTAAATTATTCAGGTTGAGAGAGAGGAACCCAAAGCCAAAGATAATTGGAAATAAGCAGATGGAGTTGGATACTACACTAAACACCAATGAGCTGGTACAATACTTGCTTTAAGAAACATGGAAATATTACCTGCAGTATGTCATATTGTAATAAAATCTCTATCTCAGATAAACGCTGCCTTGTTATCAAGTCAGTCTCTTTCTCAATTTGTTAACCCAGAAACTCATGTTTAGGATGGGCTCAGGGTCCCCAGTTTACATTCTTTATTCAAGCTTAGCCTTATATACTTACTGGGTGAAATCCTGGCCCTATTGAAGACTGTGGGAATTCTGCTATTGACTCCAATGGGGTTAGAGTTTCTCACCCAGTATTAAATCATAAAAAGAATGTGTGGGTGCTGTATCACCCTAGATCAAACACAGGATAGCAGAAACTCATTTCAGTCTTGCTGGCATGGCTCCTGCTTTTTTCTAGTCCCCAAATATGCACAGACACTAAGCACTGTCCTGTACAAGTACCTCCTGTATACTGCATGCACAGCCATGATAATTTTAAACATTTTGAAATAATTTAGAGATGGATCTTCATTTGTTTGTTATTGGGCCATCTCTTTAAGACAAAAGGCAAACAGAAGTCTATTTCCTTACCAGCAAGTATCTTGTACACATAGAAATTCCATACAGCCAGATTATGAGACTTTCATCACACTAAGAAGTAGTTTGCTCCTTTTAATTAATTTCAGTGAGCTTGCTAGAGGTATAAGGATCTACTGCTTTGGGGTATCAGAATCTGGCTTTTTAGGTCTGAGATCAAATCAGTGCCTGAGTTTAGATCAATGTTAAAATCATGCACATAAAAGCAATTAATATTAGACAGGCCATGCATAAATGTATAATATGGGAAATAACTGAATCAGAAATCAGAGATGGAAAATATCTATTAAGCCATTATGTTCATCTCCTTGCCAGTGCTGAATTGCCCTATATAGAGTATTTGTCAGCATGTTATCCTGTTCAGTTCTAAATTACTCAAGTTATAGGAGTTGCTTGCTTTGAGGGGAACTACTCTCTAGTCTAAGAGACCTCAATGTTACAAAATATTCCTGAATTTTGTAAGTTTCACCCCAGTGTATGTAGACCTGCAGTTATAGTTTTTCAGGATATCTTTGTAGGAACGGGTGTTTTTAGACCGCTCGTATGAATAAGTGCTGTTTATCATAAAAAAGAATTACAGGACTGGTCCCTCAATATTTACACCCTTCTAATGCTTGCACACAATTGTACTGCATGTTTGATTGTGTAACTTGTGGTACAATAAAGTAATAGTGAATCTGTTCTCCTTATCAAAGATCACAGGGTGCTATTAAATTTGTATAACACTGTATAAACGCGTTAAGTGATATTTTCTGGCCCAAAGAGCTTAGACAGTAAGGGCCTGATTATGCAAACATTTACTACTGGGCACAGGACTCACTACCATGAGTGGTCCCATTGAAGTCACTATGCCTGACAAAACTTGGAGGATGGCTCTCTAAGGTAATTATCACTGTAATTTGTTTGACAGCTCTGATTTCAAACAAGCAGTCAGTTATGGAATGCCTCTCTCCATGCATTTGTCTTTATTTTACATTTTTTTGGGGTAGATATGCCCTTCTAATTTATTTAGTTAAATGACTCTAACAGGGTAGCTGGCCCATTAGATGAAATTGAGCTCAGCTCTCCTGTTCCAGTCCAGGTGCACACTAGTTTGGTGTAATGAGGAAGATGAGGCTGCCTCTAGGAGATATAAATGAGTCCAGAATCCTGAGATGGGAGGCCAGAACTCAGAGAGAACTTAGGGGTAAGCTCAGAGAGAGCTTAGCTCAGAACCCAGAGTTTAGAGAAGGAGAGTCCAGAGAGGTCAGAGGAAGAGCAGAGCAGGGTTGAGAGCTTCAGGGAGGAGATGCCCTGAAGGAGGGAGTGGTGAGAGTTCCTTGGTTAACCACTGGAGCCAGATCAGGCTGGGGAATGCAGAAGGCAGTTGGGGGGGTCACCTACAAACTTCACTTCCCCAGGCCAGCGAGGGCTGAAGATGTCTACTGGCTCTCTAAGCTGGAGAGCTGAAGCTGGAGGGCCAGACAGGGCCAAAGGCTGAGAAATGATGGAGGGGTGAGCCTGCTGTTGTCTCCAAGCAAGAGCTGGAATCCTACCTGGGAAGGAAACAGGGCGGAGAAACACCCCAGCTAGAGGGGCTGGAATGAGGCATGATGAGAGACGCTGAAGCTGTGCCTGGGAGCTGGGGACACCAGAGCCATACTTGGTGTTGAACTGTTAGACTTGTTCTTGGGGGATTCTGGTTTAGGGTAATGGGACTTTTGGTACTAAATGAATCCCACAAAAAAAGGCTATTGATATACTCCTAAAGCTGTCCTGAGTTTATTTGAGGAATCAAGAGGGAAACTCAGGCCAGGGGCCACTTGCAGGGCTGCCGCGAGGCCACAAGGGTGCTCCCAGGAAAAGGCCACACGTTTACAGACTCCAAGAACATTCCTAGGATGGCTGAAAATGTGTACAGTGTGGTTTACAGATAGGGTGACCAGACAGGACCGTCCCAATATTAGGGACTCTCTCTTATATACTCAACTATATCTCCTACCACTGCCCCCCCCCCCCAACAAAGTGTCCTGATTTTTCACACTTGCTATCTGGTCACCCTATTTACAACTGTCTTGAAATACAAGCTTCTCCCATATGTTTTAGCATATGCTCATAGCCAACGCCTGTGCTCATGGGCGGCTGGTATAAGAGGCCAGGGGAGGCTCTGCTTCCCCCGGTGCTGCTGCAGCCGCCTGACCCCCGGTTGCAGGGTTTGGCGGTGAAGTTCTTGCTTTATTATGCCCCAGGCAGGTTCCGGGGCAGCTGTGGAGGCACATACCTCACTGAGAGTTCTGCAGTAGCTGAGAAAAAGGAATCCACTGACTCAGGTTTATCTACACTAGCATTTTTGTTGGTCAGGGATGTGGGGGAAAAAAAAATCACACACCTTACCGACATAAGTTTCACCAACAAAACACTGGTGTGGACAGTGCTACGTTGACAGGAGACGCTTGCTGGTGGGTGGTTTAATTATGGCAGTGGGAGAGCTCTGTCCCACCAGCATAGAGCGGCTACACAGGAGACCTTACAGTGGTGCAGCTGCAGCGGCATAGCTGTGTCACTGTAAGGTCCGTACTGTAGACATAGCCTTAGGCTCTCAACCACTATTGTAGCTGCAGGCTTACAGTAGCTCCAGAAGCGCCTGTACACCTACTCCCTAGGAGGGAATGGCTTGTGGATTCAAGCAGTCACAGAAGTACTGCCCTTACCAAACTCTAATCTCCCACTGCATGCTGGTGTTCGGGGGTGGTGGTTGGAGCAACAGCATTCATTCCAGAGGTGCAGGTTCCTGGCATCTTTCTGTCCCCATATGCAGTGGAATCATTCCAGTTCTGATGTATCAAGGCCCTCTGTGGCCACAGAGTGGGGAACAGTAGCTGCAAATGAATATTCTAATACTGCCTAGAAAAAAAGCCAGGCACTTTTGAATATGCTACAGAAAACATACGGCACAAGAGTAACATGACAAAGAAAATTGATAGAAATTACCAATTCACTTTATATTTTGGTATTTAGGGCCTTTCTAACCCAGCTATTTAATTATTATGGATATAACTGATAAAAAAGGAACATAGTTTGCCATTTATAGGAAGAGAGAACGTCGACCACATGGGTTATGTAGGCTATTTAATGAGCATGTAGAGATTATGCCTATTTCCTAACTTTTCTATCACTGCAAGATCAAACAGGATTCAAGAAATAATTTTATAAATGTTCAGTCAATTTTGCACTTTTGCCCAAAATTATTATAATAAACCTCACTCCAATAAACCATGCACCAAAAAGACATTAAGGAAAAGAAGTCTATACAAATACATAACAGCTCTATTAGGCATGAAGATTAGATCCACATGTATACAAAATGTTTCAAAGGTTACATCACTAATTATGTGATAGTGTCACTTTTGGTAAACCACAGATGTAACGTGAAAAATATTCAGCTTGGTCCTACGTAGATCTTATCTCAGCGTGCAAGGTTCCAAAAAAACCTGAACCAACCAATTTGATCTTTGCATTGTATTAGCTGTTAGTTTAAGAGTGAGCCTGCTGAGCAGAGGAATTTTTGCAAGACTTACTTTAAATCTCCACATGATACAGCCAAGAGGTTGAGCCTAAAATATGAAATGCTAACTTTCATTTATATGACATATTGTAGCATTTATGTAAATCATCAAAGTTAGCTTATGTTTTTGATATTAGATACAATGCGCTTTAGAAAAGGCCTTGCCTAGCTCTTTTCTTCTCGCTTTGTATAAATAAATCTAAAATTCACTTCAAGATTATGCTGCCACGTAACCGCCTGAAAATTAAGATTTTTCCAGATGCTTAAAAATTCAGTTGACATTTAAAAGCTCTATGTTCATTGGAAAATAGCAGGTACAGTCAACAACAAATTAGTTCCACCACCTTTAAATAACAGAGGCAAGAATTTCATCTAGGTAAGTGGGTTACAGCCATTGACCCCTGAGGCTGCAGTTGCTGCACACATGAATGGTCTTTCAAAGTGACCTGCCAGCACAGCTGTTTGCAGCACTATCAAATGCTTTCATATAAACAAGGCCTGAAGCAGACAGCAATCTATCATGTGGAACCTGGCCACTGGAGAGAGAAAGGGATGGAGCAAGTCTAAAAAGTGGTAGAACAGGATTGTAGGGAAAAGAATCAAGGCTAAAGGGAAAGAGAACAAAGTTAATAAAAGGCTAGGGAGAGAGCGGAGGGGCGGGGGAAAGGAGATGAGAAATAGAAACAAAACTGAACTGGAAGGGAAGAGAAGCCAACAATCCGATTTTGTAGAGGTGATAAGCAAGGAGAATAAGGCAGTTTCTGACAACTCTAAGGATACAATTCTTTTGAGCAATGCCTGGTTTTATGATTATGGTCAATGCTGTAGATGGTATCTGGTACCAAGCTTTTGTTATTCTCTGAAGTAAGACAAGTTTTCTGCCCAGATCCACTGGCAGTGCATATGCTACTAAAAGGTAAATGGTGGTGGATTGCTCTCCTTCTTTTCATCTGAATGCTGACAAATTTGTGACGAGTTGCTGTCAGAGGGTGACTAGCCCCGTTAAGGTGAAATGGGACCAGCCAGACCTTTGCCATAATTAACTAACTCCTTTCCAGTCTGAGAGGGTAGGTCGAAGGAGGGTCAGGTGATAGATTAATGGACACCTAGAGCTTATAAAAGGATTAAGAGCGAGATCAGTTTAGAGTTGGAATCACAGGCTGGCTGGCTCCTGTGGAAGGCCCATGAACCAGGGTCTGCAGGGGAAAGAGTACTTACTCCAGGGAACCAGCCCGGAGCAGGCCAGCACGCTAGGCCAGGAGGGAGGAAGAGACTCTAAAAGGTAGCCCAGAAAGGGGCTGGGAACAGGGCCCAGAGGGTGTGCTGAGGAGAAGCCCCAAAGGGCAGAACAACCTTTTTGTTTGTTTTGGACTTCTGCTAGCCCAGAGGCTTATGCTTGTTATTTGGCTGGAGGGCGAAGCCACATCTTCAGCACAGACCACTATCTGGAAAACTGAGGAGACCAACCTTGGGGAGGGAAACTGAGGCCTGGAGTGCCAGCCGTGCCATGCTTGACCAGCAAAGGGCACTTCAGGACAGCAATGCCAGCCTTCACTTCCTTTCCACAAAGGTGCACGTTCTGACTCACCGCTTCTACAGTTTTGCTTAGAACCTGATCACGACAATGGCACTAACAAAGCTGGCTTAGGGGGAGAGATCTTGCATCCAGTGGATACCTGAAATTGACATCCCCTAATGATGGGCAAACCTAGGAAGGCTTTTTATTAACAAAATCTTGTGCTGGTCAAGTTTTGGCTTTGCAGTATTCCTCTATGTTCCTGGAGTCATGTTATTACAGAATTGTTCATTACAGGGATTTTACACTTCCCCCGTGAAGCAAGTAATGCTAGCTGCTGTTGGAGACAGAATACTGGAATTTATGGACCAGTAATCTGACACAGAGTGGCAATTCCTATATCCCTAAAACTAGGGGTGGTTTGGATCTGGGTCCTATTTTATGTGAACAGTCATCCAGTTTATAAGTTTTGGGCAGTGGAAAAATGGGGTCCTGATTTTATCCCATCCCTAATGCCCACAGGGTGAAATCTAGGCTCCATCAAAGTCAGTAGTTTTACCATTGATTTAAACAGAGCCAGGGTTTCACCCACAGACTTCATCCCTCCCCCCACCACACTCCACATGCCCATATTGAAGAGTAGCAGAAGCCGCGCATAATGAAAAGCAGAGTATTAATGTTTCCTTCTTCCAGCTGTGAGAACGAAGTCAACCACATTTAATATTTTATTCTAGATTTTTTTTCTTCCCCCAAACAGCCAAAGTAAGTAGGAATAAAACCAAAGAGCTTAGCTGGCACTGTAGAGATTTTGCTCAGAGCACTAATCCCAAGGGAAAATAACCATGGGTGACTTAATCCAGTGGTGGATTAACACATGAGCCCATGGGGCCCATGCCTGGGGGCCCCCGCAGGAGAGCCAGAACCAGTGTAGAAGGGAGAGGCAGGTGGAGGATCCAGGGCTACCCACAGTGGCCTGGGCTCCCTGGGTGACCCTTACCATGGCCCAGCTCTGGCTTCCAGCCTGGCCAGGGTGTGGGGCCTTGCAGGGAAGAGGAGGAGCAGGGGGAGGGCCCCCATGGTGAGGGGGTCTAAGGCCCACCTCAGCAGCCCACCAGAAAGAGGCTGGTGCCACTAGCAGGGGCTGTGCTTTGCAGCAGGGGAGCTGATCACCCCGCCAGGAAGTGTAGTCCCTGCCATCGCTGCTCTGCACCTGGCCAAGGCTACTACACCTATAGAAAAAAGTGGGCAGGCATGGCCCTCCTGCCCTCCCTCCCAGTCCTGGCACCTTTGAGTCCCTGGCGGGGGGTGGGGGGAGCTGCAATTTTTTTTTGTGCCCAGGGCCACAATAAGCCTTAATCTGTCTCTGCTTTGCACGATTGAGTTGATGTTTGCCACGGCTATAAGAGTTATGCTATGCCCTCTCCAACAACAAGAGGGGTAATCAAGAGGAAGGGATAATCTCAGGAGAAAAGGAGACAATGAGGAGAAGAGGAGATGAGAAGAAATCAGGAAAAATGATTTATGAAGTTTCCTTCTTTCCTTTTTCTGAAGCTCACATTAATCAAGGATCCTGTCTCTTATTTTGGGATCTTGATGAGGATGAGGTGAAACAGAGTATGTTTAATGATGTCTGAAATGAGGCATGAAATTGAACCATTGTTTGACTGTGTTGCTATTGCTCTCATGAGTAGAGCGGTTCCTTAAACCTGGGTGGTGACAGGGCAGTTTCTGGGAGGAGTCTGTGGCTGCTGAGAGAGATATTTTGTTTCCATGCATCTGTTTTCCTTCTTTTTTCTGAAGCCTCAATCCAGTTGTTTATTTACATCATCTGAATCTCCTGCATGGAGCATAACATACAATACACTACATATGCTGACTCAGACAGAGTACACACCTATGACCAATGCAATACAGTAACTCAGTCTTTCTTAACTGACAGCAAAATTTATCTTCCTTTATATTCTTTAAGTATGATGACACCAATTTTACAAAGCTGCAGACAAAAACTAAAGAGACTTAAGTGCTTTTGAAAATGTTACCTTAAGTGACTTTGGCACCTAAGTCCTGTTTTCAAAAAGGACTTAGGAGCCTAAGATTCACTGAAAGTCAAATGGGACTTAAGTGCCCGACGCATTTAGGACCCTATTTTAAAATTTTACCCTTAGGCCAAAATGCTCAAACTTGGGTGCCTGAACGTAACCATTTAATTTTAGTTTACTCATGTGACTATGCAATCTGATTTTCAGGAGTGTTGATGTGACATAATTGGAGCTGCTCTGTAAAAATGTATGAATAGAATGTGTTGACCTGGTTATAGGGATGTTTTCTATTTGAGTGTTTGTATTTAGTTTAATAGGGGCAAAACCAAGCTGCAATGGCTCAAGATAAGCCATTTCTCTGCAAATACTTGAGGGTTTTTACGAGACAACGCAGGGAGAGGAACAGGCCCAGGCACACTGGAGAATGAAATGCATATTGCAGTTTTAAAGGAAAACCCCTTTTGGTGGAATGAGGGTGGGGAAGTTGTTCAGAGGAACCAGGATGAGGCTCAGACACCTGCTGGGGCATCTGAAGAAGTTAAGCCTGCCAAGGGCCTTTAGGTAAGATAGACATGGGTCTACTCTAGACTATTGTTTTAAAACCCTTTTTCTCTAAATAGGTTGTGCCTACTGTTAAAACAAACATTCGCATAAGCATAAGCACAGTCACTCATTTATGGTCTTAATGTTGAGCCCTCAGATTTGAAAAAAATTCACCAGAATCCATCCATCAGTGATTTGCAGAACAATTTGTTTTGTACAATAATGTAGTGAGCCAGTAGACCTGGAGGAAATTAAAACATACTTGACTTGTCCAAAACATAGCTACCCACAAATGAACATTTTTCCAGGCAAATAAACCACAAATCTAGCAGCTGGAGTGTTGTTCATGCATTTTTGTGCATTTTCAGTTTTTATTTGGATATTGTAATGACCCGGATCTCAAAACTGATACAATTTTCAGGTAGTTCTTAAAGATCTTGTTTCCTACCATAGGATGAACCCCATCATATCTTACATTCTCTGTCCCATATACACAGAAGTTGTGATAATCCATCACATGTGATGTTTTTACAAAACACAACTTTGCAAAAAGTGCAAGAGCACACCCCACCCCACTCAACATGACGTTGAACTTGTCCCTTAGGAACAGTGGGCCTGATTCTCATGTACACCATCACTTTACAATGAAGGCTGCTTTACACTGCCAATTGCATTTGGACTTATTTTAAAGTCTCTTTTTACACTATCAGAATGGTGTGAAAGGGTTTTAATGTAAATGACAATCAGGCCCAGTGCAGGGAAAACCCAAAAGTTTTTAAAAGTTCAGGACTAGTTCAAAAAATAATCTAAAAAACTGGATATTTATTTGACCGTATGGAGACTATAAGCAGGCCCCATGATCTTCTATTTTTCAGTCCAAAAGACCTTGGCTAGTTTTCATCATTTTTAGGGAGTCCTGGTGATCTCCTGTCCTCCTGTTTGATGTTTTTGATGACGACCAGTAAGCCTATTCCCCTCAGAACATCAGGAGTCAGATGACAGCAGTATTGGCAACCCCAGACATTCAAATATCATGAGTCAGACCCCAAAAGGTCAAGATTAGCTTAAGTATCAGGGACTAGCCATGTTAGTCTGTATCCACAAAAACAATGACGAGTCCGGTGGCACCTTAAAGACTAACAGATTTATTTGGGCATAAGCTTTCATGGGTAAAAAAACCTCACTTCTTCAGACGCACCTCCTTCAGAAGTGAGGTTTTTTACCCACGAAAGTTTATGCCCAAATAAATCTGTTAGTCTTTAAAATGCCACCGGACTCCTTGTTAAGATTAGCTTAAGAACCATAAGATTATTTTTTAAAATAAATTTTGAGTCTTATTTGCCCTTTGAGCCTTTAGGGTTCCCATTTTCCAGCTTCTCTCTGCAACTGGGAGGACTAGAAACTTACTTTTTTTAAAAATGAAAGCTGAGAGCCTGACATAATTACATGATTGCTGCAGCTGGAGCTTTAAGAAAAAACACCAAATATTGCAAGACCTGCATGCAATAAAATTGTGAGAATCAGCAATAAAACAGACTGCTTCCCTTGGATTCCTCATGGAGCCTATCCCCTTCCCAAGGTTTCCTGAACATGAAATAGTGGGCTCAGTGAAGTAAAATGCCAGTTCGGCCTGTCAGATAATGGAGCCTGAGCCTAAATTAACATCTTTCATCTCCATGCATTCTAAGCAGGTTCTCAATTTGGATTACAGTCTGATCTTTAGTTCAGTGCTTCCAGTGACATATCTGGATTTTGGCATTGCAACATCTGGTGGGAGGGAACCCACAATCCAATGTCAGGACATAGCATCACAACTATTTTGTATATCTCTGCATATATCATTGACTTTTGGTCACTTTTTCTAGCTGCTAGAAGCGGTCTTGATGACTGGTCTGTTTCCTCAGTTTTTTCACCCATCCACTATTGTGAGTATGCCAAGCAGTGATGAGTGCAGCTCTCTGATCAGCATTCTGTTCACTTTGCCTCAGAATAGGCAGAGTGGACAATGCTCCAGCCAATCACATGGATTGCAGTAGAGAACCCAAAGAGCCACATGGAGTTGGTTATTATTATAATGGTATTAGACAAAAATAGCCCAAAGCAGCATTTTATTACAGCTTTTAAATAAAGCATTAACTTACTAAAAGAAATATTCATAAACTAGCTTTCTCTCTATGTTAAATACAATATATACCCACACAATACATATACAAGGCACAGCTGGGTGATTCTGGTAGTACCTCAGTGCATAAAATAATTAGCACTGCTTACTAACTATACCTGCTGCCATGCATTATATATATGCTAAGTAATAATGGCAGAAATGTTCATCTTAGAGACTATATATATATATATATATAAAATAAATAAAAAGCTGATACAGACCTATAATTTTTACATTAGTTTACTTATAACTCTGTGTGTGCACATACATATACACATTTAAAATTTTAACATAAGCCTACCTAATTAGTGTCACTTGATATTTAAGTGTGCAAATTCAGCAAGTTTGTCCAGGGATCAATGCAGTTAAATTTATATAACTCAAATTCTGCATGTTTACATGCAAATGAAAGAAAAATAGACAAACATGACAGGAATTGGCATCTTCCATACAAATTATGTGCTGTGCATATTAACAAATGAACAGCACACTGCCTGGGGAATGAAGCACAGGGATCATAAGTTCACTTCCTTGCCAATTTTTTTCTTGACAATTTCAAATGTTTCATTAGTTCTTGTTTTTGCAGAAGGAGCAGAAATGTGCTTAGACAACAAATGTATCTTTTAAAAATTATTATTGCTGAAGTTGTAGTCTATTTTTAGAAAAAACTCACTAGGGAAATAAACAGGGCATTAAAATTAATTATTCCATGGTCTGTGGCAGCACAGCATACATCTGCCTTTGATTAGCTGATGTAAGTAAAGTTAAATGTATCAAAAGGCTATATCATGGTTGTAATTAATTCATAACAATGCAATGGCAGCCACAACTGTATGAAATAAACCAATTCCAAAGGTAATTTGCACGCATAGTTTATAAAGGCCCTGTAGCTCTTTAAACATGTTTCTTTGATTGTAAACAGCTGATGTACTATAGTAGATTCAATTTTTCCAGCTATGCTTCCAAAAAAAGATTACATTCAAAGCATAATAAGGTGAACTAAATCATACTATAAACTGAAGCTTTGTGCATGGTTTTAACATACCACTGTCAATCTAATTTAAAGAAACCTAAATATATCAAAAAGCTTGAAAAAAAATTGGCATTCAAAAAATCATCATAAAATTCCCTAAAATGAGTTAAATGATACAAACTTTTCACACAGAGCAAGTTTACTGGATTTTAGCAGATTTTTGCAAGTTGGTGTGTGACCAGCAAAATATACACACAGCATGCCAGGGAGAAGTTTGTGTACTAATCGTGACCTGCTATCCAAGGACTCTGCACAAGTGCACCAGAGGCCACCTATCACCCTGCACTATCAACCACAACTAGAAGTCAGAGTATCCTTTCAAATTCAGAAGTTTCTTGAATGAGTCTACTAAACTCCAGAATACATAGCACTGTCAGTGATGCTAAAAGATCATGACCTATTTTCAGTATAATTAAAATCAGTTTGATCTTAATCCACGTGTAAATTAAACACTTCAAATCTACCTTTACACATGTCAGATTCGCCTCCTTTTAAAGGCACTAATCATATAGCAATGGGGGTGGGGGAGGGAAGTAGAGCTCTAACTTCTCTTGCAACTTTTGATTGTTAAAATAAAAACAAACCATCAATGACCTCTTTAGACTTTTTGTTCGAGGGTGAGCTATGTAGCAAATCACACAAGGATTTATATCACCAAGGGCTAGATTCCAATACTCTTTTCCATGGTGATTAAAACCTTATGCCATGAATAGTTCCAATGAAATCAACAGAATACCTTTGCAGAGTAAGGTACTACTCATTGTAAGTATATGTATCACACTGTAGCCCTAAATCTCCTGGTTTCCTTGAAACTGGTAAGGCTAAATCACTCTTCAACACAGTGCCACAGTGGGGCTTATAGGGACTAAGAACTCTCATGGAGCCATGACAATTTATACCAGCTAAGGATCTGACCTCTCAATCAGGCAAGAGAAGTAATGAGGCCAGTTCAGTTGCCATATACAAATAACTGAAGTAGTCAGATTATTATTTGCATGGGAATGAAAACGGATTAGATACACTTGGCTACCAGCTTTCATTTTGCTAATAATAATAATAATAGTGGATTTGATTATTTGGAGTTTTATTTATGGCCTAATACCTAATATGATTTATGATATGAAGGAAAATAAATATTCTCTCTCTCTCTCTTTTTTTTAAACAACGGAGGGTAGAGAAACAGTATTTCTACAGAGTAAATTTTCTGGTTTGCTTTAGGACAAAAGTACTAAATCTAAAATAAATTATAATTTGAGTCTCGAACACCTCATCGCAAACCAATCAATTTTGTAACTGAGAAAAATCTCCAAAAACATGCTGAGTGGATAGAACCAATGGGCGACAAGACATTTACATGATTACATACTATGAACAGGAGATAATTTTCTTTTCTGTACAAAAGGAGAGATGTCATATCCTGCAAATGCATGACCAAGGATAACATTTGAAAAAGCACCTAATGATTCAGAAGCCAAAGCAGTGCTCTACGCTTGGGAGTTCATAGCCCTGGCACCTCCGGGCTTTCCGTGTTAGTTATAAAAGTAAAAAAAATTGCTTGAGCGCCAGCACCTCTTTCATTACAAAATAAGTACTGAGCCAAAGTCTCATTTTCAAAAGGCATTTTTGCAAATTGTACCCCAAGATTTAAAAAACAAAGAAGAGAATCCCCCCCATCCTAAATGGCCTGTAGATTTCACACAGATTGCATAGTTAATACTGGGACACGGCTTTGGGAATTTACTTATGACTATGCAGGTGTCCATGTGATTCAAATATGGTCAACAGAACTGGTTGAAAAAATTTTGGCTGAAGAGTTTTCTGTTGGAAAATGCAGTTTTGTCAAAATCTAAATGTTTTGCAAAATTTGATGGGAAAAATGCAAAACAAATCATTTTGTTTCAATAATGTCAAAATATTTAATTTTGATATGTCAAAGCCCTGTTTTTATAAGGCTAAAGTGATTTGTTTCTATTTTATTTTTTTATTCATTTTGTTCTGACTTTTCTATTATTAAAATACTATTTTATATTACATATCTATTATATTTAATATTTAATATTCTATTACAACATTTTGACATTGTGGAAGCAAATTGATTCAATGGTTCTGAATTGATTTTTTTCAGAATTTACATTCTGCAGGAAATACCAAGACTTCAAATTTTTGGCCCGATTTGAAATGAAAACAAATTTCAAAATATCGGAATTTCACATGGAACAGAAATTCTATTTTCCGACCGCCTCTATTGTTCAATAAAGCTTATAGTTAACTACTTGAACAACAAGGGTCTAATTCTCATTTATACTAAGGCTGCTTTACAATGCTGTGGCAATGTTGGCAAAAAGCTTCTTGTTAACCTAAAACACTGATAGTTCACTCAAAGAATAAGAGTCACTGAAAAACCTCACACAGATAAAATAGATTAGAAAGATATCAGAGCATAAGGCAGGGAGTCAGGAGCCCAGAGCTCTAGTCCTGAACTCTGCCACTGACTTGCCATGTGACCTAAAACAGATATTAATCCAGTAACTTGGTCTCTTTTGCTTTAGTTTCCCTATCTGTAAAATGGGGACAATAGTGCTTACCTCAGCATGGTATAAGAATTGATTATTTAATCATTTTAAAGCAGAGACCTTAGGAGGAAAGGTAATAATAATATTGTACTTTTAATGTATGTGTAATTTATTAACTCATTTAGGCCCTTATTCAGGAAAGCAACCCGATTTAGGAAGGGACATAGGCCCCTGTTTCAATGCTTTCCTGAACTCAGGTCTTAATCACTAACAATGGAAGCAAGTATTCACATGGTAGTTATTTCTTCTTGTTCTTGCAAATTTTGTAACTCAGTTTTAAACCCAGATGCAAAAAAAATGCTCTCTTGGAATTATTAAACATACATCTTATGGCCCTGTACTATAGCATGACATTCTGAAAAATCCCCTATTTTTAATTTTTTTTTTAACTATAGGTTGCAAATCAAGCACTCGGAAGTTAGGAAATGCCAAAATTAAGACCTTATTCCAGTCCTTTGGGTGTGCACTATGATACTGACTTTAATACTCACATACTACTATTTTCTACAGGACTTCTTCCTCATTCCCTGAACACCACCATTCTGTGCAGTGAATGCATCAGGACTGTGCAGTGAATGAGGCTGTTTGCAGGATCCCTGCTTCATTTGCTGTAGGGTGTGTAGAGAATAAGGCAGAGGACTGCAGGAAGAGAAAGGATGGTCTTATGGGTTAAGGTAGGTGAATATCATGCTGGATAACTCTATTGTACCCCCACCTATGCCATGGTCTCCCTATGTGATACTGATTAAGTAACAAAAAATTCAGCTTGTGTCACCCATTAGGTGTTCTTCATTTTCTGGGTACCCAACTTGAAACATCTGGAGTCTGATATGCAGAAATGCCAAGAACTTACAACTCCAACGGAAATGAATAAGATTTGTGACTGCTCAGCACTTCTCGCAGAAAGCCAGTATAGTCTGTTGGAATGAGCACAAGGCTGTGAGTCAGCCCATCTTGAGTTCTAATCCTTGCTCTGCTACTGATTCACTGTGTAGCCTCTCTCTCCTGCCTGTACAAAGGGGATAATAATGCTCTCATCTTCTGATGGAGATAAATTCAGTAATGTCTGTGGGGCACTCTAATACTAGAATGATGAGCACTGTATTTACAAAAACTAGGGGGAAATTAATTGTGTATTCAGTAAGGCTTCAGATAGTCTGCATTTAATAAGAGAAGGGCCACCTCATAAAGGATGAGGATGAAAAATGTTGAACAAGTTGCCTCATTCCCTGACTGCCATTCATCCAGGTCACTCTGAGCCCCATGTGTACATCAGAATGGTAGCAAACAAAGATATAAGTGCCTAAGCAAGGTGCAAGCCAGTGGAGAACTGGGTCCCATCTATTTAACTGCACATGAGAAGCTACTATTAGGGCCTTAGTAATATCCCTTACACTAGTTAAGCCAGAATAGTGTATTTCTCAATCTCAGCATTTAGAACAAAGGCCTGTATTCAGAGATGCTCCCTGTGGGTCTGACAAAGCTCATAATGAAACAACAACAGTCACCATTCACTGTAGAGATGAGCCACACACATGAGTTCATGGCTGGCATTGGCAGGCCTCTTCTATAAACATCCTTGACATGCTGTTGAATGTCAAGCTAATATCCAAGGGTGACAGAATGGGAGTGTGGCCTGGAATTCTTGATTAGTATGTGCTGAAGCAGAAGGGGAGATATTTTTGACCTAACCAAATTGTTCTAAAAAACCACATACATAATGACCTCTTGTTATGAATGATGCTGTATTTTACAGGGTCCTTTTAGAACTGTTTGGCAGAGCTGACTTTTGCTCTACCACAAAAACAAAGTGATGTTTAAAATGGACAATGCCAAAGTTGGCAGGTCAAAAAAATAAATAATATCTGACCAGATTTTCCCCTGAGCTCCCATACATTTAATTAAAACATTAATGTAATGATTTAATATTTGTGAGAAGGGGGAGTTTGAAGTGTGCTGAATTTCTCTTTAAAAAAAAAATCGCAGACACTTATGAACAATCCTGTAGAAACCACTTGAAGCAGGAGAATGGAAGGCAAAATGGATTACTGGATTGGAGAGGAGATATAGTGACCCACCTATTCAAATACTGGACAGTTCAGTAATTACCAAAAATCATTAGTCCCAAGCAATGATCCAGGATGCACTATCCTAGTGATGTCACTACCACCACTAAGTTCTTCTGAAACAGGCCCTATAAGGATTAGGCGATTTTTAAATAATATTATACAATGCAGATTTACAAAGTTCTTCTATTTTACAGTCCAAAAGAGATGAAATAATATGGGAGTAGGGATAGCTCAGTGGTTTGAGCATTGGCCTGCTAAACCCAGGGTTGAGAGCTCAATCCTTGAGGGGGCCACTTAGGGATCTGGGGCAAAATCAGTACTTGGTCCTGCTAGTGAAGGCAGGGGGCTGGACTCAATGACCCTTTGGGGTCCCTTCCAGTTTTATGAGATAAAAATAAATAAATTGAGATATACCTATGGAGTTTGTTAACTTTGCAAAATAGTGAACATATAGAGAAAAAACTCTCCTGTCTCTTATAAGGGTGGGATTATGTTTCAGTGGGGTACTATGGTTCATGTGCCATCTGCACCAGCATAGTGCACAGTGCAGGAGGCAACAATCCAGGCTGGTCTGGATGCCATGGAAGCTAAAAAGAAAGGAGCGAGTTTCAGACAGCATGCTGACTGCTCCTCTTAGCAGGACGAGTTCATGACTCCTGAGACCCTACTCTCTCTCTCTCTCTCTCTGCCTTCAAATTAATTTCTGCCAGAAACTGCTTTTACTTTGTACTCCTCCTAAATAAATCTTTCCATACTCTCTCATGTAAATAATTGTCCATACTTTGTCTTGCTTTTGTTCCTCTTATCTTATTTCTTTTAGGGGCAAAGAGTAGTAACTCTTTGTAGACACAGAGTCCCACAGAGTAATTGCAGAGCATTGTCACTGCAAAACTGGGTCCTAACTTTGTAAGATACCCAAAACAGGGAAGTTCTGTTACTCTGTGTGCACAGCATCATGCAACTTAATATAAATAATCAACAATAATATACTATTTGATTGATCATGCTATTATTAACATTCCTGTTGCAAATTAAAGTGTTTTTTTGTTTGTTTAAAGTTTGAAGGTATATTGGGTATTTTGTTTCATAGGTCAACACAAATGTAATAATTTGAAAAGATTTACATTCTGGAACATATGTGAACAGAGAAAACTGGGCCTTGGTGCAGAAGATCTCTGGCTAACAGGAAGGCCAGGGATTGCATGGAAACATTTCCAATCAATTCTAGGGCAGCACTGCCTCCGGAGCTAACCATTGGAAAATTCACACATCCTGTGCCTGTCTTTCAGACTTTTAGATCCTGAACTCTAACAGTTTATCAGGAGATTGCGAATGGAGAGGGACATGAAGAGACGGTGCATATTTGGCAAACTTCTGTTGCATAACTATGATACTGAGCTCCCAACTCCCTTGCAGCCACATTCTCCACTGGAGTAAGTCTGCCTGCTGATTTGGTTTGCCATAGACATACATAGTCCACATCATGAGGTGGATCTTTTTGAGTGCTGGAGAAAATACAAATTGTCCTGCCCAGATGGAGTGAGCTGTTAGTTTTATGCTGGTGTTCCACATACATTATCACAGTACAGTTAACCAGTCTTGCCATGGCTGGTGGGATTTGGAGATGAAGAAAGACTGCCTGATTTCCCAGTTCCAGTGCCCTGAATTCTGGAAAGTTGATGCACTCTCACGTTTCAGACTTGGGTCACAGGTGCTCTGAAATCTTATGGACCATGTAGATTTCCTAACTTCTGAGACTGGCATTAGCATTTAAGCAGGAGGAAGAAAGATGTGCGAGAGGTTTCAGGATTCTTCATGACTAGCCAACAGTGTTGGGATCTGAGGACCCAGTCAGAGGTGTGTGTGTGTGTGCACCTGCACGCATGCCTATGTAGCATCCTTACCCAGCCGACTACTTTTAATGCCGATCTCCTTACAGGTTTGATGGACAGGGTTCATCTGGATCCCGGCTCTCGTTCAGCAGGGTGTAACTTCCTTATTCTCTTTCCATATGAATTTCCTTGGAGGTCCCTCCGTCCCATCGCTCCTTCCTGGCAGGATCACCAGGGCAGTTTGGAAGGAAAATTTTAATCATAAAATAATCCCCAGTTTCTTGCTACATAGCTGGAGACTCCCAAGGAATAACACAAATACACACAATATATTCTAACGAGTAACAGTTATGCAGGAAGTAAATATAGCATAGCAGGATAAAACAATATTCTCAGCCTCACCAGTGCCCTCCCCATGAATTTCCCAAGTCAAATAACCTGTTAGAAGAGGAGTAAAACTTAGTGTCCCGTTAGTAGGTATACTTCGTAGGGGCCCTTGATGACCTGTGACAATATCTTCTGTCCAGCAATTAGCAACTTCACTGACTTAGTTAAGTACAACCCAAAAAACTCACATGTGGGATAACAGGGTTAGTCCATCCGCAGGTTTAATAGACAGTAGATAATAAAATCCCCAAACCCTTAGCCCCTGGCTTGAGGTCACAGTTCTGGGAACTGGTGGTCTCCCAAACAATTTCTCTGACTAGCTAACTAAAAGATTGTGCACTCACAACTCCACAAATGATCTACAGGTTCCAAGATGAATCTGGACCCCTTAGCAACTGCAGAGAGGCTGACAATCTTAGTTGGCAGGCAACCTCTTCACTCAAGAATCAGGTTGCTTCTGTTCCCAAGTTTTCCTCTCACCATCAAAGGATGCAGGGACTGAGTGCAAATTACAACAACTATATTAAAAATCCTAGCTCCTAATCTCCTACCCTAGAGCTCAGATATAATTACAGCAGGCAGGCAACCCTGAACCAGCAGCAAGAGCAGTACTTGCCACTTGGTACCTGACTTTATCTAGAGAGATGAAGGACTAACTCAGCCTGACAGGATAGGGAGTTTTCCCGACAAAACTCTATAAACTGGGAGTTATCTGGAACAGCGAAAGGAAGAAGTTTAGGGCTATTGCTTCCAGGTACTCAGAGGCCAGTTCTCAGGGGGAACACAGCATGCAGGCCTGGGATTCTCAAGCTCACCTAACAGCGGCTGGCTCCAGATTCCTCCAGAGCAGGAGTGCCGGTGGCCACCCAGGCATATTGGCTTTCACTCCCCTGAGCTGACAGGGGCCCCCTCTCGCGCTAAACAGCACTTCTGCTCTCAGTTGCCTAGTAGACTCTGAATCTGCTGTTGGCCTCCTTTCCTTACAGGGACAGTGTGCCTCTCCTTGAGTTACCAGCACAGATACATTCAAGAACCAAGGTGAACTCCTTGGGGGTTACATGTGTTTGAGGGCAGTGTGATGATTCTTTCCCATATTACGAAGCACTTATATAGCATTTCACACCTACATACTATAAAAATGTTAATCTATTTCAGTCAATAAGGTTGCAAGGGTTCCGTTCTCTATACCACGGATGTATACGTATGATTTCTAGTCAATATATAAGGTACTGATATATCTTGGCAATGACAGAACCTCAGTACAAAGCAATTCAGATTTCAATGGGGAAGAGGTCAGAAGTTGAATTGAATCTGTAGGCTCAGCTTGGAGATTCTAAACATTCCTTTGTTTTACAATTTTCAATTTGCGAGAATTATAAAACAAACAAACAATGACAAAGAAAAGCAAAAATGTAAGTTAAACAATTCAGCCCTTGTGCATTGTTGCCTATTATTACCAACTTGGTTTCTGTTGCAGATGATCTGTGATGTTCCTTTGGTGCTTTATTATAAAGCTGATAAATGGCTCGCCAGAAACATTGTGAAAGCTTTTTGAATTCACTGTGCTATGGAAAACAAATTAGAAACTCAACTTGTTGCATGAGGGATCATCCTTCACAGCGTGGCCTTTACAATGTGAAACTAATTACTGCAAAGAAGATTTATGGTGTTTACAGTCAAGAATTCAGGGTCAGTTTGACCAAATTCATGTAACTTTAGACCTCAGGCTTGTCTGACACTAAATAGAAGGATAACTGCAACAAATGTAAAGATAAAAAATATTTTTTTTCTACTGAATTGTTTAGCTAGAGGATGGGAATTGAGGGTTAAACAGATCTAGATTCAAGCATTTGTTTTGAGGGATTTTTTTGTTTTGTTATTCTTTATTATACAAGGCAGACAATGCTGAGTTCTAGAAAAATGTGTTTTAATTTTTGCAATCAAATTCACATTAATCCACTAGATATTCAAACCCTTGAATATCCATTTGTATGCAACTATGCAAATTATGATCAAAATATGAAGTACTGATCTAAAAACATTGCTAATAATGTAACCAAGAGGTTGGCATTTTATCTATCAGTGACCTGAACAAACACTAATACAAATAAAATAATGTTAAGATTTTACCCACAAGATTTGACAATTACAATAGATTTTTCTCAAATATACACAGAAAGCAAATTATTTCATTAACATTGCAGTTAAATAGATCTTTTAAAATCAAGTATTTGCTTTCTGGCAATGAAATGTCATCCTACTTTTAAACTTCTACCTTGTTAACATGCCTACAAACATTTACCACCCTATTTACTGCATTTTTGGAAATGGTCATTGTCATCTGCCAACACCAGAAGAGTTGTTTTACAGCACAATATAGGCAGGTTTGCCCAGCTTAACAAGTGGTGTATACAAATTTAAGTCCCCTAATATGAGAAGAAAATATACTGGAGATGGTCTTCCAATAATTGGAAAGACAAGTTTAATGATATTTTTCAAATAAATTAGATAGTTTTCATTAGTTACCCAGTTCAAAACTATACACAAAATGGGTGTTTCTATTTGTCTTTCAGATCTGATTCACCCAAGCATTTAAGCATGAGCTTAACTCTAACTAGGAGAGTAGTTGCATGGGACTGCATAGGAACACACTGAAGTGGTTTGCTGAATTGGGGCTCATGTGGCTGAAGGTGAAAGATGTTGAGTATCGTCAGCTCCCATCAACACAAAGAAAGTACTAAGCACTCTGCATAAAATATAATTATCACAGTTAACTGTGGCTGCAATTCTGCATTCAACAGTTCTGTGGAGATAATAAAAAAGTACTCAGTATTTGCTGGTGAAAGCAGATACCCCCTAAAGTATAGCATATACAATACTGCCAAATCAATGCGGTCATTTCCAGATATAATGCCTTAGCCTACTACGCTTGGTACGAAGATAAAGCAATGTGTCTGGGACAGTGTGAATTTTGTCAAACCAGTCTGGTTTATCTCTACCCAATAGCAGTGCAAGCGTGATGAATCTGTTGGAGAGTGAGGAGCTGCTGCATAGCTAATCCAGTTTAATTAACTGAGTGTCTAACAACATTTCCCTTTAAAAATACAATTTACAATGTTTTTCTTGGAAAACACTAGCTCATGGGTTCAGCAATGTCCTGGCCATGACCTGAGCTTTTCCAGTAGCCATGCCAGGAAATGATACCCAATAAGTAAAGAGAATATTTTGGGAACGGTTTCCTCAAGGTTGTTTTAAACTCTCTAAAACAACCTTATGGATAGTGAGTTTCAACAGGGTTTGTCCCCTGTATCTGTTAGATGCTCTTGACAATCTCCCCCTCAGTCTGAAACTAACATATATTAAAGGCTCATAGAGGTCAGGTTGTAGAACGGGTTTAATTTCTCCAAGGCCAGTTCTAGTCTGTGGGATTTGGTTTTCAGATCCTTTTTCCTCTTACCATGTAACATTTTCCACAATGTTCCTGGGCACTCCTGACAAGTCAATAGGCAGGTGGGTGCAGAAATAGGCAGGTGGTGCTAAGATACTGGGGCTGCTGGGTGCTAGCCCAAAAGCTGCTCTACCCTGAGCCAGCTGAAGAGGAACAGCTGAACATAGGGACACCCAGGCCAAGTCCCCTTTTCCTGGCCTCAGCCTGTGAGCTTTCAGGAGGGATGGGTCGATGTAAAAGCCACTCTACCAGATTTTCAGTGATCCTCACATGCTAGTGAATCTGGCTGGGCATGAAGGTACCATATTGCATCCCTTGAAGGAATGCACTCTCTATACACTAGAGTGCTCCACAAGGGTCTCATTGAGGCGGGATGCTCCTTAATGTTCCCTCCGGAAGGTGCTGCCCCTTAGTACAAACTATGTGTAATTTGCAGTCTAGCCCTTTGTATATTCAGTGTCCTTTCTCCTAGCTTTAATGATGAAAAGAAGTGTTTACAACCTTTTACTCTGGCTAGTGGTGTGGAGCAAGGGTGCTGGAACGAGGAGAGGAGGGGACTAGAGGGCCATGGCCCCATCACTTTTAAAAGTGGGAGTGCTATGCCCTCCCACTTTTTACTGGCCACAAGGGCAAGTGATGGGGGTGGAGAGGAGCGAGCAGGGGGCAGAGAAGAGCGAGCAGGGGCGGGGTCTTTGGGGAGGGGAAGAGGTGGCATGGGAGCAGGACCCCTAGGGGAGGGGTGGCACAAGGGCAGAGGCTTGGGGACAAGGGGCTGCGTGGGGTCAGGCCAGAGTTTGGGTGCCAATTGCCCCTGCACTTTTAGGGACCTTCCGCTGCTCCTGGTGCAGAGCCAACAGAGCTGTGGGAGAGTGAACTGGAGTCTATTCTGGCTTATATATCCTCACCAGAACTTTTAATTAAGATCCCAACTCTTATGTATTACTAGCGATGATGTGTGAGCCAGCCATAACATAGCTTGATTCCAGGCTGCGTTTGCAGTGTTGACAGAGTAAACATTATTTGATTGTAAACCAAGCAAATTCTGATGAACATGGAGCCTCATAATGCTATTTTTACAGTTACTTTTCATTGTGCAATGCATTTTAATTAATTTAGTCTCAACAAAACGCCTGAGTGGGTGGTACGTATCATCTCCTTTTAGCAAAAAATGCAGGGAAGTTAAAGGGGATATTTTCAAAGGCACAAACAGGAGTTAGGTGCCTAAACCCCATTATTTTCAACCCCATTATTCGGCATCTAGCTGCCCTTTGTGCCTTGAAAATCTCTCCCCTCCCAAGCAGCTTCCTCGAGGCATAACCGGAACAGCCCATGTCTCTTGACTCCAGTACTGTACCTTAACCACAGCCTCCACCCCTACCACCAGCACTTGGCAAAGCAGGAAGAATTCTTGTTACTACATATGTTGCTAGAGCTGTGCTTTGTGTTTGCGTGTCTCTGGCACTTAGTTAATATCACTGGCTTCCTAATTCATCTAATTATAATCCTGCCTTTGTAATGAATGGAAAGAATTATTGTTTCTACCACATAATACTGAAGTCATAATCAATTGTTGGATAAGTTATCAGATCAGTTGCTGGCAGCTTTTGGCACATGCTAAAAACACCCCACCACATGGCGTAACTTCAGCAGAGTTGTCAGATCATGGTCCATGAGCAGCTCATACATGATTTATTCAAGTCCGAAATATACTTCTACTAAATAGTAATCACCAAGTCCTGAATGGAAAAGCTTATTATACTTTAAATATTTCCATAAGGGAGTAGCATTATCCAGTCCTATTTGTTTCTCCAATATTGTCAGAACTAAGTCATTTAATAGATTCAGTAAGAAGGATTCCAGATTAAATTAAACTGTGGCCATAAAAGGAATATGTTCAATCCATGTTACATAAGTGAATCTCTAATTAAAAATGCAACACATCTGGAAAAAGCAAACTGCAGACTCAAACTTTTCTGCTCTATTCTAAAGTGATTTCTTAAAGGAATACACTGTGTTTAACTATAGCATTCTTAAATGTCTCTCACAATACAGGAGCTTTCTTCCATGGAATGAAATCACCCAATATACATTTTTTAAAAAATCACTAAATTCAAAAAAGGTGAATTTCACCTCCCAATATGTACAAATATTTCCTAGAATATTCAGTAATTCTTGGGAGCTAACCAAAATGCTTGGGAACTAACCAAAATAACATTTCTGATATCTGCCATAATGCTTTCAAGTTGAAAATGCTGTAAAACCTATCTGCCATTTAATTAAGGCAAGGATTCAGTTTTGTAGCTTGTTATGAACTGAACTTTGGTAAGCAATACAAAATCTAACACTTCAAAACTTATTGAGCTCCATTTAAAGTTATCTTTCCCAGAATGAAGTTGTATTTAATAATACAGTGTCAGTAAACACACGGGGCCAGATCTTCGGGTGCAGCTAGCAGGTTGCGGTGGGGTACAAAGGAGACTTAAAACTCACCTTTCACTTCCTTCCTTCTGGTACTGCTCTATGGGGGCTGTTTTCCCCATGCTGATTTAGAGAAACCTGAGGGCTGCTTTAACTTATGCTGGACTGCAATGCCCCAAGAGCCCATAACACAGCCCAGAATTGACTAACCACAAGAGTGGTGTTCCCGCCACAACCCCTTTTCTCTGTTGTGCCAGCAGCAAGGAGATGGATTGGTGTAAGAACCTATATATTAACTCTATTCCAGAGGATAACCCTTGCCCTGGAGTCATCTTCCTTGAGCTGACTAAGTAGACTTCATGGCCAGATTGAACCATATTGAACCAGCAGCACAGCAGAAAGGAGCAGGCTACACTGTATCAGATAATCTGATTATGAGTCACCAACTAAACTCAGGTTGAAGAACTAATTTTGGTACCACCCAAAAGAGAACCAGACCCCTCTCTGAGAACTTCCTATTTGGCTGAAAAGTAATAATATTGGCAAGAGTCCCAGAACCGCTTATACCATGGAAGGGACAATGTGATGATGATATGGCAGTTTTATAATAAATACTATAACAATGTGTCTTGCAATGACAGAAGATTAATTTAGGCCTCTGGGTATAAAAATGTTCCTGTTCATAGCTGGTTGGCATATTTGTCACACTAAGAAAAATACTGCATAAGGTAGTTTCTATGTTTAGTTAATTCAGCCTCACTTCCATTAAAAACAAAAATAAAGTGCAATTAATTTTATGATCCTTCCCTGGGAAAATTTGAGGTAAGAAAATCATGACATTTAAATTATTTTTCTAAAGGGCACACTATTTCCAAAAACTCATCTGAGTGTTCATTTCCAGAATTTTTAGTGAGCAATTAGTGTCACTGAGCTGTAGTGGGAAACACCCTGATAGAGTATGAGTTGAACTATTAACCATCATTCTTCCCATGACTTTATTTCAGAATGTGACTTCAGAGTTTTCACTTTACAAGGAAAGAGTTTTATATCAAAAACACTAACAAACAAAGGAACCTTGCAGCAAACCTAAATGGAACTCCGTTTAAGTTTGTTTTGCTAGTTACCGTCATGAACTCCTGTCCCTAAATTACTCAATAAAACAACATCTAAAAGAATATTTACAACTTTCAGGTACAGTAGTGAATTATGACCCAAACAGTTAATGCTTCTGTGTGTGCAAAGGCAACTGTGCTAAATGCAAGTCCCATTTCTGTCCAACTGTTAAGCATACGAGCGTGTACTATTTGGCTGTACATCAAGAACAGCTGTCTGAAAAGTAAAAACAACACAAAATATATCTAGTTACAATCTGGAGGAGGACACAATACAGATTTTTTCCTTTTACCGAATGGAAGCATTGTACTGCCAACTTGAGGCTCACAGTGGCTTGAAAATTCACTGACATCTTTGCTAGCATCTTTAATGAATTATCTGAGAAGTCCCAGCCTAATAAAAGGTGCCCTTCACAATTAAGTTATACTTGAAACAAAGACACATTTTCCTGTATTGTCTTCCTGCCCTGTTTTCCTTCAGTGTTCACAAAACACATTCATTCTAGGTTAGCAACATGAAAACATTTAGGGAAGCGTGTTTGTGAGTGGGTGGGGAGGGGAGGAAAAATTCTAGTAGAAATTTTAGTATCTTGATAATCAATATATTTATGCTCTAGAGTCATAAGAGCAGTATGTTTGCTAATAATTTAACCACTGAAAGGTGCCATGTAATTTACATTTTTGTACATAGGATTTTACATAAATGTTTGTGGCAGAGTTTATGTGGCTTAAATGCAACAGGTGGAGTTTTGTTTTTTTTTCCCCAGAGAAAAGGTCTTTTAGAGAAAGAAATAGCAAATATTGCATATGGTTCTATTTCATCTAGGTCTTTGTAATCTGGGAGGGTTCAATCACAGTTAGCAGGCATGACACTGATTATTACTTATCCTGGTCTACACTGACTGCTCTGTCGTATTCAAACATGACAGAATTCTGTAACATAAACCAAGTGTTTTGGCCAGTTTCACCTCTTAGGTTTCTTCTCTTCTGGTTTTTTTGGCTGTTACACCTACAGCCCTTTCAGAGCACAATAAAAACTGGCCTTCGTGCAGCGAGAGATGGAATTTAACTCCATGAAAAATAGGCCAAGTTTAGAAGCGTGAGTGCATTCCAAACTTAATTTGAAGTTGAACTGAAAAATACTAGACACTAAGCATTTGTGGTGACGTTGACAACTCCCTTGATTTTTTCACAGGTGATAAGATTTTGGCTAAAACTGGAGCTCGTCTTGTGTCATCCTGAGAAGCTCCACCCCCCTCGCAAAGTTCAGCCCTGCTGCTGCGAGAAGCTAGCAAAATCTCTCCTTTGTTCTCACAGGAGCGAAGGGAAGGGGCAGGGGAGGGAGCAAAGAGCTATGTGGGCCCCGAGTCTCTAAAACTCTCTTGTCACTACCAAGGGAAATAGATGAAGCAGCTTGTCATTAATCCTGTAAGGTCAGGTGCCACAGGAAGTCCTACCGGAACACCCAAGGCATGTGGTTGCCTGACTGGCTTGCACCCATTACCTAAGCCAGGAAGTGACTCAGATAGGTTGTCTGAGCAACTGCACACACTCTGTGTTGCTGTTGTATCAGATGCCACTCTTGCCTGTCTCTTGTGATCTGTATTCAGCCCCTTTCCCATTTCCTGCTCTACTCCCATCCTTTTCTTGGTTCCTGCTTTGCTCCTTCTCGGTGTCTGACCCTTGCCCTGCCTCTGGCTCCTGCCTCTCCACTCCTGACCATTGGCAACTAGTCCCAGCTACTGATTCCGACTTCACCTTGACTCCCAATCACTTATCCCAGACCCACCCATTAGGCCAGACTACCTACACGCTGGTTCCTAACAGATGTCTCAATCTCAACTAGTTTCTGGAGAGGGCACTCAGTCACACCTGCTGAATCAGTCAAAATGGCTGCATGAATGACTATAGGTGAATAACAGCACTACAATTTCTTGCTCCATTCAACTACTGATACAAAAAAATTTTTTTTTAAAGAAAACCACCTGACTGATAGCCCAGGGAAGAAAAAGTTGCTGATAATGTTCATAAAAATACATATTAGCAACAGACACCCACAGAGAGGAGCACTGCACAAACAAAACCTCATTAACCCTAGTGACCACATGTTATTGGAGCAAGGGCTGAAACAATCAGAGTAAGTCATTACTACTTCAATCTATCTAATGTTCCAAAAACAACATTTTGCAACCAGCCACTGTAAGGAAATCACAAATGCCTGTAACAAATAAAGTATTATAACTTAATTCATGCACTAGCTGATAACCTCCAACAAAAATAGGGAAAAATTTTGATCTTCTTTACCTTAGTATAAACCTGGAGCAACTCTGCTGGCTTTAAAAGAGTTATTCTGGATATATGTCAGCATAATTAAGAAGAAAATTTAGATCTTACTTTGCTGTGCAGAACATTAGTACTCACCTAATCACCATCTGGATATGTCATGCAACACTGATATAGTTTAAAAATTCCTGAAGTGAGGAAATAAGGATTTATTTCAAGCGTACAAGAGCGATGTTTAGATAGTGCCTGCAGTTTGATCCATTGATAGCCGGAGTACTTATGATATGACTTGACATTGTGGTTAATCCTGGCAGTTTGCTAGTTGATGCTAAAGCATATCTAAGTGTTATATTAAATGTGAATGTACAAAGTACAATTTTTTTGCTGATTAGAAGTGAGTGGAATAAAAAAGCCCAAGTTCAGCTATATGTTACTTGGCTTTATTAATTAGAATATATAACCTATGCCCAGGACACAGATCATGTATGTGTAAACTGGGCTTTGGGTGTTACTCTTGGGTAGTTGCTTAGATAGGTTAAGTCATCCTCTCTGAAATTTTGTTTTGTGAAATGCCTCAAATTCCTCATTAGTAAAAGGGCAGCTGAGGCCTCAGAAAAACAGAAAATTTTCTTTTAGAAACAACTTGGATCAGACACATTTTAATGTATTTTTTTCTTTTATTCATTAATATTAATGACAGCTACCTTCATCTTACAGATTTCCCCTCACTTAAAAACAATCCTCTGAGCTCATAATCACATCAGCATACCAACCAGTTGTGATGACCTAAAAGCAGGATTGGAAACTCAAGGAAGGATTAAGCGGCAATACTAAAACTGTTCTAAGCAATCATGTTTTATGTAAATATCCTTAGTACAGTAATTAAGGATGTAAGAAGAGAAATACAGAATACAAATGATATTGTCGGAATATGTCTGATTTATTTTTAAATTCTTTCATGAAGCCATAGCAGCCCTTTAAATATTGTATTTGCACTGATATGATGCAAAGCTGGGGGGAGGGGAGATCAAAGAAAGTCCTTATCATTATCTAAAGCACAGGATCATTGTGTATGTCCCCCTATCTCTTTAAACTACTCACCTATACTTCCAAGGTAAACTGGGCCAGGGCCGCCCAGAGGATTCAGGGGGCCTGGGGCAAAGCAATTTTGGGGACCCCTTCCATAAAAAAATTGCAATATTATAGAATACTATATTCTTGTGGGGGCCCCTGCAGGGCCCAGGGCAAATTGCCCCACTGCCCCCCCCCAGGCAGCCCTGAACTGGGCTAAAGACAACAGGACTTCATTGAATAAAGAACCCATACAATGAAGACACATTTGAGCAGGTAGTAGGGAAGGTGTATACATTTTGGGCCAGAAATCAGTAGTGAAGTCAACAGAGCTATGTTGATGAAGATCTGGCCTATTTGTGATTATCCATCTCTCTTTAACAATACCACCACCACACTCTGCATATTCAGCCTGCAAGGATTCTTGAATAAAGAACATAAAAAACTCTCTGATTTTAATCCCGACTGTTAACATTTTGTTATTAAAATAACTAGGTTAAAATAGGGAAGTATTGTGTGGCCTATGAAGCTCCTCGATGAGTTCCTCAAAAAGATGTGTGTAATTATCTAACCCTGCATGACCAGAGTGATAAACAAACATGTTGATAAGAAGACCTGGCACCTTGTTCCCTACGCAAGCAGCAGACGGAGAGCTGCAGAGGGGAGCCCGACCATCCCAAAGAAGGAAGATGAACTACATACTCTTTGAAGATGTGATATCAGTGTTCTGGTAAATAGCAGTCCTGAGATCAAGCATATACATTTTCAAAAAGATTTTTTTTTTTTAAAAAAAAGGGGGTTGGGGGAAGGACATTGGGGATAGTCTCATCATTGAGTACGGGAGGTAAATCCTCAGGCTCAAGTCATCTATTCGAGTCTCTCTGGGAGCACCAGGCTGTGCACCAGTCATCTCAAAATAAAACATGTTGTCATCAAAATGCTAGGATTTTATAGCTTGGAGCTATCTAGTCAGGCCAGAATGCTAGGAGGCACAAAGCTGACCCAGGGTAACTGGATGCTTGCTGTATCTTTCATCTCATCCTAGTCAGTGTACTCCCTGTTCACTAGCTACAAACCAACAAAATTAACTGTAACCTAAATGGAAAGGATTGTCACCCCAAAGTGCAACAAGTCAGCTTCTTTGTGTCTTAGAGGATACTGTCTACAAGGATTGGCAGTCATATCCGTAGATGAAAAAGGAACAAATGTAAAGAATAGGGCTGTCAAGCGATTAAAAAGATTAATTGTGATTAATTATGCAATTAAAAAAATTAAGCACACTGTTAATAATAGAATGCCATTTATTTAATTTTTTTTGATGTTTTCTAAATTTTCAAATATATTGATTTCAATTACAGCACAGAATACAAAGTGTACCGTGGTCACTTTATATTATTTTTGATTACAAAGATTTATGCTGTAAAAACCAAAAGAAATAGTATTTTTTAATTCAACTCATACAAGTACTGTAATGCAATCTCTTTATCATGAAAGTTATTTCTACATTTGTAAGTTCATGTACAAAAAAAAACTGTATTCAAAAATAAAACAATGTAAAACTTTAGAGCCTACAAGTCCACTCAGTCCTACTTCTTGTTCAGCCAATCATTCAGACAAACAGGTTTGTTTACATTTGCAGGAGATAATGCTGCTCGCTTCTTGTTTACAGTGTCACCTGAAAGTGAGAACAGACGTTTGCATGGCAGTTATGTAACAAAAAAATTTTTGACATTTGTAAATTGCACTTCCACGATAAAGAGATTGCATTATGGTACTTGTATGAGGTGAATTGAAAAATACTATTTCCTTTATCTTTTTTACAGTGCAAATATTTGTAATAAAATTAATAATATAAAGTGAGCACTGTACAATTTGTATTCCGTGTTGTAATTTAAATCAATATATCTAAAAATGTAGAAAAACATCCAAAATATTTAATAAATTTCAATTGGTATTCTATTGTTTAATAGTGCGATTAAAACTGCAATTAATTGAGATTAATTTTTTAAATCATGATTAATTTTTTGAGTTAATTCATGTGAGTTAACTGTGATTAATCCACAGCCCTAGTAAAGAATATGAGCAGTTTGCTGGTGAGCAATTAGAGAGGAGAAGGCAGCCCACCTTATTTACACAAGTTCTGAACTAAGTTATAGGTATGGGGTGAAGTACTAGGGGAGAAAACAGCCCCAATGAGTGGTCAAAAATGGAAGAAAGAAACCAATTCTGTGACTCCATTTTTATAAACCCTTAGACACTACCAATTCAGTCTTCTACCCAGAGAAGATACATAAAAATTCTCTCTCTCATATTTTCTGAGCTACTTTCCTCTCTTTTTCAGCCAAGACAAACACACACAAACACTTTACAGGATGGTTGATCAACTGACCTTACAATTAGCCAATCCATCCCATACTGTCACCAAGTATCCCTGCCACCTGAGCTTAGAGAAACATTTAAAGTGTTCCATAGGGAATTCAGCCCAAACTTCCAAAGTGGAGGAGAAATGGAGCACAGACAAATCCTAACTAGAGAGAGAAAGAAACTGAAGATTTTAAAATAGAGGCTGGGGGTGGGTGGGGAGGGAAGTAAAGTTTTTATGAAAGAATGTGATAAATCCGCAGGTACCCAATTTCACATTTTGAATTCTTTGCATCCATCTGGGTTGGTTAGCCCTGCTGCAGGAGATAAAGAAGTTGGCCAAACCTTTGCCAAAACTTGAACGTGAACTGAATCCTTTCAAAGGTTAAAAAAAATCAGTTTAAAAATAAAAGACAATTCTGTTTGCAATCTGGTTCCAGTCACTAGGGGAAGGGCTGAAACACCCAGTCCTCTATATCTATCTGCCTACTGGGTGGAGACACAAACTCGTACCTACATTTTGAAAGTGCCAATATCCTTTAAATAGCGTAACACTTGCAGGCATTTGCATTTACTGGGTCCATGAGTCATGACTTACGTGTTCTGAGACTCCATTGATAGCCACCATTAGGGTGACCAGACAGCAAGTGTGAAAAATCAGGATGGGGGTGGGGGGTAATAGGAGCCTATATAAGAAAAAGCCCCAAATATCGGGACTGTCCCTATAAAATCAGGACATCTGGTCACCCTAGACACCATATAAATAAGTAAATTAGATGGATTAGATAAGTTAGATACAGCTACACAGAATGCTTGCAATTGAAACCTGCCAAATGCAGGCCTGAGTTAATGCTTACACAATTTTGCACATCCACAAGTAGAAGATGAGGGCTGAAAATGTGGGCCAATGACAAAGGCTTTTTTCTAGGTATTTCCTGCCTTACTGGATATCTGGAAGGAAAGCAGTTCTTTAAAGCCTTCTGGATAATTCAGAAAGAGAGCCAAATTCTGGTTGACCATAGCTCCAAAAATGAGTCCATGCACGTGGTGCAAAAGCAGTATTACTGTGTATCTGTATTCTGGTTAGCAATGGCCCTCTGTGCAGATTACTCTTGCCAAAAGCAGGAATAATTAATATGGGAGTGGATGAAAGCCTCAGCCAGCTCTTCGAAAACTCTTGGATGCAAGTTATCTGGACCTGCTGATTTAAAAATGTCTGTATTTAGCAGCTACTCAAAAGAATGTAAACAGATGTTAGTAGAATGGAAAGAGCATTATATGATATGACATCTGTTTTTTTCCCCCAAATACAGAATAGAAATATTTATCCAACTTGTCTGCCTTTTCGGCATTATCTAGTAATGGACCAGTATCATTATTGGGATTGTTTTTGTTCCTAAAATAAGTGAAACTCCTTATTGTTCTTAACTCTGCTTCCCATAGATTTCTCCTTATGTCCCTTTGCTATCCTTATCAATTTTCTACAATTAGTTTCTGATTAATATTCATTACTATCAACCTCCCCTTTCTTCAATTTGTCCTCTTCCCAAGAACAGTGTTAGACATGGCATCTGCACCAGGGAGTGTGCCTGAGAAAGTCAGAGCTAGGAACAGTGACAAGTCAACTGCCCTGATTCAGGGGATTTAGAAGCATATGAGATCCAGCATTTGGATCCAATCATAACAGACTGGAGTCCATCCAGAAAACAGGCCTGGGCCTGGTTGTGACATAACCATCCCAGCTTTTGAGTCTCATCTAAACAGAATTAAACCTCTGAGTCATTTGACAGAATTAAACCTCTGAGTCATTTAAAAATAATTAAAAGATTGCTGAAGACACTATTCCATACCGCACTATGCACAAACTACTTGCAAAATATTAATGTATTTGAAGGAAAATAGGAAATTTTTGAGTTGTAGAAGCATAGAAATGATCAGATGCTCCTGTAATATGACTGCTTAACTAATCGTTACCAACTGAATTTGAATGAGAAGTGGGCCTAAACTAAATGCCATCTCTATGCACCCTCCTCCCCACAAGGTTTTTTCAAGGTCTGGCTCGAATTTCGCACCTTGAGCCCATCTCTAAATAAAAAGTAATCAAATTTAAGATTAAAAATATAAAAATACATAATTTAAAAACATATTCCTCTGTTGAGAGCAGTCCTTGCATGCCAAGATGTTGCCTAAGACTAATTTCTATGGTTAAGCTATAAAGTTATGAAAATAAAGGTTTATAATGAAAATACTAACAGATGCTTAACTAAAGCAGGGCTAGCAGGCACCACTATAATAAATGCCATCTTGATAAGACAAAAGTTCATGCACCATCCTCTGTACCTACTGTATTTTTTACCGCAATGTTCTTGCTTTTTCAAACAAACGGCCATTTGAAACAGTAATAAAATACTTGCACTATAACCCCACAGTGACTTGCACTTCATATTTTCCAGTATACACTCAACTGTTCAGTCTTGCATTTCTACTGGTAGAAATATTTCCTCTGCAGTCTAATTTCAATAGCTCTCTGAACTAACTGTTTTTTCCTTCCAGAAATACTGCTATTAAATATAAGAAGTTCTCACAGAAGTCAAACAGCTAAACCAAGAACAGTAATTCCTGTGAAGACATTTCTCACACACACACACACACACACACACACACACACACACACACACACACACACACACACACACACACCATACGCTTCAGCTAGAGACAGTTCAGGATGTAGAGTGCAGACTTTTTATAAGACTAATTCTGGAAGACAAAGCGTTTCATTTTATAATGAGACACATTGTTTACAATGCAGCGGAGAGCCAAAGGTAATAAAAATGAGGCACTGCAACCGTGAAGGTTTATCCACAGCTGCAGAGAAGCTTCTAATTAAGATGAGCCATTTCAGCCAATGCTTGGATAAGAGACAAGGGGGAAATGCTACCATGTTGCCTTTCCATCTCCAGGGTTGTGATTAGCAAGGCTACGATTTTGTCACGGAGGTCACGGAAGTCACAGAATCCATTACTTCAGCCCTGGTGGCTAGGAGCTGCAGGGTCCAGCTGCCTCCCACAGCAGCAGCAGGGAGCTGTGAGGTACCTCTGCCGCCTGAGGCAGCAGGCCTCCAAGCTGTGAGCTGCCATGGGCTTCCTTAATTTTTTTTTAATTACCCATGACCTGTCCACGACTTTTACTAAAAATATCCATGACGAAATCTTAGCCTTAATGATTAGCCAGATATTCTTCCTTCCAACCCCACAATGATCCTCTCTCTCCTTTCTGTCAGGATAAATTCAATACAATGTAGAAACAACAACATTAAATGTCAGAATTCTCCCATTGAAGTCCGTGGTAAATTACTCATTGACTTCATTGGAAGCAGTTAGGCCAACACTGAATACTTTGATAAATCTCACCCTTACCTTTTTCTTGCTTTTCTTGGTTTTTCCATTGCATTTTAATACTTTTCTTTCTTTGTTCCCCTTTCTTAGTCCGCCTCTATCCCTTGATTCCTCTTGTGCTCTGAGACCTTGCCCACCTGCAAAGGAGTTTCTTCAAGCCAGAATCTCTACCTTATGCTGAGGCCTGTACTACAGAATATGGCCCATTTGGAGACTGAGTTCTTTAGGCATGCAGAATCCCCCATAGATCTGTTGCCTCATGGATCATGGCCTTGCTTTTAACTTCCTGGAGAAGCAGTCATTATGGAGTTACAAAATAACATCCCCTGCAACAACGTTGGCACAGGTGGGTATGTCAGGCTGTCAAAAAGTGCAGCCCTCCTCAAGAGGTCCCTCGCCCACTCACAGCCATGGTAGCACAGCAGAACCAGCAACCACGTTGCCACTCACAGCCAGTCTGCTGGATTAGTGGTAGCAGCACTTCTGCAGAACTTGCACAGGGCATTGAGGCTACTGGATCAGTACATACATGAATATCATAATAGGGGCAAAAAGTTGAAATCTCAACATTTTTTGCAAAATTAAAATATAATAATAATAATAATAATAATAATAATAATAATAATCGGCTTGGTCCATTGAAACATTTCATTGTGATCATTTGGAAACATTTTGTATCAGTTTAGACATTTTCCTCCCTCCAGCTTTTTACAGTTTTTTTTAAGGAATAAATTTACTAACATTTGTAAACAAAAAGTTGTTTTGACTCAACCCCCCAAAACTCTCTGTTTCAACAGTGTCACAACAAGATATTGCAACAATCTCAAAACTACTTTTTTTTGTAAACCATTTAAAAAAAAATCTTATGTTCTGCTGAATCCAAAAGTTTTGGTTTCGATGAATCAGCATTTTCCAGTGGAAAAATGTTCAGTCAAAAAATTCCCGATCAGGTGCCAGTTGGAACCTTATGCTGGCTTATCCCACTGCTACCCTCTACACCTATATATACAGGTGTGATGCACAGATCCCTTCCATGAAACAAAGGGCTTCCTGTGTGGCCAGTCTGCCTCATTCATGACCCAGTGGAGAGCAGACTTAAGTGGTGCGGGGTCTTTATGCTGGCATCCTACATCTGGGTGAATCTCACTCCTGCACATTATATTTGGCAAAAGCCCCTCATCTGGCTTCAGGGCATCTGCTGTATGCCCCAATAATATATTAATGTAAATGGCTACACCTGTAAAATGTGTAGCTTGAAGCAGAGTAGAAAAATATAAATGTAAATATGCAATAATTAAAACAACGATTACAATTCAGACTAGTTTAAACTGTCCCGCTGTGCCCTCCTCCCCCAGCCTAATCTAAACTGGTGATGGCATGTAGGGTACACGTAGCTACATGCTACAGTGAACTACAGGCTACATCCATAGTGCTGTGTGTAGCTATACACGTCAGTGAAAGGCTCTGGCAATGGGACACTACACTTCTAAATATACACTTCTATCCTGCTATTTATACCCATGCTAGCAGGGCATGCAGTGTGTACACTCTACATCAGCAGTTCTCAACTAGGCGTTTGGGATCCCTTGCGGTCCCCGAGCAGGTTTCAGAGGGTCCATCAAAATAAATCAGAGAGCAGGGCCAGAGTTAGACTCACTGGGGCCCAGGGCAGAAAGCCGAAGCCTAAGGGCTGCTGCCCGGGGCTAAGGTTGAAGCCTGAGAAAGTTAGCTTAGTGCCTACTGTGGTGTGGGGCCCTAGGCAATTGCCTTGTTTGCCACCCCCTAATGCTGGCCCTGGCTTTTAATCTACTGGTTATGCAAAAAGCAGTTGTTGTGGCACAAGTGGGCTGTGGAATTTTTATAGCATGTTGCGGTGGAGGTTGAGAAACTCTGCTCTACAGTCCATCATAAGTGTAGACATAGCCACTGAGGTTTTAATGCAGCTTTGCATCCATAGACTGCTCACTGACATTTCACTTGTTATTAAAACAAATATTCATGATGCTTAAGATGGTACCTGGAGTTTGATTCGCTGCCTATCTGCACACAGAAATTTACAACAGAGATACAATCCTGCCATTAACACAATTGTTTTACTATTTAAAAAGCACTCATTGTAAGCTTTTCAACAAAAAATATTATGTTAGTGCAACAACATTAAGGCAATTTAAAAAAAATTACAATGGAAGGCTAGTTGTTCCAGTCTGGCTGGACAGTGCACTGCTCAGTGAGGGAACAGAAAAGGAGGGTGTAGCAAAAATGGCTTTGTGCCATCTTTGCTGCTGCTTGATTCTGAAGCTGACTGGGGACTGGTTTGGTCCCTAGTACAACTCCTCAGAGCTGCTTTAAAGTTGCTCTACATTGGGCCTGGCTGTTTAGAGCTCCAAGAAGGGCATTCCAGTTGTATCCCCTTTCTCCCTCCTCAGCCAACGCTCAGAAGGATGCTATAGAACCAGTATACATTCTCTGTATAGTGGGAAATCTGTAGGTAGCCAGTTAAGTTAGCTTCACAGCCTTTTTGTGTTGCCAATGTGATGTCAAGGGGCTGGAGTGAGGTTGAAGATTTGGCCCCAAGTCAGGAAATTCAAATGCATGGTTCCAAAAACAATCATAATTGGAGCCCCTTGTGCATACTCAGTATTTTTTTTTTGTTACTGTTGATGTTTTTCACTTTAATGCTTTAAATACAAATAGCAAGAGCGGTGACTTTTGTGCTGATTCAATGCAAAAAGACCAGGCCAATAAACATTATGTTGAGATTCTGATTTTCTTTTTTAAAACTGGAAGACATACAAGCATTGGTGGTGTATATTTAATTGCACAATCATTAGATCTACAGGTATCTGAAGGGTGGAAACACCAAGGAGAGAGAGGAATTATTTAGCATGGTTCATGGAGGTTTGCCTAGGAGTAATGGTCTGAAATTAAGCAAAGCAAACTTTAGACTAAATATCAAATTTCCTAACAGTGAAATCTATTAAGCTGTGGAACAGTCGCTCAAGAGATCCATCATCACTTGAGTCAGATAAAACTGGACAGTACAAAGCAGTCGAGAAAATACTGTAGGGTACAATCCTGCATTGGCAAGATGATTTAAGAGGACTTTTTTTCCTCCACTTTCTATGAAGTGTCGAATTGTTTTTTTAGATGGGATTGCAGGGTAGCACATGAAAATAAAATGGTCTGGACCTCCCACATACATTGGCTAGCAATTCCTCCTTTTGAAGATTCCCCCCATGTTCTCCCTCCCAAACTTAATAGCGCATTTGAAGAGATCCTGCAGGCACGGAGGCTTTTTTGCTGGGCGCTAGTACCACCCCTTTCAAAGTCTGTGCACCCTGGCATGGACTGCACCCTACAGAGTGTGAAAACTTTGAACTTTTCAACAAGCCTTAACACCAACTCTGCCTCTGTTTGGTCCCTTGTACTAGGATTAACACAAGTATGTGTGACAGGAAAAGCAGCTTTGGTTTGCCTGTCTCCTATCCAGCATTCAGTGCACTATTTCTGAACTAGGAAGACTGCAAATCAGCACACTAGTTCAGAACAAACATTTTAAAAGATAATGATTTGACAAGGTATAGATGGAGATTTTTTGGTAGTATTTTCAAGAAAATATTTAATTTAATCTTGAATCTTGATTTTGTCCGAACAACGAAAAAAGCACAAAACAACAAAACAGGTTTATCTATTGAATTAAGACACATTCTTAATCTCTGTTAAACCAGGTAGTACAATTTATCATTCTCCCATATACACTAATAAACCTTTCGCTTAAAGCTGCTTGCAGAATTTACTGAAAGAATCAACTCTAAAGAATAAGGCCCCGATTCAGCAAGGCACTTAAACTTGTGCTTAAAATTAAGTGCATGACCAATCCCCATTGACTTCAGTGAGATTTCAGAATGTGCATAAGTAGTTTGCTGAATAGAGATGGATTACTCACGTGCTTTAAGTTAAGCACATGCTTGAGTGCTTCATGGAATGGGGGCCTGCGTCTCATAAATCTCTACTGATGTTGTTAATGAGAATCCCAAAGGGTAAAATCCATGTATGCCACTTTGGAAATTTTCCACCAAGGGTACATAGGGTCTTAATCACAGCAGAATCTGCTTAAGGATCCCCATGAAATAAATCTCCCTAAAAATACAGTAATGAACAATGACAAGCACATATTCAGAGAAGATTGATGTTTGGCTACACACAGGAAAGTCTTTCCAGAATAGATCGGAAGATTATTTTTATTTTATTTATATTATGCAACTTAATATGCTCACAAGAACAGCTTTATAAAAAGTGATCATGTCATAGTGGGCCACAGGTGACTCGTCAGCTATTTCTTACCAGGAAAAAAAAAGTAGTCCAGGTACAGTTCTCTGCCTGGGGGTATAGAACCTGATTCTATTACAAATGGTAAACATCAAACAGTTTTTGTCAAAGCACACAGTAAAATAACCCTGGACGGTTTTTGCCTTTGCCGCTAGCTTTTTTTAAGGGTTCAGAATATTTTGATGGTTTTGCAATATTTTTCATTATCAAGACATAAAAGGATAATAAAAAAAAGGGCATTCTCCTTAAACTTAGATAGCCAAGGGCTACAGACAATTTCCCACCCCAAGTCTTTCATTCAATAATCTTAAAGACTATATTTTGAATCAAATTTATATTAAAGGATCATTCAATTTTTTTAAAATCATGTTTATAAATTGATTTATACTTTAAATTAATTAAATGTAAATATTTTTAAAAAGCTAATTAATTTCCCCCATTTAAGCTGTTTTATATTTTGCACTGTTTTCAGGGTGATCAATTTTGTGTCTTGGTTTTTAAACAGTAGCAAACCGATCAGCACGGGTGGCGATGCAGTCCGAAATCAAAATAAAAAAAGAGCTCCAGCATGGACGATGCGGACGTGATCGCTGTAAGGGCAGGCAAATCTGTTCTATCAGTGCTCCGTTACAGAAGACGAAATTCAAAATCATTTTTTAAATATCTCCAGACAGACGCCATAGCAGGGACTCAGCGCACTGCTGCGTGACAAGCGTAACGGAAAGCCAAAGAATCAAATGGACGCTCATGGACTGGAGGACTCAAGCTATCCCACAGTTCCTGCAGTCTCTGAAAAGCATTTGCATTCTTGGCTGAGCTCCAAATGCTTCTAGGGTCAAAACAGTGTCGCGTGGGTCAGGGCATAGCTAGGCAATTTACGCACCCCCCCACCCACCCCCAGAAGTGAAAGGGAAAACAATCCTTTCTTGACTCTTTTACATGTCACCCTATCTTTACTGAATGCTGCAGATAAACGCGATGCTGCAGCACTCAACACCAACATCCTTGCTCCCCCCCCGCCATGGGTGACTGATGGTACAATAAGACTGATACCCATTGTCATCATCAGCCTATTGGCACATGGGGCAGTGCAAAAGGCCTGGTAACCATGCGCGTAGCATCGGTCAGGTCGATCAAGGGCGCCTGGCCCTAATTTTTCCTGGTAGATGGTACAATATGGCTGATAACCATCATCATCATAGCAACAGGGGGCTGAGCTTCATCAGCCCCCACCCTTCATGTGTAAAGAAAGGATTCAATTGCCCCTGGACTAGCAGCAGGATGCTGGGCTCCTCTCCTCCACACTCCTTAATGTCCTATGTGGACTATCATAGCAACTGGAGGCTGCCTTCCACTCATTTCTCACTAACAAGTATTCCTGCATTCTTTATTACTTCATCACACAAGTGGGGGGACAATGCTATGGTAGCCCAGGAAGGCTGGGGAAGAATGGAATGAACAGGTGGGGTTGTTGCAGGAGCACCCCCTGTGAATAGCATACAGCTCATGATCTATGCAGGATCTGACACAGAGCAGCTGTGCTCTCTGGTTCTCTGATACAGTGGTTCTCTAGTACACTTGCCCATATTCTAGGCAGGACTGATTCTATTTTTAGATACAAAAGGAGGGATTGACTCAGGAGTCATTCCCAATTTTGCTTTTTGCCCTGGCTAAGAGCAGCCAGGGGCTTATGACAGCAGCAAATGGAACAGTGCAAAGGACTGGTAGCCATGCCCATCTTATTACCAATTTATGGTATGGTAGATGGTACAATATGGCTGATAACCATCGCTGCTATCATGCAAAAGCAAAAGCATGCAGCTGTGTGCCACTGCTGAATCGCCTCTGTGAGCGGCATCTAGTACACATACGGTGACAGTCACAAAAGGCGAAACAGGCTCCATGATTGCCATGCTATGGCAACTTCCAGGGCAATCCAGGGAAAAAAAGGCATGAAATGCTTGTCTGCCGTTGCTTTCCCAGCGGAAGGAGTGACTGACGACATTTACCCAGAACCACCCGCGACAATGATTTTTGCCGCATCAGGCACTGGGATCTCAACCCGGAAATTCAAAGGGGGGGGGGGGAGGCTGCGGGAACTATGGGATAGCTACGGAATAGCTACCCACAGTGCAATGCTCCAGAAATCGACGCTAGCCTCGGACCGTGGACGCACACCACCTATTTAATGTGTTTAGTGTGGCCGTGCACACTCGATTTTATACAATCTGTTTTACAAAACCGGTTTATGTAAATTCGGAATAATCCCGTAGTGTAGACGTACCCATAGATTCCACAAACTACCTAGGCAATTTATTCTACTGCTTAACTATCCTAACAGGAGGTTTTTTCTAATGTCCAACCTAAACTGCCCTTGCTGCAATTTAAGCTCATTGCTTCTTGTTCTATCCTCTGAGGTTAAGAAGAGCAATTCTTCTCCCTTCTCCTTGTAACAGCCTTTTATGTACTTGAAAACCGTTATGTCCCCAGTCAGTCTTCTCTTTTCCAGATTAAACAAACCCAATTTTTTCAATCTTCCCTCATAGGTAGGGTCCTACCAAATTCACAGTCCATTTTAGTCAATTTCACAGTCATAGGATTTTTTAAAAAATAGTAAATTTCATGATTCCTGCTATTTAAATCTGAAATTTCATGGTGATGTAATTGTAGGGGTTCATACCCAAAAAGGAGTTCTGGGGGGTTCGCAGGTTATTGTAGGAGGGTTATGATACTGCTACCCTTACTTCAGAGCTGGGCAGCTGGAGAGCAGTGGCTGCTGGCCGAGGGCCCAGATCTGAAGGTAGAGCCGCTGCCAGCAGCAGCGCAGAAGTAAGGATGGCATGGTATGGTATTGCCACTCTTACTTTTGCACTGCTCCTGGCGGGGCACTGCCCAGCTCTAAGGACAACACAGAAGGGTGGCAATACCACAATTCCTCCTAAAATAACCTTGTGACACCCCCCCCCCCGCAACTCCCTTTTGGGGAGGACCCCCAATTTGAGAAACTCTGGTCTCCCCTGTGAAATCAGTATAGTATAGCATAAAAGCACACAAAAGACCAGATTTCATGATCCATGATGCGTTTTTCATGGCTGTGAATTTGGTCATGTTTTCTAGACCTTTAATCATTTTCTTTGCTCTTCTCTGGAGTTTCTCCAATTTGTCCACATTTTTCCTGAAACGTGGTGCCCAGAACTGGACATGATACTCCAGCTGAGGCCTAATCAGCGTGGAGTACAGCGGAAGAATTACTTCTTGTGTCTTGCTTACAACACTCCCATTAATACATTCCAGAATGATGTTTGCTTTTGTTTGCAACAGTGTTACACTGTTGACTCATATTTAGTTTGTGATCCACTAGGACCCCCAGGTCTCTCTTCACAGTATTCCTTCCTAGGCAGTCATTTCCCATTTTGTATGTGTGCACCTGACTGTTACTAAATGGAGTACTTTGCATTTGTCTATATTGAATTTCATCTTGTTTACTTCAGACCATTTCTCCAGTTCATCCAGATCATTTTGAATTTATTCCTATTCTCCAAAGCACTTGCAATCCCTCCCAGCATGATATCATCTGCAACTTTATAAGTGTATTCTCTATGCCATTTTCCAAATCCTTGATGAAGATATTGAACAGAATAGGACACACAACTGATCCCTGCAGGACTCCACTTGATATGCCCTTCCAGTTTGACTATGAACCACTGATGGCTACTGTGGGAACAGTTTTCCCATCAGTTATGCACCCACATTATAATAGCTCCATCTAGGTAGCATTTCCCTAATTTGTTTATGAAGAAGGTCATGTGAGACAGTATCAAAAGCCTTACTAAAGTCACACCTACCACTTCCCTCTTATCCACAAGGCTTGTTATTCTGTCAAAGAAAGCTATCAGGTTGGTTTGACACAATTTGTTCTTGGCAAATCCATGCTGTTACTTATTACCTTATTATTTTCTAGGTGTCTGCAAGCTGATTGCTTAATTATTTGCTCCATTATTTTTTGTGGTACAGAAGTTAGGCTGACTGGTCTGTAATTCCCTGGGTTGTCCTTATTCCCCTTTTTATATATGGGTTCTATAGTTGCCCTTTTCCAGTCTGAAATCTCACCTGTCTTCCATGTTGTTGTTTTTTTTGAAGATAATTGCTAATGGCTCAGATATCCCCTCAGTAAGCTCACTGAGCATTTTAGGATATATTTCATCAGGCCCAGGTCACTTGAAGACATCTAACTTGTCTAAGTTAGGGTTGATTTAGATTAACAACATAGCTTTTCCACAATTTCTCCACAGACTTACCACAAATAAAAACTTGTAAGAATATTGAAGTTCACTTCACCTAAGGCCCAATTCAATGAAATACATAAGCACATGCTTTACTTAAAATTAAGCATGTGCTGAAGTGCTTTGCTGAACTGGGAACTCAGCCTTTTGAACTGTCCTATTTTGAGGCATACACAGACTTCAGCATATTCTTCTATGCTGTGGCATATGACAATGTGCCAAGTCCTGATTCAGCAGCATGAATCTATTGGAGTTTCTAAAATCTCTCTAAGGAGTGTATGTGAAGCTTTTTCTTTTGGACTGGTATCTTCATACCCAGGTTTCTCCAGCCTGGCTTACTGCATCCATCACAATTACCTGCCCATCTTCCCAGCTAATCACAACTGCCTTCTTCTAGCAGCACCATTCATTATTTCACAACAGCTGCTGGACTGGCTTCTGGTGTGTTCAATTTCATAACAGAGGTTTGTAAATTAGAGTCCTAGTAATAGGATTTGAGTTCAAGTTACAGTCCTAAAATGTTTTATGTTGCTCGTGGGTCAGTTCACTATGCCATACCAATACAAGTTCAGTTTCTGTTTAGATTATTGTAAACAGAGCCTGAAAACCGAAACAGGGATTAGGTTCCATTTGTACTAGGTGTTGTACAAACAAACAACATAAAGACAATCTCTGTCCCAGAGAGTTCATAGTCTAGGACAAAGCCTAGAAATGAAACAACGTAGTGGAATCAAACACTGATTCCCCCTGAAGTTAATGGCAAAACTCCCATTGACTTTGGGAGGACAGGATTTACTCATCTCCCTTTAGCCCCCATTTAAGGAAATGTTGTGAATGATTTAGTTAAATACTGAAAGAGTGGGAAATTAAACCACTACCAAAATCTGGTAACTGCCATTTTTGTGCGGTACACTAAAATATACCTCTGCCGCAGCAGCAAGATCATTTCCAGAGCTGTGTATATTCTTACTGAAATTGGTGATGCTTTTGACAAAAGTCCTGGTAAACAAAATTAGAAACACAAGGTAGGTGAGGTAAAATCTTTTATTGGACTAACTTCTGTCTGTTAAGTATAAGTTCAAAAGTAGGGATGTAAATAGCTTTTTAGAAAAAGTAAACATTTAAATTATTAAAATTTTACTGGTGAAATGTTTAACCGTTAGGCTCCGCTGCCTCCTCACACACCAGGGATCTCGGCTGCCGGCCCCGTGTACCTGGGGTCCTGGTTCCCAGCTGGGACCCCATGGCATGGTGGGGGGGGACCTGGGAGTGGCAGCCGGGATCCCTAGGCACAGCAGCAGCAGAATCCCGCAGCCAGAGATTAAATGTTAACCAAAATACCTTAGGATAAGACAGTTGCTTATCGGTTAACATTTTACATTCCTACTCGAAAGCTTGTCTCTTTCACTGACAGAAGTTGGCCCAATAAAAGATATTGCCTCACTCATCTTGTCTCTCTAATATCCAGGCTACAACAATACTGCAAAACACGATGGTAAACAAACAGCAGCCATGCTTCATCTCCTCCTCCTTTGCCATCCCTCCTCCCCTCCGCCCTCCATTAGGAAAGAAACCTGGATTATGTTACAAGTGAAAATAAATTTCGTTGGTCTTGTCTAGTCTCCAGCTGTCATTTGTCATCTTCACAAAACCACAGCATAGTTTGTCACTGTTTGGCACAATTGACTCTGTCTGTTCAGAAGAGGTCAAGGACTGGAATACATAGGTTACTACTGAGGCACATTAGTGGAGCTATGTGTGGGAGGCTTATGCAGCCTGTGCCTGTAACATGTGCTGTGAGTCTCATGCTTTCCTGAGCATCTGTTTAATTAAATTAGTTTAATGGAACAGAAACAAATGGGGGGAGGGGGAGAGGGGGAAGAGAGAGAGAAATTTTTTTTGCCAAATGAGAAAGGACAAAATTGGATCCACAAAAGTATTTTATTATCAAGCTTCTTTTCAGAATGAATCAGTAACAATGGGCTGCTTAATAAACTCTTTAAGTTACATGAAAAAAGCAGTTTGTTACAACACTTGTCTATTACACTGAAAGATTCTGTACTATCATGCAGTGATGATTATCCTACTCCTTGGATGAGATCACTGATTTACCATCAATGCTTAACATTGGGATTACTGTCCCTAGGAACTTCAGAGATACTTGTATAATAAATAAGGTCAGTGTATCAGGCATGATTCCCATCACTAAATTATAGAGTGTTTTTCAGGCAGTTTTATACACTCACATAACACTCAAGATTAGAAGGTTTAGCGACCAAGTTTAAAAGTGTCATTTGTAATTATGCACTTAAGTACTTCGGGATTTAAAAAAAAATCTCAGTTATTGCTTTAATTAACTTTAAATCCCAGACAGTGGAAGGAAGTACCAGTCAACTTCTCTCTCTGAAATTTAAAAGACTCTTATTTTGTTACTAAACTCCAAAACTGAAGGTTTTATTTATAGTAGGCTTATTTTCAAGGCCAACCAAAGAAAGGCACTACAATCTGACAGCGGGGCAGAACTGCACTTTGTAAGGCAGGCTAGGAGGTTGCAACTTCTTTACAGATTTAAGTTATGAGGTACAAATGCTGGTACATAAATCCTTCAAGGTCTGATTTCACAGGTAATATTACTATTGCTGGGTTAATGCAGAGGCAAAAGCTCATGGCACAGGTAAGAGCTAAGCGCAAACACAAACACATCATAACACCAAATCATCAACCAATTACCAGTTAATGTTAGTGATGAAAATGTATAAGCATCATGCCTAAATGAAATTTTCTATTATGTCACCAAGGGGCTTTGCCATCATCACTGACCTGTACTAAAGACTAAATGTAGATGAATTCCTAGAATTTTTTGTTTTTGTTTTTTTAAAATTGGGTCATTTTAATTAATTAAATAATGTGCACTGCTGTTTTCTGTTTGCTTTGGCTGGTTTGCAACAGTAGTAAGGAGGAGAGAGAAACCAGCCGAATATAAACTGTTTGATTTGAAGGTTTGCATCTGTAAACTTGTGAGACAGCCTGAGGGATGTAGTGATAATTCAGTATCTCATGCTAGCAGACAGCATATAGATCAAAGAGAAAGAAGAATTGGCTGGAACTAGCTAGGACTGCCCAACTGTGTGAGGTACTTGTTAAAAAAAAAATTAAAAAAAATTAGAGCTCCTTTTGCTGCCTTAGGAAAAAAGACTGGGATTATCTGAACTGCAGGGTCATCCTTCCACTTTTCATGCAGCTTTGGATTTTTAAGTTGCAGCTATAAAAACCTCTTGCTGGCACGTGTCTGATAAAATTTCTGAGCAGCAGTGTAGAAAGAGCATTACTTTATATTTAAGTTGACAAAACTGCTAAATTGAAGAAGTTTTCTTAGCACATAATCAAAAAGGAGAGGGAAGGATTGTGAGTGCTTTGTGGTATGGACCACCTCTTTATGTGTTTATACAGACCCTAGCATAATGGGCTCCTGGTCTACAACTGGGGCTCCGTGGCATTACTGTAATACAAACAATAAAGAACCTCCACCACCTTCATTTTCACAGTCTTTTTCACAAGTTATGTAGTCTGTCCTAGTTTTCTTTAGTCACAGCTCATTAATCACCGCAGCAGTCTGTAACCTTCAGGCCATAATTTTATGAATGTCTATTGGATAGCTATCCAATTTACAGGCACAAATACTGTTTGTGGAAATCTCAAGTACTGAGGGGCACAAAAACTTGCACATCCAAGACTGTAGGTACATATTCAGATGCAAATTTGTCGCACAGTATTTACAGTGCATACAGTTATCACAGGAGGCCTAGATTACCGCATGTGCAGTCCATCTATGCCTGGACACAAAGACTATGCTAAAGCATCAGATGGCCCAACAAGAAAAAAGTCATCTCTTCAGTGGGGCAGTTCAAGGAGAGCATACCATACTGGTGATGCCCATTCAATTTTGCATCCACTCTCTCCCAGTGCACTCAATGAGCTAGGGTCTGGTTGCCTCAAGGACCACCTCTGTTTTTGCACGTCCAAGAATACTATGATCAACAGGAACGTTATGATTGGTAGAGCCCAGGGTTAAACTCTGGAGGAACCACACAACCGTGGAACTCTCTCTTGGATGAGCCCAAGTCTTGCTTCTCTTAAACTCAGAAAAACACTTAAGCATATGCTTAATTTCATCCATATTTAGCAAAATACTTAAACATATACTTAAGTGCTGTTGAAGCCAAAGGGACTCAAACATGTGCTATAAATTAAATATGTACTTAAATGCCTTGGTGAATAGGGATGAGACTACATTCAGGCTTAATGTTATTCATGTACTTAAGCGCTTTGTTGAATGAGGTCCTTAGAGAACAAAGGAAGGCATACCTGTTTGTGTAGACCTTCCCTTCAGTAAAACAGCTAGGGATATTTTTTATTTCTCCATGCTATCCTTCCCCCTACAATAACTAATAGAAATATGACTTGACAGAGGCAGGAGTTCATAATCATGCAGCTAAGGTAATTATAGCCCAGATACTAACATGATGGGGACATTAAAAATAGAGAGCTGTAAACAGGTGCTATCATATTACATCAACACGTGCTAGCACTGAGATAAATAGAAAGGTTTTTTCATTTTGCATCAAAACTTTATTAGTAACTATTAATCACTGGCAATTTTATATAAAAGTAACACCCAAGGGCCTCATTTAGAAGTTCTGGGCTCTGTATAAATACAGTCAGTATTCTGGACATCTTACTAGCTGCCATGTTTATATTTAGTAAAACAAAGAATGGTAAAAGTAGGGTTGCCAGTTGTCCGGTTTTCGACCGGAATACCCTGTTGAAAAGGGACCCTGGCAACTCCGGTTGGCGGCGCAGCAGTGGGCCAGGGCTAAGGCAGCCTCCCTACCAGTCCTGGCTCTGCACAGCTCCTGGAAGCAGCAGCATGTCCCCTCTCCAGCTCCTACACATAGGAGCTGCGGGGGGCTCCGCACACTGCCCCCACTCCAAGCACCAGCTCCGCAGCTCCCATTGGCTGGGAACCATGGCCAATGGGAGCTGCAGGGGTGGTGTCTGTGAACAGGGCAGAGCACAGATCCACCTGGCCGCCTCTGTAGGAGCTGGAGGGAGGACATGCTGCTGCTTCCGGGAGCTGCTTGCGGTAAGTGCTGCCTGGAGCCTGCACCCTGAACCCCCTGCTACACCCCAACCCCCTGCCCCAGCCCTGATTCCCCTCCCATCCTCTGAACCCCCTCAACTGCAGCCCAGAGCACCCTCCTGCACCTCAAACTCCTCATTCCCAGCTCCACCCCACAGCCCACACCCCCAGCCAGAGCCCTCACCCACCCCAACACCCTGATTCCCCTCCCACCCTCTGAACCCCTTGATCCCAGCCTGGAGCAACCTCCTGCACCCCAAACCTCTCATCCCCATCCCCATCCCAGAGCCTGTACCCCCAGGTGGAGCCCTCACCCCAACCCCTAGCCCTCATTCCCCTCTAGCCCTCCGAATCCTTGGGTCCCAGCCCAGAGCACCATCCTGCACCCCAACTCCCTGAGCCAGCCTGATGAAAATGAGCGAGTGAGTGAGGGTGGGGAGAGCGAGCGACGGGGGTGGGGAGGTGGAGTGAGCAGGGACGGGGACGCAGAGAAGGGGCAGGGCAGGGCGTTCAGTTTTGTGCGAGTAGAAAGCTGGCAACCCTAGATAAAAGCTTGAACTAAACGGCACCTCTCTCTCTCTCTCTCTCACACACACACACGCTGATTTTTCAAAATGCATGGAGCTATCTAAGACCATGGAGGCTAATACATAGAAATTCAAATACTGCTTTCTCTTATTTGCTAAGAATCTACCATAACTGTGAAAGTCAATTTCTAAACCAGAAACTTATGTTCATGCTAAAATTACACATGAACTAAATGTAATATATAACTATATTTTATATATTGCTATATATAATATTTTATAAAAATATAGAATACACATCCAGAAGAACATTCTTCTTATACATATATACACAGACAATAAAATTCCATGGAAAAAAACACACACTGTAAACATCAGTGTTTTCCCGTTGAGGGCAGCTGCTGTAATACAATCCATGGTGCCTGCTGCCAGGATTTTCCACATGAGTGCATCTCCTTTTAACCGCTGCTCAAACACTGGCTGAAAGAGGAGCTGCTAGACTGAACATGTGTCTGCACTCTGATGACAAATATATGGAACAGCAATGGAATGCTGAGTAAACCTTAGAGTTTTGGCGGGAAGTGAGCTGTACATATACACCTTCTGCTCAAATTCACAAACACTTTTGTTTCAGTCTTTAGTGATAGTTCTTTTACCTGAAACTACAAAAGTGTGCATAGGTTGTGAGCAGCAGGCATAAACCATCAGTGGACTATTTAAGAAATTAAAAGAGTTATGACAACATGACTTTTTTATATTTCATCTACGCTTTACATAATGGGATTTGGGTGTAGAGGCAAGAGGTAGTTATTAGACAAGATGTGGTCAAACCATTTGCTGTGGCTTAGATAAAAAGAAAAGAAGGGTGTGGGCAGAAATCTGTCAGAGACGTAAAACCTTGTAAAGGAAGGAATGGATTGCTGGCAAGAAGCTGTTCATAATCTCAACTAACTCTAAACCAAGAAGCCACAGATTAGAGAGAACTGAATTAGGTTTCCTTACACAAAGGGTGTCTGAACTGCTAAAAGTACAACAGCAATTAAGGAGCACAAATCAGCTTAAAAAGAGAACTGAGTAATGATGTGGAAAAAGTACAGTGTGCTCCCTTGGATTAATGACTATGTAGATGTGCGTATGGACACAAACACATATGTAGGCACCCACATGCAAGTTTTCTGATTTTACTCCTACCATTTTCAAGATTCGTGTGTATATGCTTTTCTTATGCACTTATCTTAAAAGTCTTTAAAATGTTATCATTTGTCTTGTTGCTGTTTTCCAGTTTTTACATCTGAAAAACCTTGTGAATGGCATAGCAGCTAATTGGGAAACACCTACCGATCTTGTATGAGAGACCACAACCGCTGTTTAAGGAGCATGCAAGTGCAGCGAGAGTTGAAGTGGATATAGTGCTATTAATTAAAGCACATACATATTTTTATTGATAAGACTGTTCAAAGACTTCCCTCCTTTCCACTGTATGAAAATTTTAAAAAATTGAATTAAAAAGATTATGAAGTGTGGGTAAAATGGTATGGAGCAGTAGCAGCTTCATTTAAGAACAGAAACAGGTTGAGAGCCTCAGAGACTGCGTAAAGTGTAGAATGGACTGAAAAATGCATTAAAAAGTAAGAATACACCTTATGGGAGGACTGATGTTTGTGAACACTTTATAAAATCCATACTGTACAAAGACATCTCACTGGGAATTGGGGAGGGAACAGGGACATAGGTCTAGAGAAACAGAGTAAGGAAAAGAATGACGTTCAAGAAACAAACTCAAAAAGGTATTTTAAGAAACTCGGGGAGTGGGGTATTCTGCCATTTTAACAAAAACTCTATGGAGTGACTGTGTAGGAGTACTTAATCAGTTCCAATGTGCACCAATCCCCAGGTGATATACAATATACAGTTATCACTTCCTCATCTTCTGGGTGGTTATATAGTATTTACCTTACCAGTGTCAGCTTCCTGTAGGTATCATTTATTGAGTGAAAGTACTTTCGGTATACGATTTCTTTCCCAATACTGTATAATGTCTCCAGGAAGTATAAAGTATCCCCCCGTGCACCTGTGTACTGCAATTATTGTGTGTCTAGACAGATCAGTGAATTGGTCAAACCAGTCAGGGAGAAACTGAGAGACTAATGGCTATTTCCTCCTGCAGAGGAGAAAGAACAAGAGAGATGAATGCAGCTACAGAATGTGGATGGCAGGGAGATTCCTGTCCCATTGCCAGACCCCTGATGATTCCAAAGCACATATAGCCCACAATGTTGCCAGCTCTCATCATTTTATCATGAGTCTCATGTTATCTGGTCTTCTAAAAGCCCCAGCTCCTGGAGTCTGTGATGACATGAAAATCTCAGATTTAATCTCAAAATATGTTTCTAGCCTTCATTGTTGCGAAGAAATGCTTGAAAACAAGACTCAAGTGCACCTTAAAATCTCAACACCCAAAAGGTGAAAAAAGAACCCAACATTTATTTAGTTTTAAAATCTTATGATTTTGGGGGGACTGACCCATGATTTTTCAACATGTGGGATTGGCAATACTGTGATTATTCAATCTGGTCCATAATAAACATGCATGGTTCAAATGAGTGAATGAAAGGATCTGTGTGCTACTCCCTGCTCTTTTACATACCCACTCTGGCCAGGAATCAGCAAAGCACTTAAGCACATGCTTAACTTTAAGCAAAAATTTAAGCCCCACAGAAGTCAACTATTGGGACTTTGTAGGAACTTAAAGTTAAGCATATGCTTAAGCACTTTTTGCCTATGTGGATTGAGAAAGCTACTTCCAAAACTCAGGTGTTCTTTATTTGACCTCTCTCCATTACTGAGTCAGGTAATTTTTAGGATGTGGCATTGGGGTGGGGGGATTTTTTGTTCAATTGGTCAATGCCAAGGATTATTGTACCTTGCATTGTACTATATTATTATTATATTTTGTTTTAATAGCTAACAATCCTATTATCAATTATGCATTTACAGCACACGTACTTGGAAAGCAGAACATGAAACTACAGAGTGGAAGCCCCATGTTGACAGAAGAACCTATGTGGGATATGATGACTGAAATGTATCGTCATAATGATGCTAATAAGCATCAATTTAGTTCAGCCATATGGATAACTGTCAATGAGAAGGGGCCTCCTAAGGCCTACATATTCTGGCCATTGTATCCAGTCTTGTAACCTTTGGCATTGTAGTTTGTGGCTATAGCACTGGTAGGGTTCATCACTACCACCTTTGAAGGTTCAATATGAAAAACAGAAAAAACAAAAGTGAACTGAAGGGCTCCTCACAGAATTTAACATTCCTGTTTATGTTTGACTATAAACCAGGGGTAGGCAACCTATGGCATGCATGCCGAAGGCAGCATGCAAGCTGATTTTCAGTGGCACTCACGCTGCCCGGGTCCTGGCCACCAATCCGGGGGTCTCTGCATTTTAATTTTAACTTATTTTTAAATGAAGCTTCTTAAACATTTAAAAAACCTTATTTACTTTACATTCAACAATAGTTTAGTTATATATTATAGACTTATAGAAAGAGACCTTCTACAAACATTAAAATGTATTACTGGCACGCGAAACCTTAAATTAGAGTGAATAAATGAAGACTCGGCACACCACTTCTGAAAGGTTGCCGACCCCTGCTATAAACCATGTTAATCAACAGGTTAGTATAACTAGACTATGTCTGATCTGTGCCCCTTTTATAAAGTAAAAATGTGGAGTTAAATATAACAATGACTTTGTACAAGTGTATGGTTTGAAAACTTACCACTGTCCAGGGAAGTGGCAGAGAAAGGAGGTTGAAATAGAAAAAGTGGAAAATAGGCAGTTGAGATCTCTAGAAGAAAGTGAAGTTTGAGGTTCCAATCCTGCAAGCTGCTGAGTACCCCTTAGAGATACTAAGCACCCTCAGTTTCCACTGACTTTAGGGACTTCTGCTTCTTCCAAGAGGCATTCAGCACTTTCAGGACTGGACTCTTACGGTACAGCTCTACTGTACTCTTTCAAAAATCAAATCTCTTGGGATTTAAGTCAACTTTAAAACAAAACGTGCGGACGTTACATTATAGGAGATAAACATGAGAAAACTGAAAGATCCCTGGGCACTTTGACGGTCCTCCTTTGGGATGCAAAAAATGGAAGGCAGCAGAGCAGATGCCACATGAGCTTTCCCTAAAATGCTGGACCAGTCCAGGTGAAACCTGGCTCAGTATTTTTAATCTTTCCACACAAACCTGTAAACCTTTGTATATAAAGTTCCAAGTGATGACTTCATGCTTTACTGGGATGAGGATCAGTAAAGTCTGCACCTCTGTAATGAACATCTATTATGTCAGCTAGAGACAAGAAGGTAGCCTGCAGGGGGAAAGCTCAGCATGAACACCAAGGGTCAGACGTGGCTATGCACAATCAGACATTTAATGAATTTCTGCAGACAGCTGCTTACATAACTAACAGCCAAGCTGTACTATGAGGCCTTCAGAAAGTCCTTTCTAAAACATTGAGGCTTTTGCTTGGTAGGGAGGGAGATGTTTAAAAGATAAGAAAAACAAAATGCTAAAATCCATAAGCTTCAATAGCTGTAATTACTTATAATAGCCTACAACTACATGGATTAAGCTTTAATTATTATACGTGGCAATGTGTCTGTTATTGAAAGCAGTGGGAAACCAGTTTTAACCTGTCAAATATGATGGACTCATGTTTTTCTAGTGTTTAAGGAGTTAGAGTTGCCCTTCTTTTTGCCAACAATATATTTATGCAATTAAAGAAAGTTATTTTATACTATTTTAAATGAAGGCAGAAGAAATTTGTCATAAGAAATTCTTGAGTTTAATTATCCAAAGTCTTAAAATGACTGGCAAGATTCACTTTTGAGTCATATAGGCTAATTGATGACACAGCGATCGTGAAGGGTAATACTAGTAAATGCTAGTCTAGTCAGGTATTCTTTCTTCCTGGAAATACAACCATGACACCCAGAGGGATTCTTCTTGGCACAGATGCAGTGAAGGATGCACAGAAAGAGAGAGGACAGGAACACATTTTTCAAAATGTCTTTTCCCCTTATTCATCTGTCGAACAGAACAAATGCATTGTCCAATCAGGATTATAAATGAGCACATGCCCAACATTAAAACCAAACTTCCGAAAACACACATTCTGGCACTTTGAATTACATCCCTGACGACTTTTATCCAAGAAAAAAGAACTACAAGATAAAAAGGCATTTCCATAATCATATGTAGCCATAAGATAAAGTGTGTAATTTCATAGTCAACCATCTAATGAAACAGAAGAGACAATTGCCAGAATCCTTCTCTTGTCCTCTGGAATTACACACTAATTTGCCAGCTCCAGCACAAAGCTGACACACAAACAGAGGATAATAAGGATTCTGTTCTTTTTAATTTTCTTAATCCCTTTGCTAAAAATTGGTTAGTACATATAGAAGAGCGCTAAGGCCCTGATTCAGCAAGGTGCATGAGCATGTGCCTACCTGTGAGCATGTAAGTAGCCCCACTGAATTTAATGGGACTACTCTTATATTTAAAGTTAGGCACATGTTTAGGATTTGTTGATTTGGCACCTAACAAGACACTGAAATGAGCTCAAACTGCTCAGTACAACTTAATGTCATCCATTTGACCAAAATAAACAATTAACACTAGTTTTCCGTTTAGGTTGGATTAAAATAAATCTCCAGATAGGCCTTTATTCTCTCTCTCACACACACACTCACACTCTTTATAAAGATTCTTTTCTCCTTCACTTTTAAACAATGTTTTAAATGGTGTGACTCTGTCTAAATGTCCTCGCCTTGCCCAGACTGTTGCAGGAACCATAAGCAGACTGGGGAAGCCAGCTAACATGCCAATTGCCCTTAAATTATGAATGTGTCCTTACAGAAGTGTTAACTTGAGGTACATTTCAAGTGTTGCTCCTCACCTGACTCCTATGGTGCTTTAAACTCAGAGCTAGCTGGCCAGATGGGTGGAGGAAGTGGAGGAGAAGGGGTTTGAAGCTTGAGTACTGCTGACATTGAGGGCAGGTCTACACTACAAGTTTACATTGGTGCAGCTGCGCCACTGTAGCGCATCTGGTGAAGACGCTCTATGCCGATGGGAGAGAGTTCTCCCCCTGGCTAAATAACTCCACTAGAGGCTATAGCTATGTGGATGGGAGAAGCTCTCCCGCCAACATAGTGATGTTTACATGGGGGGGTTAAGATCAGTATCACTACATTGCTTGGGAGTATGGATTTTTTACACCCCTGAGTGACATGTTTATACCACAGTAAGTACGTAGTGTAGACCAAGTTTGAGTGACATGCAGCGGAGACTCAGCGACAGATTGAGTTAGCACAACTCATCAACTGCTAATCCAATCAAACTGTGCTGCTAAGGTAATCACTGTAGGGATAGTAGGGATAGTAGCCAGAGTGGTTGCTCTCACTGGAGAGAAGCTTGCTTGAGTGGATTGACTCAGGATAACCCTTGCACTGTAAACAAGACCCTATATAAACTGCAATAGGGTAAAATCTATTCCCCCTGAACATTTGAAAGTCAAGGTGTACAAAGCTGTGCAAGTGCATGAGAGATTAATTGCATGCATCAGCTATTAAGGAAGGACAAGTAACCCTCCATCCCCAGTGACCACCCCATGATCTGTACTGCGGGCTGGAAACATTAGCTTTTGATCCCTCCCCTACAGATATTCCTTATCTGATAGCACCCAAAGCCACACTAAAGCCATGTCTACACTACCATTTATGTCAGCAAAATGTATGTAGCTGAGGGGTGTGGAAAAAACACCCGAGTGATGCAATTTTCACCAGCATAAGTGGCACCACTCTACGTCGGCGGGAGATCTTCTGCCGCCAACATAGCTACTGTCACTCACTGAGGTGGTTTTATTATGTCAACAGGAAAGCTCTCTGCCATTAGCATAGAGCAGCTACATGAGCAATCTTACAGCAGAGCAGCTGCATCGGTACAGCTGTGCCGCTGTAAGCTCGCTAGTGTAGACATGGCCTTAATCAGAATGGTCAGAAATCTTGTCTGCAGCAGAAACAGGCTCACCTAAAGTATACAAATAATAAAAAGAGGAAAAGGAACCTGGCAGGATGGGGAAAGGAAAATAGAAGGGTGTGGTTGGGGGTGACAAACAGGAAAGAGCTAACAGAGGAGCAAATCTGGAGTAGGAGAGACAAAGGAAAAGTGAGAAAAGAAACTAGCAAAAGGATGAAAAAGGCTCTGTCTATTCTGAATGATTCTGCAGTCAGAACCAGAATTTCACTTACCAGACCTTTCCATCAGAACTGGCAGCACGGAGTAAGCAATTGCCACAAAGCAACTAATTAAGTTATAGGTCTAACTTGCAGGGCTCCATGCAACGGGTAAACTGTCAGAGCACCCGTTACACGTACACCACCTGCATTTGTTTATGTTGACCTATGATTGCACATGCAAATGAAGTTGTTGTGTGCACAATAGTTGCTCATGGATTTTCACAGGTGTACCTGTTACTTGGAGTACTTTGTGGCCCTTTATGGCCCACAGTCTTGTTTTCCTCGTGAGTTTACAAATCCTTTCCAGTACTGCTGCTATATATCCATGGGAAAAGCTATACAAAAACTTGGAAGGTCAATAATATTCATAATATTTTCCACCTAAAAGATCTCAAAGCACTTTACAAACATTAATGAAGCTTCACCATACAGCTGTGTGGTAGATATTATCACCCACTCTTTACAGATAGAGAAATTAAATAAATTGAACAAGACAGCCAGCAGTTTTCACAGATTGGGACCACTCTGATTATACAGTATAGATTCCTTCGTGATACAGGCTATAGAATTCCACCAATGTGCCTCAAAGCACTTATCTATCAAGAATATTGAAGATGCAATAGTTCAATACTAATACTACTTAATATCACAAAATAACTGAGAAGGATGGATCAGGGTCAGAGCTTTGATTTGTGCTAGGGATGCAGTCCATGCCCTGATTAAAAATGGTCTAATGGTTAGGGTGCTAGCCTGGGATTCAGGAGACCTCAGTTAAATTCCCTGCTTCATCACAGACTTGCTCTTTGATTTTGGGCAAGTAACTTGATCTCTCTGTGATTCAGTTCCTTTCATCTGTAAAATGGGGATAACAGTCCCCATAGGGAGGATACATACATTAAAGAGTGCGACTTGCTCAGATATTACAGTTACAGTGAGAATGAGGTGTTTGTTACTTGCAGTTAGTGTTCATATAAACACTAATCAAATACTATATGAAATCCATGTAAGATACATGGACAGAGACCAAGCAAGAAAGAAAAAATACACACATTGGCAACCATCAGAAAAAGCTGCCAACTGCTCTTCAAATACCATTTTGAACTGGGTTAGGTTTCTCTCATCATGCATGTCCAATCTGCCCCTACCAGCTTATATTTTATTAGAATTCTGAGGCCAAATGGGGACTGTTATGACCATCCCATCTGACTTCACTTTCTTCAAAAGACTAGCCTGGAGCATGCTGCACCATGACCTGATCCAGAGCCCCTTGGAGGCTTCAAACTGTTTGCCTATATAGCAGCCCAGTGGCTACTTTAGTTTACACCAGGGATCAGCAACCTTTCAGCAGTGGTGTGCCGAGTCTTCATGTACACACTCTAATTTAAGGCTTCGCGTGCCGGTAATACATTTTAACGTTTTTTAGAAGGCTCAGCCCACCCCACGTGCCATCCAAAATCAGCTCGCGTGCCACCTTTCGCACGCGTGCCGTAGGTTGCTGACCCCTGGTTTACACTATAGGCCAGTCAGCTCCAGGGTCAGTCCTAGCATACTAGAGGTACCTATTTCTCATTCTCATGGTTGGCAGCAGTGTAGCAAAGCAACTGAGAATGGGGGCTACTAGCTTTCAGATGTACATTTTGCTCAATTGGTTGGGATATTAACTCTGGAGTTAATGATAGTAAAAATGCCCAAAATACTAAGCTTATTCACTGCTGATTATCTCTGAAGGAACTTCCTACCATATGGGGACTGCTAGTGGCACATGGAACTGTGAGCAAAGATTGACTACACTACTTTCCCATCCCCTAGCTGCCCCCTGGCCTATTCTTATATTTGCAAAACCTTGTTAAATTATGGTTCAAGCACACTCCTGTTGTACCATCTTCTAAAGTGGTTTCATTGGCATCAAATCCCCTACCCTACATCAGAGTTTTGGAAGACTCTTCTCAAGCCTTTTGGCTCCAGCCTCACTCGACAGCCAAACCAAATGAAAAAAATGGCTCTGTGGGAGTTGTGTATGAGCTGTGTTTTAATATAGTTTTTAAACACAGAGCTATGTTGGGTGCAAATGGCCCTTTGAAATAAGAATAGGAGAGGATTTTAAATCCAGGTAAAATATTATTACAATACCTTGGACACAGTAACTTTAGAATTCTATTCTTTCCCACCAAGCATTGTACGCCTCCCACAATTATCGTACTGGGCATTACCCAACTGGTCTTCTTAAGGATATAATGTGATGTGCAGCCAAACATTGAGAAAGGAAACTGAAATGAGCTTTCCTCAGTGCTATCATACATCCCATCCAAAATAAATAGAGAGAGATCTCCTGCACAACCCCTTCAGAAGCCTTTCACAAAAATCAACAATCCTTAAACCAAGTTTGCTTTCCAACTAAAATCTTTTGTCTTTAGCATTAAAACTTTACCAAGGATGATTTATGTGCAAATTTCCTGTCATCTCCCTGCCATGAGGTGCCATTGATATTTCAATGGGATTTTTGAGGGTGACAAATATGGAATGTACTGTAGTCTGAACTACCTGACATATCAGTGATTGGTTCCATAATTTTTTCCTTAAAGAACCCATTTTGCCCTCAGGTCAGCTATATAAATCTCTCTTAGCATGGAAACAACCAAGCATTTCCCAGCTTATTTTGCTCCTCTCTACATCCAACATCAATGAATTTTACACAAGTATAAGAAGAATGTACTTATAAAAATACAGTCCTACTAGGTTCATTTTGTCATCGAGTTGCCTGTTAACCCATGGTCAATAAAATGAAAGCGTAGCTACAGTCTCATATATAACATGACTGCCCTCTTGTGTTAAACTACAGCCTTTGCATTAACTGAATACTTGAAGAGCTCTTTATAGAAAAATTTGGTACATATAGACCATTTAGTGTACTATCTACGATACCTAGAACCCCTCATTTACCCCTTTCCTATATTAAAAAAAGTCCTGTAAGAAATGCGAGAAACTTATAGCGTCTGATACTATTACAAACAAACAAAAAGTTGGTTTGGATGTTTAAAAGAAACTTAATACCAGGGCCGGCTCCAGGCACCAGCAAAGAAAGCAGGTGCTTGGGGCGGCACGTCCGGGTCTTCGGTGGCAATTTGGCGGTGGGTCCCTCAGTCTCTCTCGGAGTGAAGGCCTCGCCACTGAATTGCCGTTGAAGAATGAAGTGGGGCAGTAGAGCTGCTGCCAAAGTGCCGCCCATCGCGGCTTTATCTTTTTTTTTTTTTTTCCCGCTTCGCCACTTGGGGAGGCAAAAAAGCTGGAGCCGGCCCTGCTTAATACACATCTACTTAACAAGTTTAAGTGTGGAAATGTGCATCTAGATACAGAACATGTAATAAAGTACTAATTTGTTTCAAATTTATACCTGCACTATGCATGTGACATCATTTGCACAGGCAAAACAACTAATTTGCTAAGTATCTGAGATTTGTAAGTCTGGGTTTTTGGGATATGTATATTTATAGGCTTTTTTTCATTATAGAAAAATTAGGCCTTCTGTGTAATTTACCCAAATGTACATATTTTTTAAAAATGTAGAAATTACTTCAAGCAGGTTATGGAATACTGAGATCTGGTCTCAGGAACTCCTAAGCTGGACATGCAGGACCCAGGCAGGCTTTGGTAACCTTTATACCACATTTGACCGGGGAGAGAAGGGTCTAGTATCTGGCCAGATAGGAGGGAAATGCCATTAGGAGGAAAAAGGAAGATTTCTTTTGCTGGCAAAATGAAAGTCAATGACAGTCTGTAGAAGGTTGCAGCAGATGGATGGGCTTGGACCAAGAGGTTTGTCACTGAGAACCCAGGGAGGCATCAGCCCCCATGCTCATGTTTCACGATGGGGGAAAAGGGGATAGGAAGGGGCACTGCAGGCAACGGTGATAATACAGTAGGGGAGTGTTGGAAGTTCTGACACATCAGAACCTCCCAAAATGCAAGGACCCTGTGTGACCACTCATTTGTGATAAAAATGCCTCTAATTTTCACAGAAGTGTTTGTCTAGTCCACATGTAGGGCTGCTGAAAGGCTGGCACAGAAAGTAGATCTGGTCAGGGATTTTCCACCAGAAAGTGCATTTGCACATAATGAACATTTTCCATGGAGAAAATTTTGATTTTGCCAAAATGAAATATTTTGTTTTGGGTCAGTTTCACTTGTATCAAAATATTTTGTTTTGTGGAACTGACCCAAAATGTTTGATTTCAAATCACTTCAACAAAACATTGAATTGCATTTCTTTATGAGTGCATTGCCTTGTGGGAGTTGTAGTTTGGTCCCCCATTCCTTCTTATGGGACAGGGTCCTTGGAAAAGATCTCCCATGCTGCAATATGAATTTCCCTCTGACCAAGCTGCATCATGGGAGTCATGCAAGTCTGGGTGCATCATGGGAGATGTAGTCCAGCCATGGAGCTTGGCTTGTAGGGAAGAACAGGAGCATCAGCCTTCCAAACTACAACCCCCACGTGGCAATGTGCCACAATTAGAAAATACAGTTTAAATTGGAACTGACTCAAAAGAAAGAGTTTCTGATCAGTTCATAGAATTATAGGACTAGAAAGGACCTCAAGCGCTCATCTAGTCCAGTCCCCTGCACTCATGGCAGGACTAAGTAATTGGAAATTGCCAGCACTAACCTTTGAATCCAGAAGTATTTAAGGGTTCAGAAGCCCTCCCAACATTCAGAACTTTTGGAGAAGGAGTGGGCATATCACCTCTAGCTCACCTTCTACAAGCTTTCCATACATACCAGCATCAGTTTGGTCATGTCAGGACTGAACTTTGGCTCAATCGCTCTTGTCCAAGACCTCATTTTAGCCAAGCATTAGGAAAGCAGAGAAAAATGTACCATACTAGCTGGGTGTGATGCCAAAGAGGCTTCCACCTGAGTGTCATCAGAATAGGGATACCATGGCAATCCACACAGTCGCTATAACTGGTAGGACTAGTGACATGACAGAAACGTGCAGAACCGGACACAAGTGCGCCTTCTGGACAGATGAGCAACTGCTTAAAGGCAGCCTCTGGGATCTCTCAGAGAGCAGGATGGAATGGATTAGTAACCATGATGCTGTTTGAATTCAGAATACTGGAGATTTCAACACTACAAACAATCAAATCAACAATAGCTGAAAAAGGACACTGAAAAATGTCAGTATTGTGAGGGGTGTGATGCTGGTAAACCACGTGCCAACTCTAAGGCTTTAGACATTAGCTAAGAACTGACAAACTCATAGCTGAAAACCAAATCAGCTCACCTGTATGTTGGTTTTGTTCAAAACAGGTATTAGTCTTATAAGAATGTATTTAGTGTTTAGACTCTGTGAAAGGCTTGTAAGTTGCTGCATGCATTAATCTCACTTGTAATGTCTGTATTCCATGCTACAAGGTAAAATATATGTTTGTTTTATAAATTGTAAAAATGCCTGCTTTGAACTCAGACACGAAGAGTGGCTCTTCCCGCCCATTCAAGAGGACTATCAAAAATTAAGTGGATCACCATAAGACAAAGGTTTTTCTGATTGCCCGATCTACCCATGGAAAAGTACGTCCCATGTGTCTGAATGCGGGAAAAGGGAAATAAAAATAGTTGACATGAAGATTTTTCATCTTTGTCGTTTGGACTCTTGTAAGGGCTGGAGCTAAGAAACAAAACAGAAAAAAAAAAAAAGCAGAGATCCCTAAGGTTGACGTGGGTTAAGCCCTGAAAAGACATTCAATGCTGACCGATTACCACGTCACCTTTTAGAACCATAGACTGAACTCAGTTGTGCATATATGTTGCCTGCTTTAACTTGTAAATAACTAACTCATTTCTTTTTCCTAGTTAATAAACCTTTGGTTAGTTTACTATAGGATTGGCTACAGGCATTCTTTTTGGTCAGAGATCTGGGGTAAGTGACTGGTCCCTTGGGACTGGAAGCAACCTGTGATTTTTGGTGTAACTGATCATTTATCATTTAAGTCCAGCTTGCCTGGGTGGCAAAATAGACTGGAGAGCCCAAATGGGCTGCCTGTGACTCCATGGTAAGACTGTTACAGTGATCTTAGAATTCAAATGTATTACTGGGTTGGTGAAATATTATAGAACATACAACCAGTTTGGGGTGTCTGCCCTTCTTTTGACAGTCTATCCTGAGTACAGCCCTCCTGGTTGTGAGCTACTCCAGACAGCATGACGAGGGGATTTCTGGTAGAGTAGTGCAAGAGGAGGTGTTCAATGTATTCATTTCTTTATTTCATAGATTCAGCATTATGGCCCTGTCCTACTGGGAACAGTACAAACCTATGAAAAAGATTGCATTCTGTGGCAGTCCAATGCAAATATGGGATGGCAAATCAGATGATACTTGTATGGTATTTGGATAATATGTAATGCTTGATGTAATAGAGGAAGCAAAATTTTGGAGGTGCCACATTAAGGAATTTGAAAAATTGTTTCCAAGTTTGACAAATATTATTTTACCTCTATGTCACAGAGACCTATGTTATTTGGCTGTATTTTGGTGTAATGCTCATGTACTAGGAAGTGGGCTCTTATGCAATTGTGTTTATTCAAGAAGTAGATTTTTTAAAAAGGGATTTTTTGGGGATGAAGTTTTAAGTATCAACTTGTGTTCATATTTCTTCTCTCTTAAAATACATTTTAGAAGAAAAATGAAAAAAAAACCTTTGTAATGACAGTATTTATCTCTGTAAAATTCAGTGGGATGCGATTTGTAGAAAAGTCACAACAACTTTTATGTAAGATATTTTAGCCAGTTTTAGTCCTGTTCCATGCACAGATCCCACAGCTGGCAATTTCTTTCAAAATTACACTGTTGTTTACATTAACTTTACCTACACTATTATTACAATAGGTAAACTACACCATTAACATCTTTCAAAATGGTTTCCTTGTAGACCAATACTGCTTCTTATTTCTTTCAGTTTTCTGCTCTATTCATTATACTATTCAGCAATATTTAAATCAGCCGTTCCTTTCCATTTTTCCAACATATTGCACTTTGCTATAAACGATGCTCTCTGGTAGAATACATTTGAAATGAAATGTTGTCCAAGTATTATAAGATAAAGATCTCTTAGGCCACTCATTCTATCACCGTTTATTGTCACACTGTTTCAAGGCTGGATTTGGTCATTGAATTGGATGGTTAGAGCAGGGGTCGGCAACCTTTCAGAAGTGGTGTGCCGAGTCTTCATTTATTCACTCTAATTTAAGGTTTCGCGTGCCAGTAATACATTTTAACATTTTTAGAAGGTCTCTTTCTATAAGTCTATAATATATAACTAAACTATTGTTTTATGTAAAGTAAATAAGGTTTTAAAAATGTTTAAGAAGCTTAATTTAAAATTAAATTAAAATGCAGAGCCCCTCGTACCGGTGGCCAGGACCCGGGCAGTGAGAGTGCCACTGAAAATCAGCTCACGTGCCACCTTCGGCACACGTGCCATAGGTTGCCTACCCCTGGGTTAGAGCAATAATATGTTAAATGTACTATTCTCACTGTATGGTGACATGTAATGTTTTGTTTTCCACCTATGTTACAAACATGTCTATATTTACACTGTTGCCCACGTTCCTCATCCTTCTTGTTCTCTGAGAAGATATAGTTTAAAATATTTTTTAAAATGTTGTTTAGTACTAGGAGCAAAACTCTCCTCTCCAATCCACACTATATGTTTTTTATTCAATCAGATTAGACAGATGAGAATTTTTGTTACTAAATAGTTCTGTATCTGATAATAAACTAAAGTGCTGCTGGTCAAGTATATATTTTGGTTTATATTCTGATTTTGATATTGATTTGGATTCCTACATCTTGTATCGATATCCAAGAGATACTCCTATTACAGAGCCTTCACAGCCATTCCACGTATCTTTGTTACATTATTTTAATTTGGTACATATAGCATATGCTCGTATACATCACTTCATACAACCCAGCATGAGTATTAGCACTATTTAATTGCTTGTCATATTTTGTAACTTCATAATATGTATTTTATGGTCACAAGCTTGGTAAACTGCTATTTATTGTATAATTAACAAAGCATTTTAAAACCTCCTGCTCAATTTACTTGAAGTAACTTTTTATGAACAGAGCAAGCACGTTTTTTCAAAAGTGTTTAGCACCCAACAGATCTTAAAGCTATAAACCATGCAGTATTTGAAGTAGTCTGTTGTATCCATCACATGTAAAGGACAAATAAAGTTATCCTTATAACTAAAATAAAAAGTTTCTTTATTTATGCTTTTAATTTTAATTCTGGAGCTAGATCAAGATAGTCATAAATTTAACTCAGTAAAATACTAAATAAAAATGGAACACTTTTATTGACTCCCCACAAAACGTTTTTGCACTTATTACTCTGCATGGTGTGAAAAACAAAATGATAGAAGTTAGTAAGTGTGGAGCTGCTCATTGTTATTACATCACAGGAGCCCTGTGCTTCTGAATCACTAAGCAGCTGGAGTCTGGTTTAATTACTTAACATCAATCAAGATGTATACCAGCCCTGGGGGACTAGAGAATGTAACATTCAACTGCAACACAAAAGAAATAGCTAAGCTATCTTTACTTCTGCCTAGACTGTTTGTACATCGGAAAAAGTGCATATTTTACTAGGTGAGCACAACAAAGGGTAACGAATATTCTCTTGCGCTGGTCTTTAAATTTATATGTGGCAAATTTCTAGCATTTTTCTACAAAGTTTTGATTTCACAATAGCTTGCACTGTAAGAGACAAAAAAATATGCATCCATTGTTTTATTGAGCATTGGTAAATAATAGCAAGGTACCCAAACAAAATGGTCTTAGAGCAAGTGACTGGAAGTCATAAATGCTGGGTTCTTGTCCTGGCTCTTTCCCCTGGAAAGCTTTCTGAAGAAAAGTCAAAGTGCAAGGCACATTTCTTTGATCATAAATGCACGGGGCTCAATACAGGAATAACTCAATAAAATTCCATGACCACCTGTTTTATATACAAGGTCCGACTAGAATATTTAATGGTCCCTATAGCACAGTGTACATATAAACCAACCAACCATCACACTGCACATACAATTTTTTCCCCCCTTTGTAGAAGATGAGAGAAAGATCAACACATTAGTCATGGAGAGTCTTGCCCACATGCTCGGGGTTCAGCTGATCGCCATATTTGGGGTCGGGAAGGAATTTTCCTCCAGGGTAGATTGACAGTGGCCCTGGAGGTTTTTCGCCTTCCTCCGCAGCATGGGGCAGGGGTTGCTTGCTGGAGGATTATCTGCTACTTGAAGTCTTTAAATCAGGATTTGGGGACTTCAACAGCTGAGTCAAGGGTGGGTGGGTCAGCTTTTGTGGCCTGCATCTTGCGGGAGGTCAGACTAGATGATCATAATGGTCCCTTCTGATCTTAAGTTCTATGATTCTATGATGTTTCTCCTGTAACACATTAGTCATGTTTCTTATTGCTTTACTGGAAGGGCCTCAGATACCCCAGTGCTGAGGGTGAATAAATAATCTGTGAAAAATAGCATGTAAATGCTAACATCTCTGTGTCTCAGTTTACCCATCTGTAAACTGGGGATAATTGCTACTTACCTCCTAAAAGGCTTAATTAAACAAAGTTTAATAAAATCTGTAAAGGATTTTAGATGACAGATATCAAATAAGTGAAAGCATTAGTAGCAGTAGTAAACTTGCGATAAGACAGAATTAAAACTCTCTGATACAGCTATGCGACATGTAGCAGGCTCTAAATATACCTTTTCAGTTCAAGCTATGAAAGTTGGTAGATCTCTTCAACCAACCCCGCAGCCCACCCCAACTAATCCTGTTTTCCTGAAAAAGGTTTTCAAACCATGGGGTGAAATCCTGACCCCACTGAAGCCCATGACAAAACTCCCACTTCTTTAATGGGGCTAGGATTTCAACCTTGATCTTTAACTACATTTCCAGATGGTAATTTCTGATACAGAGGAGCAAACAATTTGCTGTGAATACTACTAGTAGAAAATGCTGACACATTTTCATTGCACAGTTATTTAAAAAATAAATATTTCATTATTTCAAGTTTTAGGCCCAGTTCTTGAGCTGCAGACGAGCTGCGCTCAGCACAGCTCAGGGGGAGGACTGACAAGTGGCTTTAAGCCACTATGGCCAGAGAGCCCCCAGATCAGGGGGATGCAACCAACAGCCTCCAAGTTAAACTAGGGACACCTCAGGGCCACTCTGATATGGCAGCCGGAGGTCACTAAGATATTGGTGTACTTTCTCCATCTTTTTCCTCTATCACACCCCCCTGCACTGAGGGCCAGGAAGGAATGGTGGTGTACGAGCTACTACTCCGCTCAGAGATTCCCTGGATTCAAGGGAAATCCTCAAATTGCTTGTTAAGCCAGCTTTAAGGATACTTCATATCCTGGAATGGCCCCAAAGCAGTTGGAACAGACCAGAGGATCACATCCCTAGTGTGGCTGGAGTCTTACATAAGTGAGATATTTCTGATCATTTCTAACCAAAGCACAGGCCCGTGCAATTTTTTTTCCAGGCAGACAGAATATCTCAAATGAAACATGTCTCCCCCTTTGTGGCCGATTACTAAATGCATGGAAGTTGTTAGCAATATTTAGTGCAGAGTCTGAGATTGTGATACAAAATGATTCTTTGGATCAAACAGCTGAAAAAAAGAAAACTGGCCAATACACACACATAAGCACACACGACATGTCTTTAGAAAGGAAATAAAATAAGGGGAGGCATAAAGGCAAAGGACAATTACCAGCCATGCTTATAAGAAAAAATGAAGCCCTGACTTACTACTATAATGTCTATTACGTGTGACTGCTCTGTTTGCTGCTCTACAGAATGCCCTGCAATTAATGATAAAACAGGCCTTGTGCAAATCCTGGTTTAAATATTGTTAGCTGCATTTCAAACAGAATCCCTGTGACAGCAGAAGTCTGCCATTAGCTCTGACCACTTGAAAGTGAAAAAGCAATATTGGCTCAGACTTCACAAGGACGTTTGGAAATAAAAGAGGAAGATAAAAGCGGGAATCTTTTACAATATGAACTATCAAATCAATGCAAATAGGGTTTCCACTCACTGATAAACCTATAGAAAAGAGACAGATATAAGACTAAGTTGAGCACTGTTTGTTCTGGACACTATTCACTTACTTCTCAAATGAAGGAGCAGACAAAATACTGGTAGTGAAAACAGAGTCCACTAATAATAAAAAATGGCAAAGACACAAGTACAAAAATAATAATAATATGACAGTAACTATGCCACCATTGAACACTACAAGCACTGTTTTTTATTTTTATTTTAATTATATTTTGAAATGTCCAATCCCAGATTTTTTTAAACAAATGTATTTTACTGTAATAAAAATGTATTTGGATTATTCACAATTCAATTTTTATTCTTTTTTCATCTTTATTTTATGATGTTTGGTATTAAAAAATATAAAACTTCTTTATTAAAATATGTAATTATTGTATTTATTGCACTGTTCAGTATATAGGGATTTTAAAAAGTCATGCCTATAGTTGAAGTGTGAACATCATTTATTTATAAAATTTACTTTACATTTACAAGTACACTATCATATCTTAGACACTGATTATTTAAAGAGATAATGGCAGGTCACATTTGTCTAAAATGTAGATTTTGTAAAAATAAACGCTCAGATCAACTGAAATGTTTCCACAACATTACTTTTTTTTTTTACATAATTCTAACAGAAGCAGTTGTACATTTGCTTTTAAAAATACAAACATTCTCCTATATTACCACCAACTCAAACACTGCAGTGTTCTGTACTAGAATACTTCTAATAAAATACTAGTGCATGAACACTGAAACATACGGAGTATTCGATAACCAGGAACTAGGAAGTGAAATTGACAAATCATTTTCATTGTTCAAATTGAGAGAAATAGGAGTTAAAAAAATCATGCAAGTTTTTTAGAGTGATCACTATTTAATAAAGCAAGGCATTATTAATAACATGGATGGTTAAGTTTGGAAACTGCTTTAAGTAGCAACTGCAGTAAGCCATTCCTTACTGTCTTCTATGTCTGTGATAATCTTTTCAAAATGGAGAGGGAGGGGGAGGAATGTCAGAGAGACAGACATTCAAAGAATTATATTAACAACTATATTCACAATTCGGAGACTAAGATTTAAGCAAACTAACCTTATATTAGTTTAACATTAGGTCATACATTCTTACGACAGTTGGTGTTCATTTTATGCTCTTTTCTAAAATCCTTACTCATGTTGACTAGCACATTACTACTCTAGAAGTCCCACTGAGACCAATAGAAACTTTGAAAAATCAGGCTATTTATTTCAGGTGTCTAAATGAGACTGAGGAGCCAAGCTTTAGGCTCCAACTTTTGAAAATCATGGTCCTTATTATGGTATGGAGTTTTTTGACAAAAATGTTTCTGCGTCAGAAAATGCTGCTTATTCAAACCTGAAATTTTTTATAGGAAAGGGCTGTTTTTAACAAAATTTTCAATTAAAAAAAGGTTTTTAAAATCACTGGAATGTTTCACTTTGATATTTTCAAAACAAAAAATTCTGTTTTTCTAGTTCAAAATGAGTTTTTGCTTTGAAATTTAAGCTATAGTAAAAAAAATTCAAAAAATAATAGAAATAAAAACAAAAATTATCAAAACAAAACCTATTAATTGACCTGAACCAATTATTTATTTATTTTCAGTTTGTGAAAAATTTTGAGATTTTGACTTTTCATCCCAATTTGGGACAGGGACACATTTTTCTAGATCTCAAAAATTTTCATGGGATGGGAAGACTGTTTCCTGCTCACCTGTAGTCACTATATACATATACATATAATATTAATACTAGGTTTTACTTCACATTTAAACACAAGATGTTTTCATTAACAAAAATTACTCTTACAGCTATCACATGACCACTAGCTCAGAAACTGACATTTAAGGATGTTTGAATGTGTCTAGCAATGATAATTTCACTTGTATTGAATCCCTGTGCTGTAGACTCATATATAATAGTCATCTGCTCACACACATTAATGAAGGTAGAACCCTGCACTTTTAGTTTCAATGCAAAGTCCTCCCTGTGGCCTAGTGGAGATCTCCAGGATCTTGTATAATTTATAGAGCAGCCCCTAGAAATAATATGATCACAGGGAGAGACAGTTATATATAGTCCTCCCAAGTATCTGAGGTTTGCAGAATTTCAAACAGGGGCGGCTCTAGGTATTTTGCCGCCCCAAGCACTGCAGGCAGGCTGCCTTCGGCAGCTTGCCTGCGGGAGGTCCCCGGTCCTGCGGATTTGGCGGCACGTCTGCAGGAGTTCCGCTGAAGCTGCGGGACCAGCGGACCCTCCACAGGCATGCCGCCGAAGGCAACCTGCCTGCCGCCCTCGCGGTGACCGGCAGAGCGCCCCCCATGGCTTGCCGCGCCAGGCACGTGCTTGGCGTGCTGGTGCCTTGAGCCACCCCGATTTCAAATTCAGCAATATGTTCTATACACACAAGACACTAGTTATCAGCTAAACCAGGCACATGCAGCATTGGGGAAAGAACCCAGGATGTTTGGCTCCAAAAGTATAAGCCTACTCTACTTGATGTAAAAGAGAGAGTCTAGTACCTTAGTGGTGTACAAACCAGTCACAAAAAGGAGGCTAGATCAAGTAATCTATTAATCTAAGGCCTGGTCTACACTAGGGTGTGGGGTCGAACTAAGGTACGCGACTTCAGCTACACGAATAGCGTAGCTGAAGTCGAACTACCTTAGTTCGAACTTCTTACCTGTCCAGACGCCGCGGGATCGAAGTCCGCAGCTCCCCCATCGACTCTGCCACCGCCGTTCGCGGTGGTGGAGTTCCGGAGTCGACGGGAGTGCGTTCGGAGTGAGCAAGCTCCAGTTCCAAAAAAAATCAATTTACTATACAGCTCTCAAATACCTAGAAGACCAAGAAGCAAAGCTCTATCTACAAGGCACAAAGTTTTGATCTATTTTTTTTGTTTTGTTTTTTTGAACCACCGTGTTCTCCCTGGGGGAGGTGCACCGTGCCCAGAAGTACTGCAATACCAGGCTGATGCATGGAGTGGATGGAGCAAGCTCCTATTCCAACTCCCTGCTCCAAAAATCAATTTAATATACAGTCCTCAAATAAAGGACATATCAGATATTAAACTGATAAGAACAGATTTAAATTTTATTAGAGAATATTTAAAATAAACGATACAAAGTGTTTGATGCGTCAGTTATTGTGTCATTGGGGGTTACATACAGATTGTGGGGGGATGTTAACGTTTTGGTGTTAGGCAGCACATACATATACATAGTCTGTCAGATTATGTCTAGATTAGACGCGATAGTTCGAACTCCGAGAAGTCGAACGCTACCCGTCGACCCGGCCGTAAGTATGGACGTACCCTAAGAGATTAAATTTTCTGCACTTTTTTTCTACTTTTCAAACCAAGCTCTATTAGCCAATACATTACAAGCTGACTACAGAACTAGCACTCTACACAAACTAGCATCCAAGTAACATTTATATTTCCTCTTACAATCGGACACTGTTCTTCACAAGTCATTCAACCTCACCTACAGTTGCCTGTATACTTAAAATGAGTATATAAATCATCCCTTTTCCCCATTAATACAGGCTCATCTGGGAAAAAAGACTGAGGACTTATTGTCATCTACCTAAAGATTATAATTAACAACTGGAAAATCACTGACTATTTACATACTCAGAACTGGGTAAACATGGTCCATTAGCTGATTAGCTGTTGAATGGCGGGTGCGGGGGAGGGAAGCTAGAACAAATAAAAGCATGAAGAAATAAATGAGGGAAATGATCTTATTTTTCAGATCATTTGGAATTGGAAACCACTTCAGAGATAACTCACAGCACCATTTTTGTTTGTTTTAGCCCTAAATAAGGTCACGAATGATAACTATATCAGAATGTATATGGAGTTTAAAGAGGAGAGAAATACCCAAAACAACCAGTCTCCCTGCTGCCCATCTGTTTCACTCATTTGGCTTATTTTCCTGTGCATGCTTAGTTTTATAAATTTATTTTTATAGTTTCAATTATTGTGATTTGTAAAGTTAAAAAAAGCATTACAATGACATTTACATTTGAAATTGACATGACAAGAACAAGTCCCTTTGTGGGGGAGACTGAACTATAAGTAACACTCTTTTTGTCAATGTTCTTTCAAAGAGGGAAAAACAATTAAAACAAAACAAATCACAGGGTACAAAGAGGAGCAGAAGAGGATAGGGAAACATGCCAGTTAGAGAGGAGAAGAAAAGGACAGGTCCAAAGAAGAACTATGATATTACTATTGCTGAGATTTACTTTTTTTTTAAATAGAAGAACCACTGCCCACAAAGTTATGTAAACAGTCAAAATATCCATGAGACGCATAATTTTGTACAACATTCTATTTAACACATTGCTATGCTGCTCAGTAGGTTCATTTTACAGGTGAGATTTGACAGCTACACACACACACACACAGGAACTGTGGCATCTCAGACTGGATGTTCCTGCTTATGAAGCCTTTCTTGTTCTCAAGGTATGGAAAGATGGAGACAAGCAATGGAATCACTGTCCCTTGCAATCATATTGTACATTTCTATGCCTGGTTATAGGTCTATATTTGCAGTTTGTTAACCATGTTCTTGGTTGAAGACTGAGGCTCAAACTTAACCTTGTATATCGATTCTCTCAAGTATTTATGAATTTTTCAATTAGAGTTTTCTAAACAAATATCCTGATACAGCAATCCTTCCCTATGCAATACCCCCCTGGAAAGATCATAGAATTGGGCATCAGTAATTAGCTTATTCATCTCCAGAGAAATACTTTTATAATATATATTTAGGCCTTAATCCCACAAAGATTTACACACAACTAACTTTATGTAGATGAATAGTCCTATTAAGTTCAGTGGGACTGCTCACTTGCCTAAAGTTAACTAAGTGCATAAATCTTTGCAGGGCCAGGACCTTAGATATTTATTAATTGTAAAGAGATTTTAAGGCTATGCCTAGCATGCTAAAAAGTGCAATACTAGAGATTCTGAGGTATAAAAGGTTACTATCCATCCAAAGTAAGTGAGACAAATAGAAATGTAGCCATATTATTTTTAATATGAATGTTGCCAAGTACTTCTGCTAATAGTACAGTAGGTAACCTACATTTTTTGCCACAGGATTTACATTGCCTGTCAAAAGGAAGTATTTTTATACTCTGAGGTAAAATCAATTTCCAGGTATGTTGCCAATCATATGTCTCCAATTAACAGAGCAAGTCTTACTCATGCTTTTGTGGCTTATAGAATCAAAATCTATTCTGGGGCTCATTTCCAGAGTCTTCTGGAGAAACTAACTCATATGTTATGAGGGGTCTATAATTCAACAGCACATATTCTTACTAATTCCAAATCCATGCATCCCTGGATTAAGAGATACTATTTGTTATGCACCTGGGCTTTGAAATGGTCTTCACACCACTGTTTCTTCTACAGAATATAGATTGCTATTAAAGTCTAAGCTGCAGTTTCGTTTGATCTGACTTTTCCACACTAATTAGTTTTATAGTTAGCTCTTTTTGTAATGTATTCTGGAATACATAATTGCATGACAGGTGCTATATCAATACAGACTGTTAAATATGAAGCACCATTTTTTAAATATATGTTAAAGAAAATGGACTTTAAGGAAGTAAAAGACATTCATAACCACAGCCACGAATACATAGAAAAAGCACATTTCTGGATTCCCTTGGGAAATAAATCATAATTTTCAACTGTGGCAACTTAAGACATACATATGACAAAGATCTGTTACCACAAACCACTTGTGTTTTTATATCGCAAATTGTACAATGGGTGTGGAGTGGGCACTTGTTAGATGGTATGTATATTGCTCAGTCCTAAATTTCACGTCTAACATTATATCCAGACACCAAACTTTCAGGTCCTACACATGGAATGGATGACATGTAACAATTTTATATACATTTGCTCCTTACAGTCTTTGAAGGGAAGAATGAGAAAGAAGCATGTGTCCAAATAACGCAAGGAAAAGTCCAATCAAATGTTTAGTAGTACCATACCTTGCTTTAGGATCATAGTATCAAATGCATACTGAAATGCAACACAGCAGCTTGTTTTTGAATAATCCACATAAGCACACCTCTTGTTTCACTAACAAAGCCAAGCATAAATATTTGGGTCCCTCCCCAAATATTTGATCAGATTTATTACTTGACATACACAACACTTGATAGTTACAAAACTGTGAAAGTTTCAATGTACAAATCATCCTCCTTGTTCGATGTCCTCTCATTTTTAGGAATACTTTATGTTTTTCAGGACATATATGCATTGCATTATAAGTGATATGCGCAACGTCTAAATGAAACAAAACTTTAAAAATCTGTTAACATCCATTGTCTAAGGCTATTACGTTCTTGGTAATTTGAAACAAGATTTTTTTAAAGAAAAAAAAAGTCCTACCCATTTGTATCTCTCTTTAGCAAACTGTCTTTCATTGTTAACATTAGAGAAGCTCAATATCATAATCTATATAAAGAGGTATATTCTGCAGCACTTCGGCACTCACAACTAGAGCATCTGCAGGATTATACCACAGATTCTGATTGAGGAATTAGGAAGTAAAAATGAGAAACAAGCATGCTACTAACAAACTAGGTTGCCAATGTAATGAGAGAATCTTCAGCTGATGAATGTATACGTGCAGAATTCTGTTGCAAGTTTTCATAAATTAAAAAAACTTTCTGAAATGTAACACCAGTTAAGTGATCTAATTATAAGCATACCATTTTATTGCGGAGTGACTCCCAAGTCCAAGGAGGATACTCAGAAGATCTTGACCCCAAAACTTGTTTTAAAAGAAACAAGTCCATGACTCGTGTGGTGAATTAAAACAAAATATGGAAAGGAAAATGTCAGATCTGGTTTTGCTCCTCAGTTATTCCTGCCTGAAGGCCTATGAAAATTTATTACTTCCTCCTTCTGATTGAGCAAATAAGAAATCTTTCAGCACAAGATTCTCACATTTCTCCTCCCACAAGTACATGAGTGTTTAAAGTTTAGCTGACAATGTAGACTTTTTGTTTGCTGTAAAATTCTGCCATTCTCGCAAAAGAGGCTTACTTAGTGGGGGAGGTGGAGCAGTTAGTGTTTGTTGCGCCACAGTCAGGAGAGACAGTGCCAGTACCATCAGTGGTTGAATCTCCCAATGGTCGCCTTTTATTGGTGCCATCAGTTCCAGTGTTGCTGCGCTGCCAGAGTGCAGTCTGGTTCCGATAAAGTCCTGGGATTTGTGGACTTTCTTGTCATGACCCTGAGACTTAAGATATTCTAAATTCTCATGGGCTAAGCAGGAAGATCTTGCTCAACTTAAGCTGGGTTGGATCAGACCTCTTTGAAGTCAACTTAGAGAAAGGTCTTTCTCATGCTTATCAGAGCGTTCCCTGCCTTCCCGATAAGACCCCAATGGGGGATCTGTGGGAGCAGATTTCCTCGCTCCTAACTCAAACCTCATGGCACAGGAAACAGACTCCTTGCTGAGTCAGGCCAGGTCCCCCAAACCTGGGTCTGACTGTTCTGACTCAGGCCATGCAGTGATTAAGATGTAACTGGAGAGGAGGTCAGTCCGCTCTGTCCTTCACCTCCTCAGTTGGAGGTATAAGGAGAACAAAGGCACATGTGCAGACCAACGGACACTGCTTTCAAGAATTCTCTGACTCCAGGCACATGGAGTACAGGTGTACACCCACCATGGAATACACAGAGACCAGCAGGCAAAGTAGTAGTTAATAATTTTCTTGCCTTGTTTTGCTGAAGTACTCTGTGAACTGGAGTGGGAGAATCTCTCTCAGTCCTCTAGTACAGGGATGAAGAAAAAGGCTTCTCCCAAGCATCTGTCAGGAGTCTGACTTAAATAGATGCTAATAAAAGCAAACAAACAGAACCAAAAAACAACATGACGGGGTTTAAACCATCTTAATAAAAATCCCTTCTCTTCTCAAACCGCTCAGATTTCAATCTATTTTCTCTTGTAATATCATGATCCCATTGGATCTCCACTCTTCTGAGGAATCCACCAGCACAGAATAGGAAGTCAGGGCCTAATATTTCTAACATAGCTGACAAACAGAACCCTTTAAAAAGAAACAAACAAAAAGTGCAACCCTTTTCCCGGCTACCTTTACACATCACAAAGCAGCAATAAAGGGCACAAATGATAATTTTCTCTACTTTATGTCACCTTGAAAGAGTCACTTTTACAGGGGTTACAGTTGAAAACAAAAGGCCTGTATTTCAGGAAAGAAACATTTCAAGACACACATTTTGGAGACATTTCTCTGGAGAACGGTGTTGAGTGTAACATAATTCTCAATAGAAGAGCGCTTCACAAAGTATCTTTCTAGGAAAATCTTGAGGCTATCAACCACCAGCTGTCCATGGACATTAGCTAAAAACCAGAACCTCATGTCACAGAAGAATGAACTCTTCTTTAAGTCAACATTAAGATTTATTGGCACTCAGGACAGAATATACCAACTTCAAGGTAAAACAGTTTGATACAAATATCTGAGATAGTCCTATCAGTGCCATATTTCAGCTCCTCCAACTGCACTAGTCTAAAGTCAATGACTGCATGATTCAATAGTTAGTGACTTACTGTGAGATGTGAGTTATTGGGGTCAGCAAAGTTTCACCCTCCAGGTCAAGCTCATCTGCAAAGCTGTTGGTCCTGATGAAGGGTACCGTGTTCACATCTAAAAATGCAGGACTCTTTTTCACTGTGAGGAAATAAGCAGATAAGGGTTAGAGCAGTAGTTTGTAGCTGTTTTTAAAAAGGCTATACAACAGGTTTGCTGCTTATGAGGACATATTATAATATTTCAAAAGGTACAAACAAGAGAGACTTAAAAACAAAATAAAGATACTAGAATAAATCTGTAAACAAGATAAGGGTGCAATGAGAGCAAATTGAGACTTAAAATTTCTCTTCTTGCACAAGAATTTCAGTATCTGATCATAGAATCATAAAAGATTAGAATTGGTAGAGACCTCAGGAGATCATCTAGTCCAACCCCCTGCTCAAAGCAGGACCAACCACAACTAAATCATCCCAGCCAAGGCTTTGTCAAGCAGGGCCTTAAAAACCTCTAAGGATGGAGATTCCACCACTTCCCTAGGTAACCCATTCCAGTGCTTCACCACCCTCCTAGTGAAATCGTTTTTACTAATATCCAACCTAGACCTCCCCCACTGCAACTTGAGACCACTGCTTCTTGTTCTGTCATCTGCCAGCACTGAGAACAGCCTAGCTCCATCCTCTTTGGAACCCCCCTTCAGGTAGTTGAAGGCTGCTATCAAATCCCCCCTCACTTTTCTCTTATGCAGACTAAACAAGTCCAGTTCCCTCAGCCTCTCCTCATAAGTCATGTGCCCCAGACCCCTAATCATTTTCTTTGCCCTCCACTGGAATCCCTCCAATTTGTCCATATCCTTTCTGTAGTGGGGGGACCAAAACTGGATGCAATACTCCAGATGTGGCTTCACCAGTGCCGAATAGAGGGGAATAATCACTTCCCTCAATCTGCCAGCAACGCTCCTACGCAGCCCAATATGCTGTTAGCCTTCTTGGCAACAAGGGCTCACTGTTGACTCATATCCAGCTTCTCATCCACTGTAATCCCTAGGCCCTTTTCTGCAGAACTGCCTCTTAGCCATTTGGTCCCCAGCCTGTAGCAGTGCACAGGATTCTTCCATCCTAAGTGCAGAACTCTGCACTTGTCCTTGTTGAACCTCATCAGATTTCTTTTGGCCCAATCCTCCAATTTGTCTAGGTCACACTGGATCCTATCCCTACCTTCCAGGGTATCTACCTCTCCCCCCAGCATAGTGTCATCTGTGAACTTGATGAGGGTGCAATCCATCCCATCATCCGGATCATTAATGAAGATGTTGAACAAAACCGGCCCCAGGACCGACCCCTGGGGCACTCTGCTTGATACCTGCTGTCAACTAGACATTGAGTCGTTGATCACTACCCATTGAGCCCAATGATCTAGCCAGCTTTCTATCCACCTAATAGTCCATTTATCCAATCCATACTTTTTAAACTTGCTGGCAAGAATACTTCGGGAGACCATATCAAAAGCTCTGCTAAAGTCAAAATATATCAGGTTCACTGCTTTCCCCATATCCACAGAGTCAGTTCTCTCATCATAGAAGGGAATCAGGTTGGTCAGGCATGACTTGCCCTTGGTGAATCCATGCTGACTGTTCCTGATCACCTTCCTCTCCTCCAAGTGCTTCAAAATGGATTCCTTGAGAACCTGCTCTATGATATTTCCAGGGACTGAAGTGAGGCTGACCAGTCTGTAGTTCCCCAGATTCTCCTTCATGTGACACTCTAATGCCAAATCCTATAGCAAAGGAGAAGCTGCTGTGCAAGAACCTCCAGTTCAGGTAGCTAATACAAAAATTTCCATTTGGTGGAGCTCAGGCCCATTTGTGTTAAAATGATCATTGTTCTGGGAAGCACAGAAGTAGAGACCTACTTCCCATTTGTGTGTGTCCCTGATATTTGAGCATTTAAATAAAGAACACTCAGATGCTACAGTGATGGACACTTTAGATGTGATACTAAGAAATATTGTCTGATAAGAATCTAACACACTATGGACCATTTCCCGATCTTAGTTATGCTCAGGCAACAATACATGAGCATAACCAATGGCAGAATTTAATTCTCTCTTTTTAAGTAATTTCTACCTCATGTTTCTTCCTTAAAACAACTTTCTAGAGTATAATTACAATGGCAGACATTAAAAAGTGAATGTTTACCCATCATTAGCACTCAGTGATAGAATTTCCTTATACGTCACATTTTAATATTTATACAGCACCATAAATGTGCACAATGTTATACAAACAAATAATAGGAAATAACATCAAACAACATTCTTTAATAGCTGAATAAATGTTGATAGTGGTGGCCACTTTACAGCAACCATATCCTGGGCAACTAGCTATATCGTTCTATGAAACATTTATTTACTCATTTACAGAGCATCTCTCATACTTGTCAAGGCACTTTACAGTCTGACGGTAAGCAGCAACACACAGAAATAAGATTAAAACACAAAGTAAAATGAACACCACAGAAATACATAATTAAACACAAATGCAAGTTTTTTAGAGCATTAACCAAAGGCACAGGTCCGCTATGCCTTGTATCCCAGAAGTCATGAACATTTCACAATGCACACAGGCCTTGGAAGTTTTATAACCCTGAAATTAAAGTATGATGTCAATTTATACCTCCTTCGTTGACTGTAGAACATCGACTATTGTGCTTTTAGCCCAAATCAGGAGGTGTAGGGAGGGGATCAACTCACAATTCTTGGCCATTTTATTTGTAAGGAGTAGATCAAGTGCATGATCCTGCTCCCAATGAACTTAATGGGGGTTTTGCTTTCGCTGACTTTAATAGGAGCAAGATAGAGAACATCTGGAAAAAATTTAAAATACAGCAAGGTTTTACTCCAGTACTAGCTGCTTAAAAACAGGGTTCCTTAACCACAGTGTTACTCTAGGACCAATATTAGCAGTAACACAATGAGAATTATATAGCAAATAGCAGTGAACTTCAGCATCAGCTTTTTATTCTGAGTAATATCCGTTGGATTAACACAGCCACATTCAGGACAGAGGTTATGAAAAAGAGAAGAAGAATTCCAGCTGAAAATGTACAACTTTACAGGGCCTTAAATATTTTTTGTTAAACTAATTTCTTTGGCTGTTACTAAATAAATACTGAACATTCAGTGTTCTGCCAGGCATGGATGAAAACAGTTTCCTAAGGAGAAATCTAAATGTCTCTTCATGCATTCTGATTACTAACGACAGTGCTATCGAACTTAAAGCCACATGCAGTGCTTGCAGGGGGGGCTCTAGCTTTTTTTGCCACCCCAAGCACGGCAGGCAGGCTGCCTTCGGTGGCTTGCCTGCAGGAGATCCCCAGTCCCACGGATTCGGCAGTTTGCCTGTGGGAGGTCCGCCGGTCCCGCAGCTTTGGCGTACCCGCCGCCGAATTGTCACCAAATCCGCAGGACCGGCGGACATCCCGCAGGCAAGCCACCGAAGGCTGCCTGACTGCCGCCCTGGCAGGGACCAGCAGGCTGCCCCCTGCGGCTTTCCACCCCAGGCACGCGCTTGGAGCACTGGTGCCTGGAGTCGCCGCTGAGTGCTTGCCAAGCACTTGTTATACTGTACCCACATGAGACATTGCTTGCAAGAGGATTTGTAATTGTTGGATTGTTACAATTATTGCTTTTCTGTTTAATATAGAAATGACAGATGAAAAAGGAAAGAAGAAATTAAGGTTGTCCCTCACCAGATTTGAAAAATATAAGGATACACTCTCTCCTGAGAGTAACAAGAAGATAATAACATGGGCATTATATTTACTTTAAAGTGAAGCTATTGCCTGTTTGTTTCACCTGGAATTTTCTGGAAACTACTTAGGGACAGCTCATGGCCAGTCCTTGTCTGAAGCACCCATTCCCACTCCCTAGCGCTGGTGCACAACTGCTTCCTCTAAGCAGGGAGAAGCAAACCTGATCTAGTGAAAAATCTGTCCTAATTTCAGACCAAAGAACTCTGAGAAGGTCAGAGAAATTCAAAAATTAAAAAAAAAAAATCTGTACCAAAACCATGAATTACTGTCTCCCCTGCTCAAACGCCCCCACGGTATGGATACTTACAAGCCTAATGTGAGATATAAAAAAATAAAATCAGTAAATGGTTGGCTCTTGGTCTATTTATATGAGGTAATTATATGGCAATATCTCACCAACTCACAATCTTTAATGTACTTATTCTCACTGTGAAATAGGTTTTTACAAATGAAGACTGGAAGCCCAGAAAGGCTAAATGACTTGCCCAAGGTCACATAGGAAATCTATGGAGGAGCAGGGACTTGAAACCCAGGTCTCTCAAAATCCTAGGTCCTAACCACTGTACATGCTTCCTCTCAAGTATTAGATATTACTGTCTACAGATATGTAAAAAAATGAAAAAGAGGATGTTTTTGTAAAGAAAAGAATCAATGTTCATGAATTAACAAGAGCACAGAATAGACAAGAGAGGCAGCGAGGAACATTTAGTCTAAGTTGTAGGGAAAACATTATAACCATTAGAATTGGAAAACTTACAAGTTTCTGCCTCCCTAAATACCCCAATGATTGGAGGAGCAAGCACTAGATTTATACAGGAATTTTTCCAACAGTATGGTATTTGCATAGGGATACCTAAGTACTGTAGTAAAAATGTTTTACAATATATTAATAGAGGATATTTTAAGAAATCAACTCGGGTTTTACGATTTTACTATCAGCTTACATACAATGGGCAAATAGGTTAACTCTTTTATAGGGCTGGTTTAAAATTTTCCATTGTAACTGTTTTTCAACTAAATGAATAATGTCTGCTTTCTGTGGAACGTTTCGATTTTTTGTTAAAAAAACTGAATGCCTGAAAAACAAAATATTTTGGTTTTCAGCTGAAATTTTTCAATATTAAAATTTCCACTGGGGAAAAAAAAATCAACATTTCTGGGGGGCGGGGTGGGGAGAAGGGGTAAAACTTCATTTTACCTCAGATAACTGGCAAAGTCCAAACTTTGCAATGCAAAGATTGAAATACAGGCAGTTGCAAAGGAGACAGATCATTGAAATGGGGGCGTTACCTGGAGAAGGAGGAGCACTGGAGGACGACTGCTGTGCGGAAAGAGATGCCCAGGATTGCTGACGGTCTGAGTCACAGCAAAGATGCACACAAGAGACAGAAAAAGGAGGAGGAAAAAAAAAGAGACAGCTGGAGAGACTGCAACATATCTGTCTTTAATGCAAAGTCTATGTTGCACCTGTGATCTTTAAAATTAAAAGGGGAAAACCACTGAGGAAAGGAGTTTTAATGCAAGTCTTTTCATTTACTATTGATTAAATAGAAGTAAAATGCTTTGATGAGTATTTTCTGCCTCTTTTTAGTATCATTTTAAACTAAATCCCCAGAAGAGGAGGCATTCTGCCTCCCTCTACCTTCCCATGCACAGTGGAATAAGATCTATTGATAAACTCTTATGGGCTGTAGATTAATATTCCCTCATGCACCTAGCCTGTTCTGCAGCCACTACACAGAGTCATACAATGGGCAAATAGGTTAACTCTTTTATAGGGCTGGTTTAAAATTTTCCATTTTAACTGTTTTTCAACTAAATGAATAGTGTCTGCTTTCTGTGGAACGTTTCGATTTTTTGTTAAAAAAACTGAATGCCTGAAAAACAAAATATTTTGGTTTTCAGCTGAAATTTTTCAATATTAAAATTTCCACTGGGAAAAAAAATCAACATTTCTGGGGGGCGGGGTGGGGGAGAAGGGGTAAAACTTCATTTTACCTCAGATAACTGGCAAAGTCCAAACTTTGCAATGCAAAGATTGAAATACAGGCAGTTGCAAAGGAGACAGATCATTGAAATGAGGGTGTTACCTGGAGAAGGAGGAGCACTGGAGGACGACTGCTGTGCGGAAAGAGATGCCCAGGATTGCTGACGGTCTGAGTCACAGCAAAGATGAGACAGCACACAAGAGACAGAAAAAGGAGGAGGAAAAAAAAGAGACAGCTGGAGAGACTGCAACATATCTGTCTTTAATGCAAAGTCTATGTTGCACCTGTGATCTTTAAAATTAAAAGGGGAAAACCACTGAGGAAAGGAGTTTTAATGCAAGTCTTTTCATTTACTATTGATTAAATATAAGTAAAATGCTTTGATGAGTATTTTCTGCCTCTTTTTAGTATCATTTTAAACTAAATCCCCAGAAGAGGAGGCATTCTGCCTCCCTCTACCTTCCCATGCACAGTGGAATAAGATCTATTGATAAACTCTTATGGGCTGTAGATTAATATTCCCTCATGCACCTAGCCTGTTCTGCAGCAAGGTGTGGCCATAGCTATGCCTTCTCCTTGTCCCTTTTGTGGAGCCATGTGCCTCCAGGGAATAGGGATGGAGACTCCCTTCTATTCCTCTGAGTGCAGGGAAGGTAATTCTGCCTGACATTTCCGCAGTCCACACAAGTGCCAGCAAGATGAGTCTCCTTGTGCGCTACCTCTCACAAATAACCAAATAAGGACCAGACTCAATCTGGCCCTTGGAGGTCATAGTGTAACTTCCTGTCATTTTTTTTGGCTCTTTAGTACATTATACTATAGGTGGACATTTCCCATTATAACAACCTGCTCTCAATTGCTTATAGCCTTGCTAAACTTTAACCATTTGGGCTGAAATTTCCCACACTAGGTGTCTGCCTCAGGCTGAATTTCTTGGGGAAGTTTCAGCTAAAATGTTTCAGTTGTTTCCAAGAATGAGATTAGCTAAAAAATATGTTGTTTTGCCATCATTCAAACCATTCTTGAAGTTGTTTTGTTGACAAACTGTGGTACCTCCCATGCTTTGCAGTGGTGTGTCCTCCTGATGTCAGGGATGTGTCTTTTGCTGTTCCCTTGAAAAACTGCCCAATTTATGAGACTCCACCTCAGTCATGCTCACAGGCGCAGAAGAGATGTACCAGAGTTTGGCAGCTAAATTCTCCAAAGATTCCATCTGCATGGAGCATGCACCATTCCTTTACTGCTCCTACATGGTGACTGGACTGCAAATGCACCATGTCACAGAACAATTCAGCATGCTGCAGCCTGATGCTGTAGGGGCTGAGCATGACTATCCCTAAGGTTGCACAGGTAACCTTAATTCTGGCATTTCCTACCTTTGGAATGCTTCACTTTGCAACCATAATGTTATTTTAATGTCGTTTTTTTGTGTATAATTGTATCCATGCTAGACTCAGGTACAAAATATATACTTCTCTTCTCTCTTTCTTCCTTTCTCCCCTAAAACCATTTTAAGGACACTGGGGACCAGAGTCTCAGGTCTACAGAGTTCACTTAATGCCTGTGTAGGAAACATAAAATGATTTTATACTTGCTGGAGAGCCCTCTCTGAGAATTCCTCGTGTTCGGGGAATCTCTTGGTGACTGTAGCAGGGTGGCCCCTGCTCCTGCCCTGAGGGGTTTAAAAGTGGCCTGGCAGGGCTTGAGAGCTGCTGCTCTAAAAGCTGGGCTGATTGAGGGAGTGGCTGCAGGTGAGGCCACGCCCCAAACTGAGCCACAGCTGGCCCCTATAAAAGGCCAGGGAGGCCAGAGGCCCAGCCGTCTCTCTCTGCATTCAGAGGGAGAAGGGCCTGGCTGCAGGGAACTGAGATAAGATACCTGAGTGAAGCAGGGCTGGGGAAAAGCTGAGGAGCTGGGGAGCTCCAGCCTAGAAAGCCCCAGGCTGCGGCCTAGCAGTGGGCCAACAGGTACGGGGGGTTGCAGAGGGCAGCCCAGGGGTAGGCCAAGGCAGCAGGTCCAAACCCTCCTTGCCAGTGATGAGTAGGCTGATACTGCAGTCTGCCCCAGAGTGTCGGGCTAGACAATGACTGACAGTAGCCATATACTGAGGCAAGGTGGGGATAGAGGGTGGGGGTTCCCCAAGGAGGGGAGACCCAGAGAGAAAGGGGTTACTGCCAGGGGCAGCACCCCATGTGAAAGGGCACCAGGTCCAGGGAGGGACACGGGGGCCAGAGGACAGGCGGATCACCGGCCTGCAGAGGGCGCTCCAGCGCTGGAAAAGAGCTAATTCCCAGAGTCACCAGCAGGAGGTGCCGCAGGGGTGAGTCTGACCCGTCTACAGTGACAAAGCAAGCAGAGGTGACTATGCTGTTCCTACTCCTCTTCTCCTCTGCCTATTCCACCATCAGAATTGCACTTCTTGGGTAAGGAGGGAAAAGGTATGGGAGAGAGGCTCTGCTATGATGATTCTTCGTGGGTGCAAATTAAAGATACATCTCCATTCCCCCTGAAGCTTTAAGTTGCACCAGGGCTCGGCAGAGCAGATCAGGGAGCTAGAATTAGCTCCCTGTCATCTCTCCCCTACCCCTTCCCCGCATCACCACTGTGCCCAAGTTCTGTGTGGGCCAGGTAGAGAATTCAGCCCTGTACATTTTTGGACAGCATAATCCAAAGTTCTGGAGTACTTGGATTCAATTCTCTACTACTTAAGTCAATGGCTGTTTGCCATTGTCTTCAATGGTTGCAGAGACAGCCCCCCCACTGTAAGTGGGGCCTCATGGTACTCTCACTAAAGCCTTAATGGTTTGGCACAGCCCTTGCTCTAACCTCAAAAATATTTCAGAATTACTCATTGAAAGGGTTATAAGGAAACAGTCATAAGAAAGCTCCACCATGAGCATACTTAGAAAAAGCACACTGACATAATGACTTAAAGGGACAAAGAATCCAGAACGCAGCTATTTTCTGTAAAAAAGATAAAGTGGATTATTTAATTTTTAAGGGACCATCCATCTTCGCTGATGCATTTTTATAGATGCAACACTCACACATGCATTTTTGTATGAATGACATAGGAGGTTGTGCCTGGAATTTTTGCTGGTGCCCCATTATTTGTTTAGGAAATGGTCTGGGTTCAATTACTGGTTGTTTGGTCATCTTTAGAAAGGCGTATAACTTGGTTATGAATGATGCACAGGAATGGAGGATGTCTGCCACTTAATAAACAAGTATTTTATGAAAGAGCATCATGATATTCTGCTTTTTAATTATATTGTGATTGTGAACAGATGTGTGAGAATGCACATTTTTGTCTGGCACGGTGTCTTGTGTAGTGAAGGGATTATAGCAATCTACTAGACACATACAAGAGCACTGCAAATTATGTTAAATGTCAAAGTCTGGCATGCTGTATATAAAATTATTTTCCTCAACTTACCAAGCCACTTGAACATTCCTGTTTGTCCTGTATACTTGTAAGAGTTTTGAGAGGATGGAACACAGATAAAAAGGAGAGAAAATAAGTGTCAGAAGAAACAAGAGGAAAACTTTTGATTGACAGCTAAAGTGTTGATACTGACGGGGCACTAGTCATATCATATGACTCCTTAGTAGATTTAGAGACTCAAAAATTTCAAAGATGGGACCTGGCAAATGTAGGCATTCATAAAGCTCTCACACTGTGCTGTTTTGCAGGAAGATATTTCTCAATGGTTGATCCACAGAGTCAACTTTATCCTTGTTCACCTGCTAATTACAATAGCGTTTGGCACAACAGAGTATAAGTGGCAATTGTTACTCAGGAGAAGCCCAGGAGGAATGAAAAAGCAAGGAAGATAGGGATCAGGACTGTCGTGCACCAGAATGACATAAGGACATTAGACTTCCTGCCTGAACTAAAATATGCCTGGTTTCAATAAACACTGCAATCTCCTCCTCATTTTAATGACCATTAAATTTAAACAAAGTCAGCCAACTCTCTAAATAAAAAATTTAAGAGCTTAAAAATCTATATGATCTGTAAAATGTACCTTTAAAAATTATACCTCATTTGCTTCAGTTAACATTCTTTTTGCCAGAATTAAAACACAGAAGTTAACAGCTTTTAATACAATATGCTAGTAACTTTAAAAAGAAATCATATGTAAAATAACTGATGAATTTACAGTGTAACTTTAAAAGCAACAAGATTCTAATTGCAACAGGACTACAAAACAGGTTCCGTTCTCCTTCTGTATGGCTCCATCTCACAAAAGAAATCTACACTGATGAATTACACAGAAGACCATCTGCATTTATGAAAAGTGCTATATATAATAGCTAAATTATATTATTATAATACTACATTATATGAACTTGAAGTAATAGCTTTCTAACTCCAAAACCAACCCCAGGAGGGGAAGAGGGCATACATGGTTTGCAGTGACAAACCAGATTTCAAGAGCAGCCATGGGTCATTGTTTAAAGTTTGGGTGTAAGCATACTGTGGATATGGCTTATTTGAATTAGGCTAGGAAGAGATCATAGAATCGTAGGAGTGGAAGGGACCTCAAGAGGGGATGAGGAGGATGAGTTGGTGGCCAACTATAGTACCTCCTATTGACTTAAGTACCAGGTGTCTCTGGCATCAGTTGCAGAGAATTTAGCTCTCCTGCCAGATAGGCCAAGGTTGAAGGTTTCTCCTATCTGCAGTGGCGCATTTTCATGAGGAGAGCTATTAGACCTCATCCAGACTAGCCAGTGGCCAAAGCCAAACAGAAAATAATCCTTGTTTGGACTCCTAAGAAAGGGGAGAGAGGAGGTAGTACCACAATCCCCTCTCCCCTACACATACACGCTTTTAACCATCATAATTTGGATCCTTTGTGTAATTAATCCATAGCCCAGTATTTTAATGTATGTTATAAAGGAATTTCTTACCAGAATTTTCATATGCATCAATATTAAAGTCAGACTTCCTATCATCCATCACGTGGTCATATGTGATATGTGGAACAGTTAACATTTTATCTGGAGAAGAAGGTCCATTGTCCTTCTCGGTCTTAAACTTCTTCTTCACCTAAAAATATGAACACAAATTAGATCTCTTGTAAGAACACACACTAGGAGTGCCTCCTCAATAGTGAAATTTACTTGATTAGATTAACCACAGAGGGAATCTGACCATTTGTTTTCATTAAAAACTCCCATGACAATGTTCACAAGAGTAGGATATTAATCCTGGTGTCCTGGCCAAATTCTAAGCTGAGTAAATGCAGTCTGCCCACCTGAATTCTCCTTCCAGTTTCAGTTGGATTATAGTACTCTCTTTCATTTCCCATCTGTAGCCTTTCACCTTTAAGGTCAGCAGGGCCTGGATCAGCAAAACCCTGTTCTAAGGTGTGGCCCTTTAAGGAAAAGTGTTCTATGGGAGAATCAGCTGTCAAGCTGGGAATGGAGGCCAGGTGTTTACTCAGGTGACTAACACTCAGCTCATAGAACAACTGCATGGAGCTCAGTCACGAGATGATTGAAGGGAGTGAGGAATAGCACTCACGAATCTAGAGTCCAGGAAGACTCAGAGGGAGGGCTCCCTGGAGCAGAAACTGAACCCCATGAGGGTAAGCCAGGAAAGCCAATAAGGATTACAGCATAGCCCCAGGAAGCAGGGATATGGTCACCCTGTTTTAGGGGCAAAGAAGGTTGAGCCCAGGGAGGATAAGAGGCCTGTGAAGAAGAAGCAGGGCAGCTTGTGGTTACAGGCAGGGCCGGATTTCCAATTAGACACATTAGGCACATGCCTACGGGTGCCAGAGTTCTAGAGGTGCCTAAAAGTTAAAAGTGGGTTAAATGTTTAATTTTTTTAAGGAAAACATGAAGGTCAGCTGTAGGCAGGAGGGGTGCTGAAGATGCTGTTCCTAGCGGTACAGAAGGTGTAAATCAGGCTCTGGCTACAGGGAGCAGAAAGACCTTTTATTTAGGGCTCCCAGGGCCTGGAACTCATTATAGAAGGTGGGTATGGATTCCCTCTATGCTGCCACCCTGGTAGAGGGTGCAATGAGCCTTGTTGTTAAGGGGAGGAGGAAAGGACTAACTCAGGGGTCGGTAACCTTTCAGAAGTGGTGTGCCGAGTCTTCATTTGTTCACTCTAATATAAGATTTCGCGTGCCAGTAATACATTTTAACATTTTTAGGAGGCCTCTTTCTATAAGTCTATAATGTATAACTAAACTATTGCTGTATGTAAAGTAAATAAGATTTTTAAAATGTTTAAGAAGCTTCATTTAAAATTAAATTAAAATGCAGAGTCCCCAGACCGGTGGCCAGGACCCGGGCAGTGTGAGTGCCACTGAAAATCAGCTCGCGTGCCGCCTTCGGCATGTGTGTCATAGATTGCCTACCCCTGGACTAACCAGAGCCCAGGAGGGCTTGAAGTTGAGCTTGGGAAAAGAAGGGTCAGAGACTACCGTGTGCCTGGCACAGATCCATGATGGAAGATTAGTGTTTTCCTTTAGACTCTGAATACCCTAGAAGGCGTGGACTTTTGTGAATTAGCTGGAGGGCCAACTCACCTCAGCAAATGAAACAATGCTGATGGCCAAGGAAGTCACTGAAAACTCAGGAGGGAAACTGTGGCCGGTTGACTGCAGTGCCATGCTACACCACGGGGGACATGCTTCATGGTCCTCAACATTTGTGTTACTTTCCATTGTTAAAACGGTGATCACATTTCACTTCAGAAACAGCTGTATTTCAGCTGAGATGTTATTCCTATATATGAAGGTTGCCTAACATCTCCCCTGTGGGTTTTTTTTTTTAAGAGTCAAGGTAAGTTTTTATAGAACTCTAATGCTTCCAGTGGTATATGGCACAAGTTTGAAATTTAGCAGAGGGGTAGTTCTGGGGTCAAGTAGGTGCCTTTTGATGTATGCACAAAAATCCATTCAGATTTGGCAGAGTTCCAAGAAATTGAATATTGCCACCAGCAGTCTGTTCTGATCAACAGAGCTTGCCAAAGGCGTGTTATATCATCCAAGCTTCCACCCACACTGAGCATGCTCTTCACAATCTTTCTTCAGTATGCTGCATAGAACGGAACCATCAAACAGGCAAGACAGACAAAATGAATTTTCCCCATTGCTTTTCCCAACAAAAATTCCATTTTATCTATTGGAAGGTGCACTGGGCTAGAAGCCAGGAGACGATGAGCTGTAGACATATCTCATTTTACTAACTGGTGTTTATAACCTTCACAACTCTTGTTTGTTGAGCCAAGCCTCATAATCCACACTTCACTTCTTAGCCTCATTCATTCATACACAACCCTGGCTGCATTCACTGAGCATCATCCTGTGCACTGAATCAGGCAGGGGTCTATGGAAATAAGATTATGTGGTCATACAATTATATAATACCACATACTTGGCAAGGGTGCAGAATTAAGGTTGCACAAGCAATTTTAATTCTAGCATTTCCTGAGTTTTTAGTGTTTGATTTTGCAACCTTAAATAATTTCTACGTGTGTGTGTGTGGTGTGTGTAATATATATTATTAGAGAAAAATCAAAAACAGAATATTGGATCTGAAACTTCTTGAACTTTGACAATCAGATCCAAACGTGAATCTGAGTTTTTCTACTGGCGTTCACCTTTTGTATATTTAGTGGAGATAAGCAGTATTCAGATGCAGTTTAGGTTTCATAAAGGTTTTGGGTTCAAATTTGATGGTTTTAGCTGTTCTGGTCAGACTTCACTCAGTCACAAATGACAGAAATCTCACAAAATCACTGGTTTGATTTTGGCTTCATCTGAACCATAGCCTGAAAATAGACCATGTCCAAGTTTAGAATTAACCTGCCACTAAAACTGTAGAGACAGGAGGTCAGGACTGAAATCCAATCCCTCTCTGAAATCTGAAGAAGCGCTGATTTCAGGTTGAGATTTCAGCTTCTCTCTAGTATGTAGTTTGCAAAATTCCCTCAGTAAAAGGATGCAGAGTGGTTTAGGATTCTTCAAGAAAAGGCACTACAAATATTAGATTGTTATTCTCATTATCATTGACATCTTATTTCGCAAGATGATGTTTTTTAAACAGGATAATTCCTAGGATCATACATATTGGAATTATGAATACAAAACCTGCTAATTCAACAATGAGTTATGTATGTTACAAACTTTATTGGATAACACATTTAAAATAAACAGGTACTGGCTTCTGTGCTGAAGAATCATAGTACCCTCCTAATTCAGCTATTATAAACTAGACAAAAGTGGCTTGATAAAGATAAAGGCAAATTAGGAAAGGAAATCAAAATAATTTTTCAGAAGTAAAACAAGATTACCATACTGCCTACATAAATCACTTGCAGTTTCATGGCTATGATGGGCCAGATCCTCAACGGCTTCAATTAGACATAGCTCTATTGACATTAATTGACCTATGACTATTTAGTCCAGGTAAGGATCTGGCCCATTATTCTTTTTCACTTCCCGGGCAAGCCTGTTACATACGTCTGCAGCACACTGTAAAACAGCTGCCACCGGAATGGGTGACGTAATGCATAATATAAATGTATATTTGCAAAGTGCCTCTCATAGCAAAATATTCTGAAGTGCTTTACAAGTCGTTTACATAGAATATCACTGAGGTGCAACTAATTCTGGGGTGGAGGGAGAGAAAGAGGCAGCTAACTAGCACACTCCACAAAGTTGGGGGAACAGGACATTGTAGCCAAGGACACAAAGACAAAATTCTTATAAAGTAGTACCCTGGGACCATGAATGGCAATTCCTTAACAAGCAGAAGCCCCCTTGTGCCTGTCAGAACAAATATGCAAACTGGGTAGCCGGATACACAAATGGGTATTTGCAGACACAATTATTCGAATGCAGGTGTGTGAAAGTTGCATAATGCAAGTTTAGGAGGGCCTTTGCTCTTTGGAAATTTGGTACCCTTGCCTGAGTCAAAGCGAATAGGACCTCGTTTTTTTCAGGTTTCATCCAACACACCCAAATCATATAAATCAAGTGGAACTCAATTTTATCTGCCTAGTACAGTTCAGTCTACCTACCAGGTATTTATTTTAATTATACTGTATATACACAGTTGTGTTTGTATAAGAACATATATTATTTGAGATCACTTGACATGAAAGGCTACTGTATATAAACACACTGTATTATTACCAGTGGGGCTGATTGAGCCATAAGAATAATATTTGAGAGCAGCACAGTATTTTACCATTGCAAGGGCAAGTGCTCGCTTTATCTTCCCATTGCTCATTATTTCACAGTGTCCTGTATTCAATTACTGGTTGATATAAGTGAGTTATGTCACTGTGGTGTCCCTCAAAACTCTCATGTCCATCAAAATCAAACCAGTGAATTGAAGCAAAGTAAACTACAGATATAAATGTTTCTATCTGGAAAATCCCAATGTTCATTTAAAAAACAAAACTTTAAGATCAAGCAATATCCTATAATACAAATACAATTTATAGCCTCTGGAGAATGAGCAAATTCCATTTCATTACCAAGCAACTGTATTCACTGAACTACCAAAATGGGAAAGAAAACCAGGGTTACTTACTGATACCATTACTGATTTCTTTGATTTTGGACTAGGTGACATCAAATGATAATTTCTGGCAGGTTTTCTTATGTATATTTTCCATGTAGAAGAGTCTGGGTTTTCTGCTGCATAGCACCTCCATGCAGTCTAAAATAAATGTTAGCAGTACAATTATTACAATAGATTCACTGTTATAGCTTCTAAAATGTGATTTTCCTGAAAGTTAAAGAGAAATTATTGATGTGTTCAGGTTCCTTCAAAAATGAAGGGTAATTTATCATTTGGCATTGTGGAAAATCCTCATTTAGTAAATTCAATCCATCTAATTTTAAATTGTTTGAAAAAAGGGGAAGAAATGTTCTTTATTTAACCACATCTTTTCTTTTCTATAAGCAGGGTCAGGACAACATGAAAAGGGAAGGATGGCCTGGTAGGAAGCCCTCTGGGCTGGGACTCAAGAAATCTCAGTTGAATTCCCCGCTCTGCACGGACTCCCTGCATGACCTTGGTTGGGCACATCACTTAACCTATCCTGTGCTTCAGGTCCCTATCTGTAAAATGGGACTTCATGATCTGTCTGACCTCCTAGGAATCAAATCCCTGAGAAGCTGGCTCTCTAACAGTCCACTTGGCAAGGCTCTTGGAAACTGGAGCTCCCAATCTCCATGGCAACCTACCTGGTAGGCTGCCCAGGCTCCCCAGGCGAGCTGGCTTCCTGGGAGCCCAGAGAGCTCAGACCAGAAATTTTTGAAAAATTCCATTTTAGTTCCTCCAAATTGGAATTTTTTTGAAAGTGTTCATCCCATGGAAAATTTTGCATAACTGACCTTTTGTTTGAATTTGTAATAGGTTTTGATTTGTTTTTGTTTTTTATTGAAAATGCAAAATTTTCTGTAGGATAGACATTTTGGTAACTGCACAGCTCTAATTTGTAGTTGCTACAAGATGAAATGAGAGTACTGGTGATCAGCTCTAACAACTCTTGTATCAAACAAACAACCATCATAGGATATTTTTCTGCAAGAAATTTAAAACAGCTGATCTGAACTGATTGCACTGTCTTTTGTGGAGAATATTTCCAATTGCTCTAGTCATGATTTTCCCTTTAAGGATGGGATTTTCAGAGTCACCTAGGAGATCTGGATTCCCAATTAATTTTTAAATGGGAATTTGGTGTCCAAATCCTTCAGGCAGCTTTGAAAAAACACACACTCAGCCTGAAATAAAGGGAGAAAATAAATGCATTTAAAATATAGCAGTCCAGGTACCTGAATGAGAGATGCAGCAGCTGGGATTTGACGGTTAAAGTGTTTCTGTCTTTGTTTCTGTTGTACCTTCAGGGCAAAGCCTGAACCGAGAATTCCCTAAGAGAAGAAAGAAAATAAAGATCTAACATTTAGAAAAAAACATTTCAACACTCTGGCCAAATTACATCATATTAATAAAGTTTTATTCGGTATCATAAACAACATAGCTAATTATTCGGGGGAAATGACTTAATATGCAGTAGTTTTCAGTCTCGGTTAGTATTTCTTCTTGGAACTTAAAATGTTAGTTCATTTGTGGCCTGATTCAAAGCCCATACAAGTCAATGGGAATCTTTTGGCTTTGGATCAGCCCTCTAGAGAATAAGTGTAGATGGTATTTCACAGCCTGAAAACCACATAAATGCTTGTGCAGATGAAGGTCAAATCTGAAAGAGTGTCTTTACCCTGATTTGCCTACCCCTTCAGTGTGATGAGAAGTCCATATATTATTAAGTCATAAGCAAGCTTTTTGGATGCATCTATAGTAGGAAAATTGGGCCTATCATTCTCCACCAGTGGTAGCAATGGTGGAAGCTGAAGTGTTTTCAGGACTCAGCTGAGTTTACCGCCATGTCATCTGACTTGACTCAAGAGCAATTAATATATGAGGTCTAGTAAACCTTTCCAAAAGTAAGCGTAGTCCAGTTCACTTGTTTAGTTATCACCTCCTCTGTGGAGACATTTAACGTAAAGTTTAACACCACAGTGGTAAAAACAACTGAGACCTGTTTACACTATGGCCTCTACCACTGTTACACCTGGAACTGCACCACTAGAGAATAGTGGGTTCTAATTATGCCAGTGTAGGCAAGACAACAGGGCAGCTGGCTACCTTGGCTTTACTGTACTGAACTCTGCCGCTCATCAAATCTTCCAGTTAGAAATTAATAGGATATGCATTTTGTTCTCTCTGAAATTCATTTAACAGAGGTCACAGAGGCGATGACTATTAAACAAGTGAACCATGCTACATTTAGTATTGGAATGATTAAGGGTTTGCAGTAGACCCAAAGACCCATTCCAGTTGTTTAACTACATTAGTATTTCTTTTTGAACATGTTCTTAGGACAAGGTAGAAGCATGCAAGGCTTATTATAAACCAATTATTATTACCAGGAGGACAACACCTAACTTTTGTTAGTTGTCCTAAGCAAAAAAAACAGATTAATTATTTCTCCTTTGTATCAAAATAACACTGAAAATAAGTTTATTTTACAGCTACAACTAACTGGGAAATCTGGCAGGCAAGTTATAAGCATGTTCTTGAACATAAAGACATCAGAATAATTACTTTAAAAACATCTCTGAAGACATTAAATTCAGAAAAAAATCAGGATCAAAGAAATAGCTTTACAACTCATTTTATTTATCAAAGATCATTTCTGAGTAGTAGAAAGGTAGGTGAAGATAAGAATGGAAAAGAACAGACAAAAACAATGCAAGTTTATACCTGTTAAAACACTTCTATGCATATTCTAATAAAGGTTTAAATCTCCCGTTTCAGCAAAGCACATGCTTAAATTCATCCCTATTCAGCACAGTATTTAAACCCATTGCCATCAATGACACTTAAGCACATGCTGAAGTGCTTTTGATGCATTGGGGCTTTAAAAAACTAGAACATCAGCATTAGTGCACTCACAAAAATGATTACCATGTGAATTTAATGTATTGTACGCCTCTAAAACCTGAAGAGAAAGGTATTCTCATTTAAACTTTCATTTTCAAGCTAAAAACCTGTTTCAGAGAGAACTCTAGCAAATGTAGACTGCACCAAATAGAACACTCTATAAAATGAATAAGGAAACACAAAAAATATTTTTAGCTACTTTTGATATTTTAAAAACATGTTGGCAAGTTGAAAATATTCATAAAAGATTCAATGGTCCATTAATTCATTTAAGAACAAACTGTCAGGAAAATAACCCATAAGAGAACCTACCGCAGGAAGGGCAAAAAATGAGATAGCAAACACGGAAAAACAAGATGCAATGGTCTTTCCTATCCACGTCTGAGGTACCTTATCCCCATAACCAATAGTTGTAACAGTCACCTGTAAAAAGAAGTACATATGGCATTACAGAAAATATTAACATAGCTTTCATTCATTTTTTGACATGAATATTCAGTTGATTACAATCAAAGATGCAAAATTATGCACAAGTCTGTATTTCGCACAAAGCATTTATTTATATTAAGAACTATACTATGTTGCCATTAAATTGTAGTGCTGATCAAAAGTTTTTCCACACAGAATAAATGTAAGAAAGTATAGTTTTTAAAAAAAATGAAAATTTCTGAAAAACCATTTTGTTTTCATTTGAAATTTTTCATTTAAAAAAAATATGGATGGAAACTTGATGAGAGTTTAGTCTGTTCTTCAGTTTTTTCTTCTCTCTCTCTATGCTATTTTTTGGTGTGTGTTTGCTATTTCGAGGAGGTTGTTTTCATTTTTTCATTTTCAAGGCTTTTTGTTTTGTTTTTTGGGGGAAGGGGAAGAAAGGTTGCATTGACATGTTTAATTGATTAGCTTAGTCACCCATTGTAGGATTTTTCAAAACTGAAGCTCTTCATTTGTGAAAATTCTTGTTTTTGGAAAAAATTCTATAAAAAGATAATGCCAAAGAAAAATTTGAATGCAAAAGCCCAGTCAGCTTGCATTAATGTGATTGCTGTTATGCATCCATCAGGTTACTCCTGTCTTGTAAAAGGAGTAACATCAAAGACGGGCAAGGACCTTGGGCAAGGACCTTGGGCCAGATTGTCAAAAGTATTTAATTGCTTAATAATGCAAATAGAGTCTCAGTGGGATTTTCAAAAGGACCTAAGCAGGTTAGATGCTGTTGTGTTAATTTTGATAGAATAAATGGATACAGAGAGTTAAAGGTCTTAGCATAAGCCTGTAACTGTCCAACATTACACAGTTAAACAAAGTTCAGAGTAGTATCTGCATAGTTATTACATTATACTGTATAAATATATAAAAATGCTCAGTATAATTTTCATTCTAGCATAAGTTGCTTGATTATTAAAAGTTCTGAGCACTCTAGCTCCTCTTGCTGAGCACTCACAAATTTTGTTGAAATCAACTACGGGAACCAGGCTTCTTTTTAAAAACTCATGGTAAAAATACAAATTAGCACATTTTTCAACTGCAGAAAATATTTATATCCACCTCCTGGCAGTGTGTGAATTACACTTTGTTCGCTCAAAACTGGTATTGTAATATGATAGTAAAAGAGAAGGCAATGTTTGAATAACTGTCAGCTTGTTAGTTTTATAGCACTGTTATTGGTAGACCGACCGAGACCTGCTCTGCTGCTAACTTAGGGCCTGAGGATCTGGCATTATCTCAGGCGTAATTACATTGCTTCACAGGAAAGACTGACTTAGTTAAGTTCAGTCGATAAGTTCCTAATATCCAATTGGATAAAGCCAGTATTGAGGGCATATGCTAATGGGAGGAACTGATCAATGTTAAAACTTGGACTAAAGCATCTCTCTCTGAGCAAGGATGTATAAACAGATAATAATTCTTCTCTTTATTAAAGAATGTTTTCAAGCACATTTGCAGTCTCAGAGAAAAATCCTCAGGTAAGAAATACATCAAAGTAATTTTAATAGGTACAAAATAAGTTAATTGTAGACTTTTTCTAGAGTCTCTCTCAGGAACACAAATCAGTCTGCCATCATCATCCTTTGGAAAACTGTGTGGGACTCAGAGCCAAAATGAAGCTAACATTCATGTAATAATCTTACAATTGAGACAAGGCTGCTAGAGCTGTGGTGGTACAGGCAAGGACACTGAGTCAGCTCCTGTTGCCACTTTTCGTGGCCATGCCTCTCCCTAGTAGCTCCTTTTGTAGTGAAGTTCCATGAATAAGGTACTTTCCACCAGAGTTATAAGTAGGGTTGCCAACCCTCCCGGATTGGCTGGGAGTCTGCTGTAATCAGCATCGATCTCCCAATGGCTATTGAAAGCAATCTGGGAGATATTAGGCTGCTAAAAGTCCGGTTGGTGGCGCAGTGGGTCTAAGGCAGGCTCCTTAGCCAGGGGGTCTCTGCACACTTCCCCCACCCTCTCCTGCACCCCAACCCTCTGTCCTAGCCCTGAGCCCCCTCCACCACCCAAACTCCCTCCCAGAGCCCGCACTCCCTTCTGCACCCCTTCCCTCACTCCAACCCCTTGGCCCTCGCCCTAGGCCCTCCTGTATCGCAAAACTCTTATCCTTGGCCCACCCCAGAGCCCGAAGCCCCAGCCCTGAGTCCCTCCCGCACCCAAACTCCCTTCTAGAGCCTGAACTCCCAACCCCCTGCCTCAGCTCGGAGCCCTCTCTCATGCTCCAAGCCCCTCAGCCTAGAGCCAACCCCCTGCCCCAGCCCGGTGAAAGTGAGTGAGGGCGAGGGAGAGTGAGGGGCGGGGCCTCAGAAGGGGAGGGATAGAGGCGTGGCCTTGGGGAAGGGGTGGGGCAAGGGTGTTTGGGTTTGTTCGATTAGAAAGTTGGCAACCTTGGTAGGCCTTTCACCTAACTGGGCTTGATTAGGAATCTCTTATGAAAATCAGGGGTTTTATCCCAACTCAGCAGATGTCATGAAGAAAAAAAAATCCAATAGACTCAGCAGATCTATAACCCAACATAGCTGATTGTCAGCGACCTGCGTAGCAGTTCAAAAATATCAAATGGTCTAGATGAATTATGCCACTTTCATTAAGATGATCACAAGCTCTTTTGATCATGAACTAGACAAAGCCATTGACCATTTTATAAAGTTCTAATTTTAAAATCCCGTAACAAAACAAATAAAAATATTTTTAATGTAGATGTGGAACTGAAGAAGTCTATGGCTTAATTATAAGTACAGAGATTCACACATCCCATCTTAAATTTCAAAGCAAATTGGTTCTAACTCTGTAATCTGCAGTCAAGCAAATTAGTAAGTAAATAAGCAAAAATCCCTGTTCACACAATGGCTTAATTTCATCAATCTGAATAAAAAAAAGCTATTAAAGCAACACTTACAGAGTAAAAAATATTTTTCTTTATCTTAATACTAATTTGGGGGTTTAATTCCTCACAGGACCTCACAAATTGAGTAGCTATCACCATAGTCAAAAGGTACCTCATTTATCAATGAGTACATGCATATTTGAACTGAAAAATTAGATAGCGAAAGCAAATTACAACTAACAGATGTAGCCCCATTTTAAAAAATCTTAGCAAAGAAATTCAGTTTCAGTTCACTGTTTTTTCTTCCCAAACTCTCAGGATGCTGTTTCCAATTATTGAAGAAAGGATAAAAGCCAAGGGACTACATTCCATGTCCACCTCTGCCATAGATTTCCTGTGATCTAGGGCAAGTACTTTAATTGCCTTGTGCCTCAGTTTCCCATTCTGCAAAACAATGATCATTATAGTTAATTACCTCACAGGATGTTGTGAGGCTTGATTCATTGATATTTATACTGCACTTTGAAATCCTACAATGGAATATCTGCTTTCCATTTACTAAAACACTGTGTACAATATAAAAGCTTTTCTCAATACTGATGATTAACTACCTTAAAATTAAAAAGTCAAAGCCATTTAGATATATTAAAAGACATTCATGAGGCATTACTGTTGTTTCTGTTAAGTACTTAGTGCAGTAAGTAACATATTATGTCAGTTCTCCAAGTCATTATTTGCAGGAAGTCAAGGCTTTCTCCTGTGCGCTGCAGAAATAATGGAATTTAATACAACAACAAACAACAACAACAGCGCAGTAGGTATAAATTCAGCCTAAAAGAGCAATTAAAATTCTCACAGGTCTTCAACTCTCTTTACCAGTGCAAGAGCAACAATCTGAGCTTTGTTAGAACAGAATAATGGCTCGTCCCAACATACACAAACGCAGTCTTGCCAGGGTTGTGGTTTTCCCAAAATTCCAACTGCAAAGCACCAAAAAACCCAAAGCCAAAACTAAACAAGCCCCAAATCAACCCAACATCATCATCTGAGTGCCTACCAACTGCTCTTTTAAGATGTATCAGTGCTTCTGAAACTTTAAACCTTCACAAACCACTTATCAAAACCACTTATCCCTAAAGACAATAACTGGACAAAACCTTTTCAAACAATTTTTTAATAAAAAAAGTGCATATTTAACGACCAAATAGTTTCATGAATTCATGTTGATTTTTACCAAACAGTTCATTTTTGGGGGAGGGGAGACCCTAAAAATATGCCTTGAACCCTCAAAACGTTTCAATATTTTCAAAATGAAATGTTTCAATTTTTCAGTTTGCAATGAATTTTTGTTTCAACATTTCTTTTAATTGTATTCATAATTTAAAACAAAAAAACTTTAAAAATTAACGTAGAAGGTTCAGCCACCTCAAGGGTGGGCAGAGCATAGCAGCCCTTCTGTCTCTGTTGCCCCCTGCCTGCAGCTACTCAGTAGTCTGTTCTTTCTTGCAACTCAGCCCTCCATTTAGGATGCTTAGAAAATTACTACTCCTGGGGTAACAAAGTCCAAATGAAAATCCGAGATTTTAGTGACCTAGGCGAACCAAGAGCAGATCTAGGCTGAGGTTTTTGGTAAACTGGGAAACATTTTGCCCTTTTTTTTCTTTTAATGTTTTTTAAACTTTTTTTTTTTAAACAGAGGCTTAATTATTCGGTTTGTCTGTCGGTCCAATGTTTCTGAAATCAGATAAAATAGAGACATGAAATTTTCAAAATAGATTTGTACACGACAGCTAGATGATATTTCAGTCCAATTTCAAATAAAAACGCATTAAAATGTTAATTATAATTTTTATTATTACAAATCCAAAATCATCCATTACACTATCCTGCTTTAACTGCCATTATCACCATTTCCAATATAGAAAGAAACAAGAAAACTCTTCAATGAACTTTAACTTGTATTTATAAAACACTCTAAATAAAAAACATTCTGTGCTCTTAAAACATGACTTTTCTTGCTTTAAGTTTTGAAAATTCAGTCATTAGTTCTTTTAGATCCAGTTTTCCAGATATTTCATGCTCTGTTGACATTATGGCAAGTCCAACAAGTCTCTCTTGCACCATTGTTGAACGCAGATATGTTTTTATCAATTTTAACTTTGAGAAGCTATGTTCCCTACTAGCTACGGAAACTGGCAAAGTTAAAAGAATGCATAGAGCTATAAAAATGTTTGGAAAACTGTCTGGAAGCTTATTTTCACAAACAAACTTCAGTACTTCTTCAGGAGTGGAATGTTTCTTAAGTCGTCTTGAAAAAGCCTGAAGCTCACTACACAAATCCGTAGCATCAATGTCTTTTGAATTTTCACGAGTCAACGTGACTCCAATTTTATACAAAATTCTCTTATCTATTTTGCTGTTTTCTTTTTCAAGCTGTGGATATCATATAGAAAGCCAAATACTGACTCTAGCTGCTGCATCTGTTGAAATCTTTCGTCAACCGAGTGAATAGCAGTATCAAGGACTATGAAGCAGAAATTCACTTTGAACCTTTGTTTTGGGATCTGAATGGGTGCGTCTTGTACTTCATACAAAAACTGCTGTTTCTTTTGCCAAATGCGAACTGGCTCTGGTTCAAATTCTGTCCAAAAATCTATTCAGCAAGCTCGAGAGCATCTACCAGTGTTCTTTCGAACCCTTCATCACTTCTCAATTCCTCCAGAATATTTTTAGTTTGCTGCAGTTTTTGAATAGCAGAATGTATGTTCAAGTTCTTTTTCTGAAGCTGCTTACTAGTGAGGTTAATCTCAAAAAGGATATTATACCACAAAATGAGTGAAGTCACAAATTTGAACTTGGAAAGGCCATTTGCAAGAGCTTCTGCATCTGAACATGCCGTATTGCCAGATGATCCAGTAAAGGTAGTATCATCAGAAATTTCAATTAGGGCATCATAAATGTTTCCAAGTTCATAGCAAAGAGGCTTCAAAGCACCAACGTAACTCTCCCATCTTGTCTAAGTGGTTTCACAGTTAGAGAATTCACATGGTAAGTCAGAATCTCCCAACAGCATGTTGAGCCTGAGAAAAACACAAACATGTTGCACCAGGTCAAAGAAACTGCTTGCCTTCAAACAGCATCTAGCAGCATCATTGACAACCAAATTCAGAGAATGCACACTGCAAGGAACGAAAAAGGCCCTAGGATTGATTTCCATCATTCTCCTTTGCACACCATTGTCTTTACCCTTCATATCACCCCCATTATCATAGCCTTGGCCACGTAAATTTTCAACAGATAATGACATTGTTTCAAGCTCTTGTAGAATAGTTTCAGACATTAATGCTCCAGTCGTCTCCTTCAGTGGTACAAAGCCCAAAAAATGTTCCTTTATGAGCACTTCAACATTATCTTCATCTGCAGACTTTTCCATATCCACAAAACGAATGATCATCGGCATTTATCCAACATGACTCACATCTGGTGTACAGTCCAGTATTATTAAAGTATTTTGCAGAATGGGCAGCTTCTACAATTTTTTTTATGACATTTGCTAGGATTTGAATCAGTTCATTCTGCATATTTTTTTCCTAAGTAATGAACCTGTGTTTCATAATCAGTTATTTTACGTAGATGCTCCTTCATGACTGGATCAAACAAAGCTAGTATTCAACAAATTTTAAAAAGTTTCCATTACTGGAGTGTATAATTTTTCATTTCTTTCATGGCCACGGAATGCTAAATTTTATCCACCAAGAACTCTCACTAAAGCAATCAGACACTCTAATATTTGTTGCCAATATTCTTCTTTTTCCTTGATCACATGTAAATTTTCTTCATCGATAGTTTTTCTTTTTTCCAATCGTAATTCAAGTTCTTTCCAATTTTGAAAACATTCCAAATGTTCTGTACTTCTTTCATGTGAAGAGAGAATTGAAGATATGTTTTTCCAGTCCTTCGAACCATTTTCAGTAAGTGATGTACCAATTGCTTGATTTCTAAACAATTTGCAGCAAAGCAAAACACAGAGTCCTTCGACACTGAATATTGTAACCAGTTTCGATGAATTTCTTCCCCAATAATAAAAAGATTGATGAGTACTTGAGGCACCTCCTCTTGTAATGTGGAGCAGAGACGTTTCTTTTATTTCCACCCTTAGGGAAGGGAAATTCATGAACTTGTTCGTGTCCATGTTCCACGATAATTTGCCGCACACCGTCATCACATCTGGGCCATGAAGCTGGGTCCCTATACTGTAACTTGTTTGTAACTGTCTCATCCTTTCTTTCTTCTACTTCATTTACTTCAATTTCTGCACGTCTCTCTGAAGGTGAATAAATTTTCTCCACTTCCATATCAGTCTGATGCTGTGAGCTGCCTTCATCTAGAAGTAAATTTCCATCATCTTGAGTTTCCAAACTGCTTTTTTGAGGATGTGAGCTACCCTCATCTCGAAGTAATATACCTTCATCTTGATGTTCCAAACTGCTTCCATGCGGATGTGAGCTAACCTCCTCTCCAAGTAAAATTCCTTCATTTGGATGCTGTGAACTGCTTCCATCTTTATTTAGATTAAAGAGAAGATATTTCAGGAAGGATTCCTACTGTTTTGCTTGGTCCTTTTCCTTCTCAGCCTTTCGTTTATGATATTCAGCTCCTAAGGGTTTTCTTTTTCCTCTTTCTGCCATGGGGCATTTGAATATTGTTATGTACCAACTGTGCTCCCGACTGCAAGCATTATAGCATTAAAGATGGCGGACACACCACATGGCTGGCGATTTAAACCACATTGCAGCCATCCTAACACGTCTTTTCACTGCTTAAAGGTTCAATGATTAGTAACATACACTCACTTACCTATTAAAACAGTTAGTTACAGCATTTACATAGAAACAAAATGACCTTTTTCGATGTTATAACTCGACACCGGTTGTTTGGAAAGTAATCCCCTTCCTCACGGTTACCCACTTGAAGTGTGATGTCATCACTTTCATAGTCTATTAAGCATTAACGCTGTTACTTTTCTTTTATGGACATTATTTATTACATGTGAACCAGTTATAACAAAGAAAAGTTCCTAATTAGCCCGATAATAATGATAAGGTTTAATAACGCTTAAAGAGACTCACATTTTGGATTTATAATGCTGAAAGACATTATTCTTTATTATTTGACACCAAGAAACATAATATCTCACAGTATTCCCTCGATTCTTAACCATCTACCTGCAACGTGTGTTAAAATGACCGTTTGACATGTATCAACTCGCGATATCTCCTTTCTACATGAATTTCTGGCTATGGAACCTTGATGTATATTTGAGTTAGGTGTCACTTGCATTGCAGCTCTTGCTGCTGGTGGCTGTGTTTCATTGTGGCTGAGTTATCGCTTATCAAAATTGCGGACTGGGTCATCTTGAGCCTATGTCGCAATTTGAAAAAAAAAATCGCTAAAATTTTATTTTTGCAGTAAATAAAAGATTTGACATCATTTCTCAGAAATGTAGAGAAATGAATTATAATTCATATTCCCTCTGTATGCACATGGGAATTGAATCTTCATTGCTCCACCCCCACATAAGACTTCACAACTGTTCTGTACTATGTACCAATGCATTTTGTGTGTATTTGTTGGGTGTTCTTTAAAGACCTTCTGGAAATAGAGATGCAAATCAATTTCTTTTTAAAAACTAACATTTTCCTCTACTCTTGTAGCTCTAACACACACACCTACTTCCCAAGTTCAAACACACACACACACACACACAATGCCCTCCTCACCATCATATTTTCAGGCTGAAATGTTATGTGTCAAGTTTCAGCCCTGAATGAAATTTTATGGCCATGTTATAATCCCCTAAAGAGTGGAATACTAATTTTACAGTTGTAAAATAAGGGTTTATAATGGAAATATTAACACAAGTTATGCTAGAGCATTGCAAATGCATTGCCATAATGAAACTAAATTGATCCAAGAGCTTGCATATTAAAATTTCATTACAAATCAGCAGGAGAAGCTAACTGTTCTAATTAAGAACAAAATCATATGTATTCATTCCCTGCTTCATCACTTTGATCTGATGCATATCACCACAAGGACTGGCGTTAGGTATAATCTTATTTGCATTAAACACACATCAATAGTCTGGAGTAGGGAACAGGGAATGGAGCAAAAAGGTTGAAACTGTAACAAGGAACAGGAAGGTTAGTTAGTACTGAGGAGGAAAGTGATTGTATTCAAGGGTGCCTGGACAAAATGGGGACATAAACTAACCAGGGACATAACTCTGTTCAAAAGAGTGTTGATAGTACCAGGCACAGAGTTGGACATTTACACAGTCACAAAAAATAAATGTCAAGAATGCATGATCCAGAGAGATATTAAAAATGATAGATGCCATAAAAGTGAGGGAGAAACACAAAAACAGGAGGTTAATTAATAGCCAAGCATTCAAGCAGTAAAGGAGAAATTTCCCCAAACAGAGGTACTTAGCAGCTTTGCCTCTTCTTGGAACTTCAGCAGAATTGTACTAGGCATTACAAAGTACATAGAATGTCACTAGAGAATTGCTTTTCCTCCATGTACAATACCTACCATGAGTAAATTAGGTTACATTGCAGAGAGACAAGATGAGTGAGATCTTTTATAGGACCAACTTCTATTGGTGAGAAAGACAAGCTTTCGAGCTACATAGAGCTCTTCCTCAGGTCTGGGAAAGGTATAGATGCATTGCAGATGCATTCTTCCTCTAATCTACCTGAAGAACTATGGGACATCCAAGATTGCATCACACTGGTACACTCTCCATAGCTCATCTGGAATGAAACTATAGTCTCCTCCTCCTCCGGAGTCTATCGGTTCAAATACCCTCCTGTCTGCTTTCTCCACTGCCTGGCACCTTGCCTAATCACTTACATTTGTGCAAAGTGAATGTAAAATTACACCTTTTTGATTTGTTAATGTTTTGCAGCCACTTTACACAGTGTAAACAACAGATTAGGCCCTGTACGCTCTTATTTTACTATACAGTATGAGATCTGCACAAAGTAGGAAAAAGCCCACCGCTGATACTAAAGAGGCAGATAACATTACATTTTGAAAGTACTGCAGAGTGATGTAATTTTTTCTTTCCTTGCAGTCTATATATTAAAGATATATATTATAGCACCCAATCTATCCCCTAAAAATTCCTGCCTCCACCCCCAAGTACATACATGTCTATTGCATCCTTTCAGGAAGAAGGATTTGAGTTATGTTCTCCAGATGAGAGTTAAATGTTGTGCACTACTGGACACTAGAATTCTGAAACATGGTAAGACACTTGGCTTGCTTTCCTGATCATTGCTGTTACATACATATTCCAATGCACTTCTTGAAGCATTTTCTTTTAAAAATCTAAGTCTTTTCCAGTCAGTCACCAGTTCAGCCTCATAACACCCCTCTGAGGTGGGTAAGGGATGTGTGTATATATATATGCATCACTATCTACCACGAGAATGTGTCTATCACTGGGGCAGACTGCAGCAGCTGGTCAAAAGTATACAGAAACACTTCCCACAGTTTAGGGTGGGAAGTCAAAAAGAATAACATATTCAACTGAAACGTCAGGAGACAGAAGGTATTTGCTTCAAATTAAATTCGGTCAGGATGCTCAAATTAGCATCTCTACTCTCATTAAAAGTATCATGATTTTAGGACTCTTCCAAAAGACAGCGCCTCAGTGTCTCCTAACATCACATTTGGCATTAATTCAGAGCTGATTCAGAGGAAAGTGTGTCACCTTATCAATTATCTACATCACTTCATACAAAACCTAGCTGTTCTTTATAGGTCTCCTATCCAAATAGTGACCATGTCTGAAGACTTAGCTTGGGAGATCTGGCAGCACAAAGGTATGCTAGAGTCTGAATGCTGGAAATCAGATAAAAGCTTTGGTGCATGCACAGACAAGCCCAAAGTTATTTTCTCTGCACTGTGAAAGAGAGGCTGGTACAAGGTTTAACCAACTTACCTTCAACAATCACAGAGCTTAAGAGAGAGACCTGATTTTTTTCCTTATTATTTGTAATGAAAGATATTACATAAAAATATGTTGTACTGTACTGTATTAATGATGATGCAGGGAAAGATTGAGGATATTTTTTGTTTGTTTTCCCCCCCAGAATATAAGGTGACTAAACTAAAGGAAATTAATCTTGACAAAGATTTTAAAACCTCGCAGCAGGTCTCAGATTTATAAATCCATATTCTTTAAAGGAAAATTTTGCAAAAATGCATTGATGATTTATTGCTTACAGTGTTATGATTATTTTTATTCAGAAGTAAATGATCTTATGGCTGTGCACACACACAGACAGTAAAACTCACAGGGAATACAGGCAGCTTTGAATCCAAGCCTGATAATTAATCCATTGTTACTTGTTTAGATTTTACAGTAAACCAATATCCAATTTCATTGTTTGAGAGACTGTAGCATGCCAACCCACACTTTTACTAATCAAATAAATGGGAAACCGTGGGAGATCTGCTGACCACCATTAATCAGGGTTTATACACAAAGTCAACAGCTAGCACCATATACTGGATTTGAATTCTCCAGTGTTGAATTTGAGCACATGATTCTTGAAATCTACAAGTAACAGAGAATTTCTATTACCTAACTTTGATGATTTTGTGCAAAGCCCAGTTTCTGCATAAAAGACCTGTGAATAATTGCATTTAATATCTCTCTGGCATGGTTCTGCTGGCATGACCCACAAACAGAAAGTAAAGCAGCTAATCCTAGTAGTATCTTCTAAATCTCATCTGCAAGATCAAAGGAAATGTTTGAGGAAAAGTTCGCTACATATGAAGAACTTAACCTACCGACCGCTATGCCTACCTTCATGCCTCCAGCTTCCATCCCGGACACACCACAAGATCCATTGTCTACAGCCAAGCACTGAGGTACAACCGTATCTGCTCTAACCCCGCAGACAGAGACCAACACCTAGAAAATCTCCACCAAGCATTCTCAAGACTACAGTACCCACACGAGGAAATAAGGAAACAGATCAACAGAGCCAGACGTGTACCCAGAAGCCTCCTACTGGAAGACAAACCCAAGAAAGAAACCAACAGGACTCCACTGGCCATCACATACAGTCCCCAGCTAAAACCCCTACAACGCATCATCAGGGATCTACAACCCATCCTGGACAATGATCCCACACTTTCACAGGCCTTGGGTGGCAGACCAGTCCTCGCCCACAGACAACCTGCCAACCTGAAACATATTCTCACCAGCAACTGCACACCGCACCATAGTAACTCTAGCTCAGGAACCAATCCATGCAACAAACCTCGATGCCAACTCTGCCCACATATCTACACCAGCAACACCATCACAGGACCAAACCAGATCAGCCACAACATCACCGGTTCATTCACCTGCACTTCCACCAATGTAATATATGCCATCATATGCCAGCAATGCCCCTCTGCTATGTACATCGGCCAAACTGGACAGTCTCTAAGGAAAAGGATAAATGTACACAAATCAGACATTAGGAATGGCAATATACAAAAACCTGTAGGAGAACACTTCAACCTCCCTGGCCACACTATAGCAGATCTTAAGGTGGCCATCCTACAGCAAAAAAACTTTAGGACCAGACTTCAAAGAGAAACTGCTGAGCTCCAGTTCATCTGCAAATTTGACACCATCAGCTCAGGACTAAACAAAGACTGTGAATGCCTTGCCAATTACAGAACCAGTTTCTCCTCCCTTGGTTTTCACACTTCAACTGCTAGAACAGGGCCTCATCCTCCCTGATTGATCTGACCTCGTTATCTCTAGCTTGCTTCTTGCTTGCTTATATATACCTGCCCCAGGAAATTTCCACCACTTGCATCCGAAGAAGTGGGTATTCACCCACGAAAGCTCATGCTGCAAAACGTCTGTTAGTCTATGAGGTGCCACAGGATTCTTTGCTGCTTTTACATATGAAGAGATTCTCATAATAGTTTGTGAAGTGTGTGGGGAAAATTCTACAGATAATTTCTTCCATTCGACATTTTTACTATACTATACTTAATGATGTATCAATATTTATAGTGAAAAGTAAAACCCCAAATAAATGACTCAGAGTTAAGAGAAACAAGAAAAAGGGCAGTTTTATTTATGCAAGATAGTCAAGTCTCATACAGTCATAGATACATGAATTCCCAGGGCCGAAGGCACCATTGTGATCAACTATTCCGATCTGTATAACAAAGGTCATATAACTTCTCCAAAATAATTCCTAGAATAGATCTTTTAGAAAAACATCCATTCTTGATTTAAAAAGGGTCTCTGATAGAGAATCCACCACAACCCTCAGTAAACTGTTCCACTGGTTAATTAACCTCATTGTTGAAAATGTACACCTTATTTCCAGCCTGCATTTGTGTCACTTTAGCTTTCAGCCACTGGATCGTATCATACCTTTTCTTCGCTAGACTGAGGAGCCCATTATTAAATATTTGTACTCCATGTAGATATTTACAGATTGCAATTTAGTCACCCCTTAACCTTCATGTTGTTAAGCTAAACAGATTGATCTCCTTGAATTGATCACAATAAGGCATTTTTTCTAATCCTTTAATCATTCTGGTGGCTCTTCTCTGAACCCTCTCCAATTTATTAACATCCTTCATGAATTGTGGGAGCCAGAATTGGACATGGTATCCCAGTAGCAGTCTTTCCAGTGCCCAAGAGATAAAATAACCTCTCTACTGCCCTGTTTATGCATCCCAGGATCGCATTAACCCTTTTGGCCAGTGCATCACACTGGGAGGTCAGGTTTCAGAGCGGTACCCATTTTAGTCTGTATCAGCAAAAAGAACAAGGAGTACTTGTGGCACCTTAGAGACTAACAAATTTATTTGGGCATAAGCTTTAGCCCATGAAAGCTTATGCTCAAATAAATTTGTTAGTCTCTAAGGTGTCGCAAGTACTCCTCGTTCTTTTTACTGGGAGGTCATGTTCAGCTGATTAGCCACCACAATCCCCAAAGCTTTTTTCAGAGTCACTGCTTCTCAAAATAGAGCACCCCAACATGTATGGCCTACATTTTTTGTTCCTAGATGTATACATTTACATGTAACCCTACTAAAATACATAGTGTACTCTTGTGCCCAGTGTACAGGGGCGGCTCTAGGCACCAGCAAAGCAAGCACGTTCTTGGGGCAGCCCATTTGCAGGGGCGGCAGGGATCCAGCATGGGAACTGAGAACCAAAAGGGGCCCTGGGAGCTGTAGTTCCTTGGTTAGCTCCAGTGGCATAGCCAGGTTTTAAGTGTAGGGGGAGCAAACATAAAAAAGGCGCCCTCCCTTGGCTCCTCCTCTGGCCACGCCCTCTTGACTCCTCCCGTTTCACCTCCAGATTAACCCCGGGGCCAGCTCAGGACTCCTGTGGGCTCCCCAGGGTGCGGATACCCTCCCGTCCCCAGGAGAGTCTCCCCTGCCCAGCACGCTCTGCAGGTGTCCCCCGCCGGGCTGTGCCACCCAGCCCCACCTGCAGGGTCCTGTCCCACCAATCCCAGGCTCCAGGCTCCTGCGCCGTGCCAGAGCCCCCCGTCCAGACAGCACAGCCTGCGCCCCTGCCCTGCAGGCCCGGCCCCGGGGAGCCCCTCGCCCAGACCCCCCCAGTGCAAGGCACCAGACCCCCGCTGCTCAACTTCCGTTCTGCACTGCCGCCTGTCCCCGGCCTGCTCCCGGCATTTGGTGTACTCCATGCGGGGCTCGCCAGCCAGGCGGCCTTAAAGGCGCAGGGGCCCTTTTGCCTCCCCCCACCACATTAGCAAGGGGCGGGGAGCGCTTGGCCGTTGAGCCCTGAGCCGCCGCAGAAGGTGGCTGCGGCGATGTTGGGGCCGCGCTGAGCGTGGGGTGCGATGGCCGAGGAGCCGCCCCCCCCTCGCTCCTCCAGCCGCGCCTGCCGCCCCCCATGGCTTCTCCAGCTGTGCTGCCACCAGCGCTGGCCCGGCAGGCACCGCTTCCGTGCCTGCTGCCCCTCCCTCCCCATGGCTCCTCCAGCTGTGCTGCCACCAGCGCCAGCCCGGCAGGCGCAGCTTTTTGAAAATGTGCTGAGGGGAAGCGGCTGCTTCCCCTGAACCCCGCTAGCTACGCTACTGGTTAGCTCCCTGCCTATAGAGCCAGCCCTGGAGCAGGGAAAGAACTACATTTCCCAGCATTCCCTTGGCCACTGCCAGCTGGAAAGGAAGGGGGAGGAAGTGAGGTATCTGAGACCTCATGCTGCAGTCTGTTGTGAATGGAGAGCTGGTAGGGAGACCATATTTTAACATTTAAAAAATAGGACACTCTACAGGGAGGGAGGGTAGCCCCACCCTGCCACTATCCACTCCCTCCAACTGCCCCACACAGAAACCCCAACCCATCCAACCCCCCCCGCTCCCTGATCACCCCCTCCCAGAACCCCTGCCCCTAACTGCCCCTTGGGACCCCAGCCCCTATCTAAGCCTCCCTTCTCCTTGTCCTCAGCTGCCCTCTCCTGAGGCCTCCCCAACTTCCCCCCAGGACCCCACCCCCTACCTGTCCCCTGACAAACCCCTGGGACTCCCATGTCTAGCCAACCGCTGCCTGTCCCCTGATTGCCCCGAACTGCTGACCCATCTAATCCCTCCTTCTCCCTGTCCCTTGACTGCCCGCTCCGGAACCCCCTACCCCGTCTCCAACTCCCCAGCCCCCTTACTATGCCACTCAGACCAGTGTGTCTGGCTCTGCGCAGCACCAGACACGCTGCTGCATACATGCTGCCATGCTCCCCCGCGGAGCCACAGCCCCCTCCCCAGCACCTGCCTTCCAGATTTGAACACCTCAAAATTCAGGAGTGCTCAAGCTCAGTTTGGGCAGCTGTTACTTCATTTCTCCCTAATCAAATATACTGATCCACTGTAACTTGTTGTAGAAAAAGTAGGATAAACTTGAGCAAGTAATGCTTCCCAGTGGTTATTAGGACTGGAATTGCTATTTTCAACAACCATTGCCTTTTTGTTTGTTTGTTTGTTTAAAAGGAAGACAGTGATATTGCATTGGCAAAATTCCCCATAGAAAGAAAGAGTGGAACAAAAGAATAATAAAGGCACCTCAACTTTTCCTCATTCATGTAGGATAGTCTTATAATATGCATCCAGATAGCCTCCAATCACACAAGCTGAAAACTGTTCCACTTTACTGCAGTTCTGTAACCATTTGGGAACCAGTCCTGTCTGTGTTCTGTGCACATCTAAAATTCCTGCTGAATGACCTGCCCTGGGAGCGAGTTACCAGTGACCCAGGGCTGCGGCGGAAGGAGGGTGCAGGTGGTGGTGGGGAGAGCCCAGGGCTGGGGCAGCAGGAGGTGTGTGTGGGGCAATGGTGGGGGGAAAGGGGGAAGCCCAGAGCTGGGGTGGCAAGGGGTGTGGGTGCGGGGAGAGAGCCCAGGGCTGGGGCAGCAGGGGGGTGCGGCGAGGAGCTCAGGGCTGGGACAGGGGCAGCCAATTTTTTTTTGCTTATGGCGGCAAAAAACCTAGAGCCAGTCCTGCCAGTGTACCAACTGATTCAGATCACTTTCTATCAGTGAAATGCCCTCTTCATTATTTACCATTCTCCCTATTTTTGTATCATCTGGAAACTTTATCAGCGATGAATTTGTTTTCTTCCAGGGCATTGATAAAAATATTAAATAACAGAGCCAAGGACTGAACCCTATCAGACCCCATTAGAACCCGCTCACTGGTGATTTCATGCTTGCAGTTACATTTTGAGACCTATCCGTTAGCCAGCTTTTAATTTATGTGACAAGTTAATTTTATATCATTCTAGTTTTTAATCAAAATGGCACCAAGTCAAATGCCTTACAGAAGGGGAACAGGAGCCATGCCTAGAATTCAGGGACCTGCTTGTGACATATATTAAAGCAGCCCTGTTAGAATTCTAGCTAGGTCACATTGAAAACTGCAATGTGGTTCATTTCAACCTAGTACAAACATCTTGACCCTACATAGCCCCCTGGTAAAAATAGTTCATTCAATACGAAAACTAACCATTTACATCCAGATATTCAATTTGTATAAATTGTCTTGGCTCCGTTGAAGTTGATGAAATTATGACCATTTAGGATCTGGCCTAAAAGGTAATCAATTTCTAGTTATAAAACATTTCTTTTCATTTCTTTATTGTTTCATTGAAATGGAAGATCAGTTTCCAAAAACTATTTGAATGTTACTAGCCAGAATTCTCTTCAAGCTCTTTTGTATCTTTTAACAGAATTGCAAAGATCTTGGAAGAAAGGTGATGATCTGAGTGCTCATTACATACAAAAGTTCCTTTATTGGTACTTTGCTAGCAAGAATTTGAAAGAAACAGAAAACTGATCCCACACCACAGGTCTTTACTAAGTGAGGATTAAAAGCCACTTGAACTGCCCATAAAATCAAAGTTCAGAGACAAGATGCATAAATCCCAAGCAAACAGCATTTTGAAATCTGAACTAATGCTCAAAAAACCTACAACACCTAGAGAAAATTAGAAGGGTGTGGAGGGGGGCTCAGTTTCCTCCCTTAGTACAGTCTGCAAATAACAAACGGAATTGTTTTTCCTTACATGTCCAAAATGAACTCAAGTTACATGTTTAGCTACAATAGTTTAGATTTCCCCCTCCTCCTATATTTTTCTCTGTGTTTTAGATTACAGTATTTGTATTTTATATGTAGATAATAAAAAATTGGTAATACATAAGTGACAGTACTTTTCTGTCAGAACGTAAGTTAATTGGCAGAACGTAACTTAAACAGCATCTGCTTGCCTCCAAAGCTGAACTGACACAGCAAAAATTTTATACAATGCTGCATGTTACCCAGGGGCGGCTCTAGAAAGTAGGCTGCCCCAAGCAGCGGAGCGCGCCGCGCCCCCTTCCCTCGTCCCGCGGGTCCCCTCTTCCGCTGGTTCTCGCTGAGCATGCCCCGCGATGCCGCGGCGAGCCGAGAGGGGGGGACCGACCGCAGCGCCTCCATGGGAGGGCTCGCGGAGGGGAGCCGGAACGACCGCGCGCATGCGCTCCAGTCATGCCTGGCGTCGCGGGCTCCGGTCGGGCGCCGGCATGCCGCGGCGAGCGCACGCCGGGCAAGCCCCACCGCCCCGCCCACGCCAGCCGCCGCCCCGCCTGCCCGCCGCGCTGCCCCGCGCCTGATGTTACCTTCAGGCTGCACAAGGGAGGCCACAGACTAACAGGTACAGTATGAAGTACTCATGTAAATTCAAATTAATAAGAGGAAGGTTTTGCAGCAGAAGGCCCAAGGAAAAGTATTCACCCTAAGATAGCAACATTGTGCATTCTTTCCTTATTTTTGTCAAAAGGAAAAAAATCCCGGCTGTGATAAAACCAGAGCGCTTCTTACTCAGCACTCGCCATGAAGAGTCTTCTCAACTGCACCAAGGTTGCGTGTGTGTGTGTTTAGAGAGGTGACAACTACATGTGAGATGACCCAGATCCTTGATGGCTAGCCAAGGCAAAGACTATTGGCCCATTAGAAACACCGATTGTGAATGCTTCTCTTGTGCAGGGGAAGTTCTGCCTTTTTTTAAAATAGATGGAGTCAGATTTTCAAAGGAGCTCAGAAAGTTCGGTACTGAACTGCTTTGAAAAACTGGCTGAGAGTGTCAGAGTTGGAGCTGCTGGGTGCTGAGCTCTTGGAAATCTGGCCTCATTTGCTCAAACTATCGTCACTTTCATCAGCCTTCCTGATCATCCTCCTGACTCCATAGGTCTCTTTTTTTATTGAAGGCATCAAGAACGTGGTGATGGAAACCAGATTTCCCCGATTCCTCTTGGTCAGGGGCAGCTCTATGAATTCCGCTGCCCCAAGCAGGGCGGAGCGCTGCGCCGCTCGCGCTGCCGGGCGCCGGTCCCGCACCTCCACGGGACCTCCCGCAGACGTGCCGCTGGTCCCGCGCCTACGGTGGAGCTTCCGCAGGCATGACTGTGGAAGGTCCGCCGGACCCGCCTGCCACCCTCCAGTTAAAATGCCGCCCCACGCGCGTGCTTGGCACGCTGGGGTCTGGAGCCGGCCCTGCTCTTGGTCTTGTTTTTTTCCCAACCTGGCCATGGAACTATGGGCTTGCCTAGGTGAACACTTAGTTCACAGCAAGCATTGCCATCTGGGATCCTTCTGGGATCCTTGAAACGGGAGTAGATTAAAGCACACTAGGGAGCTTCACATGGACACAATGCACAGCAGATTAGTATGGGGCAGATTTACATATCAGCTTGCTGTGAGCTAAGTGTTTAAGTAGATAAGCCCTAAGACTGTACCGATACTTTGGCCAGCAATTACCTCCTAACAATTAACCTGAACCAAGTGTCCATATAATGTATTTAACATACTTTTCTTTCATTGCCTTTATTGGTTTTAAAGCAAGGATGCACAGCTACTGAGATCACATAAAACTGTGGAAAGAAATACTTTAAATAAACTAAAAAACCTTCCTGTTCTGTATTAAACCTATCAGCAGCCACTGACAACACTGAGCTTGAGTCTACTGAATCACTTGCAGGGTCTTGCAAGGATTGAAGTAGCCCTTCTTCCAAGAGGGATCCAGATAGCCACAGGGCCGCCCAGAGGATTCAGGGAGCCTGAGGCAAAGCAATTTCAGGGCCCCCTTCCATACAAAAAAGTTGCAATACTGTATTCTCGTGGGGGCCCCTGCGGGGCCTGGGGCAAATTGCCCCACTTGCCCCCTCCCTCCCCCTAGGCGGTCCTGGGAAAAATAAACATTTAAAACCCTTCCGCATCTCAGAACAAACCCAGTTTTGAGAAAACTTCTTTTCAAGTCACCTTTACAAAGTATCACTGGTTCTCAGCATCAGCTAGTGCTAAAAGGCACTAAAGCCCATTAAAAGAGTTGGACAAATATTTTCCGTCAAAACTTCTTTTGGATCGAAAACTAGGGGTTTTAAAAAAACAGAAAAAAATCACGGACAATGTCTGCTTTCCTTCAAAATTTGTTTTGGCTTTTTTAATTGAAAAGCTGAAATTAGTCTGCCAAAACCTGAACATGGTTTGGGGTTTCAGAAGCGTGTGGCCAAATATTTGCTGCTTGCTGTGTTTGATTGTTTAAAGAAACAATTTAAAAAATTCTGCTTAAAAAAAATCCAAAACTTTTGAACCACCTCAGCTTGTGACCAAACGCCTGAGCCCCTCCAGTCAGAGATTTTTCCAGGTTTCTGATACTCTGCTGGCTTCCTTGACTCATATCTGTCTCCGTAACTTTGGGTTCATTTAGGTTAGAACATAAGAACGGCCATACTGGGTCAGACCAAAGATCCATCCAGCCCAGTATCCTGTCTACTGACAGTGGCCAATGCCAAGTGCCCCAGAGGGAGTGAACCTAACAGGTAATGATCAAGCAGGAGTGGGTGGGTGAGATTCTGTGGCCTGCGTTGTGCAGGAGTTCAGACTAGATGATCATAATGGTCCCTTCTGACATTAAAGTCTATGATTCTATAAGTGATCTCTCTCCTGCCATCCATCTCCACCCTCTGACAAACAGAGGCTAGGGACACCATTCCTTACCTATCCTGGCTAATAGCCATTAATGGACTTAACCTCCATGAATTTATCTGTTTCCTATAGACTGGCTCCATGGGGTCCCTCACAAACTGGAGATGGTTACTGTGGGTTTGTCTTTAGTATAGCTTATGTACATACTCCACAAACTGAGCATTTGAGCTTCTTCCAGAATCTGGGATGAGCCTATGTTGTGAAAACTGAAATACTCAAAATAGCACATGCATGTGAATGGACACAGGGTGCTAAAATTAAATTAACCCAGGGGTTCTCAAACTGGGGGTCAGGACCCCTCAGGGGGTCACGAGGTTATTACTGGGGGTCGTGAGCTGTCAGCCTCCACCTCAAACCTTGCTTTGCCTCCAGCATTTATAATAGTGTTAAATATACAAAAAAGTGTTTTTAATTTATAAGGGGGGGGTCGCACTCAGAGGTTTGCTATGTGAAAGGGGTCACCAGTACAAAAGTTTGAGAACCACTGAATTAACCCCTCTGAAGCCTTGGGGAATGCAGGAGAGAGGGGTCTTCCTTGGGAGGGTTGGGAAGGAGGTAGGTGGTGTAGGATATTGCTCTTCTCATGTGATCCCTCCCCCATGGCTCTCTTGGCTCTATCACTGTTAATCTAAAGTGGCTAATTTTAAATGAAGCTACCCTCCCCTGACATGAATCTCCCTATAGCACTGAAATTAAATGAAGACTATAATTTGGCATTTGAGAAGTGAAAGGATGGTAGCCCTAAGGGAAAAGATAACAGCTTGGCTCTTTGTGTTAAATAGCTGTCTGCAAGCCTCAAACTGCTGAATGAACTTTAGGGTAGGGAAGGCCTGTGCCTCCCCAAACAGCCTGGCCCTGCCCCCTATCCAACCCCCATCCACTTCCTGCCCCCTGACTGCCCCCCTCAGAAGCCCCGACCCATCTTGCTCCTTGTCCCCTCACCGCCCCTCAAGACCCACCCCACCCCCCACCAACCCCCTGCTCCCTGTCCCCTGACTGCCCCAACCCCTATCCACCCACCCGCCCCGTGACAGACCCCCGGAACTCCCACGATCCAACCCCCTGTTCTCCGTTCCCCGACCAACCCCCCAAACCTCTGCCCCCTCCCTATCTCCTGACTGTCCCTGGGACTCCCTGCCCCTTATCCAATCCCCCTGGCCCCGGCCCCTTTACCATGCCACTTACCCTCACCTCCCCCCTCTCCTGGAGCCTCAGCATACCACGTCCAGGAGCAGCCCTGGACAGCGCTGCAGCGGCATGGCTCCGGCAGGACCTGAGCTCCCGCAGCTCAGCCGCAGCTTGCAGCCCCGCCCCCTTACCACACGGCTCTGAGTGGGAGGAGCTCAGGCCCCGCTGGAGCCACGCCGCTTTAGCTCTGTCCAGGGCTGCTCCTGGATGTGGCGCGCTGAGGCGCCAGGGGATGGGGGAAGGCAGAGGTGGGAGGGAGCCTCCGACATTCTCGTGGGGGTCCCTGCGGGGCCCGGGGCAAGTTGCCCCACTTGCCCCCCTCCCACCCCGGGTAGTCCTGGATAGCCATGCTGGGTACTTGCTCTGTCTTCCTAATAGTCCTCATGTCAGATCCCAAAAGGTCCAATGCCACTAGACGCTATTGTGAGAAATTCTCTCTCATATACTTCTGTGGCTCCCATTATGCTAGCATCTGAGTGCCTCCCAATCTTTAATGTATTTCTCCTCACAACAGCTCTGTGATGTAGGGAATTATCATCCCCATTTCACAGATGGGTAACTGAGGAACAGAGAGGCTAAGTGACTTGACCAAGATCACACAGGAAGTCTGTGGCAGAGCAGGACTTGAGTCCAGGTCTCCCAAGTCCTAGGATAGTGCCTGGGACCACTTTTCCACTGGACAATCCTTCCTCTCTGTTTGATCATCCTCCACTGGGTTGTAGCCATCAGTATGGTGATGTAACTCATCTCCTTTGCGTGTCCTTCCCATCAAACCCAGCTTTTATAATTTTATTCTTTTTCCAGTCCCTTGCCTCGATGGGACAAGGCCTGGGATGAAAGACTGAGAGTCAACATTGATTACATGGAAGCAGATGTATGCATCATACTAGTAGGTGGAAGCATCCAGAGAAATGGAAGAAAGGGAAGTGTCCGTACCAATTATGCAAGGACTAGGCCTGTGCTTTGCTTTGCCATACTGGTCAGGAGCCTGGGGATCCTAGTGGCTCAATCCCAGGTAGCAGCAGTGGTCTATGATGTATTTTTCATATATGGCTGGCCAGGCAATTGCAACTGTTCCTCTTTGATTAAGACCTCTTGACTGTTATCCTTTATTTCTATCATAGCTAGTCTAGATTTCCATAGCATTCTCCACCTAGAGATTAATTAGGGTATTAAAACGTATATTTTAAATTAAAATACTTGGACTGGGGAATTCATCTAATCTAGAACCATATCTCCAGCAATGTCCTGCAGTATGATGCAGGCTTCATCAGAAGAATCTCCCCATTATTAAATGTACCAAATACATAACTTTGTCATAATCAGGGCGATGGAGAGAAGTAGTATGTATTACTCCCACAACTGATCATCTTATTCCCTAAAGCAAGGCCTGCCTATGTTTTTAGAAGCTTATTGGTCTCACTCCAGCTAAGAAAAGCTTTACTCTAATTCTAGTGAACCAGTCATGCCTGGCAGAGGTACAACTTTCATTGCTAAGATCAAGGTGAAAATATTGAGATGTGGCTGCATCTGACACTGTTAATTTAAGTGTCATGTGAACCTGGCACTGAAGGAGGAGAAAAATATGCTTTATCATCAGGAAAGCCCTGAAAAAATTACTTGCCAAATTGCCACTTCCTTGTGCTGAACAGCAAGTTTTCTCATCCTAGTATTAGTCTTTATTAGTCGTGGTGGACAGGAAGAGAAAAAGCTATAAAGTTCGTAATAATAGCCTAAGTAGCATAATAAATTGGTGGACTCATGAGAGGTATACTTATACACTTCAGCAGCAGGAGACCTGCAGTTGACATGCTCATCAATACATGTTTTAGTGCTGGAAAAGCAAGTGGTACCATGTGTAGAAATTTAGGAGACTAAACACGAGCAAAATAAATAAATAAATAAAACTCTCCAGAAAGAACACATCCTCCTGGTCAAGACTGCAGGTCAGACAAATATAGTGCTACACTTTTTCTTCCTGTGACCTACAGTTCTTAGTCTCACTATTGTTAAAAATCAAAGTCTGCCATGTGATTTAAAGTCTCAAAAGATAAGACTCCAAAAATAAAGTGCATTATGGAAATGCATATGCTGAATCACTGGTGATGTCCATGCAATGTATTCCTTTTAAGGATTTGGAATGCTTAATGAATATGGTTCCATTTACTAAGAACAGTCATGCAGCAATAGCAAGGACACCGCCAGGAAATAATGAGGGAGGGCATGGATGATCTTATTTGCCTTATGATAACTATCACCCAGGTAAAAAAGGTACTTTTTGACATACAATGCAACCACTGTGACAGTCTACTAATTCAGTCTACACTCTTATAATTCAGAGAGGGAAAAGAAAGGAAAGGTAAATACAAAATAAAACTCTCAGAACATGGCTGATAATTTAATATGTGTATATGAAAGGACAATACAAGAGAGAGCGAGAGGTCAATCATCATTAGTAGAGGCAACAAAATTAGTGCATTTATTGGAATAAGCAAATGAACAACTCTGGAGTCAGTAAGCCTAAGTTCTGACTCTTGCCTTAGCTGAGAGGTGCCATGGAATCATTCCATCAATCGTACCGTTAGGGTAGCTGAAAAGAATAAAGTTTACCATCATTCACAGCCTAATGAATGATGTTTAGAACACAAGAGCAGCAGAACATGTATTTAGGGGTGTTCTAAAATGTTCATACCAACTATGCAGCACATAGATAGTATTGTTATGTAAGGGTGCCTAGATATTATCACAAGAACCACCTTATAAATTCCATATATTAGACATGCAAGAGGACACTAGGTGGTCAAGATTGGGGTATCATTGTGCTAGGCACTGTATAAACTCAAAGGACGAGCGATGTTCCCTGCTCCAAAGTGCTTACAATGCCTGGGCTTGATCCTAAGAGGTGCTGAGCACTCTGTCCCCAATACACATGCTTAATTTTCAGCATGTGAGTAGCCTTACTGGCTTCAAAAGGATTACCCAATGTGTTTAAAGATAAGCTAGGACTTGTGTGTTATACTGAACCAAGGCTAGAATGCTGAACACCTAAAAGGAACTAACCCTATGTTAAGAGAAGTTACAACAAATTAATGTAACAAACAATAGGAGGGTACCAAAAGGGAGGACAAGGGTAAAAGTAATGAGAACACATATATAGGTTAGTTATTTGCATGGCTTGATTGTTCCAAATCATTTTAAAGGGTTCACCCCCCTTTACTAATAAAAATAAATAAAATATCCACAATTTACTATTTCTGCACCATTATCTGATGGCCTCACACGATATCAAAAGAGTGACAGAAGATTCTATAGCAATGAGGCTATTTTAATCTGAGTTCTGTTCTCCCACACATACTGGAAGTTTTTCATATTAGTAAACAATGTAGGATGTTAGCTGTCATTTTATATTGAAAAATATACCATACTTACTACTCCCCACCACAGGGCATCTGCATAGCTGCCAAACTCTGTTTGTCCTGAATCATTCACAGCATCTTTTTCAGCCAAATACACAAAATAAGATGAAAAAATCAGGCCCAGAAACCCAATATACAAGGTAGTTATTAATTCCTGAAAGCAGAATAAAAACAAATACAAATACTGTTAAAGAGCTTTCAACTATGTGACACTGGAGTTTTTCTACAAAATAATTAACATGGTTAAAAAAAAAAGTTAATTTCAGCTGTTTATTCAAATAGATCATCAGACTCTCATCTGGTGCAAATCTGCCTAGCTCCAGTGAGCTCAGCAGAACTCAGCTGAGGACCTGGCCCAATGTTTTACAGAAATGTATGTGTGCTTCAGTCGCAGATTCTGGATGTCAAAATAACTGTTCATGACTTTTGCAAAATATCTGGTGGGGTTGCAATTGAAAATTAGCTGTTAGGTAAAAATTTCGAGCGACCTGGGCACTTAGAAGCTTAAGTCTTACTGAGAGTCAATGAAATTCAGTGAAACTTAGGCTACTAAATGCCCAAGTCACTTTTAAAAATGGGACTTAGGTGAAAATTTTAAACTTGGGGAATTTACCTGTTGTCCTTTAAACACAGTAAAGCAACAGTATTTAATTAATTGAAACAATCACCACATGTTCCTAAGTTCATATATTTAACAACAAGAAGACATCTGCCTACATTCCATGCTTTTATACCATAGTGTTTACATGATAGATTATAATTCACAGGTAATCACTGGGGCAGTGTTTTTGCATGTTTTTAACCAACTTATTTATTTCAAATATTATCCTATCTCCTCCTGCACAGCAATTGGGCACACAAAATAGAAGGAGATCAGGACTAATTCCTGATGCACCAAACCTCTGCAGTTTCTCTCTTTAGAACCATATCGCAAGGGAACTTGGGTTCAATAATAGTCAGCAGCTCAAACCCTCCGTTAATTTAGCTTAATATTAAATGCTCCTGGCAAACCACAGACGTCTATTTTGCAAACCTGCAATATGTATTTTAAAGAATAATAGCTGTCTATGCTGTAGCAGTATAATGACTGAATTCAGGTACACTGGTGTGACACAGAAGACCTGAAAATGGCTATAACCGAGAAAAATTGTTTTCTTATTCTGTTCAAGCATTGTCCCCATGTCAGATCTAACTTACTTGTCTGTGTATGAAAACTACTGATCCCAACAGTCTCCATGTGCCACCCTGACGGTCAACATGCAGCATTCGTAGGATCTGGAGAAAGCGGATACCCCTGGAATACAAATTTTAAGTAAGTGAAGCCAGGGTCTGAGGATACAAGAGAAGCGATACAGGGGGAGGGGAAGCTTTTTTCAAATGATAAATTAAAATACATTGATTACATCACAGTCAGGTTACTATATTAAGCTTACAGGTTCCTCCCTTTCCCTCATCTTTTATTCCGCTCAGCCTATTAGACAAATGTGAGCAGCTGTAGGGGAAGGGGAATAGGTTTTCACTTGTATGGTTGGCAGGAATGCCCAGTGATTCATGAATTCTAGAAACAGATTGTGAATATTATGGAGATTGTTCCCTGGCTGATCTTCACGAATCTGGTGCTATCTTTTAAGAGTTTCAGAAGGGAAGCAGAATGGGCAGAAACAGATGACTTTCCACAGCTAGAAATTTAGCCACCTTTTCTTTGGTCTTTTCATCTACTGGGCTAGAGAACAATTTGAGTTTCCAGAAACTTTTACATAGTTGATCATGGAAATAATGCTCCAAGCAACTACAGGATATGCTTCGCAGCAGAGAGCCACCACAGTCACAGAGCATCACTGCAACTAAAATTCAACGCATCATTCAGCAAAGCCAGCCAGGCTGACCCACCTGAACACACGAGATATGTTCAGTCAATTGTTGGCACATGGAACTTCCCTCAATATCTTTTCCAACAGTCAACCTCTAACTCCAAATATACTATTAAGAACAGCCTTAAAAACACAGTAGATATCCAAAAAACAAAAATGTTGGTAAAAACCATACAACTAGCTGGCAAACATGAACAAAATTTGAGTGCATATTACTATTTTGTAGATGAAGTTTTTGTGATGCTCTAGTGTTATTACAGTATATACAATTTCATTATTATAAGTGGGAAGATGTGAGGGAATTATTCTGATCTACACCAGTGCATGGTAACTGAGATCAAAATCTGGTCTGTTGTATCAACACAGATGCCAAAGCGGTGACCACTTCTAGAATTTAAGAACTGTTACAGGGAGAGGAGACAGTGGAATAATAAACTATTATCAAAACAGACCATATTCTCTTCAATTATTGATAATTATTACCTGATAGCTGAGGTTGCAAAGACTTGACCTTTGGAGCCCACACAAAGAACTATCATTGAAGCAACAACTACAATTAAATCTGGAAAATAAAAATAAGTGAAGATAATGAGTTCAAGGCTTCATGCAATGCTTTGACAAGATTGTGATTTAAATCCAATGCTGATATTATTTTAACTGAGAGAAGGGTTGAATTTTTAGACAGCTATCCAAATAAAGTTTTGGGATTCTATATCTCAACACCTCTGCTGTAATATAGAAAGAAAATACATAATGCTGTAGTAAAAATGGTTTTATTGCCATGTGTAAGGGATGGCTACATTTTTAATTAGTGGCAAAACTAGATGTGACACAGATCATTCCAATAGTGTCAAAAAACACTATTATACGTTCTATATCCTCTACATGTTTTACAGTGTTTTCTCATAGCTGTTTTTAAAATGTACAGGCACAAGTTTTCACTACTTTCATCTATAAAATCAGGTGACTTAGTAACATGAATCCAATTGTTGAGACCCGGAGAAGAGTGAAAAGTGTAACTAATAGATTTTACAAGCATCTAAAAACTAACTAAAATCACTTTACTATACAGAATATTGTCAGGATGTAAGGTCTGATATCTTGGAGCCTACCAGGGATAGAAACAAGACCTGCATACCAATAGCAAGTTGGGAATCACCCCCTTCCATTAGCATAAAGCTCTACCTGGTGTGGCAGATAGGCAATTACCTGTGATATCTTTGTGAGATCTTACTGTATTGAGTTTATGTATCATTGTGGGCCAGAGACTGTATGTAATTCCCTGGGGGAGGATGACCACAGCTCCTCCAGGAACTAAGAAAAGAGGGAGGTGATTATGCAAATTTACTAAGGTAGTAATGCTTCCAGAGAGGAACCACCACCTGGAGAGGCTCATATATTTATATAGTTTAAAATGGATTTTCCAGGGAGCAACAGACAAAAAGGATTTTGGATTAACAGCCTGAGTTTAAACTGACTGAGTGCCTTCCTTCTGATCCAGCAAACAGACCAGGCCTTCTGTCCAAAGAGGGGGGCAATCCTTGAGGAAGGTTTGGAAGGATTGACACGGTTAGCATAAGGTGACCTCTGATAAGACTTTTAGTATGTGTGTAGGCTATTTTATTGTTTTCTCTGTAAAGCTTTTACCTTAAGAACAGAGGTGCTTGCTTAGAAAAACCTGTGGAGTAACTTGTAACCGTTGGCAATTACACCGTGTATAGCCCTTGGAGAGAAAGCAAGGTGCAGGCAGTCTGTCTTGCTGGGGATATCACGGTGTAGGCTGGGAACTGTGCAGCCTGGAAAACCCCAGCTCAGAAGGGAGAGAGACATGGGTCTCCACCCAAAAGAGATGACAACTGAGGAGCCAGGATCCTAGAGTGAGTGCCCTAGTTGGATCATGGAGGGGAGAATACAGGGTCAGTTGCCCTGGATTGCGACAACTGGCATATAAAATCCTCACAGTTTGAGAGAGATCTATCCTTAAAGTATGTTAAGAGCGCCATTGCTCTAGGGCCGAACACTGTAAAGCCTGGGCTCAGGCAAGGGTAATTTTGGGAAGAAAGTACTCATTTTGGAAAAAGAAGGAAACAACTTTACAGCATGTTTAAAAAAAAACGGCCACTGTTTGAAGCAGGGATTTGGAATGCTAGTAGTAATTTCAGGAGAGATGGATTAACGGACAGAGCACTGGGGAAGCAGTCAAAAGTGCATGACACTTAGGGTACGTCTACACTACGGGATTATTCCGAATTTACATAAACCGGTTTAACAAAACAGATTGTATAAAATCGAGTGTGCGCGGCCACACTAAACACATTAAATAGGTGGTGTGCGTCCACGGTCCGAGGCTAGCGTCGATTTCTGGAGCATTGCACTGTGGGTAGCTATTCCGTAGTTCCCGCAGCCTCCCCCCCCCCCTTTGAATTTCCGGGTTGAGATCCCAGTGCCTGATGCGGCAAAAATCATTGTCGCGGGTGGTTCTGGGTAAATGTCGTCAGTCACTCCTTCCGCTGGGAAAGCAACGGCAGACAAGCATTTCATGCCTTTTTTTCCCTGGATTGCCCTGGAAGATGCCATAGCATGGCAATCATGGAGCCTGTTTCGCCTTTTGTGACTGTCACCGTATGTGTACTAGATGCCGCTCACAGAGGCGATTCAGCAGTGCTACACAGCTGCATGCTTTTGCTTTTGCATGATAGCAGAGATGGTTATCAGCCATATTGTACCATCTACCATACCATAAATTGGTAATAAGATGGGCATGGCTACCAGTCCTTTTGCACTGTTCCATTTGCTGCTCTTAGCCAGGGGCGCAAAAGCCAAAATTGGGAATGACTCCCTGAGTCAATCCCTCCTTTTTGGTATCTAAAAATAGAATCAGTCCTGCCTAGAATATGGGCAAGTGTACTAGAGAACCACTGTATCAGAGAACCAGAGAGCACAGCTGCTCTGTGTCAGATCCTGCATAGATTATGAGATGTATGCTATTCACAGGGGGTGCTCCTGCAACAACCCCACCTGTTCATTCCATTCTTCCCCAGCCTTCCTAGGCTACCATAGCATTGTCCCCCCACTTGTGTGATGAAGTAATAAAGAGTGCAGGAATACTTGTTAGTGAGAAATGAGTGGAAGGCAGCCTCCAGTTGCTATGATAGTCCACATAGGACATTAAGGAGTGTGGAGGACAGGAGCCCAGCATCCTGCTGCTAGTCCAGGGGCAATTGAATCTTTTCTTTACACATGAAGGGTGGGGGCTGATGAAGCTCAGCCCCCTGCTGCTATGATGATGATGGTTATCAGCCATATTGTACCATCTACCAGGAAAAATTAGGGCCAGGCGCCCTTGATCGACCTGACGGATGCTAGTACGCATGGTTACCAGTCCTTTTGCACTGCCCCATGTGCCAATAGGCTGATGATGACGATAGGTTTCAGTCTTATTGTACCATCAGCCACCCATGGCAGGGGGGGAGCAAGGATGTTGGTGTTGAGTGCTGCACCATCGCGTCTATCTGCAGCATTCAGTAAAGATAGGGTGACATGTAAAAGAGTCAAGACAGGATTGTTTTCCCTTTCACTTCTGGGAGTGGGTGGGGGGGGTGCGTAAATTGCCTAGCTATGCCCTGACCCACCGTGGACACTGTTTTTGACCCTAGAAGCATTTGGAGCTCAGCCAAGAATGCAAATGCTTTTCAGAGACTGCAGGAACTGTGGGATAGCTTGAGTCCTCCAGTCCATGAGCGTCCATTTGATTCTTTGGCTTTCCGTTACGCTCGTCACGCAGCAGTGCGCTGAGTCCCTGCTATGGCGTCTGTCTGGAAATATTTAAAAAATGATTTTGAATTTCGTCTTCTGTAACGGAGCGCTGATAGAACAGATTTGCCTGCCCTTACAGCGATCACGTCTGCATGGTCCATGCGGGAGCTCTTTCTTTATTTTGATTTTTAACTGCATCACCACCCGTGCTGATAGGAGCTCCACGCTGGGCAAACAGGAAATATTCAAAAGTTCGCAGGGCTTTTCCTGTCTACCTGGCCACTGCATCCGAGTTCAGATTGCTGTCCAGAGCGGTCAGTGGTGCACTGTGGGATACCGCCCGGAGGCCAATACCGTCGATCTGCGGCCACACTAACCCCAATCCGATATGTTAATACCGATATTAGCGCTACTCCTCTCGTTAGGGAGGAGTACAGAAACCGGTTTAAAGAGCCCTTTATACCGATATAAAGGGCCTCTTAGTGTGGACGGGTGTGGCGTTAAATCGGTTTTACGCTCCTAAAACCAGTTTAAACGCATAGTGTAGACCAGGCTTTACAGTCACATATGGAATACCGTTATATAATACAGACATAGAGAGGCTAAGCCATGAATTAATGAACAATTCTGTGCTCTTATGAATTACTAGGGTGCAGCATTTTTGTCCATTGCCTGTAGAAATTCCGCAGTCATCCCCATGAAGATATGGATGCCCACTGGTATAACTAAACCCCTTTCTCTGTCTTGTCTATTTAGGTTGTAAACTCTTCAGGGCAAACACTGTCTACTACTCTTTGTACAGTGCCTAGCAGAATGGGACCCTGATTTTCTATGGTTCCTAGGTCCTACTGCAGGGCAAGTATTCTGAAAATCTTTACTAGCTGAAGCATTCAAGGAATTAAGGAGGAGATTTTAAAGGCCACATAGGCCAGTTAAACACCCACCTTCCACTGAAAGTCAAAGGCAGCTGGGTGCCTAACTTCCACATGTGCCTTTGGAAAAAAAAATCTCACCCTATGAGCATGAAAATAATAGTTTATAATTACACGTCACCTGCCCGACACCAGTGTGCTCTAGGTAGCTCAATCAAAAAACCAGAATAAACTAACATTAAAATATTAAGATGGACATAACATATAGAGGTCATTTGGTTTTGTTTAAAAATAAACAGTTGTAGCCATTACAAGATGTGTGCAATGCTGAAGTTATAAAAGCCATTTAGAGAGACAGGATAGTATGCAAGTCTGTTATTTCTGGCAAAACTTCAGTTCAACTGCGAAAGGAAAGTCTCTCTTTTCTGGGAAAGAGAATCAAGTTGAAAGATTTTTTTTTTAAAAAGAAGGAACTAACAATGCCACAGATTCCTCAGAATGTTCAATTCTGCGCAGATACTAGTGACAAATGTTCTTGTTCTAACTTGGCTGGAATCTCTAGGGAAACTCCATTTATTTTTAAATGTTCAAGGTGTTTATAGGAATGTGGCTTTTTCTTAGTAATTATGACATGTTCAAATCATGTATACTTACCAATGATAGAAATAGGCTTCCTAGCAAAACGAAGCCTTCCCCATAATCCAACATATTTACTACGGCATCCTGCTGACCATAGGCGAACCACATACTCCGTTCCAAAAAACACCACTAATACAATTTCCTAGGGGAAAAAGATAGGGAACTAGATTAATTTTCTAGTTTACATATTCTCTCTCTTCTCTCAGATGACATTAAGGAACTCAGAAAATGAAACGTAAAACTTGGAAAGAAGAAAAGTATGCAATATGCCAAGAAGATCCAAACTACAAACCCTCAGGAAAACTGTGTAAGCAATGGGAAATGTATGATAAAGAATATGTTTAAATACCAGAATGGCACGCTGTTTGGATCTTCTCTATGTGCTAAAACTGAAACCATTCTGTATAAATTTACTTGGCTTCAATAATTCAAACAGAGAGTTGCTTGACTTAGCCAAAGAAAACAAGGAGACTCTACGTTCACAAGACAAATATTTTGCTAGTCTATCTCATTTCCAGAAAAAGTACACTGTACACACCATTTGCAGTATCATCTTAGCCAGCCATTTACCCATAGCCTAAGTGCAACTCACACTTTTAAAAGTAACATTTCTGGTACCAGGTTACAGCTTGATAGTTTCCAGGCAGTTTTAAAACATGGGGTGAAATCCTGCCCCCAGCCCCTAAAGTCAATGGGAGTCTTCAGCAGGGTTAGGAGTTCACCTATGGAACAAAGTGAAGTGAGGGTTGATAACTATGGTCCAAAACGGGGCTAAAGTTCTGAGCTTTTGTAAGACATGTACAAGAATATGGTTCAGGAATTTGGTTAAAACACAGTTCTGTGGCAGCGATGCTACCAGACTGAACATTAAACATTTCAGGGGACTGACCCAGGAGTTTCCAAAGTGTACAGTGAATGAACTGGAAGGGTCTAACATCCATCTGCATCTGTCAGGGAAAGAACAATACAAAATTGGAACTTAGTATGATTTTCAATGCACTTTTATCTGTGTTTGAAATCCCCAGACGGTAGCTTTTTGTCAATTAGCGTGTGAAGGAGTTTTGATTATATTTTTTCAAAGTAACAGAAAGTTGCAATCCCATATTTCTTTTATTTAGAAGCCACATTCAATTAGTATCTAGCCTCACTGAATAGCCGAGCTTAGCTCCAAGTAGAAATCATCCCCTATTTAGAGCAAAAAGGGAAAATAACCATCTTTAATAGAAGCTGTGGCTTCTAAATGAAAATACCCAGGACTTGGCATGTAACGTTAAAATGTTCATGAGGTATAATGTTCTATTGCCTTTTAATTATATTTTAGAACTAAACTGCTTGGTTTGTTGGAGACACAAGATGGGTGAGATAATATCTTTTATTGGACCAAATTCTGTTGGTGAGGGAGACAAGCTGAAGTTGGTCCAATAAAAGATAGTACCTCACCCACCTTGCCTCTCTAATATCCTGAGATTGACACAGCGACAACAACACTGCATGCACCAATGGTTTGTTGGAGCAGTTTGGTGTCTGAGTAAACTAGAATGACAAAAGCCAAGCAGTTCTTCAGCATCTGAGGAGCCCAATTGTTGCTGAAGAGAATAGGGCATGCTGCTAATCAACATTTGTCCTCTAAGGCTAAATAATATTACTAGTCTGTGACATCTATGCCTGTATGTCATGATATTGCACAACTGGATGATGATGATGATGATGATGATAGAAGAAAAGTGCTGAAGAAAGTGACCACTTTTAGCTTACACACAAGGGTATTTTTAATTAATTAAAGTACTTAAGGCGAAATACTAGTCCCACTGACGTCAATCAGAGTATTGCTTTAGAGGTTAAAAGAACAATAGGGCTGCTGAGGGAAAAAAAAGAGCAATGATGCTTATTTATCATGGGCCCAGTCCACAGACCTTAATGGGAGTCGGACTGGGCTCTAAAATTCCAGCATTCTGATGGTGCATTAAACTGCTCATCCCTGGTAGCTAAGTCATGCAGGTGCAAGTTAAAGACACTACAACATTTTTCAAAAGGCAGGAGGACATCAGCCAACATTCCTTCTCTTAACATGACGGGCTCTAATACCCCAGGCTGTCTGTAAGTTGTTGCCAGGTGCAACAGGATAGCTATCTCAATTGTCTACAAAGTTACTGTGCTCCCAAGAGCTTTCCGGGTTCAAGAAAATTAAATGATATTGGCTGGGTCCTTGGCTGCTATAAAGATGGAAATTGGCCAATTTACATCAGCTGAGGATCTGGACCATAGTCTATTCTAATGTGTGGAAGGAATAAACAGGAAACCTTGGGAGAATTTTATTCAGAAACATTTGCTACAACAACATTTTTTGAAAACCTAATGGGCATTCATTTGTAACACAATACAAAACAATACAATATACTATGCCTAACACAGTAACTTCACATGCAGTAGGATTCCCCTTTTGTTTAGCTAAATTAAATACATTTTAAACCTACACTGAAATTCAAATGAGAACTCTATCCTGTCTATTAAAATAGTGATTAGTACTAAGACAAGACTGTTGTCTATTTTGTTTATGACATTGTACTGATTTATAAGATATAATATATTAGTACATTTCTATATCGTAGCAGGCTAATATAGCCTCTTTCATGACTAATATGAAGGAAACTCCCTCAGTGAAAGCCAATGACAAATCATTAAGCAGAGAGCTAGCTGTTTCTTTCATACAAAAGAAGTTATTTGAGCAACAAACCTATGGCCTCAACTCATATGTGCTGTACACACAATAGCGTTCAGACTGCCCAATGGGGATTAACAAAACAAAAAAAGAAAAGATTTTCTTGAAAGGAAAAATGGGAAAGTTAAATTTTATGCACAATAACAAATGCAATTTTTGTATCAAAAACTGTAGGATTATCAAGATTATAGTTTCATTATTATAACAAAAAGGGGGAAACCAAAGCCTTGGCTGTGTTTTGTTGGTTTTTTTAAATGTGTGTGTTTTTTGTGTGCGAAATTTGCATTAGAGTTGTGTGGTTTTTTTTTTTTTAAAGACTCTCCATGGTTCATTGGATAACAGGAACACTGGCAAGTATGCAAATGTGGGCTGTCCCAAAGACAATGAAACAGACATGTAGTCAATGGTTACTGTCATCCAGTTCTTTGCGTGACATGCAGACAAGCTTAGAGAACATTGATTGTTCTATAGACTCCTGTGACTGGAGGGAACGACCAGTCGGCTTACACCAAGACACATTTTTCACTCCTGACGTTTTGATAAAGGCTTATTGACCTAAATGAGACCCAAGTTATTCAGGGAACATCAGGGGTGAAAGTGCACAAGCTGTTCTTCATGGTCATACACAAAAACTCCAGGTATCCATTAGCAACTGGCAAATTCCCCCTCCCCTACCCGTGGCGGTGTGACAGACAAAAGTGTTTTTAATATCTTGCCTTGTATACGCGTAATAAGTAATCTAGTGGGGGAGGAGGTGACAGATGAATTTTTGTCACTACATTTACATGTTAACTCCAGATAAATTGCAGACAGGAGTGAGAAAAGTTATTGATATATAACTCATGACAGTCATTACAAAGACAAATTTAGCTGTCCTCATGAACTACTGGAATATTTCCTTCACAATCCCTTCAGTAGCTGAGGTTTTGGTGATTTTTATGGTAATTTTCTAAAACAATATGCACTATTTTACAAAAGTTGCTGGAGGCCTGATTCTCATCTCACACTGGTGTCAACTAGGCGTCAAATCAATTAAATGAAGAGTTACACTTGTATGAAACAGAACTGTAGGTCACATCTCACACCTGAGACTTTTAATAAATCTGAGTTACACTAGGGATGAATTTGGCCCATTATTTATTGAAAATACTTTTTCTGGCTGCTTGGTTAGCACACGTCCACTGAATGCATTGTCTAGAAAAGGCCAATGTGTTTTTGCATGTGACCCATGGACCAGCAATAATGGAACAAGAATACAAGAAGATTTAAAACAAAACCAGCAGAGTGAAAGAAAATGAGGGAGGAGAAGGAAAAATGGAAGGGAAAGGGGTAGGGTGAACAGGGAAGATGAGAAAGAATGGTTGATTTGGAAGAGGAGACTTTTTTGCTGCAAACAGAAGGCACTGCATTATGGAATGGAGTTGGGAGGGCTTGCTGAACCAGTGCAGCTGTAATTCTTATGGCATCCCCTTCCACGTGAAGGGGAAACCATTGTAGATTACACCATATCATCCTAACCTGAGCTAGAGGCCTCATTACAGATGTACCATTAAAATGACACAAGCAATGCTTGCAAAATGACCGAGGAAGCACCTGTATGCATGTGGATGCATAGTATTGTGCAGGCCCGGCAACCTCAAGACACTACAGACGACTGTTTCATGTAACTTTTTCACCTAGTATAGACAGTCCTCTCATTGTTCTCTTAAGGCAGGATTTTCCCTTGAAGTTGCACTATGTTAGTTGAAATATATAGAATGCAGCAAGATCAGATAGCCTAGGCAAACAGGTAAGCACACAGACTTGGAGAAAAAGTCAACAAGAAGGTAAACGTCCTGACTTGACTGTAGCAGAGATTTTAAAAAAAGAAAGAAAGAAAAAAGAAAATTATGTTTTCCACATACTCAGAACGATGCATATTGAGAAACTGAAAGTGCCAAAAACTGCTATCAAATATATAGGAGGTTTCAGTTTAATTTTTTTTTTCAAATATCTTACACTCAATCTTTACAAGTTAAAAACAACATTAAAAAATGTTAAAAGCCAAAACATTTTAGCTTCTCCTGCAGAGCCTTTATCTTTACTTTAGAAAGTTTAGCGTTTGCCAAAATTCCTTATCTAGTATATTTGGCACTGACTGATGTGGGTTAAACTAATAGCAATGGAAAACATTAAAAACAGGGTAAGAGTATCACGCTTCTATCTTCAGAGTTCCATAAATTAGTCCCAAGTTACTGGACATCAGTAAAGCCTTTTATAAATGTTTTTAATTAGAATGAAATAATATTTACCCAAACCTACTCATGTTTTGAATAAGTGAAGCTTATGATGAAAGAGAGTTGGAAAAGCTGCTTGTTTTGCCTTTCTATTTCCCCCTTAGTCACAACTGGGAGCATAGTACGATAACTCTGGGGCCTATGAAGATCCTGCTGGTATGTATTTTTAGACTGGAATTTTCAAAAGGAACCAGACAATCAAATCGTATTGAATTTCAATAGGAGTTGGGCACCTAACTCCCTTAGGCACCTTTGAAAACCTGAGCCTTGATGTCCTTAGTTTTCTTCTCACTAGCTTACTCCAAATCCCAGTGAAGGCAATGGGAGTTTCTCCACTGACTTCAAAAGACACTTGAGCAGGCCCCAGGTGTGGCATTTCTGAAACATAACTTTGCATGTTAAGGCACACTCTCTGAGCACCTGTGTTTCTGACTGGAGTTTTCACATACAGTCATCTTTGGCAAGCCTCTCCTCTGCAACAAAATCCAAAAGGTTAAAGATGAGATTGAGCAAGAATTTGTGCACAGAAATGACACCAAGCCTTTACACTTAGTTTATGTTACTGATTTTAGTTTGAAGTTACTCGGTTATGCATACAGCAACATCTTCCCCCCACCCTTCCACAGAATGTTCTATTAACTGGTCTTTAAAACTGGAATATTTGGCAAGCAAGAGGAAGTGTCAACCTCCTCATGTCTGCCAAAATGATAAAATAACTCTTTTCTGTATATTTCAGGAACATGTACTTCAGGGCTTCATAAAAGTCTCTGGAAGAAATTCATACAGGGCTCTATCCTGCAGAAGAGGGTGGAGCAGTATGACTCCAATCCAGCCAAGTACTTAAGCACACACACAACTGAAATCCCATTGAATTCAACAGCACTACTCACATACGTAACTTTAAGCACATGCTTAAGTGCTTTTGCTGGATAAATGCCAGTGTGTGCTCAGCACCTTGCAGGATCCAATTCACAGTATTTAAAAAGAGACAGGGGTGAAATCCTGGCCTCAGTGAAGCAGGGGCGGCTCTAGGAATTTGGCCGCCCCAAGCAGGGCGGCACGCCGCAGGGGGCGTGCTGCCGGTCGCCGGTCCCGTGGCTCCGGGGGACCTCTTGCAGACGTGCCTGCGGAGGGCGCGCTGGTCCCGCGGCTCCGGTGGAGCATCCATAGTCATGCCTGCAGGAGGTCCACCCGAGCCGCGGGACCAGTGCACCCTCCGCAGGCATGACTGCGGAAGGTCCGCCGGAGCTGCCTGCCGCCCTGCCGGCAAAATGCCGCCCCAAGTGCGCGCTTGGCGCGCTGGGGTCTGGAGCCAGACCTGCAGTGAAGTCAATGACAAAACTCCCATTGACTTCTATTGGGCAGGATTTCAACCCCAGAACGTGCGTGTATATTCTTCTCCTCTCTCTATCACGCACACTCTCACACACACCCCTTTTGTAGTACAGACAATATATTACAGAATCACAGAAATGTAGGGCTGGAAGGGACTTCAAGAAGTCACCCCAACAGGTGTTTGTCCAACCTGTTTACAAAAACTTCCAATGATGGGGATTCCACACCCTCCCTTGGAAGCCTATTCCGGTGCTTAACTATCCTTATAGTTAGAAAGTTTTTCCTAATATCTAACCTAAATCTCCCTTACTGCAGATCCAGAATGGAAAGGAACAGTCAGAAACCATTAAAGATTCAGTGTAAGCCCTGCAGTCTATATTTTTTCCTATAGGAAACTTTGCATGATTAGCACTGTTTACACAGAGGCTAACCATTTTCCTATAACTGATTATTTTTGCCCTGTCTGCTGTCTCATCTTATGGTATTTATTCAACAGCCTTCCTCATTCATTTTCACAAAAAGATGATTCTCCTCCTCATCATCCTGCATTGTGCAATTCATAAATCTCCCCCCCCCCCCCCGCTTCACAGTGGACATCCAATTTATTAAATGGGCCGTTTCTTTCAGAAAGAAAAAAACTAAACCATTATCTGTCTTACCCAAACTGCAGCACCACCATTTATAAGGAAGGATCTGTCCATTAGCAACCTAAATATTATAACTTTCCCCGCAAGAGCTTCATTTTATACATTTAAAATGAAATACAGGGCTGCCCAGAGTGGGGGGCAAGTGGGGCAATTTGCCCCGGGCCCTGCAGGGGCCCCCACGAGAATATAGTATTCTCTAGTATTGCAACTTTTTTTTATGGAAGGTGCCCCTGAAATTGCTTTGCCCCAGGCCCCCTGAATCCTCTGGGCGGTCCTGGTGAAATATGAAGATAGATCTTAAAATATCAGTTAAGGGCCAAATTCTGTCCCCTACTGTGCACACAGTCTGACAAAAACAGCACAAAGATCATTAGAAATCAGTAGTTTCAAATATACTAATTAATGTGGAGATTTTGTGTTTGAAGCCAGGTTGCGGAAGTAAACAAAATTCAGTGCAGGCTGGTTGAAAATCTGTGAAGAGTTTTAATGAAAAAATTAAAAATATGTTTCATTCCATGGGTTTCAAAAAGGAACAATTTTTTGTTTGTGAATTTTTTTTCAAAAGCTGTTAATTTTCACTTTTGCCTCCTCTCCGTCCCTTTCCCCCCTTTTTCATTTTATGACTGAAAGAGGGGAAAGAAAATAGCAAATACAGAGGAAAAAAATGGAAGGAGGAAAAAATGAAATCTTGAATATTTTCATTTTTCACTTTTTGTTAAAACAATGGAAAATTTCAAATAAAATGTTTTTTGAAAAAAAATGCTATTTTTCAAAAGATGAATTTTTCATTTTACAAATTTTGAACAGCTCTAATTTTAAACAATTGCTAGGGATTTTTGGTACATTTTGTATATGCACATCTGCTGAATCATCTGCAGATTTAAGACAATAAGGAGGAATATTTTGAATGTGCCATGTAGAAAATTTAGAGCCTGACTGTTCCTTCTGTGGAAAAGTTGCAAGATGGGGCCCTAAAAGGGAGGAAATCTCCATGAAGTTCTTTCCCCTTGAATAGTTATCTCCCTGGTTATCTCTTTGAAGAGGTAAGGTTGGTCCCCTCCCTCTTCTCCCTATCAAATGGGCAGTGGGAGACCAGGGGCTTCCACACACAAGCTCTGTGGTTCTGCAACAGACATGATCTTTGCAAGTCAGATCCCACATCCTGTAAGGATGACTTGACTGGAATGGTGCTGGCAGGAAGTCCCCAGATCTCAGGTGTCTTCAGGACCCTTCTCCCACTTAAAAAAGGAACCCTGCATAAAAGGGCGAACATGGAAAAGTATTATAGCCGCAGGACATCCTTCTTCACCTTGAGCTCCAGAGCAGGAAGCGTAATGTGTATTTCCCACACACACACCCTTAGCCTTACTCCAAGCCTGCTCACCTGTGCACCCTCCACAGAGCCCAGGAAAGGGTTATAGCTGAAGCCCTCCCTTTAGCATTTTAGGCGATCCTCTGCATGTAGATGAGTATGGTTAAGGTGCTAGCCTGGTTCCTAGGAGACCAGGGTTCAATTCCATCCTGCATGACTTTGGGCAAATCACTTAGTCTCTCTGTGCCGCAGATCCCCATCTGTAAAATGTGGGTGACAGCACTTCCCTAGGGGTATTGTGAGATGCACAGACACTACTGTAATGAAGGCCATATAGTTACCATGCCTGGATGGATAGATGGATGTAGGGGATACCAACAGGCCCATCAATATTTGTCTCCCTCCAAATGGGTATGCTGAGCAACTTGGTCCCACAGAACTACTGTCCATGCTACAGTTAAAAATTTATGCTAACAATGACTATGTTGAAGAGTGGTTCTTCCTAGCACAGTTCTAGCATGATTTCCCTACTTGGTGAGGGCAGGGATGTTTTTCCTCAGATTACCGAGGGACAAAGCTGTGCTATAGATTTATCTGGGGAGTTGTCCTCTAGCAGAACAACCCCTCTGTCCATGTTGGTCAAACTATTTAATCCAAATCTTAAGACTGATTACTACTCAAGTCAGGCAAAACCAATGACACACGAAAATATAAGACACACACCGTGCAGCAGCTGTGCTTGGAATTATTGGTTTAATTTCATCCCAAACAACAACAAAAAAGGAACATTTATCCCAGAATTGTCATAAGTTCACTATTTAGGCCTCACTCATGGCTTTGTTATACGCCTCAGGCAACACAAGTCACGCTCTGCTTTCCGGTTTCCCTCTGCTCACAAAGGGAAGTAGCCTGTTCCAGGCCTTTGCCTGACACAGTGTACTATCCCTGGCACACTGGCTTAGGTATGCTAGCCAATGCATGGGGATAGTCCCTGTCCACTCGCACAGGGGGAAGGAGGATACGTAGCAGATGCTGCTCTCCTCCCCACAACTGGGAGGAGGGGAGGTAAGAGGGTGCCTTATGCCCTTGCACAGCCACTTAACTGGGCCAAAATCTGACCCTACTTTTTTAAATTTAAAGAGGAAAAAGTCCACATTTTCCCCTTGCACTAGATTACTGGTTTGTTATTTCAACATTTACCTTTAGTTTGATTAAATGTATGGTACTGTAACATGATGAGCAGCAGGGGTAATTATGGAAGTGCTGTCACAGCTCCATAGTTAAGGCAGCACTGAGTATTACACTTAAAGCATGTTGTGTGTGGATATGTAAATTTTAGATAATCAGTTGATAGTCTGTCACAAACTCCCCTCAGAATTAATTTAACAGGGTTTGACTCTGCAGAATACCAAATGGTTTGAAACCTTGCTGAAGGCCTGTAAAAAAAGGAGTAAAATATTGAGCTGGGGACATGGATCTCAGCATCTCACTTAAGTTATGTACAACATCATTACAGATGTTAACTAAATCTGCAGATGATACTAAATCGAGAGGAGTTGCAAACATCAATGGGGACTGAAAAATAAGACAAAGAACCAAAAGTTATTAGAAAAATGAGTAGAAAATGAAATTAGACAAAGGCCGGTTAATATGTCAAAGGAAAAATCACTATTCAACAGGAGGAAGAAGTTTGGGAAGAAGTAGCACAGGAACAGAATGAAGGGTGATGTAGCGGACAGAAAATTAGCCCTCAGTTTGAAGAACTATCAAGCAGCAAAAAGGTAGATGCAACCTGGTCTTCTTGCATATAGGTACCAAATTCACGGTCATGAAAAACGTGTCACGGACCATGAAATCTGGTCTCACCCCGTGAAATTTGGTCTTTTGTGTGCTTTTACTCTATACTATACAGATTTCATGGGGGAGGCCAGCGTTTCTCAAATTGGGGGTCCTGGCCCAAAGAGAGTTGCAGGGGGGTAACAAGGTTATTTTAGGAGGGTCGCAGTATTGCCACTCTTACTTCTGCACTGCCTTCAGAGCTGGGTGGCTGGAGAGCAGTGGCTGTTGGCCAGGCGCCCAGCTTTGAAGGCAGCGCCTGCCAGCAGCAGCTCAAAATTAAGGGGGGCAATACCATGCCATACCCTTACTTCTGCACTGCTGCCTTCAGAGTTGGGCTAAGACCCCTACAGTTATAACAATGTGAAATTTCAGATTTAAATATCTGAAGTAATGAAATTTATGATTTTTAAATTTCTGTAACCATGAAATTGACCAAAATGGACCCTGAATTTGGTAGGACCCTACTTATAGGCATCAGGCCACAGAATATGGAGGCATTGTCCCTCTCTACTGTGTAGGGCAGGAGTGCAGATCATGACCAGAGCCCCCAGAGGGTTTGCTAGGAAATGCCGTGGGTCCATGGTGCTCCTCAGTGTCACATTTCCAGCCCCAATGCAGCCCCTGAAGAATGTAAACATGGCTTCTGGTTCTGTGTGCTGAGGGGAGCTAGGCCGGGCCCCAGCTCCGCTCCTGCGCCTCTTTGCAAGTAGGTGACAGGAAGAACAGAGATCAAGATAGCTCCTAGTACCCACGCCCTTTCCTTCTCCAAATGAAGGACAGGAGGGAGCAGTGGGCCTGGAGCTGCTGGAGAAGAAGGTTGTTGGGGATGAATGAGTTTGAGGGTGGGTAGAAGAGGCAGATGACCAGAGGGGAGGGGAAGGGACTGCGCTTGTATACTTCATCTAGCACAATGGGGCCACAATCTCAAATGGGGCCTTTAGGTGTTAACATAATAATAAAAAAAAAACCCACCACCACCAACTTCAGACTTGGCCTGTGAGGCACTGAGAGCCTTCAACTCCTACTGACTTCAATGGGAGCGGAGGGTACTCAGCACCTTTCAGGACAGATCCCTTAAACATTGGGGTGCAAAGGAAGGGAACATAGCACTGTATGGGGAGGGGAGAACTAGGCCAAAAGAGGGGGAGACAAGAAAAGAGAAGCACCACCACTGAAAACAGGATGGGAGAGAGAAAAGAGATACAGATTTTTAAATTTGAGCAGCATCACCTCTCTCATCATCCTGTATTGTGTGAGGCTAGATGGCAACTCCTATTTTCAGGCAAGATAAGTTTTGAAAATGATATGACTCCAACAATGAGGTAAGTCACCAATGGCAGGACGCAATTTAAACAGATTATCAGCTAACCCAGAGCTAGATTTCTATCCCAAGCAACGACAATATTCTGCAATAAAAGTTTAGCTATTTTTAAATTTCAAATGAATTGATTTTTATTTCAACCATCACCAGATTTCTGCCATAGGAGAAAATGAATTTTGAATAAGTTCTTTTTCAGAATCAGCAGAAGGTGAAGTGAGAGAAGGCTGTGAAACTTTTAAACAAAAATTCAATGTGATCAGAAGCCAGGCATTCTTTTTACACATGTGGGCAATCACTGGTCAGTTATTGGTATCACACTCCCTGATGATAAGAGTTCATGTACCATATTTCTATTTGACATTTCCATAAACACAACTTGCTTGTGCCTCAACATACTTGAATTCTCTCCCAGGTCTGCTCCAGGGAATATGCATCATGCTCTTCCACACAGCTGCAATAACAGTCACACACTAAACCTGTAGTCCAGGCACTTAATACACCTCACAGGAAAACACATGTGCTAGTTTAAGCTAATAAAAAACCCTCTCAAATGCCATATGTGCAGAGCCCATTCAGTCAACATTTTAATGTTGCTTCTAAAGTTTGTGAAGGAGGAGAGGAGAATTATTTGACATACAAATAAACCTCACTGAAGGCAACAAAGTCAGCATTGCAGCTAAGTGGCAAATAAGCTTCACATACTGAAGGCAAATAGTTTCCTTCTCTCTCTGATTTACCGGGTGAGTTCCAGTCAGTAAGTGTAAAATGATTGCGGCTAATCCTGATTCACTGAATGATATAGGCATACCAAGATGGGAGTTAATTTATATCAAGCAAAGTACTAACCCAGTACATATTCTCCCTAGAGCGTTGATAATGTTCCAAACAGACCAAACTACACTTCCATTTCCAAAATGAAGATTTTGGCCAGATCTCTCTGAAGTTATATACCCCATTAACCAAACTACCGTTACGTGCAAAGACTTATATTTTTAGTCCATTTTAGATTCATGTTTCTATCAGTCTCAGGTCCAACATAAATAAATGGTGCAACAGAGGCAGCTCTTTGCAGAATTCAGAGTTATGGAATTAGTATGCTAGTTTTGTGGAACTCCCTTAATTCACAATCACATTTTCCCCCTTCCAAACAAAGGACAAATGCACCATTCATTGCTGGGAAAAAAATTCCCTGAAAACTCTCTCAATGACAGTTGGACAGACTTCCAAGATAACACATGCCTCAAGAAAATACTAGGTATTAAATGGAATGAATTTATAAGAAATGCCAAGATTTGTCAGAGAGATCAACAAAGCCTTATCAAAAAAGTTATCCAAAAAATATAATGAAAATACCTGGCACGTGTGTTAAGAATGAAGCCAGAGCATCTGTTATGGCAGGCGTGCATTGGGCAGCTGGAGGAACACATAAAAAGGGCCGACCAAAAGAATCCCTTTGCCAAAAATTACTCAGAGATGGAAAAATTTAGCAGAGGATATGCAAAGAGCGGCCCGTGACAGACATGCATTAAGCGACGTTCGAAGACGCCGGAATTATTCAGATTCAGAAGTTTGCACTAGAGTCTCAAAATCACTGCAATTACTGGGACAACAGAATAGCAGTGATGTCGTTGAACTATACTAATCTCTTGTGCCAGTTAAATTATAGTGGTGCAATAGCACCACTATATTACTGCATTATTATTAAGTTTGGGTTCATTTTTTTACATAAAGCAAGGATTCCATCTTTGTTTTAATGTGCATCTTCCCCAAATTTCTAGTATGTCTTTTGTATGGAATAGCTGAAACCTCTGGGGATTTTAAACTAAATCAGTCACTTAGTTTAGGAGTTAAATTTCAGAAAAGTGGGACTTTTAAAGAATTTCCAGTGTCCGACCTTTTTTCAAATCCCCTTTGCAATGAAATGGATGGATTATTAGCCTTCAAACTTTATATCCAGTTAAAACTCATTGCCAGTTCCTTTGGAGTGTATATTTGAAAATACTAGTTTATAATTAAGCACATTTATTATTTTTTGCCTCTCTCTTTACATTATATTCACAATTTTCCTCTACTCAAAAATAGTCACTGTTCCCATAATTTACTATTTGGTATTTGTACTGTAGTAATGTCCAGGAGCCCCAATCATGGAGCAGGACCTCAGTGTTCTAGGTGATGTACAAACACAGAACAAAAAGATGTCCCCTGCCCCAAAGAGCTTCCCAATCTAAGTAGGGGGTTGAAGCTCATGCTCTCACTAAAGATACTACTACTACATTAGTAGGGGAGTGTAGGTTTGTGCCCCTGCTAAAGATGGTCACTGTTTCCAATTGTTTTGAGTAAAACTGAAGCCACAGGCTGCCCTCAAGAAAGATGACTGCCAATTTCTCTAACACCCACCATCATTCTTCTCAACCTAGCGTGACCAGATGTCCTGATTTTATAGGGACAGTCCCGATATTTGGGGTTTTTTCTTATATAGGCTCCTATTACCCCCCACCCCGTCCCAATTTTTCACACTTGCTGTCTGATCACCCTATCTCAACCTTCAAACCAAATTTGTGACAAAAGCAATGAAAATGTAAGACAAATGACTGAAATATGGATCTTGTGTCTGTTATGTGTGTCATATATGATACAATACATACAGGCCCCTATAACTTGAGCTAATTATCCTTTATATAAAGCCACTAGAATTAGGTGGTTGGGCATCAGGACTTCTTGGATTAATTCCCAGGTCTGGGATGAGAATGTAGTCCAGTAGTTAGAACAGGGGCAACACAGTCAGAGAGCCCCTGTTTTCTATTCCTGACTGTGGGAGAGGAGTACGTCTAGTGGTTACAGACAGCATTCCCAAGCACATCGATTTGCCAATTTCTTTCTCAGTGGATAACAGTAGGATCTGACATATTAAGGACCTGGGCTTTCTCTTCAGCTCTGCTAAAAATAACCATGTTGAAGGGCCTTAATTACAACTTCTGCTTCCCCACAAACATGTAACACACTGCATACTTCCCTTGTACACAAATATCAATTGCTAATTTGCTGAGATTGTAATTGAACAGCTGTATTTTACTATGAGGGAGATTGATAGTGTGTACTAGGTGTATCCTTATCAGCTGGCTGCAAAAGTTCCATGGGTCAATGCAAAGTCTAATCAGTGAAAACAAGCGAGGCATGAGGGTATAGTAAAGCAGCATCCCATTACTTGGCATTTCTATGCTTTTTAGGGTTTGCATGGGGGTGGGGGGAATATCACACTTAACCACCTTAATCCCTAAGTAGAACAATTCAGAGCAGGCAGCATATTTTTTCCCTAAATGACAAGGGAATAGAAACATTACCCTGTTCAACCTACAGGCTTTCATTAAGATTCCATAAGAAAATGGCTTTACATATACAGAGGACTGATTTACATTAAGGTCCTTTTGCACTGTTCTGACAATGTAGGGGGGCTTTAGAGTGGGCATAAATTACATTTACACCTATTTTAAAGGAACGTATAAATGAGAATCAGGACCACAGAGTCTTATCTCCTTTCCAATCCTTCAGTTTTATGCCACACAACTGGGTCAAAAGTGCAAAGTGTTTTCTCTTCAAATAATACAGACCTCTAGTGGATGCACATTGCAATTGCAGTCAACATAAAAACCTTCATCCTGCAGTAAATGTTGCCCTAAATATTTATCCAACAGAAATTGCTTACCACACATCCCAAGTTTTCACTTGTCTGAATCATGCCCAATTGGAACTGAGGTGGAGAAGGCAAATAATCTCACTTTACTTGTCCCGATGTTTAATGTATATAGTCGTTAAGCAGGGGTTCTCAAACTGCTTTGCCTCCAGCATTTATAATGGTGTTAAATATATTAAAAAAGGGTTTTTAATTTATAAGGCGGGGGGTGTCACACTCAGAGGCTTGCTCTGTGAAAGGGGTCACCAGCACAAAATTTGAGAACCACTGTAAAGCTTGGTGCATGTTTTTGAAGCATTGTTGCATGTCCTTGCATCACTAGATGCTTTTATCCCTGTCCTTGGAGAGCTGATTGGGGCAGATCCTCAGATGGTATAAACTGTCATAGCTCCATTTATTGAATCTGCTCTAACAACATTCCATTATCATGACATCATATTTTTGTCCCAGTTGACAAATTCCTAAAGCTAGCAATGAAGCATCTTTTTAAATGACATGTTTTGTAGCACTCAAAAAGTAGTTTATATAGGCTAATACTGTCTTGGGGTTTGCAGTTTGTGAGTACTAGCAACAAATAATTTATGTTAGGAAGAAACAAAATTACTTCCTATCAGGTCTTAAATCGTTTACCATGAAGAAAGCCACAAAAGTTCTGATTTTAAACACATTTTATGCATGAGTTGCAGATTGTTGGAATGATATCTTCAATTAACTTGTATAATACTCTTTAGTCTATGAGCTAGAAAAGACTGGTGGTTGTATGCTAAGTGTTTAGTTTTCAGTGCAACAGGAAGGGGTTAGCATTATGGGACTCCTGTTAGTACCAGGAGTCACATGTTGCTGACTAAACCAGCACTGTGCTAAAAGGTAACTCAGAAGGATGGATCTTATTTAATTCCATGTTGAATAGAGGGTGGGTAAGCTTAAAAAAAGAAAAAAATAAATAGGCCATTACAAAACTGGAGATATTTGTACACTCTAGCTGGCTCGTACACCCCTGAACTGATGTTTTCCATGGAAATTCTGGCTGTGTTAGCTTTGGCAGCAATTAAAGGCTCTTTCTGGAATCTTTAAAAACATCCAGGAGTGCCTTTCAACTTTTATTCATGCCCTGTGACTTTGCTTTTATTAATTAAAGCAATAAAAGCAGGCTGGTTTCGCCTTACTTTCAACTCATTTTAGTGTTAGAAAAATTAAATAGATAAACCAGCCAAAAGCTGGGCACATAGAAACTCCACACAGGTATGCTATTTCTCTTTATTTTGAGAGCTCAGATGCTTTTCTTGGGATCTCTAAAACTTCCAGTAGTTTTGTGTACTTGGTCTAAGAAAGCATCATGACAAGGAGAGAGAAAAATAAGGAGAGGTTTGAAAGTTTACCCTGTTTCAAGGTGTCAGTTTGTACCTTTCAGGTTATTACATTTTACTGCTGTTCAGTACAATGTGTATTACTGAATCACATACAATATGATCATATGACTATGCAGCAGAATTTACTCAATTCTGGTAGAAGGAATATTTCTGGCATTTTGTTTTATCTGAGTCACAGTGCTAAAATTTGGCTTAAAACTTTAACACTATATGGTCTATTCTGCAGTCACCACAGCAAGCCAAGTTCTGACTCATGTTCACACCAAATGTCACCCTATTGCATGAACAGTCCCACTGAGGTCAATGGAAATACCCTTTAGGTCAGGTACTATCAGTCATGAGTAAGTACATCAGACTCAAGCCCTGTATGTGGGGAGGGGATGGTTACATTTGTAAATCCCCAAGAATGGATGGGAGAGCATACTAATTAATGTGTAGCACAATGAAAATTTTTCATAAGTTTGTATCCATATATCCATTAGCACCCCCCCCACACACACACACTATTCCAAATACTAACTAAAATGTTAAGATTCTCACTTACAGCACATGTAATACATTTCATTCATGTTGTGTGGGCAAAAAAACATGACAGTTATACCACATTACTTAAACACTAACTTGCTGGCTAAACAGTGACCAAATACGAAATATGAAAACTGTCTACAAGTACTTGAGTATTGTAAACATCTGGGGTGGCTTGGGGGGATTGATGACAGTTGTCCTATTAGCTTGGAGTAGTGGGATAAAATGGAGTAAAAGAAAATAGAAGCTATCAGAAGGCATGCCCTGAGAGTGAGGTTTACTGGATAGGGTAATTCTTCCCCCTATAAATGGTTAACATTTAAACTGCAACTAACCAACATGCTGAAGGATATAATTACACAGAATTATTTTGCATTGGCAGGAGGATGAACTAGATGACCAAATAGGATTTTGCCCCTCACATGCCTGTGATCTATGTTCCTGTCTCGATAAAAGAAACAAGTGAGCATCAACTAGCTGCTAACCCAAATCTACATGTTTGGAACTGTGGAACCAAGAGACTTCTACTCAGTTTCAATGCAATCTCACATAGAAGAGCTTTGCATGTGGAGGTCATGGTGCAGTTACAAGAACAGTAAAACAAGGCAGTTTGTTTTTCTATGTTTATCAGCAATTTTATGCAGACTCTAAACTGGATGATAAGCCTGATTGGGCAAGAAAGCGGTACAATTATGGGAGAAATGTGTAGTGGGTACTACAGGCATAACGCCACATTGGTCTCAGTGCTTTATTGTATGGATAGGGCTCTACCAAATTCACAGCCATGAAAAACATGTCACGGAGTGTGAATCCTGGTGTCTCCCATCCCTCCCTCCCATGAAATCTGGTCTTGTGTGCTTTTACACTATACTATATAGATTTCATGGGGGAGACCAGTGTTTCTCAAATTGGGGGTCCTGACCCAAAAGGGAGTTTCAGGGGGTTTGCAAGGTTATTTTAGGAGGGTCGTGGTGTTTCCACCCTTACTTCTGCGCTGCCTTCAAAGCTGGGTGGCCGGAGAGCGGTGGCTGTTGACTGAGGGCCCAGTTCTGCAGGCAGCAGCGCAGAAGTAAGGATGGCAATACCATACCATGCCATCCTTACTTCTGCGCTGCTGCTGGCTGCAGCTCTGCCTTCAGAGTTAGGCTCCCAGCCAGTAGACACCGCTCTCCAGCTGCCCAGTTCTGAAGGCAGCACTGCTGCCACCAGCAGCAGTACCCGCAATCCCACCTAAAATAACCTTGCAACCTGCCCCCACAACTTTTTTGAGTCAGGATCCCTACAATTACAACACCATGACATTTCAGATTTAAATAGCTGAAATCATGAAATGTATTACTTTAGAAATCCTCTGACCATTAAAATGACCAAAATGGACCCTGAATTTGGTAGGGCCCTCGGTATAGAGCTTCCAGAAAAGCAAAGAACTGAAAGGCCCTCATGGAGTGGAAAAGAAAAATGCTCAGGAGGATAAAATAGTACAGTCCTTCTGAACCTTCCCATGCTGGGTTCATCCTTTCTCTTCCTGAATCATTTCAGATCGATTACATTTCTTTCATTTATAGATTTCAGCTCTGGTTTGATTTATATGGGTCTGTTTACGATAACATTTGATTTCCTCATTTTGGGTCCCAAAAATTCTGCAGAGTTTCTTCAGTTTATTGCAGAAAACGCATACAGTTTTATCACGACTAAGGAATAAGTTTCAAATACATATTGTAATAGAATCTCAGTACTCCAGCTCTTGGTACTGTCCTCTAAGTACCATGAAGTAAGGGGTTTCTCCTCTCCACAAACATTTATCAAAGATGTCCTGCCCTGATGATATCAGATGTCTGATTCAACTAAGTATGCTCAAACAGAACTCCTGGGGAGGGTTTCTCAAAGGCTGACAACTCAGCTGATCAACCATAAAGGGAGAGACATATGGTTTGGTCTTTTGCCTGATCAGGCATTTTCATTTTCTGGTTCATGATGGTCACAACTGTTGTGTATTTGGTTGTCATGGGTTTTGTTACTATGGCAACTGAGTTAGACTATTAAGGGATAGCTCAGCCGGTTTCAACCGGCTGAGTGAGCTCTCTGTCTCTGTAAATAAAATGGAGGTTTTGGTTAGCTGTCTGCTCTCTGGCCTCAAGTGATTGCTTCCTACACCGGCTGCCCCAAGGATATAACACTGGCGACGAGGGTGGGATCCTGGTGCTGCTCCAGTAACAGAAGGAAGTAGAAGTCCAGGTAAAGACCAAACAAAGAAAAAAAGCTGCTTGTTGCACTGACTGTGAAAGTGAAACTAAAAATCATGGCTACTCTGACCAGGCCCCTGGAGCCTTTTGATGAGAATACAGAGCAGTGGCATGTGTATACTGAGCGTTTTGAGCTTTTTGGTATTGCAAATGACATTACAGAAGCGAAGAAGGTGCCAATATTCTTAACTGTTGTAGGGGCTAAAACCTACTCTCTGCTACGCAGCTTACTGCACCCTGTTAAGCCTGAGACTAAATCTTACAGTGACATTGTGGAAATCCTGGGGTCTCATTTCTCCCCAAAACCACTGGTAATTGCTGAAAGATATAGGTTCCACAAAAGAGACCAAAAGGAAGATGAAACAGTTGTACAATTTGTAGCCATTTTAAAAAAGCTAGCAGAACACTGTGAATTTAAAGAGATGTTAAATGATGCCCTGCGTGACAGGTTAGTGTGTGGCCTCTGCAGTGAAGCTATACGGAAGCGCCTACTGACAGAGGCTCAGCTTACATTACAGAAGGCTGTTGATATTGCTGTCTCCATGGAACTGGCTACAAGGGAGGCACAATACATCGGTGCATCCCCTAGGGTGCAAAAAGTGTCACAAGAACTGACCCACAAAACGGTGCAGAGTCAAGAATGTTACCGCTGTGGTAAGCTGGGTCACCAGGCATCAGAATGCTGGTGTAAGGACCTGGTGTGTCGACACTGTGGCAAAAAGGGACACATTGAGTATGCCTGTAAACAAAAGAAAAAGAGGCCTGTGGTCTGGCCGACAAAAAGAGGAACCTTGCATACCCTAGAGCAGACCCAGGATGATCAAGGTGACACCTCCTCACAAGAGGAAGTGCCACTGCATGTTTTGTCTTTGGCAGCGGGCTCACATGAATACTGGGTAACCACCTTATTGGAGGGAAAACCTATACGCATGGAACTAGACACCGGTGCAGCTGTCTCGCTGGTTCCGGAGACTGTGTATAAGGAAAAGCTACAGCATCTTCCGCTTAAGGCAACAAAAACTGTTCTGAAGACGTATACAGGTGAAGCTGTGCCCATGTTGGGCACTATTGATGTTAAGGTGGAGCTCAATGGACAGGCGGCTAAATTGCCACTGTTTGTGGTGAGAGGTGACTTCCCAGCCTTAATGGGTAGGTCTTGGCTTGGGAAGATTCAGCTGAACTGGGCAGAAGTGCACCGGATGACTAAAGAAGAAACCAGTCTAACCCCTATACTAAGGAAACATGCTGCTGTTTTTGGAGATGATTTGGGAAGTATGAAGGGAATCACTGTGACATTGAACATTAAACCTGGCAGTCCACCAAAATATCTGAAAGCCCGAACTGTGCCATATGCCATCAGGCCAAAAGTTGAAGCAGACCTGGAGCGCCTGGTCATCAATGGAGTCCTAATACCAGTTACCCATAGTTCATGGGCCACTCCTATCATTCCAATAGTGAAGAAAGATGGCTCTCTCCGGATTTGCGGTGATTTTAAAGTCACTGTCAACCCAGTGTTGTGTGCAGAGCAATACCCGCTTCCCCGCATCGATGACCTCTTCGCAGGCTTGGCTGGGGGACAAAAGTTCAGTAAGATTGATCTGAGTCAAGCATATTTACAGCTGCATGTCTATGAAAAGTCCCAAGAGCTGTTGACTATTGTGACTCATAAGGGGCTTTATCGATACTGTCGCCTACCCTTCGGAATCACATCGGCTCCCGCCCTGTTCCAGAGAGCTATGGACCAGATCTTGTGTGGCTTGTCAGGAGTTCAGTGCTATCTGGATGATATCCTGGTCACTGGAAGAAATGAAGAGGATCACTTAAAGAATTTAGAGGCTACCCTACAAAGACTGGAAGAGTATGGCCTACGAGTTCGCAAAGACAAGTGTGAATTCTTCAAGCCCTCTGTTGAATATTTGGGACACATCATCGATTCTGCAGGTCTTCATAAGGCCCCTGCAAAAGTTAAAGCTATTGTGGAGGCTCCCCCACCTCGAAATGTAAGCCAGCTACGCTCATTTCTAGGACTACTGAACTATTATGGAAAGTTCATCTCACAGTTAGCCACACTGCTAAAACCACTTCATGAGCTCCTTGGGCAGAACAAGGCCTGGAAGTGGACTGAAGCCTGTGATGTTGCATTTAAAAAAGCTAAGGATGCATTGTTAAATTCTGAAGTTCTAACGCACTTTGATCCATCCTTACCCCTGCAATTGGCCTGCGATGCTTCCCCTTATGGAGTGGGAGCGGTCGTGTCACACATTATGCCTTCGGGAGAAGACCGACCTATTGCTTTTGCTTCACGCACTCTAAGCAAAGCAGAAACTAACTACGCCCAAATCGAACGTGAGGCATTAGGAATTGTTTTTGGAATTAGGAAGTTTCATCAGTACCTGTTTGGGCGAAAGTTTACTCTTCTTACAGACCATCGACCTCTGACATCAATTTTTGGACCCTACACAGGCATTCCCCCATTAGCTGCTAGTCGTATGCAACGTTGGGCATTGATACTTTCTGCACACACATATGAAATCAAATATCGGAAATCCACTCTGCACGGCAATGCAGATGGCCTCTCAAGGTTGCCTTTACCGGTCAAACATCAAGATAGTGCCCAAAAGGAAATCATCTACTTTGAACAGGTAGAGAATACACCCATCACTGCTGCTCAGATAAAGAAGGCAACCCGCGTTGACCCAGTATTATCCCAAGTTATGGACCTGGTGATGCATGGAAAATCTCGACAAACCTCTCCGGTCTCACCCGACCTTGTTCCCTACATGTCCAGGCGGACGGAGTTATCGGTCCAATCTGGTTGTTTGTTGTGGGGGAGGCGTGTCATTATTCCACCACCCTGAGATCACAGATGTTAGAACAGCTACATTCCGGTCACTGTGGAATAGTGCGCATGAAGGAAATTGCACGAAGCTATTTTTGGTGGCCTAGATTGGACAGTGCTATTGAAGAGAAGGCAAAGCTTGTATGTCATGTCAGGGTGTAAGAAATGCACCCCAGTGGGCACCCCTACACCCATGGGACTGGCCTGAAAACCCGTGGCAACGTATTCACGTTGACTTTGCTGGCCCCTTGAAGGAAGCATGTTCTTGGTGGCAGTAGATGCCCATTCTAAATGGCCAGAAGTCTCTATAATGCAGTCCACTACTGCAGAGAGTACTATCCAAAACTACGAGGACTCTTTAGTCGTTTTGGTCTGCCAGAACAACTTGTGAGCGACAACGGACCGCAGTTCGTCTCTCAGGAGTTTCAAAATTTTATGAAGGCAAATGGGATACACCACATCACATCAGCACCATATCATCCGTCCACCAACGGATTAGCTGAAAGATTTGTGCAGACAATGAAAACGCTTTGAAATCAGCAAAGGGACAACACTCCATTCAAAAGTGTCTGGATACCTTCTTACTTTCCTATAGAAACACACCTCATGCTACGACCCAGGCTTCCCCAGCCTTTCTAATGATGGGACGACAGCTGCGCACTTGCTTTGATCTGCTGAAACCTTCTGAACCCAGACAAACTGTGCAACATCAGCAGCAATATCAAGTCATCAGACGGGCACCCAGAGCAAAAGACCGAACCTTTAGCCCAGGGCAGCCAGTTTTGGCTCGGAATTATACTTCCAGAGCTAAATGGGTCCCGGCCACAGTCATCACTCAAACAGGACCTGTTTCCTATACAGTCCGGACTGCAGAGAATCTTACCTGGCGCGACATGTAGATCAGCTGTTGCCAGGTCATGCCAGTCTTCAGGACCCATCTGCAGTTGAGGGGTCTGACTTCACCCCTCCTGGTGAGACACCGAATCATGAGTCACCTGTTCCTGACTGTTCTCCTCCATTACTGCCGGCAGCTGAGATACCCCTTTGCCCAGCACGAGCTGATACCACCTCCTCACCTATTCGTGCTGCGGACCCTGAGCCCCTAGTACTTTCAGGTGCAACAACACCAGAAGTTCGCCGTAATCCACCTAGAGACAGAAGGCCTCCTCATCGGCTGGATCTTTAGTTAGGGCGAACCCACGGTTATGGGGCAAAATAATCCCCAGGGTTTAGCCGGGAATGGAGGCAGTCTACCCTCCTTCTCTAGTTTAGTGTGTGTTTTATTTAGGGGATGTTCTTATTGGGGGGGAGGAATATGTTGTGTATTTGGTTGTCATGGGTTTTGTTACTATGGCAACTGAGTTAGACTATTAAGGGATAGCTCAGCCGGTTTCAACTGGCTGAGTGAGCTCTCTGTCTCTGTAAATAAAATGGAGGTTTTGGTTAGCTGTCTGCTCTCTGGCCTCAAGTGATTGCTTCCTACACTGGCTGCCCCAAGGATATAACAACAACAACCCACAGAGTTGAACTATTTAGAACCAGTGGCTGGCTGTAGCTGTGAGAAAAATGAACCATTCATTTATCTACACCCCACACATTCAGGATGTTGCTCTGGGGCCCTAGCAGGACACTTGCTTGCCTGCACACATTATAGTTGTGCACAGTACATTCCTGTTACACACAGCATATACTGACATCCACAAAACTGTAATGATTTCCTCGTGTGCAGATTAAAAAATGTGTTCAAATACCAGTTATTCTAGCAAACTGAAAAGGAGCTAATTTACCCCCAAGGTTTCAAGTGGCATTCCACAACCAAATATATCCTGAGCCCACAAGATCTTGTGGAAAAGTTAAAGTAACAGCAATAGCAGGAACCCCAACAGCTACCATGCACACTATATTCTCCATCTGCAGTAAAAAGAAGCTTTCTATAGAAATCAGCCCAGTGTGTTCCTGTGCTGTACATGCAATTTGAACTTTAATAGGTTTAAAGAATATTAAAGAATAATAGTTTATATTTCAAAATTAAAATGTTCTCTTCTCTTCTGAACTGTTTAGGACATTTTCTTGCTAAAACAGAATTTGGAAAGGGCACTGACTTCAGATTTTTCTCTGGTCTTTTCTACATTGAGATCAAACAGTAGTAGGTTAACACAGACACAACCTTTCTCAGTAAACTTAACCTCCAAGGAATTTAAAGATTTTAAAAAATCCCAAATGAGTTCAATGGAAAACAATCAAAAAATAGAAAATTTTAGAACAGAACAATCTTCTTTGAATTCTTAAAATCCAACAAAGATTACAGAGAAAAAAAAGGCATAATTTAGAATAAAACAGATTAAAAACAATAGTCTATCTTTAAAAAAATAGTTTTGTCTAAAAGTAATTAATCTCTGATTTTTCAAACTGCTAAATGAGTCAGTTATTTCTCATGTTCACCATCATAGTATTAAACACAGTCAAAAGTTTCTGTGGTTACTATCAGATGAAACAAGCTGATTTCCCTTGAGAATTAGCTACACTGACCAGATGTCTTTAGCCAGCTATTCCCCAGAATGAGCAGGGAGAGGCACATGCAATGCCTTCTCTGTTACCATGGTGATAGGTTTTCCCATCCACTATGCAGCCCTGCCTATAGTAGCTACCAGCTGTTGTCTAGTCTCACAGTCCATCCGGAGAGACTAAGGAAAAGTGGGAGACCTAGGACTGATCTTCTCCCAGCCTTAGACCCATAAACTTTAACCACAGTTTCCAACCTTCAGTCTACATAACCGCCACTTTGGCTGATTGCTATTGTTTAAAGCTGTCTTACGGCATATAGCGTTCCCCTGCACTGTTTCATGGATCCATAATTGGTCAGCATCAGCAGACAACTGCTGGATATAACATGCTCCAGGCTCAGGTTTTCCTGACAAAGGATTCTACCCCAGCATTCCAATCTAAATGGTTTTATAAACTTAATTTCAAGTCTCCGATACTAGTCAATTTCAGGTTACTGACATTATTCTCACTCCACACTTTCAAACAAAAACTTTTGTGGATTAATGACTCCCTATCCTTCCTGCCAGGCTGGTTAATACCTTAGATTCCCATTGCTTTTTAACCTCTACAGAACATTAATCCCTCTCTGGGCATGATGATGAACCACAGAAAACAAAATTGGTTAGGATTTTCATTCTTGCCTTTTCCTTTTGAATGCAGCCAAGTTCAAATGTCTAATTATAACTTTGCAGAGTTAATGATCAATTTAACAAAGGCTTCAGAGTATCTTTGAAGTCAGAACAACAATCCAAAGGGGGTTTATAATATTAACTGTGCAGGGAGCCTACAGAGAGCTTTCTTAAGATTGTCTCTTTTAGCTAACAACAAAGTCAAGTAATTTCAGAATACCACTTTCATATACCCCATGGCTCCGTCTGGTTGTTGCATAGCACAAATCTCTAACAAATGTTTATTTTATAGCTCTTAACAAGGCTGATCATTACCCTATTAATTCAAGCATGTTTAATTCAATGCCCTTCACCTACTCAGCGAGGCGTATTTGTAATCTTTAAGTGACTGCAAACAAGTTTAAATGTGGTGACAAGCTGTATGTAACAGGCACTTTGCAAGGCCAGTAATTGTTGCTGTTAGGTACACATTCTAAGTGGGATGTGTATCCATATAGTTATGAATGATCACATTCACTGATGCCTAAGATATGCAGCCTTCACTCCCTTTGCTGAAGGTGAACTTTTTTTCCATCATCAGAGTTGAATTCTTCCTTCAGTTGAATGCATGCAGCTCCTGCTGACGTCTGTGAGAGCTGCAAATGCACACATTGGAGGGCATTTTTTGACCGGTTTACTTTGTTGATCTGACATATGTAGCCTCTCATAAATTTTGTATATTATAGGCTGTAGGGCTGCTGAATCAGTACTGAGATTTATTAAATAGAGGAACTATAGGGTTGCCTTGTGTGCTGTGCCTTCTAATCTAAAGGCTTTTGAGGTGTTTAAAAAATCAAGAGATCCAAAACTTTGAATCTCTTCCTCACAAGTGCACAGAAGCTTGCACCGGAAACAGATGCAAACCAACTTCCCAGACAAGAACATTCCCAAAACTATTTGGATCCAGAGCCAAATCTGAACTTTGCAGCTCCAGCACATTTTAAACTTTCTTTATTGGCCAGGAATTATAACATATGAGGTCTAGTCCTGCACTAGCCAGTGCACTGAGTGTGCAAAGACATGCACCACTCTTGTCACAGGAATCCTGCCAGTCAGGCCAAGGGAACACATTCTGCAGAGGATTTTGCATCCCCAGGTGGCTTTTGCTGCTGCTGACTAGAGAGACGCTAGCCCACTAGTGGGAAATGGGGAGGAACAGGGCTGGAGATGGCCCTTGAACCACAGACAGCATACAGATGGGGCTGTGAATGGACTGACATCAGCTGGTGGGGCTCCTTCTTTGTGACGCTGTCTTGGGTGTTATGGAGAAATCTTGCTGTTTGCACTAGGTCCATCTACATCTTTATCCTTCCCTTGCAGCTCACTGCAGCATAGGGCTGGATTTTGTCTTCAGTTAAAGGAACTTCTTGTTTCGCACTAAGTGGCCCAACTGAATTAAACGTCAGGTTTATTTCTATGGAAGCTCAGTTGTAAAGCAAAGCAATCATATTTCTGAAACACGAGTGCTCTTACAGCAGCACAGCTGTATTGGTACAGCTGTGGTGCTGTAAGCTTGTAAGTGTAGACATGGCCTAAGTATGTGAATGGTGCACAGCATTAAAAATTTGAATTTCAGTACTGATTAAACATGTACAGTAGAACCCCCCATTTAGCTCAATGTGTTTATGTAAATCAAAGATGTAACTATTGGGTCAACCTCTTCCTTTGACTTAGCAAGCACAACTCCCATTGCCTTTAACCGGAATACTGCATGCACATCTAAAGCAAGTTAGTGGCCTGGTTCCATTTGTAAGCCAGAGTCAGTTGGACTGGATTTTCACATATTTCAGGATTTTAACAAGAGGTGACCTGTAGAGCTAAAGTACAAGGCTACAGTAACTCCACCAACATGGTATGCTCATTGCTTCTCTAGCTCTGCTAAAGAAGAGCATCCAGCAGTAAAACCTATGAAATTAATGTTCAAAATTCCATAAAAATCCATTTTCAGCCTGGCCAGTTGGCTCAGAATCCAACATCCTGACTTTAATGGGAGTTCTGCTCAAGTAAGAACCTCAGAATTTGGCTCAAAATGCAGAATATATTGTGATGTTTGTTATGCTGTACGTTACTCTCTTGCTAGCAGAGCATGCATGAGGAACTGGTGATCAAGGTTTCCATCCAAATCAACAAGACCAAAGACAGTTTCATTGTCCAATTTAAAATTTGTGCCATATGTGGAACAATTTCAACTGTCATACATTTTAAAAGCAGCAAAGAATCCTGTGGCACCTTATAGACTAACAGACGTTTTGCAGCATGAGCTTTCGTGGGTGAATACCCACTTCTTCGGATGCAAGTGGTGGAAATTTCCTGGGGCAGGTATATATAAGCAAGCAAGAAGCAAGCTAGAGATAACGAGGTCAGATCAATCAGGGAGGATGAGGCCCTGTTCTAGCAGTTGAAGTGTGAAAACCAAGGGAGGAGAAACTGGTTCTGTAATTGGCAAGCCATTCACAGTCTCTGTTTAGTCCTGAGCTGATGGTGTCAAATTTGCAGATGAACTGGAGCTCAGCAGTTTCTCTTTGAAGTCTGGTCCTAAAGTTTTTTTGCTGTAGGATGGCCACCTTAAGATCTGCTATAGTGTGGCCAGGGAGGTTGAAGTGTTCTCCTACAGGTTTTTGTATATTGCCATTCCTAATGTCTGATTTGTGTCCATTTATCCTTTTCCTTAGAGACTGTCCAGTTTGGCCAATGTACATAGCAGAGGGGCATTGCTGGCATATGATGGCATATATTACATTGGTGGAAGTGCAGGTGAATGAACCGGTGATGTTGTGGCGGATCTGGTTTGGTCCTGTGATGGTGTTGCTGGTGTAGATATGTGGGCAGAGTTGGCATCGAGGTTTGTTGCATGGATTGGTTCCTGAGCTAGAGTTACTATGGTGCGGTGTGCAGCTGCTGGTGAGAATATGTTTCAGGTTGGCAGGTTGTCTGTGGGCGAGGACTGGTCTGCCACCCAAGGCCTGTGAAAGTGTGGGATCATTGTCCAGGATGGGTTGTAGATCCCTGATGATGCGTTGTAGGGGTTTTAGCTGGGGACTGGCCACCATGGATGTAGAGGCTCTCTACACAAACATCCCACACACTGATGGAATACAAGCTGTCAGGAACAGTATCCCTGATGATGCCACAGCACAACTGGTTGCTGAGCTCTGTGGCTTTATCCTCACACACAACTATTTCAAATTTGCTGACAATATATATCTCCAGATCAGTGGCACCGCTATGGGCACCCGTATGGCCCCACAATATGCCAATATTTTTATGGCCGACCTGGAACAACGCTTCCTCAGCTCCCGTCCACTCACGCCCCTTCTCTACCTACGCTACATCGATGACATCTTCATCATCTGGACCCATGGGAAGGAGACTCTGGAAAAATTCCACCACGATTTCAACAGCTTCCACCCCTCCATCAAACTCAGCCTGGACCAATCTACACGGGAGGTCCACTTCCTAGATACCACGGTGCAAATAAGTGATGGTCACATCAACACCACCCTATACCGAAAACCTACCGACCGCTATGCCTACCTTCATGCCTCCAGCTTCCATCCCGGACACACCACAAGATCCATTGTCTACAGCCAAGCACTGAGGTACAACCGTATCTGCTCTAACCCCGCAGACAGAGACCAACACCTAGAAAATCTCCACCAAGCATTCTCAAGACTACAGTACCCACACGAGGAAATAAGGAAACAGATCAACAGAGCCAGACGTGTACCCAGAAGCCTCCTACTGGAAGACAAACCCAAGAAAGAAACCAACAGGACTGGCCATCACATACAGTCCCCAGCTAAAACCCCTACAACGCATCATCAGGGATCTACAACCCATCCTGGACAATGATCCCACACTTTCACAGGCCTTGGGTGGCAGACCAGTCCTCGCCCACAGACAACCTGCCAACCTGAAACATATTCTCACCAGCAACTGCACACTGCACCATAGTAACTCTAGCTCAGGAACCAATCCATGCAACAAACCTCGATGCCAACTCTGCCCACATATCTACACCAGCAACACCATCACAGGACCAAACCAGATCCGCCACAACATCACCGGTTCATTCACCTGCACGTCCACCAATGTAATATATGCCATCATATGCCAGCAATGCCCCTCTGCTATGTACATTGGCCAAACTGGACAGTCTCTAAGGAAAAGGATAAATGGACACAAATCAGACATTAGGAATGGCAATATACAAAAACCTGTAGGAGAACACTTCAACCTCCCTGGCCACACTATAGCAGATCTTAAGGTGGCCATCCTACAGCAAAAAAACTTTAGGACCAGACTTCAAAGAGAAACTGCTGAGCTCCAGTTCATCTGCAAATTTGACACCATCAGCTCAGGACTAAACAAAGACTGTGAATGGCTTGCCAATTACAGAACCAGTTTCTCCTCCCTTGGTTTTCACACCTCAACTGCTAGAACAGGGCCTCATCCTCCCTGATTGATCTGACCTCGTTATCTCTAGCTTGCTTCTTGCTTGCTTATATATACCTGCCCCAGGAAATTTCCACCACTTGCATCCGAAGAAGTGGGTATTCACCCACGAAAGCTCATGCTGCAAAACGTCTGTTAGTCTATAAGGTGCCACAGGATTCTTTGCTGCTTTTACATATGAAGAGATTCTCATAATAGTTTGTGAAGTGCTTTTACAGAACCAGACTAACACGGCTACCCCTCTGATACTTGATACATTTTAAAGCACTTAAAAAATTTGCTTATATCAAAGAACTTGTAAACAAAGAGTATTTTTGATAGGAAACATTTGTTAGAAAACAGTAAAACCAGACACAAAACACTGATTTTTGTTTTTGTTTTATTGATCCTGCAAAATGGCATATGTAGGATACAACAGCTCATTATGATTGAGAGGAAACATCCAGACTTAGTAGTCAGACAAATAATGCTAATAATTAGAGACTCATTTGAGAAAATTGATTTTCTTTCCTTGAATAAATTACAAAGTGCCTTTTGATTTCCTTTCACATCTAGAAGATTACTCCTTATTGTTTTTTGTTAAATCATAACTTGATTACTTCCCTAGACTTTATCTTAATGTTACGTGATTTTTAACTCATGACGCATTTATTTATGCCTAGAGCTGGGAATTTTTTTTGGCAAACAGTTTATTTGCAGAAAAGTGCATTTTTCAGTCAAATGAGACTATTAGCAAATTCAGGTTGAATTCAGTGGACAGTTTCGGCCCAACCAAAAATTTATTTATTTTACAAAAAGTCCAAATTGTTCACTGACATTTTCAGAACATAATGTTTTGACTTTTCATTTTGAAATGACATTTTGTTTTTAAAAAATTGCTAGGTTTGTAAAAAAAACCAAAGGGTAAAACCTACCAAAAACATAGCAAAATGAAACAAAAAAAAATTGTTGTGGAGCAGACCCAAAATGAAAATTTTTTTCAGTGTAACATTTTCAGTTTCAGTTCAATGCAGAACAATTATTTGGGGGGGAATTACTCAGTTCTGCCACCAAAGCAAAATGATCAGTTATTTGCTCAGCTCATGACATTCAGTTCCTTATAACTGCACCTTTTCCGTGGCAAAGGCTTGTGGATGCTCAGATCTACATATCAGTATTTTGATAGGAGGCTGAGCACCCCCCACCCCCCGCCCGCCACTCACAAAATTATTGTAAATGTCAATCTAGCAGCATGCTGGAGAGGGCTCTTACGGGATGGACACTGTTAAATTTCGCCACCAAACTGAAGGGAGGGTGAGGTGGTTTCCCATTTCTGATGGAGTTCACCCCCTTCTCCAAGAATGTGGAACTGTCCGTTTCAGAGATGACAGCCTTGGGGCTCATAAAAACACTCAGGAAGAGTAAGATTTTGCCTTTTGGAAGAACAGATTATTCCAAAATATATTTAAAAAAATCCTGGAAGAAGATCAACAGAACAAACCTAATGGCCTTTCAACTAGCCATCCTCCTAACTCACCATCATCACCACCACAACCTGTTTCAAATTACACAACCTGAACATCGTGCTATGCCAACAGACTCACTACATTTTTCAAGCACAAAGTATAAACATTTCCAGCAAAATGTACTCCAATATTAAGTTTGTTTGCCAAAGACCTCCCAGGCCTTGGCTATGATTATAAAAAAGTGTTTTGTTTAAATGGGAAACAAATGAATAGGTTCCTCGGTCCCTCTCTCTGAAAGCATGAACAATCCTGTAGTACAGGGGAGTTATCACAGGTTATGGCAGAACACTTTTGTGGGAGTCCCTTGGCAAAAGATTACTGTTAATGCCATCCAACAGCTGAATATAAAAACACTTTACGATAAAACTGTCATGAGTGCCCAAGTCTCATTGAAAGTCAATGTTCCTACGTCTCCTTTGAAAATGGGATTTTGGGCTTGTCTACACATGAGTTAGTGTGCAAGCCAGGATGTGAATCTACAGCGCACTAGCTTGCGGCACACTAACTAGCAGTGTGCACCCTGCTACAGTGCACTAAAAATTCCAGAGTGTGTTTTGACTAGGGTGAACATATTGGCCCTGTCCAGACTTTTTTTGGCAAAACTGGACATTTTTTCTTAGGAACGGTTTTAAGAGGGCCTGGTGGAAATTTTCATTGATTTTGCTATTTTAAGGGTTCTGTGAACAACTTTAGAAAAGTTTAAGTCTGACATTTATAGAGGAAAAAAAAGTTTCACAATAGTGGAAATTCTTTTCATTGAATTCTGCAGGACTGTTTTCTAGAGACTGCGTCTTCCTGATGATTTTCTGAAAGTTGCACTCAAGACCAATGGTTTGAGGTCAGAGTAAAGCTCCTACAATTCTTTTAAGGTATCTGGTGACTATAGTAGGTAAACTGGTAAGTAGGCAACTATATCAAATAAGCACCATGAAGAATGGCCACTGGTTAGTAGTGAATTTTAACTGATGCTCAGAGTAAACATCACCTCATTAGAACCCATCTTTTCAATTGCTCCTATCCCAGCTTTTTGGAAATAAGGGTAAGTTGGATTATGAGTAAGAGCACAATGAAAAAAATCACACGCTACAGTGAAGTGTGTACACATAGGTGAAAAATGTTTTGTGCTTGTGTACTTAAAGGAGGAGCAAAGGTCAAAATTATTAATGGTAAATTATGAGGCAATAAGAAAAAATTGTTTACAGCTTTATTGTGTAGAAAGATGAGCTCAAATTCTTTAAAAGCCTTTTTCTACTTGTTTCTTTATGTTTGAATTATCAGGAATATTTCTCTTTGGCGAAGGACCATGGAAAGATCTTTGAGGATATGCACTCTGAGGTTACATGAGGGTGTGACTTGAGCCCAGCTACCCCAAAATATAAATGAAAAGTATCAAATCGAGATTTAAAACCATCTTGAAAGAAGTGTCTCTCTCTCACTCACATTTAAACGACTGTGTTTTACAACCTTAGACCCTGATCCAACAGACACTTATGCATGTTCTTAACTTTAAGAATTGTGAATATTCCCATTTAAGCACATACATAAGCATTTGCAAGACTGGGGCCTTATTTGGGGACAGAATATACACTCAATATTCATATTCTTCCCAAATCCAAACTCTTAACAAGTGGTTTCACTGAGGATTTTATTACAGTAATTGGTCAAATTGTCAGTTTCCTCATTCTCTCTCCACTTACTTTTCTTTTCAGTTTTTGCTTTCTTTCTTTCTACTCTGAACTTTCCTCCTGTTTTTCTCTCATGTCATTTGGTCTTGAGTGCATTCAAGAGAAGGAATGGAATTAACAAGCATGGGCTCTCCTCTAAGGAAAAGAATGTTAAAGAAAGACAGATTCCTACCCACTTGGACATTAGTTTTTTTCATTTCAAACTGAATGGGAGGTCCCTGATGCCAAGTCAACAGGTGCCTTATTAGTAGCTAACTAACTAACTAGCTCCAACATCATCAAACATAACGGCTTGGAAATATTCAAAATTATTGTCATTGTCAGAAGATGGAATCATGAATAGAAGCTACATCCCCCCCACACACACACGATAGCTGAATAAGAGATAATTTTATTGTTATTATTTCCAGTACAAGTGACACAGTGAGGATTTTCTCACAATGTACGCTTTGAAGCAAATAAATCTGGCTAGTGATTCTGCATCTATTTCCACTGAAAGCAGTAGATTCAACATTAAGGAGAGTGGTGCTTATAGCAGCCACGATAAATATTCAGAGCCTGTGGACCGAATTAAAAATCGTCATATATCACCCATAACATAAGAACATGAATGGCCGTACCGGGTCAGACCAAAGGTCCATCTACCCCAGTATCTGTCTACCGACAGTGGCCAATGCCAGGTGCCCCAGAGGGAGTGAACCCAACAGGCAATGATCAAGTGATCTCTCTCCTGCCATCCATCTCCATCCTCTGACGAACAGAGGCTAGGGACCATTCTTTACCCATCCTGGCTAATAGCCATTTATAGACTTAGCCACCATGAATTTATCCAGTTCCCTTTTAAACATTGTTATAGTCCTAGCCTTCACAACCTCCTCAGGTAAGGAGTTCCACAAGTTGACTGTGCGCTGCGTGAAGAAGAACTTCCTTTTATTTGTTTTAAACCTGCTGCCTATTATTTTCATTTGGTGACCCCTAGTTCTTGTATTATGGGAATAAGTAAATAACTTTTCCTTATCCACTTTCTCAACATCATTCATGATTTTATATACCTCTATCATATCCCCCCTTAGTCTCCTCTTTTCCAAGCTGAAGAGTCCTAGCCTCTTTAATCTTTCCTCGTATGGGACCCTCTCCAAACCCCTAATCATTTTAGTTGCCCTTTTCTGAATCTTTTATAGTGCTAGAATATCTTTTTTGAGGTGAGGAGACCACATCTGTACACAGTATTCGAGATGTGGGCGTACCACGGATTTATATAAGGGCCATTATATATTCTCAGTCTTATTCTCTAGCCCCTTTTTAATGATTCCTAACATCCTGTTTGCTTTTTTGACTGCCTCTGCACACTGCGTGGACATCTTCAGAGAACTATCCACAATGACTCCAATATCTTTTTCCTTACTCGTTGTAGCTAAATTAGCCCCCATCATATTGTATGTATAGTTGGGGTTATTTTTTCCAATGTGCATTACTTTACATTTATCCACATTAAATTTCATTTGCCATTTTGTTGCCCAATCACTTAGTTTTGTGAGATCTTTTTGAAGTTCTTCACAATCTGCTTTGGTCTTAACTATCTTGAGCAGTTTAGTATCATCTGCAAACTTTGCCACCTCACTGTTTACCCCTTTCTCCAGATCATTTATGAATAAATTGAATAGGATTGGTCCTAGGACTGACCCTTGGGGAACACCACTAGTTACCCCTCTGCATTCTGAAAATTTACCATTTATTCCTACCCTTTGTTCCCTGTCTTTTAACCAGTTCTCAATCCATGAAAGGATCTTCCCTTTTATCCCATGACAGCTTAATTTATGTAACAGCCTTTGGTGAGGGACCTTGTCAAAGGCTTTCTGGAAATCTAAGTACGCTATGTCCACTGGATCCCCCTTGTCCACATGTTTGTTGACCCCTTCAAAGAACTCTAATAGATTAGTAAGACACGATTTCCCTTTACAGAAACCATGTTGACTATTGCTCAACAGTTTGTGTTTTTCTATGTGTCTGACAATTTTATTTTTAACTATTGTTTCGACTAATTTGCCCGGTACCGACGTTAGACTTACCAGTCTGTAACTGCCGGGATCACCTCTAGAGCCCTTTTTAAATATTGGCATTACATTAGCTAACTTCCAGTCATTGGGTACCGAAGCCGATTTAAAGGACAGGTTACAAACCTTAGTTAATGCAGCAAAGAATCCTGTGGCACCTTATAGACTAACAGACGTTTTGCAGCATGAGCTTTCGTGGATGAATACCCACTTCGTATTCACCCACGAAAGCTCATGCTGCAAAACGTCTGTTAGTCTATAAGGTGCCACAGGATTCTTTGCTGCTTCTACAGAACCAGACTAACACGGCTACCCCTCTGATACTTGAAACCTTAGTTAATAGTTCCACAACTTCACATTTGAGTTCTTTCAGAACTCTTGGGTGAATGCCATCTGGTCCCGGTGACTTGTTAATGTTGAGTTTATCAATTAATTCCAAAACCTCCTCTAGTGACACCTCAATCTGTGACAGTTCCTCAGATTTGTCACCTACAAAAGCCGGCTCATGTTTGGGAATCTCCCTAACATCCTCAGCTGTGAAGACTGAAGCAAAGAATCCCTTTAGTTTCTCTGCAATGACTTTATCATCTTTAAGTGCTCCTTTTGTATTTCGATCGTCAAGGGGCCCCACTGGTTGTTTAGCAGGCTTCCTGCTTCTGATGTACTTAAAAAACATTTTGTTATTACCTTTGGAGTTTTTGGCTAGCCGTTCTTCAAACTCCTTTTTGGCTTTTCTTATTACACTCTTGCACTTAAGTTGGCAGTGTTTGTGCTCCTTTCTATTTGCCTCACTAGGATTTGACTTCCACTTTTTAAAGGAAGTCTTAATCTCTCACTGCTTCTTTTACATGGTTGTTAAGCCACGGTGGCTCTTTTTTAGTTCTTTTACTGTGTTTCTTAATTTGCGGTATACATTGAAGTTGGGCCTCTATTATGGTGTCCCATAACCTATGAGACGATGAAAGAGGTGACACAAGTAACAACATTGTGGCTAGTGTTTTATGCACGTGTACCAGAGCCTTCCAATGGAATGTCAGATCTGCTTAACTGTTTGTAGACCAAACACCGAGAAGATAGCCAATAGAACTTAATACCAGTGCTATAAAGAAACTTGGCTATTTAGATTTGCAAGGGATTCAGGCAAATGTGTTACAGTTCGTGTGGGTTTACAGCAAAGACTAAATGTAAAAAAAAAAGCAAAACTCAGCTGAAACTGCCAAGTTATACCTAGCTACAAGATTAAAATTATGCAAAATTTGGCATATTTTACATGATTTCACCCAAACCCACAAACCTTTCCTTAGCACCTGAAACACAAAATGAATCCCAGGTTCACCCAAATTCAGTCTACAGCCTCAGAAACCTGGCCTAAATGTCAGGTTTATAGCAGAATCCCCAAAAAGATGAGTTTAAGGGATAGCTGGAGACCTGCAGTAGGGGCTGTTGAATGTTGAGCACCAATCTCTCTGAAGAGTGTTAATAACACCTTTGCCCCCTCATCACTAGCACCATCCTCAATAGTGGCACTGGAAGGAAGGAAACCACCACACCACAAATCTGATCCATCATTCCTGGAAATAGTAACTGCAGGGAAAAATCATCACAGGCGGCTGTTTGAAACAACAGGATTTTGTTGTTGCTGTTGCAGCGGATCCTTTTAATGGGGACCATCTCTGCTTAGCGGTCAAATACCACGCAACATAGAACTCCCTTGTGTTTTCTCTGTAGCACAGAAGGGCTCCGTTGGCAACTAAAGTGTTAAATTCAGGCTAGCAAACATTTCTATTTTTACATCCAGAACAAAATGTCTCCTTTTACCATAGTGCAAAGAGCAAAGGCCTTTGCAAATATAGTAAATTCCTTCAGCTACTTAAAATACAATGTTTATTTTTACATCAAAGATTTGTAGACTGAATTACCTTGAAGCAAAGAGTGTGTCCAAGTGGTTGTTTTTTTTTAAATATGCTGGCTGGTCTAGACCTACACATTGCAGACTAATATAAATAAGTGCATCTTTCATAAAATTGATTTTACAAATAGGGGCTAGACCGCTGGTTTATATGCAATAACTATATTTTCACTTTTCAGCATTCTTTTTGACCACAAGTTCCCCTTCACTCACCCTTTTTTTTCCATCTGACCCCACCCCATGAATCAATCAACTTCCCCTGAGGTGAATATACTGGCACAGCCAGATGTTTCAAGGGAAGTCTCAGCCCCCACATCATGTGCTCAAGTAGCTAAAGAGGAGCACAGATTTGAGCTTTACCCACACCAACTCCAAGATGAGGTCTCCGATGCATGCATTGGTAATACAAAGCTCCAATTCACTGAAGAAAGAGGAGGACACAAGAACAAAGATATCCTGTTAGTTTGGATATTTGGAGGCATGTGATGGGGCTGATGAGAGTGTTATTACACATAAAAATACACTTTGGAAATATTTCCTTTTGCCCATTGAAGGGATGGTTAGTCCATTTTTTGCTTCTAGCCCTAGGTACTTACTTATCCCCCATTACTGCTTGTACAATGTCTAGCACAAATGGGTCCTAGTCCATGATTGAGGCTCCTAGGCACTACATTAAAACAAACAAAATAGCAACACAGTAGTATCTGAGCACCTCACTGTCTGTATCTTCCCAAAACCCTTGCAAATTAGGGAAGTACTTTTATCCCCAGCCACATGGGAGAACTACAGCAGAGAGAGGGAGTCCTGCTCCCAAAGTTGGGTAGGTGCAGCATGGTCTTCTGCTCATGGCTTTGGCACAAACAGCATCTAAGTTCCATCAGAGACTTGGCATACCACTAACAAAAGTTCTGATGGAGTTGAAGCCTGATAGATTTTTGAGGAGATCTTGTAGCATTTCGGATAAAGACCACATAGGTCAGGGGTGTGCAGGCCTCATTACTGGTGATAACTGGCAAGACAGAAAGAAGAACAACCTCTACCCCAGATTCCCAGCATTTAGCTTATTCCCTCATGAGCCTAGCCACCTTCACAGGCCAGTGTGAATGACCCCACTTCTGTCATTGTGCCTTTTGTATGCAGTATTGTTGTAGCCATGTTGGTCCCAGGATATGAGAGAGACAAGGTGGGTGAGGTAACATCTTTTATTGGACCACCGTCTGTTGCTGAGAGAGACAAGCTTTCAAGGTTAAACAGAGCAAGCTTGTCTCTCTCACCGACAGAAGTTGGTCCAATAAAAGATATTACCTCACTCACTGTGTGTCTCTAATTGTGCCTTTTGGGGATTTGGCTACCAAGGGAGCAGTTCCAAGCCCTTATCACCAGCAGAGCAGTGAGAGGAAAGCTCCTTGAACTCTCACCACCTTTCTGCCATATGCACAAGGGCCAGGGACAATTTGGTATCACATTGAGAAAAACTGGGGTAACCTCTAAATCCAAGTTGTGCCTGGTGTCCTGTGGATATTTTATTACCAGGGCAAGCAGACTTTTGGACATTATTCCCAGTTACCACCATCTTAAATGCAACTGATCATCAAGAATGAACTGGCAGCATCTGAGGCATCAACCCATTTCTATGACGGCATGCCAGAGAAGCAGACTTCTGAGAGACTGGGCCAAATTCTGCCCAGTAAGGTGCCCAAGTGGGAATAAGAGCAAAATTTGGGGCATGTGCAGGCAGAGCATCTTTTCTGCAACAAATTAACACTCTGCACTTTGAAGTGTAACTTCAAGCTCTGTTTGGCATTTAAGCACATCTTTGATGTGTTATCCCCCCTTTTGCTGTTTTTTCCTTTCCCCAGGGCACATTTGCCAAAAGATTTCCTCAGTAAGGTGAAAACTTGAAAACATAGGGGTCATATTTTCCAGAAAAGCTTTAAGCACCAAAATAAAATGCCAGATTTTTAAAAGCACTCTGCACTTTTGGTTTGAAAAACAGACTTCAATTGTGAGTGTTGCACCCTTGAAAATGTGGCCCTACATTGAACGTGCTCTGCAGACAGACCTTACAGTCTTATAGGAGAGTTGCATTTTTAAAAAAGGAAAATGTTGAGACAAATTTTTACAGCATTATAAAAGACAAGGCCACAACATAATCCCAGAGATACATTCCCTTAATCCTTCTGCTTTGTTGAATATTTTTGCCCTTATTTGGCAAGGAAAGGCATGGTAAATGCATCTACTGGTCTATTACAGTTTACAAGTGACACAGTAAGAGAAATTTTCTCCTGGGAAAAGGCATGTCTAATGACATAAGCAGCATTGGTGACCGACCCCTAGGGCAGTGGGATAGTCACTACACAGATGGGAAATAGCTGGGAAGGAACTACAAGAAAGCACTGACACATTAGAGTTTACCTAATGCCTGAAAACTCAAGTCCAGGGTCCAGATGCTATAGTTTGAATGTGGTGGCATCATTGTTCAAGACCTGATACTAAGTGACAGATAGATTATATTATGTAAAGTTCAGCTTCTGGCTGTCCACAGTGGATCTTAATTCAAACAAAGGCCGGGCAAGCTACTGACAATAAATAAATCAAATTAAAAGCCACACTGCTTTGAAACTTTAAGCCCTACAACCAGTAATATTACAATAAGTTCATTTGATAAAGGACTGTCTGAGTTAGACCTAGTAATACTTTATCACAGCAACAAAAATTATTGATTTCTTTTGTTTATGAACTGAGACGAGGGAAAAAAATTAGAGATTACAGACCAAAAGCCCTCTTTGTTGTGTATATCACTTCCGCTGTGTTGGTCATTCTAATGCCATTGTTCTTTCTAGTCCCACTGCACATAAATGTTATCTTGCTGGGAAATAAAACAAATGGAAGTAGAAACAGACGAGTATTTTCCTGAGTTGTTTTGTTTTCACCACCAAATTCAAGTATAAAAAAAGTCAAGAAAAATAAAATAATTTTCAAGGGTTCCTCCTCATCAGGTTAAAACAAATAATTTGTATTTGCATTTTTAAAATGTTCAAGTTGGGGGTTGTTTGTTTTGGGGGGAAGAGGGAGCAGGGTTTTTATATAAAAGCTGGTGATTTGTCCAAGGTACTAAAATAATTAAAAATACATTTCTAACTCAAAAAAGGTGGCATGCATCATTAATTGCATCTTCCATGTTGCTTCAGTAAGGGTCTGTTCTAATTTTAAACAACAGTATTTACATGCAACCAGTTTTCTGCCAGAGGCACAAGGCCATGTGTCTCTGCACTGGCTCCACGGTCACCTAATACCAAAGCTGCCTAGCAGCATGGCTCCAGTGAGGCCAGGCCATCAGGGAATGCTGCCCAAGTCACTGCTCCTGGAACTCCCACTTCAGAACGTTCCTGAGCTGCTACCACACCAGTGATAATACAGACCTATCCCCATCATGCCACCTCTCCAGACGTAGATGCCAGCCAAGTGCAAAAGTGCAACTGAGGCAGATGATCACAACCCCCACATCAGGGATGTGAGCCATGCAGAGACCTTAAAGGACTGATCCTGGCCAGAGTCCCAAAACAGATGGCAACTTTAATTACATACACTTACATCATTATTTATTGAAAGTCTCAACTAAGAGTGAACTGGAATGGTCCTTGATTGTTTCATAGGGAAAATATGGTGGATGGTTCAGTTGGTAACAATTTTGCTTGTGGGCAGGATGGTTGTGCACGATCAGTTCCTTGTACCCCAGCACTGACAATTCAGTATAGTACAGTAGAACCCCAGAATTACGAACTGACCAATCAGCCCCACACCTCATTTGGAACTGGAAATATGCAGTAAGGCAGCAGCAGAAACAAACAAAAAAAGCAAACTCAGTACAGTTCTGTGTTAAATGTAAATTACAAAAAAAATAAAGGGAAAGCAGCATTTTTCTTCTGCCTAGTGAAGTTTCAAAGCTGTATTAAGTCAATGTTCAGTTGTACACTTTTGAAAGAACAACCATAATGTTTTGTTCAGAGTTACGAACAATCTCCATTCCCAAGGTGTTCATAACCCTGAGGTTCTACTATACTAGGGAGTTGTTAGATATGCCATCCCTGGGACCATTAATTACTTCATAAATCCAAAATGCCTCCATGCCACTCCAGACCATAGCACCTCCACCTGCAAGGAATGGTTTTATTTCACAGAGATCATCCACATCTGGATTGTTCTTGATGGCCTATGAGACCATCAGATATAAAAAGTTCCTTCAAGAATTTTTAGTCATTCACACAAGAACTATTCATGGAAGCACTTACAGCAATAAGGTTCCATATATGACTAACTCCTTCCCTCCCTGAATGGGAAGAGAGAGTGGAGAACACCAGAGACAAGTACTAACAGAGAGTTCCTTTGAGGAATGGAATCTCTAACTCATTATGGAACATGCACCTGTCTGACTAGTGCTGAGAAACCCTTGCTATAAGAAACTACAGAGGTGAAAGGGAAATTCCCTGAAGTGGCTCAGATCCTGCCTCTCTGTCCTAGGTCAGAGAGCCATTATAAGCAACTTTCTTCGTCTCTGAAGCCTTCCCCTAAAGGTTCCCACAGGCTCAATCCTCTCTCTCATATTATTCCACATGTTTGTGAAACCATTGGGAGAGCAGGTGAGATAACAGACTGAAGGGAAAGCACTATGAGGGAGACACCTGGTCTACAGCTTCTTTACAGCAACTTTTTCAATTCCTAGCCAAAATCAGCACCTGGGGGAAGGGTTTCTATGCTGATATAACTGTACTTTGGCATAACACTAGAGTAACACCACAGTGAGCCAGGTGCATAGAGTAATAGATCAGCACTATGCATTTACCAACTTCTCACTCTCTCTCATTCTCAAATAGATGCTAACAACATATACCATATGTTGAGTTATGAGAGGTCAGCTCAAGGTATTGATATTGATCATAAATTTTGGTAAATGTCAATAAAAATCCTGGTTTGTTTCCTATATATCTGGAAGTCTCTCTCCCGTGAGCGGTCATAGCAGATATGATCACTTGGGTGCTAAACCAAATAGTTCCTTACATTTAAACATGGGAGCCAGAGGCTGGCTGTTTTAGCAAAGAATTATTAGTTCTTGAAGTTGCTTTCCCCTTCTACTGGCCTAAAAGCTATTTCAGGACCCAAGTGTGCTGACCTCCAGGACTGGTAAAAGCTGGTTAACTGGTAACGCCTATCTATTTGTTCAGGCTTTTTTCTTTTGAGAGGTATAGCAGGGTGTATTTTTGTGTATATCTGGATGTGTAGTCAAGGTTTCTCATCTTTAGAGGATATTAGCCACCTAACCTGATATACAACAATGGACACATTTTTTAAACTAAAAAGGAAATGTTTGTGAAGTGTATTTTATGCTATTGCCATACTACCTACAGTATAGTACCTAAGAAATCACTTTTCTCTAGTATCACAAATCATGTTGGCCATTTTGTACAACATGCTAACAAAGTGCAAACCAAGGGCCCAATCCTGAAAACACTTATTACTCAGCATTGTGCTTATTATCAAGTACACTGGGTGCATTTAATTTCATTTTGGTGTAAGGGATAGTAAATGTTCCTGGATCTCTTCCCTACATTTAAAATGGGAAATCCTGCTAGAACCAGTAATACCTCTAGAATGGCAACAAATGTAAGTGCACCCGCCCTAATCTCCTTTAAGTGTAGCAGTAAACTCAGAGTTTGGGCCTAACTGTGTATACTCATGATAGTGGAAGATACACATGCATATATTGTATGTATAGTATCCTTAACTGATTATGTATTAGTTTTAAGGGCTAACATCTTGTTAGTGAATTTCCAAAAGCAAAAGGTGGTATCTGAAAGTGTGGATGTGTGTGTGCATTTCAGGAGGCAAGGTGTTTGAGAATCCTTGCTATGTCCACCATAGAAGCATTGTGCTCTGCTAATTCTTGAGGCTGCTTTCTGTGGGATTTCTCTTTTTACAGTGCATTTTTTGAGCTGTAATCCATGGATGAAATCCTGGCTGCACTGAAGTTAGAGGAGTTTTGCCATTGACTTCAATGGAGCCAGAATATCACTGCAGGTTTTCCTAATGGAACAGACAGCACGCTATACAACAACTTACCTCTGTTTTACAAATATTGTTTTTATAATTCATTTTCAGCTCATTCCACCATTTTCTTTTCCCTGCAAAAGGGGAACATGTGGTCCAAACTGTTTAAATGTTTTACTGACACCTTGGATCCTAAAATTCAGGAGCGCCCAAGTGTGACATGTGACAATCTGAAATCATACTCGTGTACAAGCAGCCTCTTATATTTGCATCTGCATTAGGTGATTTACAAGGGAAATTGGTATCTCAGACCTGGTCTACACCATTTTTGTATTGGTATAACTATGTTGGCTTTGGGTGCACTTTAAAAAAAAATAGTTATAGTAGTACCACTCCTAGTATGGATGCCATTATACTGGTTCAAAGGTGATTTATGCTAGTATAGCTAATCCCCTTCTCTCACAGGAGCAACATATACTGGTATAAGCAATTGTAAATACTGTTAGCACTTATACCAGTATAGTTAAAGCAATACAACGTGTGTGTGGAGATAAGCCCTACGTGCCTATTCAAGTTCAATAACTAGCCCTGGGCTACAATAGAAGTGTCCAAGACTCATAGCATGAAGATTATTTCAATTTAAACTTACGAGCCCATAGGGCTGACTGTTGCCCCTTGCAAAATGAGTGTAAAATGCTACCAAATCAGAATTAAGCTAAACCAATATGACACAGACATAAACAGATTTAAACATGGCTTTTAAAAACAAACAAACAAAAAAAAACCCCAACAGCACTGTCTTAAAAACCAAATGTGTGTTTTAATTAAACCAATGCAACTTTTGTGTTTAGGCAAGGCTTTGGTTAAAAACAAACCTGCTGCTTTACCGGCGGGTAAGTAATATGGTGGTAAAATCACTAGAAGCTGAAGGAGCCTTGTCTAGATTAGGGCTCCCAGTGGCTCAGAAGTTTATTTCCTGGAGTACACAATGCCAGAGAAGATGCCATGAAAAATATGCAGTTGGACTAGGATCCAACCATATTTGCAGAAGCTGTTCTATTACCCTACTTATTTTGTTTAAATCTTCTAGTTGCCAAATAAGATACTGTGTGCCAGATCCTTCAGCCAGTGTGAATCACCATAGTCAATTTAGGCTTCAATGCAGCTACTCGGATTTACACACCCCCTGAAGGATCATGGCCTGTAGATTTTTCTATCAAAGCAATAAATTGTGGGCCACGTACTAGATCAGAGGTGGGCAAACTACGGCCTCCTGCCCGGCCCCTGAGCTCCTGGCCCGGGAGGCTCACCCCCGGCCCCTTCCCTGCTGTTCTCCCTCCCCCACCGCCTCAGCTCGCCCCGCCACCAGCACAATGCTCTGGGCGGCGGGGCTGCGAGCTCCTGGGGCAGCACAGCTGCAGAGCCGTGGCCTGATCCAGTGTTCTGAGCAGTACGGTGGTGGGGCTGGCTCCAGCGGGCAGCACAGATACCTGTCCTGCTGCTCTGGGCCGCACGGCTGGAGCGCCACCAGCCACCACTGCTCCAGGCAGTGTGGTAAGGGGGCAGAGAGCGGGTGGGGGGGGGGTTTGGATAGAGGGCAGGGGAGTTGGGGATGGTGGTCAGGGAGTGGGGGTGTGGATAGGGGTCGGGGCGGTCAGAGGGTGGGAAACGGGGGGGTTGAATGAGGGCAGGAGTGCCAGGGGGCAGTCAGGAGGAGAAAGGGGGTTGGATGGGGCAGCAAGAGGTCCGGGGGCTGTCAGGGGGCAGGGGAGTTGGATGGGGCAGGAGTCCCAGGGGAGGGCCATCAGGGGGCGAGAAGCGGTGGGGGAGAGGCGTGTCGGATAGGGGGCAGGGGGTAGGCCACACTTGGCTGTTTGGGGAGGTACAGCCTCCACTAACCAACCCTCCATACAATTTTGGAAACCGGATGTGGCCCTCAGGCTAAAAAGTTTGCCCGCCCCTGTGCTAGATGGTGCAGATGGGAACAAAAAAAGGGGTTGGGAAACTACTGAAGTAGACAAAAGGGAGCAAGGTGTGCCTTAGTGACATGCTTTTCTTCTCCCTCAAGAGACCACAGATACCCCCTCTCCACACAGACTGCCAATGTCCAGTGCTCCACATTTGGGGAGGAGAGTGGAGGTCATTGCAGGGGTGGGAGGTAGCGGAGCTGGAAAGTAGCCACTCAGGGGGGCCAAATGGAGATCTACACAGAAGTCTGTGGAAGAATTGCTGTTGCACCAGTAGCTTTTTCTCCATCACAGAAGTGGCACCATGCCTGGGGAAAACAATACTTGGCAGTTCAGCTCCTAAAGGGCAAGCATGGAAGGATAGCCTGACAACCACACAGAATGAGTGGCTCTCTATGGGGCTAGTACAGGGTGCATGTGGTTTGGCACAGGTTTTATTAGACATTCTACCTTCTCTTTGTGGTGGTACAGTCTGATGATTACTTCTCAAATTTTAGCACGTGGAATTTGAGGCACGTGTTTTAGAAAGGAAAGATGTTGTGTGGTTAAAGGCACTGGACTAGAACTCAGGAGGTATGGGTCTAGTTCCCAACTCTGCCACAATCTCCCACTTTGGAAGTCATTTACTCTCGCATTTACTCTCTCTGCCTCAGTTCCCCATCTGTAAAATGGGAATAATACTGCTTCTTTTCTCCCAACCTTTACCTATATAGATTGTCAGCTCTTCAAGGAAGGTGCTGTCTCTCACTATATGTATGTACAGTACCTAACACAACAAGGCCCTGATCTCACAGTTGGGCCCTACTGTAATGTAAACAACATTAATACCCTCCCCCAGTGGGGCAGCATGCAGTTCTACTTGTAAATCATAGTGAAATTTCACATGGTAAAATCTAAGAATTCCAAGATTCCTTGAAGGCTGGAATTGTCCCACCATCCTGCTGCATGGCATTGGGCAAATCAATTGTGTTGGGAGGTTAAACACATTCATGTTCACAAAGCACTACAGAAGCAGGATTAGTAAGTATTTGATTCGCCCCTCCCCCTGCCAGTACCACATATACCCCATTCAGAGTTCCTTCTGCTAAAGCCAGGCGTTCAACCACCACCTGGAATGTAGGCCTCAAGCTCCCTGCCTGTAGGCCAGGTGCAGTGCAACCACCGCATACATCTGGCCTGTTTTAAAACTGCACTGCAGTTTTGTAGCCAAAATAGCACTCTAGTACGTTACGTGGAGATTTGGCTGTGATGAGAAGCCAACTAGGATTATGCTAGTGAGCTTCCCTTTGCAGCAGACCCCCCCCCTTTCACCTTTACACCTGGAATGGCTGCAGGGATAAGTAAGGGACAAGTAAATCAATTTCCCCTGTACCCCTTCCAGGGGTAAAGCACTTCTACCAAGCTGTGACAAAAACAAAAATCAGGAAGGATTTGGAAAAAGGCTCATAAATGGGAACACTGAATATGAGCTGGAGAAAAAAGGAAGATGGGTCATCTAAAAGGAGGGCCAAGGAAGGAACAAGGAACAAAAAGCAGAAGATAAACAAGCCTAAGGAAAAGGCTCTCCACTGCCAGAATCTCCCCAGTACACAGCTGCATTCAAGGTCTTTTGCATCACTTACGTGCTGCTATATTTGTTACAGAAGATATTTTTCAAACCTATTACTTCAGTACATAGAGCTAGGACTAGCCCTGAAAGTACAGAGCCACTGAATCAACAACTGCTTATGGCTTGTTTTTAAGCACCGGTAACTTCTCTCAGTTTCTGATTAAGTCCACCTGAAAATTCAAATGCTCTACGGATCCACTGACAGCTGCTAGACATTCTCTGTGTACTTTAGCGTTGTACGTTAGACAGCCTCAAAGTCATTAGCATAGGGGAAACCATCAAAAGGAAGAAATACATAACTTTCTTTCACAGATGTGGTGTGATCAGGCTGTGTGCTTATTTTTACTAATAGTTACTCTTTAAAGTCCTGCAGTTTCTGGGACCTAGTCAGAATTCTTAAGTTTCCATGATCCTAAAAATATTCTGGTGTTCGATGGACTGTGTGGAAATACCTGACATTTATTTGTATAATCAGTATACTGTGGTGCACTTCATCTGCTGCAGCCAAGGAGCACTCAGCTCAGCAGGGGGAGTGCAAAGGAGTCTGAGTCATTTGGTCTCCAGGAGCAACTTACAGAATCCTACATAGGTTGTTCCAATTTAGGACTTCTGGGCCTGTCACAACAGCCCAGTGATCACCAGGACAGAGGTATGACCAGTGCGTACCTGTTTCTCTTTGCAATGCCCCCTGCACTAGCTGCAAAAAGAGGATGGACTAGGTACTCTCTCTAAACTACCTGGGTTACTCCAGTGTCTGGGTAAGCCAGATTTAGGGCAGCTTGGTGCTGCTGGAGCAGGAGGATCTGATCATAAACATTTGAGTTGCTTTAGTGGCTGTTAAAACATGGCTTTGGCAAGTATATATTGTCTTTAATGGTATCAGAATAAAAGTGAAGTAGTTGAAAAATAGATTTAACATGCAAGGTATTCATGGCCAAATGTCAGATTTTTAGCCCAAGCAGAAGTTATTAGGAGGAGAAATTTACAATGACTCTGGTAGTTTCCTTGATGCCATCTTGTTTATAACAAGGAATGTACAAAGTCCTGCTGTTCTGAATGCAGGAGTTTCTTTGCTTATACCCCCCAAGCCTCTTTAGCCAGCACTGGATCCAGAAGCCCCCTTTCTAAGTTCTTTCAGGGTCACACATGATGCTTATCCAGGCTGTTCCCCTCTTGCCCCCACATTCTGTCCTGTTCCAGCTTGTACACATCATCCCTCCCTCCCTCTGGCCTGGTCTACACTTTAAACTCCGGTTGCATAGCCACCACACTTAGGGTTGTGAAAGCCCACACCCCGGAGCGACACAGCTACGCCAGCCTAATCCCCCATGTAGCTGCAGCTAGGTCGACAGAAGAATGCTTCTGTCCACCTTGCTACCATCACGCAGGGAAGTGATTTTTTTTCCATCGCTGTAGGAACATTCTTTTTGTTAGTGTAGGTTGTGTCTACATTAAAGGGTTATGCTGGCATAGCTCCAGCGCCATAGCTATAAGCCACTGTGTTCTCTCAGTTTTTGTCTGCACTACAGTTTGTCTCACCTTTACATACACACACTCAAACCCTCCACTCACATGGTGCTAGTTTCCAGGCAGACTTCATTATGCTGTGTTTTAGATGGGGCTCCAAAACTCTCTCTTACTGCTATCTTAAATGAAGGATACATTCACACCCATCAGTTTGTTCAATGAGGGTTTAACCCAACCCATAACAACCTTCTCCCCCCCTCTACCCACCCCCATTTGGGGGGGGTAGGGGGGATTATAACCACACAATGTTCATGAAAATGCACTTTTCTTTGTTAATTACAAACTTGGGCCCTGATCCTGTTAATACTTAATGCACCTGAGTAATCTCACTGAAAAAAATGGGACTATTCACATACATAAAGTTAAACACGTGTGTTTGCCGGTTTGGGGGTCTTAAAAATGACAATTAAAATGTAGGGCCTGATCCTGTTGCCCTTATTCACGTAGGTAAAGGCTATACATTGGGCTTTCAAAAATTGTTTTTATGTTATCTTTTGGCCTGTGGAATAAACTCTCAGTGGAGAAGCTGGAGGCCCTATATGACACATCAAAAACTAGGCTGGAATGATCTTCACTAATAAGGCCTTTTTGATCTTTGACTTAAGTATGTATAGATGCTGTCTTTGTTCCATTCTTATGTATAGGCAGCAGAATGAAATGTACAAGATTCTGTAGGGCCCAGATCTCTTGTCTCAATCTTGCAGGCGCCTTACAGTTGCAAGATTGAGACAAGAGTCTAGCAGAATTCTCACAATTTGAATTTTCTCTATGCCTTTTCCCTCCAAGTTAATTAGGTATCCAATGTTAGATATGCTCTTCTAGCATGAAAATAGGAAACCAAGAGATGAAAATAAATCACTATTTAGAAAATAGTCTACAATCTATTTTATCAGTTGCCAGAAGGAAAGCCACCAAGAAATCCAGTCACTTCATTTTTAGCAAGTTAATTGAAACCACTTTACTTAATCCAGTATTAGTTGCAAAATAAAATTCTCTCTCTCTCTACTAACTCATGGAACCGCCTTTCTTATAAATCATTGGCACTCACTGCAGTTATGCAATTATATCACACCTGCAGAGTCTACCCAGCTATCCACACCAAGGCCACTTAAAACAACTCAACAGCCACCAGCTAGTGACAGCTGGCAAACCCAAACCTGTCTCCGGTAGTCTATCATATGTAATCAATTGCAAATAGAGCTTCAACAGACTCATCCTATTATTTCCTGGCTAATTCCCTCAGGGAAAACAAGCCAGCAACTCTCCACTTTGAATCATGATGCTAGTAATACCCGCCCTCTCCCATCCCCTCCCTTTGCATCAGTTCACTACTCTGCTTTGGCTTTTCAGCTTGATATCCGTTATGTTATGTCAGCTGTTACATTACGCTTAAAACAATAGACTCCAGCTGGCTGAGGTCAGATGTAAAAACAAGGACCTAACAAAGCCACAGGCCCTCCAGTTATACTGAAATTGAGATACATACTCAATGTAGCACTTAATGACAAACTACTTTCCAGACATTTGGGCAAGGCATAAAGGAAACACCTGTCACTGCAAACATTACAGACTAATCCTGATAAATCCTAAATTTAAAAATCCTTCTTTTCATTGCTTGCCTCTACCGTATGCCAGCATTTCACAGACTTGGATTTTTTTTTCCCCAAGGTGGTTCTTTTATTTTTTTCTTCTTCTATTTATTAAAAATGTTATACATTTTATGGAATTTGTAATTATATGGAAAACATGTTTACTACTACAGGCTTTGGTTTTGAGTCACTGGTCATAGAGCTATGCTGATTGACACCAGCTGAGGATTGACACCAGCTGGCTCAACATGAGCTCTCTGGTAGAGTATGCCCCGAAAAACAAGATACAACAGAAAATAAATTATACAATTCTTAGATCGATTTTCTTAGACTGACTTTCATATCAAAAGTTGCTGACTCCCTGAAGTTCAGCTGCACCAAATGAAAAAAACAAAGCAACCAAAAAACCTGGCATATATGGATTGATAAAAGCAAATATAAATGAGAAAGATGCTGGACTGACAGCACTGGAAACTGAAGTTCTCCATTTTTCTACAGAAAAGGTACAATATAGTCAGTGCAATATAGACAGTCCAACCCTGTCCTTCCAATGTGCCTCATATATAAATAGTTGAAGGAGCTTGCTCTAAGAGTAATAAGATAATTCAATCTCCATGCCCATTCAGTCCTTCCTCTGTGCCAAGATTGCCAACTGGGGCGCTGGTGGTGGCGACACATATGTAACATGGATCCTCCATCACAGTCCATATTGAGATCACCATGTCATAGCACGTCAGCCACCAAACAGCCAGCAGATGGCAACAATTCATCACTATTGACCTTTTCTGGATTGCAATCTGTCACCAACTCAACAGCATTACTAAGAAGGCCTTTCTTCCATGAGTCATTCAACCCCAGTCCTGAAATCTCAGTCCCACTAAATCCCACTCAATTTACAATCATTCAGTTCCATGTTACCAGAGATATGAAGGCCAAATTCTGCCATCCTTACTCAAGTTGGCAAGTACCTTACTCCAGGAGTAGCCCTGCTGAAATCAGTGGAACCAGAGGCACAGTAAACTACTCCTCACTGTGCATAAAGGGTAGCAGAATCTGGCCTATGAATTTATCAGATGGTATACAAACCATGCAGAACAAAGATGCAAAATTACTTTTGAACTGGCATAGGCAAGCTGGCTCAGAAATATTAAAAGCCTCCCCCAATTTCTAGAACTGAACTTGAACCAAATCTTTTTTGGGGGTTTGGATACATAATTTTCTATCATTGGCCAAGACAAGCACCACAGATACAGCAATACTAGAGGAAAGGCTCTTCTGTCTGTAATTCCTACTGTGAGCAGAAATAGAAGTGCCAGAATTTTCTCAGAGAACCTTCTTCTCTTCAGCTTGCCAGTCCAACGTTCCAGACTAAAATTAGCATCCAAACCTACAACCATCTGCACCTAACGAGCAGACGTAGACACACTCACAGCAAATGAGTGCACTGCTAGCAAGCTAGAGATATATGATTAATAAGCAAGTGAAAATATCTGTGAGAGAAGCAAGATGGTAACTCAGTGTTGCCTACTCTAGCAATGTTATCGCAGGTCTTTTGATATTTGGTATTTTTCTTAAATTCTCCAACTTCCAGAGTCAGGTGAGTACATGAATCTCATCTTTCATTAAAAAAAATCCTATCCCTTATGTCTGAAGGGAAAAGCTTGAAAACACAAACCCTAACGGCTCAAAAACCAGAATGCAATTTATTATTTTTTCAGTCTCATATCTTAACGCTTGGGGTTGGCAATGTCAATAACTATAACATTGTAACAAGGATCTGCCTATCCTAAGGTGGCACATTAGGTCTGCCTGTCTGGTGGTAGGAGGAGTGATTATTTTTTTCTTATTTAAGCAAAAGATATAATACTCTCTTACAACCTCTCTCTGTGCTCTGATGTGTGGACACAGAGTTAAAGGAGCATCCATATTTCTTTCTACCTCTGTCCCTATTACAATACTAGCATTCATAACATTGGTATCTATGAAGTTGCTGCTTAGCAGTTACCTCATATTCCTAGAATAATTTTTTCTGAAGTAACATTAGAACAATTTAACCACATGAGCTTATTTTCCCATTAAAGGTTTTAGAAGAGGAGTAGTTATGTGGGAGTGCTGAGGTGACAGTGAAAGCACTGCAGGAGACATGTGCCCAGTTCATTTCAATGGCAGGTTTCTTTTTGAAGGGAGGGTTGGAGAAACTAAGTACCAAAACACACAGGGTCAAGGAATCAAGCAGGATGAGTTACAAGGATTTTGTGGTAATAACCAGTGTGCCTACACCAGTCTCTGACAGCTACCTTTACATCCCCCCTCAGAAATAATTGGGTTGTGGGTTTTTTGTTTACCAACAGTACTAAAAAAAACCTGATCTAGTTTGAAATTTTTAATCTTATTTGAAAGAGCATCTATTTATTAATAGTGAGATCATTCTAGATCATATTTTACCTACTTGAGAACTCAGTGATTTCAGATTCAATTGTGTTGAATTTATTCACCCCAATGAAAGTCTCCTCACATCATGGTTCAATGCTGCCCCCTATAGATTGCAAGTCAGAACTACTCCTCCCTACTATACATGTTTATTTTAAACATAACCATAATTAACCAAAAAGATCAATGGCCCTTCTTTTCTCTGCAGTTTGACTCTGGCCACATAAGTGGTTCAAAAGACCTTTAATGCAGCTACATTTTCTTGTGTAGCTAATAGTTTGGACACATTTTCCCTCTATTACTCCTCTGGACCTTGCTCCCATCTCTCCAATTCTTTCCCTCATCAGTTTCTCCTGCACTACTACCATGTGTCAAGCACATGTACCAAGCTCAGTTTAAACAAACCATAACCCAACAAACAAACAAAAAACACACAGGAGGGGGTTGGGAAACACTCATAATCAGGACCCCATTTTGTGCACTAAACCAGATTAAATAATTTTCAACCCAATTTAGTTATACCTGTGCAACCCCCTCTCTGGGCTCTCTTATTTCCATTTAAAATTGGCTTATTTTGGTTTAGCTTAAACTTGTTTGTAATGACTTGGTGTAAACTGAAATAATAATATCCACACAGACTATGGCACTGTTTTAACTAAATCCATTTAAAATCACATCTGAAGTTAAATGGTACAACTTTCTCATGTAGACAAGGTCTTACTCTTTCTCCCTCCCCTTTTCGGATTTTTTTTTTTTTTTTTTTTACTTCTCTTGCCATGACTGAGTGTATGTCTATATAGCAATCATGGAGCATGATTGCAGCTTGCATAGGTATACCTGAGCTAGCTTTAATCTAGCTAGCTGGGGTCCCAGAGCAGTGAAGGTGTGGGAGCTCAAGCTTCAGCATAGGCTATGCCCATGCATAATTACCCATGGTTCCAGACAAGTTTGTACAGCCCATGTTGAAGTGCACACTGCCATAGTTTCACCCACACAGGCCCCAAAGCTAGCTAGATTACTGCTATCTTGGGTACATCTAAACGCGCTGCAGTCATACCCTGCGATTGCAATACAGACATACCCTGATCCACTGGTCTGGGCTACAAATAACATTGTGACGCAGAAGAGGGGCTGGCTGGGAATGGTTGCTGAGGTTCCTTGTGCAGTGCTTATCCTCAGGGTCTTACACAGGACAGAATGATCATTTTGTTCCCCAGCATAGAAATGGTAAGAAACAGGCAGCTGGCAGGAGGGAGCAGCTGGTGGCACAGTTATCACTGGAAGAACTACACAGCAGAAAAGTGCTTATTTGATTTACACATCCAAAGGGCTGGGTTTAAAACAAGCTCTAGGTAGCAGCAAGGCATGGAGGAGTGGGTACAGCTAGAGCCTGTGGGGGATTTTTAGCCCTCTCTGCAGTGGGATGTCCTATGAGAATACAAGGCAGATATATTCCTGAAATCACCGCCAGATGGCTCGCTGGTATTTGAAACAGGAAACTAGATCTTTCATTTCTAGTATCAGGGGTAAATGCTTATTATACTGGTTCAAATCCAGGTTATGTGAATAATGGATGAAAGTAATTAAACCTGATGGTTGTTTGGTGGCCTACATGAAATTAAGAACAATTATACCTTGAATTTAAATAGCGATTTGATCAACAGCACTCAAAGTGCTTTACTCCCATTTTGCAGATGGCGGACTAAAGCATAAAAAAGAATAGGAATGATTTTCTTCAGGGCCACACAGCAAGTCAGTGGCTTTTGTTAATAGAACCCAAGTCTCCCAACCGCCAGCCCAGCGTTCAGTCCTTTGACCCACAGCTGCCCCAGTGAGTTGTTGGTCTCATTCCAATTATTGGGGAAATCTGTCCACATTGTAAACCCATTCCCCCCACACAGTTAGCATGAACTGACACAGCACTGCCAACCCCCAAAACATTCAAAATCAGGCCCCACAAATCATGAGATTTAAAAAAAAAATCATTTGGGGCTCTTTTAATTTGCCTTCTTGGTTTCTGGCCCTTCAGATCATATTTTCCCCGCAATCATGAGGGACAAATTTTTTTCCCCTCCCCCAAATGAAAGCTGAGATTCTAAACTCCAAGAGCTGCGGCTCTAAGAGAAGCATTCAATATCATGAGAGTTAGGACATCTTAACTGGCAGTCCCAGCAGAGGGAAAGGATTGAATGGGCATGGAGGCTGAACTACCCTAGCCCTGGCCCTTTTGGATCAAGACAGAGGTATGCTGCTGGGACAATGCATAGCCTGTATTGTATCTGTTCTTTGGAGTGAGTACATTGATCCCAAGGGCTCCTGCCCCCTTCCCTCTGCCACCTTTCACATACAATAAGCTCACAATTTATTAAAAAACAAAAAACAAAACCCACTAAACATCAAAGTTCATCTCCCAAGTCCCCACCCACCCCCATATGAAGACTCTCTTGATGCTATTGTTTTGCTCTTACTGACAACAGATGCAACAAGATAGACTGTCTTCACAGTGAAAAGATTTAGATATTTTCCTCTCTCTCTTTTTTTTTTAAATATAAATACATAAAAGCTGGAGAATAAAGCCTAGACTTCACTTAAGCCTTCATTCCAACCTAGTTTCTCTTAAATAGAGAATAAATTCCCTTGCCAGCAATATTAATATTAAAAAAATCTAATGTGTAGAAGTTGACTAAGGGTCACACACACGCACACACACAACTATTTGTGTGAGTAATATTTAAGAAGAGTAGGAGAAAGAACCCAGAACATACAAAGTTGAAAATGACATACACTCCCCATAAAAGTGTGCATAAAAAAATTCTGGGGTGGAAGCAATATTGAAGTGAGATTCCTCCAAGAAAATAGCTTTTTCAGGCACACTGAAAATAATAACCTCCAGTTCAGCAAAATATTTAATCCTCTTGGATTAGGAACTTGGATTTTCTTAGATCATGCTGACAGCATTTTGTTGTGTTCTGGCACCATAAAATCCTTGCTTATGGAAGTAAAAGAAAAAATATGGTCTCTCTGGGAACATATATCTCTGAATTATGTTTTTCCCCCCACAGTTTAAATATTGTACTCTCAAAATCAATTTTTACACAAATACACCACATTCTCTTCATGAGTCATGGCAAAAACTCTCCCGCACCAGTACTTTAAACAGGCCAAGCATACATGTACTCTTCAAAATGATGATCCTTTTGCAGGCTTGGCTCTGACCTGAGCTCATGCTGGCTAATTGCCAATGTGCAACCAGGGAGTCAAAACCCTACCAGAGCACCATCTAGTGAGGCAAAGTGAAAATAGCAGGCTGAAAATTGTGATTATTTTGAAACAGACAAAACACCACTTCTCCCCTAATCACTCATCACAACTATGCTTAGGGCATGTCTACACAGCACAAGCTGTGCTTGGGCTAGCCTTCCCAAGCTAGCTGGAATCATGGGTTTCAGGGTGGGTAGTACCCCGTGCCTGGCATGGATCCTGGTTATGAATTTGGCTTGCTAGCCTGCTCTGAAGCCCACGCTGCAGTGTCTTCACTACTAGTGTTACCTGCATTAGCTGGATTCACGTTAGCTCGGGTAGGCTAGTCTGTGCACACTTACTGCTGTGTAGACATATCCTTAGACCTGGCTACCTCAGCCCTCTTCACAACCACGTGTAGTGATAAAGTACAGAAAATGACTCAGCTAATTAGAGTTTTCTTGTTTACCATAGCAGGCGGGAAAACACTTCAGGGATATGTTTATATTTCATGTGGAATAGTTTCCCCTCATTTATTCTTGTAATTTAAAGGTAGTTTTGTTTAGGAAAATATTAGAATTTTTAAACACTGGTTGGTAAGTCACCATCTACAATGCAAGAATCCTCTATTCCCTAGTTTGCAGTGAAAAGGCTACACTGTACTATTCCAGAAATGCTATGCTGGTATGACTCCTCCGCATAGAGACACTGATCTAGAATAAAATAGATTTCATTTCAGGATAATTACTCCACTTTGTGAGCAGAATAAGGGCTCGTTTACACATGGAGCTACTCTGGAACAGCTATTTAAAGCAAAAAACTGTTCTTTAATAACTCTGTGGACTCTCTTATTCTACATACTCAGTGTGTAGAATAAGAGTCCACAGACAGAGTTATTCAAGAACAGTTTTGTGCTTTAAATTCACACCCTGCCCTAAATTGAATTAACTTTCAAGAGTAGACATGCTTTAATTATTCCAAAATTAAGTCACTTTTATTTTAGAATAGATAGGGCATACAGGGAGCCATTTTAGAATAGCTACTGGAAACAGTTACTTCAGAATAGCTATGCTGGGCAATTTCCTCATGCACACAAGCTCTCAGATTGTAAAATCCTATGGGAAGAGCCCTTGTCTTATTTGCCTGCAAAGTAGGAGCTGATTGAAAAATGCAATATGTTTTCTGCAAAAGTTTTGGAATGAAATGAAAATTGTGTGTTTTATTCAAGTGGGGGTTTTTTTGCAAAATTTTTCAGTTTTTTTTTTTTTAATTCCTTCTCACCTCCATCTTTTCCCATTTTCCCAACTTTTTACAGTAGAAAAGAAGGGTGGAAAGAGAAAAGGGGTGACCTCTCACAAAAAACAAAACACCCCCCACAAAAACAAAAACAAAAAAACAGGACTGGGTTTTATGGTAAAGAAACAACAAAACAAAACCTGAACATTTTAACCAAAATACCAATTTTTGGTTCAGTTGAAAAGCCAATAATTTTCTTGAAAAAAAATGTCTGGGTGAAAATATTTTCAGCCAGCTCTAGGTGTTACACGTTCATAATGGGCCAGTTCACGAGCTTTCCCTCAGTAACCGTCTCAAACACAACAGCATTTTCAGACTATATATGCACTCGTAAGAAAAACAACAACAACAACAACAACTTTAAGAATATTCCTGCCAACAAAGATAGAAAAGAGCTTTTCAAATTTCCTTCTTGTGGAAGATACTCAGACTTGTGGCGATTGGTGACCTTATCAAAACCTAGATACCTACCATAGGTAGATAGATGAATCATCCCTTTTAAGAGAAGCCCGGAAGTAAGGGACAAGGGGCAGTTATGGGAGGCATAAGGCAGAGATAGTGGAACAGAATGGTACAAGAATGGTGCAATATCTTCCCCTTATGTGCTGGTACCTCTCCGCAGGCTTGGGATCAGGGGGAGGGCCCCAATATAGCCACTCAAAGGGAGTGGGGAATACTCCAGGGGAGAAGAGTCCCTGTGCTCTCCTGAAGATAGGGACTTCAATTTTAGGTGGTCTTTATATAGGCCATGCAAGGTGGAAGGAAGGCTTCTTGTGCCTTTTCCCCACATTTTACATGCAAGGGTCAGGCATTATCTGGCTCAGTATCAGTTAGTCAACACTTCTTCTACATAAATCACTTTGGAAATGTGAGAGTTGCTATATACACAACTCAATTTTGCAAAAGTTTTTGTTGATCAGCCCTTCAGCTGACAGTCTCATATTTACTTGGGTACAAGCTGAGGGACGGTCTCGGCCTCCAAATCCACCCCACTGTCCAAGGTCAAGGGAAAACCTGCCTTGGGCAGGGCACTGGTACTTGCCCTCTTGGGAAAAAGAAATGGACCCAATTTTACAGAGTTCAAATAGGATGAGACATTTATTTAAATGTTGGCCTCACAAAACACATGCTTGTATTGTGAAACTCAACATTTTAAACAATAGTTTGAGAGGCCTCATGACCCTCAGACTCCACAAGTTTCACTCCAGTCTAATGTTAACGCTTCCTATTATCCCAGCTATATCCAGACAGCAACAACTTCCTCCAGCATCTTACTCCACTTCCGACAGACATTTCTATATAGCTGGCCTTTGAGGCCTCTCTTTTATTAATACTAGTTTGTAAGTTAACTTGCCTGCCCTTCTTATTATGTACCTAGTTTCCTTCTTCATCCATGCTTGGCAACAGCAATGTCACCTGTATTCATTGTTTTCCCCAAAATCAGTATTATTGATTTGTATTGCAGTACACCTACAAGTCCTAGACCTGGACCAGGCCTCCATTATGCTAGGTGCTGTACAGACACAGAACAAAAAGATATTCCCTGACCCAAAGGAGTATGACAGAAGTTTGCATTTAAAATATGGGTATAAGCACTCCCACACAGGTCTGTCTGAACTCTCCCCATGCCTTCTGACGTCTTTGTTTGGAGCAGCAGCTTGCACTCCTATTTTTGCACTCCTTGACCTTTGACTGTAGCTACTCATTTCTATTTCTTCCATCCTTGAAGTCATACTGTAGTTTCTCTCTGAGGAGCTCTTCCATTAATTCCCATCTAAGAGCATCCTAAGTCCAGTTCCCATGGTCAAACATATTCCATAAAAATATCATTAAAAGATCTGCATAGAAAGCTTTGCTAGGCAGATACTAATGACAGTCACATTCTGATGCCCTTACTTATGATGTTCAATGGCACCTTAACTCCATGAATAGTTCCACTGCAGTTGGATAAACTCTCTAGGGCCAATGCAAGTCAGACAGCATGGAGGGGATTGTTCAATAACCAGCTCCTTAATCATAGCCTGTGGGGACACACATTTGATCATTTAATGTAAAATTGTTCCATGTTGACAGTCAAGTCAGTCATTGATGAAGATGCTCTCAAGAAGAGTCTCCCATATACAATATATACATAAGGAACAATTTCTCATGTATTTACTGTAGAGATTTCATTAAACATCTGCCAGCTGACTCAGCCCTTCCCTGCATACTGAAATATAAACTCAGACTAATATTTGCTTTTGCATCACATGCATGGGTGCACTTAAACCTCCAAATAAAAGTTTCTGTGCAAACAACTTTGATGAACGCAGAATACATTTCTTTACTGAACTGACTGCCAGAACACTGCCTTTTGTTTTAAACAGGCACTTGACCCTATTGTATATATCATGTGAACTTCCAAAATTAACCCTTTGGGAAAAGAAAGTCAGGATTTGCCATTGCCAAATATTGATGCATATAGTAGTGGGAATTCCCAATGCGGGATTAACTGCTTATAAATTAATCATAGCTTTTGTCATCAGAACAACAGAAATGCTGATTTGTTCTAGCCGGTAAGTAAGGTAATCCAATACCAGTGATGATCAGTTGTATGTTCCATGATAGCATGAAACAAATGCATCAAATACAACCAGTTATGTTGACATGAGGGGTTTCACTGAATTTGATACCATGCACCCAATATGAAATATTACACTTACCGACTGGTAACGCTAGGAGATACTATAAAAAGTGAATGTTATTGTATAGATAAGCAGAAATGTCTACAACTAATACAAAATCCCATTTATTGAAAGGGAGGATTGTAGATGGACTCAAACCTCTCTCTCCCTCCCTTCCTCTCACAGAAGCGGCCTACTAAACACAAAATTAAACTTATACATGGTGTCATATACATAGTGGTTGCCATTAAAATCTAGTTTAGGAATATATCATATGCCCATTACTGTAATACTAACACTAGTCTCAGTATATAAAAAATTGATCTCTCAGGTACCACTGGTAGTAAAAAGTAAAAAATGACCATTACTTAAGTCAGGACTTCTCAAACTGGGGGTCGAGACCCCTCAGGGGGTCCCAAGGTTATTACATGGGGGGCGTCGCGAGCTGTCAGCCTCCACCCCAAACTCTGCTTTGCCTCAAGCATTTATAATGGTGTTATATATATTAACAAATATTTTTAATTTATATGGGGGGGGTTGCACTCAGAGGCTTGCTGTGAGAAAGGGGTCACCAATACAAAAGTTTGAGAACCACTGTTTTAAGCAGTATTTTTTTAAAACAACTGGTATGACTGTATACTGTTGAGGAGCTTTTCTAATATTAATTTTAAAGTCACTACAGAGAATATTTTTACCTACTGAGAAGAATTTTAAATTTCCCATTTTTAAAAATCATATTGAGATTGCACTTGAATGCTGTATTGGTTTAAGCATAAGTCTACAGAGATGGTGTAGTGGGTATTAGCGGACGAGTATACACTTTCCAAATTTTCCCTACAGAGGCTATCAATATTCAATATCATATACAGCTTCTGTGATTGCAAAAAATTAAGCATGCTGGGAAAACCTGTGCCGGAAAATATAGACCATCTCTTGATAATAGTTTTCTGCACAGTAGACAGTTGAATAAGGTGTACAGAAACATACAGCAAATGTACAAGTATTAATTGTTTTTAAGTCAAGTGGGCAATTTAAGTTTTAATTTCTTTTCTGTGATTCAACAATCTGAATAATTCTTTGAAAAAGTTTTCTTGCTACAGTTTGAAGACAGGTTTCTGGCAGAGATCCTGAAAATGCTTCCTCAGGCATTAGAGTTGATAATAGGTAGAGAGGGAAAAAGAGACATTAGCAAATAACATTAAAAGAGGAAGCATCAACTTCACTGCCCTACTAGTGATTTAAAAACACATTCCAGATTAGCAACAAGGAGACTGGTGGCACTTTAAAGACTAACAGCATAAACTTTTGTAGGTAAAAAATCCTCACTTCTTAAAATGCAACTGATAAGAAATTCCAGATTAGAAACATCATGGAAAGCTACACTTTTACAAGACATCCACATTGCTCCAGACTACAAACATGTATGAGTAGAAAAAAGGCTCCTTTTGCTGCCTATAGCAGAGGTGGGCAAACTGCGGCCCGCGAGCCAGACTGTCCTGCCCAGCCCTTGAGCTCCTGGCCGGGGAGGCTAGCCCCCAGCCCCTCCCCCGCTACCCCCCTACCCCACAGCCACGCCACTGTGCAGGCAGCACTTTGGGCAGCGGGGTTACGTGCTCCTGCTGAGCAGCATGGCAGCACGTCTGGCTCCAGCCGGGCGGCACGGCTGCCTGACATGCTGCTCTGAGCGGCATGGTAAGGGGGCGGGGAGCGGGGGGTTGGATAAGGGGTGAGGGGTCCGGGGGGCAGTCAGGAGACAGAGAGTGGTTGGATGGGGCAGAGGTTCTGGGGGGGTGGTCAGGGGATGGGGAATGTGGTGGGGGGGGGGTTGGATAAGCGGGGTGGGATCCCGGGACTGAAGTCCGTAGTGTTGAAATCAGAACTTCGTATTTTCTGTCCTGAATGCAATGCTTTAACTAGTTACTGCTCAAATGGGGAGCTAAAAATCACTTCTGTTCTCTGAGGGGGTTCATGCAGCTCACTTCAGGGAACCCTCACCAGCTCCCTGCTCCTCCTCTTCCTCCTGCTGCTGCTTGCCTCTTCTTTCTCCTTCTCTTAACTACTTCCTGGCTCTTTATCAGTGCTCATGTCCTGCCAGAACATTCTGGGATGCTATTCCAGCAGTTTCTGGGGGAGCTGGAATGGTGTCTTATGGCATTTCCAGTCCTTTTGGCACTGGCATTCCAGCACTTCTCAAGCGCAACACTCACCCTCTGTTTTTTATAGATGCTACTAGGTGTTGTCTATCTGACCCCACTGGGAGTCAGCTACTGTAGTTAGGCACAGGAGAACTGGACCTGTTCCCTCTTAAAGGGAACAGTCACCCTACGACAGCACACCTATACTTATTTTTGAAGACGCTTGGCAGTATTCTGACAACAAATGAATTACCTCCCTGAAAACTAGAATCTAGGCCTTGAATATGGATCCACATGTTCAAGACAACAGGTGCTTAGAGTGTGGTGCAAATACTGCTCTGAGCTTTGCATTTGTCTTTAGCCAACCCCTTGGAAAACACAGGTAGCAGCTTTGATGGGCTCTGGAGAAAGCATCTATTGAAGAGAAAGCCCCTCGGCAGATCCTCAGCCATGACAAATTAACCCAACTGAAGGTCATCCCCCTGTGAAGTGGGGCCTTAAGGCTGGATTCATCTCCCATTGAAGTCAATGGGAGTGCTTCCATTGTCTTCAGTGGACTTTGGTTTAGGTCCTAAGAAAGGTTAAAGAAAGGATGAACTCCAGGAAGAGAAGTGGTGCAGTCTTGTTTGAAGCACTTTCAAATGGGTCACACATGCTGCATCAGAAATTCTGGGTGTTCAGAATACAGGGTCTGACTGCCCTCTCATCCTGATTTTGCACCTGTGTGGCTACATTCATTTCTATGGCGTTATTCTGGATGTACACTGGTGTAAGGGAGTGAAGAAACACATGCATAGAATGAGCATGTGCAGGAATTTACTGTTTTAAATTCCAGGTAATAGGGCAGAATTTTAACAAGTCACAAAAATACAGATTCAGCAAATGCGACTTAAGAAAAAAAATAGGAAAACACACATACACAGAGACATATTAATCCAATGAACATCAATGTACATACCATCCAAAATAATGTCCCTGTGGCCAGAGTTGCATATTGTTCAATTGTAGAAAGCACACTGAATATGAGGCAGATCAGCACTATAAGGAAACTGGAAAAAAAAAGTAAACATTACTAAATATCTTCTACTATAATTTAGTAACAAGGGGAGGGAGGAGGAAGGGAAGGCAAAATAAACTAAATTGTAATTTCATTATTTCTTTTGTACATACAGAAATAATTTCTTTTAAATATAAATGTAAGAATTTGGGAGCCATTGTTCTTTTTGTGGAACAATTTATTTATTTTCATAAACGGAGTAAATTTGTTTTTTTTCCTTGAAACTTGTCTGGGAAGTTTTCTTCTTACAAGAATGCCAGTGGTTAAGAAAAAAGAATGTTTGGACATTTTTATCATGAACAGGGGCGGCTCTAGGCACCAGCGGGCCAAGCGCCCGCTTGGGGCGGGCGGCATTTGGCCCCGGTGGAGCTCCCGCCGGCATGCCTGCGGCAGGTCCACCGGAGCCCGGGACGAGCGGACCTGCCGCAGTCATGCCTGCGGCGGGTCCCGTCTTCCCGCGGCTCCGGTTGAGCTCCCGCAGGCATGACTGCGGCAGGTCCGCTCGTCCTGGGCTCCGGTGGACCTGCCGCAGGCATGCCGGCGGGAGCTCCACTGGAGCCAAATGCCGCCCTCCCCAGGATGCCGGAGCCGCGGGAAGAGGGGACCCGCCGCGGGACTGGGGAAGGGCGGCGCAGCGCTCCGCGCTGCTTGGGGCAGCCTACTTTGTAGAGCCGCCCCTGATCATGAAGACCAGGAAATTCCATGTGGTAAGTTAAGCCTCTTCAAACCCTAACCTGTTCTGGACATTGAACTTGTGTTATAGTCCTGTTTCTGGCATACCTTTTGCATTACTTAAAACTGATTTCCAGTGGGAATCACAGGAATATTTCAATCTGGGCAGGAATGGCGTCCCTAGCCTCTGTTTGCCAGAAGCTGGGAATGAGCAACAGGGGGATGGATCACTTGAGGATTACCTGTTCCGTTCATTCCTTCTGGGGCACTTGGCACTAGCCACTGTCAGAAGACAGGATACTTGGCTAGATGGACCTTTGGTTTGACCCAGTAGGGCCATTCTTATGTATTTTACATGAGTTTTTAGTCTTTCAACAATTATTTTAAGAAACTCTTTTTTTGAGAATTATTATTCCACTTACATTTGTTTTTTTTAAATGGTGACATTATTTAAATATTGTCACGGATTATATACATTCCTACCAGATTGTCATTTTATACATTTTGCAAGTCATTTGGCATATCTCTTTTGACATACAAGGAGTAAGGTTAGAATGACCCATCAGCCTTTTTTGGTCAACAGATCAAAACCTATAAGGTTACTTATTTATTTTATATAGTTTTATAGTGTCCCTCTTGACTATAGTTGAATAAATAATTTTACTTTTAAGAACTTTGTTTAATTAATTAATTAGATTTACCAGTGACTGACAAATATATGTCTGATTCATACAGGAAAGAAGTTACAAGTGTCGCTCTGAATTCAAAAGACTTCCTCTAGAATTTTAACAAGTTGTGGAATAGGATTAATCTCTAATTCTAGTAATGGTTTTAGTTGACATCTAATGGGAGAGTTAATAGTGCAGTCAAATTTCTGTTTAAGTAAACCAAGTGGATGACACTAAACATCTTCAGCATTAGGTTAGAAGGGGTCAGAGTTGGAAAATGGGCATTCAGAGAATTGGAATTCTATTGTAAATTGTATGCCATTTTTGAATCCCAAAAAACAGATCAAATTACAAATGTTCCCCTGCAGCTACAGTTTCATACTATCCACCTGCATATTTTCTGTTGCTCAACTAACTGTTAGGGCTTGTCTGCAGCCATGGGATGTAAATTCTAGTCTGCCCCAGAGTGTCACACACTAACTGGCCCGGCACAAGAAGTTCCCTAACATGCGTCAATGTAGTACTGTTATAGAAATTATAAATAAAGTAGATTTAGATTATATATAAACTGTTAAGAATACAAGGCAGTACGGCATTCGATGGTATGTGACGACATCAGTGGCTCTATATTTATTTTAATCAGTGTACAATTTTAATTAGGTTACTTATTACATAATAATGGCCCAGATGGTCCTCCACAAAACAAGCACAGAAGACCATCAGACACAAAAGGGAGGCAGCACCATATCCCCGGCACCCTCATTCCCACCATTAGAGCAAGTGAAAGCCTCTCCATGCATTCCAGGGTCCACTCTGGAGGAAAGAGAGAGTTGAGACTGAAACAGTGTGGGGGTGGGGGGAGGATGGGAGACGTGAAGTGGGGGCTAGTTAATGCAGGTTGCTGTTTGATCCCACGCAGAACCTCCAGAGCAGATAACTCAGCTCGGGGGTACTGCTGCTGCTGGGAAAGAGAGGGGTGACCTGGTGTAAAACCATAGGGCCACTATCTAGATAGCCCTGGCTCTCACCTAGACTGGGAGACCCATCAAGTTCAGGGGAGATGGGGAGATCCTACGGCATCTGCCATGGGGCTGAGGTGCGTGCGTGTGCACATTGATTATACCCACCCAGTGGGATAATATGGGGGCGTTCCCTGGAGACTTCCTCCCGCTTTTAGTAGGAAGGGATGGACTTGGATCAATACATTTAGAGGAAGAAACTGGCTAAATATCTTAATCAAATATCATCTCACTAGTCATCACATGTAGATAAGTTAATATTTTATAAGTGTAAACAAAAGAGGACTGGCAACATAAGACATATTTGAGATACTAGTAGTTATAGTATAAGCATTTCTAACTTATCTATAGTACTATAAGATCTTCATTACAATAATATCTGAGCACCCCACACTCTTAAGTATATTTATCCTCATGACACCCCTGTGAGGTAAGGCAGTGCTATTATCCCCATTTTACAGATGAGGAACCAAGACAGAGAGGCTAAAACTCAGGGACAAACACTGTGAGCCACAAAGACTGAGGTTGCCTAGGCTCCCTATACAATGAACGGAAGAGACGGGCACCTTAGAATGCCATCCACAAAAGCCAGCACACTAGGCAAGGAGCCACGTAAGCTAGCCAATGGAAGATGCCAATGAGAGGGATATGTCCTAAACCTCTTCCTCTTATGGAAATAGGTACCTAACTCAGGGATGGAGGGAGGTGCCTATCTCTGCTGGCGATTCATGAATGGGAACCCACCTCCTGAGGTCAAGCCGCTTAGGCACTTAAGTTGTTTTTTGAGAGAGTGAGTTAGGCATCTGCCTCATGCCACACAAAATGGCTGGGTGTAAAGGAGGAAGTAGTAATGGTGGTGCCCACCTTTAACTTTTAGTCCAGTGGATAGAGCACTTACCTTGGATGTGTGAGCACAGGCTTAAATCCCCACCCCCTGATGGGGAGAAAGGATTTGAACAGGTGTCTGCCACCTCTCAGGAGAGTGCTCTAACCACTGGGCTGTGGGATATTCTGATGTAGGGTTCCCTCAGGCTCTTCTGTGGAAGCTGTTCCACTGTAGATAAATAATGAAAGTCACTGGAGGAGGAGAACTAGACTCTGGGTCTCCTACCTTCTAGGTACCCATACCACCTGGCTACCAAATCTCTCTCTCACTCTCTCTCTCACCAATGACTATTTATCCACAGTGCAACAGCTTCAACTTGAGTAACTGAGGGAGACCCACCTTGGAATATTCCTGGGGCACCTCCTCCTCTTCCAGCAGCAGTAGCGAGTTTTTGAAGGAGATGTGATCCAGTGGGCAGCCTCTGGGCCCTTGCAGGCAAGGTAGGGAGACCCCACCCCAGAGCCCACACCCCCAGCCGGAGCCTGCACTCCTCCCACATTCCGAACCCCTCGGTCCCAGCCCCGGAGCTCCCTCCTGCACTTTAAGCCACTCATCCCCTGCCCCACCCTAGAGCCTGCACCCCCAGCCAGAGTCCTCACCCCCGTCCCACACGCCAACCCCCTGCCCCAGCCTGTTGAAAGTGAGTGAGGGTCAGGGAGAGCGAGCGACGGCGGGAGGGATGGAGTGAGCGGGAGTGGGGCCTCTGAGAAGGGGCATGGGAGCCTCGAGGAAGGGGTGGGGACAGAGGTGTTCAGTTTTTTTTTTATTAGAAAGTTGACAACCCTATTCCCCCACCACCACCCCTATACACACACACACACACAGGCCCCTTTAAATCTCAAGAACTGAACCCCCAGATAGAGAGAGACAGGGCTGGGAGGACCCCAGCTGGGGGCTCCTATCATGTGCCAGGCTCCCACTGCTTGTCCCAGGTGGGCTGGGGAGGGACGGGACTTCCTCTTCCTCTGCACAGACTGCTCCTGGGGCTGGGTGAGACTCATCTCTGGGAACCTCCCCCAGCTGCAGAAAGCTCCACAGCTTCTGGCTGGGAGCCCAGCTCTGAAGGAAATGCCACCACCAGCAGTTGTGCTGACGTAAGGGTGGCAGTGCCATACCACACCACCCTCTCTGCTGCACGGCTGCTGGGACCCCAGCTCTCAAGGCAGAGCTGCTGCCAGCAGCAGTGCAGAAATAAGGAGGGTCATGGTATTGTCACCCTTACCATAGCCTTGCTACCCCTCCCCCCACAATCTCCTTTTGGGTTGAGACCCTCATCGTTACAACACCGTGAAATTTCAGATTTAAACATCTGAAACTGTGAAATTTAAGATTTTTAAAATCCTATGACCTTGAATTTATCAAAATGGACAATTAATTTGGTAGGGCCCTACTCATGAAACACACAAAAGTCTTGACTCATACCACTGTCTTTCAGATTTCACTCAGCCAAAATGAGGGTTAGTTGTCCGGACTGAATCCACCAAATCATTTTTAGGCAACTCCTTTGCCTAAAATTATGGTTTTGATTAGGTGTTTTTTTTTTTTGTTGTTTTTTAAACAAACAATGGCCCTGATCCCGAAAACACTTATTACCAAGAGTAATCCCATTGATTTGAATGGGACTACTCATGGGAGTAAACACTGTACTTGGTAGCAGGTATTGGACTGGGCCCTGCAGTCCAAATTCTGCCTTTAGATGCACACAGCTACTTAACTGTGAATTGTGCATGCATTTCTTGCCATTATTTGGTCTTTAAATTAACCCCTCTATAATGTTACTGTTATGGATACTATTATGAAACGCTGTCCAGAGCATTGGGAGGGCTGTTTGTGTTTAGACTTTTCTTTCTTGTTTCATATGGATTAGGCTAATAAGCAGAGAAAAAGGAATTTGAACTTCTGTGTTTTAAAAAACAAAAATCACAAATTAGATGTATGCAGAGAGCACAGTTTGCATTTCATCATCATATATAGCCAGTGTGGAGTGTAGGTTTTAAGATACATATCAGCCATGTAGTAATGGGGGACATAAGGTTATGGATGAAATATAAATGCAAGTTCACCTAGGATTCTTGCAGAAGGCTTTTTATAAATTTCACACTATCTTGCTCAACCGGTCTCCTTCAAGTTCTTCTTTTACCTCACTGCTGTTATTTATCTTCCAGCTAGCATCACAATACCTTCGATATAACATTTATTTACTTCCTCCAAGCAACCCTAACTCTTTGGTTTTCCTTTTGGTTTGTTCAAGTTTGCAAATGAAATTCATGGTATTGAAAATGAAGGATTTACAGCACTGGCTTGAGCCAAATGGAATAAGTTGTGTCAATATATATGAGAGACAGACATGTACAGGCAAAGAGGTTAATACAGTGACCTGCTGCCAATATTTTAAACAAGGGTCTCCCACAGAAGTGATGAAAATTTACCAATTCAGGCAGAAAATCTGCTCACCTGTTGCTTGTCGTAACAATAGATGATAAAGAAAAACTAATGTTATTTTATTTGTCTACCCCCCCAAAATGTTCTTTGCAATTGCTTTATGTTTGTCCCTCCTAACTAGAAATAACAGATGCACAGAGATGATAGGTTGGCACCAGGATGTAGCTAATAATTTGAAATCCGTACACACATTACCCAAGCAACTGTTCACCCCATTTGCACTCTCTATAGTCTCCCAGGGAAGACATGCCATGAGAAATAGCACAGTCGCTAGCTAATACAAGAGGGTGCCGATATATATAAATATCTAATGGTATCTTAGTAAAAAGCCTGACAAATGCTAAAGAGTTGCCTTCGAGAAAACCGAAATTCTATGCAGTGTTGTATATGGCATAGGCCTGCCAGCATAGAGTAAAAAGAACGACAACCACTGGCTGATGCACCTATTACAAGATTTACCCAGTCAATACATTTGACCACCAGATGGCAGCAAATCACTTTCCTCTTTCAGGAAAGGCTATTTGACTTTTTCCAAACAGCACTAAACACCAGCAAAATCTAGTCAATGAGAAATGGTCCAAATCTGCATCTATTGCATACAGTCAGTGAAAAGAAAACTCCTATTCTATGAGAATATTTTTCATTCAGTAGCTCATGGTAGTCAGCAAGGAGTTAATTTTGGATTATGACTGAGCATACCCTGGCAAGAAAGGGTAGAAAATAGGTGTTGCTTCATCATATTGAAGCAGAACACATCGGGCTTAATGCAGCTATGCATGAGAAATAATACTCCCTGTGGGTCATTGTCTCAATTAATTGCACAGCACAGAAGCCCCTTTTCTGCATTTGCCTGATGCACCAGTTTCTCTCCAGGGTCAGCTCTAGGCATAGAGTAAAGGGCCCAATACAATGCCCATTGGAGTCTTTTGATTGACTTTAATGAGCACTGCATCAGGGCCTAGGAGTCTAGATCCAGGTGGGCATCCCAGGGGAATGCTGTGGTCGGTCCCCACTAAGGCAGTCCTGAATCACTCTTTGCTGCCTGAAGAATCTTTGCTGACTTAGTCTTCCTTTGTCATGGTACAGACCTTTCTGAACCAGGAAATGATACCTTTTTGAGTACAAACGTTTTTGAACCAGGAAACGATACAAATTGAAGACTACATGGATTACTGCTCGGGAGGAACCAGGAACGGATGAGGAGGCATAACATTCTTATAGGTGCTTAAGCCATCAGTGCACAGAAGTTTGACCCTTTCTCTCTTCATTCATATTATATTAAATGCACTAGAGATATATTAATCAAGCATGGAAATTAAAGTTTTCCAGTGTCTAAAAGTCAAGGATTTCAGACCGCACATCTACACTGCATCTGAGATTGAGCTTCCCAGCTCAGGAAGACAGTCAGGCACTAGCTCTGCTCAAACTACGATGCTAAAAATAGCAGTGTAGCTGGGGGTAAGAGTGGCTTGGGTTAGCTTCCACAGTACAAACCTATCTGGACCCTCTGGGTACATCCTTGGGTAGCCAGCCTGAGCTGCCGCCCTCAGTTATATTGCTATTTTTAGCGTGCTAGCTCAAGCCGAGCTAATATGTGTTTGTCTATCCAAGCTGGGAAGCTCTCTCCCAGCTGCAGCACAGATGCACACAGAGTAATGGATGCAATCACCACTGTGACTCTTCTCCCCTTGCACTATTTCCAAAAAAGGAAAGACAAAAGAAAACTGATCATATCAAAATAGGGGGGTTCCGTTTGGCATTTAAAAGAATGCCTATGTGCAGACTGTGTCCAAATACAACAGATAAGCAGCCTGATTACGCACTCATGTTTAAAAACGGGGTGGTGTGTGTGTGTTTTCATGCTTATTATGCATGAGATATCAGAATGCATATTGAATGGACATACAGAATGTACCAACTGCTTTGACGGGAATGCATTCACATTTCTATGGGACTTTAGATGCAAAAATAAAATGCAAATCCATTATTTGTATATGGAAAACTCTGGATGCATGATTCACAATGAGCACAGTGCTAACAGAAATTCACACACCTGCACAGTATGAAAGTTTCAAATACTTATAAATTATGTCCTTTGTGAAACAAAAAAGCCAATTTCTTCACACATCAGAATTTTAGCTGTCTGGGAATTTTCCATTGGGATGATTAAAGAAGCAGAAGGAACCACGTGAATTATATCAGCAAAGAAAAAACTAAAAGGGTCTTTATTTCAGATCTGGTGTAACACACAGCTTCTCTCACATTCGGACAGCTCAAACATGATCGAATGGAATGTTGCCCAACTTCTTCCTGCATCCCAAAGAAAATTCACCATGAGGCTGAGAAGCAATAAAAGAAATTACAGATTAAAGGATAATTTGGTAGGAAAGATGAAAGCTCCCGAAAATACAGGCTTCTCATGGCAATGCCTGCTCAACCACAAATTAAGTGGTAGTAGTGGGATACTATAATATCCACTAATGGTCTACAATAAGTAGCAAGAGCAAGTTCTGAGTCCTCCTCCTGAGTGGTGGCTTGAATTAACTTTGTGTTTTTTAAAACATGCTTTTCTAATGTTTAAAAATACGTTTTAAAAGGAGATTTAAAATGAAGGTGGGTTGAACTGTACAAAGAATGCTTTTCTTCTGATAATTGAGTCCTTTGAGACTCAAGGAAGAGTATCCCAAACACCACTTGAATCTATGTAAAAGTTCTTTGTAAGTTACAAGGCGGGCTGGAAGATCCCACTATCCACCTGCATAGTGTTTTATATTATTATTATTACCACAAACTAGCTCGCATATAGTGCTTTTTATTAGCAGATCTCAAAGGAGGTCAGTAGCATTATCCCCAATTTACAGAGAGGGAAACTGAGGCACAAATAAATGTGACTTGCCCGAGCCACCCAGCAGGACAGTGGCAGAGCCATGACTAGAACCCATACCTCCCAAATCCCAGTCCAGTGCTCTATCCACCAGGCCACACAGTCTTGTTTCTGCATTTGTCTTGTGTAAATTATACAACCATGGCATTCAAAGAAGATTTCTTGGTACCTTCATGTAAGAGATTTATCTGGTACTGTGAGACTGGAGCGAGGTGCACAGAACTGGCATAAACAAGCACAAAATGCTGATTCAGAGTCCCAGGGCAGGTCTAGCTGAAGCAACACAAAGCCCAAGTTTTCACTCATCTTGGCAGCATTACAAGGGCAGTGAAAGACAAACTGTTCTTAAACAAGAGGTTTTCTTTCAATATCAGGAAGGTATGAGGTTTAAAATAAATAAAGAGATTTAGTCATCACCTTAGTTCCATATCTTAGGGATGGAAATAAATTTCCCACAGATTGGCATGGAAGATACTTTTAAAGGTGCCACCTGTTTTTGAAGTGGCAAGAGCAAATGCACTGGCTGGAAATTCCCTATATTGGCTATTCTGCTATCATTAGCTTTAAAACCTTTGCCTATATGTAAAACATGTACTGACATTCAGTCAAGCCCTACTCAGACAGCAGTGCATTTCCAACTATCTGGGATTTTTACTTTTAAAATAAATGTTAACAAGCACTTATTCTGCTTCCTGGAAGAGGAACTTTTGTATGTTATTGCTATACAAAGCCCTGACTGAAATAACTACTGTATATTGGATATTTACACATGCATAAACATTAATTTTGTGCAGAATCTGCCATCAGAAAGAGAGCTTGAGATGTACCTATCTTTTCAGTTACCTACTGCTTTCCCACAAACATACCCATGCAGCACCAGTCTCTTGTGCAGGCAGAGTCCTGAATATCAGATGAAAAGATGGGATGTGCAACCTTAGAGAAAGACATCTATGCTATCCAGGAATTTATCTGAGGGGAAACGTATTCCTCAACTCTCCCTAATACTAACACATAACTTCATTAATAATGAAAGGGACTCCTACCATCACAGCCACAATAGCAACTCATTCCTGGCTGCAGCACATTGTACAATCACCATGCTATTTGTCTAGTGCAGTGCAAAAAAAATTAGAGGTTGAAGAAATCTCTTAGGTCATCTTGTCTATCACCCTTCAAATGCAGGAAGGCTCACTGCTGAAGATAATGTTTTGTCACCATATCATTAACTACCATTATGCTACCAAATGATCAACATCTGTATTTCAATGACAACTTTGGTCTGTGCCCTCTGACGACTGTCAGACAATTTCCATAACATGTTTAAGAAAATATTTTCAGGGTGTCTCTCTCTCTCTCTCTCACACACACACACACACCCCTCCCCCTATTCTTTTAATGCACAGAGCTCAGTCAGAAATGAAGGGCAATAGTCTCTGACACGTTCTCTTTCCTGCGTGCCACTCAAAGAGCACAAAGGGAATGAAATCTATTCAGCTGAGGATTTTCCTGGTGTGAAGGAATCCCCTGCAGGCATAAAGGCGGCTTAATCAGCTCCTTCACCACCATCCCACCACAGCAAAACAAGGAGGGGAGTGGTCAGAGGATGCTTTGCTTTGGAAATCCCCAGATGTTGGTGAGCTCCTTGTAAACTGTATTAGCTGCTGGAGTTTAGAGCAGCCTCCAAGCTGCTCTAAACTCCGATGTAGCTGTGGCTAATATAAAACCAAACAGAGAACCTAGGCCATAATTTTATCAGGTAACAAACAGAAAGATTTACAGGGATTAGAATTGTAGGCATGGCTCTACACAGACACTGTTTGCAAGAGTGTTCTTAAAGAAAAATACAAACAATAAGAAACAAAGATATAGTCAGTCATAGTTTGGACGCAAGCCTGAAGTTTATTTACATCTCAACACATGCTGTACACATTCAGATCAAACGATTGTTCTAACTCTAGTTTCTGTTCTGGAATGCACAATATTATTAACAACTTTGCCCTATTGAGAAAGTTTGGATAGGAGGATTGGTCAGTTGGCAGCATCGGATGCATTCAGAGCATAGCTGGGTGGAAAAACATCCGTATTAATGAAAATTAGTGTTCATGGTTTATTTTTGTAATGCTTCATTCTCCATTTAAATTTTCCATACAAAGGGAAAATTTATACACCATTTTTGTCATGCAAATCAGTTTTTGCTTTGAGAATGGTGTACCTGAATTTCTTCTGATAATGAAGAGCAAATTTGTCCCATGAAAAAAAATGTCATTATCAGAGAAGCATGTTCCTATTTTCACTGCTAACTCATGCTTGCTAATAGATAAGACGAAAATAATCTAATTCTGTAATACTCCAGAAACATCTATTTCCATATGCAAATTCCTGCTACATTTTGCATTGCTCCGATCTTGGGAGCAAGACTACTGAGTGGCGCTTGTAAGGAAAATAAAATATCTACAAAACCATTTGATCCTGTAATGAAAGTCTGCAATGTTTTCACAAAATAAGGGAAAGTCTTCAGTCAGAAATGGGCAGGAAAAAAATTCATAACGAGTCTCAACATGACATTAACATAGCTCTTTGCATGCCAATCCCAAGTAGTTTACATTCTAAGGGCTTGGTTACACTTGTGAGTTACAGCCCATTAAAGGAGCCCTGGGCGCACCAGCTCACTCCCCACCCACACTGGCAAGGCACGTAGAGCGCTCTGACTCCATGGCTAGAGCGCTCCCGGTACTCCACCTCGGCGAGTAGAATAACATTTGATGCGCCCCCGCTGGAGCGCCCCAGCATCAGTGTGAACGAGGTGTTGCATTACTGCGCTCTGATCAGCCTCTGGAAATGTCCCGTAATCCCCTTAAATCAAGTGGCCACTCTTGTCATCGTTTTGGATATGCCCTTTGAAAGCTCCGTTTCTGACAGCCGGCATGCTTATCAGCTCTGAGACAAAGCAACCATTACTATGGAATGCTGTGTATGAGAGAGAGAGGCGGGGGGACAGGGGAGGACTGCTTCTGTCTGAACTTACACAACAGCATGCTGACATGCTCTTAGCCCTCCAAAAACCCACTCTCTCTCCCCCCACATACACACAACACACTCTCTGTTACACTCCACCCCACCCCCCATTTGAAAAGCATGTTGCAGCCACTTGCATGCTGGGATAGCTACCACAATGCACTGCTCTCTGTGGCCGTTGCAAGAGTTGCTAATGTGGCCACGCCAGTGCGCTGGCAGCTGTCAGTGTGGACAGACTGCAGCACTTTCCCTACTGAGCTCTACGAAGGCTGGCTTAACTCAAAGTGCTCTACATCTGCAAGTGTAGCCATGCCCCAAGGCTCTTACTCTGTAACAGCCTCTAAGTGAATAGATCACTGGATCCATACAGAGCTCCATTGAACTGGCTCTGCATAGCCACATCAGTCCGCTCACATGGAGCTCAGGACTGATACATATAAGGACTTATTCTTTGATCTAAGGAGATTCTCCAACAACATACATAACTACAGTGTTCAATTAATTAACTCTTTCCAATAGCTTTTTCCTATGTATAGCAATGCTGCCTCGATTTGTAACTGGATCAAATGTACAGTTCAACAAAAGTTATCAAAATGTTCTCCTGACCTCCAGACAGACATAATTTATGGGTTACACCCCAGTTGAGCAATTCAGCAACATTTTTAAATAACTTGAATAAATGCACCCTGCCAAATTGTTTTTTTTCCATAAATCAGTACTGAATGCCAGTTATTTATGGAGCATCCCTGGAACAACAACCAAATGCTAATGGATAGTGTTACGATGTAACGCAAATTACCATCACCTTTTCCAAGAAGCAGTTCATGGCCCATTTCATGCTTGCTAATCACGTCTTTGGTGCTACAAAATTACTACTTCCTTTAAAGGTAGAAGAAAAAAAATACTAGAGCCAGATTCCTCTGGGAGCAAGGAGGATATTCTTTACAGTAACAAAGTATAAATTCAGAAAAGAAATCAATCATCTGGACTATGCCTTTATCCTCAAAGTCAACTCACTTCTAATAGTCAGCTTCAAATAACTAATCCTAGGAAAGCCTCAACAGTGTTCTGAAGGGTAAACTATTTTTTTTATATGCCCGACTTATAGGATCAATCTTCAAGTTTGGCCAAGCGATACTTAATGTAGGATCAGAGGGCTAGGGACAAAGATGTAATTTACGCCATAAGCTGCTGGGGGTCTAATAGTCCCCTGGCACAAGTTAGAGCAGCTTCAGGACTACGTATCAGCTAGGGATTCCCAGTCAGAGGGACTACCCCCACACTGAAAGGAAAACATATCCTTAAGTGCATTTCTGGATGGGGGCCAGAGCACTCTTTGCAGCACCAAGCTCTTTGACTGCTGCTTTATAACAACACTTAATATTTTTATAGCTCTTTGAACATGTAAAGTGCTATATAAAAACTAACAAATTAATTCCTATAAATCCTGTGCCTTAATCCTGCGCATACAGACAGTATCAAATGAAGTGTTACACGTAATAAAACAAGGACAAAGGGAGAATACCACCTAGCTGTGACAAGCTACTGGTGCATGATCGTAAGAATTGAGATGTTCTTCAGCATTCAGTCAAGAAACAAGCTGCTTTAGCAATTCTGCACACAAAGGACCTGATCCAAGACACCGTCAATGAGAGTCCTTGGGCTTTGGGTGAGACCTGGAAAGGCTACTGCCATGCCAACGGCAAAACCCACATCTACCTATGATTAATTAAGGATGGAAGACATGGAAGGAAAGCATCTAATGACAAGTACATACAGCAATTTAAATAATAATTTGACAAAGGCTCTTGGGACAAATTCTTAGAAATTAAAAAGCTCAAATATAAAAAAAAATGAAGTTAGTGATTTTGAGTACAAAAGGGGAACATCTCAGATACCCATTATTTTCTGCATTGCTTCTTTCCTTTCTGGCTATTTTTCAGTAAGTCTCCTAATTTCCTCTGAGACCTGAATGTTCTCATCACAAGGATGAATGATAGCATGAAATAAATATATTACTCTCTCTCACACACAGTCCTACATATATAAATATATGACACTAAAAAAAACCTGTTAAAAGATCATTAAGACTACTAAGCCAAGCACTTCAGAAGTAAAGAAATGCCAAAATTAAGGTTGCTTGTGCAACTGTAATTTGACACCCTTATGTGTATGCATTAGGATACAATCTTTAATTACATAATCACATGCTATTTTGTTCCCTAGGACCCTGCCTCATTCAGTGCACAAGATGGATGGATTTCAGTTAATGAACAGCTATTCAATATTGTTTTCTCCTCATTGTTCAGTGTGATCCCCATGCTTTAATTACCGAACACTATTCAAACCCTGCTCTGGAACCAGAATAATTAATTTTCTCATAGGCTTTTCTTTGGTGCTCATTACTATATACCTACGTTGTTGTTTTTTTGCAATTTACCATATTTATTTTCACAACACCCTTGGGAGATGAAGACATATTATCCCTATTTTACAAACTGAGGCAGAGAGAAATTAAGGTCAAAAGTATCCAAAATGAGTGGGTACCCAAGTTGAAATACCTAGGATCTGATTTTCCAGAGGACTTAGCATTATACAGCACTTAATATGTTCAAAGCACAACTCACAATTATTTCAGCTGCATATCTGAGTGCTCAGCACTTCTGCAAATCAGGTCCCATGGTACTCAGAAAACGAGAGCACACTATTAATGACCACCTGGAAAAAGTCTGGTTCAAGTGCCTTGCTCAACATCACACAGGAACTCTGTGATGGAGACAGGGATAGAATCCAGTTCTCTAGGGCAATATTCAATTGTCTTAAGCATAAGACTATCCTTTCTCTTTCTACAATCTCCCGCCTCATTCACTACACAGATTCCAACATCCGAACAAATGAAGCAGGGGACCTATAGACAAGTCTCTTTCACTACCCAACTTTAATTCACTCCCAGAGCAAGTCGATTCTGTATACTGAATGAGGCAGAGGTCCTGCGGAGAAAATAGTATGTGAGCATGTAATTAAATACTATCATAACACATACACACAAGGAGGCTGGCAAAGTTGCACAGGCAATTTTAACACTGGCATTTCCTAACTTTTGAGTGTCTGACTTTGTAACCTTAATATTATTTTATTGTACTTTGTGTGTGAATATATAGATATACATACCATATATATTATATATGTAACTTCCTAGATTTTTTTAAAAAGCAAAAAAAAAAAAGAGCCCTGCTATCATCTTGACACTCACATATGTCAACAGCAAGATTAGAACCTTTAGAGCCACAGCACAGACATTTGCCGCTTGTAGGTAATAGGCACTGCAGGTCTTGAAGCCAAGCCTGTAGAGTTTGAGTGACAGCCTTATGCTCTGCACTACTGCACTGGAAGACCAGGCAGGGGAAATACATGTGTAACCCCACAAACAGGGGCTACACCTACTGACTTGGTGGGATCAGCTGACTTGCAACAGATTGCCAATTGGTCACTTATCATAAAGCTTCCTATTCCTGCCACACCCCTTTTCTGAGCAACTAGTCATTAGGCCTGCTGATGATCATACCTCTGAGACCAAGTTCCTGCCTCCTTGGCTGGTTCCCACTCCCTTACCCTAACTCTGGCTTGACCCTTGGTGCAGCTGACTCCGGTTTGATCCTTGGCATGACCCCTGACCAGTAGCCTAACTCTACTCTGGGATCTGACCAAAACTTTTGATTCTCTCATGTGGGAGTCTATGCATTGACTTGATTGAGCTTTGGATCAGGCCTTATTTTTATAGTGATTTTGCTCAAACTTTACAGACCATGGTGGGCAAAGGAAATCCAAAATTCACATTATGATGAAACACAAATGGGCAGGACCACCCAGAGGATTCAGGGGACCTGGGGCAAAGCAGTGCTTGTACTCACCTGGCAGCGGTCTGGGTCTTTGGCGGCAGGGGTCCCCCTGAATCGCTCCGCATCTTCGGCAGCACTGAAGGGCCCCCAGCCGCTGAAATGCCGCCAAAGACTCGGACTGCCACCAGGCTAGGGCTTGTGGGGCCCCTGTGGGGCCCAGGACCTGGGGCAAATTGCCCCCCTCTTCCCCCTCCCAGGTGGCCCTTCAAATGGGCTCAAGCTCTCAAATAGATAACTAGTTTCTCTGTGTGTGAATGGAGCATAAGCGATAATGCACTGATGTTACTTTCAGGTCTGCTCTGTATTTTCAGAACAGCTTCTGATTAATGTGTTACAAAGTTGGAGGTGTCAGACTTTCAGGAAGTGTTATATCACATACCAGCAGCTCTCTTTGTTTTAACCAAGAACAACATTTGACTTGTGCTTTCTTGTGGTAGCAAATGATCTTGTTAACCCTTTCTGCCTGCTGGAGAAAAAGGCTCTCCAAAAAGTCTTCTAAATGTGTGTGTTAAATAAAATAAAACTTCATATCTGCTGGGCTTCATACCTTCTCCCCCAAGTGCCATTCCCCCAAACTCTCATCGCTGGATCCTGTTTGTCTGCAACTCACCGGTGGGCAAGTGTACATAAAGCTTTCCGAGTCACCAGTCTGTCCAATATGCAGCTATATAATGCAAATACTAGCGCTGTAGCCTCAAACTTTTGATGAATAAATCATGTTTTGCTAAACAGCTTTCTAGTAGTCAACAATTTTGTTAAGCAAAATTTAACCTCTACTAAGGATACAGCTTTGGTAGCTGTGAAAGGGTGACACAAATTGGAAGAGTACATTGCACTGCTCAGATAAAATGCTGGCAGATTCCTATCACATTCATCAACATCCATGATTCATAAGGTATTTACATATACAGAGTATGTTAGTTCATTAAAAATGCATAACAGCATCATTATTTAATCTTGTATATCTCTGTGGTTTTAACGTCTTAAAGTTTCCATATACTAACATTTAGTTTTCAGATTTCACTACAGACAACAGTGGTATATAAAAACGGTATTCTCAGTTTGCAGGCAGTGAAAAGGATTATACTGAATATCACAAGCTCTAAGAAATTAGATCTCTAATTAAAAATACATCGCATTGCAAAATGTACAGGAGAAATGGGATATTGTTTGCCTAACAAGTTATTTCATACTCTATCCCACACTTTGCTGGGTTTCCACACTGGTTTCATTACTATCCTAGTGCACAGCAAAGTCTGTGATATAATTTAGCTTGGGTGTCTATCAGAACATCTTTCCCTGGACTGTCAATCTCTTTTTGGCTACTTCACCCCTGAATATTTTTTGATTGTTCCAGGGATGAAAATTCAGGTACATAGCAACATCTGGGAGAGAGAAAAGGTAGAGTTTCTGTGGATGCAGGTAGCAGCCACTTGGAGCAAGGAGGAAGGGGGCCCAAAGCACAGATAGAAAGATGGGTAGCAAGCTAGAGCAGGAGCTAAAGAGGATGACATGCTGGGAGAAGTGGATGATGGAGTAAGAGAGCTTGAGGGACTGACAGGTTTGTGTAAGCTACATGTCAAAGGATGACGAGCTCTGCAATCCTGTGTTTATAGAGCTATTCTCAATGTGTCGTTGAAGTGGAGTGTCAGGGATATAGACTTAAGTACGTATATTCTGAATACCAATCAGTGGTTTGAAATGTGGGGTGGGTGAGGAACTTTGCCTTGTTAAAAGCAGGGTGGATAAAAAAATAGATTAAAAATTACAACATCATTATTTTGTTATTTAAATTATAATAAGTTTTTCTTTTAAAAAATAAACTTCTTTAAAATGAAATCTGAATTTAATACAAAATATATTAAGGCCTAAACTTATATTATCATCTTAAAACTTTAAATAAAAATGAATATGCTAAATCCAAACATGAATTAAAGGGGCTACTTTTCTGTATAAAGAATAAGGGGGAAAACATTTAACTTTTGAGATCAAGTGTTATAAATATGGTACAATAGGTCAGGTACAATATTAAGGGCTTGATCCTTGGGGGGTGGGGAGGGTGGCTGTGCTATGGGTGAAAGAGACTAGCAGGCATCACAGACATTGGGACCCAGCCTCTGGCTGCAGGAGGCACCATCATGTAATCTCATCATGATCATCCTCTAGCCCATCTGCATGGTCCCTCACTCCTATTTTATATCTTCTCTCTACCTGAACTCTGATTGGCTCAGTTCTCAAAATTATGAATATTTATGACTCCACCAATCATGGAAACTTACTCTCCAGCTCATGGAAAAAAACGGATTTGCTCTGCAACTACCAGCCCTTGGTTCTGGATGGTTCTGGTCACTTCAAGTAAATGGCGTTACTCTGTCTCCTTGCATGTGTACATAGAAAGATACAAACAAACACAAATCCACTAATTTCTCAACTGCCTCCCTCTCGGCCTCTAAACAAATAAAATACTGCAGAGCAAAAGGCATGTGGGGTTACATGAGCAGAAGTCTTGAATTGTTCTTTTGTTTTTCGGGGGCGGGGTTAAGGGGGGGTGTCTACTAAGTCTAATGTAAAGGCTCAATTTAGCTGTAAATCAACATGTTCGAATGGTTACATCAACCAAAGAAAATTTACCTCTCTTTAGAAAATAAGAAGGAAAACAAATAGGAAAGTTGATTGAAATCTAGGCTTTTCCCTTGAATTTAAATCATGATTTAAATCAATTCAGCCTCTTAAAAAGAAACATTTTTCTGTGTTCTAAGAAAATTTTGACTTTTAGTAAGACAGCAATATGCACTTAAAAGACCATGTGGTGCTGTATTCCTTATCTGACCTGGGGCATGCATTGGAAAACTTGTACTATGATCAGTGTAGATCAATGGGACATTATACAGTCTATGTACATGACAGTAAATGAGTCCTCAGTTATGCAAGTGAGGAATATCAGAGGTTCTCCAGAACTTTAATGTTTCTTTAACAAAAGGATTTCTTTTTAAAATAGAATGTGGGCTGGGGTGAAAAAAAAGACTGAGACAGGACTCCTATGTTTTACCTTTGGACTGGTTTTGGGACCTTTATCAGTTTAGTTATGCCTGTTAAGCGCATTGTAGCCATCAGCTTTGAAATCCTTGAATGAAAAATATACTGCTTAACAAACTCAAACAGACTTAGCAGAGAACCAATTAATTTGAGAAATGTTAAAATGCTGCAAATTAAACAGAACCCACACAGTAGGTGACTGAGAAATGAACCTATGAATGTGTGTCTAGATGCTGCAGGAGTGACAAAACATGAATTACTCTAGCAAGGGCTTACAGAAGAGCAATCACTTGCAAAGATCTGCAGCCAAAGGCAGCTTCAGCAGGAAGTCTCCAAGAATAAATCACTAATGGGTAGTAAACAGGTTAGTCTTTACAGAAAAGGAGACAAGTTAAGCATAAGGCTGCGCTAATTCTTCCACTGATATTCCCTGTGAATCTGCCATGTGTTTTATTGGGGAATGTATGTGTGGACTCAGGGTGGAGAAATATGCTGCTTAATGTCATTCCTCCCCCTTCACCAACATAGTTGGGCCACAAATGGTATTTAGCAGAGGGAAAAGTAGCCTTGTAGTCAGGTGGAACAGCATCTTACACAGCCGGCATCCCATCTGTAGGAACATACCATTGTCCTCTTCATGGATTTGCTCTCTCCCGCTCTACTGTGCAGTATGGAGGAGTATAGTGTCCAAAATGTCCAATGGAGGTCAAGCTAACAGAGATTACTGTACCAGTCACTCGATGTCACTTTCATCAAGAAGCCTTAACCAGATAAACAAAGTGAGAATATCCTCTGCTTGTGTTATCTTAGGACTGGCAGATGGAGCTTCCTGTTAATTTGTATTTGTTCCAGCTGTAAAGCAAACTACAGTTTCTGCTTCCTGAAGGAAACAATGGCACTTTTAAACTATCTGCTGCATTTTTAGCCAGAGAAGCTCCTTCTTCTAGATCAGGGGTCGGCAACCTTTTAGAAGTGGTGTGCTGAGTCCTCATTTATTCACTCTAATTTAAGGTTTCACGTGCCAGTCATACATTTTAACGTTTTTAGATGGCTTCTTTCTATAAGTCTATAATATATAACTAAACCATTGTCGTATGTAAAGTAAATAAGGTTTTAAAAATGTTTAAGAAGCTTCATTTAAAATGAAATTAAAATGCAGAGCCCCCCCAGACCGGTGGCCAGTACCCCAGCAGCGTGAGTGCCACTGAAAATCAGCTTGTGTGCCACCTTCAGCACGCGTGCCATAGGTTGCCTACCCATGTTCTAGATTCTGTGTATGAAAGCAGAGAGATTTGATCATGTACGTGAAGAATCTGAATGAGAATATCCAGCACACAAGGTCATCCACTGCCAATACTGAAATAAGCAATGCAGAAAATGATAAGCAGTACTAGCACCAGATTTAGGATTATTTGGATCGTCTGGAAAATTAGAACAGTGACTGTAAAAATATTTAAGTCTGGGAGAAACACCAACACACAGAGCACACAATGAATCTAAGTCATTCACTACACAGAGTTGCAATTATTGCAGGAAAGGCCTTAGTGTATGACTGGAATGTATGCGTGTATGACTGGAATAGAAATTCAAACCAGATATCAAGATGCTTTATTTTATTTAAAAATAAAAAGGTATTGCACACAGTAAGGATGATATCAAAGCCGTGGGGAGAAGGCAAGATAGGGCAGCAAGATGATTACTAGTGTTGAGCAGGGACGTCAAAATACGTGCATGGAATATTAAAAGGTGACCTAGAAAAGGTTAAATATCAAATTCCAGAAACTTCACCAGCATGTACTCACTGCCTTCAGAAACTAGGCCATTTGGGAAATTCTGAATATGATTAACCAAAAGCTCTGTTTGTTTTTTTCTTTCCTCTCACTCCGATTTGACATCCCAACATGTACTATGCTGTAATAGCACAGCCAACATGGAACCACAGTGGAGCAGGGAGACAGTCACAAGAAGTGAAGAAGAGGGGGAAAATACATTTTTTCAGCATTTCTTTGTATAAATGTTTCAGGCTCACCTAGGTGGAAATATAGCATATACGCACTACCTTAACGGCTATGGAAGCACAGCAGATGCAGAGATAGGTTTCACACACTAATTCTCTCATTAGCCTCTGTATCCATAAAGCAGCGTAGGATATGCAGAAAACTGCTTTTTGTTAGTATTGTTTATTTTACCAAATACAGATCTTCCCTGGATCGCTTGAGGATCCAAACACACAACTATATGAATGCTGTGATCACTTATTTTCTTCTTTCCCTCTGAATGTCAAACTCATTTTTTATTAGGTTCTCCTTGAACAATACAAAGGAAAACTCAGCATTCATCCTACTATAATAGTCTGTGTATGATGATCAGCAGAAGTGGAGTCAGAAGACTCTTGTTCCCTGGAGCAGTTATTGAGGCAACACCAGGGAACATGGCGTGGGTAGAGTTAGTCTAGAACAGGGGTAGGCAACCTATGGCACGGGTGCTGAAGGCGGCATGCGAGCTGATTTTCAGCGGCACTCACGCTGCCCGGGTCCTGGCCACCGGTCCGGGGGGCACTACATTTTAATTTAATTTTAAATGAAGCTTCTTAAACATTTTAAAAACCTTATTTACTTTACATACAACAATAGTTTAGTTATATATTATAGACTTATAGAAAGAGACCTTCTAAAAATGTTAAAATGTATGACCGGCACACAAACCTTAAATCAGAGTGAATAAATGAAGACTCGGCACAGCACTTCTGAAAGGTTGCCAACCCCTGGTCTAGAAGCAACTCAGCCACACGACAGAGCAGTGCACAGGGTTTAATATAGTTAAACTTGTTCAAGGCTTAACATGCATTCCACCACCCTCTTTGTTAATAAAACAGGCTGTGTCAATGCTAGAAATAATTCATTGGTATATCTCCCACCTTACACAGCTCTGATATAGGCCCTTCAGTTCAGCAAGGCAGTTAAACACATGCCAAAATTTCAGCACTTACTTAAGTTCCACTGACTTCAAATGAGACTTAAGTATGTGCTTAGAAATCACGCATGTGCTTAAGCACACTGCCGAAGTGGGAACATGAGGAAAGAATGCACATGGTTAATTATGCATACTCTTTCCCCTATTTACAAGGGAACTAAGGCAGAAGGATAATGTCCATCCGGGGAAGCCACACTTCTAATACTACCAAGATCCTGCTAGTCCTTGCACAAAACCACTGGGCTAAAAAGTCTGAGTCAGCAGCAAATTTACAAAATGTTGCAGAGTATATGGGGACATCTGTCTGCCCTGTTTATCACAACAAGCAGAACTAGGTTTGAATAAACACCATAGATGGAAACGGGCATAAACAATGTATGTTAAATTGCTCTCCCAGCTGAAAGCCTATACTTTGTTCTTACCGCAAGACACAAAACAGAACTTATACAGTAACAGACTAAGAGAAGGTTGGGGCGGGGGGGAGGGAAAAGCATGTCCTAGAAATCCAGTGCTGCAGTACCAGTAAAACTGGTTTTCCAGCAGTGACATAGTACCGTTGATTTCAGGTCTCCTTAGTCACCTCCTCTCCCCCTCTTTTTGAAGTGAGTTCAAGGTAACTGTTTAATTTTCAGATGCTGAAACATTTTGAACTCAAACATTCCATCTTCTTTATGTGTGCTTGGAACCAGCTTCTGAAAAACTGCCAAGTTTAGTCTACTGTTCTGTTTTGTTTTTAAATAAAATAAATTAAGTAAAGTATCTTAACTTATAAAACCTAATAGGATCTGATTTTTTTAAAGTGAAAAAAAAGGGTTTCCACTATACATGCACAGAGAGAGAGAGAGAGAAAACTTTTTGGCACATTAGATATAATTTAGGTAACAATTTTGGGAAGTGGTTTTAATAATAAAGTGTACTACTGTTCTCTGATATTTTTGTTTTGGCTGGTGCAAGAGGTGGCTATTACGAAGTGTTTTCTCTCTTCAATTACAAATTCAAGGATCCTGGATCATGCCTAAATAAATATTCCAGTGAGGGGCTGGTGAAATGTACAATGCATTTTGTTGTGTTTGTACAGCACCTAGCACAATAGGGTCCTTGTCCATGACTGGGTTTCACGAGTGCTACCCTAATACAGACAAAGATACTGTATTCTCCTAGAAACACCAAAAAGTTAACTGAGCAGTAAAAGGATATAATTTCAGTAAAGGATATGTGGTGGTTTGCTTGCTTATTTTATTATGGTAAGCAGCTAGAGGCTGGGTGCTCTATGTGCACAGGGCAAAAATAAGTTCCTGTTTAAAACACCTTTGGTAAGGCAGAAAAAAGGTGAGAGAAAGGAAATATCCCCTTGTTACAGGTGTAGAACTGAAGCACAGAAGTGCCTAGGAACCTTTAAGGTAAAAACAGGTAGTTAAGTGCTTTTGAAAATCCCATTAAGCAGGTTAGGTGCCTAACACTGTTCAGATGCTTTTCAAAATCTTAGTAGGCAACTATCTGTATCATTAGGCACTTAACACATTTGAAAATCTGTCTGAGAGAGATGAAATCACTTGCCTGGGTCACACAGGAAGTCTGCATCAAACCCAGAAATTGAGCCCAGATCTCTTTCAGTCCAGTGCCTTAATCATAAGACCATCTTCCTCCTTTCAAGATCATTCTAGTTTGAATGGATCATGTAGCCCCAAACAGAAAGACAGCCCCACAATTCAAGTTTTTAATTGCACGCCAGGTAACACAGATACCAATCTCTTGTGTTGCCCCACATACTACTGCACTCTCACTACAGCTGGAGAATTTTTCACCTCTCACACTAGTGGGTCGCCATTCAACACTCCCATGGCACTGTCTGTTGCAGATACAGTGACTGGTTAAATCTCTCATTATACCTACCAATTACAAGGAATTTTGTAGCATGCAATGTGTTTAGCACTGCAATCCAACCATTAAAATGCTGTGCCAGGATTAAGTGAACAAATGATGATGGGAGATAACAACTGGTATCCATTGCAATCCCCCTCTTGCAGCACTACAAGAAATCAGGAAAGGAAGATAACACTCTGTCCCATTCTTCAAATTATAGCAATATCCTCTAATAGACTTGTCTCCAAATGTTTGTCTTTCTTCATCAGGGCCAGCTCCAGGCACCAGCCCAGCAAGCAGGTGCTTGGGGTGGCCAATGGAAAGGGGCAGCACGTCCAGCTCTTCGGCGGCGGGTCCCTCGCTCCCTCTTGGAGGGAAGGACCTGCCACCAAATTGCCACCGAAGAATGAAGCGGTGGCGGTAAAAGTGCTGCTGACAGCCTTTTTTTTTTCCCCGCCGCTTGGGGTGGCAAAAATGCTGGAGCTGGCCCTGTTCTTCATTAAAATAAACTTTGAGGTAATAACTGTAACTATTACAATGCAGATTTTCCTAATAGCCTAAAAAAATAAATATCTCTCTGCACCAAAAATATTATCTACATACACCTTTAAGAAAGAAACATGACTAATACTCATATAATTTTGCTTTATTGCAAAGTACCTCTGAGCAACTGCAGAGGAAAGGAACATTAACTGGATCATCTATGCCAGAAGGCCTGTCCACTGGAAGAATAGCTTAAACCTGCATCATTCATGGGACTGGAAGTCCAGACGTCAAGGCTTTATAGCTCAGTTCCTCTTGTTCAGTCGAGCTGCATTTAATGCAGGACTAGAGGGGTGGCATAGGGGAGTGTATGTTACAAGAATTCTCTCTATATGTAAATCGTTAATAGATAAAGGGCCAGTAGATGGCATTCAAGAATATGTAGCATTATTGGTTTTACATAATCCAGGAACAATCAGCCACCACCTTTACATTTCCCTGATCCTGGGACTTAGCTATGGGCTCAGTCAGTCCTTGGTGGTAGGGCACCCTGAATGCCACTCTGGTACTCAGCTGCCCACAGCCCTAAGGGGCCAGTTTCAGAAGCCAGGAATTAACATAATGGGATTCAGAGAGGATTTCAGATACCCTCTGCCACATTCTTTGCATCAAAGGCTACATGGATGGGGTGGGGAGATAGGAGCTGCTGTAGTTGCTCTACACCACCCAAGGGTTCTCCTGTCTTCAAGGTGCCTGCTTTATGGTTGCTTTGTATTGGCAGAGTAGCTAAAAGCAGCTTGAGCAGGACAGAGGATCTAGCCCTTTATTTCATGTTTTTCCCCCACTTGCCTGCTGTACAACGCGAGGACAAGTCTTCAGGACATGCTTTACTCCTGAGGGCATTCTGCACCAAAAAATTAAAAATTCTGCACACAATACGTTTTATTTGTCAATAAATAAATGCAGAGGCTCCAGCATGGCAGTGAGGAGCACAGGCCCACTGATTGCATGAAGGTGGAATATCACCCTGCAGCCTCCCCCTCCTCCTGCCCCGGGGACCACAGACTCAGTGGTGAGGCTGCACCCAACCCTGACACAACACAAGGCCTGGGCCTGCCACAGAACCTGGTGTTCTGCCCCTCTGCACCAGCCACACCAGATGTGGGCAGGCAGGCTCAACCAGGTAGGATCCAAGTGTGGTGGGGCTCAGTGTGGGGAGATCCAGGTGTGAGGTAAGAGGATTCTGTGTGGGACAGTCTGGGTGCAGGCTGCTCACTGGGGGGGTCTAGGTGTGGGGGGTCTGGATGCAGGTGCAGTGGGACTCTGCAGGGGCTTCCAGGTGAAAGTAGTTGGGGCTCAGCAGAGGGGTGTGGGGAACTCAGCAAGGGGGGGTCTGGGTGCTGGGGGAGTGGGGCTTGGTGGGGCGGGGGTCTGGGTGCAGCTAATTGGGAGTGTATGTGGGGGTCTGGATGTGAGGGTTCAAGGGGGTGGGGCTCATCAGGGTGGAGGTTTGAGTGCAGGGAGCTCCACACAGGGGGGTGTGGAGGCAGGGGTGGGTGTCCAGAGGCAGAGGGCTCCAGATGCAGGGGCTGAAGTTCAAATAAGGTGAGGTTCAGTTATGGAGGGTTGGAGGGGGTTCTAGGTGTATGGGGTGAGACTTGGTGAGGGTATCTGGGAGGTCTGGATGCACGGGGGTTGGGGGAGCAGCTCCCCATACAGTGAACCCTCCCACCACAGCTGAGGAGCATTGGGAGCAGGAAGCAGGGGCGGATGCTGAGCTTCCTGCAGCTGGGGGAGGTTTCTGGGGGTGGATCTGACACAGCCCTAGCCACTCCTTGCATGGGAAGAGAAGTCCCGTCCTCTCGGACTCCAGCCCAACCAGGACTAGCAGCTGATCCCGGTTCACAGTAGAAGCCGCTGGTTGGGGTGTCCCCAGCCCCGCAGTGATTTACCTCTCTGCCGGCTGCTCCGGGTGCGTGAAATGATGTACCTGCGCAGTGAGGGAGTGGTGCATGACTGCTCTTGCAGCTTCCTTTGCTACCCTGTCAGAAAGTCATTTTTCTGCAGGGAAGCAAAGAAATCTGTGGGGGATATGAATTCTGCACACAGAGTAGCAATGTTCAGTTCATCCACTGCTGTAAAATAGCTAGACTGGAGAACCAAGAAGCCTGATAAATATCTGAGAAGTGCTTTGAGAGTCTTCACTCTTATGTATTGTCCTTCATCTAAGCATTGCTGGTTTTAGTAAATCTTGAAACTGAGGTGAAATCAGATTTCGCCACTCGGAGAAGGGAGTATGATCTAGTCTTATGATTATTCATTAGGACTCTATGTTGCAATGTTGTACAAGTGGCTTGCTTATGCACGAGAGCAGATCGATTTGTGAACTAGTTTTTAATTGCAATAAAAAGTTCTTCAAAGCAGGGATTACATTTGTCTATGTTTTATAAAGTACCATGTACATATACAGCTCTGTAAAATGCTTAATAATAGTAAGGCAGCTACAGACTTTTCTGAAGGTATTTGCTGTCTACAGAAGTGTGCCAATTCAGTGCATTCAAAAAGATTACCCACTGCCTCTGCTGCACTTTAACAGCAGCATATTTCTAATACAAAGACTAAAATAGCAGGAAAGCACTAGTATTCCCCAGACAGAACTATGTTTACAGACTTTTGGCCAGGGGAGGATGGAATATACAAACTGGATTGCTTCTTTAAAAATAAAGCCTAGATCTATAATGAAAAGAATTGTGAAAGAGACCATAGATAAACAAACACCTCACTAAGGGAATATAAATATATCAAAAGGGCTAGAAAGTGGGTTGCAGAACTCTGGCACTGTGTATGACCTGGGTAGACTCTGTTCCTTGTCTAGGCTGTGGAAATGAGGATATCCTCAACTTCACTTGTCCAAATACACACTTTCTGTATCTCTGTGTTCACAATTCTGAGAGCTCTACATTCTCAAAAGCAAGCAAGCGAACACACATCTCATAACCAAGTTCAGCGGCCTCAACATCATCTGTACCATTTTCACATAATATATGTTAAACTGGATACAGCTCCCTGATTCCCAGCTTCAGTCCAGAGTAGCCTGGGGGCTGCTCTATCTTGCCCCAACTGGATATTGGCCTCTAGGAACCATACTCCAGCAGGGGAATGGCTGCAACACATTGGGTTCCAATCACTCTTCACCCCCAAAATGTTTACTGCACTGGGGGCTACACAGGGGACATATCAGAGCCAACTATGCTAGCTCTACACTTGTTGGGAACTCCCCCGTGCTGGAGGAGGTTTCTGCTCCTAGGGTGACCAGACGTCCTGATTTTATGAGGACTGTCCCGATATTTACTTGTTTGTCACGTGTCCCGACTGATGTTCAGTCAGGATGCAAATTGTCCCAATATTTTGCCCCCCGCCCCGACTCCACCCCTGCCTCCCCCCTTGAATCCCTCCCCAAATCCCCACCCTGGCCCCGCCCCCTCACTGCCCTATTGGATCCCTCCCCAAATCCCCACCCTGGCCCCGCCTCTTCCCCAAGCACGCCGCATTCCTCCTCCTCCCCCCTCCCTCCCAGGCTTGTGCTAATCAGCTGTATGGCAGCGCAAGCACTGGAGGGAGCAGGGAGAAGCAGGATGCAGCAGCCAGCTCAGGGGAGGTGGAGGCAGACTGAAGGTGAGCTGGTGCGGGGAGGTGGGGCGTGGAGCTGCCGGTGGGTGCTCAGCCCCCACCAATTTTTCTTATGCACTCTCTCTCTTTTTTTTTTTTCCTTTTGTTTTTGTTTTTTCCTCCGCCGCCGGCTCTTGGGTGTTTTTTTTTTGTTGCTCCGCCACCACACCCCCTCCCCCGATATTTCACATCTCTCATCTGGTCACCCTATTTACTCCCTATGCATGATCTAAAGAGCACAAAGGGAGTGGGATCAGGGCAGAGAATCTGCCTATATATTTCAGTAAAGAGGTAAAACTCACTTTAAAAGGACATGAGTGGATAATGTCAAATTCTAAAGTAATTCAGATTTAACCATTTTCTCCCCACATGCCCAATTCTGGAGCTAATTATACATTTTTAGTGCAATCTTGGAGGTCTTTGGAGATCTTTAAAAAAATAAAACAAAACAAAACAAATATCACCACAATATTTAAGAATTTGGCATGATGACATATTACTATGAGGTGTAGCACTGGGGAGAGGTGAAAGTATGGAGGTTATATTTTAATTGCTTTTTTAAATGTTTCTTTGGGGGAAAACTAATAAATTTTATTACACTTCAAACATCTCCAGGGCCATATTTGATCTTGTGTGCAAAGTCCATCTACCCACACTGGAAATTGTCACATTAAAATATAGTCCCAGTGGGCCACATGTTTTTTCCTTCTGGAACAGCTATACAGTATGTTGAAATAAAAGACCCGTATCAGTGCTGGTTGGCAAGGAAGAAGTGGAGACCCTGAATGGATTGCAGGAATAGCACCTTATACAAATCCTTGGACCCTGCCTAACTGCTAGAGGGAGGCAGAAGTCTGGAATTCCCACCAGGGTGTCACTTCACAAATGAGGCTCCAACTTTCGGATTTGCCTCACAGATGACTGGTACATTTTTCAAGCCTTTCTAAAGTTCACATCCATGTAGTTGTGCTGGAATAACACCTCAAAAAAGGGGTGGAGGTTCTGAATCATTTTTCAACTTCTGCACATTTTTACAAAGGCACAAAAACATACAGTCCTTAAAGCAATCCCTGTTTAGTAATGAGGAAGCGTTGTTATGCCACAAGTTAAAATTAATAATGCAAAACGCAGGAGGTGGCTAGCACGGATTGCTAAAGGAAAAGGAAGTGTATCTAACACTTTTTGTCCTCTCTAGAGAGAGACAGGGATAGGAAGCTATGACAATTTAACCACGGGAGAGGTTTTTGCTTGTTTGTTTCTCAAAACTGAAGAAGATTTTAAGTATCTCAGGGAAAAAAGTGGAAAGAATCCTTTGTCTTTAGATAGAGCTAGGCAGTTTTTAAATCTAAAATGATGGCATCTCCGTCCAAATGAGGGAAACTTGACAGATTTGAGGGCAGAAATCTGGAAAACTGAACATTTTCTGTCTTTGCATAACAAAAAGCCTAAACTGCATAAGTCTCCCAACATCCCACCTCTCTACAAGTGCAAATGGTTTTTAATCTTTATAAAACAATACAATAAATGTTTTTCAGTCTAACAGTGTTTGAGTCCATTCATTTTATTATTCTAATGCTACCTTTTGTCACTTTCAAAGAAATATCATTTGCCTAATACTGTGCTAGAGGTTATCACTATTAAAAATATTTTCAAATAATTCAAGTCTGATCTAAAATTGATTCTATCCATTCACAAAAAACCTACCACATCTGCACAATATCCTGTGCGCTATTAATAACTTAGGTCATCTTGTTCATTTGTTTACTTCTTGCTATGGTAATAAAAATGTGCAGATGAAATTAAACCAAATTGAGTTTGATGGCATCAGGAGAAGGAAAGGAACTTCCTGTGCGGGTGTGAATTGTATAACCTGGATAAGTTGTTCTTTATTAATAGACATCACTAGTTCAAGATCAAAGATCAGATTAACAATGACAGTGTATGGGAAAATCTCTATGGGTTCCCCTAAGAGCCTATTGTCCTCCACTTGAGTGGCTTATTAAAATTGTCCGAAAATCATAGCAAAATAGGAAAAATAATAATATAAGAACTTCTATAAGCAGTAATGTTAAACCAAGGCCCAACGGAGTAACTACAGTACTTTTTTTTTTCTTAAGAGCCAAAAAGACATTGTGCCTGCACAAGTTTAGTGTGGACATAGTTGAAGAAGTTCCAAATATAGAAGAAGCAAAAAGTTCACTATAAGATTATATGACTCTTAATCCAAAACACTTAACATTTCAGTAGTACTTTCTCATCTTCAAAGTCATGCACAACATTAATATTGGTTTACAGTGAGGAACCTGTGTCAGTAGAAAACTGATTTAACTGCATATATTTATATTAGTCAAAAAATAAAATTAGATAAAAATAAATGGAACTAATATGAGGTAGGAAAATTTCAAGCAAGGAAAACTTAAACCACTAGACTATCCTCTAAATGATAACAGATTAGGGGTAAAATATTCAAGAGAGTCTTGGGTGGCTACTTTCATTCAGAATTAAAAAGTGACCTTTAAGGAGGATAAAGCTATAGTGAATTTAGGCCACTTTACTTCTGACTGTGAGCATACACACAGGGGTTTAATGCACATTAACTTCACACCTTTAATTAAGTCACCTTAACTTTCCTGAACGTCCCTATGCAGACAAAACCTTAGGTCAATTTGTGTTGTTTTACATCCACCACATTTTCCTACTTTGTTAAAAACATTTTTTTTTCCTTGTTGTTGTGTGAAAAAACCACCCAACACAACATGGAAACTGACAAACTAGTTATTCAGCACAAGCACTGAAACCATACTGGGACAAAGTTCTTCCTCTACCTTGGTGGGTCCTACGCTGATTGGCAGATTTGCTCACCTCACAGATTCACCCTGTGGGTCAGCAAACAGCCCAGAGACCTTCCCCTCTGGTAGAAGCCACAGTCCAGGTCAATTCCTCCTGTGTTTGATCAGGAGTTGGGAGGTTTGGGGGGAACCCGGGCCCACCCTCTACTCTGGGTTCCAGCCCAGGGCCCTGTGGACTGCAGCTGTCTAGTGTGCCTCCTGGTACAGTTGCGCGACAGCTACAACTGTAGGCTACTTCCCCATGGCCTCCTCCCAACACCTTTTTGTCCTCACCACCGGACCTTCCTCCTGATATCTGATAACGCTTGTTCTTCTCAGTCCTCCAGCAGTATGCCTACTCACTCTCAGCTTCTTGCACGCCTCTTGCTCCCAGTTCCTCGCATGCACTTCCTCTACTCTGGCTCCCTGGCTCCCCCTTGGCCTGACTGGAGTGAGCCCTTTTATAGCACCAGAGGGGCCTTAATTAGAGTCAGGTGCTTAACAGCCTCACCTGACTCTTAGCAGGTTAATTGGAGTCGGGTGTTTTAATTAGCCTAGAGCAGCCCCTTCTCCGGTTGCTCAGGGAACAGAAAACTGCTTATCCAGTGGCCAGTATATCTCCCTTCTACTACTCTGCTGTTCACAACTGGCCTGGGTCTATCACAATACCTAATGGTCTCAAGGCGACAAATAGAACAAACTGGAAAAAGATCTTTCGCTAAACAGTTATAGTAATTTTAGGTATCAGAGCCAGTCAAATATTTTTGGTCAAGGTGATTTTTAGGACCTTAAAAACCAAAAAGCCATTGGCAACTTCTCAAACTAACAGTTAATAAATCTTTCTTCCGCAACAGTCATTTGTGACTTACAAAGGCTGCTATGTGTCATCCTCATCATCTTGATATATTTTACTTATACGATATATTTTACTTTTGGGAAGAGAAAGACCACCCCATAAAGAGAATAAAAGAAAATAACTGAACCGGTTGCCTTTCATCCTCTCCCCATTAGTCCACTGCATTTTTCTGCAATATCTGCTATAAGGTTACTAAAAAAGAAGAGAGTCTTAAAATACTAATTTCCGTTATTCTTTCACTTAACTCAAAACTAGCCTATTATGTGGATTTTAGCCCTGCACCTAACATTCAGCATCATGAAATAGCTGGCTTGAAAGACTGCGTCCTTGTCTACACTACCACAGTAAGTCGATCTAAGTTACGCTACTCCAGTTACCTGAATAACCAAATCTACATCTACTCCAGTTACTTTTTTCACTGAACTGGAGTTGCGTAACTGAGGTCAAATTACCACGGTGCTATACCACGCTGCGTCAACTGGAGAGAATCTTCTCATTCCAATGGAGTACCGGAGAGCACTCTGCCATTGATTTAGTGGGTCTTCACTACACTGATTTATACCAGCTGGGATCTGGGTTTCAGAATCTACTTTCTCTGGGGCTGTATTTACCTTAGTTTTTTCTTTAAATTTCCAACCATTGTTGCCATTGGGTTATCTCCATTAGTTAGTAGCAAAAGTCAGAGCACTGGTGGTGGAATTGTTGCCAGGATTTTATCTACCTTGAGCTAAAAGCAACTGTGAGGAATTAAGCAAAGAAATGTCTAGTGTAGACAGTATCTGTGATCAGACCTACACCACTATGACTCCACTAACTTCAATGTAGTTACTGCTGATTCATGGGTGCCAACTTATATGGGCTCGTGGAGCTAAAGCCCCAGGAATATTCACAATCAGGGGCTCTGCTCCACCAATATTTGGAGCTAGGTTTCGCCCCTTTAAATCCCAGCCGCCGCCGGGAGTCAGAGGGCTCTGGGCTGCCCGCTGCCGCGGGGAGCCCAGAGCCTTTTAAATCCCAGCCGCGGCGGGGAGTCAGAGGGCTCTGGGCTGCCCGCTACTGCGGGGAGCCCAGAGCCTTTTCAATCCCAGCCGCGGCCGGGAATCAGAGGGCTCTGGGCTGCCCGCTACTGTGGGGAGCCCAGAGCCTTTTAAATCCCAGCTGCGGCCGGGAATCAGAGGGCTCTGGGCTGCCCGCTGCGGCAGGGAGCCCAGAGCCCTTTAAATCCCAGCCGCGGCCGGGAATCAGAGGGCTCTGGGCTGCCTGCAGGCGTGGGGAGCCCAGAGCCCTTTAAATCTCAGCCGCGGCCGGGAATCAGAGGGCTCTGGGCTCTGGGCTGCTGCTGATCTCTGAAGATGGTCACACTGAAGATGGCTGGGATTTAAAGGGCTCAGGGCTCCCCGCGGCTGCCAGCAGCTCAGAGCCCTTTGAATCCCAGCCCCTGGCCGCTGATTGCCCCCTCCCCAGACCCCTGCGCCAACTGCCCCCCAGGACCCCCACCCCTATCTAAGCACCACTGGTCCTTGTCCCCCAATTACCCCCTCCCGAGACCCCTGCCCCTAACTGCCCCTTGGGACCCCAGCCCCTATCTAAGCCTCCCTTCTCCTTGTCCCCAGCTGCCCCCTCCTGAGACCCCACCCAACTGCCCCCCAGAACCCCACCCCCTACCTGTCCCCTGATAAACCCCCTGGACTCCCATGCCTATCCAATTGCTGCCTGTCCCCTGACTGCCCCTCCGAACCTCTGCCCCATCCAACCCCCCCTGCTCCTTGTCCCTTGACTGGCCCCTGGAACCCCCTACCCCTTCTCCAACCTTGTAATCTTGTGGCACTGACGCGTTGTAGCTTCATTTTATATCGACTTACAGGGCGGGAGCGGGGGGGTACCACCATTTTGGGCCCCACCAAAAATTATACAAACCTGCCGCCTATGTGCTGATTTATATCATGGTTAAGAGGATTGCTGAACTGTGGCCTAAGCATGTGCCTGAATATAACTGACTTCAAAGGAGCTTAAGTGCTTTTCTGAATTGGGGCCTTAATGACAGGAGAATTGGGCCCAAAGTAACCAAAGACGATAATGGCAGATTAGTTTAGCCATCAAATTAAGTCCAGGGTGCTAAAACCCTTCAACATTGTCCATGCTTTTATTGAGATAGCTATTCATCATAATTAAAACTATAGTTGTTCGGGGGTAGTGGGGGGAAGAGGATTGGCGAGGAGAGAGAGAGAGAGGTTTGTAGTAAGTACCCAGTATAGTCAAGGTATCCTATAGCTACCTTTCATATGCGGGGGAGAGGGGGAATCTGTTATAGCTCTTGTAACAATAGTAGCCTAGAAATCTCCAGGCTCATTAAGGCTTTCACACTAAAATTAGTATGTACTTGTTGAAAGAACAAAGTGAATTTCTGATAACAGAATGATACAAGACAAGAAACAAGTAATACAATAATTCAATTATTTTAGCACACTAATGAACTTGAATAATAAACGAAATCCTAATTTATTGTCAAAGATCTCATGTCTGCGGCTTCCAAAGAAACACTGTCTTACTCCAAATGATAACTTTCACGTATCTATATGCAAGGACTGTCTTTAATTTTTCATATAGGACAGCATGGAGTACATTTTCAAGTCTAAACAAGTAAATAAATAATAATGAGGAACTTAAGTAAATCATTTAAGAAGTGACTAAAAACAAAATCCATCTTATTTAGGTATTTTAAATAAAATAGTCTCAATGTCTCCCAATCCTTACAGTATGTCAGTACATAATGATTTTAAATACACTTTTATTCTTTTAAGACCCAATCTTGCCAAGATTTATGCATGTGCTTAATTTTATACATTGCAAATAACCCCGTTTACTTCAGTGGCACTACTACCCATCCACAAAGTTAAGCAGGTGCATAAGTCTTTGCAGGATCAAGGCCTTACAGATCTGCCCCTAGGAAATTGCGTTGTCATGGCTATACTATCAGGAAATATAAAATGCTGAATTTGTGTCGCAGTTCAAAGCCCCTGAGGTTAAGCAGCTACTTGAAGATGTATATTTAGAAAGTGTTGGTAGAATGTATTGAAATGATCTGCCAACATACCAAGAACATCTGTTTGAGCAACACATGTCCTCAATGTAAGCTAATTATGCTTTAAGATATAAATTTTCCAAGCTATTCTTGGAGGGACCTGAAATACTAGACATACTAATCAGTACCAAGTCCTTAAAATAATAAAGCATACAGGCAATATAGTGAACTGCTGTCACAAAGAGCATAATAATTCATTCATACTTCCTCATGGAGAAATTAAGAAAAAAACGTCAGCATTAGGAAAGGAAACCAGATCTTCAGACTGCACCACTGGAAAGTCCACCAACATTTCAGATTTAGTGTTTGCAATAGGATTATGACATATCTGATAACTGATTCAAAATAAAGGAAGTCCCTAGATCTAACAGGTGCAATTTTCAACACGCTCAGCATTGGCCCATGTTCACTCCCACTAATGTTACAGAGTTAGGCCAATGCTGAGCACTTTTGAAAATTCTGTTGGTTTCAAAGGCCAGCTCTACATCGTCACTTCAAGAAAGTGAGAGGTTTTTTTAAACAGATAGCTATCCTGCTGTAAAATCTGAGTGGAGACAAGGCACTGGTAAATTTTCCCTCTATGGAGTTAGTCAAGGTCAACTTTATACCTCCCATTTGGAGCTGATCTCATATAACCGCATCAAGATAAAAACTACAGGATCTTTTGAGAATGCTGCACTTCTCATAGCATCTGCAACTAAAGTCTCAAAGAATTTTGAAGACATTTAATAATTTCTGCCTCTCCACACCTCAGAAGCAAGCAAGCAAGCATAATTATCCATCTGGAAAAACTGAGACAGGTAGTATGGGTATGTCTACACGGCAGCTGGAAGCAAACCTCACAGCCTCGGCAGACAGACTCACAATGGCAGAGCTCGATCTAGTGCACTGAAAAGCAGTGTGGATATCGTGGCTCAGGCTGCAGCTTGGCCTCTCAAGCTTAGGAGATTGGGTGGTCTTGAGAGCCTGAGCCTCAACTTCCATACTGCTATTTATGGCCCAAATTAACTATAGTTTGCTAGCCTTAAAGTGCCTTGCATCCACACACCATCTTTTTAAAAAAGCAAATTATTTGGCATCTTAGGTCACAGTAAGTCATCCTCATTGCAACAGAAGCAACTCCCCTTTGCAGTGAGTTTGTATGCTTTAAGGTTCACATGGATGCATTCCTAACTACTCTGCTTCTGGCAGTCTTTGCATTACTATCACTATGCTGCATTGCTTCACACCCGGGTCCTTGTACCTGAGGGTCCTCTACTTCTCTGGAATCATCTTGATCGTATGTCACCTCTCCATCTAAGTGCAGAGGACAACCAAGAGTGTCCCTTTATGATACCAAGTAGTAACGAGCTCTCACATTCAGGGTATGGCTACACTTACAAATCTGCAGCGCTGGTAGTTGCAGCGCTGGTCGTCCAGCTGTGCAGGGCCAGCGCTGGTGTGTGGCCACACTCACAGCTACCAGCGCTGGTGTGTGGCCGCATTTGCAGCGCTGTTGGGAGTGATGCATTATGGGCAGCTATCCCAGCGTTCAAGTGGCAGCAACGTGCTTTTCAAAAGAGGGGGGTGGGGTGGGTGGGGTGTAGTGTGACTGGGAGCGGGTGAGAGAGAGAGAGTGGATTTTTGGAGCCAACACTGTGTGTTACCTTCCTGCCTTGAAAAATCAGAACATGTTCCCAATCCCTTACCCTTAACTCTTAACTGCAAACAGCCTGCAGCCAACGGACTCCCTCTCTCCCCTCTGCCCCGTTTCTGTCAAGCAAACACTCACTCCCTGCCTGCCTCATTATCTCATTTGATTGTTCACAGATTGATCACAGCAAACAGGAGCTGTGTTTGTAGATAAGCAGCTCCGGGATCAACGGAGCTCTGAGTTCACAACAAAACAAAGAGAGGCTGCATAACAAAACAAAGAGAGTAATTTATAAAAGCATTCTGGGATATCTGCTAATACCCTGGAGGCCAATAACAGCGCTGGTGTGTGGCCACACTTGATGACCAGCGCTGCAGCACCAGTGCTGCAATCTTTATTCCCCATGCTGAGCCAGGTGTACGGCCAGCGCTGCAGCCAGGGAGTTGCAGCGCTGGATGTGCCCTGCAGGTGTGGACACTTACTAACTGCAGCGCTGGAAAGCCTCCACCAGCGCTGCAACTCGCAAGTGTAGCCATACCCTGAGAGTCACATACCCATTATGGCAGCCACACTTACCGCCTCCATACCCTGCTTTGTGAACTACTCCATATGCTCTCATCCACCCACTGTGACCCGTCTCACCCACCGCTCAAGATGTGAGCACCATAGGGGTTAAAAATAAAAAAGTCAAAACAATTTGCATGGTAGATACAGAAAGAGGGAAAAAGCAACAGAAAATGTACGTTGGTTCACAATTAAATTAATGTACTCCGCTTTTAGCTAAATTGAGATTTTTTATGAGATAATGGCCCAAATCAGGCTACAGAGACATTTCAAAGGGCATAGAGGTTTTAGGGCATTATAAGGCATTCATGGATAGCTGAATGCCTGTGGTTCAGAAAGGTTACTGTGGAATTCTATTACATTTACAGCATACTTTATGCTGATCTGTAGGTGTCATACAAGAGAAATTAAAGCAAGGATAGTGCTCTATTTTGGCATGCACACAGCAAGGCAAAGAAACTCCCTCGAGGCTCTCCATATAATTAATGTTCACCTTCCACTCCCGTAATAACTGGGAGTTAGGGGGGGAAACAACACCATTGTACTAAACAGCAGTGCTGCATATCTTCCTGCTTTGCCCACTGCCTTTTTAAACAAGACCCTTTTCCCCCAAGGGTAACATTCTCCAATATGAGGAGAGTCTGCAGGGGTGTACATTTAATTACTAACCTGCCCCTGCTGCCTGCCCCTTTCTCCCCCCAAACGACGACAGTTTCCCAATCACACAGTCTTTCTTATAGAGGTCTTATACAGGGGGGAAATCATTTGGAAAATGTCTTACCATCTTGAAGTGAACAACAAAGTGGAAAGAGAAGATGGGAATGGAATTCCAAAATTCCAGGGGGAAAGTATTTTATCATTGTTGGCATGGAGACTAGGATTAGGGTAATAAGTACTCTCCTTTCGATTTCGCTTAGCACCTGCAATGTCATGGCCTGCACAAAGAGGAGTGTTATCTCTTGCAGAAAAGCTGACTGAGGACGGGAGAGAAAGACAAGATGATACACTGCAGGAACTAGCAAATGCATCTCAACAGAGGGTCACAAAGGCAGAAGTGTGGAGGGATGGTTTCCTGGAGTGCATGGCCCTGGAAAGGTAAACAGCTGTGATGGAGAACCTTTTGTTACAAAGGTTGTGCACGAGATCTCAATGTCCTGCAAACTATAAAGAACGTACCGTAGCAGGACCACTATTTCAACCATCCTAATTACAGGCCCTTCCTGCAACAATCAACCCAGAAGATGGAGAGAGAGAATCCTTTCTACTGCATCACCTAAAGTTTGTGAGCACTCCTTATTTTAGCCATTCATCAGTTCCATGGGTCTTAAGTTCACATTACATTCTTGGTGAATTGGTTTTGATTTTATTCACCCAGTAATATTGTTCCCTATGCTGTGTGTTAACTTTGCACATTTATTTTGAAATCTTGGATGAAAAATTTCACCGAGGTACAACTCAATTCATACACTATAGAACATCCCCTGCACTATAGTGTCATTTCCTAACAAAATCAACATATTTCATTCAGTTTCTTAGGTACAGTATAGTCATTTCCCACAGCTGCCCCATGGCCTCAAAGTAAGAGCACAACACATCGCACCTGGTTTTCCTGACCAGTTGGGGACATTTTGCAGAGACACCCTCTCCATCCGTCCATAATATTCAGAAAGTCTCTCCATCCCCCGACCCACCTATTGTCCAGGATCCCTCCCTTACACGTACAGATTTCATGCAAAATACAGCAGGTATTGCATGAGGTACATAATGATGAGAAGAATCTAGCCTTGACATTGGACCCCTCCACCTTCTTTTCAGTCATCCAAAACTTTTAAACATTCCACTGACATTCCACAGATACTTGCAGTATAGTTACATAGGTCCTTTCTCTTGTCCAATGTCTAGAGTAAGTTTCATAAACCAGAGAAGCAGATAGTAAACTGGGTCTCGCAGAATGAGAGGAGGAATCATAACTACATTGTCCATAGTGGGCTTGGGAACAAAGATCCCTTTACTCATTCCAGCAAACAGGTTTGAGTTTCTTGGGATTCTGATCTTCAAATGTCTTTGGCTCAGTGATGTAATACGCCTCACAAAAACATCATGTGAGCCTAGCAGCTACAGCAATTGTCAGTTTCTTATTTGAAGTGCTGTGTGAACTCAAAATCGTTGATGCTGAAACAACTGGTTGTGTGTTACAACTAAATGTTTTATCTAGTTACTTTATTATCCAGGGTGATCCTATGTGAAAGCAGAAGATCTAAGATTACACTGCTCTACAGCCAAAATGCTTCTGAAATAAATGTAGTCAAACTTTACTAATTCTGGGTCACTGAGAACGAAAATGATGCTTAAAATTGTTGATTGGCTCTGGTTTTAAGATATGCTATTGGGTCAGTATATACGACCCTTGACTTGGGAATAGCGGAGGATAAGTGAGTTATAAAGGGAAGGGATCTCAATTTAAACCAGAAATGACTAAAATACATCTTTGACTGGATCTATGAATAAATCTATGACTGGGTTTGGACAGTACTTGCTTTTTAGGCAAAACAATGAATGATGCAATCTGAAGCTGGTGTTCATAGAATCATAGAATCTCAGGGTTGGAAGGGACCTCACGAGGTCATCTAGTCCAACCCCCTGCTCAAAGCAGGACCAAACCCAACTAAATCATCCCAGCCAGAGCTTTGTCAAGCCTGACCTTAAAAACCTCTAAGGAAGGAGATTCCACTACCTCCCTAGGTAACCCATTCCAGTTCTTCACCACCCTACTAGTGAAAAAGTTTTTCCTAATATTCAACCTAAACCTCCCCCTCTGCAACTTGAGACCATTACTCCTTGTTCTGTCATCTTCTACCACTGAGAACAGTCTAGATCCATCCTCTTTGGAACCCCCTTTCAGGTAGTTGAAAGCAGCTATCAAATCCCCCCTCGTTCTTCTCTTCTGCAGACTAAACAATCCCAGTTCCCTCAGCCTCTCCTCATAAGTCATGTGCTCCAGCCCCCTAATCATTTTTGTTGCCCTCCGCTGGACTCTCTCCTATTTATCCACATCCTTCTTGTAGTGTGGGGCCCAAAACTGGACACAGTTCTCCAAATGAGGCCTCACCAGTGCTGAATAGAGGGGAATGATCACATCCCTCAATCTGCTGGAAATGCCCCTACTTATACAACCCAAAATGCCATTAGCCTTCTTGGCAACAAGGGCACACTGTTGACTCATATTCAGCTTTTCGTCCATCGTAACCCCTAGGTCCTTTTCTGCAGAACTGCTTCCCAGCCATTCGGTCCCTAGTCTGTAACAGTGCATGGGATTCTTCCGTCCTAAGTGCAGGACTCTGCACTTGTCCTTGTTGAACCTCATCATATTTCTTTTGGCCCAATCCTCTAATTCGTCTAGGTCCCTCTGTATCCTATCCCTACCCTCCAGCGTATCAACCACTCCTCCCAGTTTAGTGTCATCTGCAAACTTGCTAAGGGTGCAGTCCACACCATCCTCCAGATTGTTAATGAAGATATTGAATAAAACCGGCCCCAGCACCGACCCTTGTGTCATACATGATATGAATTGCATCATGTTATTCCTAGAAGTCATGGATGATGCAGTCATAACGAAGTTCGTAATCCTGAGGTTCTACTGTACTTACTACATAACGAAGCTTACATCACTCTGCTGAACAAATTGCCCTATATCAGCTCTAGAAATCATACAGTGTCGTGCTCTCTTATTTGTCAATGTTTGATTTTGCAAAGGGACACATTTCTGTTTAGCCAAAGTAAGCAGAGATGCCTCGTACTTGGTGAACAGTGCAGATAACTTCTGCTATGTTTGTGGTGAAGTGACTTTTGCATCACAAAAGCGCAGTATAACCACTATGGTTAAGAAAGCCTATCACCTTTATTTTGGCTGCAAAACTGGAGATCAGGACAAGAGGTGGGCCCCACACATATGCTGCAACACTTGTGCAACAAATCTTCGCCAGTGGTTGAACAGGAAAAGGAAATCTATGCCTTTTGCAGTGCCAATGATTTGGAGAGAGCCAACAGACCATACCAGCAATTGTTACTTCTGCATGGTGCCTCCAGCTGGGAAAGGTGTGTCAAAGAAGAAAAAGTGGACTGTGCATTATCCAAACATCAGCTATACGCCCAGTACCCCACAGAGGAGGACTGCCGGTTCCTGATGCACCAGAATCATTCTCACTTGAGTCAGACGAGGAAGAGGAAGAGGATGAAACTTCTGGTCCTCAACCATCAATGTCACAGGACCCACATTTTCTCCCATCCTCCTCCTCTGAACCACACCTCATAACACAAGGTGAACTGAATGACCTTGTCAGGGATTTGGAACTACCCAAGAGTAAGGCAGAGCTGTTGGGCTCCAGACTACAGCAGTGAAATCTCCTGGCAGGTGATGTTAGGGTTTCCATGTTCCGTGACCATCAAAAGGATCTTGTCCCATTCTTCTTCATGGAAGGTGATCTTGTAGCCTGCAACAACATCGATGGTGTGATGGCAGCCCTCAACATCGTTCACGATCCAGATGAGTGGAGACTGTTCATTGATTCATCGAAGATGAGTCTTAAAGCTCTTTTACTGCATAATGGCAATGTTTTGCCATCAATTCCAGTTGGTCATGCAGTCCATATGAAGGAAACCTATGACAACATGAAACAACTTCTGAGGTGCATAAACTATGACCAACATCAGTGGCAGCTTTGTGGCGATTTGAAGGTTGTTGCTCTCTTGCTTGGTCTGCAGACTGGATAAACAAAGTACTGCTGTTTTCTCTGCGAATGGGATTCCCACTACATCAAGAAAGATTGGCCACTCCGACAGTCATTGGAGCCTGGGAGGAAAAGTGTTCAGCATCCACCACTTGTTGAATCAAGGAAGATTTTGTTACCACCCTTACACATCAAGCTGGGTCTGATGAAGAACTTTGTCAAGGCCATTGACAAAACACAAGCAGCTTTCAAGTACCTCTGTGGAAAATTTCCAAGGCTAAGTGAAGCTAAGATAAAGGAAGGTGTCTTTGCTGGTCCTCAGATTCGTGAACTTCTTCAAGATGATGCATTTGACCATGCACTGCGTGGCAAGGAAAAGACGGCATGGAAAGCCTTCCAGTTAGTGGCAATAAATTTTCTCGGAAACAACAAGGCAGACAACTACAGGTTGTTGGTGGAAAACCTCCTCAAGGCATACAAAAGCCTTGATTGCAACATGTCACTAAAGATACATTTTTTGCACTCTCATCTAGATTTTTTTCCACCGAACTGCGGAGCAGCGAGCGACGAGCACAGTGAGCGATTTCACCAGGACATTGCAACAAAGGAGAAACGCTATCAGGGCAAATGGAGCCCATCAATGCTTGCAGACTATTGCTGGACAGTGACAAGAGATGCTCCATTTAATGAATACAAGAGACAAGCCAAGAAGCGCCGAGTAGACACTGAATAGGACTAAACTATGTATATTAAAATTTATTATGAAACAAAAGGAAAAAACTATTGTTATATAACCCTTTTGCTGATTTTTAAAGTGTTACATAAACAGGACAGGTGAAATATTATCATGTAAAGCAACCATAAACACATGAAAAGACCTAGGTTTACAATTTATGATTAAAACTCTACTATCTACACAATATACATAGACATAAAATGTAAAAACTTAAATATCTTAGAAACAGTAGCCAGTTGTTTTAATTGTCATATTTGAATTCAGCACATCAAAATACATAATAAATATCACATATTATCTCTGAAGCAGACGACTTCTCAAAAATTGTAGACCAGTGTTATCAGAAGTCCCAATCCCTGTACTTATTTTGTGAGGTTTAAATTATATTATATCAGGTGTTAGGCCCTGTGTTATATTCTTCATTTTAAAGGAAAACAACAAATCTCCAGTTGGCAATGTTGGTATAGCTAGGGTGCTTCTAACTGCTGACCTGTGACAATTTACCTTTTGAGTGTTATTCACTAAAAAGACTTTTGAAAATGCTAAAATGTGTAACTATGGTTGAGACGGTTACTGGATTCCTAATAAGAAAAAGAAAAATGAATCCTATTATAAATTTCCACTTTTAGTATTTAGAGGGTTCCTATAGAAAATCTAGCTGTAGTCTCTTGCAAGGATATGAGCTCACAGACTGTGAAAATACCTTAAGTCAGACAGAGGAGTTGTACTTACAGAATTGGTAAGTACAGTAGAACCTCAGGGTTACGAACTGAGCAGTCAACCACACGTCTCATTTGGAACCGAAAGTATGTAATCGGGCAACAGCAGAGAAAAAAAAAGCAAATACAGTACAGTACTGTGTTAAAGGTAAACTTCTAAAAAAAGTTTACCTAATAACATTTTAAAACTTTTAGTCAATGTTTAGTTGTAAACTTTTGAAAGAAGAACCATGTTACGAACATTTCAGAGTTATGAACAACCTCCATTCCAGGTGTCAGTAACTCTGAGGTTCTACTGTACATTGTCTTACCTCCCCTCTTGGTAGGTTACAATTGCATGATAGCACCATCTTAATAGCATCAGAAACATTCATTACAATATCCCTGAGAACTGATCTACAAGCACCAAACTGATTAGCTACTGGCCAGTAGCAGCTAGGGTGGCAAGCTTCCACATGGTGATGACATCGCACTTCTCCATGCTGATGGGAACACTCTCATATCAGTTTTCTGCTCCCGCAACTCCAGGGTGAGCTCTGTGCAGATTTCTAGAAAAATAGCATTTTGTCATCCTGAAGTTTGGTCACCACTGCTGGTCATCCCAGTTCTGCTTCACTATCCTGGCCCACCAGTCACTATGAGTTGACCAAGCCCAGAAATGGGACTCCACTGAGTAAAGCTGCTCCAGAAAAATGCAAAACGATCTATCTGATTTCACCCTCCTGCTCTTCCTTCCTCTGTAGTCCAATTGCTCCAGCAGGAATGGTCTACTATTCTGTTTGTAAAGTGCCTAGCACAATGGGGCCTCATCTTGGTTGGCACTTGGTATTACTCTAACATGATTAATGATAAATCCATCTGCCTGCATTCCTGTCAATGGATGTGTATCATCCTGTTCATATTAAACATTGTCATGATCAAGACGCTCAGCAGTGTGACCTCCATGCTACCTGACATCCGTTTGAAAATGGCACTGGCAAAATGAATGGATGCCAGGAAAGGAATCAATGGAGTTTGTTAGTTTGATCCCACCTCTGGCCACACCCAGAATTCCTGTAGATTCTGGTAGACATCTCATAACGTACAAGAAAAAAAAAAGGTCACGGAGCAAAGAGCTGAGTGGCGGAGCATTGCACCATGGGATATCTTCCCAGAAGGCTGAGCAGTTAATTCAAACAAGCACATAGCTTGGATACAACGATTAACAAGGAAAATACCTTAACCCGACATAACAAAGCAATGTGGCTGCACTTCTGTTTGATAAAGTTAAAAATCACTCTACTTAGAGTGAACAAAGTAATACGATGCAACATCCCTGTGTAGTCAAACTCTAAATGAGGGCTGGATTCTCAGGATCCAGCAGCTCCCCTTATGACCAGGTTTTCCACCAAAGTGCTGAGCTCTTCGGAAAATCTGCCCTGGGGGAAGATGCTGAGCATGTCTAAAAATATGGCTCTTAGTGACTTGCACCAGATCACATAGTAAGGATTCTAGTTCGGCCACTGGCATCCGTTCTAATCAATTAACTCCTTCTATGTTAACTAAAATGGGTAAAGGCTGTCATGATATTAAACCGTCAGTCACCTTACAAGCTTCATAATAGAAAATAATGGTCTTGGCAACACTATTTGAGCCATACTTTTTGACGAGTGATTTTAAAGAAAGATTAACATTTAATTTCCAAGTTTTAGAAACAAGCTTTTTAAATTATGGTGAATTTGTTTCTTTTACGTATTTCTACAACATATCTTAAAGAGGCCTTGGGAGTTCAAAATTGTAGGTCAGATTGTGATCTCTCTCCTTGCCTTGAATAGTACTTTACACCATGCCCTTGAAGTCAATAGGCCTACTTGTAGAGGAAGGTGCTACTCATTGTGAGTAAGGGTATTACAGTCTAGTTTTTAACTAGTAGCTTCCTCCAGGTTAGCAAATCTTTCTTAAAGATGTATTGTAAGGTGCTGAAAGCTGGAGAACACCCGTGACAGTGAACATACAGTAAATAGTAGAAGAGTCAGCAAATCTGCTTTAGGTGACATTACTTAATCCATGGGCACCGTTGAAATGGCACCATATCAGTGGATAATAATATCCTCCAATGTGACTGCACCTTTTCCATTACAAGTGAAGGCTTTGTTCTCCCTCTGGAAACCTTTGGCAGCTGTCTTGGAAAATGACAAAGTGAGGAACTCTCAGATGCACTGCATACAAAATGACAAAACTGTTGATCTGAAGTAGCAAAATTTAAGTTCTTGCCTGGCCAAGGCCATATGTACTGTAACGAACAAGAATGCTCTGCTCTGATCCATAAGAAAATCTTCTTCAGCCAATTGTTTGGATGGATTCCTACTCTAGGTGATTGTGTGCATGAGTGTATAGACACAGAACCTTTGAACAGCAGTAAGTAACAGAGTGGCAGGTTGGGGCTGTGCCTCATATCTCCCTGGGTGGATGCAGGGCATGGTGACATGCACAGGGAGTGCTTGCAGCCCAAAGACCATAGCTATTCAAAAACTACAAGCTCATGCACCCAAAGTGCATGCATCTAGTACAGTATGGACCTATGCAAACAGTCACCTTGAAAGAACAGTTACTATAATAAACGTTTTCCTCAAGGAGATGCACCCCAGAAATCTTTCTCCCAAAATACAACCTTGTAGGCACTTATTCAACATCTCTTTGAAACTCTCTCTTCTTTTACTCAGTTCTTCTTCGTATATTTGTGCACTTCTATCAGTCAAACCGAGAATACCTTTTCCATGTGCAAGTTACCTTAGTTACCACAAAAATTAAGCTTTAGTTACCAGAAAAAAAATTAAAAAAGGGTAGTGGACAGGATTCCTCAGCTATGGAAACAAAAATGCAATGGTTATAATGAGCTGGCATACAGGTGATGAGCACAATGATCATCTCACAGGGTGTGCAATGTCTTGCTCTCTCAATCTGTAACTATTTTATATAGTGGCTGGCACAAATTAGACTAACATGAGATTTCCTAAAAAACTTGTTTCTCTGAATATTTATCATTCTGAGAGTTATGCTATTCACCAAGAGATGGTGATAAATCTTGAGATTATACCATTTTCTTTCACTGTGTTGCATAAAATAGACATGTGTGAGAACAGTATTTAACAGTAAAAATGAGAGCATAATCATGTACAGTTAAGTTCTTGCCTCTCTACGAAGCTAACTGAGGCAAATCCAGCTCTGTAGTCAGTAGCAATCACACTAGTGCACAACTCAACAAGTTAAAAATTGGAGTTTGAGTGGTGGTGAACTCAAAAGTTTTATCCATAATGCACTGTCCCTAAGACAGATTTGTTAAATATTTGTTTCTTTTTGCCAGTGTCAAACAAGTGAGCCTCTTTACCTTAAACAAGAGTCCCTAAACTTACAAAGCATTGCATGGAGTTTCTGGCCCTGATTCAGGAAAGCTCTTGAACATGAGTTTAAGTTCCATCTATTTCAACAATACTTAAACACATGCTTAAAAGTGATTTTGTGAAACAGGGCCTTAGTTATGTGACCCCTATTTCAGCCAACAGGAAACACATCTAAAACCCTTCAGCATCTTTTTGATCCTGACTCCCATGCTTGTCTATGAATTTATGTCTATGTAACAGAAGCAGCAGATGATAGTATATACAGTAGACCCTCAGAGTTACAAACTGACCAGTCAACCACACACACCTCATTTGGAACCGGAAGTCCACAATCATGTAGGAGAGACCAAAAATGTAAATACTGTACAGCAATGTGATAAACTACTAAAAAATAAAGGGAAAGTTTAAAAAAGATTTGACAAGGTAAGGAAACTGTTTCTGTGCAGCAGCATTTTTCTTCTGCATAGTAACATTTTAAAGCTGTAGTAAGTTAATGTTGAGTTGTAAACGTTTTGTTCCATTACGAACAACCTCTATTCCCTGAGATGTTTGTAAATCTGAGGTTCTATTGTATAGCACATTTAGCAGTATTAAAAGAACTAAAAGTTCTAAGAGGATAAAATGATTGGAACCTTTGAGCAGTAACAGGTCTATCACCTGGGACAGACCCCATCATTCATAAAAAGCAGAAAAAAATTAAACAATAAATTTACTTTCACCCCAAGCCCACATGACATTTACAGCTGTTAAACAAACAAAATACGGAAGCTCCTCCAGATGAAAGTTCCCCTATGGATGAGAACTGCTCCAGTGGAAATATTCCAGTAGAGGGCTCCAAAGCAACAGCAAGTTTTCTTTGAAAAGCTTAACAGCACGACAGGAGACTTGAGCGTCAATTTTTTCAAAAAAAGTTAACATACATATATACAGCCAAGGTGAGTTAGAATCTCAACTAAAAAGTTTTGACCTTCAGCCATGAGAGCCTTTGAGAAAGTATCCTAGCTATAGTAAAGTGAATGAAAGCTTTTGGTTGTGTAAGAATATTCAAAAACTACAGCTGGTCAAAAAACAGTCAGGCTTTACATTCCAAATAAATAATATATTTTAGAAGTTTGCAATTTCCTGTAAAAAATTAAAATTTCAACCAAATCTACTCAAAATGTTGGATGGTATATAAATGTTGACTAAAATGCTGCACATCTTTTTGAATTCTTATCCCTTGGTAACTGACTAACAGTCTCTGTAGATCATGTTTTGGGCTATAATGAGAAAAGCACATATTATCCAGGAATAATGAGTCGGAGAATGGACTGCATACATTGTAGTATACATCATTCACTCAGTGCTGTTGTAAAATTATTCATGTCAAAAGTTGTAAACAAACCAAATTTTTAAAAAACCCATAATTTATTCTGAACGGTTTCTGTTGCACTCTGCCCCAAATGAGTTTGTAACTCTGTTATGAATAGGCTTTCCCTGTATTTATTTCTGTAGAGAAGCCATCTCCCATTAATCGGCATAGCTGACAACTGCACCAAACTGGCCTTTCTCAGTTTTCAGGAAGGCCTGTTTGGCCAAACATCAGCTATGCTGATTAATGAAACGTCTGCCTAAGGAAAGAAATAGAAGAAAGTCTTTTCATAACAACATTCCGAATTTTTCAAATTAAAAAATATGAAAATGGGATGGAGAACAGCAGATACTAAACAGAATTGTGTATTTCCCATATATCGCTACTGCAGACAAGTCTGTCACGCAGAGGGTGACCAGATAGCAAGTGTGAAAAATCGGAACGGGGTGAGGGGTAATAGGCCTCTATGAAAAAAAAACCCCAAATATCGGAACTATCCCTATAAAATCAGGACATCTGGTCATCCTAGTCACCCAGATTTATAAGAACAAAATTAAGTGGCCAATGTAGCACTGAACCAGGTAAAAATAATGTTTATATAAGCTTTTAGAGCCCTGGAAAGCTTTTTTTACAAGTTTACTCAACATACAATAGTCAGTCTGTTTATATTACAGATAGCAGAACTTTGATTAGTTGTTAGCAGCCAGGTTACATTAGAGGATTTTGTTCCCACAATTCCCAATCAAATTGATGGCCAACAAAACTGGAATCCTATTAATAAATAATCATGTACAGCTCTGAGATGTGCAACAGACATGATTTTAGATGAATGTGTGTTTGCTGACTGGCTCCAGGGCTTTCCACAAACCTTCAAAAGCCTTATATGGGAGCTCATGTAAATTGAGGAATAGTCACCTTTCCCATGCTTCACAAAATATATGGTAACAGGTCAGGTTTTGTTCAAGATGATTGAACCTACAGTGCTGCATTTTGAACTCTATGCCTGACCCTCCTTTTAATATTTTAACAAAAAATCAACATTACCTAACCTTATTATTCTACTCTCTTAAATGCTACCATCTCATTGTCGACTAGCTGGTATCTAGCATAGTAACATCTAAACAGTCGACTGGCAGAACAATGAATTTATCTGGGAAGATACTCCAAGGCTGTCACTCACAATATCATAAAAAAAAAATACTAACATCCAATATGGTAATTGGAATGCGTACCTTTCTATCTAGCACCCAGGGTTCAGATAATTTCTTCGTTTTTAATAGTCTGCGAGATTACTGAAAGGTTACTATTATATACTGGATATTGCAAGTCTATAGGCACAGAGCTTAAGTGTCATAGCTTATGATCAACTAAAATAAAAAAATATTGGGGGGCTAAAAGTCAAATCTCAAATGCACAAGATCTTTTCAACTGATCAGGGTAATTTTTGCCATAGTTTTTCAGTCAAAAGATAGGGATATTAACCAATTCAAAGTTATTAATTCCATAAATGGAAGCTAATGATAAAACAAAAACATGTTGCAGTTCTACATGCCACATAAGCATTATTTTACATTAACACATGTAGTCTGAGGACATCGCAATAGGCAGGCAAAAATGATCACCCCCATTTTACAGATGAGGAAAGCTAAGATGCAGCAAGGTTAAAGGACTTGCCCAAAGTCACACAAGGGGCTCCTGACTAAAGCTGGGTGAAATTTTTTGGAAATAAATGCAGATTCAGGTCAACCAACATTTCATGAATTCATGTCAGATTTGCCAAATTATTTCAGTAGAAAGAACAAAAAAAGGTAGAAAAAATTTGAAACATTTCATTTTGGATTCAAAAATGACTTTTCATTTTGAATTTTACTTCATCTTAATTTCTAAAAAGGTAAAAATCCCTCAAAAATGAAATGTTTTGGGTTGGCCTGAACTAAGCATTTCATTGGATCCAAAATATTTTTCCCCTGACTTTTTCAGGTCAGCCACCAAAACAAAAATCAGGAATTCACACAGCCCTAGTCCTGACTCTTGATGCTGAGCTTCACACGAGAAACCCTTTCTCACAGAATTCCCAGCAATGTAGCAATTCCTACCTGGCAGGAAGTTATCTTAACCATATTTCTCAAGATACCTCACGTTTGCTCTAATGAGCCCGAACAGAATGTGTACATCATCAAAGGTACAATGCACATTGGGAGTGGCTGTCTAGAATTCCTGCTTCTTCCTTGAGCCATGGTATTTAGGACAGAGTCTGGAGCCCTAAGTGCTTCAACATGCTTCTATCCCATGCTAGGGGAACAGGCAAGACTGCTGTCTCTCCTCCTCTGTAGGAAACAGGGACAGAATTTATTGATTCTATTTTCCTCAAGTGAAGAGGAGATTTTGGGGGCATAAATAAATAATTGGTATTTACAGGACTACATCTGGACAATAGCTTATTTGAACAGAAGGTGAAGAGACAGCCTCACTCCATCTTTCCTTATTATGGCCCTTGGAAACGTATATCAGAAGTAGAGCTGTATGAATAATGGATTATTTGGTTCATTGGAAATTTTTAAAAAAATTGTTTGGGGTCAAGCTAGACATTTTGTTTCAATTTTGACCATTTCTTACCTTTTAAAAAAAATAGGAAAATAAATTTTGAAACAGTCATTACAAAATTAGAAATAAAAAATGTTTCACATGGAAAATGTTGAAAAGAAACATTTTGCTTTTTTTTCCCAGAATTTTGGCGTTCCCCCCCCCAATAAAATGAACGTTTCAGGGTCAGCAAATCTGCATTTTTTGCCCCAAAAAAGCTTCGGCTTAAAAAGTTCACCCAGCTCTAATTAGAAGATGAGGAATCAGCACAGGAATTACCACAAAGCAAAGACTTCTGGTCACAATGCCGGAAAATGAGCACTTTAGATGACAGCATTAAAAAAAAAAAAAAAAAACAACTTCCAGCCTAACCCTGAAAAAAAAAACAACAACGTTATTTGGAAGCCCACTTCTATCTGTACGTGGAGAGTGCAGGTATCTACCTAGGATATTAGATTAACGGTGGGTGGGTGAGTGAAAGAGAGGCACCATTAGCTACCATGTCTCCACAATATCCATGCTGACCACAGATCTCACCTGCACTCTTATTAGTCCAACTTCCCCACAGTCATTTCTAATAATTTTGGCCAATTCAGGGGTGCAATTCAAAAGGTTAACCTTGATCTTTAAGGCCTAAACGGAAATGGTTTGGATTCCAGATACCTGAATGCTATTAGCCAGGATGGGTAAGGGATGGTGTCCCTAGCCTCTGTTTGTCAGAGGGTGGAGATGGATGGCAGGAGAGAGATCACTTGATCATTACCAGTTAGGTTCACTCGCCCGGCATTGGCCACTGTCGGCAGACAGGATACTGGGCTGTATGGACCTTTAGTCTAACCCAGTAAGGCCATTCTTACGTACTTAATGACAGCCTCTCTCCTGGTGTTTTGTTGTGACAGTTAAGGTCAGTTCATGATCTCTTGCTCACAGTCCCTTGATTTAACTAGATAAAAGCTGGAGGCAGGGTTTTCTTAACAGAGGACCCTCAAATCTGGAGTCCACTTATCCTGCAGGTATAAAACAGAGCCAGAGTGAAAGTCATCTCGGCACACAGGGTACGCACAGAACTGTATGTGCTACTTAGGTTCTTGAGTAGAATAGGGCCTTGCATGAGCATTTGGCACTAGGGCAAATTTCACCTCTTATGGGTATTTCATTGAACCAAGATCTATTATCTTAATTGTATATTGTTTTTATCTATGAGCTCCAAGACCTTGAAATGGATAAATCGTTTACTTCAATCCTTGTAAGAGGGTGGCAGATTCTTGGACTCTTCTGCTAAGTTATTCTAGTGCTTGAACCCTCCAGAGAGATGCACAGTGCTGAGTCACTCTAAAGCTAGGTCAGGTACACCCAAATAGCTCTAATCTTAGAGTATACGTGAAGCAGGAAATGAATAAAAAAAAATGCAGCTAGAACTAGAAGCAGCATCTGACAGGTCATGGAAGTTCAGTTATCTGTATTTGAGTCACCAAGAAAACCAAACCACAGAAATGGGTAAGTTTGAATTTTCACACAACACGAGTACACTCTGTACAGAGCAGGATGGGAGCACTTCCAGCTCAGCCCATGAAAAGGATCGTATCATATAGCATTCTGCTTCTTTAAAGCACTGTGAAGTACAAACACTGACTAATTAGCCATGATCTCATCTTAACTCTAGATTGGTGTATAGTGGTTAGTCTAACTGGGGACAAGTCTATCTATGCTACAAAATTAAGTCGACCTAAGTCAGGTCGATGTACAGCCCCCACAGTAATTACTACATTTTTTCATGTCCACACTATGCCCCCATGTCAGTGGTACGCATTCTCGCTAGGAGCACTTCCACCGATTTAACTGACAGTGTGGGGCATTGTGGGACACTGACAGACCTTATAGCACACACGGCTATGGGAAGTCAGAGAGGGTAGAAGCAATGGAGACAGTAAAGACTTTGACAAGACTTACCTCCACTATCAAAGGTTAAAATAAAATAAAATAACTATGTCCCCCTGGAACCATGGGCTCAAATCCTGTTATGGTCAACTTGACTTAGTTCCATGCAGTTAGTGTGGGGGGCTGGGAGGTCTTGTCTGCCCTCTTACATGGACATTAACGATCTCAGGTCACTTTTATAAGATTAGTCATTTGCTTTAGCCAAAATTTCTTCTTCCTCATCCGCTGGGCCTTATACTCTGAGCCAGTTGGTTGCTGCCCTCCACCCTAGAGGGACATTTAATTGGCAAGACCTGTATATCATTTCAAGAGCACTCTGATAAGCAAGGTACCAGGTAAATATATATTATAAAGAGATGCTTTCTGAAGCTGCTTAGGACAAGGTATTATCCTATCCTCGGAGGTTTAAGACTTGAAATTATTTTTGTTTGGAGGTGTAATATAGTATATCCCTCCCCTCCTTTCTTACTACTTTATAAATATTATCTTAGGGTCAGATTCGGATACTCTTACACATGTGGAATAGTACCTTATGCCACCAGTTTCTTAATGAAGCCAGAGAAGCCATTTGAAGAGTACAGTGCTATTCAGTATGAGTATCCAAATCTAACTTTGCATAACTCATTTTTGTATAGGCTTTGTCAAATTTATTTTTTAAGGAAATCTGTATATGGCTGTGGTATTTTTGGGGAAAAAAACTTCTAAAGTTTAAGGTGCTTTTCACCAAGTGTGTGATTGTAAACTTAGTTAAATTACAAACTTTGAGTGTGGGATGGGACAGACCTTTTAAAGCTGAACAGACTTACTTCTAAATAGAAATTTGCTGCTAATGATATTGGCTTTCAGCATTTCAGAACCTGTTATTTTTAGCACTAGGACTGCATCACTGCAGTCCATAACCACTCACAGCACCACAATTATACCCACCAAATGTCAGCTTTCATTTACCCATCCACCTGTGGTTTTATTAAAAAAAAGTCTCAGCTAGTAAATGTTTTCCTAAATACCTTTAACAATGTGCTTATTGTGACAGAACAAAGTGTGTTCTGTGCAGTCTTTCAATATATAAAAGTACCACTTTACTTTAAAGGTGTGGATGCTTCTTAACTCCAAGCCCAACATTATATTTACTGATGAATGGGCAGGTAATTCTTTTCCTCCATATAAATCCTAAAGTGAAGTTTGTCACGCATGTTGGCGTCAGAGTTAATATTCTGTAGGGCATTTATCTTTTACTATCCATACACAATCAAAAATGACAAACTACTTGGCTAAATATGGAGTTACAGATTGACCTAAAGTACAAAGTCAAGTTGTCTTTTGAGACTTTCCGTGTCTCCTGGTTTTATCTAGATTGAAAATACCACAATAAAGGTTTAGTCTTATGATAGTGTTGTACATTCACTTTTGATCAAAACGGACAAGTCAATGTACTGTACAAAATTTGGCCTGGTTCATGCTTTGTCCAAATAGATTTTCCTACCAAAGTTTTTACTCTTTCAGCCAGTTATGTACTCAGGGCTTGTCTTCACTACCAGGGTAAGTCGACCTAAGTTACTCTACTCCAGCTACGTGAATAATGTAGCTGGAGTCTACAGAGCTTAGGTCGACTTACCTCGGTGTCTTCACTGCACTGTGGCAATGGGAGACACTCTCCAGTCAACCTACCTTACTCTTCTCAGGGAGCTAGAGTACCAGAGACAACCAGAAAATGCTCAGCCATTGATTTAGCAGGTCTTCACTAGACCTGCTAAATTGACACCCATTGCATTCATTGCAGCAGCGTTGATCTCCCCAGCAGTGAAGACAAGCCCTGAGACTCAGACTTTAAGACCAGAAGGGATTGTCATGTTCATCTAGACTGACCTCCTGTACATCGCCGACCATAGACCCTCACTCACCCACTCCTGTAATAGGCCCATAACCTCTGGCTGAGTTACTTAAGTCCTCAAATCTTGATTTAAGACATCGAGTTACAGAGAATCCACCATTCATCTAGTTCAAACCAGCAAGTAACCTGTGCCCCCTGATCAGAGAAAAGCAAATAACCTCCAGGGTCTCTGCCTATCTGACCTAGAGAAAATTCCTTCCCAATCCCAAATATGGCAATCAGTCAGACCCTGAGCATGCATGAGTGAGACCCAGCAGACACACACCCAGGAAAGAATTCTCTGTAGTAACTCAGATCCTTCCCCATCTAATGTCCCATCTGCAGCAATAGGAAATATTTGCAAATCTCTCACCTCAACCCCGACTGACACCAACTCTCACCTCAGAGCCCTCTCACCCACCCACCCAATACCAACTCTCAACTCAGAGCAACCTCCAAAAATTATACACTTGGGCTCAATCAGAACAAGTGCCTCAACCTGTATCTCATTCACTATCTTGTTGTTGAGATTCTTCCTGGTGCAATACCATTATCAAATACAAGATGCCTGCAGGCCTCAGCATGGTTATGATTGCAAGCAGTTAAGAAGTCACGTACAAGCATCAAATAAGAACACTGGAGGCATGGTTTCTAGCTGAGAATAATTTAAAAGAAACTTTCTTCTAAGTGTCTGTATTCCAGGTAAAGAAAATGTGACAATCCAGTGGTGGGCTGGAACAACTTTCAGCAGTTAAAAAAAAAAAAAAAAAGTTGTTCTAGCTATATATACCAAGGTTTGTAAAGTGAATTCTCCCTCCTCATATCTCTTTACAAAGACCCCATAGAAACAGAACAAAAGAAACATCTAGTTGCCACGATATCATAGATTATCTGATGACTTTGTATGATTTTTTTAAGCAAAATTTAGGTTGTCTTGTTTAGATCTGAGAATTGCAACACTTGGTTCATACCTGAATCTCATGAAATCCTTTCACACAGAAGAACAAAAGTGGCTAGCCTCTTTAGATTTTAAACTCCTCCAGGCAGGGACCTTGTCTTTATAACCTGTTAAGAAAGTACCCAGCACACTGTTGTCCTATATAAGTAACAATCACAATATTTGAATTTTCAGTGGTCTTTAAGAATCCTGCTTCCCCAGAGCTAGCAAAAACCAGTTGTTCCAGGCGTGGCCATGCAAAGAGAAAGAGCTTCTCGAGTCCTGATCCATAGCATAAATAAAGCCATTCGGAAAGAAAAGGCCATTGAAAAACAGTAACAAATGGAACACCACATGAAACAAAGGACATCAAATATCTGGGTATTAACTTGGTCTGGGTATCTAGGAGCCAGGTAGATGAATATCATGCCTATTGTACAAGGCCACAAGTGGGAGAGCAATAAGTGACAAGCCAGGAATTGTTAGCAGCAATTATCGGTATATTTTCTGAAGCGGAAAGTTTGAGCGATTAGCTATTGTTCTAGTAAGCAACTTTCAGAGAGGTAGTAGTCAGAAGGTCACAGACAGGTAATTCAGCACCCTGTATCTGCAGAAAGAACAGCCTTTTTACTAAGCTTTAATGATAAAAAAAGTATTACAGTTAGTCCAATCTATGCTTTTTACATTCAAGGCTGAGCTGGAGAATAAACAGCTCTTGCCTTTACTTCCTGTTTTAGGCAGAAGTTCTTTGACTTGGGAGGCAGCACTCCCAATGCAGCCAGGGAAGTGATCGTCAATCTCTACCCAATGAGATGAGGTTTCTCTCCCAGATTGTTCCCAATATATAGTATTTAAAAATCTTGAATCAACCCGCACACCCCACCCCCGCCATTAGATTGTTAAGATAAGTGTTGGGCCATTTACATTTGCCTCCTGGCTTTTGAGCCTTTAATGTGCAGTCTAGTTACAGTTTAAAGCTCTTCTTTGAAACCACAAGGGCTAGGAACTTATTTCTTAAAAAATGAAAACATATTCTCACCTAGTCACAAACCTTCAGGAGCTGGGGCTTTAAGAAACACATTAAATATTGACAGACTCATGATAAAATTGTGAGAGTTGGCAATACTGGTGAGACCAATATATATAATAAAATATTGCATCTAGCACTCTGCTATAGATTACTTGTGGCTTAGATTTTGCAGGTATAATATAAACAGAGCTCTGCCACCTTGACTGTATAGGCCCAGGTGCTGGGGGTGTGGCAGCACCCCATGGCTTCAAATAGCTTCTATCATATACATGGTTCACAATTTGCTTCATTGGCTCTGAGCACACCCACAATACAAATTGCTGCAGCACCATTATATGTAGGAGAGAGATTTGTAGGAGTACTGCTGTGGAATGGAGCCAAAGGAACCAGATAGAATGACTAGGAGCCATGCTGCTGATTGGGAGAGGAGGTGGCAGCTGTGGTCTCGCTTGCCAGATGTTTATGTTGCACAGGAAACTACCGTGAGATTTGTCTGGCTGGCTCAAGTTGTTGCTGCATGAGTGAGAGGCAGACTTAGAGAAATAGTTTGCAAGGATCAGTCTGAAGTGTGGGCCCAATGGAATGTTCAGACTGACTAAGTGAAACCAAAGCAAGAGAATTCTTATTTGTAGCAAACCCCCTCATCTATTTTACGGCAGTTTTTGCTCTCCTACCTCCCTTTATTAGGACATGAACTGAAGGGAATAAAAATAAATAAAATGGGAGAACCTAAGTGAGATCTGACAGTGCAGAAAGGATTCAGATCCAGTAGTGGAATCTATAACATCTTCTGTTACTAAATATATGGCATCATTTGGAGTATATTATTTATTCATATAACATTGGTAACAGTACTTTACAAAACACATGTATAGGAAAGAGCACCTGCCTGAGTTTACAATCTAATTCAATCATAAAAAGAGAGTAACTGTTCATGGACAGGAGGACATGGAGACAGTAAGGACAATGACATACGAAGGATTCATCAGAGAACTGGGCTTTAAGGAAAGTGTGGTGCATCAGGCATCCGCTGCCCTCTACTGGAAGCCACAATGCCTTGGCACACCCTGCCCTAAAAAAGGTATCCTGCTGGAAGTTAGTCTCTAAGGTGCCACAAGTACGCCTGTTCTTTTTGCGGATACAGACTAACACGGCTGCTACTCTGAAACCTGCTGGAAGAGAAGTGCAGTGAGTTCAGACCTCCAGGGCATAGTTACCCGTTTATCATGATCAACTGCAGACAGAACCAGCGACAGTTAGTCTTCTGGCATCTTGAAAGGGCCAGGAGCAGGCAGATATCAACCAGGGACCAGCAGGCCAGATTTAAAAAGGACTGGCAACTTTTACTAGGGGTCAGTGCTAAGCAAAGCCAGGACACGTAAGGAAAGCTCTCCTTGTCCTAACCAAGTGACCTGGCCTAGTCAGGGGCCCAATCTTGACACCACGGGCCTTGGATACCTATGAAGGACTAGTGTTTATATTATGAACTTTAATGCCTGGGAACGATTCTGAGTTGAGATTTTATTTGTTTTCTGTAAACCCCAGAAGGGGACTGGATTGAGTGCTGACCTGTCTGGAGGATTAGGCCTCAGAAACAATAGATCTTTGTGGTGCTAGAGTGAAAGACTCTTGCAATACCATGTCCTGCCACAAAGGCGGTGCTCTGGTGTGAGTGCATGCCAAACAAAGATTTGAAGAAAGTGAAACAAGGCAATTAAACATGAAATGGAAAAATTTTCCATGATGAAAATGGGAGAAAAGACGAGAAGGAAACAGGACTGGGCGGGTATAAAAGGAAACAAGTAGAAATGCAAGAAACGCATGCAGGTTAATTTGATTCAGAGAGATTAAGGGCTTATCCATCCTCAGCACAACCATATCAGGGAATCTGGTTACAATACCCAGTTACAACCAGGCTTTTAATTTGTGAAGTGGGCTCAATGGTACCCATATTTCATAGCTTTAGCCCGGTTAGGTTACACAGTGATAAACCCCAGCCTACTAAAAGGTACCATAGGAACAACTGAGCTCCAGTTCAAGAGGACAGCAGCATATTTCATATGCTCCTGGCTTCACCTTGTCCATCTAAGAGCCTTTAGCATGCCCATCAGTCAAATGAGAGATATTTTAAAGGAGCGCTTAGGTTATGAATATCAAAACCTAGCTGTTGTACAACCTATTTAAATGCTGAAAGGAGTAACTTTACAACAAAGACTGTTTTTTCCAATTACAAATGTTCAGTTATCCAAACCTAGCTGGTGTCAACTCATTTTAAACTTTCGCTGGGGTAGCCATGTGGTCCAGCCATCATACACATCTCACACAACAATATGAAAGCACCCTTCCCTCCCCCAACACTACCCTCTATGAGATACTCGTCCCCAACAGCTCTATCCACTAAGCCAAAATGCTCTAGGGCAAGAAGCCAACACTCAAGCAAATGAGGAAAAAGGAAATCCCTTGCATCATAAGATTCTTTTGCCAAAACTGTCTGCAAGTTATGTTCTTCAGAATATAAAGTTCACAGCCTACTTCGCTTAAAAAAATACAAGCAAAACTTCCTGGGCTTTGACCCAGAATAGACTTGAATATCCTCCTTGTGTCTGGTACAAAACAGGGGAATAGTTAAGTGACAGCCAAAAGTTTCCAGGCACAGACAGTACCTACTACTCTTGCATTCACTTTGGCCTGGTCTACACTACAAAGTTAAGTCGACGCAAGCCATCTCGTGTCAACTTTCAGCTTAGACCTATGAACAATTAGGTTATCTCCCATCCAGAGCTGGATTTACACCTTATGCGGCCCTAGGCACAGCATCTTCTCACACACACTCACGCCTCCCCATGTGGCCTTGCCTGGAGCTCCCCATCTCCTCTCTATGTGGCAGTGCCTGGAGCCTGCCTCCCGTGTCCCCATGTGGCCCTGTGACCCCGCAAATGTACTGCAAATGTCACCTAAGAGGAGGGGGCATAACATGAGACAACAGGGGTGGCTCCAGGCACCAGCACGTCAAGCGCGTGCTTGTGGAGGCAAGTGGCGGGGGGCACTCTGCTGGTCGCTGCCAGGGCAGCAGGCAGGTTGCCTTCAGCGGCATGCCTGCAGAGGGTCCGCTGGTCCCACTGCTTCAGCGAACCTCCCGCAGGTGTGCCGCTGAATCCGCGGGACCAGGGATCTCCCGCAGGCAAGCTGCCCAGGGCAGCCTGCCTGCAGTGCTTGGGGCGGCAAAATACCTAGAGCCGCCCCTGTGAGACAAGCAGCATGTGGGGCGTCTCGGCAGGGGGTGGGGCAGACCAGGAAGCTCTCTCTATCCTGAGAACTCCTGAGCAGTGCAGCCATCAGCAGCAGGGCAGCAAAATAGCCCCAAATACCACTGCTGCTAAAAAAACCCAGCACATGACAGCTAAAAATAGCCCAATTGGGCTAGAAAAAAAAATCACATACTTGGCAACCTTAGGCCTGCCCCTAGAATGCCGGCACCTTGAGGTGTCTGCCTGCTGTGCCTAACTGGAAATCCAACCCTGCTCCCACCAACATGAATGCCCTGTTACACCAATATAATCACACCTCCACGAGCAGTGTTGAGCCACAGTGAATGTATGTCGGTCAATGCAGAGTGAATATAGACACTATGTTACCTATGTCAACCCAAACAGTCCTCCAGCTGCTGTCCCACAACACCTGACACCAACTGCTCTGGTCACCCTGGCCCCCCTTTAAGATGCTGCGAATTTTAAAATTCCTTTTCCCCCGATTGTCCAGCTGAATGAGTGCACCTAGCAGTTCTCCAGTGTTGTGTGCCATTGCCCACGCAACCATGCTGGCTACACACTCCAGATGCACTCCTGCCTGGAGTAGACCGGAGATATTGGACCTCTTGGCCTATTACTCCTGAGGGGATTCTGCACCAAAAAATAAAAATTCTGTGCAGTGTTCTAAAATGCTGCATATTTTTCTTGATAATAAATAAATGTGGAGGCTCCAGCATGGTAGCGGAGAGCACAGGCCACTGGTGGCATGGAGGTGGGAAGATCACCCTGCAGCTTCACCTACACTGACCTGCGAGAGCCACAGTTGATGCATGCGTTGCTACTATGAACATCAGTTTTCCTTTCCCTTTTTATTTATTAAGGTTCCAAAAAATTTTAAAGTGAAAATGCATTTACTATTTATGTTCTTCAGATTGTTTGTTAGGTGGCTGCTTTCGAAATTGAATAAAAAACCCTTTTATTTTGAAAGTGATTAATCTTTATTAGTTTAAAACACATGGTTTAAAATGCCTGCTGGCAGTAAAAGTAATGGTGTTGTCCACTCACAACCCACAGGATCAGTGCCAAACAGCACAGTCATCATAAACATACAGCAAGCATCTCAACATGAATAGGTGCACTGCTAGTGATACAGGCACAGATATACACCAAGCACCACACAATTCCTAACAGGCCCCTGAACTGCAGCACCAGGTTGACCACAGAACACCACAGCACCTTATTGTAGCTTGCTGTGACAGTGACATTTCAATGCCTCCCCCCAAGCTTGTCTTCCCGGACCAGCCGCCCCCGCCCCCAAAGCTCATCTGATAGCCCTTGTGCTTGGCTGTTCAAACTCAGCAGACAGCTGCTCCACCTCCACCAGTGGTAAGTTCCCCCCCCCCCCCCGCTTGCTTCATAAATATTACGCAGGACACAACAGGCAGCTATAACACTGGGATATTTTTCACATTGGGTTCTGATGTGGTGAATAAACAATGCCATCACCCTTTCAGTCTACCAAAAGCACATTTAACAATCATTCTGCACCTGCAGAGCCTGTAGTTGAATCTCTCCTTCGTGTCAAGGTGGCCAACGTACGGCTTCATTAGCCAGAAGAGTAATGGTAGGCAGGATCTCCCAATAACACTATTGGCATTTCAACATTGCCAATGGTAATCCACCTGTCAGGGAAGAAAATCACTGCCTGTAGCTTTCTGAACAGTCTTGTACTCTTAAAGATGCAAGTGACACTGATGTCAATGAAGAGTCCCCAGTGATCCACCAGTACTTGCATAACCATTGAAAAGTAGCCCTTCCTGTTGATATACTCTGGGGCAAGGTGCTCTGGGGCAAAAATAGGGATGCACATGCCATCTATTGCTCCACTGCTGTTTGGGAACCTCATAGCTGCAAAGCCATCCACTAGGTCTCGCACATTGCTGAGAGTCACAGCCCTGCATAGCAGGAGACAATTAATGGCTCTGCACACTTGCATGACTACAGCCCCCACCATGGATTTTTCCCCAACTCCAAAATGACTTCCTACTGACTGATCGTAATCTGTCACTGCAAATTTCCACAATATGATTACCACTCGCTTCTCCACTGTCTGTGCAGCTCTCGGTCTGGTGTAGGGTGACCAGACAGCAAATATGAAAAATTGGGACAAGGGGTGGGGTGGTAATAGAAGCCTATATAAGGAAAAGATCCAAAAATCGGGACTGTCCCTATAAAATCGGGACATCTGGTCGCCCTAGTCTGGTGTCCGTGTTGGGGTGAGCTCCGCACACAGATCCAGGAATGTGTCCTTGTGCATCTGAAAGTTCTGTAGCCACTGCTTATCATCCCAACCCTGCATTACAATGTGATCTGACCAGTCAGTGCTTTGGGCATAAAACCAAAGCAACTAATAGCAGAAAGTCATATTTGCTCCTCTGCTGCTCTTGGATTCTGAAGTAATATTTGGGAGCCCTCATATTTGGGAGCCAAGGAAATGCATTGGCTTTTCAAATGATGGCACCATTCAATAGTAGGAGATCCTGACAATCCGGGTGCATTTATAATTTAAAAACAAGAGAAATAACAGTATTCATAAAACTTAAACTCCACCCCACAGAAAACAGTCAGCCCACTCGAGGTAATTGAGCTCCGGAAAAGCCTATGTCAACAGACAAGCTTTGCAGTATGCCCTGTAGGTCAAGTAACTGGGAGAACAAATTCCAAAATCAAGCTTGCCTAACTTCCAGCTCACACAAGGCCTTACATGAGGTGAACTGAGGCGGCTGCCTCAGGTGCCAGACTTGGGAGGGTGGGGGGAAAATAGGACCCAGAGTGCAGAAAATTGTGTCTGCTGCTGGTGCATATGCATTCTCTCTGCTCTAGAAGCACAGAGATGGTGGAGTGCTGTGCTGGAGGAAGGAGGGCACAAGAGACATAACAGGCAGGTAGGAGAAAAGGTGAGAGGGAATAACAGAAAGCAGCAGGAGCTGCAGGGAGAGAGAGAAGGAGCAAACTCTTATGTACCTCTCTAGAACCCCCAGGAGCCTGGACTGATTAACACCAGCTTCTCAGGGAGCTTCCTGTTTCCTGCTGCTTCCCTGAACCCACTTGAGGAGAACAGGCAGTCAACTGAAGTAGTAGGAGTCAGTTAGGCCCTTAAGACGCTGATACCTTCCCTCACTCAGGCCCTGCTTATTTGTCCCCTTCAATTGAGTGTTGAGAGCCACTATAGCTGGCACAGAACAGCAGTCATGAGTGAAAGAAGGAAACGCCCCTCTGGGGCAGCGTTCAGAAAAAGAAAAAAAGTAAAGGAAGCTTTTCTATCTAAGCAGGAAGGAGCTCTCCTGAGATACAAAGACACAAATGTTCATGGTGAGCCTTCCAGCCCCAGTGAGGATGTGAGTGGTGAGGAGATGCCTGATCTTCCAGTTAATCAGAGTGCGGGTAACCTGGCAGCTACTGCAGCATCCGTATCTCCATCTCAAATGGACGTAACCAGGCACATTCCTGAAGAAAAGTGTAGATCAGAGAAGAGTGTGGTGGAGGCACAAGAAACAGCTGCTGCTGAGTTTAGTTCCTTAAGTCTAGATGATCCAGGACTATGGACCCACTTGAGCAGTAGCCTGAGGGACTTCCTTGTCCTGCATGGGCCACAGCAAGTGAAAAACTTCATGTTCCCCAAAGACAATGAAAATAGAAGTTTCCATCCAACACATTACTGGCGTGAAAACTCCAATGGTGATAAAGTGGAGAGGCCATGGCTTATGTACTCAAAAATCCATGTTTTTGTTGCAAACTCTTCCAGTCTAATGTTCCAGCCACATTGGGCTCTACAGGAATAAAGGACTGGAAAAATCTGGCTAGAAATCTGGCATGCCATGAGAAGGCAGCAAATCACCAGAGACCATTCCATAGGTGGAAAGAGCTTGAGATGAGACTATGGTTAAAGGCCGCCATAGATGATCAGCATCAAGAGAAGATTGCATCAAAGTCTCTTTACTGGCAAAATGTTCTGAAAAGGTTCATTGCCATTGTGATAATGCTTGCTACCCAAAACCTAGCACTGCATGGCACTTCAGATCAGCTGTACGTGCCAAACAATGGAAACTTCCTTAAAATTGTGGAGCTGATGGCTGAGTTTGATGCTGTACTCTAGGAGCATCTAAGAAGAGTCACCACCCAAGAAATGTACTGTGACAAAGTTCCTCCTCTACCTTGGTGGGTCCTGCACTTATTGGCAGATTTTCTCACCTCAGTGATCTTCCCCACAGTCTGGGTCAACTCCTCCTGTGTCGATCAGGAGTTGAGAGGTTTGGGGGGAATCTGGGCCCGCCCTCTACTCCGGGTTCCAGCCCAGGGCCCTATGGATTGCAGCTGTCTATAGTGCCTCCTGTAACAGCTTCATGACAGCTACAACTCCCTGGGCTACTTCCCCATGGCCTCCTCCAAACACCTTCTTTATCCTCACCACAGGACCTTCCTCCTGGTGTCTGATAACGCTTGTACTCCTTAGTCCTCCAGCAGCACTCACTCTCACTCTCAGCTCCTTGTGCCTCTTGCTCCCAGCTCCTCACACGCACTTCCTCTCCTCTGGCTCCCCACTCCTTGACTGGAGTGAGCTCCTTTTTAAACCCAGGTGCCCTGATTAGCCTGCCTTGATTAGCTGCAGGTGATCTAATCAGCCTGTCTGCTTTAATTGGTTCTAGCAGGTTCCTGATTACTCTAGTGCAGTCCCTGCTCTGGTCACTCAGGGAACAGAAAAGTACTCATCCAGTGACCAGTATATTTGCCCTCTACCAGACTCCTGTACCCCACTGGTCTGGTTCTGTCACAGTACATACACCACTACCTTGGAAAAACTATTCAAAATGAGATCAGACAGTTACTGGCAACAAAAGTCAAACAGAAGATTGTGGCAAATCTGAAGTCAGCAAGATATTACTCTGTTATTCTGGGTTGCACACCTGACATCAGCCATACGGAACAAATTACTTTAATGGTGCATTTTGTAACAACAATAACAGAACCTAGTGAAAATGTCCCTGCAATGGTGACTGTCAGAGAGCATTTTCTAGAATTTATTGACATTGATGATACTACAGGAGCTGGTATGACAAATGTGCTTCTTAAAAAGCTGGAAGATACGGGAATTGCAATAACTGACATGAGAGATCAGGGCTACGATAATGGTGCCAACATGAGAAGAAAGAATAGAGGAGTGCAGACACAAATCCGACAGTTAAACCCTATGCTTTTTTTGTCCCATGCAGTTCTCATTCATTGAGCTTGGTGGTCACTGATGCAGCATCAGCTTCTAGTTAGGCTGCTGAATTTTTTAATATAATTCAAAGTGTCTATGTATTTTTCTCTGCATCAACTCATCAATGGCAAATTTTGAAGCAACATCTGGGAACATTATCTCTGACACTGAAACCACTGAGTGCCACATGATGGGAAAGTCGAGTGGAGGTGATAAAGCCTATCAAACACCAAATTGAGATGATAAATGATGCCATAGCTGCCATTATGGAGGATAATGCTATGACAGGAACTGTTCATGGGAGAACAGTGGCAGAGGGAAATCGAATCACCAGAAACATACATAACTTAAAATTTTTGTGTGGCTTAGTGTTGTGGCATGACATACTGTTTGAAATAAATGTTGTAAGCAAGAGACTCCAAGGTGTTGACCTTAATATGTCTGGAGCAATGGAACAACTGGACAAAGCAAAGTCATACCTACAGTCTTACCAGTCAGATGAGGGATTTCAAAATGTTCTGCAGAGTACACAGAAGTTGGCAGAGGAACTTCACACTGAAGTTATTTTCCCACCCATTCAAGAATACAAGAGTCACCAACGAAGATAACATTTTGATTATGAGGCATGGGATAATCCCATAAGAGACCCCAAACAACAATTCAATGTTGAATTCTTTAACCAGGTGCTAGTTTGTGCAATACAGGCAGTTGAAGAATGCTTCATGCAGCTCAAGGAACACAGCAGTATATTTAGGATGTGGTATGATATTCTAAAACTTCACACTATACCTGAAGAAGACCTACACCAGCAATGCAGGGCACTAGAGACAGTGTTGACACATGATGACATGCACAATATTGATGCGAGTGATTTAGGTGATGAACTAAAAGCCCTTTCAAAAAACATTTCTGCAGGATCAACTCCAAAGGCTGTTCTGGAATATACACTTCTACCCCGATATAATGCGACCCGATATAACATGGGTTTGCCTATAGCGCGGTATCCCCGGGGCTCCAGCAGTAGGGCTTGGCCGGCGCTTTAAAGGGCCTGGGGCTCCGGCTGCTGTGGGAGCCCTGGGCCATTTAAATTACCGCTGGAGCCCTGCCACCGCTACCCCGATATAACAGGGTTTCACCTATAACGCGGTAGGGATTTTTGGCTCCCGAGGATCGTGTTATATCAGGATAGAGGTGTATGTGCACAAATATGACGACCACCCTCTTTCCAAATGCTTTTGTTGCTCTGCACATACTTTTAACACTTCCTGTAACAGTTGCCATTGGAGAATTCAGCTTCTCCAAGCTGAAGTTAATAAAAACATGTCTATGCTCCACAGTGGCACAGGAGAGGCTGGTCAGCCTTGCAACTATCTCAATAGAGCATGATCTGGCCCAGACTGTGGACCTTCAGGAAGCAGTTCAAATCTTTGCAACCAAGAAGGCACAGAAAGCACCACTTTGATTATTCAAACAGATAAAAATGCCAGTGTTTACTATGCAGACAAGAAAAGTTACACTTGCTGTTCAGGCATTTGAAAGTTAAGTGTTATTTAAAATTTTTGAACAAGGCATTTTAAGTTGTTTGTTCTCCTTTATTGGGGTAGGTAGCAGAGCAGTACCATGAGAGGAGTAGAACAGGAAGAAGGCAGAACTGAGACCTTTCAAAGTTTTGGCCCAGGCAAAGGGGCATGGGGGTGTCATTTGAGCTCCCCGCCTCAGCTGCCAAACTGTTTTTGGCCGGTCCTGACTGAAAAGTCCCAGCCTGACACACCACAGACTTCAAATCTAGGGACTGTTAGCAAGAAAGCGTTCCAGCTACAAAGCAAAGGTATATGCTCTGCTCCATAGGTACACCACTGATCATGCAGGCCTCTGCAGCAGCAGAAGTTTCCAAGGAGTCTTGAAAAGCAGCCCTGTGGTGTTAACAGTCAAAGAATCATAGAACTGGTAGGGCTAGAAGGGACCTCAAGAAATCTGAGACAGGACCAAGTAAACCTACACAATCCCTGACAGGTATTTGTCCAACCTGTTCTTAGAAACTTCTAATGACTGTGATTCTACAGCCTCTCTTAGAAGCCTATTCCAGAGTTTCACTACCCTCATAGTTAGAAAGATGTTCCTAATATCTAACCTAAAACTCCCTTGCTCCAGATTAAGCCTATTACTCCTTGTCCTACCTCCAACTGTTTTCCATGTCCACTGATCACAGTCCACTTTATAACAGCCCTTAGCATATTTGAGGACTTATCAGGTCCTCTAGACCACACCTCAACATGCCCAGTTCTTTTCAGTCTTTCCTCCAAGGTCAGGTTTTCTAAACCATTTTTCATTTTTGTTGCTTTCCTCTGTACTCGCTCCAATTTATGCACATCTTGTCAAAAGTATGGCACCCAGAACTCCAGCTGAGGCCTCACTATTGCTGAGTAGAGTGAGACAATTGCCTCCTGTGTCTTACATATGACACTCCTGTTAATAAGCCCCAGAATATTAGCCTTTTTTCACAACTGCATCACGTTGCTGACTCATTCAATCTGTGATCCACTATAACCCCCAGAAGGATTCTTTTCAGCCATACTACCACCTATCCTGTTATTCCCCATTTTATGTGTGTTTGATTTTTCCTTCCTTATGAAGTTTGTGCCAGGTTGACTACATCACTATTCAATGTATCAAATTAGATTTGAGAATCACTATCATATGCTAATTATGGGCTTCTCTTCAGCAGACTGATACTGGTACCAAAGTTAATTCTATTTAATGGGCAAGAAAGTCTCATTCTAGTGGCAGGAAACGTAAGTGCTTCAGAATACCAGAGCTGATTGAAAATGTAAAATACCTTTTGTGAAAAAAATAACATTTCTAAGTCATTTCTGGTCTGCAGATTCTGAAAAACAGTTGATTTTGTTTCTTTAAAAAAATTATTTCCCAATATTCTTCTTATTCCTATTTTCTTCCCTTCCCCTTTTTTTCCCCACTGTAAAAGGAATGGGAGTAAGAAAAGAGAATAAACTGAAAATACTTCCCCCACCCCCTTTTCCAGTTTTGTCCACAAAAGTGAAAAATCTTCCAGAAAACACAACTTTTTCATGAACATTTCCAATTTTGAAAAAAGGCCACTTTTTTCTGCTACAGAAAAATTGTTCACAAAATTTGAATGGACTCTTCTGCTATTGCTACCTTTAAAAATGCTATTATATATTTCACAATTTTTTAGCACAGAATACGACAAATATCAGAAAGGTCTTCCAGGCCCTTTTGAATGTTTAATCTTTGGCATTAGCTATAAATATATCCCATAGATATGGACGTCTAATGACGTCCAGAGATATGTATAAAACTATTTGTTTTAAATGGATTTGGTTTGGCCCTGCCTTTAAGGTAGGGATGTTTGACCTTTATGTGAAGGCAGCTTCTGAGGCTTCACTGAACCCTTTATTAAGAATAAAAACGGCACCAAAAATACCAGAAACAACTAATCTATTTTAAAAAACTGCTCAGTTCTAAATGACAGCTGTCTTTACATTTAAAGGTATGCGGTATCGATTTCATAGAAACTCCACACTGCATGGTTGAAATAAGATCAGGCTCAAAGCATCCCCAGAAATTTCACACTTTGGAATATGAAAAAGACAGCCACAATGGATTACTCCACCAAATCTAAGAAACTATGGTAAACTCTTAGCTCTGCAGATACAAATGAAAAATAGTAAAGTACATACTGTCCTTAAAGACAAATCTTAAAATAAAATACAAAAACATAACTCTCTAGGGTGTCCATTTGCCATACATATAGATACACACTCAGGTATGTTGTTGGCACTCAACTATCCAGCTCAGGTGAGCGTACAGCAGATGAACACCTATCCTGTCATCGTGTGCTACAATTCACATGTAAGAGTTCTTCCTAGTGCTGTTTAAATACACAACAGTGAAAACTCTGACGTAAGCAACCTTTGTTTCTTCCTCAACAGATTTGTAACATAAACTCATTGACCTATAAATATTTAATGCACAGCTCCTAGCATTGTTTTCCCCAAACCAATACACGCCTCCTTTTATTGAGATGGAGCTTTAAAAATTGTGCTGTGTCGGAGTGACTTTTCACTAGGAGTTCCCAAAATAGGCAAGGAAACATACATAACATATTCAGGTCCACTGCAAACGTGTGGGTTTGCATCACTGTTTGTAACTCCTGGAGTTTTTCCATCTTGAGGGGGGGAAACTGAGTTTCTTCCATGTGATTTATCCACAGAAGTGAATACCAGGTCTATTCAGTAAGGCCAATATTTTCAGAAATGGCCATGAATTTTAGATGCCCAATCTCAGACACGTTTTCCTTGATTTTCAGAGCTCCAGGGATGCAAGTTATCAGCACCTCTGGAAACCTGGCACAAGATGTTTCAAACAGGCATCCCAAAAGTAACAAACACTTTGGAAAATTTTGCAGTGTGACTACTAGGTGTGTTCATTCGGTGTGTGACTATTGAAAAATGTAGCCTTCAACACAGAATAGGTTAGATAATGAAGGCACCTCTCTGTTGTTGCATGTGTCAAACTATTGGTAACCATATATACAACCCAACATATGGCAGATAAAAGAAGGCAGGGTGGCAGTAAAACAACATTTTAAACAACACGGAAACAGACTTGAGTATCTAAGTGGAAGAAACAAGCTTGGAGATAGGTTATGGATTTGTTACAGGCCTGCTTTTAAAACTCCACCATCTAGTTATTTGTCATGATTTCACAGATTATTAATTATTTGTATTACCATATTGCCTAGGAACTAGGACCTCACTGGGCTAGGTGCTATATAAAGAAAAAACAAAAATACGGACCCTGTCCCAAAGAGTTTACAATCTCAGCATAAAACAAGACACAATAGAGAGATAAAGACAAGACCGGGGAGCATAAGGAAAGAACATGACATTACTCGTCAGTACAATAAGCAGTGGACTCAATGCATCTTCAGCCTAACCGTTGCCAAATTTTTTCTAGGCATCACAGCAAAGGAGAGTTTTAAGGAGCGATTTGAAGGAGGATAAGCAGGTAGTTTTGTGGATGATGAATACATTTTACTCCCCATAAACCTATCGATGACTGAAAATGAAATTTGTTTTCTTACAAAATATCTTTACCTGACACAATAAAAGCCCCAGAGTCAAATTTAAAACCACTGCGTTTGTCGCTGAATGGCTGAAAGATGCAAAAGATTAACTGTAAGGTATAAGGATACCCTAGGACCGTCAACAAATATGGGACTTGTATACATATACATTAAAGTACATTCTCCCAAATTAGAATGTTAATTGCCAATTAATTGTTCGCTTGGACAAGTTGACTTTGCAGAATTTGACAAAATGGGGAGTCTTGGGATATGTCCCTATTAGTTTGTAATTTTTTTTAATCATTCAGCAAAATTGTTAGGGGGTGTTTATGTTTTTAAATCCTTCCACTTCGTTACTGTAGAATGACTCAGGAGTGCTGGGGCTGAGATCACAGTTTTGTCCTTATAGGCTACTGGCATCTCCTTTTTTTTTTTTTTTAAATATATATTTTTCTCCCCCCCCCCCCCCGAAACAGAGTAAACAAAAAAAATTAGTTCAAAATTTTGCTCAGTTCAACTTTGCTAGCATCACTTTAATATGTACAGAAATTACCTTAAAAACAAAAACAAAAATACTTTCTTGCCTTAAGAGTAAGATCCCGGAAGATATGAAATTTTCCACCACTCTTCATTTTAGCAAGTCAATAGAAGGTGTGACTCTTTAAATGCCAAGGATTCCTTAACTAATGCAATAACCAGTTGCTTGGTTGTGATTTTTCTAAAAATTAGGAGTTAATACTAAGGAGTTAATACTAATTTTCTCCCTCTCTCCAACTTTGTCACCTCAACATTGTAGACCCTGTAACCGGAGACAAATCTACTTGCTTACCATCACCCTCGAACAAATGAAAGTAATAAATTACTGCTGCAGGCTTATGCGACGACAGGTAGCCACCAACATCTTAATTGTGTGGCTTTAAATTAATAACTTTAACACTTTGTTTTAACCCTGCAGCAGCTTGACAACTAAAATCAACACTCGGTAATATTAGAGCACACTGAATTATTTAGGATATACTAGAGATGTTGTTAGTAATGCTAGCACTTAAAAGAGCATTGCCATATCAGCCGTAATGCGAAACAATGTCTTATTTTTAATGATTCGGGATGGAATTTCCAAAACCACCTGAGTGGCTTAGGATGACAATCTCATTAACTTTCAAGGAGATTTATGCTCACAAGTCAGAGGCATTTTTGAAAATCTCACCTTTGGTTAGCAGAAATCTATTAAAGCCTTGTTCTCTGCAAATAGTAACAGCAATTAACTGCTTACAACCTGCATATTCAGACTCAGCTTCTTTATGGTGTGCGAAGGAACAACTTAGGGCTCAATGGTGGAGTTATCAGAAGCCCGGAATATGAGGCAGCACATAGCTGAGCTGCCCTTGGAGCAGACCAAGGACCAGACTACCGTGAATCAGTTCTGACACAATTTGGTCCTGTTCTTTCCTTGCTTTAGGGGCGGTGGGGTATAATCTGCAGCAGTCCTTTACCTGGCACAGACTGCCTTCCCCTGCAGGCTGATCCAGGCTGTGCTGGACAGGACATTTGGGGAAAGGGGAGTTCGTGCGTGTGCATGTACGCATGCTTCACAATTTGAATCAAGTCCCAGTTGAATCGAAAGTTGCCATCAGATGCATCCAGCTAGCTGTACAGAGGTGTTTCCTTGTAAATAGCTGAAAGGTCACTATGCACATATTCAAATATGTTTGTTGTTCAGTAAAAGAATTTCCAAGGAATAGAATTCAGTGTGCGTGGAGGGTACTCAGGAAAGAGATCTTGGAGTCATCATGGCTAGTTCTCTGAAGACATCTACACAGTGTACAGCGGAAGTCAAAAAAAGCAAACAGGATGTTAGGAATCATTAAAAAAGGGATAGAGAATAAAACCGAGAGTATCTTATTGCCCTTATATAAATCAATGGTACGCCCACATCTTGAATACTGCGTACAGATGTGGTCTCCTCATCTCAGAAAAGATATACTGGTATTAGAAAAAGTTCAGAAAAGGGCAACTAAAATGATTAGGGGTTTGGAACGGGTCCCATATGAGGAGAAATTAAAGAGGCTAGGACTTTTCAGCTTGGAAAAGAGGAAACTAAGGGGGGATATGATAGAAGTATATAAAATCATGAGTGGTGTGGAGAAAGTGAATGAGGAAAAGTTATTTACTTGTTCCCATAATATAAGAACTAGGGGCCACCAAATGGAATTAATGGGCAGCAAGCTAAAAACAAATAAAAAGTTGTTCTTCTTCACACAGCGCACAGTCAGCCTGTGGAACTCCTTGCCTGAGGAGGTTGTGAAGGCTAGGACTATAACAGGGTTTAAAAGAGAACTAGATAAATTAATGGAGGTTAAGTCCATTAATGGCTATTAGCCAGGATGGGTAAGGAATGGTGTCCCTAGCCTCTGTGTGGGGAGATGGATGACAGGAGAGAGATCACTTGATCATTACCTGTTAGGTTCACACCCTCTGGGGCACCTGGCATTGGCCACTGTCAGTAGACAGGATACTGGGCTGGACTGACCTTTGGTCTTACCCAGTATGGCTGTTCTTATGTTCACCATCCAGGAGGGAGTCAGTAATATATCTTGCAGTATTGGACATTAACTATGCAATAGAGCCATACAAGAAAGTTATACTACACATACAAAATACACCAAGTTGGGACCAAAATTATAGATGACTATAGGAGATTTTGGGAACAGAGCAGCTCCTTAGTATGGATGTTGTATAAGTGACTGGTCTTTAAGGAGGTCTGGGACAACGTATATGCAAAACATTCACTACAGGTACTCTTCTGCTTAAACCTAGCTGGCGTTTTTTTGGTAAATTGGAAACAATTTCCTTAGCTACTGAAACTTCAGACTCAGAGGGCTCCTGCTGGCTGCTGGAAAAAGGTATTGAAATACTGGACTGCAACAAGAGCTATAGCTATACATTGGTGAAGCAATGAAGCTCTGGAGAAGGTGGCTTATAAAAAGACTTAAGTTAGAGGACTATGAAAGAATATGGACGCAGAACCTCAGGTGTGCCAGACCTCCATTCAGTGCACATTAGAGCATCCTCAAGGGAGCCCCTAGGGGATGATACACTAGCCAAGGTTCTTAGAATGTAGTGCCTTCAAGCCACACCTCCTCTCACTCCTGACATGCCTTCTACACTGAGTGGGAGTGTTGGGTGGTGTAAACTCAGACATGCAGGGGAATCCCCAGCTAGCCTCTTAAGGCAGCTTTCTGGCCCTTTTGCACAACAGTCCCACCCCAAAGAGCTTCCCGTCTAAGGATAGCATCAATCAATTTGCTTTTGGAGGAGGCTGCCCAACACAAAACCATCACATGTGAAGCAGCATTATTGTTTTGGGGGGCGAGGAGGTAGCCCACTATAAATTCATCACTAAGTGGCTCGCCATTAACTGAGTGGAGAAGCAACATGAGGGACATTTGGTTTTTGTACTGTGGGCTGGAAGACTGGGTTCTTCAAGCTGAAGCAGTGGGGTCACAGGACCAGCAGGGGACTGGGCAAGAGATGGAGGGTACATGGCTTATATTTTAGCCTGGGGAGTAGGATTACTCCTTGAGCCAGTAGGTGTGAGTAATTTTTTAAAATGCTGTGTACTTCTGCACAATAGGTGCATAGAGAAATATGTCCAGTACATTCAGAAGACTTCTTGCAGCAGACCGGGCCTGTGGTATGGGGAAAGAGGACAGCCTTCATGTGGAGGCATGGGAGCCTTAGAAAAGACAGGATTACAGAGGAAGGATTGCCAAATGGTTAGAATGCTAGCTTGGGACTTGGAAGACAACATTTCAATTCATTTCCAAAATGTGCTTGCTGTATAACCTTGGGCAAGTCAATCTCCTGCTTCCTCAGTTCCTATCTGTAAAATGAAGACACAGCACTTCCATACCTCATAGAGTATAGAGTGCAATAGGACTACAGATCCTTTGGCTCTTGGCAGGCTGAGCATAGGCTTGAAATAGTTCTGTTTCCTCTAGTTCAGGGCTGAATTGCCTGAGTAGGGACAGCACACAAGCACATCTTTACTCTCTTATAGTCCCTCTCCGTTGTTTTCACAGGATGAACGACATCTTAATTCAAAGATTGTCACGCACACACCATTTTACCTGTGCAGTCATGCATGTTACCTAACCTCACATTCTCAACTGCATAATATTCCTGTCACAACTACAGCAAGTGCCTACACGGAAAAGACATGTTAGGAAAGTATGTGTGCGTTATATTTACTGTCTTTTCCATGATAAAGTGTTTTGTCCTTTGGGGAATTCGGTTAAATCACAGTGTCTACAACTTCTGCTCTTCATTTCATTGCCTGCCCACATTTCATCTGTTCCATTTCCCTCGTCTGGATACATGGAGAGCCAAATCCTTGTGACCAACCTGCTTTCTCCTTTTGCCCTGCTAGTGCTGCATTGGCAACAAGTTCTCTATGCACCACAGTTTGGGACCCTTTACTTTATTTCATTCTTAAAGTGTTCTTCAGAACTGGATCACACTTTTTTAAGCTCCACTCTATCACTTTAGACAAAATCTGAACAAAAGGTCAGAAAAGAACAAAAAAAAATCTTTCTAGTTGAAAACTATTACAAAAAACTAAATAAAAACCAAGAGTGGTGTGCTTGAAAACCAAAAGGACAGCAACTCTACTAAAGCTGTCTCCTGACTAGATCAGTCACATGCAGAACATATTAATGTTGATCTACTGATTAGCACAGTGCTGGAAAAATTAAGACATTGTGGCTTTTAAAAGGGACAGCTTCTCTCTCAACAAGTTAATTCTCAGTATACATAGTTAGACATTTGTAATTAAGTCTATCATTGCTCCTCTATAGCACAAACAACTAGCATGCTCAGTTAGCCCCCGGGAATAAAAAGATTGGCTACACTGATGCGTTTGTATAGCATGTTCTGTTGTGGAAAAATCCTCTAACTTGTCTATCAACAGATACAGAATCTCCAAAGGAGATTGTGTTTATAAAGAACTGGTGGGTGCCACAGAGTTCAACTGATCATAAATTGTGTGTGCAATCCACAAATTATTTGGTTGTTAACTGTCTGACACTCCAAAAGGGCTGTGTTGGTTATCTTATTGATACTACCTGTCATTTTATGTAATTGCACTATTTACTTAATGTAGATAGTGTGCCTTTATAAAGAACCGCTCCTGTCCTATGATTAATTGAACTGCTCATTTAAAGGCCAAAACCAAAATATGTCAGTGCCTTCCACTAGAACTGTGAAAGCTTGACAAGATTTTGCAGGCCAGTGTGAATGTCTGCTTATTTAAAAATCAGAGAAATTAAGTTAGAAAAGTTAAGGGCACAATAAAGAAAGAGATAAGGGGGCACAATGAAAGATACCCCTGTTCTTTCCCTCCTCCTAAATTAGTTTAAGCAAAGAAATTGGCATAGCAAGGTTGCCTCTCAAAACACTCAGGCATAGCAGTTCTGAATTGTTGGCCACTTGTATATTGCCTGATCTATCTTCTGCCATCTGCCTACATTCACCTTTAGTGGTAATAGGGGCAACAACAGCTGACTATATAGTGTTCCAACAGAGAAGTGCTTTTCACCACAGGCCATCTGAAAAGGGAAAACTGTTTAGGATTGTGTAATCCCAGGCAGCTTCCCTCTGCAGTCAGTTCCATGTGTAAAATCCTTGATTGCAGAAAAATAACTGATTAATCCCAGGCAGGAAAAGTCAGCTTCCTTCTGCATCAAGGACAGACACAAGGACTGGAGAGTGAAATCAAATAGCTACTCTGGCTTCCCACTGCTGCTTTTCCATACATAACATGCTATTACACCTGCAAAGAGCAAAGAAAGGAAGAGAAAGAGGAAGGAAAGAAGTAGAAAGAGATGCTAAAGGGAAAAAAGGTTAAGAGAAATGCAGAAAAACAAAGGAGAAGAAACAGACCAAGATAGGGAAGAGACAGACAGTGATTAATATTTGGAGAGTGCTTTCAGTATGCCCATTGCTATATACGTATTGTTATTAAAAGGGTTAATGTACTAGTAGAAGAAGTAACAATAGTATCCCAGAAATTTCTTCCACCAAGTATTAAGTGGGATGCCAAAGTTAAGGATGTTCTGGTTATCTCCTCTTTTGGCAGCCAACAACTCATCTGGAAAATTTCAGGATATGGACTACTATATTTAAATATTGAAAATCTTATCCTAAAACACTAGTGGGAACTAGGCACCCCACTTCTATTTAAAGTCAATGGGAGCAGAGCACTTATCTCCCCTTAGCATGTTTGATAAACCATATCCTTACATCATATGCATGACAACTCTGGTTCCCACATGCTGCCTGAGGCACACTCATAGATTCATAGACTTTAAGGTCAGAAGGGACCATTATGATCTTCTAGTCTGACCTCCTGCACAATGCAGGCCACAGAATCTCACCCACCCAGTCCTGTAACAAACCCTGACCTATGTCTGAGCTATTGACGTCCTCAACTTGTGGTGTAAAGACTTCAAGGTGCAGAGAATCCTCCAGCAAGTGACCCATGCCCCACACTGCAGGAAGGCGAAAAACCTCCAGGGCCTCTGCCAATCTGCCCTGGAGGAAAATTCCTTCCCAACCCCAAATATGGCAATCAGCTAAATCTTGTGGGCAAGACTCACCAGCCAGACACCCAGGAAAGAATTCTCTGTAGTAACTCAGATCCCACCCTATCTAGTGTCCCATCATAGGCCATTGGGCATATTTACCACTAATAGTCAAAGATCAATTGCCAAAATTAGGCTATCCCATCCCTTCCATAAATTTATCAAGCTTAGTCTTGACGCCAGATGTGTCTTTTGCCTCCACTGCTCCCCTTGGAAGGCTATTCCAGAACTTCACTCCTCTGATGGTTAGAAACCTTCGTCTAATTTCAAGTCTAAACTTCCTGATGGCCAGTTTATATCCATTTGTTCTTGTGTCCACATTGGTATTGACTTAAATAATTCCTCTCCCTCCTTGTTATTTATCCCTCTGATATATTTATAGAGAGCAATCACATCTCCCCTCAGCCTTCTTTTGGTTGGGTTAAACAAGCCAAGATCTTTGAGTCTCCTTTCATAAGACAGGCTTTCCATTCCTCGGATCATCCTAGTAGCCTTTCTCTGTACCTGTTCCAGTTTGAATTGCACCAGTGGGTGCAAGGGGCAGGGTCGGCTCCAGACCCCAGCGCGGCAAGCACGCGCGTGGGGCGGCCCTTTCCCAGGGGGGCGGCAGATTGGGCGGCGCCCCGGAGCCCCGGGAGGACCGGACCTGCCGCAGGCATGACTGTGGAGGGGGCGCTCGTCCCGCGGCTCGGCTGGACCTCCCGCAGGCATGCCTGCGGCAGCTCAAGCGGAGCCGCCGGACCTGCGGGAGGTCCAGCCGAGCCGCGCGACCAGCGGACACTCTGCAGTCATGCCCGCGGGAGGTCCGCTGCTCCCGCGGCTCCGGGGCGCCTCCCGCGCATGACTGCTTGGGGCGGCCAAAAAGGTAGAGCCGCCCCTGGCAAGGGGGAAACTTGGAGTGCAACTGCCCATGCCCTACCTTTAATGTAAACAGATCACTATGGTACTTTTCATGACCACTGTAAATGAGTCCACTCATTGCTAGGCACTTCATCATGTCCAGGTGTGGCATAGCAGCTGTCTCACTGGGCTAGCACTCCCTGTCGATGGTCACTCCTGCACTGTGGCTAGTTCTCCATAAGTAACTCATCCCTCTGGCCAGGTCACCATTTTCAGTCCACCCCTTCTGGGGATCACAGGCATCCAAACTGAAAGTCCAAAAGTGTTAACAGGAATAAAAACCTTCTGCCCTCTGTGGGCTCTTCCTCACTCTGTCTTGCTACAGTCTCCACAGCTGGGCTTGACAACCCTTGGGACAGGCTTTATGCCCCGTTCTTTGGGGCTAGTAGGGGAACCCAGTCCCACCATCTACCCTGGGTTCTGACCCAGAGCCCTGTACTAACCAATTAGGTCTGCTTCTTTACATGTGCTGCAGTACCCAGCCTCTTAAGTTCCCCTCTGGGTTTCCCAGTCTCTTCCCTGATTAGTCAGGGTTTCCACTAGTCCTCCCTGTCTGGAGAGCTTTCTTTACTGCAGGCAGCTCAAAGCCTCTCCCTCCAGCTCTTTCCCCAGCTGGGCTTTAATACCACTTAGGCAATTCCCCATAAGGAGCTGAAGGTGAAGTAAAGAGGGAGAGCCTGGCTTGACTCACCTCAGGTAAGGCTCATTCGGTAATCAGGTTGGCTTAGGCCCAGGCCCACAGGATAAGCCTTCCTGTTACAAGCACTCAGTTTGCAGACAAAAATGCTTTAAAAATAAAATGGATAGGATGGGGTAAAAATGAGAGCAGGAGGAGCAGGCACAACAAATTTAGCAAAATTTCAAACCTATGTAGGTATCCAAATATGCAGCGCACAGGCCAGGGGTAAAAAGCAATAAAAAAGTAATATGCAGGCAAGATATTTTTTAAAATAATCTATTCTGTACATCTTCCCCCCCCCCACCTTTCTTCCTCGTATTTATTTGCATATTGTCTAGACTACAAGACAATATGCAAATAAACATATTGGGCAGCAACCTCTCTTATAGGACTATAAACCAACTAGAACATTTAGGGGTACTGTATAAGCAACATAATATTCATTATACTCATATAGTTGAGGAATTTGTTAATTCGCACTCTGTTTATTTCAAGGAAGGGCTGGGGAATTATACAGAAGCCATATTTGTGTGGCAAATGCATGTCAGGACGTGAAGTAAGGTAGAAATAACCATGTTGGGTGGCAGAAGAAATTTACCTCTTTGGATTAAAAAGACCTGATACATATCGTTATTTTGGGTACAATTTCACTTGCTTGTCATGTCATACTGAGTCCATCTGTGTGGATAGACATACATATGGTTACAGTCATTTTAATAGTTTCAGTCAAACCCAAGTAGCTTCTCCATCATTGTAAATTTTGTAATCAATATTGGATGTTTTTCAAAAAGATATGTTCTAGTCCAAACAGGAATTAATTTAGGGAAGCCCTATGGCTTGTGTTATGCAGGGGCGGGGGTCAGATCAAATGATCACAGTGGACCCTTCTGGCTTTCTAAGATACAAGCTATAAGAATTTTTGAAAGGTGCAGATTTCTCTACTCAATGACATATGGATCAGATTCAGAATTAAAGTGTGCACAACATCTTTTATAAATTTGGGCTACTTCATCCATGTTTAGGCACCTGCCTGGTATTCCAAAAAGTGCTGACTACCCACTCAGCAGTTCCCACGGAAGTCAATGGGGCTCTTTGTGGACATAGAGGTCTGCCCACAAGCAGCAAGTTGCAGGAACAGGGCCTATAACATAGAAAACTGTCTCCCAGTCAAAAGATGCACCAACAAACATGGAAAATTACTCTAACTCCACCCCACTCAGCTAAATGAGGTGTGAATTTCAATTATTGACATATGGTGTATACAGAGGGGATCATCTATTAAACACAAGCCATTTTTTTTGTTTTCCTTTTCTTCAAAAGAAAGTGGGGAAATTGTATTTAACTATCTACACATTTTTGCAATGCTAGTGTAGTGCAGCTACACATCACAAAAATCAAGAAATGCAAACGTTAAGGTTTTCACAGAAACACTAATGTGGTTACTGTGACAGATATGGCAGCTTCCTGCAATATCCTTGGAAGACCTTACTGTAGTAAGTTTATGCATTATTGTGGACTTGGATTGTATGTAACCTCTCTGAGGGAGAGGTGTGACAGATAAAGACCATATTGTAAACATGCTAGACAAGTACAGAATTTTGGGATAATGTGTTAAGTGGATTTCCTGGGGAATTCCTAGGTAGAGGTTAATGCCAATACCCCAACTCACAGCCTTTTGAAGCTTTTCCCTGAGGAGAGGGTCATTGTATGAAGATTACCTGTTACAGAAGGCCAAGATCAATGGCCCTAGCCATACAAAGGAAGGGGTGATCAGCCAAGTCTCAGTTCTGGTTCTAGATCCAAGATGGATGAACTTGTACCCTTGGGAAGAACCCAACTGTGGGTTTTGAGGATGTAAAACCTACCAGAGCCTTAGGTTGGAGAGGGGGATGACCTCTGGTAAGCTTTTTAGCATGAGTGTAGGTTTTTTATTATTTTCATATGTTGTCTCTGTAATGCCTTTACCTTAAGAACAGTGTACTTGTTTAGAAAGAGCTGTGTGGTAACTTATAACTGCAGGCAATATACTACTCATAGCCCTTAAGAAACAAGTCAATGCATTCCCCTAGGATACCTGTCAAGCACTCTAGTTACACCCACTTCTTTAAGGGACAGATGTGACAGGTATGGCAGTTTCCTGAAATATTCTTGGAAGGCCTTATTGTATTAAATGTATATACTACTGTGGGCCGGGATTGTAACTAACCTCTCTAGGGGGAAGATATGAAAGATGTGAGGCCTGGGAATTCAAGAGACCATATTGAAAATGGGCCAGATAACTAAGGACTTTTGGGACAAAAGTTAAGTGGAAATTCCTAAGGGGAGGTTAATACAAATCCCCCAACTCTGGTTATGCAAAAAAACCCAGCTTTTCTAACCTAGGCCCTGAGAGAGGGTCATTCTTTGCTGATTACCTGTTACAGAAAGCAGAGATTGAAGGCCCAAGCGATATAAAGGAATGGCTGATCTGCCCAGTCTTGGTTCTGGGTCTTAGACTAATTTGTAACCATAGGGAAAACCCAGTTGTGGGGTTTGAAAGAGTAAAACCTACCAGAGCCCAAGGTTGGAGTTGGGGTGACCTCTAATAAGCCTTTTATCATCCATGTAGGTTCTTTTTTTGTTTTAATATGTTTTCTCTGTAACATGTTCACCTTAAGAATAAATGTGCTTGCTCAAAAGGAACTGTGTGGTCATAGCCCTCAGAGAGAAAGGAAAGAGCAGGCACTGACCTTTTAGGCAGTCTGGCTAGCTGGGGATAATCACAGTATAAGGTAGGGAGCTGTGCAGCCTTAAATTCCCCATGGAGGAGGGAGTGAGATGTGGTTCTCTGCCCATGAAAAGCAACAGCTAGGAGCCAGAAACCTTAAGTGGGTACCCTTGGTGGACCATTGGGGGGGGGGGGGGGAATTCAGGTGCAACTGCCCTGAAACTATGATGTTTCCATTTCACAAATTCAGTAACACCTATTCTTCCTCTTCTGGTTGAATATGTAGTTTAATATTGACTTCCTGTCCAAAATTGTGTGCCATAAAATTGAGCAATACATCCCAGTCAACATCTTCCCGGAAACCACAATTTCTGTATTTCTTTACCGTGCAATCTCAAGATCAGTTATGCTTGAACACATTTTTTTACATCTAATTCTATATCCCATGGAAACACTACTTGCCAGAAACAATATCTATAAAGCACAGCACAGAACAGAGTTGCCAACACCAGATGACGTTAAACAAACAGCAACTCTCCACTGCCTAGCAATTAAAATTGATAAGAGCCCTGTGTTCTTCTGGAATTCTTTTCAACTAACAGTGAGCTCTGGAATTGCCAACCACTGAAGGTTTTTATGACATTGCTTCTTATAAACGCACAGTCTTATGGGAGCTGATAAGCGCTTGTGTATGCTTTACTGGTGTTTGCGAATGGCCAAGACTGTTGACAGGGGGTTTAATGTTGTGAAAGACACCAACAGCACCCCAAGGACAGCCTGGGACATTCCAACACTTGTCATAGAGGTGGCAATTTCCCACTAAATCACACAACACCATGACTTCACAGACCCCAGCTGAGCTGATAATGGCTTTAGACTTTGATGCTTGGAGGTTGGGAGAAAGCAATTGTTTTACTCATTCCAGAACTCTAACAACATACTAGAACTCCTGATCAACTGGGGAAAAAGTGAGGCTGAAACTACACTGGAGATTTCAGCCATTGCTGGCCAGCCACTGATGTTACTGCACCAGCAGAGGCTGCTTTAGAAAAGACAACTGCCAAAGGCAACAGATTTCTGAGTGGCAGATTGGCAGCAGGGGGTCAGTGTCCCCAGGCTGGGTGGCTTTGTGCCTGGAAGGGGATCATGCTGCCTGTTAACTGGGGACCTACAGACTGGCAGCTTCACCCTGTCAGTGCCCAGGTATTGGACTGTTCCCATCTTGCAGGGTCTATCACTGGGGTCCAGCTGCCTCTGCAGCCCCAGGCTGGAATCTATGCTGTCAGCCTCCAACCTGGCCTCATGGGGGTCTGCCATTAACTTATAGGAGGATATGAAGAGGCCACAGACTGACGTTTTGTTTAGGTCTGCGGATTGCTTTGAATGCCTCCGTGCAAACTATTGTGTACACAAAGTAAACTGCTGTCAGCCATGATTTGTACTAGTGCCACTTAATCAAAATGGGTACTTGGCACTGATGCAAAATTATTATTATTATTAATTATTTTTACCGTGATACCACCTAAGAGCCCTGGTCCTGGACTAGGACCTCATTGTGCTAGGCGATGTACAAACACACTGCAAAGATGATACCTGTCCCAAAGAGTTATATTGCTGTTTACAGAACCTACCAATAGGAGTTTGCACCACTGACTTTGCTATACCCATGACAGGCTGAAATCACAGCAAACCCCCAGTTTAGCCAAGGCCTTTTAAAATAAATAAATAGATAAATAAATCTCTTCTCCCTATGTAATTTCTGTTTCATAGTGCAGCCATACATTCCAATTACTGTGCTCCAAGCAAGCAAGAATGCTGTGACATCCCATAGCCACTTTTGCTCAAAGATTCCTTCTGGTCGAGTCTTGCTATAGGACTATCTCAGAAGGAAAGCTGGTTGGAGATTTTAGTCAGAAACGCCAATTTGTCAAAACCAACATGTTTTGGGGGAACATTTCAGTTTCAACAACCTTCCGATGAAATGCAGGCAGGTATCCATCAGAAATGTAAATCCCCACTCCCTACTTTTGCCTATGTGCTGGCAGGTCCAACAGATGCATGGAGGTGACCTGGCTGGACATGTTACTAGGAAAGTGGATTTGCTAAGAATATTGAATATTAAAATTAGCACCATCTACTTCTATTCTGAAAGCAATTCTGTTCTTAAAACAGATATTTGACTTACCCAATGCCCATTGCAGTCAATAGAAAGACAGGGATAGGATCAGGCTCTGTATTATTAGTCAAAAGCACCATTAAACAATTTTAAACAAAAAATACCTACTATATGTGTTCCAATAGATATAGGAATCCACAAAGCCAGTTTTGTTGTTATTATTTTTTACTTTTTCTTTTTTTAACAGCTCTAGTGTCCTAGGAGTTTGGAGTAGGAAGTTGAAACTTTGGTAGAGTATTGTTACTGAGGTCAAAAAAGGTGTCTTTTGCTATCCCCAGAAAAATCTGTCCATTTGACAGAGCTAAAACCCCAAAAGTCACCATTAGTGGATTTGCAGGAGAGTTTCATAGTGATATAATAGCTACACATTTTACAAAGTTCATACACCTGTCATAGTGCATCATGCCTTCACCCACACCATGCTGAGTCTCCTGAATCAGTTTCAAATGAATGTACGGTGTTACGGCTACATATGAGCCAGACAAAATGTACCATCCTCTGAATTGTTGTGAAAATAATTTCCATAATGTTTGTGAGGCACTCAGATACTAAGGCAATGAGTGCCACAGAAATCACCATCCATCCTATGCGCTGGATGAGTAATGCCTACGCACCAGCTGTAAAATTAAGGTTGCGAGGCTACCTTCATTACACCATTTGCTAAATCTGAGGACTGTTTTATACAACCACAACATTCTTTTAACATGTTTTTTAGCATGAAATACTAAATAGAATTATGATTAAATAATAATTATCCAAGCTAAAAGATGTCACAGTTCATAACAGGCAGAGAAAATAAGAGCCATGAAAGGCTGTAATCCCTAATGCACATGAATCTGGCAAGAACTGTGCAGGCATCATGTGTTTAATTTGAATATTTATGCTCATATACACATGTGCCTTCCATATCTAAAACAAAGTCAAAACAGAAAACTCAAAGAGATTGTTGAGCAGTAGATGTCAGATGCCCTGATATCTTAGAAATTGCTGAGCCAACAGGTTTACTCCGTGGAAAGTGTTGCGATATCGTCTTGTACTTTCTGGACCACTGATAAGATAACAGCATATAATCACATGGAATTTATTCTCACTATTGTTATACAAATATACACTTTTTTATATCCTTGTGATGTTTACCTACATTACTGTGTTTTCTAGGACACAGGTGAATGAGCACCAAGTGAAATAACCCTGAAAGATCTTATGAAACAGTCTGTGGAAGAGAGGATTTGCTTAAATTTGTGAAGGTCAGGGAAAGCTTCTCTCTACAGGACACAAACCAAGCACTGGTTCTGCACATGGATCCAACTGAGATGATCAGATGATCCTTCCCCTGAGGAAGTGTGGAGAAGGTGTCACCTCCACAACGCTGTCCCCTACCTCCACTGACCTGCATGGTAAAGTGGTCATGGGGGCTTCATTGACTTAAGGGAATGGGATCAGGGGATTCTGCCGCTTTTTGCAGCACTGTCCCTTATTCTGCTTCTGGATCTGCTCCTGGCAGAAGGAGAGACAGCTTTAGTTCCAATTATAGTTATACTAGGGTACCTCACCTTTGATCCCCTCCATGGCTGCTACTGAACAAGAGGATCCACTGGGCAGTGTGATTTGTGCTGAAATTATACTGCCAAGAAGGAGCTGCAGCTATCTTTTGGAACCAGCTCCCGTCTGAGCAGAAAGGGGTTCCCTTTCCCACAGGACCCTGATATCTGTTGGACTGGAAAGGAGCAGAGTGTCCATAATCTGGCTCACCCTCTCCAACCTACTCCTCCCAGAGGTGGTATATCCAAGGAAAGTCCATGAGAGGAGCCTCCTAGGAGGTTTCCATTCTTGGTACATGCAACTGAGGAAGGAGTGCTTCATGCTTTTGAGAACAATTCAATCTGGATAATAAGAACGTATTGAGAGGGGTAAAGGATTCATCAAGGAAAGAAAAGAAGCAGAAATGAAGTAGAGGTGGGTGGACAAGCAACAATGGCAAGGTGTATGTGAAACCGATTTTAAAACTGTTCCTAAATTACATCATAATGGACGCTGCAGCACATCCAGCTTCTGGAAACATACGTAAGCCACTCAAAATTCTCTCCCATACTTTTTCATATTGCAACAGAAATTCTCCTGTGGAAGTGTAGCCACATATAATGTTTGGGGGTACAACAGTCAGCCCCCAAACAATTACATGAATACTATTATTTCTTATGCTTTTCATATGAAATCATTTCCTCTAGTTTTGTTTTATAGGATTCCTGTTCTTCAGATCACTTTTTATTGAAATAGAACTGATTTAACAAAAGCTAGAAAACCAACCCCAGACATACAAGTGGTGCTCCAAATTTACTATTCAGTTTGTTTACAATTGCAACATAGCATTAAGAATGCAATAAAAAAGTTATATAAAAATATCTACTGAACAGTGAAAAGTCAGCTACTTATATACTCAACACTTAAAGGCCTAAATTTTCAAGAGACTAGTGATTTTGGGTACCTCAGTGTTGGGGTGCCCAACTTGAGACAGAGATTTCTCAGGGGCTGGCCCAAGATTATGGAATGAACTCCCACAGGAAAACCACAAACATCACCACCTTTCCCTCTAAGTGCAAGGTACATTACTTTATTCTTGCCTTCTCTAATATATAGCAACATGTGTATGTGTATACACACGCACACACATACACAAATAAGAATTTCAGAACAAAACACTCCACACACTTCTATTTCTGGGTGAGAGATGAGAAAACAGATATGTGACAAATGTTAGTCACATTGCTTACTGCATTACTGAAAGGCACTCCGATACAATGGTGATGAGTGCAGTATAAGAACCTATACAGAATAGAAATCTTAATGCTTCAGCACTTTCTGAAAAATCAGGCCTCTTTTAAATATCTCAAATTAGGTGCCCAAAACACTAATCATATTTGAAAGGACAAGCAATGTTGAAAAGAGAGTTCTTCTAAACATAATACAAACAGCAATGTTCATGATACTTTTAAGGCACCAATCCTGGAAACACTTATGCATGTACTTAAGTTTATTTACACACATACTCTGCTAGAAATCAGTGGGGGTACTCAAGTAGTAAAGTTAAGTGTGTACTTAAGCGTTTGCAGGATTAGGGCCTAAGGTATTAATGAAAACATAGTTAACCATTCCCCTATACTACTGGAAACCTAATCACCTTCATTGTAACAGTGTATGAGAAACAGAATGAGAAAACTACAGTAAAAGCTGTTTTATCTGGCACTTCACCAACCAGAAAGCTCTCAAAACCATTATTTCTGATCTTCATTGAAAGTCCAGTTTATAGTCCCAATGGCATGGGGCCAGCATGGGGTTGGGGCATGGGAGGGGCTGCGGGACACAGGCTCTGGTAGGGAGTTTCGGTGCAGGAGGGGGTTTGGAGAGCGGGAGCAGGTACAGGGTGCTAAACCCAGGGCCACTCACCTCGGATGGATCCCTGCAAGTAGTGATCTGTCCCGGCTGCTCCTAGGCGGAGGCACGGTAGGCAGCTCTGCACCCTGCTTCTGCCTGCAGGCACCACCCTCACAGCTCCTATTGGCCGCTGTTCCCGGCCAATGGGAGCTGCAGAGCCAGCGCTCAAGGAGGGGCGAGGACAGCGCACAGTCATCTGCCGTGCCTCCACCTAGGAGCAGCCAGGACAGGTCACCACTTGCGGGGAGCTGCCCGAGGTAAGCGCCCCCTGGATCTGGCACCCCTCACCTGCTCCCGCGCCCCACACCCTCTCCTGCATCCAAACTCCCTCCCTCTTAGTTAACTGGCATTTTTCACTTACTGGCACCCTCCATTTCCCCAACATGCCAGATAAAACAGCTTTTACTGTAGAAACAAGACCGTTCAGCAACAGTTTACCATGCAAAGAGAATAAGTATATTTATGGTGCCATTAGTGATGCTGGGTATGAAAATTCACTTTTAAAAAAATATTGAGATTTTCTCTTTCAATTAAGCAATTCACCAGAGGAATATTTAAGAAAAGAATAACTGTATGACAATTTTTTGATTTTTCAGCAAGTTGTCCAAAAAGAAACCAAGCAGGGGAAACCATAATGGCACGTGCTTTCTCCTCTTCATTTGTTCTAGGAGAGAGAACCAGTCTGGAGCAGTTTTGTTACACAATCATCTGATGCAATTTGTAAGTATGAAGGACAAAAACCACATTGTCTAAAATGAACCTGGGAACACTAAGGTCTCTTCTCCACTGAGTATACACATTAATTCCAAAGAGTGCTAGGAGGAGTTATCCATACACAAAAAAGAAGAGAAAAAAACTAGACACCTAGACATTCCATTTCAGTCATTGGATTCCACTAGCAATGAGATAGCAGCTTTCAATTTCATATTATCAGTGTTACGGAACTGAATTATCAAATGACACATTTATATCATAACAACTCAGTAGATAATAGTGAGAAGAATGGATGAGATTCATATTGCCATTAAAGTTATCAATATGAAACATAAAAAGATCTGAATCAATATTTGCAGAAGCAAGAGAAAATACAATGGAAGAGATGCAGATATTCAGAAGGATACATCTATTTTGGTTTTGTTCAAAATTTTCAAGTTTTATAAAAAAAATATATCACACTTTGATAGGCAGGAATATATAAAACAGATACCTATAATAATAATTACATAAAACTAAATCGTACAGGCACAACGGTAGCAATGCCTATTATTAAAGGTGCGGACAATTTCCCTGTAACTCCATTTTCAGTTCCTTACAACTTTTGCAAATTTTAATTTTTTGGGCTGTGGTTTTCCATGCTTCAACTGGTGTGTGCCTCAGAGTGAGGTTTTTCTGAAAATTTAATCAAAAAGGATTTAGCCATTTTTAAGAAAGTGGTAAATCAAAAATAGATAGTTTTGCTACATGAACAGCTTTATTACTTGAGGAGTTTGGAGAAGGAACTTGAAATTTGGTGGAGAGGTACCCCTGAGGTCAAAGAAGTGGCTGTCAGTATCCCTTTGTGATCTTCCAGACAACACCATCCTGGCCACTATGGATGTAGAAGCCCTCTACACCAACATTGCACACAAAGACAGACTACAAGCCATCAGGAACAGTATCCCCGATAATGTCACAGCAAACCTGTTGGCTGAACTTTGTGACTTTGTCCTCACCCACAACTATTTCACATTTGGGGACAATGTATACCTTCAAGTCAATGGCACTGCTATGGGTACCCGCATGGCCCCACAGTATGCCTACGTTTTTATGGCTGACTTACAACAACGCTTCCTCAGCTCTCGTCCCCTAACGCCCCTACTCTACTTGACCTACATTGATGATATCTTCATCTTCTGGACCTAAGGAAAAGAAGCCCTTGAGGAATTCCACCATGATTTCAACAATTTCCATCCTACCATCAACCTCAGCCTGGACCAGTCCACACAAGAGATCCACTTCCTGGACACTACAGTGCTAATAAGTGATGGTCACATAAAGAACACCCTATACCGGAAACCTACTGATCGTTATACTTATCTACATGCCTCCAGCTTTCATCCAGACCACATCACACAATCCACTGTCTACAGCCAAGCTCTAAGATACAACCACATTTGCTCCAATCCCTCAGACACAGACAAACACCTACAAGATCTCTATCAAGCATTCTTAAAACTACAATACCCACCTGCTAAAGTGAAGAAGCAGATTGACAAAGCCGGAAGAATACCCAGAAGTCACCTACTCCAGAACAGGCCCAACAAAGAAAGTAACAGAACGCCACTAGCCATCACCCTCAGCCCCCAACTAAAACCTCTCCAGCGCATCATCAAGAATCTACAACCTATCCTGAAGGATGATTCCTCACTTTCACAGATCTTGGGAGACAGGCCAGTCCTCGCTTACAGACAGCCTCCCAACCTGAAGCAAATACTCACCAGCAACCACACACTACACAACAAAAACACTAACCCAGGAACCTATCCTTGCAACAAAGCCCGTTGCCAACTCTGTCCACACATCTATTCAAGGGACACCATCATAGGACCTAATTACATTAGCCACACCATCAGGGTTCACCTGCACATCTACCAATGTGATATATGCCATCATGTGCCAGTAATGCCCCTCTGCCATGTACATTGGCCAAACCAGAAAGAATAAATGGACACAAATCAGATGTCAAGAATTATAACATTCAAAAACCAGTCAGAGAACACTTCAACCTCCCTGGTCACTCAATTACAGACCTAAAAGTCGCAATTCTTCATCAACAAAATTTCAAAACCAGACTCCAACAAGAAACTGCAGAACTGGAATTAATTTGCAAACTGGTCACCATTAAATTAGGCTTGAATAAAGACTGGGAGTGGATGGGTCATTACACAAAGTTAAAAACTATTTCCCCATGCTAATTTTCCCCTACTGTTACTCACACCTTCTTGTCAACTGTTGAAATGGGCCATCCTGATTCTCACTACAAAAGTTTTTTTTCTCCTGCTGATAATAGCCCACCTTAATTGATTAGTCTCGTTAGAGTTGGTATGGCAACACACATTTTTTCATGTTCTCTGTGTGTGTGTACACACACACACACACACACACACACACACACACACACCTTCCTACTGTATTTTCCACTTCATGCATCCGATGAAGTGAGTTTTAGCCCGTGAAAGTTTATGCCCAAATAAATGTGTTAGTCTCTAAGGTGCCACAAGTACTCCTTGTTCTTTTTGCTGATACAGACTAACATGGCTACCGCTCTGAAATTATCCCTTTGAATACTGATATCCAGATTGTCCAAGCTATACAATTTGGGGGGCAGCGGCAGGAGGAAATCACCATTTCACCAGCTTGCTTTTCACTTGCTCAGTTCTGAAAGATCAGACTATGACCTGCACTGCACATGCTCCCAGGCCCCACTGAGTCCTCTGCATAGTTTCACAATAACCACACACAGTTATAGCTCCCAACTGAACACACACAAAGTGGATCTCCTCTTGCTGCTTCCCCCCAGCAAAATCCCCTTTCTGCCAGGAGAAAAGGAAAACTGGGCTGGAAGCCAGGGGCTCAATCCTCAATTGTGTTGAATGTGAGAGTAGAAAGGTAGCTGTAAACCAGCTTTCCCACTCCCCCAGTCTTTGGCTGACTGGGGGCTGTAACAGCCCTCAATTTAACTTAAAGAAACCTCAGGGCTAAAATGCCTTCAGATCGTTGGATGAAAAGAGCTGGAGAAGGATTATTATAACATGAGCAAAGCAGAGAATGTGATTTCTTTACCTTGGTTATTAAACAACACCTTTGGTTCCTATTTGCATTTTTTAAGCAAGCGAAAGAGAGACTAACAAGAAACCCACATCATCCCTAATAACTTTTCAAGTAGCCATGTCAAACCACCAGAGGAGAAAATACCACATTGCCAGTAAGATGACAGTGAGTGAAGGCTTGTGAATACATCTGTCTTTCCAATTATCATAATTATTTGTATTACAGTGAAGGCACATTGTGCTAGGCATTGCACAAACATATAGGAAGATCCTGTTTCTCTGTATGAAGAGTTTTGTCTAATCAAGAGACCTATTCATTTTTCTGCAGTTAAACAAGCCCCATGAGCCTGAACTGCAACTGTCAGCGTTCCAATGTATCTGAATCTCCCATTTAACCTCTTGATAGGGGCAAGATGTTTTCTTCCTGCATCCGAGACAGTGTTTTTCTAGCTAGAACTGAATAGTCAAGCATCCACAGGCTTTATATCAAGCCACTAATGTACTTTCAATTATCCATTAATCACGAAAGTCAGTTACTACACAGTTTAAATTGTCTGCAAAGCACACTGCATGTGTCTTCTATTGCATACGTTGGCACTGTTTGCCACAATAAATCCAGGGCTCAGATACCTGGAACTAAGCCAAATTGTTTCATTACAACTGAATCACAATTTTGCTGTGCTTAGATTGCAATAAAGGTTTTCAAAGAGGCCTATCTATAGAGCATTCCCAAATTTTCCTAGTACTTGTGGAGCTGCATAGAGTAAAGCTGCCAGACTTGCCCAAGCAACCATTTGACATATCTGGGGCAATGTCAACATGATGCCCATTGGTTTTCTTAAGATCATTCGTGTTGACACTTCAGAAGGCTGGCAGAATAGTTTTTCTAGAGCAGAATGCCTAACAAATATAACACCACTAAGTGCACGCTTTGTATGGATGATAATTTTCATCAGCTGCTCCCAGGAATTAGAGGACAGGTATTCCAAAAACAACTCTCACACACAAAAAAACAGACAAGTGGAGACTATTTTTTCAAGCTCTTATGCCAAGCCCAGAAAACTGATATATGGACTGTGATAATAGACAGACTTTGAGACACTATAATCATCCTACACTTTTCCAGCCACTTTCAGTTTGAAGGACCTTGTTACAGGTGGTGTTGGTCGAGCCATCTATTAATAAGGTTGTCCAATGCTTCCCATCATAAGACCTGGTTTTCCATTGCATAAAAGTACACCAAACGTGAATGGTTTGGGCTGAAATTGTCCATGCTGGGTGTCTGTCTCAGGCTAGGGGGGTTTTTGGAAAATTTCAGCCAAACAGTGCAGCCATTTCCAAGAATGAGGTTAGTGGAAAATACATTGTTTTGCCCATTTTTAAACATTCAAGAGACTTTTTCTTTGAGAAGTTCTAGTTCTGCTTTTGAGTGGGGACTTGAAATTTGGCGGGAGTAGCCTATGTGTGAGGTATGTGCCTATCCCTGTGAAAATCTGCTCTAATTTGCTTGTTGGATATCTTTGAAAAATTTCTGTTTACACATGGTCATTAAAGACTTGCTAGAGCTTTGCAGCTAAGTTGCAGACAGAATTTGTTGGCACTGAGCATGCTCCAGCCTGGGGCCAAGCAGGACTTTCCTTGTGATTGCAGTTCCTGGATGCTCAGTTCCGGGCACTGCAATGAAAATCAGAAGCCTGCCCCTCTTCTGCTCTCAGTGACTGCACTGCTGGGCCCAGGTGCCACGGAGGAGAAATCTGCCTGATTCTAATGCAGAGGGAACAAGAGCTGGATCTGGGGAGGAAGGCTGGTGGGAGGAGACTGGGACGGAGACTCAGAGAAAGGGGGAACGGAGGGAGAGCTGGACTGGGAGTTGGGGTAAGAGGGAACCTGGAACTGGATGGACAAGATGACTGGGGCTCTCAGCCAGGGAGAGAAACAGTGGTGCGACTGAGGGAGCCAGCGTGTATGGAGAGGAAGCCTGGATTAGTTGCTGGGGGGAGACTGAACAAGAAGATTAGGACTGTGGGGTCCTGCGGGGATCCGTTCTCGGTCTGGTTCTGTTCAATATCTTCAAGTTTGTGGATGATACCAAGCTGGGAGGGGTTGCAAGTGCTTTGGAGGATAGGATTAAAAATCAAAATGATCTGACAAACTGGAGAAATGGTCTGAAGTAAATAGGATAAAATTCAATAAGGACAAATGCAAAATACTCCATTTAGGAAGGAACAAATCAGTTGCACACAAGCAAAATGGGAAATGACTGCCTAGGAAGGAGTACTGCGGAAAGGGATCTGGTGTCATGGTGGAGCACAAGCTAAATATGAGTCAACAGCATAACACTGTTGCCAAAAAAGCAAACATCATTCTGGGATGTATTAGCAGGAATGTTGTAAGCAAGAAATGAGAAGTAATTCTTCTGCTCTACTCCACGCTGATTAGGCCTCAACTGAAGTATTGTGTCCAGTTCTGAGCACCACATTTCAGGAAAGATGTGGACAAATTGGAGAGTCCAGAGAAGAGCAACAAAAATTATTAAAGATCTAGAAAACATGACCTATGAGGGAAGATTGAAAAAACTGGGTTTGTTTAGTCTGGAAAAGAGAAGACTGAGAGGGGACATGATAACAGTTTTCAGGTACATAAAAGGTTGTTACAAGGAGGAGGGAGAAGAATTGTTCTTCTTAACCTCGGAGGATAGGACAAGAATCAATGGGCTTAAATTGCAGCAAGAGAGGTTTAGGTTGGACATTAGGAAAAACTTCCTAACTGTCATGGTGGTTAAGCACTGGAATAAATTGCCTAGGGATGTTGTGGAATCTCCATCATTGGAGATTTTTAAGAGCAGGTTGGACAATACTTAGTCCTGCCATGAGTTCAGGGGACTGGACTAGATGACCTCTTGAGGTCCCTTCTAGTCCTATCATTCTATGATTCTATAACTGTGAACGAGTCAGGGAGGAGGGTAGATCTAACAAGGAGCAAGGCTGCAGGGGTAGACCTGGGATTGGCTGGGCAAAGAAACTGAGACAAGATGTGGGGGAGGGAGAAACAATGAACAAATAGCATGGGGATGGAGAATGAGACCGTGAGGCAAGGGTGCAGAGGCTTGGAAAGGAAGAGACAGATCAAATGAAGAGTTTGGGGTGGGGAGACTGGAAATGGCTTGGCATGGAGACTGAGCCGGGGGGTGGGGGTGAGACTGGGAGTGGCAAGTCTAGGGCTGAGACTTGGACTTGCTGAGCAAGGAGGCTGGGAGCTTGAGGAGTGGAAACTAGGACTGGCTAGATGAGGAAAATAGGATAAGGAGTCAGGTGTGTGGAAGAGACAAGATGGAGGGAATGAGGCAGACGGGTCAAGCCTGGGAGAGAATGGACAGAAGAGCTTTTGCCCACTAGAGCACACAGTCCTCCTGAGCCTGAAATGGAACCCAAGATTCCTGAGTCTCACCATTCCTCTGCTGTCGGCAAATGTCTGTGAAACCCATCAAAAAAGCGTTCCATCCACCTCCCATGCTGGTCCACACAGAAGATGACAAGTACTACTGCTACCAGTTACTCACAAAACAACCTTGTTAAAAGAACATTATTAAGGTTGCAAAGTCCAGAATTTAACAATTAGGAAATGCCAGAATGAATTTGACCTGCTTGTGCATATGCCTTTTGACACAGTCTTTAATTAGACTATTATTTTTCCACAGATCCCCCACCACCACCACATACACCCCATTTCTGATGCAGTATGAACCCTGCTTAGCTCGTCAGAGCCAAGAGATCACAGCACAAGATGGCAGGGTGTAGGTTTTTCCATGTGACTGCTTCAGGCAGATGTCTTAAAGCATGAGTTCAGTCAGTTCTGACATTGCTCCTTTAATCTTCACAACTACTACTAAAGCTGGAGTTTCCTCTCAAAAACCATTTTAATTACAAAACCTCCAGGCTTCCACCTTCCTTCCCTGGACTGACATTTGTGCAAAAGCCATTTCCACTGCTTCCTCATTAATACAATAGAAACTGGTAGTATAACTGCCATTGGCACAGTGGCACCAGCCAATGCTGAGCAGAACTAAAGCAGGTTTTGCTGCCGCAGGGAGCGATCTCAATGCCTCACTGTACAACGTCTAATGGTTTGTTGTTCTCCCTGATAGTGTTCTTTTAGTAATTAGCTAACAAAGGAGAAGGTAGTAGTAAAAACAAGCCTATTTACATGGCTTAGTAGTGTCTCCCATTCCCCATCCTAGTTCCTGCCAGTGTCTTATTCAGTATCATTTGGAAAGAAGAATTGGAACACTCTTGTCCTTTCTTATTTGTTATTTCTGTACTTCCGGGAGGCCAGAGTTCAGTTTCTCTCTTAATCATTGAAAATCATCCGTTTATGCTGAATTAAGAGTCTGATTATCTTAAATGAAAGCAGATGTTATTAAAAATTACAGAAAGAAAGAAAACGAACGAACAAGGGGATAGATGCAAAAAACACCCACATGCCTTGTCAAATCCAATGGAAAATTTTGTGAGGGAAGATCTAAACTTGAATTACACCATATTGTATTTGAGAGAAAAGTCTTTAGTCTATCTGACACAGGAACAACAAAACCCTCTCTCTGTCAGAGCTTAATAGATTAGATGTTCCCTCAAAATGTCTCCAATTTGTGTTTGTTTTATAGCACCCATCTTGTTTGCTAAGTGTTAACATATAGCATTATTCATTTCCTAATACATGATCAGAAGGATTAAAAGCTGTTTGAATCTTGTTTGGATGCTTCTTGTTTCTTTCTGCTTCCCCACACAGTGGCCATGTCTGTCACAGGAAATCTGCTCTCATTAACAAAATGAAACAGTTTAGGTCTGGGATATCAGTTTAGGATAAACAATGCATTTTCCTTCTCCTAAGCATACATCTAAGTAGCATAAGTACATACTTCCTTAGCGCAGATAATCATTATAGCCTTTTGTTCAGTTTCACACCTTCTAGTAAACATGTCTAAGGCCTTTTTGGAGTGGTTCCTGCTCAGACTGGGTTTGAGTTTACAGCAGTAATAAGAATTAGTGAGAAAACAGGTATCCAACAAATTTTAAAATCATGTTAGTTGTGACCACATAAGTCACGTGCTCAGACACTGCCACTGCAGGAAGTATAACTGGTTGTTTTAGCATAGCAAATAGCCCTGACCCCATAGTACTTTGTTTGCAAGTGGTGTTCTTTTGCTGGATTGTTTCTCCTCTATCTCATCCACAATGCTGGATACAGAAGAAGAGGAAGTAGCAGCAACTTCACAGGGCTGTAACAGCAGTCTGGATGATGTTACAGTATTGCAGAGTGCAAACCAAACAGCAGTGGCTAGGGCCCATTAACTTGGTATTAAGAGATATTCTTGTCACTATGTAAACAATGAGAGACTGAGCTGCATTCAAACCGAATTGACTAGGGCATTGGGACAAGCAGGGAAGACTTATTTGGGAGCAGTGAGTAAGGTTGGCTTTTAATGCCCTCTATTCCAGACAATACAGTCAGGGCAGGGGCGGCTCTAGGCACCAGCAAAACAAGCTGGTGCCTAGGGCGGCAAAATCTAGGGGGCGTCCCCTGCGGCCGGGGGGGGCGGCAGGCTGGGCCGGCGAACCTGCCGCAGTCATGCCTGCGGCAGGTCCACCGGAGCCCCGGGACGACTGGACCTGCCGCAGGCATGACTGCGGAGGGGGCGCTCGTCCCGTGGCTCGGCTGGACCTCCCGCAGGCATGACTGCGGCAGCTCAAGCGGAGCCGCCGGACCCGCGAACCATCCGCAGCCGCGGGAGGTCCAGCCGAGCCATGCGGGACCAGCGGTCCCTCTGCAGTCATGCCCGCGGGAGGTCCGCTGCTCCCGCGGCTCCGGGGCGCCTCCCGCGCATGACTGCTTGGGGCGGCCAAAAACGTAGAGCCGCCCCTGAGTCAGGGTAAGGTGCTCCTGTACATTAGACAGGCACCCTCTGCTGAGCCATCTTCACCACACAGCCAACAAATTAAGACTATAGACTAGGGAGAGAGCAAAAAGGGGAGGGAGGGTATGAGCCAACATGCAACCAAGAGACAATACCACTTTGTCTCCCCTTCATCCTCATCCTCCCACACACGTACCCCTTCTCACCTGTGCTGTCCAAAATATAAATATGTGGCCACTGCACAAGAATAACCCTCTGATGGGAAAGATATAAAGTGAAAAACAAATTCTCTGTCTGGTAGGAATAACAGGTATCAGCGTGCTACTAGAGCAGGGGGTCTCAAACTGGGGGTTGGGACCCCTCAGGGGGTCGCGAGGTTATTACATGGGGAGTCGTGAGCCATCAGCCTCCACCCCAAACCCTGCTTTGCCTCCAGCATTTATAATGGTGTTAAATATATAAACAAGTGTTTTTAATTTATAAGGGAGGTCTCACTCAGAGGCTTGCTATGTGAAAGGGGTCACCAGTACAATAGTTTGAGAACCACTGTACTAGAGGGTATTACAACAGCATGTAGCACAATAGGGTCCTGGTCCATGACCAGGGTTCCCAGGCACAACAGTAACACAATTACATACCAATTACAACTAGTGCTTAAAACCAGCACCTACCCACCCAGACACATAAGTAGGAAAGAAACAGACCTATCCACTCCATCCCCGGCTTGACTGCAAGAATAACCTGCCTCTCAGTAGATACATGCAGATACACTGAGTATTCTCCAAAAGAATAAACAAACGTATGTATACTTCAAGCAAACACAAAATTTGAATGTGGTGTTAGCCACACCTATTGGCAACATTTTTTAAAATGACATGGTGACTTACAAGACTATAAGTATGTAAAAACACTACTCAACTCCAAGATAAGTGCACTTACAAAAATATTATAATTAACAGAAGGCTTCACTGTGCATTTATTTTATATTACAAAGTGGAAGGTCCTGTTTTGTTAATCTCCTTGACTTCATCCATAGGTACAGAAAAAGTTCACAAGAGTAATTCATTTCATTTGGCTACTGCAAAAGCCTTCGATAATGTCTCACTTGATAAGCTCCTTTTTAAAATACAACCTGTGCTAAGTGCTGGTTGAAACTGAAGAAAAAAAGCTCTATTGCAAAGGAGTTTTAAAAAACAATTAACTAAAGCAACAATGGTTTCCCACAGGGGTTTGTACACAGAACTCTGTTTTCAATTCTACATAACTGACCTAAGCAAAGAAACTAATAGTATTTCTTTCAAATTACAGGCAGCATAATGCAACAGGTGCACACTATAAATAAATAGGAGAGACACAGTTCATCTTTAAGAACAAGACAATTTAGCACTTAGAATGTATTATGAATATAAAGCATTAGAATTGAGACTCAGAATCATGAATGGAACAGAAAATAAATATAAGTTTCAGCTTTAAATGTTAGGTGTTGCCATTGGTATGGAGCAAGCCTTTTCTTAAAATTGGTGACAAAACCTTGAGGTGGAGAGACTGGATGGAGAGAGGAATTATGACTATGTCCCAGCTAACTGACAATGATAATTTAGAGCAACAAGGTGGGTGAGGTAATATCTTTTATTGGACCAACTTCTGTTGGTGAAAGAAACAAGCTTTCAAGCTCCACAGAGCTCTTCTTCAGGTCTGTGGAGCTCAAAAGTTTCTCTCTTTCACTAACAGAAGTTAGGCCAATAAAAGATATTACCTCACCCACCCATCTTTCTCATATCCTGGGACCAACACGGATACAATAACATGACAAATAACAGAAATTTTTGTCAGACAAAGAAAAAAACTTTCATTCCTGGACACCTTTTGCCTCTCATCACCATGTCTCCAGAGAAAATCTACATTTGCTGGCAAAAATGAAAATAAAATTGCCTCTTTACAAATACTCTTGGAGCAAAACTGAGTTCTTTTACACAGCTCTACTATGGCCTAGATAAAAAAGCATAGATTGATATGTTTGCTTCTTTCTGTTTCTTGGTTTGTTTGTTTTTGTGGGGAGGTTGGTTTTTGGGTTTTTTTGTTTGTTTGTTTTTACAATTTCTTGCATTTAAAATTTTTGAATGTATCGCTTTTTATTATATGGCTTTCCTTTTTAATATAAAAGTGTTAAAATGTTAAGGAACAGACTTCAAACCACGAAATCCAAAGACACTATTAGTGAAGTCCAGAATGATATCTATCTCTCACCTTGTTTGATTTACAAACCAAGATTCACACTTCTGGGAAACAAACATATTTGTCAAGAGTATAGGGGGAGTATATGCGCTGCATATGCATGAGTAGAAGTAAACAAATTCTTTCTTTCTTTGAAAATGTGTTTTCACCATCTGTGCTGGGTACACAGGCCAGCATTCCAGAAATACACTTGGAAGCAGGAATTTCAATATTGGGTTGGTTTGGTCTTTCTTCATAGTACTGTGTGAAAACACAACATCTTTAATAATTCATTATTAAAAAGTTTGCCCCACAATGTAATAATACCACCCTATCTGCCATTGTTTCTTATCTTTTATGCATACACACACACACAAAAAATTAGCAAACTGTGAATCTGCATTGCAGAGTTTTAAAAATAGCCTCTTAGTTCATATCTGCTGGCCAATCGAGTCTGTGTAAACATCTTAGATTTCAAATAAACTAAATCATAATCATGACTGATTAAACCTGAAGTATACAAAGGCAAAGTAAATTGAGCCAGGTACATGCAACAGAATGAAGATAAGATAGAAGCTGGTTATCATACACAGGAACATAAGAGTTGCCATTCTATTCTAGATTGTTGTCTCTGGTTATGGCCAATACATTGTTCCTCAGAGGAAAATGCAAACTAAAAATAGAATCATAGATTATTAGGGTTGGAACGGACCTCAGAAGATCATCTTGTCCAACCCCCTGCTCAAAGCAGGACCAATCCCCAAATGGCCCCCTCAAGGATTGAACTCACAACCCTGGGTTTAGCAGGCCAATGCTCAAACCATTGAGCATACTTATAACATATACTGTAATTCTAAAAGCAACTGAAATTATCCAAAAAAAAAAAAGTTTCTTAATTCTGGAGGATTATCTGATTTTAAACTACTAAAGTAAAAAGGGGTTCTTTCCTCATGTATTTTCAATAGATTTATTTCATTCATTCAATCTTTGTCTCACATAGTTCTGCAACTTCCGTTGGTTATGAAAAGTCAGTTCCAACATAGAGACAAATATAGGGAGGAAGGGATAGCTCAGTGGTTTGAGCATTGGCCTGCTAAACCCAGGGTTGTGAGTTCAATCCTTGAGAAGGCCACTTAGGGATCTGGGGCAAAAATTGGTCCTGCTAGTGAAGGCAGGGGGCTGGACTCAATGACCTTTCAAGGTCCCTTCCAGTTCTAGGAGATTGGTATATCTCCAATTATAGTCATAGGACTTCCAAGACCCTCTGCAAACAAATGAATTTAAGCCCTTCCAGTTCCTTTTCTCCATAGGGAGCACAAACAACTACTGCCACACACATCCATCTTACCTCTTGAAACTGATGTTTAGGAAGTGAGTGTCTTTGACAACAGGTGCAGATGCTGGGAGGCCCATGGGACCACACCAACTCTACAAAATGTTGGGAAGTTCCTCTATAGCACTGTCTTCCTTTCCTCAGTTGTGGCAGCTGCTACAGCCAGGATTTGGTACTAATGGTAGGATCTTCTCTAACATATACCAGAGCTACTGGGTATGTTCTCATGTGGATACGTGAGAACTGATTCCCCAAGTAATCTCCACCTGTATTCATAGAAGCCATACATCTAAATCTTCAATTAGTGAGCTAAGTTTTATTTGCATTAGTAGTTTTTAGTGTGTGCACTCTAACCAATTTACCTGACAAGCCAAGAACAGGGGATAAATTAAAACCATTAAACTTAAAAGGATGTCGGAACAATTCACCTAGCAGAAATAACATTTTCTGTCACCTCTGGCTCATGATTTAGCTTTTTTATGTAGATGTACAGCTTACTTAGTGATAAATGAATAGATGATTCCCAGTTCAACTCTCCTGACAAACTGTGCCCATCACCTATGACTAATGAATACAAAATACAATATTGCTTGAGCACAAAGACTTGTTTCTCATTCTGTCTCCTTTGAGACGGTTCCCTTGCTTGGCCTCGGTGAAATAAGATATGGATCCTTCAAATGGCCTGGGCAGCGTCCAATTGTCTTAACCAGCTTCTGCCACTTCTGCTTATCCTGGATGATAAAAAAAAAAGAAAGAACACCTGGAATGTCTAAAAACAGAAACTGTCAGCACCTCTTTTGATGAGAGGAATCTGCCACACTATAGAACATGCAGTAGTTTGACCAGTACTAAAGAAACAAATTACTAAGTGCTGGAGACCTTGCAAACTACCATCTAGTATCTAACATGCCTTTTCTAAGCAAGCTAATTGAGAAGTTAGTTAGTGACAAATAGTCTCTAATGCCAACTGTCAGCTGCCAGCATCCTGGATCCCTCTCAGTCAGGCTTCAGGCCAATCCATCAGTGCAACAGGTGCTGTCTCTGACCTCCTGTTCACAGGCAAGCCAAACACATCTGCAGTCATCCTGCTTCAGCCAGCACTTCGCTGCACTTGACACCACTGAGCACCAAACACTCCTGTCCTACCTTCAAGAGGCTGCAGGTATGAATAGAAATGCCCTGAAATGCCTCAGGTTTTTCCTTTCAAACTGAACCAAGAGGGTCATTATGGGAGCTGTTCCTTCACCTCCACAGCCCTCACCTGTGCAGTCCCACAGGGCTCAAACCTCTCCTGATGTTATTCAATATCTCTAAGAAGCCATTGGGAGCTGGTGAAGCAACACAGGCTGAAGTGCCAACAGTTCACAGACAACATCCAGCTCTACGTTTTCCTTTATGTCAAATATAAATAGCACCATATAAAGAGGCCACTCTAGCTAGAGGTAAGCTAGGCAACTGCCTATGGTGACAGATGTGGCCTGACAACCCTTCCATCATGACATGCTTCTGTAACATCCTTCACCTGCCCTCAGCCATGGGGTCCTTTCCGACGTCTCGGTGCTATTGCATACCCAAATAGCCATGACAGCAAAAACTACCCTCTTTCTATCTGTGATTGGCCCGAACATCAATCCCATCTGCTGAGGCACAGATGGCCAGAATGATCTATGCATTTATCATCTCCACATTTGATTTGATTATTGCAAATTACGGCTTGAAACAAAGCCACACACTCTGAAAATTAGAAGATTGGGCCAAAAGAAACCTGATGAGGTTCAACAAGGACAAGAGCAGAGTCCTGCACTTAGGATGGAAGAATCCCATGCACTGCTACAGACTAGGAACCGAATGGCTAGGCAGCAGTTCTGCAGAAAAGGACCTAAGGGTTACAGTGGACGAGAAGCTGGATATTAGTTGACAGTGTGCCCTTGTTGCCAAGAAGGCTAACGGCATTTTTGGCTATATAAATAGGGGCATTGCCAGTAGATCGAGGGACATGATCATTCCCCACTATCCAACATTGGTGAGGCCTCATCTGGAATACTGTGTCCAGTTTTGGGCCCCACACTACAAGAAGGATGTGGAAAAATTGGAAAGAGTCCAGTGGAGGGCAACAAAAATGATTAGGTGGCTGGAGCACATGACTTATGAGGAGAGGCTGAAGGAACTGGGATTGTTTTGTCTGCAGAAGAGAAGAATGAGGGGGATTTGATAGCTGCTTTCAACTACCTGAAAGGGGTTCCAAAGAGGATGGATCTAGACTGTTCTTGGTGGTACCAGATGAAACCATTACTCCTTATTCTGTCAAGTTGCAGTGGAGGAGGTTTAGGTTGGATATTAGGAAAAACTTTTTCACTAGGAGGGTGGTGAGGCACTGTAATGCGTTACCTAGGGAGGTGGTGGAATCTCCTTCCTTAGAGGTTTTTAAGGTCAGTCTTGACAAAGCCCTGGCTGGGATGATTTAGTTGGGGATTGGTCCTGCTTTGAGCAGGGGGTTGGACTAGATGACTTCCTGAGGTCCCTTCCAACCCTGATATTATATGATTCTATGAAAATGCACCATTTTGTACAAAATGCAGCAGCCTGCCTACTTAATAACACAGGTTACTGTGAAAGCACAGCCTGGGTGCACCTGTCCCTGAATACGGAATCCTGTTCAAGGCTTCTGTGTCCTGATATTCACAGCTCTCCACGGGACTGGCCCTAGATCTCTGAGAGGACATCTCTCCCTACATGACAGTGACCTCCCATGTCCCAGATAGCTACAGTCCAACACAACAATGCAACTGTTGTCCAGTGGAGGAAGGCTCACAAGTGGAGAAGACAGAACTTCCACGGGAGCTGAGCCTCGGCTGTGGAAATCACACCCACAAGACAAACTATAATTAAGACACTCACCACATGCACAACTAAATGCAGAACTCTTTCTTTCAACTTTGCTTTCCCTCTGTCAGTTCTTTGTGCACACAACACACAAAAACAATAAACTAATGAAGCTGTTTCTCCTACAAGCTGGGGAGGCAGAGAGAGAGATTGATATTTCTATTTTTAAATATTTGAAGGACATGCAGATGATGATGGGGGCCATATAAAAAGACAGCACACCTCACACATAATCTACTAAAGTCCCTGACCAATAATAGATCTGCAGCTCACCCACAGTATATCCAATTCTATCAAAGAACCTCAGCTTGTCTGTTCAGTGTCCCACTTCCTCTGGTGTAGAAACTAGGGTTGCCACCCATCCAGTTTTTACCCAGACAGTCCAGTTTTTGGCTTCTGTGTCTGGGTGACTCAGGGTTGCCAGGTGCCCGGTTTTTGTGGACAGGGCAACCCTAAATGGCACCCAAACCAGAAGTCCGGTTACTGCGGGGTGGGGACAGGCGCGGGGTCATTAACTTGCTCCAGCTCCTGCTCAGCCAGGACCATCTCCTACCTGCAGGCAGGCTGCTTGAGATGATCCAGTGAGTGACAGGGGGAGCAGGGGAGAGGAGCAAGCAAAGGGGCCTCTGCCTAGCGGGGAAGAGATGGATCAGGGGCAGGGCCCAAGGGAAGAAGTGGAGCTGGGGCAGGACTTTGAGGAGGCGGGGCAGGGGTGGGGCCTCTGGGGTCTGGTTACCAGCGATTAGAAAGGTGGCAACCCTAGTTCCTAGAAACTGGAACAGAGCAATGGCCATAGTGGATCAGGCCAAAGGTTCACCTAGTCCATTATCCAACACCCCTAACAGAACTGCCTAACCTCTGGCTTTTGGTCAGAGATACTGGCCTTCTGCTCTTTTCTCCAGCTCAATGGCAACTCACTGCTGCATCCAGCTAGTCTAGCACCTGGACAGGTTTTTTGCTCTGTGGAGTCATGAGAGACTTTTTCCTCTCAACCAATAAAAGCTGCTGTCTCCTCCAGCTGCTGGAGGTTGTCATCTTAAAAAAAACCTACCCTTGGCCCAGCTGCTCAGTGGTGAACAAGGCAAGCGCATTAGGGGTTTGGTTTGGGAAGGATGAGAGCCCCAAGGAGTCCAAGGAATCACAGGGAGAGAGGCCAAAGAGCTGGAGGGGCACACACTGCAGACCAAAAATCCTGGAGGAACCCCAGGATGGGGGCAGGATTGCTGGAGATGGTTCAAAGAGAGTAGAGTCTGCTGCCCACAGCATACAGAAGAAAAGGTAAGCTCGGCTCCCCCTGCTGGTAGAAGGCATCAAGTGTCAGGTTTCCAATAAATAAATAAATAAATAAAATCTTTACTTATGAATGCCAATCTTGGGAGGCAATGGGAGTGCACTGGGGAGGTAGCACCCTGCTGTTGTCTCCTTATAGCCACGCACCAGACATTTAGCCAGGCACATTGAGGTGTTTGAGAATATTTAGTATCACTGTCACTCATCAATTCACCTGAACAGTTCTTTTGGAGCAGTAGATGCTCACTGGGGTCAATGCTAATGCCATGCATTTGTGCGCTCACAGTCTTTCAAAAAAAAATTAAAAGTTTTCTGTGCACCCTGTAATTCCATTCCTAAAACAGAATTACAGGATCTTAATTTATCTGTCCCACCCCTCAAAAACTAACCCAGCAAACAAGACCAGCCCATACTACCTACTAGCATACCTGAAAAATTCTATTTGAAAAATTAGGGCCAGATCCTCAGCTAGCATATATCAGCATAGCTCCATTAAAGTCAATGGAGTTATACCAATCTATTCCTACTGAGGATCTGGCCATAAGGTTTAAATTAAGGAAGCACAGAAACTATCTTCATTTCTTTCTTCAGTTGTATAACTCCAAAAGTGTCACATTGTTCTCTCCCCAACTTAAAAAAAAAAAAAAAGGGGCAACAGAATTGTTCTATTTTTCACTGAGGAGAGAACTGATGTGGCACAACTACTGCCCTATTTAAACCCGTGGATGTAGGTTTACACTCTGAAAATGGGCATGCCCATAAAATAGGAGCATGAATGTCACTGGCATGTTTTCTATTGAGGACACACTTGGCCATGACTTCTGCTCTTCACGTGTATCTTTGCTACACCCAGCATTAAGGTTAAAACTCCTAATAATTTTAGAAGATATTAGCGAAGATTTTCAAAAGTTATTTTGGGTACCTCAATTTTGGGCACATACAGCACTTATTTCTACAGATGAAAGATTCTGTATTTACTGTATAATACTATTTATAACCTTATTCTTTATTTCAAATAATTACTTTGATCATCAGAATTTTTTTTTAAAGTCACCAGAACTGACTTGGGTCCTGTTCCTAGGACTGGGCCCTTAAAACACCAAAGATGCCAGTTCAAATAGAACCGGCCTGATCAGACAGAGAAACCTCTGTATTATGCAGCTTTCAAAAGTGATTTTATGACACATTAACATCAATTTTGCCTTCAGCCACTGGATCATTTTTTACCTAAATAAACTGATCCAAGACATCCATAACATTTCTCCTGGATCTTATTACCTGGAAGTAATATTACAAATTGCTCAAAGGCTATGTAAACCCTTTATAACATCGAGATTAAAAAGCATTAATTTTTCATGCATACATTTGTAAGCTGCTGATGAACAACAGCACTGATCCGCCACTGTGTTGGTTCAGGACTGGCACGTTGCCCCATGTGAAAGGACACTATAGACATTGTACATAATTCAGCACCTGAACACAGCTAACAGCACAGAAGCTCTAGCATACTCCAGAACTCATCTTCTCTCTTGACTACAATCACCAGAAGTATTGGCACCATTATAAGCTTGAAGGAATGTAGTGAAGGACTGTCTCCACAATAGAATCAGACCTGGTAAAGCTACAGTTGCCACTACAACATAACCATCATCTATCTTTCTGCAGTGGAGCTACAGCAGCAGAATAATGGAGTTGCCTAATGTGAAGGGGATGGTGAAAGAAATAATATACTGTAACTGAATAATTAAGAATTATTTAAAGTATCCTTATTTGCATCAAAGAATGAACCATTTAAGATGGAACCTACTTTATCTCTTTCTATACCAACAAGAAGAAACAAATAATTTATGTCAACTGTAAGGGAATGCCCTGTTATGAAAGGCACCTGTTGCTATGTTCTTATTCTAGTAAACATGTAAGATGTCTTCAGGTTCTTGGATTATTATTTTTTTTAATAAAAGCCCGCTCTGACACATCTATAGGGCTGCTTTGGTTTCCTCATACACAATCTGGAATGCGATACATATGGGCAAAAGTTTGATGTTCAATGCTTATTATGCCTACCAAAAAACGGTAGTCAAGTGTTGCAATACTTCATAATTAAAGAAATTCAGTAAACCTCCTACCAATATGTAGGTTCTAGGGAAAGAGGTAAAAGCCAGGTAAAGCGAGGAGGTGGGCTAATAAGCTAGACTTTCAATACAGGTGTCGTTACTGCTCATTTCAGTCATTAAAAAGATGTTTGATGCAACATTTAAAAGGTACTGAGGGCCTAATTCTACTACCCTTACTCACTTTGAACCAGATTCTGATGCCCTTACCTACACTAACATTTTCCTCCTCCTCCCCCTGCGGGCCATGAGTCAATTAATTAATTAACAGTCCCACTGATTTCAGTGGGACTACTTGCAAAGTGAGGCACTATGCAGTGTAAGAAAGGGTAACAGAATCAGGCCCAGAATAATTGTTCAAACAAGCATTAACAGACAGTTAGATTAAACTGCCCTCTGAAAAACAAAATTTATTTGCTCTGGTAACATGGCTGGAATGAGGAGTTCTCAACACTTCATGCCTTGCTCACCAAGAACAGTAATGAATGAATGGAACACACATAGGTCAAACACATTCATTAAAAATAGATACATGCCAGACTAGATTAGAAGATTTACATTTACTTGGCTAGGTAGATTTTGTTTGTGAAACCTAAAATGAGAGCAGTTTAGAATCTGCAAAAGACCTACATGGGTGCACATACAACTGACCCAGCAAAGTAAATTTTTGCTCTGACAGAGGGAGAGCAACAACACACTATTAACTAACACCACAACTCGGGATGTGAAATTTCCCACAGATTGCTTTGTAAATCACTCTGCCTGGAGTCTGAAAGGCACCTTAGCTCAGTGCAGTTTGTCCTTTCCAAGAATAAGTCAGATCCTTCAACAACTGACTGTAATTGCAGTGTCAAAGCCTAGGACGCATGCAACCCCCTGCTCCCCCTCCTGCCAGAGTAGTGCCTTACGGCTGCAGCATTTGACCCCAAGCAGCTGTCAGGACATCAGGGAAGAAGGACATTGGAGGGCAGAGGGCGGGCTACACGAGTGGTGGCTGATAGCCCCACCATGGCACTGCCAGCAGCGGAGACTCCAGCGGCCCCCAGGGGGAAGCAAAGTTTACTACTCACACAGTGAAGTGATACACGAAGCACTTCCAGCCGGTGGGTCTCTCTAGGAAGTTATAGACCCTGCCTTGGATGTTGGTCCTGCTCAGCAGCGGTCTGCGGATGCTGTAGATGGAGACCCGAGGGTCCAAGTTGATGTGTGGCCGGGGGCAGTCCGTGTTCACCACCACCATCTCTCTCTTGTACTGCGGCTCGCCCCGATCCGGATCCGCCGGCTGGCTGGAGCCCTGCTGCATCTGCTCCTGGGCGGGGGGCATAGGGGCGTAGTGGGCATTGGGGGTGTTTTCAGCCAGCTCCAGGGCGGAGGGCTTCTTGCTGGGAGTCATGCTCCCTTTCCGGGACCCAGGCAGCCGTCCCAAGCTCCAGCGTCGCCTCTCGGGCTTGGGGGAGGAGGTCATGGCCGGAGGGGCGTGGGGGGAAGGAGGAGGAGGAGGAGTGTGCGCGCTGAAGGAGGGAAAGGGGCAGCCACCGCAGGGGCGGGAGGCAGGGAAGCAGCCCCGGCGCTGCCCCGGGGAAGGAAGGCGGGAGGGAAACCAGGCACTGCTGGGGAGTCTCTCCCACACCCTCCCTCCCTCCGCCGCTCCCGGAGCGCTCCTAGCCCGGCCCACCCCGGGGGACGGCCCCCGCCGGGAAAGGTACGAGGTCTCCGCCTCCCTGCCCGGCTGCTACCCAGGGGAGGCTCCGAGCCCGGGTGACCGCGGGAGCTGCCTGGCCCCCGGGTATTCCCCGGGCAGTTGGCACGAACTACTCGCTCGTCCAAGCCCGCGCCAGGCGCGCTCGGGGGGAGGGTGCCCGGCCCCCTGCTTGGAGCCGGAGTGTAAAGCAGAAAGCCCGCCATGGGCACTGCCCGCTCCAGGGGCCGGGGCAGGTCAGGCAATGCCCCACAGCTCGCAGCATTGCCCGCCCGCCTGCCTGCCGGTGGCAGCGGAGCTGGGGCCTGAGTGCTGCCTTGGGGTTGCACCAGGTGATGGGGATCTGATTATCTCTGTGTGACGGATGAGCCATACACCAACCCTGGTAAGGGAAAGGAAAGAGCCACTCTTTTGGTTAAAAGAACAAGAGTACTTGTGGCACCTTACAGACTGGCACATTTATTTGAGCATAAGCTTTTGTGGGCTACAGCCCACTTCATGGGATGCGTAAAATGGAACATATAGTGAGGAGATATCTCTACACCTACAGAGAACATGAAAAGGTGGGAGTTGCCCTACCCACTCTAAGAGGCTAATTAATTAAGATGAGCACTTAGCAGGAGAAAAAAAACTTTTGTAGTGATAGTCAAGATGACCCATTTCGGGCAGTTTGACAAGAAGGTGTGAGGATACTTAACATGGGGAAATAGAGTCAATGTGTATAATGGCTCAGCCATTCCCAGTCTCTACTCAAGCCTAAATTGATGGTATCTAGTTTGCATATTAATTCAAGTTCAGCAGTTTATCCTTGGAGTCTGTTTTTGAAGCTTTTCTGTTGCAAGATTGCCACCTTTAAGTCTGTTACTAAGTGACCAGAGAGGCTGAAGCGTTCTCCTACTGGTTTTTGAATGTTATGATTCCTGATGTCAGATTTGTGTCCATTTATTCTTTTGCATAGAGACTGTCCGGTTTGGCCAATGTACATGGCAGAAGGCCATTGCTGGCACATGATGGCATATATAACACTGGTAGATGTGCAGGTGAATGAGCCCCTGATGGCATGACAGATGTGATTAGATCCTATGATGATGTCACTTGAATAGATATGTGCACAGAGGTGGTTGGATTTAAAAAAAAAAAAAAAAGGACAGTATCATAGCTCACTGGCCAGCCACCAGGGGAGAAAGCAGCTGTATCCTTTCAAGCCTGTAATAATTTTCTCCAAGGTGAACATAAGAGCAGGTGAGGGGCTTTACCTCAGAAGTTGCTTTCTGAGGAACGATCCCTGTGCAGGGCTGTGTTCATATGTTGGTGATGCTGGTGCAGGGCTGTGTCTACAAACACAATGTCCTCTATTAGATCTCCAGGTGTAAATAATAATTTGTCTTAGACTGTGGTGCTAAACTGTTCTTTTTTTATTGTTATCTCACCGCTCCGCCCTACACAGTCCATTTGTCTATTTCCTCCACTGCTTGGATCCTATCTGACATGCAGATTAGGAGTAGGATTTGTCAGAAATTCTCCCCCAGAAGGTTATTCCATTGGAAAATGCTGACTGGTCAAAATCAAAATGGTTTGTGGAGACAGGGTTCCTGCCCGTTTTCCCACTTGGGTCTCAACTCTTTGGCAGCCCAACCTGGCAGGCTGATGGAAGCTGAGACTGTGGAAGCTCTGGGAACACCAGCCCTCAAGTTCCCAGGCTGTCAGCTCTTCAGCATGCCAGACTCAAGAGATCCCAGGGGGTGCAGGGTCAGTGGCTCCCAGGCAGCCCACCATTCAGACTGCCCCAGAGACAGGCCCATTTGCTTTCCCACAGTAATTAAAACATTTTGATTTTCATTCCAAAGCAGAATGAAACCATATTTTGAAATATTGAAATCCTCTGTGAAATGGAATTACCTTTCTCCACCCAGCTCTAATTGTGAGGTTACTGGTGCAGGGATTGTCTTCCTTGTTATTTCTCTGTAACAGCGCTTTTCACAATGGGGCCCTAGTTTTTCATTGTGATTTCTGGGTGCTACCATGATACAAATTAATGGTGAATAGGTGGTTGAACTAGAGAGCAATAAGTTTTGCCCTTCAGCCCTCGGACCATAGTTGATCCTCTTGTCACCACCTTTAAAATATGTTTGCTTTTGTGGAGGCTCCCTGCTATATGTGTTTGGCCATTACTATTAGGTTATATGAGGGCTTGGCCTACTTTTTCTGTTTACTGTTTTAAGCAATGGCTTACTTTACTATGACAAATTGTTTCACGCCACAGTTACAAGAGCCTATGCTGCAGCAATTAGCTAACAATTTCTATTCCCAGACCTAAAGGGGAGATAATCTTTGGTCTGGAGAGCTGTTTTTTTCCTTCTAGCCCAGAATAGAGTAGAACTAGCTGTGCTGAGTTCATGCATAGCATAGCGCAGAGTTCATGGGAGATACTTGTGCTTAAACAAAAAAATGTTGTGGTAAGTTAAGGGGCTACATAAAGTTAAACAAAAAAACAGCTTTACTAATTGCAGCTCCATTCAAACCAGAGAGAGCTATGGAGGGTGACTGGGCCAGATCCTCAGGAAGTGTAAATGAACATGATTGTATGATTTGGCCCCGTTGTCTATTAAATGAAGAAAAGCAAAATATTGGTCTTACAAACAATAAAGACTAAATACATCTGTTTGAAAAATAAGATGGCAGTGATTGTGTTTTATGAAAAAACCAAACATGATTAGAAAGTCACCTTAGCAAAACAGCATGCCAGAAGAAGGGAGGTCTGCCTTTCATCTAATCTACAGACAGCCAGATTGTGCCTAATTGGCACTGACCCAGGTTGGGAGTGGTATGAAGTCACTATCTGTCAAGAGCTTTCTGTGCCATGTAGGGAGAATCCACATGCTGCACTGTGGGGTAGCATACCACCCTTTCTATACCCAGCCAGCTCCACTGACCAGTACATGGGTGTTGGAGGTCATGGCTGTGCCTCCTCACTGTCCCCTTTGTGGTACCTTCACAGTTGCCAACTTTCACGGGGTAAAAAAGCACCCTGATGTTCACAATAAATCAAAAATCAAGCTAATCCCATTTCAAAACAAGGCCAAAACAAACCAGTCCCTAAGAACCCCAACACTCTATGTGACTAGATCCAGACTGCATGCAATCTGGGACTGTGAGGATCCTCTTGTGCACCTCTGACTCTCTTCCCCCTGCTTGCCAGGAGCTGATAAAAAAAAAAAAAGGCAGCAGCAAGCTGCAAGCCCAACAAGCTACAAGCCAAAAACTAGCCAACAAGCAACTCACAAGCCCATTAAGCAAAAAACAAGCCCAATTTCTGCATTTTTTCCCCACGGGTTTGGAATGTCTGGGTACCTTGTGCCCTGGGTTTTGCTAGGAGAAAATAGACCTTGTGCTCCCCCAAGTGCACAGACTGTAATTGTGTCTGGTCCTTGTGCATAGGATGTAAGAAGGAAGAGAATACCTCTCCAGACACTGCACCTTTACAAGGGCCATGAAAAATCTGCCCCTTATTATAACTGATTGTATGACTTAATAACAAGGTTTGTGTGTCTAATCTAGTAAAAATGATCATTTGGTTTTTCGATTAGCCAACGACAGTGCTGATAATGCAAAGAGGAAAGTTTTGGATTTCAGTAGAAATGGAATGATGCCTTGTCTCTGGCCTCCAGTACCAACTTCCTGGGCTCAGAATTGGCAGGGATTTTAGTAACGTCTGATTGTGATGTGTTTGGCAGCCAGTAAGACCATCCGTGTGACTCTCTGGGCAAGATTGCAAAGGTCCCCCACCTTTATTTACGTGAGATGAGCAATTACCCGTATGAGTAGGGTACGCCCAAACTAACTTTTTGTATATTGCCAATCTCTTTTGTTATGGGGTTACTTAAGCCCAGTGTGAAAAATGAAAACATTCAATTACTACCCTCCATTGGTTGAGGCCTACCACATTGGGGTTCTGGTCCTTGACTAGGGCTCCTAGGCCCTATGATGATAATATTAATAAAGTTTTGATATGGAAAAAAAGTTAGTCTATTTGTTTTTTAAATAAAATAGAATATTTCTATAAAAGCAAGGCATACTTTTCTGGACTATACAGTAACCTCTCTCTGGAGACACAGACAGACAAGAAGATTGAAAAATCAAGAAAAATAAGGGACAACAAAGATACCTGAATGGTAAACTTTAAATTTGATTAGGATGCTCTTTGAAATCTGAGTAATTGTTTTAAGGATACTGTGACATGGTTTTATATTTTCTTACTTAAAACATGAGATGATGACGAAAGAGATGGTAGGAATTCTGAGACAGGTTTTAGACTTGGAGACAGAGGAAACGTTTACATAACTCACATAAATTACTTCCAGCATAAAAAACAAGACAGAAGATGTAGTCATCCTGTTAAGGAAGTAAAAGAAAAAAATTAAAAGTTAAAAAAATAAGAGGAATATATTTGTCCTTAAGTATCTCTAAACAAATACAGGAAGGTGAACAAATAAGAAGAATTAAAAGTGATACTAAATGATGGAGAGTATGACATAGTGGCATAACTGAAAGCTAGTGGGATGATTCTCTCAAATGTAATGTCAAAATTGAGTTCTTAACACCTGAATCCAGGGAATAATTACTTTAATTACAAGGCAGAAGAGTCATTAAGTACCTGGTATGTTATGTACAGCATGCAACATCTTCAAATATAAACAATTACATAATATGTATGCACCAATTCCAGTTTCTCTTCATTACAAGTTATTCTTGTCTCCCAATTAATTTATATAGACACTTTTTGTATTTTGATTCTATTTTACAAAAGAAAAAAATAATTTAAAACAGAAGAAAACAAAAACTCCGAGGAACACTGTATAGATAAAAGAACTAGGAATAGAAAGAAGAGGGGGAAGAGTGTCAAAAATGTGTACCAAGTCAGGCAGCAATGCTTCGATACTGAAGGCAGTAGTGAAATGCTTTGGATAAGGAGGATACGGGGAATTAAAAATTAAGGAGGAACTGTAATACAGTCAACATTGTCACTGCTGCTCAGTAGTAATTGCAATTTACAATCTATGAAGGACATAGTAAATATTTAAGCATCAAAAAGGAAAGGTTAATAAGATATGATATTGTTAACTGATTACAACAAGGTACCATATTATACATTTGCATCTGGAGCAAGATGGTACATTTGGAATTGGATTTTAAAAGGTAATCAGCATTGGCCTAATTCTGCTCCCATTAAAATCTATGGGAAAATTCCCAGCCAATTGACGTTGATAGGAGTAGAGTGAGTCCATCATTCAGCACTCTTAAAAAATCACACACTGAATCTATGGTAGATCGTGAATTTTTGTCCCACCTTGGGGCTGTTTTTATATTCATCACCCATATATATAGTTGGATGTGAGATGTATTTTTAAGGTCTTTCTGATCTTTTGAATTGTATATATTATACTTATTATACAGCATAAAAATGCAGAGTCACATCTTTCACCATTACTGAACAATTATAAGGCAGAGTTGGTGCAGTGAGTTTCAAAAGAGGGACACACTTTCTTTGTGCAGTTTGTTCCCTATATCTAACATAAGAGTTGTGCAGTTTGAAAGCGTATGGTTGCTCTGTGTGTCCTGAAAACCAAAACACTTACCCTGGCAATTATAGACTTCCGTGTCAGATAGTTTTTCCATATAACTACGTTTGACTTTGATATCTGCATTCTAACTGTTGCTGCTAAGGGTTTTTTCCGTTTTCTTCTCTCTTTTTTTTTTTTTTGGTGCTACTTCCTGTTTAATGAAAACTTCTGTGCAGCTGTGGAGATGGGGGTGGGGAGAGAAGTTTTTGATGTAAACAAAACTTTCCATGGAGAAACAGCAAAATATGTTTTAACAACAACAACAACTCCTCGCTTAAAATCAGTACTAGTGCCTACCTGAATTCCACTCACTGTAGCCCGGGTTAATCATTCTGTAAGAAGTCAGTTTAAAAAGCCAACCAAAGAAATAGGTAACTGAGACTCAATAAGGAACTGAGCAGTATTGTCCTTAGTGAACTATGGTTCACCATGGTGAAATACAGAATGTTTCAGATACTTTCATACATTAACATATGCACAGTTTTTCAAACTCACAATATTCACTGTTTTTCTTAGTGCCCCAACACCTGGAGGCATGTAATTACATGAGAATCTCAGCTTTCACTTAAACAAGAAAAAAAAAGTTTCTAGCCCTCATAGTTGCAAAGTAAAGCTTGAGACAAGACTCTAAAGGATTAAAAACCAAATAAAAAGAACCCTAAATTTATTTACTGTTTTTAAATCTCATTAATTTTAAGTCAGTATCATGATTTTCGAGGAGTTGACTCATTTTTAAATGCTTAGGGTGGGCAAAAGTGTATACAGGCTGCTGTTTGGAGTTTTCAGTGCACATGTGAATGAATTAGACACCGTTTAAAATTGTTAATAAGTCAAAATCTGCCCTCATACCACACTACTAGAATCAAAAGCTGAGATTTTTAAAGCTACCAACAATATTGGGTCACCCAAATCCCATTAAAACTAATGAGGACTGAGTGTCCAGATCCGCTAAGTGATTTAGAATTTATCCCAGTCTTCACTGTATTTTAAACTGTGCAGCACTTGAGGATCTCAGCAGTGGAGTGCATCGTAAATACAATTATTAGAATAAATTTTCTTTTAATTATTCAATATCAGGGTGAACTATTTTAACTAAGGCCTAGAAAGTTTTACCAGCATAGCTATGGCAGTTAGGAATGGGGTGGGGGGGAGGGAGTGGAAATCACACCCCTAACTCACAGCTCTGCCGGCAAAGCCCCAGAGTAGACACAGTTATATTGGCTAATAATAATAATTAATAATTAATAAAAATCATTTTGCTGACACAGATTATTCCGTTCAGGGAGCTAGTTTAACCTACAAACAGAAAGCGGGGGAAAAAAGAAGCTTTTGCTGTGTTTCCTGGGAGGGGGTGTGGATGTTGCTGGTATAGCTCTACCAGCAAACCTTTTAAGTGCAGAGAAGGCCTTATTTTGATAATGAAGAGGAGTTGAGGTATTAGTTTTCTTTTTCTTCTTCCTTTTTTTTTTTTTTGGGTCAGTTTAGCACAGAGGCCCTGCTTTTACTTGGTATTCAACAAACAGCTGGTGCAGCTCAGACTCATAGACTTTAATGTCAGAAGGGACCACCATGATCATCTCCTACACATCATGATCCCCTCCTACACACTGCAGGCCTGCATCATCACCACTCCGAAGATGACAAAGAAAGCCTCAATTTATACCAGTTGAATTTACTCTGGTTTCAATCAGGGATAACTGCTACCTGTGCATACTATGACTTCCTTTGTCTAGCCATGAAATTTGTACCAGTGCAGCTACACTCATTGCTAGCCTCTGATAGCTGAATTGGAGCTAAGCCTAAATATAGACAAGGCCTTATATGTTTCTCTCCTTTATATGCGTTTATAATTGCTGTTATTGCACCTATCAATTTAAGAACAGACCTCATTGGTATGTATTCTATTCCATTCGAGAACCCAATAACTTACTTTACTGTTCTTGGAATATTAGGATTTGGGCTCTCTGCTATTGTTTCAGAATTTTAGGCTATGGTCCTGCAGAAACTTATGCATATGCTTTACTTTAAGCATGAAAGTCATTCCACTGACTTCCCTGAAAACTGAAGTCAATGGAATGACTTGCATGCTTACATGTGTGCTTAACTTTAAGTATTTGCTGGACTGGGACCTTATTTTGTTACACATGCTTGAGGAAGCAGGTTAAGGAAATTCCTGCTTCTTTCTGCCTTGTCTACTCACCGGGTATTTGCCATGATTCCAGCCATTGCTGGCCAGCTATTGCTGTAGCTGTACCAATGCAAACTCCAAGTTTAGACAGGGAAACCAGTATTAACCGTCATTTACATCAGTGTAGTTTACCCCAGAATCAAGTGTTTGGCTGCATTGGTGCAAAATAGTGGCTTTGTCCATGTATACTAAAGTTTTGTTTTAGCATAGTTACACGGGTGGCTGGAATCTCAGGGCAAACCTCAGTTCACTTTTTACCTTTTAGTCAATTCATTGTGACTAGACTTTCCTGGTCTATTCTAAGTGACAGCCGCATCACACTACTGTTATCTTACTCATATTATTGTCAGGGAAAGAATGACTCACATTACAGCAGTCATTATAGCATGGATGTTATGACTAGCAACCCCAGTTACAGATACAAGGTAGCTACTTGACCTGAAACATATTCATGTGCACTCAATACATAACACAAGAGTGTGCTATCAGTTCCTTTTTAATAGCCCTGCTAGACCTAATCTAAACTGTTACTGTTTTACTAACTACTCCCACCAGTCCAGATCCACTGGTAGGAGTGCTAGTGGAGACAAGGCACCACCAGTGTCCAAAATTTTAACCACTGTGTCATCTAGAATTGCTCTCAGTAGAATCAGTGATAGATAGCAACACTGGGAAATACTAGGGTGAAATGGCCAGTGTAGACCACAGTTCTAGAGCATATTATCACTGCTGGCCTTTAACCCTGGGGAAATACAACAATAGAATGTGGATAGGCAAATAACATATACCTGCCTATTGTGAAACATCACCTTTTTGTGTCTGCTTAAAGGTTTAACAACAGTATTAGAAAGTTCCTGACATGACTGAGCAAAGTGTCAGCAGGCCAAGCATGCATGTGTCAGTACTTGAAGTCCACATCAACTGCTCACCGGACTCATAAACAGACATTGTCCAAAAAGAATAGAACAGCTTTTAAATGTTTGTTAATATGATCTTATGTTAATTTATTTAAAGAAAAATGAGATAGAAAATACTTACAATTTAGAGGGTTTAAATTGGTTTGAGCAAATACCATTTTTGCTAAGGGTTAATTTGTCTGCAGATATAGCGGTGAGGTTGGGACTATGATTGGTAGAGATAAGTAGTCATGTTACAGGAAACAAAGAGGAATGTATTATTTAGCACATACCAGAGATGGCCGATAAAACCTGACTTTGGAGGCTGTTTGGATAAGCAAGCAGAAGACTAACCTACTATGATTATCAATTTTTAAGAGCTTCATGCCCACACCCCCTAACATTTCCTACCTAAATATATGGCGCACACATCTACCTTTATACACTTTTTCATCCTTGAGATCAGCTCTTACTCTTTATGATTCTTCACTGGTTTACACATATTGGGGGGGATGCACTCAAGTCTGTTCCCCCCCAGGAATTCTAGGGCTTACAAAGTGCCCAGGATTTAGGCCCTAATGCCCAGACCCAACAAAGCATTTAAGCACATGAGTATTCCCACTGGCTTCATGTGCTTCAAGTTAAGTATATGCCAAAAAGCTGTGTTAGATCGGGGCCTACATTTTTATGATGAAAAGCATTTTAATATTTGCTATTTCTGCTGTCTGCTTAGTCCTCTCATTCACATATTAAGTAATGCTTCAGTTCCCTGACTGAATGACTGAAACAGTTATCAACAGGAGAATATACTAAACAAGTCACTTCCAGTTCAAACCTTTGATCAAGTGAGTCTTGCAAACATCTCTGCAAATACACTTGCTTTCTAAGTCTGTTCTTGGAAATGAAAATTCACTTGTACAAATGTTTATGGAAAATCCACACAGAAGGCTGTGAATACTATCCAGGCGACTTTCTGAGTTATATTCAATAAAGGATCGCAAATGGTTTCTACACTGTTTGCCCAGTACTAGTTGCTGTTATCAGTGTGACTGAGAGCTTCTATTTAATTTTTAAAAAAAGAACATAAGCCCTAGATATTTGCCTATTTAAAAGGAGGAGCTTGTTTTATCCAAGAGCCCTGCTCAGAGAGTACATTTGTGTAGGAATAAGGGAGCTGGAAATGCCTGTAGTAGAAGAGCACCTCCTATGTTGCATCAGGTTTTGTTAATTTTTTTTTCTTTGGGATTAAAGCAAGGGCTGGTGGGACAAAAGATGAATAGTTAAGTATTATAAAATCTGGCCTAAGCTCTAAGGGAGACACTCAGCCTTGACTAGGCAAGAGGAAACCATTCTCTGAGCTAAGCACTCTATTTGTGTCTCAAGCCTGTTTTGGCAAATGCCAGCCTGTTTTCCCCCCTGCCCTTTGGTTTGGTTTGTTTATTTAACTATCCAGCAATTTTCACAATGGTGCCTCTGAACATATTTCCAGAAGAGGAACCAGAAACCTCAAAAGGACCTGCAACACACCTGTGTTCTTCATTAATGCACTTCGGCCAGATTCTAGACTCAGCTGTATAGGACTCAGCCAGTATCTTGATGTTGCATACAGTGCCATGTGTAAAAAGAATGAGGAGTACTTTGTGGTGCCTTAGAGACTAACAAATTTATTTTTAGCCCACAAAAGCTTATGCTCAAATAAATGTTAGTTTGTAAGGTGCCACAAGTACTCCTGTTCTTTTTGCGGATACAGACTAACACAGCTACCACTCTGAAACCAGTGTTATGTGTGACACTATACGCATGTATGTATAAATGCAGAGGTATCTGAGATTAGCATCTGACTCATTCTTTAAAGAGAGGTCATATCATTACATCATTTAATTGCATCACACATTTGTCAAAACTCTCTTTATATAGGTCACATTCTCTCTCTCTCCTCCACACTGTAATCAGCGTATCTGACTGAGCTCCAAAGAAATTAGCTGCTCTTTCCAAACGTTGGAATTCCACAAACAACTTAACTTCTGCACTTGGATATTGGATACTGGCTGCATCTGTGACTGCCAGATGGATATTACAATATTTCTAGGAACAGGTTTGCTCTTTCTGGCTGAAGCAAATTCAGAAATTGCTTTGGCACAAAGGTGCATCAACAAAAGAGAGGTTGCTTAAGTCCCTCGCCTGATGACTTCCAATAGGTCTTCCTGAAACCACAACTCTAGGAATTCTTTCTGCCTCAAACCTTCTGAGTCAATAACATACATGCAAATTATGATATTATGTAAGTAACTTGTTATGTTGCATATGAGTCTTACTGTCCTATACTAATATTGTGTGTACATTAGTTTCCCTGTGTACTGCACCAATACTTAGGTGGTGGGACTTGGGTGTGTGATTTTGCTGAGCCCCTCACGGCAAGTGAGACTGCCCAGCTATTTGCACCTACATAACCTGAGACCCAGTAGGGGGGTGCGACCAGGTGACACCTTTGGCCTGGGAAGGGAGACAAAGAGGAGAAGGGGCATGAAGGGGGGTGTCGGAGGTCAGGTGGCTGGAGGTTGGCAGTCTGCATGGGGGGACTGGAAGAGGGGGAATCCAGGGCATCTGGCCCAGGATTCCCAAGATGGACTTGGCTGAAAGTCACTGATGTCTGTAATAGCAAGCTCTGTTCTACGCTGTGGTCCTGTCAATGAATAAACCTTCTATTTTATGCTGGGTGAGAGTCACATCTGACTGTGGAGTTGGGGTGCAGGGCCCTCTGGCTTCCCCAGGAGTCCCACCTGTGCAAACTTGCTGTGGGAAGCACATGGTGTGAAAAGGGGATGCTGAATGCTCTGAAGTCAGACCCAGGAAGGTTGAAGCTGTGTAAGCTTCTTGCCCTGGAGACATTATGCTCAGAGAAAGGAGGCATGCTCCCCCAGAGTCCTGGCTGGCTTCATATGGAGTAGTTCCAGAGCAACACTTGGTGACTCCATGACAACAGGTGTCAGTGGTGGTATCAGACTGCACCCCGTGAACAGAGCATCCTGCAGTAAGTGACTGGGGAGCAGTAAAACAAAGTGGGATTAGCGAGAGACAGACATGCTGGAGGATCTGAGAGGTGCAGTTCCAGGAGGCGGAGGAGCCTAAGGCTTAACCCCAGAGTGAGAGTGGACCCCCGAGAAGGGCTGTTATACTGAAGGGGTTCCTCCCAGGGATCATGGGGAGCTGGGGGAGCTGAGAGAGCACAGGCCTGTGAGTCTGTGACCACTTGGGAACAGCATGGAGATGACCTATAACCATCTCCTTAAGAAGGACATTGTAGAGCTATGCAGAGAGAGAGATGGCTGCTCATTGAAAGATTTACCAAGGCACAGCTGATTGCTCGGCTGGAAGAGAATGATCGCTTTAAGGAGCCAATTCCTGACCAAGCTGGGGCTGCGAGAGAGGCTGGGAACAGCCAGGCAGCCCCAGGGATCATCCCAGCCACTGACCCAACCAGGGATGCGGGAGGGGCTGAAAGAAGCCAAGCAGCCCCAGGATCCACCTACCCAACCAGCAGGGAATCTTCCTGACCGAGTTCCCCATTGGTGGAGCTGTGATGGTTGGAGTTGGAAATGGAATTGAAACTGAAAGAGCTGGAGGACCATGAGAAGGAACATCAGGAACGGGAGGACTGTGAGAGACAGAGGCAGCATGAACTGGCGATGGTGGAGCTGAGAAGCAGAGAGACCCCTACCATGGTGAGTGGGGGTGGGCCGCAGGGAACTCCAATATAAAAGTCCTGCCTCAGTTTAAGGAAGGGGATTATATAGATGCCTTCCTCACTGCCTTTGAGAAGGCTTGCAGTGTGCACCAGGTTCACCCTGCAGAAAGGTTTCGGCATCTCACCCCCTTACTGGGTCCCAAAGCCATAGAGATGTTCAGCCAAATGGATGAGGTGGAAGCAGGGGACTATGAACTGTTGAAACAAGCCCTGCTGCGCAAGTTTGAGCAGACCTCCGAGGCATACAGGAAAAGGTTCAGGAGTGTGCAGAAGACCCAGGGGATGACCTATTTGGAACTGGTCACGCTGATGGCGGAATACACCCTCAAGTGGGTGAACGGGGCCCGGGCCCAGACCAAGGAGGATGTGATTGAACTGATGGGGCTGGAGCGACTATATGAACTCTGTCCCCCTGACCTGAGGATGTGGCTGGTGGATAAAAGGCCGAAGGACCTGCGCCACTCAGGGCTGCTGGCTGACGAGTTTGTAGACAGCAGGTCGGGATATGGAATGGAATCCCAGGGGAACAGGCCCACATCAGTACAGAAGGGGGGGTCACACAGAGGCTTCCCTGAAGGGAGTATTGGATAAATCCCTCCCGAGAGGCACAGCCAATTCCAGAGCTGACCGACCTGCCCCGGGGACCAACGGGACCTGAGGTGTAATTACACTGTGGGCAGAGGGGCCACAGGTGGGCCCAGTGCCAAAAGCTCAGGGACAGGATGAGCAAACCGAGCCCTCAAAGGGTTAACTGGGTTGGAGCCCAGCTGGAGGAGGGACTGGCTCCCCAGGCAGGAGGGGCTGGCAGTTTAGCAGTAGCCCAAGGGGGAGGAGTCTCCCAAGCCAGCTCCTCGGGGAGGCTTGATGCTCCGTGTGACGTTGAACTCCATCTGATTTTATGAAATATGCTAATGAGTATGAATATAATGTAACTGAAATATGCTTCATGCAAAAGGTCTCTTGTAAGGTATTATTACAAAGCTTATAATACACTGAGGTTGGTCATCCTATTTGTATAAATGTGTCATTCTTGTATCTAAAACTAGAAATGTAAAATATAACTCTAAGGTCCAACTTGAATTAGTGTCACTCAAAGCACTTTACAAATATGAATGAAGTAAGCTTCACAACAGTTCTTTGAGATAGGACAGTATTGTTATCCCCATTATGCAGATGAGAAAAATGAGGCACAGAAAGGGCTTGACTTTTAATAGTTCTCATCATGTACATTTCTCATAGATATCTATGGGAGCTGCAAGTGTTCTACACTTTTTAGGACTTTTTAGGACTCTCTATAGACAAACGGGTAGAAAACAAACTATGAAGAATCATTGTAACTAATACAATGTTAAACACACATTGTATACAGGGACTCATGTTCAACTCCATGTCAGCTGGTTGTAGTTATCTCTAAGGTCCACGCACAACCAGCTGACATGGAGTTGAACATGAAAGCCCCTGTTCATACTGAGTGCTAAATCATGCACCTAATAGCTAGCTGAAATTGGTGCTTTGGCTGGACCTCTGATGTGTCAGTAGGTCTTATCACACATATTGTGTGGACTACTTATGGGCACAAGGGAACAAGATTCTTTTCCTCACAGTTAAAACTATATGGAACAGAGAAAGAGGTGCAATTTTTTCAGTCCCTGTTTGTTTGTTTTAATGTATTATTGGTCAGAGAGACAATAAAGAGCCTGTTTACTAGGCTGGCATGTTACAAAATGGCCAGTCCTTTGGAAAACAATGAACATCCATTAAAGAGTAAAGTAACTTAATTCTATCTGGTCAAATACAGTATCATTTTTCCACCAGGAAACAAGTTATTAAAGTAGGCCTTCTCTTTCTCTACCAGTGTCAATCATAAAAACTCTAGTAACTGAAGTGGGGAGAAAAAATAAACAATTGAGAATAATTAGGCGGCTTATTACATTATGCTGTGGAGTTGTAGCCATGTCAGTCCCAGGATATCAGAGGGACAAGGTAATATCAGAGTACCTTTCCCAGAACTGAAGAAGAGCTCTCTGTGGCTCAAAACCTTGTCTCTCTCACCAACAGAAGTTGGTCCAGTCAGGGGCGGCTCTAGGAATTCCGCCGCCCCAAGCAGAGCGGCGCGCCGCGGGGCGCGCTCTGGCGGTCGCCGGTCCCACGGCTCCGGGGGACCTCTTGCAGACGTGTCTGCGGAGGGTCCGCTGGTTCCCCGGCTCTGGTGGAGCATCCGCAGGCATGCCTGCGGGAGGTCCGCCGGAGCCGCCTGCCGCCCTGCTGGCAAAATGCCGCCCCAAGCGCACGCTTGGCGCGCTGGGGTCTGGAGCCGGCCCTGGGTCCAGTAAAAGATATTCCCTCACCCACCTTGTCTCGATTACACTAATCATAACAGTCTCATTGTTACCCGTGTGCTCCCCGACCTGTGTGTTTTACCCACCTGTTGCTTCATCTTATATTTAGATGATAAAATCTGTGAGATAGGGATAGTCTGAGTGTGTACACAGTAGCATACTAGGGCCTTGATCCTGAACTATCACATGCTACTGCAATATAAATAAATAATGAAGTTGAACCAAGGTATTTGGGACCTTTGACTCTCATACTAAAATTTAGTAGTGCATGTTATCACCCCTCATATATATTTATAGCAATAGCAATCTTACATTGTTAGAGCACATTTCATCCTGAGAGATCCCAAATCAATTTTGTAGAACGTATACAGTACACACGGATTGTTTGCCCACCGCTGAAATACAACCCCCAATTGGGGTGAAATGCAGCAGCTGTTAAGGCCTTGTCTACATGACAAATGCTTTGCTAGTATAGCTGTAGCGGTACAGCTATACCAGCAGAGCCCCCTAGTGTAGATGCAGCAAATACCAACAAGGAATTTTTCTGTTGACATAGCAACACCACTTCTCAAAACAATTTTAGTCATGCTCAAAGAAGCACTCTTCTGCCAGCAAAGTTGCACCTATACTGAAGTTTTGTCATCAGAGCTATGTCTCTAGGGTTTTTCATATCTCTGACTGATATAGCTATGCCAACAAAGCTTTGTAGAGTAGACCTGGGCTAACAGTGCACTGCAACACTGCAGACCAATCCAGAACAGAAACTGAAGAAGAATGATAGCTCAAAGTGAATGGGCAGAGAGAATTTTAGGCAGGGAGAATGTAGTTACCTGAGCACTAGCACAGTATGGACTCAGAGTGGTAGCTACTGAATCACTGACTGTTCTGCATACTCTCAAACAATCCAGTTCCCTTGCTGCTGTGAAATAAAAGAAAGTAAACACTGTTGACAGGCTGTTGAATTAGCAAATACAATGGCTCTTCCACTGATCATGAAGCCCCTCATCCAAGTCCTCCAAAGTAAAGATAGGGAAGGATGATTTCCCCTTCTTCAGACCATTTAGCAGCCCATTTTCAAACCCAGGGATGATCAGACCTCATGTCAGCAGATAATACTCAGTGGTCTATTTGGCCTTTGAAAGGTGTGTGGCTCTCCAGTTAACTGTAATGGGAACTGTAATGCACAGGTACTGAGAGGGGGCACATACCTCTAACTCTCTTTGCTGTATACCAGCACTACAAAGAGAGAGACTTATAAATCCAGCTTTAACCAGAGAACCTGTGAGAAAGCTAGACTAAAAACCAAAACAAACAAAACAGGTAAGTCAGAGCTGACCTATAACAATGGCCAGTTCCACCAAGCTGGAATTTCTGGTTAGTTGAAGTACAATAAGATTTGATTTTCTATGGTGCCTTTCAGACAGATATCCTAAAGAACTTTGCCAAGAAATGAGATGTGCTATGACAACAGAGGTAATACTGGGGTTGAAAACATTCTCTGCATTCATTGTGTACTTGTATTTTTACATAAATTCCTGCTCCTGCCTCCTTTGTGGGGCAAAGAGGTTCAAACACAATGGAAATGTCCATTCTAATTCTTCTCTCATTACACTGGAGAAAATCAAATCTGGGATATCTCCACTGAGTCAGTGGGGTTACACCACTGTAAAACATGTATACATGAGAACAGAATCAGGCCTACCATCTTAGTACTCTGCAGTGACTTGGGCCATGTGAAGCCTTTTGCTGGGGGAACTCCTTGTGTGGCACTGCAGTGGCTCAATGCAGCAATGTGAAGAGGAATTTATGGGTACCACTGTCTCTACCTGGCCCATTGCCAAACACAATACAGATCTACTGGCCCAGAATGCCATGGGAGAGCTGTTCTGTGGGTGCCATGTACCTCTCGGATAAGGGGAGGACTCTGCACCTATTACCAATACATTTCTCTCCTGCAAAGCCCTTTCACTGTGGCCTTTGACTCACTTTGTGAAAGGACCACAGTTTCACCTTCAGAGTTTCTGACCCAAAAAAGGAGACAAGGTGCTTCAATTACAATACTCTGAGTTCCCCAAACCACCTCTACATTCCACAGCTGTATTACAAATTAAAAGTGTAATTGATGCTACTATTATTAATCTGTACTGTGATAGCACCTACACATCCCAGTAAGGAATTCAAGCCCCAGCTTCTAGCACATTTAACAGCGAGATGGCCCCTGCTGCAAAGAGCTTACAATCATCTCAGTTTCTTTTTGACTGAAGAACACAAACAGATTCTGCTGTCCACTACACTGGTCTGAATCAAGAGTAACTCCGCTGTGGTCAGTGATGTTACGCTGACTGCTGCGAGGTCAGAATCAAGTTGATAGTCTTTCCCCATCTATTCTATGTGTTGAAAGAGAACTGAAAAGGCAGAGAACTCAGAAGTCAAAGCTCTCAAGATGTGTACTGGTAATACTGAAATAACATTTGCAGGAATTTGCAGGGCATATAACAACAACAAATTCGAAATCAATTTTGGCAAGCATATCACAGTATCTAGGGTTGCTTTGGTCTCCTAGGTTTGTGAAGAGCTATTAAAATTCAAATGAAATCAAGGGCCATGGTAATTATTTTAGTTAATTAAAAAAAATAAAAAAAGGATCCTCACTATCTTGTTAATTGCCTGCACAGAACTCAGCTTGATGGGTAACATGGAGTATTGCCCTCAACACCTCCAAATACTAGGGATGAAATCCTGACCCTATTGGAGATACAATGGAAGTATTGTCATTGACTTCAATGGATCTTGGATTTCACCCTAGAATTTTATTATATTTAACCACTCACTTCACATAAAAAAAACAAACACCTTTTTAAATAGGCTTTGTAGTTTACTGGGAAATACAAGCAACATGGAAATTTCATTTCCTGCCTGAAGCAGCAAAACATGGAGCCATTTAATTCTGATTTTCCTGCTATTTCAGAACTCATTATAAATGAAAGAAAACATGTTTGGTTTGAACTATGCAGTTCTTTTGTTGAATGTCTAAAATTTAAAAATTGCCATTGTCAATACAGTTGCATATTATATTCCTAGGGGTCCCTCTAGTGGCTAAAGCAGCAGGCTAATTTATCTTAGCCCAGTAGACCATAGAGTGGGCTGCAAGTGGGTTTATGATCTTCTGTCTCATTGTGTTTTCACACAGAGAGAAGGTGCTGAGGTTTTTCTCAGAGTAGGACGTGAATGAATAAATTCTTAGCACTTAGTTTCCTGTCTCCCAAATGAGTCAAAAGACTAGGCAAAAATCTCAGAATCAATTCTCTAAAAGGGGTCTAGAGTCATCTTTTGTTAAAAGTTGGTAACAATATTTTCTAACATAATTTGAACCTTCTGATTTCGAAAATAGTTGTTACCAAGCTGAATTCTGATGTTTAGATCCTCAAACTTGCAAACAAATATGGTCACCAAAATTCACCAGAAATGTTTAAAATACCAACAGCGTGCGAGTGAATTTGTGAGCATCAAACTGTTTGGCATAATTCCTTTTCAGTCTATTAAGAACAGAAAATGAGAACACATCATTGTTTTACCACCTATTTCACCCTAATATTCAACTTCTTATGGCATTTAGTCATCCATGTATCAGAATATTAGAAATAAGTTATGATAACACATAGTTTTCTCCTTTTCTTCCATACTTAGTATTTGTTTTATGGTACATAATGCTTTGTAATTAGAATAGAATTAATGTGGAAGTAATGGTGATACAAAAAGAGAGCACAACAGTAGTTAGATGAGACAGGGATTTAGGACACTTAGAGTTGTAGCTAAACCATGGAACTGGTAGTAAGTCTCAAGAGAGCCACACCAGCTTCCTACAGTCCCTGCATTATTTGCCCAGAATCAAGTAAAGAAGATGTGAGTAAAGCAGGTGAACAAGGATTGCTTGGAGTAAGGGAGGCAATGGTCACCGGAAAAAAATGGCAAGATGTCAAATACAGAGAGGCCATTGACAGAATTGGCCCTTCTTTCATTCAGAACAGACAGTATCAGTTGTGTGGCACAGAAATTGCTATGCCCAATACACTAACAAAGGCAAAATGCATAGGTAAACATCTGTAACTGATGTCTCATGTGTGGCAAGCTGTAGTGATTCCAATAAAGACACCAGTGTCCATAATGCAAGACAGTACAGTACTGTGAAAACTATGGACTGGAGATGATACATGTTTTGTGAAGAAGTGCATCCTAAACAGAGACTCATCTCTATAACTACAGTCAACATGAGTTAATAGTTAATGAAGGCAACTGTTTTGGACCACAAAATGAGTTTGTATATCTGAAGTAAAATGACCTCATAGCTGCTGAAGTCAAGTATCACCTGACTTGTTACATCCTATTTATGAGGTCTGTGGTGAAAAAGAGTGAGAGCAGCAAAATTACTGACAGCTAAGCTTTGGCTTCAAAATGAGCTTCAGCAAGCAGCAAATCAAGGCCATGTTTTGGAGCTATCTGATGTTTGGCATCATTACTGCAATCTTGCAAAAGAAACTGGCATTGAAATTCCACACTCTGGCATCAGTCAAAGATCATCATTCAATGAAAAACTCCAAACTCATATTAGGGATTTAGTTCATTTCATTTCATTGCCTGATGGGTCTCTTGCTGAGAGATAAACACTCTTAGGCCTGGTCTACACTAAGGGGGGTGGGGTCGAACTAGGGTACGCAAGTTCAGCTACGCGAATAGCGTAGCTGAACTCGAAGTACCCTAGTTCGACTGACTTACCCGTCCAGACGCGGCGGGGTCGAACTCCGCGGCTCCAAGGTCGACTCCGCCACCGCCGTTCGTGGTGGTGGAGTTCCGGAGTCAACCGGAGCGCGCGGGGAGTTCGAACTATCGCGTCTTGATTAGATGCGATAGTTCGAACTCCGAGAAGTCGAACTCACCGCATCGACCCGGACGGTGATAATAGACCTACCCTTAGTTCTAGCCAAGTATAAATATTGTGACAAAGTTCCTCCTCTACCTTGGTGGGTCCTGCGCTTATTGGTGGATTTGCTCACCTCAGTGATCTTCCCCTCTGGTGGAACCCACAGTCTGGGTCAACTCCTCCTGTGTCTGATCAGGAGTTGGGAGGTTTGGGGGGAACCCGGCCCCGCCCTCTACTCCGGGTTCCAGCCCAGGGCCCTGTGGATTGCAGCTGTCTATAGTGCCTCCTGTAACAGCTGCATGACAGCTACAACTCCCTGGGCTACTTCCCCATGGCCTCCTCCAAACACCTTCTTTATCCTCACCACAGGACCTTCCTCCTGGTGTCTGATAATGCTTGTACTCCTTAGTCCTCCAGCAGCACACCCTCACCCTCTCAGCTTCTTGTGCCTCTTGCTCCCAGCTCCTCACATGCCCCCCCCCAAACTGAAGTGAGCTCCTTTTAAAACCCAGGTGCCCTGATTAGCCTGCCTTGATTGGCTGCAGGTGTTCTAATCAGCCTGTCTGCCTTAATTGGTTCTAGCAGGTTCCTGATTACTCTAGTCCAGCCCCTGCTCTGGTCACTCAGGGAACAGAAAAGTACTCATCCAGCGACCAGTATATTTGCCCTCTACCAGACTCCTGTACCCCACTGGCCTGGGTCTGTCACAATATGTACCTATCTCACAAATAACAGATTCTCCCCAAGATGAGGAGATGGCCATCCTCATTTACCACCTCCAGAAAGGCATATTTCTGTCACGGGTACATATTTGCATTGAAAATTCAGGCAAATACTTGGCTACAGAGCTTTCAGTGTCCATGAGGATAATGTAGCTGCTTGCATTCCAAATAGCATGTACATGTTCCCACTGCTTAATGTATGCCAAAGCTGAGCCCCAGTACCTCAAAGCTTGGCAGTTCATAGCCCTGGTGTGTCTGGGCTTGCTGCATCAGTTATAAATGTAAAATAATTGCTTGAGCCCCAGCACCTCTTTCATTACAAATTAAGCCCTGCACGTTCCTCCACCTGCTGTATGAAGGGTAGTCTCTTCTTGAGGACAATGTGATGAAGAGAACTTTGAGAACCAAGAATCAGTGAAATTCAGTGTGTTTAGTATGGCTCAAGACAATATATGTGGTGTGAGCAGTGCAAAGGAATGGCCATCAAAGCATATTGGTCTTGAGTGCACCCTCCATTAGCCAACAAAGTCAAAACAACTTGTTTAACTTTTAACTTTGCATAAGGGTGGTCATTGCATTAGTTATGAAGGAATCCTAAAGGTGGAGACAGCCCTAGCAGAGAAAACCCTACAAACTATGGATGCTAAAAATGGTGCTGTTATTCCTCCCAACCTGACTCCCAGCTGACAATATTGACATACATGATGAGTCTCTGGATGGCAAATGCCCATTCCATGAAACCCAGATCGCTGCTTGGCAAAGAGGACCTGCCTCTGATCTGATGCTGAATGATCTAAAAAGACAACAAACAGCAGCACACAGCATTCCTGATGCAATTGACACAATCATACCAGCCAATGTAAGAAATAATAGAGCAGAATTTATATTTAAGGACTATGTTTGCAGAGAATCTGAAGAAAACTGTGAAGATGCAGTGCATGCAAGAGTTTCTGATATGGCCTTTATCATTAAACATCAAAATGAGAACCCAAAATGTGGATGGACACATTTCAACCAATTGCACGTGACAACAGAAACAGAAATAACTACCATTGGATACTTGCCAATCATTCAAACCCCTGCCCATGAGCTATACACTCGCAATACTCTTGCAAACATGTTATCAGTGCTTGGACAGAAATATGTGGTGCTAATATTGGTGAAGCTCTGATGGAACTAAAAGGGGCCACATCACAGTAGAGGGAGTGGCTTATTCCATAATAAGGCTCCATATCTCAATGAACTTTCAGAAATGTATAGGCCAGCACACACAGGCTTCAGGGCTAGCAAATGCCTGTACTGAAGTGGAGCTCATGGACCAAACCCAACAGAACAAGATATGAGTGGCCAATCATATGCCAGGGTGATGCGGATCCACAAACTGACATTTCAAGCACTGTGGAGTCCGCTTCTTCTACAACTCTTGGACTTTATAGCAGCGTATGATCAAGAGCTCAAAGACAATATCATCTAAGCTGACCAATCACATTCTTATGGTGAGCTCACTTCAGTTCATACCTCACAAAGATTTTGAAATCTCACCTCCACGTTTGAGAACAGGAAAGGTGAATGTCATGTGAACCTCAGGTTTTGGTGGCAGTACATGGAAAAGTAGCCCTACAGCTCATGTTCAACCATGCCCAGAGAGAAGGAAATTGGGAGTTGCATCTCTTCACCTTCAAGTGTCTGCTGCCAATCTTCATGAGCCATGACCACACAAACATCTACAATTGCAGAAATGCATCCATTTCCATCTGAAGTACTGAAGGAGTTCCAGCAAGAGAAATTTGTTGTCAAGAGATCATGTCTGAAGTTCAACTAAATACATTAAACTTTAGAATGCCTCATTTAAAGATTCTGATGATTGTTATCTGAGGGAAAGGGGTGTACGTTTCATACCCTATTACATTGGCAGGTTTGTTGTGCCAACATGTGAGCACAGAAAAGCATAAGCCACAATCAGAACTCTGACAGGTATAACAGGCAATCATGCTTTTCTTCAAACAAAGGAGACCCAATCCTTGGTCCTTCTGGTGTTGCAAAATGCTCTCCTGTGTGCAGCAAAATGACCTGAAACTTTCCTTAAAAGTTAAGCTGATGATTCCCCTGTTGTGAGGAGAAACCTCAGCTACCATGAAGCAGATGTGTTCAGCTACATGCCATCCCCTGCCAACTCCCCCTAGACAGAGAGTATATTGGAGCTGAAGGGCACATTCCTTTCAGAAGCAACTCCCTAGTTTAAGTGACTACTATGATGTACAGTAACCAAGCTCTCCAAGTGACTAGTGATTTCACCTGTCTCCACTTTTGGGAGCCCAGGCTGAGACATGTTAAAGCCTTCTTCTAGGTGCCTCAAACAGGGGCCCCCAAAGTGGAGGAACACAAAATCTCTAGGCATTTTTTGGAAGAAAAAAAAAAAGATCAGTATCTTCAAAGTTGCATAACACAATTTAGTTCAGCTCTCAGGGCTTGTCTAGATGGTGAGTTAGTGCGTGGCAAGCAAGGATGTAAATTTACAGCAAGCCACATGGACTCTGGAGCCACGCACTAAGAGAGCTCTAGTACACTTTGATCTACTCTACATTTGAAATGGGAGTAGATCAAAGTGCACAAGGACCTTTTAGTGAGCAGCATGCTAGTGCCCTGTAGGTTTACACCCCAGTTTGCTGTGTACTAATTTGCTATCTAGACAAGCTGTTAGAGCACAGCTGTAAATGACCTTCCCCCCCTGACCCAATCCCTGGGTTGATTGGTTGCTTATAGCAAGTTTTACTGTAGTTATAACAGAGAAAAAAATAAATAACTCTATTATGACATAATGGAATTCAACACGATTCCGGATATGGGAATTTAAACGGTAACAGAAACATGATTACAGTCAAAATAGTCAGAGGAAGGAAAACAGACAAGCGTGCGCACATACACACACAAAATTTTAAAGCAATCCAGAAGAATTATGCAGGCCCCTATGAGAGAAACAAAACCTGCTGTTCTCAACAGACAGGGTGTGGATGTCTTCCTGCTTTCATATTAATTTGAGACCTGGTGTGACACAGGGGAATACATTCTCCAAAATTACTCCCTCTTGCCCCGCCCAAATAAAGGAAAGGAATCCAGTCTGGCAGAAGCAAGACAGGTGAATTTAGAGCCTAAGGAAAATAGCAAGATCTGTATCAAGGACACTGGGTATTTAGGACATAAATTATCTGAACCCTGAAAGGCCTGAAGCCCAACAAATCAAAAAAAGTACAAACCATGGCAGTTAATGCCATCTCAGAAGGCAGAAAACAATTGAGGGGATGCGTCATAGAAAACAGCCACCTGAAAGAGCTCAATGTTCACACCAAGCTTTATTGGGCCAGATCCTTCTCAGCTGGTGTAAATTGGCATAACTCCATAGAAGTCAATGGAGCTATGCTGATTTGCACCAACTGAGGATCTGGCCCTAGGTATCCAACAACCCCATTAAGAAAGCTGCTTAAGGAGGTAGCAGCATTGTGACACTGAAAGGAAGGATTTTGGTGCAACATATAATCTGTTGGTGGTAAAAGAAATGCAAACTAACACCAGCCATAATATTGCATTTATGTAGGGAAGCTCTATGCATTGCTTATTGAAGTTACTTATCTTCAGGGGGAGTCAGGAGAGTTTCTGCAGCTTGAAGAGGTTTTGATTGGGAATCTAATGAGCAGAGAGTTAAGAGAGGACTTGGGTTGTGCATCTGTGCCCTGGGGAGGGCGTACCAGGGTTTCTGCAGCTGGGGAGAGGCCCATGTAGGGCACTTGGTTCTTGGTAAAGACATTCAGAGGGTTAACTAGCTTCACTGATACAGTAACTCTTCACTTAACGTTGTATTTATGTTCCTGAAAAATGCGACTTTAAGCAAAATGATGTTAAGCAAATCCAATTTCCCCATAAGAATTAATGTAAAGGGGGGGGGGGTTAGGTTCCAGGGAAATTTTTTTTTGCCAGACAAAAGGCGTTATATACCTTTTAAACAAGCAATTTAATACAGGTATAAGTCTTAAACAATTTTAAAGAAACAATTTAATACTACAGTCATCACTGCTGAGTATGAAGCTTGGTTGAGGTGGTGGAGTCAGAGAGTGGAAGAGGATGGATTGTCTGGCTACTCCTCTTGCTGTTCTTGCAAGCACAGGCACCGACTTTGCTGGGGGTTGGGGGCCAACCCGTGGCCTGTCCATTCTACCCCTTCCCCCAAGGCCCCACCCTTAACCCACCTCTTCTCCCCCACCCGCTCCACCTCCTCCCCCTTTACTCCGCACGCTGCATCCTCACTCCTCCCCCCAGCCTCCTGCCCGTGGCAATCAGTGGGTTTGTGGTGTTCAGGAGGCTGGGGGGAGGAGCGAGGATGTGGTGCACAGCCTCCCCCCCAGCCTCCTGAACACCGCAAGACAGCTGATTGCCGCGGGGGGAGCTGGGGGAAGGCACTGATCTGCAGGATCCAGCGGTGGGTGGGAGGCACGGGGGGGAGGGGAGGGGATCTGATGGGGAGCTGCCAGCCGTGGACAAAGCAGGCAGCCAAACGACGTTATAGGGGAGCATTGCACAACTTTAAATGAGCATGTTCTGTATTGGAGCAAGGACGTAACATCGAAACAACGTTAAGCAAGAGGACGTTAAGTGGGGCGTTACTGTACATTTATTCCGCATCCACTCTGGTGCATTCAGTTGAACACATCACCTAGAAAATGTATAAATATTTAAAGTGTGATCCTTTTAGATGTCAGATTTGGATGGTCATTTACCCCTTACTGATGCAGAGACATTCATATCTACTATTTGCATACACATTTGCTTGATTCGACTCCTATTCATTCCCTGAGTACAGCGATTGGTTTCAGCAGGTGCTCCTGCTGTTTTCTTTTACTTTTGTAGGTTTAATGGGAAGGGTGCATCGGCTAAACCAGAAACCTCTCCTTTCACAATAGGAAAAGGAAGCAGCATTCAATGCCTTTTAACCTGACACACTACAAAGCAACTTCAATAGTGCAGGTGGCTAGTCATGCCCATTGCAAAGGATAGCCAGCAGGTAAGTTCATTTATAATATATAAATTATCACATGCACAATAAGCCTGGTGCAGACTCTGCAGAAGTCATTCAGATTGTTAAATGAATTCACCTCTGGCCTTTAAAACTTTTCCTTTTCTGGAAAAGGAATGGGGGTTCCTTCTTATTTCCCTTCGTGGCAAGCCTTTGAAAGTGACATTGGTGCTCAAGTTGAGGAGGAAACCAATGGCATGCTCCATCGTCTCTTCTCTTTTCTTCACCGGGCAGTAGTGAGTATAGAAGGTATAGAATATCCACTACTACCCTCCTCTCCATTTGAGCACTTGGTGTGTGTGCAATAGTTCCTGGGAATATTTCTGGGACATGAGTTTTTACAGGTATAATGTTATTTGTCTATGCACTGAACTCCCTTCTATACAATGCAAGGTTATATTCATCACTGTTTTGTTCAGCCGTTGAAACAAACCATGGGACATTTCTGCTTCACTGTTGTTGTTATATTAATTAAGGATTGTTTACTATGATTGCTTGAGCTGTTTTAGACTTCAACAGAAGACTACTATTGCACTCCCCACTGCATATGTGAACTCTATATTAGAAATGGGTCAAAATCAAAATCCGGGATCTGAACATCTCCAAATGTATCTTTGTATTGGGACAAATTGAAACTCTGGATGGGGCCCACCTCTTCTCCAGAGCCCAGATTCTGTGCTGTGATGCAGCTGCTTTGTGCTTGCAGTATGGTACAACACACCTCTAAAGCCAGTTTACCTGGCCGTGAGAAAATCCCCTATTACAGGGAGAATCCAACGAATCCAAACAAAAATTTTCTAGACTATACACTGTGGCTGTTTACTGTACTTTTAAATGCTCCTGAAAACATGGAAATTAAGAAGTGATAGACTTGCATGGCGATTTCATATTTGATAATAGCATTTCAGGTTAGATATATATTTAATTTTATGTACACTGAAATGAAAAATAAATGTAGATGGAACATAGAATGTATCAGTAATAATTAATATACCAGTAATAATAAAACTTGGCATTTCTACAGCTCTATTCTAACTTTGCACTTCCATTGCTAACATTCCAGGACCCAAGAATGTTTTGCAAAAATTAGTAAGTGATAAGCTTCACAAAACTTTTGTGATGGGTGAAGCATGACTTTTCACACTTTTCTAGATTTTGCACTACATAATTCATAAAAGTCACTTTTTCTTATGTGAATATTTTTCAACAAAGGGAGCCAGGTCATCAGCTATGTAAACTGGCATAGCTCTGCTGAAGTTAAGGGACAAATAACAATTTACATCCTTTAGTCCCACCATACTGTCATAGTTATAGGGCAAGCAGTGTCTTATACCCCTTTATAGTCCCTTATGAGTACGTTGCTCAGGTGACAGGTTTTGCTACCTTCATCCCTCTTTGGGTGGGTCCCCATGGTTCTATCATGCTTAGAAAGGATCCTGGAATGGCAGCCTCCCAATTCCAGCCACATTAACATCACAGACCCAAATGAATTAGGCACCTGCAAGTAACTTCTCTCTGGGTGTATGTGATCAACAGCTGATCAAAGGGTCTCAGAACAGTGCCTTCTAAACAAAGGTATTGTCTATCCACTCAGAGGTATATGTCAAGCATAGAAAAGGGTTAAAAACCACAAAAGTTCCATGCCTGGGTCTTGCCTATACCTTATTACTTCTCTCAAACCTTAGGCAAACTTAACTGCCTCGGACACATCCCATACAGCCTCTGCTTCAGTCTGACTGCCCTGCTGTATTCTCTGCCTCTCTGAGTCTTTCTGTCAGTGTCTCACCTCCAGTAGCTGGTGGCAACTCCCCTCTTCCTTTCTCTCGGAGGTGCTTTTAACTGCAGAGAATCTTTTTGATCTCTAGACTCCGGTCTTGGCAAAATGGCTGCGTAACTTTTGGCTGGTGCTTGGAAAGAGCAACTTCTCAATTAATAGTACAGCCATTGTTCCCCTAGCTCGCTTGAAGTTGTTTACCCAGGGAGGTCTCATCTCTGACCATTGTTCATTTCAGTTTGCTTCTTAACTGCTCCTTTTAATTCACCTTCCAGTAGTCAGACAGTAAATGTCAAGCTCGTAAACTGAGGTACATGTACTATTCATAAAAAATAACAGCAGCTATCCCTCTCATGCTCCACAAACAGATTGACTGTCTGTTGTGAAGGTGAATATTTTCTCCGCTTTCCGACTGCATAATCAAGCATATTTCAGTATAACTGAAGCTCTATCAGCATCCCTACTCTCTCATCTCCCTGCCTGCACAATGCCAAACCACTGCCACAGAGGAGATGGCTTAGTTGAAATATTTTGACCCCCTGAAATCAGAAGTTCAAGTGGCAGCAGGGTCGATTTAACCTTTCTTTCCTCTGTAAGGATAATGCTAGTATTAAGTTACTGCCATCTTCAAAGGCAAAAAACAATTGATGGGTTTTGTTATGGAAAACAGCCACTTGAAAGAGTTCAGAGATCATACCAAGCTTTACTGGGCCAGATTTTCCTCAGCTAGTGTAAATTGGCATATCTCCATGGAATTCAATGGAGCTTTGGTGATTGGCACCAACTGAGGATGGGTGGGTGTATTCGGGATTAGACTAACATAGAGTTTCCATTTTTCTGCATGAACATTAAGATTCCACAGAACTACTTGTAGCAGCAAGGATATAAAGCTGTATCCTTGGCCAAAAAAAAATTAAAAAAAAAATCCTTCCCATCATTTTTCTACAATGTCCTAACAGTTTGTCTGTACTGGGAATATTTGTAACACTATTGCACCAGTGCAACCCCCCAGTATTGTTGCAATGCAATATGGGGCTTGCACTGGTGCAGCACATGTACAGTGGGCATTTCAGTTGTGTAGTCACAATTGTACAAATATTCCCAATGCAAATATCTCCCACACTCCACCCAAGAAATGGATGCATTTCTTTCCTGAAGCTGGGTGTGTGGATTATATAATCAATTTTCTGCCAGGTTTCACCCATGGAAACTAGACCTGTGCACCCCCCCTAGTAAAAAGTGCTCCCCATAATTAGTCACCATGACACAAGGTGCCCACCACATCATCTCTGTGGGCAGGCCAGGAGCCAGCTAGCATAGCCCAGAAAGTGGACAACTTAGGCTGTAGAGGGAACATAGCCAGGCTACCCAGGAAACATGCTGCTTCAAGTGTATCATCTGGGCAGTCCCTACTGGCAGCCTCTACGGCAGCCCAGTCATACATTTAAGCACACACACACACACACACACACCCCTCCATGGAACCCCTGAATTGTACCAAAAACAAAAAAAAATGCTGCCTACCTCTCACCTGGGGGGAAATCTTCTGTAGCACACAGCTGGTTTTCACCCATTGCAGATGGGGGTGATTCTAGCCCAGTTTGTAAAACACTTCAGTGGGTTTTGGATCAGGCCTTAGGGAATGACAGATTCTAAATAGGTGCTTTCCTCCCTCACACCCAAAAAATCCCACCCTCAATAAAACCCAGTTAAAGGTTGCTGGCATGAGAAACCCAGTGATGCTAGCCCTTTAAAGCAAAGAAATGTCAAATTAGGGGAAGTTTCTGTAACATTCCTTCACCCTCACACATCACCTTACCCAGTTCCTCTAAGTCACACTACCACAGAACCTGCATTCTGACCATAGTGTTAGTCGGGATATGGGTGCACTGGTGAATTGGACAGTGTGTTGGGTGGACATGGGCACAGTATGAGGACAGCTATAAGGCTTTACAGTGCTTGCAGTATGGTGCTAGAGGAATTTGATGAGTCCTTGCATGACTTCCTCTGCCAGAACAGGACCTCTAATCTGCTTTGGGGAAGTCCTGATCTGACACACGAAAGAATGATCAGTAGACCAGCACTGTAAGAGTGGAGGAGAAACATGTTCCCCAATTCCAGGGGACATTAATAATATTGGTATTACAGATGGATGTTGTGACCAGGGGTAAAAGGTGATTCTTAGACCCAGGGGCGGCTCTAGAAATCACGCTGCCCCAAGCAGCGCCGGTGCGCCGCCGCCCCTTCCCGGTCTCCCTCGGGTCCCTTCCCTTCCCGTGTTCGGCTCGCTCCCGCCGGCGGCAGGTCGGCCCGGCGGAGCGGACCTGCAGCCAGGGCAGGGATGACTGGCGCGGGTCGCCGTGGTCCCGCGGCTCCCGCTGACAGTCCTGCCTGCGGGAGCAGCCCGGCAGCCGTCAGCCGGGCCTCCCCCCGGCGCGGCAGCGGCGCCGCTTGCATTTTTTAGGCTTTGCTGGTGCTGCTTGGTGCTGCTTAGACCAGTTCTCTCCCTCTGTTCCCCAAATATTTAAGCATCCATCTGCACCCCCAAAACTGATCATTCACCTTTATGCTGGCTACAAGCTCTTACTCCCAGACCCCACTGTTCACAATGTTCTTCTCTGGTTCACCTGGTTCAGTGCTCAGCCCACCTGGTGAGTCAAGGAGGCTGAGAGGCAGTGCCAGAGAACAGCAGTAACTGAGTGTAGGTGTGCTGGCAGCTGCCATTAGAAGAACTACTTGCTATGCTCATGGGCAAAGTTAGAAAAATATTACATGTAGAACAGTGCAAACTTCATTGTAGTGCAGCTGTAATGCACAGTTGTGTCTCTTGAGTTTAAGGCTTGCACAGATGGTTGTTTATTTGCAATTGAGATCTAGACAAAGGTGAGACTCACCAGCTCACATTTTAGAAAAGAAGGACTTTGGGATGTTTATATAATTATTCCAGGAACACTTTTTAGTGCATTCAATGGCTCTGACTTTTAAAGGGGCTGAGTGCACACAGTGCCAACTAAAGTCAATGGGAGCTGCATGTACTCAGGTCCAACCTTCAGAAAAACTCAGACATCGTCTTCCAACTTGTGCTAGCGGTCTGAGCTACAGTGAGGCTTTAAAGTCTCAAAGGCAACAGCTCAACATAAAACTAATTATGGAGTCATTACCATGCCTGCATATTAAAATATTTCAATATCAAGGAGTGCATAAAACCAGATCAATGTTTCTTCAGTTTTGCTTTATCTTAGAAACAAAACAGTTTATTTTCCGGCGGTTTGGCATTTTAAAGCCCACAGTGTCTCTGCTTTATGCAAAAGGGATGCTCACTTTTGCATATACTTCCTCTTTGAACTGCACGTAACATTTGCTTAGTTTAGTAAACAAATTTATGCTATAAAATAAGGGCAGTTGTGGAAAAAAATCAGTCTAACAGTAGAGGCAAAGGGAATGGTTTTTGTGATGATTGCCCTGATGAGACCTATATATAAGAAAAGATTTTGTGGGAGTAAAAAAATGTATGCAAAATTATTTTATCCATTTTAAATGTGAAACAAGGTATTTTTTAAAGATGGATTTAGCACTGCTTTTAAGGTGGGTTTTTTCTAAACTCCTTTGCCTTGGCCTAAGTCTGTTTCCATTGAAGTCAATAGTTGGTTTCAATTGGAACAGAGTTAGGCCAATTCTGGGAACTTTTGAAAATTCTACTCTTAAGTTCTGGAAGTATAAAGGTCTAATAGATTAACAACGAAAGGCAGATCTGAGCATAGCCACAGCAGACTACTTCAGGTCTTTCCTAATTCTGAATTGTTGGTTTTATTTAGCTTATGGCCCCTTCCTCCAATATTCTGTCCATATGACAGTGTTCATACATAAGTCAACTTCAACTACATTTTTCCGGTTAGGTATCTAACCCCACTCCCACCCCATACTAGTGATCCTGTGTGGAGTTGAAGAACTCACCACTGAAAGGGGTTAAATAGAAGTTCCCACAGTGTACTATAGCAAATGTAACATTTCCCCTCCCACACCCCAGCATGACAAATGGCTTCACTTTACCAACAATGTTATGGTATGGCTCTGCCTGTCTGTCATTCTCTTCCTCCTACCTCCTCTTCTTCTTCCATTATTTACTACCCTGCCCTTTCTTCTTTCCATTTTCTCTTTCCAGCTTTTTCCCCAGCATTGATTCACATGTGAAACAAGCTGGTTAAAATCCACACACAAATGTTTGTCGACTCACTAAAATTACAATATTCAAATATCCACAGGTTTTGTTTACTACTTTCAGCTGATGATGTTGGAAATGAAAAGAAAAAGTCTATGTATTTGCATTAGCATTTTGCATGCTAGTTTGTTCGAAAGGAAGGGAACTTTTAAAGGGATGTTGTTAACCAGCTTAAGGATCCAATCCAAAGCTCCCTGAGAGCAACAGGAAGACTTTAGTGAGTGCTGGATCTGGCCTTAAACCTCAAAATGTACCTACAAAAAGGAAGCAAAATATCATGCAGCGTGTTCTGTAGCAAAAAATTAAAAACCTTGTTTGGTTCAATAACACACCTCTCAGCTTCTATATCTTTATCTGTTCTTGGGTTATTTCCTGGTGATCTTCCCCTCCTCCCCATTTTTTGGATGCTCTCTATATTAATTATCTACACATATACAAACACTACAACTATCTTTTACGTAAGTCCCATAATATCAGTCTTCCTATAATGGAGACTGAATAATTTCAATTAACAATATAAGTTACAATTTTCAGAGATATGTAGTGACTCCAAATCACTTAGGCATGCTTGAAAATGTTAACCATGGTTTCTGAATTTGCTACTTTATTGCTCAGCCACTTCATGTAGTTTTGTTTTGAGTCCCTTGCTTCAGTTGATGTTTGCCATCAGAAGATCATAGAATCATAGATTATTAGGGTTGGAAGGGCCTCAGGAAATCATCTAGTCCAGCCCCCTGCTCAAGGCAGGACCAATCCCCAAATGCCCCTCAATGACTGAACTCACAACCCTGGGTTTCTGGGCTTGGTATATTTTCTGGCACTGTCTTTGTCAACTCATGAGGTTCCCTAGTTAGGCAATGCATTTCACAGTCATTACCAGTTTAAACCATAGCCTTTTTAGCCAGGATTTGAACCCAGATCTATAGGGCTGCAGTTATGTCAGCTGAACTCAGCAACAGTTGCATACATTTATTGTATAATTAGAACAGGATTTAAATTGGATTTTTAGATGATGCAGAGGAGTGGACTAAAATAGCTACACTTTGTCATATTTATAATTTATTAATTTTTCCAAATACAACAAATGTACCAACATACCAGATTCATCATAATACACAAAGTAAGTAAAGAGGGTTAGGATGAAGTGATGGGAGGGAAAGTGCATATCTATCTTCAGAGTCTACATTAATCATAGTCTTCTAAAAAGTCAGTCCAAACTGCTTTGAATTTTTCAGGCATTCCCCTTCTGCAGAATGCCTGTTGTAGCTCTACTCTCCATGTCTCAACAAAGTTTCATCCACCCTCATCTACTGGCATGTTATCACTGCTCTGAGCAGATTTAAGTGAAATACTATTAAAAGCTGCAGCCATAGGAGCTTTGTCTATAGACGCTGCACCAGTGTGAGCAAGGTTTAGAAAATGTGTATAGTGCAGACATGACCATAGGAACTATCCATTTTTCTGGTTCATCAACCTAAATGAGGTTTAGCGGAGCCACCTCTGCTATGTTTTAGGCAATATCCTACCACACAAAATAATCTCTGAACAAAAGTAAAGGGCCAGGGTTGGCTGGCCTTGCTGCCAAAACCTAAACCAGGGGTAAGCAACCTACGGGAGCTGATTTTCAGTGGCACTCACACTGCCCAGGTCCCGGCCACTGGTCCGGGGGGGCTCAGCATTTAATTTAATTTTAAATGAAGCTTCTTAAACATTTTTAAAACCTTATTTACTTTACATACAACAATAGTTTAGTTATATATTATAGAAAGACACCTTCTAAAAAACATTAAAATGTATTACTGGCACGTGAAACCTTAAATTAGAGTGAATAAATGAAGACTCGGCACAGCACTTCTGAAAGGTTGCTGAACCCTGACCTAAACCAATGGGGACATGGCTTACTTATCTATCCCTTCTCATTGTCTGGAAAGCTGTTAATTAAAAGCTATGATCCAATGAAACTATGAGCCAAATAAAACTGATGGGATAGTTCCTGCTCTCATTGAAGTCATGGCAAATCTTCCATTAACTTCAGTGCAACAGGATTGGGTCTAAGTGCAACAGGATTGGGTACGGGCTTACATGCCCAATTAACAATGCTTCTGAGAAGGGCGGGGAAACTAACAGTGACTGAGTCAGAGTGGGGCTGTAGGTGAGAGCAGTATCCTATGCTCTCACTCAGTGCCCTGGTATATAGGAGGAGTTAATGCTACAATTAGACACTGTGAACTAATAACCAACACAGTCCCACTCTTTCAGTCAAACAACTCCAGACAATTCCCTTGTGGGCCGCTAATAAACACAAAGGGCAAAGACTGCATAATAAAAAGGATACAGCTCTCCAGGTGACATCTGCAGGCCTTGTTGTGACTAGTTGCCTGGCTGACTCCATCTTCATTAAAGTTCAGACTAAAGATTTGTTTCCATGAACATTTAGTGTGTGGTAAGCTTGGGTGTAAATCTGGCAGCAATAGTTGTCCATGTGGCCCCTGCTGGAGAGCCCTGACCATTCTTTAGTGCTCTTTGATCTACCCCCACTTTAAAACAGGATGAGATCAACGTGCACTAAAGAACTGTTAGTGCTCGTCAGCAGGTTCCACACGGAGAGTTGGTCTGAGGCAGGCTAGTGTGGGGTAGATTCATATGCTAACTTATCGCAAACTACATGTTCATGTAGACAAGCCCAAAGTTACCTAGGACCATGTGTAAAAATGGTTCATGCTCAAATGACTCCAACTCATGCTCAAATCCTACCATGGAGATAACCCAACCATGGGCTACGTCATTTACTCCTGTAGTAAAACCTACAAAAAGAAATCTTTGTAGGCATCCCCATCATAGATTCCCTCACACACATTGTTCCTTTGAAGGGGCAGGGCATTCCCTTTATAGAATGAACCTGGATTGACCCCCAAATCCCACTGGATTTACAGGAGGTCAGAACCAGCTACATTCAGGCCCAAGCCTCTGCACCAGCTCTGGAGTCCCAGGATCCACACCCCTCCCCAACTGCCAACTCCCTGTTGCTGTGGCTCCAATGGAGCTGTTCTATCTAGGACGCCCTACTCCTAGGGCCCTCTTCAGAGGGGGATCCCCAGTATGAAGCAGGCTCTCTGGGAAAGCTATTGCAATCTGATGCCTAGGGAATCCCAATGATGCCAGCAGGGGAAGGATGCTGACTCCCCACCTTGCATGGAGCACCTTCTGCAGGAAGTGGACATATACAAAATGGGGAACAACAGGCCAGGCAATAGTCCTGCTGAAAAGGATCTGGGGGTTATAGCGGATCACAAACAGTGTGATGCTGTTGCCAAGGTGGCAAATGTCATCCTGGGATGTGTTAACATGAATGTCACGTGTAAGACATGGGAGCTAATTGTTCCACTCTACTCAGAACTGGTGAGGCCTCAGCTGGAGTACTCTGTCCAGTTTTGGACACCACACTTCAAGAAAGATGTCAAATTGCGGAGAGTCCAGAGAAGAGCAACAAAAATAAGAGGTTTAGAAAATATGGGCTCTGAGGAAAGCTAGAAGAAATTGGGCGTAATTAGTCTAGAGAGAAGACGACTGGAGGGGGAACAGAGTAATAGTCTTCAAGTATGAAAAAGGTGATCAGTTGTTTTCCATGTCCACCTAAGGTATGACAGGAAATAATGAGCTTAGTATGAAGCAATGGAGATTTAGGTTGGATATTAGGCTTCTAATTATAAGGATAGTTAAGCACTGGAACATGTTACCTAGGAAGGTTATATCATCTTTGTCCTTGGAGGTTTTTAAGAACAGGTTATACAAATAGCTATCAGGGATGGTCTAGATATACTTAATCCTGCCTCAGCACAGGGCAATGGACTGGATGACCTCTTGAGATGTCTTCCATCCCTACATTTCTGTGATTCTATAATAGGAATGGAAACTGCATTTGAATCATCCCCACTTCCTACCCCTTTTCCATGTGGGAACAGGATGCCTTTCCACCTGGATTTAGGCCTTAGTTCAACAAGCATATGCATAAGTGCTGTGCTGAATCAGGGCATAAATGGGCACTGTCTTAACCCATATTAGGAAATGGCTTACATAACCCTGTGACAACCTGGGTTCTACCAGTAAATCCAGCTGGCTTAAACTATTATATGATTATATATACCATTATAGAACAATCTGGCCCTGCCTACACACAAATACATTATAATGACACCTAAAACTGTGCTATAGCTCAGGTATGCTGGGTGTGCTGGTAGTACTTATGGTATCACCTGATGTTGTAAATTATTCCATAACATGGCTGGGCCTTGTCTACGCCAGCCATTGGTGCCATTCAGAAAAATGGTTCCAGCCAACAGTTTGCTTGGACCAAGACAGTTTGGGTCCTGCCTGAGCTTCAGTGTCAGCTGCGGTAGGGACCAGTCACAATATGGAAGCCCTCAACACAATTTAAATCTTGGTTCAGGACTGGGTGGTAACAAACTGTGCTATAGTATTAGGCCATGGTATTACATGCCCCAATCTTATAATGGCTCAGTCCTGACAGCATGCTTTAAATACTTTAAAAGACTACTTCACAGAAATAGTGACTCATGAGACTGGATCACACAGTGAATCACCACACTTAGGCCATCACCAGGTATAAATGATGTTGATTTATGTGTAGGTGGCACTGACAATTGTATTATTTTTAAACTGTATTAACTTGCTAGGCTAGTTTGAAATAGTTTTCTGGGTTATTGTGTTTCAGTTACAGTATAATTAGTCACATTCTTTCCATGGACACTGGAAATTAAAGACAATGGAAGCATCCAGGTCAGCATTTGACCCACTAATATTAATAATACCTATCTTTTATATAGATAGTAAAGTTATAAAAAAGATGTATTTACCTAGACCTGGTCCATACCTAAAGTAAGGCTGTCAAATACATTGTGTTTGGGCTTTGGGGTTGGTTGGTTTTTAAACACACACACAGAGGTTGGTGGGAAAGTCTCATTTCACGCCCTCCCCCCCACTGCTCACCTTTTAAAATCAGTTATTTTTGTTTAGGTTTGGGCATATGTTGGCCTCACAGAGAGTGGAAAAGCTCAGAATTAGAGCTCATTGAAATTTTCTGAAAATTTGATTTTACAATGAAAATTTTCATTAAAATTTTAGAGGGGAAAAAAGGCAAAATATTTCCCCCCAGGTTTTTCAATCAGTTCTGCTTGTGGCATATTCCTCTCTCCTTCTTGGAAGGACATGTTTTTAATTTTCCCCATCAGTACATGGGCTAATCTCCCATTAGCCACTGTCTGCCTTTTCTGATTAATACTTTTCCTGGATCCTTACAATCAAACAATGGACCACATCTTCAGTTGATGTAAATCAACAAAGCTCAGCTGACTTCTATGGAATATGCTGACTTATACCATGTGAAGATCTGGCCCAACAGTGGTAACATGATGCACTTGGAGTCCAGTGCAGTTTTAGGGCTGGATTCGATGCCTATTGAAACCAATGACAGTCTTTCCACTGACTTCAAAGGGAAGCATTTCAAGAAGATCCAAGAACAAGAGGAGCCAAATGAAATTACAATTAATTGTAATAGATCATTAGTCAATACATTGTCAATGCAAGGTTTGTTTTGTAAAGAATAAATACTGACCAATCCAAGAGAAAATAATAGAATTTATTTTTTGTTTATCCTCTTCATTGCTGCCTACCATATTAAATACCTAGGGGAAAATGCAAGTCATGTGCTGCTCTATGTTCAATACCTGCTACAGTCCCATTGCAGTGCATAGTTTCAAATAAAAAGCAGGCCCTTAAAAGAACAATGTTGTGTTCTAGCTCAGCACAGTGATAGCTGACCATGACAGTGGAAGCGTTAAAATAAAGATAAAGATAATCTGTACTAGTTTACCTTTATCTTCTGGTAGGTATTTCAATGTAAGCCCATCTCCATTTTGAAAATGGAGGCAAGTGATCTGGATGCTAGGATGTTTGTATTGTCCTGTGAATCACATGGATTCCATTCCATAGCTGCCTGGAACAACAAATGCAAAACAGCAGTGGCACAAAACCAGTGTTTGGCATTTGCATTTGAAGGCAATATCTGCAAATCATTTGGATATGATCTTTATGGCAAATGAGTCACGCTATTTTCATGGAGTTTGTTTCAGGTTTTTGCTGAATGCAGAGAGCGCCCCTTACAATGTCAAAGTTCTGTTATATAGGAGGTCTGTCTAGATGATCACAATGGTCCTTTCTGGCCTTAGAATCTATGAATGTCCCCTCCAAAAAGCATTAAATACAAAAGCAAAGTTTACTAGTTTCATCAGTTACTGCTTGTCACAGTGCTATGCCAGACATGCAACAGAATCAGCATTTAAGTGCAGCCATATTAAGAGTCCAACTGACTGACTATTCCTGGGTGATTAGAGAATAGAGACAAGGGGAATAAGTAAACACTGGAATTAGAATCAGTTCTTACTAAGAAATGCAGTACCATCTGTTGGAATTATCTGCAATGTCACCTGGACAAAATGCACAGGAAACTAAGAAATTCCATACTAGAATAGCTCAATTTCTCATCTAATCTGATTGCCAACTCTATATATGACTGTAGGAGGTGCTTGCATGGATGCCATCCTGAATTGTGTTCAATTTCAGGGTTGATGTTTTGCCACTCTGCAGTCAGAACCACCTTTCCTGCTTTGTATAATGCAGGCATTTCTTCCTGGATCACAACCCTATCTGCTGGGCAGCTGTACTGGTTATTACTAACATTGGCTCCAGTATTATCACAAACCAGGCCACCGATTGAAGCCCCCACGTCTTGATCACTGCATGAAGGTGCTTTATTATTGCCCTACTGTTGCCTATCTAGTCTCCAGAAGAGCAGGTCAGATGTAGGGTCACATGATTGGTGTCAGTCTAGGGGATTGTATCTGTAAAAATAACTATCTAAATGCCAAACAGAAACTTCTGTATATAACCTGAGGTTGTTAATAGGGTTAATCAATGGATACCCAGAAAGTATACCTTTTACCATCTGAGAATCTTTGTCCTGAAAACAAAATCTGGCTAGAACATGCCCAGACTTTGGATAAATTTGGAGCTGGTTCCAGACCTGAAATTTGTGATGTGGGCCCATCTCTAAGGCCCAAACCAACCTTCCAGATCAAAATATCCCCAAACTTTGGTGAAGTTGGAATTCAGATTCAAATTTTCAAGATGAGTCCAAGCAGGGTCAGCTCTAGCCATTTCGCCGCCCTAAGCACGGTGGCACGCCATGGGGGGCGCTCTGCCGGTCGCCGGTCCTGCAGCTCCGGTGGACCTCCCGCAGGCGTGCCTGCGGATGCTCCACCGAAGCCGCAGGACCAGTGGACCCTCCGCAGGCACGCCTGCGGGAAGTCCACTGGAGCTGCCTGCCGCCCTCCCGGCGACCAGCAGAGTGCCTCCCACGGCATGCCGCCCCAAGCACGCACTTGGAGTGCTGGGGCCTGGAGCCGCCCCTGAGCACAAGCAGGAGTCTTACTACACTGCCATAAAATATAGAAGATAAAACATAAAATATACCAAGAGATGTTAAGAGTAACAAGAAGATTTTCTTCAGGTATGTTAATAACAAGAAGAAAGTCAAGGAAAGTGTGGGCCAATTACTGAATGAGAGAGGAAACCTAGTGACAGAGGATGTGGAAAAAGCTAATGTACTCAATGCTTTTTTTGCCTCTGTCTTCACGAACAAGGTCAATTCCCAGACTACTGAACTGGGCAACACAGCATGGGACCAGCCCTCTGTGGAGAAAGAAGGGGATGAGCAAAAGTCCATTTAGAAAAGCTGGATGAGCACAAGTCCATAGGGCCAGATGAGCTGCATCCGAGGGTGCTAAAGGAGTTGGCTAATGTGATTGCAGAGCCATTGGCCATTATCTTTGAAAACTCATGATTATCAGGGGAGGTCCCGGATGACTGGAAAAAGGCTAATGTAGTGCCCATCTTTAAAAAAAGGGAAGGAGGAGGAGCCGGGAAACTACAGGCCAGTCAGTTTCACCTCAGTCCCTGGAAAAACCATGGAGCAGGACCTCAAGGAATCAATTCTGAAGCACTTAGAGGAGAGGAAAGTGATCAGGAACAGTCAGCATGGATTCATCAAGGGCAAGTCATGCCTGACTAACCTGATTGCCTTCTATGAGGAGATAACTGGCTCTGTGGATGAAGGGAAAGCAGTGGACGTGTTATTCCTTGACTTTAGCACAGCTTTTGATACGATCTCCCACAGTATTCTTGCCAGCAAGTTAAAGTAGTATGGGCTGGATGAATGGACTATAAGGTGGATAGAAAGCTGGCTAGATCATCGGGCTCAATGGGTAGTGATCAATGGCTCCATATCTAGTTGGCAGCTGATATCAAGTGGAGTGCCCCAAGTGTCGGTCCTGGGGCCGGTTTTGTTCAATATCTTCATTAATGATCTGGAGCAGTGTTTCCAAAACTTGGGATGCCGCTTCTGCAGGGAAAGCCCCTGGTGGGCTGGGTCGGTTTGTTTACCTGCTGCGTCCGCAGGTTCAGCCAATCGTGGCTCCCACTGGTCGCAGTTCGCTGCTCCAGGCCAATGGCCTTCCTGCAACTCCCATTGGCCTGGAGCAGCAAACCCGGCCAGTGGGAGTCATGATCGGCCGAAACTGCGGATGTGGCAGGTAAACAAACTGGCCTGGCCTGGCCCGGCCCGGCCCGGCAGAGGCTTTCCCTATGCAAGCGGCATCCCAAGTTTGGGAAACACTGATCTCGAGGATGGCGTGGACTGCATCCCCAGCAAGTTTGCAGATGGCATTAAACTGGGAGGAGTGGTAGATACTCCTGAGGGTAGGGATAGGATACAGAGGGACCTAGACAAATTAGAGGATTGCGCCAAAAGAAATCTGATGAGGTTCAACAAGGACAAGTGCAGAGTCCTGCACTTAGGATGGATGAATCCCATGCCCTGCTACAGACTAGGGACCAAATGGCTAGGCAGCAGTTCTGCAGAAAAAGAACTAGGGGTTACAGTGGACGAGAAGCTGGATATGAATCAACAGTGTGCCCTTGTTGCCAAGAAGGTTAACGGCATTTTGGGCTATATAAGTAGGGGCATTGCCAGCAGATCGAGGGACGTGATCATTCCCCTCTATTCAACATTGGTGAGGCCTCATCTGGAATACTGTGTCCAGTTTTGGGTCCCACACTACAAAAAGGATGTGGAAAAATTGGAAAGAGTCCAGCAGAGGGCAACAAAAATGATTAGGGGGCTGGAGCACATGACTTATGAGGAGAGGCTGAAGGAACTGGGATTGTTTTGTCTGCAGAAGAGAAGAATGAGGGGGATTTGATAGCTGCTTTCAACTACCTGAAAGGGGGTTCCAAAGAGGATGGATCTAGACTGTTCTCAGTGGTACCAGATGACAGAACAAAGAGTAACGGTCTCAAGTTGCAGTGGGGGAAGTTTAGGGTGGATATTAGGAAAATCTTTTTCACTAGGAGGGCGGTGAAGCACTGGAATGGGTTGTCTAGCGAGGTGATGGAATCTCCTTCCTTAGAGGTTTTTAAGGTCAGCCTTGACAAAGCCCTGGCTGGAATAACTTAGTTGGGGATTGGTCCTGCTTTGAGCAGGGGGTTGGACTAGATGACCTCCTGAAGTCCCTTCCAACCCTGATAGTCTATGATTCTATGAATTTCCATACAGGTGTAGGGTGTTTTTGCTTTTTTCAACCCTAGCATCTTTAGCCAGTCTGTGGGAGAGTAGCAGACACATGACAAACAGATTGCACTGACTGAATTGCTGGTTTAAACCCCAACACATAGCATAGTTCCATTAGATTCACACAGGTTAACGCATGAGGAACTTCTCATGGATTTTAGTTACAGGTGAGTTTCTGCAACATTGGGCGCATGCTGTCTTGGTGGGCTTCCCTCTTCTGCAAATGCATAGCTACATCCACGTACGGATGGGAGCGTGAGACTTTTATGTTGTGCCCAACAGCTACAGAGCATTCAAGTCTCACACACTGAAAATGAGACACATGCAATCAGTGAGTCATTCCCATGAACAGCTGGGGCTGAACCTCCCCCGAAATAGCTTCAAGCCAGTACAAAAGCCTCAACTTTGTTATTTTGGGTTGCTACACAACAAAACAGCGTCTGGGTGGCACAATGGGATGACAACACCAAGAAGTTGCAACACAAACATCACTAGTTGCTGCCACGAGCACAACTGTTGTTTCATGCCAAGGCCGCTCTTTTCAACTTGAGAGACCTTGGTTCAATTCCTGGCTCTGCCGTAGATTTCCCATGTGACCTTGGGCAACTCACTTCAAATCTTTGTGCTTTGGCTCCCTATCTGCCAGAGGAGTATTATAGTACTTCCTTTGTCTTGTCTATTTCGATCCTAAACTCTGCTGTATATGTGCACAGTAGGAGGCAGCCCTCACACCACTGAGCAAATGGGACTCCAGTCTTGTCTGTAATATAATGTTATGCTACCACTATAACATATTAATATTAAGACAAAATGCTAAAGAAGGGTAGTCAATAGGCGGACCACGGGCCAAATCCAGACAGCCAGATGCTTTTGAACTGACCCCAAAATCTTTTTATTTACTTATTATAATTATTGTTATTAATTTTTTAATTATATTCTCTGGTCTGAATCTTGACCAAGAAATTTGAACCTCAACAAAAAAATAATTGACTATTCCTGTGATAAAGGGTAAAATAGGGGAATACAGATGAACAATCCGAATGAAGAGTAATTGTTATTTATTAATTCTGGCAAATTTTGTGACTTTCCCAATGTAACCTGAATACTTTTGAACTCTCATCTTTAAGTGCTCCATTATTTCAGAGAATCCATCTGCACTAATTATCATACCACTGCTCCAATGGAAGACACAGAAGCCAAACTTTGCAGTAATGACAAAGAAGAAGCACTCAGAAGGGAATTGCCATACTGTACAGGAGAAATTGACTTCATGGCTTCCGGAAAGAAACTTGGGAAGGTATGATACTTCTCCCATTAAGGAACTTCAGGTTCTTGACTTCTATTCCTATTGTCAGATTAGTTAATTTGTATTACAGTAGCATGCAAAGTTTCAAAAACAGGACTGGGGCATCAGTGCTGTGTGCTGTACAAGCCCATGTGAAGTCATGGTTCTTGCCCCAAAGAGCTTACAATCTAATTTAAAGTAAGACACACAAATGCAACAAACAAGAAGAAAGGAGAAAGGAAGAAAGGCTGACAGTTATAAGATCACTTGGTTACATAAATAAGCATCATGCACAACTGGATGGCTTTGAACCATTTACACTTTTTTAGTTTATTTTACCCTTCCTAGCTTTGTCTATTTGCATATCATTTGCCTATTTCAGCTTCTGCCCATCAATTTTTTAAACTTCTTTTTAAAACATTTTAAAAAAATGTATCCTTTGCCTATTTATTTATTAAAATTCTAGCCTGACTTCTTCCCTCTGTACTTCCAGAAGAAGTTTCTGTTACTTTCTATCCATCCCATATCCATAATCTCATCCTTTGATGCTACCTAGTAAAACTCTCCCAAGTCAAGTCCTCCACAGTCACCGAAACTCCAGAACTCCTCTTAGCCACTCACCAAGGCTTGTGCCGATGAAGGCATGGGATTCTGAGCAGATCCTCAGCTGGTGTAAGTCAGCATAGCTACTTTGACCTAATGAAGCTATACTGATTTACACTAGCTGAGGATCTGGCCCAAAATGTGTAAAGTGAATTAGTGACAAAGGTAGGAAGAGGACTCAGGCATCCCAGGCTCTCAGCCCTGCATTCAAACCACTGGACACTCCTGCCTCTGGGGCAGTGATTCTCAACCAGAGGTACACAGAGGCCTTCCAGGGGGTACATCAACTCACCTAGATATTTACCTAGTTTTACAACAGGCTATGTAAAAAGCACTAGTGAAGTCAGTATAAACTAACATTTCATACAGACAATGACTTGTTTCTACTGCTCTATGTACTATACACTGATATGTAAGTACAATATTTATATTCCAATTGATTTATTTTATAATTATGTGGTAAAAATGAGAAAGTCAGCAATTTTTCAGTAACAGTGTGCTGTGACTTTGTATTTTTGTGTCTGATTTTGTAAGCAAGTAGGTTTTAAGGGAGGTGAAACTTGGGGGTAACCAAGACAAATCAGACTCCTGAAAGGGATACAGTAGTCTGGAAAGGCTGAGAGCCACTTTGCTAAGGGATATGCATATGCATTTGCATTCACAATCATATTCAGCCAAATGACACCTTCAAGACTCTGGTGTCACTTATTACCCAATATACAACACAGAGAAGGTGAAAACCTCACCTATATCCGTCACCTATTTATTTTTTAACTTTGGAAGGTGCTCAGATGCCACAGCAATGCGTGTGGTTTAGTGATCATACAAAGGTAACAAACTCGTGCATTCAAAATAGGCAGATGCAAAAGAAAAAGGAGGAAGGATACAAAAATACAGTGGGATTCCCTATCTAAACTGCAACAACAAATATACTTTTAAAATGGTTACTAGCAGCCAAGGTTAAAAAAAACAGGATTAGTGATTAAAAAATTGCTACAATTTTTAAGGGGCCTGATTTTCAGAAAGGACTGAGCACCCATCCTTTGAAAAATCAGGCACCTTTACAATGTCTCCAGTTGGGTATTCAAAAACAACAACAACAACAACAACAAACGAACAGGTTCCCAAAATCATAAGGCACTTTTAAAATCTTAGCCTATGGATATTTCGCTATAAATGTGCAGTACAAAATAAATGAAAATGGATGATCAAACTCTATGCTGCATCTCTATGGAAGGCACATCTCAGGGAGACTTGTAGGTAGGAAACTGTGCCTTTTAGACTGTAGGCTGCTGCAGGACCAAAACAGTCTCTGATGTTATCTTGGCAGCCCTAGGAACTTCTCTCAGTTATAGCAGCCTCCACAGCATTACCAGACCAGCCACAGTGGTTTGATTCGTTTCCCCATGCCTGGTTCTATCCTCAGCACCCAACAGTATGCCAACAGGCCAGCACAAGGCAGGGACAGGTGGTCCAATACAAAGTTTATCGCTGGGGAATTCTCCCTGGTCCCTTGTGGGCTTCTTTACCATCCTAATACACCATCAGAATAGCATGTAGGGGATGGAGTCCCTCTTGGAGTCTGCACCCAGAAGACCTTACAACAAAATTAAGATAAAAACAGGAGGAAGCATCAGATTCATGGAGGCAGTGCTAAAGGGTGTTCATGATAAGATCACACAATGGCTTGTGTGAGTGGTATGCATGTTGAGAGTTATATAGGTTACTGTTCAGTAGATTTTTTAAAACAGTCTAAGGCTTCCTTGAAGAAGCCTATTTTGTTGGAGGCAATATGTATAAATAGGTGGTTCTAACACTTTTTCTTTTCTTTCTGTTATTCTGTAATTTGTACCCATCCTTATTTTTTTTAATACCTTTTATAGTATATAACAAAAGCAAGCCTTATTGGAAGCAAAACAGCATGTGATTTAAAGTGTCATATATAAACATTAAGTGACTGTTACTTCCAAAGCCCATTACTATAGAATGAAGACAACGCACTCATGAATAGCCCTAGGAAATTAGATCATAATTATATATCAAAGTATGTCCACAGTTGAATGGTGGGCTGGGAAAGCTTAGTACAATGGGGATATGTGGTTACAGTACTTAGCTCTAGTTTACAACAATGGTCTAGAAGACTTGTATGTACTATACTCTTCTGGTAAATATTTTAAGAGCTGAGGCACTTTGGTTTATTTCCTCTGGCTGATCCTATTGACATCACTGATCTGTTTTAGACTTTTAATGCCAATCCAATGATGAAAACCATGCATCGTACTTAGTAAATACATCAGCAGAGAAATCTTTGCTTGTCATTGAACTCTGCATCACTGAATTATCAACGGATTATTTGACCCAAACAGGTATCCACAGAAAGTAGAAATCCAGCTCAAGTGAAGTCAGTGGAAAAAGAGCATAAACTAAGGCAGGTCATGAAAATTAGGAAGGCTCAGAGAGTATTTGAAGAGCAAATAGCCAAAGATATAAAAACAGACAAGAAATAATTCAGGTAGTGCAGAAACAAGAAATCTGTGACAAAATGGTGAAGCCCGCTGGACTCCACAGGAGTCAAGACAGCGGTTGAGGAGGACAAGGACATTGAAGAAGAACTCAATAATGCATCAGTCTTCACCACTGTGGATACTGGGGAGATACACAATGAATAATTAACCAGTAGAACTCACTGCCAATAAGACCCCAGTGAGGTCAAGAACTTAACCGGATAAAAAGACATAACTAGATATTTATATGGATAACATCCAAGATTTGTTTATTTTTTTAAAAGGAATATAAAACCTTTTCCGTACAAAAAAGTAAAAAACCTGGGTGATGGAAGTTGGGCAGACACTTTCCTCTATTGGCAGGTTTTTCCATACTTGTCCATTACAGGGTCTTCTGCACCTTCTTCTGATGTATTTTGTACTGGCCAGTGTCAGAAAGAGTATTAAGCTAAAACTTGTGACTTTGGGCATCACTTAGTCTCTCAGACTCAGTTCCCCATGTATAAAATGGGGATAGTAGCACTTCCCTACCTCAAAGGGGTGTGGTGAGGATAAATACACTTACGATTTTGAGGTGTTCAGGGACTATGGTGATGGCTGCCTACCTGTTGATCTGATATGGCAATTCCTAAGGCAGAACTGCCTCAGCAAGGTCTGCAGGATCAGTCCTAATGTGTGGCTCTGTCAGATTCACTGTCCTGAAGTGCTTCCTCATGGCAAGACTCAGCATTGCAGTCCCTCTGCTTCACTATCCCCTCCAGACTTCAGTGGTCTGGGCAGTGACATGGCCCTCTGGCCAGGTCACAGCAAGAGAACCACATCCTCCAGAGTGTGATAGGTCAGCCCTGCCTGGGACACCCACCAGCTTCCGGCAGAGGCACCTGCCTCAATTTTCACTTTCTTTCATCCATAAGAGGGGCATAGTCCTTCAGTGTCCAATACAAAGCCTGCCCCTGGGCATAAATTTATTCACATACACCAGTGCAGTAATACCCTAAAATCTTGTAAGTCAAACCATTCTCCATTTTCTGTAACAAACATACAAAGATACAGGGGGATTTTCCCATTCTTCTCTCCAGGGAGATCACCTTCACAGCACCCACCCAAAAGTCAATAGCAGCAGCACTTTGTTCCCATTTGCCCCCAATCAAGGGCCGCACTCTCCAGACATCCCTATCTGAGAGTGACCCATTTCTTGCTGCCTTTCACTCACTTCTTCATCCAGAGGGCTCTCCGCTTCTGAAACGCTTTACTCCTCCAGTGAGTCCTATCCCTGCTCAGGGGCACCCACAACAGCTTTCTCGCTTCTGGGTTCAGCTCTTCTGACCGAGCCAGATCCTCTTCGGGCCACTGCCCAAGTCTTCTACTCATCAGGGGTCCCCAGCTTGTGTCAGTTCTCCCCAACACTCCTGTTACAGATCCCATAGGAGCTCAGCTTTCTCTACTGGATCTCCTGAAGCTCTCTCCCAAGAAGCTCCTGCCAGCTCTTCCTTGCTGTTCCCTGCCTCCGAGTCTGAGGCAGCTCTCACCACACCACCTCCTGCATCTGACTCTTCTCAGGCTCTGACTCTCCAGGTCTCCTTCCCTCTAGGGCCAGGTGCCCTCTAAAGCCTAAATTGACCAGTCATAGGCACATTGGCCTCTTCCCTCTAAGGGTATGTCTACACTCGAATAAAAGACCTGGGGCCCAGCTGCAGCTGGCCTGGGTCAGCAGGTTTGGACTCACAATGATCGGGCTGCAGGGCTAAAAATAAATAATAATAATAATAATAATAAAATCACTGTGTAGACATTTGGGCTCAGGCTGGAGCCTGGACTCTGGGGCCCTCTCTCCTCACAGGGTCCTAGAGCTCAGGCACCAGTCTGATCCTAAACATTTATACTGCAGTTTTACAGCCCTGCTACCTGAGCCCGACCCAGGTGACCCAGGCCAGCCACAGGTGTTTAATCACTGTGTAGACGTACCCTTAAAGGGCCAACGTTATTGTTACTCTGTGACCCAGGATGTCTAAACTCAAGGGAACAAAATCTCTTCTGCCCTCCCCAGATGCAATTCTCTGCAGTCTCTTTCTTGCTCTCACAGTCTCTGCAGAGTTCTTCCTTCCTCTGTTACAGAGCACCACCTCACAGGGCTTTCTCCCTTGACGCCTGGCTCATCTTGAGCTGCTGACCCTCAGGGCCTCTCTCCTGGAGTCTCTCTTCTCCCAGGCCTGCTTCTGAAGTCTCCTCCTCCCCAGCTGCCTTCTCCCTTCAGGGAGAGTCCCAGGGTACAAACTCCTTCTTGCAGACCCCTCTGTGGTTCAACTACCTCTCTCCGGGGTCACCTCTCTCTTGCTCTACATTTACAGGAAACACCTAGTCTGGTTCTCCCCAGCTGGGTCTAGTCCTTAATGACCTGTCTCCCCTGCAGGTGACACAGATTGGGCTAATTGGGTTGTGACGCTCCCCTTAAACTCTGTCACTGCCAGCATGGGGTTTGTACACCCCAGCACAGGCTTCCTGTCCACAAAAAGTTTTATGTCCTACACCACCTTGACCCGACATGCCAAGTCAAACTCTTCTTGGAGACAAACTCCTTCTTTTTGAATATTAAGGTCTCTCAGTACAGTATTTCACTGTTATGGTGAAGGATTTTCCCCATCTGTTCCAATTATATACATCATATCTCTGAGCCATCCTCTACAGTAAAACTGTAATTTGATGAACACCAATCTTGCTAGTGACCAGGTACGGTATACGAACCATTTCCACTAATGGGAGGACAGAGGGGAGAGAGAAAGGGAAATCACATAAAAATGATCTTGATGAAGAACAAGTCAACATCTCTTCATGTTCTGATGCCTCCAATGCATTGGAAAATCACTTTACAGTGGCGCGAGGGAAGAATAAAGCAATGCAGTGTACCACACTGCAACTTATACCCTGTATTTGCTGTAGTTTTGAGAGGTATAATTTTACCAATTAATTTGTAAAGATAGCAGTACAGTATAACCCCTATCTTGTTATTCAGTGCCCTTTTGTTTATTACAGTTTGTTAAAGTTCCATGCGCCATCCACCCTGGAGTTATATTTGATATTATGATCAACAAATGGAACCTACCTGCTCCCAACTTGGTTATCTCTTTAGTTGGAGAAGAAGAAAACTTCCAGATGAAACCTTGGTTACGGGACACCTTAAGAAAAGGACTTGTAAAGGCCACAGAAAGCACTGGTTGGTTCAACTTCCAAAATCGGGAACATCATTTCTTCTACCTCCACCCTAAAGAGTCCCCATCCAGCATTTGCCAATCTTTCATCATTAATTTCAGTGGAACTGCTCATATGCATAACAATTAAACACATGCTTAAGGGCTTTGCTGGATGGTGGCCTACACCTGTATTAAGATATGTATTAATGATAGTCATACTGCAGTAACTTGTATCTCAATTATTTACTACTTCATCCAAATTCCTCCAGGCAGTGGTTCTTGCAACTGATAAACGTTTGAAGTGCAGTTATACTCTAAAAGGTGATGGGGAAAAAGTTGTCACAGTGGGATCCATATCAATTTTCTCTCTCCAGCTCCCTAGTAGCGGCAGGATTTTCAAAAACACTCAGCATTGGCTTAACTACACTCCCATTGAAGTCAGTCTTGACTGCAGTGGGAACAGAGTTGAGACAAGAGAGAACTTCTGAAAAATACCACCTGAATCTCTTCACCTTATGATTAAAAGTGTGTGTGTTTTTGTGTCTTTTAACTGGCAGCCCAGCAAACTCAACCTGGAATCTGAAAGTCAAACTGACCTATTGTGGGCATCACATCCTCACCATTCATAAAGAATTTTTTTTATTGGAACTGAGTTTACAATTTTGTTAAGTGATGCAGAAACCAGAAAAGAATCTGGTTCACTTTATCTGTTGTTCACTGCAGGGCTAACAGGAATGAAAAGTATTTGAAATATTGACACAACAATTGGCAAATAGGACTCTGAATACATATCTGTCTGTTAAGAAGCCATTTTTTCTTTGCCCCTATGAGCATAACTGCATTTTGAAGTATATAAAGTGCTTAAAGCATACTTTAGTGCTCAATATAGTATATACTCTGTTCATATTGCTTTGCTGGTTCTGGAAAAAAAGGTCACAGTGCCGTTTTGCTTTTCATTACTAAAAAAAGCCAAGTACTAAGGTAGTATCAGAAGTACCATAAACAGAAATAGTTATTGAGATCATTGCAGCTGCTGTTTATATTTACTGTACACTTCCTATGTTGCAAGTCATCTCAATACCTACAAGCGGACACTGCTAGGGACTTATTTTTATTTTACTTTACTTTTTGTCTACTGACACAGTTTGCAGAATATGCTAAATCATTTAGCGAGGGCGACCTCAAGTGGTTTGGTTGTCACTACAGCATTTGGGTCTGGTAACCACCGTGGCTTGCCCTAGACAGGTGAAGAATGAACAAAGCCCTGTTCTTTTGAGGAGTCCACTCTCCAGTACAGCAGAGAGAAAGGAGAAGAGAGTGTCAGATACTTTCCCATAGAGCTAAATGGAAAAACCCTAATGCAGCATCTCATCTACCAGCCATTTCCAACATCCCATGATCAGTCCTCCATCCCAACTGCAAGATGCCACCTCTCCAGTTCCCATCCTCCACCCCTTCCCCCAAGAAGTAGTACTGCCCCAGATATGCAGACCTGTCATATCTTTACTTCCAGTAATAGCATTCTGCCTCTAGATGATTCTCCGTGCTCCATCAAACATCCCAGATGGGAGTATGGTCCCTGTTAAACCAAGATGACAAAGCTGGGACTCAAGATGTCTGAAACTGTTTGTTTGTGCCTATTGTTTGTCACTGCTTTCTTTAATAAAAAGTGTCCTGTTTAGTACTAACTATGATTCTATATGTAATGACACAAATTATCGATATCTGCTTGAGGCCTCAAAGATTGACTTCTCAGAGGCCCCAAGAAGATCTAGAGCCAGCCTGGACAAACACATAGTTAGAGGTACTTATATGCCAAATGGTAAAGCAACTAACTCCATAATGTTTTTATTGAATTAATTTCAGGTGCCTGGATCTTTACCAGTGCTCTACGTGTTGGAATAACGAGGCATATAGGGCAAGCAGTCCAAGATCACACACTGGCTAGTACTTCAGCCAGAGTAAGAGTGATTGCAATAGGAATAACTTCACTGGGAAAAATTCAGCATGGAGAGATTCTGGACAACGTGAAGGTATTTTTCTCATAACACTTATAGTATGGAGTCATTTAAATATGAACTGCCTCTCCAAAAATAATTACTAATGGTAGGCAGCAAAACAATTGAGCTGCTCTAGATGACAATGCCAAGGAGCAAAATGAGAATGAACAGGAAAGATCTGAAATTATATTAGGATCATAATGATTTTGCACCATGTGCATGCACTCCATAGACATCTCCCCCTGCTTAACAAGCAATGCTGCAAATATCCAGCAGGTATCGGTATTATACATTTGATTAGTACAGAGTCCAGGAGAAAAGTGCTGACTTAAGAAGAACTTGGAGGAAGAACTTCTTTACATATTAATAGGATACCACTAATATTTTTCTACATTCTACATAATTTTCTACAGTCAGTCACTACAAAAACTAATTTCCCCCCTGCTGATACTCATACCTTCTTGTCAACTGTTTGAAATGGGCCACCTTGATTACATTGAACTCATTAGCACTACAACAGTAATTTTCCTCCCTTCTTGTCAACTGTTGAGAATAGCCCACTTCCACCTTAATTGAATTGGCTCATTAGCACTAACCCCCCACTTGGTAAGGCAACTCCCATCTTGTCATATGCTGTGTATTTATACCTACCTACTGTATTTTCCACTCCATGCATCTGATGAAGCAGGTTTTAGTCCACGAAAGCTTAAGCCCAAATAAATTTGTTAGTCTGTAAGATGCCACAAGGACTCTGCATTGTTTTTGCTGATACAGACTAACATGGCTACCCCTCTGAAACCTATATTTGCACTGTGTGTATACACAGAAGAAGATGGCCTAAAGAGCTAGTTGCAGATCCTTGATCCTGAGGCTAATTCTGCATGTTTTTATTTATCAGTTAGTGTCACAGATCTGCTCAGCGCTACACTCAGTGCCTCATCCTTGGCCCCAGAGAACGAGAAGGATCAGGATCATGCCCTGGGATTGAGTTCCCCCTTCAGGATTACGCCTCAGTTCCTTGTGACCCCTGGCCAAACTGTGTCATTCGAGGGCTTGGGGTTGCAGAGGACCCCTGGGCCTAGGATTTGGCCCTTGGCTACTGAAATATGCTCCTGACCCTCAGGCCCCAGTCAATTATTTATATGGTACCACTGCTGTGCACAGAACTGTCCAGACACGTACAATGACACATCCCTACCCCATACAAAACAAAAAGACAGCAGGAGGGAGGGGAAAAGGAAAGCAACACACAAGCAAAATGACTGAGCAGACGAATTGCCTGTATCTTGCTAGAGCCCAGTGTTAAGTGTCAGTGGGGAGGAAGAGGAAGGGGAAAGGGAAGAGGCCTGTGTTTGTTTATTTATTGAAAACCATCCTACTGCAATGGGAGCTAAGTTAAAGGATCATGATGAGAGAAGACAAGAGAGGTGGGCAATCCTAGTTTGAGCTGCCGGTGACAATACACCCAAATAATAGCAGATGGACACCAGGAGGAAGGGATTTATTGCCAGAATGGGGCAAATGTATATAAAGCCTTTGTGCCTAGACAGTGGTTCTCAACCTTTTCTAGCAGTGACTCCATGTTGCAGTAGAACCAGTTTCTCCTCCCTTGGTTTTCACACCTCAACTGCTAGAACAGGGCCTCATCCTCCCTGATTGATCTAACCTCGTTATCTCTAGCTTGCTTCTTGCTTGCTTATATTTACCTGCCCCTGGAAATTTCCACTCTTGCATCCGACGAAGTGGGCATTCACCCACGAAAGCTCGTGCTGCAAAACGTCTGTTAGTCTATAAGGTGCCACAGGATTCTTTGCTGCTTTTACAGAACCAGACTAACACGGCTACCTCTCTGATACTAGAAAAAAAATGTTTCAGGACATCCCATCCATCTGGTCATGGGAGAGGGGAAGAGGAAAAAAAGGAAGGGTTACACCCTCCCCAAACACACACACACACACTTTCTGTGACCCACTCCCCAGAGAGTGCAACTCCCAGGTTGAGAAGTGATTGATTAGACCATGCATAGTCTTGCCAGCAAAGTAATGCTTCATAGTTTGAATTAGTATGTACATATAGTACCCTAAATTAACTACTGGTGTAAAGACAGACCTAATGCAATGGAAGTCGATGGAAATACCCCCATTTACATGAGCAGAGACTTTAGGAACTCTTCAGGCTCTATTCCCCAGTCATCAGGGTTTGTGGCCTTTGTCATTTGTCTAAGATCAGAAAAACATATTGCCAGGAGTTCTAAACTGGTGCCCAAGTAACAAACAAGATGTTTGGTGTCAGTATATTTTGCAGAATCCAAAAGGGAGACTCAGAAGACTTCATTTTCTAGCACTGCCCAATCTGGTGTCTTTTACAAAGATGCCAGTCTCTTCCTCCCAACTTTTAAAAGAGACTTTATTGGAAGTGTTGGAATATTTATTTTCTTCTATGACATAGTGCAAAACCACTAACATCAGAAAAATAGAAAATCTATTTTATGGAGATTAACCTCTCTCTTTTCTAGAATGAAAACCTTGTATGCTACAAGTCAGATGATAATGGCCAAGGGCCACTGTACTCCCTTGACAACAATCACTCCCATTTTATTTTGGTGGATCAGATAAACCCAGATGAGCCAGATGGAACTACTAAACTACGGCTCACCTTGGAGAAACACATTTCAGAACAGCGCACTGGGTATGGAGGTAGGTAGATGCAAAAGAAATTAATCAAGTTTTTAGCCAATACATATATATTATACAGATTGCACACCATATCAATATGTATTAAATATTAGCAAAGTTTTATATTTGAATGATATTATGCTTACGTTTGTTCATTCATGCTAAGTATCCCATAACTCTTTGTAAAGCTAAGTCAGCTTTGGCATTAGCAAATCAAAATCCGTCAGAATCAAACTACATTCATTCTATGTCCTACTATAGGTATCTTCATGGGCAACTGATTTGGAATGTAGTATCCAAAACAGAGATAAGAAAAGTACAGAACAAAAACAAGTTGAGGAACGGTTACAAACTGGTGGGTTGGATTTTAGTGAAGTGCAAAGAATTTTGTAATTCGTAAAATCATACTACAGATACTAGCTGAAATGCATATCTGTGACACACACCTCCTGTGTAAGGTGACCATGCTGGGAGGTAAGGTTAGGCTCTTGGAAGGTGGGGACCTGTGTCTCCTTTTCATGTTGTACTGCTTTGACTTTAGACAATACGTTTGCCTAAGTTTGGTTATTTGGTCTCTTGAACTTTTTTAGGAATGAACCACAAGTGTAGTCAAACAATTGGCTACCCTGTTTAGTCAATAAAAAGTTATCACAATATTTATACTCTAGTAACACCTAGAACCTCCAGCTGAAATCAGGGCCCTTTGTGCCAAGCACTATACATACATATAGTAAGAGACAGTCCCTGCCCCTAGGAGTTTACAGTCTAAATAGACAAGACATAAAGGAAGTATTATTATCCACTTTTAATTGCTGGGAAATTGGGCCAAAAAGGCAAGACTCAGAGCTGGAAACTGAACTCCTACATCCCAGTCTAGCTCCTTAAGCGCAGGGCTACCTTCTTCAATGCTCATAGCTGCCAGGCAAGTAGCTTTAAAAAACTGAAAATAAACGGAGATGAAGTGCCCCCAAATAACATCTATAAGAGAGGGGCATCCAGCATACTGTACTTTCATTTTAGATCTCCCCCAAACTCATGGATTGCTGGCTCCCACTTCAAGAGACATCACATCCATCACAGAACGAGGGGCTTGCTGAAATGCTCAGTCGTGTCCATTTATTTGAGGGAGAAATTCAACCCTGTACAGACAGTGCAAGGTCTATGCACACCTAAAACTACTTAAGCCCTGTTTAAAATGGGACTTAAGTGTTACATAGGCCTTGTACCAACCATCCGCACAGGGGGGAATGTTACCCATAGTGGAAAGCGTTTTCACTTCCTCTTGCTTCTATATCTGCAGAGCTAACGTAGCTAGCAGAAAGCGAGCTGAATCATGTCTCTTATCACTCATCAGCAGAATTGTTAACTAAGCTCCAATTGGAGGCCAAATTCTGCCCCCAATGCAGCTGCATGGACTAACAGAGAAAGCAAATGAGCCTAAAGAATGTTTGTTAAGGTGATGACATTCATATAGGAAAGAACCCGGTTTGACTCAAATCTCAGGCTGAGTTTGCAGGGCTGGCATTTAGAAATAACCTCTTTTTACTTGTAAACTAAGCAAGAGTCACTTTGCAGACTAGTATCAGAGGGGTAGCCATGTTAGTCTGGATCTGTAAAAAGCGACAAAGAGGCCTGTGGCACCTTACAGACTAACAGAAGTATTGGAGCATAAGCTTTCGTGGGTGAATACTTTGAGTGAGTATTCACCCACGAAAGCTCATGCTCCAATACTTCTGTAAGTCTATAAGGGGCCACAGGACTCTCTGATATTTGCCTTTAAAATGAAATTATAGTCTGCAAAAAGCAACAAAAACATGTCATGCAGTACAAGACAAAGTCACAACTGACCCCACTATATGTCGTCTTCATGCTCCAGCTGAGTTCTGCGTTAGTTCTGTCACCACCTGCACTGGTTATTCTGGGATATCTCATGGAGTGGGACCTGGTGATCTATATATTACTTCAGGCAACCTAATAAAGAAGATAAATAAATAAGAGATGTTTAAAAATCACTTGACCCAAATTGTCCTCTTCTCCTTGCTATTTGGTGCATTCATCACTTGACTCTACAGGGGTTGGGTTTTTGGGTGGGATCCACTATTTTTAGACATACTTGCAGGCCCATTTGAAATTCATTTGGTAGATTTTACAGTATAAACTGCAGTTGTGCAATCTTTAGAAATAAATGCAGCAGCTGTTGGGGAACTTTGAAGGATGACTTTTTTTGCATGCTCCCGTGAAAATGGTTAAAAATGCATGGCTGCAAACATTTCTTTTAAATTGTCAAAGTTGTTGCATCATATAGAGTTTTACTATTACTGGTCATCACATTAGGCAAAGTTGCATCTCACTGTAGGCTGATGTGAAGCAAGCTAACAGAACATTAAGAAAGAAATGTATGGTTAATTCTGGCTCAGATCTGGGTCATCTGTTCTTAACAGAATCACATAGGCCTCTCATTCATATCACTTTCCCATTTATCCTCCCTTTTCCTGAATTCTGTCTTCACATTTTCCTGCATAGTTTAGTTCTAGATCCTGCAAACACATGTATTGACATGATTAACTTGATGCATGTGAGTTATGCCATGTGATGGTTCCACATCCGGAGAGATGGTCAAAATTTCAATTTTTCAATTAAAAAAAACTTTTGTCAAAAATTAAATGTTTTTACCAACAATACCACTCGTCAAAACTTTTCCCACTATAAACAGTTTTATTTGAAAGTTGGAAGTACATATTTTTAAAAAGCAAAACCAAAAAACAACTCTATGTATCTATAATGTTAAGCGTGTGTATAGATGTAGTGAGGAGTGTGCCTACATAGAGCTCCCTTCAGCTCGGAGGGTATGGATCAGCAAGTTAGAGAGGATCACCCTAATTCCATATGAAGCATCCGTGATCCTTTGGAAATAGAGGAACAGCCACCACCATCTTGTTTTTCTAGCATCTAAGACACTGAAGCTTTTTAAGTCAGGACAAGTGAACAATAGTTAGAATCTATTTGCTGTGTGTGTTCTAATTGTATTTAACCTAGCATTCCAAATACTGGCTCTCCCAGGGCCTTGCCATCCATCTGAGGTACTTAGGTGGCACCCATCACAACAGTATCTAAGCACCTCACAGCCATTAATGTATTTATCCTCACATCATGCCTGTGAGGTGGGCAGGGCTATTATTCCTGTTTTACAGACAGAGCCGGCTCCAGACCCCAGCGCGCCAAGCGCATGCTTGGGATGGTGTCCCGCAGGGAGGGCGGCGGGTGGCTCTGGTGGACCTCCCGCAGGCATGCCTGCAGAAGGTCCGCTGGTCCCGTGGCTCCGGTGAACCTCCCGCAGCCGTGCCTGCGAAGGGGCCGCTGGTCCCGCGGCTTCGGTGGAGCATCCGCAGGCGTGCCTGTGGGAGGTCCACCGGAGCCATGGGACCAGTGGACCCTCTGCAGGCACGTCTGCAGGACGTGAAATTATAGTCTGCAAAAAGCTCAGATCTGCAGGCACGTCTGCAGGAGGTCCACCGGAGCCGCGGGACCGGCGACCGGCAGAGTGCCCCCTCACGGCGCGCCACCCTGCTTGGGGCGGCGAAATTACTAGAGCCGCCCCTGTTTACAGATAGGTGCACAAAGACACGAACTGATTGCCCAAGTCACACAGGAAGTCTGTGGCAGAACAAGGAATTGAACCCTGATCCCAACCCCCAGGCTAACGCTCTAACCACTGGAGCATAGTGCTTTTCACAGCCTTTGCTGTCAACCATCCTATTGCCTGTGTTCTCAGGGTCCATTGCTCTTGTTTCAGCCCATGGATCATATGATGGCACAATGCTTTCCAGAAGATGGCAGCAACATAACATCTTTATGAATGTTATGAATTTAAACATTTTCTCATCTATTTCACAGGAACAGGTAGCATTGAAATCCCTGTGCTTTGTTTACTGGTAAATGGAGGACCAAAAACACTTGAGGTAAGAGGCAACTTGTGATATTTAAAAATTCATTCTAAAAATACCCCAAGGAGGTAACAAATCCATGTTTTGTAATTGCCAAATATTACATAAATACTTAGCAGAATGTTTTGCTGGGTGCCAACTATAAATCTAAGTAGTAAGATATACAAATTGTGTAATAACAGTTAATTTTTTAGTACAAAAAAATTAAATTCAACTTATATTCATTAGCTTCATCAGTACATCCCTTACTGCAAGAAATAGTGCAGTTTGAGCAAATTCAACAGAAATATTGCTTAGTTTTAAAAGTATCAGCAAATCACTTAAGTTTCCTATATGACTACACATCTAGCTAACACCGCAGAAAGTGAGCAGTGGAAATCTGAAAAAAATCTGGTGAATTAGAAATACTAGCCATTACTTACAAAGCAAGTAGAAACAGATTAGCCAGGCATAGGTGCTGGGGGTACTGCCGCACCCCTGGGCTTGAAGTGGTTTCCATCATATACAGGGTTTACAGTTTGGTTCAATAGCTCTCAGCATCCCCACTATACAAATTGTTCCAGCACCCCTGTAGCCAGGCAACTTTTCCTGGCAATGATCAGACATTGCATATTCAGTACTGCCTCTCAGAACTCAGGGAAACACAAACAGCAGATTTGCAGTATGTGCCGGCCTGATAGCATCATATTTCCATCAGGTTTTCTCTTTATGAAACAGTGGGCTCAGTGAGGTACCCTGCCAACTCTGTTTTAGCAGCATTTGTAAATTGACCCGAAGATTCAGCTTTGATCTTTTCCCCAGCAGCTTCACACATTATGTTTGGAAATCAGCTCTCTAGCCGGATGACCCTCTTTTTCTTCAATTTCCATTTTATCGTTGGCCTGTTATGCAGGAAGTCAGCACAGAATTTCACCCGGTGATTCCTACACTGAGCCCAACAGCTTGTGTTTGAACTAGAGCATCTGACTTTAATAAGACAGCCAACCTCGATTTAAAGATTCCAAGTGATGGAGGATCTACCAGACACCTTGTAAATATGTTGCAGTGGTGAATGACCCTCACTGTTTTAAAAAATAAATAAAAAAAGTGTGTGGGGGGAAGTGGGGAGAGAGAAGAGCGTCTTCGCCTTGTTTCCAATTTGAACTTTTCTCACTTCAACTACCAGCCCCTGGATTTTGTTAAGCATTTATCTGCTAGATTAAAGTACCCTCAAGTATCCAAGATCTTCACTCAGTGTAGACTGATCAAGTCACCTCTTAACCTTCTCTTTTATAAGTTAAATATGGCAGCAATTCCTGCATGGTTGCTGTTGAAAGCCTTGCAGTGCAAGCCAATTGATTTTCTTTTTAAATCTTTAGAGAACAAGACTAGGAGAGCAAGAAAAGACTGGATGGTGTTGCTCTGGGCTCACCTATGTGCTAGGAATGAATAGCCGATTGTTATTTTTAACATCGCTATGACTATCACATATGTCAGGGATTCTAGTATTTTTTTTAAAGTGCAGGAGAAGAGCTGGCACTGAGGTCTGAACATATAATGAGATTGTCACATACCCCACAATATAAATTGGCTAGTAATGAATTATTATTTCAACTAGGATAATATGGTTATTAGCCTCTGAAGGATACAACTTCCATGGCCTCCCCTGAACCTCATTGTGATTACATGGCTCTTCCCATCTACAGATATCATGAAACTTGGCATAAAGGCCACTCTTTGTGGATGTTTTCAGCAGCCCTCTTATAAACTTCCAGTTGCCAGGTTTCACAGCTGATGCTGAGTAGCCAGATGTAGTGTTCCCTCAATAAATTTCTGCTTTACAGAACTTGCAGTCAACCTCAGCAGGATTACTGTGCCTCACTGAGGAGTTCCCATCCAATGCTTCTCCTTTTCTTCCTAATTCTGGCCCCAAGATTCAAAAATGGGGATTTTACACTAAGCTACAAGAGAGTGACTGTTTTTAAACCTTGGCTACCCAAATCAGGACACTTAGCTAGCTGGGAAGATAATGGTGGAACAGGGTATAGTTAAGTGGCTGTCTGCAAGCCATCCCTTCACAGAAGTCAGTATTGTGGTGATCACAAATATTCTTACTGAGGCTGAATGGAGTGAATCTGGTTCAGGTATTCAATCACATCCCTAGTTGCAAGATATATTTATATGTGAATGCATTGTATTTTGTCTTTCCATAACTGCATTCTAAAATGTATTTTTAAAACCACAGAGAATTTGCAGGGGCTTGGAAAACTCTGCTCCCTGGCTTATCTTAGCAGGATCGGGGGGTACAGCTGACATCTTAGCTGCAGTAGTGAATGAGCCACACCTTATTGCGCCACAAGTTGTTGAAAAGCAACTTAAAGAGAAATTCCCTACAGAAAACTTTTTATGGAAGGACATTCTCCATTGGACAGCAATAGTAAGTGAACTGGTTTAATGTATCACACTCACAAACTCTGATATCATTTCTACGTTATGTGGCTCATCTGGTACCGACTGCCCATATTCAGAATTGCTGGGTGGCTGCTCAAAAAATATGCTATAGATACAAATGCTCTGAGATTAACGGCACACAAAAAGGTATCTGAGACCAGAATCAGGTATTCAATGGACAGCATACTTATTTTGTCTTAGTAATTCAATTAAACACTTAGGGCTCTGTCCTCCACTAAACAGTTTCTGCAAGTAACAGCCAGTGCATGGGAACCCCACTGTCCTTCTGGAGAAGTGATACATGATTCAAGCTCGGCAGCTGCGGATGTTCTGCAGCTGTGGAAGATGAGACCCAATTCATGACCTGCAGCTGCCGAGTGGAAGCCTGATTCTGGATGTGTATGAACAGACCGTTGCTTCTCACCACTCCTTTTTACTCCCATTCTTTTCCAACAGCAACAACAAAAGTTACTCTTAAAACAAATAAATAAAAGACTAAGACCCATAAGGCGTATAAATTCATAGATCAAAGGGACAGTGAGCTTTGCAATCAAGATGTGGGAGATAGTATGCACTTCAGTGTTCTTTCCCAAATAAACTAATAGGTATATAAATCAACTGAATCTGACCTTCAGATCACCTCCTCTACTGTAACCCACAGTTTTAAAGTTCCACATGTCTGTCCTGTCAGGCAGAAGCTTGCTAGGGCACCATCACCATGGGATGCACGCAGTAGCACGATGTCTTAAAGTCTTGGTAGCAGCACTGTGGGAAACTCAAGAGGCAAAGAAGCTCGGGGAGGAGGAAAAGAAAGCATTTTGTTGACCCTCTGGCTGCATATCAATATGTGATGGCTTTTCCACAAAGCAATTTTAGAGAGTGTGGCCTTAAAGAAAGGAAAGAGCTAATGGGAGGGAAGATGGCAGGTGGAAGGGTGGGAATGGTTAGAACTCACTGCACTATATATACTAGCTATGGAATGGCTATCATCAATCAAGAATGGGAGAGAAGAAGGACCTTTTGGGCAAGACACTTGTTTTCTCTGTGCCTCCTTTCCCCCCATCTGTAAAATGGGGATAAAATTTCTCCCTTCCTTCCACATGATCTGCCTTTTCTATTTAAGACATGAGCTCTTTGGGGCAAGGAGTGTATGTATGTCATCTCAGCTGGGGCCTCTAGGCCTAACAGTAATGATAGGATGAAGAATAAAACAATTTGTTTCAACCCTGTAGATTCAGAACATTGTTTCCCAGCACCATCTTTTAACAGTGCACAGTTTTGAGCAAGAAGGTTCAGATGAATTAGACACAGTGATTTTGAAAGCTTTGGTCAAAGGTAAGAATCTCTTTTGGCTGGTCTTTATAGTTGCTAGATATGTTAAAGTCCATATTTGAGATTTGCCCACATTTTGTTTTCTAATCTGATTATCTGCATGATAATTTACAGTGTTCGCCCCTGAGAGCTAAGTGTGCCTGTGTTATTGCTCCACCAAGTGCACTTTGTACGTGCTAAGAGGTCAGCGAGACTACAATGTTAAGACTAGAGTTAGAGGGAGCATTTTTAGAATACATTTTAAATTTGAAATTACAAAATTTGGCCAGAAAGTGAATTATGAAAACATCAAGCTTCCAATGTGAAACAATAAAATCCCTAAAAGCAACAAAGAATCCTGCGGCACCTTATAGACTAACAGAAGTTTTGCAGCATGAGCTTTCGTGGGTGAATACCCACTTCTTCGGATGCAAGGGAAGAATACCCACTTGCATCCGAAGAAGTGGGTATTCACCCACGAAAGCTCGTGCTGCAAAACTTCTGTTAGTCTATAAGGTGCCACAGGATTCTTTGTTTCTTTTACAGATCCAGACTAACATGGCTACCCCTCTGATAATAAAATCCCTAAGTGTCTGATCCAAAACCCACTGAAATATATCCAATGGTTCTCATTGACTTCAGGTCAGACCTTCAGTGTTAACAACAAACAACAACAACAAGATAAATAAAGTCTCCCACTCACCAAAAAGTTTTTTATTACCAAAAAAAAAAATCCCCCCTCCTTACCTGCTTAGAAACACTGGCTGGCACATGGCAGGCAATTGAGTCAAGGAGGCTCTACCCACTCAGCCTACCTGGAGGGGAAGTGACAGCTCAATGGAGGCTGCTTTCCCTCCCATCGGGCAAGCCGTGATGTGGATAGTCTAAGTCTACACAAGGCAGCAGAGCATTTTACATACCCATACCCCTTTGCAACTGCACTTAAAGCAAGACACAATCTCATCCTAAATTAACTATAAACTTTAGTCTGAGCAAAACCTTCCTACAAATTCTGTGCAATCAGGATGCTCTGCACAATGACTGAATTGCATGACCATCCAAAAGCTGGGAAGTGGTTTTCACACTGATGTTCAAATGGAGGAAAAAACGCAAACCAAAAATTCACTTATAAACGGGCTATTGCATCCATTCAGAACCAAAAACGCTCTTCCAATAAAGAAACAGTTACACAAAATTAATGTGATAATCCAGTGGCAGCTTTCGTCAAAGTAAAGCCTGATCAATTTTCACGTGGAGGGCTTGGGTTTCATATTTACAAAATCTCATTTCCACTAACTCAGACCAATAGTAAAATGGCCACAATGGCCAGGGAAACAGAGAACTAATAGCAAGTGTATTTTATTCTTGAAGGCAGGAGCAAGCAAAGTGGGCTGTTTGATCAGTGTTCCTGTTTGATGTACAGTCTTCTGCTTGCTTGTAGATGATGCAACAGGGACAATTGGGTATAAGTTTTATCAGCTCACACTAGATGTGATGGAATTTTTTTAAATAATGCTGGCTATCATATTGAATAGTATATTAACTGATCCATGGTTGCTGTTCGTGCCTCTTAGAAATAATAGGCTATAGAGGAATTGAAACATCTTGGCGATAGTATACTCTGATTAAAGACATTTTAAGAAGCCATACATCAAACTCAGCTTCCATAGTGAAACTTACAGTTTTACGACAAGAAACCTGCACTCTGTCTTCTGAAAGAGTTCTATAGTAGCATTGCCATCCATTGCCGTTTGTGTTGGATCATCCCAGATTCAACAGGGGGAGGGAGGGATTCCATATCCTGAGAGTTAATACATTAAAAAACTCCCAAACATACCCTCTTCTGAAGAGCACGATTCAGTTTAAAGGCCCAATAACGTGTGAGTGAGAGATTTTGGCTAGAAAACAACATTCAAAATGTGAGGTGGAGGTAAACTTTCAGACCACAGTCCCTCAGGTAAGGGGGTGGGAATAAAAGTGTGAGGGATTATGGGTTGTAGGTAACTCATAAATCTGACATAACTGAACAAGAAGTCTCTCATTACAGTCACACTTTGACTAAACTTTATGTAATGTCCAATTTAACGTAGAGTCAAATGCTGAATGTATTCGTGTTTCCTGGTTTTGGCAGCCTGTAAAAGTCACAGTCAGGAAGCTCAGGAATACCTGGATGAACTGAAGCTGGCAGTGGCCTGGAATCGAGTGGACATTGCTAAAAGTGAAATATTCAATGGCGATGTGGAATGGAAGGTACCAGACTCAACTTGCTTAGATTGTAGTTGCCTAAATCCTGTTGTCGATGGGCAAGATTTTCATGTAGCTAGTGAAACATACCAGATGAGTAGTACTAGAAACTAAAGCCCTCTTTTATTCCCCATGAAAGCACGGGAAGTGGCGGTGCGCATTGTCCTCACACTGCCTCTGTCTTTCTTGACCACACAGGATTATATCTAAAGAACCAAGGATAGTTCAGCTGCCAGAGCCCTTCTGTCCTTGGCTACCCCACCGAAACTGCCAACAGCCCTTCGGGCATCCTTTTGTTTTGTATTTGTATAGCAACTAGCACAATGGGGTCCTGGCACCTGACAGGCCTTGCCACATTACAAATATACATACCATAGTAACAGGGTAACCATAAATACTAACTGGGATGGAGTTTTTCCATTGTGCACACACACATGCTCAAAGACCTGATGTGAGGCCTTTCTTTCATTTCATATCAGCTCTCTCGTCCCACCCAGAATCAGTCAGGTGGTAGCAAATTTTAACGACTGCGGATCTGATCTGGATTTAAACAGGGGGTGAAAATCTAATTTCCCAACCTGAATCCCCCATGGCAATACTCGTAAAATATAAATTATTCCCTTTTGTGTTTCATGGAAATCTAGTCCTGTGATCTAGAGGAAGTGATGATGGATGCTCTGGTGAATGATAAGCCGGAATTTGTAAAGTTATTTATTGACAATGGGGCCAACATGTATGACTTCCTGACGTACAGCCGGCTTCAGAGGCTCTACTGCTCCATCTCTCGGAAATGCCTCCTCTATGCACTCCTCCTGAAGAAACATGAGGAAAGCAGGCTGACTCTAGCAGGGATCACTGGTCAACAACATAAGGAAACGATGGACGTCTGCCCGCTCTTTACCCTCCATGAAGTTTCTAGAGTGCTCAAGGATTTTCTTCATGATGCATGTAAAGGTTTCTATCAAGAGGCCAAGCAAGGAAGCAAGAGGAAAGCTGTGAGTTACAGTTAAGATTCACATATTAACTGCCATTCTCTCTGTTTTCGGATTATATTTACAGCTGTCCAACATTTTGAAAATGGGGGTGGGGCAGAGAATTGGAGAAACTTGACAATGTTCTCCTTTTCTTCAACTAGCTATAAAATTTGTTAAAATGTTTTGAATTTTCCAGTTTTTAATTTTTGAATTAAAAATAGAGGGATTTTTTTGGAAAACAATTTGTGATTCCTCTTTATGCCCCCACCCCTCCCACCCACCCACTAAAAGGTATTGTATCTTGAATTAAGTTCAAAGTGTGGGGGTGGATTCATAGAAGGGAATGCAGGGACTCAAAAAATATGAGCCGTGATTCAGGGTTAATCAGCAATTCTGTAGGACTCAGATCTCTAAACTACAAATTCTAGCAGAATTTCAAGTAGAAACGCCAACAACTGCCTAGTTCTTTTATTGATGGGGAACAAAAATAGCTAACAGACCTTGCCCACTCCAATTTCAGCATGATTTATATAGACTAAATCCTCAAAATATTTGAAAAATAAACTGCATTTTATTTTAAGCTATTCTTCATGTGAGGTAAGAAGCAGTGAGGCTGAGCAGCTGGTGCTTGGACTAAAAAGAGAAGAGGCACTCCAGTGCTCTTTCTTGTTGTGTACAGGGCCATGTTGAGACTGGTTTTATGTTTAAATAAAATGCCTTTTGTTGGTTTATTCTGAAACTGAGTTCTTTGCCCCAGTTATGCAGAACCTGCTATAATTCAAGTTCAGTTTAGATGAGCTACTCACTGGGTTTTTTGGCATGATTTTACACATACAGGATGATATCCTGGCTCTAGTGATGTCAATGGCAAAACTCCCACTGATTTCAGTGTGGCCAGGATTTCACCCCAAATGTTCTCACACATATTAAGTTGTATCATGGATACAAGGCCCCTTTGAATCAGTATATAGAGTGAATTAGTTACCTCTTGATCCTAAGGAAACTCAAAAGGATTTGAAAATTGTTTGCACTGCTGATTTGCTGCTTGGATCATGTAGTTGGCACAGACACATCTGACAATATATTAAAAATATAAAATGAAATTATAAAATCAGATTTTAAGTTTTTCTTAAAATGTATTGTAGGATAAAACAAATGCAAAACGATTACCTGGGCTCCTGGATATGAACCAGAAGAGTGAGAATCCCTGGAGGGATTTATTTTTATGGGCAGTACTTCAAAACCGGCACAAGATGGCAAACTATTTCTGGGCTATGGTAAGCTTGAAGATATAATTACTTTAGGCCACTTATTGGCAATTGTTTTAGATCTGAAATATTAATATACTCAGTCTTGCAGTTAGGAAGTTAAGATATATATGTTTGTCCTTCAAGACATGGGATAAGACTTTTATGGAGTCTTTCACTGCTGAATTGCTTTAGTGTGAATGTAGCTCAGTCTGGTAGTTGCTAAAAGTTACATAAACATGGTGTGAGCCACAGCTGGTATAAATCAATGCAGCTTCATTGGCTTCCATTAAGCTCTGCTGATTAACACCATATGAGCATCTGGCCCTTGATTTTAATCACTGTCTTCCGGGCAGTCAGTGACCCTTTGCCTCTGACCTCAGATTATGTTCCTTTTCCAGTGGGTTAATCGTGTGTTTGGTTTTCACACCATGGGGAAGGAAGAGACACAGCAGCATACCCGCAAAAAGAACAGGAGTACTTGAGGCACCTTAGAGACTAGCATACCCATTACTCATGCTCTGCATCTGTGGGGAAATGCGTTTCTCTGTTTTCACCGGTCACTCTTCTCCTCTTAGTCCTTGCCTGCTGCCTGAAAGTCAGGCCCCTTTAAAAGGTCTCCAGCCGGGTTCCCAACCATGGACATGACCCCAAAAATCACTAATCTGAAAGAGGTACTCGTACTACAACTCCCATGAGACACTGCAACAGCATTTCCAAATCAAGTATTTCAGCCCAATTTTTTTTGTTGCTTGTATTTCTGTCCCCTACCCAAACAAACAACTCAAAGTTTTCCACAGAGCCCCCTCCCCATTTTTCAACCAGCTTTCATGGTGACATTCCCATCATTCAGAATCATTAATATTTATCGTAGGCTGCCCCCACCTCTTTTCCATTTTCCAGGGACAAGAAGGTGTAGCTGCAGCTCTGGCAGCGTGTAAGATTCTCAAGGACATGTCCCGACTGGAGACAGAGGCTGAAGTAGCCCGTAGGATGAAAGAAGCCAAGTATGATCAGCTCGCTCTGGGTAAGCAACTGCAGTCCTTAAGATCATTATCAAATATTTAAAATGTGACTGGCGCTGGAAGACCAGCTAGCAAAAAACATCATAAAGTAATAACAGACATGCTCCTATGAGTAACCCAATCCTTTTGAAGCTTTGCCAGTCCCAAGCATTCAGATATCACAAGTCAGACCCACCTCCCTCCCCACCAAAAGTTACAAGAGTAATGTATAAATAAGATTTTAAAATAAACCACTATTTTTGGTCTACCCTGTGTTTTTTAAGGCTTTAGAGGAAACTGGCCAACCCCAATTTAAGTGGGACCATTTCTGGTTCAAAGTTCTATCTGAAATGCACACACAAAAATGCAGGCTCCCTGCTGGGCGCTTGGTACATCCACTATCCCCTCCTAATCTCCAGAGTGGGGAAGCTGCCACTCCCTTCTATCCCTGGCTTTATCATGGTGTCTCTGACTCTCTCAATCATGCTCCCAAGGCCCTATCACAAAATTAGCCTCTTGGGATTTCCAGTGCTTGCTGACATTGCCCAAGCTGGAATCCTCTCTCACTGCATTTTGATAACTTAAAGCTCCTGATCCTAGACTAAAGCAGGAAGTACAGAAGTGTGTGGAAGTGACAGATGAAATAAAGAGGTAGCCAAAACAATTTCAAACCTCAAAAAAGCTTTAAGTATGGGTTTGGAAGTCTATATGATAGCTTGGGTCAGTTTATCATTCAAACCAGTTCAAGAGCCCCGTAGATTTACTCCCCAGTCTTCTGACAGCTGTGTAGATGCCAAGGCACAGATTTTGAACACCTGAAACCAACCAGCTTGCTAGATTTTAATTTAACATTCCATTCTAAATGGCAACCAGAATTAAAATAATCACCATCAAGGATACACGACAGATCCCAGAAAAAGCAATCCAGAGCCCTAGGCACACCCTGACACACAATGCTCCCCACGGCTTTGACCTCCTAGTTGCAGCATTTATAGCAGGGGGCCCGCCTGCCAGAGAGGCAGTGCCATACGAGTCTCCCTTCCTTCAGCAGCATCTGTGGTGGTAGCAGGGGAAAGTTAAGGGTGGCATCACACGTGTCCCCTGGAACTTCCTCCAGCAGCTGGGTTTGTCTGATCGGGAGGTGAGCCAGGTCTGCTGCACTCTTCTCCTCCACATAGTTCTCTGTTAGGTGGTGTTAGCAGGGCCCCTAGAATGACGGGGCTGTGGCTGCATCTACACTTGGAGCTGGGGGTGTGATTCTCAGCTTGCGTAGACGTACTGGCACTAGCGCTGCTTGAGCTAGCACAACAAAAATAGTAGCATAACCCCCGTAGCATGGGCAGCGGCAGTGACATGGGCTAACCATGCTGAGTGCAATCCTGCCCCAACCCCTTTGGTATGTACTGGGGGCAGCTAGTTTTTGAGGCCACTGCCTGTGCTACCATAGTTACACTACTGTTTTTAGTGTGTTAAGTGGATGAGTGCTAGCATGAGCATGGTCACGCAGACATCACTGTATCCATTTATACAAGGGTCATCTTTTCAAGGCTGTCTTTGCAACCATGAGATCTAGCCATTTTTTTTGTTTCTAAAATCAGAACGAAGACTCTGGTGTAATCACATGAATGCTGGAGTCCTAGGCAAAGGACTGTAGGGCCATTGAAATCAATGGAAGTCTTTCCATTAACTTCATTGGCCCGGGATAAGACCAACAGTGCCTAGGTCTTAATCTGATCCTGATAACGATATGTACTTCAGTGAGCATATTCAAGGGATGCTGCAATATAAACTCCTATATCAGGCAACTTCAAAAAACACTGACATTAAAAACTCAAAGTGATTGAGGTGTGAAGGCAGGGATAGGAAATGCTCTGGAGTGGAGGCCGGGGAGGGGGAAGATCAGTAGAGTGATGGACACAGCAGACAACTCAGACACAATGAGCACACTGTGACTTACTTCGGCTGGTGCTCCCATTACAATAGCAACTGAGCACTAAGACCAAAGGCCAGCTTCTGTTAAAGAATTTTGCCCTAAAAGGGCCAACATTGGTGTACAACGTGTCTGTGGCTTGAAACCCACGGTTAGCTGGGTAAGGCCTGATGTTGAGCACCCTTATTTCCCTGGAATTACCCATGGGAGTGGAGGGCACTTGGCACCTTGAAGAATCAGGTTCTTCAGTGTGTAAGAAAACCTGCCACAGTTTGGTTTGTGCCTGATACTGCATCAAATTCTGCATATGAAGTGGCTTCACAATTGGGCCTTTAATGTGCATTTGTGTGCACTTGTAAAAGGGGCTTTTATGTAATCTGTGGAAGAATTGAGGGACGAGAAATTTATCAATAAAAAGTCAAGTAGGTGAGAAAAAAATTAAACAGACTCAAGACTGAGAAGAAATCATGTAGGCAAGAAAGGGGCAATGAATGGGCACCTAAGGGGGATGAAGGATTTGGGCTTTTTGTAAATACTTAAATTTAAGGAGACATTTTCAAATGCATTTTTACCACAATTCCCTGAATTTTGACTCTTTTTCCAAGAGAAATATACAAGTTCTCTCTCCTGCACCAGTGTGTATGCACAGATGTAGAGCTGTGGGTCTGTCATTAAAAATGACTTTCCTTCACTTGGCAGAGCTATTCAGTGAATGCTATCACAACAGCGAGGAACGAGCTTTTGCTTTACTGGTGAGGAAAAACCAATACTGGAGCAAAACTACCTGTCTCCACTTGGCCACAGAAGCAGATGCTAAGTCTTTCTTTGCACACGATGGTGTCCAGGTGAGCAAAATGCAAGGAGACTCCCTTGTGACTTTCTAGGGGCAGCATTGTACTTCTAGGCACAGCCCTGAACAAAGGAGGAGTTCACGGATAAACTGCACCCTCCCAGGAAACATCTTGTTGAGGCAGAATTCCTCCAGTGCTCCCCTGAGGAGATAAGAGAAGAGAGTATTCTACGGCAGTGCATTACAGAGCAGCATACTCACCTCCTGGTGTCCAGCCAGGCCATCAGTGAAGAAGAGGTCAGAGCTCTGGATCCACCCACTCCCTGCTTTCTCTCACCCAATTGCTCGCAGAGGAGCACTGGGAACGCATCTCCTATTCTCCATTTCACAACTGAAGCCAGGATCTGAGCAGGTCTAATGAAGCTGTACAGGGATGCGGGGTGACTCCATCACATGACTGTGTTAGGCCCAACAAAGGGTTTTTTCTTCATGACAAATTATAACTAGAGATGCCAATTTTGGTTGGACATATTCCTGGAGGTTTCATCACATGACAATGTTTAATGAAAGATTAATTTTTAATTCATGGAGACTCCAGGGCAATCCTGGAGTCTTGGCAACCCTAATTATAACTTGAGCGTTGCCCTCAACTCGAGGTCCTGTCGACACACAAAACCCTTAGGTGTGGTGGTGCTTTTATCTCAAGTTTGATGCCCATCAGGGTCTGGAGGCTACAACTCAAGTTAGCACAACTCATTAACTGCTATCACAGGGGTCGACAATCTTTCAGAAGTGCTGTGCCGAGTCTTCATTTATTCACACTCATTTAAGGTTTCGCGTGCCAGTCATACATTTTAACGTTTTTAGAAAGTCTCTTTCTCTAAGTCTATAATATATAACTAAACTATTGTTGTATGTAAAGTAAATAAGGTTTTTTAACATGTTTAAGAAGCTTCATTTAAAGTTAAATTAAAATGCAGAGCCCCCCCGGACCGATGGCCAGGACCCAGGCAGTGTGAGTGCCACTGAAAATCAGCTCACATGCCACCTTCGGCACACATGCCATAGGTTGCCTACCCCTGTGCTATCACAATCACTCTGTAGCATGGACACAGGCTAGCTCCAGTCAAGTGCTGCTAAGTCCTCCAACATCTTCCCACAATTCCCTCCCATGTGCCCAGAAAGGAGATAAATTCTCCTGCAATTCACTGGGAAAGAATTCATAGATCAGCTCAGTTTACTGCAGTGCAAAGAACCATGGGATATGTCCCCTGACGTCTTAGTGCAGAGGTGGGCAAACTACAGCCCGTGGGCCACATCGGGCCCATGGGACCATCCTGCCCGGCCCTTGAGCTCCTGGCCGGGGAAGCTAGCCCCCGGCCCCGGCCCCCGCAGCCACACCACCAGGCAGGCAGCACTCTGGGTGGCGGGGTTGCGCGCTCCTGCCAAGAAGCATGTCTGGCTCTGGCTGGGCAGCATGGCTGCCACACATGCTGCTCTGAGCGGCTTGGTAAGGGGGCTGGGGTGTTGGATAAGGGGCGGGAGATTCCAGGGGGGCAGTCAGGGAACAGGGAGCAGGAGGGTTGAATAGGGGGCAGGGTCCCAGGGCAGTTAGGGGTGGGGGCCCCAGGAGGGGGCTGTTAGGGGACAAGGCACAGGGGGGTTGGATGGATTGGGGGTTCTGAGGGGGGCAGTCAGAGGGCAGGAAGTGGGAGGAGTCAGATAAGGGGTGGAGGCCAGGCTGTTTGGGGAAGCACAGCCTTCCCTACCCAGCCCTCCATACAGTTGCACAACCCCGATGTGGCCCTCAGGCCAAAAAAGTTTGCCCTCCCCTGTCTTAGTGCCATACATGAACAAGAGCCGTGCCAGCACGGACATAGGTGCTTTCCCTGGAGCTAGGTTAGAGACGGGTAAGAGAGTGTAGACAACTGGAGTTAACTCTGCAATGAAGACATACCCACAATCTAATTTTAGGTAGTGTTTCTTGCCCCACCCTTCAAGGTTCCATAGAAGGAAAACATGATTTAGCTCCATGTTCACTTGCTTTGTGTCAAAACCAGGTTTACTTTCTGTTCTTTTTCTTTGACTTTCAGGCCTTCTTGACAAAAATCTGGTGGGGAGACATGTCAACAAGCACTCCGATCCTGAAGTTAATCTGCGGATTCTGGTGTCCTCTTCTAATCTACACTAATCTAATAGCATTCAGGTATAAACAAAACATTTGTGGGTGTCAAAGCTGTCCTGGGGAGGGGTGGGGAAGAATCAGTAAGAGACAGTGAAGTGAAAAATATAGCGCGCGCGCACACAGAAATAATCACAGAAAGAAATGAGGGTTAGATTACCTCTGGGCAGAGGGGCCAACAGAAGGGCTGGTCAGCCATTAAGCCCTAAGGATATGTCTGCACTGCTGCTGTGAGATGTCATTCCCAGCGTGGGTAAAGTGACTTGTGCTAGTTCTGCTCATACTAGTGTGCTAAAAGTAGTGTAGATGTTGCAGCACAGGCAGGAGCTCAGAGCAGGGGGGCAGGCAGATGTGAACTCAGGCAGCTAGCTCAAGCCACCACCTGTGCTGCATTCTCCAGCAAAGCTAGTATGAATCTGGGAATCAACCTCCCAGCTGCAGTGTAGACATAACCTAAGAAGCCTTAAGTGGTATTTAGTGGTTGGATGGGCCTTGTGCAGCCCCTACTATGCTTAAAATGTGAATGTATTCTCTACTGGTGAGGTAACTCGGTTCTCTTCATGTATAATAAAGCCTGCATCTGTAATTTTCACTCCATGCATCTGAAGAAGTGGGTTTTTAACCCATGAAAGCTTATACCCAAATAAATCTGTTAGTGTTAAGGTGCCACCGGACTCCTCATTGTTATTGTAGGTTCCCTTCTGTGCTGGATCTTCAGCTTGCCCGCTACAGGATGTGAAATACACAGCCTGGCCGGTTCTCTGTAGCCACATAAGAGCCTCTTACCAGGGAGAGATCCCAGGCCAGGCCAGGCTGCTGTAACATAGCTGCATAGCTCTCCGTTCAGCAGTGAAGAGCTGCCTTCCATCATCTTTCAATAATAATTATATTTTCTTACAGTGAACAAATACAATCAAAGAATGAGCCAGAGACATTCAGAGAGCTAGAGAGCCTAGACACAGAAAGGACTTTGCTTTTTTCCAAGGAGGGGGATAGGTAAGTCTGAGTCAATCCATTAATATCGTTCGGAAGTTGAATTAAGACAACTGTCAAAGCACAGGACATTTCTCAGGGATTAGTGACTAGCTGATAACCCAAAGGACAGCTGAGGTGCCCTTGTCAGTCATTAATCCTCAGAAAATGCCTTGCACCGAGGTCATTATTGTTATTACTGTGTATATGGAAAGATGGAAATAAATAGGATGTGGCAGAGCTCTGACCTTGCCCCTGTGGGTCCCACGCTTCTAGGTGGTTTATGCTAGCCTCAGTGGCTCACTGTGACCCTCCACGTAGCCCTTCTCTCTCTAGGGCCAGGGTTACAGTCTACTGAGCCCTTTTCATCATAAGCCAGCAAGGAGGTTGATGAGAGAACTCCCACAGTCTCTGTTGTCCCTACAGGCTTATTCAAGAACAGTTGAGTCTCCTGTCCTGACAGGGACCTATCTTCCCTTCCCAGGAGGTGTTTCTGTAGTGGCGGGTTGGAGGGAACCCCGGGCCCACCCTCTACTCCAGGTTCTGGCCCAGGGACCTAATGGCAGCAGATGTTGGCAGCCAACCTTTCACTGCCAGAGTTGCTACATTTCCCTGGGCCACTTCTCCACAGCTCTCCTGCTTCTCCCTTACCTTAGGGCTCCCTTACCGATGGTTTGAGGGTATCTTCATTAACTAGCCCTTCAGCCACACTTCCTCTCCCCTGGCTCTCCTCTGCCTGATTGGAGTGAGTCCTTTTTATAGCATCAGTGGGGCCTTAATTAGAGTCAGGTGGTCACATTAGCTTAATGGCCTCACCTGACTCTTCGCAGGTTAATTAGAGTCAGGTGTTCTCATTAGCCTGGAGCAGCCCCTGCTCTGGTCAGTCAGGGAACAGAAAACTGTTAATCCAGTGGCCAGTATATCTGCCTTCTGCTATTCTGCTGTACCCAACTGGCCTGGGTCTATCACAAGGAGCATGCAGTTATTTTTAAATGAACAAAGCAACTTCAGTCAGTCTATACAGCTCATACCGACAGAACTGATGGCCGATGTTTTAGCCAGATTCTCTCAAATCTCCTCTTAGCATTCCATTCAGCTAATGACAGCTGCTGTGTATTGGATTTAAGGCCTAAAACTGCACGTGTCTGAGTAGCAGGGTGCTGAAAGACATGCAGAAAGCAGACTCTGAACTCATGCAACTTTGGGATCTGAACTTTCTGATACTTTATCCCTCTCTACCCAGGTCTTCACAGCCAAATCCACAATAATTATGTTTAGTATAGTAGCACCTAACCATTTCTATCCCAATCAGAATCTTCTCAGCTAAGTGATAGACACACATATCATAAGAGACAGGCCTTGCTCTGAGGTGCTGAGGGTATGGCAAGGGAAGTCTGTGATTGATTGTTAGCCCATGCTGAACCCATGTCACCATCTCTATACTGCTATTGTTACCCATGCTAGCTAGATTAAACCTAGGACAAGTACGCCTACCTATACTACAATCACCTTCCCTTATAGCATAGGCATATCCTTTATTTATAAATAGACAAGATGTAGGACTGGAGAAAGCAAAGTATTATCATCCCCATTCTGCAAATGGGATCCAGGCAGAGGGAGGTTATTTAACTTGGCCACAGACACACACAAATTCTGCAGCAGAGCCAGTGATTGGACCCAGTCTAGTGTCTTAACCACAAAACCATCTGTTTTAGATCTGAAGGTGGCCAAGAGGTTTTCACCATAAATCAGGAAAGAGATTCTCCCTGTGATAAATACACAACTCCCACTGATGCTAAAGGGAGCTGAATACCTGGATCAGACACATGCAGTACAACAGACATGATTAAATCATCCACATATTTGATTTTGTTTCACTAGCATTCTTTGAAAGGTCTGAAAAATTGAAGTTGAGGGAATGTCATATAGTGGACAGAGTCAGAACTCTGTTTTTATTCTTAGCTTTGACATTGAACTGGTGACACTTTGGGAAAAGTCACTAGTTTCTCTGCTTGATCATCCATAAAATGGGTATAAATAGCACCTCTCTCTCAAGAAACCAGTTATTAATTCATCTCTATGAAACATTTTGATGTCCTCATATTAAAGGGAGGGATATGGTTCTTGGCCAGTATGTTTTCTGTTCCATTTGTTATTGTCTGAAGAGTTTATATTAATATGGGATTTCTCTAACTCCCAGGTTTGTTCCTTTTTCTGAATCCCAAGTCATAATTATTTGTTTACGACATCAGTCTGTTGCCATGGGAATAGCTGTGCTCATGTCACAAATTTAGTGTTATGACAACTGCTCCCTAGAGAATCAAGCAGGGAGAACAGGCTGGCTATGAAGTAAAATATTTAGAAATTAGAAATAGTACCAGGAGAAATAAAAAACCCATGTAGAATCAATTGCTTTGTGTTTTGTTTGAGTTGCAGAGGAAGCTTTCCCCAGCGTGCACATCCCTTATTAAAAAGAGTGATCTCCTTCATGTCAAGGAACACAAATTTAAAGGTGCAATAACATCCTTAGTCTATAGTCAGCAATTTAGATGGAAACAAGTACAGCCAGAGGAGACACCAAAGTAAAAAAATATATACAGCATGAGATTTTACTGAATTGGATTGCTGCCAAAAATGGGGGTTTTGCATTATACGCACAGAATAACTTACATTTACACTGTATAGCACTTTATATCAGTGATGAGCTGCCAAAATTTTAACAACCGGTTCCCTATAAAAAGTTCTGATTTAAGGGGGGAGAGCGGGGGAGGGGCCAGGGCAGGTGGAGACATACTTGTGGGGCCGGAGGCCCCTGCAGGGCCTGGGGCAAATTGCCCCACTTGCCCCTCCAGCAGCCCTAGAGCTTGCAGCCCCCTCCCCCTTTACCTTGCTGGCAGCTCAAAGCAACTCCGGAGCTCAGCTGAGCTGCCCAGCTGATGCCGGCAGCTGGCCATGCTGCAGCTGGGGGGAAGCGGGGGAAAGGCTGGGGGAGCCTCAGCCTCCCCAGCTGGGAATCCTGGGAGCAACAGGATGGTCCGGCCCATGGACTGGAGTTCTTTGCCCACCCCCTGGCCCTTTAACAACCGGTTCTCCATGGAGGTCTAATTTTAGCAACCGGTTCTTGGGAACCTGTGGGAACCGGCTCCAGCTCACCACTGCTTTATATACTGAAGGACTGCAGCACGTTTTGCAGGTATATGGCCAGATTTTCCATCAGTTCCCATAACCCTCAGGCAACCGCAGTGCAGCCAGTGCTTACATTAATAACTTACAAGCCTGACTTCTTTACTGAAAACTCCTGTCAGACTTTTTAGTGAGTATAACTTTAAGCCTAGGACCGGACTGAAATACTCTTACTCACATCGAGTAGTACCTCACTTCTTGAGTAGTTCCATTGATTTCAGCCACACCACTTGAGGAATAAGGTACTACTCGATGTGTGTCTGGTCCTAAAGGAACACACATGTTTAAAATCATATATTTAAAAAGAAAGTCCTCACCTATGTGAAAAATAGTACCTTGGTTTATCAGAAACAAAATACGTTTTAGAAAATAAATGTACGTCAGCATTTATGGTGCCTGTTTGCTTTTCACGTCTCGCTCTCATTTTGGACAATGAATAGTAATGAATCCGTTTCCCTTTTGATCCTCATGCACTAGTATGATGCTGCAGTGTTTGTGTTGCAAATGCTCCAGGGGTATGTTTAAATCCTAGCCCTCCTCCAAAAAACAAAAACAAATCATGCACACACACAAAACCAAAAGACCGATCAAACACTAAGCAAGCCTGCTCCACTGTACTGAAAAGCAAATACCAAGTTAAAGGAATGAAAAGATGTAATAGGTTTGGTACAGTTTTGTTTTAAAACATACAAAGCTTAAATACTGCCTGGCAGTGTTTCTGCTATGACAAGGTGCTTCCAGTGACTTCAAGAACTTACACTATCAGGGCCAGATCCTCAGCTGGCATAAATCAGTATAGTTCCACTGATTTCAATGGAGCTCCTCTAACATGCACCTGCTGCAGAGCAACCCTTGGCACTGCACAGGATCAGGCCCAGTGTTCTTTTACAAACCGATTTTAAGAAGCTATAATTATAGCTATAATTTGCTCTCTTTGTTTTACAGGGTAGATGTCAAATTAGAGAAGCGGAGGTCGTCTGAAAACATAGCATGGGCAACCTTCATGTTTACTCGCTGGAAAAAGTTTTGGAGTGCCCCTGTAACAGTATTTATGGGGAATGTTATCATGTATTTTGCTTTTCTGTTTCTATTTACCTATGTCTTGTTACTGGATTTTAAACCACCACCACCTGAGGGGCCTTCTGTTAAGGAGATTATACTTTACTTTTGGGTTTTTACATTGGTCTTGGAAGAAATCCGACAGGTCAGTAACCTCATACATACCTTCACAATAGTGTGCTAAATTCAGGCAGTAAGATTCAGAGTTGATTTACAGGCTGCGTAATCCCATTGTCTTCAAGAGTGGAATGTCAAGGACAGCTTCACATAGGAAAGCACTAAAAATTTTCATTGCTCTGCACCTTTTCATTACCCAGAGAGGCCTGTGTATTTCCTCCTCACATACACCCAGCTAACATGCCAGTCCTCCATCACACACAGCTGCAGCGCTACCCTTTTTCTTCCAGGAGAAGCTCCAGCTGCTACCAATATTCTAGATAGATTGCTGATGCTCTGGGATTGCTGAGTCTTTCCTCTGGTCTAACAGCTATCTGTTTACCTATCCTGCTCCGCTCACCACAAGCAAGCTCCATTCCCCCAGAATTGCTAATCCACCCTACTTCCTCCTCTTGCAATGATCCCATCTGACACTGTTTTGCCTCCCACTTCCTCCAGAATATTATATATTTTTATATGCAGGAATGAAGAGGTTAATGAGTTTGCCTCTTAAACAGTTTAACTTTTGTTTTTCTAAAATGCTTTTCAGTTCAGGCCATTAGGTTATGTTTAGATTTTTTTTAAGATGTCTCCATAAATCTTGCAATTGTTTTTAGAATCTCCTCAGCTGCCTGGTTTAGCAGCTGAAATGGTGTGTCCACAATACTGTAGGGAACTGCCTAGTTTGTATATACACAAATGGCCTCTATTGGGGGGTACCTGGACTCCTTACCTTGTTGTCATAGACCCTGACCATAAAAGAATTAGTGGCCCTTCTCCTTTAGCTCAAGCAGTAGGGGGCCAGTGCTCCTGAAGTATGAGAATCAGGGTTATAGCCCCACTTTTACTAGGAAGGTCTGAACGGCCATGGCTTGCAACATTGTGAAAGCTCGGAGGGTGACCACCAATTTGTCACAAATCAGCTGAGCGTATTTTAAAGATGTTATGTCGGACTGTTGTATCCTGTAGCACTAAGGTGATCACAGAGGACATTTGGGCTGAGGATTGTTTGTAATACATCCGTAAAGCATCAAGAGCCCAATTTTGAGACATGGACACCTAAGTAAGAGAGCCAACTGCTGTCTGGATGCTCAAAGCTAGTTAGTGGCAGTTTAAGCATCCAGGGTTTGAATACGCTGTTTAGGCGCCCATGCCTGGAAATTGAGATCAGTCTGATTGAAAAGATTTTTATAAAACAGAAACAAATAGGACCAACTCCCAATGTTGAAAAAAAATTATGTCAGCCTCCAAAAAACTCATGAGATTAACTTAAATATCATGAGATTTTTTAAAAATAATATATGCTGGGTTATTTTCATTTGCTTTCTGGGGCCTGAGCTTCCGGTGTGCAGTTGGGTCATATTTTCAAGCTTTTCTATATTACCATGGGGGTCAGAAATATACCTCCTTTTAAAAAAAAAAAAAAAAAAAAAAAAGCTGAGATGCTCATGTAATCCCTTGATTTGAGGAGCTGGGGCTTGCAGAAAAACAGCAAACATCACAGGACTCACACTAAAATCACAAGAGCTTGCAAGCTAACACTGACAATTGTTGCTCCTTTGCAGAGTTTCTTTACAGATGAAGACATGAATTTAATTAAGAAATTTAAACTGTACGTGGAGGATAACTGGAATAAGTGTGATATGGTGGCCATCTTTCTGTTTATAATTGGAGTGACCTGCAGGTTGGTATCTTTCAAGAGTTTTGCCCCTGTATCCATTTCATGTGACAGGGTCAGATATCTGTCACGTGGAGCCAGATAGGCATGTACTAGAACATGGACTATTCCTGCCACACTTCACAGGAGGCTCATGCATGCATCTGAGGGAAGGCTCTGATGGCTTTTATTTTTCATCAGTTTTGAAAAAGTAGACTCTATATTGGTGGTAAATTGGGGTGAAAGCACCCCTCTATGAGCTCTAAATTTCCACTGGACTAAAGAGGCTGTCACACAGACTACAGAAAAACGTATCTGGCACATAGAAACACTTGCAGAGGGAAACACCATTTCCTCTTTAAGACTACATCAAGTCGATGTACTCACTTATCTCACCTCTCTGTAGCCCTAGTGGTTTATATGGCCTCATCACAGCTGACATGGGGACGCTGGTGTTCCTGCAGTAGCTGGATGCTTCTCATTGGCAGATGTTACATTCTTTTTACAGTGCGATGGTTGTGGCTCATGTGAGATATAAACCCTAAGCACGCATCCTTTCCTTGCCAAGATTCCACATTGAACCAACATGTATAACTCTAGAAATAAAGTGTCTGGGTGGTGTTTGAGGCTGTTTCATTTGGTCTGTTTTGCAGAATGCTGAACTCAACATTTCAAGCCGGCCGTACAGTACTTGCCATTGATTTCATGGTGTTCACTCTGAGACTTATACATATTTTTGCCATTCACAAGCAACTAGGGCCAAAGATCATAATTGTGGAAAGAATGGTGAGTATGAGCTCTCCCAAAGAGAAATTCTTGTGGATTCTGCAGTGAAACAAACAAAACAAAAATTTGAGCATTATAATTTTAAGGAAGTCAGTGTGTAACTCTGCTTTTGTTAAGTCCTCTAGTTTGGCTTATACTGCAGCATCATTAACTGCTATTCCCAGCCAGATGTGGCTCCTCTCAAAGAGGTCTGTAGCACAGATTTTGGATCCAAGTCAGCATTGCCTTGCACCTTGTGTAGTCATTTACCCCAATGCATTTTACACCCATTAGCACAGCTGTAAGTGATTATACAAAAGTGCATGGCAACTGTTAATCAAGCCCTTTGTTCTTTTCTTCGTTGTTCTCCCCTGTTTTACTCCCTTACAATTTGGGAGGCTGCACAGGGGGATTGCCATTTCTTTCTTTCTCCTTCCCCACTGTCCTGGTGTCTCTTTTCCTGTTCCCTTTCGGTTTAAATATAACTTCTTGTCTGGTTCAGGAGTTGGGGCTCCAATCCTTAGAGGTATTTTGGCTTCTGAGCCTTGTTGATTTCAAGGTGAGTTAGGTGTTTCTATACTTTTGAGGAGCTGGGCCTGTGTTCTTTTGGAGCAAAAAATCTGAAATGGGAGACAAGCCAGTTACAGAAGAACTCTGCCATTATGTCAGTGGCAGGGAGGAACATAGCCCTGTAGAGATCATCTGGGTTAGTGCCTGGTGGAGGTAGGACTGCTTTCTAACCATAATTTATAATTAAAATGTGTTAGTACTCTGTGTGTTATAAGGCAGAAGTGTTGATACAGTGTTTTCATTTACTACCCTACAGCTGCAGGAAATGTCCAAGAGTTCCAGTTACTGCACGTGGGTACAGACCTGAACAGTTTGGTGATTTTTGTTTGGGTATGTTAATCATATAAGTCAAACAGCACATGTTAACAATTAACATGGAGTTAATCTGACTGTAAATGCTAATATAGCCATGTACAAACATTTGTTTCCCATTCTAGCTCTCCTAGGGCTCAGCAGAAACTCTATTTTAGACAAAGCTTAAGATTAATAAACTTAAAAGCTACCAGACTGTTCACATCTGTGCACCACTGGAATAACTGGAACACATATATCCCATTGTTTGGATTACCAAGAGGATAAACAAAAAGCATGTATTAATGCTTGTGCACAGGGGCGGCTCTAGACCCCAGCGCGCCAAGCAGGCGCTTGGGGCGGCCGTTTCCCGGGGGGGCGGCATTTGGCTCCGGTTGAGCTCCCGCCGGCATGCCTGCGGCAGGTCCACCGGAGCCCGGGACGAGCGGACCTGCCGCAGGCATGACTGCGGCGGGTCCCGTCTTCCCGCGGCTCGGTTGAGCTCCGCGGGGCGACTGCGGCAGGTCCACTCGTCCGGGCTCCGGTGGACCTGCCGCAGGCATGCCGGCAGGAGCTCAACCGGAGCCGCGGGAAGAGGGGACCCGCCGCGGGACCGGGGAAGGGCGGCGCAGCGCTCCGCGCTGCTTGGGGCAGCCTACTTTCTAGAGCCGCCCCTGCTTGTGCAGTAGTATCACATACACAGTACTCATAGGTTTTTATTGCAAATTATGCTTACAGAATGCAAGTCAGAGTAACTCACAACTGCAGCTTCCAACTCCTCCAGGCTCAGTACTAGGCTACACCATCACTATGAACAAGTGTTTGTGCAGGGTCTACTCCATTTATAAAAGGGCTGTCAAGCAATTAAAAAAATCAATCACGCAATGTATCACACTGTTAAACAATAATAGAATACCATTTATTTAAATATTTGTGGATATTTTCTACATTTTCAAAGTGTACAATGCTCACTTTATATTTATTTTTTATTAAAAATATTTGCACTGTAAAAACAAAAGAAATTGTATTTTTCAATTCACCTCATACAAGTACTGTAATGCAATCTCTTTATATTTAGAGTTGAACTTACAAATGGAGAATTATGTACAAAAAATAACTGCGTTCAAAAATAAAAAAGTTTAAAACTTTTGAGCCTACAAGTCTTTTCAGTCCTATTTCTTGTTCAGACAAACAAGTTTGGTTACATTTGCGGGAGATAATACTGCCCACTTCTTGTTCACATCACCTGAAAGTGAGAACAGGTTTTCTCATGGCACTGTTGTGGCCGGCGTCGCAAGATATTTATGTGCCAGATGCACTAAAGATTCATATGACCCTTCATGCTTCCACTGCCATTCCAGAGGACATGCGTCCATGGTGATGATGGGTTCTGCTTGATAACAATCCAAAGCAGTGTGGACCGACACATGTTCATTTTTATGTTCTTAGTCAGATGCCACCAGCAGAAGGTTGATTTTCTTTTTTGGTGGTTTGGGTTCTGTAGTTTCCATATTTGAGTGTTGCTTTTTTAAGACTTCTGAAAGCATGCTCCACACCTTGTCCCTCTCAGATTTGGGAAGGCACTTCAGGTTCTTAAACCTTGGGTTGAGTGCTGTAGCTATTTTTAGAAATCTCGCATTGGTACCTTCTTTGTATTTTGTCAAATCTGCAGTGAAAGTATTCTTAAAATGAACAATATGTGCTGAGTCATCATCTGAGACTGCTATAACATGAAATATGTGGCAGAATGCAGGTAAAACAGCTGGAGAGATACAATTCTCCCTCAAGGAGTTCAGTCACAAATGTAATTAATGAATTATTTTTAATACACCATCAGCATGGAAGCATGTCCTCTGGAATGGTGGCTGAAGCATGAAGGGGCATATGAATGTTTACCATACCTGGCACGTAAATACCTTGCAATGCCAGCTACAAAAGTCCCATGCGAATGCCTCTCACTTTATGGTGACACTGTAAATAAAAAGCAGGCAGCATTATCTCCCGTAAATGTAAATAAACTTGTTTCTCTTAGTGATTGGCTAAACAAGAAGTAGGACTGAGTGGCTTGTAGGCTTTAAAATTTTGCATTTCTTGTTTGAGTGCAGTTATGTAACCAAAAAAAAATCTACATTTGTAAGTTGCACTTTCAGGATAAAGAGATCATACTCTAGTACTTGTATGAGGTGAACTGAAAAACACAGTTTTACAGTGCAAATATTTGTAATAAAAAATAATATAAAGTGAGCACTGTACATTTTGTATTGTGTTGTAATTGAAATCAATATATTTGAAAATGTAGAAAAACATCCAAAAATATTTAATAAATTTCAATTGGTATATTTTAATTGTGATTAATTTTTTTGAGTTAATTGCATGAGTTAACTGTGGTTAATTGACAGCCCTAATTTATAATATATTAAGTCACAGAATCAATTAACATTTTACAAGGTGAACAAAAGCTCTAGTCTTGAGACGGCCATAAAATATGAACTTCATCCTGCTGCCATACAAGTCAATGGGAAAAACTCCCATTATCTTCAGTGGTACAGGATTGAGCCCTACATCAAAGAAAGAGAACCGTATTTCACTAAATGATATTGGCTCCAAAGATATATCAAATGGGATAACATCAGACTTTTCCCCTTGAATAGAAAGGCAAGCGAAAACTGCTTAACTCTTATTCATCTTGCTGTAGCACTAGTGGTTTCTAAAATAGGGCAATTCCAGTTATTTAATGAAATTCAAGTAGCAAATAAAGATCACAAAGAAATATTTCCTGATCATCCACTGCTCCTTATTAGCAACTGCAACGTCACAGTCTCCGTGTATAGACAAATTTGGAATGATCTCAGGCCACAAAGTAAATTGGCAAAAGTCTGAGATACTCCCACTATCTCTTGTCTGTTTTAGCTTGTTTTACTAACTGGAATTTCAAATGATCTCCTGCAGGATTAAAATACCTAGGCTTTCAACTAGCTGTCCAATCATAAAATCTAATTAAAATGAATCTATAGTCACCACATGAAATTAATAGGCAGCAGTTTTAAACCAAACAAAAGAAAGTATTTTTTCACAGAACACACAGTCAACCTGTGGAACTCTTTGCCAGAGGATGTTGTGAAGGCAAAGACTATAACAGGGTTCAAAAAGGAACTAGATAAATTCATGGAGGATAGATCCATCAATGGCTATTAGCCAGGATAGGCAGGGATGGTGTCCATAGCCTCTGTTTGCCAGAAGCTGGGAATGGGCAACAGGGGATGGATCACTTGTTCTGTTCATTCCCTCTGGGGCACCTGGCATTGGCCACTGTCGGAAGACAGGATACTGGGCTAGATGGACCTTTGGTCTGACCCAGTATGGCCATTCTTATGTACAGTCACTAATGGACTGTTTCAAATCAGATATGGATGGGACGAAATATTTATTTTCCAATGGGAAAAAGTTATTACACTTGAAATATGTATTTGTTTTTAAGTATTTTAGGACATAATTACTTTTGATTTTCTGGAGAAACACAATGTTTAAAAGTAGAGGGTCCTAAAAACTAATCTTCAACTATATTACTCAGCAGAGAAACCCAATCAAAATTTACATGAACCTTGCATGGGTCAACATTTATTCTAACAGCTGTTCAGAATTCTCCAGTGAGTAACGTCATTTGGGATTCAGTGTTGGAATGGGGAGTTTTAGCAGAACATCAGATACTTTTCAGATTATCCTGTTTTCAACAAGGCAGTCAATCCTACTGCAAGGTCTCACAGAAAACCTGTGTTTGAAAACCTCAATAAGGCACATTTTTAATCACGTAAGGATCAGAGTCTGAATTAAAGCATGCCCTTAGCTGGAATGGTCAGCAAAGAGGTCACAAGGGGGAATCCTGATCACAAAACAAGAATAGTATGATGGCAGAGGGTTAAAAAAGAAAATGTGCACAAGAATTTCTCTCATTCCACCTCAAAAAATAAGCTCTTAAAGAAACAAGAGAAACTGCTCTGTACATTAATAATTTCAGTCAACATTTTTTTTCTCTCCTTTAGATGAAGGATGTTTTCTTCTTTCTCTTTTTCCTGAGTGTGTGGCTCATTGCCTATGGTGTGACAACTCAAGCCTTACTCCATCCTGATGACAGTCGAGTAGAATGGATATTCAGAAGGGTGCTTTATCGTCCTTACCTTCAGATATTTGGGCAGATTCCACTGGATGAAATAGACAGTGAGAAATTGGTTTTTAACTGATCAGACCACCATAGAATAAGTACCATTAATCAGAGCACTGGCATCCATACTGGGATTGCCACTTTCTTATCTTTGTTCTGTAGGAAAAAGTCTGCATGTTATGATGTAATGACTTTTCGCACTGCAATATCTGGATGTTATAATGTATATTGTCAAGTTGTGCTGCAGCATCAATGCAGGCCTTGTCTACACAGTTAAACTGAGTTAGTTAAACTGGTGCAAACCCTTGGGTTGATAACTTATTTCAATGACTTATTTTATTAAATCTGTTCCGAATTGACCTAACTGAAACCCAAATAAGCCTAGTGTAAACTGAAATCAGAGCATTTACACAGCCTTTTGCACCAGTTTAACTAAATCAGCTTTAAGAAAAATCACAGCTTTAGTTAAACCAGTGCAACTCTGCATGTAGACAAGTTCTTGTACTTCAGAGTCACAATCAGGAAGCATTGTGTTCGGAGTGAATTATCCAAAACTGAATGAGGCTGGTAGCCGTATGGTGAGATTTCAAACAATATACAAAAACAAACCAATTGACCCACCAGAAGTAGAAGTACATGAACATAAGAGTACTTTGGTGGCATTACCCATGGAGAAACAGAGTGAATCCAGAGAAGGCCATATTCTAAGGACATCTGATAGAATGCTACAGAATCCCCATTCTAAACATTAACAATATTTAAATCCAAATCAAGCATGAGGAAATAGAAAGTGATCCAAGAGGTACAATGGGAATAAACAAAGCAATTCACCCTGTTTATTAGCAGATGAAAAGATGTCTTGGAGAAGCTGTCAGAGACAGGATGAAAGTCAAGACAGCACGTTGCTGTGGAGAGTTTTCTCTTGTTAAATGCATACCCAGGAGGTGCCAGCTAGGAGGCAAGAGTGTGGGCAATCACAGCTGCTAAAACTAAGAACTCGAAACTAATTGATAAGAGATTAGAAGATTTAGAAGGACAGGCTGGGGATGCTAGAAAAGACAATTAAACGTATCTATTTTCAGGATTCCTGAAAGAAAATTGAAGTTTGAAAACATGCTTAGATGTTCAATTAATAACTACAGTTTTAAAAGAGCTTCAAGCACGTTTTCCTGAAAGGCGAAATTCTAAGGTGGTAAACATCGCTGAGTCATACAGAGGGGGATTGTTTAAGATGAAGAGAATAGACCATAGGCCTCAATAGACTCTGAAAACCTCTTTTTGGACATTTCCTAATGGCCAGTTGTGAAGGCCATCTTGGCAGTGGAGCAGCACCAGCAAAGATCTGTAGCTCTGTCAAGTAAGTCTTGCTGAAGCTGCATATCCCTCACATTTCTAAAGCAAGGGCACATTGTATATACAATATGGATGTGTATATTGAACCCACATTAGAAACATTGGCTCTTTCTTACCCTCTTGTTCACCTAAAAAATTGAGTCGTCTGCTGCTTTCAGATGAAGGAATTATTCCTGTAGCTCAACCAGTAGAGAGTCATTCTTCTAACAGCTGAAGCTACAAACCTAGCTCTTGGTGTAAGCACCCCCATGGGGCTTGAAGTCTAGTAAACCTGAGACATTCAGAATGACATTCTCTGGATGGTTACATCTAGCAGAGATTATATCTCATATTGAGTAATCAATAGACACTGCTTTTGATTTGTATCTTAATAGAAAATGCATTGCTTGTTGTCTGAGTTTCTCGTTCTTAAAAGAAGACAGGTTAAGGGATGCTAATTCAGCCATTGTTCACACTCTACTTATCTTGACATATAGTACCTCAAACTTCAGGCATAAAGTTAAATTCTTGAGCCAAATCCATCAGCTTGATGGCAAACAAACTGAGAGGCTGTCATTACCATTTTAATGATTAAACATGGCAGCAGAACACACTATGTCTGCACTGCCATTTAAGGTATAGTTGTAGGGTTAAGTAAACCCATGCTAGCTTTAATCCAGCTTGCACAGGTGACAATTATAGTGAAGATCTGGTGGCATAAACTAAATCTGCATGGGATGAACAAGCCCACCAGGGATGCTGGGTACATAACCTAAATTCCTAGCTTGCACCAGGCTTTGTGCCACCGTATCTTCACTTCTTCTGCTATTTGTACTAGCTCAGTTAAAGCTAAAATTACATTACAATTACAGCTCAAATTGCAATGTAGATGTATAAAACTACTGTTTTATTTTCCCTACCTCCCCCCATTGCAGCATCTCGTATGCGTCTTGAAAACTGTACCTCTACCCTGAAAAGTCCGCAGGAAAATTCACCATTATGTTCTAATACCTATGCCAATTGGCTTGTCATACTTCTGTTGGTCACTTTCTTATTGGTCACCAATGTGCTACTTATGAATCTCCTGATTGCTATGTTCAGGCAAGTGTCAATTAATTAATTCTGAGATGGGGATTGCGGGGTGGGAAGAGAAGGGTTAATAAAAATGCATGCATACATATACATACATGCTTCTCTAAGCATTTTGGATCTATTAGCAATTTTACTAATTAGTGGTAATCTTCACTTTGCAGGTAAACTTTTACAAGCACACAGTTTTTAAATTTACCCTCCCCCTTTTGCTATATCCCTCAAAGGAAAAAAAAACAAAGGAACATTTTTTCTTTTTTACCAAAAAAAAATCAGGTAAAATCTACATATATACAAATCTGCAGGTGAAAGCAGCTGTACACCTGGCAGACCTGCCCATAGAGGATCCTCTCGTAGGGGAATCCCTTGACTGGTTTAGGGGCTGACATGGCCCCTTGAAGATAATGGAACTGTGCTGATTCATACCAGCTGAGGATGTGGCTCAGTATGGTTGCCTCATATAGGTTTGGTCTACACTGAAAGGTTAGGTTGGCAAAGCTATGGGATGTGAATTTTTCACAGCCCTGACTGACTTAGCTACACCAACCTAACTTTTAAATGTAGACCAGACCAGACCACAGCCTTACTCTGGCAAACTATAGTCGCCATCTTTAAAAAGGCTTGTGCCTTATTGTCTGTCTGAAGGCAATTACTGCAAGTAACGTAATCTCTAGTGAGGTGCACACACGTTATCTTTTATTTTAAAGAGGAACAATGAGAGAGTGATAGTGGGGTGGCAATCACTCAGGCTAAAGAAAAAATGATACTTTTGATTCTATAGTAATAAATTTTAGGATCATGGCGGGAAAAGCTTAACATAGTTTTTTTTTGTTTGGCTAAAGTTATACTTTTCAAGTTGTTCAGGGCAATGCAGACATCTTCTGGAAATTTCAGCGGTACAACCTGATTGTGGAATACCATGGTCGTCCAGCGTTGGCACCACCATTTATCATTATTAGCCACATGCATCTGATTCTCAGAAGAATCTTCAAAAAGATGGAGCACAAAAAGGAACATCTGGGTGAGTTGTTAACAAACAGCTAGCAACCAGGTGATTCAGAGGAGCCTTACCACAGGTGGTGAATAAGAAACAGAGGAGAGCAAATAAACTTTCAAAAAACAAAAGCTTCTATTTTCATTGATATGTCTTCATTCATAAACATTGTGAGAATACATATGTAAAAATATGATTTATAATCTAGCTTCTGAAATAAGAGGGTTTAGTGTTTTTCCACAAGGCATCAACTTTTCTTTGTACAATATAATTAAATGGCCATGTTTGTACTTTTAAAGGTGAGTAAATAGGCTGGATTAATGAAAGGATAATAATTTTAATTGGAGAATTTTAATGAATAAACTGCTATTTCTGTTATTAATCTGCTTCTGAATTTTAGCAATAGTGCATAGGTGTAACCATGTATGGGTTCTACTGTCTCCAGTGGAATTTCCCATTAGAGAGTAAGAGAGGGAACATTGCCAGAAATGGTAGCATCTTTATTATTTTTAAAGGTAGATCTTTTTATATGCACTCACTATACTTCAGCTTCTAATACTCATTTTGCAGTGTCTTCTATTAATAAAGAGTGCATACAATTTAATAATATCAGCATGTTTCTCCTGCAGTAGGTCCCCCTCATTCCATTTGTGCAGATTGCCAATATGCTTTGGAGTAGAATTCCAGGTGCTGGGTTTGACCTATAATGCTCTAAATTGTTTTGGGACCTGGCTCCCTGAGAGACCATCTCTCCCATCTTTTGGCGTACTGCTGTAGTCAAGGTCAGCAGTGCCATTGTAGCTGGAGCTCTGTCAAACAGGAGGGGGCTGCTTGCAGAGCACTCTCTGCAAGAATTCTCTTTTGAATTCACTCCTTCCCCTGGGGGGCCAGAGCCCAGAAACGTTAGCCCTCAAGGCAGGCTGCCAGGTCCATTTTTTACCCAGGCATTTGCGGAAGTTGTGTGAGCTGTTCACTGCATTTAAATTGTTAGTATGAAATTAAATGATGTCCAATTGCCCAGAGGTTTCCATGGCCATCCATTTGTCTTTATAAATGAAATAAATAAATGCATTTATATTTGAGTATTAAGAGGCTGAGTTTATGATGTTTTATTTGCAGTGCTTGAATACTGCTTAATTATTATTATTATAGCCTAGACAATAAAGTGCATTTGAACCCAAGTCTCCACAGGTTAAATCCCATTTAGATCACGGAAGGAAATGGCCATTGTATAAAAAGACTAAATATTTAACAACTGGCTGCATGCAAAATTCCACTGTTGAAATAGCAATACTATATATTAGACAAGCCTGAAAAAACAGATTCCTCCTCCTATTCTGTTGCTATTAATGTAACGAAAACATTGTTTCTATACTTTAAAACAATGCTCAAACCATACAAGAGAGACAAGTATCCATTGTTTCACTGTCAGGTGGTTATATGGCTACAATTGCAATCGCGGGGGGGGGGGGGGGGTGTTATAATAGAAAGCCTGACAAAAACTTCAGCTAAACTGATCAGCACTCACACGTCAAGAGTAGGGTGGTGAGTTTGTAAAGGGTGTTAGGAGCTAGGGGAAGTACCTAGGTCCGACAGTACAGGATAATGGCAGTATAAACAGAACAGGAAATGCATGAATCAAATGGAGAGAAGTGAGCAGAGTTATCTGTGATAGGAGAATGCCTATCAAAGTGCAGATCCACAAGATGGTAATTAGGCCTGTGCTTTTGTATGGCTCTGAATGCTGCACACCGAGGAACAAACAGGAGCAAATCTTGAATACAGTGGAAATGAAAATGTTGAGATGGATGCCTGGGGTTACAAGGACGGACCATGTTTGGAGCAAATGAATTATGGGAAGTGTAAAGGTGGCACCAAATACAGAAAAGCTGAGGGAAATCAGGCTTAGATGGTTTGGGCATGTGAAAACAAGATCATAAGACTATATAGGAAACAGGGTGTTAAACTTAGAAGTGGAGGGTATCGGCAGGGTTGAAAGACCGTAACTAGATGGTTGCATGTTATACAAAAGGATTTGATTAACTGCAGACTCTGCAGAAGTGTTTCAAGACAGACTGGAGTGGAGAAGGAATCAAAGAGTCAACCCCATATAGATGGGATTAGAGTTAGATGAAGAGGAGTTAGGAGCTAAGGGAAGGCATTTAGACTTTCTCTTTGTAGAAGCTTCATCCCAGCTCTTTGGATCCTTTCTGCTCTTTCTCCCTAACACCTTTGAGCCTCTGTGTATTTCTGGGATTCCTGCCTTTAAAGTAAAACCTCAAATAAATAAATGAAGGACTGGGCCTCTGACTGTCCTGCCTTCAGCTACACCACTACCTCGATATAACGCCACCCAATATAACACGAATTTGGATGTAACACGGTAAAGCAGTGCTCCAGGGGGGCGGGGCTGCGCACTCCGGTGGATCAAAGCAAGTTCAATATAACATGGTTTCACCTATAACGCGGTAAGATTTTTTGGCTCCCAAGGACAGTGTTACATCGAGGTAGAGGTGTATTTCTAACTGCCAGTCAGCTCACTCACCTCTTTGTTGGAGTCTTTCTTTTTCCTTCACTGCTATTTGGGGAGCACTGGTAAGGTCTGACAGTCAATGAGTAACCAACCTGTAATATTTGTAAATACCTTAGAACTGCAGTATTTGTGTAACAATTCAGTAAGCCTGGGACATTCATAAAAGCAGTCTTGAATGAGGTCACATCTGGGCTAAAGCAAGACAGTTTAATAGAAAGGTCAACACCCTTACAATGAAGAAATGACTCTAAACTTTGCACTTAAAGGAAAACTTGTAAGCCACAATTCTTTACACTATAACCTGACACTTCTGTCATAGTAAATCCACAGTTTATCTTCCAAATTTTAGCATGGCAAATTTACAACTCACTTACCTTCCTTTCTGTACACACATGCCACTCCCTACCCCCCCAACACACATATGTGTTTTGATAAAGGTGTGTTTTTTATGTCTTTTTCCACAGAAAGAGATCTGCCAGACAGCCTGGATCAAAAAATCATAACATGGGAGGTGGTCCAAAAGGAAAATTATCTCGCAAACCTGGAACAAAAGAAAAAAGAAAGTAACGAAGAGAGACTAAAGAAAACATTTAACAAGTACATTTCTGTTCATCTTTCAACATTTCTGAACCTGTTTTTTTGATGCAGTGATGGGTGAACCTTGTTTCTTTGCAGGTTTGGATTAGGGTTGCCAACTTTCTAATTGCACAAAACCTTGCCCTGCCCCTTCACTGAGGCTCCCCCACTCACTGCAGCCCCCATCCTTGCGTCACTCACTCTCCCCCACCCTCACTCACATTCACTGGGCTAGGGCAATGGGTTAGGGTGTGGGAGGGGGTGCAGGCTCCAGCTGGGGGTTTGGGGTTCAGGAGGGGGTTCTGGGCAGGGGCCATGGGTTCCAGTGTAGGAAGGGGTGTGGGCTCTGGGAGGAAGTTTGGGTGCAGGAGGGGGCTCAAGGTTGGGTTAGGTGTACGGAAGGGGGTGCAGGGTGCAGGCTCTGGGAGGGAGCTCAGGGCTGGGGTAGAGGGTTAGGGTGCAGGGTCTGGGAGGGGGTTCCGACCTGGGGCAGAGGGGTTGGGGTGCAGGCTCCAGCCAGGTGGCACTTACCTCAGGTGGCTCCTGGTCCACAGTGCAAAGACAGGCTCCCTGCCTGCCCTGGCTCCGTGCTGCTCCAGAAGTGGCTGGCATGTCCGGTCCACACCCGCAGGCACTGCCCTGCAGCTCCCATTGGCCACAGTTCCCAGCCAATGGGCGCTGTGGAGCTGGGGATGGGGCCAAAACAGGGAGCTTCTCTGATTGCCCCGGCACCTAGGGGCCAGACATGCCAGCCGCTTCTGGGGAGCTGCACAGAGCCAGGGCAGGCAGGAGGCCTGCCTTAGCCCTGCTGCGCCGCTGACCAGACTTTTAACGGCCTGGTCAGCAGTGCTGCATGACACTATGTGGAGCAAGACATTAAAAACAAAGTGCAGTTAGTTTGGAAATACGCATCCTATGAGAGCTGTAAAGTTCTCACTATCCTTGAGATATAAAGACCAACCAAAGTAAAATGCATCTGAAAATCATGTTGGAAATCTCATTGTTTCAGAATTTCTTGCAAAATTTCCTGCACTTCCTTGCTTTAATCTGGAAATGCTAAAAGAACAGCCTTTTACATGGTACTTTAGCCCTGGTTCTTCTGATTCTGATTATGTTCACAGTTGAGGGGAGGGGAACCCTGGGCTCAGGGAGGCTAGCTGGAGCCCAGAGGCCCCCCGACCACAGCCACCAGTCCGCCCTCTTCCCACCCCCTGGCTGCCTGAGCGCCACCAGCCCCGGAGCCCTAGGTGGGCAGCACAGCCCCGCTCTGAGTCCTGGAGTGCCAGGGAGTGGGCAGCACAGCCCCCCTGTAGCCCCTGAACACCAGGTGGGTGGCACGAGCACCGGCTCCAGCTGCCCGGAGTCCCTGGCTGTGAGTGAAGGTCTTTGACTCACCTCTGATGAACACCACTGTGGCCTAGCGGTCTGAGCACATGACTTGAAGTCAGGAACTCCTGATCCTGGCTCTCACACCGGCTCCTCATTGTTATTACAAGGGAAATATTAATCATGTTTATTAAAGTAATGCATAAGGACCAATCAAGAAGGGGGGCCTCAATGTGCTAGGTATTGTACAAACAGAGTAACAGACTCTGTACCCCAAAGATCTTACAATCAAAACAAGCCCGGGGTGGGGGATGCAGTAAAACAAACAAGGGATGAACAATGTGATTGCAGCAAAAGTCATGTTAGTTCCACAATGTTTTTTAAACCTAGCTCCATTTACACCACATGAAAGAGGAGGAGAACATTATCTGACAGGACTATTGTAAGGACGAGTTGATTTTTATATAGCATTCTGAAGATGGGAACTACTAAGTTATTACCCCAAAGTATACCACATTATTTTAAGGGAGAAGTAAGCTATACATGTAAAGCAACACCTAAGGCAACGTGAGTAAGCTTTCTTTGGAGAGGCATTTATTAACATGACTCAAATGCAGTAACTATTATTGTGAAAGATAGCCAGCACGTTGCAAAAGTTTCATTCAAACTTCAGTTCTGGCATATACAGACCACACTGAAATCAATTAGCTCTGCTGTCTAATGGTTTTGCTTTGAGTGCTCTTTCAAAGCAAGTCTTTGCCTTTCTAATTTATATCATAGCTGGAGCCTAGAACAGCCTATTTGAATATGCAGCGAAAATATTCTTCCCCTCCACCTAATCGATACACAAAAACTGCCTGATTTGATTGTTTATTCATAATAACTTAGAACAATTAGATTATTTTTACTTTACATCAAAGAATCACAGATTTGCTTTAGAACTGTGGCCCTGGGAATAAGCAAGATGGGCAAGCACAGCCTGATAGCTCTTATAGCAAACAATAAAAATACATCTAAGTGCCTCCTAAAAGAGCCTTTTTTTGATAATGACATTGTTAGTTTTAAATATTGTAAGTTAGGGATAAAGTTACTGGTTTGGGGGATGTCGGGGGGTGGGGCAGAAGAGAGAATAAGTAAGAACCAGCTTTAACATATCTGCTCCTGATATGAAACAGAGCCATAAACCTTAAGAATTTGGAAAAGGTTCAGATAAATACCACCTTTTCGGCTTTCTACCCTTGCTGGTGGTGGGCAGTAATTCTGGCTGCACTGAAAGGGTCATTCTCCTGTCTCCAAAAATCTCATCAAATCTGTAGCCTCATAAGATGCATAGACTAGGAACATATTCCTTGACACCTGAGCTACAGAAGCTACAGGCCAGAACACATTAGATCCAAAACCCAGCAGTCAGTAAGAGCCTCCCACGTACATGCTCAAGGAATATCACCAATGAAAGGAGAGGTTTGAAAGAGCTGAATTCAGAAGAGGGATTTAGAAGTCATGGGACCCTTTAGGGATTGCATTGAGGTGCATGCATGTATAGGGTGAAAGAGAGGAAGAAGCTGCCTGGGGAAAGTGCCATCAGGTGAAGTGGGTATGGACAGGGAGGCCTAAAATAGTTTGGATACATTCGGGTGAGCTCTGAAGAAGCTTTTGGACTTTGTGGGGGAGGAAGAGCTAGCATGGATATTTTGCGGTTTATTATTACCAGTTAAAAGTATGAAACTAGTTTCTGGAAACAGAACACTGAAAAAGTTTCAAGAAACAGCTAGTACGTCTTAGCTGGTGATAAAAATACTATAGGTGCAATCCTTCCAAGTTCCGAGCTCACATTGGGTGCTGCTGCGGAAAGATGGGTAAGGAATTACAGATGGCTTTACACCCCTTTACACCTTCCTAGATTCCTGGAGCAGTTGGAAACTGAATGGGTCATGGCACAAGTCCTAGCAACCTAAGGACTGCTTTAACTCATGCCAGTATATGATTCCCTGGAGGCAATTAGACATAAGGATTGGCCAGACTGCTGTGTACTCCAGCCCTACCCCCTGCATTCTCACTATACCCTCTCTCTATGCCAGGGAATCTCCAAATGACCCTTTAGGGCAGCCTTCTGGGTGCTCCTACCTCAGCAGTGCAAAGCAGGCAGAAGTGCGGCTGTGGATCTAGCTCTGTCTGTTAAGAGTTATGTAGCTGTAATTTGCAGATGTCTTTGCTCAGTACGTGTCTCTGCTTTGTTTGTATTAGGGTGGACCACCTGTCTAAATATTTTAGTGGAATGAAAGAGCAAGAGAAACGGCTTAGATCTCTGGAATCACAAGTAACACTTTTTATATTTTTTTGACCTTTTGCTAATATTCTCTTCATTTTTTGTTTGGACTGGACTTTGACCGTGACCCTCTCTACAAGAAGGGGGTGGTGTTGGCATGTAGGCCTTAGCTGGTTCACTTTACATTATGAAGGCAAAAGGAAAGAGGATTCTGTCGCCATCAGGGTCCCTGGTGGCCTTATTGTTTATTTCTGTGGAGAAAGAGAGAGACTCTTCACTCGCCTGCCAAATGTTAGAGAGAAGGGGGAGGGTAACTGCATTTCTCTCTCATTCTGCTGGTCCTGCCAGACCAACCTCTCCCTCCAGTGGACTATTGCCGGTTCAATTCTCTTCAGGTAGCTTTCTGCCTAAACCTAACCCTTGAAGTCCTCCCTTGAACTGTTGAATCTCTTAACGGCAGTCAAGTGACACTCAAAAACCCATGAAACTATTTTCCAGCCTTTGAACATAGGGAAACTGAAATCACTTCCATGCAATCAAAAACCCCATAGAGCAGTTTAAGCAAGGAGACAACACATGGGAACCAGCTTTTGGAAAGTAAGATTCGATCCACGGATCTCAATGGTCACTCAAAGTGCATATTGATAAATCCAAATTCTACTGTATATAAAGCAAGTAAAGCATAAATTCCATTTCCAGCTGGTTTAAAAAAAATAGTGTCTCATGCCTGGAGTGTTATTCTAAGGCTGAATTTCATGGCTCTGACAGAGATAAAAATTAACTATTTAGAAATGACACTGGCTGGCAGTTGGATTTTTTTATGTTAAAATTATACACCGTTTATGAAAATACCCACATCTGCTGATACAAGTTATATTTTCACGGATATGATTTACACTGACTTGTTAGCATATTGAATGCAAACAGAGATTTCAAAGAGATATTCTAACCTACAAATATGCAACACTAATAATACAAGGAAATTCCATCTTAAATTTCTGACGACAAGCAGCTGGTGTTTAAATAAACATTAACATTTGTAAAACAGTTTAAAAATGTTAAGCACTATCCAAGTACTAAGTAGTACATTTATTGTTTTCCATGTCACTAGAGCTCCCCAGTGGACTTTTGGCCTTGTGGTTTATCTTATTACTTTTATTGCAGAACTTTTTTCCAATACATTTTTCACTGCTCCTTAAAAATACTTTGTAGTCAATAAACAATGTTGACACCAAATGTAAAGATAAATGGCCAAATTCAACAGCAACACTCAAGAAATATTTTTAGCTAGATAAATTAAGCCACCTATTTTTCTGGTTGAAAGTTTGTGCCACCTATAGATATCTGTGTATATATACAGAATAGAAATTTAGATATTTATGGCTCAGTCTATTTGATTTAATAGAAATGCTATTTAGGAAGTTTAATAATAATTACTGCTTAGATTTTCAACTTTTTAGATTTGTAAAGGATAATTACTCTGAAGGATTACAGAAATAGAATTAACATAACCACTACTTGTTTTGTAGGTTAACTACTGTTCAGCTGTTATTTCTTCAATGGCAGATACTTTAAGCAAAAATAACCTCTTGTGCAATAGACCAGTTCCAAAATATACAAGTGAGTATTTGAACTGATAATTGCAAAACAAAATAATGTGGGTGAACAATTCAGTAAAGGGGTGTAAATGTCAAAGAGAAATCATGTAGGGAGGTACTGGGGTAATGGGGATGAAATTATAAAGAGGAGCATTTTGACTGCAGATCTGCAAAAGCTTCCCAACAGCAAGACATATTAGAACATGGAATCTTTGGGGCTGGGATTGTCATTTATTACATGTTTATGCAGTACCTAGTACAATGGCCCCAACCTGGCTGAACCCTAGGCATTCCCACAATATGTTTAATAATTATAATAGGAGAATAGTAATTGTCCAGATTATCAGATGATGTAAATCAGCGTCGCTCCATTGACTTCAGTGAAGTTACACCTGCTTACACCAGTTTAGGATCTGGCCTTGTATGACTGGAAGGGCAAGCCTCACTGTTTGACACATTTAAATCTTGTCCAGACTAAGAAATAGGCGATTCACATTAACAATCTTGCACTGTGGCTGAGGACAGTCCGACTTAATAGATATTTTCCATGTCTAACCTTTCTTGTTTGTTAAAAAAAAAAAAAGATACTATAAGGGGAAGTAACTAAGAATTCCACAATGTCTTGACATGGAAAGGTCTCAAAAGATTAGATTACTCATTTAGAGGCCCAAGCCCAGACAGCCGATATCTATGACTTGTGATTATTGCCATCTCTCCTCCCTGATTTTTCCCGATGTTTACAGTGACAAACTACACAATCCTCGCTAATATAAACACAACTGATTGAACATTTTCCCAGTCACAGACAGGGTAATGTGGAACACATAAGAGTATCTGCATAGTACAGCATAAGATTCCCCAAACATTCAAAGTAGTTTTCAGTGTTCAACTGCTGGAGTAAAGCACAGATCACTAGACACAAAGTCATGAGATGGTTGAGTCTAAGTCCATACACCTCTATTTCTCTCACAACAGTTTGCAAAATGGACTGTTGTTAAAAGTGGCAGTAATAGCAAATTCCCCTCCCCCCGATTAGATTTTGTAAAAAGATTTCCATTCTTTTTAAAGAATTCCCTTGCAGCATTTTCTACCCAAACATTGTAGTACTATCACTGCATGAGAATCAGACATTGAAATTGACTAGAAACTAACACAAAGGTTTTTATTGTCTGAAGTGGAAAATGCAAAAATGGTGGTCTAGTGTAGCTTTCCACTGACTGCTTAAATTTTGTAGCGCTCCCCAAAGACCCCAATAGTTATTGTCAGAGCTTATTTTCATAATACTTTTAAACTAATGCATTGATTTTTTTAAAAAATCCGGTTAGGTTTTATGAATACCAGCACAAATCAAACAATCCTACCAGAAAGACGTGAAGGCAAAGAACATACAGAAGATTCTGAAAATGATATGATGTACATTGATAATTAAATGAAGTTCTCATTTCCTCAGATTAGTTTACCATTTTGAAGTACTTCTGGGGTGAAATCCCAACCCCACTGAAGTCAGTGGCAAAACTGCCATTAAGTTGTGGGGCCAGGACTTCGCCACTGATGTAGTCATGTATCAGATGTCTTCTGTTTCCTTCTCACTGTATTTATATATGTAGTGAACAGGGCAGTGAGATTTTTTCCCCTCTTCATCTCCTGCCCTTACACTGAGTGCTTATCTGCCTGTCTACTATGTTTCTCTTAACCTATTTACCAACATTAAGGAAAAGCAGATCAATTGCTAGAGGCAATCACCTGTGATATACAATATTCTTCTCTGTCCATGTCAGACTTCCATCCTCCTTTGCTCTGCAACCATGTCTTGCATGATTCTCTGGATCCTCAACAAAGCCTGCCATGTTGCCAGGCAGGGCCCACAATACACTCCAGAACCACCTCATCTCCTGTAACATTTGCTCTGCACGCTCTCTTTGTTGCATCTTCCTCTATCTTCTCTTCCACCTCCTGTTTCCTGGTTCTTATCCTCCCATCTAATCCATACTGGCGACTCCTATTTAGCCATATAAAGGCTCTCTTCTCTACCCTACACTTATAGCCTGTGTACTTCATTTCACCAGTCATAATAAACATCTTCTACTGCCCCCTGGTACCTTCTCTGATGCCCTCCAAACTGATACCATCACATTTTCGAAAATACTTCTGTGCCCTCCACTCCCTTCTCAAATTTCCTTTTTTTTTTTTTTTTTTTAAACTGTAGGACTTCATTTCTTGATTGTTAGTCCCTGTATTCTTCCCAGAGGAATTACTCTGACAAAAAGCGTGATGCTTACTGTGACACTTCACAAGACTGGCACAGTAAAAATAGTCGCCTCATCTGTTTGCTGAAGAAAGCTCAATTTCATGGGCTCTTTACTTCCCTAGAGATTGTTAATCAAAAGCAAATCAGGAAATAACCCAGGGCTTCAACAGCATAGAAGCCAGATTTTTGCACTGATCTAGTTTTTCTCATCCCCAAACTGTTATACTTTCCAGCATCTCCTCCTTATCTTGACTATGGTAATTTCCTCCTTTATGGCCTTTCCTTAGTCCTAACTTCTCCCAGATGCAGAAACTGAAACATCTTTTGTCCTCAAGTCTTCACTGGCTTGCTGTCCATTTCAAAACCCAAAGCACATAAATGTTCTATTACCTTCATCCCCTCGACTCTATCCACTATGCTCCCTGAATGCCAGCCTTCTGCCTGCTGTCAGTGTTGCTTTAATAGTGAGCAACAAACTCTCCCAACACAGCCCCAGAAGTTGGAACAGCTCCCTTACCTCCAAGAAATCTTCTGACTTTTTTCATTTTCTTGTCTCATTCCTCTGAAAAATCAAATCCTACTCCACACACCATCATTTTTCCTAGAAACTAGACCTATGAACATTTCACCTTCTCTCTTTTCATTACAGTAGCTACAAATATTACACTTGTATATTTGACATTGACTTTATTTGCACATATAGGCTAACTGGCTGTGAAACCTTGTTATACTTTTGTACGAGATAGCATACACAAATAAACTGAATTTTACTACTTAAAAGGTTCTCTTCCTGTAATTTGGTAGGGATAGTGCCCAACCTTTTGGATTCATGTAAATACACTACTATTGGCAAAATGTAGTGGACTTCTGGCTTTCTTGGATGGACATGCCTCAATTAAATTGGATTTCCTAGTAAATATTATACCTATAGGCTCCTATGTATCATAAATGCTGCTCTTGGTAAGTTATACACCTCCCCCATCAGGTTTCTTGATCTCAGAAAAGCACCACCCACACAAAAATTTAAAATAAAAAAAAATTGAAGATCAGGTCATAATGCCTTTTATGCTCAGCTTTCAAGCAAGAGGTTCTTGTTAATGGAAATAAAGGTGTTAAGGACTTCCTCCTATAGGAATTTGCTCATCTTATTTTCAAGTCATCTGTGTCACATCACTGTGGCCTACACAGGGGAATAGTTTTGGCATCCATGCTACAATAGTTCATTCACCTTTAGGGACAGAGAGGTGGAACCAATGGCTACTGCTTTAGGGACACTTTGTGTTTAGGTAGTCGGTTTGTCAAACCAAAACACTTCCTGCCATTACTGATGTCATCAGTGAATTCAGATCCTTATTTGAAAGCAAACTATACGGTGACTACTCTGGAAGTTATACCTCATCTGAGTTTTTGCCCGTCCCCTTCAAACCAGCAAGATTTATGTATTTAGGTATGTCCTATGAATGTCCATAGTCTCTAATTGTTCCTCATTGTTGCACGCCAAGCCAATCTGTCCTGGACAAGGTCAGTTTCCAAGACTGACACTACTGCCCCACCCTCTACCCATTGTACATAATTATTTTTTTCTGGAAGCAACAACCAGATGCTCTGGACTGCACAAGCGAAAAAGAAGCCATGCTTCCTGTCCTGCAGCCAAGAATTTTCTCTCTAGAGATTTCAAGCACCCTATCAGTAATGTTCCCAAGTTTGCATGAGGGTTTAAGCAATGGATCTCTAGCTACAATGAATGAATGTAGTGAAACTGCAGATTTCAAGGAAAGAAGAGATGGCCTTTTACTGCCCAGTTATAAATATTACAACTTGGCTGATTAATTGCATATTAAATTGTTAATCTACAACACTGGCCATGATAAATCAAGCCAAATTGCCTAAGCAACGTGCTGTCTTTTATAGCAGTGGTTCTCAATCTTTTTGATACCAGGGACTGTCTTGCTGCCTTCCTAAACTGTGGCAGGCAGATCTCAGGGACCGGACCAGTCGTTAAGAAACACAGTATGAATATCCATTCTAAGAATGTAACTTTTCAACCTCAGTTTTCCCTCATCTAACCAAAGGCAATGTCAGAACTTACTAACCTGTCTCACATGAATATTTGTAAAGTGCTCTGTAAAAGTTTAACATTCATTATTGTTGTGTTAATGAGTCCATTTGCACTTGTAAAGCTACTGCAGTGTTACAAAAAAAAAAAAAAAAGTAGTAAGACCGAGAGGGGAAAAAAAAGCCTCTCTCTACATATTTAGAGTAAAATCCTCTGATTCTTACCTGAAATCCCACCTTGCCAAATGAAATTGTGTCTATACTTCGCTACTAATATTCATAGTTGTGTCTGATGCTAATACACTATAGGTGGAAAACAGACCCAGAAACCAAATTACAACTAAATGTTTTTATTGACATCCAAAGTATAAAGAGAATCTCTTAGTACAAGTCCTTCCCTTCTGATTAGTCCACTTAAGAGTCAAAATGGAAGCACTGCAAATTATGGAGGTGAGACATCAGCACAGCACAGCACATCACTCACACACAGGGAAAAAGCTTGTGGCTGCTTGACCAGTCAGTAAACTGTCACACAAATTTCAGTTGTACACACAGTATGTTGAGAAGTAGCTGAGGCGTTCACGCATGTCTTTGCTAAAATGTTTCCAAAGATGTTTTGTCTCAACAGGCCTCATGTTTCTTTTAAACTTTTACCAAATAAGATATGTTAGAAAGTAACAGAGGGAAAATACTCAGACTACCTTAAAAACCATTTAATTTGCCACTCCTGATTGTGCCCTCTCAGCTCATGACCAGTTACTTACTGTGTTTTTATTTTCGGTGGCAGTGGGGGAAGCATGGCTCAATCCTTGTCCCACCTGATCCCAATTAGGTACATATTAAGGGAATATTTCCATCCCAGAGGTAGGGAATCAGGATATCAACTTAATCCTACTGGATTTGGCTTTTAATACTTTAAAACTCTACCTTATATGCTCCTCTTCAATCCTGATCCCTTTTGACCCCAGACTTCTACAGCACTGACCGGGGGTTCTAATTTTTTATAAGAGGGTGGAAGAATAGGGAAAGGCAGGGGGTCCTCCTGGATCCCTCACTCTTCCCTCACTCTGAAGTACTTGTGTTAGGATAGGTTATCTCTGTGGTCAAAGACTTGACACTGTGCCAGCGTCAGTCAAGGGCTTGTTCAAGAGCACACACCCCACTCCCTACCCCTCCAGGTGCTGTGCCCACACTGTGTTCCCTGCAGGCATAGGGTTTTTGTACCTTAATTTCTGACAAACTTACTAAAAATAGTGTATTTGGAGATCATGAAACTGAGTGCTAGACAAATGCCTGCCTCCTGCCCCACTAGTGAGATCTGAGCTGAGAGAGAGCAAACGAAGGTAGCCTTCTGGAATAACATTGAGGCCTCTGGATGGGTATAATTAGTTTCTCTCTTAAGACTCTTCAGCCTCTTCATAGTCTGCTTTGAGACGAAAATGCTTCCTACTCCTTTTCTTACTACCGTGAAACCCTACGGTTTCCACCAAAGCATCTTCACCTGTGTGAGCGGAACCTGTGCCAAGTTCTCTTTTTGAACCCAGGTCCTCCAACTTCAGCTGCTCCTCTTCCTCCATAGTCTTCTTCCCTTCAATGTCTAGATGGCCCAGCTCAAATTCATCTTCCTCCCTCAGGTCACTGCCCTTTTTGGGAGATTTCTCATTCAGACCTTGCTTTGTGTTCAGGAGCTTCTTACCATCCTCCTCTGCTGGTCTTTTCCTTTCCGAACTACGCATGCCTATCTTTGTGGGCTTGGTAAATATTATCCTTCCAGCACCATAGCTGGACGGGTCCTGGTTGAAATATGGGGTGTAGCTGTCTTGCATAGCTGAGCTTTGTTCTCCTCCTTTCTTCTTCAAGCCCTCTAGGAACTCCATGGCAGCCATCCTGTTGGTCTTATCACTGGACTCTGAAACTCCCTCCAGGCTGTACTTTGTCCAGCGTTCTGGATGTGCCACGTAATCCGGGACTCCTGGAGAGCTTTTGGGAGCTGGGGGTGGCTTGCTTTGCCTTCCAAGGCTTTCCGCAGCCATCTTGCTTAAAGGAGTGGGTGGGGGCAGAGGGCGCTTAAACCTCCCATCAATAATGTTATCTTCAGCCATAGAGGGCGCCGCTAATTTGGCTGCCCCTTCCAGGCCGTCAAATATGCTCTGGCTACGCAGTGAGAAGGTAGAGCTCATGCCTCTCAGATGGAATGGCTGGACAGGAGACTTAAGGTTGCTGTTTGAAGAATCAGGGATCTCATCTGATCCATAACCTACATCATCCAAAGACGGTGGTTCCACTGGAGAAATCGTATCAACTTCTGCTTCATCCGCTAAGCCAAAGTCTTCAGAGTCTGAATCACTGAGTGAAACTGTGTCAGAAGGTAGAGTGCCCTCATAATCTTTGACCCCGCCATCCACTATACCCATAAAGGGCTCACCAGCACCTTCATCTCCCATCTTTGGGCTGTTACTCAACTGTGCTCTCTGGATTAGGCCCAGCAGCAGCAAATAAGGTCTTCCAAATATCCAGTGACTTTAAAGCCTGGAATGAGAAAGAACAAATATAAATTCATCTGTGAAATGAGAACCACATCAGAACAGGATGTCCTGAGAGACTCTTCTGTTCACATCACAGCAATTCAAGGCCATGGAAAACTGTGCGACTTAAGAAGTGCTGCAAATGAAACAGAAAAGAGCTAGTGTGAGGAGATTACCCCTGCTATATTCTGAGCTCAACAGTCGCAGGGCTCACCGAGGAAGGGGTGGCAGCATCCACTGTGCTATTTAAAAAAATACTATGATTGTCCTTATTTCAACTGATGTTGTACATGACAGACAGTGTGTACTGTGTCAAGTCATATTGCTACAAATCTCAGGTACATGTACCTCATTCTGTCACTTGATAAATTTTTGTATGAAATAAAGCCATTCTTCTGTGCATGAATGTGAGCTATTAATGCACATATACAGGGCTTATTTCAGAATATAGGACTAGTTAAAATAGGTTTTTGCTATTACACCAGTTTTAATTAACAATTCAGGGTTTTTTCCTCCAATATAGAAATATATGTATACACTGCAAAATTTTAAGGTAGAAAAATATGTGCCTAAGCTATATAAATATAGGTTCTCAATAAAGACTGTAAATAGGCATGGAAAGTGTGCTAGTCACTCACTGTCTCTTGAGACTGAAACAATTTCCCTTCCTCTGGGTCAGTTAAAGCCACCAAGGATCTCAGCTGCTGCACCCTAGAAAACAAATATCTACATCACAAGGTAGGAAAATTCATTTTTTAAAAAAGGTATTTTAAAAGCAACAGTTAGCACATTTCTCAGTCATCTCCAACTGTGGCCCTGATTCCTAATATTTGACATGAGCCTGTGCTAATAAAAATTCTGCAGATGTTTCTGGGATTTAGTTTGGAAAAAGAAGTCTGCACTTTCTACTGAGACACACACCAATGAAGCCACTCAGGACATAATGCCAATGCCAAAATTCATGGTCCCAGCCTGAGTTCAATAGGGAAGAAAAACAACAGATTTTTTAAATTTTTCTTTTTAGTTTCCAGTGGCTACAAAATACCCCGTCGAGAATTGAATTTGATTAAATAAAAAGAGAATTTTAGCAGAGGAGTGTCAAAATCAATGTGGTCAACAAGAATAACTGATAAATAATAGTAATCATGAACAGCACTGCACACTACACCCATGATGGTAAAATTTGCAGGACAGAGGTGGGAGAAAACTATGGGCCAGATTTCAAAAGAGCTGAGCACTCACAATTGGGGCCAAATTTTGAAAACCTTTAATCAGTTAGACATCAAAAGAAGAGAAAAAGATTTTTTACATTGGGTCCTGAACTCCTTTAAAAATCTTACTCCTGGGGACACAGGCGCCAACTTTCCAAAGTGACAGGTGGTGCCTGATCCCCCAGCAGTGTCCCAGGCCCCGCCCCACTCCACCCCTTCTCCACATGGCCCCACTCCCCCCAACCTCTTTCCACCCCACTCAGTTCCCCCAATTCCCAAGCGTGCCGCGTTCTCACTCTTCTCCCTCCCAGCCTTCTGCACGCCACAAAACAGCTGTTTCACGGCAGGAGGGAGCAGGAGGCACTGATCGGCGGGGCCCTGGAGCACCCACAGAGTCTATGTCTATGACTGAAGAAATCCTGCGCCACTGTGCAATGCAGAATTTTGCAGAAATTAATGTTGTGTGAGCAGAATTTCCTTTTCCTCCACAGAAATGGGCTGCAGTGCTGCTAGCTGCCAGTAGGGGCTACTGGAGCCAGCAAAGCCCAGCTCACACATTGAATATACAGCTGAGAGGAGGGAGAGGGGGCTAGAGGGTTCCTGGCAGCTGCAGTTCCCAGCATGCCGAGAGGGAAGGAGAGGGCACCATGCAGGAAACTCCATGAAAGCCTGGGACCAAGCATCAGGCTGTTTCTCCCACTGGATCCTCGGGTTTTCAGGGGAGGCAGGAGGGGCCATGGCTGGGCTCGGGGGTATGTGTGTGTGCATTTATGTGGCCCGGGGGGCCCCACATCTGGGTTTGGGGTGGGGGGTTCCAGTGTATTGGCTGGGGGGCCCCAGGGCTGGGCGGCCCCAGGGTTGGGCTCTGGGGGGGAGAGTGGGAAAGGTGGCAGAGCAAAACAGGAACCGGGTTGTATTAGGGGTTTCTTTAACTCTCTACTCCTGGGGGACTTTTTGTGTCAGTATTGTTACATGGACATTTGCCGACAGTTATTTTGAAATAAATTACCAAAATAATTGAAACTGGTGTGATTATGTAGTGTTATTTTGAAAATTTGCAGAATTTTGCAGAATATTGCGTGTAGAATTTTTAACTGTTTGGCACTGAACGCCCTAGGAGTAAAATCTGGACATGTCACAATGGGTGCACTTGAAAATACGGCCTTTAGCTGGGTGAAGTGGAAGATGAGCACTTGAAAATCTGGCCCTATGACACTTTACAGTCATAGCACATGGTTCAATAGCTTTTGCAGAAACAACAGCAATCCTCCAAACTACATGAAGGAGAAAGGAGCAAATGCACCTGCATAAGGACTGCTTTCAAACTGGCAGTTCACCACAGCTGGGACTGGCAGAAAGACAGAAAGGAAAAGTTCCCAAACTCTGAAAACCTCTTCCACCTCAACAACAAAGGCCAAGAGTACTGACCCCTACATCCCAAGGAGACTCACAGTTTCTCCGTGGTGATCTGAATATGGTACAACTCAGACAAGATGGCATCTCTCTGAATGGACAGGTCTCCAGGAGAATCTTCCATGCTGTTCTCAATCAGGCTCTCCTCCTTCCTCCTCCTGCTGCAGGGGGGGCCAGAGAGCACAGTCACCCTAGGTCAGCTGTTACCACCCTCCAGGGCAAAGCTTTACAGGAGACAGCTGTTAGTGATGGATCTCAGATCCCCTAGCAGTAGACCAGGGGGGCCCCGTCAGTATTTTAGACAGACAACAGCATCTGACAGCCTTGCAGCGTGTCGTGTGCTGAGTTCACAGCTCCCCAGTGCAAGGCAGTGATCCTACTGTGATGCAGGGGAAGGGGGACTGTGACCCCCCCCAGACAGGGTTATGATGCTGGGGAGGGGCTGTGACCCCCCCCAGGCAGGGTTTTGATGCAGGGGAGGCACTGGCGAGGGGCTGTGACACCCCCCCCCCCAGGCAGGGTTTGGAGGCACTGGGGAGGGGCTGTGACCCCCCCCCCCCCGGCAGGGCTGAGACGATGGAGCGGGAGGGAGGTTCTGGGCCCGGGGCCTGTGACGCTAGATGGGGGCGGAGCTCGGGGACCTATGACCCCGGGGGGCGGGGCTCGGTTCAAGGGGGCTGTAGCCCCGGGCAGGGAGGGGCCCACGGGCCTGTGACTAGCCAGGGGGCAATTCCCCGGGGCGGGCGGGCTGTCCCCGGCCGGCCAGGGAACCGACCCGCCCGAGCCCGAGCCCGAGCCCGCCGCGGGCAGGGCGGGAACACGCGCGGCCCGTACCTCACGGAGCGCGAGCCAACCGCTCCTCCTCGCAGCGCGCGGCCCAGGCGGGTACATCCGGCCGCACCCCGCAGCGCGCGCGCACAGGAAGGGCGCCGTCAGCCGCGGCGGCCCGCGCGGAGCACGCTGGGAAGCAGAGTCCCCACCGCCCGCTGAGCCACAGCTCCCAGCCCCCAGAGCTGCTATTCCCATGAGGCAAAGCGGGAGGGGGGGGCAGAAACACCCACCCGCTTTGCCCCCTGGGAGTTGTAGTCTCCAGTGCGCCGGGCTCGGGCTCGCCTGAGAGGCCTGGCCAGAGCAGAGGGATGGGGCAGGGCGGTCGTTAGGGCCAGGCTGGGGCTGATCAGAGGACAGGGCTCTACCCCCAGGCCTGGGAGAGCGGGAGCCAACTTAAATAGTGCCCTGTGCTGGCGGGCACTGGTACTGCACCGCCCCATGTTACAGGGGCCTGTGAACTAGCTGGGGTATGGTGAATGCAATGTGCCCAACATTGCTGCTCCCCACAGCGCTCCTGCAGCCAGCGCAGCTACAGGGCAAAGTGCAATGTGCCCAACCACTGTAGTCACTTATCACGTCTATTACAGTAGGAACCAGAGACCCAGCCTGAGAGTGAGCCCCCTTCTAGTCTGCTCTTACGCCTCCCACCTATTTAGCACATACAGAGCACGTTTCATCCATTGATCTCAAAGCACTTACATGGGTGGTTGGGTTGGTACCAACTATCCCTAGTTTACAGATGAGAAAACTGAGGCACAGGGAGGTGAAGATCACCCAGAACTTTGGTAGTAACTCTGGGAACAGAACATAGATAACCAGGGCCAGTGCAAGGATGTTTCACGACCTAGGCGAAACTTCCACCTTGTGCCCTCCCCCCCCCGTTCCCCCTGCCCTGAGGCGCCCCTCCCCCATGGGAGCTCCCCCCCCCGGGAGCTCCCCCTTCCTCCCTGAGGCACCCCCCCCACCTCAGCTCACCCCTGCTCCGCGCACGAATATCCCAAGCACACCGTCGCTGCTTCACTTCTCCCACCTTCCAGGCTTGCGGCGCCTAAGCTGATTGGCACCGCAAGCCTGGGAGGCGGGAGAAGTGAAGCAGCTCACCCCTGCCCCACCTCCTCCCCGAGCACACCATGGTTGCTTCACTTCTCCCGCCTCCCAGGCTTGCCAATAAGCTTAGGTGCCGCAAGCCTGGGAGGTGGGAGAAGAGAAGCAGCCACGGCGTGCTCGGGGAGGAGACGGGGCAGGGGTGAGCTGGGGCGGGGAGTTCCCCTGCATGCTGCCCCCTCCCCTTACTTGTTGCAGGCGGCCCTCCCCGCATTCCCCTGCCCCAGCTCCCTCTGCCTAAATGCCGGTGGCTACCGGGGCGGCCGAAGGTCCGACCGCTGCGGTCACTGCCGAAGAAAATGGTTGCACCGGCCCTGTAGATAACCCAGAATCCATTCCAGAGCCTATTAGCTGAAATAAATATTCATTTCTAGTTCTTCTTTCATCCAAAGAACCGTTTACAAACTAACTAATCTTTGCAATGCCACCTTTGTGAAGTGAGCAATTATTCATAGTAGGGCTGGGGGAGGGGGGAAATCACAATTCTAAGTCACAAGTCTGTGATTTCTGCCTGAGAGCAATTTCGAGTGAGCCCAAGAGGAACATTTAGAATGGAGCTCTCGTCTCACACAGTAGCTTTGCATTTGCTTAACGGGACATGGAAAGCCCTTTAGCCCGGATGTTTAATATCGCTCTATGACAGGGATAATCAATAGGTAGACTGTAGGCCAAATCCAAACAGCCACACGTTTTTGAACAGACCCTGAAATCTTTTTATTTACTTATCATTATTGTTACTAATTTTTTCTTTTTAATTATTTTCTCTGGAGTCTGGACCTTGACTATACCTTAAGCAATAAATATAGACCTTGACAAAAAGGGGGGAGTGATAGCTCAGTGGTTTGAGCATTGGCCTGCTAAACCCAGGGTTGTGAGTTCAAACCTTGAGGGGGCCATTTAGGGATTAGGGCAAAAATCTGTCTGCGGATTGGTCCTGCTTTGAGCAGGGGGTTGGACTAGATGACCTCCTGAGGTCCCTTCCAACTCTGATATTCTATGATTCTATGAAAAAAAATTGATTACCCCTGCTCTATGAGCTTGATCCAAAGCCAGTTGAAGTCAATGGAAGTCTTTCAGTAGAACCAGGCCCTAAGGGAATAGTGCCTTTATTTTGACTGAGGGTTATGGCTACACTGCATACTCCTTACAGCAGTGTGAAGAGTACATGCACTACATACCCCCTTAGTATGGGTATGACATCGCCAGACATCGCTCGATGAGGGTTCTCTGGTGAAATGAGAGCTGATGTCCAGCAGGCAGCGCTGCGGTGGTGAGTCCCACCACATTACAGGGAAATTCCAGCCAGCATGCATGAGGTGTGGAAAAAGTCCTGTCCCAAGAGATGATACATGTCCAGCTAAAGGCACATGGTGTAATAAATGCATGAAATATGGACATTTTGTATCTGTCACACCAAAGCAGTCAGAGAATTTTCTCATATTACAGAGAATCAAAAGCCATTGTTTCTGGGATCTATCACTTGTGATGCCAGAGCCTGCCTGGAGTGTGAAACAATATTCATAGCAAGACTATTGACTTTAAAATTGGCTTAGGAGCTAACATCACAGTCATCTCAGAAGGGACTTACAATCACCTTCAGCCCCTCCCAGAGCTGAAGTCACCTGACAGCTCTAGCTAGCCCTGCAGGTATTCAGAACTGCATGAGCCAGTTGACCACAGAAACAACTTACAAAGACAAAAGCTATGCATTGAGTGTATGTGATCAAAGACCAACAACCTTCTCAGCTGCAGTTTGGTAGCCATGATGGGCCTATTGAGAAAGGTGGAAGAACTCGATGGAGGATTTACCTTGGAAGAGAGTAGCTGCAGATTTATGTAAATTCAGAGGACATCATTACCTGGTCATTGTGGATTATTTTTCCAGGTATATAGAAATAATGTACTCAAAAGACATAACATGTTGGAGTATTATTGAGAAACTGAAAAGCATTCTTGCTCATTTTGGTGTTCCAGAACAAAAGTTATGGACAACAGACCACAACTTACTGCAGCAGAATTTGTCATTCCGAACAAAATATGGTTTTGATCATATTACTTGCAGCCCATATTACACACAAACAAATTGAGAGCTGTACAGATAACCAAAAAAATCCTTTTCTTGCTCTTCTGAGTTACAGATCAACACCAATAACAGCTACTAGATATAGTCTAGCACAACTCCTGATGGGAGGACAACTTAGAACAACTGTTCCAGCTTTGGAAAAGATTATTTCCAAAGTGGCTAGATGTGAAGAGAAAAGCCAAATCAGATAAAACGGCTAATAGACCTATGTACACTTTTACAACAGGTGTCACTCAGAGAACTGCCAGGTGTAGAACCTGATGCCCATGTTCGTGTCAAATTGGATGGAGGAAAAAGGATGGACAACTCCAGCTGTTGTAAAGAAAAAGAATTCAGTCCCCAGATCATATGTTATTAAGACCAACAGTGGAGAGTTCAACAGAAACCATCAACATTTACAGTTTGTTCCTCAGAAAGAACAATGCACAGCAGTGTTTCTCAACAGCCAGTCTGTGAGCCAGGGCCTCCCCCTGACACATCTTAGGAAGGCAGCAAGCCAGTCCCTGGTATCAAAAAAAGGTTGAGAAACACTGAGCAGAATAAATCTACAGATGGGTGCAGAACAAGACTACAAGACTCAGATTCCAAACTGACCATGGCTTGTCATTCCAACTAATGAACAGCTAGATGACCAAGTTGTTATGCGTTCAGATAGTGTAATTAGAAAACCGGTATGATTCAAAGACATTTAACAGATTGATACATACTGAACTTCAACGACAGTGTGATAGTGTAAAAATGGTAGGAATGTAGAACTTAAATGGGGAAATGTAATAGAATGTTAAACTGCATTATATATATCAGCCACTAGGTAGCACTGCATGTAAAATACTTTATTTAAGCTAATCTGGAGCCATACCTGGCAGAGTATTAAAGGATTTTATGATTAACACATCTGGTATGAATAAGCAGGCTCTCTGACCATGACTATGTATCCTACATGGCTCTCTACTTACCCAAGCACTGCCTCCCCAGTCTATACTGTCTTTAGCAGTGTAGCATCCTGCTGCTTTCCTGCTGCTGGAGCCTTCCTCCCCACCCCCGGAAAGGAAAGGCTCCAGCAGAGGGAGGCAGCCTCCCTTCTGCTAGAGCCTTTCACTGATGCATGTAGCTATGCACCAGAGTGTGGACGTGGCCTGGTTTTCGCAGTGGTGTGCAGCTATGCATACCCGACATGCCACTGAAAGTGGTGTACAGGATGGACATAGCCTTAGAGGAATTTATTTAATCAATCCTCTCAATGCTGAATAATTAAGAAACAAACATTACACATTCTAGGTCCCACATATAAACAAAGCTGCTGTCATATTCTCAATGGATGCATGCACCATCTATTATCATAGCCAAATGGAATAAGGACTGTGCTGTAATCCTTGTTCTTCTGTCACTTGGAGATGTCTTTCTTTAAGGCCCCCACCACTGTGGCAGCTATTGCTCCTATGAGAACATGCAATGGTAAAGATCAGTTATGTCAGTGGTCTAAAATATTTGACTGAATCCCTTTAACAGGGGCCTCATGGTGAGTCATCTGTAATGTAAACTGCTGCTATTTCATTTGCACTGTCAGTTTTTAAATATGTATCTCTGCCTTCTGGAATGTTGCTAACTACAGTAATTTATGACAAGGGAGCTGTGTTTGGAATACATTTGGCAGCAATAGCAGGCAGGTTAGAACAAAATGTCTTTCATCTGTCCTGGATTGGGTTGGAGTTTTAGAACACAACAGGCTTTCCTGTTCGGGGATCTTTATAACATTCCCATGGAAACACACCTAGGTCAGCGTTTCCTGGCCAGTGGGCTTCTGTGTGAAGCCTCCCCTAGAGGGCGCCAAAGGCAACAGTGCTGAATACGGAGGGGAGAACAGGGAGAAAAGGAGGCATTGGAAAGGAGAGAGAAGAACAAACTGACCTAGTGGAACAGGGTAAAGAATATTACACTAAAGGGCATGTGTGGGTGGGTGACAATGGGAGCAAAGCAGGTGATATACGAAACAGTGGGTGGGAAATGCCCCCCCCCCCGCCAAAAAAAAGCAGAGATGGGGAGCAGGCAGCAGGTCATCGCATTTTGCAAGGATGGACGCTAGGGTTGCCAACTTTCTACTCGCACAAAACTGAACACTCTAGCCCCACCCCAGGCCTCAACCCTTCTCTGAGGCCCTGCCCTTGCTCACTCCATCCCCCCTCCCTCTGTATCTCTCTCTCCCCACCCTCACTCACTCGCTTATTTTCACTGGGCTGGCTCAGGGGACTGGGGTGAGGGCTCTGGGGTGGGGCCGGGATGAGGGATTTGGGGTGCAGGAGGGGGCTCCAGGGTGGGGGTAGAGCCAAAGAGTTTGGAGTATGGGAGGGGGCTCCAAGCTGAGGCAGAGGGTTGGGGTGTGGGGGGCTGAGGGCACATACTCTGATGTGGGGCTGGGGATGAAGGATTTGGGACACAGGAGAGTGCTCTGGGCTGGGCCTGAGGGATTTGGAGGCCAGGATGGGGATCAGGGCTGGGGCAGGAGCTTAGGGTGTGGGAGGGACTGAGGGCTCCCACTGGGGGTGCAGGTTCTGGGGTGGGACTGGGGATGGGGTGTTTGGGGTGCAGGAGGGTGCTCTAGGATGGGATCAAGGGGTTCAGAGGGCAGGGAGGGGAATCAGAGCTGAGGCAGGGGGTTGGAGTGCGGGGGTGAGGGGCTCAGGGGTGCAGGCTCCGGGTGGCACTTACCTCTAGCTGCCCCGTCGACAGGTGCTGCACCCACAACCGGTCAATGGGAGCTGTGGGAGCGGTGTTTGGGGCACGGGCAGTGTGCGGAGCCCCCTGGCTGCCCCTACATGTAGGAGCCACAGGGGGGACATGCCGCTGCTTCCTGGGAGCCGCACGGCATGGAGGGTAGCAGGGAGCTTGTCAGTGCTGACCAGAGCCCTCAGGATCTCTTTTTGATCGGGTGTTCCTGTTGACTGCATTTTATACCTTGGCCAGGGGAACCAATCTGAGGTTCATCTCCTTACCCTACATCTATCAATGGGTTTGTTTTACCCCAAGGAAAGCTGACAAAGGGATAAGGTGCAAAACAAGGAACAGGTTTATTAACAGGCAACCGTTAAACAAACAAGTAAGTACAGCTATGTAAACACTAAGGGACTCCCAATTGTAACAGAAAAGGGGACCAGAATATGACAGGCTTTGGCTGTAACAGGGTACCATAGAGGGCTTGAAGCCCTGACCCAAGGATAAACCCTAATCAGTCCTAGTAAAGAACAAGATGTTGCTCCTTTACCATCTCTTGCAGCTTGAGGAGCAGCTCACTCCATCACAACTGACTGGACTCTGGATCCAGATGACACTGGCAGGTACAGGAAGCAGGAACTTGGACAGGTAGAGTGATCACTCTGTCTCCTTCTTTTACCGATCTTCCTCCCGGTGCCGTCGTGGGTGGATGAGAGTTGAAGAATCAGGACAGCGGATGACAGCTATCCTCACATGCAAGGTAAATTACCCTCCCTACAGCCCGAGGGTGGTATTAGGCCTACCTATCCTGCAGACAGCAGCACTAGTTATTCCCTAGAACAGCAGCACACTCTGCCTCCAAGATGGGCAGCCCCGGCTGACTGGTGAACTGATCTTATATACTGTCCCCGTTGCTAGGCAGACTCTGTCAGGTGACCTGCCAGTTTCCTGCCTTTGAATGGAAAAAGGTACCAAAACCAAAAGTGGTGGAGAAGAAGGGTACCCAACATGGATTCTAGGTTGTTGAATCCAAGATGGCGTATAGGGGCAAAATACAAGGTAGATAAATATCCCCCTACATTTTGCTTGAAAACTGGACACCTGGTCACCAACTGGGTAGATGTGGAGGTTTAATGGAAATGGACTGCGGGATGCTTTTTTAATGAGACTTTTGCTGTTTTTGGTTGCCAGCATGCCATCTCTTTCCAGCACCTCTACCTCTGGCCCAGGGTGCTTTCTAAGTCAAGCACTGCTGACAGATGGCTTCTTGCCTATTGCATGTGCTGCTGTAGTTCCCTCTTTTGCAGCCTGTTTCATGCCTGTCTGATGGCTGAGATCACTGTCCCCATTCCTCTCCCTCTTTCTCCCTCTTTGCAGAAATGTTAGTCCACATGCGGAGGAGAACTAGGGCTGGACACGCTTTCCAAATCGCTGATGGTGGAACAGTTTGTACTGGCTGCTGCGTTGGGGTGTTGGGACTCTATTTATTGCTTGGCGACACAAATAAAAATAGAAAAGCATGACCCAAGCACGAACAGATGGTAAAGCAGTTTCCTTCAGCCAATTCAGGCAGAGATGGCTGGGGGGAAACACAGAGGTAGGCAGCCATGCAGGAAACCATCAAACCAAGAAGGTAGTGTTGTTATATCACAGCCTGGGGGGACTCTGGAGAGAAAGCCTTACACAGCTGCAGAGGAAGGGCATGTGCCCGCCAGTCCCCAGCCCTACCCTGCGAGTACTGGAGCCCACAATAACCTCTCTCTTTTTCTTGTTCACACATACACCCACACACCCCTCTCATACGCCCCACCACAGGAAGCCCAGCTGAAATAAATCAGCCACTAGCCCTTCCCTTCCCTCAGCTGAGGCTGTTCACATACAGGCTGTTCAGGCTCCTACTCTGTCTACAGCTGCTGAAGAATCCCTGTCCTGCTCCTCCCAGAAAAGACTCAGCCACAGAAGCCTCAACAGTACTGCCAGTGAACTACTGTGGCTCCCCCAGGGGACAGCAGATACGACAATGAGGTGAGTCCGTTCCTGGGCAGCACGGAAAAGCTCCTTTATGGGAGTATTGGACTCTAGCAAAGTAAAAATTACAAGGCTTTAAAGATAGACCATCCCAACCTTTAAAAAGCCACAGAAAGAAAAGGCTTGTTTTTAAAGTTGTGCCTAAATGACATGCCCTGCATGCAAAACCCAAAAACTTCTCTAAATGCAAATGACTGAGTAAAACAGTTTTGTATCCATTCTTTGTTGATTGTCATGCTTTAGCATTAGTAAGTGTGTGTCCCATAGTCGCTCTCCCCAGTGTTGTCAGGCACGATTTCCTCCTATTGTTTTGGCAAGCTTTCAAATCAATTTTTCATGGTGCATCAGAAATAGTAAGTAATATTAACAAAAGCACTGGAAGGGTTATGTAGTTAATTGCAGTACCTGCAAAGCAACAATTACAGGGTTCTGTTTGTTTCATTTATCAGCTCTAAACAGAGCTTGTCCCTGCCAGGGACCCTCCTATAGCCAACCATAGCAAGTCTGCTACAGTTTCCCCTTCATATGCTCAGGAAGGATTGCGTTACCTTTCGTCTCCACCGCAGATCAGATGAACAGCCATCTTATTTGCCTGGGAAAGGAAGGTTGTTCCTCTGAGTCCAAATCAAGCCCTGCTACTGGGCATACTTTATTAATATAATTTCAACCTTCAGCAAATCCCTCAGACTCAGAACTCAAAACCCTCAGAGTACAACAGGTTAAAATGCAGTTGCCTCCAGCTCTATGGACCACTCCCCAGACCACAAGAGTTCCAAGAGTCAATCACCGCTCTGTTCTCAATTCCTCTGCTCCTATTCCAGACCCTCCACCTCTGGCAATACTTCATGATGTTTACATCTCTTTTCTTGCAGCCCTTGACTCAGGACTCCTGTGAGGGCTCCCTGCAGCTTTCCCTGCCCCAGGCTCCTTTGTCTGAACAACCTACCACTGTTCATGGGAGCCTCCCTTCAGAATCAACCCTCGTTTCTAGGCTCAGCTGGCACTGGCTGAGCTACTTCTGTCCCTTACCTATGGGCCTCTGCACAGCCTTCTGTTCAGCTGGGTTCCCCAGCAGTGGCCAATTCTCTCCAACAGTTCTTATCCACAGCAGTCACCCAACAGCTCACCAATTCTCCCTCTTCACCAGCAGCTCTCAATTACTGCTCTCTTTGGTGTCACACGGCTCTCTCCAGACAATGCTCACCAGCTTCTTCCTGCTCCCCCTTTTCCAACTGCTGCCTAGATCTTTGTGGGGTAGGTCTACACCGCAGTTGGGAGAGAGTCTCCCATTTCAGGTAGACAGACTTGCCCCACTTGTAGTGGGGCTCAAGCTAGTGTGCTTAAAAAAACCAACCACCCTTCAATGTGGATGTTCTGGCTCCAGTTGGAGCTCAGGCTTGCAAGCCTAGGAGGTCAGGTGGGTGTGAGAGCCTAAACTTCTCCCTGAGCCAGAATGTCCAAATAGCTGTTTTCTAGCTTGAACTTTGCTAGAGCAAGCCTGGCTAACCAGGCTGGAAGATACACTCCCAGATCCAGTTTAGATCTATCCATAGAGGTCAGGCACCCTCAATTAGGGCCCATTGAGAGGCAACTAACTCGTCACATGTGAACTGGGCCCATTCCCTTTTAAATGGGCCATGCAGCCTGTGACATCACATTGAAGAAGCCCTAAAAAATGATTTTTCCTGTTCATATATGAGACTTTATATTTTACACCTCCAGAAGCTGTAACCCTAGATCCTTTACAACCCTAAATAAAACAAGACAATAGTGAGAAATTACTGAAAACAGACGTTATGGTGACTGAAGGCCTAATGCAGAAGGGAAATTTAAAAGGCACAGTTGAGTGGACGAGGGTCTGATTTAAGAGATTTGAAAAAAGAGGAGAGCTGTGTATCTCCGAGGTACTTTGTGCTGGTGCAGCTGCCCCACCATCCATATATCCACCACACATGAACAGGCCATATACCTTTGTTTTTGCTAAACTTAGTTACATGTAGAAGTATAAAAATGTGCACAAATGTCTTCACTCTACCTCCTTCCCTTTCAAAACCTGCTTCTATCCACCTGTGCCCCAAACCAGAAGGTCCTTCTTACCTCAGAAGAGAGAAAAATCATCTTCTGCAGCATTGCCCCTGAATAGCTGGGGAAGAAAGTGTTGTGCAACTGTTGTATAAAGGAGGGTATGACGTTCAAAAAGGCCTGTTGATTAACAATGAAGGTGCCTCCAAGTTCTTTGAATCAGGCCTCACCGCCACCTCCTATAATCAAGTGGTTCAGAGACATTATACAGACAAAAGCCATGGGAACTGAAGAAACAAATATGCCATTGGCACACCACCAGAACCATGGCAGGAGAGCAGGACAACGGGGATAGCTACTGATGAATGTGATCAGAACCATAGTGCAAAAGAGGAGCATGAGGCCAAGTCACTCACCCAACTTTTGCTTGAGACTCTAGAACCCTAAGAAGACACTTCAAATGATTCAAAACACAGTGGGGGTGGGGGGCAGTACAGAGAGAAGTTGTGTGGCTAAATGTTTAAGAGGCTGGAGTAGAACTGGTGGAGGGGAATGGTACTAAGAACTAGCCATGGTAGCTCAGTTGGCATGTGTGTTTAAGGTCAATGACTTAAGACCATCCCAAGGCAATCTTTTTCCTTTCAATGCAATGAGCTGAAGGTGCCCCTTGATGCACAAAATAAATGTATTAAGGCATGCCTTACGTGTACTTCCTATTTTACATTTCTCAGCAGCTGAGTGATGGTTCTTCAGAGGCTTTGGAGAATTTGGACACCAATAGCCCTGAAGGAACAAATGCATTGGGCCCAGTCTGCTTTTGCCCAGACCTGAAACCAGATGCTCAACAATGCACAGAGAAAGAGAGAGGTGCTAATTCTATAGACACTTACTATCTAACTTTGAGGACAGAATTTAGTACTGAGCCCATGCCAGTCCACAACTGTAAAACAATTATGTGCGTGATTGAGTGATCTGCCATGCATAGAATTATTAAGCACCATTTGAGCCAGAAGCTGACAGAGTACTCCTAAGATTGTGTCACAGATTATCTACACCAGAGGAACCATATCTGTGTGAACTGAACTGGAAAAACAAAACAAAACAAAAGAAGTGTGTGTGAATTTGTACCTGGAAAGTGTTTTAAATATTGTCACATTGGGATATGCTCTGCAGTGCTTCTGATTAACCCAAGGAAAAGGCATAAAATTGATATTTATTCATTTATTTGTAATGCTTCCAATAAGGTTTTAAAAAAAACAAAACACCTCACCCACCTTTCCCCCCCCCCCCCAAGTGGCCAATGATACCAATATGCACATGTCCAAAAGGATAGATAGGGGCCCTGGAAAGCGTGGAAGTGGGAGGGGGAACTTATTAATACTCAGGGAAGTTAAGGAGACAGTGTTCACCCAAGCTTGAATTCAGAGCCTCTCTGTTTCTCCTTGAAGAGGCGGCTGGGATCTCATCCTTGGAAAGAGACAAAAGATGCCAACACTTTTTTTTGTAAGTTTATTGTTTTTAAATATCAATTTTGTAAAGTAATTGTTGGACTCCATTAACATTCAGGTAAACAAGTGAAAAGACAAAGGATGGGCATGACGTCTTAGCACAGGCACAGCCAAAGAGAGCAGGGAATGGAGGCTGCTTGTGTTTTGGGAAAAGTCACACATCCCTCTCCCTCCCGTTCCTGTTTCATCAGAAGCAATGGTGGGAGCCTGGAGCCAACCTGGGATGCCTGTACTGCTGGTCATGAAAGGTACAGGGGAGGGGTAGGGAAGGGCAGTTGTGGGATCACAGCCCTGTACTTGGCCCTTTCGCTCACTGCAGGAGCTTCGTCTGATGGGGCGGATGGCAGCAGTCAGCTATCCCACGGCTGGACCATCTGACAGATCAGAAAGCCATTCTGTTAGATTGGGGAACAATGAGCTCTTTGGGATATTCTCAGTTGCTTTTTAGTACCAGTTTAGTTTCCCCACTCGTTAGCCACCACAGGCCTTTCTGAATTTTAACCCTCTCATCATTTTGGAATTCATACTAGCTCCCCCACTGCTGCCCCTCCTAAAGGAGGGCACCTGCGGCAGCAACTGTTATTGGCAAAAGCCATTTGCCTTTACTTAGCTTGATTCTGGATGTCCCACTCCAGCCTGCCCATTTCTCCTCCTCCATCATCCCAGAGGCCTGGCTCTGCCCATGCTGTCAAAGCCTGGCTCATGAAGCATCCCGGTGTTAAGGTGAACTGGTTGTAAATCGTAGATCATGATCACACTATACACACTATGATTAACATTAGATTTTTTTTTTCTTAAAAAAAAAACAAAAAAAACCCAACCAAGGCAGCTGGAGGAAGAAGTTAAACACACAGCTTTGTGGCATGCTCCACAATATAAAAGAATCCCAAGCATTCAGTTCAGCTGGCAGCAGCTCTGTTTGACTTTCTAGCATGGGTCTTCAAACCCAGCCCTGGTTACTTCCCTGCTCCTGGCCTCCCCCAGTGAAATGGGGCTCTCCTCTTCTTCCTTTGCCTTATGACTGTTTTCTCAATGACTGGTTGTTTCCTCTGGGAAGAGAGTTCTGTTCAGAGGAAGCGTTTGTGTGTATTTATAGCCCACAGCCCTGATCCTGCAGAGCCCTATGCAGTGGACACCAATCCTGTCTGCAAGGGGTCTCCAGGATCAGGCCCTGGGTCTGCAGGCTTGCATGTGTGTACACATACATAGGCAGGATAGTCTCTTGGAAGGAACATGAGTCCTGCATTCTGCTTCTCTTCCTCCTCATCTAGCTTTAGAACTGGTTATTCAGATACAGGGCAATGTCCCTTTTGGATATTGAGCAGTTCTCAGGAATAACGTGAGGGGGAGTCTGCTCTCAGATTTTCACACACACCACCTCCATTCTGCTTAGGCCTCCCCTTCTCAGGAGTTTAGGACAGAGATGACCAAAGGGGTTGTTTTACTTAGCTGTTCCTCAACTCCTCAGTCCATTCTTATGCATGGCAGCTCCTTCTCTCCCTCCCCTGGCGTGGCAGGCTGACAAACAAGCAATGGGACATGGGAATACTCCTGTAATAACCCTGAAGAGAAATGGACAGGGCATTAATGCCACCCAGTGAAACCCATCTTTCAGCTTCCTTCCGTGACCTCCAGTCTGACCACTTTGTGTCCTCAGGACTCTATTCCCTCTAACCTAATCCCAAATCACTGTGGCCACACTCAAAAGCCATTTCCCCAGCCTTCAGAGCTCCGAGTTCCATCAGCATCTCTTCCATGCAGGCTTTTTCTCCAGGGCGGGAGGCTGCATTGGTAGCTGACAGCTACCAGGGCATCACCAGAGTTCGAAGTGAATAGTTACTTTCCGTTGTGTAGTTCGGGGTTGGATGGCAAATTCCAGCAATCTCAGGGCACTTTTTGACCAAAGACTTTGCTTCCATGTTTTCCTCCCACACTTATCAGGCTTCAGCCCAGCATGCTTCTCAATAGTCACTTCTTCCACTTGCTAACGCAAAGGGCAAGTCTAGTACCTTAAAGCTACATCTAAGTACGTGCCTGACCTGCACTTGCTTCTTTGGAGACCCAGCCAATCTTCAAACAGAGCTCCAGCTACTGACACAATATCAACTGAATACTGAACAATATCAAATATACGGTATAGGAAAAAACAAAACTGAAATGCTTAATGGCATATTTATACATATTTATCAACAGTTGACAAAGAAGTGGCGAGTTACACATCCATTCTGTATGCTAACAATCCTGATGCACATATATGTAAACACACATGCTCAGCTGATGCATCACATTTTAGATATAGCCACATATCAGAGGAGGTGACCCTAAAAAATGTACAGTGGAGGAGGCACCATCTGTTCTTCTTTCCAATGCATGCAAAATGGACATTCAGGGCAATGTTACTTTAAGGCTGCTTCTACGGTTAAATTACTTCCTGCCCAACCCCCAATCAATCTAGGCTGTGTTGATACACCTCTTCCTTAGGTCACTTTTTTTTGTTTTTTTAGAGCCCTTATGTGTTTAAACAGGCAAGAAAGGGAAACAAGGAAAAAAATAAGCCTCTGGATTGATCAATTTGCCCACTTGTGGGAATCCCTCATTCAGGGTGTAGCAATGGCTGTGGTACCTAACACACAGTGGTGAAGGGGTGCGCAGAGCCTAGAAAGAACACAGGATCCCCCTCACCCCAAACCTGATTTGGAACACTCATACTTCTGAAAGTTACAAAAGAAACACTTCAGGGAAATAGAAACATCCCTTAAAGGGGCAGGGGGAGAAAGCAAGAGGAACCTCAAATCTTAACTGGGTTGAGAATAAAAACTTCCTGCTTCTGCTCAGCCAACAGCTGCAAGATGCTGGAGTCCCCAACTCAAGTACCCACAAGGGGTAGGGAAAAGTGAAATAGCTTTGTTTAAAATATATCTATCTATACATATAGAGCATCTTTTAGAGAGAGAGAGACACACACACACATTTTATTACGTAGGATTTGAGGCGCACACTATCCTCTTATGTACAGGGCAACAGCGATTCTGTTAGTCCAATAGAGTGACATACAGTTAAAGCCACACACATTTAGTTGGTAACATCTAGCTTGGATTTTAACCTACACAAAAAAACGTATGTTCAAACTGGTGCCTTCTTAAATCCTGAATTTCCCAGCTTGAGTGAGTTGGTTTCCAACTCTTAATGTACGTTTTAAATGAAAGGCTTTTAAAAAACAATGTTTAACAGGTTATGGAATTTTTGGCATAATTACAGCATATATGACAATATGCCATGAGCAAACAAAACTGTATCAACGAGAACTATGATGCAAAGACAAAATTGGTTTGAAATAACATGAAAAAAAATCACCCCCAAAGTCATCCTACATTTGTTTTGTGGAGGATTTTGAGTGTTCCGGTTCTCAGCGCTTACCTACCCTCCCCCTGTTAATATATCCTTTATACAGAAGTATCAGTTCAAATTAGGAACTAACAAAACCAGACTGGAAATCCAGCCCCTCCAGTCCCCATGTTACATGACTGGAAAGTAGTGTCCAGGAACATAAAGCAGACTTATTTTTCAGTCATTTGAAGAATTTGGGGGGAAAAACAGGGTAAGAATTCACTCCCAGGCTATGAACCTGTGAGACAGCTTCAGGCCAAAATGAATGGGTCCATTTGTTGTTTTGTTTTTAAATGAGTTACAAACCCCAGGGGAAAAAAAGCAAAAGTTAAAATTTAAAATTGTAACTATTAAACTCTCATGTTTATTTTGCAACATAAATGTGTCTGAGATGCAGCCCAGGGGGCTTGAAGGACTGTTCCAGCTTGAAGGACTGTGTCCCCCGCTTCTCATTTCTACCAGGCTTTGCGCACCAAGTCAAACTTTCCTCTGAGCAGCTAGGGAATGCCATGGAGTCAGGACCACGGGGAAAAGAGAGGAAGACAAAAAACCCTGCTTAAGTTTCCAGTTATAAACTTAAAACCAAGGCAAAGGTGTTCACTGTCCTCACAAGAGGCTGTAGCCTGCTGCTCTGTACCTCTGTGTTTCTGCACCATAAACATCATCACTGAAATAATGGGGAGGACAAAAAAAAAAGGGGGGTGTGTGTGTCAGAATCGCTGGTACAGTAGCTTTCCCTACCACACAAAACTGATGTGTAACTAACTCAGCCACAAGGTCATGGGAAAGTTTTACTTGTGTAAAAAAAAAAAAGTAGTTTAAAGTAACAATGCTAAGTACTGTATGGTAATATTGGAAGTATTTATATACATAGTTTTCTTTGTCTTTTGTTGAAATGTCTCCTGGTCACTTGGTGGCACTTGGGGTCCCTTTTGCACGGTCATCTCCAACCTTCCCCCCCCAACTCTCCACTTCTCAATACACGGTGCTATTCCTTATGCCACAGCACAGTATCATGCTCAGGATCATTTCGAAGATCTGTAAGGAGACAAAGCTACCAGTGAAATTCTTATTTGTAAGCCCTAATGACCTAAGACATCCCCATCCATTATCTTCTCCTGGCCAGAGCTTAAGGACACAGAGTTTGATTCCCTGGTCTGCTGTGCTAATCCAGGACTCCATCATCCTTCCTCCACTTCTGGCACAAGAGAAAGTGCGGGTCATGTCCTGGGCATAACATGCTATACCTATTCTCCACTGACTGTAACCCAGTTAGGCTCTCAGCTGCTCTAACTTCCTCCAGTGCTGGGTACAACAGGATCGGGGCATTGCAACTGGCTGTTTCCCGAGGTCACTCTACCTCCACTGTGTCTTAGCAGAGCCTGGACATTGTAAATCATGAGCTGGATTCTCAACAATGCAAGAACAGGACAATGGCCCATCTAGTCCTGGTATATTGCCTCTGAAACTAGCCAATGGATGCTTTGGAGGAAGGCGTAGAAATCTCATATGAACTAACTGAAGAAGTTCTGAAATGTAGGGGGAAATACAATTGCCTCCTCCAGCTGGGAGATCCACTTGCACCTTGAAGAACAGGACAGAGAGCTCTTGTAACTTCATCTCAACTAGAGTGGTTTTTAAAAATTTGTGTCTAATCCCCTTGTAAAATTTAAAATGCTGTACATCTCAGTAATATCCTGCAGCAGAGAGCACTACAGGTTAGTTGTATTTTGAGTAAAAACATTGCCTTAGGTTTCTAAAAGGGGCACCTGGCACAATTCATAACCACTGCTTGTTCTGCTATGGACCTCACGAGTTAGAACTCAGAGTAGAGCACCCAGCCTGGAGACAGTTCTTATGGTATTCAGTGTCTTGATTGCAGGACAGGGGGCAACCGAAGAGAGAGCACTGATGGGAATGAGAATTGGAATGGACAAGGAAAGGGGCGCTGTGCTCCTGGCTAGCTCTCTAGTCTACCTACACTGAGGTGGGAAGCGGAGTGCATCATGGGAAGGATGGAATTAAAATGGTTTTCAAAGGAAATGAGGTGGGGCAGCAGATAAAGTTATTTTGCCTTTACACTCCAGAGACTTGCCACTAAATATGGCTCTGGTTACAATTCTATGAGTCTGGCGGCTCCCATCCTACTCTCTAGTGAGTCTCCGTCTGGGTCATGGAGCCAATACTCACCTCGGCACAGGTGGGATCTGTCAGGATTGCGGTGCACTGGTACAGCTGGGGAGGCTGGGGAAGGGCTTTCTTGACAAACAGGCAGGAGAGGTCAGTTTTGTGGGGGGGACCCCAGTAGGAGTTTCAGATCAGTACAGCTACATGGAGTAACACAGCCCATGCCGTGTTAATGAGTCAGTGCTAGCCACATGCTTTCATGAGCACTAGATTTATAGTTTCACTTTAAAAATCCAGATGAAAGTCAGAGAGTTTAAACCACAAACCCTCATGTGCTGCACCAATATTCAAACTTACCATGATCACAGCCACCACGATGGCTGCAATACCAATCAGGTACAACTTCTCCGAGAACAGCTCATCAATTTTCTTATGACAATCCTGGGGCAGTTGACCCTAAGCAGAGGAGAATGCATGTCAGACAGCTTGGTCTCTCTCTCTCTAGCTGTGCACCAAGGCACACTTGTACAGGAAGAAGTGGAGTTCAATATTTCTACTATCCCTCCCCCTTCCCATGCAACTTCATGTGTAATTTCCTGGGCCCAATTAAATCAATGGTAAAAATCCAATTGATTTCAGTAGGAATGAAAATTTCACCCCACTGGTAGCTTCCAGCACCTTATTTCCTGCATTTTTGAGTAACAGCCAAGCTGGAGCCACCCCTAGCCACTAACCATAGCATGCAAAAGTAGCACCATGCCCTGGACTGACTTCCTGTGGAGGATTTGTTTGGTGCTGAATAGCCCATCCATTTCCAGTGGGGCTGTCAATGATAAGGAGATGAGTTTCTTATCCTTACTCCTTTGCTATCCCCACTTACTCTCCCCACCAGCCCCACACCTCTGCCAGCTAGCAGAGAGGACTGGCTCCTGAGTGGATATTAAGACAGAAGATGGGATGTTTAATTCTGATGCATTGCTTTCTTCCCCTTCTTGATGGGAGGGCGATGGGGAAGTCAACCCCAATTCAAGAATTGGGACTGAGCAACTGTTTCCCTACCAGGGCAAGGGTGAGTTTCCAGGGTGTGTCAAGATTGTAGTAGGGCTTCATGGACTTGCTCCCTCGCCCAACACTGTACGGTAGAAACAGCAGCCATTCCTACCTGGGTAATTGTTTCCAGAAAGGTTTTTTCCTTTGGACAGAGATCATTTTTGGTCAACGAGGCACTTATGGCCATCATGGTGTTTGCACCGCAGCAATCCAGCTATATGTGGAGAGAACACAGAGTTAGCAGGCTGCATTTCCAGGTCACAGCTATCAGCTTGGCTTGTATGGAGAGTAGTAAACCTCCAAATTCAAGTTCTGATTTCTATGTAGTGCAGCGGCTGGATAGGATAATCCTACCAGATGTGTATTCCTGGCCCCTGGAGATCCCAGAAGGTCTAGCTAGAGCCAGAGGAAATGCTGGACGAATTAATCTGAGCTGAGCTCCTCTTCCATTGGATTCTATTTAATGGAGGCATGGGATAGTTTCAGGGTAAACAAAAGGGCTTTTATTTAAACTCGGACCTGACTTAATGGGCTCCATGTTAGACAGAATACTATCACATGCATCATCCTATCTATCTCAGGTAGCTATACAACATGCCTAAGCATCCAGGGCAAAATATTAAGATCAGGATGTAATTTAGTCTCCAGTGGGCCCTGTTCTTGCCATCCCTTGGTTTAAATACTCAGACCTGGCATCTCCCTGTCACCATTCCTTCAGCTCCTCATTCCTGTTATCTGACAAGCCTTCTGAAAATAGGTGGTTTTTGCACCAAGCTCTGATAATAGCTAGGCATGAGCTAACTCGGATCTTCACAGCAAAGACCCTGTGCTGAGAAAGCCTTGATACCAGCTCCTGATCATGTTAATGCCTTTGCTACACTGAGTCCAAGGCACCAGCTGTTCAATCTCACTGCCTCGTCCTTCGCAGGAGGAGCAGTTTATGCACAGCAATGCTTATTCCTGACCACTTCTGTAGTCCTACAAACTGAAGGAGGGCTCATCATACATGGGTTGGTCAGATTACTCCAAGGTGCGTATCTCCTGGGGATACCTGGGGACCTTTTATTTGGAGGTAGTACCGCGACTGGGTAGATTATCTTATGCCCTATGGAGAGCCCCCCATAGATATCCCAGGCACCTTACCGTTTCATGGAAGGTCTTCACCACCGTTTTCGCATTAGTTGCATCAGAATCTGACAGGTCTTGTTGCAACGCTTGTTGCAATGCTTGGTCGTAGAACTGCTTCACGTCTTTGGCAACCTAAAGAAGGAGAGCAAGAAAATCCCTCTTAAAGCCACAGACAATAAATCTAAACAGATCCTTCCAACTGCTGTGCAAGGCAGCGACAAAGTGGTACAGATGCCAGGCAGCCCAGCTAATCGCACGTCACTGTCAGTGTCATTCCCAGATGAGTAAGAAGAGCTGGACTGTATTTGTGACAATTATGGCAATATCCTATAATATCCTGGATAAACCTTACTGAGCTAACAAACTTAATTCAAATACACTTGGAGTTCATTATATTAAAAATGTGGGGGATCGTATGGAACTTCTTTAGAATCATAGGACTGGAAGGGACCTCAAGAGTCCCCTACACTCATGGCAGGACTATCATCTAGACCAGGGGTTGGCAACCTTTCAGAAGTGTTGTGCCGAGTCTTCATTTATTCACTCTGATTTAAGGTTTCACATGCCAGTAATACATTTTAACATTTTTAGAAGTGTAGCAAGATACGCACGCAGCTGACTGTTATCATCATCAAAGAAGAGCAGCGCACCACACTGGTAGCTACTGACAAGAAGGTCTCTTTCTATAAGTCTAAAGTATATAACTAAGCTATTGTTGTATGTAAAGTAAATAAGGTTTTTTAAATGTTGAAGAAGCTTCATTTAAAATTAAATTAAAATGCAGAGCCCCCCCGGACCGGTGGCCAGGACCCGGGCAGCGTGAGTGCCACTGAAAATCAGCTCGCGTGCGGCACGCGTGCCATAGGTTGCCTACCCCTGATCTAGACCATCCCCAACAGGTGTTTGTCTAACCTGCTCTTAAACATCTCCAATGATGGGGATTCCACAACTTCCCTAGGCAATTTACTCCAGTGCTTCACCACTCTGACGGTTAGGAAGTTTTTTTTAATGTCCAACCAAAACCTCCCTAGTTGCAATTTAAGCCCACTGCTTCTCATCCTATCCTCAGAGGTTAAGAAAAAATAATTTTTCCTCTGTCTTCCTTGTAACAACCTTTTATGTACTTGAAAACTGTTATGTCCTCTCTGTCTTCTCTTTTCTAAACAAACCCAATTTTTTCAATCTTCCTTCATAGGTCATGTTTTCTAGACCTTTAACCATTTTTGTCACTCTTCTCTAGACTCTCTCCAATTTGTCCACATCCTTCCTGAAATGTGGCACCCAGAACTGGACACAATACTTCAGTTGAGTCCTAATCAGCACAGAGTAGAGTGGAAGAATTACTTCTAGCAGGAAGACAGGATTAATGCAATCTCTAGGAGATATTAGGAACTTCAAAGGACTTTCTAGGACAATATATGTAAAGTGGATTTCCTAGGAAATACTCGGGGGTGAGAGAAATGCAAATGACCCACTCTGAATCCATTCTTTTGAAGCTACCCCTTGAGTAGAGATACCTATTGTCTGAATACCTGCTCCTGAATACTCCAGTTCAAAGACCTCCAAACCATATAAAAGGATGGACACTTTCATGAGTGCTCTCATTCTGAGCAAAGAGTGTGATGAACTTGAAACCACAAAGCAGGGGAGGTGTTTTAAAGGATTAGTCCTGCCAGAGACCACCTTGGAGGGGGTGATCTCTGGTAAGCTTATTAGCATGCATGCAGATACTTCTATTGCTTTTAATATTTTTGCTGCAATGCTTTTACCTTAAGAATAAAATATGCTTGTTTAGAAGAACTGTGTGGTAGCTGAACTGTGGGCAGTTACACTTGGTCTCTGAAGAGAAAGCAAGCAGACTTATTTAGGCTGACTATGTTTTGTTTATAGAGGTAAGTGGTAGGGACCACTTCCCCTCAGCCTCACAGAGCTCAAAGTACTTCAAGCTACTGAATGCTTGAAGGGCAAAAAGTATAAGCATTCATTACACACTGCCTTTCAGCCAATGATAGCCAAGTATTCTACAAATGCTCTCTGTATACCAGAGGTGGATTACAGTTTTGTGGGTCCCTGGTCCAGAGCAATTGGGGGGCCCCTCCCCACTTCTTTCATCTGCAGTCCACGCCCTCCCCGCCCAGTGATCCTACCAGGAAGCGGGGTCGGGACATGGGGGCTTTCCCCGCTCCCCAGCAAAAACACTGGGCAGGCGGACTGGGTCGGGGCGTACCCATTTTTCCGGGGCCACCCCAGTTGGCTGGGGCCCTTGGGCATGCGCTCCGTTGGCCCAGTGGCTAATCCGCCACTGCTCTATACACAGACTGATGTTTTCAAAGCTGCCTAAGGGTTATGGACATTATAGCTAATAGGCACTGGGTGCCCAAATTTGCTATGGCGCTTTGAAAAACTTCCACCGTATTGTATAAATCACCCATTTGCCCACTAAAATGCAGCCATCTCTGAGGAAGAACGTGGCAGCAGTCAAAAGCACAAAGCAATGCTATGCAGTGCCAGAGGTACATGGGGAAGCTTGCACAGCTGTTGCCTGCACTGTACATTAACAGAAGACCTCAGGATCCAGAGAGGTTAGCCTGGCGCCTTTCACAAGTGCCAAAACTCACTTTAAACAAAATATCCCCCCTTGCAAGAAAAGCAGTTTTTCCTGAACAGGAAGAGCAGAGGGAAAAGGTTAGACAGCAGAAACAAGAGGGGACAGAGTTCTTAAACTAAATCTGCAGCAGCCCAGCCCTCTCAGTGCTGAAAGGGGTGGCCAAATCACAGAAACCCCAGATTTGATTTTATTAGTTGCCCTTTTGCCCCCTCCCTTCTGCCCAATGTATTAGATTTGAGTGTGACATCATCAGGCCAAGTCATTCACTAGTAGAGTCAGGGGAAAATTAACGTCCCCCCTCCCTCCATGGCAATCTAAGCCAAATCAGAAATCAAGGAGTGCCTCTGATGTCATAATGAAGTAGGCGTGGGATGCCAGTTTTATTACCAGATCTTCCCCAGGGTGATGTCATTAAGGGCTGTAAGATGAGACAAAATGCAGCAATTCCATTTATTCAGCACCGTCTGGACTTGACTAGTGGTCAAATGCTGCTAATAACATTTCCTCTCGCTGAACATGGTTCAGTGCTCCAATGCCACTGGCACCCGTTAATGCAAGTGAGCTTTAGTCAGAGCCATTCAGCAGAGAGGTTTACAGAGAGTAGCCTCTCCTTTGATCAGAACACCCCCACCAGCCCCAGCTCCCCCCATGTTAGTTAGGAGGTGCATCAGACGGGTGGATGGGAGGAAGGGGAGGAGGGGAGAAACAGACTGTCAGCATTATTAGTCAAGATCCCCAGCCACTACACCCCTGAGCGCAGGGAAAGCAGACACAAAAAGTGTGATCGAGCAAGAACCTGAATTATCCCCATTCATATTCAAATACTAAATTACATCACAATTTGCAGACACCGCTGCTCTCATCAGGTTGGCAAATCCTTGTCCTCTTTTAGGGTTTTATACTGCCGCCCATCCCCTTGGTATCGGAGCATCTTCCACATAAAAATCAATAGCAAATTCCTAACTGGATTTTATTCTTTTTGTCACCTCTTGGCCTCTCACCAACAATACCCAGACAAAGTAACATTTACATAGCCCACAACCATCCTGAAAGGGTTCATATCCTTAGCCACAGAGTTTTTTTCTAATGAAGTAATGCTTCTCTCCTATGAATCACTGGTTGAATCTTTCCATCCACAGCCGCGTGAGTGAGGTCTCAAATGGATCTGAAATGGAACTGACAACCACCTGCTTGTGTAGTTTAATTAAATTTCTTAATAAAGCAATTGATTTTCCAACTCTCACCCCAACCCCACCCAATGCTGACTGTTTCTCCAAGCACAGTAAATCCCTTCTCTTCTTGAACCCACCGATGGTGAAGTGACCAGAATATTAATGTACAATTCCCGCCTCACTGCAGGATTGCCAAAGTTCTCATGCAGAGGCAGTCGATCCTTGGAGCATGCATGCATGTTATACCAGTTTCTGAGGAGTGCTGTGCCAGAAGAAAGGTGGGGGCAGGTCCGGACTCAAAAGGTGCAGCCAACCCAATCCAACCACCCCTCTTTAGGGAACACTGGTCCCTGATGAGACATCTTCCCTCCAGCATATCTCAATCCAGAAGACAGGGCATATTGCAGTGCAGGGCTGAAGACAGGGAGGAATCAACATGGAGACCCAGGTGACATTATGTAGAGAAGTGACTTGGTGCCTGGTAGGTGGGTATCAGCACAAGGCAGCTGCTGTGTATGTCTGCAAGGAGGGGCGGGGGAAGAGAGCAGAAAGGGAAGTGGTACTTCTGTGGGGAGGCGAAAGGAGGGAGTTTACTCAGGTCACGTGCATTTGACAAAGTGGGTATTCATCCAAAAGATCTTATGCTCCAATATGTCTGTTAGTCTATAAGGTGCCACAGGACTCTGTCGGTTTTTACAGATCCAGACTAACACGACTACCCCTCTGGTACTCAGGTCATGTCCTTCATTTCAGGCTCCTCAGAACACATATACTCATCCTGAGGCTCCAAAGGTTGAATACTGAGATTTCAGGTTGAAAAGTCCACATAGGCTTGGCAGGGAGTAGGTCCATCATTCCCACCTCACGCGTGAGTGACCAGTACACAGTGTCTGGCCTGTATACGGTCTCTGCATCTTGTGCATGCATGGAATCTAAGGCAGTAGCAATCTGCTCCTGGCATGATGAAAATTCACAGCATGTACACTGCACTTTCGAGGAACAGGAATTTGCAAGAGATCCCTTCTTACAATGTAACCTGGTCCCTGAGCAAGAGTACCCAGTGGGGTTTGGTGCTGTGAGAGTCCAGAGATTCCCTTCGTGCTATGCGGCCAGGTTTGCTCTATTTCCCTCCCCTCTCCCCCACGCATGTATCTATGCACACCCACATTACACTCCAGAACTCTATGCAAGGGTCCACTAGTGTTATTTGTATTGCAGTAGCACCTAGAGAACCAAGCTGAGATTAGGGCCCCATTCTTCTAGGCACTGTACATTGGGGTGGGGGGAGTGAGGCACAGAAAGGTTGAGTGACTTACCCCCCAAGGGGGGAGGGATAGCTCAGTGGTTTGAGCATTGGCCTGATAAACCCAGGTTGTGAGTTCAATCCTTGAGGGGGCCGCTTAGGGATCTGGGGCAAAATCAGTACTTGGTCCTGCTAGTCATAGAATCTCAGGGTTGGAAGGGACCTCAGGAGGTCATCTAGTCCAACCCCCTGCTCAAAGCAGGTGAAGGCAGCAGGCAGGACTAAATGACTTTTTGGGGTCCCTTCCAGTTCTATGAAATAGGTATATCTTTCTCTCTCTCTCTCCCTCTCTCTCTATATATATGGACACACACACAGAGTGAATCTGTGGTAGAACCAGGAACTGAACCAACATCCCCTGAGTCTCAGTCTGATGCCTCAAGCACAAGACCATCTTTCCACCAGCTGGGACAGAACCATAGCAGACTCTTGCACAACCGTATGATCGCACAGGAACAAAGGTTTCAGGGATATTTTTCTTACCAGGTCTTTATTGACGAATCCCCAGATTCCAGCTGCCACTTCACAAGCAAACAGGATCACCAGGCAAGTGAAGAACTGTGAAGACAGATTAGGAGAGGGACATTAAGAGGCTTGACTACAGGGCAGAGAAAGGGGCTTTGGAGAGGGCAGCTCACAGTTCCACTGGATGAAGAATAGGGCAGAATTGTCCCACCAGGGAAAAAATATGGTTCAACTGATGGGGATAGCAACATGGCTTCAATGGCTCAAGGAATCTGTGGCAAAAACATTCTACATGCATGGTACTGAGAGAGACCCTTGAGCAATTCCACTCTGGGAACAATTCAGGCTAGTCTGGGTTGGGGAGAGATTATCACAGACCTGTCTGTCAATCAGAACAAGAGAAAAGGGGGGCTCTATGGAAAAAAGGATCTTCCTGGGCTTACAGGGCACGCTGTGCGAGCTTCCTGCTTTGACACAAGCCATTCTAGCTTTGCCAGTGTGGGGATAACAGCATGTACCAGCCGCTGAGGAGCAGAAGTGCGTCAGGCTGTGATTTATGGAGGGTTCTCTTGGCAGCTGCAGCCCTGCAAAGCTACTGCAGTTTTTTGCATAAATATGAACACACATGGTTCTCACAGCCTCACCCTATTAGCACTTAACCCGAATACTCCACTCCTGCCAAGCCAGAATCTCCCTCTACAAGATTAATAGATTCCAATGCCAGAAGGGACCCACTGTGATCATCTAGTCTGACCTGCACAACACAGCCCGTAGAACTTCCCCAAAATAATTCCTAGAACACGTCTTTTAGAGAGACGTCGAGCCTTGATTTAAAAATTGCCCATGGTGGAGAATCCACCCTGACCCTTGGTAAATGTATGCCTTATTTCCAGTCTGAATTTCGTCTCACTTCAAGTTCCAGCCATTGAATCATGGTGTACCTTTCTGTATCTGACTGAAGAGCCCATTATCAAAGATTTGTTTCCCATGCAGGTATTTAGAGACGGTAATCAAGTCCCCTTTAACCTGCTCTTTGTTAAGATAAATAGTGATAGGCTCCAGGAGCTCAATCTATAAGGCAGGTTTTCTAATCATTCTTGTGGCTCTTCTCTGAACTCTCTCCAATTTAGCAACACCCTTCTTCAACTGTTGACAACAGAACTGGACACAATATTCCAGCAGCGGTTGCACCAGTGCCAAACACAGACATAAAAACTCAAGATTCCTCTGTTTATGCATCCAAAGATAGTATTAACCCTTTTGAGCATAACGTCTCCCTGGGAACTCCTGTTCCACCACCGCGAGGGACAGAACTTTGGGTTCCCAGGAGGACTTGAGGGTTAATTTTCTATTCTGGCTTTGGGAGACTAATGAAAGAAGAAAGAGAAGCTAAATCACACTGGTCCAAGTTAAGTGTTCCTACTCCATTCCTGTGGGGATAGCATAGGGTGGAGAGTCCTCTGAGCATTTCCCACAGCCAGTCCTGCTACACCATTCCCTAGACCAACTCTTTTCTGGGAAAGGCTGATGTCCTAGTTGTCTGGCAGCCAACTTCTTGAAAGCTGAAAGGGAAGAGGTGGATGTGCAGATGAAAGAAGACATCATAAAAGGGAGCACCATATTATTGGCAATTGGGATTTCTTTCCAAGTTTCACTCACTCACACACATGCGCAATGATCCTAGGCAGTCAGGAAAAAGGAGTTTTTAAACTGTACTTGTAACAAAATTATTCGGTTTTTGTGGCTTCTGATCTGGAAGGTCAGAGCCTAGACTCCAACATATAAAACGAAAGGGATTACATGAAGTAGAAGTGGCGCTCTTTACCAGAGAAAACTTTAGGCATTTGTAGCCAGTGACTGCGGTTTCAATTGTAACTTAATCCAAACAGTTAGGGCAAGGCTGCTGTAATTCCCAGACTGGACACTAGGTTTCACTCTTGCAGTTGGTATCCTCTGGTGAGAAAAAGGTGTTTATTTACATGTCTTTGGAAAGCTGCACTTTTAATCATTTTTGCAAGTCAGTTATGAAACTCTTCCTATATAAAGGTAATGTTCTGAGACACCCCCTCCAGATTCCTGACCTGGCACTTGGTACTTCCACAGGAGCTTCCTTCCACACAGAACCCAGGCCAGATTTCACACAGAGCCTAGTGCAAGCAGGAGCAGGATTTAAACTCCTCATACTGAAAACATGAGCAAAAAAGCTCCATTCAGGCACATGCTATCAAGGCTCAGTGCCTTGACTTAAAGTTCTCCCCAGTAACATGGAATTCACACAGTCTATTCCTTATCCTTCTCCACAACCGAGATCCTTACTACATTTTCCCTTATAGCAAAAGCCACATTGCTAGGGTCCAGCTAGAAAGCTTGCCCTTCCATTAACAGGAGCCCCTGAAATCTTTTGAAGGTCACATGACTGCAAAACAAGGAGTGCTTTATTTCTTGCCGTCCAAGAAGCTATCCAGCATCTCTAGAAGCAAAGCTCACAATGCATATGGTGTGCGCATTTAGTACCAACACCTTCTCTGTGTTATTCTCTTCTTGAATCTCCATTCAAATAGTCATTTCCTTATATATCTTCCTATGCTCCCTAAAGTTACATCCGCGGAGATGGAAGCAGCACAGAACCTTCAAGGTGTGCTAGGGGGAGGAAACCTTCCTCCTACCAGCCACATAGTGAGAATAGCATCTGTGGCATTAGAACATATTCTCAATAGATCACTTCCGTGGTTCCTAGTCTTTAGCGCCTGTTTCCAGTCTGGCTTTTGTGGACAATTTAAATGCCACTGACTGCCTTGTATTACTCCTGTGTGATGAACATTTTCTTCTGAACAGCCATTATCCTCGGCCACATGGGGAGCTAGGTCACAGAGAGGAAATAAATACCTGGTGGGTTAAAACACTTTGCCTTGAAAGCTCCATGCCTTAGTGCACAGTAGCATCAGTTTCCTCATGTAACCACAGCTTATCAGGTGTCATTCACAAGGTGCCTCCAGCCGTCCCTTGGCAAGCAAAAGTGTGAGGGAGGGATGTAGTCAGCACTGCTAATCTCAGCAGTAGCAGTCAGTTTCATTATGAGGTCTCAAATATATTCTGTCATCTGCCCATTAAATCGCCTTCCAGACTTCAAAGGGAGGCAGGGTATTCAATTACTGTAGTTCCTTGGTTTTACAAGAACTTGCTGACAAAGTCTATAACCTGGTATTCCCCAGGTGCTCAGGATCTCACTCAGACAATCCCTGCCATATTTGCCACTTGGTTCTTCTCACCTTCGATTGTTATTAGTAATTATATCTAGCTCTTAGATAGCACTTTTCTTCGGGAGAGCTCAAAACATTCTACACAGGAGATGAGGATCATTATCACCCTTTTACAGATGGGAAACTGAGGCACGGGGAACAGAAATGACTTGGCTAAGTTCACCCATCAGGCTGGTGGCGGGAAACCTGAGTTCTATTCCTGGCTCCGAGTCCCAATGGGGTGCTCAATGCCCTAACTGGAGACAGCTGTGAAACATTTTCCCTTGGAAAGCCAAACAGACTGGAGTCTAGTCTAAGATTACAACCCAGCCTAGGACTAATTTTAAACAAATAAGCTCCCCCAAAGTAGAGGCTTTTGGGGTGCTGTGTTCTCTTTAAGGACATACACACAGAGATGGCAGCAGGAAGCTGGCTCATAAGGATAGGTTTCCTTGCCAGAATACAGAGGATGTACCATTGCAATGTGTTTTAATTCCAGGCAGTCCATGAACACACTGGAGCGCTGGAACTTCTCCAACCAGAGCCCTTTACAGCACTGGGATTCATTGCAGACAAACTTCCACCCAAAGCTCAGACCAAAACTTACAAGAGTCAAAGAAAGTTCAGAAATCGATAGTTCCCTCATTCACCTCTTATTTTTCAAATTTGTATGGCTCTGTAGTTCTGGATTCTGAAAGTACCAAAATGTCACAAGAATGAGCTGGAAATACCATGGAATAGTCTATTTTGAAAACTCAGGAAGCTGGACATATGATTAATCCAAACTTACTTCCCATGCCGAACACTAAGGTTGGCTAAGATTCCCTCTCTTTACTAGCAACACAATCATCTCCACTCTGCAATGGTTTAGTTTACCAGGGCTCCATTATGCAGGTTCCCCTGTTGATAGATACATACTGGACCGTATAAACTGAGGAACTGGCAACTGTTTACCACATATCTAAAGCACCTAGCCCAGTTTTAGGTGCTGAGTAGTCCCTGCTGGAATTCCATGGTTAATAGACAGAAAGCGATATGGTGGAGGTCAAGGTGAATGGGGACAACAGCATTGTGTGGGCTTGGAGTTTGTGCAAATGTTAATAGAACAGAACCTGCCCAGAGTCCTAACTGTTGGATTACGCTGATAATACTTGCTTGCTTGAATTACAAATTTCCCAGCATTTCATAGAATCATAGAATTTAAGATCAGAAGGGACCATTATGATCATCTAGTCTGACCTCCCGCAAGATGCAGGCAACAAAAGCTGACCCACCCACTCCTGAAATAATTCTCTCCCTTGGCTGTTGAAGTCCCCAAATCCTGATTTAAAGACTTCAAGTAGCAGATAATCCTCCAGAAAGCGAACCCTGCCCCATGCTGCGGAGGAAGGCGAAAAATCTCCAGGGCCACTGCCAATCTACCCTGGAGGAAAATTCCTTCCCGACCCCAAATATGGCGATCAGCTGAACCCCGAGCATGCGGGCAAGACTCTCCAGCCAGACACTCAGGAAAAAGACTTTCAATATCCCAACATTGACCCTCGGTACTGATTACCAGTGGTCGCACGTTATTGACCTATTGACTAAATCACGTTATCCTATCAAACCATTCCCTCCATAAACTTATCAAGCTTAATCTTAAAGCCAGAGAGGCCTCACTGTGGTGCTGTAGGAAGCTTTAGCCAAACACCTACTCAGGGCCACAGTACAGCCAGTTAACTCTTAAGGAACTGGGTTATCCACTTGAGGCAGAAACTGATTTCCAGGGTTTGGGCGGTTTGTAGGGGACGCTAGGTAAGAAAGAGAAGGGAGGTCTCTGTGGCTGCTTGAAGGCACTGTGTCCAGAGTGGGACAAATAAATGCAGCGAGTCCCAGCTGGCCTCATGCCCCTGTGACTTCTGGAATGAATCTTGTGTCCTGCTTCCTACACCCCTCCCATTCTACTGGTGGCTCCTGCCCCCTTCCCAAGACCAGGAATCAGCAAGAGGCTGGTGATGTTCATTAGCAGGAAACTTTCTGATAGTCCAGAACTGCACAGTGCAAACTCCAGAGCTGGCTGGAAAGCAAGGGAGACTGCTCCTCTTCTGATACTCACAAGGAATCTCACTTCCAAAAGACCAGGGGGTGTTAGAAAAACAGCGGTGCCCAGGGAGACTACATTCATCCTCCAAGAACACTGACGCTATTTATACCTTTAGTCCATGGGTCTCAAACTCAATTTACCTTAGGGCCAGTGCCAGTCCTCAAATCCTCCCCCAGTGGGCCAATGTCACTGAACATGGTGTTCAGAAAAGAAAATGTTTACATTGTCTTTTTTATTTTGAATTTCTTAGAAATAATAAACTGTCATACAACTTTATACAATTCTTGGCCAGTCAGAGAGTTTTTAGTGTTTGCCAGACACCTGGCAACGCTTCAGTTCTGTCAGTTTGTTGATGTTTGGCTTCAGTGACTGACAGTTGAAACCTTCAGGATTGCAGCAAGGTGTTCATCAGATAGTTGCGTTCGGTATTTTGACTTGTTTATATTCATTGTGGAAAAAAGTGACGCTGCCTCTATGGCCTGGCAACGAATGATGCTGCCTCCATGGCTGACTCTGCCCAGTGACTAGTTGAGGGTATCTCTGTCCCTCTCCCCCAGCTAATAGGGAGCTGCAGGGGTGGGTGGCGGGCGGGCGCAGGAGATGGGGGGGGAGAACAACGAGACATTGCCGGCAGCATGTCTGAATGTGTCTCTCCTCCGTGGGCCGCAGTGGGGAGGTTCTCGGGCCGCAGTGGGGAGGTTCTCAGGCCTCAGATGGCCAGTGGGCCGGGACTTTGAGACTCCTGCTTTAGTCAGTGTCCGAAAGATTAGCTCCCATCATCATCATAGACTATTAAAGATGTGAGAGAGCTAGTCTTATCCAGTGGCCAATGCAACATTCTTCCCCTACATGCTGTTCTCCAGTACTCCATTCAGTCCAGTTTTAAATGACTCCCACTACTTCCCGCAAACAAAATTTTAGATCTGTTAAGAGATGCCTGATACCATGTAGTGTTCAAGCATTTATGTCTCTTACCGTTCCCAGAAGGCACTGGGACTCCTGGATAGCACCATAGCATCCCAGGAAACCCACAAACATCATCACTGCACCAACAGCAATCAGGATGTAGATCCCTGCAAAAGGAGAGAGACGGGTAGGGCAAACATGTTAGTGAAGAGTCTTCACCAGAAACATTCTAGCATTTAACTAGACATTAGTTTGTAGTGGTAATGAAAATGGCCCATTTCCAACACTTGACAAGGAGATATAGGGAACTGTGGGTGGAGAAGGGGGGGAAGATAAGCATGGGGAAATAGTTTTACTTTGTGTAATGGCCCATCCACTCCAGTCCCTTATATCTCCTTGTCAAGTGCTGGAAATGGGCCATTTTCGTTACCACTACAAACAGTTATTTTTCTATCCTGCTGATAATAGCTCACCTTAACTGATCACTCTCCTTATAATGTGTATGGTAACACCCATTGTTTCATGTTCCCTGTGTATATATGTATCTTCCTTCTGTATTTTCCACTACATGCATCCAATGAAGTGAGCTGTAGCCCACGAAATCTTATGCTACAATAAATTTGTTAGTCTCTAAGGTGCCACAAGTACTCCTGTTCTTTTTGTGGATACAGACTAACATGGCTGCTACTCTGAAACCGGTCATTAGGTCAGTGTGGAGCACTTTGGAAAATCCAGCCCTCTCTGCAGTATTTATTTATTTCACTTTGGATTTTTGAGAACAAAAGAGATGGATATCCCAAGCTCTAAGCACCCTAATATGTTACTTAAATGAATCAGCAGCAATTATGCAATATAAAGCAGTAACTAAACTATGCTTCAGTAAGACATGCCGTTCAGTAAAACTCAGCCACCAGCATGGCTTTATCAAGAACAAGTCATGCCACACCAACCTAATTTCCTTCTTTGACAGGGTTACTGGCCTAAAATAAATAAAAAAGGTAATAATTGGAGATATACCAATCTCCTAGAACTGGAAGGGACCTTGAAAGGTAATTGAGTCCAGCCCCCTCTGCCTTCACTAGGCGAAGCAATTTTTTGCCCCAGATCCCTAAGTGGCCTCCTCAAGGATTGAACTCACAACCCTGGGTTTAGTAGGCCAATGCTCAAACCACTGAGCATCCCTCCCCCACCTAGTGGATGGTGGGGAAGCAGTACACATGATGCATCTTGATTTTAGTGGTGCTGCTGAGATAGTCCCACAGTACATTCTTAAACTTCTTGTCTAAATGAAATTACTATAAAGGTGGATGCACAACTGGTTGAAAACCCTACTCAAAGAGTAGTTATCAATGATTCACTGGGAGGATGTACCTAGTATGGACTCTCAGAGGTCCATCCTGGTCTCGTACTATTAAATATTTTAATTAATGACTTGGATAATGGAGTGGAGAGTATGCTTATAAAATCTGCTGATTGCAGATCTGGGAGGGCTTGCAAGCACTTTGGAGGACATGATTAAAATTAAAACAACCTTGAAAAATACAGAGAATTGGTCTGAAATCAACAAGATGAAATTAAATAAAGAGCAATGCAAAATACTTCACTTAGGAAGGGGAAAAAAAAATCAAATGCACAACTATAAAATAGGGAATAACTGTTTAGGCGGTAGAACAGCTGAAAAGGATCTGGGGATTACAGCGGATCACAAAATAAATGAATCCACAATGTGATGCAGTTGCAAAAAAGGCTTATATTCTGGGGTATATTAACAGGAATGTCATATGTAAGACACAGGAGACTATTGTCCTGCTTTATTCAGCATTGGTGAGGCCTCAGCTGGAGCACTGTGTCCAGTTCTGGGTGTAACACTTTAAGAAAGACGTGGATAAATTGGAGAGAGTTTAGAGGAGAGCAACGAAAATGATAAAAAGTTTAGAAAACCTGACCGATGAGAAATGGTTAACAAAACAGGGCATGTTTAGTCGGGGGGGGGGGAGGAGACGACTGAAGGGGGGCCTGATAACAGTCTTCAAACATGTTAAGGGCTGTTATGATGAGGATGATGATTAATGTTCGCTATGTCCACTGAAGATAGGACAAGTAATCTGCTTAAATCAGCAGCAAGGAAGATTTAGGTTAGGAATTAGGAAAAAGCTTTCTAACTATAAGGATAGTTAAATACTGGAATATATTTCTGAGGTAGGCTATGGAATCCCTGTCACTGGAGATTTAAGAACAGGTTAGACAAACACCTGTCACGGATGGTCTTGGTCCTGCCTCATCACTGGGGATATGGACTAGATCAGTGGTTCTCAAACTTATTTGATCAAGACCCCCCCCCTCCAGTTTGTATATGTAGTAGTTTACACACACACACACACACTCTCTCTCTCTCTCGGGCACCCAGCCAGCAGCCACCGCTCTCTGGCTGGCCAGCTCTAACGGTAGAGCGGTGGCCGCTGGCCGGGTGCCCAACTCTGAAGGCAGTGCTGCTGGCTAGTAGCAGCACTGAGTAAGGGTGGCAATACCACACCATCCAGAATTCTCCACTGCTGCTGGCGACGATACTGCCTTCAGAGCTGGGAGCCTGACCAGCAGCCGCTGCTCTCCAGCCACCCAGCTCTGAAAGTGCGCAGTAAGTTTCCTCTCCCCTCCCCCAAAATACATTCCACACACCCTAGTTTGAGAACCTCTGGACTAGATGACTTCTTGGGGCCCCTTACAGTCTTACATTTTTATCATTCTATGGCAGAGATCATATTGTGGGAGCAGCCTGAATGTTTGGACTCTCCTAACTTTAAGAGTGTTTAATGTCCCATTGTTAATGATGCATTTATGTAACAGATGTTGCTATGTACAGCCACCAGCAATTGGAGGAAACCAGCTGCAAGGGAAACAAAGGCAACAAGGGTTGTACTGAGGCAGTCTGGCACAGAAGGAAGTTTCACTCCATGAAACCCAATGTGGTTTGCAGTCAGTGACTCTGACTTCCTCATGGCAATGGGCTGGTAATGGTCACTGAAAGACAAAGTAATTAATTGTGGGAGGAAGCCAACTTTCTTCCCAACCACAACCTGTGAGCGTCAAGTATTCTGGTTACCATCAGAATCCACAGTGCTCACTCCTATAGTGTCAGCTTTGTAGTTCTTTAAGGATGGGGCTTTTAAGTTCTTTGATGTAGGGTCTGTATTTATACAGCACCTTGCACAATGGGATCCTGGTCCATGACCGGGGCTCTATGTGCTACTGCGATAGAAACAACACTCTTTCAGTATCCCCTCCATCCTCTTTCCTCCACACCTGAGTACTCTGCATCCATCAGGCTGGTTGGGGCCCATTGAGAACTACCCCATTCCCCCACAACCAGGAAGACTTAGTGTGTTGCCCCTGAAGCGCTTCCAGGACCTGCCAACCCTGGTGGCAGTCTGCTTTACACTCTAACACAGAAAAACTAAGTGGTCACAGAGACTTGTCAACTGGAGCAGGAGTCAGGAAGGGGCAAGAGAAACGCCTGGTGGCAAGAACGCTTGTGGCAGTTGTAAACCAAGGAAGATTTGGGGCCAATAGTTAGAATTTTGTGAGCCTGAGAGTTTGTTCCAATTCAGACATCAGCTCAGCTGCCACAGGTCAAGTGGTGAATGATTCTTGCAAAGGGAGTAACAGACAGAGGGGATCACTAGCCACAGCAGATTGGTAGGAGGCCAATGAGATGGGGAAGTAGTGTCTTGGTGTGCGCATGGGGAGGAGGGTACATACAGAGGGGTGAGGGGAAGGCATTAACACAATCTTGTCAGATGAAGATTAGCAGGAGGCCAGGATACAACTCCACAGACACAGACTGATGACAGACTACCATTAAATCAGGAGAAGAGAGCTATCATGACAAATGGACACAGGGGATAAAGCTACACACAGCACACTAACTACCTTTGACAAAGTGAAGGGCTCTGGACTCCCCCTCATCCCTCTGCATGTGCTTTGACAACTCAGGTATTATTGAACTGGACTAATTGAAGGGACAGAGGGAAGGTTTTTAAAGACAGACAAGCTGACTGGAGAAATTCCTTTCTGTAACGGATCTCGCTAAATCCAGTCTCGCTGCCCTCAGAGTCAAAACTTCAATGAGGGAGGGGAAAAAAAAAAAGACCTTGTATCTCCCTTTGTAGAAAAAGCGGGGGAGCAGCTTGTGCTGTAGGCGATGTTAGATGTTTTTGTGGAGACAAACTCCACTAAATCCTTATATTAAGAGAATTGGAAATAAAGATGGATTAGAGGAGGAAGATGTGTCAATGAGGGGAGAAGGAAGGGAAGAGGGTAACTCTCCCATTAACAAAAATCCTAGCAAGTGTTGTGGGCATGTTGGGAGGGAATAACTGGGGGAGGTTTCTCGTTAATATACACTGGACTGTGGTCAAGGCAGTGTGTCATTCAGGACTAGAACTGAGTACTTTTTTTGACGAAGAGATTTGTTTTTGTCAAAAGAATACAATTTTTGGTGTTCTGCAACTTTTCACAAGTTTGTGTTGAATTCAATTAGGGTGACCAGATGTCCCATTTTTAAAGGGACAGTCCCGTTTTTTGGGACTTTTTTCTTATATAGGCGCCTATTACCCCTCTCCCCTTGTCCTGTTTTTTCCACAGTTGCTTTCTGGTCACCCTAAATTCAATGAATAGTTTTGGCTGAGGGGAAAACCCCACTTCTTTTAGAAGTCAACATGCTGACATTTCAAAATTTGGCCAATTTTAAAAATATACGGGTGAAACAAACCCAAACATGGCCAAATCAAAACATGAAAGAGAAAAAAAAACCAAACCCAACAACAACAACAACAACAACAACAAAAAACCCTGCTTAAATATTTGGCTTTGAGTTGTCAAACATTTCGGTCAATTTGAAATTATGTTTTTCAGGATTTTTGTTTGACAAAAAAAAACCCACCAACTGTTTTGGCTTGAAGCAAACTGGATTCCTTCCCCCACCCGCCACATGTTTCAGAATCAGTTCTGTCCCCAAACAAACAAAAAAATCCATTCAGTTTGCTCAGCTCTGTTTGGGACAGAGTGCAGATGCAAAGCCAGGAGGAGAGTTCTCCCATTTTCAGTGGGAGCATGAGGGAGAATTCCCCCCACTCACAGAGATTTAAGGACTGGCCAGGGCAGACACCCAGGAGTTTGCCAGAGGAAGCTTGTTGTGTGGCTGCTGCTCAGCACTCTCAGTCCTGCCCAGAAGCATGGGCAGACAGACAGACAGCAGAGACAGAACCTCTGCTTTCTCTGCCACTCTCCCTAAAGAGCTGTCTGTAGATAATGTTTTTGCGGCTAGGGTAGGAGGTTCCCTTTAGCATACTGATTATTTCCTTGAATGAAAACGGGATGCCAGAGTCTGCCTGTAATGTACTCTAGGCCTAGTCCCTGAAAAAAGAAATACCCGAACTGGATTCTAGCCCACTGGAAAGGAATCTGGAATTGGATGCAGCCCCACTTCCAAATTCTGTATCAATTCATGGTAGGGGAGAAAATGCAGGCACCGGAGAAGCTGGATTTTCAATACAACAGACCCCACGTCCTACTTGGAGCTTCCTAACTGAAGTCCAGAGGATGGAAGTTGTTCCTCAGAGGAAGTGAGGGCGGATAGCCTAACGGGGAAAGCATTGGGTTGGCTGGACTGCACTCCGAAAGCGACACAAAGACTGAAAGGCTTTTGGGACTCAAGCCAGTTTCTTTCTAAGACACAAACAAATGGCCTTTATTAGAGCCAGAGCAATGAAAGCTACTGGAAGCCAACAGAGTGGGATGCTTCTCTACAGTTTATTTAAACAACAACAAAAAAAATTATCAGACAATACACTCTTGTACCCTGGAGACTCCACAGTGACCAAGTTAGCAGCTTTCCTGAGGGAAAGGCAGTGCCAAAAGTTCAAGAATCAAGCCACTGAGTCACTTGGGGGAGGAGGGGGGGTGTCCTTGCATATTTTCCTCAAACCCAATCTGAGGGTCTGAAGCCCATCTCAAAGGGGCCGGGGGAGAAAGGGTGGCCCTCTCTCCAGACCAGGGGCTATGCAGTCAAGAGAATTCCCTTTGCAGTGTGCTCTGCAGCCTGACCTGGAATGAGCAGCCTTTCCTAAGGAAAGGGCTGACACATTAACAGTGTACCTATCCTGGCAGAAAATAGCAATAAAGTGGACACACTTAACCCTGGCCTCTCGGAGTGGGAAACACATGTACATTTTGAGCAGCACACTTCAAATCAGGCAGAATGCCCCTGTTCTACCAGGGAAACTCCCATTACTTTCAGGTCACCTTCCCATATTTATTCTAGTCTCCCCATTCAGATATGGCAGAGACTGGGTTCTCATGTTTTGTCTTTACGGTTTCAGGTCGTGAACTCTTCATAACAGGGTTTGTATCCTATTGGAAGTTGTATAAAGCCCCACGCATCTTTATAGCGCTATACAGTACTGCAATACTAATAGTTACCGTTCAGCGTAAGCTACATTTAGATAATGGTTTTGTCTGCCTTTCACATTTAATTTCTCAGCATGGGTTCTGCCTTTTCCGTGATTAACAAAAATTATTAGTTCCTTACTTTCTTTTTGTTTTTTTTAATTAAAGATTCTGATTAAAGATGTTTAGAACAAACAGAACCCCAGTGCCCAAAGCATTTTTTCCATTTGAAGACTATAACCCTGTGAGAAGTCAGAGCTGCATTAGTAACAATAGCCAGCAAATAGCTCATTATTGTTTGCAATTTCAACCAATTCTCTACCCTCCGCTTCTAGGCATTATTATGGCCCTTGTTAGCAGTAGCGTAGGATCCTAGGGCATAGTTCTCAGACAATATAGGAATTAGGACAGTGCAAAGAACCTAGACTGATTAGGCTACCAGCAGGATTTCCTCTCTGAAAGGAGGCTGGGTGGTGATGGTGGTGGGGAGACTGCAGAGCAGAACAGGAACCCCAAACCAACATTATCCATATAATGATTTGCTTGCACCACTTAGGGAATCAAAGCCACACTGTAGCTCTAGCTTCTCTTCTCAGCTGCAGAAATGATACTGAGAAATTCAGAATCTAGTCTCTATGAGAGCAAAGAGTACAGAACCAAAAAGTGGGCCTGATGTGGCTCTCCTGGACTGAGCTCTTCTAAGATTCCTGGGGTAGATGTGACGAGACATACCCTGGTATCTGAGGAATGTCTGAGAGGAAGTCATTCCAGATGTTGTTCTGGACAAGTTATCTCCCTTTCCTCCCCCCCAGTGGTGGGTGCTGTATAGGCCCAGAATGCTGTACCTCTTGCTGTCAGTGCAGCCTTTGCTGGATTCAGCTTTGCGATACACTCATGTCAGAGGGAAGAGATCTGCATCTCCCCAGGAGGGGCAGGATGACAGATACGACTCACTCTTCTTATGTTTGAGCATAGGATTCCTCCTAACCTCACATAAGGGGACAACACAAACACGTCATCTGCCCTTTTCTATGCCCCCACCATCTGGTGAGGATTTTCAGATGCTTGCAAAGGCCTCTTCAGGCAAACAGCTGCACGACATGAGACACAGGACAAACAGTGCTTGGTGCGTGCAGGGAACAAGCTAGTTTCAAGCCACAGAGACCACCCAAGGCTGCAACCACGTGGAAAGGCAGGACAGACTGGGACAAGGCTCTGGAAATGGGTAATGAGATATAGCACTGTCAAGAGCAAAGGGCTCCTATGCAAGAAAGAATTTTTGGGGGTGGGGGTGTCAGTCTAGCTACTACTAGGCCCTTATCAGAAAGCACAACATATCTACAATGAAGCTGGGGGTGCAATTTCTAGCCTTGGTAGATACATCAGTGCTAGCTCTGATCTAGAAGTTAGAGCGCTGAAAACACAAGCGTAGCTGTGGCAGCGCGTGTAGGTAGCTGCCTGCTTGTGTAAATACCTGGGGTCTCAGACACTGTTATACTCTGGGCTGCTAACCTGTCCCCCTGCTCACGCTGCTGCAGCTAGACTTCTATTTTTAGCACACAAGCTTGAGTGGAGCTAGCAGGGGTATGTCTACTTGAGCTGGAAGTTACACCTCCTGCTCCAGTGTAGATGCACCTTAAAAGGTTGTCTCACCAGGTCAGATATGAGGCATGATACTAGTTGTTTGAGGATGCCCACGCCAGTGCTTGGTCTATGGTTAAACAGACAACTCTGGTCTGCAGGGCTGTCAGTCAATCCAGCATCTTTTGTCTGCACTAAACTCACTTTAAAAAGTGATGCCTTTTTTTTTTTAAATTGGCCTTGATGAAACACAGAGGAACCGAGGCCAGCACATTCCTGGTGGAATGACTCATGCACCTAGGGATCCTAGAACTAGAGGACCCTCCTTCCCCCCACCCAATAGCTCAGTCTTGCTCACACAAGCAAGCACTACAATGTGCAACATACTATGGGCTCTCTCAGTCAATGTCCTCTGCTCCCCTCCCCACTCCTCCTTTTGATTCTCTCTCTCTCAGCAGCTTTAACTTGTTTAGCTAATGGAATACAGTCTCTTCCACCCAGGTTGCCATGGCAATGTTTCCAAAAAAACCCAGCACCAAGGCATTCTCCACAGGAAGCCTGGGACACATTCCAAGTCCTGTCTGCCCGAGTGCTCGCCCCTTCCCCTGGGGATGCCCTTTAAAAAGAGGGCAAGAAAAGAGGCACTCTGGCATAGGAATTCCTGGCCAGGGTCCACACTTATTTACTCCCAAAGGAAAAAGGGAGTTCTAGCCTCGCTCCTTCCTCAGGACCAGCTCCCAGGGACCATCTGTCTAAGTCTTTTAGACATCTGCAATACCCCGAGGCACGGGTTGGCGGTGCACACCCTGCCTTGCCTCCTGCCACCGTGTTGCGTAGAGTAGAGGGACCTGGTTCGGGAAAGAGGCAAGGGAGGAGTCATCTCCACTTGTGGAGTATTGTATAAGTATTGTGGAGGAGCTGCACAACCAAGAGGCCCTGGGCTGAAGGCACTCCCTCATGTACAGAGGGAGGAAGAGAGCCCCATAGCAGTGGGCTAGGAGGAGTCCTGTTTGGAAGAACAAGAGGGCAACAGTAATGTTTCCTTTAAAGCTAAGGGGAAGGCACTACAGGGAGCAGGAACTCTCTTCACACACAAAGGAGGGGTAGCAGTCCCAGTTTAGACAGAGGAAGAGACAGGGAGGGAGAGTCTCCCCTGTTGGTATGCATACTTCCACCTTTTCATGTTCTCTATATGTATAAATATCCCCTGTCTGTGTGTTCCATTCTATGCATCCGAAGAAGTGAGCTGCAGCTCACGAAAGCTCATGCTAAAATAAATTTGTTAGTCTTTAAGGTGCCACAAGTACTCCTAGTTTTTTTTGCGGATACAGACTAACCCGGCTGCTACTCTGAAACCTGTCATGTTATTTTTGTTGTGCTTCCCAGGGGAATTAGCCAAGCCAGCCACTCTTTCAGTCTCTGGGTTATATTTGATTTGTGTTCTTCCATGGTGGTGGTGGGTGATGTTTTGCGACGCCCACTTTTTTTTTGGCGGGGGGGTGTCTTTTCTATCCAATTCCACCACCATCAGCACGTCTGGCCCCTCCTCCTTCTCTTTTCCCTTTCCTGAGAGCAGAGCTGCTGCTGAGTGGTCACTAATGACTTCCAGATGCAGCAGCAGCACAAGCCAGAGAGCAGAGCCCCAGAAACACTCCCAGGGATCCTGCATCAGAAGACGTGCAGGGAGAGATAAAAACAGTGCATACAGCCTGTTTGTGGGGAAGGATGAAGGGAGCGGGATGCACATTACCCACCTTCCTCATGAAAGGAAGAACAAAGCACCCACCCCAAATACTTCCCTAGCTCCCAACGCAGCCAGATTCCACACTCAGGTTTTTTCCATCCTGCCTCTTGGGTAGTGCAGAAAGAGGAGGAGGGTTTAAGCTTATTCCGTGAAGTGCATGCATAACAAAGAGGAGCCAGGAACATGGCCTGCAGCACCAGGACTAAAGCGCTGGCTGCACACCTCTATAATCAGAACAGATCATCATGCAAGCTTCACAGATGGAAGATCCAGTCTGTAAAACACCCACTGGACCAGTCTCTGCTGGCTAGAACTACAAAGCGGGTGGGTGTTGGTACATATTCTGAGGTTGTCCCCATTGTGGATGATGCCCAGATCCAGTCTGGAGGCTTAGCTGGTGCCTCAATACACAGCAGATTTTGAAATAAACAAACCAACAGCTTAAAAACAACGGGAGCTTTACATTAAGCAGCTGGCAGCCTCACAAAGCAGAAAGGACACAAACGACCCGTGCAGCATCCCCAACGGCAGACACAACTGGTGGGAAAGGATCAGAGAAAAATAAAAGTGGTTCGAGAGGAATTAATGCCGGGCAGCTCTTAAACAAAATGGATAAAGGAGCAGTTTAGGACTCCTCACTTTTGGAGAGCCTCTATTATCTGCGCCTCCAATTTGAGAGCCTGAATTACTGCAGCTGTAGAGGGGATTCTAAAAGAAGCTACTAGTCTGATTGTACCTCCCCTTCCTCCCTTCCAGCAGCGGGACTAGGGGGAAGCACTCCCAGCAGGATTCCATGCTCCTTCCTCCCTTGGCACTTGGAGCACTGAATGCCTGGTTCATCTTCAGACTGCTTGTGTAGTTATGCCACCTCTGAGAAAAAAGCCCGAAGTTCCTTCCCACCCATCCCCTTTTCCTGAAGTGACCAGCAGCTGCACAGATGCAAAAATAAAACATAAGAATGGCCACAGAGGGTCAGACCAACAGTCCATCTAGCCCAGTATCCAGTCTTCTGACATTGTCAGATGCTTCTGGTTGTCAGAGGCTTAGAGACACCCGGAGCATGGGGTTGTGTCACTGACCATCTTGGCTAGTAGCCAAGTATCCTCCAGGAACTCATCTAATTCTTTCTTTAACCCAGTTACACTTTTGGGCTTCATAACACCCGCAGTGATGAGTTTCACAGGTTGACTGTGTGTTATGTGAAGAAGTTCTTCCTTGTATTTGTTTTAAACCTGCTACCTATTAATTTCATGAGGTGATGCCTCTTTCTTGTATTATGTGAAGGGGTAAATAACACTCCCTGTTCACTTTCTCCATTCTATTCACAGTTTAATAGGCCTCCATCATAGCCCCACTTCGTAACCTCTTTTCTAAGATGAGCAGTCCCTGTCTTTTTACTCTCTCCTCATATGGAAGCCATTCCATACCCTCATTTTTGTTACCCTTCTCCATACATTTTCTAATCCTAATATGCACCGTTTTTGAGATGGGGCAACCAGAACTGCATGCAGTATTCAAGGGGTGGTCATACCATGGACTCATATTGTGGCGTTATATTTTCTTTTAATATCTATCCCTTTCCTAATGGTTCCTAACATTGTTAGCTTTTTTGACTGCCACTGCACATTGAGCGGATGTTTTCAGAGAACTATCCATGATGACTGTAAGATCTCTTTCTTGAGTGGTAACAGCTAATTTAGACCCCATCATTTTATATGTATAGTTGGGATTATGTTTCCCGAGTTGCATTACTTTGCAATTACCAACATTGAATTTCATCGGCCATTTTGTTGCCCAATCACCCAGTTTAGTGAGATCCCTTTGTGACTCTTCACAGTCAGCTTTGGACTGAACTCTCGAGTAATTCTGCATCATCTGCAGGTTTTGCCACCTTACTGTTCACCCCCTTTTCCAGATAATTTATCAATACGTTGAAGGAATGCCCAAGGATATTTACCTCTCTCCACTTTGAAAACAGACCATTTATTCCTACCCTTTGCTTCCTACCTTTTAACCAGTTACTGATCCATGAGAATACTGTCCCTCTTATCTCATGACTGTTTACTTTGCTTAAGAGCCTTTGGTGAGGGACCTTGTCAAAGGGTTTTTGAAAGTCCAAGTAAACTATATCCACTGGAACGCCCTTATCCACGTTTGTTGACTTGCAAAGAATTCTAATAGACGAGTGAGGCATTATTTCCCTTTACAAGAGCTGTGTCCATCTTCCCCAACGTATCACGTTCATCTATGTGTAAAGATTTTGTTCTTTACCACAGTTTCAACCAATTTGCCCAGTATTGAAGTTAGGTTTACCAACCTGTAACTGCCAGGGTTGCCTCTGCAGCCTTATTTAAAAGGCTGTCTGCCAACAGGTTCCCTTTTATATTTTTAGCCCTGACCAGATTCAGCTAGGTTTCTCTAAAAGCAGCAAAGAGTCCTGTGGCACCTTATAGACTAACAGACGTATTGGAGCATGAGCTTTCACCCACAAAAGCTCATGCTCCAATATAGCTGTTAGTCTACAAGGTGCCACAGGACTCTCTACTGCTTTTACAGATCCAGACTAACACGGCTACCCCATTATACTAGATTTCTCTGATTATTAGTTACTTGTCAGGATTCTTGTTTCCTCTTCTACTAGAATGAGAAGTACAGAGAGACTATAAAACAAAGTCTTGACACTCAGAAGTTTGACCTGTTTGATTTGGTCTGCCTGTCCCTCGTACACAACTAGAAATATCCCTATAGGTCTTCAGGCTGTAGCACTACTTCTATTAATACTTTGCTCTGACACTCAGGAGATACAAGTTGGCCATGGGGAGTGTTAAATGGATACATAGCCAACACCCTAGGTTGTCAGTCTGAATCCAGCCCAGGTCAGTGCTGACGGAGTTATGTAGTGGCCAATGTGAAATTACTATTGTAGTTTCTGATCAGTATGAACTGTGTTCATTAGCATCCATACTGTGAGATTGCACAGAAAAACCAGCGACTGAACTGGTGAGGGAGGAAACATGCCCTGCTGCTAAATATGCCAAACTTTAGGCTACCATTTTCAAAAGATGACTACTGATTTCTGGGTGCCCAACTTCACACACATTAAAAGGAGCTTGATTTTTCAGGTCCTTTTAAAGGTGTCTCAAGTTGGGCACTCAAAAAAAATCAAGTCACTTTTGAAAATGGGAATAATAATCCCCAGGGCTTTTACAAGCACTAAATTCAACAAAATTCCAGAAGGTTCCTCTGGAACAAAATCAAAGTAGTGCAATATCTTGAAAGTTGCTGGTGTATGAGAAACCCATGGAAAGATTAATTTGGAAAAGCAACTTTCACTGATGCTAGAATCTGTGTCAGGCCCCTGAGAAATAATCAGCCAATGAGAATCATTCTCATGGTATAATATGTCTAATATGCTGTTCTGTCGGATGCTCTGTCACTTTATAAGCTTGGAAAGTCTTGGGCTGGAGTTCTGTGGAAGGTGGTAGAAATTTCCTTCCGCCCTTTGAAATCTATGTAAGCTCTTCTGAAGTTTGGTTATTTTATTTAGCTGCCTCTAGACTCTTATTGCAAATAATGCAATTGTGTGATCACATCACCATGAAAGTGTGATCTCATGAGGACATTTATTTGGTGCTGAAGACAGTCTTTGAAACTTGCAGGTTGCAGGGTAGTCCCATCATGAAGATGATGGGCAGCAAAACCCCTCTACATGAAACTAGAGCCACAGTGGTGATTGTAGGCACCCAGGTTTGTCCTTAAAGTGTTGCATCTCTGGGCTGGTGTAGAAAGCCTTTATGTGAAACTGGTACCAGGGGCTTGGTTCTGCTTTCTTTTTGACCTGGCGTTTTATGGTTCAGTCACTAACGCAGGGGTAGGCAACCTATGGCACATGTGCCGAAGGCGGCACGTGAGCTGATTTTCAGTGGCACTCACACTGCCCGGGTCCTAGCTACTGGTCCGGGGGGCTCTGCATTTTAATTTAAAATGAAGCTTCTTCAACATTTTTAAAACCGTATTTACTTTACATACGACAATAGTTTAGTTATATATTATAGACGTATAGAAAGAGACCTTCTAAAAACGTTAAAATGTATTACTGGCATGCAAAACCTTAAATGAGAGTGAATAAATGAAGACTCGGCACACCACTTCTGAAAGGTTGTCGACCCCTGCACTAAAGAGAAGAGAAAATACTTTGACTGCCTAGCAATAAGCATGTGTTATTCTTAGCTATACTCGGCAGGAAGCAGTATTATATTCTGACATGGGTTTCTAAGCAGCATGACTAGAGGAGTGTGTGGAATTTGCCTAGGCATACCTAGTACATCTCATGCCAGACAGTGTCACATGATTTTACATGGACAGGCATCCTTAGACTAACATACTGAGGAACTGCAGCCTAATACAGCAACAGTCTAGAGTACACTGGCTAATGGGGTAAGGGAAGAGAATAATTGTAAGAAGTGAGAAGGAACACAATTTTCATACCAGAACATTGTATCCTTTGCACTGGCCCAACCCCAGTGAAGAAATCGTCAGAGCGCAGGGCAGGGTGTTATTCGATCGCTTGCTATTAACAGGTGCATACAGATTTCCTATTTAGGATCTGCTGAGTTAGTGTGTTTCAAGAGCCATATGACTGCAGCATTCAATGGCAGTCTGATGAGAAACAGAAAAAATAAACCCAGGAGGGAGGAGGTGATGCAGAGTGCTCCCTGTTTTTCATGTGAAGGATAAAACGGCAACTACTGAAGGTCGTAGACAAGCACTGTAAAAGAAACATTACCAACTACCCCTGGAGAAGTCTGAAAGAGAGAAAATAAAAACCATGAGGGTGAGAGGGTGATATAGTAAGCCAAAAACTTTGGACTTTAGCTAGACTCCAATCTAAGCTTTCCTTCATCCTGCCAAAGCTGGGACAAGATGTCTGTGACTCAGACGTTTGCATCCAATCAGCAGGACCAAAACACCTAGTGTTGCTGGGATCTGGGACTCCTTGATGTCAGTGCTCTTTCAGCAGAACCAGCCCGCCACTGGTAATGGATTCGTCATGCGGTGCTAGATAAGTTGCTAACATTCTTATGTCGTCCACCTCTCCCATCCCAGCACCTACCTTGGAACATCCTGCACCCAAACACATGCCGACAGCATGCCTAGAGTTACTGTGCTCAGCTGCTAAATATCTCAGCCGGCTCCACTGATGCAACCTAGGGCCAAGACCATTCCTGTGAGAATCACGGGGCAAGAAGGATCTCAGCACCCAGCAAACTGACACAATAGAGTCCTTCCTTTTACATCATGAGCTGCCTCTCCCATAGATTAGGGAGAAGGTCAGGTAAACCTCTAGTCAAAGTGTTTGGACTGTCTCACAGGTACGAAGTATCAAACCAGAAAGATGTAGGTGCTCACTACAAATTTCCTAGTAGAATTTAAGGGGTTAATGAGTAATATGGCACCCTCCTTAACCCTGTTTTCCAGGGGAAACAGCAATCCAAGAAAACAAAAGGCCAAATTCTACCATCTGCTTCATCAATACAATCCCCATTGACTATCTACAATGGGGGCTGCTTGGATGGGACCTAGAGCAGAATTTGAACCAGAGGTTTGAGAAGGAAAATTAGCAACTGAACCCCTCCCCCACCCAAAAAAAATGCTTGGGATGATTGGAGTAAGGAGATAAATAGGGGAGAGTGCTGAATGGGGGAAAGAGATAACACAGGGAGGAGAAGCATCAGACAGAGACAGCTGAATGAAACTCAGTGAGGTTACAGAACTAGCCTTCCTAGAAATGCTTCCATTTTACATGCAGAAGGTGACAAAAGAGAGTGACTCTTTACATTAACAATAAAAGTGATCTGGCAAGATCCTGATATCCTCTTACAAGCTAGCTAACAGTGTGGGAGAGCCAACCGTAGCAGCGCTGCCCCACACAGCATGTGGTAATAGCAAGCAGCCCACGGTGAATGCAGGAAGTCATCAGTGTCTCAGTTTAGCCTCTCCACAGCACTTAACCAGCGCCAAGCCCCTAAGGGGGCACCGAGCATCTAATTCCCTCCACCCCCTCTCTGAAGGTGCACTGGATACTTGCGATAGCTCAGTTCCCCACAGCACACACCGGCCATTCCTCCCCTGAAGGTGTGACTCATCCTCTGTACTTTGAGCCTCTTGCCCCCCACAAGCCTGCCGAAAAATGACTAAAGGCTCAGAGCCTCTGCGGATAGTTCTTCTCCAGGAGCGACCCCCTCACTTTCCCTTCCTTTACATTTCTTTCCCCTGCAAGCTCCCAGCACCTTCGCTTCACCACCTGCATCATTACATTCCCTGTGGGATTGAAGGAGGAGAAGAAACGTGTGCCTTGGCAGCCAGGATCACAAGATTACAACCTGGGGGCCTGACCCTACAAACCCTTCCTCCTGTGAGTGGTCCCATTGCCCTCAGTGGAACTACTTGTATAGCACACCATGAAATATTTGCAGGATAGGGCTTCTTGCTTTACTCAGCTGGATTAAGTCAGCCAAGTAGGACCGAGCTCCCATTACACTCATTTGGGCCTACACAATGAGCCCTGTGTCAGCTAACCCCTCTAGAGCCCGAGCATCTGTCTGCCTCTGGTCCCATCCCTGCACTGCTGCCTCGCTAAAGTTTAGGCAGGGGACTATTGGAGCTGCAGCAGCTGGAACATGCTGTCACTCTAGTACTTACAGCTTATGCAACTGGGGTCTCCCTGGCTTGAAGTGGTTTCCATCATATACAGGGTTTACAGTTTGGTTCAGCACACCCACTACACAAATTGTTCCAGCACCCCTGCCATTACATTACCATTCACAGTCTCTAGGCCAAAGTGGAGAGATGAAAGAGTGTCTCCCAATGAAGTTCTTTATCCAGAAGCACTGGTAACTAGTTTGGTCACACTTTGAATAAAGGGTTAGTAGATATTTTAATCAATGGTTAATCCATTGTTAGAGAGTTTGACAGGTCAACAAGTTGCTTATAAAAAGTATGTATCTATACTAGGGCTGTTGATTAATCAGAATTAATGAATGAGATTAATTTTTGAGTTAATTGTGATTAAAATTGATTAATAATGACTAATTTTTAATCACACAGTTAAACAATAGAATACCAATTGAAATTTATTAAATATTTTGGATTTTTTCTACATTTTCAAATATTTTGATTAAATTACAAACAGAATACAAAGTGTACAGTGCTCACTTTAGATTTTTTATTACAAATATTTGCACTGTAAAAATGATATAGTATTTTTCAATTCACATCATAAGAGTACCGTAGTGCAATCTCTTTATTGTGAAAGTGAAATGCACAAATGTATTTTTTTTTGTTACGTAACTGCACTCAAAAACAAAGCAAAGCAATGTAAAACTTTAGAGCCTACAAGTCCAATCAGTTCTACTTCTTGTTCAGCCAATTGCTAAGAGAAATAAGTTTGTTTACATTTACAGGAGGTAATGCTGCCCGCTTCTTATTTATAATGTCACCAGAAAGTGAGAACAGACATTCACATGGCACATTTGTAGCTAGCATTGCGAGGTATTTACATGCCAGATATGCTAAACATTCATATGCCTCTTCATGTTTTAGCCACCGTTCCAGAGGACATGCTTCCATGCTGACGACGCTCATTAAAAAAATAATGCATTAATTAAATTTACAACTGAATTCCTTGGGGGAGAATTGTATGTTTCCTGCTGTTTTAACTGCATTCTGCCATATATTTCATGTTATGATAGTCTCAGATGATGACCCAACAAGTTTTTCATTTTTAAGAACATTTTCACTGCAGATTTGACAAAATGCAAAGAAGGTACCAATGTGAAATTTCTGAAGACAGCTACAGCACTCAACCCAGGGTTTAAGAATCTGAAGTGCCTTCCAAAATCTGAGAGGGACAAAGTGTGGAGCATGCTTCCAGAAGTCTTAAAAGCGCAACACTCTGATGCAGAAACTATAGCACCCGAACCACCAAAAAGGTAAATCAACCTTGTGTTAGTGATGATGAAAATGAACATGCGTCAGTTCACACTGCTTTGGATTGTTATCGAGCAGAACCAGTCATCAGCATGGACGCATGTCCTCTGGAATGGTGGTTGAAGCATAAAGGGACATATGAATCTTTAGCATATCTGGCACATAAATATCTTGTGACACCAGGTATAACAATGCCATACAAATGTCTGTTCTCACTTTCAGCATTGTAAATGCTGCCCGCTTCTTGTTATCTCCTGCAAACGTAAACAAACTTGTTTGTCTGAGCGACTGGCTGTACAAGAAGTAGGACTAAGTGGACTTTCAAGGCGCTGAAGTTTTACATGGTTTTATTTTTGAATGCAGTTATTTTTTGTACATAATTCTACACTTGTAAGTTCAACTTTCATGATAAAGAGATTGCACTGCAATACTTGTATTAGGTGAATTGAAAAATACTATTTCTTCTTTTTTTTACAGTGCAAATATTTGTAATAAAAATAAATATAAAGTAAGCACTGTACACTTTGTATTCTGTGTGGTAATTGAAATAAAAATATTTGAAAATGTAGAAAACATCCAAAAATATTTAAATAAATGGTTTTCTATTATTAACAGCACTATTAATTGCGATTAATTTTTTTAATTGCTTGAGTGTCCTAATCTCTACTATCCTCTACCAGTGTGTTTCTAACGACCTATGAACACATACTATGTCTGCAGTGTAGAGTGGGCATTTCAGATGCAATGGTAGTGTGCAGCAGGGTTTCTGATTTTGCAACTATCAATAAGGTGGAGGGAGGATGCATTTGGGAGCGAGCCAATTGCTCCTTCAAGATACAGGGGGAGATTTTCAAAAGGCAGAGAAGGCAATCAAGGCACCCAACTCCTACCGAAAGATAGTGGTATGCCTTTGAAAAAATCTCACCGCTAGGAGATATTTGTGAAAGTGCATGTGTCTGTAGAAATTTCCCTATTACAGAATATAATTATGAACAGGGTAGGTAGGTGCTCATGCAAACATTTCCCTACTAGAGGATGTGAGAGAGAAAGATCACCTTAACCTCCCACACCATTTTTATTCTCCAGAGAGGGATGGTATGAGTTGACCACCCTTTTAAAAAATGGCATCAGGTAAGGGCAAAACAGGCTTGGCATGCATGTGTATATGATGCATGAGCAGACTGTGTGCCCAGCTCTAATGCAAAGAAAGCACGCCTGTGCATATTGCCTTACTGCTCCACAACAGAGGTAAACAACTGCTACTCAGGAAGTGCCCCCCTGCCTTAAGCTGCTGAAAGACAACCTTGTTGTCTTTTGAAGAGCTGACAGGGTTAAATACTATTTTCTGGATGGTCATGTCCACAATCAGAACAGAGGCTCAAAATGAAGAAGGTTGCAGAAAGCAGCTAAGATTAGATAGATTTAAAACAACAAACTGAAAGAGCCAACAAATAAAATCTTGTTATGTCCTGGGAAGCCAATTCAAAACAAGCAGATAAATGGAACTGGTTGGAGACAGTGGGAAGCTAAAGCACATCAAAAAGAGTATTTCCTGTGGAAAACCCCAGCTTCAAGTGGCTTTCAACAAAGAATGAAAACATGAATGGGGACAGCAGCTGCGCACTGGCACATGAATTTGTAGCAACAGGTGCATCCAACAGTCAAGGTCCAGGGCCTGCATCATGTGAGAATCTCCCCCTCCTTCCACTGTGCTTCACTGCAGGCTCCTCCCCTCCCCATGGCAGCACCCCAGGGAGCTCTTTTCTTAACTGACATTTAACAGGCTCTCTGAAGCTTTGGCCTCACTACTGACTCAAAGCAGCAACTGAAGGAGGGAGAACAACCAAAACTCTAACATTAAAACAACATCCAGCTGCTCCACTCCCTCTGCCAACATGGAATGGAGAAACTTGGAGAACATAAACACTGGGAATGAGCATGCACGCCAGCCTTGTCACGGGGAAAGCAGCTTCATTTCTGGGAAGGAAGATAGAGCCTTCCAGCATACCGCACCCAATGAGCAAAGATGTCTAGTGCTACACCCCATATCCCTTACAGCTTCCCATACAGCCCCTCCTTGATGGTTTCAGCACTCTCCCCACTGTGGGTAAAACTGACTGAGTTGGTTGTTACTTTACCTCCTTCACATGTATTCCCCTGCATAATAGCCTCTGCAGAACAGATCTCCACAGAAGACAAAATGGCCAATCTGCCTCCTACCAATCCCTGCAGCCTCACCAGATCTAACAACTAAGCAGGGCTTCATCCCTGGATAGCTCTACTGCTTCCTGCTGTCCCACAGTCATGCCAACATTTGTTAAAAATACCCTAGTAAATTTTGGGAATAAACCCTCACACTAGACACTAAAATATTCTGCAAGGGAAAGAACACAGCAGGCCAGTCTACATTACAGAACCTCCTGACTGTGAAATGGAAATGTTGTGGGGGAGAAAAAGCAGCGTATCGTGTACCAAGAAGGGAATGCCTTAATTATAAAAGTCATCTCAGGCTCCAGACTCTGGGAGTGGCAGGGAGCAGCTGAAGGAAATGCTCCACTACTATTACTGAATGGGAATTACTGTCATCACAGGGAAGCTAGGCAGATCTGTTACTGACTATAATTCATGAAATTTTAAATAAAGAGACCACATCCATTCTTGAGTGTCAGGAAGGCCAGTGGTAAGGTTCTCCTACTTTAAGTCTGATAGGCCCATGTTGGATTGCTGATTCTGTCACTTTAAAACATTACAAGCACCTGCTATTGGAGCCAATCCTGAGCACATGCATCCTTGCAGAAAGACTCAAAAGAGGGAGACAAAACCCTGGAGGAAACCATTTAGCTGTCCAATTGCTCGATTCTCTCAGATTTTGGAGGAAGATGAACAGCTCCTCCCAGTTTCCTTGTCCTCTGGGTAGCTCACCTCAGGCAGAGGGGCAGGGAAGGGACTCATTTTTTGCCTTGAGAAGGAAGTTGATCTTTGGGCCAATTGCTGGGGTAACTAGACACCTGGACTCTCTGCCCTTTCGGTCTCACCATGTTGGAGTTTATATTGAAAGAGGGGATGTGCTGAATAAAGGCCAACGGTGTCCACATGCAGAAGTCTACAGAAGGCCCTGGTGGAAGACTAAGACCCTTTGTGGATTGAGGAATTAACACCTTCCACCCCTATGTACAGCAATAGAAAACTGACTAGATGTGTCATTTTGGTGGGGGAGTGGAAGTTGAACTGAAACACTTTCCTATGAAGCAGATTATATTGGCTACTGCTGGTAGCAGGATATCTGACTACATGGAACATTGGGTCCAGCCTGGCATGGCAAGTTCTGCCTTTTTAATATTCCCTCAACAGGCAGTAGAAAGGGAAAGGATCCAAGTACACTGAAGCTAATGTTACATGCATTTACAACCAATCCATCTCTGCAGTCTCTGGGCACGCAAGGCCAGATTTTCAAGAGAGTTCAGCACCCAACGTGAATGTCATGTCAGTTGCGGAGCTCTATGAAAAGTCTGGCTCACTGAGGGCACATGTAGGGTGTATATCCAGGTGCATGGATCCATTTATGAACTCTAGCACAAGTCTGAGCAGCTGTTATCACAATCCAGGCATCCCCCCATTGTCAGAATGCACTCCAGTTATCCAGATGGCTGTAGTGCGACTGTACAACCCATTGTTTTGACAGGGAAGAGTGGTATGCTGGTGTTATGGGAGTTCAACCAGAGACTGTCTTTAGTATCCTCTGAATCTATACAGATCAGCAGCCTGCCATTATATTAGGGTTGTCACATGCAGTCTACTGAGGGCCTTATGAGAGAAGTGGATTGCGGTTCTAGGAGCAATTCTCCACCTAAAGGGACAGTGTTCTTATTTCCAAGTCTCTTCTCGTTCTCAAAACGGGAAGGATTATCTCCACACCTCTAAACCCACGAGCTCTACGACTATCCCATATTGGTGACAGCCACCTCACTCTTCCTTTTCTCCAGCATTTGGAAGAGGGCTGCCCCTTAAAGTATCTCCACCTGGTGGAGAACTATATGTGCAGATATTGAAGACATCTTGTCTGAGTGGACAGTAGTGGGGAAGAAGCTATGGGGCTCATTCTTCTTTCACACCAGTGGGGGCGGAGGGGGGGGAGGGAGGGAAATCAGGTAAACCTCCATTAAAGTCAACAGAGTTAAACTGGAGCAGATCTGAGGAGAATCCGACCCATACACAGTTTTGTCTTGAACAGGAATGGAGGATAATTTTTCCAGATGTCGTCCTCCCCCAGGTCCCCAGCCATGACAGCATCTCTTTCCTGTGTGTCTACCCCTGAGAATGCAGGAATGCTTGGTCCACACCCAGTACCCTGCAGTCATCATCATCTCCTCCACACACCCCTTCCCCCCCCCCGCACACAGCATCCTCAGCATTCCCCTTGCAGACAGACAGCTGATTTCAGATACACAGCACAGAGGTCAAACCTCATAAGAAAAGGGGACCTTGGAAAGCAGACATCCTGCTCAAGCCAATTCTCCAAGACTTGAGCTGCTGCTCGAGTGCAGACAAGCACAGTCAAATAAGGGTCTCCCCTTTCCAACAAGTCAGAATGCTGACCAATTACTGAAATCACATTAAACCTAACACACTCGCACACGCCTGGAAAACATGAGTCATGCTGGTCTCCACAATTTATTTTCCATTGCCGACTGTTCCTTCAGCTGCTCCATATTCCTGCAGCAGAGAAGCAACAATCTCAAAAAACAGCTACAGCAAGCAATCCCTCCTCTCCCTTATGTCCAGACCCATCATACAACTCCCTCCTGAAGTTAAACGTATTTAAAGGATATTAGTGAAAATGGGACAGGGGAAACTCTCTTTACTGCTTGCAGAGAAAAGATGGATTTCTTTTAAAGATGCATTTCATTTTAACTCCTTTGACTCTAGGATCTGAGATACATGCAATACAGGTTACATATAATCAAACAGGATTTGCACATGCATGTCATATCTTGCTAGTATGAGATATTTTAGCCTACACTTTATTCCATATATTGCCATAATGAGCATTGTGATGGGTTGGATCACAGAAACCCCCTTGGGAAATGTCAACTGATGTGCCAAGACTACTTCTGCCCTGCCTTCCCTGACAGCCTGGGACTCCAGCACCCTGTCTTGCGAAGCCAGACACGCCAGTCTGCTCCAACACAGACCCAGGGTCTGAACCACATGCCCCAAAGCTGCAAACTTAACTGAAAGCAGCTAACAGTAGTGTTCCTGTCTTTAACACTCAGATGCCCAACTCCCAATGGGGTCTAAACCCCAAATAAATCCGTTTTGCCCTGTATAAAGCTTATGCAGGGTAAACTCAAATCGTTCGCCCTCTATAACACTGATAGAGAGATATGCACAGCTGTTTGCCCCCCTCAGGTATTAATACATATTCTGGGTTAATTAATAAGTAAAAAGTATTTTATTAAATACAGAAAGTAGGATTTAAGTGGTTCCAAGTAGTAACAGACAGAACAAAGTGAATTACCAAGTAAAATAAAATAAAACATGCAAGTCTAAACCTAGTATAGTAATAAAACTGAATTACAATAGACCCTTAGTTATATTTCATATTTCTAGTTTCAGATACAAGAGTGATACATTTATACAAATAGGATGACCACACTCAGTAGATTATAAGCTTTGTAATGATACCTTACAAGAGATCTTCTGCATGAAGCATATTCCAGTTACATTATATTCATACTCATTAGCATATTTCCATAAAATATAGAGTGCAATGTCACAAGCATACATTATGTTTTTAGGATGCCTGCTGTGACGCATGGCTAGAAAAGGTTAAACATTCTGCAAAATAAATAACCCACAGAAGACATGTGGGGAAATAATGTTTGTGTTATTGTGTATTTACATATGTATGAGTAGGGCGGACAATGTAATCAACAGTCCCTGTCTATACTGTATTCTGATAATTCAGAGGTCAAAATAACATCCTATCATGTAAATGAATTGTAAGCACAGGATATCTCGGTATTCATCTCTTTGAAATATACTGTGAATGGTGGAGGAACAAGCAAATGGCCTTATGTTAACTCATATAGCTAAGTACCAGTGATGGACCTCCTTCAAAGTCATCCTGACTTTTGTTCCCTGAGGAATTCCAACTTGTCAAAAGACATGAAATTGTATAAAAGATGCTTGGGTCCTGATTCTGTCATCTCAGATTTGCTTAGACTTCATCGGGGAAGTTTGAGTCACAAGACTGAGGTCCCAGTTATGCTGGTACTCTCTGAATATGAGATTCAGACATTGGACTATGACCTATAAACTGAATTCTAAAGGAACTCCTTGCAACTATGAAGCTCACGATCTCTGCTATGAATCAGCACCTCCATGCATTGAACTCATGTCTGTATATATATTGATATTTTAACCATACTCTCTCGTTTTTTAGAAAATTTTAGTTTAATTAATAAGAATTGGCTGTACCGTGTACTTGGGTAAGATCTGAAACATTAATTAACCTGGGAGGTAAAGTTTCCGTCCCTTTGGGATTGGTAGAAGCTTTTCTTTTATATGATTAAATAAGATTTACATAAATTAACATCATATTTGACATGGGTACCTGGATGGAGGCCTGAGGTTGGATCACTTTAAGGAAACTCTGTTGTTTGGACTTCTGAGTAACCAGTGAGGTAATAAAGAAGCTGTTTTATGCTGGTTTGGTAAATCTAAGTATTTGAATATCCACTAGCTTTTTGGGGTTTGGCTGCCCCATTCTTTGGGGTTCACCCTAACTTGGAAACCATAGTTGGCTCCCCACTAGGACCCCGGTCACACCGGCATAGGAACAGTGCTTTCTGTCTGCATTTCTGGGTGTGTCATGCTTCGTTGGAACAGGACAAGTTGTGCAGGTACCACCACCAATGGAGATGCATACAAACCTCACTCCCTCCACACTCACCCACCTACTTCTTTCCCGGCACTACTTACCAATATAGAATGTATTAGGGGCCTGCTTGTCACCTAGATGCAAGTACAGGATACTTGTGGTCTGCGAATCATGACGGAGCCAGAGCGCCACACCAAGAATGATTCCTCCTGCAAGCTGGGTAGAAACCAGAGAGAAGGGTACATAATTAGCAACACTCATTCCATCACATGTCCCATCATACAGTCTATTTACACACAACAAAAGTCCTTCCAGAGGCCTTACCCAACATGCAGGGCACTGGCAGAGCATATATAGAGACAGCTCTCTCTCTACTAAGCTTGTCCAATATATGGCTCTCATACACAGAGCCACAGGATTCATAAAAACAGCTCACTTGGGGTGCCCTTTGTCTAATATATTGACCATACGCTCTCCACCTAATGACCTTGTCTATTTCCAGTTAGGAGTTCTCCTACTGATTCTGCAGTCAGTCTCTCTGCACATAGATCTTTCCCCAGATCCTCTGAGAGTTACATATGAGGGGTTGCAGAATAAGGCCCTTCATCACTAGGCTATCCAGGCTGAGTTTGAAGAGAAGAGTGACAGATTTCATGGCTGAATGACAGGTCTGTTCCAGGCACAGGAGTGGCTCCGGAATGCCTATCCCAGTCCATTTCGCAACTAGTAGCTGCTCAAGAGTATGCATTTCTTTTTATGTGTGGCTAAATACTTTTCAAAACCTCTCTCTTTTGCTGGAGGTTGGAAGGAAAAGGAGGAGTGAGAGTTTCCACCCTAGCAGCACATGGGCAGTATTTCAATGTAACGATTCCCCCGAGCGCTAGGCCAAAGAATGACTAACATGCCTTCTGGCTCTCCAAAACCACAAAGGCGAGGATCTGTCATAATGGGATGTCTGGCATCATGCCCCTAGGGACAGTCTATCTCTGGTTCCCATTAGGAACAGGGGCAGAGTGCACTGCACAGCAGGATGTTAGCCATTGGGTAGAAGAAATCCCCATCCGCACCGAGCCTCTAAGTTAGAGGTGCATCCTATGGGTTTGGCCCCATACAATCCTCTCGAGCCCCTTCAGAATGTTGTATGCCTCTTTTTGTGTGTATGTGTGTGTGTGTGTGTGTGTGTGTGTGTGTGTGTGTATACACACAGACACACACAAAGAGGTATACAAACATTATATATATTTAAAACAAAAAAAAAAGACAGACCTAGTTTTTCCAACCTCTGAATATTTTAGCTCCTTACATTCCTGTATGTTTAAACTGGAAAACGCACCAATCTCCTTCTCGATACCAGACCAGACATGTGGGCACCATCGACGGTTTAATTGTTTTGACCTTTCATTTATATTGTATACAGCATCTTTCATCCTGAAGATTTCACAGTGCTTCCCACTGTCCTATTAGCACAAGGCAGATGATTCTAGGGTAAAATATTGCTAATGTGCAGTGGCTGCTGTTACAAGATTATTTTTTAGGAGGGTAGCTTTAAGGGTAGCTTTTAGACAGAGGTACAATTTAAGTTTAGTCCCACTGGAAGTGGAGATAGTAAGTCTGAAGACACATGGTATTGCTCATCTATGATGTAGGGACAGAACCAGTTTCTTCTGGTTTGTTTTAGATATCTTTAGCGACACATCCCAGGATTAACTATTTTTAAACATTGTGCTTATAGTGAAGTTATCTTACACTGGGATGTGCTATGCTTTCACACTTCACCTTTGGTTGTGTACCTGTTGTGACAGGAAGGGATGAGAAAACAGTTTCTAAAGTTTGTCAATTTCTCCTTCAGATCTGCATTCTTTTCCTACTCCCAATGCATGGTTGCATTTATCTAGAATCTAGAATTTGACCAGACACAGCGTAGCAAGTTTTCTAGTACTCCCAAAAACCACGGGCCACACGGAAAAGCTTTGATGACAATCAGCCTTGTAGAAGCATGCTTAACCGGTACATATTGATGCAAGGTAAGAACAAACAAAAAAAAAATCAAACATCCAGCACACGTGTAGCACGTTATCAGAAGATCCATATGAACTTGGAAAAAAGCATATTACCCTTCACAATTCCCCTTAAGCTCCCCGCTAGGCATTTAACAAAGCATTTTGAAGAGTACCTAAGTGACTTAGGCACTTCTGAAAATCCCCCCCCCCCCGGCTTTTTCTGTGCATCGATTTGACTGTAGCCAGTCTAAACAGCAGACACTGTTTTCTTCAAGAGATCTTTTAGATAGCTGATCTCCATCATGGATAGCCAGAGTCCTGTTTACTCTTCACCTTCCCACTCCTTTGTGGCATGTCTATTTCTCCACAGAGATGACAGTTGCCTCAACACATACATGAAGATCATCTTGTTCAGCAGGCAACCTGAGGACCAATAACCCGTTGATGGATGTAATTCATAGAGAAAGTATATATAGAATTGCACAAGTATCAAAAACAAAACATTTCTTAAGCTCAGATCTCTAACAAATATGGCGCTTGGCTGACAGTAACTTAGGCCACCTCCCTGCTTATTCAGAAACTGTTCCAATCTCATTTGTAGTAGCATTAAAACATGACTCAGCATCAATGTTCCTTGAGAATTTCAGAGGGTAGGACACAGTCTACAGATCTGGTTGTGCATCAGCTATAACTGCCATCTAGCATTTGTTGGTCAAGTTCAAGTCATTCATAAGGACAACTTTGTGTGTGTGTACACAAAGTCTTCCCTCCTCCCCCTTACAATTATCTCTGATAAGTGACAGTTTAAAAAAAAATATTTAAAAAAAATTAGTGGTAACTGATTGGACAGGGCAAGACATGGAATGACAGTCCAATGCTGACCTTCATTGAAGAAAATCTTATAGGAAGATGGAGCCACTTTGCATGGAAGGGCCGTATGCACATCTCCTGGATAATTTATTATATCTGTACTACTGGTTTATTCAGGAGATCACAATAGTAAGTTTGGACAAACAAAATCAACTCAAGTTCTTTCTCTGACAGGCATTTCCTGTACTTAACTTGAGAGTTTGAACTCAACTGGAGCTGCTGTATGCTCAGCACTACTGAAGATCAGGCCATTTATTTAGCCTAAATACAGCTTTAGGAAACTAATCTGAGGGATCCTTTTTTTTAAAGCCATTAAAACTATAGTGCTTCTATGGATACCACCATAAGTGCGTACTACTAAGAGCGTACTACTAAGAGGAACATAAGAATGGCCATCTAGCAAAGGTCCATCTAGCCCAATATCCAGTCTTCCAACCAATGCCAGCTGCCCCAGAGGGAATGAACAGAACAGGTAGTCATCAAATTCTCCATCCCCTGTCGCCCATTCCCAGCTTCTGGTAAACAGAGGCTAGATAGGGACACCATCCCTGGAACAGCACAACTAGCTGATTAGACAGAAAAGGCTACCCTACCTAAAACGGCCTACTATACTGCAGCAGAGTAGAGGGACAAGAGTATGCATATACGTGCGTGCACAGGTGTTCCAGCTATGAAATCTTTATTAGCAGCCAACAGGAGGAGTTACTTTCCTGTACAGTCAATAATGCACTTAGTCCTGTCACACTCTTACCAAGGGTTTCTGTTTGGTCTCTGAGGATGAACTATGAAATTCTCTGGATTAAAGTTGATCCCAGTAGTGGATAACGAAACTAGACTCCCTGTATTGGGCTTAAAGGTGTAATATAAACACAAGTTCCATAAAATAAACAGGCACGTGATTGGATTAGAACTGAGGCATCATTTGTAGTCACTTTGTGCTAACAGGGAAGATGTGCCAGTCCTGATGCCATGATAGCACCCACAATTCTCTGAACAAAACATCCAGCCTTCTTGGGTAAGAGTATTACTGGGGGTAAGAGGAATAACAAAACACACCACCACCACCACCACGTGCTTCCTTGAAAAGAAGGTGGCTAAGATTGAAATATAATTGAAATGCTCATACACCAAAACTAGGGGATTACTTGAATGACTCCTTTTTAAACCTCTCTTTTTGGGAATGACTTATTCAAGCTAAATCTTTCCTAGCAGGACTTTTCTCTGACCCATTGACATGGTCATACTCATCTTATTTAAATAAGATGTTAGTTTCTGAAGTAAGAAAATCTACTATATTTAAAGGGAGATTTCCAAGGCACTTTTAGAACTCACTGGTGGGGCCTACTCAAACTCCATTTTATTTTAAAGGTTCTAGCCTTTGTACCAACTCATTTTAAAGGATACATGTGAAAGGAGGATGACATTTTTTTTAAAGACAATAACTCTTAAAAAGAGGGCTGATTTTTGACAGGATCCCTAAATTAGTTATAAGTACATGAGGGGTTGACAACAGGTTGTATGATAGTCCCATAAAAAGAGAGTCTTTGGTAGTAGTTCAAAAGACTGTAGTTATACATTTGCAGGCAGAGTCTAATGCTTGGGACCACTGCATAAGCAAATGTCAGCTGGGATTTTTCCAAGGTATTCAGCATTGGCCTAATTCGGCTCCCACTGAAATCAACAGAAGTGAATGGTAAAACTCCAATGGGAAAGTTAGACCAACACTGAGTTGTTTTGAAAAGCTCAGACATTATGGTTCTTATGGAACTAGCCACTTATTCTTAGACTCAAACATATGGGGAGAGTGTATAGCACAGACTCTGAAGTAGAGACGGCTTGACTTGTCCACTTACTGGTACCAGCATTCCCAGTAGCGTCAATGGTCCCTGCTGCCTCTGCAGTTCTCCTCTCTGCCTGATCCCTTAATCATTGCTTCTCCCCAGCTCCTTTAACAACTGCAGAATTTATTCTTTTAGTTGGAACATTTTGGCCAGTTTTAGCGGAATGCCTCCTTCTTATAACAGGGCAAGATTAAAAAAAGACCCACAAAAAACAAAATAGTTTTAGTTACATACAAGAACACAGACCCAAGTTTTCAATTAGATTGGAGTCAGCTTGAATGCGCAATGAAGTGCACAGAGCCACAGGTGTGCAATGGCAAACACCATTATGAAGGCAAACTGCATGACTGCACATGGAAATTGCTAGTTAGGAGCCTATGTCCACATATGCACAATCACTTAATCTGTGCATACAATTAAAGTAACTATGCAAGCATGGAAGTAAGTCCGTTGAAAATTTAGCCCAGTAAGTGTCTAGATATTTTGCCCAAGTCCATTTCCTGTTCCTCTTCCAGTTGAGCTGAGCTTTCAGTGCTTATTATGGATAGGGAAAAACATTGTATCCAACTACCTCTCAGAACTTGCTTCAGGCAGGCCAACACTCTCCCACTACTTGCTATGGAAAAAGTGATGGGGGCGGGGGAGAAGAGGGGAAATCAGTTAGGGTTCCAATTCAGCTCCAAGTAAGGTAGCTAGGAGCTTTTTTTTTTTTTTTTTTTTAAATGGAAACCAGAATCCCGTCTGGAGTTTCTCATTAGTTGTCTAGGATGATAATAAAATCCACATTTGTTTATTCACTTGGAAAAAGGAGAAGGGCCCATAATTAATCAATGCCACTCCTAAAGCAGGAACCTGCATGTGGCCCCTAGGAGGCAAACCGCCCAAAGAGGATTTTCTGCTCACTTTGATTGGCCTGTTGAATTTCTGTGTCTCTTTTGGATGGCTCAGTCCCTGCCTTTACCCATTTCACCATGGTTATGAACCAGCAAACGAGATCACATTTGGGAGGAGTCCAGGAGCAAGTTGTCTCCAAGAGCTTTGAAGAACAGACAGGGAAGTATTTAAAGTGTTCTCTTATATATGAGAGAGAGAGAAAAAATTCTAACACTTTTTCCATTATAAAGACAGAATTATGTATCATTTCCCTGAAAAACATCCTTCATAACCACCAAAATATATTAAACATAGTTGAGGAATCTGGCCACTTGTGGTTCCAAAGGGAAGGAAGCAGGAGGGAGAAAACTCATTGGATTGCCATAGTAACCCTGGCTTCCACTGGAAGAACTCTTAAAACATAAAAAAAAAAAAAAAAAAAAAAAAAAGGAGACAGAACAGCCCAGTGACAGCTCATAAAACCTGAAAGGGGAGCTAGACAGTTCCACAGACAGCAATTTCTCTATTTGCTTTTTCCTTCAGAGTTAGTGGAATTTTGGCAGAGTAGAAAACAAAAAACACTGCACTAGTCCTGCTTTCTCACCACTTTCCCTGATGGCCATCTCTTGGTCTCAATTCCTCAGCACTCTGATTTAACACCCGTATAGCAAACAGTCCTCCACCACCTTGGTAGCACCTTCAGTCACATACTGTAAGCTGGCTGCAAGTGGTAACTGTCACTATCTCAGAGATGACCTAGAGTCTACAGGGATCGGCAACCTTTGGCCTGCGAGGGTAAGCCCCCTGGTGGGCCGGGAAGTTTTGTTTACCTGCCGCGTCCACAGGTTCGGCCAATCGCAACTCCCACTGCCCACACAAACACTACACTTAACACACCTCAATGTCTCAGACTACACACTTTATTTCAACTTAATAGAAGAGCTATTTTACGTTACCAGCCAATTTCTAAAAGCATATTTACAGAGAGATTAAACTCTGGGTAATGAGACCTATTACAATTAGGCCTCAAAGCATGTTTTTAATAATTAATTGGAATGTAACATATTACAGCACTTATGAAAGCTAAATTGAATCCTTATTTCAGATACTTAAAATGGAGACTAAGGCTGCAGTAAGCCGTTTGAGGGGGCAAGGACTGTACAAACGTTCATTTCTCTTATGTCCTGCACCAAACGTTTTAGGGGTGGCCAGTTTTGTTCATCTACCTGGATTGTGATAGCACCTGAAAATGGGTGGAGCTACAGGTGTTTCAGATCAGTTACCTAGATGGCGCTAGACTATACCTGAAAGTTGCTACTCCTACCAGGACTGTTTGTTCGTTTATATTAAGCTTTCTTAGTTGTTAGACAGAAGTTATAGGAATGTGACTTACCCAAGGACACAAACTTCACTTCTCTGTGCATCTGTTTTCCCTCCCACCTTTTGTCTATTCTGTTTCAACTGCAAGCTCTACAGGCAGGGATTGTCTCTTACTATGTGTATTCACAGCACCTAGCATTAAGGGGACCTGATCTCAGCTGAGGCCTCCAGGCACTACTGTAATACAAATAAAAATGCTAATAGAAATTATGAGTTGTACAAAGCTGGTGCTTGGTTTCCTCCTAGATCCAACTGCCTATATATTCAGTTGAGCACAACTTGTAAAAGCTATTTGTAATAGCACCATGTGATGACTCCAGGTCATATGCACAAATGTTTGCAAACTAGTCGAGGACATAATTGAACTGAATGACTGTTCAAAATTAGAACAAGAGTTCACAGAATGATTTGTTGTTGTATTCAGTTTTCTTTCCCTATTTTAAAGTACAATTATTTCTATTGTTACTTAAATAACCTTGAGCTTTCCCCACTAGGAGCCAAACAGTTTTCAAAGTTACCCTTCCCTACACTCGCCCTTTTATAAATTCAGAGGGAAATCCAGTCTACTTTACAACACTCCATTCTACACTGCTGCGCCCGCTTCCCCCCACCTCCATCTCCATTACATAATTAGTGTTGGGCTAGCCAGGACAAGGATGTGGCTGACCCTAGAAAATGTGCCCCAACTATGCCTTTCCCCAGCCTACACAAGAGGCTCAGTTATGATTTGGTACGAGGAACTCATGTTAGTTCAGAACGATTCTAATTTTAACTACAGTTTGCCTGTTACCACACTGAATGCCAGTATACAGGAGATCAAGACAAGTGTTTTCCATAGATTTTTCAAGCCAGAAGGGATAATGACAATCTAGCCTGTCTTCCTGCATAGCAGTGATCCCTGCATTGTGTCCAACAGCTGGCGGTTGAGCCGCAGCACATCTTTTACAAAGACACCTGGAGTCATTGAATCAAGATGTGATAGAGCAGGGTTCGGCAACCTTTCAGAAGTGGTGTGCAGAGTCTTCATTTATTCACTCTGATTTAAGGTTTTGTGTGCCAGTCATACATTTTAACGTTTTTAGGTCTCTTTCTATAACTCTGATAATATATAACTAAACTATTGCTGTAAGTAAAAAAGGTTTTCAAAATGTTTAAGAAGCTTCATTTAAAATTAAATTAATATGGCTAGATGGATCGAGTCATCTCACCCTTCTTTTCAATAATCTCTGCACTTTGAGCTCCTCAAAATCCCTCATTTAAGGCATTGTAACAGCTCTTCCCTGAGCTCTCTCCAATTTTTCCAACATCCTTTAGCTCCAGAACTCCCCAGAAGACCGAAGCCAATTGGTCAAGATGATTTCCACAGATATATTGTGGGGGGGAAGGGGGTGTGTGAAAGAGGGAAAGCAAAGGGTAGATGAGGAAGGAGGAAAAGACAATGGCCTGAACTTGGGTCTTTGTCCTGTTCCACAAATTAAGAGTAGCCACTCAAAACCAGGGGCTCCTCTTGAAAAAAAATTATACCCAAACCTTTTCTTAGATTTAGATAAGAACTCCCTGTTTCTCCCTCCAAAAGGAACTGCCTAGCGCCTTCAGAAACCTCTGTGGTGTTGGTTATTCTCATCTTTGTTCAGTGGGCTCCATCTCTGGGGCCCACTGCTCACTTACCATACCCCAGAGGCTCTGTCTAGTGCCAGCAACAACAACGTTCATACATGACTATTGCTAATATGGTTTCCCTGGCCAACATGGACAGAGATTACCACTCCCAGACAGAGTCAAACTAGGTAAGAGATTATCGTCCTATGCTCTGTGCTGTTCAGAATTTTCAGTTTCCCCCACCATTTCTCTAGCATCAATGGAGCTGCCGTGGTGTTTGCAGTGGTAGGGCAGTATTGAAGTTGCAGGCTTTTCTTTCTGAACACTATGAACTAGGCTCAAAGTAGGTTGACAACCATGTTAGAAAACAGTGCCTCTAGAAACTGAAATCCCCATCCACACTGGTTAGGGAAGCCATGTTAGAACCCTGCCAGCAGCAATCCTCTTTAGACACGTTTGTGGCTATCATGTTTCAGACACAGTGTAAACATGGTTGATAAGCTATTACAGTATCCCAATGCTTGCTGGTGGGCAATCTCATGCACTCCAGGGTGCAGAGTCCTGAAATCAGGAAATTACAGTTCAATGACATTGCTGCCCTTGGCAGGGAGAGATTGTCACGGTTGCCATGCCCTCGGATGACAACTACAAAACCATGTGCACAAGCACATGACAGGAGGGAGGCAGCTTCAAAGTGTCCTGGCAGGGAAGCTCCTGATGCTTATCTGAAGAGAGTCCTTTTATTTAGCTACTGGTGGTGCCCAATACATTCACCACAAAATAAGGATGGAATGCAGCCCTTTCAACGCTTTAGTCTGTGGCCTAGTCTACAATTAAAGTCATCCTAAATTTATTTGGCTGGTGGACGGAAAAATGGTTCCACTGACCTAGCTCACTGTCACTTGGAATGGTGGTTTTTCTACAGCAATGGAAACAATCTTTCTCCCAATGTAGGAAGTCTACAATGCCAGTATAGTCCCTGAAGTATAGACAAGGCCTTTGTGTAAGAAGAGCTAATGTGAGGCACTGCCGGAGAAAGTTAGTTCTCTGAGCAAGGGCTGATCTCATCCACAGGAAACGGAGGAGTGTTTCTAAAAATACAGTATTGTAAAACTTTGCTGGCACCTTTGCCTTTTTTGCAGAGGGGAAGAGCAAAAGATACACTGCAGCTCACTAGTTACAGTGATGACTGACTTGTATGTCACTTGCAAATGAGACATCCTGCTGCTAAATCGAGGAAGGGAGGGATGCAGACAAATACATGATGCATATCCTGGCAAGTACACAGATATGTGGAAGCAGGAACCAAAAGCTATTTTGGATAAAAATCAGCTAAGTGCCAGCTGCTTCAGTGGGAATTGAAGAGATAAGAATTGCCTGGTGAGGTGACCACAAATCAGCTATGATCCAATTATTAAAAAAAAAAAAAAAAAAAAAAGGGTTTACTGTGTTCTTTGGCCTGTTTCATGCAATCCAAGTAGATGGCTGGGGGTATGTGGATATGTCAGAGATAGATTCCTGGGGGTGGGGGTTTGAAGGTAACGTCCCAGTTCTGCTCATTAGAGAGACTTGGTCCATATGCTGTAAAGATGAGAGTTACTCATTCAATTACGCCCAGACACATACCCCTGGGAGATAGGACACTTCAAGTGTCCTATGGGGACGTCTACCATTAAGGCTCACACCAGCTGAGACTAGGGTGACCAGATGTCCCAGTTTTATAGGGACAGTCCCAATTTTGGGGTCTTTTTCTTATATAGGCTCCTATAACCTCCCATCCCCCATCCCTGTCCCGATTTTTCACATTTGCTGTCTGGTTACCCTAGCTGAGACTCAAGCTGCATGCAAAATTGCAAGAGTTATTATGGATGACCCTGGGCAGTTAGACTAAGCAGATTCCCCATCATCATTCTGGAATAGCTAGTCAGACAGCAACAGCCACAGACCATTGATAGGACCTGGACTGGATATGTTCACCCTGCTGAAGGGTTGCTGTTAACTGACTGTTTCAGTGACCCATCCAAGATTCACCCAGTTTACATGGGCTGTATAGGTCAACAAAAATGCAGAAGTTGCCCAGCGACATTTCTTCTGAGGACAAGCAATTAACAGGGCCCTTAAGATCACACTTGAAATGAGGTAGTGAATTCCCCACCCTGAGGCTCAAACTCTGACAGGGCAAATGTCTTCCAGGAAAAGATGTTCCCCTACTGACATCTGCACTTGCCAGAGAGTTGAAGTCCATTCACCTCATAGCAGAGAAAGAATCAGGTGAGAACGATAAAACACCCTCTTACTGTGAGATATATTTTAACATGATGACCACCACCACTACTTCCCCTGCATTTAACCTCAGTTGAAGTGATCTGGCACCTCTCAGGATCAGACCTTCAGTTATGCTCTTTGACACACCACACACCACACACACGTTAAAGGCCCAGTGAGCAGCTCAAGAATCACTGTGAAAAGTAAATATGGTGGGAGTGAAGGGAATAAACTAGCTACTTATTACCTTGTGTACTAGACTGGTAACTTAAGACTAGTGTGGGCCAACAACCGCGCAAGATTCCCACTATAGGGATTTACAAGTGCTTCATGGGCAGAAACGGAGTTTTTTTTCCATAGTGGACACTCTCCATCATGAGATCTGATGGACACCAAGGTCCATTTTCTGGGTCAGCTACTTTCATCAGCTCCTTTACATCCCAGGCAGGCACATCAAGCCTGTGGATCTGCTTGCTTTAAAGAACAGGTGGATCACAACCTTCTACTGCTATTTCAGTGGACCATCAATGAAATGTCACAGCACCAGGGAAGATGCCTGTGCCAAGAATGAGTAGAGGGTGGTTTAAGAAATGACAAGTAACAAAAAACCACACAAGCTAGATGCACTAGAGATTAGATGAAATTTCTGGCCAAGATTTGCAAGTGATCATGATTTCAGAGGGTGCATGCTTAGCACTCTCAGGGTGCAACCAGAGCCATCAGATTTCTCCTAAGCAAAGAAGAGTCTGTATTTTAAGCTCTGAGAACCCAGACAGAAAATAAAGAGCCTCCTGGCATAGCCAGTGCACATGCAGAAGGGAGTATTCATGTCACCAGGACCATTCTAGTTGGAGTATTAGGATACATCAATTTCAAAGTCATGAACTGGACACCCAAACCTGCATTTGTGCCTTTGAAAAAGTCTCCCCCCACCCCCCAAGTGATAATACTCCCATCATATTAAGCCATCTCCATTAATGCTAACACACAAGCACCAGACACCACAACCAGATATTGAACTACATTATTGGGCCTATCAGTTGATAGCTGTCTGCTTATCACAGTACAAAGTACCTCCCTCATGTACACATTGAGAAAGCACTACTCCCAAGATAAACATAAAACAGTGGAGGGAGTTAAGGAAGGCCTTGATTCTGCAATGATCTCCATGCAGGTGCACCCACATGTAGCCTCTATGGGTAAACAAACATATACGGTAAACCACAGAAGCCATTTAAAAGCTAGGACATGGACACATAGCTGTGGGCTTTATAATACTTTAGGATAAGCCAAGCACTGTTGAGTATTGTAGAGAGATGTTTGTAGAAGATTATAATTTAGAGAGACTCCCTCATACAGGACAGTATTATGAACAATGGAATTTGGAGATGTTCCCAACCCCTGCCGTCAGAGCACATCACCTGGATGCATACAGCAACTCACTATAGAAGCTCTCCAGTTTGTTTTATTCCTTACTCATTCACTGGTTTGTTATTTAATTAACCCCAAGATTGTTACATGCATGACAGTTTTATTTTCAATACTGTATAGACTGTTCAAATTTAATCTATGCTTATCCCATGAGAAAAGTGATTTATCCACACTGAACCATATAGAAAGGCAAATGCAATTTACCAGGAATCAAATACAGAGAATATCTACAATTTAAAAGCAGAAAGATTTAAAAAATGAGAGTACACCATTTGTATATTAAAATACGGCAGAAACAACAGGATCTTTAAAACAGATAAAACAAAAACCAAAAGCAGGACTGAAGTCTCCCAGTAAAGAATGAATGGGAAGAGATCTTAGACCACAATATAGTTATTGAGCATTAATATGTTGAATGCTTTGGCACCAAAACAAATCTCTATTTACGCACACTGAATAACAAAACAAGACACTAATAATATTGGCAAAAAACCCAAAGGAAGAAACTAAGTAGTGCATTAAATACTTTTCTGCTTGTGATGGGAAAGAATGCACATCTGAAATTATTTGATACAGATTCTAGACACACTGGGCCAGACATCATAGATTTGAAGTCTATGGAGCTATGCTGATTTATACCAGCTGCAGAACTGGCCCATTATTATTATTAATCAGAATATTGGCATATGACATACCCAGGGTACACCTAGACAAGCAGTTTTTCAACTCTGGGGGTCTGCAGACAATGTTTAAGGGGTCCATGAAAGGTGACTATGAAAATAAAGTTTCAGATCCCAGAAAAGGCATTCCGTTTTTCTGATCAAAAGTATGGAATACCCCCACCTACAGGCCAAAACCCAGAAGTGTTGTCATTAGATGACCAAGGTTTAGCACCCTTTCTCATGCTATGTCAAATACCGTGCTGAGCACATGAAACATTAATAGTTAAATTCTGTTCAGTCAGTTTTCAATCCATGACTTCTATGGCAGGGGTCCGTGGACCACAGGTTGGATTTCCAAAGGGGTCCACATCTGCATCCAACATTTTTTAGAGAACCACCAAAAAAAGAAGGTTGAAAACCATTTAGACAGACCAGTAGTGGGCAACCTGCTGGATGCCGCTTCCTGCGGCTCCTATTGGCCAGGAACAGCAAACCGCATCGACTGGGAGCTGCAGGCAGCCATGCTTCCAGACAGTTAATGTAAACGAACTGTCTCGTGGCCCGCCAACAGATTACCCTGATGGGCTACGTGCGGCCTGTGGGCTGCAGGTTGCCCACCATTGATTTAGACTAACGAGTAGCTGCGTCCAGTGATGAGCTGCCAAAATATTAACAACAGGTTCCCTCCTCCTCACCTCATGAGGTGGTTGTGCCCCCCCCGGGGGGGTCATGCCCCATCCAACCCCCCATGTTCCTTGACACATACCCCCGGGACCCCTGACCCATCCCCCTCCCCCCGTCCCCTGACTGCCCCTTGCAGCACCATCCAACCCCTCCTCTCATTCTTGATGGGCCCCCAGGACTCCTGCCCCATCCAACCACCCCGTCTGCCCTGACTGCCCCCACCACCTCATCCAACCCCTGCTCCTTCCTGACTGCCCCCCGGGACCCTTGCCCCCATTCAATCCCCTGTTCCCTGCCCTCTGACCGCCCTGACCCTATCCACCCCCACAACCCACCGAACACCCCTCCCTGCCCCCTTACCACACTGCCTGGGGCCGGCGCCGCGAGCCCGACTCCCGGGCTGGGCCGGGCTGGAGCCGCTCGGCCGGCGCCGCGGGGCCTGAGCTGGGCCGGGTCGGAGCTGCTCGGCCGGGACCAGCCCGAGCCAGGGGTGCTTGGCCGGGACCGGGCTGGGGCTCTCGGCCGGGGTCAGGGGGAGCCGCTCAGGTGGAGCCGGACTGGGCCACGCGCGCCGTCCCCCCCTGCCCGGCTTACCTGCCTGCTCCTTGTTTCAGGCTTCCCGCAAACATTTGATTCGTGGGAAGCAGGGGAAGGGGAGGAGAAGGAGGGCAGAGCGTTCAGGGGAAGAGGGGGAGGTGAGCTGGGGTTGGGGGCCGGGTGGACAGCTGCCTGAGCCTTTGTTAAATTTAAAAACTTTTTAGAACGGGTTGTCCTGGAACAACCGGTTCTAAAAAGGCTTCTAAATTTAACAACCGGTTCGTGTGAACCGGTGAGAACCGGCTGGAGCTCACCACTGGCTGAGTCAACCCAGCCCTCTAACCTGAGGTGCCCTTTACACGGCTTTGCTGTTGCCGCCTCCACTCCTGGACTGCTCACAAACAGCCTCCAGCACTTAAGTCACTCCCAGCTGTATCTGTGTGCACTTGTAACCTGCCAGTCACACTTAGGTGTTTACGAGCCCAAATTACACTGCGGGGAGACCCTAGCACACTCCCAGACTTTGCCCAGAAACGTACATCTCATACTTCAATCCTCTCCTGGGCCATACAAGCTCATACAAAGTCTGTCATTTTATTAATAGAAATTATAAGCACAAATCTTGTTATCTCAAATGGAATTTCCCCAAACACACTGCTTTAGATAAAACACTAAAACAAGATTTTAAGTGAATATAGGTAAAAAGGCATAAAAAGCCAAAAATGGCTACAAGAAAATAAAGTGCCTAACTTAACACAGTTACATTCAAAGCAAAGTTTCTCTCACCACATGTCCTCAACAGTCTTACTGGCCAAACTCCTTAGGCTAGGACCCCTTCTTCTGTGTAATGGCTGCTTCCTTCATTCCTTCTTGTGCAGTGAATCAATGGACAGAAGGGGAGGAGAAGGGGTACATGGGGTGACTGCCTCTTCTTTTCACATAGTCCTTCTGAGAAGTATTTCCAGCTGGGAGCATGGTGACAGGCGGACTGTGTGGACGGGAAGCCCATGCCGTCTCTTTGCTAAAAGGTAGGTTGTCTGCCCATGCCCCTTTTCCTGCTCAGTGGCTACTCGCTAGCAGGCGATGGCCCATTGATCTTGTTTACACCTGGCTGAGGCATCAGCTTGCCCTTTGTCTCTGAGGAACTGCTTTGGTCACTTCCCAGACTTGGAACATGTTTTAGGCTATATCTACACTGTGCACCTTACAGCGGCACAGCCGTCCCACTACAGTCATACCACTACAGCCGTGCCGCTGCAAGGTAAGCTGTGTAGCCGACAAAATAACCACCACCACCACCGAGGAGTGGTAGCTTTGTTGGCAGGAGAGCGTCTCTCACCAACAAAGCGCTGTTCGCACCGGCGCTTTTCGTCAGTAAAACTTGTGTCGGTCAAGGAGGTGTTCTTTTCACACCCTTGACTGACAAAGGTTTTACCGATGAAAGTGAAGTGTAGACATAGCCTAAACAACACCCTGCAATTAAAACTTTTAACTTTACATACAACGTTGCCAGGGCTGGCTCCAGGCACCAGCTTAGCAAGCAGGTGCTTGGGGCGGCCACTCTGGAGAGGGGCGGCACGTCCAGGTATTTGGAGGCAATTCGGTGGAGGGTCCCTCGCTCCCACATGGAGCGAAGAACCTCCCACTGAATTGCCGCCGATCGGGATCGCGACTTTTTTTTTGGGGGGGGGGGGGGGGAGGGGAGGCAGTTTGGGACAGTAAAACCCCTGGAGCCGGCCCTGAACGTTGCCACACATTTTACCAGGACAATAACATCTGAAAACTCAGTTTGATTGACACCTCACAAGGCATATCTTGTACACACAATATTACCACATACGGTGCCAGAGGTGAATACAGAGGAACAGTGTCACAAAAACCCAACATAATACAGCCAGAAAGGAACAGATTTGGGTTGATCTTTGGACTACACAGCATTTGCCAAGAGAATCCAGCCACTGCCCCTGGATCAACACACTATTCCGGGCAACTGATGCAGGCTGAGCTGCAGAAAGCCAACCTTCAACAATCCATGCAGCGTTCCATCTAAGTGGCACCCAGAGTGGAAAACAGAGGGAATGCAGAGGGTTTTAAGATTGAAGGACAAAGCCAAGAGTCCTAGCTCTGCCACAGACTTGCTTGGAGGACATGGGCAAATGCTTTACACCATACCGCCTCGCAGTGCCACACTTTATCCACATGTAAATGAGAATGGAGAATTCTTACCTGCCTCACAAGGGAGTTTGGAGGTTAATACCATTTTTGTATAGGGATCTGAGGGCTTCTGCAGAAAGGTGCTAAATAAATATTAGCACACATCACATGACTACAGGAACTCCATAATTTGTTCTCAGATACCTATGATGAAGCATCATGATTTTTTATTTTTTTTTGGTGCACTGAGAGAATGCATGTTTTTCATACTTGCCTATTGTGTTCCTAGATTATTACTGTCCTAGGCTGCAAGACTGATCTCTTTTGTACAGTCTCCTTCTCCAAGTAGCTCTCTTAATGCTTACTCCATGTTGGGCATTACGTGGATCCTTCCAGGGCAAAAAACAGTGAATGGATCCCTATTCTTGTCCTTTGGAGGTGCTACATCAAGTTCTCCCCCCGCCCCCACCATAGATACTGTTCAGAGGGAAGGAAGTCACTCTCAGCTGAGCAGTTTGAAATTTTAAACCACAGCAAGACGTGCACAAGGCTGGCCACTCCCAGGTTTAAAGAGTGGGATTGGCCTATAAATATCTCCTGGGTAAAGGAATCTGGCAATGGAAATGAAAGGACAATGCTCTGAGAGATGTACCAGAGAGGAAATGCCAGCAAACCATAACAGTGACTGAATGACAGGTTTCAGAGTGGTAGCCATGTTAGTCTGCATCAGCAAAAACCACCAGGAGTCCTTGTGGCACCTTAGAAACTAACAAGTTTATTTGGGCATAAACTTTTGTGGGCTAAAACCTACTTCATCAGATGCATGGTGTGAAAAATACAGTAAGCAGTATATATGTATATCAATCACAGCACATGAAAAGATGGGAGTTGCCTTACCAAGTGGGGGGGGGGGGGTGGAGGGTCAGTGCTAACTGAGGCCAATTCAATTAAGGTGGAAGTGGCCTATTCAGAACAGTTGATAAGAGGTGAATATCAAGAGAGGGAAAATTACTTTTGTAGTGCTAACAAGGCCACCTCATTGGAAAACAGTTTAAAAGGAAAACATAATATATAGCGTAATATATAGGGATAGTCAACCTCATACTTCAGAGTTTGGCTTAAACCCCAACTATTAAAAACCGGGATAAGACCGAGCATGGGGGTAGGGGGAGAGATTATCCCACATCTGCCTATTGCAAAAAACTCTTACACCTTCCTCTGATGCATCTGCTGTTGGCCACTCTTTTGAGACAGGACCTGGACTAGATGGACCTTGGCAAATCCTATGGAAGTCCCTTATTCTCCCATTCATTCAAATGGGAGCTGCATTCCCTAGGTCTCACACCTGCTTTGCAGGGAAGTATCAATATAATTTAGACCTATCACTGAAACAAAGACAGGACAGATAATGGAAACAGTGATGAGTATTCTCAGAGACTGCTTTAAAATTTCATTTAACTGTATTTAACTAGGGCCATATAATTGCGGTTACTTTTAAACAACACACACAACATACTTGGCACTTATATAGCACCTTTCATCACAGGGTCAAGTCTCTTTACAGATTATTATACCAATCTTAACACTGAGGAAGGTAAGTGTTTCAGAACGATAATTTTAGGTATGAAGGTCACATGACTTCCTTTGATTCACAATGATTCAGTGCCAGAGGCAGAAACAGAGATCCATTCTCCTCTTCCAGCCACTAAACGACATTCCCTATTGTGACCACGTTCACTAGAGACAGGCCCCAGAAACCGAATTCAGGATGCAAACACCAAACTTTGGGGTACTGGGAACTGGGTTTTGGTTTCAGTTGTTTATACTGACAATCTGCTATGGGGATTTCCCTCCCCCACCCTCCCCTCAAAAATGAGCATTAAATGACTGCACATTTAAATACATAGGCAAGTATGAATGTATAATTGTTCAAATATACATACCTACAGCTATTGGCATCTGATCACGCCAACCCTTTGTATTACCTTTAATACCAGGTGTACTGTGGAATTTCTCAGGGAGACGGACACATACACATCCCCTCTGAAAATCCTGTAAAGCGGCCTTCAATACTGCAACTAAACCAATATAAACCAAACTGTTTCCAACAGGTGCATGCACAACACTGCAACCTGAGCAGATTTCGAGCTGTTGTGCATTATCTACAGAGCCATTTCAAAAAGTCATACAGATGCAGACCACATTAAAGCAATTTTAACTTTGTTTCCATAACATGGTTTAGAAGTTGAAACAGGGCTTCTCTACACTACACAGCTTTTAGTGACATGGCTGTGTCGCTACAGCCGTGCCGCTAAAAGTCAGGCTGTGTAGGTGCCATTTGTTGGCTCTCCTGCTAACAAAAAACTTCCATCCCCAATGAGTGGTATTTGCGTTGTCGGCAGGAGAGCGCTTCTGCCGACAACGCGCTGTTCACACTAGCACTTGTCACGACAAAACTTATCTTTTTTGGGAGGGAGGGGTGTTAACACCTCTGAAAGAAAGGTTGTCATTCAAATGCCAGTGTAGACATAGCCATAAGCACTGTTACACAGGAAGGTATAAAGTGTCATGTCAAAATCACAAGGCCCCAAAGCTGTCCTAACTGTAACTGATGCCACCATGACAAGAATAGAAACACACAGGGCTCGCTAATGAACCCAACTGACTATGAAATATAGCCCCCTCTGCACTTAAATACCAGAGCATCTTTTAGAGCATGTTTCTACTGTAAATTCCTTGGGGATTTACAGCTGAGATTTAAAAAAAATCCTAAAGGGTTAAGAGAGACAACTCTCAATAATCTGAGGGGTAATCATACATCTACATCTCCTAGACTGCTTTGAGGAAAAAAAAAAAATCTCAGCATGTGCTTTTCTGAATGAGAGCAAGACTACTCCCACTGAAGCCTCGGGGAACAATTATGTCCACAGAGAGAAAAGGAGAGTGAGATAATCCCTTTAACTGGATCAACTTCTGCTAGTGAGAGAGAGACTCCGGAGCTTACACAGAGCTCTTCTTCAGGTCAAGAAATTACCTCACCCTCCTTCTCTAACATTCTGGGACCAATAGTGCTACACCACCACTGTATGCCATCAGCACACAAATAAAATAGTATTCCTCTGCCTTTTAAACCAGCTCTTCTTCCGCTTTACTTGACTGCCAGGGTCCATGTCTCATGTTTGAAAGGAAGGGCATGAGGGTAGACAGGCAACTTGCTTTGGGAGGTTTACCTCACTTCACTTTGTTTGTTTTAAACTAGATCCTTTCCATGCCAGGTGGTTTCTCATTTTACTCCGAGTCTCCTAAAACAGGAATAAATAAGGAACCTGAGCCACATCTGTGAAGGGGAAATGACCAAAGGAAGGAGGAAAGTCCAGAAGCATTCAAGGAAACAAAACAAGACAAAAAAATCCCCTAAGCTATTAGAGACAAGAATCTAGAGTGCCACTAACCCAAGACAGAGAAATGATCTTTCATATAATACATTCACCATGCTTTCCTCTACCGCTAACCATACCATATATACCCACCACAGGCAAGAGAAAATAGCTATCTGCTGCACAGAAAATGGAATTAAAAGGGAACTCTGTTATGCCTTCTAATTAGACACTTCCCTAGTAATGCAGTCAGTGTGTGCTCTAGATCTGGAAGGCTGCCATAGGTTGCATTAGATACTAAGTTGGTTGATCGTTTTCAGAGCAAGTCAATTTCTTTTTCGTTATGTTTAATTATATTTTAAACGAAGCTATCTGGCTTCCTATAGTCTCTCCAGGGACACTTCTTGGTGTGGGCCAATCCAGTTCTGGATGAAGGCAGCACAAAGTCCGGTCCAGTGTTTGGAGCTGCTTTCAATTCAGCTCAGTTAGCACAGAAGCTGAAATCTGATTGCCTGCTCAAGATTCAAGAAATGAGATTGTGAGGGGGAAGGAGGAGGGGGAATGACTCAATCTTCAATTAAGTGCATAGCCAAACAAGCTATGACTGGGCTGTTATTTAAAAAAAACAAAAAAACAAAAAAAAAAAAACTAAAACTGCCATATCTACAAGTAAAACTGAAAGATCAGTTCAGTAAACCTGATACCAGTAACTCCCCATCTTGAGATATGAGGTAGTGGAGTTTTTTTTTTTTTCCCAAAAAGCCTATTGGAATTAGCATTACCAACTGTGTACTTTCACATTTCAGAGACAGGTTTTCAGAAGAGCTCAGAACATCAGGAGCTGAGCTCCACTGCAGACCTGGCCATTAGTGTCAGAGACGCACGTGCAGAGTGCTTTGGAAACTCCTGCCCCAACTCCAAGTGCTGAGCATTTGACAGTCTGGCACTTAATGACCTAATAAGGCACAATCTAATCGTAGCCAATATCACTCTCTTTTGATGCCCAGACATTTCTTTGCACTTCTGGAATACCTGTCTTCAGAGGATCTCAAAGCGCTTTATGACTTTCCTGTAGTGAAATGGAGGCAGAGGTCAGGCGACTTCCCATGGTTACACAGAAAGACTGTAGCAAAGCTAAGAACAGAACCCTGAACTCCCAATTCCAAGTCCTGTGCTTCAACATTTAGTCAGTTCATTCAAGTTTCTGGCTTGGTTTCATCTGTAGCTGCAACAATACAAGTCAATCCAATTGAGGAGACCACCACTGAGAAAAGATTCCTGTCAAAATTCAGCCCTTACAAGAGCAGATGCAATTCTATCAACTTCAGTGGCACTACCCTCGCTTTTGTCAGGGCTGAATCTGTCTGAAACTACTGAGATGTAAGGAGCACTTACCATGTTGCCAGAAAAACCAGCACATGCAAACATCAGCTGGTGAGAGCGCTCATATCTCACACCAAGAGTTTGAGGGGTTTAAAGTTCTGTTTTTTAAAAAAAAAAGAAAAGCAGCTGCAGATTCTAAAATCCTTTGTGAAGCATAGTGAGAACTGAATATGCTGACACTTTTATCCCTTCCAAAACATGTATCCCCATAAGAAAGCCCATGTATGATACCTGTGAACTACAAATGCTTTCAGTGTTGTGGTAGCCATGTTGGTCCCAGGATATGAAACACGCAAGGTGGAACAGATGTGTCAACTCCTTATGCTTAATAATGTTGCAAGAAACGAGTCAAAACGGACAAGTAACACCTCTGTAGTTATAGGACAAAGGAGAGTTAGTGGATTGTTGTAATGAGACACACAACTAGTGTCTCTACTGAGTCGATGATTTTTGGTGTCTAGAAGAATCGTGAATTTAAACTCCTCTTTTGAAGGTGTTGGTCAGGTTTCCTTTGAGGATGAGAACTGAGAGGTCAGATATAGAACGGTCATTTTGTAAAAAATGTTCATCCACAGAGCTTGACCAACTTCTGTTGGTCCAAAAAGAGAGACTCTCACCCACCTTGTTATAAACTGTAAATGATGTATAGCCATTTGACAGTGTGTACATGGCATAAACAATGCATATATAAACTAGGACTATAGATTATAGTACCCAACCATCATAATTAGGAAGACTTGCACTATGCCAAACCTGTTAGCCTACCTTACCAGACAACTAGCTGGTCTGGCAACTTCTACATGAGGTCTTGAGCTAAAGGACCTAAAATAAGAAAAAAGATGATGAAGAGATGACATTTTTGGTATGGGACTCTCCAGTAAGTTGGCAGAAAAGGAAGGTCTCTCCATCCACTTCCTCAACACAGACTCCAAAATGTACTGGTGGCTGGGGGGCAAGAAGGTTGTCATTTATTTACACTGCAGCTGAACAAACATTAAGGGGTGGGGTAGGAAGATAGAGGTTTTCCCACTTGTTTGGTGTACGAAGTTAAAGCGTAAACCGCTTCCTTTCTTCTTGTTAAGCCTCAGAAAAAGCTTCTTTTTAACATGCGAAGAAAGTGCATGTTTGGCAGAAAGAGTTCTGCCAAACTTTTTGTTCTCCCTCACACTTTTGTGCCAACTCCTCCTGACCTGGATTCAGTGCAGATAAGCAAGTGAGTCGAGGGAGCTAGGGAAGGGCGAGAACCGAGCAGCTCTGCATACTAACAAGCTAGTCTGGTGTCAGACCTGGTGCCTCCCACAGCTTAACAGATCCTAAAAACTTCAGTACGTTATGAGCTAGATTTTCAAGGGTTCCACACCCACGGCTGGAGCTGGATTTTCAAGAGAACACAGCATGTTGGGTGCTGAGCACTTCTGATAATCTGGACCCAATTGTAGGTTCTAAAGTTATTTGAAAATCTAGCCCTGTGTTCACGGACACCCTTGAGGGGGTAGTGACTTAGACTGAGTGGCAGAACTTCAAATACAAATGTAAAGACACCTTACCATGCCTAGGCTCAAATTTCAATTGGTAATTAAAGATTTCCCACTAATCTCATAGCATCAAGCCTGAGTGTTCCAATAAAACACAGCTATGGAATCTACAAGATACCCTTAGGGGGGAGTGACTAAAGGTATGTCTATAAAGGAAAATATATCAAAAATCCACCCACCCATGGCAGCGAGTCTCAGTCAGTTAATGCAGGCCATGAGCTAAAAGTAGCCAGGTAGATGTTTAGGCTCAAGCAGGAGCCCAGGCTCTGTGACCTGACCCTTCCCAGGTCTCAGAGCCCAGCCCAAGCCTGAACATCTACCTGGCTACTTTTAGCCCCATCAGCCTGTGTCAATTGATGGGACCTCTGAGACTTGCTCCCACAGGGGTATTTTCCTGGCTGAGTAGAGACACCCTAAGAGGCCTCCCAGCTTTTGAGCCTCTAAGCAAGTGTCATCTGGGACAAAACTGCTTGGTTACAAGGGTCACTAGTGGAGTCGGACATGGCTGATGTGCTGATCCCAGCCCCAACTGGCTAGCCATGGAAAGATGCCCGCCAAAACCTTCAGAATGATGGGCAGGTGTGGTACTCAAATCTTAGGCCTGAGCTGGAACAGGGTTGGCAGAGATGGATGGACACATAGCAGTCCCAAAGTAGTCTATCATCTGCACTGGGTTAGAAACAGCTCATATGATAAAGCTTCTGCCCCTTATGAGGCTCCCATGCTGTCGCTGTCATCGTTCCACGAAAGAATTACCAGGGAGCCTTTGAGCCCTTCACGCCACTCCTCAAGTCAGCCAGAAGAATCGCCACTGCATGTTGCGGACACTTGTGCAGGTCAGTTTGCTCTGCCTCTTTACACACAGGAGTGTTCTATCCCATATTTCGGATGGAGATCACTACCCTTCATGCCCACCTTGGATAGTATGAATATTCCATTATTCATGGAACAAACAGGATAGCTTCCTATTCCTTCTCTTAAGCAGTCTTCCTCCTTTTTAGTCACTGCCTATGTTTTCAGGAGCAACCAGGATCTCTCAAGCTAAACACCCAAAAACAAAAAAATCCATTGGTCACTTCTGAAAATGTGGGTCATGGCTTTTAAAAGTAGGTACAAAATGCCTCTATTAGATGGCCCTGCTAGTGACCTTACAGCACAACTCCAGCTCCACTAGTCCTTGACCTCCTCCTCCTCCTAGTGTAAAAATAACACAGTAGCTCTGTGGGAGAGAGAGTGAGGCATAGGGGGGCTCTGTCCCTCTCCTGATCGACGCTGGAAAGGATCTCTTCATTAAGGACATTTTCCTTGAGTTATCATCAAATACAAAAATGCTTCCAAGCAAAGGAGGTGGCAAGAGCAGAACACTGAATGGGAAAAGAGAGAAAGGAGAGTGCACTTGCCTCTGAGACAAAGCAACATTCCAACAGATAGGAAAACAGTCATTTCCTACAAGGGAGACAGGGGTGGATGTGAACAGGCAGGCTTGTTCTGCAACTGTGTGTGTGTGTGTGTATAGCTTCCATATATCCTTCCTGCTAGATCCTAGTGTCGCCACAAAGAACCACTCCCCCCACTCAAAAAAAAAATAATCAGGAAACTAGGACAAAAGGAAAGAAAAAAGCTCCTGGATGAACTAGATAACTGGAAAGGAACAAAGAGAAGGAAAGTGCAGTGACCCCAAAATAAGGGACTTAGATGGAGATGCTACTGTTTTCTACCATCTGTTTGTTATTTTGAGAGAGGAGGTGGTAACAAAAACGGTAGAAATATTGTGCGGAGCTCATTCTTTAAACATGAATTTACACCAGGGATGAACCCGGCCCACTGTCCTCAGTTCTGGTCATGTTTTCATAGAGAGATATCATCACACTGGAGAAAGGGCAGTTCAGCAAGGGTGGTTGCGATTGAACTTATTCTAAACTGGAATCAAGAACACCCCAAGGTGACCAGACAGGAGTACTGAATATGTGGGGCTGGATAACAGAAGGCAGGCAGGTGGTCCAGCAGCTGAAGCAGCCAAGAGTCTGGAGTTCCCCTCCCAGATTGATGACCAACTCCCTGGGTGCCCTTGAGTGTCACTTTACCTGTCTGTAAAATGGCCCTAATACTTACATGGCCAGAGCCGATGTTGTGAGGTTTAAGCAATCCATGCTTGAGATCTCTTGAGGAAAGGTGCTAGAGAAGCTCACACCATTGCAAAATGAGATCACGTCTACACTACAGACTTCTGCTGGTGTCAGCGTCAGTCAGCGGCATGATCCCTGACAGAATTAGTTATGCCAGCAGAAGCTCCTACTACCGATGCAGTTACACCGGCAAAACTGTGCTTCTACTGGCATAGTTTGTTTTCTGCGGGGAGTGCGGGTGTGTGGAATAAGCTATACTGATAAAAATAAGAGCTTTTCCACTATAGCAGCATGCACATTAGGAGTGCTTTGGCAGTGTAGCTATACCAACCACGCACTCCTAGTGTAGACATGGCCTGTCTGTTCAGTGAGGTAAGGAGAGAATTAGAGCCCAGGAAAGAGAATAAGTAAGAAATCCCCAGGACCAGAATCAGCTATTGGTTGAAGAAGCATTTCTTGTTTATATCACCAGCAAATTAGTAAAGAGCACATTCTTTAGATAATCATCTGTCACTAGCTGGGGTGGGATGGGCGTTCATTCATGTAAACAGATTCTCTTTCATCAATGCGTTCAGATCCAAGAAGAAATGCGTGTTGCAAAAATATTCCCTTCATCAGACTTCACCCTCACTGAACTCCACTTTCACAGTCACTAGCACTACTCTTTCTAGCTATCAGCAGGGACCAGGACCTAGAACTCCATGGAAATGGAAGAGTCCTCCCTGCCACCCCATCTAAAACCACCTCTCTGAAATGGTGCTAATCTGGTGTCTGATCAGTGTAAATACATGCTGTCAACTCAGTTTAAAAGTAGGGTGAAGACTGATGTAGCCTTAGGGCATTCTCAACTGCCAGCAAAATATTAACTCTAACCAAAGCAGGGCAGGGAAGTGGTGTTCAACTACTACTCTGGTTTGTAAAAAAACCTGTAAGAACCACATATCATCTGAGGCAGCCCCGGCCAACCCAGCACCGAAGCATCACTGTAGGCCCCTAAAATGTCCAGCAATGACGATAACTGGCCACACCAGCTCCATCTCAGGGAGGAAACGGCATGAGAAATAAGCAGCCAAACCGAACAAAGGGCACTTCCCTTCACCCACAACCCCCCACTCACCCTGGGGGGACTCATAACTGGGACAAACACACTGACCTTATTACACACAGAGGGGGAAGCTAGCCTATGCAACCTACTGTTAAATTAACACAGCTGATTAACTATTCATTGCAGGCAGCTGCTAGAAGACTCTCTTGCTACATACAGGGAAAGATTTACTTCTTAGCTGGTATGGAAACAACAGTGCTCAAGTTGTATTGTCAGGAAGTTCAAGTTCTACAGAATGTTACTTAAAAAAACAATCAACACCAAATCTCATCTAAAATCCAGAGCTGCAGAAACTCAGGCAAAGACTTTTCTGAGGTTCAGGGTGTGGTCCCTGCAAAATTCTCCAAGCAGGGAGGGAGTCTGAGACGATGGGAGGAGTGTGAAAAACTATGCACATCGCCCATCTTTTAAGCATCCTCATTTGTCTAGATCATCTACTAAGCAAGTAGATTTTAACTCCCCCTTCCTCCCCACATACATTCCTTCTCCAAGCAATCAGCTCATCTTTCTTAACCCAACAGCAACACAGAGTTTCTGATTCATATCCCAAGGCTGGGAAACCTAACATTTCCCCCCAAACTCCACCCAGATTCCCCATTTGTAAAACAGGAGAAGCAGGAGCACTAGACAAAATAATAAACAACATGAACATTTAAAAAAAAATCCAGTTTTACATGTCTCCTCATTTTTAACTATTTTTTTCAGACATAGATGCTGGAACTAGCGGGGCGGGGGGAGTGCTGCTGCACCCCCTGGCTTGAAGTGGTTTCCATTATATACAAGGTTTACAGTTTGGTTCAATGACTCTCAGCACCCCCACTACACAAATTGTTCCAGCACCCCGGTTTTCAGAGCCAGCTTCGCTGCACATATTAGAAAATTTGGCAACAAAACTAATGTCAAAGATAAAAACCTGTATGTATAGAAAAGTTTTTTTTCTTTTCAAAAAAAGAAAGAAGGGGGGGGGAATACGTTATACTCTAGTTTCCAGCCTCTAACCACAAGATTTACATGTTTTAGTAATTCTCTAGTTCCCCTTGCCTAGAACCCCAGAAAACACTTCACAGCCTACAGATGCCTATTTACAGCTGCCCACCATGAGCTAAAACCTCAGCTATTATATAACTATGCACCAGCCTCTGTGCCCGCAAGCATACCCTCTCAACCCAGCAGACAAACAGAGATCCTCACACCACCTCGCCCAAGCATTCTTCAATTCAGTTTACAGGTGGTTTATTAACTTTGGCGAGCGTCTGTACATTTTAACCCTGTATCCACGAAATCCTTCAGGATTTAAAAACCAAATTAAAAACCACTTCAGATTTATAGGGCTTTTTTTTTTTTTTAAGACAAACAAATTCAGAATTACCCCAGCAGGGTAAGAACAGCTCACAGCCGGGGCTTGCAGAAAGCTCACTGCTCAGGTCCGTATGCTCTTGCAATGCAACAACCATTTTTTCTGGGCTAAACCTCCCCCATATTCCAACCCGAACGTTCCTCCGGTCCCTCGTCCCTCACAGCTCTTCAGAGGAGGAGATTTTGCTCCCCTCGTGCAGAGAGAAAGCAAAGCCTCCGCTCCCTTCTGAGCCGCCTGCATTGTTTTGGGAGGAATCTCTCTGCAGCCGGGAGGCGGAAAAAGCGAACGCAGCCACCCCACATTCCGTGATGCGCAAATCCGCACGCGAGACCGGGAGGGGTGGGGAGAGAAATGGGAAAAGCGCACTCACCCAAAAGACAAAATTAAAGACAAAAAGCAGGTATTTGATGCACTTGGTGCAGCCTTCCACGCCCATTGCTGCAGATTGCTGTGGGCAGAGCTGCCTGCAAGAGGTGGCCTGGTAAATCAGCGCGTGCGAACAAGGAGCCGCAGCTATTGCAGAGGGTAGTCCTCTGTGTTTTCTTTTGGGATTTCCGCTGACTGGCTAGGTGCTAGGCTGCTTCGCTTCTCTGTCTCCTCCCTCATTCAATTACAGACACCCACCCGCGGGCTCTGTAGCTAAGCCAGGATCCTCCCACTCAGCCGCAGCAGGCCATTTTTACAGAGGAGGCTACCGCCTCCTGGGGGCGGCCAGTCCAAACTTCCCACTGCTTCTTACACCATTTCTGACCTACCACAGAAACAGGCAGCAGTCGTACTGCACACACAGCGCTCAAGCAACTGCGCAGATGTTAACGGTTGAGATTGATGGCTCTGTGGCCAGGTTCACAAACCACAAGTGACTACTGAAACTATATAGTGCTATTTTAAAGGATCAAGTGTACATGGCGGCCATTGAATTCAACAGCGGAGCAGCTACATGCCTGGGGATTCTTCTGGGGGCCTACTGGAAGTTTGAGGGCCAATTTTGGATAACAGGGTTGGATGCAGGTTAAAGCTGGCAGTTTTTAATTTGGAAAAAACAATTTCCTCATCCCTCATCTAATCTGTATAATTTGTATTAGGCTCTGAATCAGGGCCGCCGAGAGCAGGTTCAGGCCCCGGTGAAAATTTTTTTTCAGGCCCCCCAGCAAGGTTGGACCAGCTAAACAAGGCTGACACTGGGCTGTGGGCCCTCTTCCGGACCGCTGGGCCCCGGTAATTTGTACCAGCTTCCCCCGCCTCTCGTTGTCCTTGGCCCTGGTGCTGCAAACAGTTAATATTCATGCTAAACTATACTGTTGGGAATAATCCCATTGAAAGCAATGTGACTACTCATGGGAGTAAAGTTAAGCACTTGCATAAACCTTTGCAGGATTCTGGGCCTTAATGCATCCAATGAAGAGATTCATTACAGCTGTGTTTGTAATTCAGATCAAGCTTTTTTGCAATTCAATTATACTTGACCTTTCAGCACAGGAAATTCAGAAAAAAAAGGCAACGTAAATATTTTTAAATTTCATAAAATTTTGTCCGAAACCAAGTTCTGCCCCCTTACTCATCTCTAATAAAATGTATTTCTTGCTCTGGTGCTAATCCTACCACTCTTGCTCATGTTGAGGAGTACCTTACTCTGCAAACAAGTTTGTGAATTCCATTGGGGCTACGTAGAGAAGATAGTAATTCTCAAAGTGAAGGTGACAGAATAATTATTTATTAAAGTGGCACCTACAGGTGCCAACCAAGATCAAGGTCCCAGTGTTCTAGGCACTTTATATACACATAGTAAGAGAGATCCAGATCCTCAAAAGTATTTGGACACGTATCTCCCACTGATTCCTAGGCTAGAGAGTCTTTGCTCCAAAGAGCTTACAGTTTAATTAGACAAGCTGTAGAAAGGCAATATTATCCCTGTTTCACAGATGGGGAACTGAGGTACAGAGTGATCGAGTGACTATCCTCTTCCCATATACGGGGTCTGTAGCAAAGCCAGGAATTGAACTCACACACCCCTGATCATAGTCCAGTGTAGTCCAACAGCATTCTTAGTTTGGTATTCTGTTATTGCCTCTATTGGAATTAAATATTGCCTCATGAACATTTCAGACACTGTATTTTGGAACTGCAATGTAGAGCCTTCCACAAGTTTAGCCTGAAATCAGTTTGGTTCACTGTGAATGCATCCAGAATTACACAAGAATTGTATCCGCTTGTTGGTAACAAATGCATATTTCTTGTATACTTATACTGAGGATGGGTCAAAGCCATCCAAGGGCCCTATCCACTTACAACCAGATGAAATCAGTTCTCCGTGAACTGAATCATATTTTCTGGATTAAATCAGCTGGTTGTGCAACACATCCAGGTTTCCTGTAAGCTTACACTGGAATCAGATAAATGAATAATAGCGACAAGCAACTCCAGCTTCTGGGAATGTACCTGAGAGGAACAGGAGGTGGCCCAACACCAGTGTTAACAATACTATAAATAGCTTCCCAATCACAGGTGTCCGTTTTATTGTGGGTGAATAAAAGTACCATGTCAAAAATTGTGTTCACTGATGTGACTCTATTGAGAAAGCCAGAGATTTGTAAGGCTATGCATGGTGTGGAACAATTATCTCAGGCCATTACTACAATCCACTTTGCCCCAGCACCTCAAAGGTATTTAGGTGCCTAACTCCCATTGAAATAAATAAGAGTAAGGTCCACTGAAGGTCTGGGCCCTGGCTACTAGTGCAGCCTGCAAAGTCAGATGTGTTTAAGTATGAAGCAAATTAATGTTTCTTACCACCAAAACTACAGTCTTTGCCCAGGCTAGTTTAATGCTTCTATACCCTTGAAGGATGCTCCCCCCATGCACTCACAGAGGAACCCATTCCGCCATGGGGAAGGAAGGGTATGGCCCCACCCCCTATACGCTGGTCATTGAATGGGCCAGGCACACTAGGGAAAAGAAAGGCTGGCCTGTACACTAGGAAGCTTGGGGAGGCCTTATGCTCCCACTGGGGTGTTGTAGGAAACTGCAGCTTGAGTGGCCATTGGGAATATTGTGGGCCACCGGAAATGGAGTGGGATTTAAGCGAGTGGGGCTTCTGCCCTGTGTGTCTGCTGTTAGAGTGCCTGGCGTGGGGAGTAATACATCATGAGTGGCTCACCTGATCAATGTGGAGGGTGAAAAATGTTTGGAATTTCCATTCCACACAACATTTCTCCATTCAAAGTTTTCATTCTGAATCAGCACAAAAACTGTTTCTAGACATCACAGTTTCCTGCATCTTGGAAATTCCAAGTTTCAACCAGCTCTAGTGTGGAATGAAGGAGTGCTGGAGGAGGTTGCGGGAAGCAAAAAGGAAACAAAACTATGACTGAGATAAGGCTGCTTAAGGGAACAACGAGGGGAGGTATTAATTGGAGATGGTCCCTGCCTGCCTCCATCCATGCTAGCAAGGGGTTACCTGTCCTACGCTTGAGCCTACTGTCAAAGGGGATACTAAATCATTAAAGGATCCTAGGCCTAGAAGACAAAGGAGGGATCAGCAGTTGTGTGCAGCTGCAGACAGCAGCAACCACTGCCTTTCCCTCTCCTGCTTGTTTTCTTCGCTGCTGCCCCTGGCTTCTCACTGCCACCGGTAATGGGCTCCTTCCACATCCTCTTGTGCCCGGCTGGGCGGCCAGGTCTAGGTGGCAAAGGAAGATGGGGAACACCTCCTCATGCTGCGTCTCCTCCAGCCCCAGCTGGACAGGAATGCCCACTCCTGGCAGAGTCCTACTGCCCCGAGCCCAATCTGAGCCATGAGGACACAGGCTGCAACTTGGAGCACATCAGCGACCGAGAGAATATAGACCAGGGGTCATCAACCTTTGAGAAGTGGTGTGCCAAGTCTTCATTTAATTTAAGGTTTCACATGCCAGTAAAAGGTTTCGCGTGCCAGACCGGCAGCGCGGGCGGCAGACAGAACCGTTCCGTCCACCAGCCCCTGCCAGCCAGGGTCCCGGCTGCCGGCCCCGCTCAGCCTGCTGGCGGCTGGGTTCCATCCATCCAGGTTGGCAGCAGGCTGAGCAGGGCCGGCAGCTGGGACCCTGGCTGGCAAGGGGCCGGTGGCCGGGACCTCAGACCAACAGTGGGCTGAGCGGCTCATCCCGCTGCTGGTCTGGGGTTCTGTAATCCAGGCCAGCAGCGGACTGAGTGGTACTGGCAGCCGGGACTAAAAATCAGCCCATGTGCTGCCTTTGGCATGCGTGCTGCAGGTTGCCGACCCCTGGTGAAATTGTTAACCTGAGTCTTGATGGGTGACAGTGCCAGCTCTAGATTTTTTGCTGCCCCAAGCAAAAAAAAATTTTTGGCTGCCCCCCACCCCAGCCCTGGGCTCCCCCCCACACTCCCCTGCTGCCCCAGCCCTGGGTTCTCCCTGCAACCTGCACCCTCCTGCTAGCTCAGCCCTGGGTCACTGGTAACTCACTCCCAGGGCAGGTCATTCAGCAGGAATTTTGGATGTGCACAGAACACAGACAGGATTGGTTCCCATATGGTTACAGAACAGCAGAAAAGTAGAATAATTTTCAGCTTGTGATATTGGAGGAGATCCGGATGCACATTATAAGACTGTCCTACACAAATGAGGAAAAGTTGAGGTGCCTTTATTCTTTTGTTCCACTCTTTCTTTCTATGGGGAATTTGCCAATGCAATATCACTGTCTTCCTTTTAAACAAATTTAAAAAAAAAGGCAATGGCTGTTGAAAATAGCAATTCCAGTCCTAAAAAACACTGGGAAGCATTTCTTGGTCAATTTTAGCCTACTTTTTCTACAGCAAGTTACAGTGGATCAGTATATTTGATTTGGGAGAAATGAAGTAAGAGCTGCCCAAATTGAGCTTGAGCACTCCTGAATTTTGAGGGTATTCAAATCTGGAAGGCAGGTGCTAGATTCCCTTTCTGAATATTAGCTATATCTGGAAAGGAAAAGTCAATTTCTGCTTCCATGGCTCAGAAGTGGAAATCCTCCGAAGTGTCTGGTACTGTATCTAAAGCTGCCCAGGTCCAGCGCTTCCCCTCCCTTACTTTTCATTTTAAATTCTAGTGGGATCCACGTACCTCCCTTGTTAGGCTTCAGATAGAGAGGGGCACTGTCCATTTAGTCCACCCAGTTCCTTCTTTGGGGGCTGCAAGGTGAGGTCACACCAGTATCCCTAATCCAGTCTAGGGAAGTCTTCTGAAGGGATATCTGGGGCAAAGCCTTCTACTCCTTGAGCACACTTGTTTCCCATTCACAGTGCCACCCCTTTCGACTCACAGCAAGCTGCAACATGGCTTAGCTACCGCACTCCCTACCCCTCCCTTTCCTGTTGATAGCTGCCAAGGGATTGCTGGGAAATGTAGTTCTTTCCCTGCTCCAGGGCTGGCTCTATAGGCAGGGAGCTAGGCAGGGAGCTAGACAAGGAACTACAGCTCCCAGGGTCCCATGGGTTCTCAGCTCCAATGCAGGATCCCCAGCTGCTCCCTGGCTCCGCTTCTGCAGGGTTGTGAGAGGGAAGTGAGTTAAAAAAAATAATTAAAAAAAAAGGATGGCCCAAATGCTGCCCCCTGCAAATGTGCTGCCCCAAGCACCTGCTTGTTTTGCTGGTGCCTAAAGCTGGCCCTGATGGGTGATGCAGTGTCCACACTGATCCTGTTGTATGTGCTTGTATGACAACAGAAGAAGGGAATGTCTTCCTTACAGAAACAATTGATACATCAGGAAATGCACACACAGCAGAATACTTACAAGAAGTAGCAGTAAAAGCTATAACAAACTGAAAAAAATTCAAATGTCTAGTATGCAGGTTGGTCACAGACAATGCTGCAAATGGATCCAAGATGAGAAGAAATTATTTAGAAGAGAGTGAAGAGAGTCCCAAGCTAATAACATACAGTTGCAGTGCTCATTTGATGCAACTCCTAGCCAAAGACTTCAGTGTTCCAGAAATAAAGGCTAATGTTGAAATTGCAAAATACTTCCGTAACAACCACTTTGCAGCAGCTGCTCTGAAAAAAGGGAAGGAACCAAGCTAACGCTCCCACAAGATGTGTGATGGAACTCAGTAATGGACTGTTTTGAGCACTATATCAAGAACTGGCCTAATCTGATAGTTTGTGAAGAAAACTATGAAAAAATAGATGTCACTGTCACAGCCAAAGTTCTCAACAGTGCATGTTTTGTAAATGAGTTCCAATAGTTCATGGATTAGGGACCCAATATTATGGGTTTCCAGGGGCTTCTGTATAGATTATTCAGGTTAATCTTTCTAGCTACCCAATGGGACTCAGTCGGAGATTTTTTTTTCTTTTTCCTATAGGTGATATACTGTGATATACTGTGGCTATGTGACATACATGATGTGACTGAAACACTATCATTGGCAGAGAACCCTGAAACTGTAGAAAATGATGGTAATCTTGAAGCTGGATAGTCTTCAGAATCCTGTATGTTGAGGATGGATTCTCCTAAACAAAATAAGTCAATGCAGTTATTTAATTATTATTACCATATTGCTCATTCAGTATTACTCATTGCATTCACTGACAGTACTACTTTAAAGGTGAAATTGTAAAAAGAAGCTCTGCCTATTTCAGCTTTTTTTTTATCACATCTGCATCTAAAATGATAGTACCACAGAGTAACAACTATATGTTTTGCTCAAACATGAGAATTCAAGAATAGTTGAGAAGGAAGACAGGCAGTCCTTAAGAAAGAAGGATGAAATAAAAAAGTTTACCAACCTGAAGATCCTGCATGTTCAGTCATGTTCCTTTCATCATCTTCAACGCAGCTTCCTCCTGAGATGGGACACATCTCATTATGTTGGTTCATTCGCTTCATTCGGGCAACCAGGCCTTGCATATCTTTGTTGCACTGATTGCATTTTGTACGCATGTCTGTCTTAGCCACAGGTAGAGGAACTTCATTAAAATATTCCCAAACTGAGTCTCTTTTACAGCCTGCTGCCACTATAGGTTTTCCCTTCTAGTGAGAGAATGGTAGGGTAGATATCAAACCAATGAAGGCTACACTCAGAAAGACCTGTGAAAGTAGAATGAATTATATTGTAAAAATAAGAATGGATTAAAGAAATGAAATGTTGAATGTACCTTTAAGCAGAAATAAGAAATGTTGAAATACAGGTGCCAGGAAAAGAAACATTAGGCATAAACAATGGTGCTAATGGCAAAACATTAGAAGATGGGTAATAGTTAGTAAGGAAATAAGATATGCATGCCTAGCCCAGGTAAACTTATCTGATTCTGCTTCCTTTGTTATCTTGTTAAGTTCTCACCCTTTTATCTGTATAAATAAGATAGTTTGTGTCTTGCATGGTGCTCACGTTATCTGGGTGTCATTAGCAGAGCGCTGTGCTAATAAAACAGAGTGGTCTGACAAACTGTGAGTCCTGAGTCTAACTTTGACAGACCTCAAGACTTCTGGAATATGCTGCTCAAACAGTTTCACTTTTCTTGTGAGGACCTTCAGTTCCAGTGACTTTTCCCCCTCCGTTACACTGATGATGAGGAACTGGTATAATGGGAGGATTAATATTCTGTCTCTGCAGTATTATTAGAAAAACTATATTCTCACTGGTTTAGTAATGACTGAATATCCTGTTGTGTGCTCTGGCTAATCAGAACCTGGCCTATTCTTAAAAGTATGATTTAATGTATATGTATAAGCTAGTTTCTGATTAGCGGAAATAGTTAGTCCTAAAACTTAATTGGTAAAATATAAACTTTCTCGTGGTTTGACATGAATTGCTTTTGGCAGAAAGCCAAAGGAGTTACTTTGGCACATATCAGATTATTTCAACATTTTTTCATAGCTTATGTGATCAATTGCAAACTTTGTTTTAAGCCAGTTCTCAACATTGGCTGAAACTTAAAGTTCTTAATAATAGAGTAATTTAACCTCATTTTAAGATTACTTCTTTTAATTAAGTTACTTTCTGGAATTATAGCTCTTGTCTTTCAAACATTTTTACTTCCACAGTAAAAAAAACTGGACTGTAAGAGGTTCAATAGGTGGGAAAAAAGACCTAATGGTCAGGTATAAGAAAATTGGGGAGATGAAAGAACTACTTGTTGACCTGTGAAAAACTGATTCTTGTAACATCAGTGTCCAGATTTAGGAATGAATACCTTTGTGCAATGGTATGAATAATATCTAGCAATATTCATTTCTATGTGGGAAAATTGAACAGTTAATTTAGGCATAATGAACTGGAATTAGATTTGCTTTACTATTAATACAGTGTGTAAACATTGAATAGAGTCTTTGTACTGATGCATTTTTGATACATTTGTGTTTTTAATGGGGTGACCCAAATGTTCTTTGTGCCCAGGGCCCCAGTAAATCTTAATCCACCTCTGGCCAGAATAAAAGCCTGGTACAGATGACAAAAATGGTTTCCCAGAATTACATTTAGTTTGTGATGTGTTATATTAATGAGTTATGTCAGGGTACTTTCTGTACAGTACATGTTGGCTCCCACCTATGTGCAAGGTTCTAATACTGTCAGAATGTGATTTAAAGTCTCTTTTGCAGCTTTTTGGATTCACCGCAAAATACTTTGGAATTAATAAGTAAAATGAATTTATACAAATTTACTCCAGCGATTTGTGTCACATGCTATTATTCACCCTGTGTACATAAGAATGGCCATACTGGGTCAGACCAAAGTATCCTATCTTCTGACAATGGCCAATGCCAGGTGCCCCAGAGGGAATGAACAGAACAGGTAATCATCAAGTGATCCATCCCCTGTGGCCCATTCCCAGCTTCTGGCGAACAGAGGCTAGGGACACCATCCCTGCCCATCCTGGATAATAGCCATTGATGGACCTATCCTCCATGAACTTATCTAATTCTTTTTTTAATCATTATAGTTTTAGCCTTCACAACAACCCCTGGCAATGAGTTCCACAGGTTGACTGTGCATTGTGCGAAGAAATACTTCCTTTTGTTTGTTTTAAACCTGCTGCCTATTAATTTCATTTGGCAACCCCTAGTTTTTGTGTTATGAGAAGGAGTAAATAACACTTCCTTAATTACTTTCTTCACACCAGTCATGATTTTATAGACCTCTACCGTATTCCCCCCCCCCTTAGTCGTCTCTTTTCCAAGCTGAAAAGTCCCAGTCTTATTAAATTCTCCTCATATGGAAGCTGTTCCATACTCTTAATCATTTTTGTTGCCTTTTTCCGAACCTTTTTTCAATTCCAATAATGCCTTCTGTAGGAGGATAAGGCACTGTCATCTCTGATTAGTTTGGGTCAAGTGTTCAGCTTTGGCTTCTCTTTTCTAAAATAATAGCTACTAAACTACGTTCTTTGGAACAGGTGGATGTTGCAAGAATGTCAGAAACCTCTTTGAGATGTATGCATTCCACTAACATCAAACCAAATTTACCACATCCTTCCTCAACATGCAAGCTATAGAACAGGGGTAGGCAAACTATGGCCCGAGGGCCGCATCCGGCCCTCCAGATGTTTTAATCCAGCCCTCGAGCTCCTGCCACGGAAAGGGGTCCAGGGCTTGCCTCGCTCCCATGCTCCAGATGAGGAGCAGGGTCAGGGGCTTGCCCTGCTCTGTGTGGCTCCTGGAAGCAGCGGCATGTCCTCCCTCTGGCTCCTACATGTAGGGGCAGCCATGGGGGTCCACACGCTGCCCCCACCCCAAGCGCCGCCCCCGCAGCTCCCATTGTCCAGAAACCACGGCCAATGAGAGCTGCCGGGGCAGCTCCTGCAGATGGGGCAGTGTGCAGAGCTGCCTGGCCGCTCCTTTGTATAGGAGCCAGAGGGAGGATGTGCGCAGCTTCTGGGAGCTGCTTGTGGTAAGCGCTGCCTGGAGCCTGCACCCCAACCTCCTCCCATGCCCCAACCCCCTGCCCCAGCCCTGATCTCCCTCCCACCCTCCAAACCCCTTGGTCCCAGCCTGGAGCAACCACCTGCACCCCAAACTCCTCATCCCCAGCCCCACCCCAGAGCCTGCACCCCCAGCTGGAGCCCTCACCCCAACTCGTACCCCAACCCCCAATTTCATGAGCATTCATGGCCTGCCATACAATTTCCATACCCAGATGTGGCCCTCAGGCCAAAAAGTTTGCCCACCTCTAGAACATACACTTACAATTAAGGCACATTCTGGCAGTACTGTATACAAAGGCTTTGTAATGGAGGCCCGGCTCTGCCACTGGCCTCTTCCTGGCAAAAACTTGCACATACTCCACAAGGTATGCGCTTAGTGACACTTTATTTCTATTTCCCTTCATCGATATCATCACCGTCCCCCATGCTCCCACCTATTTACAACTTTTGCCTTGCTTTAGGCCCTCGCAGCAAGACTTGAGGGGAACAGAAGGCTCCCTACTCTGAGGCCTCTCTATAGCGAGGCTCAGATAGCCATCACCCTAGCCCTCTCTCTCTCCTTCTTGTATTTCTTTCCTGTGCCGCTTTTATCAGCCTTGGGCTGATGGGGCCAATAAAGCTTTCCCCCACACCCAGCCCACCAGCCTGATTAAATCATTACCCCCAATCAGTTTCCACTGGAGCACTAATTAGCCTCTAAGTAATCAGAGCGCAGGCTACTCATCCTATGCTCCCTTCTTCAGTGTGAGGGAGACTCTGGCGCACATCTATCTTGAGTGTATCAGGTTGCATCACCTTTTCTGGCTCCTCCAGAACCTTCTCCTTAGGTTCTGGCTGCACTTTTCCCCGCACCTCCTGATTGACACACCCTATCAGTGGCCCTACGAAGTTGCAAGACCTCCTCATCAACCTCCTCCTGGCATTGGCCAAGGTGGCTGTCCATCATGCCAGGAGAAGGATGTTGGACAGGGAAGTGCTGTGCAGTTGTGGGGCCTATTTCTGCTCCATACTTTGCTCACACATCCAGGCAGAGCTCCTCTGGGCTGCATCTGCTGACTTCCTAGACATCTTCGAGGGGCAACAGGTGCTGTCTGGAGTTTGCTGCTCAGTGTTCCCCTCCGGCTCCCTGCTTATGACTCTGTGACCCTCACTCCTGTCCCTGTTTTATCATTTGTTGCCCCCTGAACCAGCTTGAGCTCCGGCTTCAGTAGCTCCTCCCCTTAGGCTGAGGGAGGGGCCTTCAAATGTGAGTGGGCGCAAGTCCCTCCTGGGACTTCAATAATTCCCTGCACTCTGTCACAAGCTTACATATAATACACACCCATACACTCATTCCTGCAGTATAAAAATACTATTTCCATTAGTATTTCCACTGTTTCTGAGGCCTTCTAAATCAGAGTCTAAACGTTCAAGATGTACAATTAATGGTGGTTGAAAGTGTGCAGCTGATGTTTTTTAAACACAGTAAAAAAGTGATGCCTAAGACCTTTCAAATATTCCCCCCTCTGCCATTACTTTGGGGCCTCTATGCTAGAGTTCAAAAGCCAGTCTCACGTATGTGGGCGTTGGCATGAATATGATGGCTCATTAGTGTCTGTTAAAACAAACATAGAGTTTAGCTGTCTTTCCACTCCACTTTTTACATAGGGTTGCCAACAGTCCTGTATTATAAGGGGCGTTTCTTATTTAAATAAAATATTGTCTGTCCCATACTAAATCAGCATAGGACACCTTTTATCCCATATTTTTCAACCAGGATAGTGCCACTGGTTGCAACTTGACCTGGTGCACAGGGTCACAATGCCACTCAAATTTGGCCCAGCCATCCCTCCATCATGCCTATACAGCCCCTGGACCTCTGGGTTTCACCCATATTTTTGATCAGTGTTGGCAACAGCTGGGTTAAAATAGCTAAAAGAGACTAATGATTTTGGATGCAATATGAGATGCCTTAAGGGACCTGATTTTCAGAGCATGTACTTTCTGAAAATCAGACCTCTTTAAGATGTCTCAAACTGGGTGCCCAAAATCACTAGTCACTCTGAGAATCTTGATGATTTTTGGATGGTAACATAATTTTGCCTGCTAGCCAACACCAAAAATATCAGTGAAAATTATTGACTATTACAAATATGCAAGGACATAGATGGACAAGAGGGACAGGCTTTCCTCCCTTCCCCTCACATGTATATATACACATGTGTATATCTCAGGAGTGGGCTAAGAGGAAGTGAAACTGGATGTGACCAGCTATTATCAAGTCCCTCAAAGATCAGTTTATAAACACAAAACATTGAAAACCTGCCTATATAATGTGGTGATCTGAGTGATCAGGTGGAAATTCTTTTCCATGGCTGCTATAGATTACAGGATTCTAATTCAATGCAATACTTTATGATTATTCATTGTTTGTTCGGATGGTAGTCTCATTGTTTTCTCTCTCCTTCCTTCTTACATTAAACTGCACAGAAAAAAACAACATATTCTGGGTTGCAAAATTTCTGAATAAAATTCGTGATGACTTTTTGGTTAAATTCCTAATCAATTAGCTTGACTGTCACATTTTCTTTGCTATGGGAAAGTTGAATGAAATAGCCTGGATTTCCAATTTACCTTCAGTCTTACAAAACAAGTAAGCTTGAAACAAGTCATCATGGAATCACATCAGAAGAGCGTATATTGGAATACTCAGAAATTCACATTGCAATAAATGGATCTAAGTCCCACAGCAAGGCTAATGAACCTAGGCAGAGAATACTAAGATGTTGGAGTCTGGGCAGAATAAGTAGGCTTGAGATTAATATCAAGGAGCAAACTGTACATGATACACACTGGACAATGAAGGTGCCTCACTGTTTACTTGCAATATATTATTCAGACTCCAGGGGTTCCTGTGTGCTGTATAGAGTTCCAGATAATCTTTGGTCACTGGCAAACAAAGGAGACAAAGCTGGATCTTGAGTCAGGGGGAACCTATTTGCTTGTCTGAAGTTGTAGTGGTTTCCTTTAATAAATGCCTCCAGTTTAAAACACTGTGATTTCATAAAGCATAACATCCAAGAAGCACCACAGATCTCACAATGGGCAGATACACAGGTTATTTCATTTGCAATAAATGATGCAGTAAACAGGAAGAATTGTAGGAAGGAGAGCTTTATTGAGAATGCATGGAGGTCAGTGTTACATGCAGAGAGGCCTGTGGTTCTCTGGTAGCATCTTTGCTCCAGTTTATATTCCCGAATCCCTCCTGAAAGCTGACGCTCTTTCTCCAGTTCCACTCATCACACCACACCTAAAGAGCATGCCTGGTGCACCACTACAGCACACTCTTTCAGTAGGTCTGCACAGCCCTGGCGTCCGTTCAGAGGATCAGGAACCTATAGTCTGCCGCACCCCTATCTGTGGCTGCCTCCTTTTGTGGGGAGTTGGCTGCTGATGGGGTGCTGGCAGGGAATAGACCATGTTCCAATTATGCGTGGTCCCTGTGCAGAAATATAGAAAGGCGGGGAGATGGGCAGGGGAGGAAAGAAGCCTTGAACCGTTCCTCCTGCACACACATGTAAGTGCCAGGCAAATTTGTTAGTACCTGTTACACTGAAGAGAAAGCCAAGAGAGCAAAACAAAACAAAAACCTAACTGCCCTTTGCTTGATGACCTAGGAAATAACATTCCATCAAAATTACATCCAACCTCACCCAAGCAACAAAGCAAGGGTGAATGAAGACATCACTAACAACAGCAAGGGGACCAGAGACTTAACATGCATGCGTCAGCTGCCATGATTCTGCTGACTCTTTCCCTCAAGTGAAAAATCTCCTCCCGTGTCTAATAGGAAGGAGTTTTCAGAGTTTGCTTTCTGTGAATCGCAGGGAGCAGCTGGGTCCTCTCTCAGCACGAGCTGAGCTTGGAAAACCCTTTTTGTTCCTCATCTACAAATTCAGCTCACTCCCCATTTGACCTCCAGCATTGTTTTTTGGAGGAAAAAATGTCGCTCTGCTTAATTTTTGTCTGTTTCTAATAAACACAATAACTAGATGCCGTCTGTGCAGTCTGTCTCTCTTGTTATATTTAAATATTGATATCCGTGTCTCTATGGTGACCAGTCGAGTTATGTAATTAGAAGTGGGAGAGTATTGGAGGAGAACAACCTGAAGAGGGTGGAGGAGGTTACCGGCTTCTTTTAAAGCTATAATTACTGTCATAAACCGCATCTGATAGTTTTGAAAGATTGAGAACTGCTTTCAGTAAGCAGTGGCCATTGGGGGAAGCCGTGGTTTGCCATGATGGGATAAATGAACCCCACAGAAGGTCAGATGAGTCTCTAAAAGTACCTGAATTGTTTGAGTCTGGCAAAAAACAAAAACAAACCAAAATCAAGGTGGAAATCACAGGAACACAAGCTTTCTCATGAGATCTCTGGCACTTCCTGTTTCCAGCTGTAATTGAAAGGAGAAGGGGGGAGAGGGTGGGGAAACATTATTTCAGCAAAGGTTTGGATCCAATGTGGGTTTCTTAAATTATCCAAACTTGTTCACCCTTCTCTACTCAGAACACTAGTGTTCTCCACATGGGAGGGAACCCAGTTGTATAATCAGTAGGTGTTAAGGGCTACAGGGGATGTCATAATTGCTGATGTCATAACTGTAGAGAGGTTGTGGCTGAAAAGGGGATTAGTATGCCCACAAACAACAGGGATAATTTAAGAGTTAAATGAGATCACTCCTGATATGCTTTGGAGGGAAGGAGGGGATTTCTCCTTACTGTAATATAAATAATCTAAATGAAGGTTAAAGTGAGAGTCAGCCTGGAGGCAGGGAAATGTGCCAAGAGCACAGTCCATTACTCCTACTAGCTGACCTGAGGAGGAGTGTTGTGATGTTATCCCATATGAGGATTTCTGGGAGTCAAAGTGACCAAAAGCACCCCCTGTATTCGCACCCTTCACGTTATTGTAATAATCTTTGTACAAAATATGCCTTGTGAGGTATTGTTTAAAAACTAACAACACACTGATAATCAATATTCTTGTTTAATGTATGTACTAAACATATATTAAGAGTTATGAACATAAACTCAAATTATGACTACAATGTTTACCAGACAAGTCTGGGGAGGGAGTAAACTGGTTTCTCAAAGACAAAGGACAAGCTGACTCCTCTAGCTAGGTGTCATCAAAGTCGATTGGCAATCACCTGATAAGTGGCCATTTGCAGGAACAGAGCAATCTGCATTCTAGCTAACATCATAAAACTGCTTTCACCATGGGACTCCACATCCCCGTCCTCACAGCTGGAATGAACTTTATCTAGCGATAACCTTCAGGAAAATGTGTTCAAAGGGTGATTAGACTTAAACAGTGAGGGGCAAAAACACCCCAAATTATAGCACACTCTCTCTCTCTTTCACCCATGATGACAAAGAAACCAGCCCTTTGACTTTGGGGAGGATCCTGACCTGAGAATTTTCTGGTGCTGGGAACCTGTGGTGTGGATTTTACCTTGAACCAAGTCTAGCATGTTACGTTTTAGCTACTGGGAATGTTTTATGTTTATTTTTCTTGTAACCATTTCTGACTTTAATACCTTATACTTGTACTGACCTAAAACCTCTTTCCCTTTATAGTTAGATAAACTTGTTTTATTTTTAATCTAAAATAATCCAGTGTTGTGTTTAAACTGAACTGTTTGGTAAATCCAGTCAAAATAGCAAACTTAAATAGTATCAGAGGGGTAGCCGTGTTAGTCTGGATCTGTAAAAGCAGCAAAGAGTCCTGTAGCACCTTATAGACTAACAGACCTTTTGGAGCATGAGCTTTTGTGGGTGAATACCCACTTCATTGGATGCATGTACTTAAATATTGACCCTTTACTGGGGCAACACACCTTTTATATCTGAACTGCCCAAGAAAAGGCTGGACAGTGCAGAACACACTTTTGGGGGGAAATTCAGGACTGAGAGAGTGTTGGAGTCACCCTATAACTAGTAATCATGGCTGGTAGAAGCCAGAGTGTGACTGGTGTGTTGCTAACAGGCTGCTGTGGCCAGAGTTGCTGGACCAGGGCTGCTCCTTTACCCAGATATTCAGGGTGTGAAGTGCGTGCCGGCAGGCTGTTTGTGAGCAGCCCAGGTTGAGAGCTACAACAGCAAAGCATTGTGAGGCATCCTAGGTTGTGGGGCAGGCAGCGACACCACTGCTCACTGGTCTGGACTGCACCCTGGAATTTGACACACAGCAGATGTCAAGAATAAAAGTTTATTCCTTGGAAAGCACAAGCAGTGGGTTCAGCCTTGTCCAAGAAAAAGAAACAGTCCCTGCGCTAAGGAGTTTACAGTTGATATAAAAGGCCAGCATAAAGTGCACTCGTAGTTCAAGAGGAAGATCGTATCTTAAAATCTCTTCCTTTCCTTTTTAAATATCTAGTATAATTTTTGGACCTAAGCTTTATAAACAGTAGGCTTCCCAAACAAACTGTGATTTTCACTAATACGTTCACTATTGACAACTGTTCAATAACTCTCGTGCAAATGAAACCATCTGGCTTTTCAAAGTGGCTGTGAAGACACACCTGCTCCAAATACTTATACAAATATTTGAGCTCAGATTGGTTATGCTTTTGCTTTCCATGAACATCACTGCAGATAAAAACTCACTTGGATATCTGCAAATAAAGAGAATCACAAGCAAACAGTGAAACAAGAATATTCATTTTATTGGCAAGAATAAAATCCTCTATATTTGCCCAGGTCTCAGAGAGACAGCACCTTTTATACAAGAAAAGATATCTGTTGGGTGGACAGGTCTGTGGTCAGTTTAAAACATTCCTTCAGGAGCATTCTCCTCCAGAACTCACACAGATTGATCAACGGCCTTATATGTCTACCATATAGAGAGAAGTGTGCTTATGTTTAACCCCCTTGATGTTGGAGATATCTAGACCTCCCTAAGCACTCATTTGTTTGGCAGCCTGGAGGATGTCAGCAGACTGAAGATTAGTGAGCTAAAGATAGCACAGAATTGGAATGTAAGTCTGCCCTGAGTTTTCTCGCCCACAGTCTGATCTTGGCTGTGTAGAGCATTTTGTATCCCCATAAGGGGTAAATGAGACCAAGCTATCCATTGGTCTGTTCTCCTTGAGACCTTCCCAGGAGCTCAGTGCATTTGTAGTATCTCCTAAATTTTGTAATTGGGAGAGGGAAGGAGGCACTCTAAAGAGCATGCTGTCCTGGGGTACAGTCAATAATGTCTCCCCAGTAAGCTTGTTACCTATAACTCTGTGGATTTGAATAGCCAATTTTTAAAGCTACATGTATTTTTCCAAAGTGGACTTTCTTCAAACTTCCTCATCACCCCACCATTTTTTCCAGTACTGTTCTCCACTGTACTACCCAATGTAACAATCTGACTGGCAGATGTGATATTTACTACTAGTTGCTAATCCTTCCAGAGGAGGTGCTGTCTGTTAAACCCTTTCTTGTCTCAGAAGGGAAATAAATACAATTATTATTGATGGAGCTGGTAGCACTGCCAGTTATTAAGGTTGCCCAACATTTCCCTTTACAAGACCATAATCAGCTGCTTATAACTTTGCCAAACTTTACTTGTTAGGGCTGAAATTTCCCTCAGGTGTCTGCCTCAGGCTGACTTCTTCTGGAATATTTCAGCCCAAACAGTTCAGCTGTTTCCAAGAACAGGGCTGGGGAAAAATATGTTGTTTTACAATTTAAAAAATGCTCTGACAGCCTTTTCTTTGAAAAGCTCTAGCTCCCCCCTGCTTTGAAGCAGGGGCTTCAACTTTGGCAGGGGTGGCCTGTGTCATCTCCATGAAAATCTGCCCAAATATGGCCAGTTAACAATGCGTTTAAAAAAATCACAGTTCACACATGTTCAGCAGAGATATTTTTAGAGACCCTGGTCTAGGAATTAAAATAGGAGGCGGCTGTGGTGTGTAGAACCCTGCTTCATTCATTGCAGAAATTGGAAGGTGTATAGTGAATGAGACAGGAGATTGCAGACAGAGAACGGACAGGCTCATTGTTAAGACAGCTGAAGGCTGCCCTGAGGAGTTGGATTCTCTCCCTGTCTTTGCCCCAGAGTCACCAAACCTTTCACGGGTGATCACTAGTTTTATGTTTCTCATTTTCTGGGTGCCTGACTTGAAACCCCAGAACCAGATGTGCAGAATTACTGAGCACTCACAGCTGCCTCTAAAGTCAATGGAAGCTGTGCTTTGAACATCTAAAGGCCTATATAATGCAAGTATCAGAGGGGTAGCCATGTTAGTCTGGATCTGTAAAAGCAGCAAAGAGTCCTGTGGCACCTTATAGACTAACAGACGTTTTAGAGCATGAGCTTTCATGGGTGAATACCCACTTTGTCGGATGCATGTGACATGCATCCGATGAAGTGGGTATTCACCCACGAAAGCTCATGCTCTAAAATGTCTGTTAGTCTATAAGGTGCCACAGGACTCTTTGCTGCTTTTATATAATGCGAAATACCCTGAAAAATCAGATCCTAAGTATCTCTGTTAGGCACCTTAATCTTGCTGTACCTCAGTTCCTTCTCTGTAAAACAGAGATAATAATATCCTGTGACCTCACAGGGATGTGTGAAAATAACTACATCAACATTTGCAACGCTCTCAGATACGCTGGCGATGAACACCATAGGACATTAATCACTCTGTATTCAGAGCAGGGTTTGAATAACATGCAGCTAATAAGGCCTAAAGCCACACACTGAAAAACAAAGAGAAAACAAATTATTGACTAGCTACACTTTAAATGAGCACCACCTAACCTATGCACGGAAAGAGACAGGGGTCTTGTGGCAAAAAATAGCATGTGATCATGTAATTAAAGACTAAATACACACAAGAGGACCAAATTAAGATTGCACAGGCAACCTTCATTCTGGCATTTTCTAACTTTGGAATGCTTGGCTTTGCAACCTTGACATTTTTTTTTAAACCACTATTTGTTTTTGCATGGGTGAAACATAGCATAAAAGCTCAAACTCACAGAAGGGGGATGTCCTTCCATCTAGCAGTTTGGAGGTTGATCCATTCCCAGTAGCTGATTTCCTCTGACATACAGGCGCCAGGAAGCCTAACAGGCCACAGCTGCTTCCGGGCCTTGCTGGTTAACCCTTGCCTTTCCATGGTTGAGCTCCACAGCTTTCTGACACAGTCATGTCCAGGAGATGCAATCCGCCATACACCACATTCATCTAAGGGTATGTCTACACTACAAGAGTAGTTCGATTTAACTTAGGTCGAATTTGTGGATTCGACCTTATGAATTCGAATTTGTGTATCCACACTAAGGTCACTAATTCGACTTTGTGAGTCCACACTAACGGGGCAAGCATCGACATTGGAAGCGGTGCATTCTGGGCAGCTATCCCACAGTTCCATGATCCCGCTTCCCATTGGAATGCTGGGTAGAGCCCCCAATGCCTGCTGGGGGAAAAATGTGTCGAGGGTGGTTTTGGGTAACTGTCGTCATTCAACTGTCACTCCCGCCCTCTCTCCCTGAAAGCGCCGGCGGGAAATCTGTTACCGCACTTTTCTGGTCAGTGACAGCGCGGACGCCACAGCACTGCGAGCATGGAGCCCGCTGCGATCATCGCTGCACTTATGGCCGTTGTCAACTCCTCGCACCTTATCGTCCACCTCTTCCACAGTCAGCTGCTGAGAAATCGAGCGAGGAGGCTCCGGCAGCGCGGTGAGGACATGAAGTGTCAGAGTGGCACAGACCTCTCAGAAAGCACAGGATCCCGCGCCGCGGAGATCATGGTGGCAATGGGTCACGTTCATGCTATGGGACGGCGATTCTGGGCCCGGGAAACAAGCACGGACTGGTGGGACCGCATAGTGGCCGGGCAAGGTTCATGACGCGCGTGTTTTCAGGAACTCTTGTCTGTTTAGACGCCTGCAGGAAGGTAGTTTCTTCCCGGACCACAAAATAACTGTTGGGGATGTGGAGATGCCTACAGTGATCCTCGGGGACCCAGCCTACCCGCTAATGCCCTGGCTCATGAAGCCCTATACAGGCGCCCTGGACAGTGACAAGGAGCTCTTCAACTACCGGCTGAGCAAGTGCAGAATGGTGGTGGAGTGTGCTTTCGGACGTCTCAAGGGGAGATGGAGGAGCTTACTGACTCGCTTGGATCTCAGCGAAACCAATATCCGCATTGTTATTGCAGCTTGCTGTGTGCTCCACAATCTCTGTGAGAGCAAGGGGGAGACATTTATGGCGGGATGGGAGGTTGAGGCAAATCGCCTGGCTGCTGATTACGCTCAGCCAGACACCCATGCGATTAGAAGAGCCCAGCGGGAAGCGCTGTGCATCCGGGAGGCTTTGAAAGCTAGGTTCATCAGAGAGCAGGGTAACCTATGACTGTCCAGTCTCTTTACAGAGAAGCTGAACCTGCCCCTGTTTCAGTTACTATTGACTTTTTTCAGCGGTTACATACCCCGTTCACCAGATTTCCCCCCTTCCAACAGATGTTTAAAAATAAAGTTATTGGAACATTTTTAATTAACAAAGTTTTCTTTACTAACGAATTCGCGTTAAAGGGTTCAAACAGGGACGCAGACTGTGGTGGGTACGGTGTGCAGTGATGTACAGACCGCTTCTACACTCGAGGACTGACAGGCTCCTGCTCCTACAGCGGTCTCTGGGGGGAGGACGGTTACAGGAGGGTGTGCAGGAAGGGGTGGGTTTGCAGGGAGGGGTGAGGGGTGTGTGGGAAGGGTGAATAGGTGTAGGGGGATGATGGCTCTGGCTGGGGCTCAGGGCATCGAAGAGGTTCATGGCTAGGGTGGAAGGGCATGGTAAGGGCAGCCTGCCTTGCCATTTGTGGATGCCAGGCGCTCGGACCCTGGGGCAGCATACACCTCCCAGACTGACCTGGGGCAGCAGACACCTCCCAGAGTGACCCGGGTGCCTAGTGACTGCACTCTGTGTGTGACCTGCTGTTGATCCTGCCCCCATGTCTGTACCCTGGTAATGGTGGCTGTCCTATGCAATTAACAAGCCCCTATCTCCCCTTCACAAAAAATCTTCGGCAAAGAAACATGACGGAAACAGTAATGAACAGCAAACTATTTTTAATACTCAACTACACAGTTAGGGGATGAAACTGGGATTTTGGATTGGGTGAGCCAGGAAGGGAAGCAATTCTCATACTTTAGGGAATGAGAGCTGTTTGTTACATGAGCGCTCTGCTGGGGTGGAGTGACAGTTTTCACGGCCCCTAGCGCCCCTCCTTCTTGTGATTTTGGGTGAGGGGGGGACAGGACTTTGTGGCGGCGGAGGGCGGTTGCAGATACAGTTCAGGGGGGCTCTCTGCTCCTGCCCGCGGTCCTGCAGAACATCCACAAGGCGCCGGAGCGTGTCTGTTTGCTCCCTCATTAGTCCAAGCAGCGTTTGAGTCACCTGCTGGTCTTCCTGCCGCCACCTGTCCTCCCATTCGCTGTGTGAGTGCTGCTGCTGAGAGAGGGTCTCCCTCCACTGGCTCTGCTGGGCCGCCTCGGCTCTGGAGCAGGCCATCAGTTCAGCGAACATCTCGTCCCGAGTCTTTTTCTTTCGCCGCCTAATCTGTGCCAGCCTCTGTGAGGGGGATGCCGGGGCAGTTCGGGAAAGAGCCGCAGCTGTGTGATGGGAAAAAGGAAGTGAATTCCTTGCAAAGATACATGTTTGCGAACACTGAACACAGTCTAGTCTGTTTCTGTGAACAAGACCATACAGAGCACCTATCTCATGTGCTCTCAGGACAAGTTCGAATTTTCGGCATTCGCTTTCATTGCCTGGGGTCTTGCACTGGAGATCAGACAAGCGGGGCAGGACAGCAGAATCCGTGTAGCAGCCAGGCCTGGTAAGCCATAAACTTTAGGCTGCTTAACAGTTAATGGATAGCAGTGCCCTCCTGCTGCAGGCAATCTGGAAAGCATAAAGTCTGACCCTGTTCCAGCCCCTCGCGGCTGTCCCCGGGAAAGATCCCTGTATGCTTCCCCTCTGCAGCCTCCACCACGTGGCTGTTAAATGACGGTCATTGTTATGCAAATGAAAAGTCAAGCATTCACAATAGTAACATTACAGTAATTCCCCTAATTAGATGCAGCAGTCGCCGAGCGAGATCACCCTGAGGCGGGTCACTAAGAGAGACAGAGAGCGCATGCTGCGTGAATCCCTGCACAGACCAGGGCCCTATGCTGCCATGCTCGTCGAGGCAATGCTCCCACTGTACCTGAGGATGGCCTGGCGCGGAAGAGTGTGCTTCCACGGAGCACCCAATAAGGCACCTCTCCCCAGGAACCTCCTGCGGAGGCTTTTCGAGTACCTCTACGAGAGCTTCGTGGAACTCTCCCAAGAGGATTTCTGTTCTATCCCTATATGTATTGACCTTCTTTTCATATAGTTTTTATTCCTGTTTTTTAAAAAATAAAGGTTTACATGTTTATAGCACTTACCGACTGATCCTTCCCCTGATTCAGAGTCCGGGTTAACGGCTGGGGAGGGTTGGTAGGGGATCTCTGTGAGGCTGATGAAGAGATCCTGGCTGTCGGGGAAAGCAGTATTGTAAGCGCTGTCGCCTGCCTCGTCCTCCACAAACCCTTCCTCATCTTCCCCATTCGCGAACATCGCCGAGAAACTGCCCGTCGACACTATCCCATCCTCAGAGTCCACGGTCACTGGTGGGGCAGTGGTGGCAGACCCACCGAGAATGGCATGCAGTGCCTCGTAGAAGCGGCATGTCTGGGGCTGGGCTCCGGAGCGTCCGTTTGCCGCTTTGATTTTTTGGTAGCCTTGTCTCAGGTCCTTGATTTTCACGCGGCACTGCGTTGCATCCCGGCTGTATCCTCTGAGTGTCATGGCTTTGGAGACCTTCTCGTAGGTCTTTGCATTCCGTTTTTTGGAGCGCAGCTCCGAAAGCACAGACTCATCGCCCCACACAGCGATCAGATTCAAGACTTCCCGGTCAGTCCATGCTGGGGCCCTCTTTCTACTCTGAGATTGCATGGACTCCTCTGCTGGAGAGCTCTGCATCGCTGCCAGTGCTGTTGAGCTCGCCCCGATGTCCAACCAGGAATTGAGATTCAAAATGGCCAGACAGGAAAAGGAATTCAAATTTTCCCGGGGCTTTTCCTGTATGGCTGATCAGAACATCTGAGCTTGGACTGCTGTCCAGAGCGTCAACACAGTGGTGCACTGTGGGATAGCTCCCGGAGCTACTAAGGTCGATTTCCGTCCACACATAGGCTAACTCGACATAGCCATGTCGAATTTAGCGCTACTCCCCTCGTCGGGGTGGAGTACCGAATTCGAACTAAAGAGCCCTCTAGGTCGAACTAATTAGCTTCCTGGTGTGGACGGTTGCACGGTTAAATCGAATTAACGCTGCTAAATTCGACATAAACTCCTAGTGTAGACCAGGCCTAACCCATTTGTTTCCCTTGTTGGTTGTCCTCTTCTGCCACAGAAAGCTCTAATCCCCATCTCCACATCGGGGCAAGCTCTTTCTGGGGCTCCCAACAAGACTGAGTCTGTTTCTGCAGCACTTGCAAATGGGTCAGAACTCCCCAGGCTGTGCTGACTGGCAAAAATGGGACCTGGAATTCACAACTAGTGAATAGTAGCAGCAAGAGTGGAGGATCTAATGCAGATAGAGCTGATGCATTTTGATGACCGGTAGAGGTCAAATGGTCTGGACTCTGTCCACACTATAGCTTGTACTGTCATCACCATCGGAGCTCCACAGTTTGGCACCAGTAACGCTGGGTCCCATTTTTGCCAGTGTAGACGTGGCCCTAGTGACAAGTGTGACAGCTATTGCAACCCCATGCAGTATTCTTGGGGAGCACTGTATTAAACTTATGAATGGGTTATGTGTGATTGTGTTCTACTCTCGGGGGGAGGGTTACCACAGCCCTTACAGGAATTAAAACAGAAGGGGTGACACCCCTGAGATTGTAAATAACTCCACATAAATTCCACCCTGAGGTGATTTGCATATACTGGTTCAAACTGGGTTTTCCATATACTAGGAAGC